>NC_047528.1:56605143-61605143 GCF_012275295.1 Melopsittacus undulatus | reverse complement strand
CAGGAAGAAATAAGTGAGTAATGTATAAACAACAAGAATCACTATGGTATAGTTAGTAATGATAAAAAGTAGCATCCAGAAACAGCTTCTCTCACTCATTGACTTGAGGAAGTTTTGCAGGGATCCTAAACAATTACATAGTCAAATTACTTTTCCATAAAGGAAATTTTACTAAGTTGATGTAGTAGTCAGTAAATAAAAGCCAGGTTGCCTGCCTGATTAACTTAATAATAGAATCAGGTAATAAACACAGTTCATCTTAAGTTCTGAAAGTTGGTGACTGAAGGGTTTTCATTCTGACGTACCACACACATTAAAGTTTACTAGTTAGTATATGGTTGAGAAATTAATTTCTTACTATCCTTAACTGTAAGTCTCAAAACAATCTAATTTCTCTGAAGATTTTTGTGATACTTGGGAATAGGATACTAAACTTACTATAAGCTACTTATTTGCAGCTCTTAGGAAATATGTCAGATTGTGGTTAAATATTTTCTAATATTGTTAAGGAAATACAAGACAGAAAGTTTCTTTTGCATATAACTGGTGTTTTCTGCATTAGAGTCACTGCAGTCAACTATGCAACAGGATGAGGAAAGAAATGCCAAGATAAAACAACTCCTGGTGAAAACCAAAAAAGAACTGGCTGATTCAAAACAAGCTGTAAGTTCATTTGTTAATGACTGTGTAGTCCATTTTTAAACTAGCTTTTAAAAAATGGGCTGAATTAAGTTGCTGAGATTTGGGGGTTTTTAATAACCAGCTAATTTTATCATGCAGGAAAACGACCATCTAATGTTGCAGGCATCATTAAAAGGGGAACTGGAAGCCAGTCAACAACAAGTAGAAGCCTTTAAGGTAAGAAACTTCACTTCTTTATTATTATAAGGTTTCTTATTTAAGTAATATGGTTGTTATTTGTACTTGGATGGAACATAGGGTGAAAAGTAAAAAGGTTACTGGCTGTACTAGGTTATTAACTCTTTCTTAAATGAGTTTTGACTGTTTGCTGCTTTCCCCAAATATTTCACCTGTGATGTTCTTTAAGCAGGTTTACCCTTTCTTGTTCTTCTTTCCCTTTCCACCAAAACAGAAGACTGTGTAGTTTGAAATTTGTAGTTGGGATGTGGTTTAAAATAATTACTTTAAAAAAAGAAGTTGCTCAGTTTAAAACAAAAGAACCCAATTTTGTCAGCAAAAAAATTAAGTGTTGTCTATCTGTACAGATTTTGTTGGCTGGGCAGGATAGGAATTGAATGTAATAAAAAGTTGCAGGGAAGTGAAGGCGAGGGCTGGGCTTTCTTAAATGCTGCCACCCCCCCACTGTAATTTTATCTTCAATTATCTCTTTAGACAACATAACATATTTAATTAAGTACATGGTAACCCATGTCTTTTTTTAATTCTGTTTTTATTGGATTTTAATCTTATATTCACCAGTTCTGCATGGGAATTACTGTAGCAGAATCCTGGGTTGTCTGTGAGAAGGAAGAAGAAATTTTGTCATAGTGAAGTTTTCAACTGACTTTTTTCAGATTCAAGTAGCTGAG
This sequence comes from Melopsittacus undulatus, assembly GCF_012275295.1. Taxonomy (NCBI): domain Eukaryota; kingdom Metazoa; phylum Chordata; class Aves; order Psittaciformes; family Psittaculidae; genus Melopsittacus; species Melopsittacus undulatus. Next base: position 61,603,593 of record NC_047528.1, on the reverse strand, counting down.
CTAACATCAGAAAAGCATAAAGTTCAGGAACTCCTGCGAACTTCTTCGGAGCAGCACCAGCGTACATTGAATGCCTACCAGCAAAAAATGGCAACCTTGCAAGAAGAGTGCAAAGCAGCCCAGGTACTCTAGTGGGAGTAATTATCAATTTAAAATAAGAAAATGCAACAGGTGGTTCTTAATTTGGGTGTGGGGGTTTTCAGTGTAAGATATATTTAATTTTAGGTAAATAAGGGAGCAATAGTTACTAGCATAACTTATGAAGGTTGTGCTTTCTGTGTGATAGGCTGAACAAGCATCTGTTACATCTGAATTCGAGAGCTACAAAGTCCGTGTTCATAATGTTCTAAAACAGCAAAAGAATAAATCTGCTTCTCAGACAGAATCTGAGGGAGCCAAAAAAGAAAGGTAAACTCAAAATTTTTATACGCATACAGAAAAATACTGATGCTTAATTTATTGAGCTTGCCTTTGCCAATTGCTGACCAATAGGGAATTCCACACTTCAATAAGGAGAATGTCAGAAGGGAGGCAGTTACTTTGTGGTTTTGCGGTTTGTTTGTGGGGCTTTGGTTTGTTTTTTTTTTTTTTGTTTGGTTTTGGTTTTGTCTTTTTTGGGGGGGGAGGTTGTTTGTTTTGTTTGCTTGGAGTTTTTTGATTTTTTTTTTTTTGTTGTGCCTTTTTTAAAGCTCTGTTTCTGTACATTTATCTGATCTGTAATCTAACTGTTGCTCTGCCTATCTGAACAGAAGAAAGATCAATTTATACCATGGTGATACTGCTAGTTTCTAATTCATTGATTTATCTTTTTTTAGCAGTCATTTTTATGTAGATTACCTGTTGTTACAGTCAGAGGGAGAAGTAAGATGTTAGGAATGTTCTCACGAATTTTGTGGCAGAAATTGGCCAGCATATCTGTGCATGCTTGCCATGTCATTTTCTCTGACATAAAGTATTGTTGAAAAGTACCACTTCCAACTAGGAAGAAAAGAGCAGAACTCTTCAGTGTAGGTAAAGCTCTGGTCATCAGTTCCAGCAGATTTATGAAATACTGTTGTCTTATCAGCTGTTATATGAGGAAAGACTCGGGGAAAGGGCAAGGAGAGTTTCACTGCCTAATGTCCCCTGAAAATCATTTAAGTATGGTCGTAAGCCAGGTAAGTTCAGATTCACTTCAGAAAATGTCTGAACCCACTTCAGAAGTAGACTTCTTCCTGTAAGGCTTTGTTTTATAGTTATTGATCGATGTCTTTGGTGCCAGACTGGTCGTTTATGTGTAAGATGTCAAAACTAATTTCTGACACGGATCTTAACGTGCAATTGCGTCTGAAAATCCACCAGAGGGAGACCTGTGCTTTCTTAGAGGACCGGGCTTACGATTGGTTTGGGGTTTTTTAGCTACATTTACCTCTTCCTTTCTTTTGAAGCAAGTAAGCTGTTAGAGTTGCATTTCTTTGTATTTCCTTTTTGCAGAATTATAAAAAGCACTGGTAGCATCAGATTCTTGTGAGAGGGTCACCCTGGGGAAAAAGTGGGCAAGAAATCAAGTAATTCATTAGGGACTGTAGTGATAGGACAAGGGGTAATGGGTTGAAACTTAAACAGCAGAGGTTTAGATTGGATATAAGGAGGAAATTCTTTACCATTAGGGTGGTGAGGTACTGGAATGGGTTGCCCACGGAAGTTGTGAATGCTCCATCCCTGGCAGTGTTCAAGGCCAAGTTGGATGAAGCCTTGGGTGATATGGTTTAGTGTGAGGTGTCCCTGCCCATGGCAGGGGGGTTGGAACTAGATGATCTTAGGGTCCTTTCCAACCCTAACTATTCTATGATTATATGATTCTATGACATAGATTTCAAAGGAATTATTTATAAGCATCAGCTTTAAGGATTAATGAGATACACCGTTAATAAGATAATGGAGATGTCTGCGTATATGAATATAGAAAGCATAAAAGGAGAATGTGTGTGACTTAAGACTTTCCTCCTGGTATATCAGTTTTTGATCTATTTTTGACCAGTATAGCTAATCTGTTTTTATATCCTGATGTTGCTTTCCAGTCTTTTGCACAAAATTTAATCAAGACATTTGTCTGCTGTATTCAGTGTCATTTAACTGATGTGCACTTACTAAACAAAAAAACCTCCACCACTTTTAAGAAGAAATTGTTTATCTCATCTGTATCTTACATGTTATTCTCCTTATGTCTTGTTCCTTTAAACCAGCTTAAAGTAGAAAGTGGTATCATCTCACTTTCTAACTCTATAGTTATATTCCCAGCAGTTCAGATGGGATGTGATAAACCTATTTATAACTATATTGAAACGGGATCAGAACTTTTCTAATTGTTTCTGCAGCAGTCACATTCTAAGATTATTTTGTGCTGCATTGATTTAATGAATAAACAAGCAGTTTGGATTAACTATTCAAAATGTTTCAGATATAGGTTCTGAATTAATGTAATTCTTTTTAAATGTATGTTGCTTATTTCTTTTTCTTCCTCTTGCAGAGAACAATTGGAAATGGTGATAGAGCAACTTAAAATTAAGCTGCAAGATGCTCAGCATAATTCACAGCTGAATGCGTCTGAACTTGAGGTGTTGCAGTCTGAACATGACACCCTGCTGGAAAGACACAATAAGATGCTGCAAGAGACTGTTGCAAAAGAGGCAGAACTCCGTGAAAAGTATGGTCTGATGATGAATAAATACAGCTAATTTATTTTGTGTGAACTTTTAAGGATTGGGCATGTAGTGGCCTTTAGCTGTATTTCCAAAGGAAAGGGCATGATTATTAAGAAAGTTAAAGGAGTTTTTAAAAGCTTTTAAAAGTTTCAGCAGTGAAAATGAAGCGGTAGCTAATCAGAGAATTTGAGATTTCTGCCAGCTTTCTATGTGCTAACTATTAGATTTTAAAAATAGCATTATTAAGCACATTGATTGTTCTTAAGTTCAGTGCTCAGCACTGCATGTGTGTTGGACTACTCAACTAAATTTGGATGTTTCCTATTACAAAAATAAGGTAGTTAAATGCAGAGCAAATGATTTCACTGACAAAATACTCAGTCCTGTGTCCACGCAGTGCTTTTCTTACAGAAGGTACTGTGGTTTGAGTCTGTGCTTGCTACAATCTTAATTTGCAAATTTTTCAAAATTGAATGATTTTTTTTTAATCTGTATCACTTCTTGAAAAATCACATGAGTACCTAATGCTTGAACTCTTCAAAAAGGGGTCTTTTGTTGTCTTGTCTGCTCTATTTAGGGTACAAAGAAGTTGACATTAAATATTCATTAGAAATTGGATCTTAGTATTAGGAACTGTTGGCTTTTCATCACTATCTTTGTACTGGTTTATCTGTTCCTGATAGCCACGTAATGATTCATCAACTAAATGATGTCCTGCATTCAGCTGATTTAGTAACCAACTAAATCACATGCTTCTGCATTTTTCTGGAAACAACCCATACCATAGTAGGTTCCCTTTGTACCCAGAGAGACAAGCTCTTTGCTGCTGTGGCTGTATTTAAGTTTGTATGCTTATAAGGGCAAGGCCTATGCTTAGTCTTTCCATACATGCACTTGTTTAATTGCTTGTGACAATTTTGTCTTGCTTCTGGAGGATCTCCAAACCATGTACAATTTATGTGTTACTGACGTTTTTCTTGCTGACAGCTACGTTCTTCTACCCTCTTTTGCGCTGAAAGTTAAACCTTAAAACAGATTAAACTTGGCTTCTTGGAAACCTTCATTTTCAGAAGTTCTGTGTATTTTGTAAATAAATGTTAAAGGAAGTGGATCATAAAATAAGGGATATGCCCTGTATGACACTATAAACAGCCATGTTGTGGTTCTAGAATTTAAGAATGTTTAGACTACAATGTCTGACGCTCTTATTTTTTTCCCAAAGATGTCTGAATTTTGTATTTTGAAATAGAAATCAAGAGTTTATGTAGTATAGTGCATTCATGTGATAAGCAATAAGTGTAGCTTTTTCAGTCTTAAATTTTCCCTGCAAAAGAGGAATTTAAATATGAAAAAGCTGCACAGTCATTCTAAAATAATCACACACATGAGAATTGAAAACTGCTTTACACTCTAACATTTTTGAGATGTAAGAATGACAATGTTTTGCTGTCAGTTTCTCACGGATTTTGTACACGCTGCTTTCAGGCTCTGCACAATACAATCTGAGAACATGGTCATGAAAACAGAGCATGCCCAGGCTTTGAGTCAGCTGACAGCCCAGAATGAAGCCCTCCGGAACAATTTCAGAGATCAAGTCAGGAACCTGCAAGAAGAGCACAGGAAGACAGTAGAGACACTTCAGCAGCAACTGTCCAGAGTAGAAGCTCAGCTTTTCCAACTCAAGAGTGAACCAAGCACTAGAGGTAACTTTCAGTCATAATCTTGGGTTAGACGCAGATTTGTGTACCTGAGTCTGAGTTTAAAACATGCTCATAACCTGTGGTTCTCTAATACACCAGAAACTTTTGTTGGAGAATTTGCAGCATGCTGTATCAATTCACTGATACCAGATAAGGAACTGAGTCTTTGCTATTACCGTCCCTTCAGAATCTTAGGATACTTGAATGCATCCAGAGGAAGGCATTATGCTGGAAGGGCTGGAAGGAATGTGCTTTGAGGAGCAGCTGGGCATTTGGATTTGTCTTGTTTGGAAAAAAGGAGGCTGAGGGGTGGCCTCCCTGTTTTACATAGCTTTCTGAGGAGGGGAATTGCAGAGGGAGGTGCTGAGCTCTTCTCACTGGTACACAGTGGCAGGATGTGTGGGAGTGGTTCCAAGCTGTGACTGGCGAGGTTCAGACTAGAGAAAGAATTTCTTTACCAAGAGGGTGGTCAAACCCTGGAACAGGCTTCCTAGAGGTGGTCAGTGTCCCAAGCCTGTTAGTGTTTAGGAGGCATTTAGACAATGCCCTTAACAATGTGCTCTAACTTTTGGTCAGCCCTGCATTGGTCAGGCTGTTAGACTAGATGATCATAGTAGGTCCCTTCTAACTAGAACTATTCTATTCTGTTCTAGAATCTGCATCACTGTTACCTCTTTTACAGTATTTGCATTGTCAGATGGAGAGAAATTACTTTGTAAATATTTGGTGCCCTTCTATCAGTTTGCCTCAACTACGAGGGATAAAGCTAAGGAAGAATGTATTGAAAGCTGTTTTAACAGTGTTTGTTGTTGGTATACTTGTTACTTGATCCATCTTCTAATACAAGATTTTACTGTGTTCAAGCTCAAGCGCTATTTTTGTATCTGTAAAGATACTGATTAGGATGTAGTTGGACATTTGCCAAACAGCAGGAATAGTTTAAGAAGTTACTCTTTCCATATGTTACTGAATTAGCAGGGCAGTGCGCACAGTATTAGAACAATTTAAACTTCCCACAAGACTGGTTAAAAAAAAGCTAATTCTGTTTTGCATTAAAAATGTTTGACACTCATAGCTACAGCACATCTTCAGGAAGGGTTCCATGAAGGTTTCATAGTCACTGAAAATTGCCAATTGAATTTGGATTTAGAAACAGACTTTAGTTGGAATGATCATTTGGAGGTGAAAGGCTATATTTTCTATTAGAAATGTTTATGTATGTATTTGGCTTTCTCCTCTTTCTTCACTTTTCCTCCCCTTGCATTTTGAAGACTATTATGTATACTGCTCTCCAGTGTGAGACAGTCACACTTATGAAATAGCCCTGCTGCTTTCATTCTGATGACAAACATCAGTATTTTTCAGCTCCAGCTGTTTCAAATCCAGCTACGAAGAACTTGAGAGAAGGCCGAAACACTGACCTTCCTGTTCTTGATGTATATACTGTAGCTAGGGAAGAGGGAGAAGGTATGGAAACAACGGACACAGAGTCCGTCTCTTCAGCCAGCACTTATATACCATCCTTGGAACAACTTTTGAACTCTCCAGAAGAAAAACCTGGTAGGTAGAATATGTGGCTGTTTTAAGCACTTTCCTACAGAAGTTTCAGAAGTTTCTGTCCTCAAAATATCTGAGGAAGTTGTGTTTTCATTCTTTTGGGTGCAAGGCACAAGCCTCCTTAAGTGCCACTGAGTTTACAGTATCCTGAATTTTGGTAGTTTTGTCCTGGAGTAAGGACTAACAGTAGAACATTGCTACAGGTTTTAGTGACTTAAAGATGTCATATTTGTGACTTTATAATGGAAAAAGACTGGATGAGCAAATCAATAAATAGTTACAGAATCTTTCGTATTCTGGACTAGTCTACTAGCAACAATAAGTGCTGATTTAACTCCTAATAATGAAAAGATAAAATGTCTGTTTATCTTAATGTGGCTTATTACAGCAGGATTTTTTTTTGTAGTTTTTTTCTAGCAAGCATGAAGACAATGTTGTAAGAGTCCACAAAAAATAGAAAAAATATATGGTAGCATCTAATTGTGTGGTAAAAGTCTGCTGAATGTCTTGCAGAGAACTGTTGAGTATCTCCATCTATGGGTAGTAAACAAGGCGTAAATTAAAACCATGTACCTTGACACACTTAGAACTGATTTGCCAATCCCCTTCTAATATATATACAAAAATATATCACAAAACAAGCATGCAGCAGAAATGATGCCTGTTAATTTTTCAGTTTGACTTTGCATGGATTTTGTTCCTAAGAAACTACAAGTCCTAATGGTAAGTAGGTGCAAATGCTTTCTGCTTCTCAGTTTTCTTTTCCAATTAATTGCAGAGCCACCTCAGTGGCAAACAGAACTCACCAAGGATGAACTGATTCAGAAACTAAACACAACATCGAAGAGTGCTGATCACTTGAATGAATTACTTCGTGAATCAGAAGCAACCAATGCAATCCTGATGGAACAAATAAAGGTTAGCAGGCATGCAGGAAATGTGGGGACAGCTCTAATTTCTCTGATCTGTTTCTTAGCCCAAATGTTTAACACCAGGAATGTTTAGAATATCCCAGTCTACAAAAATTTGGTGATGCAAAACTTAATTTTGGAAGGGCTTTATTCCACAGAACTAATTGGGTCTCCAAGAGTTGACTTCAGCTGCTTGGGTTTTGTTATACTCCCCTCCATGCTTCCCACCTCCCCTCCAGTTTCTGGGCTGCGAGGGATGCAGGTGGATTTTGTGGAGGGAGGTGAGGAGTAAAAGCTGCTATGAAAAAAAACCCTCAAGAGTTTGGAAGTTTAATGTTTAATAAAGTGCCCTCACTGTTTTCACTTTGATACAGGCAGTAAATCCCAAGGGAACTATTGTCTGGTTCTTCTTTCTGTAACCCCTTTTAGCTGTCTTAGATTAAAAGAAGATACATGTTTAGAGATACATGTACTGATAGAATTTGGTTTGATTTGATTGTAACTCCCTGAGTTTTCTGGAAGCATTTTGACATAAAAATATCCTTTAAACATGCTAAGCTTTCTTTTATAAAATGTTTTTTGATGAACGATAATATTGTTAGCTCTTTGATCCACACTGCCAACTTAAATGTTCAACTGTTACTCTTTATCACTGAAATTGAATAATTTGTGCTATTATATTAATAATATAATAGTGTTATAAAATATTAAATATGTAATATATTGTATAAGAGTGTTACAACTACTGCATATTATTACAATGGATTATTTTTGATCGATAAAAATGTATTTCTGGACAACATAATCATGTTCAGTTTTAACTGGATTTTTGTCCAGAATGTGTTGCTATGCACACGTAGTTATTTTAGAAGCAAGCTGCATAATTCGCTTTTTAGCTTTTCAAAAGATCTTTGTTCAATTGCTCATTATATGAAGCAAACAATATTGCATATTTTTTTCCCTCATCTGCAGCTTCTTAAGAATGAAATAAGAAGACTGGAAAGAAATCAAGAGAGAGAAAAGTCTGTGGCTAATCTAGAATACTTGAAGAATGTTCTACTGCAGTTCATATTTCTAAAATCAGGAAGTGAGAAGGAAAGGCTGCTTCCAGTAATAGACACCATGTTGCAGCTCAGCCCTGAAGAGAAGGGGAAGTTAGTTGCAATTGCCCAAGGTATGCAGTGGTCAAAACATGGTCGCAAAAAAAAAGAACTGGAAATAAAGGCAACTGAAGTTCTACACTTTCTTTTATAGATTTTGTAAGGAAAACATAACTTAGCAATGTAATGCCAGTGAGCTAGCAATAAAGCCCTTTTGCTTTGTTGGGAAGTTACTATTCAGTTTTCAGCAAATAGAACAAATACCCCAAAGTATAAATAAAATTAAGACAAAATATAATGTCTTCTGAAACAACCATTTTAGGAAGACAGTAGTAAGTTGTAAGAATGTAATGTGTTCATGTTTTGAGTAGAGTAAGATTTCTGTTAAAGTGAACTTAAAATAGAGGTTAATATAGATTACTTTCTTGGCAGATGTTCTAAACAATTAAAGGGATTCTCCCGATGCAGTACTGTGGATATAATATTAGTTAAAGTAACTTCAAAAATCTCTTCAAGAAAATATGCTTTTTGTTTAAGAAATAAAGGAGCAAGGGAAGGAACAGAAGCGTTCAGCCTTTGCATGAAATTAACCAAAGAGCTGACTATATAAAAAAAGTTCTAGCTTTGTTTCAGTCTAAGCATTTGTCCCCTTTAAAACACTTTTTAATGAATTGTCACCTCTCAGTAACAACCTGTAGCTTCATGTACTTCACTAGCAACTGAGCTATACCTTGTTGATATAAAATACCACGTGTATATGTAAGCACTTCAAACTTCTGAACAAAATCACATTAATAAGGGACATGGCAAAGTACTCCATTCCATGATAGGCTTGCATTTGGAAAGATGAGGTGTAAATTAAGACCATAGCATTTTGAGCTCGTTCTGGCACTCTAATGACCACTCATTGGATTTTTCTGGAGAAAAGTGATAAATGGCCTCTAAAACATCCTTAAGTACCCAAAATAAAGTGGACTTGGTGGTAAAATCCATGAATATATTTATAGCAGCCTAAGAGTGAGTATTGAATTGTTACCTCTTCAACAAGTTTAAGAGGACATTTGAAAAAGAACAGAAGCAGTGAGGGAAACAAGGTCATGTAACCAAATTATGTAATGTCTAACATAATAAAGTATGTTTTTCATCTTTCTTCAGGTGAGGAAGAGAGTAGCTCACGGTCCTCTGGGTGGGCTTCCTACCTCCACAGCTGGTCGGGACTTTGATAAGAATGAAAACGCTGAATCTTTAAACACATTCCACCGTTGCAAAAAGAAATCTTTATATAGAATAACAGCCTGTTTGTGTTATAGCATTGAATCACAAGTTTTTATTTCTGTGTGTTACTTTGGGCTTTTTAGACTCTTAAGAAAGAAGCCATTAGTAGCTGTGAAAGACTGTCCTATATTGCACTCTGATATAGCAGTGAACTGGTCCTGTTGTGAATGTTAAAGCTGATGATCAGTAGTATAATGAGACGTGACAAATTAATTGCAAATTGCTTGGAAACAGAATTTGACAAACCTATGATGGCTCTTTTGAAACTGATTTAAAAACTTGGTCTAATGTAGTAAACTGGAATAACCAGAACTAGACTTAAGGCATTTTAAAGTGTTTACAATTTCACATATTTTTTTCAGCTTGCTAATCTATATGGTTAGTGTTATTCTCTGCACGATGAAGAAATTAAAATTGTTGTTTCCTGTCTGGTGATGCTTACAAAATGTAAGTGCATTAAGAAACAGAAGTGGCATTTTCTGCTTTAACATGACTGAATTTTTAGTCCTGTGAGGGGATTTTTTGTGTTTGTTTGTGATGGGGTTTTCGTTTTGGCGTAGGAATTTTTTTGTTTTCTGGGTTTTTTTTTTTTGTTTGTGTGTTATTGGGTTTTTTTTGCAGAAGCTGGATTGAAAATACCAAGGCAGTGATGCACAAAATATAGAGGGTGCCTAAAACTATATGAAATATAACACTTGGCACATCTGGAGGATGGCATTGGAGCAGAGATTAATGGCACCAGTGGAAATCTTGGGATAGTAATCCAAGAATCAGAGGTCATAAGTGAGCTGAAGCTTTGGGAGAAACGTCTTAAGCTATGGCTTTTTAACTAGGGGTTGGGAGTTTGTGTTCAAGAATAGGAAGTTCCATTACTGTAGCGACCTCTGTACTTAGGTGAAAAGGCTAAACTCATTCTGACTTACTCATACTGAAGACACTAAAGGAAGAATCCGAGTGTGTAGGTCGGACTCCTAATAATAGCTTCTGGGAGAAATGGAGGGAGCTTTTGTCAGTAGATGCATCTTTTCAATTTTCTAATGATTGAAGATGTTACACCCTTCTCTCACTTCTCTGTGTTTGCACACATAATTTGCACAAATCTTCTGCAGAGACAAGATAATCTCTGTTCCAGGTTATTCAACAGAATGTTTTGGTTCTCTTCAAGAAAAATAAATCTCTGCTGTAGAATTCCTACTTTTGTTACCAACACAGCTTTTTTTGTTTTTTAGCTTCAGTCTTCTTTTCCCCTTTTTATAGTCCATGCTGCCTTTCATCAGCTTAACTTATTTGTAATTTATTAAGATGCAGACGAATTTTTTTTAAACCGTTTCAACCAGCATCTTTCTATCTTTTTCACTCAGATTTTCACACTCTCTGTGCTGTTTTACAGAGAATCACTCCCTGGTATGCATACCAATACTAAATAGTATTCTTCCTTTCTTATAAAGGATGCTCATTCCTTTAATATTGCCTTATTTGGGGCTGAGATTAATCTAGACATAAGAACAGAAAGGCAGCATATGTTGCAAATAAACTGCAGTAGCTGTGCTTTTGGTTTAAGTTTTTGCTTATGTATATTTCAATACACAGTTGTCAAAGCCAACAGGCTTTATATAGATATTTTAATTCTTTCCCACAGTCTTAAGCATTTTTTTGTTGCTTTTTTTCTGTGGACAGATCACAAAACTGATAAATAGTAGAGAGGGTATGAGACTCTTGGATGTCTGTAGCGTGGACATGTAGATAGCAAACATATGGCCAAGTTTAGGCTTTTGAAACAACTACAATATTTTCAACATTCACAATTTGCTCTGGGTCTGGGATATTGAATTCTAACTACTTATTCACAGCTGAATTTAGTTAACATCACTCAAAAGAATGCCAAAACAGAGCGACAGACAGGAGAGATTTGAAACATGCATAAAAATAAGTGCAAGTCATTCTCCTGCTGTGATTTTAACAATGGAAGCACATGAGTGGAAGGATACAACTCTGTCTTAGTTTAAATGCAATTTGCAGCTGACCTGATTTAGTCTCTTCTGCATGATGTCTGCTTGGCTATCACTGAAGAGCTGTGACAAGTTCCTTTTAAAATGCACATATTTCAGAACTGTAGATTATTTAATGTTTTTAAGCTGTGAATAAATTGTATGCAAGTGACATATTTATCTGGCTGTATTAAATACCGGTTCCCTATTGACTTCTTTCAAGTCTGAGTTGCATGCTCCCTGTTTCTTAGTAAAACTCAGCTATCGTACTTCTGAATGTAGTGGACAACTTGCATCACTTTTTTCTTTTTTTTCTCCTACAATGGAAGATTAAGATCTTAATTACTGTAAAATATTTTAATAACTGTTAGTAAGCTCTGTTCTGTTGCTAAGATTACCGGAATTTACCTTTGTGGCAATAAACTGTCTGTAAGCAAATGTATCAAAGTTTAATATACACTTGCAGTAAATGGCATAGAAAAATGTGGACTGGAAGCAGGATTATTTTGCATAGAAAACTTTTTATATGTCATATATTTGCATTTGTAATGTACAGCATTCTAGCTGTGATCTGCTTTCAAAAAGCAATTTGAAGATTTAACCAGTAATGCTGCTTCTTGATATACTGTGGTGCTCTCCTTTGGAAGAGCAGTGTGCTGAATTTGCTTTCTGCTTCTTTTGATTGTTTGTTTTCTTTACAGTGCCGTATTTGTTAGGATGTTTCCTAGAAAACATAACCCCTGCCCAGAGTTTATAAGCTTAGGACCAGTTCTTGCTCCTCTGTGAGCCTGCCTTCAGCCCAAGCCTAAGGAGGGTATAATTAGAAAAAAAAACAAAAGAGACTCTACTGTCACTGTGCAGACTATTTATTAATTGACACCCCAAAATGGGAGTGATTCAGAGTTCCCAGGCCTGCATGTGCCCCTGTGCTGACTTAAAGATGGGTTATACACCTTTCCTGTTCCCTTTACCTGGAAGGAAACTCATCTATGCAAGCAAAATATGCTCCATTTGAAAGACTGGAAGACCAGAGCTTGTCAGGCAGTAGAGCAGATGCAGCTAGTTGGATTTAGGGGTCAGGATGGCCAAAGGGAACCCATGTTAGAAGTGATACCTGGAAGAGCAGTGTTTCTTTTTTTCTTTTGTGACTTTCCTTTGCCAATCTATAATTGAGAGAATATGTGGTTAGTTTATTTTCTAAATTTAAATCTTCCTTTGGCTATCACCCTCCATTTTGTTGCTTTGATAACAGATTATATATTCTGAAATCGTGGAGGAGTCGTTAAAAACTCTCCTTAGTTTGTACTAAGTGGTTTTGAAGGCAGCTTAACCACCTATGCTTCATTTAGCGTATACCCTGGTTTCATTCAGTGCACCAACACTTCTTCAGCTACCTGCTGGTTCTATTGGTACTGTGAAAATATCTTCCTTGGTAGCCTTGCACATAGCAATTACTATCCACAAGGTGAGAAACCAAATGTATGAAGGGGTAAAATTTTATTTGTTATAGTAGTTTTGTAATTGCTAGTCTGAGTAGACAAGCGTTTGGTTGGAAATGTGTCTTTTCATGGCCTTCTCATGTGGCTGTTGCTGCAATAAAATTCACCTTTATCCAGCAGAATGCCTTTCTCTTTTCCCTGAATGCTGGTTCCTACCTGAGAAGATACTTCTCAGGGGCAAGACAGAAAATGAGGGGATGTTAACTGAAGTATTAAAGAGAAGATTTTATGGATCTGGTGTAGTAGCTGCAGTCTTTACTTTGGAACACAGTAACAGTGATGGATACTTCTAGATTGATGGAAGAGGAAAAGAAATTGGTTTATTACAGGGGTTTGGGTGGGTTTTGTTGTTTGGGATTTTGGGGGGTTTTTTGTTTGTTTATTTTGGTGGTTTGGGTTTGTTTTTTTTTTAGGAAAAATCAAGTTTTAAGAAAAAAGAAGTCTCATTTAAAATTACTTCAAATGTGTTACTAGATTGTCACCAACAATCTGACAATGTCTGACACGAAAGAGAGGAGGGATGCAGAAGGTTATTAATGTGCTTGTCAGGCTACACTTAGTATTTTTTTATTTTAAGCCACCTTATAAATCAGCACTTCATCCTAATAGCATTTGGCTTCAAAGGGCACAAAACAACCTCCTCCCTAACTCCCTGTGATCATTTTTCAGTATCTGCACAAAGATCAGATGCTCAGTGGATGAAGAGGCGGTTGTTGATTCCAGTGAGAGCTTGGTGTGTTTATCTTCTTGATATCCATGTTTGTGTTAGGCCATGCTTATTATACAAATAGATGGTCAGAGAAGGGAGCATAACGTAAAAAAAGTTGACATAACAAATGGATACAAAATAGTCAAAAATGAAAGCCTGATATTTAAAGTCAACTTTAACGGCTTTCACATAAATGTATACATGCTATGGGAAAGGGAAATAATAATCTGACTGCTTTTCAAATTGAATTTGATGTAAAATTTATCATTGTCTTGCAAAGATTAGAAGATGCATCTTGGGTTCAAGAACTTCCCTCCTGTTCTGTGTTCCTCAGGCTCACCAGCAGGATCAAGGCTGGCCTGAGTAATGGAGATTGAGGATAGTAAATCAAAGTGGAAAAATGCAAGTCAATTACTGCTCCAACAATCCAATCCACTTAGTGAAACACTTATTCTATCTGTTGTCAGTGAATCCCTGCAGGCTTCTTAAGAATCCAAGGTAAAGATAATCAGTGTAGAAACCAATGTGCTGGTTTGGGCAAGGGCACAGTCCCAGTATTCTGATAATGGCCTTTTAAAGTGTTTTAAATTGATAGACAGCTGCAGAAGAGTATAGGATTTAAGGGGGTTTTATTGCTTCATTGCTTGAAAATCGAAGCTTGTTCTGAGAACACTCAGACTGCTTCCAGAGTAGAGGTATGTATTAGTTCTTGGATCTCTTGCCCCTTGCAGTATGCAGAACATCTCAAAAGTAAAAACCCTAGAACCTATTACACCAGAAGAAGTCTTTTACCTAAGTACTGGTTTACTGTCATCATTCCCCTTGTGGAGTTAAGTTGCTGATGCTCAGCATTACTTCTGCCAAGGCAAGGCAAAAGGCCAATTGTACCATTTTTGGCTTTTACCATCCAAATATTTATACAGACTAGTTCATGCTCCTCTTGTGAGTGGTCTGCAGCAACCGAGGCAAAGCCGCCAGCCTTTGCAGGGGATAGATGGGTGTCACTGATGCAGCCTCTGCAAGAGCAGAGAGAGAAGCAGATGGAGGCAATAAAAACAGCAACAGAAACTCCTGTTGCTGACATGGTGTCTCTCTGCCCCTGCCCTTAGGTTCCCTACCAGCCTTTCTCTGGGAAACTGATTAAACCGGTAGTTTGCAGAGTAGTGGGGGACTGCGGATATATCGGGCTGCTCTTCCAGGAGCATTGTCAGAAAATGTAATGAAGTGAACCATGGGTTTTGTAACACTCTGAAGGATGAAAGTTGCAGTGATAAAAAGTTTAACACTGAAAAATGACAGACTTAAATTACTTCCCATTGGAACCTGTCCCCCCTCCTCTAGTTCTCACTGAGGCCTTTTGTGTGCCTTTTGACTGCCTTTTGTGCTGCCTGACTCTTGGGATGTATTTCATCTCTTTGGAGAACCTCTGAATACTGGCATTAGCAAAAACATCCAAATAACAAAATACGGTTAATTATAACTAATTGCATCAAATTGGCCTCAAGCAATGACTTAGGTTTTAACCTATGGCGATACCACTGATCTTACAATAGATAGGGGCTGCTTGCGCTAACACGTAGTCCACATGCAGTAGAGAAGGATGGGTTTGTTAGCAGGATTTGCCACCAGATTTGTCCCTACCTTCTGTAGCTGAACAGCAAAGACTTTGAAAACCTCTTTCTGATGGGTGGGTTAGGAATTTGAGGTGGCTTAGGGAGTGGTTTATTTTTTATGATAGGTGGAGCATAATGATAATAGCCTGGTAAACAGAAAGGGTGATTGTGCATTAAATTAACTCTTTTTATAGCGTTATCTACCAATGTAGACTAAGCTTTCAGTTAGCTATGAGGGGATACCCTGAATGGTTTCTTTTTTAAAAAGCATCACTAGCAGTGAATGCTGCTGAGGACATTTCTGTCATATGCAAGTGGGGTACAAGCTTAAATAAAACTGTGAGAATACTACCACGACTGCCAAAAGTCATTAAGTTACTTTTCAAAGTACCTGTTCTGTTATGCTGCCATCAGCTTTTTCTTTAGCTGTTATTGTGTCCATCCAATTCCTGACCTTGTCATGAAGCAGAAATTTATGCTGCTAAATATGGAATTTTTTTATTTAATCAATGTTGCATGGTTTCAAGATCGATCTATAAAAGTTATATCCCTGCTCCTGAACAATCTCCTTCCATCTTCCAAAAAACAGGTGAGGCCGAATATGCTAGGTGTGTCTGAAATGCGTGAAGCAGAAATTCGGCTTTGCTTTTATAAGGATGTCAGAATGATCACTAAAATAAACCTCTTAGTATTCTGAATAACCTATATACAAGGTTTTTTTTTAATAGCAAAGATTTTTATGGAGATCAAACACAGTGATCAAGACTTTACTCTTGAATTGGGAAGTTATTAATACTGAGCAAGAACATGAAACCTACATTATTTGTTACTTGTGAATTCATTGACAGTTTTGCTATGAATGTTTACCAGTACCCCCTGTATTCAAAAATTATTCATACTTAAATGGTCAAAGTTTCCTTTGCTGTGGCTTTAACTCCAGACTTTGGAGGCACAACATGAAGAACACTGACACAGTTTATAATTGAAATCCACCTTGTAGATTAAGGTAAACATGCACAAGGCTGCTGTGTTAACAGGTACCTGGAGTCAGGATAGGTTTAGATTAGCTATTAGGGAGAAGTTCTTTACTATGAGGGTGGTGAGGCACTGGCACAGGTTGCCGGGGAAGCTGTGGCTGCCCCATCCCTGGCAGTGTTCAAGGCCAGGCTGGAGCAACCTGGTCTCATGGAAGGTGTTCCTGTCCATGGCAGGGGCTTGGAACCAGAGGAGCTTTAAGGTCCACTCTGACACAAATCATTCTCTGATCCTGTAAATATGCCATCTGCAGCTACATGAAGTTCTGGGAGAAAGCAAAAGGTAGAGCAAATACACAGTTGCAAGCTACTTACTCAAGTCTCTTCATATCACCATGACAAAATTGTCAAATACTTTTTCTGGAAATGAGTCAGAAATGGGTATAAAAATGCTGGTATTTGTGGTCAGAGACAGGCAGTCAAATTCTTTCATCTAGCCTTCCTGTCTCCCCAGTATCCCTTCTTTCTCACTTTTTCCCCAGGCCTACAGTAATGGTCTTGTTTGGTGTCAGCAAACCTGACAGTAGTGTGTATAACTGAATAGATTCTGTGCAGTCACCTCTACCACTGCCAGCCACGATACTGTATGGTGGCATTTCAACAGTGATGGAAGACTTAGAGTGCTCTGGAAAAAGAACATCAAAAGCATGTGTCTCCTTAAAACTGCTTTTTGCTCTCATCTAGCAAGGAGAGACGGGAGAGAAAACCAAACCCAAACCAACGTTAATTTTGTGATTAATATGCTGGTCTGGAGACACGGAGTCCAAGTCCCTGCTTTGCCACATGCTTCCTTTATGAATTTAATCTCGATTTCTCTGTCTCTGTTTCCTCACGTGTCTGCTGGGGATAATGGCACTTCTCCTCCTGATGCCAAGTACATTAGCAGTAGAATGTTTAACT
Organism: Melopsittacus undulatus; assembly: GCF_012275295.1. NCBI lineage: Eukaryota > Metazoa > Chordata > Aves > Psittaciformes > Psittaculidae > Melopsittacus > Melopsittacus undulatus. Next base: position 61,586,623 of record NC_047528.1, on the reverse strand, counting down.
TTGTGCTGGCTTTGTAAGCAGGAATAAGTAGGCAGAAGTACCGTGTTTTTCGTAAGCTGCATAGGGAGAAAATAGTTGTAGCTTCTCGTTACACTGGGCTGGAAGGAGCAACTTGTTTTCTTTGGAGCTCATGGCATGTGTTTGTGAATCCTATTAAATGATTTGCCTGAGTATTCTGGACTGAATTTTACAAGTTAATTAGAATGCCAGCATGCTCTAAGATTATGTAATGGGGAATTAATAACAATTAAGAACTGCTGTTTCTGTTGTACAGCAAGTCACAACTAAAGTTAAAATCAGATCCTAAAGCAGAGGCGCAAACCTGCTGCAAAGCACACAACAGGGCCTAGGGAGGCAGCCCATGAAACTACATTCCTGGCTCTTCTTACTACAACATTTCCAGAAGCTGCTAGTTCTTAGTGTCTGGCACACGTACATGTTTGGAGGAGGCTCTCCCGCTCCTTGTGAATGCCATTGCTACTTTGAGATTATATTGCCAGCAGACGAGGCTCTGGGGACGTAATCTCTAAAAGCACTGGAAAGCTGCACACGGTGCAGTTCACTTGCCATTGAATCTGTTAACGTGCTCTCTAAAGGCAGGACCATAAGGGCTGCACTCATTTGCTGGCGCTGCCTGTTAATGATTTCCAGAACTCACTGTTTTGGAGCTGGCTGCCCTGGCAGCTGCACGTCTGCCCAGCCACCTCCCCTCTGTTCAGGCTGTTCTGGCCTGAGGTGCTGCTCCTCAGCTAGGCTCAGCAGCCAGGGGCACCCACCTCATACAGCTCCCCAAGGAGGACCTGCAAAGGAGAGGCCCTGAAATCCTTGCAGACAACTGGGGTTAATAAAAGACATTTGTGAAGCTGCCTACAAGTAATGGCAGACTGCCCAAAGCTGATGAGAGAAAAACAGAAGGGTAGTATTACCTGCAACTGGCACAGAATGAGTGCTTATTTAGATGATGCAAGGAAGCTCTGCTGACAGATTCATTAAAATAAGTGCGTGTTTTGATTTGGGTTGGGTTTGGGTTTTTTCTGGGGGAGGAGTGTGTCTGTTTCATTTTTTAACAGAATCACAGGCTGGATGAGGTTGGCAGACACTGCTGGAGTTCACTTTGTCCAAACCCTGCTCAAGCGGGGCCAGCTACAGCCAGTTATCCAGGACCATGTCCGGACAGCTGGGGAATATCTCCAAGGATGCAAACTCCACAACCTCCCTGAGCACACTGTACTAGTGCTTGGTCACCTTGACAGTGGAAAAGCATTCTACGATGTTCAGAGGGAACCTCCCGTGTTTCAGGTTGTGCCCATTTCCCCAGAGGTCTTGCCACTGGGTTCCACTGAGAAGAACCTGTCTGCAACATCTTAGCATCCTCCCACCAGGTATGTATACACATGGATGAGATCCCCCAGAACCTTCTCTTCTCCAGGCTGCACAGACCCAGCTCTCAGCCTCTCCTCATAGCAGAGATGTTCCAGTTCCTTAGTTGTCTGAGTGGCTGTTCATTAGACTCTCACCTGTACGGCCACGTTTTGCATTGTGGAGCCCAAACCTGAATCCAGCCCTCCAGATGTGGCCTCACCAGTGCTGAGAAGAGGGAAAGGATGACCCCTGCCCCTTCTGGCATACCACCCCTTCCCTTTTCCAGCCATATACTTTAATTCCCTCTTTGTGCAGAAATGTATTCCCCGTCATGTTCAAATTTTGTTATGTTTGGGTTCATAAACTTGGCAAGCAAAACTGAACTCTGTGGAGGAGCAAACAAACAAACAAACAGACAAAAACCCAACAGACAGGCTGAAGTTTGTGTGTTTGCAGTGGTAGCTCTGTCTAGAACCGTGTTTGCAGCACTGCCACCAAATCTCTTTTGTGAATTATTGAATCAAAAATTCACATTCTTTTCCTGGTCCTAATGGATACTGAAGCAGAGGCACTCCATGGGCATGCAGTTCAGATAACTCTTCCTGACGCGTGCTCACTTGTACCTGCCTATGCCGATTTTCTCTGGCTTAATGTATTCCCTGCACGTGTTGTCTTCTTGGAGCCAGAGTGACTTCCTCAATCCAGGCAGGCAAATATTTGCATTTTTCCTTTCACCATGCCGCTTCCTTGTTCTGATATGAAGGCTGGCAACAGGTTGGCAATACAGATAGCTTAATAAGGCTGTGTTTTCCATAGCCCTCTTTCCTCTGTCCATACACCTCTGGAACTCGTACTGTTTGGAATGGGATTGCTTCTCTGCAAGTTGAGCAGGGCTTCACCCTCAGGCTGGGCAGCTCTGGTGGTGAAGGGTCGCTAAGTACTTGTATTTGCCTTCTAACAAAGGTAGCAGAACCTGGATGAGGCGTTGGCCCTTTCCTACAGGATTGCTTGTTAGTATTGATGTCAAACAATGTTGATTAAAAACTGAACCTTGCCCCAGCACTCACCTTAACAAGCCTTAGGTTACATTGTACAGTGTTCCTTCTAGCAAAAGAGCTATCGCCTCACCTTAAGCCAGTCTCCAAGTTGGAATAGAAAGACCTCCTTAACATAAGGCAAGAGCTCTCTTGCTAGAAATAATACCATACTACACAACCACATGTAAGAAATAGCAAAAATACTTGAAATTTTTTCAATGCTGATCTTCTGGTCTGGAAAAAAAACAGCAATAAGCACTCTCGGGCACCTACTACAGGTTCCTTCACAGGCCTGTCTGCCCATGACCACCCCTCCAACGCTGTGCGATTCCTGAGGGGCTGTTAAAACCCACAACTACACCGATTCCCAAGTCTTACAGAACCACAGACTGGTTTGGGTTGGAAGGCACCTTCAGGCTCACCCAGTTCCACCCCCGCCATGCGCACGGACACCTTCCACCACCCAGGTTGCTCAGGGCCTGCCGTTGATCACTGCCGCGGACCGGGCTTGAGCTCATTCAGCTCCCCCGTGCCCAAACCTGGATTCCCGCCTCTGCCGGGGCCCGCCCTCCTTCACCGGGCGGGGCCGGGAGCCGGGCCCGGCAGCAGCGGCGGCGGCGGCGCGGGCGGAGCGCGCCCCCCAGCGGCGGCGGCGGGCGCGGTGCCGGCGGTGCAGCCGCCCAGCGCCATTACCGCCGCCCGGCGTGGCTGCTCCGCGGCGGCGGCAGAGCAGCGGTGGGATGCTGGGGGTGGCCGCGGCGGCGGCAGCAGGGATGAACTGTAACAGGTAGGGGAAGCACGGGGCCGCCCGCCCCGTCCCGTCCCGCCTCCCGCGGCGGTGCCTGCGAGGGCGGCGCTTTGTCTCGGCTTGGCCCGGCCGCTGTCAGCGGTTGCTGCCCGCTTGCTCGAGCACCCCCTCCCCACCTCCGTTCCGGTGCCCCGGGGAAGGCGCTTCCCTCTGCTCCGCTGGGCGCCGTGCGGGGAGGAGGGCGGCGGCGGCGGCCCCGGGCTGCGGCGGGTGGGAAGGGCGCTGGGACGGTCCGCTGCGGGGCTGGGTGAAGGGAGCGGGGCCCCGCCGCTGCTGGTGGTTTGCAGCGGGCAGGTGAGCCCCCTCCTCCCGGGAAGTTCCCGTTTCACGGGGAACTTTGCCCTTCCCTCTGGCGGCACCGGGATGGGGCCGGCAGGAGCGGGCTCACCCCCTCGGGGCTGCATTCACCCGAGGAGCGGCGGGATGGCCGTGCGTCCTTGTCACTGCAAGCTGGGAATGCGGCACAAACTTCGATTATAGCCTGTTGTGAACGGAGTTTGAGCATGGTTTAGTGTCCCTCGGGTTAAGAGGCGGCCTTTCCTGGGGGACATGGTTGTTTTAAAAGCGCGGTTCTGAGTAACCTCGGGTGTTTACGTGGTGAGATTCGTGCAGTTTTATGCCTATCCCACAATTATGGAGTAGTCATATCTTGGCGAATGGTTAATGGGGATGGGTTATGGAAAGCAAAGTCTCTTCTACTCATCCAGTGTTTCAAAGCCTCACCTGCTGTAGTTACTTCTCAGTAAGGAACGTCCCTAGTTAAAGCACTTGGCAAGTGCTGCACTAATACGGCAAAACCTGGGGTTGCGGGAAGGGAGAAAAGTGGCTCATAGCAAGCTTGGGCTGAGGGCTCAGGACGTCAGCTGGCGTCCAGACTTCAGCCTGGCTAAAGACTGCTTTATCTTTCCCGTGCCTGATATCTACCGTGAACCTCTCCAGCTCTGCACCATGCCTTTGAAGGAGAGCTGTGGCACCAGTGAAGTCAAACCGAGTTTGGGGCCACTGTGGTGGGCACTGCTGAGCTGACCGTACTCCTGGGTCAGCGCCCCGGTAACACCAGGGCACAGGAGGGGAGTTGGAGGGTCTCACCAGGCTTGGCCAGCTTCAGCGATAGCTGCTGTGAGACTGCATGCTGAGGAAAGGATGACAAAGTGATTCAGATGTCTGTGTATATGAAGGTAACTTTTTTCTTTGGTCATTCTAAGTTGCAACCCACATCTTGTGGGTGATGAGTGTTTCTAGGCCAGGCTTCTTTCTGCATTCATAGAATCACAGAAAGGTTTGCATTAGAAGGGAACTTTAAGCTCATCCAGTTCCAACCCCCGCCATGAGCAGGGACACCTTCCACTAGACCAGCTTGCTCAAACCCCTGTCCATCTTGGCCTTGAACACTTCCAGAGATGGAGCATCCTCAGCTTCTCTGGGCAACCTGTGCCAGTGCCTCACCACCCTCATAGTGAAGAATTCCTTCCTACTATCTAATCTATTCCCCCTTGTTCTATCACTACATGCCCTTGTAAAAAGTTCCTCTTCAGATTTTTTATAGGCTACCTTTTTGTACTGGAAGGCTGCTATAAGATCTTCCTGGAGCCTTCTTTTCTCCAGGCTGAACAAACCCAGCTCTCTCAGCCTGTCTTCATAGGAGAGGTTCTATTCCCAAAAAGTGCCTGAGTGGTCAGTGTTAGTGCTGTGAACATCAGCCTTTTGTGACTGCAAGTATCTGCGTGTCCTTCAGCCCCACACAGGTGCTTCAGCTCCAATACAGAGCCTGCCTCATTGGGTAAATAGAGCAATTGTGCATTTGGCATCTGTTGTGCTGAAGTTGTCAGGGAGCAAGCCAGCTGTCCTGCTGGTACACGCTTCCCAGAATATGAGTTAGGCTACACCCCTGGCACAGCAAGGAATTTTGGGACAAAGTCAGGCTAGAGCCCACGCTTGCAGAAACTTGCTGAGGCGAAGCAGCAGAGTGCTCTGGTGGGAGCCCACTTTGCTTAAAGCTGTCTTGGGGGGAGCTTTTCAATGCAAAACACACACCGTACATCCCAAAGAAGAAAAGCGGGTGGCCAGCACATCCAGGGAAGCGGCATCGGCAAAGCATCCATCCTGGGATTGGCTGATAGCTTGAGCATCCTTCCTCCCTGGCAGCAGGGATGAGCCTGGCTGCCTCCCAGCCAAGCAAATCCTCCTGTGGCTGAGGGTCAGGATGGAGTCCCACTGCTGCTGATGCACTCTGAGTATGAACTGCTTGCCCAGCGGATATGGAGCCCCTTGTCTAAATTGGACAGACCCCTCTGCGGTGCTTTTCCCACCAGTTGTTTGGGGTGAATCATCGTGTCGAGGACGAGGGGCTCTGCTGTGGCTCGGGAGGTGATGGTGCTGTGCAGCTGATTTTGGCAGCAGCGTGGCTGGAGGGAGCTGCTGGCCAGGCAGGGAATGCTGCTTGCCTGACAGGGCACAGCAGGGACAGGCTATGGGGTCAGCTCCAGAGAGGAAGCCAGTTGCAGGACTACTGGCTGAAGGAGTTTTTCTTCAGATGATTCCAGTCTGTTAAGGTCAAAATAAAACAAAAGGGTAAGATTTGTATGAGATGTATTTCGATTGGTAAAATGTAGGGAGAGGAAATTAAAAATTGATGTGCTTTCTTGTTTTGGTTCTTTGGGGAAAAAAAAAAATCCCAAACAAGCTAAAAATGCAAATATTTCATTCAAAACCACTTTTTAACAAAAAGTGGTGTTCTCAAAGGCTTCCACAGGTTGAAAATCCTAAGGATAACAAATCTTTACTTTTTGCTCTGATTTAGAGAGTTTAAATAATCTTGGGAAATAAAAAAGGAAGGAATTACATGAGGTCTGCCTTGATTTGGTACACGGAAGAGCAGCAGGTCAGTAGGTGCATGCATGGGGTTTGCTTTTGTCCTGGGAAATACTCTTTAACTTTTTTGTTTATCTCCTTCACTTTATAGGGGCTTTTTGAACTGGACTGGCTGCTGCAGGTTTTGTTTTCCAGTTAAAGGCGTTTGGAGGCTGGTGCTGTAACCTGGACACCCACTGCCCAAGGCACAGCCATCTCACTCAGCATCACGCTGGGAGATGAGACTGCCCCAGAGGAGAGGGGTTTGTGCAGGGAGGGATGTGCAGTGTGTCCTGCAGATGAGTCAGTGCTGGGTGGTTGGCTGTCATTTGGGATTGCTGGGTGCTTGCTTAATAAATGTCCTCTGAGTTTTGTGGGCAGCTTTTCCAGCTGGTTGTGCTGAACTCATTTTGATGTGTTATCGTTGGAATAAGTTTCTCAGGCATTTCAGAGAAAAAACATCAGCTTGCAGTATTATTGCATTATTATCTCAAGTTTTTGTAGTTTTCTAGCAGAAACTTTTTATTTAGTAGCAATAAATACAGGCCAACATGCATAAAATACTGAACAAAGCAGGCTGCTCTTTATTTAGAGCATAACTGCATTTGAAAAACTAGCATAGACTCATTGAATTTATAGCTCCTGATCTGCTGTGGTCTGTAAAGCTCAAAAATGTGGGCATTTCATAGTGTTGCTGGCGTTGATAAGGCACTCCATAAGTAAGAATCTAAATGTGATGCTGCATTCTGTCTCAGTTGTGATGCACAGGTCTTTTTCTTAGAACTGTCTGTGTACAATTACTGCCTGTGAACCATTAATGGCCTGCAGTAGGCAGAGAATGTTTTTTATAGTTAACAAATTCTGTTTCAAGTTGCAATAAAATATTTATTATTGAAGCACTTAAGGCAGGCTTTTCAGCTCCTGCAGTTGTGGCTTTGTGCTAAGTGTGTGAGGTTAGACATCCTGATACATCTGGGGTTTGTTCTTCTCCAAAGCCCGATTTAAAGGTTTTTCACTCCGTAACATAACACAATCTCTTATTACTTTACAATATAGGGAGGCTTTAACTATTAGCTGGGCTAAAAGCAGCTTGATAGTTGATGGGGAACTTACTCCTGTCAGGTCTTTCCATGACAGCAGGTGCTGATGACAAGGAAAATTAGATTGACAGTCATGTTTTGATAGCCAAAGCCTTCCCTTGTATAAACTATCCATAGCATGAACCAAGCATCTGTGTTACGTTGTCTGCTGTCCCTGTTTCATTAGTGATGTGTTACAGCACATGAACAGCTTGTGCAGAAGTGGTGGTGTTCAGGCAGAAAGGATGGGAAGGTCCTAATTCAACCTGACAATTAGAGAAAATGTAGCAAGGGAATGTGCCCTGGGGTTTAGGCTTTTCTTCAAATTAGGACACTCCTTTGCAATTACTTCAGCATTTCCCTTCCTGCGGTGTCTTAAGTCTTTGTGAAAATGCTTACTTATGTTTTTTAAGCAGATAGAAGGGGAAAACAAAGATACTGGAATTTCCTTGGCTAGTTTTGTGTGCCCTGATAACCCTTTATGCAGAACAGTTTGATGAGTTTGTCCTGGAGACCATTGGCAATGTCTGGGGGGCAGAAGCTGATGGTGTGCTCAGTGACAAATTATTCATGGGCAGGGTGGACCTCTTGTCTGCAGTCTGAAACTGTATTCCTGTGCAAAAATGGCATCGTCTGGAGTATCCTAGGATGCATAAAAAATAGTGTTACAATAAGGACAGCACCCAGGATAAGGTTTTGTGCTAAGTGTTTTTCATATTGTTTTCCCTTATATTTTAAATAAGAAGTCCTTGAATTCCAGCTCTGATCATCCATTTTTTCACTTATTAAAAGAACCCACCAGCCACTTCAACAGAATTCTATAGGAAGATGAGTCTTAAGTCACTCGGTGCTTTTAGGGTTGTTTCAGTCACTGCATGCATTAAATAGTGTGAAGAACTAGGAGCACATCAGCCTTTTGGTTGAATAAACCCTAAACTGGTGGGAACAGCAGAGTTAAAACTTCAGTGTTTGTTGCTCACATCATGAGTGGGAAGTTGGTGTGGATAATCTGAAAAACTAAGGCAATGTAATGATGTTATGAACGTTTCCTGGGTGGTCTGAGCAGCATGGGGAAGCTGCCATGCTCAGAATTATATGGGTTTTCTGTACTGATGCATTGTTTTAGTGTAGTTGGGGGCACTGAGAAAGACCACAGCAAAGCAGAGCAGTAACGCCAGCAAATACTTGGGAGGCAACAACATGGCATTGTGGCTCCTGTCCAGACCCCATGCTGATGTGCAACAGCTGTGGGATTGATGTGGGGAGAGACAACCATGCAGAGAAATAGCTTCAGATCTGCCCTGCGAGGGGAAAAGGAGGCATCGGTGCTCTGCAACGATTTGTCGCAGAGTCTTGGCCATCCCCTTGGCGTTGGGTGCTGCCCGGTGGGGGTGAGGAACTGGCTGTCAGCCTCTCACCTCCCGGAGCCACAGCATCACGGAGTCCTCCCTTGGTGTGTCCTGGCGTGCTGTCTCTGATTTGGGAATGAAAAGCTGGAGCTTGGCAGGCAGGGCTGCACAGGCTGCCAGCCAGTGTGGTCAGGGTAAGGCGGCCCCTGCAGATTCAGGGCTGAATCAGCACAGCAGATCTGCTTGCAAAACCCTCTGGTTTTGATGAATCTTCGTTGTGAGGAAACACTTGCAAATAGGCTCATGCTTCAGTTTGTAACCCCTCCACTGTGTTGGTAGCAGGACAGGCTTAGGTTCTGTGACAGAGACACACCAACATTTGCGCTGGATTAAGTAATTTGTTTTTGCTGGGGTCTGCTGGCAAGTGGACTGAGGTTCACCCAGCAGTGATCATTGCCCAGCCCCAGCTCTGGCCAGTGTCACCAAGCAGGACAGACCGTCTCTGGGCTCTGCCAGGGCAGCTGCTTTACCCGCAGGCGGCAATTACACAGACATTTTAATTAAGCATGTGGCTGTGCTACAGCTGACCAGGGTGACCCACATGCTCCCATCCCACAGCATTGCTCTTGCCGGCAATGGGAACCTGAGCCAGCTGAAAACCCATGGTGAAAGAGACTAGTAGATACATATATGTATTTAAAACTGATTTTGTCTCAATCTGAATCCATTCCTTGATCTTGTGAGTGCTGGTGATGGCTGGGGTGAAGGGACATTGGAAAGGTGGAAATGCCTGTTTTGGCAGAAGCATGGATTTGTGCCTGGGTCATGTTGCTGTGGTCCAGTGAGTGGTGTTATAGGTGCAGTCCTGTGAGAAGGTGCTGAGGATCTAAAGAAGAAGGGAGCTGTGTTTGTCGATGGTCTGAGTTGGGGCTGTGGGCTGCCTGCGGCCATCCTGGGTGCAGTGTTGGGAAGGGGCATGTTCATACTCTGTGCACTGGAAGAGTTGTTGAAGGAGGATTGCCTGGGCAATTTTGCTTGCTGCTGTTGAAAGCACCCTTGAGTATGTTTTCTCTGCAGCTTCTTGTCCCCCCCCCCCTACAGCCCTGCCTGAAGGGAAACCACGCAGCGGTGGTTTTGTCATGGTTGTCACAAGAACTAGTCTGCAGAAATTCACCTTCAGAGGATTCGGAGGAAAGGGACCTTGCATCTCATCGCCATGACACATAGATATGGTTAGAGGGGGCACCTGTTTAAATCTACCTAATATTTGTTGGCAGGACACAACTTCATGATCTGAAGATGCCCAGGGTCTTTCTTCACCCATTGCTGTGAAGTCCAGAGGAACTGGATGCTATTTATGCCTGCTTGTACTGTTAGGAAGTAAAATGGAGCAAGAGCTGTGCTTGTGAGGTCTTGCAGGCTGAGTCCCACCATCTAGAGACCCGGCTGTGGGACAGCCACAGCGCATGTGGCTGCTGGCGCCTTCTTCTCAAAATCTGTACCATAGAGACCAAGCAAGCTGCTATGGAAAAGGGGGCTCAGTGGGAGCCACCAGTGAGCTTCACTGGGGCCAAAAAGAGAAGGGCAGGAATCTCCTGAGTCTGACATTTCCATAGTACTTTAACCATGTCACAAAACAGCGTATTTTTTTCCTCCCTTCCCTGTTTTCTTTGGTGTGTATACGCAGTTGTAGGAGAGAGCTAATATTCTGACTATATGAAAAAGGAATTGAAGTGAATCATTTTAAAGCTGCTGCTGTTAAGAAAAAGCTGATTTACAAAATCTTTGTTCCTTCATTCACATTTTTTTCCCTTTTTGTTAGCCAGCCTCAGGAAATGAGAACATTCTTTTGGCTTTCCGTGCCTGAGTCACATCTTATATATATCTATCTATATAAAAATATGTTAAAACATCTGGAGATGTTTGTTTCAGAGAAGTGCTTGTTTTGTATTAGGGTGTCTGAGCTTTAAATGTTTGTACAGAGTTGGATGTTTCCAGAGTTTCCCATACTTCTCTGGTTACAAGGATATGTGCATTTCTGTCAGAAAAGCGAAGGGAAATGTGCTGATAACCTAGGGAACACACAAACAAGTAAGAATAAAGCCTTTAAAGAAGGTGAGAATTTGCTTTTTTTTTTTTTCCTTTCCAAAAGTTGAACTATCAAAGTACTTGTTTAATGTATCCAAATATGTAACTCTTTAATGTTTGCCAAGTATGTATTTAAAAAAGAAAAGTGTGAAGAGGAAAATACCAGTAGCTCTTCCCTTGTTCTTTAAGGGAAAAAAAAGGAAAGGAAGTAATTAAAAGCTCTTTATACCCATCTCTGCCATTCAGGGAGCTGACACTCATTTGGCTCTGGCAGTGCTCTGAGTGCACCGCGGGGTCTCCCTGCCTCCCTCTGTCCTCCCACGGGGGTCACACGGGGATCGTGAGACTTCGCTTTAAAAAGAAGAGAAAAAAAAACACATTTAGTTTAACCAAAGGCCAAATGTTTAACTTTGGTGGGGGAGGGGGGATTTAGGAGAACGAATAACATTTCTACCCTTGATTAACTGAAACTGATGGGAGACCCCAGATGGTGTGTGCAGGGAAGGAGGAAGGGACCTTGGCAGGACACAAGGGTAAGGTCCTCTCAAGGGACTCCATCTACCTTGGCCACACATCCTCTGGGCGTTCATGGCAGCTTCTCCTCCCACAGCTTGCACTGAAATGCCCTTGAGTTTATGGCTGGGGTAAGAAACCTCTCACTGATCAAGTATTTTGATTCCATCCTGGCCTTCCTGTTAGTTTCTTTGATCTTTTCTCGTTAGTGGATTATAGTGGACTTTCACAAGTGTTGCTTGTTGAAATAGTTGTATAAATATGGTCCATGTGGTAGGTGTTATTTACAAAAGTACTTATCTCCCAGAAAAAAAAACTACTTCCTTTTGCCTCTTCAGCATGCTCATATGCCATTGTGCATCAAAGAAGTGTGATTTCTATCGTTACATCAAGTAATAGCAGCTTATGTTAATTGTTTGAAATGATCTGAAGGCCAGTGGGGCTTAGTGTTTTGGCTGATATCCTGCTCATTCACTGTTTCAGTGAACACTAAGGAATTGTTTTAGGTTCTATAAAAGAAACCTGTAGAGCCAGGGCAATCTCTGGGGAGACTGATGGGCTCGCAGCCCAGGGATGAATCCGTCTCTGTTGAAATCTCCAGCAATTACAATTTCTCTTTTTCCCGATGAGAAAAGGCTCTCCTTCTCCCAGGGCATCCTGCTTATGTGATGTCCCCTGTGAAATGGCATCGCTCAGTGCCACGCTGGAAGCTGTATGGCTTCAGGTAGCAAAATGAAGCATGAAGCTCTCCAGTCACCAGGCTGAGTTTAGCTTTGGAGTGTGGCCAGGGTGGCTGGGGGAGGAGTTGTGCCATAGCTTTTGTAGCCAGATGAAGCAAGGAAGGATAAAATATTGCCAATGGCTGTGTACAGTGTAAGCCCAGAGTTCAGAATTTACAACCTATGTCTAAGCCTGAAAGCTGTGTTTTCTTTATTGTCCCACACAGGATGGGAATGATCACCCTGACCAGTGGGACGTGAGGAGGGTCCAAGGGGTTTCAGCAGGGGTGGGTGTTCGATGTGCCAGGCTCTGGCGTGGTCAGTACAGATTGTAGCGTTATTCTCAAGGGAAGGCAGGATGCTCCTCAGAGTTGGCTAGCACCTGAGGCAAGCTTCACCCAGAAAACTTTGCTGTTCTTCACACCCATCCCTTCCACAGCCTGCATTAAATCCCCTGCTGGACTGGGGCTCTGTTTTGGAAAAAAACAGAGAAAATGAAGTGCTATTTCAAGTGTCAGGTATTAAAGACACTGCTTCATTTTAATACAAGTGAAGTGCTTTGTGCTGGCGATTGCTTAGCTGGTACATGGCAAGGGGGAAATAACTTGAATTTCTTGTGTCGAATTGCATCAGTCACAAATGTGAAAATCAATGTTTTTATCATTACCATACAGAGATGGGCAAACAGTAGAGTTAAGAGGATCCCCGACATCACTCTTGGGAAAATTACTAGAACATGATAAAATGGCAGAGAATCCAGGAACAGTAATATTGCGTTATTACTCAGGTTTCATGAGAAAGCCTTCTGCTCACCTTGGGCTATTTATTCATTTATAAATAGCTTTGTGAACTTCTATTGAAAAGAGACATTTGAGGAGTTTAATGCTATTGCATGATAACAATGTCTCTTCAGAGCATTTTCAGCATGGACAGATTCCCAAGGTAGGCAGAATTACGAAATGAGTGTTTTATGTCATCTGAGGTAAAATTGGTTTAGTTGTTTTTACCCAGCAGATTTTGAGCTCTATGGTGGCTTGACTCACACAATGGATTTTTTGTTAAGTCCATAAAAGCTCAATTAAAAGTGTGCAGCAGTGTTCCCTCCATGCACATAGATAAATAAGTGCCAGAGCAAGAAACAGGAGCTCAGAGCAAGGAAGTGATGGGGCAGATACCAGGTTATAGGTCCCTGTGTCCCTGCAGCCGTCTCAGCCATCACTTGGATAGTTTGGGTGATGTCAACATGCTGTTGGGAGGTCTTCCAGGGCGAAAAGTTGGGTTTCATCCCCCTAGAGGAGGAACCATACCACTGAAAGCTGTCTTCTGGTGTCCCAAACATGCAGGCATGGAGGATGATGATGGCACTAATGTCAAGCGGAGGATTTTTCTCTCATATGCTGAGTAATGCTCCTTGTTTCATTTACACTACAGATACTTATCAGTTCCCCCTGCCATGGCAAGTGGAGACTACAGTGAGAAACTGCTGAGTCCAGATTTTCTAACAGACCATTAATCCCTTTTTATGAAAGTGTATGCAGAATGAACAGGGCCTTAGCTCCAGATCAAAAGGTTTTCCATCAATTTGGAAAAATAAAGTTACCTACTCTGTATTCATGGTTTAAATTATAATGTTCTTGTAGCTGGCCTTGGGGATGCAAGAGAGGCAGAGTCTAACTGAATTAATTAAAAGGAAATCCATAGCTGTCATGCTAAAAATACATTTTTCTGCATACCATGGAAATACTGAAGTTCACCTCAAGTTCGAGTTGATCCAAAGTTTAATAAGCCTAAAGTGCTTGTGCCATCAATATCCATCCAATATTTCAAATTGTAGTGCTGAATTAGTGCTTGAGTGGAAATGTTGCAAGGATATTAATGTAATTGAATTTACTGAAACTTTTTCATATGTTTTTCTCCTTATGATATTATCAGAAATCAAGGAGGACAAGGAGCTCATACTATTTGTCTCAACTAATCTTAAAGGAAACATCAGGAATTTACAGAGAGGATCTACTCGGTTTTCAGAAATTCATGGATAGCGAAATGTATCCAAGTAAAAATAATTGGGTTCATTTATTTAGTCTGAAGGCAATATAGTCCTGCTTATGCAGAGCACTTGAGTTCAATTCCTGACTTCACTTCAGGTCACGTTATGAGTTTGAATTGTCATTTCCTTGGAGCCAAGAGCTCAAGTTCACGGAGCTGGCATGATAAACGTCTCCAGTAACAGGGCCTAGGTTCAGTCTCACTATCTGTGGCTCACATGGGGACTAAACTGTATCTGTTCCTCTGTATTCCCTTTTGTCGTGGTTTAAACCCAGGCGCACAGCTCGTTCATTCACCTCCCCCCCACCTTGCTCCCCCGACTCCCGGAGAGTTAGGAAGGAGAATCCAAAGAATGTAGCTCCCATGGGTTGAGATAAGCACAGTTTAATAGCTAAGGCACAACACAAATCACTACTGCCATTACTACTACAAATAATAATGATAAAGCCAATAACAAGTGAAGAGAATACAACACCTCACCAGCCACCAACCCATAACTCACCCCACCCTGCCCGGCTGAGCACCGACCGATACCTCCTCCATCCCCCCAGAGCTCCAGCCCTTCCGGGTCTCTCCCGGTTACATCCTGGGTATGACGTTCTATGGTATGGAATACCTCTTTGGCTAGCCTGGGTCAGGTGTCCTGTCTCTGCTTCCTCCCAGCCTCCCCTCCTCCCTGGCAGAGCATGAGCTCAGAAAAGGCCTTGGACAAACCAAACATTTGAGCAGTAACTCAAAACATACTTGCTATCAGCAACCGTTCCCAGCCTGAAAGTGAAAACACAGCACTGCACCAGCTACCAAGAAGGAGAAAAATGACCGCTACTGCTCAAACCAGGACACCTTTATAAGCCTTTTAATGAGATCCATGTGAAATATATTTCAGCACATGAAGTATTGAAACCAACCAAATAGGTAAGAAGAGTGGCAGGAGAAAATGGAGATTTGTTTGTTTGTTTGTTTGTTTAAAGTAATTCTAACATAAATTATTCCACAGCTCTTCATTGTGTACAAGCAGGCGTTGCAATAGGATGTTATCTCCAAAATACTATTCACATTGCCTGATCAGGTGTATAAACAAACACAGAATGCCACTACTGAACTTTTTCTTCCAAAGCAAGAAATGCACCAGTAAGAATGACTAACGTTTTAAAACCTCAGTAGATGATGGTATGGCCTCAAAAGCATTGTGGCAAGGGGAAGCTAAGGAACAGTGACAGCATCTGGGGATATACAAATACAAGGCATTGGTCTGAAGCGTGCCTAGTGGCATGGGTGTGGGAACCCTCCTGGCAACCTTTACTAAGTGGTGATATGCCACCTCTCCTTTCTCTTACCAGAACCAGAAGAATTTTTTTCCTTATGTACCTTATAATTTTTATTACTTTATGGCGTGCTAGGATGTTTGGTTTTCCAACAGCTCAGGTGTATCCTGTTTCTTTGCTTCTTTAAATACTCAATTTCTATGCTAGTAGGAGTGTGATGTTGCAGAGAACATCTTCAATGTTTCATCAACCCAAACTACGGCAGTGGCTTTCGCTTCCTCTTCAGCACTCAGGCATGAGGTCACACTATGAACTGATTTCACCCATAACTTACGTATGGAGGGAGAAGACGGAAAACTGCAGCTGAAGCCAAGAATTGTTTTCTTACTCATTAGTTATGAAAAGGCAGATTGAGGTAATTTCTAGCTAGCTGGCCAATGTGCTACTGCTTGCTTCTCTTGACCTGTCTTTGCAGTTGCTGTCTGCATCACCCCTCTGGCTGTATCTTTTGGGAGGTGAGGCCAGCCACCAAGGGAGGATGAAGATTAAATTGCCCCACAATTTTTTTTTCCAGGCATACAGAATACAGAAGTGTCTTTTACAGGGGAAGAAGCATGTCCACCTCTCAAAATTGGGGGGACTGGGACTCAGAAAGGGGTTTTCTGCATTTCCATGTCAAGAGGGAAATCAAGATGGACAACCAGCTGCATTTAATATTTTTTCAAATAGCACAGCTTTGCAGAGGTATTTTAAAGCATGGGGGTAACTTCCTTTTTTGCTGCTTGACAGTGATACAAAAATAGCTGAGGAACAGGTTTTAAGAACACGCCCTCTTGTTTCCCCCTGCAACACTTTTTAAACTCTATAAAGATGTAATTTTTGTCTTTCCTGACTCCTATACATGGAAGCTTGTTTGGAATGGATATCAATTTGTCCTGGTACAAAAGCCATCCGTGAATGAGCCCTGAGGTTTTACTGTGACATCCCACTTGCTGTTGTCACATTAATGTCACATTAATGCTCAATCAGATGAGAGTTTTGTAGCTTAGACAGGAACTGAATTTCTAATGGGGAAAATAAACTCCCCCAAAAGACAAAAAACCCAGAAGTTTTGATTAAAAAATGGCTGTCCTGATTTATCCTTTTGCCAGCTTCTATAGTAAAGTTTGAAATCATTACCTCTCAGAAATACAGGTGATTTTCCCTTACTCAGAATCAAGTTCCTTTCAGATCTGCAGGGGTGTATCATTAACTTAAATAAAAATAGTTTAATGGAGCTTGTGACAATTCCTCAAGACTGCATGCATATAAATAGGGAATTCTGCTTCAGTTGAAGGGAAGAGTCATTTATTTTCTGCATGTCGTTATGAACACACCCCAAGCTGTATATTTGATCACTTGATCTAATGTTTCTGATAATGTGCAAATGCTAGAGGTTAGTGTGATTAACTGATTATGTTAAGACAGCAAGGCTTTTCCAATTCTCTTGAAGCCAATTGAAATTCTGTTGTTCTCTTTAATGAGGTTTGGTTTAGACTCAAGGGCCTGTAAGTGGAGCCTCAGTGGCCACTAAGACAAAATATCCGGCTAATACTTGGAAAACAATTCTGTCAGCTTTGAAGCCTTGCTTCTGTGTATGAGGTATGGGGATGTTGTTTTGAGTTACTTTTGTCTGGATGTTACAATAAGTTCTGTCTCAGAACAGTTACAGCTTGGGAGGATATTTTCCTAATCTATTGTTTCTCATATTTAAAGAAGAGCAGGTGCTTGCTGGATAAATGGATACTGTATGCCTGCCCAGTGTTAGATCCCTGTGCCCACAGATAAACGCCTTCAGCTGAAGTTGTCCCAGGTTGGATTTTGCACCTAGCAAAGTATATTTTGTATAGTTCATGTCTTGCTTATAAGTCGTAACTAAGGCTGTTTCAGTTTGTTTTTTTTTTTTTTCACACAGAAGACCTGAATTTAATTAAAAAGTTATCATTGTACTATATGACCCTATAGTTTTACTTACAGTTTTTCAAGGGGATGGCAGCTCCCTTTCATTGCCATAGTTGGGTTTGCATAGTTTAGCTAACCATTATGCAAATAGCAATGTGAGAAAGAAAACGAAAGTCTGGATCCGCAGGCTACAAAAAGTGAGTCAGTGCAGGTCTGCTTGCTCAGAGTCTGGCACCCAAATGTCAGTTCAGTTTCAGCATTACATAGTGGGGTGTTAACAAGTTGTGTGTTAACCCAGTGCACTGCTAACTGGTAGAATTTAATTTGCATTTATAGCACAGCGTCCACTTGGCTGATGACCTGCACGTTGTTCTTTCAGCTTCGGTGCAAACAAAGCAGTTACAGATCAGTAAGCAAGAAGGAGGTGTCTGTTCATGGGAGCCTTCATGGTACCTGGGGCAAGCTCTGGGGAGTGAATTTTACAGGAGGTGTGTTTCATTTGTGAAAGGGAGCTGAAGTTTGGGTTGGCAGTGGAGTTACTACTGCAGGTGGAAGGGAGTGGGGTGAGTTGGAGCCCATGGAACTGTGAGCTGTGGGGCTCCTAGTGACCTGCCAGTGAGCCAAACTGACTCTGGCAGAGGTGACATTGCGGTGATGTCCTGGGTCTGGTTTGAGAACTGGCGATGCTTTGCAGTAGTTATGTTTTGACAAAGCCAGAACTCCCCTTCAAGAAAGGGAAAGCAGGGACAAGGTGCTGGGCAGCCTGTAGCAGTGGTTAGTGAATGCTACACATGAATAAAACAGCAGCAGGAAAGATGGCATTTATGTATCAACATGGCTGGGGGAGGTTAATCACTTACAGTGCATCCCAGAAGCAGCAGGGCCCTGAAGTGCCTGTGGCCAGGCATTGCAAAACCAAAGATGGTAAAGAGGAAGGAAGATAACACTTATAATTTCAAAGTTGCTGTGTTTTCTAAGGTGTATTTGCATGTCTTGGTGAAGGTTTCTTGTCTTTCTTGGCATTATGCCAGAATTCTTCAGTGACATTAGGAGCAGCACATTGGAATGTAATGGTAAAAATGGGATTTCTGTTCGTTTGGCATATCCCCTACTTCCCCATGAACCAGATTGAATTCTGGACAACTGTAATGATTTATCCATTAAGTCACTGGAACCATAATCTCTGTATGTATGTATTGCATTGTGTTTGTGTTCCTAATTTGTTTATGCTGGTGCTTTCTGCTGAATGCAGAGCACCAGGTCAGACTGCTCAGAGCTACCTGTTATCATCTCCTTTATAAATACAAGCCACCTTCCAAAGGGGATAGTTGCAGGGCAATGTTAGAACAGAAGACCTGCCACCCTGGCAGCAATAGTAGCAACCACATGTAGTATTAAACAGATGTTTGGACCCTTGGGTTTTGCCCAGTAATTGGAAAGAATGTCTAGCTTCATATGTATTGCACATTATCTGTCCTCTAAATCTTTTTCTGAGGGAGGGTTATAATGGCGATGTTCTCTGATGGGTCAACCAGGTAGGAATCCAGACATTTGAATTCCTAGAGCATGTTGTGCATGGCCTTGACATGTCATAACTGTAGAGGCTAGCATTTTTAGATATGTTTTAGTCCAGTAAACAGTACTGGCAGATTTCATATATATTACAAGTGACTCTAAGTGATTCCTATCCCAGTTTCTAAAAGAAAAAATAGCTGGTGATGTTCAGGGACACACATTATGTGTAAGTTAAGTGCAGCTTACGGCTGGGCTAACCCCATGTACAATGATGCTTGGTGGGCTAGATGTGGTCAGGCACAGTTCTGAATGGTCTCTCTAATTGCGCAAAGCATGTAGCACAGTTTATGCCAGCTGTGGGAGTACTGAAGATAACTTCTTCTTAGTAGGTTTTATACGAAGACAGGTCACCTGCCAATAGTTTTAATTTAAAACTTGTTTGATCTGGATAGAAGAGTTTATAGTGGGTTGGTACTTAGCACTGTGCAGCACATCTGATCCTGCCTGAGAACCTGTGAAAAGGGCTATGCATAAACTGTGTCACTGAACTACCATTTCAAGGCAATTGCGCCTGCTAAAGGTTACAGAGCAGGGCTGGGAATGGCATACAGATTTTCTTCTTGTTGTTTGTTTGGGAAAAGAGAGATTTTAAGCAAACAGAAGCAGCAAACAGACATCTGCTTTGCCACATGTCTCGCTCATAAGAAAATCAGCAAATGAGATGCTCTTGAACTGGCATCCATCTCCTGCCTTATGGCAGAAAACAGTCTCTGTTGTTCCTTAGAGGTGTCTGTTTTACAGCTGCTTTGTTTTTATACCCTCAGTTACAGGTTGATTGGAGTAATTATTCTGCATCTGGGAAGGTGCCTTTGAGCAATCTAAGCATACATTAATGATTGGCCTGAGGATAAAGCAACTTCTTCCACCCACTGGAGTAGAGGATGTTGCTCTGAACGCAAAAGTATGGTATTCTCTGGCTCCTGTTTGGAGGGTGATGGTAGCATAGCACAGTCCCTTCAGTAACATTCATCCTCCCCTTTGGGTAGGTGCGTGCTATTTGGCATGGTTGGGCTATATATATCCCTTACAATTTTATTAAAAAAAATTGTATTTCTACTGTACTTTATCCAAGTACAAATAAAGTGTTAGCAAAGGTCTCCATAACTTAAAGGAATTCAGCAGGAAATCCTGTGGCTGACCTGACCACAAGGAAAGTTTTATTTTCTTTGTCTTTCTTCCCTTTTGCCTGTAACTTCCAGTATCTAATTGCTGTTCTATGGTTCCTGGCAGTGATAGTTAAAGCTGAGGGCTGATTACATTTTTATTTTTAATATCTTTTGGCATCTATAGGCTGAAAGTCAGCACATGGAAAGACCAGAATTTAAAGGAGCTTCATATCACTGTGAGTGTGTTCAGTGTGGAAATCAGATTTAATTCCAAGTTTTAGGAACAGGATAATTTAAAGTAATTTAAATCTCGATAATTTAAAGGCTGCTTTTCTGTAATGATTCCAGGAAGAGAAGGCACTGGTTATGAGTCCCATTTTGGGAACTGCTGAGCATCTGAATCCTCTGTCATTCATTTCAGCAGAAGTTCAGATAAATTTCCCCAGCCATCTTTTTGAAGGTGCTCCCTATGGTCTCACTTCTATTTCACATAATGTATTTCGTATAATATGGGTGTATATCATCCTTTCTGGCTGTATTACTGTCTTGAATCCATTTACTGGAATTCCTGTGCTTTCTTTTCAAGCATTTCCTGCTAACCACTAATAAATCTGGAACGTACTGGGATTTGGTGGGATGTTGGGTTTGCCAGGATGAAACTTCAGTGTTTCCTGTTACAGGCTGTGGCTGGCAATTACCTTCCCCTCCCTCCCACCCTCAGTCATCTGAAGTCCTCTCTTACTGCACCAGCTCTTTCTACCCAAGCTGTCCCTGCTTATTGCTGGCTTTGTCCCCTTTTCCCCAGGTTATCTCTTCCCAGGGTGGTTCTACTGGAAGATTGTCTGGGGTGGTGGTGAAGGCTCCTGGTACAGGCTCCTGCAAATCACATTTGAGCTGCTTCATCTGCAGTGACTGCAAGAAGTTTTAAGTAACTTGAAATGGCTCACAAGAGCAGCCAGGGCCCCAGTCTGAAAGATAAGATTTGAAGTGAATTAAAGTACGTGCCCGAGACCACATCTTTTATTGCATTCTTGTTTTCATGTGTCCTTTTTGTTTTTCTTTTTCTTTTTTGTTTTCTTCATTTAAAATCTTTAGAATGGTGTCTTTTCTGTAACTGCCCCCTGTATTTGAAGATCTCACATAAATGAATAAAAAATTGTTAGAATCGTCGGACGGTTTGGGTTGGAAGGGACCTTAAAGATGATCTAGTTCCAACCCTGTCATGGGCAGGGACACCTTCCACTAGACCAGGTTTCTTTCGTGTTTCTTAAATCCTTAGTTGTCGCAGATACATGCATTAAGCAGTGGGTTTCTTGGGTGCAGTCTGGCCAGCTGTCTCTTCACGGGGTTTATGTTCACAATCATGAGGGAAATGAAAGGTGACAGAATGCCTCTACTTTTCTCCCGGTGCCCCTACTCACAGGTTGCAGCATGGCAGAGCTGTACCCAACCCCTGCAGCGATGCAGTGGTACATGGGGTGAGGAGGGGGCAGAGTGCATGGGAGATGCTGTGGGGAGGTGGACTGTCATGGCTAAGCTCCCAGCTGCCGAGTGTGGTTTTGTCTTGGGTTGCCTTTCTTTTTTGAATAAAAACTTCCTTTGCATTTTTTTCGCTGGAGTTGAGGGAACCCAAATTGTTTTTCCATGTGTGGTTTCTCTTTTTCTTTCTGTCTAAAGAACTAGTGGAAAATTTTTAAAGTATTATTCAAAGATCTTGATTTATTTTTTTTTTCCCTCTAGGCTTACTCTTTACTTTGGACTGATGCCTTGTTTTTCAGTAGCAGATCAGAGCTACTGAGGAAAGTTCCTGCTAGACCAGCAAAATAACTTTTTACAAATTAATCTTACACTCTTTTAATACCTTGAGATGGATAATTGCATGTTACTAGCATAGCCATGATCTAAAGATGGTATTAAAATAAAGATGCTTTGGGCTGGCACTTTCTTGCTGTCCTGAATGAATTCTGTTACAGGCTGTGTTCAAAATAGTTTGGCATCCTTGCAGCTCTGTGTTACTTAGAAAGCAAGAAAGTAAATTTTGGAAGTAACTTCTTTCTATTATTGGAATATCCAGTACACAAAATTAGTGTTTACTTTTTGTTAGGCACAACTCCTGGGGATTTCTGTTTCTTCTGCTAAATCCTATGTTGTTAGGGTGGTGATGGTTCTTGTGAATGAATTATTGCATCAGGGTTTCTTTCAACTGTATGGCAGCAGTATTTTCAGATGAGTTCTTAAGTTTTGAATGTTTATGGAAGTCCCAGGTTAAAGCACATTTCCTCCTAGGGCTTATGTTTTTCTCATCTATTCCTATAATTGTTATGAATGTGTAACTTACCGTAAGGATATGAATTAAGGGGGAAAAATAAATATATAATTCTCCTAAGAGTTCTGTTATTGCCCTTACTTTTCTACATTTGACCTGTTTTCCACACAGATAAGTGACCTGTACCTTGTCTCACACATGACATTAATGTTTATGCTTATTTATATGCTGAGTATTTGATGTGCTGTTGAGCTTCATGACTTGCTGGTTCTATAGCAGGTAGAAGTAAATGGAAGTAGAAATGGGAATGGCTGTTGTTAGAGGAAGCACAAGTGAATGATGTGCCAAAAAAAAACCCACTGCAATTATTACTGGCTTTAGACCTCAGTTTTTAACTGCTTGTTAAGGGTATGCTGTGATAGTAATTCTTTATCTGAATATGATTATTTATATGCATAACACACTTCATATGTGATCTTTGTTTGGATTGCTTTTAGGAGCCCTGTGAATGCTCCTTCTCCACATTCTTTCATGAAGGGTGTGTGTACACAGAGGGTTTGAAAATTACTTTTAAAGGAAAAAATTTCTGACAAATACCACACCCTCTTGCTGCAAAGAAACCTTGTGCTGTTTTCCTTTGGTTATATTTCCTTTTGTTTTCTTTTTCCTTCCTGAGATGCATGCTACCTGAAAGTTGCCCTGGAGTATTTAGTGGTGATACTGGCATAAGAGCCTGTATGATGAGCTAATGTATCCATATCCCTCTTGAATCAGTGGTGAGTTGTGCATGATCATCCTTGAAATTAAACCTAAAAAAATATGTTTAAATCCAAACAAAGGTGGTTATCCCAGTTTAACCAAGTCAAATTGGAACAGCTCTTCAACCACTGCAGCCTTCATATGTGAACAGATGTGCCCTTCATTTTTCCAGAGCCCACAAGCAGCTTTTGGTTTTTTTACACCTGAGCAGGTGTAATTGCAGAAGTGTAGAACTTGATGTGATCCTTATCTTGGTCCCTGCCAAGGATAGCAGGCTGTCTTGGGACAACTTACCTTGGGGTGAGAATTTGGAGAAGACTAGGTGAAATACAAAAGGGAATGGTGGGAATGCAAAGATAATGACCTCCTGCCTACTTCACTCTGGTCTTCATGTTCTGTCTGCATCACCATTTCCCTGTAAATCTCTTGAGCTGGCATCAGACTGAGTGCTTGGGTCTCAGCAGTTGTCTGCTGGTTATTGATGTGCATCCTGCTTCTGGCACCAGGTTGCCACTGTCACCATGTTATCTGGCACAGGGGTCTCCAAAGCGGAGCATGTACACTGGATGATGCATTGGAGTACAGGAAGAAAATACTGAGACTTCAGTAGTGCATGCACATAATTTAGAGATAAATAAATATATTGGGGTGGTATACTCAAATTTTTTTTTTTACTAATGGAGGTACATAATCAAAATAGTTTGGAGACCAAAGCTCTAGCAGATAAAAAATCAGTTTTCTTTTTGATCCTATTTGCCATGTGATTATGGCTCTGCTAAATTCAGTCCTCTGCAAGTACAGCATTCTCCCAGTTTTTAGATACTGTATAATGAAATGAATCCCCCAGGTAATCTGGCTGAATACCAGCCCTTCTCCAGCAGGAGATGTAAATGAAAGGATCTGGCTGAAAGAGAAGCATGCTTGCAGCCTGTCTCTCCAATGTAATTAATTGAAATGCATCCACGTGATCTCTTCCTTTTGAGTTGTCTGGGAGCTGGTTGGTTTCCCAGTGCAGGCAAAAGAGCTGTTTTCTTCTCCTAAACTGAAATGCCTGGTATCTGATGCTCAATTCACTGAGGCCAGTTAAAGGAATGAAAGGGAAGGGGCACAGCCAGGCAGTAGGTGACTGAGGCAGGGGGCAGCAAGCATGGTGCCAAAATTTGCATGGCAGGCTGGTGGGGTGCAGCAAATGCAGAGGGAGGGTGACTTGGGTGGCATCCCTACTGGTCCATCCTGCCGTGTATTCCTCCTGTCCTGCTGCAGGAGGAACTGTTCTCTTGGAGCAGTTCTTCCTTGCCCTCTCCAAAAGGAAAAAGCAGGAAGGAGCCTGCCAAGGCCCTTTGGAGGACAGCCTCTGGAAGGGCACAGCAGTGAGAGCAGGATCTTGCTCCTGGTGGCAGGTGTATGAGCTCTGGCTGAACCCCGTCTGGAGTCATGAACGTGGGTTTGTGCTAATGTGGCCCAGGCAGCACAGGGGAAGCCATTTGCTCCCCTTTACACTGCCTGATATAGAAACTTGGGCAAAGGAGTAGGGAAAAGAAGGGGGTGGATGGACAGATAGATACACCTTGTTTAGCTGTCTTGCAGTGGGCACTTTCAGGGCTGACTTAAATGCCAGAACCCCCAGTCTCCCTGATGGGAGAGGTGTTGTAAATCCAGCTGAGGTGGGACTCATGAGCTTGAGTGGCTTGAAGACCTTCCCTTTTGCTTGAGTTAAAACTACCTGTTTTTTCCACCTTTCTTTTTATCTAAACAGCATTTCTGCTAGAACATACACTCAGGCTTCAGATGGCCTGAGGTGAGGACTCAAGCCCAGAGCAGGATTTGGTCCCTTGTGCTGCACCTTCTCTCACTTGTGGACCTTTCATAAATGGTGCTGCCTCTGTCGCACACCACCTCCCTGTCTTAAAGGAGTGCTTTGAGTCAGATCTTTACACTGTAGGGGAAGCAGCCAGTGGAGGACTGATAAGTGATTAGTCATCTATGGAATGGGTGCCTTTGACCACTTCCTTCTTCCTACCTAAAATAAGCAAAATCAGGTAAAACTGCAAGAATACAGTTCTGGGATTACAGTGTGTTTGAAATTCCGCAAGTGGAATTGCAAACAATAAAAGAAGTGTTGATGCTAGATTAATTAATTATATTATCCAGTACTAAGCAGTAGGGTGATTGAACTTGATTTATAATGAAAGTATTTTTGTTTCCTCTTAATGACTACAACTTGGTCTAGTGGAAGGTGTCCCTGCCCATGGCAGGGGGTTGGAGCTAGATGAACCTGTGGTCCTTTCCAACCCAAACCATTCTATGATCTTTTGAAGGGTATTCTTTTGCTCCTTACCAGCTTAAACATGCTGTGCGCAGTTCTGCCTCTCTGTTGCTGCATGTTATGCTGCTTCTGCTACTGTAAAAGTGCTGATATGGAAAGTAAGTTCCTGGATAAGCCAGTGGGTGAGAGGAAGAGGGTGCTGAGGAAGGAGGGAAGGGTGGACAGGGACCAGCAATCTGCCTTGGGGGGGGATGGAAGGGAAGCTGGATTAGATACTAGGATCGGATGCATGACCTCAGTGCTATTAACCTGAAGGAGTGGAGGAGGTCTTGAGGCTTACTGTAGTGACACGCAAGGCTGACATGTTGACTAGAAAGAACTGTCACTTCAACAGTAGTACTTCAGGCTATTGTGGCCTTCAGAAAGCAATGTTGCATGTATTTTCTGTTGGTTAGAAAGTCTCTCTGCTTGGAGAAGATGAATTATTTATGTAAATCTTTGGACTCTTAATTTTCTCTGTCTCCCAAAATAGGGTGGGAGAAGGGAGAAGAAAGCAGCATGGTGTGTGAAGTGGAAGGGCAAATGATTAACACAGAATTTGTCAGTGCTACACATATGTGGTAGTAATTTCTGTTTCTTGTGCAGTATGCAGATATGGAGTTCCATTGAATAAAAAATCTTCAGGGCAGTTTCACGTTGAAACACAGATTTATTCAAACTGGAGACCAGCTGATAATGTGAATGAAGTCCAATAATCAAACACTTATTCATAGGTAGGCTATCTGAATCAGCCTGCAGTCTCTTTCTGAGTCTTTTAAGTACTTTGCAGTCTTGTGAGAGATTGTGTTGAGAACACTTGAAATTTTAAAGGGTGACTCACTGTATATTCCCCTCCAAACAATTAAGCTGTTTCACTTGTCTGATATGTAATAACTTGTTTTTCCCTCTGCTGCTGCCTAAATTTATTCCTCTAGTAGTGTTGTTAAATGTGAACCTTTTTAATGACTTTTTTAAATGGAGCAGTCACTCAGTAACCCAGAAGTTCATAGGTGTGTGGAAGGTTGCCACAGATAATGCAATTCTGTGCAGTTTCTTAATCTGGGCATCAAGCAAATCACTCTTGAAAGAAATCCAGTCCTTGCAGCAAATAGGTTTTTCTGTGTTTTCACTCAGGTTGGGGCAGGCGCTGATGCCCCAACTCTCTCTTCTGTCCTGTGGTGCAGCCCTGGCTGTGTTGCCAAGTCCAGACAGGCGTTGTGATCCTTCAGCCAGAGAACCCTGAGGTGGCTCTGAGATTCAAAGACAAAGTAAATGCTCCCTGATGCCATGGGTTCTTGGGCTTTCTTCACAAGCTGATGAGCCACTGCTGTTGCCTTTGCAAAGGCTGGGGAGTGGGACAAGCCTGTATAGTGCTCTTGTGAGACACTGACAAGCAAAAGTTATTTGGTGTCACTGGGAGGAGAGGGGGAAAGGAATAATTTCTGTCTCTGACTCCTGATAGGTGAAACATGGGGAGCAAAAGGGAGGGAGTTGAGACAGAAGAGAAGAAGGGCATCCAGTAGTGTCCAGCTGGCCCTGGGTCTGTGGCAGCCTGCCTGGGAGGGAGATCCCTGGTCCACTGCCAGTGAGTTTGGGAGGAAAGCAGCTACCAATGGTGTTAGTCAGAGCATGACTGCTGTTCAAAGGGCTGGCGTGCTGTAAGCATGACGGGTTGGGCGTTATCTCATTTCCCGTTTCATGTAACCCCAAGGACGGGGGAGACCATTAATGAAAACCTGTCAGTGAATGGAGCCAGAACCACACTGATATGTGTAAGTGATTTCTCTTTGCAGCACTCCAGTTTGCATGTTTTTTATTTTCCCCTGGCTGTCAGTGTTCCTGTTTAAGCCTTAAAGGTAATAATATGCAGCAATAAGGGTGAGGAAGAATGCTTTTCTTAACATTAATGTCAAACATAGTGTGATAAAATTTCTGTAACGTTTTGGCTTAATGGGATGGTGCTAGTGGAAGTACTGAATAGTTCTGACTGCTGTAATGCTCACTAGGGATGCTTTTTCACAGCTCATGTAAGAGGCCCCAGAACACATGCAGAAGAGTGAGTACAGTATTTGTGTTTGAAAATGGTGACAAAAATAGGCTGCTGGAGAATTAAGGCTCAGTCAGCCTAATTTCAATTCCTAGTAAGGCATGAATGCAACTAACAGTGTATAAGCAGTTACTGAGTAATGCAGCATTAAAAAAGCCATGTGGATTTCTAAGAACAGATCGTTTCAAAGCAGCCAGTTTTCCAACTCTGACAGATAAGTATGCCTCTTAAACAGAAGGGAGGGAATAAATGAGGTGTATCTGCCGATTCTATCTCACACAAAATTTCATAAGCAAACAAGAGAAAGAGACCTCTAGAATTAGAGCCAGGGTGATTAACTTTGTTGGAGCACAAGCCTGCAGCTTCTCTTCTGCCTCCATGTATCCACCTATCTGTTCTTGCTACTGATTTGCCGCTGTCTTAAGTGGTTCACAGAATTGCTGCTGCCATCTCCTGTTCCTTCTTCATCTGCTTGCAAGACGTGTTAGTTTGGGCTCTGTGGTAGGTTTCACTGCACTTGGCCTTGTTCAAGAGAAGCCCAGGCAGTCTGGAAATAATAGTCTAGGTGAACTTGCCAGAAGGGAGGTGTGCAGCTGCTTGGGAAGTAGCATCTATTCAGGAATTGGAGTCTCCTACATTGGAGATATTCAAGGCCCGCCTGGACAAGTTCCTGTGTGATGTACTCTAGGTTACCCTGCTCTTGCAGGGGGGTTGGACTAGATGATCTTTCGAGGTCCCTTCCAACCCTCGGGATTCTGTGATTCTGTGATTCTGTGAATTCCTGTTTTGATAGAGTCACCAAACAGGACCTTCCCCAGCAGTACCTTCCTGACAGCATCTTGCAGGAGTTCTCCTACTTTCCCACTTGTATTCAGTAACTTGACCAGTGACCTGGATGCTGGAACTGAAAGTTAGCTCATGAAGTTTGTGTCCTTGAGTTGAAGGAATCTTGGGGGGCACAGGAGGTGAATTCAAAATGGTCTTGGCAGGCTGGAGAGAGAGTGCATGATGAAGAAGTTGAAATTTAACAAAGAGAAGTGCTAACAGCTGTATTCATAAAGGAGAGCTCAGATGACCATAGGCAGGGC
Organism: Melopsittacus undulatus; assembly: GCF_012275295.1. Lineage (NCBI taxonomy): Eukaryota > Metazoa > Chordata > Aves > Psittaciformes > Psittaculidae > Melopsittacus > Melopsittacus undulatus. The sequence continues at coordinate 61,558,420 of NC_047528.1, read as the reverse complement.
CATTTGGAGGATGTATTGAAAAGACAACATGTCTTATGATGAGCTTGCACAGAAAAACAGATCTTATTTTGGAAACATTGTGTGTAAAATACAAAGAAGGATCGACCTAGATTTTTACTTGAGACTGTGTATTCATTACTGAAAAAGCCTGGGAGCTGTTGTCCTGCCAGAGGGTAACAGAGAGGCTTTATTAGAGCAACAAAGTACTTGAAGAAGATGGAAAGAGTGCAGCAGCCACTAGCTGGTGAGTGCTGCTTTACTGAAATCAGAAGCAGGGTTGTGTCCATGGATGGCAAATCTATTTTGTTTGTGAGTTAATGCGTCTGTAGTCTCTGTAAAGTGAAACAGGAGGAATACGATACCCCTACCCAGGAAATGGGATCACTCTTCTCCAAAACATCATTTCTTCCTTCCCTGCCCTCTGTTGCCAAAAGCAGATGGGTATGTCAGGTTACATAGGTGAAGTGAGGTCCCAAAATGGGACCCGTGCCCAGACATCCTGGATGATTGTGGGTTAGTTTGGGATGAGAGGCACCCATGTCTGTGCTGTCTGCATGCAAGAGGGTATGCGCATTTCCCTGCATGACAGGATGCAGACTGCAAAGAGCCATCCAGCCATGGTGGGCAATATATAGCCCTCCTGTTTGTCTTCCCCCCCATCATGGGAATTGCAGAGGAGGAGGCTGGGAAGAATGGCAGAGATGATGTCTTCCCTTTCTGGCTGTCATTTTTCTGGGGCTCAGATCTGGTCAGTGCGGCTTTGGACTCCACAGATGGAATTATAACAAAAGCCAGGGCCATGCGCAGACTCAAAATAGATGAACATTAAAGTCCTTGAGATTCAAAAAGTAACCAGCAAGTAGTGTTTATTGGTTTTGGAGCAAATTCCATTGTTTAACTGCTAATAACAGAAATGCTGCTTTCATTTCTTCCAGCAGCATGCTGACAGAAAGGTCAAGCCTTTCTGCTAAGTGTGTTAGAGGAGAGGAAGCTTTTGACAGCTCCCAACATCAAATACTTCCTCCGATCAGCTGCTGCGACTCCAGTCCCACAGCGCAGTAGGTGTCCTGTCTGCTTCTGCCTGGTACTCCAGACCCTGCAGTCTGCTCCTGCTCCACTCACCCTGCAGATGGGTGTCCTCTGGGCCTAGGAGGGGACACTTGGTGAGGAGAGCAGGTCTAGCAGTGGAGCTGGTGTTTCCTATCTCTTCCAGGCAAGGGGCCCTCAGCTGAGCAGCACAGTTCGTCCCAAAGCATTGCACAAGGCCTGTCTCAATAGAAGTAGCAATAGCACTTTTTTTCAGAAGTTGTGTTTAAATAGCCGTGAATTCAAGAGGAGGGAAATGGCTGTTGTCAGGTGAGAGCAGGAGTTTTATTTTCATTGGTGCCGTTTCACAGAATCATAGCATATTTTGGGTTGGAAAGAAGCTTTAAAAGTCATATATCCAGTTCTAACCCCCTGCCATGGGCAGGGATGCCTTCCACTAGACCAGGTTGCTCAAAGCCCTATCCCACCTGGCCTTGAACACTGCCAGGGATGGCTAGCCACAGCTTCTCTGGGCAACCTGTGCCTCACCACCCTCATCCTAAAAAACTCCTTCCTCATTTGAACGGCTGCAATTTTGTCTTGTTGTCTGAAGCTGAGTGAGCCTGGCTTGGTGGTCCAGCTTCAAGTCAATCTGCCATTAGCCGCTGGGGTTAGCTGCTTTGACCAGCCGCTGACAGAGAGAGGATGGACTGTAAGGCAGACTCAGGGGCTTTCTGGTTTGATTTTGGTTTTTACCCCTTTTTCTTGTTTTGACCTGGCTGCACCTCTACAGCTCGGTGATGCTGGGTCAGTCAGGAGTGCTGTGGAGAGGCGGCTGCGGCCTGCGGATGGCGGCTCTGGGGCTCCGCCTGCCGGCGGGAGCGCGGTGTCCGCGGGCAGCGGCACCTCCTGCTGCAGGTTGGTGCAGTGGCGGCTCTGAGCGCGGCTGCTGGGAGAGCTGTGTGTGAGGGGAGGTGAGACGAGCCCGTTCGGGTCCGTGCCCGTGAGTCAGGGGGTTTAATAATTAATTAACGTTTATTTGCACGCTGTTCACGTGCAGATGGTTTATCAATGTAGTAGAGCCATCTTCTAATTACAAGTGCTTTACTGATTCTCATTCATTGGGAGAGGTCCCCATCTCCTGTCCCTGAGTCCCACCCCACTCCCTTCCCTCTTGCCCAGCCTGTAGGGTTACCTGCTGCTGCGAACCTGGTGGGAAGGGATGTGTTTGCCAGTCCTGTGCCGGTCAACCCAGCACAGGATGCCCATCCTGAGGGAACACCTCACTGCTGCTGAAACGCAGGGATGCCTCTTGTGTCTTGCTCCCTTGTGCTGGGTGTGGTACTCACTGGTCCTTAGCTGTGCACTAGCTGCATTCACTATCCCACGCCCCAGACCCCAGTCTCCTGATGGTTTGGCAGGCTGTGTCGGCTGGGAAAGGGCTCTTGTGAGAGGAAGAGGTGACGTAAAGGAAAGTGCTGGGCCTTGTGACTGCGGTGGAGGTGAGGGAGGAAGGAATGTGGTGGTAGGAGAAGGAAGAGCGGTGGAAGGAGAGAAAAGGAACAAGACCTTGACTTTTCTATGGTGGTGAGCTCCTAGGTCAGCTCAGTCATCTCGGCAAAGTGGAACAGCTGAGGCACTAGCACGTGTTTCCTTCTGCTTGTTTTGCCCTGGGAAGGGTGATCTCACAGCGTGGTGAGATAGGCGTCTGCAGGGTGTGACTGCCTGGCTTCTCCAGCTCCTGCAATGCAGGCACCTTACAGATCTCCTTGCAGTGGGTTATCCAAGCTGCCTGAAGCAGAAAGAAGGACGCAGACCTGGCCAGGACCTGCTGAGTATTGAACAGCCCTAGGCATGTGTCTCAACCTGTGTGCTGCTGGTTTGGTTCATGGTGGCCTCTGAGGGATGCAAATTAAAATACTAATGGGAAATGTGAGTGTGAAATGATAGTGCCCTCCCACAGTCAACCTTTGCTTGACAGCACTGGTCTAATTTCATGCCTAGTGCACGTCCAGGCCCTTCTCCTCTACCTCAGCAGCATTATCATCACTACAGAGCCACAGCTGCCTGATCCCATCTTCTGATGGTGTTGGAAGCCCAGGTGCCAAGACCAAGGTGATGGGCTTGGCTGGACTGTCTGTCTCAAGCTGTTCATGTGGCTCTGAGCTGCATTTTCCCTAATGCGTAGTCTGGGTGACCACAGACCACATTGATGTGGCAATGCTCATGAGCATGGTGTCTATGGGGCTCGCCCTGTGCTCTCCCCAGCCATCATTTGGTTCACAAGTTTTGTTTTAGCACAGCTCCTCTGGAAAACAGGTTGCTAATACACTAGGGCCAACTATCACAAAGCTGAAAAACCCCCTGTATTTTAGCCAGGTCAAACTGTTTAATAAACGACTCAAATGTGCTTTAAAAAGTGATAATTAAGGTGTTAATGCTTGTTTTCCTAGTTCCCTTTTAACAGATGCCTATTCACATTCTCTATGAAGCCTTTCAGCTTTTACAGTTATCATGAATCAACAAACTGTCCCTGCTTTCCTATAAAGGTGGAACTTCTGGCATGTGAGCAGTGTATGAAATAACATGCATTGCAGTAGCAAGAGAGGACTTACTCTGTACAGCAGATGGTTTATTGTGGTTTTCTCCATGCTCAAGAACAAACTGCTCTTGCCTTGACATTCGGCACATTATTTTGGGACAAAGCTGTAGTGCATTCTTTCTCCTAGGTTAGTAACTGTCCACTGATAAGTTTAAAGCAACTTTGCTGCTACTTTTGTACTTGAAGGGCCTTTGCAGGAAGAGATAAGTGGCTCAAATGAGGAAGCTCTATGCAGTGGTATGGGAAACAGCAGCTTGGAAAGATAACTTACATTGTTAATTTGTCCACAGAAAAGGGTTAGCGATAACATTAAGTGACCTGAAGACAGAAATAAATGGAGCAAGAAGCAGGCTGTAGAGACATGGTGGAGAAGGGAAAGCAAAATGAGTCTCTGTTGGTACAGCATAGCATTCAGTGCATACAAGTGAAAGCAAGTAAGAAAGATTAACAAGGTGCATGTGCATTGTCTGCTAAAAATCTTGCAAGAAGGCAAGGAATTGTGCATCAGATTTTACCACAATGCATTGAATGTTGCAGACACACTACAGTGCACTAAAACACAGTTCTAAAAATCTGAATAGAGAAGCTTCCTGAGTTGCCTTTAGGGTGACTATGAAATGCCAGCAAAAATGCCATAGATAAAAGCAGCACATCAGCTTATTCATTAAGTGCTGCTGTAAATCTGGGGCTGGCCCTACTCAGTTTTGCAGCTTGAGAGCACAGAGGGCAAGTAGTCATGTTTTCACACAATGTATTTAAGTTATGTCTGTCCATAAACAGACAGATGAATACATACCCTTCCAAGTGACCAAGAAGAAAAAATATCTGTTTTCCTGAATTCCTTTTTAAAGTCTACAAGCATACTTTGTAACCATTAATCTCAATGAGTGGTAGAATACTGTTATGAGGGTTAGATATTTGTGCTTAAAAATATTAACCTTTAAAAATTGTTTGGCTTGCTCAGTCTGAGCCAGTACTTGCATGGGAGAAAGCTGCCTTTGAATGGATTGGAGGGGATGTGAAAATTGTACCTTTATAATCTTTTCTCTGTAACCAGTAGCAGACCAAAAGACATGTTGTTAAGAGCATGCAGTGGAAAATGCCAGTGGGTAGATTTGCACTTCGAGGTGGCCTAGAGCTGTGGTATGAGCAGAGCTGGGACAAGTTCTACCTGGAGGCATGTCCTGCATGTCCCCTTCAGAGGTCAGGTTCTGGCCTCATTTATCTGTCCCCATCACTGGTGGTAAGCAAGGTTTCAGGCTCCACTTGATACAGCTCTGTGTGGCAAGTGGAGGGGGAGCAATGTCAGTCTTGAGGATATTGCTGCTTTAACCTGCAAAGGATTGTCTGGGGCCTTTGAGGTGTGCAAGGGATCCAGATTGTTTTAGGAAAACTGAGTTTGAGCCACTGTCCACACAGGAGAGACACAACTCAGCTCTTGTTTGGTCCTGCAGGTAGATCACCCTGGCCTGCTCTAGGAGGTGGTGGTAACTTTCTGTTCCCAGTTACTCCTTGCCCTGTGCTGAGGATGTCAAAGATGATAGTGGTCTTTCAGGATATGGAGAGTGCAGCTGGCTGCCTTCATCTCAGCAAATAGGAAAACCAGAAGGTATTCCTCCTTTCTCAGCAGGTGGGAAGGAGGGGAGAGAGGGTCTTCCCCTCCCCTTGACATTGACAGAGATTCTTGTGGTGGGATGAAGTAGCCCTGTGTGGCTGTTCACAGCTCACTAGTGACTACAGTGGTAGCTCTTCCCAGGCAAGGACCTGGCACCCACTCACACTCATTTTGATCTCTGGTTATGCCCACAGAGTTGTTACCTGTTGCTTTTCTTTTTGTCCCCATAAAAACCCGCCAAGTTAAGGTATATCTCCAGAGGGACTGAAGTTGTCACAATAATTTTCAGTACCTGGAATATCAGGAAATTTGTAAGATCAAAACACCTCGGTGATCCAGAGAAGTGGATTTACAGCTGTCAGCTGTTTCTTCAGGTTTTCTACTTTGTCATTGAAAAAAATACTAGTGCCGTAAGTAAAGCTATGCCCTTTTCTGTAGGGTGGAGGATTTGCTTCCTTCTTTCCTTAGTGTTTTTGAGATGGAGACTTGGCATGACACAATTTTCGTGGAACAAGACTGTGAACTTTGATGGGTTTGTCCTCTTCTCGACAGTGTCAGTTTTTTACAGGGTGAAAGGAGGAAGTGGTTTGCCAAGTCACTTTTTTTTTTTTTTTTACATAATTTATCACAACTACCAGTAATAACCGCAGGGAAAAGATGCAGACAGTGAGTACTCAGTGTAAAGCTGTATATGGGAAAGGCTGCTCACTGTGGACCAGCTGCCAGCGAGGCTGCACCCTGCCAGTAAGTGTCCACACAGTCTCTGGGGCTGAGGGTTGGGCTGTTGCATCTTCCTGAGGGCATGTTGTGCTGCTTTCCGAACTGACAGCTGGGCATGGAGTTTTACAGTCTTTTAGCTGTTCACAGGGAAATTCTTAGGAGCAGGAGCCATGCATGAAATGGTGATAAATGGAGTTAGGAAGAGGGTAGATAATTTTTATTAGTACTGAAAGGAAGTGGTACCAGTAACAGAGCTTTGGGCAAAGTCCTTCATCATTCTTGAAATGTGTAGAGGTGTCCTCGTATTCCCAGTAGATTTTTATCTATTGCTCATCTGCAGTGTTTTTTTGGACACTATTTTGTCCCCACCCAGAACAGAGGTTTTGTGGTTGGTTTGAAGATACCCCGTTGCTGACAGAGGTTTCTTGAGCAGTGCTGGCAGTAACTGAGGAAGAGGACACGGAGTAATTGAAGCTGGAAGTGTGATTCCAGTGGAAGGAATAATTTTGTCTCACCTGTTTCAGAAATTACATCACTTCTGGCACCATTTGAGGGAGTCTTTATCTTCAGAAGTCAGTCACTTTTCCAGTGAAGCAGACATTTTACGGTAGGGCAGCTGAGTTTTTTTGGTTTAAGGCTTTTGTGCTAATTCTTGAATGTTTTCATGTGCCTTAAAATATTATAAAAAATCCATATGAGATCATATTTTTTTGTATTTTTGTGGTGAATCTAAAAATAATCTTCTCAAGCTGAAGGCAAGGGGAGTGATGTTTCCATTTTACATTATTCTGAGTTTCCAGTATGAGTTAGATTAACTTCTTTTGCACTGTGAACTTCCTTCTCAGTATGTATTTTTCTGCATGGGTGTGGATTACAAGTTTTAATAACTCTGAAACCAAAATGTATATACTTAAAAATTAAGATTTTTTTTAAGTGGCTGAAAATTGCACCTTGTCTGTTTCTTGAGTGTTTTTATGTCTTCAGCTTTATTTTTCTAGAAACATGAGCTACTTTGCATATTTTGCTTTTGAAAGTACACTTTTGCTTATACTAAAAGCCATCAGACTGCTAGTCTCTGACCTTTTAAAGATGATAATCTCTAGGGAACCACTGCTTTCTACTTTTCTTGGAAATGCTGGTCAGAATATAGGACACAGGAATATAGTTCTCAGTATATCTGATTTCCTGCGCTATCTCAAGTGTTTTATCTGTGCTCCTAGTGCCTCCTTCCCTTTCCTTTGTAATGTGTTTCCCCTGCCTTCTTTTTTGGGAAGTAGGGTCTGTTTGAGGTGGCTATGTGGTATGTTCTAAGACGTACAACCAAGATCATTGCTTCTTGCCTGCTAAATTGACTGCCCTTCACCATTCAGTTCATTGTTACTCTTACAGCCAGCAGCATCCAAAGTCTCTGGTACTACCTCGGGAGCTCAAGGCTGGGTAGTCCTTCTAAAACCTCAGCACTTGGAGCTTGAAAGTAGTGTCACCTACTGCTTTGGCAGTCATATTTGGTTGTATGTCATGAGATGGTGGTACCTTCAGGTGTATGTACTTTGTCAGGCACTGGCACCTCTTTCATCCCTCTCAAGGGGAGCATGCCATCTTCTCTCTTTGGCAGTTTAATTTCACTAAGTGTAAAGAGCACAAAATCTGGATGAGAGGCTTTTCTTTCCCTACTTGCAATGTAGTGGTAGTCATCTGAAAATTATATTTGTGAGATGGAAAACAAAGGGGACAGGAGAATAACTGCTGGGCAGTCAACAGAGTTGACAGAGCGGTTTATAGGCTGCTGTGGTGTTGTTTGCATTTGTTTAACTCTGATGAGTTGTGTTTTGGAAAAAAACTGAAGACTTACTAATACTCCATTCCTTCAGCGAAAGGGTACAGTCAATCTGGGGACAGTTTTGAGATCTCCCACTAGCACTCCAGCAAAACCAGGCCTCAGCAGTTGCTCATCTGGCACAGCTTAGTCGGCATTTCTGCAGCCTGGGAAGGGCTTGCTGCTTCAGGGGCACAAACCTGGCTATCAGGGTAGGAAGTTCCCCAGGTTATCTGGGGCAGCACATCTCCAGGCAGTTTCCTTCATTTGCCACCAATTTTCAGGTTCTGCTTCTGCCTTTGTTTTTTCTAGAGGCTTCCTCAGTCTTTTGTAGCACCTATTGGGGAACATTCAATCACCCAGAAAGCCAGCTGACACCGGTGCTTTTTACCCCCATTTCCAAAGGCATTTTATCCCATTATGGTAAAGTAAACTTTCTGGATATATCTTCAGTAGTAGGGTGCAAGTAGAAGTCAACTTGTTTAAACATAAGACTTTCGAGTCTTCTTTTTCAGACTTAGTATCTTTATGCATTATAAACAAAGTGCTTAAATGTAAAAGTGTATTTCTGGCTGGGTTTGAAAGCCTCTTGGGGAGAAGCTTTTAATTCCCAGGCAGTAAATTACTCTGAAGGGAAGGCCCCATATCTGGAAGTGAACATTGGGAATTGCTTGTGTTTTACCACGTCGTAGGCTATGAAGATTAATCTAAACTCTGAATTTGCTGTCTTTAAAACCAGTCTTACTCCATCTTTTCAGTGTGGGTTCTGTCCCCCCACCTCCTTTCTCTTTTTTAAAGATGTTTATCCTGTTTTTCAGGGTTCATATGAGTAATTCTACCCATCTTAGAACTTCAACTGCTTGCCCACTAGTTCATAACTTCTTTTTTTAAAGAAGCTTATGTACAAATGTCAGGACAAAACTGATTCATGCTGTGTCATATGGTTTGTTCTTAGCAACCTACTCAGGCATTGATCATCCACTGATTAACAGCGTAAGTTTGTAGCTGTAACGCTAACCTGCATCTTCAGCTGCTGGACTCTCATTCTTCTCTGCTCTCAGTTTGGCCTGAATTATTAATGCGTATGTGGGTTAATCCGTACCTCCCTCTGGCTGTAGGGACAAATATCGGCACTGAGAAAGAAGGCAGCATTTTCCCAGTAGAGGGAGGTATTGTAAAGGTTAGCGGAAGCAGGATTCCACTTGCTGAAGAAAAATGTGCCTTTTGCAGGGCGTTTTTAGCTGAATTTTAGGAATTTGTGGGGCAGCATGTGCAGAGAGCTTGGAGGAGGCAGCCAAAAGATCTTGCTCTGCATTCGGGTAGACAGAAGCTTTTCCTCTTCTTGCTTTTATATTTTATTACTGGAATAGAATTAGTTAGAATGAGAGCAGGGACCTCTGCCTTGCCATACCAAAACTTTGTGGGCCACCTGCAGTGGAGGTAGAGATGCCTTTGGTACCACCAGGGTGAGAAGGGACCCCTATGCTCACCACAACAGCCCCCCTGTCTTCCTTCTGCCCCCTCAAACGTTAAAGGACTTGGGTAGGTTGAGTGCATTACAGCTCTGAAGGGTGCTGAGCACTCCATTATGTAGAGTTTTTTTACACTGCATGGCAGGGACATGCAACCACAGAATAGGTTTAAAAAAAACCCAGTAGCTCCTGCTGAATTGCAGCAAATGTGCTTGGTCAGCTGGAGCACAGACAAATCCAGAGCACTGCTTTGCCTGTTCACGTGGATGGTTCAAGTGCTTCAGTACTTAGCCTAATCTGCAGATTAAAGGTGCATGCTTCAGAATTCATTGATCACTAAGTAGAACAGGACAAGAAACATCAAAACAGATGTTGGAGTCACATTAGAGAAGGGAGAAAATGTGCAATTAGTGAATTATTTAACTCCTTGAATCAACAATTTAAGCTGCTGTGAAGATTTGAAATTTTATTTTCAAAGTGTGTGTCCTTAGATTTGTGGCTTGATTTCCCTCCCCTCATTTCCTTCCATCACCACCTGCCCTAGCAGGCACCCAAGGCACAGTACACTATTCACTGACACCCAAACCCGTCTGTGGGGACTGGCCTCAGCAGCCTATTTCAGAGAATCTGAAATAAAGCTTCATTTGTGATTGGCCCATTGGTTTTGTGCTTTGGGGGTTTTGCAAAACTACGGAAGGGTTATTGCCACCTTCCTTTGCTTGCTTCATGGAGTCCTGTGCATTCCCACTGATGTACGAGCCTTTCCTTGGTTTTAAAGACTGTTTTTCTTCCAGACCTTGTGAAAAATAGTACAAAACTAAAGCTCTTGGACACATTCTTCTGGAAGCTCATCCCAGTGATAAGCTATGTGAGCAACAGGGGATGGAGAAACATGCTTCCCCACTGCAGTCACCTTTTAACTGTGTGCATGCTATGGCACTCCTGTACTCTTTTTATAATGTTCTTCTGATTTTTTGACCATTTATGCTGCCTTGAAAACAGCTTTTTCTGTCGCTTTGAAAGTCTTCAGCTAAATTTGATTGGTATCTGTGGTTTCTTCAAAGCTTAAAAAAAGAAACAAAACAAGAATGTGTCACTGGAGTGGAAACAAGATCAATCACATTGATAAAGGCTTCTCTGTGTGGAATGAAAGCTAAAGCTTTGTCTTTCCTGGTTTCTGTAGTTAATGTGCATTCTCTGAAAATACAGACTCATGAAGAAATGTACTGAATTTGAAGTGCTTTGTATTTTTTGTTATTCCTAAATTCAACTACATGGTTTCCAAAAGCATCAGGGATTATTGTTTGCATCATGGATTATTGTTCACATCCCTTTGAACGCAGTGAAAAGTAACCAGACATAACCTGTCTTAAAGGCATTTTAAATTGCAAGATTCTGCTGAATACCTACAGTCAGTAGAAGAACAGTACTCTCAGACATTTGAGAGAGTGCACTTCAGGCCTGGTATATCAAGATAAATGCTTTGTGGAGCTGCAGTGGAAGCACAGCCATGAGCCTTGTCCCATGTAATAAAAAGTTATTTATTGCTTGGGATGAAGGAAGGACTGCATAGTTTCTGTCTAGGTTCCACCTTTTGCTGCTTAGACATAAGTGTAAGCAAAATGCTGATAATGCCAAGCTTATCCATCAGACTGCAGTAGCAGTATTAGCTTTCTCTGGGGGCGGGAGGAAGATCAGTTGCATGAGTGAAGAGGCATGCACTAGAAAGCGAAGAGTGAAGCTTCAAAGTACAGGACATAGAAGGCGGCTGCATGCTACCGGTAGTAGGAAAAGCTGTGGTAACTTGGCTGGCCCTCAAAAATTCTGACGGAATGTGAAAGGTCCGAGTGGCCCCGTCCCACGCGAGAAGAATGTAATCTCTCAAAAAGGAATTATAAACAGCAGATAGGGGTTGGAAGGTAAAAGGGGATGTGGGGAACAGGAGGCACTCGCTGGGGAAGATCATCTTCCTGTAGAGCAAGGTCTGCCTGAGTTTGCTTTCTGACTGAGGTTGAGGTTGCTGAGGTTGCTGACAACCTTTAAGTGAGTTAGTGGAGAAATGCTATTTACATTCTCAAACATCTCTTCAGAAAACACCCTTACAACAAGTATTTGCAACTCAGAAGTTAGGGTTTGGCTGTTTGAGCAATTTCAGATTTGAAACCTCATGTCTCATAAGGATTGGTGGAGGATCCCACAGGACAGAAAGGGAGTCTTGTTTGGATTTCTTCTTGTAGAAAGCATTTAGCTTGTTCTCACATCCTCCAAGAAAGTATTATGTGAATCATCTCAGACCCCTGTTGGAGTTTACTGAAGAAGCCTGTGCAGTGATGACTCTGGAGCTGACTTCCAGGTCCCTTTTAGAAAACTAACCATCTTGCCCTCCTTTATTTTGAGGTAGATTTGGTCTGTATAACAAACAACTAATTTCTGTGTCTGCACTTTTTGTATTCCTTCTATTTACAGGCTCTGTCTGGTGGCATGGGTTTTAAATTCTAATAATACTGGTTTGGTGCAGCTCTGGTTTCCAAGTATGTTTCAGTAAAAGCTGTTGTTCCATAGGATCTCCAAGCACAGCGCCTGCTTGTGCACATAGACTGTAGTTTTAATGCTATGCACTTAATACTAATGCATCTTGCAGCAAAGTGGGTTGAAGACTGTTCCTTTAATTTTTGGTAGACTTACGTTATGATTAATACAAAAGTACTCAGTGTACATTGAAGAGATTGCTGTGTAGTGAGTAAAAATTTGTAGGTAATAGCTCAATTTCATTAGTTTACAAAGATCTTCACAGCAAAAAATCCACTCTGTCTGTACTTTTTAGATCATTTTGTTATTATATAAAATTGATTGTATGGGCAAAGATAAATCATTGCTTCACTGATATTTAAAGCACAGTAAAAACTGGTGGTAATATGTAAAAGCTGCTGTGCCGTGAGCATCTGTCATCTGCCATCCTTAACCCCCACTTGTAACAGCATTAACTTTTCATTGAATCGCTGATTGACTGTGTGCATGGAATTGGCTTTTAATTATGTTTAAGCTTATCCTAATGCGTATTGAGAAACAATTTTAAATACTTTGTTTGAAACTGGAATGCAGCGTGTTTAGGCAAATATCATGACTGTTCTCTCTTGTCTTCTAAGGACCATAGCTCAGATGTGTAGCTCTTGTTGACATTTCAGTGTGTGTAACCTTCTAATGTCATGTAAATCACCTTGAATTTCTCCAGCCATTATCTGTTTGGCATGTTATGCGATTCCTTTTCCAAAACAATTTCTGTTATTTTTCCATTGTGTGACACTTTATGTTCTATGTTGATGACATTCCAGGCTGAAGCACACTGATGGTGTTACATAAAATTACTCTGCTTGTGCTCAGTCTGGTAATCCTGGTGTCATGTGGTGTACTCAGTATTACATGTTATGCTTTTCTTCATTACAATAACTCAAAAATGCTCTTACATGTATTCTGTTACAAAATAACCACTTCAGTGATGAACTGTGAAATTCACACTATATAGACCTCGTTTCCTATCGTAGTCCAGTCCTTGCAAATGGATAGATTTCCTGGCTTTTATTAAGTTCATTTAAAAACAACACAACACAGAAGTAAAATCTCTGACTTAAGTTTTTGTTTGTATGTGCTGAGGATAATGTTGAAGAAATTGTAAAAATTTCTCAGAAAGTTGTAAGCTCTTTTGAAGCCTCCTTTTGGGTTGAAACAAAGGCTTTTATTACTGAAAACTTACAAAGTGAGATTAGACACAGAGCTTGCAAATCCCTGCTAGTCACCTTTCCTGATTTACAGGAAACTATAAGCACTTTCATTCCTGTTTTACAATTACAGGGGACACTCCATCACTACAGAATCCCAAGGGTTGGAAGGGACCTCGAAAGATCATCTAGTCCAACCCCCTGCAAGAGCAGGGTAACCTAGAGTACATCACACAGGAACTTGTTCAGGTGGGCCTTGAATATCTCCAACATAGGAGACTCCACAACCCCCCTGGGCAACCTGTTCCAGTGCTCTGTCACTCTTACAGTAAAGAAGTTCTTCCTGATGTTAACGTGGAACCTCCTATGCTCCAGTTTACACCCATTGCCCCTTGTCCTATCACTGGATACCACTGAAAAAAGCCTAGCTCCATCATCCTGACACCCACCCTGTACATATTTGTAAACACTGATGAGGTCACCCCTCAATCTCCTCTTCTCCAAGCTAAAGAGACCCAGCTCCCTCAGCCTCTCCTCATAAGGGAGGTGTTCCACTCCCTTAATCATCTTTGTGGCTCTGCGCTGGACTCTTTCAAGCAATTCCCTGTCCTGCTTGAACTGAGGGGCCCAGAACTGGACAAAATATTCCAGATGCAGCCTCACCAAGGCAGAGTAGAGGGGGAGGAGAACCTCTCTTGCCCTACTAACCATACCCTTTCTAATGCACCCTAGGATGCCATTTGCCTTCTTGGCCACAAGGGCACATTTCTGGCTCATGGTCATCCCCCTGTCCACCAGGACCCCCAGGTCCCTTTCCCCTTCACTCCTTTCCAGCAGGTCAACCCCCAACCTGTACTGGTACATGGGGTTGTTCTTCCCCAGATGCAAGACTCTACACTTGCCCTTGTTGAATTTCATCAAGTTTCTCCCTGCCCAACTCTCCAGCCTGTCCAGGTCTCACTGAATAGCAACACAGCCTTCTGGTGTGTCAGCCACTCCTCCCAGTTTAGTGTCATCAGCAAACTTGCTAAGGGTACACTCAGTTCCCTCATCCAGGTTGTTGATGAAGATATTAAACAGCACTGGTCCCAGCACCGACCCCTGAGGGACTCCACTAGTCACAGACCTCCAGCTAGATTCTGTGCCATTGACCACAACTCTCTGCCTTCTTCCTTTCAGCCAGTTCTTGATCCATCTCACTACCTGATCATCAAGCCCACAATTCCTTAGCTTATCTATGAGGATGCTGTGGGAGACAGTATCAAATGCCTTACTGAAATCAAGAAAAACCACATCTACCGCTCTACCATCATCCCTCCACCTAGTTACTTCCTCATAGAAGGCTGTAAGGTTGGTCAGACATGACTTCCCCCTAGTAAAACCATGTTGGCTGCTCTTAATGACCCTCTCATCCTTGATATGTCTAGAGATGGTGTCAAGAATAAGTTGTTCCATCACCCTTGCAGGGATGGAGGTAAGGCTGACAGGTCTATAATTGCCCGGGTCCTCTTTCTTGCCTTTCTTATAGACTGGTGTGACATTTGCCATCTTCCAATCCTCAGGCACCTCTCCCGTTTCCCACGACTTACCAAGGATGATGGAGAGTGGCTTAGCAATGACCTCCACCAGCTCCCTCAGCACCCATGGGTGTATTCCATCCAGACCCATAGATTTATAGATGTTCAGATTGCATAGCTGATCCCTAACCCAATCCTCATCAACCAAAGCAAACTCCTCCTTTGTCCTGACTCCTTCTGGGGCTATAGGAATCTGGGACCCCCAGGGAGAGTCTGCAGGAGTAAAGACAGAGGCAAAGAAGGCATTCAGCACTTCTGCCTTCTTTATATCCTCTATCTCCAGGGCACCCACCTCGTTCAGCAGTGGGCCTATATTGCCTCTTGTGTTAGTTTTATTCGCTATGTATTTGAAGAAGCCCTTTCTATTGTCCTTAACCTGACTAACAAGATTAAGTTCAAAGGAGGCCTTAGCTGTCCTAATTGCCTCCCTACATCCTCTAACAACTGTCCTATATTCCTCCCAAGTGGCCAGCCCCTCCTTCCATAATCCATAGATTCTCTTTTTCCACGAGTTTGCCCAGCAGTTCCTTGTTTAACCATGTTGGTCTCCTAGCTCCCTTACTTGATTTCCTACCCATTGTGACACTCTGATCCTGAGCTTGGAAGAAGTGGTCCTGGAGTGCTGACCAACTATCTTGAGCCCCTTTACCACCTAGTACCCTTTCCCATGAGACTTCCCTTAGCAGTTGATTGAAGAGGCCAAAGTTGTCCCTTTGGAAATCCAGAACTGTGGCCTTGCTAGGTATCCTATTCCTCCCACACAGGATCCTAAACTCCACCATCTCATGGTCACTGCAGCCAAGGCTGCCATTGACCATCACCACTTTAACCAGACCCTCCCTGTTGGTGAGTACTAAATCTAGCAGCGCTCCTCTCCTAGTTGGTTTGTCCACCATTTGCATTAAGAAGTTATCGTCAATGCACTGGAGGAACCTCCTAGACTGTGAATGATTGGCTGTGTGAGTCTTCCAGCAAATATCGAGGTAGTTAAAATCCCCCATGAGGACTAAAGCATGTAGTCATGAGGCTACTTTCAGTTGCCTGTAGAAAGCCTCATCAACTCCTTCGTCCTGATCAGGAGGTCTATAATAGACTCTCACAGCTGTATCACCCGTACCAGCCTGTTTCTTAATTTGTACCCACAGACTTTCCACTTGCTCCTCATCTGCCCCTGGACAAAACTCAATACATTCTAGTCGCTCTCTCACATAAAGAGCGACTCCATCACCTCGCTTTGCTCACCTATCTTTCCTAAAAAGGACATAGCCATCCATGAGCACATTCCAGTCATGTGAGCTGTCCCACCATGTCTCTGTAATTGCCACCAGATCATAACCTTTAGACTGCACACAGACTTCTAACTCCTCCTGGTGTACAGGCATTTCAGGGAGCGAGCAGAGCATGCTGATGGCACCCTTGGGAGGCAGGAGGCCTTCTGGTCTTCATTAATACTAGAGCAATGCCCCACTAGTTCAGACCCAGCTACAATCCCCTTGCACTTTGAATCTAACCTGAAGCTCTGTGAGTGAGCTCTGCTAACTCTTGTCCTAGTACCCTTTTCCCCCTGCAGGACAGGGTCTAAACTATCCTTTCCCACAAATGAAACAATAGATTGATAGTCCTCCCTAGTCCACCATCCTTCAAGCCCTAGCATGTTTCTCTTGGGCTTGTCCCTAACAGGCCCAGTTATATCCCCTTCCCCCTTCATATTTAGTGTAAAGTCCTGTCAATAAGCCCTGCTAACTCCTGCCCCAAAACCCTTTTCCTCCTCTGGGACTGGTGTATCCCACCTGCCACCAGCAAACCTGGTGTCATATAGCAGCCCATGATTGAACAACCCAAAACCCTGCCTTTGGCACCAGTCACGTAGCCCTACATTAATCTGCAGACTCTTCCTATTTATCTCTTCACCCTTGCTTGTAACAGGTACGGAGGCAAACACCACTTGCGCTCCAGACCCTTTAACCAGCCGTCCCAGGGCCCTGAAGTCTCTCTTCATTGCCCTTGCCCTCCTTGTAATAATTTCATCACTGCCAATCTGAAAAACCAGCAGCGGATAGTAGTCAGAGAGCTGCACCAGATCAGAGAGTTTCTTTTTAACATCTTTAATCCGAGCCCCAGGTAGGCAGCAGACTTCCCTGTGGGAGGGATTTGGTTGACAAATACTCACAGTGGTTATGTTTTGATAGCTGAGAGTAGGAAGAAAAATACATTGTGGTTTTCTTCTGATTTTCATGATGGGTGGAAAGGAGCAATTCCTGACAAGCACAGTGCTATTAAGTTTCCAAAAGAGTATTTTAATGCCGGGTACTGGAGTGACTTGCAGCACACTTTGTTGCATTGATCTCCCTCTAACAATTTGCTCGGATGCTTGAGTAACTGAATTTTCATAGTGCTAACGACTTTCTTCTTGTCATAAATCACATTGTGAGAGATTTAACAGCTCATTGCAGCTCTGGAGGCTCACAGCAGGCGCTGGGAGAGCCGCTTACTTTGCACAGCACACGGCAGGCTGGCGGCTGGTGGGGCAGCGGGAGTTTGACAGAAGCTGTAGGGAAGCCGGTGAGCTTGTGGCAGACATCCCTTAGGTGTGTTCAAGTGATAAACGAAATGTGGTGCCCTTCGGGAGGGTGTGTACCTAAGAGGAACAGGAAGCCGAGCAGCGGCTGCCTGCCCGCCTGCCTGCAGAGGTTGGTAGCTCCGGCGGGTGCAGGTGTGCTGACACGCCGCTGAGCCTCTTCTTTCCAGGCATCTTGGCAGGCAGCGCTCCTCAGCAGCAACATCTGGAAGAGGCGGGGAAGAGGGGGGGAAAAAGCCCAACCCAAAGCCAAAACAACCCCCCCTTAAGAAAAACAGCCCTCCAGGTAGAGAAATATGATGGCCTTGAAGCTGAAAGAGTTGTCACAGTCAGGTCTGTACAGGAGGAGACGGGATCGCCCTGATAGCGTGGGACTGCCCGGGTCGCACGAAGAGAAGCTGAGGTGAGTGCGAATTGACGAACACCGGCAGGGCGCCAAGCCCCTCTCGGAGGAGTGATTGATTCGGTGGCTTTAGCAAACAGAATGCAGACACGGCTCTCGAGAGTCCCTGCAAAGCACATGGATTGAGAAGCAGTCCCAAAGCCCCATGGAAAAAAAGCCCAATGGAGGGATAACAGGAGGCATATGGTGACCTTGTAGGTTTTGGTGATAGTGAGACTCCGTTCCCTGGCTCTGGGAAGGGCAGTTGTTAGCCGGTGGTTGCTTCTGAACCCATTCCGACAGCCAGCACTCGCAAGTAAATAAGTTTCCACAGCCTGACAACTTTGCTAGGTCTGTTTTAAAGTCAGTTTTGGGTCATTCAGGTGCTGCAGGTTGTGCAGCTTCTTGGGGTCTTGGTGCAGCCTGTCCGCTTGGCTGGTTTAGCTGTGGAAGGGCTGGGGAAGCTGCTGGGCTCTGGCTTTCTTCATGGGGGGTTCTTTGTTGTGGAAAGGGCTTTAGACAAAAGAATGCAGCAGGACCACTTAGCCTGACCTTATCCAGGAAGGGTGACCAAAAATTGGAAATCCATTTAACATCCAGGGTTATCTTCCTGATGCTACGTGCCTTTTGGAAGGGTAACAGCACATTTTCAAAAAGCCTCTGTTTGGAGCAAGGAGATTAAAGAATTGTTGGTAACCTGAGCAAGTGCAGACACCAGACAAGAAAGTTAAAATGCAAAGGTGTTTTTCTAAGTGTGTTTGGTGTGAAAGCAATCTGTCCTGCTTCCAGCTGCTCGGAAAGGGATCCTTGTGTAAATGCTGACAAAAGCCTCAGTGGAGAGGAAGTACTTCCTATCTCCTAATGCCTGTTTTCTGGTTGTATTTTTAGATTGTTTTTGGTTGATAGTGTTTGTGCATTGGATTGAAGTGCTTGTGTAATATGAAGGGGTTTTGTTACTGCACTTTCATTACCCGAGTTACCAGTTTCAGAAGGATGGGTATTCAGATTTGGGGGATTTAACCTTTTGTTATAAATCAGCACTTCAGTTAGAAGTTATTGTGTAGGATTCTAACCTGAGATCTTTGCCATGGGGTATCAGAAATATCAGGTCAGTTCTAGGAATGTGTTAACTTGCGGGTCTGATAGGTGAGATTGGTGTTTATTTATAGCATTAATAATTAATCTATTTCCTAGATACATTTCTTATAGCATTAGCAGTATATATTATGTTGATATGATTATATAGATAGAATAATACTCAGACTTAGTACAGTAAGAGATGTACGGAGATTCTTGACATTTTAATGTTTAGTTTCTCTTATACAAAGCCTTCAGTGAGGAAGAATATATCTTTTTAGGGAAGAGACAGATGCTTTTTAAAGCACATAAATAAAAATCAGTGCTAGCTTTCTATGGTTGTGTTGCTGTTCTCTTACTTGTATGCATGTCCAAGATGGGGATGAGGCTCTTACTGGGCTGGGTGGGATGAGGGGGTTGTCTGTACCAGTCTAAATGTTTGATCCTCTCCTGAGCCTCTTCTGGTTAAAGATGAGAAATATGTGAAACAGGGATGGGCCTTGAGAAATAAACAAGTTAGAGGAAATAGTAAATCAGGGGACTTATGAATCAGCTCAAGGCAGGGTAGTGGAGGTAAAGAAGATTGATAGAGCATTGGGTGAAATGATGCTCCTAGAGCAGAGGGACAACCGGTACCTGAAGACAGAGCTGCTTTTGTATTTGCTAAGAGTCTAACCTAGTTCTAATTCATACTAAACTTTGCTCCTTCCTAACCCATTTTGTGACATTTCAGTGTGTTGCCAGGCAACCTTATTTGTCATTTTTACTGCATTCTCCGTGACAAAAGGCAGTGGTATTGTAAATGCAAAGTAATGACAGAACAACCGGGCAAAGAGCAGTCAGGAACAAAGAGAAAAAGTTCTATTGTTTTCTAAAACTTGAGACCTCCAGCTTTTCTTGTGTGCTCTCCCTGGTCACACTTAGGTGCCTGTCCTTAGCAAGTACTTTCAGAGTATCTAGAGTCCACAAGAAAGACAAGAGGTTTCTTTCATGTCTGCTAAATATAGCTTGCCATCCTCCATGGCTTTGCAATACCCTCCCATAGTTTCTCTCTTCAGTTCTTTGTTCTAGTTCCTTTATATTTCATTTTACATACATATTAATCCACGTGTGCTAAATAATGTCAGCCCTCAAGGAACAGTTCACTGAAAGCTGCTTTCTCCGTTCAGGTATCATATTTTTCTAATCCTGGGCCAAAATGTACTCAGGATGCCAATGTCCTCAGGGTATCCTATGAGAATTTCTGTATTTAAAAAAGAATTGAAATCAAAATCACCCTTAGTTAAAGTAATACATGGTATCTGTTGGGTTTTATTTTACAGCTTTTTACACTTCAGTCCAGTATGGGATTTCTATCTCTCCTGCCCTTTTTGAGGTCTTTTGTCTCCTTTGGTAACAGATTCCTGGGATCTAGGCTGGGGTATTCCTCTGTTAAGGAACAAACCAGCAGTAGGTAAGCAGCAGATTCCCCCTTTGTCTTGGCTGCAAGGTCCTTGGACTGCCTGCTCTGTTGCTGCAAGCACCACTGTAATTGCGACTTCTGGGTCCAGGCATCACAGCAGGAGCTGGACAATGCTCAGTTGGATGGGGATTTGTGTGCCCATAAACTGTGGCCAAGACGAAACCAAATACTGACAATGTCAGTGCTGCAAAGCAGCTCAGGGTGGGGCTTGGTGTCAAAATCCTGCCTTCGCTCATTCCTGGGAACATCAAGGTCGTTTGTACTTAAAATGCCTGAGATTACTTATAATGAAGAGACTGTAAAGCAATGCACTGGAACTCCTAAATGTGTACAGAGAGTATGTTTATCATATAATATATCACATATGTTTTATTTTCCAGGAACCAAAATTTCTTGAAACAATTTACAGTATAAAAACAATTTCCTGTGTTGACATAGCTTCATGATGGGTCGTGTGCTGTGGGACTCTGAGCCTCACAACAGGCAGGCGAGCCTTAGCCTCTGCGTCTGTGTCCACTGATGTCACTTCACCCAGAGGTTTGACCCCCATCATTGTCTTCTAGATTTGCTGTTCATTTTATGAGTAGTCAGTCTCTATGCACACATCTCTGTGCACTCAGTCTTTTGCAGGAAGGACCGTAGGAATATCGTTTGGCTCTTTCCATGAAGTTTTATAGGTTGTCAGGTTTCCATTTACAGTAGAAGCTCCTAAATAAATGTTTAAAAGTCTCTCCAGACACCTCTTGCTCTAGCAAGTAGGTGCCAGGTCATCTTGAGGGGAACTCATCTCGCGCAGCTGTGGCTGTCTGCAGGGCCTGATTCACTAACAGCAGATCTTACTTTAGTGCCTGGTTTTGCTAATTTTGCCCACCAGTTACTGTGGTTCCTTGTGCTGCTGTGGAGGGAGTTCTATGCCTCACAGTGCAGCCACTGCCCTGCTGCAGGTTACAGGCAGGTGCTTGATGCTACCTCACCAGCCTTTGTTGCAGGTGGGTGAGTAGCTGAGCTGTCCCACTGGCAGCAATGAGGACCTGTAGGGGCTGGGAAGGACCACCAGAGCCCATCTGGTTGAGGAGGGTGAGGGCATTTCAAAGGACGCTACCCGTAGCCATAAATAGCAAGCCCTAAGCTCAACTTTGTCTGGAGTAGGTATCTCTCTTCACAGAATTTCAGAACAGTTGGGGTTGGAAGTGACCTCTGGACATCATCCAGTCCAACCCCCAGCCAAGGCTGGACCACCTAGAGCAGGTTGCACAGAATCATATTCATGTGGCTTTTGAATGTCTGTAGCGAAGGAGACTCTACAATCTCCCTGGGCAGACTGTCCCAGTTCCCCATCACTCTCAAAGTAAAGTAATTCTTCTCCATATTCAGGTGGAACTTCCTATGTTTCAGTTTGTGCCTGGTGTCCCTTACCCTATTGGTGGGTACAGCTGAATAGTCTGGCTCCATCTTCATGACACATGCCCTTAAGATGTTTGTGGCGTTGATAACATCCCCTCTCAGTCTTTTCTCCTCCAAGCCAAACAGGCCTTCATCATTTGAATACCGTAAGCTAAGGCTCAACACAAACTCAAAGTATTTGCCCAGTCCAAATGCCCAGCCTTTCCTCATAAGAGAGATGTTCCAGACCCCAGTCATCTTTGTGGCCCTCTGATGGACCCTCTGCAGTAGCTCCTTGTCTTTCTTGTACAGAGGAGCCCAGAACTGGACACAGTATTCCAGCTGCAGCCTCACCAGGGTTAAGTAGAGGGGCAATATAACCTCCTTTGGCCGCACTCCTCTCGGTGCACGCCAGGATACTATTGACCTTCTTGGTCACATCGGTGGCTCATGGTTAACTTGTTGTCTTCCATGACCCCCAGATCCTTCTCTGCAGAGCTGCTTTCCAGCAGGACAGCCCCTAACATGTACTGGTGCATGGTGTTCTTTCCTCCATGTGCCTAGAGATGACATATGGGATGAACTGCTCCATCACCTTTCCAGGGATGGAGGTGAGACTGAGTAGCCTGTAGTCTCCTGTGTCCTTCTTACCATTTTTGAAGATTGGAGTGATGTTGGCTTTCCTGCAGGCACCTTTCCTGTTCTCCATAACCTTTCAGAGGTGATGGAGAGTGACTTAGCAGTAATATCTGCCAGCTCCCTCAGCAGTCATCGGTGCATCCCATCGGGACCAATAGATTTGTGTGCATCAAGTTTGCCTCAATGATCTTGAACCCAGCCCTGCTCGATCAAGGGAAGGTCTTCCTTTCTTTAGACTTTCTCTCTTGTCTCCAGGGTCTGGGATTCCTGAGGACTGATCTTAGCAGTAAAGACTGAAGTGAAGGCATTAAGTAACGTAGCCTTCGCTGTATCCTTCATCACCAGGGCACCCACCTCTTTCAGCAGCAGGCTCACATTTTTCCTGGTATTCCTTTTGCTGCTGATGTAGCTGAAGTAGCCCTTATTGTTGTCTTTGACATTTCTTGCGAGATTTAATTCCAGGTGGACCTTAGGCTTTCTCATCACATCTTTGCATACTCTGACAATGTTATTTTCCGCCTAAGTGGACTGTTCCTTTTTCCATAACCTTAGTTCCTTCTGTTGAGTTTTATCAGAAGCTACTTGCTAATCCATGCAGTCTCCTGCTCCCTTTGCTCCATTTCTTACTCATTCTCCTTGAGCTTGGAGGAAGGGATGCTTGAATATTAACTAGTTCTCTTGGACCCTACTTTCTCCCCCTACCTCTTAGAGTCCTATCCCATGGGATTCCTCCAGGTAGCTCCTTGAAGAGGCCAGGGTTGTAACTATTTCTTGCCTTGCTTCCTCCATGCAGGAACCTGAACTCCACCATCTCATGGTTACTGCAGCCAAGGTTACCCCCAGCCTTTACATCCCCACATCCCTAGCCAGTCCTTCTTTGTTAGTACAAGGTGCAACAGCACACTTCTCCTCTTTGACTCCTCCACCACCTGTGTAAAAAAGGTTACTATCAGTGCTTTGCGGGAACATCCTGGACTGTATGTCTTTCCAGCAGCTATCTGTGTTGTCTTTCCAGCAGGTATCATGGTGGTTGAAGTCCCTCATAAGAGCCAGGGCCTGTGAGGTTGCTTCATGCTGTCCATAGAAGACTTCACTGACTTTCTCTTCTGGATCTGGTGGTCTGTAGTAAACACCACAACTGTCACTTGTGTTAGCCCCTGCTTTAATTCTCACCCATAATTTTTTTACTTATTCTCCAACCACCTATAGTCAGAGTTCAGTATGTTCCAGTTGTTGTCCTGTATCAAGAGCAACTCCACCACCTCACCTTGCTGGCCTGTCTTTCCTAAGGAGTACATAGCCATCCGTGACAGCACTCCAGTCACGCCAGCTATCCCATCGTGCCTCTGCAATTGCAGTGAGATTGTGACTGCACACTGATCTCTTAATTCTTCCTGTTTATTCACTGTGCTGAATGCGTCAGTGTACAGACATTTCAGAGAGGTAATCGAGCGTGCAGGTTTCATAGGTGGCGTGCAAGAGGATCCACCATGGCCATAACACACGTGTTCCCCTGTTTGAGATAGGCTCACCAATGCATAGACCTTAACTACATGGGATGCTCCCCAGGTGCAGACCTCAGAGTGCAGGGGACTACCTGGCACCTTCATTTCCCCTCTGTCTGCAACAGATGCAGGAGTCATTGAACTAAGTGCAACCTGAGAAATCTGCTTGTCAGAGCAGAGGGGAAGCTATATTGATTTGGTGGCAAAAAATGACATTTCTGATAAATCTTGTCCTGCCTTGTCTTTAGAAATTGCATGTAACAAATTCTGATGGTGTGCTGAGCTATTCTTTCTTGCTTTTCTCAGCAAACAGGATGCAAAGGAAATTGTACACATACATTTATGATTAATCATTAGGAGTCACTTAACAGTATGCTTGCTATTTTTGCTCTTTTTTCCTTCTCATCCCATGGTCTTTGTAAAAATAGAATGATTCCTTTGAAAAAAATTACACCATTAATTTCCAAAGCTCAGTACAAGGTAGTGGGAAAAGCAGGGGCAATTATATATTCTTTTTTTGACAATTAAAGTTAATTTGGTCATTGCTGTCCATAGCTCTCTTTTCTAAGTTCATGTGGGTTCAAATGTGATTAAAATTGTGGCTAAATTTTGAAGAGGTTAGTATCAAGTTCTCACCAAACAGTACATTTTTAGCATTTGCAGCAAATAAGCATTGGCAAGCTTCAGTCAGTGGCTGTCAGTTACTCAGCTGGTTCACTGCTCTGTTCTCTTATGCAGAAAGCGCTGTAGATGTTTTCTGCATGAATAGGTTTGAAGTATCTGCCTTGTTTTGCTCTCTGCTGCTGATGCTGATGGGTACATCTGTATAAATAGGTGCAGGCAATCTTATGCTGGGTCCATCCAGGCTCCCACCTGCCTTTGGGCTCTGACTCCAGGCTGGAAGGCATGTGGATGTGCCCCAAAACTTCATGCACAAAGACTCCCTCGCAGATGAAATAGGAGACAAAAGCACATTCTTACGTCTCACTGAGCCTTGGGGGGATAGTCTCTGCACAGCTAAGCTCGTAGGTGATATAAAATGAACAAATGAATAAAATCCCCCAAACATCAGCGATGCGGTAGGGCCGAGTGCCTTCCCTTTCCTTATGAGATGCTGCATTTGGGAGCTGTGCGAGGTCACAAATCTCAGCCTGCCATCAAAACCCCACGTGTACCAGACATCCAAGGTGGGCAGCTGTTTCTAGCCACATTTTCCCCCTGAAGATGTCCTGCTCATCCTGGGAGGGAGAGAAGATGATGCTGGTCAGGGGCTGTCTGGAGAACCAGGGAACCTGTTGAGCTTTCAGATGTCTTAGAGTACTGAAAGCAGAAAGATCTGTCTGCACCTCCTTGAGTTTTATTTCCAAAGTAACATTTCTTAGTAGCATCACAAATGTTAATATTTATATAGCCACTTTCTGTAAGTATTTTTTTTTACTTGCTCACTGTGCCAGTGTCAGCAGGTAAAGCCATAATTATTCAATACATTGGTAAAAAAAAAGTGACTAATATATTAAACCAGGAAGAGCTTGAAAATAAATGTTATGTCACAAAATACTACACTTCTTCATTTGTGGCGGTTAGAAACTCTGCTGGAATAGTAGAGAGTTCAAGCCTAGAAATACTCATTTGAACCAGGTGCTTGGGAACTCTTAAAAGCACTTTGTCTCACTTGACAAGGGGATTTGTCCATGTAAATGTAACCCTGATTTATTATTATTAATTATAGTAACTTCCATACAGAAAAAAAAATGTTTTATGGTTATATTTAATGTTGCAATACTTAGAATTTGTGCTGAGCCTTAGCTTGAGACATCCAAATAACTGGAGGCGTTACTCTTCATTTGTGCTGTACTTCTCATTGCTCTAGGGGTTAAAATAACTCATAAGAAACACACCCTTTTCTTCTTGCCTTCCTTCTCACCCCTTGTCTCCTGTGTTGCATAACAACTCCTAAGCAATTTTGTTTGGCTTTCTCACCTGTCTATCACTTCCCATGACTCCAAATGACTGGAGGTGGCTGCTTGGGTAACAGAAACTCAAGCAATTCCTGCTGTTCCTTTTAGACTTGCCTCATTATAATAATGTATGATTTCAGTAAATCATTAAGCTTTAATGATTACAGCAATTAGGTTTTTAATCGCTTTCTCACAAGATTAGCTGTCTGAAGATAAATTGTAGGGTTTTTTTTCCCTGCCTTTGCTTTCATGTGTTTTGATAACACCTAATCAGAGGTGTTCCCTACAGAAAATGTACCGTGATTGCTCATTATTCTTTATTATAATTAAGCATTGCTTGATGCAGTCTCTCACACTGAAGTGAAATTAACCACAGAAGTATTCTGCAGAGGAGATAAAAACTAAATTATGCCAATGTCACTACTTAATAAAAATTACCAGCTTGCAGGCACTGGGGAGAACGAGCTGTAAGTTTGGGTTCCCTTCCTCTCTGTTTTGTTTTACTGTGGTCTCTGAGTTGCTCTGGAAGATACAAACCAAAAAGACATGGTGTCCTCAAGAGGACTGTGAGCTTTACACATGATGCTCTCCAGACATGGGAACAGCTCCGGCTTGCCAAGTTATGTTGCCTTTGATGGTGGTCAAAAGCTGATGTGTGTGGAGGGAGGTAGAAGGAAAGAGTGGGCCTTTTATGGGAGTTCTGATGTCCTCAACATAAAAAGGACATGGAACTGTTAGAACAAGTCCAGAGGAGGGCCACTGGAGCACCTCCTGTATGAAGACAGGCTGATAAAGTTGGGGCTGTTCAGCCTGGAGAAGGCTGCATGGAGAACTCATAGCAGCCTTCCAGTATCTGAAGGGGGCCTATGGGGATGCTGGGGATGGACTATTCATTAGGGACTATAGTGACAGGACATGGGGTAACGGGTTAAAACTTAAACAGGTGAAGTTTAGATTGGATATAAGGAAGAAATTCTTTACTGTGAGGGTGGTGAGGTACTGGAATGGGTTGTCCAGGGAAGCTGTGATTGCTCCATCCCTGGCAGTGTTCAAGGCCAGGTTGGACAGAGCCTTGGGTGACATGGTTTAGTGTGAGGTGTCCCTGCCCATGGCAGGGGGGTTGGAACTAGATGATCTTAAGGTCCTTTCTAACCCTAATTATTCTATGATTCCCTTGGTTGCAATCCCAGTTTACTACCAGCTGTGGCTCAGAGACTTCCTACAGAGTTTACTAAGCACGAGTGGTGCTCTGAGTTTTCATGTGTATTATCTGATGCCCTAATGCACAGGACTCTGTGTTTGTTTTTTTTCTTGATTTGATTTGTCATAGCAGCTTTAGTCATTATTCAGTTTTTATCTTTGTATCTGCCAGCTTTGTAGAAACTTCAGATTGTAGTTAGTTCCTGGTAGCATTCTGAAATGATGGTTTCATGTATGACACTCTGTGAACAGTGATTCTGGATGACACTGCTCAGCTTTGCCAGAAGATCGTAAGTTATCCTGCCATAATTTACCCGATCCTGGGTCTTTATGTATCAAGGAGCTGAAGCTTCATGAGCCTTTTGTCCAACAAGAGAAATGTGGTGTATGACTTTTGTGAAATATTTCCCTATAGATTTTGTGCTTTTTTTGTCTGCTCTGATGGCCATGGTAGACCTAGAAGAAAATTAATTACAAGCTATCAGCTATTGGCCTCAAAGGCAGTAACATACTCACAGAGCAGACACAGCCAGCAACATCTGTCAGCATTTCTCAGCTGTGCCTTTTAAAATGAAAGATTAAAAAGATTCAAGCTGTTGCAGCAATGAATGAATGGATGAAGGTGGAGTCGATGTGAAATGGCATTTGTCTTTTCCAGTATGTTAAACCTGTGCATGCCACGCTCTTCATAGAGCGTAATGTTCCCGATCCCAAGTTGAGTCTACCTCTTGAACTCTGTTTCTATGCAGCTATTGGAAGAATATTACCCACTCAGAGTCATGACTTAAAACTGCCCTGCCTGGTCCCCTTCTTGTTCCAGTATGGAAAGTTTGCATTGAAAGTGGTTTGAATTGCTTGATGTTTGGCTTTTCAGTTGTTGTCTGGCACATTTCTCCTCGCTGACTTCAGAAACTGAAGCATATGCTGTATTATATTTCTGATATATTAAACACTCTGCTTCTGTTATATGTATTAAAAGGACATGATAGCAGTCCAATTCCAGGATAGGATATCTCCATGAGTTACCAGGTTGCAGGTCATGAATTTTGCCTGAAGTGTACATGTAATTGCTTAGTTTTCAACTACATTCCTTTCAAAAGCTAATGCTCAAATTACTGGCTACCCTTATTTAGCAAAAAGGGAAGGAGGTTTGGCATGGCTTGAAGCCCTGTGATCCAAAGCACAAAACCCCGTCCTTTTCCCTTTGGTTCTGTTCTGCCAAGCAAATAACCTGTGCTGCTCCTTCAGATAATTCCAGCAACATGCTGTTGCATGGGATTACTTTTACATCTTCTCTCACAAATCTTTTATGTTATAAGTGTTCACTCCTGCTTTACTCATTCAGGATTAGTTAGTTGTTGGGATGAAAAACGTTACTTTAAAAAACCTTGTAATAGTTACCAAAGCCTTTGCTTTGGAAAATGTGTGGAAGTTTTGCTTTGCACTAACTGGAATTCATTCATGCTTACTTGATAGGTCTGCTACTACTATTGAATAGCTAATAAAGTGCAAGATGAAGACCTTCAATTTGTATTACCCAGAATGTTAAGAGCATCACAATGAAATATGAAAGCAATGCTATTTTGTACTAGCTTTATTTGTCGATACATTAATCGTGCTTGACTCTTAGGAACATAAATTGCTTCTAGTTATTCTCTTTTGGCTGTTGAATATTATGACCATTATTTAATCCCACAGTGTTAACTGCAGGTGGCTCAGCTGTCTGCTATCCTCTGCTAGTTTTAAAGCTTGGTAATGCTGCAGTGAATGTAGAAAGAGAAAAATGTGAAATGAAAACCTGGAATGACTAATAATTACAATTTAATATGTGTGAGAGAGAAGAGCAACAGCTGAGGAGATGTTTACCTCATTCTGCATCTCCCCAAAACAAATTAATTCAGGCAATGAAAAGCTTTGCACTTCCTCATACAGCAGAGAAAAATAAACTTGATGAAGGTGAAAAATGGTTCAAGAGGTTATGTTGCTTGCAATGGAGATTAATAGCAATACTCAAGAGGAAACTTGGAAGTGACGTGCTGGTTAATAAAGCTGTAGCTCAGTCCTTAGTATGGTGTCTCCAGTGGAGATGTTGCTATAATAAGGATGTGAGCCAGGAAGCCTGGTGTTGCAGTTAACTGTACCCTACAAGGAACTGCATGGACGTATTGGAAATCTCTCCTGGTAGCTGGGGTGTTATGTTGAGTCATGGTATTAATTATAGCTCCTGGATAAACCACTCATGTCATGGTGTTTGGCTTGTGAAAATACCAGTTCTGTCTAGTGTGGGCAAATGGTTAAGGCAGGAGCAAACACCGGCATTTGCCATTACATTAAGGATTCGATGAAGGATTTTTGATGGATTTCAGTGACAGATGACATGGACTGGATATTGGTGTTAGGAAACTGTTAGTCTGAAGACTATAGGTAGCTGTAGAGAGCAATAAGGTTCCCTCTGAGCCTTCTTTCTCCAGACTAAAAACCCCCAGTTCCCTCAGCCATTCCTCATATAGTTTGTTCTCCAGACTGTTCACCTTACTGCCCTACTCTGGACCTGCTCCAGTGACTCAATAGCTCTCTTGCAGTGAGAGGCCCAGAACTGAACACAGTATGTCAGGTGCAGCCTCACCAGTGCCAAGTACAAGGGGGCAGTTGCTTCCCTGGTCCTGCTAGCTATGCTATTTCTCATACAGGCCAGGATGCTGTTTTCTGTCAGAAAATGCAATTTCAAACATTTTTCCATCTTTGAACTTTAAATCTGAACCTTAACCAAGGGAGAAAAGAGCACATGTATACTGAGTTACAATTTACTTGCAGTTGCCTGATTACACTCTGTTGTGCCTCCCTTGATTTTTTAGTGATATTATTTCTACCAGTATAAATACTATTCTGTTCAAACACTTTCAGATTTTAGAACTGACTGACCTTGGTTTTGTGTTCACTGTGTGCATGTCCAAACAGAAGGATGCTTTTGAGCTTGGTGAGCCTGATCTTGTCTTACTGGTCTTGAAGAGCCAGTTCTTTTCAGTTCTTTTCACACATTTGCTGTGCAGTCCCCAGTATTGAGTAGCTGACCTTGTTCATTAGTCTTAAATGGGAAATGTGATATAAATGTTGTTATATGAAATGCATCTTTAAAATGTATTGAGTTGGAAGAGTTTGGATACAGTATAGTCATGATAGTGAAGTATATATACAGTCAACTAAACAAGGTGCGTATTTTAGGAGTGACTGGCAGTATGCTGTATCTCATGCAATACAAATTTGTTAGAGCTCTTGTGAGCTTCTTACATGCGATGGGGTGTCCTCTTGTTTTGTTTTTCCTGTCTGCAGAGGAAAAACGTGATGGGGGGAGGAGGGGAGGATGAAAGGGCTGTTTTAAAAAGTATCAGATGTCTGTACACAGAAGTCATTTTTTGTTTTACAAGAAGTAGGGCTTCAGTTGGTGATGTTTGTAACCAGCAGGAAGAAAATCCCATAGTCTTTTTGTAAATATTGCTTACAACAGGAAAGCACTCTTGTTAAATATTTCTCTCCCTTTGCACAGATTCTGTCAAACTGATTTTTTCACTGTGCTTGTGTGGCTGATAAAAAACATTGTGTGGGAAGCTGCTGCTTACCTGTTCATTCCAGTTATGTTCATTTCCTTATGGAGAGATGGAATGTTAACCATCTCTGTTTGCAGAGACCAAAGCATTTTTTGGACATGTTTATACTAGAATAAATTTATAATGAAGTATATGAAACAGCTAGAGTTGCCTTTTTGTTTGCTGTGTTGAAACTCACACCACATAAGCTTAATTATCCTCTTAGTGGTGAAGACTAAAGGTTGAAACTTTCAGGAGCACTCAGAATTCATCTTGGTTTTTTATTGCAGTGGTTTCAAGGTGGTTTTCCATCCTTCTTAATAGAAACAGAAGTTAGAACAGTGCTGGGCACATGTGATAATCATACTGGTAATGTGCATTTTATCATAGAAAATATTTTTTCAGATTGCCTTAGGAGACCAGCTTAACACAGAACTTGTTACGAGATAAACAATTACAGCAACCAGAACCCAAGAGTGTTTTTGCTTCAATTAAATGAAGATGCAAAAAGTCAATTAGAGCTTAAAGAAGTTGGTGGAGAAATCAGTGCAGGGGTCTGCAAGTCCATGCATATTTTGCAGTAAACCTTTATCCTAGTTCTGTATTTTGCATAGCATCTGTGTTAGATGATGTTAGAATGAAATCACCGTTAACCTATGCAGGAAGGGGAGGGATGCATTGTGATTACTTATCCCCTTCAAATAACCCAAAGGGGCACGTGGCCTCCAGACAGTGCCAGTGACGCAGTGATATTTCATGGTGGCACGAGTAGGTTGCCAAGCAGCAGCTGCTTGTGCCAAGCGCCTTGTTTGGAGCTATGACTGCTCAGCACGTCTATTTGTGGCATGGAACGAAGCACTCAGAGGGGCTGGCCAGCCACCGAGCCTTCTCTGTAAGAGTCCCCGTCTGCCTCTGGCAGCCGCCGGCATGGGCAGCTGCATTTGAAAGCTGTCCAGTGAAAGCAGCGTGTGAGCTGGGCAGCAGTCATCCATCGGTGATGGTGAAGCAGTGTGGCTATTTTTGCTGTTGTTTCCCAATGCTCTTCTCCATAGCTGCTGTGGGAGGCGTCCTCTCCCCTCTCCTACCGTTTCCTTTAGCACCTTCCCCACCTTTAGCTTTGGCTTTTGATACAATCCACAGTGTGCCAGGAGGAATCTGTATCTCCTTCCTTCCTAATTACCTTTTCCAGTTAAATACTCAACTTCTCCCTTTTCTGTTCTCCTTAACACTGGTTCCTTAACAGTAGGCTGGTAAGTTTTGTCCCAGATCCCAGGATTGCCCTTGGGAAACTGCTGCCACAAATCAGCAACCCCCTACACACTTCTCGCTCCCAATGGATGGCTTCACCTCAGGGTAACCTAGAATTCCCTAATGAGAATGTCACGTATTTTTAGCAGTGTATTTCAGGTCTTGGCAACGTGCCTCCAGCAAAATGACAGAAAAGATGAGCATGGCCAGCTGCTCTGGATGTGTGGATTACCAGACTTTCACATCAGAAACTGCATTTTTCTTCAATAGCAGAAAGGCCCATTTTAAACTCCTGGCAAACTTCTTTTTTGCTTAATCAGAACCAAATTGTGACTAATTCCACCAGCAGCAATGGTGATATGCTTCAATCAGGCAGCTTCTACTTATTGCGTATATGGAGTACTAGTACCATGAAGGTCTACTTCTTGAAAAAAGCTGGGAAGATTAAACCAGGCTTTGTGGATGGACATATTATTACACTGATTTACGTTATTACTTGCTTTGCTGCAGCCACGCAGAAGACCGCAGAGTGGCAAGCCAAAGAAGCAGGCAAGTATTTTCCTGTTGACCACAAAAGACACACGGCAGCAGAAGTGGCATCCAGTCACCTTGGTAGCCTGTGGAGTGTAGGTTACTTCAAGGACTGAAGTCATCCACCAGGAGCAATAAACTCTTCAGGGCTCTCTGATTCACAGCAGCAGCTTCCCAGGAGAATTGCCTGCAAATGGTCAGTGATAAGGGGAAGAGGCAGATCGACTGCTGCTTCTTATCTTAGTGGCTTGGTGCACTTGCACTTGCATGAATCAGTATGGTTAGTCCACTGCAGTCAGTCTCCCTAGAGTCTGTCATACCCAAAGAAGCTCGACATTGGCCTGTGCAGGACATGTTGGAAGGCAGGATGGAGAGTAAGAGCCTGCATCACTATACCTGCATCTCTGTTGGCAAACATCGCTCTTCCTTGTGCTCCAGAGGACGCAGACACCTTTCTTCCAGCACTGTTTCCTGTCGTGGTGCTCTGGCAAGATCATTGTGGCCTAGGGCTAAAACCTGAGCACTGTTTGATCTGGAGCTTGCTCCATGACAGATAAAATAGGGCTTGAGCTCCAGCCAAGTGGTGCCAGTGGTGAGGGTGCAGCCTCCTCAGCCTGTTACAGCTTGTGACTCCCAGCAGCTCTGTACAGGATGGGTAGTCACACCTACAGACAGGTCATGCTGCCTAGATCCCACCTACGTGGGGAACAGCTTGCCCAGGAGTTGCTTCCTGCTGAGAAGTGAATGAAAGACATTTGACCAAACCCATCTCATGAATCAGGCTGCAGCAGAAGTGTGGTGCTGTGTTGGCCAGGCTGCAGGAAGATGGCTATGTGCAAGCCCAGGCCTGTGTGGAGAGTGGCATGGGTGCTGCTGTGGTCTTACTGAGCAAGCTATCCCAACTGGTGATGAGAGGTACAGCCTAAAACCTTCATAAACCAGACCCTCTGCAGTAGGATCTGGGAAAGTGAAGGCATGTGAAGTAGAAGCCTTGACTGGACTTTTTGTCATATCTTTTGTCATCTCCCAGGTAACAAGTGATAGAGGATGAGAGGAAATGGCCTCACATTGTTCCAGGAGAGGTTTAGATTGAATATTGGGAAGAATATCTTCACCAAAGGGGTTGTCAAGCGCTGGAACAGGCTGCCCACTGAAGTGATGGAGTTACCACCCCTGGAGTTACTTAAAAGATGTGTAAATGTGGCATTTAGGGTTATGTTTTGATGGCACTTGGTGGTACTGGGTTAACAGTTGGACTTGAAGACTCTAAAGGTGTTTCCCAACCTAAATGATTCTATGGTTCAGTGGTCTTCTAGTCCGTATTTCTCTGCTTGTTCCCTCTGTTCATCTCCATCCTGTCCTACTCTGCTTTCTCATGCCCCTTCACAGACTAGCAGATTCTTCAGATACCAATGTGCCATGTGTCATGAGCACAAAGTGCATGCAGTTCAGCTGATTGCTAACCAGGCTGACTCAGTTCAACCCAAGAGACAGTTATTTGGGGTGGTTTCCCAAAAGCCTGCTTTGTCTGCAGTTAGGAGTTGCAGGAAGCTGTGTGTCCCACCTCTGCCGCAAGCGCTGCGCTTCAAGCAGGGAGAGCTTGCAGGAGTGTGATTATTAGCTGCAGATCTGCAGCTAATAGGCACTGCCTTCCCTAGTAAGCAGTGCACAACGAGGTTTTAAAATAGAATATAGCCATGAAATAATTGCAACATTAGGAGAGCATTTTGTGGTGAAGGAATGATTAATTTCAGTTCTTTCTTCCTGGTTTTCCTCTCTCTGTTCCCTGATATCCACAGTAAATTACTTTAGTAAGTGTTCTTATGTTAGATAATTGTTCTAAACCCAGCACATCACTGGAAGTCAAGCTTCGTTCTTCCTCCATCGTATATTGCCCATTATAGCATACCTGGCAGTTAGGTTAACAGCCTGTGAAGCACAACAGAAACCAGACTATCCATCTGTACCTACCTCTTCTCTGAAGTACAGACAAGAAGAAAGATGCCTATAGATAAATTCAACACATTTGATTTAGAAGAAGCAAGTGGAACATTAAAGTCTATAAAATACTGTTGGAATTTGCTTCCACCCCACCTGCCCAGCATAAGGTAGTTGCAGACAAGTTTGGTAGTGAACAAATTTGCTCCTGTAAGTTACTCACACCACAGCTCTCCTGGGCTGCTTCTGTCAGCAGCCGTCAGTGAAAGCCCCTTTCCAGCATCCAAATTTGCATGAGGGCCTGGCAGGGGAATGTGCTCCTCCGCTTGCAGGCAGCGTCAGTAAATCACAGTGTGACATGCTCACCGCCCCGCCGCTGAACTTTTAACTTGAAGCTTGAGCAGGGTGCTGAGCAGCTCCAGCTACATGACACGGAGCTGTGAAAGTAAATCTCTTCTTTGAGAGCAAGGGGAAGTCCGGCATACTATTCTGCAGACTTTGCCTACAGCTTCCTTGCAGTATAAGCACAGAATATATACACCCGGGAAAGCAATTAGAGAGAGATGGACCTCCAGCACAGACCTCGCCCTTTCCCCATCCCGGAGGATGAAGAGGTTGCACACAAGGGCGCTCCTGATGCTCACAACTCTACAGGGAATGAAGAGAAACCAGTGTCAAAATTGCAACGTAGGCACAGTGAAATAAAACTCTACAAAGAGTTTTGTGACTTTTATGCAAAATTGTAAGTTAATTCTGTTTGGCTTCTCGGTGTAACTGCAGTGACATTGTTGGTGTACTGTACATACGTAGTTTATTATCTGAGCTCCGGGACAGGCTGTGCAAGTCATTCTGTAATGCAGCCTTTGCCACTGTTCTGCTTGATACATTGCCAGTTGTAATCATCAACAAAATTTGTGCTGTTGCTTTAAACTCCATCATTAATTGCAGCAGAAGTTTTTATCGGCAGTTGAAATGGGGTTGGAATTTGTCACATAGTGTCTCTGACTTCAGGCCCTTTCCCTATTATTTTGGGTAAATGGATAAATTGCTTCACTAATGCAGAAGTATTACGTAACATCACTGGTTTTACATACACGATGTGTTTCAAAGTGAAGTCCTTTTGCATACTGAGGAGGAAAGTTTTATGTTTTCATTAATTCTTGAACTATGTTTCATCTTTTTGCTTGTATTATACTTTGTCTGGCAGCACTTACCATCCCTAGTGCTGGAGGACTGTTGAAGTGATGACGAAAGATCCCGATTTCTGTTCTGATTATTCCCCATTTAGATGGAGAAAGAGGATGGGTGAAGTGACTGAGGTTTTTTACCATGGAAAGTATATATAATCTAAGGAGAATATTGGTGAGCTTTATAGTTAACCATAGCTTATATATGTAATCACTGCAGTTTGTCCATAGGCTTGTTTGTTATGTGTGGGATACATACATTTGATCTCCTTGTGAAATTTGCCCACTTGCTTCATGAAGGGGGCAGTGACTATTTGTATAGCAGTTACTGTTTTTCTCTTCTGCAGATATCTCTAGAGAAAGGAGAGGGGAAGAAAAAGCCACCTAATAATAACTGGTCAGATGTGACCTTGCATAGGTCTCTTCTGTGAGACAGTGTAAGAAATAGATAAAGCACATTCCTTTTTCAGCCACGTGCTAGGTGTTTGCTTGCTCCCTTGGATGCTGTGCAAGGAATGAATTCAATTCCCATTGAACCTGGTGGGAACCAAGGGTTCTTATCCCCTTGGGAGGCAAAGCTTGGCATCGTGCAGAGGACTGAGGGCTCTGCACTTACAGGCACAGCATGATAGCTGCATCAAAATGCGTGCATGCGTGCACATGGGTTTAAAATAATCTCAGTTGTTTAGATAAGCTTCCAGATAGATGTTTGATTGCCAGCTGTTACCAGATTGTAATGAAACTAGACCATTACCTGTATTTGCTCTCTGATGTCAAATAGTATTAGGGGAGAGAATTTATCCTGAAAGCATAGCTTTGAGAGTCTAGATATGAGTAAGAAAACAATTGCAAAGGAAAAATGAGGTGAGCCTTTTTCTGGCCTTAATTACTGAAAAACAGCTGTACTCTCTTTTGCAGATGTGGACACAGTCCTAATGAAGTAGCTAATTCCTCTCTGTTTTACAGTTGCCACATTGTCATTTTTATGGTCACATACTTGTGTAAGCAACTGAGGTTGCTATTTGAGTATTCTTTTGCATCCTTGGCATGGGTTAGCCACCTTGTGTTTGCCTGTGTTTGGGTCACCATGGGGCAGCCAGAGAATTGCCACCCGCTACCTTGGCCCTGGACAAGCACACTGGGAGCTGAGTTCCCTTAGATGAACCCTAGCAAACCAACCAAAAATCCCATCACTGCAAACAACATTTGTAAAATGACTTCAAGCTATGCAGAGCTTATATAGGGAATAATTGTTTACTTGCTCTGGTTCTCAGTAATATCTGCTGGGTTAGATGCCTTACACTCTTTCACATTGCTTATTTAGAGCTTTCAAACCAGTGTTGTTGTAGAATAAGGAATTATTTTGGAATTGACATTTATGTTTTCCTGTGTAATGCCAGTCCTCAATTATTGTGAATATTTGCACTTGTTTTCTGTAATTCTGATGTATTTTTTAATAGTACTTCTTTGAATTGCCTGCCATTTCTCATTCTAAAAAAAAACTGCAAATGCATCTGTAGTATGACATTTCAGTTTGATTTTTTGAGTTCATTACAGTTACTCGAGTGTGTTGTAGGGGTTTTGTTTCTAAAGAGTTTGGGAGCAGGGGGAAACATCAGTTGTATTTATGAGGGGATGCCCCAAATCATTAAGTCCATTGAAAACTTCTGTTGAGTTGAGCAGCCTAATGTTAGGCTGATGCAGTTGGCTTTGGGGAAAAAAAAGAGCCCCACAACCAGTGGTGCTGCCTAATTGGGCTCATTTTCTTTCTGCTTCTCTTTTCTTTACGACAGCAACATGGCCAATGCACTTGCAAACGCCATCTGTGAGCGCTGCCGGGGTGGCTTTGCCCCTGCAGAGAAAATTGTCAACAGCAACGGGGAGCTGTACCACGAGCAGTGCTTCGTCTGTGCCCAGTGCTTCCAGCAGTTTCCTGAAGGGCTCTTCTATGAGGTAAGCAGGCAGAGTGCCCTTCTTGCCCACAGCCTTTGCCTTGTGCCTTCATTCCATAGCAGAAGTAGCTATGGGTAGATCAATAGCTTAGAAGGTCCAGTGGCTAAAACTAGACTCCAGAAGGATATGCTCAGAAGAGGGACAAAAGAATCTCTTTGCTAATTTGGAAGGTTTCAGTGTATATAACATTTTTAAAATGTGTAGCCTAATCTGATCAGAGCTTAGGACAAAAACAACAAAAAAACATTGGACATTTCTTTGTCAGTACAGATTTTTTCCCTAAAATGTGTGAATCTGATACATCACAGAAGCACAGAATGGTTCAGGTTGGAACGGACCTTAGAGCTCAGCTAGTTCCAACCCCCTGCCATGGATAGGGGCATCTTCCACTAGACCAAGTTGCTCCAAGCCCCATCCAACCTGGCCTTGAACACTGCCAGGGATGGTGCAGCCACAGCTTCCCTGGGCACCCTGTGCCAGCACCTCAGCACCCTCAGAGGGAAGAATTTCTTCCCAATGTCTAATCTAAACCTGCCCTCTTTCAATTTAAAGCCATTCCCCCTTGTCCTGTCACTACATGCCCTTGTAAAAAATCCTTCTCTGGATTTCATACCAGAATTACAGAGAAAGCATACTTCTTATGGGAGGACACTCACATAGAGGGAAACCCCAGCATCCTGCAGTCCACAGGAGATTTATCGCTGAGTGAGGCCAGCATGGCACGTGAAAAGGTGCACTTAAAGATGACTTGTAAGTCAGCAAGCTGTGATCAGGGTGTGCGGAGAGCCCAAACCAAATGGGGACTCTGTAGGGTCAACTCTAGGTTTATCAGAGTGGGACATTCAAAATTAGCACTTCTTATACACTTTCAAGGGTTAAAACCCATTCTCACTCATATTTCTCAGCCCCAGGTAGATTGCCTTCAGCTCAGATGCCTATTTTGATATCAGTGTCATTTTCTTTTGCCTTCCCTGTTGTGGGTATTCAGGATGTGGCTCATCTGTCTCAAGGACAGAGTGGTTTCAGTGAAAGCTATAGACTGGTTCATAAAACCTGAAGTGTTTCGTGTAAGGAAGGGTAGATGATGTGAGACAGGGAATTACTGTCTGAGAGGTAAGGTCCCACTCAAGTGGCTTGTAGTCCAATGTACAGTAAGTGGTTACAGGATTTATGTCATGCTGTGATCTGAAAAGAAAGGTGAGCAGTGTGTTAAAAGCACAATGCTATGCCCTCACATGCAGTGTACTATCCTTGTGGCAAAAGCACAACAGTTTGTCTTCCACAGCAGTATTTCTTATTTTACAGAGCTGCATTAAATGGTGAGGAAGAGAGGCTGATGGAGGATTGTGGCTTGGAAACGAGAGTGGCAAAGGAGATTCCTGGGGTTTGATTTCTCTCACTGGTTTAGGACCAAAAGTCTTTTCACTGCTATAGGGATAGTGTTGCACATATTGTGGTAAAGGAGACACTAGTGTTCTGTAAGACATCAAAAAGTGACAAAAGAGCAATTAAATTCAAACAAAACACCCCCTAGATACTTACATGTTGCATTACAATTATATACTGAGCTGCTGCCTGCTTGCAGGCATAGTAAAGAGTCCATCCTGATCTGTAAGGCCTGAGGCAAACGTAAAGTGAGATGAATGTTCTAAAACTAAAGTATTTGTAATTGTGTCAATAAAATGTATTTTCGCTACGTGAGTACTGTATTCATCCTTTTTCTGACTCAAAAAAAACAGTGAGACATTCTAGGGACCTCTTTCAGAAAGCTGAATGGTCCTTTGTTAAAGACAAAAGTTTGAGAAGTCCTGCTATAGGCAGCCTGTATATCCTAAGGGATGGACCAGGACTTCAACTTTCCACCTAGCCCAGAAATATTACAACCTCCCTGTTGCTTATGCCTGGCCATACCTGAGACTCTTTGGCAAGGGCAAGTAATCTGATGGTGTTTAGATATAGTAGGCATTTTGCTTCCTACTGCTACCTTGCTGCATATTCGTGATGGTTTGAGCACTCTCCTATTGCAGTGATGCTCCCTATTAAAGACAGTAAGCCAGAAATGAGTGTTGATAGATTGTCCTGGGAATGAAAATAGCCCCATGTACTAAACATGTTTTGATTAATGTTGCTAGGGCTTTTTTCAGGCTGGGTAGAGATTTTGTTCCTGATAAATGTTACATAGAAAGTGGAAAGTTTCAGTTGGGATTAGACACTTTTTGCCACAGCTGGCAGAGGTAATAATTGATGAGGATTAAAGGAATATGTAAAGACTTGCGTGTGGCTTGAGCTTCACATCACCCTCATGCTTATAGCTCTTCTAGTCTGCCTCTGGGCCTTCTGTGTCCAGCACAAGATCTTGCAGTTTTTCTCTGCATCAGCAAGTCTCTCTGTTGCTGTTGAGGAGAGGTACTTTTCTGGTCTGTTTAAGCGCTCTGACAATCTTCAGGTGGTGGCTTACAGTTCTTAACTCAGCCTTCCTTCCCCATCTCTACTGGCCTGTCCAGGGCATTTCAAAAGAGTGGACAGGTCAGTGCTATCCATACAGTGCCAGTCTTCATGACTTTGGGGCTGTTTCAGCTGGGAAATCCTTGGCAGGGCCTTCTCCTCTGTCTCTAAACCCTTTAGGGTATCCACATGTCTCATGCTACCAGAAAGACTCTCACTTAGCACTGGGAGAGGCTGGTGAGATGATTGCAGTGGAAACCCAACTTGTTTCCTGGTGGTGCTGCTTAGGGAGAATGATGGACAAGGGCACAGCTTTCTTTTCTGTCATTCAGCACCTGGGTACTAGAGATGAGAACATACTGGGTTTGGGGGAGAGGGAGAGACAGCCCTAAGCTGGTAGAGGGTGGGCTTACGTTGGCCAGTCCTCAGGAAACGGCTGATAGTGCTCTGAAGACTTGAGATGATCTGTATCACTGTCAAGAACACGTACTTGAGAAGAGAGGCAGAAAGGATATCTTCCTCAGTCTGGCATAATGTGCTCTTTGAGAAGATGGATGCATTTGGGTTTGTGCCTAGGTAACATGTTTCTGAGTAGGTTCTCTGTGGGTAAATGCAGGCATTGCTGGTTGCCCAGCATGAGTTTGTGTTTATTTTGCGTCTGGTTTGGCTAATCTGGTGTTCTTTGGAAATGATTTCCAGCTCTTATCAGTCAGGAAGTCCCATATTCTTTGCCTGCTTATTGCAAGCCTTGCAGCGTTCCCCCAGTTAGTCATTAAGCTGCTTATCACGTTTGCTGTCATGTGCTGCTGTGATAAGCTTTCACGCTGTGGTTCCATGGGTGGAGGCTGAACTGGTCAGATCAATGTGCGTCTCCTGCACCACTGGGACATGTCTCTGGGCTGCCTGCAGGGATCAGCACAGCTCGCCTGGTCTGGCACCAGAGCTGAGCTGCTGCCAGGCGCAAGCAGAGGCACATGGAGCAGTGCCCATGAGCAGCTTGGGGTTTGCACAGCATAGCAGGAATTTTGCTGGTGTCCTCATGAACCTGTGGTAGGAATGAACCTGTGGTAGGAATGATAATACAGGTTTGTGTCCAGCCAGTGCTGGCCTTGTCATGTAAGGGAGTAAGTGAGAGCTGTGTGCCTCATGTTGCATGGGAACTGTGGGGTTAGGAGCTGCTGGGATATGTGTTCCAGTTTGCATAGTATAGTCAGTTTAGCATGCTTTCTTATGCATTCAACCTAAACAGAAATTAGCACAAGCACATGCCAGCAGAGTTTCTAAACTCCCCATGTTTTGCTGTCACATGTGAAGTGGTAGCAGTTCTGGTCAGCTGCTTAGAAGCTGTTGATTCTGTAAAGCTGTTGTTGCAGTCTTACAACAGATAGGAGTGCACAGCCCTATACTAATACAGAACAGCTGGGTAAATGGAGACTTTCAGTGGCAGTGTGCTCAGAGGGACAGGTTGGCCCCACTGTAATCAGTCGGTGAGCATTTCCTCCAGCCGACGTTACACTCAGATCCAAGATCAGCTCTTTCCTACTAGAGACTGCCTGTGTTTTGCACTGGGGAGCATGGGCACCTGATCCTCAGACAGGAGAGGTTAGGGGAGATGAGTCTTACTCCTGGTCTAGCTATTCATTAACAGACTCTTGCTGGGTGCTTTCAGAACCAACTTGTTCTGCACAGTGCTGAGGTGGGGGAGATGGAAGGGTTTAGAGAGGTGCCTTCCACAACAGAAGAAGTACAGCAAAATCCTCATGGACCACTCACAAGAGCTATAACTGGGGAGTCTATATCACCTATTATTGTTACTGTTATTGTTATTGCTATTGTTAATAATAATAATAATTTTAAAAAATGGAATGGCACATGAAAGGAATATGGAGAGAGGAAATAGCTGATCTCTTTTCCCAAGTAACAAGTGACAGCACAACAGGTTTGTTGTAGCTTAAAGTAATAGCCTCAAGCTGTGCCGGAGAGGTTTAGACTGGATATTAGGAAAAATTTCTTCACTGAAAGGGTAGTGAGGCATTGGAACAGGCTGCCCAGGGAACTGGTGGAATCACTCCAAAAACCATGTAGATGTAATGTTCAAAAACTGTGTAGATGAGACCCTCAGCAACATGGTTTAGGGGTGGACTTGGCATTGCTGGGGTAGAGATTGCACTTAGTAATCTTAAAGGTCTTTTTCAGTCTAGCTGCTTCTGTGATTCTGTAACTTTTGTCTCCTAGATGAGAGGGAGTGCCTTTCAGTTTGGGTCTTTTTCTAAGATGTTTGTAATAACCTGTAGGAAGATTAAAGGAAGTTGCAGCTGCAGTGCTTGTCAGATTTGTTTCTATTCCAGCTGTACCTTGAGTGTTTTCTTCAAATGGGCTTTACCAAAAAGCTACCTTAGAGAAAGCATTTTTATTCATGTCTTTCCACTGAGTTAGCTAAAAACGTGGAGATCAGCTGGAGGCTATGTCACAGTGAAATGTCCAGTGCAGAGCCATTTAACTCAGGGACCTCCAGCATACCACAGTCAAATGACCTTGCTGTTAAAGTATGTGCTGTGGGTCATCCACAAAAGGCAGCACAGATGAACTGAGAAGGTTGAAAATATAAACAAGGCTGAACGGAAGCCAACCTACCTGACACAAACCAGAGGGAAAGAAAACCTGTCTGGTCTACCCAGATCAACATGTGGTGGCTCTGAAATCCAAGCAAACGTAAGCATCTCCCTTTGGACCACCTATTTACACAGAACAGGAAGCTTTTGGATTTTGTTTATGTTTAAAAAGGATTTTACCTGGCAGGAAGCAAGCACAATTCAACAAACCATTAATTCCTGTTACTATTTGAGAAAATATGAACCCTCTGTCTCTCAAATTTTAATTTTTTTTAAAGCTCCAATTTAAAAAGTCATCTTTTTTAGACTATTACACTGGAAAAAAAAACAAC
Source organism: Melopsittacus undulatus (assembly GCF_012275295.1). Taxonomy (NCBI): domain Eukaryota; kingdom Metazoa; phylum Chordata; class Aves; order Psittaciformes; family Psittaculidae; genus Melopsittacus; species Melopsittacus undulatus. Next base: position 61,515,862 of record NC_047528.1, on the reverse strand, counting down.
ACTTGATAAATTGCTGGAAGAGACTTCTGAAAGAGTATGTATCAGACACGTGTCTTTCTGTTCTTAGTATGTGCAATTCAGGTCAGGCAAAGGAATTAAGTTTCTGATCTCAAGAGTATTCATTATGTACTCATCCTGCCACTTGCATGAGTAATTACTATGCTTATATTGTATTTGAGCCTTGGAATTTCATAATATTAACAGGTAATCTTGAAGCACATTGCTGTATTTTCCCTCCATACACCAGAACTTTATATGTGGCTGCTATTTTATGCTATTCGCTCTGTTTTGTCTTAGGCCCAGTAAAAAGACAGGAGTGGGATTTCCTGCTGTCCCTCTTCTTCCACAGTTTTAAACTAAGACATTAAGATCCAAACATTTTATAGCATACCTAATACTGCCTATCTGGTTTTGACATGCCACTTGGCATTTGTGTCTAGAAATGATGTGCCTTGAAGGTATCTAAACATTACCCTTACTTTCAGGGCATACTTGCATGCATGTTTTTACATATTCTTTGGCTAAATTACTAATGCAGTGCTGTAGGACTTTTTTTCTCCATCTGGGTTTTTTTTTCTATGCAAGCTTGAACTGCAACTGAACTTCTCTAAGCTGTGATAAAGTTCAGATCCAACTCCCTTAAGATCAGTTCCTGATACCATCTCACAGATTCAGTGAACTTTGTTCCTTAAAATTTGGACTCAATTTTAAGGGTCTTTTCCAACCTAAATGATTCTGTGATTCTATGAAATAAGCATCACAAAGGAAAAACCTTATTTCCCTTCATGTTTTGGCTCCACAGATCACAAGGATTTCTGTCCCTGGGTGTTCTTCCTCTCCTCCTACTTACTTCCTCCAGTATGCTGGGTCATTCTTGCAGGAAATGTAGAGTGGGGAAGAAATCAAATGGGTTCAGGGAAAATGATTCCCCTCCAGGAGAGGTTTTTATTAGCTTACTTCCTGCCCAGACTTTGCCCAGTTGCATCAGAGTCCCAGCAGTCTGTGAAAATTCAGATGTCTCTTGTGATGTAAATGGGTGATGGAGAATGCCTTGTACTATGAGCAGCATTAGAGGAATGGTGTGCTATTAACACTACATGCACTGTAGTAGCTGAATGAAGGTGGATCTATTTAATGCCTAACATACAGTCTTTTTTTTTGTGTCTGTTTTACTACCCAGTTGCATCTGCAAACAAACTGGTGTGTTACATATAGCATTTGTGTTACAGGCAGGCTCTTCATTCCTCTAACACTCAGATTTTTTTTCCATTTGCAGTTTGAAGGGAGGAAGTACTGTGAACATGATTTTCAAATGCTTTTTGCCCCTTGCTGCCATCAGTGTGGTGAGTCTTACATCAAGGTGAAACACTGTGCACTGATCACAAATAGGAGCGTCACTGGGGGAGGAGGTGCAACCCTTGTGTGTGTTCTCTGGAGATGGCCCTATGCAGCTGAGCATCTGAACTTCCAGAATGAACTAGACTTCAGAAAGTTTGGGAAGCTGCTTCTTGTAAAGGTCATCAAACAATATGATGTAAAAAAAAAACAAACCCAAAAAAGTTTGCTTATTTGATTCCAATGAAGAGACTATTCATGAACTTCTGATTATATATGTCTATACATCTGGATGTGATCATATTTGGCCCTTCTCATGCAGTTGAAACCCTGCAACAAGTCTTACTCATCTGCTTTGACTATTATAACCCAGTGATGCTGTCCAGCTCCCCATGGAAGCTGGGACAGCCTTCAACATCTACTGTTACAATCAAATGATGATCAGCTGGTCCCCTGTTGTATTTACCTTTAAGGCTTCAGCATTTAATGTCCACCCTACATATCACTGAGAGCTGCTTTTTATTTGCCACTGTTGATGTAAATGCTTATGTGTTTGCTGCACTGTAATTGTTTGCACAGTGTTTTCTCTCCCTGTGCATGACACATCATTCTTGGGCAGGGCTGGGACGTCATTCCTTGACTATGTTTCCACTGGTCTGGAAGCTCTTGTGTTTCTGTGGCACCTTGACAAGGCACTACAGCTTTCAGTTACCTCAGTGAGGACTTTGGCTGAGTGGAGGGAGGGCTTGAACATCAAAGGAGAGGGAAGTAGACGTTATGGACCTTTGAATTTAAAGCTGCAGATGTGAGCAAGCAAGAGAAGAGGAAGAAATGTGTCAGTGATGATTTCTGAGGAGCTACACAACCTATCTCCAGAGTTTCTCTGGCCCAGCTGGCACAGCTCCCACTTCTTCTGCCCTAGCTCCTTGTAGCACCGGCTTCCTTAAAACATCACCAAGACCCTGTGCAGAGCTGGGCTTTGCCACTGCTTGGATTTCATAAGCACAGCCAAAATTGGCTGGGCTGTTGTCAGCAGTGAGGCCTCAAACATTCCTGACATTTATGGAGTCTGTGGGGGTTTGTTCTTGGAAAGCTATGACTTCATAGGAACGCCACAGAGCCGCATGCTTGATATTATCTGTCTGCTGTGTCTGCATCAGTTACCTGCCTGATGGTACAGCTCCCTTTGGCAGCTGTTGGAGCTGTATTCTCCAAAGCCAGGACTCAGCCTCCCACAGAACTGGGAAGCTGATCTATCAATGCATTGTAGGCAGAGCCTTTGTACTGCTCAGGGGCCTTGGCTACAATGTCTGCATAGAGAATGACTGAATTGTGTATGGTAGACATAGCTCCACTGCCTGTATGGTACAGTCACACTGCATGCAAAACAGTGGTTTTCATGCTAGTTTTTTAATGCCTTGCAGGACAGGATTCCTTGTGGTAGGTCAGAAGGTGAATGTGTTGGAATGACTGTTCTGCAGCTTCACTGCAGCTTTACGTTTTGACTCCATGTGAGGTGTTTTGCAGGTTGTCCACAGCCACTCAAGCTCAGTTCTATTGTGCTTTGAGCATAGTACCCCTTCAGGGCTTGGTCCTAGTAAAGTAGAAACCAGTACTATGTACATGACAAGTTAAAGGTGTCATCCTCCTGAAGAAAAGAAGGAGGAAGATGATTAGGACACAAGACATACTATATAAAGAACCCCATATATTTCTGAACAGTTTGAGAAGTAAAAACAGGAAAGGGACTGATAAAGGATGATTGCAGAGAGGAGGTAGAGTGTGCATCTAGAAGGGCTTGTCTGTAAAGAACAGAAGGTCCTCCATCAGCATGACGTTTTCTTCTGACCTGTAGCAAGAAAACCCACACAAACCTAAATTCCAGAGTTGAACTGTGATACTGAAAGCAATGTATCCCACCAGATTCGGGGGGGGAGGAAGAGTATAATGCTGTCATTCTAGCAGTTCTGTTGTGGGTTGACTTTAACTTTGTCTGGTATGTTATTTTGCATCCTGGTGTTGTGTTTCTTACAGGTGAGTTCATTATTGGTCGTGTTATTAAAGCTATGAACAATAGCTGGCATCCAGAGTGCTTCTGCTGTGATATCTGCCAACAAGTATTGGCTGATATTGGATTTGTCAAGAATGCTGGCAGGTAGATCTTCACCCTTCCTTCTGTTAATTGATCGTGAACAAAATTGACTAAGAGGGGGGACTGAGAGGTGTTTGTTCTTGAAGCTTTCCAGATGAGATGGAAAAACTGAAGCATCTTTGGTGGGGAAAAGTCTAAGAGTGCACCACAAAACTAAGAATGCCTATTTTAGAATACACACTTTAAAAATTAACACCAGATTTCTTGGCAAACACGGTGACGTTTTGGGGCCACTGTTATGCCTCTAAGAGAGAAAACATTCAGTTACAGAAGCACTGTCTTTATTTTTTTCATAGAAATGTTTACTTTCTTTTTCCAACTTTGGTTTCCAGTTTTGGTCTTGTTTAGCACCTACTTATTAATAATTGCTTTAAGTTCATTGGGAACCTTCACAGACCAGGATATATTTTTACCATCTGTGATCAGAAGAATGTTTGACATGTGGATTTTACAGCCATTGGCTTCATATGTATAATAAGAGAATTTATAGCAAACTGTTTCAACACAGCTTAAACTCAAACGAGGCTCCCATGGTCATAGAAGATAAAAAGATCACCCTGCCTCTTCTGAACTTCATTAGTCTAGCTAGCAAATCATTTTAAAGACTATTTTCCCTCCAAAAAGGACTGATTGAAAGGAGGTTCTGACAGAATTTTGGCTTATAGTTTTCACTGTAGTAGCTGGTACCAGTACTTACCTCTCTTTTTTTATGCTGTTTCAGACATCTCTGCCGTCCTTGCCATAACAGGGAAAAAGCCAGAGGCCTGGGAAAGTACATTTGCCAGAAGTGTCACGCCATTATTGACGAACAGCCTCTCATATTCAAAAATGATCCTTATCATCCTGATCATTTCAACTGTGCAAACTGCGGGTAACTCGAGTTCTGCAAAGGGAAACGGGAAAATACTGGCTTTACTTGCGTCATCAGTTTACATCTTAAAGTGAAAACCTCTCCTGTGCAGTTGGCAAGAGGGGTGGGGTTTGGGTGCTGTGTAGCTAGATGTATGTTATTGCTTTTGCGATCGTGGAGTTGGACCTTGAGTTCAAACAATCTGTCAGGGAGTAGAGAAAGACTGGACTCTGCAGAACAGGGTGGTACCTTACAAAATATAAAGTATGGACACAGATAATGGTTTCTGCAGTAGCAAAATTACAGGTTGTTATTCTGCTGTGAGAAGAAAAGTGGTCCTCTTTGGCTGCTTGAGTTACTATCTTGCCTATATTATTTCATGTCACCTGAATGGCACACAAACTTTGTTCTGTCCTTTTAAAGCCTATATTTTTCTTAGACACTTTCTCCCATCTCATTTTAACAGCTTCTGCAACTATAGTCCATGAAGCTGCGTGTTTCTACACTGCACTGATGCATAGACCATGGAGCACTGTAGGATATAGCATAGATTATTAGTTGTTTATTTTTGGTTTCAAAGGGAGTTGCTATTTCATTGTCATAGCAAAGACTGATTTGAATAACGACATGTACAGTTGTGTCAGTGCCAACTAGTGCTGAGAGCATTAGTGAGTACGGGCACATTCTAACCATGCAAATTCATAAAAAGTAGAGTATATGAGATATAAAATAAACCAGTGATAAGATTGCCAGAATATAAACCAAACATGTCTACAGCTTGCACACACATTTATGGCACATAACCAGAATGCAGAATGCCAGTAGCTTAGTTGTGGTTTCCAGAGACTTAGTGCCTTAGTGCCTCTCACTTTGCAGCCTATTCTGTTCATTGTGATCAGTCTTGAACTGTGTTGAACTGTTATATTTGATGCTGCTGCATTACTGTAGGACAAATACAGTTTCTAAAACAAATTTTAAAAGTTTTTTTTCTTTTCAGAAACTCTCAGAAGTTGACATTTGTTCAGTGCTGTTACTCATGTTCTCAATTCATGAACTTTTGAACAGGAAGGAACTTACTGCTGATGCTCGTGAGTTGAAGGGAGAATTATACTGCTTACCCTGCCATGACAAAATGGGCGTCCCCATCTGTGGGGCATGTAGGAGACCAATTGAGGGCCGTGTGGTGAATGCCATGGGCAAACAATGGCATGTGGAGGTAAATACCAGATGATATATATTATCTTTTACAAACATAAAAGTTAACATACTTAGCTGTGATTTTGCTGATGAACTTCAATGAAAGGATTAGCAAAGTATGCAGCAATGATTAGTAAATGCTTTCTCCTAATCCTGTTTTCAGCCTTCTTGTGGCCAGTCTTCTGTGGTGAAATAGGAGTTATTTCCTATGTTATGGACAGCTTTGTCTGTGAAACTAAAATCATTTATCAAAGGGAGCACTGTGAGGTCTTTACAAAAGAAATTTTCAGAATGTAAAGTAGTATGAGTGTAAATGCAGTAAAATTCTGTGTCAACCATAATATTACTGATCATCATAATACCCTCATGTCTTCCATAGTCACCTGCCCTGTAAATATCTCTAAAGCACTTTATGTGAGTGTTCATATTTCAGGCATGTGTACAAGATGTAGTTCTACATCTTCAATTGAAATCAAAAAGATAAACAGTTTATTCCTTTTGTTGTTTTCAGGAGAGTGTAATAATGTGCACATTATCTACAGTTTAATATCTCTTCATCCTGTTCATTGGTAACATGGGAATCCCTTTGTTTGATTTATTTCTTCTTATAACATTTGGATTGAAATCTTGAAGACATTAAAAGGAACATTATTTTAGTGGTCTAAATGTAGAAATGAGAAAGTTTTAATTCTCCTTTTCAAAATGGGACAGCTAGCTCAGTAGACTTTAGTAATGTTCAGCATTGGGTTTGGTTGGTTTGCTTTCCAGAAAAAAAAATCATTACTTCCAAATAATAATAAAAAAATTATGTGTAATTTTCTTTGTAGCATTTTGTTTGTGCAAAATGTGAAAAGCCGTTCCTGGGTCATCGTCATTATGAGAGAAAAGGCTTGGCGTATTGTGAAACCCACTACAACCAGGTAAGGTTGAGTATTTTTTAAACTGGTGTTAGTCAGTAAAGTCATGAATTGGTTTTATCAGGTAGAGATGGAAACCCATGGACATTCTTCTGTCCTCTTACAGGCACCTGTGGGTGTAATGCCAATTAGCAGATGTTACGTTACAGTTAATTTATACGGGTTTCTCTGTATATTGATATTGCGAAAGAAAGTTGCAGGTATTTCACAATGGCTAGCCAGGACAATCAATATTGAGTTGTTCTTCAAGCTTATTGGTAGTTAAGTAGAGCAGTTACAAGCTTTATATGTCTGGGAGATCATAGCAGGTAATGGTCCTTCCCAAGAAAATTAGGTATATGTGCCGCTCGGTAGCTGTGGTTTAAGATAAGGCCCTAGTGACTAGTGTGGCTTTCCCTACAGCTGCTGCACTAAGGGGACTGACTGTTTTAACCCAGGTCATTCATTAGATTGCCGAAGATTGCAAAGACTAAATTTGTTAGCTGACACCACCTAGTGACCACTTGCATTTATGTAGGAGTTCTATAGCATAAAATTATATAATCACAGAATGTTTTGGGTTAGAAGGGACCTTAAAGACCAGCTAGTTTCAACCTCCTGTCATAGGCAGGGACACCTTCCACTAGGCCAGGTTGCTCCAAGCCCCGTCCAACCTGGCCTTGAACACTGCCAGGGATGGGGCAGCCATAGCTTCTCTGGGCAACCTGTGCCAGTGCCTTACCCTCCTCACAGTGAAGAACTTAATCATCTCTCTCCAAACTCCCTTGATTGTGTAGTCCTGCATCATGATGCATAGACCTTTTTCATTTGGAAGCTGTCAGCATTGTGTCATGTCCACCTCTTCATTTATATAAATACAAGAGTAAGGGTTATATTTGGGAGTTGTAAGGCACCTGCTAATTACAGATGGATTCTTAATTTACCAGTGATGAAGGGCAGATGATTGAAAAGTTGCTGGCATACTTGTAGACAATAAATGCTGTGACATTAGTAGTAATAGTGTTGCAGCCATGATGGGGCAGTTGCACATCCCAGGCAAGTGCTGTATGTAGAGTGGATGTCTTTTACTAGGTTAACTTCTACTGTTACAAGAAAATACGTGACACTTTGGGCACTTCTTAACTGTTGGGGACAAATGTTAAGCCCTGAAATAGAATGAATAGTTTTTGGCCTAAATTTTCCTCTTTTTTAATAAAAATAACATTTTCTTACAGTTTTGGCCAGAAACAGTAATGTGTTGTACTAGTTATGCATTTAAGTCCAAATGTTAAACTGGCTGGTTATTAACTATGTGTGACACCAACTGCTGTATTTCAAATGATCGAGATTAGAGTAATGTTAAAACAAAACAAAATTGATTGGAATTAAACAAATACTTTCATCTTTAATATTGTCAGGACTTTTTGTGATGAGATGATGCAAAATGTACTTGGAAAACGAGACCAGACTTGCCAGCATTCTTTTTATTTTACTGAAATACTGTGTTCATCTGCTGAAGTATTTTGTTAGTTTCAGAAATTCCTCTTGATAAAATCATTTGTCACTTATCTTTCCTCTTCAGCTCTTTGGTGATGTTTGTTTCCACTGCAACCGTGTGATTGAAGGAGATGGTAAGCACTTTTCTGTTTCCTTAATGTTTCTTTCTGATAGAAGTTCTCATTAAAAGTGGAAGTACACGGAAAACAGCCCCCTGTTGCATTCTTGATTGTTCTTATTAAAATAATACCACCCATTCACTTGATCAGAGATGAGGCTAGAGCTGATTAGCCAGAGATCAAGTGGTAAGAAGACTTTACAGCAAGCATTTAATGACAGTAGAAGACCATTCAGTGTCTGAAGAGAACCTTGGTCAACTGGAAAACCTTTAATGACATGCAAAGGCCAAGAATACTGGGAGACGCACAAAAGTAGCTTCCTGCCTCACCAGCTTCCAAAATAGGACACATATAATGATGAGAATGACCACACAGGCATCTCCTTAAGCAAGTTTAGGAATCATGAACCAAATATGAAAAAGTATGTAGATATTGAAAGACTTGGGTGGGTACTCTAAGGGATTTTTTAAAAGTGCCTAGTTCACATTACATCAGTTTGGTATCACAGGCACATATGTTTTGAAATCTATCCTGATGATAATGTCACAAACCCAGTAAAAATCGTTCTTGGAAAGATATGTCCTGTAGAAGTGGCAGAACTGGAAGCAAGTGATTTAAGTTTTTTAGGGGGGTTTATTGTTTGTTTGTTGTTTGTTTTTTGAAGGGAGGTGTGGTTTTGTGGGGTTTTTGGGACAACCAGGTATGATAAAATGCCAAAAGCAAATTATTCTACCGGAAATAATGCAACATTATGTGCCTGTTTACCCCTGCCTGAAGTAAATACTATAATGTTAGCCTAAGCCAAAGCCATTAGCAAAGTAGGAGGAAACCTCCAGCATGTAAAAAGAGGCATAAACTAGTTTATAGTCATGTAACTATAGGGTGAGACCTACATTCCAGAGGTGTGCTTTCCCCACATTTTCTGAACTGGACCTGCAGAACAATCCAAAACACTTTAGAGGAAACGGTGTCCTCTTCTTCAATAAAATCCTGCAAAAATGAGTGAAACTGGAACTTGAGGTGAATGACTAAATCCAGTTTGTCCCATAACTACATCTCTGCATAATTCTAACCTTTTACCCTATTATCTGACACCCATGTTGTATGTTTTGGTCTCTGTGGAAATGAACAGAATATAGTGTAATGCAGTAGTTTCTTGAATTTCAGTGTATGTCTTCAATTATATTTCTTCTTTCATTTATGCACACAAATTTGGCACTGCTGTCACAGACTATGAATATCCAGCATTATTCTCTCTCTGACTGGTGAAACAGACATCTGTGGCAGCAGTTTTTGAGTTTCTACGACTGTTGCTTGGGAGCAAAGACTTTCATCTGACTAGTACTATTTTGGCAAGCAGTGGAATAACTGCATCTGTGGACGTGTTTGCCCCATAGTGCAGGGAAAAAGCTTTGCATGATAATATTCTGGTTCTGTTTGTTGTTGACAAAATACTGTATTTTATGAGAAGACCATTGTCCTGCATCCTCTAACGTGGATTAAGAAGCAAAACACATTTTGGCAGGGAAAACTGAGAAGGTATATTGAGAAACAGGGAGAACAGAAAATGGATTGAGATACAGAACAAAGAGAAAATACTTACTTTCTCTCCAAAGCAAAGAATAAAAATATGTCCAAGTTTGTCTCTATCCAGTAACTTACTCCGTGAGTCCATAGATATTTTCACCTTGGTAGTGCTGATTCACCAACACTGTCCTTGGGCTGTGCAAGTGCTACTGTTGATGGCACTGCAGTCTGAACTGGACCTGAGAGATGAAACCAAATGAAAACAGGAACTCAGTTTTGCTGGATTGATCTTCAGCTGAAAAAGTTCCCTGATGAAGTTGAAAACACAGCCTCATAGAACAGTTGTCTGAATCAGTATGCTATCAGATGAGGTGGGGGAAAGAAACAGGAGGCAAAAGGAGGTTGAACTGGTCTTGTCTCTGTTTTATCAGTGCTCACAGTCCTGCTACACTACACTCCCATGTGCCTTTCTTGTCTTGCCACGTTATTCTTGTAATCCACAATACTTGATACAAGAATCAGATGACTGTTCTTCATGACTTATGAACATGTGAGCTTAAAATTCCTGAAACAACTTTTTTTTTTGTTTTTTTTTTTGTAATGTTAATGACTTCTTTTTTCTCCCATCACCTAGTTGTGTCTGCTCTGAATAAGGCATGGTGTGTGAACTGTTTCGCTTGTTCAACTTGCAACACTAAGTTAACACTCAAGTAAGTTTATCAATAAGAGTGATGCCTTCGAGTGATGCCTTCAAAACACATCAGTGTTTATCTTCAGAGTGTAGATGTTCCTATAGTGTAACTGTTACAGTATGAAAAAAAATATAAAGCAGCATTGAGAAAACATGCACATCTTTCTTCTTCTTGTTCCACTTACTAATTTACATCTCGTTCAGCTCTCTGTTCAGGTCTCCTTCACCTAATGTTCTTAACTCTTCTCCTTTTCTGTCCTTTATTTTTTTCTGTGTTTAACTCTAAAGGGATAAATTTGTTGAAATTGATCTAAAACCTGTCTGCAAACACTGTTATGAGAAAATGCCAGATGAATTTAAGCGACGACTTGCCAAACGGGAACGTGAAGCAAAGGATAAAGAGAAGCAGAAAAAGAAAAAGCCAATCTGTTTGTAAACTTTTTTTCCTTCTCACCACCATCTCTGCTCCTTTCTTCTTTGGTCAGTGCTAAGGATGCTTTTATTTTGAGTTCCTGCATGAATTTATGGCATTCAAAACCAAAATATTTTTCACACGACTGCAACTTGAAATCTTAACTTGTTATTCCATTATCTTATGTTCAGTCTGTTTAGCTCTTCAGTTAGTTTTTGAAGGCTTTTTAAATGCCACAGTTAATAAATATGAGCATTTGGGTAAAAACAGGGTAACTTATTCAACAGGGTATGTGTAATTACTGTTTACAGGGTATAACATTGTAAAAGTAACTTCATAGATATGTATAAACTGCAGTTGTAATTTTTTGCCTGTGTACATTTAATAGTGTACTTTTAAAATGTATTTTTCACTATCCCTGATGATAAGACTTTGCCCATATTTTGCTTTGTCATTTTAGGAATAAATTTGTTGAGTTTGATATGAAACCTGTCTGCAAAAAGTGTTATGAGAAGTTTCCTCTAGAGCTGAAGAAAAGACTGAAGAAACTATCTGAAACCTTGGGAAGGAAGTGAAGACTTCATCTGCTCTCCAACTCCTTTGTGAAAATCCTATATATATATTAGTTGGGGGGAATGGAGCTGTTTTGAGGCTGCAGTCAGGCAACAAATTATGATGTATGCCTTCTATCTAATGAAATTGTCTTAAGAGTCTCTGTTCTCTACATGAGAACATGTGTGCTTATTTGTTGATAAACACTGTACTTCTGAACTAAATTAAATACCCTCTCACTGGAAGGGTTTCTGACCGTGATAATGCAGTTGAACTGATGCAGGTGGCCCATTCTGCACAGTCATCTCTGGAATTTTACAGAGAGAATTTGCTTGTGAACACCTGTGAAAAGAAATTGTGCAAATGTGTCCAACTTTTGGGGCATGTGTTGTCATTTATATTAACGAAAATATTAACCTTCATATTGAGCATGCACACAAAATGAGCCCAAGTCAAGTGACTTGGGCAAGAATCTAATATACTTCTCCTTGTTGGAAAAAATATGCTTGGATTTCAGGCCAAGTTGTCCCATTAAGAGGCCTTGTTTCTGATGGTTTGATCAGATTTCTAAGTACTCTAAAGTCACTCTACAAATGACCTACTTCTTCTAGATTATGCTTAAATGATGAATCTTTGTACATCAGGCTTAGCATGAAATACCTATATAACATATGTATTCCTATTGCAAGAAATGAGCATACTCAGAACTACTTGAATTTTGCTATATTCCACTCAAAATAACATATTAACTTTTATATATGCTTTTGCATTCTATTTACTTTTTTGTGCCTTATTCTGCTGGACCATACATAACAGTGTTCTATGAAATATATATATAGTTTTATTTTTTATTTCATATTTTTATGCAGAAATATATACAAGGTATTTTCAAAAGATAACATACTTTGCCTTAATTATGCAGGATGTGAGGTATTTTATTTCAAATGTGAACATCTGAACTTAAAAAATTTAGCTTCTAGACTTCATTGATTTTCAGAACAGTACTGAAAGTGCATATTTCAGTGAACTGGCAATATTCCTTTTACACCTAAGAGTGTAAATATACAAGGTTTGATCCTGCTAGGATCTACTTCTATAGCGATCCTCAAGAACTGAGCTCACAAATCATCAGAATTCTGTATAACACACATTGAATTGTTTTCTACTATTGACTTCTGTCCATGCAAATCTGTTTCATTTTTCCCTTTCTTATAGAAAATAGTTACTTAGGACTTCTTGATGGTACTACATTATGAAGTACACATTTTTATTTTGTTTTTTACATATTAGTGACTTAAACAGATTTTATGTAATTACATCATAGAAAGTAAAATTTTCTTTCTTGTTTATGAAAAATTAGTTGCTTTAAAACACCTGCTTTCCAGTGTCCTCAATAAAGGCTATGTTATTAAACCTTGTATCACCTCTGTTAAATGAGTGCTTGAGAAGGGTGGGAAAGTAACTAAGCTCTCTTGGTTCCCTATGCTTTTACCTGTGAATGTATGTAAATACTTCCTTATTATCCTGAGTTAAAGGAGACATGTGCCTTTCCTAAATACCTCACAGGAGTTAGTTCTTAGATTCACGAGAGAAACCGCAATTTGTTTTATGAAGAATAGCTTGATCCTTTTGGATGTTTTCTGCATTGGCACAGTCACTAGGTTTTCCCCAAGAAAGTGTCTCATTTCAGTTTAAAACATACACCTTACTAACAACTTCTGTCCTACTTTGACTATAATGAAACTGTCACCCCAAACTTCCAGTTTCGTGCTAGATATGGTATTTTTTGACTACTTTATCCTATGTAGTTATCAAATGTGGTAGTTCAGCAACTGAACATAGTCCTGACTCTGTTCAACACTGGAAAAGTTTAAAATGTGCCATATAAATGTACATAACTAGCATGGTAGTCCCACTGGGATTTTGTACTGTGCCATGGATTGAGTAGACTGTACTCAGCAATTCTTTCTTGTTCTAGGTTTTTCATGTTACACTGACTGTACATCTTTTCCTTCAGCCTATGTATAAACAGTCTTACTGTTTGAAGAGTTGGGTATGGTCCTTAAGCCTGAGGCTAAATGGCAAGACCTGGCTCACATCCACACTGCTTGGAGTTACATCCATCTACAACACAGAGGCCTTGTTTGCACTGTGCAGCCACATGTCTGCTTTCAGCTCAGTGGTAGCCCTGTGGTCCTAACACAGGTTTTATTTGTTTCCAAGTTCCTGATGGTGAAGGCTCTGCTACTGTTGACCAATGCAGCAGCTATTTCATCAACATGAGCATATGTATCTTGGACCCCACAACTGAGAACATCTGAGGGTACTTGAGCGTTCAAAGCCTGATGAATCATGGGAAAAGGCTGGTTGAAAGCACTGCTACAGATCAACTAGCCCAACCATCTCCTCAAAGCATACCTACCTCAAGTTGGATCAGTACTGAAGGTCTTGCTCAGCCAAGCTGTATCTCCACATGAGATTTCAGAGACCTTTGTGGGAAATACATTCCTGTGTTTAATCACCCTCATGGTGATTTTTATTATTATTATTGGAATCCTAGCTCGAGTGGAGGGTTCACTAAATCCATACTGCTCTCCTGGGAGCTGTCTTTGGAGTGAACTATCATTGAAATAATACCCCTGGACATTGTCATGAAAAGGATTAATTAAAAGCAATTGCAAAACAGTCAGGGAGCAAGCTAGCAATTAGAACATGGATGATTGCATGGCTGGTGTTGAAGCTCACTTCCTGGCCTGCTAGTATTCTAAATATTATGCATAGCTGCACATACTTTCCTGGAAGAGGCAGAGTTTAATTATTATTTTTCTACCCATGACCCCTATTAGGCCTTTCAAAAAAGGCTGTGAGCCTGGGATTTGGGAATGGATGTCTCAAAAGTCTGTCTCCTTTCTGCCTGGGATCAGTCACACAAGAGGAAAAGAAATGCCTTTAGAAGCTCCTGCTTAGACTAACAGTAGGGAGTGCTTCATAAAGCCCAGTGGGTGTAGGGGGAAGAAATAGCCTAAAGCCTTTCTGCTGCTGCTCTTGCAAGTGCTGGGCTCAGTTCCATAATGCAGATAGCCAGCTGAGCTGCACACAGTTGGGTTGCAGGGACAACACCAGAGTCAACTGCTGCACTGCCTGGTGAGCTGGCCTGTTGAGCTGTCCTCACCAGGGACAACACAGGGTGTGCCCTCTCTACAGGGATGGGTGGGAAACAGCAGCCAGTGTCAAGGCACATTGGATCTTGTGTGCGAGAAGGCAATTTTCTGTGCCTCCCCATCAGCTGAACAGCAGTAATTTCCTCCAGTGAGCCAGCTGAGACAATTCCACCATTCTCTGCATCAGTACCAAGACTTTTAGTACTCAGCCTGGCATACCCTCATAAACTGTTTGGTAACCCCAGCTGTGGACACACTGCAGAGAAGTACAGAGAAAAAAAAATATCTCTTCTTTCTTGGGGAATTAAATCCAATGTCTAAATAAATCAGCATTAATAGAATAATAAAAAAGGGTTATTCTTTCACTCAGGTTGTTACATGGGTGCTGCTGGTCTCCTTAAAGGACCAAGCAGCTGTGTTTTCTTGGTTTTTTTTCCTGCAAAAATAGTAAAAACAGTGGGGATGTATTTTGTAGGTGTAACAGGACTCACAAGGCTATCAGTGGGTTGCTTGATATTAAGAATTGGACAGCGTTTAATGATGCTTTTAGAGAGGCACAGCCCAGTGGCCTCATTTTGACTGAAGTGTCTGAACTGACATAAGAGTAGTTCCAAGGAGCAGAGCATGAGACTGCCTGCTTGGGACTGCACTGTGAGCCACCATCCCAGAACCAGCAAACTTAGAATTTGCACATTTCGTTTGCCTTGAGAGTTACCAGTCTTCTTATCTTTTGACCCATGTTCCCACCTGCATTCCAGGATGGTAACAAAGAGCATAATCATGCTTTCACAGTGCCTGTAAAGTTTCTCACCACAGCTACTTAAGTATTTGGAAACTCATTTTCTAGAGCACTGGATATCTTTGTGTTTACAGTTGCTGACAACCACAAGGCAGAGTCTTAAGTCAGGAAACACTAAGGCTCGGTACCACACACGTGAAGGTCCCCTGGTACAGCAGAAGACCCGTGCACTAACGGAAGCTGGCCTACAACAACGGAGCAATGACCAGTTGCCCCTTACATTGAGGGGGGGGTACAACAATCACGTAGCCTTCACGCCGTGCCTCACCCCAGCCCAACACGTCCGCCCCAGACCGCTCGGGGCCCTACGGCCTCCGGGAGGCGACAGGAAGAGCTTCTGCCATTACCTCAGCGGCCTCTCCGGGAAAGAGGCATAAAACCCGACTGAGCCTGCACCTAGCTCCAAACTGAATCCGCCATCACCCCACCACCCCTCTCCCCACCATGGCACATGCGCAGAGAGTGCCCCCCTTCCCCCCCCCCTGACTCCACCCCGGTGACTCCGCCCCCGCCCCGAGCCCGGATCTCGCGCACTCTCCGGCTGCAGCGCGGCCTGCACGGTTGCGCGGGAATTGCGTAACGTGTCGCGGCCCCCGCGTCGGCTGAGGACGTCGCTTCCTCCTTCCCTTCCGAAGGCGCCGCGCGAAGGCCGGCGCGCCAGGCGCTCCGCAGGGAGAGGGGCCGGGCGCGGCCCTCCGCCGCAGCGGCGCCATGATGAGGCGCACGAAGCCCGAAGTGGAGCGGTATGTCGCTTCTGTGCAGGCCGCCGCGTCTTCCCCCAGAGAGGTGAGTGCTCCCGGCCGCGGGCCGACAGTGGGCTTTCCACGGCCTTGCCCGTCCCGTCTGCACCAATCCCGGGGGCTCTTTGCGGCTGCTGGTGGCCTCCGGCTCGGCGCAGCCCGTGGTGGGGCTTCTTGCATGGGACGTCAGCGGTGGTCTCCGTTGCTTTCTTAGGGGCTACCGGGCAAGAGGCCTCGTTGCTCCTACCTGGCCGGGGGAGGTGGCTGTTTTCTGTGTGTGCTGCCGCTCCCCGCGCCGTATCTGGCGCTGGGGTGCTCGATTTGGGTCTGTCTTCCCCTTCCTTAGACATGGCGGTAACAGGAAAAGGGGGTTGTGGTGTCTGTGGGAGTATTTCTGAGTCCGTATTTGTTCAGGGTTTCGTTAAGTGAAATGAGGCAGGGGAAGCTACGGTGAGGAAGGACGTGTAGTTTTGGTACTGGAGATGTTTTCCCTAACCACGAGCAGTGGTTTACCAGAGCTGTGTGCCTGCCTTTTGCACCTGGTAAGCCCTAGTGTAGTTTTAAAGAGCCCACTAGTTGTCCGAGTACAGAATTTTTCAGTTTTGTGAGTGTACTTACTAAGTTTCCTGAGTTTCTGTATTCTAGAGAAATAGACTCCAAACAGGGAGCATATGAGATACTTTCAGTTTCCTTTTACATGACTAATATTCTTATCTGCATAACTACTTTGTGAAGTAACAGTATTAAGAGAGGGAGAACTGGGAGGAAGTACTTTTCCTACTGTACTTTAGTAACTTCTAAGAACGATGAGGAACTCCGCATGACTGGTTGCTGTTTGCCATTATATCTGGAAATAGTATACAGGTCACAGTGATGCAATTCATGGGAGCTGTTTAATCGTGAAGGATCCTGTTCTGCTACTCTGAATTGATTTTATTGCAGAAGTGTGTTGTGTAGAGTGAATGCATCCATGTTCACCATGATGCAGTTGGGGCTTTATGCAAGGCCTGTGTAATGATGATCATCATCATTTATACTTATCCCAACAGCAACAAAGTTGTCCTGTGTTTTTGTTTAATTAACTTGGGTACTGTTTAGACCAGTGTCAGGTACATCACTGCCAGAAATGAAATGCCCTTGAATTGTTTTGGTATTTCTATTGAAAATGATAACAACAAAAATTCTCTCTTGCTGTGCTTAGGACCAACTGTTGCACAGGTAGTATTTAGATTTTTAAAGTATTTTGATCTTTTTAAGTAATGCTTACAAATAACTGTATCAGCACAGTCAGTGGTGGAAATAATTACTTTCTTGTGTTGCTGTTAGGGAATGGTTCTTACAAGGCTGCAAAATGTTTATTTTGAGGTTTGTTTTCATCCAGGTGTAAAAGGAGATGCCAAGTGTGACTCCATTCCTAAATGTTTCAGTGCTTCTTATTGTAACATACTGCAAAAATACAGACTGAAAACTTGAAGTATCTTGGATCTTAGGAGGCCTGCTTTAATTCTAAACTGCTTTTTAAAGCTTTTCATTAATAGTAGAATGGAGAAAGAGGGAGGATAGTAACTGAAAAATATTCAAAATATACACATTGTTTGGAATCACTGATTTGCTTGTGAACCAAAAATAATTGGAACTAATAAAAATCTGCTTTTGAACTGATGCCAGTAGCTCAAGCTTTATGTTTCTGTAAGGTTTACGTATATGTTGATGTTTTTGATGTTTCTGCATGTGACTTAGTTCTTTAGCTCGTTCTTTTCACTCTTTTTCTCCTGTCCATGATCTGTCATCTTGCCCTTTGCATACTAATTTTTTTTTTCATTTATTGTTTCTTTGTTCTACTCCACAAAAATTATCTTTGAAAATGTCTCATCTTTTGCATATAGGGTGTATATGTTCAAGTTACTTTAGCCTGACAACATCAGAAATAAACTGTATAAACATATTTCTTATCCAAACTGAGAACAACTTCTGTAGAAATTGCTTTTTCCTCAAGTATATTTAAACAGTAGTGTCTGATGGCAATATATTACAGTAGGGCTAAATGGCAGGTCTCTCTGGGTTTGTAGGATTCTCTTTTTCTTTGCTACATTGCAAAAAAAGAGACTAAATATAACTGACCCTCTTTTCTCTTTAATCAGAAGTGTTTATGGAATTCCACATGTGTGATGGCTTGTTTGCTTTGCTCATAATCTCTATTTTGTGTTGTAGCTTTTGTCAGTTATAGGAAAAACTCTTAGTCTTTAATTTCTTACTCTTAGTCTTTAATTTCTTAATCCTACATCTTTCCAAACCTTTGAATGTGAGGAGTGGATTTGAGATTGTAATAACTTGCCATATTCAGGCATTTAGGAGTATTATGCATTGCTGAAAAGGGTCATCCTTTTGAGTTATTTTAACAGTACTGTATGTCTGAAGTATGTCATGTTTTTTTCTCTTTCAGAAATCGATGAAAGGATTCCTCTTTGCTAAGCTGTATTTTGAAATTAAGGAATATGAACTTGCTAAAAGGTAATGTGTTGATGTATGTCTGGTTTTCTGTTCTCTAAAGTGTAAGTGAAAAGCTAAATTAATGTGAAGTAGACCAGAGAAGCAAGATCACTATCTTGTTCTTTTAAGGTAGCAGTAATTGTGGGTGGAGTGCTATTTAAATCTTTATAAAACAACAACTTAGAAAAAGATTAGTTACATGGTAGTGAAAAAATTACCTGGTTAAAATTACATTTTTTTTCCTTGTATTATGTAGATCTTACTGTTTCTGTTAACTACTGCTATTTTGTTTTTTTTTTTTAATAAACAGAAATACTTACTGGCGAGTGAGTAGCATCTGTACATGTAAAGCTGTGTTGCTCCTTACTTTAAAGTCCAGACAAAATATCTAGAACAAAATATGTTTGTACTTTCCTGTATGGCAGATTAAGTTATCATTACAGCTTGGCGGATGGGGAATGTTGAAAAATATTGGTAAAGTCACTGACTTTTTCCCCCTCTGTAGGTACATATCAACATACCTCAACGTACAAGAGAGAGATCCCAAAGCACACAGATTTCTTGGACAAATTTATGAAGCTGAGGATAATGTAGAAAAAGCTTTTGGGTGTTACAAGGTAAGTACTACACTGACCCCTAATGTCCTGCCTTATTCCTTTGTAAATGGACTTTAAAATTCTTCCGTGCTGGGCATTCTGAAAACCATAGAAGAAAATGTGTTCTATGAAAAACTGTATTATTTATTCACATGTGACAATGAAAAGCAAATGAAGCACTGTAGAGGAAATTTTTTTACTTGATATCTCTTCCTTCAGTAGTGTATATCTTAAGCTGATGCTTTGTGTTTTGTTCTGGACTTGATCTGTTAAATTCTTCCCATGTCATACATTGCCTTTTGGACTAAGGATCTGTGACTGTGTTATAGAATTTCTTAATGTGGACTGTGATCACAACAGGAATCTAGTTGCTACTAGGAGACTGTAGGTGTAATGTGGCTTTTGTTTGGTGGGTTTTGGAGGGGGTAAGGGCAGGAGGGAAAGGCAAGTTTAATTTTGATTAGATGAGCATATCAGTGTCAAATTCCTGATTGGAATGTCTTCTGGTTTTGTGGAGGTAGATGATGTGTTCAGAAGTCAGTTTGCCAACACAACTCCATGAAGTGCTATCACATTTTTTAAAGTGTCCATATCTGGCTAGACCAGAGGTCCTTATAGTCCTACTGCCTGTATATAGCAGTAGTTAGAGGTAGATGTAGAGGAGCTGGCTTTTGCATTATTTCTCTCATGGTCTTCTGAATTTCAACAGCTGTATCTGGGTGCTGTAAACTAGTGGAGATGTTTAGAAAGGTTTTTCTTAGTATATTCTGTAATGATAGATCTAACTAATTTGAATAGCTGGGTCTGTTTGTGGAGGGATAACTGTTTCCTGTTGTATATGGATTGTGAGATCGAGTTACTTTTTGATTTTCCTCCTTTCTGTGCACTGGAAAAAACAGCGCTCTGTGGAGTTGAACCCAACACAGAAAGATCTTGTATTGAAGATTGCAGAGTTACTATGCAATAATGACATTACTGATGGAAGAGCAAAATATTGGGTTGAGAGAGCTGCTAAGCTCTTTCCTGGGAGTCCTGCTGTTTACAGGTTGAAGGTAAATTTCAAATTATTTCTATTCTGTGGCTTAAAGAAGCTTGCGGCATCTGTCTGCAATGCTTTTTGTATATCACCTGGTGCTAAAGTTTTCTCAGCAACATTGGTTTAGAATCTTTATAAAATCTGTTAGGTATTACTTTTTTTGCAGTCTGACACTTTTGTCTAGCTTTTAAGAAAGCTGCAGCTACAGGCTTTAATGTTTCAAGGTTAATCGTCTAAAAACACTGAGAAACTGTTAGCTATCACATTCCAGAAGTGAAGAATAGGCACTAGTTGATCTTTCTGTTATCACTTGCAAGAAGGTTGCAGGTGTGTGAACTCAGGCTTTCTTGCTCTGCGCTTCTTGTTTGTTTTAAAATCTGTATGACAATCTACTCTGCAGAATGTGAGAAATGTTGTAATTCACAAAGACTGTAAAGGTTTTCAGCCATGCAATCGCACTTTTGCACAGGTATATTAATTTTGTGTAACTAGACAGCAACCACACCGAAGTCTTAAAATGTCTGGGTTTTTTTAAGCAAATTAGTCTATGGCTGGGTATGCTCTCATTGAACCACATGGTTTGACAAGCATTACTTAATGTTGAGAAGAGACAAATTCTTCTGAGAATTTGCTTCTATGATAGTTATCTCAATTTTAAAACATTTGAGTATTTTGTCAGACTTTATGTAATACCTGAGAAGTATTAAGAGTTGTGTAGTTTGAGTAATGTAGTCTGTACAGTGGAGGAAAAAACCTAACTGGTACTGGAGTTGCTGAAGACTCATGGGAAATGGAATGTTAACATGTTGCCTTCATGTTTAACAGGAGCAGTTACTCCAGTGTAAAGGTGAAGATGGATGGAATCAGCTTTTTGACTTGATTCAAGCAGAACTTTATGCAAGACCAGATGATGTCTACATAAACATCAGACTAGTTGCACTCTACCGTTCAAATAATAGATTACGAGATGCTGTGCTCCATTGTCAAGAAGCAGAAAAAAGAATACCTTTGCAGTCAAGCTTGGAATGGTGCTCCTGTGTTGTAGAGACATTTGAGGTGTTTAATCATGTTTTGGTCCTGTGATAGTCTTCCATATCTTTTTAACTGGTTTGTTTCTCTTAGTGTCATTACTCGGTCACCTATTTCTCAAGTGATAACTCCTTCAATTGCAAGTCTACTGAAACCAGTGGAATTACAAAATACTTCTTGTGGGTTTTTTAGTTTTGTTTCTAATTGAAATTATCTCCCTAAAATTAAGCCTTATAGAGATACTGAGTTTCTAACTTCAAAAGCTTGAGTTAGGTACAGCAGTTCCATTGGGGATAAAGTTGCTCAGGCAAATAGTTCCCTGGAACTTTGGTGCTGAAGAATGTGTTAAGGTCTCACCTATGAAACTGGATTATGCACTAAATGCTACTAATATGTTTTGGAGAAGTACTGCCCTTGCCTTCGGGAAGGATGACTGTTCCTGATCCTGTGATGAACTTTCTTCTTTAGGAATATCTGGAATCTTTACAAGACTTGGAGTCTGATAAAAGTAACTGGAGAGCTATCAAGAAAGATCATCTGCTGGCCTACTCCAGCTTTGTAAGAATGACACTTTCTTCTAGAGATGTTCAGGAATGCAGAGAAGCACTTGAAAGGTACTGTTTAGTAAAATTATTTTCTTGTAGTAAAAAACCAACCCAGTCAACTCTAAGAATTGGTTGGGGTTTTGTTGGGTTTTTGGTTGGTTGGTTATTTTTTCCTGGGTTACAGAACATCTACCTATCTTCTGTTTCACTGTGTGTTTGTGGATAGGAGATTCTCTGTACTAACTACTGAGAATTATTCTTGCTGGGTTTGAACCTGCAGCTCTGTCTTTTGACAGAGATGCTAGCCTTATTTCAATAGTCGTCATGCAGCAATGGAGAAGACTCATTAATATCCTGGATCAATTAATTTTGTCCATTCTTTCCCTTCTGTAAGAGAATGTTGTTCTGTACTTCACCAATTGACTAATCCAGATTTCCCAGACAGTTAAACCCCATCCCCCAAACCAAACGGAAAAACCACCCAAACCCAACCAAAACAAAAGGGAGCCCCCCCCCCCAAAAAAAAAAAAAAAGGCAAGCACCATCTCTTGTATATTAACTTCGACCTGATCATTTTTGCTCTAAATTAACAGACTGGGAATAATTAGGAACTCAGATATATAGTGTAAGTGGGAGGGAGGAAGCCACTTGCAGTAAGAACACTCTCCTTCAGGGAAAATTGGTGGTATTACAGGGCCAGCTAAACTAGCTGGTTTCAAGGTGTATCATCTGTGACACACCTAAAGTAGTAAAAACTAATTGTTTGTAGTCAGTACTTTTGATTAAGGTTTGTGTTCTTTTCTTCCTATTAGCTTTCCTTTCCTTACTGGCTTTTATTGATTTACCTTTGTTCCTTAATTATGCAATGGCTGTTACAATTTATAAAATAATATTCTTCCATCTGGTAATCTTAAGTGAGTTTTTGAAGCAATGCAGACAATGGGTGAGGAATATTTAATACCCAAGTATGTTATTTTTTTTTGCCTCTAATATTGACCACAGCTATCTTGGGTTTTCTGCTGCTGTTTTAGAGCCTTTCAAAGTGAAAGGCTGAAGCACTTCCAGCTCATAGTAATGTTAACAAACCATTTTAGTTTTGTTGGGTTACCCTGCTCTTGCGCGGGGGTTGGACTAGATGATCTTTCAAGGTCCCTTCCAACCCTTGGGATTCTGTGGGTATTTGAAAGAGCATTTTAACTGTGTTCTGGAAAGCCTAAGTGGGGGTTGTATGCTAGCCTACGGCTACTCAGATTTCTACATTAGCTTCTATTTTTGAAGAGCCTGTCTAGCTGTATTTTGGGCCTTTCTGATAAATGACAGGGAAGAGCAAAGTGACCAGTGCGTCCTGCATGTCTCTACATCTGCAGTAGCAAGCAAGTTTATCAACATTGTTTGGGAGGATAGTTTCGAAAGCAGCTGTGCAAAGATGTGTTGAGAAAAAACTAGATACTGAAGTAATATTTGTATGTTTTACTCAGTAGACTAAGTTGAGAACTTTGAGAGTTGAGACCATAGTTGTACCTGATAGTGCAACTCAGGTTTAAACAGTGGAGTATTAAGCATTGACTTATGGAGCTACTTGATTCATAGTTAAATAACATCAACCAAAACCATCTGCTATAGCTTTTACCAGAGCTCTTTTTAGAATCAGTCTTCTCTACATTCTAGTTTTGATCGTATGCTTCAGTCAGTGAAACCGTATGTGAATGGGGCTGATGAGTTGTCTCGTACCTTTGTGGAAATGAAAGGACAGCTATACATGCATGCTGGAACTTTGCTACTGAAAATGGCCCAACACAATGAGGCACAGTGGAGAGTTGTGTGTGAACTAGCAGCATTGTGCTATCTGATAAGCTTCCAAGTAAGTAATTTTTCAATTTATGCCTTTAGTTGATGCAGTTCTTGAAAAGTTTTTGTTTACATGTGTGAGCTCCTGTAGTCTCGAGATGAACTAGTGTTTTGTGCCTAAAGGACTATCTCATTGCTAAACCCTACCCTTTCACAATTCTTTAAGAGGTTTCAAATGACATGAATGGGGTAAATATGTATCTTTAGCTGTTTCCTTTGTCAGAGTAACCTGATTGTGAAAGGTCAGCAAGTTTATTTCCCCCAGCGTATTCCCTTTTCTATAATACAGATACATACATTAAGTATTAGGCTTACTGCTGTAGGGTGGGAGGAGTATGAGTTGAGTAGTTCCTATATGCTTTTTGTGTAGACAACTAAAACCTCAAACTTAATTCTTTTCTTTAAGAAGTAAAATTAATTTGTCCTTTTTTATGTCACTGCTTGCAGTCCAGATATTACTTGGTCCTGTAGGAACATAATGTTACTTGTAATATCTGTAACTGCCAGCTTTGGGGTTTTGGGTGAATCCCCACTCCGTTCCCTCCTGTACCAGGAGATGTGACATGGTACCTTCTGAATGAATTATGTATTTTTTTTTAATCGCTATAAATAAACTTTTTTGCTAATTTGTAAGACTGATGTAAATGATATGCTTTTACTGTGAAAAAGCTGTAACAGTTCTCTCTGTACTTCACCAGGTTCCTAAACCAAAGTCAAAACTGATAAAGGGGGATCAGACTGGACAAGATACACTAGAAATGTTGGCCTGTGATCGAAAAAGCCAGTCTGGTAATAAATAATTCTATTTTAGTGTTATGGCATTAAAGGCTAAGTGGTTTGTTAAAGAATATCTTTGTAATTTTGAGGTGTAATGTTAACAATTCAGTATGTAGTGAAACCTACATTCTGACTACCTGTGTAAAGCAAAACAGTAGTTTTGTCCTGACACCTAAAGTCATGTTTTCTCCTCTTTAGCATGCTAGTAGAGCATGTCTTTTATGGGTGTTTCCTTTTTGCTTCTCCAGCAAACTAAAATGGAATTTCACTTGTATGGTCTCTTAAACTAGTAGAAATGGCTTCTGCCAGCTAATACTATTTTGCTAGTATTTTTAGCCCCAATAGGAAAAGAAAATATTTCTGTCCTTTCCATCCTCTTACTTGTTAATCAGCTTTGCTCATTTTGCTGCTAAGTATAGACAGTTTTCCAGTCTAAAACTCTTGCAGGGCCTAGATGAAAACAAGTGAAACCCCCTAGACATCAGGTTCAGTTGTTTCAAAATGCGTTTTGGTAAGACAGGCTTCTACTTATATGACAGCTATTTGTTTTAAGGACAGTTGCAAGGCCTTCTTGAATAGCAGTAATAATAAGATGGCTTTGTTTTCTTGAAGAACTGGATTTACAAATGCCTTGGGATTGTTGTCACTAAGAGCTTGGAAAGCCTATGTGCTGAAACACTGACCTAATTACAGGGAGAACATAACAATCTGTGAGCTTCATAAGGGGAAATCCCAGTTCCTACCCAGCCTATGATAGCAAGAACAGTGCAGTGTATCAAATGCTATTTGCATTCACTGCTTTATGTATGTAAAGTGATATTTCTGTTTTCTAGGTCATATGCTGCTGAACTTAAGCCATGGCAAGCAAGACTTCTTTAAAGAGATTGTGGAATCATTTGCAAACAAGACTGGTTCGTTTACGTTGTTTGATAGCCTGTTTGAGAGTGGAGCTTCTAGAGAGAGGTCTTTTATTGGCACAAATGATATTGGAAATATCAGTACACAAGCACCAGTGCAAATGGAACTTAATAAATATGATACTGGTAAGAGCTGTTACTTCGTGAAACTCAGCACAACTTTCTATACTAGAATCTCTTCTAAACATACTTCATATTGCAACAGAAGACAAAATACTTGGAAAAGCTGTCCAAAGTTACCCTAATGTCCTAGGCAAGATTTAGACTTTCTTGCAAAGTAAATAAGTGCTTCTTGAATAATTCCTTAAAGATTTGGGAGAAATAAAGAAGTTTTCTAAAAAACAGTTGCCTATTGGACTGCATATGGTAAGGATGGAAGGGAAGAGAAATCTGAGAGTCGCCCCCTTCCGATTGCTTGAGCACTCAGATGAACTGTTTACTCGATATGTTTGGCTAATTTGAAGTTTGTAATCTTTCTTAAATGAAAGTTGGAATCTTGATGCTAATTGGTTTGCAGAATACCTTTGGCTGATCTGACAGAGTGAAATGTGAAATACAGCTTTCATCAGGTGGAAGTCTTGCTGATTTGTCGGAAGTGGATATCTGTATCCAGCTCTGTTTTTTTCATAGGTGCTGTTCGAATGCACAATGACAGTCTTCAGCACCTTGTGTGGCTTGGCTTGCAGTGGAACTCTATGTCAGTCTTGCCCCCGATGCGCAAATGGCTAAAACAGCTTTTTCACTTGCCCCAAGAAACATCAAGACTTGAGACAGATGCTCCTGAATCCATTTGCTTGTTGGACCTTGAAGTAAGTAAACAGTCCAAGCTCTGAAATGTGCTATATATTTTAAGCTTTTTTTTGGTATTTAATACCCTTTTTTTTTTTTTTTTTTTTTTTTTTTTTTTTTTTTTTGCAAAACCAGGTATTCCTCCTTGGGGTGGTATTCACCAGCAACTTACAATTGCAAGAAAAGTTTAATTCTCACTGCGGTTCACATCAGCCTCAATTCTTACCATTGCCAGTGTGCAAGCAGCTCTATACTGAAAAGCAAAAATGCTGGTGGGAAGCTGTTCGCACTCTTATTCAGAGAAAAACAACGTAAGGCTTTTTCAGTTTGGAAATGTTTGACTAAGACTTCAGGCAGCTTCTGCTTGGTCCTAAGAGGTTTTTGTAAAATTAATTTATTTTCTGACTCATTTTGTTGTAGTAGGGACTTGATATGCTTGAAAGATTTTGAAAAATGGGATTTTAATTTCTAGCAATGCATTTCTAAACTAAAGGCAGCTTAGGACAGAAACTGCAGGCACATAATGTGCAAACAAATGAAAAATAGAGAATACCAATCATGGAATGTTTCTTCTTCTGATACTTAGACCAGGAACAGCAGCAAAACTGAGGCTTATCGTACAGCATGGATTAAGTACGCTGAGAACACTGGTGAAGCACGGCCTTCAACCTGCCTTGATTATCCACTGGGCAAAAAGCCTGCAAAAAACAGTAAGCTGAGATTATTTTTGACCCTGTAGAAGCTGAGTTGTTTTTCTCTCTTATTTTTCCAAACTATAAACAGACATTGGGGGAGGAATGAGATTGTGAATATGTTCTTGAGAAGGGCTGTTTATTTTATCAGGCAAGCTAGTTGCTCTAGTCACCCTATGAAGTACACTGTCTCAAACTGTAGTGTCTCAGAATCATAGAATGGTTTCGGTTGGAGGGATCTTAAAGATCATCCAGTTTCTACCACCCTGCCATGGGCAGGGATACCTTCCACTGGACCAGACTGCTCAAAACCCTAGCCAGTCTGGCCTTGAATGCTGCCAGGGAAGAGGCAGCCACAGCTTCTCTGGGCAAACTGTGCCAGTGTCTCACCATCCTCACAGTAAATACATTTTTGTTTTTCCTAACCTAAATCTATACTTATCTAAATCTACCCTCATTCAGTTTAAAGCCAGCCCCCCTAGTCCTGTCACTACACAGTCTTGTGAAAAGTCCCTCTCCAGATTTTTGTAGGCCCCCTTTAGGTATTGGAAGGCTGTTCTAAGGTCTCCCCTGAGCCTTCTCTTCTCCAGGCTGCACAAGCCCAGCTCTCTCAGCCTGTCTTTGTGTCAGAGGTGCTCCAGTTCTCTTGATCAGCTTGGTGATCCTCCTCTGGACTTGCTTCAACAGGTCCATGTCTGTCTTACGGTAGGGGCTGTTGTTTTTAAGATAACCCCTCTGAGGTTCATCTCGTGTCAGAGAAGCACTCTTGGGACTTCTCAAGAAATCAGGACAATTTATTGAAATGTGAATTTGTCGAAATAACTTCTGCTTCTATTCTCTTTTCAACAGGGCATTAGCCTTAACTCTTTCTATGACCAGAAGGAATACATTGGACGAAGTGTCTATTACTGGAAGAAAGTTTTGCCTATGCTGGAAATTATCAAAAAGAAGAGGAGTATTCCTGAACCTACTGACCCTCTCTTCAAACACTTCCATAGTGTAGACATTCAGGTACAGACTGATTAAGCCAAAGCTGAAGTAAGAGAGGGTATATGTCAAATTTATGTACTTCTGGTATTTTTCTCTGCATTGTATGACTTGTACTGTTACTGCTATGAAAGTGTTAATGATGAGATTTGATAGTATCTGTGCCTGATGGGGTGATGGGGAGGAGAATCTTCTCTTAAAATTTTATTTACAACCTATAAAACTATGATTGGAAGGCAGTAAACACTCTTAGTACCAGCCTCCTTTATAAACCTTTTTCCCTGATTATAGGAATAAAAAGAAAATAATGGTTGTGTCATTGCATTGTTAGGTATGAGTTGTCTTCCACTTTCTTTATAGGTCTTTCAGGTTGCAGCATATGAAGAAGAGGCACGTATAGCATTTGCAATGTTGGATGCAGTTGATGGCAAAACTGATGATGCTTTATTAGCATTTGAAGCTATTAACAGTGTGGTTTCATACTGGAATCTTGCCATGGTAATATAAACTGCATTAATCCTAAAATCATTTGCTTTACTCATTTGCCTTCTGACTGGTCCTAGTTAATCACCATCCTGTTCTTTAGATCTTCCAAAGAAAGGCAGAAGAGATGGAAAATGATAGCATGCTGCCAGAAGAACAAGAAGAGCACAAAACCTATCTTCTTAAAAGCAAGCATTATTTAATGAAGATCCTTGAGGAAAGCTCCTCAGATATGTCAGTAACTGAGAAAGTAAGTAATTCTTGCCTTAAAAACTTGTTCCAAGAGGTGCAGTGGCTTTAGTTATTGTTTCAAAACCAAACTGTTTGCATTTGTTAGTTTTAAGGCCAGGCTCTGCATTAAGGCAAGTTGAACCTATTTCTTTGCTCATGTCAAATAACCTGCTTAACACTCATGGAGTAATAAACTCTGGGTAACTTTTGTAACCAGTCAGACTATGGCTGGTTCATTCAACCATTCAGACTACTCTGTGGCTAAAAGCTTTAATGTAAATGCATGGCTTTTGCCACTGTCTTTTTGTAGAGGTTAGTAGTTTGAAAAAACAGAATTAATGTTTGTATGAATTGTTTTTTTTATGTTAATTACGCTAGTTTTTCACGTTTTTTTCATTAAGCTCTAAAGCAGGTTTAGAGCTTTGCTGAAAAGAGTATTTTTGTAATGAAAGCCTTATAATTGTTCAGCTGGAATTCTGAATATAGTCTGTCTTGCTCTGAGGGAGAATTGCAATCGTGATTTATGTTTCAAATAACTCTCCAGCTGCCAGTGTCTATTGAAACTGTGAGGGAAATGCTAGATACAGTGATCCAGGAGCTTGGTGAAAATGCTGAGGAGGGAGGTCCTGCCTTCAGAAATGGCCTGTCACGAGCTGTAGAGTCAGAGGTGAAACACTCTACTCCATCACCAACCAGGTTCTCTCTTTCACCATCTAAGAGCTACAAGGTAAATTAAGTCATTATTATTTCAGGGGATAGTTATGTTTGAAGAAACTTAATAAGATTAAAATAACTCTTTATTTTTTTTCCCCTAGTTTTCTCCAAAAACTCCTCCTCAGTGGGCAGAAGATCACAGATCTATACTTCAAATGATCTGCCAGCAAGTGGAAGCTTTAAAGGTAAACAATTTTATCACTATATTCAGTGAAGAACACTTTGAGTGATTATAAGGATTTAGTGGTAATAGCATGGGCTAACTTACAGTTTCTGGACTATTACTTAAATCAGTGAAATTATTGTATGTTAACATCTGCCTAAATTGAGTGCAAGAATAAATCTTTTTGCTTCAAAACTCCTACTTGGGACTTGGGCAAGGGTGTAGAGGCAACCTAAAGACTATATGCAGAGAGTTGTTCTTTCATCAGCTTGGTTCTCTTCCAGTTGGGTCTGATGTTTTTATTTCTGGATTTAGAATACAATCTCAGTGCTTTACACTACTGGAGCAGGTCCAGAGAAGGGCAACAGAGCTGGTGAAGAGTCTAGAGAACAAATCTATTGAGGAAGGGCTGAGGGAGATGGACTTGTTTAGTCTGGAGAAGAGAAGGCTCAGGGGGGACCTTATTGCTCTATACAGCTACATGAAAGGAGGATGGAGAGAGGAGGTGGCTGATCTTTTACCCAAGTAGATGTGACAGGACAAGAAGAGGTAACGGCTTCAGGCCATCAGTCAGTCATGGGGTAAAGGTTGAACTTGATGATCTTAAAGGTCTTTACAACCTAGTTGATTCTACGATTCTACTGCATGGGCAGGTTTTGGATGATTCTGGGAGGGCTACCTCTTTTTTTTTCCCCTTCTTCCCCTGAACTTGAGCATTCTTTTAACTAGCAAAAGGGTAGGGATCATTCCTTTTATTTTCTTCTGAAAATGCTTATGTAGTATATACTTATACCCTTGATTGGCAACTGTCTTGTCAGAATGAAATGCAAGAAATGAAGCTTAATAATTCCAACTCAAATGCGTCATCTCATCGATGGCCTGCTGAAAGCTATGGAGCAGATACAATGTCAGAGGGTTATCAGAGACCACAAAATCTTCACGAAGCTCCATTAACAGGTAACTGCTGAATTTCTGTCTAAATGCTTAGCTAAACCAAGTAAGACTTCTGAAAATAATGTGAATTGTTTTAATGATTCAAAATTTAAATCTGATTGCTTGGGAGAGTCAATTTAAAACAACAACATAAAAACTAAGTATAAACTGGTTTCCTGCTGTTCTTTTTTAGTTGCTACCACTGGCCCCTCTGTTTACTACAGCCAGTCACCTGCCTATAACTCTCAGTATCTTCTCAGAACTGCCCCAACCAATGTAACACCGACAAAGGTGAGAACAGATGTATCCACTTAAGCTATTTCCAATGACCTGCTGAAAATGACCACTTTTGATTCTGTATGCAGTTGGATGTAATTGCAGTTGCTTAAATAGTGTTTGGTAAACTTGAATTGCCGGGGATAAACTGATCATTTATCTCTGCCTCATTCTGGAGATGTGGAGTTCGGGAGGGAAAGCCAGTGCAATATGTCTGTAATGTGTTAGTACATGTTCCATACAGGGTATGTATGATATCAAGCACTTAATTTCCACACAACTTCCTCCCTTCCCCCCCCACAGGTTGTATGGCAAAACAGAATGGGGTTTTTGAGGCTTTTCTTGTAAAAAAAAACAAACAAAAAAAACAATAAAAAACCCACAACCCACTCACCTTGTGCCTTGTTTTCAGATGCCCTTCAAGATTTAAACTAATCAGTTTAAGTTAAAATTAGCTTAAACTCATGTGAAAGCATTGCCGTGCTTTAAACAGTACATGCTATATGGGCTTCAGCACAATAAGACTTTGTCTTCTATGTTACCATAATAAACAAAACACTTGGTTTTACTTTTTCTATAGGCTCCTGTCTATGGCATGAACCGACTTGCACCTCAGCAGCATATATATGCTTACCAACAACCGATGCATACACCACCTCTGCAAAACCCGTCTTGTATGTTTTCCCAAGATATATATGGCACACCTCTGCGTTTTGATTCTCCTGCTACTGGACTCATTTCTCCTCGTGTGGGTGATGATTATTACAATTACAGTGTTCCACCAGCAAGCACAAATCCATCATTGCCTAAACCAGGATATTTCACAAAGTCTGTAGAATCAAAAGTGGTAGAAACTCCAAAGTCTAAATTTGCACAGCCAGGAGCAGCAGAAGGGTCAAAACCACCTGTGCCACCACCAGCACAGTTGAGTCAGCCAACAACTTTTAAATTCAACAATAACTTCAAGTCTAATGATGGAGACTTTACCTTTCCTTCTCTTCAAGTTGGAACACCAGCTGGTAATGCAGCTTTTAATAACAGCGACAACCTCTTAAGTCTTCTGACATCTGATAAGCCTTTACAAGATGATAGATACATGGAACAAAAACCAGTTAATGATCGCTTAAACAGTCAAAGAAGTACCTTCACTTTTGGCAATAAACATACTCCAGCCATCTCTTTTGGAGAGGGCATGGGACAAAATACGCACAAAACCCTGGGGTTTGAGAAGGGCGATACATTTAATGCTCAAGAACCAAGCAAGCTTTTATATATGACTTCAAATTCTGATTTTGCCAATAAAGGTCATGAAACAGAGGGAGGAAGCACCCATGGTGGAGATGAGGATGATGATGGTCCTCATTTTGATCCTGTGGTGCCACTCCCTGACAAGATTGAAGTAAAGACAGGTGAGGAAGATGAAGAAGAATTCTTCTGCAACAGAGGCAAACTCTTTCGTTTTGATGCCGAAACTAAAGAATGGAAAGAAAGGGGTATTGGCAATGTGAAAATACTAAAGCATAAGGTATCTGGCAAATTCCGTCTCTTAATGAGACGGGACCAAGTGCTGAAAATCTGTGCAAATCACTACATAAATACTGATATGAAGTTAACTCCAAATGCTGGATCAGATAGGTCATTTGTATGGCATGCTGTAGATTATGCAGATGAGTTGCCAAAACCAGAACAGCTTGCAATTAGATTTAAAACACCTGAGGAAGCAATGCTGTTCAAAAGTAAGTTTGAGGAGTCTCAGAATATTTTGAAAACCTTGGGATCAAATGTTGATGCATCTGTGACTCGGAGTAGTGGAACAACAAGAGAAACAACAAATCAGGACATCAAGGAGCCTAGCAGATCTATTTCTGGGACCCTAAACTCTGGCTTTCAGTTACCAAAAAATGGGGTGAGCAGTGACTCTCCTTCTGGTGGGCTTGAGCAGCATCTCTTGAAGAAGGATCAATGGGAGTGTAAAATATGTTTAGTTCCAAATGATGCAACTGTGAAGAGTTGTGTATCATGTCAAAATCCAAATCCAGATATGTGGGAAACACGTGGCACACCATTAACTGAGTCTGCGGAAAGTGTCAAAGCCGGTGGTAACACTGTGCAGGACACATTTGGATCTGCTTTTGCTAAAAAGGAAGGTCAATGGGACTGCACTGTCCTTTCAGTAAGAAATGAACCCACTGCTTCCAAGGGTGTTGCAAACAAAACCAATGCCTCAATATCTGGTCAAGAAGCTTCCTCTAAATTTGGCCAAGCAGTTGCTCCAAAGGCTGTTCAAAATGACTTGGGTACTGCTTTTTCTAAAAAGGAAGGTCAGTGGGAATGCTCTGCATGCCTAGTCCAAAATGAAGCAAAAGATGTGAACTGTCACTCTTGTCACAATCCGAACTCTCAAAGTCAACCAAATGCGCCTACACCTACTGTTCAGGCATCCCCTGCTCCCAGGTTTGATTCAAGTAAGCCACAGAAAAATGGATTTGAAGGGCTTTTTGCTAAAAAAGAAGGGCAGTGGGATTGTAATACTTGTCTTATAAGGAATGAAGGTTTTTCACCAGCCTGTGTAGCTTGCCAAACACCAAATCCATCTGTTAAGACTCCTGGTGATTCTTCACCAGCTCCTGCTTTTGGCATGAAAAGTAAGTTACCTGAACCTGCTGGAGGACAGCTGGGAACAGGCTTTAAGTGTGATTTCTTAGAAAAGGGCTTTAAGTTTGGTCTTGATCCAGGCAAGGCACCGTCATTTACATTTCAGATTCCTACTGATACTGAAACTAAGCTTGCAAAGGATGGATTTACCTTTTCAATGCCAGTGCCTGCAAACGGATTTAAATTTGGGATACAGGAGTCTAATAAAAATACCGCTAAGAAAGATGAGCCATCCAAAGAGTGTACAACTGGCTTCTTAAAAAGCACTGATGAAAAAGACAAAAAGGAACTGCCTTCAGATAGCGGAATTACGTTCCAGTTTCAAGAAGCAGCAGGCAAGGAGAAAAGTGACTTTGTTTTTGGGCAAAATAGCAGCACTTTTACTTTTGCCGAACTTGCAAAAAATACTCCCAGGGAAGGCTTTCAGTTTGGCAAAAATGACCCTGACTTCAAAGGCTTTTCAGGTGCAGGTGAAAAGCTGTTTTCTTCACAGGATTCTAAAATGGATCACAAAGCCAACACATCTGCTGACCTTGGCGAGAAGGATGATGATGTGTATAAGACAGAGGACAGTGATGATATCCATTTTGAACCTATAGTTCAAATGCCTGAAAAAGTAGAACCATTTACAGGAGAGGAAGATGAGAAAGTGTTATACTCCCAAAGAGTCAAGCTGTTCAGGTTTGATCCAGAAACAAGCCAGTGGAAAGAACGTGGGGTGGGCAACCTGAAGATTCTTAAAAATGAAGTTAATGGCAAAGTAAGAATATTAATGCGGCGTGAGCAGGTATTGAAGGTGTGTGCAAATCACTGGATAACAACAACAATGAACTTGAAACAGCTGTCTGGCTCAGACAAAGCATGGATGTGGATGGCCAATGACTTCTCTGATGGTGATGCAAAGTTGGAACAGTTGGCAGCAAAATTCAAGACACCAGAGCAGGCTGAGGAGTTCAAACAGAAGTTTGAAGAATGTCAGAGGCTACTATTAGACATACCACTGCAGACACCCCATAAACTTGTTGATACAGGTAGGACTGCTCAACTTATACAGAAAGCAGAAGAAATGAAGTGTGGCTTAAAAGATCTCAAAACCTTTCTGACAGATGACAAAGCTAAACTGTCAGAAGAAGAAAGTGTAAGTTCTGTTTGTGCCAGCAGTACTTCTGATCTGGTTATAAAGCCTCATGCTGAAAGTACTGGGCCTACTCTGGAATGGGATAACTATGATTTGCGTGAAGAAGCATTGGATGATAGCGTAAGTAGTTCTGTATATGCATCACCTCTTGCAAGTAGCCCTGTAAGGAAAAATCTGTTTAGATTTGGAGAGTCTACCACAGGTTTTAGTTTCAGCTTTAAATCTGCCTTGAGCCCATCCAAATCTCCTGCCAAACAGAACCAGAGTAGAACATCAGTAGGCACAGATGAAGATTCTGATGTTACTCAAGAAGAAGAGAGAGATGGGCAGTACTTTGAACCTGTGGTACCTCTGCCTGATCTTGTGGAAGTGACCAGTGGTGAGGAAAATGAGCAGGTTGTCTTCAGTCACAGAGCTAAGCTCTACAGATATGACAAAGATGCTAATCAGTGGAAAGAAAGAGGTATTGGAGATATCAAGATACTACAGAACTATGACAACAAACAAGTACGTATCGTAATGAGAAGGGACCAGGTACTAAAACTCTGTGCCAATCATAGAATAACACCAGATATGAATATACAACAAATGAAAGGATCTGATAGAGCGTGGGTATGGACAGCATGTGACTTTGCGGATGGCGAAAGGAAAGTAGAACTTCTAGCTGTCCGATTCAAGCTGCAAGATGTTGCAGACGCATTTAAGCAAATTTTTGATGAAGCAAAGCATGCCCAAGAGAGAGAGACACTGATAACCCCTCTTTCTTCACGTGCAAATACACCAAAGGAATCTCCCTGTGGTAAAAATGCTGTAGCTGTCTTGGAAGAAACTACCAGAGAAAGAACTGATCTCAGCCACGGTGATGATACTTCTGATGTAACTGTAGAGGTTGCAGAGGTGTCTAGCACTTCAGAAACACCAACAAAAACAGTGGTTTCTCCTCCGAAGTTTGTATTTGGGTCTGAATCTGTCAAGAGCATTTTTAGTAACGAAAAGTCAAAGACATTCACATTTGGAAATACTTCAGCTACTGGTTCTCTCTTTGGCTTCAGCTTTAATCCTCCAAAAAAGAATGAAGACCATATTCCAGTGGCTCAGAACACAGTGCAGAAAGAAGTGGAAGTTTCTGAACCAGCAAAAACCTCTAATGCTCCTCAGAAGCCTCTAGGCAGCAAGGTAGAAAACTTGCCTACTTCAACACAAGATGGACCCTCAAACTTCTCGTTTAGAATTATGGAAAAAGGTGAGTGTCAGTTGAACTAGTAATGTGTTCAACCATGCAACTTACTAAGCAGTCACCTCTGTGATATTCCTTACTCTTTGTTGTCTTAATAATGTGTAGATCTACGCAGTTGTAGTGCGGATACCCACTTCTTCACACATTCTCGAATTTCAACTAAGAGTGAATTTCAATTCATAATTATTTTCCTATAAAAATGAAAGTGTGTGATGCAATATGGGGTATTATTGATTAGTGAGAAAGGGGGTTTCAAATAGGAGCTATACCTTTGAAGTGCTATACCTGAATGTTAGGCTTAAATGTTTAGAGAAGAATCTGTGGATTCACTTTTTGAGACTTTAATAGGTAATTGTATTGGTGGTGTATGTACCTGGGCCTTTGCTCTGAGTAGTAAAGTGTCAGAACAGCGAATGTATACTTCAGCTAAACTTTGAATTATCCCCATGATTGAACAAATGGGTATTCTAAAGCTACTTTTTATACATATGCTTAAAGTCTTAATTATTGGCCTCTGTAATTTCAGATGTGTAGCTTAAATAACACCAGATGTTAGCCTCTTTCCTTAGCCTGAAAAGAGATCATGTGATTACATCCTCAATTATGTAGTTTCTGACACTGCCTGAAAAAGATGCACTTGCAGAAGTTATGGCTGCAACATGATCACTATGAAGTGATGAAGTGGCTTTGTGACAAGAATAGGATTTGCTTTCTTCGAAGGCTTCACGTACTGCTTCCCATCAGTGTAAGGCTGTTTAATCAGATGATAAATTCTTAATCTGTGTACTAGTCTCAATTATCAAGAGATACTGTCTGTTTATTAACTAAAGAATAATAAAGTGATGTGGCAGAATATAGCTGCAGTCTATTTATATGGGTTGGATAAGCTGGTATAGTATTAGCAGATGACGGTTCCTGCTGTGTAATACAACTACAGAGTGCTTCCAGAACTCGGATAAGTCTGTTTTACCCATTTAAAATTCCTGGTAAACGCTTATATCCAAACGATTTATTTTTTTAGGATTTAATTTTAGTCTTTTTAAATCTAATCCAATGGCCTTTTGGACAAGCACACCTTCTTTGCAACCTGATAGTGAAGGTATTTATGTACTGCACTGAATGTGTGATACTGAATGTGTGATCAAAACATTTGAGCACGCATGGACAGTAACCCAACTGTGGTAAAGCAGTTGGCTTGGTAATCCTTGTAATTAACGTGCATGCTGAAGAAGAGTACTTAAAACTGTGTTTGACTACTGTGTTTGTCCTATTGGAGAATGTCTCTAGCCCTTAGTATGAGCTAGCACAATGGATGGCCCTGTTTAAGCTTCTAGCTTATGCTTGCCTTATTTTCTTGCACTTCTCTGGCACAGTTTTACTGAACATGCACACTGGATCTCTCAAATTCCCCTTTTCTAAAGAAATTAAATTCTCCTGTTATTTTTAGAGAACACATCTCTTAGTGCCTGAAGTTTTCCACTTCCGTGAGAGATGCTTGAAGATCTCAAGACAGGTTGTACAGTAGGATGCTTGAATATATTTAACCTCCCTGCTGGAAATGCTTAATTCAGTTTCCAGATCATCAGTGTTAATTACTGCACTTCTGAAAAAAACAAGCATATAGACAGGAGAAAGGCAGTAGCTGAAGAGTTGGAGATAGATAGATAGATAGATAGATAGATAGATAGATA
The DNA here is from genome assembly GCF_012275295.1 of Melopsittacus undulatus. Classification (NCBI taxonomy): domain Eukaryota; kingdom Metazoa; phylum Chordata; class Aves; order Psittaciformes; family Psittaculidae; genus Melopsittacus; species Melopsittacus undulatus. The sequence goes on along the minus strand of NC_047528.1, from coordinate 61,478,707 downwards.
GATAGATAGATAGATACTACTTGTATAATGTGAAGTGCACCTTAGCTGGCCAGAACTCTTTGGCTGAGTAAGCAGTTTGCTTATATTCAGAATCTGTAACCAAAACTTAGAGTTTGTAGTTTGAATGGTTACTAACTGTGCTTCTTGGAAGTATGCTTGCTGTAAGCATACTTAACTTAGACAGTTCAACAGCATTTTAATTTTAAAAAGCAAATTTGCATTGATGTCTGCACACGGGACAGTTTTTTGTGTCTTAACATTGTTCAAAATATCAAAATGACATTCCAAACACCATTTTCCCAAAACTGTATTTCTGGAGGTGCTGTTCTTATCTAAACACTGAACACCTGTATATATGATCTAAAGTCAACTGTTCTGTGTTTTTAAGCATCCCTGTTCATGGAGTTTACTAATAATTAGGTTTAAATTTTCATCATTCAATGTCCATAATGTGAAGTGATTAAGCATTTTGTGCCAGTGCATATGTGCAAGAACTGCTGCTGCCTCAAATTGACCCTGTTTTTACACTTGGGGTGTGTGAGGGCATGTGTATGTGTGCTTACAAAAACCCAAATAGACTAAATATGCCCTGCTAGTACCGTAGACTGTTCTTCACTTTTACTTTTCTGCTCCCTAGGATAGGATTATATGCTTAGTAATTATATACAGTTGATAATTGTCTTCAGCGTAGCTTTTTGAGGGCTTTGTGTTGAACTTTGCTTTAATAACATATGACTGAGAAGCCTAATCAGTGTAAATATAATCTGAGGCTTTCTCATGGGGGATGTCCTTCAGGGAGCAGCTTCTAAGCTGTGCTAGAGCAGCATTCAAAATAAATATAACCTCACAGTAGTTCTGCACCTTCATGGAGAAATACTTAAGTTTTTCTCAGCTCAGGTCATGAGCTTTTTGCAAGCACTTTATGAGTGAATCAGTGTTGACAATTGCATGTCACTGTATCAGTTACATGCATAGAGATTTAAACTGATGCTTTTATATCCATAAGAAAGGAAAAAGAAAATATTGTGACTAGCTGGATATTTAGGCCTACCTGGTATTAATGTTAGTTGAAACAAAAGCAAAAAAACAGTTCAGCAGTGAAAAGAACTGTTGTGCATGACGTTCTTTATTTTGTGCCTTCCATATACTAACAATGGATTGTGTGGATTTTTTCCCCCAGGTTGAAAGTACTATTATCACAAAGCCAAAAGTCTTTTAAGAATGTGGTGTATGTATGCATGGATCTTGGTTTTCATGGCTGCTTGTGAAAATATATTTAAGCTGTTTGCAGCATTTTTGGATAAGGAAAGTTAACTTTCTTGTGGGGAGGATGAGTAGAAATTGAGTTAACTGAACCGGTGAGCATCTTGCTCAGTCTTCCTATTCTGAGGGCAAATACATGTTGTAATCTTAATCTTTATTGTTGAAGCCTTTTGAGTGGATGATTGGAACACTAGAATCTTATTCCAGTGCTATTTCATAGATCGTCTTCATGGAAAAATTTACCTATAGATTAAGATGAAGTGACTTTATAATGTATTTGTCTTATTCAGCTACTTTGCACAAAGCCTACTGAAAGAGACTGCGTGATAGTTCTTTGGGAATGACGTCTGTTGAATATGATGAACTGTATCATCTGTTGCCAGGGTCTTCTAGCTAGCTTTATACTGCTCAGATTAAAGGAAGCTCACACTTGTACCATCTACCTGACTGACTTTGGAAGAATTTTTTTGTTGTTGAAGCTAGATTTCTTTTTTTGAGAACTCTTTGATCTTAAGGAAAACTTCGTTTGTTGTAACATTTAATGGCTTTAAAACTAACTACTGCACACTTAAAGCTCTCTGGTGAACTTGGTGCAAATTTACTCAGTCCAACTGAGACACTTGCACGGCTAATCTGAGAGAATAAACTATATGCTAATATGCAGGATACCTACATATCTTCATGACACAGTTTGAGCTACACTGGTACTTAATTATTAACTTGAAATCAAAGGGAGAGTGAAATGGGGCAAAAAGGTTATGGAGAGAACAGTCTGGGGGGGGGAATGTCTTAAATTTTAACTAGTACTTTGGATTTTGCTGTTATTCCACTATTCTCTAAACACTCTTCATCTACTGGAAAATTCTAGTGGTGAAAACTGCTTTTAAAAACCAGTTTTATTTTAGTGTCTGTCGTGTCAGAGGATCAAATGGCATGTCTATAAGCATTGCAGTTCTCTTCTGTCCTGGTATCCTCTTACAATGATGAATACTGAATTGCATGATCAGGAAGATTGGTGTTCCTCAGGAAGTAAGCAGTGGTCTGGTTCATAGCTGAAGATTTAGGTTCCCACTGACTACTTTGTGCCACAGAATTAACAAGTATTTTCTAATGAAATGAGCAGTAAGCTTTTGGGAGCACACTTCAAATTCTCCTGACTAGTTCAACTCAAACCTGGAGAATGTTAACACATAGTTTGACTTACTAAAGTAATCCAACTGTTCTTCAAAAAAGCCAGTGAGTGGATATTGATGTGCTTTTATAGGTTAATTCATATAAATAGTTAGCATTTATGTTTTACACCTTTCCCCAGTAACTCTACCTCTCAAAACAACACTAAAACCCTACCCAAACGAGCAAAACCTCAAACAAAGAATACATGAGGCAGTTTGCTCTAGCCTGTGCTTCCAGCTTTAACCTTTGACTATGCAGTTTCATTTTGGTTTTTGTTTGTTTTGTTTTGTTTGGGGGGGGGTGGAGTTATTTGATTTGTTTGGAGTTTGCTTTTTCGTTCAGGTTCTTTTTTATCTTCAGTACAAGTGGAATGGACAGCTTCATGTTGAAGGAGAGAGGAGAAAAAACTGTAATAAAACTGATAGTGCTATTTGGTTTTGCTAGAAAAGCTAGTTAAATTGAGTGAAAGCAGTATTTTCTGTGCAACAAAGTGGAACTAAAAATTACCTTTGTAACAATAGCAGTTTCAGCAACAGGTGTTAAGATAAATGGAGATTAGCTAATAAAAAGCTCAGCTTTCCCATAGTAAATCTGAAACAAATTCTGTTCAGTTTCTGTTTAGTATTTTCTAGAACTTTAAGCATTTTTAAACAGTGCAGTAGGACGTGTTGTTGTAGACAGCTTCACTTTTTTCAGGCCTGAAGTTTGCCTCACTACCTCTAGATAGCACCTCTGTCCATCTTCTCCATAGGCATATTGCTTGACATGAGGACTTAATCCTTTATAACGATATAAAGAAGCAGGCTTGTTTCTGTTCTGATATTTGGAATTCCAGATAATTATATCCAATAGAATAGGATATAATTGTGGATGCAGGTTAGAATTTCTTAAAAGGATGCTCGGTCCTAACATCCTGTAACTTTGATTTTTCTTTGCTGTGGATCAACAGAATTATATATATGCTCCAAATATATTTTTAACTGTTTAAGAATTAATTCAGTTCTGTAATAATGGCAATACAGGACTAATGTTATTCCCTATTCTAAAATTACTTGGTTTTAATGGTTTGTTCAATTTCTGCAAAAAGCTGAGAAGATAACAACATCAGAAGATGATCTTCCATCTGATGAGGTTACAATAGTTTACGAATTAACGCCTACCCCTGAACAGAGAGCTCTCGCTAGCTTTCTCAAGCTACCTTCAACATTCTTCTGTTACAAGAATAAGCCTGGATATGTGAGTGATGAAGATGATGGTAAGGAGTGCCAAAGGCCATCAGTGTGTTGTCTTTTTTGGGGAAAAGGGGTGTTTATAGTGTTTTATGGGCATTGACACTTATATTACCAATGCAGTTGTGTAGATGAGACTAAATAATTGCATTTGAGCAAGAGGCTTACTTCTGTAACTATTTTTAGAGACAAATACAAGGCAATTTTTATCAAAAAGGAATATGCTCAGGTTCCCTAAATGCTAGACTAATAGCTTATCTTTTTTTCTAAAGCAAACACCTAACACTAAAACTGCACATATTGTATATCAAATCTTATTACATGCAACTAAATTACTCCTAATTTATTCAGCAGCAAGTATGTTAAATGGAATTTCTGCAGCATTGTATTCCACAGAAAATTGGAGAAGACAAGCCCACAAATACCTGAGCTTGATAGTTTTTAATCTAAAAGATCTCCAGTATTTCTTCCCAATTCTGTTTAGTGGTACCCTTAATAAAATCACTCAAGAAATGTATTTTTATAAACAAAATCTGTGCCGTTTATGTGTAACAATCTAGGCTGAGAAAAGTGTCAGTAACACACCGAAGCACATACATGCAATATGGGAAATGAAAGTTTACTGACCTGTGGAAATCTTAAAGCATAAGTAAAAATTGTGCATACTTGCTAGGCTTGTGAGTTTGGAAGGGCTTAGCAGACCTCTGTATTTGAGGATGCAGACTTCTCAGTACTCTGTACTGAGAACTTAACACTTCTTTCCTGTATTTAAGATGAAGACTACGAAACAGCTGTTAAGAAACTTAATGGAAGACTTTATCCCAGTGATTCAGGAAAGAAAAAGAAATTGCAAGATCCTGTAAAAGGTATGTCTTAAAACAAAAACTTTAAATCCAAAGGACACAGGGTACTGAAATTAATTTTGTTTCCTGCGATAGTTTTTAGAAGCAGTGATGCTGAATTCAAAATACATCTTTAAACTCAGTACATTGAAATGTTAGTTTCATGAATGAAATGAAACAGAATGAGAAATACACATTTCAGGTGGCCTCTAACAAGAACATCAGTGTGTCTTCCTACCTTAAGCCCCTTCTGAATATGAAAAATTCAGCTTGGTGTGATGCTGTACAAGATAAAAGTTGCCCGCATCTTTGAATACTTGCTACTTCTGCAGATAGTCAGTTTAAGTTAAGCTTATGAGTTAATACTGTTCAATTAAGAAAAAAAAGATACTTTGTCTTTATACTAAAAATGCAGGTGTGGAAGATTGAATTTGCAGCTTTGGGTGTGCCTCAGAATTCAGTGTTCCATAACTGAAAATCTGGGTAGGTACTTCCAGAAGTGAAGTTTGGTGGGGCTTTTTTTGAGGTTATGTGCTAGAAAGAGGTGGTATATGTTGAGTCATCTGAAATGTGAGCAGATACTATAGGAAGGTATCAGTACTGGCAGCTGCCAGATTAACTCTTCATCATTGCATGGAAATTTTATGGTATCCATAGCAAACCAGGTATGATGAGTTCTAGTCACCCTGAGTGGAGTTAAGTCAGTCTTCACTTCCACTGTTTTAAATAGCAGTGCTGTTTGAAAAAACTCTTGGAAGTCTGATTTCAAGTTGGTCTGGCTATCATGAGGTTATTTTATAGTGTAGGTGTGAAAAAATTACTTTGATATTTAGCAGTCTTCCTAGCTCTTTTCCACTGTTGTTTTTTTTTTTCATTCACTTTTCACAGGGAAAAGTAAATCCAACAATGAAGGAGAATGTGCTACTATTTGGGAAGAGAAACCAGCTCCTGAGGAGAAAGCTGAAGCAGGAACTCTTGAGGTTCTTTCCACATCTGTGTGTGGTGTCAGCAGTGACACTGAGGATGACAGTCCAGAAGACTTCCAGGCAGAAGTTACAACTCAAGAAACAAAAGTAAGAACTAAATCTTTATTATTTGTCATTAAACTTGTACAGTTACCTTATCTACATGCTTGCGTAGTTTTCACCTTGTGAGAACTAAAACATCCAGTATGGGAAAACTTTGACTCTGGGCTGTGCCTCAAATCTTTACCAACACTGAAACAGAACCTGAGATCTAAAGTTCCTTGGGAAGAGAAAGGAGGTACAGCTGTTCTCATAAATTAGAAACTGCGTTGGGTAGTAAAATCACTGCTAATGTGTGTATAGATAAGAACTAACTAATTTTAGGAAGTCATGGTTGGTTTTTTTGGGTGTGGGGGTGGTTTTTTGTTGATTTTTTTTTTTTTTTGAAAGCATAATACTTCAAAGATACTTCAGGTTTTTTGTCAAGTTAATGTCCTTGTGTGTTACATGTAATGGAGAAATTTCAGAAAGCTTATAACAACGATTTTTCTTGACTTTTTTTTTTTTCTAAAATGACTGTTAAGTCTCCTGAGAGGTGGTATGAATACTAGGTTCTTCTAGCTCATTTGCTGATTACTTTCCTCTTTTATTAATCTCAGGAGAATGAGGTTACAAGCTCAAGTGACTTAGTCGGTGCCAGTGAGGGAGAGGTGCCTACTGCATCAGCCAGTGAAGTGACAGTAGTTGTCCAGTCAGCTACTAACAATGAAGAACCAGATTCCACCACAGAAACTGTACATGTATCGCAGACTGGATCAGGAGCTGAGGACAAACCTGTAGACTTGTCAACTAAAAAAGGTGATTCAGACTCTCCAGAGTCAACGCAAGGTATGTTCAGGGGTATGTTCTGTTTGTTTGGGTTTTTTTTTTTTTGATAGGCACCTAACTGTGCTTTTCTGTAGGTGAAGCAGAGAAAAACTTCTGACTTTTTCTTCTTCTTTGGTAGAAAACAGAATCATCTCATTTGGTTTTGGCAATACTGCAGGCTTGTCATTTGCAGATCTGGCTTCCAAAAACTCCGGAAACTTTGCTTTTGGTTCAAAAGGTGAGTTAAACTAGTCTCTTGAGAAAGATACTCAGCTGGACTTCTGTTTCATAAAACACATCCTTTGTGCACCAAATTTCTACTGATAATCAGTTATCCACAATTTTTAACAAGTTCTTGTCATGAAGGAAAAAAAACACCACAAAGTTTAAAATGTAACTCTTAATTTGTAGATAAAAACTTCAAATGGGCAAATACAGGAGCAGCTGTGTTTGGAGAGACAGCCTGCAAAGCAGATGAAGATGAAGGTGGTAGTGATGATGAGGTGGTACATAGTGATGATATCCACTTTGAGCCGATTGTGTCCTTACCAGAGGTAAGGTGACTTCTGGCATATAAACCATTAACATAAAGCATGTCTGCTAACACAGCAAGTTTTTTTAAATGCTTTGCTTAACTAATTAATTTCTTGCACTGCTTATGTAGAAATACCTGCTGGTTTAAATCCTAGTACAGCTTAGCACTGGGCAATTGCCTAGTGCATCAGTTAAAATCTTTTATTTCATTATAGCTTGACCATATTCATACACGTAACTTGTAAAAGCTAAACTGGATTCATTGTAGCACATTTGAAAACCACGAGGAGCAACTGAGGAACTGTTAGTGCCAGTACAACTCAGTAGTGACTTGTAGATGAAGTTCTGAGAAAGCCATGCCTTTAATTAAAAATAAAACTTTTTAAATAAAAGTTTTACTCTGAACTAGGCAAGAGAGTCCTAGAATCACTGAGCAATAAAGATGTAGTACAATTGACCTTGCCTGAACTGACTTTGTTAGTTTAAAAATAAATTGGTTTTCAAGAAGTAGGAGGACCTTCTCTGCTTTGAAGGTAGCCTTATAAGCTACTGAGTGAGGCTTCACACAGTTCATATCTTGATTTGGTATTTAACTCTAGTGTTACAATAGCAATTTAAAATTTTTCTGATGTTGTATCATCTGGTAAACTTAATTCTAGATTAGTGTAATGATTAAGCAAAACAGTGCAAATAAACAATATGCAGTGTTTGATTTGACCAACAAATGTGACATAGTTTGTAACACACCTTCAGCTTCCTTCAGAACTTGGTATGGCTTTGCTCATCTCTGTGTCATATTATGACTTCTGTGATATTTTTCTTTCTTTCCTTACTTGTTGCTTCTCTTTTTCAGTCTCATTTCTCCCTCCACAAATAGTTGTTTGTCTTGTATCTCTCCAGTTCATTCAAGTGTTCCTTAACTTAAGCTGATGTGGTGGCTAAAGATAGTTACATAAAATGAGCAGGTACAGCAATCAGGCCTCAATTTGTTATACTTTGTTGGTGTTTATTCTGTTCAAATGCAGATATCAAGTTATTCAACAGTGTTAGAAAAGTAATGCCTGGAATGGTAATATATCTTCAGTTCTCAGCTTGCACAAGCTTTTCCTCAGCAGAAGCTTGCCAGAACATCTGATAGTGGGTTTTTATTTTTCAGGAAGAAAAAGACCCCAAATTAAACACACACAATAAAAAACAACCAAAAAACGAAGAAGCAAAAACCCCCTTGCAAAGACAACCCAACAACCACCCACCAAAATCATATGCAGCATGGCAAAGTAGTTTTGCAGTGCTATAATTAATCTCAAATAGTAGAATTTGTTGAGCTCTTAAATTTGGAAAAGGCTAGGCATTTACTCATTTTGGTGTGTGATGAATATGGTCTTGGAGAAAGGAACACATTGAGTAATTTTGCATAGTAGTATGTCAGAATCATTGTAAGTGTATGTAATACTGTTCAATACTGTTGGTGACAGCAGCTCTCTGGTTCTTAGGTGGAAGTAAAATCTGGAGAAGAAGATGAAGAAATTCTCTTCAAAGAGAGGGCAAAACTTTACAGATGGGACAGGGATGCTACTCAGTGGAAGGAGCGTGGTGTTGGGGAGATAAAGATTCTCTTCCATACACAGAAGAAATACTATAGAGTCCTAATGAGAAGAGACCAGGTTCTTAAAGTCTGTGCAAACCATGTCATCACCAAAGAAATGAACTTGGTGCCCTCTGATACATCAAACAATGCTTTAATTTGGACAGCCACAGATTATGCTGGTGAGCTTTTTCAGGTGGTTTTTGGTTTTTCTAAGTGTTGTGTAGCTTCTGTGGCTTTGTTTTTCCCTTTGTTTTTACCTTACGAAACAAAACGTATTTGTTTCCAACTGTACTGAACAGAACTAAAGAAACCTGTTCTCTGATCTGTTTTTAGATGGTGAAGTAAAAGTGGAGCAACTTGCAGTCAGATTTAAAAGCCAAGAACTGGCTAATTCTTTCAAGAAGAGGTTTGAAGAATGCCAGCAAAGCTTGTCAGAACTACAGAAGGGACACTTATCTCTGGCAGCAGGACTGTCAAAGGACACTAACCCTGTTGTGTATTTTGAAGTTTCTGCTGATGATGAACCTTTAGGACACATAACTATGGAGCTATTTTCAAATATTGTCCCTCGAACTGCTGAAAACTTCAGGGCCCTGTGCACAGGAGAGAAAGGATTTGGATTCAAGAACTCCAGCTTTCACAGGATAGTCACTGACTTTGTGTGTCAGGTAAGCATAACAGGAGAACCCTTCATTGAGAGAATGAGGTGCATCTTCATTAACAATGGCACTTAAAAATCACACAGGATAGCACATTCTTGTTGGCAGCATGAATCCAGTGTGCAAGATACTCTTATCTGTCCTTTCCCTACAAGGAGATGAGAAAGTGCAAGCAGGACATGCTGCCATAAGATGAATGCTTTTTACCTGTGTCTGCCAACTGCCCTAATGCTTTAGTATTAGCTAGTGCAGTCTAAGTGCTACTTACTGTGGAAGAAAAAAAAGAGATTTTTCTCTTACAATGGACAAGTGGCCTGTTTCTGAAGAAGAATATGAAGGAAAGTAGGGGTTCCCCAAGCTACCATTTAGCCCCCATCTCTGTACAGAGAGGACCTTCTGTATGCTCACCTGCTAAGAACACTTACTTTCCAGGCTTCTGTTACATTTTGAAGTACACTTTGTATTTTGGATAATGTGTACTTTAAAACAGATATTCCAAGTATTTTAGATGGTCAAGCATCCATCTAAAGGAAGTCTTTTAGATTTTATTGTCATGCAATGAAAATCCTTAAAATACTCAAATTTTGCATCAGGAGTATCAGCCTGCAGTGCATCAGAAGCCTCATGTAAATAGTGTTGCTTTTAAACCTCTGTGTGCATTCAGTAGCACTAGTAAGTTCTTCATAAATGCTGAAGACATAGGAGATTCATTATAGGTTATAGGAATGCAGTGTTGCTCATTTAGGGTTTAAGCTTGTTTCAGCGTATTCCACAACCTGTAAGTTGCAGGCTTTATTTTAAAATCATTAACTGTACTATGGACACCCTGACAAAGTGTGAGCTTTTATCACGTGAAATCACTATATTCCAAGTTTGCTCTGCTTTGCCTAAACTATTTCCAGATACTGTGAGAAGCTTTTCAATGTGAATTCAAGTATATAATAACTCACACTGTTACCTTTTATGTGTATAGCCAAATAATCAGGAGCCAGAAGCTTGCTGCCTTGCAGAAAGACAAAAGACATTACTTGCTAGCTATAGCTGCGCTCAGGAGCAAGCAGTCATGTTGCAAAAGCTGCTGCCCGCACAGAAGCAAGAGATTGCTGGTCACTGGTACCTTAACCTTCTTCAGGTGATCAATGCCAGGGACTAAGCAAGGAAAGGCCTTCTTCAGTAAGATAAGGAAGGTCCTAGCTATTTGGGTGAAGTGATGCAAGAAGCAGGCAGTGGGAAAGACAGGCCTAGAGGAGTGGTCACCCTGTGGAGCAGGAAGGTAAAATTCTCTGTTCAGAATAAACACGGAATACACTTTCCAGTGCTTCTTCCATCACTATGAACAAGCTGCTGAACCTGTGAAGCCCTATATCCAAGTAAATGTGTACTTGGGAAAACTGAGTTCTTACGAAGTAAAGCCTTTAGGGTTGAAAGGGAATGTGACTGTATTGTTGGTTTATGTTTCAGGACTTTCAAGTTAATGCTGTGCCCCCCCCCCCCTTTTTTTTTTCTTAAGGGAGGTGATATAACTAACCATGATGGAACAGGTGGACAATCAATTTATGGATCAGCATTTGAAGATGAGAATTTCGAAGTGAAACATACCGGTCCTGGATTGTTGTCAATGGCAAATAAGGGCAGGGATACGAATACTTCCCAGTTCTTCATAACACTTAAAAAAGCAGAACACTTGGACTTCAAGCATGTGGTATTTGGGTTTGTCAAAGATGGAATGGATGTTGTGAAAAAGATTGAATCCTTTGGTTCTCCTAAAGGGCTCGTAAATGCAAGAATTGTCATTACAGACTGTGGGCAAATATAGAATTACTGCTTTGAGTATACAGATGTTCTAGCAGTATAAATCAGTATTTAGATGTTAATTGACTAATTATTTCAACTTCTTAAAATGGACACTTCTGATGTATAAATGTAAAATTACAGCTTACAGTTGGGTTTTTTATGTGTTCTAATTGATTTTTTTGCATGTTAAAGTTCAGACACTGGCATATTTCAGGTGTATTTGTGTTAATCCTGACATATTTGTATTAAATGTCAAATTTTAAAAATTAAATCTTAGTCTTGTTAAAAATAAATGTCTTGTCTTCACTTTGGTTTGTTTAAAAAGGAAGAACTTGTGTAGTCTGTCTTCCTGCTCTGATAAATCTGTATTTTGAAAATGACTGTAGGTGCTAATTGCTAGTCAGTAAACTTGATGGCCTTTGAAATGTAATGCTTACTCTGATGTACAGAAAGCAAGTGGAGGCAGCTGGCAGGTAAGTGCTGGTTTGTGCTATCTGAAGTCTCTCAGTAGTGCTTCAGTAGTTGAAAGCTAGAGAATAGTTCTTGACTGCTTTGATCAATATTTAGCTAGAGAAGCGTGCCTATTCTTTTTTTTTTTTACATAAAATAGGTCTAAATGCCTTAGTAGAGTGAGCAAAAGCTGCTTGACATTCGGATTTTACCTGAAATGCTGTAGTACATCAACACTGCTACTTCTACAGTATGTCTCTCCTTGCTCTTTCAATGTTTATTAGCTCCCTTTCCTGGGGCAGAGTTCTAGTAACTGCGCCAGATCCTTTTTTATTTTTGAGGGTAGTGGCAGTAATTCTTCCCCGCAGTTCCTTCAGAAGCACTGACCTGGCAGACCAAGCCGTTACAGGAGCCAGCCCTCTTATGCTGGGAGCTGTCACACCGCAGCTGTGCAGAGCCTGGGCCAAGGAGCCGACTGCACCAGGGGCGGGGCTGTGGATCTCTTCTGCCCGGCTCCCGGCCCTGCCCAGCCGCTCTGAGGGCTGTCCGCTCCCCGCGCCTCTCTGGAGCCCGGCCCCAACAAGCGGTCTGCGCATGCGCGCAGTCTCCCGCGCCTGCGCCCGCCGGCTTCGGGCTGTGGCGGTGAGTTCGAGCGCGGTGGTGCTACATGGCCGGCGCCGGGCCCTCCGTTGGAAGTCTGCGGGGGTGAGACGGGAAGGCTGAGGATGCAGCCAAGGGAGGGAAGTGGGAGGAGGAGGGGGAAAGTTGGCCACTCTCCCCTAGTCCCAGGGGTGCTTGGGGATGGTGGTGTCTGCATCCCCTCCCTTGGGGTTCGTTGTAAACACTGATACCACATACGCGTATGGCGTCAGAGCTGAAAATGGGATATGAACAGGCTTTAGGAGCTTAGGTATAAAATACGTACTTTCTACTCCTACTCTTGTTCCCTCTGCGCTGATTGCAGTACACAGAATGGGTTGGATTGGAAGGGATCTTAAAAAGATCAAGTACGGTACAAGTGCTGAAGAGATATCCCTGTCTGAACTTGGAATTTCCCTGGAAGTTGCAATTCCAAATTTTATGCATTCCAAAAACACAGTCTGAGCAGCTTTGGTCTTAATTTATGCCTAGAACATTCTGGTGTCTGCTAGTTGGGAAAGATTGTATGTGAATCCTCTTAGTATACTAGTAGGATAACTTGTTTATTTCATATCTTCTTGCCCATATAGATGAAGCCCTCAGTGACATCGTTTAGTGGTGAACTTGGCAGTCTTGGGGTCAAGGTTGGACTTGATGATCTTAAAGATTTTTTCTAACCTGGCTGATTATACAATTCTTTTGCCACAGCAATCACCACCCTTATTTATAATGTGTTAGGTGTGCTTGTGATTTTGTTTGTTTGTTTGTAAAGCCTAGTGGTGAATTCTGTTTTCAGGGAGCGGGAAATTGTGCCATGTCTAGTCAGAATCAAACCTATAGTTCACAATAAACCGCTGCAATAACCATAGAGTAAGTTATGATGGGTGTAGGTCCCTTGCCAAGGTAAAAGCAGTGTTATTTTACACCAGCTAATGCAAGGTTCTTTGCACCAATATGAATGAGGAACTGAATTGTGATTCCTCTGTTTCCATTACTTCCATTATTTATGGATGTGCACAGTGGATTAAGAAACTGCTCCAGCAGCAAAGAGCCCTCTCACATGCTGGTGTTTCACAAGTGTTTGAACTCATGCTGCAAGGGAAGTAATATGTTGTGCTTGCAAGGAACCAAATGCTAGATTTGTGCATTTTATTTTATTAAAAAGCAGTGTTTGAGTACAAGAAAATACATAGTTGATCTCTTTATTTAGAGGATACGTCCTGATTTCTGGAGAGATGCAGTGAAACAACTAAGATTGCTAGAGCTGCTTTGAGTCTAATTTTTTATAATGCACATTTAATTGATTTTAATTGTAGCCTAATACTCCTGTCACTCATTTTTGTAGTGTGTAGTTACAGGTTAGTAGGAAAAAGTAGAGCAGGAAACTTTAACATAAAACTCCTAGATATAAAAGTAGATGGCACTGTTACCTCATCCTACTTTTATGCCCTTATTTTATGTTACTGTCTTCATAAAGTCTTATAGTCTCTCAAATTTTTTAAGATATAACACCATGAATATTTCATCATTAGACTGGAGGATGTTTGCCTCTTTATGTTAATATGAAGGCCATTTACATTTGTATATTGAAAAAAAACAAAAAGCACTTCCCTTTTCAAAGACAGTAGTTTATAGTAAGCATTCTATCACAAGGCATTGTAACTATGAAACAAGTAAGTTGTAACATGTACTTTACCTGATAATTCAGACTATATTGCAGTGTGTTTGTGCTTTCTTGTAGGGTTGCCTTTCAGGAGCATTACATACTGAAGGGAAGAGTGGAGGGTCCCTAGGATTGAAAGGTAATACCAAACAATGGTGCTTTGATATATTTTTCAGAGAAAATATATACTAAAACTGTGTCATTCCAAAATTTATTTCAAGTAGTTTTGTATGTTCTCATTTTAAATGGGTAGACATTCTTGATCAGGGGTTTGCTCTATTTGAGACCCAACCTGGCAGCATTAATGTTCATGTAGAGAGCACAAAGGGTGATGTAGAACCTGTTTGTGTTGAAGTCCTGCTTGAAGTGGTTGGTCCACCACGTATGCATACACTTGGCTTTAATTTAAATCATAGAATCATAGAACAGTTAGGGTTGGAAAGGACCTTAAGATCATCTAGTTCCAACCCCCCTGCCATGGGCAGGGACACCTCACACTAAACCATATCACCCAAGGCTTCATCCAACCTGGCCTTGAACACTGCCAGGGATGGAGCATTCACAGCTTCCTTGGGCAACCCATTCCAGTACCTCACCACCCTAACAGTAAAGAATTTCTTCCTTATATCCAGTCTAAACCTCTGCTATTTAAGTTTCAACCCATTACCCCTTGTCCTGTCACTACAGTCCCTAATGAATAGTCCCTCCCCAGCATCCCTGTAGACCCCCTTCAGATACTGAAAGGCTGCTATGAGGTCTCCATGCAGCCTTCTCTTCTCCAGGCTGAATAGCCCCAACTTTCTCAGCCTGTCTTCATACAGGAGGTGCTCCAGTCCCCTGATCATCCTTGTGGCCCTCCTCTGGACTTGTTCTAACAGTACCATGTCCTTTTTATGTTGAGGGCACCAGAACTGCACACAATACTCCAAGTGGGTTCACACAAGAGCAGAGTAGAGGGGCAGCATCACCTCCTTTGACCTGCTGGTCACGCTTCTTTTGATGCAGCCCAGGATACAGTTGCCTCTCTGGGCTGTGAGTGCACGCTGCTGGCTCATGTTCATTTTCTCATCAACCAACACCCCCAAGTCCTTCTCTGCAGGACTACCATGAATTTCCTTTTTGCCCAACCTGTAGCTGTGCCTGGGATTGCTCCGACTCAGGTGTAGGACCTTACACTTGGCATGGTTAAACTTCATGAGGTTGGCATCAGCCCACCTCACAAATATACACATACATTTATTATTTAGAGTGTCTTTGGGATTCTTGAGAAACACATGTTGCTGGTGCATGCAGACAACAGGGTAAAACAATATATTTATCAGACTTTGGTTGTAGAAAAATTAATATATGAATGCAAGCTGTAAAACTTAAGAAAGACTTACCTGGTTTGAAAACTAAATAACACCTCCCATTGTTTAAGCTGTTAAAATTTTTCATTCATTTGTAAAGGTGTATCAGTGGGTTTTTGGTTCTTAAACCAAAAGATGGAAAGCTTTTGATGGAAAGCATTTCTAATTTTTAGATGGAAAGCATTTCTAATAAGCCCTGTCTATTTCTTAACATCAGCTTCTCAAATGCAAAATAGAATTGTTACTATCTTCTGTTTTCCAGGTGACATGGACAGCTCACTGGAAAATACAGCTTTTTCTTTATCCAAATGTTCTTTAGAATCAGAATTTACTGAAAGTGGAAAGGACAACAGCATCAGATCTTCTAGTGATTTCCTCCAAAGTTTCAAAGTCTGGGATTGGTAAAAGGCATTTTCTCTTCAGCTCTCCTTTATCATTTGTTATCTTTCATAATCTGGATAAACCATAAGTAAACAATGTATTCAGACTGCACAGATGCAGAAGTTGTTTTAAGATTCTTTTCGTGTTGTTAAGTAAAGAACTGTCTGGCTGAGGTATGAAATAATGTGAATGCCAATTTTGATGGGGAGTATTGTCTCACTTCCTAATCTGATCTGTGTATGCTGGAATTGCTAATGAGATACAGGGATGATATAACCTGAACTAGGAGGAAAGGTTATAAAGCTGATAAACAGCTTTAAGTTTATTTAGAGATAATTTGATTCCAAAAGCCATCTCTTCAGGGCTAGTTTACACCAAATATGAAGAATAATTTAAAAAAGCATTTTGTATTTTTAGCTTTCCTGGAAATTGGTGATGAAAGGAGAGGTTTTTAACTCCTGCAGATGTGCTTACATCTTGAAAATTCTAGCTATTCTTACTGATCTTATGTCAGCAACATTACTAATTGTTGTAGTTAAAATCTTATGAGTAATAATGCCTTTTATCCAAACAATTTTACTCTATTATCAGTCAAATATAAAATTTTTAAATTGAGCCATGTTTACATTTTTATGCAGACTTCTTAATGCTCTATATGTAGTATGTGAGAAAGGTATTGAGTAATTTCCAGTTATTGCTTTTTTGTATTTGTTTAGGTTTGATGATGAACATGATTCATGTTGTGATTCAAGTGGTCTAGAAAAAGAAGTAAAGACCATTAATTGGTCTGAAACTGATGCAGTTCAAAATACAGCTATATATGTGGAAACAGGTAAATACTGAATTTTAAATACTTTTACAGCTCTGTGTAAAGTATAACATGTATTTTAAAAAACTTTCTAGTAAATGTATTTGTTTGGTTCAGAAATACCATGATCAGCAGAAACGTATTTTAATTTGGGGACTTAACCTTTCATGTCAGTATGAATAATACCTATAGTGTTAATTTAGGAGGTCCAGGCATTCTTGATGAAATATTAACATTTAAGAAAGAAAAGTCAACTTTCTATGAAACTGGTTGCCACTGACTTTCTGAAGTAAATGAAGAAACAGGATGGTTTGGAGGGGGTTTTATTTGTTTTGTTTTATTTTGTTTTAAATAGCTAGCTGCATTACCAAATAGTACAACTCTTTTAAACCAGATGTCTTTTTTCAATTTAAGGTTGGAAAACTGTCATTAGGTAGAGAAAGAATGTTAACTCGGGAAACTTTAGCTAGAAGGTTGTAGCAGGGACCAACTGGCATTCATTCACAACAAATGTGTGAAAATGCTGCTGCAGTTGGAGAGCTTTGTGAATCAGTGTATATCTGTCTCTTGTAGAGAGTTTTAGGTTTAGAAGAACAATGTATTCTTTTAAAAGTGTATATGGAAGCGTAGAGACAGACAGGCAACCAACCAACCCCAAAGTGGCTCAAATGTCAGGCAAAACAGATCAGTGTAACTGTAGCAGACTCTCATTAAAAGTGGTATTAAATGGGTGAGGACTGTATAAAAAACAGCTTTCTGGAAACCCATTCTTTCTGAAAAGAAAACATACACACACCCCTGAACCAACCAAACTAACAATAACAAAAATAATTTAATTGCATCAGGAGTTACATTTTCCTCATTGGCCTGAGTTTTGCTCTGTCTGTACCTGTTGTAGTTTAAATCCCACAGCAAGCTCAGCTGCTTGCTCATTTTACCTTCCCCCCAAGTAGGGAGGGCGAGAAACAGAAAGGTAAAAGTGAGAAAACTTGCAGGTCAGGTGAAGGACATTTTAATATGTAAACAAAAGCCCCACATGAGAGCAAAGCAAAACAAGAAATTTATTTACCATTTTCCATCAGCAGGCAGGTGTGCAGCCCTCTCCAGGACAGCAAGGCTCCATCATACATAATGGTTACTTGGGAAGACAAGTGCTATCACTCTGAACATTTCCCCCTTTCCTTCTTCTTCCCCCAGATGTATATGCTGAGCATGACACCATATGGTATGGAATATCCTGGTCAGTTGGGGTCAGCTGTCCTGGCTGGGTCCCCTCCAAACTCCTTGTGCACCTCCAGCCTGCTCATTGGTGGGGTGGGGTGAGAAGCAGTAACTAAAACATCCCTGTGTTATCAGCACTGTTTTGGTCACAAATCCAAAACAGCTCTATATGAGCTACCAGCACAGTACCCAAATTTGTATTTCTGATACTGTCACCTAGGTAATATTGGCCTGATGTGGTACCTAGGTGCAGCTGACCTTGCAAGATGTCTCTCCCCAAAATATCAGTTATCTGTGAATTTGGGGTGTTTGACTATTTATGAAATCCAGCCATTCCTCACTGTGCTGTCTGCAACTTTAATCAGCTTCTTATACTGTAATCTGTCATGTCTAGCTGTTTCTCCTATTGTGACCAGCAGTTTCTTAAGTCTTGTTCTCTTAACTTCGATGTCAGGCCAAGGTCTAGTCAGCAGCAAATCACTTGCCTGAAGACCTTACAAAAAGTTCCTTACAAGAGGAGATTTTGGCTACATTGTGATTCAGTCTATGCATAGATTTCATACAGGTATCTATGAGATTTCAGTACTGAAGTGGAGGGTGTAGTTTTACTTATAAAACACCATTGATCACTGATCAACACCATTGATCACTGATCATGTCAGCCAAGTCATGGAACCCAGCTTTGAGCAATTCTGCATAATTCTTTAGGAGATTGCTTTCTCATTTTGCTACATCTTGCTCTATATTTGTTACTTTAGATGGCTAAAACAGGTTTTCGGTCTTTTGGAACAACAATAATGTCATTATTTATCCAAGATTAATTTTTCTAATGTAAAATGGGTTTTTCCTTTCCGTAGGCAGCACTTTATCTTCTCCTTTGGCTGCAAATACACAAGAAAATACTGACCAAAATATTACCAATGGTTTGCTAAGGAAAATTCTAAGTGGAACTAATGCTCAAGCATGCAGTAGTCAAGGCTTAATACCGCCTCACATCAGTCAAATTTATGATGAATTATTTGTCATACATCAGAAGCTCCAGGTAGGAACTGGAATAACTTTAAACGTTTTGTTGAGTAATGTTACAAAGACTCTTGCTTTTGACAGAGAATTCAGAAATTACATACTACATAACTATTACTTTTATACTAAGACTATTAGTTATTACTATTATTTATACTAATCACGGTGACTTATATACTAAAATTCTATCATCATCCACCTCTTCCTCTAAATAAATTTGCCGATTTGGTAGTGGTACTTTGTCTTGCATGGTGGGTAGATAAAACAACAGCCTAAAGGGAGTTTGAATGCAGTGCTTCTACATCCAAGAGTGTCTTGTGATGCACTGTGCACATAGAAGGAAACACCTGCAAGTACTGCTTCTCCTGAGAGCATCCAAACTTTTCTCATGACCCTGGGCATTCATGGCTTCCTCTTAAAACCCTCCATTCTGCCTTACCTTTACTTTTGCACTGCTGAGGAATCCCAGCAGTTCATCCCCTAGGAGGCCTAGGCCACTAGCAGAAGAACCTGCTATATGGCTTTATTCTGTAATAGCTCCCATGCTTCTGCTGGTTTCCCTGTCAGGACTACCTTTTGCATCGTGAGATAAAAATAATTTTGTATCTCTTTTTCCTCACTGCTTTTTCAGGGATGCTTCCCACTAATCAAACAACATAGTAATCTCATGTTCAATGTTGACAGTCACATCAGACTCTGTTTCATCTCCAAGTTAATATTATTATCCAAAACTTTTGAAAACAAAAGCCTAGGTTTAATTTTATAAGTTTATAGTTAACAACCATGTAGAGTTGAATTTTGTATTCTGGGAGGCTGAGTCATCCTGATGCACATCAAAGTCATTTGAGTTAATGTCTGGGGAAACTGAACATAGATAGCCATCAGGATACTTTTAATGAGTAAGCTATTGTGTAACACTGTATAATTTCACAAGAAGCTAAGCATATCTCTGGGAGAGAAAGTTTAGATTCAATATAAATTGTGACAGTTTCATGGTTTTTAAAGCCATTTCAACTCTTTTTTTTTTTTCTTGATACAGAGACAAAGTTTAGCACAGCAGGAATATGCTCTCCAACTCCGGAAAAGAGAGCATTTTCTAACAGAACGAGAAACAGTGCTTTTTAGACATGAAGCAGCTTTGGCTAAAATACGAAGTGTTGAGGAAGAAGTTCACACAAAATTTGGAATTATAAAAGAGGTACAGTAATATATTAAATGATATTTATTGCTCTACATGCCATTTAACTTATCTTAAGCCATCACGTTTTCTGGATATATAGTGCTATTTTTTTTAAATCCTTGAAATTCATAAATGAAAGATTTATATAAAAAGTACCACATAAAATATTTAGGGGTTTGTATTGCTTCTGTTTCAGAATGGTGTATTTAATTGTCATATGCATAGATACATCTCACTGTTACAATTTAGAAAAGAGGTAACTTGTTTCTAAAATAGAAATATATGACCAGTACTGGAGAAAAAAATTGTGGCCTATCTGTACTTGTATGTAACTTATATTAGTATCTTTGCATTAGCCATAGTTGAAGTAGATATCCTTGGGAAGGCTTGAAGACACAATGAAATCTTATGACATAACTATCGCAGAGAATATAACTCAGAGAATAAAACACTCAAAGAGTTCAAAGGAAGAAAAGATCAGCCTAACTTTGGGAGTGTGGGAGGTAATGAAATGGTGTGATTTTGCTATAAGAAGAGGTGGTAACAGCAACACTGTTCTTGTGAGTATTCCCTATTGAATTTAGGTCTTGTAAAGTTTTGGTTACTATCCAGAAGGTCACCAAGGGAAGTCCTGAGATGTATGTCGTTTGTGTCAAAACCATAAGCTGAGAAATTACATTTCTTTAAATGGTGCAGATAAACCTTTCCCACAAATTGTTGAGGGAGGATAAGACTACATTTTAAAAAGGGGAAAAGGTGTCAGAGAAGTGAGACTTCAACTTTTGAACAGGGAAGGAATAGGTTTAGGTGTTAATTTAGATGTTGCAAATCTTCCGAACATATAAGAATGCTACACCGGTTAGAGAACTGGCTGGTGAAAACACAGGAAAAATTGGTGGTTATCTGGGAAAATCTGTAGAGGAAGAGTAAAAAAATGGGGTGCCTGTTGTTTTCAAAAGGGAGAGTTCTACAGCCATCAACTTAATGTCAGTTCTCTAAGTAAGTAAATAAATAAATAGATTCTGGGAAAAAAGCTATGAACAAACCATGGAAAGTGTGATGCAGAAAACAATGTAATAATTAACTACTAGCATACGTTAATCATAAATTGTCAAATCACTCTCATTTCCACTACACCAAGGTAATGGCCCTTGCTAATAGAGGAGGAGGAGTTATATGTTTGGACCAAATTAGAAATGTTTTACATAGTTTTGCATGGCATTTTTGTAATCATGTTAATAAAATAAAACATAAATGTAGTGCAGTTAGTGTAAAGATGTAGTGAGACAGTAGTTCACAATAAAGTTGAAAGAATGTACCTAGTGGATTTAGAATAACTTTTCAGTCCAGTATTATTCAGTATTTTCAGTGAGAAGTTTGATGGTGAAAAAGAGCACATAAATTAAATTTGAAGTAAATAGTAAGTGAGGGTGAATTTATAGCATGCTGAAAAAGAGCATTGGGATTAAAATTGATCATGACAAATTGAAGATATTGTAGGTCTGAAAAAACTGTACTATTCAGGAGGTGTGAGTGTGCAGTATTGCATTTGAATAGAAATATCAGCTACAGAAATAGAGGGTAATGGGTGGATGCATTGGTTAAATATACAGGATGAATTGAGTGTTAATGTGCCAATTTTCAGCTACATAAAAGGATGTAACAAAGAGGAAAACTTTTTTTCACGTCTGTGATAGCAGCAGTAAGGGAAAATTAGGTTAAGTATTAGGAAAAAACATATCTGGCAAAAACATGTAAGCATACAGAGAGGTAGATTGGCAAGACTGTAGTGTAATATTGGGAGACTTAAGAGCAGCCTAGGCACACCTGGGAATAGCTGGTTATGATATAGAAGACAGTATCTGGTGCATATATATATATATATATATATATATAATCATAGAATGGTTAGGATTGGAAAGGACCTCAAGATCATCTAGTTCCAACCCCCCTGCCATGGGCAGGGACACCTCACACTAAACCATATCACCCAAGGCTTCATCCAACCTGGATATAATATATATTATATATAATATATATATGATAAAGATATTATATAAAATAGATACATATAAAATAGTCGCTTGTAGAGCAGTAACTAAAAACATTGGTGTTATCAGCACTGTTCCAAGGCCGAAAGTCAAAACCACAGCACTGCACCAGCTGTTAAGGAAGAGAAAAAATAACTGCTGCTGCTGAACCCAAGACAATGTTCCATCTCTGTCAGTGTTCAAGGCCAGGCTGGACAGAGCCTTGGGTGACATGGTTTAGTGTGAGGTGTCCCTGCCCATGGCAGGGGGTTGGAACCTGATGATCTTAAAGTCCTTTCCAACCCTAACTATTCTATGATTCTATGTTTTTAAATTTTGTATTTCTATAGCAACATGAGGCAGAAGTTAAACGGCTGACAGAAGTCTTGAGAGAAATAACTAAAGAAAATAGGAGGCTGAAGTCATCATTTGAAACCTTGAAGGAAGTAAACGACTCTTTAAGAAAACAGGTAAAATTAATTATTTCCTTTTATCAGTAATTTTACAAGCTACACTCAACAATTTTAAATATTTGAATTGCTTAAGTTTGGCAAATTTCTGTTTGTTTTTTTTTTTTTTTGTAAGACAAGAAGTGTGTGAATGGCTGGAAGTATTTTCTGCACCTGTTTCTAGTACTTGAAAATTAGCCTGACTTTTTACAATATAAATAAGGTTGGACTTATTCCTCTGACCCACTAGCAACAGCAGAGACTTATTCTTTCCCTTAGAGAACGTCAAGACCTATCACCTAGAATGCTTATGGTTCTGGTGCAACCTATCTTTCTCTTCGCCTTGCTACAAAATTTTCATGCTTCCATGCCCATGGTGGGGGGTTGGAACTGGATAAGCTTTAAGGTCCCTTCCGACCCAAACCAGTCTGTGATTCTGATAAGTTAGGCATGAAAATAACAAAAGCTAGGAGAAGAGGCACAGTTTAAAAGACTGTCTGTAGAGGGTTTATGAAGAAGAGAAACCTTGGTGTAAAATAATGAACAATACAGAACTGGCTAGGCAAATGTTCCTATTTCTTCTTTATTGCCAATAAAGGAAAAGGGATAGCTTTTGAAATTGAAAATTCTCATTTCATTCTAATTTGGAAAGTGCAAATGAAGCATAGTTGTTTGAAGATCACAGGAGAAATATCTCTGGCTTTGCAGCCACTTAATCACTGCCAGTACCTCTAGAGGGAGAGGGAGAAGAGGGGTGGCCATAAGGGAAGATTATTAGAGGAGAGGAGGGGCGACTGGGAAGGAGGAGCATGGATGGCCATGAGGGGGAGAGCAGGGGTGGCCATAAGGGGAAATCATAAAGGGAGAGAAGGCCATGAGGGGTGAGGGGACATCATGAGGAGAGAAGAGGAGCGGCCATTAAGGGAGATCATGATGAAAGAGCAGAGGTAGCCATGTGGGGAAAAGAGGGGTTGTCATAAGGAGTGAAGAGGTAGATTAGCAAGACAGTAGTGTAGTATCGGGGGACTTAAGAGCAGCCTAGGCACACCTGGGAATAGCTGGTTATGGTATAGAAGACACTATCTGGTGTGTATAGATATATATATATAGAATCATAGAATAGTTAGGATTGGAAAGGACCTCAAGATCATCTAGTTCCAACCCCCCTGCCATGGGCAGGGACACCCCACACTAAACCATATCACTGAAGGCTTCATCCAACCTGGTCTTGAACACTGCCAGGGACGGAGCATTCACTACTTCCCTGGGCAACCCATTCCAGTACCTCACCACCCTCACAGTAAAGAATTTCTTCCTTATATCCAGTCTAAACCTCTGCTGTTTAAGTTTCAACCCGTTACCCCTTGTCCTATCACTACAGTCCCTAATGAATTGTGAGGGAAAATCACAAGGAGAGAGCAGGGGTGGCCATGAGGTATGATCATAAGAGGAGAGCAGGAGCAGCCGTGAGGGGAGATCATGAGAGAAGATCATGAGGAGAGAGGAGGGGAAGCCATGAGGCAAGATTGTGAGGGGAGAGAAGGGGAAGCCATGAGGGGAGGAGGGGGCGGCCATGAGGGAAGAATGTAATGGGAGAGCAGAGGAAGCCATGAGGAAAGACAGTGATGGGGGAGCAAGGGTGGTCATGAGGGGAGAGGAGGGGTAGCCATAAGGAGTGAAGGGGACATTATGAGGGCAGAACAGGAAAGCCTGTGAGGTAAAATCCTAAGGGAAGAGAAGGGGTAGCCATGAGGGATGACCATAAGGGGAGAACAGGAGCAACCATGAGGGGAGATCCTGAGGGAAGATCATGAGGATAGAGGAGGGGTGGCCATGAGGGAAGATTGTGAGGGGAGAGCAGGAGTGGCCATGAGGAGAGATCATAAGGGGAAAGCAGGAGCAGCCATGACAGGAGATCATGAGGGGAGGCCATGAGGAGTGAAGGGGACATCATGAGGGGAAAAGAGGAGAGGCTGTGCTGGGAGATTGTGATGGGGGTAGACATGAGGAAGATCATGAGGAGAGGTCATAAGGGAAGAGCACAGGAAGCCATGGGGCCTGAGGGTTGACCATGAAGGGAGATATGAGGGGTGGCTGTGAGGGGTTGGTGCAGCAGCTCTGCAGTGTGGGCCACTATGGGGCACAGATGAGGGGTGGCTGTGAGTGGAGATTAGAGAGGCATCCATGCAGGGAGATCAGTTTGCCCTTAGTGACATTGTTTAATGGTGGTTTATTGGTTTACTCAGTTCTGGGGTAATGGTTGGACTTGGTGATCTTAAAAGTGTTTTTCAACTTGGAATCAATCAATCATAGAATCAACTGTGATAATCATGCTGCTCATTGTTGTATACATAGAGCATGTTTCTTATATTTGAATAGAGTTTACAGTTTCCTTCATCTTTTCTCGTGGAGCAAACTGGTTTTGTAGCACGGTCAGTGACTGTGTTTCATTTTGCAGAGAAGAAAGCTATCACCTCATTAATAAGACCATTCTTGAAAAGTGCACTCCATTTTCATGTCACTTCTTCATGAAAAGTAATGAAATGTGTAGTGCCTCTATATCCTGAGTGGCATTGTAGTGCCTATTCTTCCCCTGCAAGTTAAAAGGTTTGGCTGCAAATCTTCAAAGAGCCTCTAGTGTCTTACTTATTTTGGAAGAGGTTGCTCAGAAAGGTGGTGGAGTCTCCCAGCTTGGCAATATTCCAACGCTTTCTGTACATGATCCTAGGCAACTGGCTCTAGGTGCCCCTGCTTGAGGAGGGGTGTTGGACCACATGGCCTTCAGAGGTGTCTGCCAACCTCAACCATCCTGTGATTCCATGATTTGTTGAGGAGTTGGAAGATTATTTTGTTTCTATCACCTCATATGCTCAGCAGAAAGAACTTGAACTGAAATAATGGTGGTGCTCAGCAACAATATCAAATTAATTCAGTGCGATAATGAAGTCAAGAAATGTGTTTTGAATTTACAGATACTTAACTATTTTCTAATTCTTTCAGTTAAGTGATGTAACTGAGCTGAACAAGAAGTTGGAAGGTCAAGCAAGAAAAGTACAAGCTCGTTTAGAGAATCTACAAGTAAGGTTTATTTTTATATGTTCATGCTTTCTTTATACGTGACAAGTTAAATAAAACCCATTGTTACATTTTGTTGTAGAGGAAGCATGAATTGTTAACAGTACAGAAGTCTAAGAATATCTGTCAAGTGGTGCAACAAAGTAAACCTGTCAAGCAGGAAAAAGTGATGGTAACATCAAAAAATGCTAAGGTAAGAACTGGTCAAAATGAAAGATTAATCCGAAAAACATTAGGTAGTGGAACATTCTCTGTGTATCTGCTAGAAATCAGAAAATGTAACTGCCGATTTTAGTTCATGAGTGGATTAGTTACAGTAAGAAAAAATACAGTTTATATTGGGGTAAAACAGTCAGTTAAAGAATTAAGCTTGTTGCTGTTGGATTTTATATTGTGTTTGTATATACTAATACATATATTTGTATGGCATGTTTTCCTCTTCCTGTCATGTTATCTTTCATCTTTCAATTAGAATTATAACGTGCTTGCACTGGTTTCTTCTACTGTGTTAAAGCAAATCTTAAAACTCATTCTGGTTACTGCTACAGTACAGCACTGTTCTTATGAGTAGCACTAGCTAAAAAGTACTCAGGCTGAAGTATCTGATAAATGATTTTAACTTTCTTAGCCAAAAATTATTGCTACTGTTACTTTATTTGTGGCCAAGCACAGGATAAACTATGCAACTGACCTATGCAGCACAGCACAGGGCCTCTGACACAGTATCTATGACTCCTCTATGCACAGTGGTCTCTGGGTAAGGATTACCACCTTCCACCACTTGATCCACATCTGTTTACCTTTCCCGGAGATAATGCTAAATTACAGGTTGTATTAATAACATACAGGCTTCTCAAACCCTAGGTGCAAGGTCCAACAGAGCATATGTGGCCTGTTTGAGATCACTTTTTCTTTTAATATAATATTTTCACAGGCTCTGAATACAGTAACTTACCTCCCATATTTTATCAGGCTCATCGTCCTTTAAATTATGCATAATATCTGAGAACTAATATACTGATATGTTTCAGTCTGTTACTGTTTTGGCTTAGAAAAATCATTAACTTAAAAGGTGAAATATCTGATGTCATATATGTATTACAGCTACCAACGAATTCACAAGTTTATGAGCTCCTAACTTGTCTTATGGATTGGATCTCAGACCAGCATCTTAGCAAAATAAAAATACATGAAGAAAGAGAGGACAGTCATAAACATCTGGCTATCGAGACCTCAAAAAAGATCTGCACCCAGGAAAGATGTATGAAGGTAAAGGGGTTTGGATTGTTTGCTTTTGTTAATGTTTTCAGATTTATGGGGTTTTCTTCATGATTCTGAGAACATAACAGGTCAGCCTGTTTTATACAGCACTAAGTCAGTATTTATTCTGGCAGTGTGATGTAATAGATAATTTGGCATTTGTAAAGCATACAGATCATTTTTTGTTCAGTCTCAACTTAAGTTTCGGTGTTTTATTTCAAGTCACTTCTGTCAATTGATGTCTTGTGTTTTGTGTGTATGTAATTCCTTTTTCCTAAGAAGATGAAGTCTAATTTAAAGTATTTTGATGCCTATATTAGATACTGAAGTTTCAATTTATAACTGATAAATGGTGATGCTGTGCTATACTTTTAACACTTCTATTGTTTTCTTTCTGGGGCCACCAATGTTTGGAAATCAGTATGGTGTTTGGAAAATCTTTTACTGTTTTTTTGTAATTATATTAAAGATTTATAACCACTGAGATTGGATTTATGGAGATTGAGCATATAAACTTTTTTTTTTTTTTACTTTCTCATGTAAACCTCTAAAATTTGAGATCTCTGTATGTGTGCAATTCTGTTACATGTACTGAATCTGCCCAGTGAGTATTTACATATGTAACCTGTTCAAGAGATAGTTGTTAGTTCTGTTTTTGTTTTTCACTTATACATTAGTTTCATATACTGCGTGTAATTTTACTTCTGTATATTTTTGCAGCTTCTGCCTATAGCTACTGAGCAGCTCCAGTGGATGCCATTTGTGAATTCCAAACTACACATGCCTGTAATTAGATTTATTTACTGGTCTATAAGGCAGTTAGACACTGGTGTTCAGGTAAGATAAATAGTCCTCTTGCAGTATGTTGGGGTTTTTTTAACTTAAATTCATAGAAGACATTAATAGAGTTTTTGTTTTAAGTACATACGAAAAGTGGATGCTTTCAAGTAGTATATATATAAAACCTGTGCTGTCTTTACAAAACATAAATTGACAGTGTTTGCCACAGAGAGATGGCAAGTTAAAAAAATACTTTTTCTAGCTAATTTTAAATTTTGCATTGTGTATCTAAACATAATTTTCTTAAGTAGTTGATCTCTTAAGTGGTGTCTAAGCATCTCAGAAATTATATTTTTACATATGTATTTGCAAAACTTCTGCATTAGAAAAGACTTCAGGTTCACTTTATGCATGGAATTTGTGGAAAGTGATGGAATAAGTGTGTGACAAAGCTGGGAAGTAATTTCAATTTTCATGTTCTCTGTTCAATATCTAACCACTAGGCACTCCTTGTTCTCTGACTAGACTGCTGTAAGAAAAGATCTAGCAGTATAATAAAGGAAAAGACAGGAGACATACTGCAGAGACTTAGTATAGTGTACAGTGCTTTCAATAGTGCTTTTGCTAAAGCAAATGTAGGAAATCTTGTCAATATCTTGAGTTTAAATTTAGTAGAATAATGAGCTGTTGGTTTTATTGCTAATAAACTATATTTTAAATTAGCATATTGTAGAGTTTGATTCTGAAGTAATATTTCTGTATAGTTTATGATGAAAAGGCAATAGATCTGAGCTGCAGAGGGTTCTTAAGGTTCGTGAGTAGATCATGATTCTGTAAATGCTTTCAAAGGATACGATTTCAGGCAGCCTTATAAAATACAGTTGGCTGAAGATGAGCTTATTCTGGAATCAGAGGCTACTTAAATAACGTCAGTGTGTCAGGGCCCTCATTAACTAGTCTTATTATGAAGTATGTGTTGATATGATACAGTGGTAATGTTGTTCAGCTGCTTTTGTAACACGAAGTAATATATCCTGTACAGATTATATTCCAATACATGGTCAAACAATTTGCTACCTGATGTTTAATCGTTAGGGAAACATATGTATCTCCATATAGTACACAGGATTTTAATGTGTTTTAATGGTTACGCGAACTCTGCATTTTTTGAAACAGCATGCAACAATGACTTCAACAATGAGGAGACTTGGTGAAGATATTTTCAAAGGCATAGTAATTAAGGGAAACCCACATAGTTCTTCTGAACAGTCTACAGAGAGTAAATCAAAATTGGCAGCTTTTTTTAAGAGTTCCTGTATGCCTTTGAGATTTCTCTCAACTTTAATTGTGCTTAAAACAGTGACACAAGGTAAGCTCTGCTTTTTAAAATGTTTTTTTTCAGTTGTGCACCTGGACAAAAAACATTTCAGTGATACTACAGAGTCTACTATGCTCTATTAGTGAAAAGTGGGTTTACTTGAGTTTTACTAGTTTGTGAAGCAAAATACATTGGAAACAAGTATGCATCTTGCTGTTAATCATTTAACATTGGAATTTGCATGTTCCTTTTAATACAGTTACTTCTTGTCGGACAAATCAATGTTTCTGGAGAAGGGGAAAAGAGATGTTGGTGATTCTGTCAAACTGTCACTGC
Source organism: Melopsittacus undulatus (assembly GCF_012275295.1). Taxonomy (NCBI): domain Eukaryota; kingdom Metazoa; phylum Chordata; class Aves; order Psittaciformes; family Psittaculidae; genus Melopsittacus; species Melopsittacus undulatus. The sequence continues at coordinate 61,449,831 of NC_047528.1, read as the reverse complement.
AGCAGCAATAGGTTTACAAAGATCTTTGTTGCATCGAATCACAAAGCTAGTTGCTCTTCTCTAAACTAAATAGCAGATTTTGCACAGTTGTTTACCTGTCCCTGAAAGGCTGATCATCTGCAGTCCCAAGTGTTTATTTTCTGACATATTAGTTATCTTTATAGATAAATTGCATGTTCATAGGTATTTCTTATGTATCTTTAATGACACAGAGAAAGCCACTTGTGTAGTGGATGGTAGTTTTTGAATCGAATTGTGTGTGATACAATATATGTCCTGAAATTGCTTTGTCCTTTGGTCTAGTTTGATTATACAGTCCAAACTCCAGCCCTTACCTTTCTGCTGCTCCCCCTTCTTGTACCAAGTCTCGCACTGCAAATGGCTGTCCATAAAATATTATCCATATTGAAAACTGCTGCTCTATGAAACTGTCAGTTCTTGATGCGATTGTCCTTTCAGATTTCACTGTTAAATAGATTGATTTCCAAAAGGCACCATGTTCTATTTACATTAAAGTGTTTTAGACTTCAAAGCAGCCTGTCAAATGACCTTTTTATCCAAATTATTCCAAAATTCCTATGTTGATGTAGCATAGTAATATAATACTTTGTTAACAAGGCAAAAGCAAACAAGGTCAGGAGATAACACAGTTCTGAAAATAGTGTCTTCTTCAGGTCATGACAGGTTACTCTGCTTGTGCAGTTTTTGAAATGCTGTAGCAAATCTCGTCAGTGGGGCCTTATTTGTAAACAGATGCTGTCTGAAAAGACTAAAAGATTTTTGTTAAAATAATGACAAAAATTGACTGTTTCTTGTGAGCTCTGAATGTTGAGCACACTATGAGAAGAGGCACAAAATCAGATTTTTAATGCTTTCCTTCCTTATCCTTTTGACATAGAGATTGGTATATACTTCTCTGTCAGAACCCAGAGAAGAAAGACCTTAAATGAATCTTAAGGAGATATTTTAAAAACTGTTACATTAACTTTGATAATTTAAACATTCTTCCCTATTTCTAGTCTATATATGGCTTCTTTAAAAACTTTAGCAGTAGTACATAATCTGAATTATGATTGAAGGTTCTTAATTCTTAAATCTGCAGATTTGATGAGTAATCCCAAAGAATGTCTGACTTATTAGTTTTCTTTTTTGACATAATTTTTTCAATTCAATAACGGCTTAAATGATTGCTATAAAACAATTCTGTTCACCTGTGCAAAAAGAGTCATCAGCATAAAAGCAGCAGGGTTGATAGGTCCCCTCTGAATGCTAAATTCAATATAGTTGTCATATATTATCAAATTGAGCTTCTGACTGTATAAAGATTGGATTTTTTGTGTATTTATGTCTTTGAGGGGAAAAAACCCAACAGACATCTTTGTAAGCCATATAGTCCAAACTGTCTTCAATGCCTGTTAGAGGATTATTATATCTGCAACAGCTACATCATTTTCAGCTCACACTTCTGCCTTTTACTGATTAAAAAGTAATGGGGGGTTGGGAATCACAGGGTGTACAACTCCTTTCCCTGTGAGTTTTTTTTTTCCACTTTGTTCCCAGGATCCTCTCACTTTTTACATTCGCAGATGAGTATAATAATAAAGTAGGATTCTCTGCTTAGAGCTTGCATAATTTTGTGTTCGCAATAAAACAGAGGAAGTTTGGGTCTTCCCTGCCTCATGGGAGAGGGAGAAGGTAAAGGTTTCAAAGTGACATAATGAGTTAATGAGAGTCAGATTGTGTCAGGACAGGGTGAGAAAAAGCTGTGGAAAATGTATCTCAAGTAATAGAGTAACTGTTCTCTCAGCTGATTTGTTAACTGCTGCCTTCAGTTATGAAGCCTTTTCTCTGTTCAAAGGAAATAGGAAGCGAGGTGTTACAGATCCTTTTTATGAAAGTCAGGCAGAAAACACTAATTATATACCATCAAGAGCAGGTGTGAGAGGTGATTATTGTCTACCTACAGCTACTTAGGAGTACTGTGGTGCTGCATAATTGGGATTTTCTGCAAGAATAAGTTTTACAGGGATAGCATAAGAATTAATGTATCTATAACCTTTTTCCAACTGTTTATGATGCTAACCACTTATTTTTCCCTTTCAAAGACATTTTGAAAGCACAGATCATTTTGATAGCAAGTAGTTTTAAGTGGGGTTACGACTTGAGCAGGCTGACCTAACTTCAGAGACCATCTTACCTTGAGCTGGAGGGTTGGACTAGATTCCAATTTAAATTATTCATTAATTCTGTTTTTGCTATCTCTTTTAATCAGAATGGTTTCTATTTAAAAACGTTGTTACTACTAACATATCCCCTTCTGCTAGTCAAACAAAGAAATGGAGGCAGATTACAGAGATGTTAATTTTCAAGGTATTGTTTGAAAACCATGCCAGAATGTCAAAATCTAATGCCTACTTTGGCATCTGATCTTTTTTTCAGTCTCTTGCATGAAATATGTTATGAATTTTTGGCTATTTCTTAGGCAGCAGAGGTCTGCACCACAAAATTGCTTCAATCGCTGGCATAGTGAGTGACACTAAACAGGGGTGCCAAAGATTTTAAATCCATAGGTAATGAACAGTGTTCTTGTTCATAGCAGTCATATTTCTGAATTATCTGGTTGAGCAGATGAGTATGCCTTTATGCTTAACTTTGCAGTATTTGTATTGTGGGTCTCTACAGTAAATATCAGATACAAACATGGTGGAAATCCACCCTTGACATCATTAATGAACAAACGCAGTATTTCAGCTGTCAGAGGAAACTATTTCAGTCAAGATATTTTGGTGAAGCATGATAATTACTCTTAAATTGAGACTCACATTTCTAGAAATGTTTGATAAAAATGATAAAAAAGAATTGCAAGACAAAAAAATAGTTATTGCAGAGACTTAACCTAAGCAGATGAATGCTCTTGATCAGAATTAATTAGTTTAGTTTCTCATGGTTGCTTTTTCTGCTGTCTTCTGTAACAGGGAAAATAAGTTTCATTGTTAAACATATGTCGAATATCACTATGTATGAATTTTAATCACTGTGACCACATGGCACTAATGATCTAGTGATAAAGTAGCACATTCGTTTTGAATGTAGATCCCATTTGCTTCAGAGTCCGTATCCAGCAGATGGCACTGTAGTTAAACTTTTGCTACAGAATTGTTTCCCTGTACTTAATTTTCCGTGCTCCAGATGATCGATGCTGTTCCAAGATACTAAGAAAGATCTGACATCAGGAAATTAAGAAAATTGGATTGGTTCACTTAATCTACGTTCCGCATATAATTTAGTGAACTCCACAATGGACGCGTATATAAAATGTGTGCACTGAAGCTTAAACTACGGCTGTTATAGGAGGAATCGGAGTAGGTGCTGTTGGACAGCATGGTCTAATGTGAGGCATTCCTACCCATGGCAAGGGGTTTGGAACTAGATAATCTTAAGGTCCTTTCCAACCCTAACCATTATATAATTTATGAAATTAATTGCTCTTCTTCAGACAAATCAGCCCTTAGCTCCTTTAATAAGAGTTTCACAAATGCTGAAACTAACATTGTCTCAAACTATGCAAGCTTGTAATTTTCTCTTAAGCAATTTGTAAGTATATTTTTCTTCATATGAGTTGTAGTTTGTCTTTTTCCTCACAATAAAATGTTAGGGAATAAAAACAAAGATAATGTCTTTAAATAAAAATAAAATTTAATATTTTCAGCCATTTAACTTGCCGAGAGTTACTGAAAAAGTAACTTTCAGGATAGTTGTTCACATATTGCTTAATGGTGCTATATTATAGAAGTTTTACTGCTTTTATTCTGATGTTTTACAGTGGATTACCTGGCTCAGGCGTTTGATTCCCTTAGAACAGACTTGAAGACAGATGAAGGGAAGGCCTTATTTTTGGAATACCAGTGTGTGCCTATTATATTAAGTCACTTAAAAGTATCCAGTAGAGGTCTGCTTTCCATTGCTCTTGATGGATTACTTCAGATGACCACAGAATCTGGTAAATTTTGATAATTAATAAAAATAAAAATATAATCATTATGAAAACAGGTAAAGTAAGCAGAAATACAGCGTGAAAAATAACAGAATTCTGTGTAAATATTTTAATCTAGTATTAGAATTTGTTTGTATCATGTAAATTAATCAGAGACATAAAATGTGTTTCTAAATTGTCTTTCTCTGAGTTGTCTTGTCTTCTCTTTTCTGTCTACATGCCTATGCTTTATATTTTGTCCTGATTGCTTTCTATTTATTGATGTGAAATTTTTTCATTGCTATTTTTAGGTTGGCTTTTCCATTTATTCCACTGAATTACCTTGCAGATGTTTTTCTTTGAAGTCAGGCTGTGCCAAGGAAACCATATCATTGAAAACCTGTCAGCAGGTGGAGATAAAAAATAGACTTTATTTAATTTCTTTTTCTAGTTTGATGAACAGTTCATCCCCAGTCATTTTTTAGTTTCTGATAATTGGAAATGGCCTTTCTGGAAGAGATGGTCATGTTTTGCTGAATTTTACTGTGCTGTCATCCTGTAAAGGGTTTATAATCTCATTTGTCACAGCACTTTTCCAAGTGATACAGGCTAAGAATCAGTTGATAAAGAACTGGATGAACATATGAAGGTAGTGAAGCATTCCAGTGCCATGTTGAATAAACCTTCTGACTGGTTTGGGTAGGGTTTTTTTTAAGATAGGAATTACTCACTGTCTTCTAGAACAGAAAAGGGGAAGGGGCTGCTGCTATTACTATTTTTAAAATGTATGTTGTTATTTTGGAAGTATTTTGTTACCAGGCATTATAGTGGTAAGAATAGCAAGCATTTTTGACTTGGGATGGAACAGCATTGAGTTAAAAAGCCATTTTGTACTGATGTGAGTGGCAGAAATATTAAACTAAAGTTTTAATCTTACTTGCAGGCTCTCTTTCGGATATGTAGTTAGTGTGGTCTTATACTGAAGTATTCTTCCTAATAGTCATAACTATGATTGGTAAAGTGACTAGGAAAGATAGTTGTATGCACAAAACTAAGCTGAGCAAGGTGGATGGTGTCTGATATTGCTTTGGGTAATGCCAATTAATAACAGTACATCTTCTGTTATCTAGAAGTAGTCATTGAGATATACTAAATACCTGAAGTTTGAAGAATAGTGGAGATACATTGTGACTCGCATTTTGCCTTGTTGCTTCTCAGAGAAGATGTATTATATGTGAAATCAGGGGGGAGGAGTAATGTTTAATTGAATTGACATTTGAGAATTTATATCCAGTTGCCGAGAAATAAAGCCTTATGCAGGGCCTTATCTCTTTAGTAGAATAAATAGCCAGTACAGTAGTTATAGGCATGTTCTGCTCTTTTCCATTACATAGTGTTTTGCAAGAAATTGTTAGCAATGAGAAGTAGTGTTGTTGGTGGGAATTTGATATTTTCATTCCTGTATAAGCGTCCTATTAAGAAGTCATTGAAAGACAAACTAGAAGGTGGCAGTGGATATTCAGAGAACTTGCTGTGTTAGATTAAAACAAGAATTTATTATTTTAATGCTGTATTGGTGTGCAGCCTTACATATAAAGCTGTAGGTAGTTGGCCATATACTAAAATATGCAATATTATTACCCCAAAAGACAGCATCTGACCAAAAGGAGGCAAAATCTAAGCTTTTTTTTTTTTTGTCCTGTAAGATACATAATCACAGGCATTCTTTCAACTTGCTGCAATAATTTTCAATTAGAGTGTTCAAATATTTGCTCAAAAATATTACCTTCAGAGCTGAAATGATTTGAAATTACGTTGGAAAAAAGGGTGTGGGTTTTTTTTTTTAAGTATTTTTAAAGATTAAAATTTCAGTTGCCTAGGTTGAAAGGTGTGAATCAGGTGTGAAATAACTACTGTGTTGTACTACTCTGCCCTGTAACTGCATGTACCTTCTGTTATTGTAAGCAATGAATGCCAATGGTTCTGTATAGTCCAGGCTTGTCTGAGGTCCTCATATAGGTTCTCTTCCCTGTAAGAAATATCTTGCTCATGTTCCAGAGATGAAACTTAGATTTCTGTCGTATATTAAGGAAAATTACTTAAGCTGCATATGAAGAAAGTACCTACTAGTCTAAGATGAATATTTCTGTTGCTAAACATTATAACAGTCTGCAGTACTGCTTAAGCCTGTTGACTGATTTGGTTTTGGTATGCACATTTTCACATTTTAGATCAGTATCATTGCTTTTGGCTTTAGAGTAGATGTGGTACAGTGGGTCCAAGATCCAAGTTTCCATTGTGAGTTCATACAACACTGACAGTGCTGATGAGGCATTCAGTTACTGAAAATATGATGCCAAATGCAAGCGGTGAGGCATTGGTATCATCTGTTTTCTATCAATGTACAAGATCTTAATGGCAAATTAAAATTTAACAGTCTTACCATTGTGCATCTTACTGGTACAAAAGAACTTCCCTTGCAGTTTATGTTCATGCTGTAATAGTCTTGTAACTTTGGCTTTTACATCTTCTGGTACTTCTGTGAATTCTGTTCACTTCTTTTGGTGCTGTTTGATGAAAGAAACTTTGCAGTTGAGTGACTTCTTACCCTAACCATTTGCTTTCTGTTAGTAAATACTTGCTTCATTTAACCTAAGCTAGAAACTTTATAAGTAGCTGAAATTGAGTTGTAGGTAATTTTTAGGATACAAAATGTAATTTAAAATAATTTGTTTTATTTCATGCCTTTTGCGTGCTGGAGTGATTCTTTTCCTTCACATGAGCTCAGTGACCTAAGTTGAAATCTAGTTGGTTTAGTCTGTCTTCAGTGGAAGCAACAGGTTGATTTTAAATTCCCCATTTGGAAGAGTTAACAGCTTGTTATGAACCTGACAATAGGAAATCAGACCAACAAAGGTATTTTATCCCTGTTCTCTTACTACATTCTGCTAGTATTTTTATCTAAAAATGTACATAATGGTGCATAAATGGTCCATTTCAGCCTGTTAAGCCTTTTATTTTAAATGTCCCTTCCAGTAGCTGATACAAGTGAAACACAGCACTGAAGCAGCATTTTAGCTATATTTTCACTGTAGCTGTCTATCATTATTGTTTCTGTGTCATGGTAAGATGGGATGAATGCCAGTTCAGGTTTATAATTTTCAGTCTCTTATTTGGCTCTCCATACCCATTACTGGGATTTCAGTCCATGTTTTTTTTTTTTTTTTTGGAGAATGCCTAGCTTTCCTTTGCTGTAAAGACTGGCTGATTAAAAGCAGAATCAAGGTAGCAAGTCCTTCAGGGTATTTTTAATGGTGGTGGTATTTTGCTTGATCTGGGGCTTGAGATGAGTGCCATAAGATTCAACTTGATCCTTCTTTTGATCTTTGAAACTAATAAGTGGTCTGTAAAGACAGCTTTCTTGCATCCCATTGAGTAAAAGGGGAAGAGATACATTCCTGCTCTTTTGACAGGGATGAAAGATTTTAGTGCCAAAGATTTTCTTACCTTAGTTAAGGAAAGCAGGCTACCAAGTCATGATGTCTGTAGTCCTGTCTTTAAGCTATGAACCTGTCTGAAGGTAGAAGTAAGAACAAAACCATCTCTGATAGTACTGTCACAGAAATAGATTTAGTTTCTTGATAAACTCTGAATGTGCTTGGTGATAGATCTCCACAAATGTAGTGCTTCGACTGCCTTTGAAATTTTGGCAACAAAATGTATTAGCCACTAAATACTGATATGTTTCAGTTTAGTCAAAAGGCTTATAATGTAGTTATTGCTTAACAAAACACTTATCATTTCCCACTTAAATTACTAGTGAAATTAGTTTAATAAATAAATTACTAGCTCCTTTAAATCATCCAATTTTTTACAGTATGACACCAGTGACTTCCAGAGTATCTTCATACCCAAGTTCTCTTCCCAAGACTACAAATTTCTTTTGTCAACAGATCTTGTTTCTAGGACAGTAGTTGCAGCACTCTGTTCAAGAGAATTCCTAGATGCCAGACATGAAACATTTTCGGGAAACAAGCTAGTAATAAATAGCATGACCTCAGCAAGAAAATTTGCTCTGTGGGTGTTGAAGAACACCACATCATTAGTTTTAAATCACCCTGTAGTTGAATATGTGTCATATACAGTCTTGTTGAATACTGTTGTTCCTGTCATCTCCCTTCTTTTGCAGCTTCCTGTGTTTTTTTTTCACCTGTGAATCAGTTAAAAGGGTTCCAAAGGATATAGTGAATTTATAGTCGCCTATCAAAAATACCTCTCTTGAGCTGTGGTCTGATTCATGCTTGATTTGAGATCTGCTATGTTAAATCTGATATCAAGCACAGAGCTGCCTGTCTCAGTTTCACCCTTTGCACTTTTGCACAAAGAACAGTATCTCTTAAATTCCTCCTGCAGTGATGGCTAACTTCTATCAGGTAGATTAGTACATTCCCCTTTCCCAACCTTACCTTTATTCAAGGAAATCAAAACTTGCTCATTAGACATTACCAAGCACTGGCCTTTGCTTTTATTAAACCTTATGTTTACTTTGTCTTCAAGCTTACTTCTGTTTTACAGAGAGAATATTTTAGAATCATAGAATAGTTAGGATTGGAAAGGACCTCAAGATCATCTAGTTCCAACCCCCCTGCCATGGGCAGGGACACATCACACTAAACCATATCACCCAAGGCTTCATCCAACCTGGTCTTGAACACTGCCAGGGATGGAGCATTCACTACCTCCCTGGGCAACCCATTCCAGTACCTCACCACCCTAATAGTAAAGAATTCCTTCCTTATATCCAGTCTAAACCTCTGCTGTTTAAGTTTCAACCCGTTACCCCTTGTCCTGTCACTACAGTCCCTAACGAATAGTCCCTCTCCAGCATTTTGCATTAGTGTGTGCTTATTTACAAATACACAAGTGCATACTGGAAAAAAGTTCTCTAAATGACTCTCATGTTCACTCTAAAATGTATTCTCATAGGGCTAAGTATGATTTCTTAACCATATTAGCATTGTTTAAGAGTTTTAGCAACTGCGGAAGTGAGCTGTATTTAAACATTAACTGAACCTTACTTACAATTATTTTTTTTTTAGAAGAAAATATTATTGGCATGGATAACCAAATCTGTGTCCAGATTTACTCATTTTACAGGGGAATTAAGCCAGTGGAGATAAAATATGTCTCCATAGCAAGAAGTTGTAATTACTTACTTGTAAATTGAAGTTAAGGTCCCTTCCAACCCAAACCATTCTATGATACTATGAATCTTTTAATGTGGACTGCATATATGAACACTCTCTCTCTTGCTTCGTGTTAGGATGCTTCCGTGACTAGTGCTAGGTATTCTACAGTTCACGTTGATCAAGTGCTTCTAAAAATCAGTGGTTGGAATCTATTAGGGAAACCCAAACCTACTGGTTGTTTTTTTTTTTTTTTTTGTTCCCTTGAGGTTTTGCATTTTGGGACTTTAAAGGCTACAAACAATAAAGGTATGAAGTAAAAATTGCTTGTATGCTTAAACAGTTTAAAACTTAAATGTATTTTTCAGCATATTACCTTTCCTGGTTACTTTGCAGGATTAAACTTTTCAAATGAGCTTATTCTGCAGTCCTGAAAGGGTAAAAATGTCAAGTCTGTAAATAGCCATACTAAGGTAGGATTCCCCCTCACCTGTGTGAAAGGCAGATGTGAAATTATCCTGAGGAACTGTGTTTGAAGCTATAGCAAATGGAATGATTTACAGCTTATGTGGGATAAACATTGAAATACAAACTATTTAAAAGGAAATCCTTCCTCTATTATCCTGTCTTACCTTTGTAATTTTTTTACTCATTCTTCTGAAAACAGCGAATAATTATGTTGGATTAATAGATGTCTGTTTAATATTTTAACCACAGATAAATATCTCTATTAATATGTCAAACTGTTAAATACAGCCTGTGATAATGTTAGGACCAACCTGTGTATTTGCTGAAAGCAAGCAAGTGCACCAAAAGTTTGCACACATTTTTGTTGTTTTTATTTTGTATTTGACTAGCAGAACTACTATACTTCATAGCTGACTTTTCAAGGTGGATTTATAGCAATGTCATAATTGAAATAATTTCATAAAGGCTTTTTTTTTTTAAGTAGATAGTACAGTGTGCAGTTTGAGTAACATCTATGCATTGTCAGAGTTTGGACTTTGTTTACATGCTTACTTGCAATCTGACCTTACAGAATCACAGGTTATGCCAGTTTACATTTATTTATGCAAAGTCTTCCTTATTAGACTTTGTCACTGACTTTGAAGTGCTGTGCTTAGTTCTGAGCTGGTTATTACAGGTGTGGAGATACAAAAGCAGAGGAAACAAGGCAGGCAAGATCTAACAAAAAAGGTGTTGGAACAAGGTTCCTTTAGGTGTCCTCTGTAAGAGAGTTGTGATTCCTTCAGTAACTCCGGTAGTTTATTAGACTTTTTCTAGTTTCTTTAGCAAAGTAACCCATAATATGCCATAGTTTCAATTTATAATGCTACCTAGGTTACTTGTAAAATGGTGGGTTTTTCTCTCAGGCCTCATTAGAATAGGTCTTTCATGGTTAGACCATGTTAGTTGCTCACAGACATACTGAGATTCAATCAGCACACCAAAAGTTTTCATCCTCTCATGTTTCTAATTAGTGATTTTACAGGAAAAATGTTTGTTGCTTCCTAGTGTATTGTCTTTACTCTTCTGCTATTCCAGCAAGTAAGATGATTCTGGTTTTCATTTATTTTGTACCTGTTACCTAAATGAGCAATTCCAACATGGAATTTCATTTGACTACACCTGTTTCCATGCCAGGGTCATTAATACACTAAATAAACACAATTAAAGAATCAGTATTTAAAATTCACTTCTCAAGGTGGAGTATTTTGTTTTGCTTTTACCCACTTCCATAAGCTACACACCTTTCAGTGCTTTTACTAACTGTCATGTTCTCCAATGTAATATGTGTTGTCCTCTATGTGCCTCGTGATGGCGCTCAAGATGATCTGCTCCATAACTTTTTTGGCACTGAGATCTTCCTTTTAGTCCTTCTTGTAGATTGGCATCACATTTGGTAACCTCCAGTTAGCTGGGACCAACTTGGTCATCTGGGACCAACTTGGTCAGCCAGGACTGCTGATTAATGATGGAAAGTGGCTTGGTGAGCGCTTCCACCAGCTCCCTCAGTACCCTTGGGTGAATCCCACCTGGCCCCAGATAACTGTGTGTGTCTAAATGGTGTGGCAGTCACTGATCATTTTCCCTTGGATTATGGGGATTTCATTCTGCTTCCTGTCTTCCAGCTCAGGAGGTTAGTCTGAGAACAACTGGTCTGACTATTAAAGACTAAGGCAAAATGGGCATTGAGTACATCAGCCTTTTCCTCAGCCTTTGTCACTATGTTTCCTCTCACACCCAATAAAGGATGAATATTTTCCTTAACCCTGTTTTTGTTGCTAATATATTTATAGAAACATTTTTTATTATCTTTTATGGCAGCAAACTGATTAATTTCTAGTTGGGTTTTGTCTCTTATAGTTTTCTCCCTGCACAACCTCATGACATCCTCGTAGTCCTCCTGAGTGGCCTGCCCCTTCTTATGAAGGTCTTAAACTCTCTTCTTTTTCCCAGAGTTCCAGCCCAAGCTCTCTGTTCAGCCAGATCAGTCTTCCCCACTGGCTCATCTTTCTGCACATGAGGGCAGCGATAGCCTGCTTCTGTGCCTTTGAGATTTCCTTTCTTAAAGAATGTCCAGCCATCCTGGATTCCTTTGCCCTTCAGGACTGCCTCCACTGCGACTCTGTCAACAAGGCCAGAGTCTGCCCCCTGGAAGCCCAAGGCAGCAGTTCTGCTGACCCTCTCCTTACTTCTCCAAGAACTGAAAACTCATTTTGTGTTCTCTATGCCCAAGACAGCCTCCAGCCATCACAAGTCCTTCTTTATTCACAAACAACAGGTCCAGTGGCACACCTCCCATAGTTGGCTCCCTCACCAGCTGTGTCAGCAGGTTTACTTCCACACACTGTAGGAAGCTCCTTGACAGTTTGCTGTATTGTACTTCCAGGAGTCGTCTGGTAAGTGGAAATCCCCCATGAGAACAAGAGTTAGTGACAGTGAGATTTCTCCCAGATGTTTATAGAATATTTCATCTGCTTCTTCATCCTGGTTGGGTGGTCTGTAATAGACTCCCACTATGATGTCTATGTTGTCATTCCCCCAGATTCTTAGCCGTAAACTACCCAACCCTATTGTCACCATCATCAAGCTATAGCCCTCTGTGTTAGGGCTACCTAACACAGAGGGCTACCCCATGGCCTATCTTTCCTTGCCTGTCTCTTCTGAAGAGTTTATAACCATCCATTGCAGCACTCCACTTGTGGGAGTCATCCCACCATGTTTCTGTCATGGCAGCTATTTCATAATTTTCCTGCTGCACAATGGCTTCCAGCTCCTCCTATTTGTTGCACATGCTGCATGCACTGGTGTAGGTGCACTTCAGTTTTGCTATTGACCCCACCACCTTTTTTGCAGGGGAAGCTATAATTCCTACATAACAATTCCCAGGCACTTCTGTTGATGTATAGTTTCTAACACATCAGTAACCCTTGTGTCTTTGCTGACACATGGTTCTCCATCCCTGGCTTCCCCTGAGACAGTAGACCAAAGGACCTTGCTAGCACACTATATCTCAAACATTGGTGTGCTGCACCCACGGCTTATCTCTAGTGCATCTGGTTAGTGAGATGACCTTGCTACCTTTTTAAGTATATAGCTGGGAGAAATTTTTGTTTCTTACTGATGTCTGCCTTTACTTTTCATACTATCCTTGTCATAGTTTCTGACCTCCAAGTTAGAGGCCCCTCTTCTAGGCTTTTTTTTTATTCCAGGCATGTCTTGTCACATAAGTATTCCTGTGGTTTTATTATTATTAAAATTTTCTTTTTTTCATTTTGTTTTGGTGGGTGTAACCTTTAGCTGCCATTTGAGAATGGTATTGGTCTCCCATATGTCCTGTCTCATGTCTGCATTAATATCTTGCATACTGTAGGAAACTTCAGAGTAATTCGGATCATACTGAGGTCAACACATACTGGGTGACCAGCTGAAAATGCCGCTTGGGCTCCCTCAGCTCAGGATCACCCATGTAAACATCTGCATTTGAGGTGCCTTGTGCTGAATGGAATGTCACCCTATCTCCACAGTGCTTTAACCACTGATCATCCTGGCTACTGATTATAGGAAATAAAGTTAAATTCAGCAAATTGTTCAAGTCATACAGGTGACTGTATTATAGACAGTTGGTTATTAGCAACATGTGATATTACTGCTTCCTTTTAAGTGTTTCTGCCATGATACATAGTTGTTAGTTAACTTTTCCATGCTAGCAGACAGTGGTGTGTGACTCACTTGCATTGCTGTCACCTGTTCTCCATTCTCCTGGCAGATCCTCATGCAATTAGAAATGATGCAAAATTGCAATCATTAATTTGTTAAAACATGATCTTAGAGTTGGCATTCTGGACGGTCTTCATTTTCTGAGTGGTTTAGCTTTTGGTATAAAACAGAATTTTCCAATTTACTATAGCTGGTGAGATTTTATGCTGTGAATGACTGATTACTTTGAAGGTAAATTTCAGATGAATTCTGTCAACATTAATAAGTTGCTTATTGTTCATTGCAGCTGTCGTGGTTTAAACCAAGTCCACACACAGCTCATTCACTCACTCCCCCTCTTGCTCCCCCAACTCCCGGAGAATTAGGAAGGAGAATCCAAAGAATGTAGCCCCCACGGGTTGAGATAAGGACAGTTTAATAGCTAAGGCACAACACAAATCACTACTGCCATTACTACTACAAGTAATAATGATAAAGCCAATAACAAGTGAAGAGAATACAACACCTCACTAGCCACCAACCCATAACTTACTCCACCCTGCCTGACCGAGCACCGACCGATACCTCCTCCATCCCCCCAGAGCTCCAGCCCTTCCGGGTCTCTCCCAGTTACATGCTGGGTATGATGTGCTATGGTATGGAATACCTCTTTGGCTAGCCTGGGTCAGGTGTCCTGTCTCTCCTTCCTCCCGGCCTCCCCTCCTCCCTGGCAGAACATGAGCTCAGAAAAGGCCTTGGACAAACCAAGCATTTGAGCAGTAACTCAAAACATACTTGCTATCAGCAACCATTCTCAGCCCGAAAGTCAAAACACAGCACTGCACCAGCTACCAAGAAGGAGAAAAATGACTGCTACTGCTCAAACCAAGACAGCAGCCTACCAATCAAGTTAAGCTAATGCAGCTACAACATGCTGCAGTTTTATGAAGGATACCAGCAAGGCTTTTGCAGATTAAATTGTGCCAAAGTCCTGTCAGGATGGACTCCAATTTAGTTTTTCTAAAATAGTTAATAAAAACAAAATCTGTACAGATCTAGAATATTTAAAAATGCTCCAAAATATTTAAAATGTAAAGCTTATATTCTTTTAGCTCATCAGCTAGACATGCATTTAAATCAGATGCTTATTTTGTACATTTTCTGATTACTTAGAATATGTTCTCCAAAAGCTTATCTGAAATGAATATATAAAGAATGTACAGAACATGTGTCTTTTAAATGTGTGCCTTCATCAGTTTGCTTTCACATTGTCATGTTTTAAACCCAGCCGGTAACTCAGTGCTGTGCAGCTGTTCACTCACCCTTCCCCCTTTCCCCTTCCGGGTGGGATGGGGAGGAGAATCAAAAGAATGTAAACTCCATGGGTTGAGATAAGAACAGTTTAATAACTAAAATAAAGTAAAATATAGTGACAATAAAAAGAATACCAATAACAATAATAATAATAATAGGAAATGAGAAAAAATGAAAGCTCAGAAAACCCAAGTGATGCACAGTACAATTGCTCTCCACCCACTGACCTATACCCAGCATGACTGGAGCAGTGATCTGGACCTTCCAGGTAACTCCCCCTGTTTATATACTGTGCATGATGTGCTGTGGTATGGAATACCCCTTTGGCTAGTTCAGGTCAGGTCTTTGCTTCCTCCCAGCTTCCCGTGCCCCTTCTCACTGGCAGAGCATGAAACTGAAAAGTCCCTTGACTGGAGTAAGCATTACTTAGAAACAACTAAAACATCAGTGTGTTATCAGCATTTTTTTCCCAGACTAAAGCCGAAACACAACACTGAACCAGCTACTGGGAAGAAAAATAAGTGTTACAGCTGAAACCAGGGCGCATAATTGAACTCTGCAAACTTTTAAAAATTATTTCCACTTTGACTCTTCTGTTTTATAATAAAAATCCTGTCTTAAAATTAATGCATATCTTTTACATTGGTTCATAAACTTCATAGTCAAAACATTCTTACAGCATCTAATTATTATTTTTAAATGAAATATTTTTTAGGAACCAGTAAGAGCAAGGCAGCAAAGAATTCTCTAGGTCAGCCGAAATGGTATTTGTTTACCCCTGCAGAAAAGGACTGTGAAAGCATTTTATGACTATTTAAGGAGTTTTATAGGAATAAATTGTAGGACTGCCCTCTTCATCCCAAGACTTGTTACCTTCAGATCTCTCATGAATCAGAATTCAACTAATTCAGAAGTCATGTAAAATGAGAGGTTTCTAAAGCATTTTGTTTTAATAAGCAATGGAAAGAAGAAAAACCTTTCTTTTCAATTTACTTTTTGAATGTCAATGTTCTTACACATTTCTTTACACTTTTCTCACCTTTTGTATGTAAGATATAGTGTCTCAAGTTTTTGTTGTTAAAACAGATTTCATTAGTGCAATGCAGATAGATAGGACCATTTCTGTTTCTTGCAAATAGGCAGTCATTTGTAGAAGCCCTAGCAAGCTATAGAAGAATTTCTAAAAGTTGTAGTTTTATATAATTTCTATAAAGTTATGATAACATAATTTATAGTTCTAGGTTTTTCTTGCTTTAGGGAAGGTTATCTCTTCTTGGTACTGGTATAGAAGTGTTTACCTCAAACACTCTCAAGTTATGGAAGTGCTTTAATATGAAGTACTGTTAAGATAGTAGGATCGTATTCATTGTGCTTTGTGTATTTGCCATTTCTGTTTATAATTTTTGTCACCTCTTCTTATGGATAGTAACAAGTTAGACTTACTAAGGCATGATAGCATCATACTAGAAGTGACTTCTGGGTTAATTGTTTTTCCAGGGTTAAGACACTGCTGTGTGTACTTAATACTTCAAAGTTCTGTTATAGAGAGCAGTGGCTCAATAAAGAGCACTGATTCTTGAGTGTATGTCAGCTGTGTATCACTTAACAGAGCACACTCTCTGAACCCATGTAAGGATTTTCTGCTTGCTGTTATTGACAGGTAGCCCTGAGTTTTTGATATCACAATTTCTGAAAAATAATACCTTCTGCAGCATAAAATACCGGTTTTGAAAGATCTTCCTAACAGTAAGGTCTAGGAATTACTGTGTCCTTGTTGACAATTAGTTCTTTAGGCTCTCAAGCTCACTTTAATTGCCAAGTTAATTCTTTTTTTTTGGCCCCTGTTCTGAACAGCTTTTCTGTGGCATTTCTTTTCATTTTGTATCAGTAAGCATCCTGAAATAAATTAAAACTTGAATTCACTCCAAGGCTACTACTTATATTTAGTAAGTTGTTTGTCCTTGCACCAAGGAAGGGGAAAATTTTGACCAAAAGATACATCCATCCTCTCTGTACTGATAAAAGCATTTTGACACCCTATTTATAAATTACAGTATTCAGCATATGTACAAAGACTTTTTTAATGTCTGTGTTTATTGGTTTATGCTGTAATTTGCATAGTGCAATGTCTTATTAAGTATAACACATACAAAATAAAAAAAATATTTTTAACATAAAAACATTAAAATGTTTTCCTAATGTGTATTCTGCTGATGCAAATGCCTTATGCTATGTGAAAGACTATTCATTTTAACAAAAAGAATCAGTTATTACTTATTTTCTTTATTTTTACTATAAATTAATATCAGAACCAAGAATGACATAACAATGGAACAGATTTAACCTTTTTCAGAAGTGATTTGATTTTGAGGAGTAGGATAGAGGGAAATGTTCAATGTGATTTGGAAACTCATCCACTATTTTAAGGGAGTTTTGTTGGTGTTTAAATGTATTGAAGTGTTCTTATCCAGCCCTTTTACCTCTCAAGTGTTACTTTGCCTGTCTTGAAAAAGAGTACAGTGACAGTATTTTGATAATGAAAGGCTCTCAGGTATCACATTAGGTTCTACATGTACTGTCCCTGTCCATGTGATTTGCAGCAGCTTAAAGTATTTCCTTCTGAGTCTTTTTGCACAGCTTAATGTTCCCCTCACATGATCAAAAGGAAATAACCATGATAAATGAGCACTGAGTAAGCACATTCAAGATAAGAATTTTTGAGTTTAAAATTGTTGTGTTTCCTGTTTTCCTTTGTTCTCAAGGGAATAAGCCTTGTTTTAACACAAGGGTTGGAAATGTCAGAACTCCATGGAACTTGCATTTTTTTCCAGTTCTTAGTTTTACCTGAGTTTTGCATCACATGCTCTGCATAAACTGAATTATTTCGTGCTTCTAATAGTTGCACAACATGAGGCACTTAAAGCCTTTTAAATCTATGTAACAACTATTTAACTTTTCCCTGCACTGAGCTGTGTAATATAGATTTTAATTGTTTTCTTTTACAGATTCTGTACAGCCTTTCCTGGAAGCCTGCAGTAATGAATCCTTCTTCCGAACTTGCTCTCTTTTGCTTCGAAGTTCTAAGCTAGATACTCAGATTTTGGAAAAGCTCTGTGTGATACTGCAAAAACTCTCCAGGATAAAGTAATTCTTTACTACTATTATTCTGTTAGTTATTATTAGATCAGCAAACTCAAGGACTTTTATTTTTCTCCTTTTTCAAAAACTCATCTCTGTTTTGCTGTTTATTTGCTCCACCATAGACAATGCTGGATGCTCTCTGTTAGCAGGTGGGGTTGGAATTAGATGATCTTTAAGGTCCCTTCCAGCCCAAACCATTCTATGATTCTATAAATTGCACTGGAAAGGTACTAAAAGTAAAATTAAAAAATCTTAATTTGTTGCTTTTAGAAACTTTTCACGAGTGTGAAACCCTGTTATAGCCTTTCTTTGAGCTTTCATTATACTACATGTTCACTTACTCAAGTGAAAGTATATTTTTTTGTGACTTTTGACAAGATTTTTCTCACCATGTATTTATAACCTTCTGCTTAGAGACATTATACGGAATGTAGAAGACTTATATGAAACTCCCAATGTAATGCAAATTTTTCTTCATTAAAAATACCATTTTCTGTAGAATCTTGAACGTTTAGATGAAACCTCTCAATTTTAAATTGACAACTATTGTATGTAAAATCTTTTGCAGAAGTAATAAGAAGATGTTTGAAATGTTTACTCTTCACCAAATGATCCAAGAACTGCACAGGACTACAAATCCAGATCATGTTTTCCTCTGCATAAACCTCAACTCAATTCTGTTAAATTTGGGATTGTCAAGGAGTAACTCTCTTACCTCCAGTTTAAGCACAAGTCACTAGCACCATCATTCAATCTAATTTTTGTTCTGTATGACTTTTACCAGCAGTTTATGTTACTTGAAATTTGGAGGGGTTTTCTTACTGTTTTGTGTAAATTAATTAAGCAGAATCTCAGTACTGGATAAGTTACTCTGTATTGTGTGGAATCTCATTAATATTTCCCTCACTCATGAAAAGGAAAATGAAAATGTTAAATGGCTTTCTTCATTGAAAGAAATGAAAATAATGCTTCTGATCTGAATGATTCATGTACCCTAAGGAACTGGATCCCTTGAGTCAGCAGATCAGAAATACCAACATTTCCTTACAGGTATGAATCTTGGTTTCCTTTGACTCTTCAGAGAGTTTTATAAATTCATTTACTTATTTTATGATTGATAAGTAACAGACAAGTATCTTAGCAAATTAACTTTTGAGATAATTAGAGTCATAATATGGTTTAACAAAACTAGATGTATTGAATGAGAATATTTTTGGTTTAATTTCAAAATGCCGTAGTGTTTGGGTGTTTTTTATATGTATATATATAACAGTATTTTATCCTGTTTTGTAAGAATTTCTACTGTCACTTTGGGTTGTAATATCTCTGCAAATGTAAATAAAAACATTCCTTCAAATGCCTGGTAATAGTAGTCCCCAATGTAAAATACTTTATTTTGTTATTTCTGCTATATTTTGTTTTAATTTGCAGTATAATCCTCATAGTACCCACATTTCTGCATGTAATGAATATACTTTTCGTCTGCCACAGTTCAGTGTTCAGAAGTTCTTGCACGTAGGAAATAGGATACTACTTAAAAATTCAACTTAGTCTTCTGATTTCTGATTTGTACTGTAATTACTGAAACTTTTTAATTGTAAAATTGAGGCTCTGGTTAAAATTTAAAGATCTGCTGTATATTAGTTTTCCACTAAGACTGGCAGTATAAAACTTCAGAGTGGTTTACTTCTCAGTTCCATACTTTTTTTTTCCCCCTTGGTTTTCCTTTGTATTTTTTACCAGAACTCTTTGAACTGAGTCTTTGAAGTTGAATTCTAAATGCAGATATTTTTCTAGCAATGTGAGTTGTGTTTCTAACAAGCTTTCCTATGAAAGGAGTCTACGCTACATTTGGCACGGCATATGTCCAGAAGAGAGAACAAGTAATGCGTACTCTTTGGGCAGGAAATGAATTCTAGGTAATTTTTAAATCACACTAATAATAGCTAAAAGCTTTTTCTGACAGTGGGTTATGTTTTGGAATAGGATTTCTTCATCAGGCAATTCAGAATTTCATCGGATTTACCCGAAGTGCAAAAGCTTGCTTGTATCTTTGGCTGGAGACAAAACCCTCTTATTTAGGAGGTGTGTTCCCAGTCCTCATGTGCTTCTCCATCCACTTGGTTATTAAAAATACTAGAAAATAAATAATTAAAAAAAGCTATAGAAAGTTGTTAGGTTTCCTGCATTCACAGGAATGTTGATTGTGCTTATGACTTTCAGGCTTCATCACTGTGGTTTGTTAATCTAACCTTTTTTGTGGTACCAGTTTAACACTGTGTGTTCATCTAATAATTGCAATGGTAATGCAGTAAAAGAGTATGATGTAGCTTTTATGATGGGTCCCTTGTGTTTTCAGTGGGATTTACAGTCTGACAAGATGAATCACCATTCAAATTTTTATGATCTAGAATGTTTCTGTTAAAATGCAAAAAAATATTTTTGAATCTGTTACATATTAATGCAATTAAATTGATTGATGAACTAAGAATAAGACAAATGATTTTGATCTTAGGTAAATTTTAACAGAGCTGTAAAGAAAAATAGAAGTTCTTGATTTAACATTCATATAACAGTAAACAAAAAGTATCAGGAATAAAGAAATAAATTAATTATGAAGTGTCTTTTGAAGAATAGATACTTCCTTAAATAAAAAAGCTCTAGTAAAGTTCCAAAACGTGCATGTTATTTTTTGATGCAGGGTAATTCTTTGCTAAAAATTAGACTCACAAATACACTCTAGTAGAGTCATATGTGATGGTAGAAGTGATTTTTTTTTTTAAGCCAGTTGTTGACAGATAACTTAGAGTAGTTCCTTAGTACACCCATAAAATTTTTCAGTGAAGATATTTGAAGAATATATAGCATGCCATGTTTTTTCCAAAATTTATTACTAATCAATCCCTGTTAAGGTGGAGATATATATGAAGCCTTCTAATATCTAGAAAGGCAAAATGATGACTTTGGAATCTGTTTTATTCGCTATCAGATTTTCAGTTGGTGTTGAATTGCATCTTTAAACGTGCATGGGTTTATGGTACGTGCAGACTATAAATACAAGTGAAAAGAATGTCTTACAATGTGTTTTCAGGATCAGAGACTTCAAGGAATGTAAATGTCAGTCTACCAAAAATGAAACTAAAATGATCAAAAATAATAAACTGAAATGAAGATTTTAGATTATTCTGTTTTGATTTGTAATTGATTATCTAGAGTAGCTTATGATGTCTATGTTAGAAGCGTAGATAATCTGGCTTGCCTTTGTCATTAGGAGGTTGAAATATGTACTATGATAAATACTATTCCAAAATCACTGTTATTTCTGTGTTTCTGCTTCTAATCATTTGGTATATCAAATTTTGTACACACCTGCTGGTTGCACTGTCTTGAACATCAATCTTGTGGGCCAGTCCACCCCCATTGTCCACACCAGTCCATGATCTGGCCTTGACAAGCATCCCCATCCTGTTGATGTTCCTCCGAGGCATCTTCGCAGTCTCTGGGGAAGGGGAACAGAGGAAATCATTTGCATTCCCTACTGTCTTTTGTGGTTTTTTTAAAAGAAAGACAGGGACCTGCACACTTCCTGGGAGCAGGCAGCTGATGTGTCAGAACATGTAGCTTCAAACTAGCTATAATCTTGCTTGCGTATCGGTCTCCAGAAGTGATCAAATACCATTACTGGCATGAAATTAAGAAAGCTTCTGGTAGTCATAATCTGCCATTTTAAAGGAAGATTGAGAATTGACCCACAGTTTTGTGTTGCTGTATTTGGAACAGCTGTGAGAGTCACCATTGGGAAAGTTAGCAAGAGGATTGCATATGCTTGTGTTAGGGTAGTTTTCATCACAGAAAAGGCTACCAAAGCTGAAGAGAAATGATTTTTCTTTTTTTTTTTTTTGTTACAAACACACATCTATTGTAGAATTGTCATCTCCTCACTGTTTATCAAAGGCTTCCTATTGGTAAATGGGCAAGACAGTGCTTCAGACCTGATCTACGAAGTCTAGATTTGGCAGATCTGTAAGAAAGATTGTTCAGGGTGGACAGTTGTATTTGGGGATGTTGGTACTGTTGTATTTGCAGAAGCCTGACAGATTTAAATAAAGCAAATGAATATTAGCCAATCGTGCACGTTTTTGCTCTGTTTCTTCATATTTGTGAGTTTCACCAGCAGATAAAAGGTCTGTCTCTTAAAGTGGGATTTCACAGTTAGGTTCCAGTTCTCCTTAACATGCATCATTCTAAAGTTCTATAACTGAATTCAATATATTATGGGGAAACATTTCTTATAGCAGATAAATTAACCTGGAAGGTAAAAGTATGCTGAAGGCAACATATTTTTTATGAACTTTTATTCATGATCAGCATCAATGTCTAAAATGTATGATTTAACTTACCAGACCAGATTTAAAAGAAGCTTATAATTCAGAGTTATGACACTGGATCCTTTAATTATATACTGAATTTTTCACCTAAAACTTATACAGCTTCAGGGATTAATGGTCTGGTAGAAAGCATTTGTCTTCAGGATGACGTATTTAAACATAGTCCAGAAAGCCTGCAAATATGATCTATGAAACAATCTGGTAGTCTTCTACTTTCCAAATGGTTAGAGGAACTACAATGGCAAAGCAGTGACCCCTTGTGCTTCTCTTCATGATATAATGCTGACACATTTTAAAAACAAAAATTATTGTGAAAGTAATAGTGCTGTACAGTGTTGTGATCCTACCTTTGACATCCCCTCAAGAAATGCTGTGGCGGACAAAGGCATCTTCATGTGCTATACTGACTCTTGATTTGTGCTCTGTCAAAACCACCGCTATCCATCGTCAACAGTGAGCATTAGGGGCTGATGAAAGCTTTAATGCCATCTTCTGACCATCCTTAGGAACTTTCCTGTTTATTAGACTTCTGGTTTTTTGCATAATTTTGAAAGCAAGTGTCTTGTATATTTGGCTACCTGATCACTACTAGAAGAGAGAACTTTGAACAAAACCACTTACTGTTTTAACTTGTACCTCCTTTTTTTTTGAATGAATGGTCCTGAGTCAAAATTTAACAAGACAGGCACAAGACATTCTGATCTCTAAAGTCACACTGAGAGAATCAGTTCTTCTCTGTGTGCATTACTCAAGGATATTTAGATGGATACCAAGGAGTATCTCCCAGAAAAGACCGCATTTCTCTGATCACTGCTACTTAATGGGAAGTGGCTGCTCTGGCAGACATACGTAACATAGGGCTACAAACGCATTAGCCATGATACTACTAACAACAGAAGCTATGAAAGCTCAGCTTTTAATACATTGACTTTAAGGTCATCTTCAGCTCCATTAAATGGCATTTTCACTGCAGTTAGTTGTGGAGAAAATAAATAATCTATCCACCTTACAGGAAAAAAAGTATGTGATAGAGTTTCAAACAGGAGCATAATACTCCACCCACACATCAGCTTTTTGGAGAAGTAGTATGCCTTTGAAGAAGGTCAGAGGTAACTAGCGTTGCCAGACTGGTTTTGTCCTTCAGAAGAAATAGTATTCTGGTATGTAGATTCAGGAGCTATTTATATAAGGAATGCAAATAAACAGATTTTCTCTGTTCCACGTTCCTCCCCACAATGCAGCAGTTTGATGTCCTCTTGCTCTGTCCTCCTCCACACTGAAGCATGACTAATTTTTTTCACAGCAACCTTGCACAACAAGGCCAAATTCCAGAAACAGAATCCTAACTCAGCTTCCTTCCTGTTTCAGTTGTCTCTCTACTCATTGGTCTTCAGCGTTATCTCCTGATTTTTCATTTACTTCTGTGTGGTGGATTGAATTTGAATATCATTGTGTATTCCTGAATTGCTTTGCAATACTAACTTGAATCCTATTACAAGCTTGCTTGTAAAGAAGCCTTAACTACAACAGAAAAAAAAACTTCTATTTTCTTTTTTAAAAGGTGATGGACAAATGGGATGCCTTGTGTATGACCTGTGTAACAGCTAATCACTGGCGTCTTCTGCAGCAGAGCATGCAAAGGCTACTTATCATTCTTCCATAAGTATTCAGACAGTCTAGTTTCACAGAACACTGGCAAAAAGGAATCAACATTTTTCTGTCCTCAAAGAGTGGTTGATAGTGATAAATTAATGCCTGAGGTAACAAGTGTTGTGCATTATAACTCATATCTCAATAAATAATCAGAAAAGCTTATTTGGATGTGGGTGAAAAAGAATATATATGCAATATTATGTGTCTAGAACTAGATATAAACCAAGGCAGTGCATTCTTACCCTGTTTATATTAATATATTTACTGGAATATGCACTAGGAAGCCTATCCAATACATAGTAAGAGCATGAGCTCTCTTTGCTTTTCATTATCACAGAGGAGTATAGAGGTTGCTTGCAGAAGAATGACTGCTGCATACAGGAATCATTGTTTTAGCTTTGGGTCATGATTTTCAGCTGCAGCAGTAAGGTTTTTTTCTCCTAACTATACCCTCCTTATAACAAGGCTGTATGAGACTTTGAGTTGAACAGGAAGATATTGAACTAGCAAGCTTTTTCAGCTTCAACCCATTTCAACCTGTACTCCTGGGCATTTACACATATGATCTTTTTGTTCATTAGTAATTCTAAGTTATAGAACATGGAGGCAGTTTGCTGCCGTTGCTTTAGGCTGCAAAGCAGACGCCCATCCTTTTCAGCCCACCTTACCTCTGTTGTTTCTTTTTATTAATGTAATGAAACCAGGACCATCAGTTGTCAAACATTATGGATATGGCAGTTCCTGTCTGCAAACTAAGATCAGGAGAGGCTGAAAATCCAGCAAGTTTCTATAAGGAAAAAATGAGACAATACTAGTCAGGCTAGGAAGCTGGGGTTAGATGAGAAAGGTCTTGCAAGGTAGAAAGTATTAGTCTTGCCTGGGAGAACTTTCCGCAAAGTAATCCAAAAGGCTAGTGATGGAGTAGGGACTAGGTTTATTTAGAGACACACAGTTAAGCACTCTCTCTAGTAAGGCCTGCTGGTGTAAAGCAAAAGAAAAAATCGGTTATGTTGTTTTTACAGTGTCCACAACACAAGCTGTAGAAGTTCTTGAAGCAAAACCATGAGTTGACCAGAGATTTGTATGCAGCTCTTAAGTCTTTTATTTTAAGTAAGTATTTCCAAGGACTTAAAGGTTCTTTTCAACTTGAAAGCTGGGTTTTATCAGAGTATAAAGAAGAATAATTAGCTTGTAAGAAAAAAAGTACATCAAAAAGGAAATAAAATGTCTTGTTGATAATTTTCCTTCTAACCTTCTCATTTCCTTAGGGGTTGGGTCTTAATTTTAATTCCAACTCTAGTAGCTTTCTCTTTGCAGCAATTTCTGTGTGTCTCCTCTGACTCCCAGAAACATTAATCTTTGTATCAATCACAACTATTTGAGGCTTTGTCCTGTACCTGCTCCTGCCTTTAGCAGTGGTCCCCCTTTCCTTGCTGTGCTGCAGTCTTCTTTCTCATTTTGCCTCCTAGCCTTTCCCACCTTACATTCTTGCAGCTGCTCTTGCTGCTGGTGTGCTTTTTTGCTCGGAAGAAAGGCACAAGCTTTTAATCAGCCCAGAGGAAAAGCTTGAGACAGTTTGTGGCAGTTAGAACCAGGTAAAACAGTGGCCTTTCCACTCTATTGTGAAAAGGCAGCCTTCCTTTTAAAGGAATATAATATTGTACTGTAACTGATCTTTTTCCAGAGAATTAGGGTTGTTCAGTCTGGAAAAGAGAAGACTTCCCAGTCTTCTTACTGTGGCCTTACAGTACTTCAAAGGGCCCTGTAAGAAAGATGGGGAGAGACTTTTAGCAGGGCATGGGTTATGGTTTTAAACTAAAAGAGGGAAGATTTAAACAGGTTATAAGGAAGAAAATTTTTGCAATGAGAGTGGTGATTCACAGGAACAAATGGCCCAGAGAGGTGGTAGATGCTACATCCCTGGAGACATTCAAGGCCAGGCTGGATGTGGTTCTGAGCAACTTGATCTAGTCAAAGATGTCTGGGCTCATTACAGGGGGTTTGGACTAGATGATTTTTAAAGGTCTCTTCCAACACAAACTACACTATGATTCTGTGATTCGGATCCCTGTTGAGTGTTTTTTCAGCATTAGCTTAAAAAGCTCAGACCAAAATAGCGACCAATTCCTAAAGAAGTGCTGCCAGGAGATGAAAAATATCTTTTCTAAAATCAAAAATACAAAGTGGTTTCTCTACAGCAAAGGCAGGATTGATATCTTCTCTAAAGAAAACGGAGAGGAAAAGAGCCACTTTGAAACAAGGGTGGTCATAGTTTCTTCAGGGTTTGGATTCTTGAAGTGAGCTTGTTTTAAGATTGTGTGGTAAAAAATGTGCTTATATTGAGGTAAAGTCACTGTGACAATTTAACATCTTTAATGTTCTCACATGAAAATTCTTCAGAAATGCTTCAGAAAGTTCTGTTTAAGTTCCTGTTGAAGATTACTTACCGTACCTAGGGCAGCAGTCAGTCATAACTTTAACCTTATATGAGCCAGATTTGCTGTAAATACTATGAATATTATTACACAGTTCCAGAGACATTAACCTTAAGCCCACCTTAAACATTCATCTGATCCAATAATTCCTCAAACCAGAACACCAATTACCATCATTTGTAATGGGTTCAAGTTCATCTTCATTCTGTGCTACCTACTGCAGTGGTTTCAGAAATGTTACTGGACTGAGACACAGTCACACACCTGAACTTGCTTGGTTACTTGGTAAGACTAAACTCATCCAACCTTTGACATCTGTAGAATAACTGTATACATCAAAGCTTGTCACTCCAGGCATAGTCTTGAGACACTATAGCCTGTAGTTTGTGGATGCAATCCACCTTGATTATTTTAGATGTTTGCTTTAGTGCAAGATGAATCTCCCTGCAGGTACATTGCAGTGTGCTGGAAGCACTGCAGATGAATAAAAAAACATAAAAATGATAAACCTAAAAAGAAGCAAAAATTGAAACAAGGATGACATCCCCACAGAAGTTCTCAGGTGGTTTGGTTTTTATGTTCCTGTGTTTTGTGTTTTTATTTTGCACAATTGAAGGAAATGAGTATTTTATGCAGATCTGAGTTTCTGCTCTTCAAGTTAAATCTAAGAAGCTGAAGTTTCTCCTTTGAGTGGCTGTCTATAAGCACATTAAAGCAGAGAATGCTCAAGCCTTTTGGGCAGTGATGTGTTTAGATGCAGCAATGTCTGCTAGAGTGTTCTCATGCTTTGTTAACTTCTGCACATAGAGTGCAGGAAGCAAAAAGACAGTAAAGTGAAACTCAGAACATCAGTTCCTCCCAACCATCTGTGAAGCTCAAAGCTTTTGTTGAGGTTTTTCAAGCCTTTCTCTCCTTTAATGTTAACATTCTTGTTCCCTTAATGGAACAAGGATGCATTCATCATGCTGAAACCAGCAAATGAAGCTGAATAAACAAAACCCCAAACTGTTTTTAAAGTAGGGCAGTGTTTTGTCCATTTAGAAAATGTTAGATCTCTATGAAATACTGTGCAAGTCTTAGCTTAGTCACAAGGCTCTGGGAGAAATGCAGCTTGGTGCTCTGTGTTTTGTAGAAGCTAGTGGTTCTGCTGGCGGTCTCACCAGTGCAGCCTGAGATGGGATGGACATAATTATCCTGTCATGCAGTGAAAGCTTCCAGTTATGATCTCTGATAATGTGATGCAGTACTGCTAATTTCAGAATGCAAAATGAAAACACATTTATGAGAGAGTATTGCTACTGTGCGATTACTCACCAGTCTCACAGTCTGTACCAGCTCTCAGTACATATATAACTTACAGTTTCTTCATGGAGTTGCAAGGAGTTTGGTGTTTTTGTAATACTTACGAGGTCAAATTTTTAACCAAAACTACATTGGCAAAATTGTTTCTGCTTCAAAAGATTCCAAAGTGTGATGCAGAGAAGCAGTATCCTACAGGAATGCAAAGGTTCTTTCATGTATGTTATCTAGGCACTCCCATACCACAGGAATGTGCCTACTAGCCCTTTGCAAACTCATTTAATTACAGAGTTATAAGACAATATATGATTTAATCAAAGAAATGGCTAATGCAACTATGTTCAACCTCTTTCTTTTATTAGCATATTTTATGTTCATACTTTACAATATAATAAGTTATATATACAGCATTAAACAAAATTATTAGAAAGTGATCTTTGGCAAGAACTACAGGAAATTTTTTCATTCCTGTACATCTTTTGTGTAACAATAAAAATACTGTATACTGAATAAAATAATGTTAAATAGTTTGTGTTCACATTGGCACCATCAGTTTCAAGACCCTAACTTTTCATGGCCTAATAAACATTAAGAAGAGGATTCCTGTAGCTTCTTCTAAACAAATAAATGAAGTGTATTAATAAATGACACAAGAAATATAAGCGGCAGTCCACTGAATAACACTGTAGTTACACACTGGCACAAGAGAAATAGAATCTTTACAATTTGGGGGGTGGTGGTGCTTGTTTCCCTTTTGTTTTTCTAATAGCAATAGTATTAGGTTGCAAATTCAGGGTCTTGAAAATCTTGTTGAAGATTGTTGAGTTGTCAGCTGATCTAGGAATCTTACAGAAGCCTCTCGAAATCTATATGAATTTGTCATTGATTTCAAGACAACAAAAATTTCACCCATAAATTAAACACCAAATAGCTAGTAAAATGTTTAAATAAATGCATCTTGCTGCTTCATTAAAAGTCAAAATTCTCATCAAAATTGGCATATGCAAATTAATGAAGAGTGTGTTATGATACAAAAGAAATGGTGAAAGAGGAATAATGAGAGGGATAGGTTTTATGTTGCAGTACGTGCTTCCTCTGCTATATGAATCAAGTGCTAAGAAGATATTAAATATAGATGTTAAAGGGTGATACTAAATGTTCTGCAAAATAATGATACTATCATAGACAAAATCTAGTTACTAACTGATGGGATACTGGTTGTTCACTTCAGGGTAATAGTTAATATTTTTTATAGCATTTCATTCAATCATGAATCTTGGAATCTTAAAATATTGCTCTGTAACTGACATGACTTAATTCAGTGGTTGCACTTGTTGAAATGCGCCATCACTCATTTTAGCTATAAATTAAGCAAAGAGGTTTGGTAACAGCTACTGATTTGTGGTCTGAACAAGTTTTAGAGAACTTCCAATGGTGAAAATCAGAGATTAGTTAAAATGGAAAAAATAGGTCAACTTTTCTGTACACAAACTCACAATAATGCTTTACCTTCCTGAGGAGCTGGGTTTTACCTGTGGATTCTGCGCTCACGGTCTATGCTTACAAGAGCATAGCATTTGAAAAACACCTCTGCATTTCAGGTGTCCCTAGAGAAATCTACTCTTCTTGTTCCTAGTGTCAAACGTGCACCACTGTTGTCTGAATTCCTCTGCTTGAAATATAATTTACTGGGAAAGTATAGTTTTCATGGTAGTGGATAAGCTGGTTTGGTTGCTTCTTTTTTCGTAATGGCAAGGAAGAAGAGAGCTTGTTGCTCTCAGTTTACGAGGAGTGACTGCCAACTTTTACTGCCCAGTAACTGGCTTGTCCTCAGCAAGTCAGCAAATTGAATTTACAGTTTCTGAAATGTCAGTATGGACCAAGTATGCATTTATGTGCATTATGTACAGCATTTTGAAGCACTTCAATCTGTAAATTATGTTAGACTTTTTCATACAGCAAATTAATCTGAGGACTGTGTGTATGCACCTATGCACATACTTTTAGGTTCAACAAACCCATAGTAAGTGTAGAAAACTAAACTGGTTACATTGAATGTGTTAGAGCCTATACAAATGTACGTGCCTTATGTGTATTAATTACGCTAGCTGTGGTACTGCTTTTGACTGTAACTATGGAACTGTTCAGTAAAGTCTTAAGAGACTGAAATATGTTTAGAGAGCAATTCAGTGTCTCTCTTGAAAGCCAGGCAGGAAGGATATCAGCAGGGTTATCTGCACTTATACACAGACTGCAAAATGGGTGTTTATGTGTCCACTTATCAGTAACTGTTTAACATGATAATTTTGTTTATTGACATGTTTCATGCCAAGCTTCTTGGGAGATTTCTGCTTTTGTTTTGGTAGGTGTGTAACTTCTTTTAGAAGTCAAAGAGAAGCACTTCCCATTGGTTATTGGGAATTGTTACTTAGAATAAACATCAGTGGTCTCTTGTCCAAAGTCTTTGATGTGGTGCTCACTGGTATCATGGTTCTTGAGGGTGATGTGGAAGCGCGGCTCCCAGGCAGGCATGTCAGGATGTCCCTGCTGGCTCAGGAGCAGGCATTGCTTGTGCCCACTCCAGAATATCTGCACACAAGGATTCAACAGCATCCAACCGCTCTATTTGCACCAGTTTGGTTAGCAGTTCTGGGATGCTGTAACCTGCTGTGCTGATGCGATCAAAGAGCTGCATGCCGTCTGTCATACCACCGATCTCATCCCTTTTCAGTCCAAAGCTCTCGGCAAGGTGCCGCCATGTTTTCACTATGGCTTTTTCTGTGTTGTAGGTTGAGCTGAGCATTCGGCTGGTCTTCTCCAGGCAATCAAATGGCAACTCCGTTGGGCTCAGACCTGCAGTGGGAGGTGTTTATTGTCAGATGGCTCTGTGCTCAATTCTAGATTACCCAAGACATTTATTTAAGTACTACAGTGTATACTGTTAGCTGTAAATACTGCTAAAATCTTGAAGTGAAAGTCCATGATAGGTATTTCTAGCTCTAAAGTTATTACTGTATATTACCAAATTAATTCTTCCTAAGGAGAGTAGAGTACAATAATTAGAGTAAAAAGTTGTCTGGGAAAGAAGTATTCAATGGGTTGTATGAATTCTCATAGCACTTCCCCTTCCTTCAACAATTTACTAGCTGTTAGAAGCTAAGTACATTGCAGTCGTATCCCTAGTGAGCAGCTCCATTAATACACCTCTGCACGTCAGGCACAGTGTTTGAGCTCAAGAGACATCTTCGATCCTTCCCTGAGTCTGTCACCGGCAGCTGCTATAACATCTCTGTAATTGAAAGTTGTCCTTGTAGGAGTGTGAGGAGTGAGGTGAAGCAATGGTGCCAGATGCTTGCAAGCATAAAAGCCCCTGCTAGTGCTTGATTGTCTTTATTATCACTGAATCTCTAGAGAGGATTTAACATTCATCCTGTGGGGGAAAAGCTATTCTTTACCTGGACATATTTTCTATGTATTCATGATCACAGAATAGAGGAGAGAATCTGCTACAGCATTTTTCCAAACCCAATCTTTTGCTTCTGTAGTTTCCTGCTTCATACTCAACAGCAGTAATTTGGTGGGAGATATGGCTCCCTGAACAACAGAAAAATCAGATGTGCACATGCCCACAGAAAGTGTGTGTGTGAAGTAAATGCCCTAATTTCTCCTGTTTTTCTGGGAAATTAATTCATGTCTCTTTGCCAAAACAGTTGAGGTAGTCCAGTGGTAAAAGAGGGTTAAACCACTTAAAACTTGGAAACTGCACTTTTTGTAGTGAAAGGTGACAGCATTTAGGGAAGTAGAGTAGGTTGAGACTTGTGTCTTATCCCCAGTCCTGACCCTCCCAAAATTACAGTTTTGTATTTGGAACTAGTTTCTATCTGTTATCAATCAGGTTTCCTCTGGATGGGGAATGCAAGAGTGCTATTGCACTGTTTGGTCTGTGTGTGCATGTCCTGACATCACCCAGCACTACCCTTCCCGCTCTCCATAGGAAAGAATTTCATGCACGTGCCTGGAAAGGAGCTGTGGTGTGCTTCAGCCTGAGCCCAGCCTGGATAGCTCTGGGGTCAGGGCACCATGGGGCTTTCTGGCAAGAGACTACAAATCTGCCTAGTGTCTTCCCTGGATTGGGACTTTCTACTTTCCATAGGAAGACAGAAGCCTTTCTTATTTTGTAGCAAACACTTGTGATCTAACTGTGTGCTGTTAGTAGAGGTGCAAGTTTTGTCCACTCACCTTCTGCAACGTCGCATACGTTAGCGTACACGTCAAGTATCTTTTTCCTTCGACTTTGAATCTAAATAAGAAGAGATTTATTTCATTAATGTTTCAGTCATGGGAGTAAACAATTAGCAGACAGCAGTGAAAAACCTGTGGAAATTCTTCATTTCAGGGTGCTAGGGGCTATCACATAATGACCTCAAGTGTGCCTTTTGAAGACTCAAAGAGAGCACAATAATTATTCCATGAAGCATAAACCTCATTCTGATTTCCATTTCCACTGCTAGAGATCTTTCTTTCCATCTTCTAACCCCTTTTTAGAGCAATTACTTTTCTGCTCCAAGTATTTGTGTATTTTTTATTCTCTTTCAGATTGAAGCAAACTCCTGACAATGAGGACAATACCAGTACCACACATACAAATGATTACTGTAGGGCTCTCCAGGTAAACCAGGACAAGACTGCCCACAAGGAATTAAATTCAGATTAAAATTGCCTTCTTCCAGTAATCTAAAAGGACTGTAGAGGAGGGGATCTTCCTTTCTGTCATTTGATGTAGAACTGCTTAATGCATTACTAATCAACTGTTTTTTCTTCCATGATGTATTGCCTGCTAAAATCTGAAACATTTTACAGCTAGGAAAAAAAATGAAATATATCAGTGAAGCTTTGGACAGGGAGGATCTGAGGTCCAGGGAGCTCCAGTCATTTTTGACATGAAAGACACTTAGACTGAAACCCTGACATTTTCCAAGGTGAGAACAGACATTTTGATACAGTTTCATTTAGCAAAAATATGCTGAAGGTTTGGGTTTGGATTCCATGTGGAGTGAAAACAAATGTCAAAATGTCATGAGTTCTCAGGGACTGGAATTGTCATCCCTCTGCCAGCTCTCATTAGGACTGAGCTTTCTGAAAAGCTGTCTTTCTGATAGCACCTTAGCATTATCTCCACAGATGTGACACTTTTCACCAGTCTAGAAGAAAAAAGCTCTGTTTTTGGTATTTTGTTTTGTGGAAATTTTTCCTCATTTTATTTGGGCTCTAAAGGCACATCAATGACTTGGTTTAATAGACTTGGCAGCTGGAGACCTCAAAGTGGCTGCTCCACCCAAAGCCTGTCTCACTGGCGCAGATGCTGTGCAAGTGTGTTGTATTGCAGGACAATGCAATGCAGACGACTGTTGTTCACATATTCTTGGTATAATTTACATGTGCTTAATCAGTTGTCCTGCTATTGTAGGCTTGGATTAGCTGTTTTAGAACCTTGTAAACAGGAAATTTTCTCTTAATGGGATTTATTAAAGCTCCGCCTAAGCAAACTGTTATTTTCCTCTCATTTTTAGGGCAGTGAGAGAGGCTAAATGATTCCATGCCCATGGAATTATTCAGGATGTTTTTTTCACCAGCACCAGAAGATGGGGGATTTGAGAAGGTTATGCTGAAAGCAAACAGCCTGATGTTCTTCCCTGTGGTAGCTCACTCTGTAATGGTTTTTATTTTAACTAGGAGGAAGCAGACTTGGTTAAGAGCAAGCCTCTAAACTTTCTTTACCCTTACCCAATAGCTGCTTAATACTCTTTCCTGTACTAGAAGTGTTACTTAATCTCCAGCCCGAAGCAAGTTGCTGTTTTTCTAACTTCTGGCAACTGGCTTGATAGGGGAATCTTGGGCATGGAGCAGAGGATCTCAGTGCAATGTGCACTTTCATTGAATGGTTTTCTTCAGCCTTGTCAGGAGGCTTCACTCCGTAAGAATTATGTTAGAACAGAAGGTCTGGAAGAAATAATTCATGTTTCAGGTGTCTTTCAAGCTGTCTACCCAAATCACTCTGGAGAACATATCTATTATATATGGTCTTTAGAAGGCTGGTCACTCATATTAAGTGTTCTGATTTCATGCCTACACAGTTCATATTACCCAGTTTCAAGCCAGTGTATACAGAAGTACATTGAAGTTGGATATTTAGAAAGATATCACAAAACTGAATTTTAAAAGGTGAGCATTGGAGTAGTAAGTTATTTTCAGATGGTCGTAAGTGTCTAGAACTATAAAACCATTTCTCTTTTGTTGAGGCTTTCTGTGTCAGGTCTTAGCTGAAAAATGAGCTATTTTAGAAAGTTTGAGCTGAATCAAGCCAACAGTTTGAAAGATGTAAACATGAAAATATGCATTTTAAAACTTTTATTCTTAAAGGATATCTAATGATTGATATTAATGATGTGACTTTGTCCCTGCTATTACCATTTATGAATTATTTTTGAAGTATTAAAACTGCAAAAATTATCTAAGCAGATCCCTTCTTTTTAAGGATAGTTTCATTTTAATATAAACTAGAAAAGTGTGTGTGTGAGGTGTAGCCTGAACTTTGCCTCAAAATACTCCAAGTGAGATAAACTGCTCTGAGCAGTACATACACAGCAGGAAGAAGTGAAGGCCTTTCACAGCAAAATTAACAGCGGCTTTATAGTGTCCT
The DNA here is from genome assembly GCF_012275295.1 of Melopsittacus undulatus. Classification (NCBI taxonomy): domain Eukaryota; kingdom Metazoa; phylum Chordata; class Aves; order Psittaciformes; family Psittaculidae; genus Melopsittacus; species Melopsittacus undulatus. The sequence continues at coordinate 61,415,539 of NC_047528.1, read as the reverse complement.
TCAGAGCACAGGCATGACCTTCAAAACATGTGTGTTCTTCAAAATAATATACAAAAACTAAGCACAAAGCTGGTATTATTGAAAAGTCTATGCCTTGAAAATACTGATGCTTCTGGGTTGAGGCACTCAGATGCTACCCTGTTGTATGAAACCATCTATGCTGCTACACTATATTTCTGTCTTGGATTTTCTGTGGTAAATACAGCATTGGGTTTAGTTATATTAGCATTAGCTACATCAGGAGGGGTTGCTGTTATCTGTTTTTTTCTTCCTTTAGACTATAAAAGATAATACTAAAAAAAAGCACTTACTACTTTTGTAAGAAGTTTGCTTTTTTCAACCCTGAGCATTATATATGTACATATATGTCACTAAATAAATGAGATTCTATACAAAATTTTTCTGGAGAAGCTCTTGAAATTAGCCTGGTCTGCACGATAATACATTTTTGGGGTGATATTTTGCATATTGTTTTCGTAGAAAGGCCCCCAAATAAGACAGAGAAATTCTCTCAAATTCAATTCTCAAAGCAGACTTACCCCAGTTGACTTATTGCTTGTAGAAGACTTATCTCTGGCCAAATGCACTAAAGATAACAAGCATCTCTCTGGAGTCCCTTGCTTGTCAACTGCAGCTTCTTCATCGCTATCCATACTACGGCTTAAAAGTCGTTCATTCTCAGAAGATGCATCATTTTCACTGTAAAATGAAGGTTATAGTTATATTAGTGAAACTTCCCATAGATTATACTCAAATAATCTCCTTTTTTGCCACCTTAAAGTAATGGAATAAAAGTGGCTTCCATTTTTCAAAACACCTTTCCTCCTGTCCTGCGAATGCATTCACCTGCCCAGAGTATATGTACAATGCATATCAAATCACACACAGCTTGCAAGAGTCCTTTTATAGAGGGATTTTCCAACTAATGACATGTTTAATCCACCTTAATCATGTTATCCTGCCAGGGCTGGATGCCAGGCAGACACTAGATGAGGAAAATTATCACACCATGCCAAGGAGCTTCCTAAAGGCCTGGAACAGCTACTTTTACTCTTCTTGCCTAAAAGTGAAGGGGAGCCTTACTAAGGGCATGTATGTGACAGCAGCACTGGGGTCCCAAAGATACTTCTCCAAATAGGAGATGAAGGCCCAAGAGCTAATGTTACTGATCACAGAGGGAGTGGGGAGGACACAGGTTTCTTTTTGGTAACAGCTGTCGTCCTGTCCTAGAAACCAGCGAGAGAAAAATCTACTAAGGCACCTAGACTCTTTCCTGCTGCAGCAAGCTGCCAGCATACCCATCTACTTTGTTCTTCACGTATTCCTCCGTACCACTATGAATGGTGACTATGTCCCTCACCCACTTCAGGTAAACTGGAAGTACATTTATCTACCTACCTTTTAACAGCCTTAGCTGGAGTTGCTGTAAGTTTCTCAAACTCTTCTTTCTCAGAGAATATCACAACATTATCTGTAGATCAACAAATAGAGAAATTTAAATAGGCAATGAGTTTCCAAACCAGTGCTTTGTCTCAGAAGCTGGTTCTGCCAGTAACCTTACTGCAAACATGAATCTCTGACACGTTTTTAATTGCTATCAGAGGATTAAGTGACATGCTGGAAGTACAAAAACTACCATACATAATTCTTTAGTAAACTCGTGCATTTTACACAATTAAAAGGAGAAAGTGTAATTCAGAGAAATGCAGTAAGGGTATTTAAGCCCAGTGTTCCCTTGACAAAAAAGCAAACCTAAAGTAACTTGTACCTTGAACTTCTTTCTTCTCTTCTTGTGTGTTAGCCTGAGCTTCGACATTTTTTACCGAATGGCTCTTGCAACAGGCTAAAATATAAAAATATATCACTAATTATTCTCAGAAGCTATCTAAAAATAGCATTTGCTGCTAAAATTTCATGTGCTGAACAATTACCTTGAGCAGAAGGTTTTGTTTTCACAATGTAAAACATGATGATGAGGACAATGGCAATAGCCATTATAAAGATGGTAGACATTGCAATTATAAGAGCTGTAGCCAGATGTCCTTGTCCTGAAAGATCTCCTGAAATAAATATTTTCATAAAGGAGCAACTGTTAGGATCAGAGAACAGTTAATGGTTTGTGATCTGCTCTACACTTACATTTTACTTGTTAAGCATTGAAGAACTTGGTGTTACATTGGAAAGGCAAAGAGGTTTTCAAATTGAAAACATTTATGCTGCACTGACCAGTTAACAGTATTAATCAAAAAAATCTGATGGCAAAATCTGTCAGATAGAAAGATATAGGAAATTATATTGTCTGTTAATAATATAGTAAGCTATAAGTAAGGAAGGGTAGCATCTTTCCTACACTGTATGCTGGGAAAGAGAATTGGAATCTAAAAATAGAAACTACATAAACAAATGGGATGAGACATAAAATGACTATTGGTGACTATGGCTGCCTCAGAAAGTTCGCAGTAAAAAGGAGAACACATGCAGAAGAGCTGAAGTTTTTGTAACTTCAACTTAAAAAACTTAAAATGCAGCATGGCTAGAAGGTAAAATAAGGTATGTGAAAAGGTATTGAGAAGGAAAATTTGGATGCAAAATACTGGAATTGAAAAGCCAGTTGGAATTGAAAAGAATGCAGAAAATGACAGATATGCTAAAATGCATGAAAATTTTAATTTTTCTGAAAACGTGAATCTCATGATCATGTTTCCAGACAATACCAGGGAAATCAGCATTGTCAGTACCTCAGTAACTGCATTTTTCCTGTTGTGGCTTCTCAGGTTCACATATGATTAAAATCTAATAATCTTAGAGTCATAGAATCATAGAATAGTTAGGGTTGAAAAGGACCTTGTGATCATCTAGTTCCAACCCCATGTTTTAGAACTGTTCAGGTTAGCTCAGTAACAGACTTGCCATATTTGTGCCTTGAACTATTTTTACTAGTCTAACTAAGCTTTGCTGAGGCATAGTGCCATTTCTGTAGGCTACAGAGCTAAATTTATTGTTGGCATTACTGAGCACAGTTCAAATCCATTTTAAGTCCACTTGATTAAAACAGCAGTTTGGATTGACCAAGAAGAAAAACTCATTCTGAATTATTTTTAGCAGCAGTTTTAGAAAACTGGAAATAGTGGCAGTGAAATTCACAATAGATATTTCCAGTTTGGTTGCACTTTGTTGATGCCATTTTCAAAACAAACAGCCACCAAATTAAATCTGTGAATGCATTCTTACCTTTGTGAGCATGCTGGTAAGGTGAGAAAGTGCTTGTGCCAGAGGTACTTGGGAAGATGGCTGAAATGCCAGAGGTAGCCCCTGTACCTGCAATATAAACAGAAATGCCATAAACTTCCATAGTTACTTTGTCCAGTCAAAGGAATATCTTGGCCCATGTAAACAGAGCTTTTACTTAGCTTGATTGCATTTCCCGTGCATTAGCAAAGAACCAATGAACTTTTTGAGATGTCACTAATCCCAATATGCATTTCTGGCACATTGAAAAATGTCTTACAGACTACATTTTGCATAGCATCTAGAGGGAGTGGAAGAAATCAAAGCTCCTGAACAGTCATGAACTTAGAAGAAACCCAAGCATCTTCAGACACAGGCAGGGTCAACTGTCATACATGGATTCCCACATTACAAATCTGTCCTGGGTAGCAGAAAGTTTTTTGGCATCCAGCTGATGACTCAAACTGTTCACAGCCCGCACTCCATTATTTGCAACAGCAGATCTCAAGTCCCATTCCTTAGAGTCATCAAATTAGTGCTTCCCACAAGCATCCTTCACTAGCAGGATCAGTGTGAAGCTCTGATGGTGCGCAAAACCTCATGAACCCATAGGAAAATGTAGGGAAGGTGGCAAATAATAGTGCTGAATGCCTTTCTGTTCCACGGAGCTGTTCTATCACAAAAAGGAGTATTAGATTTCCCTGCAATCTAGCCAGGCAGTACTTTTCTTATGATTCTTCTCGCTGTCAGTACAAATGAAGAACTTCATGCTGGGAGAGGAGTGAGATTTCCCAACATGAGTTTCCGTACCTAAATTCTACAGTTAAGTTTGAAAGTCAACATTAATTTTTCAGCTGGTATCATACACCATGTCTTCAAAGCAGTAAAACAAGTCATAAATTAACATATCTGACATAATACTGCATATTATTGGGAATAAGGCTGTTGATAGGAATGCTCTCAGACAGGATGGTGTTGGTATAGCATTCCAAAACAAAATAAAAACATTAAGGTTGGGAGAAAACATTCTCTTCATTCTTAAACAAACTTTAACATCATTGGTAAGCAGGTAATGCAAACAGCTACTATCAACAGACACTGAAAAGCATCTTCTGGCTTGCAGAGGGTACAAAATCCCTCCTGCTTTGTATTAGCTGCCTATGAAAAAAAGTCCAGTGATAATTAAATTCAGCAGACCTAAAGGCAAAAGACTTTCCCAGTCATGTGTTAAGGTGCACAAAGCACTCAGCTCCACAAGCTAGTCTGGCAGCTAGAGTAGCTGAGAACCAACCATGCTGTTCTTTAGACCTAGTAAATATTCCAAGAAATTAAACCCACCAGGTAAACTTGACAGGAAATTAAGCGGTCTGGAACGGTCTGAGAAATGTTCCATGGTTAAGAACAAAGCAATGGACATGTTCTTTGAATTAAGAGAAATGCTTTCTAAAAAAAAAAAAAAAGTAAAAAATAGTAGTACCTAACATAAAACATGGCTGCATGTAGTGAATGAGAAATGTACACTTGAAGTGGCTGCAAAGTATGAGTTGCAGATGTCTTCAAAAGAAATTTTCTTTAACAACAGTAAAACTTCTTTCAAACCTCATTTGTTGGAAGGAAATGGATTAATTTATTATAAATTTCTTTTTTTTTTCCTAACTAAAGAAGTGTTTTCATAAGGTTTTAAATACACTAATTTGTTAATTCAGATGCTTTTCATATTATGTAAATGACAGGGAGATGATGTAAGTCTTGCCTCTGGTCCCTTCTCTGTTGCAGACTTCCTTCTAAGAATTAGTTATGAGCTTCAGAAACTACAATACAGCAGTAGACCATCTATGTAACAGTAGAGGTCATCTGTATGTAGTGGAGATTATAGACGGGTAATTTTTAAAATTTCAGCAATTCTTCACAAAACTGAAGTGAATCATCCTGGTCTCAACCCCTGTATCTACTAATTATGGTTGGACAACAGAAGAAATTTAGTAAATGACCAGTGTTGTAGCCAGATACTTTCCTTCATGTCCACAGCTACCAGGTTTACGCCTATTCTTGCAGTCCCCCTGGCAAATCCAATTACAGCCAATTGTAATTCCATGCAGTCCTTGCATGCTGCAACAAGTCCACAATAGCTTTTCTTATGCTGCCTTTCAGCTAACACAGGCAAGCTGTGCTGCTTTGTCTGCATGGAGTTTATCTGACAAGCTTTGGCTTGTCTCCTCCATAAACAAGTTTTATCAAGCTTTCCTCTCTCTCTTTTCCTTCATCTGAAATACATAGTCATTGAAGTATTTCTGCCTAATCAATCTTTCAATCATTTGTACTATTAACCTCACATTTTTCTTATCTTCATTTCCCCATCCCTGGCAGTGTCCAAGGCCAGGTTGGACAGGGCTTTGAGCAACCTGGACTAGTGGAATGTGCTCCTGTCCATGGCAGGGGGGATTGGAACTAGATGAGCTTTAAAGTCCCTTCCAACCCTAACCATTCTGTGATTCGGTGATTCACCTGCCAGTGAAAGGAAGTAGAGCCTTCTAGGGTGGGAAGTCTCACAGCAGTGGGTAGCATAGGAATGGTAATAAGGAAGGTCATTCATTCTTCATTCAGCATCATTGTCACCCTACACCCAGCTCTACCCCACATCAGGATACAGCATGTTGCCCACGCCATGCACACACACATGAACCTCTGCTGTGCACAAGAGTGAGCACCTTTAGCTTCAGAGCCTACGTGCAGGATTTTCTTTGCATGGGAATGTGGCCACCTCATTTGTTCTGTAGAGCCTGTTGTGGCAAAATCAAGGCTGGTGCTAGAACGTCATGGCCTTTTTCATATGCCTAGGTGGGAGTTAGTCATTATGCATATTTTAAGCCTATCATCAAACCTAATAATTTGGCATATTCATTATGAGCCAAGGTTTTTCTTTAGATGTGGCTTAGAAGAAAATGCCAATTCGTACACCTGCACTACAAGAGGAGCAAAAAATGCCAACTTCTGCAAAAGTTCAGTTCATATCGGTTTTGTGTGAGTGAAAAGAAACAGAACTTGGAGCTGCTGCTTTTTCCCAGCCCAGTACTACACCATGACTGCAATGTCAGTCAGTTCCTGTGCGCATCTGGTCTTGCATCCCGATCACATTATTAATTCTGGTTCCAATATAGATGGCACTTATATAATCTATAAAGACCTAGATACAGCTCAGGCAGAGACATCCTAAGGTGCTACAGCACAACATATGGAAACAACTCTATTTTAAGTGTAAAAAAAGACTGATGGCTGTAATACAGTTGTGCAAAGGACTGCTTTATATTCCTAGACATTTGTAAGTAATATTGTAGCAATGTGATAAGGACATTAGGAAAGAAGTTTATTACTGAAGGTTGGTCATCTTTTGCATTATAAATGCTTTTATTAAAAAATTGTAATTTAGTTATAACTTTCTTGGAGTAAATACAGTTTCATTTAAAATCCCCACACTTACTATTTAAAAGAACAATTGAATTTGTATTTACATTTGAATGTTTGGGGGTTTTTAACTCAAAAGTTAGCTTTAACTTCAATTGCCCTGCAGCCAGCCTTTTGTCCTCATCCGGAACAAATGCTGGGCAATAAAATATTGTTGGTTGTTCGTTTCACAGAACCTTTCTGGTTTATGTAACAACACTACTATAGTTGTTCATGTATCTCAAGACAGAATAAGAAGTGGCAAACAAAACTACTGAATATGTGAGAGGAGAAGGGCGCAGGGAGGGAAGGTTTTACCAACGTGCCCCCTTGCAAGTGTTTGTGAATGAATAAAATCTGGTGCATTAGGAGACCATATGTGCTCCTGACATATACTGCTGTGGGTGTCAACTTACTGGTCCATGAAAAGGACTGCTACTCATAGCTAGCAACTGCTTTTCTGTAAGTTTATTTAGTACTTAATAACATATTATAAAAATACCCAAAGTGTGTATACAACAGACTATCATCACAGTGATCCTGTCATAAGAAGCATATTAACAATGTCTTTGTGTATATATGTTTCTATTTCTTGCCATTGAGTACAGCTTGCTTTCTCCCAGTGCATCCCACTTCTCAAAGCCATGGTCCAGTTATGACTGGCAAGGCATGCTGCTACTGCCAGCCAAGCTTTGAGCACTATCATTAAGACTGTTTTACAGGGGAGACGTGAGATAAAGCACACACACAGATAAATAACTAGAAGCCTGGAATATGAGGTGAGAAATAAATTATATTGACTTGAAATTCAATAAAGGTAGACAGTTTATGGCTGACAAAGTAATAAAAATCTGGATTATAACTAAATCTAGTCATAAATAAGACCTAGATATATAAAAAGAAGAGGTCAGAGTTTTCAAATTAATGTAAATCTGTATTTCAGTATTCACATGAAAGGTTTGGTTTAAAACTTCAAGAAACAATGTTTTGCATGGAAGCTCTGTGCCTGAAAAGTTATGGAAGCTGAAGCAGCAGTCAAAGTCAAACCACTCTCTAAGGTGTCTGCATATGACTTCAGTAATCAAACAATAACCAAGTCCGAATATATTGTACATCACTAATAACAGAGCATATCCTAGACAATGGATGATTGCCTGACTGTTCTATATTTTACTGTCTTTTATTTTCAGGGGGCATACAAAATACTGTAAGACAAGTTACCATAATGTTTACAGGTAGATACTTCAGCTGTTGTTGGTAGTTATTAAACCAGGAAGAGCATAAAGTAAATTAATTCCTTAGACTGAAACTCAGGACAGGGGGCAAAGTTCTCCCTGGACTTCTATTTTTGACCTGGTCATTCTCACTGCAAGTAACCACTACTGTTCAGACACATACAAGGAAATATTTTATTTTGTTGTGCTCTCTGTAATGCCTTTAATTATTTAATTTCTCTCTCTATATTTTGCAGGGGCAGGAAGTGATGACAATTATAGGCCACATGGCCTTAGTCTGACAATTTATTTGCAGCTTGGAGAGGGACTTTTTACAGGGAATGGCTTTAAACTGGAAGAGGGTAGATTTAGATAAGACATTAGGAAGAAATTCTTTCCTGTGAGGATGGTGAGGCCCTGGCACAGGGTGCCCAGAGAAGCTGTGGCTGCCCCATCCCTGGCAGTGTTCAAGGCCAGGTTGGACAGGGCTTTGAGCAACCTGGTCTAGTAGAAGGTGTCCCTGCCCATGGCAGGGAGGGTTGTAACTAGATGAGCTTTAAGGTCCCTTCTAATCCAAACCATTCTATGATTCTATGATTCACTTGGAGCTGTAATCAATTCACAGTACTGGAAAGTCTTAGGAACATGCTTCTTGAACTAAGCCTATGTCCAGGAATGCAGTGTTATCACCTCTTTCACTGTGCAACACCAAGGAGATAATTGCCATTTAAACCTTACTATGGTGACTTCAGGGCATTGGAAGGAGGAAAATGGACCCGCAAAGAGCCCATTTCCCCTGTGCTTGGTGACCAGCCTGTAGAGCTGGTAGAAAGCTGCAGCTCTGCAGGTTTTGGAGGTCATGAGCCTGGGCAGAGCAATGCTACAGAAACTTGCAGCATCTCCCATGTGTGGGTGGGTGGTGCTCACTGTGGGAGCTGCAGCTCCAGCACAGGTGAAAACATCAAAGTCACCGGAGTTTTCTTCCAGGAGAACTTCACCAGGACCACATCCCCTCCCTAGTCATACCTAAGCACACCTTCCCCAGTGGTTGAAAACAGCAAACCCCATATTTGCTTTTCAGACCCCTCTCTTTGAAGGTTTATGGCTGTGGCTGGCCAATTTTGTCCTAAGATCAGGTTCCTTTCCTAATATAGACAAACCCTAAGGGGATGAGAATTAGACCATACCACCAGTGAACAATAAAGCACTGCCTTCAACATTTCTTCCATTCCACATGTGAGGAGGGATGGGGTGTTCGGAGATCAAACAACTCCAAAAAGAAAAGTTTGTTAGCTCCAGCTAACAAGCCTATTCATTTGTAAGCGTAATTTGAAACAGAAGGGGAAAAATGTCCTGATGTTGATCATACAACAAAAGGACAAATCTGGCAAGGAATGAAAATTAGTGATATTACAAAGAATAGAGAGTTAAAATAAAATTATCTGCAAGAATTATTTTTCACTAATACAAGTGGTTTTGGCACTAGGCTTGTTTGTGTTGAGCACTTCAATTAGGGAGGCTGAGCTCTCGGTCTTCAGTGCACAGGGATGGACAGGACCCCCCGATTTAAGCTCGTCACACAAAGCCATCAGCCTCTTAGTCAATTGTTCCACATCATCTCTCTAATTGTTCTGAAGTTCTAATGATACAATAATAAAAATGATCTTTTCTGTTTCTAGAAATTAGCAAATAACTTGACTACATATATTTTAATCTGTTGGCATTCTTTTTTCTTTTTAATTTTCCTAAGCCCTCATTGGTAGGTTTTAGATTTACAATCTTAGACAGGTTTACTATTGCATCTGTTTTCATATATACAGCCAGAAAAAAAGTGGGAGTATTTTGTGCCCATCCACTCTGATGTATATATATGGTCGATTAGAAAGGAGACCCTCAATCACTTGCCAAAATTCTTTAGATCAATAATCCCTGAGTGAAAAGGATTTGCATATTTAATTGTGTAAATACAACTTCAAAGTAAATGTTCTTCAGGTTTTTGTAGCAGGATTTGATTTTGTTTTCCTCCATAATTTTTGAACTGGAATGGCAGATATCAAAGTTTGAAGAGAAGAGCTGATATACATAAACTGATAGAGAGTTGCAGCTGCTAAAAGGCGAGATCTCTTCCAGCAGTAACTGTACCTCTCTGCCAGAGAAACTCCATGGAGGTTTACATCTTCTGTCTTGCATGTACTTTACATCGAATAAAACAAAACCAAAACAAATCAAAACAAAAACAAACCAAACTAAACAACAAAACAAAACAAAACCCAATAAAATAGTCAGAGGCATCAAGTGACTCTAGTTCCAAAGGTGTCAACAGAAAATCCAGCACTATTAACTGTGGGAAGCCACATCTTAAAGGTTTGATGCTCGTTACCTTCGTTGTTTGATTTGCATAGGAAACTTGCCTCCCTTATTTTTTGCAGAGCTGCTATTTATTACAGAGGTATCTTATCCCAGTTTAGTGTCAGCAAGGCATACTGATTGGTGGTTGTCTGCTTCATACACAGCTGAAGGTCCCATATCTTTGATGGTTTGGCATTATGCTCCTCTATGCTTAGCAGACCAGTCCTGAGGCTCCCACACAGTACACTGGGAGCTGCATGCTGAGAAGCAGCTTACGTTGGTGTTTCACAGGGAACAAGATATGAAAAAATGCAGTCTTTATGGTGATGTTTACCCTCTTCACAGTGAGAAAAACCTTTCCTGCTACACAACACACATCTTTAACCTCACATATGCACTGCCCCTTCCCCGTACATGCCCATTGCACACAGACTGCGGCTGAAGCCTGGTATTCCTCTCAGACTGCAGAACACTGTTTCTCCCATCCTGCAGACCAGGTGATATGCTTGCCTCAATTAAATCTCTGGCCTCTGTGAAATGTCTTCCTCTCCTCCCCCTCTTTTCTATGCCATTTTGTGCTGTTTCTTTAAAAGGTGACACAGGCCCATCAGGGAATTTCCTTCTCACTTTTTACACTAATATTTCCAGATGGTGGAACATGGGGTGTTCATCTTCTTTCCTCGGCCATTTCAAGGTTTATTGACTGTGTAGGAGATGAAAGTTGCACAGCAGGCTCTTGGAGTTGAAAGCTATTTGTTTACCCTTTGATCAGAGCCAAATATTTTTCTGCCAGATAAAATGTATCATCAGGCAAATTCTCTGAGCAGGTTTCCGTGCAGCAGCAGCACACCCCACTACTTCCCTCTCCTTCTAGCCCTTTGTAACATGCAGACCAGGCACTTCCCCAGCTAAGGAGAGCACGACTGTCCTCTAACCCTGTCACAGAAGGGCTGAAATGGAGTTTATCTGCCCTCATTTTTTCTGTCTAGGAGTGCAAACTCAGAGCTTGTCACCCACAGCTTCCTATTCTTAAGTAATTTGTCATCTTTGTTTCCTTGCAACCCTTTCTGCAGTGGTGTGCCACATGCAGGGGTGTTTGAAGAAAAGGAACCTTAGGAGGGAGGCACCCCTTAAGTGTGGAATTTAGGCTCATGAATGCTGCTCAGCTCTGTTTTGATGTCTCAAGAAAGGAACAGAGGATTCCTGGAACTATTTGGAGTCCTTACTCTGGGTCCGTCACTATGACAGCATGCCAAGAAACAGAAGTTAAACTTCACAGAGGAACCATTCCTACCAAAGAGCTGATATTATCTTTCATATGGTGAAATCTGATGACAGAGAGACATGCAATAAAGCTCACTTGCTAATACCAGATTTTATGCTGCCTGCCACAACAACACTGAGGTTTTCAAAAGGTTCCTGTAGCAAGGCTGATTTTCCATCTGGGGTACAAATTACTGCCTACATATTAGGGAGCTGCCATTCCAAATGCTGTCTGGAAGTTTAGGCATTGTAAACCAAATTACCTGAGCTTAGTGATCTGTGTGATTTGGATTTTAAGAAGCTTTCCCACTTTTTGAACACTTATAATCAAATGGTTGGCTTTGTAGACTTGATTAAAATGGTAATGTTTACTCTTTCTGAGACTAATTTCTCCTACTTTAATACCCAGTCGATTTCTTGGTTTATGCACCTGCCTAAATTCCCCCCCCCCCCCCCGAAAATAATATGTATTTATTCTTGTGTTTGCCAGGTTAAAAAAAATTGCATGTGTTTAACCAGTTGTGCAATTCATACTTTCCTTACAGAACTAAGCATGTTATAAATCATATCTGCCAGGTATCCTATAGAAGACAAAGATCTGTTTTTTTAATTGAGTAATAGCTATAAGATCTTCTGGTAGTTCCTCACCAAAACAGTAGGCTACAAAAGTAAGCTACAACATGTTTGATACTACTAGAACCCCATTTCAGCAAGATTTGAGACAGATCATCAGAGCTGAGGAAGGATTCATTTCTGGCTATTGGTTAGCACAAGCATGGTTGTATTCCCACCAACAGGGCAGCCAGCCTGTGCATGCATACAGGAGAAGGTGTGTCCACATCCTCTTAGCGTACACCATCATGTCCTACCAAGACTCCTACCCTCATGTTTTCACTTGCTTCTCAAACTTCTTCCCACATTGTACATTTGGGGTCTTCTTTATGCCCTTACCTCACCTTCTAATACAGACTTTACCTCACCAAAATCACCCTCACCCTGCCCTCACCCATTCCCACTGTCTTCAGAAGAAGTGCATGTCTCAGGACACAGTGGGTTCCTGCAGCCAAGCGAGGTGTGTGGCTGTACATGGGGCAGCCACTTTGCAGGTAAACAGTCCGGGGAGATGCCTCCATCCGGGTTCTGAGCTGGTAATTATCCCTTGGCTCCCCTGAGCTCTTGAGCTTTAGAAAAGGTGGTAGCTGCTCACAACCTATCCTCCTTTGAAGTGGCTCACAGAGCACTAATGATACAGTTCAGCAGCATCTGAACTAAGTAATTGCTATTTACTTACACTAATAAATGCCTAGGGACTTTTGGGTCAACCTCTGCTTTCAAATCAATCCCACAAAATATTGCAGTTCTTTTTCATGATGAAGACTTTCAAAGAGCAGAACATGGGCAGGATTTTGGGTTAAGATGCATTAGGTTTCTGTAGGGGACTGCCCATTTTTGTCTGGGTTTTTCTTTTAAAGTTTTTCTCCTAATGGGCTCCAGATTCTCTGAGGGGATGACAAAGTGATTTGGTCATTCAGAGAGAACCTCATCTTTCCTTTTCTTTTTCTCTCTTTCTTTACCCCTAAGGCAGACAGAAGTTTTTTGGGGGTTCCCTCTACATTACATTGCTGGTGTGTGGCTATCCCTCTTCTCTGTGGCATGAGGATGCTCCTTAACATGGGACACTTTTAAGACTGGAAGAAATCTTTTACTGTGAGAGTGGGGAGGCACCGGAACAGGCTGCCCAAAGAAGTTGTGAATGCTCTACCCGTGTCAGTATTCAAGACAAAGCTGAACAGTGCCTTCAGCAACCTGGTCTTGTGTGAGGTGTCCCTGCCTGTGGCAGGGGGGTTGGAAATAGGTCCTAAGGTCCTTTCAAAAGCAAACCATTCTATGATTCTAAGGCATTCTAATATTTGGCTGGACAGCGTGCTGGGACATCTGGACTTGGTAGTGCTTTGCCAAGATGGGTTGAATCAGATGATCCCTGAGATCCCTTCCAACCTTGCATTTCAAGATTCTGTGATAGGTAAGCCATTACACATGTGGCATGCAAAAGAACAGGTACTAATGCTGGGGTGTCACACGCACACACATACATTGTTTTCAATTACCAAACTACAGCTTATTTTGTCAATTAAATCTATAGAATTAGCTGTTTTATCAGGGCTGACTACTACACACCAGCATCAATCCTTGCATCACTTTGAAACCTAAGCAGAAGAGAAGCTGTGTGGAGATCTCATAGCAGCCTTCCAGTGTCTGAAGGGGCCTACAAGGATGCTGGGGAGGGACTATTCATTAGGGACTGTAGTGATAGGACAGGGGGTAATGGGTTTAAATCCAAACATGGGAAATTCAGGTTAGATATAAGGAAGAAGCTCTTTACTGTAAGTGTGGTGAGGTACTGGAATGGGTTGCCCAAGGAAGGTGTGAATGCTCCATTCCTGGCAGTGTTCAAGGCCAGGTTGGACAGAGCCTTGAGTGACATGGTTTAGTGTGAGGTGTCCCTGCCCATGGCAGGGGGGTTGGAATTAGGTGATCTTAAGGTCCTTTCCAAGCCAAACCATTCTGTGATTCTATGATATGAAAGGTGTGATGCACTTCTACTAGGATCTATGAAGTGTCCCGTGGTTTTTTTATAGCTGACTTGAAACTGAAATTGAATTAAAAAAAAATACAGATTTGTAACTTCCTGCACCTACTGGTTAAATAACCATAATAAGTCCTGTATGGGATGGCTTAACAAATGAAAACTGGAACACAACAGAAAAATAGCAGGTCCTAAAATCAAAGGCTCTGGTTCCTCCCCAAATGTTCAGCATTTGTGGGGGAATGGCAAGGCTTGTTGGAAGCAGAAATTGTTTTACTGGAGATGAAATTATTGTTTGAACAGAATAATCATCGCTGAAAGATTTCATATTGAGCCTCCAGATGATTCCAAGTCAAAACCAGATGGAATGAATAGAGATTGCAGAACACTTACATTCCTTGGTGTTAGGAGGCGCCAGCAAGCATGAGTAGCAAACCATCCCGTATATGTTGCGAGGTCTGTTTTCCAGCATGTAGTAACTGAAATGGAGGGCAAGATGAGGCAAAACAGTGTAAATTAATATGCTACAACAGAGCATGGTTCCTCAGCAACCAATTACACTGAGATAAAATCATTTAAATAAAAACTTCTATAAGCAATTTGATGCAAAGATGAGTCTTTTTTTTTAAGCTCCCTGAATAGAGACAGTGTTTCTCTTCTTCCTTTCCTCCTAAAATGCAATTAATCAACCATCAAGCCTACATGACAAGAAGTAGTATCATTGCCTAAACCAACATTATACTCCCTGCTGAGTTCAAGCTGCAGTTTACAGCATGCCCTGAAATAAGACTTTTTAAAACAAGGGAATGCTATTTTTTGAAGGAGTAATCTTTCAGGCAAGACCACCAGTCGGATATGGTTGGCTAATTTTCTTCACAATCACCATAAGAATAATTACCTTAATGCTAGAACCAAATCTGAGCCAAATCAGAATAAAAAATACAGCAAAACCCACTGCACTTACAGGGAAAGACAGATTAGGTTTTTACAGCTTTTGGGTTTAATTCCTTGCTCTATAGTTTAAAAGTTAGTTCCTGATGGTAGAATTAAAGATTGAAGGAAAGGTTTTCATGATTTGAACTTTTGGGCTGCTAATAAAGTTAGCATTGAAATAAGGTAATTGGTTATGCAAGAATTGAATTACATTAAAATCATACATAGATGGTGTTATGGATATGTCTTTACAAATCACTTGTAAATCACTGCAAATTTTAATGAAGGAATGAATAAATTCATAATCCATTTATGCAGACAAGTACTCAACATGATAAACACTTTACACAATGGGGAATCTGTTTTCTGCTCTTACATACTTGTCTATGCACGTGCAGGATGTTTTTTTCTGGAAAACGTATGCATTGTTAGGAAATTACTGTTGAAACTGTCCATCAAAATCAGTTTGTCATTAATGAATGCCCCAGCCTACAAGCAAGGGATAAAGGTCCAGGAAATGGAGTACACAGAGATGTAAGGGGGCAACAGGGTCTGGAGGTACCTCAGAGAGCTCATAAACTGAGCGTGGTTCCTCCTTTGTTTCTTACTGATTTTAAAAGATTCAAAGATTCATCCTCATTCTTCCCTTCAAATGTTTATTGTGCCCCATCTGCCAATCTACCCTTCTCTCAGGAGTAAAACTTCATCTTTCCTCTCTTATGGGGCCCTGTGGAACATTAGATGGTGAAGCACTTAATAAATAAACAGGAAATATTTGCCAAAGCACAAAAAAAAAAAAAGAAAAAAAAGGGGTGGCAGGCCAAAAATACTTATAAATCCGTAAAGAAAAATACAAGACAGTGAGGATCTGCAGTGTAACAGCCACAGTGGTTTAGGAAAGACAAACAACCTTTCTGACAGTTAATTTAATCAAGCTGGTGGAATATTCCCCAGTTTTCACCACAATGCAGAATGATGGAGGACGTGTAAAGAAAACTGAAGAAGATGCTTGTGGCAAGCAACTGTTCACTCACGTGAGAAGGAAGTTCTGCAGCTGCAAACATTAATGATTCACCCCTATGAATGACCAACAACATATTTGTGTTTCTGGCTACTTTGCACTGCACCAAATACTAAAGGCAGTGTTGGAAATATCCGATCCCTTTGCATCACTAACTACAGAGAAGTGACACAGTAATGAAATAATGACTTTTCAAGATTTCACCTCTTTCTTGAAAAGGGGAAGCATCAGTATTGGGGGGGGGGGGGGGGGGGCATCTCTGAATACATTTTAAAAGAAAATGATCCCTTTGCAATTCCAGAGACTAGCTCCAAGCTGAAAATACGTGCTGGGACAACATGAAGGGTACATATCATGTACATTTGGCCTGTTCTTACTCCTCTGAGGGTTTCCAGTTAGGGCTGCTACTGAGGACAGATGGCTAGTCTAGAGGGATCCTTGCTCTGACCTGCTGTATCTGCTTATAGTTGGTTGTGATCTTGATCATGCTCCAAGAACACCTAATGGATCGTCCCATTGATGGAGATAGTCTGAACTACACCTAATTTCCACATTACTGATCTATCCTATTTACCATGATGAAGGAGCTTCTGGGCAGGAGCAGAGAATGAAGCACTGTCCCAGGAGGTTAGGTACTTCAGATGCCTCCAGCGTTCACTGGCAGATGAACTTTGTTTTTGAGAATCACAGCTTTGGACCTAAGCCTTTAAATTCTTCCCCAGCTACAGTCCTGCATCCTTCTCGTGAGCATGACAAATAGCTTTATTCCTATGTCATATGAAAGGGAACCAGTACACTGAGAAGCAGTGGGTGATCTGTGCTCTCGTACTGACAGTCTCCCTTCCCTTTAATTATAAGTAACTGAAAAAATAGAAGGAAGAATATCTAATTATCCAGCACCAATTTTAAGGCAAATGACAAAGAAAGGCACTTTTAGCCACTGGGAAAAGGCTGCCAGTTCAGTGGTGTTTTTTCTAAAAAACTTAAGGTCAGAATGTCTTTGCTCATCTTTTCCTTAGGCTGCTTTACTGAGCTGGTGAAAAATAGCGAAGGGATGAGATGCCCCTAAATATAGATCGCAGCATGTGGACTGTTACCTTGGGAAGGTCTGCACTGCCTTATGGAATCACTGTACTCTGCAAATGGAAACCTTATTTTTTCTCTCCCATTGACTCAGGAGCTCTTTGAGGTTTAGTGCCCAAGGAAGGGAGCACTCTGCCAGCTGCCACTCACCCAGGCATGCGACTGTCCTTGTGCCACTGGGGCAATGAGGAAGGGTTGATGGGCAGCCAGCACTACTTGACAGTTCTCTGCCCTGACACTGGGCTTCCCCCACCATCACACAGGAGCAGCCTCTGGGGTCTCTAAATAGTGCAGGGAGTTGAGGAAGCTCCAGAGCTTGTCTTAGCCCGCATTGAGTTCATCCTGAGAATTTCATGTCTTCGTGCTCAGAGTAAGAGGGTGTTTCTCCTTAACTGCTGGCTTTGCCAAATCATCCCAGGACCTGGGAGTCACACAGAGAGCGGCACACAGCCAGACTCGGGCAGGCCAGTTTCTGCTACAGGTTACACCTGTGCAAACACGATGTTTTGAGATTACTCCCCAAGCGCCAGCTGTGCAAGCTGATTATTTTCAGCGAGCACCCCACTCCCACCTGAGTGACCCCATTAGTCTCCACAGAAATTGCAAAACAGCGACTTTGGCCACTATTTAACTTTCTTGCTCTTTATGATGTATGAGGGGAAGTCAAGAGGGAGCTCTTTTCAAATCACATCATCAGTCTGTTCAGCTGGCAGCTAGACAAGTCCTTCGTTTTGTTTGTAAACTGTGAAAATTTCACACAGGCTCACTGATACAATAAACCTGGAAGCTTGTGGGGCCTCTTTAACAGAGTTTCCTGCCCTTTAAGTAGTGTGGGTTATTCAGCATCTGCAAACTGCACAAAAGCCAAATGTCAGTAGGAATTACTCTCTAAACCAAAGAAACACACTGGCAGAAACTGGAAAGGTATGTAAGGTGAGCTGGTGTTTGAGAGTATTTACTCAACCTACAAAAAGAAAAGTGTTGAGAAAGCAAATGTATGCTTGGGTTTGGAGGCTTTCAAAGGCAATGTAGTCAGGAATATAGAGTTAACATATTCAATGTATAAATCACTTTCTCACCATTGCTATCAGAATTATACTGAGCTTGAAACCGTTAAAAAGATGGACTTACTAAAAAACTATCAATTTTAAGCCCCTTCAAACTTCCCTGGAATTTGTTGTCATTCTGAACAACAGCACACATGCCATACTAGCAGCTCTTAAGACCCCTTTCTGCTGGTTAGAAAGGGCCCTGAGAGACTAAATGCCTTGCTAAATCTTACCTAATAGCTATGTTAGCTAATGCTGTTAACTACTGACAGATCTGCCAGCTGGTCACATCTGGAGAAGAGAAATTTTATGTTCCTAAACATACCATAGTGCTAGCATGGACCCTATGGGGCATCCAAGGCATCTTCATGGAGGTTGTTCATAGGATGCAAGACTTATGAGGTGGCCATCTGAAACCACAGCTGGAAGCCAAGCTGGCTTTCTGACAGTGTCTAAAATGGCACTGCACACCTGTGCTAGGGTACATGAGCTGCTCCCTTTCCACTTCTAGAGAGGAGAAGTTTCAGTTTTTCTTGTTTCTAGTTGTTTTTTCAGCGAGATTTCAGTAAGGTTACTGTTATCTTCTGATCTACTGAATTCACTGGTGCTTTTGAAACATTAAATGTCTTGCTTTACAGAGATTGAAAAGCACAATTCACGAGTATCATACCTACAGTCAGCTAGGACATGAAGAGAGGCTGTCAGGGATTTTGACATCAGAAAGGTATTTTGCAGTGCTTTGTGTAGAGCAAAGGTCTGTGGTTAAGTCCTTACCCTGGGAGACAAGGACCGCACTCAGCATCATTCTCCTGATCACCAGGTGTCAAAACTGTGGCTCGGAAAAACCCCTCGCAGTCTTTGTGCCGCCTGCATATCTGGTAACCTCCTCTGGAGAACTTCTCTGAAGGGCAGGGGATGCAGCCGTAGTCCTCATCTTTGGTGCCGTACCCACATGTCTGCAACAACACAAAGTCACTGACAGGCAGGCTTGTGCTGCACACATGCTTCTAGCAAAGGGAAATGTTCATAGCCTGGCCCGTTGGCTTTGTGGCACAAAGTTAAGGGAAAGAAGTCTGTCATTTGGTACCTTAGTGTCTCCAGCTGTGTGCTGGAGAGGAAAAAGGGGAACCAGAGCATTGTACTCCTTGAAAGTGCCCCCCCATAGCTATTTATATCATATTCCAGCAAGCCATGGAAGTAAATTTCAGCTGCTGCTCAGATAGAAAGTGAACTGAAAATTGAAGAGCAGAGAAGAAGATTACAGGGGAAGCATGGCTACAGCAGGGATATCAGCAATCTTGCTTTCATGCTAGGAGAGCCCAGAGGGAACAGCACAAAAGACAATGTTCAGATGAGATTTCGTAACCTCTGAACTCACATGTCCCAGCTGAACATTGCGTTCAGATTAAACAAAACTAAAACCAACTGGTTACTATTCAAATGTACTTGTTCAGGACTACCAACTGCGCGGAATTCTTGCAGTCGGATGTTTATCCCATTAAAACCAAACATGACTTCAGTAATTTTTTTTTTTTTTAATAAGCAACAATTATCTGCTGTAAATCAAATGGTGACTTAGGAACTGTAATTTAAAAAGTTGCAGAAGCATCCAAGTTCTTTTAGTGCCAAAATTTCTTAGCAGGAGAGCAAAATTAAATCCTCGATGTGGGGGGCCAGCAAGCACAGCAGACCGACCTATTCATCACACCACGCCAGAACAGAGCATCAGATTGTAAATAACTATTGAGATGAGAATGGACTGGAAGTGAGTGTGTGTGAAACTTTTACCTTACAACTTCTACAATATTGCTTTTGACAGGCTGCTCCTGGGATGAGACATGCGAGGCGCACTGTTCCCATGACATTCTTGCAGGGGTAATGCTTAAGCATTTCTGTCCATACCCATTTTCTCTCCTATCCATATACTACCACCATTTAACAAAGCATTTGTTTTTGCATTTGGTGCTGGATATGTGTTCCCCTACCAGCAGAAGAAGCTGAAATTACCATGTAGGGCTCTTCACCCGGCTCACACTTGGGGCAGTCGTGGCACATGCCAGTGGTCTGGTTGTAGTACTCGTTCTCACCGCAGTTGGAGTATTCAGCGCTGGCAGAGTACACCAGGGAGACCTGTCATCAGAGAGCATCCCACAGCACCGTCACTTCCACTCGTCACGTCCACTGCCCTTGTCTCCCAAGCTTTGTCCCCCCTCCCTTGCTCAGCTGCCGTGGCTCAGAAGGCAACAGGACCAGCACTGCTGAATGAAGCATCCCTAAAGCTCAGAAACAGAAGTGATGCCACTATGTGGGATGGAGGCAGATACAGTTTTCAGTAACCTGGTCCTTCTAAGAGTTTCTCGGAGCACTGGTGCTCCTGCTTGTTGGCAAAACCACTCCTCACAATGCTGAATGCCATGATTCTGGACCCATTAATTCTCACACTCTTCTGCACAGCAAATGCCTGAGTTTACACCCTCACCCTTCCCAGCTCTAATGAGCCTTCACAAATGTGACTGCAAGGGACAATTATAATGTGCTGCCTTGGACCTCAACTATGATAGGGCTGTGCTTCAGGTGACACCTAGGCTCATCAGCACTTCCAGTGCCTTCTGTTTCTGCTTCATTTTGAGTCCTTCTCCTTCCCCTCCTCCCTTGCAGCCTCAGTTTAAGCAGCACATGCCCCAGTGTTTTATTGAGTGGAAACCAATGACTGCCTCAGGGTTCAGTTCCTAAGTTGTCTGTGGCTGTGCCACGGCTCTTCACAGATGTTTGCAAAGGCCTAAGCAGTTATCTTTGTACACTGGGGAGACGTATATGCACATAAATACCTACCACCAGGAAAGGGAACACGTGAGTCCATTTACATTCACCCAGGTGAGCCATGCTCTCTTGATACTTCACCTGAAAAGACAGAATTGGTGATTGTTTATGAACATAAGTAAATATCTGTGTGCGTTGCCAAAATAAGAACAGAAGGACTCATAAGCAGAGCAAAGGTTACATGGCGGTGATACCCAGAGGTCTAAACAAAGAGCGGGGGAGATGTGCACGTGCACTCACACACAGAGGCGTGCTACATACCCTTACTGCACATCTCTTTCTTCTCTTTGAGAAGACTGATGGCATGAGGGAGTCTGGTCTTGCAACAGTTATAAAAGTCTGTGAAAGATGAGGAACCAGCTCTGAGCTCTGGCACTTCTTGGCTCACTGGGAAATCCTCCCACAGAGGAAATAAGTGCTGTCTCGACTCCTAAATGAAAGAGGGCTGGGGATCGGTAGCCTGGCTTGTGTCCACACCACTTAGTGCTTAACCCCACTAGACTAGATTTGTCTGGAAAGATGTAGGTGGAGAAGCCAAAAGCAGAGCCAGGGAGTGAGCTGATGGCAAGCAGCACAGGCAGCTGGCACGCTGGGCTATACTTTCCTTGCCGGGTCCTGCAGATCCACCAAGAAAGCCCACAGCTGCCTTTTTCTGTAGGAAGCAAAGGCTGCTTTTTGTTCTTGATAAGCAAACTGCAGATTTAAAAGGTTAGACCCCAGGAAGAATCCAAATTTTATATCTGAAATGCTATTACAATAGTTAGGGAAAAGAAAGGCTGCAATATCTGTTATAAACACATGTGCTAATTTATTTCATTTATTCAAAAGAATTATTTTGACTAAGAACTAATGTTGCATATTCATGTACTGTATTTCTTTCTAAGGGGAAAAAAGAGACAGGAAAAGGAGGCACAAATTGTTTCGTTAGCATGATACAACATATTTAATGGTATTATTACAGCACATAATATGCCCTAGGGATTTTACTGCTTCAAATTGCAAATGTTTGAGATACAGTTGCAACACTTTGGTCCTAGCAGATGTAAACTGCTCTTTAAATTTTTCAGGTCTCAGACACTGCAAGGCTTTTAGTCTCCCAGAAGAGTACAATTACAGCTTTGTGCCACGTTTGAGGATACAACCTACATGAGAGCAGTGCTCCAGTATTGGCGATAGCTGCTAACATTTACATTTTTAAACACTAAGTAGATTAAGCAAAGATTATATCACTCCAGCATCAAGCTATGAACTTGCTTTATACGTTCCTTCCAGCAACTGGGCTAGCTGAGACAGGTAGCTGGGTGGGTGGGTGGACAACCTGAATTATAAGTATATTAATTTCTGCAGGAAATTGAAGTTTGAAACCTAGAAACAAAAGAGAATCGGAGCTAAATTGTACCAAATATAGAGGTAAGAGGCGGAAAATAGTAATGTAATTGTATAAACTGTCAAACATGTAAGTTCGACAAAGGCTTTGTCTGTGACAGTGCAGTTGCTTGGAAAAGTTCCAAAGGTACAGTCTTAACGCATATGTCTGTTAAACTGAACCCTAATTATAAAAGAGCTTGTTAGACTTTAAATATGAATATAATTATGTCTGTGTCCCCACTGATACTGCAAAATTGTTGTTTTCATTATAAAACAGATCTGAGACTGCTCAGGACCAAGAATTTCACTAGGAAAGCTTGAATCTAAAACTTTACAGTAAGAACATGTTTTACAATAAAAACATGCTTCAGTTGCTTTCAAGCCATGCAGATGTTTGCTGTTTGAGGTACTTGTATGCAATCATAGACAGATTTGAAAAATGGAAATGAAGAATTGTAGCCCATTAATGTATAATACAATCTTCTCCATCCATTTGGCATTTGGCATTTATTTACATAAAACGTTGAAAGTGTCAAGTTATACATATATAAATAAAATATTTTTCCATCTCAATATAAATGTGCATGTGGGGGTATATTTTATATGTAAACATACACTTTTTCCCCCTGCATTCCATCATTATACACAGCAATATGTCAAGCTTATGGGAAATACTTTTTTAACTGGAAAAAGCCAGTTCAAAGTGCTGAATATGGCCAGATTAGAACTCTAGGGGAGATTTTCCCCCCAAATTGGAGTACCAAAAAGTTAAATGTAATTATTCATCCCCCTAAATAAGTGCAGTGCCATAAACTGGCAGTGTTATTTTCTGGGGTTTTGTTTTTCCTTCTTCCTTTTTTTCCCTCCCCTGCTTTGGAGTTAAAAACCAAAACATGAATTTTCTAACACAAGAGTGGGGAAGGCAGATGCAGGAGGCTTCTGGCAGTAGGGCTATAGATACCTCCTTAGCAGGGGTGATATCTGAAGCTATATACCAAGATATGCCAGGCAGATCTTGGGCTTGCTGTCTATTTTCAGGCATGTTAATTTATACCTGTGCTATATTATCTGTCAGGCATTAATCCCATTCACAAAGCAAGGGATCTTCTAATGCTAAGATCACTTTTGTCTCTAGCTGTT
This sequence comes from Melopsittacus undulatus, assembly GCF_012275295.1. Taxonomy (NCBI): domain Eukaryota; kingdom Metazoa; phylum Chordata; class Aves; order Psittaciformes; family Psittaculidae; genus Melopsittacus; species Melopsittacus undulatus. Next base: position 61,392,043 of record NC_047528.1, on the reverse strand, counting down.
ATTGATGAAAACATCCAAAGCTTGGACAATCAGGCAGCATCTGCCAAGAAGCAGGAAAAAGAGTGACCAGTTTTTGTGGCCCCTAATCATTAAAAGCAAATAGTTCTTAATGAATTAACAGATGCTGCACTTTTTCTTTGTATTCTGCCATGCTCTGACTAAAGAAAATGACTCTCCCTGGGATGGCATATAATGGTAAGCAGGAAGCAGCTGGACGTGTGGTTTTGCTGGGACCATGGGATCACTCTTAAGCAATTTGGGATCTCTGCAGCTCATCTACAAATCCTGATGTTTTTGTTTAGGCTGTGTGGGTGTCTCCAGAGAGGAGGTGTAAAACACAGACCTAATGTCTTTGTGGATCAGGTGTGCAACAAGCAGCAAGCCTCATCATGACTAGAGGGGGTTGCTAATTACAGCCATATTTGCCTTTCGGGCATATTTGTTAATAGCTGTTAAAAATATACACAGAAGTCATATATACACAAGCTGACAGGGAAAGGAAGACTATTTTCCCAGTGGCAACTGCAGCAAGAAATGCTAGAGTGTCCTTGTTTCATCTTCTCTCCTGAAGACTGACAAATTTGGCCTGAGGGAATGGGAAAAGAGATGCTGAGACCCTATTTCTTCAATATCGCTCCTCCCAGATGAAAGTCCCTTCTAGACAGTGTTGGTAGTTTCTTACCAAAAACTGGCAGATATAAATGGGTAGTGAAGAGATTCAGAGCAGCCCTGTGGAGAAGGACTTGGGGGTGTTGGTCAATGAGAAAATGAACATGAGCCAGCTTCAGTGTGCGCTCACAGCCCAGAAAGCCAACCGTATCCTGGGCTGCATCAAAAGGAGTGTGACCAGCAGGTCAAAGGAGGTGATCCTGCCCCTCTACTCTGCTCTCGTCAGACCTCACTTGGAGTATTGTGTGCAGTTCTGGTGTCCTCAACATAAAAAAGGACATGGAACTGTTAGAACAAGTCCAGAGGAGGGCCACGAGGATGGTCAAGGGACTGGAGCACCTCCCATATGAAGACAGGCTGAGAAAGTTGGGGCTGTTCAGCCTGGAGAAGAGAAGGCTGCATGGAGACCTCATAGCAGCCTTCCAGTATCTGAAGGGGGCCTACAGGGATGCTGGTGAGGGACTCTTCATTAGGGACTGTAGTGATAGGACAAGAGGTAATGGGTTCAAACTTAAACAGCAGAGGTTTAGATTGGATATAAGGAAGAAATTCTTTACTGTAAGGGTGATGAGGCACTGGAATGGGTTCGCATGGAAGTGGTGAATGCTCAATCCCTGGCAGTGTTCAAGACCAGGCTGGATGAAACCTTGGGTGATATGGTTTAGTGTGAGGTGCCCCTGCCCATGGCAGGGGGGTTGGAACTTGATGATCTTAAGGTCCTTTCCAATCCTAACTATTCCATGATTCTGTGTTTCTATGATACATAAATAAATCACCAAACAGAAAATTATTTATTCACGCTGTCTAAAAGAGAAAAAGCATAATTCATGGTACTCAGCCCTTGGATTTTATAATTTACTTAGATTATAAGGTAGTGCTGCCATGGTACTTACAGTATCCATGAATAAATGGAGTAAATATTGGAAATATGCAAACAATGAGGCTACCACTGCTGGTGGTCTAAGCTAAAGCTCATGAAAGCTTGTGACTTTCAATGGCCTACCTTAGGTATTTATTTTAATTCTGTGGCTTCAGCAATTAACACAGTGCAACAGATAATTTCCTATCATAGACTTCTTGTTTTTTAAAAATAAGTTTGAAAAAAGGAAGAAAACAAACACATGGGTTGAAGCACAGAAATATGTGTGCCTTAATGTTGCAGAGAGGCAGGGTTTTTTTGGTGTCTCTGCTTTCCTTCAGTTTCATCACTGATGCAGGTATGCTTCAAGGACATAGAACTTGACTTTGTAAAAGGCAAAGGTACAACTGCTGTCTCAGACAATTTCACTATTTGATATTTCTATTTCATAGAATCATAGAATAGTTCATGTTGGAAGGGACCTTCAAAGGTCGTGTGGTCCAACCCCCCTGCAGTGAGCAGGGAACATCTTCAACTAGACCAGGTTGCTCAGAACCACATCCAGACTGGCCTTGAACATTGCAAGGGATGGAGCATCTACCACTTACCTGCGCAACCTGTTCCAGTGTTTCACCATAGAATGATAGAATCCTAGAATAGTTAGGGTTGGAAATTACCTTAAGATCATCTAGTTCCAACAGCAGTCATTGTGTAAAAAAATTTCTTCCTTATATCCAGTTTAAATCTCCCCTCTTTTAGTTTAAAACCATTACCATTCTCCTATTGCTACAAGCCCTACTAAAAAGTCTCTCCCCATCATTCTTATAGGCATGTCTGAAGTACTGAAAGGCTCTAAAAAGGTCTCCCTGGGGCATTTTTGATCATGAATCCACATCCAAGATCGCCACCACTAAAAATAGCAGAATGCAAGACAAACACTTTCACTTAAATAAACATAGGCAGTCTGTATGTACTTCATAGGTGCCACCAACAAACCCAGTGCTTGCCCCAAGTTCCCAGGTTTAGGAGAGGAACCTCATGAACTACCTTCTCCACAGATTATCACAGATATTTGCATGGGCTCAGTAGAAAATGTCTGTATGCTCCCAACGCTGCTAAACCCTTCTTAACTAAGACAAGCATATAATCCTCATTGCAGAACCTCACAAGTTTCAGAGTTTGACAACAGAGCTCAGTCTGGCTCTGGTTTTGTGAAAAAAGATGCGGTTTGAGTTTTAGTTTCAGGAGGAAAGAGGGCTCTCTGAGCCCATCACTGAGTGACAATGGTGGCAAGGGGGAGCTTCAACTTAGAGAAGTATAAGCAAATGGAAATAGAGATGATGAAGAAAACTATTTTGTAGCCTTGGTTACAGTTTTTATTGTTGTGAAAAATTTTGCACAGAACAATATTACATTTGTAGAACAACACGAACTACGCTGTTTCCCATATCTGGTTTTTATCACTTTGACCTTGCAAGTACCTTAAGAATTACTTCAGAGAGAGATGTAAAAAGTGTTAAAATGATAGCAGTCCATTCTTCCTTTTACCTGAAACATCAAACAGAAGTGAGAACAGCTCAAGCGACACATAAAACTTGAATTGCCCCTGTGATCTGGCAATCCATCAGAAAAGTAATTCATTGCTTGGGCACAGAAACAAGATTTCTTTCCAGTGGGAGTTGCATTGACAAGAGTGGACTTAAGTGATTCTTTAATTTGTTAATGGGGGCACTGTGTGCTGAGGATGTGGGGGCAATCAAGCCTAATGTAGATCTATCCATCTCTTACAGACTCCCTTATCTGGAAACTACACCTGCAAATCCTTATTTGAACCTGTTTTCTCACTTTATATAAAGACATGTGTTGGCTGTCATGTAGACAGGCCATCAGCTTTCTGAAGAAGCTTGCAGGGAAAGAAAAAGAGGCCACAATAGAGAAACAAAGCAAAAGCAATAAAGAAGGAAAGGTTCTTTCCATCACACTTTGTGTGGCTGGTGTGCATTTCTGCATAAATGGGGGCACTAAAGAGGTGCAAGGGCCAAGGGGACCCTGGGGTCTCCCTGCACCCACAGCCAGCTGTGGTGCAGGACCACAGCTTGACCCAGTGGCCCACCAACCCCTTGTTACTGACATGTCCCCAGTTCGGCCTCCCTGTAGGCTGATGTTGGTCTTATCTGTTAGCGGTATCCAAAACCCAGGCCAGGTGCTGCCAGGCCAGGGCTGTTGGAGGAGCATGGTGGTCTCCACTGCATCCAGAGGCCTCCCAGGGCACATAGCTTGCGGGCAAACCTCCCTCAGTGCTGCCTAAGTGCTTGCGGAGGTATGAAGGGAGTGAGCATGGGCTGGTTTTTTTAGCAGGAAAATGGTAATTTGTTGATCATGAAACCTTCTATTGCCACACATCCACTTCAGTGATGTTCCCACTAGAAAGGCTGGTAATTTGGTGGGGAAGTGATGCAGAAGGGAAAAGGCAGTCATGACCTCCTGCCATGGAGGCTGCTGTGGTTGGTGCTGCTTTATACAAACAAGAAGATACTCATTAGGGCAAAAATGTGAGCAGGGACTTGTACCTCCCCCAGTCAAAAGGCAAAGTCATGTGATCTCTTTTGTTTTCTATAATTAAAAAAAATAAATAAAAGAAAATCTGGGATTTGTTCTGACGCACAATTAAAAAAAAATAAGTAAACCAGAAACCTCATATTTGTAACGGGGAAAAAAGTTTTGACTGTTTGGCAGGTCCCCGTAAGGATTTTTCCTCAGTGAGAGAGGCTTGTTTTCCATCTCTCCTTCAATAAATTTTTTTCTAAGGTGATTTACACGAAGACTTCCCTGTTATTTTCAGCCCCTCCTAATGTCTGTCGGGAAGTGCTACAGCTGGAGTGTTATTCCTTCTGGTTTGCCTGCTTACTTGTTTGTTTCAGGAGGGCCTGAGCTTTCATTTAAGAAGCACTGGCACTGGTGGTAGCAGCAGTGTGCTGGAGGCACGTCAGGGCTGTGCCCCATTTTCCCCCGGAGAGCTCTTGCTTGAGAGCTCCTGCTCCTCAAGCTCCTCCAGGTGAGCTTGCCCCACTGCCAGCTTGCAACTGCTGGAGGGCCCCCGAGTTTTCCATGGAAATAGCTGGAAGATGAATCTTACATCACCATGAAAAACTGCAAATGAGCATGTTAGACTCCCAAGCCTAATAATTCTAAGTTGAGAATTAATGAGCAGCAACACAGTCGTTCAGTATTTATGGGGTCACCCTGGTACTGCATCATCTTGGTGTTTTCTCCACCACTGCTTCCTAAGAAGTTTCCCCATCTGCCCCTACCTCAGGGAGAGGAAACTTCTTTTTCACATTTTGCTTCCAGGGGCAAGGTAAAACTGCTGTTACTAAACCAGCTCATTTTAGATTCAGCAGCTCTCCTTAGTTCCTAAGACAATATTTCCATTCGGAGCAGAAAATTAAAAGCTTATTTAGGAAAATACAAATGACAAATCAACAATGATGCTTTTTAAACATCTTTGTCTTTTTACTGGCTTTTATGCTTTCTAGATGACAGATAACAAGAACAGTCTGAGTCTTGGCTTCCATTATTAAGTGTCTGAAACTCCAAGTACCTTCAAACTTCACAGTATTTGGGAGTTTTAGCACTGTGCAGAGATTGACATCATTTTAATACAATAATGGTTGAAGGAAAGGACAGAGGTGGAGAAATTTAGAAAGATTTTGCAGGAAAGAAATGAGGTGAAATTCTACAGTAACCATCAACAGAATATATTGAAATTGTAATAGAATAGAAGTCCCATGGTGAGCATCAATAATGTCTGCTCTTAGCTCCACAGCACATTTGCATTTCTCAGCCTAAAAGCCAGAAAATTGTTAGAGAGGTCAATACACAATTCTGTTTTTTCCATGGTTTACATGAAAACATCTGAATTACTGCATCTTATAGGCACAGTGAATAGCAGCTGCGGTGCTGCGGGAGGGGGCTGCCACAAAGTATGGTGACACCTTTGAAGGTACCCCTGAGCAGGTCACTCCACTGCAGCACTGGGAGGCTCATGGCCACAGACTTTCCCTGTATAAGTGCATTAAGCAAGAGTGCACAGTTTCACTGTGTTTGGCAAATGTAAGGAAGTCAGTATTAGGTGGTGGCCATTTATACTTCGGTACTTGATTTTAGAGTCCCAGAAAAGCCTCTTGTTTGTCAACAGGCCTCTGTATTGCAGACAAAAGGATACATAAGCTGCCAACAAACATTAGGTTTTTAATTATTCTACTTTTTACATAACTCTGTTTGAAGGGGATTTATTATTTTTGTAGACTGAAGGCTGGCCGCATTTAAATTCAAAACTACATCCCAAGCTGCCTGGGCCATCATTGTTGGGAAGAGCAGTAAGAGGGGGAGCACAGGGAGGGGAAGTTCTCTGCTGGGAATAGGGGCCACACAGTGAGCAGGCGCCGTGCCGGGAGATGCCCGAGGGGAGAGGCAGCTGGGGGGCACAGTGTGGGGTGGCCAAAGCACCAGCCAGTGTTTTGGACCGCTGTGCCCCAAGCAGGGGGATGCAGGGTGGTACATGGGAGCAGCCCTCCCATGTTCTCCATCCACCACCCGTCTTGCAGGAGTGGGTCCCCCCAGGGGGACACCAAGGGTGTAGAGGCCAAAAGACAGCTCCCAGTCCAATGCCAGAGAGAGGAACATGCCCCAGCAACCAAATCCTTCATATCTGTGGGTAGTTGCAAGCTATGACCTGCTGGGGCTGCTATTTATGCCAACCACCACGCGTACAGGCAAGAGGAGGAACAACCACCACCTTGGCTAATAGCTGCTGAAGTCACAGCCCACTACATCAACATGCCTGTAGAAATTGCATGTTTACAGGCAAGCATGTGTACACAAACACATCTATTTATACCCACACACCCTCGGAGAGGCTGACTGTCCCTTACATCTTTGTTCAGCCTGGTTATCCCAAATCTCAGATAATATCCCAGTGGAGGGATATCTCTGTGCTTAATGTGCCGCGTAGGGTTGCAATTAGAAAGTGGGTTGCCTGCACTCCTAGAGAAGGAGGAAGAAATGGCTTTCTCAGTTGGAATACTTTCTCTTTCGAGTCAATAATCATAAAATCTCTTCATAATTCCTCTGAGGCTCTCATTTATTTTCTTTTTTTAATGAATGTGTTTACATTCCTAATTAAGGAGCACATTAAGCCTAGTGGTACCTTATCTGATAAACCCCTTCATAGCTTATGTCAAGCTGAGCCTTTCAAGGGAGCAAGCTAGTTTTAAAAACTGGTTATCCTCTGGGCTGGAAATGTGCAAGCCAAGCGCTCGCAATTAACTTGGGTTAATTACAAAATACCAGAAATGTAATAATGTATTTAAAAATATAACACAGGTGCTAATGATCTTGTTTTTTCCTTCCCCCTCTCTTCTTTCCCCCCCTCTGAAAGACTTTACAGCCTATCCCTTTGCTCCCAAGTAACACCCCCCCATGTTCCACAGGTGTTAGCCACCTTTTTCTCTCATATGGTGGGATTGATTAGCATAGCAAGACTGATTCAAGGCTTCTACCTTGCAGTTAGCATGGCTTTTACTGTTGCTTTCTGGGCTTGCTGAAGGAAGCAGGCCTGAGAAGTTTATTTTTTCCTAGGTCTATCAGTTGGTCTAATCAAAGATATCACTTCTCTTTCCACGCCTGTTCTCCCACCATCACCACACACATCATGAGAACTTTGAGACACCACTAACAGCAGTGCTATGCAAGATGAAAGCTTGCATGAGTAACCACTTGACCTTCCCATGAAGCAGCAACCTTGTGACTGCACGCTGTCCATTTCAGCCTTCCATCTTGGCATGCTCAGCCAATTCTGATTGCAACTTGCAGCCCATGATACTCAAATAACACTGGTTTTGAGAGAAGAATCAGGAGCTTTCAATTCAGCAATTGCTCTTCTGACATGACCTGTCCATAGCTTTCTGCTTGCTCATGTTTTTACCTGTTTTACCTATCCCATGTTTCTTATGCATATTAGTGTGAAATGCTTTATTGAAGTCCAGACAGCCCACGGCACTTGCTCTTTTAGGAATTAAAGCTTCCTGCCAAGGATAACTTAGGGTTATGACCTACCCACCTTGTATTGTACTGCACATCTAATTTGTGCAATGTCTATTTCTCCTATGATTTTACAGGAGACACAGTCACGTTTCTTGTGCAAAAACCACTGAACTGTAGCTATTAACCCTAAGAGTAGATGGGGATAGGAGAATATTTTCAGGCTTAGGGTACCACCAGCCAAAAGTGTTACAAAACCAGGCTTCCCACCCCACAGGCCCTACACCTGAGTGCTGAAACCATGACGAGGCAAGCAGCAAGGCAGGACACAGGAAGGATGAATGACCGTGAGTCTAACTGGCCCAAGTCCTCTCCACCTGTGAGAGGAGTCTGATGAAGGAGAGGAGCTTGTGGAAGCTGAGTGGGAGACGGAGCATGTTGCTAGCACCCATTTGAGAGAAGGGGCCAGTTGTGTCAGGGGCTGCTTGCTGCAGGTAGCTTAGCAAGTCTCCTGCCAGGAGAGACATGGAGCTGCCTCATGCTGGTGTCTCAGCTTGGATGTCTGTATCCTGGGAACTGAGGTAACTGGAAAGCATTTCACAAGCTTCTGAACACCCCGCAGTGTCTGAGGGTCAGACTTTGCCACCTGCTGACCTAACAGCAAGCACCACAGAAGGCACAGGCAAAGGAGGAAGTTCAGGCTGGCAAATTAATGATCTGGAATGCAAGCCTACAGGGTGTTTGGAAAATATCTATACAGAAAGGAAGCTATACTCTTTCTGCTTGTGGGATGCCAGACACTGCTTTTTCCACGTGTACTATGAGGATGTTCATGACTGCCACCCCAGTTACCTGAGCAGGCTGCTGCCTACTCCTGACTTGAGCTCTGCCAAGCCTAGCTTACATGTTCTTTCCAAACACAATTGTATTTCACACTGGCGTTATATTTCTTCTCCACACATCCCCTCCTCCATTAACTGGTCATGTAGCTGATTCAGATGCCTTTTATGGTGCTACAACCCAACTACGCTGTGAGCAGAGAAAGATATTTTTATCATGTGTATGAACATCTATTGCCTCATCCCATTCCAGTGATACAAGCACAAGAAAAAGTGGAGATGTGGTTTCAGAAGCATTACCCTGTCCTGACACAGAGGTGATGTGATAAAAATGTATCAGAGAACTACAAGAAAAATGATGATAGCACTACAAGAGAATTAAAATCATAGTGAACGTCGTGGTCTTATGGTCTTGATTCCTACCATCTAGATATTTAGTTGTATGCATTTTTAATATTTATATTCATCTAAAACTGTTTTTTGATAAAAGAGTCTTTAGACATGCCAAGAGTCTGACTGTGAGTGTGAACCGAACCCCAGTTTTCAATATTCCATGTTAATGTAGGGAAAACTAAATGATGATAGGAAAAGGACCTCTGAGAAGCAGTGACAATCCTGAGAAGTCTGAAGACAAGGAGCCAGTGACAGGGTTTAAAGTTGTCTCCAGAAACATTCAAGATGACCAAATAAACATAATCTTTTCTGTTACAAACCATAGGGTGCCACATTTTCTTACCAGATGATGAGGGATGTTGTAGTGAGAAAATGTAGCTCCTTCCAGCTGCTTTAATAGCTATGTGTAACACCTTGTCAGCCCTGAAACATTTTGGATTTGGCTATTTTTAAAAGTGACAACTTCCTATGGCTCCCTTTAGAAGGTCTGAGAAGTGAAGTGTCATCCACAGGCAGCTGAAGACCTTTTGCTCTGTCTGACTGCATTACTTGCTGAGAAAGGAGGTATTTTGAGACAGCACTCTTTTGTGCTGCAGTTTTAGAATGGGATGTGAATTATCCTCCCCGTAAACCACCTGTGAGCAGATCTAACGCTGCCCCACCAATGTTTAATTTAATGTTTTGATGTAAATTATGTCCTGTGAACACGTGGAGGTTTGCAAAGCTCCATCTCCCAAACCAGACCCCGACTCCACTGGGGGGCAGTGCATTAGCACATATATTAATACTGCACTCACCTTCTCCTGAGAAAGCAAGTTTTCCCAGAAAAATACTTAGCTACATTGCGAGGCCCTGCTTAATGGAACAAATATGCACAGGCAGATACGTACAGCAAATATCTCTCCTGTATATGCTGTTAGATTATTGACTTGCTGGCTAAACAACCAACACTAACCTGAGAACGAAACCAAGTCTGAGTACAGAGATAGTTTAAAGATAAACTATTTATTGGCACCAGGATCAACAGATTCTAAATTAGCTGTAAAGCTGCAGGGGATAATGACATGTGAAATCAGGGTTTTTTGGGCTTTTTTCTTTTTCTTTTTTTTTTTTTTTTAATACTCAGCCCCTTAGGAGATTTGGGATGGTTTGATGTTCATCTGGAGGCTTGTCAAAATTCTATAGAAACTTAATAGCCTGCCAACATGGGTGGTTGCTGCTTGAAGGCATTTCGACATGGCAAAAGTCCTGTCTGCATGTTGCAAACCTGTATTTGTCAAAGGCTGCTTGGAAGGACATGAAAACAGGAGCTGTGCGGTGTCAGAATGCCATGTGCAGGACTGCAGGGGTAATGTGTGCACAACCCTGCTCTCTTGGGGCAGCCAAGCTGTGTGAGGAATCAATTTGGCCCCTTAATTATTCTGAGCACTGCCTAAGCATTAAACCCCACAAGGTGTTGCCACACCTATATACCAGGTTTGGGTGGGACGGGGCTCCCTGTTCTCTGGTTAGAAGAGAAATGAAGACCGGAGGGCAGCTGAGGAGGAGGGATGAAGCTGGGTAGAAGCAGAAATCAGGGCAAAAGTCTAGGCATGGAGCTAGAGGAGGCGTGGACAACTGGCATTCCAGATCAGGAGCCCTAGCCTGGAGAAAGGGCACGGAGAGTAAAGACAGGAATGGGGAACATGGTGTAACTGGAAGGCAGCAGAGCCGAGCATGGGCTGTAGCTTTTCTTTGGTGGGCTCCCACACACTGGTACTTCCACAGCAACTTGTAGAGACAGCTGCCTAGTGTGGTCTGAGTTACATGGTTGCCAAAAACAGCATGGGGCCTCCAGGACTGGAGGCAATCACAGTGCATGGGGCCTCCAGGGTTGGAGGCAATTGCAACATGAGGGAACTGTAGGAGTTGCCAGGGAGGGCTCTGGGAAGCAGAACTGCATCCATCCTGTGCTGAGTGTTGGGAAGGAGAAGAGCGTGAGCCTTAAACCATCCTTGTGATGAGGTTCAAGCTCCTACTCAAAGGCATGGGCTAAGACTGCTTGACAGACATCAAGCATGTCTGCCCCATGGCAGCACAGAGACAGCTGTCTGCATGTCCCCTGGCAAAGCTCAGCAGCACCATGCCAAGAGCCTTGGGATAGTGACAAGAATCAGAGTGAAGAACCAGCTGTTAGGACAAAGCCTTGGTTGCACACCACCGTAAAGGGAGACATATATGTATTCTGGCCTGAAACAGGAGCTGGGTAGCTGAGGGATAGATACACATAGAGAAGCTACTGTAGGTGAAACACAGGAGTTGCACCACAGCAGAGAAGGCACTTGGGCAGGCTGAGCCTTTCCAAGTGAAGCCCTCACTGAGCAGTGCACATGGAGGAACTGCTTAGCTGAGAGGACCCTGTACTGGCAGATGGACTGGAGAGAGCACTGTCTGCAACCAATTCTCCATGCAGGGGTACATTCTTTGTCACCAGGGCCCTAATCTGCCTTCTCTGGGGCCCTTGTCGTGGTTTTGCAGTTACATGGCTGTACCCTCTGAGAGGAGGTGGGTGCTTTTGTGTATCTTGTTCCAGGCTGTAGAGAAATGTAAAGTACATATTTGATACCCGCACCAGGACTATAGTCCTGTCTGATGACTGGAGCTACTCTTGTCCCTGCTGGGGTGCATTCAAACACCTCAGGTTTTGGAGCAGGACTGGTTGTAAGCATTAGACCTATTTAGGATCCCTCTAGGCTAGAAGAGACAGAACTTGCTGGAAGTTCATGCTGACTCATCAGTCCCTGGTTTTGGAGCTTGTGGAGGAGGAGGTTCTCACTGTGCTTTATGGTTTCGTTTCATATTGCTTTGTTTTGTTTTCATGGCTGGACATGTCATGGATGGTTTTGTCCGGGAGCCTTAAGGCCAAGAATGCAGATTTACTTTGCAACAGGTTGGTGGAGAACATCTGGGCTTTTTAAGGAAGAGACTTCTGAAGCAGGAGGAGGAGGCTGAAGAGGCTCCCAAAGAAATGGCCTTAACTAAGTCCCATGCAGCTAAAGATGCCAGATAAACTGGCCATGGGAGGGTGAGGTAGGAAGCTGGATACTCTGGGCTCTGGATAGGGATGAAGCCTTGGTTGATAAGGTTTAGTGTGAGGTGTCCCTGCCCATGGCAGGGGGGTTGGAACTAGATGATCTTGAGGTCCTTTCCAACCCTAACTATTCTATGATTCTATGGGCTGTTGGGAAGCAGTGCATTAGATCCCTGACAGAGGAGAAATGCTACATGTCTGGTTGGAGGTATGTCACTCAGCTTGTGGGCAGAAGAGAAGTGCAAAGCAGAAAGCAGAGCTGGCTAAAACTAACTGAGATAATTCTAAGAAGATTAAAAATAATTTTTGGTAATTAATGGATAATTCGTGTTATCAGGATTATAAGAAATAAGAAGAATAGCTTACAGCTGTAAATGCAAAGGCTTTTTTTACTTTCTTAGCTCTTAAGAACTCACTGTAATTGCAGCAATGAGAGGCTGAATGCTCTCCTTGGATTAAACTTGCCTGCAATTCAGATGATATTATAAACACTTCTTCAGCTTACATGGACCTTTATTGGAAAACTTGGATCATAGATGCGTACTGGTTTGGATATTGCATCTCCATCTTATGGCCTTCATGTAGTTTATTACTAAACATGGAAAAAACTTCATTTTCTCTATATTTCATTTCTATCACATCTGACAGCTTTCTAGTTTGTGTCTATGTGGGCAACATTTGTAGCCAAGTATTTTAACATAAAAATTCCTTTTCCAAGGCCAGCATGGGTGTTTTTCCTGTACTTCATCTGCTTGATTTTGGAGTGATTTTGATGCTGAGGTAACATTAATATAATAAAACTTATATTGAAGCAAATCTCAGAGCTACATTAAATTAGCCTAATTAAAACAAGATTCTTGTATCTTCTGGGCTGTACTTTCTTTAAAAGTCTGTGTAGCCCCAAGGCACACCTACCACCAAAACCAGACTGTAAAGCCATTAAATTTTACACAGAATTATACAGACCTTTGCCAATTCAGTCCACCAGTACAGTAAAAGGCATCCTATCAGAAGAAAAAGGGCGATTCTGAGATCTCTGCTTGTTATATACTTCTCAGTTACCAAATAATCCCATTACAAGAAAAAAAAAAAACAAACAAAAAAGGACTGGATGGGACCTCAAGAAGTTATCTAACCTATCCTTTTGTTTCACACTAAGACAAAATCATTCTCCACCACCCCAACAAGCATTTATCCATTCCTCTAACTGGGTCTTAGGAACCTCCAGTGACAGAGATTACACAATTTTCCCTTGTCTGTTTATTACAGTGCTTTGCTGTTCTGGGTCTCAGGCAGCTTCTCTTAATGTCTTTTCTACATCTCTTTTCGCCCACTTGAAGCTGCTGTTGTTCGGTTTACCCACCAGGATTTGAAGAACAGATTATTTCCTTCTGCTCTGCAGTGGTCTCCTAGGCATTTGAGTCTGACCTCATACTTCAGCCTGGTCATATTCTATGCAAAACAGTCCTGATTCATCCAAGTCTTGCACCATTAAGCCTCAATTTCTAGAGCACTGGCTGTTTGTATTTCTACCTTGATTTTCTCCAGTTTGACCTTATCTTTCTGGAGGCGAAACTAAACAGAATAGTTTTATGAAGGCCTCGGCCATCCTGGGTAGAGTATTTAATCAAAGGCTATGTAAGCTCTTTTTCACACATCCCTGGATGAGTTTGTGGAGAGAATAAAGGTCTCTCAGTCAGATAGGAGTCTACTAGAGATTGTAAAATGTCATCTATTAAGCTATTATATGATTGAAGCTGGTAAGCTTTTTGACCTGCTCTTCTCTGTCCTTCCCTGTAATCTATGTTGGCATTTCTACCAAGATGTGAAAAAATATCTTGCATTTATAAGACAAGTATCAATTTTACAATGTTGCAATTTCAGCCCCAGCAAATACATTCCTTTTGTGCCTAACGACTGCCCTGGGTTTTCCATTCTGCTGGAGCAAACTCTACCAAATTTGTTGTTTTGCCAGTGATGCCATAGCAACATATTCCTGTTCTCCATTCTCCTTGCTTTGCCAGGTTGGTGAAGGGGATGTTGAGACTGCCATGGTAAGAGTGTTTTCATCTGGAGAACAAAAGCAATCTGCACCCTCAGAAAGCTGTCATCATATCTCCTGCAGACTGCTGAGCCATGCCAGCTCAAATCTTTTCTCTGTGGTACTGGATGAAAGCAATGACTCGTGCATCATGAGCTGCTATTTTAAGTTGGATGCTCCAGTTTCTGAAAAAGATCTTTCTGGCAGAACATCTTTGCAATATTTCCACTACAAAAAGCTGCTTTCATCCTCAAATTCTAACGTTTGTTTCTGAGGACTGAACTTATTACAAGCAAATATACTTGCGTGGTCAGGACAGAATCCAGTTGTGAGGGCTGGCAAGAACAGTTCTGCTTTAATCAAAGAAATTGCTCCCCTTCGTCCATTAACTTCCCTGAGTATCTTGTATACCACTTGATGGCCACCCCTGGACTCTTGGAGGATGTCCTAATAGATAGCATCTATTTTAATAAAATAACACAGAAGTATAGTCCTCAGCAAATACACATTGCAGATACTCAATTGCTTTTTGATCAGCCATGTTAAAATAAGGTTGTTAATTTCTTAAGTAGCCTGTAGAACTAAGCATAAAACCAAAACAGAGTGATACGTAATGTGTGGAGCCTAGAAGATGCTACAGTGAAGCCTATGCCTAGTCTCTTCGGAGTATACATGCAATGTGCTTAGTGGTGCCTCTGGTTTTTTAACGCATGGAAGACTGAAGGGTGGCTTCCATGTGGAGACAGTGAACCTCTCAGCAGCTTTGCTTTGTATAAAGCAGTGACTGCTCCCGCACAGCCAGCACCTTTGTACTTGGAAGATCAGCAACTTAGAAGAAACATGGGAAGCTTCAATTTAATACAATCCCTGAAATTTTTCTATCTGTAACACTATGTGACCCTTACTAAAGAAAAAGTCAGGGCATTCAGAGAGTGAAATCTCCATGTTGCTATGGGTGGTGAAGTTTTGAAGGACCCTATCCTACAGGTTGCAGTAACATCAAGTCCAAAGGAGAAAAGAGATGAATGATGAAAAAATATGGGTTTAGCTTTTTAGCTTTTTTTTTTAGTCTCCTCAAAAGACAGTGCATTAAAACTAGACTGGAGTGCCTTGCAGGTGTATTATTGCTTGCTTGAGTTTGCACCCAGAGAAAGCACTTGCTGGAGTCAAGTATCTGCTTTGAAAGGAGTTAAACAAACAGGTCAAAGCTCTGCTTATACTACTATCACATGAGCAAGCCAGTGCTAACTAAGGGGAGGGAAAGACTGTGTGTCTCATCTGTCAGCTATTCTTAATCCTAGCTGTCAGGATGTGACCACATTGTTTTGAGTTTATTCTGAACAGAAAGCTAGTATGTACATCAAAGCCAGCTCTAGTCTGCTGGATTCATCTGATATAGAGAGAGCTTGCTCTTTAACAGGATCAGCTCGTATATAGCTAGCTTACACTGGTAATACCTTCTTCAATACTTTCTGGAGAACCTTGAGATACTGCTTAGAGTTAGTTAATGGGGTAAGCTCCATCCTGAGAAGTACACATTGTGAGATCTCTTTCCCAGGTCAGCTGGATATATTTTAATTAGTTACATTTAAAGGTAAAAACATGTTGCTCCTGCAAGGCAAGTTTGAAAAAACCCTTGTGTCCAGCAAAGTCATGACTCCATATCTAATGTATGATCTATGAAGGGACAGACATTCATAGCAGTGGGGAGAAATGTGTCACAGATAGGGCATGGGTGGATTAGCAAGGTAAACAGTCCAGATAGGACACAATGGTAACACTGAGTGCTCCTGCGTTATCGGGCACCGCAGGGACACTGGAGAAGCTGGCGCTGCTGCCTGCACACATCTCAGTGTCCAGGCACCAGGAGGAGGAAGAAATCAAGGCAAGATACACAGTAAATCCATCATCTTTGAATTAGAAAGGTAAGTTGAATAGCTGATTGAAGAGGCAGAAGCAGAAACACATTGTTTACTCCTTAAAACCTAAAATGTTTCACAGAATTGGAAATAGAATAGGTGACTTTGTAGAATGACAAGGTTTTGGGTTTTTTTTAGCTTTTATTTTATAAAGAGTTTTGCTTTATTCCTAGTGGCTGATAGGGCAGCCAGCCACTAACCTTCTCTAGCCATTTTTTTTGCCTGCTGTAGAGCTGGGTCATATGTCAGTGCTGACCTCACCTTAAATTTTTCTTAATGTAAATAAACATATTTTTAGGATGTGGAACTCAGCACCCTTTTTTATGGCAAGCTCTCTTGACCACCCTGAAATCACAGTTGCTGCCACTGGATTACCACCTTTCTTCACTTCCCTCTACCTTAACTGCACTGTAGATAGCAAATCACACTGATTTTTACCAGCTGGCTATACCTAGAAGTGTTGTTTTGCAGCCCTATAGGCATCAAATAGTGATTGCCTCAGAGATCTTGCAAACTGGTGCATGGTTTCTGCAGGACAAAGACACGTACCATAAAGTATTTTATGGGGCTACTGAATCTACCTAGCCCAAATTTGTGGGAGGTATTATTTTTAAGCTAAAAAATTCAGGGCGATGGGTGATCCTTATTGGTCACAAATGAAATTTTAAATAGTCTTCCCATCCTCCAGGTTAAAATGTCTGCAGACATCAATACGGAAATAACCCAGACACAGATGATCCTGCATCTCACAGGTGACTGTGGTGCTTGGTGGATACAAATAAGAAGGGATTATCCCCTCTTGGAGAAGCTGTTTTGATCAATTCATGTCTAAGCATGAAGCAAGCAAAACATAAATTTTAGGCCTTTCCTGTCAAACATGATGTCTTATTCCACTGGTTTGGAAAAGATCTTAGCTGTTGTTTCCATTAGAACAATATGAAAGCCTTGGGGAAAATTAAATTGGTGAGGGATTCAGTATGTAAAATATACAGAACACTAGAGCGTGAAGAATCACTCTTGCCATGAGTTGGCAGGATTTTTATTCCTTGTTCACAGAAAATTGCATTTTGGGGATTGGTCAGTGTGCCTCCTGGGTGAGCCATTTACTGGCTGGGTGATGCTGTGCCGACCTACCAATCCCCAAATTCCAGGTGCGAATGTGTTGAGAAAATCTAACGCAGAAGGATGCATGCTCCTGTGAAGCAAGATGGTGTCAATTAGTTCATTGCTGGAAAATATAATTCGAAGAATTTTTGGAAGAGGAAATGCCAAGTTTCTAGTTAAACTTGTTGAGTATCTCTGGCAAATTTGAATAAGAAACTTTCTCTGGAGAGACTATAAAAATAACTGCTCAAGCCAAGTAAACAATGTATTCAATGTGACAACTTTTGTCATGATGTCAACTCTGATTTTCACAGATTATGATGAATGCAAGAGTGAGAAGCTAAAATAACACAAAAGGCTTGTAAACATGGGGGGAGTCTGGGAGAGGAACTGGAGTGGGAGAATGAACTAAACCCACAAAGTTAAAGCATATTAAACCTGTAAGGCTTCTTCCAAACATGGCTGCTAGAGCGTTCTCAGTCTGCTTACTTGACTGACTTAACATTCAGCGTGAAAAAAACCTGGAACGGCCAAAGAGTTACATCACTGTGCAGCTAAGAAAGCAGTCTGAGGGCCACAAATGTAATTGTTCTCTCATGCTTCACATACTTGCCGCTGACATCCTGTGCTTAAGTCCTGCATATTGGCAGCGCTTGTATCTTCAGCTCTATCTGGATGTACGGATATGAAACTCACCGACTGCTGCAGCTGGAAAACAGAGATCTCCTCTTATTGGGAAAGACAGCATTTGTCCATAGGTATAATTAGAAATTGCTCTACAGTGTCAGAAAGGACTAATACTATTTTTCTAAGCTACAGGAGGCATAGGCAAACCTCAGATGCACATTCTTAGTTAGCTCAATACAGCATGCCAAACCCATTGTGCAGTGCTGCTTCTGTTCCTGTTCTTGGCCTCACACTAGTGAAGGTTATCCATTAAACCACCGTGCAGGGAAGGGAGGTTGTCCTGAAAGCAGGCTGCATTAACGGAGGCTGGGGCATGGCTGCACAGGTAAGTAGCCTAGCAGAATTTGTCATGTTGAACAGTAGGAGCATGCTTTAAGAGAAGGGCCTGAAACACAGAAGAATAATTCCTATGATAGGCTGACTGCTGTAGATCAGTTTGGAAGAAGTAAATATGGGAAACATTTGCTCTCTTATGTAAACATGCTTACTTTTGTAAAACCTTGGACCTGTCTCAGAAGGGTGAGCTCATGTGCAGCTGAGTAGACTTTAGTTATCTTCCTGTGGATCAGCCTGACTAGTTGCCATGGATGGTTCAATTAACTTAGAAAACCTGTAACCATTCCTACACCCTGCCCATGTACCTCAGTGGTCCACTGGAGCCCTTTTAGTCAGAAGCAAGTTAAAGCGGCCCTCAGGCTACTTTAATATAATACACTGGGGCTAAGCCAGCAGAGACAAAGCTTAAGGCATATATCAGCCTGTGTCAGTGTTGCAACATGGATGTATTTCTTCCTCTGTGCTAACTCTATGGTGTGATGCAATAGCATCTGGTCACATCTCACATGGTGCTTGCCTGCCCTGATTAAAAAGGACTCAGTCAGCCTCATCTTGTTTTCAAGGTAGGTTTCTTTCTCTGTCCTTCTGTTGTCTTAGAGATCTAAAACCTGTAGTTTCTGTCAGTATTTGTTGGGAGGCACTGAGGGACATGGCTGTGTCTCCGTATACAGTCCCACACTCCCTGTGTGACTGATGGGGTAGGAGCTACTGAGGTCCCTGCCTCCAGACGTGGGGGGTTAGAGACCACTGTCTCTAGACTAGGAGGGGCTGAGACACTTGAGAGGATGCAGGCTGTCTGAACAGCCCTGGTTCAAAAGGAGAACCTGGCATTCAGGGGAGAGCAAGACTACTTCCTCCCTGAGGTGGAGCATCAGGCACAGCTGTGCAGGTGAAATCCCACTGAAGTCTGCGGTGAAATTCCCAGTGTTCCTGGCGGCATCTGGATTTGAGCCATGAAACACAAAGAGCGCACTCAATACGGTAGTTGACAGAACTAATAAAAGGGGATCATGAAGATAAAAACAGTGTGTGTTCATTGAACTCAAAGGAAGTAGTTGTATAATTTCCCTATCAAAACAACACCACTACAAGGACCACAGACTTACACTAACATAAACCTGTACTTAAAGGCTGATCAGAAACCTTAAGGTTCTCTTGAAAACAGCAAAATCCTAGCTCAGAGCCTGAAATGCAACACTCTTTATATTCCAGGTAACAAGACAGTCAATAGCACATTAACAGTTAAGTAATAGTTCATAATTAGTGAAAAAATGAAAACTGCAGCAAAGGGCTTATTTGTAGTCTGTTGCTTGCATCAAAATGACATGTTACAGAAAGATGAAGGGAGCCTGTCACAGCCCATTTGAAAAGTCAGTTCTTCTAGACAAGGCTGGCTGCTTTCATCCCTCTTTGCATTATCAGCTGAACTGCTGGCACCAGGTATTCAAAGAATTTCAGAGGGAAGGAGGACAGCACAATATTTCCTTGTCACTGTGATAGATTTCACAGACCATTTGGGCAGTCCATCTAGCATCCTGTCACACAAATTGAAATCTTTGGAAGGCCAACAGGCTTTAAGAACAATACTCAGCTTACTCTAGGACTGGGGTGTTTGGTTGTGACCAGATCCCTCTTGTGCTCCCAGATCACTCACTTTCATCCTTTAAATGTGTTCAGAGGACTGGGGGTTGGGATAGTTCTGCAACAGTCTACCTGGCTTGGTAATTAAAGTGTCCACATCCATTCTTCTTTGTTCCCATGTACCTGTATCTCAGGGAACAGGGTTTCTCTGCTAAAGATGGAGCTACTCCCCAGGCTGCTGTACATCTCAGAGACAATTAACTGTGTTTGCAAAGGCTATTGTGTGTGTGGTGTGTGGTCAGCAGGCATGGTGTTAGTAGAGATCCTGGGCTTCACCAGAGGGGCAGGTTTGGCACTCATGACTGGAGGTGAGACAAGCTGCCGTGCCAAGTGATGTGGGCACCCCTCCTTCGGGGTGCTGGAAACCAGCCAGTAACTTAGCAAGATCTTTGAAGTATCAAGCTGCTGACAGTGCTATTTAAGATTGGTAAACAGGCATCCTATTTAAACCGTGGTTAGGGAAGGATCCTTAGTGCTTGAGAAAGGGAGTGCTGTCAATCTAGAGTCTGGGGAGCACAGGAGCCCAAAGGACTGCCTAGCTCCCTGCAAAGTGGCCATGCAGTCAAAGCCTACTCCTCTTTCTGGATTAAATATCTGAGTCACCTCTATGTTGCACAGTCCAGAGCCCATTATGTAGCTACATTTCCCCAGTGGATATTTTTCCTTAACACCTAAAACGTTACCCTTCCATTCACATGCTCCAAACTCACACCTTCCAGATGGAAATGGAAAGTATTGCTGAGCACAGTGCTATGTTTTCTACCCCGTGTCACAAAGCCGGTGGCATGCTGGTATGAACAAGCCTGGTCTCTGTACAATTTGTATGTACTTTTAAAAATTTTTCCATGTGTTTGGGATTGAAGCTGTTTTATGAATAAGACTGAAAATACAGTCCTATCTATTGTCTTCCCTCTTTTTAATTACCTCTCAACATCTGACTGCATGCTGTTTCTCAGTAGTACAGCACAATGTGTCAGACACGTACAAACTTCGGCCCTCTGCACTTCAATGACACCCTGATTAAACTCAAAGGACCCTTTAAACAGCACCCTGATTTTGAAAACATCCCAGAGCAGATACATCAGTAAACAATTAGAGGCACTGTCCTCAGTTCTCATGGGTTAATTCTTCCTCTCTTCCATTGCCTATTCCCAAGGCATAGCTTGCAAATGCTTCTAACACTGCCATACTCTGCTTATTTTTATTTTCAAGTTGGAAAAGTGCACACTCCCCAGCAAAGACCATAAGACCATTTCCATGGAAACTCCAAGCTTTCAAACTGCATCCATCTTTCTGTCACTTTGCCCAAGGAAGTGATACTTTAGAGAGGGCAAAATGGCTTCTTGCCTACTTGGAAATCCAACAGCTCATTTTTCCCAGTCTTTTCTTCAAACAGTTTATCTTTTAGGGAGACATCAACTACAGACAACTTGTGGAATCCCTTTTCTTGGCCATTATTAGGATGCATGCAAAGAGTTGTGCTGTAATATGTCACCTCTAAGTGACTAGGTGTAGCTAACCATATTTCTAGGCTCCCATTAGGAACAAAAGAGACCTCTGACTTGTTTCAAGAACTTGTTCTCCTATAGAGGGAAAACCATTATTTTCCCTTGACTGTTTTGGAGAAGTACTGGGTAGCACAGGGCTTGCTTGTTTGTTTGGTATACACTATCATGCTTTCTGCTGATTTTAAAGAAGGTACCCAAACTTGCCCAGTCAAACTTGCCAAGCTGTACCTGCTCAGGCCCTTTACCTTGTGCTGTGCAAAGATTCAAACCAGAGGCTTTCCCATACTCCTCCTTACAAGGAGGAAGCAGGAGGTGAAACACTAAGTGACTAAGTGTATGAGTGACTCCTCAATAAGAAGGTTAGTTTAAAACTGTACACTTTGCTCATTTAACTTTTTTCTTTTTGTGTGAGGAAATATAAAACGCCACTGTAAAATTGTGCTTTGGCCTGTGGGAATAATATCCTAGAAATAACAGCTGTACTTAAATTCTAGCAGCTTAAGATCTCTGTGGGGCTGCTTCTTTCCCTGCAAGGCCTATAATTAGCCATCCATTATGGCATTGAGCGGTAATCCTGAGGAAGCCCATATTTCCCCTCAAGCACTGTATCCCAAACGTGTCGGTAAGCAGGTTGGGATACTACTCTGAAGTTCATCCTCCTGCTCAACATAGGCATTTCAGGGGGTTGGAGAAAGGGCTCTGCAGCAGGGACACCTTGTGGGACACCTCATTGCTCTCAGATGTTTTGTATTGTGTCTCACACTGCAAACATGGGATTGTTACACTCTCTGAAAGCTCTGGTGGCATGATTCGGACTGCTTGCCACCTATCTTTTTGCTCTACAGTGGGAAAAGAAAGTAGCTTCCCATTTAGGAAGGATGGGAATCCGTTAAGCCAAGCATACCTTTCCTCTGGGATGGGAAAATTTCCTCAGCCTTTGGATCAAACATGACTGCTTTGGGGATGGGGATAGCTCAATGGTGCTGCTCCAGGTCTAGCAGCCTGTGCCTCCAAGACAGGTGATGTTTTCCCAGCACAACCAGAGGGGATACTTCCAGGGAGCTTTATTGGTCAAACTGAAGACTGTGTTCAGGTTGGGTGAAATGGCTCATATGAAGAAGACCTAACTAAAGACATTTCTTCATATTTTTGGGAAAAATTTTAGCTTCTTTTCTCAGATAAAGTACAATAAAAATATAAACCGTTTCACTGAACAAATCTTACATTTGAATCAGTTTGTATTTTCCAAAGCCTTTTCCCAGTTTTATTGTCTAAAACTCTCTTCCAAATTAGAATTAAATTTGTCAATGATGTTTTCAGTTGCTTAGAAACAGTGTTGGCAGAGTTTATGTGCGTGTTTGTGAGCAAAATACTGCTGAAAAGACTGCCCCTTTCTGTGTGTAACCTTTATTAATGATGGTGTAAACTACTCTGTAAAAGGGGCTTGAAGAACTCTGTGGTAGTGAACATGCAGATGATAAGACACAGTTAAGGTGCTGAGACCAGTGTACAGGCAGATGTGCCTGATTACATCTCTTTTATAACTTCCTCTGAACTACTACTACTAAACTTATATTTAGAAAAGACATGAAATCCTTCTGATGTTAATTATCAAGAGCATAGGGTCTCCAACGCTCAGCAACATCAGGAATATTGTTTCAAGACACGTCTTATGTCTGTAGCTTTGAGTGCAAGGTAAAGAAAATAATGTTTTTTACAAACACTTCATTACTACAGATCAATGCCACCCCACACTCAAATTTGCTTTTCCCAGATTTAACGTAATACAAACAAAGAGGGTTACCATAAAGTACTGGAAATCTGAGGTCAAGGGAATGAAGGCATGTAGGGGGTGTAATTTTCTGCTAGACTTTTAAATGTGGTTATTCCTGACAATATTGTATGTTGATCCTCACCAGCCTACTAGGAGACGCTCTAAAGACAAATCCACCAGCTGCCTCAGATGCAGATATACTTTAATTTCACTTTGTCATATATTTTTAGTGAAGAAATTGGTACAGAGGGAAGCAAGGCTTTGCTAAAAGAAGAGGTCAAGTTTCTCTGAAATTCCCGATGATCTTCCTCTCCATGATAACACTGGGTTGGAGGTTTGGACAAAGTTTAGATTAAATCTCTAGACACTGCAATAAGTCAAGCTTGGAAAAAAAGCACTTTGCATTACCAGTTAGGCACACTTTCTTCATCTAGCAGTTGCAGTACATATTGAAGTAAATCTCATATTACTTGTTCAGTAATGTCACAGGCCTGATCTTGTTCCAGGCTTCTCTGGAAACACAGGGGTAAGCTGCACAAGGCACAGGAAATTTATATTTAAAAAAAAATAGAATGAGCTCACTGTTCCTATGTTCAGTGTTTGGAGCTGGAGCTCAAAACCCCCTGCTTTGATCCTGCCCTCAGCCAATTCTTTGGTGTTCTGTTATCAGTCTGATTTTCTCAAAAGTGTGTAAAGAGTCAATGATGGGTTCATATTTGCGATATTAAAAGTATCTGGGAACCACCATGGAAGCAAGAAAGAAGAAATGCACTTGGGGAAAAAGAAGTCATCTGATGACCAGAGAAATGATCAGGAGCTTTCTGGAGTTGTTAGTTAAGCAATTCTTCTAGTTGCTGTACTCCATAAGGGCTCAACACAGCTGCCCACACACAGGTGCCTGGTGCCACCTGAGATGTCCTATAACACCCTTCCTGGCCCCAGGTTGCCTCTCCAAAGGACTGCAGGTCCCCTTTGAGTCCTGTGTCAAACTGGCCAGCCTCACGTGAACAACTTACATAGCACATCTTAAATGGTAGTAGCTAGACATAGGCAGGCAAATTAATACAGCTCTTCAGAAGGATCTTTTACTCATTTAAAATCACAGGTAGAAAAAAGAAGCAACACTGAAAGATCTCATCCTTAAGACCACATGAAAGCAAGATGCAGAGCAATTTTCTGATTTCAGGTTGTGAAAGTAGTCAGGGAAATAAAGCAGGTATAAACTTCCAGTAGCTGGTGCCCACACAATTACTTATTCCTACATGAACTGAGGGTGAAAGTACTATTTTTCTGATGTCATGCTCTTGCAGGTCACCAGAGAAAAGTATCTCATCATGTGAAAAACTGCCATACAAACTAGCTATGATTTTACCTATAAACTGAATATATATGTAGGGGTTATATGGTATAATAAATAAAAGTCAACAAAGACACTGTTCCTCTAACTTTAAAGCAGACCTGCATTTTGACCACAGGATAAAAAATCTGAGGCCTCATACAATAGACCCAAAGGGTAAAAGAGGACAGGGTGGAGAGGCAGAGACAAATGTGGAAATGCCTCATTTCCCTGAGCAAACAGAGCCTGTTAAGTGTGAGCATAGTGACCATAACACCTTTACAGCTCTTCCTGAATATGTCGTTATCAAAACCTTTTCATGATGGCAGTGTGCGCTTACAGCTCAGAAAGCCAACCGTATTCTGGGCTGCATCAAAAGAAGTGTGACCAGCAGGTCAAAGGAGGTGATCCTGCCTCTTCCCTCTGCTCTCGTGAGACCTCACTTGGAGTATTGTGTGCAGTTCTGGTGCCCTCAACATAAAAAGGACATGGAACTGTTAGAACAAGTCCAGAGGAGGGCCACGAGGATGATCAGGGGACTGGGCACCTCCCATATGAAGACAGGCTGAGAAAGTTGGGGCTGTTCAGCCTGGAGAAGAGAAGGCTGCATGGAGACCTCAGAGCAGCCTTCTAGTATCTGAAGAGGGCCTACAGGGTTGCTGGTGAGGGACTCTTCATTAGGGACTGTAGTGATAGGACAAGAGGTAATGGGTTCAAACTTAAACAGCAGAGGTTTAGATTGGATATAAGGGAGAAATTCTGTATAGTTAGGGTGGTGAGGTACTGGAATGGGTTGCCCAGGGAGGTTGTGAATGCTCCATCCCTGGCAGTGTTCAAGGCCAGGTTGGATGAAGCCTTGGGTGATATGGTTTAGTGGGTTGTGCCCCTGCCCATGGCAGGAGGGTTGGGACTAGATGATTTTAAGGTCCTTTCCAACCCTAACTATTCTATGATTCTATGGTTCTATGATGACCATGATTAAGGTGCATGTTGCACAGGAAAGAAAGAAGCTAAGGAGCAAAACTGTCATTGCACAGGCAACCTCAATTGTGTACTGACCAGTGCTGCACCTAAAACTGTTTGGCAACTATTTTACAGTGTAGGCAAACATTTGAGTTTAGTGTTACACATGCTGGGTGTTGTACAGTACACAAATAAAGACTGTCTCTTCCTCAAAGATCTTACAGTCTGAAAGATAAGAAGATGAAAGAAGGGAAGATGAGTAACTGGGGGGACTGCGGGAGGGGTTCACCTCAGTTAAAACATAAAAACCTGGAAATGATTCAAAGAACATACAGAATTTGGTACTGGAAGTGCATATTTTTTATGTATGAAAGTCTTGCTGTTAAGAAAAAAAGGTGAAGCTGTTGACATTTGTTTGCATCTGGTTTTGTTAGGACTTAGCACATTGCTGCTACTTCTGACACCCCCACGGCCGTCTGCACAAAGCCAAACACTCTTGATCAAACCCTGGTCCTGCTCTGAGGGAAACCCTCACGTAACATTGCCCTGGTATCCCATGAACTTGTTGGATTTTGACCTTGATAGGTGCTAGAGGGAAAGCGTTAGAGACCAGATGTCTATTGCATGTGGCAGATGACTTTTCAGGTAAATACAAGAAATTGTTTGATTTTTCTTTTGCTTGCATACACTTAGGAAAGCTAAGAGTCACAAAGTGAACAGAAATAAATATGATGTAATCAGAATGTGCAACTTCCCTTGATTCAGTTTTGCAAACGTTTGTTCAAACCCAACCTATGTATCTTCAGACATCAAGCACGAGTTAAATGCAAGGACCCCCAGTCACAAAGGCACTGGACTTCCCTCTCCGGAGAGGAGTAGCTGGGGCACAGGGTGCTGGGGCACAACAGCAGGGTGCTCAGTGATACCCTGTACCCTCTGCTCATATTTGCCTGTATGTTTCTAGAAGCACAGTTTATTATTGCTGGAGACAGAAGGACTCACCATCAGGTAGTACAAACTTTAATAGGGTACAGTGATGGTGTGGTGAACATCCCTGGGCCATACCTTGTTTGTAAAAGACAAAGATTAAGTCCTCTTTCACTTTGAATATGAAACAGTGCCTCTGTTGGTTTTGGGATCCTACCAGGGTAGCTTGTTCCTCAAACAGTGTTTGAGATCAGACCTATCCAAGATCACACAGAAGACAGAGCTGACTTTGTCTCAGCAATGCCAGAAGAGTTCTGATACCAGTAGGAATGATGTGACTGCAGCTTCTCTTCGCAAACCATTTGCAAAATGCATGTGAAACTGAGTGATCCCCAGCATAATGAAGTCATGCACCCATTGTCTGTACATAAAGGCAAAGCTTGCCATTGTTCTGTGAATCTGAGGGACACACTTGGAGCCATCGCTGGTTTGATTTCAGGCCAGTGAAAACCAGTTTTTTCCTTTTGCTAGAGTAGCTGAAAGGTTGATGGAGCAGGAGGCAACTAGTGCCAAGGCAAAACTATGCATGCTTCTTGTCATATGTCTTCAAGTGATGCATTCCACAGTGGCTCTTCATTTAATTATCCAAAGATAAATAAGCTACCACGTATTACAAACCAATTATGTTTTAAGCAGCACGGTTAAAAGATGATCTGTGCTACAGAGTTCCTAATGGCAAAACATCCAGAATTTTTTACATGTAAAATCATGAATGTGTTGTGCTGCTTTGAAGTTTTAACACTAACACATATGCATTTGCAATGAACAGGTTGAAGTAGTCTGCAAGCAATGAACACCCTTGTTTGGTTTTGATCCTTAACAGTGCGATGCAGGTAGTGCTGCACTTAACTTCATGGGCTTAGTCTTCACAAATCTGGTGACATTTTGGAACCATACGTTCATCTCTCAGTGTAACTAAAAACTTGTTGTGTTTTTAGTATCGATTAGCCACCTCACCAAAAATAATGCTCACCTCCAAAACACTGAAGACTTGTGTGCAAAAAAGTGGCTTAACAAAGACACTTTGAAGGGAAAAAAACAAACACAATGTCTTTTTCTTGCTCCTCTAATTGCTGCAGATGTTGTGTAGTCGCACCTATGAAAAGTTAAATATTATGTCTTTGTAACATTTTTGATCTTCATTAATTATAGCTCAGAAAAGCTTATAAAAAGCAGCCTGCCTCTTTAACACAAATAAGATTAATTGCAGGGTTGTTCAGAAAATGAACCACTAGTAGTTAAACAAAAAATGTTTGTCTTTAAGCAGCCCTTGGATGATTTTTTTCTTAAACTGTTACAGGAAGTGAAGAGGCTGCCAAATTACCATGCCCGTGAGCCCCACTCTCATTATCAGCCTAAATGAACGCACACACCCCACCACTTTCATCCTCTTCCAGGTCCAAGAAAAAGAAAAAGGAGGCATAAAAAAAAGAAACCCTTCCACACAAAGAGGTGTCTCTGAAGTCTGGAATGCACCCTGGCTGTTTGAAGACAAGATTTATACCTGACACCCTCCTTTAAGCTCATTGTTGAGACTCGCCTGTGTTCAAATCAACCGCAGACTGGCTGCTGCAGGTACTTCATCTTACAACGACCACATCATCTAAGATAAATGCACCAGGAATTGCTATCACTTTGAGGTGGAAAAAAAAGGAGAAAAATAAAAATCAACCCCCTGATGCAGGTAAGGGTGGAGGGAAAAACAGACAGGCTCAAAGGAGCTCATGGGGGTGTGCCCAGAGAAGGAGCCAGTGATGGACGGCAGTCTGTGACATGAGGTCATGTGTGAAATGGGGTTGCCCACCTGTGCAAGCACAGCCTCCCCTCTCCTTCAGCAGCCAGGATGCAGGAAAGGTGCCAGGAGCGATGCCTAAGCCATCACCACTGCCAGGGAAGAAGGAGCATGTCGACTGCTTATAAAAGGCCAAAAGGAGATTTTTGACTTGGTGGGAGAGGATGAGAAGGACTGTGGCATCAGCCCATGTCATCCCTATGTTTTCTGAAACAAGCCTGATTTCCTCATTTTAGTCATACCCATTCTCTCTCTAAGCAAGCTGTGGTTAGACACTTTCTTTCATCCTCTTAAATCCCTCTGGAAGAAAGCCCTTGGTAGTAAGCACTTAATTTTACACCAAACCTGTCTGATGGGAGGCAAAGACATAGAGCACTGAGATACAGGAAACAAATGATAGGAGGGAAAGAAGAGAGTACTCAGGACAGCGTCAGGACATAGAGAAACACAACTGGGTATCTCAATGCCCAGGCTGCTGAAACTCTACCATTAGCAGGTGTTGTGCTAATTACCAAAGGCTTTGAAATGACACGGTCAGAAAATGTGTGTCATACAGAAAGAATAACACACAGCAATTTGCAAAGATATTTATGGTCTGTATCATCATATTGCTCAAAGGCCCAATAAAATTTGGGGTGCAATGGGGATGCCCTTCATGGTGCAGAACCAGTTAAGGAAGATTTTCTAGGATGAAGAATTACCATAGCATTTGGAACAATGCTGCATTAACCCATGGCACTCAAAAACATTTGTGAGGAGCTATTCTGAAATTACACTGAAAGAGAAAAGAAGGCAGAAAAATTACAGTACAGATGGTTAGTATAAAGCTTAAAATTGGAAAAACTGGCCCTTCTTGAACATTCATAACACCTATCTTTGATCCTGGGACCAGAAAGCATATTGGATTAGAAACAAAATCAAGGATCCTTTAAGGGCTGTTCTAGCATCACTGATTGGTTTCTCACTGGGGAGGACCCATCAGCATTTTCTGGATTTAACCCAACAGAAAGCTCTAGATTTGGTTTTCTGATGCTCTGTTTCAAGCAGTTCAGAGCCAGGCCTTTATGGGGCTTCTTCCAAGATTTCTGGCCTCAGAGAGATGTTTGGGATGTTGAGCTCTGGGAAAAAGGAGCTGGTTTAATCCATTTCAGTTATAGAGCACTTTCTATATTTAGGATTTTAAATTATGTTTTATTAAGAATGCAAATTATGAGCATTTCTAGGACTCCAGGTACTTGCATGTCCCAGCTAGCACATAAACCTCATGCTGTTACAAATCTGGATAAAGCAGTGTAAGTTTGCAGCAGATTTAAAATAGGGCAAACTGGAGTTTGGGAAGAGAGCCTGTACAGCATGTTCAACATCTACCCACCTAGGATGGGAGAAGACATATCTACACTTGAGCTGAACTGACACAACTGCCTGTGCAGCTGCAGCATCAATCTCAGCTTGGCCACAGGTATTCTGTTCTATTTTCATGTTTGAAAGATTTACCATTTATACTTTTTTCTTCCTGTGGGGTGTTTGTTGTTTGGGTTTTTTTTCCCTTGGGGATGATGTCTCCTATCTGGTGTCAGCAGGAGGTTCTCAGAGAAATCAGTTATATCAATCCATGGCCAATGTATTGAAAAATGGAGCATGGCACCATGACAGCAATCACAGGAATCTATTGCGGATGCTTAGCCTGGAGCCTCCATAATTTCCAATGCCAAGCATCTGAGGAAATACATTCAGTATTTCATCCTGACATTTCAGCTCTTGACAGTGCTACAGAATGCTGCTTGAACCCAAAGTCAAATGCAATAAACAAAACACAGCTTTGGAAAAAAAATAATGGAAGAAAAGAAGCGTAAGCAAGGCCAGTTCAACTTGCCCTGTCGCACAGGGAGCCACAGGAGAGGGAAACAGAAATGTGCTCTAGGCAGAAACGTGGCTCCAGGCAGCTGCTCCATTGCTGCCTGGGTGTTAAGCTGCAATTTTCGAGAAGCAGTTACAGGCACTATCAGGCCCTTCTGGCCTAATGAGACCACCAGCAATGAATTAGACAGCAAATGCCCTGTACTCCCCAGCAGTTCCTTCTTGAGGCCACAGAAAGTCATCATCTTTCTTCTTGTTCTCCAAACATTTGTTATTTCTGTCTCCATTCAGTCCTTTGACCTTATATTTCTTCCTCAACACAAATGCTTTGTGGTGCCAATAACTCCTCTTTAACTCTGCATTACCCCTTTTGCAACCTTTCCTCACTCTGCTCCAGATGCAGCAGCACAACACTGGAAAACAGCAGATAACCCTTCCTCCTGCCTGCACCCCATGTTGCCATAGCCACTGCTCATGTGCCCCCTGCTTTTCACACACCTGGGAGCCCAAAGAGGATTTAAGCGTCCTTTCCTTCAACCCTCACTTGCACTGCAGTCCTGACCCTCTGCTCTACCTGCTCCCCTTGTGCAGCCTTTCTCTGTAGCAGTTCAGCTCCTTGAAGGTGGTAAAGACACACTGGGCAAGTGCTGCCTCTGCATCGGAAAAACCTCATCTGGAGGGAAACCCCAGACAACTCACCCTCACCTGCCTGGGGCCCGTTGGTGGCATCATGTACCGTCAGTCTGTCTGCAAAGGGGTAGGAAGTGTCAAGATCATCTTACAGTCTTGTTTGTGACTTGGTGAGGGCTTTTACAAGAGCCCCTTCCTACCTCCTGCCGTACCCACTCCTCTCCCAGGTCTGGGGTAGCTTTTAGAAGATAGCCTCACTAAAGGCATTGCTCTATGTAAGCTGTGGAAAAATCACGCTTGTAACTGTAGCAATAAACTCTATAGCAAAAGCTCTATAATAGAAAATTATTTATTTCCGTGACTTTTTGCTTGAAGTAAGTAAAGGGTTATAGAAACAGCATTTCTGAATGATACAACTATCAAGTGCACAACAGCAACTGAGAATCTACATTTCTTTTACAGCTTGTCTAAAATGTCACACTGTGCAAAGACCTGGGGGCATGTTTTAGTGATGTGCTTTAAATGGTGAACAGTGAAAGCTAATTCTTCTCCAAAAAAGGATGCAAGGAGGAAACTTGTTTTAAGGAAAAAGCTTTCAATGGATAACAAGTGCTTGTGTTCACATGTGAGCTCAGTTTGCTTTCAGAGTCAGTTTTTGGCTGACTTTACTCTGCTTTCTAAAACATCTCCAAAAACACCTGTATGTGCCTAGGTGTCAGAACAGCATCTCAGCTTCAACAGCAAGTGACGGTTAATTCAAACCATGCATTACAGAGAGCTCGTCCTTTCATGATAAATGATGGTATTGACAGAGGAAGTTTTTATGTTATGCTTAATTACACCAAAGCTTGACCCACCATCTTTGAGACAGAAAGGGTTGTATTTTCGTTTGTTACTAGAAACCTGTGTTTGTTGCTTGTAGTGAAAAGTGACCCAAACCCATGTACATTATATGTGAATTAAAACCATTTCTTTTTTGTTGTCATGTATGACACACTGGGTATAAAAATCAATTAAAAAAATAGCTATAAGACTACCCCGTCTCTTGGCACCTCAAGGTGATGTAATTTTAAACCCTTAAGGAAACAATGACTGAGTTTCCCTATTTGCATGGAGCCAGTTCTTTGTATTTTCCTCCCCCAGACTATTTTATATATAAAGCTCCTCACCTGACTCCCTGAGGTCCTGTTTATCTCTCACACATATATTCTTCTTGTAGGAAGAAGGCAAAGCTTTACACAGAGTTACAAGATGTTTCTCCCTAATTTATGTGCCTAATAAAACAAACTCTTCCAAAAAGGAATAACTTTGGTCTTCAAAACATAAAGACCAGTTCGTGCTGCCCCCATTCATGGAGCAGCATCAGAGTTGAAATTAGGCCTACTAAAAGAAAAGAATATTACCACAGTTAGCAGTCTCCTACATAAAACCTGAATAGTCTACAATAAAAGTGTGCTTTTGAAGTCTGCCTTTGCTGTTCAGAAAACATTATAGTTCCTGTAGGGTGTTCTTATTTCAATGCCACTCAAAAACCTGAAAATGAAAACCTAAGATGACCACATTCATACCACCTATTACCCCTTCACCGAAGTTGGTCCCTGCAGCATCTTATTCCTAAATCTCTGCTGCTCTCTCTACTTGCACGCTGTTCTTGAATGGATTAGAAAGCATTGTTACTCTGCTTAGTATGCACTAAAGGGTGAATATAGGGTATGGCTAGCACATTTCAGAGGAATTTCATCGGTTTCTACAGGTCAGTTTATTAGTGGAGCAGTATGACACACTGTAAGTAAATGGAACACCAAATACTCTGTTTAATTTGGAACAGGGAGCTGAACTTCCAACTCCTGCCTCTCAAGAGAGTACCAAAACCACCAGGTTAATGGATATTTGCAGGGGGGGGGGGGGGGGGGGGGAGGGGGCGGAGTTGGGGGAGGGGTGTTGCTTTTTTAAGTGGATTCCAAAGCAAAAGGTGCTTGTGTGGCCATGATGCAATTTCCCACACACCCTCCCAGCTTACCCATACACCCCCTAGCCCCTCTCCCCAGCAGTCATTCCCACAGGAACAGCACAGGGAGAAATCAGACAATCACAGAATAGTTAGGATTGGAAGGGACATTCAAAGCTCATCTAGCCCAACCTCCTGCTATGAGCACAGATGTCTTCAACTAGACCAGACTGCTCAGAACCACATCAGCCTGGTCTTCAATGCCTCCAGGGATGGTGCATCCACCACCTCTCTGGGCAATCTGTGCCAGTGTTTTACCACCCTCATTGTAAAGAATGTTTTCCTCATGTCCATCACGACTTTCCCCTCTTTTAGTTTAAAACCATTTAGTTGAAAACCATAGCCCCTCATCCTATTTCAACAGGCCCTGCTAAAAAGTCTCTACCCATCTTTCTTATAGGACTCTTAAGTACTGAAAGGCTGCAATAAGGTCTTCCCGGAGCCTTCTCTTCTCCAGACTAAATCCTCCCAGTTCCTTCAGCCATTCCTCATCACACTTGTGGTCCAAACCTTTCACCAGCTTTGTATCCAGTAGAGGATGGAGATTCTCCTTGGCCTTCCTCAAGAAGCCACAGAGCCATGAATTAACAATATTTTTCTGACATAACTGTTGTCATTAACTATGACTGACAGGAGGAACAAGAGCATTAGTTGGGCTCCTGAACCCTGAACAAGTTGCCCTAAGGCCCTGAAATCCTCCTTGAGTGCCCTCAGGCTTCTTGAGGAGATTTCCTCATTGCTCATCTGGAAGACTAATAGAGGACAGTAGGGCTGTAGCAGAGGAGTGAGTTTTCTGGTGATGTCCCTTACCCTGGCCCTAGGGAGGCAGCAGACTCTCCTGGTGCACTTCACCATGGGAGAAGGCTGCCGGTGAGCCACTGACAGATGCACAAGGCAGTAAGGTCATTGCAAATGTCCCAGTGAGGAGAGCTTCATCTGGAGCTGGGAATCAGCTACAATGCACTGAACCATCAAAAATCAACCTTCAGCCATGCTGGTGGTCCTGGAGCTACTTGCCTCATAGCCATTCCTGATTTAAATCAGTTTGGGCTAATCTCTAGCACACTTTTCCTAAAAAAGCTCCCTGCTTCAGCAGGGATTAAGCCAGATTCACAGCAGGAGCAGTGCCATGATGGCCTCAGTGCTCTGTGGAAGACACAGGAGGTGGCAGCATCCTTGCTACAGCCAGAGACTGGGGTAAATGATACTCTTTGAAACAGAGATCCTCAAAAACCAGCAAACACGCCTTGGCCATGACCCTGGCAAGGTTTAGTTAGGAACCTGGCAAGGCTTTGCCAACCAGTCCTCCAGTGTCCCCCCACAACCTAGTCTATGGAACCCATCCTATCACTTCTCCATACATGTGCACTTACAGCCCCAACACCCATGGAGCAATGCAAGGTCGAACACCTCTGCCTGTCTGCAGAAAGCATCCTCCTTTGCCTGAACATCATTTTGGAAATCTTTCTCCCACTAGTGACTGGGGGCAGGCTGGGGGGGCTCCATGGAGAGGGAATAGCCCCGGGTCCCTGGCCAGGCAGCAACGCTACTGGAGCTCCCTTGCAGACTGTCTGGCTCCCTCCTGTTGATGCTTTTCTGCTTTGCATGAGAGTTTTCTTCTGTTTTTCACTCAGACACATGACTCCAAAGCTAGCAATTGGGCACCACCTGGGCAGGGTTTAGAAACCGAGCTCTAGTTCTTACTCTGACAAAAGATCATATATCTTATATTGAGTATACCCCAGACTCTGTATCTCCATACGCCCTGGCAAGTGACCTAGCCACCATGCATTGGCATTATTTTGATTTTGCTCTTCAAATAGTCATTTATGCCTAGGAAAATGTAACAGTTAAAAAAGGAGGGATGGACAGACAGATGGACACCTCTTCCAGAATGCACAAGAGCTGGGGCTGAGGGCACTGCCATGAGAGAAACAGCTAAAGTCTCCCCAGGCTGAGTAGCACGTCAAATCCAGATCTCCCACCTGAGTTTCGAAAGCATGGGCTAAACACAACAGTGCAACCATTCTCATTGGCAGGACTTACATGTGGCCTGTTAGTCTGTTCATCCAGCACAGGCCAGGTAAAGCATGTCCAGAAGCACACGTTCAGGCATGCAAGGAACTCAGTGGATGCAAACGTGGGTGTTAAGGTATGTAGATACCTCCGGGTGAAGGGGCAGGCAAGCAAGGTTTCTTAAGATCTAAATTTCAGATTGAGCGTGTGAAGTGACAGGTCTGATAAGCATCCGAGTTCCTCCGTGGGATTAAGTCTATAAAGATGATCTAACAGAAAGTATATCTGCTTCTCACCGCAGTGTGCTCCCAAATCAAGGATTCAGAGAGTGCCTGCTATTCTATGTGCTTTTCACACACCCATCGCTAATTGCTCTCCTGTGATTACAGAAGTGTTTCATCTGTATATACAAAAAAGGGTGAAAACTCCAGATGAAATCAAACAGAACCGATTATGAATTTTCATCTGTTCTGCAAAAATGAACATGTCTACGAAGCTAAGCAATGGGCTGTGTGCGATGTTTGGTAAATTAATCCAGCTAGCATCAGTAATGATAAGGAAAATACCACAGATAACAGCAGCTTTGCTTCTGTATGTGTTTCTGTGGAGCCTGAGCTGTTCAGCTCTCGCATTTGGCTTTGCAAGGGAAAGGCATATGCCTCTTTCTTTCATTTTGATTAAATTAATACAGTTTTGGCAGTTCCTGCAGCAATTGTACCTTTTCTGTTAAGGTTTGTCCAGTTTCATCATAGAAACAAGCAACAGCAAATAAAAGCACATCATCATCAGCTTATTAAAAGAAACAGCAAAATCACCCATGACATCAGAACTGAGGGAGCATCTCAAGTCTTTCTGCTCAAGTCTTTCCACTAAGCTTGTTTTAAAAGGGATGAACAGAAAATTCTGAAGGAACAAAACAAACCCAGACACCATGCTTCCCTCTCATTTTCTTTGCTTCTATGTTTTAGAATTACAGAGGAAAAAACCATGCATGCATACAAAATCCTACTTGTTTCAGGTGGTAAACATATATAACATTCCACCACTTTTTTCTTGGTTTTGTCACTTATTTTTTAAGAAATAACTTTGCCACACTTCTTAACATGCATCTCTGAAATTCTTCAGGGATGCTTGCATAATTAAGAACTTATTGAATAAACAAGCCAGAGTACTTTGGAAAGGCATTAAAATAATATGAGAGGCACAACTAAGGCTGTGCTGGGGGCAAGCAACGCATAGAGTTGAGCTCAACTACATTTTGCTGGAAGTAAGCATTCCCTTCCAAAGCGGATAGTGGCTCTACCAGCTGTAAGCCCATCACTTTACAGTCACAGACTTACACAATGATGCTGTACAAAGCCTTTTGAGCTGCTACAAACCACAACAAGTTCAAAACCTGACTCATGTCTAGAACTTCGATTTGCTTGCTGTTACCGGCTTAGTCATTGCCAGCAGCCCTACATGCATCTGCTAATCCTGTGGTATCCTCAGCACCATTCCCTCCTGTGGGAAAGCCCTGGTTAGTCAGTCTTGCAGAAAGTTAGGGTATTGTGATATTTCTCTTACCATTGTGCTGCTTTGTTCTTCTTGCATTCTCATCTTAATGACGGTGAGAGCTGTTGGCCTTCCACACTCTCTTTGTGCCTATGTAAATTCAGTGTTTGATGCTGAAGAGGCGGAGACGATTTCTAAGTCAAGGGGCAGGTGTGAGTGAAAGGAACAACCCAACAGCCAAACTATTTGAAAAAGAAACCTTTAATGTCTCATCAGCTCAGCACTAGAAAAAAAAAAGCCTTCGTAACTAGTCTTGAGAACTGGAAAAACAGGGTGTCTAGCTATAATTTAAGACATTAGTAACAAGCATATATTGCAGTTCCCTGACATATTTTGACTTTTGCACAGTGAAATGCTATCTTAAAGCTAGGCCTGATTATTAATATGTGAAAAACTGTCAGTGACAAAGAAATCACAGATGGGTTGATTTGCTTCTCATTCACTGGTCAAAATTTCAACACATTTTGAGAGAAGAGACCAGACTAAATTTTAGAGCACACCTGGAAAAAATGGTTCTTTTCTTTTGTCAGACATACAGATTAATATTTTGGCATGACCAGAAATTTAAGCATACTTATAGTGCTGTAACAACTTTACAGGACTGACCATAGTCTTCAGAGTTATTCAGTGGCTACCATAAGCACCCCTAAAACTGCAGCCTTGGAATGTGACACCCCAGTTAACAAACTAAGTTGCAATGAAAAGTATTTTTCACTCTCACCCACTGAGTATGCTCTCTGTCCGTCCTGATGTCTCCTTTAGAGCACATAAAACACAACAAAGCAAGAACAAACACACTTTGCCATTAGGGAACAGAAAGTAGTATGAGCCATCTGAATTCCCACAGCTTATTTTTATTTCCCTGGCCCAAAAAAGACTTCCAAGCATGAAATTAAAACTTAAAACCATGCGCAGCTTATTCGCCTTCTGTGGGACAACTTTCCTACTTGAAGTTGTGTGGGTACTGACAAGCTCTGCCATGTAAGTCACGATGTACAGAAAACAGTCATATAGAGCCTCCTCTGCACGAGCATCTTTACAGTTATCTATCACAACAAGAAACCAAAAGTCAAATTTCCTATTGGACTTCTTCCTTCTGCTGAAATAATCAACTTTCTATGTGGTTGCCTCATCTAGAAAATTTTCCTGATGCTAGTAGATAGGTGGGTGAATGCAAGCATCCTGCTCCTTGCACCTTCAAAGCTACAACATAAAGATAACAGTGTTTTCTTTTAGTCTTTTTTTCATTACTGAATATTATGCTTACAATAATCCTGCTTTGCTACAGATGGTTTCCTGTTGTTTCTGCCAAATGTGAAATAGCTATAAAACTTGAAAAGGGTTTGATGCTGTCACTGCATGAAAAATTACATCTACGAGGGAAAATTAAATATGAGCCTTAGCCTTTAACTGCTTTAATCTTACTTAGTAAGTGAACTTTTTTACCCCCACCCCCAACTCAAAGCTTCTGATAACATGACCTGAAGGAAAAAATATAGCTGTGTATTTTAGTCAGGTATAAAGCCTTAATTAACAAAAACAAAAAAGAGGAAGGGGAAGTAGATAATTCTCATGTCCAGACCAACCAAACAGCCACCAACTACAGCTAACAAGAGCAGTG
The DNA here is from genome assembly GCF_012275295.1 of Melopsittacus undulatus. NCBI lineage: Eukaryota > Metazoa > Chordata > Aves > Psittaciformes > Psittaculidae > Melopsittacus > Melopsittacus undulatus. Next base: position 61,354,397 of record NC_047528.1, on the reverse strand, counting down.
CCTTTGGCTCAGCTTCATAAAATATGTAAAGTCATTTCTGTCAGAAGACAGTGAAGTTCCTGTTTTCAGTGCTATAATAAGGAAATCTGTCACTTTAGCAGACAAATTACTAGAAAATGGCTTGCGTACTCCCAAGGGGACAGAGCCTTTGCTTCTTGCATGGGCAAACTTCAGTGAACTCAGTGACAGCTTTACTTGAATGCAAAAGAAGTGTTAAGTACTTCAAAGAAAACCTGAATTTATAGATTTCTCATCTGATGAGGAAAACTGTTGATGTTCTGATGCTCTCCATAGGCATAAACTCAATGTTGTATGGGAGAAGGGCTAGAGAAGAGGTATTTTACCAACAAAGGCAAGGGATGGGCACACGACGTACAAGTGGCACATCAGTGAATGAGTGACCTATACAGGCTCTCTCAAATTTCTGCCAGCATTTGACTGGCACCACATCGACACACGCATTTTCTAGAAAAAACAGCAAGCATTTAACCACATCCTTCTACCTTACAAGGTAAGACTGTGCTCAATGCCATGGATCTGCCTGTACAAGCAATGAAGGTAGAAGCAGAGAGAGTAAATATTCGAAATCGCTTTGTCATTTTGAGTGCATTTGTCTGTCTGTTTCTTTACATAGAAGGCCTGATGTCTTAGGCCTCTGCAGCATAAGAAGCAAGTGCTCTGTGTTACACTGGAGATTTGGCAAGCACCCATTTCTGCAGGAAGAAAGCGTGCAATTGTAGTCCCACTCAACCAAGACATCAGACTTCAGCTTTCCACCTGTTCAGACCTCTATTGTTCATTCCTGGTAATGGATCCGGTATCCATTTGCTACAAGGAGAGATTCACTCTCGGTGGAAAGAGAACCTGATGGGATTTTCATTTCTAGTGTCTTTTCCTGCTCAGAAAGCTGGAATTTAAAAGCTGAGGCAGAGGTGACATTGTGGTCAGGAGAGAGTGGAAAATGTGTACACTCATCAAACTGCAGCCAGATGTCTCATCTACATGTGGACGTGCCTCACCCATGTGCCCTCACCCAAGGGCACCATTCACTGCCTCCTCAAAGTGCTCCTGGTGTTTCCCCATAGAGATATTCACAGCAGAGATTATGTTTGTTTGTTTAGTCTGACTTTCACCTCAGCTAAATTAAAAACAACCTTATACAAGCTCTGGGAGACCCGCACTGCACAGCTACAGACAAAAACCTGTATTTCAGCTCATCTGTGGCTCCTGGTTCATTGTGAAGACCTCCAGGTTGTGGGAACCAAGGGCACAGGGGCTGTTTGGGAGCCATGTGGCTGATGGGCTGGACTTGCTGCCTTCTCTGACGGAACCTGCACGATGCCCAATTTTGATGTTTGAGAAAAAACAGTGGCTCCTTGCTTGGGTCAGCAAAGCATTCACGGACAAGCATCTTCTGTTTCTCTTTTGTTAGTGTAGCCTGTGTGCATCTGGACCTTGAATAAAAATCAGGAACAGGCATGCAGGTCCCATTCATCTAGCTGTTGACATTATTGGAGTGTATCCTGTTGACTTCAGTGGAAAGTGGATCGATCCCCTGTATAGTTATTTATTTATTTATTAGTAAATTTGTCATTTGGTCACCAGCTGAATCATTTGGACCTTTCACATCCAATTAACTGCTAGTGCTGGCTTTTTCTCACAACTAGTTAGAAACCATGATAGAAAATATAACCCTGCCACATCAGAGACGTTCTTCATACACCATACCATATTTGCATCTAGGTTTCCTTGTTGCTAGCCAGTGCCATCTGTTATCTGTTTTGGTCTGCTTATGAGAGCTGGTAATTTTTGAAAATTGAGAGCAAGGAAAGAACAATGGCTTCTTCCTTTTAATTTTATATCCCAAAGAAACCAACTAGATCTACACATGCACACAAAACTATACCCCTCCAATTGGCAGTATGTTAGCCCATGCTTTTTCTCTACAGAAAATTTAAAGAGACAAGGCTCATCATGGGGAGGTATTTGAATGTAATGGAATAAATCTGTGCCCCAAAATGCTTGAATACAGGGTTCTGCTTTTGTCTCTCTTGGAGGGTGCTGACACTCAGACTTGGTGATGAATTAAACGGTGACAACTGAGATAGTTACTGCCCTGAGCTGTGTTCTCTTCCCTTCCCTTGGCAATTGCTGCCCTCCTGCAGCTGGCACAACTGAACACTTCGTGAATCCAGTTTCACACTGCCAGACTTCATGCCAGCCTCAGCTCACACGGGTGTGCCAGACCATAAACTCCCGTGGCTTGAAGACAAGTCCATGAGCAATCGAGCCATGTCTGCTGTGCAGGTGGAAAAGACTCGGAAAGAAAGGGGGTGGCCAGCTGAAGATGGTGCTGCATTGCTTTCCCCCCATCACAGGCCACAGGTGGCAGCTCACGGATCATTCTCTGCTATTTTTGGACGTACAGATGCATCTGACTGGGAAGACCCACTGTCACCAGCTACCTACCAAGACAAGAAACGGTGAGATCTCAAGTGACAAACAGAAGACACATCCCCAGCCTTTTCTTGGTGTTTGGGGGTTGGTTTTTATTTTTTTGTTGGCTTGGTTAGTTGTTTTTGCAACTGCCCTTCAGGGATAGTATTAAACTGTGCTGAGCACCGACTAAATTCTGTTGCTTTGCAAATATTTTATTGAATCTGATAGGAAAAGAAACTTTAAGAAAGTTTCCTAGAAGAAAAACTTTAGGAAAGAGAAATTTTAGGTAATTTCAAACTCCTTTTTGTTATAAGTGGCAAATCTAAGTCCCATGTCTGAGGATTTCTGTTTCATAGTTCCTGGCTATAGCAAGCTATAAAACAGCAACAGGTATTTCAACAGATTCTGACATTTTTAGCCCTTGATCTCATCTGTTCCTCATATTTTTGTAGTCCCAGATATTGTCTTCCAAGATGTGTGATCTGAATGCACAGGGCCTTTTTCTCTCCTTCTTTTCAGTGACAGAAGCCAATTTCTACAAAACCTCTGTTTATAACTTATTAGTATACTGGCATTATAGCAGCCTTCCAGTACCTAAAAAGGGGGTCTACAGGAAAGCTGTAGAGGGACCTTTTACAAGAGCATGTAGTGACAGGACAAGGGGGGATGGCTTAAAACTGAAAGAGGATTGATTCAGATTACATATTAGGAAGAAATTCTTTACTGTGAGGACAGTGAGGCACTGGAACAGGTTGCCCAAAGAAGCTGTGGCTTCCCCATCCTTCAAGGGCAGGTTGGACGAGGCTTGGATCAACTGTCTAGTGGAAGGTATCCTGGCCCATGGCAGAGGGATTGGAACTGGATGAGCCTTATGGTCCCTTCTGACACAAACCATTCTATGATTCTCTGAAGGTATTATCTCCTTCCCTGTCTGGTACTTCTCCCAAGCAGTGGCAAGAGTATAGAGTTGTGAGAGAAAAATGGAGCATGTCACAGGAATGCATCCTTCCAGCTTGGATAGTTGTAAATATCTAATCTTGAACTATTAAAATGATTCTTGCTTAAAAAGAAAAGAATCCTGACAGTCAATCTGCAAATAATTGTATGCAGCTTCACAGGCACTTTAGCAGTTTTATTTCATGATATATCTGAAGGAAGAGATGTATGCACTGTCAGAAGTAAAAGGTTCCTCAGTACTTGGCCATATGTTTCTGCTTTTGTCCCCAGCTTGTTACACTGCTGAACAGAGCATAAAGTCTGCTCTAACAGAGCTTCATACACAACACAACCTCCAGGGGAGGTTGGGAAAAAAAAGTTAATTTTTCCAGTGTTCTTTCTTACCAGAGAGCTGGCTTGGACTTGGATTTAGCCAAGTTTTACAGCACCATGTCTTGGCCATAAAGCCTAGTGAACTAGAGGCTCATTAACATGGTCTGCAGGGGATGTAAATCCATCAGGACTTGCACATCAGAGGCAAAACCAGCAAGAAACTGAAGCTTATATATCTTTCTATGCCAGGCTCCAGTAGGGAAGCACTGAAGATTAGCTGGGAAGGTTTGGATGCCGCAGGTTTGCAACTAGGTTGATCTTGGCCATTAAGATCAAAAGGATCTCAGGTCTACTTGTATTTCAGGATGCTACAAGTGTTGTCAAGCTAAGCATTATGAACTCTTTAACTCCCCAGTTCCTCAGCAGCCATTTGCTATACCTAAATAACCTTCCCAAAACACAGTTTACCCTGCACATGTTTATAATCAAAGCAGGCCCCTGGATCATGACCCTCATAGCCTCATGCACACAGCAAGTCAAGCAAGGGTCAGCTGAGATACCACCAACTGCTGGAGATGTTTCTTGTGGGACAGAGAAAAGGGCAACATCAACCTCCTGAAAAAGCCTTTCTGCTATAAAACTGACACAGCTCTAGCAGTCCTTTCTGCCACACAAAATCGTACCAGCCCACCCCCCACCTCCCCCCTCCCCCCTTCCAAAAAGGAAATGAGCAGAACTTATGGTGCCAAACCCCAAAAAAGCTCAGCTCTGCAGAACTGAGTCTGAAAAAGAATAAATACCATAAACTCTATGAAATCCACCAGGGACTTTGCTATTGATTTTGCACTGCAGATGGTCAGATGTTATGGTAATGTGGTAATGTAAAACCTGTTGCTAGATTCATGGCGGGTGATTCAGCTCAAACACTGTGGATTAACTTCACAAAATGCCACTTACGACAGTTCAAAATCAGCACTCCCTCACACCAGATCAGGAGGATGTGGCCCTGACTCCCCCTTCTCCGCAAAAATTTGAAAATCCACTGGCAAAGCTTTAACATCTTCAAAAGACAATAGTAGTTAATGCTTTGAAATAGTCTTTGTTTATCTTTTATTCTTTTGTTTCTAATGGACTCCTTCTGAATTTGAAAGTAACATCCTTTTGTTTTGATTTCCCTGGTGGGAAGAAACTGAAAGATCTGAGATATGTCAAGTCAGAAGAAACATATGCAAAGCTAACATGGTTCAGGAAGCAGTGTTGGTCACTAAGAGTAGCCACAGAACCAGCAAGAGCTAGGCACACCATCCTTGTGGGAGCTCTGCCATTGACTTCATGAGCTTGTGATCTCCATTTGTTTGTAATAGAATTGTATGAGTGATAAATCAAACAAAAGAACAAGTTACTTGGACCCCAAATAATATTTAGAAGTGCTAGTCTTCTGCTGTATGAAGCCAGGTTCTTAGTTTTATGGGAAAAGTGTGCCAAGCACTTTTTCCACACAGGGACCATTGGCACAGGTCAATTATACTGGCCAACATATATATGTATGTATGTATATGTATAATATGTCATACATATCACAATATATAATAATATTACAATAGTATAATATATCATGTCATGCATATTATAATATGCATAATATACATATTATGCATATACATGTCATAAATTATATGTTATCATGTCATAAATGTCATGATACCATCTCTGTTCAGTAGTATCTAATACTTTACAGGGTCTCACCTTCTTGGAATGTACATGGCAAGAAAGTGCATCTGGTTTTGCAAACAACTCTCTGCCCTAACGACACACTGGCTGGACCATTTATACGTATTAGGATAGAAGGGGTTTCCCCAAGAACAATTGCTGCTATTGGGTAAAATGGGCACCTGCTATCTTCCGGATGCATAATAAAAACTAGTGGGTCCTGACGGTCAGGAGGGCACCAGAAGGCAGCAAAGGCCTGGATTAGAGAATAACCAGAGGGAGAAATTAGATACTTTTAACAGGAGCAAACGGAAAGGCTGATCTACCCCCAGCTCATCACAAATGACTCATGTAGGGTGTGGTCATGCTGGAATCTCTACCCTTATTCTGCTATAGGCAGTAGCTCACATTGCAATTTATCTACCCTTTAGCTGAAAAGAGAAGCAGCATAGATAATGATCTGAAACCCAGTTCCATCCCAGCATGGTTAAAGGAAACAACTCTGTTGAGGATATTAGAGGGGAATTCCTCCACTGATGACAACATGAGAAAAACATTATCTTAATACTAATCTTATCTTCAAAAGCTTATGCTGCTATTTTTTGAAAACTGAGACTTTGGCCATTCATCTAGCATGGCTATGTGGGCTCAATTAGAAACTATAGACTCTGACAAAATATTGCAGTCCTCTAAGAAATGTCACCCTTAATATGTAAAGTTGAAACGTTCCATGTGAAACCACTTTCAGAGGAATTCTATATGCCTCTATGGTAAAGTTCCATTCAGTACAGCATTTACAGTGAGATGATTTCCACAGCATACAATTCAGTACGATCCCTTCAAAATTACCATCGCACAATCTGATGTGAAAACTTTAACCTTACATGTTTTCCATCTAGCTGTAATAGACAATATAAATGCCTGTTTATGAAAGCAGTTTTCTGTAAAAGCTATCTATTTAAAAAAAATAAAACAACAGCAAAACCCCAACAAAAACCCAAAAAACATTCTGTCCATTTTTAGTGGGCACATTCTCATCTGGTATCTTTGTCAGACTATGTTACTGCAAACGGCAACACAACTATATTGTATCCTACCAATCAAAGGAACTGAGCCAAGCTTTGGTCACAGTTTCACCCTTGTTAGACAACTCCAGTGAAACTGGGGTCATAGGAGCTTACCTGAAGATGAAATTGTTCCCACTGAGTGGTGTGAAGACAAAGTGGCTGCTGATGGTATTTCCTGCATTTGATTGCCCTTGTTCCATTTAATTTCAGAATTAATTTCTTACCAGTATAATTTTTCTATAGGGGATGTCTAAATTTTCTTTTCACATTCTACATCCTAGGCATTTCCAATGAAGAAGAACAAAGAACTGAGTAATCCTGATCGTAGTAATGGGGTTTGACTCCACTTTGCACAGTCACATTAGTTTCCTTTTAAAATTTATCATCTCCCATGATTTTTCTTATAGAGCTGCCAGAGTTTTCCACCAACTATCCAAAACATTTCAAGACCTATCATTTGAAACTCTAGTATACAACATCATTTCCTGCCTCTGCTGCAGATGAGTGGCGGCAGTAGCCATAGGCCTCGTCTCTTCCAACAAAGAGCAGCTGTGGGTATGAAAGTTTTCCTTGTAGCTTGAGGCATATAAAGAAGTTTTGGGTGGCACCCCAAGGAGGTGGTGATCACTAAGCTCCTTGGATCTGTACACTGGATGGGGATCTCACCTGTTACCCCATGGGGGACAGGTCCAAAGTGCTATCCAGTGCCCCTTCATGTAATACCTAAAGCTCCAATATCTGTAAAAATGAAAACTCTTTTTTTCTTAGGCATAGAAATGTCTAGCTTTACTTTTTTTTCCAATATGTGGTATCAGTGCTGTAGTCATGGTAGCAGAAGCAGCTAAAACCAGCCAGCTCAATACCAACAACAGTCTTTTATAGTCATGCAAGTCTCACTCACACCACTTTACTGTTGTAGCCCTAGCTAAGATCTCCACTTCCTCAGAGGTAGCTAAGCTGGGCATTTCAAAACCGCTCTGGCACTATGCACAGCTACAGCATCTCATGCTCAGAGCAGGTATGAGATGCCACTGCTGCCCAGGCATTCCTCACTGTGAGGAACAGCCCACTTTCCTCTCTGGATCTCAGTGCCACAGCACCCTTTAACAGCAAGACTATGGATGCAGGGAATCTTGAAATTGGCATGCTACAGACATGTATCCACATGTATGTTCAGTCAGCTGCAACACTACCGATGCTGTGATATTTTACAACATTGGTCGTGATTCCAAAAGTATAGTAACAGTTTAAAATGTACAGGCAAATTAGTCTGCAATGTTAACACAAACCCCGAAACAGCAGTTCCACTATCCTCTGGAGAAAAATGTACTTTCACTCAAACAAAAAACCCGCTGGCTCCTCTGTGTGAACTGATCAGAACATCAGTAGTTTTACTAATAAGAAAGTCTAAAGTTACATTAAATGTAACAAAACTTTAGATTTTAAGCAAAGACATTACCAGGAACTGGAGCTACTTTTGAGCATTCATAGGAAAGAAACAGTTTTTTAGCCCCAGTCTGGGACAGAGAAACTCACTAAACAGTAGATCTCGCTCAAACAAAACCTAAGAAGGACCTGATTCCCAGCCACAGCCTGCAGTGACATCCCCATGACAGAGCGGCTCCCATACCGGCGAAGAGGCAGCAGATATACTCAATGTAAGCCTACCTTGTGCAGATGGGTTCACCACCACTGAAATCCAGAGAAGTGGTCCTCTGGCAGGTACAGAGCACAGGATAACCTCTTGATCAGGCTCTCACAGGTGCCGAGGCTCGGGCACAGCCAGCGCGCGTCTCCTTTTCTCACAGAGCTTGTCATGAATGTCTCCAGCTCCAACGCAGGGAGCCCAAACGCACCAAAGCCCTCAGCTCTGCAGGCTCCGAGGGGCTTCCCAACAACTTCTTCCCCGCTTGCTCTCTGCTAGGAAGTTTCGCAAAGCCGCGGGCGACGGAGCGGGCTCCGCTCGCTGGGAAACTCGCCTACCCCACCTAGAGGAGTACCGCAGGATGAGGAGAAGCCCCGCAGCCCTGGCCCGCTCCTGCCAGCGTCGGATTTTGCTGGTGAACTGGAGGAAAAGAAGATTTTCATGAGGTTGGGCTCGGAGATGGGGAGCCGGCCACTGAGGTGCAGAGCAGGCGGACACTTCTGGGAAGCGCTCAAAGTAGAAGGAACCAGGGAGAAGTTCTTGTGCGAAGTAGGATAATAAGGCAGGGAGCCTCTGAGACAAGGTTGTGCCAGTGGCAGTTTCCAGAGCAGCATTTGGCTGCCTGAGTGTGAAAAGTCTCCTCCTCCTCCTTCATCCTTTTGCTTCTTCCTTTGACAACTCCAATGTGAGGAGTTTTACTTGTTTTGATCTCCCTGTGTAGCGTTTGGATAACTTTCTCCAGATCGTTAGGCAGACTGTTCAAGGCCAGCTCATTTAAATATTTTTCTAATTTTCAGAATCATGTCTTTCTACAAGGAAGGCATCCGAAATTTACAAAGCAATTAGCATAGCTCAAACACCACCAGTAACCATGCTCTTGTGTTTGTAGTAAGTATTTGAATTAATCAACAACATATTTCTGTGCCTTCTAGAGTGTATGCAATTAACAAATATATTAATCATGACTCCTTTCCTAGAAGGAAGATCTCATGTCAACTACTGTAAAAGTAGTTAAACCAAAACCAAATGGAACCACCCTTGCCCTTGTTGCTGAAAGAGAACACTTTACATGTTGTGTAACATTTTCTTCACAGACTTTCAAAAACTAAGGCAGGCTTGGGAGCACACAAGAGGATGGATCCAAGTACAACCCTTTCTCCGATGTCCAAAAAGCCAAGAAAAGAGAGGGAGATAGGAAAGAGTTAAACTGAAGGGCCAGGAACAAATGGAGTACAGGGCACTTGAGATACACTGTTGTAGGAGCTTGTATTAAAAGTACTCTTAAGAGGCCTCTTCCTGCATTACGAATGTCTACTGGAGTTTTGCTATTGATTTAATAAAAGGATTGGATGCTAGGATAGTCAGTAATGCAAGCTCCTTTGAGCTAGAGTTTGGATAAAAATTTTAAACCAGGGATCAGTGGGTATATACCATTTTACACTATATTTCAAGCTGGATTTGTAGCTCTATTCTCTGTGGCCTCTTTGTTAGCATGTATTGTTTTGCACTGTAATTTTTCATTCTTGCATATATGTTGTCCTATGCATTGACATTTCTGTACTTACTGATGTAAAATTACTTGTTTTATCGAAGTCTTTCCATAGTTTCATTTAGTTTTATTCCTTGATGCATATTCTCTAAACAATACATATGTCAAATGGTTGGTTTCTTTTTATAACCATATTCATATTTCTAAAACTTTGTCACATTTTGTGAGGTTTTATTATTTGGAGAGGAGAGAGAAATATGGGTATTAAAGAGCATTAAGCTCTGATGCTTCTAGATTTGTTGTCGTTCTAAACTTTTGCAGTACTATGCTTCAATGTTCTTGCCTATCTCATTAAGTTTCAGAATTTCTCTGCTGAAATCATCCTGTAGTCACCAGTGTCAGACAGCTTATTATCCTTACCTTTAGAAGAAGCCTTAGGATATGTAGGTATTCACTATAAGTTATGCATACTTACACACATGCGGGTGTTCTGTCCAAAATCAAGAAGACAGTATGAGCTGACCTTGTATTTTCTCTATCTTTTCAAAACAGTCCAACTTTATCAATGTATCTGTCTTTGGTATCAAACTGTCAAAGGCAATAACTGAAAAGTCACAGTACAGGTTCCTTAGTCACAGAAGAAAGGGAACAATTTTGCCTATGCTAATAGTTAGCAAAGTTTTTCATTAGGAAACCTTAGCATAACCCAGATTTTTATTTAAGGATTTAATTTTGGAGGAAGGAAAACTTGACGTTTTCTTTTTGCTACTACCCACACCAATCTGCGAGTAGCATGAGTCTCTGAATATTGCTAATTGCATTACAAGGGAAAGTGAGTTATTCAATTCTCCAAGCTTTCTTCCTGGAGTGAATATGCTCCAACACTTTGTGAACTGGACAAACTTTCCTCATGCAATTATTTCTTATTAGTGTTATTGGCATTGTAGTGCCAATGTGAAAGGAAATCTTCCTCTATGCTTTTGATAGCCAATCTCTGGTGCACAGGAAGAATACAAGAGCTATGAAGAAACATGAATACGAGTAGAGGGAGGAGAGAAAGGAAGGAAAGGAAGAGAGGAAGACAGGGGGTGATAGTTATGTTGGAGGGAGCAAAGAAGAGAAGGGGAAAATGATAGGCTGATGGATGGGAGCATTAGCAAAAAGGAGGAGAAAGTGATGAGAACTATTAAGAAAAATAAGATGAGGGGAAAATTGCAGAGGGAGAGAGGGAGAGAGGAAACTGGGAATGACCATAGGTCAATATAATTTCAAAGGATGATTGGTATTTTTTTCTTTCAAGATCTGAAATTAAAATCTGCAAGCTTCTTGGATCCATGACTGGTCACCACATGCATGCCTGTGATGGGAAAAGGGGACACAGTACAAGACCAGAATTAACATGTCAAAGCCAAAACTCATGGTATGCCTACAAAGAAGGTTGCCTCTACAGCTTCCATCCTCAGACACTGGACATGTACCCATACCAGTCAATCCATATTGAACAGGCAGCTCTTCTAGGAGTCCTTTTCTTCCTAATGCAATGTGCAAGCATGAACATTATTAATGACTTAAGAGGAAGCCCTGCTACATATGTATTAACTTTCTTATGGGCGTTGCCAAGATACTATGGATGTCTCTTGTAAAACACTTGATATTCCAGAGCTTTACAAATAATACTGATTGTATCTTTAACTTCTTTCTAAAATGGGTGGTGTTAACTTGGTTTAATAGAAAGGGATGTAGATAGAGGTGAAATGATGATCAAATATGCCAAATAATTTCAGATGTTTGGTTTCAAATGCCACAGGACTGATTTTTCAGGCTATATCACAGCTGATATATTCCGGAGGAGCTTGCAGTGACTTCAGAGGCAGCCAGTGCAGGAGCTTATTGCTCTGTCAAGCATGTACTGTGCATCTCTTGGGAAGTAGGATAGTAAGGCAGGGAACCCCTGAGAACAGGTTGTGCCAGTGGCGGAGTTTCCAGGGCAGCATTTGACTGCCTGGAGTGTGAAAATTCTCCTTCTCCTCCTTCATCCCTTTACTTCTACCTTTGACAGCTTCTATGATGAGGAGTTTCACTTGTTTAGGTATTACAGGCAGAGGAGGAAAAGTCTAGTGAAAAGCACAGCACATTAACATATAATTAAACAGGTCACTAGTTCACATTTGCAAAGTAATTTGAGTAACTCTTTAAATTCAACTCCAGATGCCTAATTCTGCCTCATCTTGTATCTTATCTTGTAAAGTTAGTTGCCAGCCCTCTCATACTCATCTGGTGACTTGGTTTGCACATGAAAATAAACAAGTAGAAGACTCAGATTATTCAAAACCACTTTACTCCTGATTACCTCAACAAGAGTCAAAAGCTTTCCTTTCCAAACAGGTAACTGGAAACCTGCAAGACACCCAGGAATCCAGACATTTCACATTTGATGACCAGAGTAGCACTAACCAGGTGATTTGAAGTAACACAAAAAATGCATTTCTTACACCACTAGAATTTATAGAAACTGAACAAAAAAAGCCAAGAGGTAGCAGGCATTGGAAATGTCTGAATGATGCACCATCCTACCTGGCGTCTCTGCTGTTAATGGATGAGGCTGCATCCCTCAGAAGTTATCTGAAACCTCATCTGCCACAGCAAGCCCTGCCACCTAGTAAGAGCAGTAGTGACCAGCATATTAAAGCGTGTAATTCACTGTTAGACTTACAGGGAGCTACTTGAGGGAGTACTCTACTGAACAGTTGTCTTTTTCAGATAACTAAAGGGGACTCAGGCCATTTAGCCACCTAAAAAGTGCATATATATTTCAAGCATGACCTGAGACTGTAAAAGCCTTGCTTTTGGCATAAAGCAGGAGGCTCTCAGCTTGGAGTTTGTTTTTCTTTGCTGTATGGAAATGTTGAGTAAAAGACTGGAGTAACCTGAGTTGCAGGAATCATTTAGAAGGGGTAAAAGGAGCAGTGTTTGAAGCTTTTGTTATTTTAATCATTGCAGATTTTTTTTCATATAAAACACATGATCATCACATGACTTCAATTTAATAAAAAAGAATAAACAGGGAATGAATGGTTTTGACCTAATAAATATATTTTAAAATGAGGTTTCTAAACTGGGGGTGATTTAAGACATTGGTTCAAACCCAAACTCTAATTGACATTTGGATCATAAAATTATGGGTAAAACTAACCACAGTGATGTCACAATTTGTCACCCAAAGGGTGAAAAAGATCAAAGAGGCCTAGGTCGTAAGTCTGGCCAAAACAAATTTCAAGGTCTAGTACAATATTCCATTCCATTCATTGCCTAACTAGTGCCCATGGTCTTCCATGAGGGTTTAAATTCACATCCCTTATAATCAGCTGCTCTTTTATTACTCTTAATATATGTAGCACATCTTTAATCTAGGAAGTTTGTATTTAGAGGAAGAGTTCAAGATGCTTTTCCAAATATGTGTTTGTAGCACATTTTTCAAAGATATTGCAATGAATTTCCATTTTGTTTATAACTTCTTCCTTGGCAGATTACTTGCCTTCATGAATGTAGGTGGTTTGCAGGTTTGATTAGTATTTTAATACAGTATTGTATCACCTGCAATGTATGACTGTGATATATTACTAACCTTCAAAATACATAATAAATTCAAACTGTCATCTGGTTAAAAATGCCAAATCCAGCCTTGTTATAATACTTTCCTATATGTGCAGATGATTTAAGGTTAGCAGGTAGTCAGGAGACATGGGTGACACCCATTTGCACCATTGATTACCCACTGACTGTTCTCCAAATATCCTTATTGTTTCAGTTTTAAAAGTGAGCCGCAAGGCCATGTGCTTGCTCACAGGTAGGATCCCAGTTCTCTTTGTCCTGAAGCAGATCATTACCTCTCTCAGAGCAGAACCTACCTTCCCTACCTTGCATTTAGTTCCTACAGCATCTCAACTGAGCTCCCAAAAGGAATCCAAAGTTTTTTCCAAGATTATTTAAAAATTCTAATTCCTGGAAAAATATCCTCAGGATAGAATGTGTATGTAGGTGTGTAAGAGGCATGTGTGCTTATTTCTCTTTCCAGCAAAGCTAATGCAGTATTCAAAGTACTCCCTTGGTACACAAGGCCTGAATTAAATAGGGATTACAGCAAGACCTCTTCCAAGCATTTGCACTGCTTGCTGGTTGAAGGCTTTCATCTTCTTTATTTTTTCTTTTAGCTAAAGGGTGGAGACAAAGAAAACTAGATTGAGGTATTGGCAGCAGCTAAAGATTTTGTTTTAAACCGATACATTTTTCTATGCTTTCTCTGTCCCATGGTCTTGATTGCTCTAGGCAAGACTCTTCAGTAACATTAGTGAGTGTGTAAATAGTATCTGTGAAGTCAATGAGCTATTGTTCAAGCAACTACTATTCAATGACAGTGGAAAACGTCTCCGCTGGCAGCCTGCACAGATGTCTTAAGATCTTGTGCCTGAACAGAAAGATATGGGAGCCCATCTGGCCTTCTCTGTCTTGACTTTGAAAACACTTTCACAAAACGTTAAACTTGGCAAGACAGAATGAGGGTCATGAGGTCATACCTGGTGCATGGTAGCTTAGTCTGGACGGGTAGATCTCCCTTCTGCCACTCATCAGCACCCGTGCTGGCTGATTTATCTTCATACTGAATTCTGACTATGTAAACATTGGCTAACCTCTTCCAAAGCTCATCTTGGGACATTTTGTTTCTGCAGTTTATGCAGGATGTGAAATGCCTCTCTTGTTTTTATATTCTTCAAAGGTAGAAACCAGTTGTCTTCTTTTAATGATCTGAAATTCTTTAACTGTAATGCACCCTTTTCTCACTTTCCACCCACTCCTTTTATGATGTTCCTGTGATCTTCACCTTCCTGCAGCTATACTAGCTACATGTTTTACTCTGTTAACTGCAAAGACCAACAGGCCAAATTAATTGTTTGCTGGCCAAATATAATGCAGGTCTACTCCAGAAGTTCACAGGGTATCTGGATATTATTCATGATACATGATGGACAAAGAAAAATGAAGTTGCCTTCTTAATGGATCTACCTATACTTACATATTCACTTGAGGCTTAAGCTTGTACTTAAGCCCCAACTGCCCCTGTTATTTTAGTGCTTTGTATACTGGTCCATGTCATGACTTACATCTGGAGCAAGACAGCTGCTCACCAGTCAGCCAGCTGCTCAGAGAGACAAGGAGGTAGAGGACATCAACAAATTGTATGGATACAAGAGATGTACTGCAGAGATGCCTCACCTTACACACCCACAGCAATAGCACACCCTGGTCTGCAAAAACACAAACTCGCCTGTAAAATTATGAATAATTGAAGACTTGGTAAACTTTCTGTTTCCTCCCTCTTGCTAATACCACCTTTGCTTCTATAATGCATCCAGATGATCTTAATTTGTAATTTAGGAGAAACTTAATGACTGTAATTGTTAAGAAAAGTTAATTTAAATGCTTAGGAGAGTCAGTGACCCAACATGCTCCATGAACTGCTAAGGTTGGGCACAGAAGAATGTAATCTTAATGTACTGGATTTCTTTCCTTGAGGCAAATACAGGGCCAAATGTTCAAAGCTGTTTCTTAAATTGCATATACAACATCTGAGGAGCCTTCTGCCTACGTGTAAGAAATCTTATTTGCATGCACAAATACATAATTTAATTTAAACATATCCATACATTATTTTCACACTAAGAGAGCATGCAAAATGATACGCAGATAAACACTGCAGGCAAATTTCTATGCTTTTTTTACAAGGATAAAAATGCTAGATATTGTACCCTCATTTTTCTGGGATAGTCCTTCAGAATACCCTATGAAATAGGAGCTCTGGTTTCTACATCTGAAGCTTGTGATCTTCTGGCTTGATGGAGCCTAGGCTTTCCCTGTAGCAGTGCTGCTGGGCTTAGTTAATGAGTATCATATTTTGAGATTCTTAATGGAAAACCATTCTAGGAATACTAGCAATATTACTGCTCTTTTAAATACAGTTACAAATCAGTCTCAGCCTGTCCAGCTTCTAAAAATCTTGGAAATAGTCTTTGCTCTTGGGATTTTGTGTCTTTCTGCACATTTTTTTACCCTATGGCATTAGACTAAAGTAGACATTTCCATCCCCTTCAGGGCACCACAACTTCAAATCCTGCTCTCTAAGTAGGTAATAAGACTGGAAGACCACACTCCAGTCTGTGGAATCTGCTCAATTTCAACAACCTTGTCAGTGCTCCGGAAGCCTAGAAAAAGGATGATTTCAATTCAGAGTGGGCAAAGGATGGGCATGCAAAGCAGTTTAGGAGAAAAACCTGATGAAGAAACATTGGAGACTGAGGATGGAGAAGGAAGCTGGGGCTGGGAGCTGGGTATCAAGAATGGGAATTGAAGGTGGGAAGAAAGATGGGGACTGGATATTAGTGGAGGGGGTGTGGGGGGAAGACATCAGATGCAGGCACTCACTGTAGTGAGAGGTGGTGGGGGACTGAAGAGGTGTATGAGTTTGGGAAGCAGTACAGAGGGGTCTGCAGATTAGTGAGGTGAAATTAGTCATGACCACAGGCAGTGCCAAAAGAGGGAGAACTGAGGTAGCACTGGGACCTGTAATGCTGGCCCAGCATCACTGAAAAGTTCACAGAAGAATGGGGTTTGCTGTGTAAGTTTTATCCACGTCATACAGGCAAAAGTGGTGTGTAGAGACATAAAACACCCCCATAAATACTAGTTTATAGAGCAAACAGTTTGAACTGCCCTTAACATCTCTACTTGATCAGAGTTATACTGTAGTACAAAAAGCTGAAATGTAAACAGTCTGGGTATAAGTAGCAAGGATTAATTAGTCATTTTCTCAGAAACGCCTCATCCAAGCAGTACCAGCTGTACCCCTGTTAAATCCACAAGGAAACCTACACTTCACTACAAAAGCTGTGTTTTTTTCCATAAGGCTCCCTCAATACCCCCCAGAAGCTCTAAATATCCTCCCCTCCCCTCACACCACCAATGCAGCAGGCTCAGCTGCTCTGAGGACAGTCATGAACCAACAGAGGATTGGCCAAGAAAATGCATTTGGTGAAAGCAAGGCTGATATTGACCAGGTCTTGGAGCTACCAAGAACCTGAGTAAGGCTGTGTAGCTGTGAAGGTACTCCTACCCCCAGTGCTGTGCCAGGCAGTCAAAAGGGGGATGGCAGACCCTACAGTCTAACAGTATATCAGCTTCTATGTGGTAAGATTCTGACATGCAGGCACAGCCACTTTGTGCAGGGACACGGCTTCCCCTGCCTAGGAAGTGTCTGACACCTGATCAGACATCGTTTAAAGAATTATTATGGCACAAAATTTCCAAATGCAAGGTATTTTCCTCAGTTTTCAGTGAATACTTATGTCTGACATCAGCTGGCTTCTTACCTTCAAACAGGCAGAAAGGACAGCTAGCATAATCTGTGGAACCATGCTCACCGATGGGTCTCTTTGCAGACAGTGCATGTGCCTTGTCATTCTCATCATCTCTTGGCCACTATTCCCACCACGTTTTTTCAGCGTGAGGTTACCACAGTCAGTAATTCTTATGTTATTCCCTTACCACACAAAAAGTATAGACTGATAAATTGACAGTCCTGGGTTAAATCCCTGACCCACACAGTCCAATAATTAAAATTGTCTTGGGACCTATCCCAGTAACTAAACCACCTGGTTCCTTCAGCAGGCACTGGATCAAACTCTTCAGCTAAATAACCCCTCAGGAAAAAAAATCACTCATTAAAACATAATGACATCTAGAGCAATTTTAGATCCCAGCATGACCCCCTGCCTTCAACTGCTGTTTCATAAGGGACCAAACCTCTATCACAAGTCTTGTGTCTTAACTTCCAGGCCCATTTGGATGCCCCAGATATCCAGGGCTTGTCAGATGACAGTATACACCCGTGGTTAGACAAAGTAAATCCACCACCAATCTCTCTCTCTCTTTTTTAATTTGTGAACTTCATGTGAATTTAAATATACATAAATCCTGTACGTTTGCAATTCCATTGTGAGTGCTGCAGGCAAAATCTGACCCACACATGCAATATTAAGTCACTGTGGCCCATCTGTATTTGTAGAGAAGATGAAAACATCAGTCAGTGTGGACAGGTTTTGTATCTAAAGAAATAGAGACATTTCACTGGTAAGTGGTTAAAAGTCAAGGTTCTGTGAAATACCTGCAAATTTGCAGTATTTGAAATTGGTCTTCTCATTGCATGACATTAACTTCTGCTGTAAATATGCAGGTCCATAGGTAGATATGTTGCCCTTTTTCGCTTGGTGTTATTTATTTATTCACTCTCCAGAGTCTAATTATAGCTTTGTTATTATATAATGTGTTTGAACTCTTTCCCTGTAGACATAACCTGAAAGATCTGGGGCCATAAAATTTAATCATCTTTGATAATTAGGTAATGGCCCCCCTGAAAATTAAGTTAGAGCAGCTGCAAAACATGCAAAATAATGAGACTTATCTATATTATTGTTCTGATGAAATCTTGTGGAGACCTTACAATACACTTTATTGACCTTCTCCAGGGTACAATAATAATACATCCTATGTCAGATCTACATCAGTGTAATTGAATTTTAGAGAATTTCTGCGATGACTCAAAAAATTGTATCTGCTCCCTGGTGCCTTTTCTTTCAGTATAATCTAAACCCTTTTTTCATTTCCCCTTTCAATTATGAAGGTGGGGAGACCAGGGAGAAATGTTATCAGTCTCCTTTGGCCTAGAGCCTCTGCTTATGCTAATATTTTCCCTCCAGAGACTAAGTATGTTTTGTGCAGGATGGGCTCAGGAAGTTTTCTACAGGCAGGCAAGAGACCGGCATCACCACAGCCTTCATTTCAGCATTCAAGCCCTAGCACTGCTCTGTAGTATCCAGTTACCTGTCACCAGTTGGACTCCACTGTGCCTTATGTACCTCATTCCAGTGAGGAGACATTGATGGTCATCCTCCCTGAGGATAAGTGGGGTGGTCTTACAAGAAGATTGATCCAGCTTTCCACAGTGGTGGCAACTGGCTTCTGGTATGGCTTAGACCAGGTACATCTCTATGTATTAACTTTAGACATATCTACCACAACTGGAACATACCAGAAGTTTCTGACCAGCCTGTAATACACCTTTGGTTTTGGCTTCTATCCAAAGACATGTCTCTACTGACTTTGAAAAAGGTAGTAGTGATGTTGGAATACAGTGGTGTTCTGCAAAGGGTTGTTGTTGCAGCTCCCTCTCTCTTCATCCAAGGGTACTTACTGATAACTTATTTTGTTAATGAGTACAGACACCAAAAAAATCAAGAGGAAGTAAAGATACACTTTTGAGAAAGCCTTCTTCAATAATCCAACTGACCAGAGTTACTGTACTGCAAAAGATGCAGCCAAACCACCTTCTTTCTCCAAGCTAATAACGTCTTTCAATAGCAGAGAGTGAGAGAGTTCACATTAAATACATGGTGTTTCCCCTACTGGGACACCAAGTTAAATAGCTTTCTCTGAACAGTGCTGGGAAATCCCATCTTTCATTGTGTCTCCAGCTATGCTGGATTTCTCCTTACAACTGTATTTCAGACAAAAAGTCTAAGTGTTTTTATAAAAATGCATTTTCCTCATAGGAAGTTGTCTCAGTAGGATATGGAGCAAATGTGCTACTGATTACCAGTTTCCTATGAAGCAAAACCTTTTGTAAGCACAGGCTCTTCCTCCTGCCCCGTGTGAAATCTTCCTCAAGGAACAGTGCCACCACCAGGGATGTGGCATTTCCCAGTAGAGCACATGTTATGTGCTTTCAAGATCCATTAAAATCAATCTTCTTCTGCTATCAAATACTAGACCAAATAACAGACCCATGCAGAGTAAAGCACAAGGAGCAAGTTTTCTTAATGTGGTAGGATACTGCGTCTTGACTTGCACTGCTGTGTCTTTGTGCAATCATTCCACAGAGTTTATTTTGTACCTGCCCATGTCAAATCAATGTTTGAAGGCCCCATGAATATCCCTACATGCTCATGAACCATCTGGCTGCAAGCAAGTCTGCTCCCTTATCTCTCCCCTCTCATGAAGAGTGACAGAACTGTGTAATAATCTAGTTAAAATAATTCACAACTGCTCTTAGGTGAAGTAGAGAGTCTTCCTCCTGCTGCCTCCTGGAACTTTTCCTTTCTTCTCAAACTTCTGTTGAGACAAATACTAATACTAAAATCTGTCACTTTATGTAAATTTTCTGCACGGTACAAAACCACAATGACAATGTTAGGGTAAAAAAAAAAAGATTTCTCAGTTAAAAAAAAATACTATCTTTGCACTCTTTTGGGCACTTCTGATCTTCTCTAGGTTACTATTCAGCAGTCCTCCTCTTCTCTTTTTGCTATTAAAATGCAAAACATAGATTCATTTGTCACCTCTGTGTTTGGGGGAAAAGATTCTATAACCTTCTGAGAACGCAAGCTATTTTTGTAGTTAAGCAAAGCACAGTTATGTCTAGGCCAGAGTGGGAAGCAGCAGCTAGCAAAGAAAATCAGAGAGGGCATGGCAAGTTTATAGCAAATGCAAAAAACACAGGCCAAAAATGCACATGGTTTGTCATTATAATTATAAACAATTTTAAAAGAAACCTTGTTTTCATTTCATTCTTATCCTGAAGAGTTTGTGATATCTGTGCATATGCTGCAGATGTAGCTGTTGTAACTCCAGCTGTATATACTATGCCAACCTGTATGGCTTAAGTAAATGTTCACTGCATTTGATTGAATAAGGCACTTGGAGTTTCTACTGGTTTTCCACACTGTGGAAAGCACATTTTTGCATGTTCCAGAAATGATGTAAATTCTTCATTCTATAAATACTTCAGCAAGTCTTACACAGAAATTTGCCCACAGAAGAAGTGGTTTTGCCTCTGGTGCTAAAATGACTGATAAAGAACATGAAATAAATAAATCACTGATGAAGGTTGCATAATCAATCTTCAAACTAGAAATCAAATTAAATAACTATTTGTAAACCTGTTCATTTTACTGTCATATCACAAGTAAAGCAGTAATTATAGCTCTATAATCTATTTTGATTTTCTCATCCTTTTATCCAAGGCAAATGAAGTTAGATACAGAGCTTCAGTAGTCTAGCTGCTGGTTTTGGCTGGTTTGGTTTTAATTAGTCTTTTCATACTTTACAGAGGCTAAGGATTCTGGAAGTATAAAATATGCATTTTTTCCACTTCAAATATGTATTTTGTTAAGATGTAGATCTGAAAACATGGTGGGTTTAGAAATTAAAAGCGAGAGAATAATGTGTCCATGTGGCGTAAGGCTTGTATTAATACAAAGAAATAGACTTCAATGCTGGGGATGTTTCATGCCTTGTGTTACGTTAACCACTGACAAATACTGTGATACACGTACTGGATCACTTCTAGTAGCTCTCTGCCCTTACACATTATGCACAGCATTGCAGAATGGGCAGAGATGTAGGACAGGAGTGAGGGCAGGCTTTCTGATTGAGTCAGCTGTCCAAAATCCTGATCTAGATGGTTTTGGAGTCAGGAACTGCTCCAGGGGAGGAACGGTGAAACCACTCTCAAATCCAGTGTCCTGACTGATGGGAAAGCTTAATCTTGGTCCAGCTCTCAAACTCCTAATTGAGGCCATCACTCTTATTAACAAAATGAAATAAAGATAAGAGATATGTTGGAAGAAGGCAGCAGTTCTGATGGTGGCCCATCAGAACATTTTCTATGGGCCCAAAGAGGGAATATCTGCTTTTGCAAAGTTCACCAGCTGCACACATGATGCACTGTGTTTCTGGGCCATGCTGAAGTGCAGGATTTGGGCCCATAAATACCATAGGCTTGGTACTCGCTTGTGATCCCTTCTCATTATCTCTTGTGAGTAGGAAATAACAAAAGGGTTAATTGGTTGCTTGTTTTTTTTTTTTAATTTTATTACAAGAGACAGCTGTGGAAACACAAAAATCATATTCTTTAATGGCATTTAAGATGGTTTTGTGATGCTTGGATAAAATACTGCCTAATGACCTATTTCTGTAAATCGTTGATAGCTTGACTCTAGTAGATTCTGCACAGGATGAAAAAGAAAATCTCAAGGATTAGGCTCTAAAAGTACATTTTCTCCAGGTTAACATTTTTTGCTTTAACAAATAGCTGTATTACCTAGATTACTGCCTTTCAGTTCCCATCCATGTAAACCAGTCATAATAATGATTTTGCCTTTTGTAATGATTTTCTCCTGAGCATGGTGTTATTAAAAGGCAGATGAAATCCATTACAAGTCTCATTACATCTCCTGTAATGCTAGCATTATATATCAGATATGGAGAGATAGATAGTGGTGTAATTTCCTAAGGGCAGCCTTAGTAAGGATTTGCTGGACCAGGGCCTCTCTCCAGAGAGCTTTTCTGCCTGCAATACAGTAGCCATACACTAGAGCTGCCACTCAGAAGCCAGTTCCTTCTGTGATTAGATTTTTTTTTAACCTTGCAATTTCTGCTCTTGCAATATTAATTAGAAAGACATTCATTACAGATAATAAGGTGCAATTAGTTCCCTTCAATAAATCTTCATTGTCTCCCATAAATCTAGTAGATCCAAGTCTTCTGAAGCCATTGTTTTTTTGAAAAGAGGCTAATGTGTTTAGTAATTTGCTCATTCACTTGTGAATGATAAAATAGGAAGCCAGATGTATAAATTCTACATTCTTCAGATGATGATGTGGTTCTTCTCTTCTTGATGAACTTTAAGATTTTTAGAATATCAAGTATGTAAGAAAAGGAGACTGGCAAGCTTTTGAACAGGAAAGTGCAGAAATTTCCAGATTTTCATAAAAGGCATAACTATCGTAAGATTTTGTTTTAAACTTTATCCATAACTTTCAGGAATTAAGCTTTTTTTTATCTCAACCAACCATGGAAAGATGTCTTGTTCAATTAAATAAATTCCTTGTATGGATGTTAATCTAAACTCCCTTATGAAATGAAATATACATCCATGGAAAAAGGTGGGCCATAATTTGAATAGTAAAAAAAATTTATTAATGTTGCTAATTCTAGTTCAGGGGATAAGAAAGTCAGAATGGATTACTGAAAGAAAGAACTTTACAGGAAAGAAGACTTACTATAATTTAAATTGTGAAATATTCTTAACGTCACTAATTCTCCCTTAATTGCTTTTTTGTGCAGTTTATCATTAGGATGCCTTCAATCTGCTGTGGTGATAAATGCATGCTGTTTTAATGAGTGGGTAAAGAAAGGTTTCTTGTACTGGATGTAAGAACAGCACTAAAACCTGTACACAGGTATTACTTTCTAGTTTGGGGACCAAATGGCATCCTTTATCTTGAACATCTGTCAGTCTGAAGTCTCCTGACAAACACAGGTCTCATGCAAATTCTTTGGTGCTTTTCATCAGCAGCATACTGTGTCTGCATTTCCAGACACTGCGCAATCCCACTGCTGGATGTATTTTTATACATACGGAATAATCTGAGCACCAATTCCTACCTAAGAGGAGATGGAAGAGTCAATTATTTTCTATTGTTTGTATCATAGCAAGTGTGACAGGAATTTATTCCTTTTTTTTTCCCTGAAAGCCAAGGTGGAGAGGGCACCTCAGTTTCCAGGCTCCTGTCCACAATGGGTGGGTGTGGGTTACCTCAGTCTAAAGAGTGTTCCCTTTGTGAGGCTGTGGTCTCAGTAAGTGACAGACACTAAACACACCTCTGAGAAACATTTGGGCTATTTCTCTTCTCTAAAAATAAAAGGGACCTGCACAAGTTATTTTCCCTGAAGTCTGGCATCTGAAGGCATCCTCTGAGTCTGAAGGGAGAGGGGCTTGTCAAGGCTTGGCTCTTAGGAGCAGTGAGAGTTTTCTTGAACTACTCTGAGCTCTCAGGTTTGCTCATCATCAAAGAGCTCCACTTCCCTCCTATCCACTTCTCACAGCAAGAGCTGCAAAAAGAAAGGGGTGTCTGTGTACATCAACACCTGCAAGAGGAGCTGACGCTGTTCTGCTGCTGATTGCACCACACTTTCACCTAATATTATTCCTTCTGGGTGTTCACTGATCACCTGTAAGGCACAAAGAGGAATTCCTTTCTATCTTCTAAATGCATCATTTGTGACCAGCTGTTTCCTACATACATGTTTCTCTGAGGGGATGGGAGAGGGGCCACAGGCAGGTACTCTTGGTGGTGTGATGTTCTCAGGTGAGTCATTAACAGCTCCATCTGCATCAGCCTTTTAACCCATTCCAGGAATGCTATTCTTAAGTAGTGGTCCTGTTGTCCCCACTCACTGCAGTGTGGACTGCATCATGGCAAAGCTGCAGGGTGTGTGAATGAGGTTTAGGTTCCTCGAAGGAGATTAAACCAGATGCATCTCAGCTGCACAGCTAACATGCCCCCATGTGGTCCTGGGCATAAGGCTAGCAGTTATACCCCAAAAATTGTGTTATGTCAATGAAAGGTCCTCAGCACCAATGGTTTTGCTCTACAAATCCATGTTTATTAAGTTTGTTACTTGCTAAGGCAAACATAGTGTGTCCAGTTTAGGACACTTCCAGTTAATGATGTTTGTGATCTCGGGTCAGAAAAGTGTTATCCTGTTGGATGTTTTGGCAGGGAGGCATGGAGCATCCTCCTTACTCACAATACAGGCCATGATCTACCTTTATGCATCCATCAGATATCCTGTGACTGCTGGAACTGGAAATGTTCTTAATTTCTCCTAATTTTTCCTCTGCTTCATTAAAGGTATCATGATTGGTCTTTTCCTACAGGTCTCAAGCTTGTGGCAGGACATTTGTGTGTGCAAGTCATGGGAAATGGCCCTTTGATGAAAGCCTCTGCTGTAGTCAGTGGCAACTGGATTGAGTGATCATACAGATCCCCTCGATCCCTGTGCTCCTCCACCTGTGCAAATGTCAGAGAGGAGTGGATGGAAACACCTTTGGTATCAGGGACATAAATCAAGAACTGATGTTGATGCAGAGGATTGGGCTCCCACTTAATTCAGTCCCCTTTTTCACAAGCCTGTTCATATGGCCTTCAGTTACCTTAGAAAGCAAATACTGCTGTCCTAAACACTGCTTTGCTGGCATTGTAAGGAATCTGATCTTCAGGCACAGGCTGTGTCCATCTTTCACATGCTCCGGACATTGACAAGCTCTGAGCTTTGCAATTTCCAGAGTAAGTTCTGTGGATTTTGTCTGAGAGTCTGTAACAAAAGTCACTCTGACTCAGTGCTGCTGGGTTGCTAACCGAAGGAAAATGCCTGTCTTCAGCCTCACCAGCGCCATATGATCAGGAGACTTTATTTCTATACTTCTAGAATTTAACTGCCTCGATTCAAAATTATGCCCAAAGCAAGTAGCATTTGCTGGTGTTTTGAAATGGCTTCTCTCCCACACTTTTCAGATGTTGGTAAGAAAGTCCTGGCTCCATCACATGTAATTACTTAATTTCTCTCATCCTTTCACAAAAGCCTTATTTCCCCATCAAAGTACAGTTGTATCTTTATACAATAGAACGAAACACATTGATGAATCTTAAGTGACAACATAATGCAGCTAGAAACTTTCTAAGATCTGACTTTGCAGTAAATGCACTAATTCATGAAAATGTTTTTTCTGTCCCTTTGAAGGATAAAAATTACAGTGCATTACAGACATTTCTCAAACCATTTCCAGCTATGAAGGACCCAGACAATTATAGGATGTCCCCGTGAGCCACAGCAGTACCCAGCCATGCTCTGAGCATCCCAGAAGTGCTGGCTGGCTCAGGAGCCACCCAGCTTACCCTGTGTGCAGCCCTGCTCAGAGCCTGCTGGCTGAGAACAGTGCTGATAACACACCAGTGTTTTTAATTGTTGGTAAGTAGTATTTGTCCTGATCAAGGACTTCTCAGTTTCTCATGCTCTGCCAGTGAGGAGAGGCACAGGAAGCTGGGAGGAAGCAAAGACAGGACACCTGTCTGTGACCCAAACTAGCCAAAGGGGTATTCCATACCACAGCACATAGTATATAAACTGGGGGAGTTACTCGGAAGGGACTGATCACTGCTTGGGTTGGGCTGGGTATCAGTCAGTGGGTGGTGAGCAACTGTATTGTGCATCACTTGGGTTTTTGTGTGCGGGGGGGGGGTGTTATTCCTTTTCCTTGTAACTTTGTTTCAACTATTAAGCTGTTCTTATCTCTACCCATGGGTTTTTACTTTTTTCCCCAATTCTCCTCCCCATCCCACTGGGGGAAGGGGAGTGAACAAATGTCTGTGTCGTACCAAGTTGCCTGATGGGCATGCACAACACAGTTTGACTACAAACCAGCTCTTCTCATCTAGAGCAGACCATCCCCTCCATTACCTTGTGTGATAAACAGGTCTTTGTTAAATGTACTACATTTAAATGCAGTACAATGGCAGAACATTTTCTTCTTTCCATTCGTTTTTTTGTTTGTTTTTTTTTTTCCTGACAGTGCAAAACCACCCTTGTTTCCATAGTATTTCTCTAGGAAACATTCCTTTGTAAAACCTCCATCTATTTCGCTTGTGTTCTCCTCAGAGCTGTGGATATTATAAATTTTCCAAATTCCACCACTTCATTATTTAGCTGGATATTAACACAGAAACCACAGATAATTAGAGCAGACTAGGCCTTGTCAGGTGACCTAGTTCATCCTCTGCCAGGCAGGATGACCTGTACTTATGTCATTCCTGGCAGATGTTTGTCTAACCTGTTCTTAAAGGAAACTTTCAGTTTTCTGGGGAATTTGGCCCTCACCATATGGGAGATTGCTAGCAGGGATATAACCCTGCATGCATATAGCCCGGTGTTACGCTGACAAATGCAATTTCCCCTTCATAAGAGTGACCAGACCCTGAAACCCAGGTGTACATAAGACACCTAAGACATCACAGCTTGGTTGCCTGCTGGTTTTTTCACTGTTGGTTGTTGCATCCTGTGTTTTCCTGGAATACGGTGCATCTCCGCCTGTCCACCCTCATCTTTCCAATGAGGCTTCCTAATGAATAATTGCTTTTGACAAAGTCATAACACTAACCATGTCTCTGACTGTTTTGTTTTGGCTGTGGAAAGAGATCCCACCTGGGCTGGGCTGTGCTCTTCTCCTCCCTGGCAGATGCTCCTCTCCTTTTGTCTGCCATTTTAAATTCTTGGCAAATTTTGCTTTAAGCAGTGAAATAATGGAGCTGCTTCAGCCTCTCCCTGTGATGGAAGTTTCTTCTTATGCAAGGTTTTAAAAAAAACTCACTTCTTTTTTTGAACAGGGTGGTTTATCCTAAAACCTTACTGAACTTTCTGTCAGCAAGCAACAAGACAGCAAAAGCCTCCTACTTGTTTTCTGAGGCACAATGCAGCTCATTCTGATTTAAAAAATACCAGGGTGAATATATGATGTTTTTTTCAGATGTTCTAGTGCATAATCTTTATGTGCTACTTTATTTGATATTATGAAAAGCCAGAAATAAGCACTGAGAATGTGCTTTTCTCTCAACCACTGGTACACCAACCTCTTTGCATAGGTCTGCAGCATTAAAGAGGTGGAGGGGCTGATGTGCAGATGGTTTCTACAGGTCAGCCCATGGGTTGGTGGTATGTTATTATGGGACAGCTATGGTGAGTTACTTTTGGAGCACCTGCTTATGGTAGATAATGGCTGTGGTACATGAGGTAGGTGAGGCCATGCAGGTAGTCTGAAGGGTTAAGGGTGTATTAGGAGGGAAATGGAGAAATACCTGACTGTGGGTGCAAATGTGTGTGTGTTTGTTGTGTGTGTGGGGAAGTCTGTGCCAGAGCCAGCAGCTGCTTCTGCCAGTACCAGGCAGAGTACCAGCTGCTCACAGGGATACACAACCATGCTGAATGATGGACCACCTCCTCCATAGCTGGGCATTTATTCAAGTTGCTGAGAGCATATTGTGAAATACGCCCCTTTTTCACTGCTGTGGGAACTAGCTGCATAGGTATCCATAGCATCTTTGGCAGGGGTATACCTCCAAAGTAGTATTAGACAGCGTTGCCCAACTGTTGATTTAGCCAAAGCAGATTGAACTGCTGCTGGCCTTAATTCCTTAGTTTTCTTTGATTTTTCTTGGCATATGAGTGCTCCTAATACCTTTTCTTTGTTACACTTTTGCCACACAAAATAGCTATATCTCCCCCTGCTGCCTTCCATCCGTGGTGTTGTCCCCCCACCCCCACCTGTGGAAGCGGAGATCAGTGATTCCTTCGGATTTAAAGCTGCCAGCCATCTGAAATCAAAATAGGTAGTAGAAAGACCCAGACTGAACCCCACTCATCATAGCCCTCCCTGGAGGTGCTAGACCTCATTCTTCCTTTGCCAGGAAGTCCAGCTGTTTAGACCTCTTCTTCTAAGATAGGTGGAAGTTGCTTTGCCAGAGTCCATCAAAAAGGACTGACAGCACAGTATATTTCAGACACATCCAAGGTATTGATGGAAGCAGCAGCCCATGCTGTTATTCAACATTTCTCTGCAGCTGAGACTTCATTTTCAGGTGTCTTCTTTGGGAGAAATGCCTTTCTCTTGTGCCCAGTCAAACTTTCAGAGATGTATACTGATTTCTGTGTGAGCATAAACAAGACTGGAAGAGCCGCATGCTTGAATTGCCTTCTTTTTATCCATACCTCTAAAGGTTTGTGCCAGAGCTCCTGAGATCTTGTTTAGCCAATGCCTACACCATCCAGACTCTGCAGGTGTGAAAAATGTGATTGCCCCTTTGCATCTTCCCACATATGCCTAGAGAACATCAGCATCTTTATATATATGTATATATATACACCTGGGCAGTGCAACTTAAAGAGTCACAGCCTTTGATGGGAAACTGTCTTTCTCTTCTCTGTTAGAGAGCTGAGGGGACACCTTTATATTCCAAGCTTTGCATTTTAGCATATTATTAACATTTGTTAGCATATTGAAGTCAAAGTAAAAGCAGGAAGCAGTAAAGCTTTATCTCTTTTCCCAGCTCATATTGTCAGAAATATTTATAGTAGTTTGGCCCAGAGTGTTAATATTACAGGGCTTAGCTGATCCATTTGCATAAACAGGCAGCATGAAGTGATTAAATCAGACTCAACCCCACTGTCACAGAGGCCACATTACATTGCCTTTCCACTTTTTTGTTGTGTGGCTTTCTAAAAAAAGCATGTGATGGTGTTGCTCCTGATTATCAACCTGACTTTTGACCAAAGTGTATAATTTTCCAGTAATATCTATTAAACCCTATTACTTGCATACCTACTGTAAACTAGAGTTTGGTAATAAACAGCTCTATTATGTTCTGCATTAGCTCAGCAGAGGTGAGTTCTCAGCCAGATTTTTTGAGAAAACAGTTTATGGTATGGTTTTGCTGGAGGAAAGAAGATCATCTCTCAGATTTATTGTCTTCTTGCACCAGCATTTCCTCAGTGTGCAGGTTTTTACAACACACAGTAGCACTGGCAAAATGCAGATGTGGTCTAGAAAGGCAACATTGTAGAGTCTGTAATTTTATTGATTATGTTCAGTTTTAAATTATGGGGTGGGAAACCTAATGTGCAATACCCTGGACTATATAATTTATGCTCTGCAAATGAGGTATAAATGCTGCTCTGCTGGGCCACATTAACATTTTTTGCACTAGGGTAAATTATTACAGAAGGGGTAAGACAGTATGAACTGGCCTTCCAGTTATAAGCTGCTATAATTTCACTTCTCAGACGGGAAATAAAAAGGGGAAATTAACATAGTAGAAAGAAACATTTTTTTGGGTTTTGGTTCTGTAGATGGAAAGCTGGGTACATAGTGAGCATTTCTGCAAATGAAAGAAAATGTGTTTTAATTATATTCAAGACCTTTTTGTGTTTCTTTCTGTAAATGATCTAGCAAATAAGTGCTCTGATTGTAATGCTCATGAGGAAGGGAGATCCCAGAGAAGCATATGAAGAGTGAATGGTGATTTGTGAAGGCTTACTAATACAGAAAATGCAGTGCAAACGATCATTCCTCTCTATCCAGACAGCATGAATCTCAGAATCACAGAATGATTTGGGTTGGAAGTGACCTTAAAGATAACCTAATTCCAGTCCTCTGCCATGGTCAGAGACACCTTCCACTAGACCAGGTTGCTCAAAGCCCTTTTCAATCTGGCCTTGAACATTTCCAGGGATGCATCCATGTAAACATCACAGGAAAGAAAGTCACCTTGAGTGCTGGCACTGAGTACTTGATTAAATACTGTATTACAAGCAATGCATTTTTACATAATTTTCTCCAGGAAATATTTGTGTTAAGCAGAAACTGAATTTTTATGGTTTTGCCATTAGTGCCTTTGTGAGCGTAAAGCACTGACATATAATAAACCCCAGCCTTTCAAATGTATCCTGGATTTTTTAATGGTAAAATATTACAATATTTCAACTCGGGGGGGTCACTTGCAGCTTAACAGTAATATCTAAATAGGTATAAAAAATAATGTAAAGTTGTAAAAATAGGCACAGAGCATATAATCAGCAGTGGAAATCTTAATCACTCATTTTGCTGAATCTCAGGATCTTGCACTTGTGTTTCCTGTGGAAGCAAAAGCTAAAGATACAAAATCTGAAGTACTTCCTAATATAATTTCTCTGTATAGAGAGGGATGTGCACCTTTCTTATTTACTGCAGAGATGATTTGGAGCTGCCACCACAAAGCACTTCCTCTTCTAACAGCTCTCCATGAGGCAAGAAGCAGAGGCTGCTCCAGGACTTCACTTCAGGATTATCTTTGGCTCCTTGCCCTCTGCAAAATGTTTAGGCAGCATTTCACTACAGCTGAGGGTGATTTCCTATTCAGGGCTTAAGTGCAAATTAGGGAGTTAGCTATTGATCCACAGGGACTTTCATTGCACTGGTCTCTACTAGGGAAAAAGACCTGCCTTCTTTCATGTGACTGAGATTGTTCAAGTCAGCTGAATTAACTATTTCCAGAAGAGAAAGTGTGTTCTTTCACCATGCGATTCATTTCCTCTGCTATTTTGACAAAGCTTGTTGACTTCTATAACCTCGTTTACAAAAGCAGGCAGCAACCACAGCTTTCAGTTAACCTCAGCAAGAGCTACTAAGTGTTCAGCTAGTCTAAAAAAAATCAGACAATTAGAGCACAGTCTGAGGACAGTTTATGTTCTTGCCACCAAACTTTGCAAGCAAAGAGAGGTGTCAAGCTGGTTTATCATATTAGGTTGAATTATCATATTCATTATTTCTGAGTAGGTTACTTGCTTCTTTGCTTTAAGGAGCCAATCAGCCTGTTAAATTTTGTATGCATCCAGAGAAGCTGATAGTGAAATATAAGTAAATAAGTAATTTTCTACCAGGACTGCATTTAGAAAAAGTATTTCTTCAAGAAACTTGGCAAACTATCAAGAGGAATTGTTTCTTTTTCTTTCCTTCTTTCCTCTCCTCCTAGTTCCACCTGGTGTTCCTATGTGGTATTATTTTCCCTAGCTACCTTTAATGTTAAAAAATTCTTAAGTTATATATACAGTGCTAGATACTTATGGGCCCCTCTTAAGCTAGTTTTATCTGAATATTGTAGACTCATTTTTTCAGCCCACACTGCTAAAAATATGAGTTAGTCTGTAGAAGTGCCTAATGCAGGGAACATGATGTATAAGATCTGCATGAAGAGGATGGAGGCACAGGGTTCCCCAGGAAGGTGAATCATGGCATGAACTAGAAATGCTGCAGGATTTCTTGAATTGGGTATGTCCAACCTGATAGAAGACAGGACAGAATTCATGCTATTTTTCCTTCATTTCACATACTTCATTAAACAAGATTAAACATACTTCTTTGTATAATGTATTTTGTCATTTCCACCTCTCTAATATTTGCCTATTGAAAGCACAGTGTTCATGTGCTGAAATTGTTATTACCAGGCACTTGCTTACAGAGTACTACAGTTTTTCTAGAGATGAGTAATCTCTGAATTTTAAAGATAAACATATACAGGAGAAGGATAAAAAGCATAAGAAGAAGCTAAGTACCATGTGTTTCCTATGCCTCTTTGCAGGCACTGTGGAAGCAATTATTCCAAATGATGAAGAGGAAGAGCTATAGCTGCAGTGAGTGAAATTTTGAAAGCTCCTCTGTAGGGCATATTTCTCTATGTGCCTTTGGAGACCTGGCTGGCTCCTTCTCTTCCTTGACATGACATTAAAGAAACCACAGAACTGCTTTTGGTCAGATGAGGTCAGCCAATGCAGGGTGGGAGAACAAAATATTAAGCCATGCCTACTATATTTCCAGGAAATAAGTGCTGTACAAATCCTTTAGCCCCAGATTAGAGGCTGGTTGGTGCTCATTCTAGAAATCAAGTCCTCGCAAGATGCCCAAATGCTGTCTATGAATGAAACATCAAAAGATCTCTTCCTATGTAACAGACCATACAATAGTCTTGGAAAGTGTGCCCTTATTAGAGCAGAACTAACCTCTTTATTTATTATTCATGAATACATTATAGTGCCTTCAGAAATATATTCTGCAGCAGGTGATCTAGTAGGGGAAAAACAAAAACTGTGTATGTCTAATTACAAGAGGCATTGTAAAGATCCTGTAGCAACGTGCTTCCTTAGCTCTGACAAAGTACTGCATTATAGATTAAAACAACACAAACATATTACACTTTGTATAGTGTTTCACTTTTATTGGATGTATGTTGCTAAGAAACAAAATTGAAATGTCTCTTTTGAACCTGAAGCCTCTTGAGAGCGTGGTATTGCATATGTAGTAAATGTTTTTCACTTTAGGAAGGATTTAATGGCAGGCCAGGAGAAGCAGGGAGGGTTCATTAGTATTGCATGTTTTCCAATCTACTGCAAATGAACCCAACTATTATGGTAGTAAAAACTATGTGAGGAGTTCCAGCTTCTTCTGGAATGAAGTGTTGACAGCTGCTTGTTTGAATATTAATAAAGCCTATTGAGTTATTCCCTGCCTGTATTGTCTGTAGCTTGGAACTGTGAAGACTTCTCTGCACATTGCATCTTTATGTTTCTAAGTACATGCCTGTCTGCAGAGATAGTACCCATTTTGTTCCTAGAGATGCTACGCCTCATTATAGAGAAAATTACAACCTTGTGCTCCATTAAACATTTATTTTGGCAGCATTGTTGGTTGCTGTTTTCCCTCTTCGATCTAAAGAAGTAAATGCTGATTGAAAGAGCACGTGTTCTCTCTTACATATGGTAATTAATCCTTATTCTTCCAAACTTTTGCAAATAAAAGTCAAAGTTATTCCTGAACCACATGCAAGAAAAGAAAAGCTAATTCTCCTTTTTTAAAAAACATTTATGAAGTCAAAAGCATGATACAGAAATGAAGAATTTTAGAGTGCACAGTATTTTTTCATGTTTTAGCTGCAGATGGCTTGTTAACTTGATCATGCATTGACTAACTCATAGTGCAGCAGCAGTTTCTGCTGTTAAAGTCTGAGGAAAACACTGATAACATGATGGTTCAGGCCCTGATGGAAAGGGAAGACCTGGTGCTTTCCCTTGCAGAGGTGGGAATCAGCCACGCAGGCACCACCACTGCCCCAGGGACACAAACACAACTGCTGTGCCTATATAGCAATGGGCAGCTATGGTTAAGATGGACCTGCAGAAAAAAGTGGGGCTCCAGGAAAATCAGTTTCCTTGACTGGCTGCTGTAATTGAGTAAACCTGACTAAAACTGGGAATATTAACCATCCCCAGCTGAACACAGTCCAGTCTCTATGTGGGCACACAAATCAAGAAATTCAGATGTCAAGTGTAAGTTTACCGGTGACTGGGCCTTTAAGAACAACTGCAATGCAAGAAGGTTCAACAGCTAATTTTGAACTCTTAAAAACTCACAATTAGAAGTGTACAGGTTAACCACAGCAGTCTCTTGTTCCCTGTGACGGATTTCTGGAGAACAACTGGTTGGGTGTTGGTGGTAGGACAGTGATTAAATAGTTTTGTCTTCTCACAGTTGTGACAAGTAAATCATACAGACGAGTAACTATGATGCCACTTGATGCTGCAAAGATACTTTATCATTCCTCTCCTTAGCTTGGCAGGGGAGAGAAAATATAACAAAAGGCTCATAGGTTGAAATAAGGACAGGGAGGAATCACTCATCAGTTACCATCACAGGCAAAACAGACTCCACTCCAGAAAATTTGTTTAATTTATGACCAATCAAATCTCAGTAAGATAATGAGAAGTTAAAATCAAATCTTCAAACCCCTCTCCCACCCCTCTCTCCTTCCCAGGCACAACTGCGCTCTCAAATTCTCTACCTCCTCCCCCCAGCAGCACAAAGATAGTGGGGTTTGTGGTCAGTTCATCACACATTGTCTCTGCTGCTCCTTCCTCTTCAGGGGTAGGACTCGTGCTCCTCCAATGCTCCAGTGTGGGGTCCCTTCAATGGGAGACAGTCCTTATGAACTGCTCCAACATGAGTCCTTCCCACAGGCTGTAGCTCTCCATGAACTGCTCCAGCGTGGGTCTCTTCCATGGGGTGCAGCCCTTCAGGAACAGACTGCTACAGCATGCACCCCTTCCATGGGTATAGTTCTTCAACAACAGACTGCTCCAGTGTGGGTCCCCTGCAAGGTCACAGCTCCTGCCAGCAGACTTGCTCCACCATGGGCTTCCATGGGCTGCAGGTGGGTATCCACCCCACTGTGGACCTCCATGTGCTGCAGGGGAATCTCTGCTCCGGCACCTGGAGCACCTCCTGACCTCCTTCTGCTCTGACATTGGTGTCTGCAGGGCTGTTCTTACATTCTCACTTCTCTCTCTGGCTGCAGTTGCTCCTCCATTGGAACTTTTCTGCCTTCTTAAACATATTATTCCCAGAGGTGAAACCACTGGTGCTGATGGGCTCAGCCTTGGCCAGCAGAAACTCCAGCTTGGAGCCAGCTGGTGATAGCTCCACTGGACATAGGGGAAGCTTCTCACAGAAGCTACCACATAGTACCCCCACTACCAAAACCTGGCCACACAAACTGAGTACAGGGACTTTGTCAGATATCCTCAAAGATTATGATCATTTTACATGTGAATTAGTGGGAAGAAATCAGCAAACTGGGAAAAATATTTTGATAAATGGGGTAAATTAATTAATCACTAAAACAAGTCTCTTTCTTTCAATATTCAATAAAAAATCTGTGTGGCCAAGTGAAGACAATGTAATCAAATTTATGATCCATGAAGGAGAGAAAAGAAATAGGATATAATTTTTTTCTCATCTTATGGAACTGTAACTGACTCCTAGTGAGGGCAAGGACCTGTAGTTCACTATAGTTGTGACCTGAAAAATTCCTCAGGACTAGAATAATGCTCCTCTTCAGTCTTTGATACCATCAAGCCCATTTCCCCAAAGATTAAAAGCTCCTTACATCATTTATGCCCAATTTACTGCAAAGGAGATAGTCTTGCATTTGAAGCTATTTTTCAGCCCTTTAAAAAAATAAGTGTCCTGGGTTCAGCAGTAGCAGTCATTTTTTCTCCTTCTTAGGAACTGATGCAGTGCTGTGTTTTTGACTTTCAGCCTGGGAATAGTGCTTATAACACCGATGTTTTTAGTTGGTGTTCAGTAATGTTTACTCTCACCAAGGACCTTCTGAGTCTCATGCTCTGCAAGGGAGGAGGGGAAGCTGGGAGGAAGCAGAGACAGGACACCTGACTCAAACTAGCCAAAGAGGTATTCCATACCACAGCACGGCATGCCCAGGATGTGCAAATAGGGGCAGTTATCCAGAAGGGTTAGATCACTGCTTGGTCGGGCTGGGTATCGGTTGGCAGGTGGTGAGCAGTTGTATTCTCTTCCCTTGTTATTTCCCTTATCATAGTTATTATTGGTTGTATCAGCAGTGGTTTGTGTTATACCTTAGTTACTGGACTGCTCTTATCTCAGCCCATGGGAGTTACATTCTTTCAATTCTCCTACCATCCTTCCAGGAGTGGGGGGAGAAAAAGGGGGAGGGAAGTGAGCAAGATGTGTGGCTGACTGGGCTTAAACCATGACAATAAGTTATAATAAAAGCTGAAGTTTTAATTTTATGAAAGCCCCAGATACATCTTGAGAGCCATGCAGAAGGCATATTGTATAATCACACTGGAAGGGAGGTGCCTCACTAAGAGCAGAGATGTGTTGTGAGAGCTGCACAACAGACAACAGCTGACCTGCATCTGTCCACATCTTCAAAAAACCCCCAACTACAAGGAATGTGATAGAACTTGTCTGAAAGCTGCAGTGCTTTGATAGGCTACTGCACTGAGACTGGCAATGGCCACCATGTATTCTTAGGGGAAGTGTAATTTTAATTCCTAAGTTTATTGAAATAAAACCGCATGACAATGCGTTTGCCTAATGGATAGAGCTTTAACGTTTGATTTTTTTTTTTTAATTTTTAGAACATTTAAAAATTTCAGAGTCCAATTGAATGGATTTCCTATTACTTTCTTATGTGGGGGATCTCAGATACTCTCTCCAGACCTTGATAAAAGGGTAGGTTGCCACACATATGTTCCCAGGACAGGTATTGTAACAGCCAATGTACTTTGGGGGCAGTGGTCCTGCTGTAGCTTCCATAAGGATTTTGAGCCACTGATTCTTTAAAACCTGTCTTTTGATATATTTTACTCCCCATGTGTAAGAAAAGCCTTTCTGCATAACTATTGCTAGGGTTTACAATGGGGGGTGGGAGAGTGGGGGGGTGGGGTGGTTGAGAAACAGATAGATAGATAGATAGATAGTTAGATAGATAGATAGATAGATAGATAGATCTCAATCAAAAATCTCATCTCCAGCCAAAGGAGAAGACAGAAAGTCCCATCATCAAATTTGTCTGTGGTCTGAAATCGGTTTGGTATTTTTTTGCTAGCTATACCATATAGTTTATGTCCAATAAAAAGAAAAAAGAAGACAGAACTGACAAGTTCCCCTCCTTCCCTCTGCTTAGTATTAATATCATTCACTTCAGAAGTCCAAGAATGCCTGAATTCTTTGAATCTAAATGTAAATAAATCAAGTAATGTAAGCATAACTGTGTGATCGTTTAAACATATAGAGAAAATGCAATAGTAAAAATAGACTGCTGTGCATTCCACTGCAAGTTTAATTACATTGACATTCTAAAATAATAATGCCTCCCATTCTCATAACGCTTTTTAGGTTTGAGAAGGATCATACAAATGAGAGCTACTCATTGTTATTTAGTAGGCAAGAGTTCCCTAGCTGTGCAAACTGAACAGCTATTGCACTGTAGACCTTTACAAGCAGAGCAAGCATACAAGCAAAGATAGAGAATAATTTCTATGTAATCATAGCTGATTTAGTAGAAGACTGCTAAACAGCCATTTTCAAGAGCAGCATGCAAATATATGAAAACAAAGCTGAAGGTGCAACATCCACTTATTTTCCCCAGAAAAATGCCTTTGAAACCAACACAGATATAGCTACAGAGAGCAAAAACTGTCAGTCTCTCCTGTTCTGAATTGAATAGCAAGAAAGATCATGCAGAGAAAAGAATCAGGAAAGGAGAACAGGCTTTTTTTATTTTGTTTTGTTTTTAATTGAGACACTAAGCAGCGCCTAGTAAGTTATTATAATTTAAGGACAACTACACATGAAGTCTTGGAATGCTTCAATATCACTGTACTCTTTGGCAGCAGTATTCTGCTTTTTGGAGTCTCTTCTTGTCTCCAGGTACTCATCAAAGTTAATGCATCAAGAAGGATTTGTTTCAGCCACCATGAGACTAAAGCCACTTGCACAGCCTGAAACAGAAGTTGCTTATCAGCCAGCTCCTCAAACACACTCACCAAGGGATGCGTGGCAAAATGTGCAGCTCTATCCTATGTGTAAAACAGCACCTCTGTTTAAGAGCCGTGTTAATCGCATTACTTAATTAATTCCCAAATAATCACTTCACGCTTATAATCTGCATCTAGATGTTTGGCAGCTGAGACAGGGAAATATAAAATCCACATTTCTTTAAAGTAAACCTAAACCTGTTCTGGTTTACTTTTATATCTCTTTCCAATCCTTTCTATGTGTTTTATCTCAGGCTTCTGAGTGTTTAATCTTTTTTTCTGTTTCTAAAATGAATAATCTGAGTATTTAATTTCTGAATATTTAATGTAATATTTCCCACAGCCTCTCCAGCAAGAAGAGAAAGTATGTATGATGATTTTTTCTTCCTTCAATTTCCTTCAGGGCTGGCCTAAGTCTCACTTAGGCCCAGGCACAGGGAAGCACACAAGCACACACTGAACTCTTAAGTGTGAAAATGCTTCTTCTGACATCAAAGGCACTTCAAACACTCAGGAGGTGTTTTTACTAGTTGGAGCCCTCCTTTTCATAGAAGTGTGCTTTTACTTGTCTCTAGTCCCCTGTGTAATTTGTGTATAAATCCTTCCCTCCTTTAATCCTTGCCACCCTTCCTTTTCCCTCACTTCTTTTTCTTCTCGTGTGCCCTTTTCCCTGTCCTCCTCTGGTTTCCCATTTCCTCCATCCTCCTCGGTGTCTCTCAGCAACATCCCCCCTTCCACGCAGTCCTCCAGGGTGGTTTGAGAGCTCCCTCACCTCCTCTGCCTCTGGTTTAGCTTCTGCTTCTTTGTGATGACAACCAGCTCATGTTCAAGAGGATGTTTACAAATATACTACACCAGACCCTCATTATGAGTCTATCAGCCATTTCTTCTATTGAATAATAAATATTTTACACACCTGTACCTTTTTAAAGCTGACCTGATATCAAGAGACCGTCTCATCATCTTTGGATGCTGGTTCTCCAGAGTGTTATTCCTGCTTTGGGCATATGTAAACCAGCAACTTCGGGCGACCCAGTGGCAGGTTGGTTTGGCTGCAAACCCTGGAGAAACCAGAAGGAAGGATGGAGGAAAAACATCTTTCTAATCACTAGAGGTATACTGGTGTGTAATAGAACACTTTGGGCTCTTATGTTTTGACAGCAATATTTAAGTTTTCACCTCTGAAGAAAGCAATCTGAGGTGCTGGAACGACTACGTATTTCATTACAGATATTCCAGTATACCCCTCTCCTTGCTGTAGCGATGCCTTTTATCCTTAAAGGCTCTCCATTACTCTTTTTTCTTAAATTAACAGTTGTAGTCCAGAGAAAGCCCAAGTCCTTGATACTGTATTTCACATTTCTCCAGGCATCAGTATTATTTATACTTTAAAACTGTTGAGTTTAGTATTTCTTTCTGCAAGGACATAGGTTAGGTTACTGAACATTACTCAGCAACAAATAATGATCTGAGCTCTGCATCAGGAGCTTTTCTTTAGCTTTGCACTTACCCCTTCTCTTCTACAGTAACACAAGAGCAGCAAGATTCATGGCTTTTTGCACACTGAAATTTAGTTAATTTAAATATACAATGTCTAGATTACTTTTAGCACAATAGGGTCATCTTGCTCTGTAGCATCAGAAGTTAACTATAGAGGCCTAAAGCTGACAGGAAGATTTTGTACAGCCTTCCTAACACAGCTCTCACAAAAGGTCAGTTTTGAA
This sequence comes from Melopsittacus undulatus, assembly GCF_012275295.1. Classification (NCBI taxonomy): domain Eukaryota; kingdom Metazoa; phylum Chordata; class Aves; order Psittaciformes; family Psittaculidae; genus Melopsittacus; species Melopsittacus undulatus. Next base: position 61,315,163 of record NC_047528.1, on the reverse strand, counting down.
AGTGTCACTTGAGAGAGGAATAGGAGAGCTTCTGCAAGCCCTTGGATTGCATTCCTGAAATCTAAAAGTGCTCTGTTACATCTCAGGCGCAGGTATGGAAGAAAGCTTGGGCCGTAAATGAGAATTCTCTTTGGCAAGGTGGCGACATATTTCGATTGTAGTTTCTGGCTTCAGCAGACCCCTCAATCATGTGAATAGGCGAAAGAGCTAATAAGAAAAAAAAGAGAAAGAAAGATTTTTCAAAAGCAACATTTGTCTGAAGCATGGGGCTTTGTCTGCAGCTTCTTTGAGGAGAAGTTCCATTCATCTTAAACATGCACAAGTGGCTGTACCCTATCTTTTTTTATCTCCTGTGCTTACTATGCACCAGGGATGTGTAAGTCCAAAATGCCAGGATCTCGCCCCTTCCAGCAGGGCTTGAATGCAAGTTCACCCGGGACGTGGGTACCGGGTGGAGACCGAAAGCACCGGGGCAGGCGCGGGCTGAGCACAAGACAGCCGGTAAGAAGAAGAGGCTCGACCTTCCTTCTGATTTTCACCTTCCCAGCACCGCATGGGTTGGGCACGATCCAGTAACGACTAAAGCACGATTAATCGGGAACGCGCTGACGCACCCGTGAGGATGCACTGGGGGCTCCGTGCTGCGCCTCACCGAGCCCACCAGGGGGAGCCGCGCCGCCAGGGATGGCAGGGCCGGACGGCGGCTCTGCCTCTGCCCAGCTCCCGGCCCGGGACAGCGGCGCTGTTCCCCCGAGAGGGAGGTTGTGCCCAAGGACACCTTGCCGGCCGGCCACCACCGCGACCCCGCGACCACTGGGGAGCCCGACCCTGTCAGGGCTGCTGGGGCTCCCCCCAGTTCCCTCCTGGGTGTCCTCAGCTTCCCCGAGGGGGTCTCCTCCGCTTGTCCCGGCAGTCTCCGTCTGTAGCAGGAGAAGGAGGTGGCAGCCGCGGCGGAGGCAGGCGGGCGGCGATCCCTGCTGAGTCGGGTTACAGGGAGCCATGGAGAGGCGGCGGGGCGGGCGGGGACCGCCTGCGGGGCGGCCGCCGTGCAGCGGGCTCCCCCCCCGGGGCTCCCCGCCCCGCGCGGAGGCGCGGCGGGCAGCTCGCCGGGCCAAGCCGGGCCCCGCCGCAGCCGCTGAGCCTCGCCGCGCCGGGCGGCGGGAGGAGGTGCGGACGGGCAGGTGCCCTCCTCCCGCACCGCTCCGCGCCGCTGGCATCGCCGCTGCGCCGCACGGGGGTGGGCAGCACCGCCCAGGCAGCCCCCGAGGTCGCCGCTGTCCGCCGCCGGGGGCAACCCCGCCGCCGCCTCCTTGCGCACCCCCGCTGCCCGGATGGCCCCCGCCCTGCCGCTGCTGGCCCCCCCTCGCCGCCGGCGGCCGTGGCGGCCCTAGGGGCGTCGGGGCCCTGCGCTGCCCCGCGGAGGGGAGGCGGAGGCGGCGGCGGCGGGGCGGGGGCGGAGGCGGAGGCGAGGGGGCGGCGGAGCGGCGGCGGAGCGGCGGCGGAGCGGGAGCCGGCGGCGGCGATGGACGAGTCGTCGCTGCTGGACCTGCTGGAGTGCTCCGTGTGCCTGGAGCGGCTGGACACCACGGCCAAGGTGCTGCCGTGCCAGCACACCTTCTGCCGCCGCTGCCTGGAGAGCATCGTCAGCTCTCGCCACGAGCTGCGCTGCCCCGAGTGCCGCATCCTGGTGGGCTGCGGTGTGGACGAGCTGCCCGCCAACATCCTCCTCGTCCGTCTCCTGGACGGCATCCGACAGCGGCCCCGCACCGCCGGGGGCGCCAGCGGCAGCCCCAGCTCCGCGGCCCCCTCGTACCCCCAGCCTGCCGCCGCCGCCGCCCCCAGCGCCGTTGCCGCCGCCGCCGCCTCGGCCGCCGCCAGCCTGCGGGAGCTGGCGGCCGCCAGCCGCAGCGCCCTTCTGGGAAAGGTGGGTGCCGGGACCGGGGGGAGCGCTCGGGCGTGTGTGAGGCCCCAGTTCGCCGGCGGGACGTCCAGCGGGCAGTGGTGTGGACTGCTTCCCGCAGCTGCGGTTGGTAGCTGCGGTTGTGTCCCGCTGTGATGTGAAGATGGGAGTCTCGGGGAGGCTCGGCCAGGGCTGTTCTCAAAGTACTCGGGGCGGAAGGAGGGGTCGGGGGCGGCCCGGGACCCTCCGCGGGTACTCGCACTGGCAGTCTGGTAGCTACCGCACCGGCGGGCCCCGGGGCAGCCCCCGGTGTAGCGGAGCTGGACGTGGCTCCCGGAGTTAAGAGCTGCAAAGTGCCTCGAAAGCGCTTTCATTCACATTGTTGGCTTCTGCCAGGTGCCTGTCAGGTGCAGGCAGGAGCTGGCTCTCGCCTCCGTGCTGCCTACGGGGACACTCGGCGGGTCCGACACCGGCGCTTTCATCTCCGCTCTTATTAATCGCCCCGAGTTCTCCTCTCCTGGGCGCTGCGTGTGTGGTTACAGCCACAGAGAGTCCTTCTGCCAGCCAGAACTGAGTGGGGCTTGAAGCTGAAGTTTCCCCTCCCAAGGGAGCGTAATTTCATTTTTATGTATAAGGTGTGTGATTTATTGAACTCGAGTACTGCAGCATCTGCATTTATTTATTTTAAAACTGCAATCGAGTGCCCGATCTTGCTCCCTTTAAAATCCATGGCAAGATTTTCATTGACTCAAAGGGGACGAGATCAATTCCTTATAGCGTTTGGAATTATTGTCTAGTTTGATATGATACAATTTACTATAGGACCTCTTTAGGAGACTGGAACTGAAGATTGTGAACTTCATATTTATAATGTCATGTATATGATGGATATATTTAATTTATCTTTGATCTGTCATGAAATCTGCTTGAGCTGTAGTTTCGTGTACAGGCTTTTGATGTTGAAAGGTCAGTGCAGGGATTCCTTGTGAAGTTGTACTGCTATATAAATGTTTCAATTCATTAATTTCCTTTTTTTTTTTTTTTGTTTTTCTGAGAAAAACAAACAGACCTGTGCTGGCATTTTGAAGTTTTGCCTACAGGAAATGATGGCAAATGCCATACATTGTTCCGTAACATTCAGTTTTGGAATCTGAAGTGAAATATGCTTGGTAGTATTTCTGAAGGAGTAGATCCTTTATTAATGAGCTGTAGTCCTCAGTGATCTTCAGGTGTTTAATAACAATTTGTTGTAATTTAAAGAAGAAAACAGGCAGTGAGATTCTGCCCTCTGCTTCTTTACTTGTTTGTCTTTCCACTAAACTTAGTATTGCGGCTTTGTTGTAGCAGACAACTCCTGTCATCTTGAGTTTTGGCATTACAAAAATAGAAGTTTGCATTCACTAGGTAGTTTAAAATACAGTATTCTCACAGTCTGGTTTGGTGTCCAGGTAGTCTTCTCTCACGGAGGTAGGATCTGCATGGAAGGCTTACTACACCTGCAGGATTTGTGTTGTAGAGACAGGGTCTTGCCCCCTGACCAAGCTTTTGTGACCATCCAGCAGAAGACAATCTCTGGTTTGCATATCTTTAAATCATAGACAAGCTAGGATGTTGCAGGGAGGTGTACATGTAAGGAAATGCTTGATGGAGAAAGTTATTTGAGAGTAATTTTTGGTGTTTATGCAAATTTTTAGAGAAGTTGAATGTTCATGATTTTACCATAAATTGGCTTTTAAGAAGTCACTTCCCTAGCCATTATTGCAGATTATCATATGGTAAACAAAAACACATCATGTTCTATCATTATCTGGCTTTGATTGAATAGCGCTTTGGTGAGCATCTTCAGCTCTTTTGTCTGTTTCTGTGTGTGGCGTTACCCATCTGAATTTTATAGAAAGCAAAGTTGCACATGACCTGAGAATCACATTTTGGCTTTTATGGTTAACAGCTGCAGGTTTTAACCCTTGCTGGGGCTCATGGGTGATTCTGGGGCAGTGGGTTTGCTAGGGCAGAGTGAGTCTGTAAAACTGTTTGTTTGGCCTTTTGACCAATGACACAATTTTATCCTGGAAATCAATGTAATGTTCTTGATCCTTACAAGGTTCATTACAGTGAAAGAAAGTCTGAACTAATCTGCTTTTAAAAAAAGCATCAAGGGAGAATAATCCTCCTTGGAGTTGCTGATACAGCTGATTGCTGAGCTATCCTGGAGACAAGTACAGAACCTCTCTCTGTACTAAACAATAGATGGTACAAACCAGCCTAGAATTAGGCTTTTTGAGGCTGATACTGAGGAGTAGAATTGCATCCCTTTTAGTCTTATGTTGGTCTTTGACAGCTTAGCTCCCTTGAAAGTGATTCTTTATGAGATACATATATTTTAATTTCAGAAATTGCTGTAGATTTGCTGCCTGGGGCTTAAATGCAAATTACATTATTTTACTAATTAATACCTTTCATTTTAGGTAGTGTGGTATATAAAATGGGACATACCATCATGGGCTTTTTGGTTAGGAAGGAAACTGCTAATTATGAAATGTAATGGCAGAGAGCCAAGGTCACTTCCATCAGACTTCAGACTTGCCCAGATTCTCAGACCGATATGTTAGAATCACACCAGGGATCTGTTTCAATGAGAATTTTAATTAACCTTCGAAGACAGAGCAGGGCCAGCTTTTGTGTTGCTGTTACACCTGTGTTTTGCTTCTACACCTTATACTTTAGGGAAGTCTTCTTTGTATAGACAGCATTTTCTAAAATCAACAAATGCTGTTTATGATTTTGGCAACACTCTCGGGGGTTCTGTATTTCTTTATCTGGTCTTTGGTCCTTCTTTTCCCATAGCTTATGGCACATTCAGTCTATCCAGGGTGCTGAAGCCCAGTGCGAGAGGGACTGGGCTGGGGATGAGCTGACACTGCAGATGGTTCCAAAGTTGTCTGTAGAAATGCTTCCAAAATACTTTGGTGTTTTAAGATATTTGATATACACCTTCAGTATGAAAGATCTCAAAGTGGTGTTTATCTACTAATACCTACTTGGAAAATATTTGGGATTCTATGGGTACGTAGTGGTATGTGACTTTTAGTAAGCCAGTTAGTCTCCCAATGCCTCTGTTTCACCTTGTAAAAAAAACGCAATAGTCTTGTTTCTAAATGGTATAACGTATTTTGTGACGTTTACATTAAAGACGCTGTGTATACGCAGACTATGGTATTAGACATTATAAAAGCATCTGAATGCTGAAAGAGCACACTGGAAGAAGGAGAGAGAGGAAATCCAGCAACTGCTGGAGTGCCCCCCTCCCAGGGGATAAAGCAGGAGGCTAAGAGGGGTTTATAATGGTAGGCACATTACCCACAAGGTTATAATTTATTGGCTCCTCTGTTTCCATTACCACTGTCAAACCGCTTGGGGAATTTAGGCTCTGTCAAAGTAAATGGCTCCCTTAGATTGTTGAGGCATTATGGTAAATCTGCCTTGTTTACTGAGTGTGGGGTTTTGTTGTTCTTTTTTTTTTAAGAATTATTGCAGTTTTTCACTCAGAATTTTTTTGGTTTTTTTTTCAGGAGTTCTCAAGATCTAATAGCCAGTTAAATGCATTCAAGTCTTTTGTAATTTCCTCTCAAACCAGGCGTCTCCCACTCCAGGTGTGGGGCTTATTGCTTGCTTGCCTGTAATACAAACTGAGAACAACATTTGCATGAAAAAGAAACAACCTAGAAAAACAAAACATGTCTCTGGTTTTTCTCAGACCAATGAGCAAGTGATAAACAGGCATGTGGCACATTACCAGGCTGGGGTATAGGTAATGGTAGACAGTAAGATGTGCACACAAGGAAAATGATATGTCAGCATGCTTGAGTGAAGTGACTGATGGGTTGCGCTCCCCTGTATTGCACTAGATGCTTCTCCCATGCATCAGCTTTGCAGGGCTATTTCACTGTTTTGGGTGAAAGGCTGCCATTTGCTAGCCCAGGGGAAAGGTTACTACCCTTGGCTTCACACGAGTTTTCAAAGCAGAGGGAGCAGCACTAATTTGTTATCTAGGCTTTTCAGTTGCTCTGTTTGTAGAAATTCTCCGAAAGAGACATTGAGTCATTATTTTTTGTGAGTCTTGCTTCATCCTACGCTGGTTACAGTAGGTTGAACATGAAGCAGACCTTGCAGTGATTTTCCGCTGCTGCATTTCCTTTTTGAATACATTGCTTATCAGGTGAAGATGCCACCCTGGCTTCTGCAGGAGGAAGCAGATGAAGTCTGGCATTTACGAGCATTTATATCCCTTACAAGAAGCAGTGGGTTGTATGGGGGCATACTTTGTCTTGAGCAGAGGAGACTCTTCATCTTGGCTTTTTAATGATCAGGTTTGCACAGATAGGAGTGCCTTTCTTGTTGGCAGCACATGATATGCACAGGCCCATGGACTTACCTAACTTTTGTTTTTTTCTCTTAGTTGCTTCTGATACTGCAGTTTGGCTGGCCAGTGCCTGAACTTTGCTGTAAAGCCATCCAAGTAGGACTGGTGCTCCACATGTTAAAGTCTCTGATCTTGATTTTTTTTTTTGTCTGGCAGATGGCTAAAAAATGTGTTTCGGTGCAGGAGATTAACAATCACACCAAAGGGGACTGTGAAAAATGTAGCCAGGAGTATCTAAAATCACAGCAATTACAGCTGTCCTCACAGAATTGAGTGAGCATAGGAGAGGCGATTACTGAGGGGCTGAGTCAGGGAAATTCATCATTCAATGCTTTTCAGAAGACCTGCCATTTGCACATTTCATGTTCATTACATTTTCCATAAGTGGAGTATTTTTGTCCATATTTGGATGATGCTGTTAACTTTTACTTGCAAGAGAGAAATGGGCCTGATGTAACCAAAACATGCCAGTGTTGACAGTGTAAGTTTCCTTCTGGATTGGGATGGCCAGCTCAGTCACACCTGGAAGGGTTGTGGGACTATGGAGAGGACTTTGTGCTGCTAGCCCTAGACCTTTCCTGTTAGTCTGTGTCAGTATTACATGCCTCTGTTGGGACTCCTCTTGCTGACAAACGTGAATGCTAAGTTTAACCCTGCACGTCATCCCTCTGAATGATTCATGACAAACGCTGGTAACGCTTAGCATATGACAGTGTTCAGTAGCTGGTTACTCAGAGAGATGGATAGACTTGCTCGGCTCAGCCCTAAGAACCTGTGCACATTTTAATACTGGGGATTTTTATCCACCTCTTCTAAACCTCTGCTGTTTGCTGCTCGGGGAGACAGTGCTGCTGTGGTTTTAAGGCACAGAAGGAAAAGAGAGCATGGTTCTATGCAGAATGTGGCCATTGACCTCTGGTGAGCTGCATGAACTTTTTGAGCTGTATGTCTCCCAGCTGAAAATCTGCCCCAGTAGCACTCACCCACCCTCGTGCTTCGTGATCTTCAGAGGGAAGCTGCCTTACAAACACAGAGTTATTATTAACGAGGCTGGGATTTGGGGAGATAAAAAGCACCAATGGTATACACTGAAGCTAGGACAGTTATTTTCTGCTGTTGAATGGGGCTTGGCAGAGATGCTGCACTTGGTTTGCAGGGAACACCAATGCAGGGATGCAGCAATGAGTGCTGTGTATAGGCTGTAACAGTACACTGTATTCCTTGTTTCTAATCTTATCAGTTCATGTTCAGGCAGACTGCTGGGGCTGGCTGGGTGCCCAACAGGTCAAACTGTTGTTAATGCTGTGTGCCTGTGCTCGCAGGTCAGGGGGAGGCTACGTGTGCTCTTTCTAGACAAAGCTTTGTCCATGCGGTCAATAAGCTGCCACATAAAATGCTACATCAATATTTATTTATGCCATGAGCATTTTATGCTCTGGGAAGTTTTTTTCTTATAGTCAGTTATATTTGTTTGCCATCTCATAATTTTAGGTTAATAATCCTGTTACACTTCCAACTTGCAAAGTCTGTCTGGGTATTCCACTGTCGTATTTAGAATGTTCCCTCTAATTTCACTATTCTGTTCAACATTTCATGCTGTTTCTTTTAAGAAGCACTGCTTAGAGTTCAGATAAAAACCATAATTCTCTCCTGCACTTCAGTAACCCACCTGTAATATCCGTAACTATGGGATGCCACTTTCTTCTGAAGTCGTAAGTCACTTTTCTTTAGAGGCCTTTCCTTAAGCTTCAGAAGGCCACTTGTAACTAATATTTTGCTTTGATTAATGTCTTTAAGAATTGCAACATTGTAATTGCTGACCTCTACTGCACTGGATTCATTCAGATTTCAGGGAGTATGGATCAAAACTGTTCAGGACGCATGTGGTTTCAGCTTTCCGGCACTCACTCATCGCGTATCAAGCTGAATCTTTTTCAATGCAGTCTTGTTAAAATCTGGTATTTTACAACAGGTTTTCCCAGTCTGGGGTAAGCTGTCATGGGAAGAACCCAGCATTAGTTCTAATAGGACACGAGAGCCTGAACAAAGATAAACTATGGGATCTGAGAAAGCTGCATGACCTTGGCCTTGCCCCAGCTCTCACAGCAGCTGTGCTTCTGCAGCTGGAGAAGGAGCAACAGGGAGACACAGTGCCAGCTGAAAGCTACCTGTTTATCCCTAGGCTTGCACCAACCCAAGCTGCTCCTGATTACAGAAGCCTCTTGCTTGGAACAGACCAGTACTTCAGCTGGAAAGTTGCTGTCCTGACCATTATACAAAAAAAAAAAAAAAAAAAAAAAGGAGAAAGTAAAAGCACCAATCCCAAACCAAAAAATGAGGGTGAAAAAAGTGAGAAAGATTTCATCATGCAGATGGGCCTGGGAACAGGTTCTCCCCATTTACCAGCCCCAGATCCTCTTTCTTCTGCCAGTTCAGATTCCTCCGACAGCTTGAGCCGTGCCTTTTCCTGACAGTTCGGGGTGGTGGTGGGGTTGCTGATGTGCTAGTTTTACTTGCTTGGCTCTGTTAGCGTCTTCCTCAGCAGTAATCCTAAACTCGTTACCTCTGCTTTGTGGGAAGTTTTGCTTATGTTGCTGGAGCATTGCTGAAAACCTTTAAAATTGTTTGAATAGCTTCAAAAAAACCCCAAACCCACAGCGTGTGCCCAACAATTTAATGTAATTGTCTTTGCATGTAATTTGAGCTTTTTTATTTGGTTAGCAAGAACAAACATTAATTAAACTATGCATGTACATGCGTTGTCTCTCAGTTCAGAAGAAGGGAAGGACAGATGGAGGGAATATTACTTTTGGTATTAAAAAGACATTTTGTTTTCAAAAGTAGAGAGAAAAATGTAAAACATCTGGAAATAAGAGCACTTTCTGCCCAGTCTTTTAAGCATAACTTATTCCGTTGGCTGCACAGAACTTGCTGTGTGCTGGCCACTGTTAGCTGAGGTCACCTGTGGGCTCAGGCAATGATACCTGCCCAGAGGAGCTGATGGGGCCTCCTCTGCCCCTCTTCTGAAGGTCATCAGGAGGACCTGGTGCCTGGCATCAGGTTTGGTCCATCACATCTGCAGGCCAGTTATCAAGGGGTTAAGTAGCAAAACTGAACTGAGGGCAGGGGTTTCTGAGGGATGCACATCTTCGTGAACACTGTAAAGCTGTTTCTGCAGCAGGTCTGTGTGTTGTCCCATTTTGGAAACTAGAAGGCTTTGTTGTCCGGTTTGTACATGGGTGCCAGATAGGGAAGGCTGTGGGATTCACTAATTAATAAAAGAGAGAGATGGGACTGTTTTCTTTAACGTAGCCTGACTCAGGGATGCTGAGGAATTTTTGTCTGCTCTCAAAGGCAATGGGACAAAGGTACAAAGCTCTGCAGCACTGAGGCATGTTTTTCTTTGAAGATACTTCAAGGATTTGTGATAGTGAGGAATTTGTCCCTTGTGTTGGCTGTCAGCTGGAATATGATTTGTCAGACAAGTGAAACTAATGCTGTATATGGTTAAGGAGTGCCTTTTGCACACAGAAATGGTATTTATGGGAAGAGGTTGCTTCTTAGTCAGTGCTTAGAGTGTCTTTCTGCTGCTACAGCAACAGGCATGAATCTGATTATTCAGGCAAGTTAGCATTAACTTTTTTCCAGGTTTTTTAAAAATCTGATCCAAACCAATATGAGCTGGCCATTGCTAATTTTAGAATGGTCTGCTGGCATGAGATAACAAATCCCAGTTTTAGTTTAAAGAGAAAATATTTCAACAGAAGGCTGGCAAGATTGTTATCAAAATGCTAATGATCAGTTCTCCTACAGTCACGGTTATTTTCAGAGGGAGGACTAGAATAGACACATCATCTGTATAATATTTGATTTTAATGTGTATTACTGTCTAATTAAGCTGTTAAAGTCTTTTCCCTTCTGGACAAAGGTTCATTAATTGCTGCAGTTGATGTATCATTAGAGGGGTTTAGGTGCAAAATGGGTAGAGGGAAAGAGAGATCTCAAATGTTGATTGTGCAGGTCTGGATGTACTTTGGGTAAAGATACTGCTGTATCTTTACCTAACGAAGGGGACCCTGCTACGTTTGGTATGCTGCCTCCTGATTGCCTTCTGAGTGACAGCCAAGAAGTCAGCCAAATACAAGCACTATCATATTTACTTTACTAAATGATCCTTTCAGTAAATATTATTGAACATGTTTATTTGTGGATTAATTTCAGGTTAATTTCAATCAAAAGCTCATCTGTGAGTTACTATAAAAAGACATGACTTTATGAATTTACTTTTTGATTTCTAATTTAATTTTGAAACAGCTTTTAACAGGCTGCCTTTTTCTTGGCTGCCTTCTTAACATGTTTTGTAAAGCATTTATTGCAGCTTGTATCAGGTTTGCCGTATTGTCATCTCTATAAGCAGATCAATATGTTTTCCTTTCCAGTAAGAGGAATAATTTTATGATCTTTTAATTATTTTAAAGCAGTAAAGTAGAAGGATTTTGATTGATTGTGTTTAGATTGACTTCCATTAACATTTATTTATCTGTAAATAAGACACACACACAAATGCACGTATGTATGTTTGTGTATAATATATATATGTACACACACACACACATATATATATATATATGTGTCTTCCAGGCTAGGTTGCATGGGGTTTTGAGCAATCTGGTCTAGTGGAAGGTGTGCTTGCCTATGGCAGGGGTTTGGAACTATGTGGTCTTTAAGGTCCCTTCCAACCCAAGCCGTTCTATGATTCTGTGATCTCCCATAAAGTATATTATTTTTTGTCAGAAAAGCCTGCTCCATGCATTGTTTTTGAGCCCATATCCAGCTCAGTAAATTTTGCAGTATTGTCACCGTGGGTTAGGCAGGGGTGTATATTGTATCATGGTGCAGTGGCTTGTCCTGCTACATCTCTGCCCATGGTGGCCCCCTGGGACAGAGCATGCCTGTTCAAAGGATGATAGGTGTGCACATATGCAGCCTTCTCTTGCACCCCAAAAACACGGATCTGCACTTGTCAGATGAGGGAGGAGGGATGTTCAGCAGGGGCTTGGCTGGAGGGGGCGTGTAGGAATAGGTACCAGCCCGCTGCAAGACTCCTGTCCCTTGAGGATGCTGCAGCCCATCATAACAGACTCTTTCGTTTCTCGTGGCCAAGACTCCTTGTAATTCTGTGCTAAAATGTCAAAAGATAAGAGACAGAAATAGCACAGGCTTTCCTGGCAGAAGTGTGAGCTGCAGCACGTTGAGTGGGCAGGATTCATCAGTGCTGGGGCTGCTGCTGCTCGCCAGCTCTAAGGGGGGGAGGGCGCAGAGCCATGGAAGAGGCAGGTGTGGACAGCTTCGTGTTCAGTCCAGAGCATCTTGAGTTTCAGCCAAGAGGTTTTGTGTGAAGAGCCTCATTCTTTTGCATGCTTCCTTTCTGAAAGAAAGCCATAAAAGAGCCCTTAGAGAATACAGTCATACATACACGTCATAAAATACAGTAAAGTAATAGTTGACAGCCATGAGGTGAATTTTTTTTTTGCTTATTCTCTTCTGCTGTGTAGGTAATTGTGGTATTAGATCATAGTGGAAAGCATGTGAGTATTTATGTTTCACAGACATGCAGCAATGTAAAATCTGATCCAATCATACTTTTTTTAATAATGAAAAATCAGTAAATTATATTTTGAAAGGAAAGGATGGTAGTTTTGAACTGTACTGCAGAAAGGAAACTTTATTTTTTCTAGCTTGAGTTTTATCTGTTCTTCTGATAAACACAGGACTTCCTTTTATATGCAGTCAGTCTTGCTTTTATCTGAGTATGTATTTATAACATTGCTGTTAAAAATAATTTAGCACATTTTGAAGAAGGGGCTGTGTAGGCTTCAGCATCTATAATAATGCTGTTCAGCCAGGCAGAGGGCATTTTATACTTATTAGCAAACAAAAACTCAACAGCCAGAGTTGAATAGCCATCTCCCACTCATCCCAGGCCTCAAAAAACAAGAAAGCAAATAGCTAAGGGGAAGGTTGGTGTCTTCCTCCCTTTGTCTTGCCAGCAACACACTGAAAGAGGTGCAGAGGTGTAGAGAGCCACAGAGCTTTTGTTTTCCAGTTTCTCTGCTTTTAATGTTGTTTCATATGAATTTTATGCTGTTGAAATCGCTGTTGCTAAGAATTTGTTTTTCCTATTCTATCCTTAATAAAATAAAATCATCAAACTTGCTGCCTTCTGCAGTGTGTAATGCTGAGGTGAGCCCTGCCTGCTCCCAAATGAGAGCGGGAAATGGGTTTAGTGCATCAATTCACTGCGCTTTTCTGGGAGACTCAGGGGAGTTTGTCATGTCCTTTAATGCATCCCTCCTCCCAAATGTTTTTCCCACCTTTAAAAAGTTACTAAAAGTGAGAACCCCTGAGGCACACTGTTTTGTTATTAGTGACAACACAAGATCCAGGAAAGGATCTGTGTCATTTCTGCAGCGCTTTGTTGCTGGATGAAGACATCCAGCAGGCAGGAGCAGTCAGGAACAGCCTATCTAGGGGGTAGGCTATGGCTTTCCTGTCCTCCTTCCTTCTCCATATGCATCTTTGCTCTTCAGTGGGCCAGGGCATCTGCCAGTGTCAGGAGTGGAGGCACAGGCACTTGTGGCTATTGAATCATTAACCTCCCATGTTAATACATCCTTTCTAACCTGTGTTGCAGAACCCGGCTTTCAGGCATCATCACTCTTCTGTGTGGTGAGTGCAGAGAAGGGTGAGGCAGATGACGTCCTTCCACATGGACGATGAAATGCTTCCCAAGTCACTGGTGATGCTAGTGGTCAGGGACACTGGGAGAGGGGTGTGCTCAGAGGTAGCTAAGAATGGGATGACTGTACCATATTTAATCATACTGAAAGGCAGCACAGGGCTGTGCAGAAGATGGGAGAGGATTATTTTGGATGTTTGGTTTCCTGTGGGAGTAGGGCTTGTGCAATAGCTTAATCTTAAAAATATGAGAGGAGTGTTTAGGGAGAATTTGCCCTGACAGCTTTGTAGGTTGGGAGTGCAGTCAGTAATAAGACTAATAAGATATGGAAAGCACATTGAACTCTCTTTTTTGGGTCTCTATTCCACTCTCTCGCAGCTTGGGAACTTCTGCTACACCACGGATGTGGCCAGCTGTTGCTGATGATCATCTCTGTGGTGCTGCAGCTGAAATGGGGCTTGTGCTATGGCATATTTGTTGTTAAATTAAAACACTTTAGACTAACCCTACTTTGACCACTCTTAATGTATGCCACCTCCTGTTTATAGAACAGCAGCAGTGTCCTGTGGCAGCTGTGTCCTGCCCATGAACACAGGAGGAGGATTCAGAGTGAACCAAGATGATGATAAAAGGGGCACAGTCTGGGGCAGCAGAGGGTATGTTCCCAGTGGATGACATTTTTCAACTCTTTCTAGTTCTTAATTTTTCATCAAATGAGACTTAAACTTTCTGGGAGTTATTCCAGTTGCTCCAGCCTCTTTAATGTGTTTTGGATTTTTGCTATTCTAGTTAGACTTTATACAAAATAGAAGTTTAAATTCCCTCAGCAATATGAATCATGTAGTGCTTATAGTTTCTGCACTAGGATGCTGCCCTGTCAGAGGGGCCCTTTCCTGTTTGATCACTTGAGAATGAATTCCTCTGGTTATGAAAATTGTGATGAAAGTGGAGCTTTGTTAGGATCTTGGATGTAGGAGAAGCATTTCCATTTAATCCTCTCCATAGCTATCAGAGGGAAACTCTTTATTGGTTCAGGATAGGGGTGAAAAGAATTAGCTCACATTCAAAATGAGAGATCATGAGAAACTGGATAGAGTTGTTCCTCAGCTGCTCCGATGCTTTTGATGAACATGTGCTTCTTTGATGAGTCAGCTCATGACTTAAAGGTTTTGGATAGTGATGCTGACTCCCTGACTCAGAGATTCCTTTCCAGTGCTCGTGAAATAAACTGGAGCCAAACACAGAGCAAAGACTGTGGTGAACCTCAAGTTGTCTCATTAGCGTGTAAACCCAGAGTGATGGGCAGCGAGCAGATAAAGACCAGAGTGAATCTCAGGCATAGTGGTAAAGGTTTTTTTGTTGTGTCTCACCCCACCCTGAGAGGGTTTCTTTGGCAGATGAAGTGCTTTAAAAGGTGCCTTGATAGCAGCATTTCACTTTTTAAAATCATGTAGCCCCAAGAGAGTAATTGTATGGGGAGATCCTGACCATCATAGTGTTCCGTATCCTAGCTGTTTAGTAGCTTTGTCTGAATGAACTTCAAACAAACACAGTTTTGTTTTTTGTAGCTTTTATTTTTTCCCCAGTAATTAATGAAGGAAAGAAAGTGAGTAATGTGCTACTTGGCAGATCTGCTCTTTAGGACTGTGACTCAGTTTTGGTGGGAGGTGTGAGAAATCACTACTGTAGTAAGTAGCAGTATCGTAGCACCTCAGCAGAGCTGTTTTTGAGAGTGTTGCTGGAAGGGAATTGTCTCCTTCCTAGGAAGAAGAACTCAAGAAACATCATTCAAATAGCTTTGCTTCACTGACCTGGTGCAAATATTATTCAGGATAATGGTTTGCACTGATGGAGTTGCTATATTACTTCACTTTAGGTCTGTCAGGTATGACTATTTTCTTCTCTGCATGCCGAGAATAGATTTACCTTTCTCCTCTTCGTGTATTTACTTCTTTTCACACACAAGAAGCAAAGAGAAGTAAATTTGCCAGTAACAAAAGGTATTGCAGAGAAGCTGTGTCCTGGCCACTGTGCTTCCCAATGGGCTCGAGCCATGGAGGGTTTTTACTGATTCTCCCTTGGAGTGTGGGGGATGCATTGTGTTTTTACTCAGGCTTGATGTGAGTTGACACCTCAGAAATCCTCATTGCTCACTCTGGTCCCATGCTGCCTGTGCCCCTTGCTGTTCACAGCCACCTGGCCAGCAGTAGTTCAGCCAGCCCCATTGCCATAGCTGCTATGACTACTTGACATTGTCTCTCTACCCCATCACCATCACCCCTTGGCTCCAGGAGCACTTCCATATGGGGTGGCTGGGTGCCTGTGGTGCAGAGCTGTTTCTGAGCAACCCCAGGTTTTAACTATTGAAGCAGAGGTGGGCCAAATAAATGATCGATGTCCAAATGGAGATCGGTTGCATGTGGTGTTCCTCAGGGATCAGTACTGGGGCTGGTACTGTTCACTATTTTTATTAATGGTATAGACAGTGGGACTGAGTGCGCCCTCAGCAAGCTTGCAGATGACGCCTCAAACTGTGTGGTGTTGTTGATATGCTGGAGGGAAGGAATGCCATCCAGAGGGACCATGACAGACCACTTTGAGGAGTGGGCTCATGCAAACTTCATGAAGTTCAACTAGGCCAAGTGCAAGGTCCTACATGTGGGGGAACCACCACTATCAGTGCAAAGTGGGTTAAAAATGGGCTGAAAGCAGCCTTGTGGAGAAGAACTTTGGGGTACTGGTGGATGAAAAATAGGACATGAATCAGCAATGTGTGCAGCCCAAGCAGGTTGAGGGGGGTGATTCTGTGCTCTGTGAGACCCCATCTGGAGTACTGTGTCCAGCTCTGGGGTCCCCTGTACAAGACAGATGTTGACCTGTTAGGCCAGGATCAGAGGAGGACCACAAAGATACTCCGAGGGCTGGAGCACCTCTCCTGTGGAGACATGCTAAGAGAGCTTTGGTTGCTCAGCCTGGAGAAAAGAAGGCTCTGAGGAGACCTCATGACAGGCTTTTAGAACTTAAATGGTGCATATATGAAAGATGTACAGATTTTTTAAATTTTTTTTTACCAGGGCTTATAGTGATAGAACAATGAGTAACTGATTTAAATTAAAGAGGATAGATTTATATTAGATGTAGGGAAGAAAATCTTCACTGTGAGGGTGGTGAGACGCTGGCACAAGTTGCCCAGAGAAGCTGTGGCTGCCACATCCCTGGCAGTGTTCAAGGCCAGGCTGGATGGGGCTTTGAGCAACCTGGTCTAGTAGAAGCTTCCCCTCCGGTGGCATGTGGGTTGGAGTGAGATGATCTTTAAGGTACCCTCCAACCCAAACCATTCTGTGATTCTGTCTCTATGACCAGAGAATGGGCACAGAAAATAGGACATCACACATAACTACAGACAGTAATATAAATATAATATTTATAACAGTTAATATAAATATATTAATTTTATATATTTATAATATATTTAGATTAATAACAGTTAATATAAATATATATTGTTAAATGAATGTTTATATGTTTTGGGAGGTTACAGTAATGCAGATATATACTGTTGATTCCTTAATCATCTTGACGCAGTGAAGACAGTATAGGAAAAATTGCATTTTTTTCCTGAAGGGTTTATTTGGGTATAATGTTTCCAAATTGAATACAGACTTGAACAAATACAGAGGCATTCTCTTCTCTTTATTCCATCACAACTTTATTCCATCACACTTTTGCTGGAGGAATTATTTTGATTTGCGGAAAGGTTTATAGTGGATATATTGTTTGACAGCCACAGCAAGTATAGTCTCGTTTTTAATGGATTGATTACATTTGGCCATAGGGATAGTCTGTTTCTGAACAACAGTACATTTCTGACCTTATGTTACAGTTTCTTTAATAAACAGAGGTATCTTTAGTTAATGTTTCTTAACACCACAGATTGCTTTCTTGAAAATAATAAATATCAGTATTCCCTTTGTAGATGAGACATTAAAGCATGTCCAAAGCGACCATTTACCAGCATGGCAGAGCCAAGGAGCAATCTCACGCCTCCAGACTCGAGCACTGTGCGCGAGTTGTGGCACTTGATACACTCGGGCTCTTGTCATCTTCCTCATGTTTGGAATGAGCACGACAGACATTTCACACCACATTTTCTTCTGGTTTAAGAGCTTTGATGTGTTTCACCTCCTTCACTGTGTGCTACAGCTCCATTTGGCCTATATCCAAGTTTAGTTACTTCAGTTGCTGAAATTGTTTTCCTGTTCTATTTCCTAGTATTAAATTGCTGCAAAATTAACTGGAAAGCTACTATTATGTACCCTGTTTTTTTCTTTTGTCTTCTCATTCTGGATCTTTTTTGTTTGCATGTGTTTATTTTCCCTTTGTTTATTTTCTCTTTTATTGCATCTATGAAGCTTTTAGTCTCAATTTTCTTGTCATTTGACATATGAGAGAAGCCAGATAAAATATTTCACATTTCTGTTTCAAGTTAAAAACCAGTTTTTTTATGTTGAACAATAATTGTATTACAAGGAAGCCTGATGTGCCCTTCGTGCCATTACATTGTGTTGAATAAAAGGTAATTTAATGGAAACTGTGGAGTATTTGAAAGTTCACTGCATGAAAATTGGATTTTTGCCTTTTATTATTTACATTGCACCTTATTCATATTTAAGGCCACAGGGATTATTATCCTCCTTAATGGCTTGATTTAATAAAGACTTTGCATTTCACAGTATAGGATCTAGCATGGACTTCAGCCTGTTATCAGGGTTTCAATTAACTAGCTTTAGCTTCAGTTGCCCTATAAATCCTATAAATATATCTAAATAATTAATTTGCTTTCACTGGATGGTAGTGGCTACTTTTAAATACATCTGCTATATACTTAGCTACTAAATGGTACAACTGTATTTATAACTTGCTTTTATTATTATTATTATTTAAAGATTAAATATGCTTACTAAGTTGACTGGCTGGACCAGTCTTCAAAGGTAAAGACCTCATAGAGGAGCTGTAGTTATGGCAGAGGACCGTTGCAGCTGGGATGTGCATGCACCTTGAATTTTGGAAGGAGATGTTAGGGGCAGGTGGATGTCATGAATCAACATAGCCCTAATTGGGCTGAAAGACTTTGCATCCTTCGATTGTGTATTGTGAACCAAGAGCTGGATGTAGCTAATTGCAGGGTGGAGGAGTAATGATAAATATAGGATACTGAATGAAATCCTGTTGCACTTACTTTTAGGTCTTCCATTCACGTATGTACTCATGGTAACTGTGGTCAAGGGTGGTTTTTTGAATGACATTTAAATCGTCTTGTTAAGTGCATAAAACAAATGATGATGTTAACAGGTTTTGCTGTACCTTTTGAAGTATTGAGACTGAGATGTGATTGTAAGTGAGCCTGATAAACTGAAAAGGTGTGCCTCAAAAATACAGAGATAGTAAATTCCCTCCCCTGCATGCCAAAACATTGACATCCTGAAATGAGGAATCTGGGGTCACATGATGAGTGTTGGTTCAGTGGGAATTACGCAATGTGAACACATTGCCTGCCCAGGCGCCCATTAAAAATACCATCCCTGTCCCAAAACAGAACAAAAGTCAGTATTAAGTGACCTGCAGACAGCAATGCAGGCAGCAGCGCAGTCATGCCTGCCCCTTGGCGGTGCATCTGGAGGTGCTCAGCAAGTCACCCAAGAGCAGCAGGAAGGCATGCAACTTGGCAGCTGCAGAAAAGCACTGTTGATCCGAGAGTCCAAGTCTTTTCCAAGTTATTCCTGCTGGCTCATGTCCTGAGGGGGGAAGATTTGAGACCTTGAGGGACCCACAAAGACCAAGACGCCAGTCAAATTTAAAATGCTTAAGTTGCAATACTTTGAGCTTTACAAATATTTTTCACGTATCAGTGCATGGTTAACTGAGTGTATGAACTCAAATAGAAATGTAATATTTATTAAACATAGTTCACTTAATCATTTTGGCATTTGTTATGTAAAGATTATGCATTTTCCCAGGAGTTATGTTAATAATTTCAGTATAACTTTAATTTTAAAAGGGGCTTTTCTTTGCTAAATGGAGAGTTATCTGTGCATGTGTGCAAGGAAAACTTTAATTAAAATTTCTGTCCTCCATTGTTTCAGGAGTTTAAAATGCACTTTTCTCCCCTGTAAGACAAAAAGACTACTTAAATTTACAGGACTCAAAGGGTTAATGTGTGAAAATGAACACATTCAAGGTTATATTACTGACAGCTCCATTATGCTGGCAAAGGAAAAAGATGAAGCACAGCCTCAATTTACTTCTCTTGCTAAATAGCACTTTGTTCTGTATTGTTAGAAGAAATCATTCCAGATCTGGAGAAGATGGAAAACATGGAAATCATGATACTGCCACTGCTGCTCTTTTTTATTTTTTATTTTTTAACCATTTCTCACCTGGCCCTCATGGAAGGCTTGAAAGAGTAATCATGTTGTTTTCCTTAGGAAGGTCAGAGGACTTGAAACAGGATCCCCCTTTCTGGTATCTACTACCTACTGCAGAAGATAAGATATGGGGGAATTCTTCTTATGTATGTCTAGTATTGGAAACTGATGCTCTTAGATACATCTGCTGTGGTAAAATAGGACATGTTTAGTTCACAAAATGTTAACCATTTAATTTACCCATGGTATAGGAGATTGTTGTCATTGTTAGAGAATTGAAGAATAAACGGGGGAAGAACGCAAGATAAAAGTTCGTGTCAAAGCTTCATCTCTTTCCTGTAGGGTCCTACAAGTTTACCTGAAAACTTTTTTCCGTGAATTTGAATGGACAAAAGAGAAACCCTAAAAAAAAGTAAAATATGAAAGTCAGTTTCTTTCCTCTGAAAATATAACTTTGGTGTAAATCAGTACTTGTCCAGATCGTAAACTTGTTAATCAGTACTCCACCCATGGAGTATGCAATCCTTCACAGAAGCCACAAGAAGGAACACCAAGGTACTTTCTTGAAACCTGTGATTAGGATGTTCACTTGTGCCTGCACCGCCCTCTCCTGTTGAAACCCACCCAGAAAAGTCAGGAGGGAATAAATTCCTACACTGCTGCAGCTCTCTCAGGTTTCCTTTGGTGGGGTTGTCATCTACCCCTCTGAAAGGGTTAGGATTTGCCACCCAGAAGTTCAGTAGTACTTAAACATCATGTACCTCAGCAGTACAGGTCCAAAGGAGCCATGTAACTGGAAACTACTCATCTGCTAACCACAGTCTGGCAAAGCAGCTCCTGTAACAAGAAGGAAAGCAAATTAAGAAGAATATAAATGTTTTGCTTCAAGAGCTGTATTTTCCTTTGAAGATTGATAGCAATTGGCCATCCTATTAAGAAGGAAACGTTGCTCTCACTTCAGCTCACTGCCTCAGAAGGAAACCTTTGTTTTGTTATTTTATTTCATTGTAAAACATAGCTGTTTTAACTTTAAAAATAACCAGTGGTACTGATAGGAAATTGTTTGTCTGCTAAGACAAACAAATTCATCTGTAGCTAATATGAACGGTCTATTGCTCCTTCTGTACAAGGCACGCAGATCTCTCTCTCAGCTGTCTGTGATCAATCTGGGTTTTTTCAGTGTTTGCCAGTGGAAAGGCCCTGTCTCATTTGTTTCTCATGAATCATATTTGGATTGTTTCATTTCCTACTGAAGTGATTACAGCCAAACTGGGCATACACAGACTGTAACTTCACATACCTTTGTGAAGCTGCAATGTATATTATTGAAATTTCTAAAATTATCTTCTACTATAAAATTGTTTGATGCAGTAAAGCATTCTAAATGAGTTAAGAATAAATGATAGGGTTGCCTGCATTCAGTACTTCTTACCAGGTGCATTTGTATTAAGGATGAGTAGAGGGAGGTGACATATCCTGGGTTTTCAGCCCAGCCAGGTTGTGTGCTAGGGAACCAGAACTCCTGGGAGCATTGAGGAACATAGGCACTCAGTAGGATGGAAAATGCCAAAAGGAACTTTAACAGGGACATGGGAAGAAGTACTGAAAAAGCTCTGGAAAAGCAGCTGAACTGCCTCCTTGGGTGCATAGGAGGACCTGGTCAGAATACGAAGGGTGTGACCCTGTAAATGGCTGGTAGGTCACAGAATCACTGTTGAGGTTAGCAGGGACCTATGGCGGTCACCTGGTCCGACCCCCTGCTCCAGCAGGGTCACTTGTTGCCCAGGAACGTGAACAGATACCAAACAACATGTGACAGAGGCCATGCCAGGTCATGGCAGTGAAGACAGTGGCTTCAGAAGTAAGCAGTCCTTAAAATTGTAAACCCATTGCTCTTGCATCGTGAGGAGTTGCACCTCTCTTTGTTAAGCTTTAAAAGATGTTTTGGGCTAGTTCTTGATAGGGCATGCTTTTTAATGTTCTTACCTGTGCTATCAGCAACTGGAAGCAGAGCTGGGAAGTGAAACCATTGCTTTAGCCACTTAGCTATGAGAGTCTTTCTTTTCCTTCAGAATTTGGAAATTGTTACCTGTCCTGAACAATTTATAGCTTGTCTTTGCTTTGGGGCTACTGTGAGTTAATCTGGAGTATTTATAGCTATTACAGTTGTTTGACAAACAGGTTCAGCCAAATAAGAGACATCAGCAGAGCAGATTAATAGCAGGGAGCCCTTTGTTTAACTTGGCAAGGCTTATCACAGGCCATCAAAGAAAGCAGTTACTTTGTCAGTAGTGTTGAATGGATGAATATGGTAAACAAAGAGGTCACAAAGTCTTACAGCCTAGTTTCACTCAGAAGCAGAAGTACAAAGGGCTTGCCAAACAGCTTTAGCACTCAAATATAGGTGATTTATGTATTCAAAGCATATGGGGTTCATAACTATTGTTCCATTTGGTATTGGAGAGTTTTCTCAAAATGTGGGAAGGAAACAGGTCTTGAGGGAGCCCAGAAGTGACACACAGCCCATCTGTTTTGTTGAACTGTTTTGCTAAATTAAATCCATTGCTTCCCATGCAGACTTGGTAATAGGATGTTGAAAACAGAGTATTTCAGATGCAATTTTGAAAGCACTTCCCAGCGGTCTATTACAGATGCAGGTATTCTGATGATAATTTCCTGTTCCCAAGTGAGGTACTCACTTAAGGCCCCAATTCAGCAGAGGCTTTAAATGCACACTTGTGTTAATCTCCATTACAGCAGTTTTGCCTGTGGTTAGCTATAGCAGCGTGTTCTCAATTAACATGTGTCTGGTTTGTCCTCTCCAGGAATGAAGGGCTGACTTGAGGTTAGAGATAATTTTCTCTGAGTAGCTACTGAACTCTGCTCAGGTAGTACCTGTCTGTATCTATTTAGCATGAGGCAATGACGGCTGCAGTAGCTTGCATCCTCCTATCAGAAACTGTTGAAGAACATGGCTGAAGTCTTTCACTTGACTGATTCACAAGGGAGGAGCTGAAGGAATTGGGAAAATGCTTTTTGTCAGCTATTGGATCATAGAATGGTTCAGGTTGAAAGGGACCTTAAAGCTTGTGTAGTTCCAACCCCCCTGCCGTGGGCAGGGACACCTTCTACTAGACCAGGTTGCTCAAATCCCTGTCCAGCCTGGCCTCAAACATTTCCAGGGATGGGGCGGCCATACCTTCCCTGGGCAACCTGTGCCAGTGCCTCACCACCCTCATAGTGAAGAATTTCTTGCTAATGTCTAACCTAAATCTTCCCTCTTTCAGTTTAAAGCCATTCCCCCTTGTCCTGTCACTAAATGTTCTTGTAAAAAGCCCCCTCCAGCTTTCTTGTTGTCCCCCTTTAGGTATTGGAAGACTGTTAAAATGTCTCCCTTGAGCCTTCTCTTATCTAGGCTGAACAAGCCCAACTCTATCAGCCTCCTGCTGCAGGGAAGGTGAACATTACAAGCATTACACGTGTCTCTAAGTATGTATAACCTGCTGTGAAATAGTCATAAGAAATGGAGATATGAAGTGAAACTTCTGATTGGAAGGTATAAAGGTTATCCTTAAATATCAACAAGGTGATTTCCCCTACCAGGTTCTCCATCTAGCAAAATGACTGGATTGCTGAGTCTACAGAAAAAAAATGTCAAAGCTGTTCTTTCACCCATGCATCTTCTTTGCCTTGCTAAACCATCCTGCAATAGTGATTGCTGTAGATACGTCTTGAAGTCCTAAGTGCTTCAGGTGTGAAAAAATCCTGGCTCCTGATGAGCAGCCAGGGAATGGAGACAGTGATTTATAGGACAACGTAAGTGTTGCAGAATTCAGAAGCAAGTATACTCTGCAGTTTGAGGTTTGATGAGTCCTGTGAGCCTTGCAGGACTGGTGAGTCTTGTAAAGCATATGGTTAGCAAATTGTGTGAATTCCAGTCTGAAACAAATGTAAAAATAGAGGAACTGGGTTTAGCACTGTGTTTTTTACTGTCTGCACTTACTTTAATGTTGTGTTAGAAACAGGAACGCTAAACTTTTACAGCTGGCCACAGGTGGAGGATGATGAACAGAAGGATTGTTCTGGATGCTCAGGAGAAAAGCAAGATGCAGATGATCGGACTTAAAGGGTCTGCTGTTTTAATAACATAACTAAGATGCAGTCTAGTAGTATCCCCACCATGGGCAGGCACACTTCATTTCTGCACACTTGAGCCTGTCACCGGCTCGGTGTGCGTCCTTGTCCCAGCCACTTGCTATCACGCAGGGGCGGTGAAAGGGAAGGAAGGTGATGTTATCTTGGTGAACCAACCATGTGCAGCATCATCCTCTTCCCCCCATTTCTGGGAAGTGCTTTTCATTGAATTTCATTTCTCCTGTGCAAGCCCAAAACAACTTCTTCATGGCACAAGCCTGCACCAGCTGTTCAGACATGCCAACGTTTGCCTGAGCCACTGCTGCCCTGTTTGCAGGTTGATAATGTGTCTCTGCCTGAGACTGCCTAAACTATACGTGACCTGTGGTGCTTCCTCCTCTCTGCCCAGTTATGGTGTTCACTGTGGCTGCCCTTATTTGCACACACATTTAGCACGCATTAAGCATGCATGCCTCTTGGCCTTCTTGTATGGTATTTTGAGCCAAGTCATGGTCATTTTTAGGAAAAGGTCCCAAACTTAAGTCTTGCTAGAACCAGATGACTTATTCAGAAATTTCCTTGCAGGATGCCCAGTGTGTAGTAATCCTGCCCATAGGCTGCTGCTCTCTTGCCAGTGAGTGCCTTGGTGCATGTGATACATTGGATGGTCTCACCCCTGCTCCTTCCTCAGGAGTGGCAGGGCCCTGGTCACTTCTGTGCCTCCTGCTAATTCACATGACTCTCACTCTTAAAAGTCAGGTAAGGCAGTAGAGCCCTCTTGGCCTATGTTTCCCTATGCTATATACATAGATAGGACCATGTGGTCATTGCCTTTAGCCTACTCTTATGGGAGCCAACTGCAAAAAGATGTCATTCTGGAAAGATCCATGAGCCACCTGCCTCCCATGGTCTGATTCAGTAGAAGCTACAAGTCACTTTGGTATTAGAAATGTAAGAAAGACCAAAACTCAAAGATAACAGAAAGAGCAAGAAGGGCTTTGCTGGTGTTTATAGACCAGCAAAATGTGAAAGAATGCTGCTGGCTTTTCCCAAATATCATTCCTCTGCCTGCTCTGTGTGTCTGTAAATATATATTTGAACATATAGGGATCATATAGTTAAAGTTTTGGAAAATGTAGGAACTCTGCCTTATCGTGAAAGTTCAGCCTGAAGTCTGGCTGTTTCATTAGTATGGATAAATGCAGATGCGGGAGGAGGGAGGCTGACTTTATTTTCAGGTAACGGGACTGCTTTATTGCTGATGGTACTATGCAGTTTGACAAGGGGTAAGGGGGGTTTGGGTTTATGACAATAACTGTACTCTGTAGAGCAGTTGGGATGAGTTGTGGCACCAGAAAAGATTTTGATCCTTTTATGTGCTGTTTCAGTGGTGTGTGTATCATTTATGTTGGTAAATCTCTCTTATGAAAAGCAAGCTTTAAAAGGAAAAGAAAGTCCCTGTTCTTAGCCCCAGATCTAACAGCACTTTGGTTTTTATTATTATTTATATGCAGGAACCATTCTCTGAAAGATCCCAGTCTCTGTCTCTCTCTCACACCTGGCAATGCATTGCTCTGTCAGGAGGCTGTAGGATATGTGTAATTTAAAAAATTAAGTGATGTGTACTGAGCTGTAAGATAAAAACATCATGTTTTACATTTTAGATGTGTCAACCAAGGGCAAAGCACTAAAAAGAAGGAAGGAAACAAAAATTACACCAGAGCTGAATACTTTTTATGCTCGATTGTTTCATAGTAGAATGTACAGTGAGTGTGTGTAACTTACCTCTTGTTGACTGCCTTTGCAGAACTGTATCTGAATCATTTCCTGTTAGTGAATAAAATCAAGAGGTTTTCAGGGTTGTTTAGTCTGGGCAACTGGGAGTTGGTGTAGCTAATGTGTTCCAGGAGGTTAACCACTGTGAACTCTCTTGTCTGAGCCATTTCCCCTTTTCGGGTGGTTTTATACCCGTACAGTCGCCTTTCAGGTAGCAAGTTATCATCTGTCTCGCACGTAATATGAAAGAGATCAATCTGTGGCAATGTGAAATTGCAAAAACATGTATTGCCTGCCTCTGCTGCAGCTGGGAAGGGGGTAAGGGAGGCTGACTCTTCCACAGCAATGATATTTTTTCTCCCAGGATAAAGACATCCATATTTTGCATGCAGTAGTTTTTGAAAACCTCATTTTGTATTCACATAAGATCATGTTAACAGGCAGGGTATTTGTCTGTAATTCACATCTTTAACTAGGGGAAAGGTGTTTTCTCTGAGGCATTTTAATGGAAATTTTTATTTACAGACAGAATCCAAAAACAATTAGGAATTTTAGGTGGGGAGTAATTAGTGCAGACTGCTTCTGACCTGTGTGGTGCTATTGCAGTGGAAAACTGGGCGCAGGCGGTGTGGCTTTGCGCTACAGGGCCATCTGGAACAGGGAATTACACGGTTTGCAATTAGCTCCTGGTGTCAAGATCTTCGGGTCAGAGGGTTTCTTCAACGTAGCGGTTTCTGTGGCACCAGTCACTAATCACGCACGGGACGCCTGCAGGCGATTGCTGCTGGCAGTGCTTTCTTCAGCATTTAACCTGGGTGGTTTTGAACAGCAGTTCTTCTTGTACTTTTTTATTAGCTACATTTGTGAGCTTTTCATTGATTCTCCTGCATCCCCTCCAGTTCTTTTTTTTTTTTTTCCTTTAACAGCAGCTGATGTATTTGTAATTAATTATTTAGTGGGCATAGTATGACTTAAAAGTGAATATTTTACAACCGATTATATTTTTCTCCTTTGTGTGGCTTTTCTCCCTGCTCTTTTGTGATCTCCCCACAGCTGATCTCATGGATGATGAAAGTAACCGCTAATGGGCTTCCACTTGTCTGCAGTTATAGGTGTGCTACATTTCAGCCCCTGCACAGAGGATAAATTCTCAAGTTCCTTAATGGAAATGTGGAGAGTATTTTTCACATGGAACAGAAGCATGCTAATGGATAGCAAAAGCCAATTCCATTCTCGGGTTTCAAATTAATTTGTATGAAAGCTCTGGATTTAATTCAGTTCAGAATGTGCTCTTAATTCAGTAATAGAGGAAGAATGGTGAATATGGTGAATAGTGGAAATCTGATGGCCATTATTTTTTTAGAAAATAAACGTGTTCTTATTTGTCATACTGTTCACATTAACAGGATGGCTATGAAATGTGGAACCCATTGTAAATGATACTGTATGAACCATTCTGTACGCATTTCTCTGGCTTAACACAGTAATCACACTTGAGGCGCATTTTCAAAATGCTGCATAAAAAAGCAATATTTTTGTGGAAGCGAGTTTCCATTAGGTTTGCAACAGACCCCAAATCTGTAGAATTAGGTGGAGGTCAAAGTGTCTTAACAGATTCTTTTATATGTATGTTTAACTAATACTTGATCAGATTGTACTAGCCTGAGGGTCCAAAAGGAGCACTGAGTGAATGATTTTACTTCTAAATATTCATACCTTGACAATGGCAGTTTTTCAAAGGAAAGTGGAGTCCTTCAGCTTGAGAGAGAGGATTCAATGTGGGAAGGGATAAGTTTGTCCAAAGGGAAGGGAGGAGTGAGAAGAGACCTGGGGGAGCAAGGACTCCAAAGTCACTTGGTGCAGCTGCCTTCTGTTGTTTCCCTTCTCCAGCTTCTGCTTAGGCTGGGAAAAAGAAAATATCAACAGCCTTGCTTCAGCTTTGAGAAACCTACTTGAATGTTTTATGGTTTCATATAATATGTTCTATTTTCTCTGGAAGATCTTTGGTCAGAAGTAAGAGAGATGCATCCTCATTCAAAATTGTGTTGTCTCCTGGGCTGTTTCTGAAAGTTGGCGTTTGTGGCCTCATTTGGACTCTCTCAAGAAAAAACAAATAAGGAGTATTTCAGTTATGTGAAGTGTATTTCTGAGAAAAGGTTAAAAGTGGCCCATTTGAATGACTGGGAAATATACCTAATGATGGCTCTCCAGGGCTATAACAATGTATCTTCTGCTGGCCGTACCGCTGGCTCTGCTCACCTGCTTTGCAGTGTTTACAGCATACATATGTGCATTATCACTGCCATTTTTCCGTGCAATTTAGACCATAAACTCATGAAAGCCAGGATCCTGATTTTATCTGCAAAGTCCCCTGTTAATAGGATATTCTGTAGAAAAGCATTACTAGCAACAGTGATGAGGTGTAATGCAGTCTGAAGCTACGCCATTACCTTGCTGTGCCAGGTCACTCAGTTGGCTTCCCCTTGTCTCAGGTTCTCTGGCTGTGAAGTTAAAGTTACTTTATTTTCTCCTCGAGGAGATTCTCTGAAGATTCCTTCATGTGTGCAGTTTTCAACATAGCACTTTTCTATGGTCTTGCTGCTTGTGTATTGGTCTGCTGAGAAGTGAGGTACAGGGAAAACTGTAAAAAATAGATGGGTATATGGTTCAAAGTGAGCTTCCCTGCAGTAGTCTCTCCCTCTGATTCTAGGCAGATTTGCCTTTCAGGAATAGGCTCAAAGAGCAGGGAAATGGCAGACATGTACAGGATGGTTTGTATTTATGCAACTACTGCTTTCCAGAAATCTGTCATAGGATGCAGTGAAGACTTCAAAACTTCACCTCTGTTGTCATGTGTGTTGTCCACAGGCTGTGCTGGATTCCCTGGGAGTAGTTACGTATTCTGGTGTGAAGTTAGAGATGTTGCTGAAAATGTACAGATGAGTGTACATACAGTCTCGAGGGAGAAAGCCTGCTTGCTCTCTTTGCAGTGCACAGTGCACTTCAGCAGCCGGAGTTTTGCAGCAAATGATGACACTTTGGGTAAGGCTAATGAAATTGTCATCATACGAATGCAACACATGGCTGCAGGTGTGCTGAGGTTAAAGGGATAAGGTGTTTTACAAGCATATATCAACAACATTACATCAGTAGATAGAAAACATGATTTTTCAAATGCTAACTCTTAAGTTGTAAGGTAAGATTTTATTCTTCCAGCCATGGCATATTGCTTATAGCTCCTACAGCCTTAAAAAGGATGAGGGAAGTGGAACTGCACTGAATACTGCCAAGTCTTACACTTGTTTTTGCACCTTGTTCTCTAGCCCTCTTGTTTCTCTGATACTTTAATACCATTTCTGGTGACTTTGGATCTGGGAATTGGTGGAGTTTGAATTAGAGCTTGAAAGGTGAACAGTGTTTTCTTGCTATCTACTGTAAATTCTCACCACTGCAGTTATGTGTTCACTGTGACATGTAAATGACAAAGATGGAGATGAGAAATTATTAAACCCTTGTCACATATCAGTATTTATTGCTACTGAAAAGCAAAAGTCAGGGCAGTTTTCTATTGTTAAATTTACTAAAATAATTGACACTGTGACAGGTAACTCCTGAGGCATTACCTTCAGCATTTCCCATTAATTACACAAACACATCCACCATGTTTGTGGGTTTTAGTACCTGATTTTCCCAATTTGGTGATGGGAACAGTGCTTTTGGGGGTATGCTGAATTTATCTTACCGGAGGTAAATTCTCTTGTCACCTAGGAAAAACACACAGTGTTGCTAACACTCAAGGAACCTGATGTGTTTAAATTACCTGTACAGGAGAGCTCAATGCTCAGCATGTTACCAGGCTGTGGTTAGAAACAGCAGGCTTCTGTGTATGCCACCACAAACAGCTGCATTGTTGGGTGCTGGTGTGCAGCAGTGTTTAGGGATGTGATCTGACCACAGTGCATCTCTGCTCAGCTCTGCATTCCCGTGACCTCCCCCAGTGGGAGTGGGCATGCTACAATGAGAGACACTCAGGAAAGAGGCTTCTGGTCCCTGGGACCTGCTTCTGGTTCCTTGGCATTGATGCCTGTTCCCTCCTGCCCAGGCAGTGACTGTGATTTGAGCCGTGTACTAGAAACCACTACTTTCAATTACTTTGCAACATTAAACACCTTGGTTTCTGTTTGCTGTCCTGCCAGATCTGGAAGCACCACAGTATGGTTTTGTTCTGTGTCCTGGCCTTAGTTAATCATGACGTTCAGGTTCAACAAAAAAAGCATATATAAGATGTCATTCATTTTAACAGACATTTTAAGCATGGAGGAGGTGTATCAGCAAATAGATGCATGTGACCATTCTTTTTACTGATAAAGGTTAATGAAGCCATGATTTTAATTCCAGGTCAAAGGTGCAGAAGGGTTTTTTCATGTTGTCAGTGGAGATTTGTAGCAACTGTGCCACATATGTGAAAGTAACTCTCTGCTGTTGGCAGGTTGCATTTTATTTTGTTGGCCATCTGGTCTGCTGCTGCTGTGGATCTCGAGCTTTGAAAAGGTTTAATTTAGTGTATATTGAGGTACCCTCCATTTCCAATGTATTTTTGAAACTTGAAGGAATAAGATATTAGATACTTAATGAAATGTACATTCAAACTGCTTCAGCAATTACAGACTGGCCACATTAGCAGGAGCAAACAAGGACAAGGTGTTGTCTTGGTCCTGGAAACTTGCACTGGTGACTTATAGAGAAGATTGGCCAAGCTTCTGTGTACTGCACACTGTAGAAATTTACTGAAAAGTTACTCATTACCTTGCAATGTCACATGATGGCTGAAAATCCTTTGAGTAGGTTAGATGGAATTGTACTGTGGTTTTTTGATGCAAGAAGTATGGAAGAATAAAGTAAAGCAAATGAAATTTGTCAAAAAATTTGTGTGTTTAATGTAGAAGGCATTTTTGATGCAAGGTAGTGTTGTAGCATTCATCTTTTCAGAGGAAAAGATTATGGTGATGCATTCCTATAGAGAGGATAATGCTAATGTCAACCACGTATACATCTGCACGCACATGTATACCGTGATGCTCATTAAACAAGTGAAAGGAATAGTGTGAATACTTCTATTCAGAAGTAGATTTTTTTCTTCATCTGTTTTGTTTTCTCTGTAAGCCCAGTTGGGCTTAGTGTCATAATATGGTTATCAGTATCACTGTGCTGCCAGCACTAGAAATTAGCCTTGTGGTGTGCTTTAAATAGGACTTAATTCAAGTTTAAGGCAAGCTGTTTGTCTGTGTTTGCTTATGGTGAGAATGTTAAGGTTGTTGCATGTTTTTGTTTTCAAATAAATCAAAGCAAATAAAAGGAAGAATTAAGTAAACAATTTATATATCTTTGTTTTCAGAAATGGTATTGCAAAGACTACTGTGATTTTTGAATAAAGCCAAACAGGAAGCAAAAGTACAAGTGACTATAGTCAAACTTATTTTTCTTTTCCAGCTAGAGTAGACATTACAACAGGAGTACCTATGAAATTTATAATACATTCAAGGCTCATTGAAAGCATTTTCTTCAGATAGAATTAAATGAACTGTGGGAGCAGAGTTTAAATGCACCTCATCTGTCCAACAGCTCCTGTAGGTGAGATGTTAGAAGTAATGAGAACAGTTCTTACAAATAGCTTGGTCTTCTTTAGACTATTGAAAAAGCCTTAGTTTTTCCTACATAGTCTTTATTTCTTGATATCCCTCACTTTGGCTTGCACTTCTTCTCTTCACCACCCTTGACTTGCGTGCCTGGGGTTTCTTTCCCCAGCACACACCATGCCAGGGCATTCACACTGTTTAGTAGAGATTTCCATCGACAACCACCCAGCTGTGCTGTGCCAAAGCAGCCTTGACCAGACAGTTTATTTACTGAAAAGACATGGGGAGCAGCATGAGGTCTGCAGTTGTGTCTACACTGCTGGGTGTGAGCCCCTGTGGAAGGGGGCTTGATGCCAGCCTTGTCTCTCATCTCTGTTGCCACTCCATGGGAGGGCACAAGTGGGAGCATGGTGGGTGGTATAGGAATAGTGTGGGGCTCCATGCCTTGCCCATCTGCTTTCTTGTGTCTCGTCTACCTTGAACTGGTGCCACAAGACTGAATTTTAGCAGACTAAACAGCATGAGATCCTCCCCAGAAAGGCTCTCATCTTTCTTGAGGCAAAGACAGATGGGATTTGTGATTATCCTGAACACAAGCTAAAGGGTGTTCAAACTGTCAATGCAGAGAAATGTAAACCTGCAGCTCAGGTAAGCTGAGATGTTGTCATTGAGACTAATCAAACAGCACAGCTCAGTGCTACATTAAACAAAACTGTCTTGAGATATTCACCAAATCCACTGGTGCGGAAGCACGACGTGTTAAAAGAGATGTGCCTCGGAGGCTTGCATGGTGCAGAGGAGAGGCACACAGTCAGCAGCTTATGAGAAATAAAACTGCCAGCTTTACAGCTGCTGTCCTAACTATCTTATCAGGATGGTAACTTGCTGCACTTGCACTGTGGCGTCCGGTGTGAACAGCGGCACTGTCAGTGGGAATGAAAACTGAGGTCCCATGACATAAGGCAAAAGCAGCACAGAAATCATATCCTAAACTACTGCTGTCCTGGAAATGACTATGTAAAGGCATCGTTATGACAGTGCATTATATTATTTTGTCAGTGGAAGTTCACAATATACAACCTTTTGTAGATGCTGGGTCAAGTCCCTGCTCCTATAGCAAGGGCTTGGAAACACTTCCCTTTGTACATCTGCTTGTCCTGCTCTGTATGATAGTTACAGAGAGTTAAAATCACACTGCCACAGAACGCTCAAGAGAAGCATCCTCTAGAGTTGTATTTTGAGGCTCAGTAACCAGGGCTTCCCATCAGATCTGCTGGCTTAAGCTGTGGTGATTTGATATTGCAGTTTTTGTAAGATTTTCTCAGATTTAGTGGAGCATTTCTTGCAAAAAGGCACACAGGTGGTGATCTTGTGGTGGCCACTTAAGGTACTGTCCACATTGAAATCCCCACCTCCCCTGATGTCTCAGCAGGCTTACCGTGTTGTGATTAGCAAAGACCCTGGGAGAGGGTGCCTATAAAAACAACTTCCAAAGGAGTTTGGCTGAGGCTTTCTTCAGGGCTGTGGGGCTGTAAGGCTGAGTCTTCAAGAGTTACTGCTGTGCTGGTGACAATCAAGAGAAGTCTTTCAGTGCTGGGGACTTGCCACACTGGGACCACACTTCTGTTACTGGTAGTAGTGGTCTTCAGCTTTTACATATGCCAACCGTGAGGGGGAAAGAGGAAGCAGTTGTCTTCAACTGGAGAGCTATTACAGAAGTGCTGTTGTAATAACAAGCCTAACATTACGTAGCAAAACAGGGATCACACTTCTCTTTTGCCCCTTAGATGTTTTTCACCTCCTACTGTCTGCTCCTGTGCAGGCTGTGTCATGCTGTGTGAGTGGTGTCAAGAGATCACCTTTAGGATCACCATTAGAGCTCATCTTGATTCCTTTGCTATGTTATAAATTTCATTTCTGTGGGGTTCAACTGATTTTTTTTTGTGGTTTTTGTTTTTTTATGTCTGTCATTTTAGAGCCACTTGACAGGAATATTTGTGAGATAAATGTTCCTCCTACAGATAAGGATAAATGTAGGTGTTTGTGGAAATAACTAACAGTGAACACTGTAAAACAGTAGGGAAGGAGTAAGGACAGATGTGTTCGGTTTTCCTCAGGGAATTGAAAATAAACTTGATTTGTCTTCTTTAAATCCTTACACTCAGTTGACAAAAATGTGGGAAGTGATGTTTACTCATGTAATAGAAGTACCTTAAAAAACAGCTAAGGAAATTTGGCAGGTCGGAGATTCATTTGTGTATGTACGTATGTAACTTGGTTTATGGGAGGGTTGATGTTTCACTGTACTCTCCCTGATAGTGACATAATCTGTTTTATTTTCATAGATGAATCCAAAATATGTATTTGGCATTCTGTGTGTTCTGCAAAGGACATTTCTCTCTCAATTTAGGTCAGAGATTTTCAAAGGCAAATACAGCAGCTAGGCATCTAATATCCACTCATATTAATGGAATCTGATTTCTTCTTTTTTGCTTTTTGACATCTTTCATTTCACAGTTTTTATTTCAATTGCACCTATCTAATAGGAAGATGTAGACAAAACAGTCACATACCTGCCAGCTTTACTGCTTGTTGTAGTCTTGGTAGACTCTTCCTTTATCCATTGATTACTGCTGTGGTTCTTTTTCATTATGTTCCACATTTCTGGCTGTCCAGATAATAGGGTGAGCAGTACCGAGGACTGGATGGCTCAAACTCCAACAGCCCGGAGCAAACAGCTGCTGGGCACTGACTGCTGGTCTGATGGGCTCTGGTCATATCACGCTCACTGCATCTTCAGGGTGAATTGCTCCTGACCTGCGAGGTAAATCTGACATGTGCAGTGCATGGCAGAACTGCTGCATACATGTGGATCAGCTATACAGAATCCCAAGTACATGGCTATGGTTTTGAATTTATGGTAGAATGTCTATCACTTAAATCTTTTTCCTAGGATAGATATTTCTTGTAGACATTCATACCTAAAATAGCTACAAAAGCCTATGCTGCACTTAAATATTTCTTAACCACCCTTTTCCTGCAGAGCTACTATTGACTCACTATGTTTTTCTCCTTTTTTGGCTATTTTAGTTTAAAAAATAAGTACTGCAAGTGTCCAGATTTTGTTTAGCCATCTTGTCTCTCAGTAGTCTGCTGTGGTGATCTGTGTTATGCCTGGCTTGAGGGAGCATTCATTTGGATGTACAGCTTTGTTGGTTGTGGAGCACATCATGGGCAGGATGCAAGTGCCTAGCCCCAGGGCCAAGGCAGATGTCTCAATTGCTTTTCAAACCCTTGGACTGAAATTAGTTCATTATTGCCAATGCCCTATTTAGACTGGTTAGAAACAAGCAGTAAAAAAGTAAACTGCTTGAAACTTCATCACAATGAGGGTGAATTTTTTACAAACATTGGTGTTAGTAATGCATTGTTTAATAGTAATTTTGATGCAGAAATAGACATTGTGTGGCTATAGCTGATTAAGTATTTTTCAGGTCACGTGGCCAAATCACATGTCCTTTGGCTCATTATGCTGCTGTGGTTTAAGACTGCCCAACTTATATTTGCTGAGAACTATGGTATGGCAAAGACCTTGACTTAATTGCTGTTTGCAAACCTGGCTTTATTAAATAACAAGGCATGTGCTTCCTTTATACTTTGTGAGTTTCCCCAGTGATGTGTCGTTGTTACTAGCTTGCTATTAATATGTTAGCATATGGGAAAATATGGAATATTTTCAGTGAGAACCAAAGCTTCCTGTCTTCCTGTCTAGTGAGATACTGTATCCATGTATTTATGGTGCAGGTTTTCAGTAGTTACTCTGTAACAGGCATGTAAAAATCCCTCAGACCAAGTTGCAAATTAGTTCACTGCAAATACTGTGATGTCTTTAATACAAAGATAAGCCAAGAAGTCGACAGGAACTGCTGTTTGCCCTTACATTTAGAAGAAAAGAAGAACAGATGTATCTAAAGGCTGATAAAAATTACATTAAGTATATACAGATACTTCCTGCAGTTAACATTGATTCTTGCTATGAGTGTAAGGAGCAGAGTGCAGAGGAGCTGCATGGTTGCATCTTGCTTCCAATGCCCAAGCCCCCTTACTGTGGACCAGCTCTGCCCTGGTGGTTTCTGACACACTGAGCACCACTTGCCAGCTCACAAAAGATTTGAGAGAAATTCCTGTTCCTTCCTACTGAAACCAGCTGGGTGTCTGTTAGCCTTTCTGTGATGGCAGTAACCTGGCTCGCTTTGCTCTCCTCTTCCATATGGGGGATCAGGATGACTCTTTGCCTGGGGCTGGACCTCCAGTCATCCCCACATCCTTCCCAGCATCGCCACGATGAGTCCGTCCGAGGAAGGCCAGCACTTGCTTCAACTTACATCCACAAAGTGGCAATAATCACCCTGGAGCTGGGTGGTGAGCATGGGCTGCCCTGCCTGCTGCCCTGCCTTGCCTTGCCTGCTGTCCTGCCTGCAGCCTCAGGGGTGCCTGGGCAGCTCTTCTGGTGTGGTCAAACTTTGAGAAACGTTTTTGGTAAACATAACACCAGGGTGCTGCTGGATTCCTTTTCTTGCCGGTGAGATTGAATGATACAAAATAGCTGTGTTGCATCATATTGCTGTATTCCTGCTGCAAATTCAACGTAAAATAAAGGGCTTGCAATGCAGAGGGCTATGGCTGCTTATGGAAATCTAGCTGCATTTGCTTACAATTTTGTTTAATATCCAAATATACAAAAGTTCAATTTTCTGTGTCCTTAGTCTGAAACCAAGTAATAGGCTAAATCTTATTTGAACAGAACATGTTGTCTCCAGTTTATTTGTCCATTAAAGTTTACTGATAAATTGATCTTTCTGTAATGGTTTTTATGTAAGGAGTATTCTATAAATCAGTCTTTTAATAGAGCCAAATACAATACTGATGCTAACGTTTTACTCGCAAAACAATGGAACACAATTATCATGATTTATTAATAAACCAAAATAAACCTGGATCTTGTGTACTATCCAAGAAATTGCCTATCTTTTGTTTAATCAGATGTAGTAAATATGATTTCATTATTGTTTTATAATAAGGTTTTGTTTTGTATTTCTGAAATAGCCTTCCCCTTTGGTATACTTAATCAAACCAGCCAATTTAAGGATCAGCTCCTATGCTGCATGTTTTATTTTGCTTTTTGTGCCCAACTGTAGAAAATAGCATTACTTTCCTAATATATATTTGAACAAGAGGTAGCAAGGTTACTGTGCTTAGAGCAGACTGTGCTGCACAAGTGAGGGACCCCTTTGCCCGTAAGCTTGGCAGGTCCCACCCGCAGTGCTGAATTGGAGGTAAGGATTTCTCCCCAACTGGAAATAAAAAGGAGCAGGACTATTTAAAGGGGTGATGGAGGCCCTGGAAGTCCCCATAGCTCTTCTTGACCCGCGGGGTTTCAGTATCACCTTGTTTAATCATGTTTCTTACACATATTTGAACCTTACATATAGAATGTACGTAGTAGCTTATCCCTAATAAAGGACTGCATTCAGTCAATGGGTTTCATTTCTGTCATTTCAATCCTTGTTCTTTAATTTCCAGCTCCACTATTCAGCTTTTCAAATGCTCTGTAATCGCCTTGCTCTCTGAAAGCATCAGAAATTTTCTCATGATTCTTTATGTTACCCAAAATGTCCTAAAAAGGTCTGTCATCTCTCAGAAACAGGTGTGAGTGGGAAAATCACATCCACCTGGCTATGTGTGAGCACTTTAATGATAATATTAAGCTGCACTGCTTTTTCTGAAATGGCCTCTTTACGTTCCCATTAAAAAAGCTGATAATAGCTTTTTAAGGACGCCTGCATAACCAGAGAAAAAAATATTTCACAGTTTCCACCATAACACAATAGCAGTTGAATAAAGCTATTTTCAACCTTTATGGGAATTACTTGGGATTTCTATTCTGTTAAGTGTGATTCAAAAATCCCATTTGTCTTGACTGCATAGTCACCAGTGTTGTACTTTCATCAGCCCAGACTGGTATCTTGTGAAGTACGTGAATGATGAAAAATGGGGTTTATGCCCACAGCCATAAAAAAAGTGCAGAAATAAAAGACTGAAATTTCAGGTACTATTTCTTTTGCATCAAAGAAAGTAACCAGAGCAGTCAGTGGTGTCTGTAGCTGGTGGCCCTTCCTTTTCCTACCAGCAGCTGTCTCAAATGGATGGTGGTATTGTCAGGGGCACTAACAATGAAGGAGGCTGGCAATACTGCAGGCTGATGTAGCCCCCTACCCAGATTCCCTCCACCACACTGTCATCGGAGGTAGCTGAAGGGGTTGCAGGGTTAAGCTGTAGGCTGCTAAAATGCCTAGGAGTAATGAAAAAAAAGCATAGGTTATCCAGCAGGTGTATGCCTGTAGCAAGAGTGCAAACGCATTTCTCCCACTGGAAATTCCTTACAAGTGTTTTGTAAGGATATCATTATTATATTATTATGAATATAAATTATTTTGTATTAGTAATAGAAATATTACAAATAAATTCGAAGATTTCACTTTTTTCAAAACACTGCAGAAAGAAGGTCCTTAGTAACATTTACCAGCTATGCACAGCTTCTGTTTTAAAGAGTAAAACCACCCCCAAAACAAAACCAAATGTGGGGTCAGTACAGTAAAGCTTACTATTTTTATTAAAAAGTTTAGTTTTGACAAAAAAAGAACCCAAAAACCTAAAACTGTTTGCCAAAATTGCCACAAACTCTTGCTGAACGTTTAACCTACCTGTGTGCTTTAGTAGTTTAAAAAAACATTTCAGATTTGTTTCTCTTCATTTTAGATGGAGAGTTTCCTAAAGGGAAAAGTATTTTTTCCTTTGTTGAGCTGCTGTTTTATTCCTCTTGAAAAACAAATTTACCCTACCTCTCATATCCTCAAGATGTCCACATTGAGTGCTGCCTACAATTGCTCCCATGCTCTTTTGTTTAGTACCCCAGGATGCTAGAGTGCCAGCACTGATTATTGCTGGTTTTTGTTTGAAGGTGTGCTCTTTGGAGGATGTAGTCACCATCATCATAACCAAACCACATTTGTGCATAAGGTTAATGCACTGTATGTGAGCCCCTGTTATTCTTCATAGCCTGCTTAAGGAGCATCTGGTTGCAAGACAGTGAAATAGATGTTTAGAGAGCCTCACTGAGGCACGCTTTGGTTTTAACATGTTGTACACAAACGTCTGTGTTTTCAAGTTTCAGTGTGATGCAGACATTTTGTTATTGTTTTTAGACAATATAATTTAACTGTAATAGTTGCTGACAGGGAGAGGAAATCTGGGCCTTTGATATATGAGTGTGTTGTGTTTTAACCCCAGCTGACAGCTAAGCACAGCACAGCCATTTGCTCTCTCTCACCTGATGGAAGGAAAGAATCAGAAGAGCAAAACTGAGAAAATTCATGGGTTGAGATAGAGACAGCTTAATAGGTAAAGCAAAAGTCACGCATGTGAGCAAAGCAAACCAAGGAATTCATTCACCACTTCCCATTGGCAGGCAGGTTCAGCCATCTCCAGGACAGCAGGGCTCCATCACACACAACAGTGACTTGGGAAGACAAACATCCTCACTCTGAACATTCCACTTTCCTTCTTCTTCCCCCAGCTACAAATGCTGAGCATGACACCACATGGTCTTCAATATCCCTCTGGTCACTTGGGGTCAGCTGTGCCAGCTGTGTCCCCTCCCAGCCTCTTGTGTACCCCAGCCTGCACGATGGTGGGGTGAGAAGCCTTGACTCTGTGCAAGCACTGCTCAGCAGTAACTGAAATATCCCTGTGTTACCAACACTGTTTCCAGCACAAATCCAAAACACAGACCCATACTAGCTACTATGAAGAAAATTAACTGTCCCAGCTGAAACCAGCATGGGGGTGGTTGCAGCTTTTAGTGCCATGAGGTAAAACAAATAGTTTGTTTTCTTCAGGCACTCTGGAAGTGAGTTTGAAGATTTGGATACTGGGGTACTGAAGATTTGGATACCCCTTGCTTTCTTACCTCTATTTTCAGAGCAAAGTTCTTTAATATTTCATTAGTGTTGGACTTTTCATTTCCAACCTCAACAGCTCTCTAACAGTTTGGCTACCCTAAGAGAGCTACATTTCTGATTTACAGCTGTTTTCTTCAGTGACATTAATACATCAGCAAGGCCTAAGAAAGCTATCTGGCAAGGACGAGACTCTATCTTTTTACCTGCTACTCTCCTGTTACAAACAGTTTATGATCTGTTGTAGGTCCCTTGAAAATGGAAAGCTTTTGAGAAATGTTGAGATGGCTGCTCCTTTATCTTGTGCCCCTCACACAAATCACCCTCCATAAGATAAAACTGGAGTCTGAGGAATCATAATTTAATCGTTTCTCAAG
This sequence comes from Melopsittacus undulatus, assembly GCF_012275295.1. Taxonomy (NCBI): domain Eukaryota; kingdom Metazoa; phylum Chordata; class Aves; order Psittaciformes; family Psittaculidae; genus Melopsittacus; species Melopsittacus undulatus. The sequence continues at coordinate 61,275,738 of NC_047528.1, read as the reverse complement.
CTGGCAATCTGCTTCAGCATGTCCTTCATATGGCTCTAATAGAAGACCTTCTCTGAATGACACATTAAAAAACAATAGAGCCAGCAACGGAGCCTCTGGAGCTGCTGCAACTTTGAGGTCAATTAATTGTCACTTAGGATGATATATCTGAGCTTGCCATTAGTTTCCCAGCCTGCAAGGAGCTCAGGCAGGCATGCTTGCCTTGTACATGGCTTAAAGACCATCATGTCCTTGATTCTGAAGCAAAGCTGGAGGGCAGTGTCATGCCATCAGCTTTATAAGCAGAGTTTTTCACTGATTTCAAAGACCTTCATGCTTTTATCCTGGTAGTGAAAGTCCTGTGCATGGAGCTGTTTGAGTGAGCAACAGTTTAGACAGGCAATGGGCTGCTAGCCATTAATCCAGGGTTCTGCTGAAGGTTGGGGATTTACTGGCTTTTTTCCTTAGGAAGTGTTTAGAAATTCAGAAAGCAAATATCCAGCCAAGTCTGACCAAGGTATGTTGTTCTTGGGGATTTCATGATACTGGTGAATGCCTGAAGATGGTTGAACATCTCTTCTTGTATATACAGGGTCATACCTAAATAAGCTGAGAGTTTCTTCCACAAGAAAAAAGAATCCAAGCTTATTAGTTCTATAGAACAAATGGGTGAATGTTTCATAGCTTCTTTCCCTAGTTTACTCTAAGTCCTGTCCTCAGCTAGTGGCTACTGTGTATGTACTGTTCTTCTTGCAAACTGCCTTTCTGAGTGACCCATCTGGCCCCCCTGAGAAAAGAGGTAAGCATGATCTGAGGACCATGAACCCCCAAGGCTGTTGCTACTGGCAGCTGTTGTACTCATGGGGTCTGGCTCTATCCTGCCTGCACTGATCCATCACTTCTCCTCCCTGTGGCTACCTGAAACTGCCCTGTGCCTGGCTCCAGGCTGAGCCTCCCTGTGTTTTCTGGTAGAATGCAGTGGGGGAAAAATAGATATTAATGTGACTTTGGAGCCTCCTGTACAGGACTTGGATATGGGAAGATGGAATACAGCATCCAGGCAGGAGTGTCTCCCAAAGGCTTATCCATTTTACTGCTAACTGTAGAAGGGCCCCAAAGAAGAATTAGTTTTACTTGTCTGTTTAATTTCTGGGCAATGCTGGTCCATTGATGTCTGAGTAACAGTTCTGGCATAGTTTCAGCAGCAACTTTGAGCTTTTCTTCAGAGGGTGTATTTCATTACATCAGCTTTTAACTGCTGTATTTTCAATACTTATCTTAATATAATGCAGTATATATATTGAAGATAGAACCCTAAGTTTTATGGAATACAGAAAAATTTGAGAAGTATTTAATAGCCATCTGCCTCCTGGAAGTAAATCAGTTATTTTTAGCAGTGTTTTGGAGTAAATGTTGAATATGTAACACAGAAGATTGCAATGGTGATTCACTGAAGTATGACTTACAATAGACATTGTAGAGGAATTTACAGCTCGTTGCCCGTGGCTTTGAGGTGCTGACTGCTGCAGCCTGTGGCAGCCCAGGGAGGCTGTCAGGGACCAACAGGAGCAGATAGCCATCCTTCGGGATTGGTTTCCCCTCCTTGCTGCCTCCCCAGAGGCCAGCAGCTCAGCCAACTCTCCCGGCCACAGAAATATTTCCAGGCTTTGCTTCAAAATGAACGCTAACAGTTTGCCCTAGCACTCTTGTCTCCTTTCTACACTATGCTCTAGGAACATGCTTGGTTTCTGGGCAGATGAGGCAGTGGGTGGAGAGGGAAGGAGGAAAGAGTGTTGGCAGCAACTGTTTCTGGCATGGGCTTCAGAGGCAGGTTAGCCTGGGGAGAGCCAGAAAGCAAGAGTATTTGTCTTCTGCTTCACTAGCCAGTGAGTGGGCTGCTCATGGTGGAGCTCTGCCAGATGCATCTCGTTTTTTCTGCCTCCAGAGGTGCTGGGGCTGATCAGTTACACTCCTCAAGAAGGAAGGGAAAAACTGTCTGCAAGGAAACAGCCACCAGTCCCTTGTCACCACCTTGTGACACCAGGCAGGAGGTCATGCCTGTATCCCACAGCCAACACCAGGTAACAGTCTCTGGCTGTGAGATTTGTCCAGGTTGCACAATGGAACTAGCGATGGATGATAATGCTGTCAATATTGATGCAAAATGATTTTTTGAGACATTTGGCAAGAGCTAAGTGCCATTCCAGAAGAGTGTATAAAAATGAAAGACAAGAACCCTTTTGTTTAAAATAAACAAACAAAAAATGTGGGAAACCAGAGCACTTGGAGTTCTCTAAATTATTTTGCAATGTAACACATATCAAATATTTATCAGATTATTTTCTAAATTCAAATGGAAGTTGTGAATCCTTCTAATTATCCTGAAAGTGCATGTTTGACAAATAAACACTTCATCCAAAAACTTCACTTGACCATACTGTTAGCACTGTAGTCTGTTTGCAGTGCTAACAAAATCATCCCATTCACTAATCCTGTCACTTGCCTGCTGCCATTTCGCAGTGTGGCAGCTCAGTTTGAGAGGGGAGTGTAAGTGCAGATAATTCAAGTTAAGTCTGCAGCAAAGCCACAGCAGCACAAAGCCAAATCCAGGTTAGAGCTGTGTAAAAATTTTACTGTCCCACTGGCTTGTTATTCTCCAGAAATACAGTTTCAGGGCATGTGAATCTGCTTGCTCAATCATTTTGGCTTAATATAAAACAAAAGTAATAATTTTGCACCTTTTGAAATGTTTCCCTTTGGCATTTTCAAAACAAAACCAAGTTAACTTCTTGTTTTGAAAATGTCACTCCAAATTTCATTCAATATGAGAAGGAACAGAAGATGTTGTAAACTGAAGCAAAGCTTTCATTAAACCTTCAAATAAATTACTGTAGCTGGAAGACACCCATCCTTGTTCCCTGGTTGGGTTAGCCTCTTGAAGGGTGTGTGGCTCTTCAGTGTAGTTATGGTCACTGTGGGGCACCTGATGGCAGCGTGTCGCTGGTGAGGTTGTGATGCTGCTACAACAGATTCTTACTGGAGTGAACATGTGGGGCAGGTATCACCTGTGGGCTGTTGGGAAGGATCAAAGAAAACCTAAGCCACTGACTGGACCAAAGCCCATGTTTCCACCTAGCACATTTAAGCAGAGGGAGCTTCCACTTCCTCCAGGAAACATTAAGAATGCCTAGAAAACCAGACAGACCTCTGCGAGAATGTGGCCCAGATGCTCAAGAGGAGATGGTTTGAAGGGGTTCCACCACAGAAGTTGCCCACAAGAAAAGCCCTGACTTAGAGGTGCCCTCCACTTCCCAGAGCCAGGCTTGGCAGCTGCCTGTCACTAGCAATGGCTTCCCATGGCTTTTCTTCCTTATGGTATTGTAACCCTGCTGCTGCTGTAGCATTTGAGGTAAGAAACAAACCAGCCCAGCTGCCAGCCACTCAAGTCCTTGGGCACTGCTGCCTTTTCCAGGGAGTGGGATCTCTCTGGATGTGATCTTGTCTATTAATCACATTTTTAGAAGCCCATCATCTTTTACTAATGTTGTTCTTTCCGCAGATGCTTCTCCACACTTTTCCACAGTGGGTTTCAGCCAGGCCGCAGCTCAGCAGAGTCAGAAAATGTAGCTTTTGTCACTCAGAAATTTGAGATGTAAGCAGAGAGGAGACGGGCAAGCTTTCCTCATGCCACACCACAGCACCATTCTTGTGGTGTTTGCTCAAACACTACAGTAATTCAAGGAAACAGACGGAAAACGAACAGTGTGCGGAGTTTCTCCAGCTGAAGAAACTGCTGCTAGCCACTGATCAGTCTCCCTTTGCTCTCAAGTTGTAAAACAGGTACAAGTCCTGTTGCAACTACCCCTGCAGTCCTTTGCGTTGGAAGTAAGGGAATTTTCTAGGGAGCTTAATAATTTTCCCCAGTCTGTCTGTTAGGAATAATGGGAATACCATGGTACTCCCATGGTAACAGCTTTCCCTTGCAAGAAGGAAGTAATATTTTGATGATAACTGCTATACAACGTGGAAACAAACCTGATCCAGTTTCTGTGATGTTGAAATAAACTTAGTAAATTATAGATAAGTCTTCTCTGGGATACATTACATAGTTATCTCTCCTCCACATATTGTGTCCTTTTATAGATTTTTGTAAAAGAAATGAAAAAAACGAAGTGGCACAAACAGGAAAAAGAATAATAAATATAACAGTCAATAAAACAGGAAAAGAAATAATAAAACAGTCGATAATTTCCCAGCTACAGAAGGACAAGATTTAAGGATTCTGGAAAGGACACCAAAGGTTGATGCAAAGAAATTAAGAACTGCCCAACCTTGCTGTAATCCCTCGCTATTGTAAATCTCTTGCAGTTTGAGAAAATAGATGACAGTCTCTTCAAAGATAAGAAAAGCTTATCTGAAAACAAGAAACCCAGACAAATCCTGGGCATTGTAGGTGTTTAATTCTTCTGGTACCAATTGAAAAAAATAACTGAGTAAAAAAAGAAAGGAGTCTTATTCTCTGTAGAAATAATGCAGAACTCTTTTCTTACATAATTTGAATAAAAATCATGCAGAGGTTAGTGGAAACATTTGAGAAAGTAATAAAGCTGAGGTTATTAATGGTTCCTCACCGTCCTGGCACTAACTTCCCATTCTTATTCAGGACTACTGAGCTATTTTACCGGCCTTAATTCTTCCCTCACAGTTGTGGACACAGGACTATCCACTTTGCAGGTGGAAGGACTAAAGAGTGGAGACGTGTTGACATTGAATTACATGGTGACAGCTCTGGGAGTATGTGAAGTCGGGCTCACAAAGTTGTGTTGTGTTTTGATACAAGTGCCAAAGGAGCTCTGATCATAATGTATAAAATAAAATGGAAGAGATACAGATGTTTTCATCATCAAAATCTTTGCAAGTAAGGAAGTATAAATAACAGAATAGTTATTTGGGGTTGTTTTGCCAATGACACCAAGCTGTGTGGTGTGGTCAGCATCCTGGAGGGAAGGGATGCCATCCAGAGGGACCTTGGCAGGCTTGAGAGATGGGCCACTGCAAACCTCATGAAGTTCCATGAGGCCAAGTACAAGGTCCTGCACATATGTCAAGGCAATACTGGGGTTGAGATCTCCCAGGGAAACCTTCTATTAGCCTTTCAATACCTAAAGGGGGCCTACAAGAAATCTGGAGAAAGACTTTTTTACAAGTCCAGAGTCGCTGTGGGACTCCTGATAAGCAGCAAAGAGCAACACTTACCTAGAAGTATGAAAAAGCATGCTAGGAGTTGTTAGCTGGAAAATGCACCTTGAAATACTCAATGTCTGTCTCATTGGCAGATTACATGAAGGAGTCTTTTATCTCCTGGACCCACGAGACTAACATAAAAGAAAACTGGAAACTAAGCCTTAGCCCTGAGGCCAAGTGGCATGGATTGGTTTGTACTCACACTGCTTATGGTGAGCTCTGTGCAGAACAAATTAGGTGCATCCACCCCACGATGTACTTAACCCTGAATCTCCTCTGGGTCCCATATGGTGCTCCAATAACCCTGAGGGTTTTTATCTCTTTTTCTATTCAGATTTTTTCACCATCTGTTGATGGGGTGGTTTTATTTCATGAAGCTGAAAATGTTACACAACCTGGGGCATGGCATGAAGCTGGAAGACCCAAACTGAGCATACAAAACCCATTGGGATAATGTTATAAAGTTGCGTGGGATGGATGCAGCCATACCTGTTGTCTTATCCATACTTTAGGGGGTGCTATGGGAAGTGAGTTATCCCCAGGAGGGTGCTGAGGCACTGGCTCAGAGAGCTGGCTGGAGCAAACCAAACCAGAGCCAGATGGAGTAAAAATTAAGCTCTGGGGATGATCAAGGCTCTCCTGATTGACCACACTCTAGGTGTAACCAGAAAAAGGGGGAATAGATAGTAATTGAACATATGCAAGGAAGAAAGAACAGATGTCTTCAGCAGTTAATTTGCTTTTGTATTCACAGAAGAGGCCAAGAAACGTTCCTCATCAGAGGAGTTTGGGGTCACTCAGTGTTGGGCTGGAAGAGTCTGATGTTACCAAGGAGTGATATACTTGCACCCCAGCACCTTGCCAGCCCCTGCCTTGAGCCTTAGAGCAAAGCCCCACCTAGTTTTATAGGGGAAGAGTGGGGCTGCCATCAGCCAAGAGCTTATTACAGCTCCCACCTTGAGAGCTGTGAAAACACATGAGGGCACGTGCACCTTGGACAGGCAGCAAGTGGGTGCAAGAGGGGACCCTGGAGGTGTGGATGGGAGGCACGGGTCAGCCCATAGCACCAGCATGTGCCTCCGCCTCACCCTTTGCCTGCACTTATTTGTACTTTGGGAAAGGGATGGCTAGAAAGCTGTTGTGTGTCTGACAGGAATTATCCTGGTGGGCTGCTTCCAGGCAGTGTGGAAAATGCCCCTAGATGGGCAAGCACTGAGGCCTGCACACAGGCATCTTGCCTTGCTGCCCTCCTGATTCTCACAGGACCTGAGTTAGTCTTCAAGGATAAAGAAGTGCAAGATGTTAGAAATAACATTCATGATGGAATGCCAGGTATTTGCGCATTTCTATGCAACTCTCAAATTTGCACTTGCTCTGAGTACAATGCAATACGAAGGTACAATATCCAATAATTTCCATTCTTGTTATTCACATAGAGTTCGGTGAACTTCATGGTAGAGCCAACAGAAAAGCAAAAAGCCAGAAGAAAAGCAAAATTTCTTTTATTTTTAAAATAAAAGGAAAATAATGTTGATTTATAGGGATTAATAAATGATGATAAATGTTCTTAAAGCAGATTTCCAGTGGGCAGATGGTAAGAGGCAGTTTTTGTCACTCAGAATGATAGTGGTTAATTGAACACAACAGGAAATAACAGATGCATTCATCAGTTAATTTGCTTTTCTATTCAAAGACAAGAAAAATTATAGTGACTTTAAGTAGGAGTTGTGTCCCTGGTACAATAGGAAAGGACTTACTCTGGAGGCAGCAAGAAGAGGTACTGAAGTCATCTCTAAGAGGTGACAAAAAGCAATAACTGGGTACATCTGCTGAAGTATTCCATTTTTGTTGTTCTGTCATGGAGAGTCAAATCTCTGTTTATGCAAGGGGATGAAATGTGTTTGCTAATTACGTTTGAATAAGATAACAAACTGTGATCTCAAAGCCATCTGTAAATGTAAAACCAGGTGGCTGAGCAGCAGAATGAAGATTGCAAATAGAAGATCATAAAAATTTGGGGTGTCAGAACCACTTGTACATCTGGTCTGTTTATGAAAAGATGCAGTAAATGGTTTCTATATTTGTAGGCTTTACCTTGAGCACAGTATTGCTGGAGATACCCCTCTGGTCTTTGGCCAGTCTTTTTACTGAGAAAAGAAGACTTCTTTGCAGTCTGTGCTGTGAGTGAATTCTCCCTGAAATGAGCTCTCTTTAGTATAGCCAGCTATGTAATTACTCTGATGTGATCTCTCATCCTTCACCAAAGGTGCCACTTGAGCCCCCTGTGTTTAACCTACCTGTCACTCCCTCAGTTGTGGAGGCTGTTTGTGTCACATATGCACAAGTGTGGCAGGAGATGAGACCTTCACACAATCAGCTGTGAGGCTCACGAGAAAGGATGCTTCATACGTTTCTGGTTTCTTCCTCTGACCTAGATTTTAGGCTCTACCACCCCCTCCCCCTTTGGTTTTGATTTGTTTTAGTTATTCCTGGAAATGTGCTGTGATGATCTGCGTTAAGGAGGAATGCTTGTCCTTCCAAATCAGAAGCCGAAACTCATTTTCTGCATTGAGCGTGGCTCTGCCTTTCTCTCTGCTTAAAGGCACCAAAATGAAGTAATTAACATGAGACTCTGAGCACTGTTATTTTTCATAATACAGAACTATTTTTTTCTGTACCAAATTTTATGGAATGGGAAGAGGTACTTAAGGAAGTTAAAAATATTTTGGTTCTCGGAAATGTTTGCATGCATTTCATATATATATATATATATATATGTATATATAGATATGTGGATATTAAGTGCAAATTCACTGGAAAAATCCAAGTATCTTGTCTCCAGATATTCCTAGTGAGCAAAAGCCATTTACATACACTTGCAGAACATGCATGTGATTGATATGTAAGTGTTTAAGGCATGAATATGTAAGGTTATCAGAATGCACACAAAATAAATGTGTACATGTTCCGTTTCTGAATACAATGTGCACATCTGTTAAACAGCTTACCTACATTAAGTGGAATATATTACTGCAAACCTTTCCTCAGCATCATTACTTTAACTGGTAAACAGGTAAAACAATGTAAAATTGAGTTGCAGGTTACTTAGGGCAGATTAAGGTAGAATTTGGTGTCATTTAATGTAACTTCTTGGTTCTGTAAAATAAAAATGTTCCTCTACAGCATTTCAACACGTGCTTTGGAAAATATATCTGCCTACATGAATGCTGAGAGGCAATGATATCCAGACATAACTTGCAAGAATCTTGCTCTGTGTGTTGCAGGGAACTGCAGAGCTTGTATTATTGCAGCCCCCCTCTGAAATGAGGAGCATTAAAGACACTGCGTTTATATTCATGGTTGATGTTAAATAAACTGTGCTGGAAAGCAGCTTTTAGAGCCATCTCTGGAGATTGATAGGGAGGAGCTGTAGCTCTGTTGGCAACTTCAGGTTGTTTCTAGTACAGCATTCACTGTATGCTTAACCACAGTAGGAGCTGGTACCACAGGATCATGTACATAGGTTTGCTCTGTGTCAAAAGCAACCAAAAAATTGGAGTTAATTACATCACCACATGAAAGGGTTACAGGAAAAGCATGAAGGTCTCTCTGATGGAGTAAAACCTGCATTGAGGGGATTTGATTTCAGCCTCATTTTGGAAAGTTTAGGCTTTCCAACATTTGTCATAGTTTCATGGAATTATATAAGGTGGTTTTCCCTTCTGAAATGTCTGAATTAATTGATCAACCCAAATTTCAGTTTAATTAAGCTTTTGCCTGTGACTCGTTCTTTGATGTGTGTAAATATATTCTGTATAACAGCAGCTTTTTTTTTCATGCTGATTTTGAAGCCCTTTAAAAGTGAGATGGGGATGCTTCTAATTGAAGCACTGGCTTCTGTATCTCCAAAGTGTGGTGCTTCCTAATTATTTAGTACTTCTCTCTAGAGAACTATCAAAGTGACACTGAAATTTCAGAATACAGACTTTTTTAAAAAATGTTGGAAAGCTATTTGCAGGATTTGTTAAGCAATTAGAGCCCTTCAAGGTGATTCCTGAGTTGGCCATTACAGTATATGAAGCACACAATGAAGTTAAATTGTCATTATTAAAAATTAGCAAGTGAAAATGAGGCAGAAGCATCTATGTAGTGTTTCTTTGCTGCAGATTCAGAATCTGAAATGCCTGTCACATCTGCAGCTCATTGTGACCTGAAATGGGAGGGTGCCTGGTACGTCTGTGAGAACAATGCCTAGTGACTGCTGGAGCAAGTGGACATCGCTTTGTGTAGGGTGCCAGTAAGTCTTTATCCTTGATGTCACGTCCCACGTTGCCTCCTGACAGCTGGCACGAGAGGTCAGCATCGCCTTTGTAGCACTTTGTCTTCATCTGTGCTGAAAGCAGTGAGAAGCCTCATTCATTTGGAGGAGGGCATTTTCACGGGTGGCTGGTTGTGTCACCCGCATGCTGCCTGCGGGACAAGGGTCTTGTTTCTGTGCTCGTGGCCAGGGGCTCCACGGCTGTCTGTAGCAGGGGCACACGCACATGGCCACATAACACCTAGCTTTGGAAGGGGTGAGTGCAGCAGGTGGTCAAGACCCCTTTTCCTGGGACTTCCTCCTGATGTCAGACATGATGGAGGTGGTAACTTCCACCAATATGGGCATTGTTCTTCATCACATGTGGATGGTGGGATTTGGGGGGATTCAAGTGCCAGAACTAAGTGGAAAGTTCACAGGAACGGAAGGAGGTACATCTTTCTCATGCAAGCATATATGCCCCTCTCCTCCTGCTTCCAACCCTGGAACATACAAAAATTAGGAAGATCTTGGGTTTAGCACCCAGAAAGAGTGCATTTTCCCCAGCCTTTCTTTCAGCAATAGAAGAATCATTTTAACAAGCACTTACAACAAAAACAAAACAAACCACTCTGTTGGTGTAAGCCAAACACCCAGCACGAAGCACTGAAGCCCAACCAGTTAGTCTGGCAAAGCTCTAAGCAACTGAAAGAGGGTGGGAGGCAGCACTCAGCGACTCTCTTGTGCCAGCTCCTGCAGCCGAGGCGGTGCTTGCAAGACATGTAGCACTGCTGTGGAAGTTTCTGCTTGCCTGGGACACAAAACCCAGACTTCATCTCTCTTCCCTTTAGCATGTGCCACATTTGAAAGGGCTGTCTACAGGATGTAGGTGTTTGCTTCAACCTGTTGCTCGCCAGAGTAGGTTAGGGCCCTGCAGTACACGTGGAGTCAAACTGAGCTCACCTCTGTTCATCCACGTGCATATAAACAGGAAAATAGTGGCCAAACAGAACAGAAAGACTAACAACTTGGCTTGAGGAGTTTGTCTGGGCATGTCGAGAGGGGTGGAGGTGAAGGGAAGGAGGTGGCTGATGTTTTGCAGGGATGGTGTTGGGCAGAAAGCAGGCAGCCCTGTTTACAGCCACTCACTTCTAGCAAGCACAATGCATGCAATTACTGAAGTAAGAGATGTCAGTGAGCGAATGCGTTTGGCAAGCTACTTGTGCTTAATCTATGCCAATTTGTGAAGTCTCCAGCGGTTTTCTTTGTCCCTTGGGAAAAAAAGGGGGGGGGGGGGGGGGGGGAGATAGAAAAAGTGTCCGGTTGCCATGGTGACAGAGCAAGGCTGAGGAGAGACCAGACTTGTCATATTTTTGTGTTTGATGCTCTCTATAAAATGATGTAAGTAATTACACATGTAGTGATTTGCCATGCGATAGAGCAGCTTCTTTTCAGGTTGCTGCATGTCACACAATATTATGCTGAGCCCCTTTTAGATCAGGGACACAAGCATATTGACATTTTGGTAAGAATATTGCTGGAGAAATTGCAGCAGTGGGAAGGAAAGAGGGCGTGACAGCAGCCCGGTTCTCCTTTCAGAAACAGAATAAGAATCAATTAACAAGTTGCCAGTGGAAACCTGGCTATAATTATAGCTCTATTATGCTGGCCGTGTTGCTTTCCCATGGAAAATACAGTTTTTAATTAACTTGTGGATTTGGCACTGACACCTACGCACTCCCTCTCAGGAACAAAGTTGGTGTTTCCCTGCTTGGGACTGGCACAATATAGTAAGTAAAGGTGCCTGTAGCACCTGCAGACCTGCCTCTGAGCAGGATGCTGTGGCCTGGCTCTTCCCGGGCCAGAGGGGAAGCAGGTGTAGCTCTTCTCCATGCACTTATTTTACAGATAAGAATGCAAAACTAAGCGTGTTTTCCTTATTGGAAAGGTTATGCTTCCTGAAGGGTACCTGAACTGGCAGATGAGCTGCAGGGGTGGAGGGACAGATGGGTGGGAGAGCCTATGTTTCTGTGGGAGGTGCCGGGTGGAGATAGTTCTTTCAAGGTGCCCAGAGGCTGTGTCCTCCATGCAGTCCATGAGACTTTTGTTATATCCTTCAGGAGCTGGGAAGGGGTGAAGTACAAAGTCCAGTTAATGTCCTGAACATGATGGGAAAGAACTGATTCTGCATCATCAGGGGCAGGGACAGAGGTAGGCTCTGCCACCTAGACCTTGCCAAGATGCCCATGTGTTAAGCCTGTTTGTGTTTTTTATTCTTCCACCTCTTTGCCTGCCACTTTTCTCGAAGGCAATCCTGAATTACTTGAGGGAAATAAGAGTATTTCAGATGTGGCAAGCATACTGCTTTTAAAATGTAAATGTGCTATAGATGCATACACCAGGCTCTGTGTTGCTTTTCTTCTGGCATCATTGCCTTGAGAGTAGTTCAGTTTTTGAGTGTAATGTGAAACTACAGGGGTTTCCCTACATAAATACATTTCACAGAGTGGCTTGTTTCTAATGGTGACCTGTGTAGGATGCTCTGGGAAAAATTCTAAAATGAAGGATGTTTTTAAAACAATCTTTCCCAGTGGTATATTCTGGGGGTTTCCTGATCTGGGTGTCATGCATAGTTTGATGTTCAATAGTGGACTTCTCTCTGAGAAACTTTTTAACTTCCCTTTTTGAGCCCACATACATTTTTGGCCTCTACCACATCCTATGGCAGTCAGATTCCCAACTATAATTATGTTTTCTGTGAAATGATAATCCTATGATTTATTTCAGGGCTGTCGATTGCTAATTTTTCACTGAATAGTTTTTGTGAAATAAGAAACTCTGAATACACAGTAGATAATAACTTCTTGGAGTGCATGATTTTACCTACCTCCTTAGTCCTCTTTCTTTATGCTGCCCAGGCTGAGTTTGTTAGTTGTCTTATCACATAGAAGGCTCTCCAAGTCTCAGCCTGTCCTTCTCCTTCTCAGCCCTTTTCTTGTACCATCATGTCCTGTCACTACTTGGCAGCTCAATAAGCTCTGAGTTGCTACATAGAAAGTAATGGAACTATGCAATGATTTTCAATCATGCAACCCTTATTGCATAAGTCAAGTCAGAGGAAGCAGGTTTATCCACGTAAATGCAGTTTGAAACAGTGAGTTAGGAGTTAACAGGAGGATAATAAATGATACTCTAAAAATAGTTGCTGAAATATTTCCTCAATTTCCTTTGTGTGGCCAGTACACTACAATAATGTGACAATCGTAGCAAGCCAATGGGTATAAAAAGACGATGGGTAACTTAGTATGTGATGAATGTTTCTCCACCTGGAGTGCATTGTTTGCTTCATTTAAGATGTTCTCACTGTGTGTCTTCAAGTTGTTGGTGTTACTGTATCATCTCTCTGTGAAAGAGATAACACCATTAGTAAACAATAACATGAAAGCTGAGCTGTGACCACACAGACAGCTAGGAGGGGATCCCTGTATAGTTCAGGTTTGGTGGTTTTTTCCCTTTGGTAATACAAATCAGAAAGAAAATCAAATGTAAATCTGCACACTGGTTGTTCTAGGCAGGCAAAAGTTGTACCATGGTTATGGGATTCCCTGAAACACCCACAAGCCTTGAGCCCTGAATGAGCAGTGAGGGTGGTCTGAGGATGGAAATGGCCTCACACACTGGCCTACCCAACCTCCTGGTGCTGGATCAGGTGGGCAGTCAGACCAGCTCAGGAATAAAATACAGTAGGATGAAACAATGCAAATTTGTTTTCCCTTCTTCAGAGCATACCTGGAAGAAGTCTTTGCCAGGTGAACCTCAGCTGCACCAGGCCACAGCATTTGATTCCAGCAAAGCCTTGAGATTTGCTGTTTACAGACTGGTGTGCTCTTGGTGGCTTGTTGATCGGCCAGGGAAGGAGCAGAGCATGGAATACTTCTGCTGGGACTCCATGTGTGATCACAGGACATCACTGAGAGTGTGAAGTGACAATTTCAGGTGTTACTTCTTCTGATTTCATATTAATAGTTGGAGCTGCCCTGAGGGATGCCCCACTTAGCCAGGAAAGTAATCTTGGAATGAAAAAGTGTTGAATTCTTTTTTTTTTTCCTTTTGTATTTTCATCTTAATATCTGGAAACAGCAAGGAAAACTCACACTTTATAAGCAGCCAGCAGCCTATGGACTGCATTTTGGTGAATCACCTGGAGTACTGTATTTATGATGCTTTTAGCTGTGCTGATTTTTGCTGTCACAGAAAGCAGAGGTGCTGGCAGAGCCTGCAGGTGATTTGCAAGCAGCAGGGTTTGGATGCTTGGCCTCAGCACCTCCCCAGATTTTTCTGAGCCTGGCAAAACTCATGAGAGTGATAGGAGCGTGCTGCTGAAGCTCTGTTTTCTTAAGGCATGCCACAACCCTGATGCTGTTTTGATGGGAATAGAGGATTGTGATGGCTGAAGCGGCTGTGTGGCCAGGAGCAATTGGTTGGTTTTTCATTCGCAGCATGAACAGGAATTAAAACAAAACCCAGAACTGTTCCTGATCTGTTCACCCAGTTGGGGTTAATGCAGTGAAACAGAACAAAACAGAGAGCTTTTTCAGCAACTGTTTTCCACCTGATGGAAACACTTCAGTTATTTTAAGTCAAGGAAATCCTGCGTTTCCTCAGCAGCTGTTGCAGTAAAGATGACTGGTCATTTTGCATATATATTTATATTGCTGGAGGCTCTTTTAAATTTCATTGCTGAACAGCCCTTCACAAATAACAGATCTTCACCTGGTTAAGTGGCTGGACATTTGACATAATGTTTCCTGAAATCTCACATAAAAAGATATTTGTGTGGGATGGGCATGACTATTATTACATGGGTAGGAAATTTACTGAAACACAATTAATAGTGAATGGAAATGGCAGCATATGGGCTGTAACAGAGGTGGCTGGGATTACAACAACGTTTGACGTTAGGCACACTTTGGTGAAAGACACAGAGGCAACCTGAAAGTAGACCCCACATCCCTACTCTGACAGAAGGTACTGAATGAGGTGATCACAAATACACCAGTAATGCTAAATTTTTTGCCAGAATACAGAAAAGTGGGGTAGGGCCTGGAAAACAGGGGCAATTCATATAAGGGAAATAATATGAAGCAGAAGGAAAAGTGAGGGAAGACAGGAGAAAAGAGAGTGAGAGCTGGGAGAATTAGATAACCTAGTGATTTTGCAGTTGTAAGTTGCAAAATCTTCTCTCTAGAGAGTGCATGTATATGACACCAGACTTCTCATTGCCACACTGGGTTGAAAGGGGCATTTGGCATGAGAGGCACAACACTTGCATCAAACATCAGTGAAGAAACTGGTTGTCTGTTCTGGCTGTGTTTTCTGTACTTGCTCTTTAAATTCTGCTGGTTACAAAAAGAAGGGAGGAGTGGACTCTGTCTTTTGGGCAGCATTTCTTAAACTGGAATAGCACTGGCAGAGTTTGTGTACATTTTTGACATTAAATGAGGCCATTAATTTTGAACTTCTAGTTAGGACCTTTTGTTAACATTGAAACACTCAGTGCTTCAGTCCTTGCAGCCACTGTGCTGTACGGTTATGAACAAAGCCTGTGCTGTGGTCTGACCCTCTTCTGAACTTTTGACTCCAGTTAACTGAATTTCAGGACACCTCTTGTGCTTGTTATTTGTTTACGGGGGGGTCAAATAATACCTTTTGGGCTGGTGGTGATTTTCTAAGTTTAACAGTGTTGTTATTATTCTGCTTTGTGTATCTTGCTTGAATGGTTTCTACCCTTCTAATTGACCCTTTTCTGGGGGTTTTGGAGACTGAGCAGGTAGCCTGACACCTTTGTAATTCCATTTAAGAACAAAAGAGAATCTACTAGTAAAGTACATACTCATTATTCAAATAGCTTTATGATTCATCCTGGCTGTCCTCATAGACAGACCTACTTTTCCATGGTTTGGTTTTGTTATTTTTTGACAGCGACAAAAAGTCACTTTTTCTTGTGGTTCCTTGCATGAGGTTTCTGGCTCCTGGTTTGCAATTGACAGTATCAGGCATTACAATGATGAGGAAAGCTACTTAATTTCGGTGTGTCAGTTTTTTAGCTATTCACTGCCTGTTTAGTACTTTAATGAACCTCAATGATAGGATAAATGCCTGTGGGATCATCATGACACAAGGTGCATGAACTTTGTATGCAGGAAGGTATAGTATAATTATTTTTCAGTACTGTTATGAGATGGATTTTGTACCTTCATTTAGGATACAGAAGAAGCTGTATTACCTCTGTGAACAGCTGGGATTAGAGATCTTGTGGCTGATGTGCTCTCTGGGAAGTCACAGCAACAATCTACCATGGAGAAGAGGGCTGGTGAAAAAAGGTATTTCAGGAAACAGGAGAGATGAACCCCAGGAGAGAGGGGAGCAAGTAGCTAAAGCTGTGTTTAGCTCATTTTCAATTGCTTTCCCAATGTTTTCCAGTCTTTCAGGAGAAGACTGGGTAATATGTCTACCTGGACACACAGATGTATACAAATATCCTGGATTGAAATATGTCAGCCTAATTCTATTCTTGAAATTCAATATTTTTAAGGGAAGGGCTAATGATCTCACTCTGCCTGTCTTCCAACGTTTCTCTCTCGTTTGAAATAGCACTTCTCAAATAATACTAATGCCAAAATTGGGACATTCTGTTGCTCACGCATGCATAGTACTGTCAGCTGAACAACATGAAATGCTCCTGCATAAATCTAGCTTTAGATAAATGTACAGGAATCCCTGGAAAACACTGTACTGTAACAGTGGAGTGCTGTAGAGGGCCATGAAAGGTCTTCAGGACTGTACAAACTGGAGCAGGGACATTGTGTTAGACTGAGGACAGAGCTATCTGCACAGTATGTTATCAGAAAAAAAAATTGTTCCCAAATATCTAACCCTCAGACACAGAGATCTGATGTTTTGCTGTGCAGAGAGGTACTTTATATGCATTTTTCTCAAAAATCTGGCTCAGTGTCAAAATAACTTCCTGCTCTTTTGTAGCAGGAGATCAAACAGGTGTAGCACAAGTCTGTGACAACCTCTCAGAGGCTTTTCCCTAAGAAAGGTTTTGCTCCCCAGCAGTTAATAGTTACACTGGGGCAACCTTGGAAGTTCTCATAGCCCTTTCTCTGCTCAAGCGACACTGGCAGACAGGAGCCC
This sequence comes from Melopsittacus undulatus, assembly GCF_012275295.1. Taxonomy (NCBI): domain Eukaryota; kingdom Metazoa; phylum Chordata; class Aves; order Psittaciformes; family Psittaculidae; genus Melopsittacus; species Melopsittacus undulatus. Next base: position 61,259,018 of record NC_047528.1, on the reverse strand, counting down.
CGTGACCTCCTGTGTGGTTCTGGTTCTAAACAACAACTGGCTGTGCTGCAGAGAGCAGGTTTTAAATATTTCATGGAAGCAGTCAGCTGCTGAAAAACATGCTTCTATTTTCTGTATCCCAAAATGAAAGAGAAGTTGATTTTCTGTCCTCGTTTTTGTTTTCCTTTCCACAGTTGTGGATTTGTGTTTTGTTTCCAGGCCAAGTCTGTGTGGTTCTTGGCAGGCTGCTCGGACATTTTTCTACTGAGCTTTTATCAGAGCATCTTAGTCTGAGTTTTACATGAAATAATACAGAAAGGCTCAATAAAGAGAAACCTGTACTACAGCCTTGCAGTCTTTAATTAGTGCTATGTATGGGTGTGGATGAGTGATAGGCGATAGGCGAGCCGCGGATGGAGCATGTTTCATTTTGATGCTGTATTGCTTTTTTGCTCTGCAGTGACATTAATAAATTGATGCAGGCAAGCATTTTAGGTTTCATTATCGCCTGAAACGCCTTTACTTTTTGGCTTGCCCCAATTTATTTATGAGGCATCATCATGCTCACATTAGAAAGAGACTAAGCTGTACGTTGATGCTGAGAATTATTGGATTATTCAATTACTGTTAATGGTGCTCAAGGAATATAAAATATTCAAGAAATATTCAAGGAAAAATCCCCAGACAACTTAGCTACATAAAGGGTTAGGGATTAATACTGTCCAAACATAAGGCCAAAGGGTTGAGGGGAAGGGGCAGCCACATGAGTGTACAGCATTGTGGCTGGCATTACTGGAAGTGATTAACACTCTCCTGGCCCCTCTCGTAAACTGACAGCATGATTTAACAGAGGAAGGGAAAGTGGTCCGTGAAGCTTTCCAGGCTGCAATCCCCCACAGCTTACAGCAGGTGCTGACTGGTGCAGGGTGGCATTCCTAGGCAGCCAGACCTGGGGACCAGGGAAAGTCTCTTACCTGCTGTCTTCGCCACCCGCCACCTCTGGGAAGTAGAAGACAAATGGCACATGGCTGAGCCTGATACCTTCATTGTGCTTCTCCCTAGAAAATTAACCTTTTGTTTTTTTAGCAGAAGTACTTCAGGCAGGAGCTAGTCATGTTTTCCATGCCAAACTGAGCTCTAGTTTACCTGAAGCAGAGTATCAAAATTGTTTAAATTACCAGTCCTGCATTGGCAACAAGCATGGCATTAGGCTGTTTTGTTCATGTGAAAGTTAGAGTCACTGATTTGAACCAAACACAGTGTTACTAGGGTTAAAGCTCTGCTCACACTTCAAACTTGGCCATCTTTCTCCCAGAAAACTGTTTGTTTTGTTTTAACCATAGCTCCTTCATGGCAATAAACATTCTGATTTGGTGAAGAATTTTCCATAACAGAGAACTATTTGGATGCTGAATATTTGCCTTCTGTTGTCTGCTAGACTGCACAGAAGTCAATCTACAACTACAGCAAACAAAAGCAAGAATTCATTAATTTTAACGATAATGTTGCTGTTTTACTCCAAGCTTAAGTGAATATAAATGTAACTTATTGAAGAGTCTCTGGCAAAAACCATCTGTGCAGGTTTTTCTAATCACATCTGTCCTTAAACTAGCTGTGCATTTTAAGAGGAAGAAGAAGCAGCAGCAGCAGCTGACCTTCAGCTGACTCCCAACAGCAGTTTCCCTTGCAGCATCAGCAGCAAGGAGCAGCCAGTAGCTCTGCTGTGGTTTTTTGGGATGGTGGTAGCATGTCAGACCTTTTTCTTTTCATACTAATATGGCTTGCCATGTTTTATTATCAATGGGCAGTTTAGCAGGAGGGTTAGGTTTCAGTGCTTTGAGTAGAGAAATTGTAAGTGAGATGAGCTAATTCTCTGTAAGGCTAGCTATCCCTCCGCTGTTGTTTGCAGTACTGTGGTTAATAGGGCAACAGTACTCCGAGAAGCTGAAAGAACAAAACAAAACCCCTATTGTTTCTGTAGTGGTGAAGATAATTAAAAGAGAACAGGGTTGAAAGGCTCTAGATGATGTAAATCATTATCTCCAGGCTTTTCTTACACCTCAGACCTTTTTCCCCAGATGAAGTCGACAAGTATTTCTGCTCTGTAAATTTGGTTTGCAACTCAGTGATGGTTTTTGTGTTCATTGAGGGGCACAGAACGTTCTTGTCACGGTCAGTGATTTTCCAAGAAATCTTAATAATTTGCAGACATCTAGACTCATTTAGATGCACAGAAGGAAAAAGCTGCTTTCATCTTGCTTCTTTATTTGTGATGGAGCTATGTTTTTGTTAAAAAAAGAAAAAAATAATTCACCCAGGGAACAGATCCTTGGGGAAATCACCAGAAACAGTTGCATGTTGAATTTATAGATCCAAACATGTTATCCTTGGCCCTGCTTGGAATGCACCAGTGGGTTCTCTGCATGAGTATCTCTAAAGATATCATACCAAACCGATGAAGTTGAAGTCATATGGAAAATTGACTGGTGTAATTATTCATTAAAAATTGTTAAAACTGCTTTGAGCATTGAATCCCAACTCATGCTAGCAGCTGCAAGATAAAGCGGGAGACACTGTAGTTTTGAGAGATACTGTCTAAGTGGTGTTTATTTGACTGAGAGTAACATAAGTCAAAGTTGTTGTCAGCATCTTCTGAAGGATCTTGAGACAAGACTACTGGTATTTACTTTTTATAATTATTACTAAACTTGACCCAGATGGGCAGATATCATAAAACACATTTTTAATGTTGCTCCCACCCCCAGGTACTTCAAAGCCAAGGTTGGAGGCCGCCAGGTAGATGATTATTTCATCTCCAACCCCACCGCACAGCACGGTGTATTAGAGCGGCACTAATGTTTGCTGCTAAGATTAGTAGCAAGCCATTTTTAATCTTAACTTGCAGTTGGACATGTCTGACCTATAAAGGTAGGTGATGAGAAGTGATGTTAGATTTAGTAGCTTTCCTCTGCAAGAGTGGAGATTGTCAATTTTGTGGCATTTCAAAACTGCTTCTTCTCTACCGGGAGCAATGACTGAAGGCAGCAACTAAAGTCTACAAAAATACAAACTGACCTGCAAGTACCTGTCAGCAACCAAGCAGTTCCCAGCCTTACAAGTGAGCACACTAAGGGAGGGGGCAGTCCACTTTCCCCAGGACAAGGATATGGCTCTCCCTACTTGTGAGGACCGAGTCTATCAGGGTTGTTAAATTCTGACACGAGATGAGACTTTTAAAACATGCTTTGCTAAATCTGCATGTCTGTGGAGAATCTCTGGAGAATGAGGTTTTTTTCTAGTTTTCTTTCATATCACTACTATTATTTTTTTCCAAATGATGACACAAAATAACATGTTTGAAGCAATGAGACCTTTTGATGAACGCTTTCTTTTGTCTTCTGTGTGTCCATAACTCCTGAACTCCTGGCTCTAGCATCTGAGACACAAGCAAAAGTGCAAAGGGTGTATGTTGATATGCTCAGTTAGCAGAAGTCCTACCTCTTCAAACTAGTAATTACATTAGATACTGGTTTTCATGTTCATTTTGCAGAACCTTGCTATTGTAATCGTACTATCTTGCTTCTTTTCCAAAAAATCTCAGTGTGGAATACGTGATAAAATTTAATCCTATTACCTATTTAATGGCACCACTTCAGAATATGGGAATGGTTGTCAGTGTGCTGCTAAGACTGAATAGTTTGTCAAAAATGTATCAGGTCTTTAGCTCAGTCTCACAACAATCATGACCTTGTAACGCTCTGATTTTGGGGTAGCTTTAATCTTCACAGCCCAGGCCTCTCTGTCCTGAGCTGTGTGTTAATGCAGATATACCCTCCACATGTGTTCTGCACAAGAGTCATCAAGTATTTGCCACAGGAGCTGTGTTTAATTGTCAGCAGCTCACACAGTGATATCCACTGAAACACTGCTTTCTGTCAAATATCTATTTCATTTTTAAAGGCTGAATATTAAGCCAGACTCTTATCATGGCTCATTCATGACACTGTCTCTCATGTGAAGATGCTGGCTGCAGGTAATCCACTTCTGGGTAAGAAATTCCAGACCACGCGGTGCAGGAAAGGTCAAACTCATTTGCAGGGAGTTGTGTTTAACTGTGCAATGCAGAAGTGAGCTTCATTACTTGTAATTAATCCTCAAGGTTCCTGAATGTCAGTTTACAGAGGCAGCCATGAAGGTAGTCCATGAAGATAATTAATATTTGTTATTCCTGACTTTGAAAAGACTCTGGATAGCAATGTTTATAAGGCCTTTTTACTCAGAGAGCCTATGAGGAAATTCCCTGGTTAAATCATCAGTACTGTTGTCTCTGCCTTAAACTGTTGTTTTATGGTAATTACTGCCATTTTACAACTGAAGAGCATGGGCAGATACGGTGAAAGATGCATCCTAATACTCTGATACAGTGGCAGGTTTTCATCATTTCAGAGAAAAAGTCCTTTAGGGAAAGGTTAATGCAGTTATCAGGCAGGTTAACTCTCTGTAGTTCCCTGAGGGATTTTCATTGATACGGGCAAGAGGGGGTTCATCTGTAGTATTTTTATCTCAAAACTATTAGGCTGCTCAAAGAGATTGAATGAAATCTAAAGATGCATTTTATTGACAGCACAAATTTTTCTTAGAAAATAGAGGCCAAACTCTCCGCAGTCGTCATTGTAAAGGTGGAACAGATAATTGTAGCTGAAAGCAGAAGATATTCTCAATTCTCTGAATTTCACCTTGGCTTCAGATTAGATGTTGGCTCCTTATTTGCACAGGGGCCTCTGTGTACAGTCTTACCATTCTTTACCTGTATTACATTGTAGACTAGACTGAAAGTAGGTTAAAGAAGAGTGATTTTCTTGCTTTTTAGATCCAGTATAAAACTGAAGACATAATCGTATTTTGTGGCTTGATGTTGATGTGAAGCATTTTTCAATTATTTTATGTAAACACAGCAATTTAAAAGATATAATGAAAACTGATTTTGCACAAATTTACAGTCTCCAAACTGAGAGACTGTTTATTATTTCACACAAAATTTGACCCTCCTGAGTCAAACTTTTTTTCCTTATAGAATCATTTCTGCTGTAGGAGAAAACAATACAGGAAAGGCTTATTTGAATGCTAGAGACACTAGAAAATGTTTCTGGACTAAAGCAGATATTCATTGTTTTGTAGCCAGGTCTTGAGGTGCAGATTTTTCTGGGTTTGAATCCCAAATTGCTCTCATTAGAGTGACTCTAAATTACTGTGGAAAGGGGGAAAGGGAGTTAGTGAGTTTTAGGAAAACACTTCTGTTAGTGAAAGGGTTTTTTGAAAATGAAATAGCCTGTCTGATACAATGCTGCTGTTTTAATATCATATTGGTTTATGAGCTAGGGTCAAACTTCATGGCTGTGAATTAGAAAACTTAACTGCCTGGATTTTAGTGCAATCTTTCTGGCAAGTGTTCAGTGAACCAGTGAAAAAATTCAATCTTTTTTATACTTCACTGGTTTGGCCGTCATAAGCAATGTTATTAATTATAGGCTCTAAAGTAACGATTCTCTGACTTGGGTGACCTAGTAGCCACATTGTCTGAAATACTGCATTTACCACCTTCACGGTACTAATTAGCATTTTTATAATGAGCCTCCACTCCAATGCTGTAATCCTCATCAGTCTACACACCTGCAGCAGCTTGTGTATCTCAGTGGCAAACACAAAGTCAGTGGGCTGTATTCTCTGATAATTGGTTCTAAAAATCCACCTCCCTGTAATTCTATTCCAAATGTATCTGTGCTTTGTTATTACCCTTTCTTTATGGATTTACAAACATTACAGAGTTTTTTTGCAGTGGTTTTAAGAAACGAGGAATAATAGTTTTGAGCAACTGAAGAAACAGGGATAGATGGTGATTTTAATATATGTATTCCTAAAGTCTAGCGAATGGTCTCCGGTTGTTTTAAGAAGTAGCATAAATTGAAGGATTTGGTTTTCAAGGCTTGCTGTAAAGTTTGCTTTCAGGGTCATATGTTAGCCATAGATGGCAGAGTGTGCAGAGTTGTAATTTCTGTGGGGAAGTCATGCTTGTCAGCTTGCAGTAGTGTGTGGTTTGCCAAAGTGTCAATATACCTTGACACCTAAAAGCTAACAAATGAAAACATCATGTTGTCACAAGGGACATGGTTGGAAAAGGTGCATTGTGGAAAGTCATTGAAAAACAAAGGAGAGAGAATTAAAAAGTTTAACATACAGTGTACTGTGTGTACACTGTACATACAGTGTACATACAGTGCCACTACCCACTGGTGGCATTCAGGTTTTGGCAGTCCTTGTTACAGGACGGGCTGTCTTGAAATTAATTCATCATTACCCAAACGAGGTGGAGAAGGTGCAGGCTGAGCATTTGGGATGGAGAACCACAGCTGAACTTCTGGGGTTCCTCTGTGAGTTCTCACATGCTGCTGCCTCTCCCCTGTGCCGTGGTGATGTGATGCTGTGCCCTCTGTGCCAGCAGGTGTTAGTCAGACTCATACAGATGGTTGGTCTGGTACCACTCACCACCAGTTTTCCTCCTCCCCTTCTGCCACCTCTCAGAAGTTTGTTTTCGCTGAGTTTGGGGCAGTGGTGTGAAATATGAATTTCCCACCTGATTTTTTTCCATTTAAGGATTTAGAGGCATAGGGCCTGAACTTTGTTCTGCCTCAGAAGCTTAAACATGTCTGTTCTTGACCTGCCAGGCAGCTGCTAGGCATGGGGTCTGGATCACCCCACTGCGTGTTGCCCTCACTGCTTTTTCTCCCTTTCCTTTTCCTGCCACCACTGGGCTTCACGCAGCTACACAAGGGTGCAAAACCAAAGGAAATGAAGCATATTTCATGTTGGGTTGTTTTTCAGCTGGGTTAGTTCCCTTATCCAGTTCACAGCATCCAAATATTTGGGCTGGTAGGAGGAGACATCAGAGGAAAGTACAGCTGCAGGTGGAGGGGAAGTCCAGAGCATCCTCTTCAGCATGTGCACTGGTTTACACTGGCTTTATGCACCTCTGTCCCAGCATGTTAGGTAAAACTGTCTCAGGAGGTAGGTTTGTTATTAAGACATTGCACTGAGAACTGGGGTGGCCAAAGCAGAGGAGTTGCAACCACCCACAGAAGGCTGGCACCATCCTAGCCCACCTTGCCAAGCACTGCTAGACATGACCTGTCTTCCAAAACTTATTGTAGCAATAGGAAATGTGAATAAACTTTTATTCTCAAGGATTTTTAAAAGAAGCTCTGCCAGGGAGAAATTTTTCTGAATAAAGTCCTGTCACTTTTCAAATTCTTATTAGAATTTTTCAAATTCATAATGAAAAGAAAATCCGCAATTTCCCCTAATAAAAAAATCTATATATACTTAATACTAGGTTATTATTCATGCTTTTATGTTCTTATACTGCGTGAATTGCACTTTACTATGTGTCACCTTTTATAAGAAAACCTACTTTTTCTTACATTTTTGTGAAATAAGGCACAGTAGCTCTTGAGTTTTAAAGTTCCCTGGGGACTTTTGAGTATTTAAAAGATGAGATTGCTGCCAGCTCCCATACCTCTTCCTTTTTATTTGAACAAAGTTTTGGCATCCTAATGTCTGAGCTCAGGTATAGGAACTCATTCATACAAATTTCATACAAACCCTATGTTAGCATATATTTGGTATGTAACTAATAATATTTCTCTGATTAAATAATATGTAAATGGTGTTGCTTCCAAAGCACAGACTTTGGGGGAGTTTCTTAATGAACAGTTATGGAGTTCTTGGGATTTGTTTGTTATTCTATTCCTGTCAAAAGGTGCAGGATTTTCTGTTTTAGCATCAGGGATGTTATGTGCATAGGTGGTGTGCCTGAAGTGTGTGCCTGGACCTAGCACTCTGAGATGTGGGGTCCCCCCCAAAAGCACTCATCAGTTTTGACTGAGTGCTGGCCCCATCCCTAGTAGGTGATCTCCTGAGTGTGCATGGGGACAGTGGAGGGCTCACTGAGACCCCACTGTCCACTGAAATGAGGACAGGTTTACCTGGTGGCTGGTGGGGCAAGGAGCTGGGATGAGCTTGTGAACCAACTTGGTGAAAGCAGATGGAGGGGAAGAGGGACTCGGAGGGAAAGGACCCTGTTGGCCACCTCCTTTTGCTTCAAGTGAATGGTATCTTTTTGCAAGTGTGCCATCTCCTTGAGGCTTTATGTACATGTATATCTTAAGGCCAGACTAACATCACTGAAACTCTCTAACTTATTATTTCCTCGGGCAGTGGCACGTTAATGTGAAGTGCATACATGGAAACTTGGAAGGCTCCAGTCCTGCCTGATGCCTGGCAGTCAAATTAAGTGAGCATGAAATCATTACCACAGGGCTGTATTTGTTTGGACTCATAGTATAATGGAACACAGTTAATGTGAGTATAATGTTCATGGATGTAAAGAGGTTGTTGGCTTGCAAGTGCACACTGGCGTGGCATCTTTGAATGTGTACAGTGCCACGTGCAAGCAGGCTCTGTCCCTCAGACCAGGGCACTTAATATCAAAGGCAGCAGAAACGACCTTGCTCTCACTGAGCTGTTTTCCTGGAGAATCTCTTTTCTACCCATACCCACCCTGGCAGTTTTTCACTAGGCCTGGTTGGTTTTGCAGTGCTCTGATTCAGATATATCCTGCCCTTTTTCATAGGTGCGTTTGAACCGGACCTTCTCCTGTGAATCCACTTTTTTAATGTGCTTAAAAATAACGTCATCAAAATGTAAAGTCTTCATGAAGGTTTGTGTCGCCACTTCTTCCAGGAGCAGCCTTGTTGGAAGGAGAGCCTATGAAGGGTTTTGCAAAGGTCTGAGAAGTACTCAGTGGATGTTTTCTTCATTAAAGAAAAAAAAAAAGACTTGTCATACTTGTGTGACTTGGCCTGAAACCTGCAGATTTATTTGGCTCTGTTGGTCTTGGCTGTGGTGCATGTCTTTTGCTAATCTTGGAGAGTTAATGAATTAACTGCAGTTACTTATTAAAGCAGCTACTAAGCGCTAATGCTGCAGAGAGCCTTGCAGCCGTGGTGCTGACCTCAGTGTGTGGGAAGCCAAGGGGACCTGGTGCTGGCATTACAGGGTATGGGGCACGGGGAGGTCAGCAAGGACTGTTTCCCAATATCCATCACTATTTCCTCACCATCATCACCTGCTTTTTCACCATCATTCCTCTGGCTACTGCCCCACTCTGCTCCACACCTTACCTTGCACCTGGAAAAGGGGGCTGTGCACCCAGAAGTGTGCATGCTTTTTATCCAGAGGCATTAGTAAACATTAATGCACCTCCCCACGAATCCTGCCTTTCCCGTATCCTCAGACAGTCATGGCTGCAACAGAAGTGCTACTACTCAAAAAAACAATAAATACTTCATCCTGATGAGATTTCCCAGCAGCAACAGAAGGTTCTGGGTGGTGGGGAACTGAAGGAGCAGCCGGGGAGCCCTCCCCTATGCATTGTTTATCTCTGCTGCACCCCTCAAGGGCTTATCATAGGGTGCATGCTTTCTCTTAGGAAGTAGATCTTTCAGCACAATGGCTCAGTCATCATTGCCTCTTCAGTGAAGCCCTGAAGAAGTTTTTTTGTGCCTGTAAAATAGAAGAGGTTGTGGATTTTTTTAATTTTAAAGTCAGTTTTCACATCTAACAGATACGAGCCTGTGCATTGGTGCAACCCCTCGTTTTTGTTAAAAACAGCAAAGCAAGTGAGAAACTCTTTTACAGAGGAAAAGGTCTTGATATGTTAAATACAGCTTTTTAATGTTGAATTCTGCTTTTTAGTCTCAGTTTAGACTTACTGTTAGAATACTTCTATGTCTTTTCCTGTTAGGTTAAAGCACATTTTATGACTAGAACCCACTTTTTTCTATAGCAACCTGAATGTTGCTAATGAGCCACCTCTGTGCTCTCTTGGGAAAATAAGAAAGTCTTTTGGTATTGTTTCATGTCCTTGATCTCAGAAAAATTTTGTAGCATTTTCTTGAATCCAGTCCTGCTCTACTCTACCAGTATTTCCCCCGATGGACAGGCGGTTGTTGGGAAGGAGCACGGTGCTTCCTCAACAGCTTTACCTCTGCTGAAGATCCTCATCCTTTTTCACTTAGTCTTTGCAGGTACACCTGAGATTTTTCAGCTGTCTGAGTGGGTTTAATGTAATTCAGAAGAACCCTCCTTATCAGATGACTCAAGATGGCTTACATAATTGGTGCATCCACAGCTGTGTTTATCCCCCTCCCTCCAATTTTTGTCCTTCTCCAACTGTTATAAAAAAATCGATCATTTATCAATTAATTGATTGTTATAAAAAACTGATTGAAAGTGGTTTCTTTCAGATCACTGATGAAGTTTCAGAGCAGTTTTGTGTCAGAAACCAGATCCCTATAGGATCTATAAAAAAAGCTATTGTCAGGTGATGAATGCCATGTATGATTATAAGGGTTTCATTTGTGTGTGAACTCACTGTCAGCTCCATTTGAATATATGTAGCATTGGCTGCACTCATTTTGTGTAAATGCTTTTTAAAAAGTCAGGGTTGCTAGCTGCGTTTGTCTGAGTGCCATACTGAGATCTGTCCTGGCACTGTGGATGGTTTCTACCAGTCAGACACATGGTTCTGTCAGAAAACAGCAGCAAGTTTGCTTGATCAGACCTGTTTCTTGTAAACCCATGTTGATAGGAGTTAATTATGCTATCATCTTTCCATTAAGAGACTAGCATAGACTGCTGTGTTTAGAAATTAAGGGGAACCTATTTAATTTATTTTACATAATACTTGGGATCCTGAGTCCAGCTTGCAGCTTATAATATATAGGAAATGCTATTTATTTGTTTCCCACAAGCTTTGAACTGTAAGTTCAGAAGTATGTGTAATGATGAACTGTGGTTTACCGGACAAGCCATTCCTGAGTGTCTGCGTTTTCTTTATTTCTTAATTCATTCCTCAGGAAAAGATAAATGACATGACACATTATGGGTTTTAAAAGGGTGTTTGTGTGTGTTCTTTCTCCTTAGTTCTCTCTTCTGTCTTCTCTCTACTAGAGAGCTTGACAGACTGTTTTAGCATTACTGATTGCAATAACACACCAAGCAAAATTCATCCATGAAACACAACTATAGCACTGATTTCAAAAGCTTTAACAAAAGATGTCCCATCTGGAGCATCTAAAGCTCTCATATGGTTTGTTTTAGGGTGTGAAAATTGAAACACTCTATTCAGAGAACCAAGAAGTAAAATTGGTTTTGATGTATAATATACTCAACAGTTGTTTTCCAACACACTTGTTTGTACTTTTTTTTGTTAGTGTTATAATTCATAAACAATTGAGGATGCCATTCCATTCTTTACCATTTTCATTTTTGTTACCTTCTTTATGCTGTATGAATGAAAACAAAATTTACATGGTGATGATAAGGAACTCTGGGTTTGATACTGCCCCGGATTTTATTTTATTGAGACATTTGTTATTTCCGTTTCTTTGTCTAGTTACATGGTTACCAATGGCATATTCTGCTTAGCAGACTAATAAAGTACATTTCTGTGGCACTTCCCGTCCATTGATTTGGAAGTACTTTCCTGACATTCCCTACGTGTAGAGGAAGCATTGTTATTCTGATCCTAGCAAAGGCAAAAATTAGCCACAGATAGGATGAGATATGGGATTCAGCAGCAGAGGGAAGTGGTTCATTACCCTTACTTTTACCTCACTATCCAAGATCTGTGATCTAGCCAGAGCACTGCAGAAAGTCTTTTATTCACGTGCAGAGGAGAAAAGCCAAAGAAACAAAATCATTGCCAGTTGCCAGGTCCAGAGAGGCTTCAGTCTCATCACAAAGTTGTTGTATGTAGTCTACTGAGCTCACTGTGACTCTTGCGAGCCAAGAGGTCACACAGGGCAACTGTTAGATCAGACTTGAGACTCCTCCTCATGCATGCCCAGCAATTTGGGATTTTCACATCAAGCAGCCCGCAGACATTTTTATTGGCATCTGCTGAAGATTAGTGAAGACCTGGTGAGAATGGACCACTTCTGTGTCTTGAGACAACTTATATCACTATCAGGTCAGCTAATTTGTTTGCTTATTTTTTATGGCACAGCAAATATTTAGACAGTTGACATTTCTGTAGCTTTATTAAGTCCACTACCATGTATTTCAACTTGGAAGAGTAACTCCTTGGGAGAAAATGAATCAAGGATATTGCAGCAGGCTGAACTGGTGGTTTTGTGACTTGACAGTAGAATGCAGTAAAAAGAACAAGTCTTTATTTGAAGTGTTCCAAGTTTGTATGCACCGAGTTTGAAGAACAGAGGATTTGACAAAGAAGGCTGTGGGTGCATTGAGGTGGTGGCCACCCTTCTACCCCTGAGTTTGAGTGGACTGTTTTGGTAAACAGACTGCGCAGGAACAAGCATATCAGGAGCAGTCAGTGACATTTAACTGAAAAGACTGACAGCTCAAATTCTGGTGACAGCAAATAACCTGAATAATGAAGAAATTAAATAGTTGCACATTTTCATTGAACTTAAGGTAGCAAAGTGCTCCACCAGCCTGGGACCTGAATGCTGTGATTTAGCTCTCTTAGCGCAGTGAAATGAAACTGATGGCAATGTGGTGTTTTGTGCCTGGGATGAAGCCTGACTTTTGGGAAGGTCACTTGGCCATTCAAAAGAACCTTAAAGCTGATTTTTTTTGAGTGCTCTATGCTCACAATGAGCTTCCATCAAAGCTTCTGGCTTAAGATGGAGGATTAGGGAAGATGTGTTTGGGCAGCATGTCTCATGCCAGGACTAATAAAGTTAAGTGACAGCGAGGCACCAGCGTTTTCTTACAGCCAGTGCTGCTGAGACTCAGTCTCTGTACAGAGTTTCTCTCTCATTTCTTAACATGACCCAGAAACAGAGAGAAGAGACCTGTGATGTGAGAAACATAGCTCTAGTATGAGTGGGAGCAGCACTCATTTCAGCTGTACAGAAGTATTTCTGCCAGCTCTAAGTCTTCCCTTGCTGAGCTCTACGGTTTTGTTTTGCTATGCACATGGCTGCATGCCCTCTTGCGAAGCCTGTCTCCCTGAGGAAGTTTTCTCCCTGGTGATGCTTGCTGGAAGCATTTTGTGGTACCTTAGGGACACTGTTGGGTTTTAGTATGGTGGTATGCACAGATAGCACAGAAAAGTAGGAAGGATTTTATGTGAGCTGACTAGTTTGCTTGTCCTGTTTCTCCTTTGCTTCTTCAAAAGAGGGAAACAGCGAGTATGGTAACATGAGTTTCTGTGTAGGTTACTTCCTCTCATTCAAAAATAAAGAGAACATGAGGTAGCCTTGGGTCAATAAAAATCTTCCTGAGCAGATCTCATTTTTAAACATTAAGAACACAGAAAAATAATAATTCCTCTTAAAATAATGTAACTAGTCCATGATTCCAGGCAGAATTTCAAGGTATTTCATCTTGGACAATACTGATGGAGGTATTCCCTAAAGAAAAAATGCAGTGTCATCTGCATTGCTGTCTGTCTTAGTGGATACTCTGAAGAGAAGATCATTTTAGTGTTAAGAATAGTTTCTCTCACTTACTAACATGGTGTTTTTCAAAGTTATTTCAGTGTTTTTCATGTTTTTTGCAAATATAGTGATGGTTTTAATGCTAGTATTGATGAACGAAGAAGCTGATGATACTCTTTTACATAGTGATGATTCTCCCCTTCCTCCCTCTCTTTCACCAGGAGTTTTAAATGCAGACTTTCATGTGATTTTAAAAGGTGGGTGATTTCAAACTGATACCTTTCCATCTGGATGTCAATGAATCGATAGCACTGATTTTTTTATAGCACCTGGCATAAAAAAGAAATTAAGGGGAAAGAAGGCCAGCGATTAGAGAGGAATGCCTTGACCTCTATTCCCAGCTTAAATTAAAAAGTATGAGAAATACTCCCTAAACTGCCAAACCCATCTGTGGATAAGTGGTGGTTGTGGTAGTTAAGCTGTCATTCATGAAAACTGAGGAAAGGCATCTTGGGGAAAGAAGAGCATTTCCATGACAACACAGGGTTCGATGCTAGCACTGTATAATAGCGAAAAAAAAAAGTCTCTTTCAACATACCTTGCTGAGTCTCCGAACTGAGCTCCTCTTCTGTTTAAGATGTTGAGTGGGGCATGCATGGGAGGAGTTAGGAGGAAATGTTTGAATAGGTGGAAATGCACTACAACATCAGTACCTTGCCTTTCTGGGTAACTATTAGTACTAGAGGATAACAGACTTCTGTCGACTGATTTATTGTCTGATATGGGCTTATCTGTTCAAAAATTTACCCCTCTGCAGAGCACATTAAATGTTTGCTTTACAGAGCTGATGTGACATTTGTGTCCCATGATTTTTAAGTTCTCAGATTATGGACTATCTGCAAAATGAGCACTGCTTTTAGAAATAAGCGATTCTCAGCCATACTTGCATAGTGATTTTGAAGGTGCTACAGACATGTACTTTGGGAAATAACACTGAAATACACAAGGAAGTCAGACTCTACACAGTGCAAAGTAATCTGGTGCGTGTTGTCCATCCTGTGTTATTCCAGCCATCAGCTGTATGGGAACAGTTCTTTTAAATGAATAATGACAATAGCCTGACCTATGACGTATGATTTCATTTTCCTCTGACAAACTTAATTAACACAATGGGAAGTTTGGGGCATTTACATGTTTTGGAGTACTAGTAAGCATAAGCCAAGATACTGCTATTACTAATCAAGGCAAAAGTATTTTCCTGCCAATGTTTTTGCATGCTGCTGTCCCCAGAGTAAAGGGTTAGGGAGAGAGATCAGGTTTAGACCTTGATGAACATCTCTCATTTCCTCACTGATTATGGGAGAGGTAGTGAGAATTAGCAATTTCAGAGTTTGAAATGACTAATATGTGTGTGGGCAGACTTGCCCTATGTACAGGGTACCTTGTTCTTTCCCAGCTATCCAAGGCTCTGTCTGTAGAAACCTTTTCCCTGAGGCTGTTACCCTAGTATTACTGCTGTTTCACCTTCACGACAGTGTTAGCAAGATAAAGCCTGTTAATCTGGGTCAAATACACCAGAGAACTGCTCATTTGTAACACATTTAATCATCATCAAACCACTTCCATGTTTGGACAACCGAATAGTAAAAATGTTGTCAGTTGCCAATTTTTTTCACAGCCTTTTGCTTTACTCCCCTTTTTCCCAAGGAAAGATTTCCTGGAGGTTGAAGAGTGATTTTACTTTTGCAGGCAGTTATGGGGCCATGCAAGCCACTCTCTTCCCTTTCTGCCTTTCAGGTGGCTGCCGCAACTGTCCCTGTCCTCCACTTTCTCTTCTTCTTTTTCTGTCCTCTCCCTCTTTGTCTTTCCTCTTCTTTCTTGTTTTCAATTCCTCCTCTTTCCTATCTGCTACTTTATTTCAATAGTCTGGGGTAACTAGCCAGGACCAGCAACGTGACTGTAATACAAAGACAAATTAGAAGCAGCACTTTCAGATTTCTGATAGTGGAGTTTGCCAGGTCTCACTGAGACAGATAAGGCTGTATTAACTCTCTTTAATGACATTTGCCAAATACTGCTTATCAAGAGAGAAATGTGCCCAAGGAGAAGCGGAAATTTCTTTCTCAGGGATTCTTTTTCCCTTTGTGCTCTAACTTAAATGGATTTCGAAAACAACTTAAGGTCATCTACAACTCTTCATTTTTCCCCAAGAGGAGTGTAATACCCTTAAATACCATTTGAACTGTGATATATGGATATATAGGTGTTCTCCTTTAAAAACAGTGACATTAAAAAGAAGATATTGAGGATTTTTAACTTGTGCATTTAAAGAACCTAATTCTTTTACGTGACATTCATTTGTTAATGTTGTAAAGGCTGTGTGTGTGTATTGCTTGTTTTGAAGGAAAAAGCAAGGAGAACTGGATATAAAATCCCAACTTCAATTAATAGTGCACTTACTCATTCCATAGTTCTCTGACCAAGAGCAAGCAATTGGGGGAAAAAAAAAATGGTTTAAATCAACCCAAAGCAATTCTTTCTTGCCCAGAAAGAAAGAAAAAAGGCCATGCATCTTGTTCCGGTGGTTTTTCTTTCTCTATGTCACATTTCATCTTCAAGCTCTGCAATAAAAGCAAATGAGATAAAAGCCCAGGTTAGAAAACCAAAGAGGAAGGGTGAGCCCATTGCCTTTTTACTCAGTTGTAGATAATTATACCACTAACCCAAGTTGTAAGAGGCTCAATTCCCTTTACTGCCTGGGGGGACTTGAACCCATTTCCAGGAACAGTTCCTATAAATGTGAATGGGAGCAGCTGATCCCAGAATACCTTTTTTGCTTTGCCAGTGGTGTTCCCACTTCACACAGCTTACTTAAATATTCATTAAATGAGGAAAAAAAGCTAGTGTTCTGCAGTGGAGCCGGATGTAGAGCAGTGTCTAGGGAGCTTGTGGTCCTCAGTTCATCAGCCCGCTGCTAAGCAGCCATCGCTATTGCATAGGGGCTACAGCATTGCCCAGACTGAGCTGTCTCACTTTGGGGACCAGAGGCAATGCACTTCCCTGTACCCACAGACTTCTTTGTTTCCTATGAGATAGTTCAGGATCCGTAATGCATGACCACATTATTACTGTCAAGGATGTTGTGAGGGCGGTGGCTGTGTATTCATTCACCCAGCTTCCTGATGAGAGGGACAGGTACACCATGGTTGTGTGCTGCAGGCTCAGCAGATGGAGGAGGTTGAAGTCAGGTCCTTGCCTAGCCTAGGCTCATGTTGGCTGGCTGTGGGGACTTCAGCTGAGCTATGGCAGGTGCCAGCCATGTCCCCACTCAGAAGTATGAAATTGGGTGTCACAGCTGAGAGGTGCAGCTCTTGTGTAGGAATTACATTTAATTCTCTGCCCTTTTCCCACAATATTTCAGGAAGTTATATCTTTGGCTTCTTCATTTTTATTAAATGTACCTAAACATCAAAGCATTCTGGAAACGGTGCTGTGAAAACCTGGGGAGTTTTGTCATTTCCCTTTAAGGCACCTCGAAACTTCATTTCCTAGTAAATTGCTGCATGTGTCCCAACTCTAATGAACTGGCTAGTATTGCAACAGTGATCAAGGGCTTTAAAACACTCTGGGTAGTGACATCTTCCCCATCTTTATCAGCACATGTTATCCAAGTCTAACCTTATCTTTGCACTCTTCTTAATAACTGCTTGTCTGCTTTTCCCATAAATACTTAAAACTTTCCATCTATGTGATCCCTTTAACATGGGGAAAACAAACCCAACTGTGAATGACAGAATCTTGTTACCTTGTAAGTCCTCCATGGGAATGAGACCTGCAAATCACTGTTGCTGGCCTCTACTTCTGAACAAGGGATCACTTCTGGCTCCTGGGACTGCAGCTCTATATGGGTACCTCATTTCACCTTATCATTGTCCCCATCTCTCTACATTTGCCTACTACTTTGTTTGACACATTTTAATCTTGCTTCTTTCCCTAAGGAAGGGAAAGTAGCTAAAAGGAGCCTAACTCCTGCTTTGGAGTCTGAGATGTTATGCCAGTAAAAATATTTTGTAATATGTTTTCTTTTATATGTATTTAAGGCACAGAGTTATTTTGTAGCTTTCTGTTTATATGAGATTTGTAATCCCTGTAGAAAAAGACAATGGTTGCTAATCTCATTTATAGATAAAGAGAAACTGTATACAAGGTTCATAAACATTTTGGCTAAGATAAATAAGCCAAAATAAAATATTTACATGCAAATACTACAAGGATGTTTTTGTTTCTTATAATGCTATCACTTCTATCTACACTTCCAGGGAGTTTGTCCTCTGATTTGTCATCACTATCTTGGTGATATTAAAAAAAATAACTATTACAAAGTAATAGGGGGGAAAAAAAGATATTCCTTAAATATACAACTTTTTCTTTCTGTCCCTTTGAAACTGATAGAAACAAAGACTTGGTACAAAAGCAAAAATGTTGTTTACTGCAATCCAAACTATATACAATCATATCTTTAAAAAGAGTTTGGTAATGGAGTCAAGTCAGATGAGTGAAATATCAGTTCTGCTGAGTGAATGAAAACATTTTTGTTTAGCAGTCAGTCTTCTCTAAGTCAACTGCATTTAAAGTAAACTCTGTCAAAATCAGAGTTAAGGCCTTCAGAAACTTTAAGTCAATGGAGCTACCAACAGATTTGACCCTGCATATCTGATGGAGATATACAGCCCAATTTTTCACAAGTATGTATGTTAGACATACACATAGTGTAAATCACATTTTGTACTAAAACTTGTTTACTGGAAGAATGGATATTCATAAATACAACTCTGGTGTTTAAAAGCAGTTCCTGTGCTGCTTTTCCACCAAACTGCTCGCTTCTCAAAGGCTGGCTTTTACACAGAAGAAGACCTTTATGCTCAGTATTTGGTTTGGCATTGGAGGGTGACACTGGGACAAACCTGGATGTGTTGCACCTGAAGGAATTTTACTCACTAAGAAATGAGATAAGCCCTGTTGCCTTCCTCACAACTTGGCCACAGGTGGAAAACTCTGTAGAAAAAAACCTAGAAGTTAATGTTCTAACAGTTTCATGGTCATTGCCCTCCTCTTGGCTATCAATGTTGTATAAGACTCATTTCAGAGGGTTCTATTCACAAACGGCATATGAGCACCACTTTGTGTGGAGACTGCCATGGAAATTCACTCTGGAGGTTAGAAAGCTGGGGATAGCCATCGAGAAGTACGAAGATCATGAAGACGAAAAAAAGCCTTTGCTGCTTTTTGCAAATACAGATGTTAACAAATGCTCTCTGAAATGTTGCTGCTTAACAGCAGATCAAATCAGAGGTAAACTTACACATGGCCAACCTCAGCTCCTCTCCTGCCCCTCAGTTCTCCAGAGTGGATCCTCTACCCTCTATCAGATCTTTGATGAGTCCTAAATACAAAGTCAGTACTCTAACTGTTCTCAGCCACCGGCAGTACATTTTCATTAGAAGGAATTTTCTTAGCTGGAAGTGTGACGCTTTGATAGATTCACCTAATCGATTTCTCATTTTTCAATGAAAAGCCTGCAGGCTATGTTCTTAATTCTTTCACACTTTGTATAAATGCTGTCAGTTGTCAAAAAATAAAAAGGGATATAAAATGCTAACATCTTGATTAGCATTTTTTACTTGCCCATCTCTAGTTGTGCAAGTGGCAGAGGAGCTGAGGAGGGGAGTGCAGGCTTGATATGACCAGCTCCTGAAGCACCTTGTCACCATTGTGCTTGAATTCCTTCCACTGAGCCCAAGCAGGGTTTTGCTCTTTAGTACAGCTTAGGCTTCTGTCCAATCAGTCCAGATTGGCAAATTTCAGTCCAGATGGTTATGATGGATATGGTACCCTCTCTTTTAATCTTGACTAAAGAAATTTTGACAAAGGCCTGTGAATTAAGTGGGCCATGAGTAGCAATGACTGCATGAATTTCACATTTTTGCCTAGTCCATCTGCCAGGCTGAAAAGAGGGAAGGCAGGCAAACCATTTCAGTATAAATTAGGGTGTCTGAATTGCACAAATCCAATTAGTTAACAGGCAGGACATTTCTCTGCTATTATTACTATTTTAAAAAAATTGCTTTGGCAAAATGTATGTTGAGTAGTAAATCTTTCCTTTTCAGGCTTGCCATCCATTTGGAACCTTGTCCCACATTTACATGGAAATTTTACTCCCCTTGAACACAAAGCTTTCCTTCCCAGTGTGCAGCCTGCATTAATTGTCAGTAATGTGGACAGAAATATATTCCATGCCATTATATCATCAGAATTGAATGGAATTAATAGCCTGACCTGTTGTTATATGAAGTTTGGCACCGTGTGTTTTATCTGTCAGCAAGATGACTATTTATATTGGTTTTGGATGACTGGCATAATAGACTGACGTATAATTACTTATCTGAACGCACACAATT
Source organism: Melopsittacus undulatus (assembly GCF_012275295.1). Taxonomy (NCBI): domain Eukaryota; kingdom Metazoa; phylum Chordata; class Aves; order Psittaciformes; family Psittaculidae; genus Melopsittacus; species Melopsittacus undulatus. Next base: position 61,239,055 of record NC_047528.1, on the reverse strand, counting down.
AAAACTGTTTTCTGGGAGGACTCTGTGCTGGAAGCACACTTTGGTGGACACTTTGTTTGCCAGGATGGAGAGAACAGTGCAGTGTGCTTCATGAGATGCCGCAGAGCATCTCCACTTTCTGAATGTGACCCTTTCTCAGTGACACCTGCTTTTGTAATAACAGGTTATGCTTTCTTTTAGCATTGCAATGCCAGTTCTCCCTGCTGCCTCACAAGGAGCTGGCTTGCAACCTTTTGAAGTCAGTGAAGCTCCTGTGGCTTTGAGCAATGCGGCAGAGGCCCATATCCTTCCCTCCTTACTGTCTCCTCTCCTACACAGTCCTCTGTGGTTGCTAGTCTCATTCACAAACACGTTTTGGCTCTTGATTCCCAGCACTTGGGACTGGGGTCAACTGCTGTTGACCTCTTCTTTCACAGAAGTGTAAGTGCTAATGAAAGGCAAGAGCCCACAGAGTATTTTTCACCCATGCTGATATCTTCCGGTATGATCTGTGTATGTAACCTCTGTGGAGGCATTTTGAATCCAAGTTTCATCAGAAGACTTCAATCTGCATCTGCATGACATGGGAAGAAAACAGTAGTGCATTCTGGTATTTATGCGGAATGTGTATTAATGGATATGAAATAATAAGCTAGAAGTACTTCAGCTGCACACTGATCATTAGGAGGATGAAAATGGGGGAGCACTTTGCATTCTTTATTCATTAGTAGTATTGTAGCTGAAAGGCTGAAACGCCAAAACGCCAAATAGATTTCACTTTGGAAGTCCATTTTCACACTTCGTGAAAACTGAGGTCACACTAATAAAGCTTAAAGATGGATATAAATAAATATAAGTGGATATATATATGTATGGATATAATCAAATATAACAAATTTTCTGCAAGTCTTCAAGAAGTCCAGTGTCCCAGTGTCCATACTGAGACTTATTTACCATAGATGGGCTTTTTAAATAGCGTGCATTAATTTGACTGCTTAAAGTTTTTTGAATCCCCTCCTATCAAATGCTTTAAGAAAGTGACAACTTAAAAATATCTGCATCCAAAATACTTTGTTTGGACAGCCCCTCAGCTGAACTGTTGGCTTTGAATAGTTGAATCCCCTGATTTGGCAAAGTGTAATAATTATCTAACAGATATTGTTTTTAGTTTTGGACAAAAAAATACTGAGTCTTCATTGTCTTTTTCATTTCTCAGTCATGCACAAAAATAAAGACATATGGGTATTAAGTAGTCTTTTAATCTGTCATCCATTAACATATAGCTTTTTCAAATTAAATTGGAGATCAATAAGAAACTTAATTTTAAGGATATTTCTTGACCATATCAATCTGTTTGAGCTAGTTGGCATCTTAATGGACATGAATGCAGACGTTTGGAAAAACCGAAACAAGAATAACTTGCTGAAGTAGTTGGTTATTTTTAACACACGTGCAGTGGTTGCAATTGTTTTTCATTGCTATGGGAATAGTAGATAACACTAACAACAGCAAAAAATTAAAGTTAAATATGTTTGTTAAAAAAGGAAGGTTGTTTTGAAAATAAAATTAGGAGATGGCAGACTCTAACTATATATTTCCTGTAGAGCAGTTCTTAAGTTACTTAATGCAGTCCTGCTTCTGAGAATGCAACTTGTATATGAAGTTATTACATTTGTTGAACACACATGATTATCTACAGAGCCTTTTTGAATTAGGGCTGATAAAATTTCTAAACATATAATTATTTGTTCTTGATACTGCATGCTGCCTTTTACACATTATTTCTAGTAATAAGGTAGTTTTTAATATGTTTAAAAACCCATGCTTGGAAAAGCAAGTGCAGATATGAAGGAGTAGGTTTTTGGAAGGATTTACACACAAGACAATGTGTGTTCTTGAACCGTGACATCTCTGTTCTTACAGGAGAGCCATCTCCAACCACATAAATACTGCCAGACGTGTGGGTTTTCAAGTTTGCCCATACACAAGTGTTCAGGCAGGTGAGGCTGTGCTGGGGCAGTGACTTGGAGATGCTCAGTACTATGGACTAGCAGCAACATCTGTATAAGCTAAATGCCTCCATTTTAGACAGTGTTTGTTGCTCTCTCCCCACCAGCCCTGAACATGAGAGGATCTTTAGGAGCAGACTGGCCACATCCACACCACATAGCCCTGAACCTCCTCTGAGTCCCATATGGTCTTTGCTGGCCCTAAGACACAATCATTGTGCATCTTTTTGGTTTCAGGGAGCACCAGAGTAGTGTTTTGGTAACATGAAATGGAGCACCTGTGTTCAGTGCCATGAGACCATGACAGGAGAGCACATGTAGCGTTTGATGGCATTCACAATGATGTGCTGATATAACAACATTAGAGGAGGAAGGCTGTAAGGAGGACACAGACAAATCTGGGACAGTCTTTGCCACACCAGCTTGAACGAATGCAGCTAAAGGACCACGTCCAGAGCGTCCAAAACAGAGGAGGAAGTGGGCAAACAGCAAAGGGGGGTCAGCCATCAAGAGTCAGTGCTTGCCTTACTCCCTGGCCTGCTTTTATTTAAAAATATAGCCAAGTGGTGCTGAATCACAGCAAAGCAAACATACAGAAGATACGCTCACTGCAGAGAGAGCAGTGGGAGAGTGCAAGGACAGAGGATGTTTGACATCTAATATGCTCAGGTAGTGGAAAGGTTGGAACAAATGTGTAACAGGTTAGATTAATTTAGGTTTCTTTTACCCATTTGTCTGGTGAAAATTTCTGAGCTAACCAGGCTATTTCTTTCACTTTTCTCTCTGGTCAAAATGATCTCCAATCTAAGGAAACACATGATTGACAGTTGGGCATTGCTTTCCAGTCTTTTGTTGCAAGTTAAATGTGTGCGCTTAATGACAAAGGCAGAAAAAATTGCCTTCAAGACAATTTTTATGAAAAATTGGGATTTTGGCCAAAGCATTATGTGGAAAGCATCTGCTTACACAATAAAATGAAGATAGCAATACCTGAAAATTGGAGTCTGTTGCTCCAAAGCTGCTGCATGGTGCTTCAGAGCAGCAGTAGTTTGAGTGCTTCATGTCCCCAGCCCCTTGGTGAGGTGTATTCCTGGTGGGTCTGTATTTCCTGAAAGGTGGCATAACTCTGCCACGATGTGCAGGTTTACAATTCTTTTAAGGATAGGCTAAGTTTTACAATCAGGTGACAGCAATGACATGAGCTGTATTTCAGTGCTTTCAGTCCGCAAGTTCAACTCAGCTCACAAGTTCTAGCAACTTTAACCACCCGAGATGTACGGTCCAATAGCACAGCCTATTAGACTTGGCTAGCAATACTTGGCTTCATCTGCCTTGGGACTTCTTGCCAGCATAACTTTGTTGAGCTGAACCATGACAAGATATGATTTGTGGCTGGCAGGGCTTTGCCAGCAGCTACACTGCCAAAGCCTCTGTTGGAGGAAGCTCACCTGGCACAAAGGCATCCTGTGCTGACCACATCCAAGGGAGAAGCTCATTAATTTGGTAGAGTGGCACCTTCTGTGCCCAGCTTTTCACCTGCTGCTGCAGAGAGAATGTTCTGCAATACCTAATTTATCACATCAAATCATGGTTCCTCCTTCAACCACCTCAATGTGGTTGCCTCCTTCATCACACTCCCTTCCAGGGCAGCTGTAATAGACATCACCAGCACTGGGCAGTACAAGACCAAAAGATATTTGAGATGGAGGCAGGAACCTTCGAAACAACTTGGTTGCTGTAATTTGCAATCTGATCATGCCTTTTTCGCTCAGCAGTATCCCTGACAGGTTCCATACACTGCGTACAGCTGGCCGTGTTGGTCCTGTGCCAAATGAGAATTTCCTGGTGTGAAAAGAATCCTCAGTTGTCTATTTTGAATCCTTTCTGGGCTTCCAGAACAGTACAAATCATGTTTAACTGGGTTGTAGAGTTAACAGTGAATACCTTGAAGTAAACCCATAAATCAGAAGGTGAAAACTGGGTGTTATTGTCCACAAAATGCAAAATGGAGTGTCTTATGTTCCCCAAATTACTTTTTTATTGAGCCATATTGCAATGATTATGACTATTTCTGAATGGGGTGCTAACATATATTTTTTCCTAAGGCACCTAACAGTCATGCTGCTCTAAGTCTCTCAGTGGAAGAGCAGAAGCAGGTGAGAGCATCTTCTGCATCACTGTAAATCCAGGCAAACATCATTGGTTGGAGTGGAATTAATCCACTCTGTACTTATGCCAGTTCAACCCTAGTCATGGACTGGCCTATTATCTGTAATAAAGGCTGCTATGTAATAGCTTGTGGAGAAGTAGAATAGAGGAACACACATTCTTAATAGTAGGGATTTTGCTTGGTGGACAAAACCTCAAATAAGAAAAACAAGGCTAACAAAAGGCTTTGATCATGTCTTTCTAACACCTCCCTAGCACCTGTGCTGGACAAAAAAAGGGAAACTGGTTTGCAGGTACAGTTTTCCAGTGACAGGAGAAGTCCAGAGGTACTTCAATGCTAGATTTTGCTCTTCCATCATATTCTGGTAACATCCCAGAGGAAAGGTGCCGATATCCTAAACAGATAAAGCTGCACTGCCAACTACAGGTTGGTGGCCTGGCAAGTCTCATCCTGGCTGCCAGCTGCCTTAGAGAAACTAATCAGAGGTTCATTGGCAATGTGGAGAGTCCTGTGATCGGAGAGGTTCTGCTATTGAATGTTGACTTTAAAGTTGCAAAACTGCTGCAGGCTGTATTTGCATGAATCTTAGGCTTTATTAAGTGTTTTTTTGGTTGAGTATACTGTGTGATTGCTCCTGTCTTGTCCTTATTTCATGAGCCTGTCACTGGAAGAAGTCCAGCTTTACAAAGCAAGGACATGCTGCCAGCCAACATTGCCAGTGCAGCCTCTCTCTTGCAGGCTCTGTTGCGCAGGATTCTGTGGCACACCTGCTAATGGGCTATAAAACATAACAGCAACAAGTCCAGACACTCCTGAGTTTAAATGTTTTGGATACAAAAGGGCATTTATGGGTTGCTCAATATTAAAAAAGTGAGTGTCAGCCCAGCTGCACTGCAGTCCTCCTCCTTGTTAAGCACTTCACAAAGTGCTTCATGATCTGCATCAGAATACCTGGACTCATGCCATCCAGGTGCTTTCTGTGATATTCTCTAATCCAGTTTGGTCCATCTGACCAAACTGACTTAAGTGATGTATATCCTGTCATTGCCATCATACAGATCAGCAAGGGGAAAGCAGAAAGTTTTCCCCCAGCCCCGCAGTGTTGCATAATGACCATTGCTGCCTGAGAGGGCCATAATTACAATGATGTAACAGTGTGGTTAAAAGTGACAACATATTTGACTATTCTGGGAAAATGGTTAAGGGGATCTGAAGACCATGTAGTATTATTGTGATCACATCTGTGTTCATAGCATTATTTGGATTGGAAGGGTCTTTAGATATCATCTGGTTCCAAGCCACCTGCCATGGGCAGGGACACTTTCCATGGGCAGCGACACCTTCCACTAGACCAGCTTTCTCAAAGCCCCATCCAGCCTGGCCTTGAATACTTCCAGAGATGGGGCACTGTCTCACCCACCTCCCATGATCAACATTCTCTTCCTCTTTGGGTGCCCACTGGTGTCCACAGCTGCAGCTCCCCCCCCCCATCTCTCTGAGGAGTATTGTATTCTCCTGGCCTGGACTGTGAGCCTTGGTCTCCCAAGCTCCTGTGTGGACCCTGTTTCCACACTGCAACACTGGACTTACTTTGGCACAGCCAATGTCATGCTTCATAGAAAGCTGAATGGTTTGGACAGAACCGGTTTGGAAAATTGCTGGCAGGAGATTATGTCTAGGACCCTTCTTTCAGATCTGAGAGTCTAATACTCAGATGCCTGAGTTGAATTGCGCAGAGCAGGCAGCTGTGCCTGCCTATTTCTGTTCTGACTGAACACCCTAACTACTGAGCTGTTGTGGAAAACACTGAATCCCCCAGTTCTACTTTAGAACAGTGTAGGGGAAAAGGTGGATACTGCCTGTTTTCACAGAGGCAGAGTATTCCTAATAGCACTGCACTGATCTTACTGCAAGCAAAGGCAGGAACATTTGTTTCCAAGTTGGCTCCAGCACTCAGATCCCTGACAATTTTAAGCATCCCTATGTGTAAAAAAATTTGCCTAAACACAGTCCCTCCTTCATCATCCTGACTTCATCTACACACATGGCTTTAGTCGTGTGACTTTTCTCTTGGCTATGGCAGTAAAAATATTACCTGTGGACTTGGACAAGAAAAATGTCTTGAAACATGTTGATCACCATGCTATAGTTAAGACGTGCAGCATTTTTTCCCTTGTGTATGTGTGTGTGTGCATGCAACACATTCGAGATCGTGAAAATAAAGAATATGAAAAAGTATACAGAGGTATCAGCCAATAGGTGACCATATGCATGAGCTGCAACACTTCTCACACCAACCTCATGACACGGATTTCCTTGCTTCAGTCCATTCTCCCAATACATTTTCTGTGCTGAGTGGATAATGTTTCCAGCTGCTGACAGGAGGGCATTTTTTCATCATAAACCAATATGCATTTAGTTTCAGGCCACCTTATGTTTTTACAAGATACCGTTTTTCCTTTCAGAAGTCTATTTGAGAGTGAAATTGAATAAAGATGTTTTAATAGTACATGAAATATGTGGGTGGCTTTGGTTGCTGTGTTTTAGGAGATGCAGCACCTTCAATTTAACAGACAATGCTACGCTTCAGTAGACCATTATATTACTCCACTATTCCTAACATAGCAGTCATATCGAAATTGTATTGCTACATTATACAAGTATGGTTAATTAAACCCAGATAGCAGCGCAAGCTCATACAATATCTATGTGTGGGCAGAGGAGAAGCAATGAGTTAGGCAAAAAATACTTATTTTAGAGAAAAAGAAAATGAAAAAGAGAGGGAGGGATTGGGGACAGTTAGAGCACCGATGGCAGGAAAGCAGCTGGATGGTGACCACTGGTGCTGCATCCTGACCCGTGCTCCACAGACTGCAGCCGTGCTGTGTAATTACAGGATCCGTTAATTTTTGCAACATTATTACAGGAAAAGCCCTACCTTACATCATGGAATTAAAGAGGGACAGTACAAATGAAGCATAACTGGCAGTTTTTAAGATAGATGTTCAGAAAAGGTTTACTTAATGTCTCTGAAGTGCTAGTCATAATAGGACTGTGGGTTTAACATGTCTCGAATAAAAAATATGCATGTTCTCTGCACTATCCTTCCTTCCTGCCCCAGCTGGCTTTTAAAGCACTGTCGAAAATAATCAAGTACAAATAGCTGTGCTTGAAAGAAAAGTTGATATTCAGACTGTGACTGTGTGACTACAAAAAGTACTTGTTGGGTCTCTGATCATATTCCAGGGAGGCAAGAGAAACCACAGTAACTCTTGCTGTTGAGCAGGGTACTCACTCTTGAACACGTGAAGGGTAAAGCTGTGTGGGAGTCTTGTGTGGACCTTTGGAGAAAATCAGAGTCTCGGTATGTCATTTAATGTGGACTTGTCTGCTGTCAATCACTGCGCTGTTATCATTTTAGTTTTCTTTTTATTTGGGTCATTTAAGTCTAGTACCTGAGCTTCAAGGAATAATTGGTGCTTTTAAATGGTAGCTAAAAAGACCACTTTTCTTTGCACTCTTTTTATTGGTGCCTGTTGACATAAACCTATAAGGGAAAGTTCACTCTGTCACCAGTCTGTCCTTTAATACCCCATTCATAGCAGTGGCTTATTTCTATTGAAAACTGATTGAAAAAAATCTCAAAGGCACAGATGATTTCTGACAGGGAAAAAAGCTTTAGAATACCAAACTGATTGATGAAAGGACTAATGCTGGCTAAATTATAAAAATTAGTGAGCTTAGCTGTGATGCCAGCAGTTAGCATTAAAATGCATTTATTCATGGCAGGCACTGCTAAGTTAAACCTAGCTGTGGGCTTCCATTTACTGCAAAAGGCTTGTCATTGTTTACATAAATATGGCATTAATCCTTGAACTTACATCTTCAGAGTGTTAGTTTAATATAGGTTGAACTAATACACTGAAGAGGCGAGTTTAAGAACAAAACATACTGCTCCATGAGCTGCTTGTTTTGCTCCAGAGTGGTTGCTGGGCATCAGCTGGAATCAGGTGTATCTCTGCAAGGAGAAAGCTGTGAAAGTGGGATCCATCATGACTTCACTGTGGGCGTTGCTGCTCTCTGTCATGTGCAGTGCCAGGTCAGCTCATCCAGGCAGTCTGGGTTGAGGTGCCTTTTGGTAGCTTGTGTTGTATGGGTGTGACAAAAAAGATTTGAGAAGAAACTCATTTTTCGGAAACTGTATTCTGCGACCTGGCTGCCTCAAAGGCAGACCATAAGATGGGCAATTTTCAATGTCTGCTTTGGGGTTTTATGTAAAATAGCAAAAATGGGCATTTAATGAGAAGCTTAATCAAAATGGCCAAAAATACACATGGCATGTTGAGGATAATTTTGCCTGTTACCAGAGACATTGCTGTCTTCAATTGACTGGTTTTTGTTTAATCATCAGTTACCTTCTAAAGGAGGATATATTAGCATATGTTTTCTCACTGGCTTTTTTCTTTTCCTTCTGTTACAGTTCTTGGGAGTCATGTAAACAGCTGATTTAGATCTATTTTTTAATTATCTTTAAAATGTGGATACGAGACTACCTTCTTTTTCATGCAGCTCTCCTCACCATGTTGTTGGTGACATTAACCACTAACAGGTTAATATCTTTCTTTTGATAGTAATTGGAGATATTTTTACTAGGTGGAGTAAGGAATTCGCTAGCAACTTTGCTTGTTGAAAAGGCTTCTAAATCATAAAATCATAGAAAAGGACCCTAGGATCATCTAGTTTCAACACTCCTGCCATGGGCAGGGATACCTCACACTAAACCATGTCGTCCAAGGCTCTATCCAACCTAGCCTTGAACACCACTACAGATAAATAAATTAAGAAACTTCACACACACATGTAAACACAGTACATAAACAAAATAAGGTTATTCCATAATGATGTTATCAACTTTTACAAAAAATGTACCAAGACCTGAGTTATTCAGTACATGTCTGTATTTTGTCAAAGAAGGTACTATTTAAGTGTAAGTTTTGCGATAAATCCTTCCTGGTCTTTTTAATTTCACCCAGAGTATGATAACCTCAGATGTAAGTATCCTGAATTCTGGAGTGAGTGCTTTATAGTTAGAACCTGTAGTAACATGTGTCACACTCAGATCTCAGTTTATCTGACAGTGATATGGTTCAAGTGCTGATGTGAATTTCATTCTAATTGATTAAATTTTTAAATGAATCTTAAAAAATCTTTAAAAAATCTTTTAAGTATATAAATCTTTATATTTATAAAGATATATAAATCCTTTAAAAATATATCTTACATTGTTTATGTTGGTGAAACATTTTTATACTCTTCAGCTTCAGTTTCCCCTCATCCCCTCAGATTTCTTTTCCTCTTCTCCAGGATCAAAAAATTAAAAAAGTATAGTTGACTGTAGTACATTTCTTTATATACTTGTCCAGTGTGCTTTTGAGTGGGCTGTAATGATTGGTGAATTACTTGAAATCAAGCAGTCAGCAGTTCTGTCTTGCTCCCCACAAGTCCTGAAGTTGTTTTTATTCCCTCTGTGAAAACGGCTATGTCAGCAGAGAGTACAAAAAGACTCAAATTATACTTCATCTTATTACAAAACCACCTGGAAGTCAGTGGAAACATCCCACTCCTCTTTGCCTTCCAGGTCTTTGATCCACTTGAAAAGCCTCTTTCACTGTCAGGAGGGCTTACCTCCCTTTGCTAACTCAGCACTGCAAGGAAGTATATTTAAACTGAAGGTTAATCTTGAAGATGCCCAGCAAAGTTTTTCTCCTCTGTTTCATCTTCTTCCCAGTTCTTGATCTGGTGGTTCTAGGCACAATCCCAATACTGCCAGCTCCATGTATCGAGAATCTAAGAGACAGCCTTTTTTCTCTTCCTCCTCTCTAGGAAAAACTGCAAGATTTACTTTAATCACAGGGGCCAGCAAGCAACTAGGGAATCTTTAGGGAAAAGCTAAGATTTTCATATTATTCCATCACTGGATCTCAGAAAGTTCCCGCAACTGGGAGGATTGGCACCACTGCTATCTCTAACAGATCGTGTTTCTTGTGGGACTTCAGGGCTTGGGTTGATAACAGCCCATCCCTATCAGCTCATTATCTTCACTGTCAGAGTGGCTGCAGACAGCATCTGACCCAATTCCTTCCCTTCCTGCTTAGCCTCTCTGGGAGATCCTACCTCCTGGGGCAATTGGGAATGGTGGGAATAAAACACAGAGTGGGAAGCGTTTATTCACTAGCCTCCAGGATCCATCCTACTATGAAGACTCTCTTGTTCATATACAAGGAGGCACATAAACACACATGTGCACATTAAGGCTGCATCGCTGTGACCAAACAACCTCCTTTCAGAGCTCTTGCTCGTCTGTTTAATATTTGATGGCTATTTGGAAGTCAGCAGAGAGGAGAGTTATGTAATTCCTATTAGAAGTTAGGGTTTGATAAAGCGTAAGTCGCATTTCTCATTATGAGAACTGCATTTCTCATTCCTTTGCATCCAGTGCTAGCCTTTGATGTCTGCACATGGCCCTCACTGCAGCTAAAATATCTTGTGCCATGTACTTCACAGCTGTGTAAAAAAAAGAGCGTGTTCTTCTCCCTGCCAGTTATGGAGGTGCCGAATGATGTCAGTTTGAGCTTGAAAGAGCTTTTCTGCTCTACAACCAAACAGCTGTGCTCTGAAAGCTTATTATTGCTTTTTCTCCAAACCCAGTTGCAAGGAGATTACTCTGTTCCCATTTCTTCTCCTTCCTTCTTCATAAACTTAACACCTCCCTGCTTGCTTGCTCTTACTGCAGTGCAACAGAAGGATTAAACAGAGTTCATCTTCCCTTTTTGCCTTGATGCTTTATTGCATTTGAAAATAATATGGGCTTGTGATAAATTGTGCCCTGAAGAAACCAGGAGCTTAAAAGGAGACTCTAAGTTTTAGGAAAAAAAATGAAGTGTCCAAAGCAGCAGGGAAAAAGAAGATAATTTGAAAGATTGTAACTCCCTTCACTTCTGCGAATCTGAGATTCTCTCCTGGACCTATCGCTCTCCCTCATCTATGTTCTTAAATAAAATTTCTGGCTACAGTTGTGTTCTCTGTTACTACAACACTACATTCAGTACTGTAAGCTTTACAGGGTGGGAAAAATAGCTAGCATGACCTTCAGTCTTGGGTATCCTTCTTCCTTTATCTTTTAGAAATACTTCTCCAAATACAGTCTTTATTTTAGCTTCTTATTTCATGTGGCATTGAAGCCAGTCCTGAGATTTCATGGGTTTTTTTAAGCTGGTAGATTGAACTTCAGGTGATAAAGGCTCTACTTTATCCAGTAAACCAAACTGCCTTTATTAATCCCCAGGGTTTATCATGAGGCTTCAGACTTTTTTCTTCTTCCCTCCTAAAAGTGGGTGCCGTGGTTGAGAGAAGGAGCTAATAGTGGAAAATACCTGGTTTTCCACTTGCGCTTGGAGGAAGGGGTTTCTGGGGGGAGAGGGCAACTCCGTGTCCTTCCCTGTGCAATGCTTTGTGGTTCCTGTGATGTGGCTGCCTGTCCTGCATGAACTGAGACAATCCATTCATTTGTTATGGGCCACCAAGGGGCCATTACGTATACTAATGGTTTTCAGTCATTACTGATGTAGGCTGAAGTTGAACCCTTTATGGGCTTTGTGTCTGGGGATAATAGATAAGCCTGGCAACCAGTTTCCAGCTTACCAAATTGAACTGTTTTGCTTTATCAGCAAATTTTTCAAGTCTGCTCCAGAGTGGTTGCTGGACATCAAGTAATGAGATCCTTTTTAAGATATCCTGATAACTGTTATCAATATTGCAAATGACTTTACATGATATGCACTAGGGAGGTTTATTTCCTTGTTTGGACTTAGGGAAAGATGTAATTTTGCAAAATAGAAAGGCTATATTATTATATTAAAGGTGTGACTGTATTAGGTATCAGGTGTGCTTAATTTTAAGTTTTAATAACCTTGACCTAATCAAAACTCAGATTATTTTGTTTGTAAGAAAAATACTTCTACAGCTTCTGTTTTTAGGTGCCAAATTCCAAACATCTCAGATTGATTTTTAGAGGTTTTTTATTACTTAACTTTTGAAAATAAGCATTGAGTTATCCTAAACCAGAGGCTTTTTAAAACCATCTTTGACAAATACCTGAATGTGCTCAAAAAATAAAGCTGTCTTTTGAGAGGGCAGGAGTGAATTTATTCTAAAGAACCCCCTGTTCTTTAGAAAAGAAACTATATGTGAGATAATTAATTTCTACTCTCCACAGCTAAGAAAGTTTTTCACAACAGAAACCCATTTTTTTCTAAGAGCATATCACAATACCATGCTTTTTGCAAATAGAGGAGGTGATTTTTTATGACATACAGAGACACACACAGGTCTTTGTGAAGGGAGGGTCATATGCAAGTGAGTTGTGATACAGGATTTGATGCCACAGGGGATAAACCCATGAAACTTGCCATGGGATATAGTTGTATTTAGCAGCATTGAAAGAGGGGTTGGAAGATTATGAGAAATTTGCAAAACTGATCCAGAATTCTTGTAATATCTGCATGTTGTGGTTTAAACTCAGCCAGCAACTAACCACCATGCGGCTGCCTGATCCCTTCCACCTCCCCCTCCTGAATGACATAGGGAGGAGAATCAGAAAAAAATGTAAAACCCATGGCTCAAGATAAGAACAGTTTCATAATTAAAATAAAGTACAAAATATTTCTAATACTAGTAATAATAATAATGAAAGGGAAATAAAATGAGAGATAAACAAGCAAAAAACCCCAAACCAACATTGATGCACAGTGCAACTGGTCACCACCCACCGATCAATACCCAGCCCAACCCAAGCAGTGATCGGTCCCTTCCAGGTGACTCCCCCCAGTTTATATAGTGGGTATGACATGCTTTGGCTAGTTTGGGTCAGGTGTCCTGTCTCTGCTTCCTCCTGACTTCCTGTGCCCCTCCTCACTGGCAGAGCATGAGATTGAAAAGTCCTTAATCAGAGTAAGCATTACTTAACAAAAACTAAAACACTGATGTGTTATCAGCACTGTTCTCAGACTAAAGCCAAAACACAGCACTGCACCAGCTGTTAGGAAGAAAATTAACTCTAACCCAGCCAAAACCAGGACACTGCCAAAAAAAAGATCTGCAGTTCTTGTTGAAATAGCATCCTGAGACTCAAGGAATATAATACTAAACTAGTTATTACAAGAACTGAAGTTTTTCAAATTGTAGTAATATATTTTGCATGCTTTGCAGAATATATTAGTATGTGGCATAAAAAATATGAATCAGCTACATGAATTATATTCCTATGCAGTGTCTGATATATTAGGTAGAATATGCTTTGTAAGTTATTTTAAATACCTCCAGCATCAGAAAAGTAAAGCTCAGCTCCTGTGAGTGCATATTCTGAGCTGCTGTCATGAGAACATTCAAGCCAACAAACAAGCTAGGCCCAGCAGCTCCTCTCTCTCTAAAGATTTTAGGACTCTATTAATGACTTTAAGAATGAAGAATGGATATTCTAAAGGTGGTATTGGGTGTACAGATTGACAATGTATGCAGCTGCTGAATATGCATTCAAGTCATGTAGGCAATAAAACAAAAATCACATTGACTTAAGTAGTATTTTGTAATCTCTGGGAGCTGGTGTTATCTGGCCATAGAAACTTGGAAGGAAACCCCATCTGGGATCCCTTCCCCCTCTGAACAAGTAAAATTGAATATAAATATTCATAGGATACAACAAGCAATGGCTTGTAAAAAGCAGGTAAATGTCTGAAGACTAAAATACTGGAAGAAATTAGAAAAATACAGATGTGGCAAAAGCTCTTAGTGAAAAGCAAGTGATTGCTAACACCAGAGGCTATGATGTGTCCTGAAGTGACTTCAGAATGTCTGAAGAAGCAAGAAATGAAAAGGTTGTTGCAGAATATTACAGGGTTTGGGGTTTTTTTCTAGAGAAACTGAAAATTGTGTCCATTCCTTTCAATTCTATCTGCAAGTCTAATAGAAGATATTATCTCTCAATACAAACCTTGTCTTTCATAGAAAGATCTACATGTCTCTGTGACAAGAAATCCATTAAGCAGATCTAATTAGACATCCATGCCAGAATGTCCCTGAATTAATGAAATACATTGTAGTCAAAGGGAAATCTCAGAGGAGCACCTAAACGGGAATAATGCTCACTAAGTTATCTTGGGTTTCCTCCCTTCCCTCTCATAATGAAAATGTTCAGGCAGCCAGAATTAATAACAGTGTGAATAGCAAATAACAAGTCCCAGAATGCTGGAAGTAAAATCAAGCTGGACTTGTGGCCCTTTGACAAGGTAACTGAAGGAGTCAAATTGAACATGTCAGACAAAATGATTGAAGCCTAATGCTGCCTGTTACATCCTTCCTATTTGCATACAGCTCTATTTTTTATTTCTAGTTTCTTAGTATTCAAGGTTGTAACATGTCAAACATAACTAATGTAGTAATTTAATCAGGAATTGCATTGTGTCTCATTTAAGGTTGAGTTTAAGATCCATCCCCCTGTACTTGGCAGTGGTGAGGCTGCACCTCGAATACTGTGTTTACTGTGTTTAGTTCTGGGCCCCTCTCTGCAAGAAAGACATTGAAGTGCTGAAACAGGTCCAAAGAAGAGCAATGAAGGGTCTGGAGAATAAGTCCTGTGAGGAGCAGCTGAGGGATTTAGAGTTGTTTAACGGGCAGAAGAGGAGGCTCAGGGGATGCCCTATTGCTCTCAGTAGCTACATAAGTGGAGGTAGCAACAAGGTGGGTGGCAGTCACTCTCCCAAGTAACAAGGACAAGAGGAAATGGCCTCAGGTTGTGCCAGGGTAAGTTTAGGTTGGATATTAGGAAAAGTTTTCTCACTGAAAGATGTTGACAAACGTTGGAACAGGCTGCCCTGGAAGTATTTTAAAAATGTTTAGATATGCTTAGGGACATGGTTAAGTGGTGGGCTTGCATTGTTAAGGTTAATGATTGGACTCAATGATCTTAAAGGTCTTTTCCAACCTAACTGACTCTGATTCTACGAAGAATAGTGTGATGAGGAATAAAAAAGGCATGAGGCAGTCTTCCCTCCCTTTCATGTACACACAAGCCCCTCAACATTAGGGCCCCTGCAGCTAGGGACAGTCTGAGCCCCACGACCTGCCATCACATCTTGAGCCAGAACCTTCCTCTTCCCATCTTCAGTGGGGGGTCAGGGATGGATTTGCCTTGTTTTTCAAGGTTTTCAAGGCTGGCCTCCAGGTTAGGAGTACTTACAGCTTTGCATTGCCCTGTTGAGTTGTTTGGCTACGGTCAGCACCATGCTGTGTACAATTGTGGACATTTATTTGACACCTCCTGTTTTGAGTTTAAGTTTCCTGCCCTTGGCGAGAGCAGAGTTTCTATCAGATACTCTAACAACACAGAACACAGTTTCTATTGCCTTGATTATTTTTTAATTCCTGTGAAAAGCAGCCACATGTGCTGTAGCATCAGTAAATAAGCTGCATATTTTCGTGGCTTTATTCCCTCATAATATTTGTCCTAAGTAAGGCCTGGTTGCTAATTATTCTGGCCCTGGTCCTTCCTTCCTCATTTGTGTTCAAACATACCACCAATGTAGCTTTACTCAGCACACAGAAAAGAAGCAGTGTCAGGCTTTCTCTAGTTCTTCCATTACTTTTGACTGACAGCTTAAATTAAAATCCTGTACTTTCATTAAAAAAGTAATAACAATTACTGATTGGGTGGAGGGGGGAGAAAAAAGTATCAGCCTCTAAACATGAACTTTCTGATGCTTTGAGCAAGAAGTTGTGACATACACGCCATAAATAGCGTCTCCCCTTCTTCATATCTGTAGCTGATGCAGCAGAGATTATAGCACAGACAAAACTATATCATAGCATGCCAGCTGCCCTGTTGTTTCCAGTTCGCACTGCCTCTGGCAACTAGGAGTAAGACGTCTTTTGGATGAGCAAAATAGCTCAGCCTAAGGAATGTTAATCTTTAGGGATTCATGCCATTTAATTTTATTTTATTATAGGAGGGACGAAGACCATACTTTGCAGTTTTCTACATTACTCTGTGTAATGTGTGTGCATGTGTATCTGGTTGTGTGCTTTTTCTGTGCACTTCTCAACCACATTTGGTGCTGGCTTTCGCTGACACCTCAGAGGCCTTCAGAGGCAGCTAGATAAAAGACCATGCAGCAGGAACTGTCTCTAGCCAAGGTCTTTTCTTTGAGAAAATTATTTAGCTGCCTAAAATGTTCAAAAAGGACAAAATCGCTTCATGCTATCAAAAATAATCTATCAAACAAATTGCTTAGCATGCGCTATTGGTTGCAATGTGTGAGGCTACATATACATTTCTTTTGTTAAACCAGGGGATTAATTTAGGATTGGCACGTAATGAATCAAGGAGATTTATAAATAATTGCCTTGGAGATAAGTCACAAAAAAATCTTACATCTGCTTCTTTGTTAGTGCTTCTGGAGTGCAGTAATTTTAGGAAAGAGTGAAACTGGCTGATGTAGATAATATTTTCTCTCTTTCTAGTGATCTTGTGCTGGGCAGTTGTGGTGCCTCTGAGCAGTGCATGCAGGAATTAGGAACTGCATACACTCCTCTTGTCTGATGGATGGCCAGTCCCTACGATTCAGAGTTACCCCTGAACTGCTGGAAACTGTGGATCTGGTTTTGAAGGGGAGCTCAGTCCTCATGTTAGAGGATAATCCTTTCAATAATGGCTCTCCCAGATCCAGCGCTGGATAGCAGACATGTTCTGCTGGCTCTTGAGTACAGTAAATGCACCTACTACAAATTTTCAGTGTCTAATGGATGCATTTTTCACATCCAACTGGAAGTTGTGCAGGCTACCAGGCATGCAGGCTGGTCCTGCATCTTGCCAAAGTGAAGGGAGTGAAGCTGGAGCAAAACCCCAGCTGGAGGGTGGAGAAGTGTTCGTAAATGCACCAAATTCTGTGCTCTCCTCCTGGGTGTGTTTCGACCACTCTGCAGAAAGGCTTCCATAAATCCCGAACAGCAGTCTGAGAGCTGGGAGGGACCTGTTGACGTGAAATCTTTCTAAATCTGCCCTGTGGAGATGTGGGAAGGACAACAATAAAACCACCAGTATGATAGAGCCACCAGAAACTGCTAATGTTTCTTCAGCACAGCCTCTGCTTCCAGATGAGCCTAAGCTGTTTTCCTTTCTATTTTTATTTAATTATCTTTTCTTGGTTCTCAGTATTACCAGAGATTACTTTGTCCTTTTTTCATAAGCCATCAATTCATGCTGTGATCTGAGACACTGAGGGAAAGGAGGATCTGATGCCAAAATGTTAACAGATTTAAGGTATCAAGAGGCAAATCACAGGAAATAACTCATTTGTTCAGGCATTCAGAGCAAATATTTATAAATTTCTTCAGAAATAATTCCCACTTCCCAAAGCCAAAAAGCAAAAGAGCTTTTTTGAATGTATTGAGACTTGTATGGATAACTAAGAATAGGCTAGAGAACAGGAGAGGAAGAAGCAATCTGCTTTGAATTTGTACAAGTTCTACCTTAGAAAGTAAAGTAGGATGTGCTATGTCCAGGAAAAAGGACCTGGATTATGAAGACTGTGAAAAAAAAAAAGGACCTTTCTTGACTAGCTACATTTACCCTAAACTGAATGAAATATCAGAATCAGGGAAGCTGAATACTTTGGAAATAGTCTTCATCATAGTTCTCTTAGGAAACACTGGTTACTAGGCCTAATTGAAAAATATTTGCTCGGCTGGAAAGGTGTGATGAGAAAAAGAAATGTTTAAGAGAAAAACTGGAAATGAATGTACTCTTTCTTTTTTCCATAAAAAGTTAAAATTTTTGTGAGGTCAAACCTAATCGTTATATTTTATCAAAATAATTTTAAGTAAGGTGTTCAAACTTTTGATTGGTGCAGCTACATTTAATTAATTAATTTGATTATTTGCTGATTTGCACAGGTGCAAGTCAGAGCAGAGCCACTCATATTCTGTCTTCCTAAACATACGCCACCATTGCTAGGAAGAAAGCATGAGCAACTGTTGTATTCATCCGTATGCAATTGGGAGTGAACTTCAAGCACTCTTACACAAAAGTAGCAAAAAAGCAAACCTAATCAACTTACTTTTGTGCAAAAGTTGTTTATGGGCATTCTGAATTTGGAATAAAAGTGTGTGGAACTGAGAAAAGCCTCAGTGAATTTATGCGAAATCCAGCACATAGCTCATGCGCTATTTGTGAATGCACTAGGAGAAACAGAAGTTGCAGAAAAGGGATGTCTTCAGCTCCCATCCACTCCACTGGTGTCCAGCTGTTGCTGACTGGTTTGAACTGTGATGGGCTGGTGAGGTGTACCTTCTACAGGGAAAGAGGGACCCACTGGCGGGATGTGGGCAGTCCTTGGACTCCCATCACTGGTGTACCCTAGCTCCTCTTGGCTCGTGCTATTAGGCAAGTATCCATTACATGTTTCTATGTAATGGACACATAGAGACACATCAGCTCAAAGACTTGACATCATGAATGAAGGAAGCTGAAAGACCTGTACATGAGGTTAGGATACTGATTTATCTAGGTCATCATAGGTCTATTTACTAATGTACATATTGTACTTGAGAAGAAGTTTATTTTGGCTTAGCTGGATCCTGGAAAAAAGCCCAAACCTCAACACCATCACAAAGCCACCATTCTCCCTGACGATACTGCACAAAAATAAACCCTGCTTCAAAATTGCATTAAATTTGCTCTAAAACCAATCTGGAATATATATGGTTAAATCAATGCAAGTATTGATGAAGTATTATTCAGTTGACAGGATTTGGGCTAATTGCTTATGCATATCCAGCTTGTCTTTCCTTAGCATTTCTGGATTAGCAAAGGTACACTCATTGCCAGGTACAAACTAGGTAGATCTCACACTCACTACGAATGGGCTGCAGGGGTCTTCATGTGCAGCTTATGCTGAGGTACTTTAAATTCACCCTGCTGAATGTAAGCTTAGTATAAAACCTTAATGTGATTTTGAGTATTGCTGGAATGCACTTTTGGCATGGATTACAGTAGTTATTTTAGCAGTGCAGAGGGACATGAAATGATAGTTTAGAGCAGAAAAAACAATGAGGTTATAATATGCTGTTGAAACTGCTGAGAAATAGAGGTAGGCAGAGTATGACTGTTTACACTGAAATCTGGCCAGGCAACCAGACAAATTGAGTGGCATCTCTTGAGCAGAGGCAATGGTGACATGGTTTGTTTCTCTGGGGAGAGCTATACAGTGACCCTAGGAGTAGGCTGTGCTGTGGGTTTGCTGCTGACTCAGAAGCAGAGGTGCCAGGTCTGGGATTGCCAACAGCACTTTGGGCAGCACCTTTGGTTTCATTTCAATGTTTCCCTTTCAAAGACTGCACCGCCTCAATGTGCTTATGTTCTCAGATGTGATACAGTCACGGTCCGATGTAGTATGGCTTCAGGCAGTGAAAGCCATAACTGCTTTGTCTGTGAAGTGGAAAGTATGTATAATGCACATGGTATCAGTGACTAGTGTTTTATTCATTAAAGGTATCCTGGTTTTGTACCATTATGTCCTCAGCAGACCAGGCAGAACATATGCTTTGAATTGAGATCCAGAGGTTTAGTGTACATTTCAGAAGGTCTGATGTCATCTTCAGCTGCACGGGGCATTAAAATATTTTACAATTGATGCACAGATGAATACCCATGTGTATGAAAATAATCCATACCCTAATTTAGGGGCACTTGTACTCTTCTCAGATTCTAATTAAGGGTAGAATACAGGACACACCAAGTGTTAGATGTCATGAACTGGCAGAGATTTTACTTGTCAAGTTGCTGGTCCTGGGAAAACTTCATGGTGCTTCCCATTGCCTTTCAACTGGTTCTGCTGTCAGTGGCACTACTGTGTACAATACCAGGCTCACATACATCAAAAAGCCCAGACTTCATGGGCCTGAGTTTCCTAACCTTTCTACAAGCCTCGGTCTGCAATGTAAGCAAATAAAATAGAGATGGGAGGCTGGAAACCAAAGAGAACACAAGTGAAATGGCCCTGCTGCCCAAAACTCTTGTTTGCTCTGGTGCAAGCATTTCTATTTTGCCTATGATGATTGTAAAAACAAATTGCTTGAGCTTTTTCTGTAAATTTTGGTGCAGCTTTCCTCATGGTTTCCTTTTGTGTTCCAACCATATCTGATCTCTTTTTATTTAATCCTTTTTATTTTTTCTCCAAGCCTTGATGGCCAATATTCACATAGGATATCACTAGGCATACATAAAATTGTATTTAATATGATTCTTGAATATATGATTAAATGACTACCCTATAGTTAAGCACTGTAAATATTACCATAATCAAATAGTCATGCCTGGTTCGGATCCCAGTGTTTTATGTCTGACCCGTGAAGCTGCTCCCTTGAGAAGCACAGCCCATTTTAGTGGGACAAGTCCTGGTAGCAAAGCCAAATCCTGCTGCCTCTGATTCAAAGGTTGCAAATCACCTTGTCACACCCCGGCTGAGTCCCAAGGAGTATTGCTCCTTGGAGAACTCAGCATGTTGACTCTGTACATAGAGGGGGGAAAATTTCTGTGGACTCTTTCGCCAGGTGCTGTTGATTTCATTCTTTGGAGAAAGGGCTCGAAGTGGGAACTTTGTGTATTCACGATTCCTTTTTGTACTGACCAAAGTTGTCACTTACTGCAATCTACTTAGCAATCAATCTTAAACGTTGTTCCCAACACCTGGGCATTTGAAGCAAACCTCTTCCTGGCAGATCAGAAGGGTAAAAAAACATAAATGAAATTGCATCTGTTTACTTTTAGTATGTCTTTAAGGCATAGTGCCCCAAGTGGTACAGCAGGTTGTGGGAGGTCTCCTTCATTGATTTAATTAACATTGCTTTGCTTGGTTAAAGCTGCTGAGCTCTGTGTTCCACCTAAACTGAAATGAACTACCCTTAAAACAAAATACCCATTTCCAAAGAAGAATTAACATGAATTTTAAATTAAAGTTATGAAAATCTGTGTTAAGTTTAAATGTTAGAACTTGACCGTATAACAGAAGTCTAATGTTAGCTTTACAGATAAGGAACTTGCCTGTCTCTCTACCAGTATTTAAGAATATTCTTGTTTCTTCTGGTTCTTATTTACAACTTCCCTGATTCTCTTTTTCCCTCCTCTCTCCTGCCAGTGCTCTTCTGGCTTCTCACTGATGCTACTGGCCTTTTTTCTCCCCACCCACTTGTTCTAGTCACCATTCCAGCTCTTAGTGGCTGAGCAATGTCTCTTGGACATCATCTTTACATCCCCTCCTTAGAGGACAAAGTATATTTTTTTCCTTTTACAATCCTAAAAAAGTATAGAGGGATTTATGTGATGAACTTCTGCCAAACAATTGCTTTCAGAGCACCATTAGTGTGGGCCCCTGCTTTCAGCTTTTTAACATATGACCTCAGCACATTGAAATGACCTTTTCAGACATTGGAAAACTCAACAAGATGTGAAAAGAAATCAAAGTGAAAGCCCAGGAGTGTGTCATAACAACACTTAACAACTGGCCTCATTGCAGAACTCCTCAGGAAAAGCACATTAAGACTGGAACACCACACATACTCAACATTTTATATTCTTAGGTTTCCTTAGTACCGAGATGTTATTAACGCACCAAATCACTGGTTGTGTCTGAACAGGATCACAAGAACTGCCTGTTAGAAAAGTGTACAACTAAAATAGCTCTCTTTGGGAGGAAGCTGACCAGTCTATTTTGGGAAAACACTGTAATTCAAAGGAGGTGAACATTAACTGAGTATTTTCTCTGGTATTTGCTAGCTGCTAACCTTTATGAGGGGGCAGCCCACCTAATTTGTTTCACAGAGGCCCCCTCCATACAGTCAGAGGAGAGGAATAAGCACTTTCCAAAAGGCAGTTTGATTTCAGGCTCTTTTTAAGAGAAAATCCATCTATCACTTGTCATTGCTGAAATATAGAGACAAGGGTGGCTGCATATTCGATGTGGGGGACTCAAGTAGATTTTTGAAGTCAGGAGGGATGACTCTAAGCCCATATGCATAGCCATACCTATACCCCTTGTGGCTTTTTCCCTTTTGACTGCTGAATTTATACAAATCCAGACATATATTACAACGACATACCTATGCTAATCTGTGTAAATCTTCAGATAATAACCTAACTGAAGTGTCATTTATTCTTCAGCAATTCTAAATGAGCTAGTCATAGCCTCCGAGAGTGATACAGCTGGATAATGGTTAAGTACTACCTAAAATATAGACAGGGATGTGGCAGTGGCTGTGCTAAGGAGAGCTCACCCAGGAAAGACAGGAATTGGGTGAAGAGGCAGGAAAAGCTGTCCAGTGTAAGCATCTGTAATGTGTGTTTTATTCTTTGTTCTGTTGTCTCTATGGGATGGGGCTCACTGTTTCCCATCCAACTGGCAAGGCAAGGTTCTTGTAAGCTTCTTGAAAACATCTGTATGTTTGTGCAGCAAGGGACCAGTGCCTCTTTAGTCAAACTCAGAGTTTGTAGCTGACTTTTCATGATAAGCCAAGTTTGAACTGACTTTTCATGATAAGACATGAAATTTCCAGTACATGAAGGCAAGCTAATCATCAGAGTAAAGGAGAACATACATGATATTAGAAGCTTGGATCCCACCACCATGCAGCTTAGGACAACCAGATGCTTTTGAGGTACTCAGGGAAATGTGTGAAAAGGAAAAATTGGAAATTAAAGAAATGTGATCGGATGCAACCGAGCTATAAATATGAACACCTTTTCAGATACGCACTAAAAAATATATGTGAGAAACTTCCCCTGGCAGTGCAGAAGAGAAAGGCACTGGAGAGATACTTAAAGGGTTACAGCTTGTGGAGTGAGAAAGCAGTCTGCTGCTACAAGGCTCTTCAGTGATCCTAAAATTCAGCTATCACCAGCAGTGCTATGTTTAGTTAAATGAATAGAGAATTCAGCAAGAAATCTGTCAGCTGTCTCCCTAGCATAAAAACATGAAATGAAACTGTAAGGCTGGCAAGTTTCCACCAGTGGTTATTAACAATAGAGAAAATTATTTGGGCAAATGTAGAATTATGCAGATTATAGAAGATGTCAAGCAAGGACATGGAGAAAAAACAGTGTGATTTTCTTAGATATCATATCAAGCAAATGAGTGAAAAAATACAGGAAGTTGGAGACGGGGTTTGGGTAGTTGGCTGCCATACTGAGGTGAAACTGGAAGTTGAGGTTCAATGGAAAATTATATGTCACTTCCCACCCAGATCAGAGAGTCCTGTACATACAAAGTGGGAGGAAAAGGGGGTAGTTTTCACTCTTGGAAACTAGATACTGCATCAGGGGAGATATAAAACTGAAAACAAAAGAGAGAGCAGTAGAGTTCAAACTTAGATTTTTTTTTGCAAACAAATTGAGTCAATGTGGTATAGAATGTCAGATAAAGTGATAATCTTAGTCCTTGGAAACTGTTAGTAGTTCAGACAAGCCATAGGAATGCAACATTATTCCAGAAGAAAAGGTGCAGTTATGGCATAAATGCCATTTCTAAAATCTAATAGGCTAGTCCCTAACACTGAAATATTGAGCTCATTGACTTTTATCTTGTTTATGAAAGCTAGAGAGGGCAAGAAAGGTGGTCTAGGGAGAGTCTATGCAGTCTGCATAAAGCCAGTGCTGCATGTTGTATGAATAAGGGATATTCATACAAATTCAATATGCATGTTGTATGAATATGGGATATTCATACAATTTCAGTCCCAGACTTTGGGATCTTGAAAGCATGTGGATCAGTATTAATCAGCAAACCTTGGTAAAGAGTGTGGTGGTCCTCAGGTTGCTCACCACATTAAATCAAAGAGCACAATCTGTTAGGTGCTGCTTAGATTTCTGTCTGTGATGGTTGGAAGGAAGAATGGCAGTGATGCAGGGCATCACAATGGGAGACATGCTGCCTCATGAAGACAGTGCTAACAAGCTATTAAACTTTGAATAAAAGATAGGTAAGAATATCTTACTTCAGGAACTGACTTCTACCCTAGTGGCTGGTGGGGAAATTGATCACAGCCTGATTACCTTCAATGTGATCGTCCAGGTACATGACATAAAAGCACAAGTAATATACATGCTTTATTCCTCAGAAGGGTCAACACACAAAGCTAAGGAAAACTAGTAGTAAAATAAACTGTGAGAATATCTTTTGCTATCAAAATTCAGTTTTAAAAGGGGATTTTATTGGATGAGCATATATAGATTGTCTTACAGAGTGGGACACTATCAGCTGAAAGCTGTTTCAGGATTATGAAGAAGGCAGCAATTAGAAATCAAGAAGCAATATTATAGCAATATGGAAAAAAGAGTAGGAGATGGTAATCAATATAAGTTAGAAGTTACGAAGTGCAGAAAATTGATGAAGGAAGCTAAAGACATCAGGGAAAAATCAATGGTTAGCAGAGCTTGGGACAGTAAAGATTATTTAAGTATCTTGGAAGAAAAGATATCCTAGCAACAGTATCAGGCACTACTTGGTGGAGATGACAAAGTTGTTAATGATGCAGAAAAGTGTAATCATCAATAAACATTTCTGTTCTGTATTTTTTTCTGGGAAAAAAAGCAAGGCTACATATATGAATCAGGCAATGGTGGTAAAGTACTTTCCAGCTCAGTGGTGACAAAAGAGAGCATTATGCCTCTGCTAGGTTAGGGTAGACCTACAGAGCATGACCTGCTAAACTGATCCACTCGGGAGGCATTAGTAATGACTTCTAATAAAAAGAAAATGTGTAAATAAAGGCAGTAAGCAGAGGACTCACCTTCCTATGTGGACAGGGTTCTAGGATATTACGATATTTTAGAGGTTCTAAGGGGGTTATATTTAGTAGATTGAAAGACACTCAGGAAAGGATCAACTTACAGACTCCATTTAAATTTTTATGCTTATTGTGTTTGTACCTTCTTGAAGGTCCTATTGTATTTAAAAAATCAACAGGAAGTGGACATGGTGTGAGTGAGGACCAGACTTAAAAAGCACAACCATTGACAGCCTTACCTTGGCTGAATCATACAAGTAGAGATGAAAATGGATTTGACTATGGATATGGGGGACTTACACATGGCCACATTAGTATAGTTAAGGGAACGGATTATACTGAGAAGTTATGTGAAGAGTAAGATGAAAAATACTTGTAAATTAAAAAGATTTGAGATGGCATTTTCAGAATGGCTTGGTTTTTCTCTTACTTTGCTACCATTTGGTTTTCATAGGAACAGCCATTTCAATAGTGAATATTTTTCAGAATCCTTCCAGAAACCTGCTCAGAACCAGTGCTCTTGTTTTGAAAACACTCATGGAACTGAAGCAGTGGTAACAGAGATGAAAACTACAGGCAAGAATCCCTTTTCAGTGATAGATCACTTCAACTTTCTGCTTATCATCTGTACTTCAACACAGAGCTATTGATGCCATAGCACAGAATGGAGTTCTCTGTCCTGGTCATGAAGGTGGCACGAAAACCTCAGCAGAATTTGTTGTGTTTTGTATTAAATAATGTCAGGATAAAAATAAAAACCTGCTAATGGCTGAGGTAATTTAACAGCTAGGAATATTTATAGTTTATGTCCCTCCTGGGGCTTCCCTGTTAGAAGAGTTATTTTGTGAGAAGAAAATCGGTCATTAGCTGGGTCTCTTCATAGACTGCAGCAAATCATGCAGGGCCAGTGCTGGCACCCCAGCTCCTTCCTCCTTCTTTCTGATGCTGCTTTGCAAGCACCAAAACCTTGTGGCTTTCTCTTCTGGATCTGTCTGTTCCCAGCAGGCCATTATTTCAGAAGGACACTGTATATTGAATGTCTGCTTTGCTAGGGCTTGCACTGTTGCTAACTACACCCTTTTGAACTCAGGTTGACCCTTGAACTCTTGAGTCAAGACACCATGACAGTAAGATTTGTTTTAACGCCTTGCAATTTGATTTTTTGTAATGGTCTTCTGGTTTGGAGTCATTAGGGTACAATTACATCATGTTCTGAAGCTCTGATGGTCAGTCACTGCTTCTAGAAATTAACTTAGATAATATTTTCCATAATTAGTGGTTTTTACATTTAAAGTAGGTATTTAAAGTAAAGCGGTTACTTCAGGTAGCTCTCATTAACCTGATACCCCACATTATAAATGCATCTAGTTTGAATTGTTGGGGTGTGTTTTCCATAACTTGGCTTCATAGAATCAAAGAATCATAGAATGGTTTGGGTTGGGAGTGACCTTTGAAGGTCATCTAGTCCTGCAATGAGCAGGGACATCTTGAACTAGATCAGATTGCTTAGAAACACATCCAGACATTTCTCATATAAATCCATGTTCTGCCAATACACAGAAGGATTTTCTGAGCAATATTCAATTGTAGTGCCATTTACATGTAATTGCTAAAATAATTATCTAAAGAATTGCCACCTTTAACACATTCAGAGGCTCAAGTATCTTACCTCTGAATGAGTAACTTTCAAAATGTACAAATGGGTGGGCTAGAAGAGTATTTCACATGTTGATATCTTATTTCAGCAATTCCCCTCCACATGTGATTTCTCTTTATGCATTTTCAAAGCATTTTATTTCTTTTAACAGTGGATATTGTCTTGACGAGTCTCAAGCTCTCAGGAATGGATAGAGTTTCACATGGAGCTCTTTCATTTGCACTTCACGCAGTGATAGTAATGAGGGCAGTCGTGAAATGTCAGTGTAGCAGCTGTGGGTGATTCTTAGGAGACATGGACAGGCACGTGCCATTCCTCTGCACCACCCACCAGCACAAGTGTTTCTCTGCACCTGCAGAGAAAATGGACATAGAGCTGATATTTGTGAAGTGAAATATGACAAGCATTACCTGACGATTGACAAGTCAGAACGACTCTGCTTTTACTCCTGCTAATTTTATACCCATGCAATTACAGTTAGATGTGAATTATAAATCTTTTGTGGTGTTTTTTCTTTCTTTCATACTATGTTATATTGTGAACTCCACTAAAAGGTGATTTAATGGCTGAAATTCAAACATGTGGAAAATTGAGCTTGAGAAAGGCACTAGAGCTCTGCCAGTGCATTAATTATCTGGCAAGTGTATTTTAAAACTGGTAAATCACCCGTATCATCAGCAGAGACAGAATAGGGATTCAGACTAAATTAGGAACTAACATTTTAGATCTGATTCATACTTAGACAAATGAGTAAGGAGAATAGCTTCTGTAATAATCATCAGAATTTTGCTACCTGCCAATTTGTCCTCAAGGAGATCATTCTGATTTCTACAGCTCATCCTGTTTGGCACTCTACCCGTAAAGTATGTAAAGTGCAGAACATAGAATGATTTGAATTTTCTCAGCAAATTATACATCTGTTTAATAAAAGAAAAACCTGCATGTCAGTGTACGTTCCTAGAAGGAGATTCAAACATCATAAAAACTTTTAGAGTATGCCATGCTTACATGACACAGGGTGTTTGTTTACTAGTAGAAGACAGCACTTGGATGATGTCTTTCCTTATGCCTACATTTTAGTTATTTTTCTTGCTTTGTTTTACAGAGTAGTCATTGCATTGGTTGAGAGACAGGAAAATTTCCTTGCAGAGCACTGGATCCAGTACAATATTATCCAGAATTCTGAGTATTCTCTGTGTTAAAGTAACAAAAGACAAGAAGAAATATCAATTAGACACAAATAATCCACAATAATAGTTCTGAAAATGAGAGAAAACATGTAAAATGTATTTTATTGCTTAGTAACACTTTTTTATTTGAGTTTCCCACAAACTAGAATTCCTCTCTAAATGATGTAATAGGAGGATTTTTATTTACAAAAGAACAGATTTGTTTCTTGTCTTTGGCACCAGAACAATTTTCTCTGTTTTTCTTCTAGTAAATGGAAATGTGCCCAGATGCACTCTCAGTGAGAAAGTAGTAGGTAACATAGGCAAATTTTTTACTTATGTGTACTGCAGTTGAGCTGGGTGATACTCTTCTGCTTTGCTCCAAGGTTTAAATCACAGGAACATCCAAAGAGAAGGCAATAGGGAAAAAGAAAACAGCAATAATCATCACTTAGTAACAAAACTGTTCTTGAGTGGCAGTGGAGAAAATGACGATAACTGGGAATACAGCACCTCCATGCCCAGTTCTGGCATGGTGGTGTTTCTTCTTCCCTGGCTTAATGAATGAATGGAAAAGATGCTAACTGTTGGCAAGCACTGACGTGGGCTGCCACACCATGGGCACAAGAGTACCTGTGAGGGCTGCCAGGCAGGTGCAAAAGATTTTGCTGTGATTCAGTGCATGCAGGCAGGTAGGCAGGCTGGCCCACGCAGGGAGCAACAGCAGTGGCTGGCACCCTTGGGAGAATGTGTGCCTGCTTCTGCTCTCCCCCATGAAGACAGTGGTGGTGGGGAAGTTTATTGAGATTTCTTGCTCAGGTTTTGGTAGGGAAGGAAAGAGGGCTGGTCAGCAGACACGTCAGGAACGTAATGGGTGCAGAGCAGGCAAAGTGACTTTTAATGACAACAGAGTTCATTGCACAGCTTCTAAATTCATTGTGAAAGGTGACTAAGAAAAATGAACAATAGTTGTGTGAACACCTACTCTTCAGACAGTAACTAGAAATGGAGCACAGCAAGCTTGATAGCTGCAAATTGTGCTGAGCTTCAAAAAGGACCTGCTACAGGGTCTGAGGCATTTGGACTCAGATATGCAGAAATAAATGCAGATTTCCTTGTCTGAATGCTTCTGGTGCTCATGATGGACTCAAGGACAGAAGCTGCAGGAGATCAGCATTTCCATGGTGATGCTCACTTGACCACGAAATCACGGTGACTGCTTCTTCATGAGGATTTGGGGATGGTGCACAGAGCTTGCACAGTACAACACATATGCAGCCAGTGTTTCCCAGCTAAGGTCTATGAGAGATTTGGAGCTTGTGCTGGCTGCCACGGTCAGACTCATTTTAAAACTAGACATCTACAGTGGGCAAATATTCCCTATAGTCACTTGCTAGTGGTAGAACCTACTGAGGTCTGTAGTCCTCCTGGTTTGAGACACCTCTCACAAAATAAGATTAATTACCTGTTGAACTGAGGCAGTTCCATTGCCTAGAGAGGCAGCCCCTTCTTTGCCATAAAAGCCAGATGCCTACTTTTCAGGGGTGGACAAGATATGTCTGGTCTTTAGAGTCTGAATGATGCTGAAAGGTCACCTAGTGTGATGATGCCACAGCTGCTACAAATGTGAAGTTGAGTGATTTTAAGGGCTCATTGAATCCCATTGTCACTCTTGAAATAAAACCTAAAGGCTGAGTTCCTAGACCTTAGAACAGGGATTTATAAAGAAGCTGTTATAAATTGGAAGAAAGCATAATTAACCAGGTTCTGGGTATTTCTGTTGGTATTACACTGGCTCTTTACTTGTCAGTAAAAAGTATTTAAAGTGCTGAGTAGACTTCCTTGTATTAAAACCATTTCACAGAATATCATATTCTGGATATGAAAAATACCCACTGAGTAGAGGATGGAGTAAAGTGTCTCTGAGGAAAACAAAAAGTTTGGTTTGCTGTCAGACTGAGAGTGAATGAAACACCACCACTCCCCACAGCCTGCAGAATGCTTTGGGTTGAGTGAAACATTTTTGTTTGACATAAAATTAAAGGTTTTATTTTGGTTTCAAACCAATTCAGATATTCTAAGAAATAACGGAAATTTGTATGAGGAAGTAACTTCAAATGAGAAAATCAAAACCTTTCATTTTCAAAATGTCAAAATGAAGCCTTTCCATTTTTCACTGATTTCTTTTGTCTGAAGCTAACAATTCAGCAAATGTGATACAAATTCATGAAATATTTATGTGATGATGAGTCTTCATTATATTCCAACAAATGGCTTACAGTTAAAAACTGTGCCCAGCTTAAGCATTGTATCATGTTGTCCAGCCAGCCTTTTAACAACACCGGATTCTTCTTTCTTAGATATTCTCAAGCATGAATAGAGTCTGTGACAGACACTAATATAAATGACAAATGTGTATCTTTCTTCATAAAAATATAGAATTGCCGTTAAATTGTAGAGGAAGATATCTAAACTCCTTGCAAAAGACTTAAATTACAAAAATGGGTGATATAAATAGTTGAAATGATGAGACATATGACATAAAACTTAATCCATTTACTGATAAATGAGTATTTTAAAAATGTGCTTCTGCAAGTATTCCTTTACAGCATTTTCTGCAGTATTTCATTGTTTCACTGTGGATGTCCTTTGATTTGGTTCTGCTTTGCTAGAGTTCTTCCATGTTTTCACCAAAGGTACTGGGTTAACCCTAAGCACATAAATTACAGATATATATGCATGACTTGCTGTTGATTTGCATGGTTATTGCAGTGAAGATAAGCCTGGCATAAGACAAGACAACAAGCTATTGATAACGGATGCTTTGGTCTCTCTGGACATTGTCTTGATTTATGCTGTAAATAATCAGAGTAGGGTTTTATGTTAGAGCCTTTGTGTGAGAGCTAAATGGGATGACCTAACCTTTGAAACGAGCTCTGCACTCCAGTTCAGGGGGATGCACTGTGTTCAATGTCACAGCAAACATGAAAGGGGCTCTAAGGGATAGCAAGAACACCCTTGCTGCTGTCAGTTTTTAACTGGGGATCCTTCTCATGTTTTTGTTTTTTTTTTTTTTTCTGATAAGTTTCAACTTTTTTTGTGAAGCATTTTCAGAAAATGATTTGGAGAATTTACACACATCTAAAATTTATAAGCAGCAAAGAATATTTTCAGGAGGGGAGAAGAGGCACTGTTAACATATCACATATTCAGTTTGTTTATACATGTGTACTTGCATACAGTAAGAGGGAGGATTATGTGTTTGTAGCATAGGTGAAATAAATAAGTGGACACTTTAGGTTATGTTTAGGGGCAGATTTAATACCTAATGCAATTAAAGAAGTGGAACCTACAGGAAGTCCACAACAGCATTAAAGTAATTGGAGCACCTTTTCTCTTTGCTAAAATGATTACACAAGAAGGCAGTCTGTGCCAAATCCAACATGTTCTTCATGAGTGTAACCCTGCTTGCTTTTGGGGGCTGTTTGAATGGGTCCCTTTGTACATGTCCACTGGATCATTTCTGTGTAGTGAGGAGTAAAGCTCTGTGCAAACCATGTGTTGTGGTTTCTGTGAGATTCCACTGCAGCCCTGGCTTTGTTTTCTTGCTTTAAATTCAGGCTGGTTTAATACTCCCGGAATTCTGGCTTCACAATTTTGAAAATGAGCACAATAGAGGAAACAGCTATGACTCTCAATGCATATTGTTCTCGGGCTTTACAACAGGTGGCATCAAAATGCAGTCAGATTTCACTCATCCTGTAACTGGAGTGAGATAAAAGCGGGGCACAGAGGTAAGTCCACAATGGCTGGTGGGTTCAGGGGAAGGATGGCAGGACATGGAAAGCAGATTCATAGAGCAAAGCTTCCTGGACCTGCCACGCTTCTCAGTCCTCCTATGGACTGATGAGACCTCTTGAATGTAAAAGCAAACAACAATCTTTCCCATCTCACACCTTGCTATTGAGTGCAAATTGAGTCTTATGTGAGGGTGGCTAAACTGAACTGTTAATAGCTGTATTAATCTTTGGGGTCACATCCCTGCAAGACAGGCATACAAATGCTCTGCTCATAACTGGAATTAAAGCACATGCAGATGGTAATCTTCAAGGTTTCATTTTGGTGTCTTGCTTTCTTTTTTTTCCTTTTTCCCCCAGAAAAGTAAAGCTATCATCAGCTGGGGTAGCAGGTCACAGGTTTTAATTTTAATGGAGGAGGAGGGTGATAAAGACATGTTTTATTCACAGTCAGAGAATGTTTTTGCATGGCATGAATGGGAACTCGAGCTCATTTAGCCTTTCTCTGGAGCCTCTCAGAGCTGTGCTTTATAGAAGAACATGTTAGAATTTATGAAAGTTTCATTACTAGATTTGTCAGGCAACATCTGTCTGTTGCAAAGAACACAAACCTGTTTAAATTCTGGAGATTAAAAGGCATATCTCCTTACTCTTTGATGTCAGACCTTTGTGTTTGTTCCCTGCCCAAGGCAACAAAACCAGATCTTGCTTCTGCTGAAATTAGGTGTGAATTTCCTGCTGATGGAGGGGAAACAGGTCCGAGGTCTCCTGCCCGATACAAGGTCTCCATGCAGAGCTCTCTACCATAAGTGTGCAGAACCCTGATTTTCTTACATTTTCTCACACTGCCAGGGAGATGCTCCCTGCTGCAATAGTGTAAAAACTGCAGCAACTTGAGGTCCCAGTCCTGTGGCAGGTGTCCCCTTCTTCCTTGGCTCTGGGGACACCTCACAGACTGACCCCGGAGTATCAATTCTCAGGTGTCAACCTGACAAGAAGGCGTGGGGTGGCAGTCAGAGGGGCCAGAACAGCAGGAGAGTTCAAGGCTTTACTCCAGTGCTCAAACCTTGGCTCTCAAAAC
The DNA here is from genome assembly GCF_012275295.1 of Melopsittacus undulatus. Taxonomy (NCBI): domain Eukaryota; kingdom Metazoa; phylum Chordata; class Aves; order Psittaciformes; family Psittaculidae; genus Melopsittacus; species Melopsittacus undulatus. The sequence goes on along the minus strand of NC_047528.1, from coordinate 61,206,304 downwards.
CCAAGGCAAAGTGTGCCCGACTGTCAGGAAGGTCATTAGGATGCCCCAGAAGTGATGCTGCACAAGGGGGAGAAAACTGAAAGACAGAACACGCCAAGACTGAGGAACAGGACAAAGACACAAATTTCCCAGTTCCTCACACGTCTTGTTTCAGAGGATTGAAAAATTCTGTCATGGTACCCATGTACTTATGCCTCTCTCTGTGAAACATGTGGTATAGGATCCACAAAGCATTTGAGAGCCTCCTGATAGAGAACTTTCTATGGGCAGGTAAGGTTAGGTACATATTAGATTTATGCACCTTTTGGAAGATGGCATTTGACCTAAATCTATTGCCTTCATTGAGGTTTTGCAGGATATTTCCCCTGCAGTGTGATGCTGCCTGCAGCAGCCATGCTCTGCAGCCTGAGCCTACTGGCAAAACCAGGTCTAAGGACACTTGCACACCAGTGAATCGTAACACAAGCACTGGGTTTGTATGACCAATCCATGAGTCAGATTTGCATGTGCAAATCAGGAAACTTTAGGAGAAGTTTAGATTGGATATAAGGAGGAAGTTCTTTATTGTAAGGGTGGTGAGGCTGGAATGGGTTGCCCAAGGAAGCTGCGAATGCTCCATCCCTGGCGTTGTGTTCAAGTGTTCAAGGCCAGGTTGGACAGAGCCTTGGGTGACATGGTTTAGTGTGAGGTGTCCCTGCCCATGGCAGGGGGGTTGGAATGAGAGACCGAGGGAGCTGGATCTCTTCAGCTTAGAGGAGAGTGAGGGGTGACCTCATCAGTGTTTACAAATATGTAAAGCGTGGGTGTCAGGATGATGGAGCTAGGCTTCTTTCAGTGATATCCAGTGATAGGACAAGGGGCAATGGGTGTAAACTGGAGCGTAGGAGGTTCCACGTTAACATCAGGAAGAGCTTCTTTACTGTAAGAGTGACAGAGCACTGGAACAGGTTGCCCAGGGGGGTTGTGGAGTCTCCTACGTTGGAGATATTCAAGGCCCGCCTGGACAAGTTCCTGTGTGATGTACTCTAGGTTACCCTGCTCTTGCAGGGGGGTTGGACTAGATGATCTTTCGAGGTCCCTTCCAACCCTTGGGATTCTGTGATTCTATGATCTTAAGGTCCTTTCCAACCCTAACTATCCTATGACTCTATGATTCTATGATATAAGTGAAGGCAAGCTTTATTTAAAAACAAGTAGGTTGGTTGTGGCTAGACCAATGGGGAAGCCTGTGGCTTGTCCACACTTATGTTAAGTCAGGCTTAAAATCACATTAGTTAAAACAAGTTAGCTAACACATTTGCAGATGGAAACACTTTTCTTATTCTAACGTGGCTAGAGGAATGTTTCATGGTTGCAGGAGCAAATAATGCCTTGCATTTATTTGCCTATGTTGCTTATTCTTAGAATAAGAGTAAGCACCTGATAACTGGCTTATTGCACCCCTGTGAGGTACAGGAGCTTATAACAGACCTTCCTGTCATGATAATAAGGTCAAAAACCAGTGCAACAAAACAAAAGCGAAAGAAGAAAAAGGATAATCCTTGAATTGCTCAGTTGTGTGCCTGATTGTGCTCATGTGTACAAAAGGATTGGAGAAAGGGAAGACTGCCCATCGGGAAGGAAGGGCCATCTCCTTTGGCACAGGTGTAGCTTGGCTTTCAGCAGGCATGAAACTGCCCAGGTGCACAAGGCCTGCCCAGTCAGCACTGGCCTCCAGATCCTGATCCGCTTGCCTAGGCCAGGAGGCCGTCCCTAGGTGCATCCTCTATGGTTGCCATTTTCATAGTGTATTTTGAGATAACTGTTTTCAAGGCAGATTATTCAGGTGATCAGTGCAGCTCAGTAGTCCGAAGGGGCAGTGGTGGTTGTGGGTTGGCCGAATGAGCTGAATCCAGCACTGCCTCCAGAGGTATCCCTTCTTCTGTCTCACTTTATAGCAAACAGTAGAGGCATTAGAGAAGTTACGTTTAAATCAAGAAATTACTAGCTCTTCCAATCAATTAAGCAAAGCATGTGTTAAATGACCTGTCTGGGGAATTGCATTGCCTTTCTTTTCTAAAGGAGTTGATGTATGTCTGGCACAAAACCCAAAAATGGCCTATCAATATCAAGTAAAAAGGTATTGGGAAGCTGCAAGCCAATAAGCATATATAAGAACTCTCACCAGTTTTAATTACCTCTGTGCAATACTGATGAGATATTTAACAGAATGCGTTTAGAGAAGCTTTCAAATTTTACCAAGTTGCTTCTAATCCTTAATGCACTGACTACCCAGACACAGTGGCACCATTTTCTCTAGTCTGATTTGCACAGCATTTTATATTGATATCTTCATGTGCACACAGAAAATCTTACTTCCCAGAATGTAGTGACATCTTGCTATTATCTCACACCATTGTTTGCTTGCCCTTTGAGCTCAGTAATATCTTAATATGTTTATTTCTCCTTTTTTCTTCTTCTCAACTGCTTGATTTGTGTGTTGGTAGCAAACGATTCTTATTTTCAGGTTCTTTGAATACGAATCTGACATTTTACATAGATTATATGTGGGGAAACAGCTGTGGCTTCAGGAGGCTAAGATGGCATTGAAAAACGTGTACTGGAAGTAAAAATGCATTTCATACCTACTCATGCCTACAACATTCAAACCTTGAGAACTATACCACTACATGTACAGAGCCAACATTCAGGTCGTCTGCTTCCAGGCTGATATCTGCGGGAGCAAAACAGGCTTGTGGTTGAATGAGGCTTTGGCTTTGGCTACCCATGTCTTCTCAGGGTCTCTGTCCCTCCAGCCAAGGTGTTACAGGGATTTAGCAAGGGACTTGGATTAGCCCAAGTCTCTCTGTAACCAGGAAGGCTGGCCAAGGGCTAAGGCAGTGCTGGGTGCTGCACTGCTGGTAGTGAGGCTCTTTGGCTGATGTATGCAGCAAGACTTCCAAGATCCAGCAGCACTTCTGGGGACTCAGCAGGGCATTGATAACCAGCTCTACTATTATACTGAAATCTAAGTTAAACTGAGCTGTGTCTGAAGGTACTATCTTAATTGCAGACACAGATTGTATGACTAGAAGGTGCCATAGTGACCACTTCACCTTTTATATGAGGCAGGGCCAGAAAACCTCCTTATAAACCATTCATAATTATTTTTTTATTTGTTAAAAATAGTTTACAGCATCTCCATAGCTCAGGGCAGTTGTGTGCCCATCTGTTCTGCCTGCTGTAAGTTGTCAGTTCTGGATTTGGCACTGTGGAATAAAACTGGCATGCGACAAAGAGGAAGCAGGACCTACATTGATTGACAGAATATTTTCTCAGTGGGAAAGTGCAGCTAACTCAGGCATAAAAAGGGATAATCCATAAGATATTTATCTCCAGGGATCTAAATTGTATTAGGAAGTATACAAACAAAGATCTGGTTTCTCACTAGACGCCATGGGGTCTACACATTCTTGTGCTATCCTTTAAGATAGATTGTTGCTAAAGGAACAAATAAGAGAAAAAGTCTTTGTTAATAAATTCCCTGGGAACTCACTATAATGCTGTTTTGAGCCCTCGCATGCATTCCCAAAAGCATCACGTGTCACATTACCGTTATGTGTAGTTGTGAAAATGTGGAATTGAATCACAGTTTGTCCAAGATAATTTTTTTAGGCTGTTGTGACTCTACTTTTGAACCTGTATGTGCTGGAAGATGCACAGTCCTTACCCAGGAGTTTTTTGTTTTCCTTCTGATCCTTAGCTAGGGAAAGAAATACGGAAGGTGGGGAGGGAAACCTTTGGGATGATGAAGCAGATGGTCCAAAGCTGTAAGGAAGTTTAATGGCTTAGTGTTTTAGTGGGCTTCTGGAAGTTGTAATGCCTGTATGTGGAAAAACAGATGGTGGCACTGTAAAAGTGACTTTTGTGCCTGCAAAGCTTGGGATTTGGCATTTTTGCCTCCAGAATACATTGATGAACTTGCTGTGGACTTACCAAGGTCATAAAGAAAATTATTCAGGCTGGTAAATGGTGTTGTTATTGTTTGTGTTGATGCTGTCGTGGCTTCTGGAAAGCTCACTGGATTGCCATTAAATTTCACTGCAGCACAATAAATTTCCTAAGGCTGCAGGGGATTTTCTGCACCATCACAAAAAGTGGAAATGTATAAACTAAAAATATTGTGCCCATTTGATATCATTGAGAGGTCATACCCAGTGAGTGCACTCTGAGCCAATACAGATGGCACATTGCTCTCCTCATCTTTGTAGACTGAGAAAAGAAGCTCTTTCAAACACACATTGTCTCATTGTCTCTCCCCTCCTTCCCTCTCATCCAACTTAGTTTCTTCTGGAGTGTTTCATTGCCGTCACTGCGAGTACACTGGGAGCTCAGCACTACCAGTCCTGTTTAAAACTGAATCAAAAATAGCTTGTGAGGGCTTTGGAGAGTGGAGACAATCAGCCTCTGTCCTATGTGATAAGCAAAAGGGATACAGCGGGGAGGATAAGTAGAAAGTGATGATGCTCAGACTTGTCCCAGTCTTACTTTGTTTTGTGGACATCTGCTTCTGGTCACCCTTTGGGGGTTTTTAACAGGACTCTGGGATTTTATTTGGTGTTTCAGTTGACTGTCAGACCCTTATTTGCTCCCCTGGACTCAGTCTTTTTCACACTGAATGCTCATTCCTTGCCCTTTTTCATATAGCTGTCTGCTGGTCATGTTGTCAAGACTGGCAGCTTTTTCCCATGGGAGCAGGACACCAAACTTGGTGTTCCTTCTTCCTTTTTTCTGGAACACCTCAGAGCACTTCTTGTTCAAGATCTCCTGGTGCTCAGGAACTTACTAGTCCTGATCCTAAGCAGGGGGCAGGGCTTTGCAGCACCGCTGGCATGGATGGCTATCACCAAGAGTGCCGCAGCTCTCCAGTTGAGCCTTCTGCCATATGCTGCTGCCCACTTTTGGGCTGCAGTTACAAGGCACAGCTGATGAGCCATCTGGGAAACTCACCCAAAGCAAAGCCAATAGTTTTCTACTGGTCTGGGAGCTTGAATCACTTCAGTACTAAGAGGGCTACAGAGGGAGAGAGGGTTAAAGAAGAGCTAGAACAGAGAAGGAGGAAGGGGACTGTGCCTGGCCACAACAGTCAGACATTAAGTCACCTTAAGTGCACCCAGTGGGTGCAGTTTCAGATGTGGCTGCTGATGTTGACTTTTCCTTTGGGATTTTTGTAGGTCTGACATCTGCCCGTGTGACTTCTGTTGGTGCAGTGTCTGTTTTCCCCAGGGAGTTTTGCACTTAAGCAGCTCTGTAGTGATTTGCTTTTGGCATTGAGCAGTTCGTAAATTTATCCGTCTTTAATCAGTGAGCCATAAAAGTTGAATGTCCTTGTTGATTATTTTCACTTGATCAGCAAACCTAGATATCACTCACTACAGCCATATTGATACACATGGATGGACTTGTGCTTCAACTGATACCTTTCAGATGACCTCAGAGCATGATTTATTATGCATTCTTTTCCCTACCTTTGTCAGAGCCAAGCAGCAGGTAAAATAATAGGTAAATGAAAGAAACCTCTACCCTAATCAACCTACAGCCAAGAGCACTGATTTGATGTTAGTAAAATGGCGGTGATGGGGTGCGATTCACTTTATGTAGTATGAGAGGGGGATATCTGAAGCACACGGAAGTGGTCAGGCATGTCGGCTGCTGCTAACCCAGTCACACTGCTGCCTACTCAGCCCATCCAAAGAGCACATTTCTGTTTCTGAAGCTCTCAGAAGCAGTTCCTGCCAGGTGGAGCAAACAGCCCACTCAAAGGCAGGCTTTCCCAGCCTCGCACCCGCTAACATTGGTGGCAGTCCCAGTCTAGGGAGATTTTGTTTTTTTAAAGGTCCAGGAATTAACTTCAAGGAGTGAAAATGCCCATATTCATACATAAAGAAATGACCTGAATTTGTGCCCAAGTTTAATCAGAACCAAAAACGTATTTCTAAAGTAAACTGCCTGTTCAGCAGAGGAGGAAATACCATAATGTCCTCATATTCACTTACTCATGACATTCTAGCTCAGCTTTGTGTGCTGAAAAAATTCTAAGTGTTTGACATAGGCTTAAATAAACATTTACCCTTTTGGCGCTCCATCCAAGTAGAGCCCAAGGCAGCATTTGGGACTTACCCATTCATAACTGTGAGAGGAATGTGGGGCCTTCCCTCAGAGTCATTTCAGCTTGATAAGCTGTGGTTCGTAGTGTTGGGAGGGGGAAAAGGGCATTTTTCTTCAGCTTGCTTTCAGTTTTTTACCCTCCCAAAATGTTCTTGCCATTTTGGCTTCCCTGCCCCTCATACTCACCCACAACCCCCCGAGTTTTTAAAGTTTTGTAACGTGAAAACCAAACTAAAGCCTCAGTTAGTCATGGGCTTGTGCTTGAGCTTCTCTGCCATAGCCCAAAGTGCAGCTTAGTCCCACTGATTCCAAATTCCTGAAGTATGAGTATTTCAGCTTGAGCTACGTGCGCCTATACGCGCAAGTTGTATTTTGCCAAGAGGAAGGGAAATTTCCCTCAACGCCTTATAGCTGAGTTTCTCAGGCTAAACCTCTGTAATTTATAAATTAGAAATGTTGGAGATCTGGAGGAGTAGAGAGTGCTAGGAGTACAGTGTGCTCCAGGGAAAATAGCATGGCTTTATTGTGAGCCCTTGCTACACATTTGGGGACAAAGCTGGGGAAAGAAAAAGGTTGCATGAGGTAATAGAGTTATCAAGGAACATTCTATTACCTACACAGGAAATACTGCTGAGGATATTTGGGTTCTTTCCTAACATTTGTTGACGCTTTCAGACTTTAATGCAGTTGTGATTCATTTCTGGAAACAGATCCCCCATGTTTCTCACAGTTGTTTGAATTTCTTTCTCTTTCTCACAGTTCTGCTAATTTCTTTAATGTTTTAAGTCAACTCCCCTATTTATTTTGGGGGTAGGTTTTACCTTCTTAAAATACCTACTCACATGCATACTTGTACAGAGAGAGATTCAGCTGATTTTATTCCAAAAGGATCAGATCCCTATTCTTTGCAAATTTTTAAAGATCTTTGCTTCTGCTAAGAAGTTTGAAAGCATAAAGGACTGGAGTCAACTTCATTAGCATACATAAATGCAAGCATGGTCTGTCTGTGAGCTTTGGAATAGAGAGAGGTTGGAGAAAATGATCTGCTGGAGTATAGACTTCCCTTGGGTAAAAAACTATGTTTTAAATATAAAGCAATGTGCTAACATCCTTAAAGTGAGTGACTAAAATCTAGATCGCTTCACGTAGCTCCTACAATATACAAATAGATTGCCTGAGTGTCACTATTAGGCGCAGAACAGAAAACGCTTCATTTTTATTTTAAAAATTCTCTGAAGAGGCCTTTAACACTGTATTATTGAGCACTGGCAGATAAAAACCTGAAACTTAAACATTGGGAAATGAAATTAAGCTTAAAATAGTGTTTGTTCCAGAAATAAGGTAGTGTTCAGAATCCTTCAGAAAGGGTAAAATACATTTTTGCGTTGAAAAAGGAGGTGCAGAAGTCTTGTATTAATTTTTACTGACACAGTTAACTAGATGAGTTCAATTTTCAGCTTTGTGAGGTCAACTCTTTCCACTATTCTCTCATTTCACTTTTAATTGTGAAAAAGACAAAATTCCTTGTTTTCTGCTTATTGCATTTTCTTTTCAGATTACGCTTTCCTACTAAACCCAGGTGCACCCATCTACTTTTCCGTGTTGGATTAATTTTTCCCATAGCATACGATGGAGAGAGGTGCTGTCTCAGCTAATAAGCAAATAGCTCCATGAGCTTTCCAATGGATGCCTGTCTCTTGGTTGATTGACTTTTAACTGAATTATGCTGCAGCTGCAACGTGTGTTCATCCTTTAGTAGGCACCAGAGAATCCACTTTTCAGCCAAAGTTTTTCTCCCATGAGGATGTTCTGTTGTTTAGTAAAGCAGAGTTAAACTGAAGCTTTTCTTCTGTCCAAGAACTCAAGACTTGGACAGAAATCTGCTGTCTCTCTTTTCCTTCCTGCTACTCTCTTTTCCTTCCCCTTTCCAGCTCCTCTCACAGGTGTGGATTCACCACTGTCTCCTTTGCATGACTGTTGTGTTACCTCAGGTTTGGCTGAAAGTTGCCAGCAGGCTAGAAGTCCCTATGGCAGGTGGAGGTGCAGGTACATTGTAGCATCAATCCTTAGAAAAACAGGCTAAAACCTGAAGAAGCAATTCAGAAGTATTGGGAACAGTTCATGTTTGGATTTTTCTTCCTGAGAGTAGACGCTTAAGGGCATTTGAGTACCCAGCAGGGGAATCTGAAAGCAGAAAGAGCTCTGTGTGCTTGTCCTGCTCAATCCAAGGCAGATGCTCACCCCTGCAGCTCTTGCAGAACTCTGCCTTGAACATGCAGCTCTTGCAGGAGTAGGCCTTGAGCACCAGCATGGTTAATCTTAGCCATCAGTCCTAAAGGTGTTTTGTTATGAAATACTAAATATACTCACCAGAGGAGAAAAAGAGTTTTCATCCTGGCTGTGGTAGCACTGAGAAAGGAGCAATGTGGATTCCTGCTCCAGTTAGCATGTGCTTTATAGAAAGTGGCACTCTTCCAATAAATAAGCAAATAAATAAATAGTATCCACCCTCTGTATGCCCACAGGTACCCAGAGACAGAAGAGATGTGAACTTGGGTCATCTGCTTCTCAAATGCATGTTCTTCTCTGGAAAGATTCAACTGTCTGGCTCTTTTAATTCTGGAAAAGATGCCCCAATCCCCTTCTGAACATGGTCTTTTACTTAAGAGTGCCCCAAATAAAATTAAAGTACATCTTTGACTCTAAAATGGTACAGTAGTTGCTGGAAATTCTCCATAGTCTCACTTTCAGAGAAGAACATATCTTTTTATGCACATATATGTAGGCAAGCCAAAAGGTTTTAGCTCCTTGGTTCTGTTGTTTTCTTCTTTTTAAAATCCTTCTGGACCAAGTTCTTACACAGGTGTTTGATACCATTTCAGGACACGTTTTTCACTTCTGTTTTGAGTAGAAATAGATTTTTAAATGTTAGCATTAATGGAATTCTTTTTTATGATGGTGTATGGTTAATGCATTGCTGAAGTTGCCCTGGATTTCAGAGGTGTTTTGCACAGGACTGTTGAAAAAGAGAAATAGGCACTACCTTTGAGAGGGTGGGTGAATAAAAACTGAATGTGATATCGCAGCAAATATGCAGTTACTGGACATGTACGTTATCAGTTGCAGTCCTAACAGTACACTTGATTTCAGCATGCTTGTTTGAAGGACTCCTGCATTCAGAAAGGGTTTTTTTAACATCTGCATTGCTCTGGCAGAACTGCTCCTAAGCTATAAACTGGAATAATACCTTTGAGATCTGCAAGCTGCTTTGGATTTACAGGCAGGTAACTGAGATAAAACTCTGGCCCAAATATTCAGTCTCTCAGGACTTTCCAAACCAGATAGTAACCATGCACTGAACTACTTTAGCAAGTGGGAAGCCATTGACTGTGCTTAAGGTTTTGAGCTGAGGGGTGAATGAGGACTTGTGTATCTTCTTTTAGGACTCTTTCCACTGCCATTTCACATTCTGTTTTTACATGCTTAGGTATTAGTGAGTGAGACCACGAGGGTGATTGTTTGGTTTACTACCATGATGAAATTGCTGCTGGAAGGGCTGCTAGCTTTTTTAATTATATATTTTAAAGAAGGCATTTGAAATGACCAGTACCTCATAATTTTCCCCTCTAGTGTGTAATTTAAATAATATAAAGGAATTAAATTCCTCTGGGGTTACAGACAGGCAAGGATTTGAAATATTGCCTGGAGATAGGTTGGCCTTTCCTATTAACAAGACTCATTTTTATGCAGGGAACTGCCACATTCAAACAGACAGCCTTTCACTTTAACATTCCTTTTTGTTCTTCAGTCTCTGAGTGGCAACATCCTGAAAGAGCAGTGTCTGGCAGATGATTAAAAAGGACAAATATTCCAGACAAATTCCTGAATTACCTCCTGAGCTGCACCGATGATTGCTTGAGCCCTCTCCGTAGCTGCAAAGATGATTCAATAAGCTCTAATTGAAGAAAAAATGTGAGAAAGAAAAATATGCTTTGTTGATTATCTGTACTCAGAGCTATATCCAAAACCTGGTTTCCTCTGTGTGTTTGTGTACATAAATGCTCAGCTGATAGTGACTTAGTAAGGTGTCTCCTCATGCTGTTAGGAATTAGCAGGAGCTGGCAGGCTGGCAACAGAGAGGATCCATTAAGATACATTGATCTAACATGTGTTTCATTATCTAGATCACATTTTGAATGCCCATTACAAAGTAATTCTGTATGCTCTATGCGTTATGTATAACAAAGAATAGTTACTAGTAGTATTCATTTAGCTGCAACTAAATTTCTTCTTTGTGAAAGCAGTTAAGAACACCTTTTGATAAAACATTTCCCCTAAAAATGTGGAAAAAATACGAAGGGGAAGAGAAGATCTGTCCAAGAAGGCATTATGTTGCTTTCAACCATGGGTACTGCTTTTCTCAGTTTTTTCTTGCTCAAAAAATAATATTCCTCAAAATTTCAGTGAGATCAGTCCTGAAGCAAAGTATTATGGTGAAAGGCACCTGATAGTTGAAAACAGGAATTCAGAGGTCCCAGCATGAAGCTTTATCAGGTCTGTTATGTCCATATTCCATCCTGTTTTCCTACTACAGAAGGCATCAGGAAGCTGACCTGTTGTGTAGGTGGGGGTATATTGGCCTGTTTTGACCACTGAAATAATCTGTCCTTGAAAGCAAAACTCACAGGAGATGAGAACAGTTGTTTTTCAGATGGTGCAAGCCCTGTGCCTCAATCACTGTTGGTTTCTGAAAGCTTACGTGGTCTCCTATACCCCACTCTTGGCACAGTGGGGCTATTTGTATTATTAGATCTGCAAAATACTAACTGCGATACGTGAAAGAGTGATTAACCTGATTTGGACGTATATCAAAGTCAACCTTGATATTGCTTCTTGTTTCTCGGCACTGGACATGTACATAATCCTTTGGGATTTCCCAAGTGATGGTTGGCAGCCAGAGAGATGCAGTAAATATCTCTTTCACATTAGTGCTGACACAGCCGGAATGTTCAGGTGGCACAGCATGCCCTGGTAGGGATATTTCTTCTGCAGGACAGCTGCATTTGGATGGTGCCATATTGAGACTCGATAGGCTTTTATCCTGACTTTTACAGGAAAATGCTTTAACACACAGGCGTAACAGTAATTTCATGTAGGCACTTAAATTAAAAAGGCACAGGTACCCTGAAGCCTTTTGCAAATATTTGAGGCACCTTGGATATAATTTGAAAATTCCCCCATCAAAAGTGGCACTCAAGATAATTGAAGTGTGGGAATGACCTTTGTAATAACTCAACAAACTGGAAAAATAGAAGGTTAAAGCTCCTGTCTTGCTAGCAACTTACCTTTATCTCCACAAAAAAAAAGCTATTTGTAAAATGCTACAGAAAGGGTAAATTGTGTGACATGTATTTAACTTCCTCTGTCTTCAGTATATCTTACCAGATGCCCTGTAGCTTCAAATAGATGTTTGGGGTTTTTTTTAGATTAAGCACTTCCTAAAAGTAATGGTCCTTGATAACAAAACTGGAGAATGATTTGCTGCTTGATTAGAGACCAAGTCCATGAAGATAACCCTTTTGATTGATGTACTGTATTACAGTGAGTGAACCTTTCCTGCCTGGTCTTTGCATGACTTGATTAGGCAAACAGCAATGACTGTGGATGGACTATGACAGTCCAACGAATGGCACATCCAGTAGAATAAATCATAGCCCAAAAACACGAGTTCTGCTAGCACACCTAGTGGACTAGTTTGGTATTTTTTATCTTTCTTATATTTTCTTTGCTTTAATTATCTTGCCTGAAAACTCCTATTATTTTGTAATAATTTATAAGCAGGAAATGTTGATGTGGTAATTCTTGGGTTATGTAAGTCCTCAATTTCAGCCTTGGGAGATTCCTGGTATCATCCAGGCTTTCAGGATATTGCCATTCATTGGTGGCATTTTAATTAAATGGAGTGTTTGGCCCTTGAGAATTCAAAATATGGGCAATTTAAGTAAATCACTTTATTGTACTCTGACTTACTTCGAACTTAAGATGAGTGGACCTCAAAGGGTCGGGCTGGATGTACATCGAGTAGTACAGCAACCTACACAATATTCCTAAGGCTGCCAAAATCACCTGGAAATATTGTGAGATTAAGCTTTCCTTTATGCGATTTACATCATTTCACTTCTTTACCTTGCAGGAAGCAAGTATGCACTGGGGGAAAGGGAAAAGACTTATTTCTTCCATTATTTCTAAAACTCAGCATGAGTTCTGATCTACAAGTGGCTGAAGGGGTCTTTATTTTCCCTAGCCTTTCTGAAGCATCCTTATCTAGACCTTTCAAGTTTCTGGCTCTCAATAAATCCTAGTGAACTTGCTGAAAGCCAGGGCTACAGGACTTGGAAACACCAGTCCAAGCCAAGGTTCTCAGCATCTCCAGGCTTTTTCCAGCAGAGCCAGGACTCGGCAGTGGCCAGCTGTTAGATGATGATTGAAATAGACAAGTGTCTGTGAAAAAAAAAAAAAACAACACAGGAAAAAAGACCTCTGTGCTTCAGCTGGTAAATGCTGAGATGGCATATTTTCCTTATTGGAATGAGAATTTCATCTTCTGTGACGTGGAGTGATCTGACACAAATCCGTTCCATGTTTCTCATACACCAAATGCATTTTCTTTCCTCTCCATCCCAACTTTGCTCAGCTCAGAATTTATACCATTCTGTATAGACTGCCACATTCACTCAATTCTTGTTTATCTCAGCTGGGCTTTTTAATCGGGTCGTATTTTTGGAAGGACACAGGGCTTCTCAAAAGCACCGGTCACCTGGATTGAGTGATTCCTTGGCTGCTGTCTAGGGAGCAGGATTGTGAATTCATTTTCATGCTGTCAGCACACAATGTGTTTGATAACCTAACCTGTGACAATTTCAGGAGCCTAATAAATGGTGCTTCAGTTTTATTTACTGATATTTCACTCAAATATGAATGGAATCTGACCATGGAAATATTAAATTAGCTCTATCATGCCCTTCTCTGTCAGAAGGAGGTGAATTATGAACAATAAATAAGTGCTGAATGAAAGACACTCAATGCAGTTTGTGCTATGTCTGGGTTATTAGAAATGAAGTAATTCCACTTCATCTGTCCTGTCCAGGTTCTCCAGGTTCATAAGATCCTATTAAGAGAAAATTGGGCTTCAGTATGTTGGAATGAATGACGCACAAAACAGGAGGTTTTTAAGAAACAGTCACAGAATTTTCAAAGCTCAAGTACCCTTTTTTAGTGCCTTGAGACACAAGAGGCAGATAAATATACATTATATAAAAAATGTAGATAAAGCTAAGATACAATATTGGCAACACTGGAAGACATAAGATCTAAACTAAATGGAACAGCCTTGTTGAGGAAGAAACTGGACAGGAGGAGAAGGGGCTGGTAAAAAAGCACTGCTTTGGGTGGACTGGAGCTAATGGAATGATGCAATGTTTTCAAGCAACTGAGGGACAAGCAAGGAAGAGGGCTGTGTGTTTATTTGTTTGGGGCCTTTGGGCAGAGAGGCTACTGTGCTGGAGGGGATGGAAAAACACATGGGAGAGAGATGTGAAGTCGTGTCTGAACAGACATTATTACAGCACTTCTACTGTTGCCTAAGCAGGAGGTGCTTCAGGAACTTCTGTCCTCCCCAGCTTGAAACAGCTGTGCCTCTCACTTCAGGAAAAATCAGCTTGGCTGTCCCTGAAGTGATTAAATCTCCATGGATCTTCAAAAGGGCTCAGGTTTCTCATCTCCGTTTGTCAAAGGTGGTCAGATGAGCACTTGTTTGGTATGCTCTGCTTCTGCTGTTCCCGCATAGCTTTTCACAGGATAGCATAGATGGTGAGGAAAGAGTGCTGAACTGATGCACACGTTATGCAGGGTGTTGGGATGGCTGAATGGTGCTGGCAGGGAAAAGGCTGGACTCTTTGCAGGGTGACCCCAGCCGACTCATGAGGGTCTCTTGTTGGTGAGGCACTGCTGTTTCTTGGGCTGGAGGCTCACACCCCCCCCTTTAACGTTGATCTAAATCTATTTCACCTGTGCCTAGTACAGGTTAGCATATGTGAAAGAGTGTCAGTTTTACGAATGGCAAGTACTAACATATACCGGACCCAAACTGCCTCTTTTTAAGCAGCATGGTCCTCAGGGAAGGAAGAGTTTTAGTAGTCTCCTCCAGATGTATGACAACGGTAAGAGGCTGCAGCAGGGCTGGGGAGGCATGACATTTTGTTCTGTCAGTTTCCTAAGGCAGAGGTAAACGTTATGCATCATCTTTGTCGGGTCTCTGTGCATTTGTCTACATGGGTATTATCATTTGGACCACACATGTGTGCTGCAAGTGTCTCAACTGTGCTTTGGCTCTGTCACAGAGTGGTCCTGGAGCACACAAATTTGATTCTTTTCAGAGGAAGCTGAGTGGGAACATGCAGTCCAGTACACATCATGCACCTGAACTGGCAATGCACTTTAGTTCATGTCTGCAGAATGAAACCTCATCTGAGGTACAGCTCACAAAGCACCTACAGTATGGTCCTTAGGTCCTCACCACTAGCAATTCCACTCTACCAATCCTGTTCTGTGGCTCCACACCATGCACTGATGTAGGCAGAGCCTTTTTTATTCCAAAGTGTCCCTGTGAGCTTTGGGAGCAGGCAGTGGAGTTAGCTAAGTCTTGCTTCTGTTCGGGATGAAAGTTAGTTCCTTACAGCTTCTTGGAATGTCAGGGGATGATAAACCCAGGAATGGGGAAGTTGATCTGCATTTTTAAAAACCCTTTGGGTTTTTCATTGATTTTTTTTAGCCTCCCAAATATATGCATGCAGCATTGAGACTACAAAGTAGAAGTGATGGGTGTATAGCCTTTGTCTGTTACTTTTCAAAAGCCTAAGTTACTTAACTCTTCTTAAAATAAAAATAGAAGTAATAAATTTTGCACTAGCTGATGGAGATTATCTTCTTTTCTGTCCAAATCAAGAACATAAATGTTAATTACATTCATGTATATTCCCTGCTATGACGTTAGGTGAGGGCGGAATAAGAACTTCTCCATCGTAAAGAGAATTTTCAGCCCATGATTAACGTAAATCAGGAATTCAAATCTGTGTGGCTCCCAAGTGAACCAATTATAACATCACAGAGCCCTGGTTCACCCTGTCTTTCCAAAGTTGGAGGGAGGGTCTTCTGACTTTCAAATGGAAATGCAAAAAACCCAGTGTGGTTGTATGGGTTTAAGGCACAGCTTTTAGGAGAGGGCTGAGGAACAAAGATTAGCTTTTTGGACAGCCAATGAACTAATTCTTGCCATCCTTACACTGAAAACTACACCTTACTTACTCCCTAAAGCTCCCTTCAAATGTGTTGGCCTACTTGCATGAATGAGGACAGCCAAGAGAACCCTGCTGTGATTAGCATGTTGCCAGCTCTTCCTGTTTGCAGGGGGTGCCCAGCACTCTGGAGGTCTGTTTATGGTTTTGAACTTGCCTGCCTCTCTCTAACTTCTGGCTTTCTAGGCCAAGCCTCATTCAGCAGAAAAATTAAGCAAAGTGTACTCTCAAGTAAGCATTTTAAATTCAACTGTGATGGAAATGGATCAGTGAGTTCATCACCTTGAGGAGATTTTTATGAGGTTAAGCCTCAAATTGATTGAAAATATGTAGTAAATGTTTCCTTAAATGTAGAGAGATCCATTGCAGTGTGAATGAAAACAGCACTTAAAAACCTTCAGTCAAATTTCAAAATTAGGACAGTGTTTGCTGTATCCCAAAATTAATGCTGTGTGGATGTTAGAAATAACTTTGAGACTGAAATAGAGCCAAGTCTGGCTCTGGAGTAATTTTATTCCACAGCTAACTATATACCTCCCAGTTACTGAAAAACGAATGTGGCATGCTTACCCTCCTTTATGTTATGGGGTAGCTGACCAGCAGGAGGAACCCAGGAAATATTTCCAAATCTGGAAGCACTGAATGAAATAATTACTCAAGTAAAAAGAAGGCTTGGATTGCTTTCAAAATATTAACATAATCTTTCTCAAAACCACAGCGACAACCAGAAAAACCAGGAACGAGGAAAATTTGGATCCTTCATATCAACAGACAGCCAAAACCCTCAAAGCACATTGGCTACCCTGAAAGCATATTTATTCAGCTTTCAGCAGACAATTAGCAGGAATGAGACTTAACAGGGCAAAGATCCTCCAACTAGGATCTGCCAGGAGAAGTTGGAATTTGATGTGAAATTGGAATTAAAGGAAGTATACTTGGTTTAGTATGCTATGTGTTTTTGAACCACTCAAAGGTTCCTGCTTCTAGATATCTTGAAATATTTCAGATGTTCAATCCTAAAACATTTGCTATTCTATTTTTTTCTCTCATGAGGAGTCAGATGGATAAAAAGGAAGAGATGGTTTCATATGAGAGTATTGGTTTTATGCACAAGTGTATTCAGTAGATTAAATTTTGGAGTGGATGTGATAACTCCATACCCTTTTTGGTTTAGACTTGTAATGGTATCTTCAGAAAAACAAGATAATTTTATTCCCTGTGAAAATGACTCTTCTTTACTATTATCTTAAACTGGCACAAACAACGTTTCCAGGAAAAGAACAAGGAGTTTCATTTTTTTCCTTTGTCTGCAGAGCTCTCCTTCCTTCAGTTATTGTTTGTATTTTTTCTGCTGCTTTTGTGTATCTGATTTTTTAGTTCACTGCTGCTTGTGGGATGTGTTGTGCCTGTGGTAGTGCAGGACTGGCAGGACAGGAGCATCACCCACCACAGGCAGAGTGGGAGCTGGCCTATTGACTTCCTTGCTCCCATCATACCCTTTTGGCTTGTGTTTCACAGTGTCAGGGAACATGAGAGATGTGACTCACCAAATCTCCATAGAGAAGTAATGACTAGTAGTACTTATGTTTTACTTATATAATGCCTTCATTGTATCAGGTTAAATGCTAAAATTAATTTTAGAAGATGAAATAAACTGGTCAAACCAGAATTTTAAACAGTTATTGGTGAAGGTATTATTTGATATAGTCATCTTAACTATTTTTCAAAGTCATATGGAATTTGGGGCATATAAAGTATTTATTTCAGTATCACGCTGTTGTTCTCCAGTTTGTCTGCATATCAACACCATAATTTGCTCCTGCTTGGATCTCATAACTCTACCTTTTTGTCGCTGCTGCTGGTCTTGTGTTTAGGAAGAAGTGGCAATCTGCACTACAGCTAGCCCAGCATTGTTGTCAGCATTGTTAAAAAGGGCCAAAGCTTCTCCATGCCATGTGCAGCAACTCACAAGCCCCCGGCTAGGCATCAGCATATTTCCTCATGCGGACTCTTTTGAGAGACCTTGTAATGGACATTTCCAAACAGAAAGTTACAAGGTGCATCTGTAGTGCTTCCCAGAAGGGAGAGCCATGTTCACAAGTGAGCCTTCAGGATTGAGTTTCTTGTGAGAGGCACAGGCAAGCTGCTTTCTTCTCAGAGCAAGGATATGTGGCTCTGAAATTGACAGTTTTATCATCTCAGCAGAGCCAGCTGCCTAACAGATATGAATAATGTGAAGTAGAAATGAGAAGACCAAGGTAAACAAACATAACAGAGCAAAGAAATGTGTTTCCTATCTGAAAATGTAGAGCGTGCTATGGATAATACAGCTAAGAAAGGTCTGTCACAAGATTCATAGTCCCAGGGCGTATTTCATTCATGTCAATGGTGCTTACACAGCAGATTATTTGAGCTGTTTTTGCTTTCACAGCATTGCCAGGGATATATTTTCATTCCCTAAAATGGGTCTTAAACAATAGCCCGATCATATTGCATGTACAGGGCGCTCCGCTCCGGGGTCTGCAGCGTTTCTTGGGTTTCTTCCTTGCATATGTATTTGTTATCACAGCAGACGACAGGGTCTGTAATGCAATAGGTACATGGCCTCGTTCCATATACAGACAGAATTCTTTTGAATCTGGACATTTTTCAATTTCACCTTCCTGGTGGTACAACAACCGCAGACGAAAAGTAAAACAGGGCACTTAGTACTTGGAAGCAGGAGCCAGATAACATTTCTTCACTCAGTAGGAGAACTCCTTTTACTTTCAAGGAAATCCAGAGCCAAGCTTGATAATTTTAGGCCATTTTTATAGCATGAAGGGGCTGGTGGTGCTCACCTGAAAGGCACCACTGATAGGAGGTGTTGATCTGTAAATCACAAACCTTGTCCTCAGTGTTCCCACAGGGAAGCGCCAAAACCCTGCAAAAGCTGGTATTAAGTACTCCTCCATCCACCAGATATTAATAGCATTTTTTGCTTGCAGATGTTATACTTCATATGGTCCTTTATTAAAAAGAAAAAAAAAGGCAGAAAATTTAGATCAAAGGGTATGTCTAAAATTTAAAGTCATGTTACTTCAGAAACAGATTACAGCAGTGCCACAGTTACGATTTCCTTGTGTCTTACAATGTTCTTTCTTTTGGATCTATTCTGACCTTCTTCCCATATAAGGTCTCTCTTCCCCCACCTTCTTTTGCCATTTAATTTAATATATCAGCACAGCAAATGTGCCATGTAAATTGAAACATGCAGAAGTGTCATATATGGTGAGAAGTGATGGGGATTAACACGTGAGAAGGAAATTCCTGAACTAAATGCTTGCCTCTGACACAATACTTGGTGTGTTGTGAAAAATCAGATTATGCTTTTTCTTTCAGTAAAGAGAATCTTTTGGACTGGAAATAAAAATTGTTTACTTCTTGGGATGAGGCTTATTAACAGTTATAAATAGTAAACAGTAACATTTATCTCCCAGGTGATTGTAATTTCTTGATTAGAACATCAGATGAGTAGCTGGGGGGTTTCAACTGTTTCTGTGAAATGGATAATTTTTTACAATGAATGCTTACACTACAAAGTAGTTTGTTTCTCAGCACAGTATGCCTTCTCTTTTTTAGAAAGGAAAGTCACCAGGTGGGGTTTCACCCCTAAAGTTCTACATAGTCAACTTTTATATACTCACATCCCTGAAGATGTGTATTAAAACCTTTCTCATTTGTTAAAATACATTTGTATTTTTAAATACATTTGCAACACGAGAAGTGGTTAAAGAGGGAGTTTGCTACGGGATTCTGCTTGTCCCTACTAGGGAAGAATAGCCAATGGACATACCAATGGATTTTCCTCTTCACCAGAGCAGGACCAGAAGGAGGCTTTGATGGCCTCCAGCAGCTAAGTCTTTTGGGAAGGCTGAAAACCTGTAGACTTCTCATGGATTTTTGAGACTTGGCACAGACAGGGGCAAGCATTCGTGTGTAGTTTGCACAGTAATAGTTTGCACAATCAATCTCCTCATTTATTAATCTTTTCAGGTGTTTCTGAGCAAAGCTGTTTCTAAGTGGATAAAGAGGCATGGGGGCTTGGCATGTGCTCAAATCATAATCTCAGCAAACTCTTGTCCTTCCTTGAGGTTTCAGCTGATACATTACCCCAGGGCTGGGTGGGCTGAGGAAGGCAGGGAAGGCCAGGCTGGTTCCCCTAGTCCCCACTAGCTCTTTAGCACCAGACTCTGGCCACATCCAGTCCTGTGGACATGCCCCAAAAGGCCACAAGCAGCAAATCATCTGAAGCAGTCACTTCAGTGATCAGCCAGTTACAAAAAGTAGAGTAAAATAGTCCTTCCTCCTTGGGATGACAATTTAGGGAAATGATGGGGGGGCTCAAAAAGAGTTGTCCTATGTGCATATTCCCTTTTAAATAATACCTGTGCTCAATGGCACTCCCATGGTTCATAAACAAAACACAGAAGTAAAGATTTATGGCCAAATTTTGCTAATATTATTTAAAAAAATATTGCTAGGTGTATATATACACAGAATTCTGAAAAAGAAATCTATTTTTATTAAAGTTTGGGATTTGAAAGGGGAAAAGATTGCCAATAATTTTTTAAAAGTCTGATTTATAAATGAAGTGCTAATGAATAATTCCACAAATGCTGCTTCATATAGTACAGCATGGAGGCAGATTTTCACTGCTGCTGGTACAAAAATAAATCTGAGTGAGTAAATCTGCTGCATGTTGCCAATTTTTATCATTCTTGGATGTAGAAATATAATCTTGTGCAATATTTAAAGAATGCAAAAACTGCAGAAGAAGGCCAGTGCCTCACTGGCAGAAAAAGACATTACTGGCACAGGCTGGGAGGAGAGTGTGTTTTCTGGCTTCGTACTTTACCAGTTGTAGGCATACCCTTGACAGTACCAGTCCCTTAGTCCAAGGCAGAGTCTCACAGGGTATGCAATGTCTACCTCTGTTGCTGGCAAACATTACTGGCACCCAAGATTAGCAGGGCATAGGAAAACTGTACCTATTCACTTTTCCAGCCCTGTGGAAGAGCTACTGTTTGTGCAAGTGTGTGTCCCTCTGGCTTGCTTCCAGAGGACTGAGAGATGCCCAGCATGTTTGGTAGTGGCAGGTAGCACGTATGGGTACTGCTGCTGATGTCTGCCGCAGGGATCCTAGCGCTGGATGGATGCACCTTTCTGACACACAGAGGGGCTGGCGGGTATCTCCTATTAATGCTAATTAGAGCTATGCAGTGTTTGTTGGGTGAGTGGTTTATTGCCATTGGTTAGATTGTTAGCTTAATGAGATTAGACAAGATCTAATGAAAGAAGGCAAGCACGTAACGAGTTGTAGTAGTAGTTCAACTGCTCTGCACTGGGATTGTGGCATGGCAAGCTCTAATAGCTTGTTCACCATCACATCGTCCTGTTCCCACAGGTGCCTCACTGGAAGGCTGTCATATTGTCAGCACTGGTATTTTCCCTTGTACTGAGTTGGCAATGGGTTGTCAGTCCAATTTAACTGTCTGTTCTACATGTGCATGTTCAAATGTTGGTATCCTTCTAATAAACATTGAACTGCACAGCTTGTGATTGATTCCTGACAAATTGGTCAGCATCACCTTGCTATCAAACTTACCCAACTCAGCTGCCTTCCGGGGCTGCTTAGCCAGAGAAGGGTTAGCAGCAAACTGACAACTGCCCATCAAGCAGCTAACAGTGGGAAAAATTGAATGAAAACCTGCGTGGCTAATGATGGTAGAAATGCTGGCTGGGTGGAATAGGCAGAAGCCTGCAGCCAAGATGAGGGGTCAGTCAGGTAGTCAAGAAACAGCAAGGACCTCATGCATAACTGAGCATTGGTGACCACATTATGCAGAATAAGAACAAAAAGCTGCTCATCTTCTGCATCCCTGACGCACTTTCCAGATCATCTGCAAGGCTTGGTTTCTTCAGACATTTTAAAAAGAGGAAAGGTGAAGCTGCAGCTATAAAGGTTGGGAATAATTTAGTAGCCATCAGAAATCTGCAGCAGGTCATCCTGAGTTATGGCATTTTTAGGGAGTACCTCTAAGGTTTGGTGTCAAAGGTGCTTCTGGCATATGACTAGGGGTTGATAGAATTCATAACAAATTAAACTTAAATTCAGGAAGGGGGTTTTAAGATCATTATTATAATGTTATTTTTTCAGGAGTGAAAATCATTATTGTATTGGGCCAGCCAAAGAACTGTACTTCTTTTGGACCTTTATGAAAAGAGACTGGGGAGCTGATAGGTGTCCCATGTGCTTAAAATCACCTCAGGGAACTGCATTAAAACAGAGACAAGGTATTTCAGGAAGGCAGAGTTTTTTCTGCCCTGCCAAGGGGTCAGTACAGCTTAATTAAGCTGAGTTTCTCATTTCTCAAGCTACGGTGTATCTGGCTGTCTCATGCCCTCCCCTCCACAGATGTCATATGTGTCATGTACACTAAATTTATGTCAACATTTGCCATCTCATTGAGTGCCTCCATCCTTTTTCCGGGTGATAGGCAATTGTTATTTGCTGCCTCATTTTAACCAGTCATTCCCATTAGCACTAGTAACCTCGGGGTGGGGGGAAGCTTTCATTTTGCATAAACATTGCTTTGACCTTCCTCAGTGAATTTCCCTATCAAGGAAAGACTCTTTGCAGAAGATGTTATACTGCCATAAGGACTTATGTTGAGGAAGGGGGAACAGGATGTGAATCATCTTGGAATTCATGCTGTACAAAGTATTTTCTTTTTCTCCCTTTTAATGTACAATCCTTTTTTTTTCCCCCCCAATGGTATTTTTGCTGGAATACTTTTTGCAGAACAGAAGACTGGAACTCTTCAAAGCCACAGTGCCAAGCATCTCCTCTCCTTCCTATTTCAAAATAAATCATTCTCCTGGTGGTAATGAGTAACACAGAAAAATGCAGGCAGCGAGGATTTTGCCAGAGAGAGAGATTTGCAGTGCTGTGCTTTGGCTTCTATGCAAAGTTCTATTTAATGACACGGCCACAGAAGGAGTATTATATTATCTGTCCCACTGCTCAAGCCTTCAGTTTCACCATTGTATAAGCACACTACTTTTTTTACATTTATAAGCAGTGAGCGATCCAGATAAATTCCTGTTCCAGCTACAAAACTCAACAGACCCCAACTGTGTCATTACCTCACCCTGTTGGGGCAAGTCCCACTGCTGCAGCTGCAGAGGGTCTCTGCCAGCTGCCCTCCCCAGGAGCCTGCAGCCAGTGGCACCACACCATACACAGCCAGCAGCCCAAGAAGGGGCTGTAGTTCTCTCCTGCAGCAAAATCAGGATCACAGGGGTAACAGCAGGGCTGTGGCCACTCTTTGGCATCTGTAGAAGCCCCAGGGGGAAGAGGATCCTTGTGCCAGGGGGGCATGGCTGGTCCTCACCTCTCAGAGGGCACATAAGCTGGCACTATAGAAGCAGTAGTGAGGCAACCCACGTGTCCTCCCACAGCACGGCTGCACCAGCCAGATCCTACCCAAAGCAGTTTGCTGATCCCTAATGTTTGAGGGTTTTTTTCCTCCCAGCTTTTTCTGGCTTTGGAGGGAAAGTTAGGAGATTCCTTCTTCTGTCAGCTTAGCTAGGGTGTTTCTGACATTCAGAGATAGTATAAGTAGGGGTTGTGCCTTTGAACTCTAGTCTAGAGAACAAAACGATTTTTACCCTTTTGTCTGAATAATATGTTTCTGAAGATTTCTGTCTCCCAGGAGTTGCTCGAAAAAGACGGCTTTAATTTGTGCAGAATACGTGAATTAATAATACTCATAATTGCTCTACAACCTCGTGTAGGTAGGGGCACCCTGTGCCTGTCCCACCAGTATGCTTGACCTCAGTCTGAGGGACAGATGGGACAGTTTAACTGCATTTCCATCAGTCTCTTCCTGACGGGAAAACCAAGATTCATCATGCTTTACTTCCAGCATCTGCCAAGAACACAAGGAGAGCACATTGGCTGAATTCCTCTCTTGGCACAGCCATTCATTCACAAAGATTGGTGTAAACCTGGGCTGAACTACAGCCAGGAGCAGGGATGGAAGTGCCCATATCCTATTACCAACCTCTTGAGCTGTTTAATCCCTTCAGCTGAAAGCTGACCTGTAGCAGATGCCATTTCATCAGTTTCTGAGAGTCAGAGATGTCCAGGCACGGTATATTCAACACAGAGGGACAGTTTTTCAGCTGGTGTGAGTTGCCCCAGCTCTAATGACACCATCAGCATTACACCAATTCATGCCATAAATAGGATCAGGCCATAATTATTTTAATTGGCCACGGTTCATATTTCGCATAACACAGAGGCAGATTTTTGAGTCAAGAAGCCTTTTGTTAGCATGTTCCTGAATATCTCAGCATCTGATGTGCCAAAAGTAAAATGGCTCTTGACTCTCATTTCCTCTGGGCTGCCTTTTCACCAGCAGCTTAGGCTTGATTTACACCCATGTCAGTGGATAATGAGGCACATCTACCTGGGGATTTCAGGGCATCGTTGCTTTTCTAGGCAGTTGCCAACTCTGTTGTTGGTCAAGCATCTGTTGACTGCTGGACACGTGCTTTTCTTGAGGTTCTGACACAGCTGTAGGATGCTTTCTATACTGCTTTATTGCCAATACCCTGGAGAAGATGCTAGCCCGAGTGGCTTCCCAGCCCCCGCATCCTTAGCTGTATATTCAGATTCCTCCTGCTATTATCTTGTTGAGCTTTTTAGCAGGAGGTGAATGCTCCTTAATGCTCTAAGAAGTGAAGACACCATCCTTAAAATCCAGCAGGAGGAAGGAAAGCTTCTGTCATGAGGAAAGTGCTGTTTATATTAGTGATCTTCCAATTAGCAAAAAGCAATTAGGGTTTTAACCTGATTTTTTACAATCCTTCATTTGGGGTTTGGGACTGATCCTCCCTGCAGGAGACCTGGAAAACCTGTCTTGCTTTGGCATTTCAGTGGCATTTTCTGGCACATCAAGGATTTATGGTTGGCTTGATGAAGCTAAAGCTGGCACAGCTTTTCTGTGAGTGGAGGGTTTGAGCAGACAGGTTTATACAACTCCAAAGAACTGCATCAGACTGGAGCAGAACTTGATTTAAAGGAAATCTGGGGAAGGTGGAGTGTTATGAGAGAAGAGAGAAAAATACATATAAAATAAACTCAAGCGCTAGATTAGATGCCTTCCTCACTTAGCTGCTTGTTCACACTCTTGGAGTCTCTGGCATGCCCTAAATAGAAGGCAGGCATTCTAAATCAAAGCAAATGTTTTCTCTGTCATTTCTGACACGACTCAATGTTTCTGTAGATGAGCTGGCAAATCAGGTGCTCTCTAACTGTGTTTCTCACCACGGATCTGTACTCAAAGTTAGTTCTAGCACCAAGCCTGCCCAGGTTTCAGAGACACAGCATTGCCAAAAGGTGAGGATGGTGTAGGGGGAGTGTCCTGCCAGCTTGCTGCATGAGATGAAACATCACACTCACATCCACCTCCCCTTGACAGCTCCAATGTTGTCACTGTCCAGACCTTCAGTGAAAACTGGAGCAGTGCCATAACATCATTTCCAATGAAAACGAGAGCTCTTTAATTGTTGGCTCCATGTCCCAGCTCATGGTGAGCATAAGCTTACTGGTGTTTGTTTATGAGTAACATCACGCTCTACCATGGCTTCTCTTCAATTAAGTCTTTTTCATACACATAATTCTTGGTCATGGCAGGAAGAGTTTTCTGGTTTTCTGTGATTCACAGCAAGTGAACTTTATCTTTTTATTCATAAAATTCCCAAATGATCAGGCATAAATGCCTCGTTCCTGCCACTATCCTCCTCAAGAGGCTTGTGTGCCAAAAAAAGACTTGGAGTTGGCTGGCAAGTCATTTCCTGATTTGCAGCAGCTCCAGATTTACTCAGCTACCAGCCACCCCCATGATGAGCGTTGTTCCTGTTGGAATGGGAGCAGGCTTACTCCTGATTTTTTTCTTCTCTGCTATGGGTTTAAGCCTGCCAGGTGCTGAACCTTAATTCCTGCAGAAGCTATCAATGAATTCTGACTTTTGTCATACGACTGCGCAATTATGTGACATCTGGATCTCCTATGTGCTGGAAGTGTTAACCCCTTTTGAACTGTAATCTGTAGCAGATGGCTATAGCCCATGAATAAGGTTTGTTTCTACTCCAGTATATCAAGGGAAGGATCCAGTATGCTTTCTTTCCCTTACCTAAATCATGTGGATACCAAAGTCCCAAGAAGTGATGAAGAACACCTTTGTTCCTTAAAAATCTTTAAAGAAGAGGCTGTTGCCTGTGCTCCTTAAAAATCTAAATCTCCTCATGCACATCAGCGTTTAACCCCAAAGTTTCCAAGGCCCCTAGGTGCAGGAGCACAGACAAGCCATCCACATGTGTGGATGCTACTGTAATGCCAAGAAAAGGCAAAGTCTGCCTTTCTTTTCCCAAATCCTGGGATGAGACTACTCCTTAGATGTGTTCAGAGCTCACAGATTTTTTACACAGAGGCTCAGAGGAAGGAGATTGCCAGACTTGTTAAAAATAGTGCAGCAATTATATACCCATAGGTATCATCCTTGAAAGAGATGATCTGCTATACTGGTGGATGTGCCACCAGTTTAGAAGACATCCCTAAAAGCTTGCACATGCCTTCAGTTGAAGCTGGAGCACAGTCAGCTCAACTGAGGTCAAAAGAAGATCATGTGGAAGTAGCCTTAGGATAAGTGACTACTTTTGCCATGTTGCTTGCAGAAGCAGTCTGCCTGTTTAAAGGCAACTCAAGCATGAAATGCTTAGCTAACATGGGGTAGCAGTGTTAATGGTACTTGCAGTGGCCAGCATGCTTGTTTTATGGAGTTTCATAATCATGCAAGAGTTTCAGTTCTCGTTTTGTTTTAACAAGACTTTGTAAACATTGTGTTTGCATGGGAAAGCCTTTAAGATAGAAACTCTGTAGAGTTGCCTGCCAATAGGCAAACAAAAATAACTATTATGTAATTATTTTTTAAATCCCAATATTCTTTTCAGCTTGCATTGTGTTTTATTATAGATTGGATGCAGCAAGTGCTGAAAAAAGGATGTAATAGCTGACTGAAGTAACCTTGAATTACATGCTGAGCTTGATATTAGGGACACAAGTCCTGTTTATGTATCTGCAGATCCAGATCGTACCTGAGCTGCTGTGCACTGGCCTGTGTCAGTACTAAAACAGACACGCTGAAAAACCTGCATAGCTCTCCTGATCTCCAGCAGAATTGCACAAAAGAGGAGTTTGGTGTAGTGATGTTAGGGAGGCTGCATTGTGTCAGGCATTTGAGCAATTGGCCCCTGGTCTTATCCTTAGCACATACTTAACACATCTTGCCAAATTATGCGGTTGCTTAGTAATGTGAACAAATATCCCCTGGAGATTCAATAACCAAACTCATTATCACTTGTCATGTAGGCCAGGAACTGAATCCAGATCTCCAGGAGTGAATGACTGGTGGGTTAACCTAGTCTCCTACTGCTAAAATAGCAGAATGAATATGTGCAAAGTCAGCACCATGCAGTGGGTAAAAATATGCCCTTAGTAAAAACACAGAGAAGCTCTATTAAATATTATTCTCATTACATAGATTCCATTATCTGAAGAAAGCAGGGGGGAATTTAGCATTTGTTAATGTTTTGAAGAGAGACATAAATGAAGACTGACTTTTTTATTATTATTTATTTTTGATTTTGCAAACTGAGCAATATCGCTGCTCTAGTTAAGTGTTGCACAGGAAGAGGCTGTTGCCTGTGTCATCTTCTGCACTTCAGGAGTCCACTAAATCCCTTCAAAACAGGATCTCATTCCAGTGTCACTTATGGATGTTAGGTGAGTCTGCAGCACCTACCACAGCTGTGTGCAGAGGTACCTAACCTTGCTCCAGACAGGCTGGTTTGCTACAGCATAGCCACACTACTGGGGCTCATTGCAACAGTGCTGACACCTCCTCAGGATCTGAGCTCATATCCCAGGCAGAAATGTGCTGTACTGCAGGGCCATACCAGCTCCTTTTGGACTAGCTAGATGTCACTGCATTTTGCATACCCTAAATCCATGATACGAGTTTTTGCAAAATACTCTACTTCATCTCCCTCTCTTCAGCAGGTTCCTTCTGGTTCATCAGGAAAATGCAGAGAGTCAGCCAGTTTGCTTAACAATGATTTTGGCAGTGAATCCAATATTTGTAGATCTGCGTACTGAATACATATGCTGTTGGCTATAAAGATACCACATTTTTCACTCACAAGCAATCCCAGCTGCATATATGGTTTTGGGACTTTATTTTATTCTGGAGTAAATTTGAGACCAGCTGCTCAGCATACAAATGCAAATTGGTTTAATTCATGTAGATAATGTATGCATATCAGACATTGAGAGTGTGTGTGCACTCATAATGATAGGAGTTCAGAGATGTGGAGATTGATAATTTGCCTGAACAAGGTCAATACTGGCAAACATGGAAAGGAACAACTCAAGCTGCTGTTGCTCTTTAATGTAAAATCTGCTCAAGGGTAAAAAAATGGGCTAGATGCTAAGGCACATGAAAAACAACAAGGTGCTTGGTGACAGCCAGCATGGCTTCACTAAGGGGAAATCCTGCCTGACCAATTTGGTGGCCTTCTAGGATGGGGCTATGGAACAGATGGACAGGGGCAGAACAGTTGATGTCATCTACCTGGACTTGTGCAAAGCGTTTGACACTGTCCCACACGACATCCTTGTCTCTAAATTGAAGAGACATCAATTTGATAGGTGGACCACTCAGTGGATAAAGAACTGGCTGGATGGTCGCACTCAAAGAGTTGTGGTCAATGTTTCAATGTCCAGCTGGAGACCAGTAACGAGTGGTGTCCCTCAGGGATCGGTGTTGGGACCGGTCTTGTTCAACATCTTTTTAGGTGACATGGACAGTGGGATTGAGTGTGCCCTCAGCAAGTTTGCCAATGACACCAAGCTGTGTGGTTCGGTTGATACGCTAGAGGGAAGGAATGCCATCCAGAGGGAACCTTGACACACCTGTGAGGTGGGCTGATGCCAACCTCATGAAGTTTAACCATGCCAAGTGCAAGGTCCTACACCTGGGTTGGATCAATCCCAGGCACAGCTACAGGTTGGGCAGGGAAGAGATTCAGAGCAGCCCTGCAGAGAAGCACTTGGGGGTGCTGGTTGATGAGAAAATCAACATGAGCCGGCTTCAGTGTGCGCTCGCAGCCCAGAAAGCCAACCACATCCTGGGCTGCATCAAAAGGAGCGTGACCAGCAGGTCGAACAAGGTGATCCTGCCCCTCTACTCTGCTCTCGTGAGACCTCACTTGGAGTATTGTGTGCAGTTCTGGTGTCCTCAACATAAAAAGGACATGAAACTGTTGGAACAAGTCCAGAGGAGGGCCACGAGGATGATCAGGGGACTGGAGAACCTCCCATATGAAAGTTGGGTCTGTTGAGCCTGGAGAAGAGAAGCTGCATGGAGACCTCATAGCAGCCTTCCAGTATATGAGGATGGCTTATAAGGATGGTGGGGATGGACTCTTCATTAGGGACTGTAGTGACAGGACAAGGGGTAATGGGTTAAAACTTAAACAGGGGAAGTTCAGGTTAGATATAAGGAAGAAATTCTTTACTGTGAGGGTGGTGAGGCACTGGAATGGGCTGCTCAGGGAAGCTGTGAGTGCTCCATCCCTGGCAGTGTTCAAGGCCAGGTTGGACAGAACTTTGGGTGATATGGTTTAGTGTGAGGTGTCCCTGCCCATGGCAGGGTGGTTGGAACTAGATGATCTTAAGGTCCTTTCCAACCCTAACTATTCTATGATTCTATGTCCCTTAAGCAGTATTTCCTATCACTTCTTCTGGACATCATTGATACAGACTGATTGTTTTCTAGAGATCAGTCTACAGGATCTTATCACTGCCAATTAGCACTTTTCATCTTTCATGGAACTACCCTGTCTGAAAGCAAGTTTGCAAAGTTTCTTTCATTTTTTTTGGTATTAAAACATTCCAAAATTGTTATAATAGAGACCAAATTAAGGGGATAATGTCTCCTCACTGCAGTGTTTTGGTACTGGGTTCCATTTTTCCCTAGTTTTGTTCTATGGAGAAATTTGTATTTTCAGCTATTGAACACTTATTTTCTCATTTCCTACCTGTGTGAGAAGACATTGAGTTGCTACAGGATCTCACTAACTGAATGGTCCTCCTAACTAGGGATTTTTACAGTTAGCAGCTTCTTGCAGGGGTAATGGCATGTTTAGTGCTCTAGAAGTATGAATTATTAGGTATTTGCTACACCAACAAGCCCAAAGGCATTTTAAAGCTACTATGACACTCCATCATGCTTACCTTGCCTCATCTCACACTGCGGGACTTTTGTAGGTTGCACGAAAAAGCTTCAGTGGGGGATTGGCATTCTTGCAAGGATTTGGGTTTTGACCACATCTAGCACCAGAACAAAGGTCTGCTTGGTATGTTTTTTTGCCGTGTTCTCTGGCTTGCATCAGTCTTTAGACCTGTGGTCAGAAAGAAGTGTTTTCGTCCACTGAGGTTGCAAAGTCTCTTGGTGGTGTGTTTCTGAATTTCTCTCTGTACCAATCCCCTCATGTGGTGGGCAAGCCCCCTTGCCAGGCTTTGCTGAGCTCCCTTCCTTCATTAGAAGGAGGATGTTGGCAATGCTTCTGCTCTCTCCTGCTGTCTTCATTTACTGTGTGAAAGTTCCAGGTTCTGGCCATTCTTGCTTAGAGATAACTTCATGAGAGGGTCTTGGGAGGTGATTTGTTGCCTGTGGTAAACTGGCAACATCATAGAAAAAGTGTTTAAGAACCTAAGAAATGTATCTATTGCAACATTATTTGACTAGACTCAGCAGTCGTGAACATCCACAGGTCTCAACGACATCTTTGTCTATCATTTATTGACTTTTCTTATACTTGCCCAGATTCTGAATTTACTCACACTTGCTTTATTCCAGCCTGTACCTCCAGGCAATTTTAGTTGAATTATTGTTGTGCTGTGATGGACTTAAGCATAATTTCTGAGCACAAACATACTCGTTCAAGTTCTGACTCCATAAGAACATTCAGACTAGGATGTAGATCATTCCTTAGTTGAGATTCTGGCAAGCAGTGGGATAAAGAAAGCATTGGCATCATATGGAAATTAAATCCCCTTCCTTTGAAATTCAGCACAGTAATTCCCATCTGCTCAAGCGAGGGATCCAGCACTCATTCTCAGACTTGGAGCTATCACTTACCGTCATGCTGAAGCTGTGGTTTTAAGGTAGGACTGAGCCTATAGAGCCCGTCTGAGGGCTGCTGCTGAAAAAGGATGTTCTGGTTCCCATGTGAGCCCTCCCATAGGGTGTGTGGCTCCATTGGTCTCCTTGCACAGTGCATGGTGCTTGTCCAGCAGCCTGAGAAGTGAGCTCAGGGAGTTAAACCCACAGACTCATTAGAATCATAGAATGGTTAGGGTTGGAAAGGACCTTAAGATCATCTAGTTCCAACCACCCTGCCATGGGCAGGGACACCTCACACTAAACCATATCACCCAAAGTTCTGTCCAACCTGGCCTTGAACACTGCCAGGGATGGAGCACTCACAGCTTCCCTGAGCAGCCCATTCCAGTGCCTCACCGCCCTCACAGTAAAGAATTTCTTCCTTATATCTAACCTGAACTTCCCCTGTTTAAGTTTTAACCCATTACCCCTTGTCCTGTCACTACAGTCCCTAATGAAGAGTCCATCCCCACCATCCTTATAAGCCATCCTCATATACTGGAAGGCTGCTATGAGGTCTCCATGCAGCTTCTCTTCTCCAGGCTCAACAGACCCAACTTTCTCAGCCTGTCTTCATATGGGAGGTTCTCCAGTCCCCTGATCATCCTCGTGGCCCTCCTCTGGACTTGTTCTAACAGTTCCATGTCCTTTTTATGTTGAGGACACCAGAACTGCACACAATATTCCAAGTGAGGTCTCACGAGAGCAGAGTAGAGGGGCAGGATCACCTTGTTCGACCTGCTGGTCACGCTCCTTTTGATGCAGCCCAGGATGTGGTTGGCTTTCTGGGCTGCGAGCGCAAACTGAAGCTGGCTCATGTTCATTTTCTCATTGACCAATGTCCCCGAGTCCTTCTCTGCAGGGCAAACCAGCAAAGATTGCCTGAAGATGGGTTCACCCCTATCATAAAACTGCAGCCTTGGCCAGTTCTTTCTCAAGCTCTTTCTTCTAGGTCCCATTCCTTAGGGAGTCAAGGGGGTTGGTTGCAGCTTTCTCTGGCAGCTTCACAAAGGGGAATCTCAAAGAGAGACCACTTGACCACAGATCACTTGCAGGTATTCCACAAAATGTACTTACAAACCTTTAGTCTTCAGAGGTATGCTGAGGTCACATGACACATTTAGCTATGAATAGCTTTTTGGAGGCGGTATGATGGAATAATTAGCTATAACGAGCAGGGAAACAAGGATTAATTGGGTTTGATGTCAAGGAAATACAGGATGTAGTCTTTTCCAGGGTACATTAATGTTTTTCCTGAGCAATACTTACCCCCATACTTTACCCATGTTTTGCAGGTGTCTCGCTCCCATATCAGAATACATTGTCCTGAAATGGTCCCCTGAGCTTGTCACCCAGTAATTAGAGTTAGGGCAGGCTGGGTGCCTGAAGAGTTATCTTGTTGAAGGAGGGGAGAGGTGAAGCCAGCATGCTGAATTACCTTCTAGGGAAGTGTTGAGGATGACAGTATGTCTTACTCCTGCCACTCTTGGGCCAAAGTCTCTTCTTCCTTTTTAGATATATGCCCCAATCCTTTCAGGAAGTTAAATGTCTAAAATCTGTGATGAGCAAAATGCTTTCAGTTTTATAACATGGCCGGAGAAGAAGCCAGTGCTCCTATTTCAAACAATATCCCAGTGATTATAGCATTAGCCCAGGGTAGAGGCACAGGAGTTCAATTCTGTTCTGGAGGGATTTGAAACTGTATGGAAGATGAATAAGTAATAAAAATGTATACACCAGCACTATTTTGTTTTGTTGTTTAGTCTTTTTCTATTGTTAATATGCAGTGTATCTAATTGTAAGTCATTCCTTTATCAGCAGTAAGAGCTATTACAGTAAAAACTGTTTATTTCACCAAGTTAGTTGCCTTCTTGAACCTGAAAAATGCCCAAGCATCCCATTATTATTGGTTTGAATTATTTATAGCTTGTAGCGTTTTACAAGACATTCAAAAAGCAAATGCATCCCATACTTTAAATATTACTAGGTGGTAAAAGATGCATGCATTGCAGTATAGGATTGCTATCATAGCATTTCCCCTGGTGCCACTTGCCACTGAACTTGACTGTGCTGCCACAACAGTGACAATCAGGAATACTGTCATTATGGTCAGTGCAGGAGTTCTTGATTTATTTACATTCATGCAAGCAAAGCCAGAAGCAGGCCTTGGAAAACGTTAAGGTCATTGCATCTTGTGAGGTGTAGCTGCAGATTTCAAAATGACTGCACGGCTTTGCAAGGTAGTGTTTATGAGCTGGCTTTATATTAATAGCAAATATATGTGAAATATTTTCCTCTTTGAGGTTTACAGCCCCATATTTTCTAACAGAAAAACAAGTGTATTGGCTTGGTTATGGAGCTTTGTTGATGTCAAATGCAGGTGGTGATGGTTCAGATGTGTAACTAACTGCAGCAAGATTTCAGTGCTGGTCGCTTCCCCTGCCTGTTTGGGTCCTGAGATTTCCAAAGGTAAAGCTGAGCAACATCTTAAAAATTGTATCTGAACTCAATCAGTTTTGCTTAGGAATTAAGTATTTACCACCAGGACACAGAGACACCAGAAAGCTGGGAGGGAGGCAGAAGGTAGGGAAGGGTAGGAGTGGTGCTGAGACTCATCTACCTGTGCCCTTTCCTCCCAAATCTCTGAGCATCAGCCATGCCCAGATGAAGCCATCTCTGGCTATGCCTGGACCACAAGTGGAAGGAAAAGTGTGCAAGTGGCATGGAGTACACCAAGCTGCTCCCACATGCCCTGCCTGACCCATGCTGATAGGCTGGTGAGCACCAAAGTCATATCCTACAGCACAGGGCATGCAGGCCTGTGGCTCCCAAAAAGTCTGGAGCTGAGTACACACACCTGTGACTTTGACCATGTCCTGTGGAAACACATCCATAGGTAATAGAGGAATATGTCAAATGTGTCGATAGTACATCGGGGTGTGATTGAAAGCGTGACTAGTCTTTGATGCTCTTTATCTTGGAGAAGAGTCAGTCTTCAAAAGAAGTGAGCTGGCTGTAGCAGTGGAGACCTTGACACCCAGATAGCAGGGCTGCTGCTTCATCACTCACACACATCCTTGCAGATTATACTGGGGGTTTCATAGTTGCTTGGTTTTTTTGATTATTTTTTTTTTGTTTGCCTTTTTTCCCCCCCTTGTACTTCATTAACACCAGTACTTAACACGGGGTACCACGTAATCCAGAAATCCAAACACTTAGGTCGTTAATATCAATATCTCTGCCAGAGGGCTAGTTACATCTCAAACCTTTTTTTTTCTGCTTTCCTAAAGACATTTTTCAGCCAGATCAATGGCTGGTGATTATCCAGTCTAAATCAGGATCCTATTATGTGAGGTAGAGGAGATTCTTTTGACTGCTGCTGAAATGTATGTAATAATAATAGCCACAGAGAGGAGTGAAATGTAGCACAAGCATCCTGTGTGTGTCCCTTTAATTAGAAACCATGCAGAGTTTGAAATCCGAGGTGCTTCCAAACATGCGTAGCATTCATTTTAATCATCCCTCAGAGTGCGGGAGGAAGCATCAATTAAATTCAGCCTGAGAGGAACTCCTGGGAGTGGGTGCAGGAAATGAATTTTGTTTTAATAGTATTATGATGATGATGAAGATGACGGTGATGCACAGGGACAGCACTTTGAAAGCATTAACCTGAAAAGACACCCAGGAGCCCCGTAATATGTCAGTGAGCAACCAAAGTGCCGAAAGATCCTTAAGGCATAACTGTGACCCATATTCTGTAGAAAATCAACTTTCCTCTCCCCAAAGGGGATTCAAGAGAATGACATAAAAGCGTAATTTGCATTATGAAGCCTTGTGTCTTCCTTGATGTTTTCCTTGTCTGCTCCAACTGACGTTGCTTCCCAACATCAAACCACACAGAGCTTTGCCCCAGCTGAGGGAGAAGCTGAACTGCTCCTAATGGGAAGCCAGCACGCAGTGAAGGTGACCTTTCCCACCATGGAAGAGATGAGGACTCATGGTGTCAGAGATGCTCTTTGACCTTTATGGTACAGGGAGGCTGCCTCTGACCGCCCGGCACTTGTCAAAGCCAGGGCTGATTAAAGCCCTTCTGGCAGTCAGCTGGCTAACATGCAGGAAGGTGCCAGTCTGTCCTGTCAGCAGGACTGAGGCTTGAAAGTGATTTCTAATCATTTTTGTGAAGAAAGCATGTGTCAGTAAACTGTAGCTAATGAGGTGTTTTGGGGCAAGAGAGCTGGATGGGAGGACAAAGCGGAAGCAAGGTGCAGGGAGGGAAGGAGGCTGCAGTCCTGCCAAGGAGAGGGCGGCAGTCCTGAGTAAAAAGGTCCTTTTGGGGGGAAAATAACAACTACAGGGCACTTCGGATAAACAGACCTGGAATGCTGTGATTTAAAAGACATGGATTTTTAATTTTTAATGGATACCAGATATTTTAATATTCCCAGTTGTGGCAAATGAGGGGGGAACAATCTTTCGAAATTCCTGGCAAGTAGGTTGTCACGTTCATTTCTTTAGACAACAAGAACGTGGAGACCCCCGATGTGCCCTCACTTGAGAAGGTCCCCAACAGTGAAGGGATGAGGAGTCTGCTCACACAGCACAGATGTGGATGAGCTAACTCCTTTCACGCTGACACTTTGAGCCAAGAATATTTCAGTGTTAGCATCTCCTAATGCTGGCTATAAAGCTTGTCCTGGTGCGAAGAAACCTCTGTAATTTCCATGTAACTGTGAGAAAAGAGCCACAGCCGCTTTTGTGTAACAGGATTTGTGTGGGCTGTTGGTAAGGGCACACTGCTGATAAATAAGGTTCAGTTGTAAATATTCTTTAGTGACATGGGAATTTATCCACCTATTGAAGTTTACAGCTGAGCTACCAAGGAAACACGTTCTTTAGCTCCACTGTGTATGCAGCCCACGGTGCATTTATCAAATGCCTGTCAGTTGAGGAAAGGCACAGTTCAGGTAATATAGTATTTATGAAACTGTTAATACCATCTCAGGATGTTCTCATAGTGTATGTTTTTTAAAGCTGCCTTATGGAAACTTTGGACAAGGGGAAAACAGGGGATATTTGCAGTTTTATAGTGCAGGACTCGGCTCTGTGGTCACATGCAGTGAGAACGGCAAAACAGAAGGACATGCTGCCTAGGCACCACATTATTTATCATTAAGCATATGGTAAAAGCAGTGCAAGCAAATCGACCACTATCTTTTGCAGAAGTGTTAGGATTTTAATAGGAATTTCAGATACTTCATCATAAGTAAGAATTCAGGCTGCCTTCTCATCCTTCACCCATTCACGCATCTCAGTTTACAAGCCACCCTGCCACCGTCACTGCTAGTCAGGTTCTTTGGTTGGTCACTTTTTAATCTCATTCCCACATTAGAGGGTCTTCACGGTCATTTGTCTTCTGCTGCCTGTCCCATACTCCCTGGAAACCATCCCTGTTTTACCTTTCAAACCATGCAATACCCTGACACCCTCAGAGACCCCTCAGCTCCTCAGAAAATGCAGGTTTCCATATGAAGGAGTGATCCCAACATGGTCCTTGAACAACCCTATGTCACCTCAGAAAGGTACATTAAAAAATCCCTCATTTTTTGGGGGGTTTTTTTGGGTTGTTTTGCTTGGGTGCTGGAGCCTGTGAACTGAGGCTATCGGTGTCTGGTGTTGTTTCAGCTGCTGGTTGTCTTGATTCTCCATGATCGAAATGATGGGAGAAGCTTTTGCACAACCTTTAAGTTAATATTTGTGGGAAGAAGAGAGGAGAAAGATTCTCCTGGTGTGCATTTATTTATCTCAAAAAAGTCTCTTCTCTTCTCCACTGCTAGCGATGCCGGCAAGATTCTCCGGAGTGGGGCTCCCTCTGTTGAGCTCTGGGAGCTTCGCCAGATGGTAAATATAGCTGACTGCTCCATTTTTGGGTCAGCTTCATCTCTAGACCCTTCCTCTACCACTCTCCTCTCCCTGTGGTCCACCTGAGAGAGAAAAATGGCAATGGAAAAGTCTTGGCAAAACTGGGTCTGGGAGCTGTGACCTGCCTGCTGTTTGCCAGGAAGAAACCCAGCTCTGATGAGTTGTAGCAGGTCTGGACCATAAGGTCCTTTCTGGGGCGGAGGTGGGTGAGGATTTCTGCTAAGGAAACACTTGAGTCATAAGGCAAGGAGCCAAGAAGAAAGACGTGGAAAAGCTGGAAAGCAAACCGAAGGTATTGGGTTGGGTAGCATAGTTACAAAGGCACCACTGGAAAATGTAGGCTGTCCCATGCTTTGTCAGCTTCCACCAGGAAAGATGAAATGAAGCAGTTACAGTGGAGATTCATTTTATGCAATGCTTTTTAGTATTTTCCCCAAAATGTACTTTTTTCTTGCCATGACCTACAGCATAAAGTATTGTGTAAAATTCCAGGGCTGTAAATGCTGCTGAGGTGAAGGAGCCTGAGAAAACAAAAGGCTTTCAAAATTTCACAGTGGGCTGACTTTTTACTTGTTTCTTTTAAAAAAAAAAAAAAAAAAATGAGCAAGGACTGGGTTCTGGCAGACAGCTGGGAAAACCAAGTTGTGGTCCTGACCGAAGCAGTGCTGTCTGGGGAGTAATCAGTGAGAGATTTAATGTTTATTTAAAGGATTTAAGACACACTTAGAATGGAGAACACAATGCAACCTTAAATATATAGCTGCCATCATGCCTTGAATATAAGATTTTGTTTTGTGTTTCTCCATAGCCTTGAGGGAGCTCCACTTTGTTTTATAGCATGACTCTATCTGTGGCTCTTGATAGGCTAAATGTAGGCAATTTTGCCTTCCCCCTTGAACTGTTAAAGTAGCATCCTGAAGCCCTTACTCAGGATGTCTTCAGTGTCCGTTGCCTTTGCAAGGCAGGCAGTTGAGGCATATTTTGTCTGGTGGTTTCTGGAGAAGCCACATTGCATACTTGGGTTAGAAATCCTCTCAGCTATTGGTTGGGACTTTCTGTAGACCAGCTTCTGCTCTGAAATGTCTGTGTATAGCTGCTGGTCCTTTTACCAGGATCCCTGTGCAGGACTGTAAAGGTAAGACTTGGTCATTAGGATCCAGTGGCTGTTTCTGCTTGAAAAGTAAAGGACAGACAGATTCTCAGGGCACAGCTAGGGTTTGTAAAGCTATGGCCAGCACATGAGAGATCAATAACTATTTTCCTTGGTGAAGGCTGCCAGCCATTCAGTTTTGTTTCAGATGAGATTACTTGTAAAATAAAGCTCTGTATTGTGTAGAAATTTTTCTATACATCCACACCGCTTCATCAAGATTAACTGGATTAAAGCAGTATAACTGAAATCAGAATTTGATCTACAATGCCAGCAGTGTGTTGACACTACCACTTACTAAAGAGCTGAGAGTCTGGAAGCTTTCGGGTTTTGTAGAACATGAGGGACTTTGTGCTGACACGGTTAAACAGCTGGCTGGTGTTATCCATGGATTCTCTGGGCAGTGATAACTGCTAATTCACTGCTAGAAATCCAACCTGACCCTGAAAATCACTCATTGTTTAATAGGAGTGCATGTAGTTTGAGAATTCTTCACTTTAAATGACGTGTTGCTAGGAAAAAGAGATCTTTAAATGTGTAAATATTGATAGATACTGAGTGACGGGCTGAAGCAGCATGAGATGTGCAGAAGGTGTGAAGCTGTTTCAGCTGTGATTACGAGATCGGATGGGCTCAGCATGGGATGATCTGATGATCTTACATTCAAGTTTTTAAACTTCCTAAGGGAAACATTGTTGGACTGTAAAACTGAGCTCTTATTCTGGTAAAGCAAAGAATCACAAACGTACTTATGTGACAAACTTTGTAGTGGAAAGCCTGCAGTTTCTTTCTCAGTTGTGCTGCAAGCACCAACTACATTCGCCAAGGGAATGTTTGAAACATTCTTTAATCTTGGTGTGTACAAAGATGGACCTTATAAGGTAAAATGCAATTTTGCCATATAAACTACAAAATAACTTCAAGAGATGCTGTTCTCTTTAAAGAGCAGTTTGTGCACCCACATCTGAAGAGGATTAACAGCATCCATTCCTCTTCTGGGGTGATGAACATCGTTTCCTGCTCTCTGTGGAGCAATACAGTTCACTAGAATGATGCTGTACCTGCTCACCTTCATTTTGTCTCTGCCTGCTGAAAGATTCTCATAGTATCTTATTGCTATAGCAAGAGCCAGTTCTGGAAATGGCATATAGTCGCCTGAGCTGTTTTGGCACTTCATCTCCATGTATAAAAAGGACCACCTCTTGGGAACACATAGAGGTGTTCCCAAGACTTCCTAGCACCTCAAAACAGTTTCAGAGGAGCATTTCACACAGGTAGTAGCTGTGCACAGGTTAAGTGAGTGTTGTCTGCACTTGTCCCCAGATATAACAAGGGACTGGAGCCCTTTGCAGCACCATCAGCCAGGATCAGGGCCTAACCATTATGTCCAAGTACCTAGCTAAATAAGACAGTAGAGCTTCAGGAAATTTTTATTTTCATTGTGATTAATTACTACTTGCATGACACTACAAATAAGCATGACACTTTCCAGGGTGTGTAAAGGATTATGTTCAGTTTTCATTCTTCATGGTGCCATTTTTATTGTTGGCTTGACTACTTTTATTCTCAAAGTTAATCCCAGAAAGGTTGTATCTGCAAACTGTGATTTTTCAGGCTTTTAACTGATGGTTCTCACAGAGCTGATTAATAGCACATTGCTGTTTTTTGTCTTTGCTGCTTTGTGCAGAATTAGGTTCTCTTTGATTAATTTTCCTATTATTAGCTTTCTGTGAAAGCAAATACTGCAGTGTCACCATTGTGATCTGTCAGACCAGGTGACCTGGGGGCGATAGTGCTTCTGAATGGCTGTATGGAAGACAAACCATCTTACATGGAAGACAAACCACTTTTTAAGAGTTTTTGCTGGGAGGTATAATGATGATTTATGATCTGTCAGCCTGAAAGTTCCTCTTGAGAACAGAAGCTGCTAAAATCTCCTCAGGACACAGATCTTATGGTGGTATACATTTGTAAAACTGCAGTGGCTAAAGCTTGCCCAGCCCCTTGTTTCTTCAGCTCATTGCATGTGCAAGTGCTCTCTCTTTCTTCCTAGGGATGACTGAGATGTGTTTTAAGCATTGCTGTTTATTTAAGCCAAGTTGCTCTTGCAAGATATTAACCAAGAGTGACTGTAGCGAGTTGGATGGCAAAGAGCAAGGGGACAGTCACAGCCCCTGCTGCCCATCATGTCAGGTCCCTTACCAAGCCTACCTTACCATGACTGAGCTGCCTGTTGTGCTTACCACTGACTACTCTGAACACCAGATTGCCTTCCACTTTTCCATCCCACAGGGATATGAGCAGTGGTTTTACACTTAGGATTTAAGTTGTTCTGAGCTGATTTGAATGGGTGCTTTTGATGACCAAGATCCTGGTGCTAGTAATGGGGAGCAGCCCATCTCCTCCTCAGCAGTCCTGCTGGTGGATCCTCTGCCAGGCAACCCCTGTCCTTTCCAACACAGCTGCTGTGGTTTCTGTGAAGCTGTTAGGGATGGCAGGAAACCATATGCTGAAGTGTTGCCCAGCCTGCTCGTGGGGAGATGCCTACTAGCTGGAAGATGTAAATGCAGTCCCATGTGTTGCCACTGAATCTTTGCTTGTGTAGACTGGGAGATTCAGAGTAATGTGTGATGCTTCAGAGTAATGAAGCCAAAAATTAACAGTATGTGTTTTAATTATTATTTATGCTATAGGAATAGTTTGTGTATAATTATGGTTTACCGCTGAGATGTGCATGCTTTTCATTATGTTTTCCTTTCTGTGTCTTTTCTTCTTTATTGACTTTTGATTTGCTTTGGATGTTTACGCTTGATAGTACTTCATGAAGGAGATAAGTGTGTATTCGTTCATTCAGAGGAACAGACTCTTCAGATATCTATTTGGAGAGTGGGGGATATGGAGATGTTGGAGAAATTTGAAGAACTGCAACAAGAAACTTACCAGTGTGTTTTGCTAAAAATCACTGAAATACAGTCTAAAAACCCCCATAAATCATTCTACCTAGTAGTGCTCTTAGGCTGCTCCAGCAGTGTGTTCTGAAGCTGTTTGACTTCGTCCGTTCCTGCTTCACCTCTGGCTCTGACTGTGAACAAGACGCAGGAAGTGGAAGTAAGGAGTTCAACCCCTGAAGCAGGGGTCAGCTGAGGGCACTGAGGGCAGCGTCTCACCTCCCTCTCGCAGGGAAACACCCCCCCCCCCCCCCCCCCCCTCCGCGCAGGAAGCCCTTGCAACAAAGAAGCTGAGGTTTCCCTTCTTTACACAGCTTGATCTTCAGGAGGCAAGAGCTTCAGCAAGGGAAATTACCCTTCAGCATTATTGTGACTTTCACAGGGCAGAAAACTATCTTTTGCTCTGCTATTACACAGACAAGGTGTAGCTGGAGCTTCAGGAGGTTTCTTGGGTCTCAGGAATCTGAACATAAGCTTGGTTTGATAGAAGTGTTGGCAGATAGAAGGCTTTTCTTTCTGGGTTTAGTAGCTGCAGACCTTGCCCCCATGTGTTTTATTTATTTCTTATACAATGAAATGTATCGATGTCAAGGAATAGACTTGGACTTTTCTCCTGTGTCTTCATGAGCCAGTAAATCTGGCCAGACTTTGATGATTTTGCACATGGGGCTCTCATGCTCTCTTGGGTGAACAGCCTCCATAGCTCATACAGACACAAACTGAAGGCATAGTTACCTTAGACATCCAGGCTCTGTCTGCTCTCACACGAAAAATTGGTTTCTTGGGGAAGCTTTTCTTTTCCCAAATAGCGTAAAGTAGGAAAAGCATGGGTTTTAGGTACCCACATTGTACGTTGGGCAAGCATCATGCCCTTTTCTAAGTAGTGACTTCTTTCAAGTATCACATGCAGAAGCTGGCTTTGGCCAGTGTTGGAGCTTGAGTTGCTTTCAAACATATTGGGAAAATGCCTGTTTTCCATAACTTTTGAAAACTTGAGGCCTACTCTACCTGTACATCTCACTCTCTACAAAGCTTTCTACTGGGAGAATTTATTGGAAGCAAGTATGTTGGGCTGGGCTTTCTTCCCCTCCTTTTGTTTTTCAGGATATGTAATGAAAAATTCACCAGCATTGCCACTTAATTGCTTCATGGCTGTTGTTTGTCAATTTGCCAGCAGGTTTCTGCTTAACTACTGCCATTTGACATTGCTGAAACACAAATGCAGAATGATTGAGTTGCCAATGTGTTACTGAGTCTTTTGCAAGGGGGGTTTCAGCATATTAAGGCTGCAGGCTTTTATGTCAGTATTGATTGCTGAAATCGAAAAGAAACCTTTGGCAGTATTCAGCATTGTGCCAACACACATTTGTTGGCAGGAAAAAGAAACTGGCCATTGCCATTGACTGTGACTTCATCCCTTCCTTCCTTTCTTTCTTACATTCTTTCTGTACACATCCACATGGAGTTTTGGAATCTAATGCACATCATAGCCAAATTCCAGTTAACCTAACAATAAATCAACAGGGAAAATCAATTTCTTGATACAGTCAGATGTGGAGGCTGTTTAATTTTGCAGCCACCTGCATTATGTCCTACCAGATTTCATGACATCTGGGGAGGGAGGTGATGGCAGCATCCCTCAGAGCAGGAGCTCAGGTCAAGAGCTGGCTTGGAGGGTGGTAGTGGGGCGGTGGTCTCTGCTGAGTTCCTGTTGGGGCAGTCAGACTGCCCTGGGTTTGGTCCTGAGTGCAAGGTGGCCATTGTGGAGCTGGTCACTATGGGGTGAGGGGGAACACGATGCTGCTGTGGTCAGGCTGGGAAAGGAAGTTTTGCTCCTGGGACATAGCATTGCAGAAGACTCCGGGATGGGGCCCAAGGCTGAGAAGGGGCTTTGGCTGAGGAGCAGGGGATGAAGTGGATGGCAGGGGGTGGTGTGATGGCTCAGAGGTGCTGCAGTGGTGCCCAGGCACTGGAGTGGCAGAGGAGAGGTAAGGAGGGATTGCTTTGCTGAAGCAGGGAGTGAAAGGAAGGTGTAAGCACTCCTGCAGTTACTGGAGGGACATCT
The DNA here is from genome assembly GCF_012275295.1 of Melopsittacus undulatus. NCBI lineage: Eukaryota > Metazoa > Chordata > Aves > Psittaciformes > Psittaculidae > Melopsittacus > Melopsittacus undulatus. The sequence continues at coordinate 61,163,387 of NC_047528.1, read as the reverse complement.
CTATGTGCTTATCACTGCCATCCACCAAAACCATTGCCTGCCTCTGCTTTTCTTTAGCCTGATCTCTTAGGTGACACTTTGCAGCCTGTTTTAGATTAGAAGATTTTGTAAGGACATCTTGGGCATGCTGAAGATGATGATGTCTGGTTGAAATGCTGTAATGTGGAAGAAATTGCTGAGGGGAAGTAAGATAGTGTATGGGGGACAGATTTTGAACAGGAAATGGAAAGGGCATGCTCCTCAGAAGGGCTTGGGGTTTTCACATGAGTTGAGATCATTCCTGGGTGATTCCTCTCACTTTGAATTTGGGAGTCAAGTGAAGAAAAGGGGGGTAATTAGGCCAGAATTGCACTGCATAAATATTTGGCAAAAAGCAAGATCATAAGAATATTTCTAAGAATTACTTAACTTTATGGGGTGTAACATTACAACTAACAATCAGAAGCAGAGATAATTTTTCTTGCATTACTTAATGCTCCCTCCCTTCAGGTGCAGTTACGAAGATTTTTCTGAATCTGATTTGCTTCTCACTTATGGATTAAACAAAAGCAAGAATGACATCTGGAAACTTCCCGAAATGTGCTTCTCAGGGACCAGGTTTCATTAATACATTCTGACCACTGAAAGTCCACTGAAAGCTGGACCTTTTGGCCAGAAAACATCAGCAAGGAAACTTCAAGAGTTTATTTTGGGAGATTTTTGTAATTGTGGTGTTGAGTTTCTCTCTCTGGTTGATTGGAATAGATATTTAGAGCTTTAGAATGGGAAAAGTAGCTTTATTTGTAAAGGGTTAGAGGACTCCATTCTTTACCTCTGCCTCGACCACAGTAAATGCAAGCTTTACCTGGAATGCTTGTATGAAAATGTGTGCTTCTGGCCTTACAGGAAGGCTGGGAAATGCTTCAGTTACAGTGGATTTTCAATAGGAGGGTGTCTTTTCCTCTAGACAACATCTTCATTTTTAAAAATGCTTCTACAGACTTTTTAGTTGAAAAGCTGTGGCTTGGAATTAGAAAAGCTGAGGCTGATAATTGAAACACTTAATTTTGAAAGCACCTTCCCACTAGCAGTTATAGTTTAAATACCTCATGCTCAGATCTTCTCTGTGTAGGACAGTTCCCATTAACTAAGCCCATTAAAGAGAATAGGAACACAAACACCTAAAATGCAAATTCCCTGAGGTGCCACATTAGGGTCTCCAAATAAAGCAATGCAAGATTTCAAACAAAAATTTGTGTCCTGCAGCTAGTGTGCATTTTCATCGGGTGCAAGTATAAAGAGGCACCTGAGCCACCTTCTAGCCAGCTCAATTAATTAGTAATAAAAGCCCAGCATGTGTTGCATAAGAATTTCATTGATGATGTGTGAGACTGAATAAAATACCATTTCTTTTTCTGTAGCTCTGGGGATGTTGACTCTTTACACAGTAAAATGAGACTTGGGAAGAGAAAGTGGTTAAAAAGTAAAGAAAGTGGTCCGACCTTGAACTGCTACAGAGATCTTGGGAATAGTAAGGCCTGGTCTAGGATAAGTGATACAGAGCCTGCTTGCCAGGCATGTGCCTGGATCAGCAGCAGTTCAGTGCACACCTGGCATAAGTCTTACTCGGAGTTTGATAAATTGTCTTCTCTCAGCATGAGTTAAAGTAATTAATCTTTTATTTCTAATTTACTACAAGTCTTCCAGCTTTTTCTTTTTCTTTTTTTTAATTTCTAGTTTCAAATAGGTAACACAATAATGCAATCTATGCCTTACCTGAGGAGACTGTTTCATCTTTAAAATGCCAGGCAGAGGAACAAAGCTTTGGTGTCAAGGGAAATAACCATCCTGGCAGAGAGAAAAATGTCAGTAGGATGCTGCCACTGATTTGGCAGAGACTCTTCGGAGCATGCTTTGTTAGTTGGCTGTTGATTTTCTATTTTGCTTTTAAGATTCTCTTTGTTACATGTGAAGGTGCTTCCAAAAGACTGGTCTTTATCTGGGTACCTTCCTTCAGATACAGCCAGATCCAAAAGAATACAGAGAAAAAAGAGGAACTGTAAATTGGTAATGAGAAAACCAAGAGCTGGGGACACATCTGAATGAAATTAAATCCCCATCCAGACAGCACAGCTCTGTAGAGCTGTGCCTGTTTGACTGCCTCCTTCATTCTGTGGTGTAGGCAAGAAGATCTCTTGCAGATGCTTTCCAAGGCCTGCACAGCTACTAAAGCCATTCCTAATAAAATGAGTAAGTTAATGCCTGCATGTGAAGGTGCACTCAAGAAACTAACTTTTGGAGCAGCATGGTATCTGCCTGCCACAGTAACCGTCAGGCACCCTGAGGCAGCCAGAGGCTGCAGGCTGGTGCTTCTCCTCCTCCTGCTGAAAGATGCAGGTGTAAGAACATAAACCCTGCCCTACCCAAGCGGGTCAAATTAGTGCACCCATTGGGGTCAGAAAATGCTCTGCTTGTTGGTTTAACAAATACTATAAAAAGTCATCCCAGCATCTCATTTTCTGGCTTGGGTGGGGAAATTGAGTGTTTCTGTTGGGCCACTCCACTGTCTTCCTCTGGAAAGCATCCAAGTGCTATTCTTGTGCAGAGGAATGTCATCCAGAAATACAGATATAAGAAACACCAGGGGGAATATAAGGGTGTTTTATTAAATATAGCCTTACTTTTTCACCGTCCCTGGAGGACACCCCATTGACAACCAGCGTACAGAGCAGGGAACAAACTACTCAGAGGCATATATATGCCACAGAAAACTCTGTCATTTTTATAAATACGCCTCTGAAAAAATACTCTTATGAAAGGTTGACTTTGCAAAACCCCTTTAACATCTTCTGTGGTATTCTATGATTGTATGTGCTGATACATATTTGTGCTGACACTTGGAAGCTGACTCTTGGCTCAAGCTAAATAACATAAAAAATGGCATAAGATAATGCACTGGTACACCTATTCTTCCCCATTAGGGTATAAAGAGCTATTACAGGACCAAAGCAGCAGGCAGCTGTGTCCAGCCCAGTTAACCCTGCTCTGTGGGATTCTGCAAGAAGAGGGGGAGCAAATACCCAGAGCTGCGTAAACTGTTTCTTCCATCAAGAAATTGTCCATGCAATTGATAATCTTGTGCCAGGCCAAGGTGAAATCTGGGAAGAAGCCTTCACAGTCAAGTAGTTTCTGTCAAATAGATTTCTCTTTTCTATTACACCAAACATTAACTTTTTAGGTTTTTTTGCTCTTGTGCTGTGATTTTATTTTTTCATAAGTTTGTTTCTTTCCCTTAATGAAAGTGAAAATCTCAGAGCTCTTTTTAGTTTTAAAATAAGGATTCAAAGCATTCTGCCTATTCTGATTTTCCACAGGGATATTAATACATAAGCAACAAAGAATATTATAACTGTTTACAGTAGACCTCAGTGGGCAGCATGAGACTTGGGGATTATTTGAAAGAGTATTTGGTTACAGCATCAAAAGCTGGACAAAAAGCTTCAAACTCAGAAATGTTTGGAGTTGCTCAATGACAATGACAAATTTTCAATTTGCCCATTTTTAGAACAACGTGTATCTTCAAGCTCGTTTTATCTTACCTTCTGAGCCTCAGAAACAAAAGCAACCCTGAACATCGAAACGTCTAATATTTTACCTTTAAACATGTTAAGTTTTACTTGTTTGAACATGTAGTCCTGCTTGCAGAGGGTATTTTGCCAATTATCAGATGCTGTTTGATGGTGTAAGAGGTACCACAAATTCCAGCTCAGCTTCAAGAGAACTGCAGTGCCTGCACTGATGTATCATGCTTAGCTTCTTGATCTTACCATCACACATATCCTAGTTTTCCTGTGAGATCCAGGGTGTAGCATTATGTAGCAGTCATCTGCAGTCACTGGGGTAATGTGGTCATGGATGATTAGTTTACTTCTAGCTGAAAGCGGCTTTAAGAGCACAATTGGTGCTGGCTCAAGCTTTCTTAAAGATGTTGCTTATTTTGTTTCCGCAGAGTGTTTCTCAGCTTCCCTATGGTAAAGCTCTCTACACATATGAAGGAAAAGAGCCTGGTGACCTCAAGTTTAACAAGGGGGACATCATCATACTGCGACGGAAGGTGGATGAGAACTGGTACCATGGGGAGCTCAATGGGAACCATGGCTTCTTCCCTGCCAGCTACATCCAGTGTATCAAGCCCCTCCCGCAAGCTCCACCTCAGGGCAAAGCACTTTATGACTTTGAAATAAAGGATAAAGATCAAGACAAGGATTGCTTGACCTTCACCAAGGTAGGGGAATTTTTTTTTATTGTTGTTTTTCTTAAAGTTTAGAAAGGTGCTTCTATAGGGACTGATGGAGCACGTGGGGTGCTGGCAGCTGAGTCTGGAGAACAGTGGTGCTGGGACCACTGGGGCATCTGCCTGGCTGCCCTGGGCAGCTCTGAGTAGAGAACCCCTGTGCTCTGTTTCCTTCTTCCAACCCGTTTTTTTGTATGCAAGACCTAAAGCTCCTGAGCTCAGGGACAGGGCTGACATCCTTTATTAAGTGGGACATCCCCTCACTTGCTGCTCTGGAGGACACTGACTTCTCCAGATCTTGCTTGGTGGCCCTGCAATGTCCCACGCACCAGCTGTGCTGCAGGACTGGGTGGGCATAAATCTTCCTAACATGACAAGCCCCATATTAGCATCATTGGGAAATTGCTCCCATTTTGTCTAAAGGAGAAGCCAGTGAGATAGCTTGTGCCATGTACATCAAGATTGGTACAAACCCAATAAAACTAAACAAGTAGAACTGGCTACACAGTTTCTGAGAACATTTTCTTTCAAGAAAGCATACATTTCATCTGCATTGAAATGTTATATAAGAACAACTCAATTTAAAAAAAAAAAAGCTAATGGAAATGTGTCTTAATGTTCCTTATTGAATCAGATGTTGCAGTGTTTTAAAATGCCATTCAGCTTCAAAATATATATTGCATCATACCATCTACCAATTAGCAGTTGAAATATGCTATTATAATATGTCACAGTTATTTCCTATTTTAAGGACATGAAGACATTGAAAACCAGACATTAGAAAAAAAACAGTATTTGTTTTTTGTTTTTTTTTAATAAAATGTTTAATAAATTCCAGTTGGAATGAGAGAAAAATGAGGTTTTGTAATTTCCTTTGGATTTAAAATGTCACGTTTACCCTTTCTCCCCCACCTCCCCACCTGCTCTCTGTCTTCCTCTCCCCTTCCTAGAATTTGTGTTGACCTTAGTTGGGCTTCATGGCTATTAAAAAGCCCACAGTAAAATAAAGCATATCCCTTGATGTTAATTTATGGCACTGAATGCCATGGAGAACCTGTTCATTGTCATTTTCTGGTTTATTTCAGCTGTCTGTGGTTGTTATAGCATCACATAAAGTTATAACAGTTATGCTCAAAATGAATATGAAATAGGTGATAAAAATATCCTTCACCAGGATTTTACTGACCTCCTCTTTGAGGCTGCTTATTATAGCTGAATGAATTACTTGCAGCATATAATTTTCTCACCAAATATAACATCTTTTTCACTCACACAACGTTTATCTGCAGAACGCAATTTCCTAGAATGTGTACTTTCTCATATTTATTTAACAAAAGATTTGTAAGCACTTTTGAGCCATAGCAAGCAAAATGTTTGATAGCAAACACTACAAACCCTGTGACTACCCAGCCTCCCTGGAGCTGTGAATCTCTGAAAGAAAGTGGGCTGCTTAGTGAGAAGTAGCAGCCATGCAGTTACAGAAAGTTGGCCAGAAGTTACCTCTGAGATCCTACCAGTGAATATATATTTGCTAGCTTGTTCTCCTCACTGCTTGCCCAGAGGTACAATGATGACTTCTCTGAGAGTAATCTTTCTTTGTCTGCTTAAGGTATTCATTGCTTGTGCATTCTAAGAAACTTAATGGCTGTGGCAGGCAGTGTGGACTTTTTTGTTAAAACAGATCCTTTCCTAGACACTTCTGTATTTGATTTATTTGGTGCAGTATATTAGTACACCTTCATATTAACTGATTTTGTACAACGATAGCTCTCATTTTCTTGGCGGTCCAATGCCATTCTCACATGGAGCATTTCTTTCTGTTGTATAGCTCTGCTCTCAATCCCTCAATTTTCTTCACCCTTTGTTACTGTCTGCATCCTTTTATCCCCGATGACTGTGTTTTCCCTGAGGGGGTTTGGTTTCTCCTCTACTGCTATTTTCTTCTTTAGCTCCTTCCACTGCATGCGCTGTCACCTTGTAACTGTTCCTATGTCTTCCCTATTGTTCTCTCTGACAGTGAATAATCTATTTTTCATCTTGGGAGTTTACCATAATGTTTTCATCAGTTTTCTCAATGCTAATTTTAGGTGTCACCTGCACTGATGAAGGTTCCTGTTTAGCCCAGATTTTAGATCATCTGCTCATGCAGTCAGTTCCTCTGCACAGAGTCATGAGCCCTGCATTGCTGTAGATGTGATTTGTCACTTGGAACAATAGTAATCATTTGAATATCTGAAAATGCTGCACCTGATTGCAATTTCATTTACTCTATTTATTCTTTCCTCAGGTAGAGGGGTTGCATCAGCATACCTTTTATACAAACTAGTGTAACCTATTTGCATCCTCCTGCAACTCATTTTACTCTACCAGACACTTGTAATTGGATTTTACTTATAAATACATAATAAAGAAGACTTTTCCTCTGAAAAGAAACTACAAGAAGGGAAGTTGAACATAGGGACTGTATCATTGTGTTTTGTTGCTTTTTTTGCTGGACTTTTTTGCTTTTTCCCATCCCCTTTCTTATGATGCAGTCAGAATATGTCAGGGCAGTAAAAGAAAGCAAAGGAAGGTTATTTGGTGTTTCCTCTTGCTTGGCTGCTTTTTGATCTTTTTTTTCCAAGTTAAAATGCCCTGTTTTTCCAGAGGTGGATTGCAAGGAAATGAAGTCTGCTTTACACTCATCTTCATGAGCAGTGGGGCAGAGGGGTTCTGCCACTTACCCATTTTCATCTCCTGTAGACACAACACTCTCCAGATAAAGGCCAAAGATAAATTTAATACTTTTGTATGTGTAAGTATCAAACCAGGAGGGACAGAGAAGCCTCCATCTTGAGTAGCCAGTGCAACAAAAAAAAACTCATACCTGTCATTCTCCTGTAGATTGTTCCCCCTACCTCCTTCTGTTAAAACCATCTGTACAGGCAGAGAGTCCCACCACTGTTCCCTCCTCTGCAGTGGCTACAAGGAGATAAAACATATCAGATCTGTGGCTTAACGTATTTTCCTTCAGTATTCAGCAGTGATCCGGCAAACTGGGCAGTCAGCAGTTATTTTGCTTTCTGTAACAACTGACTCCAGCCTTGTGTCAACTTTGCAGGAGTTTAACTCCAGTAGCTTCAGAAGCATTACTCCTGGTGTTCGCCTGCATGGTTGCAGTCAGCATGTGGCCTCCAGAGTCTCATTGAATGCCCTTGAGATATACTCATTTAACTCAGCTTTCTAATGTCTCCTTCTTATGTGGTACCACAGTATGTGCCTGGGCTCCTGCTGTCTCTGCTTTAAAAATAATCAATCATTCTTTGGGCTATGCAATGTCTGGTACAAGCCATATGCAAGAGGACTCTGCTCTCAGCTATAGCAGTGTAAATCTCAAGTAATGACATTGTTTGTGTAGTTACTCCAGCCTTAGACTGAGTCCAAATTCAGCTCACAGTTTTGTTTTGGTGTTTGACCATCCTTTCCATGAGTTCACATAGTAGATATTTCTCAAACTTATCAAGGTAGCATCAACTGTTTGTCATGCTTTATTGTTTATCACATTTTTAATAACATCATCTATTTTGTCCATTTTCCAACACTACCATTCCCAGCCCACAGCAGTGTTTGACAAGTGTTGTCCTAGTCTTGGAGCCATCACATGCAATACTGGTTCCTGGCTGCAGAGCAGCATCCTAGTCCCTTAGGACTCAATTCCAGCAGCATTTGCTGTTCACAGAGGGATTGTCCAAGCAGTAACTGGCAACTGGGATTCTCACGCCAGCTGGCAAGTGTTGTAGTTGGGCACACTGAGCACCACGCAGTGCCATCCTGCCATCTCTGAGATCTCCCCAGTGTTCTAGATGGAGTTGTTATCTCTGCTGAATAGCAGGCACATCTGCTTTGTATTGCTTCCTTAATGGCCATTAATGACTAGAGTAAAAATCTGGTTGTGAATCATGACTGTTATCGGGCACAATTTTGTGCTGTTTTCTCAGCACAAGGGTTCATTTCTCTGTCAATCACATTGCTTTTTAAGTGATTCATCTTTGACTTCCTTTCTGATAATGGTTATAAACTGGAACCACAGGTCCCACCTGCCTGTCACAAGGCTGCCCAGTCCTGATGAATAGTGAAAGACTTGAGCAAATACGAGAGAGCAAATAATTAGGGACTTTAGCAAAAGGCATAAAAAGAGCATGAGGCATCTTTGTCAAACTTCAGTGGATACCATTGGCTTTTGAAGTGAGATTTGAGGTTTGGATTCCTTTGTGCTGCCTGGAAATCAATTTAGTACATGTGAAATAGCAAAGTTCAGAAAGTTGAAGTAGTATGCCAAGAGATCTGTGTCTCTTTACTATTCATGATCCTTTTGGGAACCTTTCTAGGAATTTATAAGTAGCACTGCTATCCAACTAATTTAAGGTACTAAAATAGTTCATGTTGAAGCTTTCACCAGCACTGTGTATAGAACGATGTTGTAGGCTGTAAATTCAAAGAAACTTCCTATTAATAAAGAATTTCAGAAGATGTTTTGGGATTTGCTGTAATTCCTGGAGATTTTCAGCACCCTTCTGTAAGTGAATTCTGTAATGGAAAGCGTTCTCAAGGATTTGCACTTTGCTCTCCCACAGAGATACACATTTTGAATGTCAGCATATCTCAAGATGTGCAGCTATCTGACTTTCTCATATAAGACCACATTCCACAACCATACTTGGCAAAGCTGAACTAAGATCAACATATGGAAATGCTTCCAGATTTCATAGGTCCATAGAAGGTAAAATTGGATGGGATCTTCAAAGGTTACTCATTCCCTGCCCCATCCTCAAGTAGTATCAGTGCGGGATAAACCTTTCTGCAGGTGTCTGTTCAGCCTGCTCTAGGGATGGGATTTCATGGTGCCTTTAATAAAATCTGTTTGACTGCTTCTGGGGTTTTACAGTTAAGTTTTTTCTTACTTTCTTAGGTGTGTGTATATATATGCAAATATATATATACACATATACATTTATATACACATATATATGCACACACACACATAGAATTATATATGTATACATAAGCATATAGTGAAAATGCAGACCCATCACATTTTGGGGTTTTAAAAAGTCCTTTAAAATAACTGAATGGTTACAGAATGTAGGAACACTCATAGCAGGTTCTTGAAGTGATGCAGCCCTTTATTTTCCTCGTTTAGCCCCTTTACCTAGATTCTAAACTTATGATAATCAGTCTTCTGTAAGAGCATGTGGAAACTTTGCAGAGATGTAATACTGTCAGCTCTTTACACAGATCAAACATGCTCTATGGAGACAGGGCTTTGGAAAGGAATGCTATCTGTTTCTTCAGGAAATTAAATGCACAAATTCTTTTTGCATCCTTACAGCTGCAATAAATAGCTGAAGGGCTCAGTCTGTGGCTGTTTCTCTGAGATTTTCCCCTAATGGATCATTCAGACGAATAATTCAAAGGAAACATTTAAACTATTTTGAAGTGCACGTGTTCAAAATGCACATGTTCAAAACCTGCAAAGAACATCACATCACATCCCTGTTCTGGTCATTTTCTGGCAAGATAAATCCACAGTCTGAACATGCTGGAGCGGGAATTTGTGGGGATTTTTCCCCTATGTGAGCAGTACCTACAAAAAAACCCAGTTCCCCTAGCCTCGCTAGTTAACATGGATAGCTTGTTACATGGAGAGTGAGGGACCATCTGTAGCTCTTATTTTCCTAGAGTGAGTTGTAGAAATAAAGTGAGGACAGCAGAAAACTCTGTCTCAGCTTTCTGGAGGAAGATGTTTTCTGCACAGTCTCAGAGGAAGATTGAATGCCATGAGAAAATGAATGGCACCTCTGCAAACTTCACTTTGTAGCTTCTCTCCTCCTGCTCTTTCCCTTGGCCATAGGAGATCTGAGTATCGGGGCAGTGCCCTGCAGAGAGGGCTGCCTTCCCCAGCCTCTGTAGGAGGTGGTGCTGACTCAAGGCCAGGTTTAGTATGACAGCCCCAGAAGACAGATGTGTGGTAGCAGAAATCCATGGACAAGTTGAGCAGCTCAAACAAGGAAAACTCACGGTTTGGGTCTAGTCACCTGAGCTTTTGCAATGACTGGTATGTTCTAGGTTTTAACTCTATAAAGAGAAACTTTGAGCAGTATGAGTCTTACTTGCACTTTGCTTAATCTCCTGTTTTATAATCACAAAAAAAAACCCTTGTATCTAAACTGAAGCTGACCCAACAGCTGAATGTGACTTGTTTATATTGTTATCCTTGGCTTTTGATCTAATACATTTTTTTTTAAAAAGGAAAACTGACTTTCAGTACATCAGCAGTGTAAGCTCATTATTGAGCACCTTGTGCTATACTTCGTCCTTCTTGCCAGAAGTGTTTCCAGGACTGCCTGTGCTCTACTGCTACTTCCCTTTGAGTTGCCTTCCGGAGCAGCCAAACACCACAGTGGGTTCTTGGATGCACAGAGGCAGCTTCAAGCTAGAGAGTTTTCAGCATTTGATTAGAGGTCAAAACGTTCCCCGTGCAGGAGCTGCATATTCCAACGTGCTGTGCCTAGGCCCTTGGAACTACTGATGGACAGCATAAGCTGCACCAGGCTGCAGGATGCCTGGGGTGGGATGCTGGGCCAGGGATGCTGTTGGCCCAGGATTCAGGCAGCATTTTTACTGGCTTATGGCCTCCCTTGTGTGCTCTCTCCCTAAGCTGTTACATGGGTAACTAAACACTGGCATCTTTCTACTGAAAAAAAAAGATAAAAAAATATTATTTATTTTGTGTATCTCTGATTTTAGGATGAAATTCTGACGGTCATCAGGAGAGTAGATGACAACTGGGCAGAAGGAATGCTGGGTGACAAGATTGGCATTTTCCCTATCCTCTATGTTGAGGTAAGCTTGTAAGAGGAGGTTGTGGGTCCTGGTCTTGGTGTCTTACAGGTGTTTTTTGTGCTCACAAGGACAGGATAACCTCAAAAATTCTTAAATGAGGACAAATTACAAGAGAATAACTGGAAAGGGAATTTCTTGGTTGCTGTCCCCTCAGGCACTGTGAAGATATACTTGATTAATGTGGCCAGCACAATGTGAGAATTGACCTACTGTTGAAGGCTTCCCACATAGCATTTTGGGTGTAATCTACACAAACATAAGGAAAATAGGGGGGGATGATTGTAGTTGTGATATCTTGCACACACCTGAGGAGAGGTGGGTGCTGCTGGCTGGTGGGAAGCAGCAGCGCAGCACAGTTGTAGGCCACCAACATAAGCAGGATGTGGGCCTGTTTGGGTGAGTCCAGAGGAGGCCACAAAAATGCTGCAAGGGCTGCAGCACCTCTCCAATGGAGACAGGCTGAGAGAGTGAAGTTGTTCAGCCTGAAGAAGAGAAGGCTCAGGGGAGATCTTCTAGCAGCCTTCCAGGACCCAAAGGGGGCCTGCAAGAAAGCTGGAGAGGAGCCTTTTATAAGAGCATGTAGTGACAGGAGAAGAGGGAATGGCTTTAAGCTGAAAGAGGGCAGATTTAGGTTGGATATTAGGAAAAAATTCTTCAGTACAACAGTGATGAGACACTAGAACAGGTTGCCCAGAGAAGCTGTGGCTGCGCCATCCCTGGCAATGCTCAAGGCCAAGTTGGACGGGGCTTTGAGCAACCTTGTCTAGTGTGAGGTGTCCCTGCCCATGGCAGGGGGGTTGGAACTGGATGATTTTAAGGTCCTTTCCAACCCTAACTATTCTATGATTCTATGATTTCCTGTGTGCTGGACCCATCTTTGTCCTAAGTGCTTTCCCACGATCATTTCCACAGAAGGCTTATTCCGGAATAAATACTTAGACCTCATGTCCTCTGAGCAGACCCATTGTGCTACCTCTTCTCGTTGCTGTGCAAACCTCCTGCTGGTGCTCTTCCAGCTGGATACAGCTTGGGAGAAGAGCCACCACTAGCTGTGCTGGACCGTGGTGGCCCTGCTGGAGTGGCTCTGTTTTCTATGTGCCAGATAATGCCTTTGAGGAGTTTCCTCCTGCATGGGTGAACCAGGAGTACAGAGAACAGACAGGCACCACATGCATATGTATTTTTCCAGGGTGTCCCCACTCTGCACCCAGTACTCAGAGCAATATCATCCTGGCTCTGCTCCCAGGCACTGGCTTGTGCTGCTCTCTGAAGTGAAGTCTCTCTTGTGCCCACAGCAGAGCCCGCACTGCTGTGTGTGGTTCTGATGCCTGCCTCCAAAATTACTTCTCCAGATTTCTTAGTTAATGATTTGAGACAAAACAGAGATAATTAGTGCCTGACTACCTAATTATTAACTCCGACAATGACCAATTTGGAATAAACTATCATTAATATACTTTGTGTTCCCATGGTTGACAAGAACAATAATATTAAAACCAGAATGTGTAGGAGCCATTATTGGGAAACCAGCTGCCTCACATAAGTTAATGACTAGTTTTCTTCTATTCTGAATGCATAAGACATTTTCAGTCTGTTGTGATTAAATGAGAAAGCTGGGTTTCTCCCAGATTTCATCCTTTTTCCTTTCTCTTTCTTGTCCTGGGAGAGTGCAATATTACTGAACTTTGCTGCAGAGAGAGTGAATTGGGCACTTCTGTGCAGGCAGCCAACACTGCACCCCACCACCTTTCCCCAGGTCTAGTTTTGCCTCCAGGCTGTAAGTACTTGCACTGCCTATGCACTATACAGCATCCTGATCCCTCTCCTACACCTATTCCCCTTAACTACTTCTCTCACAGGGTGAAGAGCTTGAAGCCTCAGGAGAGCAGTCTGTTGGGAACATGGGCAGTGATGTCTCACTTAAGTTGTCCTAGCACTATCGTGTCCTGGGCAGCTGTAGAAGAGCAGAAGGTAGCACTGTGCAATCAGAACAGCAATGTTGGAAGTTTCTAGAGATGCAAACAGCCAGGTAGCCAGCACCAGGGGAGAAGAATGCAACAGGAATGTGCGTGTGCATATATATTCATGCACAGACATACACATATATAAAATAAATGCAACTATATACACTTATGCACATATTTGTTTATATACACACATGCATATATTTTATCTGTATAAATTTGAAATCTGGAAGCTTGAAAGGCCTTTTCAAATGAGATGCCTGGGTGACATGGGCATAAAAGTCGTGCTGTGGTTTGTAAAAGCAAAGGAAAATGATCCTCCAGACAGCAAAAATCAGCCAGCTATTTCATCCGTGTCCTGGTGGATGGAAGCCTTGTTCTGAATATGAGATGAGCTTATGCAACTGTTGGAGTTATACAATTACTCAGCTGTTTCCATCTTCAGATGTTACTTTCTATTAAAAATTAAGAGGAATCAGCAGGCCAAATCCCAAAGAAGTTTTGAAAATCTTAACGCCAATGTTTATAAAAAAAAGCCCATTAAACGAGTGGTACTTGAATCTAAAACCACTCCTTGAGTCTGTCCAAGCCCATTAAGTGGTTTTCAAGATCTTGGCAAAACATGCAGATTAAGCAAAGCTTAACTCTCACAGTAGCCTTCCACTTGTGTGAGCCAATCTGCCAAAGTGCGCGGGATTTCGCATGGCATTCAAAGCCCTGCTCTCTGGATGGAGTGAATTCCAGCCTGGATCTCATCTCTAATGGCAGGCTCCAATGTCCCCAGCTGCCACCACAGTCCAGACAAGAGTTCTTACCCTTGCTATGGAAGGGAGAGCATTAGAAAATAAGCCAGTCACTTCAAGGATCTGGAGCTAAGCATGCCAGAGCTACAGAGGATGTAATTCTTGTTGTAGCTTTCCTTTGGTGAGACTTTGTGCTGGCAATGTGCTGCCATATCCCTCACATAGATGCTTGCAAGAAAAGCTTTTGCAAGTGCTTTGTTACAAAGCATTTGCGTACATAAGCTGCAGTGGGGTGGTAAGGAGGGGTGCGCCACAGCAGCAAATTCTTCATCAGGACCCCAGCACATGGGCTTGTCAGCTGGTCCATTAAAAGCCTGCAGCCTAATCTCCTTCATTTTCTTTCCACTCTGTGCTTACCGAATTTGAGGGTGGTCAACTTCTGTAAGGGAATCCTGGGAGGGCAACTTTTAGAGCACAAAAACACTAGCTGAAGACATCAAAATATATCTGCTCCCTGCAGTGTTCTAGAAAGTCTGTGTGTGGTTAGAAAGCATTATGTGTGGTTATCCATACAGCCATATACGTGCAACATGGCATGGATTTTATGTTTTGTTCCCTACAAGTGTCCAGCAAGGGTGCTTGCATGCCTGCTGTGTCTGACAGCTCTCTGCAGAGAGGCTTTTACCTGCCTCTGTAGTATTATATCTGTCCCAATCTCAGAGAAGCTACAACTGTAGAAGGAATAAATATTTGCAGCTCACTATGGTGACTTCTACAGAATGAGTCACATACAATATGTGCTGTCATGAAGAGTTTGCACTATTTTTTTTCCTTATGTGGTTGCTGTCCTTTGTCTCCAGTAGAAGTCATTTGGGCTGATAATTTATGTTTTAATTTGTCTGCAGAAAAACACAACATAATCAAATTGATTCTCAAGGTGCCTTCTGTCCTGAAATAAACATCTTATTAGTAATCTGTATGGTTTGAAGTCATATTCTTGCTGGGAGGAGTTTTAGACCTGCAGGAATTTAAAGTCCTAACAAAATTTCTTTTATTTTACTTTCTTCAAGCTAGGTTCTTCATCCCTAATAACTGCTGTTATTATCTCTGTTTGGAGGTTGTAAGTAAGTGTTGTGCCCTATGTGTAAAATTGAGAATAATGAAGAATAAAGTGTGTCCTAATAGGTTTAAGTGTCTGGGAATGAAAATAGAGGGCAATGGAGTGCTGAGCATTTGGAGGGTCACATCCTGCTCAGATGGGCAGGAACTGGAAATTCAAAAAGCTCAGCTGTTAGACAAAAATTTCTGACTGCAGCCTCCAGTGCAAGGAAGTATTGACTGAGATCCAGAAGCCTTAAGAGTCCATGGTAGAGCAAGGCAATTATGTTGAGCGCTACTGTGACTGTAATATCAGCAAATTACAATTGATGAAGTGCCAGCCCATTGTTTTAATGTTTTATGGCAGCAGGGGCACTGAAAGCTGTGATTAAGTAATATTAGGAGTTTTAAAATTCTTTTTACAGAGCAGTGAAGCACGGTAATGAGGGTCTTCTCCTGTTCTTCACAGTCAAAAAGAGAAAAAGGTGGAAAAGAGGTCTAGGAGAAGAAGGGAGGAGGAGAATGGGTGGAGATGATGGTTTCAGTGCCCTGCAGCACAGATCTACAAGACTCCCCAGAGGCTCAGTGGAATGGAGCTCTCACAAGTCAGTATTTAAAATGAGTTCAGCCAAAAGTAAAATAAAATCAAATAAAATCCAAAGCCAAATACACTTCTTAAAGAAAACAACGATTTTTCATTCCAAAATTAGCTTTGCAGAGCAGAGCACCACATTTAACGATTTTGTGCTGTACCACTGGAGCTACCAATCATCTTAAAACAGCTTAATTCATACAGGGGACCCTGCACACATCTACCAGGATCCCAGCTGTGGTCACTGAATTGTTTCACTGAGACCGATCTTCCCAGCAGAGTTTGTTCTTAGATGTATAACTATGTACTTTGCTGAGTATAACCTCTAGTTAGCCTGCAGATAAATGCAAATGGTTGAGAGCTTAATGTGTGTGCCTGTATCTGTGTCCAGACTTGGAGGCTTCCAGGAGATGCAGGGAGCCACTATGAAGAGAGCAAAGCCTTTCCTATAGCCCAGCCTATAAACCTACTTGATTATTCAGCATTTTCCTAGTGGTGTGACCCCCAGTCTGGCATTGAGTCTGGATGGCACATTTTATACCGTTGTCTTTATATGCAGATTCCATCTTAGCCATTTCCCAATATCCTTCTGTCCCCAGTGGCAGTTATCACTGTTATATTCTTGAAAACTGAGATGTGTGCATGTAGGCATTTCTGGTTCTCATATGTGTTTTGACCATTGTCAAAAACATCAACAAATAATTTTTGCCCTGTCCACTTCTTGTCCATGCTTTCTCTCTCCTCAATCTGTTTGGTTCCTCTCTTCAGCTGCAGGACAGATGGGTCGCTATGGGACTCTCATTATGAATTCAACCTTGACATCTGACTCGCCATTTACATATGTGAGGTCTCTGTGGCAGCATACTCTGTGCCTTTCAGAGTGTCTTCTATGAAATCTTTCCCAAAAAAAAAGGAGCATTAGACATTCATTAGACAGTAATGTTTGTTTGGTGCCCTGTCCAAAAAGAACATACAATCTTTGTTTTTAAGGCCTGATAAAATGTTTCATTTTAGCTTTGCTGGTATCATTTAATGCTAATAAAAAATGAGGCTTTTGAAAGTTAGGTAGAAGGAAACTAATGTAGATAATTTTAGAACAGCTGATTTACTAAGTCTCAGAGGAGAAAATCCATCCCACTACTAAGTAGTTGTAACACTAATAAGTTAAGAATTATACCTGTTAACATCAGAATTGATTTTTTTCTGTTCTTTCTCCTTTTGTGCATCAGATAAAAATGGAATAAGAACTTTGCAAAGCTGACAATGTTGTAAGCTGTAAGAGGTGTTCAGCTAATTTCTTTTGAAAAGCTTTATTGATAGGCATTTCAAATTTTGCAATTGCACTGTTTTAAGGCTTTTATTCCTGCACCTTCATGTTTCTAAGAAGTTGGTTCTACTTGTTTTCCTCTTTCATAGAATATCTTAGAATATTACAAGATACTCTTTGGTATGAGATTTGTACATGAACAGAGTACAAAGTACAGTTCCCATGTTTCACATTCAAACTAAAACATGCAGAATTTGTGTTGTAGGCTACAAGGGGGACCTCAGTAAGGTGTAATCCTATACACCTAGTACTACTGCCACATCAATCTATGAATAAAACATACTGATTTAAATCACTGTTACACATATCTAAAGTAAAATAATTTAAATAACTTATAATAATTGTAACATCAGTCAGAAGAGAGAAGATTGAACATAAAATATATAATAATCTAAAATTATGTATATGTATATGTATATTATATATGCATATTATTTTAAAGCTATGGCACGTATTTTCTGCATAACAGCTCAATATCCTATTTTCCCTTTTGCTTGTATGAATAAAGAACCAGTTGGTCTTTGTTTGAATTTCCTATGTAAAATATAAATTAGCATGACTTAGGACAATTTTTTATTATTATTTTTTTAAATAATTTATTTTTAAGTTTTCCAAGTAATTTCTAACATCCTTCATAAGGTGATAATTCATGCAGATTCTGTAGGACTTTTCTTCATCTTTAGGACACAAAAACAATCTGCACTTTCACCTTTTGACTTAAATGCCAGGATTCACCTACATTAGATTAGCTGAGCTACTCAGCTCTCTAGACCTTTTCTAATCACTTGCTCCCTTCAGGCTATATCTGGACAAGCCAATGCAGGACTGCTTTCTGGTTTCTGTGTTGGGGAGCACATTCCTCCAAAGTTCATCTCAAGTGGGCACCGTGGAGTGCATACAGAGACAGGTGGGAGTGCTGTCACATTTGAGTCATCCTCCAGCCCAGACAGTCATGAGATCTGTGGTGAGTTGTGGTGAGACCCAGCACATAAATTTAGACATAGCCGTAGGTTGTGAAAGTTTGCCTTTTGGGAATTGACAGTTTTAGTTACAGGTCTCCTTCCTGCATTCACATGAATGAACATTATAAATTAATCATAATTCATTTATTTAGATTTATACATTATGACCAGACTTTCTATTAAGCAAAACCACATCCAAACTATTATCACCTCGTATTGTTTCAGGGACTGTTGAATCAGAAATTTTCTAGCTGTCACATTCAGGAATGTCTTTCCTGCCCAACCCCCATTATGAGTAATATCTAAATTTCCTAGATTTTATTTTGTAAAAATAGCCTTCTAGGGTAATTTATAGAAGGTTTCCAGTCCAACCAACTTAAGCACACAGTCTTGACAAATAAGCCAATTTCCTGAGTCATTCAAAAGCACATATATATAATTCTTGTATCTATACGGGGCATTTTTGAAGCCATGCCTCCTAGGTGCCTAAAATTGCAATGCAAGTGAGGTACCTAACTAAGATGGACTGACTTCTGCTCTTGATCTGATAAGAAGACTTTGATCTCTAGCCACTCAAGGATTTACAGCACTTCTCCTGCAAAAACCTGCCTACCATCCTTGCCAGTGCAAGCTGACTGGGATCTTGCCTGCTTTGTTCTGCATGTGCTGCCACTTCCCTCTGGCCTCAGCATAAAACGCTACCCATCAGCCCTTCCCTTTCCCTCCAACTTTCCAGAGTTATGCTTGTGCTTGAATACATATCTTCTGGTCCTGGGTTCAATTCTGTCTCATTTCTGTTATATCTAAGCTGAGTTTTGGTTCCTGCCTCAAAGTTTATGCTCTCCTGTCATGGTCCTGGGGTTGTTTTTGTTACAAAAAAAGCACTAGTTATGACTCCCCCAATTTCCCTGGACAGAGAGAACTGAACGTCTTCACAAACTAGCTGTTGCATCTTGGTAGATACTTTTCATCCATTTAATGCCTTCTTTCTCTTTACTGTCCTTTCATCCTTCTTTCCACTCTCTCTTTTAAACTTCTAAACTTTCTCTTGGATGGTAGGTGAAGAAACATCCGCTGAAGTGCAGTCATACTGATGAGTCACACCAAGAAGCAGCAGTTCTGCCTTCAGTACCACTTTTGAACTGGGAAATACTCTTATCCTTCATAAGACCTTGCAGGTCTCTATGTACTGTGTATCTGACTAGCAGTAGATGTATCTTTACATTTGAGCTAACTGGACTGCTCCTTAGCATTGAGAGAGATAACCAGGTGCTCATAGGGAGATAAATAGGCCTTGCTGCTTAATGGAAACATCTAAAACATGTCAGATGAGCCTATATGTAGAAGAGCCTGTTTCTCATCATCATGTGGACAGGGGAGGCAGGGCTGCCAGCTCCAGCCTAAAGGATGGGGAACTATTCCTTGTCTTCTGCAGTTGCTTGGGCTGTGAGTCTGTGCTCTGCACGGTGTGAAAGGGAAAGGTTCACAATGCACATTGCACATAAAACCTTCCATTTCACCAGCGAAGAGTCTACATTCGAATGCTATAGGCAATATTTATCAATTTCCAACAGTTCCTGTCTGTCATACACCTATCAGTGTTTGTTCTGATTTTGCTAAGAAACCTTAACACTTCTGTCTCTTTAAGAAGCAACAAGGTGCCCTGAATGAGTAAGCTTTTGTTAGTGCCTAGACACATACACGGCAAATCTTGGGGAGGCTTGGGTGCACTCTACTACCCACTATTTCCTTATTCTTCTCCTGGGATAGGTGAGGCTTGACATGGGTGTTGAAGAGATCTCTTCAACACCCAAAAAAGTAGATGTTCATGTGATCCAAGTGGAAAAATGCCTCAGGCTAAGCACCAGTCCCCTTGGTCCTTAGGTCTTTTCCAACCTAGTTGTTTCTGTGATTCTGTGATTCTATGATTGGACCAACTAAATAAATAGTACATTTCTTAAGCTTTTACCTGTGCAACAAATGTTTTGGACATCCCAGGACATCCCAGTGGTGCTCAGCAGCCTCATAACACACAACCATTGGATTGAAATGTTTCCACAGCAGCACAGGTTTCCGAGGACTAGAAATTAGCATTCCCCATTGAGCATGCCTGCTATCCTGGGGCAGCTCTAGAGCACATCATCAGTAATCCAGTCTCTCTAGAGGAGGCATGAGAACAGGGCTTTTGACTTTTCCAGCCATTGATCATCTCTGTCAGCTTCTAAAGATTGCTTCAGCACTGATGAATTCCTGGGATCTTTTTCCTTTTGAAAAGAAAGTAAATTTCAGTCTCACTTACCTAGAACTAATGCATGAATGTATGTTAAGAAGTTATATGTCAACAAAAACATGATTTGTCTAGAAGATAATTAAAAAGAAAATCCTAAAGGATTTCATTATTTCTCACACAGGCATCCTTCATTTTGCTTCCTAGTGTTCTTGTTAGTGCATGTTGCACATCTTAATTAGCTTCCTTCTTGGGGAGCTTTTCTGGTGCCCTAAAATTCTCAGTGTGGGTATCTTCAATCCAAATGTGTCAGCTGTGACACTGGTGCTGGGACTGCCAAAGAAAAGTGGGTCCAATATTAAAATCCCAGCCTGTTAAAGGACGTGGAGCAGGTGGAAGCACACATCCTTTTGTGTGCCTGTGGTGGGTAATGCGACCTCCATCAGAGGGACAGGGTGGACAGCTGATGTTAGTGACACCATAATTGATTCACCAGGCAGTGCCTGTTAGAGCCTCCTCTGATCTCTGTTTTCAGAAGATAGCATGTTACATAAATATTATTCTACCATGATGAAGAGTCACAAAAAGTGGTCGAGCTTGACCCTTTAAGCTTTCAAAGAGGAGTAGTTTTGTGATAGGATGAAGCTATGAATGGTTTTACTTCTTTCCTTACTTCTTACTGTGGCAGATCCTGGAACAGTCAAACTGTCTTTATTGTAGGGACAACAAGATCCAGGAGTGCATGTGTATACTGAACACATGCTTCAAACAACAAAAATAACATATGAAGTTGATTTTTATCCTAAAAATGTCATTAACTATGCCAAAAACAGATGTTTGAGTTCAGTCTCGAATCCTCTAGCACTCTGCTAGGTGTTAAAGCTGAACATTGAGAAAACCAAGTTCAAAAGACAAGAGGAGGAATCAGTACAAACAAATTCAAAACAAAAATCAGAAACAGGGGAATAGTTGGAATTAATTTGAGGTTCTCCATCTTTTCCACATTTTCTCTGGAACATACAGTATTCTCAAAGGCTCACCCCTTTGTATTTGATCTACCCATGCAGAAGAAATTACACGGGAGTCCTTGGTTCTGCTTGCTTTGCTCTTTTACGAAGTAACCATCCATTGTTTATTTTATGTTCTGCTGTCCATTTTTGGGTGTGATACTGGTGTTGTTTTAATCTGGCAAAAAAAAGGGCTGCTGCCAAAGGGATTGTCCTCCTTTTGCCTCATCTGTGACAACACTTTACTTGGGGCTGTGTGCAGAGATGGATCAGGGAACTCACCCTGTTGAAAGCTACCCCTTTAAGTTGTCATTCTTTTTTTACTTTCCAGTCTTATCTGTTCCATCATCCCATTTACTGCACAGCCACATGAACATCCATGCGGATACAGGGTGGAAAGTGGAAGGATGGGAAAGGAGGACATGTGGCATCTCACACTCACTGCAGGAAAACGTGACTGACCCTCACCCACATATACCCTGTGGCAATGCTGCCGTTGAACTGTGCTTTAAAGCCATCATGCCAAAATGGTGAGGAATGTGGTGCTTTGTACAAGCAACGTCCTCTACCTCCTGGTTGTCCCTCAATTTATCTAATTATTTTATTAAGCTATCATTTTATGACAAAGCAGCACTAGGTACTCCATAAACAAGTTTGATAATATTAGCTTTGGTTTAAGTAAGGCTGGAGGGAGTGTCCTGCTCTAACTCTGGCTTTGAAGTCTTCCGATCTGTTTAGACACAATTGAATCAAATTGACAGGAAATTTCATGAGAGAGGTTTCCATAATAGAATTTTTCTGTAACAGAATTTTTCTGGAAACCCTGGGACAAAGCAGGAGAGGCGCCAGAGTATTCAGGCAGTGATGGTGTACTCATGCTGGAGATGTTCTCCTCTTACCCTGTGGCTAAGGGGAAGGCAATGAGAAAAGAAGCAGCTCTGCCTTGTGTTACTGATTTGAGAAGAAAACGACCATGCTGAAGGAGGGATAGCACTCCCTGCTCTCCTTGCTTTTAGTGGGGAAAGTAAAGCTCAATAGCATGTTTCTTGTCATCTCATTGATCCCTTTTCTGTGATCTTCTTCTACCTCAGCAGCAGAATAAGGGATTTACAGGCATGTCTTCCTCTTTTGTCCCTTTTCTTTTTCTAGTGCAAGAAGAAAAACTGCGTGTCTTCACTTTCACAGCAGAAATAATGGCCTCAGCATCTTCTCCTCTTGCTCCAGTCTTGTGGATAGAGGGGCTTGCCTGTTCCCAGCCAAAGACTTTTATTTCCACAGGTGCATTGCTCAGAAGGAAAAGTGTGGCTATATTGATTTGATGGGTGCTTGTTTTTACTCTCCCTTAATGTATGAATTACTGGGGTGGATGGAGGGCTTAAACCACAACAATACATCATTCTTAACAGTCCCCCAGGCTATGACAATGTCTGAGAGATTGTGGTACTGGCGCTGAGCTTCCCTGCCCCACAGCAGCTGGGGGGCTGTCATGGTTTAACCTTGGCTGGTTCCTGCCTGGAGCTATGCTCTGTCTCAAGCCCAAGGTTTTGTCATATGGGGGTCCGTTAGGACACAAAAGCGCTCTAAAAGGCTGAGTTTAAGATCATAGCAATGGCAGCTCTGCATCATTCCAGAGACATATATGTCTGCTTTTGCATAGAGCAACCCTCACTCATGTCATACCTGAGGTTTCAGTGCAGTACACAGTCATAGGTACGTTAGTTAAGTGTGTGACTGTTTCTATATGGTTACTGGTTAAAGAGGTATCAATGTACTTTCATTGAAAGTAATAAAGACTTTGCCAGTGGGAGCCACACCCTCGTGTCTGACTCCATTCATCATGTGGGTGGCAGCCCTACCTAGTCTTTAGCCAACCTGATTGCTGGCCGTTCACAAAGACCAAATTCTCATCATCTCATATCTTCATGTAGTCCTGCTTCGTTCATGACCATCCAGAGCACCCATCTGCTGTCACTTCCTTCTTTCGGTCTGAAGCCCTTTTCTGTCCTGTAGGGCCCATACAACTTTCCCTTACTTGCAAAACTTTAATTACTTCTTACTCCCCCTACCAGTGGTCTTCTGTTCACTACTGAAAGATCAGTCCCTGTCTTTGATGAGCCAGTAATGCAATCACCTTGTCAGTTTTTTCAAATTCCCATTTTCCTTCATAGTGGTCTTCACTATTGTGATGAATTCTTCAAAAGCATCTGGACATCTGCATCAGCACCGCTTCTCCAGACTTCTCTCTAGAACTGTTCTTGGCTATGATGCCTACAAAAGATTTATTGGGTGCAAAATCCTCTGACCATCTTGCTGATAAGACTGCCTCCTTGTGTGTTTTGTCTGTATCTATATATTGTCTCTTGTCCTCATCTGAAATTGTACTTTCTTTGGGCCAAGAGATGTCTTGTTGCTCTGTGTTTACATAATGCTTCTTACAATGGAGTTCTGACATGTGGTGGGAATTCTTCAGTATTTAATGGCAAAAATAACATAAGTGTTATTAGTAAATGTCTCTGTGTAACTGCCTGGCACAGTGTGGTCATGGTCTGCAAAAGTTCTGTTTCCTCAGGACAACCTGTCTCTCTGTCTATGGAATGTAGGTGCAATCCAGGGCAGTCTGTTTTCAGAAAGGAATGTTTTAGGGAAGTTTTTGAGCTTGAGCAATTCCAGAAACACATTAAAAAAAAAAACAAAACAAAACAAAAAAAAAACCTAAAGTGTTCTGCACTTTCAGAAAGATTTCCTACTGTGCAGATTTTTTGCTAGCCCATTAATTTTGCCATCTCAGAACTCAAACAACATGGCCTAGAGCAGTGGTTTTCCAAATTCCTTCCAGTTGTAGCATACTAACATAAACAGCATTTGCATATGGATGTCATAAAAGTGACAAATGCCGGCAATCATCATACTTTATTGCAGTAATGTGACACATGTGCCTGAGCATCCTAAAAGATCTGCTCAAAGCTTATTGGTGCTGAAGAAATGGTGCACCTCTTACATAGCAGTGACACCCGCTGCAGGCCAGGCTTTGACAGACACCAGAGCATGAATCCAGCTTTAGGTGACTGTACAAGAGGGAAGTGTACTAGTTGCTTCACTGCATGACTCAACCTCACTGGGTGCGTGTCCTTTACCCTAAACCAGAAATCAAACTCAGGAAGTTGAACAAATAACATTTTCTAGTTTGATAGCCAGAAAGTTCAGTGAACTCCTTGACTGCAGCTGTTGGCAAGTCAGTGGAGAGACATCTGACTCTGGCCTTGGACTTGTACCCAATCATGTTTTAACATCTCATATTCTCCAAAGAAGGCTGCAGATTGTTCCTGTAGGCGAGGGGCAGCCAGTCATGCCATGAGTGTGAGGCTGAATGCTGCCATTTTCAGTCAAAAATTTGAGGAATTGAGGGAATTTGTCACAGTTCAGCCTTGTCAGATTTTTCTTTTGCAAGATGATGGGGGAGGGTTGCAAACCCAATTACATCGTCATATAACACAGAAGACATGATTTCATATCTTACAGACTGGCTTTCAGAGCCTGGTCAGGCTTTCCTACACAGCTGAGATTGTGCATAATTATGCCATGTGCAACTGCCACTGCTACTTAAGGCTGTCCCAATCTGTTGTCCTTTTAATAAGTATGACAGAAGTATAAAGGTCTCCAAGGTAAGACAACCACATATAAGAACTGTTTAAAAATAACTGCTCACTGTGTAGGTGAAGAAAGATGCAAAGTAGTGCTCCCACTGATGGAAAATAGACCTGTGCTGTTGTATCAGGCATCAGCACATCTGTATGGAAAGGAGGCACTTTAAATATGCAGTTAATTTAAAGCAGAGTTTACACCATAATAAACAAGATAGTGCAAGTACAAAGTGCAGACTCAGGCTGGGAACTCCTTTTTTTCATCCATATACCTAGGTAAGGATGATGGCCTCCTTGTCATACAGACAATCTGTGTATCCTGGTGTGTTGCTGCCTATCTCAACATGTGTAGTTCATCTTCCATTTCAGAGAAATCGCTCAGAAGTGTCCCTCTAGGGAGTCGTCAGACGCTTGGATGAAACAGCGGTACATCATGTTCTGGCTCATATTTTCACCCTAACAGGCAAATAGTGAGCCCAAGTCCTGGACACAGTGCTCCAATGATGCAGCAGCTTTTGTGACATCCTTTTGATGTTGACTGCTTT
Organism: Melopsittacus undulatus; assembly: GCF_012275295.1. Taxonomy (NCBI): domain Eukaryota; kingdom Metazoa; phylum Chordata; class Aves; order Psittaciformes; family Psittaculidae; genus Melopsittacus; species Melopsittacus undulatus. The sequence continues at coordinate 61,138,126 of NC_047528.1, read as the reverse complement.
CAGTGAAATACAGTGTGACCCTGGAGCTGGTGCTGCAACTCTCCACCACAACCAGCAATCCCGCTTTGTAATCAGCTGTAGCAGAACTCCACACACACAGAATCTAACTATACAGCCCCATGGGATGTTATTCTATTGCAAATACCCTGTATCACATCAGAAATCCTTCTCTGTCTTGTATTTGGGAAGCAGGAGTCAGAAGACTATGTAGTGAAAAAACATCTGTCCTAAATATAGTACACACAGGGCAAAGGCTGTTCATCACAACCCTGTAGTGCTAATGTCTGCTTGAAGTGTGTATGCCTTGGTTCCTTTTACAAGCAATTGAACCAAAACATTTTCTTGGCATTTGCTTTCATTCTTCATTTCACTGCTTTATCAGAAATAAGGAAAGCAGTACATTTATTTGTGTGCAATTCCCCACAGGTAACTTTCAGTTGCAGCACATAAAACTTAATTTTCCCCAATTGCACAAGATTTCTCATTCTACACAAAGTTGTAAATCACCACAACAAAGACTCCTTACTTACTCAGTGTAGACCAAGCTTTGCAGTATTTGAAAAACAACTTTAGCTTTCCCATGGGCTCCTTTTGCTGCAATTCCAAGGGCTTCCAAGACCTTCCCAGGTTTACCCAGCTTCGTGCTTTCTGCATTGGCAAAATGAGGTGCATGTAGGCATTATTCTCATTATCCACCAGAATTGTCAAATTCAGAAGGGACTTCAGCAGATATATATATATTTTGTTTCTTTCATAGCATCATAGTGTTGTTGCTATTGGAAGGGACCTTAAAATCATCCAGTTCCAACCCCCCTGCCATGGGCAGGGACACCTCACACTAGACAAGGTTGCTCAAAGCCCCACCTGACTTGGCCTTGAACATTGCCAGGGGTGGGGCAGCCACAGCTTCTCTGGGCAGCTTGTTCCAGTGTCTCATCACCCTTATAGTAAAGAATTTTTTCCTAATATCTAATCTGAATCTATCCTCTTTCAGCTTAAAGCCATTCCCTCTTCTCCTGTCACTACATGCTCTTATAAAAGGTTCCTCTCCAGCTTTCTTGCAGGCCCCCTTTGGGTACTGGAAGGCTGCTAGAAGCTGAGCCTTCTCTTCTTCAGGCTGAACACTCTCTCAGCCTGTCTCCATTGGAGAGGTGCTGAAGCCCTTGCAGCATTTTTGTGGCCTCCTCTGGACTCACCCAAACAGGCCCACATCCTGCTTATGTTGGTGGCCCACAGCTTTGTGCGGTACTCCAGGTGGGATCTGATGGGCGCAGAGTAGAGGTGGAGAATTGCCTCCCTTGACTGGTGGCCACAATTCTTTTGATGCAGCCCAGCATATGGTGGGCTTTCTGCACTGTAAGTGCACACTGCCAGGTCATGTTGAGCTTCTCATCATCAAACACCCTCAAGTCCTTCTCCTCAGGGCTGCTGTCAATCCAGTCTCTGTCCAGCCTTTAGTTGTGCATGGGATTGCCCTAACCCACATGCAGGACCTTGCACTTAGCCTTGTGCAGTTTCACGAAGTTTGCACTGGCCCACCTCACAAGTGTGTCAAGGTCCCTCTGGATGGCATTCCTTCTCTCCATCGTATCAACAGAACCAGACAGCTTGGTGTCATCAGCAAACTTGCTGAGGGCACACTCAATTCCATTGTCCATGTTGCCAACAAAGATGTTAAACAGCGCTGGTGCCAGTACCAACCCCTGAGGAATGCCATTCATCACTGGTCTCCATTCGGACATCAAGCCTTTGACCACAAGTCTTTGAGTGCAACTATCCAGTTAATTTCTTATCCACTGAGTGGTCCATCCATCAAATACATGCTTCTCAATGTCATGCAGGGCAATATCAAATGCTTTGCACAATCATACTGAATTGGAAAATTTGATTTCCTTAAAAAAAGACATGATATTCTTGCATCCTTCACATAACAATGAACATTATAAAACAGTATTTTCAAGAACAGTATTTGGAGGATGAAATCTCAGAGAATGAACAGAAGAGCACAATGTCGTGTCTGGCAGCATGTGTGCACTGTGCAGCTCTCAAGAGGACAAGGGTCCACATAACAACGTAAATGATATTGCCTGGTTCACAATCCCATTTATAATTACTCAGGGTCACAATTTTTGCTATAAAAAAAAGAAGCTATTTGCCATAAGGTTTGATGCCTGCCCTGGCTCTGAAGAGATCCTCTGTTGTAATTGGTGGTGTTCAACTTGTCAATTTTCAGTTAATTCAGTATTTTATGGGTACTGTTGATCACCCAAGTGAACAATAGCACCAGAACCCTTGTGGAACACTAAGGAAGAGGTAGAAAGTTTCAGAAAACTCTAAATAAAGGAGGGGTGGCTCTTTTAAGGCACATTGACACTACAGGTATTGCTTACAAATCCCTTTTGACCTACACAGCTCTGCTCCAGGAACTGCAGTATCTTTCCTAGCCCATGCTGAAGTTTTGAGGTCCAGATGGCTCAAAGTGAAAGTTTCTGCAAATGAAGGGATTTCCAGATTTCAACACAAAGCTGCTCCAGAGGGCTTACCCTTCCTTGCAGTAGCTGGCAACAATGGTAAAAGGCTGCCAGGTGTCAGTAAGGCATGCAGACTACATTTGAACAGCTTTTGAAAGCCTGTTGAGTCTATCTTGGTCTCCTATCCATGCTGCTGCCCAGCATCAGGCTGCTCACACTTCTACCAGCACCAGAATCTTCATCATTGGGCAGGTGGGCACCTGGACTCAGAGGGAGAGTTGCAAAGGTTTTAGTTTAACATGAGTGAAGGAGACTCAGCATAAGCAGAAAGCTAATGGCTTTCTACTAAGAAAGTGATAATGCTGTTTCACATCTCCCATGCTGTTCTTCCACACAGGGGCCTTCACTCACTTCACTCAGGTGAACTCCCAAACCACTGTAGCCTTGGTCATTTCTGTTTCTTAGCTGAGAAACATCATCTGAGAAATGTATCCTGGTGGACATCTTGTCAAAATCAGCATGTTCCTGGAAAGTACTTAAGTTCCAAGGAGTTTTGGTTTTTAGTGAAAAAGTAGTTTGCAATAAAATCCTCACAGGCTCCAACAGGGACTCCTCTGGTACTGAAATTGGTGCCAGATGGTGCCTTCCACCGTTGAAGGCAGCTGGAGTTTTGCCACTGGCTTCAAAGGTTTTAGGATCAAGCCATGAATTCATGAGTGCACTTTTTATTTAACTTTGTGAATAATTTATAAGTAAAAATAGGCTGGATTCTCCCATTCTTTCTGATGTTGAGTAAAGCTGTATTTGGTTACATTTTTGCTTTCAAAAGGAGCTTTGGTACAGTCATGAGCATCTCATTATGAAAAAGGGTGTCCATAGAGGACAGACAGGAAGAAAAGAGAAGGAAATCCTTAGGCATATTGAAGACACACAGCAGATCTGAGATTCAGAGATGACAGATCAGAGTAAGGTACTCCTTATACTTTTAGATGAAGGCTGCATATCTAGAATTGTTTCAGGGACTGGAGAGAGATGCAGAAAGCATACTTCTTTTTGGTGAATTCTTCTATTTTTTAGTGCCATTGCATTTAGTTTTATTTTCTTTCTTCTCAGTGACTTGGACATTAGTTTCCATAAAGTTACTCGCAGCACTTTGCTCCTGAGCAGACTTTGCAGCAGCCTGCACATTTTTCTGGGATTCACCAAGCCATGTGTTTGTTCTCCATCCCTGAGAACCATTTTCCGTCCTCAAACTGTTTGGAAAAAAGGGAAAGAAAAAAAACAAAAAAGAAAAATTCCCAGTTCACCACCCAGGGCTTAGTGTTTACTTCTGCTGCACGCATCATTTATTTTCATTCTGCAAGATCATGATGACACGCTCATCCAAGCACATGCTGTTCTAATATGCAACATTCCTTCGGCCTCTCAGTGCGTTAGAAGTGACATTGCTGCTAAATGAGAAAGATCTTGTAAGACAGGGGAATAGATTGCTAAGTACTACTGCCTTTCAGGGAATCATGTTGTAGACAAAAATAATTGGCTTGCTTTTCCCAGACTATACATAATTGTGTACATGTATGACCCTTATTAGAAAGGCTGTCTTCTGTATGGTTTTAGGAACTTCCTTTCTGGAGAACATGTTAACATATCCAACAGGTTTTTGGAAAAGAGAATGAGACACATCTCAGCCTATGACTGGAGGAACAGGACACCTGAAGTTTGAGATGTGCCCTAGCAAAGTATTTCTGCAGCTATTGCTCCATCTGCATGTGTTCAAGCAAGCGCATGTACTGCACTTCTTGTATTTTCTGGGTGCATGGAATAATTCTGCTCTCAATCAGTGTGGGGTTTCAGAAATCTATCTTTTATGATGGATAAACCACTTGCAGAAAATCTGTTCCACATTTGCTTGTCCCTCCCTGGCAATAAATTAGAAAAGGCAATAGCGGATTGTTAGAAATTAACACAAAAACATTGAATAATGCTTTGGTTTAGCTATATTTTCTTTTGAACTGTGCCTTACTAAGGAGTCTTCATTAGAAGATGGTGCCTAAATGAATAATTGAGATAGATAGGATTTTGCAACTTCTATCTAATGAATTTAAACTGTCCATGGAGAACTCTGGAGGCTTTCTCTAAACAATTTTGAATCTGAATTTGCAAAACATATAAAAGATGAAAATTACAGATGCATTCAATATGACTTGTTTGAAGAACCTCTGGCATAACTTTTTTCTGCTAATATGCCATTATTAAGCCCTTGGAACTGCTGTGCATCCGCTGTACTAACTTACCCGATGTACATGTAAAGTATTAGGTAAAGTATTATGTACTTTCACCTGGCGGCCATTTGAGTCAAGGGATGTTTTGCTACTTGGCTACAGTAGAAGAAAAGTGGTTTCCTGCATTTTCCAGTAGGGATAATAGTAAGGAAAAGCTGTTTTAGCTTTCTGAAATGCTGCTTTTTGGGGATGAAAGTGCTTTCACAGATGCAGTCCTCCCAGGGACCAAGCAGAGACGGGAGACTCTTGTGTAGTTATGCCCTCACTTACTTAATAACTTCACTGTGCTTCAGAACATAAGTTATAATACTAGTGAAACTAATTTAATGAGGGCATAAGAACTTAATATTTCCTGAAAGTAACTACTCTGAAGTGAAAATGCAGTAATAAACTCAGCCTGTTTATTTTAATCACAAAATCAGCTATGGAACTGCAAATTGCCGAAGTTTCTGTAAGGCATAAAATTCAGATAGGTGTGGGCTTCTCAATATTTATGAACCGTGAAGTATGAAAATTAGCAGTACCTAGGTGAAAATATTTTCAGTTTTTCAAGGGGACATTGTGAAGAAGTTTTATTAATAATTTTAATTTTTATTTTGCTCGGCTCAGTGGTTCCTTCCCAAAACCTTGGGCAGGATACTTTTTTTAACAATTTGTTCTTTTTCATTACATATGAATTGATTTGTTGGGGTTTGTAACTTTTCTCTTTTAAAAAGGCCTGAAGTAACATATTTCTGATTGTACACCTGTATTTGAGAAGCTCTTAATACTTTCCATAAAGACAGAAAAAAAGCATATGCAGCAAATGAAGTATTGTTTTCCTGGAAGTCTTACTAAACTATCCTTTCTGCTTCAAATTGGTTCCAGTTTAACAAAATGCTGAAGCACATGTGTAACTGCAATCCTTCTTTATTCAGAAAAAAATGGCATTTTAGTTCCATTAGTGACACTTTGGCCTGCACAGTGTCAAGTATGCACTGAAGTATGTTGCTCAACCAGACACAGAGTGTGGTCCTCCCTTTGATAGGTCGGATACCAGTAAGAAACTAATCCCTTACCCAGACCTAAATGTCTACAAAGCTAAGAGTATTCAATAGTAGAATAAGACCTAGTGTCCTCTCTTTTACAGAATACAGCACTGTCGGTGAACTGCAATAACCCAGGAGCTGCTGTGTTGCATCAAGGTGTCCCTGGGAGCTCTAAACTGAGCTAGAATGATTTGCCACTACCATGGATTAGTAAATGCAGTGATGTATTTGTCAAGGGAGATGCAGTAAAAGTTAATTATTTAAACCTGACCTAAATTTCTCATGCTCCTATCTTGTTCTATAATAACAACAGTAAGTTCTACAGTAATAATTTGTCATATGGACTAAAACTAGAATTGATTATGGCCTGCACTGGACAAGAAGTAGCTTTTCCTCATTATTCATCCCAGCTGGGGGCATGTAAGTAGAAGCATAACGCTGCCCATTGAAACTATAGCTCATTAAATCACATTGGTATATAAAGGGCATATTAAATCCTACCTAAGTGACTAAGGGGGTAGTCAGTGCAGATGACAGTTTCTCTCCCCTCATTCTTAACAAAGAAATATGTTGAAGCTGTTTACAAGTAGTCCCTTTTAAACCCACATGTATCATGAGCTGGGTTGTGTATATATGTGTGAGTGTATGCAAGCATGTGCAACAGAAACAGAGGGAGAGAGAAAGTCACCATAATGCATTCTGCAGGAAAAAAAAATGAGGTTTACCAAGAGATTAATAAAAAGAAACAAATTGGCAGCAGAGGAGTCCTGAGTGAGATAGCTTAATGTTTGTGCCTTTGTCACACATATGGTAAAGCCTCAAGTACAATATCTAAAACAGTCATATCTAAAAGCCAGAAGAAGAAAAAACCTCTCCCTTATTTCATATTGCACAGTCTGCCTGGCTGGAGGCCAAAGACATGACAGCTTGCATTGTAGCAGGGAAACAAGTGTGGATCCCTGATCAAGGTCAGCAAATTTTTAATGAACAGAGCTTGATTACTGCTGCCTTTGTGGTAAAAGGTTGTTTGGAGGTGAACAAGGCTCTGTGCACAGAGGTATTCCACACACACCCTTCTTTCCTTTTAAAACCAGACAAGCTGGAGCTGACTCCAGTACAGTTCCTTGCATCTGGAGAATGGTGCCCTGAGAAGGAGGCACAGTAGCTCTGTAACTAAGGCTGGTGCATCCTTATCTCTGCATGCAACACCTGCAGTCAACAATGACTGAGACCCTGTGAACAGTTTTACGGTACCATTTCATCACATCTCTTGAGCAGTAGGGTCCCTCAGCTATTACAAGGCTTGCCCTCACAAGGTTTTGCATTCCCAGAACTAGGATTACAGGGCTGTTGAGAATGTTTGACTGCTTTAGTATTCAGATCCAGGCTTTGTCCCTCTAAATCACATATTGACGTTTCTAGGACATGGCCTTGTTACGGAATGGATTTGGGGTAAAATCAGTCCTGCTGCAGTCTCAAGGGCACTTGAAGATTTGGACTTAGTGGGACCAGAATTTCAAACCTAGGTTCTTTCTAGAGGAGGGATCGAAAATGGGCAAGAAAGTTGATTTGTGGTATTAGAGTTTGTTGTAAGAGCTACAGCCTTCCAGAAATGTCAAATTCCTAAGACTGACTGTGGGTCAGAACTTTCCATTAAGCTTCTCCTCTGGAAGCAGATCTGCCTGAAGATCAGATGACAGACACAAGAAACCAATGTTTGTTTACATACTCAGAGTTTAAAATAAGAAATTAGCAGCAGTCATGATTATGTTTTGAAAAGGCTTTCTAAAAGTTCTGTGTGAAGGGGCAGCACCATTTGCTTTTACGCTGTAGTAAGCAGAACCTTTTCTCTGGTATTCATAGCCTATTTGGGAAGTACTTTCCAGCATCTGTGGGCAAAGCTGTTTAAAAACATTTCTCTACAAAAATAAAGTTGTGAAGCTATAAAGCATTTTTTATCTTGGCAGACCAAATATTTTTTTTTCCAGTATTTCAGGAGAACTTTGACATTCCCAGAAGTTCATTAGCTTGACTATTTTGGGGTGGGATTTTCTTTTTGCCTTTAATCTTCTACTGAGAGTGATTTCATTTATATCAATAGAGGGCTATTGTTTTATCGGCCCATATTTAGATGCTAGCTCTCTTAACTGACCTTTTAAACTAGATTTGCTTTGAACAAAAAAGTAATGGATTTTGTTGTTTTGAAAAGAACAGCTTTAGTGTTACATTAGATCCCAGACAGTGGGATTTATAAGCTAATTCTTACAAGAGAATCAAAGTGTTGATACCAAGAGCTGGAGCACTTCATTGTTCGTATAGAGCATTGTTGTAAAATCAGGAAGTTCTGAATCCTTTATTTTAACTCTATGTTTAACAACTTAAAATAGTTAAAATATGTGGTTTTTTTCCTGCTGTTCATTAGCGAAGTATTTCCTCACGCTCTGATGTAGAAAATAATCATGCATATTTGATGTCTTTCTCTTTTTCTCCTTATATTTCAAATAATTCAGCTAGACAATCTCCATCAATTGAGTAAGCGGAGCTGTAACACCTACTTAAGGGAGAGGAGCCATCTGGTTTCCTTGCAACTTGGAGCCTGCTGGCAAATATTAGGTTGTACCAATTTAGAGAATGATGAAGTGGGAAATAATGGACATTCTTTAAGAGTCTGAAATGGGATCAGCTGTTATTGGCAAAAATTGGCAGGTGCAATGCACTATGCTGGCTGTAAGCATGGTCTCTAGTTGGAGAGTGCAGCTGGGGAAATCGCCTGCTAATTGAATGGTTACAGGACTCCCAGCAGCTCTGACAGTAGTAGAGCATCATTAATTGGAGGCTCTTGGTTGACTTGGTGGAAGCTGTCACAGAATGAAGGACCTTGCAAGTTGATGTTTACTTTCCAAGTGCTAGAGTGTTTATTGCCCGTTACTCAGAATGAGTCCTTGTGGAATCAGAAGTGCTTTCAAACTTAGGAGGACTGGCATAAGGCTAGCAATATCTAGTTCGTATTTATATTTACAGCACTGTGACTCCCAGCAGTGGTTGGGAGTCATAAAAACTACTCAATTACACTTTTGTTTAACTGCACACTTCTATTGTAATCTTACCCATCCCTCTCTTTTTCCCTTTTATTTTCACCTGTATTAGGTTCCTACATTGTCTTGGCTAGGAGCAGCAACTATTCTTTTTTTTATCTAGACTCTGAGAAGACCTTGTCCTCGACTGAGTTTCTTGAATACTGCTGAAACTCATACAGTGGTTACAGAAACAAAAATAGCCTAGTTTTGGTCCAGAATAGTATTACATGCCCTTCTGGTTTATGTGGGTCTCAGAATAGCAGTGTGTGCAAAAGCACGTGTACATTAGCCATGGCTCCCTTTTTCATATGTTGTTTTTATTCATTAAATGCAAACATATTGCAGTGCATCCTATTTTAATACAAAAGTCTGCTGTGGCATTTTCCCTCAGCTGTTAGAACCCCTTGAGGGAAGATCTGTTGGCAATGAGTGCTGCGCAGAAAGCACTGCTGACTCCAGAGCACTCTTCATGTACCATCAGTGACTGTAGCACCCCTATACGCCTATAATCTCTCCAACTATGTAAGGCATAGCTTTTCTGTATCAGTTATGGTGGTTAGAAGGTAAGAGGCTTCAGCAGTAGGATTGTTGCACCCCGCACGCCTTTAGCGTTTATAGGCATGAGGTTATCTTTGAGTGTGGATTGAATGAGGAACAGCAGGTTAAAAACTGGCCTGAAGGTCCTGGTGCTCTGCTGTCTCCACCAGGTGTAGGCCAAGTTTTACACCCTTTGGGGGGACTGATGAGACCAGTTTTTCAAGTCGTACCCTGAGCAAGTCTTCCAGTAGCCATCATGCTCTTCCCCAGTTGAGTTCATAGAGCTGGAAAAAAATGCCTTCAATTTGTGTCTGTGTTTGAATAACCTGTGTCAGGTGGGAGGCAGGGAGATAAAACTGAAAGGATTTGGAAGCTGTACTCCTAGATCAAAACCCTGTGCAGCAAATTTCAAGCATAGGCCTATAGTGGACCTGGGAATAATGAGACATTGATGAAGAGGCTCTTGCCTCCTTCCACCAGATCTACCTCTGCAGCCTGGGACAAGCTATTTTGAGGAATGCCATTTTTTTAAATGTCATAGCTTGATGCACACCAATTTGCGGTGTCTGATTCCAGCTTAACTCTCCCGAATGTTTATTCTGCCCCTCTTGATTATTCTGGCATTAAAAAGTGAATGGAAATAACTCACCCAGCTTCAGAAAATTAAATAGATTGAGCATCACCCTGGAGCTGGACAAAAACCCTTGGCTTGGGGCAGGGTTTGGGAAACAAAACATGCTAGTGTGCCTACTGGGGACCTGAATGCCCTTCTGAAAGATGGTGGACAGGGTATTAAACAAGGCTAAGTCTGGGACCTGCCCCAAGCACCCATTTTGCTAGGGCAGATCCACCCTGCAGCAAGCCCTGCAGGCATGTATAGCACCCCAAACTCTGCTCTATGGGAAAAGCCACCACGTTTCAGTGCTCAGCGTGATCCACCTGCTGGGGTTGCAGCTGGGGCTGGGGTAGGCCACCAGGAACAGATCATGGTACTTTAGGGAGGAAGGCCCAGGCAGGTCCAGCATGTTCCATCAGCAAGCTGTCAACATCCCCCTTCCTTTCTTTTCTCAGTCTTTTTCAGTCTTCCCCTTTCCTCTGTTCCTAGCTGAATGAATCTGCCAAGCAGCTCATCGAGATGGACAAGACATGCTCGGCAGCCGCCTCTGGCTGCGACGTGCTGCTGACGACGGAGCCGGCAGCAGTGGCAGCAGCATCAGCGGTGGGCCTGGCACCGTGCTCCACACTGACTGGTGCCGGGGCAGCCGGGGCGGCCCAGAGGCAGGCGGAGGGCAAGAAGAACACCAAGAAGCGCCACTCCTTCACTGCCCTCAGCATGACACACAAGTCCTCACAGGCCACCAGCAACCGGCACTCCATGGAGATCAGTGCCCCTGTCCTCATCAGCTCCAGCGACCCGCGGGCAGCCGCCAGGATTGGGGACCTGACCCACCTCTCCTCCAGCGCCCCAGCCCAGGTAAGGTTAGGGTGGAGGTGGGATTTTGGTGCCCTTAGTGGACAGCATGCTGTTGCCTCGCCTCTTCCAATGTGACTGGTCCGTGCACAAAGCAGCTGCACAGTGGTGTTGTCCTGATGTGACAGTACTTGGCATCTGCCATTCCTGTCCTTGTGTTAATCAGGGGCAAGCATGAGGAGCCAGAGGATAAAGCTAAATTTGGTTCACAATAATCTAGCACATTTAAAAAGTAAAGAAGTAATCCTACACTTGCTTGAAGTAATGCAGCTTATGTTGCATCACTTTCTGTTGTAGGAAGGAAGCATTTTGAGTGACCCTGTTACCCTGAAGGGTAGCAATGTCAGTATGGAATTCACACACTGGGAATAAAGAAGATTTTTTGAGTGTTTATTTCCCTACAGATCATTGGAAGATAAGCAAATGTGCTGTACTTTTACAAGTGTTGTACCCAGTGAGTAGCTACTGTGCAGAAACAGCCAAGGAAGTTTTAAACTATCACACGTGCTGAGGGTGCAGCCCTTTCATCTTTCCCCCTGTTGAAGGAGAGGACAGAGGAGGAACCTCCTGAACATCCCCACAGGTCCCAGAAAAAGAGCTTCTGAGAGGCTGCTTCTGGGTGGCTAGCAGAAACAGGAGCCAAACTCAGTGATGCACTGAAACACCTTGTAAATGCTCACTGCTTCTGTAAATAAGGGAATCCAAGTGGCAGTTTGCAGTTTGAAGGTGGACAAAAGAATGGAGAGTAATAATAGTAATACTCCCAAATCTTTTCTGACTCGGCCTTCCTGCTCAGCCATCTACACCCTTAGTGTGCAGACTAGCAGTCACAGTTCCCTCTACAGACCAGCTGTAGAGGTATACACTGCTTTCTGGAACTGAAGTAACCTAAGGATGGCAGGGTATTCCCACCCATCATTATGTTCATTTCTGGGCCCTTCACTGGAGTGGGTCCAGAAAAGGGCAGCAAAGCTGGTGAAGGGTCTGGAGCACAAGTGTGATGAGGAGCTGGTGAATGGTCTGGAGCACAAGTGTGATGAGGAGCTGCTGAGGGAACTGGGGTTGTTTAGTCTGGAGAAGAGAAAGCTCAGGGGGAACTTTATCACTTTCTACAACTACCTGAAAGGAGGTTGTAGTGAGCTGGGGGTTTGTTTCCTCCCAGGCAACAAGCAATAGCCAGGGGAGGTTTAGGTGGGATATTAGGAAAAAATTCTTCACCAAAAGGGTGCTCAGCCATTGAATCAGGCTGCCTAGGGAAGTGGTGGAATCACCACCCCTGGAAGTGTTCAAAAACTATGTAGATGAGGCCTCAGTGACATGGTTTAGTGGTGGCTTTGGCAGTCCTGGGATAAAGGTTGGGTTCAATGATCTTAAAGGTCTTTTCAACCTAGCTGATTCTATGATTCCATGATTTCTCTGCTGAAGGAAGCCACCCTTGCCCTTTTCCTCTCCCTGGCCATGCCTTCCTGCTCTTCACACCTGTGCCCACATACAGGGACAGATGTGGATCAATTCCTTCCCATGTGGCAGCCTGGAGCAGGAAGCAATCTACGTTACAGCCTACGCTGGTATCGGTGTAGACATCTAGGAGAGGGCAGTGCATGAAGGGAGATAAACATCAAAGTGCAGGGACTACCTTGGGCATGAATGCTTGCTATCCATTTGAGTACTGGTGGGTCTTCCCTTTGGGAGACAGCTGTGTCCCACTGCCACCTAGGACATGAGCCCAATGCCCCTGCAGCACAGGTTCTCTAGGACACCAGGGAAAGCAGTGTTCCCATGTGCATGCCAATGTGCGCCACAGGGCCAGCTGAAACAGTGTGCTAAAGGGGACACTGCTGTGGCGGAGCAGCACCCCCTGCTCCTACCTCAGCTGCTTACCTCCCTCATGTGATGGGGTCATGGGGTCACCTCATCTCATCTACATGTAGAAGCCAGAGACATAGCTCTGTCCAACTGTAATTTAGCCTTTTCCAGGCAGGGCGCCTGTGCTGTAAGGCTTTCCCTCTCCTTCCAGCCCTCAGCAGGGCACACAAAGCAGCATATGTGCCAAGATGTCCTGGGACATCTGTGAAGCAGCACAAGCACTAGACACAAGTGAGGGTCTCAAGCTTGTCAAGCTAAATGACACACAGGTTTTTGGCACTCAGAGTGACACATTTGGACTTTACAGAGATGTGACAGACTGTGGCTTTTCTGTTCTTATGCTAGTCAAAGGAAACACCATGTGCACCCTTTGCTAGAGTTATGTGAAAACTCATTCTAAGCTAGTAAACTGCAAAAATTAGACCATGAAGCAGAAAGTGCTTTGACTATACTCCCCTGTTTTAACAGAACAACTGGTATGCAAAACCTCACTTGTTCACAGACCATTATGGCATTTAGGCAGAAGTGGTAGGGGACAAGAGTGGCCCCATGTTCCTTGTAACAAATTCTGTTTATTGAAACACAGCCCACAGGGAAATTGGTTGGGTCCTTTGCACTGAGTGGGAAGACACGTAATTGGTGTCCCCGTCCCCCAACACATCTAGTTTAAAGCTGCCTTGACCAGCCTCTCAAGTCTCCTATCAAAGTAGCTCTTCGCCTCCCTTGTCAAACCAGCTCCACCAGACTCTGGTAGACCTGGCCTTCCAAACCAAGGAGCTGCCAATTCCTGGGCAAGTGCTGTTGAGGACTTGAGGCTCCCTCAGTGGCTCTCACTGCTCAGAATTGAGGTTCCTGAACACTGTGTTTTCCCTCTCTCTGGTTTTGAAGGCATCCTGTCTGGAGCTGCTCACCTCAGCAAATTGACCTGCTTTTAGCCTTCTTAGGTTTACAAAGAGTCCTGAATTTGCCTCTTATCAAATACACATTAAAATTGTGCAGCCTTATTTGTATAACTATTAATCCCATGATAATAGGGGTTATGTTTTAATTAAAAATGTCAGAAATTCAGTTCCCTTTCTACCATCTGCTAAGACCTGACATGGCTTTGAAACAATTAATGATGCTGCAGCCTTAGACAGAAAATAATTTCAGCACTTTTATTCACGTGGCTGCACAACAGCAAACATAGCATAAACAATGGGCCCCTGAGCATTTGCATCAAGGCTTTCAGGGCAGTGAGAATCTTGACTTCAGACCATTTTATTTTGTGTTTGGCATTTTTAAGGTAAATGTCCTGTACATCTTGTTCAGGGTTTGATGTCTTGACAATCTGCAGACTGATTCTACTTCTGCTTCAGAAGTGCTCAGGGGCATTGCTGGAAGCATGGGCAGGTTGGTAGGAAGGTTGTGCCGGTAGCTACCAAACTTACTGGTGAGCTCTGCTGCAGGAAGATGTCTCGCTTTTTGTTTCCTTGCTTAAAGAAAAACCTCTCTGCCCTGCAAGGCATCATCACAGCACTTGAGTAGTTCTCTCTATAATCTTCTTGGGCCCCTGCTAGTTTGTAACAGCAAATTCAGCCAAAGCATATTTCTTATAGAGGAAGCAACAAATTTACAGTTTCAGTGGTGACTGCCTAGCAACTTTATGCCTTTCCTTTCAATATTAAAATCTAGATTTGTTTTATTGTGTCTTTGTATCACATCCTTGAAGATTCCAGACACCTTATTAGTGTTTATTTAACAGATTTCTTCATAAAAAGAAATAAAGGTATTTTGTTCCGTTTATTAGGTATGAGCTTCTCTGGTACATATCAGGATTGGTATTTAGCTTGCCAGGGGTGGGGGTTCTACATTTTTAAAATGTTTGACACAGTTTTCCTATAGCCTGTCTTTTGAACAAGCAGAATTCAATTACAGGAGTTCTTGAATGGCATCCAGTCTCCTACCTCAGGCAACTGGCTGGTGCCCAGCAAAACAAGCATCCATTTTCCTCCTAGACCTGAGGCTCCTATGTCAAGGGCACCTGTTTTGTCCCTGCTGACATGAGAGGAAAAGGAGACACCAAGGGTTTCTTACTGTTGAAACTTAAAATTTAGGTGCAAGTTTCGCATGTTTCAATAAACGTGAAATATATTCCACACTTTAGAAGTGATTTCATGCATAGTACTGTATTCCTGTGGCTTTTGTCAATTTTTTGTGAATTGAAACCAGACTTTCATGCAAAACTCACATTTTTTTTGTTTTTATGTAGTTATTTAACTATTATAAGCCTGCTGCTTCTCCAGGAGGGCACAAATTTATGCATATTGAGCATTGACAGGCAGACCAGAGTATGAAATCACATGTTTTTAAAGCATTTCTTCATATCATTAATTTAATAATTGAACACTACAAGTATTCTGTAATATATTAATTTTCTTTAATAGAACCAACTCAGCTGTTTCCCAAAAACCAAGGTGCATTTTGAAATGAGTCATGGTCAGAAAACTGTATTCATTGACTGCGAACCCAGGGACACTCAAAGGTGGAAGAATCAACTTCCAGCCACCTCAGCTGGATAAAATAGTAACTGGAAGACTACAATAGCAAGGATAGAAAGCATTTCTTTTCAAAGAGGCAATGCTGGGATCTTAGTTTTGCTTCAAGCCAAATTTACTTCTTGTATGCTTTTTGTTGCATTCTGAGTATCACTCATTAAGTGTAAGATCTCCATCTAAAAGGTAATAGTGACTGTCCATCATGCCGAATGTCCTATCATGCTGGCAAAATAGATTTTTATTGAAAATGTAAATAGTGCTGCAGTCCTGTGATGGAGCAGAAGCTGAATTCGATTACAGGTGCAGAGGAGCGGTTCGTAACTGAGACTCCCCGGGGAGCGGGGAAGGTCCCCTTGGACAGTAATCGTGCTTAAGCCTCAGATGGCTTGTCTTGCTTCCATTTCCACCCTTTATGAATTATTCTACCCTGCTATTTGGAAAGGTCATAGGTCAGCACTGCTCCAGATCCCCTGTTTTTTGACAGAAAATGCTTCTCATGAATAATGAAGCATGGCTTTGTGTACCCCAGGATAACAGTTGAGTGAGGAAGAAAGGATCTCCTATGTGTGTTTCGAACGACTCATCACCATGCACAAGAAGTCCATTTGTATCTGTGAGTGGTAGTACAGGCTCCTAATCAGAGGCCACATGTTCAGGAAAAGCTGAGAATAATGTCTTGCACAGTTCCAGTCCCAAAGAGTGACAGTATTTGAAATTAAAAATGTTCCTTGAAGTGTCTTGCTATATAAATCATATGGAAGTGTGACTCCTTATCAGTTATTTAGAAGTGCTGAATTTTAGCTGAGAAAACGTAATAGCAGAACTCTGGTTGAGCCTTGACTGATAACCTAAATGTGCTGACCATGAGAAGCATACAGATTATACATAAAATTCAGACACTAAAAATGAACCTTGAATTTTCAAGTGCACAACAGGCTCCGAGATATGAAGGGAAATACAGGTATTTTTCAGTTTTGGCCTGGAGTCCAAATTCTATCCAACTTACTTCTGACTGTGAATGACAACTGACTGGACATCCATTAGTGAAAGTGAGACAGCTGAAACCCAGGGCAGCTATTTCATGAGGCTGAACCACTCAAAATGGCAAAACAGAAGTAATATTAGTCCAGCCTGTGTTTCTGTCATTTAGATCAAAATATGTCATGAAAGCAGTGTACCAGACTTTGCTAAAATTTAACCTTGCTAAAATTTAGCCTTAACCACTTCATGGTTTTGTATATTCCCAGTTCTATTCAGAATTATTTAGAACTGGTTCCAAACACGGCCTATTTGTTGTATCTCTATTTTAAATAATTTTATAAATAAAACTCTTTTTGGGGTTTTGTAGGTAGGAAGGAGTTAAATTTCTTCAAGCAGAGAGTTTAGGGCAGGCATGTAAGCTGTAATTTTGCTTTCCTTTTGCTACCAATAGGTCTTTGAATATACTCTGTATATTGGGATATCTTACATTGTTTGTCAAAAACGTTGCAGATAGGCACATGTTTCAATCTATTGACCAATTACATAAGCTACCAAGAATCCAGGTCAAAGCAAAATCGCCTTTCAGAAGTTACTGGTTTAGAGACAGTGCCTTCTCTTTATCCTATAATTTCCCTTGTCACAAAATCATTTTGAAAGGCTTTTCAAGAACCACGAAACCTTTTTTTTTTTTTTACAGGATCTGGGAAGAGAGAATGTTGTGCTATAGAAGGGCTATTCAACTGGGCATGAAATCCTGTTGCCTGCAAAACAAAAGCAAAATATTTTTTTCCAGATGCTCCTCAGGGTGGTAACCCAAAAACATTTTGCCACTGAAATCATTTTTCCACAGGGCTAATCCTGAGGCTTTATGCTACCTGCCAGTCAACTACTGATTCGGAAGCCTCAAGAGCAAGCAAGGCAATCTCTTGGTATTTACACTGTACCACAAATTCCTGTCCATCCGGCACATGCTATGTGTACAAGCATGACATTTGAGCAGAAACTACCACAGAGTGTATTTTCTCTTTTTTGTTTTTTGGTGTTTTGTTCATTTGTTTACCACTACTGTGTCCCTGGAGGAGGACTTCCTACAAGAAGCATTGCACAGGATTCTGATGAATTCACTGTGCAGTTATCAAAAGGATAATTAGGAATGTGGGATTAAATTAACATCTTTTAGAGGTCAAGCTTTTACTTTAAGCTTTTCTGTCTCTCTGCATTTGATTTTTCATGTTCTTTGATCCCAGAATTGCAAGAAACTATTTACTGTAAAACCATTTAAAACCTCGTGGTGAAGAGCTAGACACTGGTGCTTAGTGCTGAAAGGGTTAGTCTGAAAGAGAAACAAGGCTGAATAAAATATAATTCTCATGATGCTCATCCACATGATGCTTAATTAGTCCTCATTTGGGGGAACTAAGAAGCTGCAAACCAGAATAATCAGTACTTTTATGGATGGTAATGTCAAATGAACATTTGGAAGATGACAAAAAATATTTGGTTTGTTTTGGGGTTTTTTATTCTAACTTGCAGCCATCCTTAGATTGCAGGATACTGTAAACGGAAGCTCAGGAAATAGATTTACATGATTTCTTCAGCTCTCTGCATAGCTGCATGGGCTATTCACAGAAGACAGGACCTAGATCTTTTTGGCCTACTGTGAATCAAAAAATAATCAGGGCCAACAAGCTACTAGAACAGGCTGGCATAATATTCTGCCTCACCTTCACCCGCAGCCACAGATACAGGTTGCAAGAACCCCTCAGTAAATGCTAAATCATATAAATTTAGCTCAATTTTTTTCAGGAAGGAACTGGGTATTTATGCAGCTATTTATGCAGCTGCAGCTGTTATGCACATTTGCTTGTTTTTTACACACATACCATTATGGAAGAAAAAGTCTTACTCTGGAATTGGTAAGCCCGTTTCAGCTCCCACATTGGTAATTAGCATTTGATGAGGCTACTTGTTCTTGCGTGTAACACTTTTCATCAATACTTGGTGGCACTACCACGCATTAAGTGCTAATACATTATTTCTAGGAACATTAAGGCTTGGAGTGATTGCCACAGTCATTGTTTTATGGAGTCAGCAAATTAGGGAAACAAGTCACAGGAATCTTAAAGACCCTTAGCCTATTTTTTGTGGTATCTCCAGAGGATGGTATGTCAACCTATGTGAGCTGAATGTTTGAGTGGTTTTCTCTTATTTTAAAGTAATATTAAAGAGAAATTTAAAGTAAGCTGTAAATATGCATCCAAGACATTAAAAGAAGTTTTCCTGTGAATTAATGAATGTGATAAGTGCCCTGTGGTGAGACAGTGCTGGATTTTCTTTGAAGTCAAAACTGAGATTTCTGGTTGGTGATTTTCTAGATGATAAGAACATTCGTCTGATAGCAGCAGCAATTATTTTTCTGTGAAGGCTGCTGCAACCTGCAATGTCATTGTACTCTGTCCCTAGTTTTATCACTGTCTTCATCACTGCTATTCCCTTCCAAGACTGAGTCCAATGCTTTTGCAAGGCACTTCACTAAACCTTACAGGCACCACGTCTCTTTGAATTAAACCACAAATGTGGCCTTAAAGTACTGGTTAAAATCTAAAGTAAATCTACAGGGGAGATTAAAAGATAGTTTATGCTCGAAGTCCAGACTACTAATTCTTATGCTTCATAGAGGTGTGGATGGGAAGAGAGAAAAGGGATGAAGTTTCAGCCCAGATGAGTGGTTATTACCTTTAATTTCCTAGTCTCTGTGGGCTTGTCAGTAATGTTTTGCCAGGTTGGTTGCTTTTAAATATATGTCAGAGCTGACACAAGAGGCAGCAACATCTCAGCAGTGTATTATTTACCCAGGAGTATATGCTATAAACTGTAATATAAATATATCATTACAGATATGTTAAAGTGCAATTTGTTTGATGTTCCTGTAGTTCTCTTGCAAATAATACTTATCAGTTGAAGGAGGAATGAGATCCATATTAGACACCTTGTGGCAACCTCTGAAGAAGTTGGACTGTTTTTCCTTTGTTCTGAGAATCAGAATTTCTTAGGAAATTCTGTCTCTCAGGCTGGACAGTTATCTGCAAAGTTGATTTTTGTCAGCTAGCTTTGGCTGTCCTGAATAGTGCTTGAGGGTGTGACTTACTTAAGTATCTAGAAATGGGGATGGAAATGCTGCATGGGGACCAAGAGCAGAGATGCTTTGCTCTGCTGCTAATTTACTCCAAAGGACCATGCTGCTTGGCTAGTTTAGCCAAGCCCCAAGATGCGTTTATGCAGAGCCTCTCTTAATTCTTGGCCCTCACATGAAGTCTTCTTATAACAGCCAACATGGAGATAGGGAGGAAGAAACAGGCAAATTTTAGGGACGCCTCAAGGTATGAGTTATGAGTTTCTATGAGTCATTAGCATAAGTGTTAGGGAACAGGGGAAGTTGTGTTTCAGTGATCATAAGGAGGCTGTTTTCTTCATGTACAGAAGGCAAAAAGTCCTTTTCTATTACTAGGCAGCCCAAGGGCACATAATCACCTATTACACCAGAGTAGCTGGTGATAAAACTAGATGGCACAGCAGGAGCTGGCGTGAGACACCTACCATGTAGAATAATTGTGTCCATGTATATAGTCCACAATTTTATTCGAGATTTAGCTTTCTGCAGTACAGGTGAGATTGCTGTGCTGTTAAGGGGCACAAAGAAGCAGGAATTAGAGCAGAAGTATCCAGAGGTGGTCTTCCACACGCCTTCATGAAGCTGCTTTTCCCTGCTGGCTGGCAGCTGGCGTTGTATTTTCCCTTGGGAGAGAAGAACTGTTGCTGTTGAGCTGAAAATGTTGGCAGTGGTAAGTGGTACTCAGAGAATGCCAGATTGGAGTGGGACCATGAAGCAGTCAGATTTGGCTGTTTAGTGGCCTAAGTAAATGGGGTGAGAGTTGGCAGTCTCTAGTTCAGAAAACTGCAGTCACCATTAGAGTAAACAGCTTCCTAATCAGGAGGTATACTACAGTGTGATTACCCAGCAGGTTATGTCTGGAAACTCAATGGCCAAATGTTTAAAGGCATTAGGGGCTCATAAAGATAGAGCAGGTCACCAAATGGCATTTTCAGAAGTGACTCTTATTACTTATATTGCAATAAAATCCATGGGAATCAGACAGTGAAGTACTTCTTAATGGCTCCCTGAGAAAACTTTGTAAAGTGCCTGTTTTTATCAATAGATGCCCATGTGCTTCTTAAAAACCTGACTGCCAGAGACGTCCCCTCCCAGATAAGTCTGAGCAGTGGTGAATAGCAGAGGTGGAAGAAGGATTAAGACATAAATGCTGCAGTGTTTGAGCCCTCCCTGTGTAAAGCCTGAACATGGCTGTATTCACATGACTGGTGCCACAGGAAGGTGGATAACACAGGGATGTACCATCAGAAAGTTCTGTGGCACACAGATCTCCGTAAAGGTATCAAAGCAGAGAACAAAAAATCTGAGCATTGTCTTGGATTCCCATTCCCCTGAGCAGATGAAGAGGAGAGGGGGACACGTTTAGTGCCTTGTTCCTTAGATCACAACAACAAATGTAAAAGCTGGCTCCAGGGCTAAATAAAGAAATAAAACAAACTAAGCCCTGATACCAGCTGTGATGGAGAAAGGCCTGCTGTGTTGTCGAGGAGAATTATTAGTGTTACTGGGGAAACACATATGAAATTGTGGGAATGGAAAGTGGAAAGGTAAACTTCCAACAAAGATAACCAAAATGTGAAGAAATAGATTATTATTTTAAAAAAATAAAATTAAAAAAAAATCAGTCTTTTCAAAATCTTATTTCAAATATTATCTTGCAAAATAATCTATGAGTATTGTATGTTATAGTATGAGCCAATCATTGATACATGACAGAGAGAAGAGAACAGGACCTTAAAAGGGGAGGCTTAGAAGGCCTTCGCTGTGTCAGGGTCTGTAGTTTAAATGCAAAGCTGGTGAACATTCAGATGCATAGCAGCAATCAGGCAGCCACCAAGAGAATTCATGAAGGAGCACAGAGGTGGGTGACACTGAAGAGCAGAACACTTGTGTGAAAGTAAATGCTACAATGTGAACAGAGGAGCTGAATTCAATGCAGAGGAAGGCCAGCAGGTCCTGTGGAGTAAAACCTGATGATGAAAAGAGGGGTCTGAGGCACACTGGCAAGTACACCATCGTGTCAAAGCCTGCAGGGGAGAGCAGCTAAAGAAAAAGAGCACAATCAGGAAGCAGGCACTGATTTAGAGTTTGGATGCATGTGATGTGCAAAGTGGCAAAAATGAATGGTTTGTAGGGTTCAGGCTGGCACCAGATGTAGCAGTATTGCAGTAAAGGGCCACAGGCAAGAAACTGAATGTCAGGTAGAGAGAGGACATACAGGACTATGGAGATATCTTTGGGATTATTCAAGGAAAAAAACCCAACGTTGCAATCTGGCAACATTGAATGAAAATTGTATGATTTCTTAATCCTTAGGATTGTATGTTAGTACAAATGTAACAGCACATAGAAAGTGCTTGGTCTTATGCTTCCAGTAATACAAAAGACACATAAACCACCACTGTCAGTACGAACAGGCCTTTCGAGCTGCACCCTGACGCTGCTCATTCAGCTCTGTTTATTTGTGAGGTAAAACCAAAGTGGTTTGTCCTACCAAGGAAGGATGGGGACAGATCTGTTTTCTTGGAGGCAATTTCTCTAGCTCAGAGCAGGCACACGCTGGTGGCACAACATGAAGAAGTCTGAATCAGACTTACTTCTTGGATGAGGCAGCTGCCAGATCTTTCTGCCCAGCATCTTCCACAATTCCTAACCCCATTAACAAGCTCAAAACAACAAATGAGGAATCATTCTGCAGCTATGCCTACATTTTTTAGTGGATTGGGTTTTTTCCTGTAAGTTGATATTATCTCACTGATGTGACAGGCAGGATTAATAAAGCCTTAGTCACATAACTGGAAAGAACACTTACTTTTGCGTATAGGACTAAGAGCTGCCTGGAACCTTCCATGTTTGAGCAAGCAGCCAGAAAGTAAGGGGAAATAATGAGAAAAAGGAGATGTACTTGTCACTACAACTTTGTGATTGAGCATACATGTTGATGAGAGAGGAGACAGCTTGCTGCTTGTTGCCAAAAGCCATGGAATCACAGAGCAGTGTCTTCATATTTTGCTGCATGATTTCCTAGTGATTTGGTGTTAATATACAGCAAAGCAATATAGCTTAGCAATAGACTGACAAGACATGACACTCTGCGTGGGCTTTTTTGGAACTGGGTGACCTTGAAAACCATTAATTAAGTAGCAATGTGTGTCTTGGTTTTTTTTCAGTGTCTTGGTTTAATTCAGTGCCATTTGTAGTGCAAAAACTGTCCCTGTGTTTCTGTTCCCAAAGTAAATCAATACTTACTGTTTGTTAGATAACATTTGAAAACGGAAAGCTTCACTAGAGGTCTGCAAACTGCTCAGAGTTTTTGCTGTATGTAAGAGGCACTGAACCTACCATTTGTGCATAAACTTCAGATCCTACTTTGTAGAGTCATTCTGCATATGGATGTGCATGCAGCATTTAGGTTAGACTTACTAAAAAAGCCTTTTGCTCAAGTAAACCATTACTTATCCCATCAGCCCAGTTTTGACCTGTCTTCACCAGCAGGATCTGTTGTTACAGGCCTTGGCATTACTTCAGGAGAAGTTTCCAGTCAGTATTCATTTCTGACATAGATGAGTGAGGACTTTGGTGAGACAACTCAAAAGAGTTTGTCCTACATAGTTTCACAGAGCATTAAGCTTTGAAAAGTGAATGATTACGTTTAGAATTGCCTTTCAACATTAATGGCTGAAAAAGATCTGTCCAGTTCTTTATATGAGAGTAAGGATTTATTTGCTGTGGCAAAAATGGACTCCTGCTTTCTCTGTCCAGAGGTACTCCTGTTTTGGCTTGTGTTGTCACCTTTTTCTTAAGGTGAAGAACATTTCTGATGAGAAAACCAATATACATAAATGAGACTGCATTTTGGAAATTGATAGCATCTTCTTCTCCAGAGATCCATAATCATTAACCAAAAGACTACAAAATTAAAAATAAGCTTTTGAGGGAAAAAGGTTACTTTTATCAAAGAAGCTCCTGTTGCAGAGATACACATGTTGAGCTGATATTACAAAGTAGTCAAGTAGTTTTGTGTTGTAAAACTTTTAAGATCTGCACACAAAGTACAACTACATTTCTCTGACAGGTAAATATATAAATATATATGCTAATATACCTTGTGCCAGAAACGTATTTTTGGAATGTGTAAGACTAAAAGATGTCTTTTACAATGTAGTAAAAAAGTCTGGGAATTGATAAAAATATGATTTTTTTTTTCTTCTGTGCTTTTCCTCTGTGCCTTCCCCGACAGCATTTTAGGAAATGATGGGCTTCATCTTAATCTTTGTGTGTTCTTCTTTGTGTATTTTCAGGATTCCTCTTTGATTGGAACAGCCACAGTGGCTGCTCCCAGGACAAGTGCAATAATTGGAGATCAGGGAACATCACCGAAGGTCCAGCTCCCTCTCAATATGTAAGCAGCTCATCTCAGTCACTGTGTACCCTTTGTTTCCAGTCATGTGCACATGTGTGCATCTGTTCGAAATCTAAAAGCCTGAATGTCGGCTCTGGAGCATTCTGAGAAGAGGGAAATCACAAGTTCATACATGACCCAGCCTCTGCTGAAGTTGAAAAATTAGTAGAGAAAGGCAAAACTTTGTCCTTTCTCTGTGAGCCCTTTTAGACTCCTGGTATATTTATTATAGCTGTATGAATTACTGTGAAGTAAATTGAATGCCTCTCAGCTAGAAAAGATCTTCCTTCATTTAAAGGTTTTAAAAGAGGTGTAGACCCATGCAATCAAACACCTGATCCATTCATCATTAACCAGAAAAAAATGACCCAATTGCTTTTTATTTTCAGTGCCATAAACAAAGGCAATGGACGAACTTCATGTCGTGGGCATATAGGCTTATTGAATAGTGTGTGCAATAACAGAAGGTTGACTAGATACAGACTTCATTATAATAAATCTCTTCTAGCCTGGTTGGTTTATCTGGTATCTGTCTAGTTAAACTACTGAACCCTTTCTTCTCATCACATATACCTTGTGAAAGCAGTAGAACTACACAGACACACATACGCACACCAGTATTTTAGGGATTTACGATATGGCTAAAACAAGGTCTGAATTCACAAAATCCTAAAATAACATAGCAAATCTGCTTTAAGGAGGATAGAGGAGTTGGAACAGAACCAAAACAAATTTGTTCTTGGCTACTAAGGTGAGATCTTCATACCTGAGGGGTACCACACATCACTGACTGCCCTTCAGAGGGGTCTATCATCATCGTGTGATCACTCTATGCAGTCTGTGTAGCACATAGTGGGGGACAAATTTATTTCAAGTCTTGCTCAGGCTAGGAACAAGTAACTGGCAGTATTTCCACTATTTAGTTGCTGAATCAGAACATTTTCCAGTTCCTTGGCAGTGCCCCTGCCTCTGTGTCTCAGCAAGCCTCCCATTCCCCCTCCATGCTTTTCCCTTGTGAAGCAGCCTTTTAATCTGGTCTGTCATTTTGAATTTGCAAGCCAAGTTCCTGTCAAAGAGGAAGCGTTATCTGAAAGCTGTCTCAGAACTGGGGAGGTACACCCCTAGACAGAGCCTAGGGGCATCTGCATTATAAGTAGAGTCACATGCAGCTCCACGAGGCCAAGAACATGAGCCACCTTCTCGCTTAGGCCTTTACTTAGGGAACTTTTAATAAACATTTCAGCTTCTTCTAGGTCCTGCTCCCTAACCCTTAGCCTCACTGTTTCATGTAGCCCAGAATAACTTGCTATTACATTTTGCAAGATTTCAAATTATTTTAACACTTTCTTCTCGGTTGTAGAGAGTTTGCTGGTGAAGTTTCACACCTAAAGTCTAGAGAACGGTGAAACATGTCCAAGTCCAAAGGCTTTGGTTTAAGGAAAAATTAGTCTCAGCAAATGGGACCGCTAGACCAAAAACACTTTCTGAGTAAGGAAGCTGCCTGCACTCAAATTTTCAACCATGTATGAGAGCAGGTGTCCCACCAACTCTCCCACAGCCCCCTCTCTGTCTGCACATGGGGTATATGCCTGTCCCCAGGGGGTGGCCATGACAGCCATGGCAAAGCAGTAGACCCAGGCTGGGCCTATCACAGGGTTTGGAGAAGCCCCTACTTGTTGCAAACTAATAGAGAAAAACCCAGGGATGGGCATCTTCCCACTGGTCACCTCTATTGTCCCAGGATCATGCTATGTCATCATCACACACAAGTTTTCAGCAGTTTAGCAACACAGAGTTTAGTCAGTTTTGGCATGGGTTGTTGTACACCTTCTTTAAGTCTTTGCAAGGATTTTGGTACTCTCTCCAGAAGATGTTTAGGTGCATTGTGATATTGGATATTCAGGTTTAATTCAGGAGGATGAGTTGGGGGAATTTGCAGGGAAGAACCAAAAGAAACTAGTAGGAAACCTGAGATAGCTGCAAGGGAAAGCAGCCTATGATCCACTTAAGGTAATTTTCCTTGCACCTTCTTCCAGTATCTCAACCTGTAAATTACTGTATTACATGTAGCACCTTGAGAAAAGGGCTAAGTGAGTTTATCTATCTAAAATGCTCTGTCCTTGACCCATCACTTTATCAATAGCCTTGTGTAAGCACCAACTTAAAAAGGGGTAGTCAAAGCCACACTTTCTGCTCCCTCAAGTGAGTGCAGTCTGGCACTTTCCATTATGTCCTAGCAGAGCACAATGCTGACGGATTAGCACTGAAGCATGCAACCTTATTTCACATTAGGGTGATGCATTTAATATTCTTCAGTTCATATGTAGCCTCATGATTTTCATCAGGTGAACAGCTACAGACCTGCTCAGGACCACCTGCTTGCATAGGCTGAACAAAGGATGTGCAGGATGGTTTCTCCTATCTGTTGACTAATGAAATACAGTTTCTGATTAGGTCTTTGCACCCCATGCATGTGGTAAACAGACCTTAAGCATGCCCAAAGGAGCTATTACCAAATATTTCATATTCTGCTTATTACTGCTGTTTATTTACTACTTTCCAAATAAAAATAAGGAAATCTACCAGTACATAAAGGAGCAAAATCAGAAAAACTAACAGGATTTATTCCTCAATTATATTTCCTGGAGAGTAAAAGTAAAAAAAAAATGTACAATTTTTATTGGCTGCAAGTCTACAATCACAATGGCTATAGTTTTCATTATTTCTCTGGTTTGCTGCTATAAGGTGGGCAGCAAGCCTCTTCTCCCCAACTCCTCCAAGCATAAGAACATTCTGCCACACTTTGTAATGTAAATGCACTTTCTGTAGGTGTTTCCCCATTGTTCCAATCTCTGCTCTGCCTGTAAAGCACAAATAAAATGAAAAAAACAAGAAGGCACAATCTTGATCAAGAATTACCAGAAATCCCTTTTTGCATTTGTAGAAAGGTGACAGCACACACACACACAAAGATATCTGCAAAGAAAGTGTGGCTCTATGTGTGCATTCTTGTTATCCTATCCTGACTTTTCATTATTCCCCTAAGTGCAAGCAATCACTCTTAATTTTCAACAAGGATCTCTCTAAACAAAGAGAATATCTTTAGGGACTTTAAGTTGTAGTGCTTTCACAACATTAGACACATCCCTGAAGTAGTAACAGAAGAACAAAAGAGAGATAAAAAGAAAGATTCTAAACAAAGGGAATAAATAAAACCTGTAATTAAATAAATAAAAACTTCCACATGTTGAGTCCTCTATAAAAGATTTATCAGAATACGTCCACACAATGCGTCTAGAACCAGATTCTACCATAGGAATCCCCTTGCAGAATTTGGCCTCTGACAATTTTCGGCTTACCCACAAAATACAGAAATTATTATACTACATCAGAACTGGTTGGAATGTTGTTTCTAAAACTGTCCAGCATAAATAGCATCAAGAAAGCTGCAAGAAATGCTGACTTAAATGTTTTTGAAGTAGCTTACCCATTAGAAAAGTTTCTTCTGGAAATCCACAGTAGAAGTAGCTTCCACGCTGAAGCGTATGAATATGTACTTCATCCAGATGTTAGGCTCTGCAAAGCCTTCCTATTCAAGTCCTGGTTAACCTGACTGTCTCCATAATTGCCTTATCCGTCTGAAATCCCTGCTAAGTCCTTCAGTGCTGCTTTATGGCAGTGTTCTGCTTTGATTGTGCCCTGAGTGAGATGTCCTATGAATTTTTAAATTGCTCCTTCCCTTTAGTCTGATGAGTTATTCCCTTATTGTCTTAGCATCCAGTTGATCTTGTCTCTGCTGTTACTTGGTTGGTATGCTGTAATGATGTTTCTTTTTAACCACCATTTCTGAGCAATGTCTCTACTGACTTTCTGCTCTGTAGGGCTGGAGTCTAACTGGGACAGGCAGTGTCATCAACTGTGTACTTTCTTCTTGTGTGACCTCTCTCCACAGCTACCTAGCCCTGTACGCCTACAAGCCTCAGAAGAATGACGAGCTGGAGCTCCGCAAAGGTGAGATGTACCGGGTCATTGAGAAGTGCCAGGACGGCTGGTTCAAGGGGACATCTCTGAGGAGTGGAATGTCCGGTGTCTTCCCGGGCAACTATGTGACACCTGTGTCAAGGTGAGGACCACTGGCCAAGGTGTTTATGCCTGATCTGGGCTGAGAGGGATTCTGCATCTGAAGATTGCTGGAAACAATGTAGCTCTGCTTTTAAATTGCATTCCCCTTCCAGAAATTTTCTGCTGGCATTGCAACCTTGGGTAATGAAACTTACTTCTTCTAGCATTGGGATTATCCATGTTCTCAGAAGACCTCACTAGCTGTGATGGATTATGGCATTTACAACCTCTGACTTCAGAAAGTCTGATGAGCACAGGTTTTGCTATTGTAGAGAATCTTTTGGCTAATTATTTTTTTATTGTTATAAAACTTATGGGCATGTAAC
This sequence comes from Melopsittacus undulatus, assembly GCF_012275295.1. Classification (NCBI taxonomy): domain Eukaryota; kingdom Metazoa; phylum Chordata; class Aves; order Psittaciformes; family Psittaculidae; genus Melopsittacus; species Melopsittacus undulatus. The sequence continues at coordinate 61,109,854 of NC_047528.1, read as the reverse complement.
AGGGGTAAACAAAATAAGAAATGCTTGTGTCTTGCTTGTCAGTAGCTCCTCATGTAGATTTTGTTTTTCTCAAATCAAAGATCTTGAAATGTTTAGATCTGGATTAATGTTTGTGTTGTTAAAATTCAGAAGTAGTAGGAGAGTTCAGTAACTTGTCTGATTTTAGCTACCCCTATCTCAGTTGCAGAAGATGAGAAAAGAGAAGAATAGCATGTGTGGGGAGGAATGCCATTTGTCAGAGTTCGGTATTGTACAATCAAAGGTTATTTCTGATACGGAGCCCACTCTGAAATAGTCTGCGAGCTGAGGATAAAGTTCATCAGTATGTCACAGACTGTTTTGCCCTACATGCTCCTTGCAGCTGAATGTTGCCATGTGTATACCCATATCTGTTTTAGAGGAACTGTGGGTTTGCAAACCGAATTCACTCCGCATATGCTCTCAGTCTCTCCTCCCACATGCACACAGTCTCCACCATCTTTTCCAGGGAAAGGTGCCTCACAACTCAGACAGTGTTGATCTTGAAAAATTGATCCAAGTTTGTTCCATTTTCAGTTTATGTCAAGTTTGTAATGTGTGGAATGAGCAAGACCAAAAGTTAAGAACAGATTAGAAGACGATAACTAAGCCTGCTGACACTCCTAATATTGCCTCTCATTTAAAAAATAAAAAGCCCGACACATTAATTCATGGGTTCTTCACTGTTCATCACTTAAATGTATTTACCTGACTTTATAGAGCCCCTTGGCTGCCTTCACTCCTTGCCTCTTCAGCCCTTAATTAGTAAAGAAGTTTGTGCTGAAGGGTTGGTGATCTGAATCAGCAAGAGTTTATTAAATGCAGCATGTCACAGCTAGAACAAGACAGAGAAGTGCTAAAGGGCAAAAGTGCTTTCCACAACACCAGAAAACAGCTTTATGATTATATTTATGATCCTGTGAGCTAATTAAGCTCCTGCGTAAATCACTCTCAGTGAGAACAGCAAGGAAAATCTGATAGCAACAAAATCTCCTATTTGCCGCATTTTCAAATTACTTTGTTCCCCTTTGACAACAAAGCAGAGGATTAGATTCATACCTGTCTTTCTGCCACTCCTCACAAAACCCAAGGAGAAGAAGTTGCCTATGAATGTAATAACACAGAACTAGATTTATAAGCTGCCAAAACACATGTGTGAGCAGAGCATGGTGGAAAAACGACAAAATCCTTTAGATGGACAGACAGGCTCAGGGCAGCAGAGAGAAATTGCCACATCCAACATCTGTCCAGCTCTGTGGAAGCCACAGATCGTTTCTGTACCTGTCAGTGTGCATGTTTGCCTGAATGCAACTCTCAGTGGACTATTAGGTGTGCTTTTCTGGCAAACTCAACTTAGTGCAGATGGCCAAGTCAGCTCCAGCTGAACCTTGCTGCTATCCTGCCAGCTCTTCGTGGCAGATGACAGACAGTCAAGATTTCCATCTGGTGGAATTCCCAGCTTTTTCCTACCTGGAGGCTGATCAAAAAAATTTTGAAGAAAAAAAAACAACAAAAAAACCCCCAGATTCATTTAGCAAAATGTAGTCCAGGCAAACCTTGTATCATAAGAATGTCAAGTCAATGACACCACAGTGTTGGTTTTCCTTCTGTGATTTTGAGGGGAGAAGGGATTGGGCAGAGGGGATGGTTATCTTTTTCTCTTTTGGACCATACCTTTGTTTTGGTTCTTTCCACCAGAATTTCAGTCTTTTGGCTCTTCCCCTTCCACTCTTTTCTTAGGGTTACTTCTTCCATGTTTCATGTCCTCTAAATGAGAACAGATTGTTCAGCATATTCCTTCTTTCTGGTCTTCTCTCTGTATTCCCACACAATAACTTTTTGGCCATGGAAATTCACACAATCCCATACCCCACAAGTTGGTCTTCTACCCTTTCTGTTATCTCTTGCTAACACTGTCTCATTTCCATTTTCTCCACCACGCTTTGTTCTGTATCATATTGCCTCTGCTGTCCTTTCCTAAAGGAAGACTTTGACACATGGAGCAGCCTAGGAGAGCAGAATAGCACCAAATGATCCCTCTGTTTCATGGCATCTACTGCTGGGGAAGGAAATTATTCAGGAACCTGAGTGAGAAACTCAGAGAAAGAGCTGCTGAGCAACAACTGAATTTGCCCATTGGTATCCTTCTGTCTTCCCCAGCATGATCCTGCCCTGGTCAAAGAGTTTCTAGCTCAGTGATAAGAGGACCAAGACCTGCTCCAGGCTGAACTCATTGCATAGGAAGTCTTCCCAGCCACCCAGATGAAATACAAACTATGCATACAGTTTAAGTGAGCAGTGAAAGAAGGGTTGATTAACATTTGGATTTCCATTTCAGTAAGGTCAGCTGCACTCCCTTCCCTTTTGCATTTCCTTAGCAAGTTTAAACTGGACCTGGTTATATCAATAGGGTAAGTGTTTGGCCAAGACAAGCCCTTCCAAGTCTGCTGCTTTTCAGTCCTCTTCAACAGCCACACACAGATTTGGTGTTATCCATCTTCTTTTCTCCCTGGGTGGTTGTATGCAGGTTTAGTCCTAAGAAAAAATGTCTGCATCTGTTTTAATTATCACTCCATTAGTGCCTGTAGAATAGCCTCTGGCACATGAAACATTTTGGACATATCCATTTCTTCTGAATTTAGATTTGTGGTTTCACTAGAAACTATGCAGACAGCAATGTAGCTTAAGAAATAATGTGATGAGAAAAATTATCTTTTCCATTTTTACCCTGAGCATCTTCCCATAGGATAAGGGGCTGAAAATATCTTCCAGTATGCTTACAACTGTATCTTGTAACTATAAATTTATACCTGTATCTCAGTTTGCTTTAACACCTTCAACATGTTGAACCCCTACATAACTGAGGGTGCTTATCAGCATTGTGGCTGGGCATCTGTGTCTCTGCAGCACACTCATGCTGTGCTTTGTCTCCATGCAGGGTGCCAGTGGGAGCTGGGCAGCCCAGGAACAGCGGAGCTGGGGGAGCTCCAGCAACAAAGGGAGCCCCAGGAGCCATCCACCCCATTGGGGCTGGTCACACCAACGCTGCCACAGCTGTCAGACCAGTTGTTCCTATCACTGCTCCTCAGACACATCCCCAGCTACAGGCGGCCTCTCCACAGCTGAATAACTGCTTGAGGTATTCAGCTCAGCAGCCAGCCAGCCAGACCCGCAATGCCATGCAGATGGGTATGTACACAGTGCCTCTTGCCCTGTGTTGGCAGGATTGATGTTGTACCCCTTGAGCACAAGCCTTTCAAGTCTGCCTGTCCCTGAAGCTTTCTTTCTCATTTTTGTCACAGCTCAGTCAATGTGGAATAATGTTTTATTTGCTTGTAATATTTATGGGTTTCTATTGATCTCTGGGAACCACATTGTGTTTATCAGATTGTTCTGTTGCTACAGCTAAAATAGATTATAATGTTTACAAATATTTATACAATTTATCTGAGTGGAGGAAAGCACCCTCCATACCGGGGAGATTAACAGTTCTGAGTCCGGTTGGCTTGCTGATGGAAAAATACTGCTTTTATTGCAGGGCAAGTAATTCAAGACGTAAAATTAGGAAGCATTTCTCTGGGCTTCAGTGATGAAAGGTATTTATTAAGCAGAATGGGATTAAGCAGAAGCGATAAAGCAAAAGATCTGAAAAAGACTTCCACCTTTTTGAAATAAGAGTTTCTCACACCAGGGGGCCTCTGTTCTTTCTAGGTTCTCTTTCTGATGTACAGAGCAATTTTCTAGAGTACAATTTATTCCTTTTTCACTGATGTTAAAAAGCTCTGTTGTTGAATAAAATAAAAGTAAATCCTGTAGTGGAACTTTATAGCAAAATTTAAACCATTTTGTTTCTGATATTTTATAAGGATGTGAGCAATCGTATTTACAACGGCAAATCAGTAAGGACTGTGACTGCTGAAAACTGAGGTCTTAGATTTAAAACGGAGCAGGCACAAATGAGAAATACACTGCAGTTCAGGTCATGGATTCAAAACTTTTGAAACCAGAAGGCACCATTGCAACCATCTAATCTCACTTCCTAGGCAGTCCAGACCAAAGGGAAGGAAATGTGATCAAATACCTGTGAACCTGAATCTTGGATGGTGCAGAATACTCTGCTCAACAGATACCCTGAGGTGTCAGCTGAAGTGACAGATCATTTCACTCCATGTACCTGCCATGCCCCACACCTTCCTTCCACAGTGCTGCTGTGCTACACTTTCAGCAGCTTACCTGATTTTAGGTTGCTCCTCCAGGTCACTCTGACATCTTAAAATGCCAAGGGGTTGGCAGGCAGAGTAATCCAGGGACAATGGAGCTGCTCCAAAACCTCCTAAGCAGGGAGTTCTCCTGCCCTTCCAGAAGTTTTATAAGATTGCTTTAATTAAATAAATTTTTGACAGGGTAAATAAAGGAAATTTTTCATTATTATCAGTACTATTATTATCATCCATAATGGATTTCATCACCAGTATCCTGTGGACCAGAGCCCTTCAGAGGTCTCTTTAGTCCTGCAGGACAGGACAATGCATGCTTACTTTTGGAAAAGCTTTCCAAGAGAGGCAAGCTGGCACAGTATTCAAATCATAATTTTGTTGGCTTGCAATATGCATGAGTAACAAATCAATTTTGCACAAGGCCACTAATATAGGAATACACCCAAAATGAAATATGAGTGGTGTAGAACAAAAATAGCCTTCAGTGAGCATTCCTAATTAATAGCATGTTTGATGCAGCACAGTCCAGAACCAGAGATCCCAGAGCAAAGGCACACATTGTAACAGCAAGCAGATGATATTACAGAATAAAATGAGAGAGCTCAATTCAGAGTTGATTTTTCTCAGCCTATTTATTTTACTGTTTCTCATGTTTTCTGTTTCCTTTGTGTTTAAAAACACCAAGTCCTTTATGAAAGGAGTCATATTAGATTATCAAATCAGTGTTCTGCATCCAGGTACATGCAGTGAAATTCCATGATTGTGCTTTTCCTCTAAACTTAGAATAGCCATTGCTCCCTACAATCAGCAGTTCAAAACCTCGACGCTGCAAGCTTAGCCATCCTGGAAAATTAGATTTCTGGCAGCAGTGGTTGCTTATCACACAGGTTACAAATAGGAAAATCAGAAGAAAGGAATCACTTCAAGATTACCAGTGGTGTCCTGTCTGGCTCTCTGTGAAGGAACTGTGCTTTCCAGTATATGTTCTTGGTAAGCCAGGGAGGGAGGAATGGTAGCTAATACTAAGAATAATCTTGAAGGCATCTGTAAGAACAACTTCTAGACTCTTCCTCATGCTACACAGTAAAATCACATCAAATTCAAGACTGGTTAATGATACTTTGGTTGACTTGCTATAAGCAATTTTAATAAAAAGAGATGTTATAGAGTCAAGGAGTTACTGTGAGGAAGAATTGTTTAAGCTTTTGAGGGGCTAATATGATGATCACTGGCCCATCATGTTCCATATTACTTCAGATAATAAGGCATAAGGCTGGGGGTTGAAATTCCCTCCTGTCAGGAGTGCTCAGCTGGTGCAGTGAGTATGATTAATGGCACTCCTTATCATTTCAGTCCCTGGTAATGGGTGCTGCTGTTAACCAGAGAAATGGAAAGTAGTGGTCTGAGTTGTTCTGTCCTTGTTTAGTTATAGGTTGAGTGAACTCCAGCTGGTTCTGTGTAAAAACGCATCCTTCAGGTGAATTTGTAAGAAAACCACAGATCAGAACCACAGAGTCAGAAATTTTCCAGGAAAAAAAATCTTCTTTGTCAAATAAATGATTAATTTGACTCAAAGATTTTTGTCAGGAATGGATGTAGTTCAGCCAGACTTCAGCCATTGATGCTGTCCTGGTTCAGGTTGCAAAGGGAATAAACAGCTGTCCAGAGCTGTTCTCTATAAAGAGCAGCACAGTGACTGGATTCTGTGTTTCAACATCCCAGGTGAATGCCTTGACCAGAATAGAGATTACCATAGTGTGAGTGAGTAGATTGTGCTCAGTAACATGTTCCAAGGTTCAGATTTTGCACTGAGACAGACCTAAACCAGATTATACAATCTTAAAATCACTTGTAAAATGGTCATTTTCCGGCCAGCCCTACTATTGAATCATTTAAGTGAGGGAATGTCTGAGTGTGGCCTCAGCTTCTGATTTGTATTTACTTAAGTGTGGCAGCATGTAGGTTACACTTGAGCAATCAAACAACCTGGAACTCAAAGACATTGTCATTGTGGAAATGGACATGAAGCTTTGTCACACTTTTTGCAAGATGAGGCATACAACAAGCTCTCAAACCTCGGGAGAGCTGACCTCAGCAGTGTGTTGTGGTCACCGTTAAACAGACGAGCACTAATTCCTTGTTCCTAGTGCTTGTAGGCAGGGTTTGCTCAGCAGGAGTAAAAGGCACTGTGTGGTCCCATGGGGACTTTGCTGGCAGAGACAAGGCTGATCTCAGAAATCCTGCATGGATTTCTGCTTAATTTATCTTCTACAGCACAGTGAAGTGCTGTTGATCTCTTTGTTAGGGTTGAAACAAGAGACCTTCCTTTGTAATTGCTGTCTGGGAAGGCTTGGATCATCAGGGCTAACCCTTCAGGTCCCATCTTGCATTGCTCCAAAACCTATCATGTTAGATGGGGGTCCTGGAGGTTCAGAAAGTAGCTCAGATGGAGCAAGAAAAGGTATTTTTGAAAGCACAGTAGGCTTTTACTTGTTGCCAGATATAGGCAGGGGTGGTGAAGACGTTACACAGTCACATCATGGAGGGCCAGCTGTTTTGGTGACTGCAGACATGCTTTTAGCAGACAGAGGGAGATTTCTAGGATTTAGCTAAAGAAAACACTTGAAGAATAAGATATTCTGCATTAAGGGTAGGAGCTAAGCTCTCCATCAGGCCCAGGCACCTTGTGGCAGTGACAGCCACTGAAGGTCCAATTTTGGCAGTGCATGGCAGTGCAAGCTGGCTGGTAGTGTTGATCTGCTGGAGGATAGCAAGGCTCTGCAGAGTGATCTTGACAGGCTGGATCTATGGACTGTGGCCAATGGTATGAGGTTCGACAAGGCAAAGTGCCAGGTCCTGCATTTGTGCCATAGCAATCCCATGCAATGCTCCAGGCTTGGGGAAGAGCAACTAGAAAGTTGCTGGGCAGAAAAGGAACTGGGGATGCTGATTGATGGCTGCTGAACATGAGTCAGCTTGTGCCCAGGCAGCCGAGAAAGCCAACAACCTCCTGGGCTGTATCAGAAATTGAGTAACCAGCAGGGCCAGGACAGTGACTGAATTCTGTGTGCAGTTCTGGGCCTCTCATTACAAGGAAGACATTGAGGTGCTGGAGTGGGTCCAAAGAAGGGTAGCAAGGCTGATGAAAAGTCTGGAGCACAAGTGTGATGAGGAAGGGCTGAGGGAAATGGGGTTGTTTAGTCTGGAGAAGGTGCAGGGGGGACCATATCGCTCTCTACAACTACCAGAAAGGATGCTGTAGTGAAGTGGGTGTTGGTCTCTTCTCCCAAGCAGCAAGTCATAGGACAGAAAGTAACAGCCTCAAGCTGCGCCAGGAGAGGTTTAGATTGGATATTAGGAAAAATGTCTTCACTGAAAGCTGATCAGGTGCTGGAAGTGTTCAAAAAAGCATATAGACAATACCGTTAGTGACATGGTTTAGCAGTGGACTTGGCAGTCCTGGTGTAACACTTGGTGATCTTAAAGGTCTTTTCAACCTAGTTGATCCTATGATTCTATGGGGGACTTAACCATGCTCTGTCCTCCCTCTGCAGCTCACCCTCCTGCACCAGCCCCGGAGCGACCCACTGCCACAGTCTCACCCCTGCGGACGCCCAGCTCACCCTCCCGCCTGCCAGCAGCATCCATCCGGCCTCACCCTGTCGTCTCCCCACAGCACGGCCACCAGCCGCCCGCCCCAGGAGCCCGGCCCCTCATCCCGCTCACCTCCGCCGCTGCCGCCATCACCCCACCCAATGTCAGCGCAGCTCACCTCAATGGTGAGGCAGGCAGCGGGCCCTTGGGGTGCCCTGGAACCCCTGGCCCCGTCAGCAAGGCTGAGGAGAGGAAGAATGAGAAGGTAAGGGCCGAGCCCTGTGCTTCCATCACCTTTCCCTGCCATGGGCTGTTGAGGAGGTACCCTGCAGCCATCCAAGAGCATGGAAGTTGGTTTTCAACAGCTTCCAGCTTGGGCATCCTCATTTCACATTATTTTCACACTTCATCCTTTCCCCCCGCCATCCCCAATGCTGCTGTCACAGTACCCACTCACAGTGGGAAACAAGATTGAACCACTGATGGACTGAATTTGTGTGTTTCTTCCAACAATTGGCACCCAGATCTCCGCATTTACAGTGGTGCAGAAGGATGTGATAGTGGGCTCTTGGTCATCAAAACTAGATGGCCAAGTCAGAAACCATCTGCCTCACTACATGGGAGAAGCTGATGGTAGTACCAGCCCCAGGGCAGGTGCCACAGGCAGACTAGAACACTGGCTCATGAGTGGCAGGAGCTATTTTACTGCACCAGAAGCATCTGTTTCTTGCAGGAACTTCCGTTACAGTGACACAGCCAGACGGGGAGAAGAGAGTTGAATATGGCTCATTGGGACATAGGTATGACACACTGCAGGTTCAAGCTCTTAGGAGACTGCAAAGGGACCAATAGCTGAGTGCCTGTCTTTTATGCACCTTGCTGAGGAAAGCCAGCATGGTGAGCTGCTTTAAGTGTCCAGCCTTTTAGGTTCCTGGCAAATACTTTGCTTTTGTCAAGTGTTTACATTGTGTTAGCAGTTCCCATTGTCAATGGTGACAATTATCTGCATACTGCTTAGCAGAGCTCATTGATACAAACCTTCTGCTGGAAGCAAGATCCTGGTTTGTATCTAAGTAGGAAGAAGAGATGTGGGGGCCTGCTTTTCCTTTGAACCTGCAGAAAAATCCTTTCCATACATTCCCCATGCTTTTCCATAGTGACAGGCACATACGGGGTAAACATTTACTTTGTACATGGTAATCCTGAGGTTGCAGGTCTCACATGTGGTCAGGGTTACAGATAACTCCTGATTTCATAAGATGAGGAATACAAGTTTTAAAATCCTTTCCTTAATCCTGCCTTGAATTTTCTCTGAGTACCTTTTGGTGAAAAAAGGGTATAGAACTTCTGCCCTGGATGTAAAATTTAGGTACTTGTTTACAAAGAATAACTTCCAAGCGTGCATCAAGAACTGTATGCTGTGCAAACAGAACAATATCTGCTGCTTCTGCAAGACCAAGGAAGTGTATGGCATTTGGTAGAATGTATTAAATCTGCATGTTACCTGAGAGCTTTGAGTGATGGCATATATAATACTTCCTAAAACACGTTATTCTATAGGTATTCTATATTTTAATTCATATGGGACTACACACTGAAATTTCCTAGGCAAAATTATATCAAGTCCCTTACTAAGATACTAGTTAGCCTTTTCCAAGCTGTTATATCTTAAAGTTGTTGAATTTGGATGCAGGGAGGTAAAGTTATGGTGGTTTTGAGCTCCATGGTTGAAAGGGAGAAGCAAATAATATACATCATTGCAATGAGGATTGCCAAACACTACTTCAGTACCTGAGAAGTATCAGAGAGAACTGACAATAAAAATTCATCTCTGACTGGATGGGATGGTACATAACAACCATGGGTTGAACAATATATTTCTGAATCTTCTGCATGTCATATTTCACTTTCATTTTAGAAAGATCTGAGTTAACAATGCTTCATTTCCTTTTAGTAGTGACTGATGCTTGGCCAGTTAAGTTGCATTTCAATTCTTTGCAGAAACACAAATATTTCTTTGAAACAGTTGAGAGCTTGGATAATGCTGGACTAAAAGCCATATAACTAGTCAAAAAGGAATCTGTGAGTCAGAACTGGAGCAGTATCTGGAACCACGCTTGATATTTCCAAACTGGAGGCTGGTTGGGCAGATTTTTTTATAAATAGGGAACAATCATAACACTCAAACAGAATAGCTGTGGAGAGAGGCAATACTGTTATCAGTATACTTGATAGGAAAAAACAGACAAGTCTGAGGAGCACAAAGCAGAAGCAGGAATGTAACTAGCAAACAGCCAGATAAGCAAAGATCAGAAGCAATTTATCTGAGTTGAGTTTCATTATATTAATCAGTCAGGTACTTTGAGATGAAAGGAACAGAGGGGATGTTACTAAGAGGAGTGGTAATAAGGTCTTCAGCTCTACTGAACACAGGATAGAAGAAATGCCCAGGTAATTATCTCCTGAGAAACTGAGATTAGCAAGTCGTATTGAGGTAATTTGCAATGTGTCATGAAATTAGCATTCTCCTTGGAATCAACCATTTTTGGTGTCCCATCTAATTACAAATTTTCATCCCAGCTTAATCTTTCTAGTTCCTTTTGTAGAATTCTCTTGAGGATGAAGGCTGAATGATCAGAGAGAAAATGGCTGTTGTGGGCAACATTCTCTTGTTATCGACCACACTTTTCTCTCACATATTAATTGTCAGTGTGAGTTCACTATGGTACAGAGGGCACATGGTATGCAGGAAGAAGTAGTTTGCATTTAGGGAGGGACATGCTGAGGATCTCATGCTGAAGACATTTCTTTTGAGGCTATGGAGCTAAATTGCAATTTTTGCATTTATTGTTCTGTTATAGTCAGATACATTGGTCCTTGGGAAATTTTCTTCAGATGATAAGTTTAGCAAAGTTCATTGGCTGCTTGAAGGCTGGGCTGGGAGATAGTGGGGAAATGTATTTTAAGATACGATCTTCTACCAATTTCTGTTTTATTATTACCTATCTAGATTCTACTCAAGGATAGCAAATGTGTCATCAAGGGGCAGCTTCTCTAGTGAGTCAGTATATACTATTTGGGTTTGTTGTTCCAAGATGGAATTGCTGAGTGTTCTGGTGAGGTTGTCACTGTCAATGCTTTCTTCTGTGCATATATTTATATGCTAGTATTGAGGGTTCCAGCATATTACAGTATGCTGGTAGTGTGCAGCAGTCAGATTTCTCTAAAATAAAGAGACTCTGGTTTCAATTTTTACTTGTTTCCTTGTGGTTTAAAGGCAAGTGGCAGAAATAACCTTAAGGTGATGGTTTTATGCTCAGCAGGAATGGTTTTCTTTCTCATCTTCTATTAATATAGCAAATAAACCCTTAGGCCTATTTTTTTAAGTTCTTTACTTCAGCTAATTTCATAAAGGTCTTCATCCAGGCTTTCAATCCTGCAGGTGGATCTTGGGACCTATATTCATCTAGGCACCTTAATATTAGTGTCTTACTGTCATACTCCTGCTGACTTAATCAGCAGGTAAAATATGGCCTCCATGCCAGACTTCACTTGTCAGTATGCACCTAATCCCAGAGGATCCTATCTGCAACTGGGCTTGTGCTCCACCTCTCAGCTTTGCCAGCTGCTGGCAGTAGCCGCTGGAAGATGAACAATAGATAGTCCACTGTGCAACAGTGCTTGAAAAGCACTCAGGCATCAGAGCAGGCTTAGAAGAAGAGCACTTGAAAATCAAAGCTGTTTCAGTGCTATAAAGATGCAGTACAAAGTAGCAGGAAAGGCAGCTCACACAGAGGTAGCACAGACACTAAAGAAATAACAAGTCATGGACGAAATAAAGGCAAGGGAGCATGGCAGAAGGCAAAGAGGTAGCAGTGGTCAGGGCAGTATAGAAGAGAGAAAAGATTTAGCAGCTGCTGAGAGATGGAACGGGGGCACTGGAGGACATGCGCCGATGGAGAGGGTGGAGGTGAAGAGCGCTGTGTAAAACCTATGGGGAGGGGTCCTGCAAAAGGAAAGTTAGGATATAGGGGCTGAAATCTATCCAAAGACAACAGTTAAAGAAAGCAAGGTGTAAAGGAGACTCTTTCTTCTTTTTCTCAAATATTTTATGTGTGAGGCTAATTTTTCTTCTTTTCCAAGAAGGAGGTTTCCTTCCCAGAAGGAAAATAATATTTCTCCCCCAGAGTCTTTCTATTCCAGGTTGGGAGTGTCCCAAAGACATCACAGGGACAGGAGGGAGATAATGCAAAGCAAATGGGGAATACTTCATTTTCTTTAAGGGTGTGTGGTGGGTTTGTATCAGTGGTCCTTTGAGTTCTCACTTTATCACTTGCTAATAATACCTGCATCTGAAACTCAAGACAATTAAATCCCAAATCTTCTGAACATCTGAAAGAAAGGGGTGGAGATCCCAGCTGTGGAATGGAAGCAAAACCCTGTGGTTTGGGGTCTTTTAAATGGGGACCATGCTTTTTCAGTCCTGATGAGCACTGCCCAAGTTCAACTAGTAGATTACAGCTGAGTGCTTGTAATTATGGCATGACTACTGCTTTGACCTCAGTCAATTTTTGCTATAATAGCTTCTGCTGTACATAATCTGGGATGATGCTTAATACCTCTGATAAAACCACTTGTTTGAATGAATTAATGCATTTCTCATTAAATGTGCTCCTCATTACGTTAATCAAATCAAGCAAATCATGCAGGGTGGCTTGACCACTGTAATTAAACTTTCTTTAAAATCCACTCATTTGGCTTTTGATGAGGATTTTGATTAAACTCTTCCAAAATGTCTGGCCCAATAACTGCTAAAGAGGAACATAAGAGCTTGCATTAGTGAGCAAGCCATTAATTCAGCACTGAGTTACACCAATTCCTTACTGTTTTACCCAGCCAGACGATGTAGAAATATCTGAGAATTGGCAATGTAAAATTAAATGTTTCTTACAAGTGTGCTGAGACAACAAATCTGTTTGCAACTTTAAATTTAGTGACTGTGTCCTGGAATATATGGAGGATCTGGATAAGCAAGTCACAATAAATGGGAAAACACATTGAGCCACTGTTTACTGATATTAAGATAACAAGAGACACATCTTCAGAAAAAAACTTTGAACATGCACCAACAGTTTTGCATGTGAAGAGTAAGTCTGTAAACATCTGTTTGTTCTCACTAGTGTCACTCACTTTCTCAAATATCGGTCCTTCTGATCAGAATAACTGCATTCCACAAATGATACAGTATGTTTGGCCTAATCCTGGTGTAAGTACTACATTACAAAATAGAACAAGCCAAGGCCTGTTTTCTGGCCCTGCAAGTGTCCCTGCATGACTTGCATCCACACTTGATTCTTTAATTTTATTACCCACTCAAAATAGGATGCCTGAATCCAGACTGCTCACTGGGAACAGTCCTGGTATGTAGTGTGGCCTAAATCATGCCCATACGTTATCCTGGGAGAGTGCTAGTTGATATAAGCCAAACCCACAGTGGTTAATGAACGTGGACCAGGGTTTAATATCTAAATCCAGGCCTTGTTTTATGTGCCAGCATAGGCATGACCAGAGACACTTTCCTCTTTGCTGCTCCACCTTCCTCTGCCTTCCCCTAATTTGCAGGCAGTGTCCAGCCCCATCAGGCAACATCCCTCAGTGCAGACCAGATGCCTGCATATTTAGTTGCCCACCCCAGCTTTTATATAGGATTGGAGACTAGGTGAAAGGCTCTTTGAAAATTTGACTATGTAAACTCTGAGATGCCTTTTGACCTTAGTTTACATTACAGCTGTCTGTTTAAGCTATCAGTTGGTAAAACTGGAGCTGCCTGAAGGACCTGATCCTACACAGTAGTGCACCTCCAGTTTTCAGTTACGAAGCGCTAGTCTCTGAATTGTAACTTCTCATATTAACTTGTCCCTGAGTAAAAAGAGTTTGTCACCGCTTCATATCCACTAAAGAAATGTAATTCCTTATCCAGGAAATGGATGATCAGTCTGAAAAGTGAAATGTTGAGCACTTGCAAGGACTTTGTAGACATAAAATGACATGACAAAGATTGTGGTCAGTCTGGGACACGTAAAAGAAGCTAAGGACAGAGTTGATGAAAGTAGATTTTTCAGATACAAAGTCAATGTGACTGACCCTGAATTTTTGGAAGATGAGTTCAGTCTTCCTAGCAGATATTAAATCATTTAATATTTTTCACTTTATAACCAGTTTGTCTAAGAAAGCCCCCTAAGTTGTACAGGTATGAAATGAAATGGAATGATAAACACTAAATGACTAAATGAAAGCAGCACAAGACTTAACAATGAACAAATAGCACAATAGCAGAAGAGCCTGGTTTGAATTCTTAGAATAAGTAAGTGTATCAAAATATAGAAGCATTAAGATAAAGTAACATTGGAATAGTAATGTAGAGGTTTGAATCAAAAAGATTAAGTTCTGTGACACTAATTTGCTCGGGTACTTTGTCAGACATCTGAGTTGATCCTGGAGCCACCAACACCAACATTTCATCAATCATTTTCAGAGTCAGATTTTACTTTTCAGTTTAACATGTGTTCCAGTTTGTTCTTCAGTAAGGATGCTTCAATCTGGAATACTTCAGTTCTCTCCAGACTTGTGCACAGAATACATACTGTTAATCCATTTCCTCTCAACAAAGGCGACAGGGCTGTCTTCATCACAAATGAACCACCACTTCCCATGCTCCAGAAAGTGAATCTTGGCTCTGTGACCAGCAAGTGATTCACCAGAAACTTGGCCAGGGAATACAAATCTCTTTTTCTGGTCATGTGAATTCAGGCCACAGAGGTCTGTTTTAGGGAAGAGAAAATCGTGCTTAAAATCTCTCCAGCACCTTCTCCTTCATCGTTAGGGTTCAATTTGAAAGGACAAAAACCTGGCAACTTGCTGATGAATATTTTAAGGCTGGCAAATAAGCCAGCCAAAAGCATGAGCCCCAGCTGTCAAAACACAGAAAACTTCAACTTTACAATAAAACAGATTTCTGTTATTTCTAACTGGCTAGGATTCTTTTGCTTAGATCAAGGGCAATAAGTCATTGATCAAAATTTCTTTTTCTTCTTCGCATTTTTTGATGTTAGGAAATGCTTTCAAACTCCCCACAGATATTTCAAGCATTGACTTTGCTGCCAAGCAGTCTCCGAAAGCTATTCCTCTTCTCTCTACTCTCCCCTCGCCTCTGCTTATCTGCTTCATAGTGCTGTCACAGGATTTCTCAAGTGTCCGCAATGGCTTTCTCTAATCTGTTTCGAGTAGTTCTATGCTGCATTCTGTGGTCATAAGGGGAAGCAGATCCAGGGAAAGAGAAGATGGGGAGTGCTTTAGCTTCAAGAGGAAATTCAGTTTATCTGCTAACTGAGATGAAGCTATTTGGATGCCAAGGCACAGCATTCTTCTGACACCTGTAGAGACCTAATTTTATAACACAGAGTACCCATGGGCTTTTACTAAATCATCAGTGCTGCTTGGGTAGGAAAGTAGAACTGACAAAAGAAAGAGCATGCAAGGGAGTGATGGAAGCAGAAGGCTGGAGGCGTGTGTGTGCACGAGTGCCTGTACATGTCTGTATGTGAGCATCCCGACACTGACGTTCCCATGGCATTCCCCTGCCTGCAGAAGGAATCACGCAGGACCAGATGGCTGGATGGGACCAGGAGGCTGGATGGGACTAGGCTGTGGGAGGGATGGCAAGCACATCTTCGGATTAGGTGGGTGAAATGTAACCATTCTTGTAGTATCAATGGGAGACATTGACACATTCCAGCTGTTGAGGGATCATAAGGGCCAGTCGACATCCCAGACTGCACAACTCAGCAGCTGAGCATCCCATCACAGCTTCTGCCCTATCCCTGCTCTGTTCCTAAAGAGCATGGTTTGATCCCTCATTCCCTCATAACATCAAGCTCCCAATTCCCATGCACAGGTAAAAAAACAAAGAGTCCAAATGTTGTGTCTGTCACTGTCCTCTTTCTGCTTCGGAGCAGTAACACACAATGCTGGCATGGGGCTGGCTGGCACTGCCCTACCACTCCCAGGAACGAAGACACGAAACCATTCCACTAGAAAAACACAGTAAGAAGCTGGATATCTTGAAAACAATGAAACAACTTAAAATGTGTGAGAGTTGGTGGCATCATGGCTTCCCATGTGTCCAGGACTCATTTGCTTTCCTCAGTGGTTTTCCAACTATGAATTCACAAACTAGTAAGTCTTAACCCACCAAGAGGTAACTGAGATTTTTCACTGAGATACAAGCATCTCAAGTGTTCTTGCAGTTGTTTTGTGGAGACAAAGTTTAAACTTTCCTGTGAAAATTGGATATAATTGACTTTTCCGTGGCTATGTTTCTTTTTTCAGTCACACAGGCACTGGTATTTTTCGTTGCTTTTCTCTATAGTTATGCATAATAAATGGGTTAAAATCTCTAGCATCAATGAAAAAATACTTCAGTAAGCTCTGTTTGAAGAATTACATAAACTAAATGAAATTGCAGTTTCTGACAAACATCAGTACTGTAGGAACAAGCTGTTGTAAGAGACAACAGATATTGTGGCATGTTCCTGCTTTTATCATGTAACTCGAGGGCATAACCAAGTTACAGCAAAGGGATATTTATCTTATTTTGTATATTTTTGTTTATTTTTCATTTTGCAGTAACAGCAGAAAGATTCACAAGCCTTCAGCTTTTCTCTTGTCAAACAGTAAAGCCGCTTTATAATCAGTCTGAGTTGTTATTTTTTTGACTGAATGTCTCAAGCATCTAGTAATTCCCTTCAGACCAAGTCAAGACATGGAGTCAATGAGGATCTTTGAATAACTGAAAAAAAAAATGCTCTTATTATGCCCTCTGGAGAACACATCAGTCTCAGGAATTCAGAAAGTACATCATGTAAAAGTTGTTTTTCAGACACTGCATCTGCGGGCGGCCTGTAATGAATTAATAAAGGGTGTCAAGCAGTCAACCTTTTAGAAAACACTTCATTATAAAGGCAGAACTCAACCTGTTGCTTTGCTTTTTTGCATATAGTTTGTTTGGTTCATAGTCACTGATATGCTTCTGTAAGTTAAGACTACAGAAGCTAAATCTTCACTCACAGCTCACTGCATTCAGCATGCTAACAGCAGACTGGCATTGGGCTTCATCACCAGATGCCACAGGGAGAGAAGATGTAATTTAACGTGAGCCCACGGCCAACTTATTTTGCAGTAAAGTAGATTTCCTGTACTGTAGTTTTAGTCCCAATTCATGGACAGCTCAGAATCAAAATATTTTAAAATAGAACTAGCTAATTTTTGGATGACTTCAGAGATGTCTATTCCCTTCATAATTTAAGTTTTGAGACAAAAAAGGGGGGGAGGTTTGGGCAGCCAGGTCCTATCAACACTGTGGTGCCTGCTGTGGCAAGGGAAATGCATAAGCTAAGCTTTGATCATGACTTGAAAGAGAGAACTGATTTTCCAACTTTTTAAAGCCCAGTTCTTAGCCTTTCTTCACAGTTAATACTATCTAGGCCTCTGATTACACTTTCAGCTCTCCTCTGGGCAGCCTTCAACTTGCTGGTGTCTAAAAGAGCAGTGTTCCAGACTGAAGTTTTGCTGAGAGCTCGTTAGCGCCAATTACAAAGGAATAAGCACTTTCCATGGTTTATATATTAAATGTTTGTTAATATGTTTCCAAATAAATTTCAGCTTTTTCACAGCAGCATCTTGACTCACAACCAGTTTGTGGTCCATTGTAATTCCTGCATCCCTTTCTGCAGAGCTGCTGGTTGGGCAGTCACTCCTCATTTTGCATGTCTGCATTTGATTTCTCCTTCCTAAGTGTAGCATGTCATGCTTGTCTTTGCAGATTTCACCATGGTGATTTGGGATCATTTTGGGATTTTATGAAAATTATTCTGAATTCTTACCCTGTTTATCATTTTATCAGAAGTTAACCCTAACAGGCATCTTAGCCTCACACAGACATTCACTCACTCCCTGCCACAGTTGGAAGGGGGATAGAATCAGAAGGGTACAATGAGAAAACTCATGGATTGAAATAAAGACCTTTTCATAAGTAAAGCATTTCATTCACCATTTCCCATCAGCAGGCAGGTGTTCAGCCATTACCAGGACAACAGAGCTCCACCACATGTAACAGTTGCTTGAGAAGACAAATGCCATCACGCTGAATGTCCCCCCTTTCTCCTTCTTTCCCCACTTTTTATTGCTGAGCATAATGACATATGGTCTGGGATATCCCTCTGGTCAGCTGGGGTCAGTTGTCCTGAATGTGTCCCTTCTGAACTTCTTGTGCACCCCCAGACTACTCACTGAAGGGGTAGCATGAGAAACAACAGGGGCCTTGATGCTGTGCAAGCACTGCTCAGCGGTAACTAAAATGGGATGTGTTATTACTGTTGTGTGCTCACAAATCCAAAACGGAGCACCATAAAAGCTACTACAAAGATATTTAACTCTATCCCAGCTAAAATCAGTGCAACTTTCACCTACTTGTAGGCTTCATCAGCTCAGTGCCCACTGCTGATTTTAAAAGTGCCCTCTCTAGCTCACCTACCAAGTAATTAATGAAAAGATTGACTAGCACTGGCACTGAGACAAGCCCTGTTGGCACCAACTGAAATGTCCTCTTGGTTTGGCAGAAAGTCATTAACTGGGAAATACTGCAAAGCAGCTGGTAGCATCTGGTTATTTGCAGTTTGAGTTCTTGCATGTCTGCTGCTGATAGAAAAAGAGGGATAGTGCAAGACTGGAAGGGACCCCTCAAACACACACTGCTGTTCTAGCAGGAAGAAGTTGAAAGAGCAAATTTCTGCAAGATATTCATCATATTGCCTGCTCTGTTGTGGGAAGATTGTCAGATACCGCAAAGTAATCACAGTACAGGAGCTTGAACAGAAGTCATGATTGCTTAACTAATGGACTACTAATTCTGTTATCTTTATAGGCAGAGACATTCCAATCAGCCATGATCAAATTGAAGATGAGAGAACTCTAAGTCAGTGTTTACCTACACTGTTTTGCTAAAAAGAAAATAAGAAAGGCTGTCAGTCCGTACAGACCATCAGTCAATCAACCACTGCAGTCAAGGGGAAATCTTCTTGCACTGTTATCTGACTTGTGTAAACCGTTTTTCATCTTCATATATGGTAGGT
Organism: Melopsittacus undulatus; assembly: GCF_012275295.1. NCBI lineage: Eukaryota > Metazoa > Chordata > Aves > Psittaciformes > Psittaculidae > Melopsittacus > Melopsittacus undulatus. The sequence continues at coordinate 61,090,836 of NC_047528.1, read as the reverse complement.
AGGCTTGGAGATGGGCTTTTGTGACAAAGCTATAATTTCTGCTCCAGTGCAGTAGTGATTTTAGCTATTAAGTTTCTGACATTTTCAGATGTGAGGTGTATGTGACCAAATCACATGGGCATTTTGAGCCTGTGTGTCAAAATTGACTGTTTCTTGCTGTTAGTTGGAAGGATCCACCTTTTGTTTCAGGTCTTACTCGTCTCTTCTGCATCAGTCAACTTGCTGGCAGAGTAAAGAGGAATACACTGTATGTGTGTTGTCACTGCTATTTCTGCAATAGTTGCATGTGCAAACACCAACCAAATGTCACTGCATAGCATGCTCCAGACAAGGAATAAATCCGTATGCAGAGAGGTCTTGAGATTATAGATATGACAATGTGTGTAACCCATGTGAGATGCTGCTCACTGCCTGCACCACTAAAATTATCCTACTACTAATTTTGATATAAAGCATGTTGTTGGATATCTTGGACATTTTTGATGTAAAGTTTGTCCTTGGATATTTGTCCTTGGACAAATCAGCATAAACCCGACATTTGAGCTAACATGCTTTGTCTCACAGTTGGGGTAGGGTGAGGAAATGAGGAATACTGGCTAAGGTGACACACTTGACAGGTAGTAATTAGTTAAATCAGTGCAACTCAATTGCATTTCATTGTATGGTCATACCTGCAGGTGAAAAATAAGTGGACAAAACAGACAAAGGAAGGGAAGGCAGAATGGAGGGGTAGGATTACAATGTAAAACGAGGCTTAGTGCAAAAGGAAAAAAAGCCATAATGTAACTGACTCCCCTTCCCTGCTTATACCCTAGTTATTCCCTTTGGTTAGCTCTATTTTTCATGTATGATCCTTCTTGCTCAGGTCTTTAATCTAAGAAAGGGGCATTTCATACTTCCTAAAGACCTGACCTTTTAGTATAAAGGTATTGGGAGGCTTTTTAGCAAATGGTCTTTGATAGCTCCATCTTTATTTTTTAAGTAACAAAAAGACTAAACAAGGAAAAAAGGTGAAATCCAATTTCTGCTGAAAAGAGCCTTTTGCTATTACAAAGCTTACTAGTCATTGCAACACAAGTGTTGTGACATTTTCAAAGCAACAGTACCTTGGTCACTTTATCAAAGAAATTGTTGTTTATATTCCTCTGACACTGGCAGCCACTTACTTTGCAATCCTTTAAAACAACTTTGAGATTCTTTCTTCATTTCTTAGAGAGTAGACATGATCAATTGGTTCCTATAAAAGAAAAGGACTTCAGTCACTTCTGTGTATCCCAGAGTAATTTGCAGGGCATTGCTTGGAAATGGACTGAAAATGCCTTTAGCACAGCTGATGGGAGATTGCAGAAACCTCTACTGCTTTGCCTGCGAAGCTTGTGCACTGTAATAATTGATTACACCCCAATTCAGAGTGCACCAGGCAACAGTCCTGTCGCTATGCGGTGCTGCTGGGTGCAGTGAGGCCTGCAATGCCCATGGATACAGAGCACCTGGGACTCTCTACACTGCCATGGATGCTGATAGGTTGAGCTTCCCCTCATTCCCAGAAAAGCCATCAGCTAAAGCACATTGGCATTTCTCTTTTTGATACTAATAAAGTATCACTTGCCTTGTTTGAGACACTCTGTCATAAGGGCAGGAAGTAACAGGAGCAAGACCTGTTCTTTTTTAATGCATGAAATACATTAGGAATCCTGTCCTGGATGCTCTGATTTGATGCGCAGGAGCTGCCAAAACTGGAGGCCTGCCTTCAGAGAGCAAAATTCTCACACTTACGTCTTTGAAGGTGTCAAGGACTTGCTTCTAAAATATCAGACCATCTGAGAACCATTAGGGCCCCTCTCATCCCCATCCCTGCCCAGCCCTAACTGCCCCAGCAGCAGTGCGAAGCCCAGCTGATTTTCAGGTACATGTTGCCTGAGCAAGAGGAGTTTCTGCTTTCGCCACTTCTTGGCTCCATTTCGTGTGGATGTGACACATTCTGTCAGTCACAGCTGACTCCTCTGTCTCTAGCTAAGTGCATCTTTTACAAGCTGATGAATTGTTTGTAGGAATTATTTCACTGTAATGTATTCTAGTGTCTAGTAAATGCAAATCCTGGCAGTTTTTCGTCATCCACAAGCAACCTTTTTTCTCTTCCATGGGGAACTGATTTTGAGAGACGAATATACCTCCTGTGATGCCTGAATTTTCCACAAGCAATCTTCTCTCTGAGTGCAGGCCAGCCAAATATGATTTAGTTTTTTGGTAGTGCTGAAATTACAGCCTGAGGTGGCACAGCTGCTGGAACAATATCAACCAAGTGGGAGTAGATAGATCAGCAACAAGGGACAAGATGACCTCCACTAATCCAAGCCTTATATCTACACGTTTCTGTTTTCCATAAAAAGACAAGTCTCACTTGCCTGTCATTTAATAAGATTACCAAGCAAGACCAAGCCATTTAACTGTTTGCTTCGGAAATAAAATCCATCCCTTATGAATGGGGAGAGCCAGAGATAACTACATGTAAGATTAGAGTATGTCAAAGCACATCCTGATGTCTGTCATTGATTCTCTTGCATTCACGTGTTCAATAAGTGAATTTGCCTTGGCTTTCTGCAAAATGTGAGTGTCGCTCCCAGTGCTCCCCAGGACCAATAAATCTTTTTCTCTTCCTTATGAAAGACAAGGAGCTGACTAACCAGTCAGTTTAAATCTTATTTAGAAAGACTAATTCTAAGCAGTTTGTCTATGTATTTATACATCTTTTTCTCATTTCAGAATCCTGTGCTGTCAGTGAAGATGTGACAGATTCTACTGTAGTTTCAATAAATGAACCTAAAGTTTCAGAAGGGTGCTCGTACTCCATCCAGCTGTTTTGCTTATATTCTCTGGAAAGTACAGTTAGTTTACCAGAGTTGCCTAAATCATCTAGACATACTTGATTTATATTAAAACAAAAGTTTAACATTTGCTGGGCTTTAGTTTAGGCTAGGTCTTTCAGACACAGTGTAATCTTATGTAGGAGACCTCCATGGTAGCTCCAAGGAAGTCCTTGGTACAGAAAAACCAGTGCAGTGCCAGATTAGGAAGCAGATGGGGCTCTGGGAAGTAATAGACCCCTGTCAGCTCTATCACCAGTACTTTTGTGGCTCCTTGATGTAGAGTAAGTGCTGCAGCCTTTGGTCTATGATGTTTGCACAACAGAGATGGAGCTGAGGAATCCAAACAGCAGTTGCAGAGCTGTGGAAGTGATCGGGGGTTGCAGTTCCCAACCTTTTGTGTCTCTTCCTTGGCTGACACTGCATCCTGCCGGCTGCCTTTTGCCCTCTCTCAGACCCCTGCAGCTGAGGAAACCTCTGAACAGCTGATTTCCCAAAGCTGGGAGAGCACAGGGGAGGGCTTATTCCTGGGTTTGTCCTATTTCCTATGTTCTTGCCCAAATAGCTGATTTTTTTACCATAGCAATAATTCTCACTGGTTCTATGATCTCTTTGTAGCAAGGTGGAGTCATCCTGTGTATGCTGTAACTGCTGCTTCATTTACATGTTGGGACTTCCTGAAGCAGAGGTTGGATCCATACCATTATTTTAATAGCCCTTGTTATATCTGTTCTCCGTTAATTTGTCTAATACACTTTGAACCAGTTCATACTTTTGGCTTGCGTGCTATTGTGTACAGTAATTCTCCATTTAATTATGTGTTGTGTGAAAAAGTGCTTCCTATTTTTTGGTTTTGACCATATGCCTGATAATCTCATTAGTTTCCCCCTAATTCCTGTATTGTGGAAAATAATTTATCTGTTCCCAAGATACTTTCTCTGTGCAGGTAGGGAGTTTGTAGACCACTATCATATTCCCTGTCAGTTGTCTGCTTTCCAAGCGGGCACCTCCAATATACAGTTGTTCCATACCTTTCAGGATCCTCTCTGCCCTTCTCTGTGCTGTGCGTAGTTGTGCAACATCATATTCCAGCTGCAGTGACCAGAAGAGCACACAGCATTCAGGAAGGTAGAACTTCCCACAGCAGTGTTTTCTACAGATGTTTTTTACCTCTTTCACTAGACCTTTCCTAACAATTCCCAGTCTTCTCTTTTGCGTTTTTGACATTGCTGAGCATAAGATTTTAGGAGCGACTCCTTCTCTGTGTGAAAATAGCCAGTTTAGAGTCAATAGTAGCATGGGAATACTTTGGATTTGTATTCCTAGAACACTTTCTGCATTCATTTTTTGGCCAATTTCACAATGAGCATTAACTTTTGCTGAGTATGGAGGTTTATTTACCTTTAAGGCTCTTGCTTTCTTCTGGAATTCATAATTGCTATTTAAGGTAAGGGTAGAATTAAGTGCCTAGAAAGTGGGATTCACAAAATCTGACAAGCAGAACTGATGTCTGGGTGTCATGGTTTAACCCAGCAGGCAGCTAAACACCACACAGCCATTTGCTCCCTCCCCCCTGCCCAGTGTGATGGGGGAGAGAAGCAGGAAAAAAAAACAAAATGGAAAATTCATGGGTTGAGATAAAAACAGTTCAATAGGTGAGAAAAGGAAGGGGAAAAATAATTATTAATAATAGTAATAGAATTGGAATATACAAAACAAGTGATGAACAGTGCAAGTGCTAACCACCTGCCAACCAGTGCCCAGCCAACTCTCAAGCAGTGGCCCTAGCTAACTTTGTCCGTAGGATTCACATACTGAGCATAATGCCATATGGAATATCCATCCTTTCAGCCAGTTGGGGTCAGCTGTCCTGGCTGCGTCTCCTCACAACTTCTTTTGTCCCCAGCCTGCTTGTTGGCAGGGCAGTATGGGAAGCTGAAGAGTTTAGCAACAAATAAAAACATCAGTGTGTTATCAACATTGTTCTTATCATAAATACAAAACACAGAACTGTACCAGCTACTAGGAAGAAAATTAACTCTATCCCAGCTGAAACCATGGCACTAAGCCAGCAGAAGACACTGGTAAGGGAAGGGTGGCTTGGATATTGTTTTTTCCTCTCTGAGTAGGTTACCTTCTTCAACTTGGGATTCGTGGCATGTGCCCAGCTCTGCAGGGTGTCAAGGTTTCCTTTCAGAAATAAAGGATGAGGATTTCTTATACAACTGAACAGGAACTCTTGTTCATGCTTGTGCATCCCACACTTGAAGCACTTGCATGAAACTCCTTTATTGAGTTTTCTCCTAAAATGAGAGGGGGTTCTCATTCCCCAGAGGATGTCTTTATGCTTTACACCTCTCTGTACGGGCTGTGTAGGGGTCAGAAAGTTGGAGCAGAGAAGGGGAGATCTCAGTGCTTTGTGCTGAAGTTCCCTTACTTGTTGTAGGATAATTAAATATCCAGTGGATTGCTGAGTGAAGAAGGGAGCTGAATGTCAAATATGCGCAAGGATGTCATGCTTTCTCCATTCGTTTGTGTCCCCAGAGAGGTTGCTCATACTTCAAAGAAAGAGATAGCCTAAAATCAGGACTAAAACACCTCCATCTAAGCTTAGTTCTAGAGACAGTGGCTGCTTCGAAGTAGTGGAAATGTTGCCACAGGCTTCATAAGAACCGTGGTTTCATCATCTTCTTTGATGTTGTCCTTGCATTTCATTTTATCAGTACACAATTTTGAATTACTTCATCACAGCAGTAGTTTTCAATTCCCTGGTGCTCTGTTTCAGCTGTTCCCACTAAAAAATATCATTGGAAACTGTTATTGGGGCATGGAATAATTTGCATATCTTAACAACTTTCCATCCTTTACATAACCACCACCTATTCCCTACATACCACACTAGGAAAGCAATGAAATACAAAACTATCCATCCATCAGCTTCTCCCTCCATCAGACACAGAAAAAAGACAGTATCAGTGCAGCAGATAATCAGTCACTCATTCACTGTTAATCATGTTAGTGTTCCTTCTACCTTTTGCCTGTTACAAATTCAGCAGCCTCCAGGAAGCTAAATGATAGCTGAGACTCTACTTCCTCTTCAGTTCTTTTCTCCCCTTTGAGCTAGCCTTTAACTTTGTTCCAGTATTTGGAAGATCTGCTATTCCTTCTAAATTGAATATTCAAATATATTTTTAGATTCCCTCTTTATCTCTTTAAGTAGTCTCTAGAGCCTTGCTTCCGCCCCAGTTCAACAAAAGCACATGATGAAGTGCCTATGTGCTTTGCTGTACTGAGACCTGAACACTATTTCTTCTTCTCAGTTTTGTTTTCAAAACATCAAAAATACCCAATCAAGTCTAGCTAGATATTTTACTTATTTTCTCATGGCTTTAATGCTACTTATCTTCAAATTAATAACCATAAGTTTAGTATATTTGTGCATGTACACATGAATGTTACTGTCACTGGGATTTAAAAGCTAATGATACTATGATCCTAAAATCCTTTCTTTTCCTTGTCATGTAAATTTTATACTGAGATTATAATAACAGGCTTCTGGCTAGAAGCAGTTGTCTCCATTAAAAACTAAATCTTTGGAAGGTATTTCCATACAATATGTGATACAGAACTAGTTTTTCCTTAAAATCAGAAATAATTGTGTAGTAAGTAATTACTGTTGTCTTGTTTAGTATGTCATCTATGCCTCATGAGAAATAGTGGCAAACTGTAAATGATAAATACATACCCAAAGACATCCCAGACCTAAAGCTTTGCTTTGAGATGATGCTGGTTTGGGTTTTTGTGCTTTATGAATAATTACTAAAATCTCAAGTCAAATAATGTTACAGATTTTTAAGACCCAGATAGATTTTTTTTCTAAAGGATGTGATCCAGAATACCACCTACTCCTTCAATGCAAGCATCAATCAGTGGGAGCCAAGTTGGAATCAGAATAAAAATGTACTGTTCTCCAGACACTAACTTAAATGTACTGAAACCAATACTGACCAAGCTAAACAAGCAGTAAAAGTGGTGATCTGGGGGTACTGACTGACACATGAGTTCCACGTTTGTTCCCTAGGGCTCAGTGCAGCATTTAAACAGTTTTGTTTCTCTTTTCTTCATTTTTAAATGAAACCTTTTTTCTCTCTCTGGCTCTCTTATCTATTGATATAACTGGTGTTGCATGAGAAATTACCTCATTTCAATGGCTAGAGACAGTTTTTCTATCAGCTGTTGTAAGGTTTCCTCATCTATTTAATGAGCCTGGATAGGTAGAAAATTAAGTATTAGGAAATGCAGATGAATAAAACTAGAACAGAGTTTTATGTTTATTAGGGTTGTGTAAAAATAAACGAACAAACAAATAAATAAATAAAGGAATAAGATATATATTAATATAGCCAGTACATATAATTGAAATTGGTATTTGGATTATGGCATGATTATTACTTTGCAGACAGGGGACTCCGTTATCACTCAGTCATCAGCGAAGTAGCTGCATCTCATCTCTGTGCTCATCTCATCTCTGACGCTGAAAGAAGAGCTAGTTATTATCTTCAAGTGGGGATATTAATGAGGGGAAAAATCATCCCCAATTACTGTGAAGCAAAATATTTCAACATTTACATATCTGAGACTTTAATTTTTATCTAGTTCTTCATGAGTTTTTAAACTCAGACTGTATTCACTTTTCCAGACATTCCCACCATGATGTAAAGAGGGGAACTTGCACCTGTCCAAGTGCTGGCTTCCCCAGGTATATGTTCCAGGGTCACAGAAAAGATGCCTGGCCCATCCTTGTGCAGCCAGAGGCTGATTTCCACTGAGATTCTTTTGTGCTACACCATAGCACAAAACACACCATAGGAAGAGTCTCGAGCATAGGCTTTGCGAGAGAAGTAAAGAATTCTGACCTGCCTATTCTGTCTGTGTTCACAGTCTTTTTTCTTTTTTTTTTTTTTTCTTAACTAGAAACAGCATGGAATTGATTTGAAAGAGCTGATTTCACTCTTTTGCCTTTTTCGTTTTGGTGGGGTTTTTTTGTTGACAAGTTATTGATCCTTTGAAATTAATGGTTTGGAAGTTTTGACTCTGAATTTCCTAGAATAAAACCTGAGCAACACAAAGGTAATGATTTAAATTCAGTTAAACATGTGGGCAGTAACCAGGAGATGGGAGAAGTGCTGTCCATACTGTGGATGCATCCATCAACACTGATGCAAATGTCTGACCTTGGCAGGTTCAGGAGGCAGGGATGTCAAACACATTTTGCAGTCGGTTGGAAATGTAGCTACTAAACAAAGAAAACTCAATAACTAAACAGATGTTTCAGTAGATTACAGATTTCCTAGGAAACAATAAAACAGCTGTCTGTGAATGGAAAAAGTAAACCATCTATTTTTTTTTTCACTCAAAAACTTAATTCCTGAAAGTCATCAGGTATGTCTTCTGTAAACTTAACCTCTTTTCAAAACCCACAGAGTCTGTAACCGATTGGTGTAGATTTCTTTACAGCATTCATGCCCATTAATGCTTTGTTGATTTACAGTGAAACTGATGAAGAAAGGACTGTCTTGGACAGCCATATAAATAATAATTCCTTGTGAAGGATGGCTGCTATTACACTAAATATTAAATGAATTCATAATACTTGGACATTTGCAATAAATCACTACTGGAACTGCATACTAACATCCCATTCCAAATCTTTTCTTTCTTTAAAAAAAAAATACATATTAAAGCCACGGAAAAGAATGGTTGCTCCAAAGAAATGTGTAGCTTTGTAACACTGGAGTCATTAACAAATTCCAGCTGCACAAGAAGGAGTTTTAACTTAGTCCCATTTTACAGATGGAGGGAGGAGGCACAAAGGGGTTTAGGTTGAACTGCTCATCACAGGAGATTCAAACCCAATCTGTTTCTCCTGAGAGACATCACAGTAAATTATCAGCTCCTGGCAGTCCTTGTTTTGCTTGAAGTACTCTGAGCAGCATCAGCAGAGGATGTGGCAATGTGATACCAGAAGGCTGAGAGCATTTGCCAGATTCAAAGGGAGAATGAGCTGGATGTAATGTCTAATCTTCAGGCACCCTAAGTGGTTAGTATCAGTCACCTCCAAATATCTTGCCCAATGCTACAGTGGGAAGGATGGGACTCCTCAGATTTTGACTAGCAAGACTAAGCTTATTAATGGAAGTAAGTCACTTTCCCTCTTTAGAGAACAGAGATCTTAATCTCACAAGTTTAGTAAAATCCTCAGTGGACTCAGGGAGGCTACAGATCAATCCTTTTTTTCCCTTTTGTTAAAGTAGAATAAAGTAGAACACACATCAGCACGTTCATTATAGCTTCCTGGTATCTGAGGGGTAGTAGTCTGAATGTAGAAATTTATGCCAAGGTTAACCATGTAGAGTGGAAGCCATTCTTGTAAACAAAATTAAACGACTGTCAGGCTCATCTGCTTTTCAATGTGCAGATGGGTGTGAATATATTCATCTCCTTCTTTCCAAAGATTTTTGCTTCTGTGCCTTAAATGGTCCAAGTTACACAAGGTTTTTCTAATGAAAATTTGCCAAGGTATTTAAATTAGAAGCAAAAATTAGGGAAGCTGCTACCACAGAGGAATATTAATTGTTCATTATACAGGGCTTTAGTTCACATAGTTACTTTGCATGTGCAAAGCTGCCAATTAAAGAGGCTCAAAGTGCTCACTGCTGCACAATAGCCGTTTCTCCAGAGCCCCACAATGGCTATTGTATTCTGTCACTGACCTTTAGACACCTTCAAATGCATATTGACATAGTATGCTGGGATCATTAGCACTATTGTTTCATTGTGCCACAGGGAATGAAGAGTTTAGCAAATTTGTGAAGAGCTTTAAAATTTGATATAATGATGTCAGCAGAGATATTTCTTAATTAGAGAGTGAGAGAAATGCTCAAGTATTTTTCTGGTGCGTCAGGTGAATTCCAGCATGCACACCTACAGTAATTCCCACAACAGTCCCTTCCCATTGGAGAAAGATGTTTATCAAGGGCATTTGGTCTGCTTCTCTATTATTTCCAAGGGAATTTAGCTAGTATTTTTTGACCTGATGGTGCCATATGGCCAGCCTCCCTTAGCTTCCATGGATTCTGCCTCGATGAGCATCTTGGCAGGACGAATCCCTTCACCCTGTGACAAACGCCCTGTTAAACAAAGCATATAGCTGGAACTGGTGGTATGCAGGAGACTGGGACCTGGAAGTGTAATTCTCACTGTACTCTAAATCAGTGGACGTTGTCTCTGTGAGAACAACTATGCTTCATTTTAGCTCTTCTGTGTCTAAATATCTAAGGCATTTTTGTTTCCTTACCAGTCTGTGACAGATAAAAAGTGCAAACAAGAACTTTGGGAGCAAAGATATCAGATACTCCAAGTACACTTACCATAGTAAATCTAAAGCCTCTTCTAAAAGCTTATATATATTTTATTGTAGCCCTCCTATTCTTTAAAACTGCTTTGAGAAATTACTTCAGCAGTCAGCACATAAAAGAGCATCGTTTTAAACCTTACATGGGACATTTTGTCTACAGAGAATAAATACATTACTGGCTTGTATTTCCAAAGAGTTTTCCTGCTTGAAGATAGAGAGATAGTTTCTGTTCCGTAAGTATTGCAGTTGCTGCATTCATTCCTATCCCCTGGGATCCTATTATAGAACAAATTATCAAACACTGCTAAACTTCACAACCCTGAGTCTCTGAATATAGTCTTGGGTAATGGCTTGCACTTCTGACAGAAGAGGAAGACATTGAACAGGCCTCCTGCAAAACTTCTTGTGTCATTAAAGAAAACAAAGAAAAGTAATTGAAAATTTACTGCTCAGCATTGCTGGTTGCAACTCCAGCCCAGTGCTGTGCAGTGTGTACCAGAGGATGGGCAGTTTCTGCGTACAGTCCCTCTGCCCAAAAAACTTGCTAGCTTGAGAGACATAGTATCTGGTATTTGTGTGTGCTTGAGGCAAATGTGCAGCAGGATTTCTCACACTGCCATAAAGCCTACAAGGTCAGATGTGTGCCTTAGTGATGTAGACTGAATTATACCTTTTTTTTCACATTAACTGAAAGAGTGCTGTTACCTTGTTTTCATTCTTCAGTGTCAGAAACCCTTTTAGAACTCTGAAACCTCTCATGCACTGTCACTGTGATTGTCAATTGTGAATTCTTAGTCTATCTTCAAACATCAAAGTGATACCTTTACCTTAACACATGAGAAGTGACTTCTGGGATGAAGGCACGAGTAAGTACAGCTGTGTAATGCAGGATGCAAAAGGGAGCACATGAAACAAGCTATTAAAGCACTGTCTTGTGCCTCCGTTCTCCCTACAGTAAATCTACATCACGTAATAAATGAGGCAGTAATGATGGGTGCTTCTCTTGCAGTGGGCTGGGATCTGAAATCTCTCCTGAGACCCTTGTGCTTCCCAGGGGAAATTTTTAGCCATAGAGCCTGATTTCTACTTTTTGGAAAGTTTCTCTATTGAGGGACAGGATTCTCCTAGAACTGAGAGAGCAACACTTCAACTGCTGGCTTCTCTGCATGGAAAGTTTGTACTTCCTATGTACTTTTGCTGTCCCACTGTAACTGTGTTATTGCTTTAAAATAGCACATGATCACTGCCTAGGTGGATTTGAAAATTGAGATAATCTTTGCAGTATGTTAGGCCCTTACTCTGCTGAATGAGTTGAAGCCCTGTTGGGCAGGGAGGGGCTTGCATAGGAACTTCATTACCAAAAGCTCAATTCTGCATGGATCCACTTCTAGTCATGGCATTTTCAGAGGTTTTCTGCTGCACACACTGAGATTTTCCAAAAGAAAACCAGTTGGTACGTCTGCTCACTGCCAGTATTTCATTTGGTTCCTTTGCAGAAGGAAAAGAAGAGCGGGCTGCTGAAACTTCTAGCAGGAGCATCAACAAAAAAGAAGTCACGCTCCCCACCATCTGTGTCCCCCACGCACGACCCCCAGGCAGCCATCGAAGGAGTCCTGCAAGGAGCAGTGGGACCTGAGCTTTCCTCCCTCTCCAGCCATGGCAGGGCTGGCTCATGCCCTATTGAGAGTGAAATGCAGGGAGCCATGGGGCTGGAGCCTCTGCACAGGAAAACAGGATCCTTGGATTTGAATTTTTCCATCCCTTCTCCTGCCAGGCAACCCCTCTCTTCCATGGCAGCTATTCGGCCAGAGCCCAAGCCTTTGCCCCGGGAAAGGTAAGCTGCGTATCTCCTAAGCTCACATGCATCCTCAGGGAGCTTTTGGAGAAGGGCTGCAGGTTTAACTTGCTTAAGGGTTGCTGCAGAATGATTTAAAAAGTGGTGAGCAGCACCTGTTCATGACACCATACAGCCCTGGTTTAAATCTGGAGGACAGCAGTGCCTTCTCAGCCCAAAGGGTGAAAATATTGTTGGCAAAGGCCGCTTTTTAAGTGGTATCCCTATGTTTTAATAAACTTATGGAGCTGTCATGTGGTGCTTCCTGCCTGAGGGCAGCAAGGGTGATGTGTTTGCTAATCAAGGCCCTCTCTGGCCTGTTCTGCAATACCAAAGACTTTTTCAAATTCTCATTGTTTAGGATACTGCCAGCTTCAGTGACCTGTTATTAAAAATGTAGCTTGTTTCTAGAGAGGAATGCACCAGTGATTCAGGAGTTTATTGCAGCAGCCTGCTCAGCACCTTGGTGCCCAAAAAGAATAGAGTAGGAACATCAAAATACAAAAGCAGATGGAGGGAGAGATAACTGACTAGGAACAGGGGTAGAGAAAAAAGCTAGGTCTCCATGTGCAGAGTGATAATTGCCTTCAGGTAAATATTTTCTACAAGACTGCACTTTGAGGAGTGGGAAGGGAACAGATAATGCCCTGATACAATGCTATTGAAATGCTTTCCACTCAAAAAGTGATTGAGAAGAGCATGGTTTTTATGAAAGCATCAAGCGGTTTTCAAAAGGAAGTCTAGGGAACTCTCTGCAGTTGACATTTCAAATTATTTTGGCACAATAGTAAAGTTCCAGAAGTTTGAAAGAAATTATTTTCATCTGAGTGTATGAAAGAGGCTGAAAGCAATGGACTGGGCAAGTCACCTGACTCTGAATCTGTCTGGGATCATGGAGGAGAGGATGCAGGGCATAACAACGGATACTAAAGGATGGTTCATACCTTACACAGTGTTTTACTGAATGCAGGTTGAAATCTGGTTGGGAAGGTAACAACGACACTGTAACATATTTAACCTTTTCTAAGGCTGGTTATTATCTGGTTTATTACCATAGAATGTCTTCCTGAATAAACTGTACACAACAGATACAGCAGATACTAAGTGGATTGCAAAGCAACTCACTGGCATCAAATCTAACTCTAGATCAGATATCATTAGAAAAAGATTGTGTATGTGTGTAGTGTAGCTCTGCAAGAGCTGGGTGTTGCACCTGCACTGTCCAACATACAGTCTTTGCTGTTGCAGAATGGAGGTCTGAAGTGGGAGGTAGGTGATGAAGATGGCAGACTCCTTGGTATAGAGCTAATTCAGAGCACTGATAAGGAGCACACAGAGTAACAGCTTATTTCAGAAGAGCCAAATCTGAGGCAAAGTGGAGTGGCCTCCCAAAAGCAAAAGAACAATGGAAGATTTAAAACAATATACTTGCAGTGAGTGATAAAGGGCACTATGGTACATCTGGTAAAGAGCAGGCTTACAAACGGCTGGGTAGCAGTTTGTAAGAGACTGCAAACAGGACAGACATGGAAGTATTTTTACTCTAGGCTGGGCATTTTGTCTAAAAGAGATGCTGTTGTTCATGTGCAGCTATTAGACTTGAAGCAGAAGTAAATACAGGCAAGTCCTTCAGCATTGTGATGAAGGCAATGAGAGGAGACTATCACAGTAGTCTCTTATCCTTAAAATCCATGAAAAAGCAATTTAGTAAAAGAAGTGAGAAACCAGTCCCTGTTTAGGTGCACTTAATTTGGTCTACATCAGTTTAGATTAATGCTATAAGAAAAGCTAAATCAATGTAAACTAGATTTGGCACCAGTATAACTAAATCAGTGGAATGCTGCACCTTTAGTTACATGTAGCCATGAAAAGCAACTGGGAAGAACATCTCATGTCTCCAGAACTGGCTGTTGTAGTGCTGCTCTCAAAACTTTACTGTGGAGAAGCCAGAATAAGTGGCAGAATAGAACCAGAGGGACATGGGCTAGCTGTGCCTGCTTAGCTAGGCTGGAATCAGGAGTAAATAGGTTTAGACTGCAAAAACTAAGTAGATATTTCCAATTCAAAGTATTTTATGGTGGTAAGGAACTTGCTCTGATTTTAAGCATTTTAATTCTTGAGTTTTAAATCTGAAAATAAGCTATAATTGAGGTAACCCTAATTATACACAGCAGGCAAGATTTTCTAATTGATTTATGAATTAACTTCCATATCATTGGTGTATCTGCATTCCTTAACTGATCATATGGGTTTTTTTCGTGCCCATAATGGGAAATATTAATTACCTTCATGCACTAGGAAGGATAATGCTTAGTCCTGGAATAATCTGAGCAGATACATTAGACACTCGTCTCCTAGAAATTCATCCCACATCCATCTGTGCTCATTAAATCATCAAATTGCTCAGAAGTACCAAATTATATTTTTTTTAAAAGAAATTACAGTTTTCAAACCACTTGTTCTTTTCACATCTGGCAATGGAGGAACTCGCATTCAACGTCACCCAGCTCCGTATTTTGCTTGTTTGCATTTTGGTGCATTTCATCCGCACAGTAGGAGCAATTCTCTGAGAAAGAAAAGGGAGGAGAGGGAAAAAAAAAGGTTAGATAAACAGATTCAGATGCTTTCAGGATGAAACTTTAAAAAAGCTGCAAAGCATTTCAGTGCACTTAGCTGTACTTGGCTTTCTGTCTCCCAACGCCCATCTGCGCGCACAGAGACAGAGCACTGAAGGGTTGGAAGAAGCAGCACATTCCTTAATATTTACAGCATTCAAAATGAGGCTCATGCAGGCAGCAGAGTGCCGCTACTTCCCACAAAGAGATTGACTCGCAGCCCCAGCACTTGCCACATCCAGGCTACTGGTCAAACCCAAGCGGTCATGCCACTGACCATATCAGAGGTGCATTAAAAGGCTCTGATTGCTCACAGCTTGATGCTCACAATTTAAGGGGAGAATTGCCTATTCCACTGCCTGACAGTACAGCCTTTCATGGGAGTTGCAGCCAGACAGGTAGGTGAAGTGAGCTTTGCCCTCTGCTAATCTTTATGTTCTCAGTCATTTTCTGTGCACAGGGAGAGTGAAGAAAACAATTATTTCATCTTCTCCTACTTGATATTCCAAAACCTGGTTACGGATGGATGGGTTAGAAAGAAAATTGCTCCTAACTCTCCTGCCATTTGGCCTTGATATTTAACTGGTTTGCTGAGATAGTTAGTGCCCATCTGCCTTTTGGGTGTAGTTTCCCACTATCAGTTTATAAAAACACCTTCCTTCAGCTATTCTCTGCCATAAAGCATCCAGCAGTCTGAGCAGCAGAGCTGAGAAATTTCCCAGGTGGTGTCCTTGTCACGTTGTGTTGCGGTGATTGACTGTCAGGCGAACACTCCGTCACAGTGCCTGTGCCCCACACACTCTTTTCCACCTACAGCTCTATCCAGTTTCTGCTGGTGCGAGAAACAGGGCCAGTATAGGACTGCACCAAGGCCTGAGCCAGAGACATGCCCACATCCCCCTGACACTGACGGTTCACGTGAGACAGCAGTGTGCTGTCTGCCTAGCAGCACCAAAGCAAAATACTTTCCTTGCCACCCGCTTCCAGAAAATATGACTGTACATTAAGCAAAACAGGAGAGTTGAGTGTGCATGTGTGTGTGCATGAGTCATGTTCCCCTCACTGCCTGGCACTGTTCCCAGATAAGAACCTGAGTAAAACATGTCACGCATTGTTGACTCTTTTATAGTAACTGGCACTAATTCTGCCACGTTATATTCTGATAAAGCAGTTGTATCCAGACTTACTGTCACGACTGGCACATCTGTGCCATGTTTCTATGGCTTTCGTGGAACCTTTCCAGCAAGTTGTTCACAGGGAGAGTGTTGCAGAGTAAGATGGGAGCAGTGAGTTTGACCTTTAAAAATAGACCCCTCCATGTTTCTATGTCCCCTTTCTACATATCA
This sequence comes from Melopsittacus undulatus, assembly GCF_012275295.1. NCBI lineage: Eukaryota > Metazoa > Chordata > Aves > Psittaciformes > Psittaculidae > Melopsittacus > Melopsittacus undulatus. Next base: position 61,074,760 of record NC_047528.1, on the reverse strand, counting down.
CTGCCACATTACAAATTGAGCTCCTAATTCAAGGAAGCATTCAAGCATGTGCTTAACACTCATTGACTTCAGTTTTGCTGCACACATGTATCTGCTTTGCCAAAAGGGAAAGCAAATGAAGGGCTTTTAGTTTCCTGGAAAGTGATACTAGAGAAACGACCCCAGGAATAAGTTAGTGGCATGTATGTGCATGGTTAAGTGTTTTTCTGACTAGGGGTACCTGCCTTAGGACTGAGAAACTAGTACTGACCATCTCAGAAATTGAATCCCACAATATTTCCACCAGAAGGGTAAAAGATAAAACTGAGGTTTGTTATGCAAAGACTGCTAATTCAGACACCATAATATGATGAAGTGAGTTCTGGCTTATAGCGTGCAGAGGCACTTTGCAGGTCTCTGCAATCTGCCAGTGAAAGGATGGAGAAACAGAGCTCCACCGATAAGCAAGAGCTTAATTGGGCTAGGTGCTTCATTGTCACCAATCCTATGTCCCCACACAAAACTAGCTGTGTATCCATAACACACAAGGGACCTGTTGGAGTCACAAGACTGGACTCCTGAAACCTGTCCTTAGTGCATGATACTTTGACAAACAGAAACTTGCATAAGCACCCAAATTCAAGAACTATAAATGGGACCAAATTGGAGGTTAGTACTGCAGACTTAATTCACCTTATTGTATGCTCATTTTCTGAAACTTCTCTTCTCCATCAGTGTCCTGGTTGCACATGTTTACTCAATGAACAGATAATCAGTGTTTTGTGAGGTTTTTTTCCTCAGTGTCCAGGCCTGAGCCCAGCCCCTAATTACTGATCTGTTTTGATCAATAGTGTTCAGTGCCTGTCTGTGCACACTGACAGAGAGCCTGCATGAGCAATCCAGAGCAGACAACTGACTCCTATGCAGCTAGGGTGCATAAGATGAGTCTTACTCTGGAAAGCGTGGCACAAGGCTTTGCAGCTGGAGGAGGCAGAGAAGCCCCTTCCTCCACACCTGCACTGCTCAGTGAGTTTCATGGTGTTCACCTCCTAGAGATCTTCCGACCTCTGGAGAAGATGGGGTGGCTTTGGCAGCCGCATGTTTCTTCCATGTCAGAGCCCTGACTCCTATTTATAGTAGGGCATCTTGTGCACTAAATGAGGCAGGAATCCTATGGGGAAAATAGCATGCAGTCATAAATTAAAGTTTATATTGCATGGGAGCAAAAGTGAAGTCATGGACAATTTTAGTTGCCTGTTTCTTAGTCTCAGATGCATGGGTGTGAAACAGCGCTGTTCTGGTATGTTAGGAGATTCTTTATACATCTACATACGTGACATTTTAAATCATTTTGCTTTCTTAAAGGAAATAACATCAGAACTTCCAGCATGTAACATCTGTTTGAGGTTAGGTGTCTTAGCTGCACCTTCCAGATGTCAGCAACAGTAGCAAATGGAGAGCTGGATGAGAGAGGTGTTTCTTTTGACTTGAGGACAAGTACTGTGAAGACAGGAGAGTGGGATTCCCAGGCCTTTGCTGACAGCAGAGGGAAGTGATGATGGACCCATTTCCAGCTCTCAGATAATTGCTGCTGCCATGGTCCCCATCCCATCCTCAGCCCCAGTACCAGACTCTCCTCATGCAGTCTCCTGTCCCACAGGACAGTCCCCTTGCGGATGAAGTGCCCAATTCAAGGACACCACAGCAGCCAGTAGTAGGGAAGTCCAACATCAAGTCTGTGCCCAGAGAATAAAACATGAGAGGACCCCATTGCTGGGAAAGGAAGAGAAATGCAACCTCTAAGGTCCTGCAGAGCTAGGGCATCTTGGAGCATGAATCAGCAGAGATTGTACCTTCAGTGCTCAGACAAGCCTCTGCTTTGGGGTCATTTGAATGTTTTTAACTTGGCTGAGAGCAGGTGATTTTCTAAAGGAACACCATCTTTGACATAACAGTGGGGCTACAGGATAGGTCTTTGCTCCCAGGTCTGGGGACCTTAGAACAGTGTGTGGAAGCCTTCACGTGTGTCCTGCTGGTGCTGCAAAACCCCTCATGCTGTCCCTGGAGGTGATGAGACCATTTGGGCTGAATGAGGGACCCTTTGCCTGACACAGCCAACTGCTGTGCAGAGGTTGGGCTGAAGTGGTTAACATCTGTCAGAATTACAGCTACCCAAGAGTATGGTTTACAGCAGAAAATACCAAACATTGCTAAGAACAGGCAAAGGTGGCCGCCTCTGTTGCCCAGCTAACTAGCGTTTTAAACATGTGGTAATTTGGAGGTGTAATGTGACACTGACAAAATTGAGAAGGCTCTGAGATCCGTCTAAAATGACAGGAAGCAGATAGGTGTAAGAAAACCTACAATTTTATAGCGGCTTCTCAAAGAGAGGACAAACAGAGAAACAAAAAAGGGAGGTATGAACAGAAGTACACAGGACTGCCTTTTTGGGAGTGAGGGAGGATGGCTGGGAGAAGAGATCTTTTCTGCCAAAAAATATGGCTAATATATGTATTTGCGGTTCAGTTCAGAGGATAAACTAGGCTGAGATGCCACCTGGAGGTCTGGACGGGTGGCACAGCAGTCTCCTGGTGCTGCTGCCCACTGCTGCCCTCACCAGCCTGCCTCTCCCGGGCCCAACTTCAAAAGCCTCTCAAGGGAAAAAGCACAGCATCTTTTCCATCTCTCACAGAGGATTTTGTAACTGATTTGCAAGGTCTTTCGTATCTGAGATTTTGTTACCATATCAAAACCACTTTGGTGCTGTTCTGTGAGGCACCATAGCTAATTAAATTGAAGTTAATTAAATTTAATTTGGGGTTCCTTAAATGGGAAAGAGTACTTCATTTGGTAATGCAGTGACTGAGATTCATTTTTCTAAATCTGTAAGAAGATGCTGTGTAGAAGCCCATTTATGATGATGGGCACATTCCTGTTGAGTGTGGTCACCTCCCCCTTTACGCAAACCATTTAGGGACTAGCAGCTTGTCACTCCTCAAATGTAGTCTGGCTTTAAAAAATGGCTCTGGATTAAGGTATGACATGAGGTATTGGCAGTCCCAGCTGTATCTTTAGGATGAACCTGCCCAAGATACCACCTTTTTCTGCATCTCTTTTTCCCAGCCATCTGCCAAAAGGGTCCATGGATACCTCTGCACCACTTAGGTAATGCTGAGGTCCAACCTTCCTCTTTCTCAAAGCCTTTTGAGGTCCTTGTACAGAGCTCTGATGCACTGTGATTGTGCATAGAGTTGTGAGATCTGAAACTTGGCATCATCTTAGCTAAAATTGTTCCACTCTGATAATTTAATTAATCAACACTGCAGCAGAGTGTTTGAAATAATGTGTGCATTCATTTGCATAATGGCTGTAATTGGCAAAGCTTCATAATATAAGTGTAGCAGTTCCACAGATGATAACAGATGATAACATGATAGACCATTTTCCTGCAGACAGCCTGCAGCACACATTTCAACCTCTGTTATTTGTTTTTCCGCAGAGGAAGGAAGTGACAACTAGATTTATTGACCAAGGGACACAGAAGACTGGCAGATTTTTGATGGCACTTGGACATATATATTTCCTAAATGACTCTGTTGCTGTGTCAAGATTAAAAGGCTGTAGTCAGATTTTAGAGCAGAACCCCCACTCCAAATGGATTTTAATGCTCTTCCAAGTAACAGGATGTTTGGACATGGAGATATCCAGACGCAGAGCCAAAGTTGGTGTTTTCACTGTTTCAGAACTGCAGTCACTACCTGAGCTACATCTGCAAAGAAAATTAATGACTGCCACTGGAGAGCCCCTTGCCTACCATCTCATTGGGAATGGCCTCAAGGAGTGTTCCAGAGCCTTCAGGCATGATGAAGTTAGTCCTTAGGGACAGGATATTATTTTAAATAAATACATTGTAACAAATGGGACATCGGTGGCCATGCAGTGGTTGTGGAAATATTAATCCTCAGGAGTCGGGCTTTAGGTAATCAATTGGCATCTTTTACCTATCTTACTATATTCATTGCATTGCAATTAAGACTGTTAACCAAATGCCAGATGACTGCAAAAGAACATGTGCTGAAGGAAAAAAAAAGCAGTGCAGTGGAAATATATTCCCTTCTCTGCACTCAAGTGCATTGAGATAAAAGGGCCTGGTCTGTGCTCTTAGGAGGATGCCTGCTGATAAGCCTGAGTGCAGAATAGCTGTATCAGGATGAGACCTGTCATTACTTCATTGAAATGAAGTGACACTTGAAAACTAAGTTCCCAGAGAGCTCTGTGAATGGTTCAAGACAGTGGCTCCCTATTGGTTTGGAGAGTGCTTCAAAAGTCATTTGATACCTCTCCATTTTAGATTCCTCTCCAGGTTTGAGGGACCCAAAGTACATTCTCAAAAAAGCATAATAAGAAAAATGTGAACTGCTTTAGCTAACCTCTGCTATATCACAGGTAGGTGGTGAAAGCACTGCAAACCCCATTCTTCATCATCAGTGGACAAGGGAAGAGCTACACATCTCATCTATCTGTATGTCTGTCTTCAACACAGTACCCCACACCATCCTTCTCTCTGTATTCAACAGACAGGGATTTGATGGGTGGACTGCTTGGTGGAGGAGAAATAGGTCGGGTGGTCTTATGGAGACAGCAGTGGTCAGAAACCATTCTGTGAATCTGTGATTCTATGATTTTCGGATGGAGCAGATGCAGAACTGAATGACACATGTCACTGGATGACCGGGTCTTTGCATTTTTGTCTCCAAAGGTACCGTGTTGTGGTTCCATACCCACCACAGAGCGAGGCTGAGATTGAACTGAAGGAAGGTGACATTGTGTTTGTGCACAAGAAACGGGAGGATGGCTGGTACAAAGGGACGTTGCAGAGGAACGGCAGGACGGGCCTTTTCCCTGGGAGCTTTGTTGAGAGCTTCTGAGGACAGCTCGCTGCTTTCTCAACTGGAGGAGCTTTCAGGGGAAACTGCATAGCACAAGAAGAGACAGCAAAGAGAAACTGGACTGATAACCACTGCCATTTTTATTTCCAAAGACTCCCCCAGGCCCTTCAGTCTACAGCTCTGGAGTCACAGTGCCCCATTGTGCTCCTGAGACCACGTGCAGTGCATACAGTGGTATGTTGAAGTAGTGCCTTCCACCTGGAATCACAGACTGAAAGGATGCCCATCTGGACTGTACGTAACCTAAACTCCGGCTGTTAACCCTTTGTGTAAATTATAGAGAAGATATCTTTAAAAAAAATAAGAGGAAAGTTGTTATATTGCTGTAACTTATTTGTCAGAGCTGCAGTGTTCTTATTACTGGCCTATGCAAGATGGATTTGAGAGTTCAAGGAGGTGTGCTAGGAAGCTCTTAAACTGGGATTTAATTTTTTCCGAAGGAAAAAGAGGGAGGGGAGGATGGAGAAAACCCCAGCTAAAGATCAGTGCATCATTGTGCAAGAAAGAATGAGGAGTCCAAAACTTAAAGTCATGCTTTCTATATACCTCAAAGATATGCTGCGCAAGTTTGTCAGTGAGTGTGTTAGTGCTCAGAGTTCCAGCCCATCCGTTGTCCTGGCGCTGCTGCCAGGAAGGTCCTGGAGGAAGTACGGCTCCACCATTAAACTGTGGTTATTTGAGCAGAATCCCTTTTGCCTGTCTTCTGCCCTTATTATATGCAGCATGGATTTTTGTCTTCAGTATCATTTTCCATTGCTTTTTTGTATGACGTACCTTTTTACTGTAAGAACTGCTCTACTTTATATATATTCCTACTAGATCAGACATTTCCTCTTTTTCATACATCTGGTGCTATTTTTTTTAATTGTTCAAGATTTGGGTAGAATAAACAGAGAGGCTACAAAAAGATTTGCATTCAACATATGAAATTAGAAACATACCTGAAGATCAAGATCAGACTGCTTGTTCATGCTTCGTAGAGGAGAAGACAAAAAGCTGCTTGGTCACTGATAAATATACCTGGGGGAGAGTGCCTGTGCAACATGCCTGTGCTCACTCTCTCCTATGCATATAGAGTGGCTGAAGACCCAATTTGAAGCACAGCGTTCTGTCTGGAGAGCGATGATTACTCCAGAATTGGAAGTAATTCCCAGAGGAGTCATTTTAATTGACTTTTTCATGGCAATAAGAAGAACACTGCAGGTTCTAGTATGAGCAGGGACTGTGGAGTTTTCCTGTGTTGTTGCATGACGGAGGCGGGAGCTGATCTGCGATGGCTGTAATTAGTGTTATCAAAATGTGATTTCTTACTGTAGAAATGTACAGTTTAGGAGACTGTTCCATTTCTTACCGTGGTGAAGCTACAATACAAACCATATCAGGCAATATAAGCTTCCATCTACCAGGGACTTAAAGGTGCAATAAATGTGAAGTGAGTTTAGCCAGCTATTCCCATGAAGCAGAATGAGAAAAAAAAAATCCATAATGAGATTGTGTGAGCATTTAAAAAGACATCGGCTCTCAAGGAATGAAATGTGATGAAAGGCTTTTCGTAGCTGCATCCATACCTTGCCTTTGCCAGCGGCTGGCTGTGCACCACATGTGGTGGTCATTTAAAAGTGTGTCAGATGCACTGTAACATGGAGATGATCTTATTAAAAGGAACAGGCCCAGTGGGTGAACATCGTTATTGCATTACCAGCATTTCATATGCAAAGGTGTAACTTCTGTTTTCATTCAAGCCGTGTATACTAGTGCGTATCAAATCCCATGTACCTGAGCGTTCCTATTTAAGTTCAGCTCTGTGACTTTGTAAAGTAAGTTTCTTCTTGCTGTCACATGTAACAAACTGATTCCAGAAACACAGTCCATGGCCAACTATAGCACCTTCACACAGGGAGGCATAATTTTCAGGGTGTTTCTTTTTACACTTAACGTTGCCGCATTTGTTCATAATATTCTAGATTGTAATGAGTCAGCCACTAAAAGTTTAGTTACTGTTGAAAGGAAATTGCCTTTTTCTGACCAACAAGAGACTGAAGAAGCATCTTTTGGAAAGACTTGCTTGTGACTAGAGCCATGTCAGTTCCACTCACTTGGTCCAGATCAGAACTGGTATTGCTGCACCTCAAACGGTAAACTGCACAGTTAGCAAGTCAGCATCGCTGAAATGCCTGTTATCAATTCCAATAAAAATTCTGGGTTAGATCTGTCAGAGATGATGAGATTTTTTCTGACAACTTACACTGGTTAAAACTCTCTTAAAATTCTGTTCCGTGGGTGTATTTACTACATTCAGAGAAATGAAACAGGCTGACGGCTTGCTTGATGCCTATTGTGTTTAGCCAGACCTAAACCGGTTCCAGATTTCCACCTTTTCATGCTTAACTCTAACAGGACAAAATTTGGAGTGTCAGAAGATCAAGGAAAACATGCAGATGTCATGTCATGAAATCAGTGCTTCAAAACGTATTTCGCAGGAAGGATGATGGGGTTTTTTTAATGGACGACAACCCTTCTAGTCATACCTCCTGCAAGGAAAAACATTGGGGGATGTAGGGGTGTTCTATTTTGATAACAGATGTTTCTGGCCCCTGTTCATTGCTTATCATCACAGTTTGGGTTACTGAGTAATCTTCTTTGACAAATCATTTCCGTGCCAGGCGCACAAGTGCAGAACTTAATACAGCTCAGTGATAGCAAACATGACCCAGTGCTATTCAGGAAGTCCTGGCCTGAGAGAGGTCGGACTCGTACTGTGGTCTAGTTTTTATCTGTCATACCAGGGAAGGGGGGTTGAGGGGGCATCTGTATCTCCTACAACAGGGCGGGGAAGAGAAAGGACTCCTTCTGGTGGCCTCAGTTTGTAAAATGCCAGGTTTGCTCTCCTAGAAATGGGTTCAAGCAATTGAACGATTCCTTTGAACTTTGCACAGCTCAGAAGATGTTTTTGTTATACATGAATGTTAACGTGATTTAGGAAATGTTGGCGGATATGAGTACAAATGAACTACAATGACTGTGTTTCTGATTCTTTAAATAAAATAAACATTAAGGCAACTTGAGTGAGTTTCTCTCTCTATTAGACAACAAAGTGAACAAGCAATGTAAGTGGCTCTGAGGTCTGGAAAAAAAATGCAGGAAGACAAACCTTCTGCAAATCCTGCTTTTTTTTTGAGCAGACCCTACATTTCCTTTGTTTTCAGTGGTAAATCCCACATAAATAAAGGCCAGGTAAAGATAAGAGATGCCTGAGCTCAAGTCAGAATCTCTTTCTGCGTCTTCCTTTGGCAGATGTGGGATTCTTCAAAATCTTGAGAAGTTAACAACTTGCCCATGGAGGAAAGCTGTGTCAGTCCAGGGAAAGAGAGTAGGGACAGGTTGGGGAGAAGGGCTATGGCAGCACAGGGGCTGGCAGGGGAGGCATCAGCAGAAGCATTTGCAAGGAAAGCAGCAGCCTCTAATCCTGCTAGGAGGTTTTGGCCACACTTTAAGGTCACCTGATGGGTTAAGCAGGTTTGTGGGTAAAGGAAGTCCCCTTTCCTCCTGCCCCAGGTGGGCTTGAGCATGGTGCTGGCAGGGTCTCTGTGTCCCCAGACTATATAGAGCCAAGGAACTGGGAAAGAGGGAAGGAGTAGGTTGTACCCCAGGCATTCAAATGCCCCCCTAAGCCAGGTGAGGGGTTGTAAGCCCATTTGTGCGCATGGCCTGAGCTTCCTCTTCAGCAGCACAGTGCAGAGCATCTGGAGGGGAAGCATGCACTGCATCTGGACTTGTTTCCCTTGATTCAGCTGGAGATGCCTTTAAGGAAGAGGCCCCCTCATATGGTAATTCATTGCCCCAGTTGGGAGCAGGTAGGAGCCACACTCATCTTGTTCACCAGAGCATCACTGCCATGGGCAGCCAACCCTTCAGTGAGGTGACACAAGTCTCTCTTCACCTCAGCTGGATCCAGAGTCAAGATTCTGAAACATGGGAACCGGAAGAATTTGAACATGGACAGGCAACATCTCTTGGCCTTGCTGCCTGACCGGCCTGACAAGCAACACAGTACAAAAACTGCATGGAGCAGCCTGACACCCATTCCCAAGCTGGTCTGGAGAGCGGTTCCCTCCATGTTTCACAGGGTCCAGCTCCTCTCCAGCCAGTGCTGCCAGTACATGCTGTGCACCTCTCCCAGCCACAGCACCTCACCGCACCACCTCACACCATGCTTTGCTCTGGCTCCATCACCTCATAGGAACCCCAGTCATGTTTCAATAGTAAAAAAATCATCATAAAATTGTTACACAGCAGGACTATTCCTAAAGGCTCATGGAGAGCAGAACCACCTGGACAACATCTGCAGGGCTTTCCTGCAGCCAAAAGCTCTTCCTGACATCAGCAGCTCCTCATAACATGGTGAACCTGGCAGCTGCACAGCTAAACTCGCTGGTGCCAAACCAAATAAATGAGCTGTACCAGCAGGGAAGCCAAGAGGTGATACAGTCTGGAGAAGGCCCTGTCCTCCCATCCTCAGCCTTTCATGTAGCAAAAATTACTCTCCCAGTGGCTGCAGATGTATTTCACATCCCTGGGGTGTGGGTGTCTCCCCTCCCTTCAGGAAACAACTTGGTTCTATTCAGCCACCGAGCAGCACCTCCTGCCCCACAGTGCCACAGAGGGGTCATGAGCAAGGCCACCCAGGGGCTTGCACCAGGGGGGTCCTCTCACCCCTACCCCTCCCAGCAGCACACATTAATAGCTACAGCTCAGTTGCAGGTGAGCCCATCCTTGCATGGCTCTCTTCTTTACTCCTACCCCATGGAGACATCAGCAGCCCCAGGGAAGGACAGCCAGCATCCTACTGGCTTGGCAAGAGGGTCACTAAAAGCTGTTTCCAACAAAAATGGCTCTTTCACACCAGCTAAGATGTGACGTGGTGTTTTTGCAAAGGCAGAAGAAATGGTCTTGCATGCAGGATTATGAGGTTTGCAACCTCCTGTGTGCACATGTGTGTGTGTAAAAACCCACGAGCAAGGAGTGCTGCCAGGGCACAGGGCTGCCCTGGTGATAACCTGCCCACCCTCTCACTGGAAACAGGGGCCGGCTTTTTACTTAAGGGTGAGTGTTCCCAGGGGAAACACCATGCTTGGGGAAACCATAGGTTTGGTTGGTGCCCTCGGTGCTGCACCCCAGCAAAAGATGGGGGTGAGCAATGGGGGAGCTGCCTTTGGCAGCAAGGTTGCTGTCACCCATGTGTTCTCTTTGAGGAGCACAGCAGTGATGGGGAGCACAGCTAAATGATGGGGCAGAGGAAAAGCTATTAAGACAGGAGGGAAGACAGGAGTGTCTTTAATTTACTGTCACAGAAGGAAAAAGTGCTAAATTTGCATTTCCCATCTGCACAAGAGCTTGGTAAGGTTGATGTCAGTCATGTTGGTGCCTGCAACCCCCTAGCAGGCCCCAGGATGGCAGTTTTGAGGTGTGCATGGCAGTGGTGGAGGGCAGTCCCATCACCAGGAAGACATGTCCTATGCCATCATGCCACCTGGCCAGCAGGACCACAAGAAGTGTTTGGTGGCCAGTGTCCCCAAGGAGGATACAGAAACAGCCCAGGACACAATGGAGACAAGTCAGTGCCAGGCAGCACAACTCTACCTGCTGAGTGGACACACGCCATGCCAGCCCCAAGGAAACCCTTTGGGGCCCCAGCTCTGCTGCTGAGGGATGCTGGCAGCCAAAGCCTGACACATCCCCACAGCCATACCCAAACCATGTGTTGGGGACCCTGCTCCACATCACCACTGTTTCCGTGATGCTCTCAGGGCTGGCTCTTGTGTGTGATGCTGCACAGCCAAGGGGTCTGTGAGCTGTCCCCCCCACAATCTTTCCTTTCTGCCCAGCAATTGCAGAAAGGAATTCACTTTCTCATGGGTATGTCAAATTTGCCCTCTGGCTGCCCACTAGAAAATCAGTCTAGCAGACAAGGGGGCAATTTGTTAAGGTTTTCCCCCTTCCATCCCCAGATAATTGCCTGGGATCTGCGTTAATGGAAACATAAATTGACTGCCACTCTGCTAAATGACAATCAGGTTTTGTTTGACAGAGCTGGGAAGTATCTTATCCTGAACATTGGCACCAAACAATCTAAATGCAAATTACACAATGTTTGGGGGTGAGGATGCTGTTTATCCTCAGATGAGGTTATATGATAATGCAGAGTGGGTGGAGAATTGCCTTTCAGATCCTAAAGGCTATCAAAATGTGAGATGGTTAAAGTGTAGGGCCAGTGTTTACATTTTAGAAAATGGACCAGACTCAGTTATTTGGCATGGGTTTTCTTTTCACAAATCACTTTTTAAACAAGATGTAGTGCAGCGGCATTTCAGACATATTTCAGCAATTCTCAGGCACCCGGGTTAGTGTGGAAAATGACAGAGCAGCCACCATTTTAATCCTATTATGTCTATTGCTCCCAGCTTGTTCTCCTCTGTTGAAACACACTGTGATGCCTCAGAGAACCAGAAAAACATTTGCTGCACTCCTGGCCTGTTTCTGTTGTTAGATTAGCAGGTCTGTGCACAGCAGCACTGCCCAGGCACCTCCAACGCTCTTGCATTACAGGAATGGTTACAGGATACAGCTACATTATGAAATGGAACCAGCACCATCAGCTTCCCAAGAGGTCACCACTTGCTGGGGGGGTCACCTCTCATGCTGTCTGCCCCACGCTGGACATACAGCAGCTTTTGTGCCACTTGGTTGGTGGGTTGTAAAGAAAGTTACTGCAGAAATCGAAGCCTTCAAACCTGCTCAGCACATCGCTCTTGCACCTTGCCATGGTGCCAAGCCCTGGGATACTGGGACACTGCATCACATGGGCAGTGCAGCAGGGCTGGCGTGAGAGCTGCTCTATCATTTGGACCATGTGGCATTTTCCACAAGGGAAGGCAACAGTTTTCCTTAGTCTTGTCCTGGAGGAAAGAGGTGTCTGCAGCAGCCTGGGGGGTTCAATAACTCAAAGCTTTCAGCAGCTCGCAGAGCTGGTCTCCCTGACGTTTTTCCACTGCAGGTTTGTAACCTAATCTTCTCTCAGCTTGATTTAGGCTTCTGCATTTCTCCATAAATTAGGAACAGGTTTGAGTTTACTCCAACAGTTTTGCTCATCCGGGAGGCAACGGAAGGAAAGGATTAATGTGTTATTTTTATTTTCTGTTTTAAATATGTCTCATGCAGAAAAATGCGCATGAATCTCTGCAAGGCAGGAAAAAGAGCAACAGATCTGTAGAAATGGCACAAGTTGCGTGTGCATGAATTTTTGGGGCCTCAGACCATTTGGTGTAGAATAGCCAAATAACTCACACAAATCTATGACAGAAGGACATTCGAAAGCAAACGAATACACCAGGGGTAACCTAGACTTTTAGGATGGGAAATCAATGAGCAGCTATTGTAGCCCCACCTAGGAGGGCTCTGCCCTCTGTTCAGGGGGCAGCTGGGAGTTTGGCTTCACCCACCAGCTCTGCTCCTGTGACTGAGACCTTAGAGACCAGCCAGGGCATCCTTTGCAAGGAACTCATCGCACGGTGGGAGATGAAGGACGAACGATTAAAGGACGGTTTTGCAAATTCGGCCATTGACTTGCTGGTGTTAGGAGACACAGAGGGTGATTTTCAAAAGGCTTTGATGATGTGGCTGCTAAGCTGCAGTTGTGAGCAGATGAAATGAGGAGAGCCAGGAGTTAGTGCTTCTGCCAGCAGCAAGCTGCACCTATCAGTGCAGTTGGCTGCACAAGCTGAACACGACGGATTTTGCCTTCGCTACTGTGATAAATACATACACAAGCACATAAATCATGCACACACGTATGTGTATGCATGCACACATACACTTATACATATCACCATCCCTTCTTTAGTACCAGGCCCTGAAAGAGCCAGGCATTCTTGCTGAGTTCTTACAGTGCTGCAGCGCACTGAGCCACTTTGATTGATGCTACTTAAGCTGGTCCAGGGCCACCTGTGCTTGTGATAGAGGGAGTTGCGTTACAAGAGCCTCAGATGTCAGCTGTAAAGCAACACCAGAAACTTGAAGGAAACCACCCAAAGGTCTGAGCTGCAAATGACTCCCTTATCTGAAGGCCATCACCCTTCTGGCAGCTTCTGGATTTCCTCTGGTGACCTCGCACCAGTTTGGAGATGCAGCAATAGGATTCATTCGAGAAATGATCCAATGCTCCAACTTTCTATTAATGACAGAGGACTCTGGAACAAGTACTTTCAAAGGAAGATGAAGCAGAAAGTGAAGTCCTCCTTCCTTCAGCTCTCCAGTTCTCATAGAAGAGCCTTCATTAAACAGGGCGGCATTAATTCAGATTTAAAGGGAGAAATATATATTCTTGAGCATTTCCCATAGCTTAACATGAAGAGCCATTGCAGTATTGCACCTCCATCCACTTACCCTGAGCAGAGGACAATAAAGTTCACTGGAAATACATATCAAATTGATGCCAATTTTTGCCCAAGACAATTTGTTGAAAGTGCTGCTTCACTTTGTCTAAATAAATATTAGCAGAGAAAGAGAGAACACAAGAAACTAAGGGAGGGGATCTGGGGTGGGCAGGATCAAGTCACCAGTTGCTGCTCCAGTGGGTGTTTGGTTATTTATACAAAGCAGAGAGGCGTCAAGTGCCTGAAGCATCTTCCAGTCTCTGCATCCCCCATCCCAGGGGCCTGCTACTGCTCTGGGAGGGGGGACAGCAGCTCAGGAGGTTGTCCCAGGAACATGCAGAATCTCATCACCACCTCAGTACTGTCTGGTTCCTGAAGCAATGCCACCTTGGACATTGGCAGCATCTCCCACCACCCCTGCAGAACTGTCAGACAGTACCTGAGGTTCAGCCATGACCACATCTTGGAAACGGACAGCCACCCAGTAATCCATTAGTCATAAACCACTCTTGATAAATGATTATAAAGTGTTTTATTTTGTCATTAGCCTTATCTTGCTTTCTAAAGCTGACTTAGTTTCTAAACAATATTAGATTTTCAATATTAGGTTTTTCACTTTCATTAATCTCCTTGGCTTGATAGACTAAATTAACCTGTTTGAGGACAGGTTTTATTTCTTTAACATCTTCAAAGGGAGACAAATTCAGCGAATTATTTTGGCTTTTCCTCCCAAACTTTCCTTTATTAAAACCATGGAAGTATACACGTGCACATCCCTGTAATCCAAACATGGGAGAATTCTAATTCCTGAGCTCTCCGCTAATTTGTGTACTGAAGCCTTCCTACCACATCCCAGATGTTAATAACATTGGAAACGAGCTGCAGTGAGAATGCAGGCATGAGAGAGACGGGCTGAAATAAAACCACAATGAGGGACTGTCCCTCCTATCAATAAAATGTGCCGCATTTCTCCAGGCAGTGTGTGAATTATAGCGGGCACGTCATCCGCCCGGCAATAAAAGGCTGCCACATGACTCCCCGGCACCCAGGGAGCTATCATTTTCAATTAGGAATAAAAGCCTCTGGCATGTGACAGCGACGGCAGAAGAACTGAGCGCAGTTAAGGCAAAATTCAGTTTCATTACGGCTCGACACAGATTAGAGTTTTCCTTTGTTTTCGCACCACACTCCTCTGTCGTTGCACGGGAGGCAACGTGGCAGCGTGAGCTCTGCTACTGGCTCAAGCACAACTGTAAGTGAATTGAGAAGACCCTGAAATAATGGCTTTTAAGAGGAGTGCAGCACAAAAGGCCTCTGTAGCAAGCCTGAAACTACCACCCTCACTGAGCAGAGTGCTGTAATTTAAACATTAATCGGTTTCTGTGGTGCTGGATAGCAATGCCAGTGATCATCTGCAGATGTAAAACCTGTCTCTTTTCTATTTAGATGGCTTTGGGGTTTGGTTTTAGCTCCTTTTAGCTATTGTTTTTTATTGGGCCAAACTGTGATAACATGAATTTAAAAATCCACACTTGGTGCCCGCTCTTTTCCCCTCTACTGATAGTATTAGGTGCTCATATGATGCAGTCAAGAAGTGAAGGAAGGCACAGTGCCAGGTCAGCCTCTGATTTAATAAAATTACAGCAAATCCAATACACTAGTCAGAACGCATCTCTCTAATGTATCACTTAAATCTCCATTGTATCCTAATAACTCAGTGTAACTCAGTTTTTACCTTGGGTTTTTAGAAGTTAATCTTCTACAATATTGACCTGCGTTTATTAAAGTACATCTCATATTTTTTACTGAATACATTTTGTGACCTAGTTCTGGACAGGTTTGGGTTTTTTTAAAGTGTCAAATTTATTTCTTTTCCTTCCTTTTTACTTTTCTCAAATGCTTATAAACTGTTTTCAAACCAGGGAAAGAGATGAGAGCTTGGATCAGTCCCCCACTACCATGCCTGGCCATGGCACCACCCTGATGATGCTAAGGCCATCCCATGCTTTCCCCTCTCCATAGGATTGTTACAGGCTGGGCAGGAGCTGGGGCATACAGAAGGAAGCAGATCAGCTGCCAGGGCTGTTCCAGCATCCAGGGGATGCTCAGAAAGAGCACAGCTCCAGCCCAAGGACAACAGAGTTGTCACAGACAACACACTGGCTACAACAGGACCACAGGCCCATGTGGCAAAGGTGAATGAGAGGAAGGCAGAAGCCAGTGGTGCAGAACCAGGACACAGCAGGACCCCTCAGCAGATGAAGAATAATCACGGACTTGTTTAGGGATGAAAACTTTTGGCTGGGCTATGAATCTGGTGGAAGGGTGCTCTCTGCACTGCATCACAGTTGGCACTTTGCCTTCTGCAGTCTACAACAAGGGCTAACATCACTTCCATCCAGAGCTTTTATCCCTTGTCACCTGTGTAACCAGAGAACAAAACCAGTGCTATGGTGGCTCTCCAGGATCATTTCTGCTTTCCCCTCACTGCAGCATGTTGGGGTTGGGATCCTTCACAAACAGAGGTTGGACCAAGCAATCCACATAACCAAGACTTGTGGGTTATTTAATCTTCTTTTGCTGTGGCTGCCCTTGGCCAAGCTACTCGTGGCCAGCAGCACTGAGTCCTTCCTTAAACCTCATGAGACAGCCCCAGCCAGCAACAGAAAGGCTGCAGCAAAGCTGTGAGAGGTAGGGGAATAGGAAGGAAAAGAGAAGCAAACCACAGAGCAGAGCAAGAATTCCAGGCAGAGAAAGCGGAAATGGGTGGCCCCAGTGGTATGCGGTGGGACATTCCCATCCCTCCCTTGGGACACTCATCAGTATGGCTTCCTGACCATGCTGGCAGAGAAATCTCCCCAGTACTTACACCCAGGGGAGCAGAGGCATAATGCAGATGTTGGCTGCTCAGCTCTTCTGCCTTCTGGGAATGCTCCCAGTCAACTCCAGCCCATTTCTGTCCTCTATCCCTTGTGGTCCCTGAAGCTAAATAAGTATCTGCTCTCCACCCTTCTAACACCATGGGACCTGTGGAGCTGTACAGACACAAAGCAGACAAGCACATCCATAAGCAACCAGCACGTCCATCAGCAACAAGCACAAAAAGAGCTCTTGCTGCTGAGATATTTACCCAGCCCCTGTGAAAACAAAAGGGTAGAATAACACTAAATGATCGCTTTTCCTGCTCTGATTTGCCATTTGGAGAATTATCATACTTCATGCATCCAGCAAGATGTGCTTTACCTCTGAAGTAAAGAGCCTCAGCATGGACATGTAATTGCCCACAGTCCTGGCTCCTAGCACCTACTCAATTTTTGTGCAAGCCTAAAGTAAGCCCTATTCCTGAGACAGTAATTAGCATGCCTCTCCCATGTCTTACTAAATGACATCATTCAAGTCTTCGATAGTTGCTCGTATTAGTCCCAGAAAGGTTATTTTCCAGCACTTCTGGCCACAGGGAAACACCGCCCTTGCTTCAGAGCTGAATATGGACAGGCAGAGATCCCAGGGCCCATGCGGATGCCAAGGAAAAGCAGGAAAGCAGGTTCAAACCCCAAGGTCAGGACCACTGGGTCTCCCCTCTCCCCACAAGCTACACCTCCTTCCACTTCAACATTTTAAACACAGGGGCTGCCATGCCACTAAATAAATATGCTGACATACAGCTAGTACGTAGCCTTTAAGCACCAGTGAAAGCCTAAAAGCTCTCTCCGATAGCAACTGCAGTAGAGCTGTGTCCCCATCTCATCAGGCTTTCAGGCTCAGTGAGAAAGAGCCGGAGATCCTCACAGTCCTTGGGGGTCTGCTGGGACTAATCTAGCTTTAACACCAGGGACACAATAACAGGCACAGCTGCTTGCAGCTGAACTGGCTGTGCCATGCTCACTGACGGGAGCACAAGGCATGACCTCACACCCTTGGCTGTGAGGCAAGGCACCCCACTGACTTGTCACTGCCTCGTTTCTTCAGGGTGTACAGCAGAAGAGCAGTCTAGTCAGGAGCACATGTCTTGGCAGATACCCAAGTTGATGTCAAGCTGATGTCTTCTTATTAGTCTTTATAGAAAATAGCATTTGGAGCCAGTATAGCGCTGGGAGGTGTTACAACCACAAGTGAGGACAGAGAAATAATTAAACAGGACCTGAAAAGTTTACAAATCCTGTAAACAGACAAAGAATAACCACAAAGTTTAACTTGGAGAAGGTGCAAGCCAATATAACTAAGCAAAATAATCAAACCCACAGATATTTCATGAAGGAGGCCTTTGGAAAGTGAGAGCTAAAAATCAGTCTGCAAGCAAGAGATGAAGAATGAGTGTGTGCATGTGTGAAGGTGAGAAAGCGAACAGGAGTCTGGAAGAGCACAGCTCTTCTCAGCAGGAATTACACAGCACTAAAAGCATGGGGTCATATTGCACTTTTAAGGACATTGAGATCCGTGTTTAATTTCCGCACATTTGATGCTGTGATAACATTATCTGGGAGGAAGGATGCAGAACTCTCTCCCTGCCCCTGGGGGAGAGCCCCTGCCTTGCTAAGAGCCACAAGAGCTTGGTGGCTGCCCCCAGGCTCAGGGCCCAGTGCAGGGGGTTACAGCCAGCTCCATCATAGCCAGGAGCCTGCAGGGAGGTGCTCCCAGCACTGCAGATGTTCCTTACTCCTGCTGCCTTCCTTGGGTGCGATGGCACCATGGTCACACATTGCAGAAGTGACAGGCTGTGCACTAATGCACACAAGAGTGGTGATCTGATAACCCAAAGAACAAACCTTTCCAAGCAGTGATCAATGAACTCTCATATTCAAGCCTTTTGCAAAAGGATGACAAACATTACCTGTTCTATGTGCTGCACTTGCACTACATGAACCAAAAGTTTGCAGTTAACCAGCTTTGTCCCCACGCTGCATTCCCAGAGAAGAGTCACATCCAGGATGCCTGCCTTGCTGCCAGGGACTGGCTGGAAGGCTGCAGACACAAATGCAAGGGGATCAGACCCCTGTGACCTACAAATGAGATCATGGAGAAGGACAGAAAGAAAACTCAAGCTATTGCTGGGCATCAGTCCTGAATGGGAACCAGCAGACAAAGAGAACTGGAGATCATTTTTACTCTTTGCCAAGAGGCTCGGTTTTCATCCACAAATTAAGGAAAATTATGGAAAATTAGCCCAAAGATAGTAGCCCCTCCCCTGCTACCAGCAGCTGAATATTTGGGGCATTTACCTGAATGGCAAAGAGCTAGTGACGGTCCTCATCTCTTCCTGAGTGAAGACAGACCTGCCCCATGAGGCTCTGAGGATGATTTTCCAGCCACACCAGGCTGAGGTTCAGTCATCCTCCTTCCTTCCCACCCTGCCAGCCAGACCACTCGGTATAAGCGGTGTCCCTTGCTGGCTAGCCCAGCGAGGCTGTAAGGGCTGTTATTTGGATGCTGTCTGTCCCAGAGCATCATTAGGATGCCTGAGGCATTAGTACAGGCGCCCAGAACAAATCCTCTCCAGCAGCCTGAAGGATGAACCTCACATGGCAGATGAGTGTTGAGACCACACTGACCCACTGGTGCTGAGAACAAAATGTTTCATTGTGCCCAGAGGAGCAATTTGTGAAGAATGAAACAAAATTACATGTTTTATTTCATTGGGTTTTGTTCAGAAAGGAGAAAAAATGGCTTTCTCTTCAGGGACTTGTAGGAAACTGTCATTTAGGAGCTGAGACTCAAGTACTCCCTTTGTCTCCAACAGAAAGAGAAAATAACCCTCCCGCCACTGCTGATTATCAGCTGTGAAGGACTTTTTGTCTTCTGTTGTCTCTACCATTTGCTGCAACAGTACTGCTCCTATCCCATTCCACTTCCTTATGAGAACCTCAAGAGTCACCCTCCAACCCTACAAGAGGTCATGTCAGAAATCCAAGAAGGGATTTCTTTCTTCTAAAAAGGGAGTTTCCTGTTGTCTTACCTGCTTAAATCTGCACCTTTAATCTCTACTTTGAACTACTTCCAAACTCATCCCGAGACATTGCTATAGAGCACCGCATCAGGAAGCTGCAAGCATCCGCATGCTGCCTGACGGAGCCAATGTGCCTTCCAGCTCCAGTGTCAACACACCAGGGCAGGGACATCAGCTGTGCAGTTTTTACTTTGAAGGATGTTTTGGGGATGTAAACCACTGAGTATATTACCAAATAGCATTCTTTTGGACTTAGGTAATGTTCATTTTCAGCTTTCAGGCTGAGAACCTTCGCCAGATGATTTAGTGAGCGGCTAACATGAAAGAGGAAGGATATGCTGTTATGTCTAGAATTAAAAGAAAATAAAATGTGCACAGTGAGGAAAATATGCTGTTACACTGGTCTAAACCAAACAAGTCTCTCACATTTGACAAGTAGGACAAGGCAGAAAAAACTCTTCAACATCTGATATACGGTACAAAACTCCCCACCTTGGGAAGATCAGGATTTTCACTACTATCATGCTATGCCCACCACAGCAGCTCTCCTCTCTGCCCTCCAGGTTACTGACTCCAAAGACCTGGTCCCTGCCAGCCAGCCTTTCACATCTCCCATCCTTCCTGCAACTGTATTCTCATGGACTTCAAACTGCCCAGGAGTTTTCCACCCTGGCTGCTTCTGGGGACTAAAATCCTGCTGATGCTTTAATTTTGGCTTTATCAAGTGAGGCTTTCACAGCTCTCCTTTGCCCGAGGGTTTGTTTTTATGCTTAAACGTAATTTCTGGCTCATAGCGGGACACAGCTCCAGGAGCTGCAGCCTCTCCAGGATGGTCGTTTAGCACCCCTCACTGGCAGCCCCCATAAATTAGTCTACTAAAAGGGGCTTTAAAAATACAGGGAGAAGAAATAAACACGAAAGGTAGGAAATAGAAGAACCAGAGAAACCCAGACAACAACAACAGCAGTATCCCTTTCCCTCCTGATTTCCAAGAAATCACATTTCCAAGACAACTGTAATACTTTTTAAAACAGTTTCTCCTGCAAACAGCTCTGGTGCTTCAAAAAACAGAAGTCCCTGCTCCCACATCTATTTTTTCTGAGCATCTACATCAAAACAATCTATTTGAAGAATGTTTTTAGTCCCTTTAAGCCATTAAACAGGTTTCAGCTATTGAAGGTGAGCAGATTAAGGATGACACCAGAAATACACACCCAGGGGACATCTCAGTCATTTGGCATAGTTACAAGTTACATAGTTACAAGAGTAGGGATAATTTTGCTGTCTTTCTGTTTAAGACTTGACTGGATACTGTCCAGGGTAAAATTAACCTAATCTGAAAGCACGCACATCTATAAATTCATCTGCAGTTTTGAATGAGCTACTTGCCATTTTTAGTACTTTTCAACTTCATTTCACACCAAACAGGAAATTACTTCTTTTTCCCCAACCAGTCAAACTCCCCAGTGAACCCATAGCATCCCAGGGTGTGCAAGGCAGGTTCCAAAAGCTGAAGTTAACACTTGTGCATGGAGGTTTTGTCTCTCTGTTAAAGGGCAGTGAATTTATTGCTTCAAGTGCTGTGTCCCGAGATATGACATTTATATGACCGTATCTTACAAAAAATTCAAAGCTGCAAATCATTTTTTAAAAGCACATAGGATTGTATGGGGTTTTTTTAACACCCTATCCAGGCAAATTTCCGAACATGAGTTTTAGCAACAAGCATACTACACTGTAATTCACAGAATCACAGAATCACTTTGCGTGCTTCTAGTGAGAGCAGCATCAGCCAAATGTTTGTAGCCATTGCTAATTCAGAGCTTGCAATAAGGTATTTTTACCTACTGATCCAATGAGCTTTGCCAATATACAAACTCCATGTATCATCCAGTAAAACTCTCAAGGATCAGTCCTGACCTCACAGCCAAAGCACCATTCCAAACATACTGCTGGCATGCCAGTCCTTATTGGGGAAATCTGCTGTTCCATCCACCATAATTACATTTCATTTACCAGGAATACTATCAACAGTGCCCTCAGGTCATTATGATCTCTAGTTTCTGTGATTGCATTTTCAATGACAAGATTCATAAACTGAGACATTTCAAGCCCTACCAGAATATTAGGATAGCATTTCCTTGGACACCAAGATAAACAACACTCAGCCTTTTAACTAGGATTTTTCCCATTTTCTTCAAAAATCATTGAAAGAGTATCGGTGTTGCTGGTAACCTTTAAACTTCAGCTCACTGAACTGTAGCAACCCAAAGAGTCTTGGTACATCTCATGTTTGTCCTAAAGCTTTTTCCAGGTGGAGAATCCAGGCTAGACACAGATCAGGTTGGCACATATTTATGAGGGAATTGAAACATTTTTGAGCCTTTCCTCCCTGCCCTGCCTGCCTGCAGTGCCTTGGAGTAGCCATGCCACTGTCACAGGATGCTGTCGATCAGATGGCTTCTTGATCTCCTTCTCTTCAGCAACCTAAATATGAATTAAGTCTGTCTCCATGCTCTGGTTTAGCAGTTTGCACCTAGGTACTGCCCACTTGGTTAGAAACTGGCTCAGCCTCCACCAAAGCCTTACCAGTGAGGTCAGGGATGAACTTGAGGCCAGATCAATGCAGGAGATTACAAAGGGCCCCCTGGCAAGCACCAGTTTCCAGGGCCAGAGCGCGGCCTTCCTGCAAAGGGAGGTTTTGGATGGAGTTTGGTAAAAGGTTCCCTTTTTATTTCCTCCTGACTTCAGAGCCTCCCAACAGCCACATGTAAACACCTGCCCTGCCAAAGAGCACCATCGCTCAGCAACCAGAGAAAGCCCTGCCTCATGAGACACTATGGAAATCCATTCACAAATACAGTCAGTGTGAAGAGTTTTAAGCCTCCCCCCCCCCTTCTCTGCTTGACTTGGAGCAGATATGAGCTTTCTCACCTTTCAGTCAATGATCTTGTCCATCAGACGAGAGAATTTCTGAGGCAGATCTTCCTCACCTCCTGTTGAAATAGCTTCATTTAGTACATACCACATCCATACTGGAGCAATGAGTATAATCTGACATGAACTTAAACTTGCTCACTTTTTTGTTTCAGGATCCATGCATACTTTCCTACATAAATAAAGCTGAAAAATGTCAGCAAGTTGGGCTGACTACTCAGGATAAATTATATGTCTGCAGGGAAGTCTCTCCTCTGATGAAGACACTTCAGGACCATATTATAGACCACGTTGCTTCAGGAACCTCAGTATGGTTCTGGAGACATTAAATATGTATGAGTATCTCTCTATAAACCTAAGTGACTGGGGAATCTAGAAGCAAAAGCATAAGGCATTTAAATTCTGGATGTAGGGAGACAAAGGTTTAATGCAAACCTAACCCAAAGTAGTCAGAATTCACACTGCATTACTCTCCTCCTTACATAGATCACCCTCTCACAAAAGCTCCTCTGATTTATTTATCAGCCAAAACAACAGCAGGCTTGAGAACTATGTACAAGTTTGAGAAGCACAGGCCTGTGTTTTGTATCAGCAAACAATGCCAGCCCAAGTACCTGGTCCATCACAGATTTCCTGTGGGACTGTAACTACCCATTAGAAGCTGTGATGTGCTTATTTTCATGGCTCATTACCACTGAGTGGGTGCAAATGAAAATAAATCTAATTATGCTTCAAAATCTGAGCCCGACCCCCTGTGGGTGTCATCTTCCAACTTCTTAATATCTTCTGTGAGAATAAATACATTGGAGACTGAGATGCAGTCACGGTCCCTGGAAGCATTCAGAAACTGCATAAACGAGGCCCTCAGTGACATGGTTTAATGTGGTCTTGGCAGTCCTGGGGTAATAGTTGGACTTGATCTTAAAGGTCTTTTCTGATTCTCTTAGCTGATTCTATAAAACAGTGTTGGTGTTTTGTATTCCTCTGAACAGTCCGTCAGTATTGTTTGCTGTGTTTCTAGATAGCAGCTAATAAGAATTTTTCACTGCAGCTTGCAAGTCAAATGAGTCTTTAATGGCATGACAGGAAGCTAACAAACATTAGAGGAAAGGTTGTGACAGATTTCTGTGTGTCTCATCTCTCTGGCTGCTTGCACACGTGTCAGACAGCTCAGCTGGCTCTACAAAAGTGCACTGGGATCACCATATTCCACCAGAAGGCTAAAAGGGCCAAGTATCTTCACACTGCATGAGGGGGAATGGAACTCCATCTCTGGCATTCCCAAAACTAACCAAATAACCACCATCGCAACAACACAGCTGTAAGGAGAAGCTGTGAAAAATCTAGTCCCAAAAGGCTGTGTAAATACCAGCACCCTCTTATCCTCTTTCTAAACTTGTTGCCTATTTTTCCTCTAAATCAGTGATGACTACCAGGGTCTCCACCTTTCCTAAGCTTCTGGTGAAAGAGGTAACATCTTCCTGAGGAGGAAGGGCTAGATCCACATTTCCACCCTCTGAGGATGGAAGCATAAAATCATACGGGCACTGAGAACCCTGCCTCTCAGCCTCTTCTCAGCAGGAAGGATCAGCTGGCATCAACACCAAGTATTAAGAAGTAAAGCAGTTCCTTGAATCAATCAGGGATTGCACAGCCTGGGGACCACTGTCAGCTCTCTGTGGCAGTTGTGAGTGATCTATACATCCACACAGATATATCTAGACAGGTGGGAGTGAGATACATCTCTCTGTGTACATTTATTAAAAAATGATGGATTTGTATATATGAATAGGGACATATCCACATCCTACACACTTAAATGTGAAAATAAAGTGAAGGTAAATCTCTGCTGGAAGATAGAAATTAATTCTGAAACCATTAGTTCAGTGGGTTTCTTTTTATGAACATTACATTAACGAACTGTGATACAAAAGTGATGAGATGATTAGTTACAGATTGCAAGTACAGGTACCCCCAAAATAGATATTTAAAGATCTGATGCCAAAAGACATTTGTGCAGTTCCATAATACTCTTTTTCACAAAGTTCAAGACTCACACAATGATCACGCAGAAATCACCTTGATACATGTCGACAGTATTTCCCCACAAAGAAAACCAGGCTATTTTCTCACACATTTCTGGGAAGTCTTCTTTTTTTTTTTTCAGGATTAGAATAAGATGCAATTGTATTCTTAACTTTTCAAATTATAAAGACTGATTTCAGCATTTTAACGCCCAAGCAGATATAATAAACCACATGAGCTCAGAGCTCTCATTGCACTTATTTTTATCCTGCCTCCTGCGCTGACAGCTTCATTTCTGCAGAGAACAGGTTAATACACTCTGCGGGGGGGGGGGGGGGGGGGGGGGGGGAATAAATAAACAAATTGTTCGTGCTGTCTGAGCTACAGAATTAGGGAATCGCTGATGCCGGATGAGGACTCTGGAGATCACCTACTCCAGCTCCCTGATAAAAGCAGGTCCAACTCGAGCGGGTTGCTCAGAGCCAGTGACACAGTTGCTCAGTGACAGTCCGTTCCCCATAGCTAAAGCCACGTTACTCGAGCGCACCCTAGTGAAAACCCTGTAGAAGCCTTTTTTTTCTGGCTTAAAATCCTGCAAGTTATCTATTTCTAGCTATCGGTGTTTCGCTGCCTTGATGATAGGGTCTGGATTGTAAAAAATACACCCAGTAAAGCAAACGAGAAGAGTTAGATGCCTCAGAACTTTACAAAACTCCAGTTAGGTAATTTACCTGCCTATGAATGATGCTAAATTGCTTTTTGCAGTGAGACACTGAAGGTGAATTGCACAGGTCTTCACAAAGGTCCTGCAATCCTTTTCAGTTTTTCTTTCGAATATTTTCCTTTCTACATAGAGATTAAGTTGTTGCTCTTACAGAAGAGGTTCATATTTCTGTAAGTTAAAATCACAGAATCAATCACAGATTCAGCACAGTTGGCTTTTTTGGCTGCCAGAGCACACTGCTAATTCGTATTCAACTTGCAATCAATCCAGACGCCTGGATCACTTTCTGCAGGACTGCTTTACAGCCGATTGTCCTCTAGTTTGTACTCATAACCAACATTCCCCCTTTCCCTCGTGCAGAATCCAGCAGCTGCTCCTGTTAAATTTAATACAGCTCAGCTCCCCAGCCCATCCAGATCTCTCTGTAAGGCCTCCCTACCTTACAGGGAGTCCACAGCTTCTCCTGATTTGGTATCATCAGCAAACTTACTTCATGTACATTCGATTCCTGCATCCAGATAATTTATAAAAACACTAAAGAGCACTTGCCCTAACACTGAGGCCTGAGGAACCCTGCTGGTGACTGGCTGCCAGCCTGATGTAACCCCATGTTACTCTTTGAGCTCAATCTGTCAGCCAATTGCTCACCCAGCATACCATGGACTTGTCTAGCTGTATGCTGCACCATTTGTGCAGAAGGATACTGTGAAAGATAGTAATGGGACTTTGATAAAATAAGCAATTTTGTTAAAGTCTACTGGTTTCCCTTGGTCAGCCACATGCGCAACCTTGTCATATAAGGAAATCAGGTTAGTTTAAAGGACTATCTCCTTATGAACCTCTGCTGGCTAGGGCCTCCTTTCTTACCCTTCTTGAACACTGGGACAACATTTGCTACCTTTGAAGTGACTGGCACTTCTCCAGACTCCCAAGAGCATTGGAAAATAATGGAGAGAAGCCTCATAATAACATCAGTCAGTTCTCCCAGTGCCCTGGGATAGATCCCATCAGGACCCACAGATTTACGTGCATCAGGCTGGAGCAGCAAGTCTCAAACAAGTTCAGGTTCCGCTGGGAGTCTTTCATCCCACCAGTCACTGAATTCAAAACAGGTCTCCAGGGTCCCAGGGCCCATCATTGGTGTTGAAGACAGAGGTGACCAAGGCATTAAAAGCCTCTGCTTTGTCTGTGACCTTATCTGTGAGGTTTTCGACCTCATCAAGCAACAGATCAATATTATCTTTGATCTTTCTTTTGCTGTTAACATAATTTAAAAAGCCCTTTTGGTTGTCCTTCACAGTGCTGGCCACCTTGAGCTCTAATCGAGCTAAGGTCACACTAATTTTCTCCCTGCAGTTGCAAACGGCATCTCTGTAGTTTTCCTGTGTCACCTGTCCTTCTTTCCAATGTCCATACATCCTTAGCTTTTGAAGTCCAGTACATTCTCTACCTAATTTCACAATGCAAATCTAAATCTGTTTCTGACATCAAATACGTAGGCAATGCTATACTGTTAGCAGCAGGAGATTTAAGATAAAACCACTTATACATCCTGACTGTGTCTTCTCATGGCAAAGTAATTTTAAAGACAGAGTTAAGAATAAATATACAAAATATTTATAGAAAGTATCCTAAGGAAAGGATCTAAAACACTAAATGCTTCAGACTTGTAACAGGCATGAATAATCTCATAGTAGCCACCTGCAGGAGGTACCATAACAATAAAGAGACCTTAATAAATAGCCCTGAAACTATTTAATCTGCCAGATAAACCTCTCTGAAGTGTTCAATCAAAATACACATGGCTAAGATAAACTATGGTAAGACATACGCATTTTTATTTACTACCACTATAAATTCTCCACTTTCAGGAGATATTGCTAGTTGTGCCTTTATAATTCTTTGAACTACATCTGACTGTGATGCGCACTTGTGCACTTATCTGATACCTTATCTTTAGGCAAACTTAAAACAACTGTGGGATTTCCCATACTTACAGATGGCTCCCCACTGCTTAAATGAACAGGGACAAAAGAAAAATCCACCAGCTCTCTCATTTTGTGCTACAACTGAACAAACTCCCCTTAATTGTCACCTGTTCTAGAGACCTGCACAGACACCTGAAACAGTCGTTTTGCTGCCGAATCCTGCAGGGCCAACACGTGCAACTGAACATAAACCCATTCTGACCAAGACATCTGGTATTTGTATGGTACTATTCATGGTTCCCAGCTGTCGAAGCACAGCACATCCTCTACTACTGGCTAGAAACGAAGCTATCTAGGTCAAACAGTACTTAACCATCTCAGGCTTTGCCCTCAGCAAAGTAGCCACAGTACAGACAGCTAAATCTGTCTTTTGATGCAGTTTTGTAATGCTCATTAAGACCTACGCTTGAGCTAACATCAGCGCCTGGGATAACCCACACCAGGGGTAACTGAGTGCTGACAATACACATCACTCAAGTGAAATTACATTCTGCTCAAGATCACTTGATAACACCTCCAAACCTACTGCTCATTTAAAAAAAAAAAAAAATATATATATATATATATATATATATATTTAAGGAAGGCATATCCCTTGTTTCTAATCAAATGGATGCAAATGGCCCAGTTGATAGTACAAAGCCAAATTAAAAGTAGTCTTTCATCAAGCTGTATTTCATTCAGGAAGGAACAATCATCAGTCACAGAGCTTGGCTCTGCTCTGCTTTCTTCTCTTGAAAGAAGCATCAGTTATTTGCTGGTTGAGTGTACAGGCTAAATGAGTAAGTTCTCTTATGTTAGAGCCTGCTGTTGCCTGTGAAGCTAACTGAATTAGCAGTTTGACCCTCTCCTGGTCACTGAAGGGTTTACACATCTTAGCATCTATTCCTTCCCACTGCTACAGAACTGAAGGAAAACAATCTTATATGATACGCATCACTGTAAAAAAGAAGTAATATAGCAGGTGAGGTCAGTCACTGGAACAGGCTTTCAGGGCAGCAGTCACCACACCAAGCCTGTCAGATTTCAAGGACTGTTTGGATGACGCTGTTGGTCCAAATCAATGAAAGACTTACAACATTTAGAACACAAAAAAAATTTCTATTTTTCAGATGAATGTGAAATCTTACTCCTTGTTTTTAGTAGCATGGGAGGGAAAGGAAGCAGACCAACAGAAACACTTAAGCAAAAGCCATGTATTTTATTTCTATCAAGTTATTATTTAACGCCTAAAGAGCTGCACAAAACAACTTCAGAGAACTGCACCTTTACACTTCCCCATGTGTTATCATGGCTACTGAGAAAAGAAAAAACATTTTAAACTTGTTTTAACCTGAAGCTCTTGTAGCATAGTTTTTGTAAAGTTAGCCTCTGCTGTAACTGAACACCACAGTCACAAGCATCAAAAAGTTATAGGTACTTTCCATATTGAGTTAGTAGTGTCAGATAAAATATCATGCAGCAGTACAGCACTGAAAATAGCTGAATACATTTTGATTAGAAAGATTACACCTGAAATTTAGGACAGTGCTTGTACATAGAAGACTACAAACGAAACATGTCAGCAAAATCAGTAAATGGTTGAATTATATCAACATTTGTAGTAGGTAATATTTAGTTGATTAATATACCATACCATATGAAAATAACTCTTTAGAAATATTAGAGTGGATGCACTCACTGAATAATTTTCTACTGCAGCATTCATATTATGAATGGAACTGTTTACAGCAGGGACATTTTCTTTGGTACAATGCGCTTAAAATGACAGTAAGCTGGCCACATGTATGTAAGGCAAGGGCATATCAAGGCAGACTTGTAACAGGAAGTCCCTGATGGCAACTGCAGTAATCATTGCATTGTATGTATACAGATCATACTTCAAAATTCTTCTTTTGCAGCATGCAGCAACAAAGGATACTTTCCAAATCCTTTAGTAAGAAACTGCAACTTCTGCACCATCAAAAGCACACTGTGAATCATTGCTTCTCAAGAGAAATTATCAATATTGCTTCTTCTATTGTCAGTATTATGTAAAGCTGGAACTGAAAAACAAAAGCAAGCACATAAACTGTAACGTACTCTGAAGAAATAAAACTAAACCAGGGAAAACAAATATAACTATTTTCTGTAGTTGAGAGTTACTCATAATAGTGCAGATAATGACTTCTACTACCAACAATTCCACTTTCATATGTAAAATGAGGAAAAAGAGTTTAGGAAAAGGAACTCAGTAATATTACTTGAAATGCAATAAATTTTGGCAAAAACACAAGCAGGCTGCTAGCATACACCCAAAACCGTGTACCCATCTAGCTTCTAAAGTTCTTCAAAGTGTAGCAGTTACGAATACTTTCTGTACCAAAAAATCTGCTTTCAGCTGCAGTAAGATATTAATCAACAAAATGTTCTCTGCAGTAAAGTTGTAGCTTATTGGAAAGAAAATTAGCCAAGTGGCTTCTGGGTTTGGAGGAGAAAAAAATCTAACATATGAATATTTAATTCAATGTTTATATATTAAAAAAAATGGGCATGTTATTCGGGAGTCTTATTTTGACCACATTTCTGATATTTCACAACTCACTTGAGGGTTTTGTTTGGGAGTGGAGAAATAAAGGAAGTGAAATGTTTATCAGGTCATATTCTGCACTCAGTGTAATTTTACAGCAAATTTCACCAATCTTTCTCAAAATGCTGTCCTAGGAAGACATACACAATGTTATGGGACAGCAGCAGACTGCTTCACAAAAATAACATGGCCTACATTCAAAACCTCAGTGCTGCAATCAAATTTGTCATTTCTGGAATCCCCTGGGTGAATTTCTCTCCCTCTCTAACTTCTCCCTCTCCCTCTTGCTCTGCTCGAGAACAGTCACAATTTCTTCATCCCTGATATCAAAGCACAGCAATTCAAGTTGAAAACCTTGGTTCCTTCAAGGAAAAAAAAAAAAAAAAAAAGGATGCTCATAGAATATACAGTAATCACTCTAAAATTAAATCCACCATGAGGGTAATTTACACGCTTCCGTCTTCTTATCACAGAACAGGAGCATGTTTGTACGTTTTCTAAAAGATTACTGAAATTTGTGTTATAAAAGTGGTATGTGAAGAAGTTTTCTTCTTGCTGCCTCTGATAACTAGCATCAGCACTTACTTTTTGTGGTCCTTGCCTTTGTTCAACAGCAATGGCAGAGATAGATGCTTCTGACTGGAGTAACTCAGTCTTAACTTTCTTCTCAAGAAATGCAGCTATTTCATCTTCTAGAACTTTTTTCTTTTTCTCTAATTTCAGGTGAGCCTCTTCAAGAATTTGCATTTGATGTTCATGTTTAGCCAGTTGCTGTTTAAGTACAAAAAAAATATTTCCAACTAGTAACACAAGGTGGTGATATCACAATACAAAACCCCTCTGCAATAAAACCGTAAAACCTACCTCAGTTTGTGCTAAAACTCATTTACAATTTGCAGTTCTTTCCCTAAGCCTAAAACCAAAAACCCAGAAAAATAACCACTCAAATTGTTTTCACAGAAGCCAGACTACAGACACAAAGTACAGATGGAAACCGAATTTTCAGCCTGAGTAACCTCACAACATTCTTTATTCCTCCTGAATTGCCTGCCTTCATAAGAAATAATTAAGACTATAAATGTAACAGTAGGCCTGTTCTACACAGTAAAGCTGTCAGATTTTATGTGTGTGTATGTATGTATAACACTCATCTATTTACTTCATTGCCACAGTTAACTAAATGCACTGTAAAAACAGATATACCAACAAAAATTCAGGGTAGAAACAGTAAGCTCCTAAGCAAGCGTATGTCTCAGGAGTGGTAATGCTGCACAAGCATCTTCTGAATAAAGAATGAGAAAGCCATCTGAAGTACAACAGAAATTCCTGGTTTTCTTTAGATTTCAGATACACAGACACACTTCTCAAATAATGAGCAACAAGAGTCTATGACAAATGTTGCTTAGCAGTGACTGCATGATCACTTTCCCACATTAGGAACTGTGAAAACTAACAGCCATAATTCAATTGCAGTATGCAGAGCTCACAAGCCACCAGATACAAATCATAGAAGGAAAACATCAAACGGTACATGGCCAAGTGTTCTTCCAATTGGATAGCCTAATACTGAGAAGGATTGAACCTGATTTTTTTCCTCTGCAAGTAGCATGCAGGACTTAACAGATTTAGAAAACAAATATATAAAACATGCACCTAAACACCTTGCAAAAACTGCTACCTCTTTTCTGGGAGACAGAGGTACAGAACATTAATAAATCTGCACAAATTTCCAATTTCAATTACACTAGTGTTTGAATATAAATATGCATGACCATGGTAGAGTCTGGCAGAAAGTAGATGAGAAGATCCTGTTTCACCAGACCAGCTTGACAGGACTAAATCTTCAACAACACATTCAAGAAATGTTCTACATCTCCAAATACTCTTAAGGCAGCTAGATATAGATGAGATTTTAAAACCAGAACAAGATCAACAAAATCACACCACCCAAAATTCAAACCTCTCAACACGAGGGTTGAACTTATATTTAATTACTAAACCTGGAGGTCATACAAGCACACATGCCCCACTCCCTCAGGCTGAAAAACAACCCATGGGATTTTTTTTTCCTGAAATCATGTTTTTCACAGAGCAACCTGTGCATGGAAAGCACTTAGAGTGCTGCTATGGCATACAGATGTTTCTCAGCATACTGCTAGAGAAGACAAAGAAACATGCAACCATTATATTTATATGCCCTTTTACTTCACCAAATCATCTCCTACCTATTGACTTGTTCCAGCTTTCCAGCAAAGCCTTTAGACTATAAGCTCCCTCCTTCCAAAAAAATCCAAAGACATCCACTTACAGAATCATTTAGGTTTCAAAAGGCCCTTCAGATCATCAAGTCCAGCTGATAACCTATCACTGATAAGTCCACCACTAAAACATGACCCTAAGTGCCAGATCTAGATGTCTTTTACATACCTGCAGGGAACATGACCCCACCCTCCCTGGGCAGCTTTTTCCAATGCCTGACAACCCTTTCAGTTGAAGAAGTTTATCTAATCTAAACCTCCCCTGGCATAACTTGAGGCTGTTTCCTCTTGTCATCTCACTTGTTACCTGAGAAAAAGAGACCAACCCGCATGTCACTAAAGCCTCCTTTCAGATAGTTGTAGAGAGTGATAAGGTCTCCCCTGAGCCTCATTTTTTTCAGGCTAAACAAACCCAGATCCCTCAGCTGCTCCAGGTAAGACTTGGTCTCTTGTTTGCTGTGTCTAATCAACCTGCTAATCTAATCAACCTAATAAGTCAGTCTGCTTTTGATTACTCACATTACATTACTGCCCTCAAAATATCAGGAAATTATGCTAAAAAGTTAAGTGTTTCGAATCTTCAGTTCGAATCTCAGCAAACAAACTTAAGTCAGACAGGCATGCTTACCTGTTGCTTTTCTTCTTTAAACATTGCTGCTTTCTCCTTCTTTCTCTGCACATACTGTTCTCTTAGCTCATTCTCTTCTCTTTGCAGTTCAAGGTAGAACTCAGACCACTCTGCTTCATAGACTTCCTGTGGACTAAAGTCCAAAAATGTAAGCAAGTCTCTAGTAAGCTGCTTTAGTCAATGTGGAATGCCACCAATCTGGAATATTATGTAAAAATTAATATTCATCTGAAATATTAATTTCTACGGCTTGTGACATAAAAATTCACAAACAAACCTAAAGAGAAGGTAGCATCTTACCTTTCTGTGTCTATACCACCACTGCTATTACCACAGTGCTGGCAGGAAAAGTTCTGCTTTTCAGGGAAAAATGGAGTTGTGCACAGACTTGTTTCATACACCAAAGAGCACACTACCTTTGAAAAGCACACCTGGCTTAATGATGCAAGTTTTTCCAACCAAACAAGTACCACAAACTTCTCTAAGTCACAAGATTCCAGAGACACAGAATTGGTGGATGAGAGCTGTGCTAATGGCTATTACAAAACAAAAAGGATTGAATGTAACCACGGGTAAAGTTCCAGCTCTTTATTCT
The DNA here is from genome assembly GCF_012275295.1 of Melopsittacus undulatus. NCBI lineage: Eukaryota > Metazoa > Chordata > Aves > Psittaciformes > Psittaculidae > Melopsittacus > Melopsittacus undulatus. The sequence goes on along the minus strand of NC_047528.1, from coordinate 61,041,732 downwards.
GGGGCTATTCTTTTACATCATTTATAGTTTCTGACAGCTCCTGAGTGCTGACTGCTCAGCCATCCTCAGCTATCTTGAGTTACTGTCCTTTGCCATGTATCTCACGCTTTCCACTATGAGGTAAAATAAGTTTATATGTCTACCAAATATTTAAATTTGGTTTAGATTTTTAAAAAACATACACACTTTTGTACCACTTTTTAAGACTAATCTTTTTCTGTTTCTATTAAAACAGAATGGAAAGACTTACAAAAAAGTACATCTAAAAACTTAATAATTTAGAGCATAAGTAATCTTAAACAGCTTTCTTCCATATTTAAAATTATGACTGACCAGTTTCCCAATCCTAAAATTTCTTATTTGTATTTCAAATATAACCCAAAGAGAGAGAAAAATCATCTTGAAATTGCACATAACAGATGTAATGTTTGCAACCTCTCAAGGTCAGAGCACTTTTTGAATTTTATCTTATTTGAGCAATACATTGCAATAAAACACATTCAGAACAACAATTTTTTGGGGCTTGTTTTTGGGGTAGGGGGGTTTATCAGCTGTGAAGCAACTTAGGTCATCCTGAAATTGCATCTACCACATGAAACAGGGGCATGGTTTTCACACAGGTATATTAATCCAAATTATCTTTAAGTTTAGACAACATATGTAATAACAATAAAGCTACAACACAGATTTTTCTAGTGCTAGCAATCTCACTGTACACACTTTTGGGCCCTGTGTCAGTTCTACCAGCTAACATGCTGACTTTGGGTGCAATTAAAGCCACTAGAACAAGTGCTAGACTAAACTAACATGTTGCAATCACACCTTCATTTCACCATGCGGACACCTTTAGACTTGACCTAAGCTAGTTTACCAGGCAAAAGCAATTTTGTCTTGAAATTAGTAAAAGATTAACTTTGAAGACACTGAATTTATGAAGTAATCAAATTACATGTTTCAGGAAGAGAAGAAATAAAAACATAATTTTTTAATACCCCCTCCACCTGGACTGAACTGCTCTGGAAATTGTTCTGGAAATCACAAAGACAAAATTAAAACAGTGTTTCATCTTCTGTGTCTGGCACATCAGCAGTATAATGATCCAAACAGCCTTTGGTTTTAGGAAGTTTGGGGAGGACAGGAAAATAATTAACCAGATCTTAAGCTAATCCTTTCAACATTACTGCCTTCACTGCTCACATTAAAATGCTTTTCAGTTTACCTGAAGACTGTTTTCATTACTTCTCATATAGCACATTGTGAAAATCATATTCATAAGGTTCTTTCATTCTTACAGGTTGGATCTCTAGGATTTTATACCTGTACATAAACTTTTGCAAAATTAAGATGATAATTATTCAGATAATATAGTCTTATTGAGGTTTTGGAGGAAGGAAAGGAATTGTGAAGAAAGTCTATACCTTACTAATGCATTACATACCTCATAACAGCACTATTGCCTACCTTTCTACAGAAGCACAGCTGTAACACACAGTTTTTCTCTCTGGATAAGACATAGTACATGGAAGGCTAAATATAAAGATGCAAAACAAACACGTTACATTCATAAATAAAGATTCTGACTGAAGCAAATTCAGCTCTCAATGGAACAGAAAGTTTATGTGCTACAAACAGCACAGGTGTTTACATAATATTTTTCAGTTTGTTCAATTAAATTTAAAAAAACTTTTAAATTTGAGACCCACACTTGTAACTTTTTGTATAACATTTATCGATTAAGCTGTATCAGAAAAACTAAAAATTTTAAAAGTTAATTAGTAGTAGGTATTTTTAGCAAGGTCCCTTGACTCAGTGAACTACATACGGTAATACTAAGCAACACTAAGGATGTGATAGATCTAAATAATTGCCATTTTCCCAGAGGAGGCATGAAAAAAGAGCATTTTGATTGTGGTTTAGCTTTACCATAAGGAGGACAAAATATTTAGCTCTAATGCAGAGGTCTCCAGTTGGTCAGATGAATCCCATTCCTGAGGGACTACTTAAGAAAGAAGCCTAATAGCCTTTCAGATATTAGTTTTCCTTTCTTAGAAAAGGCAACTAGAGTCATACCAACCTTCCTTTACACATAACCTTATTCACACTACTCAATCCTTCCTGGTTTTCTCTCATCATTCTCAAAATGGATTAAAAAATTAACATGTTTTTGTTCAATAACTGCAAGGTCTGAATATCCCAGTTTCAGGGAAAAAATAAACTGGTCACGTGTTGAAAACTGAGATGTTTGTGTTACAATCACGTTTAACCGTAATTATGATGAAGAACCAATTGTGATTATGAGCATAGAAAAACAACTAAACAAGAAAACTATTAACCTTAGAGAATCCAACTATGCAAGCATACAGCCTGAATATCAACCTTTGGCTTTTTTCAGCAGGTTCTTGCTTATTAGTTTTCTTTCAAAGCAAGAACATCCCCTTAAGCAACAACACATCCTAGATTGGAAAATGGACTTAAAAAATGTCCAACTTCAAAACAGCAGTAATCTTCCCTTCCAAACATCTAAGGTTACTAAGTGTGTATATATTTAGAAGTTTGTTCATCTGGAAGCAGTCCTCATGTCTAGATTTCTGTTTTCATCTACCCCAATTTTTTCTATTATGCACATCTCAGCAATTATCTCTTGCTGAATTAACCTCATTCATATTCCTAATGGACATAACAGAACCATAAAAAAGGCAGGACCAGACTATCCACACAAAAAAGTGTCTATCATTATTTTTCAACAACATAGAAATGCAAATCCCCATTTTAAGTACTAAAAAATTCTAATAAAACCACTTCCTGGGTTTTACATCTAACAGATACTGTATAAAATACACTAAGCATCCTCCCAAATACTCTGCTGTCCATCAACCATTATATAAATTTTGCCATAACTGGCTTTCCAAGTCCAGACTAGCTGCTTTTCAAGTCCAGATTGGCTGCTTTTCATGGCTTGGAATCCAGATTATACCTATATGACTAGCATTAGATGGTATTTCATTTATTCCCCAAAGCACCATATGTTGGATTCTTTAAAGCAGTTTACCACATTATACTTTAATCTGATATGGCATATATGTGATCAAAATTTTCATGACCTTCTGGAACGAACCCCCAAGTTTTGTATATTGTCTTTGCAAGGAATGAGATTAAGCAAATTGCCAATTAGCCATTAATTTAAGTTATTCTAATTGTTCCTACCCAATTCAAATAATGGATTGATAAAATACCAGTATAAACCAGGTATCCTGAAAGCCGCACAATTAATAGCCCAAATTCCTATACATGATTTTACATTCAGCAATTGCAATACCCAAAGGCCTGTCTACATCCTTACACCTTTTTAACTATAAAACTAGTGCCCCTCCATACTCCCTAAGTATTTTTTACTCATTGTGAGTACTTTCACGGATCTTTCCCACACAGCATCCTACTGCAGTACTGCCAAGGTCCCAGGAGTTTCAAAAGACAGTACTTGATTCAGAAGTAATGATTTACTGACAACAAATGCACACCGGCTGGCCAACAGCTGATAGGAACAGAGGTCTTCTGCTTTTCCTGCAGTGAGAACACTAACCATGTAATCCCCTGGAAGCATCTAACCCTTCACAGAAGTTTGAAAATGGAGAGGTGGTTCATAAGTTATTAGGGACAGACTAACAGACCATGCAGGTAAACTGAATTCTCCCTGCAAGTGTGGTTAATTAAATAGTTAACTCTTAGAATGCAGTTGCAAATAAACAAATTTAAATGTTATTATGATGCAAATTCACAAAAAATGTAGAAGTAGAGAAGAGGTATTTTTGAAGTTGTGTACACTTTCAAAAGTGTACACAAGAGTGTCACTTCAGACTACTATCTTTATTTTCCCTCCTCGCACCTAGTAATAAAAATGCAAATCCATTTTTCTGTTGTGTGATGAAACCATCTCTTTCCAGGTCTCCTATATAAACATAAACCTTACCAACATGTTTTTTCACACATAAGAGTGAAAGTCTTTGATGATGATGATGGCTTGACTTCATGAACGAAGATTTGGGAAGGGCTTTACCCACACTTACTACAAGCACACTGATGACTAAAAAGGCCAAAGCCTTTACAGATCTGCTTGATTGATTGATGGCTTGGTTTTGCGAGCGAGCAAATATTTGGGAAGGGCTTTAACCACGCTTACTACAAGCACAATGACCAAGGGCATGTGGGATATGCAAATCTGGTTGAAAACGGTGCTTTAGGCAATCAGGGAGTGTCCAACCAGGGCTGTCATCTCCTGAGCAATCTCGAGCTACCCATGAGCTGGTCCATCCACATGCAAGGTTGGATCTGCAGCTTCCCATGCCCCTTGTCACCTACCGATTCAACCCTCACTCGTCCATACCGACAAGTGAGAGCCAAGCCCTTCCAGCCTGCGCAGGGGATGTTTTAACTGAGGCACAGCTTGCACAGAACTATCCCACACCCAAGGTTTAACTGCCAGGCCTTGCGAGCTAAGACAATGACAGCAAAATCCGCAGGTCATAGGTTTTGTAAGTGTCCTTCTCTTAGATGGCAGACCATACAAGGCTAGATGAGCTCCATCAGCCCCAGTTTGAAGATAGGAGTTTTCCTTCTCCTGTGAGAAGGGCCTGTCTTCACTAAAGAAAACTCAGGAAGGGCTTTAACCCACACATTCTGAGCAAGACTGTCATTTCCTGGATCAGCCTCAAGCATTTAGGCAGGATTCTGACTTAGAGGCGTTCAGTCACAAGCCTGCAGATGGTAGCCTCGTGCCAGTGGCTCCTCAGCCAAGCGCACAACCTATCCATCCCACAAGGTAACTGAAAACCCAAAAATTACTCAGTTTGCTTTGCAGTGCTGTACAATTTTGGATGAATAAACTAGTGCTGTACTTTTAAATACAGAAGAGGGGTACAGGAACTTCACAGGCAGCTTTTTTCACCCAGGACAACATGTCATGGAAAGGCAGGACATGTTAGCTACTCAAATGTCAACGTTCAAATGCTACAAACCCCAGTGCAGTAAAATCAGCAGAGTACTGAAGTCCAGCAGAAATTTTCTAAATTTACATAAAAGAACCCTCAACTGAAATTACCAAATTTAGCATTTAGAAAGCTACATCACAGGCACAAAATACAACTTCTCAACATGCATTTTGACCATTATTTATACAAGTACCTTGAAATCTTATTCATCAGTCCATTCATACTGCTATGGTATATTAACTATACTTTAAAACTGAGGATCTTAGAATTCTTGTGTACATATTGTAAACACCTTTAAGGACAAAGAGGATGACAACTTAATAACACATTTTTGCCTAGAAGGATAGAATAGTCCCCATTCTGAAAGATATTGAAATTTACAGGCAGCACTGAACTTCCTCTATGGAATGCAATGGTTTCTACCACATTTTTGAGGAGGACACTTTTTATCATTCCCTTAGTAGCTCCATAAAACACCTTATGGGTAGGGCTACATTAGTCTGCCAGTTACACTACATACAAATTCCTTAAATTCTCTTCCTTTTTTATGATATCATAAAATATCTCTCCCAAAAGACAAAAGGCTTTGTCTTTCAGCCCTCAGTGCCACTCACTATGCCACATAACTGTAAGACAACCACGTATCCTAGATCCAGTCCCATTTTTAAATATGGGAAAAGTCTGTGGTCAGCTTCAGTTGGTTTTAAACCTTATTCACCTTCAGTTCTCTATTTATGAGACAGATGTTTCTTGTTAAGTCAAGAAAAACGTCAAGAGATCACTGTGATTCATGGTAGCTCAAGATCATGTAAATGAACTAATCCTTAAATGCACCTTAAGAGTTGAGAAAAAAGTGCCCACATCCAGCATCTTCCTTGGCCATGTTAATCTTATTTATTATTATTTGAACAATATGTAAGTTGGACCTAATTAAAGTGGAAGAAATGCTGTAACTGTGAGCTACAGTAACTGCAACTGCCTTAGAACTTTTGTGCAAAGTAGAGGTGAAAGCAAAGAATTTAACCCACTAAAAACAACTATTTAGAGGGAAACCATTTAAAAGCTTGTTTTGTTGTGGGTTTTTTTTTTACCAGAACAGAATGAGTAATGACAGTCTGATGACTAGGTAAAACAGGAAGTAAAAAAAAACAGTTGGCTCAAAGCACTAGAAATTGTTCTTAATGCAAAGTCTTATTTTGTTTCATGTCTGGTTTAAGTCAGTATTTCCCACCATGACTATGTAATAATAGCACTTTGATAAACTGTGAAGACTTGAACAAGTCCTGAAGCATCAGTTCTTCCCCATTAGGATTCTAATGACTTATAAAATACAGTCCCATGCATAAAGCAACCAAAGAAGGTTGGAAGAGCGAGAGGAAGATGACAGAATTGGAAATAAAAGATTAAATAAACTGGATATAGAAATCATAAATATTTCCTGGAAAAAAAGTAGCTTTACTGCATGAAACAACCAAGTGTCTCTAACCCTCTGCTTAACTTTCCTTTATTAACTTCCGATAGTCTAGCAAGAGGTTTGTTAACCTGAAAAGGCTAGACACTGGTTATTGTGGCAGACAATACAAGGAGTCAACAGTGTAACCAACGATTTTGCAAGTTTTTGCTTCAGTTTCTTCTGAATTTTGATTAAAACAAGACCATTGTTCAGAATCAAACATAAAGACAGAAAATAAAACAGCATGCTGATATATTATTAAAATAGTCTAAAATGCATAAAGTGCATGTACCTGAAGAAAATTTACATTGTCTAGGACAAAAAATTAATTTCACAGGTTTATTATAAAAGAGAAAGATTGCAGAAATACAACCAGCTTGTATGCCTTTAAAAGCAATGTTCATATAATCCCACATACTTCTCCACTAAGATAACTGCATGAACAGCAACATACTTACTCTGATTAAAAAAAAACACAAAACAACAATCAAAAAGCCACCAACTTTTCTTTTTCCCCTCTTATGAAAACTATTCTATGTATGCTCTGTATTGGGTTGATACAGTCAAATGTGAAGTGAATAGATGCTGAAAGCAAGTGCTGCACATGCAGTCCTTTACCTGACTGGTTCGTTCCCTGGACCCATGTCTCTGAAGCCCATCTCTTCCAGTCTGCACCGTCTGTACAACTCATAATGTTGTGCATGAGTCTGCTCTCTTAAGTCTTCCATATTTGTGCAAATAAGCATCTCACGAAGCTTTACAAAGTCACAGTGGTTCTCATTTTCCACTAATGAGTTAAAAGAGGAAGATTTTATTACTATGCATAACTAGCAAAATTGTCAAAATATATTTTTTTCAGCATTAATTTATTTTGTTTACTAATTATAATTCCACAAAAATGCATATTGTTATTTCCTATACATCTCATAATTCCTTATAATTTCAAATATACACACTGAAGCACTAATTAAGTACTGGTGAACATGTTCCAACACACCCTGATTTCCTGTTTGAGTTGAATAATGATAAATATCGTTCTTTTTTTCTCTTTTTCTCTACTGACAGTCATGAAACTTTGAAATTTGGTAGTACTAGAGGCACTGCTACCATATTAACCTACCCAAATATTACATACACTATCTCACAGCTTGATTCCAGTGATAGCATCATTGCTGATGGAACTACCAGTTAGTTCACACCTCAAGTATTAATTGCTAAACTCCTTTAACTGTTGATCCAAAAAACAATCAATATGGCATCAGCGGCTAATATGAGCCCCTTTACGTGTTGGTGAATTTTATATTGCAGCAATAAGAATCTTGTAAAAACACCTTTGAGAATTCATTTACCTTGTACAGTGCCCCAAGGGTACTGACGAACTCTCACCATTTTGTTTTCAATTTGCACCTTTTCGTCACTTCCTACCACCGCAAATGGCATGTGCCCCTGCAAGAGTCACACCAATACAGTCTTATCTCTAAGCATTTTTAGGTCAGAACTGAAAACCAAACACTTCAGAAATAAACTGGAAAGAAAAAACGCCATTTCAGGAAAAGCCAACAGGCACTTTCAAACAAAAACCACTTTGAGGAGATCTAGTCAAACTACTACAATAACAAAACCAAGAGTGGTTGACAAACCAGATGAGACCTCATAGCAGCTTTCCAGTATCTGAAGGAGGGCTATAGGGATGCTGGGGACGGACTATTCATTAGGGACTGTAGTGACAGGACAACGGATAACGGGTTGAAACTTAAACAGAGGAAGTTTAGATTAGATATAAGGAAGAAATTCTTTACTGTTAGGGTGGTGAGGCACTGGAATGGGTTGCCCAGGGAGGTTGTGAATGCTTCATCCCTGGCGGTGTTCAGGGCCAGGTTGGACAAAGCCTTGGGTGACATTGTTTAATGTGAGGTGTTCCTGCCCATGGCAGGGCAGTTGGAACTAGATGATCTTGAGGTCCTTTCCAATCCTAACTATTCTATGATTCTATGGTTCTATGAGGGCACTGCCCATTCAGAGGAAAGTTGACAAGCTGGAGAAATGGGCAAAGGGGAACCTCATGAGGTTCACAGGAGAGCAATGCCAAGTCATCCACATCAAGGCAAATAACCCCATGCTCCAGCAAATGCTGGGATATGACTGGAAAGTCACTTTGTAGAAAAAGACGTGGGGCTCCAGGTGGGCAACAGATTGAACCTGATTCAGCAGGTCTGCCCCAATAGCAAAGGCAGTAGATTAAATAGAATCATCCTGAGCTGCATTAGAAATCGTATCAGCAGTAAACAGAAAGCCACTCCAGAACACATCCCTCTGATCTGCGTTCAGCCAGAGTCCATATCCCCAGTAACAGTAATGAAAAAATCACAGGTTTGAACCAGAGGTATGGTTACTGCTGTGGGCTCAGCCAAATGGCCAGAAATACAAATCTACATTTGTTAGTATCTACATACTAACCCACAACAACTGACCAAATTAAAAATAAATAAATAAATAAATCTTTACCTAGAAAATAAATGACTAGGAGAGCATGACAGCATGAAAGGGGTAACAGACCACCACCTTTCCTCACAGCAGAAAGACCTGTTACTGAATGACAGCCTTCACATTCTCACTCCCTGGCACAAGTGACAAAGGTTGGGACTGCAGAACCATACATTCCAGCATACCAGCTTCTCCTCCATGCTTTCAAACACCCTACATGCAATCATTATGTTCATGTGCATCTACAAACATATGCACGTGAACAGCAAATACAGAGTGCTCAAAGCAAAGACATCTAGATTCACAAGCTTAGTTGAAGCTGGCAGATACTCCTGGGAGGACCTGAAAGGACAATAGTGAAAAGCCAGAAGTATATCTGATTTTTTAATCCCCATAGAAAATCTGTCCTAATTTCAAATAAAGTACTAAATAAAAGGAAAAAGCAGATGTAAGACTTGGTACAATAATGACCAGAGAAAACTGGAGAAATTAAGCACTTGAATATCTTTCCTAACAGATGTAAGGTAGGTATTTTTTGAGGAAAAGAGCAAAGCCAATCTGCCCATCTATGTTACTAATTAAATATTAATTATACAGAAATTAGAAGAAGCATTTATGAGTTAGAACCTCTTTTCTGTTGCTGAGCCAGAAAAAAAAAAGCCTCCTAAAACAAGTGGTACCAACAGCAAAACAATAGGAAGATTTGGGAGTAGGAGAGAAAAAGAAAAAAGAATAGATGAGCTTTTTAGGAAGAGAGAAAAGCAAACAGACTTGTTACATACAAACCTGTAAGTCTCAAGGTAATGGTGAAAAAACAGGCATGAATCAGCATGAGAAAGTGATGCTTTAGTACTGAAATATCAACATTTTTGTCATTTACTTACATTCATGATGGCATTCATTTTAGAAACGGTTTCATCATCAGTTGGAAACTGGTATATCTGGATGTGATTACTAACTAATACAGACATTATTTTGTTCTTGAAATTCCGTAGTTCGCTTTTAGTTATGCTGTCTGCTTTGCCTATAATTGGTATAATGTTCACCTATTAATGATACAAATTATATGAAATGCGTAAGACTTCAGTTTTGAGGTGACGTCCTTTATAAATTAAATTGTTTGCTGATGACCTTCTCCAAACTTTCCCCGCAGTCCAAACTTTTCCATCAGTTGTTATCAAAGCTTCACAAACCATGAAAAATACATCCACTAGTGTCATTTAACAAAATAATGACAGATTATTTAATATACTTGCTTAAAATTAATTGATTCTGAGAAAAGAATGAGGAAGGAGGTCCCATACACTTTAGCACTCAGAACAGCTATCCCTACTTATTAACTAAATGATATTATGTTTTTTTTACCTCTGCTAATAAAATAGGTTGTTTTAGTTTAAGGGTACAGGGTTCAGGTGTTAAATGAAAGTTGACAGCATAAATACAAAAAGAAAAGGAACCTGGCTATCAAAGCCTGCCCACCCTTGAGCTGCTTCTTTGGGGTCCTTTCAGCTACAGCAACATCTTGTTCACCTCACCACTACAGCAGATCATTTCTGAAGTACCTGCTACAAGCAGATGAATGGCAAAGACTGAAGCATCTTGCTTACCAGTCTTTGCATCAGCTATTCAGAACTCACAATTCAGTTCTACTAAGGTAAACTGCCCTATTTCCTAAACCAACTATGACAGTAACTTAGTAGATGCCATATTTTTCTTAAAAATGCTATCACCATTCCTAAAATACGCATTTTTCAGAATTAGATACAAAGATTTAATGCCAGTGTCCAAATATTTGGGGAGAAAATACAAATAATTCTTCCACATTTCTCAAGATGAGAATTTTACATACTTCCTTGATCAGAGATGCAAAAAGGAGGAGGGAGGGAGGGGGAGAAGGAAGAAAAATAATAAATTAAAATAAAGTAAAATAGAAACCCACATCCTTTTTTTTTATTATTATTCTGAATATTCTGTCTGAAAGGAAATGCCTGGGCATGGAATCTCAGAATGGATTCAAAATGGATGTTTTTGAAATAAGTCTTGTGTCTTAACCAAAACATCCAGCTGAGGAAAAAACAAAAAGGCATTCCAACTCCCAAGTATGACTGCTAAAGGTTATCTGATGATAGTTACACACAGGTAGCATACACAACCTAAGCACATATGGGGCAATGTCTAAACACAAGTAAAATGCTAGTTTTTTTTCTTTTAATAACATAGGTGATTTTGGATTGTACAAATAATCTATTGCAGCTTGGAGTAATTCATGGCTTAAATCAGACTAGCTGAGGGACATCTATTTAGGTTTTCTGTCCTATATGTTTAAAAATGGATGGAATACGGTCTTCCAAACTAAATTAACCTTTATGCTGATTTTCAACACGGAAGTCTTTCAAGCACTCCTTAATTGGAAAAGAATTTCTTAGATAATGAATAGCAGAGAAAGACTACTGGAGAGTCCAGTAACAAAAGAAAAGCAGAATCACCAGGAATTGATTACAGCTATCAACATTGATGCTAAATCACAACCATTTCATCAAAATTTAAAAGCTATACTACTCTGGCTTTAGATAAGCAACAAAAAAAGTTACCTTTGTTTAATCTGCTAAACAAAATTAAATTCTGCTTGCAGCACCTAAGGTTTACTTGAAAATTAGTATCCTAGTGCTTTCATCCACCAATAACATTACTGGGAAGCACACATTTGAACTAACAAGAGACATAAACCGTATTTATTTGTGTCATATATAGACATGCCTCAAGTCCCAGTGTTCCCTCCTATGCCTACTACTCCCTCAGAAACCAACTGACTCCCTTCCAGCCCCTTTCCCTGCTACAACCATCTTTCAATAGCTACAAAATTGAATTTTGCTACAAAATTATAGACCATTAATACAGAATCACTTTAAAGCCCCTCAAAAATATCTACATTTAAATAAAAAATACAGTCTTGTCCTTCCTCTTGCCTGTAGCTGCTCATTGCCAGGTAGAACTAAAATCTGTGCCACTGTCCAAGGAGACAGATTACTTTTCAGCTTGATCAGGTCCCTAACGAAACAAAAATCTTTAGCTTTCAATTTCAATCAGTTCCCTCATCCAGGAAATTGGCTGCCCCAAAATCTTAAGCATGCACAATGGGAAGAGGCAGCTGAGACTGCCTCACTGAATAGCAATGTAGGTTGAGCATATAAAATCACCAGGATAATTTTTATCCATGTGCATTATGTCTCTGTTTGCTAGCACCAAACTCAGCGCTCTCCTCATCCTTCTGCCAGAAACATAGTCTTGATTTCCCCACAGGCACAGCTACAGGTTGGGCAGAGAAGAGATTCAGAGCAGCTCTGTGGAGAAGGACTTGGGGGTGTTGGTTGATGAGAAAATGAACATGAGCCAGCTTCAGTGTGCACTTACAGCCCAGAAAGCCAACCGTATCCTGGGCTGCATCAAAAGGAGCGTGACCAGCAGGTCAAAGGAGGTGATCCTGCCCCTCTGCTCTCGTGAGACCTCACTTGGAGTATTGTGTGGAGTTCTGGTGTGCTCAACATAAAAAGGACATGGAACTGTTAGAACAAGTCCAGAGGAGGGCCACGAGGATGATCAGGGGACTGGAGCACCTCCTGTATGAAGACAGGCTGAGAAAGTTGGGGCTGTTCAGCCTGGAGAAGAGAAGGCTGCGTGGAGACCTCATAGCAGCCTTCCAGTATCTGAAGGGGGCCTACAGGGATGCTGGTGAGGGACTAATCATTAGGGACTGTAGTGACAGGACAAGGGGTAACGGGTTGAAATTTAAACAGGGGAAGTTTAGATTGGATATAAGGAAGAAATTCTTTACTGTGAGGGTGGTGAGGTACTGGAATGGGTTGCCCAGGGAGGTAGTGAATGCTCCATCCCTGGCAGTGTTCAAGACCAGGTTGGATGAAGCCTTGGGTGATATGGTTTATTGTGAGGTGTCCCTGCCCATGGCAGGGGGGTTGGAACTAGATGATCTTGAGGTCCTTTCCAACCATAACTATCCTATGATTCTATGATTCCATGATTCTGTATTTCCCCGGGTCATCCATTTTCCCCTTCTTGAAAATGGGGGTTATATTTCCCTTTTTCCAGTCATCAGGAACTTCACCTGTCTGCCATGATGTTTCAAATATGATGAACAGTGGCTTAGCAACTTCATTCATCAGCTCCTCCAGGACCCACAGATGGATTCCATCAGGTCCCATGGACTTGTGCACATTCAGGTTCTTAAGATGATCCTGAACCAGATCCTCTCCTACAGTGGGCCTAAGGTCTTCATTCTCACAATCCCTGCATCTGCCTTCTAAGACTTGGGTGCTGCGGTCAGAGCATTTGCCAGTGAAGACTGAGGCAAAAAATTCATTAAGAACCTCAGCCTTCTCCAAATCCAGGGTAGCCAGTTCTCCCAATAGCTTTCAGGGAGGGCCAACGTTGCCCCTATGCTGTCTTTTACTCTCAATGTACCTATAGATTTCCTTCCTGTTATCTTTAACATCCCTAGCCAAGTTTAATTCTAACTGGGTCTTAGCTGTCCTAACCTGGTCTCTAGCTTCCCAGACAACATCCCTGTATTCTTCCCAGGCCACCTGTCCTTGCTTCCACCTTTTATAAGCCTCTTTTTCCCCTTGAAGTTTCCTCAGCAGCTCCTTATCCATCCAAGGAGATCTCCTGGCCCTCCTGCTGCACTTCCTTCTGGTCGGGATGCAACACTCCTGAGCTTGTAGCAGGTGATCCTTGAATATCATCCAACAGTCTTGTGCCCTCCTCCCCTCTAGGGCTATATCCCATGGAGCCTTACTAAGCAGGTTCCTGAAGAGGCCAAAGTCTGCTCTCTTGAAGTCCAGGGCAGTGAGCTTACTGCACGCTCTTCTCACTGTCCTGAGGATCAAGAACTCAATCATGTCATGATCGCTGCAACCAAGGCTGCCCTGGAGAGTCACATTTCCCTGTTGGTGAGGACGAGGTCAAGCAGGGCACCTCTCCTCGTCAGCTCCTTTATTGCTTGCAGAAGGAAGTTGTCTTCCACACAGTCAAGAAACCTCCTGGATTGCTTGTGCCGGGCCGTACCGTCACCCCAACAGATGTCAGGGTGGTTGAAGTCCCCCATGAGAACAAGGGCCTGCGAGCATGAGGCTGTTCCTGTCTGTCTGTAGGGTGCTTCATCCACAGGTTCCTCTTGATCAGGCGGTCTGTAACATATCCCCACAGTAATGTGTCCCATTGCTATTCTCCCTTTAACCCTGACCCACAAAATCTGTTGACTGCTCACCTGTCCCCAGACAGAGTTCCATACTCTCCAGCCTATCCCTAACATAAAGGGCAACTCCCCCTCCCTGTCTGCTGGGCTTGTCTTTTCTAAAGAGCCTGTAACCTTCCATCCCAACACTCCAGTCAAAGGAGCCATCCCACCATGTTTCTGTGATGCCTATTATATCATAGCTCCGTAGATGTGCCCACATCTCTAATTCCTCTTGTTTGTTCCCCGTGCTACGAGCGTTTGTATAGAGGCATCTGATCCGAGCTCCAAATGAAGCCGGCTCATCGGCTGGAGCAACTGGAATATCTCCACATTGCTCCAAGCATTTATTATAGGTGCTGGCAACTGACTGGGTGTGTTGGGATGGAATGATGCCCCCCTCCCCCAACACATCTAGTTTAAAGCTTCCTTGACAAGTCTGGCAAGTCTCCCACCAAAGTAAGAGAGTAGGTGGCTAGAAGCTAAAAATCCCCAAAGCAGAATTATGCTCATTTTATCCTGATGAGAAAATATTTCTCAGGATGCTGGGACTCACGGATCTATTTCCTTTTTCTTTTGGAAGAAACGCTGTTTTAAAGGTAGTTCAGTTTATGAGAGCACAACCTAGACACCAAATATTTCTGTGGTTTAACACAACCTCCAACTTCAAAACTCTGAGTAGAACAAAATGTTCCATGAGACTGTCCCATATTCTAGTACCAAGGCTCTTTAGCTCTCAGTGCATATTACAGGATATTTTCACAAGCATTTTAATCTGGCACAAGGAAAGCAGTGACCCTGTCTCTCCTACCTTTGTCTCACCATACTTCTCCCCCCCACTTGATCTGTGCTGTTGAGAAAGTTCAAAATGCAAAATGCATTCACAAACAAAATTACAAAATCCCAAATGTGCTGATCAATCACAAATATGGAACAGACAGCTGATCTGATCCTTGTTATCTTGAAGAAACATCTCACAAACAAGCAAACACAGAAAGAAATGTACCTTTAGGAAAGACACTAACAAAACACAAAGTAAAGGGCTAGAGGAACAACAAATGCATTTAAGTGATCGAATTTCTCAAAATTTTAACAAATTAAACCCAAATTACAAAAGGTTTCTTAAAATGGGCTAAACATTTAGCTTCAACCAGCCCATTCCAGGAAAAAAGAATTTAGAAAGTACAAGTAATCACATTAGAAACTGCTATTTTAAAGCTTTCAAACCAAATCAAGATGCAACATTTAAAACACTAATGCAGCCTATCTTAGAAAAAGCCATGCTGGCAGGGTTTTCTGCTCATGGCATTTGCCTCTTTGGTTATCTGCAACAAAGATCTTCACAGTGCTGCAAAGTTTTTTATATGCCAACTTTCCAGCAGTCCCAAAACTCAATAGCGAACTAGAAACAATCTTAACTAGAAATACTGCAGTGCTGATGGAGGGCAGCCTGCCCAATCACAATAAGACACACGTTAACAGTTTGTTAACGGTAAAGTTGGCATGGGTTTATTCTGTTTTTACACTTCCTAGTGCTTCTTTTTTCAGCATCTTGCCAGATGTCTCTGTCCTTTGTAAATAAATAGGGGATGAGCTGCAAGCTACTTGCAGAACTTAAGGTATACTTTAAGTTCAGAATACTAGTACTAAAAACATCCCAAAACCAAACACACAGATATTGAACTGAAAGGTGGTAGAGGGCCTAAACGCTGCAAGATGCTTCAGAAAGTAAGACAAATTCCTGGAACTCTGTTTCAAAGTCTTACCTTGCTGTCTAGGCTTTTCATGGTTAATAAATCTAAGGGTTTCAGGAAATGGCCTGTAGGTGAAATGAAATAGAGGCAAACATGGATGCGAGAATCATGGTAGTTAAATAAAGAACGTTTAATTTTCCATTCTTCCTGGAGATAGGCTTCAAATTGTGCATCTATATAATCCACTATTGGCTGATAGCTGTAAGAAATAAAATTTAACAACCAGTGATTAGCTAGTCCTGAGCAGAGCCAAATTTAGAAAGGAATTCCTCTTGTACCATTTTGTGGATTTTTGCTTTACCTGTCAAAAGGCTGCTCAGGTACCTACAGCAGAAAGTTAAATGTACAGAGTGATCGTGATTTCTGAAATGCTACTCAAAAAAGAATGGTGCACCTAATACAGTAAAGTGTTTCCTAGTTCCTATTAGTGAACAAAAGGTACATAAATTTAGTTACGATTATAACCAACTTTCCCAAGTGATGTTTTATGAATTTTTGCAATCAAGCTGTGCAACTGCAGACTCCTAGACACAAGGAAGATACAAAAAACTCTTTGATACAGTACAAGAAAAGAAAGAATACGCAATTACCAATACCAAGTAATAGGACCTCCGTTATCTTCTGAAGTACCACACAAGAGAGAGCTCTTAAACAATAGACAAAAAATTAAAAAGGAGGGATGCAAGAGAACAATGTAAATCTGATTTGCAACAAGTACAATTTAAGCATACTTTATCCTATTTAAAAAGAGATTATAATCTGCTTTCTAAAATGAAATGTTGCTAGATGTAAAGGCAGTGTGCCCTTACATTTCTGCTGCTACACAAAGATTAGAAACCAGATAAAATGCTATTAAAATTCCGAAGTAGTTGTTACACACAAAATCGAAAGGACTAAAAGGCAGCTCCTACACCACACAGCAAACCCTCTAATATCTATTCTAATACTTGCATCTCATTCATCCAAGTCACAAGCAGTAACTATTGTCCAGTCATATCATAAGCCACTGCTCTCATGACAATGTTAATGTGACTCTCTAACCTTCATTTATAATTGCTACCATTTAGGCACCAATATATCACAAAGAATTGCTAAAATGCTTTACAATTAAGATAAAAGAAACAAAATCTGCTGAGAGACAATCCAGTATTTTAAAATCTTCAACTGATAAAAGCAGACTCAAAAGAAGTTCTGAAAGACACCAGTGTGGTAGCTCTGTATCTTCTGATCAAACTGCCCGGCATGAAGAACAAAGGCCTTCAAAAACCCGTTTGATGTTCATTCCAGTTTACAGTCTTTAATGTGTTCCAACCAAATGCTTAAACCCCCTATATGTCTAATTTATATAATCTACAGTAACGTGTTTTCTTGTTTAAAAAGTCTCTCACTGACCTTCTCCCTGCTTTCCTCCACTCCAAAACAAAGTCACTATTGCACGTATTATTGACATACATTTATGAAAGATCATATCATAAAGAAAGGGGCAGAGTTCATCTACTCTCTCAAATAATTTCCTAGATGAGAAGAAAAATATGCTTACTTTAGTACACAAACAGCTAACCAAATATCTGGAGTATATGCAAGACAAGTATTTACCACAAAGTCCAAAGAAAAACCAATTGCAATTGAAGACCAAAACTTCTGCATATCACAGCAATAAGAGGGCACTTACCTATCTTCTTTGTTTATTTGGTCACCAAATCCCACTGTATTTACGACGGTCAGCTTCAAAAGAATATTACTTTCCTGCAGTTCATAAGTCTGGGCTCTAAGTTTTACTTTTGGCAGAAAATGCGTTGACACAGGGTCATCAAAACTGATGTTAAATAAGCTGTTTATCAGGGTTGATTTCCCACTTCCAGTTTCACCTAAAGTTAAATAAAAGGGTTAGGGAAGACATTTTGCACATCAAATAAATACCTTCTAAGCATAGAAAGTGTTATCACAGGAACTCAACAAATTTACACAAAAAATTGCCAACTGATATCTCTGAGTAAAATGATTGCCTCCATTTCTTCTTCATAATGAACACTAAGTATCTTCTGCTTAATGTTTTCATCCTACAGATAAAAGAGTTAGCCACTAATAAGCAACAAACAGAACAGTCTCTTGACACTTGTGTTTCTTTAGAAGTGTGAACTACTTTCCTACAGATTTTAAAAGCTAAGTAACTAGCTGTGAAACCACGGGGTTCAACACAAGGGGTTTGTGAATAAGGAAAAAAATACTAGAGCAAACACTTGATAAGTATAGAAATACTTCAGTAAGATCACCCTGGAATTTCAGGAGGTTTTGAACTGAAGCTCTTTGTTAACAGTAAAAGTAGTGTAATTTACTCAAAAGAATTCAAGAAGCTGCCCATAAATCAATAAATACATTTTGCATCATATTTGGTCTTCATATTGTTTATGAAAATGTTAAACAGAAAAAGGATAGATACAAATAAGCAAAGCTGGGGTAAAGAGCGGAATTATAGTTCATGCTTAACATTAAAGAAAGAGTTTAGAGTTTATCTATATGATGGTATATTGAAAATGTGGGATCTAGCATGACGTGAATGGTATGGAATAAGGGGTGGATAATGTCATGGGTTCAGCAGTAGCAGTCATTTTTTCTCCTTCTTGGTAGCTGGTGCAGTGCTGTGTTTTGACTTTTGGGCTGGGAGCGGTTGCTGGTGGCATGTACGTTTTGAGTTGCTGCTCAGATGTTTGGTTTTGTCCAAGGCCTTTTCTGAGCTCATGCTCTGCCAGGGAGGAGGGGAGGCCGGGGGGAGGGAGAGACAGGACACCTGACCCAGGCTAGCCGAAGAGGTATTCCATACCACAGCACATCATGCTCAGGGAGGTAACTGGAAGTTGGCCGGAAGGGAGGGGGGTTAGCTCTCTTCTGGGCTGGGCTTGTTTCGGTGGGTGGTACCATATTTTCTCTCCTTGTTTATTTCCTCTATCATTGATTTATTAGGGGTAGCAGTAGTGATTTGTGTTATACCTTAATTGCTGGATTGGTTTTTATCTCAATCCGTGGGAGTTATATTCCTGCGGTTCCCCTCCCCATCCCTCCGGGAGTGGGGAGGTGGGGGGGGGGGGAAAGGGGTGTGTGGTATTGCAGGAGACTGAGGTGGGGTTTTAAGCCAAGACACATTGCAATTGGATTTAAACTTCAGTCACTTCCTAAGGATGGGTATGCTACTAAAGCCTTAAAACACCCAAATAGTACTTACCAACACAAAGGATGTTGAAGCAGAAGCCCCGCCCAATGGATTTTTTAACCAGTTGATCTGGTAAAGTACTAAAACCAACATGACCAGACAAGGATAAAGCTCGATAGTCATCATCCTGCTACAGAAAAATCATATAAGAATGTTAGTGAAGTTAATTGCAAAGCAATTAGCAATGGCCTATGTTTTTCCTTCTGGAATTTTCCAAGGGTATCACAAGTCTTTCCCTCAGTGCCAGCACCTAATGCAGCTTCACTCTGCTACATACAGACTAATAAATATGCAGAGAAATTAAGTCCACAAACTGATCACATGAAGCTTGCATCTTACTGCTTCTCAAAGAAATAACACATCATCCAGCTGAAAAACAAGTTACTGCCATATCACTAGTTTAGAAATATGGTGATAACTCAAAAACTAAGAAATGCAAATCATGCTGAAAGCAATTAAGCCACCATACTAGCTAGTCTGTACAAATTAGTATCCGCTGGATGGAGCAGCTAAATTATACTTGAAGGCAGCATCTCATCCAACTTTATTTATTGAATAATTCAAAGCTTGTCATCTGAATGCTAGAAGAGCTGTAATATTTCTGGGGCTACTTCCCGTTTCTCACTGCTTGCTCAGAATTCATACTCTTTTCAAAGAAGCACACAATACAGATAGCTTGAGGTGGTCCAAACCACACCATTCCTTCCCTCACCCTCTTTTTAGAGGGTTGGTAGCATAGGTTTCATGGAACTGCACTGGGATTTCTGCAGATTCATTTAATCAAGTATGCTGCTTTATATCAAGTTGTTTAGCCCATTAAAAAGAATATGCAAAGAAAAATCACTAAGACAAAAGTAACATTTAAAAAATGGGGTGTTAATTTCAGAACCAAACTAAAAAATATATAGTTATCTTTTAAATTTGCAACCTATTTCAGACTAAAACTGCTCAAAATTGGGCTACTCCATAGCAAAAGCTGGGTCTCAGACTACATGCACCTCTCTGCCCAAGCCTCCTGCAGCATGAAACTTGCAGTCCATTCAAAGAACTAGCTTGCCACTTGGCTTGGAGAGACTGAGATTTGCCCTGCAAAGCTTGAAGGAAAAAAGTAATCAAGGTTTGTGTGCTTAGGCAGGTGATGAGGACCGAGCCAGGCCCAGACAGCTACACAGAGGCCCTCCAAAGGGTGCATGAGCATCAGCCATGAGGGCAGATAACAACATGTGAACATGTCCATGGACGCTCCAAATGTGACTTTTGGAGCCCTGAGTTTTCCACTATCACAAACAGGTATGGACGCTAGTTAAACTGGAAAATCTATTTTAATCTTCCAATAACAAATTGCATTACTCTCTTACAATCCATTACTTTCTTAATAACCAATGTTACATTTAACCCAACAAATATCAGTGTTGCTCTTGCCTCATAACAGAGAAGGTAAGTAGGAAACTAAACAGATTTTGGAAGCAAGTAGAAGAATACTTTCCGGTTTTGGGTAGTCAGAATCTGAAATGTAGATGTGTGGTGTAGGCATGCATGCCATTGACATGTCTTGATGTAGATATGTGCCTGAGAGAACGACAGGGAGCAGATGGGATGAGTAGAGGGAACAGAAAGGAAACATTGGC
This sequence comes from Melopsittacus undulatus, assembly GCF_012275295.1. Taxonomy (NCBI): domain Eukaryota; kingdom Metazoa; phylum Chordata; class Aves; order Psittaciformes; family Psittaculidae; genus Melopsittacus; species Melopsittacus undulatus. The sequence goes on along the minus strand of NC_047528.1, from coordinate 61,020,972 downwards.
AAAATAACAACAGAAGAGAACAGAATATATAGGAGGATGATGCAGGAAAAATAGAAAGAAAGAGAAGTCCATGAAGATGCAGAGTAAGAAAGGAGCTAGATAAAAATTACATGGAATTAAAATGTCACTGTATTCTATAAAATAAAAACCAAAACACAGAAGTCAAGTATGGAACAAAGCATTTCCCCAAAAAGGTGTGTAGGGAAAAAAAGAGTACTGGCCAAAAGACAATGCAGTGAAAACTCATCTGACAATTTCACTCAGAATTATCAGGTAATTTAATCAGTCTAACAGAAAGAGCAGACAACTTTTAGGAATTAGTCCAAACATCAGAAGCCAAGGATTCTTCCTTTATCTCTTTCAAATGACTTCTTCCTTATCATTCTGATGCACCAACTATTTTCTAGCCCACTCCAACACACAACACAGCAGAAGTTGCTGCAAACCATAGGCTGCCACAAGATTTCCTTCATACACGCGCGTATGGAGAGACCTCAGAAAGAACCTTTGGAAAACAAAAGCTAATGTTTTCATCCTATGTTTCTGTCTGAAGAAATCTGAAGCAGGGCAGAATCTTCCTGAACTCCCTGAACTCATCAAGGGTGGGCAGAGGAAAAAGTGGTGGGCTCGTCAGTAGAGAATGGGGACACACTGTGCAGGCTGCTACTGAAAGACAACTTCTGGACTGTATTACCAGGTATTTAGGAACAAACAAACAAGCCAAGACACTTTGTTGGTTTTCCAGTTGTGAAGAGGTGATTTCACAGGCAGCAGCATGTTCACTTGTAAATGCCATTAGGGCCTCTCTTCACCAACAGGCACTTCAGTACCTTGAAAATCTAGCACAGTCAGTACCTGTTCCTCCATTGCTGCGATGTGGCAGGAGGCAGCAGGTGGGGAACTGATACCTGACAGTGGAAAAGAAACCAGGTCTTCCCAGCTAGTGCTCTGCGTGTCAGGCAAAGGATAACAACAGTGCTGGTCTGTTCAGCTACTGCTATGCAGCAGGAGAAAGTGCTCAGCTCTGTGGTCTGCACTAGGTCTCTCTCAACTTGTATGTTTCATGGAAGGAAAATCAAATAAACAGAACCCTGGTGCAGCCCTCTAAGATGACCTTGCCACTGAAAAATCCTCTCACTGGTATCAGTACTGGTATCATATCTGCACTCACTTATGGCAGATCAGCACCTCTTTGGCTGTAGAGGCCCAGCTGTGCCTGCTGCAGCTCTAGCACTGAATTTCCTGAAGAGCAGCACATCAGTCGTCTTCACCCCTGGTTGCGTCAGCCCCTTCTTGTTCATGCTCTTTGTCCAAATGAGAAAGTCTCATATGAGACAGTGGCAGTTGCTATTAGAAGCTCTCTTTGACTGCAACTCCCTCCTTTTCAGTTAACCAATGACAAGCACTGTATGCAGCTGTATGGTGACAGCAGCTACCAAAACTTTCCCAGAAGCCAAGTTTTCAAAAATCAGAAGTACTAAATACTTGCACCTCAGACTTTGTGCAGCCCAGTAGCAAGCAGATTTGCAGAAGCAGCTTGGGCTGCATTCCGGGGGTGATTTTATATTTCTCTTGAAAAACAACTGAAAACAAAATCTTTTCCAGAATACAGTGGGAAACACTTTAATAATTACACGGCATGTGTTAAACTAGGAAATATGATGTGATGTCAGTATAAATATATATCATTACATTTACATAATTTACATTTATAAACCTAACACAAAATCACCCTCCTCCACTACAGAAATATGTTCCTGGTTTTACAGTATTCTCTGTAAAGTTTTCCATGCACATGCTTCCCTCTTTTTCCTTACCAAATCTATCTGCTCAGTGGACGCTCAACCCCACTGTCACTCACTTTTGCTGATTTACTGCATCTCTCCACACTCTTTACACAAACATTAACCAGCAAAACCATTCTGTATTGTTTCTCATACTCTAGCCTTAAGCTGGGCTTTTTTTTTCCTTTGTGCATTATTTCAGCTTTCCGTGAGAACCAGCCTGTGAAGTACTGGCTCTCATCCTCACTATATATACGTAGTATGTGCAAAGAAAGAGGGCTTATATGAAGTTATATGAAGTTATGCACTGCACTACATTATACTGCAACTGCAAAGGATTCATATAGGCCTTAAAGAGACCCTGTGTGAACTGGAGCCCTGACAGAAGGCAAGCACTTCTCAGCAGCCAAGTGGCAAGCAAGCAGGGGAACATGAATGAAGCCCTTTCACTCTCAGCCTAAAATTGACCAGACAGACCGGTGTGATTGGGCCCTGTGATGGCTCTAACAATTGCCCTACAAGTAACTGCTTCAGAAGCCCCTCTTCCTTCTTCCCATTCCACGGCGCTTCATCACAAACCAGAGAAAGACACTGCCCCAGATGAAAACTTCAAAAGAGTTAACAGTTGTTTCCCATTTTTCCAGTTCATGGGGCAGCTTCACATGCAGCTCCACCGGCACAACTGGGGTGGAACAGCACAGTGGCACGGATGAGCCAAGAACCACCACAGACAGGTACTTTATCTACCTTCCTGCTACCAGAAAAGGCAAAAAAAGTAACTACATACACAGCTAGGGTGCAGATTTTTTTCTCAAATTCCACACACTCCATGTTGTTTCCAGAACTCTTCTGCACTTCACATTACATGGGAAGAAAACTCAAGTCATAAATGAATCGATTTCTTTCATGTTTAGAAAGGGCACTAATGCTCCAGCACTAACGCATAGACAGAATCAATGTCTTCAAGGCATTGAACTGACAGTTATGCCGTTATACGTAAGGATTCCCTCAGTAGCCAAGGTTCAACTTAGGACTTGAAGCAGCCAATACGCTACGGGAGCCCCAAAAAGGGCGACAGCTTAAGACAAGTTACTTTAACAGCACGGGTGTTAAAAGCTGGCATCCCCGGGAGCCTAGCGGCAGGCGGAGATTGGACTGCGGCCGCTGACCCCCGCCCCGGCTGGTCCAGGCGGGTGCAAGCGACACCTCCACTCCTCTGTGCGGTGTAACCACAGCTCCCCTTCCCCTTGCCCCGCGGATCCGTCCCCTCCGCCTCTCCGGGTGACACCCCCCACCAGGCACCGCCGGCGCACCGACTGCGGTTACAACGGCCGCCGGAGCTGCCCGCCCTCCGCTCCTGGCTCCCGCACCGCGGACGGCACCTACCGGCAGCGGGCACATAGGGAGCCCGGCCATGGCCCCCTGAGGTGAGGAACAGGGCAGCGAGGGAGGGGCACGCCCGGGCCGCTCGACCACCGGGGGGCCGAGGCCGCCGGCCCGGTGCGCGGCGGGTCGCCAGGCAGAGGCGGGGCCGCAGCAGCCCCACGAGGCGAGGGGCGGGCGGTAGTTGTGCTGCTGCTGGGGCGGGCCCCTCCTCCCTGCCGGAGGGTGGCGCGGCGCCACCGCGGCCGTGATTGCCGGGGCATGCCGCTGCTGCCGCCGCCAGGAGGAGGGGCCTGGGCGGCAGCCGGAGGAGCGGCGGGACGCGATGGGGCAGCGGCGGTGATGGCGGAGCCGGTGGAGCTGCGGCAGGAGTCGGTGGTGCGGTTCCTGGCGGAGCGGGGCGGGCGGGCGCGCAACGCGGAGCTGCTGGAGCATTTCCGGGACTGGCTCAGCCCCACCGAGCCCGGCCGCCGCGCCGCCGCCCGCCACCGCTTCAAGGAGCTGGTCAACGCCGTGGCTACCGTGCGACAGGAGCCCGGCACTGGCGTCAAGTACGTGCATCTCCGCCGACGGTACTGCGCCCCGGAGCCCCCCGCCGCCGCCCTGACCCCCGGAGAGAAGGAGCCGGCGGCGGTGGGGGACAGCGCGGAGCGGCCGATCCTGCCGCCCTCCCCTCAGGCGAGTGCTGAGGAGGCGCGGCCGCCGCCGCCAGGCAAGGATGCTGGCAGCCGCTCTCAGCCCGCGGGGCGGCGGGGAGAAGCTCCCCGGCCGAGCCCGGCGGCGGCTGGAGGCCAACGGAAGGGTTCGCGGCGGGGGCCGCCGCCCGGGCGCGGCGGAGGCGGTGGCGGCGGCGAGGAGACCGCGGTAGCGGCGGGCCCGGGGCGGCCTCCGCCGGCGGAGGAGCCTGGGGCGGCGGAGAGCCCCGTCGGGGCAGCGGAGGGCCCCCTCGGGACAGCGGCACAGAGCGCTGGCCGCCGGAGCCTGCGAGAGGCGGCGCGGGGCGGTTCTCCCCAGCTGAAGCGCGGAGCTCTCCCCGGGGGGGGCCGCAGCCGCGGCTGCGACTCGGACAGTGCCTCGGTGGCCTCGTCGTCCGCCGAGGAGGAGGGGAGCACCACCGGCGCCGTGGCCCTGGACCCCCTGGAGCACGCTTGGATGCTGTCGGCCTCGGACGGGCGGTGGGAGAGCCTGGAGGGGCTGCTAAGCTGCGAGCCGGCGCTGCTCTGCAAGCGGGACTTCATCACCGGCTTCACGGTGCTGCACTGGGCCGCCAAGCACGGGCGGCAGGAGCTGCTGGCCACGCTGGTCAACTTCGCCCAGCGGCACCAGCTGCCTGTGGACATCAACGCCCGCACCAGCGGGGGGCACACCGCCCTGCACATAGCCGCCATGCATGGCCACGCCGAAGTGGTGAAGCTGCTGGTAGGAGCCTACGACGCCGATGTGGACATCCGCGACTACAGCGGGCGCAAGGCCGCCCAGTACCTGCACCAGGGCACCTCGGGGGATATGCGGAGCCTCGTGGGTGCCCTGGAGGAGGAGGAGGAAGAGGAAGGGGCGACTGGCAATGGGAGCGGGCGCTGGCGGCTCTCGAAGGTGTTGCCCTCCAATCTCATGAGCTACCGCCTCTCCCACCACCACCATCATAGCGCTGGGGAGGAAGCTGAGAGCACCGATGGGGCAGCGGTGCCAGGCAAGGGCAAGGAGATGACCAGGAAAGCCTCCGGCAGCGGGCGGATGAAGCCTCGGCTTAACAAGATCCGCTTCAGGACTCAGATCATCCACAACACTCCCTCCTTTCGCGGTGATACTGAGGAGGAAGAGCACGAGGAGAAATCCCTGAAAGCATCGTTCAAGCTCAGGCCAAAGTCCAATGTCTTTGGATAAGGCCGAGGAGCAGGAGGTCTGGGAGGTGGGCACATGGACCAAAAGGTGTAGCACAGAAGGTGAGGCAAGTACTAGTGGGTGCTAATCTACACTCACAGACTTGGCAGATGGGGTTTGAGTGTCTTGCTTTAACTCCCACGTCGGTGGGGTCAGTGATCCCAGTGTGTCAGCAGGGGCTCTGGTGGCTTACAGCTCCTGAGAGCAGCTGCTTCGGCTGGGCTGTTGGTGCTGAAATGAGAGGATGGCTGTGGGTGCATTGGGAAACACTGGGGTGTTTAAAAGCTATGCTCCTTTTTCTGTAAAAGCAGCCTTCAGGGTTGGAAACCTGTGTTAGTGAATCTGCTAGGATTAACGAGTTGAGTGAGGGAGAGAAAAGTACAAATGCTCTACTCTTATATTATCAACTGGTACTATAAAATACTTACAAACATCTTGCTATGGCAGAAGAACACCTCGGATATATGCAAATATATTTCAAGTTTCTCTTTGACAGCAATACCACCTTGCACATTGTGGAGTTAGGTACCCTAAATGAGATGGTAGATAATGGTTTCTTGTCAGAATCCAAGCTTCAATCCATCAAAGACTTAAGTTTGTGTTGACTTTATGCATTGAAAATTGCCTCATTTGACATCGTAAATATATTTTTCTAAAAATTAATCCATTGCACTGCAAACAATGAATAAAGTTAACCATATGCAGAAGTCTGTGCTGTCTGAGGTACTACTGAGCTTGCTTACCGCTGTTAGAATGCTAATACAAGATCATGGAAGCAAAGAGTCCTTTTATATATTTGGTATCTTATGTTTTGTCTTAGGCAAAGCAATTTTATTTTAATCACTGTGAATTCTCAAGTGCCAGACCTAGTGAAGTTCCACTTATTAAGTCTGGTCAGTTCTTGTTAATGTTGTTTGTGTAGCTCACTGCATTTAAAATCAGAAAATTTGCTGAAAACGTGTTGTGTGTGCTACCTGTGAAAGTCGTTCTCCTTTAGAAAAGAGCGCAGACACCATTGCATGAAATCTTCATAAAACACTAATACGGTCCTGTAATGTAATAGCTACAGGTCTGGTTTCGCTAGTGACTTCTGTGCCAATCCCTTCAACTGACTGTGCAGATATGGAGAAAAAAAATCAAAAGAGAAAGAAGAAGAAAAAAAAGATGCGAATTCACACATAGGATGAACGATTAGAACTGAAACTATCCCTGTTTATCATCCTGAGTGAAAGCAGTCTAATGACATGTTCTAAGCAAGTGATGGCAATGGTGTTTGGGTTCTTTTAAACCTGTATTTCCTGAGAAGTGATAACCAAGTCTTTGAACTCTTGTTTAACAACCTGGTGAGTCTTAATCTGATTGACAAGCCTATCCGTCTGCTAAAGCTTTCAGAAACCTTGAATCTGGTTTCTCTGCTTTGAAGGTAGCAGTGAAATCTAGGAGGCAGATTTGTATCCAGATTCAGCTTTCCTTAAGAATGACGTATTGAGCTGACCCTGGATCCTGAATGCTGCTCGCAGTAGCAGGTCATCGGTGCTTAGCTATTGAGGTACTGCCAGTTTCAATGCAATATTTGTCAAAGCATGTTTCAGGTTAGCTTCCTCAGAATGCCTGTGCATGTCTGACTAGTAACTAACAAAAGTAGATAGGCTTTGACATGTTAAAATCCAGATCTGAGACACTGATTAAATGCATGTCACAAGCTCTAGAACACCTCACAGGGAAACTGCTGCTGGGTGTTGAGCACTTTCAAGGTAACAGTTGTCTAGCTGTTGCTGGTTGCTTACATTTCTTGTAGCGGCAGGGGAAGGAAGTGATAGCGATTCATTGATTTCAGACTTCCCATGCAGATAAATTACCAGTTCCTGCTCTTTATGTCAAAACCTAATGAATGGCAATATTGGCATAGGCTTGCAAGTAACACTTAGCTATTTCTGGGAAAAGTTGTGTGAGGAAAAAAAAGAAAAATATCTCTGCTTAGGTGCTAGTCATTAACTTTTGTGCATAAAAACTAGGAATTATGCAGAGGTTCAGCTTTAGTTTACCGTTTATAAACTATATTATTATAGATTTCATGTGCCTTCATTTTGGGTTGGTTGCCACAAATACGATGGGTAAAATTAGTCTTGCAAAGCGCTTTGTCTTTACATCTGTAGGACAGGACCAGAAATGTTCCCTCAGCCCTTCCCAGTGATGCTGTAAACTTACACAATATGGGGTGTCTGAAAGGGTGTTAATAATCATATGAATTACACTATAGAGCTAATTCTTGTGTAACAAATAAGAGAATTAAATGCCTAAGTCTTAAACTTCCTTCACTCTGGAAGATAAATAGAACTGCTATTTATTAGACTTGTGTAGAAGGGAGGTTTCCTGACTGGACACTTGGAACACAAGCTCCCTTCAGCATGGGCACTTCTGAATTGAGTATATATTCCATACAACTACCGTTGTCCAAATCTTATTAACCTAACTTTCTGTTTTGAGAGTTTATAGTTCTTTCATATGAGCTGTTGGGCGAAGTGTTAATCTCATCACATGCAAATAGCAAAGAATTGCACAAAAATATTGAGTCTTACCTAGCTGTTGGGATCTGGGGAAATAATTTGAGGGTGTCAGTGCTTTGGGATTTGGAATATAGCACACTTTGGATTTTAGAATGCTAACTGGAACATAGTTTTATCTCACATAACACAGTGGTACTTCAGTAGTTACTAAGGGAACTTGGAAGGTGGTAAGAAGATGCCTCATTTATAACTCAATATTTGAAGTATCAAAGTGAAACTGTTGGTCTGCTGATACTGTGAGTTGTTGGTTCATGAAATTTCACCATAACGGTCCAGAGGTCCTTGCGGGGGGGGTTGGGGGTTGAACAGAGCAAACATCTCTTTTGGTGTTTGTAATATATTGACAAATGGCTAGATAACCACTAGTGTCTGTCTGTGCTACAGGACTGAAGCACTTTGGTTTCACATTATGACTTGTCACATTCCACGTGGTTACTTTTTATAACATGAGCTAAAACTTAAGGTTTTTTTGGACATGGGAAAGGCTTGATGCCCTGTGTTTCAGAATATTTACAGTCCAAAGGTACGTTTGAGTCAAATATTTTGGATACATTACCTAGAAAGATGTGAATTTGAAATAAAGTTGTACGGTACAGAAAACTGGAGCACTTAGTGTTGTCTTTTTGATGGTACGCCTGAAGTTACTGAATGTGTTCATTCACTTTTTATGATGGTGTGTAAGGCAGCAAGACTGTAATGTAAACATCTAATATCTTTTATTGTATTTTATGTTTAAAATATTTTAGAGGCCTGAAAGCCTGCCAGTTTTTATTAATACAACTTTTTATGGGTTTCTTCCTGAATGAATATGAGTTAACCAGCTGTAAGCTTTAGTTTTACTGAAATAAAGAGAGCCCATTAATTGTTTATGCTTGCATTGACTTCTGTATGCTACATGCTTAGGTGCTACTTGCATATTGGCTGTTAGAATTATATATCATTTTGTGGTTGGGGTTTTTTTTATCATGAAGATGTCTGATAGCATCTAACACTCAAAGAGTAAGACACGGAAAAAATACAGTAAAGTTGTTTGCGAGACAGTAACATTTTTCTTTGGCAGTTACTCTCTAATAGCTCATGTCAAAGTAAATGAAGACAACAACTTTTTTCTTCTAGAGAAGTATGTCTAAATAAGGGCCTGGGAGAGTGGCATTGCTTAACTTAAAATAGTCTCCTGACCTGATGCCTATGCAGCTAAATATCTCTGACTCTGGGAAGACTAATACTAGTTTTGATCACTGTGTAAAGGTCAATACCCAATTAAAAAAGGTTTAGGATTAAGACTTTCTGTAACGTGTCTTAACTACAGCTGGCAGCTTCTCTAAAGGGAAGTTTCATTTCATTACGAAGCTAGACTGTGGGATTTTGGTATATCTAAAAATTCTCTGAAGCTGTTGACTTACCAAAATATGTGTTAAAACTAGTAACCCTCATGGTGCCAGTAACTCCTCCGAGACATCCAGATTTGTGCTTAGACTGAAAAAAAGGCTCAGCTGTTACCATGCTGGTGGATCGGGATGCACACAGATCCAAACTAAGCAACCCCAAATCAGCAGTTTGGGGACACGACTGAAAGGAGAAGGGGGGAGGAAGCATTCTTGGAAGCTTAGGGGAGAGTGGGAGCCTGTGGGAAGCAGCTGAGGTTATGGGTGAGGTGGAGGACTCAGTAGGAGAGCAGCCTATGTGAGCCTCGCTGATCGTGCAATCACTTGACTAGTTAGAAAATTGTATCTGAAATATATCCCTTCTCCTACGGACTAACAGTTGAGTGAGATGTCTTGCAGAGAGCTCTAATATAAATTGATGTCTGATGCTAAGTACTGTAGTTGCTCTCTTACCAATATTTCTTAGTGTGGCTGGTACTGTTTGCAAAAGCACAAACAACCCTACAGCTGTTGTAGCAGTGTCCTGATACATCAGGATGGCCCCACTTAACTTTAGGCTTCTCACTTGGAGAGAAGCCCTTCTTCTTTGCATTACCAAATTATTTTTTCCACTGACTAGAAAGGAGGGGTAGGGGCATACAGCCCTGACTTCATGTGCTTTGAGTTATCTGGAACACATGTGAACCTGAAGGCAATAGATTAAACTTCAGAGAGTTCATCCAGAAAGAAGCAATTTAATAATGTGTTTGGGTTCCTTGTTGGCATTGAATTTTAAAAACCAAAAGAGATACATACTGTCATTTTTTTTCCATGTCCTCAACTGTGTGTGGAGAGAAGGAGTAAGTCTGAAATTACTATTAGGATTTGGGAGAGCTCTTCAGTTTGTCTTAAGCTGTGAACAGTTTGATAGAAAGAAGTGGAACATAAGATTTCAAATTACCATGAAACATCATTTTTGCAGCTGTTCCAGAATTTATCTTGTATCATATTTCAGTTTAATTAATACTGATGTGTCCCAATACACATATATTACTGGAAAAGCTGAGCCAAACTACCATGTTTTGTTCATTAGTTTTTAACAAAACTGTTAGAGGGGAGGTATTTCATCTTCTGTCATAAAGCCTGAAGAAAACTCACTCTGTGATTTTTACAAGGAGTTAAGCTGCTAGTGGCATGTGGAAGAATTACTTTAAAGGCAAGTGCAAAAGCATTGTGTTCTTTCAGCTAGATTAGTCATGCCAAATTAACCACTGTGGTTTATGTTCACTTACCTTTCTGTATAGACAACCGTAAACTGTCTCCTCCCCTAGATATCTGGGAAGCATGAGAAAAAAATAACAAGTCATACAAATCTATTTGAATGTGTCCTTATTTGATTAAAAGGCATTTTAAAAACCTGTGGCAGGACTGTCAAGAGCTGCCAATGAAGGTCAAAAGATATCTGTGTCCATGCGTGCCTCCGCACTGGTTCAGGTAAATCACTGAAGCTTACTGCTGTCAATCTAAAGCAGACAGCCTATAGAATCTCTCCTTGCATCTGTCCTTGTACATGCAGAGAGACTTTGGGAACTTTATCTTAAATGCTTCTAACAACCGGAATAGTTCAGTTGCTGGGGCTGTACCCAGAACTAGCCCTAGCTTTAGCTGAAACATCAAACAATTCATCAGTATTTTAACCCTGAAGCAAGAGGTCTTTCACTTCCTCTAGCTGACTGTTGAGCTCTACCAGTTATTTCATTTGCGGTTCCTTAGAGTGCCTGAGAAACTGGTAGTAGAGTGAGTATAAATAAGAGATACCTCTTTTGAAGCTGGTTGGGATGATGGTTCTTTGGGTGGGGTGGTTGGTTTTTCTGGTGGTGTGGGTTTTTTGTTGGTTTGGGGTTTTTTTAATAAAAAAGATAAAGGAAGTTTGCAGTATTTTTTGAGGCACAGAAATCCCTTATAACAGTTCATGCTAAACAGATGCTGTCCCTTTTACTGCTTTAAATACAGAAAGACAAAATGAACTGTGCAGGCTACAGAGATGTCCTCCGTCACTGGACATAAGCTTGCAGAACATAAAGCCTCAAAGTACCAGAAAACATGTTTGTAACACTTGAATATATAAGGACATTTATTTGCTATTTCTTTTTGGTGTTACTTGTCACATAGTATCTTGCTATATGTATATCTTGGGGAAGTAACTCTGTGACAATTTGGGAGAGTCTAATTAAAGGCTGCAGCTGGGCCCTGCTGGTTCAACTGCCTCCTGCAGCAGGGCCCTTAGCTACCAGCAATGCACTTGTTCTCTGCCTCTTGAAACTTCCCTTTCTGTCACAGATGGGTTGGGTGGAATGGACTGCAGGTGTGGTACCTCCCATCTCATGTAGCCTGCAGCTGCACACTATGGGCTGTAGCACTGGTAAATCTGAAGCCTTTTGAAGCTGATGGCACTTTCAAACTTCCCTTGATGGGGAGAGATGCTACATCATTGCATCCACTTGTAACATTCATACAGGTATTACACTTTCATGTGTGAATAAATGGCATGAAATGAAATACGGAAGAAACTGGAGTGTTGATCAGACTTTCACACTTAAGTAGTGCCAAGCAGCTCATAAACAAGATATGGCTAATTAGAGTATGTTGATAATCCGTAGCCACTGGGAGACATCAGTTGGATCAACACTGAACAGCTGCTACAGGGAACTACTGCAGAGGGGTTGCAGCAAAATTATCATATCTGTTCTTAGGATATATCATTTGTTAAGGATGATTTTTCATTGTGTAGGAGTTGCAAAATGAGTTAACTGCATTGTGGGTAGTCAGTTGCAGTACAGTATCCCAAAAAGTTTATTTTTAAGGGCTGTATATAGTAGGTCACTGACAGCTGTCAGGGTGATAGGAATTATCAGGCTTTTGGGTTCTAACCTGAAATTATCTCATCTTCTGAAGTTTGCTTCTCGCTCCTACAGCAATCTCAGCTTTCTTTTAGCAAAATTTTGGTTTCTAGGACAACTAAAGCCATGCTCAGAAGAAAGTCTAGCTGAAAACACTGATGCTCCTGTCCACAAAGATCCAGTCTTCCATATTTTAAAACAAAACCATTCCTGAAATTCATTATAAAAATGAAAACCAGCAAAACACAGGTAAGTTGTGTTTGATTTGGAAGATGTGCACCTTCGGTAACAGCATCACTCTGCAGTGCCCCCATCCGTGATGTGCTGGGCAGTTCTTGAACTTGTGTATGCAAGAGAAATGTGGTAGTAGCCTTTCTCTAGTGCTTACATCTGTTGGACTTAAACATGATGAGAACCCAAACCTTCTTCCTGATTTGGAGTAAATTCTTCTGAAGCAGTGTTTGCAAACAGGCAGGTACAGATAAACAGGAACTTACTGTTGGATGCACTGAGGGACTGTGCTCTTTCTCTCTAAAACACCAGTTGTACTGAATAGCACTCATTATTTTTTACACTGTAGCAAACTTCAAGATTTAACTTTTCAGAACAGGTGAAAGCTCAGAGAATTCTAAGTTAAAATCAATTTTCTTCTAGACTGGAGCACCCTGGCTGAAAGCAAAGCAACCAGTTTTCCAGTAGGTAACAAAGACATGCTATGCAAATGTCTTGAAGCTTGTGCTTGGCAAAGTGCAGGAGTGTGCAGCTCTGCATCTTTATTCATCCCTTCTGTGCCTACCCTCTTGTTTCCTGGCTACTTCCCTGCCCCCTTTTTCTTCTATTTTTTAGTAGCTTGAATTGCACAGACATTGGTTAACAGATCAGTAAAACTCAGAAAATGGGGATGCTTCAAATAAAGAAATCTCTTTGGTAAGAGTTAAATGGAAAAACTAAACATAAGCTTTCCTCTTCTGCTTTAAACTTCAAGAGTGGGAAGAACAAAAGTTGTGTTGATGATAAAGGTCTCCAAATATAGCATTCTAATTATAACATAGACAAGAAACCTTAAAGTTGGTGGGAAAATGTAGAAAAAGACAATAGTTTCTACTTCATAATTTCAGTATTGTGTACCTTAAAGACAGCCCTGTGAATAATAGACCACTTTGTATAAGAAACATGAAGCATAGTTCACAGGATTTCCACTGATTATTCCATTAGCCATGTTAAACTAGTACCTTTCACCGTGGATCCTAAATGGGAGTTCTGGCTAACCTGAATGCCACCTCATCGTCCTTTGCCACTGAGTCCCTTTTGATGCCCATGTAGATGAATCCAAATTCTGGAAACCTTTGCCTCACATCCTATTAAAAGTAGAACATTGTTACTTACAGATGACTAATATTTAAAAGTCACTTCCCTACACACCCTTCAAATTGAATGTGTTATGTAAGGAGAAGGGAAAAAAACAGTAACCTATCTCAAACAAGCCAGCACACACAGTGACTAAGCACTACAGGGTAACAGCTCTTTTTTTAATCACAGAATGATTCTTGTGTTCCCCATTCCACACTAGTGCTCTTTTGGGGTCCCTTTCTGGTGCCTGTTTTAACTCTCTCTGACCTGTTACTTTAGCGGGTCAGTAATGAAGAATTTCCTGCTCTGAGTATATAGTTTTTTCCCAGTGGTCTTCCTAGGAAGGAATTGTTACTGTAAGCTATGGAGCTGTTGTTGCCAGTGTGACATTTTATGGTCCTTCACCACCTTGTGAAGATTTTGCCTGCTCTTGTGACTTGAGATTGAATAAAACAACAGGAAGGTGAAACTGAAGAAGTAAAATTTGATCATTGGGAGTGAAAGAAATGTATTAGGCTTCAAAATTTCTGGTGATGACATTGCTACTGGTTGTAGGTTGGTGTTGTGAAATCACAGTCTGTATCCCATCAGGTGGTGTTCAAATATAGGAAAGGATGTAGCTCCTCACCCACTGTCCCTAGAATCTTTGTAGCCTGCTCAAACAGTGGCATTCAGGCAGGGATTATATATGCAAAATAGACCAGATGTATACATACATATACAAAAGAGAAAAGGCATGCCACTTTTGGTTAGGTTCTTTCTTACTTTTCTCTCGCTCCTTGCTATGACTCTCCTGGGAGCCATTTAAAAATCTAGAAAAATAGCATTAAAGGGATATTATTAGCCTAAATATAAATAAAATATTTATTAATTAACAAATAATAAATCATCAAACTTACACTCTTAAAACCTAGTTTAAACACACAATTGATTTCAGGTTAAACTCATTTTATATTCCTAGGAGGGAACTTAAGCCCAGTCTAGTCGATGAATATCGACTGCAAGACTGATTATGAGGCTTCAGCTGACAACTTACATTTAGACCTTGGGCTTGATAGCTGACTACCACGATGATGAGTGCTACAGAAAATCTTCTTTGTGCATTCCTGCACTTTTTACAGATGAATTGCAGCAAATGTTTAAAAATCGACATTTTTAATTTAGTCTGATTTTGCAGTGTAATTTTAACTATGCATCAGTTAAGAGTCTCAGTAACCCTGTTGCTCCCTATAATCTGCTTTCTGATTTGGGGAAAGTGAGAAAAAAAATCAAAGTGGTGATTGTTGTTGTAGGTTCCTCGGTTTCCTACTGTCTCATTGTAACAGCAGTGTTACCCTACCTACATAGAGCATCTCTAGATTCTTTACAGACACTAGTAAAGTGCTTCCAATCCACACAAAACAATTGGAAATGCTGCTGTAAAATATACCCCCAAAACTGTAAGCCTGAGGAAATAAGAGGCATAAAAATGCTGTGTGAGTTGTCCAAGCTAACACAGGAAGGCTGCGAATAAGTAGGAAATATAATGTACTGTACCTGAAAAAAAGAGTCTGTTCAACCTAATTCTCATTAAATATTTAATCCTACAATTTTAAAAATGGAATTTATGTGGGTTTCAACTATTTGCCAATTTTAGAGGTTTCAAATAACATCTTTAAATAGTTGTGGTTTCTTCACTCCCATGAATGATAGATAAATTTGCATTTGCTAGTTGTTTCCCTTTTATTTCTCCACCCTGTGGCTTAAAACGACAATGTGGCAATTCATAAATGAGTGGGTGACATTAAATGTCACTGTTAATCCTAGCTGGTATTGATGTAAAAGGTCTATTTGTGTTTGGTGGCTAAACCCTGCATCTAACAGAAAGCATGTATTAGTTCTGTTGTGGGACTAATTTTTTCCTTAATGGCACGGTGATGATATATCTGATTGTGTACAGAAGCAGAAAAGACAGCTGATGGAATTACAGTGTGAATTACAGATTGCAGTCACAGTTGTGCAGGGAGATAATAATAAAATTTTAGGGTTGTTTTTTTTTGGCTGAAAGTTGCTCTGTATTACACTAATTTATGTACATTTCTTCTACTTCACTCCAGGGCTATGATTAACTTGAAATTACTTACGATTACTCTTAGCCACACTTTCTTCATGTCAATTGCAGGGATAGATTTGGTGCTGGCATGTGTCTGCCAACTTATCAGCAGCAATATTAGCATCTTGACTTAGCAGAATGTATAGGGCTAATATGGTCATCAAAAAGTTAAATGCCTGTATAAGTTACTCTTTTTAATCTTTTTATAGTCAAAGGAATGAACAAGGACTTTCTGAGAATAAGTACTTTTAAGTCAACATAAATTTTTATGGCAATTACTCAATAGAGAGCCAGAGTTCTCCATCATTTGTACACCACAAACCATTTCGCAGCAAATTCTGGCATTGCAGGCCAGTTCTTCATCCACAGAATATGGAATAACTTCAAGAAAGTACTCCATACAACTTTTATTTCTTTCATTATGTTCTGATAATTACAAATTGAGCCAGAAAAGACTTCAAAAGAGCCATACTAATGCACAAGCCTTGTACCATTTTGTGAATAACCAGCTGCCTCTCCATGGACTACTGAAGAATACTCCATGCCTCAAAGTTTAAGAACTGCTACTCCGGGATAAAAGGTACCTTACTTGTTTTGGGAACACTAAGAAACTCAAGAATAAAGTTTGATGTTTTGGGATCCTGACCAGCAGCAAAGCTCTGAAGTAGCAAACCAGCACCTGGAGGTGGCTTTATGCACAATCCTTGACCCTATCCTGAGGTTTGATGTTATACCTATGCAGGCCTACCTGGGCTTCCACAGGAAAGACATGGATTACCCCTGTTACATCCCAATCCTACTCCCAAATATATGCCCCCACAGCCTCTTACACCAGACTGGCCAATTGTGCAGGAGTCAGGCCCTTGAGCCTGCTAACCCAGCTGAAAGCTAAAGCTGCCAATGCCTTTTGAAATGAGTTCAAGTCTGGCTGAGGACTTTGTGCTTGGGGAGTTTAGTTCCACCTCCAGGTCAAGAGCAGCTGAATGGGGATTTTCTGAAAGCACCTTTGGGTGGGAAATATTTAGAAACCAAAAGCCACAAAAGGAAATGGTTCATTCTTGTTTTCTCCAAATGCACCAAGATGATCACATGTGAGGATATAGATCTCTTCTTTGAGGGGTGGTGACAGTGATCAGTCTTGTACTGCTTGCTCAACTAAAGTAATTTTCTGTTTCTACTCTGCAGTCATTCTCATCAGATCTCTTTTCAAATCTATTTATTTTGTCCTCTTCTCCTAGGAATTCTATGGATTTGTTTCCTCACCTCATGTTATGGTGTAACCTGTTAGGCACTCTATACAAATAGGTATTGATGTTCACAGTGGAGAGCTTCCAGGGGCCGAGGAATATAACACTTTGCAGTACAGAAGACTGGTCATCTGCAGCATCCTTTGCAAACTATTCAGCAGCCATTAATGAGAAAGAAAAAAAGAAAAAGGAGCATTGATTGAAAAGCAGAAACCTAACACCTCCCCAGTTTTTAATCTGAGTGTTATATCCAGCTCCAGTTCTCCCAAGTGTGGATTGTCAAAGAATGGGAGCTAAAGCTCAGAACACATCAAGATAACCTCTTCTCATACAAGGCTTAAAAGAAACAAGGGTCAGAACACAAGCAGTGAAAACTGAAATAAACAAGTCTCCCTTAACAATTTTTTTCTGTTTTTTACCAAAAATAAGATGAAACCAAAAATAGTTAAAAGTTGAAGAGAACAATAAAAGAGCTAAGTAAAGATACTTAGAAAGCTACCTCTTAAATGACTGGAATAAACTCTAGCACGACTGGCTCCTGCTTTACCAGAAAATGAATAACAGTAACCTTCAGTCAGAGCTCCCTATCCTGCCCAGGTTTGCACGTTGTTGTAGCCCCTAAATGCTGGTTTAAACTTGAGAACTTAAATCTTTTTTCTTTTCTTTAAATCACCATGGAAAACATTCCATTCTTCAGCACTTCTGTGTGTGTAACACTGCTTCCATATTTGTTTTCTTTGGTTCTTTTCCAATAAATTTGGTACTTAGAAAGGGTCAGAGCTGGACCTAGTACTGCTCAAGAAGACTCTGTCATCTACACTTAGATAGTTTATATCAAACTTTTCCCAGCTGGACATGGGGATTTCCTCAGGCTATTTAATGGAAAATATGTGGACAAATCTTTTTTACTATTCTGAAAGACCCAAATTAATCTTTTCTACAGAATCTAGACCTCCCATGTACATTTGCAGTTTTAAGCTGTTCTCTTTACAAGCTTTGCTTAGACTCTGGAAAGTCTCTTTCCATACAAATACTTCAGCATTTCAGTTATACTGCAGCTTAGCAGCAGCAACTGTCAAGTCGGAGCAGCAGCACAGGAGGCAGCAACTGCAGCTGGCATTGTAGTGCTTTGAGGAACAGGCTGTGTGCTGATACCAACTCCAAAAGAGCAATGTTTAACAAAAAAAAAATGCCTTATGCCAGCAGTAGCCCACACTGCATCTGAATGAGACTTTCAACTGTCTTCATTGTATTTCTCTATCATTTTGAGTTTTTGTGGAAGGGACAAACCCTGGGTATTTGAGGCTGGTTTGTTGACATGATAAGAAACATTGACATTGAAAATTCAACAGGAACTGGGGAAAAAAAGGCAAACTTTGAGTAATTCTCAGTCCAAAGGCATAGCTGTCTCTAACACTGTTTAGAGTATGCCTGCCAGCAACTCAAAGCCTACACTTTTTGCTGTAAGGGATACATGCTCTGTGCTCCCAAACAAACTGGTTTTCCCTCTATACTTGGAGGAAAAGATGATGCAGCATTATGAATCCTACAGAAAAATTAGACTCATATAGCCAGGGAACAGGCTCCTTTGAGTTACACAACTATACCACACAGTCAATGTACCTAAGCTCCCAGGTGCTGCAGTATGACAGTTCTGCCAACCTATGGGCTCCTTGCCACTGAACAAGGCAATACAAATCTTCTGCCAGCCCCATTCATATTGGTTGAAAGCCCTTGACATCTTCTGAGCACTGGCTGTGGAGCTCATCTGGTGCTTATCTCCTTGCTGCACTGGCCAAAAATAATCCTGCCAAAAAGAGGCAAAAGAAAAAGGTGAGCAGTTTCTGCAGGGTGAGGATTTGCTCAGCAGTTCTAGTCTGAGGGTTCAAGGTGGCTCAAGAGAAAGGACAAAGCAACAAGCAAGGCTGGAGGGACTAGGTTATGAACTATGGAGAATGGCTGGACTGCCCCTTCTGGCAGGGGCAAACTGCTAGTAATCCTCAGATGTACTGAGCAGGTATACCCATTGTTTACACATGCTCCTAGTGCATCTTACACACTGTGTAATATAGTTTAGTTTAGACCTCTTTTACTGTCAGTCCCTGGTTAATGGCAGTTATTTTCTTTGCAGTTTCTAGAGTTTTCTTAATGCCAGAATTCACACAGACATATTTTGCAAGTAGAATTTCTGTGCCTTAAATTTGTGTCTTCTGCTGATGCATTTTCCATGTTGCCCAGCTTTTCTTGACAATGAGGATTTCTATCTTCTGCTTCCCAAGGCAAGTGAAGCATTGCCTCTCTTGAGACCAGCAAATCCTTCCAATGCAGTATTCAGCAAATACCAACTCACAAAAGAATGGCCTGATGAAAACATTATTGTGTAACTGAACGTGTAAATGAAGGGCTTGATCCCTTAAGTCCCTTAAGCACAAGGAGACCAGCCAAATCAGAACAAAAATGGAATGAAGACATACTAACCACTTAAATATGCTTCCTTGTAAATTACAATGGAGCCTCGCAAGCCAGAACCTACTGTATCAGAAGAGTAGTTTAGCTGAACACTAGCCGCCTGCTGCGTAGCATGATTGCCACCAGAAGGATTTCTGTGCTTGTTTTAAAGTTATTGTTTCTTTGCTTTGTCCTATGCCAAAGTGCTTTTTTCCTTATTAAATCCACAGAGTACATAGTATATCCAGACAGCAAGCAAACACCACATTGCAGTAATATGCCCTTTCAAATAATGACATATTGCAAAACACTCCAATAGGAAAGTTGGAATAGAATTAGAATATGAATTATGTATGAAGACAAGGCATAATCCTACTGGTTCATTTACACCACATGCACCTTATGGCCACATCTTCCACCACATTATCATGAAGATACCATTGAGATGGATTCTTCTTTCCAGAAACAGGCATGTCCACATCAAGATGGTTAGCCCATTACAAGGCAGAACAGGTCGTGTGCAGACAAGGTTTTAGAGCTGAGACTTCCTGCCCTTAAGAGTAAATATCTCTCGTATGTTTTTGGCAGAAATGTTCCTCCAATCACTGTACTGGCAGCAGCAAATAGCTGTTTGATAATGGCCTTGCAAAGACAGCAAATTTGGCTCCTAGGATCAAGAAGGAGAAAAAAGCTGAAGCATGGATTGAAAATCCAACACAAGGTGGTCTGAAAATTTGGGGTGAAATTGAAGGGTGAACAACAGAGCTGCACCTGAGCTGCAGCACAAGGCAGTAGTCATGTTTTACACAGGAGAATTGCTCAGAGCCCCGCAGTCCCTCTGCTCATAGTGGAGAGGGAGAGCAGTACTTTGAGAGCTGACCCAGAGAAAGGGGGGCTGCCACCCTCTGCAACTTGCCCTGAATCTGGGCTGCATCTCAGGTGCCACTCACAAAAAAGGGGTCACAAAAAAACAGTGTTCTAATGGCTATTCCTTAAATCCATATATACAGGAAATGTAAATGAGTTACACTGTCAGTAAGAATTTCTGCTTACTTTAACACCCATACAGAAATCTCTCATTCTCCATATTAGAGACATTTCAAAACAAGAGGTTTTAATTTTCCTCCATCGGCTCAAGATGCCTCCATCTGTGCACAGCATAGGCTGGGAGCCCCAGGCAGGTTTGTTTTCCCTGAGTCCTGCCGGCAAACCAGGACTGGGGCTCTTCAGGACACTCACCAGAGGAGATGGGCAGTGGGGTCTGCAATCACTGTCTTGAGTCTATTTGCATCCCCCTCCTGCTCTCTCATCTTCCTACCCAGAAAGCAACTTACACGTACAAATGTGGGAATTCTTTCTTGAAGAAGTTTCAATAATGATGCAGCATTCTATGAATTGATGCTGGGGTTTAACTGTCTGTTCAGAAAACTAAACAAAACCTTTTATTTAATTACTTGTTTCAGTTCTGCTTTTTTCAATATTAAATGCAGTTCTTTTCAACTTTCTGGTTTGGTATTTCCTTGAAATTTACTTTCTAGCAAGTTAAATATGACAGTGCTCAAAGCAGAAAGAATAATGCATCTTAGGTCAAACCAAATGTTTAATTTATCCTGAAATCATTTTTCTTTAACCTTTTCATTTCACCAGCTACTTTCAGGTAGCTTGAATAACCAGGACCTGCTTTCAGAGAAGATTTTTTCATTACTGGTAATTTTATGCAGAGATTCTTAACTTTCTGATAAAAGAAATGGAAACATTTGAGCTGCTTCATCTCACTAATGAGCTGAATGCCAGCAGGCAAAAGATACTGTTTGTGATAAGCTCTACAGAAATGGCAGATCCAGCATGTTATCTACAGCTGAGCCAGAAAGGACATGAGAAGAGATGAGGCATCTTTATACATGCATTCATTTCAGAACTGGCTTCAAAGCATTTTTGCTGTCAGTTGGAGAGTACTTAGAATTTGTTGTCCAGAAATCCTCAGGATATTAATTTGAGACATTCAGACTCTTGGCATTCCGTGTGCATTCAGTGGTTTGCTTATTTGTCTTTTTCCATGAACTCAGTTCTTGTCACTAAGCAAGTCTGATGCTCCAGGGCAAACCCCCCTAGCTATCAAAAAAGCCCTGATAATCAGGGACCACATCGATCTCTTCCTCATGTGGCTCCCTTCTCTCATAAAGTTCCTTCCTGTAGACCCCACCTTGAGCACACTGCCCCAGGAGCAGGCTCTGTTCTCTGCTACTTTAAGGGGTCATTATTTTGTGTAGAGGAGCATGTGGAACATAAACTGTGGATGTCAGCACTGGGGCTCCTTATTTGAGAGGTCAGGCACAGCACTTATTCTAGAACACAGCACACTTTTAAGAAGAAAAAAGATATTATGGTACAAAACCACTTTGCCAATCCCTATTACACCTAAATATTCAATCTGAAAGAAGAAAAAAGGGCTTGCTAGCTGAAAGGGGTTTACATCTGGAAGTGATTCTGAAAGCCAGCACATATGCCACAGACATAAAAAGAAGCTAAAAAAAACATAAGACAGATGGTCAGTCACCAAATTAGATGCAATCAGAATATGGAAAAATAATTAATCATATTTCCTCTTCACAGCTTTTCATGTAGATACTGGACTTGGCAAGCTGTTAATCTGCTCTGATGAGTGCTTACAATAGAGCTGGGAGGTCTGAGCACTGCCAGGCTCGGCAGAACTTGCATTCCGCTGCAGGCTTAGTCCTACCAGACACTGCTACTGAGGTGCTGAGTGCTTTGGCCTCACTTGGTTGTTTGCATTCCCCGTCTGTGCCCATGATTTCACAGTGCAGCAACTGCAGCATTAAGGGCTCCTAGGTCAAAATTGCTGCAGCCACACAATGTAAAGTGCTGACTTACACTGAACTTCTGCTGCTGAGTCACATTTTCACAGCTAATTTGTTATACTGGCAAGGCTGAGGGGGTTTTATGTGAGAGATCTAGTATCATCTGTTGTGCCACTTGAACTTTACCCTGGATCACCCATCATCTGCTACAGCCTACAGCCAGCCTAGAGGCAGCATAAATCCAAAGCCACCCTCTTCCAGACCCTGTGGTGTTGGGACCATGTGCCATTGCCTGATCCACATGATCTTGGGCCTGACGTGTTCAACACCAGATTATGACACCACGTTTCCTGCTGTATGTGCATACCTCAAGACTGGGTGCCTCTCAGTGACAAATGTGCTGCTCTGGTTCTTCATTTCACTTCCCTCAATGGTTTTGGAGCAAACCAGTCCATCCTAACAACATGAGGAAGGGAATGTAGTAACCAAAGCAGGATGTGGGGCTACTGAAACTGAACTGGGGAAAGCCTTCCTCTTCATTTCCCCTCCCTTTGGCCTTACTTTAGTATCTTCACTATCCTGGATTGCCACGTAACTTCGCCCAAAGCAGAGACCCTGTGAAACCTACCTTGCGGTGGCTGTTACAGCTTGTTCTGGCTAAACTGCCCTGCCTTCCTGAAGGATGGAGCTGGAGACTCCAGGGTTTGGCAGCTGTACACAAGCCACAAGTAATTTGGGTGCAATTAGACAAGACAGCTTACCTGCTCCAACAGCTCCTTGTTCCCAAAGGAGAGACCTGCCCCTTGCTTTCCCAGTCCCTGTTCTTCCCCGACATAAAATCCCTTCTTTATTGGCTATCCTTCCTTTTAGCAAATGAACCCAGTTCCCTGCTACAGACACAGCAGTGATTCACTTTTTCTTTGCAGAGTTAGTTTTCTGCTATCTTAATGAGGTAACTCAGCTCAGAGAAGGATCAGCAAAGCACCAGTATCTGGCCAAGCAAATACTAGAGGGACTGGGAAAGAAGGGAGTGGTGGGACTAGTGCAGCAGCATCTTCCTCAATATATTTAGCCTGAGCTGCCTAACCACACTTCCACCACGCTCCACCAGCAATACTGCTTCCTAAAATCTCTATGTCAGAAGCACCAGGGGCTCGCACACCATGTGGTAAACATGGGCTAGCTATTAATCTGCTCTGATAAGTGCTTATGACAGAGCTGGGAGGTCTAACCCAGGATGTAACCCTGGATCTTGTGAAAGGTGAAAGAAACACAAGTTTGTGATCATTTGTGTGTGCTTGTCCTCGTCCTGGGACCTGTGCCACAGGCGAAGGAACCATGTTAACTTTTTAACTAGCGTGTTTTTCCAAGGGGCAGGATAGAAATTTCCAATGCACTCCAACTGCTCAAGACATTGCTGCCTTCTGCCAGTGGGGCCCTGGATACAGCAGACCATTATGGTCCCTATCACTCTGCCCCTTGTCCAAAGCTGTCTGTCTCACTGGAAACCCGGGGAGCAGAGATTTCTTCCTGCCATGTTGTGACACTTCAAGTGTATATGCAAGTAATTAACTTCCTTGCTTTCAGAGATGTAATTTCCATGGCGATGCAGGAGCCCGTACCATAGATCTACAGCCACATGCCGCGAGACAGCTTTTTGTCAGGTTATTTCTGGTTCTTCGGTTTCCACAAATGAGCTGGAGCATCCGGCAGCCACTTTAATACCCAGGCAAAAAGGAAAATAGCACAACTGCCCTTCAGAACTACAGCAATCCCTTAGGCACTGACAAGTTTTCCAGAGGTGCTTTGACAGGGTTTTATCCTTCTTCAGAGCACCCTCAGAATGCAGGGGCCATTGCCTCCGGGATGACCATGATGCTGCTGCACAGGCTGGGTTTCAGCTGGCCACGGGTCCCACAGGCTCTTACACCAACACACCACCATCACTGAGGGCTGGGTGCCGCAGGCTGATCCCTCACCAACCTGTGGGGATCACTCTGAATGAAAGTGTGCCCCCTGCCCCCTTTCCCTGTGCGAGGAAGCTGGCTGGAGGGATAGTTGCCCTCAGAAGTGCAGTTGAGGGGGTATCTCCCCAAAGATTCCTCCAAGGTCAGTTAATATTTCACTAACACTTTTTGCAGACTTTTGGCAGATCCCTGCCTTCTTTCCCGCAAAACTGCCTTGGGAGAGCCAGGTGTTTTCCTCTTCGGTTACAGGCATGCCAATGCCCTACGATCTCTGGTGCCAGCTAATGTTTACCTCATGGCCATGAAACGGCAAAAGTAACTAATGCAGACGTTAAGAAAGACCAAAGCCTTGAACTCATTTCAGAGGGTACCTGCCCAGTGAGGAGCTACCTCTACTGAAGCAGGCCATACCCTATGGAACCAGGCAGGCCACAGGGCTCTCTGTAGCTCCTTCCATCTACAGCTTCAGAAGATAACCACCCAACACATGGTGCTGCAGGACACAACTTAGCAGTAGAGTCTGTCTGCTCCAGCCCAGCCTCCTGCTGATGGGCCAGGGGCCTTCGATAGCACACGTTCTCCTAGGTCATGTAACAAGGTACATCCTAGCCTGGCAAATTGCTTTTGAAGGTCCCAAAAGAGAGCTAGGAGAGCTTATCAAAACCACTTTCTACTTCGAATAAGGCAGTTCAATTTACTTGAGTACTCCTCTCCCTGATATACTGAATGCAATGTGAAGCCTTCTCTCAGATAAAAATAGATTGAAAAGGTAGGAAGTGCTTGAAGTAGTCCTAATCATCAGGATGAGAGCCAGGAGAAACAGATTGTCCCCTATCTACTATTAACATAATTAAGGAGAAGTTTTACTCTGATTTGCTTGAGTTTCAGTTCCCCCCGCTTGGCAGACTTTACAGCTATACATCCTTTGCTTCAAAGATGTCGCTGCAGAGTGGCAGGGACACTTTGGTCCTATGCCAAGAATACAGCACAGGCTTATTGATCTCAACAGCATTACGTGATCAGTTTGAGTAGTGAAGATCTAAGTCCTAGAGCTAGGCTACCCATTTTCTCATCCTGCTGGCAAGCGTTACTGTGGAGCACTTGCCTCAGCTTTAGCTTTTCCCCATCCTGAGACTGCAAAATTAAATTATAGAAGTCTGAGATATTCTGTTGCTTTTTCCAAGGACTTGACATCAGCCTTCCAGCCCAATAATCCCTTCTTTTTTTGTCAAAGCAGGAGAAGAGATAAGAAAGAATAACAGCCGGCAGCAGTTACCAGGCACCTCTGCTAAATACCCCCAGACTTGCACATATCCTGAGGTGCATAGAGAAGTGCTGCATAGTCATATACCAGTTCCTGCAGGTCTGCTTGTCACTCTTTTACTCATCCACTCCTAGCACTTTAGTGCACATAAAAGCAGTGATTTTGGGTAATTCACTCTTTGCAAAACATGTTGGCATCGTCACAAAGAAGGGCACCTGGGAAGGGCTGCGAACAGCTTTGCCAGCTTTCTGTCAACACAGGAGGACCACAAAAAAGGTGCTGCTTTTACCAAACATCTTGCACAGACACATTCACATAGCAAACATGACAAAAAAGCAGTATCATCCCTTGAAACAATTCCCCACAGCTGAAGCATTATGGCTGGTCAACAGAGCAGCATCTATGGGCTCCACTGCTTGAGCTTCATGTTCACAAACACTGTAACTTGGGTCTGGGTATGGCCCTTTATACCCACGAGTGGGGTGAAATGGGGGAAACAGCAGAAAGTTGTGGACTTTTTAAATCAAAAACCTCAGAGCCCTCTGCAGAGGAACTCTTTAAGCAGAGCCAACCAAAACACAGCCAGAAAATATCCAGCTCCCATCAGTGCGTATCACACGGAGGAGAGGCTTCCTGTTCTTATTGAACTTCAGTTGCCATCTGACACTCTTCCTCCTCCATTCTCTGTCTGGGGCCATCTGAGCAGGCAGCCCCCTTGGAGCAGCATAAGCAGGGGGAGGACATGTGAGGGACAGAGTTCAGTGCTCCAGACTTTGCAGCTGGAAGCTTTTCCTCCTGCCCCAAGGTGTCCTGAAGTCCCCATCTGCTCCAGGCTAAACAGTGAAACAGTTCCTGAAGGTTAGAGCTGAATGTGACTGTGGCACCTTTCACTTATTTGGCTGCCTGGCTCTTTGTGATGGGTCCATGGCACAAACCCAAACCTGACTCAGAGCTGCTTCAAGAAATACCAGGAAGTTTTGTTCATCTGTGAAAAGGGAACATCAGTTGGGCCCTGAGAGTTTTGCAATGGATAGCTGGCCTCTGAAACAGAAATGGGAACCACTCACCTTGCTGTCAAATGGAGCCAGGGGGAAGAAAGTGATTGCCTTTATCCCTCCCTGTGGGCACACAGCAAATGGAAAAGTCATCTAACCACCTGGAGAAGTTTTAATAAAGTAACTGATGGTGAAGGTTTAAAAGCTTGCTGCTTTCTGTCTTTTTCTGTCTTTCTTTCTTCTGTTTTCTGTGACTGCCTGACTCCAAGGAAAAGGTGTCTGGTTGGTACTGACACTGGCTGCTGTTTACTGCCAAGAAGAGGTGGTTACCATCCCACAAAAAGAAAGCTGAAATCTTAGTGCTGGCAATAAAAACTTGGAGGAAGGAATTATTTTACCACACATGATGAATGGGAAAATGAGAAGGAAGTTGCCTCCCTCAGCTCTGGAGCTGAATTCTTAAGCAGACCGGCATGCAGGCATTTCTGGCCAGTGACTGAGTCACTTTAGAAGTCACAGATTTGCTGGTACATGCCCATAGCAAACATCCACAATCTGATGGTAACTACTGGCCCATGTATCAAACAGTAGGTGAGGACCTACTTGATCCATCTGTGTCATACTGAGATTGCTGGCTATTTAAAAATGGAAGCTCAGCCCCAGATCTGCATGATAGTGTCAGATGAGGATATTGCTGGCATTAGTTTGCTTTCCTCTCAGCATCTCATCCCTTCCAGATGGGAATTGTTTGTACTTGGATATGCATGAAGTCTTTAATTAGCATGCTCAGAGGTTCATAGATGAAAAGTTGCACACGAGGCGAAAATAGTAACAATTATTATTCCTATGGTGATATTTTCCATTACTGTTTAAAAATATGAATAAACT
Source organism: Melopsittacus undulatus (assembly GCF_012275295.1). Lineage (NCBI taxonomy): Eukaryota > Metazoa > Chordata > Aves > Psittaciformes > Psittaculidae > Melopsittacus > Melopsittacus undulatus. The sequence continues at coordinate 60,994,023 of NC_047528.1, read as the reverse complement.
GCTAAGTATGGGTACTTATTACTTCCTCTGTGTAACTCTTCAATATTTTAATTCTTTGCAATTTTGTTCTTAATTTATTTATTTTTTTACTTCTTTTGTTTTAATTCCTTGATATCCTCATCATGAGCTAACCCTGTTGGGCTGCAATACACAGAAAAGGAGATAGCTACTGCCCCAAACCATTACAGCTTGATTGCAGTACAAAGAGATGAGATAGTGACAAAGTGCTGAGGCAGAACTAGTCAGAAGGATCTTAAAGAGGGGCTGTAAGGAGAATCAGGTCACTTTGATAATGCCTGCAGGGAATGATTTTCTGAGTGAAAAGGGAGAAGTCTCAGTGCTCCTCTTCAAGGTGCTTCACAAGCAGAGTCACACAAGCAGGGGCTACAGCCACCCTGGCTTGTTTATCACATCTGTGACTGCTGCAAAGGGTCATATTTGCAATGCAGAAGAGATGCATATGCCTCCTGAGATGCTGTTTAGTTACCCTTTGTGTACAAAAAAAATCATAGGAACTGAGAGGTGTTTGTTGTTTCCAGTGTTCCTCAATGTCTGTAGACAGAGGATCACAGAAGATCGCTTGTACAGCAGTGCCACAAAGATTTGCATTTACAGCCACAAAAAAGGGCCAAAGTCTGAACATTTGTCTCTCACTGCAACTTCTTTTTATTGTTGTTTGCTCATATAGGTGAGGAGCTGTATGGACAACTGTTACAAATGCCATTCTGCAGCCTTTTCCTAGATAAACATGTTACATGGAGCCAATCACAGGCTGGGGAACACCGATTTTACCTATCCTTGTGCCTGGAAGTGGGGTCAACTGTACTTTATTAAATACTGGTTTAGATGTTATGCATACAAGCCTGAGCAGCTAGCAGCCAGCCTGGTCTACTGCCAACAGTGACAGAGCAAGGACGAGGAGAAGAGCAAGAAGATGATGAGTTCTGACAAAGTCTGTTTAATCAAACCACAGCCCAATGGCTAGAAAGCTCCATGAGCAAGTGACATGGCAACAGGCCAAGACAGATGTCTTTGCAGGAGACAGGCTTTGTACACAGAAAGGTGTTCATGCAGTGATCGTTCAAATCGATCCCGGTCACTGTAGTTTTCTGTTCTGTATAACTGTGCAGCAGGGAACTACGTCTCAGGTTATATATTTGTATTAAAAAGAACAGGATTAAGGTTACCAAAGTTAGAAGGTACTATTTCAAAACAAGTCACTAATGGTGCAAGAAGGAAATGTAATGAAACATATTAGAGGCATCATATGTTTTCTTAAAAGATTGATGCATTTTGGCCATGTTCTCTGTGTGAAGAAAATGTTGAGGCATCAACACTCTTTTATTTTGCTAATTTTTATGTTGTGTATGTCCTGCATTGAAAACACTGGTTGCTTCTAAGGAACATTATATTCTTTCCATAGTACATCCTGTGACTCAGATACAGAAAATCTGTTGTGAAACCCTCCTGTCTATGCTACCTGCCAGTGTACTGGAAATGAATAACCCTCAGAGGCAGAACAAACACCCTTGAAAAGGAAAAAGGCCCCTCCTTTCCTCAGAATGGAAAGTTAGGTAACAAACTAACAGTATTTAACAGACTTAGTGTATTCATAAGAAAAGAAAAGAAAAAAAGGGACATCCCAAGAGAAATGCAACTAATATTAAGGGCATCGGCTTTTTGAAAGTCAGGCTGGCATGCCAGACTACTTTGGCACTCAACAGATGCCCTGCTCCTGAAGGGGACATAAGGCAACTCCAACATTTCAAAGCCACACTACTACTCATATATTAATGTAACTAACCAGACACAAAATAAAACAGTTCTCTCCTTCTTTAGGAGGTTTGTACTTTTTAGAGATTCCAGCACTGACAAAAACAAAACTCCAACCCTTCCAGTGAAGGAGAAGACCTTTGACAAGTAGTAGTGGTTTGCTACCCATAGCTGGAGAACACAGCTGACAGCTGTCTTCCTAAGAGTGTGTCTTCCTTGTAGGCACACACAACTATGATGCCATTATCAAAGGTATTTTAATCTGTAGCTTTTAGCTGCTTTTAAATAACCCTGTTTGTTTTAGTGTAACACCATCCTACCAACAAGCTGTTAGGCCAAGTGACTGTTTTGTCTACCCATCTCACCCTGTACAGCCAACTCTGTGCTTTCAAGTCTCTCTTCCATGTCTCTTTGTCAGTTCAGCACCTCTTAGTTTCTCGTCCTTGTCTGTCTTCCCAACACAGCCTAAAATAATGTAGTAAATGCTGCAGGAAAATAGGATGTGTAGCAGGTCATTACTGGTAGAACAGTAACTCAGGGTTTTTTTTTAGTGGGACAAGAATTACAACCAAATCCCACTTGTCCTACATTGTACACATGGTTAATAGCAAAGGACATAGAATAACGTGTTGGACATCTTATTTGCTTGTATATAACACATATCAGTTTTCTTCAGGCATGATTCTGGAACAGATTTGGCTGCAATGCCAATGCACGAGAGAAGACACATTTTGGAGAGAAAGGGAGCCTTTGAGCAAAGTGCATAAAGACAGACAAAGCAGGTCTGAGAATTCAGACACACAGATGATGAGCCTGCTCGGTGGTAGGTAAAGAGGCTGGGGGTGAGGAGCTTGGCAGGAGCCTGGGCACTACTGAAGATCAAAGCACATTACTTCCCTTGATGCAGGTCAGCATAAGGCCCTTGCCATCTGGCCCTGAACTACTGTCAAAGAACAGCTCAGCCATGTTTGAATATGGACTTAACTGGAATGCTGCTACTAGGGCTAAACCATAGAACTGTATTTCTTGCTGGAATGAATGCTAACCTTCACTGGCTGCACAAAACAGACTTTTTTCTTCCTGAGGAAAACTCCCAGCACTTTCCACACTCTGAGCCTAACCTTTAAGATTGACACCTCCTGAGAGAGAAGTCATCAAGCGGATGACACATTTGAGTAGTGCTGCTCTTCCTTAGGCAATGTGCTTGCAGAAATAGATGGGCCCAGTGAAACCACCTAGAAGAGGCTATTTTGTATAAGAAAAGCTAATGACATATCACAGTGGCAAGGAACAGCGTTGCAGATGTAATAAAAAAGTGGTGCATCCTGCAAAAATAATTCTGAGTCCCTGAAATAGAGCACCAGGATGTACTGCCAGTAATTCATGTACCCACCACATTTGTTAGCAGGCAAGATGACAGAGATACTACACACATGCATATAGTCTTTCATCAGTCATAATGCTATAAGCATGGGCAGGTTACATGTGGGTGAGAGAGAATGATGGGTGGAATCAGATGAAAATGCACAGGTGCTTCAAAAAGTAGATCTCCTTTCATGTCTTCAGAAAAAGACAAGATTTATTTCTGAATATAGAGAGGTGGATGCATCTTGCTCAAGTACAGCCTTCTGAGAGCTCGATCATCTGATCCAAAAATGTTTGCTTAGGCTTCCTCTATGGAGGTGGGTGTCTGAAAGAAGACAGATTGGACGTCTTCCGGAGATGCCTACATGTGGCTCTTGTTCCTTTACAGAATGAGTCCAGGCCCTGGGCTGGGAGGATGCAGCTAGCATTCAGATGACCATACTCGGATAATGCATCCCACAAAGAACAATTAATTGCTGTGGCATGTGCAGTGCTCAGAGAGCAGCACTGTATCCCAGCTTCTTTAAGGCAAACAGTCCTGTGACTGCAAGAAATTCATTAAGAGCTCTCCAGGAGCAGGATCTGTTGGGAACTGGGTATTACTGCTCCAAGAGAGAGTGGCATCCAGCTAATCACTCTGTGAGTTGCCAGCTCCCATTGAGTTCAAGAATCACACATTTCAACATGCATTGCTTTGAGTGGGTGACCCAACCACAAACATTTGCTCTGGGAGGTAAATGGAGGGCAGGCTTCTTGGGGCAGCACAGGGCAAACCTCCATCTGTGGAAAAACGATGGGAGAGACACCATGTGAGAAAGCCTCATAGGAATGGTGCTCTCCACATCTCTGCTGTCAGCCAGGGCTTTTCTGCTCTCTCACTGGAATGAATCACTATAGCAGCTTGATGAAGCAGCAAGCCGTGAACACATTTCCTTGTGTTATCTAATGGTGATACACTGAGGATGTGGTTAATTAGGGAATCATCCTCACCCCGGCAGACTTTCTCAAATGGAAACAGGCTTTGAGGCTGGCTGACTCCTAGGGTGAAGCTGCTGAGCTGATAGCCACAGAAGCATTTAAACGTACGTACTCCACTGCAGGTCACCTGTTCAGCAGCAATAGCCACAAATATGCAAAAAATGTAAAAAATGCCAAAGATAAAAAATCCAACCCTGGTGCGGTTTTTTTCAAATCTCATTTTATGAGGGTTTGGAGGCTCTGTGCTGTTAACTCTGTTTGATTCAGTCACGGGCTTTGGGCAGGGGGGAAGGGTGTTTCTTTTCATGTCAGCTGTGCCAGATCAGGCACTGCAGAATTACGCCAAAGTACTGTTTTTCACATTAAAACCTATGAAAAGGTTGAAATGTCACCATCTTTCGGAGGAAAGAATTGCAGTTTGACACGAAATGTGCTTTTTCCTATTTCCAGGTTACTGATGTCTGAAAAAATATATGTTGCATATGCTCAGGAAAGACATGCCAGTGACTTTTACCTTTATTTCCTGAAAACACAGTCTGGCTTAGAGCTGAGTAGGCTCTTCTCTATAAACGCAGTTTCTTTACTCTCTCGAGTATCCAAGGTACAGGCAGAGGAATGGAGACAAGGAAGCCTTCCTCATCTGTGTTTTCAGTCCCCAAAAGAATGTGAAGATGAACCCTTCCCACCAAGCTTACCTCGGGTTTCTGTCTTTGATTTGAGAAAGTGTCAGATAATGCCAAATGGTCCCAAATGCTGGGTCTGTAACATCTCAAGTAGGACACTAGAAATAAACAAAATGTACAATACGGACACTTCTGACACTGGCCTTAATTCCTGGAGAGATGATGCCGCCTTTGTGGCTTGCATAAGCTGTCAGATGGATGTTGATATAAGCCACATAGAAAGTCTTCTGAGAAAATAATTCTCTTTTCTGAGTAAGATTTGAGATGTTCAATAAATAGGGCTTGAGACCCCATAGGGAAAAAACAGGTTATTGCAGAGCTGACAGTGAGCTTACCCACGCAAGGACTGTTTGCTGTCCACTTGCACTGAAAGACAGTCCTGCAGGAAAAAGTGTTATGTGTAAGACATGTTTGCCACCCAGCTCTGATTATATTTCCCTCCTCCACCAAACTACTCTGGCCAGAAGGACACAAGATTTACCCCTGGCGTGTGACCATGCTACAGCTAGACTGGGATGTTTGCCCCTTTAGAAAGAAAAAAAAGTTCAAGAGAACTCACATGGATTTTGGCCTAAAATCCAAAATACTGGACTGGGAAGTCATGGTAAAATGGAAGCGCTGAAGTACCATGCCTTTGGTAGTTTTAGCTCTGGTCTTAGGGAGTGTCAACCTCATTTACAACACTGCTCCAGTGTGATCCCTTCCCTGTTGCTGCCTTTGCTGCAGCATGACTGTCCCAGTGGTGATCTATGGAAGTGCTGGTTAACAGAAAACCAGGCGCCTTACATAAATGAAACTCACCTGCTGACATTCCCCTGTCTAACAGCAGTGGCAAATTCCTGCTGCCTCAAGTGTCTACCACTGCAGTGGGGAAGGAGACTACATTTATGAGTGAAGATATATAAGGGCTTGTCCCAGCCAAACCAAACCAAACCAAACCAAGGAAACAAAAAACAACAAACAGAACCAACACATCAAAGCAACAATACTATATAGTAATAATTGCGCTGCAATGGCTGGAATGAAACATAAAGATATATCTAAAATCTACCTGGAAGCTGTACTGTAAAAGAAAATTGTCAACATATATCCGGTTGAAATAAGAGTAAATACATCATTTCCTTTACCTCTGTAATAAATGTTGCCCTGCTCTATTTGGATGGCATATAATACATTTTTGTTAAGACATAGTTGTGCCTCATTTTTTAACATCCAACCAATGAGAAAGTTTCCTGGTTTATGGATGAACTTTAATTCCAGTAAGTTTGTTGCTTGAGTAAACACAGGAGAAGACAACAAGATCCACAAAAATATGTATCATTCACATGGCCAAGGGAGCCATGGGTAAGCTTACCCCCTGGGTAAGCTGGTATTCTACATGAATTTTCCTTCTCTGTGGCCATCAGCTCACACAAGCACATGCCAGCCTATTGGCATGGAGCCCTTTCAGGAAAAAAATCTCCATTGTTTTCAACAATGCCTGTACAGAAATAAACACCAACAAATGGTCTCACCACCCAGTATTGCAGCTTCTTAACACCCCAAAGCAGCAATAGGCTGTTTGCATCTCTTTTGAATACAGATGTAAAGACTGAAGCATCTTCAATGTGTTAATTGTTTTTTGATTGTTGGGGTTTTTTATCTTAAGTTGCTTTATTTAAACTGCCTGTGCTGCCTGTGGCAATGGACTGGAAGGGTTGCAGAGATGTGCAGAGGAATCATCGCCTTCCCTGAAAGCCAGGCAACTTAGGTCCTCCCTGGCTGCTGGGTTGCAAGTATCAGGGTATTAAAAGCCCAGCTCCACAGATAGAAGAGGTCCCCCCTGCAACACGGCAATGGTCAGGGGGGAAGAGCAGGAAGGGAAGAAAGTAGCTGGACTAGATGCAAGTGTTCCTGCCAGAGCACAATGGGCAGGAGCAAAGACTGTATCACCAAGGCAGGAGTCGTTCTGCATCAAAGCCAATGAAAGAAGGAGTAATTTTCCCGTTTCTTCCTATGCATACCAAAATCTCTCAGGAACTCCTTCAAGACTTTATCCCCAAATCTACAAAATATGATCACTGGTGACTTCATGGGATTTCCAGCACTGGGAAAATTATACCAAAAAGTTCTTTTTCGAAAGTCAGTGTTATTAAACCAGCATTTGAACTTCAGGCAGAAAACTAATTTAAATGCAAACACTGTTTCCTTGGCAAATCCTACTCAGAAATCTTTTCTTAGTATAAGCTAAAAATAAATGTTAAACCCTCTCCTGTTTAGAGCAAAGACATTTTAGAAGCTGTTATTGTATAGACTACATCCAAACAGCACTTAAAATATGGCAGAAGCTTTATTATGTATCTGTTAGATTAACTTCATATTAAAGTAAAAAGACATCCAAGAGTTACAGAGCAGCCGGTGTTATTTCTAGTCACAGGAGGAAGCTTTCTTGTCTGTTGAAGTTCTCTCTTCTCTTTCTTGAGCAAGATCATCTGTGGGCAAACCAGGGCCTGAAGAGTCACCATTAAAACCAGTGGCAGCTTGTTCCTGTCCTCACTATGCATCATATCAAACCCTGACACCTCACTTTTGTTGCCAAGAGCGGTTAGGGTGGTAGCACAAACCCATGTGGATTCATTGATTACCTGTCAAGGAACAAATTCCGTAATCAGTTAACCCAAATTCTACAAGACAGAAGCTCTAGGAGTGTCCTGGAAGAGTTTCAGTTTGAGTCAAAGTTACTCCTTCAAACCAGAGTTCATGCCAGGTATCTTTTGGTTTAGTGCTGTGTATGTTTGGAGAGGTGGGATTTTTTTAACCACAACAGCTTGCTATGAAACAAAAAAACAGGTTGAAGGAAGACTTGCTTTTAAATGTCTGTGGCAATAAAAGCATTGACATTTGTTCCAGTAAATTTAGCATCCAAACCAAAGCTCTAATTCTGTATTTTTTTTTTCTATGGTGAATTCACATGGTCCTTATTTTGAATTAAAAAAAAAATCAAATTCCTCTCCTCTCCTCTTCTCTCCTCTCCTATGTTTTTACCACTCTCATTAGAGTGGAATGTGAATGCCTTCTAACCATACATTAAATGATACCTCTAGGAGCTCTCATATCTGGTTTGCTGTCTTCCCTTATCATCTCCCCAGGGCAAGATGGGTATCTGCAATGTTTTGGTAGAGCCTTTTTTTAGATCTACATGCTGCTCTGTGTTTATATTAGATTAGACAGGTTGAAGAAGTACACTTGATACTCACCGTGGATGACAACACACTCGTGCAATTCCAAATGTCATCTTAGTTGTTTACTTCATTTATTTCAACACTTGTTTTTCACATTATTTATGGCTTCAACCCCCTTGCCCCAACACAAGCTGCTTCATGCTTCTCTTCCATAGTTCTGTATGAACTGCTTTTGTAATGATATATTAACAATTGCAGTGCATTTGTGTGACAATCATCACAAGTCAGTGTCCCCCTTGCAGTTCTGAGTGGGGTTTTTTTTTGTTGAAAATTACCTTTTAACATTGTTATTGCTCCAATCTGACTTACGCTACCCACATGCAAACAGTTATATCAGCACAGCCTAGAGACAGAGTTAGCAGCTGGGCTGGGGGATGAAGTGGGAAATTCTTCAGCTGCTTTCAGTGCCAAAGGAAACACATTGTGTACCTCCATCATCAGCACATGGTGACCAAGCTTTTTTCGCAAAGAAAATAGGAAAAAGGGACAAACAAAACCCCTGTGATGCAAGGGATGTGTCATAGGCAGTAGTGTGTGGTAGAGAACAGCTACCCTGAGTCTGGTCCTGTGGTGAGGTTTCTGCGTGATGGGTCGCTTGCATAAGCTTCTGTTTCTGAAGAACATTTGCTGCTCTGGGGCATGTGGCAAAGAACATGTTTACTGCACCTGGTCATTTGGTGTGATATGAAATGAGGACATAATTCCCTGTGTTGTACTGTTCCCTGTTAGCAATTGTATGCTCAAAGTCCATACCCTTAATTCCCAGATCTGAATGGAAAGCAGGGGTAAAAACCTCATGCTTCTGGTGAACAGCAGGATATCCAGTTTCTTGTCCCATGAGTTCTTTCCAAAATCTCACTCATAGGTTTCCAGCAGAAATGTCCTGTGGCACAGTGGTGGACATTGCAGAACTGTCTCAGCCAGCCCAGGCCAGCCAGCCCATGCAGCTACTCTGGCATGGACTGCTTGTTACACCAAATTTATGCAGATGAGCTGCGCTGATACAGGCACTTCAACAAGAGTGTGGTTTCACCCATGCTTGGGGGCTGCTCTGCTTTGACATAAACTTCTCTAATCGCACTGATGCGAGAACCATGAACAGGCGAGCCCTAAGATCCTCAGATCCCAGGGACTTGGTTTTTACTTGCGGCCATGCTGAGAATAGGCAAGACTGTGCTTGTTTAGACAGCAGATGAAAGTTGTCATACTAGAAATACCATTATGGCAAGATTAGCAGTGTGGAACTTGTAATAATTAGTTACCATACCAGCACATAAATAAAGACAAATTGCTGACAAAGAGCTTTTATATATTTGTTGTAAATAAATGTAAAGATGATTTCAAAACAAGGAGGAGGTGTGACAGTTTTTGTTTGACCTATGACACATCCCATGGGATGGATATTTTTTCCTCAGGAGAATTATGATAAAATACCCATGGTGGTTTGCTCAGGCTGTTTTATTAGAATTTAGCCAAACATCTGCAGAATATCAAACTTCAATGTATACAGATTAAATCAGTTCTGGAAAAGATATCAGCACTCTCCTGCAAAGCACTAAAAAGCAAGTGTTCTTTATGAGCTTGGCAAAAAAGCACAAAGTATTGAATTAATTCTTGTCATTTAGGGAAGGGGTGTGCATATTATTTTTGTCAAAGAATTTAAAAGAAGGTTGATCTGAAGAACAACAAATGCTCTCAGTAAACAGCACAAGGACAATTCTAGACCCTGCTCAGGGCCAGTATTCAGCAGCTGGTGGGCATGGAGGGTACTTTGCTGTGCATGCCACAGTTTTACCCCAGTGCTGTGAGAATAGGCTACCCAAGGCTGCATGTTTGAAGCACACAGCCCTGTCCCTCGTGGCTTGTGGCTGGCCCTGGAGCATGGCTCCGTGCACGAGTGCTGGCCTGCAGAGCATCTGTTCCTCTCCCCTGCTGACAAACTTCATTTTATATTGAAGCCAAAGGACACCAGAGGCCACATTTCCTCCTTTGTTGTTCCTGCATAAATATTTCCTAAATCAGTAACTTGAAAAGTATTTCAGCCTCAACTAGCTGATCTGGCAGACATCCTGAGAGGGGTACATGCACCAGGCTGCAGTGTGGGGGCACCAGTGGAATCAAAACACAGCTGCCTAAAGTATGGCACATAACAAACAACGCTCCTAAGAGGACAAGAAAATTGGATGGCAGGTGGGAACTCCAGTTATCATGACCACACACGCACTGCCCATGAAAAGTCTCAGATGGGATGGGCCTTTCCCTGTAACCCATGGCTGTGCTCAATGCCTTGCATGTGCGTGCAGCAGGTCTGCTTTGCATGGATTATCTTCTACAGCCTGAAGACCGTAATCAGGGAGACAGGCTTCCTGCAAAGTTGCATATGAGTTTCCAAATGACACACCCCACAAAGATATCTGTCATGTCTCCATAAGATTTACAGATGTTTTCTACATGGCTATAACCTTCCAAGGTAGAGTCCCTGCATTCCCAAAGGCACACAGGGCTGCACACAACCACAAGTATAAATCATATGTTCCTTTTTTACAGCTATTTTAAAAGGAAACAGACTCCAGCATTACTTTCAGTGAAGCTGCAGGTTTGCAGAGTTTGAGCACCATGTGGTGAATGCAGCTGGTATGAACATCATGTTATAAAGATGCTGTCATTTTTATGAGTTTGCCATTATCCACTCTGGCTGTAAGGAGTTAAATCAGAGTGAGGTAACTGGAGAGGAAAAAGCAGGAAAGGCAATGATGTCAAGGCAAGGTGTAGTTCAGCTGACACAAGCCCATTGCAAAACAGTAGAAGAGCTGTGGGTGCAGAATGGCCTGGTGAATGAATACCCAGCTGGTGAGAACCCAGATATGGAGCTAGGATAGAAAAGGTCACCAAAACCCAGAAGGTGCTGGCCTGCCAAAGGTGGATGGTGTGCGTATGTAAGGGGAATTGTCAACACTGCCTGGGTTGACTGCCTGGGAGAAACACCCACAATAAAGGGTGACTCTGAACTTGACAATGTGAGCAACCAAACCAAACATATCTTGCCAAAGCCTCACAGGAGAGACTTAGTTAAGGAAATGGGCTTGACTCCATTCATCCCCAGTTCTGCACTCCATGTCTCTTTGGATGAGTAAACAGTGCTTTATTACAATGAATTTTGTGTTTGGATCACTTTGGCTGGCAGTCACATCCTCTCTTTCCTCACACATTTGGGCTGGTTACTGGCTGGATGCCTGTGTCCTGTTTGCAGGTGGGAGAGGGAGGGCAGAGTTTCAGGGAGGAAGCAGCATCCCCAAGGCCTGCCCCAAGAGTGCCCAAGCTGTCTGCTGGTGGTACCTGACACTCTCCACCACATGATGGAGCAACTTGGACAACAGGCTCAGGCCAGACAACTAAAGTGAAACAAGATGTCATTTGCTCTGGGTATCAGCCAGACTCCCTGACGACAGTGCCTGATGGGTGCCCAGAAGAGTTAGGTCTGTTGGATTGACAGCCCCCGTAAAGGGCACGGGGAGGAGAGGCAGGAAAGTGCCCCAAAGGCACAAATCTACCTTGGTGAGACTCTCAAAGAGAAGCACTTGTGAAGAGCAGTGGTGTCCCTGCACAAACTTTCTTCTTGTGCCTCAGCTGGTTTTAGGAGAAAGAAGTGACCATTTGTAATACACATTAAACCATAAGTGAGTGAATATGGGGTTGGTTTTCTGATTGCTGGGGGCTTTTTTCTGACCAGAATATTTTGCTGTGGTTTTGCATACACAAATAAATGCTACCAGAACCTGAAAATTGGTGTTGCCTGCAGTGGATAAATTCGTGCTTGTCATCATTGTTTAAATGACCATGCCACTATAATCAAATATGTACAATGATTCATAGAACAGTTAGGGTTGGAAAGGACCTTAAGATCATCTAGTTCCAACCCCCCTGCCATGGGCAGGGACACCTCACACTAAATCATGGCACCCAAGGCTCTGTCCATCCTGGCCTTGAACACTGCCAGGGATGGAGCATTCACCACTTCCCTGGGCAACCCATTCCAGTGCCTCACCACCCTCACAGGAAAGAATTTCTTCCTTATATCCAATTTAAACTTCCCCTGTTTAAGTTTTAACCCATTACCCTTGTCTTATCACTACAGTCCCTAATGAATAGTCCGTCCCCAGCATCCCTGTAGGCCCCCTTCAGATACTGGAAGGCTGCTATGAGGTCTCTATGCAGCCTTCTCTTCTCCAGGCTGAACAGCCCCAACTTTCTCATCCTGTCTTCATATGGGAGGTGCTCCAGTCCCCTGATCATCCTTGTGGCCCTCCTCTGGACTTGTTCCAACAGTTTCATGTCCTTTTTATGTTGAGGACACCAGAACTGAACACAATACTCCAGGTGAGGAGTATTCATGTTAACTCAGATCGGCGAATTAAGAAAGTATCACAGTTTCCAAACACAGATGTTTGTTTTTGTTTTTTTTTTTAAAGTATTGCCATGTGTCTGGGAAAGTGTACAAGCAGAATAATAAAACCAACCAATACAAAGAAATGCAACATTTATGATTCTTAAAAGATTCTTGTGATTCTTCCTTGACAGAATCAATGCAATCAAACTGCTCACTGGTAAGTGCCTTTCCTTGGGGCCTCCTCAGCTGCACCCAAAACAAGACCTGGCTATGTGTGAGCAGGTTGGCCTAGAGACACATGGAGCTCTTTACTCAGAGCTCGGACCTAGGAGGAGCTTACTTGAGGATGGACTGAGCACTGCTCTTTATGCTTGCATGGCTTATTACAGCTGAATAGCATGACTACACTCTGTATGACCACAGGATCTAGGGGCTTTGAGCAACCTGGTCTAGTGGAAGGTGTCCCTGCCCAAGGCAGGCGGTTTGGAAGCAGATGATCTTTAAGATCTCTTTCAACCCAAACCATTCTATGATTCTAGGTGTGTAGTGAAGCACAAATGAACAGGGAAAGTGTTTTGAACTTCTTCTCCACCAGAGATCCACATTCCAGAGAACCGGTTTGTCATAAGGACCCACCAATGTGTCAGCCTGACCGCTCCAGCCCACACCTCTCGCATACTCAATGCCTTGTATGCCACTGATGACTCAGGGCAGGTGGCAGAGATAATACTGTCAATCTCAACTGTTAATGTCAGAAATCATGTCCCACCAAAAATAATCTGAAAATACAAGGACATTATGACTCAGCTGGCCTTCAGAGTTTTGAACTCCTCATGCATCACATATGATGGCAAAACCAACAACTCTAACTGTATTTCTGTGACATTTGAGAACCGCCAGACACATTAACAATTGCATTTGGAGACCAGCAATTTTACCCTGCTCCACCCAAGAAACTGGAACAGCACTATTTGTAGTCATGATTATTCTTAGCTAAGTTGCCATGGAACAAAGCCTGGTTAATCCTAATGGACTGATTCAGGAACAATCTCTCTTTCTAATCTTATTGCCTGATTCTTCATTTCCATTAGGCTAGGATTTATCCAAGATATAAGAGCAGCAAGATTTTCAAGGAGTCATCATTTCACTATGTCGAGAGGAACAGTACAGTCCTCTTACTAAGAATAATAAAGGATGTTTTTGTTTCTCTTTGAAGGAGGCAGGGAGAAGAATTTTACCTTCCAGAAGCAGATTAAATCTCCTTTGAATTTTCCTTGAATTCACAGGATCCAGTACACATGAACTCACATGTTCCTTTCAGCCTTGGAAATTACAAACATTCACTCAGTGATACCTTCTCATCTGCCAGCCAAATTAATGTTTTTGGAGAATGTGTGTGTAGTAAGACAGATGGGCTATTAAAGGAAGTTACTGGGTTTTGTTTCCCTGATGTCAGCTTCACAGCACCTTGCCTCTATCACCTGAGCATTAGTCTGACCTATTCTATCTACCAATAGCAATACATAACATCAAACACCCCATAACCCCCTGGAAACTAGTCTAGGACTGGAATGCAGGAAGCCTAGCAGTACAGCAGGAGTCTGTAACAAATAGCCCCATGCCACAATCAAGTTCATGGGGTAAAAGTTCATGCTATGTCCACTCACTCAGTTTCTCCACGCTGTGTCATACAAGTTTATTGCGAGACTCTCACAACAGCTAACTCATACATCGTGGCATAGCTCTTAAGAGCAATATATGTGTGCACATGCATGTGTATATGTGCCTAAGCACCACAGGGAGAGGTGAATTCTTCCTGTTTTCTTTTGAGAATTAATATTGCAGGAATTAAATCATGGTCAGGTAGTGGAAAGGATCCTGGGGAGAAGAATGCCATTCATGTTTGCAATCTGCCTCATACAGAAATACATACACAAAGATCTCCTTGAATAAATCCCTGGAAAAAATTGTGAGTTTCCTGCACACAGAGCTAAGCTTGCAGTGATTAAAGCCACAGCAATATTTCCTTTACAAGAAATAGCACCATAAGGTCACTGCAGACACCACCACAATGTTGTCTGCTAGGGATTATGGGGAACAATGTAATTTAAAGTACCTCCTCACTGGAATAAATTTGAGAAAGATATCAAAGCCAGCGCTGATAAAAGAGGTATTCAAAGAGACTGTTTTGATGAAACAGATGGTAACTGTAATTAACTTGGGCATTTTCTCCCATAAACCACATAGTTTTTAAATCAATTAACTGGCCTGTTTTTTAATTAAGCAAACCCACTTGCATCTATCTAATCGGCAACCAGTTCATATCCAAATAACAAACCAGCCAGTTTTAAGCAATCTGGACAGGCTATAGCCCAGGCCAACAGCTATCAAAAGCTTCAGTGCCTGCTTTCTCCCCGCACAGGCAGCCCTGGTGCAGCCCGGTCTGCAAGACCCAGCTCCCTCACACCCTGGGAGCCCTCCACTATGCTGGAATCATATCTGTTTGTTTAAATTAAGTGTAAAGAATTCATCCTGCAGCTGCTGCAAAAGTGTAAACTAGGCTGTGCAAGCCAGCAGTTTGATTTTCTGTGTTATTTATCAGCAAAACTGCAATCTGCACTTCAGCTACCAGGACATAAACATGCCAACAAAACCCGAGTAGATAAGCTATTCCAGTTCTGTTGTAAATGTGTGCGTCTTTGAATCCTTCCTTGCTGCTGCAAAAACACAATGAATGCTATGCCAGCAGTCCCGCCTAAGATCATTTATCACAGTTGTCAGTTTGTCTTGCAGCAGGAAATAATTACTCAAAGGTTGCATTTTCTTCCAAGTAATGCGACCATGTCTAGGGACCATTTTTAATACAAATAAAACATCCCTGCAGCTTCATCTATGTTTCTTTAGGGGGAAGTTAAATTTCAAAGGATTTCTCACCAACAGGTTTGAAAGATCGAATAATGAGTCTTCTGACTTCTTTCACCTAAGTGTGTATGTATGTGTGTTAAAGAAGTTTGAAAGTGAGGGAAATGAGGACATCTGATTGTTTTTTACTGTAAATGAAGCAGGAAGGTTCCCATGGCCAAAGCACTCATCTGTGTTTGCCCCTACACCCAATGACATTACAAACACATCAAGGCCAAGCTGGTCCTTTGGCTTAACCAGTTCCATCGCTGCCTGGAGTAATGAGTGCAGTGAGAAAAAATGCTGGAGGCAGCCCAGACCACAGAGAGTCAATGTAAAATAATGAAGGACAGAAGTTTCAGGGTTTGTTTGTCTTTTGTATCTGTAAACAGCTTTTGCCTCAGTAAGTCAAACAGTGCACAAGTTCACTCGGGCAAAATTCCCGAGGATTTCAAGGGCAAAACTGACTGCACATGAGCAGGCTACATCTCAAGGCAGTGTCTTGAAGCACAGTCACTGTCTTGCTGCCCATCAGTAGCCAAGATGGAATGCTGGAAGTGGAAATACCCTAAACCAGGGTAGTCAGGCCAGCAGTACTACCGCCTTGCAGGCAGATTTCCTACAGCAGTCAGCCACATCTGGATTTGTATTTTCAGGTTTCCCGCTTGGAGGCTGCCCCCCCTCTGCCCAGACCTGAGGAAGCTTAACCTGGGTCTGAATTTGGCTTCTCACATGCATCTTTTCCATCTCACTGGTTCCCTCCAGAGCATTTCTGTGTGACTGTGTAACACGCACTGCCCTCCCCTGTGTAGCTCTGGGTGAGAAGCTGTGCCAGGATCTTTTGCAGAAGCAGCAGGGGCTAGCTGCAAATACTGTGCCATGAGGACCTGAAGGGACTGCTTGTGGCCCTGCTTTACCCTCTCAGCTTCTGGCTATCAACGGGTCTGAGATTTTAAACCCTCTCATAGCCAGAGGCTGCATCTCTGTTGTGGACACTAGCCGCTGTGGACTGTATGCAAATCCTCTTTGCACTTGCAGAGCTTACTCCCAGCACAGGTCCCCTGCATAGGCTGGCATTAGGTGGTCTTGAGTGCAGCTCATCTCCTCAATACCCCCATGAGAAGGGCAGGCTTCCTCTGTAATTCCATTAGCACTTTTTTATGATCAAGATAAGAGAAACAGAGATCAGGGAACAAAAGAGTGATTATTTTTTGTACATTAAATATTTTAAGCATCCTTGTAAATAATGCATATGCTAAGGGAATGGGATAACTGCACAGTAGGGAGGGGTGTCAAAGAAAAGAAATAAGTGTTTTAAATAGAGGACTCCAGATATCAAGAAAATCAGTCTTAGGAGGGCCAAAACTAATTCACCATAATAAGGAGAAAAGCCCGGAGCCATCTGTGAACCTATCATTGATGTATTACTATTCCATATGCGTATTTAACATGCTTTAAAACCACGCCATAAGAAGGATCTACCAATAAATTGCTCTGTAGCTCCCTCTAATGGATAACTTTACCAAAACTGGGTTCAGGGGAGCAGCAACAGTGAAGAGATTAAAACAGCACTTGGTGTAATGTGAAATCAGGATTTTCGTGGTGAAACAGTTGTCATGTGCACAAAACCGCAACGCTGCTATCATTCCCCACCCATCTGCTGTTTTATTTTTATCTCGGTAGGTACTACAGCTATTCTTAAAAGAGGTTAAAGGAATAGTGAACTAAGTCGAAATGCAGAGCCCCATGGACCCAGTGGGGTGGAAGAAGTGCAGAAGCCAGGAAGGCTGCAGGAAGCTGCAGGGCAGCAGCTGCTCTGCATCCTGCATCCCACATCCCATGGTCGGCTGCACCATCCAGGCACAGGCTGTGCCCAGAAACACAAGCCCTGCGTGGGGCATACCACCATCTAGAGAGCCTAAACATGCTTTATAATCCTTCTGTTAGCATAAGAGCAAAGCTTTAGCTCTAACAAGGTTTGCAGCCGGTGGGCACCTTCCATACTCCCTGCCTGGCTTCCCGGCACAAAGCCAGGCAGCTGGTGCTCTTGTGAACAGGCAGATGAACTTAACCTGCAGCCAAATTTCTTTGCAGCTACAGCAGAGGTACTGCCTACATAAGAAATGTGTTGCTAAACCCACAGCAAATTACAGGAACCTCATAATAAGGAGACTAAAAAATGAATGATGTGATAATAGTAATGCACAAGCAGCAAATATCAGAGTACAGGATCATTTTAAATATGACTGCATCCACACTGAATTAAGAGTTAAACAATTCATTACAAAAGTCTGTATACCACAATTCAAAGAGAAG
Source organism: Melopsittacus undulatus (assembly GCF_012275295.1). NCBI lineage: Eukaryota > Metazoa > Chordata > Aves > Psittaciformes > Psittaculidae > Melopsittacus > Melopsittacus undulatus. The sequence goes on along the minus strand of NC_047528.1, from coordinate 60,976,399 downwards.
CCAGAACTCCTCTGTGTAGATTACCATGTACACCAAAGCTTGCAACATGAGTGTGGATTTTCACACTAATCTTTTCTAACACTTTGCACTCCTACAGCTGTTCAGTTTCCAGTTCTGAAAACTGTTCTAGTTGAGATCCTCCAGAAATCAGACATTAGAGAAAGCTGAAACAAAACAATCTCTTACATATGAACAAGTGATTCTAGTAAAAGCCGCATTTTATTTGCACACATATACTGATTTCTGTCCAATGTAGATTTATCTCACATGCATACCAGGACCATTTACTTTGCTTAAGGGTTTATTTGTGCTGACTACAACCTGCAGTTAGCCATAACAATGCTCGTGGATTTTTAGAAGTTAATATTCCACATTGCCAATTATTTCTAATGTTGACTGAAACCAAGATGCTATTTAAGAAACAGAAGAAGAATACTAATGGACAGTAGGCTTGGTACAGAGGAAAACAGTATCTCATAGTCCTGATGCTGGGTTTAATCCCTCCAGAAATAGTGAGTTTATATAGCAGAATATCTGAATTTTAAGGAACAGCATTCAGCATTCTAATACAAGTTGATTGGCCTCACAGTGACATAGAAAGCATTTCATTTAACAGGGAGCCCTGTAGCCTACCTGATACAAGTCCCAGACTTCTATCAGGCAGTGGCAATCTCCACAGGAACCTAGGTTAACCTGTGGCGAAGGTCTCATTCAGATAACAAATTTTTGGTCCACATAAGCTACACCTGAGGCTCTCTCACTAAAAATATATAATTAACACCTACCATTCAGTCTACCTGGTATTTTCTGCCCTTCCGGATGCCAACACCCTGTCTGCACCACAGCAGGATGCTTCATTTAACCGTAAACCCAGGCACTTACAAATTATTCTGCTAGAAAAATAAATATTTACAGTCGAGACTTTTTTACAGCCTTGTTTCTGCTCTAGAAACCGTACAGGTGAACAGTTCAACAAAAATAAGTTAGGGAACAGTGCACAGATGAAGGAAGATGTGCAGCTGAGAGCAGCAGCAGAGAGGTGATTATGTTACCTCTTTAGTGCACCTATGGTCTCTATGTAAAACCTTGTGTCCCATTTGTGAGGCCATAGTACCAATAGATGTGTTACTGACATAGAATCATCGAATAGTTAGGGTTGGAAAGGACCTTAAGATCATCTAGTTCCAACACCCCTGCCATGGGCAGGGACACCTCACACTAAACCATGTCACCCAAGGCTCTGTCCAACCTGGCCTTGAACACCACCAGGGATGGAGCATTCACAGCTTCCCTGGGCAACCCATTCCAGTGCCTCACCATCCTCACAGTAAAGAATTTCTTCCTTATATCCAATCTAAACTTCCCCTGTTTAAGCTTTAACTCATTACCCCTTGTCCCATCACCACAGTCCCTAGTGAAGAGTCCCTCTCCAGAATCCTTGTAGGCCCCCTTCAGATACTTGAAGGCTGCTATGAGGTCTCCACGCAGCCTTCTCTTCTCCAGGCTCAACAGCCTCAGTTTTCTCAGCCTGTCTTCATATGGGAGGTGCTCGTCCCCTGATCATCCTTGTGGCCCTCCTCTGGACTTGTTCCACCAGTTCCATGTTCTTCTTATGTTGAGGACACCAGAACTGCACACAATACTGCAAGTGAGGTCTCACAAGAGCAGAGTAGAGGGGCAGGATCACCTCCTTCAACCTGCTGGTCACGCTCCTGTTGATGCAGCCCAGGATACAGTTGGCTTTCTGGGATGCCAAGACATTACTTCAACTGCAGAACTGATTTTCTCCAAACTCGTTATTGGGTCATTACCAGCTTCCTCATTCTCCATAACAAAACACCACAGGATGTCATGGGCAACTCAGGTCTTAGAAACTTGTGTGGCTGTATGGCAAAGTGTGTGTGTGGAGGGCCGAAAGGGGTGGCTCCTATTAAAAGCTGCTAGAAGCTTCCCCTGTCTGATGAAGCCAATGCCAGCCAGCTCCAAAACAGAACCACCACTGGTCAAGGTGACCATCAGTGATGGTGACAGCACCTCTGGGATAACATACTTCAGAAAGGGGAAAAGTTGCCACACAACAGCAACTTCAGCAGAGAAAGGAGTGAGAATACATAAGATAAACAGCCCTGCAGACACCAAGGTCAGCAAAGAAAGGCCTTCCATTGAGCTTTCTCCATGAAAAGGACTAAAAGCTCCACCCTTCCAAGCACACAGAGGAGATTCCTCTCCAAGGATGGGGATCGTATAAAAGGATGTGCCATTTTCACTGACATCTTGCCTGAAAGGTTATGCCTAGAAGCGTGTTCTAAATCACACACATAATCTATTAAAGTAACATTCTTTAAAATTCCAGAGAATCTTAAACTTGATAATTGTATTATACCCAAGTATATAACAAGGATACAATGCAATGTCAGGAAATTATTTCACTATGCTGACTTCCATGAATATGTATTATTTGCTATTGCAAGAAAAAATGTTTTCAAGTACTTGGAAAGCAGAGAAAACTAACCTTCACAGTCTCCTGTGCTGTTGTGAGTAAATTACTTCTCCTGGATTTTAGTTAAATTCACTCTTTCTACACTGAACTGCAGTCCCAGGAAAAAGTAGTAAGCCTCAGAGTGCACTCACAGTCCTATACATAGACACAGGAGGAAGTTAACTCCTTCTTAACTACCTTTTGAAAAAATAACGTTGAAAAACTAAGTATGTATTTTATAGACATTGTATAGTTTTACATGTTGATAATTATATATTACATTATATCTAATTTTTCATTGTTAATTATGCATAGGATAACTGATCAACATCCATGTGGCAGCCCTGGCTGGGTAATACCATTAATTAAAAAGCACTTTTTTTTTACTTCTCTTTTGACCAAGAAATCCCTAAGAAATTTAGGAATGGGGGAGGGGGGAAGTGAAGGTGGTGTTGGTCGGTTGTGATTTTTTCATTAAATACAGGTTAAACTAAGGCACAAAAACCTACAGGAAAGAAAATGCAAAGTATTGTATTGTGAAAGCTTCATATAATTCCATATTTTAAAAGCACACAATCACTCTTCTGAAAGTCTATTACAAAGAACATACAAAAAGGTTAGAATTCAGGTGGAACCCTACACCTTCCATCTATTCACTTTTCAGTTTCATACTCACTTTGCCAAATTTTGCATTATTCGAGTTTTAAACTGATTTATCTAGCTCTGATACTTTCCTGAGCAATATTCCTCATTCCCCATGGAAAGTAAGCCACAAAAATATTCTCAGATTTGTTATATATATATATATATATATATATACACACACATTTATATATGGCTACATACACTTCAGAAAAACAATTATTTGACCAAAACTTACTTAAATGAAAGCTTCTTTGGGACAGGTGGTAACAGCAGTATGGTAGGACACAGTTCAACTTCCTCCTCTCCTCCTTTTAAAAATACAAAAATATGAGCATAGCAACTTAAGTAAGTAAGACAAGAGTAAGCTGATGGACATCACTAAATAGTCACAATTAAAAAACCCCTTCAAAGCACAAAACTATGAATCTACAGGCAAACCTTCAATAATTACATATTTTTGACAAGATTTTCTGCTTCTAAAAAGTAATGAGATTAAGAAAACAATATATTAATACACAAAAAGGAAATAAATTTTAAGTATTAGCCTGAGGAGAATGCGACTTTCCTTGTGCTGCTTCCACTTAAAATCTGCACTCCTGCTGAATTAGAAAGTACTTATAGTTTTTGAACAGTTAATATACAAGTAGCACAGAGGCAAACATACTAAGTAACAGTGCACAAGTTCCTGTTTTGCATGTTTTCCTTCATTTACACCCAAAGTGTTTTTCTGAAGCAGACAGAACATACAGACTAACCTTTCTTTCACAGGCTGATGACTGGAAAGCTGAATTATTCAGAGCAGAACTCCAGGATAATTTTGCATCTCCTGCTGCCAGAGATACTTAAAAGGCAGTATGTTCAACATGAAAGGTTTTGTTCTTGATTTCATAAAAACCAAAAATGGCCCACGCCAGGTTGGGTTTCTTTTTATTGTTAAAACATTAAAGCATAACATTTCACCAAATACAAGAAATTTAAGGGGTTCTGACATTACAAACATCTGAATCATCAAGAGAAAGTGTTGAGCTATACATAGTCTGACATTAATCCATCAGTTTAAGGTATATTAGTACATGCTTAAAACATGGCCAAAATACAGACTCACAAACTAAGTACCTTGATGCTTCTAAATCCGAGACAGGTCAGTCAGAGAATTGAGTGCAATAAATTTCCAACAAAACTTACACTCAATTACAACCTCAGAGGAGAATTATTCCAGAAAGATTGATGGTTTCTCATGCCTGGCTCATTCACATTCAGTTTGGTAAGAGTTTCAATCTTGACAACTTGATTAAAAACGTTTTGAAAAATACAACATTTAACAAATGTGGAAAACCAAGTTCAGTCTTCACAGGAATACATGGATTGCTTGCCACTCCAGTCCTTAATTGCCTGTATGCTTTAAAAATCTTTACAAAACTAATTTGTATCCATTTTGGTTTCAAAAACATAGTACATCTGAAAAATAAAATATGACTCTACTGATGGGTAATACAAAGACATGAACACGTATTTAAAATTACTTTCCGAAGTAAATCATTTCAGTAATACAGCTATAAGACAAGTTAAACATAGTACAATAAACCATGCATCTTCTGACTTGTCAGAACGGCTAAACTACTCAGTTAACATACAGCAACACTTTTGAACACTTCTGTAAATTCAGCACAATTTCCTTTCTCGCACAAGGGAAAAAACACAGATTAAATCTGTTCTTCAAGTGGTTCAAGGCTGTCCAAGTGTTTTTTAGGTGTATCATCACTATGACGGCTTTGGCAATGGGTTAAATGTTTCTTAAAGCCTCGGGGGAAATTAGATTCAAAATTACAACGTGGACACTTCAACAAACTTTGACCATGAGCAGCAACATGGTTTTTGAGGAGAGACTCCAAGAGAAAAGCTTTGCCACATATTTTACATTTGTAGGGGCTTTGAACATTATGCTTGTTAACTAAATGGTGCAAGACGGCACCCTTTTTCATTGCACGACAGCAACAAATCTTGCAATAATACTTTCCCTTGCCACGCTTCATGTATTTTGCTATTTCTTCCTCAGAGATGAAAGCCTCTTTCTCTTCAGTAAACTGCAGCACACACTGTGGCTGCATGGGAGCAGCTGCGTCTATTTTGCTCTCTTTGCCATAATCAGATGACTCCATATCATACTGCTCTTGGTCACTGTTGGATTCTTGCTCCTTTATCTCCATCGAGTCCATCTCTGCTTTTCCACACTCGCTGCTATTTAGTTCAGAATCTGAGTTCTCCTGGTTTTCCTTCTTGGGCTTCTTTTTGGGACATGAATATAACATGTCTTCTGGAGATTCTTTGGCTAATATTGATTGCTCATCATGTGAGAACAAATCATCCAGTGGTTTCTGATCATCTAAACTGTGAGAAAGAAAGTCACTCTCACCAGACTCACTAGGTGTCTGGGACTCGGAGGAAAAACCCGAAGCAGATTTCTGAGGCTCGGAGAACAGGATGTTCTTCTGGATTTCAGAAGGTACAGTAGTTTCAGCATGTCTCTGGACATCAGAGGATAAAGCAGCAGCAGGCTTCTGCATCTCAGAAAATACAGCATGCTTCTGAACATCGGGGGAAACAGCAGATTTCTGGGAGTCAGTAAAAACAGCTTGTTTGGGGGCCTCAGGAGAAACGGAAGGAGTAGGTTTCTGGTTCTCAGTAAAGAGGCCATGTTTCTGAATTTCAGGAGAAACAGATTTCTGAGACTCTGGAAAGGAAGTAGGCTCCTGAACTTCAGAGGAAATGGGAGCGAGTTTATGGGCTTCTGAGAACAGGGTGTGCTTTTGGACTTCAGAAGAAGCAAGAGCTAATTTCTGGGTTTCAGAACATAAGGCATGTTTTTGGCCTTCAGTAGAAACAGCAGAAGTAGGCACCTGATTCTGGGGCTCAGAAAAGACAGCACGTTTCTGGACATCAGTAGAAACAGTAGGATTAGATTTACGAGACTCTGGGAACAGAGCTCTTTTCCGAGGTTCTGGGAAATGAGCCCGTTTCTGAACCTCAGATGAAGCAGCAGAGGTGGATTTCTGAGTTTCAGAAAAATACATAGATTTCCGGGACTCAGAGAGTTTCCAAGATTCAGGAGATACTGAAGCACCAGGCTTACGGACCTCAGGAAAGAAAGACGTCTTCCAAGAGTCAGAGGAAACAGTGTGACTAGACTTGCGAAGCTCGGGAGAAACAGGGGGAGAATGCTTCCATGTGTCCGGGGACACAACAGGTTTCCAGCCTTCAGGGTAAACGGATGAGATGGGTTTCCACGGCTCAGAAGAAACAAGAGTAGACTTCTGGGATTCAGAAAAGGATGTAGATTTCCACGAGTCAGAAACAAGCCTCCTAGGTTCTGGTGACACAACTGGGCCAGGCCTTCGGGACTCGGCGGCAGACCTCCGGGATTCTACAGATGCTGACATGGCAGGCTTTGGAGCCCAGGGAGAAACCGTGGAAGACTTCTGCAGGTCGTGAGGGGCTGACCTCCAGGGCTCAGGGGAAACAGTTGGACCAGGTCTCCACGACTCTGGTGAAACTGCAGGAGCAGGCCTCCTGGTTTCGGGAGAAGCAGCAGAAGCAGGCCTACGCATTTGAGAAGGATGTCTCCTGGGCTCAGGAGACCCAGCTGGGGCATACCGTCGTGGTTCAGGGGATACTGCTGGAGTAGGTTTCTTTGGCTCTGGTGACACAGCTGGGGAGTATCTGCGGGGCTCTGGAGACACAGCGGGAGAATGGCGACGGGGCTCTGGTGATACAGCGGGGGAATGCCGACGGGGCTCTGGAGATATTGCTGGGGAATGACGACGAGGCTCCGGAGACACAGCTGGGGAATGACGACGAGGCTCTGGAGACACAGCTGGGGCAGGCTTCTGTGGGTCAGGGGACACTGCAGGAGACAGCTTCTGTGGATCGGGGGACACTGCAGGAGATGGCTTCTGTGGGTCAGGAGACACTGCAGGAGATGGTTTGTCTGAGTTTGGGGATACAGCTGAGGCTGACTTCTCTGGATCTGGAGATGTGGCCTCGGCTGACTTTTCTGGGTCTGGGGACACAGCCTGGGCTGACTTCTCCGGCTCTGAGGAAGCTGCCTGAGCTGACTTCTGTGGCTCTGGAGACACTGACGATTTCTGAAGCTTGGGGGAAACAACAGGTTCAGATTTGGGTTGGTCGGGAGAAGGGGCAGGTTTGCGTGACTCAGGGGAAAGGGTAGGTTTCTGTGCCTCCACTGTGACACTCTTTTTGGAGGAATCTGCATCTCCTTCTACCTGTTCTTTCCGTTCCTTATTCCACTTCTCAGGTGTTGCATGCTGTGCTGTGATGTGATAATATACATTGCAATACATCTTACTGGTAAAGAAGCATTTATGGCAGTGAAACAATTTTGCACTTTTTTGATAAAATATAAGTTTACCCAAACCAGCAGCATCCATTTCATCACAATACTCTGGGTGTACGGTACCCATATGAATCTGTATGCTTTCATAGTCCGTTCCTTTGAAGCTGCAGTGATCACACTCTAAGCGCTCTGTGGTTTTACGCAGTACCTGCAACACGTCCATTTTTCAATGGTCAGTAATAGTTCTCACAGCGCTGCACCTTTTAAAGAGTAAGCTTCAGGTCCTGCCATAAAGGAAAGAAAAAAAGAAATCTGTATAATTAGCTGTCAATGTTAATTTTAATTCTTTGTCATTCCTAAATAAGTGTGTGTGCTTTTCCCCCCGTGCTCCATTTTAGCAAGTTTCACTTCTGCACAGGTACCACTACCAAGAAACCCAAATACAGGTGTCTTCAACTTCTGCAAGTCATTTTACATCAGTAAAACTTGAAAAACAAAGTTTATATTTAACAATAGGCCTTCCTAGCCATGTAAAAAAAATATGCAAGCAAACAGCAAAACAGAGCCCAGGTGATGAAGAGTGAAGTTTACGTTTCATTCAATAAACGTGACTTGCTTTCTCACTTGTGTTTACTTTCCAGATTGGGTTGATTTACGTTACACACGTAAACTAAAACCAAAAGGTACAGTGAAACAGTGCCACTGAGATAAAGCCATTTCAAAACAAGTCAGCTGGTTTTAACAAAGACAAAAATAATCTCAAGAAGAAAACAGCAGCCAGAAGCCTAGGTCCTGTTTTCATCTGTTAAGCACTGTTTTCCTTTCCCTAATTACATGAAAACCAAAAGCCGCTGCTCATAAAGACTTCTTCCATCATGAAAAGATTTTTGCCATTCCATTATTTCATCTGCTGCCCTAACAACAACAAAAATGCTGTTTAAAAAGCAGCCAGGATGTCTTTGTTTTCCGGTTGGTGTAGTTGACAGCCCTTTGCGTTCACAACATCCTTTGCCTCACCCCAAAGAGAAAGATGGAAATTTCTCAAAATTATTGTTTTGGCAAGACATAGAAAAAGATCAACAGACCGAAGAAAGAAAAAAAAAACCCAAACAAACCAAACAAGACCAAACCAAAAAACACAATTTCCCCGAACAAGAACCTGAAATGCAGCATCTGAAATGCAAGTAATTTTTAATGATCTGGCTGGTTCACCTATTGCCAACAGAATTTACCGAGATTAGCTACTACTATAAGCAAAATCCAAGCCTAATCAAATGCTGCAAGTCATTTTCATGTAAATATGGGAAGGATCTCTATGGTGAAAAGAAACATTTGGATATTTAGGTGAAATGCACAGGCCTTTTTCTTGTAGGTTCAAAATAAACAGATGTTGCATTATTATCATGCTAAGCTATGACCCAAATTTCAGGGGTCTTGTAAGACACAGTGTTTCCCAGCACTATTAGCAGTCATACAAAACCCACTCCAAAATGTGGTCCACACCACATTCAAGGCAGACCACAAAACACTTCCCAACACCTTATAACAAACTTCACACTCCCAAAAAAGATCCAAACAAAATAGAAAGATCATAGTAGTTTTCAGTGTTTGTATCTCTAAAATAGCCAACAACTTGTCAGTAAAAAAACAATGAAGCAAGCCACATCTTAACATTCCAAAAGACCTAAATGCTTTTATGAATAAAGATTTATTTTTTTGCTGTGGGATTTGGGGTGATGGGAAGAAACAAAGATCATAGAGTCATAGAATAGTTAGGGTTGGAAAGGACCTTAAGATCATCTAGTTCCAACCCCCCTGCCATGGGCAGGGACACCTCACATTAAACCATATCACCCAAGGCTTCATCCAACCTGGCCTTGGACACCGCCGGAGATGGAGCATTCACAGCTTCCCTGGGCAACCCATTCCAGTACCTCACCACCCTTACAGTAAAGAACTTCCTCCTCATATCTAACCTAAACTTCCCCTGTTCAAGTTTCAACCCATTACCCCTTATCTATCACTACCGTCCCTAATGAAGAGTCCCTCCCCAGCATCCCTATATCCCCTGTTCAGATATTGGAAGGCTGCTATGAGGTCTCCACGCAGCCTTCTCTTCTCCAGGCTCAACAGCCTCAACTTTCTCAGCCTGTCTTCACACAGGAGATGCTCCAGTCCCCTGATCATCCTCGTGGCCCTCCTCTGGACTTGTTCTAACAGTATCGTGTCCTTTTTATGTTGAGGACACCAGAACTGCACACAATACTGCAAGTGACGTCCCACATCAGCAGAGTAGAGGGGCAGGATCACCTCCTTTGACCTGCTGCTCACACTCCTTTTGATGCAGCCCAGGATACAGTTGGCTTTCTGGGCTGTGAGCACACACTGAAGCTGGCTCATGTTCATTTTCTCATTGACCAATGCCCCTGAGTCCTTCTCCACAGGGCTGCTCTGAATCTCTTTGCCCAAACTGTAGCTGTGCCTGGGATTGCTCCAACCCAGGTGTAGGACCTTGCATTTGAAAGCCTGAAATTCTGAATTGATCGTACAAGACAGAGAAAAAGAATCCTTTTTTACAAAACCACAGCAGAACCTCAGTAGGACAGTAAGGACACACTGCACTGATCACATTTTCAGAACCAAAAGCAAATTTTCTGCTTCCAAAATTGGTGGTAACTCTGAACTGCCCATTTTCTTTTCTCTAGAAAAACAAAAAAGGTTTGTCCAAAGTTAGTTTATCATAGCTTACAGCAAAGTTTACCAGACAATCTTTTCTACCTTCCTTATCATTTCCATCCTCCTTACACATCACCTAACTGCTGCCCTTGCTGCAGATTTCTCTCATTCACTCCTCTCAACTACACTTCACCCTACCTCCCATCCTTTCCTTTTAATCAATTCTATCTTATTTTACAATGGAAATTTTAATTTCCTATCCAAATGCAGTGGTGAGAAAAGGTCCTGGCTCTCTTTCACAAACTGTCCAAGTTGCTGCTAAGTTGTTTTGAGCAGAAGGTTATTCTGCAAACTGGAGAAGTTATAGGCACTTCTTCATTTTCATCTCCAGACATCCAAAGGTTGACATTCAAGCCTTTGGCATAAGAAATAACGTGAAAGAGCTGGGGGCACTTTCTCCCACACTGCCATCACTCACCATTTTCAATGTTGTGACTTCAGCATGCACCAGCTGGAAGTCACTGATGAACTCTCTTCTTAACTGAGGCATACTGCTAAGCAAGACAACTCTGGTACTGCAGCACCTTAGGCCACCTCACTGCACTCCCCTTTTCTCATGCATGTCTAGAACCTACACACAAAGGTTCCTACAACCAGCTCTCTGCTCTGTCCACAGAAATGCTTAAGATCCTGTCTCCTGCACTGTAGCTCTTGCCATAATCTCTTCCACCACAGGAAGAACAGACAGAGAGCAGGGGAAAAGGGGGGAAAAATGATGCAAAAAGGAGAGGGGAAAACTGGGCAAAGAGGGGGGGGGGGGGGGGAAGAGGGGGGAAAAAAGTGGGGAAAAGGGGGGAATAAGTGGAAGAAAGTAGAAAGAAGTAGAAAAAAAGTGGAAAAATGTGCAGTCAAACCACATCAGCAATCTCTGTTGAGCTCCCATTAGACTAAACAATAGGAGTGGCCTAAGCTGAGGCACACCACAGACAAATCTCTCCTGGTTATCTTCTCAGCCAGCACTCACAGCCACTTCAGAGCCCGTTCTTGGACTGGGCATCCCATCATCAATGAGGATCCCACTACAGCTGAAGTCTCTCAGAAGCCTCCCAGTGGCAGAAAAGAAATGCGCAGGAGATACTGCGTGTAAGAAAGAATCCACCCAGGGGACAGCACAGCACTGACTCTGGCAGCTAACAAGACATCTCCACTTCTAACCTCTTCCAACATCATAGTTGGACATCTACTCGTCATTTCAGGTTATTTTTAATATACACATTCTACACTCAGCATTGCACCATTTAACAGATCCCTGCATTTTTCCTTTACACAGGATAGGCTGCGACTGTCATAAGGTAGTGCCAGTGAGAAGCAGGGAAGGGCACAAACATCTAGACTGCCTGTGAGCACAGAAAACCCATCAATGATGTCAGCACAGCTGGGAAAGCCCTCAAGAAGAAAGCCCTCTGTTTTCTCTGATGCACTACAACCACTTTGGATTCCCTCTATCAGTCACTGTGCAGGAAGAATGGCTGTTCATGTTCATCAGCCTTGGAATTCTCTTGCCCAGAGGCAGTTCAGCCATATCCTCTACTAGTGAAGCGGGTCAATGGTGAAGTTTGCTGCCAGCACAAGAAATCCTGATACAGTTGCATCACTGCCTCTACTATCAGGAGCAGATCCAAACTATTGCTGTGTTTAAGCAAAACAAAAAATAAATGCAATTTTTTTTCTTGCAGTACTAAGAAAAAGTAAATGGCAGCCTGGTGGCAACATGATGCTTCTCTCGAAGCTACATCCCTGTGTTGTGACTGACAAGCAGCACAGATTTAGCTCCCAGAGGAAGCTGCACACAAACATCCCACAGCGCAGCAGAGCATACACTTCATAACACCAACAGCAGGTAAGGGTGTCACGTCCAACACACCACCCATAGCAGGTAAGGAGTTACTCCCAACACACCACCCACAAGACAGGCAGCGCTGCACTCCTGCTAATCCAGCAGCATCCACAGAAATCCAGCCACATCCTCACAACTGAATTCCCTGCTACCAGCCATCTACCTGGGCTAAGTTTTATCAGCAACAATCTGATGAAACTGAACCATGTTTTTAAAACCACACACCTAAAAACAGGCACAAATACCCTGACCTGACCAGCTGCTGAAACAGTGAGATATGCTGTGAGAACACGTGACACCAGATCCAGGCAGCAAATGTGGTTCCATGTTTCCAGGAAAGGATCAAGTCAAAGCAGTTGCAAAGTGACAGAACGTGATGCACACGCAGAAGACTTCAGAAACATAAAGGGGTAGAACTGCACCTATTCTGCAAGGTTTCCACCTCTGCTAAGAGAATGACAAGTCTTGCACACCAACAGTAGTTCTTACTACAAGATCTGACACCAGTCTGAACTGCAGAGCAGTATCAGTGTACCTATGACAGAGCTGGGGCAGGAAAAATTAATTCCTTATGGTCCTGACAGGGCTTTCTAACTGCAAACTCCCAGTTCCACATAGACAGCTTCCAAAAATGGCCCTAGAAACCTTAGGTCTGCAGTACTGAACCTAAGGTGCCACTGGACACATCACAGCACACAATCTGTTCAGGAATTGTGATAGGTTGTGTATCTTGGTGACCCTTGGGTGACATGGTTTAGTGTGAGGTGTCCCTGTCCATGGCAGGGGGGCTGGAACTAGATGATCTTAAGGTCCTTTCCAACCCTAACTATTCTATGATTCTACTAATAATTCTGTTTACATCCTCCTGCAAGCAAGCTTGCTTCAAGGGGAGATAATGGAAAAGTGATGTCCCAGCTCTCTATATTCCTCACCTACAACTCAGGACAAGTCAAGCTGCCAGTTACCCCTCTTACTTCTAAGGGTGCTGAGCAAGTACTAACAGTTCCTCTCTCCACAGTCACGCATCAAATTCTCCTGACAACTCCACCACCTACTACTGCTCTGCAGCCCATCCCGAAGCTGCAGAAAGTGAGTGCAGGTGACACGAACGAGCCTCCGCCAGTTCACAAGTGGCTCCAAAATGCCACTGTCACCTCGCTTCGTCCACTCCTAACGGCGTGCGGGTGCGACCCAGCGACATGGTCAAAGCCTTCAGGTCTGCACCCGTTTCACGGGCGGCGCAGCGGCTCTGTCCTGAGTGGTGAGGACGGTCCCGTCGAGACCCGGCGCGGACACAGGTCCTGCCGCGGCGTCGATCAGCGCCTCCCCACCGGAGCGGGACAGCGCCACTCGGTCTGTGCCTCGCTGGCTCCTCGCTTCGCGGCCGCTGCTGCCGCTTTCTCTCTGGGGGAGCGAGTGCTGCGGGCCGGGCTTTCCGCGGGCACCGGCTTCGGCCCGGCCCGGCCCTCCCGGGGCCTCTCCCCCGCCACCCATCCCCTCCGCGCCGGCTGCTCTGCCTCGACACCCCCATCTCTCCTTCCCGTGCGCGGAGCCGCCGCTCCCGCCCCGACGGTTCTGTGCCCCCGCTCCGGCACCACTCGCCGTCGCCAGCGCGACACCTCCGGGTCCCCCCCCCGACCCGGCCACCCGCCCTCCCGGCGCGACGCCGCGGCGGGGGCTGGGCAAGGGGAAGGCCCAGGCGCGCTGCCCAGGGGGAGGGGTGCGGGCCGGGCCGCGGGAGCGCAGTGCTTGTGCGGGGCGCGATCGCGGCCCCCCCTCCGGCACTCACCGCGGAGGCACCTCCCGGGCGGCAGCGGGCGCGGGGCAGGGGCTGGGCGCACCCGCCAATGGCGGCGGCGGCGGCAGCGCTCGCGGGCTCGGGCCGCGCGAGGGACGGGAGGGGGAGGAGGGGGCGGGGCTCCGGGCGGAGGCGCGCGGCCGAATCGCGCCCGCTCCCCCCGCTCCCCGGGCCCGCGCGCCGCCAACCGGAAGCGCCGTCGCTCGTTCGGCCCCGCCCCTGCCGGGCCCGTGGGGAGGGGGGGGGGTCAGGAGCCCGTTGAGAGGGCCGCCCGCCGGCCGAGTCACGTGACGCGGCTGTCGCGCCGGTTCGTCACGCGGCTCCTGTCCGCTACGGGGAGCTCTCCGCGCAGCCGGCAGGGGGCGCTGCCGCACCGCGCTGTGCCGGGGCCGCCTCCTCTCCCGCGGCGGCAGGGGCAGGGAGGGGATCCTGTCTCTCTGCTCCGCTGCCCCCAGACCCCACCTGCAGCACTGCATCAGCTCTGGGGACCGCACTGCGGGAGGGACGTGGGCCTGCTGGAGTGCGAGCAGAGGACACAAAGATGCTCCGAGGGCTGAAGCACCTCTCTGAGGAGAGAGGCTGAGAGCTGAGCTTATTCAGGCTGGAGAAGAGAAGGCTCTGGGGAGGCCTTAGAGCAGCTTCCAGTGCTTAAAAGGGCTACAAGAAATCTGGAGAGAGGCTTTTTACAAGGGCCTGTTGTGGACAAGGGGGAAGATTTAGGTTAGACATGAGGAAAAAAATATTTATCGTGAGGGTGGTGAGATTTTATTTCTCTTTTCCTTTCTCTTCTCCTTTCCTCTTCTCTTTCTTGGTCCTTTTTTTGTTTTTCTTCTTTTTTTAAATTTATTTCTTTTTCCTTTTTTCTTTCATTTTTCTTTTTTCTTTTATCTTTCTTCCTTCTCCTTTCTCTTTACTTCTAATTTCCTTCTCTTTTACCTTTCCTGTCCTCTTCCCTTTTCTGCCACTTTTATCCCACTTTTCTCACTTTTTACACATTTTGAGCATTTTCACTTTTTACACCTTTTTCCACTTTCTCACTTTTTTCATTTCCTCACTTTCCCCACTTTTCCCACAAGTTTCACTTTTACCGTTTTTGCCACTTTCTCACTTTTTCCACTCTTTGCACTTTTTCAGCTTTTTTCCACTTTTCCCATTTTCTATCTTTTTCACTTTTTCCACTTCTTTCCACTTTTTATGCATTCTCACTTCTGCCACTTCTTTCACTTTCTCATTTTTTCCACCTTCGCACTTTCTCCACTTTTACCACTTTTCTTCCTCTTTTCCACTCTCCACTTTTCCCACTCTTTTTCCACTTTCTTTACTAATTTTTTCTCTTTTTTCACTTTTTGCACTTTTTGCATTTTCCACTTTTTCTACCTTCTCACTTTTCCTACTTTTTCTTAATTTTCCCACTTTCTCACTTTCTTCCACTTTCTTCCTTTTTCCCCTTTTCCCACTCCCACTTTTCCCACTTTCTCTTTTCCACTTTTCTCACTTTTTCCCACTTTTTCACTTTTCTGCCCTTCGCCTTTTGCCTATTCACTTTTGCCTTTTTCCATTTGTGTTTTGCCTTTTGCCTTTGATCTATAGCCCTTTTACCTTTTGCGTGTGTCCTTATCACCTTTTCCCTTTGACTTCTGCCTTCAGCCTTTTGCTTTTAGTCTTTGTCATTTTGCCTTTAGTCTTTATCCTTTTGTCTTTTGCATATCTACTTCTTTCTTCATTTTGCCTTTATACTTTTGCCTGTAGCATTTATCCTTCTTCCTTTAGCCTCTTGTTGCTGTTTCCTTTTTGTCTTCTTCCTTTTGCCTTTGCCTTTTGACCTTAGACTTTTGCCTTTAGACATTTGATTTTTGCATTTAACCTTCTTCTGGTTGCCTTTTACCTTTTGCCCGTTTCCTTTTTACCTTTATCCTTTTGAATTCTGCCTTTTCCCATTTGTCTTTTGCCTGCTGCATCTATCTTTTTTCCTTCTGCATTCTGCCTTTTTCCTTCTCCCTTTTGCACTTATCCTTCTTCCTTTTGCCTTTTTACCTTTTCCCTTTGACTTCTGCCTTCAGCCTTTTGCCTTTAGTCTTTATCCTTTTGCCTTTGTCCTTCTGCCTTTTGTATTTCTGCTGCTTTCTTACTTTTGCCTTTATAGACTTTTGCCCATAGCATTTATCCTTCTTCCTTTTGCCTTTTAGCTTTTACCTGTTTTCTTTTTGTCTTCTGCCTTCTGCCTTTGCCTTTTAACTTTACATTTTTACCTTTAGACATTTGACTTTTGTCATTTGCATTTATCCTTCTTCTTATACATTTTGCCTTCTGCCTCTTGCCTTTTGCTTTTTGACTTTATACTTTTTCGTTCTCCCTTTTCCATTTATCCTTCTTCCTTTTGCCTTTTACCTTTTGGCTGTTTCATTTTTTCCTTCTGCCTTCTTCTGCTTTTGGCTCCATGTTTTTTTCCCCCTTCTGTACAGTGAGCTCGGCAGTGCCCCTCAAGAAGGCTTTCCCTTGACCTTGCAAGTGCTGCCCAGCTGAAAAGGATTTCCCTTTGTGAGCTGAGCTCTGACCGTGGCCCCATGAGGAGGTATCCTGGCACCTGAGAACCTTCAGCAGCCCTGTCCAGGCTCCCATCCTCCTCTCTCACCCCCTGCTCCTGAGCCAGCTCTGCCCTGTGGCTGAGCCTCACCCCTTTTTATCTTGCTCCAGGGCACTGTGACATGAGGCCTGTGACATGACCTGAACCCAGGAGGCTCCAGGGGCTGCTCCTGCCCCAGTGGCCTTGCACCAGGCACAGCTCTTGGGCATCCCTGCCGTGTCCTCTGCCACCCAGCTCCCAAGCACAAGCCCAGTGCTGTTGCTCTTCTCTCATGCCATGGCAGAAACCAAGCCTGCAGCCCAGAGGCCACTCCATTACCTGTCCCCTCTTGGTATCCCAGCTTGATAATCTGACAGCACTTCTTAATGTCACTGGGATCCAGAGATTTCAGAGAACATCCCTACAGCTGAAGTAAGGAGATGTGCTTACTCCCAGCATTAGCTACTTGTGCATCCCATTTTCCTTTTCTGAATGGACAGGGAGTGTGTCTTCATATACTCCATATGGTGGAGACATCAGTGTTTTTCAGCTAGTAGGATTCTGCAAAGAAAGCCTGTAGTGTTTTCCATTAAAATGTGTGTATACCTCTGTGTGTGTGAGAGCACGCATGCACATAGGTGCATGCATAACGCAGTGGAGGTCTGCAAGAACAAGCTGCTGCATGCCTACCTCTGTGAGCCTGGGGCTGGGCAGTGAGAGCAGGAACCCTGTGCACAAACACATGCAAAGTATGTCATGCCTTTAAGGAGTATTTTCTTTAAAAAACAACCAACCTATGGATGGAAAAATGTCTCTGCTGTGGAAAATCGGGATGTTACCTCTCAGGTGTGGGAGAATGGATGCTGGTGCCTGCAGAGTAAAAGAGGTTGTCCCAGGAGTTACTTCTTTGGCACAGCCAAGCCATCAGGCAGCAGGGTCTCCTTGGACGTGGCTCAGGATGCAGCCATGACACAGATGCTCACTAGTGCACTCTTCACATCTACATCTCAAAGGCCTGAATATTCCTTCCAGGTGGATGCAGAAGGCAAAGGCCAGGCTCTCTGCCCCTGGTGCAGAAGGGTGGCTTCACGGGAAAGCAAGAACAAGTGAACGGGCTGCAGGAATCCTAGTCAGTGAGGACATGGCAGTCTGACTGGCTGGACATGGATGTTTAAACCCTGACAGTTTTTACTGAGCTGGGGTCTGACACCCACCTTCTGGTAACCAGAAGGGATGGAAACTAAGAAGCCCCAAACATGAAATTAATGCTAAACAAGCTGTGTTTTGTTAACTACCTGTAATACCACCAAGAGGTACTCACCACCTTGCACACAGGGGAAGGTGGGGGAGCAGTCAGAAAGTCCGAAAGCAAAGAAGTACCAAGCTGGTGTAAAAATCACTGCATCTGTGTGTCCGGTGGATCCCTCTCACAGGTGAAAGCTCTCCTGCAGCCTCCCCTGGGCATCCCAATGGGTGCGAAATACCTGCTTGTGAGCAGATCCTTGACAAAGCAATTACAAGAGAGAAAAAGTCCCTCAGTCTTTGGAGGTGGCTCTTTGCAGCTGTGAAAGAAAGATTTCCATACAAGGACAATGTTATGAGTCGTTCAGCCAAGTGGACTACTTTAGACAAAGGCAACCTTTGGAATCTTGGGAGCTGGGTGCAAAGTCTCTGAGGGAATCAGCCATTGTAGAGATGATCTATCACATCAAGCCAAATAATGGGGACATACCCATAGACCCAGAAGAAGTCAAACGTACACGACCCATGTGGCGAAAACTCACATGGAATGTACCGTCATCGTATGCCCATTCATTGGCAACATAAAGGTGAATTATTTTTGGCCCGGTGGGCCCATGACACTTCAGGCCATCAGGGCAGAGAGGCAACATACAGATGGGCTCGTGATTGAGGGGTGGGCTTAACAATATTGCCCAGGTTATTCATGAGTGTGAAACATGTGCTGCAATTAAACAAGACAAATGGTTAAAGCCACTTTGGTATGGAGGACGATGGCTGAAGTGCAAATATGGGGAGGCCTGGCAGATTGACTATATCACACTCCCACCAACCCGCCAAGGCAAGTGCCATGTGCTTACCATGGTGAAGGCAACCACCGGATGGCTGGAAACATACACTGTGCCCCATGCCACTGCACAGAACACTGTCCTGGGCCTTGAGAAATAGATTTTGTGGCGACACGGCACCCCAGAGAGAACTGAGTCAGACAATGGGACTAATTTCTGAACAACCTGATAGACACCTGGGCCAAAGAACATGGCATTGAGTGGGTTTATCACATCCCCTACCATGCACCAGCCCCTGGGAAAATTTAACGGTACAATGGGCTGTTAAAACCTACACTAAGAGCAATGGGGGGTGGGACTTCCAAGCATTGGGATACACACTTACCAAAGGCCACCTGGTTGGTCAACACCAGAGGATCTGCCAACAGGGCTGGCCCAGCCCAGTCAGAACTTTTACATATTGTAGAGGGGGACAGAATTACTGTGGTGCACATGAAGAATTTGTTGGGGAAGACAGTCTGGGTTATTCCTGCCTCAGGTAAAGGCAAACCCACTCGTGGGACTGCTTTTGCTCAGAGACCCGGATATACTTGGTAGGTAATGCATGAAGATGGGGAAGTCTGATGTATACCTCAAAGGGATTTGATTTTAGGGGAAAACAGCAAATGAACTCAACTGTATATTGTTTCTGCTATGTAATACTTTTATACCCCATCAACTAGATGTCTTCAGGTAACCAGCAACTGGCCCTGACTTCCCTCCAACCATCATCCCAACAGAGAATGAACTTTGATAGAACTAGATGAGTTCTGCGGCAAAGGAACGATCAGCATCAGCAGGCAACAATCCAACACTGCACACAGCCTCTCCTGCCCCAAAAGACTGTTACAAGAGATGGAACCTGACATCATGGACTGAATGGATTCAGCAGCTTTATAAGGATCGGTCCATGCACTAAGGAATGATCTCTTTCTCTCTGTCTGTGTATGTGGATGTATATATGTAAGAGCAATGGTATATTGAAAATGTGGGATCTGAGCATGACGTGAATGGTATGGAATAAGGGTGGATACTATCCTGGGTTCGGCAGCAGCAGTCATTTTTTCTCCTTCTTAGTAGCTGTGTTTTTGACTTTCAGCCTGGGAACAGTGCTGATAGCACTGATGTTTTTAGTTACTGCTCAAATGTTTAGACTGACCAAGGACTTTCTGAGTCTCATGCTCTGCCAGGGAGGATGAGAAGCTGGGAGGAAGCAGAGACAGGACACCTGGCTCAAACTAGCCAAAGAGGTATTCCATACCATAGCACGTCATGCCTAGGATGTAATTGGGAGTTACCCGGAAGGGCACTCTCTGCTCGGTTGGACTCGGTCAGGCATGGTCAGCAGGTGGTATTGTATTCTCTTCCCTTGTTATTTCCCTTATCATTATTATTATTGGTGGTATCAGCAGTGGTTTGTGTTATACCTTAGTTACTGGACTGTTCTTATCTCAACCTGTGGGAGTTACATTTTTTCGATTCTCCTCCCCATCCCTCCGGGAGCCAGGGGAGAGGGAAGAAGGTGGGGAGTGAGCGAGCAAGACTGCGTGACTGACAGAGTTTAAACCACGGCACACAGGTAAGGCTCTGTCACTTAGTGAGGGGAAAGCCTGTCCCATGCTAACGCTGCCACCTGCCTCAGCCAGGCCACCAAGACAACACCCTTTCTCTGCAGTCAGGATGAACTTGGCTTTAGATGGAGCTCAACCCAAATGATTCTCCAGCAGCAGCTCTATTTAAGCTTGAAGTCATTTGAGCTGGCAGCTCACTAGCTCGATATTCAAGTTCTCAACTGTATTTTTATCTGCTTCTGAAGAATACAGAGTAGCATAGGATCATACTTAGTTGTTCTAGAGCAATAGATGGAAACATTGCCGATGATCACGCCTCCAAATCATAGTTAAAATCTTTTTGCTTTTATTCTATTTAATGCTTAACATCTGGGAAAATTCAACCAATAATTTTTCAGTCTGGAACAATTCAATGTTGTGCCAAATAATATAATGTTCAGAGAGGATGTAAAAATAAATTAATATCCTACTATTTAACTTCAACAAACAAAGCAGGTCTCAGTTTCAGACAACTGAGTAATTTTCAGCCATGAAAGATAAATGAACATCTTCTGCCCTCCCATTAAAAATGATGCTATCACTGAAAACAACAGGGAGATAAAACACAGAGATATTACATATATACACACATATATATATATATGTATATATATACACAGGCGCATATATGCCTGCATCAGAGGGCAGGATTTGGCCTAGATCTTACAAAACGGTAGTTTGCAGTTGACTTTCACGTGTGTTTATGTCTTTAACAAATAGAGCTGCAGAACATTCATGTATCATACATGTTTAAATCCTGCAACTGCAGCTGGTATGAAACATCAGCATATAAAAAGACATCCC
The DNA here is from genome assembly GCF_012275295.1 of Melopsittacus undulatus. Classification (NCBI taxonomy): domain Eukaryota; kingdom Metazoa; phylum Chordata; class Aves; order Psittaciformes; family Psittaculidae; genus Melopsittacus; species Melopsittacus undulatus. The sequence goes on along the minus strand of NC_047528.1, from coordinate 60,955,510 downwards.
TGTACAACCACCTTTTTTTTTTGAAAAGTCAGTGTCAAAAACATAAAACCCAGTTGATTTATCAAAACCAGATACACTGTTTAAGTGCTGAGGTGTGCATTAGCTTTCTGCTGTTGTAAGCAAAAGAATCTATGAACACACAGAAGGTGAAAGTGGCTCAGAAAACTACAAACTCTCTAACAAGGTACTTGAAGCTTTACTAACACTGTATCTGACACTACAGTTAACTGAACACCAACATAAACACACAGAGGTACAGATACCAATGGACACCTCTCACAGCTGTGCAAGCCGTGGGCCCCATCCTGCAAACACTCCAGAGCTTCCTTCCAAGGCTAGTCCCACTCTGTCCCACTGCAGCACCCAGCAGCAGCCCCAGCTTCTGCCAGCATTTGTAGGACGGGGTCCTCTGACCCTCATGTCATGCACCAAACACATTTAAATTGCCTCATATTTCAAACTGATGAAAATCAACCCTTCATCTCTTTAGGCTTGAAGAGGTGAAGTAGCTTCTGAAAAATCTTATACAAATACTTCTCTAAAACTATTAGAGGTTTTTAAAGTAAATCTAATAAAATACTGAACTGCTTTTAAGTTAGGCAAATAGTGTTTGTACTGCTTTTTGTAAAAAAGCAACAATATTCCTTTGCAGTAAGTTAAACATTTCCAGTCACTCTTCCATTTACTTTACAGAAAGAAAGGGGCAGAACTATGTTGATTTTGTTGATGCAAGCACCTGTGGAATTCTGGAACAGCTCCATGGAGTTTTTGTGTAGTGACACTGAATCTTAAGTTCATCCTTTTCCACAAGTGTTTCCTCCAGTTTGTTTTATTCTGGTTCTTCGTTCTTCTCAGAACCCCCTCCAGCTGAATTATCTGCGTCATACCTTTTATCAAGAGCATCTTCAAAAGGTCTCCCACTGCAGTCATAGGTTTTACTTGTACATCCCATATGTGTTCGAATGCGAGCTCCTGGCTGGTATAACTGCATGGCTGGGCGATCCTGGAAGAAAGGAGACATGGTTAACACTCTGAGAAACCTCTGAAGGATACATATGTGGGATTTTAAGTGATGAATGTTTGTGAAGAAAGCAGATGTTGTGTTAAATCACTTTATGTTTCCTAAGACGCAAGAAAAAAATGGAGTGTAATGAAAATTGACTCTTTAATATCTGTCTTGTTTATAATGCTATTCTTGGGAGCCAGGCATTTTGAATAAGAAAGCTGTAAAATTTAAAAGATCCTATTATACACGATCCTGCCCTTCTACTCTGCTCTCATGAGACCTCACTTGGAGTATTGTGTGCAGTTCTGGTGTCCTCAACATAAAAAGGACACGGAACTGTTGGAGCAAGTCCGGAGGAGGCCATGAGGATGATCAGGGGACTGGAGCACCTCCCGTATGAAGAGAGGCTGAGAAAGTTGGGGCTGTTCAGCCTGGAGAAGAGAAGGCTGCATGGAGACCTCATAGCAGCCTTCCAGTATCTGAAGGGGGCCTACAGGGAGGCTGGTGAGGGACTATTCATTAGGGACTGTAGCAACAGGACAAGGGGTAATGGTTTTAAACTTAAACAGGGGAAGTTCAGTGAGGGTGGTGAGGTACTGGAATGGGTTGCCCAGTGAAGTGGTGAATGCTCCATCCCTGGCAGTGTTCCAAGCCAGGCTGGACAGAACCTTGGGCAACATGGTCTAGGGTGAGGCGTCACTGCCAACGGCAGGGGGTTGGAACTTGATGATCACAAGGTCCTTTCCAACCCAAACCATTCTATGATTCTATGATTTGACATAAACAAGGAGAAACAGTGCTGACAATTATCAAACACAGTATTACCAGTGAAACTCTGAAAAATATTGCTGCCTTCACTACCATCAAGAACAACAGCCTGTACACTTACAACTCTGCAAATGAATGACAAATATAAGTATAAAAAAAAAACAAACCAGGACAGTTTAGCAGGTAACAACTGGAAAATTATCCTATACTAAACTTCACCAGAGTATGTTTTATTCTTGAAATTTCAATACAAAAAGACACTGTTTAGAAACTCTGCTAAAGGAGTCTTTTCCTAAATAAGAGTGTTTACACTCACCAGTTTTTAATGTTATTAAGTAACCCATTCACCAAAACCTGAGCTTTCAAACAGCGTATTTTAAGACAGTGGCACAGCACTGAAACTGTCCTAAATCAAACCATACCAATTTTCAATTGCCTTCATAATTTGAAGTCATTCTAGTCTATTGCTCTTTCATTTTCTTATTCCCAATATGCATTTTCCCTTTTTCTTTCCTTTTCCTTCACCTTTGTCTTTCTTCCTCCACTTTGTTTCTCCATCTCTTTAGACCAGATAACAAGGTTCACTACTGGGCCATACAACCAGATTATTCTAGGTAGTACTCTGTAGTGTGGTAGGAAATGTCTGACATCCATCTTTCTGCATCACAAACGGCTGCATAAAGATAGATCCTCTTGACAAGTAGTGGCCATTAAAAGTTTATGATAAAGGGTCCAAATGATTTTTCATATCACAGTACCTTGCAGTTTGCATGAAAGCTAGCACAGCTCAATAATTTGTGCATTCACACCCTCTCTACACAGTGGTCTCTGAATTAGCTATTTATTTAAGTCCTTAGAGTTCCTTTACCAAGCAATGCCTGGCCAATCCATAATTCCCTTATGAGCTGGGTAATCGAAGTAGATTTTTAAGACTAGCATGCCACTTTTTAAAAATTTCATTACAGATCAGAAGTATGACTTTTTAATATGCTTGTAAAATACAAGGCTTCCAAGAGCAGCATTCTAAAAACGCTAGGGTTGAAAGGAAGATAGAAAGTCTTCCCTATATACTGTAGGTATGAATGAGCAACCTGTATCCTCATTTTAGCTGCTGTTGTCCTCTGATAACAACAGAAAGAAGTCTGTGTTTGAGTGAAAATGAAAGAATTGCTTTTTTTAAAAAAAAGCATCTTCATACTGAGTTTGAGAAGTAAAACCTGTGATCTTGAAGCATATTTAACTAATGAAAGATTATCCTAAATGAATAAAAGAACCTTATTTCTTATGCGCTCCTTTGTGGATGCCATGTCATCACACTTGTCCTCTTTACCCAGTTTGTCTACTGCCTCCACAGTGAAGCTGTAGCTGTAGTTCCCTTTCTTTCCTCTGTCTTGACTGTATCCTTTCCCCCATTTCAGCTCTTCTTCATTCCTTCTCACAAACTTGTCAAACTCATAGTGAGCTCTATGCTTTCTGCCATCATCCAATCGATACCTTTGTCTCTCAGGTTCTTTTTCTCGAAATCTTCTCTCCAAATCCCTTTGCTCTTTGTCACTGTCATTTTGTGACCTATGAGTATGCATAAAAAGAGAGAAAATCCAAGCAATTAACAGAAAAAAAACCCAAACCTTCAGAAGATTATAATACAAAGCCTTCGTTTGACTTCAACAATGTTTAGATCAATTGCATGGAAAGGCTGTTTTCTTCTCATTAGAAAGGGGTTAGGTGCAATTTTCCTGAATTCATGTATGTCCAGCCCTAGATGATGCATTCAGCTCAAAATAGCGGACAAAGCTTCACAAGCAAAATTAGATAGTTGTGCAACTGTTGTGGAAGGCCCATTCTTCAACTTCCATCCTTTCTAGCAATCCCATAAATAGTTCCCCAACGCTCTGCACATAAACACATGCTTTATGACTAGCTCTTGTGGCCTGTTCTTGAGGTGACTCATGTATGAGTAAACCCTTGAATGGGAACATTCAGGGCCTTAAGGAACATATATCGATTTGCAAAGTTTTATGTCTCTATTTAACAGAAATTATTTACCAACATTACAACCTGCAGAAAGCATTTGTGAAATTAATAGTTATGTTCCAGGATTTTGTTTATTATGTCTCCAAGTAATTTAGCCTACCTTTGCATATTTCATTTAGGCAAGAGACTATTACCTTACCACAACATAATACTTAATTTCTGCTATGCTGCAATGGGTTTATATTATCAAGATTATTAGTCTGCAACATTTTGCTGCCTGTCTGATACAATTCTCAGCTCTCTCATTCACTTCATTGTTCCTGTTCAGCAAGAAGATCCTTCTCTCATACAGCCAAACTGCAAATAATGAAGAAAGATTACAGAATAGATTGAACTTTAAAAGGAGCACATACACAGGCAGTTTCTTTTTATACATTACATATGGATAAATACTTAAAATTGAAACAGGAAAGTTGCTTTTGATAGTGTGCTCACGTTTTGGGAATCAGCAGACAGAAATCAGGGAGAGTGGTGATTTTCTAAAGGTGTAGTGATCAAGTAGCAATATGCTTCCCATTTAGAACGGTTTCATATCAATAAAACGTTATCTTTTGTATCACTAAAAAAAAAAACCCAACAAACTGTTAAAATTGTCAGCCTCTGCCACAAACTTGGGCATTGTTGGGGCCACCAAGACAGGGGCCCCATCTCAGCAAAATCTGGAGGTCAGCAACAAAACCTGAATGACAGGTAAGTTATTCAGCATCTCAGAAGTCTGTGCTTGTGTCAGCATAACACATTCACCAAGTGGAAGCAACACCCCAGCTGTCACAGACATGTGAATCAACCACAGAGAGTTACTGTACCTGTAGTATATATATATATATACACACATATATAAAAAATACTATGTTAGCTCTCAAGGGATATGTGGTTTTAAGTTGTTTCGTTTCATGTTTAATATGTTATTCTAGACACTAACTCCAAGTCCTCGCAAGGCTCAGAGCATAACTTTTCAAAAAGCCAGGGTGACACATCTCAATATGTTGCTGTAGCATTGTCTGGTACCTGTCTCTTCCCCTGCCTGTTACTGTGGAGGAAGGAATGGATGCACCTGGAGGTGGGCAGTGACAGAGATACAAACTCCAGTTAAACAGTGGTTAAAGTACCTTTTTAAAATTGAGTCATAGCAAACAGGCAGGCAAGAGAGAAAACAGTGAGGTAAGCAATACAAAGTAGAGACACAAGAGAAAGTTACACAGCCAGAGAAAGAGAAAGCAGAAATTAATGGAAGTAAAGGGAATGGAAGCATACTTGTGTTTGGTAGAGTTTCAAATCCCTCTGTGACCATGTACATTCACATACCTACTGAGGTTTTAATCTGTGGTAGAAAAATACTGTTACTGAGCTTTAAGATATGGTTTCAAACAGGTAATTCAGTCTTTGAACACAGAGCTGGAAGTTAGTTTATTGTGATTTCTGAGTCAGTGACAAAATAGTTTCAATTTTAATTCTTGAGCCAGCTGAAACAGCTCATAGTTTGCAACCTAATCACATTCACTAATAATCATGAGGAAATGAGCACTTGGAAAGACAAGGTAGCATTTACTGTACCTGCACAGTCAAAACGATACTGGTTTACACCTGGAAAAGTAAGGCATCTTAGCTAATTTAGTCCAACATCAGTAATGGAAGGAAGGCCTTACCTGAGCTCTTGATGGGGAACAGGTGAAATAACAATGAAACTCTGAATGTATTTCATGCAGAAATCCTTCCAATCTGGGATTTCAAGACATTTCACAAATAACAAATTGCATCCACTAATACTGCCATGAGGTCAGCAAGCTGTTACTAAAAATCTTTTACAAAAAGGACAGTGAGAGATTGGGTCACACACAGAATGAAACCAGTTCTTTGCTGACAAAACACCAGTCAGTGCATCAGTTATATCTTCTTGAGGCCTTGAGATGAAAGCATTTAGGATGTAAATTGAAGCCTGGAGGAGAAATATTACTTACTTTTCCTTAAGGTCTTTTAGCGAACCCTCCAAAGACTTGGATCTTATATTCCCAGATCCAGGTGATTTTTCCCATTTGTTTTCCTCAATGTCAGCTTCTTCACCTTTTTCTTTGTGCTTTTCACTGGCCAGTTCATCTCCTTTTTCAGGCTTCTTGAGAAGCTAAGGGATATTTATTTACATTATGATGTAAATTTTCTCTCCTCTGTTGTAGCAGACATTTTAAGAACGTATTAAATATATTGGTAGCATATTAAGATTGAAAATATCTTATTTAAATGATAGGAATGTATTTTACAAAGTTTTATTTAATTATGAAATTTAAAGTTATTTAAAAATGGCAGTTTACTTTTGCTGAGGAATGAAAGTCATTACCAGGTATTCAACTGCATACTTTTAAATATGCTGAGAATACTGGAGAAAACACTTATCTACTCTCCCCTGACTTTTATATATAAAGACATTAATACAGTCTTTGATTTCTTAGAAATCAGATAACAGAGCTCAATGTTATTGCCAATTAAATAAGAAGAACATCTATCATACTACAAAGAGATCAGGATTAATACTTCACTCCTTAAAATACTATATATAAAATGTGTCTCATGTGAACTACTTTGGATAGACTGGCATACAGAAGTATGTCCTTGGTATAAATACACCTTGACAGCAATACACACTGAGGAAAATATGACATTAGTAGAAAAGACTGCATTATATTTTCACCTTGGAGATAAAGACTTTCAAGAAGCCTCTACATTTCTTTACAAATAACCCACACAGGGCTTGAGCATGTCTAGTATTACAGGAATAAACTTTATAGAAGGACCATATCTCTTAACATAGCAGAAATAAGCAGAGCTTCTTGTGAGCCTTTTCATTTCAACAGTTTTTCTGAAATGAGCACTGGTTATTCTTCTCCGATATTTAAAACTTCTCTAAGGTTTCTCTCAGGTAACATTTTCCTCTCCTGTCAGAGACAGAGCTAGCTTTCAAGGCTACCACAGATACATCATAAATACTGGGGGGTTTTGGACAATCACTTTGAGGAATACATTTGAAGGAGTCTCTTTCTTCTGAACTTCTATAGAGTGGTTTCTTATGCCCAGATAGGAAAAAGCTCTAATTTGGCTTCAGAACTATTTTTATACATTCAGGTGAAGAAAACTGTTATCCAGAAGAAAAAAGAAATAGGTCTGTGGCTTCTCAACACAAGATCTGGAGTGAGTCTGTGTGTCCTTGCATTAAGCTACAGCCTCTTACACCAATTTTCCTCTTCAAAACAGCCTATAAGGCTTTTCCAATACCACAAAATTAAGTTCAGATGAACAGGTTGTATTTATGTCACCTTATACAAATAAGGTTTTAAATGTCCAGAGTTAATAGCACAAAATACACCCGCCTAAGTGAAACCATTAAAACCACGTCCATTCAGACTATTATTAAGGCAGTGCAGCCTAAAATTAGCAAGACTTTGTTAAAGCATGCTATTAAAACATGTAAGTTCAGAGCATAAACACTAAAACCAATCTGCAGGTATGGCTAGATGAAGATTTACATGACATGAAGTATTAAAGTCATATTTGCAATAATCTTCCTACATGCTGGCACAGAAAAATTTGGTTATGTCAGGTTATGTCAGCATAGAACGCAGCAGTGTTGTATAAAGATATCCGAGTTACCAGCCACGACTGCATCAGCACTTTATAGGCTGGTACTAAGTAACTGATAGTTACTTAGTAACTGATAGTACTAGTAACTGATACCTAAGGCAATCTGTTCCACTTTCAAACACTGTTACTTAGTCGAAGTCCTACCTTACTTTCCCTTCCAGTCAGAACTGGTAGGGCATCTCCACACTATACTGTAGCGCACTAAATTAAACAGTGAGATAGCAAAGGAAGTTCTGGATAATTTCAACAGAAGAACATTGTTTTCATTAAGGTACCTTGATCCTTATTTCTTTTTCAGAGATTTTCTTCTGCTTCTCTACTTCTTTTCTTTTACGTCTTTCTTCTTCTCTGCGCTTCCTTTTCTCTTCCTCCCGCAGACGTTTCTTCTCCAGTTCTCTCCGCCTTCGTTCTTCTCTTTTCTCTTCTCGTATTCTCTGAAGAGTTCAAAATTATTAACTTTGAATTGTCCAACAGAACCACGTGAAACATAAATGTTGAACTTCGGGCAAAAGTCTGAACGTACCTGCTTTTCTAATTTTCTATTTTTAATATATTCCAATAGGGGTGTTGTTCTTCTAGCTAAAACACAAAAAATTTGTGATATAGTGTTCAACTCCTAAAATACGTACTCATTACTTTAGTACTAACCCCTTTTTTATTAGCTTGACCTACAAGAGAGCTAAATAATTGATAAACCTATTTGTTTTACGTATTTTTAAAGGCATTCCTATTATTCTGCTTTAGAAACACTTTCTTGCTCTTTTGCTCTTAGGGTTAGAAGCAACAGAGATAAGTTGCATCATTAGTTAATGTTTAAGTAAAACTCATCTATCTTTTCAGTTCAAGACAATGTTTTTTTTTAATCTTGCTCATCAAACAGTTATTTCACCAAAAAGGAAATAAATTTGTTCAGAATCTGTTCCTACCATTTAATTTTGTACATTGAAACCCAGCTATATTGCTGTTTATATGCAGCCCATGTAATCTCACACAGCACTTTTCAATCCCAGGTTTCAAAGTATATCATGAAGGAAGCATTTTCATTCTCATACAACATTTCCACGAAACTGCCATTTAGCATTCACCTCTCCATGGGAAAACAGGATGAATAAGAGGAAAATGGTTTGTTCCAGTAACACAGCAAAGTATCAACAGATTCAATAAAACTCTGGCTTCCCAAATAGCAAATCAAATGCCTCATCTGCTGGATCACACAGCTAGTCTAATGCTACAGAGCTGTCTCCACACTCCGAAATCTAGCCTAAGTCATCTGCCTGAACCATTCTCAAATGCTACAAATACTCAGACAACGTTAACAAAATCTGTATCATGTATAGCAGTCGTGATTTACAGCTGTTGTTAGTCACAACAAATTTTGTCAGTCTTAGATGTCCCAGGATAGAGTTACAAAAAATGCTTACTACTAGAAGTTGCTTTACAGTTATGCATAGGATTCTTCCTCAAACCTGAAGAAAATTTCACAACTGAAATGCATGGCAGGATTTGGAAGAAAAAAAAAATAAAAAAAAAAAGGAAGAAATAATAATAATAAAAAGTTTCAATAGATTTGAAATGGCATAGCTAAAATCCAGGTACAATTCATCCCCAAAACATCAAAGTGTTTTTCTCTTGAAAGTGTGAATATTCTGAGAGTGACCCATTCATTTATGATAAAAACTTGTTACACATTTATGAATGAGAATATTTGAAAGGATTCAGTATATATTTTTAGCAAATATCAATGGTCATAAGCAACAACCAAAACCTTCCCTACCGGGGCCTCAAGACCTGCATCTCTGCTTCTCTCTCTCCAGCTCCATTAAGTTCTCCTGTCTGAGCAGTGTCTGTTTCAGGGCACTTTTACATGATGAAAGTTATCACAAATTGTAATTGGAGGGCCTGGGGAAAGGATAAGCTGCACTGGAAGTCCTGAACTTGACCCTAGGCATGACTAAGGCTGTGGTGAAAAGATTTACTCAGAAATTACAACTGTAAGCTCAAGGGAGAGAGGCAGTGTGATAAGTACTGTCAGAAAAGGGCAAAAAAGAATGTTTCTCAATCCTGACTCTTACCCATCTTATTTATGAGCCTTACTGCAAAAAAATCTAACAGTTTTAACAGGTCTTTCTTAAAATATTTAAGAAATTTTAAAATAAAATAAATTATAAAATGAAGACCTCTGTCAGCAGTGACTTTTATACTTAATCTTGCTCTCTACAAACAAGCCAGAAGAATGAGTGTATTTTCATCTTGTTACAGAGAAAATCTGCTGTATCTCTGTCATGTGAAAACTGATGAGCTGTTGTATCTGACATGATGCATGAAACATGTTGGTTTGCAGTAACACTACCTGGAAAAATCTTGAGAATGTGAGGCCCAATTCTGCCAACAAAGTCCTGGGCACATCTTTCATTGACTTCAGTAGCAGTTACCACCTTTAAAACTGGACATACAATTAATCCTTCCCATAATTCTGCTATAAACTTGCTATCCACTGAAGTTTTATACTGTTAGCGATAGCCATGGTTTCAAACAGCAGAAAAAATAAAACGACTAATTTGATACCCTGTGATTTAACAGAAACAAAAAATACTCCTAATGCAAAGCTGCCTTCTGCCAATATTTTTACTCAGAAATCTGCAACTCTCATGACTAATCGTTTTTGCTGATAGAATATTTTTAAGCTTACAAATCTTTTTGTAATTGCAAACTTTCTGTGAATTGTAAACTTCTTGGAAATTTTTGACTACTTTTACTCTGCTGCTAAATACTAGGGAAGATTTGGAGCAAATAAAAATAGTTGGGGAACATCCCTATCTAGAACTGCAACAAACAAGTTCTACAGATAACAGGATTATTTAAATGTCCACACTTCTTACATTTCCATTTCCTCTAAATTTAGTTCCAAAACTCTCCAGTCAACTCTCAAACAACAGCAACAAGTGATGAGAGGAAACAGCTTAAAGTTATGCTACAGGAGGTTTAGATTGGATACTGGGAAAAATTTCTTCACCAAAAGAGCTGTTGAGCACTGGAACTTGCTGCCCAGGGAAGGTGGAGTCACCATCCCTGGAGGCAGTTAAAAGATGTTTTATGTGGCACTTAGGGTCATGTTTTAGTGGTTAACCTGACAGTGCTAGGTTAATGGTTGCACTCAGTGATCTTAAGGGTCTTTTCCAACGTGTAATTCTATGATTCTATTCTTATGATTCTAATCAAAAGAGGTGGCTAACTTTACACTGTAAAAAAATAACATTGAAGGTTGATTTTTCTTCCTACTCAATCATCATGCCTAGGGTAAGACTAAGTGTGCTGCACGCTGTCACTCAGAGATACAGCACATCACTATTCCATGTCATCCTGAATGCTGCGTAATAGCACTGAAGATTTCAGTGTTGCTCTTACTAAAGATTCCCCCCAACATCGTGAAACTCATGCTGCATGCATACAGAAAACAAGGTGTTGCCTTACTTTCAAAGCTTTTGCAGAATCTTGACCATGAGAACAGAGAGATCTTTCCATGTTTCTCAATAAAAGCAGCTAATATGAAGGATCAATTGTTAAATAATCAGCTATTTTACCTTTTAAAAATAAATCTTCCACCTTTTAATACATCTGAAAACATTCAGAATTATTAAGGACCTATTTCTGAAGCTACTGTACATGCAAAATTTCCAGTAAAGTCAAATGATTCCATGCATAGAGACTTAATAGGTGGGGTGTTTCCTGCCACAACTTGGCTGGATAACAAAAATTTAACTGCGACAGTCCCAGTCTGTGAGACTGAACAGGTCAGCTCTTGCAGGTAATATAATAAAGATATAAAAATAAGATACTTGATATTCTCAATAGTAAGAAAAATCAAGAAAACAGACCAATGAGTTCCCTTGTTTTGGCCTCAATCTCTCCCAAAAGAATCTCAGGATTGGCACAGATTTTCTCTTCATCAGCACAATAACTCTCTAAAAATTTCCTATATTCTGGATCTGTGAAGAAAAATTTTTTGATTAATACTTTGCAGTGCATCACAGAAATGGAATCCACTTTCTACTGGGACACCAAGAAAATATGTTTACCATCTTCAATGCTCCCAGCTTTAGCATCTTTCTTCTTCAGCTTCCTTTTTGAAATCTTCTGGAATGGAGCAAATTCAACCACTGCAGGATACTCCAAACCTTAAAGGAGATGAGTGCTTAATTTTGTGAGAGGCAAATACTTTCCCCATATTCAAGTAAGATTTTCAAGTCTTGAAACTTGTATTAGGCAGTCTAACTTGAAATCAAAGGTGCATGCTTCTACAATCCCATCCAATCTTCTAATAAAATTATTTTAGATTCAAACCAAAATACATTTGTATTTTAATTATATATAACAACATTGAATAGTTTTGGACATGATAACAAAAACTGTCAAAATGATGATGACTACTGCTGCACAATAAATTTCTTGCATTACCAATTATAATTCCTTCTTAATTCTTCATTGATTAGAAAAACTTACATAAAATCTCAGCCTGACAAGTGGTAAATACTGCTGGGAAATGAATCTGAAAGAATTGAGTTGCTTCTGTAAAGTTTTGTTGCCAAAACGCTAAAAAAGAAAATAAATGCTGGGTGATATGCAATAGTAAGATATACCACCTCCTTTCAGAACCATAACTGTAAAACTCAACATGTAAAATTGTGTGAAACTTTTTTTCTTTCTGTTTATGATGGACTACACAACTTCTTGACTGTGTTTACTGGCATGGATTCTGTTTTTAATTCTGCCTTAAACAGTGGATTCTTCTTTAGACTGGAGTCAGAACTGTGTGTAACTTTAGAATTTTGCCTGGTTTCCACTTGCAGCAGGCCCAAGATTACACTTTGCTCAAGTCCACTGAAAACCAGGCTTAAATCTGTTACATTTGTTAACCTTATTGAACCTGGTAACCCTTGTTTTAATTTTAGTCTCATAAACGCAATGCTGACAGAAGCCTCACCAGAAGGCATATTTAATCGAAACCTGTGCTGTTTATTTGCACAATCAATCATGACGAACTGGCCAGCTGTGTCCATGCTCAGTTTTGTAATATACAGAGTATCCTGGATTCAGTAAAGCATAACACTGAAGAATGTGTTTAATTTGCGAAAAGTGAAGTCTTGGCAGAATCATAAAAACAGTTTCTAATTTTTTTATCTAAAGCACACAGAATTTGAAACCTGGGAATCTCATACTGTGTGTACTGACTAGACAATGTCTACAAAAGAAACGCACGTGGTTACTTCTGTTTTATACAATCCATGCAGTTTTTTACAGAAGGTATGCGTGAAGGAGGCAAGGAACTGTTAAAGGGAAAATGCCATTTCTTGGCTATGGCAGTTTCATGCTACTGTTAAGAGAGCTGGATTTATCCACACCTACATTATAGTTTTTCCTTACTACTGGGCAAACTTTTGCAGACTGAATGTCCTAAAGATGGTAACCAAATTTGTCACTTGTGTTCTTGGAACTCCAACCTAGATCCCTGCAGATGCATTACATCATCAGACTCTACATATCTCAAAGCAGGCAATCAAAATTATGAAGTCAAGTTTTCGTCTTGCTTTTTCAAAATGGGAATAAGTGACACAACTTTATCCCACAGAAATATACTGCAGATGTAACGATTCATGCTTTCAATGTGTTCAGTGACTGTTGTGATGTATTGTCAAGTTCACATAAGGATCTTAGTAAGATGCTGACAACATATTGTTTAAAGTATAAGAATGCAGAAAAAGCATGCACACCACACAGACAAGTAAGACTGCATGGACAAATATATTTTGCACTTCATCGTTGTTCAAGTGCTAGATTTTAATGTTTCAGTAATTAGTTATCGACGAAAAAAGGCATAACTAGCAAAAAGGAAGCAAATGAATGTTCTAAAATAGTGTATGTATATACACACTTAATGTCTTACAAATAGTCCAACCTTTATTATCAATGAAGACATAGCCATCAAAGCGATCTCTAAAAAGGAGGATGTCCTCAGGATTTCTAAAGTTAATGTATGCTCTTGAGTAGAGATGAGGATAAAGGCTGAAACAAGAAACAATTTTATTTTCTGTTATTTACTATTCTGTTCAGAACCACTAAGAAAGTAGAATTAGAAGGATTACACTGCAATTCTCACCTTCTCTGAGAAACAGCTACCTTAAACATGCATACTGAAGTCTTTACATATACAAATCTAATTTTATATATATATGTGTAAAAAAAAGTAACTGAACAACTGAGTTCCCAGATGCAACTATGAAATTTGTTCTGAACTGAAACAAATACTTTGTCTCTCTGAATTGCAGAGCATACACTTCTATTGAGCAGGATCAAAGCTTTAAGTCTCATGTTTAATGATTTAAGAAACAGGAATAACAGTAGTCCTTTTGGGGAACTTCTTGATCATGCTAAGGAAGTCTTTTGTCACTGAAACAGGAGAAAGCAAGTAAAAGCTCCTAGTGAAAGGGCAGTTGCCACACTGTCACTGTATTTGAAGAGATTTCCACCTTTAAGAAAGATTAAATAACCCAGTAATTGGCAAAATAATCCACTGAATTACATACAAAAAACCTCAATCTGACATACACCTATATCAACAGATATGCAATGACTAGATGTGAAGAACAATTACTGTGAAAATCCAAAGCATTTCTAGCAAAAGAACAGGTACTTACTTAAACTAATTCTGATTCTTCAGGAATTTATTGGCAGAGACCTCACTGTAAGGGTAAACGTTTAACGTGCCTAATAAAAACCTCAGGGTTGGCACACCATCAACCACAGTGAAACTGAGTTAATGTAATTTAATTAATTATCACACATCAGCTAAGTTATTGTGAATCATGGCATGTACATATTTTAAACCCCAGCAACCATGATATGGCAAAGTTTGGCTTGAACTATCTTCAGTGAATTGTGTGATGGCTTTGTATTATGCCAGGTTTTTTAACACACCTCAACACAAGCCTCTAAGTTTAACACCCTATGCTCATAATACTATTATGAAGATAGCCAGTCTTCAGACAAACTGAAGACCAGCAGCAGGAGAAAATAAACACATTCTAATAGTTTGTTTCTACAAAATAAGTTTTAACACACTGTGTAAAAAGCTTGGTATACATAAACGCCATTTTAAATAGGTATTGATAATATAAATAGCAACATGTAAACTATAAAAGCAGCCATCACATCTTAGTAAAAATACTCATATATTTATCAATCGTGGTGTATATAAACATATACATGTATAGATCTTCATGTGAAAATTTTGGAGTGCTAAATAAACTCATTCATCCATTTCTATATTACATAGGAAGTTCTGAGCAAATGAGTAACTAATCATTTACGTTGTCATGCCAAGCTAAAATCTACTGGCCTTCATGCTTGTCTCTCACCTTCTCTGGTCACTCACACGGCTGATGGAACGGGCACAATTTTAAATAAGTCTTTCTTTTTTAAAAGTGAGCACAATTTGCCCAGCAAAGCAGCATCAGTTGTGATGACGGACTGTCACTCATTCCATCCAGAACTTAGTAGTGGTGGTTCCCTTGATGATCTAAAAATGCTGTCCCTTCAGAGCTGCAGGTCCCAGGTGCCATCCTACAGTGTTAATGCTATTTGCTTACAATAACCCTGAGCAAAACTTTGGGAAGAAGCTATGGAAGGAAAAGAAGGAGTGCTGTCTGCAAGAAGCTTTATTACTGTATGTGATATGTGACATGGCATTGACTATTTGACTGGCCTTCATGTAAGCAAAGCTCCTGTTCAGGTCTCTTTACTTTTATAACCTCACAACACTATCAATGAGTCCTAGCACTCAGAATCAGCACTAGTACCAAGGATAACCCAAATCCTGCAGGGCCTGAACTCAAATCACTTGACTCAAGTTTTAAAAGACTCAGAAACATTTACATGCAGACAAAAAAGGGTATCTGGAAAAAAAAACCCAAAACCCAACAATTTAATATTTGGAGTCTGAGAACAAGACAGACTGTCAGGAAGGCAGAACCTTTATTATCAGCTATGGATAGTGTGTCTTTCCCACAATCACCCCTAAGGGTACTAGAATCAGTGTTTTATTTGCACTTTGATGTCAATATACAAGAGAGAATAAATGTAATGCAGTGAATCATATGGATCTAAAAGAATGAACAAAACACAATGCAAGTCGCTTTCTGAATTGATTTTACTGAAATAGACATAACTGAGAAAGTGTGATACATTAATGACATTACTTAATCAAATGAAACCTTAAATTTTATAGCTTGCCTCTAATAAGACATTGTAAACTTAAAGATAACCTTTAAACTGCAAAACCAGATAAACTGGAGTTGACAGACGTCTTTTTTTCGTTTGTCCTCTGGGTGAAATGACCTTGGAAATAAGAATGTAGGAACAATTAGACCTCTTTAGCTCTCTTTCCGACAGCAACTAGTAGAGGATGCTTACAAGCAGCTTGTTAAAAAGGAGAAACTACACTGACACTTCACCTAGTACATCATTTCAGTTACTTGCAGTCTATGGACTTTGCAATATAGAACTTTTTCCTTGTGTTCAATCAGCTTTCATAGGTGTCTAACTGCTCCTGAACCATTTTCAACCTCCATAATTTCTGGCATCAACTTCTGACAAGGGGGTCCATGGTTTAACAAGGTGTTCTGTGAAAAAAAACCCAACCCAACAAACAAACAAAAACAACACGAAAACCAAAACACAACCAAACAACAAAACAAAAACCAAGTCTGTATTCCTCAGAAATCTGAAGGAGCTATTAGAAAATTCTGTTATCCAGAGTTTACATGACAGGGTGACACTGAGATAGTACAGCAAATTTGTTTGCTCTCACATCAAAACATTTGCAGGCCCCTTTCTCTTTCCAACAAATAGATCCTCTTCACTGAGTAGCTTCTCCAAATCATTCTTTTATTTGATAACATGAAATTTGCTTTAATTGTCTCTTGTTTTCATTATCACTGCACTCTCTGGATTGGTTGCCACTCTGCATATGGTACATGATCTAGAAAAAAAGCTCATCAGTGAAAACCGGAGGACACTGTAGAGAGAACATGTTCACCTTGTACTGTAGCTCTTCCTGTCAGCTGTGTGAAAACACATGGTGTGAAAACACATACAGAGTCTTCTGAAATTCTGTGAACAGCTTATTGCAACACAATGCTTTATACTCAGAAAAGAGCTCTCCAATGGATAAGAGAAGACTCAGTAGATTAATCTTGTCTAACTTACAATTTCTAAAAGTTGACTTTATATTCTTGAGTGTGTGAATATGTAAAGAGTTAAATCATAAACAGATGCACATGGGTATGTGTCAGCATTCAAACAAAAGGGGCAAGGTGATCCTGGCCAAAGAACAAGTACCTAGTCTAGCCAATACTCTGCAGAACCACAACTAAATGCCTAGTGAAACTGTGTAGTTTGATGAAAGAATTTGCAGCCATACAAACCTTGACAGAGTAACCCATTCTGAAAAAACACACCTCTTGTATGAAAGTATAATTTTTAAGAAGCAAGATGAAGAAAAAAAAAATGAAGTAGTTCATGCTGAAAAGTTCAAACTTACATGAAAACACTTTTTTTCTAGAAAGTTTAAATTTTTGAAGGCAGAAGAGAACATGAATCCAAAACTCAGGAGAACATTCTTCTCCCAGATCATTATTTTATTGCAGGACTCATACACAAGACTAAAGAAAACTGAAAATCCAAGTAACACATATATCAGATTCCATTGTTAAAAAAAATAAACATATATATTCTTTATTTGCTTGAAGTCAGTAGTAAAACCATATAAGAAACACAGCTTTATTTTCTCCAGACTTTAATCACCAAGATCTGCTTTTCAAGGCAAATGATTTTTTTTAGTGTTTTAAGCATATCCTCATCCCTCTCCCAGAACAAACTACTGTGTAATACAAGCAATCTAACAAACTTTTTTATATGTACATACGTTGTGCCCCTAGCTATATGAAAGTACATGACAACACAGCATGAGAGAAAAAACAGGTTCATCGGTAACCTGACATGGGTGCAACTAAATAAGTGGGCAGTAAGATTTTTGATACTCAAAAAATCTCATGACATAAAAGCAGAGAGAAAATGAAACTTCATACGGACAGCTGTTGTCAGTGCCTTCTCATTTCTATGATGGCTGACTCCCTAAATTCCTATGCCAACAACTGTTCTGGAAAACTGTAATCTTTTAAACTGTTTTCTGGCATTTGTGTAACCAAACACACTGAGGAGAAATGCTCTTCTTCAGGTAATTTTTGCTTTGCCTTTGATATTGTCCCTATATGAAATGAACAGCTGGGATAGAGGCGTTAAAAGAGTATCATTTGGAAGTACAGATGACAAACTTCAGAAGAAAAATGTGAGTAACTACAAAGACTTTCAATCATACTAAATGCTTCTCTTTCCTAACAGCATATCCTTTGCGGTTCTACCAGGAAATCTGAAGCACCAACTATTTTGTTGCTGTGCATTGGTGTAACTTTGTAGGTCACACAACTGCCATAAAGATTCACTAAATAAGACATATGTTTCTTTCTGACTGTGGAACTGACTTTGACAGATTATCTAGTCAGACTGAACCACATAATAACATAGTGGTGGCAAGAAGTGGCTGCACCTTGTCAAACAAAATCAACCCAGGAACTAGACTGCTCTAAGCAAAATTTGTCACAAGCAAATCCCTACACAGGAAAGGCTATTTGCTCTGGGTGGGGTCACCCCTACCTTTAAAAGTTGGTTAGCAATAAACACCCCAGATCCCTCTGTCATCAATCGAAAGAATCTTGTGCCAGTGGAGGGTGACTCAGTACATGCTAAGGCTAAGATGGGCAAAAAGGATCAGTTTTCCAGAACACATGCAGATATAGCATACAGAGTATTTTGTTTATTTCAGTGGTTAAGTTCCTTCTCTTCTGGAAATTGTTTTGTTTGAAATGGAATTGTACTTTACTATGGCGATACTGAATAAATTATATCAATACAACGGCAATTTTAGTTTTGCATGAGACAAAAATGAATAAAACTGAATTATTTTAAAAACACATAAAATAAAGACACAAACATGTATGCAAAAAAAGAAATTAAGCTCAAATAGCACTCATGAAAAGAATTCCGTGATGTCTGCCCTAGACTGAATCTTTCTCACAGCTGATAAAACAGCCTGTTGCATTTTATCAATGAAGGTTAAAATAAACATCAGGGTTTCAAACCAAATTATGCCCTATTCATATACAAAAATATTCTGGTTTAAAAATCACCAGTGTAAAATATAAGGGCAGGAAGCACTGTCTCTGCATATGTAGCCAGCTTTTCAGAAATATTTTAAGTAACCTAACAGAACTAACAAAAAGGGAAAAACAGGTGATTCAGTATGTCCAAAATACCTCAATTTGGCTTTAAGCACCTGAAAACCTACATAAACAGCTCATCCTCACCTGGGATCAGCAGTGCAAAACTCAAAATAATCATGGGCAGGGAGAGGATGTAGCTGTTCCTCCAGCTGCTCCTTAGTTAGACAAGGAGGAAGGCGTCGAATAACTACCTGCACATATAAAAGAAAAAGGAGATTTATCTTCGATCTAAATACTGTAGAAAGAGACTAAACAAATCATGTGACTCCTCCTTAAAAACTGTTGTCTGAATAGTGATTTACCTTCTTGGACTTGCTGACAGGTGGAACAATTTCCCTATCTGTTTCCCCTAAGGCTGTAAAACTGTACAGTAACTGAACTATTCTGATGAAGAGCTTGACAACCGTTGTAATTTAGCCATTAACAAAGTATTTTAACAGATGACCCAAAAAAAAGAAATAGATACTGACAACACAGCATCAGTATACAATTTATAGTATCTCTTAAACTAACTTTTAAGTCCTTTATTACAACACTAGCTTTGTGTATTAGGTTTATGTGTCCCAGTTCTGGCAGCAAGGGTTCCAGGGTGGTCTTTGTGAGGAGAACTGGGGCTACCCCGTGCTGGACACAGAAGGTTCCAGTGGACTCACCATAGGGCACAGCTCAGCCCCTCAGCCAAAACAGTGACATCTCTGGGAAAAAGTATTTTAGGTGGGACAGAAAAGGCTGCACAGCACAGAGGAGTAAGGGGAAAAAGCACAAGAAATGGCCTTGCAGACATCAAAGTAAATGAGGGAGGGGAGGAAGGATTCCAGGTGCCCTGAGATTACCATGGTAATGACCCCCTGCATCCCATGGAAGTCCACAGTAGAGCAGATACCCACTTGCAACTGTGGAGAACCCCATGCCAGAGCAGGTGGACATGCTCTGAAGGGAGTTTCAGCCTGTGAGAACCCATGCAAGAGCAGGTTTTCTGGCAGGACCTGCAGCCCACAGAGAGGAGCCCAGGCTGAAGAAGGCTTACCCTGAAAGACTGCAGCCCATGGAAAAAACATACGCTGCAGCAGCTCACAGCAGGTGGGAGGGACCCCCACTGGAGCAGTTCATGAAGGACTGTATCCCATGGCAGGGGCCTCATGCTGAAACAGGGAATGGGTGTGAGAAGGAAGGGGCAGCAGAAAGGAGCTGTTATGTTCTATCTACAACCCTCATTCCCCACCCTTCTGCACTGCCTGGGGGCAGGGGAGAGAGAGCCTGGGAAGAAAGAGGCCAGAAATCTTTGATTTCTTTTCTTTTACTTAGCAATTATTTTCTTCATGTTACATCTGTTATGCCCGTGACAACACTTTGTAAATGATCTCCCTGCTTCTACCTTAAGCCATGTGTTTTTCTAATCTTATTTTCTTCCCCTATGCTGCTAAGGAAGGAGTGAAGGAGCAGCTGGCCAGGGATCTAACAGGCATCCAATCAACCCATAGCATTCAGGTAAAATGGCCAGTAATAAAGGCCAGCAAACTAAATAAAAACCTTTGGGACACAATGATGGCAGCACAGAAATCAGTAAAATGGCCATCAAGCTTCAGGCAATCTATTTCCATTTCTTAGCAATACCTAGATTTAACTCAACTTTAAAGTTATGGTGATTTTCAGTTTTTCAATTTAGAAAATGAGAATAAATCGAATCTCGTACTACTCTAAGTAACGCATTCTCTGAAAAGTGCTGGAATAAAGCAAAGGAGAGAGTAGTGCGCTGGTCCATGCAGGAGCTGCTTTGCCACAGGAACGGCCAATCTCGATTTTTGAAGCACTAAAGGCGACAAGGAAGGCTGCCGGGGATCTCGAACACCTGAGCTAACAGACACCCTCATTCTTCAGAGGAACCAACATCCGTTTAACACCTGACTCTCCTGAAATTAACCCTCGCTCTGTCGAATGGGGCCTACCTGCGCCGTGCTCCCCGCTGCAAACTTCCCCCGGTCTTGCCGCATCCCTCACCGCAGCCGTTCCGCTCCCGCCTCCCCCCCGCCAGGGGCGAGCCCCGGCACCGCCGCCCCTCCCTCCCCTCCCCTCCCCGGTCCCGCCGCTCGCCCGGAGCTGCGCTCGCGCCCCCTCACTTTGCTCAAAGCCGTTTTTTTCTCCTCTCGCTGTTTACCCGGCGCCGGGTGAAGCGGCGGCGGCAGCGGGGAGGGCGGGGAAGGGGGGGCTGGCGGCGGTAGCTGGTTTGGCGGAGCCTCTGTGTCCCGACGCGGAGAGTCCCTCCGCAGCGGGATGTCCATGGGCCACTTCTCGCGGCCGCCACCCCTCACGAACCCCGGCCCGGGATCCCGCTCCGACCGCATGGAGACGCCGCTGCCGCCCGCAGCCAAGCGCAAACCTCGCGAGAACAGGCAGGTGGCAGGGAAGAAGCTCGCGAGGCTTCACTGGGGGGCGAGCGGGGCTCCGCTGCCGCACCCGGTAGGCGGTCGAGGCTGTGAGGGGGGCGTGCCGCCGCCATTGGTGGCTTCAGCCACATCCTACCTGTTGTCGGGGAAAGGCGCTTTCAGGGACCCACTGTGCCCTTGCGGAGGAAAGGACAAATAAATCTGTCCATTTCTCTCTTGTCATGGAGATCTGCGCTGTCATACCATCAGGTCGTAACTGGAGAGTGCAAGAAGAAATAGTAACTTTTATCAATCTTTTAGACTATTTTGTAAATTAAAATTGCACTGTAAAAGGTAAAAGGAAACAACCTAAGGCTGATGACTGATGAATTCATGACTGATGTTAGACAAAAGACCCAGTGTGCAGCAGCAAGCTTTTGCTGTTACTTTATCCATCTCATCAGCCTTCTTGGTTACAGTCGTTCCTGATCCCTAAGGACAGATGTAAAAGCCGCAGAACAGATCTTTTAAAGGATGAGACTTGCCTAATCAGTAGCTGTTAAGACACACTCTACAGAGTTTTGTGAAATAGGAGCTCACTCCTCTAATGGGGATAGCAAGGTTTTACTGAGGGACAAAGTAAATAAAGCAAAAGTAACAGCACTGGGCACATGACCGTAGCCAGAGGCACACTGATTAGCATTTGTTACAGGTTTATATACTTTCATTATTGCATTAGCCATATATATGTTCATAATTCCCGCATATAGGCAGGGAATATTATAACCAGCTCCAGGCCATAAGTCTCCTCCTCTTGGTGTCTGCACACTGCTCTCCGGTGATCGTGGGCAGGGATCTTGAGGATGAAATAAGCAGTCTTCCTCATGCTGGCAGGGGTCTTCAAGATGAAGTCAGCAGTCTGCCTCACGGTGTACTTTTCACCTTTGGCACCGTTGGACGCCCCAGTAATCACACAACTAGCTGAAACCAGCCATATCTGTGATTTTTCTGACAGCTGGCAAAGATTTAGAACAGTGTGACCTTCCTGCAAAATTTATTGCAAGCAAAACAGGACGGGCAGACAAGGAGTACCCCAAACTAGCAGATGTCTGGGAGGCACTGTCTCCAATCTAACTGGTAAGTAGGATGGTGTGAAATAACTCAGTTATGTTTGGTGGGGCCACTAAATCCTGTTATCTCACCACAGACTTGAAACACAAGCATTGATCTTTATCTTCGACCTAAGTTAAGCTAAAAGTACTTTAACCCTATGTTTTCCAGGCACTAGCTTACCTCATATCACTTCCCATCCCCCTCATTGCCCCCCCCCCCCCCCTTTTCTTTTACCTTTACAAATTCTTTTGCTGTGTGACTCAATTTTGCTTAAGAGTTCTGGCCATTTTCAACTTGTCTGATCTTGCGTCTTTAATGAGCTTTTTTCTGTTATTGTGAACTCATACAGTTATATGCACATAGCAACAGCTATGATTTGCGAAAGCCAATACACTTATGTGTTTATCACTGTTTCAACTGGCCAGAGTCTTTCAGGGTGCCCAGGAAAAGTCTTCAGTTTACTTCAAACATAAGAAGCCACCTGAACCACACACAAACTACCAGATACCAAAAAACCAAGGAAACCCCTCACTATGACCTTCTCAGTGACCTGCACAAGGAAAGAGACACAGTGCTGGCCACGAGGTGCACACGCCTCCTTAACAATTAATTTTTCCCCATATTCTGCTTGGATAGACTTTTCCACTTAGGACTCATCCTTTGTTTTTCAGGAGAATGTGCAATTTCAGTGAATGTTTTAGAATTAGGAAGTTAAACATTTTCATTCACTTTCTAATGGCTAAGAAAATATGGGATTGGTACTGAATTCTGCACTGGACACATGCTCCAATCCTTATGTTCCAATGTGTGGTAACGAGCATCCATAATTTTTTGTGTGGAGCCACAGAACAGTTCCCACTGTCACCAGGACAGAACGAGATTTCTCTACAATATCGTGTTGGTGCTCATAGGAGAGTGAGAGGAGCTCCTGCACCCCACCCAATTTCATTGCTCTTAAAACAGACTCATCCCCTGGCTTTTCCTCACTCACTACCTGTGAACTGTGAAGTGCAGGTGGCTCTGCAACTTGAACTCATATTCAGTAATGCATGGGCAGGTGGAAAACAGCCAGTATTCTGGATACAATGTACATGGCCTACATCAATACAATGAAGCATCCCTGATCCACATGGGGATTCATGAGCTATCAGGAAGAGTCAAAGAATGAAGACACAGTCACAGCAAATAAGTCTGTCAGCACAGAAAGCAAATAAAATGGCAAAAAGAGGAAAAATAGAAATTAGTATTTTGATTCACTAGCAGGTGTGTCAGATTGGCTAATAAGAGTCCTTGGATAAATGAAGGCCTTCCCACCTCAGAACCTGGCCACTGAGAACTCAAGGAGCTATGAGACAGATGTAGCAGGATGAAAAGTAGTATTTTGTATTTTCCAGCTTATGAAAAACACTATAAAAAAAACCCAAAACACTTCAGATTTTACAGTTTCAGACCCTTTGATACCTACTTCATGGCAAAAGCAAAAGTAAACATTGTGTTAAAGTTAAAAGGACCATTAATCAAGAAAGATGGGCTGCTGGAACATAAGAATGACAGCAAGGCTTCAACACAGGTACTTGTTTTCATCCCTTGTCTCAGATAGATAAAGTGCCATAAAAAGTTATAGGGAATCTTCCATGATACGTACTAATATGTCAGGTTTTTTTTATACCTTGCCCCAATAAAGTGGACTAAAATTATATTACAATAACCAAACATCCATGTTATGCTAAAAGTGTAACTGCAAATACATATAGAATCATAGAATCATAAAATAGTTAGGGTTGGAAAGGACCTTAAGATCATCAATTTCCAACCCCCCTGCCACGGGCAGGGACACCTCACACTAAACCGTATCACCCAAGGCTTCATCCAGCCTGGCCTTGAACACTGCCAGAGATGGAGTATACACAACCTCCCTGGGCAACCCATTCCAGTGCCTCACCACCCTAACAGTAAAGAATTTCTTCCTTATATCCAATCTAAACCTCTGCTGTTTAAGTTTCAACCCGTTACCCCTTGTCCAGTCACTATAGTCCCTAATGAATAGTCCCTCACCAGCATCCTTATAGGCCCCCTTCAAATACTGAAAGGCTGCTATGAGCATGAAAATACACAACTACACTGTGATACAGTGTAGAAATTACATTTTAGACCAATAATTTTACTTTGCTGACTAAAATAATTTTTGTATTTAATGAAAAATCTTTGACTACAGAAAAACTGCTAGTTCTTGAGTCTGAAGTACTTCACACTGAAGCCTGGCCTGTTTCACTTCAGGAAATCTGAACATTAAATGCCAATACTTAACTGGAAGTCACAGAAGAAAATATGACACTTGTAGCATTAAGTTTTTAATTATAAGCCCCACAGTCACACAGGTGAAAAAGGCAACAAAGGAAAAGAATTACACAGAATACATTCAACATTCATGCTAAAGCAGCAAACAGACCTGTCCTGTGTAGTAGACAGACAAGTCACTGCTGCTGTTTCAGAGGTGTATGTTTTACTTCTTTTTTTCAGTGAACCAATGACTTTAAAAATACCACACTTTAGAGGCTTGTAAAAAGTGTGTACGTGTATTACTCAGTTAATCCTTTGCATTGACAAAGCAACTGTGTGAAGAGAGGGAGCGTGGTCCCTATGGTAGTGTACACTGTGGCTTACAGCTTTCTTATGACACTACTGTAAGACTGATCGATCTTAGTATTTACACCATGTTTGGTGTAGTCAGCTTCCCAGAAGCATATTTACATCATGTTTGTGGTGTAGTCAGCTTCCCAGAAAAAGTTTTCAAGTGATCTTTCAGTTATACAATAGATAAAGAATTGAAATTAATAACTGGGAGAATGTAGTACATGCTTTGTCACCAGCTTAATGTATGCCAAATTAAGAGTCAAATGATGGAAACCCACTGAAATTGGTCCTTAAATGAATATATATTTATGAAGTAGCATGTCTAAAACTTAATGAAATTCTGTTTATTTACTGAGAAGGCATTCCACACAGACAGAATGAAAACTCAGAAGTCACAATACTGCTATATTAGACTGGCTATTCAATGTAACAACACTGTGAACAGTTCCATGTGAAGTACTATTTTTAAGCCTTCACAGTCTTACTGATGTCAGACAGATCAGTAAACAGTTTAAAAAAAAAAAGTGAATTTATTTTTTACTTCATCTTGTATGATTATTTTTGTAGAAATAGTCCACCTATACTTTTTAATCATCCTTAAGGCAAGCATTATTTCTCTGGTGTTAAGTACAGAGTAGTAGTTTGAATTCATAGAAAAATAGTAAATTCTTGAAAGTAGAACACCATAACAAAAATGCTAAAACAAATGTATTGTACTTCAACAAAATGAGCTATCAACATTTATGGTCATGTGCTATGGTCTGACATTGATGTTTCTAACATCATGTCACTTTCATTCATTTCAATCTCAAATGTTTCTTCCAGTGGGCGGCTGGTATCTGTACTTTTTCTTTGATGTGATGTCTCTAAAGTTACTATGCCACTTTCATCCAGAGTTTGTCTTTCTATGTCGAATTCTCTGAAATCCCAGGGAGGTGAAATGATGTTCTTTAATGTCTTCATTGTATGTACATCAAAGTCGTAACATCTTAATTTGTCTTTGATCTCTGTTCCTAGGAAAACAGTCAAACCATTAGTTTATTCTAAATGAGCATTCCCAAAAATGTATGCCAAAGAAGCTATCATCCAGAAACTACTGTTTTTCTGCTTTCAGACCAACAGGGAGCTCTCACTGCTTAATGACTGAAGTTGATAGAGCTGTTCTGAAAAAATCCAGCAGCCCCCTTTCTGAAGAAAAGCACAATGTATGAGGTACAACTCTGATTCAGACTTCTGTTATGAGAAGTAATTGCCAATTTGCTCCCCAATCCTCTAAGAGGCATTCTTTCTGACTTAAGTTGCACACAGCACGATTTGAATTAACACACATCACATCTGCACAGTTCATCCAGATGTGTTAACTGACTACATATTGATAATATTGAGGAGAAACATACACTTCGATTGTGCAAAAAATCTTCAGGAAAAGCAATAGATCACACAGATGGCTTTTACTGGCTTCAGCCACATTAACATGCTGGACAGTACATCAACTGCGTTCATTACATATAAATCACTAATTTCAGGGAAGCACAAGTAGTTTTTTGGGGGGAGAGAAAGCTTTCAAAGAATATTTCCAACTGTGGCAATATGACAAATTACTGTTAGGAAGTGGTTTTTTTTTTTCTTACCACATGTATAGCTGTGTTTTTGGAGGCAGAGTAATTTATCCTGTCTCCACAGAGCAGAGTTTTGACACAATGAAAATGCTTTGCCCATACGTCTTTACAGCAGTGTTAGCGTTAGTGCTCCAATTTTTAAATCCACATTCCTATTTTATTTCACCCCCTCCTTTAGTTTCTAAGTTGTCACAAATCAGTATTTCCTATAAAAGAAACCCATCACCACCTTCCATGGCAAAGTAATTCCTTTCTTTATTCTGTTAATAATTTACTGTCATGGTGCTTACAAAAACCAGCGGTCAGCTGCAATTGCTGATAAGTTTTGACTCAATTAGAAATTAAAACCCAACCAACTAACCAACAAAAAAAACCCCACCAAACAAAAACATACTCTACTTTGTAAGTTAACTAGGTAATGGTAGACAGTCTTTCTTGACTAAAAGTAAGACTCCTCTTAAAGGACTTGATGACATTAGAAGTCACATAAGTGAAAGACTTACCAATGTAGGCTTCAGAATCACCAATATACATTTCTATGCAATGTCCAAGCATTGTGACTGAAAATGTGTCATCCCTCCTAAGACCAAGGGCCTATTAAAAACACAGTTGAAAGTATTCAGTACCAAATAATACCATTTACATCTTCAGTCCACAACGGTGCTAAGTTTGTTTTTTTGTTGCTCAACAATGCTATCACAGCAGTGGCTTCATTGTACAAGCAAAACATTGCACAAAGAAAGTAATATTATTCTGTGAACTGTCTGAAACAGTAATAAAGCAAAGCACAAAACAAAACCAGCAACAAATATAGAATCATAGAATCACAGAATGGTTTGGGTTGGAAAGGACCTTAAAGATCATCTACTTCAAACCCCCTACCATGGGCAGGGATACCTTCCACTACACCAGGTTGCTCAAAGCCCTGTCCAACCAGGCCTTAAACAATTCCATATCCCTGGGAAGTGTCCAAGACAAGGTATGTATGTGTGTACAGAGAGAGAATCATTTACAAACCATGAAGCATAACATACGTTGCACTTTAAAACATCTACTTTAAGGCACAGGTTGGAAGTATTTTAAGTTATTTCAGCTGCATGAGAAGTTTATGCACATAAAATGTATATGACAATTAGGTATTCAGTTGATTTGTAACAAAGAAGGATCCAAGTACTAAGTTTTCCAAAATGGCCAGCTTTTACGTCATCAGTTTTTATTTTTATAAAAAGGTAAGTAACAGAATCTGTGACCAGCACTTTAATTTAAACTCATTACATACCGTATGAAAATAGTCGATGGCACTTTCAAAATTGCCCATTAGACTGTGTATGTAGCCGATGGCAGAGTAAGTAGAAGCGTTCTGAGGAATTAATACTAGAGCCTGACGATGGTATTCCAGTGCTTCTTCATATTTCCTGTTCAATACAGAAGATCTGTTAGCAAGCTGCAGGGTGAAAGGTGTCTTTCTAGTATGGTACTGGTACTTTCCTTATCTCACTGGCACACGGCCCTACAAGAACTTCAAAATCATTGCTTCATACTCTGAACATAACAGAATGCACTAAAGACTAGTGGATATCGACATTTTTCCTCCTCAATATAATTGAGAAATCGTTGTTTCCTTATGCAGCAAAACAGCTGCCTGCAGCCAGGCCCCATTTGGAGATGATCTTAGCAATCTGGTATGGTAAGTTGCTTTAGAAGTTTAATGCAGCTCACTGTAACATTAGCTTTCCTTCTGTAGCTTTCATTTCCTTCCCCTGGGGAGCAGAGGAGCAACACAAGACTAAATCATTCATTCTGCAAAGTGAGAGAAGCTCTTTTGGCAGAAATTTCACAACCTTTGTGCTGCATGCACTCATACTTTTGTCACTTCTATTTTGCTAGTCTCTATAAGAAGAAAGGTTTACACATACCCATGTTAATTCTTCCCAATAACAGCTATCCTTTCTTTGAAAATTATCCATTAATGAGACTGCTTATAGCATTTGTTATTTTATAAAACAAGCATTAAATGTACATTATGGCATTACTCTGAGAAACTGACACATTTGACAGACATATCTGACTTCTTAAAGGTAGCAATTGTCTATACAGAAGAAATTTTAATGTCTATAGTTAGACTAAAATTATGCAAATAGCAACACATGAAGTTCTCAGACAGCATTAAGTAACAATCGAGGAAGAAAATATGCAACTCTTTGCTTGCAGCAAACCTTTCACACGATTTGAATGTTATTTACTTGTCCAATTAACTACCACTGTATTTTAATATGCTGCTTTCAAATTTCAACCACAGAATACTAGTGAGTAGACATATATCCAGTACGGTTTTTGATATAACAATATCATATTACAAACACTAATAAATTAGTTACTAAAGAATTTTTTAAGCTCTCAAAGCACATGTACAGCTGCCTGAATTCTGTTTGCTTGAAAGATGCTTTACAATGATATAGAAATACATTAGGTTGCTGAACCTGAACAAATAACACAAGGCAAGTTGTCCTAATTGTGATGTAAGCAGTTAGCAACTTATTGTGAAAATTAAAAAAAAAAACCCAAAAAAAACCCAAAATGAGAGGAATAATAACTGAAACAAATATTTGAAAAAAAACCCAAAACCCTGCAATTACACTCATGAATAGATTCCAGCAGCAGTGCCTTTTGTTTGATCTTGGCAGAAGAGGTAACTATTACACATCCGTATTTCATCATGAAAATGAAGACTAATTGGCAACTCAAACACAAAGCAATTACTACCAAAACATAAGTACAGCTTGTATCTACCATAATCACATTCTCATTAGGAGATTTGAAACAAAAATTACAGTATGCACCAATTTGACAAAACCATGACACTAAGAAGAAAGATGTGGTATCAATTAAATAAAACACTAGCTAAAATCAGATAAAGGTAATTAAGAATAAAACAGTTCTGTATGTTAAAACTGTTACATCTTGTGCATGCACTATGCACTTTCTTTTTCTCTTCATTAAATGTAAACATGAAACAGTTCTGTTCTCACAAGCCATAAAGTAATACTTCGTTGCTGTGTTTATGTCACTGAGTCTTCTGCTTCAATAAAACCTCCCCAAGCTCTGATCCAAACAATTAATCAGCACAAAACCATTTTCTGTTAATTAAATCACTGGACATACTCAGGTGTGTCAGGCCTGGTACAGCAGTCAGTTAGAATTCACACCCAAACAAGGATCTAAAAGCTCTATCAAATAATAACCAAGAGTTAAGGAAAGGCTTTTACATTAAGTACTTTAAGTTGCATATAGTAAACTGGATATAAGGGGCAATTAACATTTATCTTCAGAAGCTGATTTAGGGAATTTTGTTCCTATAGAGTACTTCAACTCTGCTCTCATGTGGTATGGAATCTTGATATAAATAAGAAGCAGGCCTAGAGAAAACATTTCTGCAGTATTTGAGCTAAATGAAGCTCTAGTACTCTCTGCTTACTTGAGTTTTCTGCAGACATGTCCTAAGTTGTTCAATAAAGGCTCCCACTTATCCACTGTCACCTGCAAAATAACACAGCAATTCAAGTTATTGCAGCTTCCTAGACTGTAAGTGAATGTTATGCTGAATTTATTTTTATTTCATATAGAAACATACTTTTTGCCTTTTTCCTGTAGCACTGAAGATAAAGTGTGATGGTTCTCATCTAAAAACCCAACATACTCCATCACAAATAAATGGTCAAGCTTTTAAAGTCAAATTTATACTTTATTGCTTCTATCCTAAAATAAACACAGCATGTTTTGTCACAAGATATTGCAAAATTTCCCAGAGTTTTACACATTAAGGATTGTGAATGTTATTAGAAAAAATACCTCATTTCCGATAGCTTTGATTTTTTCCAGTGCATCAAGAAACCACTTTTCTGCAGTCTTCCAGCTAAAAATTGAGGGTAGAGGAAACAAAAGTAAATTAGTGAAGAGTTTTAATTAGTGGCATAAGAAAACTGTATTACAAGGAACAGTTCTTTAACATTATTTGTCTGTATGAGTGAAATTAGATGTAAAAACTAATTTATGTTTGAATAGACTGTGCAAATGCTCTTAAGAGCTGACAAGTCAAAGTTAAAACTGAGAATGTTCACTAAATACATCTTACATCCCTTAGGGTTTTTTTTTCCAGAATATTTCAGGAGATTTGGAAACTTCCAAGATGACAAAATATTTTGCTGTACAAAATTTTATAGCATGTACCTACACTGCACACTTGTGTGTGCAGACAGGTGACAGATGCCTTTTTCAAGGCATGCAACTACACATCGAAAGGCACACACAAGCTGACAATCACAGAATGGGTTGGAAACAACCTTAAAGATCATCAAATTCCACCCCCCTGCCATGGGCAGGGACACCTCACACTAGACCAGGTTGCTCAAAGCCCTGTCCAACCTGGCCCTGAACACTGCCAGGGATGGCGCAGCCACAGCTTCTCTGGGCAACCTGTGCCAGTGACTCACCACCCTCACAGTAAAGAACTTAATATCTAATCTAAATCTACCCTCTGTTAAAGCCATTCCCCTTGTCCTGTCACTACATGCCCCTGCAAAAAGTCCCTCTCCAGATTTCTCATAGGCCTCTTTAGATACTGGAAGGTACTAGGTACTGGTAATCAATCTTTGCATGTTCCTCAAGCATTAAATTCTTTTGTCATTAAAACTTAAACAACAAATAACAATGTAGAAATCAAGGGTTTAGGATAAGCACCATCTAAACTAGAACCAAAAGAAACTATAGCCCAATGTAAGTACTTTAGCAGATATACTGGCACATTACACTTCAGGAAAATCCGTATTTAAGATTGTATTTAATTGTATTTTGCAAGCTTACTCTCCATTTTGAAATGCAACCACTCCAACTTCATGCATAACAAAAGGATCTTCAGGTGCAATACTTAAAGCTTGGCTGAAAAACCTTTCAGCTAACTTTGAGTTGTTGGTCAAACCATATTCCAGTCCAATATAGAGCATTGGCAAATGACACCTACAATAAAAACCAAACACAAAACAAAAAAACAAACCACAATAAAACAAACATCCACTTATCAGAAATGGCATCACAAGCTACAAGGAAATGCTGTGTTTGCATATCTTTATGTACATCCAAGTAAAAGCTGTTTTAAGTGGACTGTTAACCTAAGGTGCAATTTTAAAGATTTTACATCTTTGTTAGTTATTAACTCTGATGAAAAATCTGAACTCCAATACATAATTGTAACCTGTATCTAGAATCATGTTTTCTCAATACTTTAGTTCTGAGCATTTTTTTTTCCTAGTTTCCCTCACATATTTAATTTATAAATAGGATATGGAAGAAGTAGTAACCAAAGGGATTACATTTACCATTAACTACAATGAAAACCAGTAGTTTTATATGCAGCATGCCCAAAATTAGTCTGCAACTCATTTTACAACCTTCTCCACAGCATGAAACAGCTGTTCAAGATATTACTATACAGCAGTTTATGACCTGGTATGACAAATATGATTCACAAATTTCAGAAAGCTTTCAGGCAGAACACAAGCTGCCTGAATATAAAGCTTTACTTTAGAGCTTATAAAAATCACAACAGTAATCACAAATAATGCAGTTAAATACAGATGATGAAATTATTTGGGTTTTTTTTCCTCCTTTGTTCTCTACCAGATAACTGCTGCAAATGTATTCCTACTGTTTAAAGGGATAGAGATGAATATTAGACACTATCTATAGATTGATTTTTGTATTCCTAAATATGACATTTTTGACATACCCTTTCATAAGCTGTGCAGCTGTGAAGTATGCAGCCATTGCTTGGTCATGCTCGCTCTCAACTGCAAATGAATGTCCATAAGCTATCCACGCAGGCCCGTAGGTTCGCTCAAGTGTAGTAGCTTTGCTAACAAGAGCAAGTCACAAGCAAACACATCTGAAATTAAACTTCATCTGCTTCAGGTGACTACTTACATAGCAATGATAGGCCACATAGTTAGGTATCTATTAGAATAATCTGTTATGACCAGTGGTAAACAAAGTTAATTTTAAAAGTTCAAACTACTTAGCACTTGAAAGTATCAAGTATTTTCAAGAATTCACTGTATTATTTCTGTTGCTGTTCAGGGACAGCAGGAATTATTTGACAGTACCGAACATAATAATCTAATAGGTGAACTGGGCAAGTTACAAAAAGCATTTCTAGCTGTACATTTCAAAATAAATATATTCTATCACATAGATGTAAATATATAAATATCACATCAGAAGACCTACAGGAAAGAGTGTCAGTCTGACTGACTAGCCCAAGGCTGCTTGTGCAGAGAAGGAATGACAGCCAAATGTCAGAATTTTCTAATTCTTCCCTTTAAGACCTGAAGCTGGGCAACCACCTGAGTATCCTTAAGCTAAGAACTGAGGCTTTATTACCCAGCTGTAGTTAGCTTGGCAGCATGAGCAAATGCAGGGACTACTCCTGTCCGTAACAGGAACTTGACTGCCAAAAGAGATTCCATGTAAGTATCTCCTTTTAAAAGTATCTAGACAGATGAGATCTAAATTACTGTAACAAGAAAAAGGTATCAACAAAGGGACTATTTCAGTAGTAACCAATTTATTGAGGTTACCGTTTATTTTATGAGTTTTGAATCAATGCTGAGCATTAAATATTTATTTAGCAAGTGAGCAACAGATTCGCTAGGGAAAAACAGAAAAAACCCCAAAAAATTTACCTGAGGTATCTTCTGGCATGTTCATTTTTGTGGCCAACCATGAGGTAGTAGCATCCTACTGCAAACCATGACACCTGTGCATTAAAATTGAAACAGAGTATTATTAGACATATCACACTGATTTTAGTGAAATATTGCCATAAGTGACACAAAACAAAGAAACAGATTATAATTCGAACCCTTAGAAACTTTTCATTGAAATCACAGCCAGCTCTTTGAATTATTTATTACAGACAAGCTAAAACTGTTGGCATGTGCATCTCTAACCAGGTTTGTTCAGCCCCATGAAGAGGGCCCTAAGTGGAAAGCTTACTGCCATTTTCAATTATCTAATGGTAGGGAACACAGACAGCAGAGGCAGACTCTTCTCTGAGGTGCAGTGATAGGGTGGGAGGCAATGGGTACAAGTTGCAAAACTGAGAATTCAGACTGAGAAAAAGGAAAATAATTTTCACTGTGAAGGTGATTAAACAGTGGAAAAAGTTGCCCAGGGAGCCACAATTTATGTAATTCTGTGACATTTGTTTTAAATTATTATTCAAAGTGAGTACTTCACATGAGTGTATTTTACATGTACTTTGTTTTAAAGAAAGAACCCTGGCATAAGAAAATTTCAATGCACAGAAAATAAATGGAGTAAACCCTTTTTACTAGCTCCACCCACAAACAGATTTTGAATTTTGTTGCTCAGACTGACTGTTGCATTACAACTTTTATCCACTTTCACCTAGAAAAAAGCTAGCTGGCAATGAAGGCTTAGAACAACTTACAGGATTATTTGGGTACAAATCCACCAGTTTGTGAGAAAGATAGAAAAGCTCTACATAGTGGGAAAAAAAGAGAAAAGAAAATTAAAATGTGCTAAAACATTAAGATATTTCAAGCCCTTTAGCTTTCTATATAAAATCTCTACACTACTTAATGCTATTAATACAAAATTGAACAAAAGCATTTTCTGTTGCATGGTAATGCTTCAAGCTGCTTCAGTTAACTAAAACCAAATAAACCAACCCCATTAAGTCTTTACAGCACATAAATAAGCAGCTATACATCCCACCCCTTTACGAATTCCACAACAGCTTAGGTCATGGGTATATATTAAAAGAAATGCATGCAGTATTACTGTTGAATATATCTCGTCAAGACAAAACAGTACTGAAGTTCTTACATTCAAAAGGTATAACATACTGGCTAGATCAAATTCAAAGTAGAATCCTGTGCATTAGAATGCTGAATATAGGACAAAAGCAAATGAATTATTATATTGTTTGGAATAATTCTCCATGAATACTTTTCTAATTAAATAATAACTCTAGTTATTAGAATAACTTACTACAGATTTTGTATTAACAGCAGAAGCAATCAGATACAGGATTACAAATCTGCTGCCTATGCAATTTCATAAGAAACAGCATTATGGGACAGTCTTACTTTAGTCCCTGGGAAGGTTATGGAGTGAATCCTCCTAGGGACTATCACAAGACAAATGAAGCACACAACTGGGAAAAGCCAGCACGGATTCACCAGAAGCAAATCGTGCTTGACAAACGTGACTGCCTTCTATGGCAAAGTAACCTGCTCAGTTGATGCAGAGCAAGTGGTGGACACTGTCTACCTGGATTTCTCCAAGGCTTTCGATATAGTTTCCCGCAGTCTCTGCCTAGAAGCTGTGATGTGTCACAGTCTTGACAAGGAGTCTGTGTGGCAGGTGAGGAACTGGCTGACCTGCTGCATCCAGAGGGTGGTGGTAAATAGCTCCTTGTCAAACTAGTCGCTAGTGGGGCTCTCCAGAGATCAGATTGGGCCCAAAACTGTTCAGTGTCTTCACTGAACTGCATGCTGAGATCAATCATACCCTGATGAAGTTTGCCAATAATACCAAACTGAGTGAGGAAGTGGATGCTTTGAAAGGGAGAGTCATCCTGCAGGAAGACTTGTATAGGCTGGAGAAGCGGGCTAGCAAGAACCTTATGAAGTTCAACAAGAATAAAAGTAACCTCTTGCACCTACGTAAACACAATCCAGGAGTGCAGCGCAGGCTGGGATCTACCCAGCTAGCAAGAAGCTCTGTGAAAGGGACCTCACTGTTCTGGTGGACAGCAAACTCAGTATTAATGAACAGTGTGCTCCTGCAGCAAAGAAAGCCAATGGGAAGCTGGATTCCATCAACAAGGGCTTCATCAGCAGAGATAAAGATGTCATTGTCCTAGCCAGTGTTTGCCAGGCCACACCTGGAATACCGTGTTCAGATTTGGTCCCTGTTACGCAGAAAAGGATGTGGACAAGCTGGAGAGGGTCCAGAGAAAGGCCAAAAACATGAGCATAGGCTGAGAAAAGTGGGTCTGTTCAGCCTTGAGAAAAGAAGGCTCAGGGGACTTTATCACCATGTTCCAGTATTCAAAAGGTGGCTACAAAGAAGATGGAGGCTCTCTTTTTACAAGGAGTCACAAGGGGAAAGAGGAGGGGCAACAGCTACAAATTACTGCTGAGGAGATTACAG
Source organism: Melopsittacus undulatus (assembly GCF_012275295.1). NCBI lineage: Eukaryota > Metazoa > Chordata > Aves > Psittaciformes > Psittaculidae > Melopsittacus > Melopsittacus undulatus. The sequence goes on along the minus strand of NC_047528.1, from coordinate 60,919,716 downwards.
CTGGACACAAGAGGAAAATTCTTTTACAGTGGGAACAATCAGCCATTGGGATAATCCCCCAGGAAAGCGGTAGATTTCCCAACATTGGACGCTTTTGAGGTTTGTCTGGACAGGGTGGTGGGACATCTTGTCCACACTGTGCTCTTGCCAAGAAAGGTTGAACCAGATGATCACTGGGGTCCCTTCCAACCCGGTATTCTATGATTCTATGATAAAATTTCTGTTCCTTCAGAGTACAGTGCTCTTAAATTGATGACCTTGTCCTGGAGTACTTTGCATAAATTCTTGGCTTCAGAAAAAACTGAACATGAAAATTGGCTTACAAAATACCAACTTATTTATAAGATGATTCTCAAGGCAGATGTGGAAGGAAGAAAAAAACAGTACTGGCCACATTTTCACATGTCGTTAACTGTAACTGAAAAGTACATTTGCTAAAATTGAAAAGTACTAGTACACCTAATGACCTATTTGTGTACATACCATCCTTTGAAATACTGTAAATCATATGAGCTCCTTTATTTTCCAATTGGTTTTAAAGCCATTCAAGCTCCTCACATGATTTGGATGATTTTATGCATTCTGAAGTAAGAAAAAGCTATGCCAGCTCTAAGTAAGCTATTCTTGTAATTCCAACAAAGGTGCTGCATGATTATCAACTTCTTTGAACTAAAAAGAGGTCTTCACAACAATAATCTAGAATTTTTTCTAATATGGAATAAGCACATCTAACTAAGCATACACACTGCTAAAAAGGTTTTTCTAGTATATTTTATTGTTGAGAAAAAAAAGTACACCTAGATACTCTATAAAGATCACCACAAACCAGAAATCAAACAACAAAAATTCTCTGTTGCCCAGAGAAGCTGTGGCTGCCCCATCCCTGGCAATGTTCAAAGCCAGGCTGGACGGGGCTCTGAGCAACCTGGTCTAGCGGAACATGTCCCTGCTCATGGCAGGGGGTTGGGTCCCTTCCAATCCAAACCATTCTACGATATGACGCAGTGTAGCTCACTAATTGTCTGGCAACATAGCCCAGTGGTTAAAAGATAGCGACACTCAAAGGCTCTGCACTACTGCTCCCCTCAACCAGCTCTGAAAGTCCTTTCTTTTCCAGGTACCCCTGTTCTCCTGAAACTGCAGGCAGCAGTTAAAATATATGCAATTTTTTAAATGGTATCTAAGGCAGTTTCTTGCAATCCTTAATTACTTTTTAAAATTGAAGATTCACAATCTTCTTTTGACCCATATTAAATGTTACGTTTCTTACCATTTGCTTTGTTAAGCTCCACAAGCGTTCCTATATGCACAGGTAAACAATTTGCATGGAAAGGATCCTTTTCCATTACTCTAAAAAAAACCCAAACAAATGAACAAAAAAATTAAAAAATCTGCAATGCACATTTCCAAAATTTTAATGTGTTATAAGCAAACTGTTTTTATAGTATGTAATTTTCCAGTTAATTACCACTTCAGGCATTGGGAAACTACTTGTGACTAGAAAGTAACTATTAACTAAAGTAACTAATAAAAGCTATCTTAAGACCAGAAAAATAACTATTAATACAGCTTAACAAAAGAGAGTAACAGAATTCTCTGGCAAGCTGAATATACAATCAGAAAAACAGAATACAATGTGCATTTGTTTGCAGGTTACTTTGAATTTAACCAGCAAATAGCAAACAACAACAGTTCTGTTCATCTTTTCCATGCATTTGACAGAAACTTTCAAGCAGTAGTCCTCAACTTTCTGAGCTTAACACTAAGCAGTATGCCTTAGGAAATGTATTTATCTCAGTTCTAATTTTTATTTCCTGTGGCATTTAGAAATGGAAGACAGTCTCACAGACAAGCATGTAGGCATGTGCCCTTTCTAGAAGCATTTGGTGAACTAAGCAGAAAAAAAAGATGCCTTGAACTCTCAAAGAATCTCTTAAATCAGAGGTAGAATATCATGACTCTATTCTCTGAGAAATACACCTTGGAATAGTTAAAAGTTTAGTTGACATTTTTAAATAGTTCAAAGTACTTCAAATAAAAAGTATAAAAGAACATATGAACAAGTATATTAAATCCTCTCTTCAAGGGAGTCTAAAACTTTGAAGTTATATGGATTTTTCAGACTCTCATTTCCAAGTTCTGGCTTTTGGGATAGCCTTCTCTAGGAGATATTTACTCTTGCCACTTTCTGCTAGATAGGATGTGGCATTTAAGTTTCAGAAACAAAGATGCAATAGTATAATTTTATTTACTTAATTGGAGTAATTTATTTCAACAGGATCACGATTTTACTCAGATGCTTAAATTCACCCTAGCAGTCAGCACTGCCTACAGCCCTCACAAAAATCTTGCCTCTATTGGTCTCTTTGGGATATTTTACATAGTCGTGACTTGTTGCAACTCAGAAAAAGCTGTACTAGTAAAAATGAAAATAACTCAAATCCCTTCTATTTTATTACACTAATATTCTGAGACTATGCATTACATAAACAAAACCACAGTTTTCTTAAAAAGGTATTGTCAGGCCAGCAGGAAAAATAGCTCCACAACCATATGTTCAGATTTACAGTAGTTCAGAAGCAATCCATGTTGTTGTTCTGACCCATCTGGCAACCAAGCTGCAGTGTATACCTGGGCTACTTAACAACTGAAACATAAAACTTGGCATATTAAAATGAACATAACTTTCAATCAGCCAGAGAAATTATACTTCCTAACTAACCAACTGATCCAAACCTCTTCATTCTCTAGGCCAAACAAGAAGCAGGTAGAGAGTACACAGAACTGAAGGTACAAGAGTAAGGATGGATGAAGGGAAGTGCAGCACACTGCTGACTACCTGGAGCTTTAGTTTGAATACTTCTGTTACATACCACAAAAATGTGTCTTGCCAAACACAAACTACACATTTTAACTACCTGAAACTTTCTGTCAAATTGCAATGTATATCAGTGCACTAAACAGCAATATTCGCTGTAAATCCAGGCCTAACTATTATACTTCACCACATGAGAAAAAAACCCTGGAAGTTGCTTTGTATACTCACACTGAAGTAAGCTTGTAACACATTTTGAAGTCACAGTTATAATAATGTCTTTCAGCTAAGGATACTACCACATCCAGGTTTTCCTGAAGACCATCTACTGATTCAGGAATCAGTGTTTCACTGGGTTTATTATACTGAAAGACAAAAGAACAACATATGAAACAACCACCGATCTAAAATCAGAAGGCATATAAGTATTAATATTTGTAGTTCTAGAAGAACATTTAAGAAGTATTAACCTTCTCAAAATTCTTAGTTTTAAACTGAAAGTCCATAAAACATACATTGTGTAAAATGCTTCTTTATAATGCACTAGAAAACTCATTTAGAATGTGAAAGATGCTTGCCAGCATCAGTAGTGTAAGTGTAGGCTGGAGAAATGAATACTGAGCAATTTACTGCTGACTCTCAGTGCTCTCATTATCTTTGGAAAAAGGTAGTCTGTTGGTATATCCTAGTATTTTCAGGTATCTGACACATTGCCTACATCATTGATGTTCTTTTTCCTCACTTAGAAGTTTTCCAAGCTAAAAATCAGAATTTCAAGTGGTCGCAAACACCAGAAAGTAAGCACACTAAACTGTTATACTACCCCCCATAAAGTGATATCTATTGCATCATAAATTTTGAAGTAACCAAAACTACAATTTATTACAATGCTTACAATAAACTGAATCCCAAGAAAATTTATACCTCAAGTCAAGACTTCCAGTCAATTCTCCAGCTTTTCAGTCACTTTGGAGCTTACCTTTTTCAATTTATTCTCAAATAAAAAGTGAAGCAATTCTTGTTCTTCTTCTGTACACTGTCTACTAAGAGGTAGAGATTCAAGAAGCTCTTTTTCTATCGGAATTAAAAAAGAATTTAAGCGATCATATTAGATTGCAAGATCCAACATTTTAAGGACATAAGAAATGCAAATAATTTTGATGCTCATCCTGAATCAAGAAAGGTTACAGTACAGATACATTAAACCAGATAATGCTAGTAATTATGGAAATAAATTATTTAATTCTTAGTTTTTCCTTCTACACTTTTATGTTAAATTTAATTAAGATTATGTTAAATTTAATTTTCAATTTACTCTACAGGTCAAATTTTATCACTCGAAATGCTATATTAACCACTGCCTCCTACAACTAAGCAAACACCAGTAGGGTTTTGTGATTTCAAAGCCTCTGAAATCAAGAACACAGGAAAAAAATTTAGGCTGAGCAGAGAGCACAGGAGCTTTCAGAGCTAACAAACAGGACAGCTAAGTTAATTTGTTTCTTTTAATTTTTAGCACTACAAGACTGGAAAATACAATTCAAATGTAAATTTGAGTGGCTTATAATTTCTATTAATTTAATAAATTTTCTATTTATTTTTATTAATATTCTATACATTCTAAAGTCTGTTCCTTATAGTACTGCTTTAAATTTTATCCAGGAAAAAGGCATATTGAGAAATCAGCTAAATTTTACTGGTATTTGAAAGATACTGCTATCCAGACCTTCTTGTGCCGTCAGCATATGGTGCGATGTTAAAAGATCAAATGCTTCAAAGCAGTAAACATCAAGCTTCAAGGCCTCTTTGTAGCTGTATGTTGCTAGGGTTCTGTTATCCAAAGCATCATAGATCTTTCCTCGCAAAAGGCATATAGAGCTCTTGATCTGGTGGAAAAGCAGGGCTGGAGGTCAAAGACTGAATCAATGTTTGTAATTTGGTTTTGAGCACAAATCAAATGGGCTCCCTGAAAAGTAAAAAGCATTTCATGTATGACAGAACCTGGTTTTCTAGTGTTGTCTGTAAATAAAATATTGTCTCTATCATCCCAGAAAAGTCAAATGAATGCTCTGTCAGGTTATCTACTGCCAAACACATGCTTGAAATAAATACGATAGATATTTTCTACTTCTGGCATCCAGCTCTCTGATATTGAGTTGTATGCTAATTAGAATAAATTCTCTTCATACTCAATATAGGAAAATAGTCACTTCCAAAGGGGATTCACTTCTTTGTTGACTGTGAAACCACGTGTTTCATGCAAGACAAGAATGACTGCAGTACAGATGCATAAGGTCAAATGGACTCAATTACTTTGAGAAGAAAAATATATCCTTCTTTTCAATCCAAGACATAGATGCTTTAAGAAATAAAAGTAGTGAAAGATCATTATTACCACAGTTAAGTTTGTGCTATGATGTCTAATAACTATGATCTTTCAAAACTCCCTAGATGAGTGTTCAAGTTAGTCAGAAGACCACAGAAATGACTTGGAGGAAGTTAACACATCAGGTATCTTGTATCATTAGACTAACTAGACAGACCAACTCTCTCAGAAACTCACACATCAGAAACAGGATAGCTGCACTAATGACTAACCAACTCCAGGGGATTGCTGAAGTGGTAATATTGTTACCAGCTCAGAGAGCAGTCATTCCTACTCTGGAGCTAGTGTCTGTGCAGACTAACCAAATTAAGATTGAAAAAGCTACAGTCCTAAAGAGATCTGAAATTTCTTGTAGCAGCACCCACTTCAGCAGTTTTCTCCTTTGGCAAACCAAACCCATGCTTGCATTAATGAACTACATTATCACAAGCATTTCTGAAGGTAAGGGCTGATGAAGCTGGGTTTTTTGGCTGGGTTATTTTGCAGTCAAAATAGATCACAGATTAGTTCAATAATCAGCCACCCAAACACCTGGGCCAGAGTACCAAGAATGAACAGCGAAAGCTGAAGACTTCTCCCTTTGCTTGCAGTTATAGCTTAAATGTTCACATTAAGGTGCACCACAGTAACTGTTTAATCCACTTCTCCCTTAAGCCCATCAATACCAGAATTCAAAAATCAGTTCACACGGATGATTTAACCCATTTTGCTACTTCAGTCTTACAGGTAAAAGGGCATCTGTGAATCACCTTCACTATAGTTTCAGCTAATAAACTTCAGTTTGTAAAGAATATGAGAATGATTCATGTCAAGAACTTAGGAATCGTTGCTACCAATGTACCTGTGATCAGTGTACCATGTGTGGAATGTACAAAAATTACTTTAATTATAATAAATGTTGTTCTCAATGTAATGAAGGGAAAGAAGAAGAAACAAGGGAATAGACTAGTCTCTTTTTAAATCATTTTTGACTGTTAAAATAAGGGTGCTTAATGGCTTTGTTTTACTGCTTGAGTACTTTAAGGAAGGGATTGGGTAACCCAGAGATACATCCTGTTACAGGGGTTTATGAAACCTATGTATTGAACAAATAACCATATAAGGAATGGAACCTATGGTGGTTACGCTTGTGATAGACATCTTCTTGCCTTATTCTTTTTGTGTTACTGAGAAAGATTGATAAACTTTTGTAAGAAGTTTTTCAGCCAGAGACAAGACCCCAGCAATCAAGGGAAATCAATAGAAAGGAATCATGTTGACATAAAGGAGAAGAAATGATTGGCTGAGACCCAGGACAACAAAAGTATAAGAGACTGAACTCCAAAGACCCCAGCGTGCATCCTTGGTGGAGCAGAGCCTCCCCAGCACACCCAGCGCTGCTTACTTATTGCCTCTCAATATTAATCAGTTGTAAATAAAATTAATTGGATTAGATTGTAGCTAAGATGAAATTTTTGTAACAGTTCATAACTCCAAACACTCTTCACGTACTCTTCGGCCTGTACATGATACCAATCCCTTTTAACTGTGTGCCTATAGAGAATTTTTTCATCAAGCTTCAAAAACCTCACCTTCACATCTCATAATTTTCAAGCGTGATCAAAAAATGTCCCACTGAGAATAACACTTGAGTGATTAAGGAAGTATTTAATTAAAAATAACTGGAGGAGAAGAAAATTTGCTTTATCACTCTGAATCTGCAGCCCAGCTGAAAGAAACCTTAGGTTACATTATCAAGTCTGAAACTGCAGCATAGAGCTTAAAGACCTTAAAAACCAATGTTAGATCATGAACTTCCTACAAAGTGTCTGTAACAATTTAGGGGAAATTGTTGAAAAGCGCTCTTTATCTCTGCAAACCAAGCTTTTTACATATGGCCAAGTGTCCTGGGTTCAGCAGTAGCAGTCATTTTTTACTCCTTCTTAGTAGCTGGTGCAGTGTTGTGTTTTTTGACTTTCAGCCTGGGAACAGTGCTGATAACACCGATGTTTTTAGTTACTGCTCAAATGTTTAGTCTGACCAAGGACTTTGTGAGTCTCATGCTCTGCAAGGGAGGAGGGGAAGCTGGGAGGAAACAGAGACAGGACTTATCATTATTATTATTGGTGGTACCAGTAGTGGTTTGTGTTATACTTTAGTTACTGGACTGTTCTTATCTCAACCCGTGGGAATTACATTCTTTCTATTCTCCTCCCACAGTCTCCGGCGGGGGGAAGAAGGTGGGGGGCAGTGAGCAAGAGGGCTGCATGGCTCTGCTTTACAGCCTGGGCTTAAACCAGCTACATGACTTCTGACTGAAAAGAGAACAATACACCATTTTTAAAAAATGTGTTATCCAAAAAAGCTAGCTTAAACAGAGAGTTTCAGATTCATACAGCTGTAAAATCACTTTCTGACTTCACATATCTTGTTTCTCAGTGATTTGTTTAAAAATGTCACTTACAGAGGACTGTGACATCTCCCAGTCTGTGGTAGAGTCTTTCAATCCACTTTCATCCTTCAAGTACTTTTCAAAAAGCCTTTTGTTGATTGGCTCTTCCATATCAAGAATATCCAGAGCTTGTTGATGTTCTTTTGCAGCATACTAGCCAAACATGTGCATGGAAAAAAACAAGGTTGGGATTTGAAACGTCCGTAAAAAAAGCACCAATAGTCACAGTGTCACATTTCAAAGGCACAGATTATAACAACCAGTGCTCATCAGCAGGTTTTTCATGCATACATATTCTTATTTGGACATGTGTCATTTCGCAACTGCAGTCAACTATTTTACTAGTCATTTATAATATACAGAAAGTAATAAAATTAACACCTACAGAAAAATCTATTATTCAATTTTCTGCACCTACAGAAGCAGACAGGCTTCTAAAAATAGTTTATACAATCACCTTATTCTACAAGCAGCACATTGTTCTATTTAAAATATCTACATTTGATCTACAAATTAAGACATAAGAGAAAAATGGTTCATGATCTTTTCCCACAAAATATTAAGGGAGTATTTGAGGAGGGCCATGAGGATGATCAGGGGACTGGAGCACCTCCTGTATGAAGACAGGCTGAGAAAGTTGGGGCTGTTCAGCCTGGAGAAGAGAAGGCTGCGTGGAGACCTCATAGCAGCCTTCCAGTATCTGAAGGGGGCCTACAGGGATGCTGGGGAGGGACTATTCATTAGGGACTGTAGTGACAGGACAAGGGATAACGGGTTGAAACTTAAACAGCAGAGGTTTAGACTGGATATAAGGAAGAAATTCTTTACTGTAAGGGTGGTGAGGCCCTGGAATGGGTTGCCCAGGGAGGTAGTGAACACTCCATCCCTGGCAGTGTTCAAGGCCAGGTTGAACAGAGCCTTGGGTGCCATGGTTTAGTGTGAGGTGTCCCTGCCCATGGCAGGGGGGTTGGAACTAGATTATCTTAAGGTCCTTTCCAACTCTAACTATTCTATGATTCTATAATTCTATTTCCTTTCCTGGAAAAAAGGTCAGTTGGATTTTTGCAGAATAGTAATACAACGGGTGGTTTAGTGACCATGCTGAAGGTTTAGGAATGAAATTAACTGTCACAAAATCTAAACCTGTTATTCCAATGAACATAGATATCCACATTGCCTGTCAGGCACTTAATCTTCCCAAGATGCATCTTTTATTTAGTTAGATTTGTTTCCACTAGTGGTTAAAATACGTACTTACATGACACCTAGCTGCAAGGTAGCGACATGCTTCATATAACTGAAAGAGAAGTTTCATATGTATTAGTTATAAAGAACATGTTTACTTACACTGCTAAATTCCATTCTGCTCTCTCCTTTTTCAGTTTTATGGCTTCTTCAACCCTTTCACCTCCAAAAATCTTTCCTGACCAAAACAACTACGTCTGTAACACTTACTATTAAACTCTCAAAGGTCACTTCCTTCAGTCTTGCCTTCATCACTCATGAGCAGAGCTGAAAGACAATTTAAACAACTATACCTGAAGTGACACTCCACCTTCCTATACTTGCTGCAGTTACGTCCTTGGACCCCATCTCTTTTCTGTGACCCTCTCTGGGGACAATAGTTTCAATCTGGCTAACTGACCACTGGGCTGTACTTGTTTTTAAATTACTCTTCCCATAAATATTCTCTGATAGTGAATAAGTCGCTGTAGTTAGCAAAAGAGGTTTAAAAGTGGAATACGAGTAATAAGTTGTTGACTGAAATAGCTTACCTTATCCAATTTACGTGATCGAAGGGCATGAGCTGCCCTATGATACTGAGCTGTCAGGTAAAGACATTGGGCCAACCAGTAGATATCTTGTGGTTCCTCTAAAATAAAAGAGCAAATTATAAATCTTTAAACATAAAAAATACTCACTTTTGCTTCACTAGAAAAGTATTTTTCCCCTATTCTAGCATCCTAGAGTTACAAAGTTTGGGGGGGTTTTGGGGTGTGTGTATACATATATATCTGTATGCACACTTTCTAATATCTATCAGTGAGAGATTAAAATTAAAAAGTAATTAGATTTTAACTTTAAAGAAATGGGATAGCGAGTGCACTGGACAGTGAATACAAAGAACCTCATACTAGAGGTTTGCCATGAGAAGGAGACAACAGTGATACAGATGTAAAAAAAGCAGCAGTTGTGGGTTACCCTGCCCTTGGACATAGGGCAGGAAAGAAAAACAACCCAGAACTGTGTCTCAAAAATATCAGTAATAACTTAACAACAACAAAATTGAAAGCATTAGACTTTTGCAGATTGAAGTTATGACTGCAGAAGCACAGCTTAGTACTCTCCTTCTTTAATGGCAACTAAAGCTGTTGTGGGATTGAGCACCTAGAATCATTTAAAGAAGTGTAAATGCAGCATGGCAGTAGGCAGACATAGGCTACTGTCATCAACTCACTCTGTAAACCTGCATTCTACTTGTCATCCAGAACAACAGTCAATCCTGTAGGAAACCACCACTGTCACTCGTAGCTCTGGGGATTTTTCATTTGTTTCTTAAGGTACGCAAATCTTAAGGTTTGGCCAAACATTCATGTTAACACAAAAGTTCAAAAGGGAAGGAATATTGGCCCTGCTCTATTGGGAAAAATGGCATTCCAAGGATCACAGAAAAGCCCTCACATAGAAAAGACTCAAAACTTCAACATTTAGCCAAACAGCTTTAAAAGACCCCCCCCAGAAAAGAACACTGTCAGAAAGAAGTTAATCAAAACCAATGAAAAAAGCAACTACTTACCATGAGACAGTGAAGCTACTTTGTCTGCCCAAAACAGGGCACTTTGATACTGCTGCTGTAAAAGTATGATAGAAATAATTAGTATTTACTTGGAGTTAGCTTTCCTGAATTATTCTGAAATACACTGTACATAATTCACATTTATGTTATGCATATAGTCTCTAATGAACTGTGATTCACATCTGAGATTTTCAGAAGTTCAAAAAATAATTTAAAAGGTCCAGTTCTATAACTTCTAAAGAATATCAAAAAGTAACTTGAGGTGGGATTATTTATTTTAAATTAAATGCAGATACCTTTGGCCAAGAGGTATGTACTACATACGTATGGCAACAGATCATGAGTCAATCTGCAACCACTGAAAAAGTAGCAAGAATCTTCCCCTTCCAGATAAAATAAATGCTACATTTAAAAAAAGAGAATACTAGATGTAATAAAGGACACATAAATTACTCCAGGAAACTTCAGCAGCACCATCTCTAATTAAGATATATTAATTCGTCAGACAAGATACTTTCACCTCACACCAATCATAGTCCCTGTGTGAATTTCCCCTTACTCTTGGATACACAATTTCACTGGAACTCTGCAGTTCAGGAGAAGTGGGTGAAATAGAGAAGACTGGTGACTACTAGAGATCCTACAGAAGTAGAGTTTGCAGGTATATCCCACTAACTCAGCTAAAGTTGCCATCCAATTTGGGGTGCTAGGCAAAACCTCATAGAATTGGCTGGGTTTATTCTCTTAGAAGATTGGCAGGTGGCTTCTGTTGCTCTTTTTTTATCCTTCTCCATGCTATGGGGCACAAGATGCTTCCCAGGAGCTGATGGACATTTAACAGATACCCTTTGACTGCAAGGACCTGCAACACTAGAAAAGCCTGGATCACTTCTGCTCTTTCCTCACAGCATTACAGGTGTGGAGTTTGCTTACAATCTTAGAGACTGCTTTATGCTTTTGGAGGAGCAGTTTGGCAGCCTTTCCAAAACGCACAGTGATGGTATTCCAGTATTCAAAAGCATTACACTCCATGACCTAAGCAGTCTCTTTTATCCTGTGTTCCCACATTCCCTAGTCATGCAGATTAAGAGCAAATTTGCCAAGAGAATAGTTTAATCTGCACTCCCCCCAACCCCCCCCCCAAAAAAAAAAAGAAATCCACAAAAAATCCACAAGCAAACTGAGGTTTAAACAACTCCGTCACCACAAGAGAACAGCACAGTCCAGGCCTACAAGGCACTATATGGCTTCTGTTGAGTAGTTTTACAGTACTGTAAACAGACTACATTTATATTGTAAAGCAGCAGCCTCATGTTCCTCCTGATGCCCCTTCCCCAGAACTGCACAATACAGCTGCCTTACACAGCGGCTTGTTGAAGTAGTTTAATTCAAATGAATACAGCAAAACAGAAGAGTAAAATACACCAAATTCACTTAGGTCCCTAATCAATCTTTCTGACAGACTTGCTGGCCATGCACACAAATGTCTGTACTAACTGAAGAAAAGGATTTCTCTCACTAGAGATAACAGTACCAAGTCTCTGAACTAGAAACAGAGCAGCGTAGCTTCATACTATACTTAATCTAATTTATTAATGCGTATTTCCGGGTGTGTTTTTGTTTGTTTGCCCTGCAGCAACATAAATGCTGAATCCATCAGAAAATAAAAACAAGCCTGCCCTTCTAATAGCAGTCTGCACCTTCCCAGGGCATCTCCACGTACGATGGACAGCTATAATGGCCAGGTAAGCAAGGCCGAACCTGCACAGCCAGCGAGAGAGGGATCCCGCAAAGCGGCCCTACCGCTTTCACAGCGGGTTTTCCTCTTCCTGCGAGCGAGGAAGCTGCCCTGGACCACACACACACCCGCTGGAATATGCCACCCGCTCCAGCCCCCAGCCGCTTCCGGCCCACCGCGCTCTGCTCCCGACCCCGTTTCCTTCCCTGCCAGGGGAAACGGGGCATTAATTCAAACTTAACCGTCTCGCCGCGGCTACAGAGCCTGGAGCTTGCTTATCCCTCCCTGCAGGAGCGCCGGGGAACGCCAGCGGGCCAGCTGCCCCTTCCCCAGCACCTCCTCCCCGGCTCACCTGGTCGATGTACTGCCGCACCCGCTTCCTCAGCCGCTCCAGGTTCATCCTCCCGCAGGGGCTGAGGGGAAGCTGACGTGAGGTAGCCCAAGCGCCGAGCCCGCTGCTCTACAAGCTGGCCGCCCGCCTGGCGAGGCGTCCTGCCCGCCGGTACCACGCTCAAACCCGCCCCCGTCCTTCCCTTCCTGCTTCCCTTCGCTCCCTCCGAGAAACAGCGCCCCGAGCGCATCGTTCCGGGAGCGCGCCCCTTCCCCCACCCCCGCCCCAGGAACTTCGTTCCGAGACGTTTCTCTGCAGTGCAGCCCACGATGAATTTGTTATGGGGCTCTTCACGCAGTTCTGAGGAGAAAGGTTGTGTCTTTGTCTCTATAAGGGTCCCTATAAACCCCACTGCCTTGATCTTCAGCTACTGTGGCCTGGAGGTGAAAATATTCCCTCAAGACTTTGCAGCAATGGTGGATGGCATGTCAGGACGCTTTCTATGAGTCTTTCATTGTCCAGTCATTTTTGGTATCCCACAAGTTATGGAATCATTATCCACTAGGATACTGCTGAAAAAATGCCAGCTTTTACTACTGAGAAACAGATGTGTGAGCCATTAAAATGCCTGATTTGAAATAGTTTCGATGGTGGACGATACATTTTGAAGCGGGTATGCCTGTTACAAGACTAGCAATGGTGTTTGGTGGAGAAGGAAAAGCTGTGACAGAGTCACAGCGTGGATAAGCCGAGAAATACGGCAACTGGTTGTGACTGACTGTTGGTTTAAAATCTCTTTGAAATCAGTACAGTTAATAGCATAGGTATTTGTCAGTTTGTGGATCTTTCCATGTGCAATAAAATATGTTTGAATGAGAGTCTGATACCAATTAGAAACTGTTGAGTGGTGGAGTCCACAATCTGCTTCTAAGTGGTGTGTTTCTCTCTTAGACCAGGTGTAATGATAACTCACCAGAGCTCAGTGGCTTCTACTCAGCATTAGACATCGAGGCAACAAACTGTGGGAACTCAGAAAATGAGATGAATTTAAATATCATAAAATCATAGAATAGTTTGGGTTGGAAGAGACCTCCAAAGATCATATAGTGAAACACCCCTGCAGGGAGCAGGGACATCTTCAACTAGATCAGGTTGCCCAGAATCACATCTAACCTGACCTTGAATGTCTCCAGGAATGGCACATCCATCACATCTCTGGGCAACCTGTGCCAGTATTTTGCCACCCTCACTGTAAAATATGTCTTTCTTACATCTATTCTGAATCTATCCTCTTTTATTTTGAATAGCACAGTAGTGGGCTGTTTGAAACATGAAATGAACAAAAAGTGAAATAAAATATAGAAATTCAGAGTTTATGCTAATGTCTAAGGTAAAAGTCTAGGCTGGGGAAAAAAAAAAAGATGCACAGGAAGTGTGGGGGTTGGAAGAGAAGAAAACTCTCTTGCTGGGGATGGGTGATGGTTAAGAGCAGCCATAGTCACAGGGAGCTGGTCTGAAGTGTAGAGAGGATCTGTGATCTGCAGGACCTTGGAGAGGCCCAGGGAATGCTCTGTGAAGGTGAGAAAACAGAAATGCACACAGAACATGTTTTTACTTTGTTAACATCTGTCTAGTTCTTACGTTATCAAAGCAGGGTGCATCATCTCAGGTTGCTCTGTAACATCGGTGTGTAATGTGCTGCTCTCTTGTGTCCATCTATTTCTGGGGCTGGAGTGACAAGTAGTTGCTCGAGCTTTGCTGGGAGGCTGTAGCAGTGCTACTCCAGTGGCTCTGCTCAGGTGGGCTCTACTCCTGTTTTTGCAATGGGCAGATGCTCCGACATCACTGCTGGTAAAGTAGCTGGTCATTCAAAGAGAATGTCCTTTTTGGATAGATTCTAAAGTTTTGCTTCTTCTGTGGGAGTCATGTAGGCATGTGGGCAGATAGATAGGGCTGACACATGGTGCTGTGAACAGCAAGATCTTTGTGAGCTGGTGGGTGAGGCTTAAAAAATATTTTAGGTGTGAACAGTGGAAAAATTGAATTCTAAGTAGTTTCAAGTAATACATAAGTTTCTCTTTCAAATTAAAAACCAGTAATGAGCAAAACTACTGTAATGATTGAGCAGCGTTGATATACCTACTGCTTTGGTAATAGTAACAGTTGAGAAGATATGAAGGGATGGTTAAAAAAACCTGCTTTATGAATCTGCACTTCAGTATCTTAAATCTTGAGAGGAAGGGGAGGGCTCCACAGTCATATTAAAACTACCTCACTTTGTGGAAGTTTCTGGGTTTTTTTATCTGCATTGAGAACCTTCTTTCTTTCTTTTGTTCTAAAAATACCTACAGATACATTCTGCTGGTGCTAGCATATAGCTTCCTCCTGCTGCTTTTAAATAAATGTTTCTGAGTTCTGATAATGTTTGCACATGCATCATACTCATAGAATAGTTTGGGTTGGAAGGGACCTTAAAGATCATCTAGTTCCAAACTCCTGCCAGAGGCAGGGACACCTTGCACTAAACCAGCTTGCTCAAAGCCCCAGCCTAGAATCCTAGAATCATTTGGAAGGGACCTTAAAGATCATGTCGTTCCACCCAACAAGCTAGGGCTTGGCAAGTCATCTCTGGGGGCACATCCAGAAGAAAACAGCCTTTTTTGGGTCTGCTGCTTGCAGAACACTTTTTATTGCGGTGATGTGGATGGTATAAACCTATTGCTGTTTGGGTCTCTTTTTTTCTAAAATAAAGAATCTTGGAATTTATATTTCTTTTCTGCAGCAGTTCTTGATTCTTTGCAATAGTGAGGAGCAAGTCCTGTTGATCGTATAGATTAATGAAGATCCCATTTGGCTTTGGTTTTTCCAAGAGTTTAATTTTGGAAGAGTGGTCTCTTGCATGCTGATTTCTCTTTCCTGCATGATGTATTCATCCATTATGGCTTTTGGAGGTGCCGAGGTTGTACTTAAGGATGTTTAATCCTTCTTGCTCCAAAGCCAACAAAGAAAATCTTGCTTTAAGGAAATGAAGAAAATAATTTTTTCTTTCACCTCTTGCTGCTCATAATCAAATATAAAGCCATCAGGATAAATTTTATTACTGAGAAGTAAATAAATATTTGCACCACAAAAGGCAACTTCTATTACAAAGCTACTGACTACAATTATGCTCCTCTTTATGGAAGTTAAAAGAAATCGTGTGAGTATGGGTAGAAGCAAGACAGCCCTAAGAGCTATTTTCTGCTTCATTAAGATTTTCTTTTAAATCTTATATCCCTTAGATTTCTTTTGAAAAGCACTTGAATGCATTATGTTGGCCAGTATGCGAAGTAATATTCCTCTTCTTTTGTTGTGTGTATATAGCCATAGTCCAAAAATAATAAAGGTGGTGCTCCAGGCTACATGTACTGGGGGGGCAGATGAGATGCTCTTGGCTTGCTTTGCTTTGCCATCAGTCTGGATTTTGCCATTTGATTGGAAGCTTCTATTGTTAGTGAAGCAAAACAATAATTCAGCTGACCAAACAGAGGTGTCTGCATTAGGGGGAGTTGACTGGCTTTCTGAGCACCATTGGTTGTGTTAATTAGATTTCTACTGGCTAGAATGAGAGCTTAAGCACCTATCTCACCTGTGCAAGCACAAAATGTGTGTGTCTTACTAGAGCCTCCCCTAGGACCAAAATTAATTTCTCCACATGTAGGGGTGTAGCTAAATTTGAGTATTATCTCAATTGCTGTAGAGTATCTGACACATGCGTGGGACTAATGTGCTGAAGAGCTTTGCCCTCCCAGTCTGATGCTGGGAGGCCAGATGAGTTCACAGCAGTATCTAAAATGAGACTAGATGCCCATGTTTAGGAAGGTGAGTCCTGTCCCGCATGTCTACATGTGCACAGGGCATTAGGTTCCCAAAGCAGTCTGGAAAGTCCTTATGGTAGTGGGACTTAGTGGCCTGAACTGTTTGAAATGTTTTCTCCCTCTACCCTTCCACTTCCCAGAACAGAAACACGTGGAGGGGTGGCTCAGGTGTGTATGTTTTCAGGCTCAGGGCTGCAGCAGAGCTATCTGCAAGCAAAAACTTATTTTGCATGCCATAACAGTAGCTCTTACTGTTTGACACAGCACAGGTATGGCAGCAGAAGGTGGTCATGTAGTTGAATGCAGGGAGAAGGGAGAAAGCAGACCAAAACATGCTTGTGAACCATAAACGATGCAACATGCACATGCTCCAATATTTTAAGGACCTTGGGGCTTGGGGCATAGTTTTAATTAGTCTGATATTTTGTTTGAAGTAAAAATACTGATGTTTACTTGAAATCTGCGTGCTGTGTATAATAGGACTGTGCCTGCTTGGTTGAGTTTACTTGCTGGATTTTGGGACAGTGAAGTAGTGCGTAATGTGAAAACTGTGTGTTGACTGTGAGACTTGGTGTGTATTGCATGAACTGTAGCTTGAGCAGATGTTCAACTTGTTACTCATCTCCCTTAACTGTGGAGTGCTCACTGCTGCAGTTCATCACCAGAATGGACAAGCAAATCCATGATGGGTTATCCAGTTAGCTAACATGAAACCCAGTTTGTTGGCATTTCCTGTTAAAGAAATATGGACTTTGGTTATTCTCTTATGCTATGTATAAAACAGTCATATACAGAAAACAACTTTACTTTTCTCAGGTCACTGTACCAGACAGATGCAGCCTTCTTAAACCAAGAAATTATACCTTGGCACTTGTATCCTTCAGTTCCATAGAGAAATGGAATCAATGGCTGCGTTAGATGCAACATGTGTGAAACAGAAAATAGCTAAAATGAATGTAAGTATGTAGGCTTAAACTTTTTATTTCCTTGAAAAGTAGTTTTGTAGCATCTTTGGAATGAGTTTTTGTTGTGTTTTTTTTCTCTCACCATGTTTATTATTGTCACTATCATTACCATCTGAAGGCTCTTTTAACTCCTATCATTGATATTGCTCTGAAGCTAATTGGTTTTCAAAGGCATGATGGTAACAGTATATACAGATTCTACTTTCTTGAATGTTTTTGTTGTTCTGCTGAAATGGATGAGAATTTCATTTCAGAGGATGAGAACAATATTTTTGACTAATCATCCCCTCTCCTGAGATGCTGAACTTAATCCCTTGAATCTATTGCCAGAACTTTTACTTATTTAGCTTCCAGAATTTAAAGCTGCTTCAATCCATTTGCAGTCCTTTTGCTGAGCTTTGTGTACTGAACCATGCATCAGCATGCATTGCATGCATCAGAGCAGCACATCACCATTTAATGGAACTCTTTAGTAACAAACGGCAAATAGACAAAAACTTATGTTACCTAAATATTCGATAGACAGCAACAACTGTTCTTGCAGGTGTGCTTGGTATTTTGCATAACCACATTTGCATTTTGACAGATTTGTGCTTATGGTGTGAATCCCCTCTTCATTTTGCATCCCTAAACACTTGTGTTGTGTAGTCGTGAGAACTGAGCGTGCTTGTGACTGACTGTAGAGCCTCTGATTTGTTCAGAGGAGGCCTGTGTACTCCCATTTTAAGCTAGTACTGGCTACTGTGGGAGCTCATAACCTGAGGTTCCAAATTGGTTTTGTTTTCTTTGTTTTAGTGCCAACTTTCAGATTTAAAAATGCTCTGATGTGACAGATAGTTATGCACATCTCTGAGTAAATATTGTGATCACTGGTGCCCAGTGACAGGACCAGAGGCAACGTGCACAACCTGAAACACAGGGGACTCCATCTGAATGTCAGGAAAGGGTTTTTCACTGTGTGGGTGACCAAGCACTGACACAGGGTGCCCTGGGAGGTTGTGGAGTCTCCATCCTTGGAGGTATTCCACAGCTGTCTGGACATGGCTCTGGGCAACCAGCTTTCTCTGGGTGGCCCTGCTTGAGCAGGCAGTTGGTCCAAAGTACTGCTAGTGGTGCCTGCCTGTCTCCACCTGTGATTCTGTGAAATACTATGTTGGGTCAGAGACACTGGTTCTCACTGAGGTTAAATAAGATCATGTCTTCCTTGTACACCAGTCAGAAATGCTTTTGACTCAGGGGCGGCTGTTCCTATTTTTATCAAGGAAATTGGTTGTGACACCAGAACCTGACAGTCCTCAGCACATGGATAGGGAAGGAAGCCCAGTGAATCTGAAGGCCGCTTTACAATTGACTATATCAAATAATATGTACAATTCTTTTTCAGGAAGAGAAGCCTAGCAAAACATGAGCTAAATCTGCCAGTAAATACTACATGAGTGAAATAAGTAGCTGGAGGGATGCTGCTTGTATTTTGGAAAACTGAAAACTTAGAAATTGATCTTTAGTATAAGTGGAAAATGACACTGGGAGATTAAGGGTTTTCAGTAGTTATCTGCAGAGTTAAAACACTTTCCTTTTTCACACCAGCCATTACTGCATATTCTCTTTTTTCTTTTACTTTGTCATTTTTTGTCCCTTTCTCTCTTGCTCCAGTTTCTAGATATGTCTCAGTCTCTCCCTTTATGGTGGTCCTACATAGCTCTCATCACAAATAGCTAGCCAGCCTTTAATATCCTTTGAAATCCCCAAAGCTAGACCCTAGCTATTGCCAAAATAGATAGATAGATAGACTGCCATGACATATTGCACTATGTAAATAATGAGAACATATGAATAATAAGAACAAATATTAATCATGTTTGTAACTATACACTCAACTGCAAAAAAAAGGAGAATTCCTTAGTGAGATGTTTTTAAAATACAAAGTCAACAAATTTGTTATCTGGAGCTCGATAATAGGTACCAGTGGGAGTTTTTGTGATTTTTTTTCTTTTTTTTATTATTTATTTTTTGATAAACTGTGAAATAATCCTCCAGTCCTCAGCCAGACATTGGATACTTGAGAAATGCTAAAGGCTAAAGAGAAATGGCTCAGTGCACAGTAACATAGTGTTGCTTTCTCAGATGGATTTCTGTGGACTCTTGTGAGGCTGTGCTGGATACACTTGACCTCCAGCCGTAGTTCAGGCTAAGGCCTCACAACCTATGGTGAACCTGCAAGCTGGGAAGCCCCTGGCTCATGCACAAGGGAGTGAAGGTGCCTTGGAAAAATATTTCAAAAGGTGGTGTCACAGCCCTTCTGTGGCTAAGATAACTGTAAGTTAAATGTGTAAGATAACTGAAGTACAGAACAAAATACCAGTGCTAAAATGAAGACATGTATCTTGTCTACACTTCACTCTGTAAATACCACCATCAGGATGGGCCCAGTTTGAGCTCTGCCAGAGTTGCAGCTGGACTGCACATCAGGCAACTCTCGAGCATGGATGCCTCTCAAGACTTGAGGCTCCTTACCTGAGACTAAGAGATCCTTCTTTACCCAAGGTGGAAATATCCCTTACTCATGACAGATACTTGGTAAGTGACTGATAGCATGCTGAATTAATATTAATGTAGCATCACTACTCTAAGTAGCTACTCAATATTATAAATATTATATAAATAATTATATAAACAGTATAGAATATATATAATATGTAATAATATATTATACTTTATAATTATATATAATTATTATATCATTGTATATTATGTATAATGTATAATAGTATATTATACTTTATAATTACATAATTATATATAATTATTATATCATTGTATATTATGTAATTCTACTATAGTTATAATTATATATTGTATATCTAAATATTATATAAATAATATACAATTATTAGCAATATTATTGTTATAAACTTGGCATAGATAATTCCAATAAGCATAATCTGTTGTACAAATTTATGACTAAGATTGGACTTAACTGCACCTAGGCTCTGTAAATTTAGAAAGCAAGAAGGTCCGCTCTGAACTTCATAACTCAATGGAAGGTTCCTCCTTACTCTTTGTTTCTTCCGTTCGACATAAGCCATTGACCAAGTCTGAGACTAAGACTGGATCCAGCTGTGCCTAGGGTCCATAAAGAATTTAGAAAGCAACGGGGCTGCTCTGAACCTTGTGACTCCATAGGAGTTACACTTTTGCGCCTTCAGTCTCTGTGTGAATTATTCCAACTCTATTCTATTTTCATTTTTATGTCTAATTCATTCAGTAAATAAGGTGAACCTTGCCATCAAAGTTACTGAACCTTGTTCAAATACTGCTAAACTTTGTGAAATTCCATCAAATTATTAAACTCTGCCACATTAGTGTTTTACCTAAATAAAAGATGTTGCTTCTTCTCTCTTTTGACTGAGGTGCTTTCTGCTCATCTGCGACAGTGGCTGAGCATTGATATGGTCCTGAAATATAAAGGCAGGTTCATTTTAGTCTGGTTTGTTTTCCTTGCCTAACACCCAAGCAAGAGCAAAGCTGCTGCCGAGTAACACTAGGGGTCACTGTTAAACATGATTATAATGAGTCTTGGGGCAGTTTATTTGCAAGCTGAACCTGTATCCCTCACATCGATACATTGACCATTCCAAGACACGGCCGTGGTTTATTTCTCTGGCTTTTTTATTTCATCTGGAAGTACGGTAAACAAATGATTACCAAGATTTAATTAAGGGAGCACAGCGTGGAGTGGTCTTACAAGTTGTTTTAAGTCTATTTGTGATGAGCAAATAGAGATAAACGCTCTGTCTCAGTCTAGATTCATGGAACCAAACAGCAACCGTTCCATAGTATCTGATGTGTCACAGGATCATATTAGTCAGCAGAGGCTGAGGATGCCCCTTTGCAGAACCAGTAACCTTTAGCTCCTGTTCAGCATGGCTAAGCAGACAGAGGTCTATTCCTTGGCTATTTTATTTTAAAGAGGAATTAGTGAAGTCTGCACACATATTTTAAGTTTGAAAATAATATCCCCTTGTTTTTTAGATTAATGAGAGGTGCATCAACCTCAGGTCCTTGTCTTGAGTTGCATGGGAAATCAGAAAGCTTTCTGTAGGCTTTGCTATTTTCAACTTGTTCAGTGTGTGAAGCTGCAGGCACTGGCTTGTACTGTGAGGGCACACCTCTTTGGGTTGTATGTCTTTCCTCAGCAATATCATATTAAGTGATCACGAGGTACTGCAGGGCAAGGCTGCAACTCTAGAAAGCGTTTATTCTAGCGCAGGTCCTTTTTGTTTGTGCGTTGGAGGAAGGGAAGGAAAAGAGTTGGTGGGAAGCACAGCCTCTGTGGCTTTACAGTGCAACCCCCTCTCTCCTGTTCCAGAAGCACAGGTCTGGAGTAGGTGACTTGCTGGTACCACTGTGATTCAGAGGTCAGCTGAATGAGTTTTATGCATGAGACTTGACAGGTCTGCTTACAGTATGCAGGAGTATGTGCTTGCTGCACTTGTCAGGCAAGTGGCTCCTAATGTTCAGTTCCTATTCAGCACTGGGGAGAATCAAAGAATGGCATGTTGTATAAATGCCAGTAAGGGAAGATTCAGGTGGTTCTGGCATTTTGCAGCCTTGAGAGCTGAAATGTTGACTGATTTGTTTGGGATTTTTTTTTTCCTGATTTTAGAGATCTTCAAACTGAAAATTAAATAAGCAGGGAAAAAAAGAAGCCTTGCCCCACATTGTGCACAGTCTATGACTGTTAGGGAAGCTGAAACTGTGGCAAACTAGTTTTAGCAAGGTTTTGCTATCATGCCTCTATTTTGTTTGCTGGTCAGGGTTGTGAGGCCACACAGTTCTTGTCATCTGTCTGTCAGCTTGGATGTATTAGTTTTTAAAAGCTATGTCTAATCAATGCAGATATTTTAAGGAATGCTTTAGGCATCAGTGGGGCAGAACTGTAATGGTTCGGGCATTCAAGACTCGAAGTGAGAAGCCATTACAGCTTCAACCCCTGCGCAATTGTCTGCAGAGCAAAAACCTGGTTTTGATGAACAGTTTATAGGACCTGTAACTCATCTGTGCTCAGAATTTTATGCAGTAACACTGTGAATTACTTATCTTCAGACAGGAAGTAAACAACATTTGGGAGATATAAACATGATAAGGAAGAGGGAGAAATACACTGAGCTCTCACTATAGATAGGAGAGAGATGTAAGAATTGCCCAGGGACCATCTAGAGTGAATGTATGTGTGATGAATTTGGTCCTAAAAATGCTGCTAGACTGTAAACCCATGGCAATTTAATTCACTGCGCTCACAGAACCTGCGGATACTTGCTCACTGCTTTTAGGAAACAGGGAAGTAACATTATTGCAGCTGTGGTGACCGGCTGCGTTTACCACAGGAATGATTTAGGTTGTTTTATTAGAGTCTGCCGATGAGCTGCTGAAGAAAATGTCAGCCTGCTTCACTACTCATCTTGATAATAAACGAGCTTGTACCACAGGCAGGATTTTTCCTGGGCTCTGAATAAGCACCATGTTCTTGTACAGCATATCCTTTCAAAGCAGGTCTCATGATCATTGTGTTAACACGCTTTTAAAATTGTTTCATTTTATTTGTGCCTGTGGTATTTCTCAGTTTATCCTAGCTCCCAATACTTGCAAGGAGCTATGAACGTGTGTATACATACCTGTTCATCCCTCTACCAAAATAAATCAATAAAGTCAAGAGAGACCCTGAGCTGCATCCCTCAGTATATTAATCTAGACCAGCCTGCCTGTCCTTCAAAGGCCAGAGAGGTAAATGCTGTCTGTATCTTCTGGGTTGTGCCTTGCTACACTTCAATAAATTTCACAGAAAAGTAACAAATTCCATAGAATAATCTGCCTTCCTAACACACATCTCACCAAAAATATGGCAGGAACTGGAATGTTGCTTGTCAAGTTCAGGCTTAATATCCTATTTGTTCCCATTTGGTTCCTTAGTAGATTCTGTGCTTGCCCCGGGCACTAGCAACATGTTTCTTCGTGATGAAATGTGATCAGTTATTTGTATGCTAGCTGTAAGAATGTAAGTGGCATTTCTGTTGGCTTGGCATGAGTCTTATGAAGTACTTTTCTTTCACCACTGGCTTGATTGTTCTAGCCTCTAGATTAATGTGCTCTTTTAGTAGCACAGCAATCTGGCCTTGGTGACTGTTACATATGTTATGATTTTTGCTAGCTGACTCACCTTTGGCATGTGTTATGCCTCCCATTGGTTCTAGCAAAGCCAAGAGCTGTTGACTTCTTGATTGAACACCATTCAACTGACCTCATGGTTCATACAGATCTTCATATCTACCTGGACCTTGATCAAAACCTGCTTGGAGACCTTATAGACCACAAAGGTTGTGGCTGGAAGGAGGATGTGTGCAGCTGAGGAATGGCTTACAGAAAGTTTTCAGGTTCTGTCATCACCAGCTTTCTCTAGTTTATCAGATTTCATTTTTCAGGTGATGCAGAGGATTGAATTGTGCTTGCAAATGGTCAGTAAGGAATTCCCCTGGAGGAGGAAAGCTCCCAGCTGCCGCAGAGCCAGTTTCCGCGTGCTATTTTGTTTCCACTCCTCTTGCCTGCCAGCAGCTGATAGGAAGGGACTGAGGCTGAGAAAATGGGACCTGACTGAGCTTTATGTGGACCATTGAATCAAATTACAAGTTACTTTCTCCTGCACTGGGGTCATCACAGTTTGACCCAAAGGTGTGGGAGGCAGGACCTGCTTAGATATGCTCCATTTTCTTGTGCTCATTGTCTGACCCATAGCACCTCTGGCAGTGTTTTCTTTGGCATCTTGGACACCCAGGACACAGATGTGGTTGACAGCTTGCTTATGCTCTTATTCAGCAGTGCAGTAGGAACTTGTGAGGCTTACTGCACTTTTAATGTTGATTGTGGATGGGTATTAGGCCTTGGGCATGTTCAAGCTTACTGCTCAAGGACATACGTTTGCTCTGAGTAAGCATGTCCACCTGTCCAAAATGTGTCAGTTACCATGGGTGAGTAGAGTCTGATGTGCCCGGGCTAACGATTTTGTTGTTCATACAGAACAGGATTCCTCTGCACAAGAATTGCAGGTAATGGTCACTGCATGTGTGCAGTTGTGGTAGCTTAATCTCCAAAGCAGCAGGGTGAGAGATAAAAGGAGTAAAGTTGGGGGCAGCCTTCTCTATCTTCTTGTCTTAACAGCCTGTGCTCTCTTCTGAATGAGCTCATTCTGGTGTGTGGGATTCAGTCTTAACGGACTCAATTAAGCTGAGGTTTTTGGCCTTCTGGAAACTGAGGATTTGAAAACCACTTCCTAGAACATCACGTTTGCCACAGTCAAATTAACATGGTCACTCTCTGCAAGAGAGTCACAAGTAGCTGGCCTTTGAGAACGCTATGAATTTCTCTTCTGTGGCATACAATTTCCTCACTGGAAGCTTGGAAAGAACATATTTCTGTGGTGTAAAAAGAAAACTGTCTTTTTCTCCATATATAAATATACACTTAATATCTTTATCAATAATCTGATGAGGGGATTGAGTGCACCCTCGGTACGTTTGCAGACAACATGAAGTTGGGTGGGAATCTCCTTGAGGATAGGAAGGCTCTACAGAGGGATCTAGACAGGCTGGATCCAATGGTCAAGGCCAGTTGTATGAGTTTCAACAAAGCAAAGTGTCACATCATACATTTGGGTCACAACAATCCCGTGCAATGCTCCAGGCTTGGGGAAAAGTGTCTGGAAAGCTGCTTGGCTGAAAAGGACCTGAGGGCGCTGGTTAACAGCCAGGTGAACGTGAGCCAGCTTGTGCCCAGAAATAAGTTTATTTCTTTAATTGCATAATTGAGTGAAATTGTATCTGAGTAAGATACATATCTCTATCTCTATGTCTGGCTACATATATCTATATGTTGACTCAACCATTCATGGTTTAGAAGTTTCATCTTAAAAGTTTAACCCAAAATATGCTTGGGAGCAATGATTTGGATAAAGCCTTATCCAGGCCATTCAGGTTGAAGAATAAATTCTAAAGCTGAAAAGTTGGGACATGACATGTACTCAGATGTGTGGACTCTCTACGAGCTTTTGTTTAGATTAATTAATATGCAAGATATGCTAGGTATGTTTAGATGAATTAATTGCCTCCTCTAATTGTTAATCACACGTGTGCCAGTGTGTTTGCTTGAGTTTATTTTGTGCAGCTGCTGCAAGCCTGTGCCAGATGGCAACCTACCTCTTCCAGCATGAAAAAAAGAACTGAAAGAACTAGGAAGGTCTTGGATATCCATGTAAGGCCTGATCCTGTAGGCAGTGGGAGTTTTGTATATGAAGGGCTTGTAAAGTCAAGTCCTTTGCATGCTTTAACCTAATACAATTAGCCTAATTTTTTATTTTAGTGGCTTGAGCTATTTGCCATTCTAAGTGTGGTCAGATGAACAACATTTTTAAAATGGAGGCAAACATCTTAATTAAAATTTTATTATCTAATTAAGATATAGAACCATATTTAGACAGACAGCAAAAGAAGGCTTGATTCTTTTGGTTTACCTGCCCTCTGAAAATGCTGGGTGCCTTTGAACGCAGGAGATTGTATTTGGGCAACTGCTTTTAAACTTACAAATCTGGGATATTTTTCTCCCCAATTTTCAGGTGGGTTTGGCATGTAGGCCATGTATCTTATAGTGAGAATGTTCATAGCACGGAACATGCAGACGAAGTATGTTGAACTCTAATGTCTAACTCTGGTAGAGGAGGTAATATAGCATGCAAAATATTATTCTTATAATAGGACTGAATTACAAGGAAGATTTAAAAAAAGTGTATACATTTACAAATTCAGTAGCAGAAAATGTTTCTCATTTTGAGAAACGAGAAACATAAAAATAAAATTGTGTTTACAGTGTAGTAATTAGTTGCATCAGGATAATATACAATGGAAAAAAATGTGCCAGTGTGCCTCTATGCCAACCTTGGTCCTGTTCTCAGAAAGGTCAGAGGATAGAAGTATTATGCCCTGTCAGGCAGCCAACACCATTTTATAGCTGTTATCAGTTGCTCTCAGTATAGAGGAAATGAGCTCTTGCTTCAGCTCACAAAATCAGAGCCTGAAGCGAGTTGTGCAAAACATTCAGGTTGGATCTCTAATGTATTTGAAATCAATCTTGATTCAAGTCCAGACTAGCTCCATGCATTTGCACCCGTTTGCTGGAGTTTTGCCTGATGTTTTCCGGCAAAGGTGATTATGAACCTTTCCCAGTGATTATGAATCTTTCCCCCCCTCCCATATCTGAAGATTTGTAAACTTTTGCAGGTTTTCATGATTATCAGTAATGTGATCTGTATTTTATACTTTTTTAGCTGATGCTGTCAAGGGTTTGCAAATATCCCTTGATTTTTCAGTTGAGGTAAGGCTCACTTCAGCTGATGTTCTAATATAACCTGATACACAGAGAGCTGCCTCCATGTTTATCTGCACCGACAATGAATTTGAACCAGTTAGGTGGTCTGTACCCTTATCCTGTGTCTGCCAACCTCTGTGTCTTTTCATGTTGCTTAATCTTATCAGTTGTTTGTCTCAGCCTAGGATGGATCTGTGATATTGAAATGCTTTAGCTAATGGCTGCTAATATGAAGCATGAAATAGGATGTAGTACTACAAAACACAGTTAAGAAGTCTAAGCTTTAATTCAGGTAAGTTAACCAAAGCTAACTAACATGGGTTAGAATAGCAGCAAAGATGAAATAATGTGAATTTTAACTTCACACAAAAGAAGCTTGCATTCGAGGCTGCACAAACATGTTTAGCAAAAAGGAGGTGAAACTGCTGCAAAAGACACAAAGTAGAAAAAAGCTGCAGGGACTCATATGAGTGGGTAACCAGTATTTCCTGAGGATTTATACCCTCTTTGCTTGTCTTTTGTAGGGTCTTTTCACAGATGTAAGTAAGTGCATCCAAGCTACAGCTGCACCCCTTTTGCTATGTAGCAGCTGGCCAAAAATCCAAAGTATGTTGTCCTCTGGAAGATGTGAGCTATGCCTGGGTAAGACCACACTTTCTTACACTGTAACCTGTTAGGATATATTCTAATTCATGATAAGCTTCAAGCTGAGGAGTCTAGAAGTGAAATGAAGCTTGTGCTATGTTGACTGTTAAAAGAGCTCATCCAGGTTTGCTTTGCATGCTTCTGTTGCATAGAAGCCTGGCAGAGACAGGGAGACCAAATTAAACTAATTATCAACAACATGCTGTTCAGCAAATACTTCTGTTTCTGATGGCGTTAGCAAAGTGGCAGGAGCAATTCAAAGGCTGCAGTCCCCGCAACAAAGCGCTGGCACCGCACAAACAATACAGCAAGCAGATCCACTGGGGGGTGGGAAAGGCAGAGGCAAGAAATGATTGTCTGTCTCCTGATAATGGGACCAATTTTCACTGCAGCTATGCCAGCTGAGCTCCAGGGACACACCAGGGAATCCAGCTCAATGGGCTTTAATTTGGGCGAATGTGTATAGATTACATATGGCAGGCACGATTCCACATGCCTTCCAAATCACAGCACTGTACTTAAACCCTGATACACAGATAATGCAGATGCGAGATAATCAAAGCAACCTTTGTCATACTGAAAACTGAAGCTCTTGAGGGCAGAGTTTAATCAATGTATTATTGGAACGAAAATTCCAGCCTTTCTGTAGTGATTGTATTACTAGGTGCCATATTTAATTCATGAAGAAAATGACAAGTTTTAAAATTGAAATGAGACTCAAAATTTGCTGGTTGATGCAGAATGTAAAATTAATTTTCTGTTGGTCATGGGCATCAAAGAAATAGATAGGAAAGAGCAAAAAATATTTCTTGTCTGTTTCTGGATTCCTTTTATCAGATTCTTGACTGCCTCAAAAATGTTACAGGAAATGCAGTAGAAAGGTAGCCATGATTCACCCTCACAAGCTGCATCTCTGCTTTTACCGAGTCAGTTTTTTCTTCTATTCCTTTAACAATGTATGTAAATCTCAAGCTCCTGTAGGCTGAAGAAAGATTTCAGCATTATTTAAATATATAGATAGAAGAAAGTTATTACTTCTCTGTGATTTTGGTAATACTATCTCATTTTTGTTATTTTTTTGTTTTTCAGACAGGTGAATTGCTAGGAGGTGGTAATGTATCACTTCTACATAAATACATAATGGCAGTAATCATTACCCTTGTGTATTTTCCTACAGCTTTGGCAAGATTTGCTTTAACTAAAAAAAAAAAAAAAAAAGATAAAGAATCTGCTGATTCAAAAGAAAATACCACAGTGCAATAAATCTGGGTTATATTTGGCTAATAAGGAAGCAGAGGATGATGCCGGATGTGAAGGTGACCAGGATGTTCCATTCCAGCTTTCCTTCCTCATTTAACTTTTCTTTGGCTGCTGCAGCTAGAAATGATGCATGAGGGCTGGAACAACAGCAGCATGGAAGTTTTTCATTAGCTGCCCTTCTGACACAGGAGCACAGCAATCACCACACCTCCATCTTCCTTCCTGTAGGATCCTTCTTTCCCACCCTGGGGATATTCTTTCTCCTGATGTCCTGTATCTTCCCATGTGTATGGTTTTATAAATACTGTTTGCAAAGTCCCAGTAGAAGTTTGCTTATAGAGCTGTAACAGTACTTCAGGATGACAAATTACGAGTGCCTTCCTGTAACCCAACAAACTCTAATGCTTTCACACATGGTGGTTCATATGTTTGCTCAGACGCTGGCTTTTCATCTGTAGAAAAGCAAAAGAATAACTGGACCTCTTGTTGGCAAGGAAGTTACAGCCACACATGATATTTTGAGCACCAGCCTCTCACTGACTTGTGAACCTGAACCTCGAACTCTGTGGTCATCTATGCACAGACTGAAGTAAATGTGCTTGAATTTGCAGAAGTGGCTGGGAACAGTTGAATTTCTATTATATTTAAGAGCAGAGTTCAGATCTTTCTTGTACATGACCTGCTTTGCATACTGATCTATCTGGCTTATCTACTGGTCTGAACGGTGAGTTTGGAGTCAAGTGCAAATATGACCATCTGACTAATGTGACAGTAGCCTTTATGCCAGAGACCCTTGTATCTGTGGTGGAGGTAGCATTTCCATCCTTCACAGAATGTATGGAGGGATAAAACCATTTTAATACCAACGTTACAAATCAATAGGGTAAACCACAGATCTAAAGAAACCACCATGCTGTACTCTGCCCTGGTAATCTCCAGTTGTTGTTGCATGGTGCTTCTGCTTTCTTTGCACTTCTTTTGTGCTTTGTTTTCAAACACATCCACGTTAAGAGTGTTAATACACATACTACATCCCTTCTTAAATAAACCTCCCCATTTATTTTTAGAAACACATTTAAAACATAAAGCAATTAAACTGACATCAGTGAGGGTAGCAAGAAGTGTCAAACATGAGTGTTGGGAAGGAACAGATCTTCACAGTTAAGTTTTATTACTGCTTTTGTGGCATCTCACTGTTTTGGGTTCTTTTAATTCAAGTTCCTGCTGGGCAGTCAAGTGAAAACCCTTCAAAAGAAGGTTTCTTAACTTCTTAAGAGCAAAGGAAAACTTGACAACATGAAACCTTCATGTCCTGTAACTACAAAGCAAGTAAAAAAATCACAATTCAGGTTTCAGTTTCACGACTTTTAATGCAATAATACAAGTGCAATGTTTTTGTGAGGCACTTTTTTTAACTGCAGGCAATATAGTTTCAACTTATCCGTGCTAAAACTCAGGGCCTGGAAATGCAGGTGAATAATTTTCTCCTGAAATTATAAAAGCTACCTGCTAAAAAAAAAGTGTAAAAATCAGGAATATTTAAGTAATATTCCTTTTATTGTGGTAAATATAAAGAAGTAATAAGATGAATACACTCATACTTGGTGTTTGTCCAGTTGAAAGGGGGGTGGTGCTGAATGCCACATTAGTCACTCCTAACTTGAACAAACCCTGATTGTGTCTATATTCATAATTTTTCCATGGTAACCAACATGGATTATTGAGTTGTGACATTTTGCTCTGCTCCATGTGTTTCTACTGACCCTTAGGAGAGCTGTTTTGGTGTTAAATACTGCCAGGCAGTGAGTAACCATTTTTCCACTTTACTGGAGGAACATGTGGCTTTACTACTTTCTTGCATTAGCTATGGCCTTCATCTTAAGTTCATCTTCAATGAACTGACTCAACTCATTAAACCACTGGAAAACTATTCTCCTTCCTGGAAAAGAAAAAAGTTTTCCTTTGTGACTTCTGTCCTGGAGCTGACCTTGCTCAGAATTTATAGAGACAAACAGAATGGAAAAGGGGCACAAGGAGGGCGAAGAAATGGGAGAGTAACCCATGGCAGTGAGCTGGTAGTTTAGCACAGCACAGCCATCTTTAAAACCCCATCATGGGTTTTCTTTTCATAGAATCACAGGCTGGTTTGAGTTGGAAGGGACCTTAAAGCTCATCCAGTTCCAACCCCCTGCCACGAGCAGGGGCACCTTCCACTAGACCAGGTTGCTCAAAGCCCCATCCAACCTGGCCTTGAACACTGCCAGGGAGGAGCAGCCAAAAGTTCTTTGGGTTTGGCATCATTTCTTAATGTATAGTGGTTATATCCACAGCAAATGCAGTAAGCTAAGGCTGCTAGCCTAGGCTTACAATAGTGAACATGGAAGCAGAATTTGACCCTCAGTTACATTTCCTGTAACTCATAGCACTTTTTTATACTTTAGTTCTCTCTTATTTCGAGTATTTAGCTTGTAATCACCAGTGTTTCGGTAGCAAAGTATTTTAACTTTGGAGCCAGGGATTTGGAATAACGTTTCTATTTAATTATAAAGCAAGAAGCATTTGCTCAAACATTTTAGGTTATCATCATCCCAATCTGAAGCGTTTAAAGAAGAAAAGGAAACAAAAATCTTGTTTGGTTAAGCGATGTAACTTGTTAAGGACAGCTGGCCCCTTACAGAGTGCCCCAATGGTCCAGTCTAGAATCCCCCCTTCAGGGGTTTTTGTCTTGAGCTGTAATGGCATGGGACATTTTAATTAAGAAATAGAATTGCTATTAAAGCCAAGGTGGCATCTTCCTTCTGATAGTAAGAGAAGTTTTGATTCATTAAATTGCTCTCTTTTTCATTCTTGTTTAAAGGGTGCATAATCTTTCTTTTAGAAATAAGCTACTGCTGAAGCAAACAGTTGATGTACGCTTGCTCAGTGTGATTGCTGTAACAGGTGTGCACACCAAGGCTGAGTTTGACTGTCCTGGCACTGTCCCATCACTGCTGGTGGCTTCAGATAACCTCCATGCAGCCATGGAGCCCTGTGGCTGACCACTGCATAGGTGTCACCCCCTCTATGCTGGGTCTGGGCATACTCAGTGCTCTCTAGGATGGATATTGCCAGTCCCACTATTCCTTTAGGCAGATGGGAATCCTTCCTTTCTAGCATGGTGGGTTTGGGGATGTTGTCTGGGAAGCTGTGAATTTTCTGAATCAAGGAGTTCACAGTTATATGCACAGTTCCTGAAGTACTGGAGGGCTGGAGGTTATGGTAGCTGTTATTTCTGTTCTCAGTTCAGTACTGTAAAGACCCGTTCTTGTATTTTAGAGTTACTGTGCTTCAGGAAATCTGTTTTCATCATCAACACTTCAAACATTATTCACTAAACCATATTGTAAATGAGAAAGGAGAAAATGTCTTAGAAAGTATTTCTAAGTGCCAGGAAGTAAATAGCTATTGCTGGGGTGTCAGCTTGGAAAGCTGGCAGCCTCCAAAATGATTACAGAGGAAATTCTGTTTTAGGTAAAGCATGACCTGATACTGGTTTGATGCTTGGTTTTGATTGATATTTCTTCTGAGAGGACTGTTGCTACCCCTCTTGGCTATCCTAAGATCAGTTTGTGATTTTAATGCATACTTTCTTTTGAATAAGTGTAATTAAAAATAAGAAATGGAGAATATGTGTTTCAGAACAGAAGTGTCTGTCCCCTGAGCTGTAGATCAATGACGGTCTAAAAGAGTGGTAGATTATACCATGCTGAGCCGATGGAACATGTGGTGCTGTTTTGCCTTGCTTAAAGCTGCTAAATCCCATTAAAAAGGAAGATAGAAACAAATGTTATGTATTTTCAGTGTTTTCACTCTGTGAATGCTATTACTGTGACTGACACAAGAGCTGCAGAAAGTCACTAGTAAAGAAGAAGTGTTGCTGTGGTGGGAGGATGTTCGTCCACCAGGAACTCCCCCTTGTCTGCAGCAAGTGGCTCAGGGGCTTCAGAGAGCTTCTGAAGACTTTCCAAACCCTTCACTCTGAAGTATTTACTGTCAGCCAACTGGGCCCTCACTGGAGAGACTTTGGATACTGAGATGAAAATTGTCACATGGGATAAAGCCCAAATCTTAATTAGATCAATTAGTTATGCTACAGTTGCTCGCTTACAGTCCTTTTCCCAGTTAGGCTCCTTCTTTGCTAGCTGTTATAAACTCAAAGCAGTTTTGCTGGTAATTACAAAGGAAATGGCTTTTATGCCATTTTGCTTCAAGTTTTTTTCACTATACTGAAGACACAGTGTCTTTAATATCTACACTCTTACAGAATATATAAACCTCTAATACCCTGAACTATGTGAATCCTTCCACCTGATTCTCCCAGGCACCCCAGCTCATTCTGAACTTCTGCTTACAATTTTTAGATGTGTAATTGAAAAAGTTACCAAAAAGATTGCCACCCTCACAAATTCCCATCTTTCCTGAAGCTGGAAGTTGTAATCCGCATAGGAACAGCAGTATTTTAACTTAAGCTACAGAAATCAAAGTATGCTGATCACAGGGTCGCAATCACAAAATGGGCTCTCAAACCCCTGTTCTGCTGGTCCACCATGCCAGGAAAGGAGTGACTTTCAGAATAAAGGCAATGCAGAGGGCTGAGGACAGTGAAATTTCCAAATGCTGTCATTATCCAGAGGCAGTGAGAGCCTTTTGCTACTTTCACAAGAGACTACTGGAATAGTGCTATTTCTGGAACTCTTGTCTTGTTCTAGATGTTTCTTCCCTTTCCATGGTGGACATTGTCTTTCTTTTACCTTCATCTTACTTTTCACTTCTTCTTGTTTTAGTTGCTTTTCTCTTTTTCTGTCTTGTTCAGGTCTTTGGGTTTTAAATTGTTCTTCCTGCAGAAAAGAGAAATCAGCATAGATTCACGTAAAATAAAGAACCTGTCACTGCCTTGATTTGCTAACCTTCTATGATTCATTTTCAGGATTATGCCCTTGGCACCAAAGCTCAGTTAGAAAAGAAAGGTGACAAGTGTTTGCTGGTGATACTACTGCCATCCCCTTCCAGAACAAAGGAAGAGAATTTTCCCTTTCTTTCATTCATTAGAACTGCCTGAGCCAACAGAGTCAGAGCAATTTCCATTGGTCAAGCCAGCGGGTAGGCTGGTTCAGATAAATTGTTTCTTCAGCTGATATAACAACATGTAAAACTTGCATTTATATAAAGAGATTCTCACTTTCTCCTGCTGTTATAGCATATCGGTGACCAGTAAAAAGCTTTAAATTGCAACAGAGGGAAAGGAGAAGAATGCTTGATGAGAAGAAGCATGACCTGTCCTTTATTAAAGATCGACCATGAACTGGTGTCAGGTGAACTGTAAAAGCAGAGAGGGATCACCCAGTAGCACAAGTTATTGCATGGGTGTTGGAACTAGACAATTTTAAGGTCCTTCCCAACCCTAACTATTCTATGATTCTATGATTTCGCCAAATACTTCCCCTGATCCTAATTTTAGCTGTAACTTTACTGGATTTCCTCCATTCACCTGAAGAAATCTGTGGCAAGTACCCACACCAGATTTACTTATTTGTCTTTTAAAGATCCTTCAAAATGGCTTAACCCTTTCTGAAATGGGGACTGGGAAAAGGTATTTCCTAGTGACTACTTCTTACAGATGTTCTAGTATCTATCAATCACAGAGCACAGACTTAACAGTTGATACGGGAAAAGTTGAAGGATGTGTTTTCTTTGCCATAGTTCTGGAATTAGAACTGGGACCAGAGACTTGGAACAAGGATAGTCCTAGGATAAAAGAAATACCACTTATGCATCCTCCAAAAACTTGGACAGATTTGGGTGAGCTACACCCTTCAAAATCTTTTTACATATGTTCATAAACTACAGGCTTAAAAAAGATTTATTTCAGTGGCCTTAGGCTAGAGGTAATAGGTAAGGTAGTGAATATAGTGAATATATCTATAGTGAATATGAACCACATCCATATATATAGACTCAGGACTCACATGACAGAGGACAGTCCTCCCAAATCAAGACACACGGGAAATGTTGCTGGCACCTCATGTAGCCATTTTGTTGTTGTTTTCTTTACCTCTGTTATTAACAACAACAAGAATGGCACAAAATGGCCAGTGTAGGTTTTACAGCCCTCCATGCATGTGCCCATTTGATCACCTTAAATGTTGCTGCAGTGTTTGGTTTTTTCTCTCAGGGAACTGTTAAGCATTGCTTCTTCTTTAAAGCTTATTTTTAGATTTATTTCTTGGAGCACCATCTCTCCGTGGTGGATAGTCTGATTGTACAAACGACAGCACTTACAAATCACCTAATGAAGGCTAAAGAGTGCTCTGGGATTCATTTGGTAAGAGTGGCTGTATAAATGAACGACTGTTAATTGTGCAGCTGGCTGACACGTGCAGTTAATCTCAAGTGCAAAAGCACAGAGAAATGTGCTCTGTGAGCAGTTCTGATCCAGAAATACCCGGGAAGGAAAGAACAGAAGCTCAGGGCTACCTTTCGACTCTGTGATTTATACCGCCCATGAGGATATCTTGCAATATTGGCCATGTGTTTTTCAGCTTGTTGCCAATCCTCGTGCCATCGCTGAACTCGATACTGAGGGTGGGACTTTGTAATTCTACCCAGAATGGCACGGTTCTCCTGGTTCACTCTCTGCAGCTCCAGCCTTCATTTTTCTCCATTTCAACTAAAAGGGGATACCACATAAGCAGAATCAAACTTCTCCAAGCTTGTTCATGTTCCCCCACCATTAACGTAGAATGTGAAATGTCTATCAGTCTTGTGTCGGGGGAAAATTTGCGTAAGGTTTTATATCTCTTCTATGGAGACTTGCTCCTCCATGATCATCATTAACTGGGCCTTGCAGCCCAATCCTTTTGTCTTTCTTAAGAGAGCAGTCTCTGCCATGCAGAGGGACCTTGACACACTTTAGAGGTGGGCTCATGCCAGCCTTATGGAGTTTAACCAAGCCGAGTGCAGGGTTCTACACCTTGGTCAGGGCAATCCCAGGCACAGCTACAGGTTGGGCAGAGAAGAGATTCAGAGCAGCTCTGTGGAGAAGAGCTTGGGGTTGTTGGTTGATGAGAAAATGAACATGAGCCAGCTTCAGTGTGCACTCACAGCCCAGAAAGCCAACCGTATCCTGGGCTGCATCAAAAGGAGCATGACCAGCAGGTCAAAGGAGGTGATCCTGCCCCTCTACTCTGCTCTCGTGAGACCTCACTTGGAGTATTGTGTGCAGTTCTGGTGTCCTCAACATAAAAAGGACATGAAACTGATGGAACAAGTCCAGAGGAGGGCCATGAGGATGATCAGCAAACTGTAGCACCTCTTGTATGAAGAGAGGCTGAGAAAGTTGGGTCTGTTCAGCCTGGAGAAGAGAAGGCTGCGTGGAGACCTCATAGCAGCCTTCCAGTATCTGAAGGGGGCCTACAGGGATGCTGGGGAGGGACTATTCATTAGGGACTGTAGTGATAGGACAAGGGGTAATAGGTTCAAACTTAAACAGGGGAAGTTTAGGTTGGATATAAGGAGGAAGTTCTTTACTGTGAGGGTGGTGAGGCACTGGAATGGGTTGCCCAGGGAAGTTGTGAATGCTCCATCCCTGGCAGTGTTCAAGGCCAGGTTGAACAGAGCCTTGGGTGCCATGGTTTAGTGTGAGGTGTCCCTGCCCATGGCAGGGGGGTTGAAACTAGATGATCATAATGTCCTTTCCAACCCTAACTATTCTATGATTCTGTGGTTCTGTCTTTGTTCGGTATTTTCCAAATGCAGCCCTGCTTATAGGGAGGTTGAGTACATTTTGTAGGAGGAAAACCACTACTTTTATCTTGGATTAATGCTAACCCTCCAATCTTGGAATTGCTGCAGTGCAGTACTGAGGTGAGGTCATGGCCATTGTCTGAGATGCTTAACAGTCAATTTCAGTTACTTTGATTTATATGTTTATTTTGTGTACAAACCTGATGTGCCGAGTTAGGAAGCATGAAGATAATGTATTGCCTCAAACATCTTGAAAACTTCCTGTGATTTCTTAGACTGTAAATTCCCAGGCAACTGAGCAGATCTTGTAGCACTCTCCTGCCATCAAAAAAAGGAAGGGCTTGTTCTTTTCCTTCCCCTGCTCATCTCCCCACTGTTCCCAGCTGTGTGGTCTTCTACGCCCTTGCACCAGCCCTGGAATTCATCACTTTGCAGAAAGTGGCAGAAAAAGCATCCAGGTTATTTTGTTTTTGTTGGGTTAGTTTTCTGCTGCTATCTCGAGTTTAATTAGCTAATGGAAAGGTTTGATGAAAACCAGAGTTGATCCAAAGAAAACAACAAGATTTTGCCACTTGAATCAGGGAAGTAGAGAGGGAATGAAAGGGAGGTGGATGCACTGCTCCTTCCATATCTTTTGGAATCACACCTTGAGCAGTGGAGTTAACTGATGTTTGTTGATGCCTACACTGATCTGGGTATTATTCACTAATGACAAACCATAAGTTCTGTGATGTGGTTTTGTGTGATGTGGGTATGATCAACTCTGTTTCAGATAATTTCTGTCTTCCCAAGGAAGAATGTCAGGATATTTGGGACAGTGATGTGTAGTGAGTTCTACCTAGGTCACTTGCTCCTAAGTTGCATTTTTCTGCCTTGAGGCACTTTAGGGCTGGATGAGCAGTCTGTCTGTCATGAAGTAGTCTGTCTGTAAATGAATCACAGGAGATAACAACTGCCACCACAGTTATACAAACCATTCTCTTCAAAAGCCTGTCCCTGTGGTTGACTGATTTGCTGTGCCCTATTCAGGGTGTGAATTTCCTCCTGAGTCAAAAATATGTAAGGTAATTCTCTACAGTGATAAATCCTCAAGGCCTATTTTGCTTGGTCTCCTTTAAGCAGTACATTTTATCTTCACTTCTGCCTGCTTTCTGCTCCACTTTTCTTTTCCATTTTAATTCTATTTTTTGCTCTGTTTTTATTTCATCTCTAAGCTTTGCATCTCCCTCTTTCTGGTAGTGTCTGTAGGAACAGCTGGCAAAATCAGCAGCAATGACTCACTTAGCAGGAACAACAGCTTTACTGAGACATAATAGGTTTGCTTCATTTATTTCCTTAAAGTAGGGCAATGTTCTCCCTCTCTTTACTTTTTTTTTCATTCTCACAGTTATTAAACTTAAAAACTAATTTAAAGCCATCTTCTCTTCAACAGAGGGTAGGAGGAAAATAACCCAGCGTTGGATTTCATGTGACAGGGCAAACAAATGGCTTTCTGAAGTGCTGATTATACCTTAGCCTGCCTTTTAAAATGCATGTCCTCACAGAGCAGTTTATCCTTAGCTATGTTTGTCAGTGGGAAGGTAATTTGATAACTACATAGAAATAGTGCTGCTGCTGCTGCTGCCTTTAGTCATTTTTCTTATCAATTTGTCCCTTTGTTCTCATGATGCAGGACATCTCCAGCAGCAAACGCTTGTCTCTTTCGGTGACAGAAAGTCAGTCTTCTTCCAACTTTGCATACAGAAGGGATAAAGAAATGCTTTTTTTTCTTTACAAGGGCATAACAAACAGCAGTGATGTACCATGAATACCTAACAGGGTATTCAAAATTGCTGTCCCCTTCTCTACACTGGATGTAACAGACACAGGTCAGGTAAAGCTCTGTGCTAGTGTTGAGAGAACCCTTTGTGTCACCATTTTATTGCTGACATAGGGAGAGAAAGGCCTTTGCAATGCTGCACATTTGACCCTCTCCTGCATTTGAAGACCCTCCTGCAACCACAGCAGCCTGCATGATTAGAAAATGCACTTCATCAGTGTAAGCAGAACTTCTATAAATATTTGTTGATGTATTTTCCAGGATCATCATTATCACTTGTGTCTCTATCAGCCCTCAAAGACTCTTGTCAAAATCTAGGATTGTGATAGACAGTGTACAAACACATGATGGGACTTATCCAGACTACTCTGAATTCAGTTGGGCTCTTTCCATTATCTTTGGTGGGCTCTGGATCAAATGGTAATTTTTCCATTGACTTCAGTGAGGTTTGGATTGGGTCCAGTTGCAGGCCATTTTTGTTCTGGAGCGGTTGCAAGCTAGTGTTAGAAGAGAAGCAACAACTGGGTGTAATGAACAAGTGGAGAGAGGTGTAAGAGGCAGTATAAGCCAGTTCTGTTCATTAGCATGATTTTAAGCCTCTTTAAGTTTGATTTTAAAATGTAAGATATTAATAATCTCAGTTTCTGAAGTTAACTGCGTCAAAAGGGGGATGAAAACTGGAGGAGTCCATTGGAGGAAGGGGAATCCCTTTGGATATCCTGTGGGCATTGTCTGATTTGTAAAAAAGGTTACCATATTGTTTTTCAAACAACACAAATCCATTATAAAAGTGGTTTTGGGGGATTGGACAGGAATGGGGAACAGGTGGAGGGAAAATCTTATTTTTCAGGTTATCTGAGTCCCAAGAATGCCTTCTCCAGCAGGGCTGAGCTGGAGGTAACCAGAGAGAGGCTGGATGGAGGAAAGCAGGGAAAGCACATTTTTCATAGCTGACTTCAACATCTTATTCTCAGAAGCCTCTCAGAACAGAATCACTGAAGAAATAGTCTTGTTTTAAGCATGCTAATTCACTCTTCTCCTTTCTCTG
The DNA here is from genome assembly GCF_012275295.1 of Melopsittacus undulatus. Taxonomy (NCBI): domain Eukaryota; kingdom Metazoa; phylum Chordata; class Aves; order Psittaciformes; family Psittaculidae; genus Melopsittacus; species Melopsittacus undulatus. Next base: position 60,880,431 of record NC_047528.1, on the reverse strand, counting down.
CCTTTCCCCTCCATATTTGATTCTAGTCACTCCAAAGACATTGCAAGTCCTGTATAAAATGAACAGGAAATCCTGCTCAACCTGCTCTGGTAGTTTGGAGTGGTTAATGTTAGAGTAACAGGTTTTTGTAGAGAATCCAGTGCATCTGCCTCGTTACCTTGGGTTTATAACCAAAGCAGGTCAGATGCTGGTCACAGTATAGTACAAAGGTACCTAAAACTGGTGTGTTAAGTAATCCCACCAGGCTTTGAATAACCTCAAGGAGGATGGTTGTAAGGAAGAACTAGTTAGTAGAAGATTGCAACATCAGACTTTCTCTCTCCTTCCTTTCCTCTTTCCTTCTCTCTTTTCTTCTTTCCCTCATTCTTTCCTTCCTTTTTTCTCTTCCTTTCTTCCTCTCTTCTTTCTTCATCTCTTTATTTCTTTCTCTTTCCCTCTTTCCCTCTGTAGCAGTATGGGAAGGAGGAGGATGAGCAACTAGGACTAGGATCACAGTCTCACTTTTCCTCTAGTTCAAACAAATGTGTCTGAGAGTAGTGGGCTCCTGTTGGTGTTTTTTTTTGTTAATGTCTGTGTGTAGGGGGGGTTATGCAATGTTTCATTTCCAGAGGAACTTTGTCAATGTTATTTTTGCAGGAATAGGAAAAAATTAACAAGAGCAATTGAATCCACATCCTAATATAGCATATGATTTTATGCACAGAGGAGAAATGAATTGTTTTGCTAATGAAGTGATTTTAAGGTGCCTGGGGATTATTATGTGGCACAGTGAGATGATAAACAATTTTAAGGAAATTAATTCTGAGTCCTTACATGGGCTACACTCCCATTGCCTGAGGGGTACTGCTTTGGAGATTAAGCCTTTGACAGGGCTGAGCTGCACATATTTTCTACTGTGCTCATGTTTGGGTTTTTTTAATTGTTGTTGTTGTTTCCTTTTGGTGAGCAGAGTTAATCAGGTAACAATTTATTTTCCACTCTCATCTTCTAATAAAATTTGCCTCTTGGGAGCAGTAAGATTTTGAAGGATAACTGCCAGTCAAGGCTACCTATTGTTATTTCTTGTGCTTTGAATATGTTAACATCCTATTATTCAGTTCATTGCTCTGTGTGTATCTTAATGATTGTGCTATTCTTATTATTTTTGATGTTTTTTCATGGTTGTGTGGAAGGACCCTTTAGGAGACTATTTGAACACCTTAGCACTTGTTAATCTGAAGCAATCTGATTTCATCAATAAGCATAAAGATAAAATAAGTTATTTAATGCTGCTGGGAGTCTGTTATTCGTGGATCCTGATAGTCCTGTTGCAACAATCAGTGCACCAAGGGGAAAAAAAAAGGCCTTGAAATTGTGACCATCTGGTCACCTCTTTGTTTTCTTTGAGAGATGTGAAGGTAAGCATGCTAGTGCTCAGTGAAAAAAACAATACTGTACCTTCATCTTTCTTTCACTTCAGATGATGTTGGCTGTATATTGCAGGCGCGCTTGTGTCCATTAATGGTTTTGCTGTCTGGATCTGCAACAGAAATGAAATGTTTATCCTCTTTTTATTGGAAAAACCCTTGCATATCATTACGGGAAATCTTTAAATTCTTGTGATCTGTTTTGTTAGCCAGCAGTAGCATTATTAAACATATGATTCATTGTATCAGCAAAGCCAGACTTGCCCAGAAGAAGAGTAGTGGAAAATGAAAATGTTAAAGGCAATTGTTCTAAAGTCTGCTTGAGATTCAAAGTACTCTTATTGTTGAGAAATGTAAAAACACATACAGTCCATTTACAGCCATGTTGAAGTTATGATATAGGAAAGACTGTTTAAGGTAAGTCAGCAAGTTTTTGTTAGGCATCCAGCAGGAATAAAAAGACTAGTGTAAGAAAGCCTTAGGTACTCCTAAGCTGACAGATTTTCCAAAGGGATGCGCATTTAGGGTGCTGCCAGAAAAAGAGAAGAATGCTGGAAAATGACTTCTTGTGTTGAAAGCATTCCCAGGCCTCTTCTTATTAGCACTTTAGAATGATCATCAAAAGCAAATTGTCAATCTAATTATTCTGTGTTAGTGGCACAACAATATTTATCCCCACTTTGACCTAAATAGCCATGTAATATATGAGGAAGAAGAATAATCTGTGAGATGTCTTGCACTGAATATATCCCATGGAAGAAAAGCTGGTAATGGAGACTGGAGTGAGACAGGATTTAAAGGGGAGACCACTCTCTCTAATCGTGGAGCTTGAAGGGAGTGAGAGTGGATCAGTTAAAACAATGATACCATAATCATTTTTTCCTCCCCAAAATAGATGTGATAAACATTCTCCCTCTGTCATACCTCAGACTTGACCTGTTCCATCTGAGGCAGAAGACTCAGGTTATTTAGAACAATTTTTCAGGGATAAAGAAGATATACTTGCAACTTAAAAATCAAGAGGCTGCCAAGTGCAGCAGATATAGCACCAACACAAGCCCCTCACAGAAGAATCTGACCAAAGCACTGCTTGAGTGCAGCAGGAGTTTTCCACATCTTTCTGTAACAGATATAAGGACCAGGCTTGAATTCCTGATGGTAGACCTGTCATAGATACTACCAGGACAGGTTTCTTGCTTTTATAATAAGTTCCTTGCTTTTTACATCCCTGCCCGTCTGCTCTTGTGAGACCTTACCTGGAGCATCATGTACAGTTCTGGTGTCCTCAACCTAAAAAGAACATGGAGCTGTTGGAGCAAGTCCAGAGGAGGGCCACGAGGATGATCAGGGGGCTGGAGCACCTCCTATGTGAAGATAGGCTGAGAGAGATGATCTTTGAAGGTCCCTTCCAACCCAAACTATTCTATAAGTCTACGAGTTGGGGTGTTCAGCTTGGAGAAGAGAAGGCTGCATGGAGACCTCATAGCAGCCTTCCAGTAACTGAAGGGAGCCTGCAAGGATTCTGGAGAGGTACTCTTCACTAGGGACTGTGGTGATGGGATAAGGAGTAACAGGTTAAAACTTAAACAGGGGAAGTTTAGATTGGATATAAGGAGGAAGTTCTTTACTGTAAGGGTGGTGAGGCACTGGAATGGGTTGCCCAGGGAAGCTGTGAATGCTCCATCCCTGGCAGTGTTCAAGGCCAGGTTGGACAGAGTTTTGGGTGACATGGTTCAGCCTGAGGTGCCCCTGCCCATGGCAGGGGTGTTGGAACTGGATGATCTTAAGGTCCTTTCCAACCCCAACCATTCTATGATAATTTACACCATTGTCTGGGACAATGCTGAGCAGTTTCTAGCTTTTTCTGAAATTCACTTGAACTGTTTGACTTGTGAAAACACTCAGCTGCTTTTTTGGTGGCAGTTATTTTTGAGGAGGTGGGATCCCAGGAGGGGATAACTGCTCTCAGGCCAGCTGATTTCAGGGAGAGACAAAAGTGCTCATCTTAATCCTTTCTAGAACCCCCCATGGTAAGTAGCTGATTTTTCCTGAGTAACAGAACTAAACTTGGTAAATCTCTGACAATTTTAGCAATTTTGGCTTCCTCTTGCTGCTACCTCTTCTGCTTCTTCAGGTGCTTAAAATTATTGTGCTATTAAGTTATTTTAAAACTAACTTTAAGGAGAGATGCAATTTGTAAGAGAGAGTTGTTAGTGCATCAGTCAGTAGAAACCAGCAGTGGGAAGAATGTGATATTTATGCAAACTCTGATATAAGTTTATAGGTATGCAAACTGTATCAAAAGTGAAAAAACAAAGGTTGGGTTTTGAAACAGGATTTCTTCTATGGAATTTATATCAATATAATTTCATTTTCTGGAAAGTGTTATAATTAATTTCTGTCTTGTCCTTACATGCACAATTGTAAAATGTAAAACCTGGTATTTTTTAACCCACCCTAATCTCTGTGGTGGCACTTTCCAGAGCCATGGTGATTATCAAGCTTTTTTATATTTCATTCTATGCAGAATGTTGCAGAGAGGATATATAAATCTGTTTTTTCCCCCTGTTCCTTTCTTCCATTAAGAAAATGACAAAATTATTCAGACTGGAAGCATTTGCTCTTGTGTACATAAAAACATGCTGGCAGCTTTTGTACTTTGCATCGTGGAGAAAATCATAATATATCCCTAAACTTTGCCATCTTTATAATGGTCCTCTCCAAGAAGTGTACCTTGTGTTATTACTTTTTTAATGTTACCTTTTTTCTTCCTTCCTCATTATTTTCCCCCTTTCACTCTTGCTCTGGTTTATTTTCATGTGAGCTCCGTCAATAGAAAGCCTGCACCTCACCAAGCAGAAGCCCTTATATTTTCTCAGTGCAATCACTGTCTCTCTTGGCAGAGCAAAAGCCTGTGCTGCAGGGGACTGTGTTGAGGACAGCCTGCTGCCTTCAGGTGCCCCAGCCCAGGGGCACTGCTCCTCTGGTTGCTGGCATTCACCACAGCAAGCCTGAGTTCATGCCAGTGAAGGCATGCTGGAATTTCTGGGCAACTAGTGTGGGAATTTAGGAGCACGCCAGCATGTCAACACAGGGACACTTGAAAAGGCCGCTCTTTGGCCATTGGAAACCTTGTTAGTCACTGCTTGATCTGGGTGTGAGCAAAATGCTGTACCTCCTAAGCCGTCCTTTGCCCAGCATGATAGTTACTCTTTCTCTTTGTTCACACTCAGAAATTCATGCTCATGTTTAATCTGAGAGCAGCTGAGTTGTGGGAAATATTTTGTTCTCTATAAATACATTTCTCCACTATATATCTTGATATCTAACCTCTGTTCTTGGCTTCTGAATGCCTTCAAGTGTATATGAAGTGCTCTGTTTGCTGAACAAAGGGGAGTTCTGTATGCACAGTGGATGCCCAGAGTATTTCAGCTACACTAATATAATTTCCCTGCTTTAAAAGAGCCACTGTTTAAATATCCGTGCCTATATACACCAGTAACCCTCTCAAGATTAATTCAGACAGAAGGAAATTTATTTATTTATTTATTTCAATATTGTCAATTTGGTTAGAAAAATATGTCAGATTCAATTCTCTACTTCATCTTTAACTGTTTTCCACCTGCAAGTCAAATTAAAGGAACAATGGAAGGAAGGAAGGAAGGAAGATATTTTTATACAGTTAATGAAACAGACCTGGTCTGGAAATAATGAAGAACTATTTCTTCGTATTTAAGCTAATTATATTGTGATACAATCTTCCTAAGGTAGCAATACAGTTGAATCACCGCTGATGGTATTCACTATTTTCAAGAGGGAGCAGTACTGCATTATTACTGATTTGGAGCCAGTGACTAACTGAATCCATTTTACTTCTAAATTTGGTGAACAACATTATGGCAACTCTAATGGACACAAAAGCTATTCCTGTATTTGCTGATTATTCTTAAAACATGTCTCTTGTACCCAGCTGCTGATCAGCAGCTTTTACAACAGTATTAAGAATGAGTAAAGAGCTGCTGTAGGTATTTCGGGGTAAGGTTATTCTTTCATAAAGGCCTCCGCTCTTTATCAAACAGCTGTACCTACCCTTTTCTTGTGTTCTTCATACTTCGCTTTGTCCCATTTTAGCTGAAGATATTTGTTGACACATGGTGCATCTTGCACAAAATAAAGCACCTCTGAATATGGGCTTTTAGGGGTGGAAAGAAAAAGAGGAAAAAAAAGTATGAGTAATACCAGTCTGAGCCTTTCCTATAGCAAAGCCCTGGAGACTTGTGGTATGTTTGCAGCTGGTCACGTGGGGGTTGTCATGGCATCGCTGCTCAGAAAAAGAATGAATAGCTGGTGGTAGCATTTCAAACAATACATTTAACGAGTAGCAAACAGGAACTGAATGTTATAGCACAGCATTCCAAAAAGTATTTTATTCATATATAAAATAAATTACCAATTATACTTCACTAGGAAAGACAGTGGTATAAGTTATTAGTCAGATTAGATATAAGGAGGAAATTCTTTACTATGAGAGTGGTGAGGCACAGGTTGCCCAGAGAAGCTGTGGCTGCCCCATCCCTGGCAGTGTTCAAGGCCAGGCTGGATGGGGCTTGGAGCAATCTGGTCTAGTGGAAGGTGTTCCTGATCATGGCAGGGGGGTTGAAACTGGATGATCTTTAAGGTCCCTTCCAACCCAAACCATTCTATGAGCAATGCTTTACACACTACCATAAATACACAAAAAACTGTATAATGGACTATATTTGCCAAGCCTTGAATTAAACAGTATGCCTCAGTAATGCTCTGAGCAAACCACAGTGAGATGTGTCATCTTTTGCAGTGCAGTAACTTGTTTCAAACAGGTTTTTTTTATTCCATCGATAAATATGCACTTTTCAAAAGCCACAGCAAATGTGTTCATAGTGAAACAGTTGTGGTTTTTAACAGCCTTTTCACCTTTCTTTGCATGCCATCTGATTGCTAACAATTACAGAAAGGTCAGACAGATTTTCAAAAGCCAACTATTCACAAAGCTGACCACCGGTTCTCACTCAGGGCCACCTTGGCTTGCTTTCTCTGTAGGCAATAATTGGACAGGAGATGCATGGGCAAACATGTTTTCTCAGGCCCGCCCAAAAATGGAAAAGGAGCTTGTGCTCATTTAAGTGTGGCTTGGCCTCCTCCAAAGTTGGGCTTTAGGTGGTACAGTTCATTTGATGTTTCTGTCCCCATGGTGTGGAGCACCCTGAAGCTGGGTCTGGCAGTCTGTTGAAGAGCACTGCTTTTGGCTCATGCATTTTCATGGTAAGGTCTGCAGTTTCCAAGGAGAAGACTTGAATTACAGCTTGCAGCTGTCATGGGTCTTTTAAAATAGGTAGGGTAATACATGCTGCATAGAAGCACTGGGAAGTAAGGAGGGAACCTTTGGCTGACAGTACCAAAATTCACTAGCCAAAAAGGGTCTGTACGAGGATATACCAGGGGATATTCCACAAGGCTGTTCGTGCAGGTTGTTCTTACACAGCATCTCCTGTGGGTGTAGGAGAACAGCAACACACTGTCACATCTACCCAACACAGAATCAGAGCCACTGCACTCTTGAATCTTTATCTTGGTTGACTTTTGCATTTCAGTAGCAATGTGCAATTGGATATAGGGGTTGTGATTTTTATTCTAATTGCTGTGAAATGGCACTTACTTAAACAACAAAAGCAGATAAATTTAAAACCTTGATACGTTCTAACTTTGAACTGTAAGGCAAGTACTCTGATTTCCAGACAAATGATGGAAGCAATTGAAAAGTGTCTCTTCAGCTGCTTGGGTTCTTACTATTTCCTGTTAATGTAACAGGAAGATGTGGGAAATGTCAGTAAACATAAAAAAGAGCCGAAATGCATTTCTTCAAATATACGTAAAATCTGACTAGGCACATAATACAATTATATTTTGCTCCTGAACAAATAGAAATGCTTGTCCCTCATTTGCTTGGCAGCATCTTGGCCTCAGTCTTTTAAATGCTACATGTGTAATGATCTGTTATGGACAGATCCAAAGGGCACTGTTTTCATTATGATTTAACTGATTTTGATGAAGTCCTGAAAATATAAGGAAAGCGTAGCCTCTTACATTGATGGAAACATGACCAAACTGCTTCTCAATTAAAGTTTGTGACAGAAAGGAAGTGGCTTTAAACTTCCTCTGTGGTTGCCTGTTCTCTCTCTGCCCTTAGAAACTGTGGACCAGATATGCATTCATTCTCAGATGGGTTTTGGGTGGGTTTTTGTTGTTTCTGTGGTTTTTTGTTTTGTTTTGTGGTAAGGAAAGCAGAACTCAACAGTTTCAAAATTGGCTGTCTTTGTGTTGAGCTACCTAAGGTCCAGCAGGTGCTTTCTGATAGAAGATGGTCCTGGAAGACAGGAACAGCAGGTCCTACCTCTCCTAATTTCACAGCCTAAGTTTACAGCTACAACAGGTGTTCTTTAGAGTGGCATTTCACTGCTTAGTCAGAGCAGTCTTGTGAAGTACCCTTAACAAGTTAGAGGACTGGACCTATTACCTCTGCAAGATAAAGCAGATATTTATGAAACTTCTATTCTGTATACAATTTTATGAAGTCACAGCCATGGGAATTTCCATGTTATGTGCAGAAAGACTTGCATATAATTTCTTGATAGCAAAAGGTATTACCTGCTGATAAAGAAATGAGAAATAAGTAGATAGTGAACATGAGATGATTTTGGAAAAAATGCATTTTCCACTGTACATCCACTTTCCAATGTATACATGTCTACATTCAGTTTTCACATAAAGCAAAGAGAATTGTGTTTTCTGCAGCATAAAAACAAGGTCATTAATAATAAATACCAAGCTACTTTTCTAATATGGCAATTTTGGAGTGTGCTGAGCTTCTTTTCTGAGATCTTAGCACCCTATGCTATGGCTCATGTAGATTTCTGGGTATATTTTTTAGTCTCTTTTTGCTTTTGGTCCAATTTTTAAGAAAACCTGTACATATAATATATAAGGCTGAATGCTCTGTGGGTGGTATCACCGATAGGAATTTGAATCTTGGGTTACTTCCCCCTTGAACTATGTTGCAAGGTTAGTGAGTTGCTGCCCTTTCCTCTCCTACTGTCTGCCAGAAGAGCTTGGGATGGCTCAGGAGCTGCCAGCTACAGCAGCTGCTTGTGCTTACAGTCCCATTATGGAGTAAGTCAAAGAATATGCTTCTTCTCCCACCGCACACCTAATATAGATCAATGTCTTTGGAGGTACTGTTGCTCACAGTGACCACAAGTACCTTTTCCATGGTTTGCTTTTGCTGAGAACTTTGTATATATGTGGCAAGAAGATATATATAAGAGGCTGGGTGTACATGCCCTAAAGCTTTAAGGGTTCTCTGTATGTGTGACAAGGAAAGTAAGTCCTCTATTTTGTTGACAACTTTCCTGGTTATTTTAAAGTTATGGCAATTTCTTCCTTTATTTTATGAAGTGTTTTTCTCTGACTGACTTTGAGCATATGCACAGGCTGAACTGCAGGACTGGAGTCGCTTGTGGGTGTGTTTGAGGACCAGTCCCAGTCTCCCATCGTTCACTGCTTGTCCCTGCATGGGCAATTGGAGATGTTGTGAGAAGCCAATTTCTTTTGGTCAGTTCAGTATGTTACATGATAGGATCCAATGCTGTGACTTTGACCCTGCAAGCACACACCCTTATCATGTAACTCACCAGCAAACCACCCCACTGAGTAGCTGAAGAGTCCATCTGTAGTCCAGGGGATAAAAAAAGCAACTGGAAAACCTGCTGGGGTGAGTGGGACTGGCTTGCCCTGTGCATGCAGCATACCTAGCTGCTTCCATCTAAGGGCTGCCTGCATTCAGGCAGGCTCTGGCTCTGTGCATACGTGTGCAGTGGAGCAAACTTTTCCCAGTGTGGCATGAGTGCTTGCTGCGCTGAGTGTGCAAAGCGAAGGGGACGTGAAGGCTATGGCTCCCACTGCAATACAAAAGCAGATTTACCAGATGCTTCCTTTAGACTTGACCCTTTTTGGAATCTTTGAGTGGGAATTAATTTTTGGCTGGGGAAAAAAAAAAGGTTGTTTCCCACTTATTGTCTGAAAAATTGAGGGAAGGGAAAGGGGGTGGGAAGAGAGGAAGAGGAAGGGAAAACATTGCCATAATTATAAAGAGTTTTATTTATCTATACATCTATCTACCTACACAATTTAAAATCTTTTGGACAATGTTTGGTAAGATCCAGGATTTCCTTGATCTACAGCAAAAAGCCAAGTAGATTAGTGCTGATAACTGATTTTCCTCAGTGGTTTTAATGTGGGAAGAGGGTACAGAGGGAGAGGACTCTTGGATGATTGACTGAGCCTCTGCATTGAGGTCTGTTTGCTCGTGCACTAGTCCTTAGCTTTTTGAGGAAGGATGGTCTTACAGTGTGGATGCTAGGGAGTGTGTACACAGAGAAGAGGCCAGGGCCCTGTTCTCCACCTTTGCCTGAGGAGGGGAGCCCTTTCAAGGTAACCCCAGAAGGTCCTGAAGCTGCTGAAAAGCCTGTCTGTAGCCAGAGGCCAGCATGTCCTGGCACAGAGGGCTGCGTGAATCAGCCCAGGAGGCCCATCCGTTCCAAGGTGAGGCTCTGCATTCAGCTATGTGTTCTGGACAGTGATCACTGCATCAATGGCTGCACCGAAGATGATAAGCTGTCTGCTGTGTGCAGGCTGGGGGTGTTGCTGAGTCTTTGTCTGGCAGCATTCTACTTCGTGAGTCTTTCCCTTGTCTGGCTTTACGAGAGCAAACCTCTGCCTACTTGTCAGCATGAGGCATAGCTAAATTTGTGGCTGGAATGAGGGCAATTTGCCAGTGCAGACAAGGCCCACATTACTGGAAGAGAGGTGGTAAGCCTCCTAAGAGCAGCACAGAGGAGAAAACTTGGAGGGGCCTGGAGCATAGCAACCTCCTGAAAACTGAAAAAGCACAGTGAAGCAGTAAAGGTTTTTGGCAGATGCCAAGAGAAGCATTGTTTTGTGTGTTTGTAGGTGGGTGCATGGTGGTGCACATGTGTTATGGGAATGGACTGTGATATTGCTCATGTGAATGCTGTACACTGCAGTAGGACACACGTGCCTCTGTGTGCACACCTCAGGCAGGCCTGGCCCTTTCACTGTGTAGGAGGCATGTGTGATAGCAGGTGCCAGTATTAATTCTTGCTAATGTGCCGCTTAGTGTTTTAGATTTGTGCCACTGCTTTCAGGGCTTATATTAATTCTTACTGCTATAAATATCTGATTGCTTTATAATGGCTAAAACAAGTTAGTGCAGAAAATGAGGAATTAGTTACAGTTTTATTAGGTCTTTGGAGGTGTATTTTCCTTTTATCTTTCTTTCTCTACTCCATCCCACAGAACTGGATAACCTTAAAAAACCATTTGTATCCCATTTTCATTTTTGACTCTCCTCCTTTAAAAGTTACTGAGAGAGAGGCACTCTTTTTCTGAATGCAAGCACTATCTAAACATAAATCCTCTGCTGTTCTAAACCTGTTGGGCACACAGAAGTCATCTGCTTAAGGGCATGGGTATGATTTTGGGGTTAAAAAAGATCTGAAACACTAATCTAGTTGTATCTGTCTGTCTCTCCCCACTGGCTTGGGGATACCTGCCAACTGCAAAATTACATCAGTATAATCAGTCCTGTTATGGGTCAGTCAGACACAAGAAGCCATCACACTGACAAGTACTGCTAGTCTTACCTGTGCATCCTGCTACTATTCATCCTGTTCTACACAAGCAAGAGAGGAAGGTGAGTCTTACACTGCTACCTTTGGGTTTACCCTCTGGCTTACTTGGATTACTTACTTTGGTTTGCTGGCACAGAGGCAGCAAATTACAAGGTTCTGGCGCTCTGAGGAATACCTCATCCAAACCCTCTCCCTTCTTTTTGAGTGAGAGCAGATGTTTTGGACAGGCAAGTTTTGTTCTCCTTGAGGGTTTTATGAGCCACCATGAAGCCAGAATGGTCAGGCTCTTCAAATGAGGCTCAAATACAGTGCTAGGCTATACTGTGTAGAAGAAGAGCTCCTTTATGAGGATGGCATGAGGGAACCTGCAATTGTGCCATTTCCAGTGGGCTCTCAAAACCTCATGGAAACACCCCCATGTGGAAGTTAAACTTTCCTAGTGCATCGGGTGCAAGAGGAATAAGTTCCTGTGTACAAGAAGCATATTTTGCTTTTTTGACATTTCTGCTTGTTCGATGAGTGACCAGACCTTCCATCTGTGGAACTTAGTTGAGATATCACAGCTATTTCCAGCAGGTGGCAGATGATAATCACACTACTCACCAAATCTGGGGACAAATGATGTGTTTTCCAGACTGTTTATTCAGATATTGACTTAAATATACACATTATATAGTAGCTATAAATGTGTTTCCAACAGCAATAAAATAAGATTGCATAATTGGAGCCGATTAGTAGTTACCCATGATAATATGTAATTAAATACTTGGGAATCAAGTGTGGTATGATTTTTTTTTTTAATTCAGCTTTGATTTTTTTATTTTTTTTTTATTTTTTATCTCTCAGATCAGAGAAATTGCTTCTATTCCAAAAACCTCAAAATAACCATCTGGCTAATTGTGTTTCATGGTGTAAGATTATCTTTGCTCATGTACTGTGATGGGAGGGAGCTCCTTCATGCAGTCATGCCTGGATAATCAAAAAAAACCCACATGCTTTAAAGAATTATATGCTAAAATTATCGTGCCAAATTGTGCACATTGCCTTTTCTAGGTAGCATCTCACTGGCAGAGTAGCTCTGCCTATGTGGTACTACTGACAGAGGGAGGGTTTATTTCAGATTAGCAGTCCCTAGTAAGGACCAGATTTAGCTCCTTTTGCTCTCATTAGTCGTTACTCAAACACATGAGTAATGCCAGTGGTTCAATGGGAGCTATTCACCACGCAGAGAGAGGGTGGCATTTGCAAGCTGACCCGCTAGCACTGGCTTCAATGGGATTTTTGAGCAAATGGAAGACCACAGGATCTGACCCATAGTAAACGCGTGACAACATGGAAAAGTCTCGTCAGGGTTTATAGCTGTGTGTGGGATAGCTGTGTCGCTCACAGCACTGGCTGTGGATGAATTATTCCCAAAGCTTCCCAAAGTCAATGTAAACTTTATAGCATCTGTCATATACATCTTGCTTATAGCAGAAATCTGGGACATATCTCAGAGGCAGAAAAGTGTTTGTTTTATGGGTGGTTTTGGGTAAATGTTAGTAGCGTAATCCTAGTGGCTTTCCCCTGGGGGACTGTACACCCCCATCTAGGGGGGATATGAAGGAGAAAATGGGGTAAGAGCTCTCCCTTGCAGTCTTACCAGAAGAGATACTATTGGTGCTGCTAAACTGAGGGGGATTGTGGCTTTGCCTTGGAGCTGGAGAGCAAGGATGGAACCCTGTGTTGTCAAATTAGTTCTCATAAGGAACAGAGAAGACTGCAGATGAGCTGGTGACATAAAAGCAAAGAAGCTATGAAGATGATTATGGCTGCCAATATGCAATTACTTATGAAATACGGGTGTTTATACGCCTGCTTGCATAACCACGTATTTATTGTAAACAGCAGTACCCAATATTTAAAAAAAAGTAAAAAGTCTCACTGCTGCTCCATTTTTCGTTCTCAAGATTATTTGATGTTTTCACTTAGTTACAGCAGTTCCACAGAAGCCTGATGTGGGAGAGATGAGGATGGATGAATACTTACTTAACTGCAGTAAAATTCACCACATTTCATTCTTGTACATAATCACTTGCTTTGCTTTGGGTTTGTTTTTCTTTTTTTCCATGTAAGATCTTAATGCAGTTTTATTACATTATAATCTTTTATGGGAGGATAAAGGGATTTGTTCCTTAATAGGAAAGCAAAGGTTATAGGCTCAAGTAAAGCAGATATGACCTAGAACACAAGGCTTCTGCGAGTTTAGCCTGAAGGTATTTCATGTTGGTAAACTTCATCGGAATCCTGAATGTTCTGTGCTTGCTGCTGAAATGACTTGGATTTTAACAAAGTTACATAATTTAGGAGGATGCTAGGTGGGCAAATTTTTAGAAGTGATGGACAAGAATTAAGACAGCAAAGTGTTCTTTTTTATTTTTTTACTTTTAATAAAGATTAAAAAACCATACAACAAGAAAATTAATTGTATTGTCTCAGCTATTGTAACAACCAGTTCTCACTGGCCGCTTTTTCCTGTAATTAAAGCCATTTTTCTTTTCCCCATTCTGGCCTCTTCCTGGCCCAGAGTTCCAGCGACAACCAGCAAAAATGTAAGATGTTCTGAAAAGGCAAGCAGTAAGAAAGTAGATACACTTTTCTGCCTCTATTCTGGGGTCACAGTGGAGATCTTTGCTTGCTTTCAGTGTAGTAACTGCAGAGCAATCCCCAGTTTTCCTGTTTCTAATGCACAGATCTATTTTTATCCAGTATGTGAGTGTACTGTACACGTATATTATACTGGTACGTACACATGGAGTTCAGCAACAGCCATCTCAGTAGTGTCCACTCTTTCCCATGTTTCTTCTTCAATTAAACTTCAATTAAATTTTTGTGAAATCTGTGCTTTCTTGTCACTGTTGCTGACATTTTGCTAATTAAAACCTTCTTCTTGTCATCATTCTCTTTTTTTCCTTCTCTCGTGTAATGTAATGGCCAAAGTGTTTTCCTGACAGACTCATCATACAAGCAATTTCATTAGTTTGTTCATTCCTCTGTAGCTACATCAGATGCAAGCTCTTAGCCTTCGGAGACACAAGGTAATCACAGACTCATTCTTCAATTTCATACTTACACTGATTATTTCTGCCATACCTCACTATGCATGGAAGCTGGGGAAAGAACTGCAGCCTTTTCCTGGCCAGTTGTGGTTCTAGGACTTCAGGGCAGCCACTCCCCCACTCCTCCTTTTCCTATCTTACTGTGAATGGTATCACTGCATGGCCTGAATTTACCACTTAGTCAAGGCATAAGATTCAGAGGCCCTGCTGAAGACGTCTTTGCTTCTCCACTCACTTTCCCAGGGAAAAATGTTTATTGGGTCACCATGGTCAGAGTAATGATATCATGTAGCATCTCTATATGGATAGTAGCTGCCTTTAAGCCTTGTATAAATATTATTAGTTGAAATTATCTATGTCTTCCTCAAATTCAATCACAGTATCTTGCCCAGTCATCAGATCATAGTCATGCTTTGTGTCACAGTGATATTTCCTTAGATTTGTCTTAACTATGTTGTTCCTTCACATAAATATAGGTGGCAGCTTCATGCTACCCAGGGGATAGTAGGTTCATATTTTGTTAGTTTCTTGCATAATGCAAAAGGAGATTAGAAAGCTTCTTATATTCTGTTTCCTCCCGAGAGAAAGCTATCATGTAGATCAAGAGAGGAAATTATTTCCTTGCTTGGCACAAATGAGTCACAGAAAATGACCTTCTTTGTAGTCTAATTTAGACCCAAGAATCCTCTGAAGAGCTGATAATATAAACCCATATGGCTTGGATGAAGAAAGTTGGAAAAGATATTGTCACTAACAGACTCATCCACATCTTAAAAAGCAGCATTTTACTTTGCCCATATTTTTTGATCAGACTGCTAGCAGCTGCAACCCTCATGTTGCCTGCACATGTTATCTATAGTACACACACACACATGCAATACACTGCTACTGAGGTTTAGTTTCAACAATAGAGATATTGAAAAAGCAATGCACAGTTCTGCGGCTGTTTCTTATAATGCATTTAACATCTTTAAAATACATATTTTTGTGAGTTTTGCAACATTGCTCTCATTTACATTGTTGGATTGCATGGCATGTTGATTTGGAGACAGATGTTTATTAGAGAGGAAGCAAAAAGCTATTAGCCTTATGTCAACAAAACAACAAAACAGAAAATAAACTGGCACATTGATACATGAAAGCACTGTCAAAGAGCTTCAGCAGAGCAGGGCTGGTGGGAAACCAGCAGAGTAGCTGGGAAGCACAGTGAGCTGCAAGTAACTCTTTGCAGATTTTCATGTGAGGAAGACTGATATATTCCATGGCGAAGAGTGTAAGAAGGTGCCAGCTGGTTTTTTTTTTCCTTTCTTTCTTTCTTTTTTTTTTTCCTTGCTATAACCGTTCTTGGTTTTGGTTTGGTTTGTTTGTTTTTTCTTTTTAATTTCTAGGTTTGGGTTTGTTTGGTTGGTTTTTTTTTCTGTTTTGGGGTCTTGTTCTTAACATTGATCTGTTCTGATTGTTGCTAATCTCAGTTCTGTAGGTATCTTGGTAGTTTCTTTTATGCTTAAGTACAGAAGCTGGTGATGCTTAAGTACATTTTAAAGGAAAGGCTGGGTTTAGGGTTGAATTTTGCCACAGCCTTCCTAGACATATCCATGCTCTTGGTAAAGCTAGGACATCCTGAAAAACAGTCTGGAAGTGTATAAGCATGTACTCCTAAAGCTGCCCAGCATGCCAGTGTGCCCCAGTCACACCTTTGGACTGGGATTCTTTCTTCTCTGGTTGCTTACGATCCTGGGCAAAGGATTTTAAAGCATCACAGCTCATGGGTCTCTTGTTTTTCATAATATACAAGTAGAAATCCAGACAGTGTATTTTTTTTTCCCAACCAACAAATGGTGTACACCACACACCCTCATGAGCAGCCATGCTAGCACAGGGAGAGGTTATACCTGAGTATAGTGATAGCTGAGGTTAGGACGTAGGGGTGACCGTCACCTTAGATAACAGCATGAATCTGTGCTAGTTCGAATAAAACTAAATTTAAGAGTGGTGGGCTCTGATTGCAGACTTGGGTGCACAGAAAGGGATGGGGAATTCATGCGTAGTCTCATTTTGTGAACATACAACAACTGGGTTATAGGTAGATACCTTGTTTTGTTTCATGGGCATAAAGGAAATAGAAGTGCCATGGCTGTGTTAAAAGAACACAACTGCAGATTGGGAAGCCCAGTCTGTGCATCTGCTGAGAGTAACTCTTACAGCTGCAAATGCTGGGAAGCGAAGTGATATTGATTTTGTTTTTTAATTAGTATGTTGGGGTCAACCTTCTGCAGATGAGAAAAGCTTCAGAGGGGGAAATGAGGTCAACTGAAGTCTTTACTTACCAGAGGCAAACATAGGAAACAGACAGAAGTACAATATTTTATCTGAGATGTCTATAGAGCATGGAAGCAGGTTTCTCCCTGTTGCTGTTGTGGAAGATTTATCAGTTCCCAGCATCAGTGTGTAGAAGTTTCTTTGGCTACTGAATCACAGGTACAAACATAACATGTTTTAAAACAGATTTGTGAGCTCACTTGGGGTCAACTTATAGGGATCCCAACAATAGTACCTATTGTCCTTTGCTTATAGGTAAACTTTATCCACTTGCTTACAGCTGTTGCTTCTGCCTGTGTACTGCATTGTGTGTAACAGTTGTTTGCCATTCTTCTTCAGTGACGTGACTCAGTGGGCCTGCATTTATTTTGTGCAAGTATGTTCAAGGTGTGTTGTGTGGCAAAGGAGCACAAGCAACAGCCATTTTATATTCCTTTTTTATCTGTGAGCATGCACAGAGTTTCAAAACAGGGACAGGGAGCACTGAAGGTATCACAGGGGATGCAAACGACCAGTGGGCAGAGGGGCTGAAGTATTGCAGTGAGCTGGGAGCATTATGGAGAAGGGATGACACACGGTAGGTGGAACAGGGATAAGGCAATGAGGCTACAGAGGACAATGGGCATATTGTAGCGAGGAGGATGGAGTTATGGCATGGATGTTGGTAAATGGAAGCCTATGCTTTACAAAATCCCTTCAGAGTCTTGTGCTATAGAAGTACTTTTATCAAATTACATACGTCACTTGGCTATGTAGACAAGAACACAGTAATGCAGCTCCTTAATATAGCTCACTGTTTCTTTTTATGGCTGCAAACTTGCCAGTTTCCTTCAGATTTAGGCCCATACCTGTGTTAGAAAACCCGGATGCCCCAGGCTTTCCTGACTTCCCAAGTATCTCCTTCCCAAGTTTTCATTTGCTCTTGTATATTTCAATGTCTCCCTTTTTTTCTTAAAAAAAGGGAATTCATTTTGTGTTGTATCTGCCATGATTCAAGCAATGATGGACTGCCAGCTATATTCCTTTAGCTAGCCTGGACAACTTTTTGCCTACAGACTTCATGCTGCATGTGACTTAGTATTTGCCTTGTGATTTCTTGCTGTCCTTTAATACATGCTTTTTAATATATGTATAGCTTGTTCTTGGTGTGCCTCTTACTTCAGAAATTATAGCTGAAGCAGGAAAGCGTTGGATTCTAAGGGGTTTTTTTCACTTTTTTTTTTTTTATTTTATTTTCAGCTGCAGGCTTGAGAAGGGATGTTTTGTTGTGCTTCTTGGCCATGCTGGACTGTGATGTGTCTGGGCTGTTCTGCATAGGCATGGTCCAAGCCACCTCGGGGGGTTGTGACTGTCTGCACGACAGGTAATTTGATTTTTTGCTTTATGAAGTAATCTGTAGGCTCCTATTGCACTTTGTGTTCTGCTTTTGCCAGACCTCCAGGGAAGGAGTATTTCAATTACTGACTTTACAAGACCCAAAGCTTGGCGTTGAATGCTGACACAGGTCCTATTTCTTGCTGTTTAACGTATAATCATGCAAGACTGAAATCTGAATTCGCTGCTCTTCCCATGCCATCAGGTAGAGCGAGCTTTGCCGCTGATCTAATGGAGCCAGGAGACAGACTGGCCTGCTCCCAGCGCCCAGACAGGTTTGCTTATTTACCACGGGACTTCTTTTTCCCACTAATGAATGGGTTTCATCCTGGGGCATCGCAAGTGCCCTTTCGTTATGGCTCTGTGGGAAAGAAGACTTGAACATCCCTCTCTCCCTTTCGCCAAGACGCGCAGGCCGCAAGGCCGGGCCCCGCGGCTGCTCCCCGTCGGTGGGCGCTGTGCACGGACAGTGCCCTACAGCTGGTCCGCCCACCTCCCGCCGCTGCCCTGCAGCCGTCCCGGCGGGGCCGGGGGCTGCCGCTGCCGTACGGGCCGGAGCCGCCTTGCCCTAACGGTGACGGGACAGGGCAGAGGACGGCGGTGGGAGCGGCCGTCCCGCGCCGGCTGACGGGGGGGGGGGGGGCCCGAGACGCGGCGTGCGCTCCAGCTGTTGCAAAGCACCGCAGCACCCTCCCTTCCCCCCCCCCGCCTCATCTCCCTGGCACCCCGCTCCCCCTCCCACCACCCCTGGCGGGCAGAGGACCAATGAGCGCCGCGGCCGGCTGCCCCGCTGGCCAATGAGGGGGTGGCAGCGGGGCGAGGGCGGGAGCTGCCAGCGTGAAGGGGGGAGAGTCGGGCGCTGTGCACCGCTTCGCTCGGCTGCTCGGTCGCGGCAGCCGGGTCGCTGCGCGTTCCGAGCCCTGCGCTCGCCAGCTCTTTCGCCTTCCCATCGCGGCGGAGCAGTTCCTCTGTCTCCTCCTCCCCGGTCCAGCCTGTGCATCTCCGCGGCGGCGGGGTTCGAGCGCTGCCGATCGCCAGGCGCGGCGGCGGCACCACCACCACCACCATGGCGGTGGAGGAAGAGGGGCTGCGGGTCTTCCAAAGCGTCAGGATTAAAATAGGTGAGGGCGCGGGGTGTGGGCTCCTGGCAGCGGCAAGGAGCCCCTCTGGAGCGGGCCGCGCTGAGCAGCGCCGCTGCCGTGAGGCACCGCGGCCGGACGCTCTGTTGCGCTCCCCTGAGCTGCGCGTCCCGCCGGGACAGCGGTTGGGGGTGGCGGGGGCGGGCGGTGCCCGCGGGATCGGCCGTGCGGGGCTGGAGCCTGTGAGGCGGCCGGGTGCTGCGGTGACAGGCCGGCAGCGCCGGCGGGGTCCGGGCGGCGCAGGGTGTTAGGCGGATTTCGAGATTTTTTAAATAATTTTTTTCCTTTTAGTCGCTAAGCAACGCGGTAAAAGTTTGGAGGCGGTCACCGAGTCTCAGTACTTTATGTCACTGGCAGAGGTGGTGCGGAACCGGCCAAAAAACGGCTGTGGGAAGCAGCGTGTGCTTCAGCCTCTTCCCTCAGCAAACGGGACGGGCTGAGGCTGCTGCTTCACGGCTTCCTCCGACTCGCGTTGCTGTTGATTGAGTTCCAAACCACATCATTAGAAAGTAAGCGACAGATGTCGCCTTGCAGATTAAACTCTCCCTGGTAGAGCTCAGAGCGTGCCGGCTGGGAGGGAAAATCCTGCGTTTCCGTAACAGAGGCAAACGGAGAGAAAGCGGAGGGAGCGGTTTGCCTCCCTTCGATGAGGCATGGTGGCCGGGAGCTGAAGGGGAAGTGCAGAAGTTTAGCGCTGGACTCGCAGTGATGGGTACCGAGGGAGTTGTTGGGCTGGTAGCTTCCTATTAACTCTTCTCTTACATGTCCGTGCACATGAAAACAGATTTGCAACCACCAGTTGTCATGTTAGATAAAACTGAGAGCTAAGTTTGCTAGGAAATCTCATTATTTGGGTAGTGGCATTAGCATTTCAATGAGACCATTACTAAGATCGTTTCCTTAAGTTCTAGCAGGTGGTTTAGTGATAGTAGATTTTAAAAAGTAAAATTTCATAACAGAAACTAAAAATTGTATGTTGATTCTGTATTCTTTTATACATGCAGAAAATAGATATAGTAAGACTATAAAGTGTTGCCAGACTTGTTTTTTGTCTCTTTTCAAAGAGGAGAGGGGAAAAAATAGAATTCTTTCCACAAAGGAGTGATTCAGACAGCATGCAGGTGATGGTATTGAAGGTTGTTCCTATCTGGCGATTTTCAGAGTAAGAACACATCTCACATGATGGAGGATAATGACTCTTGGGTATTGTTTACAACAAACAGTGATGTTATTATACCCAAATGACTGATGTCACTGGAGTGTGGGAATTTCTTTGAGTGGTAGAAGAGATCAAAGATATTAATGGCGGCAAAAGATTTGAGATTAATCCCATTAAATCATGGATTGAAGTTAATCCTGCTGCTGGCTTCAGTTATCGGAGCCCTCATCAGAACTAAGCATTTGATTAACATGCAGTACTGCAGCCAGCATTCCCGCTGCCTTTTAGCGTGGATAGTAGGTAGGAAAAGCTGCGTGCCTCACTGGTACACCGGTGCTTCATTTCTGCCTTCCAAGCAGAAGGTCTTTACTCAATGAACTGCAAGAATGATGCCTTCTGGAGTACTGCAGTGCCCAGGTTTTCTGCTGTACCTCGGCAGAGGGCGGTAACAAGTACGCACAAAAGCGAGTGCTTTCCTGCTGTTCACTAGAAAGTATCTCAAGGCAGAGCCATCAGCTTTCGTGGCAGGAACATGAGTCTCTGAGATTTGCTTTTGAAAGTTAAATACCTTTCTGCAGCTGACTGTCTTTCATGAAGTTGATCAGACAATTAGAAGTGGCAGGATTGCTCTGATGGATTGAGGGAGTATTTATAATCTAACAAGCCCTGTAAAGCAATCCTAATCTTGAAGAAATTGTATGTTGAATCTTGTAGGCTCCCTGCAAAAAATCCTGAGAGTGAATTTGAAAGGAGGTAGTGAATGTTGACAAAAAAAAATGTAGTGTCCCTCTGGTTATATTCAAGAGTAAACTTGTCTGTTAGCAGTTCCCATTTGCTAGTATCTTGTAGGTTTCTCTGTTTTCTAGTGGCAGGACACTGAATCTTTTCATGAGTTAAGTGATAAGTTATTTGAGGACAAAGGGATAGGTTATTTCCCATCTTGATTTGCTTGTATTTTTCGTGTTTGAGAAGTGATCAGTCCTGTTCTTTAGGAACTTGCTTCATGGCCAAGCTCTGACAGATCTCTGACTTTCAGATATTCTGTGACTGATCTGGCAAGATGTCTTCTTCTCTGTAGTACCTTTGCTGGCAAATCATGAATGGGGGCACTGCTATACAAGTGTGCCTCAGTGTAAGTCTGACAAAATGTAGGACTGATGCTCTGAAGAATCGGTGCAAACACACTGTGAGATCAGTGTGGGACACCGATGGTGGTGTGCCTTTCTTAGTAGAGAGGCTGATGCAGTTTGGAGATTTCAAGCTGTGCAAAACATGTATAACCTAGAGATGTTTGAATGCCTTAATGTGAAGTATTGCATGGTTGGGTCTTGTCCTGTATTTCCAAGAAGCTTCAGGTAAATGAAAGCATTTTCTACTGCTGGTATAAGTTCTTCAGTTGGGAACTGATGGGCTGCATAGAGCCACATCTAGCTAGATGGGTAATTATATTGCAGACCTAAATGCTTCCACATTCAGAATAGTGTTGTTCTAGTCATGTTTGGATTTGGCTTGAGCCATCTCTTTCATATGCTGAAAATATAACCCTTGAGCTTTTTAGGAACCTGTTTCCCTCATACAGCTGCAATACCAATGATGTGCCATTTCCAGAAGGTGTCTCTTTGAGATCCTGAAGTTGTGGAGCAATGGTATGAACTCTGCCATTGTGGGTAGTAGTGCTAAGAGGAATTGTTATTGTGCTACCTCTTGTCCAGTTTCTGGTTTCTTTTGTGGTTTGTTGAATTGAAAGAACTCAATGCCTAGCTACTTCCGTTCATGTCTGTTGCAAGGAAGGAACATACAATAAAAAGAAAAAAAAAGTAGTATCTGTGCTAATGAATGCACTGTTGAAATGTCTGTTTGAAATCGGTTTATTTTGGCTTCCCATAACTGCAACTGTTATACTCTTGTCTTTTTTCCTTAACTGAAAATTATTTTTACCGGAATCCCTTGTACATAAACAAAACAATGTGTCATGTAAGACTAAACAAACACTTCCTATAAGATTGCCACTTTGAGGAAGTGTGCACTGCTGATATTTCCATGACTCAGTGTTTCAAAACCTGAAAGGAAACAACATAAGGCTCTATGGCTGATGATTGGCTGGAAAAACTACAAAGAGACCTTCTGCTTGACAATATGACTTGTGTTGTACTGTTAATAATGTTTAATAAATATACTTAATTGTTACTTCTTTTCTCCTTAAATGGCATCAACTATTAAGGTTTCAGCTGAGAAAAGAAAAGCTCATATTCAGCACTTCTGCTGTGGAAGGCTGTATAGTAGCTAGTAGAGAACTTTCTGCCAGATTTTACTTTGTGAAATTATTTACACTTGAAAAATACGGAGAAACAGCTCATCTGTGAATTCTCACTGTAAAGTAACAAGCTTTCCAGGTCCCTGAATTTTAGTACTCTTTTATTTAGCTCTGTAATCGTATTTTTTTCTAGATGTAGCAGTGCTTGCTATACAGGTTAAACTGTCTCACAGTTTTGAAATAATAATTGGAACAGGAGGATGCTGCATGTCAAGAGGCTAGTGGGGCCATAATATAACAAGGAGGACCCTTTGCTCATTGTTCTGTTGACTTTGGAAATCATAATGGTCCACTGTGAGAGCTTGTTGCAATTCAAGACACTAATAAATTTCTGAAACTTTTATCATCTTCAGAAAGGGCCAGGTATTGACCTTTTCTGGTTACAGGTGCTGAGATCAGAGTCTGAAATGGGGGTCTTGCAGCAGCATAATCTCTCTTCGGTGCTAAGTGTGATCAGAAGCATGAAGCTGTGAAATTTTTGTGATGAAGGTTGGGTACTACCTGATGTGAGCTGGTGCTCCACTTGCAGCTCACCCTGCTCAAATGAAACCCACCATTCTCTTAGAATTCAAAGCCCTGTTTTACACTGTGATGACCCAGTTGACTAGATGGAGGACTGTTGGTCTTTTGTAGCCTGTACTGTCTTTCTGACTCCTCATTTTCTGTGCCGTCTTTACTGATTCATACAGAGCTATTTAGTTTAGGACATTGCGAAAGCAATTGGACTTCTTTTTGTAAACTGAGAGTCTTGGGTGAAATCAGGCAGAGTATTTGCTTAAGTGCTAGTATACTAGTGTTTACGCAGGTTGATTGACAAGAGAAGGTATTTACTGCCCTTCTGCCATTAAACTTGACATGGAATCAATGTTTGAGAGATGCCTCTCTGCATTTCTGTAAAATTAGGAAGGAACTACCTTATCTCTGACAAACTTAAGGCCTCTTCTAAATCTAATAATCCTAAGGTTGATCAGGGAAATCCATTTTGCCTTGAGAAGATGTTCCTTTTTAGTGCTGTCTGTTGATATTTAGTGCCTCATCTTATGTGGTAACTTGTAAAAGTAAGCACAACTAAATATGCTCCCTGCATAGTAGTGTAAAAGGATTTATCCCTACTTAAGTAGGGCATAAGGTCATTGAATAGATATTTTAAAAATATTTTCCTGGCTGCCTGTACATACAAACCAGAAAATTAATATTTAGGAAATGTGAAATATTTCTTATAAAGATAACTGATTTTTCTAGTGCTTCAAAGTTAGTGGACCAACAAGTAAAGAAAGAAAGAGAAATTATTTGCATCTCACCCTGAATATATTCAAGTCTTCTCAAAATCATTTCTATACCTTAAAAATTTGGCAAGTACAGCTTAAACTGATGTGTAGGTAAAATAAAGTTGCTACTTACGTTGTTATGGATTGACTGCAATGCCATTTGAAGCTAGAGTCTGACAGGCTGTGGAGGGTGCAGAATGGATTATACAGATCTTTCACCACTAGTTCAGTATTTCATATTGCGCTAAATTTGGTGGTGGTTGTGTTCTGACTGACTTGTGTTCAGTTTGCTGAATGGAAAAGATGTGGGACTCTTTCTAGAGAAGGAGTACTGTGACTGTTCATGGAGCATCAGGAATAGCTGTAGCTGAGGAAAAAAATGGAGACCAAAGCATAGTTAATGCATGTGAGAGAAGGAAATGAAGGTAGCAGTGGAAGAGTGCTTCAGTGAACTTAGTTTGAAGAACTAGAAGATGTTTGTGTTTGGAGCTGCCAGCCTGCCATCAAATTAGCCATAACTTAATGTAAAAAATTATTCATATATGAGAGTGGAAGCCAATGTGACTTGGCTTTTAGGTTGTGTAGAGGTAAATTCAGAAGAGTGAAGCCATTAAACAGATCTGCTCAGAGCCTCTGATGTCAGGAAGCAAACTCTGTAGAGTTTTTTGTCCTCTTTTGGAATTAGTACATTTGAAAAAAGTGTTCTCTAATCTTTCTCATGAAAATGAATAGTGTTTTCTTGTCTTCTCATTGAGGTGATTATGTGCTGGTCAAAGTACCAAATGCTCTTATATGAGGACATTATGTAAGTGCTGGGTAACTTAGTTCTGGAGTTTCCCAGAAAATTAGTTTCTGTTGAATTACTCTTCAGACTGGTTGGTGGGTTGTTTTGTGTGAGGTTTTGTTTGTTTGTTTGTTTTTTGGTTTTAATATACTATTTTTTTACTTATTATTGGTAGAAAACAGTTTTCAGTCTTCTGTTTCTGAAATCAGTGGGTTAAGTAGATTGGAATATTAGCATCTCCTGTGTTCTTATGTCTCTGCTCTGCCTGGTGCTGTTCTCTGTGTTTCACACATGGCTTTGTGATTCTGTTCTTGCAGGTGAAGTCCAAGGTGCTGTGTGATATGTTAACTCAAATTAGTAGTCTGTTGCTGCTGAAAAGGCAGGTCTTGCTTCACTTTCCTACTCATCTTGCTCTCAGCTATGAAATGCTCTTTTGCATCCTCCACCCCACACACCTGCTGTAGACTGATGCTTTTCTGCTAACAAAAAAAATCCAGTTCAATTTGCAAAGCAGGCCCAAAGAATGCAACTTATTTTTCTTGTCAGGGTTAGTTTTCTTCTCTTTGAGTGAGCTGAATCAAGTGAATGTCAGAGCTGTCTCTGGACAAGTGTTGGGAGCTTGACTGGGCGTGAGTGTGGGAAATCAGATGGAGGAGACAGCAGGTGCATCCCCTGCTTTCATGTCTGTATCCTGGCAGCGTCACGAGACTGATTGAATCTTTCTATACTCTTCAGTCTGCTCCCCTTCCATAGTACATGTTTTCTTGATGATGCTGTATTTTTTAGCTTCCGATATCACCAGCTTGGCCAGCTGCTCTGGAGAACAAATGTTAAACTCAAGTGAGACCGCAAGGAGGATAATGACAGACTGAGTTATCTGTATCTCTGATCTTCCTTCTGCCTGAGAGATACTTCCATCTCACACTCAGTTCAGGAGCCTTAGCTGCTTCTGAAAGTGTAGGTGTTTTAGTTGGTATTAAATGATTAATATTAGCACATTCTTCTAAAGCTGAGGCACCTAATGTTGTTCATGCTTAAAGAGAATCCCCTCATTCCCCCTTCTTTGTATCACAGCAAGATTTCTACTTATGCAGATACACTGTCAAACATTGTTAGGTATGAAGCCATTTATTGCACTGGTGCTCCCACTGAAGGGTGCTATCTACAGCAAGATTAGAAAATAGTTAAAAAAAACCCTTCTAAAATACCTTTAATAGTGTTATAGCAGGTTAAAATTCTTAGAACAGATAAACAATATAGACTGCAAACAGACCTTCAGGTATTCTTCTATCCTTTCTTAGTCTCTGATTGATGAAGGGCTGACTGATCTTCATTACAGGAGTATAAACTGCGAATAATTCTATTGAAGCCAATAATTACACTTCTGAATTAAGTCTTTGAGCAGCTCATGTGGTAGTTTTTCTCTTGGAAGAGATGGAGGAAAGGATGAGGCAAAATCCAGCTGGTGTTGTCAAAGAGTACTTAATACCTCTCACATTGTGACAACTCTGCAGACTGTTTTGTTTGGAGAATACATGTTATGGTTTCCCTTTGTAAGAGCAGAAAACCTACAGTAAAGACAGAGGGTTGTAGTCTTTGCTGAATACTGTAGAAGATGTAAATATCAGACTTCTATATTACTCATGATTTCAGACCAACAAATGTTCAGTCAAACATGTAGAAGAAAAATAAATGTTTGTGTGTGCCAGTGGAATATTAATGTGTCTGGGTAACAAGTCACCAAAGGCTTATATTGATGTACTAGTATATACTGTATACTACTTATATATGATATGCTACTTATATATGATGTACTACTTATATACATGTACTAGTATGTCTTAATGTTGTGTTTTTAAACCTCCTAGTACCAGAGGCTTATCTACTCTGTGGTTGAGTCAAGGAGAAGCTTGGGAGATGCTTGGAGTTGTGAAACTATTTAAATATTCAGTGGAAAGGTTGAGGGGTTTGGGGTTTTCTTTTCCCCTTTTCTGTGTGTAAGAGATGAAATGTGGTATATTGGTATTTCTGAGACCTGAGGAAAGCACAGAAATGTTGAATACTTACAGCCTTGTTGATTTGCCCAACTTCGAAGAGTTCTGCTCTTCAGTTTTCATTCCAGACCTCAGAAATCTTACCTTTTTTCTACCTGACTAGAGACTCATGTGTTTGCCTTTTATCACCTCTCAGGGAACACTGAGGCAAAGTGAAGATCCTTTCATTAGCCCAGTACCCCAACAATGGAATTTTACTGTTCCGTACCTGCTGGGTTTTGCAACTGCATGGCTGTTAACTCAAATGGATTAGTGTGATGTGACAGTAAGAGGGAGAATGTTACACTTACAAATGGCTGATAGATTTGAACAGGCAGTGTTTGATGCAATGTTTAATTTGCATAAATATAAATGTGCTTTAGTTTTGTGAGCTGGTAGTAGGTAGATGAACATTAGATGAAGCATCTCAACTCCGCCACTACAATAAATTCCTGAAAAGCCTTGAAGCTGGGAAAAGTATCAATTTCTGCAATAATGGGAAGAGGGGAAATTTTCAATTAATGCAGGTCTGCGTTCCCTAAGATGCATACTTAAGCTTTCTTTTCATGTTTTACAGTGACCTTAGGAGGAAATACGCTTGTGTGTTTGTCACTGTACTTATAACAAATTTCAACAGATTTCAAAATCCATTTAAGATAAGTTTGTGTTGAAAGGCCTGTGTTGTGTTTCAGAAAAGGAATGTAAAACATTGGAGACACTGGGTATCACGGAGAGCAGAAGGGTATTTGAACTTGAGAAGGAGTTCCGTTTCCAGGGTTTTTAACCTAGAGTGGTTAATTTTATAATTTATAGCTGTAGGAATGAAGTTTTTGAGTGACTGATAAATTGTCTTTTAGCAATTTACAGCTTGTAAGTTCCCATTCAATTCCAGTTACACAGAAGGCATGTAGTATGAATCAGCTTTACTGGTTTTGATTTTTCTTGCTTTCAAGTTTCATTCTGCTTTAATGTTCCAAGTATTGAAAAACTGACAACTTGAAATAGTTTATTTACAGTTGTGCTTCTGTTATGGCTGCTTATACAGAGTTCTTAATTCCAAAAAAGCAGATGCACTGATGGCTGGGTTGTAAACTCCTTAAAAAAAAGGAGAGAATGAAAGAAGTTTATTTTTACTCTGTTTTCAATTTCTTCTAAAAATATTTCTGTTTACAAATTGTTTACAGCTACTTACTTTTTGTTCAAGAACTCTAGAAGAAAACAGTTAGTGGTAGGCTTTTACAAGGCTTTAGTTGATTCTTGCTTGTATTTCCCAGCTGGTGTTAGAGTACATCTGGAATCTATGAAATTCCTTTCTTTGTTCCTCATTTCCTGTTCCATTCAGTACTACAGTGTGGCATTCTGAAAGCTCTTTCTCTTGGTATTTTCTTCTAAGATGCATGTTTTAAAGCATTTAGTGAGTTCTTAAAGGTGGTTATATGTTCCTTGTGCTTAACAGCGTAATTGAACTGTATCATGCAACTTCTCAGATGTTCTGTTTTGGTATTTCAATGAGAAATAGTTTTGTTGATTTTTTCTGGCAGTCATTCAGCTTGTAGAATTGTAGGAAGGAGGGTGGTAGAAAGAGAAGAAAAATCTGGTAGATAGTACAAAAGCTCCCTTTCTTAGCCTCCCTCTCTCCTCCCTCCTCCTCCTGCCCAGGAACAATCACCAGTTTGTAATGGAAAATTAGATCTATTTTGCAGGAGACACAGGGTGTGACATCCTACAGTTGCTTTTAGATTCTGGTTTGGAAAGCTGGTTGCTGCTACAGAACACGTGAACACAACCTTGGAAAACTGAGCTCTGACAGTATGACACGATGTGAGAGCTGTGTGTCTAAACCAAAAACAATCTATATCCCCTCCAAACCAGCAGTATTTAAGTTAGATATACTGGTTGGGACTGCATTGTTGCAGATCCCTAATAGTCACTAAAAAAGAGAGGGGTTCCTGGGGTCTAACAGAATTGCTCTTACTTATTGCAAGGCTGTGGGTTTTGTTGTTTTGTTTTTTTTTTTTTCCTAAGAACAAAACTTCTGAAGAAATTGTGCTTTTATGAATACTTATATATCTGGATGGTTGGCCCGAGCTTTCCAGAAAGAATGGAAGTTCTTCATTGTCCAGTGTCTGGCTCTTCAGTTGTTGTCATTTGCCAACTATGAGTGTTGTTTCTGAGATTGTAACTTTGCCCTCTACATGCTCTCTGTAGTCATGAAAGATCTGTAGTGGTACAATACATGTTGAAAAGCTTCTTCACAAAGCACCTGCTATTGAGATGAGGCTTTGCATCACAAGCATTGTTTCTTCTGTTTATAAATACACTAGCAATTTTTGAATTGCAGAATATCTCTGAAAAAGCAGTGTTTGCTCTCATGGAGAACTTAGTATTAGGGAAATACTTAGTTTTATCTGCCTCTGAATGCAGTTCAGCAGAGAGAAGCAGGGAATGGTGCTGTGGGACCTGTCACTGCTCTACAGGTCAGACTTTCAGATCTGCTGATTCCAGTTGCGTATCTTTTTACTTTTTTCAGATGTTCCTAACAGAAACTGTATAATTGATTACATTAAAGGGATTGTACATATGGGTAATTGCACATTATATTTATTCAGTGTATTAAAAGGAAATCAGGGATAGTGGTATTTGTTTCTGTAAGGTATGCAAAAATAATGGCAGAACTGTGAAACTCCTGAAATTTTTGCATCACTTGTTGCAAATTAGCAGTTGCATGAATTCTGTCTTTCAGCAGATCATGTGGCTGCAGTATAAGATAAGTCACATTTTGTAGAGTAGATATTTGATGTTTGGGACCTTGGCTGATGTGTAATACTCAGATGTCAAGCTGTTATGGTACCTGAAGAAGCACATTTGTGCTCTGTTAGCATCTCTTGCCCCAAATGTAAGGTAGAAGGTGATGAACACCACTCTTATTTCTGTGAACATTATTCTTACCCTGTGTTTGTGGATTGTTCCAGGTAGTTAATTTTTCTGCATGCTGTCAGCCAGCAGCCCTTGGATGATTCTGCTTGATTTGCCACTAACAGTGTATGGTACTCTAAGACAGGAGCTCCAGGTAGTTGCTTCAGAATAGGCTTAGGTTATCAGTGCTTCAGAGATGATGGTGGAGGAAGGAAGTCATGGTTGGTGGTCATAAATCCACCCATGACTAAAGCTAGGGGAACTGCTTATGCCTCTTCCCTCTCAGAATAAAGATCCAGCCTCTCTAATCGCTGGGGTGATGCTTGCAGTGGACTTGGGGACACTGGTGTTGTATGTTGGGGTTGGAAGGAGCTAGATTTCAGGACAGAGTGGGTGGTATACTTATTCTCTCCCTATTCCCCTCTGGCTTTTTATTTTTTCGGCCTACTAAGCAAAATTGCCTGAGAGAAAAAAAAAAAAAAAGAGCTAATTCTTATTCAGACCAATGCTCCTGACTGTCTGTTTTTGAGTGGTAAGGCAGAAGTTTTTGACAAGGAATAAGAAGTGCCTGGGGGAATTTAGGATCTTGCAATAGAGCAAAATAGCTGCAGCAAAAGTGAAGCTCTAACAGGCTGATAATTAGCTTGTTTTGACACCTGCTTCTGTGACAGTGTGCCCAAAAGTTGTGGGTTTGAAAGTAAAATCGACTGAATTACTTTTAAAATCAGCTCCAGAATTAAATGTAACCATTCTCTGTAATAGTCTAGCAGGAAATGTTGTCATTATTAGAATTTCCTCATAACACCTGCAAATTTTTGGTATGTTGATGCCTTGGTAATGGGAATTTGTAATGTAGTCCTTCAGCTAAATTGTACTTCATGCTCTTGAATATGGGCATTACTTTCTTGTGCAAAGGGAATCTCAGGAACTGAAAACATACTTTTCTCTGAGTCTTTGAAATCTTACTCTGGTATAGTTGTACTATGTCAAATTCCATGTGCTTTTTCTGTATGGTGGCTGTTTGATTTTAGCAGTAACCAGAGGTACCAAATGCTTGTAAGGAGGGGTCCCTGCTTTAGTAATACCATGCACACTGCATCGGTAACTGGGTAGAAGCTAATATAGTGCTTAACAGACCATGCAGAGGGTCGAAATGAAATGGGATCATGCATTACTATCTTGTCAAAGAAGGGCTTAGAACCAAGTAAGAGCTTACTTGTCTGTGAGTTAATGTCGGGCTGCAGGTATACCAAAACTACTGTACTGTGTGGGGTTAACTAGGTGCTTAGGAACGTCATCTGAAAAGCCCACTACTTGTGAGGTGACTTGTCTTCAGAACATACTGGGAATGGGGCTAGGTTTGATCCCTTGTTCTCCAGAACTTCAACATGTGAGATAGGGACAGAAGCTTCCACCTACTCCCTTCAGAGTGTAGAGTAAGTCACAAGGCAGGACCTTGTAGCTATGCTTTAAAGGTGTGAATTCGTGCTTTTGGAGGAGGTGACGGTGGTGGTGATATATCAGTGCCTTTGTTGTATATTAGGTAAAGCATTTGGTAGTCTTCTGTCTCATGAGAATGCTAATGTATTTTGCAGTGTACATATCTTCTAGTGTGTCAGGCTGTGGGAGATCGAGCTGGGGATATTTGTTTTGGAGCAGGTTGGGCTTGGACAGAAGCAATGCACAATGGAGCATATGGATCTAGTATAGGTGTTGTGCACTTACTTCACTTGGCACAGGTTGCCCAGAGAAGTTGTAGCTCCCCTACCCCTGGCAGTGTTCAAGGCTGGGTTGTATGGAGCCTTGCCAGGAGCAACCTGGTCTAGTGGAGTGTCCCTCTCCATGGCAGGGGGGAGAAACTGGATGGTCTTCAAGGTCCCTTCCAATCCAAACCAACTGTGATTCTATGGGTATTTTTTTGTCATTGTTTTGGACATGGATGCATGTTTCATTTTTTTGGTGTCTGACTATTTCCCTGCAAAGTTAGAATTTGTATAATGAGTGAAGCTGGGTATAGCAGGGAGAGAAGAGTGTCTTATGGTGAACATGTCTAGAAAACTACAAGTGGGGTGTGTGCAGCTCGCCTGTTGCAGATATCCATTAAGAGGAGAGCCAGTCTTTTTGTGTAGCCCCTGCCAATTTGCTTGTTTTTTCTCTCCTCTATGATACACCTGAAGCAGCTGTGCTGCTGTGGGGAGCCTTCACAGCCCCAGGGGGAGCAGGGTGTTGGGAAAGATGAGTGATGGCCCAGCCAGTGCCTGCTAGGTTTTTTTTTTGCCTTGTTTGCTGAGTGATAGCTTTCTTTGGAGAACCATGAGATAAACACTAAAATAGGCCAGCACAGGATGAAGGTGACAACAGTATAAAGCTTCAAAATGTCATTTTTGAGCCAGTGGGTTGGCTTTATTTTAATCAAGATTTTAAATGTTGTTGGTTGATGGTTTTTTTGCTCCTTTTTTTTCTCTTTTTTTTTCTCTTTTTTTTCTCTTTTTTTCTCTTTTTTTTCCTCTTTTTTTCTCTTTTTTTTCTCTTTTTTTTATCTTTTTTTTCTCTTTTTTTTCTCTTTTTTTTCTCTTTTTTTTCTCTTTTTTTTCTCTTTTTTTTTCTCTTTTTTTCTTTTTTTTTTCTCTTTTTTTTTATCTTTTTTTTTCTCTTTTTTTTTCTCTTTTTTTTTCTCTTTTTTTTTCTCTTTTTTTTTTCTCTTTTTTTTCTCTTTTTTTTTTCTCTTTTTTTTCCTCTTTTTTTTTTCTCTTTTTTAACAGACATTGAAGTACAATTCTTGGACAATAATAGCTTATTTTCAAGAGCATGCTTGAGTATTTCTTTGGGAAGTGGAGCATTTACTCAGCTTTTGATGGGCAATAATGTATATTCTGTTGTAGGGCTGTGATTCAGAGCTTTTGGGCTAGAAAGGGAAGGAGGTAGAAGTTTTGTAAATTAAAACTAACTCAAGAGGATGCTGCTGTAATCTCCTGTGGTATTAGTGGTGCCTCAGAAAGGTCTTTAATTATGCCCAGGCTTCAGAATCATATTGGCAGTTACAGCTTAGCTGTAGACTGTATCTTGTTGCTATTGGTTTGTACTCTTGTAATAATTCACATTGGATAGTCCAGCCCCAGGCCTTCAAGACAGTAAGTTTGACCTGGCCCACTTAGTTCATTTTACAGTCTCCTCAGGTGTATTTTTCTTTTCAGTTCATTACTTGCCTAATTAACCTTACTGATAAATGAGCTTTCATACTAATTATGTGAAAGACAGCCTGATTTCCCTGCAATGCATAGCTGCTCTTCTGCCTGTAAGACAGCGTGCATACTTACCTCACTGTGACGTTATAGTATCAGACGTACATCTGCATTCACGTTCCTGCCAGGGGAATATGAATCTATCTAGGTGACTTGTGTTGTCTACCCGTGTCAACTAAGCACCAGTGAGCTTTCAGAATCAAATCCTTGAAATGGAGAGTTACCATCCTGAGGGTTGTCCATTGGTCTGATCCCTTTGTGGACATAAAATTCCTCTTGCTACCGGAATATATACTTGCCTATAAAAGGAAAGCACTGTGCTGCTTTCTTTCCATGGGATGGGTGGTACTTGTGTAACAAGCAGTTATTCTGTTCCTGTAGTGGAATATGTGGCTTCCTGCACATATGTTCAAAACCTGCTGTCGATGGGCTTTCACTGTCTTCCTTACCCTATGATGAAATGCTTTATCTTCTGTCCTTTTCCAAGGCAGAGCTGACTCTCTGAAGTGGGTAGAAAATGGTGTCTACCAGCCACGGTGCCAGTTTTGTCTAATTCTATATTTTTCTGGAAGGCAGTTTTGTAGAAGTGGCAAGGATCTCAGTGCCCAGTGTGTTATTCAGATCTGTCATTCCACTGTGGCAGTCATCTTTCTTCCTGCTTACTTCATTCACAATGTGCCTTCCCCCTGCTGAGACATACAGGGCAGGTGCTTCACAGGCAACTCTCCCAGCTGTATATAGAGATGGAATAGGTTGCTTTACATAAGCAGTGCCCAGGGTGGTGAGAGCCCTGCTAGGGGAAGGGACAGGGGAGGACAAGCAGTGTTCTGTTTCTCTGCCCAGCCAAGTCTTGTTTCCTTCCTTTCAAGATTCTGTTCTTGTCAATCTGCGCTTTGAGTCAAATACCTTCCGCGTCCTCCTTGACACAGTATTGCTCTTGCAGTGAAGGTTCTGCCTGGCATATCCAGTCCTAGGGAAATGAAATGTGATACCAGAGCTCTCACAAGGATCAGAAAAGATGCTGATTTCTATTTTCTGGGGATTTAGGGGACTTTGTTTTAATTGTTTGAGTTCCCATTCTAAAGGTAAGGGATGCTTCATACATAAGCTGGACATCTGCAGGACAAGCTGATTTTTCCTGACTCAATGTTTGTTGTTTTAGCTGAAACACTCGAGGGGAGCAGAAGGAGTTTAGCAGAAAAAAGTTTAGGTGACTCTTTGGGTCTAGAGCATAGAAACTAAGGAGGAAGATGCTATTAAGAAACTAGCACTAAACTGTTGATTTCCCTTTTCTTCCCACTGTGTACCCCTCCTTCTCCTGCTGCTCCCCAGCAGAACTTGTCCAAACTCTTCCTGTTCTTCTGCAGGGTTTGACACCAGTTTTTTACTTTCTGCAAGCTGGCAGTAATTTAAGTTTTAGCATTATGTGACTGCATAAAGGTCCCAGGCCTGGTGTAGAGCATTATTTTGTTCAAGTAGCTTCTATTCTAGTTGCTTCAAGACTAAACAATGTAGAAAAGTCAGCTATAACCTTAATAATAAATCCCATCTTGTATTCTAGCTGCTTACTTTTCTGAAGAGCTGCTTGTCACTTACATTTCAGATATAACCTTTTGCTTAGCTTTCTGTAGCCCTGTTTTGTATAGCAATAATTACTTAAATACTCTAGTGGTCCTTGAGACCTTAGTAAGAGAAGTCCCAGTGCCCTGCTGGTATGTGTGGGTTGGTGGTGTTTAGAGCAGAACTGAATAAACAAAAGATAAATGTAGAGTGGCTCTGTTAAGCTGTGAGTCCATCCTGTCCCACTTGTCAGGGAGCCCAAAGTGCATTAGTTGTTAAAGAGAGGCAAGCTGGAAGCTGAGTGTGACAGCAAAGTAGGCATCATTGGTGGTCTTGCCAATGATGTTGGGAATCCTGTGGTAGCCAAACAAGAGTAAAGCAGGTCCATTATGTTAACCAGGGTCAACCAAGAGCCTGATGATCACCAGACAGGTCTGTTATGATGGGTATGTCTAAGGTAACATCAGGAGATTAAGTCAGAGGTTCAGGGTCAAGCTCTATAAGGTAAACAGCCAGGCACAGATAAACCTGCTACATAGCTCTAGTAAAGGACCAAGGGCAAGTGTTTGAGCTGGAATACAGCTCTGAGGTGGAGAAAGGTGCTCAGTGAGGCTTGCTCCGGTGCTTTTCCCCCCAGCTCTCTTCCCAGCAGCCTGGTCCAAGCTTACACAGCAGCACCATGTCCCAGTTGGGCTTGAGGCAAGGCATTCAAGCCCATGAGGGGTGGGGAAGAGGCTGAGCTCATGGTCCTGCACCACTGGTGTTCTGGCAAGATCTTGTCTGGACTAGCCTTTATCTCATAAAATCTTCTGCAGTTCCTGATCCTGGGGTAACCATGGTGGGAATCCTAAAGGGTGAAAAGAGGAAGCACACATGCAGTAACAGAAAATAGGGCTGCATGTTTTGTAACACTAACTGTGGCAATAAAATGCATCTTGTGTACTAGGGGAGCCAACCCCTGTCGTTCACTATGACTAACATTGGAAGGTGAGTGTTTCCACAGCTCCTTGTGGATAAGGACAAGTGTGTGGGAGACACTAGGTATTAGGTAGCTATTGCTGCACTATGGAACAGTTATTGCTAATTGGACTGGGGATAGAAGGAAAGTAGATTCTCTTGAAGCCTCTTTAACCTTCTGCAGCTGTGTTTTGTCTCTGTATTCATCCGTGTATTTTGGCTAATATCTTGCTCTCATTCTGTGACAGTTTTTAGTGATTTATTGTTCTTCCTTCTTTCTGTGGTTTGAAAACCATGGCTGATTTTTGTGAAGTTTCTTGTGCACGTTCTTACTTCTCTCCGGGCTGTGGCAAGCTTGCCCTTACCTCATGTCAGCACTATTGTATTGAATAGAAGAAGAGAACTATTAGTGTAAAGTTCCTTTGTTTCCTGTCTCTTTCACCCTTCCCCAGAAGCATTTTTTTTTTTAGACTTCTCTGTGCTATTTCTGTGGGAGCTGTACTGAAGGAGCTTTTGCAGTGGAGGGTTGTGTAAAAATTAGCTGATGAGCTCAACCAGTGGCTCTCCCTGCAGACCTGGACTCGAGATGAAAGGGTTTGGTTTGCGATCGAGTTTCCTGCAGCTTTGAAAGATGATGATGTGTCTTGTAACAGCAATACTTCCAATGTGCTTTTCCACAGAAGGGAGAGTAATGACTGGTGTTTTGTAGATAAGACATGTGGTGCCTCAGTCTTCCTCTTTAATTCTCTCTGATTGAAAGAGCTAGAAAAAGTTATCAGTGTTAAATCTTTTTTCAGAAAGATGAAGGATAACTCATTCAAAATATTTTGAACTGTAGTCTGAAACGTGTTTCATGGAGGATTCACTTTAGAAAATACTAGAGAATACTCTTAAATGTGTCAGAGGCTTTTTCTACATAATCAAATTGTTCAGAGATTTTTATTTTCACTTAAGATGCCCATGAATCTTAGAATCACAGAATGTTTTGTGTTGGAAGGGACCTTAAAGCTCATCTAGTTCCAACCCCCCTGCCATGGGCAGGGGCACCTTCCACTAGACCAGGCTGCTCATAAAGCCCCCTCCAACCTGGCCTTGAACACTGTCAGGGTTGGGGCAGCCACAAGGTCTCTGGGCAACCTGTGCCAGTGCCTCACCACTCTTATGGTGAAGAATTTCTTCCTAATGCCTAATGGAAGTCTGCCCTCTTCCAGTTTAAAGCCATTTTCCCTTGTCCTGTCACATGTCCCGCAAAAAGTCCCTCTCCATATTCCTTGTTAGGCCCCTTTTAGGTATTGAAAGGCTGTTACAAGGTTTCTCCAGAGCCTTCTCCAGGCTGAACAGCCCCTGCTCTCAGCTGTCTTCATAGCAGAGGTGCTCCAGCCCTTGAAGCATCATGAAGCTTGTACTGTTTGAGATTAGTAATGCCTTGTTGCAGGACAGCAAGCATTCCAGTATGTTTAAAGTTATCTTGCTTGTGCAAGAGTAGGGAGATGACATGCAATCTCGTTAAGCAAAGATGTAAGGAAACAGCAGTTGCAGAGTGGTGGGGGAGGAAAATTCTTCACAACTGTCATATAAAGAAAGTAGGAGAGGATCTTCCTAAACCAGGAAGCAGAGTGAGCTCACAAGAAGTGTAGAATAGTTATGGAGCGTTCCTTTATAGCATTGCTTTACCATTAGTCCTGGTGTTTTATGTGAGTGTTGTTGGTTCTGTCACTGTCTAGGTTAGAGTACTCCTTTGAACTGAAGGGTACAGCAGGGAGGTGGAAGTGCAAAGAAGTTGAAAGGACAGCTTATCTGGTTAAGTGGCTTTTTCCTCCCTGCTGGGAAGACCACAGAGCTGTACTATCTATTCAGTAGACATCTTCCGCTGGGTGTGAGCTGTTGGTAGTTTGCACCTCTTAATGATAACAAGTGAGAGAACTTTATTTTAGATAACCAGCAGATATAAGTAGTTGTCATAAAGCATTTTTAATGGGGATCTGTCAGGGTGAGGAAGGAAGCTTGTTAAATGGGTATCCTTGTTCCTGCGACTACATGGTAACTGGTTAAAGCTCAGTGATGTAATTGGATTCCTTGGCAGATTTATTTTAGCTGGTTACTTTGCAGTTATCAGCTGTACATGTACCTCATCTCTTCCCTTTTGAATGTAAGCTTGACTGACAGCATTTATTATCTCTCACTGCTGATGAAAACAAGGCAGGGTCTGTGTTTAAGATTAGGAATACAGCTTCTAATCTGCAAGACAAATTTCAGATATATGTCTTTACATCTACTTTGCCTTTATAAAAGGGAGCAAACTAATGGAAGAGGTACCTTTTAAACAAGTTTGGGTGTGGGTCTGCTAATGAAGAATGGCAGTTTCAAAACCACTTACTTGAATTTTATGGTTCTCAAGAGAATAAAGATTTGTGGGTTATTTTTCCTCCACAATATGGACATCTGTCAACTTTGGTTAGCCATGCCAGCCAGAGTTACACAACTTGATTGGAATGGTAGACTGTGCTGGAGAGAGGATATCCCATGAATTTGAGAATGAAGCTTGTAGATGATAAATGCCAAGGCAAGAGTTAATTTAATACCTACTTTCCATAAATAGAGGAAGTTGATTCATAGAGTCACAGCTAGAGAGTACATGAGCATGTCTGAGACTTCACTGTCCTGCTTGAGATCAGAAATACACTGGATAACATGGAGGTCAAGTTGCACAGTCTAATCTTCCTCTATCCTTAGAATGGGGGTCAGAAAGACCAAATGGCATGGAAATAAATTTTTTTTTTTTTGTAATTGTTCTCTTCACTGTTTGGGTTCTCAATACTCCAAATGATGTCACTATTCCAAACACTTAAGATGTACTTACGATCTAGTTAAAGATCAGTGTTGTGTGATACTTGATTATACCCTCAGCAAGTTTGCCGATGACACCAAGCTGTGTGGTTCAGTTGATATGCTGGAGGGAAGGAATGCCATTCAGAGGGACCTTGACACACTTGTGAGGTGGGCTGATGCCAACCTCATGAAATTTAACCATGCCAAGTGCAAGGTCCTACACCTGGGTCAGAGCAATCCCAGGCACAGCTACAGGTTGGGCAAAAAGGAAATTCATGGTAGTCCTGCGGAGAAGGACTTGGGGGTGTTGGTCAATGAGAAAATGAACATAAGCCAGCTTCAGTGTGCACTCACAGCCCAGAAAGCCAACCGTATCCTGGGCTGCATCAAAAGGAGCGTGACCAGCAGGTCAAAGGAGGTGATCCTGCCCCTCTACTCTGCTCTCGTGAGACCTCACTTGGAGTATTGTGTGCAGTTCTGGTGCCCTCAACATAAACAGGGCATGGAACTGTTAGAACAAGTCCAGAGGAGGACCATGAGGATGCTCAGGGGACTGGAGCACCTCCTATATGAAGACAGGCTGAGAAAGTTGGGTCTGTTCAGCCTGGAGAAGAGAAGGCTGCATGGAGACCTCATAGCAGCCTTCCAGTATCTGAAGGGGGCCTACAGGGATGCTGGGGAGGGACTATTCATTAGGGACTGTAGTGATAGGACAAGGAGTAATGGGTTGAAACTTAAACAGCAGAGGTTTAGACTTGATATGAGGAGGAAGTTCTTTACTGTTAGGGTGGTGAGGTACTGGAATGGGTTGCCCAGGGAAGCTGTGAATGCTCCATCCCTGGCAGTGTTCAAGGCCAGGTTGGATGAAGGCTTGGGTGATATGGTTTAGTGTGAGGTGTCCCTGCCCATGGCAGGGGGGTTGGAACTAGATGATCTTGAGGTCCTTTCCAATCCTAACTATTCTATGATTCTATGATTCTATGCTTGTGGAAGAAAATCTGTCTATTCTGTTGGTTGGATAAAGCTGTATCAAAACCCAGCAGAACAAGCACTGTCAGAAATGAAATCAAAGTTTTTAAAATGTCAGCTGAGCAGAGCTTCAAATTTAGAAGTTATTTGAAAGTTGTGTAGGGTTTTCATATAACTCCATGTAACATATGGTTGTACAATATAAAATATATATAATGTATTCTAATTGCATAATTATGGCAATGAATATTATACAGGTAATGACAATATTATGTGTAGTATATTTTGTTATGATACGCTAAACGTTTGTTATATATTATCACGGAGAACAGTATTTTGGTGTGTATATATACTTTACTGACCACAAGCTCTGTAATTTTGAGGCAGGTTGGCTACAAATTACTACAATTAAACATTACAGGTGGAAGAATCACAGGGGACCGTAGCTTGTGTTATGCTGTCAATGATATGGTTGAGTTTATCCAGAGCTGAGTTTAGGACCATCTCTGTTTCTAAATGTGCTAGTCATCTGACACAACTTATGTGTGTAGTTTGGGTTTTGATTAGGGTTTTCTTGGGTGGTGGTTTTGGGAATAGACACACAGATGTAGAATGTAAATTCTCTTTTGGACTAGTTTTGCTGTTGCTGTAAAGCTGATGTCTAACTGCTCTGGTTATTTAATTTCTAGTTATTTAGGTGGTGGAGGCTTGTACCTGGCGTGTTAATTAAACAGGAGAACAGAAGCGGGAGTATTTCTCTGCGGATCTTCAGTGGAGTATGAATTGGCAGAGACTTTATTAGTTTTTAAAATAAATACATTGTTCTGCCTGTAAAAAAAGATACATGTTGTAAGTTCTTCAGTGTATATGGAGCAGAGTAGTCACCTCCAGGAGGAGTCTGCCCAGAAAAGTGGTAAGATATAACATTGTTTTCACTACTGTAAATATGAGTCTGTTAGACATTAGTAGATCCTGAAACCTAGGCTGGTAGCTCAGTGGTCTGCTGCATACCACATTTCAGCTCTAAGCATATTAGAAAAAAAGATGAACTCTTCACTTACCCTAAACTTCATGTTTCCTTAAAGTAGGTGGTCAGAAGCATAGCTTTCATTCCTGTCCAGCCATTTTCCTTCTGCTCTAAATTGGTCCTGTAGAGGGATCAACCCACTGAGTATTCATTGCTGGCTGTCCAAAAATACTGCTGTTTTGGTAGGAATTCTTGGAAACTTTTGAAGTTGTTTGAACATGCGATAGCTCAAGAATACATGGTCTCCCATGTTTAAACCTATGTTTAAAATGCTGCAGTGATGTATTTATAGTTTCTTAAATTCTACTCTTAAGTGCATGGAATGTGCATGACATGCAATAGATAGGCTGCAGTTGATGCCAGACCAACACAAATAACATCCCCTCATTATGTTCACAGGGATAATTAGTATGACTTTAAATATGTCTCTTGCTGTTTTCCACCCCTGTGAATCTTGATTGAAGTTGCTAATGAATATTAAAAAGAATACATTACCGCACCTGTAATTGCACTATCTTTTTGCTGCCAGGCTTTATAAGTGATTAAGAGGAGATAAACTGTGGTCTGTATGTTTTTGTAGGGAACCTACAGCAACAAACAGCTCTGTGATGTAGTGTTTTATGCAACCTGCAGTTTTTCTGTGCAATTTGATGTATTCTTTGTTCTACCCTTGTTTTCAATATCTTAATTATGCTATGTTCTACTAGCAAAATAACATTTGGCATGGATTTCTTTTTTTTTTGAGTATCCCATTTGGAGATGCACGAGTGGAAGACATCCTGTACAAGTGTCATGTTTTAGAGTTAATTTTTAAAAATTATCTAGCTCTTGTTATGGTGCCATCTGTTTTCCTCTCACTTGAAGAGGAAGCAGCTGTTGTGAGTAATCTCAAGACAGTATTTTTAATAAAGTCTGCCTACCTTCAGCTTGTGTGTGGATCAGAGTGAATAAATGTGCCATATAGGAAGGGAAATGTGTGTTTTTGGTAGGAACTGTAATGAGCTTGTTTGGTAATGCAATGATTCTGGTATGTCTCCTCCA
Source organism: Melopsittacus undulatus (assembly GCF_012275295.1). Lineage (NCBI taxonomy): Eukaryota > Metazoa > Chordata > Aves > Psittaciformes > Psittaculidae > Melopsittacus > Melopsittacus undulatus. Next base: position 60,839,250 of record NC_047528.1, on the reverse strand, counting down.
TAGCTGGGTTTGAACATAGCTGGGGATGTCTGTGTTAATGGGCACACTTCAGTTGCCCTAACTTTAATGTCTTGCAGAGAGCCTGCTCTCTGCTGCTTCTGTTCTCCCTGTGCAGTGGCTGGCAGGCAGCTGGGCAATTGACTGAACCTGGTGATCTAATGTAGACACTAACTCATGGCCTCACCATGCCAAACTTCGGTTCTGCTGCTCAAGTGGAGTTGACCTCAGGGAAAGCATTGGAGATGGAGAGCCAGTGACACAACCTCTTCAGTTGACAGCATGCAGTTGTACAGAATTAGATGCAACATGTACACTGGGAAACTCACAGGAATATAATTTTGGAGAAAATACTTAACTCTCATCTGGAGAATAAATGTTATTGACAGTGAGCAGGGCATGGATGCACTTCATGTGTCTAGTTGGGTTCTTGATTGTGTTTTAGACTTCACTTTAGTATGGAGTGCAGGACCTCATGAAGGAAATTATGTACAATATAAGCTTCAATTACAGTGGTGATTAAGGTGATTCAGCTGAATTAAAGGGAAGGATAAATGAAAGCAGACAAGTTGACTGTCAAAGAATGCCTTGAAAAAAGTTAAAATTAGTTTACTTGAGCTCAGGCATTGCAGTTGTATGTAGGCTGGCTTTCTTCACTGCCTTCTGTCTAAATGATAGTGAGATATCTTGTTATGTCTCAAACTTTGCTGGATGAAAGTTACTTGAAGTAAGAGGCCTCAGTGGTAAAATGAGTGGATGAGACTAACTGGCAGTGGTAGTCAGGGAGTGCAGAGTTGAAGAAAGAATGATGACTGATTGAATTGGATTTTTCAGTAAGTAGTGTGGCTTCTTTTTGTCAGAGGCTTTGATTCTTTTGAACAAGTCTTTAGATGATGGCATTCTAGAACAACAATAGTAAGAGTAGCCTTGGAAAGCGACCCTGTAGTCCACATACTTTTGAGGCTGGAGCCTCAAATTTTCCAAGAACATGCATCCCATAAACATCTTTGAAATACTTGTCTAACACCATGCAGTTGCACAAGTTCTGTGCTGTTTGCTCTCATGCTGCCCCATCTCTTGCAACAAGAGAAATGTGTGCTTAAAAACTGCCTCTTAACTTTTTTTGTCTTTCGGAGGACAGTGAGTGTGTTGAAATTCCAGAAAGTATGAGACACTAACTTGCAATTCATTTAATATTAAAAATTAATTATAATACTTTCCTTTGAGCTTTCCTACCAATTTTATGCTATTAGTGTTTGCTGTCTCTCTGGAAGAATAGCCTAAATGTGCTAAATGTGCTAAGAACATACTACAGCAGAAACCTGTTTTAGATCTGACTTTCAAAGGAGAGAAGCTCTGATTAATGACTGCGAAAACTCTTGGGGAAATAACCAAGTAACAGTCACCCAGAATGTTGTCACTTAAATAGCTATTTCTCTTAAAAAGTGATATTTTAGCTTATCTTTGTGGGCAATTTCTTTGGTTGAATAGCAAACTTCATTTGTTTTCCCACTCGCAGGTGTATCCACTGCTTCACTTCTGAATTTGCAATGGGAGTACTTTGATTTCAGACTAAGAGCTGGAGATAAGAAACAAACTTTGTGTTGCAGAAGCCCCCACTAGGCAAATATTTCAAAAGATATGCAAAAGTCAGAACAGATGCTTCACTGTGCTGACTATTTTTAACATTCATATTCACAAATGGTTCATCTTTTGGGAAGGCAGTGTCTTTCTTCAGGTCTTATGAATCAATAGCTGGCAGCAGGGTAGTGGCTATGGCATGGTTATTTGGGATGTAATGGTGCCAGATTATGGAGAGGTGAATTTACACCTCAGTTGGGAGCTCTTCTAGGGCTTGTGTCTCTGTTACTCTGCACTTCTGTTCAGTGTGCCTGTCTTCTGGCTTCCTCTGCTCCTCACTTTTGGTGCAGTGTACCTGAAGCTGCTTCCCACGAAGAGTGTCTTTCCTATCAAAGTAATTTCTGTTATGCAGCATTTTTGCCAGATTGTTTTGCAGCTATTACAGTACCTTTTTCATGCCCAAATTGGTGTTCTTTCCACAATAAAGCCTCTGGGAGCCATTTTTTCTCTCTTTATGTACATTACAGTACTACTGGCAGTATACCCTGCTAACAATAAGATATTTCCTGTCATGGTTTACTAGGAGTTGTTTGTCTGACTTAGCTTTCTGTTAAAAGGTTGAAAGACCAGGTGCTTTGTTTTCTCCTACTTTGTGTTGGTAAATCCTGCTTTGTGTTTCATCCCCCCAGCTTGTGCTGTTAAATAAGTAGTTAAGAGGCTCCCAACACCATGAGGATGTTGATCTTGCTGTACAAGAGAGTCTTTTGGTGCAAGGTATGTTGGTCAGGATGGGTTGGTGTTGCTGGTCTCTTTGTAGCTAGCCTTCAAATGCAGTTTCTGAAACGTCTCATGTATTAGGAAATACTGTAATGCAATATTCCAATGTGGTCTTTTCATTTAAAGGTTGGACTTGATGATCTTAAAGGTCTTTCTAACCTGGTTGATTCTGTGATTCATCTGAGGGATCTGAAGTTGCATTTTGAATGCGAAGTACTAGAGAAAGGAGGTAGGGCAACTGTGAAAGTTAGCTGCCTGGCTTATTATGCACAGTCACAGATGGAGTCTGCAACAGAACTGGGATGGAATCCAGATCTTCAACCAAAAGAGCTAGCTTCTTGCATGGGATTACAAGCTTCTTGCACAGAATAGCTCTGTTGCGTGGTAGGGCTTTGTAGAAAAAAATAGACCATTTTTGGGATGAGTAAGGAGTTAACCAAAGCTGAATGGCTTTCTGTTCTTGGGTGACCTTTTTAAAGAAGCATTGGTCTTTTTTTTTTTTGGTAGTCAGATGTCTGGTGTATTCATTCCCATCCCTCCAGTATTAAAGATAATGACTACATCATGCACGTGGACTTGTGTAACTTGTGTTCTACCCTAAAAGGTAAAAATGGGCATCTTTTGATCCAATAAATAGTCTTTGGATAGGCATGTCTATTTACATGCCTTAGGTTTTGCAGCTGCTTATTGTAAATGTCACTGAGGAACTTTCTTACAGTCTGAAGGTGTGTGATACAATCCAGAAATCAGCTTCATTTTACATGATTAGCAGAAGTGCTCTCTGATTCCAGTCTGCTGTTCTTTCGTAAGCCATGAATTTGCACAGGAGTTTCAGGAGATTAGTTAAAGACAAGAGGACATGCACAGGTATAGCTTGGCCTATAGATACTTACTGACACTGGCTGCATGTGATATCATAGCTTCACTTGATCCTCTGAAGAAATAAGAAAGGACTTCTTGCTTTTTATGTTTAAATTTGTGATTAAACTAGTACATAGTATATCTGCAAGAAAAAACATGATGTGTATTATATAATTTCTGTTGGACTCTGCAAAATTGAGCCCAAAAATGTAAGTTGACATATGTGTGGGTAAGTTATCACTCTTTGCCTGCTTGATGTGCTCTATAAACTGATGAGGACAGGCTTGACCCAGGTTTTGTGTATTTTGGGCTTTTGATGACTAAATAATTGCAGCATGTAATTGTGGATTTGAAGCTGTAAGTTTAAATTTACGTGGCTGTGTTGTACTTAACTGGTCATTGGGCTGAGGAATAAGCTTGGTTGCAATGCTGGCTCCGCCTTTGTGTCGTTAAAGCAAACCATGGTCATTCAGGGTTGAGACTGTGAAGTCAGACCTTGATTTGGTTTGGAAAGTTTTCAGTGTCAGACTTTAAAGACTAAAATAATATTTTTATATATTTTGTATTGCATTGTTTGGGAATGCTGTGCCTTTGTGCTTCCATCCTGTCAAATATCTTTCAACCTGCTCTTCCTTTTTTAAAGCTTGATCCTCCCTTTTCATATGTGAATGTTTGTGTAGGCTTAAGCATTTCAAGAAAGAGAATGTCTTCTGTGTTGGTACAGCTTTCACTAGAGTTAGACATCAGCTACTGAAAGCGAGTCATAGCAGGTTTGTGCTTGGTTAGACAGGTTTGTGGAACTGAATGTGCTTTAAAAAATAACACTTTGCGAATGTATTCCAGAGCAGTTGCCAGTTGTCCCTCTTCTGCATAGGTAAATGAATTCTGCTTTGTCACTAGTAGTAAGTATGCAAACTACTAAGCATTTCCAGAATGCTTTACAGGCAGTATGCCTTGCTCACCCTTTTTTCTGCAGCTGATATGACTAAATTCTAAACTGAAACTGGAAGAATAAAAGAAAACTGACATTGATGGAGTTTCATTATATTAACACTTTGCATAGTTTAGAAAAGGAAAGTAAGTCACTTTCATTTTTAATACCCAGCTTTATACTTCGCATAAAAGCATAACAGCTGGATTATGGACATTTCATGGAGAGTTATACATTTCCATGTAAACACAGATTTTAATCATAGGAGCATTTATATAAATTACAAGAGAATATTGCGTTTTGGCTTAGATGCCTCTTCAAAATCTCAGCTGCTTATACCAGTGATGTGTTTTAGGTGGCCACAGCTACACTAACTTCTGAACTCTGTGGATTTGACCACTGCTTATAAATAAATGACTGTGCTCAGCTTCTTGCTTCTTTTTTTGCAGTGTTATCATAGAATGGTTAGGGTTGGAAAGGACATTAAGATCGTCTAGTTCCAACCCCCAATCCCTGTTGTGCCTGTGTTATCTATGCTCAGTGCTGAGAAGCAGAAGATGTTTTGGGTTCTTTTTTCTCTTCCTGTAGTTAAGGAGTTGGATAATCTAGCATTTGGTTCTCATCACATTGCCTGCACAATGAGTCATTCCTTCTTGGTTAGGTTTGTTCCTCAGGCCAAGATCCATGTGATGTTCCCCCTCTCAGGGCGATCACATTAGTCACTGTTTGAATCTTGTTTAAAAAATAAATGGCACTGCAGGTTGAAGCCTTGCTTACCAGTTACATGCTTCCCAACCCCCTCCACTTGCTGTTTTGAGTTCAGTAGCATCATTATACTGAAAAATGTTTTATAGTCATGGTAACTGATATATTATTGGAGTCCAACTGAAATGAGCATATTAAATTCAGAACTCTGGGTACTAGCAGGTGAATTTAAATTAGTTCAGTGTGCTGAAGTACATCTTGATTAAACTTGGGCTTTTTTCCTTGTGCTGCTAAAAACAAAACCTACATTACAATTTTGGCAATAGCTTGAACTTTGTGAAACAAGTTTAAAAAACCAGTGATATTAACAGAAGTTATTAACACAGATGGTCTCTTATCATGATGCTTGAATCAGACCTGAGGTATTAGTGGCAGAAACTCTCCTTGCAGAATTATCTCTACCTGGAAATGTTTAGTGGAGTTGATATCTGACGGAGGTTTCAGACAACATTTGGACAGTGGCAGAGTTTCCAGTCCCTCTTGTGCAACATGTTATTATGAAAGCTCTTGAAGTTCTTTATCTTAGTATTAGAAGACTTTAGGGGTCTTGTTCATTGTGAAAAATAGCAGTCTGAAAGTCCAGACTTACAGAAAATGTGAGGTGTCTAGATTACCAGTAGAAAAAGTATGTGCTGTGTGGTTATAAACACTTAACCTGGACACTGATGTTAGCAGGGTAGGCTCTATCTAGTCAATGGACAGCAAGGGGAACTGATTCAAATTATGACTTAGAAAACCAATTATCTTTGTTCCTCAAAGCCTCTTATGCAGGAGTCTATGTGAGCAGTAGATGCAAATGCAGGTACCTAAATCATTCAAAATGTTGACTTCTATGAATATCCCTGGGAGCAATGTCTGGTTTGTGCATTGAAAGTGAGTCAGGCTTATGATAGGGTGGAGGATTGTACGTTGCTGGAATGAACTGTTATAAACTATGTCATGGTTCATAGATGAACGTTTGAGTAGAAGGAAAGATGTGTTAATATTCCACATTAAACTTTCATTCTGGCTTTTTTGAACAGCATTATTTTCCATCTTGAAAGTTAACAACATTTTGGTGGGAAAATATTCATGAAGTAGGTGAAGGTGCAGAGCAGTGAGATAGAAAATGAGATTACTTGTAGAAAGTTCAAATAGTGAAGGTTTTCTTCGTGAAGCTTCTTGTGGTGGTCTTGTTCTGCCTTCAGTTTTAAGCCGATCCTTACAGATACCAGGCACTCAAAACTGTTAAAAGTATTAGTTCAGATCGTTAGCTTTCCTTTCATTCTGCATGAGACAGATGCATGTAGTGTCTAAAGAGACATATTAAAAATTCAACTTTGGATGAACTCTGCGGGTGTGGATGAGCAGCTCACAGGGAATGAATGCCCAGCTTCCAAAAGTCATTGGCAGTTTTGAAGAATGCTCAGCCTCTGGGTGATCACCTACAATCTAAATTTGTTTTTGAATCTTGCTCCCATTTCTATAAGAATGACCACTGAAGAAACAGACCTGTGTTTCTTTGGGGTTTGTCAGCTTCTGCTGCATTGGCCTCCTGAAGAAGGCAGCAGACCCTGTGTTTTGGCAGTTACTTCTTTGGTACAGAGATGAGTACGTTGGGTTAAAGCTTCAGCTGAAGTGAATTGGCTTCTTATGCAGTGTGATGGGGACCTGACCCTGTGACTTCAGGCCAAGCAAGAAGAAGTGAATGGGTTAGGTATTCCTTCCTACATGTGAACATCATTTACTTTAAAGATTCTTCCCCTGGCCACCACTGTGCATGCAACTGGGAACTTGGATGGAGGATTTCTTGTTTGTGTTTTACAGTTTGTTTTGCTCAGCACTGGTCAGTCAGTCCCACATGGAGCCCTAGATTTGCTCAAAGAACTTGACAGCTCATATTTAAAAATAACCTGATACACTGTCAGTTTGCAACTGGGAAACTCTCAAAGACTTAAGTTTAAGATGTGTATTAGACTTGCACAGACTTTAGTATTGTGAAGAATGGGCACTGCTGGGAAAGGGGAAACACTATGATTGCTATTACACTGTAACTCATAAACAAAGAGTAATAATAATTTTCAGTTTGTATGAAACTGAAAGAAACAATTTTAACATTTTAATTTTTGATTTTTCCTCTTGCTCCAGAATGAAGTGGCCTATTTGGATCCAAAATTTTCTTCACTTCTTCAGTACTTCTTTATTTTTCCTGTGACATATACTAGCTAACTTTTCCTTTGTTATTCTGTGTCAACAGGTCTGAAAGTATTTTAGATGTTCTTAAAGCTTTTCTTGCTAAACACTGTTTCTAGCCGTTGGTGTATTCTTCTAACATTATCATCTCCTCTTTATCCTTGTGAAGAAGTCTTTGGTTGCCTTTGGTCTCAGCAAAACTCCCTTGAGAGGATGGAAACTTAGCTTGTCCAATATAGCTCAGCTTGCTAGTCGAGGAGTCTGACTGCTGTTGACTCTGTTAAAGGACCACTGTAACAATAAAGGGTGTTGAACAAGCCCAGATCAGAAGGAGGGAATGAATATGTTTAAACTGATTGTCTAAATAAATAAATATAGTCTATATAATGGTAAGAATGGTAAATTTGAATCTGAAAATATTGAGAGGTTAGCTGAATGTTTTATGCATTGGTCTTATAAGGTGAGATAACACATATTTTGTTCTTAGAGAGACCTTTTAGCTGCTTTCACTTTACTAAGAAAAGGTACTTTCATGAAGACATACCAAAGTATACCCTAAAAAAAGATATATTACTTGAAATATACTTAATATTTGAGTGGGAAAAACTTGTCTGTAGTTTCTTTGTAAAAATGAAGAAACTGAGCAGATAAAATTACACAGTATTGCCTGTACTTTGGAGATAAATTATTGCCTGAATTAATGTCAGTATACTTTATATTAATGCCATCCAGGCAGAAGAATTTGTAGCAGGCACAGCTACAGGTTGGACAAAAAGGAAATTCACGGCAGCCCTGAGGAGAAGGACTTGGAGGTGTTGGTCAATGAGAAAATGAACATAAGCCAGCTTCAGTGTGCACTCACAGCCCAGAAAGCCAACCGTATCCTGGGCTGCATCAAAAGGAGCATGACCAGCAGCAGGTCAAAGGAGGTGATCCTGCCCCTCTACTCTGCTCTCATGAGACCTCACCTGGAGTATTGTGTGCAGTTCTGGTGTCCTCAACATAAACAGGACATGGAACTGTTGGAACAAGTCCAGAGGAGGGCCATGAGGATGATCAGGGGACTGGAGCACCTCCTGTATGAAGACAGGCTGAGAAAGTTGGGTCTGTTCAGCCTGGAGAAGAGAAGGCTGCATGGAGACCTCATAGCAGCCTTCCAGTATCTGAAGGGGGCCTACAGGAATGCTGGGGAGGGACTATTCATTAGGGACTGTAGTGATAGGACAAGGAGTAATGGGTTGAAACTTAAACAGGGGAAGTTTAGGTTGGATATGAGGAAGAAGTTCTTTACTGTTAGGGTGGTGAGGTACTGGAATGGGTTGCCCAGGGAAGTTGTGAATGCTCCATCCCTGGCAGTGTTCAAGGCCAGGTTGGATGAAGCCTTGGTTTAGTGTGAGGTGTCCTTGCCCATGGCAGGGGGGGTTGGAACTAGATGATCTTAAGGTCCTTTCCAACCTTAACTATTCTATGATTCTATGTCTCTGCTGAGCCCCATTAGACCTATGGGTCTGTGGAACTGTGCTGGTGGGTTCTTAGAGTGACAGCTCAGCATGTCGGAGCATTCAGAAGTCAGCGATGAGAGAACACAGCAGACACTGGTAGTTGACACTGTCCTTTCCTCCCTATACCTAGGGCAGTTTGTCTTCAACTGTTTTTTGTAATAGAAAACTTTATTTTGGCATTGAGTCAGCAATCCTATGCTGCTATGTTTAAAAAAAAGAGATAATTCTTTTAGTAAACTGACTGACATGGGCAAATTGAATATTCAGGATCTTGAATGTTTAGGATCCGGGTCCAGTTCTGTCTGTGTGTGGATGTTCTGAAACTAGCTGTTTGTGAGGAAGCTGTGTGGTGCAGTAGTTAAGGTAGTCTGGGCTTCAGAGTACAGGCATGCTGTCATCTTTCTTTTCTTCAAATCAGTAGATCTGTAGATCAGTTGCAGTGTGTCCTTTCTCATCTGCAGAGTTTTAATTGCACAGCACTGCAAACTGTCAAGTAAGCACTTTGTTAGTCAAGCTCAGATACTTCAAAGCCTCTTAAAATGTCATGAGGAGAGATGCTGGTTTTTTACTTAATTAGACTGCAACTAGCAACAAAAAATTAGGAGCATCTATGTAAAATCTTGTTCATTATCAGCATACATCTGTGCAATACGGGCTACTCAACAGGGAGATAAATCTCTCTTTGAGATAATTTAAAATACTTTAGAAGTCCACCAGCATGGAAGAGTCATCTTTAGATCATACAAGGCAACAATCTTCAGAATGACCAAGTGGGATTTATTTTTGTTTCACTCTGCTGGAAAAAGTGCTGTGTAAATGAAGACTCAGTAGCTAAAGCAGAACAAATATTGTGGGAGATTTCAGTAATGTCCTAATCTGAGCCTTCTGTTCCAAACAGAGGTGTGTTCACAACATAGCATTTGTCAGCCACCGAAGAAACTTAACAATTTTCCTTAAATTGTTTTGATTCTGAAACTGTAAGTACATGTCTGAGACCTGGTTATGATCATTCTTTTCTTAAAATAAAGGATTTGCTATGGCAGTGTTCCTTAGTGTATACGATCCTCTTTGGGTATGAAGGAACATATGAAGAATATGTGGACTCATAAAACATCAAGTCCATGTGAAGTTTGAAGTAGTTATAGTCTTGCCTGTTACTGGCTCTAAGGGAAGCTGCTAATTACTTACTGCAAGTTTGGAGGAGACTCTAAGTTTGGATCTTTATATGGAAGAATGGATTTGATCACCTTGTAGGAAAGCACCTATTTTCACTGGTTTTGAAGAAAGGTTAAAACAAAGCAAGATGGGCAGATTTCAAAACCTCTCTCCCTTATGATGATTAATTTTGTAATAGGAAGGGTGTTCTAGATATGGAGGAAGACACTGCTCAGTTAATTCCTAAATCTGAGATGGTTTCAAGACTGCCATGAACTGCTGCATTCTGAGTCACCCTGTTTCTCAATAGCTGGGGTTGAGTTCAGTTTTGAACACTGCAGGGCCACAGGGCCAACATGAACTTGATCTAAACTTGATCCTGTGAACTCTGGTTAGTGAAGATATTTCTAAATAAGCGATTCTAAAGCAAGAGCAGTAGCGGACAGCAGAATCATTAGAGGAAACAGTCACTGGGTTTTGACATTGCCGGTAAAGCTTCATCTCTTCAGCAATCACTCCTTTTGTTACTAGCTTGTAATCTAAGCAAAACACAGCCTTTGGCAGATTTGTATTTTTCAGATTATTGAAAAGTTCTTCATGTCACTTGTGGTGGGTGATAAATGCTGTGGAAGGAAGAAGACATCATGGCTTTTTCATTACTGATGGGTTGTTTGGTTTGTTTTTTTTTTCCTACAGCTATAGCTTTGTGATATACACTAAAAAAGAAATTGGATGTACGTAGATAGAAAATTGCCTTTTTTTTGTTTTGTTTAGTTTTAACCTGGGTTTTGTTTTTGTGTGTGAATAATAGAAATAAAGGCAGGTAAAAAGAGAACTATATTCACACTGACCGCTTTTTGCTTATGCTGATGTTTTCAAGAGCATTTTGTTCTTTATCAATGATTAAGCTCCTATAAGGAGCTTAACTACCTTAAAAAGAAAGAGAAACTACCTTAAATTATCCTAAAGCACAAAAACTCTCAAAAGGGAGTGGTTGGATTTTGGTCACATTTTGTTTGATGTTGTAAATCATTTGCTTGTATTTCCTGTCTAATACTGTTCTTCTAAAAATAGCTGGAACTGCTCGCTGTTTGCCCATGGTGGAATAGCCTGTTTAAAGTTACTTCCTCTCGGCTCCTCTGGCCCTCCTGCAGCCTGAATCCTCTCCCTTATGGCCTCCCACAACAGATGTTCACTGGCTTAAACTTTGCTGAGAGGAGGTCTTTCATAACTTTTGGAAGCTGATTTTATTTTTCTAAAACCAACAACAACTGAAGATGAGACCACCCCCCCCCAAAATAAAAACCAAAAACTGAAAACCTGCAAATAACCTCCACAAGACACCAGTCTAAACAGAGGTCACAATTCAGAGGTACAGAACAGCCTGTAGCCAGTCCCTTCATTGCTGAAACTAGTAGGGAAAACCTCAAAGACCTCTATCAAACATGAGGTGTGCCTTGATGCAAGTGTCATCTTCAGAGTACAAACTGAATTGAAAAATAGTAAATGGAGAGCTGAGTCTAACATTGTATCAACACAGCCAGAGACAGTTTGGTTAATTCACCAGTTCTTCTGCATAAATACCAGAGAGTCACATCAAAGAAACTTGGAATGCTAACCCCAGAGTGCCACAGGAAAGCTGATTTTGAATGAAAGTGCCTTGAGAACACCTTTTTCCTGGCAGTATCCTGCTTGAAAATGATCTCTTCAAAGTATCCTTTTACACAAAATAGCTTCAGTCTTGTTAAAAAGCAGCTGGACTGTACATTTTTTTTTTATTTTGTGGGATTAAGTTACCATCCTAAGGGAATCTTCAGAGAAACCCAGTTCCTGCTGTTAGACCATGACATTGGCAAGCAGCATGCAACCAGCTACATTAATGACTTGTGGAGAATTATGCTTTTCCTCTTGTACAAACTAAAATCTTAATTTTACAGGCAACTCCCATGGAACTTGCTGGAGAGACCTCTTTCCTGTCAGCCCTGGGATTTGATTAACAGCCAGTGTGCTGGTAGCACTTAAGTACTTGAGATCATGATGGTATCTTTTGAGCCTCCTCAGTGTTCATTGCCTCTTAAAAGAAAAGTAAGGCTGTCAGCCTGCAGTTTCTCATTGCTCTTGAGTGGAAACATCCTCAGCTACTCCGCTTCTGTTAGGCCCAGAACAATACAGGCAAGATATTTGGACAGTTTATTAGATCTTCAGGGCTGCAAAAGGAGAACTGGGATGTCTGAGAACACATGTATAGGAAAGAAAGAATTTGACTACTAGACATTCTGAGTGATAAGTCCTAGGCTGTGCACCATGCTGATTAAGTTTAGCTGTTGTTACAGCTGATAGAAGGGCCTGTCACTTGCTGTCTCGGAACAGGTTTGAGATCACAGGAAGATCTATATGAAGGTTTCTAACTGATATAGAAGAAGTTTAATCATGTGAGGGAAAAGGGAAGTAGTGTGGTAGTATGCCATGAGCACTAATGAAGTGAATTGTTCAGAAGGGACTGTGGTGGATGCCAAGTATTCCTGTCACTAGGCTGTAAAGGGAGTAAAACTTCACTAAGAGAACTAGGTCTAAGTAGATATAAGTGGTTTTTGGCACAGAGGTATCAGCTGGTGGTGGTCCTCAGTTTAATGCCAGGGGATGTGGGTTTGATGCTGCCCCTAAGCCAAGGGCACCCATGTGATGCTTATGTCTAAAAAGTTGTAGTTAACATAGTGTGTTTTGTTTCACTTCTAGTTGCTTGCTGAGGCAGCACTAGCTGTGGGTGTCAGGTTGTTCTGGGGTTGTTGCTATGGCCCAGGTGGTCAGTATTGTTTTGTTGAGGAAGTGTTTTTCCTGAGTCTTCCAATGTGATGATCGTTTCACGTGGAAAGAGGCTGGCAGGCAAGGACTTAGATTAAGAACAGGTCATCTAAAAATCTCATTTTCCAGATCAGCAAAATCTGTTCACAGATGGCTGTTTTTGACCTGGTTTAGAAATCTAATGCAATCTGTCTCTCCATGAGAGCAAATTGTGCATGTGTGTATGCACACATAAATACCTATGGTTAAAGCAAAGGAGATTGTTGGGCAAATAGTGTTTCTAGTCCCATCTGTTTTAAGAGTTGTTTTTTTTTATGCATCAATTTTCTTTGTTCAGATGTTTACAGATTCCATGTGTTTTTCTTATTTTCAGGCTGTGTGACATATATACATAGGTGGAAGAGAGAGAACGTTTTTGACACTTGGCATATATTGCCTAAAAGTTGTTACTTGTTCTTAGGTTACTACAAAAGTACATGAGAATATTACACTACTTACATAACCCCATGGTTTCACATTGCGTACGCTGGTTCTTGGAACCTTTCATTTTTATAGCTTTTTCATATTTGGAAAGGCAAAAATGAGTTGAAGCTTTCTTCTTCTGAGAAGTACACACAGTGTATCTACAGATAGGAGTCATATACAAAAGTAAGGTATATCCACATCCTCTGTTTTCAAACATTATGTTAATTTCACATAATTCTCACACTGGCTGTGTAGTAACAAAACTGTTTTCTGATGTGAACAGGGGTTTTCTAGCAATGACCTGATGGCCCTTTTAATAGTAAAAGGGGTTATTTTCTCTGCATATCCCCCTTGAGGTATTGCAGTCATACCCCTCCCTTAACCCCGCCTCACCTCCAGAAAGCACACCTTGCAAGAAAATTAACTGCTTTCTAAACATTCAATGTTAATGCAGCTGTTTCAGTTCAGTTTGAATTCATGCATAGGCACTGAAGTTAATATGCTTCTAGGTATTTCTGCATGTTTTAATCAACATTGAGTGTTATTATATTTCTGTTGATTATAACCTTGCTGGCATCTTCATATTTTACATACATGCTCAGTTTTGTGTATGAGGAGCTTTTTAAGCATAAATTGTGATAGAGAGTTGGAGGTCTCTACGAACATTTTCCTTTCCCTGTTTTTGCTTGACCTATGGATGTTGAGGGAATAATGTTTTCAGAAGAAAGAAAACTTGAAAGGAGTGCTTGAGAGAATTCTTTTCTTCTTTTTTTTTTCTGATTCCGGCATCTCTAACTGTTATCGAGAGGTCAAGGGAGAACAGAAGCTTTTCATTCTTGACAGACATTGCTGCTCTATTCTTGACATGCTTGCCTGTAAGCTTCTCTGGACCGTGTTTTCCTGAATATGGTAGAAACAATGTGGATTGTTGTTGGTTTGGATATGTTGCCCTTTTCAGATTTTAGGTATTTTGTTTCTGTACTCAAATGTTTCTCAGCATACTTCCTGAAGTCAAATGCTGTGGCATTGAGAGCTCAGCTGCTTTTATTTGGTTTATTTTTTAGAGGTATTTTTTTGTTCGCTTGTTTGTATTCTGGAATAGTTTGGGAAATTATTCTCCCATGAAATCTTGATAAAATCAAATACGCTGCTGCTAGAAGACAGCAAGCTGAATTTATTCATACATTACAAAGCCTTCATGCACTCATATCTGCAGATGTGTGGTAGTGACCCAATACTTGGAAGCACAGGAGCAACAAATCCTTTTCCAAAAGGTAGAAATAATGCCTGGCTGTTACGCATTCTCTGCTTTTCAGAAAGCTGTATCTGGGGGAGCATGTCAAAAGCAAAGGTAAAGCGATGCCAAGTATCTAAATTCAGTTAAAAGCACTAGACGCTTCAGAATATTAAAGTGGCAAAACCTTAAGGAAATGTATACATGTCCATATTTGTTTATTCTTAGAAACATCTTCAAAGTTTTTCTTGTTTTCACCACTTACGCTCTCAAGCATCTAAGCAGTGCACTTCTCTGCCATATATGCCAGCGAGCCCTTTTTTCCTGCTTCCCTTTTGTTGCCAGTATCTTAGCAAGGCAGGAATGTGTAACACTGGAAAGAACAAGGAAGATGAAAATGGTTCTAAGTTTTTCCTGCCTCTTTATCCAGCCTGTTGCATTTGCTGTGGCTAGCTTAAGCTATCTGTTTGCCATGGTAGTCCATTTTTAAACTGTAGTAACCTAGTATTTGCGGGGAGAAGAAAGCAAGCCAGTGAGGTGTTCAGAATTGTATGGTCCATTTTTTAAGACTTGCCCAAAATAGCTAATGATAACTTTTCTATAGCTGAAATCAGCTTTTCTAGGTTTAAGTACTCAGTACTAAGTTGAGTGACTTAACACCGTTAAGTTCACACCCATGTATATTAGAAGTGCAGGGACAAAAAGGAAAGCTATTGCCAACTTGAACTGATTATTCTGCCGCTATGGCTCCCAATGGAAGCCTTTTGCACAAAGTGCTTGTGTATTTGAATTTGTCAAGGTCCTAGATATCTCTGTTTCTTCTTAGCAGTGAAATGGAAAACTGAAGGTGAGTGTGTTGACCTTTTTCCTGCAAACCCTTCCCAAATTCTCTAGCAGGCAGGCACTTTTCAAATATGAAGGGGATGGGGGTGGGAAGTGCAAAGCTGTCTCTTGAAAATACAATTGATGAAGATGCCTCTTTTATACAGCTAGACTAAATGATAAAATCTCACCCAAATTAAATGATCTCATAGCTCTGGTTCTTGAGAATATGGAAATGGTGCATGACTCTATCAAGTATTTTGGGCCTTCTTTTTTCATTTCAGTAGTAGCAGAACAAAAAAAATCCTGAGCAAATTGTTCAAGTTCATTGTAGATGGCAAAACGGTGCCACAGAGGGAACGTTTTTGTCTTGAAGGAATCTAAAGAGCAACTGAAACTCTAACAGAGCGCATTTGTTGACATAAAATGTCTGGCTAGAGAGCAGAGTCTTTAGCTATGCTTGAAAGCTTGACAAATTTTTCTTCCTCAACCACTCAGTGCTGGAGGAATCTAAACAGCCATTGGCTGCTGCCTGCATTGGGAAGAAAACCCATGGTTTTTATTTTTCATAAGCTCCTACTTGAGTCAGTAGCATGATTAATATGTTGGGTTGGTCAGTTAATCCCTTGTTCTAGTCTCAGTGGTTTTGCAGGGCCTTTTTCCAGTTTGAAGAAAGATATTACTGTAATATGCCTTCTCCCTCTATCTTCCCTGTGTGCCTCACTTTCCAGTATTATGATGGTGAGCCTTAATTTGCTGTATGGGCTGCAGGCAGTCATTTTCTTGCAATCCTAAATGGTATCTTCCTGTTCCCTGCACTTAAGTTTTAATACTGTGGGCTTTCCTGCTGCAAGTCTGTTTAACAAAGAGAACTGAGTTTTCAAAATACAGTTTTTACAATGTGCTCTGACATGACTAAGTATCAACTTTAGCACTTAACTGAATATTGTGCACATCAGAAAATGGGAAATCAAGATCACAGAATCCAGAATTGGGTTCATGTCTGTGTGTGCTTGTTGAAGTAGGAAGTGGAATTG
The DNA here is from genome assembly GCF_012275295.1 of Melopsittacus undulatus. Classification (NCBI taxonomy): domain Eukaryota; kingdom Metazoa; phylum Chordata; class Aves; order Psittaciformes; family Psittaculidae; genus Melopsittacus; species Melopsittacus undulatus. The sequence goes on along the minus strand of NC_047528.1, from coordinate 60,823,149 downwards.
TGCAGAAAAAGGGAAACTGTGTAAATTTTTGGTTTAATTTTGAGCTTGAAAAGTTCTGTCCCGTTCCCTTGGAAGAACCGTGAGAATGGTGTGCCAGCCCCAGAGGAAGACTTCCTTATCGTTCTGCTGTTAAAACTCTTCCTGTTGACATGCATGCTCTCTGTCTCTGGGGACCTTTACCCGGTTATGCAAAAAAGAGGCTGGCTTCACGTGATTTTAATGTGAAAATAGGTAAGAGAAATTTGGATGCTTGGGACTTGGAGAGAGGATACAAACTCTGCAACCTCAATCTGTGTGAGGCCAGTCTACGTGAGGCTACATTTGATTTGCAACTAGGTTGAACTTAGAGTAACAAGAGTGAAAGTAAGGTTTACTATGGCAGAATAGAACTCAATGCAGCCCAAGCAAGCTGTCAGTAATCCTCAGTATATATTTGGTTGTTGCAGTTAACTATTGCTAAGGCTTCAGCTAGGTTTAAAGCCACATTGGGCATGCCAACAGATGTTCCAGTCACACCTCCCAGTTACAGCAGAAACAGCTTCTTTTTTATATACAATGTCTCACAACTCTGAAGGAAGTGGGAAGAATGCTATCCAGTTGCGTCAGCTGAGCTGAGAGCAAACTTTATTTAGAAACACTCTGAAATAAGGTGTTACTGTCTGAAAACATGTTTTCATGTCCTTTCTCAATGCCTCCTTATATGTTCTGTGATCAGCTTTAGAAAACATACATGTATGATCACCCATATATATATGGGCCATTTGTGAAGAACTGTGGACGTGTGGCATTTCCAAGGTCATGTCATGTGTCAGTTAGCAAAAGTGTGCAAACAGTGTGCCAGAAAGAGATCACAGGCAGGAAGCCATGCAGTCCTGTGTCACTTTATGTTTTTCCTTTAAAGCTGAGGATGCAGGTTGGCTTAATCTTTCCTTGCTGTAGTTCTTCAGTACTTACATGCACACACATCAGAGTTCTGTTGAGCAAATCTGTAGAAAGGAAAAAGTGTGTCTTTACTGAAGACAGGGTTGAAAGAAGCAAGATGATTCTGTTAATAGGATGGAGCTATTTGGGAGCTGGAGACTGGGAAAGCATGTGTCTAGTACAATGCACTTAAGCTGAGCTGCAGACATCTGATAAAAAGTTATATTTGTTACTGTCATTTAGAGTTCTCTTCTCCGTTGGCAAACAAACTTGTGTTCTCTTGGTCTATGCATTTTTAGTTTTAGTTTTATTCCTTGTATTTTTACCAGGAGAGAATGATCTAGTTCCCATGGTATGTGCTAATAATCTCTGGGTACTGGAAGAGTTGAGGTAAATAAGAGCACGTGCACTGTAGACTTGCACTTAGTCATTCTTTTAGAGTTCTGAGTTTTGTCTTTAGAGTTAAGTCCCTCATCCACACAGTGCTTATGTGCTTTAGCAAAGCCATGAGGAACATTACCGAGTTTCCTGTCTGTGAGTTTTGATTTTATCAGTCTGCCAAGGAAATTTAGTGTTCAACTTTGGGTATTAATGGATAGGTAGAGGGAAAAGCTGTGGGCTTATTCTTGTTTCATGCTTGTGCTCTTGTGTTTTATAGTCTCTTGGTTGCCCTTAGTTCCTCAATCCTGTCTTTTTCTTCCTTTTCTTCTGTAAGTCTAGGGTACATACATGTTTCTCACAGTTTTGAAACAAATGTTTATTATGAGCAATATTCATGGCTTGCATGATACCTTAGTGCAAGTATCTTATGCAGCTTCTCAAATGCTAATTGCCTCATCACAGTGCTTTTGAAGTCCAGTGTGTGATGTGAGGCTGTTGGCTGTAGCTAAAGTGACTGTTTTCCATCTCCACATCCATGGAGAGTGATGGAGCTGGGGTCAGTTCTGATTTGCTGTGTTCTGGTGATGCCTTTAGCATAAAATCAGTGGGCTGTACTGGAAAGCTTCATTACCACCACATTGTATTGTGTTCCTCATATCTTACAGGATGTTGTATGGTGTTTCTGGTATCTTTCAGGAGGACTGATCAAAACATAAACACAAATTTAAAAGGAAGCAGTGTGCACTCAAATACATGTGAATAAATCCAACACAATGAACTGTTGAGTTGTTGCTGGGTACTGCTGAGCACTCAATGTGGTGATGGTCAGGAGCTGCTGCCTTGGAGAGTACTGCTGTGAAGTTTATAATAGAGACTTCACTTTTGGGAGGAAAAAGACAGCGCAATTTAGCCGTGTTACTGACACTGTATTAGTTCACAGATGACTAATTTATGGATAACATTTTAATATGTAATCCTGTTTTTTTTCCTTTCATGTCTTTAGGTGAAGCCAAAAATCTTCCTACATATCCGGGGCCAAACAAGATGAGGGATTGCTATTGTACAGTAAACCTGGACCAGGAGGAGGTTTTCAGGACCAAAATAGTGGAGAAGTCATTATGGTAATGAATATTTGTATACATGTTCTGTTAACTCTTATTCTCTGCTATGTTTGCTTAATGTTCCAAAGATACTTTCTTAAGGGGAGAAGGGAGGATGAGTATGGTCCTTTTTCCAGTTTTAGGAACACCAGTGGTAGAACTATTCATGTCATGATTCCTGTCTGTATATATGGGAAAAAGTCTTCTCCAAGGCGAGCCATATTAACCATTTTCCTAAGAAGGTATGGCCAATGCTCCTTTCTTTCTGCAACATTTATTTTGAACTTCCCTAAGCTTTTCAGATCTCAACTTAGAAGGGAGCACTGAACTCCATTTCATGTCTATGCTTAGTATTTTGCATTGATTTAGCTACCTTAAAGGATGACGTTAGGAATTCGTTTCCCCCCCTCCATCATGAGACTGCAACTGAAAGGAGAGGTTTGAACATGAGATGCCTGTCTGATTATCTTTGAAAGTTCCTTTGAGATTGTAGAAGCCAAATGTAGAATGAACGAGAAGCATGCAGCAAAACTTAAAATGCTTTCTCCTGGAAATCCCCAAACATCAAAAAATAAAGGGAACAAGGCTGGGCATATATGTATACTCTGGCAAGCTAGGCTTTTTTTAGAATTGAGGGGAAAATAGCAGCAAGGAACAATCAAGTTTCTAGCTTTTATCTTAAGATATAAAATGGGGAAAGACAGTTGAGTAATACAGTTAGGAATTTGTTTTTTGTCTTGTTACTGCAAGTAATTTACTTTGGGAAGTAGCTCTAGACCTGACTCCCAACCCCTCAGAAGTACCTAATGCATTCAAATATGTGAGTCTCAGTAGCTTGAAGTGGGGTTTATTCCCTTAAGTTACTTTAATTGTTCTCTTACCAATTTTTTTGTAGTCTGCATCTTCATTTCTCATCTGATGTGGTATATTGGGGTCCATAATGGAGGCTTCTGTTTCTTGAGGCATTTAAATTGGCTGAACATATAGTGCTTTTGAATGGTGATGCTAATGCTTTCCTGCTTGTAGTATACTGTATATTTTACAATAACTGACATGCAGTGTCCCTAAGCAAGTTGTCCCTGAACCAGCTGTTTCCCTATAAGTAACTTTGTAACTCATGTCAATTCATTCCTGGGTCAAATAGCTGTAGCCCTCTTGCTCACAACTAGAAGTTGCACAGTTTTTTTTCTGGATGATCATTAGTGTTTTGGAGGGAAATGGAAGCTGGGGAATGGGGATGTATGAGAATAGTTAGCGTAATTTTATTGTATGAATCCATGTATTTTTCTATGGAGAAAATAAACTCTTAGTAGTAGGAATAAGCAACAAGTCTTAATTCCTTTAGTCAGAAAGATTCCACTGTCTTTGGATACCATTATAAAACAGAAGAAGCACACTGAGACTGTGCAGAACTGGAAGGTTTCTGTTTTCTTGCAGAACTAAGTTCTTTTTGTTAAATTCAGGTGAATTCAGAGGAGAGCAACACAATGATCAGAGGTCTGGAAAACAACCACTGGGGAAAGGTTACAATCTTGGAATTTTTTATCCCAGAAAAGAGAGATGAAAGTAGATGTAACTGTGTAAATATACTAAAGAAAACCAACCCCAAACAATCAAAAAGGAGAAACACCACCACCACACCCTTCCCTCCCCCCAGAAAGAAAGCAAACTTCAGAGGGAGAGAATTACTCTGTATGTCCAGTACAGATATTGCAAGTGATAATAAACTTAAATTGCAGTGGGGAAGGAACTTTAGGTTGAAATTTATTGTGAAGAAGAATCTTTCTGTTGTCAAAGAAACTCCAGTGGTAGTTTGCCTTCTCCCTCTGTAATCTTCTATTTGCAAAGTACTATTTTGAAAAACTTGCTTCTTCACAGCCCCTGAATATCCACTTACAGACAATGATATCAAATGAGTTTTGCATTTATCTGTATAGGTTTTTCTTCTGCCCTTGTTTTCCCGTTCCATAGAAGAAAGGCAGACAAAATTCCCAAATGCATGAATGGTAAAACTGGGATGTCATCCCAATCTGTGACTAAGAATTGCTCTTATTTAGTGAGGCACACGCACACAGCTACTTAATCTTTTATGACTGTGTTTACATCTATTAAAACAAGTGCATAGACTTCCAGAGGAAGATATTTTTCAAATGATTTCAGACTGTAATGCAGTTGCCTGTTGTTTTTTGTGAGACTGAGATGAACATACAGCTGAGGAGCCAATCATGCTGTTACATTCTTTAATGCTTGTTCGTAGATTGATTAAACCTATTGTCTGAATTATTGGGCAGGCGGTGCTTATGTGCCGTAAGGCCCATGTAATGTGTATGCAGCAGAGAAATACCTGCTTTCATGTATGGTGCTTCTTTGCCAGTCACTTCTCAATGTAATAGCAAAGCACATGTTGGGTCCCTTTTTGTGGGGTATCACTGCTGCATTAGGTGACTTCAGATGGGAGGAGGGGTGTGAAACTGGGCCAATACATGACTAAAATAATCGAATCCTGTCTGAACATCTGTGTGGCTGGCACTCAAGTGGGTGACACAGCCTTTGACTAGAGTTTGAAGGGGAGAGCACTGGCTCCGCTCTGTTGTTCAAGCCTATTTTCTGTTTCTGATCACTTCACAGCTGACACAGGGCTGGTTTGCTCTAAAGTAAGCTTTAAGAAATGCCTGTATTTTCACTTGAACTGGTAACTCCCCATCTTCCAGTAAGCTCAAAAAATGACTGTCATCTAGTCTATGAAAAATAAGATGCTTTGTGTGAATGTCTGAGTTGAAAGATGTTCCATATTCAGCCGTAGCACTACTGACTCTCATTCAGATTTTCCTGGGGAAGCCTATCTTTTCTAACATATCTGCATAAATGACTTTTTCATCTGCATGAAAAGGCTTACAATTACAGTCATGCTGAAAACATCATCTTGTATATTTGGGAATTCAAGGAGTGCTTGCTTCCCTTCCCTTCCCCCTCTCCCATTTTTGCTCAGTTGAGCTTCATTAAGCTTCTACCAAACACTGCAGAATTGTATACTTTTCCAGGCAAGCCTTCTCCTGATGTAAAGTTTAAACAGAACTGCTAAATGAGAATAAAGGAGTTATCTCTCCTTCCCAGAGGAACTTGCATTTCTGACTTGATTGGGATATCTGTGGCAGAGCCTTCAGACTCTGACTCATGATCTCCTGTGTTTTGTACTGGGACAGTGTAAGAAGTAGCCTCCCTGAGCTCTGTCCTAAACTTCTGCAACAGATTTTTGTTTTATTGGGCTGTGGTAGAGGCATGAGGTGACAGCTGAGAACAAATCAACAAAGCATGAATCATTCAGAACTCCAAGAACTGAACCAGCACATCCTATTGCGCAGTCCAGTGCCCTTACCAGTGCTCTGAAGAGAATCTCTGTGAGCCTGATGCTCTGTATCTAAGTTTGCATCTCAAAAACTGAGAGCAGCCAGCATGGCAAACTTAACTTCTCTGTTCAGCAGTCAGGTGGGACTCATAAATTACAATCAGGACTTCAATAATTCGTGACATCCTACCTCCATTGGCTTCTGTTAAACTGGATGGTGGCACTGCTGCCTTGTGCTAGAAGGTTTTGAGGGCTGTTGTGAGGCTAACTTGGTAGTGTCTGATTGAAACAAGTCAAGGGTTACGACATGGGCTGGCCTTTCTATGAAACCACAGAGTAGTGTGAAAGTACTGTTTATATGGGGCAGCTGGGGTCTTCCGAATTCTCTGGGGATCTTTGAACAAGCATAGGGAATGCCTGCATTGGTCAGAGCAAGTCCTCCAGGTTCCCAGGAAGAGAATCTTGAACTCCTCAAGCGGCACTGTTTTCATAAACTCCTTGGCACAGATGTTTAGTAAATTCTAAGAAGGTCACATGCAAGTCATAAGATATGAGGGAGAGATCAGTTAGAGCCAGGATTTAACATGCTCCTCTGTTTTGTGTTTGTTGTGCAATATTTATATTATCATCATCTGCAAAGGCACTGGGTAGAATTGGATCCACTCCATATAACCTAGCAGAGAGGTACATGAAGGGACTCCTTTATTTTACATCCTAAGGAACATGTGAGAATTTACTGTTCTTTTAAATGCAGAGATCTATAACTTTTCTTGAATTCCTAGCTGCCAGTAGAAAGCTTGACAAGAATTTTGCCAATTAATTTTCTCTGCTGAACCAACTACTTGGCCTCCCCATGAGTAATTTCAAACTTAGAAACACCAAATGGTTTGGGGACCTTGAAGATGTAGTTCCAAACTCCTTGCCACAGGCAGGGACACCTTCCACTAGGCCAGGTCAAAACCCCATCCAACCTGGCCTTGAACACTGCCAGGGATGGGGCAGCCACGGCTTCTCTGGGCAACCAGTGCCTCGCTGCCCTCACAGTAAAGAACTTCCTAATGCCTAATTTAATCTACCCTCCTTCAGTTTAAAACCATTCCCCCTTGTCCTGTCACTACACGCCCTTGTATAAATTCCTTCTCAAGATTCCTCACAGGCTGCTTTAGGTACTGGAAGCTGTTCTGAGATCTCCCCTGAGCCTTCTCTTCTCCAGGCTGAACAAACCCATCTATCTCAGCTGATCTCCATAGGAGAGGTGCTCCAGCCTCTGATCATCTTCCTGGCCTCCTCTGCACTCACTCCAACAGGTCCACGTCCTTCTTATGTTGGGGGCCTGAGAGCTGGATGCAGTACTCCAGGTGGGGTCTAGAGCAGAGTAGAGGCACAGGATCACCTCCTTTGACCTGCTGGCCATGCTCCTGGTCATGCAGTCCAGCACATGGTTGTCTTTCTGGGCTACAAGCACATATTGCTGGCTCATGTTGAGCTTCTCATCAACCAGCACTCTCCTAAGTCTTTCTCCTCATGTCTGCTCGCAGTCCAATCTCTGTTGAGTCTTTATTGTTTGAGATTGCTCCAACCCAAGTGCAGGACCTTGAATGTGGCTCTGTTGAACTTCAGGATTCACCAGCCAGGACTTGGTCCTAGCTACAAATCTTCCCTGAGGATAAACTTTCTCCGCTCATTGGCATTAAGACTGACTTTGCCTTCGCTGGTTGCATCAAATGTTTCCATTGACTTAAAGGGCAGTGTCAGCTGCAACAGGAAATCAAGGCAGCTTCTCAAATCATAGGTGAAGAATGGAAGGAATGTGACATCTCTAAATTTGTTTCAAGGATATGAATAAAGGCAAAAACTGTTGTACGCTAAGAATCAAATGGCTGACACTGTGTGCTTTAGAGAGGTGAGCCAAGCGTCTTGAGTCTGTGATTATTTAGTTCTCCACTATTTCACTGAGGAATTTTTCACATGCTAAACATAGTGATCAAAGCCTGAATGAAACAGCAAATGAAGCCAGAGGCACTTTCCCCACCCCCAGTCTTCTTTATGCTAGTCTCCAGTGAAGGTAACAGTGAGAACTACAAGTCTGCAGTGTGCTTGTTGAGTGTATGGTGAAATGTGCTGTAAAATCATAGTTAAGACTGTGTTGTTTTTAACAAGAGGTTGCTGTGTTTTTGCTCTGGATCAGGTAACATACTCAATCAGTAGCTCTCAGAACTTTTTCTAAGTAATTCCACTGCCATATTTAATGTTGTTTTTTAATTATAGACTTGCTTAAACCCCTATTTTCCTGTGTTTGGAGCTCATGACTGTATAGCTAAATTTCTCTTATGGTCTGATAACATCTTGGATGCAGGCTACTTCTCAAAATTTAAACGCAGAGTTGTTTCCCTTAGTTGGGCCATTGCCAAAATTAGCTGCTGTATCTGAGCTAGTTCCATTAGCTGCTTACATATTCTTATTGCTAGCTTCCTTCCTTGAAATAACAACTTTCCTGAGCCTGGATGCCTTAAGTAAAGAGGCCTTGAGATGGATGCTGTAGCATGGTTTGCAGCTTCTTTCCTGCTTGCTCCCAGCTTACTCCTCAGTGTTGTCTGCCTTAGGGCCTGCCATCTTCTGCACTCCACTGCATCTAACTGTGGCTTGAATTCCTAATGTCAGTAGCCTTTCATTCAGAAAAAAAACAAGCCTTTAAGAACCAGGGATAAGATAGGTATGAATACAACTTCAGCCTGGTCAGGGACGTTATTGGAGGCAAGAACTGTATGGTTGTGTAGGGAAGTAATACATCTGGGGAAGGGCACAAGGAAGGGAAGCAAAACTTAGTAGAAGGTGGAGAATGCAGTAAGCCTTGAGACCTAAGGCAGGGTTTATGAATGAGAGTGCTCATCCACATGAAGAGCCACCCATATGAGAAACAATTGATGGTAGTATAGGCTGCATTGACTGATTAGAGAACAAAAATAAAAGTAAATGCAGCTGTAATGTGACTTTCGTTGTTTGTGTGTGTCGTCTTACAGAATATTTTGGGAAGCGACTAGGGGCCAAATGGCTGCTGCTCCAAGTTATCATAATCCCTGTAAGCCTCATTGAGCCATACCAGCAACTGTCAAGTGAGGATGATAACTATAGCTCGAGTGTCTGTCTCTCCCCTCTGAGCATGGGGTTGAGAAAATGCACACTGCTTTATTTTTTTCGCTGTGTAGTAGGGGTGGTTGTGGCTATAACACAGCACTGTCTGTCTGAGTGTTTCTGCACAGGGACACAAGGAAAAATCTGCCTTTGTCTCGGTGGATGTCTGGGAGGCTTAACAGTGGCCATAATTGGTATGTTTGGATTGAGATGTTGCCTTCTGGCCGTATACTTCCTGCTGCGTGTCCTCTGCCAGGTCTGTGCTTCAAATATGATACTAGGTATTTTTAATAAATTGTGTAAGGAAGCTACCATGACATCTGCCAGCTTTACTTGCCTGTTGTCTTGTAGCTCTCTGTCTAGTAGGAGACTGAAGTGCATTCAGATTTCCATTTGGCTTGCTGTATCTGCTTTGAATAAACCTTCTCTTCTCTGCCCCACTCCCTTTACATACACTGCAAGGCACAGTATAAAACGTATTAGCTGAGTAGTAGGAAAAACTTAGTAGTAGAAACAAGCAAGTGTACTCCTTTGTACAGACTGATTTTGCTTCCCGCTCACATGATGATGTGAACTCTGGTCTTTAAGTTCATGCAGCAGGATGAATCCAGTATTTCTAAACATTTTAAAATAGTCAGAGGATGTGGAGTTGTCTGTGGCATGTTAATAGTCCTTACTTTCAATCACAAAAGCAGTTTAAAAAAAGAAAAAGCTGTACACAAAGAATTCTGGTTTGAGGGGTTTCATTATTATTCATCATGCAACTCTTGCACTTCATCCACTGAAGTACTGGTGCCAAAACAAAGACAAAACTGCTTTAGCAAATCCTAAGTATTGAGAAACAGGCGCGAGCTTTTGTAACACAGCCTGAAACTAAAGCAATGTTTCTACACTGGGACTTGTTTTATGAAGTCTCTTCCTCTCTGTTAATATTATTTGTGATGATTTCATTAGATATGTGAAGGTATGGAATTTAAAATGCAAGCATGTCTCTTGAGTTTTGTATAACATGTAAAAGTGAACAAATTTTGAACCATTTATAGAAGTTCCCATTCATTAAGTTTGAAATGAGGATTCTCTTCCTTATTTGCTTTCATTCCGCTTGATCTACACAGTAATTTGTTTCTCCTTCCCTGTCTCCTCCTGAAAATACCCATTGCCAAAACACACATTAGAGGAGGTTCAAAAATAGATACCTTGAAATGGGAAGGGCTGTAAGCTGGATAGCCGAGAGTGAAACAGTACCTAGAGGGAACTTTCTGGGTTTCATTCCTTGGTATTCCTGCTCCCGTGAGCATTCAGAGCAAGCAAGATTTTTTTTTGAGTGTATGCCTGAAGATTCAAATCCATTGCACCATTCTTTATGCTTTTACCTGACTTTTGGGGGGGGGAGAGCGGGGGTGCATGTCTCTTCTGTGGCAAGAGCTGTGGGAGCATCCTAAGGGAAGTGTCCTGAGGAGGGGTCAGTCAGTGTATGTGTTGGTGGCAGGGGCTGGATAAAAGCTATGCAGTAAGAGCCCCATGCTTCCTGAGAAAAAGATTACCTCTGCTGCTGAGGTAGAGCTTCCCTCATTCAGAGCATAGTAAGGTGATAGGTATCTACTGGAAAAGAGATAAGAAAAGGGTGTGAAGTGACAGTACCTAGAGTAGAAGGCTACAGAGTCAGACCCTTCTGTGTCTGAAAGCTTAGAGCAAGGTTTTTAAAATTGATGCAGTTCTTTCTTTGCAGTTCCTAATCCTGTTGGGAGAACAAGAGACAGTGACTTAGAGCAAGCACTATTTAATAACTAAGAGTAGTTGATGCCTGCTCATTGGTGTGTGTTAGCAAAACTAAAAAGTTAGTAAAACTGTTCTAAACTTAGTAGTCTACTGAAGAAGCTGGGTTTGAAAATGCCTTTATATTGAGCTTGGAAGGAGCTGAATTGCATTTACAGTGGAGACCCACTGTCTCTGCCCTTGCAAGTTATTGCACTCCGCAGTTATGTCCTGTAATTTGTTTTAAGTCCAAAAGAAACTGAAATAATGACAACACCGGTCTTGTCCATGCCTTTCCATTGTGCAGGTTGCAAGGTTGGGGAGGGGGAGACTCGTTATTTTTCCTTCTCTTTGAATGATTAGATTTTCTTGGAATCCACAAGGAAAGCTGAACTCAAAATGTGGAAGTTGCATCTGAACTCACTTGGTTCTGAAAGATTCCCGAGTTTTTGGCTGGTCTAGTTCTAGTATTTGTTTTGGAGGATCTTGTCAGACTCCTGAGGGCTATGTAGGCAGATGCTGCTGCTTTTTATTAATTGCTATGTCAAAATAAAAGTACTCACTGAAGCCAAATCAAACTAATTCTGGCTTTTGGGAGAGAGGGGGCACTGAGGGAGGAATTTAGCTGTTCTTTTGGAAAAACTGTTCTGCAGCCCTGGGGCTCATGCTCAAGAGAAGTTAGCTTGGGAAATAAATCATGGGGTTTGACTGCTGCGACCTCTTGCTCTTCAGGTCTGGGTGGGAGACAAAGCGAGTACTGTTCTCAAGAGATACATGGAGAAAAAGCACACATTGAAGTGGAAGCTGGAAGCTTTTGTGTGGTAACTTTTGATTCTTTCAGAAAGAAGATACTGTTTCTACAAAGCAACACAAAATTGGGGTGAGGGAATATCAGGGTTATCTCCATCTGTATCTTTACAGTTAGAGCTTTGCTGGCTAATTATCCAGTGTAGAGTGAGTGCACTTGTGTTGGAATCTGCTCTCTTCTATTAATTAAGAGTGCAGTGCACCTCAGGGGTGTTACCTGAGTGATGAGAGGTTGTGAATCTGCAAAGGGTACAAGATCTTGGAGAGGGAAAGCCAAGAGCAGAACAAAACTTGTGGTGACAGTGGCCGCAAATAATGCGTCCTGTGAAGAGTGCCTGCCAGCGGGCGTTGCTCAGGCTGACAAGCCTTGTGCAGAAAGTAATTCCCAGATGTGGTCCCTACATGGCTAAGTTGCCCACCACATAATTTCTTCTGTTAATCAATCTCTTTCTGGTACCATGTGTTGGACCAGATGATGCTTCTTGTCCACTCTGCTTTTCTGAATCTCAGGTTTGTTTTGCTGTGGTGTGGTTTTAATTATCTTGTACCTCTGACCTCTCCACCAGTAACAGACATTAATAGGGCACTTGCCAAAGGCCCCAGTTGTTGTCTCTTCTCTGCTCTTTTCTCCAGAATCGGCTAAGCTGAATTCAAGTATGTTCAGTGCAAGTCTCACTTGTATTTACATTGCCTTCAGACTTCCAGTATACCGAAGCTTCCCTTAAATTCTTGACAGAGGATTGGGTGTATCATCTACAGTTCATTAAGTATCGTTTCATGATAGTGAGTAAATTCATCTGTCACATTGTTCCACCAGAAAGGACAATTTTATGGCTGAGCAGAGTATTAGGCCTCGGAATGATGCAAGTGTTTTGCATGTGTAATGTGCTAGATATTTGGGTTGTGTTTATGCATTTGTGCAGCCCCCTCGGGTTAAGCTTGTGCGTGAAAACTTGCACCGAGTGATGTGTGCAGAATGAGGCCCTCAGGGCTGACAGCAGAAATGTGGCTGCTGGGACAGTCATATAGTTCCCAGCTCAGTAGAAGCTGCTTGTACCACAGAACTCTTGTATTTTGTACCTGAAGTGGTGGCTGCTGAATTCCTGATTCCAAATAAAAGAAGACACAACTGAGAGTGCTGTTGATGGCAGCTGGGACAGTCAAACCAGCTCCAATTTCCAGCTGTTAGATTTTCTCCTCTGCCTTCACAGTCAGAATGATTGAGTGGGGCTCATGGTGGTTGCCATAGCTCAGAGCTGGATGCATTTATTTCAAGAAATGGGAAAATGTTTCCAGTGGTGGAAGTTTAATCTGTGGGTATACCTTGGGCTTTGTTGTTTATCCAATATGTATTCTTGTATATGGCTGTTGGACTAGTGACTTAAATAGTATTCTTACTGAATACTGGATAATGTCTCTAGACTCTGTAAAATTAATGTGGCATATTCCCTTCAAACACAGAGTGCTTAGCTAATTTGCATTGCCTGTGTATTTTGAGTGAGACTTGTCAGCTAGCTCTTGAGGGAATGTGGCAGTTCTGGGGGAGTGTATTTTTACTGTAGGCAGAAATACAAGCAAAAGTGTATGGTGATGTAAAATATTCTGCAAGAAGCCAAGACAATGATGTCTCCTGACAAAATGCTGAAAAAAATATAATGTAAAAAAATATTAATATTTATTGATATCTAATTTTCTGACATAAAAAGCCTTTAATAATGGTTAAAGCTACAGCACACTTCTGTCTCCCATTTTTGTGCTTAGCCAAGACAATAAGGAGTTCTGTGTTTAAAAAGGAAGAAAGAAAACCCTGCTGGCTTTTGGCCTGTTGGAATTAGATTTATTTTTAAGTCTATATCTGCAGTGCTTGCTGTATTTGTTCATATGACTCAGACTACATCCACTCATTTAGATCTACTGAGGCATGAGTGACTAGTATTGAAAAGTGTGTGTAAAATGGTAGACCTGCCAATGAATAAATAATGTTGATACATGCTTATAGTTCTTAGGGGTAAATCCTTTCCCATATAATTAGATAGAGAGAAACTGAAAGGGTTGCTATTAGGTGTCTGAGATTTTCTTTTTCTCCATTTAAATTGGTAAGATCCAAAGAAAGCCCCTGAAGTCTCTAAAGAGCTTTTCATGCTGAGATAGTATTTATTTTTTTTAAATCTGGTCTTACTGTAAAGGAACTTATTCTATACAATTCCAGAATGCAAAAATAGACAGATATGCAGCACTATCAGGTAGCAAGCATCATGCCAGCTCCAAGGCTTAGTTACCATCAGTTGACTGAATCTGAGTTTCAATAAGAAACATTGCAGGGGATGGGGAAAGAGGCAATGGCTGTAGGCATTTTATTTTAAATAAACCAGATCCTTTAAAATAAATATTTAACTATATATGCCGTGAACCATGCTGTATTTTGCTCATCCAGTTCATGGGTATGCTTTAGTGATCTTTGTCATAATGGTCTATTGTAAGCATAGTGTGACAGCAGGGGCCTCTTGCCACCTTTCAGGGCACTTTATCTTAACAAATAAGATACAGTCTTATTTGGTCTCTGTCTTCTTTATTTTGGGACATCTATTTTTCAAATATAAAGAAGTATCTATTGAGTTTTTTGCACATGAAGAAATCTTGTTATCTGAGTGTTTAGGATAGGTAAGAGTCAGTCTGCTTGAAGGCACACATTCATGGGTGGGAAAGACCATCAGAGTCCAGAGTGATACTCTGGGCGTGAAGTATGAGCACACTGGCTCCTCCAGGATACCAACACTAATTTCTTTTTTTTCTGTGTGTGTGTTTATGTGTATGTTGTTTTTTGTTTACCCAGCCCCTTCTATGGAGAAGACTTTTACTGTGAAATTCCTCGGACCTTTCGCCATCTGTCATTTTATATTTTTGACAGAGATGTTTTTCGAAGGGATTCCATCATAGGTATGTGCTCATAAATTCTTATTTTCTTTACAGCTTGCTTCTCTTGGATTTTAACTGTTTGATCATATGTAGTCTTATGAGTTGGGAGCTGGGTAGGACTGACAGTGACAGTTGCACATACTGTTCAGGATTGTCCTTTTTTGTCAAGTGACAAAAATGCCTGCAGTATTACATATTAAAAAAGTCTGTCAGGTAAATGCTGTCTGTTGTGACAGTAAATGCATATTGCAGTTTAACTGAAATAGGCAATAAAGTCTTGTTTAAATGCTGGCAGCATCACTTGTTACTGGATTCGTTCTTTTCCCTAAATGCATGGCCTTTAGTCTTACCCTTGGCTGTATGGCTACCCTATGACTACCTTAATGACATGCAGAATAATACCTACTGGTCATAGGTGCCCATAATACAATGATGACAGGATTTTATAGAGCATATCAGAGCAAGCTGTTGCCTACAGAATAGCTCTGTAAGACTTCCAGAGTCTTGATGTGGGCAAGACCTCTGCTTTTCCACATGTTATTTGCAATGCATTTCACCTGCAGCAAATTGCATGACACTCCATTTATCTCTTCAGGGATAAAAGTCTTGTAAAAGCCTAGTTGTTATTGAGCGGAACAGTTTCCACTTTAAGTAATTTTAACTGTTGGATTTTTTTCAGCTTTTCATCTCTTTTGAAGCAAGTAATGTATGACTACCATTTTACTAATTACAGTAGAACATGAATATAGCTGTCAGTGAGGTGTGTATGTTTTGACAGAGCTTCTAGTGAGGAAGTTGTCTGATGCTGAGCAAGAGTTTGTATAATACTGTAAAATGCACTATGTTAAAGTGCATGGGGTGGTGGTGCAGATCTCTTTGTATGCATCTTTACATTTGTTATGCAGTCACTAGCTTTTTCTTTAATTATTCATGAATTATTTTATGTTTTACTTAAAGCTAGAAAACTGGGTCATCACTCCCCTAACTGAGCTCATGTGTGTACAAGATCTGGCATCCTGGGGAGGAGGGCATCAGTTTCTGATTTTTGAGTGAGCTTTTGGAAAGCTTTTTGGTCTCTCTAATCTCTATAGTTTCCCCTGGTAACGTGAAAGTAATACTGCCTTTCTGATGAGTTTCTCATAATTTAATGTCTCACCTGATGTCCTGTGTGACACCACTTTTCTGCAGCCGCAGTGACCTACGAACAGGCCATGGACTGGGATTTTTCTTGCTCAGAGCTTTACTACCTCTCTTTGAACAAGGGTCTCGAAACACTTAACACAAGCCAGATCCATGAAATTGCGGATAGAGAAGTGCAAATTGTTTCCTTTTCTCCATGTGTCCAAAGTTCCTGTTTTAATAATCAAGCTCTGACATTGGAGGGGAATTCTTCAGGGGCTGCTGGAGTATCTCATCTTAAAGGTACTGGGAGCAGTTTGTGAAAAGAAGGACTTGGAGAAAAGATATAAAGAGACTTTTGGATGCTGAAATGATTGATCAGGTTTCTCATTTTCATTACCTTTTCAAGAAAAGGCAATGTTGATATGTTTAATTTTTTTTATGCATTATGGAATCCATAGGTAGGCAGATTGGTGTGCTACTACACTGATGTAGCACTGAAAGTCAAAATTCCAGTGTCACCTGTCTACGCTGAGATTTTACAGTACATATTAGCTGTTGTAGGCTGAGTTTTCCCCTCTTCCACTCTCTTCCCCTCCCTCCTTTTCACAGGCATATTTTGAAAAGCATTTCAAAGAATTGGAAGTATGATAAATAGCAATGGAGAGAAGAAAAAAAAATCCAGCATTACTGTCACTTTGATACTACCTCTGTAAGTTCTGCTTGTAATAGGAAAATGTTCTGGAAAGAGAACAGTGCTGTGGAGCAACTGCATGTGGTTATTTTCAGTAGTTCCTATTGACAGGAGTCAGCAGCAGCAAAGCTGAACCGTGGAGGTTTTTTTGAGAAAGGAAACTCTTTCATTGGAACAAAGTCTAATATTTAAAAGGAATAGCTGCTGTATGTGTATATTCAGCTCAGTCTTAAGAGACCTTTTCTTGCAGGGGCTTGAGTAAGGGAGGTTTGGAAGAGGCCCCTACTAAGTGAGTTTGGTCAGAGTAGTGCTAGAATAAGCAATTTTCCACTGAACTGCTGAATTCTGCAAATAGAGGCCCTTTGTTTGCATTACAGAGATATCTTGTTATATTATGTCATCATGAGACATTTCTGCTGAAGAAAATGTGTTTACCCATGTTTGTCCAGCAACAAACTTTCTCAGAGAAGGGTGTAGGGGGTTGTGTCTTCCATCCAGGGAGACTAATTTTAAGTTCAGATGTTACTGAGCTTGTGAATTTGCCCATGTTTCCTGTGTGATCTGGTATACTTAACACATCTGTTGGCGTTGTTTGTTTGGCTGGGTTTGTGCGGGTTTTGAGATAGAGAACAGTGCATGTGTGTCAGTATGGTGAGAATTTGACAAATGGCTGGTTTTTGGTTGGACTAGCAGAGTTCCTTTTTAGTCACTACTTGTCAGAACTTTCTCTTGGTGTTTTAATATTGATTTCCAGGGTGACTGGAGCTCAGAACAGGCATGTTTTTATTTAATCTGAAGCACAAGTTTGCGATGGTAAATTCTTTAACATCGGAACTGCAGTTCTGTGTGTGACAGATGAGAATGCTCAAGCTACCAAAAGCGGAAGGAGTGGGGGCGAGAAAAAAAAACAACAAGAACCCCCTGAAACCTCTGACAGAAACTTCCGAGGAGAACCAAACACAGAAACTGGACACATGTGCGGCAGATACGTTTTGGAACACACTGTAGTGTTTTGGCATACAGGATGGGAGGATTGTGCAGATAAAGATATCTTTGAGTTTGCATGTTCGTTTATTATGTTTGCATTTTCCTCATTATAATTTGCTAAGTCACCTAGGATTCTGTTAGCTTGAACAATGTGTCTTGGAAGAATCTTGGATGCCAGTTGAAAAGCAAATACGAAGACAAAGCAGAGCTCAGTGGATCTGGAATGTGATTTGTCTTTTTTTTCTAGATAAAATGTAGCAAATACACAGTTACTGAGGAAGTAAACTAGTCTAAAGTTGTCTAACTGGTATTGTGTGTCTTGACTCTTACTGGCTAGAGTTTATGTACTGATTTATGTAGTGTGTTGAACTGCTTTTAGTGGGAAAAAATAGATCTGTTGGTTTGTTTCCAAATGATCAAATAGGAGTAGTAGGCTAATTCGATGGAACACCGATCTGTATAATAACTAGGATAGCTGTTTCCATCTAGTTGATACAATGTTAAAAACATTGTTAACTTGAACAACTGTCAGTTGGTACCCCTCCAGTTGTAATGAGGGGTATGTATGTAGTAGAAGGAATATTAGGATAGTGGTGCTGCTAAGTACGGCAAATATAAATACATGCTCTTTAATGATGATTTTTTGATACTTAGTTTTTAGTTTTTCAGAAATGTTGAATGAGGCAAGCTGTGCTAATACAGAGGGACAGAAGGCTTTAATACTTGAGCTAGATTTACTGAAGAAAACCATCTCCATGATAACGCCCTGAGCTGGTGTTCTCCTAGGAGCCTAATGAACAGTTCAGGCTGCCAGGCTGCGACCTTGAACCTACAGATCAGTTAAAAAAGCAGAAAATGTACTACACCAAATCGTGTAACACTGCGCTGGTGGAATAGTTAATATCAGATGCCTTCAGGAAACATGTACACAATTATTTATCCTCTACTTAATTCACTAATCAGGTTGGTTTTTGGGTTAGTGTTTGGGTAACAGATACATGTAACTGACATGCTAACACTGTGCTAAGCAGAAACCTGAACATGCACCCCCTGTTGAGGCTCTGAGGGGAAAAAGTAAATCCACTGTATCAAATCTTGGCCCCCCATAATGCGCTGGGGAATAAGTACCTCGGTGGGCTGGTGATGGAGAGAATGAAGGAGACTGTTGCTTAGTGCAGGCAGCATGCTCAGGGCCTTGGTGCCTCCTGTAAGGCAGGCAACTGTGACTGCAAATCTACCTTTTAGGACTGCTTTGCCACTGCAACCAGCCAACCATAGGTGCCTATCCCATCTTTCTCAAATGTATGGACATTTTAAGGGTCCAGAGAGCAGCTGGCAGAGAATTGGTACCAGAGGGTGTGGTTGGGTAGGTGGTGTGTTTCAGATTGATTTTTCTTTATTTTTAAACAGGGGGAGTAGAAATTGCTCTGTAAGCTGGGTGAGCTCTTCAGGTTTGTGGACATCAAAACTACCCTGATATAGTCTATGCAATGCTGCAGCTTGCTGCTTTTAAGGACAGAAGCTATGTCCTATCCACAGCCTACGTTTCTCTGCCTTATTATCCAAGATAAATACCACAAAGGGAAAAAATGGGTTTCATAAGTGATATTATATTTGGACTAGTTATTAAAAAAACAAACAAAACTGGGGTCGAGTGTAATACACCTTAGTACTCTATGTAGGATGTGTAGTATTCTGCCATTATCTCCACCACTTCTTACCCATGGTAGCAGATGGTGTAGTAGTGCTTGTGCTTCATGGTGCACTGCACAGGAGCCGGGAGGGAGCCATTTTGCTGCTTCCAAAGCTCTGAAACCTCATGTTACCCCTAATTCTCATCCTTACCTTTCTAATCCTTAAGTAGGCAGATAGTTCTCCCATAACATGGAAAAAGATTGAAACAAACAGAGTGAATTTGTGCTCACAAACAAGGCAGGCATCTGGCCCTTCTTGTCTTGCAAAGTTTCTGTACTTTTATTTGATGACTAATAACCTTTCATACAGATAATTATAAAATTTCAGGTAGTCTGGATTAGCTGCAGTGCTTCTTGGTTGGAGATTGCAGGGTAATTAAAGTTTGCAAGGCTTTCAAAGCCTAAAATGTTGATTAAAATAAATTCTGTTTTGTCTTTAGTCTTTCCAGCTATTGAAAGTGACTCTTCTTGTGCACTTTCATATCAGTTATTTTTAATAAATTCACTGATATAGTGTGTCTTTGCACTTAATATACCAGCATGAAGCAACTTCTGAACTAGCTTCCTGGTCCTCTTACTGCCAGATACTGTAGCACATAGGAAGCAAAGTAGTCAGCTCAGAGCTGAGATGCTTGAATTAATTAGGCATTTGGGACCCTTTAACATGTGACTCAGACCTAACTCTTTGCTATATAAATTAACTATGCTGCAGTCAGTGTTACTGAAGGATGTTATGTTAACCATACTACATTATATTGCTCCAGCTCACTTGGCAGCAGTATGCAAAATTCTGTGGTTTTCACTGTGCCAGTATTCCAAGGTAAAGATAGCCTACAGAGAAGATACAGGAGCTCCTGAAACACTGTAAAATAACTGTTGGATCATTGTTCAGGTAGAGCCTTGTGCCTTTTTAAAATTACAAACTCCTTTCCTATTGCTGTTCTGACGGTTTTTGGCAAATACGTATCTCAGCTGTGAGGTAAACATCCTACAAACTGGCAAATCAGTATTAAAAGGTGAGATGTAATCCTCAAACTAGTGTATAATCCTTTTGTCACCAACAGGTAATCCAGAGAGAAGGTGGTCGTGACTGAATGGAGAGTGTTTCAGCGAAATTATGAACTCTGTTAGTCTTTGTATGGAAGTGTTAGACCCTGAATTAACAAGCCCAGGCATGTGTAGGGACAAGCTAACACACTGCACTGACTTAGCAGAGAAGAGCTTCTGAAACTCCAGTGGGGAATGGGCACTGAGGGTGCAGTGCCCCCACAAGCACTTCCCAAGCAGATAAGCCAGAAATCTCTACCCATCTCTGTTGTATATTTCTTCCTCTGTGCCCAAATTATTCACCTTCTGCTATGTTCTTTGTTGATGTGCAGAAACCATAAAATAGGTCATTTGAAATTACCTGTGTGTTGAAACGCCAACAACACCCACACATGGCCCCTGAAACTTACTGCTTCTTCCCTTCTCCTCCCCCAGAATGATTGTTTTTCATTGTTCTGTGTTTTTTAGTTTGGATCCATTTCCTCAACAGTTCCAGTACAGGCTCCTGCAAGGACAGGGGTGCATGGGTGGGGAAAGTAGGAGGCTCTTAAATCAGTTTGCACCAGGGATCGTAAGTGGAATTTGCACCCTGACAACCATCCAGGCCCTAGGTAGTAATTTCATTCATCCATGACTTTACTACTAGGTTGTTGATAGATTTTTATTTTTTTTATTCCCTAAAGAGAGATTCACAGAAGAAAGGGATCAAGTGTGGCATGTCACATTTTTGTTTTGAACACAGGGCTTAGGATTTAAATATGCCAGTGAGCATCTGTTCAGTCTGAACTGGAGGGACATAGGGAAATGGCTGCCATATGGGTGAACAACATGCAGGAGTGTGTAAGGTTTCCCTACCCTGCCCCAACCTGAGGTCCTGGTGAATGTCAGACTTCAGAAAGAAATTCTTTCCAATGAGAAGAATGCTTTCATGTAATCGTTGCTGGGACTCCAACTTTTAAAAATGTAACTTAAGTTTTGAAATTACACCATACACTGTTCAGCATGCCCTGCTGTCTTCTGCCTGCTCCCATAGTGGCTGAAAGCTTACACAGACCTGAACTCTGCAGCCTAGGGCGGCTCTGAGGAAACCTGCAGGAGTGGCTGGGTGCCTCAGGTGCAAGTTTTAGAGTCTCTCTCCACTGCCTGGCTGCTGCCCAAGTCTTGAGAAAGAGCAGGGACAATGGGCTCGAGTTTGGGAGCATGTTGAAGAACCACAAAGAGGAAAACATCCTGTAAGTGAGTAAAGGTGGTAAACCTTTCTGACCTCTTGTATCAGGTTTATCAACAAGGAGAATTATAGGCCCTTATTGTGTAGTGTCAGGTCAAATGACAGGTGCCAACGGCTTTTGATTATTGGTCTAGGTTTAACCTGCTTCTCATGAGGCTAGAAGTTGTTTGAGCTAGGTCAGACATAGGTCAGTTAGTGGCAGAGCAGTGACTGCATAGATGAGGGCAGGACCTGTTTGGGCTTAGCACCTGCACTGCGATACACGGGCCTGGTGAGAAGGAGGAGTGTGGGTTGGGTGAGCAGTGGACATAGCTAGTGCAGGTGTAGAATTATAAACAGAAATTGTGCAGGCTGTTCCTGTATGCAGAGTTTGTTTAATAGGGCAGACCAAATAATCTGCCCTATCAGTAATATACCTTTGTATATGTTTAGACTAACCAAAGTATAGGCCCTTTTGTTCAAACGCACCCTTCCCCCCATAGTAAATGTTTCTCCTTTGTGGATCATTTGGTATACAGTGAAAAACCTTGGATTCTAGCCAGACAGGTCAGTAAGTTTCACTCATTAATAAGACTTGCTTGTGTACAGAGCAAACAGTGCTATTCAAACAGTTTCCTAATCAAAACAGTTGTACCATCATGTTATTAACCCTCTTAAAGCTGAAGGTATGTACCATTGCGTCAAAACACTTTGTGCTGCAATTGCGTGCCGACTGTGCGGTCAAATCCACCTGGGTTATTTTGCCATCCTTGATGCAGAGAGCAGTGGAACTCCTTGATGAAAGAGAGGACAGTGATAACACACCACTTATGCTATGCACAGGTGCAGATGTTGGTGAAATCGTCCTTGAGGTTTACGCAAGGATATTCCCTGCATGGGAGGTGACTGTGAATGAGGCTGATTATGGGTGACAGTGTTTGGGAAGCGTATGCTGCACTGCAGTTGGGTGGAGGATTTCTGCAGGAGATTAAAGGGTACAGTGAGGGTAGCGAGCAGTGAAAGTAAACAATTTCAAGTGAGGTCCAAAGCAGTTACTGGAAGGTCATGCGTTCAGATTCCTCTCTCAAATGTTTTAGAGAAACTAGGTTGCCTACAAACTGCTGTGGTTGAAGAATAAAAGTAGAAGCTTTGAAAATACACAGAGCATCATGTCATAGATTCTCAGCAGCATAACTTGAACGTTGTTCCAACACAGTTCAGATGCCTTACTCTTTTTGCCATATTATTTAGGAGATTTGTGTAATTTAGTTATTAAGAAGTTTCAGGTCACTTGCTCTGCATATCCGATAAAGAGCCTGGTAATGAATCTGCCTCATTAATCTCTAGTGTAATGTTTGCCAAGAGATGGATCTCATAATCTCTATAAAGGACAGGCAGTGGGAGGAGAGTGCTGATGGCAGAATGAGCAAGATTTAGGTGTAATGGGTCAGCAGCTCTGTGGAAGCTGGAGCAGAAACTCTTAATGGGTACTACGCAGGGCAGTTGTGGAAGAATGGCAGAGTAGTTTAGAAACTGGGACTGGAAATCTGGAAACTGTCATCAGAACCAGCCCAAGAGTGACAGAAGAATGCAGCAGGGTATGCAGAGTGCCCCAGCAAACAGGAGGGCTTGGTGAGCACCTAAAAGAAAAGGTCAAAATGTGTGGGAATGATGAGGTATAATAACTAACTGCTGTGACTTTCATAAGCTTTGGGGTAATGTATTAGTGACCTCTGTCCAAAATGCATGGATTTGGGAAGCCTTGGAAATCTCCCACTAAGACTGTCCATTGGTGTATTTTATCTAGCAAGATCTGGTTAAAGAAACTGTGTTTCTGCAGCAAAGCAGTGGTTGCAAACTGTGAGCACCTCACTCAAGCAGAGGAAGTTTGCTACCAAATGACATTGCTGGCTTTCTTGAGCCTCGTGAACATCTCTGACTGTCCTGGATTCTTTCATTTTGAATATGCTGCTTTGCTCAGTGCCTGGGGAACCACCCAGCCCAAAGCTGCTCTCTGAGCTGCTTCCACGTGCTTCTCAGACATGCCATGCTCTGCTATGTATATACAAAGACAGACACTTGGAAAGTGTTTCATTACCCCTCAGAGAGTGCTTTACATAATGAAAATGAAAGACTGGGCAAGATAAAAGTTCCAGCTTCACATACGTATTATCCCTTGGCATGCATGTAGTTCACAGCATGGAACTGGCTGCTGTTGTCATAACTACCAAACCAGCCAATTTGGTAGGGGTTAGAAGGGGTTAAAAATATTGGGGGGTTTTGAAGCTCTACTGTGCATTTTTTGGTTTGTTTTCCCCCCTCCTCAAGAGCTTGTGTGAGTTGGGGTTGCAAAATGCAAACTCTGCAAGGTTTGAGAGGGGGAAACAGGTCAACAGGGCCTCAAAATGCAGATCTGGCAATCTGCTGTGAAATGACATCTCTAGTTGCTGCCCTTCTATAAAACTTCATAGAGAAAAGCCTCATCCTATAGTATTGTTAGCAGTAACCCTATGTATGGAACTTTCTTTGGGGAATTTTATAGACGTCTGCCTCAAAAATGTCTTTCCAGCAATTTTTGAGCCTTTTCTCCCACAAGTTTGTCATGTCAAAAGAAATTTTAATGATATTTTTACTATAAGCATACTTAAAGGCTTTTCCACAGAGCCTGCTGCTTCAAGTCTCTTAGAGTACAATATTAGTAATTTTAAAGTCTTTCACAATATGAAGTGGAAAAAGCTGCTCATCAGAAAGAATTATGTATCATGTAAAGAAAGGCTTCCTTGCCCTGAAGCCTTTCTTGACTAGGACAGTCCTTAAATCATTGTTTTTAAAGCTGTTTTTGATGGAAATTTACTTTGGGGGAGCTATATAGCATGTCTTAAACTGTGCTTCTGGTTTGTTTTATTTCCAGGAAAGGTAGCTATACAGAAAGAAGATCTGCAGAAGTATCATAACAGAGACACCTGGTTTCAACTCCAGCATGTTGATGCTGATTCAGAAGTACAGGTGAGATTATCTTGGCAAAGGAGTATTTATAACAGGGCCGTGGCAGCTTTGTGGGTTCCATGGCTCTAGGACAGACGTGTTGCTTCCCTACAAAAAGGAAGCACTTCTTATTAGTATGGTTTAGGTTTCAGTGATATTTACAACCTGTGTACATGTAAGGTGAATTACAAGTGTGAATTACAATCGAAGGGGCCAGGATTCTGCTTACAGACATAATAAAAACTATGTGAACTATCAGGGTCACTGATACAAGGAGGGGTATGGTTATCTCAAGTATTAAGTAACCTCAGCATCCTATAAATAACTGTTAATTCCTCAGGCAGTGGACCCAGCTTGAAAATAACACCTGCAGGTACTGTTCTAAATAATTACATAGGCAGGTTGTCACAGGAATGGCAACAAGTACATCTCAGATGAAAAAACCCACTCCTCGCCAGATTTCTAGGCCCTGCTCCAAACCATGGGAATGCTGATAATTGTATCACTTCAGCTTCATTTAGGTTTGGTACTTTATGGATTTTGGTACACGGTGAGACTTCTCTTTTTGTACTTACCCTCTTTTGAAGCAGGCTCTGTTTTCTATTACAATATTAGGTATTGTGAAACAAGAGCAAAGCAGTGTAGCAGGATATCAAGTCAATATAAATCAGTTACTTTTTTTACTTCTTGTAAGTCATTATTACAGGTCATTTTGGAACCACAGTATTTGCTTAAAAGGCCACAAACATGAATGTCTGACCTGTGCAATAGTCCCCAGTAAGTGCAAGGGGAAATGCTGCTTGGATACTTCTGTATGGTAGGGTTGGACATTATGTCTTGGGTTTTCAGTCTACGCGCAAGTCTGCCCATACCATGTCAGAACATGACACTTAAAATGCATACTCATTCAAGCATGTAGTGTGATGGTCTGTAGTGAAGCATGCTATATGTGAAAATACATTTAAGGTTATGTTTTCTGTTTATTTGGAAAGACTAATAATACACTGTTGTGCATGTGATGCAGGGAAAAAAATGGGTTAAAACTTAAACAGGGGAGGTTTAGATTGGATATAAGGAAGAAATTCTTTACTGTAAGGGTGGTGAGCCACTGGAATGGGTTGCCCAGGGAGGTAGTGAATGCTCCATCCCTGTCAGTGTTCAAGGCCAGGTTGGACAAAGCCTTGGGTGATATGGTTTAGTGTGAGGTGTCCCTGCCCATGGCAGGGGGGTTGGAACTAGATGATCTTAAGGTCCTTTCCAACCCTAACTATTCTGTGATTCTAAAACCTCATGACAGCTTGTTCAGTCTGTCACATTCTCTTGTAAAATATTGATCTTCTTTAATGCCATATTTCAATGACAGTGTTGATGGAAAGGCTTTTAACAGCCTTTTAAGTTTGAAGTCTATTCTGTTTTACCCTGGTCTCCCATTCTTCTTACTCCAAAGTATCTTATGATAGTGATTTGAAAACAATAGATTTAGTGTTTACTTCCTGCAGGATATGAAAACTTTCCTTTTGTAATTTATCAGTAAAAAGGAGGCCAGTGTTTGGATAAGCTTCTGCATTGCTTATTTTGTTACAGTCTTTACACGAAGTGAGCTTGTAGAAGCTTTTTAGACCAGGGTGCTTTCTAGGACAGCACTGATAATCTCTATCTGTGAACTCATAGCAGAAAGATTTAAAGGTAGCTCTAGCTTTTGGAGGGATGAGGAGCACAGTATTTGCTGGAAAGCATGTTCTCTGTCTGCAATTGTTTGTACAGTTTATCACTTCCGCTGTTTGTATCTTTACAAGAGCCCAACTGTTAAAAGCTGTTTCTGGGCTCTGTGATAAGCATTTATTACAAGTAGTGTAAATATGAACAACACTGATTTTATCCATTTACTTAGATGTTTCACAGTCTTTATGTTAAGGAGTCTGCAAGAGAGCTTTGTTTTCCTTGATAGCAGGAGAAGACTTGTAGATATTTTGTGAGAATTCTTATGCAAGTGAAGATAGCCAAATGAGGGAGTATTTTTGTGTTTGTTTCTCTTTACATTCATGGTACCTCAGTTGTCTCTTTTTCTAAACACTTTTTCTTTTAAAAGAAGAAAAAAAAAGTGTGCTAATGATAATTGTTTGCACAATATTAGTAATTTTTTCTCCAATTTTAAGGAAAATAATGTAAGAACTTTAGTGAACTTTTGCAGCAAATCATACAAACACTAGTAGTCAAAAAGCAACTTTCATGTGCCAGCTATCAGTTTTATCATTCTATCAGTTGTCCCCATTAGTCACATAATCTAGTGGATTAAACATTGAGCCATGTGCCAGGGAACTCCAGCACCTTACTTCTGGTTTTGTAGGTCAGTGGCCTTAATACTCTTTTCCACGTTGTAGAGCGCTTCATGGCTATTTAGTTATGCATCACAGCACCATACTGAGGTAAATCACTGTCAGTCCAAACATTGAATACAGTGAGGATAAGTGTCAGGGGAAAAAAGTGACTTGCTTGAGGTTGCAAAAAATCAGTGTGAGAAATTAAATAAACACTATCAGAGAGACCAGATTTCTAATTCTTTCTAATTCATTAGGTCATGATACAAAAGAAACTGGGTGACAGTGATAAGCCTGTATAGGTCTTTACTGTGTGCAAAGCCTGAAATGATCTAGTTTTCAATAAAACCAATCATCACAGTCAGAAACTGGAAAACTGTAAAATTAATGGATTGTTGAAATATTAGTGATTTTGGGTGCTGTGGTTCTCAGATGCTCAGTTCTGGAACACATTTGGCCTCATTTTTCAGAACAGAAGCAATGACTTGAAATTATGGGTAATAAGATTTGTGATTTAAGAACTGGTATTTTGAGCTGTCTGGTATGTAATGAGTAAAATTCACAATTTTGTTCTTGACATAGTTGTGACCTCACTTGTGTGAGTTCCAGAAATGGTTTTCAGATGGCACTACTGATTTCCCTCTTCATACACGGAGAGGGAATAGTATGTGATGTGGAGATTCCTCTTATTTTGTGAGTACAAAATGTTAAACCAAACAAATAGAATTCCAATGTTAATGGAATATGAGTGGATTTCTTAATGTTTTTATGCTGTTTTCTCTAATTTTATTCTGAAACTATAGCTTGTAAGTATTCTGATGCTGTAGAAAATAAGCCTATATTAAAAAAAACAAAGCCATCAAAATTTAAGTGGCAATGTTGTTTAACTGCATCAGATGTAGTTGTCAGGGTGTTTAGCTTGAGGCCTTGCATTCAATTTTATGCTTTTCCAATGTTGCTAATTCTTAATGTCTTATAAAGTTTTGTATTGTCAGGAGTGCAAAGTGAGATTATGATTTGATCAGCTTCATTATAGACAAGGATGTTGTTGACAGCAAGACTATGTCAGCCTTCATAGATACAAGCAGTATTGTCAGATACTTTAATGCCACATCCATTCATTGCTTGACAGAAAGGTGTACCATTGCTTATCTTGAAGAAAGCCTAGACAATGTCTTCTTTCTGAGAGCTGCTAAGAGGTGGGTATTCTCCCCACCACTGATGCTCTTCAGTGTGGTGCACAGTCCCACATGAAGCAGTATAGGTGCTGCGCAGCTGCTCAGCCCACACATTCAGATTGGGCATTTCTCACCTACATGACCTTTGTGGCTTTGGTTCATCATTTGGTCTAGCAAATGAGCTTATTGAGAGAATAACAGCATAATGAGGCACACCTGAATTTCACTTCGAGTGAGTGCATATTGGTATCCATCAGCAGCACACAGTACTGTGTCGTTCAGCAATGGGCTGTAATTGCCCCTTGAGGTTGACAGGCATTTGTTCTGTTGGTACATCAATACCCCCCACATCTTACTGGTTTGTTTTGCTCTCCCTAGTTTGAAAATAACATAATGCCTAGTTTGCTATACTTGTGTCTGTTCAGGTGTTTAGGTAATGCTGTTTAGGTATAGCCTGGGTGATGAAACAACAGTTGTGTTAAGAATCATGAAGTTTGAGGTGCTCTCTGGAGAGCAAATTATGAAACTCCAGCAAAATTTGTTTGACACAGTTATTTCTGAATATTTAATTTTAAAATATATTAAAACATGTTAAATGTTATCAGGAATATTTGTTATACAGAGTGCAGAATTAAACTTGACAGCAGTTGTTAAATGCATAATTCATGGCTCAACTTTTCAGACTGGAAAACTTGTTCTTAAAATATGAAGGTGTAGCCGTGTGGGTTTGTGCAGATTCAGATAAAGGAATTTTAAGTTTGCATCTTCTAATGGAGCTGCCTATTCCTTAGTGGGACATTATCACATCCAGAGCTAAATATCCAGTACAAGTGCCCCCAAACATTTCAGCAGGAAGTAAAAGAGGAATTGCACCATTTAACTTTTGTGTTGAAATAAGACTATGAACAATCAGGCAGCTTCAGCTGGAGAAGGGGAGGAACTAGCAACAGAAGTCATACCTGTGTAAGCTGCTTGAAGTCAGTAAAAGCATGATGTTGCACACTTCTTATGGGGTATGTCTCTCTTCTACTAGCCATTTGTCTTTCAGGACCTGCTATATTCTCATTCACATGCTGTTGGAGGACTGGAAGTGAAAATTGCCATGCTGCTGTGTGTACATCTCTCTTGATCCGTGAATGTTTGCCTTTCCTTCACATGCACAAGTTTACTCAACAGTAACTGATTCACTTTTTTGCCTGGGGCTGTAGATGACAGATGTTCTCAGTGGTCCGTGTGTTCTCAGTGGAATTTAAGCCCAAGTGCACATGTGATCTTTAAAAGCCCTTTACTGTTTTTGAGTAGTTTCCCCTAATTTTTTTTTATTCACAGTAGCTTCAGGCCTGCATAGCTCAAGTCTGTTCTATGAAGTCTGAGCTTTGCAACCCAAATGCCCTTTGTGTATGTGTAGTTAATCAATGAAGTGGTTAAAGATCCAGAGATACTCTGATTAATATCAAAATACTCTAGCACACTCTAAAGTATGTAGTCTGTGTATGCCAAAGCAAGGGAGAGCTGCAAGGAGAGTTAGATCATTCTGACATATTTTCCTGTGCAGGCTCTTGCTTTAAAAGTTCTCCTTTTCAAGTGTGCCTTGAGTTACTTCCTCCACAGCACTGACAAATGTGAAATGGTCATGTTCTGCTGCAGCTGAGTTCTCAGTATTAAATGAGAGTGCTTTTCCAAAGCCAGTCATGCTCAAGGTCTTATGTAAAACTCATTGTTAGGAACATAAAAAAACTGACATAAAAACTTGAAAATTGCTCATTTCCTCTTCCTCCTCATTAGAACTTTGATGTGTCTGAAACATATCTATTTGGCTATCAATTTTAGGACAAAAAAAAAAAGGCATGTAAAGGGCAGATAACCAACACTGAGGAAGCAAATTGTCTTGCATTTTAACCTTCTGTACTCAAAGCTTTGTGCGAAAGATTTACTGATGTTAAGAAGTATTTTTATTCAGACACCAAAAGTCCTTCTTCCTCTTTCCACCACATTACCATTTTGCCCACACAGGCCTTTGACTATTGTTGATTAATGTGCCTGTTCTTGAGTATGGACTGATATGAGTGGCAGGGGTGGACTATATACATCATTAGTGGAAAACATTGCTTATGGGTATGTTTGGAGAGTACACCTAAAAATCTGTTGTTGTACTGGAAATCACTTGTTCTGAAATGCTGCCTGTTTATTAGATAGAAGGCACTAGTGGCTGTCCAGGCCACTCTGCAGTACTCAAAATAAACCTCTCCTCTTTTGTCAGGACCTTCCCATTGAATGCGAATCTGTATCCCAAGCGTCAGGCTTCATGAATGAAGTCCTGACCTTGCCAGGGTGGGAGTTTTGCCATGACTTCAGCAGAGCCAAGGTTTTACCACAAGCTTTTGAATTAGCTCTTCTCCATTCAGTCCTGTGTGACAGAAATTTTTTATCCCAGATCTACAGAGGAAGCTGGAAGTGTTATCTATTATTTTCTTTTACCCTATCATCAGAATGTCATGGAAGTTGCTGCTGTCTCTGATACCTGCCTGCTTGCTTCCTGTTCTGTATAAATCAGTGGGGTTTGTATGTGTAGAGCAAATTCCAGTGTTGAACTGGGCTGGCTCTGATTGTAATTGTTACTTAATAATATAGCTTTGAAGATAAAGTAGGTTGAGCAAATTGTGTTTAGGAGCAACTGTGTAGGACTGTTTCACTCCAGTGATTAACAGAATTATCTAGTCTATTGAACAGTTAAGAGCATTGCATGCCCCCTCTCCAACACATTAGCTATCTTTGTGCAGGTAAGCATGAGTATATGCAAATTGTAAAAAGAAGCAGCTGCTTCCAGGTTTGGTATCAACTTTCTACCACACACAGGAAATAAATGGGTGTTGTCCTCTATTTTATGAACTGTGGCTTTCAGGTTTCTCTCTTCTAGTTGTTTTGAAGAGATAAAATCTCCTTTTTGATGGGGTGGAAAGATTCTCAAGGCTATATGCCTACTGGAAAAATGATTTCAGACAACTGAATCATGCGCCAGCAACAATAAATAATGTTGGTGATAAACAAAAAGGCCAGTTATTCACCAGCTCCTGCTTTGTGGCAGGACTTCCTCCCTATGTGAGTATAAGAGTGCAGTATTCAGACTTGTCAGCCTAAAGGTCTAAGTCAATCTGGTTTTGGTCTGTTACTTCTCAAAAGCTTGTGTGTAACATGGCATGTGGCAAGGAGCAGCTACTGCTGAATAATAAATTTACATTATTTCAAAATAACATACCTGGATTCTGTATCTGTAGAACACAATTTGTCAGGGGAAATGAAAGCCAGGTGGTTTTCCTTCAGAGTATCTACATATTAAATTGCATCAAAGTAGTTTGAGAGGAAAAGATGAGTAATTGCAAGGAATTTGACCATATGGAGGTATTCTTCCCTTAGAGAAACAGGAAGGTTAACATTGTGCCATTTGAAGATGTTTGCCAGTTACTGAGCAATTCTGACACGCTTGCACAGACGGAGACCAAGCAGACATCAGTTCTGCTTTGCCTAGCATTTGTGAATCCATGAAGTGTTCATTAGAGCTTTCCTCAGCGATAGATTGGATTTAGTTCCAGATTCTTGTGTTCCGTGCTGTGGGCCAGCAAGCAGGCTGTGATCTGGAGCATGATTTAGACCTTTCCCAGCCGCCTGCTGCCCTCTGCTAAAGGGAGGAGCAGCTGTTACAGCAGCAAATGCAGACAACAAACAAACTCTTCCTCCTGCTCTCAAACCTGCTGTTAGGCTGTGACCTCAAGTGAGGCTGCTGATAATGCTGCAGGGCTGGATTTACCTAAAGCAGTAGCTGCATTATTGGTCTTTCCTCTCTGATTCCCTCATGGACAGCATTTAGTGCGCCCTTAGAGTTTGGGTCAGTTTTATTGTTTACTTTTAAGTTTTATCAGTGCCAGAAAGTGACATCTCAGCTGCCTAAGAAGGTTTCAAAGTAGACTGGATCTCTCTAATAACATTTTCTGTATTCCGAAATAAAATTCGGAAATACAGAGAAAGCAATAGCACACTTTATCCCATGGTTTGGAGTGGTCTGTGCAGCACTGAGTTCTTCCAATGCTCCTTCCTCCAGACAATTTGCAGCAAAGTAAACTGACATACCAGGGGTATTATGATCCTAAACTTAAGATTCCAAAACAATAAGATGCTGGCATTAGTCATGGGCTGTGGCTCATGTCACCTGCTTAGCCTTACCCATCCCTGTTGCATCTCTTCCCTCCTCCATCTCCAGGAGCTGGGGTGAGACTGCCTGCAATCACTCTGTAGCAACAGCAGGATGAGCAAAAAGCTGAAGGTGGGTCCCAATCCGTCTTTCCACACTCCTGAGTAATGGGGAGAGTTGAGCTGAGCTGCTGGGATAAGGATACCCATGTGGGATAAATGTTTGGAAAACTGCCATGCAGGTGCACACCCACTTTGGAGGGGAAATTCCCTAGCAAACTTGGGTAGACAAGTGAGAAGTAGAATGATAAAAAAACCTTCTTGTCCAGAAGGTTTAATAGGAGACAAATACCTTTTTTAGGCATTTTTGCTTCCATTGGTCTTTTGTAGAAGAAAGAATTACAGTGCTGTGTGTGCCCTGCATATGAAGATAATTGACTTAATATTTAATATTCAAGCAAGTGAACAGTAAATACTTGTTCTTTTTTATGTTTTTTAAAAGTGAAAGATTTCTAAGAACTTTCACAGTAACAAAAAGGATGGAGATGTGGTTGACACTTCCTTAAAGATACAATTTGAGATTTGGGTAGATTTGGCTCCAATCTTTTGAACTTAGCCAGACTGTCAGTCTTTTGTGCATTTACTAGACCCTCAGATAGAGACGCAGCCATTCCTAGTATTTGTCGTTGTTCTTCATAAATCTCTCCCTGAAAAACCAGTTCACATCTGTTTTGAGTTAGATCAGATGTTGCATCTGAATCTACAGTCACTGGATCATGTGGCGTGTGTCAGACTCCAGGCCAAAATGTGTGCAGAAATGGCTCCCAGGGTGTCCTGGTAACTCTGCAAACATGGCCTCTGAGGCCCACACTTGTGCAAGATGCTAAATGTGCTTCATGCCAGGATGGCAGAACTTTGTCATAAGAATAGCTTTAGGATAATCTGTGGTTGTGTTTTCTTTTCTTCTTCAATATACTGTGTTTAAATTAAGCCACAAATTTGCAACTGCTGGAAACATGATACAGGCAGGTAGCATTTGTATACTTTTACTTGCTTTACAACTGCTTTCTGGTGTTTCAGTCCACAGTGACTCACAGCTGTGTTCCGAGGAGAAATGAGGTGGTTGGAGACAGGCTTTTCCTGTATCTGTAAAAATGGGACTTTTGAGTCTGCTTTTTCTTCTCTTTGCAAGCTTGCGATCAGTTTGTTTTTCAGATAACTGTGCGTGTAGTTCTCTCAGATACCTGTTAAAGAATGTTAACAAGACTGGGACTTGATCTTATTATTTTTTAGTAAAGGGGATAAACAAGCGTAATATCAATTTGGGGTTGGTTTTGGTTTTTAACACAGTAAGGCCCTTTAAAAGTTTTGTTTTGTTACTGATTTCCTTGTGAATGGTACTTCCCTACAAAAAAAAAGTCATTCTACTGATGGCTTCTTTCATCAAGAACTGAAAAATGGAAGCTGGCTGGCCCCATTATGTGATGTTAGATGTGATTAGGAAGGACGTACGACCTATGAACCCACCCATCCATATCAGTCAGCGTTTATGAAAAAGGAAGCGTTCGGCAGTTGAGTTGGCACTCCTTCAGCTTGTTCCTTGAAAAAGCCCTACCCTTCCAAATGTGAAGGGTATGTGAATGAGCATGGCTGCTTCTAGGAACATCCTGGAATATTTTTTAATGAAAATGTTTTTAATAATTAATGCATTCTACTTCAGAATTGTCAAACGTCCAGCTGCTTCTCTGAGGTTTTACACTGTGCTCCATTTAAAAAAAGCTTTATGGCTTTATTGCCTGGGACTGATCCTAAACTCAGTCCCTGGCTCTGCAGAAGGGATTCTGTCTAACGGGTACCAAGCCATGGTGTTTCAGCTGTAAAACAGGAGCAAAATATTTGTTTATCCTGCTGCATTATCAGATCTTTCCTGCTTGTAAATGTGTAGCTGAGTGCACCTGGTACAACTGAAGGCTCTTGCTATTATCACATTAGTTCTTTTAATAATAAAAATAGGAATTTCTTATAAACAAAATACAATGTTGGTAACTCCCTGTTTCTGGGGTACATTAATCCAGTATAGGTTGACCTATATTGTTTAGGTTAACTGTTGATTTTATGATACAGATTTATTTACAGTTTTCTCTCTTCCCTGTATTATCTGGTATTTTGTAAACCTAATTAATGCCCTTGCTTGGGAGTAAATTTATTCAGAGAATCTGCATGTTTTGCCTAACAGTATAATCGATTTGGGAAGAAGTATTCTGTTTATGTAGGAGTTACATTTCCTGTGAATTAAGCCTACAAGTATGTTGCTCTAGCCTTACTTTAATGTATTTATGCATTTGAGTTTTTAACTGGAAGTAAGGAGGTGCTTTGGGAACAGTCATAGGGCTGCTGATCCCAGCGATCCCATGACCTCTGTTTTGCTGTCTGAAGCTTTGATATGCTTTTTGAGCAGCTGTTTTCAAAGGCTTCACAAGAGAAAAATGAGAGTCAGTCCAAAACAGGCAGCATTGTGTTTTTGTGCTTAATGTAGCCAGGAGAACGTGTGGAGCACTGCTGACTTCAAAAGGTTTTTTTTGCAGCTTAATTTCAAAAATAGGGAGCTTTCATCTTACTCAGTCTGTGTGAGATTGAGCAAATGGGCACTGTAAGTAAGTTTGCACTCAGGCTCGCCTAAGTGCGTGGAAGCATTCTTATTTCCTGAGAGAGGTTAGTCTTGCCTTTAAAACCAGCAGAAATAGTTCTTTAAAAACATTATCTTACCTTCTTGTTATTTTTCTACAGCAGGATATTTCCTCTAGAATTTACAAGTCTCTGTTCCTCTCTTGTAATTTCTTCAAAACTTGTGTTTGTTTTGATTCCTCTAGTAAAGGTGATATGCAGGATACCAACAAATACAGCAGCAGTGTTTTTTTACAGGCTCGTAATATAAATTTGTTTTCCAGAGGCTAGTGGTTTAGCTCCTGTGGTAAAATATGTGACCAGTGGGAGAGAGAGTTATGAAGACGAAAGGAAAACATAGTAAAACTAAAGCCAGAAAACCATCCTGCTTAACCAGAGTTCTTAGCTGGCTGTGGGCTTAGCCCTTGTTATGAATGAGTACATAGGCACTGCTGTGGAACTGAGTGTTGAAGAGGTGGGTCTAGAAGTGGCTCTGTGCATTTGTACAGATAAATCCTGCACTTAATTCATGAGGACTGGCTTCAGTTTGGAAGAAAATGACAGATGCTGATGTTTGTGTGCACTGACAGGGCAAAGGAGGATACATGTCTTTGCTGAAACAGACATGAATCAGTAGTCTGACAGACAAATGCAACATCTTTGAGTTCCACCTTGTTTTTATTGTTTAATTTGAAAGGGTGCAAAAGACACTTGGCAGGAAACATCTTTTTAAACTCCCACACACATTTGGGTCGTTCCCTGTTCAAAATGCCAGGTAGCTGTTGTGATGCCTCTGTACCATGGGCTCTTACGCAGTTTAGAGAGAGATTGTCTGTCTTGTTTTCTGTGATGATGAGCACCAGCATCATCTGCCACATGTGCTTGAAAGGCCTGTGTTCCAGCCCTTGAACAGGAAAAACAGCTACTGAGTCAGAATACTAAAGGTGTAAGTAAGTGAATGGAGGTTTTGAGGAGTGAAGGGGTGAAGTGCAGGAAAGCACGAAGCACACATTCAAGATAGTACAGGAAGAATGGTATCAAGACAAAGGGAGACAAGGAACGGGAGAGAATGACTTTAGCAGTAACAAACAGAAGCTCTCATAGGTTTCTTTAGGATGAGTGTTCAAGCACTAACTTCAGAGTTTGTTTATACTGCTGAAAGTAAGAGGACCAGGCAATGACCTTGAACTGAACTTTTGTGTGTCCATGCCACTTACTTGTTACTGCACTCCCTGATCTGCTTTGCACGGGTTTCACCAGCTTTTGTCCAGACAAGTATGCTGTAGAGGAAATAGATCTTAGCAACTTGAGGCCAGGGTTGATCTTCACTCTCCCCTGTTGTGCAGGACAGACATCTTCATAGAGCAGGAGTCAGTAACTAGTCAGAAGAGACAGGGAAGTCTCTGGCAAGAGTTTTATTCATGTGCAAAAAAGAGGAAAGGTTAAATCTGGAAGATCTTGTGAAAGGGGTGGCAGCACATTTTTTCTCTGAGTTGAGGTAGACCTGAGTCAAAGATGACACCCACATTAGAGCTCTGACTAACTAGCAGGGTGGATTTTAGTATCCTTTAGTAAAAAGGGTGGAGGGGAGGTAGTTATGAAAGTAAGTGTCGGAGTTTTGGCCACAACAATTTGCAGAAGATGACTGGGCAGTGCCGGCAAGTCAGAATAGGTCAATAACAAAACATACTTTGAAATTACCTTACATACAGCTAAGAGTGGTGCTGAGTTTTTGTCAGTGGAATGGATGTTCATGTTTTGAAATGTAATAGAGTTAATAAGAGTTAATACTTATGATTGCCTTTATTTTCTTAGCATATTTGAGCACAACCTCTTAGCCCAAGTCATAAGAAAGTTAATGTGATGGTAAGGAGTTGCAGACTGTGCAATAATAGATGCTATGAATGCTAGCAACATGGTTGGATTTTTTTTTTCTTTTTTCAGTTGTCCAATATCATTTTACTGATACATAGTTTGTATTATTTCAGAATTTTTGGTTTTCTCATGTTTAAAACATGTAAGTGTTCATTTACAACACACTGGTGTGGTATCTTTTCAATGATTATGTTGCAGATCCTTGCTTAATATTTAAACTGTTAAATATAGACAAAGCTCCAACCAAATGTTTGTGTGTCAGACTACAGACCCCCCATATCAATTTGTAAATCATGGAGATCAAATAATGGTGGGAATTATGCACTGAAATTTTAGTGATGTGGCTACTAATCTGAATTCTGTGGCAGTGATAGCTATACAGCTATTAATTGTTAAACTCCTGGAATTACTTGCGTTAACCATCTTGCTTTGTTTGAAGTTGGAATGATGTGGCTGGCTATGCATAAACCTAACTTCTCATATGGTTTTTTGGTGTGTTTCAGGGGAAAGTTCACCTTGAGCTGAGACTGAGTGAAGTCATAACAGACACTGGTGTCGTCTGCCATAAGCTTGCAACACGGTAGGATTTGAAATGTAACTGCAGAGTTACGAGAAACACACTGATTTCAGATAGTGTGCAGAGCTTCATTTAAAAATGGTTGGAGGAATCAAAACATTGCTTGAATATTCGATGTTCTTAATCAGAGGTATCCTCAGGAATTTATAAGTTGTGAGATTTTTTTAAATTTTCTCTTCTCCCCACATAATCTATATACTTTTATTCCTTAAATTTTAATAAATCACTTTACCCAGTCATGGCATAGATACTAAAGAGTTATCAGAGGGTATTATTAATGCCTTTCTGATTTGCTTTAAGGACTTTACCAGCTAAGCAGATTTGTGGCACAACTCATGTGGTGAGAGTGTTACAGAGCTGACTTATCACATAGGAGTCTGCCATCAGTTATTAAAGCAGTCTCAGAATCAGTCGTCCAATCTCACTCAAACAGACACCTAGAAGCTGCAGGAATCAGATGGGAGTTAAGATTTTGCCTTCCTCTGAGGAGTCTGAAAGGCCATTGCTCTCTGACTACACCACAGCTTTTCAGGTGGCTACTGCAAGGACAGTAGCAGAACTGGTTGGCTTCTGTCAGGAATCTGCTTTGTATTCTCTGTCTGCCACAAGAGCCGTTGAAATTGGAGTGTTGGCATCACATACTTCTACCTATTTGGCAGTTGTGTCAATAGAGAAAAGTACTCTGCTAGGGAAGTTCTGACCAGTCCTGTTTTCAGACCAGTATTTGACATAATTTTGTGACTGCCTTTGCTATGGTTTTGTTCATAAGCTGTCATGGTAGTCCTTGTATCTAGGACTTGTTAACAAATGCAGGGGAGCCATGTGATTAATCTACATCCTTCTAGGTACTGTTGATATGAGGATGTGCTGAGGTATGTGATCTTGAATTGTATGCCTGTGTGTATACCCTCTAGTCATCTGGCCCCTGCCAGAGCTCTGTGAGTAGATACATTTGAAATCTTTCTCTTCTCAGTCTGCTGTGATGAGGCAGAGTGAATAACAGGGGTAGTTTGGTGCAAGTTGCTGTGTAGAATTTGAGCTCCAGTGAGCTTATTAACCAGGGCACAATGCCACTGGAACACAGCTGTACCTTTCTCAGAATAGGGATTGCTATGTCAGTATAGCTGTTCACCACCTGGAGGGCCCAGACTTACTTTAATTGCTGTGTGAAGACTTTCTTTGTGTCATTTTTCATTGTGCAATTTGAATGTGACCAGGTGATGATGATCACACACATTCTGTAAAACCAGGGTTCAAACCTGCATCTACTGAGTTGGCTGGCTTCTTTGGTTGAAGTGTTATTTGTATTGCTATAGGTCCTAGGACCTTGCAGTTGAGGGGGAAATACAGTGTGGGAAAAGGCAGTTTCTTGTCTTTCTACCGTGCTTGTATCTCCGCTGTGTGAGAGGGAACACAGAGGACAGCTTCTTACTAAACTTGGACTGTCCTCAGAGCAGGCCTGGAGAGTATTGTGCTTAGTGATAGAGAAGGAGCACAGCTGTCCTGACTACCAGATTTATTCTGGAAGCATGTAGTGCACTCGTTAGTAGTGTGATACAGCCACAAAGGCCTCTGTCCATGTCCTTTGAACCGTATTTGTGAGTTAAGACCCTGTGATTTCTGGGACTCTGCAAACATAGATGAACTGGAACATCCTTCAATTCTCACCATAGTCTGTTTTGAATAGTTAGGTGTTATGCTGAAGGACCTTCAGAAGTGTTTACCTCATCTTGTTTTGTTCTGAGAGAGCATGCCATGCCACAGCCAGCTTTCTTTTAAAGTTTTGCCTGAGTTAAATGAGACCTGGTAACATTATAGTACCAAAGGATTTTTTCGTTGGGATTCCTGAAATGCTAGAAATAAGTGTCTGAAAAGGTTCTTTCTAACATGTAACATATGCAGCTCCTTGCTTCATGAAAAGCAATAAGGCCTTGATTTGAAGACTATTTCATTCACCTTCTACAATGTAGAGAAAATAGATCAGCTTGCGAAGCATTCTGTAACCTTGATTTGCAAGATATTGTTCAGTAAGTATAATGTATTTGCTGAGATGCCTAGAAAAGCCTCGAGGTTTTAACCACTGAATCATAATGTTCAGTATTTATCTTGATTTAAATCTAGCCTTGGCTCTTAGAAACAGAACTTGAAAATCACAGGCCAAGGAAGCTTTTGTCTGCTGAAGCCATCTTCTCCCAATGTTATCTTCTTTTCTGTAGCTGACATGGACACTCTGGCTCTAGCTAACTTCCACAGCTATTGGTTATTTGAGTGAGAGAACAGAGCTTAGCAGTTTAGATTAAAGAATTGGGAAATAAAAATATTTCTAGAGTATGTAGTTATGTTGGTGCAGGTTTTTGTGGCAATGTATCTTACAAGTGAGAAAGAAAAGAGGAATGATGAAGAAAAAGAAAAGGGAATGATTACATTTGGGGGGGTGGTGTGTGATAAAAGCACTTTCGAATGAAGTCCAACATTTTCTTCATGCCACACTGTTTGCTTTAGGAAGATATACAGCAAACTTCAGCTCTTAATATTTTTCCACTATCTGAAATCTTATTCAGGTTTGTTCATAGTTTGGTTCTAGTGCTTAGGTATGTAAGAAAAGAGTGCGATAATTAAGCAATGCTCAGTTGCATGTCTGTGTAGCCAGGATTTCATAGAATCATAGAATAGTTAGGGTAGCAAAGGTAAGGGAGACAGAACTTCTGTTATATGTAGTTCATGAGTGAAAAGCCAGGGACTGGGTGTATTAGAGAAGTGCAGCTTCCAACCGAGTTTTGTGATAACTGACTTTCTTGTGGATAGCTCATGAATTTGTTGCAGTGAGCAAGTAAGATGAGGCTATAAAACCATGAGCAAGAACCTAGAATCTCTTCATCTTCAAACCAGACTGTTCTGATGAATCCAATACTTGTCTTGTGAACTTCCTTGAATTCCTTTTTTCAAGTTAAGAAAAAAAATAATGGAGCTCTTAGTGGCAAAGATAAACACTACCCTGCAAGTAGCCTCATAGATAGAGCTAGTTGAAGAATTCAGGTTTGCAGGGAGAGCAAAAGCTGCTTCCAGCGGGCAGCTCTTTAAAAATACTTTGGAGACATGCTTTTTTAAGCCCCAGAGTAGTGCTTGTTTTCAAAGATACAGATGCAGGCTGAGTGAAGATTAGGCCTAAGTAGGAAATTTTTTTACATATCTAGGAAAGAAATATTTTTCTTAAGAGCTTACCCATAGGTCTTCACCAGCAAGGGTGCTCACATTCCTGCCACCTCCGCATTCCAGAAAGCCTCGAAAGCAGCTGAGCCCTTGCTGAGCCAGCATGAAGTCCCATGGAGCACACCCTGAATAGTCAGCTGCACAGGTGGAGGGGAAAATTTATCTGAATGGTAGGGCAAATTGAAATTGTGAAGTGCTGAGCTCTTGAGCATTAAGTAGCAGATTACTTTAAAATGCAAAAGATGTGTGAACTTCCGTAGCCTCCACAGAGGAAGCAAAAATAATCAGTTTAAAAGCTATTACCTAGTAGCTTCTCCTCAGGAAGCATTCAATACTTTCATTTAGCCCTAAACTACTTAGCTGTTGTGCTTCATCAGAGCCCTTCAGAGGCCCTAGTCTCTGCCAGCTGCTACAGCACAATCTCCTGGACCAAATCTCTGCAAAAGATATTATAAGGAGAAGCACCAGTGGGTTTAAAAGTTACATTGAGAGTACAGATGCAGGCACCACTCATCTTGTGTCCCCAAGCAGCTCCTGCTGTCATCCTTACCAGGACCACAGCTCACACTTTGGTGTGCTCCTTCTGGGAACACTTTGTTACTTGTGGGCTCCCTCTGTGTAACTGATATGAAATCTGACAGTCCCAGTGACTGGCTTGGACACAGTTGTTAGCTTAGTCTCTGTAAGTCTCTCACGTCCCTGTTACAGGTCTGAGCATGCAGGCTTTTGATGTGTATGTTCACATCATACAAAGAGAGCAGACCTACAGCCTGCTGATCACAGACCTTTGACCATGTGCTTGGCTCATAAAAGACAACATGTATGGACTTTGTGGCCTGATACATTTATATAACTGCATTTGTACTAACTACTGTTGTGCCATGTAGTGAGTCATCTTGAGCACTAGGAAAAAGACAGTAGGTTCAGTTTTCCTCCCTCTCTGTCTTTCACTCACAAAGTATCGCATGTTGTCATCCTCTGTGCTCTTTACAGACACAGCCTTCCTGGCCCTGTGCATGGTCAGCTGCTGTTTGTGGCTACCAACACCTGCCATCACCTTCCACTGGCTGTAAAGTGAAGGCCCAGTCTTGTTTGTCAAGTGGTTTGTCACCTGACAGAAATCTGGCCATGATTTTATGAACATTAAGGTACTAAGGGCATGGAAAAAAAGTGGTCAAGGCTTTCCCATGCTTCCAGCTGGTTATGTCCATACCTACCCCTTTGTGCTGACACATAGCTCCCGTATTTTTGTTTTCTTCAGCTCATAGATTGTAAGCTGAATCAGGTCTTAACCCTGTGCATCCTAGAAACTGCACTGTTCTTTTTCTGTAATGCAGAGGAAGGAAAATGAGCAGCATGGACCATGTTGAATTGTTAGAACTAAGTCATGAACGGAGTGTGTGTACTTGCATTCCTTGAATATATTTGAAAAACAGTCTCATGTGGTTCTCCCTAAATCTTTTCTGAGGCACCGCTTTCTGTATACAGATATCCTTCATTTACAACAGAAGTACTCAGAAAGGAGATCTAGGCCTTTTGTAAACCTTTCCCCACAATCATTAGAGCAGATTCTGTGCAACACATCTGTGTTCAGCACAGAAAGGTGGCTCCCTAGAGACTTTTAAGGCTTCTGGGCTGGTCCAGACACAACTTTCGCTCATATCGCAGGGCAGCATAGGCTAGGATCAGCAGATACATGCATGTGTATTCAGTTAAAAAAAGAGGAGGGCTCCTGCAGATAGCTTTGTAGAAATCCGTAGGCTTCGCTGTGGTTAAGCCACCAGAGGCAGCATTTAGAAGCAGTGTTCTGTATTTAGCAAGATGACATCTGACTTCTAGCATGCCTGAAGAAACAGGCCACTGAACTCCTGTTGAAAGTCAGCGTGAGCTGGGAGCCTGGCTCCCTGATCTTCCTTTGAGAATTCCAGCATGTGTATGTAATTAGTCACATTTAAAGGTCTGTACTTATTCAGTGTCCCCAGCTGCTCCTTCAAGTGTTGTCTTATGTCTTGTCTCTTAGCTTTAAAAAGCTTGGGAACATCTGCTTTTGGAGAGCTTGCCCCTCCCCCTATTCCTTTTATTATCTTCCCCCCACCCCGTAAACTATAAAGCTGAATAACAACATACGTAGCTTAGAAGCCACTGCTGTCTTTCATATGTAATAACACAGTTTTCCAGTAAGCAGTTCATGAGTCTACAAATATATTAGCAATGCTGAAATTTTATTTGATAAATGAAGCATTTGTAGCTCTGGTGTGGAACATGTAGCCACTCTGCATTAATTTATGAATTAAACTTAAATGCTGTGCAACCCTCTTAAGAGCTCTACATGATGTGATCTGACCATGTGGAATACAGTTAAATGGACTGTTTGCAGGAGCAAGCAGGAAAGGAAACAATAAGTAGATAGGACATCCCTAAGATAAACACTTCAGGGGTCATTAAAACAACAGTGGCTGAGCTGTGGGCATTTAAGAGCTTTAAAAGCCCTTCTGAAGAGGAAGAAGGAGGTAAGGAGGAAGGTGTCATTTGTCAAGTGTGGTTAAAGTGGAAGGGCTCTGCCTAGGGGTAGGAGTGCTGGGACTCACTGATGGTTCCCCAGCCTTCTCTCCCATGAGAACAGAACACAGAGCATGCACTGAGCAGCATCTGATCTTCCTCTCCAGTTCCTCACATTAGAGATTTGAATTTCCTTGTCCATGAGCTTTGCTGGAAAGTGGCCTGGGCAGCACATTGCTGGCAGGTTGGCAACCATTGCTCTAAATCAATTGGACTTCCTGTAACTGTTCAAAATTCCCTCATGCAATGTGATGTTTCTAGGGTTAAGGTAAATGGTGCTTCATTTTGACAGTTTCAGAGGGTCAGCAACTGTGCTTTGCTGCACACAGCTCCTGAAGGGCAGAGCCACATCAATCAAGTCTAGTCAGAAGGGCTGAGAAAATGGCTGTTCCTGCTTGTGGATCAGCAGTCTGCATCCTAACCTACAAGGAAAACTGGAGAAGAGAAGGCTCCAAGGAGACCTTCGAGCAGCCTTCTAGTACCTAAAGTGGGCTTACAGGAAATCTGGAGAGGAACTTTTTACAAGGGCATGTAGGGACAGGCCAGGGGGGAATGACTTTACACGGAAACAGGGTAGATTTAGATAAGATATTAGGAAGAAGTTCTTTACAGTGAGCATGGTGAGGCTCTGGCACAGGTTGCCCAGAGAAGCTGTGGTTGCCCAGAGAAGCTGTGGCTGCCCCATCCCTGACAGTGTTCAAGGCCAGGCTGGACAGGGCTTTGAGCAACCTGGTCTACAGGAAAGTGTCCCTGACCATGCCATGGGGTTGGAACTAGATGAATTTGAAGGTCCCTTCCAACCCAAACCATTCTATGATCCCATCTTGTCTGGTGAAGGTTTGGTGTTGTCACCTGTGATTGCATTTGGAGACACCTTGAGAAACTGCAGGAATGCAGCTTGTCGTTCAGTTATGGAATATATTTAAATGCTTTTGTGTAAAATTAAAACACACAGGCATCATATTGGAGTCCTCTGAGAATTTTCCTTTACTGACTTGTTTCCTGCTTTTCTCATTTATATTGGAGCTAGTTTACTTTCCTGTAAATAACTATGTTCACCAGATTCCAGGAATAGGTAAAGAAACTGTCTAAAGGGTTGAATTAAAGAGAGAACTTGGAAATGCATGGTTATGTTGTATCTGTGGTGCTGAAGACCAAGTTTTGTTGGCTTTCTGTCATGGCTCTACCTCTGATGCTGGTCAGAGTGGAAAGCAGGAGCACAGGAAGGGTGTAAATAATGTATTTCTGGGCTGTTTGTGAGGTTTTGGTTTTGTGGATTTTTTTTTTCTTTTTGGGTTTTTTTTCCCTGAATTCCATTTTAATGCAGGAGACACTGGGACCCATTTGCTTGATGTAATTTCTATGATCTCTCATAGTATTCCAGTTTTCTTTAATTGGTCGTGGTGCTGTTGGGTGGACTATGCTTAACTTAATAGTGATATTGAGCAGGATTTGCTCCTCATTTGAGTGTGGTGTGCCATACTGCACTTTCCTTTTCCAAATTAGAGGAGCGTGTTCTGTAAAAGAGGCACTAGGAGCCAGGAGGTGTTCATGGAGGCAGTGTGCCGATGACACTGGTTTGTTACTGTGTGAGGCAGTGGTGCTCAGTCTCAGGCTGTCTGTGGTAGCTCACTGCCGTGGACTTCAAGAGAGCAGACTTTGGCCTCTTCAGGAACCTGCTTA
The DNA here is from genome assembly GCF_012275295.1 of Melopsittacus undulatus. NCBI lineage: Eukaryota > Metazoa > Chordata > Aves > Psittaciformes > Psittaculidae > Melopsittacus > Melopsittacus undulatus. The sequence continues at coordinate 60,778,809 of NC_047528.1, read as the reverse complement.
GCAAGGTTCTGTGGGATATAGCCCTAGAGGGCAGGGGGGCCCAAGACTCTTGGTTAATATTCAAGGCTCACCTGCTACAAGCTCAGGAGTGTTGCATCCCAACCAGAAGGAAGTGCAGCAGGAGGGCCAGGAGACCTCCTTGGATGGATAAGGAGCTGCTGAGAAAAATTCACAGGAAAAAAGAGGCTTATAAAAGGTGGAAGCAAGGACAGGTGGCCTGAGATGAATACAGGGATGTTGTCAGGGTAGTTAGGGACCAAGTTAGGAAAGCTAAGGCCCAATTGGAGCTAAACTTGGCAAGGGATGTTAAAGATAATAGGAAGGGATTTTATAGGTATGTAGCAGCTAAAGGTGAGGTACTGGAATGGGTTGCCCAGGGAGGCTGTGAATGCTCCATCCCTGGCAGTGTTGGATGAAGCCTTGGGTGATATGGTTTAATGTGAGGTGTCCCAGATGATCTTAAGGTCCTTTCCAACCCTAACTATTCTATGATTCTATGATTCTATGTTGGCCTGGTGCAAGGCTGCCACTGCTGCTGAGTCTGGAAGTAGCCTGAGGCCAGAGCTGGCAGTGGGTGCTCTTCCTGTGATGCTACAGCTCTCAGCATTCTTTGCTTGCTTTCATGGGTCCCTGAGCCACCCTGCCTCTTGGGTTTTCTGCTTCCAGACTTAGAGAACATACTCTTATGTGTTGCTGTAAAGAAGTTTCTGCTCTGTTGCAGAGACATGCAGCATACAGTCAGCTTTGAACTTGCTTCAGGGTCAGATGAAGCTTATTTTCCTGCCTGAAACATGAGCTGAATCAGGAAAAAACCCAGCAGTATTGCTGACCATGAGCAGGCCCATTTAATGTAAGCATCAATCAGGTTACCTCACAGCATTCTGAAACAGTTTGACTTCTCTTTGCTGCTGGTAGGGAATGCTAACGAGGGCACAAAGTGGTTTCGAAGCTTCACCTTCAATAAACTCATGCATCCATTAAAATGCATCATGGTCTCCTTTCTCTAGAAAGCATACCGTGCATCAAGCTGCGCCTTTCCCTGCAGGATTGCATCTTGGTCATGTTCTTAATCTTGTGTATGTTTCATAACAAACAGGTGGGGGGAAAATTACTCAGATATTAAATCACATAGTATCTGCTATTTTTACCATGTACTGTTGCGATACTGCAGGTTTCGGGGAGTAGGAAGGGGAAAAGAGAAGGAATGGATATGTATTTCTGTCCAAGGCTTTAGCATATAGTACATCCATATTTTTCCTTCCTCTCAGTTCTTATAGCATTGAGGTTACACTGCCTGCCATTTAAGTAGTTCTCTCCCCTTTGCATTTCCACTCTCACCAAAACTTCTGTTGACTGTTTTGTAGCCTAACTCAAATTTAACTTGCTCACTCTCCACCAAAACCACCATATCTATAAATGCAATCTCCTGCTGCCATGTTTCCTACTAAATAAAGTGGGAAAGCTTCACCCTTCTTTGGTTTTGTATTCAGTGTTTCTTCAGTGCTTCTTTGTTTGTAAAATTCTTTGTTTACTCAAATCACAAACAAGTATCATCTGTAATCCTAATCAAGAGCAAATTCTTCAATTACACCCTTTGGCAGTAATCCACCTCCAGCAGGACATGTTTTAGTGCTCACCTTTGAGATTGAATTGTCATCACATGGCTGTCTGGGATACATAAAAAACTGAGTTTGTAATTCAAGACTGGAAAGTAGCTCTTCTGTCTGTTCCAACAGTAAGTGCTACTTACTGTTCAAATAGTGCACAATACTTCCTGTTTTACACAGGGTAAACATAGTCTGAGTTTATAAATGGGGGGAAATTATTCAAGCAAAAATCATTTTGATTAATGACTTAACATCTCAGTGTATTTGAGGTCACAGTGTTAGGGTGATTGAGGGGCATTAGAATTCCTGTCTTACCCATATTTGTAAGAGATGCATGGATTTTGAGACCTATGAATTGTTAGCACCTTGGATATGCTGACATTACCCCAAATGTCCTTTAATGGTGATGAGCTACGGAAGTTCAATTATGCTTGAGGTAGGGCCCTAGGAAAAATCAGTTGACTGTCTTGCAGTATGACCTGTATCAAAAGGCTCTTTGAAGTACACAGTATTTAGCATAATACAAAGGTAAATTTATATGTTGTTACATTCTGAATGACTATTGAAACTCTGCAAGTTTTTTCTATTGCTCCAAGAGCAACACTTGCCAAGGTAGTATTTAGTTAGCAGAACAAGGAACTGGGGACTTCAAGGTATTTTAGGAATAGGGGAAGCTGCAGGGTAAAGGGGAAGTCATAGGGCCACAGGTATTGAAGTTGGGGGTGTTTTTGCGAATTTAAGAGAGTAGCATGATATACAATGCATAGGAAACACCCTTCATTAACTCAATTGTTCACAGATCTATTTGTCAAGAGGAAAATTTTGCAAGAAGTCTGACAGTGTATGGGGCAATAGTGAGAAAGTACCTCTTTCGCTGTTCCACCATCTGGGTGAGCTAGAAGTCATGTTCATGTTTCTGGGTACATTTGTTGAACTGGGAGCACAACTGGCTATGTACTTTGACCAAATTCTTTTCGCAGTCCACAGAGCTAAAATAACCTGAGATCTACTGTACTTCCCCCCTGTGCCCCCGCCTTGGTCTAAACCTTTGACTTGGATGCCATTTTCTGGCATTTCTAGTAAGAGCTGATTGTGAAATGTTTCATCTGTGTTGCTAATTATGTATTTGTAACAAACAAAGCAGTTGTGAGTGGGAAAGAGTAAAAGTCTTGTAATATACATGTGTAATAGCACTTTATAATCAGTAATTTTCACTGTGTCACTCTTGCTTCCTGCTGTACAAGGTAGTTTGCTAGTTCCTCCTTTAATCATTTTGTTCTTTCAAATACAAAGAGAAAAGGGAAATATTTTGAAAGAAAATGCATGATACCATTCTAACAAGCTCGGAAATTGGCAAGGAGGCTGTGCTTTTGGAGGCAGTATGTCTGCAATTAATTTCAACTAATTTTACAGTTGACTTGCTTCCAAGCTGATGGTTTTGTAATAATTTTGTATAAGCTTCAAACAGAAGCAACAATTCTGCTAGACTCTATACAGCTACAGATATACTGGCTGCAAATGCTGTTACTCTTTTAGTTGTTGGCCAGTCAGCGCCATGTTGTCCCATTTACTGCTTTACTAGCCTAAACATCATGTTGGAAAGAGGTGGCGTGGTGCAACGGCCAACTTTGTTCGTGTACTGTTGAGTCAAAGGCTACAGAGAATTGCTGAACTCCCCCTTTCCTCCCTGAGGACATCCAGTGGTGCTCTATTCTCTACACAGCCATTGGATTTCACAAAATTCATGGAACTGGAGTATCTTTTGGGGGCTCTCCAACTTTTTCAGATTTTGTGGAAATTACTAAAAACATCAACAGTGGGAGACTGGCCAAATGTAGACAGAAAGCATTTTCTCATAAGCCCATATCTTTAGGAGACCAGGCTAAAAAGGATGTTGTTGAACTCACAAGGGGTCACAGAATAGCTGCAGGAAGAACCGGATCTGGTAAATGTGTCTCACAGTGAGCAAGTGTTTGATTCATGCAAGAAAAGCTTCAGAGTGGATGAAACCACAGTGTGCACAGTGTTCAGATGAGAGTCCTTCTGGTTATTTCTTCTTAAGCACAGTCATACCCAGTGGTTGCAAGCAAAAGGCTAATCTAGTGAGGAAACAAGCAGTAAAACACTGCATACCACCTTCACCACCCAGCTCATAATCTGTGAAGAGTTTCCTGCAGAACATTGTAAGGATGTTTTAATCATTGACAGTCCTTTGAATTAAGCCTTGATTTCTTTCAAGAAGGTGCTCTGGAGATGCAGTAGACATCATGAACTTGTTGCACAGTGTGAGTATGAGAGAGCCCAGACTGTGATCCCAAAAATCCCTTTTGGTCCCAAAATACAGGGAGAAACTTAATGCAAGTATGAACTGTTTGTGCAATAAGTGGAATTACAAAGCTGATGTGGGCTATTAATTACAGCTGGTTATACCAGAATGCCTACCTGACCATGTCTGAATTTTGCGTCTTGTTTTTCCCTAAGAAGATCTAAAGTGGCAAGACCCTAAAAAATTTTAAGGAACATTTACTTGACATTGTTTTTTATCACCAGATGTCTTAGTTCTGTGCGAACAACAATAAAACCAACACTTGGTGAAGCAGAGCTTTCTTTGGGTGGGATATCATAGATTTTAGCTGAACCTAGGACATGACTAACGTTTCAGGGTAGAAAGTGAAAGGGGATAGTATGCCAGCAGAAGCTGTTCACTATATGTGTAATGCTTTTCTCTGGCAGGGTACCAGGTTTACCATTCTGATGTGCTCTCACTGTGCAGGAAATCTCACCTAGTCCTTTATCCCATCCAACTGGTCAAGGTGTTTTGTCTTCCATTAAAAGCCTTTGCCTTCCTCCCCAAGCAGCCCCTGCGTTTTGCTCTGTGATAACTCAGTAGTAGGCCATCACTCAGGAAAAAAGTCTAAATAGTTTAATTTTTTGATTTTCCCAAATGCTACCTATAAGACAGTATATCTGTATGGTTTTGGAGGAGAAAGCATCAGGCAGGATCGTTCCAGGTGGGTACTTTATCAGTGTCTTAAAAATTGTGGAGAGTCTTAGGAGCCTGGTGCTTTACAGTTGTGATGTTGGAGAGGATGATGCTTTATTAAGAAGGTTTCACTGGTAAGGGAAGGTTTTGTCTGCAGAACCCACTTTCTTTGGTGTTTCCACAGAATGGCCCCAAAACATTCTTCCTGCAATTTCTGTAATATATTCACAGTGTGATCCTCTAGGCACAGAACACTATAGCATATGTGTAGGAGAGATGATTCCTTTCCCTGCTGAAACTTGTAGGGGAGAAGCTATAGTAGGAGCTAAGGGCACCAACAGGCCTAAGAGGACACCCAGCACTGAGAAGAAGGAAAGGGTAGTAATTGATTGGTGAAAGTGTTACACTAGCTCTGAAAAGCTGCATGTGTGTTGCCTTACATGTGAGATGTTTCACTACCCACTTCAGTGATTTTGGCATAATGAAGTGTCACAATGAGGTAGGTGGCCTTGTAGGAACAGAGGAACAATTTAAACTAGGCAGTGTACAGTCATGCTTTTTGATGCGTATGATGTTTGTGCTTCTTGGTATGAATAGCTCTATCTGCATTAGTGTAAAAACTGCAGGTAAATGAAACTTAACAAGCCTGATCTGTGTGGTGCTGTTCAGATAACCAAAGAAGTCTCCACAGTTCTTCCTGCTTTTCACAAACTTGGTGTATCTGAATGTTGATTTGGATTGAGTATTTCTGATTTTAATAAAACATAGTTTTTGAGGATGTAATGCCTTGTTTTTGCTGTTAAATACCTGTGATTTTATGTGCAATTTTAGTTAATTTTTTTGCTGCCCCTGCTTGATGTTTGCATTGTCAGTATTCCCAGTGAGATACTTTAACAACTTTTTAGTTGCATAAATCTAGACAACATCAAGCTATTAATATTATTTCTTGAATTCTAGATGGAGAGCATTTTTGTGTTAACTGTGACACAATTTGTATAACCTTAGCCCAGTTCTCCTATCAAAATGGATTTAGTGCATCAGCATTACTTTGGGACTCAGCTGGCAACTTAACTGCCATCAGGTTTTAGTAGGAGTGATGAATCAGCTTAATTTGAATTCCTTAATGAAATTATTGCATGAGTAGGAAAGTTCACTGCCCTTTAATAATAAGTATTGTTAATCGAGATCCCAGATAATCTGATTGTTCACATAATGTAATCAAAAGTTGTTCTGAGTTGTTTCAAGTTGTGTTTTTAAAGCATTAAAACTTTCACCTACCTCAGGTGTGCCAAAGCATGCCCAGCACAGAAGGTTATAGCCTCCATACAGTGTTGAAGGTATCTTTGGTTGTTTTCTAGGTCCACAAATAATTACTTCTTTTTAAACTGTGACCAATTTTTTTTTAATTCTTCATTTAGGATGGTGTATTTGCTACTGTAATACATCTAGTTAAATATGTGATGTGAGAATCTATTTGAAAGAGTCCTCAAGGATCTATTTAGTAGATATAGTTGTTATACTTGGACTGGGTAGGGATGAAGAAACTGGCTGTGTTTTCACTGTGTCAGTGCCACAGCTCTCTTTAAGCTGTCTCACTCTCTTGCCTTCCCTTCCTGTGTGCACTCCCTGTCACCCAAAAGTTGTTGAGATTTGATCCAGACTTCTAGCTAGTGCATTCGCTTGGCCCAAGAGGTCTGGGTTATGGTTCCCTGTGGTTCCAGTGTGTTGTGGCATGAAATTCAGCTGTTTTCCTCCAACCTGCTGTACCTCCTGCTCTCCTGGTTGTCACAGATGTCTGTCTTTTCAGTTTGTTTACTGGCATGTCTGAATTTTTATTTAAAATACTACCATCTGTGGCCAGCCTGGGACAGATGCTTGGCTTGGCAATACTCAGCACGTCGGAGGAAATCCCTATTCACCAGCTAGGTAGGAAACCTCTAGGTAAGTTAAGAGGATGCTACTTCTGTTTTGCTGCTTTGTTTCTTATAGTTTAATATCCCCCCGCAGTCCTCCAAGCGCCCTATTTATTTGTGTCATAATTGCTTTAAAACTTCTGGTTTTAGTCTCTTCTTCCTCTCTTTTCATTTACTTCATAATCGAACCCCTGCAAGTAGGCTCAAAAGCTTTTTCTGTGGCTGTATTCTCGGTAACTTTTACCCTGCCAAGTATCACACCCTGTCTTTGGGATGAATTTTAGTCATTCCAAAACTGATTTCTTCATTTTACGTTCCTTTTTGTCACATGGTTTTCAGTCCATCTCTTTGGCCCCTGTTGGCTGGCAGAGGGGAAAAGTAAGGACACGCTCACGCAGCTGATTTTGTTTGCTTATGTGCTCATGCATATGTGCAATGACATGTAGGCTGGGTTGTGCTGTGTACAGGCAGCTCCTTCCCTGGAGCATGTTAAACTTAGAAAGGCCTCATGTCTGAGATTGTTGCAGTTTGCTTTCCATAAACCCTGTATATACCATATACACATATAGCACATATAGCACACTGTGTGCCTTCTTAAGACTGATCTATGTTTCCAAGCAAAGAAAAACAACACGGGAGATTATTGTGTCACTGGCTGTCTTCATTATGTAGCTATAACAGCTTTTCTGTGTCCAGCTATCATGCTTTTTGGTCTTCGGTCTTCTTTCTTCGTTTGTCTGCCTGTACAGATGCTATCTATTGCATCAATTTAGTATTGCTGTAGGCCACGGTCGGATCAACTAAAGCTGCTCTCTAGGCTCTAATCGTTTGCTGCATGTTGGAATTGTTGCCTTGTGCTTCACTCCTCTTGCGTTCCTCACCATGCTGCTTTAATACACATGCTTCTGTAACTGCCATGATATGTTGACCAATTCCTTGGCTTCCTGCCCTACTACATCAAATTCCAATTTCTTCACTTTCCCTACAAGAATCAATATAGTACTGTAATTGGGCAGATTTATCCTTTCCTGATTGTACCTCTTCTTTTGTGTTGCTTTGCTTAATTTTCACATACTTCTTGCTTTGCTGCAACTTTTATGTGGTTCTTTTGTCTCTTCTGAAAATCAGCATATGCTAGAAGTAACACTTTCTACTTACTTACCTTTTCTCTTCATCTTCCCATCATTCAGCTGTCACTCCCTGTTAATAACTGGGGTTGCAAGTCCAAGACCAGGGCAGGAGGAAATGATGATGTTAATTCCAGTAATAGTCATTAAATCAATGCTGTTCAAAATTTCAGCAAGCTTGTGTCTTTCTTCAAGGTCTCAGGGCACTGTCACAGAAGATAATTTAACCATTTTTTGTATTAACCTAACTAAAAACTGCTCTGAAGTGGCTTTTAGGAAGCTTACAACCCTTCTGTAATTGACTCATAAACTGGTTTAACTGCTAATGGATTAACTCCTTGTTCTGGGAGAACAGGGTGGCTAACACCCACTTCTTAGTCTGTTCTCTATTTAGTACAGAGTACAGATGGTTCTCTCTAAATGTGTGGGTTTAAAAGTCTTTCTAGAGCTGATATTGGGAAGCAAATTGGATGTTTTGAACTGTACATGGAGGACAGCTTCCATATTAATAGCAGAAAAAAGTCTGTATGATTTTTAAACTAGTAAGAAATGTTTAGATGTCTACCTACATGATAAAACTTTGCAGTTTATTTGAAGTGGGATGCGTATGTACTGACAGTTGTTTTTTTCCTTATTTTAATAAGACAATTCTTTGCATTCTGTAGCTTTACTGTAATATCTGTAATATTTTTTTGTTAAGATTGGGTAAGTAGGGGTTGTGCTTGTTAGCTTTCATTTGCTTTCTATATATTGTTGGTTGGCTTTGTATGAATATTTGTTCCTGTTTTGCTATAAAATATATTCAGTAAATACCTGGGAAGGAAATTGTTGCTCAAACCCAAACATCAACAGTCAGTTCCTCTTCCTCTGCTCTGTCTGAAGCAAACCACCATTAACAACCTTGTGTTAATAAGAATTGTGTGTGCGGGACAGAAATGTTGAGTATACAGAGCTGTTTAGTTAAGGCTAAAAGCTAATCTGGGTGCTGCATGAGGCTGCAAAAACTATAGGTCAGTTCAGGAGAGAACCTGTGTTCAGGATAGCATGAGTTTAAGATCATGTTTAAATGTGTTGCTGGCTTGAAACTGTTCTGAACTCAGCTGGAAATGGGGAAGAAAAGGCAGTACTTATGTGAGGTTGCAGCTCTAATCTCTGAATTTCAGTATTTCTCTTGTGATTCTGGTATGGAGGCTTTGGATGGTATTTTAAGGGAAAAAAATGAAAGTAGTTGCTTGCACAGCCTGTTCTTCTGATCTGCATAAGCTCTGTCCAGATTTCAGACACCGAAATGCAGGTAGCTTTGAGTATATAATGTGCCTTTTGTAGACGCAATTCGGAGCCAATGCATCAAATGCTGTACAGCCTTTATTTTAAGGGAGTGCACATCGAGTGAAATGCTGGTCCCAGGTGATGTTTTGCCATTTGTTTGAATGGGGCAGAATTTCATTTAGTGTCACAGAGTTTATGAATTGATCATGTGAAGGAGGGAAGAGTAGCTCCAATTGACTGTTAATCCTGTCAGAGGGTAAGAAAAAACCAAACAAAACCCCAAACCCACCCTTAAACAAAGGACAGGGTATCCTCCAGAGAGCATAGGATATTGTCAGGGTTCCTAAAGGAGAATGGTTTTCCTGGAGGTTCATTCTACCAGTGTCAACAGTGGTCACTAGGCACTACACAGAACTGTAACATTTTGTGTCTGAATGAGACATAAGGTGAAGGCACATCACTTTTAGAGGAAACTGGTCTGTTCCCAGTACAAAAAGCATCCAGGTGAGAAGGATAGTTGGAAATTTTTCTTTGGTACAAGAAGATCATTTCAAAAAGTCAAGGAATAGGTACTTTGGAAATCTTCTTTTACTAGAATTCAGTTACTGTTAGTGACAATAATTGTTCGGCTTCAAATGTTCATCCAGAGGACAAGAGCTTGACTCAATACATGGATGCTGTATTGCTAGCCTAATTATTCCCTGCGGACAGGGGCAAGGCAGAGTCAGAGTATGGATTGGTTAAAGAAATTTTGAGGTGGTTGGGACATAATTATATTAGTATTTTTGGTGATGGAGACAGTGTAATTTAAAACCAGGACTGAATAAATCATGAAATTTTTTGCCTTATTCAAGAAGAAACAGGCCGCTTAATCAGCTTGTTGACAAAAGAGGGTTGTATGTTTATGTTAAATCCTGAATGAAGATCTGTTATATTACTTTGTGAAAGTGGAGAGGAAGTCCAAGGTTTGTTTGAAGGTGCACTAACAGCAATTCAGATGTAACTGAGTATGTCCAGTAGGAGATAAAGAATTATGAGAGCAGTCACATGGTGACACACTGTCCAGGCCTACAGAAGTTTATGATTCAGGGAATTTCTGAGGTAGGCACAGCATGTTTGTATTTAGTAGTGGTAGGTGCAGGTACATCCAGGAAAAACCCCTCTAAAGTACAAGAATATGGTTGGTTTAGCAAGGCCCTGGTCACACGCAGAGAATACGAGGGAATAAGAGGGAGGCCTGGAAACAGTTCTTGCTTGCAGTGGAAAACAGAAGTCAGCTCACTGATTTGAAAGGAGCTACCATGTGCCAGCACAGATGTGAAGTTAGCCAAGGTGCACATGGGAGTCTATCATGCAGCGTTACCTCAAAGTTCCTCATAAACCACTGGGAATGAGTAAGGAGCTCAGCTCATGATTCAGGGCTGCACTAAAAGAAGAGAGCATTCAAGAATGAACTGAATGTGGGAAGAAAAGAAGAAACACCACTTTACTGTCAGACTAGAGGCTGGAGTACTCTGTTATGAATCTGAAGATTAATAGCCAATTTTATGTGCACTGAGAAGCCCATTCACAAAGTGAGACTATTCAGAAGTGCTCCATTACCCCTGGAAGGCAAGGTACCTGGGTATAGTGCCTATGTTGTAAGATAGGATCACAGAATCATAGAATAGTTATGGTTGGAAAAGACTTTAAGATCATCTAGTTCCAACCCCCCTGCACACCTCACACTAAACCATATCACCCAAGGCTTCATCCAACCTGGTCTTGAACACTGCCAGGGATGGAGCATTCACAACTTCCCTGGGCAACCCATTCAAGTGCTCACCACCCTCACAGTAAAGAATTTCTTCCTTATATCCAATCTAAACTTCCCCTGTTTAATTTTTAACCCGTTACCCCTCATTCTATCACTACAGTCCCTAATGAAGAGTTCCTCTCCAGCACCCTTGTAGGTAAGATGACCTTACCAAACAAGTACTTAGCATGAGCCAAAGACATACTGTTTTGATGACAGTTCTGACAAATCCACCAGAAAGTTTGCTTTTAAGTCACTCTTAACTTCCCTGTCTGGTCAGGTTTACCGCACAAAATACTGAGTGTTCAAGTAATAATTAGATCAGTAGAGCAAGCAAGGAGGAGGAAGTCTGTTGTCTTTGAAATGACACAGAGAAGAACCCAAGCATAGCCAAAACCCACACATATGAGATGGGACAAAGCCTCTAGATAAAGAAATGAGAGGGGAACAGGTGGAGACTGGAAGCAGTGGGTTAATAAGATACATTGTTAGACTTGCCAAGCATTATGATTGATCCCAGGAACCCAATATGTATGTGAAAGCAATTAAAATACATGGATTATGTACAGTGATAAAAAGCAAGATTGATTAGGAAAAAAGGTGTTTTGTTTGTTTTTTTCTGTGGAGGAGTCACAATGAGAAAATGGTCTGATTTGACAAAAGAGAAGGGAAATGGTGTGCTGTTCCCTACCTAGGGTTGAAACTGGGGGAAGAACTGAGCCTGACTAGGTACACTGGAAGTGATTTAGTCTGGAAGAACTGTAAATACAGATACATGTTTTAAGAATAGCTGTGGCCATTCTAATTTCTTGACTCTGTCTGTTTTTGCACTGGTTGTCCATTCTGGCCCACAAGGATGCTGATGACACATATGCATCCCAGACTAATCAGAAAGCCTATAATTTTTAAGTAGTTTTTGCTGTTCCAAGGCAGGTGTGTGGAACACCCACAGGCCTGGATCATCATGCCTGGCTTAGAGTGTGATTGTGTAGGGGCTGTCTCAGAGACTACAGCCTACAGCTCTTGGTTGGCAGCCATGAGGCAGAGGGAATGCCTGTGCTGTCAGATGTGAGTTGCTTAGTCTTTGCTGAAATATCTTTTTCAAAACCTCTCCCTGCCTCCCTCTCAATTTCTGTAATCATGTAATTTCAAGACAAGAGGGCATGCTTATGGTGTGTTTGGGTTTGAGGTTTTCTTTTGCCCTCTGGGAATTTTCCATAGCTTATTTACTCTGGTGAAGGTTTGGTCATGAATCACATTGAAAACTGAAATGTCTTGTTCCTTGAAACCTGTTAATTTTATAAACCACAGACAAAATATGGTGAGGCAGCTGCTTTGAGAGTTTTCCCATCTGACCCAGCGCTAACCTTAGCCCAGCCCAGCCAGGCTAGCTTCAAGGGATGGCTCACCCTGCCACAGCTGTGCTTGAGACAGCTAATGATCAGAAACTACCAGTTGGGCAGAAAAGATTGTAGCAGCCACCAGAGATTTTTCCTGTGGGGCTTGATGAGCTGACTCCTAATTCTTGAATAATCTTGATTGCCTTGGCTTTTTTTTTTTTTCATTATCCTAGTACATGTATGTTAAATTAGTTCTGCAGAAGATTAGAGCAAAGGCATGTCATTTTTACTGGCTTTATTCATTGCTTCCCAGCGTATCTCTGCCCCCAAAGATTATACCTTCATTATACATATATTTTTGTTTGTATTTTTATCTAATCCATATATGAATTGTCAGTCTTAATAATGTGATACCATGTGGCAGAACTGAGGGATCATTTTATCATCTCTGAGTAGCTGTCATATTGTTCTAGCTCTTTTTCTGCTTGCCAATTAAAGCCAGTATTTTGGTACCAGTTTGGAAGAGGAGGAGTGTTAATTTAGCTAGCAACTTTCCCATGACTGAACAAGAGCAGCTCTAGGATTACAGTTTCCTGCAAGCTAATGAATGTATACTAACATGAATCAAACAGACCTGTGCCTTGATGAATTTTATTGTCTCTCCCTACAATGCTCAGTAAAATGTAAGAACCAAAATGAGCCCTTCTCCAGACATAACCTTCCTTCCTCAAAATTGTAGGTCTTTTGCCTGCTTTCTCCAACATCCTTAATCTCCACTTTTAAACTACCTGGAAGGCCTGGGATACAGTTTACGTCGGTGTCTGTTTCCTGTTTTCCCACATTTTGTTTCGTTCAAGGTTGCTTTTGCTTTTCTTATTCCAACTGCACAAAAGAAAGGTCTTACTCTTAAGTCATCATGGCTGCATGAGAACAGCTGTGTATTTTTTGTTTTCTTTTGGTTTGCTTTTTCCCTGGAGAACATCGAAAATACCCTACTGTGTTAAATGCCCCCTCTGGTCTAGCTTAGTACTGTTTCTGTTATTTGATGATGAGTAATACTTCAAATATGGTATGATTGCTACAGTGTTATACCCTTCTCAATCAGCAGTTTGGGTTTGCCTTAGCTGGAGGAGGCTTCTGGACCATTAAGCTTTAATAGCTGTATACAAACCCACCCTCCATGAGCTCATGTAGTCCTAGTTTGAATCCACATATTCTTTTGGCCTCCACAAGGTCCCATGGCAGTAGTTTTGCAACTTCATTAGGCACTGTGTGAAAGAAGTACTTTCTTTTGTTTATTTTAAACCTGCTCTCTGGTGATTTCATTATGTGCCACTTAATTCTTATTTTGTGAGGAAATGTTCTTCAGACCATCCATGACTTTGTAAGCTGTTCATGGATGGATAACTTCTGTTTCCAAGAAGGAGCGAACAAACCTGAGAGAACCATGAGAGGTTAGATGTCATCATGTTACTCTTCTCCATGTGTTTGGAAGAGCACATACAAATTGAGCACCCAACAATTTACGTTGCTGTGTTCTCTCTGGTCAGCTAATGAAACTTTGTCTTTGCTGACAGTCGATGTGTTAATGACAGAGGACTATCCACTGAAAACATTAAAGTTTGTGACAATATTAGAATAGATCCTATCATTTTATGTGTGTATAATTAGGGTATGCGTGGTTTTTGTGTGTGGATAACTTCATGCTTTCTGTCATTCTTTCCATCATTCCATCATGCTTTTTTTCCATCATTCAAATTCATCTGTGATTTGATTGTGTAGTGGTTTATAAACTCTGCATGTCTTCAAGTGTAGAACATGATTTCTGGGATGACTTTCTATTGTCTGCATATTCTTGAAAGGACTGCTTTTATTAAAACATGACTCATACCTAGGTTCACACAGTCCTAGAAGTACACAAAGATTGAAGATCACACTATCTAGATAATACCTCCACCAGTACAAAACTGATTCCTGTATTGGTGCAGAATGTCATTTTTTTTCCCTCCCTTTATGAGAGTAAGAAATAGGCCTCTACTTAAACTGCATTTGAAGTCCATATCATATATTACCAAATAACTTGTGTGGAGCACTATCTGTTACTGAATCTTAATCTGTTGATTTTTTTACTGGGTTTTTTGTGCATCAAAGCTGGTGTCACTGAAAGCAGTGAAATGGGTATTACTTTTTTTGCTGATCTTGTAGCAACCTGAAGTTCACCAGAAATTTTGCACTGCGAGTATAGTATTACTCATTTGCCCAAACAGCTTCAGAGATCGTTTTCACCAAATTTTTCCAGTTGTAATTGTATAAATACATCAAGAGGTTTACCTGTTGGAAGCAGAAGGTGAGTCCTCTGCTTCTGGCATCTGGCTTGTCTGCCTTTGTTTCGAATTGGTGCTTCATTCCTCATTAGGTTTTAACTTGTGAAACATGAAATATTTTTCATTTTGAGGTTGTGATAGTTTGTTTTTTTTTTCTTACCCCAAAGAGATGTTAAAATGAGAGTGCCAGGGTGCAGATTTCTCACCATGGCTTGAAGCAAAGCCCAGTTTGTTCCATTTTGTCCCTCCAGTGTCTCTTAAACTTCTTCAGTACAGAGCTGCTGAATGTGTTTCTTTAGTTTTGCTACTTAGAAGTTTCATGAAGAAAGTTGGCTGTGTCATACTGTTTCCTGATCCGTAGTTAACTCACCTTTACAAATACGCCCATGCCAAATTTTACCAAGAGCACTGAGGCCTTCATGAAGATCATTCTGAGAAATTACTTGACTACTGCTGGGATCCATCTGTGTGGGGTTTTTAGTCTTTTGTTACAGAAGTAAATTCCGGTTGCTTTTTTTTTTTTTTTTCCTTTTGGTGAATAAGTTGTCAGAGTTCTACAGTGCTGACAGCTCCCATCTTGACAGCAGACTCTTACTTCATGAACCTTAAGTTGTAATTGTATAATAAGAATCTTTCAATTTAAGGGTTCTCTGTAGTTTAACAGTATTTTTGACCTTGTTAAAGTTAGTATTTCAGGCCAAAATGTGTTTTGAAGTTTAGGTATAAATCAAAGGCTTGTGCATAGTGACATTTCAATTCCCTAGTATAAAGTGTTAAAAAAAGGAATAGGATGAGAATGTGTTGCTTTCATTTTCACTCCAGCCTCCTCCTGTTTCATTAATTTGTTTGTCTGCTTTTTCTTCTTTTCTAGAGTTTTAGAGTGCCAAGGGTTGCCCATTGTGAATGGGCAATGTGATCCGTATGCCACCGTTACCTTAGCAGGACCCTCCAGGCAAGTATTGCACATGCAAGAGCTTCCATTTTATAAGGAAAGCAATCAGGTTCCTGATTCCTTTGTCTATTGGAAATCTGCATTGTCGGACGGACAGATGGGAGTACTTAGACACTACTGGAATATGTTAAGTGTTGGTGTGTGCATGTATGAACTACTGAATTATACTAGAGTAAGCAATTTGAGACTTGTTTCAGGTTTGATTTATGTAAAGGTCTGAATTATCTCTGAATAATTTGAATATCCTGGAGTATGTAATTTGTGCTTAGGCTTAATTTGTGCATCTTCTCACCTCACAGTTGGAGACCAGTTTTTGAGCAAATTTATTTCCTATTTTGGGCAGGGGCAGAAGAGAAAGCTGAATACATCAACATCATGCAGAGTATGCACGTTTGTGTGTGAATATTTGGAGTCTTTTAATTTTGTAGGTGTGGCAAATTAGCGTGTATTTTGAAGGCCCTAGGTGTCTTAGTCCCATAATTTTATACAGGCGGATATAATAGCATGAATAAAATTGGAATGAGCTTTTAGTAATGACATTATGCATACTAATCTTCAGTTTAAATTTGGGATTAAATTTTCGTGTTCTGTTATAAAAATTTTCCATGTTGTCAAGTGTCAGTGTTTTATTTCTGGTTATTTAGAGTCATCTTTCATGTCTGTGCCGTATTAGAAACAAAACAGCTCTGCTGTGTCCTCAGAGAATCAGATTTGGTAGCATGGGTTATTTGAAATGTTTTACTGAAATAGTTTTATTGAAAATACTGTAAATAAGATGCATTCTTGACAAATTCTTACTTTGCATGCAGAGGGGTCTTTGACCAGTATGACCAGAATATAGAGCAGTCAATCTGTATTCTTCATCTTTGTCTAGGTGTGTTGTTCATTATCTCCATTAATGAGCTGTGCATCTGAGTTGTATGCTTTTATGTTTTAACCCTCTAACTTGTTTCAGATAGTACTGGGTGGCTATTACTGATACTATAAGGAGATATTTTTGACTAACCTTTGTATCTTTGAATGTCCGAAATTACCTTTGTCTGCTTCCCTCTGCCCATGGGTCTTTCTGTGTATGACAACTGATAATGTATTTCCCTTCAGAATAAGCAGCACAGCCTCATCCTATTACTATTTGGTTTTTGGTGGGGGAGAAGGCTTGCCTCCTATCTCCAGCAAGCAGCATGCAGCTTATTCCCATTGACTGCTTTGTAATTGCCCAATAATTGTGCTTGCTTTAATCGCCTCCTGTTCTACATCCTGCTTCCCAGTCCTTTCCCAGATGGGCTTATCAGTGAAGAGGTTGATTGGCAAGTGTGACTGATGATACGGGATAGGCAATCTGCCCTACGTCCTGGAGGAGATTAGTCTCTCTGATCTCTCAGCTCCTCCTAGGAATAGTGGGATATTCTTAATCTGTACATCATTCTCCTCTCTGAATTTTTCAATGCCTCTCCTTTTAGAGTAGTAAAGCTGCTTTATTCTGCTACATTTATGCGATACCAAGCATAAAAATTTCACCAAATGTGCAGCTGTTTATTGTGTGATTTGTATTTAGAGAGCTATCAGACTTCCTGACCAAAACTGTTTCTAAGCCTCTGTTATAGATGGGAAAATATTGTATGCTGGTGGATGGGCCTGTTCAAGTCACACAGGAAGCCTGTGGCAGCGCTGGGAATTAAACCCAACTTTACTTGACCTCTGTAAAAGAATACATGGAATTGTCCAGTTACTATAAACAGTTATAGCCTATCTTAAGCAGCTTTGCTGAATGAGAAATGAGGGATAGATTCTGGAATGAAATGATTAGAAGGTCAGTTTTCCACATGGCTGATGTGCCTCTCTATCTGTGTCTGTTTTATCTATGCCTGCAGAACTGTAGGGGAGGATTGGTGACACAAGGACAACACAGAGCTTTTCACTTGTAGGTAATGAGAACATATCAAGCATAGGATCAAAACATTTGGAAATCATCAAACAGCTGTTGGCTGGCCTGTGAGAAATGCATTGACTGGCTCTAGCCCAATCCCAAGCAGTTTGATGTCCGTATTCTAAAAGGTGGGCGCAGGTGGTTGGCGCTGCCCACAGAGGATGAATGGGCAGTGCTGAACTTGGTCAGGCCTATTGCCCAGGGAGTGCTTTGAAAGAGGTCTGCCAGGTCTTGTTCCTACAGATCAGTAGAAATTGAGAGACTTAATCCTACAGAGCTCAGCACTACTCATAATAATAACAGCAGAACATTAAGTGCTCTTGGGGCTGCAGGGAAAACGCTGGTAATACAACAATAAAAATACTCTTACTGAGGAAATGGTTCTGAGTGGTTTTGATTATTTCACGCCGCTGAGAAGCATTCATTGATTCCTCAGGCCAGGATTATAAAACATAAACCACAGAAATAGCTATTTGTTGGTCTTCCTGTCTCCTGTGCTGTTAGATATGAGGAATTTTTGAGTCACATCAAGACTGAGACTGTCCCCCAAATGTTGCTCCTCAGGGCCTCATTCTTGCGAGTTGCTTTGTACAGATATAAGATTCTGCTGGACAAAGTGAGTGACGGAATCAAGAACTTGTGTTTAAGAGATGATAACAAACTGCGATTACTGCCACTTCAGAGAAACAAGCATGCAGTGAATCTCTCTATTAAATGTGTGCGAGTGTGTATTCCTTGCTGTGCTGGAGCCATGTGGCATTCTAGCTTTACCAGATAAATCAAGTGAATGACTATTTGTTCCTCAGTTGCCCTGTTGTAGGATCACATGTCTGCTGATGTTGTTTCTTACCCTTTTTTTTATTTTCTTTCCTTAATTCAGATCAGAAGCCAAAAAGACTAAAGTTAAAAAGAAGACCAACAATCCACATTTTGATGAAGTGTTTTATTTTGAGGTTGGTATTTCAAAGGAATGGGTGATAAGCTGAAATACTATACTGTAGATAGTTGGCACAGTATCCTGCTCCATGTTGTGCCAGCTGTCTTCTTTGAAGACTGTTTCAAAGCATGGTGCAGGGGAAAGAAGTACCCAGGATTAGACTTGCCATCTGCTGAGGGAGCAGTATATTGCTTCAGCTCAGATACTATGCAGGAAAACCTTCAAGGTACGCTTCTGAGCAGCAGGCTTTATGCTCCATGGCAACTCACCCAAGAAGAGTTTTGAAAAAGAACAGTTAAAAATGGGATTTAAAAATAAAACAACAACAATCTTTTTAGCCTTTGTTTTTATAGCTGCTCCACCCTGTGATTCCCAGTCACTGGGAGGAAGGTTATGTCCTAGGGATACTGAAAACTGTAGAGGAAAAATACACTTAAACTGGATGTTCTGGCTGTCTACCAGTCTGCTGCAATACCAGCGCCTTTCCTCCAAGTGGGTGAAACCTCTACAGCTTGATTTGATACAGAGCATTTTCAACAAGTCCAGTTAAAACGAAGTATAACTTTCATGAAAGTGCTTATTTCGGTTCCTTCTGGCAAGAGTAGCTGTAATTGTGGTGTGTCCATACGTATATGAGCATGTGTTTATAATTTTTATACCTCTGGAAACTTTTAATTCTGTCTTCTAGAGTATGTGAATCTTTTCTTTTTCCCTGGGACATCTTAGTCCTGGTCTATGTTTAAGTGTTCCATTTCAATAGACACCACAAGAACATATCTAGCATAACAAAATTGATGAAAAGCCAGAGTAGTGCAGTGCAGGTGGCATACCATTGAAAAGCTTTTTCTGGCCATACAGCTTGCATCATGCAGGACACATTTGTGTTAGAAATTGTTGCTGACATAGGAGGGTGGCACCTTGGGATGTGGTTTTTCAAATCAGTTCAGGGGCACAGACAGCCACATCAGGAAGGAGAGCTGAGGAGAGAGGAGCCATGAAAGTGCTGTTGCACTGTGCAGACCTGAAGTGCACGTATCATTCTTGGCAGGGCCACTGAGGGGTTTGTTGCTGTCTTCCCCTCTTAAAAAAAAAAAAAAAAACAAAACCCAAAAAACAAACAAAAAGGGCCATCTTTGCTTAGAAGCTGATAATTGTACCAACTAATTTAAAGTCTGTCATACCAGCAGAAACATGGTCTTGTTGATGAGCACTGTTTTTGTATTTGGATTTGCGGAACAGATAGCTAGTTCTTCCATGGCAGGAGCACTTTCTCACTGCCCAAAGGGGTGGAAGTCCTGAGGCTTGGCCAGGATAGCTATCTAAGGTAATCTTTCCTTTGCTAACCCAACACATTCCTAGGATGTAACTTCCCTGCAGACTTAACTTTAGCTAGTTAGTGAATCTCTGTGCGTGCTTGCTGACTTGGTGAGGTTCCGTAGGTGCTGCATGGGCATGGCTGACAGGGGAGAGATCCCATGGTACCGCATGAGGCTGTCCAGGATTTAAGTTCCTCATCTGGCCTTTGCCAGTTACACAAGAATGATGCTATATGTAATTAAACTAAACTGGGCTTCCTTATGTTTAACATAGGCAGTTCTCAGGGCATCTGTCAGTGAGAGCTTTTTAATGAGAATGTAAGCCAGGAATTCAGACTGTGAAGCACAAAACTTCACCTGTCTGATTCTTCAGCCTTCTGTGCACTGCGGAAGCTGAGAACGTTTGATATTTAAACACTGAACTTGGCAGGTGGTGCCATATTGGGAGAGGAAGGAGAGAAACAGAAAACATCTTCCAGCTGGAGTTGTGGAGGGGGCTGGAGGCTTGCTTATCTTGCCTTTATGCTGAGAGCTGGGTTGCGTGCAAGTATCAGCAGAAGCAAAACCTGAACTCAAGCCCATGCCCCAGTTGTTCTGCTAACTCAGAGCAAAATGTTTTCTGTGCGGGTAAGAGCAGAGCTTGGGAAATGTCTGAATCAGCCAGAACTCTGAAACATAAACATACCCTTAATGCAGAGAAAGCCATAATAGATTTATGTCATTTTGAAAGCAGTTAGTATATATCACACTAAGTATCTCAGAGGAACAAGGTTCAGTACAACTGCTGTGGCTGGTAAATACATTCATTAATGAGACATGGGCAGACCTGTGGCTGGTGCATGCTGATGGAACTGCACAGATTCATATTGTTAACAGCAGTGTCACTCACTGCTTCCAATTTCATCACCTTTCTTGCAGTCTACTAACACAGTGATCGGCCATGCCTCTAAAAAAGAAGATGATTTGTAAAAGGCGTTGAATGGCTGCTTTCCTTTCTATAATCAAATTTGATTTTCTAAAAGGAAAATAGCTTATAGTTGAGTTGGGAAATCTAAGGGCTTATTTAAGAGGTGCTGTGAGCGAAACTTGCACCTGATGGCCAGAAGCCATTTTCACCACCACTCCAGCTGCAGTGTGGTGTCGAGGCTCGGAGTTCTATATGCAGCTACAAGAAAATGGTCCTCTTACGGAAACCAAAGAAGGTAGTGCTGGCGACCTGTTTGCAAAGCTGCATGTGCTGGAAAAAGAATGACTGGGTTGAACAGCTTGCCAGTTTTGCCTAAAGAAAGAGACCACCAGCACAGCAGAGTTGTGCCCGCTTCTTTGTAAAATGGTACATGGCAGCTTAGATCAGCACTGTGAACTGGGAGGTCCCTCATCTCCAGTTCCACCCTTGGAATGGATGAACTTCATACAGCTATCTTTATAGCAATATCACTCTTGAACTCTATTAATATGCATGCTAAGCAGTCATGCAGGTGAACAGAGAAACCTCGTACATGCAGAGTCCACAAAAACTTGTCAGAAATATGTTTCCTTAAAGGGATGTGCTGTAAGTTACACCTATGCTATAACATTTTTTAACAACTCATGTGTTAGAGATAATAAAAGGCTTAAAATTTGCTTCCTTATTAAAAATTACAGCATTAGTTTCACAATAGTAACAAAAATATCATTTGCAGGTATGTAAGATAATTTCCTGAAGCCACAGTGACAGCAGTTGCAAGGGTGAAAAGATTTGTTCTAAGCTGCTGAAATTGTAGGCTACATTTAAATCCCCCGTGCTCTTGGGCTTCCAGGTTCACTTGGTTCAGTTAGTCTAGAGCATTTGGTCTCCACTGCTGCAAGCATCTTTTAGTTTTTATGTATTGCTTTGAAAATGGTGCCTCCCTCACACATACATACACACAGAGGAAAAGCTCTATTGAGTGTCCTGTGCTTTACAGTCTCTTCTGGTTCCTCCCCACTTTGCAGCTGTATTTTTGCCTCCCTTGTTCTTATCATCTGCATCTGATGTGCAGTAGAAAACCAAGAGGTCAAGTTTACAATAAAAGACAGTTTTTGTGAGTGGGAAATATCAATTTACAAGTATATTTAAACCTACCCTAAATTTCAGCTTCTGTATGCAACCAGGAGCTGAACCCACACATCGTACACACTTGCATTTGATCAGTTCCTGCTGTGGTTTCAGCTGGGTGGGGTAGCCTTTTTCTCAAGTTTCTGACACACTGTACAAAAATACAACCATCGAAGTCTTTTTATAATCCTGCTAGAAAACAAATGTTAAGAAATGCTCATAAAAAACCTTCTTTGCTAATGCTCTACACTTAATGGCTATCTTCTCATTATTTTCTGACCATGCTTTGCTCTCGCAAATATGGTTGCTGAAGTGTGCACCTGGTTCCATACTCTTGATTCATAACACATGCAAGCATCTCTTGGACAGTTGATCTGCTTGGTATTTTTTGGTATGGGTGTGATAAATTGACTTCCAGGATATCAGGACAGGCAGAGCTTCCCAATTATAGCTGGATAAAATGTTTTTAAGGATGGTTTTGTGTCAGCCTGTCCCACCCTAGCTTCAGAGTGTTTCAGGCCATCTGAGACACTGAAACATCAGTTGTACAGCTGTATTTAAAATCCAGTTATTAATTCGTCTTTTATTTCCCTAGATGGATTATAAAAGTGGTACTCCTTTCCATGTTTTTTTCTTTTGTCAATGTGAACTCAAAATACTGTAGTAATGTTAAAGACATCCTTTCTCTGTAAAGACAGTATGGAGTATCTGTTTACTTCTGGATATGATTGTGTAACCATCACTTTTGTATAGTCAGGAATGTGTTTAGTCACCATGTTTATTCAAGTGCCTGAATGTTTTCAAAATTAAGACTGAAGTCACTGCTGATAGTAAAAGGCTGTGATCTTCCAAAGCTTGGTACATGTAACATCAGAATGCATTTGTATCAGATCAAGTTGTTAAAGTTTCCTCCTTTCTATTAGGTTACAAGACCCAGTAGCTACAACAAGAAATCCCATTTTGATATTGAAGATGTTGATGAAGTTGACAAAATGGAGATTAGGTAATATAAAACATTTTATTCTAATAAATTTGTCTTCTAAAGTTGTGTAACTTTGTAGTAGACTTGGTTTTCAAAGTGGCAGGCATGGTTTTGCTGCTGATAAATCAAGATGAGTCTTTGTCATTGTGTATGTTTGTTTATCTACACCATCTTGTAGATTGTATCTGAATATGTGTGATGGTTCTGTTGTGGGAGAGATCCTTATTATTTTCCTTCATATTCTATATATGCTGTGGGTATACTAATCTGTGGTTGTCATTAAGCTCAGCCTTTTCTGTCTGGGCTCCCCTTCCTTCCCTCTTCTCTCCTCCTTCCTTCCCTCCATCAGTTTCCCAAGAGAGCCCAGAAGCTATGTGTTCCTCCCCGTTAGGGAGTGTTTTTTCTTTCATCACTTAATTTTAGCAACCCATATAAGGTCCTTCTTCCCTGAAAGGAAACTCTTGAACTTGGAGTTTCTCTGGGGCAAAGGCAGTTTCTCTTCTCTTTTGCCTGCCAGACTTTAACCCTTTCTTGCAAGGCTGGCTATGATAAATGTGAAATCCATTGCTTGGGAAAGAAGCAACTCTGATTTCAAAAAACAAAACAACCCCACCTCACCCCTTGCCACCCACTTGGTACCATTTTAAAATCTGCTGAGGTCTGTCAACAGTGTCTGTAAGGACAGGAAAATAGGAAGAGTGGAGAGAAAACAATAGGAGGTGCAAAACCTAAAGGTATCACATGCATCATATCATCACAAACACTGAAAATTAGAGACTTAGGCCATCTGGTGATGTGGGTGCACTGTAGCTGAAAACTGCTGTATCTTCATAAGGTGGTAAGAAATTCCCCTCTTCTTTACTCTAGGATTTGGAAGAAAAAAGGTTGAGGGAGAATGGTGGCACCCCCTTCCTCCCCAGGTATTCCCACTGGAGAGGCAGTGAGGGCATATTTTCCAAAACATTCCCTAGTACCTTTTGAAGCAAAGCTGGCTGTAAGGAAGGATGGGGAGACCAGGATGGGGGAACAGTACTTACTCCCCCAGCAAGCAAGACACATCTGTGTTCGTGAATGAATGGGTGAGGGCTGTTCCAATTTGATGGTCAGCTGCTGGTTCATGTAGCCTGTTAGTGTAGTATTGCAGTGTTACAAGACCATTAACGAATTTAATTGCCATGGTTCTGTGAGACAGGAAAGGGAAACTATTTGTATATGAGACAAGAACTGTAGTTTGTTTCTCAGAGAGCATCCATGTCAGGCAGTGCAAACGTACCTGGCTTAAGGGCAGGTAATTCAAAGCAAAGAAAGCAAAGGCCCAGGTTTAGTGCCATGCTGCTTCAGTGTTGTCAGTCTTGCAGCACAGCAGATGACCCAGTCCTAGCACCAGGCTAAAGTTCTCCAAAGCTTTGCATGGTGTAGGCAGATACAAATTAACATGGCCCATATCCCATGGGATGTGTGTGATGGAATAGGCAACTGAACAATGTCTTGGGAGTCCCAGTCTGGTCTTTGTAACCATGATGCTTAGCCACACATTGGCTTTAAATGAAAGCTGGAATCCTTTGGTAATTTTGTCCCCCCTCTGGGAGGGGACCCTAGACACTGGTAGACAGTGGTTGCACGTTGCTTAAATGTTTCAGTTGATTCTTATTTTTTTCACTACTGAACTAAATGGAATCATACAGTTGTTTTACTTACTAAGTATCATTTTCTGGAGAAATTACTGTCTGCAATGATAATGTATGTGGTACTCAGCTTCAGAAGAATCTTTCATTCCTTAAAACCAACACATCGCAGTGTGGTAAGGATGAATAGTTTGTGAGGAGCTTTTCAAAATAGTTGGGAAAAGATTAAGCGCTTAAACAATAGACAAAAACAGATAAAGTATTAGTCTTGGTTGGGCAAACTCTTTGCTCAGAGGTTTTGTCCCCTAAAGGACACTGTGTTTTTGTTTCCATCTCAGGTTCCCCTTCCACCCCCGCTCACTTCCTCCAGTCTGTTTAGTCAGTTAGATTGCCCCCATGCCTTCTGGGCAGATTGTACGATTTATGGGTTTGGGGGTTTGTTTTCTTTTTCTCTCCTGAGAAAAATACCATTCTACAGGGTAAAGAGGAGGCTTAATCTCTCATGGTTTCTCTCTAAAACTATGAAAGTTTCTCATTTTGAGTGGGTGTAGGAAGTTGCAGGGCATATCAACACTTAGGGACCAGATGTTCTGGTGAATTCATTGTTTCTCCTCCCCCTCCCTGCTGTTTCTTTCTTTCTGTGACTGATGTCTGACCAGTTTCAAAATAACACTTGCCGTAATTTTGCCTTTTAAAAGCTCGGGAAACAATAATCTTTTAGAATTGGAGGTCTTTGTATTATGATTTTTAAAATGCTGCTATGCTTTGTACTCCTGAATGCACAAAACAGTCATTTCAGAATTGGATGCCTGCTTTGCCTACTGGGTAAGATCTACCCTGAGTTGTTAGTTGATCTCCTATAATCCTTTGCACTGCTTTTTTTTTTTTTTGTAACTTATGTTGCTGTGGGGGAACCCCTTTTGGTCACATATGTTTAAAAGTGTTATTTCTAGTGGGCATCTTGAAATAATTTGGATAAACTAGAAACTAGTAGCCTGTAAATACTTGGTAAAGTGTAAATTAGACTCTGTGTAAATAAACTTCCCGAAAGATTCCTTTCCTCCTGAACCTGCTGAATTAGTTAGCAACATACCATCCAGATATGAAGAAAAGGGGGAGAAAAGGTTGAATTTTCAAAAAAGCTTTTTTTTTTCCTTTGGGGGAATTCTTGCCCTGCAGAAATACTGTCAAAATATCAGAGTCTGAAGAACTTTACCCAGCAGGCATGCAATGTGAGCTGATGGTATGTCTACTCTATGAAACTTGATGCATGAAACACTGTTGAGAGGTACAAGGCTCAGAGGATTTAACATGCTGTCCTCTGCACTTGCATAAGATAGGACAAACCTTTAGCTGGCTATCAACACCCATTCATTGGGGAGCCTACTGTGACTTGCTTGAGAATGGGAAGGTTGTGTGAATATGGCTATGATTGGATGACTTTGCACCTAATGCAGATTGAAGTTGCTCTTCTAAAAATGTTTTATTATTTGAAAACCTGTATTTTTTTTCTGAAATACTTCTCCCCTCCCCAAGTCTAAGGCACATTCAGACTGTCACTTAGCTGCAAAATTCTCACCTGAGCTTTCTTTAAAATAAAAGTGCCTCTCGAAAGAAGCCTTAAATTATGTACATGAAGAGCTACCCTGGCATTTGAAACCTATGCTTCAAGGTGGGTATTGTAATATTTATCTATGAGTACCATGTTAGATACCGGTACTTTTACTTTGAAGTTCAGTGCAGTTGTTTTACAACCTAATGTTGAAGACCATGTAAAAGGGAAGAAAGTATTATCTAGAGACACATACACAGAGCTTCCCAAACATGAAAGACTGAGTGCTAGAAACTGTGTAGGCTTCAGTCAATAAACAGATTATATGGAGTGGTAAAACTGTCCTGAACATCTGTACAGAACTGGTTTAGGTGCAACAAATTTGAATCTTCCCAGGAGCTAGAGCACTGGGAAGGACTGTATAAGCATTTAGCCTAACACTCTGTAAGGATGATGTTTAGCTGTTAGTAATCCCAGATTAGACCAGGACTAACAGTATGGAGTCCTTAAATATCTCTGCACCTTTTTTTTATGCCGGTGTCCATTTTACCCATATTTCTTCATTATCTGGGATAGGAAAACAGCCCTCTGAATCTCTATCAGTATGGATAGTGGAAGCAATACAGGTAAGGGACAGAGTCTAGATGATTTTTTTATACTGATGTTTCGTGGAAGCGAATTGCAAGGCTCCAGCAATCTAAGTAAGGTAAGGTTGTCTCTTTACTATTTAGAAACTATTGTAGTTTTGAGACTCATAGGCTTGAGGGGGAAAAAAAAAGACAATTTGAAACAAGTTAGGGATGATTTGTTTTATTATTTTTTTTTAACTTATTATGAATCTTTAAAAATAATTTGTTTTTATTACAGAGTTGATCTCTGGAATGCCAGTAACTTGAAGTTTGGCGATGAGTTTCTAGGAGAACTGAGACTTCCTCTGAAATTTCTCCGACAGTCTAGTTCTTATGAAGCATGGTATTTGACGTTTTTATTTTGGAGAATAAGTAGAAACATATGTCTGCTATGAAGACTAAAAGTAATTACTGCTAGGTGGTAAAGTTTAAGTGGATTTAATTTGTATCTTTTTTTGTAAGCAAGCCAAAGTAATCTTAGCAAATGTAAGAACACGAAGTTTTGATGGTGTGATTAGAGATTCTGGTCTGCGTCTGTATTGCATGTGGGAGTTCTAATATGTTGGCTTTGTGATATTATTTACTGCAGCTCATCAGCAGTGCCATAGTTTTGGGGGGGGGGGGAGGGTTAATCATATCTGCATAAAACTTTATGATCAGAACTTCCCATCTTGCACTTGGTGCAAAGCAAACTGGCAAATTAAAAAGGTCTGATTCAGAACTCTTCAAGAATTTGATACATATGCAAACATTGTATGTATCTATACATTTTATATATGTTCATGTACAACCCGAGATTATCTTGTGTTTCACAACAAACTTTCTGTCTTATTTTTTTGTACATCAGGTATTTCCTGCAGCCTAGAGATAATGGTAACAAGTCACTGAAACCTGATGACCTCGGTTCCTTAAGGTTAAATGTGGTTTACACTGAGGACCATGTTTTTTCCTCAGACTATTACAGTCCACTTAGAGACATCCTGCTAAAATCTGCAGATGTTGAGGTAATTTGCTTGCACTGCTGCTTGTTTACCTGCAGATCATCCTCACAGAGGTCTCTAAATGTTTGTTACTGTCTCGCTGGCACCATAGCTGTGTAATTACCAGAGACTTCAGCTTCTTCCTTTTAAGACCTGAGGGCCTTGTTAAGCTCTGCATATCCTTGGTGCTTGTTTTCAGTCCCTGCAGAGATCTTTATCTGCATGAAGTATGGTGGGTAAAGGCACACCCAGGAACACCAGTGGTTTTAGCAGCAGCATAGTCTCCGTGGCTTTCTAATTTTACATGTGAAAATACAAAGTAAATTTCAGTTTGATCAATTGGTTTTCCTGTACTGGAGAGGAACAATTTACTTGTATAATTAAAAAAAGCAAACCAAACCGAACAAACAAAAAAATAATCCTGAAATCTCAGAGGGTTGTACCATATGTGACATTATATATACTTTTAAGCACCTGTAACAGTGCTTTCATATTTTCAGTACAAGAAGTGGGTTCTATACTTACTGAGGCTTGAAATTGAGAAGGATTAAAGTTCTTCCTCTTCACTTGCTTCCCAGGCAACAGTGACGTTCAGTGAAAAGACAACTATTAAAAATGGAGGGGGGAGAAAAAGAGACAGTACTGTAGCAGTTTTTAAATTGCTGCTGTCTTGCAATCAGAATTTACAGCCAACAAAAACTGGAATGTGATGCACACCCATGTTATGTATGGGCATGTTTGGGTAACTGGCTGTTGCAATTGTTGTGTTGGGTTTTGCATTAAGGAGCCAATGGGAGAAGAAAGAAAGGACGCTTGTTTTGGAAAGATCTCTCAAGTTTTTCTTTCCATTGTTCAGCCTGTTTCAGCATCAGCTGCACACATTTTGGGTGAAGTTTGCAGAGAGAAACAGGAAGCAGCCATACCTCTGGTCAGGCTTTTCTTACACTATGGCAGAATTGTGCCTTTCATAAGTGCCATTGCAAATGCTGAAGTGAAGAGAACTCAGTAAGTACCAAAACCCAAGTTGCTATCATACGTACTTTATGTTGGCTAGTCTTAGAATCCTCCACTCTAGAATTATATGTAATTTCAAAAGAAAATGTTAAAGTTGTTCCTGTTTCTCCCAGCTGAGTGGCAGAACTCTTTATAAATTATTTCATTGCTCTGAAGATCTGGTATGTTTGATTTTTAGGAGGAATTCCTTTGTGTTTTGCAAAATCTACTTGCAAGATTATTGTAAGGTCTGAGAGCAGGGGTTTTCACTCTTCTCAGTTGTAATTATATTTGATGATAGCTGTGAAATATTACATTACCTTCAGCTGTTCATATGAAATAATTTCAGTTTCATAGTGTGCTAATAAATCATCTAGTGCTGAGTAAAAGTGATGAATTTGTGAAAAAAAAAGACAAGTTTCTTCCTAATCATGAATATTTAAGGCAAGCTGTGTGTGTCTAATCTTTCCAATTGGAAGGCTGAGGAACAAAGATGGGATTGGATCTGGCAATAGACAGCAGAAAACAAGTTTTTTTTTCTGGTCACTTGTAAGTACGTTGTCTGGCTTAGTCTTGGACTGACAGTTCAGTAGTGTAAAATCTACATTCTTTAGGATCAGCCAGGTCCTAAAGAACATTTCTTGCTACAACTTTGTGCCTATGTAGTTGTGTTCCTGGCTGATGATAGAAGAGACAATAGAGAGTCAAAGGGAATGACAGATGTTAATGCTAAAGTAACAGCTTCCTCAGCGCAAAATAAAATCTTTGTGTGGGCTGACTTTTTTTCCAGAGTGTCTGAGGGATAAAGTGTTTTCCTTCCTTAGGTAGGTGTATTTTTTCTGTGCTGCAGGTTGCCTGAAATAGCTTGATTGCTGCAGTATGAGGAAATCTGCTGCTCCCTAGTCAGTCATGTTGCTGTGATAAAACAGCAAAGATGGTGTTCGGTTTCAGAGCTTTCTGGCATTTATAACAGGCAATGAGCTTACATTTTTATGAAACAAAATGATGAATCCAGCAAAGTCATTCATCCTGTTATTCACTGATTATAAATGGGCACAACTGTTTACAAGAACAAGCAGATAACTTCATATCCAAGTTTGATCTGCTGTCAGTAGGCACAGGACTTGATCTTACAGGTTGTAGATGAGATTGTTGGTGCTGCATAATGTAAATTGCTATACAAGGAACTGCAGGTACAAAATTAATATGAAATTGCTTGTATTTTGAAAACATAAGTAATTCTAAAATAAAAAAGTAAATACACGATAGTGCAGATGGTACAGGATGATTTCTGTGTGAGCGGCTTTTCAGAAAAAACAGTCTGCATGGCAGGCTTAGCTCTCAGCAGAATTGGGATCTGCATTGTTTTAATAGTGTTATCACAGAACAGTGCTGTAAGTCACTTAGAAGAGATGGCCATGTCATTGGAGCCAGTGTTTTCTTCTCCCTTTCCAGTTTACAAGCATTTTTTTTGTAGGGGAAAGTAGTAGGTCATGTGTAATGTCCAGTGTTGTGGGGACTAAAATCACTGCCTCCTTCCCTTACTCAAATTAATGCTGTTCTGTAGCACATGAAATTAAGCGTGTTTTCCCTCATTTATACTATAAACCCCTTTGATCTGAGCCTTTGTGTTGCTGTGTGTTTGAATGGCATACTGAGCACACAGCACTGATAGAAAGAAGGAAATCTATAGTCCCTCTGGACTTAACCATGAGTACTGCTTTTCTGTTTTAACCTGGAAGTGCAGTAAATGCTACATGACTTTGACGGCAGGCTGGTGTCAAACGGAATATTTGGTTGTGCATTCAAACCCAGATTTCTGCCACTTTTCACCACTTTTCAATTCCATATATTAGCAGTTTATTACAAAGAGACTAAATTACAGAAAATTGTTCTCTTCCAGAGATCCAAACACCATTTTCAGAGGAAACTCATTAACTTCTAAGTGCATTGATGAGACAATGAAACTGGCAGGGATGCATTATCTGCAAGTTACACTAAAGCCGATTATAGATGAGGTAAGAGTGGTTTAGACTGTTTATTTGATAAAATGTCATTGTAAAAGGTCCTCAGGGAGCAGATGCTTTTTATTCCTTTCTGGTTTAGGTGACTTTGTGGAAATAATGCTTAAGATATGTTAAAATCCTGTGTGTTTAGCCACAGCTGAGTCACCCAATTCAGAAGCAGTTGGGTTGTATTAAAGGAAAAGCTTTCATTTATTTAATTACTCTATTCCATAAAATCTAACATTTATCATTTCTGAGAAAATATTAAAGTAACAGCTTAGATGAATAAAGAGTATCTACAGCAGAAAGCTGCTGGGAAGCTATAATACGTCTCAGCCAGT
The DNA here is from genome assembly GCF_012275295.1 of Melopsittacus undulatus. NCBI lineage: Eukaryota > Metazoa > Chordata > Aves > Psittaciformes > Psittaculidae > Melopsittacus > Melopsittacus undulatus. The sequence continues at coordinate 60,748,134 of NC_047528.1, read as the reverse complement.
GGGTATAAAGGAATAAAATTATTCCTAGATAACTGTGTATGTGGTGCATGTATTGTAACCATGGTTTATTATCTATCCAGTCCAGAACTGTGGGTGTGAGTATTTTAGTGCTGTAATTGGACAGCACTTTCAGACCACAGACTTCCTTTAAATGATTTGACAGTTTCTTCAGCTGTTGTTTTAATGTTTCATCAGAAAATGTCAAGTTGTTAAAGAATATAGATACACATTCAAAATTGCCTGTTTTGCGAAAATGTGGCTTTTATTGAACAGCCTTTCATGAGAGAGTCTACAGAAAAATGCTACACTTTAGTTGAAGGAAAGGGTAGAACAAATTAATGCTACTTTTGGGGGAAAAAAATTAATATCGCTTATAATTTACCTTCAGTGCTTTGTCAAGACAACAAAAATACATCTACAAAAATTTATGAAATTGCCTTTGGCCTTTTACCTCAAAAAACCCTCACAGATTATGCTTTTTACAAAACTTTTTCTATTTGAAGATAAACTAATATGTTGAATGTTCACTGTATTATTTTTTTCTAGATCTGTCAGGTCCATAAACCTTGTGAAATTGATCCTGTGAAATTAAAGGATGGTGAAAACCTGGAAAATAACAGGGTATGCGTTAGATTTTGAAGATATAATCTCTGTTTACACTACCAAGTTTAACAGAGTTCCTCAGATGTTTGATATTGCAAATAATTTGTCATTCATTAGAATATACTGAAGGCTTTCTCAACACCGCAGACTGCTGTAATTATTTTTGCAACAGCTTTACATTATGCTATAAATACAATATCTGTAGAATGTTAATCACTTCTTCCCTGCCCTTGGAGATAACTTAGCCTGTGGTTCCACTGGTGACTTAGAAAATGGTGCTATGAGAAGGAGCAATATGCCATACAGCCATGTCACTTGATATGGAATAATATTTTTACTCTTGTACTTGAATATGTGCACTTAACAAAGACAGTATCATTGAGTGTGAGGTTGTTTTGAAGTGGGAATCTTTTAGCGATGCCCTTATGAATAAACCCAGGAATAACACAGCTTTCCATATCAGAAAGTGATACTAATATTGTCATAATCATTGCTTTTTTTTCAGGAAAATCTGAGGCAATATGTTGATCGCATTTTTACTGTAATTACAAAATCTGGTGTAAGCTGCCCTACAGTGATGTGCGATATTTTCTTTTCACTGAGAGAATCAGCTGCCAAACGGTTTCAAGGTAAGTTTCTATATATTGTTTTATTTTGCATCACTGATAGCTTTTCAATGTAGGTGTAGTCTAGCAGTGTGCACTATCCATGGTGGATTTAATAATTGAGCAGCAGCTTATCAAAAATACCATTGGAGTATGTATTAATGTGGAAGGAATAATCAAGTTAAAAAACAGCAAAGAATATGGCTTTGTATGAGTTTTCTTTAAATATCTTTCCAAGGAAAACAGCATTTAAAAAGAGCGTTATGATGGTATGTATGTTTCAATATTTGCAAAGTATGCTCAGTCTTCAAATGTTCAGGTTGTTGTCATGGCTCATTCTGCAGGCTCCATGCAGCTGAATTATTTTCTGTTCATATGCCAATCTGTAAATTATTTGACCTATTGCAAGCTCATTGCCATGTGCTGCAAATGTTTTCTGGCTGTCAATAGAGAATTCTTTCTGCTCTCTCCTAGTTATTTTGGCTCTGCAAGAATGAGAGAACAATATAGAACTGGAATTGAGCCTAATGACCAACCTGTGCATTTTCATGAAGTGAGGCAGATTACAATAAGGAAGTTTTAAGAGAGAATAATTCAAGTTCAGCTTTTAAACAAACACTTCATACTAGAGAAGCTCAAGCAGAAAGCCATTGACTGTGCTGTGTACTGCTTATTTTATATTAAATGTATTTTCTTAAGTACCAACTGGGATAGATATATTAAGAATCTCTACAGCACTTGTGCTCAGGGCTCTAACTAGATTACCTAGAGCTGGCCTCAGTGCTGAGCCTTTCATAAAGTATGTAAATTATTCATCATACTTCAGTTGTATTGATGGAATAGTGGATGTTTATGTGAAATTCCCTGTGCAGTGGAAAAGTGAATGGTGTTCTCATAGCCTGTGTCATGAACTTGTTTTTTTTTAAAAGCCTGTCATTAACAATTCCTTGGTTTATGCTGGCAGATCTCTGGCTCCAAATCCTCCATCAGTTCATCCTGTAATTCCAAATACAGACACTTCCAGCACATGCTTGAGTTAGCTTTCTGAAGGGATTCTGATAATTTCTGAAGTTTTTTAAGGAAGGATTATTGAAATGCTGAGTAGAGGTCTTTTTTTAATAGGTGACCTAGATGTAAGGTACACAGCTGTCAGCAGCTTTATTTTCCTGAGATTCTTTGCTCCTGCCATTCTTTCTCCAAACCTCTTTCAGCTTACACCACACCATCCAGTAAGTACCATATCATTTTTTTTAGCTATGTATATGGTTCTGTCACCATAGTCTGTCTATGAAGATTCTTACTTCAGTTCTTTTAATAGCCTTTAGGAGAAGTACCTTTGTTAGTTTAAAGATCTGCTGTGTCTGTCTTGGATATGAAGCATATGTTGAATGACTGAGTATGTGAAGAAGTTGGGAGTATGGGAAGAACAGTGAAATTTAAAGACAAACAAAGACGGTCTAATCTGCTGTGAAAAAGATTGTCACTGCTTCATTTTTGCCACATTACATTAATGCTGGGTTGTCAGCAATGTTGAAAATGTTTTGGATCTTAAGCAACTCATTCAAGATTTCTGGTTCTTACTGGGGTAGGGAAGACCTGGACTGTCTTCAAGATAGAAATCTGTGTTTTTGTATTGCAAGTGATAGTCTTTGGTTCTCTGAAGAGCAGTGGGGTAGCTATGAAGTGTGAGGGTTTAAGAGTCCAAAGCCTTTTAAGAAAGCAACTTTATTTCTCTGATATTTTATTGCATCTTTTCTAATTTTATGTTACTTTTCTTAAAATTAAGTAAGAAAGAAGAAATGTAGTTTACCTTTCTCAATTTCATGTTTTAAATAGCTAAGCTGTATAATATTATTCCCTTTCCTAGGATCCTCAGACTTCTCGAACTTTGACTCTTATCTCTAAAACCATTCAAACACTTGGCAGCCTATCAAAATCTAAATCTGTAAGTATGTCGTTTTCATTTAAAGGCTTAATTTAGGAAAGTGATTTCCTTTTTTTTTTTAATCTTTTATCACTTACTGTAATTAAGCCTTTAAAATGCTTGAGTTGCACTAGGCTTATACAAAACTGGTTTATGTTTGCTTTGATTATAAGCCTCTCATGCTCACAGGAAAACTAAATCTTTCTTAATCTGAACTAGATTTCAGTAAAGTAAAATTGTGTGACCAACCCAGAAGTCTGTTCCAGGGCTTTTCATTCCTTCCTTCTGGAAGAAAGGCAGTGATCAGGAGAACCCGTGAAGTTCTCTACTTGCTGCAGATATACATGATAGCAGCTCGACAGGGCTTTACAGATTGTTTCAGCATTGTAAAGCTCAACTGAGAAGAACTCACCAGTAAGGGGAAGGGCTATGCTTCTCTTTTTGTACCAGTTTAGTTTTCTGAGAGTCAATGGTGAGATTAGATCTAGATGCCCATGCTCTGGGTATCTGTTTGAAATAAACCTTATATATCTAAGGCACCACACTGCTGCATCTGGTGGTAATTTGGGGTTGCTGGTGGTCTTGTTAGAATTTACACAGACAGCTGTAGATAAATTTGTATCTTACTTATGAATCCTTTGAGACAATATAATTCTTTCTCTCACACTTTGCCAGCTTCTTTTAGGACCAACATTAAAAGCTGAATCAGAAGTTCTAAGCTTTTGAGGAATGCATTGTTAACTGTAGTTACTGCACATTTGAAATGCATTCTGCTATCTTTTCAAAATAAAAATACATGAAAGTAGCCATTTGCTTATTTTACCTCTGGCCAGAAAAGAAACTCTTATCTAAAGTGGCTTGTCTCATGGTCTACTGCTGTTAACAATAATATTTTCTGTATAAACTCTATTATGATATGCATGGTTTTGGCTTTATATTTCAGGCCAATTTCAAGGAATCCTACATGGCTACTTTTTATGACTATTTTAATGAGCAGAAATATGCAGATGCAGTAAAAAATGTAAGTAATGCATGTGGGTGTTCTGAAAATCCTGCTGTGTGTTGAAGCTGATGCTCAGAGTCCTATAATGTAATGCAAACTGTTTGTAAACCAGGAACCATGTGCTGGAAGAAGCAGACTGATTAATATTCAAGAAACTTATATTAAATTATGTGAATGTCAGTAGTAGAATCTCTGGATCTGTTTCTACTTAATAATTATGTTGAATTAGCAAGCTGCTGCTTAGAGCTTGAGACGTGTGTGCTTCTGTGATGAAATTGCCTAGTACAAAAGGAATTGAAAGAAATGTATAACAAAGGAGAAGCACAAGAAGAGTTTGTCATCTACAGTCATTCTGCTTAAGCACATTTGTGCTATTTTTAGTTTACAACCAAGGAAACCTCCCAAATTCCTCAAGCTTCTGCTGTTACCTTCTGTTTAACTACTTTTACAATATTTTCTTGTAGCTGTGTGCTGTAGATTTTAATTTGGGTAGTGCAGTCCTGTCATTTTTATATCTGCTTTTTGTTCACCTTTTAGTTTCTAGATTTAATTTCATCTTCGGGAAGAAGAGATCACAAGAGCATAGAGCAACCTATATTGCTTAAAGAAGGGTAAGCATGTGTCTGCAACAAAACCCTCTACTTGTGTGCTTGCTACTATTCTAAGGCAGCTATCTTTTTTTTCCACCACTCCTATTCCATCTATGCGTTCAGAGAAGAATGCAGGAAGATTCATGTGTTCCTATTTCTACTCTCTGTGGCTGCTGTAGCTGATTTTAACATCTTTTTCATTTGATTTAAACATCTTAAATTAAGTATGCTTTGAAATAAGCAGGGGAAAAAGAAGCCTGTAGAACTTAATTAGCACAGCAAAGGCAAAATAAACTTAAATCAGCATTTTGCTAAAATCAAGTTGATTTTTCTTTTTTTCCAGAGCTCAAGTGAACAAAAGCTGTAAAATTCCACTATGAAGGCAGATAATGAACACCTTAGTGAGGGCTAATCCTTCAAGCAGAATATGCTTTTGCTGCCCTATAAGATCCATATGCTAATCATTATCATGGTGATTACGAGGAAAAATTGTGATGCATTTGGAACAGTTTCTCCTTTTAGTACCTTTTGTTTTTTTTTTTTTTTTTTGGAAGCATGTTCCATGTGCCATATTAGTTCTAGATACCAGTGGCTGACCTGTGCTGTGTTACAGAAACTGTGTTCTTAAGATCATCTAAGTGCACAGTGAAAACGGCTTCTTTGAGCTGGGAGGAAGAAAATAAAAAGTCTAAATTCGTCCTGTCAGAGCTCAGTAAGCTGAACTGCTGCTTGAAAGTAAGCTTTCATGGTAGCCCTAAGTAATGCAAAAACTAGGTTTTTGGTGAAGACATGACTACCTCTTCCAGTTAATCTCTGCAGTTCACTTCATCTGTCCCTAGAAGCAAGTTTGTCTATTTTAATTCTGTACATTTATCATTCTTTTGTTTTTGAAAATAAATGTATAGTTTGTGACATTTTCCCTCTAACTCTAAAACGTTCTATTTTTTTTTCTGCCTGTCTTTCTTTTGCTCCTGTCTGATTCTTTTTCTGTCTTTCCTTGCTCGGCCTGTGGCTGCTGTTGTAAGGACTCTAAAACTAACAGTAAAGAAAGTTGATGGTAATAGTTCATGCAGGTAAGATGGTAGGAGCAGTTGGTGCTTTGCTGTAGCTACTGGCTGACAGCATGTCCTTCCTTCGCAGCTATAGACTTGTCTCACTTAACTCTGGGGAGGAAGTACTCTCTTTAACAATCCTGAAATGCTTGTATCAGCCCAGCAGAGAACATTTTGTTGTATTTCTTGACGTTGAACAACACTGGTTTTGTTTCGTTTCCCCCCCCCCCCTTTGTTAAAACAAAAACCTGATGAAAATAAAATACTTTTATCTGTAGGCAGAGGCTTCAAGAAGCACTGAGATTTGCTTAATATTCAGTGTGTAGATCCTGATGAACTTAATGGAAATGATTAAGAAGTGGCCATACAAAAGAAATGAGAAAACTAGGCACTTCTAAGTAGCATTCATGTAAATTATTCTCAGGGTTAAGGAGTGGCCTTCAGCTGTCTATTTTTCCTGACATTTTGCATTATTGTCATGTTATATCATGGGGAGTGAGTGGGAATTTTCACAGCCTTTGATCTGATTCTTTTCCACACTTATTGGCTGGTTAGTGGGGTTTCTGGTTGGATTTGCAATGCTTTTGTTTGCTTTTGTTTTTTTAATCTATCTTGCTTCTGTTAGAATATCTAGATGGAAGGCTATAGTGTATGTACTTTTGAGTGAACGTACAATATCAAAGATTAGTCACTGGCACTTGGGTTTGCTGGCGTTCATCATGCCATTGCTGCTTAACACCTCACTGCCTGGTTCTTTCCAAAAGAAAGGAGATTAAAAAGAGAACTAGTCCTGCCATTCTTGTAGGTGAAAGGGGTGTGTTGATGCTTCCAAACAAGACTAAGGCAGATCCAAATTCAAGTCTGCCATAAACATGAGCAGAAGCAGGATCTCTAAGCACCCACCCACTGAAATGGGCTTAACCTTAGACTTTTTTCCCCATTGTGCTTCTAACTGTTTGCTGTGATTTATCACATGTTCTGTGAATGTTAGAAACAAAGAATTGACTTATAACTTCTTTGGCTTAGAATGCTTGTCATCTATCTGTGGGAAATAGAAGCATGTTCTCCTCTTGGCTATGTCAGCTATGAAGAAATTAATTAGGAATGTGCTTCTAGCTCTGCATTATGGAGTTTTTGTTTCAAAGAAGCAGCTGTGTACGAGTTTGCAGTTTTAAGTCACCTTTTAAGTGTTGGCATGGGAAGGAAGAGAAACTAACTTAAAGAGCATGTTGTTCAGCCCAAGGATATCTGCTTTTCTCTTGAAATTTGCCTTAACCTTAAAATATGAAGCCTACCACCAGTGGGCATGGTGGTGACCTGAATCACATGGTTTTATTAAATATTTCTTGGATAATCCAAGAATAGGGACTGAGACAGTAACTGTCTGACCATTTTAAGAATGAGAGGTGTGTAACTATAGCTGACTTAAAAAAAGAATCTGTTGCTCTATATGATCCTTGTCAGCTTTTGTCCAGACAACTCGAAATGGGCAGCAGACATCAGCCCAGCTGGTTACAAAACAGTTAAAGTCTAAAGGAACTTGGGTTTATCTTTGAGCTTTAGACAGACCTCGGTTCAGTTGGATACAATGCAGTTTTTGACTGGAGATACCAGAAGTGAGAAATAGTATTAGCTCTTCCAAGCATTTTAGATCTGCTATTGAAAATCTTCAACCAAATTGTTTGCTGTTCTCTCCGTGTGCTCTTTGTGCTGTATATTGTCTTCCTACTTGATAAAAACTACTCTGTAGTAAGTAGTTTTTACTCCATTATACAATTCTGTATTTGGCACAATAGTTAATGTAGTGTGTAGAGTAGCTGTTACCAACTCTTTATTGCATATGCATACACATTTTGTTTTTAACCAGGAATGATGCTAAGCAGTATGATATCACTAGGCTTTCCAAAGTCACTTTGAAGCTTTTGGACTGATTTAGTCGTTAGGAAGGTGGTGGATATCTCACAGTTTCTTGTAAGCTAATTCAAGTTTGAAATTAATTAAAACTGGCAATTCACTAAATGAATGCCCCTCCTCTGCAAAAAAAAGGAGGGCTAGGGCATAAAACTTTCAGCCATCAGATGGTTTTGTATGTTACTGAAAATGTGTTTCCAACTGTAGCATCAATGTGCAATTGCAAATGGAGGTGTGGAACATCCTGGGTTTCTTTCTAGAGCTTCAGAGTGACTAAAGCATGTAAGGATACAGTCCCTGTGCTCCAGAGGCTTGACCACCTACCTTTTAATTATTAAATTTACTCTCAATCTTTTAGGCTTTCTCACAGCTTTAAAAAAATAAAATTAGAAAAGCTTGTAGAATTAACAGGTCAAGCTTAGCAGAGCAGTACTAACCATGTTCTGTCCTTTTTTGCTGTAGTAGGAAATAATTTAACTGGATTTAGCTGAGGAAAGCATACAAACTGCAGTTCAACTAAGTAGAGCCCCTATGTAGCCTGCAAGTCAAGCTACAGATCTTGCCTGTTACCTAAATCTGGGAAAAGGATAGGCTTAACTAACAGGTGTGCTAAACCTGTCCCAGTTGGACTTTCCTTTACGGGTCTATACAAAGCCTCAATAATTAGAAAACACTGTGTGCGCCCTCCTAAAGCTTTGCAAGTGTCATTGTGTATGTGTATGTATATATGCATATAGGTCTAAATCTATATAAGTAAATATATGTATGCATATATTTGTATGCATGTATATATAAAATCCAGTGTATTGTTAACAACTGTTGTCCTGTTTACTAGGTTCATGATCAAGAGAGCACAAGGTAGAAAACGATTCGGCATGAAAAACTTCAAGAAAAGATGGTTTCGCCTCACAAACCATGAGTTTACGTACCAGAAAAGCAAAGGTAACAAAGGTTTGCCAGTCTTTTTTTTGATGCATTAAAGCACAGATTACTCATAAGGATTGTGTAAGAACAGAAGACTGAGATCTAGATCTGTAACAGTAGAAGGCATAGTGCAGGCAAGTCTATAAGCCTGTATGTTCTTGCCCTTTTTTAGTATGCTATACTGACTGTTAAAATGATTCTTGGATAGCACAGTAGCCTATAAATTAGCAGAAAATGTCACAATATTTGTCTGATATCAGTTAGCAACATCATCATATTGAAGAGGTTTCATGGTTACCTAGCAGATTGTCCAAGGAAACAAAACTCAGGATACACATACGTTATGCTGGAGTTTGAGTGTTGAACATTCTCAGATGCATCTCTGCTTGTTTTTTTAGCCCTGGCACAGCTGGCTGCAGTAGGAAGAGATTTGCCTGTAAGCTTTGAACTTGCAAAAATGTGTTCACTTAATGTTGCCTAATATTAAGGATTGTGCTTTTCACAAATTGTCTGTTCAGTAGTACACAACGAATACCACTTCCTTCTATTATATAAACACATAGGGAATGAGAAAGATAAGGAAACATGTTCGGATCATGCCAGTTATTGTTTCACACTCAACTTTGAGATCTTGCATCGCCACCACCAAGCTAGTTCTGTTGAGCTGACAGGAATGATTTCTTTCATTGTCACCCTCTCAGGAAATGCACTGTGTCCTCCTGCAGTAGTGAGTTTCTAAGAGATTTGCTAGCATAACGTAATGCAGCTGGAAACAGAAATGAACTTAAGATAATGCTTAAGGACCATGCTAGTAAACCCCTGCTGAATGAAAGAGGTTTTTTTCTTGTGGAGTCAAAATGATCTACAAAGGAACTGAATCAGCCCTTAAAATAAGGGCAGAGGGTGAAGCTGAGTTGTGAACCAGTTGCTCAGTATCTCTGTGTGTCTGTTCTGCAGGTGATCACCCTCTGTGTAGCATTCCAATTGAAAACATTCTTGCAGTGGAAAGACTGGAGGAGGAATCCTTTAAAATGAAAAATGTAAGTAGGTCATCTTCATTAATGTACTTGTTAGGCTGGTCTAGACCCACCAGCTAAATTGCCTTTTTCCCTTTGTAACCTGGATTGGATTTCTATCAAAAGATGTACAACCACAGCTGCTTGTTCTGTATATAGTAGCAGGAGTTTCCAAAAGTACAACCCATTCAGATTCTTAACAGCCCAGTCAGCAGTCCTTGGATTTCATGATCTGCAGCACACTCAGTACTGACCACTGCTGATCAGCTGTCTGGGCTCCATAATGTCAGACACAGGTAAGATGATCAAGTCCCTGCCCTTTCTGTCAGACCTCTCTGTTGGAAAGGAACTGGCTGCTTATAATTGTGACGGATCACATCTTTCCAGTGCTTATGTATTTGGGTTAGGTCATGTGCCAAAGCAACATCTGTGCTGTGCTAGTATGGTTTAGCATTTTGATTGCCACATTAGGGAATAAAATAAAGCTGTACTTCTCTTGCATGGAACACTACTGCCAGCTGTATGTGATACATGCCATTCATTGTGTAAGAACAGTTCTTGGACATGACCAGTTTAGGTGATGTTGGGAGTCTTTTTTGTACTTTTCTGCCTGTAAAGCTGAGTACAGACTTTAAAAAGTTTTATTTAAAAATAAACAGAAAAACAACTCAGTGTTTTCCAATTCTAAACATGCATCTAGTACAGACTTATTTACATACATAAATGGTTGTGAGTTTACCTTTTCTGCCTTCAAGTCTTTCCTGATATCTTCACTGTTTGTGGACGCCATGCAGGGCAGTGATCAAACCTGCCCTAGATATTAGGTTCCTCAAACAGCACTAAGTGCCTGTAACAAAGTGCTTGACTATTTTCCCTGTCTCAGGTATTATTTTGGTAGCACATATCTCTCTGTTTAAAGATGGAACAAATTTTAGTTCACTTGCTTCTTAGAGCACATCTTCCTTGTACTGTAGCTGGCTCTTGTGTTTATAACCCTTGTTAATTACATAAGCAAAAGTAAGTAAGCTGAAAAATAGTTTTCAAGCTATCAGAAGGCAGCTGTAACATACAATGAATGCTGCCAACTGTACTCTGCAACATAACTTGATTGAACTAAAAGTAGCCACACCGTTAAGATAAAATATACTGTGTGGGGAGGAGCTGAGCTGTAATTCTGATCAACTCCTCAGTGACAGCAGTCTTTAACTTATGCTGAGTCTGCTGGGCTAGAATGCATCCAAAATATCCCTTTATTGTGAAGATTTATTATTCCTTTAGCGTCCCATTGTTGTTAAAATCAGAAATGGTGTGCTATTTTGCTTGCTTAAATTCACTATTACCTGGGAAACGAGAGTGACTGCATCCATTCTGGAAAGTAAGATTCAGAGTCTTTCCATAAACAGTAGAAAATACCATTATCACCTTCCCATGCTAATATATTCCCATATATCTTGCCATATATAGATAGACTACTGCAGCAAGAAGAGAATTCTTAAAACACCATGGCAGATGTATTTGCGATGGATATTCCATCGTAAGTGCTAAGTGTGATTAAAGATTCACATTTTCTATACATGCTCCCTATGTATCTGTGCTCTGAATTGCACCAAGTGTATCTTACTCCTTATAAATCTGCCTGTCTGGCAGTATGGCCAGTAGCCTTCATCTTCCTTAAGCATTCTTTGAGGGGGAAGGTGGTGTGGCTTTAAGTACTGTTCAGGTCTTCTCTACTGTTTAAGAAGCAGCTGGTAGGTTTGTTACTGTAGAGGTCTTGCAACCACTTGAAATTCTTGGCTTAGTTGTGGGCTTCTCACTAACAGTTGCCATATGTTAGTTCACTTAGGTTGGTATCCCCTTACACAAAGCCATACTCCTTAAATGTGTTCCTTTGTTGTAATGCAGAAGGCTCCATTGACCCCAGCAGGACATTAAAATTCTTTTTCCTCTAGCTGTATTAATGAAGGATTGAGCCGCATGATCCAGTCTTCCTCATTCCTTCCTTCCCTATTATCCAGACTCAAATTGACAGTTATGTCCTAAAAAGCTTTATTAAAATTACTGTCTTTGGTGTGTATTTTGGCAGTTCTGGGCTGATTACACTAGCAGGTCCTACTCCTCTGTTGTGTGTTGTGCCTTACTAATTATTGTCTGACATTCATGGAGGTACTAAATCCAGGGGAATGACTGTTGCAGCTTTCCTTTTCCTGTTAGAAGAGATGTTATAATTAAACCGTTTGCAAATTAGCAAGTATATTTACAAGCTACTCTGAATGATGTGCACCTAAAGGAGTCACGAGGGAAGAAGAGATTGCTGCTGGTGTCAGTCTGCAACATTCTCCTGACCAGCTGAATTCAGGCCGATGTTTCAGGTCTTTGTAATACACAAAAGTGAATTTCAATTTTGGTGGGATTTTTCTTTTTCTTTTTTTTTTTTTGTGGGGAGGGCTGGGGAAGGGGGGTTTGTGCCCCTGTTTTTAAAGTAACACAGGGAAACCTGCCATTTGGAAAATAATACTCTGCACAGTATAGGCACTGTAATGTCAGTGTCTTGAATAACTGAATTAAGAGTAGAGGGGATTTAAGAATACCTGGGGGAGAAGAAAACTCATTAAAATCAAGTGTTTGCAGAAAGTTAATGAAATAACGATGTTTGGCACTTGCTTTTTCAAAATTTGCAGTTAAGATCAGTAACTTGAACTTAGTTATCTTCAGTGCATGATCAGTTTAATGAAGCAGTAAGACTGTACATCAGAAACTTGTGTCTTCAACAGGAGGAAAATAAATGTGATTGTGCCATTTTAGGTCTCAAGCTGTTCTGAATAGGCAGGTTAGTTTTAGTTCAGTTTTCTAGTGCCCATCCCATCATACAGAATTAATGTGTAACTATTCGAACAACCCAACAGCAATTAAAGAGAAACTGTGTTGCTGTGATTTGCTAATTGCAGCTGTAATTGGTGCAGAAGCATGGAAGTTATTGAAAGGAAAGAATCATGCTGAAATAGGTGTTAAAACCCTAGAGATATGGCAGTATTAAAGCAGCGCTGTCTCTTAAGGCAGGATCCAGACTTTCGTTTTCCTTTTTTCTGCCCTCTGCTGACTAGCATTTCCTTTCAGCCCTGCTTTGAGTTCCTCTGTCAGCCTTCCAAAAGTTGGAGCTGTAGTATTACTGAAATTGCATCCCTGGGGCTGACAACAAATCTTGTTGAGGCCCAACCAGCAAGTTGATATTAGCTGTTTATAAATCATCTCCTACAGGAACAGTATCTTATTCCTAGTACAAGGTGAAAGGTCTTGTTTTGAGGGCACATTTGCTGGTCGATTTTGTGTTGAAATGTATTTATTGATGCATTCTTTTAGCATGCTGTTTTTTGCCTTTAATAAATCATCAGTCTGAGCCAGCTTTAGGTTCACCATCAAATTCTGCTGGTTTATTCTGTGGCTTATTTCCTTATTTGCAGATGTTCCAGGTGATCCAGCCTGAAAGAAGAGTCCTATATATCCAAGCAAATAATTGTGTAGAGGCCAAGGACTGGATTGATATCCTCACCAAAGTGAGCCAATGCAACAAGAAGAGACTCACAGTGTACCATCCCTCTGCCTATCTGAATGGCCACTGGCTTTGCTGTAAAGCTACTGCAGACAATACTCCTGGCTGCACACCCTGCACAGGGTAAGAACTGGCAACATACTGTTGGTTTAGGTACTGCCAGGGGTGTGTGTGTCTCTGCAGCATGACTTGCAGGTATGCAGTTACCAAGAAGATCTCCCAAGTGTGCTGTTTTCAAAGGCAATGTTTATTCTGTCAGCATCTGCTTATCTTGGTCAAATGTTGGATTTTTTAGAGTTCAGGGCATTGATAGGAGTTGACTGTAGAATGAAATACTTCGGTTCTGATCATCTATCATTAAAAATGTCAGAAATCTCTTTAAGATCTTGTTTGTAAATTATTGGAAGAGACAACCGTCTACTTTTAATTTTAAACTGATCTTTTTCTAAGGGGACCACTCATGCCCTCTACTAAGTGAAGAGGTACTGTCTGGTTTGCGGGAAACAATTTTCATCTCAAATGATGGAAGCAAGAAGTCTATGGTTAGTCTCAGAATGTAAGACCTGGACATTTGGGAGTTCAGTGCTTTGGCTCCTCCATCTGGTTATAGCAGACTAATTCACCAAAATGTCTGGATACTGGTACAGTCTCTTTAAATCAGAGTGAAAGCATGCTAGTAAATCTAGGCATAATGAAGTTTGAACTTCTCTGCCTTTTCTTTTGGGAAAAATTGGAAGTTTTGAGCTTTATTACACACAATCTATTGCCTTTCATGAGTACTCACTTTAATGTTTATTCTTGTTGAGTGCTTTTCATACCATAATAAAGCGTTTAACTTCTGCCTCTCTTCCTGATGTTGTACAGAGGCCTGCCAGCAAATATACAACTGGATATAGATGGAGATAGAGAAACTGAGCGCATCTACTCTCTTTTCAACTTGTACATGCCAAAATTGGAGAAAATGCAAGGTGAGGATGAAAATCATTGCATCTCCAATACACTTATCAAGGCAAATATAAAATTGGCTGTTCTAGCTAGCCCAACCTTCTGAATCACATCCTAGAACACAGTGGCCATTATTTGACTTGTTTTCCCTTCTGCTGTCTTGAAGCAGTTGTGTGAACTATTTTTGGTGCAGTGTTCAGTCCCATAGTCTGTACAAAGTTCTTTGCATAATAGTTGTTTAAAATAAGGTTTTAACCACAGCATCCTAAAATAGTGCAGACACAGAGCATTTCTTGGATTCCCTGAATTAACAAATTGAAGTGTGCATTAAACCAGAAGTTTGCTGATCCTGAAAAGAAGCACCAGTAAAGTTTAATTTTCCGTGAAGTATGGTTTTGTGTTACCATAAGTCATGTGCACATTGCCTGATTCAAATCCCAAGATCTGAATACACATAGTTTCTTCAAGAAGACTCTTTTGTAATTACCAGCAAAAGATGATCCATGGATGTCTGTGAAATGTGGAAAAGTTTTGGCTGGGAAACTCTCGGGAGCTGAGGGGAGCAGAGATTTGATGTAAAGTCTAAAAGAAAGAAGAGGCAGCAGAGGAAGTTAGTACTAGTAGACATGCCAAGAAAAGTATCCGGTGTACATGCTGCCAGACTTGAAATACCAATTTAGCACAGGGAGCGGCAGGGAAGCCTTCACTGTGGCACTGATCTTTAGATAGGACTTTATTTTATAATATGAGATAAGCCAGTGGTGTCAAACACACGGGTTGGAAAGCGCTTTAATCCATTCCTGGCTGCCATGCAGCTGCAAACTTCACATCCCCACCACTTCCGAGCTGTCTGAACAAATGCCTGGCTTTCCCCTGTTCCGAATCCTCACTGCCAGAGCCAGCATCGAGTTTCAATGTCCGGGAAAAGGACACAGGTCTGACACAGACAGTGCAGCAAGAGAAGGTAACTTGAAAGCTGAGGCTGAGCCAGTAGTAAAGCTGGAAAGCTAGGGAAAAATAGAGGCAAAGTATTCTCTCTCCTCTTCTAATACTGTCAGCTACAATGCAGAAGTAGATCACATAATGAATGTGTTGCAAATGTTCACGTGTAATCAGTGTCCACATCTCATAGCCAGGAAGGCTCCCTGGTAGGATAAAAAGGTAGTATGAGTTGTGCCTTTTAGGATATTATCCTGAAGCAGGCAGCCAGGCAGTAGTCATGACATACTTTGATTATGCTTATTTTATGACAGGACAAGGGGTAACGGGTTAAAACTTAAACAGGGGAGGTTTAGACTGGATATAAGGAAGAAATTCTTTACTCTTAGGGTGGTGAGGTACTGGAATGGGTTGCCTAGGGAGGCTGTGAATGCTTCATCCCTGGCAGCGTTCAAGGCCAGGTTGGACAAAGCCTTGTGTGGCATGCTTTAGTATGAGGCGTCCCTGCCCATAACAGGGGGGTTGGAACTAGATGATCTCGGGGTCCTTTCCAATCCTAACTATTCTATGATTCTAATCTTTTATAGAGGTGATGTGGCAAAACATCTTGTGTGACTGCTTCAGCCTGTGATTGTTTTGAATTCAGTCTGTTGCACAGTGCTGTATGTGCTGCTCAGGGATGCAACCTGTCCTGACAAGTGATTATTTGACCTTGTTGCAGGCCAAACCAGCAACACAGTGGCAGAGTTAGGCCTGTGGCAGAGTTCCCAAAGTGTGTGCATGGGGTTCTGCTAGTGGTAATTGAGATGAAAGCATTACCTGTTCAGCAAAGGACCAAGGCATGTCTTTACTGCCCTTGCCTTATGAGACAAGGAGGAGGGAATGGGCATGGGACAGACTTTGTGCCTACCAGCAGCCCAGCAAAGGACAGCAAACTGCTCCTTCTGCTGTTGCTGTCAGACACAGTTCTATGCTTGTCATGCAAAAGCAAACCAAGGAAATGTATGAGCCCTAGACTGAGTATTTTCAGTCTTCTTGTCTCGTTTTTTTTTTCTCTTGTCTATTTGATACCTGTTCCCGTAATTTCTGGGTTTTCCAGAGGCCTGTGGCAGCAAATCTGTGTATGATGGACCTGAAGAGGAAGAATATTCTACATTCATCATTGATGACCCTAAAGAGACGTATAAAACACTAAAGCTGATTATTGAAGGTGTTGGAACTTTAGAGCAGGAGCATGCTCAATATAAGAGAGATAAATTTAAGAAGACAAAATACGGAAGCCAGTAAGTATAATGGGTTGTACAAACAGCAGAACGGTCCTGGGAAAATGATATTTTCCTTGCCCGTGTTCTGGCCTTCACCATATTCATGGCCAAAAAAAAACCCATCAAACACATAGAAAGTAGGATTGTGACTTAGGATTGCTATCACAATATTTGAAAGGTCTATAAGGAATTTTAAAATGTTCTGTTCTGACATTCTGTTGTCCTGACAGAGAATTTTATATATATATATATATATAATATTTTTTCCTTTCTTTCTAATTTTTTAGAGAACATCCCATTGGTGACAAGAGCTTCCAGACATACATCAGGCAGCAGTCAGAGATCTCGGCACATTCCATATGAAGTGCAAAGGAAATCACAGGACAGTGCTGAAAGGTTGATCAGTAAAGCTAAACAGCAGAACAAAAGGGAAGCCACACATGTAGCAAAATGTATGGATAAGTGTCAAGCTTACAAACTTTGAGACTTGCTAAACGTATTCTCTTTTCAAGAAACTGTTATAATAGTTGCTATGCACTTTATTCATCTGGTTATTGACAGATGATAAAACTCTGCCTTCTAGGCAGTTGTTGTCATGTGTATTTTTAAATTTGCTTTGGTTTCTTGGAATCTAGTGATCAGTTCAATGATCAAGGTGTGTGGACTTCATCTGGACAACTTCCAAGCAATTCCTTATGTTTCGGAAACCAAGCATGCTGCTAATATGCAGCATTTTCTAGAATGGTTGTTTGTTACTGTTTTTTGTTCCTGGTTAATGTATATTATGCCACACCTGTGTGTGCTCTCTTAGGAAAAGCTTAGTAACACTTTTAATGCCTGCATTTAGAAAAGAAGCAGAGAAAAAAACCCTCTGTTGTAATCTCTTGCGTTGTAGCTTGTATTCTGAGCAGGTCAAGGAGTAGGCCTTTTTCTTTTATAGCAGCATAATTTTGCTAAATGTGCACAATTTTTAATAGAAATTCAGATCTGAATGGTACTCTTGATATTTTTGAGATACAAAGTCATTTCTCCAGATACATTCAGCAGACTTCGGTTTTGAAGATGCAATCTCAGCAGTATAATAAAACTGACTCTCATGAATAATGAGTAAGAAAGAAATGAACTTACGTCAAAGCTACATGTCTCTCTTATGCAGTCCGGTGAATGGGAATCTTTGAAAGTCAGACAACTGAAAGGCAAGGTAAGCTGATTTGATGACCTTTTGCCACCACAGCGAGAAGGACAAATAAATAGAATACGAGACTGGCAGCTGAGACACACTGAGTCCCAGCACGAAAGCCTTCAAGATGGGTTTTTCTGAGAGAATGTTTAAGCACTGGAGTCCATGCTATCCTAGTACCACTTGCTTTTCTGGAAAATAGGTTTCTACTTTTCCAAAAATGTTTTTAAGTACTTTTTAAAAGAGACTTATTAAAGGGTATTTAGTATATTAACACATGTTATGGTAACTTGTTAATATTCTGACTGTAGTGAAAACGGGATGAGCTGCGTATCTCACTAATACCAACAAAAGTCATTAAGGAGGGGAATAAAGATCTGCTAAATGTAAGATACATATTTATGTATTCTGTTTAGTTGTACACCATAACTTTCCTCTGTATAAGGGTCTGATTTGCAAACATCTAGCTTTGATGGCACAGAAGCCTTGCATGATGGACTTTAAGCTTCTGTAGGAAAGAAGCTAGTGTTGGTTTTAAGCTGAATTGGAACAGAAAGCATTGAACTACCAGTTTAATGTGAAGATATCTGTGTCTTTGCTTAAAGTGTTACAGAATAATTCTCAACTGTGTCCTCATTGCATCTGACATGATTTAAGATGGCTAAAGTACTTTGAATGCCTCTGTTAGTGATGCTCTTAGGAATGAGGTTTTCTTTTTGTTTGAGTATATAGTAGACCACCTCCTAAGTAGATGATAATGATCTTTTATTCATCTTCACCCAGCAGACTGGGAAAGGGAAGTAATGAAGCATTGCAGAGATGCATTTTGGACTCCAAGCTTTTAGCTGCCATGAACTGCAATTTTTAACATGTATTTGTAACTTAATATTGTTTATAAAATACTAATGACCTGTAATGTGTGTTCTACTTGCCAATTAAAGAAATGTTTTATTTCTGAAAACTGTGCACATTTGGAGTCTGTTTAGATTCACAGTGGCCACTGGTGTTGGCACATCATCCACTGTTCAGAGCTGGACAGAGATGGAGATCCTTGTGAGCAGCTGTTGCTGCTGCGAGGTAGGGGTGATACCGTGTTGAAAGGACAAGAGGAAAGAGTTGAGAGGACAGCACTATGCGTGTATATGAGCTCATGAACCTATGGAATCATCACCCTTTTTAATGCGACCTATTTGGTGGCAAAACCTGGAGCATGCTGAGCTCTGTTGGTCTTCTATAGCTTACCAGTCCTCTCTGGATGCTCATGTGGATAAAGCTTTGGCTCTGGAGCACTGTGTGACAAGCTGCACCCCCTGGTTCTCTCAGGGAGTGTTTGCAAGAAGGCTATGCAACAGCCCTTCCAAGATAGAAAGCTGTTGACAGGCTCATTCAGTGGATGTTAGACTAGCTTGTGTTCAAGGTAACCCACACTGCTGTATCGGGTGTCTCTGTGACCAGAACGCAGGCGTGCATTTCTGAGAAGCTTCTGGAGAAGAGCTTCTGCAGGCACACTCTAGCTGGTTGGCAGCAGTGGTTTAGCAGGTAGACCACAGCCAGGAAAGGAAATCAGACTGACAGTGGGAGACATCAGCAGTGTCATAGTGAAGGTGAACTTGACCACAATAATGTGAGTTGAGTTTTCGCTGAGGAACTGTAAACCTTGTTTCAAAAACAAGGCTTTAGTTGACACAGGGTTTGTAAGAAATTAGCAGACTTAAATGCAGAAGTACTGTAACACCATTCCCAGGTCTGGCTGTTTTCCACTCAGTCTCATCCAGTGTATACAATCATTTTGTTTCCTTCCTAATGTGCCTTAGCTTAAGTCAGAAGGAGATCTCTGAAAGCTGCTTTTATTATGGCATAGCTTAATTAACAGGGTTGGTGAGGGGGCTGAGTTAAAACTGGGCTTCCACTACTTACTTAGCTTCTGCCTGTCTGCCTGCAGCATATGTTTATGATGTTATATTCAGATATACTCAGCAAATCCAGCCCACAACACAGATGACTTGGTAGGGACACTTGGGACAGCATGTCATACCTGGAATGAAGAAAATTACATTAAAAATAAAAAGGCACAGCCATAAGTAAGCATGTCAGGTTGGTTTTCTTTCCTTTTCTCCTCTGTCCCAGCCTGGAAGGCAAAAAAAAAACAAACCTTTTGACGAAATTTAGAAACTGGGCTGTTCTTTCCTGGGACTCCTGATGCCAAAGATGATCCTCATGTCTGTTTCATCCCTTGCTGAAACAGTGCACTAAGGCAGGGGTGACCTGGCAGCAGTACCAAAGTGACCCCGGTCTGTGTCCATTCCAGCTTGAAGGAGGTGGTGTCTCTGGCCAGGCAAATGTCTTTGTGCATTTCAGAAGTAGAGTTCAGAGTGGGAGATTCGGCTGTGAAACTGCACACCCAAGGGGGTGAGATTCCTCTTTAACGGCTTTTTAAGGCAGTGGAAGGGGGTTTAGTTGACAGATGAAATCTTGTCATTTGTATATGTTATAGGTGGATGCAGTAGAGATGGAAAGCAGCTGCTGCAGTGCTGACAAGTTGCTATTAGGGCCTCCACATGCTGTGGATGTTGTGTCTAAAGCTGCGCTGGGTTGCAATCAGTTGGCAGCAGGAGTGACAAGCCTTGCATGTGCCAGTGATATCTCAAAGCTCTGTTGGCACCAGTAGGTAGCACTTGGTTCTTCACCCAGTAAAATTTTAATGAGGTCTGTGTATGGATGAGAGGGTTGAAAAACGTGGCTCTTGTCTGGAAATGTTTGCATGTAAAAACGGCCAAATGGAAGAAAAAGCATGATATGCCATGGGTATGGCAGGCAGTTAATGCAAGTAACACCCAGGACCTACCAACATCCTTAAGGGGCTCATAGGAGACAGTGACTGCTATGTGAGAAGCTGTGAGGAACCAGTGAGCACTTCTGTCTACATAAGAAGCTGATTTTGGTGCTAAGGCAGCTGGCTGCGTGACAGCTGTTTGAAGCCCTTGAAAGTTGATGTGCTTCCTGTCTCCATCCCTTCTCTGTGGTACTCCATGCTGTTCCAAGGAGGTAATTTCAGCTTGTAATCCTGTAAAGCATGCTTACATAGGGTTGTGTGAAAAGCTGGCCTGGATGAATAGCAGGAGAATGAATGTGTGAACCCTGTCAGCCTCCATCATTACATCCAGGAGACGGACGCTGCAGGAGGACTATGGCATAGAGCAGTCCTAAGGCTGGGACTGATGCTGCATGGTACTTGGAGATAAAGAACAGCATCTCCTCACAAGCCACCTCTACTCAGTACAGCCAAAGAGCAACAAACAGCTAACAGGCTGACTGGAGAGGTCATTTCTCCCTGGCCTTGATGTACTGTCATTAAAGAGTAAATAATTTTTTTTTCTAAGCTCAAGTGGGTACCAAGGAAAAGACAAGGTTTTAGGACAGAAATGCTATGTTCCTATGTGTGCAAGCTTCTGGATCTGGGTTGTGTAAGAAAAGACTGGAAGGAGCCATCATGGAGCAAATAATTGTTCTAAGTTCCTAAAATAACTTAAAATACAACAGGATCCTAGGAGATTCATCCTGAGGATAGAAACCAGCCCTCCTGACTTCTGAACAAATCATGCATGCCTTTCTATTTCAATTCCCATCTTTCATCTTCTGCTCCATCTGAGCTACTCTGATTTACGCCAAAAAGTTCAAATCCTTAAGTATATCATGTTTGTGCAGAGCTATTACTGTTCACCACAAAGTTGCCTAGTGTTAGCAAAATTGCTTCCAAAGTTAATGTGGGTGTGTTGATTAAAGAAAAGGCTCACCAGCAGCCTAAGTGGGCTAAATGTAAAGAATGTTTCAATGATAAAGAGGGAAATGGGTTATTTACTAGTTTGAAACCGTTGCTATGCGGTATCTTGGCAAAATCATACCCCAGATGGGTACAGTTAGGATTAAAGTTGAAGGAAAGTTCTCCCCACAAGTGTGGGGCCTGTATGGTGTCTGACTAATTCTACTAAATTCACTCAACATCTTTAACCTCAGTTGCAGTTGCACTGTTTTGCCCAAAAGCTGTCAAAAGAAAATACGTCTTTATTTACTTGAGTGCACAGCTGCTTGGATATGGACTCTAATGTGAAAACAAGTAAGTCTTGATAGAGGAGACAGTGGTGCACAGGGTTGCCATCAGGTACCAGAGGTATGAATAAATAAATGTATTTGATTAAGAAAGACATTTTGGGTAAATGTAGTCATTTTTTGGAGGGAGGGAAGCTAAAACTGTAGTCATGTTTGTGTAGAGAAACCTGCTGACAGCAATAAAGGAACTGAATTTTATGAATCACAGGGGAAGAAAAAAGGAAATTCTTTGTGAAAAGAGAAACTGCACAAAGGACACCCTAAGGCACCTTGATTTGTTTTCTTTAGCAAGTTTTAATGTGTTCTAGCTCAGCTATAATTCCCACTTCTCATCCTTTCCAGAAGCCACCCTCTGGCAACCATGATATCCTACGCCTGGGATGGCAATGACAGGAGAGGCTCACAGCTGAGAAAAGCAACCTTAAAAATAGACAGGCTCATCTGTGATGTCTGGAGATGCAAATGCTTCGCCTCCTGCTGAGCCATGGTGTTCTGAGGACAACCCCATGGTATGATTCCTCCTGTGGCAGAGCCCCCTTAAAGACATTACTGCTCCTCCAACCCTGGCTGTGGTTCAGCATCCTATTAGTAGCACTGGTGCAATTGAATCAGTGGAATTACTGTGATTTGTTAAAAGAGGTGGAGATGTTGGAAGAACCGGGACCATCTATCTGGCAGGTTTACGGCAGTCTCACAAACACTTTCATCAGAACACCTGATGAGCAAGGACAAGCATTGATGGCTTTGCTACCAGGGTAATTTATTGCATCTCCCAGCTATGCTCCAAATCCCTTTGCTTCCACAGCCATCCCACCTCATGCTCCCTGTTAGAATCACCAATGCGTGGCACCAGACATAATACAACCTTTTTCTGAAGCCAGTATTGCCTGTGTATACATCTCCTCCCTTGCAAAATGCACTGTTGTTTAGGTGACCCCCATCCTCATCTTCAACTTTTGCATCTTTTTTTGGCAGCTGCCAAGTGTCCTGATGTTTTTTTTAGCATGAGAACTAGGAAAAACCAAAGGGGAATTCACCTCTGAGACTCGTCTCTTCCTGCTAGCACAGTACCATGTTTGCTTAGGGTTTACCAATGAGCTGGATCTGTTATAATTGCTTCAGCACCCTCCCCACCAGACCTTTGCTGTCTTGAATTCCCCTGATGAAGAATTCCATGGACTCAAAGGCAGGT
Organism: Melopsittacus undulatus; assembly: GCF_012275295.1. Taxonomy (NCBI): domain Eukaryota; kingdom Metazoa; phylum Chordata; class Aves; order Psittaciformes; family Psittaculidae; genus Melopsittacus; species Melopsittacus undulatus. The sequence continues at coordinate 60,725,331 of NC_047528.1, read as the reverse complement.
TTTCCACTGGAGAGCTGGGTCTGAACCTTTTTTTCCTGTAAAATATCATCCTTTTTCACCCCAGAGAAGTCCCTTTGGCATAATTTCTACCAAAGGTGCCGGGAACCCCAAAGGGGGAACAGTAAGTGAAAAGCCAGAGAGCAGTTTGGAGACTCCTCTGAGGGGACTTGGCACTGATTCTCAATAGAGTGTGGCTGATGCCCAGGTTATTTTGGTATCAGAAAGAGATGGCCAATGTTCTTGCTTTATTTAGAAGTTGTGAGTGCAGAATGGAGGGGATGAAGAAACTGGCAGGCCTGGGCAGTAGTTGGTATCAACCAGTATCCTCCAGAGGAGGAAGGCGTGGAAATCCTCATGGAGCTGAAGGAAGGCAGGACCTATCTTCCTGGGCTGGAACGGGTCAAGTGCCCTGGTCCTTGAGAACCCTTTTGGCTCTTGGGGTGCAACATGACACAGTCACTGTAATGCAAAAGCCAAGAGGCCTTGGGCAGGCTCAAGCAGAAGAATCAGAGTTGATTTTGCCCAGCAGGCTCTCAAAGCTGAAACTGAACAATGTTCCTTTAACCAAACTGTTCAGTAATTCGTTTTCTGGTTTTTCCTGCCTATTTCCTGCTGTGATGGAGAGCTGTTGGTTTCTGTTGTGTTCCTCAAAGCAACACCTGGGTGAAAACCCTGAGAACCACCACAGCCACCTGTGCATGGACCACCTGCAGTGGCTGCTGGCAAGGAGGAGAGTGGGGGCCTTCTCCCCCTGCTCCCTGCAGGTGGGTGCAGCAGGATGGGGATGCTGGGAGTCCCTCCAAGCTCTGCAGGAAATGGTGCTGTCTGCCTGGCAAAGCTGCTTCTGCCAGTCCTGCCTGTCTGCCTTCCTCTAAATGTACCAGGTTGTCCCTGCTCTTCTAAAACTGTCCCAGTCTCTTCTCCCCAACTGGTGCATGGGGAGAAGACATGAGGACAGCCCCTGCTTCCAAGTGCCTTCCTCTTGTTCCAGGTGTCAGGCCCATCCTGCTGCCCCTTCCCATGTCTCAGGCCTTTTGTTCCCCACTGCCCTCATACTGGTTGCCATCACTAGAGAGCCAAAAGACTCACCGTGGAAGGGGCCTCTGGGGTCCACCTCATCCCACCTCCCTCTCAGATCAGACAGTTCTTTTGACTGCTGTGTCTGTGAGGCAGCAGCAGTGCCTTCACTCAGTCAAGGAGGTGTCTTAGGCAGTGATAACAACATTGCAGTGGAGGAGGAAGGAAGCTGGTGAGCTCTCAGTGGAGTGTCTATTTTTTCTTCCCTTGCAAATGCAATAACCTCGGCACTGCTTGGAGTTAATGGGGTGCACAGAGAAGCTTTTCTATGTCATAGGCAACTATGTCACCATCTTTGTCCCTAAAATCTCCCTCATCTCTATATGTACCAGGGGCTGAGAGTGCAAAAACAGAGATTAGGCTTTGAAACTGATTTAATCGGAAGTGGGTTTTCTTTTGTAGGGGGTAGGGAATGATGTTCTGATATTTTTTAATATGTTATTATTATACATATTTATTAATGTTCATACACAGCTCTGACAGCAATGTTAGAGTGTTACTTAACCAGACAATTTCTGATGGCTTGTTGACACCCATGGGAAACAAGATCTGCATTCCAAATTAATTCAATAACAGCTATTAGACAAAGAAGATGGGATCTGTCTCTCCAAATGTAGATGTCCAGCACGTACATGCTGATATTTAGTTAATCACTCAACCTCTAATAGTTGGTGGGAAGAGAGAGGCCCCTCTAGAATGTGACTCACAGATGTCTACCTTAGGATGAAATTAATCAAACCATAACAATTTCCAGTTCCCTTCTGCTGACAGCAAGGAGCCCAGCATGGTCGCTTACAGGGAAGACATCTAAAGCTAGTGGGATGACTCCCACCCAGAGTGATGGGAGAGAAGCCTAGCTGCTATGGTGTGCATAGTCACTCTCCTGAGTCTCATTGCGCAGCAGTGATTCTCTTGCTGGCCCTGGTTCTCCTCAGGGTTTTCCCTCCTGCCTTTGGTGTCACAGGCACGGCTCAGGCCACTAGATGGGGGTGCTCTCATGCAGGATCCGTCCCACAACCCCACTGTCCTGCTCAAAGCCCTGTTTTGCAGGAATCCCAACCAGGAGAAGCAGTTTGTAAGCACTTTTCTGTGGGCTCCCTCGCTGGCTCCCTGCTTTGCTGACCAGCCGGTGCCACACGATGGACCCAGGCACAGGGCTTTACAGCATTAATACAGTAACTGTCACATCCACATTTTAGATGGCCCAAAGAATTTTTGTTCTGAAAATAGGTCTGAAAAAACAAGAGGATTTCTAAAAACCATGAAGGATGCTGGCATTCTTGAATTTGGGAGCAGGGATATCCTCCTATTGTTTCTGTGAGCACTAGCTAAACAAGAATACTACTATATTTGATCAGTCCTGTGAAACAGAGTCAGGTGAAGACTCCTTTAGTGCCCCTCAGCTGTCTGACCAACAACAACTCTCAAGCACTTCCTTAACATGGAGTAAGTGTTCTTTGTGCACTACTACTTCATTTGCAGGAGTCAGATGGGGTTAACAGAGGTGCAGAGTCCTTGGCAGAGAGCTGCTGGCAAACCTTCTCCACCTCTTCACTGGTATCCAGGCCCCTGAGGAGCTGGGCTGCTGCCCAGGCTGGATGGGGCAGGAGAAGCAGAAAGAACAGTGTTAAACAGGCAACCACATCTCAGGAACTGCTCAGACCTGGCTGGAGAGGGATCTGGGCACGGGAGAAACTTTCTCCACCAGCCTCCTTTCATTTTCGCTCCCTGGCACCACATATTCAGACCTCTTCCCTGGCACACCTTAACCCAAACCTGACCTCTCCCATTTATTTCTGCTGTCACCATCCTCCAGTGCCACTGGGGGCAGCTACTGGCTCCTCTCCTTGTGGGATGAGATCCTTCTTCCCACAAACTTATAGCCACCATTGTGTGAGCCCAGAGAGTCTGCAAAAGAGAGGTGTGCCCTGCTGGGTGCTGGTGAGGCCCTAACACATGGCTGTGAAACACCTTTCCAAGGCACATCCTGGAAGAGGCAGCATAGATCACCAGCTCTGTGTGGCTTTGTGCAGATCAGCTGATTTAGTTTTGTTTGCACTGGTTTTTTTCATGTAGGATGCATAATGCTTGATCTGCAGAGACCTCTTTATTTCTTGAGAAATGCTTCCCTGAGTTTCAAGCCAGCAATGGGACCTGGGAGTAGGGCACTTCTGAGCCAGTCCCTTCTCTGCAACCCCACTGAATGTCAGCACTTTGTGCCGTTCCCCTGGGCGGACACAGGGACAGGGCTGGCTGGAGATGGACTGGCAGGAGCAGCATGCTTGTGGCACAGCCTGCTTTCAGCTGCATTGGCACAGACTGATGTTTCATGCACTGGCTGGCTGAGGTGTCTGTCTCCACATGCTGGAGCATCTCATCCTTGGCTATGAGAGTTGGCAAGGACCAGCTGAGGAGCAGATGCTAATTAAGGCAGAAAAGCAGAGCTTCAGCCTGGTTTGTTCATATGTGCAGGTTGCCTTACACAGAGGACTAACATCCATTAGATGATGCTGCTGTTGGTGCAGGGGGAGGCTGGGATCTGTAGTGCTTATTTCTAAGATACACCTTAGACCACCCTATGATACCTAGGCTGTCCAGTGTTCTAGGACTCACCTACAGGGGATTTCTTCCCCCTCACTCAGGAGCAGGGATCTGGAAGGTGTCTATGAGAGACATTTTTGGTACAGTGAGTGTAAAAGTCACCTACATCAGCCCAGTGGTCATATACACTTTCTCTTGTCAAATGGGTTTTAAAAGCTTTACCCTCTGCATTTTGAACTATCAGCAAACAAAATGAGACTTGGATTCACTTGTGCAGGCTTGGTGGATTACGCTTTGCCCAAGTAATCCCTCCAGCATCCTGTCTCCTCCTGTCCCCTAAACCACTCCCCTGCCTCAAGGTTTTGGGGAGCACAAGGGGAGTGAGTGTACATATCACTGGGTATGAAGGATCCCATCTCACACCATCCCTGAAGGCTGCACAGGACAGCAGTTCCTAAACTTCTCTGTTGCCTGCTCCATTTCCTATTGAGAGCCACTGGTCCTACAAACCCTCTGGGCAATGTGAGCTTGTGTCTGTGAAGCTCTGATTTAGAAGGTGCATAACCAGCCACAAGCTCCATCGCTGCCACTGTTAGCCTAAATTCAGTAGAGACAGATGCAGCAGAATGGCATGGGGGGGATATGTATGTACCCTTATCACATGTGTGTGTTCAGCAGTGCTTGTTCAGTGCCACCGCTGTCTGCGCTTGATACCTATGACAGCACCAAATGGAGCTGTTGTTGTATTTTAATTAGAGGACTGTTTTCACTGCGATATGTGGGGACTTTGTGTGCTGTTTTTCACTGAAGAGGATTAGAAGGAACTAGAGTGTGAGGGGTTTGTCTGCCCTTCAGTGAGGGGGGCTGAAAATGCCATGTCTGTCGAGTGTAAGAATCACAAAAGAAAGGAGAAAGCTGCTTTCCTCCAAAGCCTCCCAGGAAACCTCCATGCAGACAGGAAGCCAGTGGGCTGAAAAGCCTGAGCAGAGCTGATCCCTGAGTGCTGCCACTAAGTCAGGTAGGGCTGTCTGAAATGCAGCTGCTCCAGCTCAGGCTGTGGCATCCAACAAATGTTCTAATTCCACCATGGGTTTCCTTTCAATAGGGCTTGCCTTCATGTCAGCAGCCCTAAGGTGTTTGTTGGAATTAAAGGTCATTTTTCATCCTATGCTTGCTGAATAGTCAGTAGGCTGCATAAAATCCCATTTCCCCCATGGTTCTCTAGTAATATTTTCCCCTCTCTGCCCTGCCTCTACCAATGGGACTGACATGTTTTCTTCCAAGTTACCAGCATCCCGTTGCCACCAGCTTCCCATGCAAGTCCTGCTGTATTCCTCAAAAGCACAACACTGTCTCTTGCTGCAAGCAAACCAGCCACTGCAAAAAAACAATTGTATATCAGGCAAATCATCAGCAAATATTGGGTAATGCTTTTGCTGCTGCATAAGCACTGCTGCACAGGGAAGTAAATCTCATCAGCACAGCCTGTCTCCCAGAAGCTTTGGAGAGCATCGCTTACTTCTCCAATAGTAAATATCTCCCAGGGCTGAAGAACTTCACCTGATGTTCATGCATCCTCCTTGAAATGCCAAAGGTAATGTCACTACTTTAATTATACTTTAGTCACTACTAAAATTCCACTTTAATATCCTTTGAATAGGTCTCACCAACCTTGCAGCTACAGATGGAAACAGCTATTCATCAGACAGCCTTTCTTCTTGTATTCTTTTCTCTGAGATCATTTTTACTGGAGGAAATACATTATTTACAGCAATGGGCTTGCAGGCAGCCAGCAGGGTGTCTCTGCAAGCTGGATTTCTTCACCCATTCTGACCAACTGGTTTGCTTGGCAACCACATACAAAAGCATGCAGGGAGCTGCCTTGGAGGAAAGCGGACATCCTGTATGCCCTGGTCTGATGTTTTCCAGACAATGCCTCCATCTGGCAGCAACCTGCACTCTTCTCCAGTTCTTCAACCTCTTTGAGAGGTGGCTAATATAAGCAAACCTGATTGTCCAAGAACATATTTGCCAGTTCTTCTCTGTATTTATTTCTTCATGGGCTTAGTGAAACAAAACCCCACATTAACCCTCTTGCTACAGCCTGAAACTAGGATCTCAAATGCATTTCCTCACTCAAGCCTGTAAAGTCTTTCTTGTTTTAGAGCCCCTGCTTTCCACTTTGTCACCCTCTGAGCCTGTCCAGCTTTCTCTGCCCATCCTCTGTGCCTTGGGGAGCTGTGTGGTGAGCCTGGCTGCAGACAGCACTGCTTTGCTCAGAGCCTGGTAGAACCAGCATTCACCAGCACTCACCAGGCGCCCAGAGACACCCTGGTAAGGGATGTGATATGAGCACAGTCAGCAAAATGCTGATTCTCATGTAAGAAATAGGAAAGATCATGGGGGCGGGGGGAAATGGCCGAGAGAGGCATGGCCACGCTCGTTACCAAAACTGAATTAGCACAACGGTTAACCTAATGTCTTGAGCTGGCCACTGTAAACTGATGTGCGGCTTGTGCCTCCAGCACTGCTTGTAAACTGGAGGTAGGCTGGCTGTAGTTTTGTTGTGAATAGCTCAGCGGTGCTACCTCATGGCCAGACAAAAAACTGCTTTGTCCTCCTGTTTCTTTAATTCTTTATTTCTCCTGCAAGAGCCAGACAGGATTTCTCCTGCCGCTGGTAGGAGAGACTCCTGGTACAGGAGTCTTACTGCTAGACAAATATTCCAAGTACATCCAATGTACCCAGCTGCCTGCCGCTGCAATTGCCCTTGCAAACACAGTGCCTTATCTCAGGGAAAATGGAGTTAAAGAGCAAGCCATAAAGAAACCGCTCAAGACCTCTCAGTCAGTGGCTGGTGGAGGCCTGATTATTTTTGTTCTTTCCCCCATTGGATGCCACCTGTCTTTTTTTCCCTTCAGTGCTACCTGGAGAAAGATCAAGCATCAAAACATACTATAAAAGACTCATGATTTGGAAAACTGATCTGGTCTGGAAACTTCTGATTCCCATTCACCAGCTTCTTCCCAGCCCCACTGCAGAGTGTTTCTATGCTGCTAAATGAAAGAGTTTTGGGGACCCATCATGAGGCCACTGCCTTTTCCCTGCCTCATGTTCGGCAGATTTAAGCCACGCTGGCTTCTTTCACTCTGTATCACACCCGCCCTGGGGTGGCACCTCTTTGACCCAAAGATATGCTTTAGTTTTGCTGTCTCCTTTCTGTGCAAAGGCTCAGAAGTAACCCAAGGTCCCACAATGCAGCCCCAGCCATGTGCTTGTGCAGCCAGACACGGAAGGTGGGACTATATCCCCCTGTTCAATGCTTTTGTGAACGGACTGCTGCTGCTGCTGCAAAGAAAGAGATGAAAAGCCTGTGGCAGCCAGGGAGCTGTACAGAGGGGAGCCTGATGTGGTTCCCCACCAACTGAGGCTGGCTGCAGCTGCTCAGGAAGCAGCAGTCATCTGCCCTTCATCAAATTAGCCATTGTGAGACCCCGTCAGGAACGTTTCTCTGGAGGGCAGCAGACAGGGTAATAGTTGTCCATTTCATGCACAAGAAGTTAGCTCTGCTTGCCAGAAGCAACCCCAGTGGCTCTGTAGAAGAGCAGAGCAGCATATTGCAAAACGAGCCCCATACACACCATATCGTACCTGGTAAGGTGCAAGATTTTGGGGTCCCAGTGACAGAGACCCATGAGAGAAAAATAGACACCCTTTGGGGGAAGGATGTGCTGCCACCAGTCTTCTGCAACTGGTGTCTTCCTGCTGCTCTCTGTGGAGATGTGGCGCACACATATGGCTAGCTGAAATGACCTAGGGTGCAAACCTACTGATAACCAGAGAGGGATATCTATAAGAATCTATTTGAAACTGTTTGCCCTAACGGTTTGTCTACCAGGACGCAGGAGGAGCTAGATGAGGAGCCACAGTGCTTGTTGGCACTGCCACCATCCGTGGAGAACTCTCCTTGTCCGATGGACTCTGAGTTTTCTATTGATCAGTCTTCTGCCTTGAGTTAAAAGTACATGGTTGTTCAGACCTGTCACTGGCACTAACATCACTCTGCCTTCCTGAGCATCGCTCCCAGCAGAGGCATGAGGCAGGAGGTGTTATGAATGGAAACAGGGCTGGGGACAAGGCATCGAACTGAAACTGAAATCTGTTGCTTTTGGCAGTTGGTAAACAAGGGCTTCTGTTTGATAAGAGCTTCGTGGTGTAACCCAAATGCAGCAGACAGCCCTGGGGGCTGCTGGAGCAGCATCAGTGGAAGGGAGGATCTGTGAAGGCTGAGGAAGGGTTGTCTCTCAGCTGAACATGAATGAAAGCTTATTCAGCTGAGGAAGGCTCCCCCCTTCCCTGTTTTGGGACCTCGAAGAAGTGTTTGGTGACTTACAGGAAGGTTTACACAATGTCCCAGCGCTGCTTGCTTCCTGGCCTTGGGGACACAGGGTTTCCAAGAATCCTGGCAGGAGAGGCGCTGGCTCTGTGCATCCCTGCAGCCACTGGGATGAGGAGCCCGGCCAAAGTACTTTTTTTTGGCATGTTTTCCTTTGAAAACACATTCAGTTTAAGTATAAATTTAAACTGACAAGTCTAAGTCACCGGGAAGCCCGATGGTATTGCTCATGTGGGAGCTGTCGGCTGGCATGTGGTGTGGAAAGTTTCAGTCTTCTGAGAGGATGGGTTCAACGTTAGCTTTGTCTTCATGCTACCTCCAGTATGGCTTTCCCAGAGACACAGTACAAGGTTTCTCCTGGTTCTGTAATTCCTTCAGCTTCCCTCTCCTGAGGAGAGGAGGAGCCATTGACAGGGACTTTTTGTCAGTTTGTACATGAGAAACCCTCTTGTAGGCTGCCTGTTCCTCAGCCTACTGATCTCTCTGAAGTTTCAGACTACTTCTCTGGGTGGTTTTCATTGGCATACTTCCAAACTACGATAGTTTGAAACCTATTGCTCCACTCAGTATACTAAATACTGTGATGGTTAAGGGGATGCAGATCATGCAAAGGAATTTATGAACCAGTCACAGGCAAAACTCACAAAATCTGAAGGTCCAAGGGGAAAAAACGCTCCATGCAAACCTCTCTCCCTCCTCCCTGTGCCAGGATCCTCACTGCTGTAAGTGCTGCTGTTGTCTAATACACATCTGGGCACATCTGGCTCTGCTCTTTCTACTCAGTCCCCTGGTTCCTGGTGTGGGATTTCCTCCCAGACTTGAGGAGGTCTGAGTCTAGAAATGCTTCTGGTCTTATTCTTGTCTCCTCTTCTGGAGGGTCTTCATGGCAGCTTTGGACATCCCCTTGGCAGAGCTGGTTGCTCAACTTCAGCCGCTTTGTGAAAGCAACTGGGACAACTGTTTCCCTACATTAGAAGCAGGCAGCTGCCCTCTTCATTGCTGGTGGCCAGTGATGTTTAAGCCACTCAATCAAAGCTGAGACTGTTTTTCTTCCTTTTAAAACTCCCTGTTCTGCTGAGGGAGAGAAGCAAGGCTCACTGAGGCTTTCCATGAGATCACCTTGTTCCCAGCAGATAATACCTGGGTGGAAAACGCAGATTCAAACCAGTTCAAAGATCCTAATAGTTTCTATGTAGAGAAACTCCCCTCTGGATTAGTGGCCGGGACTCCACATTGCCCACAATCCATTGACTGGCTCAGCTGGCTTCTTCAGCATCAGTGCAGAGGCTGCAGCTCTGCTATGGGCTCAGTGCTGGGCTTTTGCCTGTGCAAGGTCCTGAAGGCTGGTAGGGCAGGAGCCCTCAGCCTAACCGTATATCTTCATATGCACATCAAATATGAAAGAAACACTGAAAGTAAGAAGGCCACATTTGACTGCAGTGTGTAAATGTGTATGTATCTTTGTACTGATACAGGTCATCAATATGCAGCAGATTTTATCAGGACCAAGCTGTCTTCTGTGGAAAAGAATTGCTTTTCTTTCCCCAGATGCAATACTGAGCAAAATTCTCTCCGTATCTGTGGGCTGGCAGCCACAGAGCACTGTGTCCCCTCCATCAGCGTGGCTTTTGGGCCACATGGCAGGCTTCAAGTCTGAACCCTTTTTAAAATACATATGCAACACACCTGATTTCCTCTGGGCTACACCAAGGCAAGTGTCTTACAAAAACCACCCTTCCAAATCCATGTTTTTGATGTCACCATCAGTTTTGTTTTCCTGTTTAGCTTCACTTATACCCACTATAGCAGCTTTTCTCCTTGTCATGTTCAACAGAAACAGGCAGCGGTCCAGGTTATGATGAGATGCTTTCAGGGAGCAGCCATGCTAACTATAAAGCACTTCCTCAGCACCAGACATTCCTAACTAGCCTGCCTTAAAACAGTCAATTCTCAGGTAAATCCCAAGGAAGTAGCCTATGAGGGTCATCCATGGAAAGAGCCTTCATGACTCTGTGTGCCATGGACATGGCACCATCACTTGGTCACTCTTAGTAACTAGGTGAAGTGATACCACATGGATGTAAGAAAGAGGAATAAGAGGTTTTAGTCAATATAACTGTTCACCTCCTCCCTGCATGAAAACTGAACCTGGTGTGTCATCTGGCCTAGGCTGGAGAAAAACCAGAAGTAAGTGGAGCACCTCCAACTCCCCAGTCCCACGCCCCACACCACCATCTCACTCTTTTTGTAATGCTGTGGTGATAAAAGGAGCAGTTGGCTTGAGTTTAGACTTAGTTCAGCAAGAAAATGAACTTTTACCAGGAAAGGCCTTTGTCTGTCATGCTGGTCCTAAATCATCTCATCAGATTTGTATGCTTCTGGGGCAGAAAGGCAGTCGAAGGCTCTGTGCCTTGTACTGGTGAAAGACAGAGTTTATAACCGTAGGAAAACAAAGTTCATAGCGTACTGTAAGCCCTATGTGTCAGCTGATTGTTTTTGCAGAGCACAATATAATTTCTTACTAAGGACAGAATCTCCTTTTTCTTTTGTCTCTTCCACGTTGTATTAATCGCGCTTTGTCGTGTTGCATCCCTGCTGCTCTCTGGCCTGCATTCTTAGGTTCCTTTTATCCCTCTTGACAAAGAAACCAGGTTTGTGGCATGGAATATTTATTTGTAGCACCCTGATAACTGTGGTTTTCTGATATCTACACTGGTCTTGGGAGGGGAGAGAAAACTAATACCTACGGGGTGAAATCATGGCTCAGTGGAAGGCAATGGCAGAATTCCCACTGGCTTTGCTATGGCCAGAGTTTCACCCCGTGAGTGCCTGGGGAGCTAAATATCCTCATCATCCTGTCTCCTGTAGCTGTCTGCCTTGACCCTGAATCAGGAGCCCACAAAAATGTCTCTCAGCTGCTGCCTCTGTACAGCCCCAAAAGAAAGGAAAAAGATCTGGTGGCCTCTCTGGAGCCTGACTGCTCCCCTGTTTAAACCCTCAGCTATTGCTTTTGTTTCTCATTGTCCCCTGATTTGTTATACCAGCACTGCTGGGCTTGGTGCAGAGGGGCTGCAGCATCCTCAGGACCTGCTGGCTGCTGTGCCGGTGTGGAGATGCTGGGTACAGGCATGGAGCCAAGCCTGCAGAACCAGCCTGCTCATGGTTTCAGTCAGCTGTGCTGAACGTGTGGTCAGGAGGGTGCATCTGCGGAGATTTGATCCCTCAATTGTTTTTTGTAGCTTATGTTTTCTGAAGATGCCCCTGTCTGCCAAAACCTTTTGTCCTTCTTGTGTCTGGGACTCTGGTTTAACTAAGCCTGTTATACTTGGGGACGGTGTCAGGCTGCTGCCAGTAATCCCGACCCCTGTGCATCCCCAGGAGCTGGGCTACATGCAAGAGATCCATCTCAGCTCTGCAGCAGGTCAGGTTTCGGCCTGAGATGCTGGGTACACCTCTCAGTGTGGTAGGTAATACGCAGGTCTTCAGCATCCCAGTCCTTCACCTGGGACAGCTTGTGAGAACACAGATCAAAGGACAGTGTGGGAGAGCTGACACCCTCTCTAGCCAGCTATTTTAGCACCTTTGGTAAGATTATAGCTGTTCATCCTCTTGTAGGGTACGGTTTTGTGATCAGCTCAAGCAAGTCTGCATGTCTGCCGAAGGTGTATGTGATTAAATTGCTGTGGTACACAGGGATTGCATCCACCTCACTCATAAAGCTTATCACCCTACCTTTAAATGACAGCCGTTATATTTTCTCTCTGTTTATCCTTGCATTGTGCTGCTCCAGGCATCCCGTCTGCCGCAAAAATCGGGATTTCACCTTTCCTTGTGACACTGATGAAGAGGAGGATTGCTCATGAACAGGCTGTCCTTTTGCAATGCCACTGAAAGGTCTGTCCCCCCCCATAACACGTTTTCCTCTCCTGGACCTGGGGCTTGTGAGGCTGAATGTTGAAGTCAGGCAAAGTCTACCACACCCACAATGAGACGAGTAGTTCCCGCAGCACAGGGGAGGGCAGGAACCAGCCCAGAGGCAAAGAGAAGTATGAGATGGCTCCCGTCAGCACCAGCCCTCACTTAGATCAGTTTAAAGCAACCAGAAAACTACACCTGCAGTAAACAGCTTGGGCTTTCATCACAGAAGAGATTCTTTAGGAACTGGGAACTGTCCATGCCCAGGACAAGGTGATGCCCAACCATCACCACAGCTGCAGGCTAGGGCCAAGACCCTTCACACACACATGATTCATGGCTGGCAGGTGCTGTGTGTGAGCACACCTGCAAAACCACCTTTAACCGTACAGGCCACACTGACACTTACTGCTGGGGAACAGCTTTAGCTGGCACCTGAAACACATGGGTGAGCTCAGGACCTAAATCAGGCCCACAGGGTCCCATCTTTTCCTCCTGTGCTTTCTTCCGCAGATGTTTTCTTACAGCAGCCTCAGAGCACTGAGGCACAATGAGGTAAGAGATAGCTTGCACGGCTGTGTTCACTGGAAAACGTGAGGTTAAATACTGTCAGCTCTTGGCCAAAGCAAACCGGAATGTCCTCTGGGACTGATCCTGCCCTCGCTGAAGTCAATGGGAATTTTGTCTGATTTTGCTGGCTGTTGTGAGTTATTATCTAAATTATTGCATTGCTCTGGGATTGAATTTACCATGTCTATAAAGAATTTATTAGTTTGTGCTGGACTGACAGCAATCGTATTTTCTATATTGTGTATTATTGCACTGGTAGACTTGTAACAAGCTGAGATCCCTTGTGTACAGGGACATCTTACCATTCATTACCATAAAATCAGGATTCCAGCCATGTTTTTAGCTCTGAGGATGGGAAGAATGATCACAAATTGCAGCTCAAGTCTTACTGGATATGACACTACCAGCCTGGACGTTGTCTTAGGATGGAAAGCAGAGATTTGTATAAACTGGCTCATCCCAATGGCTGGTATCAAGGTGGGAACCACATGGGAAAGATTCCACTCAAGGGGAAGGTACCTGACCAGTTTGTGACCAGACTTTGGAGTCTGGCTTTTTTCTTGTCCTCACCATTTTCCAGAAATGAAGCGTAATGATCTGGGAGGGCTCATGTCCAGGACTTCCAATTCCTATCCAGAGAAATGCAATAGAAAAATGAGCTGCAGGCATCTACTCCTTTACTGTGCTCTTCCTGAAAATTATCTCATCCATGCTCCTTTAACCTCTGACATTGAAAAGCCCGATCCAAAACCCTCAGTGAGACAATTCCGGGGGATTTCACTTTGAAAAAGGCTCCTAGCAAGTGTGTAGCCTCCTTGGAAAGGCTGTGTAGCAATCTATCATTTTATCTGAATGAGGTTATCCCACAGGGTACTCTGGGATTGTGGCCCATGCTGGGCAGGACCCAAAACCAGAGCAGCTCCTGAGACTGTGAATCTCCCATACAGTGCCTCTGCTTGTGGATATTTAGTTTTTGTGTTACTTGCTCATATTTTGGCACTGCTGACAAAACTTCCCTGGCCTTTGAAATGTGAAGGTGCGTGCCACTCGAGCAATAAATCAGTAAGCTGAGATTTGTCATGAGCGAGGCTTGTCTGCAGTTGCCTCCTGGCAACCACTGAAAGGAATCTCTTTTAACACTTCTGTCATTGCTCTTTACAAAGTCCAGAAAAATGCACACAAACAGAAGAAGGTGACGCCTTCAGCAGCTTTGCACCCAACGTTACCTTTGTGTGTTGGGAGATCTTGTCACGAAGCTAAGGCCTGGAAGGCTTTCAAGAGAAAGATAACCCTCTGAGTGGGTTATTTATAAGGTATTAGTCTGGGAGAAGGGCATGGAGGAACATGGGTTGAAGTGACTATGCCAAGGGCATCATGCTGTGTTTTCCTCAACTGACAGCTCTTTCTCTCTCTGCCCCACAAATCCCTTGGAGCCCCTGCACCGCTGAAGGTCCAGTGCCTTTTGGTGTGGTGTGGGCAGCAGGGATATGTGTGTGCATGTGTCCTTCCAACCTCAGCAAGACCTTCGGTTTGCACTCATTTTGTCTGCCTCTTGCGCTGCTGCCCTGGCTCCTGGTATCTGGCTTCAGTGGAGGCATGCCACCAACCCAATAGCCCCACACACTTCTAGCTGGCAGTAATGCCAGGACTCATGGGGGGCCTTGATGCTCACCTGCATGTCCAAGAGCACTTTAGGGATGCTAGTAGTTCAGCTTTGTGACTTGGAAACACTGCTGCTCACCACTTGGGACCTCAGAAGTTGCTTTCCCCCAATCTCAAGAAGTACCAGGCATCAAAAGGAGTGAGTAACATAAGAAGCAGGTGGGTATCAGTCCCTAATTGGTATGGATGACACCAAATGCAGGATACCTCTTTCCTGGTGGCTCAGTGCTTGCAGCACCAAGCAGGACACAGGTGGAGAAGGAGCAGGCATCCAGACCTAGCAAAAGATGTTTCTTGACAGAAATAAGGCTCAGGCTCAGCAAATGTATTCTGATTTTCAGTTTCTGTGATTATGGACAAAGTCTCTTCAAATGATCACATCAGATCAAGCACTCAACTCTTTCCAGGAAGGGTTTCATGCTGCAATTTTTTGCTCCTTCAAAGAGAAAGATGGTTGTGTTCAAGCTCCCCCGGGTTAGGAAGGATTTTGTATATAGTACTTCAAATCGAAATTGCTGCTTTCTGCTTCACTTCACAGTTCAGTCTGGCAGGGTTCTACCAGTTCTTCGGCCTTTGGAGTCTTGCTGCTTTAAAAATCAAGCTCATCGCAGTCAAGCAAGTATTCAAGCTGGACTTTGATGAGCTGCAAAAGAAGTGAAGTTGTGGAAGGAAAACCTCGAGCACGAAGAGCATTCGAGTATAAGACGGTTTCCAAAAGTCTCCTACAAGAGGATGAGCCAAACTGGAAAATTGTGATGTCATCTTGTATTGACACCCCCCCTGCCCCAAGCTCAACACTGTTTGGGCCACAACCTTTAATCTGGCTCAGCTACATGTACTACTGTTGAAAAATAAGATAAAACATTCTAAGAGAGTTCTAAAACAGCTCCAGAGTGACTCAAATTCAGCAGCAGCATGTCACTTGAAGCTTAAAAAAAATGTTTTATCCTAAATTTGCCCTGCAATGTTCAAATCCACAAAATGAGGTGCTATTCACACCACCAGCCCAGCATGACTCTTCTGGGCCGGGGCCAGAAGCAGGTCCAGCTTTCCATGGGTGGAGGCAGGGACCAGCAATTTGTGTCTTCATTGTCTGTGCAGAGTCCAAGGGGAAGCATGGAGGGAAAAATCTGTGGTTGCATCTCCTTTTGCGAGGGCAGTCAGAAGGCGGGCAACCTACCCAGAGGGACAGGGATGGCATCGTGGCATATTCCCCAGCACTGTAATGCCCACCAGCTTCTTTTCAGCAATGCTGGGCAGCCCTGCCATGCTCTCCATGGATTTGCACAGCTGTTGGAACCAGGTTCCTTTCCTCAGTACCTTACAAGGAATTGTGATAGTGTCTTTATTTACATCTTTTTCTTTTTTTTTATGTAATTCCTATCCTTTCTCCTTCTTTCTTCTCTTCTTGAACACAAACAAACTCTCTCTTTGCTGCAGTAGTACTCAGTGCTGGCTCTTTGCTGCACTTCAGTGTAGTGTCACAGAAACCCCAAGGGACAGGCAGCATGACAGCACCTACTCTGCAGATCTAGGGCCAGGTGTGTAGCTCAAAGACACCGTGGTGCAGCTTCATGATGCACTTGAGCTATAATCTCTTTCTCTCTGTGTATAGAATCTATATGATGACCAAAGGAGCCACCTTAATGCACTGTCTAGTCCCCAGCCATTTGAACACCCTTCTTTCACTCATCTTCTGCCACATGCCAGCTGTTGTGTTAGAAGCATTAGTGCAGGCATTAAAGAAAGGGGAAAACCCTACATAGCCAGAGGTACAGCAGCAGGCTGGGGGATGTCTTTTGGCTGCACGTAGACTTAGGCTTGCTTGAGGCGGCCCTTGCAGGGCAGCCCAAGTCAGGACAGTAACTCTGCAGTGCCCAAATACCCACAGGGTTTTTTTCCCTGGCACCCCACTCCCATGGATGCCATGAGTAACATGGTGGAGATGGGCAGTAGGAGTAAACTTGTCTGTAGCCTCAGTGCTGTATGGACAGCCTGTCCCCACGGCACCCCGCCACCATCCTCGGCTGCCTTAGACCGAGCCATTGCAGCATAGCCACTTTAAACCAAGATGTCTGCACTGGCAAAACGTTGGATGAAGTGCCGATTTCTGAAACAGGAAGGTATTTAATGAATTATGACTCTTTTCCCTTCCAGGCAAGTATCAGTGTTTGGAATAGCTGTGAGAAGACAAGCTATAAACACCCCCCAAGCAGCCTGGCACAAGCTGGGCACAGGGACATGGAAGCAATCACTGTGATGCTCTGCTTAGCAGACATGGCTAATCACCCTCATATTTTTCCCTCCAGGCACAGGCATCCCAGAGATTCCTATAAAAGGTTGTTTTACAGTCTCCCTGAGGGGTAATTAGCAGCAATAAAAATACACTTAAAATTGCTGGCTGGTTAATAGCATACACAACAGAGGAGAGCTTTGAGTCCCAGCATCAGCTACATTGAGGCATGAAATGCCTCCAGACCAATGAGTAGTCCAAACCAAAAGCCTGTGTTTTTCCTTTCTGGCATACAGCAGCAGCAGTGTGGGACATGGAGAGGAGGCGTTGCTTCAGGCAGGACAGAAACATAAACCCCAAATACTGTGTTTAACCACTATCCAAGTAAAAGAAAAAGAAATCTCCCTTGTGTAAACTGAATTCAGAGCTCTGCTCCTACGCAGGGATGGCTGGAGCCAGCAGAAGACATCATATTGCGTCTTCACTTACTTGAGAAGGTTTGCAGGGGAAAGAAGCTCAGTGTGATGGTGTCCTACTGACCACGCTCGTGTCCTTTCCCAAACCCTTGAAGTGCTTCTTTGTGCTTGAGTTTCAAAGTGCTGCCATTCTCCTCAGAGGTTTCTTCAATGAGCCAAAAGGAAAAGGCTTGAAAGGGGTGGGAGGGGAAGGATGTGCCAAAGGCTCTCTCTCTGAGTCTTACAGATGCAAAGCTCCCAGCCCACCTGCATCCCTGTGCCTGTGTTTCTCAGGACTCACTTTCTTCAGCTCTTGGGAACAGGATGTTCTTCCTTCCAAACTGATGGAAAGAAAGAGCAAAAGGAAATATACATATATGTATATATATGTATGCACATATATACATATGTGTACATATAGTACATATATGTACTATACGTACAATAACCATAGATCTAGGGCTGGCAGAGATGATGTGCAAGAGTCAAGAGACAGGGCAACTGATCAATGCACCTGAGCTCCAGGTGTGTCACTCTTGTTGCCCTTTCCAGTGATTTTGGACCTTGCACTTAGCAAAGCAAACAGCTTTGAAACAGCTTCCTACATGTTATGGACAGCACGATACTGCTGTCAGCCTGACAGTGAAGTAATATGCAAGTGTGGTGACTGACAGTGAAACAGACTTTATTTCTAGTAGGTTACAAGATCTTTTCCTTTTAATGTTGGTTTGAACCACAAAATGTTTAAAAACAGCTACATTAACAGTTGGACATGAGCAGGACCTTAGCATTGGCTAACTGAGAGTTGGTAAGCTGGTCAGTCACATATCCTCTGGAATAGAAGTCCATGTGAGAAATTCACAGAGCACTACAATAATAGTCTTCTATAATTCAATTGGAGCATCACACAATGTTATGCTTAAAGATCATTTTCTCTGGATGCTTCTTTTCTGCATTGTTCTTCACATCTGTTAATGTTTTACATATAAAGAAAAAAGACGTTTCAGAAATAACTTGCAAATTTTCTGTAATTAGAAAATATTTGTTCATAAAATTGTCACCAAATCACCCTCCTTTCAGTAACAAGTATCTCATTGTAAAACTGACTTCTGGAAAAGCTCAGAAGGATATTGTGAAGCTTTTAATAAGATAATATGCAGAAGCATAGGGTCTTGGGTTCCTGCATGTGTTCTGTATGAATAAAAGACTTCATTTAAATTCCTTCCATTAGTGGCAAGAGCTAGTTTTAAAATGGGCATTTTTTTTAACCTGCTCTATTAATAGTATTCGATATTAAATTACCCTCAAAGACTGCAAAATTATAGAGGAGATGTTTGGGGTTTTTTTGAGAAGAGATACAATGCCTGAGTAATTTTCACAAGAGTGCTCTGGATGGAAATAAATTTCTGCAAGGAAAATTTAGACAAAAGAATTGGTCTGAGTTACTTGGTTTAAATTCCAGAACAGTATTCCTACTCAAGTACTTTAAGAGCTTTGATGGGTTTCTGGTTGGCATTAAATGCAAAACTTCAGATGGGTTGTGAATGGAAGTGGGTGGAACCAGTTCTGAGCACTGACTGCAAGGCTGCTACCTTTCTCTGGATCATTATTGGCAAGATTTGTTTCTACAGAGATATTTATGACAGCAGATCAAATCTTGCTTTATTGAGCTGATACTATGTCATCTAGCTGTAGCAAATGTCTTTCACATGTTTGGGGTTTGAAATGTTTCTAGCCTTACTCTGTCCTGGCTTTGGAAGACACTGGACCTGACACTAGAGAGAAAGGGCTTCCCGTGGGACGGCCAGGAGTGTGTTGTAGAGTCATAGAATGGTTTGGGTTGGAACGGACCTTAAAGACCATCTAGTTCTAAGCCCCCTGGCGTGAGCAGGGACATCTTCCGCTAGACCAGGCTGCTCAAGCCCCTGCCCAAACTGGCCTTGAGCACAGCCAGGGGTGGAGCAGTCCATAACTCTCCTTTGCAAAGTGCATAACCATGGAAGATGCAAGGTTATGGGGTCTGTGGCAAGGATATCGTGGATTTAAGGACCCTGGAGAGCCCTTAGCAGCGAGGCAGCTTCGGACGCTCAAAGAGGGACATGCTCTTAGCTCTCCCCTCCCTTCTCTCTTCAGCTCTCGAGGCCAAGCATGCATGACAGGGCTAATGCAGTGTGCAAGAGCATCTGTGGGAATGAAACAGTGAAATGCCTGTTTGATGAAGAATCAAAACATAATAAATGGAGGTAGGTCAAGAAGTGTTGCCAGAAGGACCCAAGAACATAGTGTCATTAAATACAAACCACCACTAAAGCTCTGCAATGGCTGATATGCTCATACGACAACAAAGTAGTTGCTACTTGGCAATGTCAGAGCTTGGAAGCTATCGGATGATGGCCTGTTTTCCCAAAATTTTTTCTCATGGAGGGATGCATGCCATTCTCATAAAGCTAACCCCTGCAGGCCAGCCCAGAGACCTGGGAGCCAGACCCTACTCGAATTCCTTGTGATTGTAATGTGAAAGAACAAAGCGCTATATCCTGCCATTGATACTTTTTCAGGGCTCTTAATGGGCATAGCTTGGAGACCCAGATATAGATCAATGGCAGGATACAGTCATAATGACCCAAACTGAGCTAAAGGAACAGTGTCTTCCTATTTCAGCTTAATACAACACAGCACTTGCACATGATGGATACCAGGTTTTTCATTTGAACAAGTTATAGAATCATAGAGTCATAGAATAGTTAGGGTTGGAAAGGACCTTAAAATCATCTAGTTCTAACCCCCCCTGCCATGAGCAGGGACACCTCACACTAAACCATGTCACCCAAGGCTTCATCCAACCTGGTCTTGAACATTGCCAGGGATGGAGCATTCACTACCTCCCTGGGCAACCCATTCCAGTACCTCACCACCCTAACAGTAAAGAACTTCTTCCTTATATCCAATCTAAACCTCTCCTGTTTAAGTTTCAACCCATTACCCCTTGTCCTATCACTACAGTCCCTAATGAATAGTCCCTCACCAGCATCCCATCCAAATATCTGTTGCATCCCTATGAAGGAAGGCTTGAATAGCAAATTCCAAGCCTAACACTTCAATGAATTAGGCAAATTTGTTATACTGCACCACACTTAGAAGAATCTGCAGATCCTGTTAGTTTAGCCTTTGCAGGTAGAGTATGCTGACTGAGACCACACCTGGAGTTGATACCAGGAGAATGAGCCACCTTAAAAGATGATGGATGGTGATGGGTGCATCTCCACAGCACTCAGCACCAGCTTTGCCGTGTCTTTCTGTTTGTGCAGGCCAATATATGTGTGACGAAACTGTATTTTATTCTATTTATTATTGAATATTCAACAGCTGAATATTCAAGTCACTGAATATTTAACCTGTATTTATAGTGTGTTCATTACTGCATGGATCAGTAAAAAAAGGTTTCAGCTGAACAATATTTTTAGAAGCTAGCTTATTCTTTTACCAGTGGTTATTAGTCCAAACAACTCCTGACAGTTTTATTTCTCTTTAAACTTTTTCTCCCTCTCAGTAGGAGGTAGCATTTCAAAATATCTGGAAGGTTGCTATTTGTTTCTCTTCCCAAAATCTCCACAAAGATGTTGTGGATAACCACAGAAGTATCATCCACATTCCTTTATGGTAGTGCATGGTGATATGATTTATTCAAACCCAAAGTGTACTTTAAGCATGTGCCAAGCCAAAGCGCACCAGATCGCAGAACAGAGCCCTGGAGAATCCACCTAGACTGTTGACAAACCTGGCTCAGACAAGCAGCCTCTACACTGTCCAAGACTAACAGGGTATATGACAGTGCTGCTAAAAACCTAGGAGGTTAACACAAACCAACCAGGCCATCTGGGGCTGCTTAGCTGTTCTTGCAGTGTGATACCATAACTTGGCGTGGACGGTTGGAGCCTTAAGCAGAATCAGACATGACAAAATCTTCTGAGCTGAGTCAGAAACAATAATCATTCTTTTCACTGCAAAGAAGCAGAAATCACTGACTTTTGCATTATCTGAGAGGCATCTGACATAGGAATGGCTGGGCGGCAGTGTCTTTTGCCTACTGATCACCTTGAAAAGGTGACAATGCTGAGAAAATGGCTCCTTAGGCTTTATTGCATAGTAAACATTTACAGTGTCAGTCCTTGTTCCAGTAAATGAGGCCACATCTACATCTACAGTAAGAGCCAGCTACTGAAGCTGCAATGGCTCAGGATGAGCCCCCACCTCCTCTGCTGCTCTTCAGGGATGTGGTGTGCTTCCCAGACAGACCTGCCCTCTCCCAGGAGAAGCTTGCAAAGATGAAGTTGCCCTGAAACAAAATACATAATATTGTCTTTTTCAGTCTTTTCCCTTTATTGAGGCAAACTGAATTAGGAATCAGTGTGTGTCCTGGAGAGAAATAACTTCCTTCTACTTGTTAGGATGAGACAAACTGTGTGACACAGAGAAATGGATAGTGGGAGCCCAGCTGCTGTAAGTACAGGTGCACAACTATTGTAGGCTTTCCCCCCACCAGTGGTACTACACAAGCAGAAATATCAGTGGCATTAGCAGGGGCAGAAATGTGGGGACCAGACAGCCAACCTGATGTCTCCAGAACATGAGATGTTAGTTCCTGCACACTGCATCTGCTGTGATGGTCTGTGCCTGAGGGAATAAAGATGCTTGAGATGACTCAGTGAGGTAGCCTGAGGTAAAGCTGAACATGCTTTTTAATGGGTTGCTAAAAGATAAGCGCTAGGAACCTCAGGAGAAAGCAGAGTGGAGCTGAACCATTGCAGGTTAAACTGTGCATAGCTGGAAGCTGCCACATGGGAGGAAGAGCAAACCTAATTCTTCCTTTATGCATTGCTTCTCTAACATTTTTGTGGATGTTTCCTGCAAACACCACCTTGTAAAAGCTGTCATTTAAGGATAATTTTTATGTTAGGTTTTAATGTAGGTAAGTTCAGGAGAGCTTGTGGCAACAGTAGAATCCTGCTACCCAGGAGAGGTGTAGGTCCTGCCTCCACATCTCTGGAGGCTGCTTGTGAGGCTCTTGTGAGGCTACCAACTTCCCTGTCACCTGTGGCATAGGGGTGATGTCCTGGTTTGATAACATTTTTACTCTCAGTCTGCGGAATGCACATGACTGCCCGCAATGCAGGATAATGATGCTTCAAGGCATTGTGGTTTGGGTGTTTTTTTGCAGCTGGTGCCCTCATGTCACAAAGCCCCAGGCTTGCATAGGCTGAGCTGTGCAAATATTCAAGCAGTGAGCTAAATTTTGTGATTTAGAACTGGTTGGTGGTGGTGGAAGGGAAAGTAAGAATGTGCAATTCTGTGATTGCTGAGACAGACGTGCTCCTGTAGCCACAGTTTGGTTTTGAATTTGAGGAGTTACTGAGAAATTTAGCCACCTGGAAAGTAATATGGGAGGAAAAATGTCCCAGAAAGAGCCCAAGCTGGTTCTGGGAGAAGGAGAGCAAACAGAAACTGGCCTACTGTGTTGGGTTTCTTTTTTTTACCTTGTTTGGTGACTTTAGAATCCCACTGCACTAAACCCAGTCTCTGCACTTGCTTTTCTTCGATTTGGTTTTATTTTTATGGCTGTATTATCTATATTTATCTGTTATTACCTATCCCATATGCAATTGAATTCACATGGCATTATTTCCAAGAAAGAAAAACACAAAGCCCAAGAAGAGCAAAGAGAACTACAAATCCAAAATTAAAACAGCCAAAGGAATAATACTATGTCTTTCCCAAGACTCCCAACCTCTTCCCAGTTCCTTCCTATGCCACCTGTGCCCTCTTGGGTCACCCTGCCAGCTGTGCTGCCTGAGACCATGCACATCCTGGCTGCTACAGTATGGGGCTGGTAAGGATGGAGCTCTCTCTGGTTCCTTTTCACCATAGCTATTATTTGAACGCTTCTCCCCTCCATAGCTGCTGATTTCATAAGCCTGTGATATCTGCAATCTTGATTACCCAAAATTGGCAGCGGGGAGTGTGTGCCAAAATTTGAAAGGAGGTTAAAGATGGAGACAGGTACTATGGCTGCACAGGTCACATTGCATTTGGAAACCAGGCTAATATGTACTATAACTTGTGTGTGTATAAGAGCTTTTGTCTTTAAATAACTGCTGTTCCAGAACTCTGTTTTCTTTGGCTGCTTTAATTATAGTGTTTCAGCTTTTTCTTCCCCTTGTTTGACTCCTTCACTTACTGTACTCTGCTGGATTTCCTCAAGCATGCAGGAGTGTGTTTGCTAGCTGCACAATGACTGTCTACTGATTGAGCAGTTCTACTTCATTTGTAAGTGTGTCTCACCATTAAGAGCCAAACTGTTGGATACGTGCAGAGTTGGGCTGCTGCAGGTTTACTCAGGCAGATTTCTCTTTAGCACTCTTTGGTACAGGGCTATGTATACATCTGAAACCACAAGCAGAAAGTGCAACAAGAGAATTCAAACCATGTCTACTTCCACTTAAATCGTGCGGTCCCTGCACAGTGATTGTGTTCCAGTCTGAGCTGCAGAATAGTGACTGTTGAGAGGCCACCTATTTATTTCCTTCACAAAGTGATAAAGAGTGTAAATGTCACACTCTGTGCTGCAGATGCACCACCAAGACAGATGCAGACTGAAAGAGACGATCTCCCCTTTAACTGCCATGAAATTTGTGGAATAGGATCAGATTGTGAGATCAACCACTGCATTCAGCCTTATCACCTGAAAGTTAACACAAGGCAAAACCCCAGAGTCATGAGCCCCGAAAAAAATCAGAGTAGAATAGAATAATTTTATTTGGAAGGGACCTATGACAATCATCTAGTCCAACTGCCTGGCCACTTCAGGGCTGACCAAGTTAAAGTACAACATTAAGGGCATTGTCTTAAACAGTGACAGGCTCGGGACATCAACCGCCTCCCTAGGAAGTCTGTTCAGGTTTTTGGCCACTCTCAGTAAAGAAATGCTTTCTAATGTTCAGTCTGAACCTCCTCTGACACAGCTTGGAACCTGTCACCAAGGAGAATTGATCAGCACCTCTCTCACCACTTCCTCTCTTAAGGAATTGTGGAGAACAATGAGGTCTTGGAAGGCAGCAAAGCCTTGGGGCATCTAGACATGGAGCAGAAACAAGTGACTCAGATACAAGATTTTGACGTGCTGCAGTATCAGAAACACAAGCCAGGCACTGGTGTCCCTCTAACATGCTTGTCTGAGTATCGGGGTATAGCTTCCCTCCTCCTTTATGAACTGATTCTGCAACAACAGGTCCAATGGAGGCATTTCATGGTTAGACTGGGCTGACTGAGGGGGTGGCTATGAAGAGTCACTATCTGTGGGAGGAGCTGGTGCTGTTTAGACACTAGAAATCCTCATGAAGAAAAGCAATGGCTTTTTATGTTTCCTGTCTGATAATGAGATACAACTGCACCTCTGAAATGGAGTCTGACGTTTAGAGCCAGAGGGGTTGGGTGAAACTCCTCACATAGTCCTTCAGGTGGTGGGATGCTGTCCCAGCAATCCCACAGCTGAAGAAACTTGAAAGCAGAACAATATCCTGTGTTAGCCTGGAAGACAGGCAGAAGGAGAGCCTGACTGGTCTTCCTAATCTGTAATTATTGCTCTAACTTTATGTGGAGGATAGTCCCACAATGTCAAATTTTATGGTGCTAGTTTCAGCCAAAATATGCGTTGCAGGTCCCACTTTTCTGGAGTCATGAAACAACCTCAGTTTACAAATTCCTCTGCCATTGCAGCATTGTCGCTAGGACTGAAGGTGGTTTCTGCTGACATACCCCAGCATGCGCCTCTCTTCCTGCGTCTTGTGCAGCAAACAATCATGAAATCAGCCATCCATTCCTTCAGACACATGCATGGTGCACAGACATCACAGGCAAAGCACTGTCTTGCCAATATTACAATATAGAGCAGTGAACTATCTTGGATTTCCAAAACTCGAATACTTTATTTCAACAGGGTGCCAAACTGCAGGAAAAAGAAAAAATATGTCAATCAGCACAACATCCCCAGAGCACATGACAGAGCTCACTGATTTCTTTAAGCCAGATGAAAGCATTCAACAATCTTGAATTTAAGGGGTTTCTGCCATGAATATGCCACAAAAACGATTGCTGTGGAGACTGTGAATGCTCAACTCTTCCAGAGAAGCAGGACTTGGAGGATAGTTCTTCACAGCTAAACTAGCAAGGGCCATGGACCAAGTCCAAGCAACACTGAAAGGCTCATGTCGCATTTGTGCTGCTTAAGGCTCTTCGAGGTCACGCTCCTGCCGCAAAGAGCTGTGCAGAAGAGTCCAAAACCCCTAAATGTGGACTGTTCAGGCAATCAGATGCCCAGAGTTCTGACCCCCAGCCCTTTTCTCTTGAGCAGAATAGATGTTATTCCCTTAACATCTCACTCTGAAGACTTCAGGAGTAAGAAGCTGAAAACACCAGATCCTGCTGGGGTGGTACTGGAGGTGGGGGTGTGTGGGGAAAGAGGTATTGGTGCTCATAGCATTTCTAAGAATAGGAAATCTTCCCATCTGACAGCAGAGGAGCTAAACAAGACTCGCCATTGAAGCCTGAAAGCTGTCCACGTGTTTCATTTGTGGATGTGCCTTTTTGTTCAATTAGAATTTGGACAGTGTTTTGTACTGAGTGATATCCAGAAAATCTTGTTCTTCATTCTGCTGGAATTTCTAAGGAGATATTTGCCTAGTCTGTCCACATGAGTGTCTCTTGTAATGTTTGATCCCTCAGAGAACAATCATGGATGAAACCGCTAAAAAACGTTGTGCAACTCTGTTTTTCTCAACTAGGAGCTTGGAAATAACAAATATACTGGAATGTGGTTTCAGTCCATTCTTTTTTTTTATTTGACCTCCTATCAAGGAGAAATAATATATTCTTCTTCTGGAGTAGGAGCTGTGTTAGCCAGTATATTGGCACATCTGTGAAATGTACGGGCCTACTTCAAAACAACGTCTTCTTTTGGGAAGGAAATTGCACTGAATTTCTTCTTAAGCCATTGGCCAACCATGCAATGACAGGATAGGAGTTTGTCCTGCTTTTCACCATGTCTTTGCAGTCCTCAGCCTCAATTGAAGCCTTTCTAATGTGCTCCCCTTTGATGGCTTGTGGGTTTAGGGATCCCTATCCCTCTTCTGCAGTAATGCCAGCCCTCCACTCCAGCTTCCAGCAAATGTCTTTCCACAGCCTCCTTCACCACTGAGAGCCCTATACCTCCACCAGCCCCCTCCCCTGCCAATGCCTGTGCAGAGACCATGCTGTCCACCAGCTCTGGGACTCATTGGGGAACCAGCCTTCCTCCCACCCACCCCTTCCCTACATCTGGGATCTGCTACTGTGAACCCCAGAGCCCATATGGCCTATGGCCATAGCCAGACATTCCTATGGTCAGGAGCAGGCACCCCACCTGCCTCCATCTCAGCCTCATCACTGGACTGCAGCTCCAGCAGTCTTCTCACCTCCAAGTTTGCTGAGAGTAAAGGAGAAAGGCCAGGGGAAGGGGGTACAGACAGAGTCCTCCTGTGGCTGCTTGTACCTTCTAGCAGGCAGTTTGTGATTTCTGCACCCACATGAGGCCCTGTTACTGCATGTGGGAGCACTGATGGAAGCAACAATGATTTCCTCTTTGGACAGCTTGGCAAGCTCACTTTCTTCACAAGTGTCACCACAGCCACAGGCACACCAGCCCCCTTGATCTATGTAAAACATCTTCTGCGCTGCATTCATGTTTTCCTGCCAGCAGCACATCATTTTGGTCCTATGCTTCTTCCTCACTTTCCTCTTGCCTCTGAGGAAACCTTTTCCGTGATTCAAATGGCAGAAAGAAATAAATCACTGGGATGTTTGAACCATTACAGAGGGATTCCTCACTTGTCTGAAAGGATGTGCAGGATGCTGCTGCCAAGGTATTTCAGGAATGGCCATGGAGATGAAGGCTGGAAAGGAGGTGGGAGAACTATGTCTAGACAAGCAACTGATTATGGTGTTTGGCTTGTTGATGTAGAAATGGTATTCCTAAAGGCCTGGCAGGACTCTGTACTGGCTTTTTTAAAAAAGCATATGGAGGCCATAGTTAGCCTGGTTTTTTCAACACTCACTTCACTTTTAAAACATCACCAAATAACAAATCATTAAATCTTTTGGGAATTGTCCCCCTCCTCCCATTTAAAATGTATTTAAAACATCACAGTCTGCTTCTTAATGGTCAGACTAGGAAAATGTATTGCTCCAGGGTTCTTTTTTTGTTTGTTTGTTTGTTTGTTTTTAGTGCTGGATAATGGAATAAGGAATTCTTACCTGCATAAAGTAAGAATTCAAAGTAAATCTGAATAGACAACCCAAGTATACAGCCAACATGTTCATAGACTCCTGGGTTCTCAGAAAAGGCCATTTCACCATCAGCCTGATCTCTGAACAGGCAAAATCTTTCCTACAGTTCATTATAGGGCTATTTTGAAAACAGAAAGCTGTGTGGTAGCAGAAGAAAATAGAGGTGAAATAACTGAGAGAAAAGCCACAGGCTGCCTATTTGCACAATTTATCTGCACTAATCAGCCTCTTGATTTGCCCAGCATACAGGGGCTGATGTAACTGCCTTGAAATCCACTGCAGATATAATTGAAACCTGCTGCAAAACTGGGCTTTTCTCACTGAGTGCTTGCTCAGTGTTACTGTGAAGTTTCAACATTTTGCAAGCGTGTTTTATTGCTTGTCCTATGTAGTAAATAAAATGCTGAAAAACTGTCCTTCTCCTCAGGTTCGTTGTTTTTGCAGTGATTCTAGTAACTACCACATCACTGAGTATCTCTTAATATACTTGCATAGACATGTGAATTGATGATAAACAGATGGATTTTGAGGAAAACGTACAACAGCAGTAACACACAACCTGGTCTTTCCATGTTCATTCGTATGCTTTTTTTTCGTTATCCCCTATATGCTTTTCTTCCAACCACCCAGCTACGTGTTCCTAAAGAAACACACATTCTTCTCAACTTGGAACCATGCAAGTGTGGCAAGTCAGCTAATAGGAATATATAGGTCATGATATTTCATGTCTTACTAAGCTCTGATTCAGTGTTTTATGTTCTTCCTCAGTTACTTCATCACCACTAGCTGCTGTTGAAGGAGCCAAAATGAATACAAATTATTATGGTTTGAAATAACAAAAAGGAAAAGTCTTTTTCATTACTTAAATATCTATTTTAGGTTCATTTTGAAAAGATATTGTTTCCATTTATTTTCAGAAGGAAAATGTTATGTTTATTTTACTTTCGTTAAGTCAAATGAATGGGCTATGCTCACTTGCTACCAAAGGGAGTTTCAGCACCACCATTAGTGCCATGAAAATCAGAAATAGGCTTGAAGTGACCTGTGGAAACACTGTAATTCTGCCAGCTTCGATGCACATGAGCAGGCTACATCCTTTCTCAGGGGTACAAAATACATAGTACACTGCCTCTGACTTGCCGCAGTGCCCCTGGGTATTTCCTGCTGAGACCTTAGCCATGACAAGCCTGGTTTGGAGGGGACAGTAAATCACGAAGTTGTGGTTGGGAAGGGTGGTTTAAGGACAAGCACACACACTCTTTGCATTTTTAAACCTTTCTAAGCTCAAGCTAACCTTGACTTGGGAAGAGAAACCTCTGTATCTTCCAGTGCTCCTTCCAGGATCAGCCCTGCAACCCTAGGAGCCCCAGTGGGAGCAGCCAGTGGGCAGAATGGATGGGGTGGGCTGGGTCTGGGGCAGGGGTTGCCTTCAGGCATCTCAGCGTTTCCCACATCTGCTGCAACCGCTTGTGAGGAGGGTGCAGGAATTCACATCTACCAGCAGACCAGCCGACCAGCATGAGATGAAAAAGCTGTCCAATAGGTTCTTATTTAATGTATATATTGTTAAGCCAATTAAGTGAGCGGAACAAATACAAAACAGCTTTCGAACACACTGAGACACAGAATCATAGAATCACATCATGATTTGGGTTGGAAGGGGCCTTAAAGATCATCCAGTTCCAACCCCCTGCAGGGACACCTTCCATTAAACCGGCTCACTCAAATCCCCATCCATGTGGTCTTGAATACTTCCAGCGATGGGACATCCACAGCTTCTCTGGGCAACCCATTCCAGTGTCTTTACTTCCTCATACTGGAGAATTTCTTCCTAATGTCTAATCTAAATCTACCCTCTTTCAGTTTAAAACCATACACCTTTAGCCTATCACTACACACTCTTGTTAAAAGTCCCTCTCCAGATTTCTTTAGGTACTGGAAGGCTGTCATAATGTCTCCCAGAGCCTTCTCTTCTTCAGGCTGAACAAGCACAACTCTCTCAGCCTGTCTTCATAGGAGAGGTGCTCCAGTCCCTGATCATCTTTGTGGCCTCTTGACTCACTCATATAGGTCCACGTGCCTCTTGTGTTTTGGGCCCCAGAGCTGAAAGCAGCAATGCAGTTGGGGTCTCATGAGAGCAGAGTAGAGGGGCAGGATCACCTCCTTCAACCTGCTGGTCACGCTCCTTTTGATGCAGCCCAAGATACAGTTGGCTTTCTGGGCTGCAAGCACACACTAAAGCCAGCTCATGTTGAGTTTCTTGTCAACCTGCATCACTCACATCCACATCAACTTTGCTTTCACCAAAGTCAGCAAGAATTTTGCACTGATTTTACTGGAGCAGAGGGATGCAGATACTGAAGGACACTGAAATTCTTCCCTCATGATGTACCCTCTAAATCTTCCTACCACAGGTTGCAATTTGAAAGCCAAATATAATCAAATAACATCTAGCCACTAGGAATTTAGGTATTTTGGTAAATACTAAATGTTTATACACAGTGTGCTGTGAGGAGGTACAGATGAAGGGATGCCTATTGGCATCGGCACTTGTTCTGCTTCTTCATCCCCATTGTAAATCATTGTACACCTGACTACTGGAAAGTGCATTGAGACCATACTATTTGTAAATAGGGAGGTGCAATATCTCTTCAATTTTGCAAGGTCTTACAACCAGCTCACATAGTATCTTCATGCACATTACATATGTACAGTAAAGCAAGGGAAATAAAAAACTGTTTGGAAAACTCTATTCGTAAAGTTGTTATGAGTGATCTGTGATCAGAATAGAGGGATGTGTGAAATGTACAAGGGCTTAAGTCCTTTACTGTTCAATATTTTCATTAATAACTTCAATAATGAAATAAAGAGTATGTTCAGTACTGAATGTTTCTCATTTTGTAGATCATTATACTGGGAAGGGTAGCAAGCACTTTGGTGACTAGGACTGGAGTTCAGAAACATCTTGATAAATGAGCGTAATAGTTCAAAAAAGTAATTCAGTAAGAATGTGAAGTTTCACAGGTTTGCAACTTTCAGTGGCTTATAGAATGGCATGACTCAATACTGTCAAGCTGCTATGAAAAATGGGAAAGAGTATGCTGGGCTGTGCATGTCTTCTGTACAACGGATGACAGACTTCTTCTGAGTCACCAGAGACCCATTTTGAGAGCAGAGAAAGTAAAATAGAGGCAGAAGGAGAAAGAAAAGTGCTTTATGTGTATTGCATATGGATAAGGGGAAGAGGGAAGAGAACATAGTAAAATAAATTTCAAGAAAGAAGTAAGCAAGGATGGAAACAGTATTCCTTGTAAAAAAGGCAGAAGCAAAAAGATTTGTGGTAATATATGCATTTTTCAGCAAAGGGATGAAAAATGTTTCTTCACTGGCATTGTAGAGATGTCAGAAAAGTCTCAGTAAGTTTGCTCTGAGCCAGATTATTTCTATTGACTTTGGTGGAATAACAATGGAAGGACAGTCAGAGAGAGGAAACCCCAGTATCTGAAGAAGTTATCCCAATTTTGCTGGTGTCACTGATTAACATAGATTTAGCAGGACGCAGTCATTCAAACATCTTTAAGACTATTTTAATTATGGGAGAACACATTTTTATAATGGGAGAAGTACACATTTCTGTCACATTGGTGGTTTTGGAAAGAAAATAAATGCTAAAACAAGAAATAAAAACATTACAAACAAACAGTACAGAATTCCTGGAAGTCTTCAGAAGTTCCTGTGTATATAAAAGCGGATATAAGTTTATGATTCTTCTTTTGGAGGAAAGAAAGTCCATAGAGTAATCCCAGACAGTCACTGTTGTCCCCTCTTGATACAGCTGACGTTTCAGCTTTTTCTTTTTTTCAAATATGCTGCAGTCACACAAAGGATCCACAAAAACAAACAAGAAAAATATTTTTAACCAGACAAGAATGTGTAAATATAAACAGGGCTGCTGAAAAGTTCAGTCAGTGCCATTTGTAATTGCAGGGAGCTATAAGGTCTTTGGAGCAAGATAGGCTGCGTAAGTCTGGAGCCCACACATGAAGCAACCCTGAGCACGCTACTGTTGCTAGTTGTAAGAAAATCTTCATTTGGTGCTGGAACCTCCTTCAGTGTGTAACCTTCCATGAGTGTCCTAACTTTTCCATTTTAAGATGTTTCCGTGCTACATCCAAAGTCCCAGATAATGAGGCAAAAGGAAAAAGGAGTGGATGTAAACAAACTTGAAATCTTCCAAACCAGTCAGCATCCCTTGGGCATTTATATTTTCCTCAGTGTAAATCCTTTGATTCCAATCGCAGTTCACTGTACATTTCCCACAAAGAAACAAAAGCAGACTACCCCAATTTGGGGGTTCTGGTGTGGCTGCCTGTGTCACTGTTAGGCCAATGGAGGAGAGCAGTCAAGCTGCTGGGCACAGCATTGCTGCCTGACCAAGCCCAGGTGCCCTGGTCTTGGGATCTCCTGCAGATATTACCACTGGAACCATAAAACAACCTATTGATGTTGACTGTGCCAATGTCAAAATACACTTAAAGCAGAAGATTCCCCATGCGCCTCTCCTAGCTCCCTATGAGCTCTGAACTGATATTCTGCCACTCAGGACACTGTATCTGACAGGTGGAGCATGGTAGGTGGGGATGAGCTGTTCCAGTGTGAATGCAGCTACTGTCTCCCCACAGAAATGACAAATAGCTCCTCCTGTACAGTGCAACCTGTGTTGGCTTGTTTAATTTAGTTTTATTTCTCTGTCTGCTCACACCCACAAAAGTATTGGTGTTTACTAGACTCAGTTTTAGATGTTAAATGGACATGCCAGCAAGCACACTAGGAAAAGTATTATGCAGTTGGATATCTATGTACTGTTTATCCTACGTTGCTCTATACAGAATGAGTCCAGTCAGAGCCTACTCACAAATTCCTATGAGATTTGGAATCTTCTATACTGAAGGAACTTATTCTAACTTAACTTCTATAAATTACTTAAAGAAATGCCCCAAAAGAGAACCAGAGATTTCTTGGACTAGACTTTTATGTTGCTGGGTTTATTTTTGAATGAATTTTAAGAAATTTAGGATTATAGGTAACTTCTGCAGATGTCACCCTACCCTCCATTTCTTGATGAAAGAAGAGTATTTGTTGTAGACTCAAATCTCATGAGATTGCATCTAGATTTATGATTTGTTTGGTTTCTTTTCTTCCAATTTTGAGCATTGTCTAGAAGAAAATACCCAGGACTTGACAGAGATTTAATGACACAAAGGTAATGATGTCCTTAATCTTGATTAGGATCTGACTCCTACTCATGAATCTGGATGTACAGCTCTATACCAAGGAAGAGCATAAAGTAGCCCAGCTCAAATCACAGACATACAAAGGCCTTTTTGCATGCCTGACATAACACACACTTGAGAGCTTTTCTGGACTAGGCCTAGTTCAGGAAGCCTGATAAGATATAGCTCAATCCACTGTGTGACAATGTAAGGAAATGCAAAGCACCAGCTCCTGCCAGAGATTCAGTGGTGATTGATCTCATTCTGAATCAAGACTTTCAGCATCATGAATTTAAACTGTAGCTCTTAAGTGTCTACTACAAAACATATAACTGCTTAAATACATATATTCTTTATAATCATAGAATAGTTAGGATTGGAAAGGACCTTAAGATCACCTAGTTCCAACCCCCCTGCCATGGGCAGGGACATCTCACACTAAACCATGTCACCCAAGGCTCTGTCCAACCTGGACTTGAACACCACCAGGGATGGAGCATTCACAACTTCCCTGGGCAACTCATTCCAGTGCCTCACCACCCTCACAGTAAAGAATTTCTTCCTTATATCCAATCTAAACTTCACCTGTTTTAAGTTTTAACCCATTACCCCTTGTCCTTGGCATCAGCCTACTATACAAGCATGTCAAGGTAATGTTCCCTTACACTTGTAGGCTACCAAAATACAGTCTTCTCTATGTTGCTTTTCGATCTCTACATATACATAGATGTTTACACATGCTTCTCTTGCTAGTTCTTAATTCCAACTCTACTACACCCAAGAAGCCACAGGTAATTTTGGATGATGTCCAAGGATTGCTGGCAGGGAATGCGATGATTCTACAGCACTCTGTTCAGCCTTTACGTTCCTTGGAGCCTTCTGCAGAATAGGTGCCATTAGCACCTATTTGACGTGCATAAGAGTTAGCAAGCACATTTTTTTGCTGCTGTGGCAATGAGCGCCTAGCTTATGAATCAATATATGCTATCAGAAAAGGCTGTGCTTCACCCTGCCCGACTCAACTGAAAAAGTATATGCAGGAGTTGGAACTTAACATGTTAAAGTACGTTTTTACATTCAAAGAAGGCCCACTGGAATAGGGATTATCAGTGAGGAAATGGCATTTAGGGTCACTCTCCAGGCAATGGGATGAGTAGCAGGGTGCTGACACAGCCTTACCTAAGCCAGCCCTGAAGGCTGGCTGAGCCATCATTGCTCCACCACACAGATTTCATAACCCAGACCTTGTTCCAGACATTCAGCCAAAGCTTTCCTTTCCTAACCCCACATAATTCACCGTGCACGCACCACACTAAATCATGATTAACCAACAAGACTTTCAAGCAATTGTAAATCAAATTAGACTGTCCATGGCATCCTTGGTGGGCTCCCCACCAAGATCAGCATCTGCCCTCCCTCCTCATGCTGGAGTGCTTGTCACCTCCCAGTGTCCTCAAGTGTTAAGGGCACTTAGCTCCTAAAAAACAGCTCTGCAGCAGAACTGTTGGGCTAAACACTGTTTTATAGGAGCAGTGAGTAATACTGTACCATATAATTTATCTTCTACATTTTTCTGTAGGTGCTGTTTTGCTCAGAGGCTCCTGGCCTGGAATGCACTGGAATTTTCTAAATACTTCAACTGTAGGATTCAAGGATGGAGGGATAAGTAACTGTGAAACTGCATTATCTATGGAGATCGTTCCTGCCACTCCTGTTTGCCACAATGCAGGTTTACATGTTTGCTTTGAAGGGTTAGTATCTCATTCGCAGGAAGGAAGATTTCTGGTTTCCAGTTCCTCCCTCTGCCACTGGGGCTACCAGAGCCATGAAGCTTCCAGTGGCCAAAGATGATGGCTGATAGCAAGTGCCAAGAGGAAGTCTTGTGCTGACCTATGGGCTCTTTTGGTGAAATATCAATGTTTATGATGCAGACATTCACTATGGAGTAATCTTTTTTAAACTGATGAGTATGTATTCAGGGTGTGAATCATTTAAACACAAAGCAGACACCTGAAATAGCTCAGATGAACCATGCCCCTAAAGGCATCTACGTACCTCTGCTTGCCCTCGGGAAAGCCTGGGATGAGTGGATCAGACACAAACATCTGCTCCAGACACATATAAAGTTAGATGAGATGTTTGCTTCCTCCTGTGCATTTTTCAAGCCATGAGGTATGAGGTTTGCCTTCTCCAGTCACCATCCCAGCCCCACATGGTGCCTATCCTTTGCAACAGACCTGGGCTCTAGAACAGCCACTTGCTCTGTGCTTCAGGCTTTCTTCTCTCATTGAGGCAATTCCAGCAGAGAAAGCAGTAGTTGGGCTCTTTGAGGAATGCCTAATTTTATCTCTTTCCCCCTCCGCCCCTGCTTCCCACCATGGTAAGCTAAAATGGTTAAATGCTTGGGGTTTGGTTGCATGCATTGTTTATCCATACTTTCTCCTGCTTCCATGTTTAAAAGGAAATAACTTGCTACAATAAAGTATCACTAGATGCTGGTAACATCAGATAAGCTAAGCTGGACAAAAATGTTTTCTTTGGCAATTCTCCACTTTCTTTAATTTGGCCAGAAAGCTCAATTTACTTCTGGAAATGCAAAGGCCCCAGTTACATATGACTCTAACACGGTTTCATAGCTTGTCTTGGTAAACTCCATGTAGGGCAAAGAGAACAATCCTGCTATTTTTTTCCCTTGTGTACAATTGGGCTGATAAGCACCAAACTGCACATATGAAAATCCACAATAAATTTCATTTGCATTTGCTTTCTACCTTTCCAGGAAAAAAAAAAGTGAGCCTGTGCAATCTGCTTATCTGCCCCTATTGGAAGCTGTACAATGCTATAACAATGTATAAAGTTGAGCAGAGGGGAGGAAAAAGGGAGCATGCCTGGAGGGTGCCCTTTTGGGTTGGAGACAGCATTCCCACGCACAGAAGGAGGAGCTGAGCATCCCCCTTGCAACTGGCAGGGGTCAGAGGAGCTTCCATACCCCTCTCAGGGAGTGGGACAGGGGCATTGATCCCTTGGCTTGGCAAGGGATGAGGAGAGAGGATTGGAGTGAAGGATCCTTCCATGGGAACGGCTTGTGTGGCAGCTTCTCTGTGGCTCCCATTGGTGAGTATCAGGCTGTAGGGGTCACTCGGGAGATACCTCAGCACACAGGGAGAGAGGGAAGGAGAGGACTGCTGAGGATGGATGCCTCTGCTCCCCTGGGTAAGTGGGTGCTTCTGCTTGCAGTGGTTCTGGGGCCAGGTTTTATCACTCCCTGCTCAGTGCCCTGCATACAACACAGCCAAGAACCTTGAACCAAGAAACCCTAAGCACCACAGAGGGCAGTTATTTTCACCATGTGCAATGAATATGTATAGCTATGCAGGACATATGCACATGGGACCACACATGAACTCACATGTGTTAACGGGTTAACCAGCATGCAGAAGTCACTCCAATGACGTTGCCACAGCCTCATAACTTTACTTTTTGCATCTAACTCAAAGCTTTGAGCTCATGAGCCCTTTTCTGCCTAAAGGCTGGAGTGTGGCACTGCCTGTGGGAGACACAGGGTAGCAGCAGTACAGTGTATTCCCCTTCATCTCCCACCAAGCACCTTGAAAAGCTCTGGCTGGGCTTGCTATAACCCCACCACACTGCACAGTGAGGGGAGCTTCTCTGCTGATGGTGTGTAGCTCCATCGTACAGCCCACAGACAGTGAGTCCCTCACTTTCAAGATAGTGCATGTAGGACTTAGCAGGCTTCACCCAAAAAATGTGCATTGCCAGTGCATTTACTGCACCTACCCTGAGAACTAGTGTCTGCACAAGCAATGGACATATCAAAGATCTCTAGTTTTGACACAGTTGATGGTAGTATGGAAGATGAGCTACATTTCTGGGCAGCAAATACATATGGCATATAGAAAGCCACACCATGAGGATCTTCTCTGGAGTATACGTACAGACCAAAAGACTCAAATAGGCTGGATTTATTAGTTGGGTTTTTTCCCACCCTTTCCTCCCTCCCTCAATAGAAACATTTATGCAATAAAATATTTGTAGATCACAATGTATAAACAATGCACACAACAAAAACAAGAACAGGAAAAATTTAGTGAGAAAAGTGCAGAACTCAATTTTCCAGGCAAAAAAAAACCCAACTGAAGTTCTTTAAGTTGTTTTTTTCCTTTTCAGATATTGAGGTGTTTTTCTTGTGACAGGTTTGAATTTCTCAGGAGTACTCTGCTTAGCCCTGGCTGCTCAAAAGCATATGTGATTTATTTTTTTTTCTTAGTTATAACCAATGTGTAATTTTGGGGACTTAAAATTTGAATTTCTGGTTGAATAACTTCGAAGCAAACAATAATTATGTGCCTCTTCCTGGTGCAGCTGGTGCCAAAACATAGATGAAAGCAAAGTGATTATAGACAAAGGGCAACCACAGGGTGACCGGGTTTCCTTTGGAGTCCATGCAAGTCATTTATGAGTAAATCTAGCCAAGAATCTGCAGCAGAGCCCAGTATGCAGTATTAGGCTGGGTCCTGCATACAAAATACAGTCACTGGATAAAATACTGGAAGAGGCTAATATGGGAGATACCCTATTTCCTGCTGAGCGTCCTCTCTGTATGCCACAGTATCACAGTTCCCTCCTCCATCACCTCTACTGCTTCCTAGGGTAGCTTATAGGAAGTGCTTATAGGGGCAAGGGGTCAGCAGCACAGGCTGAAGAATGCCCCAGCCCATGTCCTGAGGTGGGATGGTTAAATCTGCCCCTTGCACCACTCCAAAAGGAGTTACTGCCCCTCCAGACCATCTTTGCCCTCTTTATTACTTTTAAAGGGGTGTTGCTGCTGTGATTTATGTGGCACCCTGATCTGCTGATACCAAAATGTAGTGGTGCTGAACTGGGTCTTCCAGAACACTGTTTTTCTGGTTGCAGCCCTTAAGATCAAAGAAGGGACTTAATTATTGTGATCTGAGTGCAATTCATTCAGAGGTTTTCTCGAATGCTTATTCACCTCTTCCTGTGGTACAGCTTGCAGACCCAGCTGGCAGTCAGAAAGCAAAAATACACTGCTTTGTGAAGAATCTGACCTTCATTTTTAAATTATTGCTCTGATACAAGCTAAGATGGGGGGGCGGGGAATTCTCTTTCTCAGCTTAAAAGCAAACAATGATTCTCCCCTTTTACTTGGACACTATTCTACCCCATTATTTTTCTCTCTTTGCCATAGAAATGTTGAAATCAAGTCAAACGCTAGGAAGAAAAGATGGTATTGTAAATCTTGCACATAAAAAACCCACCTCAGCCTTAAATAAAGCAAATTCCACCTCTTCCCGGGTTTTACTTTTGAACTTCCTCACCTTGAGGCTTCAGCTTTCTAGTCTGTAAACAGGAATAATACCTTCCTGTCTCAGAGAAGATTAACTGATTCATGTTTGTAGAATGTTGGGACATGGCCCATCTTTGGCAACATTCAAGGTCAGGTGCAATGTGGTTCTGAAGGACCTATCTAGTTGGAGATACCCTATTTCATTGCAGGGGTCACTTCCAACTCCAACTGTTCTATGACTCTGTGGCAAAATATTTATGGATATGGAGATATATAATTGTGCATAGCTGTATGCATCTATGGGTGGAGGTGCAGACTCCTTATTTTGGTGTCTGCCTCCTGTTTTTTCTTTTCTCAATATCACTGTTTTCCTAAAGCACAAAGATTTCTTACAGGGAAGAGAGCAGTGATACATTTGCCTGAAGACGACCTTGCACATGCAGGAAATGTGTTTTCTTGACAATGTACTTTTTGCCCATTTTAAGTACCAGTGTTAGAAAATTTTGGTATTGGATGAACATAGCCCAAAACAGGCTCAAAACCAGCTTTCACTAGCAATGTACTCTCACACTGCCATACCTTTTAAAGCAATCTATAACTGAAAAGGGCAGCGATGCTTCACCTAGGACATCCCTCTCTTTCCCTAATTTTCCGGGTTAATATAACATGTTACTGAATGTCATGGTTTAACCCCAGCTGGCAGCTCAGTCCCACACAGCCTCTCACTCTTCCATGGTGGAATGGGAGAGAGAGAGAATTGGAAGAGCGAAAATGAGAAAACTCGTGTGTTGGGATAGAGACAGCTTAATAGGTAAAGCAAAAGTCATGCACATGAGAAAAGCAAAACAAGGAATTCATTCACCACTTCCTGTTGACAGGCAGGTTCAGCAGACAGCAGGTCTCCATCACACATAACAGTGACTTGCGAACACCATCACTCCAAACATCCCCCCCTTTCCTTCTTCTTCCCCCCCCCCAGCTATAGATGCTGAGCATGACACCACATGATCTGGAATATCCCTCTGGTCAGCTGGGGTCAGCTGTCCCGGCTGTGTCACCTCCTGACCTCTTGTGCCATCCCCAGCCCGCTCGGTGGTGGGGTGAGAAGCAGAGAAGGCCTTGACTCTGTGTAAGCACTGCTCAGCAGTAACCAGCAGTTTCCGGCACAAATCCAAAGCATAGCTCCATACTAGCTGTTACGATGAAAATTAACTCTATCCCAGACAAATCCAGCACACTAAACTGACTTTTCTGAATTTAAACCAAACCAGATCTTGTTTTCTTTCTGTTGCCAGCATCCCCTGAAAGAGCAGACACAGGCTCCATGAGCAGCCCTTTGTTGGGCTGCCTCCCACACCCAAGACCACATCAATACTACCTTTTGTTCCCAGGACATGTGAGCCATCCCCTGTTCTTCACAACGCCTTTTAGTTTGCTGCTTTGGGTTTTTGCAGGCTTTCCTCTTTCCTCCAGCTTTGGGAGATGGAAATTTCATGGCAGTCAATCACAGGCTGTTCAACACCATGACATCTGGAAACTCCTTCCCTAAATGATGGCAGGCTTACAGTGCGATAACCATCTGCTTGGCCTGACCACCATTTCCATTTTTCTTTGTCTCCCACAAAGGTCTTAACAGCCCTCATTTGCTTCTCATTCCCTTCCAAACTGGACAGCTAGAATTTCCCTTTTTCTCCCTTTACCCCCGTGCAAGGAGCAAAACCAGAAGAGAACACCTGTTTTAGAATCCAACTCAGAACTTTTGCTTTTAATATTATTGTTAACAAAATACAAATACGCATATTCCAGTTTGGATGGAGAAACCAGCACATCACATATTTCTATTTTCCATTCAAAAAGAAAATCTAAACTTTTATGTTTTAACATGTATCTTTGTGTGCACTTTCCAAAAATGACTTTTCATGGTCTTAGTTATGTCTGTTTCTTGTCCTGCTCTGGTACAATCCCCTGTACTATTACCTTTTCTCCATCCTTCATGCTTGATGGAGGTTATAGCATTGCACTGACAAACCTTGTCAGAACAAGGAGCTAATCGATAAAGGATTACAGAAACCCCTGTTTTCATTTTCTAACATGGACCTGCTAGAACTCTGCTGCAATACAGAATACAAAATAATAAAGATGTAGTCCAGAGGGCAAAATGTCACCCTCAACACATTTAGCAAACACATTTTCAGCCACTGAGTCTATATATTCCTTTATACACACAAACAGGAGGCCAGGGGTGCGTGTGCACATATTATGGAATAATGACTGACTTCCGTTTAAGGCTCTTCACAGTTGTGAAATTCTTACTTATATTACTCCTTTTTGTTTAATTAGGGACAATAAAAGAATGGATTCAGTTGGCTTCAGCAAGGAGTGCAGTGTTTCCTGCTGCTAATAAGAAAAAGGTGGGTGACAAAACCAAAGCGTTGCAGCACTGATCAGCATGTTTACCAGCTTTTCCAGCTGCTTAAAATCAAACACATCCACAGGAGAAATGGTCCTTGTGGCAAAAGGTCAAAAACATTTTGCTTGCTTTGCCAGTAAGGAACTATGTTATCCTGATGAACCATTTAGAGATGTCACTAAATGGCTCTTGTTCTGTTATATTAAACCTGACAATAATCTAGGTTTCTATTCTGGTATTATTCAGCTCCTTTCAATGCAATTTAACAGCTGGAAATGAGAAGAAGGCAGGTCCTTGTTACCAGGCAACTCTTTCCAACCACCAGCAGTTGCCCCAGGGGCCAGGGTTTGGGAGCTGCTCTGCAATGACTGCTCTTCTCCCTTCCTCCACACGCGGCCTGATGCACAGAGGCTGCTGCAGTGTGAGCTCCCCCTAAGAGCTCAGAGCATCTGCAAGAGCTGTATCTCATGAAAACTATGGTTTCCACTCTCACCATCCCATTATATTGTGTT
Source organism: Melopsittacus undulatus (assembly GCF_012275295.1). Taxonomy (NCBI): domain Eukaryota; kingdom Metazoa; phylum Chordata; class Aves; order Psittaciformes; family Psittaculidae; genus Melopsittacus; species Melopsittacus undulatus. The sequence goes on along the minus strand of NC_047528.1, from coordinate 60,684,581 downwards.
ATATAGCTGAGAGTTTAGCCACTGACTTCCAACAAGCCAACATTTGTCTATTTATATGCAATTTTTAAGTTACATGTTTATTGCTTTGAGTTAATGAACACAATAAAGAATACATCGTGTTCTTCCACTAAGAAGCCCATTTCAAAGCCCGTAATGGGTATCAGTACATTCCCTCCTGCCTCCAACACACAGCTCACACTAATGTAATTTCTCAGCAAGCTCACCTGCCAACTTGGTGTTTATGTTATCCCTTGTGCAGCTTTGTAAGCTCAACTGTATGGGCTTATATTTGTTATTACTGTTTTGCTGCGATGTTCTTTTACTCCTCATCCCACCCTTCAATATATTTAAATTTATTTTAGCCTTATTCAAGTACCTAAAAGTACCCTAGAAAACAAGCACATGTGGAATGCATAGGAATAGAAACCACGATGACCTCATGCATAGTATATTAGCTGGCTTAATACAACACAAATCACATCCACTAGCAACATTTATGAAATACCTTACCTCACTCCAAAGTTCATTCATATCCCAAGAGCCTGGTTTGGGATTCAGTCTTGTTGAACTCTTGTCGTAAAATCATAGAGTAATAGAATGGTTTGGGTTGGAAGGAACCTTAAAGATCATTCAGTTCCAACCCCCCGCCATGGGCAGGGACACCTCACACTAAACCATGTCATCCAAGGCTTTATCCAACCTGGCCTTGAACACCGCAAGGGATAGAGCATTCACAACATCCTTGGGCAACCCATTCCAGTGCCTCACCACCCTAACAGTAACAACTTCCACTTTATACCCAATCTAAAGACCAGGTTGCTCAAAGCCCCTTTGTGTAAGTCAGAAATGGGCTCAGTATGTTGATGCCACCTTTTCTCTTGACTCTTTCCCAGCAATTGGACAGGTCGACATAGTTTCTTCATCACAAGATATTCCATATTTTAATTCAGCACACTTCCAGGGGGATGAGGGCAGCAGAGAAGAGAGAAGGAACAGATGCTTACACGTTGGTGCATACTTGCTTCAACTCAAGATTTTATTGGCTGCAGAGAAGCATTCGGTAGGCAAACTAACAGTGCTGAGGAAAAAATGGTTCTTGCAAAGGTAATTCCTATGGTCATTCCATCCAGCGTATGGACATGGCAATGGCTAGCACCTGCAGGACAAGGAGCCTTTCTCTTTTTCTTCCTCCAGCATAATGTATCTGTGTCAGAAAGTGGGGTTTGGATCCTACTAGTTAGGGAGTACTTTTCTTCTACATCTCTCTCCATGTATCCAGTTCTGTTTCTTTATCTAAGTCTTTTTTTCTCTCTCTAATCGACATTTGCTTATTCTTCTCATCCATTTCTTTCTCCATCAAAATTAACCATATTTTCAAGGTTAACTCTTTTCTGTTTGAGTCAATATATGTTAATTGTTAAAAAGAGTTAAGCTGTATAATGAGACCTTTTCTGTGTTTGTTTTTATTAGAAAATGTTCAAACAAAACATACTGGATAAGAGGAAACTTATGCCATTAGCATTATTGGAGACCTCTTGATGAAATATCACATCCTCCAACAAAAGCATTGACCTGATCTAAACACAGACACATGTTTGTGTGGCTCCAGGAAGGATTTATATTTGGAAGAGTGGAGGGGAGAGTAATTTTTCCTGTTTATCTAGGAATCTGAAAATAGCCTGAATTAAAGCATGGCTCCTAGTTGTTTTTAGTGACAGTTTTCCATCTTTCTGACAGATTCTTTTTCATCACCATTCTTATTCTACATCAATCTGTATCTCTGAATGAGGTTTCATGCATACATTAGTAACATCCTTCAACAGAACCGCATGACCATCATCATTATGCTGAGTGCCTTGAAATCTTCTTTGAAGACTTATGGCCTATTTTCTTTCTATCCTTTCAGCATTCTCTTTTCATTAACACAAGCACTTCATAATTTTGATTTATTTTGATTCATTTTACAACCAGACATTAAGTGAAGCCAATGTGCTTCAATATCAATCGTATTTAAAAAGAGAAAGTGCTGGCTGTGCAAAAAGCCCGAGCTCATCTGTGTCAGTGGCATTCCAGGAGAAGATCCACCCTGATCCGCCACATGGGTTTCCCAAGCAGGAGGGTTTGCACTGGTACCATGAAAGGTTCCTGTCTTGCACTCTGGGTTCAATTCCTGCTGATGACAAGAAGAAATCTTATTTTTTTTAGCCTGGGAACCTGTACCTTTTCTCATTAACTTAGGCCCATGTGGGGAAGCTCCACACACTGCTACAGGAGCTCTTTCATCTTTGCATGAAGCAGAAATGCAAATCCTCATCTCTTTTTAAAAAATACACTGTTTTAGTAAGGATTTTGCATGTGTGTATGTGTGGATACAGTAAGATATTTGGGGTGCTGCTTTTTCGATGTAAATTACCTGTCAGTGATGTCCTAGAGTTATTTATAATCTGTCTGCTCACAACGCTTCCAGTTTGTGAGTTCCCTACTCTGCCTGTTCACATGTGGGTAAAAATCATGATGTTTGATTTAAAATCAACCTCTACAGAGTTTTAATGCCAAATAGCAACATAAGGAGATAGAAGCATTTAGTGATGGGTGCTTTATCCTCACGCAAGAAAACTATTACGCCTTAAATGTAATATTCTTAACTGTGCATAGCAAAGGAACAGGGCTTCTCTGACAAAGCGGTTAGCTCCACAGTCTCATGTTTGGATCACAGAGATCCGGATGTCTTTTCCAAAATGGAGGAAGCAAAGCTATTCTTTTGAAAGCCATTCATTCCAAAGGGAATAGGAAGTAGAAGGCAGAGTCAGCTATGTAAAGACCTCTTCCAGTTTCTTCTTCCTCTCTGCAACCTCTTCTTGTAATGTTGAAGACAACAGCCCTGTTAGGCTTCATACCTCCCAGGTCCTCGGTGTTACCTGCATCGTGGTGACTCAGATTGCACAGAAAACAGACCTTCTGGTCCCCCATCCCCACTTCATCCCTTCTTTGACCTGCAATGGTGTTTAATGAACAGGGAGCCCAGATGTTGTGTAGGCTGGAGCAGGAGTTCTGGTGCTGTTGCTCAGTTCCAATTAGTCCAAGAGGTCACCTGTGGAACAAGTCTCTCAGACAAGCAGGACATTGGCATGTTCTGACCAGGAGTTTGTACATTGTCTCACTTGCTTCAGAGGGAGTGCCACTCCTCAGATGAACAATTTGTTTTTGCTGGTGTGAAAGCCATTGAAATCTCATTGACCTGGAACCAAGACAGGCACAGAGGGGACTACAACTCTTCCCAGCTTCCTGTCCTTGAAGCCTCCAGTTTATCTTCTGGCATCAGGCTGTGAATTGTACTTCACACAACTAAGCAGCAAGTTCCAGATCTTATTGCGCTGCACATATTTGGCATGCGCCCAGCCTCTGGTGCATTCAGGTCAAGGATCGTAGAATTAGCTTGCTCACTCTCACTGGGATTTGCTGGTTAAGCATGCTGCCCTCCACAATCATTTAATATTTTAAACATCCTGATGTAATCTCACATCCTTTTACTCCTCCCTCCTTGTAAATAAAAGAAAAAAAAGGAGTCTTTGAAGCACTTTTGAAGGAAAAATGACAAGAGATAGTCATGGAATGAGTATGTGAAACAGCCACTTGTCCCTAAAAACTGAGATACTTTCGGCACTGTGGGACAAACTGTAGGACATAAGTCTAATCAATTTTTCCTTGCCATCAAACAAGTACATGGAAAAGCTGGTCCTTCAAAAGTCAGCAAGAACAACCCCCCAGTACTGCCCCTTGCCAAACGAATGGTGGATGGAAGGAAGGAAAGGCACAATTTGGAATCCCTTCCTCTTCTCCGTTACTCAGTACCTTCAACTATGAAGTTGTGAGGCCTATTTACTTTTTTTTGTACATCTTAGTTTCATTCTACAGTTTTGTACCTACAAATGTTATTAGTTGCAGGAACCTAAATGAACTTTGCTCAGTTACATCTTCTTCCACTACACTTCCGCAGCTCAGCTACATACTATGCACTGCTTTACACTGAAAGGCTACCTTTGGTATTTTTTATCACTTCTTCCAAAATTTGCTAAATTTGGTGCATATTTCTAATTCGTGTCTATAAACCAATGGGATCTAATCCTATAGGTTCAGATTTACATGTGGAAATCTCTGTACCTGGATTATTTTAAAGTCAAAAGGGAGCCTAGAGTGGGACATGCTGAGAGTACAAGTAGTTCATATAACGTTGTTTTAATGTTTCCTGAATTATTTTTCCTGTCTTTTCTTTTGTTATGTTCTGTAAGACCTCACTGTAATAGCTAAGATCAGATGGTATAAAGCCATGAATTCTGAAGGAAATGAAACTTGCTTTATGCAACTCATCACTTAAATCTGCCTTAAATGCTACATGCAGTGCCAGAAGAAGGGAAGGTGGAAAATGTGACTGTTAAAAGGATTTCTGGGTTCACTCAAATCAGTGTTTGATGTCTATGCCAGGCAACTTACTGGAAACTATAATAAAGAATAGAATTAGTAAACTGAATACATACTGGAGAAGAATCAGCATTACGTATCAAGCAGGGTGCCATGTTTTGCAAGCCCATTAGAGTTTCAAGAAGTAATCTTTTTCCTGGTTTTTTAATATAGATAAGATGGTTCTGATAATATGACATACCTGGATTTCAGAAAGCTTCTGACTTGGTCTTTCACCATAGGCTCTCAAAGTGTATTCATGGAGAATGAAAGGGGTTGGACTAGATATTTTGAGGTCCCTTCCAACCCTTGGGATTCTGTGATTCTGTGAATAAAACAAATGTCTAAAAGAAAGTAAACTCATCACTAGATCACACAATAAAGCTGTTCCCAGAACCCACAAAAATTTCTGCTGTTCAACATCTTCAGAAATTTTAAGGAGAAACTGAATACCATGAGGACAGTTGGAAAATAATACAAAACCTGTATGAACAGCCAAATCCTAAACTGGCGATTGAGCATTTCAGAAGACTTCTGGGAAAAATAAATACTCTTCTGTTGGCTTAGTGAGCTAAACTGACTTGATGAGAGGTCACATCAACTTTCTTATGCCATTAAAGCTTTCTTGACAAATGTATAGAGTTGGTGTTACTGGAGTTACCTGTCACACCCACCACAGATAACAGGGACAGTAGAAATGGGCAGCCTACATGCAGCTCTGATCATACAGCGCTGGGTAACAGCTAACAGGATTTCCACATTGGACGTGTCCTGCGTGTCCACATGGACAGGGAATGGTAAAGGATGACTTGCAACATATTAGTGTAAACTGCATCTATATATTTCTAGAGGATTTTACCCTAAAATACTAGAATAAACTGAAAATTTAGTTGTGAAAAATATATGTATCGGGATGTGTGGACCATCACTGAGTGGTTTGGGCTGGAAGGGACCTTAATGATCATCTAGTTTCACCTCCCCGCCACGAGGAGAGACACCTTTCCACTAGATCAGGTTGCTCAAAGCCCCATCCTGGGGGGCTTTCCAGGGATAGGGCAGCCATAACTTCTCTGGGCAGCCTGTGCCGGTGTTTCACCAGTCTCATAACAAAGAATTTCTTCCTAATGTCTAATCTAAATCTCCCCTCTGTCAGTTTAAATCCATTCCTCCTTGTGCTGTCACTACATGCCCTTGTAAAAAGTCCCTCTCCAGATTTCTTGTAGGTCCCCTTTAGGTACTGGAAGGCTGCTCTAAGGTCTCCCCGGAGCCTTCTCGTCTCCAGGATGAAAAACCCCAGCTCTCTCAGCCTGACCCAAGCTTCTCCCGTAAGGCAGCACTGGATTGGGTTTAGTGCCAGCTTCTCCCTCTATAGCGAGGAACCCGGCAGTACGGGAGCCAGCCGCCTTTCCTCCAGCTCCCCGGAGCCGGCTGCCCGCCCATCAGCCCCGCTGCTCACATTCCTCCCCGCAGCTCAGCACGGCCTTTCCCTGTGGCCGGGCAGGTACGCGGGGCCGCTCTTCCCCGCCGCGAGGTGTGTCCCTGGCTGGCGGTGACCTGGCGAGCGATTGGGTAGGACGGGCGAGCGGCTCCCCGGCTCCCCTGCTGGGCTCCCCGGCGCCGCGCTCCCGCAGTAGCAGCGCGCTCCCCAGCTGCGCCGCCGCCCGCCCGCCCGGCTCGGCTCTGCTCTGCTCCTCCAGCGCCCGGCTCATCCCGGCCCAGCCCGGCTCGGCTCGGCCCGGCCCGGCCCCAGCCGCCGCCGCACCATGCCGCATCCCTCGGCGCCCCTCGGAGCCGCCCTGCTGCTCGTCCTGCTGGCGGCGGACTCCTCGCAGAGTGAGTACCGCGGGAGGGGGGTGGGAACCGTCCCTGCGGCACACGCCGCATCCCGAGCATCCCCCACCGCCGTGTGTGTGTGCGTGAGAGCGGGCTGGGGAGGTACTGGGGATGCGGTGCGTGTGTTGAGGGGGGGATGAACAGCCTCACGGTTGCGGCGGGCGGGAAGGCGGCGGCGGTAGCAGCAGGGAATGCCGGTGCCGCGGCGGGGTCACCAGTGTGAGGGGTCGGAGCGACACCGCAGCGACCCCCGGGCGGGAGGGGGGTGTGCTTGCTGCCCCCGGTTTGGTGTGCGGGGCCCGGGGTAACAAGGCGGCCGGGCAGGCGCAGCTCTTCACCGCTGCCTCTCCTTCCTCCTGCTGCTCTCCTCCTCTTCGTCCTCCTCGTCCTCCGCACATCCCCGGCGACCGGCGGCCCAGCCGTGCTGCTGCGCGCCCCGGAGGCTGCCCAGTTCCTGAGGCAAAGGCAGCGGCGAGCCTACCAGATCTTCGAGGAGACCAAGCAAGGGCACCTGGAGAGGGAGTGCGTGGAGGAGCACTGCAGCAAGGAAGAGGCCCGGGAGGTGTTTGAGAACGACCCCGAGACGGTAAGGACGCAGAGCCTCCGTGAAGATTGGGGTGGCTTGTCCGCTCTGCCTTCCCTCCCACCATCCATCCTTTCATCCCTCGATCCTTCTATCACTCCATCCTTCCATCCCTCCATCCATCTGTGGCTGGGTGCCAGCTGCCTGCACAGCTGGTGAAGCCACTGGGAGGAGGAGAAGGAGGAAAAAGAGGAGAAAGAGGAACTGGAACCATTAGGTGGATGACTGGAAGTCACCCACCATAACTAGCACCCAGCCTGTGCAAGGGCTGTGTCAGTGCTGTCTGGTTAGGGTTAAAAATGCTCCCAGGAGGATGGTCTGGATGAGCAGCCCAGCCTGACACCTGCTGTATGACTGCTCTCTCCAGAGAGTGGAAGGTCCCTGCTCACCCATGATGTGAATCCATGCAGCAAGACCAGTGCAACATAATGCTGTGGCTTCTCTGTCTGGACACCTTACCATCCCTCTTTCCTTAAGCCTCCTATCTCAGCTGTATTTAAAATCCCCTTAATGTTGCGGCATATGTCAGAATAGGGGTTTCTCAGAAGAAGTATGTCATAAACACACTGTAATCCTTTCAGGCCATATTCAGCTTGGTCAGCATTTTGGAATCAGTAGGTTCATGACATACCACTGCAACAGCAGGAGAGCATATGTACAAGAATGTGGTGTTGCTGCACATCTAATACTAAGTGTGAATTCACCTTTACAGTGTGTACACTGGACACAGAGCTTTTTCCAACCTTCTCCAGGCTGACTTTCCCTTCAGTCTTCTTTTCACTTTGGGCAGCATGTGGTTGCATTTGTGTTGCTTAATTAAGCTTGGCTTACTCTTCCAATTATTTTACACCTCCTCTCTACGCTGTTTTGGATAGGCTGTTCTTGTTGCAAAGATTATCTGGCATTGATTTAGCAGTGGGAAGTGGATTTTCTTGGTGTTCAGACTGAAGCTTGGTATTGCACAGCATGTTCCTATTAACAATATGATGCTCTAGGGAGAAGATGGGACAGAGTTTGTGAGTGCATGTGTACACAGAGACACACCACAGGCAAGGGAGGGACTGAGATGTTTTATGCTTCAGTCAGACAAGTCTTGACATGTGTGCTTCATTAGCAGGCTCAGTGCTGGATATACAGAGCAGTAGCTTGCTGTCACAAGGCAGTAGTAAGTACAGCAACAACATTGTGATGCTGGCTTTTGTTTTTGACAATCTTTAATTTAGAGCTTAATACAGAGCACTTGCCCAGGCAGTGTTTAATGGTACACCTCTTATGTGGACGTGTGCATCTGCATGCAGCAGTGTTTGCTTTTGTCCTCTAAAACTGAGCTAATACAGAGTATGGATAACTGTAATGTGGCGAGAATAGCTGACACAGCAATTTCCATATTCCTGTTCAATAACATAACTTTAAGCTCAGTATAAATATTCACCATATAGTAGTGAATGCAGGGAAAAATACCCCAAATACGATTTTGTATTAGTCTGGAATAAAGGTGATCTGAGGTCACTGGTTTTGCTAACAGGCTTCTGGCCATGAAGGCAGCCAAAGGCAAAGCATGGATAGATCAGTTTAGAGGGTGGTAGACTCTGTAAATATGTCAGGAGTCTTTAGCAATATTAAGTACTTATTTTGTATATTGGAAAAAATATATAGCTCTCCTACTGTAATGAAAGCAGTGAAATCACTTTCATTTACATTTTTTTAACATGTAATATAAATTGTCTAAGAAGATCCAGTCATGCTTTTAAGTGTGCTTTACAGGACAATGCAAATTTTCTGTCTTTGCAAATGATTTTGATTTTTTGGGGTGTATTTGGTTTGTTACTACTGCTAGGTCTCTCTCTAGTTCTGAAGACCTCTCAAGAAATATCAGCAAGGTAGATGAGCTTCTAGTGTCTGTGCCCCTTGCTTACTTTAGATGCGCTTCTGCACCAAAGTACTGTATTTTATAGTACTTTAAGGTCTGCAGTGACATAAGAGCCTACCTTTTCTGAGACACAAACCTCCCAAGAGCTGTGAACATGCCTGTTACGTGCAGTATGTCCTACTCCTTGCTGTTACTTTGCTTCAGTTTGACTGGGAAGCAAGTGTGCTGCCTATCGGGGTTTTATGGCCCTTCCTATCCATTCTGCAATCAGTATGCGGCATAAAGGCAGCAGCTGCTGTTCAGTAACAGTTTTCTAATGCATGGTGGCAGAGTTCACGTGTGTAGGCTGTTATCACTCTACGCACTGGAAGCCTCCAGTGCTTTGTAAGGCTTAGATGACTGCTCCTCTGGCAGTATCTGTGGCTTTGAGTATTAATGCATGCCTGAGGTAATGGAAGATACCATGTTGTCATTTCACCGATGCTGTATAGGATACAACCAGGGTGTTGTATCCTGGTGACTGACAGACGAAGGAAGCTAGCTGAGGCAGACTTGACTCAGGAAAGATGAAAACTGTTGATAAACAATGCCTTGCAGTTTGAGGAATTACAGTTACTGCAGTCACACTTCAGTGTGTTGTCAGGCTGCAGCTGGTCCATGCAGGTAAAGAGAGGAGTTTTTATTGACCAGGAATGATTCCGTGTAGTTTAGGAAGGCTGAAACTTTTGTTTCTGCCTGCTGAACCTGGTGACGTGCAGTAACTTCTTAGGTCATAGCAGAAACAGCTACAGCTACTTTTTGTACTGCACTGAGCCCTGTGGATAACCTTGTAGTAGGTAAGCTATGAGGAACACATCAGTGCGCTGCTCATCTGTGCTGCTGTATCTCCCGGGTTTTATGCTTTAAAGCATAAAGTGAGCATGCATATAGACATTTGGCTGTTTTCTGTCCCATGGAAGCAATGGTCTTGCATCCTTGACAGCTGAAGGTTAATTTGAGATTCATTAATAGCTTTTTGTTTCTCTGACCTAAAGAAAAGCTTGCCATATGAGCACAAGTATTGTTTCTCTTCCCTGTCCCTCCATTAGATGATCTAATGTAAAGGAAATGTATGAGTCTTCCTTAAAAACCTTGCCATTCTTAACTCTCCTATGGTTGTGTGAAGAGAATTTGAAGGCCTAATTTCAAGATCTGTAACTTAAAGATGTGATTGGAAAGTGCTAACTTAAAGATGTGATTGGAAAGTGCATTAACTGATTCAATCAGACAGATGAAGAAAGGCTGTAGTGTAGCTTGTGATGCATATATATATATACACACATGTATATATATTATATATATCTCATAATACCCTTCTTGCATGCCTTCCATTGTTTCAGTGATCAGCTTTCCAAAGCAACATCTGCAGGCAGTCAGCAGGAGATACACATTCTCTGAAACCTGAATTCGGGTGTTGCCACATGTGTGATTACTTACATCAACTGCTAAGAATAGTGTATTAGGCAGGGCTAAATAGTCATTCATTTGCAGGCCAGTGCAGCTTTTGTCTTTTATGTTACGGACAATATAAATATCAGCTCACCCAGACTGGAGGAAGGAAGATCAATTGAAACATTTTTAGATTGTATTCTTATTTTAGGGGGCAGAACAAAACTCAGTCTGTGCCATTTGTATGACTATACATGGTAAAAACAAGTGTGAGCCTGGGTTAATGAGTCCTGCAGCCTATCTTTTTCATTATGTTGATTATAACATCCTTAGATATTACAGCAGAATTCTGGGATGGTTCCTGTTTTGCTAGATTGAGGTACCAAACAGAAACATGAAAAAATAATACGTTGTGAAAAAAGAAGGGTGGGAAGCATGTTCATGGGAGGTATGAGGCCTGTTTCTAAATGTGATCTATTATAAAGATATGCTAGGTGTGATAGATGAGATGAAGTTGCAAAATATCTTTGTGATAGAGATAAGCATGTTATCTTACTTGAAATGTTGATGGGGCCTTATAAAAAGCAGTACTGCAGAAATATTTAACCTTGGTATGCAGTCAAGGTATTACAGCTTATTAACTGACTGATAAACTGCCCTGGAATTTCACTGACCTGTTCTAAAAATGTGGTCATCCAAGGGGCAGAAGGGATCATAGTTAATGGTGTTCTTGGAAACGCTGATTTCACTGAAGAGTAAATACAACAAAATGTGCAAGCAGTTTCTCTGTTTTGAAAGGGTCAGCATAGGGAAGGTGTTCAAATGCAGCCTCTTGTAATTTGGTATCACAGTATTATCAGTACAGTATTTGTCACTGCACATCTTGCTTCTTGTTGCTACTGTTGAAGAATTACTGGTCTTCCTGCAGGTCACGATTAGATTTGCCATGCTGAATGTTTTGAAAGGTGCTAGGCCCACCAGAAAAATATGATGTAGGTCAGCCTGGCTGCCTCTGTTTACTGTTTATGGATTTGTCCCTCAATAGAGTACCTTGAAAAGCTAGCTGGTTTCCATATGCATGCAGAATGAACATCTGATTGACAGGCAGGGACATGAAAAGTTCTCATGCTTTTTGAGGGACTTGCATCCAAACTGCTGTTAAAATCTATGGCTATGCATAAAATATGGGCAGAGAATCACAAAGTAACTTTAAGGGGACTGAAGAGGTCTCTAGTCCAGCCATCTAGTCCAGTTTGGTGCTTAATGGCAAGAGCAGCAGTGAGACCAGACAAGGCTTTTCAGGGTTTTTTGCAGTCATGTCTTGAAAATTACTGGTCCTAACAAAGCATCCAGCAATGTCAGCATTCTTTCTGCTAGGCTGGGTGTCGTGGTTAATCTGCCAAAATGCAGATGAAACAATGTACAGGGTGTGATAATGGTCAGTTTGGTTGGTTTTCATAATGTTAGTGGTTCATTGGTTTTGTTTCTTCATTTGTTCCACTATGTGACAGGGTCATGATAACACAGATGAGCTGCATGCATAGACTAGAGTCATCCAAAGTTTGATCTTTTAGGAGGGGTGCTTGGCAGACAATATTTAGGTCTTATTTCTAAGAATAGCAAGGTAAATACACACTTGTAAATACTAACGGGAAAAGTATGAAGGCATGTAGGGGGAGGAGAGGAGTTACCGGGAATGTTAAGGAGTGTAAAATTTCTTGGAGTAATTTAGTGAATGTTGTGTAGTCTAGACATGAAAAATACTGATACCATCTTTAACTAGAGATGTCATCATCCCTGTATAGAATATTCCTCTCTAGAACCAAACAAAAATCTAGTTTTATCTGTTGTGAAAATCCTTCTCAATATGTTGACTTGTTATGGCATTTTGGAAGTGTGGAAGAAGGACTAGATTTATAGCTGGTATAAATTGATGTATCTTTTCTTGTCAGTGCAGAATTCATCTGAGAGAGGGAGGAAGTTACTGGAAATCTCTGTACTGGTGCTTTAGCCTGCTTGGATTCAGTATATGGAAAAATGGATTCCCAGGCACAGTGGTACCTACTTCATAGATTTTGAAAAAGAAAATACAGGGAGATTAGACTTTTGCCCAGGAATGTACTACAGGAGAGAAGAAGGAAGTAGAAAAATTTGAGTGTCCAGATACACGCCATAGTGCCATCCCAGCTCTCTGCTGGGATGAGATCTGCATGTCGACCAGGTGTTCTCCATTCCCTTTCTTTCTTCTCCATGTAGTTTCTTATAAAGGAAACACAGGACAGGAGAGCATTGTACCAAAATCCAGTGGGTTTAACTAATCTGGAAGGCAAACAGATTGGGACTGTGGAGCAGGATGCGTGTATCTGCTTGGCAGTAGAGACACAGCATTTGTGGTGATGGAGTTCAGTAGCAGGAGGGTGACTAACATATCCCTGCCTGCTTTAGAAAGCATGTATTAGCTAAATGCTGCTTTATCAAAAGTTGAGAACGGTGTACAAAGCTTTGCTGGACTCAATCCTACTTGGTCTTCATGTGGGTTAAGCCCAGAAGTTCAGAATAGACCTTGAAATACTGAGACACCACCACATTATGAATGTGCTATGTGCTAACCCCCTTGTGCATCAGGACAGAAGGAACAAGAGAAGACAAAAGTGGCTAATATTACATTGAGGAGCTGTTTAAGACAGAATGGAAAAAGATGCAAAGAATGGTAAATTGAAGCAGGGGTATTATACAGCTTTGGATCAAGAAACGGTAATGGAAAAACAGATGAAGTTAAGGTAAGGCAGGTTTTTTTGGAGGAATGCAGCTGCCTAAGAAATCAGGTAAGAGACTGAGGAGAGGCTTTACTTCTCCTCCGCTCACATCACTTTTCAGGCTTTGATTTCACATCTGAGAGCTCAGCTGATGTAGTTGGAGTAAGTAACTCCCTTGTCTATTCTGTTCATCCTTACTGCACAGTGATTTGTGCAACTGCATGGACCACTGCGAGTAACTGATCTAAAGAAGAGTAGTCTGGAGAGAAAAATTCTCAAGCCAATGAGCAACCAAGCCTTGGAGAATCTGATCGAAGTTTTTCATCAAGTCTCCCTTCTGTGTCTCTGTCTTCATCACTGTTTTGTTATGACCTGCTGTCCTAGAGGCTTTCCACAAATGCACGACTGTGGGGAAGTTTCCTTATTTATTGTTTTTGGTTTTCTTCCTGTTCTTTTGAGTGACGCCTGGAGGAAAAGCAAAATTGGAAAGTACGGAGGATACTCGGGGGGGGACAAGTGCTGGTGTTGTCTTCACTCTGCACACCTGTCAGAACAAATGGTACATAGGTGAAGAAGTAAAAGGAGAATGGGTCATGCTTGCACTGTACACAATCTTGTGCATCTGGAGAGCTACCACATTTGGCTGATGCCTGGAACAGGGAGTTCTGGTTCACTTCCAGAAGACATTTAGGACAGGAACAGATGAGCAAAAGTTACTTAGTTATTAAAATAATGAATAGGGAAGTAGGAGATCAGATTCTGTCACAAGGGTCTAGAGTTGTCTCAGATGTCACTTCACTATACCTCACTTGCCTGTCCCCTCTGAAGCCAAATCCAGCAATTCCTTAAAGTGGACAAGAGCTGTTAGTGTGAGTTGTAACCTCTGCAGCTAAGCAAAATCTGAAGAAACATTTAAGAAAATAAAATTATGTTGACAAAAGGGAAAAAATGCAGTATTTCTTCACTTCCGTGTATAAAATGTTACAGAGCCTATAAGAGAGGTCATGAACATTTAAATCATGTTGGACAGGATATATAATCTGTTCTGTTTGAAATATGGCTTAAATAAGTGCAGAGTAATGATACCATATAGGATGCTGAAGGGAGACAGCCATTTACTATGCTGTTTTGCTTAATTTGACTGAAGTTTCTAAGTGAGTTTTAGTTTAACCACACAAAAAGACTGTAACTATTGCTACAAATAAGGATTCGAATGAGCAGGGCTGAGTGAAGATCTGTTACTGAACTGAGATCTTCTTTTCAAATTGCACATTAATACAGCTGGAGGGAAAGTAGCCTTTCCAACCCTAACTATTCTATGATTCTATGATTCTATAATTCTGAAGCAGTGAAGGAAACCTCAAGGCATTTGGGATTGGAATCCATGAAGGATAACTTAAAAGCACATGCAACCAGCTCATTGGAATGACTATAAATTATTTTTGTTGGAATATTTGAAACCAGTTGGACCTTGGAACCAGTTGCATCCATTTCACATCCTTACTGTGCAATCAAACCTCAGGCCACATACAGAAATCATCTCTCTGCCCCTCCTCCATCTTTACAAATGTAAAGTATCTGTGATTTTGTCAGCTGGGACATGCAGGAACTTTTTTTTTATTTTTTCATTTTATTACTGTGTTGTGGTTTTTTTTCTTGTAATTGTGCATTGTCATCACTGGTGGTCTTTATTTTCTTATTGCAGAGCAACATCTGCTGAAGTGGCACCTCAATAAGCTGTTGGGGAATAGTCCTACAGCTCAGAACAGGGCAGGGGAAGCTGTGACAATAGATGCTTTTTTATCGAGCTTTCAGGATTCTGCAGAGGTGCCTACTCTCTATGAAATGGGTGATGGTGGAGAGGGTGGTCTTGAATGTTTCTTGTCTGGAGAGATGGTGGAAGGGGCGGTCACAGTCTTTGTGCACCAGAATAGCTGGACAGCATGGATACTTTGCAAATGGACCCAAAATCTAAAAGCTACCCTAAGCAGCTATAACTTTGGTAGTAAGAGATGAGACTTTGAGGGTGCTTTTGTAGTGTACCATGACCTGCTTGCTTCTTTAAAGCCTCACTTGCCAAATTGTGTAGAGAAGTTCTCTCAGCACCTTGCATGGAGAGGGCAGATTGGGCCAAAGCAAAATAGGAAGCAATCTAACCTGGCTGAGTGTAGGTATCCTCATAATGAGAAGGAAAGCTTGTTCAAGCAGCATGGCATTAATTTGAGCATAACTTCTAGAACTATAGGCTCTACCTACATATCATCTCAATTGCAGAACTGCTTAATTACATTGCATGGGAGGAAGGCCTTGTTAGCATCAGGTTTGCCATGAATCAAAAGCCTAGGGCTGAGTTTCAAAAAATGCAGAGAGCTCTTGAGCATTACTGAGATCTGCATTCTCAGGTTATAATGGTTGAACAGCTGTCAGACACTGTGTTATAGCAAATGATGGTTGGTAGCGGCTGTTTCTTTGCAAGGATAGTGCAGGACCGTAGTGTGGAAACACAAAGTACATTTACAAACAAGGAGTACTGGCCATGCCCAAGACAAACATTCAGTCCTGAAGGAAAGAGGAAAAGGGAGAGTTGTTATGTGGAAACAAGAAAAGGGCATGATGTGGGAGTTGTTGCTGCTCTCTAAGAGGTAACTAGGTAACTAAGAAAGTGCTTTGTAAAAATTACCAGTGCTAACACAAGTCTGGGAGATCCTCCAGTGTTAGCAGTGCCGCAGTCACAGAACCACAGGCTGGTTGAGGTTGGCAGGCACCTCTGGAGGCCATCTGGTCCAACACCCCTCCTCAAGTAGGGCCACTGAGAGCCTACTGCCAAGGAACATGAACTGTCCTGTAAACTGTGTCTTTTATGGGCTGCCACTACAGCTCAGACGTGATCTTGATTAGATTCAGTGCTGATCAGGCTTACCTGACCTAGTCCTTAGGCAAAACAGACAGAAGCAGTTGGCAGGCCCTTTTGGCTGAGTTTTCCAATGTTGTCAATTACTTTGAGTCACAGTGAGTACATTTTCCTGGTGTAGACAGGGTCATTGTTATGTTTTCAGAAGGGCTATTTTTATACAGTGAGTCATGTCAATGCCTGTTCTGATTTGTTGTTCTGCCACCTTCTTTAAAAATGAAGCAGGACTAATGCATATTCAGTCTAATTTCACAAACTTCTGGATTTTACCTCTAAGAGAGAGTTTGGCCATGGAGCTGAAAACAGATGGTGACCCCTGCCACTCTGTAGGATTCCCTTGGCAGGGAAACTGATGTAGGTACTTCTGTCCCTTCAACTTCACAGCTCTCCTAGGAACTGTTGCCTTCATGTTGCTGTTCTCCTCAGCTGTTTCAGTGCAGGGTATTGTGGGGGTAGCTCCACACAAACAGTTCTTCACTATTTCACTGCAACCATTAATATTTGGAAGAAAAAACAAATATAAAAATGGACATGCTGGAATTTTGGGGCTGTTTGGGTTGGATTTTTTTGAAGATATTTTTAAATTTCTGCTCTCTTTTAATTTTAGACATTCGTACTAAGTATGAATAAATAATGAATAAATAAATAAAGGTAGGAACAAATTCTGGATGTAGGTGGGAGAGGAACTTCTTAACCTCATGAAGAAGTGTTTGGTGTCATTTTACCCTGGATAAAAGTATGGGCTCTTACGTTTTGTGCTACAGTTGTGGAAACCACTAATTGTGTTTAATAGAATCATAGAATACTTAGGGTTGGAAAGGACCTTAAGATCATCTAGTTCCAACCCCCCTGCCATGGGCAGGGACACCTCACACTAAACTGTATCACCCAAGGCTTCATCCAACCTTGTCTTGAACACTGGCATTGAAAGCCTTGCTTCTAGCATGTAGATGTGTTCGTGTGAAAGGGGCACAGGCAGTAGGGCTTAAATCTGTCCTGGTAAAGTACAGCTCTGTCACCTGGACAGCAAGGGAAGGGTCCCTGAAGTGCACTGAAATAAGCAAGTCATCACCTGCCTGGGGGGACTGGCCTCGTGCTGTGCTTTCCACATCACTGAAGTGCAAGGTATTGTCTTCCTCTTGCGTGCACTGGGACATTGCTACTGGACAGATTGGATAGAAAGCCTGGTGAGGTCAGTGTCTGTACAGCAGCTTATACAGAGGATGTTTATGTCCAACATGTGTTTGTTTATAGCTTTTTATTTAAAAAGCCCATTGCTTCTGCTTTTATTTTAAGCACTAATTAGGGAAGCAAATCCAAAGAGGAAGGGCTGACAACATTTAAATGTTGACTTTTTTACCAGAGTCCAAGCTGAAAATTTGACACTCAGTATAATTTGGTAGTGTTTTTTTTTTTTTTGCTTCATCTTTTGCCTGAATGGAAATACATTGTCATTGTATTTCCAGACGCCTGTTGTAAGGAAAACTAATTATGGAGAAAACTGAAAAGTTAATCAAACAAGAATGAGTTATGTTAGAACCTGCGATGATATTACATTATTTTAGAATGGAATTATCAGCAGGAACTGTAGACCTGGAGAAGTGCTTCTGATCAGCAAGCAGGTTTGGGTTAAATTCCTATTATTTATCCTCCTGTTTAAATCAGTTGCCTCTGTTATGTATCTTGTGAAATGAAGCTTGTGGTGGTAGTGTTTTGGAATTTCACTCTTCTGCTGTTCAACTGTCTTTGAATCAAGATACAGTCAGTTTGCATTTGGAAGGTTATTTGTGCAATTAAAATAAAGAGTTACCATAATATTTCATTCAAAAGTAAACTCTGTACAACTTTTCTAGCACTCAACCCATTCATCAGAGGTCAAGTGAAAAATGAAGTTTTATTCTTTTGCCATCACTGACTTGAAGCAATTAGGCTGGTGGCCATGAATATGAAAGCTCCTATTTCTTGTCAGTACAGAAAAAGTTGCTCTTGCCAGTGTCTGGATTATCCTGTTGGTGGTTAAACACATCTGCGCATTTTTGTGTTGTATACGGAATAAAGAGGAAATAGTAAAAAACATGTTTGGAATATTTCATCACATGCCGCTATCTTTTTCTCCCTGAGTACTGGCTGAAGTTCAGTTTGTGGTTGTAGCACAGCTGGGCACTCATCTGAGTATTTGGACTGCTTAGATTTACATCTATTTTGACTGTATTTTTTTTTACTTGTCTTTTCCGAAACTAAACCTTAAAAAAAAAGAGGGAGAGGGCCTCATAATGAGGTCTGAGCTCCTCACTCAGTCCGTTAACCCAGAGAGATACTACAGAGCTTAACCCCAGAAATTGCCAAGCCTGTTACCCTCATATCAGAACTGAAAATCAGAATAAGTGTAAACTACTTCTTTCTTGATGCTTTCATGATTTCGGCTGAATATTTACATGGTGCATTTCAGTAACTGGAGCGTATTTGCCAGAAGCAATTGCTTTTTCTGGTGAATGACAGCAACTGATTGCATTAGACAATCTGGGTCAAACTGAATCACGGCGTGTGCCTGTCTCTGTTGTGTGTACATGCCTGTGTACATGCATGAGCTTATCGAAACATCTGTAATAAGAGGTGAAGATAAAATAGTTTCTTATCTTGCACATGGTATAGACCAAATTAATTTTGTAGAATCCAGGGTATTTACTGTTCCAATCTCACTGCAGATAGTAGTATATGAAATTTCCTCATGTTGTAGGAAAGAGAATTATGCTTTCACAATTAGCTCATAAACACTGATAGAATCCATAAGTTTTCTCTCACTGCATTTCCCAATGACACTTTTAACAGCACTTGAACTAGTGTTTCTGCATTACAAGATCTGGTATGAAGTGAAGTTGGAAAGAAATGCTCTTTCCGGGCCACGAATTTTTGTATGTTTTTTAAGAATGTGGTTTAATGATCAGCTCAGGCCAGTCTCCCACCCTTCCATACAGCACGGTTGTGTTTTCCTGCTGTTGTTCCGCGTTGGTGCAAGCAATCGTGCCACTGGCAAGGCCTCACCAAGCTGAATATTTTTCTAACATGCAAAGTTAGATCCACATCACGGCAGCAAACTGTTGCTCTCCTTGTACAGCTACATTTTGTTGACACAAGGTAGGGAAGAGTAGCACATGGCCATGGACCATGAGAGGAGTGGGAATGCCTTCTCCAGTCTAGTTTGAGATTAATGAATGTCAGGTCTCCCTTCACTTGCACATTTCCATTATTCCCTGATGTGAGCAGACTGTCTGACTCCATGATGTGATGGAGTGAGCAGTATGGCAATGGATGCTGCTAGAGTTGTAGGATGCTTGTTGTAAGAGCAAACAGCACTGTTTATTTTAGTGATGTTAGGATGCTGCCTGTGTTCTGCATCAGCAGAGGGCCTCCGAGGAGGCACTGAGTGACTAAATGTACTTTGCCTCTGTGGTTTTATCTCTAGATCCCTCTTCCTTCCCCTACCTTATGCCATCATCAGCATAGTTACCTCTTGGATAGTGGGTAAGTGGCTTCATGCTCTGCCACTTACCAGGTCAGCCGTCATCAAAAACATACATGGAGACTAGAGCTAATATTTCTTTCCTTCTTAAAAGACAAAAAGCATGGGTGATACTGTGCTACTTCTGGCTCTGAATAACAAGAAATTGTTGGTGTTTGGACCTTGTTAAACAACTACCACACGAAGACCACCAAACTAACAGCAGCTCTTAAATAAGTATGATGATAAAAGCAAATATTATTAAACAAATCTTTATTTTTGTTTTGTTTTTCCTCCTACAGGAATATTTTTACCCGAAATACTTGGGTGAGTTGGAGCTTTCACTTGCACTTTGTGACAGTGCTGGTATCTGGTGCCTAACACTGGAGCTTGTCACAGCTGAAGTCTCTGCTAAGGAAAGTGATGGAAATCTGATTGCAGTAAACATGCTTTGATAACTTTTAAGATAGACTGTAAGTTCCTTATGTGATTTTGAGGTGTGTTTTACTTATGTATAGGTTTGCAGAGATTCTTACGTGTTTTCTGCATGTTAAAATGTTGATGTTGCATTTATATCTGTAGCTTGCAGCATTAGTGAATAATTTTAGCTCTTCTATCTTCCCTTTTTAGCTCAGCTATTAACTAATCTCCTTATCTTAAAAATAAAAACATGTGTTTACTTATTAAACCATTGGCTTACTCTATTGACTGTATCATAGTCATGGCACCATTCTGTTTTTTGTTTGCATTTAATATGTGGTACTTAAGATCACAAATTATGACAGTTTGAGAAAACTCCATGTGCTTTTGAGATTTTTTAAGAGATTTAGTTGGTCAGATTTGATGAGCTACTAACATGCTTTTAGAATCGTAGTAGCATCTGGTTAAGTGATCATCCTTTTCAGATGGCTTATAACTCTACTGTACACCTGAGCTAAAATGTTTTAGTGAACTTGAGAATTTTAAGGCATCTGGGAGATAATAAAATTGCATCGATTTTGCCTCCGTTCTCCAAATCCTTGCTCAATGAATCAGCAGGTCAGGTATCATTTGACACACTTTGAACAGCTACCATGTCATCATTATAATAATAATAATTTCATTTTCTGTTCTTCAGCTTGTATTCAGAAATATGGGTCGCCGTATACAAGGAGTCCTGATTTCCTTACATGCGTTCATAGTAAGCACTTTCATTTTGTATATTGTAGTTAAATATTCTTTCATTCTACTTGAAGGAGTGGGACCAGCTCAGCCATCTCCATTTTTGATAGTATTTTAGTAGTGGTCTTCCTATTCTGTAGGCATGAGACTCCATATCACTTCTCCTATTTGAGCAGCAAAACCTGTCACCACCTCACTGCTGTGTTTCAGTGCTTTGGTATTTTATGATGCACAACATTTCTTTCCCACTAATTTCGCAAGGTCTGAATAAACTGAGAAGCAAGAGGGAAGAAAAATAGGATTTACCATAACATTATACACTATGCTTGGCCTTTTGTTGTCTTTCCTATTAAATAGTACCCCTGTTATAGGAACCTTAATAGCTTACCCCTGTTAAGGAACCTTAAAAAAAATCTTTATATCAAACACAGGCTTGTGTCAGGCTTCTTCACAAGGATATTGGTTTCAGGCATCAGGTGACTGCTTTAAATACCGCAACCTTTACAAATTCAAATCAATTTGGAAATCAAACTGTTATCTTTGTAGAGGGGAAAGGGGTATATTTGTTCACTGCTAACGCTAGAGATCAGAATGTAATGAACACTTCTAATACCTTCCCAGGTCCCTCTTGAAGCTTAGCAGTGCTAAGGTATAAAGCTGCATAAATGTTCTAAAAATGTTCTGGGAGAAGATCAGTTCACATGGGGAGGAAATCACATGCGTGTTCATTTATTTTCATTCTTACCCCTCTTGTTCAGTCTTTATTGTGACCAAACTTGATTAGTCATGTCTTCATGCCAGTGTTGCCAAAGGAGCATCAGGATTTAGTCAACCTCTCATGTTTATAAACTTCATTACATCAGTTTCTGAAGAGTGAATTCCAAGGTTTGTAAGTGGTATGTGAAGACTTGCCCTCATATAATGCAGCTGTATCAGTGACAGATGTTCGCATCCTTCGAACTAAGAATTCTAAGATCTATGGTAGTCACGTCAGCTGCAACATGCCAGGTAGTTCAAATTGGGACGTAAGGCTGAATGCTTCCTTTTTTTCATGTGTGTGGCACAGTGAAGAGGCAGGAGTTTCTGCTGAAAATGAGATTATCAATTGGGAACACTTGTTCCAAACAGCTAATCAATGTTTTAGAAATGTAAGCCTAAATGATAGTGATGAAAAATAAAAACAAAATAATTGTTTTTAGGGATTTTTGCCCTTTGCAGATGCAGTGGTTTGGAACTAAAATTATAATATTTTCTCTCATTAAAGTATTAAAAAGGCTGAGTTTTGGCTAGCCATTGTCAATTCAAGGGAGAAGTAATGGAGAAGGAGCTTGAGACACACTTGGAAGAATGACAGGCTTTGTGCTCGGCCAGCTCCAATGTGCCTCTTAATTCTTCACAGATGCTGCCAAAAGGGTCTGCAGCGCTGTGAGGCTGTGCCTACAAGACACATTTAAATTTTGTCTCTTAACAGCCTTTCTCCTCTCAAAATAGGATACTGGAAGGCTTTTTTAATCTGGCATTGCAAAGGCATTGCACAATCTAAGGGCTGGAGGGTGATCAACTAGACTAGTTTATACTAGAAATAGGATAGAAATTTTAGCTGTGACAGTAATTATATAGCTTAGCAGAGTATTTGAGGATTCTCAGTTTCATAAGATCTTTAGATCAGGGTTATGGGTAGGATTCAGCTCAGGATTCAGAGAGGTAGATGCAGGTGTTTCCAGCATGGGTGCCTACATGAGCAGTATTCCCATCACAATCAGTGGAGAGGTAATCTAGAAGGATTTCATTGACCAAACTGTGTCTGCTCTGGGAAGAGCTGAATTGTTCTATGGACTTTGTTTGTTGTACTGACTAGATCTCTACTTACTGCAATGAGAATCTACAACAACTGCTTTGCAGATAGATGCTTACCTTACACACAGGTACCTGTACTTCCATCTGCAGATCTGCAAAGATGTCAACCAGGAATTAAGGATTTGTCTGGAAAATTCCACAGAATTTTTTTAAAATGAAGCTGCATGTGACCTTAAAAAGCACAATGGAGTTTTTGTTAGATCATAAGTGTCTGCTTTTCAATAGTGAGTGCCATAATCTTCACAACTTGTAATTTTCCTGATGAAGTTTTAATTTGCACTATTTTGTCAAAAAGTAAATTGGCAGCACAGAGTAATAAACTGGAAGCAGCAAGTTGTGTACTTAGGTAAAGCCTTGTTTCCACAGACTTCAAAAATTGAGCTGGTAGTTCTATCCTCTGTCTGCACTTAGCTATATGTGTGCGATGAGAAATAGCTCAAAATACATTAAAAGGTCATACTCTTAATTACTTCTAAAATCTGTCACATAAATGAATGGAAACAAAAGCCCAATTTTCTCTTGTGGTGATTTAAATGAGGAGCACCTTCTGCAAAGCTGGCAGAATTACACAGCTATGAAGCCACCAGGAGAGTATAAGCCTGTGCCTCATGTTCTCAAGCTCTCATAAGAGGAGCAAACTATACTGGTGCAGTGTTGTTGTGATAGAAATGTCTGAGGTTATTCCTGCCATTCACCATGGGTTGCCATAGAGTGGTATTCAGCTGGGCAGCATTATTTCCATCTGGCTCTGCAAGGCACATCAGAATCCAGTTTGAGAGAAAGAATCAGAAGCTTGAGGATAAACCAGATAAGTCATGCATAACCTTATTGACTTGTTTTGCTTATCAAGTGACTTTGAAAACACTGCCATGTCTGGGAGGCTTAGATTGTGCTGCTTCGAGATTTGGTTTACTATACCTAAACCATTCTGTTTACTGTATACAAATTTTGGTCTGTCTAGGAAAAGAAAGATGCTAATTAGAGCTTACTCTGCCTTAACCTTTCCTCTCCTTGCCTGACTTCTCCACTTCCAGCAGTGTGTTGTCTGGGCAGTGATTTATTGGGAGGTATTCCAGCAGGTGTATGTTCAGACAGCCTCTGTAGCTGTGTTTTCTTTTGTGTGGCCTGGCCCCTTTTTTGTTGGGACAAGGGTATTCCCTTATCCTTCCTTTAGCTATCTCTGCCAGGCACTGTGCCTGGGTCTTTTGCAGATAGGTGGGTAGGTAAATTTGGGCAGGTGATGTCCATTTGTTAAACAGTTACTTGATAATTTGATATTTGTTCCTCCAGTCCTCCCCAAAGTGTGGTGACTGTCCTGTTGCTGCTTTTCCATGGACAAAATCCAGTGTGCTGTCTGTAAACTGGATTAGTGGTTTGCCATTTTTATGCTGTTAACACATTGGTATTTCTTTTTTTATTCTCATTATGTGCAATGAAAAAAGCCTAAATTGGGCAGCTCTGACAAAATTTTCAGGTATAAACCTTTGCTAGCCACAAATCTATCAGCCCTGGTAAGATCCTCAGTTGAACTACTGGGAGTACTTTAAAAGCAAACTCATCCTTCCTTGAGTACTTATTACTTTAGTTGCTACCTGCTTTGTATTTTCTCCAAAGTAGGGAGTGTGAAATTAACTTTCTTAAAAATAAGCTACTTTGAATTGCTTCTTTCAGGGTGTGCCCTTCAGATATGGGGTGGTAGCTCATTCCCTTTTGCAATGAAATGAATTCCACTGCATGTGCTCTACAAAATTCCTGGCACAACTTGTTCAGTGTGTAAGCACTAAGAATTAGCTTCTAGTTTTGCCAGGTGTGAGCATTTCTGGTAGTGATTCCCCTTTACTGTTTAAGCTTCCTGACTTTTAATGAGAGTGAAACACCTAGTTGTTAGTAACTTCAATGTATTGTTCTCATTTTGTTTATTTGTGTTTTTTATTCCTTGTATAAATCAGATTTGCCAAACCAGTGTTCTCCTGATCCTTGTCACAAAGAGGGGACTGTCAAATGTGAAGATCTCAAGGGGGACTTCTATTGTGAATGCAAGCATGGCTGGCAGGGAAAAACATGTGACAAAGGTAATCGGGTTTCATTATCTTTTATACTTGTAATAAACATGTATTGGGTTTTGTTATATTCTCCAATAGTCACTGATACTGCACAATTTGAAAGTCACAGAGTTGAACCTGGATTGCATGTTTTTATCGTGTGTGAATCAGGTAACTTTCACATCAACATTTTTAGACATTAATAGATCTCAGCTTGGTCTCGGCAAGGTACTCTAAGAAGTTATGCTCCAACTTTCTGTGTCACCCCTCTGAAAGAGGCAGAAGAAGTAGAGTTGGAGTGGCTTTTCAAGCAAAACTGCAGCAGCTGCTGCTGTGAACCCTAATGTAACAGATCACAAACTGCAGAGACGGAGAAGCTGGCCCATCTTCCTTTCTATCATGCCTGCAGTGGGAATGGTGACTTTCAGCAGTCAAGTTGGGGTCTGAGTCTGATGATACACAAACCAGTGGAATTAATCTGTTAAAGCCTCCTTGCTAATAGGACCTTATTCCACATCTGCTTAATTCCAGTGCGTACTTGGATCACCTCCAAAGAGAATGTTCAGGCAGAAACTATTTGTGCAAGAAGTTCCAGGTCCCCAGAGGGATTTTCTGTATTCCCTTATGAAATACTGAAGTTATCTTCCCTCCCTTTGTTTTCTGGTTCCTTTTCTAATTCTCTGCCTGCAGGGTTTCCTGTTAGGGCCACTGCTTTTCTGCCTGCCAATATGAAGTTATTGCCAGAAATCACATTCAGCCAGTACAGAATTGTGGCAACCAAAACAGCAGGAGAGCCAAAGCCTTTCCTTCTGATGTAAATATTGTGGGGAGATTATAGCATCCCTCATGAGCAGTATATTTAAGCATTTGAGACAGTTGGCTGATCAGTATACAGTCAGCTTTGAGAGCTCAGCAGCTGATTAGTCTGAAGCATTTCCCCTTTTTTTTTTATAAAATGCCACAAAATGTGTTGTTCTACCTATCAGCTATCTCCTGAGTCCCATATACAAGCAGGATATAATGAGCAGGTAAGGCAGATCAGTGGTGTAATCCAGGCTCTCCTGGATCTAACAGGCTTTTGCTGTGAATTCCTCTGGAGCATGGTTTAGATGACAGTGCTCAATAGCTGTGAACTTGAAGTTTTTTGTCTTCTCATGAGTTCTGTAGTAGTAAGGATTTAGTGTTCTTGTTTTATTTAAAACTTTAATCCTGAAGTTATTAGTCAGAGTATAATTTCAAAAGTTAGTTATGATATAAAATACATTAGTTATAATTAGTTTCCTTTTCTAAACAGTGACTGAAGATACTCTTCTGCATTCTTAGAGCTGTGAAGGAGATACTCAGTTACAGTTCCTTCTGTCTTTGTTTTTGTTAAATGAATGTCAAGCTAACTTTCTTGAAGCGATTGAATGAAATCTCTGTGCTTTTTGTAACCATCGTGTTGCAACTGTAACAGTGTTTCTTGTTTGGTCTTTCTCTTCCCCAACACCTATCCCATTCTCACCCTGCAGATGATTTACAGAGGTGAAAAGCTGACTGTGACACTTTTTTTTGATGTAGATATTGATGAATGCAGAACACAGAATGGTGGCTGTAACCAACTCTGCCTCAACAAGCTTGGCAGCTACCGTTGTTCATGCCTCAGTGGTTACACTCTTAAAGACAGCAAAACCTGTGAAGGTAAGCTTTGATGAGCCTCTCAGCTTGCTTCAGTGGATGCTTAGTGACTTGTGACTCTCATTTCTGAGAGCTGGGTAGGACTGAGCAGCCCTATTCTAATTCCTAGCCCAGCTACCAGAGACTAGTTGGTAGCTCCTCTTAGCCGGGTGTTCCAGCCAATGGTACATGCCTGGGCTTGTCAGCAGTCACACCATGCTCCTTGCCAATATCATAACACAGGCATGATTCACAGAGGATTTGTGGCTTGGATTTTGCTAAATTGGTTTAGCCGATCGGTCCTCATATCCTGACATTGAGAGAGGGAAGGCCTGGCCAGATGTGTTGTTATGATTCTTTCCAATCTCATGCTGTTGTAGTATATGAGCCATTTGTGTGTTTCTTATTTTACTTTCTAAATTTGGATATGTGCAGCAGCTAATGAATTCAGATAGTGCAGATGGATAAATTCACTGCAACTGAATATTAATATCTGTAGAAAGGCCCTAGTGAAGGTTGGCAGCTATTTTACATAGCAGCTGAGAACAGAAAGTGAGGATCTGAAGTATTTGATTGAAACTGCAGAATGCATTTACATAACCAAAACTTAAGCAACTGAGATTTTAAAAGTGTTAAGAAACTGCATGCTGAGGCAGACTTGTTAATGATCACAGGTGGCTGTTGAAGGTATGTGTATCTCATGAAGAAAGAGGCAAGTCTGTGTATGTACCTTCTACAGATGGATGTGATGACACATTTGTAAACAGTTTGCATACCCGATCTGAACAACATCATTAACACTACCAGCAAAAACACGAAAATCAGTTTTTTCTGTCACTTTATATAAATAAATGTTATTTATTTTATTTCTGTCACTTCCACTGTGAAAAGTGACAACTCTGTAGATTACATGGTATTCCTTTCTAATGGCAGCAGCCACTTAGAAGAGCTAGCCTCATTTCAGAATTGTCCTCTGGTGCCAGTTGGCATGGACAGGTGGACAGAGAGTGGGCTCACAATTACATTTGCTTTTATATGTATATATATTTGTATAATACCCTAGTACTGTCTACTAGAGCACTGTAAACCTAGTGTATAAGCATTCTGCAGCTTCAGCATGTGACCCTCTGTTTGTGAGGTTACTGTCAGCTGTGGTTGATGCTAGCTGAGATTTATCATTGCATTTCAGTTTTCTTTCAGATTTACTCCTGTCATTATGTGCACATACCAAAAAGTTAGGGTTTGTCTGTTGATTTTTAGACTATGTTACATAGCATACTAAGTAGACTACCGTCGGCCAGTTCACTCATGCATGGAACATGTAATTGTAGTTTTAACAAGTCCTAGAAAGCAAAAGTAAATATTATACTGTCAGTACACTGCAAATGTTTTCTCAACACCAGGATTTTGCTGGGTATTAGTTAAAATGTTAGAAAAACACTTATTTGTTTTTATGGTCCTCCAGTTCCAGCCTGCTGCCTGCCTTCATGATGAAAGCCCACAACATCTCTCAGACATAGAATCATAGAACAGTTAGGGTTGGAAAGGACCTTAAGATCATGACTTGTTCTCTCTGACAAATTGGGCTGCTTCAATTCCCCTTTGCCACTACAGATCAGAAGATTTAGACCTTAGTTTTGTGAATACATGAAAAATTACTATTTGCCTGTCTGAGGAAGGAGAAGAGAAATCTGTGATGCTCCACAGGCTGCATGTTCCTTCTGTGTTTAGGTAAAATGCATACTCGCTATTCCTCAGTTCCTGTTTTTTTTTCTGTTTGCTGCTTTTCCAATCTCTTTATTTTCTGCCCCCTGAGTGGAGTGGGGTTTTTTGCTTTGTGGGAGTTGTTCTGTTTTACAGCTTTTCTCCTGGCTTGCTTTGCATTGATTTTTCAAGTAGTGGTTAATGGCTTAAAGAAAGAAAGACCAACTAGTTTTGAAAGCCTGAAAGTCACTTCTTATAGCTAGCTAACCCTAAAGGTAGAGTCTTACAGATACTCTCTTTTTTAGTTATCAAAATAACAAAGGGCTCTCTTGACCCTGAGCACACTCCAGTGTGTGAACACAGTGTGATTACACTCCTCTAAAGTCATGTTATTTAATTGCTTGTTTTGCAGACATAGATGAATGTGCAGCATCAGCAGACATCTGTGGAGAAGCTCATTGTAAAAATTTAATAAGTTCATATGAATGTCTTTGTGACGCAGGCTACAAGTACAATGATGTGAAAAAGACTTGTCAAGGTAAGGTCATGGCATAACACCATGTTAGCATTTATTGCACGATTCAAAGCTGTAAGACCCCAGAAATTTAATTTCAGACTTCAGTAAAAACTTCTAATAAAAATCTTGCTTATACACTGGTTTTCTGTTCCCTTTCTGTAGCTGTGAGTTTGCAGTCATCCTAGTTCATTGAGTTTACAGTCATCTTTGATGACTTGAATGAAGCTGTGTGAGCCAGAGCACTGAGGTTTCTTGAATTTACAAGTACAAGACCTGGTAGAAGCTCAGAAGCATCTGTGCGTGTTGCTGTCTCTCTTTGTAGGACAAGAAATGTTACAGAGCAGTAGCTGTTGTTCTTTCAAAACCTGTCTTGTGATATTTCACTGAACTAGGACTTTAATATGCATTGGAACCATGCACAGTTCTGCTGGCTACACTGCCTGCAAGCTTTCTCAACCGAGTAAGTTTTGAAAGTGTTCCAAAACTAGCATTGTTCCCTGCCTTTTGTCTAAGTTAATATAATGACTTGAATCACAAGGCACACAGCCCTACCAGGCTGTAAGTGTTTATCTCTGCCTGAAGAGATCCCTGTGGGCCATCACCATTTGTTTTCCTGCATTTGTTTGTGAGAGGATAGAAACAAGCCAAACACACACACACACACAAAAAAGGAAAAAGAGAAAATAACAAATGAGAAATTCACCTTTTACTTTGCTGAGGATCCAGCTGCTGAGTAGCAATGAAGCAAGCAGTCCTTAAGTTGAACCTGAGTTGAAGGAGCAGGAACCATTCAGCACAGGCATACCAGAAGGGGCATGAGGGACATGAGGGGAGGAGGTCTTGTCTAGAAGTTAGAGGCCACGGCTCTGCACCAGCAGACAGGGAGTTGAGCTCTGCTTCCAGCCTTCCCACTGACTTGTTGTGTGTATTTGGGCAGCTGGAATCTGTCTGTGAAAATAAATTTGTGCAGATGCTAATTCTAACCCTTCCCTCCTATAAAGATACAGCATAGGGTAAGTACTGGCTACAGAGCACTTGGCCATGCTCAAATGACAGGTGCTACAAAACAGCACTGATAATGTTTTTTTCGGTCAGATGATTCATGTTTAAACAAACTCAGTTGGTGTTTTCTCCTCTCTTACTTGCTGGTTTTGTGTAGATATAAATGAATGTGAAGAGAAGCTCTGTGAACAGACCTGTGTCAACTTGCCAGGGAGTTATACCTGTCATTGCGATGGCAGAGGGGGAGTAAAACTTTCCCAGGACATGAATACCTGTGAGGTATGTTGGTCTACATTGCTGTAACTGCAGAGCAGCCCTTTATTTTACATTGCAGTTAAGAATAACAGATGAAGCTCTGGACCAAAGCCATCTAAGCTGAGTAACCAGCAGGAGAGTATCATATTGGCAAAGTCCTGTGAGCTGGTGACAGTAGTTCTCCTGAAAAGAAATTTCCTTCTGAAAGTCTCGCTTCTCAGGCTCCTCCTGTCCCCATTCCAGAAAGAAAATGCCAGTGATAGCCCTGCCACCCTCTGTTTGGCTATGGCTGCACAAGCTTTTCTGTTTTAGACCCGGTAGGACAGTGCGAAGGTCTCAGGGTGGATGGTGTAAGTTATGGATCAACACTTGGCACTTGTGGGTGTCAGGATGATGGAGCTAGGGTTTTTTCAGTGATATCCAGTGATAGGACAAGGGGCAAGGGGTGTAAACTGGAGCATAGGAGATTCCACGTTAACATCAGGAAGAACTTCTTTACTGTAAGAGTGACTGGAACAGGTTGCCCAGGAGGGTTGTGGAGTCTCCTACATTGGAGATATTCAAGGCCCGCCTGGACAAGTTCCTGTGTGATGTACTCTAGGTTACCCTGCTCTTGCAGGGGGGTTGGACTAGATGATCTTTCGAGGTCCCTTCCAACCCTTGGGATTCTGTGATTCTCCTCCAGGCATTTGGGGTGGATGGGCTTCAGTGGCACAGGCTGCCTCCACACAAAACAACCAACAGCAAGTTCTTAGCATATGTTTTGTTGCAGGCAAGATGCTGCAGTAAAAACTTTATGCAGTACCTTATGAGTATGATTTCATTTTGCAGCAGGAAAACATTCCTCCAAGGCAGATAGGGGGGAGGAGGAAAGGAAAGAGGAAATGTTCTCAGTACCAAAACAACTGTATTTTGAGAGTATAAACATTAAAATGCCCTAACCTACTATGTGAATAGCGACTACATGAGAAAATAAGCGGAGGCATACTCTGTGATTCTGTTTCTACTGTGTGAGGAGAAAACTCAAAAATATGTTTTGATTATAGAACATAATACCATGTGTGCCTTTTGCTGTTGGAAAGAGCGCTAAATCTATGTACCTGGGGAGGATGTTCAGTGGCGCTCCTGTCATCAGGCTGCGCTTCAAAAGAAAACAACTGACGAGGTGAGGACAATTTAGAATGACAGTCAAATGTGCCATCTGGCTTTAATGCATGCAATGGAGTTAAGTTGTACTGGAGTACAGTAACAATTAGTCCTGTCATCATCATTATTTGCTTGGATTATGGAGTCCTGTAAGGCAAAACATTATTCAAACTAGTAATTGAGAAAGGTAGCCTTGACCGCAGAGCTCCTAGGATAATTACTGCAGTATAGTAATGTATTCTTTATTGTTGACACTATTTTAAAACCCGACTTCACAACTTAAGTCTTTCAGGAGTGCATTAAAAGCTAGTGTGTTTTAACAGAGCTTTATAACTGCTAGAGTTGATGCTATCTGTATGGAAAGTACTTTGTGGTTTTTGAACTCTGCATAACTAATTTATTTCTTGGCACCTGTGCGGTCAGACTTGTGGCTGAGTTCGACTTTAGAACCTTTGATCCTGAAGGTATCCTTTTCTTTGCTGGAGGCCATCAAGACAGTACATGGATAGTGTTGGCTTTGCGCAAAGGACGGCTAGAGCTGCAGCTGAAATACAACGGGATAGGCCGCGTGACCAGCAGTGGACCGGTTATCAACCATGGCATGTGGCAGACGGTGAGTCCAGACCACTGCTGAGATCTTACCCTTTCTTGGCTTGTTCCTGATAGGCTCTGTGAAGTGCAGCTAGACTTTGTGTATTCTTGAGGAGATGCTTTTCCAACCTACCTACCCATTCAATGCATGCCAGTACATTATACATTCTAATGTGAGAGTGGGATATTTTTCTTAATAAATTGGATTACACTTTATATGCATTACAAACTAGAGTGCATCACTAATTTGCACAACCATAGCAGATGCAGTGCCTTTGAGATGCTGCAACGCTCAGCTGACTTCACATGAGTTTGAGAAGATGCCCTCTGTGTGAGTGCTGAAAGAAAGTAAGAGGGAAGGAACTCCAGATGTTTTAAGGAAGTTTCAAAGGGTGTTTGATGTATGTGTGGTTGCTTTTGTTTATTCATCTGTTTGTTTGTTTAGTCACAGGGCTTAGACTTGGCAAGTCTCTTAACCTACCCTATCCTTTTTCAAAGTCTTTAGGCTTGTTATACACAAAATAGACTATTTCCCTTGTTAGAGAGATCTGAGGTCTATTAGAACCTCTCTATTTACTAATAACATAATTCCAGCAATCTCGTGATGCTGTGCATCTTGGAGCTTGTAAGGATTCATGCTCTTTGACACTCTCGCAGAACATTTCCTGGTGATTCTGGAACCATCATGGGTGCTACCATTTGTGACAGGATCATGAAAAGCATCCTGTAGTATGAACTACAGTAGATTAGCAATTTATATATGCCTCTTCAGTTCTGCCATTTCATTTCCTTTCATTTGTTTTACTTAATTAGATTAGATCTTTTGACTTTTAAACTGATGTACGTCTTGGGGAATGGGTGGGAAATTCTGAGTAAACTCACATGAGAGACAAATACAGATACTGGTAACTGAAGTTTTTCTGTGTAAAAAAATAAAGTATATAAAAAATCAGAATTATGCATTAAGTAAAAGAGCAAGGTGGGAAAATTTTATTCCTAATGAATAAGTAAAGAAGTCCTTGAGTGAACTCACTCTCAACTGCTGACATTTGGTAATATTTTCAGCAAATGAGGTGATGTTTAATTCAGTTCCTTTGCTGTCAGTGAAACAAATTTAGATTCCAAACGGAGAGCTATAAAGGTTCAGCAAAGCTGTAGATAAAATGTATGACATGCTGGATCTCTACAGGTAGGAATAGCCTCAAGCCACTCTTACTAAATTTGTTGTAAGATTTGTTCTGCTAATTTGAGATATGGCAATTCTGATTGCCTGCACAGAGAGGATGGAGATGAAAATTGTGAAAAGCAGCACTGATGACACTGGGGTGACAAAAACCAGTCATTACCAAGGTAAACCATTTAACATGGGAGCATAACATACTTGCTAAGTGCCAGACCTCATTAGGAAGTAATTACAGACTTTCCAATGTTAGTTTTAAGGAGACAGCTGAAATGTATTATTTTTTTTTTATCAAGCAATACAAAAAATGTTCAAACACACAGATGTAATGGGGTAAACAAAGGCTGTGCTTGTTTACTGCTGGGAGAGAAAGCAGTATGATAAAAGTAACTATAATTTTTAGGCAAGAATTATTTGTCTCCTGTCAGCCATCAGTATCAGGGCTTTTATCCCTAGGTACTACCATAACCAAGAAATTGCCTGGCTGAGTTGGGGCAGCAGCACACTCTGAGTTAATGCTGCTAATGCTGTGTCTGATAGTGGCCAAAGGCAGAAGAATTTACTCACAGGGGAATGCAGCAGGCCGAAGGAGTCTTTAATCTCTTGTCTTCATGGTTGACTCACCTCAAAGACCTGGGATGCTGCTTGCATTACTGGGGTGCTTTCTCTCTTGCTGGGGTGATTTCTCCTTTCTCTGTTCTAGTTTCTTGTCCCTTGACTCTGTCTTGCAGGTTCTTTGTTTCCTTCTGCTTAACATCCAGTGTCACTCCTGTCTCTAAATGCCATTTAAACTATATGGCTGAGAGATCCACCAGTCTCCATTTTGCCCCCTCCCTCATTTTAACTTTTTCCTCCATCCAGTATGGCTTTTAATTTGGGAAGTCCTGTGGGGAGGGGTAGCTCTTTTTTTACCTGTCTCCTTTCATAAAACATGTAGCCACACATTTCATTTTCAGTATAGACTTGTGCATACTTTTCAGCTTCACCTTCTGTGAAGCACAACCCCAAGAACCTTTAGAGGTCACAGTCCAGACTCACAGTTTGTGAATCTTAGTCTGGACTTCAGTATGCACAAGATTAAGTACTTAGTTTTGATTATACCTGGAACAATGGAGTTTGGATGCTTGGGACAACTTTATAACAGTTGTGAGAAAATAGTAATTTTACGATTTAACTTTCAGCAGATGAAAAAACAATAGCTATCTAAAAGCAAAACGTGAGAAAAACCACCAGCAGTGTACATATTTCGGTCTTTTGAGCAATAGTTGTATACTTTTATAGAAAGATGAAGGCATTTGCAAAACTTCAGGCCAGTATTTCTACCTTGGTATTCTCTCTGATGTTGATCCTTCCTAGTCTATTTTAAAATGATCATTCCCAGCATTGAAAACAGAAACAAGCAAGCCTTGGGAAGACCTTCTAATGTAGTTATTCATGTGTAATCCAGCTGGGTGAAGTGGTACATATGAACTCATGATTGCAGAGAATGCAGCATTGGCCTTCTGTTTTGTATTTCCAAAAAAGTCATAATTTTGTCTTATTTTCAATGGTTAGTTCAGTATTGCTCTGAGGACAGTATGGTTAGCAAAAATAGTAACTTACCTGTGCTGCTAAATGTCAGAATTGAAGGTTAAGCAATCAGCAGCAGATTCGTCCTTGGGATTAACCCTGTGGCTGCCAGTAGTTCCATACCTTTTCAGTGCTTCCCACTTGCCTTTCAGCAAGGAGCAGACAGGCTGGCTGTGTGCTATGAGTTATCCAGGGCATGAACCCGAATGACAAAGCTGACTGCCCTTATGGCTAACTATATGGGAACCCTTAGCTACAAGAACTTGTGTGGATTTCCCCAAGCGCACTGTGGCAGACTTCTCCTTACAACAAAAGGAGGGAATTAGAGGAATCTGCTAACTACTGAATTGCTTCCTCTCTTGGTTTGTAGGTGATGGTGGTGCACCAGCAATTAAATATAATTGAATATAAGGAACCCAAGCTGAAACTGCCAGAGGGCAGTGTGAAACAGACAGAATGCAGTTTCCTAAACTGGAATGAGTTAAGAGTTTCCATAGGGATTAACCACTTCTCCTATGGAAGTTTCCATTGTTTTGGCATTGTTTATATTGATGATCAGAAGCAGCTAAGAGCTTGGCCTAATTTGTTAAATTTCCATGTTACTACTTTCTATACAATCTAATAAAATTTCAGAGGGCCCTGAATTTTGTGGCCCTGAAAGTTGCAGGATTTCTTCACAGGCAAGCACAGTATGGGCATTGCTGCAGCCAGCTTTTCCCCATTCCTGTTTGCCCCACCGCTGCAGGAGGAGCAGGGAGATGATGGTCTGTGCCAGCTCCTTGTGGCACTTCATACCCCAGTGAATTAGGGCAGTGGTGACAGTGCCACTGATGAGAGACATCCAAGTGAGGTAGCCAGTGTGGCTGGGCTGTGGCTGCCAGGACCTGTGGTCTTCTGCTCCCACCCACTGAGTGGACATTACAGCCTGCCAATGCCCAAAAAAGCCTGTTTGAGAATGGCCTGTGTGACTCCATGGAATGCAGTCAGGAGGTGTATTTGCCACTTAAAACAAGGAAGCTTCCGACAAGTAAATTCATGTCCTGGAGGATACAGCAGAGAGCAACATGCCAGGTGTAAACAGTGTTTTAGCAATGTAAACCATATGGTACTAGAATCCACAGGAGAAGAAAATGTTTGACAGTTTGAATAATCTTTTCAACTAC
Source organism: Melopsittacus undulatus (assembly GCF_012275295.1). Lineage (NCBI taxonomy): Eukaryota > Metazoa > Chordata > Aves > Psittaciformes > Psittaculidae > Melopsittacus > Melopsittacus undulatus. Next base: position 60,649,400 of record NC_047528.1, on the reverse strand, counting down.
CAAATTCACTTAATCTTCATTACTGAAGACTGCAGTCCAGACTGTCCAGGTATAAACCTGCTCAATGCTGCCATCCTTTGTTACAGCCACAGAGTGAGAGCTCAGCATGGCTGATTGAGAGAAACACTTTGGGAACAGCTGCTTTCAAAATGTAAAGAGAAAGACACGATCATGTCATGGCCTACTAGCAGAGAGGGGGAACAACAAATCTAAACAGCCACTCAAGTAGATACTTGGTTCCATACAGTGGCTCAGTGATGGAGGCAGCATCTTCGTGTCCCACGAAACAAAGCTGTACAGGTGAAGAGTGAGTAGGTGGGAGGGAGTGCTGCGCTGAAGGTTATGGTATAGCAGAGGTGCACTCCTTTCTTCTCTACAGGAAGAAAGTGGTTGTCTTCTGCTAGAGCTGCAGAATACCCTGTCAGTAGCAGGACCCAGGTCCCAAGGCAGGGAGAGCATCTTGCTGTATGTCAGCTTTGTGCTTCACCTCCTCACCCATTGCGGAGTGGGCTGCCATATAGTGCTTCTCTGTGCAGCCTCATCATAATTAAAATGATAATTTTTTCTTTTTTGAAATTTCAGTGGTGATGGGATCTTCCTGGAAGTAGCCCTTAGAGACAGGGAACTAAAACTTACAGTGACCTTTTGAGAGAAAAATTACTGCCTATTACACATTTTATTACCCTCTCAAAAATGGCATCTTCTGTCATTCTTTTTTCAGAGGTTAATATTCAAAGACTGTGGCTGGAAGGCTTCTGCATTATCTTCCACTGATCCAATAAAAGATATCTGTCTTTCCAGCTTTTCCTTTCACATGCACTTGCAATAGGAAAATTCTCTTTAATAACTCCTTATTCCATTTACATTTTGTGTAAAGCAGCCTCCAAATGTCTTGTAGTTAATCCTCTCATGTTTTTGTGTGTCTGTTTTGAAGTAGCTGGGCTGTCTTCACCATTACAGCAACTCCAGGCTGCTTTCTAGAGTAAAGATTTACATATCAATGTGGGATGTAACTTAAAAGGTAGACAAAGAGGCTTGGGGACAGAAAATATTTCTCCATCTTGGGCATTTCACTGGTGGTGTCTGTCCTTTAGTTGAGGCTGCAGATATTAAGTTCTTTTTATACTGAATTATTCTATTTGCAATTTCATTTTTTCAGATATCTGTTGAAGAACTCGAAAGAAGTTTGGTTATAAAGGTCAACAGGGATGCAGTTATGAAAATAGCTGTCTCAGGGGATCTGTTTACTCTAGAAAAAGGGCTGTATCAGCTGAATTTGACAGTAGGAGGCATTCCTTTCAAAACAAAGGACCTTATTCTACCAGTAAGTATAGCACTTGTTTTGCACTCCTGAAGGGCTTGACTTCATCTTCTCTTGGGGTAATATAGGTCCTTCCTGAGAGCAGTTCAGCCTGCCCTGAAACAGGTGGAATTATCACCTTCTGGATACAACTTTGTCTCCATTGACTATAGGGGGAGCCTAAGGCAGTAGCAAAGGTGAGACTCCTGTTTTTTGGTTGTTAAGTTTGGGTTAGATGTTTCTCACCCTTTGCCTGCAGAATTAGGATGCACAAAACTGGAACACATCACAGAATCACCCATGGTCATGCTGGCTTGGAGACCCTGAGTGGTGCTGGGGTGGTCAGTGGACACACAGCTGTGTGATGGTACCACTGTACGTACAAAGTCTGAAAACAATGCTGGAACACTTTCTGTGTTGTGATCAATGTTTGTGCTTCACATATATTGTATTGCAGGTTTGCTGCTTGCATTTGCTGTTTCAATTTAGTAAGACCCAAGGAGAAAGAGAAGCCTAATTTTTTTTATTTCCTCCTAACTCAAGGAGACAGGGCATAGGAATAAAAGCTAAGGCTCTCTTTGGGTGAGATTGGATGATTGCTGTGTTTCTGAAATAGCTACTGCTCAGGCTGTTTTGAATGTCCACAACACATAGAGTTGGCACCTTGAAACCCAAATTGGCATCTCGTTATTTCTAAATGAGGTGAGAAGCTTGCAGCTCTGATTGGAAGTGCAGCCCCTGAGGAAGGCTCCTGTTCCTCTCAAGAAGTCATTCAGGGCCACTGGTTGCCTAAAACACTAAACTTGAGGTGTGGTCTGCATAGGGGATTGAGAGCCAAAAACTCCTGAGGTTTTTATCCTGGCTCAGGCACTTACTTCTCTCTTTGCTTCAGTTAATTGGCAGTAATGGTCCTGATTTAGATGCTTTGCAAGGAGCCTTTTCTTTACATACTGTCTCACATTTTAATGCTGGCATTTGGTACAGGATAACATAACTAGAAGCTGTAAGGAACAAGTGTGTACAGAGTGATGAGCATGTCTTGTGGCTCAAGCACCCCTCCGTTAAGCCAGAAGCTAACTTATGCTGTGATCAGGTCCAACATCTTGTGTGTCATGAAGGCTGTTTGCTGTGACACAAAGGACTGGGTTTTTTAACTTCAAGTTAGCCTCCAGCATTCACAATGCAGAATTACAGGAGTTATATAGCTTTGGCCACAGAGTTTTAGAAGTTAATCACCCTAATGATGTGCATCACATAGAGGACCTAGCAGAACCAATACAATGGAATCATCACCTGCGTTAGCTAGTGCCCTTCTGACCTGCAGAGGCAAGCTGAGCTTGGGGAGTTTCCTGGGAAATGCTGACCACTTACTTGCTTGGGTTTGCAGGATTGGGATTGCCTTCAATTGTTATACATGAGCATAACACATCAAAATGATTTCTGCTGTTCAGTATTCCTCTGCACCCAAAATCACTTATTATTCACTGAACAGTAGTTTGAGATATGGTATATTGCTTTGTCTTCCTAGATAAACCCTCGGCTGGATGGTTGCATGCAGGCATGGAACTGGCTGAATGGGGAGGACTTCACTATCCTAGAGACCATAAAGATGAATGAAAAGATGCAGTGCTTTGCTGTAGCAGGACGAGGGTCTTTCTATCCTGGCCGAAGTTTTGCTGTGTTTAATCTTACTTACGGTAAGTATGTTATATTTTTCTGACCTATTGTTCTGCCATTAACAATACTTGGTTAATAAGTAGTTTAAAACCTACGCATATGCCAGACTCAGTGTTGATCAATGCAGAAAAGACTGGCAGCTGTGGATGGAGAGTAATAACTAAACTTGTGGTTCATAGCAAAGGATGACCTATAAATGATGGCTACAGCCAGTATGAATGCACCTAGCATGGATTAGGTTCTCTCTGTGTAGCTCCAGTAATGCATTTCATATCCAGCCTGGTTCCAGCTCATCCTTAACATTAGGGCCTTCACATCTCTGTCAGCAGTGCAGGTGGTTCCAGCCCTATTCACCATTTTCTGCTAAACAGGGAGGGCTGCAAGCTCCGGTGCTGTACCTTGAGTTTCTGATGGACAGAAAATCATCATTGCCTGTAGCAAAATGTCTTAGGATTGGACTCACTTTTAATCATTGTGTGGTATTAGTTACATCTGGGACAAACACAAAGCTGATAGAAGCTGAATAAAATTGGCCTAGATACAGTAATAACAAGTTTCAAACCAAACTTAGTCATACACAGAAAACACTCAGAAAGGTGCCTTTTCTTTGTTCTAGATCATTCTGGTTGTTTATATGTGCAATCAGCTGTCAGTATTTTGAAATCCATACAAATGCCAACCATATATTTTAGTTTGGCATGTAAATTCTCCTGTGCAGAAGCTTTCTGTGCATCATTATGTGGATTTTTCTGCTGTGCCATTGTAAATTAGGGAGTATCGGGTGTTTGTCATCTCACTTAACACATGGATTCAAAAGTTGCAAAGTAAAGACAAGGTGGCATCTAAAGCGCAGATGACAGCACTCAGCAGAAATGAGGCCTCAGCACCTGCATTTTCATATTTTTGTTTCTACAAACACAGTCCTCTATTTGGGGCTTTGTAATGGTAAGAACTCATTGTTTTGTATTTCAAGATGTGGTGAATGAGCAAAGCTAATACTCCAACGAAGGGAGGTTGCAGAAGCAGGATTAAACACTTTCTTTGTAGTGAGCATCACCTTTTAAACTACAAGGGCATTGCGGCAGCAAGAAGGATGCCAGAGAGTTTAATTCAGAGTTCAGCCAGATAAGTTAAAACATCCCGTGTTTAGCTTCTGAGGGGGCTGGTGATCAGGAATTTATTAGGCACATAATCAGTGTAGTGGGCCTATATCCTTTTTCCGTTTGTTTCCTCTGTGTCAGATTTGCACTTAGATCCCTCAGTGATATTTGGACAGTCAAGAACAATTAAAAGATTGGGTGCTCTGTCTTTTAACATGCTTTTGGATGTGTTGTATTGACAGCCACGGAATTTTGAATCTCTTGTATTAGAAAAGCTTAACCTTGTCTTTTGATGTTCTGAAAGGCAGCAGAATGCAGAACGTAACAAGAAGAAACTGATGCCATTTTCTTCTCTGATTTTATGTTCAGGTGCTTTGGAGTTTTTTTATTTATTTATATATATTTTTAAAGTAAAAGAAATGTGGCTATCCCTCCATACACTCATCCAAACTTGGAGCTCCTCTCCAAGCAGAAACTGCACAGCCTATCCATTTGACTTGTTTGTCCTGTGTTTGTCATGCTGCACATTTCTTTTTCTGCAGTGCAACCTATTTCAGGAAATGAAACCAAGACAAGTTGGGAAATAGAAGTAAATGCTGTGATTCAACCAGCAACAGATACCGGTGTACTATTCGCTCTTGTTACAGAAGAAGCATCTGTCCCTTTATCGCTGTCTCTGGTTGACTACCACTCCACAAAGAAACTGAAACAACAGGTACAGACGTAAGCATTTTTCTAGAGAGGGTTCCTTATTGCATCCTGGGAATCAAAAGTCATTTTCAAAAAACAGCTGTTGGTTGCAAATGTGGTCTAGGTCTCTTGGGTGGAACTGGTCTCTTGCATGCAGGCATATTTTGTTTTTCTGGCACTGACCTGTTTAATGCCATAAGCGAAGAAATACTATTCTCTGGAGCTCATCCAGAGCTCCAAAATCAGTTACAGTCCCAAAATTTCCAAAAGACAGGCTTTAGTGCCACTCCAGGTGCTGTGACAGGCCAGTTATGATGGAGTGCTGAAGCTACTGATACTCATAATAAAGGGCTAGATTCTGGCATTAGACAAGTGTAAACCAGAAATGAGTCCACTGAAACCCATAAGCCAACTTCTCATTTGTAGTACAGCAGCTCTAGTGTATTTGGCTCCAGTGCAATATAGCAATTTATAAGACCCACTAAGAATTCTTTCTGAGAAGACAGTTGGTCATGTCTTAACAGTCCCACTGGAACATTGGGTTTTTTCATCTATACAAATGAGTTCAGAACACAGTCAGCAATATTAATCAGACTAATTCTCTAGTGGCTCTGCAAAATCTTTGTAAACAAGGCCACAGTGGGGCCATCCTGCTCTTGGATATGCATGGTTAGGTATATTTCTGCTCACTGCTTCTTCTTCCTTCTTTTCCCTGCTGTCCAGTATATCATTGTGGCCTTGGAGAATACAGTTGTGTCCAGATTGGCAATAAATCTTTGTGACAAGAAGGAACACTCTGTGGACATCTTCGTCAAGAAAGATCACTTATCCCTGAGGGTAGATGGGATAGCAGGAGAGGGTGAACTAAGCATCACTGAGTTAGAGGATAGTCTGTCCATCTTGGAGAACTCTTTGCAATCAACGGTGAAGACATACTTGGGAGGATTGCCAGGTGAGCATCCAGTTTTGTAGCATGGACTACAAACTCCCAACCCACCTTGCTGAGCTGGCAATCAGGAAAACTCTCTTGATTCATTCAAGCTGGGAACCTCCTTCTCTGTTTCTGCTTGAGCAGGCTTTGTCTGCAATTCAGGGACATGTTCTTAACAGGTGTGAGGGTGCACTTGGCAATTATCTTTTTAACTTGAATGAGGATATCCTTCTGTGGACATCTGGAGCCAAAACAGAAAGAGGAGGTTTTGCCTCATCAGCGATAGGAATAGTTTATCTGAAGAATAGTTGTAAGCAGGTTCATTATCCTAAATCTGATAAAACTCATAGGAGCTAGATCACAGGCTCCTGCAGTGCTTCAGTAATGTAATGAACATGTGTGAGGGCTCCCTGTGGCGAGTACTAAGGCCTCACATTGTTTTGAGTGAAATGTGGGAAGCCCAGTGTGGTGATTCTCCCTGGCTGATGTTCTGTTTGAACTGATCACAGCACTGCACAATTAACAGATTTCCTCTCATGAGAGGGTATGTAGAGCACAAGCAAAGGGCTTACCACCATTTAAAGCTTTGGCTTTGCAGCAGCAACAGGGCTTCTTGTGAGAGGCCAGTTTGCTCTTCTGTTCTGAAGCTGGAAGATCAAACTTTCATCTGAATCATGAATTTTAGCAAAGTCTGGGGGTTTGTTTCTTCTTCTGGGTGAACTGGTTTATCAGTCTCTGCTGCTGAGAATACAATTACGGAAACACTTGTATCTCTGATGAACAGCAAGCAGTACATCCTATTTTGTTGAAAGCAGCTAAGCAAAATCTTGCCCCTACTTGCCCAAGCAAGGGAGAGGCAGCAGTGTTGGTCTCTTGGTAGGCACTGAAGCAGCCAGGCTGGAAAAGGGTTGCTGAGGTGCCACGTCTGCTTCGACACATGGCATGACTTTCCCACCATGAACAAGAGTTTACACAGCATTCATGCCAATAATGTAAGTGGCATCTAGTCACACCTAAAAAGGGGAGGCCACACACTCTGGGATGTTCACACCCTGGCCAGAGCAAGGCTTAATCCCCAGATGTGCCATTTTCCTATGTCAGATTGAACTGTCTGAGCTGACCATTGCACAATATGTGCACAGCAGATACTTTCACAGCTCAGAAGACAATCTCACTCTATCACTGTTCCAAGTTCTCTGTGGTTGGCTCAGTTTAACCATGCTGGGTGAAGCACAGGTTTTAATTAGCCAGAACTAGGTGCAAGATATCACAGCTGACTTCTGTAGCCTTAGCTACTGCTCCCTTTCAAACTGTTCTGCTCAGCAACAGGAATTTCTGCCTGTGGTCTGCTTTTGTCATTGAGAGAAACCCAACACTTGCATCAAGAAACATTTTAACTTGCCAAACAAATAAATATTTCAGCACTTTGGTTGGATTCATCACTCTGGGTTAAATAACTATACCAAATGGTCAAATCTGAGTGAGTTTGGCTTACTAAGATTTTGAAAACATTATGTTGGTTTTGGCTTTTTCCTGCTCCTGTACCCTGTGGCAAAACAAACTATAGTGGTGACACTTAATGTCTTTATTCCATTTGCCACAAATAAAGAAAGATAGACTGTGTCCCATCTTAAGTACAGGTAACATTGCAGATGTGGAAGAAATCAGTTAGAGTTTTAAGAGATAAGAGGGAACGTATACACATTTATTACCTTTTCTGTGGTATTTTCACTTCTGGTAAATCCTAAATTATATAATTTACATGATGCATAGGTGTTTTTCCAGGTAATATTTATACCACTGGGGGAAGGAGCCTGTAAAAAAGGCTTCTGAGTCTTTTTTCTTTTAATTATTTTTGGTAGTATCTTACATATCCTTCTGAAAGCCCACACATGTAACAGCAATCTGCATGATTCCTTAGATGAGTCTTCAAGCCAACACTTCAACTTCTTGAGTCAAAATTCAGTTTACATTCATGTGAATACTCCAGCAGAGATGTCCCCTTCTCTTAAGCAGACTTCACAGATGAAATTTGGTAAAAGGGGAGGAATAAGAAATGGCTGAAATTACTAGTTTAAGCACCTACCGAGCAATGGTACTTTTGAGCCATCAAGTGGAACATGTGTAGTATCTGTGTCTTATGGATCCCATGCAAATTTCTTTCTCTCACTCAGTCCTAGGGTCTGCCTGAGCTGTGTTTGATCACATCAGCTTCAAACTTGGCCCTGTATGTCTCGCGGCAGAGCCCTTTAAATTGCACATAATCTCAGGTCAATAAGACAATCTATTGTTCCAGTTGTCCTTGCTTCAGGGTAAAGATAAGGGGTTTACTTAGCTACCTGCATCACTGTGAAGTTCAATAATCTTTGAGACGTTCATTGGTTTCCATTGCACAACCAGCTTGATTGGATTGGGTTTTGGGTTGTAAATAAACTAATAACCTTTGGGGAAGTGTAGAGGACACAGTTCGTGTAAATTTTTGTGTTACTATGTTACTGTGTTGGATTTTTTGTTTTGTTAAATTCAATGTGAATATGACATTACAGGAGTTGGTAATAAGATTTACTAATTTCCTCTAGTCTGTTGGATTGTATTTAATGTCTTCCTTCCTATTTGTTTTTCTGCCTATGATAAACTGATTAAAAGTATGTCACTGGTGGATCTCCTTAAGAAAAATTAGTCTCATTAGTCTTACCAACTCAACTGATGTATTCCAGAAACTTTCTGATGAATGCCAGCAACCTCCTTGTGCTGATACATAGCATAATCACAGTAAAGATGAGTCTGGTGAGTGGTAGAGGCTGTGTATAGGAAAAGCCTTCCTGTCATGAAGTTCTTCCAATAATTTTTGGCAGGTATTTTGGAGAGATAGACAGAGGATTAGGGGAAGGTATAATGATTGCACTGATGACAAAGAAAAGGACCCAGAGATGGAGGGGGGAGAAACAGAGACAGAAAGCATCATGAATACAGTGTGCAACTGGAGTGAAGCCTTGCTGCAGTGCAGCACATGGTTTTATCAGGACTAGAGGACTTACAGAGACACAGAGCAGCTGAGGAAGGCTTTAGCCTGGGGAAGGGCTTCTGAGCACAAGAGCAGATGACATTTCCACACGTCTGGCAATGTGCTCTTGCCTTTTAGTGAGAGGGATGGGGGGGAGGTAGAAATTCCAGAGTGGAGGAGAGCTTGAAACCATTGAAGTGACAGTCATCTGAGCATAGGTAGGGCAGATATTTATTCAAAAGTAGCCATCAGAGATGTGTGTCTTCTCTTTCACACAGATGTTCCTGTCACTTCCACTCCGGTCACCGCATCCTACCACGGCTGCATGACCGTCAAGCTGAGCAACAAGGCACTGGACTTAGACGAGGCTCTCTACAAGCACAATGACATCACCTCACATTCCTGTCCTCCAGTCGAGGCGGGTCAGTAGGTACCACTACAATGCAAAAGTTTTATATTCAGAAACTTTCAGTGCTTTTCTTTTTTTAAAGATATAAATTATTCTGACCTACTGCACTGCGTGTATAGTTTCTCTTAAACACTGAAGTTATGTAGGAGCTACTGATCCTTGTGTCAGATTGATTATTGAAATACTCCTTTGCTTTGAGGTTTAAAGGTTGTAATATATTTGTAAATATTTCAGAAGACTAATGTTAAATAAGTCAAAAGTATAGAATATACCAAAAGTGAATGTTATCTTTAGTCTGTAAGAGACAGTTTTATCTGTAATGTGGAAAACCTGGTAATATATGAGTGTGGACTGGAAGAAAAATAATAATTCTGTATTATTTTTTATTAACAAACACTGCTTTCTGATTTGCAAAATATGAGAGAATAAAATATTTACATACAAGTTTTTAATATATCTGTACTGAGATTATTCTATATTCTGTTATTTGGACATAATGACTCAGGCCAGGGAGGTTGGATCTAGATGATCTTAAGGTCCTTTCCAACACTAACTATTCTATGATTCTGTGATTCTATGATGTGGAGATTGCACTGGGTGGTTGGTTCTGTTACGCTGGTTTAGGTTTTTGTTTAGAGGGGGGTCTTTTTGTGTTTATGTCAGTATTAGCTATATTCTGGGCTGGAGAGCAGATGGTTACTGCTGTTCTTTTTCCTATTTTGCTTATTGAGCAAAAAAGAGGCTATATAGCTTACTGCCTCTTTCTGGTGCCACAGATAGAAAACCCACTTGTGACCTTTAGAAAAACTATTGGTCAACAGAAAATGGAAAACAGTTATGCCATCAGGAAACAATTAGTAGAAAAGACTCAATAAGTTGAAAGCCATATGGCTTTTGTGTCAATAGCTGCTGAAGCAAATGATGAGGTGTCAAGAATTGGAAAATATTATCTGGTGATGACATATTTTTGCTGCTCAATTTTTTTGGTTGGCTCATTCACTGTGAACCTAGTGGGAGCAGAGAGGCTTGAGAGCGTGAGAGTTAGCCAGGCCAGATTGCAGTGTGCTGAGAGTATGCGTGGGGGTTTACTCAGGAGAGGCTGTAGAGTCAAAGTGCATTCACATTTTAAGCTATCCTTGTAAAGCTGGGGTAAGATTTGCCTAGCCTGCTTTGAGTCCCTTAAGTCTTGCTTTGTTTGATCCTTGTCTTGCATTAGATCAATGAGCTGAGACAGGTGGGCATATGCTGTGTTGGGAATTTGAATACTGGGTTGATAAGTTTATCCCATGCTTCAGAGGACTAACATAGAAAAGGTCTAATTCTACAAGGTCTTTTATAAATTTTTCCTGGTCATTCTACATCATGTTGTGCCTCATCAAATACAGAGATGACAGATTACCCTAATAATCCAAATGTGTGACATCATCTGTGAGCAAGCTATGGACATATGTGTCCCAGAAGAAAGGATGGAAGAGGGGGAAGACTATTCCAAATATATTCCTGGTAAGGATCCCTGCTTTATTTACCAGAGAAGAGGATGGTACTCTATTAGCCATTAGCCAGCATGACATCATAGCTTTGTATTGTGAGCAAATCTGCCAGCAGTAATGCAGTAAGGCAGACAAGATCAGAGCTTTATCACTTTCAACTCGTTTACACTTACGGAAGGACATGTCTAAAGACTCTTTACACTCAGGTGTGACCAGATGCAAGTTTGAAAGGATAGTTGCTCACTAGACAGTAGTAACTTACTGTGATCCTGCCCCTCTACTCTGCTCTCATGAGATCTCACTTGGAGTATTGTGTACAGTTCTGGTGTCCTCAACATAAAAAGGACATGGAACTGTTGGAATAAGTCCAGAGGAGGCCACGAGGATGATCAGGGGACTGGAGCACCTCCTATATGAAGAGAGGCTGAGAAAGTTGGGTCTGTTCAGCCTGGAGAAGAGAAGGCTGCGTGGAGACCTCATAGCAGCCTTCCAGTATCTGAAGGGGGCTATAATGATGGTGGGGATGAACTATTCATTAGAGACTGTAGTGATAGGACAAGGAGTAATGGGTTAAAACTTAAACAAGTGAAGTTTAGATTGGATATAGGGAAGATGTTCTTTACTGTGAGGCACTGGAATGGGTTGCCCAGGGAAGTTGTGAATGCTCCATCCCTGGTGGTGTTCAAGTCCAGGTTAGACAGAGCCTTGGGTGACATGGATTAGTATGAGGTGTACTTGCCCATGGCAGGGGGTTTGGAAGTTGATGGTTCTTTCCAGCCCTAACTATTCTATGATTCTAAGTAGTTCTGTGTTTTTGCTTCTTTTTAATTGAGCAAGGGAAAACACATTGTTCCTGAGAGTGCCTTCTTTTAGAGTAGATGGCTCCTGATCACTTGTAGTATGATGGAGAACCCAAACAGCATTAGTTTAGCATCTCCAGTGAGAGCTGGGAATCCTGAAGATGCTGTGGTTAATAGCACTTCCACACTGCAGTGTTTTGTTTTGTATGGGTTTTTCTATGGTTATTTTAGTCCTTTACCAAAATATATCCCTGTGCTGGTTTTGCTTAGGATAGTCTTAATGTTCTTCATAGTAGCTCGTATGGGGCTGTATTTTGTAAACAGTGTCAGTAACACAGGGATGTTTCAGTTACTGCTGAGCAGTGCTTACACAGAGTTGAAGCCTTTTCTGCCTCTCACCCCACCAGTGAGCAGGCTGGGGGTGCACAAGAGGTTGGGAGGGGACACAGGTGGGACAGGTGACCCCAGCTGACCAGAGGGATATCCCAGACCACATGGGATCTTGCTCAGCATGTACACCTGGGGGAAATGGAGGGAAGGGGGATGTTTGAGGTGATAGCGTTTGTCTTCCCAAGTAGCCATCTCATGGGATAGAGCCCTGTCCCGCAGATGGCTGAACCCCTGCCTGCTGATGGGCAATACTGAATGAATTCCTTGTTTTGCTTTGTTCACATGCACATCTTCAGCTTTCCCTATTAAACTGTTTATTTGAAGCCCTGAGTTTTCTCACTTTACTGATTCTCCCCCCATCCCACCAGAGGGTAGTAAGCAAGTGGCTGTGTGGGCCTGAGCTGCTGGCTGGGGTTAAGCGATGACAATCTTCCATCTTTTTAACTTGGAGTAGCTCTAAAGAAAACAGTACAAACTTAGAAGACGCCTATTTTTTAAAGCAAGTAAACGAAACAAACCCTGCTTCACTTTGTTCTTTTCAAAGGAAGCATGTTAGCAAAATAGTCTTGTGGCTGATAATTTTGTCTAATTTCTGTGGTAGTTCCCAAAAAAAACTACCATGTGGCATGAATGAATCACAAACATGTCTGACCTTTGTGTTAGTGGTACTATTTATGAGGCCAGAATTATTTTGGATCCTGGAAACATGAATACTGTGGTAGAGTACAGTACTTTGCAGTTTCAGATGTAATATTATGTGAACAAGACTGTAACTCCATTTTCTAAATCAATCAAATTCAGAGCAAAAATTTCTCCAAGACTTTGTATTTATATGCATGTATGTGAGGATAATTTGCATAGACCAAAATGTACCCTGACCCAAAATGTGGTTTATAAGAGAAAGACAGAATTTGTAAATCTGGACAATAACAGAAAAGAGATGTTATTTTGTGTCAAGATGGATTGGTTTTGATACTCTACAGCAGATCGTGCTGGAAGAAGAGGTAGCTGCTTCTATAGACCATTGGAAAGAAGAAAATGATAAACATTCCTTTGTTCCTTCTCAGTCACTGTGCTTCAACCCAAGGCAAACACTGGTTTCCTTTGTGTTCTGTTACCAGGCTAGGTGATCAGCTCAAAGGGAGCAAGTATGTTCTGGGCTTTGAGACACCAGAATGAACCCAGGTGGTTCCCCTGTTAGCATTCATAGCAAGTAAACCGTGTAGTTCCAATTATGTAAAGGCTAGGGTGACTGTGCTCTTCACAGCATGCATTTGCACAAGGACTGAGCATTTTGGATGTGTTAAATAGATGCTTAAAAGAAAAAGAAAAATAATAGTCTCCTTTCTGACTTCTGTTCCTCTCAACCAGGTTCACGTAACTCACCTTTGTCAACAGTACGCATAAGGCACCATGGTCCTGGTGTTAATTAATACCACTGGCCTAAAACTGTGCATCTCAGAAAAAACTTCTTAATTGAATAAAATATGGCTTTTATGGTCCATATAAATTAACCTCTAGTCTCATGTGTATTAGTACTGAATCTGCTTGCTATACGTAGAGGTACAGCACATAAATTCACAGAAATTTATTGAAAGGTGGAAAGTATTATGTCGAAGGATGATCACTCTTAGTTCTACTTTCAGCTGGTCTGATGGTGTCACTTCCTCTCAAAAGAAACTCTTAAGTAAGCTGGTTTTGTTTATGTAGGGTTTTTTAATATTTTCATAATATGAAGCAGACACTTAGAAAGTTAATGAGAAATAAATTTCTTTCCCTGCTCTGCTCTTTGGTCTTTCAGGAAATTTCTATGGCTTCATTGTTGTCTAGACTGTAAGAACTATATAGCAAGCAGCACCACCACCCTTCCTGCAGGAGCAAAATGCAGTGAAGAGATGCAGCAGTCTGATAGGTTTTCCTGCTGGTGTAGTCACTCCTTCCCCAAAACACTGCAGCTGTGTGCTAAGAGGGATCCCAGCTAATGTGATGCACAGTGAGGGGGCACGGTGCACACAGCAGGGACAAGATTTTGTTCTGTCAATGGCACTGCCACAGGTATTGCTGCTTAGCCCTGTCAATGTGGTTTTGTCTCTACACTAAAGGAGAAAACATAAAAAAAAAAGAGGAAGGAATTCTGACCCTCCATGTGTTCTGCTTCAGTCATTCTAAAACACCTGGAACAGGTCTTGATCAGTTTAAAAATAAATAACTGAGGTTGAACATAGAGTTGGTTTGGTTCCTATTTTGACTAGAAAGGAATTAAATCGAACACTAACATGCAGCCTAAAATAACTCTCTGGAAACTGCACCTTTAGCACACTGACACGACCTTTTACTAGGCAGCTAGACTGGCCCAAAGTTCTTTCTGTTTGGAACTTGAAACTATATGGTACTTTTTCCTCTCTTGTTTTCCTGTCCTTACATATATACACAATCTTAGGTTCGATATAAATATACACAGTCAATTTTATTGGAAAATAATTGCCACACATCTTTCACCAAAAAGGGTTATTAAATAAATACTACAAGCAAACAAAAAACTGGTCTCTTCCTACTTGAAATGATTGCCTCAGAGAGCACCCGACTACCCACTCAGACAACACAGGCTAAACTCTTCTATATCGGTTTACGAAAGCAGAACGTGTATCCAGAGGGTATCTTCATTTCTCCTCTTGAAGACAAGTTACTCTGCAGTGTACTGAGAAACTTTTCATGCCAGGAAGCAACACTGCATTTGACTGCAGGCAGACTGGGTGGTGACGGGTCACCCCGCTGTGATGTGCCTGCCCTTAGGTTTCCAGGTTTCTGCACTGCTCACAGTGAGATGTGGGTAAAAGCAGAGTGGCCGTAACACACTCTGTGCTGGGTTCCTTGGGAGGTCAAGTGCATGTACAGCAGAGTTTCCAGAAGTTTCTTAAAAATCAAATAAAAGCCTACCAGCTACCTCAAATAAATTATTCTATGGTACATATGGTGGAGGCTTTTCACCAGGCAACAAGTAGGTCGGTGTGTAGAGGGCTGGAGCATTGGGGGGAAGACCATAGCTGGAGCTGGACTGAGATGGAGGCTGTGTTTCTTCTGATAAAGAAATATCAGTAGATGATGTTCCTGGAAAATTGCTGGCAGGCTGTATATAGACAAAGAAAAACGCCTTCTTCAGTAAAGGATTACAACCCCATTTTCAGGTCTGTGTGAAGAGTTTGCCATGTAAGTGTTATATAATAAGCCCCATGATTAAATTTCTCATGCACTGCAGCACAACACTCACTTCACTTTCCAAGTACAGTTTAAGTATACCAGTGATGGTGTCTAGTGAAACACAGATTCCATCTGTAACTGAAGGCTTTTTTAATAGACATTGCACATACAGCTAGGCACTAGAGCAGAACAGGAATTTCTGCAGGAAAAGATGCCCTGGCTTCCTGGGTGAGGCACTGCACCTGACTGGCTGATTAGGTTACATGTAGGTGCTTGTCTCCAGGCATCACTCTGCAATTTCAGTTATCTCAGAGGTAATTAATCTCAGCTATAATACTTGCATAAAAGCAAGGTCTTATTCTTGTGCCAAATGCAGAGTCGTTGTGAAAGAAAATTTTAGAGGTGGGTCTCCCTGTAGGTCTTTCGCTTTGGCTGTCTCAGCTATAATGGGGCTTTGGGTGAAAGAGTCACAAAAAATAGAGCATAAGAAGCAGCCTGTGTTCAGGAATAAACACTTTGTTAAAACAAAAGGATGCACGTAGGGACTAATGCTCTGGATAAAAACCTAACACTACTTTAAACCAAGTTCTGTTATTGATTCCAAGAGGGTCAGGATTTTGCTCTTCCTCTCATATGCCAGCACATGGCAGTCCATGGGCTTCACCAGAAGAGCTATACTCAGCTTTCCTCAGGTTCAGGCCTAAAGAGCCCAGAATTTTAAAAAACAAACCAAAACAATAGCAGTCATCAATCTTTTTCAGGGAAATGAAAAATCCAGGCAAATGCTCCCTGCTCCTAAAAAATAATATAAAAATTAATAATCACCACCTAGAAGCCAGTATAAGGGTTGGCACTTGAACAATGGCATCTCAAAGCTGTCCAGGGCCAGCAGAACCCATGTCATAGTGTACAGTTTCTTCACTGGGCTCCAGGTAAGCAGGAGAGGAGAATGCTGTTCTGCATTTATACCACAGAGTGATTGGTGAGTGAAAATGGGGATGTCCTGACAGGAAGGCTGATTGTGCCCTTTAACAGGAGGCAGTGCAGATATACTGACAAACTCATTAGCTAGATCAGCTCCAGTTGTGGCATTTTGGGGTAGTTTGGGGTTTTTTTTAAGTTTATTTATTTATTTTGGAGTTGTTGCTTCCCTATTCCCTCAAACTGCAGTGACCATTTCCATCTGTCTGCCTGGAATAGCTTCTGTAATGAGCTCTCTGGCAGGAATGACTGGCACAACAACCCTTACTGCTGTCATCACTACCAGTCGCTGCACAGCTAATCATTTACCTGACCAGTTGGCAAGCCTGTTACCAAGACTAGTAGTGAGTGAACTGCACTAGTAAGGGATGAATGATTTTGTTAGCACATGCCATGGTAAACAAAAGAAACGCTGGTTAAATCCTTGTCAAATACATTCCTGTTATCATCCTGTCTTTTCTGAACTTGGCTGATTTCTGCTTGTAGACAAGGAAGCATGAGGTGAATGGAGAAGCATTTACCAGCAGCTCAGGTTGTGCTTTTTTAAAAGGCTTTTCCTCTCCAGCAAATGTTTATTCAGTGAGACACTGGATTCAGCAGAGGACCTGGAATAATCTGCGCAATGTGGGAGCCACAGGTGAACTGAGGTTTATAGCCTTTGAGCTAATGGAGTTTCAGCCCTTGCAAGCAGAGCAGCACTCATGCTAGGTGTGTTGCTTGCCAGACTAATCTGAGGCTAGGTGTATCCCTAGGAGAAAGAACTATGGCTATAGATTTCTTCTGGTTGAGGGAAAGGTTCAAACTCCAGTTGTTAGTTGGTAATTAATTGCTGACAGCTTTACTTCATTAACTCACAAATCAGGTAACTACCTGATCTCATTATCAGGCATCACTAGATGCTTACATGCCAATAGCCAAATGAATTCGAGCCCTAGGGCCTGTAGTTGCTTTAAGGACTAGGACCAGCTGAGTAGGGCTTGTGAAAACCTGAATCTAGGAGCTGGGCACTGCTTGGAGCACTCAGCTTGCAAGTAATGGAAGCAGAAGATGATTATGGTTCTGGCTGTTTCTCATCAGGCCTACTTCTAACATTCACCATTTCTGGCTCTTGAGTAAGTTTATTTTGATTTTTTTTTAACTTATATATACTGATGCAGAAATTATTTCTCTCCAAACTCCAATGTAATGAGCTCATATATGCAGGAAGGCAGCTTGCTCCCTCCTTCTCCCTACCGCACAAAAAGGATTAAATGCTTTCCCTTCTGGAGCCCAGTGCATCTTGCTACCTCTCCTGACATGGAGACAGCTGGTGGTGCCTGCCTCTGAATGTTTTGAAGGTGAGAAAAAACAACTGAACACAGTTTTTAGGATAAGTAGAAATCTAGGTGAAGAATTGTGTTTATTTTGGAATGCAGCTGAGAATCTGGGATAAACATGATACTGGAAACATTTCATTTTCTCAGTGGACAGAGGGCTGAACAGTTACAATTGATCCTCATGACTACTTATACGCATCTTTTCAACTCAATTGTTTACTTTCATTTATTTCTATCCCCTTCTCTCGCTGCTCTTGGCTATGTGCTAACTGAACTCTGCAGAACAGCACAGCTTTTAACTAAAAGCAAACAAAAAGAAATGTTCTATTTTTCCTCTCAACCCATGGTCTCCAAAAGCATCTGACCCCATTTATGTTAATAAGTAAGACATGCCAAGGACTGTTCTCTGGCTGTGAAGCCAACTGGCACAGTACATATCTCATCCCTACAGCTGAACTTTTACCATGAAAACAGTATGCTGGGTTTTTGTTAGCACATGCCATAGTAAACAAAAGAAATACTGGTTAAATCCTTGTCAAATGCATTCCTGTTATCACCTCTTACCATACAGTCTGTATGCACACTGTCTACTGGGAATGGCCCATTGCTTTTGCCATCTTCTGAGCCCTTCCTGTGTGCTGCTGGGAGACTGTTAGATGGTCTGGGCCAAACCCACACCAGGAACATGCTAACAATTCACTGATGTGGATCATCATCATGGCTCCTGAGGGTTTGAAATGAGGCAAGGACAAGATGTATCACTGTAGCGTTTGTACTGAGTAGCAGCTTATGCTTTTCTGATGGAGTAAGAAGGATGCCATTTTGTACTGTACCTGCAGAGGCAGTGGGTAGGATGGATATGTAGATATAGTTGCTGCAGAAGGACAGAACCCAGCGTATGTCAGGATCTGCTGGGCAGGATTGTACAGGATCTGAGGAGGAGGTGCAGTAGCACTGAAAGCAATCTGGGACAGAGGTACCTGTTGAGCACAGAAGATGACATTATATCAGGACAGTGCAGAGGGGGCTGGAGCAGGAACTCGTCCTAACACCAGCAACTAGGCAATTTAACAACTTTCTGTTTTCAAACACAGTACTGGTATTACAAAAAAAAAACAAACCCAAGGAGCAGACAGAATGAGAGGGAGGTGTATCTGGAGTGAATTTTCTGACCAGAAATACACAGCTATTTTAATCTTTTTTTCCTTGGAAAAAGACTGCTAGTGCTTCCCGAGCACCAGTTATGGAAGCACTGGCAGTACTCCAAACCTAAGACACCCTGAAGAGCACAGCATGCAGCTTTGACCACCTCTCTTGTTCACTCCAGCACCAAACATCCAGTCCTTCATGATTTGCTGCAGGCCCTTTCCAACAGCAACTACTTGATGCCCTTGTATATTTTCTCTGTGCTTTCCTACACAGATCTACAATGATTTCCTTTTCCAAACCACCTGCTCTGTTTTCACAGCTCCCTGTCTTGTGACATAGAGTTTGCTGCTGGCTGTCCATTATCATCCCACCATGTGCATATCTCATTTGTGCTTCATAAAATCCTTCATCATATCTTGCAGCTTTATTGGCATGTCATTTAACTACAATGCAATATAAGGTTTGCAGGAAGAAGTTATAGCTCATGTTAAACCTGCTAATACAACTTGGGGAAAAAAGAGAAAAGTTGAATAGGAAAGTGGGCTTGTGTCAAACCCTAACCCCTTGTGCTACATAACTATTTGTGAAGGACAACGGAGCTCTCTGTGAAAGATTTTCATGTGCTTTTGCTTTGCAAAGCAAGACAAATCCAGTGGTTTCTTTACTCTCCTTTGTTTTTATTAGCAGATTCCTCTACATGTGAGAGCATGGAATTTTCTTTTTACTGAATAATAAAATATGGTGTTTGCCAGACAAGTGCTAAAAGCAGCAGCCAGGATTTTTTTTTTCTCTTTTTTGGCATTTCCTGTCAGATTTTTCAGTGAGAGACATAAACCACTGTATCCTCTGGAGACAGTGTGAGATATCTCTGTGATTGAGAAAGAGGTATATTAATTGTGTTTGTACATGGAAAACATCATCGAGGTCACTGATGTACCACATGAGGTTACCTGACAATCTAGGCTTTAGCTCTCTGGAGAAACTTAGCCCCCCAGGAGCTAGTGCAGAGAAAGGCTGGGCTCAAAAGCAGAGAGCCTATTTTATGTGAGAAGGCATGTCTGTCATCTTCAAGGTACCCTGCTCAAAACATCTCCTTTCTACCAACCCTGAGGGGTGGGAAGAAAGAAAGGGACATTGTGTTTCAGAACAGAGTAGCAAGAGGCTGCTAATGGGTTTGCCTCAGAGGGAAAGGTTTCAGGTCAGCAACATAGCTAATCCCAGCTGGGGCTGAACTCACACTCGGAGCATTACCTTCTTCAGGCAAGTGAGGCCCTGGTGTAATCAGATCCTTCTCACTATGGACATAAACACAGTAAGAAACACTTGTTTTGACCAGAGTGAAACATAGATGCCTGTTTGGCATCTGTCACCAACTTTCTGGTTTGGGTGCTGCTGTCCTCCCAGGAACCTCTTATGTTGTCTGCACTCACAGTAGCAACACTCTAATTGCTAAGGATGAATGCCACAACAGCCCTAGAAGATGCCCCAAATCCGCTGAATAAAGCACCTTATTATCAGGCTACCTGGCCTCAGCCTGGAGCCAGCAGTGATTTGCAGATAGTGAAGCTGGTTAGGTGCTTTTATCAAGTATTCCAGTAACAGCACTATGTTAAATCAGTCACATAAAATACAAGGGTAGGTGGAGGCATTTTAAACTGAAACACCACCCAAGTCAAAGAGATAAGGAGCTATGAACTGGCCAGAGAGAGCTGGCAACACTTTGAGCATGGGGAAACCAGGCTGTGGCCAGAGGGGCTGAGCTGCTGCTCACTTTGTGCTGCGTTGTGCGCTGCAGAGCAAGGCAGGTCAGCTCACTGATATGACACAACCCTGCCAAAGCATTTATTTCTGAGCTACAACCACTTTTAACGTCAGGCTGCACCTGTAGTTGCATGAGTGCTAAGACATGAACACATGGCATGTAGCTCAGCAGCTAGGGGTTCATTTTGCTTTCATTTTTTAGAGCAGGGATGAGGAGACAGATAAGGGAATGATATTTAAACTGTTTAGATTCCCTTGAGGACTCTGAGAAGTAGACTAACTGAAAAAGCCAGCAACCACCCCCCAGGACCATCGATAGCTTTGACTGATGCAACCCTAAACCCAGGGCAGGCAGATTCCTTGGCAAGGTGTGTCAGGAAAACATCTACAAGTCATCAGATGAATACTGGGGCAGGGAAGTAGATTAACTCTTAGTACCAGTAAGTGGAGTTCCCCATGCATTTCTTTACCTCTGTCTTCTGGTAAGAAATAATCATGGTGCTTTCCCATTTTGGTTATTGCAAGTGCATACTTCCATTTACATTATATGGTAGTCTGCTTTTTATTAAAGGTAACTACCTAGCCACCATTCTATATCCAAGCATACTGTAGATCTGAGAAGGAGGGTACCATCTGCAGCTCCCCAGCACCCAGCAGATCACGGCAGGCAGCCCCACAAAGGAGGCAGGGGCCACTGAGAGCTGACACCCTGGGGGCCAGGGGAGCCTGAAACGTTTCTCAGTGAGCCAGCACAGCCCTCTGGCAGGCAGCATGGGGAGCGTGCCAGGGTCTGCAAGGAATTTGTCGCAAGGAAGAAAACCCGCAATAACCAAAACAACACTTCATCTTTTTTCTGTCCAGGAAATACGACGGGTTTAGAAGCAACAGCGCTGTTTTGCAAGCTCTCCCCTTTGTAACATGTTTTGGCTGCCAGCGTTCCCCAGAGATAAACACGATGTTTTTTTGTTTGACTACTGAGCCTGGCCCTGTGTTTTCTGGAAGTCAACCTTGGAGCAATGCCCTGAGGCGTTTCGGAGTGGGCTTTGCAGCTCTCCTTGCAAAATGTCAGTGAGCATTTCTGTGGGAAGGTGACATCCCGAAAAAGAAAATTGTTCTCCCACATATTCTGAAGTTGTAGCTTTTTGTATTTCGGTCTCATGACCCTTTCTCTCCCTCTTCTGCTTAACATTCTCTTGGTCCTTGTCTTCTCCCAAGCATTACTCCTTTAGTAACAAAAGCGAGCAACAGATGAGCAAACCAGCTCTGGTAAGTCACTCAAAAGGACCCTGAAAAAGCACAGGCAAGAGGAAGGAGCAGTCATTGCATTTTGGATTGCTGCTTTAGTAAGACTTCCACAAGCACAGCACGGCTCCTGTGCTAAGGTAACTGACACAAACTCATCTTTCCTTTAAGCTATGAGAGCTTTTTTTCTTCTCCCACTGCAGAGAAGATGTTAAACAGCTTATTCAGGTCAGGGTTTTGGCTGAAGCCCCACAGACTGAGCAACAGAGCCTTGGGGGAAGCTGCAAATCTAAGAGTTGCTGCTATTTCCTTGCACAGCTTTATGCCACTCAGTCAGAGGACCCAGACCATGACCCAGGCTTTGACTCTTAGCAAGGGAATGCTCAAGGTCATCGTGACCCCAGTTCTTCCAGGAATGTCTCCTTAGCTTGGTATCCCTGGCACAGACAGTGCAGTGATGGCCCCTGTGACAGAGGTGTGTCTGTGCTGGAGCTCACCCTGATACAAAGCATCAACCCAAATCCTACATAAGCCTTTGTTTGTGCAAAATAGATTGGACTCAGGTTGGCTTTCTGCACCCTTTCCCATCTCCGGGGAGCACTATCAGTTCCCTCAGGTGCCCTCAGTGGAGATACTTGCACCCATCTGCGAGGCAGGGGAAAGTACTAAGCAGCACTGGAAAAGTGCAGTGCTGTACCAAGGATTTTGTGTAAAGGATGCCTGCCTTCCCCTCCTCATGTAGCTGCACTTCCCCATGTTTCCCATTCTGGTTGTTTCTGCTTCACTTCTGCCATTGCTTCTCTCACAGGGAGGGGATGAATTAAGCTGGGAATGGTGCTTTCACTCCTGTAACATCAGGCAGCCACAACTCTTCACTGGTTTGCTCCAGTTTGTTATCAGCTCCTTGCAAGAATAGCCTCACATAAAGGACAGTTCAGCTGCACATTTCTCAGATGTGAAGGCTCAGTGTGCTTGTTTGCCTTAAGGTAAAGAGCAAACATTTTGTGACTCTTAGAAAAGGTGAATTTCAAGTAATTCATATGGCCCTGCTCTGTAGTTTTAAGCACACAACACATTGTAGATAGCATGGACATGCTTGCTAAGGGACACTGGGTTGTCAGAGCAGAGCCTTGGCTCACTGGCTGCCAGCTCTGAGCAGCCCATTCCTTCTAGTTTGTCCTCCCTGGTGAACATCTCACCCCTATATCTTGCTTTCTCTTTCCTGCTCCATCCCCCTCTTCTTTCCTTTCACCTGTCTTTATGTTCCCCTTGGAATAGTTACCACAAAATACTATGAATGTAAGATGACCCGTGCTGCTTTCACACCTCCCTTTGGCTCCTGCATTTCACCCCCATCCCCACATCTCTGCCTGTTTGGAAGCTCTTTGGGCAGGGACCATCTACTCTTCCAAGTGCCTAGTAAATCATGAGCTACTTGGTTGGTCTTTAGGCACTGCTTTAGCTAACATGACTGCTACCATTGATAATCCCAAGAACAGCTACTTTCACCATTTTAACATATCAGAAAATCTAGGCAGATGAGCCAGTGTATTACAGAATCCCACCCAGCACGCAGCCTCTTCTGAATGCAGTGGTGCACATCAGCTAGTAAGGTGGTGGTGTACCACAGGGAGCAGTTAGAGCGTGCCATTCTTTAGGTTAATGTGACCTAAATAAGACTGTTTAAATAAGAACTTGAGTGGTACTTCAGAATTAATCCCCATTCTCAGGAAAAGAACTACATTAGGTTAAATAGTCACACCTAGGACGTGAGTTTTACGTGTCAGCTACAGACTTGTATCCTCAAATTCTGTGCTGGCCCACACATTCAGTTCTGAATTTGAAGGAAAAATAGATGCCACTAAGTGAATCGTCAGCATCCCTGCACACAGACACCTATCTTTTCTCTTTCATTCATGAATTTGACCAGGCTTGACCTACTCAGCTGTGAGCATCTGGCAGCAGCTTAGCCTAAAGATATTACTCCAGAATCCCAGATCACAGAGGAAGCATGTTTAAAGTGCCTCCTTTGTGCAGTTACACTTCCTTGTTTTTAACCCATTTGACAACATCAACGAGCACGTAAATCCCCACATAAGGAAAAAGACTGTGGGCCTTACCATGTCTTTAAATGCCCCAAGAATGGCTGCTGTAATGATCCCCAGGAACAACCCAATGATGTTGAGAACTGTGGAGGACCACAGCAGCCTGTACAGGTGAATCACATCCTGGCAGCTGTTCACACCAAGAAATTCATAGTAGCTGGAGGACTGCTCAGAGCTGAAAGGGAATACAGACATCATTGCAGTAGGAACGGTTTTGATGTAATGGAGAACACCAGAGAATGTGAATCTCTCCTGTTTACTTTACTTTTTGGTGAAGTCATTAATTCATGCTCCCACCAAACACTCCTCAGATGAACTGGAGAAAGCTCTACTGTAGAAAAAATTTGGCTCTACTAATGCCAGCATTAAAAGTAGTCCAGCTTTTAATAATAACACTAGCTTGGCTGACGGATGTGATGTACCAGCAGGGACTCTCTTCTTTTTGCTTAGGGTCTCTGAACACAAGCACAGTCCTGGCCTATGGATGCTGCCCTTGCCATTTAGGTACCAGCTAAAGCATGCTTAGCATTGCTTTTTTTCCCCAAGCTCACCTGGAAATTTGCTGGCATCTCTGAAACTGAGGAAGGCAAGTTGCTTAAGCATTAATTCAACCACAGGAAGGGAGATTTTGCCAGCTGGCTACATTTGCTTATGGTGTCTGTAGTTCCGAATTAACAGATGCAACATGGTACAGTATAAAGATGTGCACTTACACTATGGATCGTACTATCCAGAAATCTTTCTTGCTTATATTTCTACACTGCACTGGTTACTGTAAATCAGGCATGTTGTGAAGTTAATCCTCACTGTCTTGACGAAAGTCAGAAGTGTCCTACTGCAAAATTTGAAACCACAGTTTCCTGCAGCTCTTTCCAGTACTTGCCTTAATGCTATCCCACTAATGGGCTCCTAGAGCAGCCATGTGAGTTGGAAAGATTTTTTAAATGCCAAGTTTTTGCACTGTTAGGAACTTGACATCAGATCATGGGAAAAACAGAAGTGAGCAGTTTGTGCTCACTCTTTTGTTCCTCCATCCACAGTGCATGGGGCAGCAGTGGAGATGGTGGTTAGGGAAAGCTCTGTAGAGGAAGGTAGCACATGGAGAAACCTGTAATAACATTTCTGGGAAGAACCAAGCCAAGCACAGTAGTTCCTGGAAATGTCCAATCAATTGTTCTGGGGCATGGTTCTGGCATGGTGAATCCGCTACTGTTGAATTCACTTGGGCCCTATGATGAGCTGACCTTAACTAAATAGGCTCATTATGGAGCCTGTAGCTTCAGCTGCCATGAATCTGAGGAAATCTGACTTATGATCCTGCCTGTGTACTGATCTGTTGCATGGGTGACACCACGTCACTTTGTGTGACTGTGTCTCCTACTTCTCTCTAGCTGTCCTGTGAACTGGAATTGCCAGGACTGTGGAGCAGTGTGACCGCTTTTTTACTCTGGATTTGTCTATGCCAGTGCCATAAGATCTTGCTGCCCACTGTGGATTGTTGACAGTGGCATGTTTAATTATATCATCCAATACTGTCACAGCAGTGATCAGTCTCGGGTGTTTCAGACAAACCCAATGTGCTAGAAAAATGGTACCAAATGGTATTCCTGATGTCCCCTTCTCACCTTATGTTTTAAGCAATAGAGTTCCCGTCACTTTATTTGATAACTCTGAATGCTTTCACCCCTTTAATACCCCTGTTCTTTTCTATATTGAGTTGGGCTTTTCAATTCAGTGTTAACATACAGCAGTTAGTTGTGTACCATGGAAGAAAGCATTCTCAGTGTAAACATACTGCATTGCAACTATGATATTCCATCATTTGTCTATCACAGAAAATGTACCAGTGTTGTACATACTCTACCTTTCCCATTTCATTTGTTTTGTATACTTCCACCAAACCCAGATTTAGCACTTCTTACACAAGCAAAAGACTAACTTTCTAACAGTGGATTTTAATCCATTCCATAGTTCTACACTCACTATGTCGCTTATGTGCATGAGATATATGCATGCATAGATGACTTCCGTCTCGTACGAGACTTCATTGTGCTTCTCTAGTTGAGGTAGCCTTGTGTGGAAGTCTCACTGTGCCAGCCTTATTGCCCTACACTTTAAATGTTCATGTCTGGCAGCATGCTGGCCAAGACTTACAGAGGATGGGGCTTATTCAGGGCTGCTAGCATGTGAAAAGGAGGCAAAACCAAAACAAAACAGGAGATGTAGGAAGGAAGAAAGGTGAGAAATACATAAAAGGGAAAGAAAGAAGAGTGGCTGTGGGTGAACTGTAGAGGGTTGCAGAGGTTGCATGAGAATGCATGGTAAGATGATACTGAGGTGCACAGAGGATGAGTCAGGCAGATCTGCTCAGGGAAATTCTCTTCAGTTTCTTGTCTATGGCTGCTTGCCATAGACAAGACATAGTTGAAATTTCTATGTTCCAGGTGGCCGGTCAGTTGTGCGAGTTCATTTCATCTGTCTTCCACACCATAAACCCTTGCACTTTGTGATGTAGTTTTTCCGTACCACCTCTTTTACTTCTGTTAAGTCACTGCTTGGCAGCCCTGTGCTCACCTTCACCTGATCTTCATAAGCATGTCCAGACATTTCCTTTCGTATATTCTGACAGGTCATGCTTTGGCAATGACGAAATCAAACGAACAGCTTCAGAAAACCCAAGACCCTCTCTATCTAACCTATGATAATTTAGCAAAATCCCACACCTACAGAGCTAGCAAAAGAGCTCTCCACATACCTACAACATGGTCTCTGCTTATGGACACCTATGTTCCTATTTTTTCCCCCAGTTTGGTTGGGGAAAAAAAAAAAATCATTAAATCTGATGGGGAAATTGCATTGTAAGATGAACAGTAAATCTTGACACGGCTATGACTAAATGGTCGATTTTGATGACACAGCAAAGAGCTTATGGACATATTTAAAGAAAAAGAAACTGAAATAACGCCAACACTCATACTCAGCTCCTGACTTCTCTGCTGGCATCAGGACCTCAGTCTCAGAGGAACTGGATTGCTCAGCATACAAGACCCTTGTGTTGCTTCTCCAGCCCTAAGGGCAACCGCCACAATCATTTAAGAGGGACAAAAAAATCAAGGATTTCTCGGAGGCGATTGTCTGCACACAGATACTTACTTCTCACAGTTGTACAGGTCACAGCAGTAGCACGTGTTACTCTTTACTTTCAGCTGGCACCTGCTGTTTAAGGTATAACATGTCACCTGCCAAAAGAAAAGAGACTGACTTTTATCCTCAGATACCACAAAGACGCAGTTACTGCAGTGTCAGGCGTGCAGTAGCTGCAGTCATGTTGTACAGGGAGATCCTGAGATTCCAAAATCCATGATGGCAGGAGGACCTCCCTGAGCTCCCAGGAGTTTCATTTGGGACATCAGCCCTGGCATTTGCAGTATGGAGCCCAGAGGGTCCAGCAACAATCTGCAGCCAGGGCTGACAGTGTTCTCAAACCCTTTGCTGTGCTGCCTGGTGCTGTTTTGCTGAGTCCCAGGGTCTGCAGCTGTGAGATACAGATGCCTTTTGGCTGTGACACAGGGACCATGGGTCTTGGAAGATACACCAAAGCAAGCTACTGAAGTGGGCAAGAGTGACACTCCATTATAGTGGGGCAACAGGCAAAGAAATGGCCAATTTATCTGAACAGCTCCCAGTAAATGGGAGTTCTGTCCTTTCAGTAGAAGGAAAGAATTAGGAACAACAGTAAAAGTCTCCAAATCCATAAACAAAACTGCTTAGAAAAGATCTGAGCACTTCAGGAAATAAGTACCATTTACTGTAGGCTCTTGAGCAGAAAATTGAAAAGGTGTATTTGCGTGAGCAGGAATTGCAGGGGTGGACAGATGTTAGAACAATAAAGGCAGGCACAGGTAACTCACTCTCCATCCAGACAAGGAATCATTTTAATGACTTCTTAAGTATGGTAAGCATTAATCAATTTTGTTTCACACTCCAGACCAATTGAAATATTTTATATGTAAGCCTTTTTTTTCCATGAGATTTTTAGCTTATTGACTGTGAAATCCTGGAAAACTGCCAGGTTTTAAAAGGTAGCAGGTCAGAAAAGACATTCTTCCTATAGTTTTTGATAGAAAAAAAATGTGCTGTAACCACTGTAATCACTGAGTATTTTGTTCTCAAAATGCAAATAAAATTTCTTATTGAATGGAAAATTTCCTGTAATGAGAAAGTAAAAGGAGCATGCTTATGAATACATGCCTGCTTTTGAAAAGCTTCTGTCAGACAGTTCTGCTTTGCCATGAACATGAACTGCCACTGTTGATGAGTCTCATGTGCTCCTCATGTGCTCCTCATGAGCTCCTCATGTGATTGTTCCCAACAAAAGAAAAGCCTTAGACACATACACTCAGCACCAAAGAAAGTTCATCTTGTAGTTGGTCTTGTACTGGCCGCACTTGTCCTTAGCAGAATTTTCTCGAGCCGTGCAAGTCGGGTGACAAAGCTAAAGTCAAAATGATGCCTTTGGATTGCTTTGTTGCCCAGAGCAAGGCTGCACCTGTGGTTAGTGTCTCATACAAATGAGCTCTTCTAACCCAAAATGAAAGTTTGGTTATAAAATGATGGTCTCAGTCTAGGTTGCAGTCTGGAAATGGAGCTTACAGCCTGGTACAGACCTATTGCACTTGTCACAAGAATATCTCACCCTGAGACAGGACCTTGTTTCACCAGCCTTGTTCTGTGGTGTCTGAACTTACTGGAGTTTCACATAAGGGCTTGTCAGACTGAAGTCACATTGATCCACAGCAGTCGTCAGCCTGAGCTGCGATTTACTGCATAAGAGGAGTATCTACCATCAACGACAGGGTAGGCTTACTCAAGATCCTGCTCAGAAGTGACTGAAACTTCACATCTGGCTCCTTCTCAGAGCAGCTTGAAAACTAATCCTGGAGCAGACTGTACCAATGCATCCGCTACCACAGCTATTTTGTTGGAATGCCCTGGTGTTCATGGATTGAGGGGAACTTAAGACTTTGGTTTTGACCCCCTGTATGCAGTCAAATTGGCCTAGGACCTGAGTAGTTAAACAACCCTTTTCCATTACATATGCATGATTGAGAGTAGAGGGATTCATAAGATGGAGTGGGCTGCTAAAAAGGTGGTTTATTCCAATGCATGTCTTTGGGGACCACTTCTGATAGGAAATCAAAGTTGTTTTCCCCCTCTGAGCATTTAGAAGGCTAGTTTGCTCCTTTATACTGTAGAAAGCTAGAAGTACAAAAGACGGAGAATGGCAAGACCTTACACATGGGTTTTGCTTGCTTCTGGGTTACAAAACATTTTATTGGCCAAAGTTACTGTAGTTGTCTATTTTTATCATTGCAAGTTTAAAATATGCAAAGAGCAAAACACTCCTTTTTAGGAGAACAGTGAGTAAACCAAAATAAAGAAACTACTGTGTGGTGTGCACAGGGGTGGTGGAAACAGGCCCTTTGTGGTTATTGCGTATGTCAAGACCTGTTATTTCATTTTAGTGACCAATCACTTAGCTTTTTCATATTCTGGCTGTTTGGGCCTGTCTGTCATTTCAGCACCAACTGAAGAGATGTTCTTTCCTCATGACAATTGCTAGAAAATCAAATTCTTTCTGCTTTGAGGAAATTGAAGAACCAACACAGCAAACTACATGAGCTGGAGGCCACTCACAGGCTACAGATGGCAAGCCAAAGGAAACCTGCACTCGGTAAACAATCTGCCTTCCTAATTAAGTGTTTGCCTGGCATGCAGAGCATGTCCCCTGCTCACTAGCTGGCTAACTTTGGAAAAGCAAAATCCAAGTTCAAATGCCACAGATCATTAATTCTGAATTAGCTCATGCTGAGTCTAGATCAGCAGACAACCAGACGAGAATGTTATTGCAA
This sequence comes from Melopsittacus undulatus, assembly GCF_012275295.1. Lineage (NCBI taxonomy): Eukaryota > Metazoa > Chordata > Aves > Psittaciformes > Psittaculidae > Melopsittacus > Melopsittacus undulatus. Next base: position 60,619,945 of record NC_047528.1, on the reverse strand, counting down.
ACTAACTACACTTTTAAAAGACATGGGGGTTTTGCCAGAATAGAGCACTGAGCTGTGGGTGCCCCATTTTTAGACATACCCAGAATCTGCATTGCTGGGGAAACCTGCCTGGCCAGAACCCCAAGGCTGGGGTCATCTGCAGGGAGTCATTTGTGGTCAGTGTGATGCCAGCTACACGCTTATTACAGGAATCAGAAGCATTTCTCAGGCCATGTCTGTAGGTGCAGGCACACTTTAGAAGAGATTACGGGAAAGGGTGTTGTCACACATTGTAAGTTTGCCTGGATAGGTCTTTAGGCAAGGAGGGCAGTGAAATATTTTTCTCATACATTTTCTGGAATCAACAATGGGGTGCCCTAGCAGCAAGATTTAAGGAGTATTAGCTTCTTAACCTGGTAATATACTTGCTAAGCTGTCTAGAATTATTAACGGTAACATTCCCCATACACTTTTTCTTAGGGGAGGAATGGTAATGAAGGACATCTGGCTTCTTGAAAGTTATACCACTGTTTTGTTGTTCTCAGTCCTGCCCTGCTTGATTTCTTTACTCTCCCACCAATTTACCACAATAATACAATGAAATATAGGAAAAGAAACTAAATCTGGACTTCTCAGGAGCTAGCCACTTGGGTATGGGCTCTTTTCTGACCATGTTAATGTCATTGAGAAAATAAAAAAGCTGCATTCACACTGCTGACATTCTTGACCTGTGCTGGATACAGAAAAGATTTGAAGTCTTCTGGGCAATGCAAATGGATTCATTTAGGTATTTCCTATTCCACTCAAAGGCTACAAAAATACCCTTAGAGAAAGGTGCCAATGTGACAGATACATTCCAGACAGTATAGATAGACTAGGAAATTCATTCCAGTCCCAGAGCAATGTACTGGATAGAAACATTGACGATGAGTCAAAACCCCACTGATTGTAATGATTTGCAATCATCAGAGGCTTGGACAAGTGGTTAGTTACGTGTGGGATTAAAAAAACAGTAAAACCTGTAGGATTTCTACCAACCCTTGACCTAAATGCACAGACATGCTCTCAAACACCTGCATCCCTCCTCCCCTCAAAGCACAGCAGAAACAAACATGTGATAAGGTGAGTTTGTTTACCTCTGTCTGGTAGGCATCATATAGGAATCCTATTCCACTTGAATAAAACTGGCACCTTTTGTTATACAAAGGCCTGGGTTCCTGTAAAGAGAAAAATAGCCAAAACCATATTCAGTCAAGAGGAAGTGTGAAGGCACCATGTCCCATGTCTCCATGCCAGATGCTTACAGTGCTGTGGAGCTGAAACCAATGCAGACACTTGGATAAGTAGGAAACACACACCCAGCATTGGCTTTCTTTCCAGAATGGCTCTCCTCAGGGTTTCCTTCCTTACTCTGCATGTGAGTACCATTTATTTTTCTCTGTACCAGTCACCTCTTTTAAGAAGACATCACCCCTGGCATTTAACCATTTCCTTACTTGATGTCAAATAGTATTGCTCTATGAGAATGGTCCAGTTGCTCTTTTTCCTGGTACAGTTTCTTTCCTAATGCAAGGAATTACTTTGGGTCTTTATTTTTAAAGCATATCAACAATGCCCATACTGAAAACAAAGTAAAATAGCTAATTCTTTGAAGCATTCCACCTACTACACACAATTCAACTCCCCAAAGCAAAAAAAAGAATAATGAAGAAACGAACAAATAAAGGGGAAGTTTTTGCCTTATCTTACATTTATGCTTATTACAAAAGATGCATTCACTGCTCATATTTTGTATTTCGCTTGTAACAGTTCCCACAAGCTGTTATAAAAGAACACAGTGAAATCTCCATGTCCAGATGGAAGATGTGTGTTTCTGAACATGGCAAATGGCCACTTTGAAGGCTAGAGGCTGCACATCTCAGTTTCAGGACTAGACAACTTGACAGCTGAAGAGTCCTCTGTGATCAGATGTCTACCCCAAAGCAAAGTGTGGGAATGACTTACGTTGGAAAAAATATAAAAGGGGTTTGTTGTCTTCCTGTCACTTATCTAGTCCTTATCTGTGCTTTCAAAAGCACTCAGGTGCTCCCCTATATATTGTCAGACTACTTCCAAGAGAGCAGATGGAACCCACTATTTGCCATCCCCTCTTACCATGCTAACTTAGAAGCAAAAGACTACTTAAGTTGTTAGCAGAAATCTGTGCTGGTTAAATTTCACTGCATTTTAAAGCTTTATGACCCACCCAGAAACTGCAGAAAGATCTGCACTGCTTAAGACCACTTCTGGGTATTCTATGCGTGTTGGATAATGAAGTGTGAACTGTATAAATCTGCTGACCCAAAATACATAATCAGTTAAAACGCAGAGCTATGCAGGAAAGCAGAAAGGTCAATGAATAAGGCTCATCCGTCAGTTTGTTTGCCTTTCTGATTACTCTGGCAAACCCAAGCAAGTTTGGACACCAGCTCCCAAGGGTTAGGGAAAGGTTAGCTTGCTGCATCCAAAAATACTTATTTATATTACACAAGTGTAAAAAGTCATCAGTATTTTTTTTTTCTCTAGAGGAAAAGCAAATACTATACAAACAGCATTCCATGTCCTGAACTAGGACAACATTCTTCCATAGGCCTGGGAAAGCGTTAGCCGTTAGCCACGATTTCCAGGGACAGATCTGGTTTGGAGGACTAACAGGATTGTAGCTCCTCTGGTAGCCCAGGGAACACAGTATCAGTCAAAGGAGCTCTTCTTTCACAGAGCATCGTAATCCAACCTTGATTTCATCAGTTGCACGGGGATGAAATGGGAGAGAAGGGAATTGATGAGTAAAAGTGGCTTTTTCTGCCATGAGAAGTAAATCCATGAAAAACTTCTGTCCATCTTATTCACAACAATAACAAGTTTCAGATATGGGAGGATTATGGAAGGGGAAAATGCTCAAGTGCATGGAGCTCAAGTGGTCTCAGTCCTGCTGGTGAGGAGAAATGGCTCGAGGACTGGGCAGATCCAGTGGATTAAGAAGTGGCTATGCATCTGGTGTCAGCCAGAGGAATTTGGCTTTTATGACAATATCTTTCATGATCAAGGACTTCTTGGAAGACATGGGATTCACCTGATTAATTGGGGGAATTGCATTTTTACCTGCAGTCTAGTCAGTTGGCAACAGGAGCTTTAACTTCGGAACAAGGTGGGAGATGAGGAACAATAATCAAGTGAGGAAGTAGCTGACCAATGAGACAAGTGAAGTGAACAGGGTGATGTGAACAAAATAAATCTCATCATCAACTTAACAGGCTGCATATAGCCCACTTCAGATGTATGCACATGAATAAGTAAGCACCGACAGGACAGCACCAGGAAAGCTCTCATCCCTTTTCTAGGACGCTTAGCACTCTTTGAAGTATCTGTACACTAACACACCACAGTCAGTTTGAGAACAGTCTGTTTGAGGTTCTGTGTGCAGTCACAAGGCAATGATCTCACTGCGATCACAGAAACATGCTAAGATAGCTCACAGGACTGGAGTGCTGGTATGGATGGACACAGGCTTTTTAGGAAGGACAAGAAAGGAGAGTTGCTCTTTATGAAAGAAACCAGCAAGAATACATGGAAATCTGCTTAGGGACAGATGAGAAGCCAGCTGAGAGCTTACATGTCAGTATTAGTGGCCAGACCAGGATGGGCAACATTGTGGTGGGTGTCTGCTATAGACTGCCCAATCATGAAAAAGTAGGTGAGGATCATTTAGACAACTGGAGACTGTTCATGCAAAGTATTTTAACTACCAAAAAGTAATAAAGGACTTTACCCCAGAATCTGAGCGAAGCACAGTGTATCTGCTGGAGGGACAACACAGCAGGACTTAAGTAATTCAGGAGGGTTCTGCAGTGCATTAGCAACCACTTCTTAACATGGGTGATCAAGTTGATGAGGAGAGAGGAGCTCTGCTGGACCTCATATGCATGAACAGGAAGGATTGCTCAGGGATGTTTCAGGGGCACTCTTGCCCCTGAGAATGACATGCTGGAGTTCAGAATCTGGAGAGGAGGGAGCAGGTAAAAAAGCAGAATTCCAGCCCTGGACTTCAGGAAAGGAGACTTTGGCCAATTCAGTGATCTGCTTGGAAGAATCCCAATGGGATAGTTCTGAAAAGCAGCAAGGTCCAGAAGAGCTGGTTGATATTCAAGGATTACCTTCTCCAAACTTGAGAACAGTTCATCCCAGCTAACAGGAGATTGATCAAAGGCAGATGAATGCCTGCAGTGATGAACAAGGAGTTCCTGATATAACTCAAACATAAAAAGGAAGTCCCCACAGCAAATAAATGAATGATAATTGAGTGCATAAAAATAACAAAAATTAGGTAACATCAACTTTATGCAGGCACCCACAGAACCCAAAACCTAAAGCATGCAAGCTTCAAGTAGAGGTACACTGGGGATGCTGAAAGGTTGCCTTGGTGAAAGCTTCCATTTGAATTAGATTTTAATGCTACAGAAGTGCTGTGCTCTGTCTGTCTACTAAGGTGTTTATATGAATAAAGTACCAGAGAGACGTTAAAAAGTGTTTTTAAATTATCCAACAGAAAGTCACACTGCATTAATGCCCATTGGATTTTATAGGCCTCTCTAATAACAAAGGCAAATGAGACATACTTCAAAGCGATAAAAGTATTCCTGACAGACTGTTCATAAAATACTTTATATTTTCACATTGCCCACTGCAGACTGTGTATGAATATAGGATACCTACAGGTCCTTGATTCTACTAGATTCTACAGGTTAAAGCAATACTGGTAGAGACAAAGCTAATTTAAATATGATATATGTAAGTATATATATTTCATCTATTAAGAGTTGCTTTATGGCAGCAATGTTCTGTTTAACTAATTTGATAACCTTTGATATAAGGAACTTCCTCAAACATTGTTATTGGAGCAGAGCTATGCAATACCTCTCACTGCACTACTAATGTAATAGTAATATATTAATATAGAAAAAATGATGCATTCCTCTTCTCTGCTTCTTTGAGAAACTCTCTTTAACTGGAAACAGGCCAGCGGTAAAGATCTGTTGATTGGAGCTCTGCTGATATATGAAGAGGACAAACACCAGCAGGGTGGCAAAACCAGGGAGAATTCTGTATAAAAAAGTAGTTGCATGCTTGGGTTTCTTTAATGGTGTAAAGGAAAAATGGGGCACTAGAAAAGATTATTTCTTACATAATTACATATGAGACTGTGTGAATAATGGGCAGATACAGTCAGACTGCCATCAATTTAAGCTTAGAATTTTTTCAGAGGTGTCAAAAAGAAGCCTGGTCACCCAGTAATTCTTTTTAATTTCAATCAAATCAGAATGGCTCAGCCTTGAACCCAGTAGAGCAAACCTAAGCTCTCCCTGTTCTTCCAATTTTGATATTGTCCTTGCATATGTATTAGAAGCTGGGAGTGATGAACAGGTGGCTAAAAGCGAAGGCTTTATGCCAAGGAAGAGAGGATTTGATCCAAATACAGAGTTTTGGTTTGTTTGGTTGCTTTATTTTAAGAGCATACAATAAAAACCCCACATTCTCTTTGATGGTGAGAGCATTACAATACATCATTCGTGTAAGGAAATTATTCTTTCAACAGTATCTTTGGTGGATTTGATACAACGCCTGTGGGGAGGAGATTATATGGCTCTTAACTGAGGTATGGAAAGTAGATTTTTCTATTCCAGTTTTTGTTTCCTTGGAGAACACATGTATTTTGGATAACAGAGAAAATTCCATCTCCGTTATGTGTTAAGTCTACTTTCAGAAAACTGAGATATACCATAACTTGTATTGACTGAAATTTCTGCCATACTTTACAGACACAAAATATGGCTATTAATTTATTGAAATAATTATATAGTGAGTGCTATTTTTTTCCAATTACAGTATTTATTTAGTCTTAGCTTCCATGACTGCATTGATAGAATTGTAGATTAATCAGTGCCAGGGAATGTTCCCAGGCCTGAAACTCAATCATCTAGCCCATTAAATTGTTAGAACTGTGCCTGTGATGGATTTGGCCAGGGTAAACTATTACTCTTCCAAAATCATTCCTGGGCATGGCTTAGAATTTTGCATGGGCCAGGAACCATTCCCAGTGAGTAATCTGCATGCTGCCATACTGCCTGTGACTCTAAGAGACTTTAAGAGTAAGGGCATGGACTTCACCATGCCAGCTGGCCTGGGGACCACAGAAAAGTACTGGGCGCATGAGGAATATAGATAAAATTGAAGAGTCCAAAACCAGACTAATTTTTTAGTGTCTCATTAACCTGAAGTTTCTCATTTTTTCTTTTTCTTCCTACAACATATTTGTAGGTCCCTTTCATCTACAGCATAGCTAGCAACAAATAGGAGAGTGAGAGGCCAATATTTTTCAAGTTTAAGCCTAAAAGTAAAGTAGAACATAACCCTTCAGTGCCAGCTCAGCCTTGTGCCAGCACCTGGGTGCTGTAGAGATTATCACTTCCTTCAAGATCAGGCCTTCTGGTAGCTTCCTGAAAGCAGGCACACAGACAAGAACAGACAGATGTTACTAGCAACTAACTTTTGTGCTTTTCTGGAGGGCTAGGTGGAGCACAGATACCTGTCTGCTTCACCCTGACCTTCTGAGACCACATGGGACATGGGAACATACAGACCCCAAGAGCTTTCAGACCAGAGACAGAAGCATCTCATGAAAGAAAGTGCCAGCCTATTAGGAATCTGGGAAAGCAAGCAGACTGGATCACTGTCTGGGGACCTGAGCTAAATCTGACTGCATCCTCCCCTGGACAAATAATGAGAGGAAATGCTACAGACCTTTTGTCATTCCTGTCTCTCTGACCAAGAGCTGTTTCTCAGCCTTTTTCAACAGCATGCTCAATGAGATGGCCTCTCCTGAGGAAGACCTAGGAGATCCCAGGGATTCATAGGAGTGATTAATACAGACATCTTTGTTCCTTCACTCAAAACCAAAAAAATCCCAAAACCACCCAAAAAGTGGATTTTCAGAATTTTATGAAGAGCTTCCTTCCATATTGGCTGTGATAAGACAGGTATTAAGGAACATCTGAGCTTAAGGTACAAGTCAGTATCCTCAATACTGCAGTGAGAGGGTATCAGTTTTAAGAAATGAAACATCATACTTCTGTTTGCTCCCCGGCCTTGCATCTCCCACACAAAACATCTTCTGGAATCAGAAACAACAGTGGGTTTTTTGGACAATTGTTTGGGGCTTTCATTCTGTTTGGAACTTGGGATTTTCAGTCACTGGCAGATAAGAGAGTAATTCAGTTTTCAGAATTCAATTTCTGGAGCAGAAGAGGATTTTAGATATCAGTTTATCTTGCATCATTTTACTATTTTGAGAAAAGAACAGCAATAATATCCCCCTGAGCTATACAATTCCAGATTTAAAATATTGAACACACATGAACTGATGGAAAAGAAAATAAGCTAATCACAACAACCGTTTTAAACTGGCTAGCCCCTTACAGACCTGTATCTCCTCTTCTGCTGACAAAGAGCTTTCAACCTCCTGGCAGATCACCAGAATGCCCTACCCATAATTCACAATATGTTAAATATTTGTACCCATAGTTTACTGGTAGTTTTAAAAACACTGCTGCTCATTTGCCTCACTGAAATTTATTTCTGTTAAATAATGGCATTATTTTAATAACTTTTGCATTTCAGAGAGCAGCTGGAATTAGAGGAGTCATTGCTCAACTGCAGGAACCTCTGGGCAGTACACCTCCCACAGGAAAAGGTGCCTCCTTGGACAGGCAGATGCCCTGGGGCTGCCCACCACCACCATGGGCTCAGTGGGTTTCTCTTCTTATCCTTCAACATCAAGGACTGCTCTTATGGGAGTGCCAGGCACCACATCCTTGCCTTTACTTGCACTTGTTTGAGCAGATGTGCTCCTTTAGTCTGTGCCAGGGATGCTGAAGAGACTATTACTTGAACCAGCCACTGCATCTCTGTCTCTCTCATTCACTAGGAAACTCAGAACACATAATAAACTGGCTGTAAGCATTTGGCTGACAGCAACCTGGAACGCTGTGGTTGCTACAAAACCTGAAAGGAAGTCCAGATACTAGAAAATAAAGTCCTGAATACTATGGAGAGATGCTTGAAAGACAGGAATTGTTAAAAAAATAAAGGACAATCTGAATTTTATTTGAAATTAAGGAAGTTGGGAAAGTACAGTTATGGGAATAAAATGAACTGTACTGGTGGACTTGGCAGTGTTAATTTTACTGTTAGACTTTATGATCTTAAAGGTCTTTTCCAACCTAAATGATTCTATGATCCTATGATAATTCCTGCCATGCATCAAGAGAGTCTTTTTAGTTATTAACAGCTTTTATCTCATTTACACCAAGCTCATCATCAGCTTTTGAATCCAAATGTCAGTTTGGTTTTACTTTATCAAGTCGGCCTCCAAGTCTTTCCATTTCTGCATTTCTGCATTTTTCCTCCCCTGTGATACTAGTGTTTGCTTCCTACTTTCTCTTCTGTGTTTCATCCTCTTGAAAGCATCACCTTGACTAACAACACAGGAAGTCCTGGGCTGAAGGGAGAGTGCATAGTGCATGCTGGCTGGGATTTGGAAGACAGTGCTAAAATAAAAGAACAAGCCACTTCTGGACTCTCACAGTCCCTATGTCTGCGCAGCAGCCTAGCCCTGAGGTTATGCTGCTGCCAAGGGCTGCCATAGACTGGACCTTCAGAAACAGAATGTTTCCACTTTTTTCTTTTTTCCTTTTTTTTCCCCATTTTTTCAAAATTCAGATAATAATTAGCAAACTATATTAAGAAACCATAAGTCCTAGAATTAGGCTTTCACATATACTTTTGACTTATTTAAGCTGCAGACTTGGCTAGTGTGTGCTGATTCAGTTCCTGCGTGTATTGCCCGTCAAGGGTTCCCAAATGTACAGCTGAACAAATCCTTCAAAGTGATATAGAGTGAGACAGAGAGACAGGATGTTTCTGTCCATGCCACACTCACATCATAACTACCACACATTAGCAATCCCCTAGTGCAAATTATACCTTCCCAGTTTTGTTTAAATACTTAGAAGGCAGTCCCAACAGTATTTGTTTGAGTGCTCTGGGGGAGGTTATGCCATGAGAGCAATGCTGAACATTTCACTCTAGACTGCAGTCAGCACTTATTCCTTCTTGTGCTTCTCAATCTGCCCTGCATGAATTTAGGAGCTAATCTTCTTCCAGAAATTCTGGGCTCCAGCCTAGGGACCCTCCCTCTCTTGTCTGCTACGCTGAAATAAACCAACTCCAATGCTGAAAATAGGAAAAGCAGTTGGTGTGGCTTAAATGCCACAAACCAGCTTTACTTCACATTGGGCTTTCCAGGGGCTCTTTTTAAGATTTCTATTTAATTTGAAAGACTAGATCCTACAGAACCCTCTTCTCTTAATGCTTGGGAACAGTAAGTATGCATTTCAGGTCTTTCAAACCAGCAAGTACTTAGAGTATCTGTATACTGTCATGGCTAACAAACACACATACATGAATCTGTCTAACTTTGTAATTCCTCATTGATTTTTCTTCCATTTAAAACATTTTGTAGTGGTAGCCTCAGTCTCACTCTCCTTTATCTGGGGGAGATTCGTGAGCTCGTAGTACTGCCATGGTCAAATGAAAAGCCTCCAGATGCTGGAGCTGCCCCATTGCTAGACAATGATGGTGAAGGTTTTTTTCCATCCTAGTTGATTCTATGATTCTATGATGTGTACAGGCAGGTCTGTTTCATATGGATGTAGTTCTATTAGGAGTGGTTAAATCATCTTCAAATAGTATTTTTTTCTTTCAATGACTTTTGTACACACTCTCACTGGCAGGAAGGCAGGAAGGCCATCAGCCTTCTCCAGCATATACAGTGCAGTGGGACAAGTAAAAGAAATGGCAGCTGACTGCCCTGCACATCCCCATGGAGGCTCAGCAGCCTGGGTGCCTTCAGCTGATGGAGGCTTAGGTTAGCAGGGAGAAAAGAGGTGTGTGCAAGAGCTGCTGACTGACTCCACGTCTGTCTGCTCAGGTGCTGCTGTACTGCAAAACAGTTTGTCATCAGAAGCGGTTACTCTGGCTGTACAAGGGAGCCACACAAGGCTCCAATGAGGAAGCCTGCTCCCACCTTAACACCCCAGACCTCTGGCAAATCTTGGAACTGGAATACAACCACTTTTCTTCAGTCAAGTTTTGCAAGCTAATGTCTTTCGGGATGAGGCTGTAGATCTTCCTATGAAACCTGCAACAGCTGTTTTGTGTAGTTAAAAACTTAGATTTGCCATTGGCTTTTATACAAGTTTCTAATGATGCAATTAGCTGATATTATTCAAGGCTGTAATTTTAGTTATTGCTTGATGCATTTAGATATTTAATTGCTTGTTATAGATGATTACTTACTTTGATTACATTACCTTGATTATAGGGTTTGTTTTCTGAACTGATTGCTCTGTCTTGATTATAATGATGTTGTGCCATGTGAGTAATTAACTTTTCCACAAGAATACAAGAACTGTTTATTCTGCTTCTGGTAATATAACTCAAATACATGAAATAAAACCCATATCCTCCCTTTTGCTTTAATGCTATCAGAACATGTAAGAAACATGGAAGTCTGTTCATATGCTACTGCAAGAAATGCCATTTTGCAAGAAACTAGCCTTTACACATCTGAAATACTGAATATCCTGCTGACTGAAATGTAGGGTATTTACATTTTACTCTTTTGTATTAATTTTACATTAAAGAGAAGGAAAAGAGGCTGCATTACATGAATCCAGTTGAACGATATATATATCTATACTGAATATCTACACATACAGATGAAATACTAGAGGCTTAATGTTGGAGTGTTGATTTCAATTTTCAGGGCATGGCGCACATACTGACCCTTTAAGATCTAAGTAATGTAATAACAACTCAATGTATAATTTTTTAATGGCATTGAGCAGAAAACACACAGAAGGTCAGTGTTTATGCCCAGCTATTTGCCATGAAAGCTCTCTATCACCCCTGTAAAGGGAAGACCTCTACGGAGACACATCACAGCACACAGGAAGCTAGGCTGACAGAACTCACCCAAATGGAAGGGACTGCAGGACTAGGCCACAAATAATAAGAGTAAAAACTCATAAGAGTAGCCCCAAGGAAGACATAAGTTACAAAATTAAGGTAGTCTAAACAATTAGTGAGATGATTCATGCATACCCTGGTTGCTCAGGTACAATAAACTTTTCCCCATTACACTAGCTTGTCATTTTGAAGCTCATGTGCATTTCTGAAGATCAGAGTTGCTCAAATACATAGTGTTCAGTGCTCCAGAGGCAAAAAAGCCACTTGATGTACTGCTGGCTGGGAGTGTGAAGAGAACTGCACCAAGGTTTACACACCACAAAATTCTAGGCAGGTTCAGTAAACAAAAATAAGTAAGCTGTGATATCTTAAAAACATTTTTTTTAAACTTGTAATCCCTCATCAGACTAAATACATTACAACTGTGAACCTTCATAATCTATCTGGTGAACACATGTTAATAGGCTCTTAATAAAGCCATAAATGCTTATCAATCAAAACTTTATTCCGTACCTGGGAACATATTTTTCATGGACATTATTTGCAACTGAATAATCATCAGAGATGATTCTGCACAGGGCAACTCAAAGCACCGGTTTTCCTTTGAGAAATGATGGGAAAAAGTTGCTAAGTATTTTTGCTGTAATCTGTAGCCTGCAGGTGATTCCTCCCTCTTCTATGTAGCTGCGTACCAGCTTTGAATATTTTTCACAGAACAAAAACATCTGTTGATAATCTAGAAACATTTCTGAGAATAGGAAGCAATCAAGGAAATTATCTTATGCTGGCAGCACATTAGAGGAAAGAAGATTACACTTTTCAGAGGAGACTGCAAGCCCTTTGCCCAAGTTACTCACCTTTCTTAGGATAAAACTGTAATTAACTTGCTTTGTATGCTTTGCATAAATTCCATCATGGCTACTGCTTTGTAAGGTAAAGGTAAAGATGGAAGGAGACAGTCAATCTCCCATGATCCAAGCTGCTATGATACATTGCTAAATAAATTCCCCCAGGTACTGAGTTTTGGATGTATAGGAGTCACACAGATGCAGAAGACTATAATCTATGGAAAGAGATGCAGATTATAGAAGACTGTAACCTATGTACAAACACAAAAGACCTATGGAAACTTGAACACCAATGTAATTTTAAACATGGATCAAATCCTGCACACTTTGTCACCTTTCATATTATTTATCACATTAATAATATGATTATTAATGTTATTAATGTCATATGTATAATGTCAAATGTGTTATTAATGTAATTATTAATATGATAATTAATGTTGGTAAAATGTGTAGGATTTCCCTCCATATCTCTGGATTTGATTTACAATATACTCAGAGAACTTCACACCTATCTAATTAAAATGGAAGCAAAGCTAAAAGAAAATGATTTTAATTTTTGGAGCCAAAGAAATTGGAAGAGCCAGATTTGTTGTTACCCAGTACACTAAAAATTCTGCCTTTTTGTATTTTTGTTTTTTACTGAACCTACCTAGAATTTGTTGTGGATTGACATTCTGCTCTCTGTGAGACAGGACTGTGTAATTAAACTTCAGTGCTACTTAGCCACTAGCTTTCATATCCTCAAATGTGTTTTCCTCCCTCCTATGCATGCAATTGTAGTAAAATGTCCCTTATTCATCTTCAGGGAATTTTTACTTCAAAGAAGGATTACTGCAGCTTGAATGACTAAAATAATGATGCTGAAGAGTGATCTCAATGTGGGTGATTACATCTCAGCGAGGGAAGCCAATGGACCAATGCTTCTGTCATTGGGATAGGGAAGGCTGGACCAATACTTGTTTTTCCCAGCAGTGCAGGCTTTTGTTCTGCACAGTGCTGCAGATGAAGAGCCGGGACTGCCTGAGACAGCCTTATCTCTGCCTGTGTCCTGGGGCTCCACAACAACAGGAGACCATGTGGTAGATATAGAGACATGCTGCTGGGAAAGGAAAGGGGAATCTCTCTTTGTACTTTCCATCGAGTGAACTGCTCTTTAGCATCCAAATACAATGTGTGTGCTGCCTACTGGTTTAGACATTTGTTTGGTTGGCAGAATACCAGCCCTTTTCCCTCAGGAAAACAAGTCACAGCAGGGAAGAAAAAAGGGATTTTAAAGAATTTGCAATTGGCTAAACTCAAAAGGAATTTCAATGAAAAAAAAAAGATTGGAGCTGTATAACCAGCAGGCTTTGTTCCTGCCAATGTGAGAGGCTCTGCAAACTGGAGGGGGGGATCTTAAGGCATTCTCCAAAAAAAAAAAAAAAAAAAACGGGTTGCCATTATTTTTCTGACTGGAAAATACCTGGCAACCAAACTAAAGCACCATACCATCTCCTCTGTTGTCAATGCTGTTTGCATAGTACTTACCTGCTCAGAAACAGAGTATCAGACTGCAGATCTGTGAGAAAAACTACCCCAAAGCTCTCCCCGTCTCTGCATTCTGGTCCAGAAAACATTAGTGAGATGACTGATTTGCTGACAAGACCTTTGATACATCCAATATATTCATCATTGGGTTGTCTTGTGTGTTATCCAGTATCTGAGGCATACTGTTTTTAGTAGAGGCATTATTTCAGTTATGTTCATGTTAAAGTTTGTATTTTCTTTGTAGATTTGAAAACCAGCAAACCTGAATCACAAATCTTTATAAATGGTTTTTGACTGGTTTTAAATCTGTGAACCCCTAAGCATTTTGCAGTAGGGAACAGGTCCTGGCACCACACACAGAGACCTGCTGACAAGAGGCAATAGAGTTTCTATCTGACCATAAAAATAGTTCACAGGACCCTTCTTTGAAGACCCTGCTCTAGAATGACCTTCCAAATAATACAGGTTAAATAATTTCACTCCAGGACATCTGCATTGAGCTCATAATTTCTGAATAAGCTTCATGAGATCATCCAAAAGAAGTTTGGAATTTAAGTATTTCAGTTACAAGGAGTTATCCATGTCCTTAACAAAGCTGTTCTTGTAATTCATTATTGTCAAGACTGTGTCTGCTTCATGGTTTCAATCTGTTCAGCACTGACTTCAATTCACTGCATTTGTGCTTTTGTGTGAGAGACTAAAAGCCCTCTGCTATCGGATAACCTTTGATTATGTAGATACCTTAGAGAGACCAAGATCAATCCACCTCTCAACCTTTTCTTTGATAAATAAAATAAATCAAACTTCCGAGTCTTGTTGCTAAAAGCTGTCACCCCAAATTTCAGATTTTTCTTCTATGAACTCCTTCCAAGACGGCAATATCCTTTGCAAAGCACAAACACCAGAGCTGGAGTCAGTAACCTAGCAATGATCCCATAGTCTATGCCTGTATTGCCCACTAAAAGCCAGAGACCAATCTCTAGTCCTGAGGCCACATGGTCCCGTTCACATTGCTCGCACCCACACAGATCAGTGTTATCCCTCTTGTTAATATTTGTTTTAAAAGGGTCAGGGGTGCTCTGAGAGTGAACATAAGTGGCAGCTAACCAGTAGACAGAGGGCTGATGCTTGAGTTTATTCCACAGCAGCAGACTAGACATGGCCACTGATACCTTACAAAATACCTGTCAGGATAGGTACCTCAGTGTCATCTTGCTGTTAGACACTACTGGACAGTAATTTATGGGTTATGTTAGCTCGATTAGCTACAATATCTCCCTGGAAGATCATGTTCACGTTTTTTACCACACTGATTTTCATCCCTCCTCAGACTTGATACTTTCTAAAACACAGGGGCTCCATACTAGAGCTAGGATGTCCTTTTTCTCTGTTCTGCTCCTTATGCACCAGGAAACACTAGTATAAAAGAAAAAGGCATCTGAAAAACCCTCCTTTGGCCCAGGAAACTTCTTCTGGCAAAACCACAATAATTTACAACAGCATCAATATAACTGTGGTTACTGCAGAGCAGACCTTCACCTGAAAGGAAGTGGTTTTGGCTGAGTATGTGCCAGGGCAGATAGCAACACAGAGCTTCCAAGCCCTGATGTGGCTGGAATCACAAGGCATCTGTTACTCTTTCCAGGGCTCCTAGTCAGGCTGGAGACCTGTCTAGGATAAGGAGCTCTTCTACCATCTGAGTTGTGATGTTCAGAGAAGAGTATTCGTTCTTCAGTTCAAAGTATATACTCAGCTGTGCTTGGATGCGTGAAGATAACTGCTACCTGACTGCGGTCATCTGATAGTACAAAAGGGAAATCTTAGCAGATTGGCATAAAATGGTTGCAAGAGTTCTCCAACCCCTAAATTAAATTAATAAAAAAAGAATTAAAACTCCCCTGTAATTAATTAGTACCGTAGGAATGCAGTCTGTGCTCCCCATCTTAGTGTCAGATGCAAGGCCTAATACTAGTATCAGAACTGTGGGATACTTGACCATTGGCTTCAAAATGTATTGCTTGCAAGCTTTGTATTTAAAAAGTTCATCAATAAAACATTTTTCACTTTGGGGGACCATCAATACAAAAATCACTACTAAACTAGTGCTAGTTTTCAGTTATAAATGCTTAGTGCTCACTCTGCTGTGACACAGCAAACACCGAAACCTTTTGTGGTACATGCTATGCCATGCCTACTATATTAATGAGTCATACAGGATAGAAATGGAACTTAAAGCAATTAGCTGTAATTTTGTCTTGTGTAGAAGCATCAAGAAAGTAAAATGCATTTAGTGTTCTTCTCCAGAGAAGGTAGTTAACTGAATTGCAAGGAGAAATTACTTTTTTGACTTGTGTTTTCTATTACCAGTCATAAAGGTTACAACTTCATTAGACAGGAATACAGCTATCTGTTTTCTTCTTCAAAGGAAAGACCAACATGCTTGCTCATAACATCGTCAAGTGGCTTTTTAGGACATCTGGCCTGAAGTGTGGAAGGCTTTGGGGTGTGATGTTAAGCTGTGTTATGAAGTCACCCTGTCCTAAAATGCAGTGACTGTCACTGAAGTTGCTGCACCCTTGCTGCAGTTCTTGGCTGAGATGCAATTTTACTGCTGTATCTTCTGGTGCTCTCACTGGCATTAAGCCAAGTTCTTCAGCTTTAATTTTTCTTTTTATTGGATCCCCTCTGATAAATCTGCCTGGATGTGGTCTGTGATTTCCACTCAACAAGATCAAAAAGCAGTTCTTAGAGTCAAGCAGAGAGGATTTCCCCTGCCTGAGCCCTTCATTTCTCCTAGAGCTTTTAGGCATGCCCAGCTCTCTTTTTATCCCACACTTCAGGAAAATGCAACTGGCCATATGTCAGTACCAATGTTCCATGGTTGCAGCTGAGCATGCGAAAACATAATACAAAGCATTTGTCCCAGGCTTTTGCTACCTGACATATTCCTAACCTTCTCAGGAAGATGTTTCATGCAATCTCCTCACTTCATATCTGGATTTCTTGATGTAGCTATTTTAGGTTCTGCCTGGAGGATAACTACAAAGCTAAGGATCACATGGCAATGGCCATGGATAGGCTTACAAACATGAATAGGAGGGTAGTAAGTACTTCAGAGAATGTGTATGTGAAGTGGGACAGGGGGTTTCTCTGTGTGGTGAGAGGAGGCTGTATCTCTATTAGCTGCTGCACAACTGGGCTATTCTCATCTGCTAAATAACAAAAATGTTTCAAGCAAGCAAAATGCAGTTAATGGATTCCTGTGACCACCATATTTTTTCTGGAATAACATCACTGCACAGTAATTCCAACTTTGATTTCCTTCATGTGATTCTGTTGGGGTTTTGGTTTTGTTGTTTGGTTGTTTTTTTTTTAATTTGTTTGGGTTTTTTTGTTGTTTTCTTTTTGTTGTTGTTTTAAGGAAACTGCTGGAAACTGCAGCTGAAGGGACCAATGAAGAAATTAACTTAAAATAATAAATTGTATCTGTACCTTATATTTTAAATAAGTTATTGCTATCTTAAATCAGACTGCTTTTCATTTGGTGCTCTTCATTTTGTAATTGCTGTGCTCCAGAACTTTCTATAAGCAAAGTGTTTTAAAATTAGCCTTATATAATTTAAATACCTCTTTTCTGAATTACATCCCTTTCCTAGAAGACTTTTTGTCAATTTTATTTGTTGTTGGGAAGAAAATAAAACAGAAGAAGCATTTTATTATGCTATCTACAGTTTTACAAGAGCAGGAGAAAATGTGCAACAATAATAGTCTCCATTCTACAGCTGGCACACACTAAGAAAAATCTATAGTAATGTGATTTGTCCTATTCATATCCCTCCAAACTCAGATGAAGTTAAAAATAAAATGAAAAACAGGGGACATTTCTGATTCAAAATTAATGTGAAGAATGCTGCATTTGTTGTTGGATTGAAGCCTGCTTGTCTTCACCTAGTACTTCTCCCTTCAGGAGAAAAGGAACCTGGAGCCTTGCTATCAGCACCCTGACACTGGATACAGAAAAGTGAATGCTGCCCAGTTCCCCCTCATGAAAACTTTATGGTTTTACTGTAGATCTGGACACCTCTCTGACAGGCCAGGAGTTAGTCCAATTCTCCAGCAGTTATTCCCCAAAGGAGGAGGCCAAAGCAGCAACAAGAGACAAAATTATACCAGGTGTCAACCCACAGCAGGGCAAATCCAAGCAGAAGCAGGCTGTCTCAGCATCATGCAGGGTCTATATAGCACAATACATCATTAAAATCCAGAGTGTTTATTCATGTTCTTATTGTACAACTCTGTTGTTTATATCAATATTATACCTTCATTTCAAATGCAGTGGGGTTCCGAAGCCCACATTTGGTTTAGAGGCCACCTCAATAATAAAAAAGAAATCACTTTACAGCTTTAATCCAAAACCCAATATTCTGATGCATTTGCTAACAGAAAATTAAATAGAGCTCTCCTGATGCCAGTGGTGTTATGCTGCCCCTCAATGAACATAAAGCAGAAAGGCAAACAGGCCCATGATATTTTGTAGCAGTGAGGGGATCACACACCATCATACTTGCTGTATTATGTAGCACACTACATCTGAGTTCTAGTGACTATTAAAACATATAATTAATTATTTTCTGGTGCTTTTGGAAATCAAAGCTCAATTAAAAGATTGGGTTTAGATTGATTTTTAGGTATTCTACCACAAAAGATAGAACAGCAAACAACACATATCTAATATATAAACTGGTGTATTCAAATGACCCCACAATCCAGTCTGTCTTGTACTTCTATTTATTCTTTTTGCCTAATATTTTAACTTGAAATCTGTGAGCCAAAATAAAAACAAAATCAACTTTGTTCTGTGTTTGTGTAGTGCTTACACAAAAAGGTCATGAGAAAGACTCCCAGGCGCTCATAGACAGTAATGAACTACTAGTATCACTACTGCAACTGCAGTACTGTGAAAGCCTATAAATGTCCTTTTGAAGAAGAGATGGCAATAGGTTTGGTGGAAGAAGGAAGGCTGGGTTTTGAAGACACACTGGAAATACTCTGGTTAAGTGAAACACTCTGGTTAAGTGAACTCCCCACCTCTTGAAGGCAGGCAGATTGTGAATTTTGGGTTGTTTGTCACTCAGTGACCCCTTCATGCCACATCTAATCAAAGCCTGCCATTTCCTCTTGCTCTCTTTGCTCCAACAAAATGTTCTTTTTGTGCTGTTGCAATCCACTTCCCTCTAAAGATCTCCTCTGGACTTCTGGTGCTCATTACCATCTGGTGGTTCCAAATGCTTACCATGCCCACAAAGCCTTTGTGCAAAAGGGAGCAAATGCTGGTGGTGGCTGAAGAATCTTCTCTTTCCTAAGTAGGTATGCATTTATCACACTTGTCATTACATCACTTTGCATCACTTCTACATTTGGAACTCCCTAAGATATGAATAAGCAGCTGGTACCATGTCTAGGCATTGGCATGATGGGCTTTCCTGATGATTTCCAAGGATAGGAGAACCATCAAAAAACCTAACATACTGCAAGACATAAACAAAAAAGAAAATGCTTTCCTGCTATAAATGACATAAGCAATCAAGAATGGAAGGTGACAGAAAATTTCTATACTTACTATGTGTCGTGCTGCAAATACTCCATCAACTATTGCACAACAGAATGCTGCTACCACGCCAAAGCTGATAAACACGATGGAGGCTACTAACTGAGAAGAGAAAAAACAGATTGAGTAATGTTCTCAATATATTTCTTTAAGTAAAACAATTACACTCATTATCTAGTATTCTTAAACAACAGTTCCCCCTGCTGTAATTCACTAAAGATCAGTGTGGCAGGATGCCAGTCATGCACAAGGAAAAGGGCAGAAATTCTTGATGCTGAGTTGACATACTATCAAGTGTACTAGAAAAGCCTAAATCTTTCTAGAGAAAAACATGTCAGCTGTAAGAGTTATTAAGTTCAATGGTGACTTCTTTTAAATCAACTCATTTAATAAACAGCAGTTGTGTCCACAGTATGAAAAGCCATACTGCTTTTGGCTCACATCAATCTCTACAGCCTTATGACAGTGGTACCACTTCATACATACAGATAAAGGAAGTTAATAACTAACCCATCAACTCTCAGAAAGCTTCTATCTTCCCATATAGCTTATGAGAACTTATGCCACAACAAAAGCGGCTCCCAGCTGCCCCCTCAGTCTCAGAGTGGGCATGGCAGAGCACAGCAGAACTCTGTACATGTCCCAGATGCAGCACAGACAGCATGCTGCCTTTGTTAGCCTACCAGACATAACTTCAGGCCACATTCTACCTCCCAAGATGCTTCCTTCATTAAGCATTATTAATTCTTTATCAACAGGACTGCCAATAGCACAACAAAGTGATGATGGGATGGGAAGCTTGGGGAAAAAGGCTGTGCAGGCTGGGCATGCTGAGCCCACTGCTAGCCATGCTCCCTTTATCTCTGAGGATGACTACAGCTGCAGCTCCAGCTGCAACTGCAGGGCTAGCAGAACCCCAGCTATGGCAAGCTTACTGCCCAATTCACTCTGAAAAGAGCAATAGGACTCAAAAAGGCTAAGCACTGGTACACATCTCTATCAGAGATCAGTGTGCAGCTAGCACACACTCTTGAGATGACACTAGCTTGTTTTGAGGGCATGTCTGAAGGATGCAGTGCTGTGAGCAAGGTGAGATGAACTAAGTCTTGAGGAGAAGCTCTGTGTATGCCTAAGCAAGATGCTCTCCTTGGGCTTATTAGCCCCAGTGCCATCAGATGAGGGAGAGATGCTGTCACTCCTTCCTCTCTCAGATTAAAAGTTTTTTGTGACTTGGAAGATCCTGCACCTTGAGTTTGGAAGAGTGGGTAATTGCAGGATAGAGGGTGAATCTAACACGCACATTCTGGCTATGTTTTTAATGTAACATACAGCTTTCATGTCTCTGCATTTCTCAAAGTCAAAAGAGGAACCCTTCAAAGTGCCCTATATGATAGGTTTATTTTAATATACAACAGTATTAATTTATAGTCAATAACTGCAACAGGTAAAAAAATTTCCTTGAAACCTGACAGAGCAGCATTCACACTTGATAGAGCACATGAACCAGGTTTCAGTTACAAACTTGGGACCTCTTTGTTATTTAGTAATTATTAATTGCTCCTTCACAACATGTATTTCAGAAAGGCTCAGGTATAATTATCAAAATTACAGTCCACATATCCCTTCTGCCTGTATCAAATCCATATCTGCATTACCTAAATACTGTTTTCACATGTGTAAAATCTGTAAGGCATCCCAAACCCACTTGAAAAATTGACTTTTTAGCTTATGCTAACCTAGGAAAAGTACAATGTCAATAGCATCAATAGGGGACACAACTGTTGTCAAAAAAATGTATATTGGGCAAGTAAGAAATTCCAGCTATATAAACCCATAGCTTACAGACACACAGGTCAAAGCAATACCAAACATTCGGAAATAAGAGTTCTCAGTAAATCAGCAAAAAGTACCACTTAAAAGAAGCAGAATCACAAATGCTTTCTGATACACTCTCTTAATCGCTCAGTAGCTCATGGCTCTCAGATCATGTAATCAGAGGCGAGCCAGCACCACCACAGGATTGCTGTGTAATCAGAATCCTCAGCGTGGGGAGAAAAGGGGCACATAGAAGTGGCTGAGGCTGATGGTACTGGCTGATCACCCCTGCATTGCCCTTGCAGCCAGCTCCACCCTGCAGCAAGGAGGCAGAAATCCTAAGAAAACACAGTTGGCTGCATCACCCTTTAACCATCACTATCCCTTGGCTCTCCACTATGGTGGGTCATGTCTAAAGATCTTAGCATGCAACTCATCAGACCAAGAAGACTGTGAGCTTGTTGTAGAGACCTATTATCACTGCAGACCAGAAGGATGTGCTGCCCTGTGGCAGCTGCATTTGCTACAGACCTGATCTCTTTATTGGAAAAAGAGGCAGTGTTTAAAAGTTCAGATTAAGTCATTATTGTCTGACACTTCTGTCTTGTTTTTCAAGTCATAGCAGTCAATCAGACAATTAGTAAGCGTAGCCAGGTGTTTCCAAATTGCCTGAGTTCAGGATGAATTTACTGGAAGCTGACCCCAAGGTGGCTTTTCATTTCACACATGAGCAATTTATTGATGATCTACAGTCCCCAAACCAATGTTGCCCACTCATGGAGATAGCTGAAATCCCCTAATGTACACCTGGCCTTTCATTTTACCATGGTGCTATAAGAGATCACATATAAAGGTGCACAGTGAGTTGTAGCATAGATAGACAGGAACAATGGAGTTGGCATAGCACTCCTCAGTCATATTGGTGATCATTTACCCATTCAGCCACAGTCTGCTGTTCTTATCCATGCCTATAAGCAACTACTTCAGTGAGTAGTTCCTTTGAAACTGAGAAGATAATGTCTTGACTGAAGTAATATTTATGACAATGCTGAAGTGGAAAAATGTGACACTCAGAGGTTCTTATGACTTAATACGTGTATTCAAATGATAAAAGGAGTAATAATGCAAGAACAACAAGAAAAAGTCCTTAAAATAAAATCGCAGATTCATATTCTCTCTCAAAACTCCCACTGCTTATTGAGAATCTGAGAGACACGTAAACAAAGTACAGAATTAATTACTTCTTTAAATTGCAGCCAAGACAGCCAAATGAAGAGCTGTTGTAAATTCAAAAGCTCTTTTCCCTGAGTGGTAGGTGATTGCTGCAGTTGTGAGTTTATGAGCCTAGCACTGTCAGGAAAGAAAAGCCACGCTGTTCATTTAAACATAGAGGATTTTTGTTGACAGGTAAAAGCAGCAGCACTTAAAAAAAAATGGATCCATCACATCATCTCATCTCCATTTTTAATAGCACTATGGTCTGTCAAGAGAATTATGCATTGTCAAGAGAATTATGCATTGTTTATAACATGTATTTATGTTATAAATGTATTTAACAGTTATTCAAGAAATTGTTTTGCTTTTGCCTTTTCATTGCTGTGCAGCCAGGCTTCTCTGCAGCCTATGGTAACAGAACACATTTACTCCTTGTTCTGGTACAGAATATAATACTTTGGTTATTTACAAGGGCACCAGAAAGCCAGTTAACAAACACTGAAAACTGTACTGTGTGGGCCTATCAAAATAAACCCCAAAAGCCAGTTGTTCAACAGAGGTATTTTAACAAAAGGGAGAGGAAGTAACACTTTGAATGAGAGACTTTTCCACATAGTACTAAATGAAGAGTTGTTACCCGGCTTAGTCATAACACAGAGCTATGAAAACACTAAAAAATGCAAAACTACTGAAAGGATGGAATCCTAAATTCTTGCATACTCCTTCTTTGAGAAAATGCATGCATTTTATTGCAGAATCCACCTGCCTTAGACAGCCTCTTGTCCTTCAACAGGTATGCAGCACCGCTGGCTGTACTGCGCCACCCTCCCTGTGCAAGTGAGCCTGGTGAAGGCAACAGAGCTGGGGGCATCCTGTGGCCAGGAAAAGCTGGTGCTGTACATACACCTGGCACGAGTACTTGGCAAACACCATCTCCCACAACGATTCCCAGGAATGCTTTTGAAACCAAGAGCTGGCCACAGACCCAATCCAATGGGGTGTGTGACACAGCCACCCTGGCTGCAGTCATGCTCTCATGCAACCACCACACCGCAGGTCCCCGGGTACTCTGCGGGCTGTATCACACGCTGCTGTCACTGTCCCTGCTCTGTGACACATGGAGACGTGCAGCCAGTGTTTGCCAGCAGGCACAGAAACTCACATTGCTCCCAAGCATAAGCAGCTGCTCGCTACAGGCTGATATCTCTCTGGCTGTTTCCAACATTGCTGTGAAACTCCTCTGTCAAGCTCACTAGGCTCCTGGTCTGCATTCTCACACATACCTCATAGCTCTAATTTAGCCATTACCTGCTCTCAGTCAAGAGGCACAACTGTTCAGATAATGACAGTCATTTCCAGCACCAGATGCTGTGTAAGATGCCTCATTCTCCTGATTTAGACTAAGTAGCTCTAAGACTTTGGAAAACACATGGATTTTTGTTCTCGAAATCACTTCAGTATCAGATGTAAATTCCATTATATCTAACAGACCCATCTAGCTCATGCTAAATGGCTACTTTTGCATTGCACAGCCTCCAATGTCTCCAGCTATTGTGCTGCTCATCAAGTCTGGGATTTTTTTTTCCAGACAGAGGAAGAATCACTATTACCCTCATCAATGTAAACTGAGAAACACTGTCATCCAATACCTTTGGCTCTGTAAAGCAAAGGCTTTGCAAAAGGCTGTGTAAATGTTATGCCACAGGTATGTAAAGCCTTTTTATCCCCACGCAGGTTCAACTAAACATATTTGGAAAAGAAATTCATGGAGCAGTTTGCTGTAGGCTGCCCCTTATATTGCATTCTCCAAACTACATTTTAATTCTTTGTGCCTTTCTACTGGTTTGACATCCCTATGTCTCCAAGTTCAGAAATTAAAATAGGCTTAAATAAATCTGCTGCGGTTTTCCAGTATGCTGGGGATGAAGCTGTGAGAGCAGAAGTTTACAAAAAGTACATCACAAATCCAAAACAGAGAATGATTTTCCACCCTTGGCACAATCTCAGCCAGGAGCTGCATCTGTTACCATGGCACCTCAGCAGGGCTGTAGATTAAGAGCCTGCAAAATTAACGCAAATAAACTCATTGCACTGCATTCCAGATGTTGTTATCAACTAAGCACTGCCTGTCTTGTGAGGTGGGATGCTATAAAAGTACTTTTAATTGTGAGTTAATTTTCTCTACTTTGTAAAGCCCTCTCCTGTGTGGCCCCATCTCCTCCCACAGGGGCCACTTTTTTCCCCTGCCCCTGGGACTGTAGTTCTGCTGCTGTGATGAAAATTCAGCTCAGGCAAGGCTCCTACTATATAGGTTTTCACAACTGGGCTAATTACGGGGTTTCTCACTACACCAGGTTATGTGCTTCACAATATATGGCCTGCCAACTTACTCTTTCCAAATGTTAGTTCTTCACTGCTGTAACTGCGGCTCTGTTGTCGCACTGGAGATGGGATTATGTCACATTCATAATTCATTAATGCCAATTCCAGTCGTAGCACTAGTCACAATGACACAAATTCGTAATGATGGAAGACTTCTATGACTACCCAACCTAGGCCTGAAAAACTGCATCCTAGACTGGCTTTTAGGTGAAGGAGGGAAGAAAAATAAGCACAAAATGTCTCCTGTTTTAAGAACACCAGTTTTGGTACAGCTCAGAAAGAGAAGGACTGGGATCCCATGCTGTCGTGGTTTAAACCAAATCTGCACAGTTCGCTCACTCACTCCCCCCCTTGCTCCCCCAACTCCCGGAGAGTTAGGAAGGAGAATCCAAAGAGTGTGGCCCCCACGGATTGAGATAAGAACGGTTTAATTGCTAAGGTATAACAGAAATCACTCCTGCTACTACTACTACAAATAATAATGATAAAGCAAACAACAAGCGAAGCGAATACAACACCTCACCAGCCACTGACGCATAACTCACCCCACCCTGCCTGACCGAGCACCGACTGATACCTCCTCTGTCCCCCCCAGAGCTCCAGCCCTTCCAGGTCTCTCCCGGTTACATGACGTGCTATGGTATGGAATACCTCTTTGGCTAGCCTGGGTCAGGTGTCCTGTCTCTCCTTCCTCCTGGCCTCCCCTCCTCCCTGGCAGAGCATGAGCTCAGAAAAGGCCTTGGACAAACCAAACATTTGAGCAGTAACTCAAAACATACTTGCTATCAGCAAACGTTCTCAGCCCGAAAGTCAAAACACAGCACTGCACCAGCTACCAAGAAGGAGAAAAATGACTGCTACTGCTCAAACCAGGACACATGCATAAACATGTAACTTGCTTCTGACTGTAATACACTTAATGACTACCTAATAATGTAGCCAATGCCCATGACAGATACCTATATTACCAGGAAGGCCTTCACACAAAGATGCTACACACATGATGCTGCCAGGTGTTCAGCTCAAGTTTTGTGCTTAGATCAAGTGACCAAGTTAGAAATCTAAAGCCTTTCCACAGTACCATCACTGCTGAATTCAGCAGGTCCAGTTACATGTTTTTGAATATTATCAGCAACAACACAGATCTTTGACTCAGATTTTCTTCCCTCTCACTGTTGTTAAAAGCACTTCAGGGCACAGAGCTGAGCCTATGTGACTGCTCACTGCCATCTGAAATGGCACCTTACTGTCCTGTCTTAGTTTGGTTCCCTGCTGTCCAGCCCTCTCTCTTGGACCCTCTCCCCAGGAGTTGCATCCCTGCATACCAGCTCCTGTGTTTGCCCAAGTGCACAGCAAGCCAGTGCAATTCACTCACTAGGCAGAAAACTAATTGTTCCACCAAATGAATTAAATCTGGCAACTTTAGGGAGAGACAAGCACTAGAACCATTGCAAAAGAGAGGATGAGTCCATATGGCCAAGATAAAAGAGGAAGGAGGTAGAAATGCTGGCAGCAGCTGTTAGGCTGTCTCACCTGTTTCACATTCTTTGCACTCCTAGGGATTATCGAAGTAAAAGCTAGGTCTTAGCTATAATGAATAAATTATATGGACTGGGTTATTTTGCTCTTTGTGGTCAAGGAGAATTTTGGTTTACTGCCTGTGAAGAAGGCTGCTCTTTTCCAATATTGTGTCAGGGATAATTAATAAAAATAGCAACATGAAAAGGCCAGTTGGTGTTAACACAAGCAGGGAAGAGGTCTCATGGGAAATTTAAGCAACCTCACATGCATAAAAAGGCAGAATTAGATAAACAAATGTTGGGAAAGAACACAGAAACCGTGAGAGGTATCAATTATGATGCCAAGGAGAAAGAACAAGATCAAATCAATTTTCAAAATAAAGGTGGTATTTTCATTCAGAAAATCTCTTTTCTTGCCCCACATCCTGAAGGGCAGAATGATAAAGGTCAGAATTTGCAATATCTTTTGCTATGCCTTAGATACAGTTAATTTATATCATATGTAGGCATGGTTAACACATATTGCTTCCTCCTTTTCCTGTGGTGCTGATGCTCAACTTTTGCATATAAATCAACAATTAGGCTGTTTACAAGGGCAAGGGACTGCAGAAGTGCCCATGAACAGAAAATGTGCAAGGGGACTTAATGGTCCCAGCTCTCTTCCAGCCCAAGAGGGCTTATGCAGCACAGTTAAGACAAGAAAGGGAGCACAGGTTCTGAGCCTGCTTGCTCCAGCTCCCCCAGGCACACATGGAGATCTTCAGAACAGGGACTGTTTCATTACTGGTCAGATAAATAGACTTACTGAGTTATCTGGAACTTTATTTGTGCCGTTTGTTGTGACAGTCAGTTATGGAGATGGGGGAAATGAGCATCTGACCATATTGAGACATGCCTAGGGTTGCGTGACGTGTGTGCTGGGTCCCACAACAGGAGATGGCTCACATGGCCATCTTTGCTTCACTTTTCTCTTTAGTGGATGAAAGCCCCTGGTTCAAAACTACTCCTTAGTACCCTTGTTGTTAAGCTCTTCAAAGGTTTTCCACAGCCATCCACACTAAAGCATCTCTCCTCTCCCTCTGCCTGTCAGCTAGCAGTGACTGTGCTGTTCTCACAGATGCTGAGCACAGTGACTTAACTCTATTACAACCCCAGTTATCTAGAAAAGTGGCATGGAAAATTTTTTCCTTAACATTGTACTGTTCAAATAAAAACCTCGTATGTTAACTCTGACAGTTCCCTTGTCTAGGTCTCTCACTTGAAGTTGATTTCACCCTCTAGAAATGCTGCCTTGAGCATTAATCCGTAATTTATACCAATCCACTTTGCACTGCTCTTTCTGTAACTTGTCTTTCTTTCTAACCTGCTAAGGCATTTGAAGATGTAGGTTCTGTGAAAGCTGCTGTATGAAATAAAGATTAATTTTCCTGTATTTTTATCTTAAAGCAATGAAAGAATAGCGGAAATTAAACCAATAACTATTATGAAACTTGAGACAAAGTTATTGAGAAGGGTTACCTGATTAATATATTATTTCTTCTCTCATAATCTAATATCAGCTACAAAACCAGACCTAAAACAGCCAGGAAATTATTTAACATTTTTTTATAAGCAAATTTTTACTAGAATGACCAATCTACTGAAGGAAATAACCTATATCAAGCAGTTTCTGTGCACTCAAGCTTCCAAACTGGAGCCAATGTTAGACTGCAATCAGAGAATAAATTTGAGATATGCGTAAATGAACACATATAAAGTTTATATAATTCATTCACTGATGAGTAAATGCTTGTCTTGACTCAGTTAAAAATGTCACCACTTATGACACACTATCAGGTCTCCTGGGAGTTTGGGAGAGTCTTAGGAGTTCCTGCCACTAGACCACAGCAGATGTTACTGAAACAGCTGGCAGAAACACTGAACTGTACTTGGTTCACATTCTCCACGACAAGAAAGAGAAGGCATCCTTCCTGGGGCAGGGTTAGTTTCACCATTGGTGCTCTTTTAAGCCCCCACAGCATCTGAGCACCCCTGTTCATATCCCAGTAACAATATACCACAGTTACTGATTTCCTTCTAGCAGCAATGCTAGAAGGAAATCTTAGCTTCACTCAGATGTTTCAACCAGTACTGCTGTATTTTCTCCTTTGTCTAAGCTGATACCACAGCTCTAATTACTGAGCCTCTCTAGTTCAAGCAGGTGCAATATACAAGCTCTGTTCTATACATGTTTTAGCTGCTTTTAAAGAGATTTGTTTAAATAGCTGCTCTACTTTTCTTTCAGCCCATTAAATAAGGCATTAGTTATATGATCACACCCTTTCCCCCTGCTTCAGGTTCCTACTGCTAGGTAGAGGAACATGGAGTTTCCCAAGGGCAGTTCAGGTATACTGTATTTTTACAGGCAACACCGCTCCTGGGCCATCTTCTCCTTATTTTTCTCCTTGTCACCTATTCCAAAATTACTTTCAGAATCAGAGTTGGCACCCCCAGATTAGCACTTTGTTTCAAGGGCTGTCTTTTGGCAATGCAATTTTTCATTCATTTTCATATTTTTTAAATCTATATGGGTTTTAGCTTTTTAATTCACAGAGGTGTGTTTCCATACTCCATGGTAAATCACATGAACTGATTCCAGATGACTTTTGAGACAAAATTATGCATGCCCCAGTATGTATTTCTGAAACAGGAATGTTGTGGTGCTCCATCGAAAGTGAAGCAGTACTTCTCATCCAGGCTGCTGGGTGGTACCAACTGTGGTGACTTGTATGTGGTGAAGCTGATAAGGAAATTCTCTTAAGGGGAAGACCTAATCATACATAACTCTAGCTACTTAAAAAAATATAAGTCTTTGTCTTAGGTGGTTATCTGTGCTCCTCTGTAGTTAATGGAGATCCAGACACTTCCAGATACCTTCTATATCCACAGTAGAATGGGATGAATTACCTGCTGATGGCATTTGTCTTTTTTGCACTGGCTACAGATGGACCATAGATGAGGAAGTATCAGTGCTGCGAAAACTAACATCCTGTCAACACTCCTCTCATTCCCTTGATGTTAGCTGTGCAGATTTGTGCTTTCTCACTTCAGAACTTTCCTTCAGTCATCTGACAGGGATTTGCAAGGGAGGGAAGGGAGTAATGTGGAAGGAGAGAAGGGTGCCTGGGATTTGATGAAGACTGAGAGTGACGCTATCCAGGAAAAAAAAAGTCATCTGGATTTAACAGCTGGAGAAATGTTAATGGTCTTGGAACCAGCCTAGACAAGCCTTAGTCCAGCAGGCACTTTAAACTAGTAAAAATTCCCTCTTGCAAACATCAACAAAAGCACTTATCTAAGAACGGTTAAAAAAGATTATGGATTTAAGGATATCAAATAGTCAGGAAGCAAAACCTAAATACAGCATTAAAAGGAAAGCAGACAAAAGTGAAACATAAATCTAAATGCACTGATCAGCAGTGCTGACATTATAAGGATCCATCTTTTATTGATGAAAATGGAACAAGCTCGTTTCATCACTTAGACAGAGGTAGCTGCTCAGAGCAGCATGAGAACAATAAACCAGAAATAAGTAGCATATAATGTGTCATAGAAGTTTATGCTTCCTGGTAAAAAATGGTGGAATTGACATAGATCAAGACTGCTGTGGCTGACTGCTTCAGCAGCAGGAACTTTTTTTACACCAAAGTCTGCTAGTGTCTTTACAAATCCTTTTTCAGGTTGCAGTGACTGCACTGGTTTCTCAAGACACAAAAACTCATGCTCTTTATCAGAAACACATTACCATTAAATTATAAACTTCCATGTAGCAAAGTTCTACCTGCAGAGTCTGGAAGCCTGTATTTGACCAACAGGGATACTCATCTGTTTAACTTGATCAAATTCTTCAACAAGAGGATCAAAACTGCCTGTCCTTTTATAGGACAGCCCTTGCTTCACCTTCTCCACCAGGCACACATAAGCACTTATCCTAAATTCCTTACCAATACTTTCTATCCCCTATTCCTGCTTGCTAGGAAGAGTAATCAAATTTCTTTATTGTTCCACAAACACATTTCATGGGTCATAAAGTTTACTTTTTTTTTCAGCCTTGTGACAGTAATGCTTTCATTACATAAACAGCACAAGAAAACAAACTGGCAGTTAAAAAGCGTCCTATTATGCACTTAATTCTGCGTGCTGTTTCCAAACACAAATCTTAAAGGAACCACATCCCAAAAGACTTCCACTTACTATGAGAGAGGACTTACTTAAATTGAATCTGTGGCTCTAGTCTCTGGCTCAAAAGAACAGTGTCAGCCTTTACAAAAATGGAGTGTCAAAAATAAGCTGTGCTGGTGCATGAGTGTTTTCATATATGCACACACATACATATGTGTGTGTATGTGTATATATATACATATATATATATACACACACACATACACCTTCTGTTTCTATAGGATTTAAGCTTCCAGAAGCAAAAAAAAAAAAGCCATTCTGCTTGCCAAGAAAACTCTTCAAATAGGAGCCAAACTCTCTGTCCTATTTTTTCCCTTTGTAATAAATTCTCCATTTCTTTCTACCAGTGATGACAATGAAAACATGGTAGTTTCTCATCCAAGATTGGGCTAATGCTGTGTTAGGCCACAGGCTGGAGAGCCTGGGCTAGGTAAGACCTGGGACTGGTACAACCAATAGACCAGCATAGCATTGCATGAGAGGAAAAGAGCTACTGTGCTAGGCTACAGCTGGATGAAGTTGGTGGCATCAGTCTAGGTATGTAAAAAAGACACAGCCTTGACAATGGAATAGAAAGAACACTACAGACATGACTGTATTTCCCATCATAGCTTTACTAACTAAACCATCCTGATAGACACACCTATAAGGAGTGCAAAATGCACTTTGCACAATACAGCATAGTGTGAGTGGCATAGTGGCATAGTTGTTTTTGTCATTATGACAGGTTATTTGCCAGCTCATGTCAGCTGTAAGCACATATATGTGTGTGTAAGCATATATTACATGTTATATACACATGGTTATGTCATAGTACTTTTATGTGTTATAATATTTACATATATATATTTGCATGACTAGGTGATGAATCTGCACCGTTAAAACCTGAAAGCATAGACCTGTAGATATGTGATACGAAATACTGATCCATAAAGAACGAGGCAGACAGGAGCTGAAATATCCCTCAGACTTCCTTCTTCACACAGTGAGAGCATTTATTTTTGTCTTTGAGACCCTGAACTTTAAAGCCCTCAAGACACTGTGGGGAAACTTATACTTCCAGCATTTAACTCACTGACAGCATTTAGACAATGTTGTCATGGCATAGTGAGTTGATGTAACACTTTATTCCTAGCAAAAGAGATAAGTCTTGTTCCCTCCTCCCACAAACTGCTCTCTCAGCCATGCAGCCCCCCCAGTTACTTTTGCTGTGCCTGATGCTCACTTTGCTATGAATATTTCAACTCACTAATCCAGTACAAACTGGTTTTGGCTGGGGCAAGGAAGAGGAGAAGGAGGAACAGGCAAGACAGAAGAAGAAGGAAAGGAGGGAAGAGGAGAAAGGAAGATTTCTCTGTGTCAGTGGATATTCATATTCATATTTATTATAAACTGAAAATCCTCACTTTAAATCCAAAAGGTCAAAGAACTGCATAAAAGAAATTCCAAAACATTTTACTTAGTCCTTCATTCATGGAATATGTAATACTAATAAAAGTAAAATGTCTCTCATAATGTTATACCCAGTAAAATAATTAAACAAAGCAAAAAACTTTTCAACCATTGACATTTTTATTGTCCATAAAACTTTCTTCTTTGAATTTCACTTGCTTTCACTTTGGATGGTGCTTTCACACCTACAGACGTACACCTGTCCTCCTCTTCAGCTGAAATAACTCAGCCTTCAAAACATCTCCAGTTATTCATCTCACTTCTACCTATGACTTTTGCTAAATGCTGTCCTGCATTACAAGGAATAACTCAGAATTCCCAGCCATACCATGGGTAGACCACATTCAAAATCCTTCCCAAAAAGGATTAAAAAGGGATCACAAAGCTGATTCCTGCCAAATAAGGCAGCTAATTACAAAGACTGCTCCATGTTTACAGCGCAAAAGGAGACTAGACAGTCTACACATAGGCTGCTCTGCTCTAAACTCACAGTCAGAGAGTTATAGTATGATCTCTTTTATAATCTCCTCAGTATTAAAGAACAATATAATAATCACTTTACACAGGATTCTCCTTACTACACTTTAGCTATCTGAAACTCCAGAATCTAGTCTAAAACACCCTTCAAGGCTCCCTCCAGAGCCTAAGGAAAGAACTGTCTCCAAAGGGCATCGCATTACAGAGATCTGAGAAGTAGGCATAAGAGACCAGGAAGATACTTTCAAAGAATAAGCTGCTTGATCACACCAGCTAATAAGATTCTGTTGTATTTTGAAAGGAATGCAAATACCTAAACAAGAGGCAATCTTAACCTCAGTTAAGCATGTGTGTCAACCTATGAATTATTTTTATATAAATCTCCTTGTCTGTTTCTGAAATGCGCAGTTAGATCACACCACAAAATCTAGCATACATTTATGACTGAAAATACAGTAGCAGGTCTTTTCAATTTTAATGATGTTAAAGGTGTTAAAAAAGACAAGGATGACTGCTCATTTGTTCCATTATTATCATTTTTACATCAGTGTTGTTTTCTTCTGAACTATATGAAATATGAGCACACAGAAGATACTCATTGGAAAAAAGAAGTGATGTTGACTTTCTCAGACACTTGAATTCACAGGAGAAATACCATTACTTTGGTAATGACAAGATTGCCTTTACTTTATCTGCATCTCCCCTGCACTACAGTAAAGACTTCCACCATTTATTTGTGCAAGAACATCAAAGATAGTCTCAGGAGATCTACAGAATTTCAATGTTTTTTCTCTCCATGTGAACAAGCTGATTTAATTAGCTTAATATGCAATATGGAATCCATCAGCAATTAGCATCTCTGATCAAAATCTGCACTAAATTCAGTTTCTTCCAGATGTTTGATTTGCCTAGAGAGGTAGATGAAGCACACAATTTGAACAGGTATATACATACCAGTATCCTTTTTTGGTGTACATATTAATAACACCTATCTTTACACAAAATGTCCATTGGGCGCTTTATGATGGACTTAATCTATTTATAAGATTTTCTATTTTGAAAAGAAAAAGGGGTTTGGCTTTTCTGAAAACTGGCTCACACATGTAACTCCTTTAAAAACAAGGCTTTTCTTCAGAAACAGATGAAAGTCTAGTGGCAAGAAAATAATCAGAGATAATACTGAAATACTACCTCACACACCTTTCAACACAGGGTAGGAATGCATGCACTGTCAGGGAAGTCTACCATTAAAAACAGGAGGGGAAATTACTGCTGTATTTCTCCAACTTCTGCTATAGTTGGTTTTCAGCACTTAATTTGAAATCCAATTATTGTTGACAGGGATAAGGAAGCAAGCAAACTTAGGCATGTAGGCTTAGCATCCCTTGAGAAGTCTGAAGAAATAGCTTTGCCTTTTCTGTTTGTGTGCAGAGCTCCATGTTTTAACTTCGCTCATGTCTTCACATTCTGTTTTTGTCAGATGCAGTGTCTTCTCCGCTAAAATCACAACAGTCATCTCTCTAAACAAGTCAAGGACCAGTTTGAGCCAGTTAAGCAGTAGATTTTTATCCTAGTATCTCCTAGATATGTCAGAAAGAAAATTATCTGTGTCTTAGCACGAAGAAAAAACAAGTAAGACTCAGCAATGGATGAATTCAGGTCTCAGACCTTTTACAGACCACTGTCTTCATCCTAAATAGTGAGCTAACTCACTGAGCTAACTCACACCTTTTGAGGGGTCACTTCTGCTTCTCTAACCCCTCCCTGTCCTCTCTGTCCCCTTTATACTTATATTCAGCATCTCATTTTCTAATTGGAGATACTTTTTACTGTAATGTAAAGAGATGGCAAGCAAGGAAACAAGCAAGGACACTTCATGTTTTACAATGAAATCTATTTAATTTGAGCAGTATCACATTTTCCACCCATCTAGCACTAAGTGTGCTTTTGGAACAAAACAGCATATGTACTCTGTTCTTCAATCCATGACCTGCTTTGCAGGAAACAGGGAAGCAAAAAGGGACAACAACATATAATTCTTCAATTTTTGCTGTTTGCCAGTTAAAAACATACCAAATCAGTGCAAATCTTTAATCAAGGGGAAATTTTGTTCTTCTGGTGCCAAGTTTTGCATAGCAGAGCAAAGCACAAATGCTAAGAGCTGAAGTGAAATCATGCTAGTCAATGAGGCAGAGCCTGCTTCTGCAAGCAGAAGTTCCTTTGAATTAAGGGTTATACCTTGGTCAGCACATTGAACTTCCAAGGTGGGCCCTAGGATGCCAAGAATGAGGTCAAAGAGGTGCAATATTATTAATGTTGTGTTTTAAGAACAGAACATTGTCCATTCTGCCTAACTGTGCTGTTGTTCTTTCTCAAACCATGTACCCGCATTTATTGAGTGCTGGGGTTTTGCTGTACTAGTTCTTCTAGTCATTACATATTTGATATTGCACTTTGCATTTCATCACCCACAAACATATCTGGATTTACAGAGGACAGGTGACAAGGAAACAGAACTTCAAGACAAAAAAGATAAATATATTTAAGGAAGAAAAGGTCAATTTAAAATAGATATTTTTCCAGTGCAACTGAATCTACATTCATCTTAAATTAAAAAAAAAAAAAAGAAAAAAAAGCCAGAAAATTGTCAGAGCTACACTGGGTTAAACTCAAATTATGTTGCAGTAACTATTCAAAGAAAGTCACATTAAAATAGAAGCAACTGAATAAACAATTTCCTTTCCTTCCCACCCTCTTTTGTCCTGCTGCAGTGCATAGAATTTTTAGTTACAGGACTACAATATTCCTGTTACATTTCTGTGCTTCTATAAATCTTTACAATCTTATTGATGACTGCAAATTTGTAAAGCTGCCCTAAACCCTTTCAAGCAAATATACAGAGTTACACCCCAGGGAATAATTACCGCCCTCAGTTCAGTATGACATGAACCCTTTCAATCTAATTTCTGTAACTTTTGAGAACAAGCAGCTTAGCCTCTGCAAAGACAGTGTTAAAAAGCTTAGCCCATTGTGGATAGTACTCAAGGCAAGACACACAATTAAGCTTTCTAGTTATTTTCTTGGTCTGTTCCCTAGAAACTCAATCTTTCAATAGTCAGATCATCACTAAGTGTAATTAGTAGGAAGCAGTTTTCCTTGTTTCATGCTGGGATGTGCAAACAGGTACTAATACCAAACATACCAGGCACGTATTTCTCCATAGTCCTTGTGTAAATGACACAAAATATTGAGTATTACATAGTTTAACCACTGCTTACCCACCTAACGTGTTTTTCAGTCATTTTACTTTCTGCTAAGGACAGAAGTGATAGAAAACTAAAGCTGAGTAGAAGAAAGCTGAAAGATAAAACAACCCTAAAATGTTATGCCTGTTAGTAAAGTAGCATGAATGATGTGAAAAACAAAGCTATTTTCATCTGCCCACCACTGGGTCTGCGACTTAAAGCCTGCTGTTTGTCCTGGTCTCTGATGTAGACATCAGGGCAATAATTCCTAAAAATAAGTAAGCTGTTTTGTCAGTAGCAAAATTAATGAGGCCTGGCCTGATGCAGATTTTTGTCTCACAGGTCATGTCCCATTTGGATTCTGTAGTGTTTAATAAGAGGTGAGCTGACATTGCAGCCTTTACCACCATATGACAACTAATTAATTAGTCTCTGCTCTATCCACCTATGAATTTTCATGAAATTTGAAGGGATTGCACACCTTTGAACAACCTGTTGCCCTGCTGAATTCACCTGACACTGGTCAACACATTCAAAAAATGGAAGAGGGAACAGAGAAAGACACAAACATCATGGCTTTTTTTAATATCATTCCTCTGGGAAACCCAGCTAGAAACAAATATTAGAAGAGGGGAATCCTTGCTAATACATTGCTGAAAGTTAAAGGCAATGCAAAAAAAAGTGGTATTATGAAAGAAACCTGTCTACAAATAGTGAGAATAAGGCTGCATTCATGAAGAAGAATACTGGAAATCACAAGAAAGACTTCCTCACATAAATAAAAGCAAGGGGTTTGCAAAGCCAAGCTAAATCTAAATACAAATTACACAGCATTGTCAGATCATGTCTGACCTAGCCAGGGAATCTTGACAGCCAGAGCTGTCAGGTTTTTAGTTCTTTTTGACACATACAGTTTCAGGAAAGTGTTACGGACTTAAAATTGCAGAGGAAGAGGTCACCTGTTACTGTTGATATGATTGTGTTGGGCTTGTTCCTGCCAAAATTGACATGACCTGCGCTCTATGTCTCTCTCTCCATCTTTTTCCCAGCTACATGGTCCTGGCCAAGCTCTGGTACATGTGATCCTGCCTGGTTGATTCAACTCACTAAGCC
Organism: Melopsittacus undulatus; assembly: GCF_012275295.1. Taxonomy (NCBI): domain Eukaryota; kingdom Metazoa; phylum Chordata; class Aves; order Psittaciformes; family Psittaculidae; genus Melopsittacus; species Melopsittacus undulatus. The sequence goes on along the minus strand of NC_047528.1, from coordinate 60,583,416 downwards.
AGCAGCAAAGTACTTCAGTAAAAAAGAGCAGGCTGCTTCTGTCAGCAGTCAGACTATCCCTTGCCTTGTACAGATGTAGTCAGTGGGCAACTCATACTTCTCTGAAACGTCTCAGAAATGGTGAAACAAAAACTAACATTTTAAGTCAGATACAGCCGTTTTTAGTCAACGGGAAATCCCTGCTTTTGTCCTTTTCAAGGCATGCTGACATGAAAAAAAAAAAGAAAATGAAAAGTGCTGTTACTTACTATTTGTCGTCTGTTCTCTACCAGGTAGATGCCAACAATCCCTAGGAAAGATCCAAAGCCAAGCTAAGGCAAGAACAAAACCAACAGAAACATGAGGTCAGCTTATCTGGTCAAGATACAAATGCATTACGTTGATATCTGAGCTGATGCATCATACAGATGAGATAACTTGGGTGAGTCAAGGGAACGGGTGGAAGTTACTGCAGGACATAAATCATGTAATGTAATGGGGAATGACCACAACTGCAGCTCTTTAATTCAGAGCAAAACTCATCATGCCCATGGCAGCGGGGTTGGAACTAGAGGTTCTTATGGTCTTTTCTGACTCTAACTATTCTATGATTCCATGAACTAAACAGAAGCCTGCAGAGACATGTTTCTATAACCTGTCTACTGTTAACCATAGTCACATAGTTTTAAGCTCTTTTTAAAAATTAAGCAAGGTGAGAGAAAAGAACACTTACATTTAGCCCATATATCATTATTTTGGAAAATTGAAAAGCTTTAGGCAACCGGAGGCAACGTGTTTTCCTCGAAAAATGTACATGTTTCTGTCATGCAGGTAACCCAAGTTCAGACCCTTAGGACTGTTTTTGTTTGACTTTAATGACTAAACACTATCACATATTCCAGCAAAAGTCCTCACTACAATGGCAAAAGGACTGGTACAGTTAATTTCAGCATGAGTCAGCTGCAGCACCAACAGCCACAGGAGAGAGGAAAGGAAGGGACACTGGAGTAAGCTGGCCTTGTTGTTCCTACAAGTACTGCTTCAGCACCACGCTGACAGGAAAAGTGCCCTCCTTATGATGGGCCCATGAAAGCTGGAAGAGGTAGAAACTCCTTGGACTCATGGTTAACATGAGGTAAATTGGCAACAGACAAGACCAGCCATTCATTAGACTTTCCTGCAGACAGCACTCCCACTAGGCGTATGTGGGCTGGAGAAAAAGGGTCTTCCTGGTGCCACACACCTGAGAGGTGACTGGCCACAGACTCAGAAACAGCCGCAGCAGGAGCGCAGGCGTCAACAGGAAAAAACATTGACTTATCTGGCCACACAGTGCCCCACGGTAACCTCAGTATCAGCCACACTTCACTTCCACACTCCTTGCTGTGCTCTTCACTAGGGCTGACATTCCCAGACTCACTCCTAGTCACCTCCTCAGCTCCCACCCAACCTATCCATGGATGGGGCATGATGGGGCTGAGGAACCTAAGGCCCTTTCTGGAACAAGATCCCCAAGTATGGTTCAGAACCTTTCCTCCAAGTACAAGTTAAGTTTTTAAGGACAACATGTCCCAGCCAAGGGCTTAAGCAATGTCTGTAACTCCTTGCTGTTATGCACAACTGCTCACAGCAGAAAGAACATCCTCTGGAAGCACTTTACTTGCTCAGTATCACAACAGGAATCCATCATACCCTCTCAAGAAAGCAAATGAAGGGAAAAGAGAGCTGCTTTTGAATGCTTTGGGAAGATTTATGTGAAAGGGAGGCACAAGGACTAAAATCAGAGACTTTGAAAGAGTGAGCAAGAATATCCATGCTGACAGCTGAATAAGAGAGACACTTGGAACTATGAAGAAGGCCACTTTGTTCAGGGGACAGCAACTTTGTAAATTAAGATAACTACATCAAAATGACACGTGGTTCTAAGCCCCATTTCTCATGCCAATGGGAGCAATCCATAAAGCCCCATTTATGGCTGATGCAGGGGACACAGAACAGGTTAATATTACCTATGTGAAGAAAAAATGAGAAAATTCTGAACAATGACAATTAAATCAGAAGAAACAGAACCATAGAGATCACAATGTAAGCCATGGCATTGCTGAGATTGGTTTAGAGTCATGTGCACTCCTTTTTTTGTCTGTTTAGACAATAGGCTATTCGGGTTGGGAATGGGAGTCCAGATCAGTATGGTGACTAGGACAACTGGACCCTGTAGACTCCTGGTTGAAGCACTATAAAAATAGCAAATGAAAATAATAAAAGCAGTGGTCATAGAGAAGTGACATGAAAGTATAAACAATATTTATAAGGAAGTGAGGCTGAAGAAGATCCAACTCTGTCTGGCTTTGCAGTCCATTCCACAAAGACATTCCTAAACCCAAACAGATGATCAAGCAATAACCTACTAAATGCAGACACTTTCCCAAGCGGAACATTACACTAACTCATCTACACACAGAAATATTTTATGTTCAATTATTTTAGATGCATAAATGCAGATAATACCTAGCACTATAAAGATGCATTTATAAAAATGGCTTTTCCAAAACAAATAGCAAGTGACCACGTATGCAAAGAAATTAAGGCACCTATTTCTTAAAGCCAGTGGGAAGGAAGCAGAAGCCCAAATTATATTATGGACGTAGCCCTGAAGCCCTGCTCTGCAAATGCTTCTACATGCAAGTAAATCTATGCAAGTGGATAGTCTTATTCACCTGTGTAGGGCTTTGCAAGGTACACCCTAATTCTGCATGGGTTTTAAGACAAAGATCCTTTACCTAAGGTCAGTGGTGATTTAGATCTCACCTGCCACCCCTGAAGTTAATATTTTGCTACTGGATTCCATGAGAACTAGATCTTATTTTCAACTGTAATTAACAGTCTGACCTCATCATCTTTCCTTTCTTTGAGCCCAGTAGTTAAATATATAGTGTCACATTCTCGCCCCCAGCTTTAGGTATCTGAAAGTGCGTGATCAGCTCTGTCTTGCTTTTCTAAGCTCCCCCTGCTGTCACCAGCAAAGAGAAGCACCTTTTGAGGGTCAGCTCATCCCGAAAGAGGCGGCTGATTGCTGACTGGCAAAGGAGAGGTCATCCCATGGTCCATCTGCCAACGCTGCGTTGGAGGCCACATGCAATGAGGCACGAACGTAGCAGTGCCGTCAGAGACCATTGTCAAGGCTTTTGGCAAGATATCATGCAAGGTCTGCATAGCACCTTTAACTCCTGCTAAAGGTTTGTAGTATTAGTGGATTAATGAAGTTTAAACTGACAACACCCATCACCCTTTCTCAGTTACTTCAATAACCCCTCATGTGCACAAACATTCTGAATTGCATGAAAATTATTTAGCCCTCACAATCTTTTGAGGGGGGATGATTAAGAAAAGGTTTTGTTTTCAAAGCATTCCGATACATTCTAGCTATTCTATCTGGTTATTAATGACATTTTGTTATTCCTAAAAGAAGTTAAATGCTGAAATAACCTGGTCTGTGCACATGGGTTTATTACCTATTACACTTATTAAAGGCAACAGTTTAAAAACCAAACTTCTTTCTAGGGAACAAATGCAGGTAGTACAGTCTTCTAAATGATTTTAATTCAAATTAATCTATTTTAGCTTAATGAAAGGAAAATTCATTCTTTCAAGGTTTTATTCTTGGAACTACTTCTTGTTCTATTTTTAAAACACGACTCCTTATAGATCATTATTCCAAAATTATCTTTCTGAAAGACCTATTCTCAGCATGACACTAAGATATAAGAGAACTTGCTTAGGAGGAACAGTTCTAACATGACACTAAGATAGAAGAGGACTTGCTCAAGAGGAACAGTTGTAACTCACCAGTTATTAATGGAAATGCAAAATGTATGCACAGTATTAAAATACACATATCCATCTTCTCTGTGCATTTCATTCCAGAGAGAACAAGACATAACAGTACTTTACAACACTCTTTGGTAGTGGTAAAGTCACATACCTAAGCAGGCTCCTAACTACACTAATTTCTTTCTTCCCCTTGCACTCTGCCTCTTGGCTAGCTTGGGGAGACCAAATGATGCAGATGGGCCTTTCTTAATTTGCTGCCCATACTGTCTTTTTCACATCACTGCCTGGGTATTTAAAATGTTGGGGGTTTTGATTCTGGGGGGTTTCATGCTTTTGGATATGAACAGTCCCTTGTTCTGAGATCAAAATGGGCCATGGGGGTTGAATTGACAAGAATCTGACAGGGCTAGCCCTCATCAGAAGTCATAGAGGCACCACAGGGCAAAGTAGATGCAACTCATATCTTGTGCCCAGTGAAGGAACATGTTTAAATGGCCAGTTCCCGAGGCAAAACCAAGACTAAAGATTTTGAAAGAGGATCTTGTACAAGAGGACTAGCAGCAAGACTGTGCAAGAGGATGTTAGGCAGGCTCCAGGGAGAAGTTTCCACATGTCCATCCACAGGGCTTTCCCTGTGATAAACCCAGCAAAATTCTGGGCAAATGGACAAGAGAGCACAGTGGATCTTTCTGCAATCAAAACAGTAAACCTCTAAAAGGTTGTTTGAATTTATCCCATGCCTCCTGCCCAGTAAATTATACACCCAATAGAGACCAGTGGGAAGTCAAGCACAGGTACGCTGTACCAAGCATACTGCTGTGCAGTGCAGCCTTGCCCCACTTCTGCCCCTTAACAGCCTTCCCCCTCTGGCACTTCAAAAGAACAGACTTTAACCCCCTACCTTATCACACACACTAGAAAGAGATCAAAACAGAGACACATGTCTCTCCTGTGAAATGCAACAGGACTGTTCAGGGTTGGGGTTTTTGTTTGGTTGTTGATTTGGTCTTTTTTATCAGAGCTTCCCATATCTAACTGATAATAATTTCTCTGAATTATTACCTATTATCTCTGTACATAATAATCTAAAATAGGTTTCTGTACTCACAACAATGCCTGGGTAGTAGCCTCCCACAGTAACGTTTTCTGTTCTTGTAGTAGCTGCCAGACCTATGGTCAGTATGAAAACAGACACTACCAGCAGAGAGACTGTGAACCAAAGCGAAGTCTTCTTCCTTTTTGCAAATTGTCCTGTAGGAAGTGGGGAGGAAAAAAGAAATAAAAAAAAATAGAAGAGATTTTCATTGTGATCATGGCAGAATAAATACAAAATACCAAAAGATCTCCTTTTTTAATCTTTTCTGTTGGTAACCTGCTTTTGTTCTCCCACTAAGGAAAATTGCTGGCAGACAACAGAAGGAATTAAAAAACACAGTTAGATAGAGCTCAGCATAGCTTAATGCACACGCATCGAGTACATGCATGAGAAGAGATTTTATTAAGCTGAACTGAAAGTCAGTGACAATGATAATTACACCTTATCTTCAGCAACATCTATAATTAAGTATTGCTCACATCCGTAAGTCAGATCCTGCAGGCCCTAGGTGGTTACCTACATGAAGCACCAATGTGACTCTGCCTGGACAGAACATAAAAATTCATATTTTAGACAAGATGAGTAGAAGCTCTGCACACCCTCATGAAAACGAACGTGATCTTCATACTCACTGAAGTAAGCAAGCCAATCTATCTCTGAGGGAAAGCTGTAACAAATTTGACCAGGGAGTGATACATGGGATGACCTTTTAAAACCAGTAGCTGCTTAGTGAAATACATTCAGTATCAGTGGGATTTGGATTCAGATATCCAAAACAGAATCTTGGCAGTGTTCAAGGCCAGGCTGGACAGGGCTTTGTGCAACTTGGTCTAGCGGAAGGTATCCCTGCCCGTGGCAGGGGGGTTGGAACTGGATGAGCTTTAAGTTCTCTTCTAACCCAAAAACATTCTGTGATTCTATGCTACATGACCCTAACTAACAACAGGCACCCAATGACTCAAACTATAGTCCCCCTTTCTGGTGTTTTTGCTTTGAATGGTAAGGCAGGAGTGTGCAGGATCACCCCTGGAGCACTGGGCCATGGGATCCATCCCACCCCAGGCTGTAAGTGGGCAGCATGGAGCTCCATAAAGAACACAAGAGAACAGTGGCAATGTCTCTCCCCTTTGTGGCCTCATGAAGCTGAGGGTATATCTCAGGATGAGGCAGAGGCTGTGATGCTACACTGAATCCTGGAGGGAACAGCCCTCACCAGGGAGCAGTAGGTGACAGGGGAAGGCAGCCTTGTGTGGATCAGACTCTGAGGGTGCTGCTGTAACCAAAAGCAGGGGCAATGCAGGAAAGTAAAAAAGCAAGCACAAACCATTTGCAATGAGTCACTTGAGTTTAAAGTCAGGTAACTTTGTTACAGTTCAAAAGCCAGGCTAGATTAGTCATATTTGCAAACCAACTCAAGTAATTTCAATTAATAAATGCATTTATAATAAAAATCTCTATTTGTTGACATTTCCCCAGTAGAACAACCAAACAAAATGATTCCAGTCTTTCAGTGTGAAATGCAAGCATCTTTGCTGAAGATAAATATCATATGTTGAGCTTATGCAAGTAATGTACAAAGTCTTCCAGCTAAAGATCAAGAAATAATTCATAAGACTCTCCAGACATCTCCCCTCTAGCCTGTGTCCCAGCTGTCTGCCTCTGGCAATTCCCTGTTAATCCATGGAAGGTCACTTGGGACATGGAAACAGAGAGGATCATCATTATTAATCAGTTCATCAAGTGTATGGGGTTAAAGGCAGTTCTTTCAAAGAAGCCAGTTCACACGGCCAAGAGGGGAAAGCAGACTTCAGACTTGTAACTCCACAGATCAGTTGCCCTTCCCAAAGCCTAAAAAGATTCATTCAATATCTCTACGGAACTTTAAGTAAAATCTGACGCACTTACCACACTATCATCTTTGAAAATTCATGGAGATCAGAAAATCCCCAATAACTGAAGAAGGGCAAATGCTCTACCTATCTTTAAAAGAAGCCCAAATGATATTTTGGGGAATTACAACCCTATCAACCTCACTTTGGATCCTGGGAAGCTGGAACCAAAAACATGGAGCAAATTCTCTTGTAAGATATTTCTGGGCACATAAGGGAAAGGTGACTAGCAACAATCACCATGGATTTAATAGAGCAAAATCATGTCTGATCAACCCAGCTGCCCGCTATGACAAAATGACTGGACTTTTGGAGCCATGGATGTCTTTTATTTTAAATGTAGCCACGTTTTTAACGTGCTATGCCATAACATTCTCATAAACCAGTTGGGATATCATGGCCTGGATGGGCGGACAAGCACATGGTTAAAAAAATTAGCTAGATTGCTGGGTTCAGAGGGAAATCAAGTGAAGCAAATTCAACAGAGGACATCAGAAAAGGTCAGGGCCTGGTGCACTCCCTGTATGGCAAGAGGCTGAAGGAACAGGGTTTGCTCAGCCTGGAGATGATAGGGCTTTTGGCTGGGCTACCAGAGGTGGCTGTCAAGACAGACTCAGGCTTTTCACAGTAGTGCACGGCAGGAAGACAGAAGACAGTGACATAAACTGAAATACAAAGAACTTCAGACTGGTTATAGGAGGAGAAAAAAATTAAAAATCAACATGAGGACAGTCGAGCATTGGAACAGGGAGCCCAAAGAGGTTGTGCTGTCTCCATCCTTGATCAATCAAAAAAGCCCCAAGAAACCTGGTCTGACTTCACAGTCAACCTTGCTTTGAGCAACCTCCTGAGGAACCTTCCCACCCTAATTATTCTAAGACTCTAGGGTTCTATGATAATCAAGGTTAGGCTAGAGGTGGCTTGGGTATGTATGCTCATATTGATTATGAAACTACAACTGCAGTGTAGACATACTCTAAAAGGAAGTAGGAACACAAACCTTCTGAAAGCCAATGGGACAGATGATTCTCAGCCAAGCGTTTCTGAAACCACTGAATGTTTTTATGAAAAGTGCTGGAGGAGCTAAGCCTCCACATCTTTCTCAAATTAACACCTGTACTGGAAAATGTTAATCAGATTGCATGGAGATAGATTAAGGGTGCAACCTGTCCTCTAGAGTTTTGATTATCAGCAATGATGTGTAGAAAAGAAAGACATGAGTCTGATTGCCCAGACTGAGTTTGCTTCAAATTATCTTGGATAAAGCATGTTCTTAGTATATAACTGGAGTAAATCAGATGTGGATTTAGTGAGCTAGACCAGAAAAGAAAGTCATTATTTATAGGGTAATTTTTTTTTACTGAACTACATTTTGATTTTGAAATTTAACCATGCCAGAAGACGTTTATGTATGTGATACCCTTCAGTTCTTACATTCAACAGTGTTTTACCACCTGCATCTCAAATCAGAGGCAAACATCAAACCACATCTCTTCTTTTTCATACTCATTTGGAAACTCATAGCTACATGTAGTTAGCTATAAACTCCACCCTTAGGAGAGATAACTTACAGGCAGGAGTGTAGAAAAGGCCCCTTCTGGAGCAAACGCAAGACCTTGCTCTCAAGGGTTGCCATATTCTTGAGAAGACAGTAGAAACTGGGACTAAATTGATTTCTGCTCTAGCTGTCAGACTTTCCTTAATCATGTCAATAAAAATCTTTGCTGTGTATCAAACTGTGTATAATTGCATTTACATACGTCACCAGTATATTGCGAGGCCTAAGGAATATTTGTAAATCAGATGAAAAAGGCTACAGCTGCAAAGCGTTCCTGCTACTAGCTTCCTTCTGCTATTTTGGTCATGTTGGCTCCCAAGATCTGTCCAGTCTTTGTTTACTGATGTTTGTAGCAGTTGCCATGCAGCTTTTTAGATTTGTTTTTAATACATCTCCCATCCAAAACCCAATGCCAGACTATTCCCTCAGGAGCCCTCTTGACAGCACAGGCCGGGGGGGCTGGCCCAACCTTTTTCCCTGACACTCCCTGTGACAGGGCTTGGACAGAAGGCTGACCATACACAAGAATAGCAGTTAAATTAAGAACAGAGGAAATGTTGCTGTCAGTATTTCTAGGCTGAATTTCCTTCCTGTAGGCTGATGCTTCTGTAATGCAGGCAACAGTTAATGCAGGCTATTGACTTTCCAATTTTTCAATACTGAAGTGTGTCTCTGAATAATTTTGACATTTATGCCCCTTAACTTCTTTAATAATGATTCAGGATGAACATTATAAACTTCTAGTTTGGACCTTAATCCAGTTTAGTTATAGCTTCAAATTCTTATCTCTAGCATGCCAAAAATCAAGCATGTAGGAAGAAAACTTCTTGTCATACCCTTATTAGCATTAGCTTGAGGCTGAGGTCAGCAGAGGATGTGAACATGCTATTACCTTCTATTGGCAATATTCTTCAGCAGTTTTGTCAGTAAAGTATTAACTGAGTTTTGATGCGGTAGCAATGGGCACTACAGTAAAAACTGGGAGATAAATTAGAGAGGTAAAGTTGCTTCCACATCACTGGCTTGTGCTGTGCGTGGCATAGACTTAAATTGTGCATGAAAAAGAACAGTCACAGAAACACTCCCTGCTTTGCTTTTGTCAGGCAAAGTACCTGCTCAACCCACTCAGCCCTGCTACCCCAAAGAAAGGAAAGAGAATACTGTTAGAACAAGGAGACACCAGACTGCTGCCTCCTTGGGACAGAGAAAGGCACATGAGGAGAGACACTGAGATCACCCTCTAGAGAGTAAAAAAGAAAAAAAATACCTGCTGAAGACCAAGTTCTGCTGGACTCAGCAAAATCTCGTGTTCGCTCATCAGCTGCAGGAGACAAAATTACATTTACAATGCTCTGTTCATGATAGCTGGGGGATAAATTCAATTTGTAGGAAGACTATGGAAAATGAATGGTTTTGTGGGGAGGGGACAGATCAGACTGCTGGTAAAAAGCAAAGTGGTGGATCTAATGATGAATGGTAGGGCCTGGATTTGAATGAAGCAAAGGGTGAATTTAAAAGGAGAATGAACAAGTTCATGGTGAAACATGGTATGGAATGCATCCAGGGTTCAAGGGAAAGAAAGAATAGAGTGAATGAGCATCTCTCAGCCTTGGAGAAAAACTTACATTATGGCCTGCAATTTAAGTAAAAAAAAGGTCTACATTTAAACCAAGGCAACTATGCTTTGCTAACTTCACCACTCCTTTTAAAATCCAGCTTTAAACATCATAAAGTTTGTTAAAAAGTGTGGAATGATGTTTGACAAGGAAAGAATTGTTGCAGGGTGTAGCAGTTTGCAGGGATCACAATCACATTTGCTGAATAATAACACCACACAGTTTCATACCTTCCTCTTTGATCTAGTTAAGGTGATCTAAATGGAAACACTCATTTCAAATAAGTGCCCCAGCCCAATGTAAATTAGCATCCTAATATGAGAAGAGGGAGGAAAGTTTTGTAGCAGAAAGCACAGTGCATTTTTATTACCTAATGAATATTATTTGAAAGTATTGACATATTTCAAGGAGTGGCATTAACCACATATAAGACAATTTCAGCCGTAATTCACTATAAACAGAGGAGTGTAGTACAAAAAGCATCCATTGCTTTGCTTCTATTGAGAAAAATATTTAAGGGAAGATCTTTGGAGCTAAATTAATAATTTTTTATTGCTGCAGTGCTCACTTCAGTGCCACCTCTCTCAGCTACAGTTTTCATTGTGTATTTTCAAAAATGGTTTATGCCAGCAAGATTTAATTAATCCTACATTGCATCCCAAAATTAAATGTGATGGACTGAGGTATTTGAAAGAGATATTCATACCTGCTGGTGGTGACTGGTTTCACTTTTCTGATTAAATGCCTGACTTGTCCAGAGTGCTGAACTAATTACACCAGATGCAACAGCATTTGTTTCAAGCCACAAGACCACAGGTTTTATCAGGCCCATGTCTTATCTTTATTATGAATTTGTTGATGAAGAATCTATGAGTGTGTTACACATTCAAGACCATAGGAAACACTACTGTGCTCTTTCACAACTCCATTTAAAAAAACCCAAACAACCCAACCAAACAAAAAACTAATTCCCCAAGCCTTGTTACGTAGTGTAGCCATAGTAAGTGATACTGTGGAGTATCACTATGACTTCATTGCTTCGGCAGCAATTGTTTCTCTAATAAATAATTGAAAGAGCAGCTAATTACTAGTTTAAAGCTAGCATACAGATTCTTCTTTTTCTGCTGACTGTATTTTAAAAGCATATCTTCCACTGCTACCTTTTCAACATCAATACTTTTTTTTTCTTAAACTTGGAAGGGAAAAAGGTAAGACCTAATGCATTATCTTAACTGGCTGTAAAGATACTTGGGTACATGGCAAAGTCTGTGTTTATCCTTCCAAACACTACACAGAGTAATTCCTATCAATAAACTTTGTATTTTTCAACTTTAATGAATTTCATTGGAAAAATGAAATACTTGTCCTTTCTTTTGCGCATGTCTTTATTTTCCAGGCGGTACACTGTAAATACAACCAGCACACCGCTTTAGCAGCAAACCACTACATGAGTACAAGCAGGAGGAAAGAAACCCAAGCCGGATGAGAACCCACTGAAGGGCTACAGCCCCTCGACAGCCCCTGCCTGACCCAGCCAGTTCTGCACCTGCTCACACTGCCACCTGCTCCAGCACAGCACCTGCCCTTTCTTATCCAGCACATAAGGGCATCTCTCACATTAATTTTTCTGTTAACGCCCCATGTGCGGTTATTCGTACTATCGTTAAACCATCAGCACAGCAGCTCATAAAGCGTGGCAGACAGCTCCAGAGAGCTGGTGTTTAAAAACACCCCAGTGAGTCAGAGAGACAGCACGACCCGCACTAGCAATCTCGATCTGAAACCTCCCAGTGTCCCACTCTGAGGACACAGCCCGGGCAAAGTCCCCGCTTGCGCCTTTCCAGCCCAGCAGCCGGACCCGCGGCAGCTTCGCCTCCCGGGGCGGGTGAAGCCACTGCTCCCCTGCAGCCTCTCCCGCCCGCCCCCCGCAGCCGGCTCTCGCTCTGCCGCCGCATCCCGGGTGCTCACGCCCTCGGCGGGGCAGGGAAGTTGCCGCGGGGCAGGTGTCGGGGCTCACCTGTAGGGTCCAGCGCTGCCAGCGGACCCGACACCGCGGCTGCGGGCTGCGGCGCCATCATCGTCCGCGGACACCTCCGCGCCGCTGCGCGCCTCACCACGGCCGGTGCTGGCCGCGGGGTGCGGGCTGCCGGCGGGTCCGCCCCGCGGGGGAGCTCAGCTGGGGCCGGGGCGGGGCGAGCGGCGCTGCCCGCGGCGGCGATCGCTTCGTGGCGCCGGACCGGCAGCTCGTTCTGCTTGTGCTGTCATCTCCAGGCTGACCTTTGGGCGGGTGGGGGGACGGAGGAGCACAGCCTAGGTCACTGTTTGCCCAGTGATCAATAGCTTCATTCATTTTACGTTCCGGGTTTGGTTTGTCTTCTTGATCTGTTCTTGGCCTAAGGCAGGGGACCAATTCGTCACCCGGTGGAGATGAAGCTTTCCTTTCAGCTTTCTGCTTCCCCTTTTTTTAAAATATCGATACCAATCAGAAGTCAAATGCTACCACAACCAGAAATACTAATAAAATTTGTAGCAAAGCCAGGCATCTCAGAGACATAGGTTATGGAATGCAAGGGCTATGACAGGCAGCATCAATACTCAGGAGATTCCGTAGGGCCATTGTTTTTCTTGTGTGGTGTCTATCAGTTTCTCAACCTCACTATTTCTCTCTCCTGTCTCAGTTTTCATTCCCACAGCAGATCCTGCCACTTGTCTTGCTGCTACCCTGGAGCTGCTAGTGCTACCAGCTGCCTGGATATGTGACTTCTGTCTGAGTCTGGGAACGACCAAGAAGAAACAACCAACAGTCAACAGGTATGCTGGTTTGGTGCCTGCTGTTCCTTTTGCAGGCTTCTCTATACAAAGAGCAGAAGAACATTTTTTTGTGGACAATGTTTTTGATAGGCTGCCAAGCACTTCATGTAAACTGGAGTGTCTTGTCCTATTTGTGACAAATACAACTCTTATTTCACATTCTTATTTCTCTTTTGCTCAAACCTGCAAGTGGATACATGTGTATGTATTTAACTTTCATAATAATTTCTTTAGTCTTTGGTTGATTTCCCCAGAAAATTGTAAGATTGATAGGATAGTAGAAAATGGAAAGAGACCACTCTCTCCAATACCAGCTCTAGTTTATGAAGCAAAGTAAGCCAGGATGTAAGGCCAAGCACAAAGACACTTTTTTGTCTTTGCAGCCTTTAACCTGGAGGGGTTGAAGAGACAAATGACAATGGAGGTAGTTTCTGTACTATTAATTACTAATTATTAACATAATTTAATTATGTAGTAGATTGAGAAGACAGACAAGGTGATGGTACAAATAAAACATTTATTCAAAAGTGACAATAGATAGGTGTGCTAAAAAAGCCTCAAAATCTGGTATAGAGCCTCAGGTTCAGGAATAGCTATAGACAAAGACTTCCATCAATTGTAATGGACAGGGAGGGCTGAAGAAGACTTTTAGTCCCTCAGACCATTTGGAAAACAAATACCATATGCAGCATGTATTCTTGGGTATGATGGGCAATAACTTTTTTCTACCAGCAGCCACCAAACAGACATTACAGGACAAAGGGAAACTGCTCTGGATTTCTTTTCAGTAAACAAAAAGGAAGTTGTAAGTCCTTTTAAAACTAAGTTTATTATAGAAAATAACCTTTGATGTATGACTCATTTTTTACTGCAAATTTCAGTAGAGTAAAAAGTAGACCTGGTCCTACAGTCCTGGATATGAGAGGGTAAGCATTAAGAAACTATGGAAAAATGATTGGTGAGGCTTCCTGGACCTAAAAACCCAAGCATTTGGATGTTGAAAAATCATGGATTTACTTTAAGTCCAAAATTTAAAAAACCTGTATAGCACTTTCATCCCCTAAAAGATATTAGAATAGGTCAAGAACAAATGTAGACATAGTGAATAAGTAGCAACCTGAAAGAGGATATTAAAGTAGGGAGTAACCCTATGGGAAAGGAGAGCCACAGTTTGCAGGGTGAGAAACTGCAGGACCAGAGAGAAAGGATGGATACAAATATAGCCAAGGCAGACGTGGCGAAGAAAAGGATAACAGGTAGAATTCTTAGACTATATGAGTTAAAATAATTCAAAGAAGGAAGATAAATGCCAGGGATGGGATAAAGATTGAGACTGCTCCAAATCTTGAATGAATACATTGCCTCAGTTTTCACTAAAAGAAGAATTTATATGAGTGTATTGGCAGAGTACCTAAAGCAAGTGAGGATGACCATAGCAGATGTGACGTGGAAGCATAACTTATAATGTTTCTTGTGTCAGGCCCAGGAAAATTACACCCCAAATGTTGAAGGAATTAGTAGCTGTCTTTTAAGTCCTGAGCAATGTTTTCGACATATCAGCCATGTTGGAGGCAAAGAGCTACTACTGGAAAATAGGCAACCTGTCTTCAAAAGGGAGAGGGAGTAAGTGGAATGGCAGCTCCTTGCTCCATTAAGTTAGCTGTGGAAAGTTTTAGAGGTAAGTGAAAAATAGGTTCAACTACAGTGTGGTTCATCAAAGCTAGATCACGTCAGACTATCAAGATCTTTGACAGGTAAGGTGATTCCTGAGCAAAAGCAGTGCAGTGAAGCAAATCTGTCTGGATTATGCTACACATTTAATAGAGTTCTTCAGAGAAAATTACTTAACATGGAGCAGACAGCTGCAAGTATGGGTCACCATCAGGTGTGGAGATTGATAAACGGAAGCCAAGATACTGAATGAGGCAGGCTGAGGTACACCTCAGGGACCAGTCTGGAGGCACCATCACCAGTGGTGCTGTGTTTAAGGTGTGTATGTCTGGTTATGAAGTGTGTGACCATCACAGAGCTGGTAGACATTGCTATTACTACAGGAGCAGGAGCATACTAGCATATTAGAAATGGATTGAGGTGGAGCTTGTACGCTTAAAAACTAACAGTGAGGTTTCTTATTGTAACTTTGGAGCCTTCCCAGTTCAGTGTCATTGAGAAGGGATCTGTGTATCACAGGCAGTGCTTGCGCAATGCCAGCGCAAAGACTGCTGAACAGATGTGTTCTAGGATGCATTATTTAATACTTGATAATTAGCTCAATGCATTGTAAGTCTGGTAGAACTTCATTTTATATTTATGTTTTTTATTTTCTCTAAAGCCACAAGGATTTTTTTTGACCATTTTGATGTGTAACTTGAATCTAAATTTTCTTAATATTTTTGAGGCCTTTGCTTCTCAGATGCTTGGTTCATGTACCTTGCTCATGTGTAAAAATTAAATCATTTGCTAGATTTGTGCCCAGGAGTCCCCACATTCTAAGTTAGGCTGACAAGACTGTTAACTGTGAGTGTTGCATGGAACATGGTGTATGTCAGGATAATCTTTGTATTCTCACCTGAAAAGTCCCCTGTCAGCACTGGGCTTTAAGGCCTCCATGGTGCTCTTTCGATCTCTCTTGTTCCTTTCCTAGGGCACACTGCAGCTTTGAAGGGTTTGTATTTTGTCCTACAGGTCACCATTGTGGTGGTGAATGCTTTGGAGCTGAGGTTGATCACATGTGAAATTTGTATCCTGTGTGTCCCTGAAGTCTTTTTTTCTTTGTTTTAAACAAGACCGATATGTTTGGTCATTCCTCAAAGGCTGTGTTTTCTGGGCTAGTGGATATTCCCATGGCCTCCCTCTCATCACTGTGTCATTGCACTCTGCATGGGCCACATCTTTCTTAAAGGGTGATAACCAGTGGCTGGGCAATATGCAGTTATTTTGAAATCGTAGTCTGTCTACCAGCATACATACTCCAAGTTACTCAACAGTTTCTCCCAACATTATGTCCTAAGCAAATTTAATACACTTTATACCCCAAGGCCACCAGTGACAATGTACCAGGCAATGGTAGAACCTCAGCACTTTGTCTTCCAGGACCATTGATATGCGTGACTCTCCAGTTACCTTTTTCATCCTTTCTATTGTATTGTCATTTACACTGTCTCTCTGTGGAAGGGTCAGGTCTGGCACTAAGTCCTGCTATACTGGCTTCATTCCCTTGCAAGAGTTATTTTCTCAGCAACGCCTTTTGGGCATCCATCGTGGGATTTCAGTGGTGGTGATGTTGTCTTTGGGGGAAGGTGGGTTGTTTACTTTTAGTAAAATTCAAAGCAAAATCACCATTCTTTCCAGCCCTTCTCCATGGCACCTGCTCTCAGCAGTGGTTTGTTTTCCACGCCCAGGCGCAGAGATGCAGTCACAGAGACTGTCAGTGTGAAGCAGCTTGAATGGCCCCAATGCTCTTAGCTCTTCACCATAGTGTTTGAACTGCTTTTGTATTCCACAAAAAGTTTGGATCTTCTTCTCCCAGTATTTGAGCCCCCAACAGAAAGATAACCTAGTCACTACTGAGGATAAGCTTGGGATTCTTAATAGAAGAACTGAGCAAGCTTGCCCAGTCACACAAGGTCATGACAATGAGGTAATTAGATTTCCTTTGTTCGTAATTTATAAACAGTATTTATTGGCATGGTTACTGGTACAATCCCCCTAGGAATACACTGCCTTAGTACAGCTGGGCCTTATAAGGAAATCATGCAGGAAGTGAAAGGAACAAGAGTAGTCATGAGGTTGAGGTTAATGGCCACTGACTGCTTGGCTATTAAAAGACAATTGCTGGACAATTCACTTCAAAAATTCTCCTTCCTGGCGCCAGCCAGTTTCCAAGGTGTGGTGTGGTTTTATTAGCAGAAGATTTAAAAGACACTGTCTGCCAGCTTAAAAGGGGACATGAGAAGATACATAACATTGCTCAGAGGCATCCAAGAGAAATGAATGACACACAGGCACATATTTGCTAAAATCAGGTTTAAAGTCCTTAATTGACTTCAGTAGACTTTTCACCCATTAATTTGTGTAGTCAGTTTTTTTACTCTACAGACTTTAAGGAGTCTCAACATGTTGTGACAAGGAGCTCCAGGGATACCTGTGTGCCATGTGAAGAAGTGGGATATCCCAGGGGGAGCAAGAGGCAAACTGAAAAGAGCAAGCCAAAAGTCAAGTTAAATGTCAGGTACATTTAGGATAAGACATCTGCAGAAATGTACATGCTGTTAAAAAGCACCACAATTGCTATATGATCTCAAAAGTCATCATGTTACTTATCTCTTAATAAAGCTAGATAATAAGTCCTATGTACAGTGCTCTGGAGATCATTCTTGTGGTGTAGCTGATAACTATGTCAAGGAAGCGGTATTGTGAGAAATGGGCTTGACTTTGCTGAAGACTGAAAGTGTATTTTAGCTGGGCTGATGGCAACGTTGCTTCCTTCAGGAAAATCTTATCACTCAGACAAAGAAACGAATTTATTGCTTTCAAAGGATCTCAGAAAGGAAGACAAAACAAAATTCAAGGGGTAACCAAAAGGCAGAGATGAAAGTCTTCAGCAGAAGTTTGGAGACAGGTATAAAAAATTAATATGTCAGATATAAAGGATTCACAGTCCTATTAATTATGTCTCCATTAACACAGACTATGAAGACATGAAATATCAGAAGATGTACAACCCATGATGTGAATGTGCTATTACAGAAAGAAAACATGCTTAGGATTTGCATAAATCTGTAACAACTAAATGAAGTCACTGTACCTTAACCTTACTTCATGGAACAGTAACCATAGTCTTAGTAAAGCACGAGAATGTCTGCTTTTTCAGAGGTGCCTTCCAATATAGAAACAAAATCGCTGAAAATAGAATTCTTCCTTTGATAGATTAATGTGACTTTCTTCATGTAGACGTAGGTCAACGACTGAGACATAAAGAAATAACATATCCGACCTTTGTCAGGACGTTCCCATTGGTAGGAATTAGCTAGTGTTACAGTGCAGACTGTACAGCAGAAAGCCTTTTTATTGAAAAAAAAAACCCAAACTACTCTGAAAACTAAAGTAAAAAAAGGTTTGGTTTTTTTTTAGTTATTTTGAAGTATTCTTACATTGATAGAGCTAAGTCTATATAAACTGTATGTGTTCTTCTGGGTGCATTGAAATGCATCAACAATAATACATCAGTAGTGTGACTGAACAAAAAAACCCAACCCCTATTTGTGTTGTGAACTGGTAACATTAACTTTTACATAAGAAAAAATGTATATACAGAGCTATTTATACTAGTCCAAACAAGAACAGGTTGTCAGGTTTTGGAATGCATGAGGAAACTGCTCTGGAAAATGGAGCTTGAATTTCAAAAATATGCTATCAACCTGAAATACAGATGTGGTAATGATATTATTACACCAAGCATAATTTCAGTTACACTTCTAAGCAGTAAACATAAAGTTTGGTTAGTTTGCCCACCTGAAGGCATCTTCAGAAATTCCTTTGGTAGCAGAGTGAATTATACCCACCATTTAAATTATAATTTTTTTTTAAAGCCCAGAAATAAGTGAGGCATCCTGTACCTTTCCACACATCAGCTGCTTCCTAATTTACTCAGGTGCCCTTCACGTCTGCTCTACTGGACACTGTTGAAGTCAAGGACAGTCTCTGTGAGGTGGGAGTTCTTTGCACCTCTCTCTCCCCATGCAATGTTGTTTCCTCAGTGTATGCTGACCACCTTTGCTGAGTTCAAAGTCTTAGTCATGAGGTTTTCTTCCTTTCCCTTGACAGACTAATTTACAGCTTAATGGAAACTAAGGAGAGTCAAGAGCCAAATTCCACGCTGAGAACCCCCTCGAGAGTTGTAATCTATGGCAACATTTGTCAGACTGATCTTCTAATAGTTTTACTATTAACAGTATTTACTGATGTACTCCTTAAATAACTTACAGTACTCTTCAGAAACTCTGAACAACAAAATATGAAATTAGAATAATATTCTGACATGCACTGCCATTTCTCCTACATCAAAAATGTGTTAGTAAGCGGTACGGCAAAGTGGCTCAACTGGAAGAACGGAGCAGAAGAAGAAGGTGAACAGAGACAAGTGTGTCAGTGCACCAGTCATAGAGAGGTGTCCCAGTAATATAGAGCAGGTCTCTTTCTGCCCCCCAAAACATGCCTTAGGAACCACCCTGGTGTTTAAAGAGAGGTAAGACCATGGGCTCTTACTGTAGTACAGTGTCTCATCAGTTTTACAATGCTCACAGCCATTGAAAATATCACAACTGCAACATTTATTTCACACAGGAGAGAAGCAGCTTGCCAATTCTTAAAAGCTTGTGTTTAGGATTCCATAAAGATGTGAAGGTGTAACAGAAAGAAGGCTGTAAAACCTGGCTTAAAGGCTGGGTCCTCCTGCAGGATGTTGTGTGATGCTGGATAAATAAGGATTCCTGGCTACTTGGCAGAATAAGGCAGTGAACAGGGTAAATCACATTTAGCTGTAGACAGCACAGGATGTGCAAGCAGCAAGTGAGTTGGCTCTCCACCAAGTCTCACTAACTAGCACTAGCTCACTAGTGGCCACCACTTTAGGCCAGCTGCACCTTTCAGCCCTAGAAGGGGTTGCCTTTACACCATCCCACTTGTAGCTGTGTCTATACTGGTTCAAAAACAGCTGGGGAACTTGGCCTTTGATTTTAAAAGGGAGGATGATGCTCCATTCACTGCTGATAGCTCTGTGGGGAAGAAATTCTTCAATTAAAAGTTAAAATGTCAGCACTTTATCTTCCAAATTCCTAGCTTGGCTCATTATGGTAGCACAAAGGAAGGGTTATAGCCTGGTTTATTTCTTCTACTTGATTTGAAAGTACCAGAATTAATGGTGCATGTGGTGACATGGGCTACTTGGAGAGATAAAAAGGAGATATAGGGTTGAAATAAAGAAAGGTGACAGGTTTTAAAATGCATTCTCTACCCTCAGGGCCAAGGCACTTTCAGCAGTAGTTTAGAGTCTTACAGGCACTTTGTTTTGTAAAATATCAAATTGGCAATAATGGAAAAAGCATTAAAAGTAGCTGGTGGACCACAGCTTCCTTATGGGAAGGTTTAACCATCAAGAGATGGACTATGGCTTGCTGCCACGAAGATTTAGATATCCAAGTAGAAGACAAAAGATGCAGAGCCACTGTAGCCCGAAGTGTTTCACAAAGGAAGAAGTGTACAGAAGAAAACTACATTTGGAGATTTTAAAATGTGTTTTACTAGTCCCCGCCCCCCTGTGTTTTTCAGCTTTGAGGCCCTCATATGCATAGTGGTTAAGGGGAACACATTACATGTTGTTCTTTTTCCCTCCAACCTCATTGACCAAACAAAGTGTTCTGTGAAGTCATCATATTCTGATGCTAATGATAGCAATAAACTCAGTCTAGGAAGCACACATCACTTTTAGGTTTCTCCTGTCCTAACTATTGTTCCCTTTAGTTATCAGTCATAGACATTTCTCCTGACCTCAAAGCTGTCACTTAAGCAGCAGAATTCTTGTGCCTTGACACCATTTTTTCCACAGTGAAGGACAACATCCACAAGAACCCAAGAGAAATCTCTCTAGGCTGAAAAGATTCAAGCCATGAATAAATGTTGAGGCTGGATTAAGACAACCATGTGTCAGGCTGGTATTTGCAAGGACCGCATGCCTGGTACTAAACCTCTGTCTTTCCTGTCTGTGGAACCCGACAGACAGAGCCTTAAATTGCACGATGCAAGTTGTGCAGAGATGAAGAGGGTGCTTCAGGAGTAGGACAAAATCAAAGCCCTTCTGTCTTTCTAGTTCTCCTTCATGCAGAACTGCCTGCTACCCTGGAAGAAAGCCCTGCTGATGTTGGCAGTGGTACAGGGGATTTGAAGTGTGGCAGCCCAAGGAAGCACTTAAAAAGATGACAAAATGCAGTTACACAAGAAGTGTTTCAGACTCCTGAAGTGCAGGCACTGAAGGCAGCACAAGCTACAACCCTGGATAGCAAAACCAGAAACATGCTCATTGCCTATGCACAGATGAAAGCAGGTAGGTAAGAGAATTAGAATGAGAGCAGGAAAACAGTCTCCGTGTCATGCACTTTTTCAGTGACAGCAAAAAATAAATGTCACTGAACTATGGGTGGGGAAAAAGTAGTGTGAGAGGTGAAATCAATCAGCTTCTGTAGGCGGCATGCACTGAAACAGCTATGGAGGTAAATGTGCAAATGGAGCCCAGCATCATTCTTCATTTCATAGGCTTTTAGAAACAAAAATAGGTTATATTTAGAGATGAGCTAAATGTTCATGGTAAACAGATACCTTGATAAATGAAGCCATTCTTTTGCCTCGCAGACTATGAATGATGATTTACATCTGATATTACATTAATTTTGTCCTCTTGCATCACTGTTTATTTGAACAATTGTAGACCTAAAGTGGTAAGTAATTGTTACAGGTTTGCTTCCAAGGTCTCTTACAGTTCCTTTCCAGATTCTGATCAAGACACTATTTTTCAGGTTGCTCCCTTTATTCACAGCATCTACATGGTTCCACACAGATGCAACAGCAACAGATGATTCACGAATTCCTGGCCTTTTTTCTTGGGGATCTATGAGACTGTGATCAGTTATCTGCAAATTGAGCATTCATTTATGTTGATAAGATAAATGAAGATGTAATAAACCTATTTTTTTCATAAACAATCTTCAAATGCCTGTGTTTTTCTCAATGGATGTGTTATTCAAATAATACAAGGAACTTTTAGAAAAAGGTGCTGGCTACTTCCAACAAAAAAACAATATTGAATATTTATTTATGCGAATATTCACTTCTCTTTCCTTTTCCAAGATCAACCTTGATATTATCCAGTTATTATAACCAAGTCACAAGTGCCATGTCAACAGCATGTCTTTATGCTTAGCTGCATTTTCCCGTCTTCTGTGAAACTTCCAGTAGATAAAATGGAAAATACCTCTTAGCACAGTTCTGTAACATCTTGATTTCCTTTTTTCTTTTTTTCCAGATCACATCTGAAAGTGTTTTTTTTAAAAAATAATTGTTGTTAGCAATGAAGCCATTGAAATAGATAATGAAAATCATGATGCAGCAACCTAGAAGACATCTGATTAATATCCTGCTCTATAATTCATCCTTTTGGCTTCCATAGTCATTCTCAGGACCTCTACTGTGGTCCTGCCATGAAGCAGATAGATCCTACAAACCCACAGGCAAATTCTAACTTCTGCGTGGCCTGTGAGCTTCAGAGGGTCTTTAAAACATATAAATGCCCTTTGCACACAGTAAGTGCAGGATTGGGTCCTCTAAACTTATAAGCTTATATTTTCCTAAGATATAGAGAAATAACTAATAGAAGTGCAGTAATAAAGATTATTCTGTTGCCTGAGCAACTGCTATATGGTAAAGGCCTGAAGGATTTAGGCCATTCAGAACACATACCACCTCTAAGCAGTACCTAAAGGGTACAAGATGTATATCACGCCAAAGTAGAAAACTTGATGTAGGTACTTCTTTGCAAAGATATTTAAAAAACAGCACTGCTGACAGTTTTCACATGACTCTGTATCCATCTGCCCTGCAGAGGTACCAGACTCAAAAGAGAGTGAGAAGCTAACTAGTAAGTTTCTGGCTTCTCTGACTGTTATTTAAAACTGCTTTTCAATTTGCAATAATACATCAGTTTTAGGAGCTGGGCTATCTGTCAGGAGATCAGCTATAAAGGTGTGAATCTCCATTTTAATTTGCACAAAGCCTTCAGTCCTGGCTTTGTTGCATGTTGAGATTTTAAGTTTTAAGCCTGGCTGCTTCAGGAACAGATACTTCATTGCCTTGTTGCCTGGGTCACTGGGAAGGATAGCGAAGGGTATGAGGACAGGCATAGAAACACTGTGGAGATGGAGTCAGTGAAACACCCATCTTTGGAAAGGGAACATTTGCTAAGAGCTCATGCTAATGGGAGGCATCACTTATTCATCCTCTGCGGCAGAAGCAGTTTGAAAATATCAGTGATTTATAGTGTGCAAACTGGGCCCAAAAGATACAAATTAGCAGGACAAGGTGCAGGTGAGGCTTTAAAAAGTGCCCAGTGAATGAAATGTAATTGACATAGCTAAAGCTGTAACATTTCCATAACTCCCTTATATAGGCATATCTATTCCTATTTAAATATGTGTACAGACATGCTGATGTGTCCCATTAAAACATGTTGTCCGATTCATAAATTTATGAGCCATACCATAAGTCCTCAGTGGGGCTCAGAACCAGTAGGATTTATCTTTTTTTAACATTTTTTTAACTTTTTTAGCTGATTGTAAGTCTTTGAATTTACTTTGACTCATTGTGAATTGATGCTAAGAGTTACACATTTACTTGTTATTGTAATTAATCCTAAGGACATAATATAACATGAGAAATAAGCTGTTCACTTGGTCTATTTGTTGTTTCTCTCTTGTGTGCAATCAGACATCTACCTCCAAGGCTTTCCTATCGTCATGATATGGGATTTCCCCAGAGGGAAGAAATGAAGGATTTGCTCTCAGAATACTCCCTCAGTGTTGTTGTATACCCTCAGCCTCACATTATGCCCACCAAGGAACAAGGAGACATGAGTCTTTCTCACCATGATGGAGGGAGACCTGATGGCTCCCAAACACAAGGTTTCAACCTTCATTGCACAAATGTACCTGTCCTGTCCCAGTGCCTCTGCACCTTGCTGAGGAAAACAAACCTTTTAAGATAAACTAGCATAACAATTTTACATACTCCATACAGTACTGTTTGCTCATCAGTATATAATGGCCATTTCTTGAGCATCTATGCAAACAAAAAACCTTATCCATACAAAGGTTATGAACAACATGTAACAAAATTTACACATTTAGCAGTTATTAAGAAGATATGCTTGTGAATCTAGTTTAGTACTGGGTTCATTATAGTAAATCCAAACCAACAGACCTTGAAACCAGGACTTCATGGTAAATTTGAATTGGATCAATGTTCACAAGAGAGCCGTGGCTTTGGTCAAGGGAGTAGTTTTGTGGTTCCCTGTACTTGTTGGGCTACGCAAGACACAAAGGAGATAGAGGATGTAGCTAAAAATAGCTGGTTTCTGCATTTGAATAATCAGCTGTGCACACACTATGTCTGTCTTTCTTTTTAAATACTACTTACCCCAAGGTCCAAATGAGTCAGTAGATGAGACCACAGCTGGTAGTATATAGTAGCTTGTTTTGCGTGCTTACAGGTACTTACTGCTTTATCCTTTAATAGAACTTTCAAAAAAAGGCCTTCATTTGGCTGTTACATTTTGATTTAGGTTCAAATAAAGGCATTCTTCTCTTAAATAACACCTTTAGTAATGACTAAGTTTACTGGTCTACTTGGCTGTTGCCCCTGGAAGGCTTTCTGAGCAGATTAAAGATACACATTTCCAGTGTCACTTTTTAGTCACTCGGGACCATTTATGTCCTAAACCAAATAAGCTTTTATGGATTACCTTGATTTTGTATTTCCTTTGCATCCAAATTTTTGCTAAGCATCATGACAAGCTGGCATGTATAAGGTAAGTGGCATCAGACCCAAAGGCTTTCTGCCCTGACAGTACGCTTAGGGTAATTTAAGATTTTCAGCCTGGCCCCTCCTACATCTGTACTGAAGCTTTTATACATGATGTCAGGATCTGGCATAGTTCAACTTAGCACAGTCGAATGAACTAAGTCACAATCTTTGGAAACCAGAACTTCACACAGCTCAGAACAAAACAAGAGAAGTATTGGTGGTATTCCAGGTTCAAACTGAACACAGGTTTCCTGAGCACACTCGGATAGAACCCAGCTGAAACACCAACAGAACTCATTCAAACTTCAGTATGAATATGAGAGTTATTTGATATCAACATATAGGACAAAGTTTCCTTAAAGACCTAATATTGGAAAAAGTCCTTTTGCCAGGCATCATTTCATACCTCTACATTAACTCTCCCCACAAGTTACTGCCAATTATTCCCTCAAACCTTATGCTGTTAGCAGCAGATAGCCAAGTGTCACAGGGCTATGGCTTGTATTCACCATTAACATCAGGCATACCATTTATCCAGGTCCTCAGCTTCCCTTGACTACGATGGGATAGAGAAATACAAAAGCTTCCCTCTCCTGTATGCCTTTGGAACGTCTGTCTGGCACAAATATCCCCGGGCTGAAACTTTGTCCCATTTCTGTTCATTTGTAGGATGAAAGAAGAGAAATACCACTGGGGCTGTTACATGCTACATCTGAGTCAGTGACTGCAAACTCCAGCCTGCAAAGCCAAGTTCTTTTTGTTCCTTTGGCCATTTTAGGTTGTGTTTATTCTCAGTATGAGATGCCACAGTCTTTTAGGGTGTGAAGAAACAGCTCAAGGGGTGGAATTGAAATTGCACTGAGGCTAGCTGATGGTCAAACCTGTGACCTAAAAAAACCCCCATGCAGCTGCCAAATAATACTGGAAGCACCTCCCTCCTTGACTCCAGCAGCAGCATGCCAGCTCCACGAGCCTCCAGGGCCATTGCCAGGCTCAGCAGCTGAGCACCTCTCCTCAGCCCAAGTGCCTTTGGAAAATATGGTTGTAACCACGTTTTATTTAACAGTTTCATGGCAACTGCGCTCATTCAGGCAGTGGGAAGTCTCTGTCTGAGGATAGCCTGCGTTCACTAGGCCAGCAGTACTCTGGGAGGAGTACATTTGCTGCTCTTAACATTTGATAATGAAGGTGGACTGTCGTTAGTGCTTCAGTCAGAAAGGAGGCACTGATTTCATTTCTTATCCTGACAGTATTTACTGAAAAATGCACAAATAGCTCTTGGCATATGAGACTCAACTGCCCTATGTCAGGGAAGTATTCTGATCACTAAAACACCTGCTGCAAGGTACTCTATCTCTCCCACAGTCTCCACATGTTCAGCCAAGCCTTTATAGAAAAGTGATAGCTCCACTGATGCTTTGGAAGCAAAGGCAGGGTGGATTTTCCCTATAAAGGAGACTAAATATAGAGAGGCATCCACCTGTTACCTTTTGGGATGTATCTAAATCTTACAGTATAGGATTACTATAAACTACCCTTCACAGTCCCTCCTCAACAAGCTCAGGACTTCAGATCCCATATGAGGCAGTCAAACTCCATACACTCTCCGTAACAGTCCCTGGGCTCTCTGTTTTAGAGATCTGAATTAAATTTGAACAGAACTTGCAGGATTTTCAGCTTCTAGGCAAATGCCCTTGTTTAGTATGCCTTTAGTATGCCTTTTTTAGTATGCCTTTAACTAGAGTTTAAATATCATATCTATCAGATTCCTGCCTTGCCTGTGTGTATGGCATTTATTCATGATAAACACAGAAACAGGAACACTTTCCACCTCACTGGAAAAAAAAGTAAAGGATGTTTAATTTAAAAAAATATAATAAAGCAGCATAAATAATGGGAGTAAAACAAGAGCTGAGACCAAGATTCCTCCTATAGTGAAAGTGTCCTATAGTGAATCCTCATAAATCTAGAGGACTTCCATGCAGTTGAACAAAACTGTCTTATCAGTCTGGAAGATTGTGGCCGTGTATTGACCATTAATATAACCCAGCCTTCAGAGACTTCTATTTATCAGCAAACAACTCACATGTATGCATGTCAGTGTTTGGCTCTCCTTTGAACATAAATGCCTACCATTTCTTTTGCTCTTTTAACTATAGTGCACCATAAATAAACGTGAAGAATTTCCTTCCTGAAGAACTTTGTTCCATTTTTTACTGCTTACTTAGACTTTGTTTTGTTTTGAGTATTTTTTAACTAAAAGCTTCTTGTTTATGTAGAATCTGCAAATTTCTTACTGTGGCAAAAATTGCCTCCTATACAGCAACCTACATTTCTCCTACCAAACAAGGATGCAGGTCTTTAAACTTAATATCACCTTCTCATCTATTTATGTGTGACAGTTGTTTGTGGAAACTTCTATCCTTTTAATTCTGATAAAGGACACCTTTAGATGAATGTGTACAGTTATTCTGCTGTGTATGTGCTGTTCATGCAGCACCCAATATGTCCTGGCTTCTCATTTGAAGATAAAAGACAGACTGGTTCTTGCTTTATAAAGTCTAAACCTAAGGAGAAACACAAATGGAAAGAAAGAAAATGGGATGTGAAAGACTTAACAGGGTTGGAGTTTGGCCATGTCCTGCTTACTCAAGAAGCTTTTGGTTTGATTTTCTCCTCTGGAAATGTGGTTGAAGCAGTTATGCTGCCTGCAAATGTGTTTTGAGTGCTGTTTCACTAACAACTTTTGAACCCTGGCCAAAGGAGCACCCCTACACTTCAGCTCAAAACACACAACACAAGTGGCTGGACACTCTCTGAGATGTTTAGATGTGTAAGCATGGGGATAGGCACAGCGAGACACGTCACGAGGGACAGAGGGTCATGTGGGACCAAGAGGCCAAGGCAAGATCTCAGCAGAGGAAGGAGAATACCAGAGGAAGAATTTCAAGAGGGCTAGGAGGGAGACAGATGATTAATGCTGCAGCATTTTAACTTCTCAAATAGTGGCTGTGCTTTCAACAAGACATAAATTGACCCCAACCTTATGATGACTTTACAAATAAAAAATGATTTTTTAATTAATTGCACAGTAAACTAGAGAGAAATGAAACCTTCTTTTCTATAATGATGGTGTACATTTTGTAGTGCTCTCCTGCTGCCTAAATAAATGGCAGGCAGAGTATTGCAGTGCTCTGGAATTATATTATCTCCCCTCCTCCATTTGGCATTGCAGAACAGTCACTCTTAATTGTGCCTTTTATCTGATTATTAACCACTGTTTCTGATCACTCTCCAGCTCTTATCTCATCTGCTTTTCATCTTCTGCATTGCCTCTCTCTAACTACAACAGACCTCCCTCAAGGTCCCAAATTGTTTCCTGTCATCTTCAGGTACAACAGATTGTTTTGGTTGTCTTAGTGCTGTTCATCTCTCACCTGAAGCTCTGGCTTGTCGAGTTCTGACATTGGCCAGGAACAGGAGCAGTTTCTATAGGTGCTGGGGATCCGAATTTTGCCTCATGGGGTGAAGACCCTGAACCAGCAAGACTACATGTGATAGCAGCCTTCAAATAGCTTGGCAAGCCCAAGAGTGAAGGTACTTTGTGCTACAAAATGGGAATGAGTTTTGGTACCACACTGCCCTGCCTATCTTCAGCAGGGCAAACAAAAAAATGTAGTGGTGACTGCCAGCCCACAGATGTGAGGTGAAGCAATGACTTTGCTTGTGGTCCAGAGACACTGGCATAATGCAAGCAGTGCATGGCACAGGTTGCAAAATGCACTCGTAATAAATGTTTCATATATGCAGTCATTGCCTTCTAAAAATCCTCACACCAGCCCTGCATGCAGCCAGGCAGAAATTGCCTCAAAGTCATTGAAGTAAATACATGTATTTATTAAAATCCAAGGAGACAGCCAGTCCTCCTTGCTAGGAAGATGATTAGGTCATTAGTTGGAGGCTGAAACAGACAAAAGAAGTAAATGAAAGAGATAATAAATCCATCTATTCATATTATGGATCATGAAAGGAAAAAACTGGCAAGCAGCTGGCATGTAAGAAGCTGGTCTGAAAGTTGGGAAACAAGAAGGAAAGAGCTTGACTAGAGGCAGACTTCACTGGAGGTGCAAAAAGACCCAGAACACCTAGTTATTATATACTTGGTAAATACCTGACAACAGCCAGCTCCAAGCAGAGGTGCTGAGTACAGCAATGATGGAAATTTCAGATTGGGATACTGAATGCTGAGCCTGTATTGCTGCTACCAGTTACTTTGCTTTCATTTATATATAATGCTGGGTTGCTTAGGTTGTCAGTTAGGAGCTCTGAGGCTATCCAGAGTGATACCTCATTCCTTTAGAAAGACTTCATTTAAAACATTATATGCTCTAAAGGGCAACACTGCAGAAAGAGGCAATAAAACCACAAACCAAGAATCAGTTGCACAGAAAAATTGAGTTTTCATCCCGCATTAGGAGGAATCTGAGATCTTTTATCCTTTTTCCCGGGTGAAAACAGATATATCTACCTTTCAAAGATTCAATCACAAAATGGAAATTCTCTGGCATTTTGGACCTGGGTTCCAGAGCCACATTCATGGAACTAAGAAAGCAAATCCACACATCCTGACAAGGCCTGTTATACAAGAGCTAGTACTTGGCAGAAGTATATCTCCAATGTAGGAATATACAATATATCTACACCTACACATGCACTACCAATGCATATGCATGGTCTTTAAAGACTAGTGAGCTTGGGTTAGATGAGGTAAATAGAGTACAGGTGTTTGCATGTGCAGCTACAGATAAAAATCCTCCATGCATCTGATTTGCCTGTTAAAACCTGGAAGAGGTTTGTCCCCTTTGAAATACAGGACCTTGTAAGTGAGATGTCTACCGTTCTTTTGCAATCCAAAATAGCCATCAGAGGCATCAAACTCATGTCAGTTTTTACACTCTTTGTGTTATGAATAACAGTAAGGCTCTTTTCTTTTGCAGGTTACTGTTAGCTGACATGCAGATAACATGTCTATCCCTACAACAGCTGTAGATCCAGCCTTATATGATAACTATCTGCAATGCAGGGATGTTCTTCTTGTTTAGGAAGAAGAGCATTGCCTGGGAAAGCCCTGCTCAATCCATGTTTTAGCCAATGAATGCTTAGAGGTTTATTAAATCATGTTATTCTTTTTATCCTCTCTGGAGGATTTTTATCCTTGTTACTGGAGGATAAAGTAGACTTTACCTGGAGCCAAGACTTGTGCAATAGTTCTCCCTATCAACTCTCTGTAATAATGTTTGAACCCAGTGGCCAAACATAATCACACTTGGCAGAGGGCTGGATCTCTCAAAGATAACATTGCTGGGGAAAGAGGCAACCAGGTAATGGAGAGGAAATAACTTAGTGCATTCACTGCAGAAGGGTTTCAAGGAGAGATCAGCCACATTGGGAGACATGAGGAAAGTTACACAGGCAAGAAAAACGTTGGAAACAGCCTCTGCCAACTGCTCATCACGGAGCAGTTGTCAGATTGTCAGAGGAGTGTTAGCTTCAAAAACCTAGGTGGACTGCTCACACTTACAATGTTAAGTACATATCTGAAGAATCAATGAATTTCCTTTCCAGCTTTCAGCTTCCCAATAGATTTGCAAACAGATGAATTGTACTGAACTGATTCAGTCCAGCTCAGTTTTGTTTAATCTACAAAAGCAGATTTGTTCTTTTGTGAACAACTTTAATAGGCAATGCTCAGGAGCCATCCCTGGCACTGTTCCCTTCAAGAATCAATTGCTGAGTGCTCTGGCCAAGCACTTACATAAAAGGGATATCTAGTAATAAGTAAGTCAGTTTCCATCTTGTCTTGTCATGGATTGTGCTCCTCCATTACAAAATTACAGAATGGTTTGGGTTGGAAGGGAGATCTTAAGGCCCACCTAGTTCCAACCCCACTGCCAAGGGCAGGGACACCTTCTACTAGACCAGGGTGCTCAAATCCACTTCCAACCTGGCCTTCACCACTTCCAGGGATGGGGCAGCCCCAGCTTCTCTGGGCAATCTGTGCCAGGGACTCACCGCCTTCACAGTAAAGAAATTTTCCCTAGTGGTTAATCTAAATCTACTCTCTGTCAGCTTAAAGCCATTTGTCCTATCGTTTCATGCTCTATCATAGGGCATCATAGCCGTTGTCCTGTCATAGCCCTTGTCCTATCATTTCATGCCCCTCTCCAAAGGAGAATTTTCTTATACAGAAGACGACAGGATTTCTTCTTCATGCAGTTCATACGGCATAGTCGTGTTAAGTGGCTTCCTGAATACAAAAGCAAATACGGTGTTTTGCATCACAATATCTCATTAATGTCCTGGAAAAATTGTGAAGCCCATTGAAAGAAATTATGATGGAGCTGAGAGGCAAATTTTTCCATCAGAACCCAGCAAAGTTATACACAGTGGCCAGTTCTACCTCTCCAGACAGGTTAGTGTTGCTTGCAGGGGGACCTTCTTCCAGCAAGAAATAAGGTTTTACACTTCCTGATTATGGAAGGACATCTGATAGCCCAGACTGCTCTACTATGCAATCTATCATTTATTCATTGGGCTTTAATGGGATTGAATAACTGTCTGCCACTCCTGGATGCATCCTGCTTTCTGTTCTGTGACTGATAGGCAATGCTAATATTGCAGTGGACAGATACATTGATTTTAGGGGGAGGAGATGTTTCTTATGCTGAATACTGTGTGCTTTTCCCCACGTCCAGAAAGCTACAGCAGAACTGGAAAAGATGCTGAGGTGCATCAGAATGCATCTGTGCATCATCAGCGAGGAAAATCAAAGGTACCAAGTGGTCTTTGCCCCAGAAACCACTAAATCAAGGAGGGCTCTTCTGTTTGAAAAGGAGAGGAGCAGGGGTGGCATAAGGGAGATCAGTAAGATCACCAATAGCAGGAAGAAAGCCACAGGAAGAAAGCCAGCAGGAAATGGCTGATGGCTGTCTCTTCTAATCCAAGAAGCACAGGGCAGCAAGTGAGACTGTCAGGAAGCAGTTTTAAAGAACAGAAAAATAGCTATGTACATACTATGTGGTTAATCTGTGGGCTGCCACAGCTGGGACCTTTTGTAAGCTAGAAGGTCACCTGGGCTCAGAAAACATCCAGACCTGTTGGAAAAAGAGTCATCACCAGTGGTTCAGATGGTGGAAGTGTCCAACTCTCCCCTTAATCCCTTGGGGGCATTTGGGTCTGGGTGTTATGCCCAGGCATGGTGGCAGGCAGCTGGATGAAGGCTGCTGGGAGCCCCACAGTTGTCTCCCACACCCAGCCCAGCCTGTGGTGGCTGCTTGAGCACAGGGATCCTCTGGGGCTTCCTGCCCCATGGCATATGGTGGGGCTGGATGAGGCCAGAAGGGTCCCCCTTTGTTTCTCACTGGGAGGGTGGTCTTAGGATGTGGAGCATTTCCCTGTCTGGTGATGCTGGACCAAAGGCCCCCACAAGGTGCAGCCACTTGGGCTGGGAAAAAACCCACATTACAGATTCTCTGCAATATCCTGCAAACTATTTGCACAAGAAAAAAAAAAAATCACAAATCCAAAAAAGTAATTTGAATGCAAAGTGTATGTGCTGGGGAGACCATCCCCTCTTCCCAGCTTCAAGCCTCTCTCCTGGAGCCCCGAGCACACATGATCATATTCAGCTTGTTCAGCACCCCGTGCATGCACAGGTGATACTTTATATGCCCTCCTCAGGTTGCTCCTCAAATAGTCAGACTTACATTATTTAACAATTCCACCAGTTTGGTTTGGCAACTAAAAAGCCTGTACGAGGTCAACTCTAAGAGCTGAAATGGGGGATGCTGCAAAAGCAGAGATGAAAGGCATCCTGCGAGAGTCAAAAGCATCTATGATCCAGATGGATATAAGATACTAATAGCTGTATTACTGTTACTGGAGAAAAATTAGCACAACATATTGTAGGGAAGGAAATAATGATTTCCTGAATGTAAGGTATTAGCTGAGGTCACTTTTCTTCCCTGTGTAAAGCTGTCTCAGAATCTGCATCAACACAGGTGCTGCATCGGAACTTAGCAGATGAATCCATTAAATCCATGAGAGAAAATAAGGGGTATTTATTAATTTGTAATATGTAAAATACATTGAAAATAACTAAAATTTAGAAATATTTTACTTTCACATATTCATTCACTGCATGACTTGCATTTCTTAGAACCTGAGAAACAACAGGCAACAGAGACCTAAGAAGATGTCCAGCTCATGTGCTTGCTGGTGATAGCATTTGGCAGTGTTTGCTGGGAGTCTTTTTTATGAGTATGGTCCCTGAGACACTCTTCCTTACCCTCTCCGCACTGCTTTGTACTGCTACTGGGGGCCAGAGAGTACCCTCCTCGTTACTCCTATTCCTCAGTAACACATACACGTAACAACACATGCTACGAAATTCTGTTCAATCTTTGTTGTAGTGATCTAGCTTAGAGTTCAGAAACTATCTACAATTGATCTGAAAACCTGTGGAAGAAGTTCCCAAGAAGAGCATAAAGACATAAGATGTTGATACACAGTACTTTACACTTAGCTCTGGAGAAACTTAATTTCCCTAGCTTTCTGTCAGTGAAGTACCTTAAGTAGCAATAAAAGCTGTTTCAATTGAAAAAAGAAATTTCAGGAAAAAAAACCTCAACATATATATTTTCTATTAATCATGCCCTTTCTTCAAGGTGACCAGTAATGAACAGTCAAACATACCAGTAACAAAAGCTCTGCCTTTCTGCTTCCTGCTCTGTGCTGAGGACATCTGTACAGGCAGGTCCTCACCGACAGAAGCAGTTCTGATTTTGCTGGAGGGCTCTCTCACAGCAGCAATTACCCCAACCTTCAAATAAACCAAAAGACCTGATGCGTTCCTCCATCTGCTGCTCTTCACACTGAACCTTTGCACACGTGATGATGTTCTGGAAATACCCGATGACATGTGTGGTCAGTAGATCACAACCTGCTATCTCATCCATTATGATATATATATATCCACCAAATTAGCCCTTTATCCTTTGGATCAGTGCAATTGCACATGAGCGTCCTTAAAATGTGTATCTTGAAAGGCAACTTCTAACAGCTACCAGGCGCACTCAAGTTTTACTCCATATTGTGCAGATAAGAGAGGGGGATCAATGCTGTATAGTATACTGAGTGCCAGGGATTATTGATCCTCCTGACTGTCTGGCTAAAATGACATTGATTTATAGATATATTTGCAGGAATGCTTAGGAAGGAGCAGTCACATGCTTTCCTCATGGATATAAATAAAGAAAGCGCTGTCATCCTACATTGACACTCTCCTTCTAACTCCCCCAGCAACATAGGATCCAAACAACTAGTCTTTAAGTGTTTCAATAGAATGAGACCACATATGAGTTAGTGATGGGGGTATATTTGCACACCCAGCTACCCTGTTTGTGTACAGTGTGGGGGCTGTGGGAGCTCTGGATGACTGCTGGTACCTGTTAGTGAGTCCAGCAATGAACCAGTGGGAATGTAAATAGGAATTTAACTAGGAACACTTTCAACATTTACAACAATTATTTTAGATTACTTCCTAAATAAAACAGAGATTTAGCAAGCCCACACTTTTCAGCATATGCATTGCCGCCAAGTGAGCACAAGCACATCCTCTTTGCAGAGCTTTTGGCTGGCAGCTCATAGGGAATACTTCCTCCTGAGCCCAAGTTGATGTGTTTTGCCATGTGGCCTGCAGCCTGACAGCCCCTCAAACAGTTAACATGACTGAGACGGAAATCCCCAAAACCAGCAATTTCAGTGCAACCTGTGACATGAATACAGCTGCCATGTCCAGGAACAAGGTCAGATTCCCCCCCTAGAAGCATCCCATAGTCATAAGCATGAGGCAGACAAAGCTGGAGGGAGGCAGGGGGTTATGTGGTTGGAGAGGAAACTGGGTGAGCAGCGGGATCTCAGAGCAGCTGGAAAGGCAGAGGCCAGGAAGTAGAAGGTAAAAGGCAGGAGAGAAACAGCAGCACACAGAGGAGGAAGAAAGTATGAGCAGCTTCAACAGGGAGCAAAACTGCTTTCCTTGGTATCCTCGGGGTATCAGAAGCTTTTCTTTTTCTCCCAAAGTTCATCAGCTTCATCCAGGTCTCAGTGATAGAGCTCTGGATCCCTGAAGTGTGTGTTATGGTGACGAAATATGATGGAATTGGAAATAACCCATATTTCCCTAATGCTTTGTCCATGCAGTGTAGGTGTTCATTGTAAGCAGGACACCTCTTGCTGCAAGGGGCTTGGAGACGGTCTCACATGCAGTTGTGCTGAGTGACTGAAGGGGGGCAGCAAAACATTGGGGAACTTGTGTTGAAGGCCAGGTTAGACGGGGCTTACAGCAACCTGGGCTAGTGGGAGGTGTCCCTGTC
Organism: Melopsittacus undulatus; assembly: GCF_012275295.1. Classification (NCBI taxonomy): domain Eukaryota; kingdom Metazoa; phylum Chordata; class Aves; order Psittaciformes; family Psittaculidae; genus Melopsittacus; species Melopsittacus undulatus. Next base: position 60,548,575 of record NC_047528.1, on the reverse strand, counting down.
CATGGCACGGGAGTTGGGTCTATGTGATCTTCAAGGTCTCTTCCTCCCAAGCCACTTTATGATCCCATGAACTTTGGAGCCCAGCTCAGTACAGCCTGTGTCTGACCCCAGATGTCCTTTCCAGAAGTAGCTGATATCCTTTGTACCCACCCAGCTGCACCCCACATCCAGCTTTGGAGCCCAGCAGGCAACCACACAGGCCACAGAAGTGTCAAGTGCCACTGAGAGCACGTTGGCCTCAGCTCAGGTATTGTGAAGTCTCACTGAAAGTGTCTGTATCCCATTACCCATCCTCAGAGCTACCCACTAATAATTCATTTGTCATGAAAGGCATTTTGCAGTATTGGCACCTAAAGTGACTTTGTTGAGTCAACAAAAAGAAGCTGTTTACAGGGACACAGTTACAAAGCAGGCAGAAAGCATCATCAGTGAGCCCTTCTGCCCCTTACATCTCCACCTAATAGGGTGCTTCTGTCCTGGGACCGCGGGAAGGAACAGCCTGCTCTGTTCACTTGCATGGTGAAGGATGCTATTGGTGTTGCAGCTGGAGAAGGGAGATAGGGCTTGGATATTAGGACATTTTGGTGCTCTGCATACAACTGAGGTCATGACCATCTATATGACCAACTGGAGCAGCCATTAATGCAGGGGCTATTCAGGGAGTTGTCACTTCCTCCTCTGCCACCTTGGTGACTTTGGGCTCATTGCTGAGCCTGTCTTTGTCTCCATTTCCAACATGAAAACAGTGATAACAACACTGCCCCCATCCTCACAGAAGCATTGCAAGGTGGTAAATGCTGAAGCGAAGGGACCCACATATATAACTGCAATACAGAGTCCTGGCAATGAGAAATGGGACATTTTTATAGATCTACGAATTTATAGAACATTTTATAGATCTACGAATCTTGGGTGTTCAGCAGTATGCAACAGTTCAGACCAAAGTCATGATGGAGCTTCACTAAGAACGGGCATGAGCTTTAAAGGATTTTCAACTAAGTCTTAATTTAGCTTGCAGGGATATGTCAGCATCCCAGATCTGAATGCTGCAGATCACATTTGTTTATCTAAAAGCAGGCACTGCTGCATTCCTCAGGAATCTGGCCCCTCTAGGGTCCAACTGCAGTGTTCTGCTCCCCTCCTCTAGTCTCTGCACTGCTCTTTTCATGCTGTGTCAAACAGGGAGACAAAAGGATCCCACCTGGATCTTAGTTGGGTTGAGAATGGGCTTGCTTCCCAGCTTGAGAACTTGAAAACTTTTGAATCTGTCCAAGGAAACCTATGAATAAAACTATTGCTCCCCCATCACACACCTGCCCAGGCACCACAATAACATTGGTGCTCATTGTGGCGTCGTTTCCCCAGCAAACCCTGGGCAAGCAGAATGACACAGCCAGGATTCACCCCAGATGGCCTCCATCCACCCTTGGGAATTCAGAAATAACTTCAAATGAGCAGTTTGTACTCAGCTCAGAGAAGTTAGTTTGGGTGTTGTTTCCCTGCTGACTCTGCAGGGAGTCCTGACTGGTCACATAGGCACTCTGACCCTATGACAGGCAACAGGGTCACCAGTATGCAGGCAACATGAACACATCCCCTAGCATCCATGTTTTACCCACTTGCAGCAAGGCATAGGCACCTACATACTTAAGGTATCTCAGCACGTAAGTTTCACTGAGGCACTGTGGAGTATATTCACAACTGAGAGCAAGAGCAGGATACAAAAAAAAAGCATGACAAAATAACAGCAGAGTCTGTGCTAGACCATTTGCAGGTCTGTATATCTATAGTGTGAGCAAGAAGAGCCAAGGGCATAGCACAGGTAACTGAGAGGAGAAAGGACTACTAACCTCTCACCAGCTTGGCTTTCCCAGGACCTACTGCTGGTCTTCCTTCTCCAACAGTCTGCCACGGAGCCCTTGAAGAAATGTTGTAATCCTCTCTGCTGTCCTACAGTAGGTTTATAAAAAACATTGCCCCGTGTCCTTTTTAAGAGATGCTCCTTAAAAAACTTTAGCAGCTGAAGCACAGATATCTTTTTTATTTGACTTCTGTGTATATATGGTTACCCTTAAGACAAGCCTTTGTCTTTCTAAACTGAAAGAAACTCTTCACTTAAGTCCCTGGCTTTCTAATTGGAAAGCATCTTGTCGCCATAGTTATTAGTCATTATGTCCTCTTGTATTGCTCCTGTTTACCCCTGGTTCTGCTGTGCATCATTCCACTCATTCTGTTTTTAGCTCAGCGCTATTACACGAGACACCTTCCAAATGATCTATTGTTACTGAGCCACATTTCAAGTGCGAAGTCAGACTTCTCCTGTAACAATTTCACAGCAGTGGATTGCAACATGGAGTTTAAAGGGCAGGAGGAAAAAGCATGAACTGTTAAACACAACTGGGAGAAAAAACAGTAAAACTGAGCACCATCTGTAGGTATGCCAGTGATTTGGGACAATCAAACCAAAGACCCTGTGTCATTGTGCACACCTCTGGACAACAACCAAGCAACAACACTGCTGGAATCAGTTATTTAGAAGACATTTCCTACTCACTTTTATTCCTACAGGAATAGTGTTCAGTACAGACTGTGAGAGGTTATCACCCCATCCTTAGCATCTGACTCATTGCCACAGAAGCAGCCTGAGGTCTTCATCACAGTTTTGTATCTGCAAGGTATTTTCTTCATCCTGTGTTTGTCCTGGAATATGAAGTACAGATATCCATGTAAATGGAAAAACCTGAAAAGATGTTGTGACTACCAGTTCAGACTCACTCACTGAGCAAATAAATCAGCTTTACAATTTCATTGAAAGCCCCAAAATTATTATTCTACACTTAAAGGATAAACTCATGATTCATTTTCATGCTCAGATAGAGTCTGGCCAGGGAAGACAATAAAAGTACTGGATAAAATCTATTTCTGAACAGGTTGTGCTGCAGGGCTGGAGAAAGTTGGTCTAGAATTATCAAACCTGATCATGTCCAAAATACGGTTTTGGCAAGTCTCATGAATGCCCACCATCTCCATGTTCCCCTCTGCAAGCACCCCAAGGGGCCCTCTTTTTGGGAATGCTTTAGTGTCCAGGGTAAGTAGCTTTCTGTTTCTGTGTATGAAGCAGTGCTGTTACTCATTATGAGTATGCAGAGCACAAGGACTAAACAAGCTTCGTGAATCAAAGAAGTCAAATTGTGCTCTATGGCTTATGAAGGCAATGAGAGACTTCGCTGTGGGACCAAAAGCAAACAGCTCACATGGTGAGACCCCAGGCTTGTAAGCACATAGCTCAAACAGCATCTTTCAAGTGATTGTGGTAAATTAATAGCTAAATCAGATCTGTTGTTTCCTCTCTCTTCAGCTGATGGGTCAGGTTTACATGCATGGGTTTCTGGTGATGCTATAAAAGTTGGATAAGAAGCAGGCTCACTGTCTTGCAAGGTAGTTAGTGACCTTTGCCATGAAGTCTGCCAATCTTAATACTTATTTCCAGGAAGGAATAAATCTAGCTACAGGCATGAGGCAACTGATTAATGCAACAAATACATCTTTGTGCCAGTCTTATAGCTTAGGAACAGAACAAGTTCTTTACAGTAACTGGAATATATCCTGAGAGCCAGGCCTGTATTCACAAGTATCTCCACAACTTCTGCTTTTAGCAGTAGTTAGTTCTAAATACTGGAGCTTCATAATGGTGCCTTGAGATCACAAGCTTCATTATCCATTATAGATGCTGATCCGAGGCAGTCAGATCAATATAAAGATACGCTGATACTTAAATTCTGATGCATAGCCATATTCTGAATTGTGCCCATCTCAGCAGGATAACAGCTAAACACAAAAGTGTCATAAATGTTCCTAATCCATTTTAATGACACTGTCAGGTTCAAAATAATTTTCTCAGTCTGGCCTTCCCCTGAAATGTCGGTTCAGCCAGCATTTGTATTGATGATATCTCCATTAAAACTGTTGACCTTGGCCCTCTCAAGACACAGTTTTCTAAGTTTTGTAGCCAAATAGCTAGAACTGGAACTGTTTCATCTGTAGCCATGTACCTTTTTAATGTTAGGTATCTAAATGTAACATTGTATCAGAAGACAGTGTAGCTTAGGCCTATGACTTAATAGTTCCACAAGTAGGCACACAGAGATCATTTGATACTAAACCTGCTTGTACTGAACCTTTGTCCTCAGATTTCTCTTACCTCCTCTTTTCTTGAGGATCCCTCCTTAACATTTACTGTCATACTATCAGGAAACCTTCCAGTACCTAAAGGAGGCCCACTAGGAATCTGGAGAAGGAGTCTTAAACTGAAAGAGGGTAGATTTACATTAGATATTATGAAGAAGTTCTTTACCATGAAGATGGTGAGACACTGGCACAGGTTGCCCAGAGAAGCTGTGGCTGCCCCATCCCTGGCAGTGTTCAAGGCCAGGCTGGACAGGGCTTTGAGCATTTTGGTCTAGTGAAAGGTGTTCCTGCACAAGGCAGGGGTTTGGAACTGGAGGAGCTTTAAGGTCCCTTCTAACCCAAGCCATTCTGTGAAATCTTTCTGCCTCTGGATAAAGACTGAATGCACTGTTTTTGCAATTTTGTTAACCACTAAGGAGTCATTTTAAAATGCTTCTCAGCATGCATGGTTCAGCAGCTGTGCAAAGGCAGGTGTGTAGCAGTTTCTAGAGCCATAGAAACATGCACAGCTCAACACAGAAGACCCTTGGGGTGCTGTCCCCACCCTGCATATTCTTGGGCAGCCCTGGAAGGATGCTGTGGTGGCTGCCTGTGCCAGCACCTTACTGCTGCATGTATGGGTGTAGGACAGCAGCATCACAGCCCAACCACCACCCTTACTGCAGCAAGAGGCAATGAGAACTGACTCTTTGAGAAACAATTTGCTTTGAATTTGGGGTCATTTATTGCTGTTGTGGTTTAAGTCCAGCCAGTAACTAAGAACCACACAGCCGCTTGTTTACCCCTCCCTTCTTCCTCTCACCACTCCTGGAGGGATGGGGAGGAGAATCTAAAGAATGTAACTCCCACGGGTTGAGATAAGAACAGTCCAGTAACTAAGATATAGCACAAACCACTACTGCTACCACCAGTAATAATAATGATATGGGGAATAACAAGGGAAGAGAATATGAAACTAAAAGGAGGAAAAGGAAAACAAAAAACACAAGTGATGCACAATGTTATTGCTCAGCACCCACTAATCAATACCCAGCCCAACCCGAGCAGCAACCTGGACCTTCCAAGTGACTCCCCCCAGTTTATGTACTGGGCACAATGTGCTGTGGTATGGAATACCCCTTTGGCTAGTTTGGGTCAGGTGTCCTGTCTCTGCTTCCTCCCAGTTTCCCTTGCCCCTCCTCACTAGCATAGCATGAGAAACAGAGAAGTTCTTGATCCTTTTGCATTACTTAGCAACAACTAAAAACACCGGTGTGTTATCAGCACTGTTCTGAGACTGAAGCCAAAACACAGCACTACACCAGCTACTAAGAAGGAGAAAAATGACTGCTACAGCTGAACCCAGGACAATAGCTTTTCGATAGCTCAGAATACTTTATTCAACACAAACAAGTATCTCCTTATGCAGCAACAGAAACCATGCCAATTAAAAGAGCATCAGTCTGTTGTAACAAGGCCAGGAGGACAGCTGAGCAGCTCCAGAGGGACAGGGAGTGTCAAAGAATGCCTGCATGCTAAAGTGAGCTCATTAGCCACTGAAGAGCCATGTGGTTATACTGGAAGAAATCCTATACTTCTAGCTGGCCTCATTTCCATGTATTGGCCTGGAAAGAAAAAAAAATATATATTTAATATATATTAATATATATATTTCATTAGCACCAGTAGAGGAAATAAGGCCAATGGGGATTTAGATCTTAGCAAATACAGTATTACTCAGATTGATAACAGAGGAGGAATCAGCCATGCATACTTAAGGGAAATTTTCAACGAGTATGAGTGGCATCTGTAAAAGCATATTTTCCCAGTGGTATTTTAACACCCACAGCTCAAGATGCTGCTTTCTACTCAGTATTGTTTTCTCACCCAGTTGAAGCTGATCCTTGCTTGCTTGCCCAATCTGATGTCAAGTTAATGTCTAAAACAGCACATTCAGAAGCTTCATAAACCCATCGGAGAATCAGTGAGCATCTAGTACTGATGCAAAAGAAATGGTCAGCCTGTCTGCAGCAGACTTTCACAACAGAAATGGAGCAAGAGCACAAGGACATCTCACAGGTTAGAAACCTGGACAGAAAATAACATGGTAAAATAACATGGCGAAATAACAGAAATTAACAGTGTGGCAAAGTACAAGATACAAAACTAGAGGGCAAATATATAAATAGCCATAAGGAAGGACAGTGTAAATAAGCAGCACTCAAAGCAGTTTGGAGAATTTGCTGAATAGCAGCTACATGTTAATCTGCAATTTGATAGGGCTGTGTAAAAAATAAAGAAAGCCCTAAGTCATTTTGAATGACTCATGCTGAGACATCATGTTAACAAGCTGAAAAGCAGTGCTCTCTTTGGAGAGCAAGGTATATTCCAAGGTAAATTTAAGCCAATGGGCACATCGCCATTGATTTTAGTGGGTTTGTGTTTGGTGAGGCCACATCTTCAAAAGCATTCAATTCTGGGCACCTTATTACCTTGAAGACACTGACAAGCTGGGAGAAGTTCAAAGGAAAGTGGCAGTAACAGAATGTAGGAGAACTGGCTTAGGAAGTAAGATTGAAGAGTTATTACATTATTAATAGCTTGGCTAAGCAATATTGCAACAGTCTTTGAAGCAGGGAGGCCTAAAGGAAGGAGAGGATGGTGAGGGGAAGCAATACCTCACAAAGTGGCAGTGTCTCTATAGCTATGGTGGGGCCAGAGATGCGGAGAAGCCCAGCCTGGCACACCTGGACAGATCTGAAGGCTGAGCGTACCATAACTTCAGTAAGGGGGATTTCTCTCCAGTGAGGAATGCCTCTGGCTGTCCCTGCAGCCCACAACAACCCCCAGGCCAGGCGCTGTGATTCCCAAGGGATGCCTGGCTTGCCCAGGGGTGGCAGGATGCCCTGGTGTAGGGCTGCCATCACCATTGGCCAGACATGGGCTTGCTAACAAGTCTCAGGAGCAAGGCCCGTCAGGCATGTTCAGTGAGGGCCTCTCTCAACTTCCCAGCAGCTCTGGTTTACTTCATTTATTTGTAGCAGCAGCTTTTCTAGTGGACCAGGTGTCCTTGACATGTTGGCTTTTCTTGGTTTTTTATTTATATACGATATCATTATTGTTTCCCATATAAGTTGGATTGGAGCAGTAATGAATAGAATCTGAAGATTTCAGTTACACTAACAATAAATTCTTGGCTTTACTTGACGAGTATCCCTTTTGCCCATGAACAAGGAATCAGTGCTCTGATCGTGAGTCAACAAAGTTAGTGCTTTATTAATGTTGATATATTCGGTGCTAAGCAAACGTAAAACAGCTCAAGCAAGTACATAATATCAGGAGCTCTGTGTAAAGCAGGCCTAGCCTGCTGTGGCTTGCCAACATACAGATCTGCTCAGGGCACCATCTCCGGGAGATAACAGCTCATCCTGGATCTAAACTTTAAAGCATGGTGCTACAGAGGTGGCCTTCAGGCTCATTACTTAAGCTTGCTTAAATGTGCAAACCATCGGAAGAGGAAGGGGCTTCATCTCCCTCTTTGTACATACTAATCCCGCTCCCTCTGATCACAGCGGTGCAGCCGTCCTGTGCACACTGTCCATGACTGTTTTGGAGAGTCAGGGTTTCCCCAGGCCCATGTTTTGCCCTGCTGGCACCTAGGTCACAGGGAAAAAGAAATGGAGGCTGCTTTGCCCTGAGACACCATGCCCAGAGTAAGCAGAAGAGTGTGCCCTGGGCAAACCATAACACTGGTGCTAGCACAGCTGCCCACCCTGGGAGGGGAAGCGGGGCCATGGTCTCACCCCATGCTCCTGTGCCACCTTCTCCTTCAGCTGTCCTTCCCTTCACTGGCCAGACCAAGGTCATCAACGCAGGCAATAAGCACCAGCCAAGGAAAGCAAACACCAGTCCCTCTTCAAGCAGCTCTGGGTACATTAAACACAACAAAAGGCTCAGGGTTGAGGGGTTGGCACAGCAAAGGCACCAGGACTGGGTGCCACAAAGCCAGGGCATTGGGACAGTACTGGGTGCTGGAGGGCAGTCCTGTATGGTCAGATAAGGAAAGCAGGCACTGGTTCAGTCCTGACGGACTATATAGCAAGAGGGTGCTCAGACCAGTAATCCTCCCATGGGGCTGTGAAGAGCTGTCCACTGGTCAGTAACAAGTGGCAAATCACTGCAGTGGCTAGCAGCCCTTCAGCAGATCCCATAGAGCAGCCATCACTCCATCCCACCCTGATGAACCCCCTTAGACAGACAGTGCTCATCCTCATTCACAAACTGTACACAAGAATTCCATACTTGTCACAGCTGCATACGCGTCATACCCGTGGCTCAGCCATGCTATGCAGCCAGTGTATCATGGAGCTCCGATTTCAGCTCTGTGCACCAACACTTCCCCTTCCCACTCCTCCAGCAGGTTTGCCATGCCTCCTTATCCCCCACATTTGCACACACACAGGTGTCAGTACCCTCTGCTCACAGCTTTCCATCTCCCATATTTCATCCACCTTATGTGGCAGGAGACAACGAGGAGGTTCCCCTGGCCTCCTGTGCAGTTCAGTAGGTAAACAAAGGTGTCAAGACCTTTGGTCAGCTCTGTGGAGACAGATTTCTCTCTATGTTAAAAAAAAACATAGGAAAATCTGTCATTAGGAATCTCCGCTCCTTTCATCACAAACTTTACTCCAGCCTTTCAGGGGAAATACCAAGTTCTGAGTCAGCTTGTTTGCAGGGTGGTGGAAAATCCCCAAATTCTACACTCAGTACTCAGGCACATAGGAAGATGCAGCTCTTCCTTCTTTTCTCATGGTCTCTGCTGCCATGAAGCAAAAGCAGGAAAGAGGACAAGCCCATGAAGGCAACATGGCTGTGCCTGACTCTGGACCAGGCTGCATCCACAGAGTGCAGCACACAGCCCTGAGGCTCCTCCAAGCCTCTCATGATGCCTCTTGGGTCTCAATGTAGATGTAATCAATATTTTTGCATGTTTTTCCGTGTCTAAGCCTTGGAGGAGAGTAGGGCTGTGCAGCAGGCAGACCATCGGGGGGGGGGGGGGGGGGGGCTTGACATGAAGCAGAGGGGACCTGTTGCATGCTCTGGGATGGGGCTCAGCCACATGGGTGATCAGGCTTATTGACACCTTTCTTTAGCAGTGGTTGCAATCCCTGGGTCCTGTTGCTTGATCCTACCTGTATGATATGAATTATATACACTATTGTTTGCTGTTTGTGCTGGGGTTTTGATGTTTGGGGTTTTTTTAACAAACAATTTAATAAACATAAACCTGGAAAATTATTTTTTTCCATTTCAAAGTCAAGTTGCCAAAATCAATCAAGTGAAATTCAGTTTTTAACAAAAATTGTTTCTGTGGTTATCCAACCAATGTTAAATAGAAAGTACTTGTTCACAAGCACCAAGTGACTGCCATGAGCACTTGGCTGGTGGCACAGACGGCACCACTTCCACAAGCAAGTCTTGTTTTTAAGTTCGATTGCTGGCTCAGAAGTCCTGGTGATTTCATCAATAAAATGCAAGTTTATCAGCTTGTATCTACTGATGTACCACTCCCACTCCAAATACTGACGTCTTTAATTTTCACTCTGAAATATCTGACATTTTCATTAACAATTTCCAATACTGGAGGAGAAATCTAAGACAGAAACTGTCTTAATACAAGCAGCCACTGTTATATGACTTTGTTTTTCTTATTTCTGTTTTTTATGTAAATGCTTTTTTTGTAATTTATTTAGTTTAGCATATTTATGTATTTAATTTGTGCTATGTACATAGTCTATTATACAATAAAGACATAATTATACTAATTCTATCTGCACTTTTATATTAATGTGGTTAATGCATTTATCTAATTTGTATTTTTGTAGCTTCTAGTCAGGACAGATTTTTATCTGTAATGTTTCTCTGCTTTATTCTTACCTTTTATTGTTGACATTGCTGTTAAAGTGATGCTTTTTCATTTTCAGTTTTCACTGAACTTTACTAACCCTGGTTCAGAAATAAGGAGAAATAGTTTAAATCATCCACTCGAATCATGTGGCCTTCTTATTCTTGCCTAATAGGGCTGGCACTGTTGAATCTAGGCTAGCAAATTATGTACAGGTTACATGCAGCATTAAAAGCAGCCAGGCACTCCCCCTCAATTTGAAATGTGGCTTTTCCTTCAACCACCGTTTCTCTGCCTCTTCTGGAATATACAAATCCTGGGAAACTTCTTTGACCCAGTTGAAATTAAAGCAGTCAACATTTCTCCTCTTCCACTGCCCACATGGTACCCCTGGGATGCCTCGTGCCATTCTTACCCTCCCACACGTGGCTCTGCCCTCCTGGTCTTGCAGTCTCCTTCACAGTATGCAGCCACAGCAGGGTGAGTGTTGCTGAACTCAGCAGAGCTTCAGGTTCCTAAACGAATGATAGATGGGAACAGACAAGTATAATATAAGAGAGAAGAGCACATGAAAATCATTGACCTCAGTTTCATCAGAGTACAAACCACTAAGTTTCAAGAGGCTCCACTTTGCCTCCTATACAGACACTAGTACCCTGGTGATATCTACATTATCTTCACTGTGTGAAAACAGAAGTAAAATTTTCCTTTTGAACATAATTTGGGATTTAATTCAATTATTAATAATTAATTTGTTTACATTTATTTGTCCGCTGAAGTCTATGTACTATTAAAGTATCACCTTTCTGCCAGGAGAAAGTTCTCTTTCTTCAGAAAGCCTCTGACTCTACATCTCACCAAGTCCAGTTGCTCTCCTCTATGGGATTCAACTGAAGGGCTCCTGCTCAAAAGCTAAATCCTGTTTAAGATCTGCTGCATCCTTCCTTGCTTTTCCCCCTAACTTCTTCGCGCCTCTGCTCCTGCTACACGGGAGCCTCCACGAGCCTTTTAACCTCTGGGCACCTGTTTCATTTTCATCATTTTCAGGCCACTGCCCAATCTCCTTGTCTTATTTTAACTTAAAAAAGTATACTTATTTGTCCTGAATATCAGCCAGTTCATGGTACAGTGACTGAAAGTACCTTTCTGTTCATCCTCTTCTACTTTCTATTGGAAATAGAAACTGGTCAAACGTCTGTAAATCTAATTTTTCTTTTACTTGGTCTGGCTCCTATTTCATAATCTGAAAAGAAGTTACATCACCCCAAATTGTGGCTATTACATTAAACTATCTTGCTGCCTGGTCTGAGGCAGAAAGCACAATAAATCGCTGTTTGGAAACTCAGCATTCTTTAACTGACAGAACAGCCATATTTTTCCAGCTGACAGACACAGTTACAGCTCTTTCAATGTCCAAATAATCCAAAGTCTCTCAACTAACTTTATATATGTGCCCATTTTAGAGACTTCGCCCCCACCAGTCATCCTGTGAAGTGAGTGAAAGGCCGGCACATAAATATACCTAGTTAAAAAGGATAAAACCCTGACCCTGCTGAATTCACGAGGCAATTTTGGGTTTGATATTAATGGGATTCAATAACAGAGTAAGAACATTGGCAAACAACTTTGACACGTAGCAAGGATACCAGCGAGCCCAGAAGGGCTTTTAAAAACCCAAGCTCCCCTTGCAGCAGGGGCATTTAGAGAACTCATAGGCTCTGCCGTTTGCCATATGTCCTTTGCTTTTCTACCTGTGTGAAGGTGCTGGGGACAGCTTCAGCCCTGCTCCTGTGGGCACAGTGGAGGTCAGGGTTGGTTGTCTGCCTCTGAGCACACAGGAGCCTTTAGTTTAAAGCAGATAGAAAAGGTAGTTAGAGAACACCTGTAAGTTCTCTGCTCTGCCTCATAATATAGCTGCATGGCAAGATTTTTATTATACATACTTGGAAGCTGAGTTAGCATTATCAGAGATCTAAAAACATTCCCTGCAGAAAACAGGATAACACGGATCTGCATTTCCCCCGCTGTGCAACATGGCAAACACTCTGGGAAGTGGTGCTTTTGCCTCACCCACTCCTGTTGCAATCCTCTATATCCCAACAGACGGCTACAGGTTGTAGTGTCACAATCATATCCACTATTTGTAGGTTAATGGGGGAAAAAAAAGGAAGAAAATTCAGAGAGAAACAAGTTCCCCTTCACTTTATCTGCTGATAACAGCTATCACCGTAAATCTATCGCAAGCCCTACAGGCACTTGGCAAAATGCGTAACTCTGCTGACCTGCTAAGGCAGTCAAAAGAAAAGAGAAGGGCATTTGATAGGAACTAACTTTTCCTTGCCAGCCTCAACCCCAGCATTATCAACACCCTTTATAAAGAATTGTATCTGCTGTGGGTTGATAATAGTGACCAGGAGCTTTCACTGGTATAGGAAGTAATCTTGGTGACCTTCAGGGGAGAAGGTATAAAAACCAACGTGTTTTTCTTGGACGACTGTTTGGGCATTGGTTGAATTTCTTAGTTTCTGAGGAAGACACCTTGGGGGAAATTTTGTGAGAAAATGGCAACTCTAAAAGAAAAAAAGACCTGCAGTGAACGGATGGAAGATTTCCGTCGTTTTGTCTGGAATCCAGAAACAAAGCTCTTCATGGGAAGGACCTTAATTAACTGGGGTAGGTTTTCACACACAAGAGTCTTCTCTTCCTTCTGGTACACTTCAAAACTTTGGGTGGAGGGCCATCCTGATTAATAATGTGGTGTTAGATATGTTGGAACTGTTGAAGACATCAGTTCTTATATGTGTTTCTGAGCCACATTCAGAATCAACTAGATCAAAATATTGATCCAAGCAGTTCCTGCAAATACTAAGAAGATTTAAAACTGGGTTTGAACCAAATTCTTCAGAAGGACAAAACTTTATGCTCTAACAGTTAATTTATTAATAGCTGAGGGTGATGGTTACAATGTGTTTCTGACACTGTTGACTAAAAGGGGTTCTGATACATAGGGAAATTTGCTTAACTGGTAGGCTTTGTCCAAATCTCTTGAAACGCTTTCTGCTCTTCCAAAATTCCTTTTAAAATTATTGTCTGCTCAGTAGATCTTCTGATCTCTTATCACTGCATGCTAGTGAGTATTTCAGCTGAGTCTCCTTGCCTCTAACCAAACTTGCATCTACAACAAAGAGATGTTTTCTGATCTACGTTCTGGGAAGGGTAACCCTGACCATTGTAAGGAGGATGCCTGCTCTTGCAAATTTCCAGGTGATTTTTCCTGCTGTGGAGCCCATGAGTGTAGATAGTTGGCTACTCTTAAAACCAGATTTTTACAGAAAATTAAACCAAAATTAGCTTTTCCAGTTTGGAGAGAAGAAGATCTTATGAGTTGCTGATTACAGGGAATCAGTTTTTGACACCCACCCCCACAAATAACCACTGGCTTCCTGTAAGACACATTATAGAATCATAGAAACATAGAATAGTTAGGGTTGGAAAGGACCTTAAGATCATCTAGCTCCAACCCCCCTGCCACCTCACAGTAGGCTAGTTGATCAAGACTCTGTCCAGCCTGGCCTTGAACACTGCCAGGGATGGAGCATTCACAACCTCCCTGGGCAATCTGTTCCAGTGCCTCACCACCTTCACAGTAAAAACTTCTTCCTTATATCTAACCTGAGCTTCCCCTGTTTAAGTTTAAACCCATTACACCTTGTCCAGTTGCTACAGTCCCTAATGAATATTCCACCCCCAGCATCCTCATAGGCCCCCTTCAGATACTGGAAGGCTGCTATGAGGTCTCCATGCAGCCTTCTCTTCTCCAGGCTGAACAGCCCCAGCTTTCTCAGTCTGTCTTCATATGGGAGTTGCTCCAGTCCCCTGATCATCCTTGTGGCCCTCCTCTGGACATGTTTCAACACTTCCATGTCTTCCTTATGTTGAGGACACCAGAACTGCACACAATACTCCAAGTGAGGTCTCATGAGAGCAGAGTAGAGGGGCAGGATCACTCCTTCAACCTGCTGGTCATGCTTCCTTTGATGCAGCCCAGGATACAACTGCATCAAAAGCCACGCACAGGCAGAAACACATTATTCTGCATCTTACACCAGAATAAGAGGGAAAACTGACACATTTTGCTGACGGCAATTTCAGCTGTAAAAGGCATTGAAGTGATACAGGTCTGCAATCAACACACCTGAAATGCTGACATATGTCATCCCATAACACAAGGAGCAACTTGTTTTTGTTGAAGAAATACCTTAATTGTGTCACCTACTTCATGTGTAGTAAGTAGATAAATGGTCTTACTATATGAAGTTACTTCAAGAAGCCACACAATCTTTTAGCTTCAAATAGTCACAGCTAAGCACCAAGTACTGCAAAAATCCTTGTGAAACTGAACAAATTTACAGCCAAAATTTTCTAGGAGGTTACTCTTTTGAGTGTAGAGAAGATCCACAACACCCATTCCTTTGCAGGGAAAGCATCCCCAGGGCAAGGACAGATAGGAGATGGTTTCTGCTGCCATGACAGTTCCAGCCATGGAGGAAATATTGCATCACCTTGCTTGGAAAATGAGATTTTGCCCCCATTTCTTTCCACAGTGTGGATCAGTCTGTACTACCTGGCTTTCTACGTGGTGATGTCAGGGATCTTCGCACTCTCCATCTATTGTTTAATGAGGACAGTGAATCCGTACGAGCCAGATTACCAAGACCACCTGAAATCCCCAGGTACTGCCATGGTCCAGGCAGCTGCTGCTCAGGGGGAAAGCTAAAGCTCCCCAGGGTCCTGCAGTGGCTGCATGGGGCAGGGCTGAGAGGCATCAGCAGAGCCCGAGTGCAAGGGAAGACAAATGTGAAATGACTCAGGTCGATTCTGCCCAAACATTCCCTGCAAAATTTAACCTCCACCTGAAAAAACTTTTAGGCTTAAAAAAATATTGGTGCATTTATGTCATTTGTTCTGTTATATATTTTATATTTATATATAAAATATATTAATTAAATATAATACATTAATATGATGTACTGTGATACAAATGAATATATGTATTCATTTCATCATGCCATTGAGACAACCAGTGCCTGCCTGTAGCAGTCACCTGCAGGTGGGGAAGCCCTCCAGGGCTGCAGGGCACCTTCTCTCCCCATGGGTTTTGGGTTGCCTGGCAATATGGAAGGTGCTGGGGTGAGCTGCCTGGGGTGGGTATTTCCGTGCTTGCCAGCAGCATGGAAAGGCCCTGGGACAGCAGAAATCCTTTCCCGGCGGGATTGCTGTGCCAGCAGCCAAGTACATAAAAAGAAGACAAAGACACTTGGGATTAAGAGTAAAGATCTGTGGGACACAAAGTGAGACTGAGAAGATCACCAGTGAGAGAGATCATCAGTGCACACTGCTGAAACTTCACTCCTCCTAATGGTGTTTTACAGCTACTGCTGTTGTATTTTCAAGTTTCCAATATTCAGTAAATTTGGTGTTTGCTGGCAAAATAATTCCTGTAAAATATTCCGTGTGACTTTGAGAAAGCTGTTTCTCATGCTGCAGTACGATCTGTTTCTTTCAACCCGATGTGACTATTACAACTGTGATTCTTAACAAGTCCTGGGGAAATCCAGTGCAATTGCTGGAATGACTTTGCAAGCTGTTCTGGTAACAGCACACATACATGGAAAGAACAGGGTTCAGTAGCACTCGAGGCTTTAGGGTTTTGATTGAGCAACTCACTGCTGAGATGGTTTCCATACAGAGTTAAATCGTCCCCAGCAAAGCCTGGGAATCTCCTACACTTACAATAATGAGTCTTGAAGCAGCATTAACAGTTGTTGTCAGTTTAAACAAATAAATCTGTGTCTGGCACTTCTCCTTTGCTTTGCCTTCCCTTTTTTCTCCCATAAAGGTGTAACATTACGACCTGATGTTTATGGGAGTAGAGGACTGCAAATTTATTACAACATATCTGACAACAAAACCTGGGATGGTTTAGTGACAACACTTCAGACTTTTCTAACAGGTAAAATGATGTTTCCTGCATAATACTGAAGAAATATGCTGTCACTTCTCCTGTATTAGATCTGAGGACCTTAACTTAGTGTTTCCATTTTACATTTGCCCTTCTGAAATCACAGATTTTGAGTGGAAGTTGCATCTTCTAAAAGGGCCGAGCAAATCACCTCATGAATTTATAAATCAAACATATTTAAACATGTCCATTAAAAGCAGAGCCCTGCTTCAGAGCTTTTACTTTGTTTAATCCTAAATAGCTTTAATAAGGAAGAGCAAGGAAAAACAGGTCTTTAAAACTAGTCTGTCCAAATTAATCTGATACTGTCCATGACTACAAAGATCAAAGTGCCCTAATAAGTCTTGTGAAGCTTTTGCATAGTGTCATCAGGGAGTATAGCCAAAGTAGGTTAGATGCTCCATTTGCCTGTTTATATCTTAACACATTTATGTTCCTCTTGAGCCTATATATCATCTCATACACGTACTGGAAAAAATTGTATTTGAAATTGCCTTTACATGGAGCTATCAGCAGAGTCTTAACTCAATTTGATCTCTTTTTTTGCTTTGTCTGGGTACTACATTCCCATGATATAAACTCCAGCCTGATACTGGGATGTGTAACTTACACATGAAAGAACTTCAGAGGGGAATTTTTCTTTCTCCTTTCACACATCTAGCATACACACCAGCTGCTCAGCACCTGAACATCAACTGCACCAATGACACCTACTTCTTCCAGGACACCTTTGATGGCCCAAATAAAACAAAACTATCCTGCAAATTTACATCAGATATGCTTCAAAACTGCTCTGGCATCACAGATCCGACTTTTGGATTTCCAGAAGGAAAACCCTGTTTTATTATAAAGATGAACAGGGTAAGTATCATGGTGCCAAAGAGGAAAAAAATCACCAAGAAACCCCTAATAGCTCAAGTCTGTGCTGGGGAGCTGCTGTTTCATCTGCTGCCATGGGTTCTGATCTCTGCTTTATTCTAGGAGGAGAAATTCATATGCTTTTCCAAAGAAAACTCCAGAGTTATCAGACAAATAATGAGACTTGCTCACTACCCCTAGAGAAGTAACGTAGGGCAAAGTGATGTCTGAACTGACTCTCTAAAGCTTTAGCTTTCATTTAGTTTTATTAGCATTTCCGTAGCGCTCTCATCCAATGAACTATCACCTAAAAGACTTTTGTTCTGCAAAACATGATCATGTGCGTTCAGCTGAGGCACTAAGCTGTGATAGGAACTGAAGTGATTCCAGAGGTGATACTTGCACAGCTTATTTCTCCAAGCAGCAAAGAAAATATTTAGCAGAACCTACAAAACCAGAATTCAAACCCGGTGGATACTTTTGTCAGTAAAAACCACCAACACATGTTGGGTTTTTTTGGAGAGGGAAAAGGGAATCTTCTAAACTTCCTTTATTTTTTTTTTCAGGACATAGACAGAAGCATAAGCATTTTACTTTGTTTTCAGGTAAAACCCTGAGCCTTCTAGCTCAGTTTTGGTAGAAAGAGCTCAAATTGTCCTTGAGTTCCTGATGGATAAAATCACTCATTTTTTGGTTTTCACTCTCAACATCTTCAACAATCTGTGCAAGATCTAACTGTGAGAGGAGAGCTGTGCTTCTAGTTTTGGCAGGCTTTCCCAAGAAAAGCCTGTGCTTCCTTTAGAAAGGCTGCACACCAGCCCTGGCAGAAGATAGGATAGTGCCTGGGAAGCTTTACTTCCTTCCACCTTTGCTTCCGTACGATGCAAGCCCCCTATTCTTGCAGGATCAAATCGACCCACGGGTTTCTGCCAAAGCCAAAGTTTCCTTAAAAGGCTTAAGATGAAAACCAAAGAGATTCAGCTTTTCCTCTGTTGTCGAGCAATTAGCTGGTTTAAGAGACCCCTGGCTGCATCAGCAGGAGCAAGTGGCACATGTGGGTCAATGGGCTGGACCTGCCAGGAGGCTCAGAGCCACCTGCCCTAGCCAGGCTAGAGCCCATCTGCCATGACCGTCCCGGGCACCGCAGAGCCGTGCTTCCCAAATACCCAGCCATGACATAGCTTTTAACCCAGCTACATAAAATGAGATGATCTGGTTGACAGTGCTTTATGCAGAAATACATCAGCCATCCTTTGAAGCTCAGATAATAATTTGCTTGGTTTTCATCTCAAAACAATTCCCAAGATGACCAAATGTGTGTTTCCTATTTCAGATTATCAACTTTCTCCCTGGCAATGGCACTGCACCAAGGGTGAACTGCACATATGTGGTAAGCGTATGAGGTCCGAGTCTCAAAAATCTCAATCACTGCAGCTCTGGCAGTGAGTCAAGTGCATTTGCAACCAGAAAGATCACCCTGCAGCTCTGGACATCAGATCATCCTGGCTAACTACTGGGAATATTCTCAGTTCTGTGTGATGTCTTGAACCAGCAGGCATCATAGAATGGGTTGGGTTGGAAAGGACCTTAAAGATCATCTAGTTCCAACCCCCCTGCACAGGCAGCGACACCTCCCACTAGACCAGGTTTCTTAAAGCCCCATCCTGTCCTAAGAACAACCTAAGAACAAAAACCAACCAACCAAACAACCCAAACCAAACCCAAACATCTGCTTTATTTTACATCACAATTGTTTTTGTGTGCTGCAGAGAACATCTGTTGTTTTCTCTCAGCTCCAAGTAGTGAAGTTTGTGCCTCAGCACAGATTCTTCAGGTTGTTTCAGCAGATCCCCATTCATTGAATCCACATCTGCTATGAAAGAACACTTGACTCTTTTCCTTGGCAATAGTAACAGAAGGAGATTTTCTCTTTTATTTGGAAAATAACACTAAGGCCAGTGCTAAACAGATTGCTGAACTCCAGCTTTACTACAGACTACACAGCTTTTGGCAGTAGCAAACCATGTTCCCAGGGCGGGCTTCTAACTGCCTAACCAGTGAAGCTTCTTCCTTACTTCACAAACAGGGTGATGAGTCTTCCCTGCTGGAAGTGGATTACTACCCTGTGAATGGCACCTTCAACTTGCACTACTTCCCCTACTATGGAAAAAAGGCACAGGTGGGTGCTCATATATTTCAGTATCACTTTTCTTCTTTACCTTTGCATTAGTTGAAACATATGGAGCATTTCTTCAGTCTTACAAGAACTGGAGAAAAGGTTAATTGTAAGACTGTATTTTTAAATTGCTAAGGGTAAATTTAAAGTACTTTTTTCCCCCCTCCTCCTAGCCCAGCTACAGCAATCCTTTGGTAGCTGTGAAATTTCTCAACATTACAAGGAATGTAGAACATAGAATACTGTGCAAAGTCATTGGAGCTGGGATTATCTCTGATAACGTTTATGATCCGTATGAAGGAAGAGTGGAATTTAAATTGAAAATCGAAGACTGAGCAGCAACAGAGACACTTCTGAAAAACACATGAAGGGTAAACTCACCTATTATCGCATTCATCCATATTTATTTTTTCATTATGATTGCCATATAAATTTATGCAAACAGCAGTGCAAAGAGACATTTTCTACTGAAAGATGAGTCATATGGCTAAAAATCAAGATACCACTCTCAGTCAATGAAGGAGATGAGGTTTAACTCAATGTACATAGTTTAATATTCCATGGCTATTGTACGCTATTGCCTTCATGCAGGTATATGTACAAAACAAATTTCCTCTAAACCAAGCAGCTGTGCATTCATATAAAATAAGTATAGGATCAAAACATTTTCTGTCACTTTTGAAACCATAATAAATAATTTATGATACTGAATAGTGGGTATTGATAAATAATTTGATAGAAAAATTGATACTTTGAGATACTAGCAAGTAATATAATTCAGTCTCTCTTGCATAGGATGTATAAAAGTATATTAAAATTATCTGTATCCCAATGCACTGTTTTTTTTACTAGACAGCCAAGTTGGATTTTTGTAGTTGACAAATCAATGGGTGCAAAAGAAACTGAAATCTGTCCTCTAGCTTACAGATTTTTATTGTACCACTTACAATTTCTGTTTGTATATAACTTAATAAAAATGACCGATAAAGACTGTAACATCCACTTACGCCCAGGAGAACTGTGCTTGTTTCACTACTTGAAGTTGTCATTTGTTTGTTTTTCCAGTAGGATAGCCTTGTATTGCAATGATAACATTGGGGTTACTTGGAATGATCTGAAAGATGCTGAAGTAAGACTGAATCTTTAAGTTAATCTGAAATCAGAGAAGTCTAAGAACCACATATGGTGCAGAGATACAAGACTGCTGTGTCTGATAGTTTATTTATGTTAGTTGAAGGCCAGGAGGCTTCCACCAGAGAATAAACATCACACACACAAGCAAAAAGGTATTAAAGAAATAATTTTACACCTTCACTGCCTGGACATTTTAGGAGGTGGGAAGATGGAACAGGTTGACCTTTACTAACAGTGACATTCAGACAGCCAACTTGCAGAAAGAAACCAGTTGGAGGAGAGCATTTCTGCTTCAACACCAAAAATGGTATTTTAGCCTTAGAAAAAAATGGACATTCTGGTTTCAAAAACAATAAAAAAATTAATCCTCATGCAAGAATTTTCCCCCACACCCCAACCTTTCATGTTTGAATTTTTATGGTGGAGCTTTGCCTGTGTTCTAAGAGACTGAATGACAATGAACTTTCTATCCTTGTTGGAACACAGGTCTCCCCCTGCTCATCTTTCCAAAGTGACATGGAAAACAATAAAATCATAAAATCACTGAAAGGTCTGGGTTGGAAGGGACCTTAAAGATCATTCAGTTCCCACCCCCTGCCTTAGGCAGGGACACCTTCCACTAGACCAGGTTTCTCCAAGCCCCATCCAACCTGGCTTTGAACACTGCCAAGGATGGAGCAGACACAACCTTTCTGGGTGACCCAACAGAACCAGCACTCAGTCCATGTCTCTGGGGCAGTGGAGGGGGCAGGCAGCCCTTACCAGAGGAGAAAATTGGGCATCTGCCTGTGCCAGGCTGTCTGCCCTTTCTTCTCTTGGCTGTGCAGGAGGGGTTAGCCATGAGAAGAGCCATAGGGAAGACAGTGACACACCATGAAACTAGCATCATTGGCACCATGATTTTTTATATCCAGTAAGTTTTAGTTTCCAGGCTTATCCCTTAGAGGTGTTAGATAAAACTTTTGAAGATCAGTGCAGAGAGAACAGAAACAAAGCAGTTGCTTTGATGGCATCTTTCTCTTGACACCTCCATCTACTGTTACAAATATTTCTGTTACTGGTAAAACCAGCAACTGAAGGGTAAAGCACCAATGTCTATTATTAAAAATTATGAAAAGAAATAAACAGAGTGCAGAAAACATAGAATACAAGCTCTTTGATGCTTAAAGGATTTTTTTTTGTGCCATGACTGAGATTTCAGCAAGTCTGAATTATTTTTCCCTCTACCTTTCAGAATTACCAAGTATTATATGTGAATTATAAAGTCTTTGCTTAATGGTCTCACATGTTGTCATTACTATTGCTCTTGGGAATTGCTATCATCATTTTGTATAACTGTTTTTAATCTCTTAACTACAATAAAAGTAAGACAGAGGTTGATTCTGCAGCAAATAAAACTGTCTCGTCATTCACCAATTCTATCCAATAGTTAGATGCAGAAAACTAGCTGCATCTGTAATGCTTGCAGAAAATATTTCATGCTTTGCACACATAGTCCCTTCACAAACTTCATTTCTTTCAGTTACAAAAGCTCAAAAAAGATTGTCCTGTTTTAACATAAAATAAAAATGTCCATGGAAGAATACGTGTCTTTTCCTCAATTTCATTTGAAAACCTCTTTGACAGGGGACAAAGACTGTTCACTTTTCTTCTCCTTTTTCTTCATACCAGAGTGGTAACAAGGGATGCACAGCATTTCTCATTACATTAGGAGCAGAAGTTGGGTGGAAAATTCTCTTTTTAGGATTCCATTACATCTCTCTCATTTGGCCTAAAATGAGAAAGAACTGAATTCTCTTAGACCCTTGGGATAATGCCCTTCAACTTTAACATGTGTATTTACATGTAGCCCTACTGTTACCAAACTGGGAACTCTACCTTTCCAATAGCAATATGTTCCAGGGACTTATTACCTTCCTTATCAACTGGATAACTAACGTTGATTGTTCCGATTTCAAGTCCCAGTCCATAAATCTTGTGTCACTTGTCTTTCCAGTGCTGATCAGCCTGGTAACGTGTTCGCCTTTTGTGTGACTTGACATAAATACAGTATGTTCTACTTTTTTTTTATTTTACTATGCCAAGATGGAGTTCCTTAAGTCTCTTACTAAAAGATCCTGGCCTTGGGTATCAAACAACTGGGAGAAGAGCTTTTCTGTGTCTTTCTCCATTTTTACAATACCATTTTAAAATGACAATGCTAACACATACGTAAGCTGCCCACTATTGGTCTCACTGTATGTATTTGAATGCAACATCCCTTTCTAATCCATTATTAGTTTCATCTCTACATCTAAAATCAGATGAGCTAGTTCCTTTGAACACCACATAGAAGACATATACAGTTCTTGTCCAACTTGACAACCAGGTCATTTTTAAGATCCTGTATTTTCAGCATGTAGACTTACTTCCTGTAAGTGTAGCTTGAACTCTTTGGTCAAAAGATGTGCAGTTTAACCCTAACAGGTTTTGGACATGCTCTGCTTGCCAAGCAATCCACATTAATCTGTCCTTTTCATAATTTACTTATTTTTTAACCAATATAATTTAAAAATATTTTTTACTTTTCTTCTGGTTTATTAAAGAAAACATTAAACAGAAGTACAATCTTACCTGATGCAGCCATTCAGTTACTGATAATGTGCAAAACCTACCTTGATTCAGCAGTAAACAGTTCATAAATTAAAATCAAAGGGCAAGGAAGTAGAAAAGGCTCAAATACATTGAAACAGATCTTAAAACTTCCTTAATTGTCTAAAAATTTGCTATCTCCTCCCAAATTCATTTGACAAGACCTATTCCATACTTTGTCATTAATACTTAACCTTCCAGACCTTTAATTTTCTTTTAGCTGTTTCCTTCAACAGGTTTTGTAATGAGGTTCACAGCTGATGTCAGGCTGTCTAGACCACATTTGGAAAGGACTTCCTCACATCACCTTGAAAAGAGGCACTCAAGCCTTATTTTAGTCTTTAAGAAGTCACTATTTCAAGGTTAATTAAAAATCAGCATCAGAAAGGTAGAGATCCACCCTACATAGCATCATCCACATGGGTTGTCTGTTTCAAGAGAATTAAGCCACAAGTATCTGATAATGTTCTAGTTTAATACATTATCTCAAGTTCACATGATAAAAGAACACAAAGCTTGCTGAAAGTCTGCGAATTTCTTCTTTTGCAGTCCTGGGACCGGTCTTGTTTAACATCTTTGTTGGTGACATGGACAGTGGGATTGAGTGCACCCTCAGCAAGTTTCCCGATGACACCAAGCTGTGTGGTTCGGTTGATAGGCTGGAGGGAAGGAATGCCATCCAGAGGGACCTTGACACGCTTGTGAGGTGGGCTGATGGCAACCTGATGAGGTTTAACCATGCCAAGTGCAAGATCCTACACCTGAGTCCAAGCAATCCCAGGCACAGCTACAGGTTGGGCAAAGAGATTCAGAGTAGCGGAGGTGTTAGTCAATGAGAAAATGAACATGAGCCAGCTTCAGTGTGCACTCACAGCCCAGAAAGCCAACCGTATCCTGGGCTGCATCAAAAGGAGCGTGAATAGCAGGTCAAAGGAGGTGATCCTGCCCCTCTACTCTGCTCTCGTGAGACCTCACTTGGAGTATTGTGTTCAGTTCTGGTGTCCTCAACATAAAAAGGACATGGAACTGTTGGAACAAGTCCAGAGGAGGGCCACGAGGATGATCAGGGAACTGAAGCACCTCCCATATGAAGACAGGCTGAGAAAGTTGGGGCTGTTCAGCCTGGAGAAGGCTGCATGGAGACCTCATAGCAGCCTTCCAGTATCTGAAGGGGGCCTACAGGGATGCTGGGGAGGGACTATTCATTAGGGACTGTAGTGATAGGACAAGGGGTAACGGGTTAAAACTTAAACAGAAGTTTAGACTGGATATAAGGAAGAAATCCTTTACTGTAAGGGTGGTGAGGTACTGGATTGGGTTGCCCAGGGAGGTAGTGAATGCTCCATCCCTGGCAGTGTTCAAGGTCAGGTTGGACAGAGCCTTGGCTGACATGGTTTAGTGTGAGGCTTCCTGGCCCATGAAAGGGGGGTTGGAGCTAGATGATCTTGAGGTCCTTTCCAACCCTAACTATTCTATGATTCTATGATTCTTTTAACATGCTACAATGCAGAAAGTTTCCATTCTGCTCCAAGCAGCCCTCCTGATAGGTCAGGGCTCATAACATTGCACTACTTACAGCAATGTACCATAATGCATACACAGTGATATGTGAAAAGATCAGATCTTTGAGCCTAAGTTTGGATTTCAATGCATTCAAAACACCCAAAAACAGAAGAAAGAGAAGTCATAGCAGAACAAAGAAAAATACTTGTAAAGGTATTACATGGGTGATTCCTGATCAACACCAGTCTCTATTCTCTGCCATATCAGACAGGATATTCTGCCTTTATCACAGCAAACCTATGAAGCAATAATCACTGTTTTCTGTGACAAATGTTTCACTTGTTAGTGCTGACAGACTTTGAATGTCTCTATGGACACAGCAGCTCCCCAGCTGAGTGACAGGCAGATGCAGCTAGGTGACAACCACCATGATGCCAGCCAGATGAGAACTACCAGTGTTATCAAATGTTGGAAGTAGGAAATCCCCATGCATGTCAGTTGTCGCCCTTCTTCATTCTGCTCCCAGCATCAGCTGTACTTCTGCTTTTCAGAACTCCCACCGTAAAGGAAGACAAGTTTTCACTTCTATCTCCTCATCTAGCTGCCTTTTCTATCATGGGAGTTTGGCAGCTTTTGATGGTTTCTGAATAGGAGCTGAGCTTCCATTCTTTTTCTGCTGAGCCTTTGCAGGCAATCCAGATGACCCACTTATTAATCTGTTCATGACACTGATACATGGTATTTTCTAAAATGTTTGTTTTCTTTTTATCTCTCTTATGGGATCCATATGGTAATTCAGGCTGGAAGGCATCTCAGGTCATCTCTAGTCCATCCCTGCTCAAAACATTGTCTGTTGTGAGGTCAGACTCTACATTGCTCAGGGCGTTTATCCCGTCTAGTCTTGAAAACACTAAGTCAGCAAAACTTAAAACAGCCTTTTACTGTTTTTTCCATTTCTGGGAAACCTGTTCCACAGCTTAACTGCAATGGAAGTAATCTTGCTTCATTTGTGTGTGTTGTGTGTCTCCCATCCTCCCACCAGGCATCACTGTGGATTGACTCCATCTTTGCTATAACCTGCTTGATGTACTAAAAAGCTGCCATTAGGTCTCTTGGGGGCACCTTTTTTTCAGCCTTAACAAGTCTTTCTTAGCCTCTCCTCATATAGCAACTGCTCCAGATCCCTGAGCATTTTGGTAAGTCTCCATAATCCATGGAAGCTCAAGGAGGGATCAGAGCCCAAGAATAACCTTTGAAAAATCTGAAGTCCCAAATTTACAAAGTAGTGACATTAAAAGTTGCTGGCTTGTTGATAACTGAATGACAGTTCAAGTAAAACTAGCAAGGCTTTAACATTCTAGCACCTGTGATGATATCCACATCATCCTGGAAGGAGACAGGTCTGAGAAGAGCTGAAAGTTCGTAACTCAGTGTAGTAGTCAAGATAAATAGCACTCTTCTCAAAAGCAGATGAGAGAAAACAAATCCCTACAGGAAGAAATTGAACTATCTGGGAAAAAAATGTATGTAGTACTCTCCCTTCTACTGATGATCATTTCTGGTTTATTACATCACTGCTCTCCCCCCCCCCCCCCCCCCTGCTCCTTTTTTAAGTTAAAGCAGCCTCCTATTTTCAGATTTCCCATTAACGACAAATTTCACAATGTGTCACATGTTCACTGATACGGAAACAGATTTATCTTATGACAGTTACCTCCCTCTATAAACAATTCATCTTCAAAGACCTGTGTCCTATCAGCTCTTGATTTTTTTCTTCTCTGCAATGATTGCTTTTCGTTGAAGGAAGATTTTAAAGAAGTTTCCCAAGTCACACTTGCTTCTCTTTAGTTCAGACAACCAAATTCCTAAAGGAAAAGCAAACCGGTTTACTTTTGAAACAAAAAACCCCAAGAAATCCTTCTTATTACACATGTCAAAATGGAGGGACAGTCTTTCGAAGCTCAGTATCACTTTAGAAAAACAGTGAAAGATACACATCAGTCCCAAGATTTACCTGCAGAACCATTTCAGACATACAAATACACACTTTGTGACTTTTCCTCTTCTTTAGACCACAAAAAGTACTGACAGATTAACAGTACATTCTTTCCTTATAATGTTTTTCCCCAAACAGAGCCCTTATTATTCTCATTACCTTTCCATCATTTAATCTTCCTTAAACTGAGTTATAGCTTCTCTCTCTTTACAGTATTTTCTACTTCCACAGATTTTCTCAACAATTTCCTGTCCATGATTTCCTCTGGCATTCTGTTCCTGCTTTTGATCTTCCTTTTCCATCTGTACCTATGTATCTATGGTGTCACCCTTTTCAGAGATAAGAACCATGCAGTTATCTCCTACCTTCCAGCTCTTTTCATTCCAGGCCTGGCATTATTACACCTGTACTATTTATTTCTTTGCTCCTTTTTTTTCTGTTTGAATAAAGTTTCTACTAGTAGTCTTTTTTTTTTTTTCCTCATTACTTCTTCCTAACTTCACCTTCTTCCCTCTGTGAAAACTCTTACATTTCAATCTGTTCTTCCTTTTCTGGTCCCCTCCTACTAATTTCTTAAGAGTCTCCTTGATTTGAAGTCTTTCCTCATTTCCACCTTCTTCACCACTGGTCTCCTTTCTCCCTCCTCACCCTCCTTTTTCACCTAATCAGCCAATTTTTCACCTAATTTCACCAAAATCTAGCATGTAATTAAAAATTCAGTAAACTTTCTCTTGTTACTGTTAGTCACCCTTACTAGAATGCTCTCCTGAAACCAAGGTAATCAAAGAATCATTCAGGTCAGAAAAGACCTTTAAGATCATCAAGTTCAACCATATAATTAATTTCTTCCCCCAGACCACTCCAATGCTGTTTCGTTATACTCTCCAATTCCATTTCAGAGATTCATCAGCAACCAAAAGCAAAGTGATGTCTTAGAAAATTTGTTTTGTGCACTTCCACTCCCACCTTGACTTTGTCTCATCGGAGAACTGTTCCACTAATGGGAACCAAAAGGAAATTGTCAGATGCTTGCAGCTTTTCTTACCTAGCATCCCTGTACTCCTCTTTGCAGGTAAGTCTTCAATCATACAATGGACATTTAGAATGTAAGAGAAAAAAACAACTCCTATGGCCTGTCAGAAGTTCCATGATAACTATTGTTGGACTCCACAGAGAAAACTGCCCTTCAACAGCAAAGGTAATTTGAATCAGCTGATTCAACCATGACAAGAACCTTGCTTCTAGCACTAGCACTGCAAAGAATGGCATCTTTGGTGAGAAGCTAAGCATGCAATGACCCCTCACGAAATGGTTTTCCCAGGCCCATAAAATGAAGTAATTTGCTTGTTTCACTCATATTACAAGGTTTCACACAATTAAAAAGCATTCACTGTGTACCAGCTGCTCTGTACTAAGCACCCACACCCCCTTACCACAGAAGTGTGGTAAGACAAGTCACGACACAGTCCCTCAGAGAAAAAAAACACATGTAACATACTTCATATTTACCACAGGGTTTAAGTGTATCCAGGATCCCTTATCACAGACAGTGCAGTTATATTAGACTGTAAGTTATCTCTGAGCAACTTTCCTGGAGTTTGTGGAAGCAACAAATCTTGAGTGACAGCCACCTGCAGAGTGGATGGGCCAGTCTGTAAGCTGCATTTTCAGGTGAACCAAAAAAATGTTTAGGCAAAGGTGAAATATATGGAAAATAGATGAAGATCTATTTTGAAGACATGGGAATGTACAGTTGAAAGCCAGGATTGAGGAACATGGGATGAAAAGTTAGGACAGTAAATCTGGGATTTTAAACAGAGAAGCTGGACTGGACTACTAAGACTGGCCTGGAACGCTGGGTAGCAACATGACTGAAGTAAGGAGATGTGAAAAAACAAAGTATACAGGGAAAGATATGGTAAGTTACCAAGAGCTGTAAAGACAAATACCTACATCAAAGCAAAAAATCTGGGACCTCTGTAGTGTAGATGCAGTACCCTGAGACAGTTAGTTCTAGGTCTTGTGACAAGAAGAAGGGAAATGCTCTAAAATAACCCTAAAATTAGAAAAACCACAGAGCTTGTTAAAAATGCCCATGCGCGTTTTATTAATAAAAACTAACAGTGCCAAGGTTAAACAAGTCAAACAATTATAGTCTCTTTATATTCCATAAAATATTACAGAAAAGTTTATTCGTGTTTCAATAAAAAGACTACTGTCTTAGAAGAGGCAGCTGACAGTATTTGTGCAGTTAATTGTTTGTGAATAAATTCAAAAAGACTACCACCTGCCCTGAAATTCCGTTTATAAAAATGAAGTATTAAAAATGATTGACAAATTTTGAGTTAAAAAACTTAAAACATTCTCTATATTTAATTTCAACTTTATAATAGATTACAGGAAGATGCTTATGAAACAAATACAAACATTTGTTTCAGTACATGTCTTTATATGATAGACTTATAAGTATGTAAACAACTATATAATAAAAAGTTTCCAAAGTCTGCCTGTAAGAAATCAGGCAAATTTTACCATAAGCAATAAATCATTCCAAACCTTCAAGACGTTTTATATAGCTGCACCAACTGGCAGTAAACATTTGCCAAAAACTTTTGTTACTCATATGTCCCAACATACAGTGAAAAGCATATAAACTTGATGGAATCATCATGTTAGATATAATTTAAGGGAAAATAAGTTCACAACAACATTTCTGGAATTTAACATGTAAAAAAGTAGGACGTATCTTTCTTGTTTGGTTCTTTGGACACTGCGTGATTAACAAAAAACACTACTACATTAGCTCACTATTCCTCCAAAAGTGGCATCATCAAAATACACTCCAAATAAATTGCCATTCAGTGTATTCATTTTCCACAGAAGGATAGCATTTTATTTCTCAATGATGTGTCTACATTTTCTTTAGCAAACTTCGCAAGAACATTTGGGGCAAAATCCGTTTTCCTTCAAGTAAAAAAAAAGAAAAGCAAACCCAAAACAAACAAGAAACAACCAACAAACCAAAACCCCCTAAAACAAGAGTAAATAAAGGCTCTGCATTAACACACTGGTATCAAAAACACACGTCCACACCACATTTAAAAATATCCTACATAAAACAATCCTTGTTTGCTTATCAGAGGTGCAATTTCTAAACTTAGAACTGCTTACCAATATTCTCCTTGAGGGATGGGGCAAAGTTATTTGAGACACTTCTCCCTAGAACAATTTATTCCTGAAGCTTGCTGAATTTTAACAAAAAATAGTCTACAAGCAAAGGGCATCAGTCGTCATCATCATTTTCATTAAAATCGTCGTCGTCGTCATCGTCATCCCCAACATAAGAAACTGGTGTTTCAACTCTGGAGCCACTGTACTGAGATCCGTTGGAACTTGTAGCCAACATCCCGTCTCCACCATTGGAAAAGTCACTGAAGGGAAAAAAAAACCCAAAAAATCAACATAGGCCAATTGGTATTACTTAATGACTTTTCCCAGTTTACTGTGCTCTTAAATATAATCATGCATCTAGTCCTTTAATGAATCTGCCACTGCTATTTTATAAACTGCATTGAACATGACTAAGTTATTTCTCAAAAGCAGAAACAGTTTAAGTAATTTTGAAGAGGTTCCTATCATGTTTCTTCCTTTAGGTTTAATCTAAAGATTAAATCATTTCACAGGTGCCTTAGAAGTATGTTTTCCAAGTAACTTCTAAAGTACATTTAGTGTTAAAGCTACAGAACTATCTAAGCCTTTTACTGTTTTTAAGTAGCATTGGACACTTGCATCACAAGTGAATCCTATCTTTAAGCACTGATCTTGACTCAAAAGGCTTGGAAAATTGGGTATTAATAGCTGCTCCTTAATACTTTGTTATTACATGGCAAACTACCATTGCTACATGTGATGTATTTTTAATTTGAAATGGTTTTCTTCTCATACTTTCCTAGTTTAGAAAAAACAACAGTGTATAGCAACAACAAAAAATTGCACCCAACCTCAGAACTCAAAAAATTCCACAAAACCAACACTCTCCCCAAGCGAAAAAAAAAAAAAAAACCTACTTCTTTGACATCTTGTATTTTTCCCTCTTGTAGACATCTGTGTACACTGAAAATTCACCTACACTGAAAATTTATCTCCTGGATCAGCCAGTAGATTTGGAAAGTACCTATTTTCTTACTTGAAAGGGATCTTTTCCTACCAAAATATACACATGCATTGTAAATACGGTCTGAAATATCTTGTTTCTAGATGAGTTAACTGATGAGTATCTAACCTATATGAGTATCCAGAGTTATTTTATTTTAAGAGCCAAAACGTTCCTGTCTCAGGTATTATTTGCTATTTTGCCATTTTTTTTAATCAAACATGGCCACAAATTCTTGACAAAATGTTTTTCTAAATTCCACAGAAATAGTATCTCCAACTTGGAAGACATTCATCATTTTTAAGCTGCTTTCAAGAATATGTTTGCTAGTCATTTTTCAGTCCAGCTTACGCACATAATCTACCATGCACGCCATTGCAAGGACCTAGTTCAACAGTCTGTAACCACACAGAGTAAAACTGCCCCAGAAGCTCACAAGGAAAACATATGTCCAGTGAGACACTTTCAAGAGTTTCTGCTGCTCTGCACACTTACTCAGAAGGAAGATAGGTATCTGTTTAGCTGTGGTCAGGTAACTTATATTCTCCAGAATTATCTGCAGAAGCAGCATCAAAAACAACAACAAAAAATATGCTTGCATTCCTGGGAACTTGGGAAAGTACAAACCCAAAACCTGTCTCCCCTCTTCCAGATAAACATGGAACTGGATTTCATGATCTGAGCTTCTTAGCAAGACAAAGAAACTGGAATGAGGGCACTGGCAGCAACATCTTCAGTCTTCTGCAGCCTTTCTTTGACAGTTTTTGGTACCAGAAAAGCTACATATCTTGTAGTTTCCTACTGCTATGAATATTTATACATGTACTATAATTAGACATCATTTGTCACTCCCCTTTTCCAGCCTCCTAAGAAACAGAGGTAGAAGGAGTTCTCGTGCTTCTCACCAAGATCATGAACCACAGTCAGCCTCCGTTTTTCCTACTAGTCTCTTAGATAGTAGTGGCCTATTCAGATTTCAAAGTCTTAAAAATACATGGGCTCTTTTTCACTGACTCCATGTACATTAACACAGAACGAACCTCAGTAAGAACAGGAGATTTCATGTACTGTGTAAGTTCTGTTTCTCTAAACATATTTTGGCAATATCCTCACTCAGCTTCAGTTCCCTAACACAAAACAGGACAAATTCCTCACACTTCTGGGCTGCAGAAATGGGCTGCAGCATGAACCACACTCCTCACCATTGCTTGTCTTGCACATCCCTGAGCTTAACTGTTTCAAGTGATTTCTTTTTTTTATTTTTTTTCTCTGCATTCAAGTAAACCCGTTATCTACAAAAAGGTGTTTGAATAGAAAAATACTTTCAGAAATGTAACTGTAGTATCCTCTTTAAAGTAACCCAGATACTGTATCTTTAGAAAGACCTCCTTCCAACTCTGACAGAAGGCAAATGGGAGAGGAAATGCTGCCAGATTATCTTTAGAAAACAAGAACAAAGCTGAATTCCTTGTCTAAAGAAATGCCATCAATACAGGATTTTTGCCTCTAAACACAAATGGATTAAATGGCCAAAAAATTAGGACTTCTTCCTTAAGAATTTTGATGGTATAGCAATTTCCCAAATAATTTACAAGGCAGAGCCTGCCAGTGATTCTGACATAAACCATTCATTGCCGTGGAAAGAGATGAAGTAATCTAGAACTTGCTCTCTCCTTTCTTAGGCTCACCTCAGTGTCCACTAAAATCATGGAACCGGTCCTTCTGGAAGTTATGACAACATACATATGAAAGACAGGGAGGTGATTACAGGATTATAGGAGGGCCAAAACATGCCTTCTACGATAGAGTAAATGCATCAATGAACAAGGGAATAAGTAATCTACCTGGGCTTCTGGAAGGCCTTTGATTACAGTCCCTCAGAACATTCTCACCTCTCAACTGGAGAAATAAAGTTTGACAGATGGACTGTTTGATGGATAAGAAATTGGCACAATGGCCAAAGAGTTACAGTCAACAGCTCCATGTCTAAATGAAAACCAATAATGAGTCGTGTCCCTCAGGAGTCCATACCAGCACCAACTGTATTTAGTATCTTCATTAATGACTAACAGTGGTACTGAGCACACCCTCAGCAAGTCTGCAGATGACACAAAGCAGAGTGGTGCTGCTGATAAGCTTGAGGGAAGAAGGAGTGGGCCCACATGAACCTCATGAAATTCAACAAAGCCAAGTGCAAGGTCCTACACCTAGGTCAGGATAATCCCCAGTATCAGTACTGACTGTGGGATAAATGGGTTGAAAGCAGCCCTGTAGAGAAGGACCTGGGAGATACTGGTGGATGAAAAACCAGACATGACCTGCCAACACGCCCCTCCAGCCCAGAAAGACAACTGTATCCTGTGCTGCATCAAAAGGAGCATGGCCAGCAGGTTCAGGGAGGTGATTCTCCTCCTCTACTCCATTCTTGTGAGTACTGCATTCAGCTCTGAGGCCCCCAACACAAGACACATATTGTCTTGGTAGAGCAGGTCTAGAAAAGGGACATGAAGGTGATCAGAGGCTTGGAACACCTTTTCTATGGACACAGGCTAAGAAAGCTGGGCTTGTTTAGCCTAGAGAAGAGAAAGCTCCAGGGAGACCTTATAGCAGCCTTCCAGTACCTAAAGACAGCTTGTAAGAAATACTGAGAATGATGTTTTACCAGCACATGCAGTTGACAGATGAGAAAAGAGTTTCAAACACACAGAGGGTATGCTCAGTTGGATACATTAAAGAAAAAACATGACATTTAACAAGTTAGTAGAACTTGCTTATAAACAAGGACAACTTGCTGATACAATGCAACACCAAGAATTTATCCAGTAGTGACTACCTAAGGAAAAGTGTCTTACATAGCAAGAGAAAAATAAAATTTAAGTTCAGAAATTACATGCGTCCACAAAAAGCTAAACCCAAGTTGCAGTTTACCACTCTACCAATCTCTGAAAATGTTTAAAACCCAAAGCCCAAGAACCCTTTTTTAAATTAGACACTAATGATTAAAGGAGAACCTTGCCCAGATTGTATCTTTAGGGAAGTATCTATTTTCTTATCACAAATTCAAAACTAAACAAAAATAATACATTCAAGATTAACACCAGCCTAATCATTTTCTTTTCCACTATACAGGAAAAGGTTTCTTTAATGACACTAGTAAGAACTACTACTACTCAAGCAAAAGTGATGCCCGAGAATAAACTTAAAACACATACCAATATCACATTTAATCAAAACAAAACTATTTTCATCAAATATTTAACCCCTACTTAAGTTTACTTGATGATCGCAGATTTTAAAAATTAATTGATAATTTCATCCCACCTGGCTGAAAATCTTGTGCCATTTGATGCAGAACCTGATGAAGATGTGACATATACACTGCTGATTGATCCCTGAGCCATTTCTGTAAAACAAACAATACGTATTTCAAGAATACTTCAAAACACTCATGTAATTCAGGTAAATGCTTAATCCTTTTAAAGTCCAGAAAGGAGACTTGCAACCAAACCAACAGAACATACTGACATACTATATCCAAACCAGCATAATTAAAAAATAAGGAGCTAGTGCAACAGCAAAAATTTCAAAGTACATTAAAAAAACCCCAACATTTAATTTTGAAGTGAGCAAGTCAGAAGTCACCAGTATTGCTTATAAAATGAAAACAATGAAGTAATAAAAAATGAAGCCATGACCATGTTCACACTTACTACCCTTTGCCTTTGTAGGTGCATCAACTCTAAATGTTATCTTAAATGAATTGCACAATGCAAAGATCTACTTGTGTGGTATAAAGCAAAATATGGTTCTGTGAAAAGCAACAGCCCATTCTCTATGAATCTCTGTTATCTTTTCCCTACGGTATGTTAAAAAGTGTATTTATTTGAGAATTTGTTAGAAATCTTTATAACAAACCAGTGGAACTTAAACTAACTGATCTCAGATATTTTCACATTGCTTTTTGAGTCTCATATTAACAAAACAACTCTTCTTGGAGTAACTGACCTGTCACATATGGTTCCAGAGCTTTAGGAACCAAACTCCTTGCAATTTTTAGGTCCTCTGCTGAACAGCTTCCAGATTCTAGCCCACAAGCCATTCCCATTCGTTTTAGTACTTCTATATCATCATGAATTTCAAAAGTATTGTCAAAATTAAATAGATACTCAAATCTGGAGAGAAAAAAATATCTCTATTAACTTCAATGACTTTAAGTAACTTTCTAGGTTCAGGAATTGCAGCATTTCAAAAGCTCAACACACAGTGTTAGCAATACATCACATTAAGCAATCAAATTTTTCAAGATACATGTATTTGGTAGCAAGCAACTAAAACCATCATTATATACACTATAGAAATCTTTACAGGTTTAAGAGATACAGAGTTTTAATTAAACATTTTGCATGCCTAATATTTTTTTCTTTAAAGAATAGGAAATGTGAGTTGGTTTTTTTCCCCTGTTTTTATGGTTTTCTAGGAAGCTAATAACGCAAGAATACACAGCTACATTCAGATTTTATTTAGCAAATGAAAAAGCTAGCTTTTTGAACCAAAAGTAGAGAACAGCAGTTCTGGAAGCAAAATCCATTTTCAATTCTGCTAGCTGCATTTTCCTTTGTTGAAGTCAGTGGAAAACACTCCTTGGTATATGTATGATATAAAACTTTAGCACAGCTGCCTTGTTTTGCTTCTAACATTTATCCATAGTATGCCTTAAAAAAAATTATTCAATATGAAGACAGGCTGAGAAAGTTGGGGCTGTTCAGCCTGGAGAAGGCTGCATGGAGACCTCACAGCAGTCTTCCAGTATCTGAAGGGGGCCTACAAGGATGCCAGAGAGGGACTCTAAATCAGGGATTGTAGCGACAGGACAAGGCGTAATGGGTTCAAACTTAAATCAAGCAAAGTTCTGGTTGCATATAAGGAAGTTCTTTACTGTGAGGGTGGTGAGGCACTGGAATGGGTTGCCCAGGAAGCTGTGAATGCTCCATCCCTGGCAGTGCTCAAGGCCACGTTGCACAGAACCTCAGGCAACATGGTCTAGTGTGAGGCTTCCTGGCCCATGGCAGGGGGTTGGAAGTTGATGATCTTAAGGTCCTTTCCAACCCTAATTATTCTATGAATGCAATTATTCTATTTATTAAAAAGCTTTATAAAACTGTCTGAAATTGCATGTTCTCAATCTACAAAAGGCACAAGTAAATTTATTTGTATTTCATCTTTAACAAATCTAGATGAATGCTTTAGTATGGACATAAAAATCATAATACCAAAAGCCTGAGAGAAAACTTTGTTAACTCACTTGTCATTTGAAATACTGCAGTCAATCACTGTCTTCTTGCTGGTGTTCACAATGATAAATGGCAAATGGATGACAGAATTGGAAGGTGGTGGTCGATTTGCCTGTTGTTCTGCTTGACGGTTTCGCTGAACAAGGTTCTTGAAGGCAATTTGCTAGAAAAAGCAATAGTGATACAAAAAGTATGAATTAAACCTTTAAGATCCTGTTAACAAAATCCTTCAGATAAAGAATACCAACAAGCTACAGAAAATAGCTGCAGCAAGTAAATGCAGAAAATGACAGAATGATCACCATATTCCTGCATGTTAAGATACGGGAAGAGAGACAAATGAGAGTATTGAAAAAAGCAACACAATAAAATTTCACTGAAAATAAAATTGCATATTCTAATAACTACATCAGGACAGTTTCTTGGACAGATCGTTGACAGAATGAAGAAGGAACAGTGACTAGGAGAAAGAATTTTCATATAACATCCTACTTCGCTGTTCACCATTCCCTGTTAGCTACTGCACTCCACAAGAACAGTCAAATGATTAATACTGTCTTTTTCCTGAAATTATATGCTAAAAGCCAGTTAACATTTGAAACTGGAATATCTGATGTTATATTTCCAAATCAGTTAAGGTTACTGACTTTACTCTCAGATCTTAACAAAACTGCTTTTCAGAATGGAATGTTCATATTTTAAAGACTGGCAATTGTAGGAACTAAAAACTCAAGTTTATCATTGAAACTCAAGTATAAATCTTTTACTAACACACCAAACTAAGAAAAAGTATTTTTCTAGTCATGGAATCAAATTAAACACAAATTAAAAACAAAATCCAAAACCACCACAAAGGTTTGATAAAAATCAGACAGCTGTTGTGATTGCTGTCCCACAGCTGTCTGTACTTTCTGTCTGCATACTCTCCTTGAGATTCTCATTCTTACCACACAGTGTACTGGGGGGGAAGGAGCTCAGCAACTGTTTTACAGTGGTGAAGCTACTTACACAGCACAAACAGTCATGTCCCAGAAAGATAAGACGCAGAGAATTATGAGACATGGCCTCTACAGTCATCTAATTTTACCTATGCACTCTAGCACAGAAAAACATTCTGGATACAGGAACTGAACTGGAAAATTCAGAGAGCAGAGTATGAATTACTGCTCCTGCCAGCATAAAACCTGTTTGAACATACTTTAAACTGCAACATAATTTATCGTAACTCATGGAAAGCTGCTGGCTTCCCAACAGCAACAGGCAACAGCACAGTCCCAGCTAAACTACACTGCAAACTTAAAACTTATATGCCTTATCCAGAAATTCACCTTGTATAAATTTCCCATCCCTCACTAGGATAAAACAACAGAAATATAGATAAGTTACCTTGCCCTATAGACAAGAGTACCTTGACTGTACCTGTAGAATGAGTTCTTGTAGCTGAGATTGTTTTTGCTTTATTCGTTCAAGTCTTCTCTGTTTCTCCACCTTAGGACAGAAAAAGGTTTGCTTGGTTTATTGGTTTTAAGTAGCATTTTATAACAACATTTTTTCCTCTTAAAATCATCTCAATGCCAGAGAACTGGAGGTAGGGTATATGATGTCAATCATTAATGTTCTACAGATAATTTAGAGATCTAACTATCGAGACTCACATCAGTACTACTGTAACAAAGAGCAGAATTGGAACACTGGGGAATAAAGTAAAATATATCTGGAAAAGACAAAAAGCACCTTTGCAAACAGAAGTTACGCCTCAGAAAAATACCCAGATTTAAGGAGGCACAGAGCCTCTTCATGCAGTCAACTGATACTGGAGAAGATCTATAAAAGATGCTTAAAAGAAATGATGCTTCTATGGAGCTCACAGTTAAGTCTTCACAGTATTAAACATACACCAAGTAATACCATAAAAGATAGGAGACAAAATGGTAGGAAATAAACAGCTTTCTCAGTGTAGGAAGCTCACCAGCAGATTCCAACAAGGACTTAATTTAAGACTGTTACTCAGATTACCATGGATCAGAATAAGAGAATGAATACCAACGTGACAGCATAGAATCACAGAATAGTTAGGGTTGGAAAGGACCTTAAGATCATCTAGCTCCAACCCCCCTGCCATGGGCAGGGACACCTCACACTAAACCATGTCACCCAAGGCTCTGTTCAACCTTGAACACCGCCAGGGATGGAGCATTCACAACTTCCCTGGGCAACCCATTCCAGTGCCTCACCACCCTCACAGTAAAGAACTTCCTCCTTATATCCAATCTAAACTTCCCGTTTAAGCTTGAACCAGTTATCCCTTGTCCTGTCACTACAGTCCCTAATGAATAGTCCCTCCCCACCATCCTTATAGTCCCCCTTCAGATACTGGAAGGCTGCTATGAGGTCTCCACACAGCCTTCTCCAGCCTCAACAGCCCCAACTTTCTCAGCCTGTCTTCATACAAGAGGTGCTCCAGTCTCCTGATCATCCTCGTGGCCCTCCTCTGGACTTGTTCCAACAGTTCCATGTCCTTTTTATGTTGAGGGCACCAGAACTGCACACAATACTCCAAGTGAGGTCTCATGAGAGCAGAGTAGAGGGGCAGGATCACCTCCTTTGACCTGCTGGTCATGCTCCTTTTGATGCAGCCCAGGATACGGTTGGCTTTCTGGGCTGTGAGCGCACACTGAAGCTGGCTCATGTTCATTTTCTCATTGACCAACACCCCCACGTCCTTCTCCGCAGGACTACCATGAATTTCCTTTTTGCCCAACCTGTAGCTGTGCCTGGGATTGCTCCTGCCCAGGTGTAGGACCTTGCACTTGGCATGGTTAAACTTCATAAGGTTGGCATCAGCCCACCTCACAAGCGTGTCAAGGTCCCTCTGAATGGCATTCCTTCCCTCCAGCCTATCAACCAAACCACACAGCTTGGTGTCATCGGCAAACTTGCTGAGGGCACACTCAATTCCATTGTCCATGTCAGCGACAAAGATATTAAACAAGACCGGTCCCAACACTGATCCCTGAGAGATACCACTCGTTACTGGTCTCCAGCTTGACATTGAACCGTTGACCACAACTCTTTGAGTGCGACCATCCAGCCAGTTCTTTATCCACTGAGTGGTCCACCTATCAAATTGATGACACTCCAATTTAGAGACAAGGATGTTGTGTGGGACAGTGTCGAATGCTTTGCACAAGTCCAGGTAGATCATGCCAACTGCTCCACCCCTGTTCATCACTTCTGTAGCCCTGTCATAGAAGGCCACCAAATTGGTCAGGAAGAATTTTCCCCTAATAAAGCCATGCTGGCTGTCACCAAGCACCTTGCTCTTTTTCATGTGCCCTAGCATGCCTTCCAGGAGAATCTGCTCCCAGATTTTGCCAGGCACAGAGATGACACTGACTGGTCTGTAGTTCCTTGGGTCATCCATCTTCCCCTTCTTGAAAATGGTGGTTATATTTCCCTTTTTCCAGTCATTGGAAACTTCACCTGACTGCCATGATGTTTCAAATATGATGAACAGTGGCTTTGCAACTTCATTTGCCAGCTCCTTCACGACCCACGGATGGATTTCATCAGGTCCCATGGACTTTTGCACGTTCAGGTTAAGACGATTCTGAACCAGATCCTCTCCTACAGTGGGCCTAAGGTCTTCATTCTCATAGTCCCTGCATCTGCCTTCCAAGACTTGGGTGGTGTGGTCAGAGCATTTGCCAGTGAAGACTGAGGCAAAAAAGTCACTAAGAACTTCAGCCTTCTCCAAATCCAGGGTAGCCAGTTCTCCTGATAGCTTCCGGAAGGGATCCATGTTGTCCCTATTCTGTCTTATACTCACAATGTACCTACAGATTCCTTTCCTGTTATCTTTAACATCCCTAGCCAAGTTTAATTCTAACTGGGTCTTAGCTGTCCTAACCTGGTCCCTAGCTTCCCGGACAACATCCCTGTATTCTTCCCAGGCCACCTGTCCTTGCTTTCACCTTTTATAAGCCTCTTTTTCCCCCTGAAGTTTCCTCAGCAGCTCCTGATCCATCCAAGGAGGTCTCCCGGCCCTCCTGCTGCACTTCCTTCTAGTTGGGATGCAACACTCCTGAGCCTGTAGCAGGTGATCCTTGAATATCATCCAACAGTCTTAGGGCCCCCTGCCCTCTAGGGCTATCTCCCATGGAACCTTACTAAGCATGTTCCTGAAGTCTGCTCTCTTGAAGTCCAGAGCAGTGAGCTTGCTGCACGCTCTTCTCACTGTCCTGAGGATCTTGAACTTGATCATCTCATGATCACTACAAACAAGGCTGTCCTGGAGTGTCACATTTCCAACCAATCTCTGGCACCTCTCCCTGTTGGCTCCTCTATTACTTGCAGAAGGAAGTTGTCTTCCACACAACTGAGGAACCTCCTGGATTGGATGTGCCGGGCCATACTATCCCTCCAACAGATATCAGGATCGTTGAAGTCCCCCATGAGGACAAGGGCCTGCAAGCATGAGGCTGTTCCTATCTGTAAATGGTATCAGCATGACAATGAGTCATCTGGCATAGTAAGAGAGCTCATCATAAAGCACTCATGAAAGTGTCTTGTAGCACTGAGTGATGACACCATTATTTTTTGGTAATGTTACAAAACATAATCCCATCCATGCATATTTTAGAAATAAAGAGACATTCAATAGAGATCTTAAATTACAGCATCTAGAAAAACATTCAACTCAGTACACCCTAGGAGCCAAAAATTTGAATTATTAGACCAGGGTCTAAGAAGATTCTAATGCACCTGATACTCACTGCCAAAGATGACTCAATAGTAAAAGCAAGCCTTGCACAAAGTAAAAACTAAGAAAAATTAACTGAGGGCTGTTACATGTCATAAGTACTCAAGTCCTGCAGCAATATAGGAGCAGCAATGCATATATATGGTGAACTACATGCAACATCTATCATCACAGATGCATTATTTGTCTGGCCTCTGGAGAAAACAATTTTCATAACTCTTTAGAGCCACTGCTGCAATGTTGAAAACACACATTAATCTTTCAGTTTGATTAACCTCCATTCACTTCACATATACTCTAAAAGCTGTGACAGAGCTCTATTTCTGACATAGAAGAATAAAAAGAAAACCCCACCATAAACCATCTAAAAACATTAAAAGAATCTGGAAGTTTAAATGTGCATTCTGTAAATACAAATAAGAGAGCCAAAAGGGATCATACTATTGTACCTTGTTATTTCAGGAGATAGCAAGAACACGTTCTGTTGTATCAGAACAAATTAAGGATGCAAACATTTACTCAGACACAAAGCCACTGTGAACTTCCTAATAAATATACCTCTAAATTCTGACATTCCTGAGCCGAGTTAGTAGGTAGACCAATCCATTTGATTTCCTTCTTCTCCTTAGAAATTATGTTCATGGCCATAAGGACATTTAAGGCATCATAGACACGTCGTCTAATATTCTTCTGGTCATAAGCCTGCTATAGACACAGTTCATTAATCAAACATACTTGTGGCAAAAATATTTGAAAATAAATACATCACAGTAAATGGGTAAACTTGGGTAATGTCTGAACTGTTTAGCAGTAGGAAAAGACAGAGAAGTCTCACAAGGAATTTCTCTTCCCCATTCAGTTCACATGTAACTGACCTCCCATATACTTACTGATTCATTTGGTGAAATGTGATTATCAGTGGTACTGAATTCTGCAACCAACTCGTCTGCCACCTCATTGTATGAGGTAGTTCCTTTTCTTTGTACCTTCTCACAAACCTTCATAGAGAAATGACGTAAACCCTTGCCATTCTTCTCTCCTTTTTTGTTCCGCTTCCTAAATATATGCATAATACATATTTTAAGATTATTTTAACTTTGGAATACTTAATGTCTCTTTTTCAAACACAGGCATACTGCTGCATAAAACCAAGCTTTCCCTTTTGTTCTGCTTTTACCCCTTCCCAACATTTTTTCCTATAATGTTTTCCCCTACAATTTACAATAATTAACAATTCTAGTGTCTTGATGCTGAACCACAGTACAAATTCCTTCTTTTGTTAACTCTGCTAGCTCCAGTAGCAGATAATTTAACAACAGGGATATCCCTTGAAGAAGTCAATAAAAAAACCCTTTTAATCTTCCAATCAAGAAAAAGAAGAAATAGAGGGATAGATGCTAAAATATGGAAGGTGAATTACAGGAAATAACTTTAAATAGCCCATCTAAGTTGACCACAAAAAAAAACCAGACTTGATTTGAGCATCTGGTTGGTCTCATACCGACTGAACAGATGAAGTCTGATATTCGCTCAACTCACTAAACATTTCATGATTACCAAAATACAGATCTGAAGTTACGCAGTATATGAAGTTGCTATGAAAACTTAAGTCACAAAATATAGTAACTATAAAAATTTTCTGCATATCTTTTAAATAAAAAGTTCCTTGAACCTGAGGGGAAGTGTAAGTATCAACAAAAAGTTCCTTGTAACTTAAGAAAAGTGTAAGTATCAACAAAATTAGTATCAGCAATGGAACCTCTCTTAATTTTCTACATCTCACTTCCAAAGTAGGAATCTATTTATGTGTAACAAGACACTGATGATAAATTTAGTCCTAAAAATAACCCCTACATTTCACAAGAGACCCTTCAAAACAAGCTTGCATGAGAAAAAACACCAGAAGAATACATTCATTTTATCTAATACTTTTTCCGCAACCACATTCTTATTTCACATGATACTTCACAATACACTTGTTCAACCTGAAAGGCGCTGTATTTTTTTTAATAAACCAGCAGAACAGCAGTGTCAAGTTAAAAGCTTAAGCCAGATGAATTCATGTGTTCTTTTAGGAGCAGAATCCTCCAAACGTAAGTAATGTGAGAATATCTATCAGTCTTTACAGAAATGTTCCTTTTGTGACAAATGAGGAAGTATTCATTCTTGTGCAACTATTCCTCACTTAATACAATATACTTAATGTTGAAGTGCTCTGGATGGAAAGGTGAACACACCATGTCTCTCACACTGCTAGCCTGATAAGTACATACACTGCCACAGTTGACCTTTAGAACAAAAGTTCCAAATAATGTATTAATCCTTTGTAACTTTTATTTTGCTCACCCAGCAGACCACGGTGAAGAATCGCCAGTCTGGTTCTGTGATACAAAATGTGTGTTAGGCGTATGTGGACTTCCTACCAGGATAGTATTTGGCGCTGAAGGTCTCTGAGGTGTACCAATAACCTACAGTAAAGATAAAATAATTTGGAAAATTATCAGAAGTATTCCAAGATATGCATATGCTGTATGACTCAAATGATGCACGATGCAAACACTACTATTCTTCTGCCTACTTCTACTGGATGCATTGATTTTATACACATTACTACAAAACCCTTCAGACTACAGATTATATAGTTAGTGCACTCCCTACGTAGTGAGTATTTATGTATTATCCTTACATGATTTTTTCATGCTTCCTGGATTTCTTAACATTATTCAACACTAACTTTGACAAGAACAACACACAGAAGTCCTCTCCCCAACAGAAAAAGGGATAAAAGTAGGGAGAGAAACCCCAAATCCTACCAGACTGTATATAAGAAGTTGCAGTAAATACAGGAAGTAGGATCTGAAAATCAGTAAAAGCAGAAAGAAAATGCAGAGATGCTGCCAGAAAGGCCAATTTCTCTCCTGCAGTCAAGTCTCTATCACCACAGAGTCAGAACCAAAATGTTATGAGGTGAGGAAGAATAAGGGCCAACTTTCTCTATCACTGCAGTGAATGAGACCAATTTGGGCAGAACAATTCCATCCTGAACATGTTATGAGAACACACTCAGCTGATCACGGTCTTAGTCCTGAAGATGTGCTATTCTGATCACAAATTAATACATACATTTGCACATGAAGCCATGTTCTCCTTAACTGAAACTCACTGAAGGAGAGCTTCCACTTTTGCAGATGATGTTTTCTATCCCTAAAATGTTATAAATGTAGCACTCTAGAAAATACGTTTTTAGGAAAACAAAATGCTGCCGTACAGATTTCTACTCTCTAGAAAGAGATGACAACTTTTGGGGCATATGTTTGCCTTCCAGTGGAAACATATGTTTCATCCCTGGCAATA
This sequence comes from Melopsittacus undulatus, assembly GCF_012275295.1. NCBI lineage: Eukaryota > Metazoa > Chordata > Aves > Psittaciformes > Psittaculidae > Melopsittacus > Melopsittacus undulatus. The sequence continues at coordinate 60,504,623 of NC_047528.1, read as the reverse complement.
TATGAAACAAACATCAAATGAACCTACACTCACAAGTTTGGTATGCTCTGAAGCCACATTCTGCCTCACCAACAAAAATTTCTTTCTCAGACTAACTTCAGTACCTTAGCCTCAAAGAATAAAATAGAAAACCCGAAAAAAATAAAATGAAATATTTTATGCATTAATGTCAAAATAAACCAAATTTGAATAAACTTTAAATACAGAATGCAAAAAGCTATCTAGTGACCATTAGATGCATCAGACTTCAGCTGCCTGTGATTTTTTCCTATACTACTGTTTCTTTATATAATGCCACCTGAGCAGTTAACATACAAGTTCATTACACCTTCTTCTGACAGCTGGAAAAATCTCAGGTCTTTCTCCTCTTTCCTGTAGCTTTTAAAATTGTTTCTTATTCTTATGGAAAGTCATCTAATCTCCTCTACTACTATTCATAACTGAAACTTCTGATTGTGTGAAACAGAATGAGGTTGGGGGATGCCAAGCAGGCACAGGAGACACATGAACCAGCTCACTTTCTCCCCGTGAAAAAAAATCCTGCCAGTTCTGCTGCTGGCTGGTCTGGTTCACCACATGTCTAAGAAAGACTGTGAAAACCACCCGTGTGCTATTCAAGTAACAGACAATACAGAGAACAGAGGAAAGCTGTTAGCCATTTTTTATTCCCTAGAATGTAGTTACAGAGGACTAGAAGAGATGATTAACATCTCGCTTGCAGGAGCAAAAATCAGAGGGTCTCACTCTATTCCCTAGCTTCGTAATTCCACAAGCAGCTCCACCATCACCTTGGTGCCATATCTAAAATTTGTACAACTGCAGTAACATGAGAGCCAGTGGAAAGAAGAAAATAAACCATTTGGTAACAGCAAATCCTGTGCATGTACCACACTCTATAGTGTCTTGAAGTGTTCAAAGGAAAAAGCAGGAAGCAGAAGCAGGAAAAAAGGAATAAAGTAGGAAGCAGGTACAAGTTCACAGGCTCATTTCTTTTGTGGAAAAGTTAACTCTGTTTAATACATTCAAAACCTGCCCCACACTCTAACTCTCAAAAGTCTGCAAACCAGCCAGAATTGTAATCTTTAACGTATGGCTATTAAGGAAGACCCTACAGTCTGGAGTTTCACAATCTTTTAAGGAATTACCTAGTATTATTGGCTCCTTAATAGAAAGGTTGATGCCTCTACTTTTATTCTCAAGTTCATAAGCAACTATGACTTTCAATGAAAAGAGCATCAACAAAAAGAGTCACTGTGAACACCCTAAAATTAAAGCTTCTAGACAGAATTAGAGAGGATGGTTTTAGAGAACAGGGGATAGGTTGGGGTGTAGAAAAAGAAAGGCGTTCGTTTCTCTTCAGTTTCCTGATTTCAAAAGGGAACAAGATTACAGTTTAGCTCCTCAATAATAAACAAGTTCAGGACAACAGGCAAAGCAGCAGGACAGCTCATACACTCCACTTAGCTGTTAACAGAAAAACTTACATGGGACAGTCTTATGAAAGACTACCTGAACAAAGAACACAGTTTCAGAAAATTAAGTACTTAAGTACTAAAAATGTGCGTTTACCACTGAAAGGCTAGAAAGTTGAGCAGGATCACAAGCCAACTCCTCAGTTCTGCTTCCCAAGAACGTTTTGAACACTGACAGAAAATTCAACTCCCCTTTGTTTTCAGGGTTCTAAAGGCACTTTTTTTTTTTTTATAATTCTGGTTATCCCCTTAAGAACTGTAAAGTCAGTAGAAAGTTACCCCAAATTTCTCTCTATATATACACAAGGAAAACCTCCATCTCTTCTTTAATGACATACAACTAAGCATCTAATTTTGAACTGATAACAGCCAATGCAAATATGCCAATACGGGCCCCTCCTTTCACAAAAAATTTAATGCTAGTATGTTTTGAGTAAGGAAGTGCTGAAAAATATGATTGCCAAATGTAAATTTCCCACACTAATCATACTAACAAAACCACCATTAAAAGTAGTTGTCATTTTAGAATCACATCTTTTTTTAATAACAACACCATGTAAAATTAATCATAGATAATACCACAGAATAATATAATACAGATGAGGATTTGTCAATTTAAACTTGTGATGGAAGACACAAGAATTTATTTTATAGGTATATCAACACTGTTGTAAAAATTATTTTTCTGATTGTTTAAAGTTCAAAAAAGCATCAGATGGTTTGTAATTTCATTGTTATCCCCTTATTTTGGTACTTTAAGAAAATATTTCCTCAGTTACTCGAAAGAAGATTTCATTTATAACATTAAACTCAAGTGTGTACACAGTCTCACAGCAATGCCCAGCAGGGGCCCCCTCTGTGCCATTATGGCCTATGATATCTAGTTAAAATATTATTTTCCTACTGCTAGTTACTGATTTTAAATTAAAAGAACATCTACCTACTCTGAATTTCCTCATTTGGAAATTTACTGGTAACAGACCTCCAACTGAAGGAACAATTCCATTCAGTTAAACTCTTTTAGCTACACTTCCAAATGGCTGCTGCAAGTAGTTTATTCACCACCAGAGCTGGAAATACAGCACAGTGAATGATTTGCACTACATCTGTACAGCTGAAGAGGTAGAGTTTATAGATTCATGCAGCCTCAATTATAGAACACTCCTTAGAGCTTAGAGCTGGGAAAGGCAGATAAGAAACTGCTTTCCTATCAAGAAGGACCCCCAACATAAGAAATTCCATTTCAGATGTTTACATGATATAGTTGCCTTCCAGAACATGAACCGAGATCAACTCTTTTCATATAACTAAATTTTCATCACTATAATTTACTTCTCATAATCTTTGTATTACTTATTGCTTTACTAGTTCTTCAAAACCTCTTAATTTCATGTTCCTCACTCAAAGATCAGATTAAGTATTTAAGCAAAAGAGTATCTAAATTATGCACTAAGAAAAACAGCTCTGTTTTCAGTTTCATTCCAACGAACTTCAAGCTCAATAAGCATGTGCTGTTGGACTTCATTTTACATTTCCCTATGTCAGATTCCCAAGCAGAGTCTAAGTGAGCCACTGATTTTAAGTGGCCAAGACTTGCAAAAGATAAAGCCACCTGCATATTCAGGTATCTGCACGTTGCTTTGAAAGTCATCTCTGCATTTCTTTATGCAAAAGTACATTTGTTTTAACATAAGTTTACTGAAATCAGAAACAAGCTTAGACTGTCTACCGATGACAAGTGGTACCAACTAACCTACAGGTCAGATCTACAGTACGTGTAAGCAATAGTATAAGCAATACGAAAACTCCAGTGTCTCCTTACCACTTGTTGTGCAATGTTGACATTAGACTGTCCGAATGTTTTTGGCAGGAGCTGTTTTCCAAGCGTATTTACTGTAGAAGGATGAACAGCCAATAGGGAAACAACCCCTAAAATACAAGTAGATAGCTTCAGGTCAGCCACATTGTATTATTTTAGTAACTCCAGTTCCATCTATACTACCAATGCATCTTAATAGAAGCTAGCTCTAAACTGCATAGAGAGTCAATATAAAAGTAACATTCACACATTTGAACCAAAAGAAGAAATCAAGATTCATAGTACGTTCTTGCAAACTTTCTCCTATGTAAGTTTTAAGTCAGCAGCCTAGTACAAACATGTTTGAATTTCTTGTAACCCAGTTTTTCTCTCAAAGCACAGTAGTAGAGGCAATGGCCATCCAACAGCATAATCATCTCCTCTTCTACCCCCGTTCTTTGTAGCAATTGGAATCGTTTCCCACATCACCTGAAAAACATGCCCAATGTCCCAGGGTAGGACATGTCCGTCTGAGACATGCTGGGCTCCAAGAAATAAAATCTGGCTACCACACACCTTTCCAAGAGAGTATTCACAGTTTTCCCCTAAGTATCCCCTCCAAGCTGAAGGAAGGAATTGCAGAACAGAAGTCTTCAAGCAAAATACATACAACACAGTAGACTAACCCTGCAGGGAAAGCTGCTCTCTCTCTGTTCATAAGCTATCCACAATAAGCATCAACAGGTAAGCCATGTAAAACAAAAATTCAGCTACCAAATACCATCCCAGGTATCCCGCAATTTGATGCTCCAAGCCAGTTTAAAATAAAATAAAAGAAGCAACAAAGACCAACTGCAGAAAAAGAATAATGGGACAAACAAGTCTTAAAATACTGGAGACATCTGTCTTGTGGTTGCTAAGGGCAGACGTCAGCAGTTCTTTCCCTCAGATCACTTTTAAAGGGGCCAATGAGGCCAGAAGGGTTTGGCACAACTCCCATTCTGCTTCCTTTTCCATGTTATACAATAAAGAAGCGGTAAGCAAGCGTTTTTACAACTATTTCATCAGGAGGGGCCCTAATGCCTACCTTCATGCCTACCATCCCTCTTACGCATTCAGGCAGTCCACAGAGACTTGAGTCAACACCAATCTTGCTTAAGCACTTGCTCTCGAAAAGGCTTGTACTTCTTACCTGCTATTACTACACTACATAAAACCAATAGCTTCACACAAGAACCTGTTCTCAGTCCCCCAAACCTGCATGCAGCAGCCTGTGTTCTTCCATTATTAACCAACTTTCCAGTGTTCTTTCAGAAAGTCAGCAGCTATCTAGTTCTGTAATACAAGTCTGTTATTCTTTCCTGTCCCTTCAAGTACACCCATCACTAGCACAGCCTGCTTTCTGTGTGCTCTTCTTTGCAGAACACAGCAAAGCAATATAAACTACGCTGGCTATTAGTGCTTGTGTATCTTCTCAGCTTCCTGGAGGTCCTGGATGTCTTTTTTTAATGGCCTCTCACTGCTTTAAAAACATCAAAACAATCTGAAGATTTTATTTCCAGTAAAAAAATCAGAGTTGTAAGTGCTTTCCAGTGTTAAAACACACCATTTGATCAACTCTCCTTACCTCTGATGGTTCTTGTTGCCCATACATTTTCTAGTTCTCCTAAACTTTGAGATTTATTTTTGCTGAGGACAGGGACGGACACATAGTTCATGACAAAGGAATGCCATCTGCTGTTGTAGCATATGGCATTCCTTTGTTATAGCAGAAAACTCCATAGCACGTTTTCTATTTTATTGCCTGTTCTTTTCCAAACAATTCTCAAAATTCAATGTGCTTGTTTCCCACCAAACCCTGATGCAACATTTGAATAACATATCCTGCCACGACTTCAAGATCTTCTACAGTGCTAAGAGATCCTCTTGGGACACTTACCCTATCTAGTTTGGTTTCCACCAATCATTAATCCAGGGGAGGACTGTCCCATTCTGACACCTTAGTTTCTTTAACAAGCTGATTAAGGAGCTTGATAGCCAAAGGCTTTTCGGTATCTTTAAGAAATCCAAGGACATGGCACTGATAAGATAACCCTTATCCACATGGTTGTTGACTCTTTCAAAGCATGACTTTGAAAAGACATTAACTTCACAACTTCCCTTTTCCTCGCCCTCTAGAAAAGCCCTGTTAACGCCTGCCCATTATCATGTTTGTCCATACATTTTACTCCTCTGTTATGTGCTCAACCAATGTGCCTAACTAAAGTTTGACTTACTCATCTGCAGTTACCTGAGCCCTTCAGAAACTGGTGTATGAAATGTGTCTATCCTACTGATACTATATGAATTATACATATACTGAGTTAGCAGCACAGAAGTACCATTGCTAGGCTCTTTAGGGACTCACAGGTAAGATAATTCTCTGGACAAGGTGATTTATAAACATTCACGTCATCAGGTTTTTCCTAAGACAACAACTTCTAGCAACACTTCAGTAGGACAACTTCATATAGAACACTGTCGCCCTGAGACTCCCCATAATCATCCTGACCACCTCTTGACACTTCAGATGCACCCAGAGACTTCGTTCTTCTATAATAAAGCAATTCCTTATGCTATCACGTTGCTTCTTAAAATCTTTTATGACGTAAAAAAAGACAAATGCAAAATTTTGCACTTGTGACTCCACGCAACAGCAACCATCAGGGTTCAATGTGCAGAAAAAGACTGGGGTGTTATTTGTGGGAATCTAATCACTGCCTTCTGTTAAGTGAAAGAGTTCTAGAGACTGACAGAGCACATGACAAAAGGGAAAGAGAGTACAGTCACAAGTTGTTGCCCAGCAAATTCCAACCAGATATGAGGAAATAAAAGTCACAATGAAAACTGTAAAGCACAGTGACAGGTTGTCTGGGGGGTTGCCTGGAGATATACAGAAAAATTCAACTACTGAAGACTTTGTGCTTTGAAGCTGGCCATGTCTGATTATAAGGTTAGATCAGATGGCTTCCAACCTTCTTATTCATTTCACCCTGTGAATACAAACAGCTACGCTGAATCCGCATGAAGGGCACACACGCTTCTTTGAACTACATTTAACAAGTCAAAGTCAAGCTATGAAAGGTATCATTCTAAATAGGGAAGAGCATAACTGCTTAACAATGGGGCTGGGGGGAGAGAAAAGACAAAATTGAGCGTATCTGGTGGTGGGTTTTGGGGGTCTGGGTTTAGTTTTGGGGTTTTTATTTTGGTATGTAGGGGTGGAAGACCTGTGGTGTGTTGGGGTTTTTTTATTGTTTTATTTTTCTAAGGGGTGTTTTCAATTTGCCTCTGCCGAAGTGCATCCTACTCTTTTCTCATTTACCTCATGTGCAACCCTTTTTCTCATATGCACCTGCACTTCCATCAAAGGCTCACAATGCTCTGGTTTCAGAGTGCTTTTGTGAGTGTGGCTTTGCTGTTTGTCTTATTTTATTAACTTTACTTTGCAAGTGACTGACAGCTCAGGTTCTCAAAGAAATTTTACTAATTATTTGTTAATTACTCTAACAGCAAACACTGCAATCTGAATATCCCTGTACTCTGTGGCCAGCATATGGTGAGTGCAACAGCGTGCAGAAATTAAAACCACAAGTTTGCAAACGGCTTTGCTGGCTCTTTTTTGACTTTTCTTCCTTTTCAAAACAAAAACATAACTAATATTGCTAGCTCTGGCAATTCTTCCACCCCTCCTACCCCCCATTCTGAAGACCTCAAAAACATGGGGAAAGGCCAAATAAAGAACAACATAAATTTATACAAAAGGATATAACTTCTACTTAAATTCTCAGTCTCCCAAACATCACCAGTTTGGAAAATTATTCTTAGTAACTTACAAGCATCATTAAACCTATGGGGAAACAGAGCTCCATCAAGATGAAGTTCCAGAATGCTTCCAAACAGAAGATAATGATACAGACAGGACCAAGGAGTAATGCAGAGTAACACTTGCACAGCAGAAGGAGCAGCACCTTTTAACAAAATCTGTTATTTATCTATCTATAACCTGTTCCATCTAAGTGCTCTCTTCATACAGTGTGAAGTAAATAGCTGTTGGTTACTGCCTACATTTAGAGGAGGCTTTCTGAACTGGACCTTTGCTTGCATATAGAAATAAACCCAATCATTTTACCAAGAAGGCAGAATCCTTTGCAGAATTTTAGCAGTAAAGAGGACTGGTGATACAGCCAATTATGACATTTTAAATAGCCTGAGATGCCACAGGAAGACACAGCACATGTAACAGTAGAGAAAGGACTGCCCTCTGCAGACAAAGCAGTCGATCTCTGCAAAAGCTTACTGCTCCAGTTCATGGAACAGTATCAGCTCTGAATTTGCCACTTCAGATCAAAAGAGGATGGCTTGAGGTTCTCCTAGCTGCAGAAGCAGAAATCCCATCCATTCTAAGTGCTCTACCACCTTCTGACACAATCTGTCTTTGTGTTTTCCTTATTTACAAAAGAGAGAGCAGTCAACAGAACAAGCCTATTTCCTGATAATGAAGTCTTTAACAAACTAAGTTTTGTCAGTCTTCTAGCATAGAAGCAATATAGTATAGGCGAGAACTGGATTTGGTAAACACGTAATTTTGCAAGCACTTCCTGAATTATTATAAACTCCCCCAGAGAATATACAGAATAAGAGTGGCTTGTCAGAATGCAAACTAATTCCTACTGTCTCCTGCAACAATCTCAACCAACCTCTGTCCAGCAGACAAATCTGTAGTAAATACTCTATATGATCAGTGGCTAGGAGTTAAGCAAAAGGTTATTTTAAGAAAAGTCACAAGAACTCATAACTAAGGGATTATCAGTTGAAGAGCCAATAGTTTTCTTTTGGAAAACCAAAAAAGACCAGTGAGACATTCCATGAACATGAGGTCTAAGTAAGTAAACAGGCACTAGATTCCATAGTGATCATCACTTCTGGGACATGCCATCTGGAATATTGCATTCCTTAGTTTGGGAGCTTAATAAATAAATAAACAAATAAATAGGAGTAGAGCTTCTCTAAAGCCAGAGCACCTGCCCTGCTTCAGATGCAAATGTTGATATAAGATTGCATAAAAGCCATGAGAATTATCTGAAAGAAAAAAAAAAAGGGGTATAGATTCAGTCTTCTGTATGTGTATTTTTTCTTCTTTTTGGTAAGTGGAAGAATCTCTGGAAGGCTCCAAATCCTCACTGCTGTCCAAAACAGGATTCATCCTCTATCTCATTTCAGAGATTGTGCACCTGTGTTTGAACGGTGGTGAAGCAGGGGTCAGAATATCATCTATAGTCAAGATGGGAAATAATGCACAGAAAGTAAGAACTTCAGAGCTACAGAAAGCTGGTACAGCCATCAGGACACAACCAAGTAAGTTAAGAGAAGTGCCCAACTCATCTACACAACTAACACTGAATAAGAGGTAACAAAATAAAGGTCTAAAAGAAACATCCTGAAACTACAAGGTACCATTATCAACATCAAAACAGGAAAAGTTTTCTGTATGAATTAAATCTCCCACCTCTTTCTCTACCTCAAAGCATCACGACAGCAGGAAATGGTGTACTAAAGTCTCAAATCCATTAATCTGTCTCAATACAGTGTCCAGCACAAGGCATGACAATGATGTCATTCAGTCCCCAACACAAGATACAAAGGAAATAGAAATCAAATGCTAAGTAGTTCCGTCTAGGACTGTCTACAGTACTTTCAGTGCATTCTGCTTTATAAAATCTACCCTAAATCGCTGAGCCTGAACCACTGCTTTCTTCCCTGTGCAAGAGGAGGAAGACGGCGCTAGGATAAAAACAATAGTTTAAAGGTGCCATTTAAAATACTTTTTATCCCATCCACATCACCTTCAAAGAAAATCATTCCTTGACACAAAAGCATTAGCTTGACTAGTTTTAGATTATTAAGTTACATATATACACAGAATATGTATAAAGAGTGTAATTAGAAGATGTGTGGAAGAAGACAGAGGTGACAATTGTATCCCAAGAGCTGACTCCTCAGATGTGCGGCACTCCTGAGAAGTTGCATTTTTTAATGTCTTTTTCGCAAACACCACAGATACTTTATGGTTAGTCATGCTAGTTTTCAGAAAACACTGAACTCTTTTTTTTTAACTCTTTTTTTTTTTCTGAGGTTATCAACCTACCACAAGGTGAGACAACACATACAGGACTGTCTCTGTGTGCCAAATCAATTAAGAATATCTCTGCTCATTAACACCTCACACTACCCTGTTAAGACAACAAAAATACTTATACAGCAGTTTTGAACATTTTTTTTACAAAGATATCAATCTTCCCCAATGTCTAGTACTACTACGGTTTTAAGTAATTTCTTACACCAACTCAAGACTTTTAGGTGATTCTGATCAACCTTAGATATGACTACTAATACTTTGGCTATTACAAACCTGACTTCCAAGTCTGTGTTGAAATGAACTGTGCGGTTTACCTTGAGACTTTTAAAAGTCTTTCTAGACTTTCCAAAATATTGTTCTTACTTGCAGCAACAGTTTTCTTTCCAGACCTTCACTTTCGATAATAATAATTGGATTTACTTCAGCTGCAATAATACATAGGCATTTTATAACCAATGTTAAGGTATATATCTGTTTGCTAAAACCTGAATCACTTGCTCTGAAATAGAGCTCTACTTTTAGAGGAAAAATTGCAGACACTGCCAAAAATCAGAGAGAGTTTGATCTTCCAAATCAAATTAACAGTAACAATACATTGCAAAAGTTTCTTGTCATATAAATAAAAAGAACAAGACAATCTTACAGCTAGACAGAGTTGAAATGTGACAGTCTAAATACAACTTTAAAATTTACATATTTGACTTCATTTTTTCACTTACTGAGTCTGCAATGAAAATAAAGCTAAAGTTTTTATGCCCATAGAATATGAAACCTTATCTTAAAGCGTAAGAGGTGAAAGGAGCTAAAGACACCTTCTACAAGTATTCTCTGGTTACATACCAATAATGCCACCTAGTGGCATGACAGATCTAAATTTTCTTTCTGAATAATCTGAAATTAATGTATACCCAACCTCTCCTGGAAGTTGTACAAGCACTAGAGGAAGCACAAGCTTGCAGCTCTTTTTCACCACGTATAGATTGATGCCTCTTATTCTACATTCAAAATGTTTTCAAAGATGGACGATTTTGGAGCATTTTCTAAATGCTATTTTATGTCCACAACCATTTTTCTCAAGATTACATACATTATAGATGATACATGTTTTGTTTGAGTTTTGTTTGTTCTGGGGAGATTTTATTTGCTTGTTTTTCTTGGGTTTGGTTTGCTTTTTGGGTTTTTTGGTTGGTTAGTTTTGTGTTTTTTTTTTTTTTACTGTTTTCTCCTCTTGGAACAAATCTCCAGATTCTACAGCTTTAAGACTTTATGAGCAAGAAGCTGTCCAACTTAACTGTTCAGTGTAACTGCTGTGCAAGATGAGTGATGTCCCCTTTCCATCACTCATCTGAGGAACAACCGCTACACACCCTAACAAAGCTCAATCTAAAAATAAGCTATTCACAGTTCCCCAGATTTTTGCCAGTGCAAATAAAAAATTTACATAAGTCCATTCACAGGCTATTCTGGAAGTGTTGCAGCAAAGCTGTTCAGGCTGTAAGAATTGTTGCATAATAACCTGTTTTTGTCAGAATAGTCAACCTTTGCTTATCTTTCAGAGTTGATTCATACACCTGCTTCATCCCGTACACACCTTACAGAACTTTAATTAAATGTTGAGGAACCATTTCAGGAAAAATATTCTGCTTTCTCCCAAACCGTATTTATGCAATCATGTCCTTTTTAGCCAGCATACAAGCCATTTTTTGTCCTCTACTACCCCCCTAAGCCCTCTATTCCTCTGACAGCTGAGCTCATTCTCCTTTCACATCTGGCTGGCAATATGTGCAAACCTCATCAGGTCTTCAGTTTCTTGTGGAGGCTGCATTTTGAATTTGCTGAGTTTTTAAAAGTTGTACTATTCAAAAAGATGATGTAATGCACCCTCTTATATTACAAATCCAATGACACCCTGAGTGCTATGAGAACACAAGGAGAATTAACTTCAAAAAGTAGCCAAGCTCCTGCACTCTCCCCAAAGAGCCTGCCCTATTACTGTTGCTGGGGGCAGCAGACTGGACTAATCAAACCACTCATCTGACAGTAGGGAGATTTTTGATGCAATCAGTTCTCAAAGTCTCCTTGTGATTGACTTTCAATTTCCAGAAAAGATTATTTCATTTTAAAAAATAAAAAGCCAAAGGGGAAGACAAACAAACAACAAAAACCCTTCCACTTTTAATGATGACTACAAGAGAAGAATAGAAAGATTATCTCCTGACCTCCTTCAACTTATCTTAAGTGGTACACCAGATACACTTCTGCTACCCTGCAGAAAACTTACTTTGTGTTTGGGTTTTGCATTTGTTTGATTTTTTTTTAAATATATTCTTGTGGACTGAGTCCTATTACTTGTGAAATGAACTGAAATTCTGCACAAACATAGCAAGACAGTGGAGGATTGAAGTTTTTCATATAATAGCATGTAACATAGACAGCTACTTTTAGAGAGTACATACTAATTTTGTGTATAGTAGTTACATTTTAAATTCCAGTATTTAAAGACTATACAACCCCCCTAAAAATTATAAAAAATGTCAACAGAAAATGAGTACTACTTCACTGGATAAATTCTCATATGCATCTGAGTACCTTAGTGACAAAATATTAGTTATTTTAAGCTCTGATTAAGACTACAGAGCCTGCATATAAAACACAGGCAATTTAGAGGCAAGAAATGTAAAATGATCAAGCCAAGAGAAACAGTTGTTTCTTTTCAAGATTTAGCTGCTGTCCATGAATTTTAAGAGAGTCTCTCAAAAGCAGTGAGGTGCAGAAATTCAATGAGGATAGCTTAGTTTACTTATATTATTCATGCTGGTATACACTGAAAACAGTTTCAATGACTCTCAAACTGGAGGAGCTGCAAGACAGGATTGTTCCCCTGAATTCATTTTAGAAATTCTATAAACAACAAAATGGCCTTTACTTTGCCCAGTTATACTTAAAATAGCTACATGATAATGGAAGATTAACATTTACAATTCCTGCTATCTAGACTGCACTACCTGTTTTGACTACCTCCCTACTGTAACAAGACTGTAACAAGGTCTAGACAAAGACACCTACATGAGTGTAAAATGTTCTCTAAGTACCTGTTTTGACAAAAACACAGGTTTTACTACCAACAGGGGTACGTAAAATGGTATAGCTGTTAAGGAACAGGTATCTACTAGCACACCTTTTTTGTTCAGGTGTATGAGACTGTGTCAATGAACATACATGTGAACCAGTTAGTAAGTGTCACTTACTCAACCCTTAGCGCCTTCTTCATCAAAAGCAGATCACGGCAATTAGTCAGACAGCTCACTTCTGTGAAGCAATGTATATTTTAGACAAGGGAATGTCACAGAGAGAACCAAGTGAGATTCCAATCAAATACTTGATGTAACTAGAAAAACTGTTAAGTTAAACTGATGGTAACAGAAACAGGCTATGAAAGCAAATGCTTAAACGGGTTTCCTGAAATGGCATATAAAAGGCCAGAGCAATAACACTAATGGAGATCACCTGTGCTGGACTACAGGTTAATCTGAAAGTACTATCATAAACCAATAATGCATAAAGTCAATAGATTTGTCAACAGTAAGGTTTATGAGAACATCAGACAAGAAGTAGGTGACTCTGTCCTACTGAATTTTACCCTACTTGGTACAGCCTATCAAAGCATACCAACTGCCACGCACAAGACTAAACTGGACTACTGTAATTTGGAACAAACAACAAAGGAAAATAGCCATTTCACCAAAATGTATTGTGAGGTGCCTGTGAAACAAACATGGCATTGCATAAAAACGTTACTGATACCCCATAAAAATAGGACTGATGTTTCACTTGGGAATTGTATATATATGCTCACTTGTGTTCAAGAAGGTTAATGAAGGCCATCAAACAGGGTCAAGGAGTGACGATAATGAAAATACAGAGGACAAAAAGAACTTATGTGATGAGGAAACTAGGGAACAGTGGCTAGGTGGCCTCTCAAACTAAAAACTCTTCAGATACCCTCCTGTTGTTTATAAAGAATGCACAAACACACTGGAGAAAACTATTAAATGGAAAAATAACACTGCCACCAGCAAAATGCATAAGCTGGCAAGAATATACTTAACTGGAAATCACAGAATATTTCTACAGTCTCATTATGAAACAGCCTTCCCACAGGAATACAGGAACAAAAATCTAATCTTCATATACAGCATCATCAGTTTAAAGAAGAGGTTATATGACATAGCTATCCAGAACTGCAGGCAACTGGAACTCAGCAGTGATACTGTTTTTTCCTCCCAGTATGCTAATTACAAAGTACAGCTACTAAGTCCCCAAGAGTTAAGATACTCTTGGTTTTGAGCTTAAATATCAAATTCAAGTTTATTGCCTGTGGTTTATGAAGCTGCCTGATTACATTACCCTATCATGCATGCACAGCCATTATCTGAAAGTCCAAACCAGTTCTGTTCAAAATATTTTGTCAGATAGGCTTGCACTAGTGTGTATGCACTATCATAAAAACTGTCACAACCCATTTTAAACTTCTACACTTTTGCATTTCTCCCATTTGCTAGAACACAGAGCCAAAGCATGTTTTACACAATCCTGGCCTTTACACTTAAACCCAAGCTACACTGAGGAGATCACACATTGGATAACAAACTACCACTGAACTTCACACAGTTTAAAGACAATGATAAACCAGAAAAAAAAAATCTACAGTTTGCTTGCTAATTATGCGATATAACTTAGAAAAGCTTTACAAAAACTACGCTAAGTTTAAATAGTTCAAAGCCAATAATAAGCGTAACAACTAAAAATCACAAAATGGAGAGTCCTACTAAAAATTGTGTTCTTACCTTTTCCAGGACTTAGGTTTTGGTCTATAAACACCTTAAGCTCTCCATTGGCTTCAATTAGTCCAGCCTGTTAAAGAAAGTAACTTTTATTAAAACTCAGAAACAGAGATACCCTTTACCATTAACAATGGAAGATGACACACCAGAAGTCTCTGCTACTACTAGTTGTATTGGTCACAGAACTGACACTACGCAATGGCACTGTTTGTGGCATAGTATTTGCAAAATTTTTTAAAACTTGATTTTATAAATACCATACTCTTAAAAAGCAAGCAGGAAATCAGTTTATACCGACTTTGCTATTTTGTCCTAAGTTCTTTAACAGGCATCTGAACACCCTTCTAATCAGAACCACTGACATCTGTGACAACACCATTCTCTGTGGAGATACTATTTACCTGTCATAGAAGTTAAAAACATTACAGCAAAAACAATAGAAGTGGTAAAAATCACCTTAATCCATTTTAATCAGAAAAAGGGCATTAAGAAGAAACACACTGAGCCCTTAGGTGGAAGAGCTATGTTTATAAAATCATCAACATCCTTTGCGAAAGATCACATTATAAATTATTTTTAAAAATAAGTTTTGGACAGAAAACATTTATTAGTAACATTAAGTACTCGATGCAGTAATTCCCTAGCATCTCCAGATAAAACAGTTCTGAAAAAAAAATAAACACAGGACATACAGACTGTTTACATTTAGAAAGAATAGCACAAAAGTTAACACTTGCACTTAACCATAATTTAGTGTGTGGTGTTACAGACGCTGAAAAGTCCCTGGCCACATTTTGTGCATAGCTGGCATTTCTGCTGGCTGCCAAGTCTGCCAGTCTTCAAGAGACAATTAAGTGGTTTGCTGTCAGTGAGCAACAAAGCTTTTTCCCTTCATAGTCTACTTGAAGAGCCCTAGTCATGTTTTGCCAGAAGCTCAGCAAACTAGAGCCACTAGAGGATGCTGTGGTGCTGTTATTTGCCAGGTGTATGACAGCAATGATTTCTTAAGACCGGGAACTTACAAAATACAAAACTTTCTGTCCTTGGTGAAAGAAAGGGGAGAGAGGAGAAAAAGATGACAGAGCCCTGGTACAGGCTGGAAAGTGAGCAGAAGATAAATTTTGCTAATGGAAGCATAAAGAGCAGTGGCCTGTAACGGCATGGCAGTGGTGAAGGTCTGGTAGCACAAAGAAAACGTAAGTGAGGAGACCGCAGAACTGACAGGTAGAATGAAGAGCCTGTAGCAGTTCTGTCCTCCATTCCCCTAATTCTCCCCTCCCGAACCACCAAGTATCAAATCAAGAATTACCAGTATACAAACAGTGCCTGTTCTCCATCTTGCCCACAGTAGGGATGCAAAAGTCCACTTGAAGAAATCAGTTATACTGCCCTATTTCAGGCAACAGAGCTTTTTATAAGCTTAATTCTTTATCACACTTACCATACTTACTACATAATTCAGAAGGGTAACAGACTATATCAAACACTCTCAGAGAAAGAAGTTAATGTTCATCAGCATGAATTGGTATCATGTATAAAGATGTTACTACAGCTACATTGTATGGCAATTTGACATTCCAGAACATTGGAACCCAATGGCTATATGAAGATGAATTTGAGTATTACATTATACTCCCTACTCTACCTCAATTTCACAACAGGAGTGTTTAAACCACACAGGAAGTGCAGTCTCATTGCCTTTATTTCTTTAAATGCAGTCCTTCACAATTTCTATTCAACAACCAAAAGAGGTGGTTTGTACTCAAGTATTCCTGCAAATTTGCTTTTCCATGAAAATCAACAAGATATCAATGAGACTGGGAAGACATTTAATATATTGACTTTGTGATCAGTGGACCATGAATAAAATGACTGTTTTAATCTGTGATGTCTTTAATTTTAGAAGCACATGAATTTAATAATTTTGAATTATCAAATCCATTCATCAGTTTAATATACAAAAGCAGACTTAAATCAAGCTCACACATCAGTTACAATGATAATCCAAAGCCAAATACTTAAGCTGTGATATTCAGCAAATTCGAGTATTAAATACGAAATACTATTTCAGCAATTACAAATCAGGCAGTTCGGTAATGAGCTACTTAGTGGTCCCTTCTGTATTTGTTAACTATTATGGTCTCAAATATAACTATTTCTATTAATTAATTTTATCTCTAAGTATTTAACCAACCACTATACCCTAGTATCAAATAATGTTACAAGCTTCAAGTTTTCTTCTACCTAATTAAAATATACACGGATAAATATTAGCCAAAACAGTATGCAACTCCAAAACCCACAAGCTAACCTGGCATTACAAAGGGTCAGGTTAGTGCTACATGTCCTGGACCATGCTATTGTGTGACTGGAATTACGCAAGTCACTGACAAATTGGAGGACACTGCAAAATCCACTGCATTTAATCAATAAAGGAATACAACTTGGTAAAAATCAGAGAATAGCAGTCACTGAAAGACAAGAAGAATCCCCTCAGGAACCACAACACTGATGAAGAGTACAGTAGTAACATTCCACCACCTTTCCATACCAGTCTCTTACTAAAGGTTCACAGCTCTAGCACTTAAAATGGCTGGTAAATATTCAACTTATTTGTAAGAGTATGCCTAGGAAACACTCCAAGAGAACTATTTGGAAAGAATATGACCAAATTCCACAGCAAATAGCACCCTCAGCTGCTATTATTGACAATGAAGACTAATTTCTAATGAAAATTCTGTTATCCTAGCCTTAGTATGTTCTTCACCCTTCTGGATACATTATGCAATTCTAAGGTTATCAAAATTTACCACTAGTTTTGAGTCTTCTCAGTCACAGATACAAGCTTTTGGTGGAAGGAAACAAAAAAGGAAAACTTCCATTCTGCATGAAATTCTGGTGTCTTTGTTCTAAAATGGAAATACTAAAATAAGTATTTCCATGTATTTCAAATAAATTCCCACCATTTTTCAAGCATGTTATCTGGGACAGGAGACCAAGATTACTCCCCTGTAGCACAGTACACTGCCCAAAAGAAGAAAAGAAAAGAAATAGAGGAAAATGTGACCATAGCTCCCATAAGGTCTATCTCAGTCACAGATTCACAATGGGAGGGACAACACCCAAACAAAAACCAAACAAAAAAACCCACACACAACCCAACCCCCCTCCCCAAAAACAACACACCCCAACAACAAAACCAAACACACCAGTAAGAAGTATCTGCTTTTCCCCACTGGAAAAGTGACCTTCTGCCAAGGAGGGTTCAGACATGAAGGAATTTCTTTTTTTTCTGATGGGAAAATAAACATAGCTTTCAGGCCTTACCAAGCTACTCCTTACAAGGTACTTTATTTTTTTTCACCTGATAATGCTTTTATTATTATTCCACATTTTCTTCTTTCCATCATTCTCAATTTCAAGATGCAGTACTTCCTTTGATGATAACACTAGAGCTGCTTGAAATTAATACCATGCTCTTGATACTCAACTCTGAAAGCTTATTAAGTGCATACAACTTCACAATTTGGTACTGCTTTCCTCTTCAAAGAGACCCTGTGGCTAGCTAGGTATACCTCTCTGGCTACATAAAGAACCTCCTAACATCCTAAACAGGCAACAGACACACCCTTTATCTTTGTCACATTACAACAAAATCAGCAATTTAAAAAAAATGATTAAAAAATCTTGACACTCAACATAGATTCTAAACTGTAGTAACTTAAGATCTCCTTTCCACAAATCAGAGGAATAAGGTTAAAGACCACTGGACAAATAAGTAAGTCTGGTAATTTTAGTTGTGGAAACTATGCTGGAGTGGAGACCCCAACTACTACCTGGGCTTTGTCTAATCACATCATTCAGAACTTCTAAGGAAAAGAAATCAATTGATGCGCTAAACATATCAAAACTTCAACTGAAGTTAGTTTTGGCTGGCTAGGAGGTCATCAGCTGTCAGGGGACTATGGGCTGGAAAGTCTATTTTTGTTTTGTTTACAAGGAAAAGCTAAAAAGACTAAAAGTGCCCTCAGTCTGAAAGTCAGTAGACTAGGAAACATCTTTTCATTGGGATTAAAGTTAATCTGAAACAAAATTTGCTCAGAATTGCACAAAGTCCCTTAGTGCAGACTATCACAGAATAATTTAGTATCTTACTAACAAGACAGAAGTTATGCACCAGAAACACTCTTATGACAAAAGTATCATTTCTTCCACAGCTTTTCAGACTCATAACTCAATTTCTTAATAAAAACTGGTGTTAAATTATTCCCTAAACTTTTAAATTAAGCAGAAGAGTTTCAAGCTGAATGTGGACTGAAGGACAAGCAACCTATAAAAGCATGACCAAGAAGCTTGACTGACACAAGACTGGACAAGTACATGCGATAAGTCTATCATGCTTATGAGAGGAAGGTCCCTCTGCTACTCTAAATAAAATGGGGAACCAAAGGGTGCTTTTACGCCACAGAAATACCTCTTCCATCTTGCTTTTAGATAACAAGACCATTTTTAGTATACTCCATGAAAAAGAGACGAAAGAGCAAAATGGGCAGAAAGAAATGGCAACAGAGGTATTTGCCAAAAGGTACTGAGAATAGAAAACTGCTAACGCAAGATTAAGCCCTCTAGATTAAAGCACAGGACTGGGATTGACAGCAAAACACCAGATGTTCGTGCCAACAATGGTTACAGACTGGGAGTCAGAATGGGAAAGACAGAAAAACAGACAATCTGGGAACTGTCTAGGAAAGCAACAGAAAATGAGCTAGAAAATGAGATGAAAGATGGCAGATTAAGGGTTGAGGTAGAGAAACTAGGAGTCAATGAAAAAGTACAGGCAACAGAACTGATAAGAACCTAAAAGAATTCTTTACTAGACAGAGATTGGATCCTTTGAGAAGGGAAGAACAGGGGAACTAGGAAGACAAGTAACAATCTATTCTAAACTATGAGTGAAAGGACAAATAAGCTGGGACTGAGAACTTAAAAAAGTATCACAAAAGAAACAGTAAAGACAGAACCAGAAAAAAGAGAGGAACTGGAAAGGAACAGTATTCCCGTTAAGAGTACGTTTCCTCCCAAAGGTCGTCAAAGGCATCAGGAGGATGCTTCTCCTGTCTACAGGTGTTTGCAAAGCCTTTTAGTCAACAACCACCCATCTTGTGCAAACTGCACCTAACTCAACAGGTACACAATGACAACCTCTACTCATTTTGCTGCTTAAGAGTAGGCAATAAATGTAAAGGCCCTATGACATGCAATTTTGCTACTTGCCCTATCACTGACAATGTTGAGGTTTGTTTTGGTTTTGCTTTTTTTTTGCCTTACTTTAATATCAGGAAGCAACAAACACACACAATGGAAAATCAGCACAGCTACAAAGTAACACTCCTTAAGCAACCTTAATTCTTCTTTCACCCTGTTCTGGGTTCAGGAAAACATAAGCACATGTCATTTGCAACAAGATGATAATGCACTATTTTTCCCATTGGATTCTCATTCAGGGACCAAAGCAAACATGCTCTGGAAATGAATCATCACATAACTGCAGGAAACTATTTTTTATGGAACATCGAATTAATTTTTCACAAAAAATTAAAAGACACTTAAGGTAAGAAGCAGAAGACTGAAGGGAACAAAATTCTTAAATTTAAAACATTAGAGTTTCATTTTGCAAATTAAGTCAGTAAGAACTATTCTTTACTGTATAAAGTGATACAAAATAACTTTTATAGTCAGGCTATAGGAGCTTGATCCTGCAAAATTCTCAGATGTATTATTTCACTGAGTCTTAGTAGCTGACTTCCGAAACAGAGCTCATACCATATCCTCAGCTGATGGCACCACCTTCAAGATTAATGTGTTTTGACAGCCAATCAGCAATGAGCTAGACCATAGAAACGAGCTTTCAAAAAAGTATACTGGAATTATTAGCACTTCAACCAGCAAGGGCTAATAAAACCATTACATATTAAAGATTTGGATCACACAATACTGCAAAGGTAAAAACTAAATACAGATTAGTATCTCAGTTAAATACATCAAACTTTCGTCTGAATATAGGCTCCACCGATTATACGCATAAGCTGGACACTGTGTGTACAAAGAATGACACTTGACGTCTCCTTACTGCAGAATGTATCAACACCATTCGTTAGCTTTCTTGGCTGTTCATTCCGAACACACAGAGCAGCACATCTAGAATTTCGCAAAAACTAAATGAAGAATTCAGTTTGAAGGTAAGTCAAACAGTGGTCCAGTCTAAGCAGCAGCACAGATCAAAAATACCACTGGAGCTAAAGCCATTACACTGTGTTGTTTCTTAGAGTAATTCAATTGCCCAAGTGATACAAGTCTTGCAAAATTTAAAGCTGGCACCCAAAAATCTAATGGTGAAGCTGTTATAGTGAATCAGAATACAAGATTCCTATGGCGAGTATGACCAAAACATTGGCTTGCTACTTTACCACATAAACTAATTGGAAAATAAAAATCATCATTTGCGTGCTGGACCAAGCACTCATATGCAAAGAGGTACCACCAGCAGCCACTTCCACAGCAAGCTCCTGGTGCCGTTCTAGACTTGACATTAACAGACTTCTGTTTTTCCAGCCAAATTAAATTTTTACCGCCATATATTCAACAGCATCCGAACCACAGCCGAAAACAACAAACTGTTGTTAAAAAGGACTCGTTCCAATGCCATTTGCCTCACCAACCTCCTTATCAGCCTATTATAAAGCTACAGCAGCCCACAATGTAATTTTCAAGCAAGACTGTGTAACCATTAATGCAATACTGGGACACTTTGCAAATGTAACGCGACACAACACAAGTAGCTAGAAGCATTTGTGGGGATATGGACCACTGACAATCTTTAAAATCAAGCTGTCTGCTATCTGTCTGAGAACCACTTCAACACAGAGACGTTTAGCAAAGATTGGCCCATTTTTCCTCCCACTTCTGAATAGCCACAATAAATCTCCATTAAATGATACCCAGGCAAACACTAAAGTAAGTGATCCCTAGTGTAACTTAACTTCTAAAAGCTGCATTTTTGTTTAGTGTGTAAGTTGGCAGCACAGAGTATTTAACCAGAAATACTACAAATACATATCTATGCTGTTTTTAACTAACATATACAATTAATAAAGAAGTTAAAAACACTTGAAGGGTACAAGAAAATGCTTTATTTACACAAATAAACTGGCAAGGTGAAAGGCCAACTTTTGAGTTGCTATTTTCTGACTTATAAATACAAAGGGAAAAAGAGGAAACTATTATTGTGTAATTGGGATGTAAAAAGCTTAAAGATCACTTCCCTTCTTCCTTCTTTGAAAAAGCATGTTTTAAAATTTTAACAACATTCGAAATCCCAGACTGAGATGCCTTTTTAGAAGACCTAATTTTATCTTATTTGATCTTCAGTTTGCAAACTTCTGAACATTGTGGAACTCACTAGGGGCAAACAGAAATACATCAAGCTACTGAGAAGTCACTGAACTAAAATGGTATCAAAAAAACCTGATTTACTTAAGATTCACTAAAGATTTAACTTTTCTAGTCTGCCTCACTGAAATTCCCAGTATATAACCAAAAATAAATACAAAAGGAGAAACACATGCTGGTATTTTAAGAAAAGTCTGAAAAACATTTTGAAGATTTCAATACTTCCTAGGCACTGAAAGTGCATCATGCAAAAGAGATCCAAAATACATATTTTTCCTACTTCCATTAGGCTTCTTTTTTAATCCATCCCAAATGTAACTTTTTCAGACCACAAAGCCTTGCTCAAGATTGATGTAGAAGCACCACAGGAAAGTTATTAAGTACAACTTCTGTGGTGTTCTCGCAAAATTAATATGCAGAAGTGCAGAGCTTTTCCCCCAAAATTTAGCAAACCCATCCAGTAAAGCTGCAGTAAGAAATGAATTTGCTGTGGGGTTCTGAATATACTTTGAGTGAAATATTTATTAATACTGTAAAATAATGTAATACACAAATGTGCTCCAAATACTCAATTAAAATAAACCCTCAACATTAATCCCTATATCTCTAGGCCTCTTACACAGTAATATTAGATCAGGTCCTGAACTTGTTCAGGCATCACTTCTTACATGGTATCCCTCAGATTCACCCATGTGCACACTGCCTTCTTCGCAAAGTTAGATACCTGGCTCATAGCTGCTACTCAGTAAGATTAATAAAAGCACCAGGAAATACTGAAGAGATAAAGTAAGTTTTATGCAACTTAGAGATGAAGAGAAAAATCCTTCATAATGTAATTCAAGTAAAATACATCAGTAAACTATAATTAAAAAAACAATTATAATCTAATTCTAGAACCGAGCAGTTCAAAATCCAGTGCCATGGTCAGCAACCTATGAAATACTAAAATGCATGAGCTTTCCAGAAGAACAGCTCTCAAGAAAGATATTTTAGTCTGTGAGAAACTGAAGCTTAACAGTTGCTTATCAGTTTAAGTTCATGAAACGCCAAATTAGTTTTTCAACTCCCTGTTCTTCATGAACAATTATGTATTTTTTTAAATGACTGGAAACAGTCAATGCAATGTTGACGAACAATTGAAACGATCATAAGCAACTGCTACAACAGACAGTATTTTGTTTATGTAATTTACCTACTTTGATATATGCAATTATTGAGATCAGAAGGAATCCTACTCACTCCTTTTGTCTAGCCCCTTTCTCCTCAGTACCCACAGTAACACCATGCACTGGACTACCACCTCTAACAGACCAAGTTCCTGCAAGCAACTCCTGCTTCTTCTACCTAAACAGTGGGTCTTAGAGAAAAGACCCACAAGCTTCTCCTTCTTTATGGCTGCTTAAGAGGCCTCAACAGTCCATTTGCAACAGAGGTACCTGAGAGGCAGAACATGGTCACAGTACTAGTGGGATCTTCAGCTACCCTACAGCAAGTGTTAATTTAGTGATGGAAGGTAAGTTAACTGTTGATACTAGAAAGTATTTGCTGCCTTAATTTACTGATCATTTTCAATACATAACAGAAGAGTGGCTAGCAAGTATTCCTTACTCTTAGAGTGGGAACTGAAAGACAAATAAAGGAAGTTACCAAATTTACTTTCTTCCTATGGCAATCCCTGCTCCTTCTTCTGATGCTGCCTCCTGCTCAAGCTTAAGGATGCCAAGGATGGACAGGTCACAGTTCCACCTAGAGAACTGCACTCCCCACCAACCTATTAATCCCATGAATCCAACAAGCAGCAGAAGTCGGCTGAGGACCTCAGTGCGTACATCTGGCTCGGCTCCTCCAGCTCCTGTCTGGAAGTTGCCACATTTGTAAGCAGTGAAAGAGTTTACAGGAAACTCGGCAGTCTTAGCAAACAACACTGATTAACCAGAGAGAATGGCTAAGATGGAGTTTCTGGAGACTGTCTGTATGTGATGACCACCTCTGTCTCAGACCAAGAAACTTCCCACACAGTGCAAAATATACGTATGTGCCAAACTGTACCAAATTCCACTGACCTCAACTTCATTTGTCATTCAGCCTCTGACAAGCAATAGAATGATACCACTCCCACGGTACACAAGTCCTTGAGATACTGTAATTGGTGTTCTCTTGTCCACATGTGTTTTTTCCCATTGTTTCTTTAAATTACACAAAAGACAGTCTTCTAATGAAGTAATGAAGGTCTTCTGAACTGAATGAATGATACTCCATGGCCAATCTGCCTGATTCTGTTAGAATTGCTTCTCAGCTCCACCACACAATGATCATTTGCATAAAACTAAAAAATTGCTATGCTTTTGCTATTACCAGGCCACAATGAGCTTCTCTTTTCCCCCTTTACATTTACTGCATTCCAGATACCCTACACTTTATATAAAAGGTTTGTGTTTTTTTAAATATTGATATACCCACTGTTACTTTAACCTTCACCAGCTAGTACTTTTTTTTGCATTATTACTTTTCAACTTATCCTGCTATAACATTACTTGTGATTATGCTCTTAAACCTTCACCTCCAGGCTCCTGCTTAAGGTGCTCCATATGAATCTATCTTTCCTCCTGCCCCCAATAGCTTCCTGACCACTGATGAGGAAAATCAAAAATAAAAAAGGAAAGCTTTGTTGCTTATTTCTTTTTATTGTACACTCTGAAAAGCATTAGAGGGATAAATTTTAAAGTAATATTTAACAGAATTCAGACTTGGATCAAACAGCTGATGAGCATCTTGCCATTTTACCTAATCTGTACCTTTGCAATTATTTAATCCTTTATAAAAACACTTGAGTTTACTGGTATTCTCCATCATGCTCCCTGTTTGCTCAGTTACCCAGTAAAGTCTTAGTCTGCAAACTTTCACAGGTATTTGACTTTTCAAAGAAATCTTTCCAAATTACGGTTTTTGTAAAGAGGTATCAGAAGAGCTGGAAGAGAGCAACAAAAGGGAAAGTGCTCTCTCCTGTGGCAGGTGGGAGGAGGGGTTAAGGAGGAGCATGTTCTCTCCTGGCGCCCTGGCTCCACACCTTTCCTCTTCTGCAGAGCTGCCTGCTGCACCCACGCCAGAGCAAGCACAGGCCCCAGCAGCACAAGAGTAGGACATACACCAAGCCTGTGTTCCAAGGCTGGAGCACACTGAAGCATGTTTGGCCATGTAAATGCTATCTGAAACCCAGACTTAGCACAGTAACAGCATGGTCCTTACCACAGTTTAGCCATCTCAGCTTTGCTGAGAAAAAGGGAAGGAAGGGGTGGGGGCAGTCATCAACTATGCCATCTTCTTCACCACTACATCTCACAGTCAGTTAGTGCACTTCATAGGTGACATGGCAGAACCACAAGCCATTCATCACAGCCGTATTTCCATGTCAGAATATTTAAATTTACAGTGGTGCAGGTCTTCATGGATTCACTACCCAGAAATTCAGTGATACTGTCTCTATCATGATTAATGCCACTATTTACCTCGGAAAAGAACTTGGATTTTGGACAAAAAATATGTGAATAATTCTCTTCTCTTCTGAAAAAGAGCTATACTAAATAACATCTCTATTTTCCAGCATTAAACCAAACTTAACAGGACCCATAATCAAACCTGGAAATTTAACATTTCCCAGCACTCACTACACATTTTAGACATCATGTAATGGTGGGGTATGTAATAGTCTGCAAAAAGCTAAGCAGTTCATCTTTCCTCCCTGAGGCAGGATTAAGTATGTATAGAGGTTTTTAAGAACAGGTTAGACAATCCTTCACTTAAGATTGCATACCCTTTCTAGCTATCCTAGTCGGGTACTCAAATACACTGAAAATTTTACCTAAAACCTGACCTAGATTTTCGTTTTTTCCAAACTCAGCTGATTAATTCTTGCAATAAAGACACTGAACACATTTTCTTTTCCTATCTGTAGCATCTTCCTTCATTTCTGAAGTTTATTATATGTCATTTCTCCCTTTTCTAGAATAAGCTATGTCTTTCAAAAATTAGGCTTGTTCTTAAATGTCTTATTCTCATTCTGCTCCCTTAGACCTCCCAGGATATTCATCTGTATTCAGGTGCTAGTACTTCTGCACTTAGTTGATTTCTCCCCCAAAAGCTAATATTAAGTAACTGCACTTGTGTAGCTCAATTTGAACTGTTTCAATTTCATCTAGTTTAGCATTCCCCTTTCATTTTCTTCCCGCTTATATGGCCTTTCATTCCCTGAACTCTGCTATCTGCGACGTACTTGGCCACCCTTATCTCTTCCAGGCAAGCTCTGAGCAACTACGCATTTCTGGTTGCTTCTCTGCGCATTAAGATGTTTTTCAATTGCTTCTGAACTACTAAAACTCTCTACAAGGTTAGTTTGTTAAACTGATCGCTATTTCATGGAAGTGCTTGCTATCTGAAAGCTAACACAGTCAGATTGTAACCTGCTGGTTAAGAATTTTAATTATGTCACTTTCTATTAGCTTATATGCTCTTTAGTTTTTTGAGGGTATTTTTTCTCTGAAGGGGATATACGTTCACATTTGAATATGGAGCAATGTCTTATTTTCAATAAGGAAATGTGAAAGCCACATTTTATTAGGTATTAACAATTAATTACATCTTAAAGGCAGAACCTGTTTAAATTTTGTTTAGAAGTATTAGAAAGAGTAAAGAGTAAACACAGTTCAAGATGTAGGCTACTGAATCAGAGCCACTAACGTTAGCATTAATGGTAATGGAAGTCCACAATAAAAGTCCGCAAAGACTGTTTTCACATACACAAACTAGTATCTTTTGGTAGATTAACAATTAACACAGACACTGAACCATCTTCACTCCCTTGAATATAGATGATGCCTCCTTGAACTCAAGAAAGGAAATGCTAGTTGACTACAACAGTCAATGACAAATTTGTCATCTGAACAGTATTTGCTGGGTTTTTTTAAAATCAATTCAAAACCAAGTTGGTTTAGTGTTCAGTCTGAATGCACATGACACCAAAAGCCCAAATGCTTTTATGAACATAGTAAATTCTAGAGATTAATTACTCTGAAAAAATGGCTGCAGATCTGAAGCTGGTTTATGCTTTTGCATCTACAGAAAAACACAGTCTAGGCTTGATGTACAATGTATAAAGTTTCATATATTCACTAATGCCAGCTATTATAAAGCAAGACCTCGCTTGCTTTTGTTAACAGAAACAAAGATACTCCATGAGCTATGCTTCCACCTATGATGTGCTACAAACATACTTACATCTTTTGCCATGTTACCAAACACTAGAAATCAGTCCTCTTAAAATCTTGACGGCTGCAGGACACAGAGACAATGGTGCTATTTTCTGGAAAACAAGTAAAGACAACATCAGCCGTAAAAATTAAAGGAGGGAAAGTTTTTACAATTGACTACTGCCAAATACAATTCAGTGTTCAAATAACCGGTTTTAAAGAGGAAAAACTTTCCTGTCATCACCAATTCATCCCCTAAGGCCCCCCCCCCCCCTCACGATTACGTGTGGGAATCCCTCCTTTCCCGATAGCGGGGCTGAGCCCTGCGTGGACCCGACCCCACCGGGGTCCCTGTCCAGCTGCACCCCTTACAACACCGCAGCGCGGGGCGCGGCGGGGCAAACGATCCCTCCCTCGGCCTCCTCCTCCTCTTCCCCACCCCCATTTCTAGCAGCAGGCGAAAGTAGGCCCCAGGGGCCAGCTCCCCCTCGGGGCCTTGCAAACCCCCCCATCTCTTCTTCTTCCTCCTCCTCGCAGGCAACCGGGCACACGGCAGAGGCTGGCAGCTGCCACCCCACGCCCCGGGCACCCCGACCAGGGCCTCACCACCCGGGCGAAGCCCTAAGCCCCGCGCCGCCTCCCCCCGCCCCGGCAGCAAGGGGCCGCGCTAATCGCCTCAGAGGCGGCGGGGGCACGACGAAGGGGGGACGCGCCCGCGCGCCGGGCTGCACTGCCGGCGGTAGGGGGAGGGGAATGGGGCGCGCGGTCCACCCCATCCCCATCCTTCTCGCACAACCGGCGGCAGCACCCCCTTCCTCCTCCTCCACAACCCCATCCCACCCCCCAGTGCTCCCCATCCTCCTCCTGCTGCAGGCTGGCCCGGGCTGCCCGCACCTGAGCGGCCGAAGGCAGAGAGCTCCGGCTCCATCCCCCGCCGCCACCCGCAGACAGGGACCCGGAGCGCGGAGCAGGAGCAGCACCCCCCGCCCGCCGCCGCGCTGCTGCTGCTGCTGCTGCTGCCGCTGCGGAGGCGCCCAACTGCACATGTGCGGCGGCGCGCGCGCGGGCCTGGCGAGCCCGGCGGGAGGGGGCAGGGGAGGAGGGAGACCAACGGCCCCAACGGCAGTTCGGGCAGGGGAATGGGGGGGAGAGCGGGGGGGAGCCGGCTGGGTCCGCCCCCCTTCCCCGTGCTCCGGGGCGGGGGGAAGGGACAGGAGGAGTGGGGGGTCTCCGCCGGCGGCGGGTTGGCTGTCACTTCTCAACCCGCCTCTGCCCCCGCCGGTCGCCAGCTTGGCGGGCTCGCGGCCAGTCACTGCGCGCACCCCCCTCCTCCCAACACACACATACACGTACCCGGACCGCCCCCCCCAGCCCGCCCGCGGCCCCACACACCTGCCCGCTGCCGCTGTCCCGGCCCGCGCCCCAACCACCGAGGGGCTGCACGGGGAGTTGTGGGGGGGGGGGGGTGGGCAAAGGTGAGTGAGCGGGGCAACCCCTCCGCCGGACGCGCGCGCTCGAACGCGCCGCTCTTCCCTCTTTTTTTTTTTTAATTATTTTTTTTTTCCTGCAAACGGGGAGGGGGTAAAAAAAAAAAAAAAATTGAAACTTACACTTTTGTGCGTCCCCCCGGCGTGACGCTGCGCGCTGACGTCACGGGGTGTAGCGTGCCTTGCACGGGCACACGCGGAGCGGTTAAGCCAACCGCCCGCCCGCTCCGCGGGGAGCAGGGAGCATGCGCGGAGAGTTTCGCGCCTTCCGACTCGCCGCCCTGCGGCGCGGGCGCGCGGGAAGCATCGGCGCGAGATCGGTCTTCGGCCTGTAGAGCCGCGCTGCCAAAGGGCGGGAAGGCGCGCGGCGCCTCCGTGTCCCTTATCGCGGCCGAACACGGGGCTCCCCGGCCCCGCCGCCGCGGGCAGGGACGCGCCGGGCTGGGCCGGGCTGGGCTGAGGGTGAGCCCGAGCCGCCCTCGCTGCCGAGCAGGTTTCTGGGGGCGCGGGAGCCGGCAGGACACGGCAGGGCAGGGCAGGGCCGTGCGGTTGGTTGCCACAACATCCTGCTCGTGCTTCCTTCTCACGTACCGCCCGGCCGTTACTTCAGCAAGTTCGCTGACAGCCGCCATTGCTGAGATGAGGCTTTTGCAGTAATTCGAGTGGAAGTTTGGTGTTAACGCGGCTGCTGCGCTCAACTGTGAATGAGGCCAGGCCTGCACTTGTGTGGATTTCTGACACTTCCAGGGTGTGAAACGTGCGTGCCTCATGTGCTGGCTGTGTGCAGCGACAGCCATGTGGATGGTGCATGTGAGCTACGGGGCGTGATGTAATTACACAAGAATGGTGTTAATTCCTGGCAAAAAACCTCCCAGTGTGCATAGCGGGAGCCACAAAGGCAAAGCTGTAGTGGTGGATAGAACCATAGGATGGTTTGGGTTGGAAGAGACCTTTAAGGTCATCTAGTTCCAACCCCTCTGCGGTAGACAGGGTCACCTGACACTAGACTGAGTTGCTCAAGGCCCCACCTAACCTGGCCTTGAACACTGCTGGGAACTGGGCAGCCACAGCTTCCTTGGGAGCTTCCCCTCGATTGGAATATTGCAGCAAAGCGACAAACTGAAAAGCTGTGTTGGTTACAGGAGTGTGTATATGGCACTTAAATGGAGTGGAGGAAGCTGCAAATGCTTGTACATGCAATACCAAGAATGTGAGGTACAAGGCTGTTAATAATGGGATCAAGAGGGGAGCAGGAAGTAAAAGGGTTTTTTACCTAAAGCTGTGCTGCTTTGTAGTCATGCCTGGGAATGGTACACTGGTAGGGAATAGAAGATGCCACCAACAGAGCCACTATACAGCAACAGCACAGGTGTCAGAGAAGACACATTTCACCAGTTGACTCTGTATTTAGTTAATTATATATCTCACACAATTTTTAATTTAAGGCACTGGGGAGTTGTGTGTTATAGTAATGAAATGGATGCTACCTTTGTTTCTCAATAAGTAGCAATCTCTGAAGTTTTTCATTCACAGTAACCTGCTGCTCGCTGCTGTGGGGTTCTGTGGCAGCTCACATAATCAGCTAGAGTAGAAAAGACCTTTAAGATCATCACATCCCACATCCAACCATTACACCAGCATTGCCAAGTCCACCACTAAGCCATGTCACTGAGGGCCTCATCACAGTTTTTTAACACTTCCAGGGACGGTGATTCTACCACTTCCCTGAGCAGCCTGTTCCAATGCCTGAGCACCCTTTTGGTGAAGAATTCTTTCCTAATATCCAATCTAATATCCCTTGGCACAGCTTCAGACTGTTTCCTGTCATCCTGTTACCTGGGAGACCAGCCACCTCCTTGTTCTATTCTTTCAGGTAGCAAAGTAGCCATTATTACCCCACTGCTTCATTCTTCTTGACTAAGCTCGATAGCAGTGGACATCAAAGAAGGATGGAGATAATGAAAATATGTTTATAACTTTTCAGAAAGAGGCTAGAACTTTCACACACAGAAAACCAAGAAGCACCCCAAGCCAGCTGCAGAATAAGGTGTCATGAAAGACATCTCCAGTTGATAGTGCTGCTCTCCATCCTATGGGTCATACAGAGACAGTACATACCTCAAGTCCTTGCCCAGGCTGCCCACACACCCCTTTTAATGTTCATTACAGAAACAAAACTTTGTGAGACAGCTGAACAAGCACAAACAAGAGGGGCGGGCCTGGTTTGATAGCATTTATTGTGACACAAGACTGACTGCCCCAGCATACCCACTCCCAGGTGGTTTTTAGTAGAGGGTTGTTGACAGCTAATTTGAAGTATTTGTACCAGTGGAAAAGCCTTCAGCATTTCTCTAATCTCTGAGCACACCTCTCATGCATTTTGGAGCTTTAGGACTTTGAGTGGTGAAAGGCTATTCCACTTCACAACTGTTTTAAGTGTGCTTGAAAAGGAGAACAGATCACAACTTCAACCAGCATTAGCGGGGCAAAACCCTGCAACAGACACAAGGAAATTCTTTCAAGAAGTTATCTGATCTGTAACCAAAGATGAATACCAGAGGACATGCACATGGATATATTTTGACTGATACTTTGCTTGAGAATTGGAAGTCTGTCATCTTAAGAGAGGGACCTGTGCAAGCTCCAGGCTTAAAGAAAGACTCAATACCAGTTGACAAGTAGCTTACTGACAAGCTTGTCAGCATCTGCCCTGGTTGGGAGGTAGCATCTCCCTATTCCCAAATTTCTGCTGTATTTTAGGAAATAAAAAAAAAAAAAAGCTTGGTGCCATAACCTTGAAAGTATTGCCATTCCCCGATCTATTTTGTGCCCTAAGGCAGGATTGATTGTCCCTAAATCACTCTTGTCCCACCATCATCCAGTTTGCTCTTTGTCTCCAGCCATCAGGTTTTTTCTTGGTCTCCACTGTCCTCATGCTGTTTTCCCCACCAGGCAGTAGTAACTACTCGACAAGAGGTAGCGGGAGAGCAGCAGAGCAGCGCGTCTCTCAGACTACTCCATGGAGCTGGTAGAGGCATGTCTTTCCCTTCTGCCTTTTGTTTCCTTTAGAGTGTGTGTGGTGGGCCATGCATCTCCCAGCCCTTAGGACATCTTGCTGCTCTTCCTTCTCGCTTCACTAAATCTGTTGGGTTCCTTCTTTTCAGGTCATCTTAATAGTGGATGTCTGGTACCTGCTGCTCCTTACAAGCTATTGTGGTTTCTGACAAAGATGTTGATGCTGTTAGCGTGGCTCAACTTCTATTACTCGGGGGTCCAGTTTCCTCCACCTCCAGGAGTACCCAGGTGCTGGAGCACTGCCAGGATTTCTTACAGAGAAGAACTGCAGATCCTTCCCTAGACAAACCCCAGGAGTGCTTTTGTGGTTAGAGTGTTCCTGGGTTCACTCCAGCAGGCAGCAAGACCATGCTAGGTTTTGCACACCCTCTGTCAAGCATCATCATACAGTGCTATTCTGCATTCAAGGCACACCCACACATGCCTCTGCCCACAAAGCAGAGGATGTCCAACTGTAAAAGAAGTAAAATACAACAGATTGTGAGGCAACTTTCTTCTCATCTTTGAGGATTATAGGAAATAGGAATTCTTACAGCTTTTAGAAAGCTATATATGCCTGTGGACTGGGCCACCATGACAGCGGTGCTTGAGCCATTGTAGACCCACATCAGTCAAACTGCAAAAGCTTACCTCACAGCTCCCACTAGGCATCTTCCTACTAGGGGACTGAAGTGGTCTGTTTTGTATGGGATGAGCTGTAAGCAAGGTGGTTGTTGGTCCATATATACCAATCTGACACAGGGGACAGGGCAGTGACTCAAAAAGTATGAGCACTACCCATGCTATCACCTTTTAAAGTGTTTTGTTTCCAGGGAACAATGACCAACGGTAGCAGTTAAGGGGTAACATACAAGAACTTGAATTTTCAGAGAGAAAGCCACACAAAATGAGCAACCAATTGCACCCACCTCCAAAACAAACCAACCAAAATAAAACTAAGCCAAACCTAAATCAGTTACACTGAATGAATTCCACTCCCTTCAGCTCAGCTTCACCACAGAAATATTCTCTCGTCACTGAGGATGTTTCTATCCCCTATCAGCTTTTCCATATTCAAATGATGCTAATCATTAGCTAAAAGAATGGTACAGTCAAAACAAGCTGAAACAAACATTGCCAGAAAAGACCACCTGTTCTTCAACAAATCAGATTTTCCTTTCAGGGCTTCTGGATCTCTGCTTTAATTTTACCAATTCAACACAGAGAGAGAATATTCCAGAGTACAAGCATCAGATTCCTGAAAAGCTGCAATTGTATCTAAGTTGTCGAGTTGTGAAATACTCTCCTTATTTTCCATACAGGCACAACCGATCACTCAGAAATAAAGTCTGTTGTTTCTGTCCTAAGACTGTATCATGAGATCACCCCATTTTACATGGAATCATGCATGGCACCATTTCAGGAAACATTTACAGTATCTCAGTACATCTGATTGTAAACAAATTTATCATATGTCCAATAGGATTAGTAATTTGAACTTGCATCTAATAATTAGGCAATCCAAATCTACAGACAGGGACAGAACATTGATACTCAGATGAGACTCCTATTTCTTTCCCCAGTTCTAATGCATAGCCAAATCACGACTGAATCAAAGATTATTTGGGAAAGAAGTGACAGACATGATACTTGCTTTTACTTTTTGGACATGGTATCAAAAGGACTCTTCACACAACTCCTTTAAAAGGTAATCAGGAAAATGTTTTCCTTAAGAGGCACAAACCATCAGTATTTCCTACTCTGGAAAGTTCCAGTTAGGAGAGAAGTAAAACTAGCAGTTTATTTTAAAAAAAGGTTTACTCATCACAGCTGTAACACTTTGTAATAGTTTCAAGGGCCGGGACATAATGGAAACCATACAGAGGTCTCTACCATGGTCTGTCACAGACACTTTTCTTCTTTCCTGAAACATAGATGGCAAACTACATATGAAAATATCTTTCAAAACCAAAATGAAGCATTCAGAAAGGAAGCTTGTATTTCAAGAAGCTATGAGCTAGGTCAGTGGATAGAGTAACACATCTCTCCCTAGTACAATTAAGAAACACATTTTTGTGAGGCACCTGAAAAAGAGTAAAAGGTCTGAGCTAGTAGATTTGTAAATGGTGCCATAAAACTTTTAAATTACTTCTGTATTTTGAATACAAAATACTGAAATAAACCAACAAATCCATTTCAAGTTTCTTTTCTGTTACAGATTCCTTTTATTAAAAAGGCCACCCTGTTTATTCATAGGGCAGTTTTTTCCTCTACATTTCTCACTGTTCCTTGGTTACTTTTGAAACCATTGGAAGAAAAATGGAATTGCAATACATTTTGCAGCCTTTATGAAGCATCAGTGCCTGGAAGAAAGCCCCAAGTCCAGCGAGCAAGAGCTCAAATATGATGAGGCCTACCCTGCCCTAACAGTATATAGACACTCCAGACTACTCCAAGCTGCATTTTGCTAAGCCTACCAGATGTCAGAGAAAACACAGGGCTACTGAGAAAACTGAAGCTACTATGGTAGAGGAAGAAGGTATTAAAGCACACAGATCCATCCAAAGCTCCATTTTGCTACTTGGAGGACAGCTTTCATTTTAATTGGTGATTTAAATCCATGTAACATGCATTTTTCTAAACACTTTTGGGGTATTAAAGATCTTCCAGATGACACTGTAAAAATGACCTACAGCGTTAATATCTGTAATAGTATTGACTTTAGCAGATAAACCTCAAGATGATTTTTAAATTGTTGGAGCAGACTACAGTCTGTGAGTGAGCTTTCTCTATGACACTTAAGAGAATGGGCTTTTACAAGGCTTATCCAGCTACGTGTAACATTTTAAAGAACAACACACATGTATTTCAGATCACATTCAAAACACTGTATTTTAAAAAACCATGATACTTTGGAGAGAATAACAGTTTAGTCCACATAAATGTGACCTATCAAGTAATGGAGTTACAAATACACATCCAGTCTGCCATTTTTAGTTTTGTGCAAATTAATTTACCTAAAGTAACTCCAAATCTAGTAAAGTGTCAAATATCCAACCTCCAGAGTTCCAGAACTTAAGTTTTTCCACATCTACTTGAAATTAGACTTCCCAGTTTTAGTGCATTTATTTTTTATTCAAAACAAATCAATCTGTAAACAACTGCTGCAGCAGCAGTTAGCAACAAAAATGGGTGACAAGTGTCAGTCTTCCAATGTAACTTAAGCGATGCCCCTTTTTACTGTCAACTTTTAATCAGATATGTAAATAAATACAAGAACTAGCACAAAGAAAAGTTGCCACTCTAAGAAAATACATTATATGCTGTGATTTGGAACAAAATATCATACAACATTGGCTGCATCATTTGCAGTATGTATCTGACTGCTTAAAACAGTTCGATGCTAAACAGTTAAACCTTTTATTGGTGTAAAGGACTATGCTTTTACTCACTGTCAGAAATGTGTTTTGAAATTAAAATTCCTACTAGTATATTAAACTCCTAGATGTGAAAATGACTCAAGTCATTTAGTGAAAGAAGATACCATAGGCACCATAATATATATCTATATATCTATATCTTTCTTTTTAAACAAAATCTGGTGATGAACCAGCAGTAACAGGATGAAAATTAAAAGGCACATTCAGGCAAAAGATAATCAACAGAGTTTTCATGATGCCATATTTTAAAAAAATAATTTATGTTCTGTATAAGTGACTGGATCAGGAACAAATATTCTGGCAGATTCTAATCTGTCAGAGAGAAAGTAAATTTTGTACAAGTTGTGCAATTCAAATTATGTAACTGTATCTTAAATAGTGAATCTTGTTTTGTATTTATGTCTGTATAAGGCTTATAACCAAGTGCACATTAAGAGGACTGACTACTCAAAACCCCTTGTCTTCCGAGTGCATAGAAATACAATGAGCAACGAAGCTATTCCTTGCAAGAAGATGGATACTTGTATATGTGCAAATCTTAATCAAGTACTTGAGCGTCTTTCGGGTCTTGGAACACATTTCATAATGGCAGCTCTCCACAGGGCAGGGGCAAGTAGAAGGCTCAGAGTAGTCACACTCAGAATGAGAAGATAGACCTGAAAATTGCAAATAAAAGCCATTACCTCTTAGTTACGTGGTAAACTTAAGAAGTGATTAGAAGTTTGAGGAGATCAAACTCCTCTAGACAGTATGTTCAGGAGACTACACTTGTCTTCCTAACCAGTTATGCATACTGCTACCAAAGCAAGTAAGTGCATGCTCAAATTATTTGTTTACCTGGTTTGAAGATACAATTACAAAAACAATGTTATGAGCTTATAGAAAAATTATTTACATGTACAGTGAAGAGGTCTATTTTGAAAGTTCAGTGTTTGCTAACAGGTCAATGGCTAAATACCTTCTTATTAAAAGTAAACCAAAACAACAACAATAAAAAAAACCCAACTAACCACCATGACAACAAAATACTACCATATAACCCCCACCCACCCACCCAAGCTATTGTGGTTTAATGATACAATGGCTAAGCTAAGTACTATTTTATACACTAAAAAAAATCCCACACAAAAATCCCTTTAAGTCATACTGCACATCATCTGAAAGAAAGACCTTAGCTACATAGTCTGAATGAGTCTCATAAAACAGCAGGAAGCAGTTTTGAGGTCTCTAACAGAAGAATGGCTTATGGAAATTTTAGAGCTATATAAACCTGTACATAGATAATAACATGAGAGCTGCCATAAAAAAAAAAAAGTAAGAGCCTACAGGCTTCCATGTGCAGTGGGTGGGACCCTAACCTGGTTCTGTGATTACGTATGGGTATCTTGAAATTCAAGACAAACATACAAGATTTATAACTCCTAATTATATGCACAAATGAACATGAAAATGAATCACCTTTGCCTACAAGTGAACAGCATCATGTAAGTTTTTCACACATGCTTTATCTGGAATAGCTTCCAGCATTATACAGCCCACTTGCTCACACAATGAAAAGCTTGAGGTGCCAGCAGAGTATTTTTGTGAGCAGAGATACAGAGGAGAAAGCAGACAGCACTAGAAAATGAGGTCAGTTGTTGTTTCTTCTGCAAAGGATTTCAAATGAACAAGCTTTGCAGGTAAAAATTACAAGTTTGCCTGTTTGTTTAAATGTTAAGGCAATTTCCACTTCACTATATCTGCTCTCTAGCTCTTATTTACCAATATTCCCTTACTCAAATCCTGTACTCTGTTACTTCTTTCTATAGCTATATCAAGATTTTAAAAGCAAGGGCTTCTCGGTGTTAGTGACATGGGTGCTATCTACAGCTCCCTACTCAGTTAATAAAGATGTTGTAAGAACAATTAAGGTAAAGCATTTATAACTAAGCTATTTAAATGTAAAACTCACTATTTAATATTTTAAAGGACAATATGAAACAAGTGAAAAACAGAACTAAGAACTCTGCCAGGGACATACATGTCTCCAATTGTATACGTTGATTCTATTTGTTAGCAGTTGAGAGATACCAGTGTACTGGTATTTCAAATACCAGTCATTATATTTCACAATATTTCAAATACAGTGTCATACAAAACCCCAGTAAGCTTTTCAGGTGCAAGCCCCAAAGTTAGTAAATATAGAATAGCTTACCTCCCTAGATATGATCCCTGCTCTACGTGCTCTACTTCCCAGAACAAAAGAGAATTCACTGACTTGTGCCAGTCCTGCTGAGACAATCCACTTGATATACTGGCTGGTCTTTGGAAGAATCAGAGAAAGGACAAGCACTGCCAAGACAAACTTGAAAAGCAAGAGTTTTGGGGGGTTATTGTGGGTTTGTTTTTTAAATTAAAAAGCACAGTAAGTAAAATAGTTAAATCTTTGTGAGATATATAGCATCAAATATAGTAATTCTGAACATATACTAGTGGACTTTTAGTGTGTCTTCTGTATTAAGAAACAAATGTACATTGCACAGTAAAAATTAGTATATTGTTTACTATAATAAAAACATTTGATAGATTTGTCACAAATTCCAACCTAGATAAACAGATGTTTCTCCATGTGTAGCTTACTTTTAACATTAAATACAAGCCTTTTTTTTCCTAACACCCTAAGCTTGTTCTATCAAACTATATTTTAATCAGCAAGATTCTTCCAAATACAGCTTTACAGTAAAGCTGTAATATTTTCTGTTATATCGGATGCTCAGTTCTTGCACAGAATTTTCATTTGGGCATGTGGCACAAAGATTATTTAGACTAATACAAGATTAAAAAAAAGGAAAAACAAATACCTTCATTATGACCACAGACAACGTAAGGAATAGTAAGACTGTAAGTTCATATATTACAAATGTGGGGAAAACATGAAGTCCTAGGAGGAAAGAAAATATTTCAAAGTTTAAGTCCACTATCTTACTATGACAATTTTCTGAGTTAATAACAGATTTAATTGCAAGACTGTATTTAAAAAAAAACCAAACAAAAAGCCCTAACACAGCTACCAACTCTACCTTCTTGATCACTGAAGCACTTCCTGCATTTATCCAACCATTATTCCTTCAGAGAGCTTTAGAACAAACAATATTACAAACTGAGTTAAACTGTAGATGACTGATGCACAAGCACTTTCATTTATAAAGTTTCTCTCTTTCACACCAGTCAACAATCCAGAATCTGAACTGAAACACACCTCTAATAAGAGCTATAAAAATACTGCTGGAAAACAATTCCATTGTTCTGCATAATGACTGTAACATACACTTTACTCACTGTTTCAACACTGTTGTACTGCATGGTAATGGGACTATCACTGTGGAAGGATCATGACAATCAGCATTGTATAGACTATAGAGCTACATCAGAAAATGTAACTATTTGATCTCATGACCCTTACTTGCCAACACTGAAAGTCACCTGAACTGGAAAAGTCACTTAGGACTGGAATCAGTAAAAGGCAAAAAAACTCCATGCACAGCCCTAACAATTAAGGAATTACATAAAACTCCATTGCTGTGATGTTGTTGGGGTTTTGAGTGTGGGATTTGTTATTGTTTTGTTTTTGTTTGTGGGGTGTTTTGTTGTTTTTTTTTTTGGGGGGGGATGGGTGTCTCTGCTGATGGTTTAGTTGTTTGGGGTTTTTTTCTTCTCATTGTTTGGTCATTTTAATTCAATGAATATAGAAACAAGAACCATAAAGAACACAGAAATTGAAAACTAAATCCTGCTAACATTAAACGTAAGAAAAAGAAGTATTTGTTGGAGAAGCCCTGGAAGAATCTAACAGCTGATTAAGAACATGTTTTCTTCCTATGGTATGAGGAACTTATGCAGGCAAACATAACTTACTTTTTCTTAAAAGCTCTTAAAAAAAGGAACCAAAATAATGGTGGTGTTCCTGATAAAGCCATAATAGTTGGCAGTTCTCCAACCAAGTTATTTCTGGTGAAGGACAAGAATTTAGCTTCCTAAAGCATGAGGCATGTAAATCGATGCTGTAACTTATTTTAATGCAAGGCAAGTTCTCACTAATTTTCCCTGCCTCATAGCACTGTAGACCCAGAAGAACTAGAGAGCTAAGGGTCATTTTCCCTTCTTGAGTGCTCAAGAGAAGTTACTTACAGTAAATTCACAATGTATTGTGGATAGAAATGTATGTCAAGTACAACAGAGATCTTTATACAGGTACTGCCCTGTCAGCATGTATGCCTCGTTTTATTTCTTCATGTCTTTCCAACTACTTAAGTGCAAATGCAAAAGACTATGAGAATAATGAAAGAGATGGCAGAATAAGAGGGAAAAACATCACACCACAAACGTAAGTCCTAATATGTGCACACATGTTCATGGACAGGAAAAGTATTTTTGTACTATGCACATTGTTCATTCACCTCTAAATTGGTCTGAGAAACACACATGAAAAGCAACTAGATAAATACAGCCTGTAACAATGTAATGTTTGATATGAGGGCCAATTCTACCACATCTGGAATTAGTTATTTTAGGAGGCTATAAATATAGGCTAGTGCTCTCACCACTACTGGTGGAGATACCTTTTCAGTACTGCAGCAGACAAGCAGGCTGAAGTCCATTCAAACTGCTCCCTGATGTGGGGATTATTACCATATTTCAAAGAGCTGAGCCACAAACTACCACAGATTTCTATACCAATGCAGTGGAGGTGAGTGTTTGCAAGATGAAGCGAGCCTAAGCCTGCTACTTACACTATTCTGAGCAAACAAATAAACATCCCAGAACACAGACATGTTTGGGGGGAATAAATTCCACCATAGTGGATTTCAGGGTCATTACAGACCTTTGCCCCAGTCCTAGATGAAAACTTGGCATAAAGCCAGAAGTCATATCAGACTTCTGTACAGGCACATGAAGCCTTCCTGACATCAGTGTCATCAGAAAGATTTGCCTTTCTGGACAGAAGGTGCATGAATACGGCCATTTATATCAATGGGTTGAATCGTACTTTGTGACAAAGCTCTAGAGTCACTGTGGACTTGTTCTGCAAAATGGAAGAAACACTTCAACCAAATAATTCAAGAACTTCAGCACCAACATCAGGTAGCATGTGGCATGCTGGCCTGTAACCAATAGCTTGGATATAATTTAACTAGATTTCTATAGAGCTGAGCATAAGCCACTGAAGTTCAATTCTAAGCAGTGTTCTTGAATAACTGGAATGAAGGCCTTGGGGTAAAGGTAACCTTACACCAACATTGAGCCAAAAAGCACAGTTCACTCATATAAGCTGAGTCCATCAATCTGCTGGGTAATTGCTAAACAGCACACCAAGATCCAAATGTCACGACCAGATCCAGCATCAAGAAAAGGAATCTTGGAGATCCTTGTTGGCAAACAAGATTACAGAAACCAGAACTCTGTTGGTCAAATTTGAGCTAGTAGAATTAATTCTAACACATCTAGTTCAAGATGTCCTTGCTCATCGCAGGGGGGTTGGACTAAATGACCTTTGAAGGTCCCCTTCCAACCCAAACTATTCTATGATTCTATGATCTTCAAGACATCACTCAAAAATTACACTACTGATCCATCTGGATGCTGTAGCTACCAAGTCTTAATGAACCTAGGACCATAGGTAGCAAATGCAGTAATTGCTACAGCTGTGGCTAGCTCATTAAGTAGCAATGGGAGAACCCAACATACATCTCGATCTTTCTGCAGTGAATTCTACTGTCAGCCCTGAG
Source organism: Melopsittacus undulatus (assembly GCF_012275295.1). Classification (NCBI taxonomy): domain Eukaryota; kingdom Metazoa; phylum Chordata; class Aves; order Psittaciformes; family Psittaculidae; genus Melopsittacus; species Melopsittacus undulatus. The sequence goes on along the minus strand of NC_047528.1, from coordinate 60,463,893 downwards.
AGCTTGAAACCTCCAAGTTTCATTGTGTTTCAGTAGGACAACAAAGCATTACAGCTGGACTGATAAAACTATACATGTCACCTAACAAATTAAAATTAGGATCTTCCTTTGGTTTCTCTCAAATTCAACAGAAACATTAAGAGGCTTATCAGAGAAACATTGTGTGCATGTTTGGTCTGGACAATGGTCAGCATCGCCCCACTTCTGAAGAAAAACACTGCACCATTAAAGAGTTTTCAGCATGTTGCATTCAAGGTCAAAAACTGACCATGAGATTTACACAGAAGGGAGACTTGGAGCCTGGCAAGTGAGTACATCTGTACAGTATATTGAGAACACTCAGCTTTGTCAGTCACTGGAAATAATCTGCCTCCTCACCAGATGCAGATAGGGGGTCCTTTATGAAAAGCTATCAAAACAAAATGATGCAGGGGTGGAAATGGAAGGATCTGAGTACTAGGTACCAAAACAGAAACAAGAAAAAGAAGTCTCAAATTCTGAAGTCCAGATGTTCTCTCTGAAATATTAGTAAGGACAGAGGCAAACAGGAACTCTCTAACCTCAGCAGGTTGCATAAAGAGCCAGAAACCTTGAAGAATGCACACACGCCTACTGACGAAGACCAACTCCAAGTGCAGCTGTTAATGCCTAACTGCAAAGGTGTACTATTCCCACAAATGCACTAATGTGCAACTTTGAGAGAAGTAGGCAATCAGGTCATGCTAAGGACAGGACCACTGTTACAGATACTACACAAACAAGTATTGTTCAGCTCAGGTTTTAGGTAGGATTTCTGTACTAAGGAGGATTTCTGTAGGATTTCTGAAGGATTTCTGTAGTAAGAACACATAAGTAGGCATTTAAGACAAGCAACATAGGAACTAACTTTTCTAAATCACATATTTAGTTACTTTTCAATTAAGACCTTTTTTTTCTCTATTTATTCATTATAAAAGGAGCAGAAATGCTAGTACTGCAGTGGTGTAGCACCCACCTGAGGATCTCAACTGTTTCTGCCCTCTAGAATAAGGTGCCTTCTTACACGGGGGGGAGGGGGTGGAAGAGGGGGAGGAAAAATCTTTCTCTATGGCTTTATATAATTTAAAATAGTAAATCTATGTATTTATAGATGCATATAGTTTGCATTTGTACATATAAAAGTGAAGAGCAAGCAAGAAGTGTTCTTTGTATTAGATTGCTTTTAAAAAAGCTTAAGGATACTTTTTATCCTACTTGGGTTTTTGCAACATCTCATCTCTCCTTTTTAAAATCGACCTCCTTGCCAACTCCCGGAACTTCCTGTTAACCACAACATTTGAAAGCAACTGAAAGTAAAGGTGGCAAAGGTGGGATAATGTTTCTTGGGAGGGAGGATTTTTTTGTTTGCCCTTTTTTTTTTTCAATAGGTTTTGTTTTCATTTTTTACAAGCAAGTGTCGCCTCTTGTCAGAGGCCACAGCTCTGATTTTTTAGCTTTCTTCAGAGGCAGGAAAATCACCCATTTTCTGTAAAACCATACAAACTTCTCAGGCAATTTTCTTTTATTTACCTTTTTGCAATTCAAATGGTAACAACAGTTTATAAAAGATTTTTAAATTTCTATAAACAGAACTAATAAAATTATTCCCTTACAGTATAATTTGGGCTATGTGGAGCTCTGCCAGCATGCCAGCTAAGGTCCTGCAGTTTTCTTGTACTCTACCAAAGTCTTATCTCTAGTCTTAATTTATGCAGTTGCAAGAGTATAGGACAGTATTTTTGTTCCGTCCTTTGTAAAATTAACTTTGCACTTATAACTGTCATGTTTTGTATCCCTGATAACACTACCTACTCCATCACCATCTTAGTGAAACACAAACAACTTGCCTGTGAGTATTCAGCAATTACTCATCCAACACTGTCAGTTATAATGGCCCAAGAGTTTTACTGTATCACACCACTTTCCTCCCTTTATTAAAAGGGTAAATTATTCAAATAAACATATATGTTACTAAGCAATCTGACTGATCAGCATAAGCTATTATCATGGGCTGGGTAAAACAAAAATCAAGACTGACAAGCATAACACCCACACAAAAACCTTTTCCCCTTAAAATTTTTAGGTATATGTTTTAAATAGTGTGAAGTCAGAATTAAAAATAAACTCTCATTAAAACAAGAACTGACAGTACATCATGGAAATTGCTTACAAAAATGAATATTACATTTAAAATATTAGCAAAGGCAAACCAATATTGTGGTCAGTTAACAGTTTAGTATTTTAATAAAACAAAAATCTATCCCCTCTCCTCAATTTGTAGACATTTTTTTCCTCCTCTCCCACATTTGTAGGTTAATGCTGTATGTTAAGGAAGTTTTATTAGTAGTTACCTATGGATGCAAAGAAAATGATGGCAAGAAAGTCACGTATTGGTTCAATACAGGACATAATCTCCTCAGTAACCATATGACCCTGAGAAGAGATCAGAGCTCCGGCTAAGAAGCATCCCAGCTCCATTGAAACATCCAACAGCTCTGTGATCTGTCAAGGAATAACAGAGAATCTATTGCTGTTCTCTAGCCCCAAGTGACTTTATACACCATTTTACAGTAAAGTTACAAAACTACATTAAACAACATAGGAAATTACTATGTTGTTATGCAAGATCAGCAAGTTCAGTGTAATTACTTCAGTTTTATGCAGTGCTGTTTTTATACAAAAGACTGACAAACCTTTCATGTTTCCCCTCCATGTCACCCCTTCCCCACAAAAACATTAGTAGATTTCTTAATCTACACTGTAATGCCGCGTGTCTCTTAAGGATAGCATCTGATTTCACACAAACAAGGAAGACTGTAACAGCTTTGGAGTCAGAATTACATAATACATGGAGCCTTTAAGGAACAGCATATTTTCCAGCTGTCAAACACAGCGAAGAAAAGAAAAATAAAAGGCTTGTAATTTGGAAGAATAGCCTCAATTTAGCAGAAGTCCCAGGCATAAATTATATGTTATTATTGTGAACTGGACTTAAGTGTGCCTGCGTCCTTTACTGAATAGGGATGCATTTAACCATGTGAAGTAAACTGCTGAAAAGGAGCCCAATATCTGTTTGAAAAGACTGCTTCTTTTTTATTGTGTGAATAGGGTACTAGAAGGAAGAGATGAAACATGTGCAAAGAGACTGAACTAAAAACAAAGCAACTGCTTCAGGCAACACTCGGAACATCAAAATAAGCAAGTAGCACTTTTAGTAGGTATAAAGTATTTAAAATAATTACTTTATGCTGCTACAGATGGTCATCTTACGGAGAAAGCTCAATGCTATTAATATTAATAGAAGACTGAAGATTTATTTCCATACTAATTTGGATTAAGCAACAATACACTGTAGTATATTTATGGACAACATTCATCACATCTTGAACAGTGTTACACTGTAAGGTATGAAGCTAGAACTCAAGTGACTTGAAAGTAATGGAGGAGAGCAAAAGGCATAATAAACAAGTCTGCAAGCTATGCATAAAATGCCACCTAAAAGTAAACCCCAGACTTTTGTGTATTGAAGTATTAATGCCCAAGTGCTCATCACGTAACTCCAATAGTTCGTAATTTATTGCAAGACATTTAAAAACACGAATGGGTTTTGTTAACTAATGTAAATAGCTGCTTATTAGGCAAACCCAACAAAAATAATGTTATAACTTCACTCACATTTTAAAAGAAAAGGAATTTTCGCACTTTTTGCCACAATTTGAAGCTGTCAAGGTGGAAGAAATACATATTTAAAAAGGCTTCAAAATCACCAAAAGATTAATAAGATAAATAGTTTCAAGTAGGAAACACGTTCTTCTCCATCAAACATCAGTTGTTTTAAAAGCCACAACCTCTTGAGTATGATTAAAATCCAATGTAGCCTCTTCAAATAAAGTTGGAATTATTTTTACTATCCAGCTATAACACACATACACTTAAGTATTGTCAGCCATAACAGAGCTCCAGATCAAAACTTTCATAGCTGACATTTTAAGAATTCCCATGTACACGCTCAGGTTGCCATATAAGATGGGATTTGGCACATTTTGTATCAGAACTGCCTGATACTGTGCTGTTGTAAGAATCACTATTCAATCAGGGAGCAATTTAAGGGTGAAACAAACACACTTGTTCAGAATGAATCTCACTTAACTGGAGCAAACTCTACATCCATCTGGATTTGCTCCCACCAAATAAAATCTGAATTTCCATTCCTTCACTCTATGATAAGTATGAGCTCAGGGGCCTGGCAGAAAATGAGGCAGATTTTGCTATTTCTTGTCTGCTCACTAGGTACTACACAACTTAATGTCTACAAAATCTATAGATCAGTCTTAAGTATGAAGTGACTGAGAGGGCGAGAACCAAAAATTACGTAATTTTCTTAACCCTATCCCCCCTTCTCCAGTTTGTCCTTTTGATTTATATCCAGATTTATACAGGCACTCCTTTCGCTATTCCCATCCTGGTCTCTGGTTGTCTAGTAATAGTAACAGTAAGGCGATATACTTCCTCATATACTAAGACCTGTAGCTTCAGAGTTTATTATATATAACATGTGGGTGCACACAAACACACGCACACTGGAGAGGGTTTGTTTTACTGGCAAAAAGGCATTCTCAGCAAAATTCCTTAAATGAGCAAAACTTGGAAAGTAGTTTGCATTTAGTATTCCCTTTCTGCTTGCATCATTGTTAATGTTTCGCTTTCAGCAAAGAGAGCTCTAACAATTACTAATCCCTGGGCACTGTACTGTCATTTCCTCAACTCCTACATTACAGAAGGCTTTTTTAGTCAAAATGAAATGAAATGTTTTGTCAGCTTATATGTTTTTTCCCAGTACAATTTAGTTTTCGGTTGTTTTCAAAGGTTCCATTTTACTCAAATTCAGGAAGGATTGCTTTGTTTTCACTAGAATATTGGATTTTTATGTTCTAGCAGAGCAATAAATAAATATCACTGCTATTATCTGTTCCAGTTGAATTTCCACCATTTGCTCAGCAGTTATTTTACCTATATTTTCTAATAATGTGTATCTTACTGATACTGTAGTCATCATAGAAGCTTAATGAACATGGTGAGTCAGTAAATTTAAAGAAATCCCTGATGGAAAGAAATGTATTAGAATTCCAGACTTTAGTAACTTAAATCTGCAAAAGAGTAAAGAGGTGAATCCTAAGCTTGCATTTTAAAGAAGTCTTAATGAAAACAGAAATAATTTTTAGTGATCATTCCAAAATCTCCATCTTAACTGTATTTTAATTATTAACTAGAATATTTGAGACTAAGGAAGAACTGTAATCTTCTCCTTTTAATTGACAAAAAAAGAGTTCATAAGCATGTTATGAGCAATTGAAAAGTATTCTAGGCAAACAAGGAATAACATTCCTAATACACTGCAGGAAAAAGTATGTACATTTTCTCATATAAAGTACTAACACCTATGTTTTCTTTTAATCTTTTCAGTATATAAAGTAAGCTGGCAATTTCCCTCCATTTGCTACGTCATCCCAGGTCAACCACAAGGCAGTCAAACTGGAAGGCACTTCTTCCACACCATGTTTAGGCACAGTCCTATGAACATATAAGTGCTAACCTTGCCAGGTCAAGTTTTATTTTTTCCCCAGTTTATTAGGAATCATTCAGCAACATGTTTTAAAACATACCAAAACTGACCCCTATTGTCATTCAGGTATCTTAGCAATTCATTATCAGAACAGTATTTTAAACAATTATCCTTGTAATGTTTCTGTACGTAGAGAATGTGAAAAACCAACACTACACCAGTGAACACTGTGGCTGACTTACAACATATTCTTCAGCTCATTGTGGTATGTATTTCAACCTAGAAGTACCAGTTTGGCCATCAATCCTAAATGGATATTTAAAACCATAAACTAAATTTGCTTATGCTGTGATTCAGGAGAACAGTTCCCCCAATTCAGAAACAAAACAAACCAAACAAACAAACCCCACACAAACCACCACCAAAAAAAAAAAAAAAACCCAACCAAACCCAATACTTCTGTAACTTAAAGCTCAAAAAGGAGTTGCTGAAAGTGTAGTAATGATCTACTGAACCTTCGTTTCTGCTGACAATGTGACACATACATGACCAAAAGATGTACAACTGTGTTTGAAAGTCAGTTGTACTTTTATAGGATTTGCACTTGATACAATCCCCCTACCTGATCTGCCTACTAGTTGAGGGACAAAAGGGGGGAATTTCAGTTATCTCTGAGAATACCTGGGAACAGAAACAGGCATCTTCAGCTCCAAACCTTGGTAAAATATCTTATATTTGATACTGGTTACATCTCTTTAAGTTAGTTTATTAAAAAGAGACAAAGAATCTCTTTCAGATTTAATGAGTTGCAGTATGTCTCTTAGGGTTTCTAAATGAAGTGCAGAGTCAGCTTTGGTTAAAACCACTAGAATATGCACTCACTTTACAAATTGAAAAGCTTTCTTAGAATTACACCAGTATGGAAAATTCTGTGTTTGCACATAATTATACAAATTCTGTCAATATTTAGGCCTAGGCTTTCCAAGCAAAAAGATCTTTGCAGGAGCCACGGCAGTTCAATTGTTTTCCTACCTGACACCCAAAAGCCTAAATTTATCCTTCACAAATACATGCATCATTTTTAAATCAAGTAAGATTGCCATCCCTCATCCTATGTTTTTATACCTGACATAATGCAGCATCTATGCTATATACCAGTTAAGATTTGTTTTCCAGAAGATTTTTTTGTTGAGCTGTTCTACTGGACAACCAAATGTGTTTTTGTTTTGCTTTGGTTTTTTTCAGTATTATTTTTCTTTAAGCCTCTGTGCTCAAACCACAACTGGTAGCATTACCATAATGAATGTATCAGTGTCAGTGAATATCAAGCATCTCAACTGGTTTAATGAGGTTGCATGAAGTATCTTTTGTACTGTTCCTTTTGATACATTATTTATCAACTTTAAAAGGAAAGTTTTTTTCACTCAAAGTACACAAAATATTTGTTCCCCCACAAATGCTTCCCATGCTGAAGTAACATTCTGGTTTTGCAGTATGAATTCTATACACTCAAACATATTCTACCTCCTTATATATGTTAAAGTCAGTAGACAAACTCCTTGTACATTTGATAGGTGATTTGGGCACAATACACCCAATTCAATCAGATCAGTCTATGTAGGCCATATTTTTAATGAAAGCAAGGCTGCTTCTAGATACCATATTTTATGCAACTTCTGTGGTTTGGTTGTTGTTTTTTATTCAAGTTGTTGTACAAATGTTACATCTGCTTGTTAGAAAGTAAAAGCTAGTTTTGTTAATTCTCTTATATGGCACATTTGGAATGTGAATAGGTGTTTAGAGGGATAGCATTTTTCATGTATACAGAAGAAATCAATGAACTGTAAAGCTGTGCTCCCACTAACTTCTTTCTTAACCTTCTCCCTGAAAGCGCTGAGCTATCTCTGTTGACTTGTAATAAAGTAAATACCCCTAAGAAATGAAAAAAAAGTGCAGGAACATTTTGGGATATTTTTTCCTCAGAAATTCTCAGAGGACATAACAATCTGCACATCCAGGATAATGAAGTTTCAAACCCACAACATTATTAGTGACCATCACATTCTGTTCTCCAGCAAAATAATTTTTTTTTCAGAGGGCTGAAACATGAGATAGAAACAAATAGAAAAAATTCAGATGAAAATGAACCAAACACAAAAGGGATACCAGAATCTATGAATCTTAAGGCATTTCTCTACTTTCTCAGCTTCATGCCAAATTGTTATACTCCCACAGAAAATTATTTTATAATAAAAACCATACCGAAAATTTGCTATTGAAAAGAATCTTGCAAGCAAATGTCACAATCAGGCACTATCAGTATCTCAAAAACCATCCTAAATTATTTTTCAGAAACACACAAAGTAGCCAAAATTAAAACTGAAATCACAATTCTTTAATTGGCTGAAGTTGCCAGCAGAAGTTAAGCTGACTGACATTCAGATTTTATTTCTTCTTACTCATCTATGCTGTAATGTATGAATCATCTGTGCATTTGGGGTTTGTTTAAAAACATTTTAAAACCAAATAATTAACTACAGAGGTACACGGATATGCAACAGTAATTGTGATGGCTTTTGTGATACTGATGCAGTCAGCTACTGCATGTATCACAATATTTTATTAATTTAAAAGATTACCGTTAACATAAGGAAGATGAATGCAGTTATTCCTAGGATGAGGATTTCTTTATTCCCTTTGCTTTCTGTATGCAACTTGCGATAATACGGTCCTATGAGGTAAGTCTTTATAACAAGACATATAAGAAAAACAGCAGCCAGAGAAAAGAGAATTTGGCCAATCAGTATCAATATTCTCAGTACTTCCTTGAAAATGCTGGAAGAGAAGAACAAATAAAACATTTCTTTCAAGTGCTCTCATGCTTCCCAATCAGTTTCCCTTAAAAACATCTAATGCCACAGATGTTCAAAACTGAGTAGGTTCAGCAAGGTATTTGTATACGTTAGTAAACAAGATGAATACTAAATCTGCCAAGTGCCCAGCAACCTTTTTTACAGCCTAGAATTTACTTTTCTGTTGACTGATCATCGAGGTAAGCTATCAGGCTCAATAATACTATTGCATAGTCTTTGACGAGAATATGTCTTGAGGGAATAAAGTAACTGAAGAAATTATTTTTTTACAATAACAAAATTTCACTACAAATTTCAAGTACTGGACAGGACTAAGGCAGCTAGAGCAGAAAGAATATCCTCATGCAAATGACAAGTACAAATAGTAAAGGGAACTTGCAAAACAGAGTGATTATTTTTCATGAAACTGACATTAACTGTAGCACTTATTCATATTGGCAATCTACATACTAACTGGAAGGGGTGGAGAAAAGATAGGTACAGTATTTTCTTGGTTTACCTGGAATATGTGCTCACTCCCACTTGAATAAGCGTAGGCATGACAGCTATAAATAAACCAAGCTGCACATCCTGCATCACCAACATGCCAAGTAGCACACTGCTGTAGTCAATATCCCCTGTACACCAGCAAAGCAGTCATGGAAACAGTCATCAGAAACTATCAATGCTTGCAGTGCTCAGAAACTTTGACATAACTTAATTAAATGGAGGGTAAATGTAGTTCTCAATGGGTTAATATAATTCAAAGCATTCTGTTTGGCTTCCCCCCTGCCCCCCAGTATAGAATTTAAAACATTGAGAATGAAAATATTTGTAAAGACATAAAAATATTATAAAGACTAATAAAATATATTAATGGAAAGCTTGTGTTACACAATAAAAATATAGACTTTGCTTAGCAGTTAAGCACTAGCTATGCATTTACTGGAACTCCTTTCATGAAAATATACAATCTTTAGACTAACAGACACATGCAAGACCCAGCATGCATGAATTATACACTTTGCATCTAGGCATATATTCTAAGGGGTGGGAAAAACTTTAATGCAGTATCTATTAGGGAGGTTTACATGGAAGAAAGCAGGATGGCAAAACTGTTGAAAGAAACAATTAGAAGTCCTTGAGAAGCTAGCAATATGGCACTTAAAGGTACTTCTCTGAAGAGCTGTTTGCTATGAAAGACCCCCTGCACTGGTCTTAGTTTGCTGAAAAAGGATGTGAATTACTTCAGTTAGCCTTTCTGCCCTGATCTGATGACAGACAGGTTACCATGCTCTTAAGAAGCATGAGGAATCCAGGAAAACCCTAATCAAGTCAAATCTTAACATGGAGAGTACTAATTGGGCTACGCTATCTCTCTCCAAAGATGACACCTCTTAAAAAGAATATACACAACACTGGCCAGTGTTAAAGGACAACAATCACTTGTAAACCAGACCTAACAGTGGTTTTTGTTTCATTTTTAACCAGTTTCTCATGATGTAACACTACAGCAGTCCACATTTAAAATTATACCTACCTTCTTTATCGCCTCGAACACTACCTGCAAGAAATCTTGACACCAATGGAGTGCTTGATAAAGATAAACAAGTGGAAATGAAGACACTTTGTGTTGGTCTAATTTGGAGCAGATGTCCCCATAGCAGACCAAAGGCAATCATCAAAACTGTCATATAGCAGGGTCCTTGCAAAGATATTTTCCATACCTTGGAAAGAAAACAAGTTCTTACAAGAAAGACTGATAACACTTTTCTCCCTAATAAGTTAGTTATTTTCAGCACAAATAAGCAGTGATTTGGGGGGTGCAGTGCTGGGCCACAGGAGTAACAGGCTGTCATCTTATCTACACGGCATAATAACTTATTAGTTATTGTGCCTCGTAGATACTCTAATGAACCAGGAGACTCATTACCAGAAATTATGTAAATTTTCCAGAGCTCACAGACAAATTGTGGGCCAAAGGTCCAGTATGGGTTCAAATGTATTGAAATCAAATGGAAAGCCTGTTACTTGATGTGATTCCAGGGTGGGGGAAAAAAAGGCAACAGCAAAGACCATCAACAGTACCAGCAGCCCACTCCACACTAGTGTGCATATAATTTCCAGGTAGCAATTTACATACTAAAGTTTAGGAACCCTCAAATTACTGATTTTTATCATTGACTTTAGATGGATTAGAAACAGATCAAGCTGAATGCCCATAAATTTTAATACTGTTCAATTAAAGCTTTTATGAACTCACAACCATCAGTTTAGGAACAAGTCACATGATGAAACTCTACAACACATACAGCCTTCACATATTTTGCAGCAGTATTTTCCATTATTAAAATCTAGCTCATTTATGAGATAACTTTTTTAAATTAAGACCAAAAGAAAATTGCAACTTTTTGCTGAATCCTGATGGCCACATCATGTAATATTCCAGACTGTGCTAACACACTTGCAGAATCCGTTTATCAGCCAGTACAGCATGTATCATCAAATCAAAATACAGTACTTGACTGAATTTTTTTTATTACAGGACAGGCAAACTTCACTGTATATTCCATAACAGCAACTGCATGCTAAAACAAAGCAGAAATGGATTGCTATAAATTGTGTAAGGTTTTTCTCGTAATCAAAAACCATTTTACTACATGAAGAGAAATAGCAAAGAGGGTTTTTTGGAGACACTGAACAAATAATGTGTTCTGTTCTTTCCAAAGAGTCAAAGAGCAGAAGCAAGAACCATATTTGTCTTTACAAAAATATACAAAAATACACCAGTATATTATAGGGAGAGTGTAAAATCCTGAAAGATAACTGACAACTTGAACAGTAGCAATTAAATCCTGTAATACAGAGATCTTATGCAAAAATACCTTTCTTAATCTTTCAGGAGAAAACTCCAGACCAACTAGAAAGAGAGTGAAGAATACACCAAACTCTCCTAATGTCTCCACCTGTACAATAGACTTAAATAACAAAAAAAAAAATCCAAGAATCAGTGCACAGCAGTCTACTTATAATACAAATTTTGAGTCCATTTATAAAACAAATAGTTTATTCTATATCCATTGTTAGTTCAGTTGCTGGTCATGTGACATCAGAAGTCCCCTCAACATCTTTAGGGTTCAAACATTTTTCCCCCATCACCTGGCTGCTATTAGATAATTTGGCTGGATAGTGCTGGTCACCCTAAATGCACATATATTGATCCAAGTAAGCTTGCTTGCCTGATGAAAATAAACAGGTTATAGTTCATGAATATACTATTTAATCTCCAGTGTTTGAATTCCAGAAGTTACTTTATTAGTCTATTGGTATAATTATTCTGCTAGACTGTGGCTGCCATTCTGCTATTCATCCTACAGACTCCATGCATAAGTCTCTCAGACCAGTACAACTACCAGCCTTTGCACTTCAGCAAAAAGGGTGCAACAGCAAGAAAAGTGGTTGTCTTCCTCTTCACAACAGAAAAATGCGGTCATATCTGGCTAGGAACCGCTCACCAGTGGTGCTCCTCACTGTTCAGTTCTTGGGCCAGTTCTATTTAATATATTTAGCAATGATCTGGATGCAGGAGTTGAGTGCACCATTAGCAAGTTTTATAATACCAAACTGGGAGGTGCTGTTGACTTTCTTGAGGGACAGGAGATCTAGACAGATTGGAGCATTGGACAATGATTAATAAGAGGAAATTGAACAAGTTCAAATGTTGGATTCTGCACCTAGAATGACATAGTGCCAGGCAGAAGTATAAACTGTGAGAGGGGTGGCTAGAGAACAACCCTGCAGCAGAAGATCTGGGGGTGCTGGTAGACAAGCAAGCTCAATATAATCAGCAGGGTGCCCTGCCAGCCAGGAAGGCAAACCACATCTTGAGGTGCATCAAATACAGCATGACCAACTGGTCAAAAGAGGTGATTATGCTGCTGTGCTCGGTGCAGCCTCTTCTTGGGTACTGTGGGCAGTTCAGAGTCCCCCTATTGATGAAAGAGGTGAAGGTCCTTGGAATGTGTCCAGAAAAGGGCAACACAGCTGGTGAAAGGGCTGGAAGGAATGTTCTGTGAGGAGTAGGCAAGGACTCTGGGTTTGTCTAGTTTGGAGAAAAGAAGGCTGATGGGCAACCTCCCTACTCTCCACAGCTTCTGGAGGAGAAGTGCAAAGGGAGGTACTGAGCTCTTCTCCTAGGATCCAGTAAAAGGACTTGTGAAAATGGCTCAGAACTGCACCAAGGGAGGCTCAGACTGGACATGAGGAAGCACTTCTTTATTGAGGGTGGTCAAAGCCCCTGGAACAGGCTTCCTAGAAGTCAATGTGCCAAGCCTGGTAGTGTTTAAAAGGCATTTGGACAATGCCCTTCGCATGCTTTAACTGTTGGTCAGCCCTGAGTTGTTGAGGAAGTTGGGCTAGATGATCACTGTACATCCCTTCCAACTGAAATAGTCTATTCTATTTTAAAACCCTAACACTTCTTTTCAATGTATTTACAATCCAGAGCAGAAGAGGACAGGATCCATCACCAATCAAAGAAATGGAGATGGAAATATCTTCCCTGCCAAATTAGCATCTGGCTGCCTCCTCAGTTCCTCTGACATTCAACATTTTGAAGACACATAGAACTTAACCAGACATTACCATGCAACCTTAATGTGTTGCTTTGCCTGCTGGCTTAAAAATCTGTTAATGCACACCAGATCACTAATCAAAACATGTGCAATGTCTCACCAACCACAGCCTACTGCTTCGCATGAGTTTGTAATCAGGGTACACGTGACAGAGCTAAAAAGGTTCATGAGACTCCAGGAATGTGAGCAGGGGACAGGCAAAGAACTAAGGTGACTAGGACGGATGAAAGAGCTACAGAGATGCAAAATAACTCTCTAGGAAGCCAAGCTATCCTACTCAGGGAATTACTTTTTTTGAACACTTCCTTCACTGCTAACACTGACTTTTCACAAGTTTCTGAATATTTGATGTCATTTAAGTAATTTGGCTCTTAAATGTGATACATTATGATTAAAGACAAAAAGAAAACAAACAAGAAAACCCCACAATACACAACCTACAGCTTTCATTTTCAACAACCACTTATGTCATGATTATATAGGAGAAAAAATTGAAAACAAAAAGTGATTTGAAGACCTTTGTTTTAAGTTTTAAGGCCTCCTTTTACAAAGGTCCAGGTTTGGGGATTTGTTTTAAATACATCTGAGCTTGGCAATACCATCTTCTTTTAAAGCTGCTTTTAAAGATTTCAACAAATGAAATCACTCAAGAAGCAACCTGCATACTTACCTTTATACTATTTAGTCCTGATGGTCCCAAGAGTACTCCACAGATGATATACCCAAACATGGTTGGCAATCCTATTGTTGTGCACAGCCAGCCACATGGCAAAGACAACATTCCTATTGTCACAATATCCTATATATACAAGATTTACAAATGCATTAATACAAAACACAAATTTGTGATGAAATTAAAGTGGATTTTTTTTATCCTTTTATTTCAAAGCATAAATAGCACTGTAAAATTAAACACAGAATACTGCCTGTGAAAAGAAAATACAACTTTCGTAAATTAACCTGAACACTTCGTTGTAGGTGTAAGCACTGCAGTTTTGCAGATGAAGCATCAGAGGTACTGACCTTCAGAAATTGGTAGCTTTGGGGATTTATAATTACTAAATATTTTAAATACATTATAGAAAGCATACAGTTTCCTGGGGAACTGTGGGGGGAAAGCCACTTTGCATTAAAATAAAACGGTGAAACAGATCCATTTTGGTTTGGTTTTAATTAAAAAAAGAAATCCAAATAAAGTTATTCTTTATGAAGCACAAATACGGTAAAAACCCATGTCCATGTAGTTTCCTCTATCCCTTTTCTTCCATCGCAAGGCACGAAGAGGTAAATTCTCTCTAGTGACAACATGGAAGTGGCTTATCAGGCACAGCAGTAGCTTGTTTTAATACTGCAATCCAGGAAAAGGGATGGTGCCCCAAAAGTGCAACAAGTTAAATCAAATAAAACCAGAAAGGATTCATGCAGCATCACAATCAGTCTTGAGAAGACTGTACTAGAGGTAGGGAACACATTGGCCAGATCACCAGTAGACAGGGGAATCATGAATGTTAGGGTAACTTTAGAGGGAAAAAAAAAATGCTAAAACTGTATTCAATCCAAACAACCAGTACTGGCATCAAACTAGTGCGACTAAATCTTACCAAAATGAATGACAAGAATGTCTCTAAAGTTATTACCTTTATGAAATGATGATCAGCACGAGGAATGGTTGAATCTCTGGGCTTGGTAAGGATATACTGATTGTTCTGGGAATCAATAAGCATGCTAAGACCTAAGTCATCCTCTACTTCTCTTTTTGAAGTATTGCTTTTGGAGTTGGCTTCATCTTCTTCCACCCTTAAAACGGCTTCAAAATTTACACCTCTTACCTGTAAGAAAAAGAAACAGGGAGGGAGAACTGGGGCTGTCACTGAAGTGTACAGTAAAAAGGGAAAGACTATGTGCTTAAGCTGCTCTAGAACTTGTTGACACCAACTAGAAATACTGCAGTTTCTTCTTAAAGAATTCTTTCAGTCTCTTTACCAAAACTTGATGCCCATAACTGAAACGGTTTAATTTGGTTTACGTTTTAAAACCAAAGGTCTTTCCAGACCTCTTTAGCCAAGTTGTCCAACCAAAAAAAGCAAAGACAGGATTTCACAGCTGTAAAATTTCTAACCAGGACTTCCAATTGCATTCAACCTGAAACATTTGTGGGGTTGTTTGGTTGGGGTTTTTTTTAATGCATTATTACATTTAGAACACAAAAGGCTTGATTGAAATGTTTTTGTTCAATAAAATAAAATGTTACAACAAGATTACAAACTGATATTCAGTTCACAAAAATCTGAATTGTCTGTGTTTCAAGTCAATTCAAGTCAAGAAAAAGTCATTGTCCCGTAAATTTTAAGAATGCTTTATCTAGGTCTGTCTTCACTGCTTGTAATTACAAAGTAGAATACGCCAGGATGATTTCATTATTCATTGTATTTTTAATAAGGTAGATTTTACAAATATTCAAAAACACTTAAGGTTACTTCTTTTAGACTCCAGTAAAGACAGTAGGTTGTTGTCACTGCTGTGACTGACTACAAAACATTCAATTTTTCTGGATTGATCTATTTCGCCCAAACAGCTCCACAATTTAATGATAAAGTGCATTCACATAAAACATCTATAAAATGGGCTCCTGTTTTCATTTACTGATTCCCCAGCACATTTTCCCTAACTGTTCAGATAAATATTGCATTTTCAATATTTAGCCTGCAATTTTTATCCTTTTCTTCTACTCCTTACATTTTTGTGTATGTATATACTTCAAGGAAAACTTTTATCATGGGAATGACCTCTTCCCCCGTTTTTGTACATCATGCAATGTGATGGGCCTCTAAAGAACTGGAAGTCATGAGGAATGAAACAGAGGGGGAAAAAATTATTTGAAACAAATTATGAAGCTTGCGCTCACAGCCCAGAAAGCCAACCGTATCCTGGGCTGCATCAAAAGAAGCATGACCAGCAGGTCAAAGGAGGTGATCCTGCCCCTCTACTCTGCTCTCATGAGACCTCACTTGGAGTATTGTGTGCAGTTCTGGTGTCCTCAACATAAAAAGGACATGGAACTGTTAGAACAAGCCCAGAGGAGGGCCATGAGGATGATCAGAGGACTGGAGCACCTCCCGTATGAAGATAGGATGAGAAAGTTGGGTTGTTCAGCCTGGAGAAGAGAAGGCTGCGTGGAGACGTCAAAGCAGCCTTCCAGTATCTGAAGGGAGCCTATAAGGATGGTGGGGATTTGACTCTTCATTGGGGACTGTAATGACAGGACAAGGGGTAATGGGCTCAAACTTAAACAGGGGAAGTTTAGATTGGATATAAGGAGGAAGTTCTTTACTGTGAGGGTGGCGAGGCACTGGAATGGGATGCCCAGGGAGGTGGTGAATGCTCCATCGCTGGCGGTGTTCAACGCCAGGTTGGACAAAGCCTTGGGTGACATGGTTTACTGTGAGGTGTCCCTGCCCATGGCAGGGGGGTTGGAAGTTGATGATCTTAAGGTCCTTTCCAACCCTAACTATTCTATGATTCTATGCATCAAAATTCAAAATGTACCAAATATCATATGAAAGCAATGCAATTGGATAAATAAATTTCTCATGTAGTGGAGTTTACAGTCTAGTTCTAGCAAAAAAATGAAAATGTTTGTAAGATTAAGACAATTAGGAAAACCACTTTTTTCTGTGTAACACATATAAGTACATTACAGTGCATATTTACTTTTACAAAAGCAAAGGGAATTGAAAAAAAGAGACTATGCTAGAAGAGCAAGAGTAGATGGCACAGGTTCACAGCTTTTAAATACTAATAAATTTTAGGACATAATGGGAAATAAAATCCTGATTCTCTTCTCAAAATAGTAACTCCAAAAAGCAGGTTGCACATTGCAGAACACAATGCATAAATGTTCCTGTCTTGCATTGTAGGTTATCTCAGATTTTTTTTGTCCAAATTTCTACCTACTGCACTTCTCTATTTTACTATATTGCTTATTGATTATTAGAGCTTCTTTGTTCTACATTCTAGTGCTCTAGCTTAAAAGAAAGCACACTAGCTGTTTCTTGCAAAGATGGAGATGTAAGCAGTTTTCCAGGTTGCATTTCACAATTCCTTTTCTTTCATGAATAGAGGCACAAGCCGAAAGCCAAAGAGGTACACTAGAGAAAAAGGATGAGCTTGCATTTTTCCAATTAACAGGTGTAGTAGAGGAAACCTCATTCATGATCTCTTTAAAACATGCCGTTATACCCCCGCGGCACAGAAGAGGGCACTCCAGCCAGCTCGTCCCTTTCACACAGCTGGTCCTACTAGGTAGTGTTCCTATTGGGGCAATTGCTGCGGTCTGGTGGATACAAAATGAAAAGCTGCTTTCACTTTCTCGAAATACAAGCACAAAAAATGGTCTTGCTCTCTGCTGAGAAATACTCAGCTTTGCCTCCTCAGAAGAACTCAAGAGCTATGCCAATCTTGGAAGTCAACCTGCACATCAATAAAAACCTTCCAAGAGCAAAAGCCAAACAAAATTGTGATCCACGTATATGCAAACAAGGACCAATTCAGAGAGTCAGCTCCTGAGGACAGCACAATGGGACAGTGGAACAAACTGACATACTCTCAGCTCCAAATACACACTGCCTTACCTGAGGGATACTGTCCATCATGCAACACAATGAACAATGCAAATAGGCCAAGGTATAAAAACCCAAGGAAGTGAGAAGAAAGCAAGGCCAAAACCACATTGCAAGTACTTACCTTGAATAATACATCTTTTCCCAGACTGTGCAAACTAACTGCAAGGATTCTTGTTCTCCCATAACTTTCTCAACAAAATGAAAAAGAAAAAAGTAGAGACTACACTTAACACTGCAACTCTATAATCTGCAATTTCTAAATACCACCACCATCACTGAGGTGTCATAACTCTCATGGGCTGTATCAGTGAGACAGATTATACTTTCCACTGTCAAAGTGGCAGTCACAAGGATGACTTTCAAATCAAAACCATAGAAAACACTAGCAAAAAGTAGGTTTTGCTCACTAGGAGTGTTTAGGAGTTTTAGGAGTGGTTGCTCACTCCTAAAAAGCAACCATTCTACCATTAAGTACTTTATTTTGTCAAAATGGACACAAAAACAAATGTAGAGTCAAACTTAATTTTTTTTAATAGTCACTAAAATCCTAATAACTATTATCACAAGAGAAGCAGGCCTCGAATACAAATATAAAGAATAAATGCACATTAACTAAAAGACTGAGTCTTAAATATCACTTACAGATTTGTTGTCATCAAAGGCATGCTCTTCTATCTCTTCTTCCAATCTATCAGCTGCCTTCCTGACATCTTCTAGAATTTCATCAAGCATTGACAGGCTTTTATTTTGATGCTGTATGTTCTTAAGGGCTTCAACCTGATGTTTCTCTGCTGCTAAGAGCTCAACGTATTCCATTTCCTCCTGTTGAATTTTACAACACACAGATGAAGTGCTGTCCATGCCTTTGAGCAGAAAAACATTTGACATAAATGTATGCTTCTTTTGACACAAACATCCCAGAAGTGGAGCTGCAAAAGCAATGTAGACTTTATAATCATATTTGACGATTGCTTTCTGTTTTGCCAGTTTTCACTGGGGGAAGTGCGCACGAAAAGTAACAGTCAAACAAAATATCCACCCATTGAGTTTTCTAATTCATTAAACTATAGAGCTGCCTCAAGGCTGCAATCCAGAAAACACAAGAAAGAAATTACTTTGAGGAACTCTAGGAAACATTTCAGAACCAAGTAAAGTTTAGAGGTCAGTGCTTTAGCAGGAAGGCATAATAACCTTGAAAGCGTAGCTTTACTAGCTACAACAAACAAACAAATTGGAAGCAAAACAGTGAATCTTAATTTTATAAGCTGTTTTGTAAACATGGGAAGAGGTCTGTTTATGGTTTTCTGAAATTACAATAACTGTGGAAACAGCTAGAAAAAAAAATAAAAACAGAAGAGTACAGATGAGCAGCCAAGCATGCAGGCTGAGGTTCCTCTTTGTTTCCAAGAAGCATTTTTGCTATCAAAACTAAAATACTTTGTCCATCTTTTCAGTTTAAGCCTCTTGTGAACTTGCACTAATGACTTCTAAAATCCAACTCTAGGTTTCAGAAGAAAAAAAATACTGATGTGGTTCAACATGGCACTAAAATATTTCAGTAGCTTCCCTGATAAAAATTATGGTATTTCATTTCTCTTTGGATATTTCATTTTCAAAAAGAGAACTAAAAATATTTACTGATTAAGACTAGACTTAACATGGTTAAGAAGACAATAACCAAACAAAATACTTTGTGTACTGACAGGGTATAATTTCAGGTTTGGGATGTTTTGGGAAGGACAAGGGACTGGAGAGGGCAAAGCTTCACTTCACATATCTACGTTCTTTTTAAGATACATTGGTTGAGAGTGAGAACAACTATGAATGAGAAAATATACAAAATGGCAGGCTTTCCTTTCCGTTAGATTCAGGATGCTGAGAATATTTACATGAGAGACACCCTACATCTGTTCTTCAAGTGTGCCAGTATTATTACCAAGCGAAAAACAGACTGGGCAAAAATACAAGCAATCTCTAGGTCAGCCTGAATTCCCAGAAAACATAGGCTTCTGTCCGTATTTTGGATGCTCTGCAACACCCAGTTAGAACTATCAGACAGAATACAGGTCTCCCTTAGGTTGTGTGTTTTATCTGCCTACCACACGCATACCTTCAATAACCTGGGCATCTAAAATGGTCCCAAATTCCTATGTTTAATAACTGGAGTGTTGCATCCTCCGCATGTTTGCGGATGAACATTTTTCCCCTTGAAACCTGCAAGAACATGCATATAATGTCATTAATTCCTTGATGCCAAAACAAAAGTATATTCAATGCAGCCTGTAACTGTGGCTTAGGCCTTTTGAAATCTGGACAGTCAGATGAATATCTTTGGTTGTGATGAAACTACAGAATTGCTGTCTGTTGGTGTTTAGAATCACCATAGTCACACCGGCATGATGGAAATTTTCCAGTTCCCAAAATAACTGAAGTTGGGAAAAATGTAACTATTAATGTGCTTGGCCCAATGTCAATTGCTTTAGTTCTTATGCAACACACAAGCAAGAGACACAGTCACTCTCATACAGCCTCAAGGAAAAACATTTCCTATCTGTCATTCTCTGCTAGCAGACATTGCTTCAAATATGTAAAAAACAGCCCCCATATGAGTTGCAGATTCTTTCCTCAGTCAACAACAACTTAGAACACCAGATGGAATTGGTAAGGATTAGATTCTTTCCCCTCAAAAATGGAACAGATTTTGGGTGGAAGGAGATGATCGGTCCTTTCTGTCAGCTGAGACAAACAGGCTGAACAGAGCTAGAGAAATAAAGAACTGCAGAAAAAACAAATAATGCTCTTATTTGCAAGAAGTTAACTTTCTCTGGAGAGCGAGGTAGAAGAGCTTCAAAAAAAAAATCTGAGTTTAAGTTCCTTTAATTAATGAAGACCAAGATCTCTGTAGTCTATTAAAGTGGCATCTCTGTTTTCACCTCCAGTGTCACAATGGGACAATCACATAGAACAGTGTCCATAAAAAGGACAAGCTAGCTCAAACAGCCTGCTGTGTGTCAAGCAGAAGTGCACCACAGCACACTGTTCTGCAACTCATGCTGGGATTGGAGACGTCTGATCACAAGGTACATACAAACAATTGGTTAAGCAAGGTAATACAGATAGAGGTTGTGTACTGAACAGGTGACTGGAACGCCTAGGAACACATGAACGAAATGGAGTAAGATGAAGTAAGACTTTGGGGCAATGCTGGTTAAGAACACGGTGTCACTGCTGCTCTTTAATGAGAGATGACAAAAAGCACAGTTAGAAGAGGATACATCTTTGCACTACTTGTGAGTTATGTTTTCCATTAATGTCCAAGTAGGAAGCACCCAAGAAATTAGAAGCTAATCAGGTGAGTTTTTGTTGTTTTTTCCTGAAGTTCTATACAGGTTCCTGGAGCAAAGGAAGGCAGAAGCTAACATCACCATGTCTTGCTTCCCTGCCCCCCAAAATGATTCTGTGACACCTCTTCCCAGCAACAGAGCCAGCAGGAAATGCATCAGACATGCGTACATCTCTCAGCACTAAAAAAATCCAAATGCTTCAACTAAACAAATAAAATGAAGAGTCCAGTAAACCTACAATCATATGAATTTTCCATTCAATCACTGTTTAAAAAACTGAAAGGATGTCTTACAATTACATCAACAAAGTAATCATCACAGTAAAATGAAAAAGGAACAGAACTGGACCCATGTAATTGTCATCCTTTTCGCATGCATTTTACCTTTTCCCATTATCCTTCATTTCACTTTATATAACAATGGCTGTTGTAAGGTTAGAACAAGTATTCTGTTTAGTCATGTACATGACATAAGAAGTGTAAATGATTGCTCATTCAAGTAAATATCTTGATATTATAATACAAAAAAGCCTGCACAATCCATCCCCACATAAGTTATGTTTTAAGAGGACACATCTAAACCATGTCATTACACACACAGGCCTCCTTTTATGAGGAAAATGGGGAAGCACCATTCTCAAGTTCAAGGACACATTACTTAAGTATTTTACAGTAACACTGCCAAGAAATAGGTAAATGAGAAAGACAATTCTGGACAGCTTCACTTGTGCTATTTTAAGAACTCTGGAAAAAATCAAGTAATTTTATTACAGTTGCTACCATTTCTATGCAGCAGAGGCTGGCACTACATGAAGTGCCAGTATCAAAAGCATACTGAGCGATTCATAGAATCATAGAATAGTTAGGATTGGAAAGGACCTCAAGATCATCTAGTTCCAATCCCCCTACCATGGGCAGGGACACCTCACACTAAACCATATCACCCAAGGCTCCATACAACCTGGTCTTGAACATTGCCAGGGATGGAGCATTCACTACCTCCCTGGGCAACCCATTCCAGTACCTCTCCACCCTAACAGTAAAGAATTTCTTCCTTATATCCAGTCTAAACCTCTGCTGTTTAAGTTTCAACCCATTACACCTTGTCCTATCATTACAGTCCCTAATGAACAGTCCCTCCCCAGCATCCTTATAGTCCCCCTTCAGATACTGGAAGGCTGCTATGAGGTCTCTATGCAGCCTTCTCTTCTCCAGGCTGAACAGACCCAACTTTCTCAGCCTGTCTTCATACAAGAGGTGCTCCAGTCCCCTGATCATCCTCATGGCCCTCCTCTGGGCTTGTTCTAACAGTTCCATGTCCTTTTTATGTTGAGGACACCAGAACTGAACACAATACTCCAAGTGAGGTCTCACGAGAGCAGAGTAGAGGGGCAGGATCACCTCCTTTGACCTGCTGGTCACGTTCCTTTTGATGCAGCCCAGGATATGGTTGGCTTTCTGGGCTGTGAGCGCACACTGAAGCTGGCTCATGTTCATTTTCTCATTGACCAACACCCCCACGTCCTTCTCCGCAGGACTACCATGAATTTCCTTTTTGCCCAACCTGTAGCTGTGCCTGGGATTGCTCCTGCCCAGGTGTAGGACCTTGCACTTGGCATGGTTAAACTTCATAAGGTTGGCATCAGCCCACCTCACAAGTGAGTCAAGGTTCCTCTGAATAGCATTCCTTCCCTCTAGCGTATCAACAGAACCACACAGCTTGGTGTCATCGGCAAACTTGCTGAGGGCACACTCAATTCCATTGTCCATGTCAGTGACAAAAATATTAAACAAGACTGGTCCCAACACCGATCCCTGAGGGACACCACTCGTTACTGGTCTCCAGCCAGACATTGAACCATTGACCGCAACTCTTTGAGTGCGACCATCCAGCCAGTTCTTTATCCACCGAGTAGTCCACCTATCAAACTGATGACACTCCAATTTAGAGACAAGGATGTCATGTGGGACAGTGTCAAAGGCTTTGCACAAGTCCAGGTAGATGACATCAACTGCTCCACCCCTGTCCATCACTTTTGTAGCCCCGTCATAGAAGGCCACCAAATTGGTCAGGCAGGATTTCCCCCTAGTAAAGCCATGCTGGCTGTCACCAAGCACCTTGTTGTTTTTCATGTGCCCTAGCATGCCTTCCAGGAGAATCTGCTCCCAGATTTTGCCAGGCACAGAGGTGAGACTGACTGGTCTGTAATTCCCCGGGTCATCCATTTTCCCCTTCTTGAAAATGGGGGTTATATTTCCCTTTTTCCAGTCATCAGGAACTTCACCTGTTTGCCATGATTTTTCAAATATGATGAACAGTGGCTTTGCAACTTCATTTGCCAGCTCCTTCAGGACCCGCGGATGGATTTTATCAGGTCCCATGGACTTGTGCACGTTCAGATTCTTAAGATGATCCTGAACCAGATCCTCTCCTACAGTGGGCCCAAGGTCTAGGTTTTCACAGTCCCTGCATCCACCTTCCAAGACTCGGGTGCTGCGGTCAGAGCCTTTGCCAGTGAAGACCGTGGCAAAGAAGCCATTCAGAACCTCAGTCTTCTCCAAGTCCTGTGTAGCCAGTTCTCCCAAAAGTTTCCGGAGGGGGCCTACATTGTCCCTAGTCTGTTTTTTAGCTGCTACATACCTATAAAATCCCTTCCTATTATCTTTAACATCCCTTGCCAAGTTTAGCTCCAATTGGGCCTTAGCCTTCCTAACTTGGTCGCTAACTACCCTGACAACATCCCTGTATTCATCTCAGGCCACCTGTCCTTGTTTCCACCTTTTATAAGCCTCTTTTTTCCTGTGAATTTTTCTCAGCAGCTCCTTATCCATCCAAGGAGGACTCCTGGCTCTCCTGCTGCACTTCCTTCTAGTTGGGATGCAACACTCCTGAGCTTGTAGCAGGTGATCCTTGAATGTTAACCAAGAGTCTTGGGCCCCCTTGCCCTCTAGGGCTATATCCCATGGAACCTTGCTAAGCAGGATCCTGAAGAGTCCAAAGTCTGCTCTCTTGAAGTCCAGGGCAGTGAGCTTGCTGCACGCTCTTCTCACTGTCTTGAGGACCTCAAATTCAACCATCTCATGATCACTGCATCCAAGACTTCCCTGGAGAGTCACATTTCCAACGAGCCCTTCCCTGTTGGTGAGCACGAGGTCAAACAGGGCACCTCTCCTAGTCGGCTCCTTTATTGCTTGCAGAAGGAAGTTCATTGGAACACACCTAGATCCAAGCTACTCCCTATCCAAATTTGTTGTAATTCAGCCTTTGTTTTCACTCCACGCACCACTCCAGACTCCCAAGCCTGCATACTAACTCCTGCTTCCACCAGCCTTTCTTGCCACAATTCACTGCACAAAATCTCTTGCCATCTTCACCTGTTAATATCTGCCCATCTCTTACAAAAAATGTCCTTTAGAGATTCTCCCAGCTCTGATACTATAGAAGCCTTCCTATCTGAATGGGGCTTACAATGACGCCACAGAGAGACTCTTCATCAGGGACTGTAGCAACAGGACAAGGGAGAACAGGAAGATTTAAGCAGAAAAAGCTCAGGCTAGGTACAAGGAAGAAGTTCTTTACTGTAAAGGTGGTGAGGCACTAGAACAGGTTGCCCAGGTTGTGGCTGCTTCATCCCTAGCAGCATTCAAGGCTGGGATATGGCCTTGAGAAACCTAGTCTAGTGTGAGGTGTCCCTGTGCATGTCAGGGGGTTGGAACTACATGATCTTAAGGTCCTTTCCAACCCAAACAATTCTGTGATTCTATAACTCAGCTACTCCCCGCCGCTCCTCTTGTTCCCTTGTGCAAGGGCAGACTTGCCTTTTAGGAGACAGAAACCAAAGAACACTTAATATATTCCTCCAGTGGTTGATGGGTAGAGCAAGGAAACAGAGCAGTTTAAATACCAAATGAACTAAGTGACATTTTCTCTCAATGGGGGACATTTCAGTACACAGTCCGAGTACTACAAAGTCCAGTAGACAGTGGCAGATATTGCACACCCTAACAGGTCTGCAATGACATGAGAACTCAAACCTTCCATAAAGTACTTGTGCTCAACTGTTACTCATATGTGCTTTTCTTGGAATGCACTGTTCTTCAGACCTGCACTTTTTAGGCTAGGAGTGCTATATTTAGATTTAAAATCTTGTCATCTCATATTTTGCATGTCCATTTTACCCATATCTGCATGAATATAGAAATAAAAGGCAAGAAATCATTCTGCTTAAAGTGTATATTTTGAATGAACAATTCTCATTAAGTGCAAAATAACAGTATTTTGACAATTTGTGGCATTATTTCCACTCTGGCTTGTCTAGTGCAGTTATGCTATGTGCACTGACTCACTTCTGGTATGCGTTTCCCTTTAACATAATATTTGTCATAGGTCTTATGATTATGTTTAGCTTTGTTTTCAAATAACTATTGACTGCTAGTATGTTTTAAGCTCTACAACAGAACTACTTTTAACATTACTAATGAGAACAATTAATGCAAAATCCATTTTAAAAAGTAAACATTGCAAGTTTTATGTAAAACCTCTTTTTTATTAAAACAGACTGAAACTGCGCCATGATAAAATGAAAATCATGAGTACTCTAGTAATAAACATGAGGGAACTAACCTTAATTGCAGCTTCTCTCAAGGCTTCCAGCCTCTGTCTACTGCTTTCTTTCATATTTACAACATCTTTGTAATCACCCTGTAGAGCTCTCTGAAGACCATGGATTGCTTGAAAGACCGAGTTTTCACTTTCATTTAGCTCCTTCTGGAAGATTTCAAAGGTATGAACCTGAAAAAGTTTCTCTTCATCTGATAGTCCAGCATCCTTCTCAACCGCTCTTATGGCATTTTTTAGCTTGTTGAGAACAACATTCTTTTGGCGAAGAAGACCAGACAGTTTTCTGCAGCTCTCCAACACCCACTGCTTTCTCTGAGCCATAACAGCTCCTTTCCCACGGTGCAGTTTTATTGCATGCTTTACTACATCTTCATGCTCTGCAGGATTTGCTAGCTGGACACAAGGCAATAAAACCAACGTCCATAAGGAAATAAATCCAGTTGCCTTCATTCTTCAATTTTTATTGCTGTTGGGAGAAACTGATAATCCACAACTGCTCAAAGCTTCCTGCTACATGGTTTCTGCATCTCCAGTACACATACCAGGCTGCAAAACAGTAACAATCAGTTATCAAACATGATAATGTTGGGATATTTGGCCAACCAAATGTAGAAAAGAAACCCAAGACTGCATCTTACACTATAATCTTCTAACAGTTCTCAAAACCAAGAAACAGCCCAAGGTTATTGGGCCCAAGGTTATTGGTAGACTTTCATTTTCCCATTGACTTTTCCAGGTATCATCTTGTCTTAAAAACACTGAATGGAAAGCTTAGTTATTTCACATGGTAGCCACCTGCACTTCTTATGAGAAAAAAATATAAAAATATTAAGCCACAATGCCATAGGCTATACTTCAACCTAGCACCAGAACCTCTTGCATTTTTTCAAACTGATCCTAAAGAATTGCATCATAATTATTTTTTATTTTATAGCCTCCAAACCATTAACACAGGCAACTACACAAAATATCATGGAAAGAAAGCTTAAGTGAAACAGATTACATTGTAAATTAGACTGGGGAGAGGAGGGGAGTAATTTCTACAGTAAAGAAATAACATCAAAACTTCCTGGACTTCTAAGCTTTACTAGCCTGGATCTAAGACTTTTACCTGAAAGGCTGCATGTCCTTGAGGCATTTTACTTCAAAGCTAATTATTGATCCTCATAATTTTAAAATAGAGGTACAAGAACACTAAAAGTAAAATCAATTAATTCGTAAGTTCATTTCCCAGAAGCTACTTGAAGATCTATATTTAAACTGCTGTATTTGCTTCTAACACCAAGCAGGGTAGAATTTCAAAACTAAGAATGAATTTCCTTCCCCCAGAGCCTACAGGAAAACACTGACATTATTGTAAAATAACCAAGTTACATTTTCTTTGGGGAAAAAAAAACAAACAAAACCAACAAGAAAAACAAAACCAAACCAACCAAACACAAAAACCTATAAAAAACCAACCCCACATCACAAAGCTATATTTAACAATGCATAAATGTATGTACAAAGCATACATTTATCACTGAAGTGTAGCAGTCTAAAAATGTACATCACACTACATGTTAGTAGACCATCAATAGAGCAGGTATTTGCCTAAAACTTTAGCTGCAATCTTCATCTCTGGACCCACAGCCTTAACTGGGAACCACCATATGGGCATAGTATAATCTGGAAGTTATGTGCCTATTCTTTTCCTGCAATACAGCAGCAGTCGCAATCACAAACATCCAAGTTAACCATCATCAATATACAGAACAGAAAGTGAAGATGGCAAAGCACAGCTATGCACTGCCTTAATTTTTAAAATACCCTCTCATCTCTGTTTCAGTTAGAACTGAGAAAAACTGTGGATGGGTTTATTTCTTTTCAATGCATGAAACACAGGCCAAAGCATTTAGTTATCAATAGCTGACTATGGGCTAGGGCTTAACGATATGAAGAACTAAAACATTTAAAAGAACTGAAAGTATAAATAAAGCAGCAAAAGCACATATTACATGGTATGGCAAACCACATACCTAAATCCTGAGCAGAGATAGTGGTAAATTTGCCCTTTGTTGCACTGTGCAAATTTACCACCGTAGTTCTGACACGGTATCATTTTGTTTCAGTAACTGTTTTTTACCTGGCTAGCAAAATCTATTTAGGAAAGTAGCACCTTGGGTAGTACTCAAAAGCTCTTAAGGGAATAATAACCCCACACATAAAAACATATGATGCATTTCAGGACTCAAAAATAATCATAGACTAGTCATAATACTATATAATGGCTTGGGTTGGAAGGAAACTTAAAGATCATCCTGAAGAAAAAGACAAACATTCTTCTCCATGCAACAGTAAGCATCAAATTAGAGGGAACTCCTGATGCTTGGAATCCTTCTCAAGCACTGTGTGTTTCCTAATGGACTGCAGTTCCTCTTCCCGGATTTGCCTTCCTGAACACGATACAGCAGCGCCGGATTTCATCAAGCGGATGTTACAGCCAATCTCCAACGCAAGCCCGATCGTCTCATCCAAAACGCTTGCGGCTCCTTCCACACCTGCCCGTTTGCCACCACCCAAGCTGCTTCTCAGGACCCTCAGGGCAGCCGAGGCGAGGACGCCGGCCGCTGCCATGACTCCGCGGGAACCTCTGCCCCAAAGGCACCCACCTGAGAGCGATGGCTGCCGGAGGGCTGCTCCCCTGCGCCGCCGCCTCCTTCTCCTCCTCGCTTCCCGGGCCGGCTTCCGGGACCTCACCCTGAGGCAAGCTAGGGGGAGAAGGGAAAGAACAGGGAGAAGATGAGGAGAGCCCGGGTGCGCCCAACCCCTTTCCCGCCCCTTCATGGCGGCGCAGGGAGGGAGAAAAGGAAAGAAGCAGCCGCTCCGCAGCCTGCCTGACCGACGCTCAACTTTCCGGCCTTACAGCAATACGGTCAAATCCACCACCGCCTCCTCCTCCTCCGTCTCGCAGCCCCCACCCGCCGCCGGCAACAACCAGCGCTCACCTCCGCGAGGCGGCCGGCCCAGCCGCCAAGGAGAAGGAGACGCTGACGGAGGCGCAACTGCCGGCCCTGAGCGGTGTTTCCTCCCTCCGCCCCGCTCACCTGAGGGAGGCCGGCAGCAGCCAGGTGGGCGCGGGAAGAGCAAGGGCGCAGGGCGGCGGCCAGTAACGGAAGGCGCCGAGAAACCGCCTTTGCCAGCGGCCTCTCCCACCACCGCACCGGCCGCCAACCCTCACCCTACGCCGGTCCCCACGCAGCCGGTGCCGCGGCACCTTTAAGCGTGGCGTCAGACGGGATCTGTAGTCCGAGCGCCTCCTCGCGGCATGTCATGGGAAACGTAAGGGTGGATTCTCCCCCTTCCCTGACGCGTTCTGCCCGCCCCGCACGGTGCACGCCGGCACTCGCCGCTCAGACGCAGCGCGGCCCAGGCCCGGCGGACACCCCGACCGCTGGTTCCCCGGTGCAGGGAAGGGCCGCGGGCTCCACCGGCGCGGCGTGAGGGCACCCCCGTCCCGCGCTCCGCCTTTGCGCCTGGTCCCTCGCGCCTGCGCGGGAGGCGGCGCCGCGCGGTGAAGTTGGTCAAAGCGCCGGTGGTAAAATGGTAGGTTGTGTGGGGTGGGGGGCATGGGAACTGGGGAACGGGGAGCCCTAAGCAGCACCCTCAGGTCTCCGGACCGGCGAGCCCAACTCCTCGCGGTTTCCTGCCGTTTCCCTTCCTTCAGCGCCGGCTCCCACTCTGTTTATCACAGGAGGATGGCCCCAGGCGGGGTTGGGTACACCGGGGGTGAGGCGCGACTGAGGACAGATAGACCGGAGCGGAGCGGCCCTCCCGCCGCCGGGACTGAGGAAGGTCACCGGGGGGGGATTGTGGGGAAGAAGAGAGGCGGGTAGTGCTGCTCCCGCTGCCACCGCCGCGGGTATTTCGAGCGCCGGCAGCCGGCGCGGCGCGTACCTTTCCCTTTTTTGGGCTTGGGGCCGGCGGGGCAGGTTGCCGAAGCCCCGTGTCCCGCGCTCCCGCCGCCCCGCCTGCCGGCAGCGGGCGGAGCCTGGCCCTCCGGTCTCCCCTTTTCCCTGTCCTTCCCCCTTCTTTTCCCGGGACGCGGCAGGTGCAGCCGGAGGGGGAAGGAAAGGTGCAGAGGTACTGGTTCCATTACCTTGGTAGGGGTGGGAGGTGTTTGGGGGGAGGCGGGAGGTGACCGGGCCCGGCGGCGGGGGAGATCAGGGGACAGGCCGTCGCGTCCCGTCCCGTGAAGGGTTTTCTCGGCGCCTCCGCCGCAGCCTGCGCTGTGTCCCCTCTGGCGCTTCGTTGAAGGTTGCGGTGTGGTGTGGTTAGCGTCTTGAGACGGCTGTAAAGCTGACTTAGGCGTGTCTTGGTGCGAGGTGTCCCTCCTTGTTTGGGTGCCGTTAGCGAGAAGACGCTATAGAAAAGTGGGTTCAGCTCCCCACTCCCTGCTGTATAGAGTGTGTGTAGGTGCCGGTGTCTGCTGCGGCGGACATTGCACACAGGCGAAGAGTAGAAACTATACTACGTGGCAGAGTAGTAGATCGGGTAGTTGAATATGTTACTTCTAATTCCTTCAGATTACTTAGTGTTTTGAGCCTAGAAAATATCCCTGAATACCTGGCGTTCAGGGCACTTGGGAGAGGATGCGGGTTTTGCTTTGGGGGTGCTGTCAGAGACCTTTGTGCTGAACTGAGCATTGCTCAATTTATTGCTCAGAATTTTATGTAACTGAGGCAGATCTTAGTGCAGAGATACTCTCATAGTTAGACGCTAATGAATATTGGAGGGGAGAGGGGCTACATAGAGCTTGCAGTCAATGGATTATTGAATATTTTTCTATCAAGATAACATTTTTTGTGGCTCTTTTCCCACTTCACACATTTATCCTTGTATAAAAAGAAGTTTTACATGTTTTTGTTATATGAAATTTAAAAATATATAGAAAAGACCAAAGTCCTTATCTTGTTTACATGATGTGTTTCTTGTCTCAGGACCATCTGTAGTCAAGATGTCACCATCCATATGTGTACAAGAGATAACAAGTAGACTGAAAGATGGTCCCACATTTGCTGCTTACTGTTCACTGAATCAGGATTCGTGTTGTCTTCCCTCCCCCCCCAACATTTAAGAGACCAGTAAATTTTGTGTAATACCTGATGACTTACCAAGTAATGAGACAAATTTATCAGTTAAATTATTGGCCCAAAACCTGTGCTAAGTATGGTTTAACAAAAATGGGATGTATCAGAATATAATAAAACCCAGAGTTTGATTTAAGCTATTTCCTCCTTCCAACTTCATATGAAGAATGTTGATCTATGTTAATGTTGGATCTGCTCCCTACAAAATCCCTGTTCCTGCCTCTTGAGTGTTCCAGAAGTTCAGTGGTGTTGTGTCAGTATGGTTGCTGCAATTAGCTGCCATTAAGTGAAGCATCGTATTGGTTCCTGTATACCACTGTTGTTTAATGTATTAATAGTATAAACATCTTTTCAGCATTAAAGTTTTAGATCATGGTTACAGTGACTTTATAGTCTCATCATAACATTCAGCAAATCCCTGACATGTCTGCTTTATCTGTTTTCTTTTTGCCTAATGTCTTCTGTTGGCAGTGTTTTCTAACGCAAAAGTGTAAGAAATGGTTCTGCCTTTTTTAGCTGATCATGTGAAATGATTAAACTTTGTATTGTTCATTGTTGCTAGGAAAATATTAGGAAAACTGCTGAGTAGTTTTTCTCTGTGTATGAAGGAGTTACACAGAATCTGAGAATCTCTTAAGTTGTGCCTTTATAATCTCATTTGTATAACTACTAGGCATATTTTTCAGAGGGTAACTATACTGTTGCATGGTGAAACTCGTGTTTACCACTGTTTCAGAACAGAAAAACTTCTGCATGTGTGAGCAATAAAGCAGAAATATGAATTTATTACTGCCAAATATGTGCTGCTAAAAATGTATATATAGATGCTGTCATTTCAGTTTTCAGAAGAAAATGCTGTCTTTTTAACTGCAGAAGAACAAGGCTTTGTCTTCCTGTAATTCTGAAGTGAAAGTTGTCATCAACAAGAAAACTAAAACCTTTTAAAGATAGGCCGTAGTAGTAGAATGCTGAAACAAACTTCTGGATTAGCTTCATTGGCTTTCCTGCTTCTTTTGCATCCCAAAGCATAAGCTTAAAACGTCTCAGAAGGACAAGGTCCGCCAGTTTATGGCATTTACCCAGGCTGGTGAAAGGACTGCTATTTACTGCTTAATGCAGAATGAATGGAAACTAGAAGTGGCAACAGACAACTACTTCCAGAACCCAGACTTGTACTACAAAGAATCCATGAAAAATTCAGTAGACAAGAAGAAATTAGAACAATTGTATAATCGATACAAAGGTAAGACTTGGGGTTTTTTTTGTTGTTTGGTTATGGGGTTTTTTTCTAATTATTTGGGTGATATTTCTGCTTTTCCCTCTGCCATTCTTAAGGATTTATAGGAAAGACTGCTAGCTTTTGCTTCTCACTCTGTGTCTGTGGTAGCGAGGTAAGGATGAAAAAGGTTTTAAATGCTCTTAATGTTCACTACACAACTTCTGTAGATTATCTATAGAATTGAAAGTAAATTCACAGTAGGAAATTAAACCTATGATGAGAAAGTAGTGTCAGCTGCATGTGGTGGGAAATAGAATAAAACTTATTATGCAAATTATTTGTTTTATTGCCTGTGGCTGCTCTTATAATATATGTAGAGTGTACTTTGTGTGGCAAAATAATACATGTTCTTACACTAATATTTGGGGGAGTTCTTTTTGTTCAAAGGTAGTAGTATTTCTATCCATCAAAATAAAAAGATATTTCAGGTAACATTACAGCTAGAAGTCTGGCAAAACAGATGCAGAATTGCAGAATGGTTTGGGTTGGGAGGGGTGTTATAAATGATCTAGTTCCAGCTCCCCTGCCACATGGGCACAAACACCTTCCACAAGGCTAGATTGCTCAGAGCCCTGTCCAACCTGGCCTTGAAAACTTCTAGGGATGGGGGAGGGGGGAAGTGCTGGCTTGTCCCAGCATGTCAAATAATCATGTTGGTCAAATAAGAAAACTCAGGAACTAGGCATAGAAACTCCATTCTTAATTTATTCTTTGTGTTAGCATGTTACAGCAAAAGTGATGTGCCTGATCAGAGAGACCTGGAGTGAAAACCACAGGGAAGTGGATTAAATGCAGAGTTGTTTCTTTTCCGTTATTTATTTACAGCAGTATTGAACAAAAAAAGGAAAGATAGTCATGCAAATACAAGAATGTATGTGATGTAGGTAATAATGCTTTCTGAAATGTGGCCTTCTGACATAGATGTCGGTGTTGTCCACTGTATGATAGAACATTGTGGCCTGGAATCATTGCCAGCCCCTACCAAGATCTGTACATCTCATGTTTTAAAAAATGAACTCTTAACTATTACTCAACTATGATTTTATGTACTTTTCTAATTGCAGTAGGTACCTTGCTTTATATGATAGTGTTTCCCACCTTTTTTGTTACACTTTACGTAATGTCTTACATTTTAAGTATAGATGTTCTTTATCATATGGTAAAGAATTGTGTAGGGTCAAAAAACCAGCAATACTATAGCGTTGTCGAGGGATACACGCAAACAGACCAAAATGAGCAAAGAAAACAAACAAAATACCAAACAACTAGAGAACCACTTTTTTATTTGGTATAGGGAGCTCTGTGTATATATATACGGAAAAATATATATGCATAAAAAATATGTATCTATCTGTAGATCTTTTGCTTGCTACTTGCATGTTAGTACTGCAGACTGCTGGGTCCAAAAATATATATTTTTTTAAATGTTACTAAGAATATATAAATTTTTTTTTTTTTAATCACAAATTTTATTTATTAGTTTTCATTTTCCAGCAGTGGCAAACTGCACCACTTGACTTCTGTGAAAGGAAATCTAGTCAGTTTTATGTCTGTGTTTTGGTTAGCAGTTGTGTTGTGTTTGGTTTGCAGTTCTAGCACTTTAATGCTTCAGTAAAATTGCAGACCTGAACAAAACTCTTCACAAGATTTGAGATAAAAGAGTGGAAGTTTTGATTAAGCACCTGTCATGCACAGTTTAAACCTGAATCATTGGCCTCAAAACAAGGAATTCCTTTGTCCTACTGTGCCTATAGAATGCTACAGACATTACACTACATTTGAAATCTGGGATGAGAGGTCTTTAATTGTCTGTGGTTTTGTTAGTTTTCTTATCTATTTATCCAGCAACTCTGTCAAAACAGCAGTTTTGGGTTTGGTCCTGGTTACCTGGATGATGAGAAATGTAAGGATGAAATAGCCCTTGTTGAAAGGGTATTTTTCCTGTGATTTTAGCACTAGTGCACTTTTTGCCTTTAGTTCTTCAATTATTGTCCAAATATACAAGAAATATGTTTTATGTGTCTTGGAACTAGATCTGGCATATAGTAGAAAAGTGTGTTTGCCTGTTTTTCCTGCTCAAAGCTCACTCAATTGTACTATGGATGTAATTCTGTTTTAATGGGTAAAAGTCATTGTCTGCTAAATTCACTTCCTCTTTGCAATTAGCATTTCTACCACTGTAGTATTGGCTGGAAAAGTGAAAGATACCTTTGCTTAACAACTCCTCCCAAAAAAAGTTTTCTTTAGGCTTTTTTCTTTCTTTTTTTTCTTTCTTTTTTTTCCCTTTTTTTTTAATCAACTCACTGGATAGTGACTTAAAATAGCATGGTTGAAAAGCATAAGGAGTTGACTGAAAATGGTTGAAAGGTTTCAGAAGTTAGTCTTAAATTTACATGAGGGATACTTTTCCACGTAGCCTAGTTAGTGATACTGAAATGTCTTCCTATCAAAAGCTGAGAAAGAGTTTTATAATTTGTAAACTGTCAGCCTTTGAAAACAGTGTGATTTCATTTTTTTATTGCTGTTTGGCTTTTCCCTCCCTCCAGTTATTGAAGTTTATATGCAGGGGCATTTGTTTGTGGTTTTTTCTTGAGAGAGAATTTTGTTACAGAATTTTTACAGTGACCTTTACCCTGTTGTAGGTAGTTAATGGTGGTTCTTATATTCAAAAAGGTATTAGTGCTACTGAAACATAGTTTTTACCAAGTTTAGCTTAAGTCTCTTGTGCTAAGGCATTGTTTGAGCAATGTTTTGGTGATTTCTCTGACTTAAAACTAAAGCCTATTGGTTGTGGTCTTTAAACAGTTATAGTGGGTTCTCGAATATCTCTGTTGGGGGTGGGGGGTAGTGTGGAAATTTGTGGGCTCACTTGGTAGGTGTGTTCTTGCTGGTTTAGGTTTTTGTTGGTTGGTTTGGGTATTTATTTTTTGGGTTTTTTTTTCGTATTTTGTGGGTTTGGTGGGTCTTGGTGTTGTTTTTTTTTAAGTTTAAGACATGCTAAGCAATAAGTGTATTGTACATTTTGATGTGTTTATCAGCCTAACTGTTTTCAGGTGTAGTCAGGCATCTCCTCAGTTAATTTAGATGTTTTATAGAGCATTATGGAGAGAAGACAAAACTTTTTCAATTACATTAGCTAATGAATTTAGGAAAAATTACAAACCAGTTTCTAGGGAAGTGTGCAGACTGCTTAATCTATTTACAGGTACTCTTCAAGGTTCTTCGATAATTAGCTAGATTTCAAGTGAAGACACTGTGAAGCTTCTGAAAAACTGAAGACCTGTGTTAGGCAGCATAACACAGCTGTGCAGATGATTATTTGTAAATTTTTTTTTGCAAATAATTACAATTCTTCTCTTTGTATTTTGAACCATAGACCCACAAGATGAAAATAAAATTGGCATTGATGGAATTCAGCAGTTCTGTGATGATTTAAGCCTGGACCCAGCCAGTATCAGTGTCCTAGTTGTAGCATGGAAGTTCAGGGCAGCTACTCAGTGTGAATTCAGTAAAAAGGAATTTGTTGATGGGATGACAGAGTTGGGGTAAGTATCCATTTCTGCATAGTTTGTCATGTATGGCCTGAGCTCTGTTTCTGTTTAAAACATTTTAATTTAATTAAGTGTGACACTTTAAAAATCTGGTAAGGCTGGTGCCATGCTTAACAGATGCTAACTGCCTGTAGTGTCCCATCCTCCTTAAATTAGTGCTTTACTGCAAAGCCTTAATGATGGCCACAGTAAGGGTGCAGCAGTATAATTCCTCTCTACAGAAAGAAAGGCAGATGGATATGCTGATCTTTTTATGTAATTCATAATAAACATATGCATGGTTTTGTTAAGGTTTTGAGTTGGACCTTGGGGTGTTAAAAGCTGGCAGTTGCTGGAGGTGCATGAAAGGACGTGATGTAACTAATAATTATTTTTTTTTTTTTCTTCCTGGATCATGGAGCTATTCTGGATAATAGATTGAGGTTAAACCATGCTGTCTCAGTTTAGCAGTAAAGTCAAGCAGTTGTTGCCATAAATAGGATTTTGTGTATAACTTTTCCTTGGAAGAGATACAGTATTTCTAATATATATAGAGAAGTGTCACAATGATACTTTTTTTTACCAGATTGCATTAGATGGAGAATTAAGGTTTATTATTCCTGCATATTGTTTGAGCTAAATAATTTCATTTGCTCTCAAAATAGTGCCTTATCAATACTTTACTACAGTAGACCAACTTCAAGCAAATTTAATGGTTGTTTCTTGAGTAGGGATCCTAGTACTCTGTTGTTACTGACCTTGTCAGTTGACTTCTTTCTAAGCTTTCCTTTTTTTGTAAGGGAATTCAGAAATTGTGGTGAACTAACTTTTGATGTCATCAGGAGTCTACTGCTTTATTTTGTTCCTTTGGGCAGAGACTGTAAGAATGGTTATGATTTTCTAGCCATCAACAGCAATCAAGTGCTCATGCTGTTGTATTAAAATCTGCCAGCATTATTTGCTATGACTGATTAAAAAGGTTTTGCTAAAACACATGTAGATTCCAGCTTTGACTTTGTTTTAAAACTTTATTGTGACATTCCTGCTATGTCCTGATGACATTCTCTGATACAGTTCTGCAGAGGTCTGTGATTTTTATTTTTCTGCTCAATGCATGTTATTCCTGGGAGTATAATCTGATGATACCTGCTTGTCTCTGGTATAGTGCTCATTGACAATTTTGAATGCTTTTGTTAAGTATCAGTGGTGCATTGTGTGATTTTTAGCATTGAACACAGGTGAAAATTTGAGTTAGAAGAAATTCCCTGAGGCTTAGTTCATATTGGACATTTAGAATATGTATGAGAAGATACGATATTTGTCCCTGTTCTCAAGTATATCAAGTCTCCATGAAACTCAAGTTCTCGAAGACTGTTAGCAGAATTCTTTCTTTTCTCCACCGGGTACTGCTTGGAGGCCAGCAAACTACTTATTTTTACCTGTACCATGCAGGATGGTTAAAACTGCATCTGCATTTTATGGGTTTTACTATAGTTATCCATTGTTTAATAAAATATTTCTTGAATCTTCAGAATAAATACATTTAGCTGCTGAGAACTTTGAAATACAAAATCTTAGTTGTGATATCTGCTCTTTTGAATCTATTTCCTTTGCTTTGGATTTCTAGGTATAATACAAAATATTGGTAATATCTTACTAACCTTGAATATTCATTTGATTCCTTGGCTTGGGAGAAACCCTTTTTCTTTTCAAATTGCATCTTGTCAGCTCAGGTGTTTTCACTGAAAATGCTCCAGGCTCATGTTGTACAAGGGATGTGTTTCTGTTAGAATCTCAGTAACTTGATTCTGTCTTAGCTTACCTGTGCCAGGCTGTTCAACCATTTGTCAGCCTTCAAGGTGTCATCAGAGCTCCATTTTATTTTCCCCAATGATCCACCAGTGTGAGAAAATGACTGCAAACAATAGTTCATTTTGTTAAAAGTCCTTTAATGTTAATCTGAAGTGTAAACACAGTATATAGCTCTTTGTTTAGATGGAACAGAGAATAAGTAATGTCTATCTAGATTAAAGCAAAACCCCAGACCATTGTGTTACCGTAGCTATGAAATGGAAAGGATAGCAGATTTCAGCGAGGTTTACATGTTCTTTAAGAGCAGAATAGCATTTATTGTTTAAGTTCATATGAGGAGACTGAGGAGAGAAGTTAAACCACTGACTTCTGTTTGGGTATTATACTGAATGGATGCTTATATATGATCTTCCACTTAAAATTGTTTAATAAAGGCATATGAATGTTTATGTTCTTAAGAATGCTATCCAGAAAGCTACTCTGATTTTTATCTTAACTACTGTTCTATTTTGCTCTGAAACTAAACCTTAAAAAATAAAAAAGGATAAGAAGAAAAAAAGAAAAGTAAAAAGAAAATCTTATACATTTACAAACAATGTAACCTCTTTTGAACAGGTGTGACACCACAGAAAAGCTAAAAGCTCTATTGCCAAGACTGGAACAAGAGCTAAAGGATCCAATAAAGTTCAAAGATTTTTATCAGTTTACTTTTAACTTTGCTAAGAACCCTGGACAAAAAGGTCTAGGTAAGTAGAGAACAATTGAGAAAATATCTACAGACAGTGAAGTCAATTCCAAATAGTTAACATAATACAGTTTTCTCATTAGTAATTGTGTAGTAAATTCATTATTGATTTATTTCACTGACTTTTTCTCATCTTCTTGCAATTAATCTCTTCTTTAATGCCCCTTTGGTACAGATAATTTAATGGTGTTTTCTGCTGGTATTGACATTCTTTCTCCTCTTGTCAAAGGAATTTCCTGCAGTTCTTACAGACCTGTCATAATTTCTTTCAAAGACTGAGCTAGTGAGCTCCTGGTATTTTCTGTTTTATTCACAACAACTGAAACAAGATGTCTGTATCAGCTAAAAAGAGGGAGAAAATGGAGAAAAGTTATTGTTCTTCTAAGACTCTTTAGGTTTAGCTCACAGTTTTAATGTAAATTTTAGGAAAATAACATTATGGTCTTGGTTCAAAGCTGGTGAATAGAAATAGGCATGCAGTTTATAAAATATTAAACTGTTATTCTTTATGAAGTTTGAGATGTGTCCCATTCCTCATGTTGCTGGAGTAAACTGGATATGTTGTTTAAATTCTAATATTTTCTTCAAATCAAAATATCTATAGCTTTTGAATAGATGAAGAAAATTGTAAGAGGAAATCTGATAGCCTTTCATAACTTATATCCATTTCTGCAAGACACATTTCTGCAAGAGGGAAGGAATTAACTTGTTTTGTGTGTAGAATAGAGCCATACCATCATCAGTGTTCTCTTTAGGTTGTGGGTGAGAAGAGCAAGTGTTCTGGGGAGGGTTTTTTGTTGGTTTTGGTTTGATGGGTTTTTGTTGTTTCATTTTTTTCATCATAGCCTCTTCAACTTTGTGTTTGTTACTTGGCAAGCACATTAATATACACTTTTTCTCAAAAACCATTAGAAGCAGTCTCCTACGTTGGAGATATTCAAGGCCCGCCTGGACAAGTTCCTGTGTGATGTACTCTAGGTTACCCTGCTCTTGCAGGTGGGTCAGACTAGATGATCTTTTAAGGTCCCTTCCAACCCTCGGGATTCTGTGATTCTGTGAGTACTGAAATGGAGGACCAGAATATTTATTTTAGAGCTTCTCAACCAGAGGCTTCTGTTCCACATTCTTCCTTGGGAATTACTTTGAATAATATCTCTTGTCTTTCCCAGTGTTTTTTTTTTTTTTCCTTTTAAACTGTGGGCAACTTTTAGCCAGTTTCCATTTTCCTTTTATTTTTTCGCAGCGATTTCCTTTTTCATTACATGTCACTCTCAGGGGTCACATGCCACCTTTCCATACACAAAACAAGAAATTGTCCTGTAGTGGTTCCATGAGGCTGGTTGGAGTTGAAGTGCCTTAGCTAGTTGTTCTTTTTCTTGCCTCTCTTCATTACAAAGCCTAGTACTTTCAGACTGTGGAAGAGGTAAGTCATTTACAGCCAAGGCTGGAATTTATGGGATACCTAAAGAAATATTACAAATGTCTTCCTGTTTTAATTGGATCAGTTCCAACATGAAACTCACGTACTTGGGAAATATGTCTCAAAAGCTTTTCACCTAAGCCTGTACAAAGAGAGGAGGAGGGAAAACAGCCCAACCCAGGTTATGGAACCGAATGTACTGTTTATTCGACATGAGGAGGAAAAAGGAAACTTACTTAGTTTCCATTACTTCTGGTTTTGGTATGGAGGCCCTTTCATTTGTAAGACAGTCTTCTTTCTTGTGTAAGAATGGTTCTTTTTGGCAACAAAGCAGTTAAGTGTCTTCTTGCACTAAGATGTGAAGAATCAGTGGGAGAAAGAAAGTGCAAAAATCAGAGTTTAATAGAAACTGTAGAAAAAGTTGAACTATTGCTGGTTTCAGTTTTCAGGAATTTTAATAACTCTGGTAATACTGTTTCTTAGTCTCAAATAGTGCTTAGTTCTTACATGGCAGTATTTTGGTGACATTTTTCATCAGACTTCTTACTGTTTTGCTAAGAAGATTCCAGATATTAAATAAATATAAGTGCCACTGCTCTTATTTCAGTATAGATATGCCACATTTGTCTGATGTGCAGTCAGTTACCTTACAGGGGTGTTTGTATGAGCTGAGTATTCTAGTTGCTTCAGCTACATTTAACAGAGGCTTAGATGTCTTCTTATTTTACCTCCTCTTCTTTGTATACACTGTATTTTCTCCTAGAATGAGAAACTGTCCATCTTCTTCTCTCAGGAGGTGTTTGGTATTTGTGGCCCAGTGACTATGTGTCCTGTTGTCAAGGAGATGCAGGAATTCACTTCATCCATGTACAAAGTCTCTGTTAAGTATGGAGCCTTGGTTCAGCATG
Source organism: Melopsittacus undulatus (assembly GCF_012275295.1). Lineage (NCBI taxonomy): Eukaryota > Metazoa > Chordata > Aves > Psittaciformes > Psittaculidae > Melopsittacus > Melopsittacus undulatus. The sequence continues at coordinate 60,423,417 of NC_047528.1, read as the reverse complement.
CTTTCATGAATTCAGTCCAGATAGTTAAACAGAATGTGTAATTAGATTTGTACCAAATGAGCTGGTATAAATCCCTGTCTAGCTCTGTCCAGGTCATTTTAAGATACTGACCACTCTTCCTTCCCCATGTGCATGTTAGATAAACTTGCGGCGCTACCTAAGTATAGGATGCTACTAAGCTACTGCCCCAGCTGCTTGCCTTAAAAATGTTTCTGGTGACATGTTCTCATTACAAGGCTTTTGCATACTCATTCTTGTATGTTCACATTTGAATTATGACTTGATGACTGTGTAAGTTTATATCAAGTAGGGATAAAAGTGAATGGTTTTAATTAATGAAGTGGAAATAATCAAAGGAATTTTTGTAACTTTCAATTATGAAATATTTTATTGAGATTTTTCTGGGGTGTGAAGTGTCCAGTGCTTCCTTTTATTACACTCTGAGTTTAAGTCACCAAGTCTGGTAGTTATTGCATTTATTGTTTAGGGGAGTGATCTGTGGGCTAAAGGAATACTGCTTGATTTCTTGGGTATACACACCAGCTATTTGAAAACTAAGCAAACTTGATATAGTACTAGTGATAAATGGGCAATCCTTATTCGTAGCAGGTTGTTAATAAAAACTATTAAAATGGTCCTTCTGTTGAATCCTTCAGGCTGAGTGCTAATTCATCTTTCTTTTTTCTTTTTTTTTAGCAGAAATAACTCTTGAGAATAGGGCTCGCCAGAAAAATGTCTGGGATAGGCAGAGGAGACTCATTTATGCAGTTATTTTTCATGTTTATTTAACATGTTTAAACTATAAGAAATTACTGAAATATCTCTAAAATGTCTAAGCAGGGAGGCTTTGGTTATGAGTCATTTTTATTGCTCTATCAGTATTTTAATTGTTCAGATTACTTTTTTTATTTTAATCTCTTTCTGCTGTTTTAAGAAGTGATAAGCAGCAATTACTGCTTTATTTTTGCCACATCCCCATGAAGAACATGAGGAAATACAGTTATTCATGAGTTCCTTTTTAATATGCCAGGTGGTCTCTACATTTAAAAGATAAACACTTACATAGTGTGTTTCCTTGTGCCAGACAGGATCATTCCTCACAGATGTCTTTCTAACTAAGTGATATGCTAACAATGTACACTAACTTGCTTTTTCATGTTATCAGCAAGATTTGGTACCTGATTGGAAGTGGTTCTCTGACAGTTGGGGAGCCATCATCTTCACATAATATCATAAATTTCTGATGGCATGTCCCATGCATCTCTGTCCATGCTTGCTCAAACCTTGTGTTAGATTAGGTTTTTTTTTTCTTTTTCTAGCATATAACCTTTGTTCCTGAATTCTTCAGTTCGGTACTTACCCATCCAGAGTATAGGTGCAGAATGTTTCCTTGGAGTTAGTAACAATTTTTTATGTATTTGGGAACTATGTATGTGTCTTCCCTTAATCTCTTCACTGAGTAAAGCTGACTACCTTGGTAAATTTTATATTCCAGCTCTGATACTGCAGTTGTATCTTCCAACTCTTTTTTTTTTTCTTTTACTATTTTTTTTTGTTTGCCTTCTGGAATCCTATTGTCCAACTCTCTCCTGTGTTGTAGTACCCAAACAAGCTAGATAAGCTTCCATGCACCTTAGATACTTTGCTCCTTGATTGCATCCCATTATTACCTTGCTTATGTGTATAGCACTGATACCATCTGCAGTTTGTAATCTATTATGTTACAGCATTTCTGCAGAACTGCAATGTACCCAGTTAATTTTGAGTCTGCATCAGTTATTCCCACTAGCTGTATGACTTTGCATTTCTCTTTAATGAAATCTTTCCTATTTACTTCCAAGTGGTTTTCCAGTTTATCCAAATAACTTTGAATTCTAATCCTGTCCTCTACCACGCAGTACTCCTCCAGGCTTTGTGTAATTTGTAGATTTGATAAAAGTTTTCTTTGCTGTATCATCTGAGTTATTTAAGTATTCGTGTTAGATACAGGACTTTCTCCCAGTTTGGCAGAGAAGCGCTGAGGTTCTTCTAGAACCTCTTTGATCTCTATGAATTCTCAAAGATGGTAGGTAGCAATTTGAGGTTTCTTTCGTGTATTGGGATAAATTTCACTATGTCTGGCTTCACTTTGGGCACCAGTGCTTTCAGACTGAATTCCTGAAAGTTGTTTCTGAGAATACTGTCCATTTTCATAGATTTTTTTTGCCTGGAGCATATCTTGAAAATAATCTGTTTATCCTAAACATTTACCCTTCAGGAACTATCAGTAGTAGTATCTCTTATTATACCAGCTGCCCTTTGTAAGGGAGGGTGTGGGAAGGCAGAGAAACTCAAAGAATTCTTAATGATTTTTGGTGGTACCCCACACAGTCATCTTTGAGATGCAGTGGATTTTGCTCCAGGAAAGCATTCCAGGTGGATGTGTGTGTGTGCGTGTGCAATGTTGTGTTTTATTTAGTTTTAGAAAAGCCTGTCTTCCATTGCTTTTTAATTTCTTCTGATTCTACAGTTCCTCTCAAAACTAATGCAAGAAATTCTGCCTTTTTGTAATTAGATGGGAAGAATCCTCTCCAGTAAATTAAGTTACATCTGTTCTGTCATTCCCCAAAATAGGTACACGGATACTCATTTGCAGAAATAGGACTGCCTTTTATAGGATCCTGTCTTCCACAATTCATGTGGTGATACTAGGGAATTTTTATTTCTCTTTATATTTGCAGGACTTCTATCTCTATAGTCTCATCCAACTTGAATGTTTCCACTTACTTTTATTAGCTTAATATTGTCAAGCAGTATTCTTCAGTCTGGACACATGCTGTTTAAAGAAGTAAAAGTAGTACCAGTCACCCTGGGTGCTAACTTGTGTAAGCAGTGAGATGCCAGAGGCAAAAGCATATTGCCTAAGGTCTACCATGATTAAGCAGAAAATGATGTTCTGATTAATATTACTCAGGATTCATCTGTCAAGTGTCTTTCAAGTACATCCGAATAGATTTTATTATTATCTAAGAAAAAAATGGATGCTTAGAACTGTTAAGACAATTGTTCTCAAAGTGGTGGACAGAATTTGGAGGGAAGAATGACAGTAAGGCTTCAGCACAGCAGTTCTGTCTCAATGGATGCATACTGGACCTGGCAGGTATAAGATTTATACTTACTAGACTTCATCTGAGTGTTTTGTATGTATTTTGAGATAATGTAAACAGTGCAGTTTATTAAGGTCTGGTTTGCCAGGAGATTTTTACAAAGAATTATAATGAATAACTGTGATTTTTTCTGTTTAATCTGCTCTCTCATGCTCTTGCTACTATATTTAGTACAATAAATCTGTAAATTTTGTATGGTGTGGATTTGGAGAGGTTTGTCTTGCCTTCTAGTCCCACGTTCTGTTTTTTTCTGCTGCAGTCTGAGTGAAATTTTGCATCCTAGCTCTTGGTTGAGTGTACTAAAGATTATAGATCTTTTGTCATTTTTATACAGAGCAGTTCAGTTTTGGTTTTTTGTTTTTTTTTTTTTTTTTAACATGATATTTACTGTAAGTCTCTCAATGGGTCTCTCTTTGAGCCCCAACAACACATGTTCAGGAGATTTCCTCAATCTCAGGAGTTTACTACAGTTTGTGTCAGCACCGTGGAGGAACTTAATGCATTCTTTCATGGTCATCAACTTTCAACATGGAAACAAAAAGCAAATTTGGTCCTTCATCACTCCTTTGTGGTCCCTTCGCCTGCTTGCTGGCTCAAAAGGTTGTGCTTCCTTCTCTCTGCCAGTTTCCTGGGATCAAGCAAGAGATGATACATGAGGAGGGCATTCAGACTTGAATCAAATATTACCTCAAGACCAGAAGAGTGACTCTTTGCATCCGGTATGTGGACTTCAAGGAGGTTGCCTCTTCTATGAGCAGATGAGTATAATGTGCTCTTTTTAATTGAAGCAACATCAACTTTGGCTTTCATCATAGCACTATCTCAAAATTCTTTGAAAAGATGCTTAGACATCAGGGAAGGATCTCTAACCCTATCCCCCTCCCCAGTTAGTCATCAAGATCCCTTCTGCTTTCAGTGAAGAATTGCATTGATCCATTTGTAGGGTGTTTGTAGAAGTGAGTGGATGCAAGAAGTTGGAGTTCAATAACTGAATTTCATGCTTACTTTGGAAGAGGTCTGTGAATGATGCGTTTTAGATGTTTCAATGACCTTGGCTGGTCTGTGTGTGCAGTCCTTGCTTTACTTCTTGTTCACATTTTTCTTTCTGGAAATGTCAGCAATTGAAGAGAAGTTTACTATAGAACAGCAAAGCTCTGATCAGCTCTTGAACAGCTGATCAGCTTATGATCAGCTCTAATCAAAAAAGGCCAATAGTAGCAGCAAAACTGTGGCATAACTGCCAGTACCAGAAACGTCTAATTGATTCTTTTACTCGTGTTTGGCACTTACTTAGGAAATGTATATGCAGTCAACTTTAAGTCACCTGTTGTAGTTTATCTGGAGAGGTTTGCAGAGACAGAAGGATTTTGAAACTGGCTACAGTCAGGTTCATTAGTCTGCACTCTGATGTTTAGATAGATTATCTTCTAAGCCTAGCTCATATTCAGGAGCAGTTTCTCTGCTTTTGTACAGTTGATGCTCAAGATAATCACATGAAAGGTTCTGCATGGAATCAGCCTGCTTCAGCGTGGCCAGTGCTGAGATAGGGTTAATAAGTACAGTTACACCCTTCCTAATTCCTCCAGAGCTCTTCTGCGATCCACATGCTGTGCTTCACCACTCTTCTGTGTCCACCACAGGGACTTTACTCCAACACTGTGCATTATACATCCCCAAACACACAGCATTGGAAAGCTCTTTGCTTACGGCTTTGCAGGGATGAAAGAATCCAACTCAGCTGGATCCTGAGTTTAGCCACTTTGCATATTTGTTTCATAGCCCTTATCTGTTTTTCCCCTTCTCTCTTCCCATGGGAAATCTCCTAATTGCAGATAAGAGCTATTTTGCTCTGAACTTTGGTAATTTAGTGAACAGTTTTTAGGTTGAATCCTGATGGTATTGTTATTTTGCCATGTGGGTGTTATTTGTTTGTAGAGGAGAAAAAAACATTCTGATTAGGGAAGATACTAATTCTTGTGTCCATGTTCTTAGTAATTTGGAGCCCAGAGAAAAATCTTAAAATCATTCAGAGATGAGGAAACAAGGAATCAAGTAACTCAATAATTATCTTGCAAGTATTCACCTAATGTTTGCTGGTTAGATAGTGTGATAGCCCAGTTGTTTAGATAGTTTGGCACCAGTTTCCAGTGTTCCCATATCTGAACCAGTTTCAACATGATGTCCAGGAATTTTATTGAAACAAGTAATTCAGTGCAGTGTAGTTTTTGTTTCAGTTTTACAGATGTATGATACTTGCCTGTGATCCCAGTGAGAAAACAAAATCAACTAATATCAACCAAGTGATACTTAAGGGCAAGTTGTGTGACTAGAAAGAAAACATCTTAAGTTCAGTCTCTTGCAGGAGCTACATGTACTTTTACAAGGCGATTGAATGATAAAATAGATTTCTGTGTCTTGCACCTGTCCAGATGAATTTTTATGCAGTGTTGGGAACAGCAGTTTGTTGGCTACTCTTTTGTTTTCAGAGCTATAGAGTAAGTTTTGGTGAAAGCACTGGGGAGAGAAAGCCTGAAACAAAGGGGATCTTGGCTCTGAAATTTTCATTTAAAAAAACTTTTTTTTCTTCAATCCTTATTAACTGGTCTAATGAACGTAACTTTTTCTTTTCTCCTCCTGCTAGCATTGGTACATTCTTTACTAATTTGTTGGTTTGGGTGTGTAGATGGACTGGGCAAGGCTGGTTCATTCTGTTATTTTGGAAGAAAACAAAAACGTAGTTTGAAAGAGTACTCTTTGAATAAAATTCATTGGTGAGCACTGACTCCTATAACAAGCTACTTGAAGGCACCCATAGAGGTGACATATGAAGTATCAAAGCTTTATAATACTGATAAGAAGTTTAAACATCAGTAAAGGAAGAAAAGGCAATACTGGAACAGTCAGTAGATCTTAAAATATGTTATTTGTTTCTGACCTCTAAAACATGATAGAATCTACCATTATAATGTACAGAATGTAGCTAATATGCTGACTAGGGATTATGAGGGAAGCAGTGGCTAATATTAAAGTATTCTTAAAAACAACTTAAGGTTTTCAGATGTCATTAGAAGGCCAAGGTAATGCCTTCAACTTTTATACATATATATGTGTATATATATATATATATATATATATATATCAGTAATTTAGGTGAATTAGTTTTAATACTCTGACAGCATCAAACATGACTGCATGAACAGTCTTACTGGTAGGGCAATCTGAGGGCTGGAAAATTCTTATTTGGCAGAGGGTGACATGGGTGCTGCAGTCCCAGAGTGCTGTTTTGGCACAGCAGGTCTAAATGAACTTCATTTCATGTTCCTCATAAATCCTACTCTCCAGACAATTCCTTGCTATCTGTTGATTTATCTTCCTGTTTTCTCACTTCCTTGATTACTTGTGTGCAATGACGTCATTGCCCTTGTCCAAAATCATCACAAAGGAATGAAGAGCTTAATTTGATTAATTTTTTTTTTCATGCAAAAGAGTAATGTTTGGTTGGGGTTTTTTTGTTAATCAGATAAGCATTTGATCGTATCTTGAAAATAGGCGATGGTTGTCTAATTGATGATGTATTTCTCCTTCTGCATTAATTGTGCTAATTTCTTATCACTTCAAGCTCTCTGTTCAACCAGTAAAAGAAGCTGAGGGTTTTTTTTAGAAGCAACTTTAGAATGAAGCTTTAATGTTTCAGACTAAATCATACTGCATGCAAAATGCTTTACTTCTGATTGTGGAACACTCATATTTTAAATAATTCAAAACTTTTAAAACATACCAAAACATGTTTACTGTAAGAAACATTGTTTAGCAAAATAATGTGTAAAATAATGGAAATATTTTTTACCAACCTTTGCTTCCTTCTTGAACTTGCTTTACTTTGATATCCTATAAATTTTTAACATCTTTTTAGTAATTTTAATAATTTTGTGGTGGTAATTGGTATCACTTTTAGGTGACTCTATTCTTAAGGTTTTATTACAGAAAGCCTTATAGATGCTGTATGTTAGCACATCTAGACTTGGTACCAGAAAGGCTGAATATCTAGATATTGAAGCTTTGTTTCAGCGTATGGAAAGTCTTTGGACTATACTGATGAGGCTGCATGTTATACATCACTCGTTAGATACTAGCACTGGAAATAATTTGGGATGAATGGGTAGCTCAGACTGTTGTATAATGTACAGCATGTGATGTTGTATTTTTATGATCTTAAAATTACAAAATGGTATTTAATCTTCTGAATATCAACATGGATGTTTCCAATGAAGTCTCTTCTAAACTGGTCTTTGCTTAGGCGATAGTTTCCGGAGCGCTGGAAAGTATGCATCTGTGATTTCCTTTCCTTTTATAAAACTTGCATTATTAATCTATAATGCAGGAAGTGTATTTCTTGGTACAAAACCAGTGTATTTTTATAATTGTAGTTTGATTTTATTTGTAATGATGCCTTCATATCTATGCAACATTGAAATACAATAATACTGCCTAAGAAATCCATGCAAAAAACACATTTTCCTGTAGGGATGCAGAACTCTTATGGCATAAGGGGTTTTGTGGGTTTGTTTTGTTTGGGTTTTTTATATTTCTTCTGTGCTGCACTGATTGTAGCAGATACACAACCTCCACAGAATTACTGTGCATTGAGACTACTGTTAGCATCCCAATGTAGAACTGAAGCTCTCTGTAACTAGGTCTTTCCTTTAAAGCAGAAATTGCCGTTTTTGTCCTCCAGTGCTAAGTTTTTCAACATAGGTAGGGAATTGTCTTCAAACAAAAGTGTAGCCACATCTCCTGAGAATGTAGCAGCCTAAAGGCCTTGTTCTCTCAAGTGCTTTTAAGATTGCTTTCACTGGCACCACTACCAGAAGTGATAGTCCCATCTAGTTCCTTTTGTACGAGTATCTCTTGGGTTAGTTAAGGGGTTTGTGCCATTGCAGTGAACCAACTGAGGAAGATGTACTTTATAAATTTTTTTCCCTTGAGCTAATTTTAACCAAGATCACGACCTCCCTCTGTTTGCTTCATGGGGAGAGCAGCTCTGGCATGGACAAGTTTCAGCCCCTACAGAGCAGCATCCTCAGCAGGATATGCTTCCCTTGCCTGTACCTTCTTCCTTTTTCCAAGGAATATTTCCATCAGAAGTATAAAAATTCTTCACCTATTAAGGTGGTTTTTTTTCTTCAAAGTGCATTTTGTAATGCTGTCACATGACCAGTTTGCAAGATTGGCTTGGAAAGGTTGTCTTCATAAAGAAGCCTGAGTGAATGGGATCAAAGCCAGTCACTTAACAGTGAAGTTTAGAAACTCTTAAGGTTATTCATTTCTCCCTTCCCATTTCTTTTGCTTTTCATTTGGGATAACAGATACAAATAATTAATCTGTGCATCTGAACAGCAGGATAATGCTATTAACTATTCTCTTCTGTTTATTTTCTGTGAAAAGTGAGCATGGTGCCAAAGACAGGAAGAACTGAAAGAAGTTTATCAGGGCACAAAGCATGTTCTATACTGAAAAGCACTCTGATCATAGTAGAACAAATACCTCCAGCAGCACCGTCTCTCCATAGCTAGGTACAGGCATATTGCATTTCTCTACATTTGAGCTCTTGCACTTTGTCTAGGCCCCAGGCCTCTATGATACAGACCCTGAGAAGTTGGCTGTGTTAAAATCTGCAACTTCTTTCAGACCTGAAACTTAATTTCAGGTGATAGTGTGTCCTTTGTTTTGTAACGTGGTATGTACCATTTAAAATACCATGCTTCTTTCCTGTAGGTGGAGGTCAAGCTTCTGTTTTATCTGCTACAACAATACACTCTGTTAAGTTTCACATTTTGTTTATACTTGCTTTGCACTGGAAGGACAAACTGAAATGTTGTGGTTAAGACAGACTGTGCTTTATTTTGTGGTTGCACAGCACTATGTGTACATTTAATGCTGCTCTTTGTGGCCAAGCACAGAAGCCGTTAGGTATTGTGAGCTGCTGAGAATGAAAATGGGTCTTCAGAAAAACATCCTTTCTACCCGTATGCTGCATCTAATATTGTTCCTACTTTTCTGCTTCAGTGTGTGGCAGTGCTGCATCCTTCTGATGATTCACAAGCTGAACTCTGCTCTCAGATCAATGATCATGGTGCAGAATAAGACCTTCTTTCTTAGACTCATATTTTCAGTATTGGATGTAGGTGTTTGTCTATTGGATGATTCCACAAGAAGAGAATTATTCCTGTAAGGAGTGCTGTATACTTACCATGCCGAAGACAAATGTTGGGGCTTTTTTATCCCCTTGTGTCCTCAAAATCTTTTTAAAGTCAATGTGTGTCTAAAATGTGGTAAATTAACAGGAATTGGCATATACAGACTTAAATATTTGGGTTTGTATCAGTAAGTGTTGTGCTTGTGCATATATTTTTTTATTTGTATATAGAGTTATAACTACTTTGTTCTGTTTCTGTAGACTGAAAGTCGCTTTGGTTTGGCACTTCTGGATGGTGACAAAAATATTCTAGTCTGTATGGCTTTATTCAATAGACAGTGTATACCCTTACTGCTTGTCTTCTGCCTTTTGGGTCAGTGAGAGTAGAAAACAGTTCCTTATAACTTTTGTACTGATTTCAGAAGAATGTTACTCATTTGTATCATTATGCACTGGATGGAGCATTAATTGTTTAACCATAAGAATTTTCTTGTGTATAATATATGCTGTAGTATTTACATGTTGCCTTGTCTCTTACAGATCTAGAAATGGCAATTGCATATTGGAATTTGGTATTGTCAGGAAGATTTAAATTTCTAGATCTTTGGAATAAATTTTTGTTGGTAAGTATGAACCATATTCCTTCCTGTCTTAGTCCACAGCAGTCTGGTTTGTAGTCTGTGCGTTCAACAATAAAGGAAAAGGATCTCTCAATAGTTCTTCAAACTTTTTTCTTTTTGAAAACCAATATAAAATATTCTTAAGTCAAGCCAAATTAAATCTTTTCTATCTTATTTTCTAATTGAGAAGAATGCAAAAAGATGTAGCAGAACAATAGAGCATTCTGCTTGCTTGATCCTGTATCCTCTTACTGATGAAAGCTTCTGCATGAAAGGAGGCCATGACTGTAGATTGAACTTACGTTGTCTTTATTCTCAAGACAGCTGTGATTATTGTCAACCGTGTATTTTACCATGATCTGTCTTTTGTGGTACTAATGCATAAACTCAGGCTTTTTTTAAATGTCAATTCTGTTATGAATGACTTAACCTGAGGCTTTTCTTTTTAAAAGAAAGTTCTTGCCTAAGTAACTATTTCAACTCATTTTTTAGATAATACTTATGAACCGATCTTGACATTTTTCTATTACCAGTGCAGTTCTGGGGGCAGTGGAGTAAAGATGCATAAATTAAACTTTAAAAATTTCAAAACATTCCTGTTAAAGACCTGATTCATCCATCTATGTTTATGCATTCACATTTCTATGTACTTGCAAAAAACCCTGAACACTCTCTATAATGTTACGTAATTTGTAATTTTATCTTGTTATTATCTTCTTTTCTGTACTGTAAGAGAATTAAGAAATCTTTCCGCATTTTGTTCCATAACCACCAGTGTCTAACAGGGGAAGTGTACACTTTTTGCTATGTTTTCTGAAGTGTTTTCAAAATTTTTGAACAGTTATTTTTTGTATTCACTGAATAAAGTACCAATTTCATCAAGAGAACTTGTGAAAACATTTAATGTTTCAATTTCCTTAATATATACATAAGCACGTCTTCAGATATAACTTAAGAAAAGTCTTAATGGATTTTTCTCACTGGGCTATGTTTGTTACAACGGACAGTTCTGCAGATCTCTGCTTTAATCTAGAAGATCTGGTATGAAGTGTCTTATTTTGCTACAGATATTTAACCTAAATATTTACCTTAAGAGAAATTACATCAACCTCGTTTTTATCAAGTTCCAGATTTTTCAAATGAAATTTGTTCTTCTCAATGCTTTAAAGTATTACTGTTTAAAAAACAACCAAAAAACGCACCCCACAATACAAAACCAAACCCACAAACACAAAAAACCTGATGCTTCACCAAACAAGTCTTCTCATGTAGTTGCATTTTTTTACTGCAAAGCAGAACTATATGTTGAAATTTAATTCCCTGTTAATCACCTGCTATCTACATGTAATGTAGCAGTATCAGTAGATGAAGAGAGATGTAGATGGTCTGACTTGATGTTGTTCACAACTGCTTATTAGTTGTATTTCCTCACACACTCTGCTCTTGGGAGTGCTAGCTTTAAAAGTTGAGAGGATTCTGACTAGGACTGAAGTATTTTGAAGTACTGCTCACACCAGGCAGGTGGCAACTGGTAGCTGTGAATGGAGTGATGCAGAACGAGTATGTCTTAAATCAGATAAGGTGGTAGTGGAAAATAGGGTGGACTGGGGAGAAAAGAGGCTGGGCAGAAGTGGAGCAAGTGCAGGTAATGCATTATGGTGAAGAACAGTATAGCTGAAGAGAGGCTGAGATGTACGACTGCTCTGGAAGGCAGTCTGGCAGTAGGTGAGAAGAACTTAGGTGCAACTGTAACCAAAAAGTTGAAGGAGAGGCGGGGTAAGCCTATGCAAAAAGGGGTAAGAAAAAAAGGGCTGAAGTTTAAATGGTGGAATGCTAACCCGTGGCTGCCCAGTTTCAAAACATGGAATAGACGTCATTAGAAGTATAAATGGAATTGCTTTATTCCTTTCCATAGTAAGTTAAAAACACACGGAAAGAACAAGAAGAAATAAAACTATTAAAAAATTCTTAAACTTTTTTTTTCTTTCTTTAGTTGCATTTTTATTTTGTAGCTTCCTTGGGAAGCTACGAACTTTATTACAAAAAAAATGAGCAAGAAGAAAAAATATTTGTGAAACATTTCTGTGTATGTCAATATAAAACACTTGAGTGGAATTTGAAAACAGCTTGGATTGAACGATATCATTTTTTCTCTTTTATAGGAACATCATAAAAGATCAATTCCAAAAGATACTTGGAATCTTCTGTTAGACTTTGGAAATATGATTGCAGATGATATGTCCAACTATGATGAAGAAGGTAAGCAGCACTTGAATATCTTCAAAAATTGGTGCAGAAGAATTAAAATTTTGCTTTAAATTAACAGAAGGTGCTATCTTCTGTCTTAATTTGTTTACCCTTAGAGGTTTAGCTGCAATTATAGTGTCATACTTGTTGCCAAAACAGTGATGATAAGAAGATTAACTAGCTTGCTATAATATGTATAGAAGATACTGTCACTCCATGAGATAGCACATGCTATTGAAACTTGTCATGCTGCAGGAATTTCAGTGAAACTTTTTGTTTGTACAAAAGTGCTGCTAACTGCAATTAAATACATAATTTTTCTGCTTGCAAGGATGTCTATATGAGCACTGTTTCTTTTTTACCAACCTAAAAACAAGTTACACTCTTGTTGCTGATCCTGCAAATCCTGTTTTGGGATGGCTGTGTACAGAAATATTTCCTAATTTGTAAATGGCTTGGATAGGGATGACATGGTTTTGCCATCAACTAACGTTTATAAGCTTTATAGTGTGGATTTTTATGCTATAAATGCAAATCTTAGTTTTTAGTTTGTACTGAGAACTATTACTGCAAGAGAGATTCAAGCATTTAATTTATTAGGTATTTTTTTCACGTGTTTATCACGTCACGCTTGTTAAAGCTGGACTAGGCCAGAAATGTCAACCTGACTTTCCGATACTTTATGTTTAGAGACTGCACCAATTTATTGCTGACAATGATACATTAATTTCTGAATTGCTTAATTTCTTTTCAGGAGCGTGGCCTGTTCTTATAGATGATTTTGTGGAATACGCACGACCAGTAGTCACAGGAGGAAAACGTAAAACTTCCTAACACCAGGCTTGTCAATATGGACTTAAACCTGCGTTCTGAACTGCATTAGGTAATGAAGATCTGATAGCTGATAACTATGCACATTGTTGCTGGTTTCAGTGCTTGTGATGAGATTCTGCAGACAAAACAGAAATTCTTCCTTTCTGCCTAAAGAAAATGATGGCTGACTCGTGGACACTTGAACAAACTCAGAAGATAGTCCAGGCTGTTTGTGGGCTACTGGCTTCAATTATTGTACTGGTTGTATCATATAGGATGTAGATTTTGCATGATTTTTTACTTCGGAGAAACTTAACTAGAGGCAATTTTATTAAAGTTTTGACAGCACAGCATGCCATTCAGTTCATGATCCAGAGTGAACACCAGCAGTTACATAAATAAGACTGTATTATATTGTACTTATATTAAAAGCAGTATTTGTGATATATAAATTAAATCCCTAAATAAAACTTTCGCAGTATGTTGTATTTTTATAAAAGTTAGCTCCATGGATCTGTCCTAATACAGAATTGTAACAGAGAGAAGAAAAAAAAAAAAAGGGTGTTTTTTTTACCTGTTACCAAATTTAAAATTTGTATTTTGAAGTCCTTGATGTAGAGATGGATTACATCCAGCCTTTTGTTTTCTCTGGGCAAGATTAACTTCCTCATTCTTCTTCTTGAAGTGCTTGGACATGTAACAGTAGCGTTGCTGAGGAAGGCCTGCTGCTCTTACGCTGTGTTGCAACTCTTTAATGCCCATTTTAAAGTAGACATTAAGCAACCAAAAATGCTTTCATAATTCATGTATGATTATCGTAAATCACTTACGCTTCATTATGTGTTTTATTTATTTTAAATAAGGAACTGTTGGACTATGACTTTCAGTTTTGTTTGTAGTATGACCCATATAATAAATTCTAGCTGAACACGGCATCGTTATAAACGCAGTTCCTGGCACTTCTTGCAGATAACATATGTGAATAAGCTCAAACGTTAAATGGTTGGCTTCCACTTTGGAGCAGTCATGCTATCACAGGGAGTGACAGTATCTTCTATACATATTATAGCAAGCTAATTAATCTTGTCATCACTGTTTTGGCAACAAGTATGACAATACAATTGCAGATAAACCTATAAGGGTAAAAAAATTAAGACGGAAGATAGCACCTTCTGTTAATTTAAAGCAAAATTTAAATTCTGCTGCACCAATTTTTGAAGATATTCAAGTGCTGCTTAGCATAGGAGCTATTCTTCAGAGGCCTTGTATGGGGAAATGGGATGCATCTGGGCTTTGCTGGAGCTTTAAGCCGGCAGCCAGAATGGGCACCTGTAAGCACTGTGAGCACCAATAGCGTGGGGCTGGGGCTGTGGACACTGCATATGGGACTTGGGAGAAATCAGACTGGATGGATCCATGTGTGTTGGCCAGTCCGTGGCTGTCATGGTTTGAGCATGTCTTGAGGGTGTTTTTTGTTCAAGGTTTTTTCCAGCCAGGTGGAGGAGGGGAGTCCGGGAGGAAGGAGAGACAGGACACCTGACCCAGGCTAGGCAATGAGGTATTCCATACCATAGCACGTGATGCCCAGGATGCATACTGGGAAAGAGAAAGCTGGAGGGAGAGAGCTCTGGAGAAAAATGGAGGAGGGAGCACATGGTGCTCGGCCAGGCAGGGTGGAGTGAGTTGTGGGTCGGTGGCTGGTGGGGTGTTGTGTTCTCTTCACTTGCTGTTTGCTGTATCGTTGTTTGTACTGGTGAATGGCAGTGGGGGTTTTGTGTTGTGCCTTGGCAATTGAACCGTTCTTGTCTCAATCCGTGGGGGCTGCATTCTTTGGGTTCTCCTTCCTAACTCTCCGGGAGTAGGGGGACTTGGTTTAAACTACGACAGTGGCCTTTCAGGTCAACCACAGCAAGTGGGAAGAGCTGCAGTGCAAGCCAGTGTCACAGGACTACGCTGCACTGCATACAGGCAGATATAGTGGAGAAGCACAGGACCAAGGCTCTTCCTATGCTTCCCAAAGCAACAGCGTGGAGCAAGAGAGTGATGGAAAGCCTTAGTTCCTTTGAGGGCAACATGGTTTCAAGCTGAAGAGAGGGTAGATTTAGGTTAGCTGGTAGGGAAAAACTCTTTCCCACTATAGTTGAGGCACTATGAACACTGGTGGTGAAGAGAAGGGCCCTGACAGTGATGGTCAGAGACTCACTGGGCAGTAAATGCAGTAAAAGGTGCTCCCTTGCCCGGTGTTAAGGCATGGTCTTTAGGCTCCTGTGAGCTTCCGTAGTTCTTCAGGAAGAGTGTGATTGCATCAGGGCAAAAGGCAAAGGAGAGAAGGCAAAAGGAAGTGTGCAGCCATGGCTGAGGAGCAACTTAAGAACGTAGCCATGAGGCCAAGCAGCGTGCTGCGCTCTTAGGAAGAGGGGAACGGCGTGAGCTGTTCATAGCATCTTCCTGGGATTCCAGGAGACAACACAACCGAGTGCTCTAAACACTGCCTCAGGAAGGGAAGGCAAAATGTACTGCTTGCATCTTCCCCGGCCCATTCCCAGCAGCTGCACCTGAGATAGGAGCTGGAATTCCCTGACTATCCAATCCGTATCTGGCTCTCAGTGATTTGAGCACCCTTCTCTAGTGGAAGGTGTCCCTGCTCATGGCACGGGGTTGGAACTGGGGGAGCTTTAAGGTCCCTTCCAACACAAACGAGGCTGGGATTCGATGGCTGAGTAACAAAAAGAAGAGGTCCGAACACCTTTATTGTGTCTGAAATGGTAACTTAGGTGCCCAGACCAGGCAAGAAGGAGTTGAGGGTCATGGACGGGAGGCCTGGTGCGGTGCAGAGCTGCCAGGGGGTCCATAAGAGAAGTAGACCAGCCTTTGCCATGTTCCTGGCCGGCTGCCGGTGGTGGATGCAGCTCTCCGTTTTCTTCTCCTCTTGGAGGTGGATCGACGTTGACGGCTTCTTGATGTTCCGGAGGATGGCTGCCAGGGCCCCTTCGTGCTGTTAGCATTGCTCTTTCTTGCTCTTTTCTTTCTCGGGCAGCCAACTTGCATTGTTTCTTCCGTATTCTGAGGTGGATCCACCTCCATTGGCTCCTCCTGGCCCTCAGGTGGATCCACCTCCATTGGCTCCTCCTGGTCTTGTGGCTGGTGTACTTGCATGGTCTCTACACCATCAGAGCTGCCTCCTGTCTGCCAGCTCCTCTTGGTGCCTGGCTTGGGCACGGAAAGCACTGCCTCTTGAGCCATAGCCGTAGCTGGGGAGCTCCCTGCGTCGCGGGTGCCAATGCTGCTGGTCCTGGGACCTCAGCAACTGCCGGGTGTCTGCGGGGTCCCTGTATTTATAGCGCCCAGGGTAGAACGTGCTCTGTGACATCGCCAGCCCGCTGTCATGGTGATGGAGCAGAGAGTCCTGCAGTGGGGACGGGATGTGTGTGGCCTGACAGGCTCTGATGCTGTGGTTTTCCATGCAGAGGCAGGGAAAAGGGTCCCTGCTCTTCTACCTGGGTGCCCTGCAGAGAATGGCATGGGCAGTTTGATAGTGGCTGGGTGCCTTTTCCCCAAGAGGGAAACAGCCACATTCTCCCTGATGCTGCTCTGGAAGAGCCTTGGATCTTTGGGCAGGCTCATGAGTAAACCATGGTGCTCCCGGAAGCATAGGAGCTATTCTTCAGAGGCCTTGTATGGGGAAATGGGATGCATCTGGGCTTTGCTGGAGCTTTAAGCCGGCAGCCAGAATGGGCACCTGTAAGCACTGTGAGCACCAATAGCGTGGGGCTGGGGCTGTGGACACTGCATATGGGACTTGGGAGAAATCAGACTGGATGGATCCATGTGTGTTGGCCAGTCCGTGGCCTTTCAGGTCAACCACAGCAAGTGGGAAGAGCTGCAGTGCAAGCCAGTGTCACAGGACTACGCTGCACTGCATACAGGCAGATGTAGTGGAGAAGCACAGGACCAAGGCTCTTCCTATGCTTCCCAAAGCAACAGCGTGGAGCAAGAGAGTGATGGAAAGCCTAGATAGCTAGATGACTTGCCTCAGTTCCTTTGAGGGCATCATGGTTTCAAGCTGAAGAGAGGGTAGATTTAGGTTAGCTGGTAGGGAAAAACTCTTTCCCACTATAGTTGAGGCACTATGAACACTGGTGGTGAAGAGAAGGGCCCTGACAGTGATGGTCAGAGACTCACTGGGCAGTAAATGCAGTAAAAGGTGCTCCCTTGCCCGGTGTTAAGGCATGGTCTTTAGGCTCCTGTGAGCTTCCGTAGTTCTTCAGGAAGAGTGTGATTGCATCAGGGCAAAAGGCAAAGGAGAGAAGGCAAAAGGAAGTGTGCAGCCATGGCTGAGGAGCAACTTAAGAACGTAGCCATGAGGCCAAGCAGCGTGCTGCGCTCTTAGGAAGAGGGGAACGGCGTGAGCTGTTCATAGCATCTTCCTGGGATTCCAGGAGACAACACAACCGAGTGCTCTAAACACTGCCTCAGGAAGGGAAGGCAAAATGTACTGCTTGCATCTTCCCCGGCCCATTCCCAGCAGCTGCACCTGAGATAGGAGCTGGAATTCCCTGACTATCCAATCCGTATCTGGCTCTCAGTGATTTGAGCACCCTTCTCTAGTGGAAGGTGTCCCTGCTCATGGCACGGGGTTGGAACTGGGGGAGCTTTAAGGTCCCTTCCAACACAAACGAGGCTGGGATTCGATGGCTGAGTAACAAAAAGAAGAGGTCCGAACACCTTTATTGTGTCTGAAATGGTAACTTAGGTGCCCAGACCAGGCAAGAAGGAGTTGAGGGTCATGGACGGGAGGCCTGGTGCGGTGCAGAGCTGCCAGGGGGTCCATAAGAGAAGTAGACCAGCCTTTGCCATGTTCCTGGCCGGCTGCCGGTGGTGGATGCAGCTCTCCGTTTTCTTCTCCTCTTGGAGGTGGATCGACGTTGACGGCTTCTTGATGTTCCGGAGGATGGCTGCCAGGGCCCCTTCGTGCTGTTAGCATTGCTCTTTCTTGCTCTTTTCTTTCTCGGGCAGCCAACTTGCATTGTTTCTTCCGTATTCTGAGGTGGATCCACCTCCATTGGCTCCTCCTGGCCCTCAGGTGGATCCACCTCCATTGGCTCCTCCTGGTCTTGTGGCTGGTGTACTTGCATGGTCTCTACACCATCAGAGCTGCCTCCTGTCTGCCAGCTCCTCTTGGTGCCTGGCTTGGGCACGGAAAGCACTGCCTCTTGAGCCATAGCCGTAGCTGGGGAGCTCCCTGCGTCGCGGGTGCCAATGCTGCTGGTCCTGGGACCTCAGCAACTGCCGGGTGTCTGCGGGGTCCCTGTATTTATAGCGCCCAGGGTAGAACGTGCTCTGTGACATCGCCAGCCCGCTGTCATGGTGATGGAGCAGAGAGTCCTGCAGTGGGGACGGGATGTGTGTGGCCTGACAGGCTCTGATGCTGTGGTTTTCCATGCAGAGGCAGGGAAAAGGGTCCCTGCTCTTCTACCTGGGTGCCCTGCAGAGAATGGCATGGGCAGTTTGATAGTGGCTGGGTGCCTTTTCCCCAAGAGGGAAACAGCCACATTCTCCCTGATGCTGCTCTGGAAGAGCCTTGGATCTTTGGGCAGGCTCATGAGTAAACCATGGTGCTCCCGGAAGCATAGGAGCTATTCTTCAGAGGCCTTGTATGGGGAAATGGGATGCATCTGGGCTTTGCTGGAGCTTTAAGCCGGCAGCCAGAATGGGCACCTGTAAGCACTGTGAGCACCAATAGCGTGGGGCTGGGGCTGTGGACACTGCATATGGGACTTGGGAGAAATCAGACTGGATGGATCCATGTGTGTTGGCCAGTCCGTGGCCTTTCAGGTCAACCACAGCAAGTGGGAAGAGCTGCAGTGCAAGCCAGTGTCACAGGACTACGCTGCACTGCATACAGGCAGATGTAGTGGAGAAGCACAGGACCAAGGCTCTTCCTATGCTTCCCAAAGCAACAGCGTGGAGCAAGAGAGTGATGGAAAGCCTAGATAGCTAGATGACTTGCCTCAGTTCCTTTGAGGGCAACATGGTTTCAAGCTGAAGAGAGGGTAGATTTAGGTTAGCTGGTAGGGAAAAACTCTTTCCCACTATAGTTGAGGCACTATGAACACTGGTGGTGAAGAGAAGGGCCCTGACAGTGATGGTCAGAGACTCACTGGGCAGTAAATGCAGTAAAAGGTGCTCCCTTGCCCGGTGTTAAGGCATGGTCTTTAGGCTCCTGTGAGCTTCCGTAGTTCTTCAGGAAGAGTGTGATTGCATCAGGGCAAAAGGCAAAGGAGAGAAGGCAAAAGGAAGTGTGCAGCCATGGCTGAGGAGCAACTTAAGAACGTAGCCATGAGGCCAAGCAGCGTGCTGCGCTCTTAGGAAGAGGGGAACGGCGTGAGCTGTTCATAGCATCTTCCTGGGATTCCAGGAGACAACACAACCGAGTGCTCTAAACACTGCCTCAGGAAGGGAAGGCAAAATGTACTGCTTGCATCTTCCCCGGCCCATTCCCAGCAGCTGCACCTGAGATAGGAGCTGGAATTCCCTGACTATCCAATCCGTATCTGGCTCTCAGTGATTTGAGCACCCTTCTCTAGTGGAAGGTGTCCCTGCTCATGGCACGGGGTTGGAACTGGGGGAGCTTTAAGGTCCCTTCCAACACAAACGAGGCTGGGATTCGATGGCTGAGTAACAAAAAGAAGAGGTCCGAACACCTTTATTGTCTGAAATGGTAACTTAGGTGCCCAGACCAGGCAAGAAGGAGTTGAGGGTCATGGACGGGAGGCCTGGTGCGGTGCAGAGCTGCCAGGGGGTCCATAAGAGAAGTAGACCAGCCTTTGCCATGTTCCTGGCCGGCTGCCGGTGGTGGATGCAGCTCTCCGTTTTCTTCTCCTCTTGGAGGTGGATCGACGTTGACGGCTTCTTGATGTTCCGGAGGATGGCTGCCAGGGCCCCTTCGTGCTGTTAGCATTGCTCTTTCTTGCTCTTTTCTTTCTCGGGCAGCCAACTTGCATTGTTTCTTCCGTATTCTGAGGTGGATCCACCTCCATTGGCTCCTCCTGGCCCTCAGGTGGATCCACCTCCATTGGCTCCTCCTGGTCTTGTGGCTGGTGTACTTGCATGGTCTCTACACCATCAGAGCTGCCTCCTGTCTGCCAGCTCCTCTTGGTGCCTGGCTTGGGCACGGAAAGCACTGCCTCTTGAGCCATAGCCGTAGCTGGGGAGCTCCCTGCGTCGCGGGTGCCAATGCTGCTGGTCCTGGGACCTCAGCAACTGCCGGGTGTCTGCGGGGTCCCTGTATTTATAGCGCCCAGGGTAGAACGTGCTCTGTGACATCGCCAGCCCGCTGTCATGGTGATGGAGCAGAGAGTCCTGCAGTGGGGACGGGATGTGTGTGGCCTGACAGGCTCTGATGCTGTGGTTTTCCATGCAGAGGCAGGGAAAAGGGTCCCTGCTCTTCTACCTGGGTGCCCTGCAGAGAATGGCATGGGCAGTTTGATAGTGGCTGGGTGCCTTTTCCCCAAGAGGGAAACAGCCACATTCTCCCTGATGCTGCTCTGGAAGAGCCTTGGATCTTTGGGCAGGCTCATGAGTAAACCATGGTGCTCCCGGAAGCATAGGAGCTATTCTTCAGAGGCCTTGTATGGGGAAATGGGATGCATCTGGGCTTTGCTGGAGCTTTAAGCCGGCAGCCAGAATGGGCACCTGTAAGCACTGTGAGCACCAATAGCGTGGAGCTGGGGCTGTGGACACTGCATATGGGACTTGGGAGAAATCAGACTGGATGGATCCATGTGTGTTGGCCAGTCCGTGGCCTTTCAGGTCAACCACAGCAAGTGGGAAGAGCTGCAGTGCAAGCCAGTGTCACAGGACTACGCTGCACTGCATACAGGCAGATGTAGTGGAGAAGCACAGGACCAAGGCTCTTCCTATGCTTCCCAAAGCAACAGCGTGGAGCAAGAGAGTGATGGAAAGCCTAGATAGCTAGATGACTTGCCTCAGTTCCTTTGAGGGCAACATGGTTTCAAGCTGAAGAGAGGGTAGATTTAGGTTAGCTGGTAGGGAAAAACTCTTTCCCACTATAGTTGAGGCACTATGAACACTGGTGGTGAAGAGAAGGGCCCTGACAGTGATGGTCAGAGACTCACTGGGCAGTAAATGCAGTAAAAGGTGCTCCCTTGCCCGGTGTTAAGGCATGGTCTTTAGGCTCCTGTGAGCTTCCGTAGTTCTTCAGGAAGAGTGTGATTGCATCAGGGCAAAAGGCAAAGGAGAGAAGGCAAAAGGAAGTGTGCAGCCATGGCTGAGGAGCAACTTAAGAACGTAGCCATGAGGCCAAGCAGCGTGCTGCGCTCTTAGGAAGAGGGGAACGGCGTGAGCTGTTCATAGCATCTTCCTGGGATTCCAGGAGACAACACAACCGAGTGCTCTAAACACTGCCTCAGGAAGGGAAGGCAAAATGTACTGCTTGCATCTTCCCCGGCCCATTCCCAGCAGCTGCACCTGAGATAGGAGCTGGAATTCCCTGACTATCCAATCCGTATCTGGCTCTCAGTGATTTGAGCACCCTTCTCTAGTGGAAGGTGTCCCTGCTCATGGCACGGGGTTGGAACTGGGGGAGCTTTAAGGTCCCTTCCAACACAAACGAGGCTGGGATTCGATGGCTGAGTAACAAAAAGAAGAGGTCCGAACACCTTTATTGTGTCTGAAATGGTAACTTAGGTGCCCAGACCAGGCAAGAAGGAGTTGAGGGTCATGGACGGGAGGCCTGGTGCGGTGCAGAGCTGCCAGGGGGTCCATAAGAGAAGTAGACCAGCCTTTGCCATGTTCCTGGCCGGCTGCCGGTGGTGGATGCAGCTCTCCGTTTTCTTCTCCTCTTGGAGGTGGATCGACGTTGACGGCTTCTTGATGTTCCGGAGGATGGCTGCCAGGGCCCCTTCGTGCTGTTAGCATTGCTCTTTCTTGCTCTTTTCTTTCTCGGGCAGCCAACTTGCATTGTTTCTTCCGTATTCTGAGGTGGATCCACCTCCATTGGCTCCTCCTGGCCCTCAGGTGGATCCACCTCCATTGGCTCCTCCTGGTCTTGTGGCTGGTGTACTTGCATGGTCTCTACACCATCAGAGCTGCCTCCTGTCTGCCAGCTCCTCTTGGTGCCTGGCTTGGGCACGGAAAGCACTGCCTCTTGAGCCATAGCCGTAGCTGGGGAGCTCCCTGCGTCGCGGGTGCCAATGCTGCTGGTCCTGGGACCTCAGCAACTGCCGGGTGTCTGCGGGGTCCCTGTATTTATAGCGCCCAGGGTAGAACGTGCTCTGTGACATCGCCAGCCCGCTGTCATGGTGATGGAGCAGAGAGTCCTGCAGTGGGGACGGGATGTGTGTGGCCTGACAGGCTCTGATGCTGTGGTTTTCCATGCAGAGGCAGGGAAAAGGGTCCCTGCTCTTCTACCTGGGTGCCCTGCAGAGAATGGCATGGGCAGTTTGATAGTGGCTGGGTGCCTTTTCCCCAAGAGGGAAACAGCCACATTCTCCCTGATGCTGCTCTGGAAGAGCCTTGGATCTTTGGGCAGGCTCATGAGTAAACCATGGTGCTCCCGGAAGCATAGGAGCTATTCTTCAGAGGCCTTGTATGGGGAAATGGGATGCATCTGGGCTTTGCTGGAGCTTTAAGCCGGCAGCCAGAATGGGCACCTGTAAGCACTGTGAGCACCAATAGCGTGGAGCTGGGGCTGTGGACACTGCATATGGGACTTGGGAGAAATCAGACTGGATGGATCCATGTGTGTTGGCCAGTCCGTGGCCTTTCAGGTCAACCACAGCAAGTGGGAAGAGCTGCAGTGCAAGCCAGTGTCACAGGACTACGCTGCACTGCATACAGGCAGATGTAGTGGAGAAGCACAGGACCAAGGCTCTTCCTATGCTTCCCAAAGCAACAGCGTGGAGCAAGAGAGTGATGGAAAGCCTAGATAGCTAGATGACTTGCCTCAGTTCCTTTGAGGGCAACATGGTTTCAAGCTGAAGAGAGGGTAGATTTAGGTTAGCTGGTAGGGAAAAACTCTTTCCCACTATAGTTGAGGCACTATGAACACTGGTGGTGAAGAGAAGGGCCCTGACAGTGATGGTCAGAGACTCACTGGGCAGTAAATGCAGTAAAAGGTGCTCCCTTGCCCGGTGTTAAGGCATGGTCTTTAGGCTCCTGTGAGCTTCCGTAGTTCTTCAGGAAGAGTGTGATTGCATCAGGGCAAAAGGCAAAGGAGAGAAGGCAAAAGGAAGTGTGCAGCCATGGCTGAGGAGCAACTTAAGAACGTAGCCATGAGGCCAAGCAGCGTGCTGCGCTCTTAGGAAGAGGGGAACGGCGTGAGCTGTTCATAGCATCTTCCTGGGATTCCAGGAGACAACACAACCGAGTGCTCTAAACACTGCCTCAGGAAGGGAAGGCAAAATGTACTGCTTGCATCTTCCCCGGCCCATTCCCAGCAGCTGCACCTGAGATAGGAGCTGGAATTCCCTGACTATCCAATCCGTATCTGGCTCTCAGTGATTTGAGCACCCTTCTCTAGTGGAAGGTGTCCCTGCTCATGGCACGGGGTTGGAACTGGGGGAGCTTTAAGGTCCCTTCCAACACAAACGAGGCTGGGATTCGATGGCTGAGTAACAAAAAGAAGAGGTCCGAACACCTTTATTGTCTGAAATGGTAACTTAGGTGCCCAGACCAGGCAAGAAGGAGTTGAGGGTCATGGACGGGAGGCCTGGTGCGGTGCAGAGCTGCCAGGGGGTCCATAAGAGAAGTAGACCAGCCTTTGCCATGTTCCTGGCCGGCTGCCGGTGGTGGATGCAGCTCTCCGTTTTCTTCTCCTCTTGGAGGTGGATCGACGTTGACGGCTTCTTGATGTTCCGGAGGATGGCTGCCAGGGCCCCTTCGTGCTGTTAGCATTGCTCTTTCTTGCTCTTTTCTTTCTCGGGCAGCCAACTTGCATTGTTTCTTCCGTATTCTGAGGTGGATCCACCTCCATTGGCTCCTCCTGGCCCTCAGGTGGATCCACCTCCATTGGCTCCTCCTGGTCTTGTGGCTGGTGTACTTGCATGGTCTCTACACCATCAGAGCTGCCTCCTGTCTGCCAGCTCCTCTTGGTGCCTGGCTTGGGCACGGAAAGCACTGCCTCTTGAGCCATAGCCGTAGCTGGGGAGCTCCCTGCGTCGCGGGTGCCAATGCTGCTGGTCCTGGGACCTCAGCAACTGCCGGGTGTCTGCGGGGTCCCTGTATTTATAGCGCCCAGGGTAGAACGTGCTCTGTGACATCGCCAGCCCGCTGTCATGGTGATGGAGCAGAGAGTCCTGCAGTGGGGACGGGATGTGTGTGGCCTGACAGGCTCTGATGCTGTGGTTTTCCATGCAGAGGCAGGGAAAAGGGTCCCTGCTCTTCTACCTGGGTGCCCTGCAGAGAATGGCATGGGCAGTTTGATAGTGGCTGGGTGCCTTTTCCCCAAGAGGGAAACAGCCACATTCTCCCTGATGCTGCTCTGGAAGAGCCTTGGATCTTTGGGCAGGCTCATGAGTAAACCATGGTGCTCCCGGAAGCATAGGAGCTATTCTTCAGAGGCCTTGTATGGGGAAATGGGATGCATCTGGGCTTTGCTGGAGCTTTAAGCCGGCAGCCAGAATGGGCACCTGTAAGCACTGTGAGCACCAATAGCGTGGAGCTGGGGCTGTGGACACTGCATATGGGACTTGGGAGAAATCAGACTGGATGGATCCATGTGTGTTGGCCAGTCCGTGGCCTTTCAGGTCAACCACAGCAAGTGGGAAGAGCTGCAGTGCAAGCCAGTGTCACAGGACTACGCTGCACTGCATACAGGCAGATGTAGTGGAGAAGCACAGGACCAAGGCTCTTCCTATGCTTCCCAAAGCAACAGCGTGGAGCAAGAGAGTGATGGAAAGCCTAGATAGCTAGATGACTTGCCTCAGTTCCTTTGAGGGCAACATGGTTTCAAGCTGAAGAGAGGGTAGATTTAGGTTAGCTGGTAGGGAAAAACTCTTTCCCACTATAGTTGAGGCACTATGAACACTGGTGGTGAAGAGAAGGGCCCTGACAGTGATGGTCAGAGACTCACTGGGCAGTAAATGCAGTAAAAGGTGCTCCCTTGCCCGGTGTTAAGGCATGGTCTTTAGGCTCCTGTGAGCTTCCGTAGTTCTTCAGGAAGAGTGTGATTGCATCAGGGCAAAAGGCAAAGGAGAGAAGGCAAAAGGAAGTGTGCAGCCATGGCTGAGGAGCAACTTAAGAACGTAGCCATGAGGCCAAGCAGCGTGCTGCGCTCTTAGGAAGAGGGGAACGGCGTGAGCTGTTCATAGCATCTTCCTGGGATTCCAGGAGACAACACAACCGAGTGCTCTAAACACTGCCTCAGGAAGGGAAGGCAAAATGTACTGCTTGCATCTTCCCCGGCCCATTCCCAGCAGCTGCACCTGAGATAGGAGCTGGAATTCCCTGACTATCCAATCCGTATCTGGCTCTCAGTGATTTGAGCACCCTTCTCTAGTGGAAGGTGTCCCTGCTCATGGCACGGGGTTGGAACTGGGGGAGCTTTAAGGTCCCTTCCAACACAAACGAGGCTGGGATTCGATGGCTGAGTAACAAAAAGAAGAGGTCCGAACACCTTTATTGTGTCTGAAATGGTAACTTAGGTGCCCAGACCAGGCAAGAAGGAGTTGAGGGTCATGGACGGGAGGCCTGGTGCGGTGCAGAGCTGCCAGGGGGTCCATAAGAGAAGTAGACCAGCCTTTGCCATGTTCCTGGCCGGCTGCCGGTGGTGGATGCAGCTCTCCGTTTTCTTCTCCTCTTGGAGGTGGATCGACGTTGACGGCTTCTTGATGTTCCGGAGGATGGCTGCCAGGGCCCCTTCGTGCTGTTAGCATTGCTCTTTCTTGCTCTTTTCTTTCTCGGGCAGCCAACTTGCATTGTTTCTTCCGTATTCTGAGGTGGATCCACCTCCATTGGCTCCTCCTGGCCCTCAGGTGGATCCACCTCCATTGGCTCCTCCTGGTCTTGTGGCTGGTGTACTTGCATGGTCTCTACACCATCAGAGCTGCCTCCTGTCTGCCAGCTCCTCTTGGTGCCTGGCTTGGGCACGGAAAGCACTGCCTCTTGAGCCATAGCCGTAGCTGGGGAGCTCCCTGCGTCGCGGGTGCCAATGCTGCTGGTCCTGGGACCTCAGCAACTGCCGGGTGTCTGCGGGGTCCCTGTATTTATAGCGCCCAGGGTAGAACGTGCTCTGTGACATCGCCAGCCCGCTGTCATGGTGATGGAGCAGAGAGTCCTGCAGTGGGGACGGGATGTGTGTGGCCTGACAGGCTCTGATGCTGTGGTTTTCCATGCAGAGGCAGGGAAAAGGGTCCCTGCTCTTCTACCTGGGTGCCCTGCAGAGAATGGCATGGGCAGTTTGATAGTGGCTGGGTGCCTTTTCCCCAAGAGGGAAACAGCCACATTCTCCCTGATGCTGCTCTGGAAGAGCCTTGGATCTTTGGGCAGGCTCATGAGTAAACCATGGTGCTCCCGGAAGCATAGGAGCTATTCTTCAGAGGCCTTGTATGGGGAAATGGGATGCATCTGGGCTTTGCTGGAGCTTTAAGCCGGCTGCCAGAATGGGCACCTGTAAGCACTGTGAGCACCAATAGCGTGGGGCTGGGGCTGTGGACACTGCATATGGGACTTGGGAGAAATCAGACTGGATGGATCCATGTGTGTTGGCCAGTCCGTGGCCTTTCAGGTCAACCACAGCAAGTGGGAAGAGCTGCAGTGCAAGCCAGTGTCACAGGACTACGCTGCACTGCATACAGGCAGATGTAGTGGAGAAGCACAGGACCAAGGCTCTTCCTATGCTTCCCAAAGCAACAGCGTGGAGCAAGAGAGTGATGGAAAGCCTAGATAGCTAGATGACTTGCCTCAGTTCCTTTGAGGGCAACATGGTTTCAAGCTGAAGAGAGGGTAGATTTAGGTTAGCTGGTAGGGAAAAACTCTTTCCCACTATAGTTGAGGCACTATGAACACTGGTGGTGAAGAGAAGGGCCCTGACAGTGATGGTCAGAGACTCACTGGGCAGTAAATGCAGTAAAAGGTGCTCCCTTGCCCGGTGTTAAGGCATGGTCTTTAGGCTCCTGTGAGCTTCCGTAGTTCTTCAGGAAGAGTGTGATTGCATCAGGGCAAAAGGCAAAGGAGAGAAGGCAAAAGGAAGTGTGCAGCCATGGCTGAGGAGCAACTTAAGAACGTAGCCATGAGGCCAAGCAGCGTGCTGCGCTCTTAGGAAGAGGGGAACGGCGTGAGCTGTTCATAGCATCTTCCTGGGATTCCAGGAGACAACACAACCGAGTGCTCTAAACACTGCCTCAGGAAGGGAAGGCAAAATGTACTGCTTGCATCTTCCCCGGCCCATTCCCAGCAGCTGCACCTGAGATAGGAGCTGGAATTCCCTGACTATCCAATCCGTATCTGGCTCTCAGTGATTTGAGCACCCTTCTCTAGTGGAAGGTGTCCCTGCTCATGGCACGGGGTTGGAACTGGGGGAGCTTTAAGGTCCCTTCCAACACAAACGAGGCTGGGATTCGATGGCTGAGTAACAAAAAGAAGAGGTCCGAACACCTTTATTGTCTGAAATGGTAACTTAGGTGCCCAGACCAGGCAAGAAGGAGTTGAGGGTCATGGACGGGAGGCCTGGTGCGGTGCAGAGCTGCCAGGGGGTCCATAAGAGAAGTAGACCAGCCTTTGCCATGTTCCTGGCCGGCTGCCGGTGGTGGATGCAGCTCTCCGTTTTCTTCTCCTCTTGGAGGTGGATCGACGTTGACGGCTTCTTGATGTTCCGGAGGATGGCTGCCAGGGCCCCTTCGTGCTGTTAGCATTGCTCTTTCTTGCTCTTTTCTTTCTCGGGCAGCCAACTTGCATTGTTTCTTCCGTATTCTGAGGTGGATCCACCTCCATTGGCTCCTCCTGGCCCTCAGGTGGATCCACCTCCATTGGCTCCTCCTGGTCTTGTGGCTGGTGTACTTGCATGGTCTCTACACCATCAGAGCTGCCTCCTGTCTGCCAGCTCCTCTTGGTGCCTGGCTTGGGCACGGAAAGCACTGCCTCTTGAGCCATAGCCGTAGCTGGGGAGCTCCCTGCGTCGCGGGTGCCAATGCTGCTGGTCCTGGGACCTCAGCAACTGCCGGGTGTCTGCGGGGTCCCTGTATTTATAGCGCCCAGGGTAGAACGTGCTCTGTGACATCGCCAGCCCGCTGTCATGGTGATGGAGCAGAGAGTCCTGCAGTGGGGACGGGATGTGTGTGGCCTGACAGGCTCTGATGCTGTGGTTTTCCATGCAGAGGCAGGGAAAAGGGTCCCTGCTCTTCTACCTGGGTGCCCTGCAGAGAATGGCATGGGCAGTTTGATAGTGGCTGGGTGCCTTTTCCCCAAGAGGGAAACAGCCACATTCTCCCTGATGCTGCTCTGGAAGAGCCTTGGATCTTTGGGCAGGCTCATGAGTAAACCATGGTGCTCCCGGAAGCATAGGAGCTATTCTTCAGAGGCCTTGTATGGGGAAATGGGATGCATCTGGGCTCTGCTGGAGCTTTAAGCCGGCAGCCAGAATGGGCACCTGTAAGCACTGTGAGCACCAATAGCGTGGGGCTGGGGCTGTGGACACTGCATATGGGACTTGGGAGAAATCAGACTGGATGGATCCATGTGTGTTGGCCAGTCCGTGGCCTTTCAGGTCAACCACAGCAAGTGGGAAGAGCTGCAGTGCAAGCCAGTGTCACAGGACTACGCTGCACTGCATACAGGCAGATGTAGTGGAGAAGCACAGGACCAAGGCTCTTCCTATGCTTCCCAAAGCAACAGCGTGGAGCAAGAGAGTGATGGAAAGCCTAGATAGCTAGATGACTTGCCTCAGTTCCTTTGAGGGCAACATGGTTTCAAGCTGAAGAGAGGGTAGATTTAGGTTAGCTGGTAGGGAAAAACTCTTTCCCACTATAGTTGAGGCACTATGAACACTGGTGGTGAAGAGAAGGGCCCTGACAGTGATGGTCAGAGACTCACTGGGCAGTAAATGCAGTAAAAGGTGCTCCCTTGCCCGGTGTTAAGGCATGGTCTTTAGGCTCCTGTGAGCTTCCGTAGTTCTTCAGGAAGAGTGTGATTGCATCAGGGCAAAAGGCAAAGGAGAGAAGGCAAAAGGAAGTGTGCAGCCATGGCTGAGGAGCAACTTAAGAACGTAGCCATGAGGCCAAGCAGCGTGCTGCGCTCTTAGGAAGAGGGGAACGGCGTGAGCTGTTCATAGCATCTTCCTGGGATTCCAGGAGACAACACAACCGAGTGCTCTAAACACTGCCTCAGGAAGGGAAGGCAAAATGTACTGCTTGCATCTTCCCCGGCCCATTCCCAGCAGCTGCACCTGAGATAGGAGCTGGAATTCCCTGACTATCCAATCTGTATCTGGCTCTCAGTGATTTGAGCACCCTTCTCTAGTGGAAGGTGTCCCTGCTCATGGCACGGGGTTGGAACTGGGGGAGCTTTAAGGTCCCTTCCAACACAAACGAGGCTGGGATTCGATGGCTGAGTAACAAAAAGAAGAGGTCCGAACACCTTTATTGTGTCTGAAATGGTAACTTAGGTGCCCAGACCAGGCAAGAAGGAGTTGAGGGTCATGGACGGGAGGCCTGGTGCGGTGCAGAGCTGCCAGGGGGTCCATAAGAGAAGTAGACCAGCCTTTGCCATGTTCCTGGCCGGCTGCCGGTGGTGGATGCAGCTCTCCGTTTTCTTCTCCTCTTGGAGGTGGATCGACGTTGACGGCTTCTTGATGTTCCGGAGGATGGCTGCCAGGGCCCCTTCGTGCTGTTAGCATTGCTCTTTCTTGCTCTTTTCTTTCTCGGGCAGCCAACTTGCATTGTTTCTTCCGTATTCTGAGGTGGATCCACCTCCATTGGCTCCTCCTGGCCCTCAGGTGGATCCACCTCCATTGGCTCCTCCTGGTCTTGTGGCTGGTGTACTTGCATGGTCTCTACACCATCAGAGCTGCCTCCTGTCTGCCAGCTCCTCTTGGTGCCTGGCTTGGGCACGGAAAGCACTGCCTCTTGAGCCATAGCCGTAGCTGGGGAGCTCCCTGCGTCGCGGGTGCCAATGCTGCTGGTCCTGGGACCTCAGCAACTGCCGGGTGTCTGCGGGGTCCCTGTATTTATAGCGCCCAGGGTAGAACGTGCTCTGTGACATCGCCAGCCCGCTGTCATGGTGATGGAGCAGAGAGTCCTGCAGTGGGGACGGGATGTGTGTGGCCTGACAGGCTCTGATGCTGTGGTTTTCCATGCAGAGGCAGGGAAAAGGGTCCCTGCTCTTCTACCTGGGTGCCCTGCAGAGAATGGCATGGGCAGTTTGATAGTGGCTGGGTGCCTTTTCCCCAAGAGGGAAACAGCCACATTCTCCCTGATGCTGCTCTGGAAGAGCCTTGGATCTTTGGGCAGGCTCATGAGTAAACCATGGTGCTCCCGGAAGCATAGGAGCTATTCTTCAGAGGCCTTGTATGGGGAAATGGGATGCATCTGGGCTCTGCTGGAGCTTTAAGCCGGCAGCCAGAATGGGCACCTGTAAGCACTGTGAGCACCAATAGCGTGGGGCTGGGGCTGTGGACACTGCATATGGGACTTGGGAGAAATCAGACTGGATGGATCCATGTGTGTTGGCCAGTCCGTGGCCTTTCAGGTCAACCACAGCAAGTGGGAAGAGCTGCAGTGCAAGCCAGTGTCACAGGACTACGCTGCACTGCATACAGGCAGATGTAGTGGAGAAGCACAGGACCAAGGCTCTTCCTATGCTTCCCAAAGCAACAGCGTGGAGCAAGAGAGTGATGGAAAGCCTAGATAGCTAGATGACTTGCCTCAGTTCCTTTGAGGGCAACATGGTTTCAAGCTGAAGAGAGGGTAGATTTAGGTTAGCTGGTAGGGAAAAACTCTTTCCCACTATAGTTGAGGCACTATGAACACTGGTGGTGAAGAGAAGGGCCCTGACAGTGATGGTCAGAGACTCACTGGGCAGTAAATGCAGTAAAAGGTGCTCCCTTGCCCGGTGTTAAGGCATGGTCTTTAGGCTCCTGTGAGCTTCCGTAGTTCTTCAGGAAGAGTGTGATTGCATCAGGGCAAAAGGCAAAGGAGAGAAGGCAAAAGGAAGTGTGCAGCCATGGCTGAGGAGCAACTTAAGAACGTAGCCATGAGGCCAAGCAGCGTGCTGCGCTCTTAGGAAGAGGGGAACGGCGTGAGCTGTTCATAGCATCTTCCTGGGATTCCAGGAGACAACACAACCGAGTGCTCTAAACACTGCCTCAGGAAGGGAAGGCAAAATGTACTGCTTGCATCTTCCCCGGCCCATTCCCAGCAGCTGCACCTGAGATAGGAGCTGGAATTCCCTGACTATCCAATCCGTATCTGGCTCTCAGTGATTTGAGCACCCTTCTCTAGTGGAAGGTGTCCCTGCTCATGGCACGGGGTTGGAACTGGGGGAGCTTTAAGGTCCCTTCCAACACAAACGAGGCTGGGATTCGATGGCTGAGTAACAAAAAGAAGAGGTCCGAACACCTTTATTGTGTCTGAAATGGTAACTTAGGTGCCCAGACCAGGCAAGAAGGAGTTGAGGGTCATGGACGGGAGGCCTGGTGCGGTGCAGAGCTGCCAGGGGGTCCATAAGAGAAGTAGACCAGCCTTTGCCATGTTCCTGGCCGGCTGCCGGTGGTGGATGCAGCTCTCCGTTTTCTTCTCCTCTTGGAGGTGGATCGACGTTGACGGCTTCTTGATGTTCCGGAGGATGGCTGCCAGGGCCCCTTCGTGCTGTTAGCATTGCTCTTTCTTGCTCTTTTCTTTCTCGGGCAGCCAACTTGCATTGTTTCTTCCGTATTCTGAGGTGGATCCACCTCCATTGGCTCCTCCTGGCCCTCAGGTGGATCCACCTCCATTGGCTCCTCCTGGTCTTGTGGCTGGTGTACTTGCATGGTCTCTACACCATCAGAGCTGCCTCCTGTCTGCCAGCTCCTCTTGGTGCCTGGCTTGGGCACGGAAAGCACTGCCTCTTGAGCCATAGCCGTAGCTGGGGAGCTCCCTGCGTCGCGGGTGCCAATGCTGCTGGTCCTGGGACCTCAGCAACTGCCGGGTGTCTGCGGGGTCCCTGTATTTATAGCGCCCAGGGTAGAACGTGCTCTGTGACATCGCCAGCCCGCTGTCATGGTGATGGAGCAGAGAGTCCTGCAGTGGGGACGGGATGTGTGTGGCCTGACAGGCTCTGATGCTGTGGTTTTCCATGCAGAGGCAGGGAAAAGGGTCCCTGCTCTTCTACCTGGGTGCCCTGCAGAGAATGGCATGGGCAGTTTGATAGTGGCTGGGTGCCTTTTCCCCAAGAGGGAAACAGCCACATTCTCCCTGATGCTGCTCTGGAAGAGCCTTGGATCTTTGGGCAGGCTCATGAGTAAACCATGGTGCTCCCGGAAGCATAGGAGCTATTCTTCAGAGGCCTTGTATGGGGAAATGGGATGCATCTGGGCTCTGCTGGAGCTTTAAGCCGGCAGCCAGAATGGGCACCTGTAAGCACTGTGAGCACCAATAGCGTGGGGCTGGGGCTGTGGACACTGCATATGGGACTTGGGAGAAATCAGACTGGATGGATCCATGTGTGTTGGCCAGTCCGTGGCCTTTCAGGTCAACCACAGCAAGTGGGAAGAGCTGCAGTGCAAGCCAGTGTCACAGGACTACGCTGCACTGCATACAGGCAGATGTAGTGGAGAAGCACAGGACCAAGGCTCTTCCTATGCTTCCCAAAGCAACAGCGTGGAGCAAGAGAGTGATGGAAAGCCTAGATAGCTAGATGACTTGCCTCAGTTCCTTTGAGGGCAACATGGTTTCAAGCTGAAGAGAGGGTAGATTTAGGTTAGCTGGTAGGGAAAAACTCTTTCCCACTATAGTTGAGGCACTATGAACACTGGTGGTGAAGAGAAGGGCCCTGACAGTGATGGTCAGAGACTCACTGGGCAGTAAATGCAGTAAAAGGTGCTCCCTTGCCCGGTGTTAAGGCATGGTCTTTAGGCTCCTGTGAGCTTCCGTAGTTCTTCAGGAAGAGTGTGATTGCATCAGGGCAAAAGGCAAAGGAGAGAAGGCAAAAGGAAGTGTGCAGCCATGGCTGAGGAGCAACTTAAGAACGTAGCCATGAGGCCAAGCAGCGTGCTGCGCTCTTAGGAAGAGGGGAACGGCGTGAGCTGTTCATAGCATCTTCCTGGGATTCCAGGAGACAACACAACCGAGTGCTCTAAACACTGCCTCAGGAAGGGAAGGCAAAATGTACTGCTTGCATCTTCCCCGGCCCATTCCCAGCAGCTGCACCTGAGATAGGAGCTGGAATTCCCTGACTATCCAATCCGTATCTGGCTCTCAGTGATTTGAGCACCCTTCTCTAGTGGAAGGTGTCCCTGCTCATGGCACGGGGTTGGAACTGGGGGAGCTTTAAGGTCCCTTCCAACACAAACGAGGCTGGGATTCGATGGCTGAGTAACAAAAAGAAGAGGTCCGAACACCTTTATTGTGTCTGAAATGGTAACTTAGGTGCCCAGACCAGGCAAGAAGGAGTTGAGGGTCATGGACGGGAGGCCTGGTGCGGTGCAGAGCTGCCAGGGGGTCCATAAGAGAAGTAGACCAGCCTTTGCCATGTTCCTGGCCGGCTGCCGGTGGTGGATGCAGCTCTCCGTTTTCTTCTCCTCTTGGAGGTGGATCGACGTTGACGGCTTCTTGATGTTCCGGAGGATGGCTGCCAGGGCCCCTTCGTGCTGTTAGCATTGCTCTTTCTTGCTCTTTTCTTTCTCGGGCAGCCAACTTGCATTGTTTCTTCCGTATTCTGAGGTGGATCCACCTCCATTGGCTCCTCCTGGCCCTCAGGTGGATCCACCTCCATTGGCTCCTCCTGGTCTTGTGGCTGGTGTACTTGCATGGTCTCTACACCATCAGAGCTGCCTCCTGTCTGCCAGCTCCTCTTGGTGCCTGGCTTGGGCACGGAAAGCACTGCCTCTTGAGCCATAGCCGTAGCTGGGGAGCTCCCTGCGTCGCGGGTGCCAATGCTGCTGGTCCTGGGACCTCAGCAACTGCCGGGTGTCTGCGGGGTCCCTGTATTTATAGCGCCCAGGGTAGAACGTGCTCTGTGACATCGCCAGCCCGCTGTCATGGTGATGGAGCAGAGAGTCCTGCAGTGGGGACGGGATGTGTGTGGCCTGACAGGCTCTGATGCTGTGGTTTTCCATGCAGAGGCAGGGAAAAGGGTCCCTGCTCTTCTACCTGGGTGCCCTGCAGAGAATGGCATGGGCAGTTTGATAGTGGCTGGGTGCCTTTTCCCCAAGAGGGAAACAGCCACATTCTCCCTGATGCTGCTCTGGAAGAGCCTTGGATCTTTGGGCAGGCTCATGAGTAAACCATGGTGCTCCCGGAAGCATAGGAGCTATTCTTCAGAGGCCTTGTATGGGGAAATGGGATGCATCTGGGCTCTGCTGGAGCTTTAAGCCGGCAGCCAGAATGGGCACCTGTAAGCACTGTGAGCACCAATAGCGTGGGGCTGGGGCTGTGGACACTGCATATGGGACTTGGG
This sequence comes from Melopsittacus undulatus, assembly GCF_012275295.1. Classification (NCBI taxonomy): domain Eukaryota; kingdom Metazoa; phylum Chordata; class Aves; order Psittaciformes; family Psittaculidae; genus Melopsittacus; species Melopsittacus undulatus. Next base: position 60,388,786 of record NC_047528.1, on the reverse strand, counting down.
AGAAATCAGACTGGATGGATCCATGTGTGTTGGCCAGTCCGTGGCCTTTCAGGTCAACCACAGCAAGTGGGAAGAGCTGCAGTGCAAGCCAGTGTCACAGGACTACGCTGCACTGCATACAGGCAGATGTAGTGGAGAAGCACAGGACCAAGGCTCTTCCTATGCTTCCCAAAGCAACAGCGTGGAGCAAGAGAGTGATGGAAAGCCTAGATAGCTAGATGACTTGCCTCAGTTCCTTTGAGGGCAACATGGTTTCAAGCTGAAGAGAGGGTAGATTTAGGTTAGCTGGTAGGGAAAAACTCTTTCCCACTATAGTTGAGGCACTATGAACACTGGTGGTGAAGAGAAGGGCCCTGACAGTGATGGTCAGAGACTCACTGGGCAGTAAATGCAGTAAAAGGTGCTCCCTTGCCCGGTGTTAAGGCATGGTCTTTAGGCTCCTGTGAGCTTCCGTAGTTCTTCAGGAAGAGTGTGATTGCATCAGGGCAAAAGGCAAAGGAGAGAAGGCAAAAGGAAGTGTGCAGCCATGGCTGAGGAGCAACTTAAGAACGTAGCCATGAGGCCAAGCAGCGTGCTGCGCTCTTAGGAAGAGGGGAACGGCGTGAGCTGTTCATAGCATCTTCCTGGGATTCCAGGAGACAACACAACCGAGTGCTCTAAACACTGCCTCAGGAAGGGAAGGCAAAATGTACTGCTTGCATCTTCCCCGGCCCATTCCCAGCAGCTGCACCTGAGATAGGAGCTGGAATTCCCTGACTATCCAATCCGTATCTGGCTCTCAGTGATTTGAGCACCCTTCTCTAGTGGAAGGTGTCCCTGCTCATGGCACGGGGTTGGAACTGGGGGAGCTTTAAGGTCCCTTCCAACACAAACGAGGCTGGGATTCGATGGCTGAGTAACAAAAAGAAGAGGTCCGAACACCTTTATTGTGTCTGAAATGGTAACTTAGGTGCCCAGACCAGGCAAGAAGGAGTTGAGGGTCATGGACGGGAGGCCTGGTGCGGTGCAGAGCTGCCAGGGGGTCCATAAGAGAAGTAGACCAGCCTTTGCCATGTTCCTGGCCGGCTGCCGGTGGTGGATGCAGCTCTCCGTTTTCTTCTCCTCTTGGAGGTGGATCGACGTTGACGGCTTCTTGATGTTCCGGAGGATGGCTGCCAGGGCCCCTTCGTGCTGTTAGCATTGCTCTTTCTTGCTCTTTTCTTTCTCGGGCAGCCAACTTGCATTGTTTCTTCCGTATTCTGAGGTGGATCCACCTCCATTGGCTCCTCCTGGCCCTCAGGTGGATCCACCTCCATTGGCTCCTCCTGGTCTTGTGGCTGGTGTACTTGCATGGTCTCTACACCATCAGAGCTGCCTCCTGTCTGCCAGCTCCTCTTGGTGCCTGGCTTGGGCACGGAAAGCACTGCCTCTTGAGCCATAGCCGTAGCTGGGGAGCTCCCTGCGTCGCGGGTGCCAATGCTGCTGGTCCTGGGACCTCAGCAACTGCCGGGTGTCTGCGGGGTCCCTGTATTTATAGCGCCCAGGGTAGAACGTGCTCTGTGACATCGCCAGCCCGCTGTCATGGTGATGGAGCAGAGAGTCCTGCAGTGGGGACGGGATGTGTGTGGCCTGACAGGCTCTGATGCTGTGGTTTTCCATGCAGAGGCAGGGAAAAGGGTCCCTGCTCTTCTACCTGGGTGCCCTGCAGAGAATGGCATGGGCAGTTTGATAGTGGCTGGGTGCCTTTTCCCCAAGAGGGAAACAGCCACATTCTCCCTGATGCTGCTCTGGAAGAGCCTTGGATCTTTGGGCAGGCTCATGAGTAAACCATGGTGCTCCCGGAAGCATAGGAGCTATTCTTCAGAGGCCTTGTATGGGGAAATGGGATGCATCTGGGCTCTGCTGGAGCTGTAAGCCGGCTGCCAGAATGGGCACCTGTAAGCACTGTGAGCACCAATAGCGTGGGGCTGGGGCTGTGGACACTGCATATGGGACTTGGGAGAAATCAGACTGGATGGATCCATGTGTGTTGGCCAGTCCGTGGCCTTTCAGGTCAACCACAGCAAGTGGGAAGAGCTGCAGTGCAAGCCAGTGTCACAGGACTACGCTGCACTGCATACAGGCAGATGTAGTGGAGAAGCACAGGACCAAGGCTCTTCCTATGCTTCCCAAAGCAACAGCGTGGAGCAAGAGAGTGATGGAAAGCCTAGATAGCTAGATGACTTGCCTCAGTTCCTTTGAGGGCAACATGGTTTCAAGCTGAAGAGAGGGTAGATTTAGGTTAGCTGGTAGGGAAAAACTCTTTCCCACTATAGTTGAGGCACTATGAACACTGGTGGTGAAGAGAAGGGCCCTGACAGTGATGGTCAGAGACTCACTGGGCAGTAAATGCAGTAAAAGGTGCTCCCTTGCCCGGTGTTAAGGCATGGTCTTTAGGCTCCTGTGAGCTTCCGTAGTTCTTCAGGAAGAGTGTGATTGCATCAGGGCAAAAGGCAAAGGAGAGAAGGCAAAAGGAAGTGTGCAGCCATGGCTGAGGAGCAACTTAAGAACGTAGCCATGAGGCCAAGCAGCGTGCTGCGCTCTTAGGAAGAGGGGAACGGCGTGAGCTGTTCATAGCATCTTCCTGGGATTCCAGGAGACAACACAACCGAGTGCTCTAAACACTGCCTCAGGAAGGGAAGGCAAAATGTACTGCTTGCATCTTCCCCGGCCCATTCCCAGCAGCTGCACCTGAGATAGGAGCTGGAATTCCCTGACTATCCAATCCGTATCTGGCTCTCAGTGATTTGAGCACCCTTCTCTAGTGGAAGGTGTCCCTGCTCATGGCACGGGGTTGGAACTGGGGGAGCTTTAAGGTCCCTTCCAACACAAACGAGGCTGGGATTCGATGGCTGAGTAACAAAAAGAAGAGGTCCGAACACCTTTATTGTGTCTGAAATGGTAACTTAGGTGCCCAGACCAGGCAAGAAGGAGTTGAGGGTCATGGACGGGAGGCCTGGTGCGGTGCAGAGCTGCCAGGGGGTCCATAAGAGAAGTAGACCAGCCTTTGCCATGTTCCTGGCCGGCTGCCGGTGGTGGATGCAGCTCTCCGTTTTCTTCTTCTCTTGGAGGTGGATCGACGTTGACGGCTTCTTGATGTTCCGGAGGATGGCTGCCAGGGCCCCTTCGTGCTGTTAGCATTGCTCTTTCTTGCTCTTTTCTTTCTCGGGCAGCCAACTTGCATTGTTTCTTCCGTATTCTGAGGTGGATCCACCTCCATTGGCTCCTCCTGGCCCTCAGGTGGATCCACCTCCATTGGCTCCTCCTGGTCTTGTGGCTGGTGTACTTGCATGGTCTCTACACCATCAGAGCTGCCTCCTGTCTGCCAGCTCCTCTTGGTGCCTGGCTTGGGCACGGAAAGCACTGCCTCTTGAGCCATAGCCGTAGCTGGGGAGCTCCCTGCGTCGCGGGTGCCAATGCTGCTGGTCCTGGGACCTCAGCAACTGCCGGGTGTCTGCGGGGTCCCTGTATTTATAGCGCCCAGGGTAGAACGTGCTCTGTGACATCGCCAGCCCGCTGTCATGGTGATGGAGCAGAGAGTCCTGCAGTGGGGACGGGATGTGTGTGGCCTGACAGGCTCTGATGCTGTGGTTTTCCATGCAGAGGCAGGGAAAAGGGTCCCTGCTCTTCTACCTGGGTGCCCTGCAGAGAATGGCATGGGCAGTTTGATAGTGGCTGGGTGCCTTTTCCCCAAGAGGGAAACAGCCACATTCTCCCTGATGCTGCTCTGGAAGAGCCTTGGATCTTTGGGCAGGCTCATGAGTAAACCATGGTGCTCCCGGAAGCATAGGAGCTATTCTTCAGAGGCCTTGTATGGGGAAATGGGATGCATCTGGGCTCTGCTGGAGCTTTAAGCCGGCAGCCAGAATGGGCACCTGTAAGCACTGTGAGCACCAATAGCGTGGGGCTGGGGCTGTGGACACTGCATATGGGACTTGGGAGAAATCAGACTGGATGGATCCATGTGTGTTGGCCAGTCCGTGGCCTTTCAGGTCAACCACAGCAAGTGGGAAGAGCTGCAGTGCAAGCCAGTGTCACAGGACTACGCTGCACTGCATACAGGCAGATGTAGTGGAGAAGCACAGGACCAAGGCTCTTCCTATGCTTCCCAAAGCAACAGCGTGGAGCAAGAGAGTGATGGAAAGCCTAGATAGCTAGATGACTTGCCTCAGTTCCTTTGAGGGCAACATGGTTTCAAGCTGAAGAGAGGGTAGATTTAGGTTAGCTGGTAGGGAAAAACTCTTTCCCACTATAGTTGAGGCACTATGAACACTGGTGGTGAAGAGAAGGGCCCTGACAGTGATGGTCAGAGACTCACTGGGCAGTAAAGTCAGGTGAAGTTCCTGACATCTGGAAAAAGGGAAATATAGCCCCCATTTTCAAGAAGGGAAAAATGTGTTACCCCGTGCATTACAGACCAGTCAGTCTCACCTCTGTGCCTGGCAAAATCTTGGAGTAGATTCTCCTGGAAGGCATGGTAAGGCACATGAAAAACGACAAGGTGCTTGGTGACAGCCAGCATGGCTTTACTAGGGGGAAATCCTGCCGGACCAATTTGGTGGCCTTCTATGACAGGGCTACAAAAGTGATGGACAGGGGTGGAGCAGTTGACGTTATCTACCTGGACTTGTGCAAAGCCTTCGACACTGTCCCATATGACATCCTTGTCTCTAAATTGGAGTGTCATCAATTTGATAGGTGGACCACTCAGTGGATAAAGAACTGGCTGGATGGTCGCACTCAAAGAGTTGTGGTCAATGGTTCAATGTCTGGCTGGAGACCAGTAACGAGTGGTGTCCCTCAGGGATCAGTGTTGGGACCGGTCTTGTTTAACATCTTTGTCGGTGACATGGACAATGGAATTGAGTGTGCCCTCAGCAAGTTTGCAAATGGCACCAAGCTGTGTGGTTCTGTTGATACGCTAGAGGGAAGGAATGCCATCCAGAGGGAACCTTGACACACTTGTGAGGTTGGCTGATGCCAACCTCATGAAGTTTAACCATGCCAAATGCAAGGTCCTACACCTGGGCAGGAGCAATCCCAGGCACAGCTACAGGTTGGGCAAAAAGGAAATTCATGGTAGTCCTGTGGAGAAGGACTTGGGGGTGTTAGTTCAATGAGAAAATGAACATGAGCCAGCTTCAGTGTGCACTCACAGCCCAGAAAGCCAACCATATCCTGGACTGCATCAAAAGGAGCGTGACCAGCAGGTCAAAGGAGGTGATCCTGCCCCTCTACTCTGCTCTCGTGAGACCTCACTTGGAGTACTGTGTGCAGTTCTGGTGTCCTCAACATAAAAAGGACATGGAACTGTTGGAACAAGTCCAGAGGAGGGCCACGAGGATGATCAGGGGACTGGAACACCTCCAGTATGAAGACAGGCTGAGAAAGTTGGGGCTGTTCAGCCTGCAGAAGAGAAGGCTGCGTGGAGACCTCATAGCAGCCTTCCAGTATCTGAAGGGGGCCTACAGGGATGCTGGGGAGGGACTATTCATTAGGGACTGTAGTGATAGGATAAGGGGTAACGGGTTGAAACTTAAACAGCAGAGGTTTAGACTGGATATAAGGAAGAAATTCTTTACTGTTAGGGTGGAGAGGCACTTTAATGGGTTGCCCAGGGAGGTAGTGAATGCTCCATCCCTGGCAGTGTTCAAGTCCAGGTTGGATGAAGCCTTGGGTGATATGGTTTAGTGTGAGGTGTCCCTGCTCATGGAAGGGGGGTTGGAACTAGATGATCTTGAGGTCCTTTCCAATCCTAGCTATTCTATGATTCTATGACTTTATATTAATGATGGCAAGCATTCATGCCTCTGGATGTATTGTGCATTCAGTTTTATTTAAGGAAAAAAAAAAACAAAGAGTGAAGTAATGCCATACCATTGATTTCAAGGTGAGTGGTGGTGAACCAGTTTTTACCAAAACTGAATTTGTTTAGTCATTCATTTCCCCCCTTTCACCAGCCATTGATTATAAAGTGTACAGTGTCTTCCAATGCCTGAGCACAAAAAAGTTTTATCTGTATTCAACATGTGTTCACACAGGGCTCTTTTCAAATGCTACCTCATCAAAATTATTTTGTCATAGCCCCTGTAAAAGTTTGTTAAAACAAAGTTGCTAAAGAATATGTACAGCTATGATCAGTATATTTTCTGTAATCAGAGCTGAATAGATGCAAGATTTTTGGAGAAGATGGTGCGTTAAGTTTGTAATTTATATCTGTTTGGATCACATCAGATCATTTAAGTATTGCATGACAGCATGCTGTTTTGTAGTTGTGAAAGTATAAAAGCTTGCGATATTCTCTTAAACTCTAATATTTAGAGTTTCATATGAGCAGTCAGCTTTCATTTGTGTCAATGCAGCCTACAAGAATGTACATGCTGCATACAAAAAGATTACCTTCATTCTTCCACTTGAGAGAATTTAGGTAAGTTGTGTATGATGTTTAGAAAGCAGGATTAGGACAAATGTGAACATACTAGCAAATTTTCTGTAGCAAGAACATAGCAGGCAAGCTACAGATACCCCGTGAGTGATTTATTAGTAGTAGTCTTTCTACCCTAAGTTGTATTTGTGAATGTTAGATCTTGCATGACAGCCACTAGATGTCAGAGTCTCAGTCTTCAGATGCCTCTCTCTTCTGTGTAGCATTAGGTAATAAATAATATTAAGCCAAATTATTACTTTTTCACTGCATCTTTCTGAAAGGACATTTGTGTACATAAATATAGGTATTTTGCAGAAGTCAACAGATTTTAAAAGAGTGTTGTGCTCTTTTTAATACATTTGACTTAACCTCCTCTTTCTTACCAAAACAAGCTTTTTCTATAGATGTCCAGTAGGCATTGGACAATGTGTAACATCTCGTAACATCAAATGCATTTATCTAGCCAAAAGCAATAGGATGCTTGTTACTCACACAATTGCCACTTAAAATATATAGCTATAATATAACTGACCAGAAGCAGTTTAATCTATTGGTATGTAATGTAACTGAATAGTTTGATAGCACTAGAGAGTGTGAAGCATTTGTTCATGCTGAGAACTCCTTCAAATCAACATAATGAACCTTCTACCTTTTAAAATAAATAGAGCATAAAAAATTGCATGTGGGTTAAAGGTTTTTGCCTTGTAATCTGAGGAAGAAGGAAAGGGCTTAGCACAGTATTCAGTTTCTCTATATACACACATTTATTCCCTTACTCTTAAGCCTTATTCCTGTGAGGATTCTCCGTGGAAAACACCTTCCAATAAAGGAAGACTGGGCAAAATATCTCAAAATAGGAGTTGCTCCTTAGCCAGCTTCCTCGATGTAGTATGTTTTTGCTAGTCTTCTACCCATTTGAAATCACATGTGCATTTTACATTCCCATAAATAATAACATGGAGTAACACCATCACACTTCAACTGTCATAAAAATAGATGCAAGTAGACTGCTTTAAAATTATGAGTTCCTTCTGTATTTTAACAATTTGCTGCTATGCACAGTTCCACATTACAGAGCACTCTGACCTGCTTTTTAGGTAAGCTGGTACAGCAGTAACACCTAGGCTGGACAATTTGTAATCATATATGGCACAAGTTCAAGTTGTTTGGTGCATACAGTATCAATTCCTAGATACTCTGTATGTATTTTTAAACTTGGTGCCAAGTTGTTTGGTTTTACATCCTGGAGTGTTTGGAACAGAGCCATAGGATATGTACTTGCCAATTCTAAATTTAAATGTAATTTATTGTGTATGTCATGCCAAGGAGAGCAAACCTGCAGGCATCTGCTCATGTGTTGCACCTGAGAGATTTTGGTATGTGTGTAAATTTTGTGGTAATGGAAAAAGGAATAAATAGACTGTCAAAGGATTGAAGTCAGTCATGTGAGGTGTCTGTATGATTTTTGTCAGCTTTCAGCTTTGGAAGCCTTGCAAAGGCTGGTGGGAATGGGGGGGGGGGTGGGGACAGGTTGTTTTCTGGTTATTTCTTTAAATTCTTGCATTGTTACTCTGTCAGTCAGTAGAGGGTAGGGATGGTGACTCATTAGCTTTTGATGAGTTATAATTGATGCCTGTTTTGCTCATTTGTGCCACCTTTAAACTTTGAAGAAGTTCACTGTGTTCCGCTGCAGTGCTGCATCCACTCCATGCACCTGCTAATGAACAAATCCTTCAGTTTGCGTCATTAGTTTGTACTGGCAACAGGAGGTGCAATTGAGTCTTGCTCAGTCCTAGGCTCTGAGCTGTGCAGAAGAAGCAGCACGCTTAAAAATCTGTGCAAAGACCTTCAGAGGTATGTATTAAACTGTCCTTAATTCTCTTCCAAAAGTTTAAATCCAAATAAATAAGTTCTCCTCTGGGCTTTCCCATTGGCATCCCTCTGCAGTGGCTTCATCAACCGCTGGTTTCTTTGGTGTCATGAATCTCTTCCTTCCCCCATAAGAGCAGAACTGCTGATTCTGATACTTGAATCATGGCAAGCTTGTTTCAAGTGTCAGCACCTCTCCGTAGGTTCCCTCAGCTGATGCCAGCTAGCATCTGGCACACCAAAAGGCATAGCCCTTCTGAAAGGTGTAAACTGTAAGGTTTTTACAACCATGACAACCTTTAAAAAATACATATATTCAGCCAAAGGTGTGTGACCTTTGCCGTATATACAGGATGCTGGGTGGAATTAGGTGAGGATGATGCATCTCTAAAATAGGCTTTTTTGTTATGAATTGCTGACAAAAAGGGTCCTGCAAGTGCAGCTACTTCTACAACTACATGCAGAAAGTGAAGTATTTCAGAGAAGTGGGTACAGTGTTCACCTCTTAAGGGCATTCAAGTTTTGACTGAGTATAATTATTGAGATACTTCCTCTTGTTGTTTATACTTGGCAAATTCTCTTGTGTTTTTTCTTGTGCCTCTTACAAGTAGTGAAATACTCTTATACCTTATAGGATTTCCTGTCACAACATAGGCTTTCTGTCAGGAGAGTAAAGAGCAAAGAAGTCCAGGCTGCTGTATTTTTCTTTCTTTTTTTATGAGGCAGTGGTTTAAAACTGTATGAAAATGATTCATCCCCACTATTAAAGAATTGAGTAAAACCTGTCTATTTTTTTCCCTGGATCTCAATGAATGTATTCCAGAATTAGTATTCTTTCCTAAAGGAATGATCCTACTACTAAAGTTAAACCCTTCACTACAGTAGTTACAAAGATGGAGGTCTGAGACAAGTCTGACACCCATCTGGTACCATCCCTGCTTTTCCAGGATATCATAGAATCATAGAATAGTTAGGATTGGAAAGGACCTCAAGATCATCTAGTTCCAACCCCCTGCCATGGGCAGGATATGTCTCTGAATCCTTTGGATGGATGAACTTGGAACCAAGAGCATTCCTCTGCTGAGTGTTTTTGAATAGCAGAAGCATCACTCAGTCATGGGTTAAATACCTGGGGTGTAGTAGTCTTTAAAATGCTGAAGGGCTTGAGTTGACAGAGCAGAACCAACCCATGTTCCATTTGCTGGTTCATTTATTCATGAAAATAACAGCTCCTATATGGTGGCCTGTGAGCCCTCCCCTGGGTGGTGGAGATTGTTGATTCATATCTGCTGAGTTGGAGGAGGCAGAGGTGGAGCCACGTTGGCTGAAGGTCTGCTTTTGTCTTCTCAAATAGGGCGAAAAAACAGCATCTTACCAAGGCAAAGAAGCCTTGTCTATCCCGGCTTTGAGAAAGCTGAAGAGGGACTTTTTATAAGAGCAAGTAGTGATATAAGGGGGAATGGCTTTAAACTGGAAGAGGCGGGATTTAGAGTAGGTATTAGGAAGATGTTCTTTACTGTGAGGGTGGTGAGGCACTGCCTCAGGTTGCCCAGAGCAGCTGTGGCTGCCCCCTCCCTGACAGCGTTCAAGGCCAGGTTGGACGGGGCTTTGAGCAAGCTGATCAAGTTGAAGGTGTCCCTGCCCATGGGTTGGAACTGGGTAATATTTAAGGTCCCTTCCAACCCAAACTGTTCTATAACATGATTCTATGATTCACATTCCTTTTTTTTCTGGCTTCTCTGTATCTGGTCATATCTGCACTGATGAGAGGACACCAAAGATGCGTGTTTATCCATTTTAACATTTACCAATCATCTTTTGCCAGCCTTACTTGTTTGTTTTCCCTATTATGAATATTTATGGTAAGTGAATACTTACTGATCTTAATAGAGTTACTTTATTTTGGTTGTGTTTAAGACATGCAAGTGTGTTATTTTACAGATAATTGTTTCCTTGGGGGGCGACTAGGGGTAGATACAGTGTGCCTAACCCACCTCTGCCCAGAAAGCTCATAGTGACCTGAACTACCACATGAAAAAGAGATAATGTGCAATTAACAAATTAAATAAAAACTAAATTCTTTGTTGCGTGTTCTATTTTGCAGAGTTGAAAAGTAGAACTTCTCTGAAATTTTCTCTGGGTTTTCATTATAGCCATATTTCTAAAGCCAAACATTTTACTCCTAATTTGGGCTGTGTTACAAGCAGCCAAGTGTGCATGCAGCAGGATAAAGTCCACTGGAGGCAAAAGGGCAGTACAACTGCCAGCCACATTCAGAAGGAAGAGATAAATGGAAAACTAAGAATAGCTTTGTCCATTTTCAGGAAGGAACCTTCCATCTGATGAGGCCCTTACTACCTCTCCACAGTGCCTCAGCAGGTGTTTTCTCCTGTCCTTGCTTTGCAAGTTCAAATTCCAACAGGCTTCCAAATTGTAATGCTCTGTGGAAACAGAGAAGGGGTGGGTGCTGCAGAAGGGTGCATGGGCCTGTAAAGGAGACATCAACATCAGTGCTTCTGCCTGGTGTGGTTTTTGTGAGCTGCCTTGGCCTTAGTTGCCCATTTTGAGTGTTCACTTTCAAACAAGCAGAGCCAAAGGTAACTGACAGCACAGAGTTAACACTAAGATTACCCATGTTGCTTCAGTGCCCTGTTTTGGGAGGTGATGCCTGTTACCACAGCCACACAGGGCAGAGGGGCTGACATCCTCACTGCTCATGCCAAGTTATCTCGCTGTCTCTAGAGGAGGCTGGCCACAGCCCCACTGTAGAACACTTGGCCCTGCATTTCCCCTATGTAATGCCCCTGGTATACTGAAGCATAACTGCCTTTTTTTTTGCCTCTTCCATGCAGAATTGTTCCTTCCTAGCAGTGAAGAGACTCAGAGATCTCAATACTCAGCACTTCCACTACCCAGGCCATGATCTTTAAAATGAGAGCGTAACTGAGTCTACTTTCACCACTTTGGCACCTTGATTCTTATAGTATAGAATAAGAATAGCAAGGCTTATCTGTACTCTGAAACTGCACTGAGGTTTCTTGTGAAGTACAGTGATATTTCTACACATGTCAATAACTGAGCCCATGATTAACTGCTTAGTGCTCTGGGTGGTAGGAGGATGATGCTTCCTTTACACTGCTGGTTTTTTCCATCCAAATGGCAATCAGTACTGCTTTCTGGAAGAGATCATAGAAAAACAAAGACCTTTCCCAGTTATTCTTTATCAAAACTACAGTCAAGCCCATCAAAGCTTTCTGTTTATCTACCTAAGTTTATATTTACATTTGTGTTTCTGTCTCTATCTTTAAAGTAGTAGTAATTTGTGAGTCTTTAAGACAGCATGGATGGTGACTCAGAAGCATGATCTGAGTCAGTCTCAGCAGACTCCTTGAAGGAAGATATTGAGCCTACACAGAGATGAATTTGTGGGCAAAACACATTTAAAAAGCCGCAAGACTGCATATCCCCTTCTTGCAGTGCATGGCAGAAGTACAGAAAAAAATAGCAATAACAGAACAAAGCACATAATGGCACAAGTATCCAGTTTGAAAGGATGGTATCAATAAAGCTTAATTCTTACAAAATGAGATTCTTCACGAACTTTCTCAGCCTCAGAGGATCCATTTAAGTACATCTTTCAGATAGTTTCCTTCCAGATTTCAAGTGTGGGCTGCACCTTAGGAAAAAGTCACTCTTTGCCAGGGAGTAAAAGGGGTGGGACAGAAGCTGATGTTTTGCTTGGTGTTTATCCACAAGTGAATTAGCAAAGCATCCTTGTCCTAGGTAGAACAGAGCAAGAGAGCTGTTCACAGAGTATCGCCATAAGGCACAATTAAAAATGGGAGAGGTTGTCCACATTTGACTAGGTTTCTTCCAGCCTGACCACTCATTTGAGTGTTTACAGTTTGGGAACTCCTGTTTTTGACAGATTTTCCTTCTGACTGGTCCCTGAAAGGGAGCCTGACTCCAGCATATCAGAAAAAGGAAGGGAAATATTAATTTACAAGTTATTAAACAAATGAACACCCCTGTGGAGCCATCTGTTTTTCTGGGTGTAGAGTTACTTATGCTGGGTAGGGCTAAGGATTTCCTGGCTTGCTTTACACTGGGGTGCAGAAACAATTTTGAGCAGGTCTACTCTTGTGGTTGCATTGAATAAAGCCCCTGAAAAATCCCTGGGTTATAAAATATTTCCTCTCCGTCGGGTCCTGGACAAGAGGTGGCATCTGCAGAGCCAGAAAAGGAAGTCCTTGCCTTATAGAGTGCGCTCTCAGTGTGACACAATGGCTGATATAAAGTGTTGGGGGAGCTGAGCTGAAGGCAAAGGAACAAAGGAAGATTGAGATTCGGTGGTTGTCTCAGACAAAAGGAAAGCGGAAAGTGTCTCGGGATGGATAAATTCAAGGCTGCGCTTGTGCTGGCAGGGGTTGGAGATGCTCTCGGTTACCGCAATTTCTCCCGAGAAAACAATGTCTTAGGTGCAAAAATCCAGCAGGAGCTGAAGGAAATTGGAGGGCTTGAGAACCTGGTGCTCTCTTCTGACAAGTGGCCAGTAAGTGACAACACGCTCATGCACATGGCTACAGCAGAGGCTGTCATCACAGGTAGGTACAATGGAACTAACAGATGCTGTCTGGAAAGGAGCAAAACTCTCTAGCTGCTGTTTCTATTAGTTATTCTAAGCCTGAGTGCTGGGGAAGTAATGAGAAAGCGTGTCAGAAATACTGCTTATGTGAATGATAATGTGCATTAGTTTCTCTCCTGTATGAGTATAATCTATGACTATCACCCAAACTGGAGAGTTTTGATTTCTTGAGTGTGGAGGAGTTCTCATATTTTTCATAAGTTTATAGTCTTGGTTGAAGCTCAAAGACTGAAATATCACATGTCCAACATAACAAAAATAATTGCTAAGTAGGTTATCTGTATGCTGGAATACATCAATGAATAATATAGCCACTAGAAATTCTTCTGTAAAAGATAAGAGCTCTCCTAAATGAATTTTAGTATGTTTGTATCCAGAACTCCAGGCTGGAGTAGAGTCCTCTAATACCTCTTTCAGGCTGAAATCACTGCTGCTGTCTCCTTTTTCCTGCCCCTGGGGCAAAGGGTTGCCCAGCAAGGCCAGAAAAGGAACAAACTGCTTTATAAGGAGAGTTCTGTGTCTTTAGTCAAAACAAATATTCTAACATATTTATAATAAAGTCTATCTGAATAGTGGAAGTTATTACTGTATGTCTTCTAAAATCATGAGAGTTTGAGAGAGAACTGTTGGTTTTTCTTAAGATAGTAATATCCTTTTGTAAGATACAACAATATTTGTATCGACAATTTAACCCATCCAGCTAGAGCTTTCTGAGACTACAATCATCATCAAAAGTACACCAGAAGACAGTGACCCTTCAGCAGTATTTTGCCTCTTCAGAATTAATCCATTTTTTGATCTCTGTAAAGATATTCCTGATTTTTCCTAAACCACGTAACAGTAGCAGAAGCTCACAATGTAGCTAAGTATCCTTCACATCAATGAAATTTCCCTTGTGCTTCTGTTTCACCACTTTATCTGCCTGCTTCCAATCAGCTCTAAATTTAGTACACAGAGATCAGTTGAAGAGTGTGTTGGACACTTCATACTTGGCTATTAGCTAGCCAATGGTTTCAGGGGTAGCTAATACACTAAAGATAAGGGCAAGATGTCAGCCTATCAAGGAAAAAGATGACTAACATATTTCTGAATATAGGCTATGATTAAATACGTATCATATTTTTCTTGCTTATTGAACTTACTAAAACCATAACTTCTGGGTAATCAAGCCAGTTAGACTGACAGTGAAACAATAAATCTCACTCCTTAAATATAGGAGGAGCACTGTGTCTCAAAAGGAGTCTCAGCTATAATTTCCATCAGCTATGTTTATTCTGCACTCCCATTTCTTTGGCCTGATCAAACAAGCTTTTCAGAAAGGTGCTTTTACGGGCTGGTGAGAAAGCTATAAGCTGGAGTGGGGGATTTTAATGAGAAATCTTCATTTCATAGTAACACTGTTGGATGGGGAAAAATGAGTCTTCCTCTAAGCTTCCCACAGGGGAAACAGAACCACCCCTACCTGCAGTACTGTCTTCTCCTGGCAAGGGGAACACAAAAAAGCCATGGCGCTTGCTCCAAGCCCAGCCTGCGTGCCAAATCGCCCAGGTCAACAGAGATGAAGCTAAAGAAGGTGAATACGGGTCTATGAGAGGCCCTGCCTTCCTCATGCAGCGGGGAGCCCTCTCTGTTGTGAAGACTGAGATTTTAAAGAATATCAGATGTCTGGGACACTACCAGCAGCCAAACATGATGCAGAGGTTTGTGTTAAGGATAAAACCAGTTCTCACCTGAGGAGGTGATTTTGGTCAGCGCTTTGCTACTTGCAGGGAGAACATCCCAGGAAGGCTGTGGCCAGAAGCATGGTGGTTGCTGGCGCTACTGCAGACTGAGCTGACACTCCCCAAATCTACCATGTGCACAGACTGAAAAATTACCCTATAATGGTGGATAAATGAAATGTCTGCTTCCAGCAGGAATCTGTCCCGTAAGAGAGGAATGAGAACAGCATCATAAAACCCAGGGGAACTATTCCTCCAACAAGAAAAACATGAATCATGTGTAGCAAAAAATAAGGGTCCTTTTCTAAAGAAAGAACCTGTCCTATTGGCTTGATGGCTGAGAGAGCAGCCTGGATCCAGGTGCAGGAACTGCAGTCGGCTTGGGCAGCCCGAAGGTGCTGGACCACAGGAACTCTGGCTCTGGCTCTTCTGCAGAAGCTGCTGAGCCATAAATCCTGCTCCTGGCTCACATCCGGATAAACAGACACCCGATTCCTAAATGTGGAGAGAGTCGGCAGCTTGAAAGTATCTTGTTCCTTTAGGATTGTATGTGGGGTTGCCAGTGTAACTGACATGTTATTTTTTATGTGAAAGGAAAGGAATCTTGATTTTACCCTGCATCTTCTTTATTTGCCTATCTGAATAACTATTACTTTAGTGTGGTTCTGGATTGCAGGTCTCCAAATTTTCTCATAAATTAAGCCTCTTCTGTGGATTTCAAGAGATCACCATTTTTAACAAAATAAAGATATTTTTAGAAGAACTTCCCCTGCTGTGTCATTCAATCTGTGCATCAAACAAAGTGTTAAATGGAGTTTCTCTAAGTACACAGAATGATGTAGAGATGAACAAATGGACAAATCCCAGTGGCCTCCTCAGTTCCCACTGATTGCACAACTGCAATACATGCCAGTGGAAGCAAGAGCCATGGGCAGGGTTCTTCAAGCCCAACAACATGTAACAGCAGCTGAGAGAAGCAGCGATACTGAAGAGACTTCCCCCTGTGTGTTTAAGAGGAAGAAGGCCCCTCCTCAGGCAAGCCTGTAAGCCTTGGTAAAAATAAGCAATAGACAGACATTTTTAGTAAACTTATTCCAGCAAGAAATTTATCTGCTGGAAATATTACAGACTGCAGTGATTTTCTACCCTTACTGATCTTTGTATTCATTTTTATGAAAGCTCACCCTTCTGGCTAGTGACACAAAATATTGGGATGCCTGCATGGAAGACCTACAAATTTTAGAGAAAATAAGTGCAGGTTAAAATATAAGGTCACTGATTTGCTTTTGTGTTTGATCCCATGCCTCTTAATAAAATCAGTGATAGTTTAAGAAAGAAATAGGCTTTCATGTTTAAGTTGGATTCACATCTGTAAATAACAGCAAAGGCACCAGCCGAGCCAGGCACAGCTGGCTTCTTGTGCACACCCAGTCCCCACAGCAGCCACACACTCACTTTAAACAACTCTGCAAATACTTCATATCATGGAGCCTAAATAAAGCCCCCAAGCACCTACTGCTGACGGAATGCCTTCATCTTTCCAATTAAAGGAACTGAAAGTGGAAAAGAATGCAGGAAAATATGAGAACAGAGAGATGAGACTGTTCTGCCTCCAGCCCACTCTCAAAGGTGTGTAAACATGTGTTGGCAGTGGCACCATAAAAATAATTCAGAGTATTGGAAGTGGAAACAGGAACATTGCTTAAATGCATAATGAGCTTGCTGGCTTTCTGTGCTCTCTTGCTTTTCTGCCTTTGAGTAGCAGCCTTCTCTTCCTGTCTCTGAGCAGAGTACTGTTGTTTGGAAGACCTGTACCGGGAGCTGGTAAAACGCTACGTGGATGCTATCGATAAGCTCTCAGGAAGGCGACCAGACCCTGCTACCATTGAAGGCTGCAGGGAATTAAAACCAGACAACCACCTCCTCGCTTGGCACACACCGTTCAATGAAAAGGGTATGGTACCATTTCCATTTATAGATCCTGGTTTGAATAATGCATGCTTTCAGTGTTTGTGGCTGTATGGAACTTGCTTCCTTTTCCCCCCTTACATCAAAGGCCACTACCTCTGAAATGTTTCCATGCTTGCCTAAGGATGGCAAGAGGTCTGCCAGGAATTCCTTCTGTAGGGCACTATGTCATCTCATAAATGAACCCTTCCCACTATAGCATCTATTTAAAGAGACTTTGGTTTTGGCTTTGTTTCTTGGGGTCCAGATCTTTGACCTTCAGTTTAATGGCTATTTTAAGAAATATTTTCTGCCAGTTTTTGTTTAAAAATTTGTAGTCTTGCATCTTTTCAGTGATGGCACAGAGACTTTTCTCCAGGCGGATGCCCTACTAATAACTATAACTGTTCTGCTGATAACCCCTAGTATTCATTCCTAGCCCTGTTTCCCTACCCCTGATCCTCTCGTTCTTTCTCTTTATGACAATTTCATTTTATGATTAATTGAATTTCTACTTCAAGTTAAATAATATGCATGCATCTATGTGCACATGCGTACGCATATACCCATACAGTGCCATTAATCTTGAAAGCCTGTGGAGACACTGCATCATCAGAGGAGGTAGACCTAGACAGCCACAAGATGATGGCAGCTCACATAGATGTTGTGCTGTGTTGGTGTGACACTCTACCACCACAGTACATATTGGCACCACTCAACAACATTGCATATTGATGCAACATTGTGGCAAAGACCCTGTGGCAAAATGCCATGGCTATTTCTGGGTCTCTACAGTCAGTTGTCTTGGGCACAAAAAACATCCTTCACTCAGCCTCCCACTTTTCACAGCAGCTCTTGGGAGGGAAAAGGGTCCCCTCCCTATGTATTCTGCCCACTCTGCCATTAGCCAGGTAGATCTGAGAAAGTGCTCCTTCAGTGGTCATCATGTTTTCTGATTGACAACAAGTAGGATCTTGTCAAATAACTGTGGGAGCTGCTGCTGGTTCTAGGCAGCTTTTGACACCTCCAGCAGTGGAGCATGGCTGCTCTGTGGTGTGTTGCCTTGTGAGAGCTACATCTCTTCTTTCAGCCTTCCTCCTCCCCAGCTTTCCATGATGAACTATTTGTTTCTGTGACACTCTGGGCTAGAAGGATCTAAAATGAATTCCTGCCTTGAGACCCAACATCTAAAGCCCACCTTCTCCATCTGGTCTGACAAAGGTCATCCTGAACATCTCAAGAAGCCTTTTTGCCCCCAAAAGAAACAGTGACCTGAGGTGGGGATGTTCAACCTCCTGTGGCACCTGACACTGCTATGGACATAATTAGCTTTTTAATTGAATCTTCGTAAACTTATTCTCAAGGCAAAAACATTCCATGGGCATTGAATGCCTTGCAGTCAGATGGTATTTGGATGGGCTGGAACCAAAATGCTGTTTTCCGGCAGTCATTCTCTCTTATCTCATTTCTAGCAAGAATTTATATGCCAGCATTCATGGACCAGTGAAAGCTTTGCTTAGGTAATTTTGAATCGCTTATATGACAGTCCTCTGCTCAAATCCTTGTGGGTATAGTCAGCACACTGAGTTCTCAAGTCAAACTGTCCTGTGTGTCTCTGCCATCTCATGTTGTGCTCATTGCCACACTCATTGCAGAGCTATCTGGATTATGTTAAAGCCTGGTAAGATTCCTGCAGCTGCCAGAAGACCTGCCCAAGGCTATCTAACACCTTCCATCTCAAGAGCTTGTTTCTAGTTTATGATGTTGATAAGTTCAAGTGTAAAATTGTCACCGCTGTTTGTCTGTTTTTCTGTCAGCATTCATTTAAAGTTTCGATGCAGATGAATGCTGTTTCTGAGACATAGTAAAAAAAATTTTATTCCGTTGCTAAAACTTCAAATTGTTCAGAAGAGAATTGCTGATGTTTGAGAGCTGGAACTGAAATCTGGGTGAGATGGTATCCCTTGAACTAGAGATGTGCCATCAGAGCCATCATGAAAGACTAGACAGATGGTAGGATGGGTCTACCATGAACTGTGTATTGCAGGCTGAGGCTGCAGCATCTAAGCAAGTCTTTATTTGCAGCTACTGGAGCAGCTTCTGGGCTTCCTAGTAGCACTTGAGAATGGTGCCTTTTTGCTGGAGGCATTGGTAGAGAACCACGAGGAAAAAGTGTGGGTTAAATGCAGAAGGCTGTGGAACAAAAATGAAGTGAAGGGTAAGCCACAGACAGATAGGACATAAAGGTACCAGGCTGTAAGTTCTCGTGCAGAAAGGTCTGTAGTCACAAAAGACACCTTTTTCAGGGCTTGGAAGCCATCAGGCTCTTGGCAACCTGATCTGAGTTGAAGATGTCCCTGCTCTTTGCAGGAGGGCTGGATAGATGAGCTTTGAAGGTCTTTTCCAAAATGTTTTATATGATTCTATGATGTTTGCTATTCCACAGACGTAGAGTGAAGAAAAGCATGACGAGGTGTTACAGACTAAAAGAGATTAATCTAGTGCACGAATGAAAATTATGTAATTAGAAAATGTCAACACAGCTTTTGTGACAAGAAGTCGCACCTCAGAATCCTATTAGAAAGCTTATGAAGTAGCAAATAAACAGGAGGGAAAAGGAGACACTGTGAAGATGGTTTGTTAGGATTTCCAAAAGACTCTCAACAAGGTCCCTCACCAAAGGCACTAAGTGATAAGGCACTAAGTTGGTACAGGATGGTGGAAACGTTCTCCTGAGGATAGACAACTGGTTAAAAGAGAGAAAATTAAGAGCTGGAGATTGAAGTCTGTCTCCTCTGTAGAGAAGAAGGAACCTGTGATGGAGCTCTGTGTTCAACATGTCCTCAAACTATCCAGAAATGCAAGTGCATAGTGGGTTGGCAAAGTCAAAGTTCGTGTGATGCAGATCCATTGAAGATGCTCATAGTGGTGAATAACTGTGTGGCATTAGCAGAACCAAATGCAAAGCAGATGAGTGAAAAGTCATAAGGGAAGGATGGGACCTAATTTTATATACATAGTTGCTGCTTCAGTTACTATCCAGGGAAGGGATGAAAGGATTACGGAGCTACAGTAGTTATACAAGAAAGTTGCATTAGTGCTCAGTAAGAACCAGAAGGCAAATAGATGCTTAGAAATGACTGGGAAAGGAACACACAGCAAAACACAAAATATGCTTACACCACTGTATAAATCCATAGCTGCTGTTCTTGATTACTGTATATAATCTGGTCTCTCCCTCCAAAAGTATGTAAGAGAACTGGAAAGGATATGAGGAAGTATGGTTAGATCAGTAAAAAACTGACTCCATAGGCTGTGGTGTCTGAGACAGTATGATAGAGAGCTGTAAAGTGATAGATAACGTGGGCAATATGAGTAGGAACAGAGAAAGCCCACTGTCTCCTCCAGCACAAGAATGAGGGACTTCAAATGAAACTGGCAGGTCATGTGTTTAAAACAAGAAAAAGGAAGGACTTCTCCACACAACACCAGATTGAGCTGCACAACCATTTTCCCATGTCAATTTGTAGATGTTACAGTTCATGAGTTCAAAAAAAGGGCTGGACAAAGTCACCCAGGGGAAACCCTTCAAGGGTTACTGAGCAGAAAGACCAACAGCCAACTGCCTCCTGGATGAGGGAGGCGAATTGTCAGCAGCAGTATAAAGGTTAATTTCATCATGCTCCCATCATCCTCTGCCTTGGCCACTGTCAGACATGGTAAGTTAGGTTAACCTCTGGTCTGATTGTGGAGGACAATCCTTATGTTCTTACACACATTTCACCTGTTGCTTGGACTAGCCTTGCTGTCCCTTACTTCATCAATTCAAATGGCAGATACTGAGACATGGGAGCAGACAGCTACTATTCACCTGAAGCCCTGTCTAGGCTTAATGTTACTGCATGTGACAGCATTTTTCATTACTGAGTTTGCTTGTCTGCAGAGGGTTCTAATATGACTTCCTACACTGAGGAAACAATGAATTTGTAAATACAAGCTCCTTCAGACCAGCAGTCAGATTACTGTAGTGCATCACCCACTTCAGATATACTAAGATATGTCATTTTATTAGCAGCTCTGTATAGTACCGCACCTTTTCTTCCTGGATAACCAGCATGGATTATGTCCTTTGGAGGAAACAGAACTGCATAGTGAAGAAGAATTTCATCCAATGCTCTGTGGCAGCAGATGGTTTAATGAAGACTTTGGTCTTGCAAGGAGAGGAAGATACGTTCTCCCAGTTAAGCTGACTGGTGCTCTGGAAGACTGGATTTCTCTCCTAACTCTTCCTTGTGATTTCTGTGTGATCTGTGGGATAAGCAGACAGTTTGATCTATTCCTGACTCCTTATAACCAGGTGCTACAGCTGCAGCATATGTGAGCTACAGGAGCAAACACGCGATTTGCAGGACAAAAATACAGCCTTTTCTTCAGGAGCAGTGGCCGAAAGTGTTTTGTAGATGGCCTTTTTCACTGTTATCAGGAAGGCTAATGAGGGATGAGGATGCAAACTCTGGGCTTACAGGGAATAAAATGGCATTTTGTAAAGTCTTTCATGGCACATTTATCAGTTGTTTGGCCTTTTGGAAGAGTTTTTGGACACAAAATTTGCACATTAGACACTGAGGAGGAAAGGAAGATATGTCTTCAGCTAA
Source organism: Melopsittacus undulatus (assembly GCF_012275295.1). Classification (NCBI taxonomy): domain Eukaryota; kingdom Metazoa; phylum Chordata; class Aves; order Psittaciformes; family Psittaculidae; genus Melopsittacus; species Melopsittacus undulatus. The sequence continues at coordinate 60,367,504 of NC_047528.1, read as the reverse complement.
CCTAATTAGATTATCTAACCAGGGTGCTCACTCAGGATGGGTGGTCACTCAGGATAGCTGCTCTCCAGGGAGAAGAGCTCTTCCCTCAAGAGAGAAATTCTGGTCCTAGTTGGTCTGTACTGCACCTGGAGATGTCAATGGGTGGTTTACATTAGTTTGGCTCAGGCTTTATTTTGGCTTGAAGTAAAGCTTCCTGACACCACCACTAAAATACTTTGATCACGTTCATGATCTTAGGACATCAGAGCTGGAGCCTCTTGGGATGACACTCAACAACAATCAGTGCTCCAAGAGAGCCCCTGGTGCTGTGCACCCATGGTAGGCATAGCCAAGGAGAGCAGCTAAGGTGTCTTCTCAAGATAAGTGACTAAAAGCTCTGACCTTGGCTCCTTGGTATCTGCTGCTTCAATTCACTCTGACCAGTGAATTGTTCCTGCTATGCCATTATACTAGCAAATGGAGATACAGCCTTTCTCCATACTGCCTATCTGGGAAAGACTGTGCTCCTAACACAAGTTCCACCCAGGCTAAAATTAGGAAGCATAAATATGCCCCTTATCTTCCAGGGACCAAGTAGAGAAATGCTGGTTGGTCTCAGCTATATCCAAGGTCACTGGGAAGTGTGATTGAGCAAAGACAGTTCTGAAAAATGCCAAGTACTTTGAAAAATTAAACCCTATCCATCTCAGCGTGGAGGCCTGCAATGAGTTAATGCTTTTTTGGGTACTGGCTCTGGAGCTGCAAAGAGGAGATAATCACTTCACTGGTGCCTTGTGAAGATAAGCTCATTAAAACTTCTGTGAGATCCTGATGTTACTGTGATAAGCACTGCAAAGAAACTCATTAGCAAATTTAACTCTCTAGTCAATTAAATGTTTAAAAGTTCAACACCTGAGATCATGCACTGAATGCTGAGGATTAAAAGAATTCTGAATTAGCTATTCAACAAATAAACTCCGTGCTCTGCAAGGCAGAAATTCTGAAGACCAAGCTTAGTAAATGCAGGCTATAGCATAATGAGTGTGTACACTAAATTCAATTTGCATAGAAAGCTTCAGTTCTGACATTGCCTGACTTTGGAGGAGCTGGCTCCATAGCTTTTAAATTCTTTTATGTTTGGACACACTATTTTTGTACATAGCAGAAAAAATTTAGTGGCCTACCTGTGGGGCTCTCTAGGATGAAACATGAATTAAAATTGTAAGATCAGCTGTGATAGTCATACAAAGAGTTTTGTGTGCTTTCAGCATGAAGACTACTAAAATAAGGGCGTAGTAAAAGTGTATCTGTTTCTCAAGCTTCTGTTTCTAGTGCTGGCATCTGGAACAAGCAAAAGAAGCGGTGTCAGCCAAGAAAGAGTAAAGATGGCATGAGAGCTTGAATAAAGCAAGCACTGTGGACAAGAGAACACACTGCTTTCTGAACCCACTATGCTCTTCGTAGCACCTGAGAATATTGGAATATCCCTGTAAAACCAGAATGACTGTGTAGAAGCAAAACTCCTTGCAAAAATCTTTCAAAACTTTTAACTCAGTTCCCATTCCTAAGGAGTCCCCACTCATTACTTGAATAAATAAAATGTGCTTGTTTCACATTTTATCAGCATATTTGTGTATCATTAGTCTCCTTTTAAATGCTTGGCATTATCTTTTTACTTTAGGTTCTGGATTTGGAGCATCTACAAAAGCTATGTGTTTAGGGATGCGGTACTGGAAGCCGGAAAAGTTGGAGTCCCTTATTGAAGTGAGCATTGAATGTGGACGAATGACTCATAACCATCCTACAGGTATGATCCACTGATTTACCAGCTGAAGCCCCTGAGGCTGCTTGTTGCTTCTGTGGGGACTACCATGGCTCCTGTGAGCTCACCTAGTTAAGCCCCTTCTGCTTTGCAGACTTGAAGGCCTCCATTTGAATTTTGGATAACATATAAATGTATATATTACTTCTACTTCAGCTTATATATTTGTTTCTATATTATGCAGAGAGCAACCTCAGGCGTTGGAGTTTTCCCTCCTAAAATCCCAATAACCAAACACAACCTGTCTTGTCCAAACAATACTCATATCACTTGCCCTGATCTAAATTTAGAATTCACATACATCTAGATGACTCGCTGTTATCATGCAAGTTTATGGTTCAAAGGATAAAAACATTTTTCTCTTGATAGGTTTTGTCTTATCCAATCACTGTAGGTAAAGGCAGAAAACCACCAGAAACTATAACTCCACATATTTCAAAACACAATCTGAAATATTCTCTAAATAAAACACAAATAATTTAATATTGTTCTGAATATTCAGGTCTGTCATTCAGATCATTTTATGCTACACATACATGTATTCATTCTGCCTGTTTTAAACAGCAATAAATAAAAGCGTAATGAATGGTGACACATTCAACAGTGCTGTGATGCAGTCGGAAAAAACATCAGGATGACATAAAATTAGAGGAAAAGACTTGAAAGCGAAGCAGAAAGTATCATTAAGCCAATAAAGCCCATGGTGCATTAACAGCAGTAAGTTGGTTGCAGCCTGGGTCTCCCCCTCAGTAAGGACACACTAGAGCCAGAAAATGGCACCCAAGTTGTCAACCACCTTCCATACAAGGAGAAATTACATCCAGAAGGAGTTTTCAGCTGGGAAAAGAAACAAGTGGCACATCAGGGAGTCAGAAAGGAGCAGGGTGGAAGGCTCACCATGGCCTTCACTACCATGAACTGAAAGGTGCCAGAGAAAGGCCAGTTGTGACTCTCGTAACTCAAAGACTCAAAGACAAAACTCAACTGACATGTTGGTAAGGACTGAAGCAAACAGACAAAAGGAGTCTTTCCCTATGTTCTGCGTAGTGAAGCCACAGACCTTGATGCTACTGGCAGTTGCAAAGGCCACAGACACATCTTGCTTCAAAGAGGATCAGGCAAGGGGATGAGAAGGGCTGTCACTGTTAAAAACAATTAAGCTGTGTAATTAAAGTTGCCCATAAGCTAGTCTAGAAGCTCTGGGGAGTAGAGAAGCCAAACCAGTGAGGTTCACTCCACACTGGCATTATTTGCAGAGCAAGAGACCTCAGCTGGGTCTTGCTTTCTTACCTGGTGTGAGGGCTGCAGTGAGTAGGGAGAGCAGAGCAAAAGCAGCAGGGGAAGGGAGCTACCTGGGGAGTGGGCAGGAGGAGACTGCCAGTCCCCAAAAAACCTGAGCACACCCCAATCTCTACCACCCTCTGCACTACCTTGTCCTACTGCCTCCTGCTAGCCTTTTGCATCACCCTCTAAACCCTCTGCTGTGACCCTCACACTTAATGTGGCACTCAAGGATTTTTATGGTAGTTGGGGTAGATGCTGTAGGGCTTGATCCAGTATTGCAGGCATTACAGCAGAAAGGATTAGTAATTGTCTCATCTGGATTTGTAACCTCCTAAACCAAGTAAGTTTTATCTTCAGCAAAATACGTGAAGCTCATGTTTGCCTCTAAGCACAAGTGAATGCTTTTGGACTCCTGCACAGCAAGAACCATATGCATCCATACTTCACTCACCCAGGGCTTGCTTAAATGACTGAGTTGTTTTCTTAACCTTTTCCACAGATTGGTTTTGTTGTCTTTGAGAGAATGTCAAGAGCACAAACAAATACTAAAAACAAGGCCCTCTGTGTTTGATGTCATGGAATTGTTGAGTGCCCACCAACAGAAAGTTCATCTTAAGTATATTTGTGTCCAAAGTGGAAGACTTTGACCTAACCAGGCAGACAGACAGCATGTCTTATTTGGATAATTGTTTCTTTCCTCTAAGGAGACATGGGAAAAAAGCCATTGTCTAAGTAAGACATGTACTTGTCCCCTTGGAATAAAATGAGCCAGAAACAGTTGTTAGATCTATCAACCACATCCCTTGTGCTGGATGAATCTGCAAGCAAGCTGATATAGCTTGTACCTGAACCACTTTGCATGAGTCATGTATTTCACGCAACTTCTATTAGAAGATTTGTAGTATTACATTAGTGGATCATACTTATGACCCTTCCCTTGATTTCTGTCATGTTACACCATTGAGAAGTTCCCTTTTATGTAAAGTTGTAAACCAACAGACACTACACATTAGCCAAGAACCCCAACATGCCATGAGCAGAGGTAGGTTATGTACATTCGTTAATCTACCCAACAACTATCAGGCATTCTGCTAATGATTTATGGGGGATGTGACATGGATGGTACAGGCGCAAACTGCACATTGGTAATCATTGTTACCTATGAATTCCAGGCTTTCTAGGGTCCCTGTGCACAGCTCTCTTTGTGGCATATGCAATACAGGGGAAACCCCTTGTGCAGTGGGGAAGAGAGATGATGAAGGTTGTGCCGATGGCTGAGGAATACTGCAAGAAGACAATTCGCCACATGGCAGGTAACGTGTCTGAATCTAAAGAGCTGTTTTCTTAAAGCTATGTTCAACTAGAAAGACACTGAAGAAACATCACTTCCCAGTCTCTCCATTTTGCTGCTTTCTCTGCTCAGACTGTAAGCTCTTCACAGGTGGTGCCCTCTTCTTCTCCTGTCTGTTAATTGCCTGGTATATCGGTGGCAAGAATACAAAGACAAATAGCAATGATGATGCACAGCTTTATTTTTAGGAAGTCTTCAAAGACTGCTGTGCAAGGGGAGGGAGGAAATTATATTTAGTGGGTTATTAGGCAAAATGACTGCTGAGATATAAATTATTCAGCTCCCATCAATTAGCACAGTCCAATATTTTCTATAAGAAACCCCACTGACATTTTTCATTTTGCCAGAAGTTCCCCTGCAGATGCCCCCTGACCAAGTGTTAACTTTTGACCACAAATTCAGGTTTGACTTGTTGCTTTTCTGAACAAATATTTAAGATTCAGCCTGTTTTATCCTTGATTTAAAACAACTGAGTGCAATACAACTACTGAACTTGATATTGCTATGTTACTAATATATGTGATCTTCAGGGCAAAAGTATTTTAGTCTCCTCTTCCCAGGGAGTGATGTCTTTGTAACCGTGAAACCTGCGTGAACAGACAAGTATCATTGCATTAAAACATAGAGGAAATAGGTTTTTCTGTTAAAGGATGGCTGTTGAGAAAGATTGAATTCAATGGAAATCTGCTCACGAGCACTCAGAAATGGAGGTTTACCTGGGAAGAAAAGCTGCCACTTTAAAATCTGGAAAGCTCACCCGAGAGCCTTTCTGAAAAACCCCACGTTTTCCCCTATGCCTCATCGTGCACCAGGATTATTTTAGCTGAGACCTATGAGGAGCAGGTGCAGGATTAGTGTAAGTGAGCTCTTCTCTGAGTGGCTTCGCAGCAGGTCCCTGTCACTCCACCCGGGCAGGACCCCTCGGCATGGAGGTATGTGTCCTGGGCTCCCGAGGCACGCTCTCCGGCTCTTGCCCGTATTGTTGAGTTTTGTCCTATTTTGGAAGTGGGAAAAGTCTCCTGCACTAAAGTTCAGCTCCTTGGCTGGTGAAGAAATCCTGCAAAGAAATCCTGCCAGCATCCTCCAGTTTTAGAAAACTCTTTTTTAGCTGCATTATGCCCAGTGAATAACACAGTGTTCGGTTGCAGAGGGCTTGACTCAACACCCCTCTCTGATATTTAGTTGCAATTACTTGCCAGATAGCCCCATAGACATGAATGTGACTGTTGTCTCAGGCTGTGCTCAAGGGATGGGGTCGAGCTTTACTAGGGCTGGTGGCATGGGATTTCTGACCATGCTACATGTCATCCATGCAGGAAAATTCTCCTGTAACCTCTTGATCCTTCTGTTTCTGAGGCTGTGCATTGAAATAATCCCACATCCTTGCTTGCTGAGGTGCTACATAGAAGGCACTATTTTTTGACGTATTTATCATTTATGGTCATGGGAGAAATAAGAAAAAAACCAAAACCCCACAAAGAAAGGAACCTGCCAGGTCACCTGTATTCCTAAAAGCAGTCTTGTAACCAGCTGATGGAGTGGGTGTCAGTATTTTATGTTAACCAGTTGTTTACATCAATCAATATTTTCTTTGTATAACTTATTTTTTTCTTCAAGATGCTTCCATTGCCTGATAGCTGTGAACACACGTTCACTGTTTCTCTAAACATCCCACTGTTTTCACTGTTCTAGTGAACGGCTTCATTGCAATCAGGGAAAATCAGACCATGAACTCAGAGAAAGACATTCCCAGGCACTATCACGCATGTGGTTGAAGGCTCATCCCTGTCTGAAATTGGGGAGCTGGCAATGCTGTTAAAGGATCAGGCCCCAGAAGGCAGTTTGGATTTTTTTACATAGAGTTGAACCTCTTTAAAGATCTTAATTGCCAAAGAGTATCACCTGTACTGCATTTTAGGAAAAGAAGCAAAACCAGATTACATCCTTCAGAGAAACGTTTTGGTTGTGTGTGTTCTCCTCAGCCACTTGCAGCACGTAACTGAGTGACCAAGCAGGACAGAGCCAGGGAAAGAGTAGCAATGCTCAGTTTCATTTTAAACTGTACACTGATAGTCCCATACCGAATTACTTGTTTGCCTTGGCATACCTAGCTGTCTGGTACACCTCACTGATTCCTAATTCCTCACCCCCATTAGCTTCCCAGGCAGGGTTTCACTCAGTCCTCATTTCTGCAGATGGGTGTTTGTCTATGCGCTTAAGAGGTCAGTGTGACTTACACACCCTTTAAAGCCTTTATGAAAAGATTGAACCAGAGCATTGGCTTGAAAATGAACTGAATTTAGTAATACTATTTATGTGCACAATGTTAAGCATGATTAGAGATGCTCTTTTAAGAGTGACAGAAAGAGAAGAAAGACCTATGGTTATTAAAAAAGGCTTATTTCTATGGGCACAGACAGCAGAGGTGTGTGTTATTTACCCTGGTTTTTACTATATTTTATACTTATAATGCATGTAATGGAAATCTTGGGCTTTTCTATCTTCTTTTTCCTGAAAGATCACATAGAAATCCTGTGAAAACAGAACAGAAATACTGAAGAAATTATGTGATTAACACCTGAAAACTGAGTTAGAAGCCAATTTGTATTTAGCATATGTAAGCTCTTTTAGATATTCTTGAATCATAGTAAGGGAATACAAAAAATTGGCATAGAATTGGGTTTTTTTTCTCCCTTTTTATCAACTCTTAACTTTTCCTTGGAGTGTTCCTCAGTAAGTTCTCTAAAAAGCTCATCTTGATGTAACTTAAGGTAATTTTTATATACCATAAAAATAGCACGAGATTCTGAAAATATTTTCTTCATTCACATCTTTTGTTTCCAGTTAGATATTCTGCTCCATATTAAAACACATATTTAGTACATATGACTGCTTAATGTACATTACTTCAAAATACCTAGTTTTTCAGGTCATTTGATCCTGTAACTTTCTTCAAAATTTATTAAAGTAGAACTGAAAATGTTGCTGAGATGAAATCCCCTATCATTGATTTCTTTTGCATCCAGAATATCAGGAGCACTGGTTTTACTTTGAAGCCAAGTGGCAGTTTTATTTGGAGGAGAGAGAAATCAACAATGAAAATCAGAATAAACCTGTTTTTCCAGACAACTATGACGCAGAGGAGAGAGAAAAGGTAACTGCAACTTCAAAAAGCACTCAGGAAGGCTCTGAAATGGGAGAGGCATTTTCAAAGGGACACGACAGGGTTTTTTTAACTGTTTCCAGTGTCAGAGTTGCCAGGAAGTCTTTATTTGTTTTCTAAAATTTCAAGAAAGAAAAAAACAACTCCCATCCTTGGCTCAGGTATGTGTTAGCATAAAAAAGCAATTGCACCAGTCCTGGGGTTGCTACAATGGGAGGAAAAAGTGCAGAGCGTCAGACTTAGTGGCCAGAAGTGTTGATGACCAAAGCAGGTACAAAACATAAGCCATGTCTATTAGAAGGTGAAAAAGGCAAATGTCTTGCCAGGAGCTCTAGTTAAGGGCTGATGGAGTTGTGGCCCGAGTCCCACAGAAATCCCCCAGGTACTGGGAGTTGGACTTGGTTATGGTCCTTTGAACAGAAGAAAGCCACCCCAAGCAATTCTCTGCCAAGGCAGGCTGTGCCCAGGCTCGTTTTAAGTGTCTTGAGAGATGGTGTTTCATCACGTTGCATGGGATAGTATTTTATAGCATACATGATCTGTCCTTTGGCTTATGTCTTCTGGTTATACCTTCTTAACTCAAGAGAAATAAGGTGTCTTCTTCCCTAGTGTTTACAGCTTTCTGAATTACACGTTGAAATGCTAAACAGCAAAGCACATTTTGTATAAGTAGGGATGCATCCTAAATTTAGAGATAACTAGAGATGTGGGGATAACAGACAAATTACCCCTTCTTGAATGTTTAAATACAGGATGGGCCAATGTAGAAAAAGTCTTTTTTCAGCGATACACATTTGAAATATGTTACATACACAGTGAATAGGCAGACAGGATCAGCTTTACTTTTGCAAACAAACAACTCGCCCTGCTCAGTTTCCCGTGCTGGACACAATGTGCTACAAAACAAGGGAGGAACCAAACCAAAGTCATCCAGGTCAGTTAGACTCTAAGGAGCTCATCCCCTTAAGATGGAGTTGCTTAGCCCAGCCCTGTGAAAGGACCCAGAAAAGGAAACAAAATGGTTGGAAAGGGAGTGCTAGCCAGCAGTAGGTCACCTCCTGGAGGGTGAGTAAGTCAGAGGCAGCTGTAATTACCGTCTGCAGGAGTTTACAGCAGGGAGGGAATGTGTGAACTACCTCCAGGACTTGGCAGCAGCTCAGTGCCTTCATCAGGAGGGGTTGCATGTTGACACCCACATCCATGTGCTCAGAGCTACCCGTCCTCACCTGCCCATTCCAGGGAAGCTGGGCTGGTATCCCATCACAGGGCTGCAGAGAGGCACAGGACTTGAAAGGAGGTTGCACTTCTGAAAAGTCTGAGAAATGCTGCCTTGGTGCAGTTAAGTCCAGCAGGCTTGGTCCCAAGGACAGCTATCCCTAGTGTAAAGCTGTTTCAGCAAGGCGAGATGACATCAGATGTGTGCAGAGCATCAGCGATCTGAAGGGCTAAATGGAGCAACACTTGAGCTGCCTGCCTGTGCGCCCAGAATAGCACCTCCATGCTTAGTCCGCTTGCCTTTGGTGGTATTACACGTGTGTCAGTGCTGCTCCACTAACATCCAAACTGCAGCAGTGAGGCTGGAAGGTTTGTGTGTGGCAGAGGACAGCATAAAGACATCAATTCTCTATATTGCAAAAAGAAAATGGAAATAGCAGAGGGAAGCTTTTGTCCAACTTTGCCTGTTTGATGTACATGCAGATAACCCACAACCAAGTATGTAAGGGCAGAGGTGAAAGTGAACAGGTAGAAATGCAAACCCTTTGACACTTCATACATGCTGCAGAAGCCAAGGTACAGCCAAGCAGCAATTCAGTTTATCATTATGTAACTTAAATTTCTGGAAATAAAGTTGCCCGTTTCCTTTGAAAGGAAGTTGAGGGTTTTTTTTTTTTTTTACTGTAAATTTATCAGTGTTAATTTGAGAATCTGGGGCAGGAAACAGTGAGTTCTCTAGAGAAAACCTGCTTTTCTTTTGCAAACTTTACAGTGGGTTTGGGGTTTTTTCTCGTCTTTCCTCTCCTGGGGAGGAAATGTTTCTTATATTTGCCAATTATTTTTCATTTTGTTCAACACATGCTCATAGAAGAGGAGGGAAAAGGCTTGGCAACAAAAAGTCAGAGAGCGAGGCTTGAATTAATACAGTCTGAAATTCATCCTCTCAAGAAATTACTGAATCAGAACTTTTCACCCTCCACATAAAGCCTGGCTAATTGAAACAAGGGAGTTGAAGATATTTCCAAGAGGCAGAAAGAGGACTGAGAAAGAAAGTCCTTATAGACCCTGTTTTTTTAAATAATTGGGAATTTCTAGGGTGTGAACTTGGAATCCCTCTTGATCTACTTTTTGGCATTCTTGGCTTGCTTAAATCAAGCCAACTTCTTGGCCTGTTGAGAACTTGGTTCGTTAGCTGAGGTGCTGGCTTATACCTGCACCTCAGGCACCACCTAGGCTGTGGTAGCAGCTGCTGTGCTGGCTTATCCCATGCCGTAGGCAGCAGTGCAGGCAACACAGCTGCCTTATGCCTTTTCCCTGTGAGATGAGCTATTCCCACCTAGCAGAGGAGAAGCCATTCTGGCACAGCCATGTGCCCCACATTCCCATTTCCAGTGCCCTACTCTGACACCGCCATCTCTCCCTCAGACATACAGGAGATGGAGCTCTGAAGGCCGGGGGGGGAGAAGAGGCCATGATGCCCCCATGATCGCCTATGATGCCCTGCTGGGCTGCGGTGGAGACTGGACAGAGCTCTGCAACCGCTCCATGTTCCACGGAGGTGAGGGTCCCCTGTGCCTGCCAACCCCCTCCCTCACCCCGTGCCCAGCAGATAAAACCTTGTCCTTACCTTAGAGGCACACTGTTTCTTGTACAGCTTTGTGAGAGGTAACTCTCTCGCTGGCAGCACTGTGGGCTTTGGGGAGGGCCAGCGTAGCTGTGGGGGGAAGGACCCCAGCCCTGACTCACCCGCTCCCTCCTCACCTGGCGTGGGCCCTCTGCAGCAGCTCTGTGTCACTCACTCACCCTGGTACAGTGGTGAGAGCTCACAGCCCTCACTGTTTTTCCCTAACAGTGGCCAACTGCTTGCAAGAGCTGTTGCATTGAAGTGGATTTTCTCCACACCAAATAAGCTCCTTAGCCCAGGAGCACAGACCACAAAGGCATCACCACATGCTTGCATTGGTCCATTTCTCTCTTCCCTAGGGCATCCTCATCTGCACTGCCAGAGACAGGGCATGGGATGGTGCAAGCCTTTGGGACTGACCCAATGTGTCCCCATCACACTCCATCAGCAGCTTAATATTTCCTCCTGTGTGCAGCGTGGGTTTTGGTTGTGTATGTGAAGGTGACATTAAGAGACCCTTGCAATTGTGTTTAAACCTGCAGGAGAAAGCGCAGCTACTGGGTCTATCGCCGGCTGCCTGTATGGCTTGGTTTATGGCCTGAGCAAGGTCCCCAAAGGCTTGTACCAGGACCTGGAACAAAGGGAGAGGCTCGAGTTCTTGGGAGAGAATCTTTACCGACTATCCATGGAGGAAAAGTAAAGCAGTTTCTGCCATTTTCTCTTTCTATAAAGACTATATCAAGCCCTGTAGATAACTGACTGATGTTCATAGCTAAGGAATTAGCTGAGAGTTAGTCTGAAAGACTGTATGTAGATCGTGTGTGAATGAAGATTGCTGAATTATTCAAGACTGATTCGATATTTACAGTTTTGTGGGTTTTTTTTACAGATGTAGGGATTTCCAAGTATAAAGGCTACTGTCCGAACCAGTGAGATAATCTCAAATGGAAAAAGAGAAATAAACCCTCTTTGACTGATTTCAGTCTAACTTGCCACAATACCACTTGCTAAACAGCTGTGACCAGCATTTACACATACAAAATTAATTTTTAGAACTAATGCTTTCCTGCAAAACTAATGGTAGTACCTACTTATGGGGATATTCTCTGTATATTTGACAATCCTTTCACCACTGTGTTTCTCCTTGTTCTCAAATCTAATGTGTCTGTGATACTTGTAAATCTAATGTCTCATGGATTAGCTTTTAATGAACCACTGATCCCTGTATCAGCACTGTGGTGCAAGGTATTGTTACATTAGAAGCTTCCAGAAAAGGAAAAGCCAACACTAAAAATACCCCCAAGGAGCAGCAAAGCACCAGTGTGTCTAAAATTTCTGAATTACGCTTTTCTTCTTCATCAGTCTTCAGAACAAAAGTTATTTTAAAATATAACTGGCTGAAATATTTGTAAATAAATTAATCTTACACTATTTTCTAAGCATCATTCTTTATTTTTAGACTGAGCAGATTCTATGTTGCTGTATCAGTATCAGAATTTTTGGCTGAGGTCTTCTAGCAGTTGTAATAGGTCAGCAGTCAGGCTGTGACATATTTCACCAGTCAGACCACAACAAAAACCCCAGGAAGAAAATAGTTACAACTGCTTTACCTTTTTTCTCTTTCTTCTTCCCTTTTTCCTTTTTCTTTCTTTTACTTTTCCCTTTGTTTCCTTTATTCACTTTTTTCTTTTCCTTTCCTTGCCTTGCCTCACCTTGCCTCTCTCCATTTTTTTCCTTCAACTTCTCTTTTTCTTTTCCTTTTTTTCTCCATATTTTTCCTTTTCTTTTTCTTCTTCTTCTTTCTCTTCCTTTTTCTCTTTTTCGCTCTTTTTAAAATTTTTTTTATTTTTCAAGAAAACCAACAAAATATTCAGTTAAAGTTGCACACAGCAGACAAAGTAATCCGTAGACCCTGATGAAGGAGATTCTGATGCCTCTGCAGCAGCACAGGCACAAATCTGGAATCCTCAATGAAATGACACAGAAGAAGTGAGCACAGAATTTGCTCCTGGTGTTTAACCCTATGTTTTAGCTCAGAAGTTCAGAATCTGAGGTCTAAGTAGCACTTTCTAATCTCTATCGTGAGTGTTTGCCTACATGGTGTTGGTTTCTCCTATCTTTCTCCAGCTGCTGAACTGTTTTAAAAAGATAGCTAAAAATAAATAAGTACTTTCCTATCCCTTTTTCCATGTAAGCAATTGCTGGAATCTTCACTGGGATGTTATGTGGCAGAAAGAGAAGCAAGTGATACCTGTTGTTATGAATAGCAGCCTGCATGACAATGTCTGTAAGAAAAGGTTTTCCATACTATGAGCTACTTCAAATGCTGCTGGTTTAGCATGTTTTCTCTTGGCAGCTTTGCAAGGTGCTTTTTTGTTTGCTTTGGAGATACGTTAAACCAAAAGGAGCATTTGTGTCAGTAACTTTTGATTTAAGAGAATACCAAGGCTTTCTAAAAACATTCCTTCTAGTTTAGGATGCCTCTAACATACCTGTAATAAAGTCAGCAATAGAGAAGAGAGAAGAACATATCCTGAATAAGGTAGGATTTTCTCTAGTACTTCAGCTTTTCCTCTTCCTTTAGAAAAAAATAGTTACAAAAAACCCATCCTGAAAATCATTCATAACTGTTAGCACTTCACCTTCTACCCAGGCTGGGAGGACCAAGTTTTGTTTCAGAGACAAATAAGAGAATACAGTTTGAAAGGTGATTCCCAAAGACTGAACCTATAAAGCACCTTTTCTTTTTTTTTTTTTGAGCTTTTGAGGCAAGCAGAGTGTTTGCCATCATTTCAGTGAAAACACTATAAAGGCCTGTGCAGTGGTCCAAGCAAGCAGGTCTGCTCCTGGTTGCCTTCCTTATCTAGGGGCAGGTCGTTGCACCAAACACCACGCTGAGCTGAGCAGCAGTTGGATGCCCAGGGATGAGGGAGTCTATGGGATGCAGCACCTCATGTGCTCTGGGTCATGGCCATTTCCCCAGAGCCAACCAACAGTGAGTCTCCGTAGTGCTGCCTCCTCCTGCCAATGCCCCTGTCCTGAGCGCTATCCCAGAATGGTAGCTAGATATTTAACATGTAATTCAGGATCAAGAGACAGGGTCACCTGTTCTCCACACCAAAGACAGCAAGTCAGAAAATCCTGGTGCTGCATGCTTTTAGCAAATGCCATAGAATACCACCACCCCCCCACTACTCAGGAGCCTCCAGACCCCTGACAGAGTGGGGAGGCAGGAGTGCACTGGTGAAGGAGAGTGCAGGCAGGGCTGGGGAAGAGTGCCATCTCCTCTCCCTGTGCAGCGGCATGTCAGCTCTCCTCCACTCTGGTGAGTGTCTGCTGCAGAGGTTTCCCTGGGACAAGCCAGCCAGCAGGATAGTGTTGCACTGCTACCCATTAGCATATCAGGCTGTTGCCACTCTGATGCTGCTATGATAAGTGTCACCGAAGAACCTATAAATAAATAACTAAGCTGCCTGTCCTATGTATCTTAATTATTTGTGGGCCAAGAAGACAGGAAACTTGGAGGTGGCCTTGCCTTCTCTAGAGGTCCAAGCGATCTGTTCTCTACCACTCATCTGTTCTCTCACTAGCCCATATTAGGTCATTTCCCAGCATCACGGAGGAGCCAAAGTGTCTGCCTTGTCATCTGGCTTAGCTCACGCTGCTGGGAAGTGACTTCAGCTGGCATGGGGTTCCCCTGTGCATGGAAGGCACCTGCCCAGCTCTTCCCAGCCATAGGTGCAGCTGGAGTTGGCTGTCTGTAGTTGAGATGGAGGTGACTATGCTTTTCTAATAGGTCACATATTTAAGAACAGAAGGATGCAACTTGGTAAAAGGTTGTGAAGAAATATTAGAGGTGATATCTTGGCCTGTTGAAAAAGGTGGTCATGCTCCCAAACCTGCCAAGCCCTCTGACTTTGCTCTACTTCCCTGAGAGGGGAGCAAGGTGTTTTCCAGATGCTGGGACAATACAGACTCTGCACTACCCACATTTTCTGTCGTGGTCTCAGACTTTAGTGTCATTGTACCAAAGCCCTTGCACAGGAAGCATTTCAGATTTACATGGTCATGACGCTGGTTTGCAGGTGAGGTCACCTTGGAAGATCTACAGATATTCTAAATAGGTGCCATGGCTGTTTGCCCGTTTTCTACTGTTTGCTGGTGAATACAGATCAAACACTCAACCCATGCAACATGTCTTGGTACTTAAGGTAATGCAGTATTCCCACAAAGGTTACATCTCAAATGACACCCTATAGGAATGCTCCAACGTGGAAAAGGAAAACCTTGTGCAGAGCCAACTAGTAATATATTTTAATGAAGCTGTTTGAATTTTATAGCTCATGAGTGATTAATTACAGTGATCAGTCCTTGCAGAGAAGGTCTTATCTTCTTCCCTTCACAATCAGTAGTAGTCTGGCTATGCTGACCTCACTAAGTGCAGGACTAGTCCATATTTTACAGTGCCTGTTTATTGCATCCAAAGTAGTTTGTAAGGAAGAGGTAAGCGGGACATCTGGTTCCACTGCTGTACTGAGAGATTAGAGATGGTCTTAAATCACATTGGTTTATGGCCCCCATGTGTATTTCTGAATACACCAGGCACTTCTTAGGGAGGCGAGGAGCAGTCTTCTGCCATGGCAAGCTTTCAGTCAACATATCAGCAAGCTAGCTATAGGAGGGAGAGTGAACCAGGATATTTTTAGCCAATCATACCCAGAATTCTGGGGTTTTATTATGAAAATTCCCCATAGTTGTGACAAATGGGGATCTTGGTGTAACACGGGAGCCTTGCATTCTTGGCTGTGGTCAGTTCAGTAAGGGAAAGGGTGGATGTCACCACATTATGCACATGAGAGCATGCACCTGTGCTATGCTGAAATGTGGTTATTCCCAATCAAAATCTACAAAGTATTGTTTGTCACATTAGACATGGGCCAGCTGTCACGCTTTTTTCTTTTATTGGCCTTTAAAAATATCTACCAAGGCATTATAAATAGACCTTCTTCCATTCAAGATGGCAACTTCATGCCACTGCTGAGGGATGTAATTTTCAATATGTGCACTTGGAAGGCAGCCAAGTGGAATCCAAATATAATGACCTAACTGTATGAGGACTAGCCCCCTACTTTGCCCCCATAATATCACGGGGGGGGGGCAGGTCCAATTTCTTTTGGAGTCCATGGGGTACCAGCTGCTGGGGCACAGCTGGACCTTCTGCAGCCTTCTGAGGCTGACACTCCCTGAAGGATGACCCTCTTTGCAGCCTTTCTTCATTTTCTGCTTGTGGGCTTAATTTAAAGAATTTTTTATTCCACTTCTGCTCATGAAAAGTAATCCCCTCCTGGTATGCAAGCTGCATTCTGTGCGTGAAGCTATTTCACTGCACAGTGAAGTAACTTTCCAGCTTTTTGTGGTGTCAGAAAGCTGACACCTCTTGCTTTTTTCCCTCCTAGTCCCATCTATTGTTATTGACTTCATGCTCCAGCTTTTGTGCTGAGTTCACTATTTTATTTAGTAACTGATCCACACTAATTAAAGCATTGCCTAAATCCCCAGCTGTCCAAGGGCCTGATTCTCCAAAGTCAAGTGTAGGTCCAACATACAAGCCCTCTTCCTCCAGATCAAAGGCAGCTGTAGTCATGATACATTGCCAGGGTTGTGGTGGTGGTGCTACCCTTCATAAAGCAGATTTAAGAGCATAGTCCTGATGTGGGATTTGAATGCTATCAGAAAGCAAGTAATGCAAATCCTGTGGTGTTTCTTCAATTCTAGAGAGGTACTTAACCAGTTTCTAACATGTACCAACAGCAAGAACTATCAGTGGCACATCTGTGCTCCTCAGCATTGATATTTTTTAATGGTTTAAGACTGGTTTTATAACCCAGAGGCAGAACCATGTTTCTCTGCTAATTGCGTTCTCATAGTATTTCTTTGCCTACACATTATCTAGCAGGAGAGGAAAACACCTTCGATGGTGCCTTCACGTTAGGACACTGTGATACTAGATGAGTGAGGAGTGGCACAGAGGAGATGTGGTCAGCTAGCGGTGCTTGCTCCTTTAAATGCTTTCACCACCTACAAAACACAAAGGAAAGAGCTGAAGGTGTCATGTGGGACCATGTGAAGCCCTCTGTGCTCCTGCTACACCATACTTCACGAAGCTTAAAACACACTTTGCATGTTTTTTAACAAGCCACTAATGAGAACTATCTTGAGGAGTTCTAAGTTAATGTATTTTTTCCATCTTATGCTCAACAGCATGCCATTAAAGCAGAATAAGGAGGTAGTGGCAATGTTGATGACTTGAAAAGAACATTCGTGTTTTCTCTTGCACAGCACCAAAAGCACACACTTTTGTGGAGATGATAAGATGCTGGTAGACCCTTTGGTGCTAAAGAAGAAGCTCGATAGGATGGCAACAGAGCAAGGGGCCTTTGCTGTTCTCAGCAGTCTGCTGCTGTACGTCACTGAGCTCGCAGCCAGCGATCCACAGCTCAGCAACAAGAGGACAAAATGGGCAGAAGGTAAAGAAAACAAGGTGAGTTATAGCCAGCCATGTCCAGATGCAAATAGGGGCCAGTATCCAACCAGATTTCAGCTCTTGCGAGCCAGGTTTCTAAACAACAATCGCGAGCCGTACACCAAGAAAAGACGAGAAGTTGGCAAACTGGTCATTAAGGAGAAGCTGTGGGTGAGCAGGGCTGGTAACAAGCTGGACAGAAGCAGAGACAGGAAAGGAGATGGAAAAGCAGCAGAGGAGGATGAGGACACAGTGCCCAGCGAGAGGGCCAGGTGGAGCAGCGTGTGTGGGAAAAACACAGTGAAGAACATCCTGAAGAAATTCTTAGCTGCTGAAGAAAAAGAAGCCAAGGAGAATTCTCCCAGCTGGAAAAAGAAGGAGCCAAAGAATGGTTTGCCAAAGATAGTCAACAAGAGTTCAGTCCTGTCCAAACTGAAGGAGCAGTTTGAACAAAGCACTCTCCGCTCAGCTGCAGAGGTGAAAGCATCACTCTTGCGCAAAGGGGAGAAAAAGACTAAAAGCTTCCCGAGCAGAAAAACTATTCGCAAGCCAGAGGTGAGAGTGCTGCGCACAGCAGCAATGACAGCCACAGATATAAATAATCCAGAGTCCCAGTTTCTAGTGTGCTCCACGGTCCCAGTGCCCAAACTCAGCATGGCTACCAAAATTAATCATCCTTGGAGCTGGTTGAAAAATAACACTGCCAAACAGCCTTTTGGTCATGACACAACACTGAAGGAAAAGGGGGGATCTGACAGAGAGCCTGATGAGAACAACATACCAGCAAATGTATCACAGGACAGGGAGCACAAAGAGGAGTTACCGGTGGCACCCAAGGTCATGTCTGATGCAAAAGATTGTGCTGAGACTAAAATAGATTCCACAAAGCAAGGACCCGATTTTAATCCTAACCTAGATAGCTCTTCTAGTACCTGTAAAAACAAAGCTCTTGCAGACTGCATTCCATCCTTATCTGAATGTAGTCTAGACTGTGAGAACAATAATGTACTAGCTGGGCCTGATAAATCTTTACTGGGGATTATTGGTGCTGTGCAACATGTTAAGGAAGACAACCCACCTTCTAACTCACCTTACTCTAGCACAATTGAAGAATCCCATGAACAAAGTCCTCAGGATACTAAAACAGGTGAGATTCCTGAAATAACTATGTATGTGTACAGTTCAGAGGAAGCTGACACAGAGCTCACAGAGCCAGAAAATAATCCTTTCTTTACAGGCCAGGAAAGATTTCCAGAGCAGAAAGCACTGGAAAATATTCTGCCACTTCACTCTTCAGGATTTCAAGCATCTTGTGAAGTTGAACCTCCAATGGATGATCAACAGCTAACTGTTGTAACACCAGCCTCTGACAAAAGGCCACCAATAGTCCAAAACGAGGCACCATGTTTAATAGACAGGTGTTCTGAGGAAGCCAAAAAGGAAGTGAAATATCACAGTGAAGAGGAAATATCCTCTACTTCTAGCAATAATCATAGTGATGTCCCAACGAAAAAGGAAGAGAAGAATAAGACACCCAACAGCCAAATGCAAAATGAATCCAAGAGCAAGCAGCAAGAGCCTCTTCAAAGGCACATCCCACAACATAACTTTGTTAATTACCATGGAGACATATCAAATCCAGATGCCGATGAGATCAAACACACACTTTCCTTAAATGAGAACAAGGAGCAAAAGTTTGGTGCTGCAGACAAAGAGCAGATCTCTTCTCATTTGGAAAACACACAAAGCCCTTTGGCAGGTGACCTTGTGAAGCACCATTTCTATATTGCAGAAGAAGATTTTAGGAAGGACAAATCATCTTCATCAAATGAAATGATCAATCAGGCAAACAATCAAGCCCTGCACAGGAGTACCTTTACTGACCTGGAGACCTGTCACAAGCCATCTAAATCTTTCATTGAACGTGAAGAGACCACTGCAGATGAGATGCCCTGGCCTGACACTGAGGCATGTGAGTCCCTCTTGTCAACTCTTTTACCAACACCAGTGAGTGAGATTGCAGGACAAAGAATCCATCACACTTTTGGAAATCGCCCAGCCCATCCTCCTATTGATCTGGCAAGACAGGGAGCTGATGGTGTGGGGGATGAGCATGCTAGCCATGGCTGTGAGAAGCATCCACCACCCTCTTCAGATGAACTGGCAAAACACGGGAATTACACACAGGTGGAGGAAAAAAATACGTGTGATTTTAAGAACCCAGTGCTGTCCACAAATCATGCCACAGAAAATGAAAACCCTACAGCTGAAGAGACAAACACATGTGAGAGGTTTGATAACTGTCTTTCACTTTCAACAAAGAAGCCAGGAAAACATGAAAATAAAATCACACTCACAAGAAAGCCCCTATTAACCCTGGAGAAGAACCAAACACCAACTTCAGATGATACCACAAAGCAAGAAAGTGATATGTTGGAAAAGAGCCTGTCTCCTTCATCAACTGAAACAGTCTCAGACAAAAAGAAGCATGTGAAGATTAGAAATGGGGTCTCTGAACATACAAAGGATAAACTCTTGTCATCAGATGATGACATAAAGCATGAGAGTGATAAGATGGAGGCAGAGTACAGAGAAGAAAGAAATGTCTTGCATAAACCTGAGGATGAACAAGTATTCACACCAAGCGATACAATGGATCATGATAATAACTCTTCAAATGAGAATAATGCTCAAAGACCTCAAACACCCCAGTTATCTTCATCAAAGCATGATAATAACATTCAAGGAATCCAAAATACTAAGCAGAGTTTAAAGCACCTAACACCTTCAAGAGATTTTGTGAAGCACAAACATGATATGACAGTAGATGAAAACATCTGCTGCAATAGTGGTAAACACCAACTGTCCTCATCAGACAAACCAATGAAACATGCAAATGACAGTGCAGTGCAAAAAAACATCAAGTCAAACTTCAAGAATTATTCAATGCCACCAAGACCTACATCAAGGCAAAACAGTAAGACCACCAATGAGGAGAATACCCCTCATAATTTGAAAAATGAACCAATGGAGCATAAAAAGAATTGTGAAGGAGAGAGGAATATTTCCTGTGATCCTAAAAATCAAATGCCACCACCAAGTCCATTGGTGAAGCAAGACAAGGAATCCCCCCCTCTGGAGACACAGAAACAGATGTTACCAGGTGACTTTGTGAAGCCTGAAACTAAGTCCACTGAAAAAAAGACTAAGCATGCCTCTGAGAAGCTCCAGACACCTTCTCCAAACGAAGTGCTAAAGCCTCAGGAAAGCAGCTCTTCAGGAGATGGAAAGCAAAAATCACCAGCAGCAGAGGACAGCAGATCACCTGAAACAAAGGCTGTGAAAGAGGATAATGAGCGTCAGTGTTCTGGAAAGTACCAACTATCTTCCTCGAGAAAATCAGCAAAGCAGGAAGAAAACATTCCAGGAGGAGAAAAGCAGCAAAAGAGACCTGAAGATCTTATGCCACCTGATACAAATGCTGCAAGAGAGAAGAACAAGTTCCCAATTTCCAGGAAGTACCGCTCAGTATCATCAGAAATATTGCTTAAGCATCAGGAAAAAAATATTCAAGAAAAGAATACTCCAAAACAACAGCAACAAACATCAGCTTCTGTAGGTTTTAAGAAGTCTGGTACTAATGCTGTAAAAGACAAAGGTGTAGATCCAAATCCTGAGAAGTCACCTTCTTCAAAGGAAGTGGTGAAGTCTGAGGAAACAAGTTCTTCAGGAGACAGAAAGCAAAAGTCAGCAGCAGCAGAGGACAGCAGATCACCTGAAACAAAGGCTGTAAAAGGGGATAATGAGCACCAGTGTTCTGGGAACTACCAGCTACCTCCTTCAAGAAAATCAAAAAAGCATGAGGAAAACATTCCAGGAGGAGACAGGCAGCAAACGAGACCTGAAGATCTTATGCCACCTGATGCAAATGCTGCAAGAGAAAAGAATAAATTCCCAGTTTCCAGGAGGTCGGTATCATCAGAAACTTTAGTTAAGCCTCAGGAAAAAAATACTCAAGAAAAGAATACTCCAAAACAGCAGCAACAAACAACAGCTTCTGCAGGTTTTAAGAAGTCTGGTACTAACGCTGTAAAAGACAAAGATGGAGATCTAAATCCTGAGAAGTCACCCTCTTCAAAGGAAGTGGTGAAGTCTGAGGAAAGAAGTTCTTCAGGAGACAGAATACAAAAGACAGCAGCAGCAGATGACAGCAGATCACCTGAAACAAAGGCTGTAAAAGGGGATGACAGACACCAGTGTTCTGGGAGTCATGAGTTACCTCCTTCAAGTAGACCATCAAAGTCTGAGAAAAATGCTTCAGGAGGAGAAAAACAACTAACTATATCTGAAAGTTTTACAAAGTCTGATGCTATTGCTGTAAAAGGTAAAAGCAAAGATCCAGGTTCTGGGATGTGCCAGTCCCCATCTTCAAATTTGCTGGTGAAGCCTCAAGAAAAGAACTCCACAGTCATGAAGAAGCAATTGCCACCACCACCTGATGAAAAAACAATGTATGAAACTGGTAGTCCAGAAAAAAAGACTGGGCCTGAGAGAAGAGAAAAATACCAGCTATTCTCTTCAGCTCAGTCAGAGAAGCACAGCAATGATGGCTCAGAAAAGAAAGGTCCTGTGGGCAACATCAAGAGCTATCAAGCTCCACTGCCAAGTGATAGCATACATTGTAAAAGCAATACTCTACCAAAAGAGACCAGTTTGTCCCCCAAATCATCCTCATTTCATGTTGCATCAAAAGAGGAGGAAAATCCTAATGGAAATAGAAAAAGTCAGCCTGGATTTAAAAAGTACCAAGCTCTCTCATCAAAGAATTTGGAGAGGCATGAGAAAGATGTTGAGGAGACAGAGGGGAGCTTGCAGGCAGCTGGCAAAACAACTGAGAACTGCGCTAAAGCAGCATCACTCCCAAAATACACAGCGGAAAGCTACAGTGAAAGACCCTCAGATTCATCTTTCAAACCATTGATCATTAGAGTAATTGACACATTTAAACATCACAGCTAAAAAATACGGCTACAGCTTAGGCAAGAACTTACAACTGATCATGCCACCGACTCTCAATCTTTCTTTTTTCCTTTACTCTCCAGGGCATTATATTATCATTTTTTAATCACAAGGACATTGACGTGCATCTGTCTGAGCTGGGCTTTTTTCCTTTCTTAAACATTAGCCTGAAGACATGAATTAAATTAATCACTGCAAGTGAATTAGCTAATCACTGAATTAATCATCAGTTTATAAATTAAATATGAGAAAGGCTTTGAGATCAGCATGAATTCAGCCCTGCTCCAGACTCTCCATGCTAACTAATGGGTTTTGTTTGTAACAAAGACCACTGTTCAGGGTGAACTCTATTTGTATTTACTTATTCTAATGAAACTCCACTAGAACTTCTTCCAGGAATGGTGTTAGGCAGTGTCAGCTTTAATTATGTCAAAAAGCACTTGTTCGAAGCTCTGTCTTTTCATAGATTAACAGGAGCTGTTGATCTATTGCTGCACTGAGTGATGTTAACAGAAGTAATGAGGGAAGGAGGGGAATGCTTCATTTATCTGCAGAAAAACCCTTAAAGGACATTGACACTACAAGAGGGTTTTCTGTGAATGTGAATGTTCAGCCTCATTAATATTAATATTGGAAAAAATAGTGGTTTAACCTCCTCTTAAGTTATTTGCACTTTGGCTATACACTGTATGTGTTATTGTTGTAAAGATATGCCATTTCAAGGGGTTCTTAATTACTGCAGATGAACATGCAACAAGTGTATGAGCTCAGAAAAGCTCAATGCTGAAAGGTCCTGAGGACCTCTCCTGAGGACAATGTAAGCCAGAAAGACGCAACACCTTGCCAGGGCAATTCAGCTCTTCCTGGGACATCTGTCCCACTTCAAACCATGGGGCACACAGACATGAGGCAGGTGCTGCTGCTTACATTAAAAGTCTTACAAAGTGTTTTTTTACCACACAATGTGAAACGGAGCATTAAGAAGCAGACAGTGTCACTGAATTCTACTAATGGGATATGATTTTTTGTGTTTACAGTAAAAGTGGCTTCTGTGCAAAGTATGTGTGACAAATGTTGTTTTGGAGACGTGAAGACAGGGTTGCTGCCTTGGAAGTTATAGCAAAGCTGTGTCAGTCAGAGAAATCTTACAGCACCACTCTCTCATACACCAATTTAGCTTCACACTGTAACCATGCATTTAGGTTAAAACTGACTGTGGAGGAACCCTAAATCTATATCATAAGGACCTGCTTTCAGAATATTGCAGAGCTACCCAGAAAGAGAAAGGGTTTATACAAAGAAGGTCCTGCTCCCCCACAGTGCTGGCTTCCCGTTGATTTTTAAGACACTCTCCACAACCTCACTCTGTGCAGCTGACGGCTAGCCATTCCTCCAGCCCAGGTTGGCAGACTGCCCAGAGCCACTGCCAGCAAGCAAATGAGGACAAGAACAAGCTGGCAGCTAGCTGAGATCAAACCCATTTGCCAGAATAATACACACGAGCCACATATGTGACAACTGGGCTGGTCCGGCCAGGGACGCTGCCAGCAGGGAGAGGGGACACGTACATCTTGTCCCCTGACTGCTGGAAAGGTTTAGGCTTTGACTTTTGTGTTTCCTTCACGACATGCCAAGAATTAGGCTTTCTGGAATCTAGAGGGTCACAAAATGAAAATTGTGTATCACACTAATCCTCAAAACAGAGGCTAAACAGGATTTATTGGAGACACAAGACTAACTTTCTATGCAGAGGTGTATTTCACCCACTGAGGTTTTATGAGTTGGCAACTATAAAGGCCACTCTGTACTAAACCCAAACCATAATTTACATTTTATTGTCCATGCTTTCATTTCCCATTTGAGAAAAGTCCTTACAATATAAAGCTCTTGCACCAGACTTGAACAGTAAATTCTCTATTAGGTGGTTCTCTTGCCAATGCAGGAGAAGGTGTTTTAATTATTCGTTTTCTAATCTTTAGAAAAAAACTTACAGGGGGATTTTTTTTCCCTTTATTTACACCTGGAAAGATCACTGGCTTGTAGTAAGTTAGACTTCTTCTGTCTGCCAGAAAGTTAACCAGATGTTAAGTATGCATCCCCCCAAGACAGCTAGGCAGTGGGCACCAGGAGGCCCCCAACTCTTCCAGTTTACACCTGCAATGACTGTTTCTCTCCACAGAGATACAGCACTAGGAGACTGAAGACAGAGCACCCTGTGTTCAGGACAGGTCAGGTGGACTCGCATTATATGGGTTAACTTTTAAGTTGCTGCATGCCTTAATCTCTGCTGGTAAGACATAAATCATCCATCGAACTCAATTGACCATTTCTCCCTAAAGTGCACTTAAAACATGACAGTCATTTCCCATAAATGCATCCCTAAGGGTAGTGCCTCACTTAAGAAAATCACTTAATTTCAGGAGTTAACACAACTAATCCCTCCAGGAAAGGAAAGGAAAGAGCTCCCTCTCCCCCCCAGCCCATGAAGGGCTGCTGGATGAGTGTTGTCTTCATGAAACTGTTTTCTTATTTTTTAAAAGAAAGAGGGCATATAAAACATAGCTACTCTCAGCAAAAAGAGCCCAAGTCCTGAGAAGGTTTAGGCAGTGGAAGAACTGGGGGCCAGTGCTGTACCATGAGGCACAACTGGTCCACATTAAAGCTAGGAGATATGTCAGTACTTGTCTCCAAAGGTCAAAACCTGGAAGAAACAGCTGTCCTGATAGTGCTGTCTGATTCCAAACTACTCAGATGGAACAAGAAAATAATGAATGCACACTTCTGGCTCTGAACTGCAAAAAAAAAACAAACAAAAAACACCCCAAAACCCAAACTTAATAATTTATCAGCATCTTCTACTGTTGTTTCTCATACGACCTTTAGCACATCGTGCATGACAAAAAAAGACCTTAAATTGTATGATTTATCTCAGGCTTTCCCCAGTGTACTTTTTTGGATGTCAGTGGAGCCGGTAATTGAAGAAAGCACTGTAGAGAATAGAAAAGACTTAATATTAAAATGCATAATGCATTCCCTTATCACTCTTCCCTCACCCCAATTTTAGCTTTTTCATTTCCACCTGCAGCCAGCAATCCCAGCACATAGGGATTATTCAGCCCTTGGATAAAGCAGCTCCGAGGTGCCACAGTGGAAATCTCTGTGCTGCTGACGGTGGAAACGCTCCACCTAATGGTCGAATTTGTAAAGCAGGTTGCAAGCAAGCAGTGATGAAAGCAGGGGAAAAGTGGGAGTAGCGGTGGGAATTTCTTCTCTTATTCCTGTGCTGGAAAGGACTACGCACTGTCCAAAAGGCGTTTGTCTGTGTAATCAGAAACCACCCAAGTGATAACTGGGGATACTTATGGATTTTATGGGGAGGGGGTTCTCTGGACTATTAAGTAAATCTGTTAGCTGAGAAATAAGCACAGGGGTATTATCAGCTCTTAGCAGAAACAGTTTAAACTATTTCATTTACTATATGGTTTCCAAAATGCATTATGTCCTCTATGATTTGTTGCTCCTCTACCTTTCCACAAGCATCTTTTTATAGAATGAAACATTTTTCAGTCCTTGATGAGAACTTTCAACATAGGAAAAATATCTTGTTGGGCATCTCCTTTGCTGCCAACTAAAAATTATTCTTGTATACTGAATAGCCAAAGAATCAGCAGGTCAGTTTTTTACCTCTTACAACCCTGAAGGGTGTGAAACAGCTACGGGAATTGCTACACACCTCCTGTTATTGTACTTGCTTTGTCCTTAATGTGCCTTCAGTTGCTTGTACTCTGCTGAGCTGCAGGTGCAAGCACAACTTTGTATGATGGTGGGATTTTCACTTGGCAAGCAAGCTCTATAGCAGGCTTTCAGCCATGCTCATCATGCAACAGCAGAAGTGTACTGCCAGGGGGAAAATTTTCTGAGAAAATAAAGCCATAGAAATCTGTGAAGTGGTTATCCTCAAAAAGCCACCAAAGAGCTCTTATGACCTGTATCTTAAAAAATGGCTAGTGCCTCTGAATATCCAACATGGAGCATCTTATTGAAGGATCTGTTTTTTTGGGGAGCAGTGCTCAGCACTTGCTGTCTGAAAATCAAGTTTCTTTCATAAGCTGCTTCTTTAGGCAGCCAAACCCCCTTCTGAAAGAATTGACCCAGATTTCTGAGAGTTTCACAGGTTTCACAGGCACCTGCTTGCTCCTGCATCTACAAAAAAAGGGTGTGAATAAAGACTTGGTGTGCAGGAACCAGGCAGCTGGCTGGGTTAATGCAGCCAGTGCAGGTTGCTTTTACCACAAGAATTTGCAAACACTTTCTGCAGACCACATACCTTTTCAGCCTGCACCATGGCAGTTGCTAAGCCAGTCCTTGCAGGGTGGTGAGTTTTGGTATGGTTGAGATGAGCCTAAAAAGAAGACAAGTCCTTCCCATCACTCTCCAAAGCTTCTCGAAGGAATCAAAGAAAGCAAGCTCTTGGACACTGTAGAGCCATTCCATCCTTACCAAGAAACAGCTGTGTTTAGTCAAATTGCACCATCAGAGTAAAATTCTTGTGTCCCTTGGGATTCATAACAATACAATGGACTACCTAAAGAAAGGCAGCTCTGGACTGCAAATCCCGGTTACTGAGATCTTTCATTCTTCAAAAGAATGGGAACAGTGTGGGCACTCGTTATCCAAGCAGCCAAATAAGATCCCACCAAACATATCTCAGCTCTGTCTCCAGGCTCCAGGAAACTTATCAAGGGCAAAAGAAATCCTCAAAAGACATCTTCTTTATTAACTCATTTAAACTACACCCATCATGTAACAAGAAAATCTGTACCATTGTCATACATTACAGATTTCTTAATAAAACTGTTTTCCTTCTTAGATGAGTTGCTTGTTTGTACCACTGAGTCTTCTGTGCTGAGAAGATAAAATAAAAGCATACAAAATAATGATCTTGTAATCATCCTGTCATTATCAAGGAAGGAGCATGAGAAACAAAGACAAACAGCACCTGTAAGTATCTCATCGGTATGCAAACTGTTTTCCTTGTGCCCAAGGGAGCTGACACATGCTGAGTTTCATAGGACAGCTGGGAATAGGTAGAAAACATGAAGCATTTATTATGCAAATGTTGTGGCTTTTCAAAGAGTAGGACAAGATGCATTTTCTGCAGCTTGCTCCTTGCTACCCTATCCTCACTGGCTCCTCAGACCCAGGCTAAAAGCAGGCTGTGTGCCAAGCAGGTGACTTCAGTCACTGGAATAGAAGCAGTGACAGGCTAACAACCAGGTTAGTGGGAATAACCTCCTCCTGCCATGCTGCTCATAGGGAGGTGGTGGCCGGCCAGGGCTGCATGACCTGACATGACTGCCCGTCTTGTTTTTGCTTGACAATGGGAGTGACTAAATGCTCACCTGAAACGAACCTGGTGCCCTGGCAGAGCTGGATCGGGTTTTGCTATCTGTGATTCAAGGCTGGCAGGAGAAGCCAGTTACCTGGTGACCGCATCAGTGTGTCAGAGGTGCGGAAAGGCCTCTGGCAGCTACTCCTTCATATATAACCTTTAAGGAAAACAGCATTGACTGACTCTTCTCCCAAAACCACCACTGATCCTCACCTCCCTTTTAGCTCTTTAAGTTAATTCTCCAGGTGATGTGTAGCTGAGATGGCCACAGAATGGCAGAAGTGCAGTGGAGAGAGAACCCACATGAGCACACAGATTATCAGAGCGGTCCCGTACACATGCAGTGTGTTTTCAGATGTATATTTAGATGACTTGCAACTCCCCTGTTAATACCCAAATGGATGTTAGCAGTTGCTTGCGAACTTCTGATGTTTCTATGGTGTTTCTCTTCATTGGTTCTTACAACCCGTGTTTGAAAAAGTCACAAAGGGTGTATGTAAAGCATTTGGGAGCACAAACCCCTGCAGAAGCAAGTATGAATCTGAATCTCACTAAGAATTAGAAGAAACAGACTTATATAAGTACCACATGGAAACAAGCTTTTAAACAGAAGCTGTTCCTAAGAAAATATAATAAAAATACAGGTAAGTCTTGATTCTCTCCCCTAATACAATAAGTTGTTCTGATGTCAAAGGAATCAGCCTCTTTCTATGCCTTGCTTCTCCATCTCCCTAATGGGAAAGAATGATTTTGCCCCTCACTTTGGTGCCTGTCTTTGTATATGTGTGTATTTGCATATATGTATAAGTGTTGCAGTATGTACATGTATACGGATGTACCACCTATCTGATTGCAACCAAGAGCCCACCTGAAGTTTGCAGGCAATGTGAAAACTCAGACTAAAGAATACGTTTATTATTTTCCATTAACTACAGTCCCTCACCTTCAGAATTCACATGGAAGCAGACACACTGCACAGGCACAGCCTCAGGTGCTCCCTTTCAAACCAGCTAACGCTGAGGCTTAGTTTTGTATTAAAAAATTGGTTCAGTGACTTTTTAAAGTACCTTTTAAAAACAAGTGGCCACTGCTTTCCAATATACACCACTAGTGCCAAACTCTAGGCAAACAGAAAGGCAAAATCAGATCTTCCTACATGCTTTCTCCTTTAGAAACACAGGTTTAAATGAAAAATCAGATGTTTACAAATCTCAGGGGCTATACTATGATAATTGTTCACATTTCTCCTCCCTGGTAGTGTCCAAGATCAGGCCGGATGGGGCTTTGATCAACTTGGTCTAGGGGAAGGTGTCCCTGCCCATGGCAGTGGGGATTGGAACTGGATGATCCCTAAGGTCCCTTGCAACCCAAACCATTCAAAGACTCTGATTCCTAGGGGCTGAAGAAGAGTTCAGCCTCCCTTCTGTAGGCCACGAGACCATGACAGACTCCATGAAGGTCATTATAATTTCTCTTCGAGTGCCCTGTGACTGGTGGACTGTAAAAGCGTATTAAGCTACCCAGCAATGACAGGACCCCAAAGCTTTGACAGGTTCATTGGGCAGCCCCTCACCTGGTGGCTGCCTTCCTTGTAACCCTATGGCAGCAGAGCAGCTCCCTCTGCAGCAGAAGGTCCAGGTGGGGAACAAGACCCCCACCAAACCACTGATAAGATCCAGAGGAGGCCCTGGGAGACAGGCTTAGCTCTCACTCACTGTTGCTAGGACTGGTGAGGCCAAATGAACAGCGAAAGATGGGCAGGAGGCATAGCAGTAACAAGGCTCTGCTGTTTCTCATTAGTGTGCTGCATGAGGGAATTTAGGACATAGATTACAGTGCTGCAGCTTCTCTGGTTCCTTTCTCTTTCAAACTTTTTGTTCCTGGGGGACCTAGACTACATGTGTTTTCCTTTCAGTAGCTTATGAAATGGCTTTCATTCAAAATGGGGTGAAACTGAGGTTGCCTCAGTTTCCTCTTTGGATTTCTGAGGACTGAATGGAAACAATCTTATAAAAATTAACCTTTTTCTTTAAGTTTTGACTTTTTACAGTCAATTGGATGCAACTGTGATTCACGAGCACTACAAGACAGCCACTGTAATAAGGTAACTTTTACCCTTAAAATTTGTTTCCAATAGAAAAATGCATTCCAATAACACTCCTCCAGCCTGACAAAGAAAGCTCAAACTTCCTGAAACACCTTGTTTTAATCTCTTTCAAAAAATAAAACATGTTCTCATGGAAAAAAAATGCTTAAGAAACAGTATGTTCCAGTCAAATCTGGGTTTCACAGGGAAACCAGGGCTGATCTCTAGTAGTGGGGGCGGGTGTTAAGGCATGGAATGGGAAGAGGGCAGGGCTCCTGCCCTCTCTCCTTGCAGCTGAGACCAGGAATGAGGAGACAGCTAGAAAGGGTAGAAGCAGCCTGATACAGAAAAAAACATCAAGTCTAAGGTTTTTAGATTTTTTAAGCAATCCGCTGGGATAGGATCAAGCTCCAGAGACAGACACTCTACATCCTTTGGGATAACACTCGAAGGGTGATTTCCTTTTGCAAAATGATACACACAAAAAAAAAAGAATAAATCCTAAAACCATCATAAGCAATGTGCTTTGGAGCTTGTAGGGCTCTTTTGTTCCTCAGTTCTTGTGAGTTGTCTTGCTGGCCTGTAGATGGCGAGTTTGCCATTTGGAGACGGGCTCTTCACTGAAGACGGGGAAAAGCTCAGCATCCTTAAGGGAATCTGAAAAACAAACACGTCTGAAGGTGACAGCTAAGAGTTAACTCTTGCCCTCCTTAACAGCTCTCACAGAATGCTTAATTTTGTGTGCACAAACAGCTATTTATAGGCTTAAGGATATTGCCCTGAAGATTGCAGTATCAGTGCTTCAGCTGGTCATTCGGTATCATTATTTGTAATGGAAATGGAGAGCTTCACTACCGCTTCACAGCCACAGTCCATAGCACAAAATCGTTAAGGTTGCTCTTCCAGGAGGCAAAGTAAAGGTGTATGATGATCATCCTTCCATTTTCCAGTCCTTATTGTGGTCTTCAGTAATTCACAGACTTGAATTAAGAGATACATTTATTGTGACTCCAAAGGTCCTACAGCAAGGTCCAAGACTAAGACTCAGGCAATGATTTGCAGTGTTTCTGGTCTGTGCACCATCATGAGCCAAATTCTCCGAGGAGGTAAGATACTTTGAGCCCAGGCCCCACTGAATCATCACTCACTTTTAGGAAAATATGTTTTCTATAACAGTGTTTCGAAATCTGTATCTGTGTTTTAGACTCATCTGTACTCCTTCACCAAGTCACAAAAGCAAAAATACTTCACAAAAGTAAAAATAGAATGTTGAAAAGTGTACTTTTAAAAGACACAAGTATACATGTTTTTCCCTGACTGCCTACATGGAAACTCCACTAACCTCATTCTGTGACACATGCATTTCCTATTGCTGGCTTCCCTCTCTTCCTTTCTGCTTTCCTACCTTCCCCTTACATTTCTGTCCTGTCCAAGGGCTACAAAATGAGACTGGAATGTGAATCATATGTTTCCAAGAAACAGAGAACTCGCTCTGTCGGTCAAATTTTCCATTTATTATTTTTCAATAAAGATTTCTGAGCCCTCCCAAGAGCCTCGTGAGTAGGAATTTCTTTCCAACATGCAGCTGCTCATCAATTCATGGGAAAACCCCTAAAACAAACAGAGTTTTCAGTAAGGTAGTAATCTTTCCATTCTGAAGCTTCATTGCAGTTTTGTTACAGGAAGCACACACAGCCATTCAAAAACACCCACCCCATTTTCAATGGGCTATTTTGGTCAGCTACACAAATGCACACACACATACTGCATTCTGGCTGCAAATCTCAAATTTGGTCACAAACCGATGACCAAATAATTAAAACATGGTGTGTGTGTTGGTGGGGGGAGTTCAAACCCCCCTGTTCTCGAGTACAGTACCCACTTCTTCCTGGATGGCTTGGCATCTTTCCTTCTGCTACTACCCCAGCTGTAGGAGAAGCCCTGGAGGCTAGGGAGGCAGGGTCCCCTGCATCCTGGTGGCCCTGGTCAGCACAAGGGACAGGCAGCTGCTTCTGTTGACAGTACTGCTGCAAAGCAGGTAGCAGCATCCCCTCCGATATTTCCAGCATTGCAGAAGGATGGAGGTTTCCTACGGTACCAGGAAAGGAGAAATGCACACAAAGGATGAGTGGTAATAAATATGAAAACTTCTTGATTTATGCTGAGAAGAGTATGTTACTGGCAAAGAGCAGCACTTAGTGCCTCATTCCTCCAGAAACCCAGAGACTCTACTTCATTTCGAGGTTTTAATAGCTTGCCTTTGACTCCACAACAGTTTGTGGGCTCTGTGGGCAGAGCTATACCTTACTAGCCTATTTCAATAACCTGGGGGCATTCCCTTTGTAAAACAGTATTTGCTTTGGATTTAAAAAATTGCATTTTTGGCAGACTAAGCCTCCTTGCTTTACTGCAAGACTTTCTATGACATTACTTCTGCCCTTCCCAATCCACACAAGGCTTCCAGGCCCAGCTGAGAGTGAAGTTGCTGCAGGGTCTTAGGAGTGCCAGAGCACTGGCATCTTAAAATCCCATTACCACTTGGCACAGAGTGTATTTTTCTGTCTTTAGGGTGGAAATAAATTGACTGCTTCCCTAGATTACTCTGCAAATACAGCCCCAGGGTTTGCTGTCACTTAGATGACATGGTGGCACAGGCCAAAGAGGAAGACTGCACCCCTGGTAATCTCTCTCCAGTGAGAGCAGTGGCTCTCTCCACCCCACACAAGTCATTTTTAAAAGGTGCCCCCAGATTTCTGCAAAGTTCTACCACTTGAGGACAAAGGGTTTTGACGTTGTGTCTGCAGTGGGCTCAGCTGTGTTGAGCACAAACCAACAGCAAAGTGCTTGTGCTTGGCTGCAGCCCCTGCATTTTGTAGGATCTGCCTCTTTCTTTTGATTTTTCAGACTTGAAAAGCTCTGGAGGGGGATTTGCTGAGATCAACAACCAAACCCTTCACAGTTTGCTTCAAGGCTCTTTTGACATTCCCTTATATAGCGTCTGCACAGTGACTTCTTTGGCTGGTTTTCTGCTGTGGGCATAGATCAAAGTGCTCTTTCTGACCTCTCTGCTTACCATAAAACTTGCATTCCCCAGCCACCATATCCAGTTGGAAGGTTTTCTAACAAGGCTGCTTTATCACTTATTAGTATTATCACTTTGCACTGCGGGTAGATCTGTGAGTAAACAGCTTGCTCATAGTAAATGGTGATAAGAAAGCTGCTCTGGCAAAGGCAGCCAGCTCACTCATTCTGGGCCAGGTCAGGATGCCCCTCTGACAGCTGCATGTAGGTTTATATGGCAAATTTGACAATTCCTGCTACAGCATTCTCCTGGTGAAATTGGCTGCTCATGGCCTAGATAGAAGGATTCTTCGCTGAGTTGGAAACTGGCTGGATGGCAGACCCCAAAAGAGGATGGCAGACCCCAAAAGAGTGGTGGTAAATGGCATCACATCTAGTTGGCAATGAGTGGTGTCCTGCAGGGGTCGATGTTAGGGCCAGTGTTGTTTCAATAACTTCACTGATGATCTGGATGAGGGGATTGAGTGCACCCTCACTAAATTTGCAGGTGGCACCAAGTTGGCTGGGAGTGTTGATCTACTAAATGATAGGGAGGCTCTGCAGAGGGATCTGCACAGGCTGGGTCTATGGGCTATGGCCATCAATCCATTGTAGGAGTTCCAACAAGGCAAAGTGCCAGGTCCTGCATTTGGGTCATGACAACCCCACGCAATGCTCCAGGCTTAGATAAGTGTGGCTGGAAAGCTGCTCAGCTGAAAAGGAACTGGGGGTGCTGATTGACAGCTGCTGAACATGAGCCAGCTTGTGCCCAGGCAGTCAAGAAAGCCAACAACATCCTGGCCTGTATCAGAGACAGAGTAGCCAGCAGGGCCAGGACAGTGATTATCCCTGGTGAGGCCACACATCGAATCCTGTGTTCAGCTCTGGGCCTCTCACTGCAAGAAAGACACTAAGGTGCTGGAGTGGGTCCAGAAAAGGGCATCAAAGCTTGTGGAGGGCCTGGAGCACAAGTGTGATGAGGAACAGCTGAGGGAACCTGCAGTGTTTAATCTGGAGAATAGAAGGCGCAAGGGGGATGTTATCGCTCTCTACAGCTGCCTGAAAGAAGGATGGAGCGAGGAGGTGGCTGGTCTCTTCTCACAAGTAACGAGCAATAGGACAAGAGGTAATGTCCTCAAGCTGCACCAGGGGAGGTTTAGACTGGATATCAGGAAAAATGTCTTCACTGAGAGGGTGCTCAGGCATTGGAACAGGCTGCCCAGGGAAATGGTGGAATCACTGTCCCTGGAAGTATCCAAAAATGGTGTAGATGAGACCCTCAGTGGCATGGTTTAGTTGTGGCTTTGGCAGTCCTGTGGATATGGTTGGACTTGATGTTAAAGGTCTTTTTGCAATCTAGTTGATTTTGTGATTCTATGAATAGTGTTTGCTTGTCCCCTGCTAGAGATTACAGGCGTCTTGCTCTGTGCTGTTCTCAGGATTAAGCAGTGAGGGAGACAAGTTTCTTGGTGGTAAGGATTGCCTCGCTTCCCAAAATGTTAGAAGCAACACAGAACAGCAATAAAAAGAAGGTAATAAGAAATCACAGTTACTACTGTATCACACAAAAATCAGAGTTTTATAGAAAAGACATTAAATAGTGAGAATTAAAGGCTGTAAAATTACTCTCCCAAGGTAAAAGGTAACAGATCAGAATTCAGGTAATTGAACTGCTTTTACTTCACACTTTAAAGCACAAGCTCACCTCCCAGGACTGCCTTTGAATATTCCAGTAGGGAACACTCATTGAGAGGCAGTGCCCTGACTAGTGTCTTTGTGCTATGCTTTCTTACACTTCTGTATCAGATTTAGACATTAATAGTTGTAATTCCTCACCTGTCTTGGGCAGTCAGATTCCATACCCAGTTTAACTTGCCCAGCCTAATGCCCCCTGAGCCACCCTTCGCTTGTACTCTGCACACTCTGACTTTTGGATTGGCTTCATTTATCTCAGGATAATTTTGCCAGTGGAAACCTCCTAGATTCTACTTTGTCAGTCCTTTACATGCTTTGGCTACATCCTGAGACCTGCACGCAATGTTGCTGGCTCTAGGAACATATTTATCTCTGCTGGCAGTCATTAGTGGTGTTGGTAGGGAGAACAGGTCCTCTAAAAATAGCCATGTTCAAATTAGAGCTGTAAAAACCTTAGTGCAGTGATGCTCTGTGGTGTCCTGTCTCATCTCTTCTCACAGTCATCACAAACAGAATTTGCCTCACCTTGTTCTAAACTATTTTTATCCATCTTTAATAGAACAGACCATCAACTTAAGTACTGTATTGAACTACATACATTCAGGAAGGAGATTTCAGATGCATTTGGTCAACACAGGTT
This sequence comes from Melopsittacus undulatus, assembly GCF_012275295.1. NCBI lineage: Eukaryota > Metazoa > Chordata > Aves > Psittaciformes > Psittaculidae > Melopsittacus > Melopsittacus undulatus. The sequence continues at coordinate 60,332,651 of NC_047528.1, read as the reverse complement.
TTTAGTTTAAGTAAAGGTAAGTGCTAAAACAGAAGAGCCAAGATATGCATCTTACATGTCCTTATTACCAACATTTTAGCATACACAGCTTTGCTCTTTGCAATCATCTGCAAATATTATTTGATATTACTCCACTGGTTTTCACTAGTGTTTAGTAAACACAGTCTGGACTCAACCATCTGAAGATAGCTCTGTCAGGGAAGTGCAAGTTGAAAAAGCCAGTTACGCACAGGAGAACGTACTTATAAAAACATACTGAAAGTTGCTTTAGCAGAAAATCAGACCATTGAAAAGCTAAAATCAGTCGCTGATTCTTATATGTTACCTAATTGTTATTTCTTCCAGAAAGCAGTCCATCAGAGCTGTCTTTTGTTTTTTCATTACAAGTGTCTCCTTTGTAAGGACCCTTGACAGCAACCCTGGGGTTTTAAAGTACTGTTTATTGTCACAGCACAAGCTTAATTGCTAGGACCAGCCTTAGCTTTCTGCCCTGGGAATATGGATGATATTGCCAGCAATGCACTATCTCTGCTGTGGGAAATACAACACCTTGCTAATTTGGTATGTGTTTCCTACTAGAGACTATGCTGTGAACACTAACTATCCCTAGTAGTAACCACACATCAGTACTTTAACAGGCAGCCACTGAAATCAGAAGTGCCACCACTTTTTCCACACAGTCCCAATCATGTTGATGAATACCCACAGTGTACTTTGAAAGGCTAAATTTTTCCTAGAAGAGGACTTCCAAGAGTCCCTTTTTCTCAGGAAGCTGTCCATCTGACCTGGTGTCTGACCATTCAATTCTCTGCTTGCATATGCATGCTAGGCTTGCAACTTCACCATGAACTACATTTGGTCCTGTGATGTGCAGGAGGAAAACTCTATTGTTCTGTGCAATGTCCAACAAACCAGCATTTTGCCTACTAGATGGAAGACTGAAGTTGCTTTTTCTCTACTTGCAGCTCCTTCATGCTTGTTTTCCCTGACTACTCAAATGTGAAGTAAAACGCTGGCTGTACCTTCACATTTAAAACTTGGCCTGCTTTAAAGTATTGCTCCCAGCCTCTATTCTTTGTAACACAAGCAAAGAAATGTCATGTGAGAGACAGAAAAGCCACACGTAATATATTTGTGAGAGCCAGCTGGTTCCTTCAGGCAGAGACCCTCCTACAGCTTCCCAGCAGGGTTTCTCCCAGCTCAGCATCCTCATGTAGAGCCTTGTGGGGCTCCAAGTTTTCTGTGGGATTCAGAGTTGGGAATGGGAGACAATGCAAGAAATCACCTTTTGCACTTAGATGAAAGCTTGACTGAGACTTTTCACACTTTAGGAGAATCATCTCCTCCCCTTGAGCAATTTGCACACTCTCTAGTCCTGTACTTCCATGGCTATTTGAATCCCAGGAACTGGGGCAGGCTGAAACAAAGAACTGAAAATGATTAAGAGAAGCATGACGAACACTCGGCCCCTTCCCCCCTGCATCCTGGTGGCTTCTGTGGGATTGAATCTGAGCTTTCTTTGCTGAAAGTTTTTTTATTTACACAAACTAATCTGTTGCACGCAGACAAAGAACCATTAAATACCCAAAGTCTGCAATTCTTAACAAATTTTATACAGCGCAGTTATGCTGCCATCAAAATGCAAAACCCTATACCTGAGAGAGATTTCCAGATGGTGTAGTTAAGAGGATTGCAGCTGGAATTACTTATAGACTCATTCTTTGGAATGTTAAATGGTTTCATCACATGTAGATATCATGGGCTAAATTGTAACAGAATGGTGCAGAGTATTAGGGCCCCTACAAGCTTTGTCTACATCAGGCAAAACTGTAATGACCTAATGTCAGTTCTAAGTATTGCTTCTGTATTTTGGAGGGTTGACTTGCATTTACATGCAGATTATGACTATGGTCAATATTCCACCAATGATTTTCCATCAACATCTATTAATAAGATACTTGCACTTTTGCAACCATATGAAAAATGACTTTGTATAGATCAGGAAAGATAATAATTTTCATAAAGCTTATTCAACTGTGTTCAGAAGTTTATCAACAACTCATGGAGGACTGGCAGTAACAAGATGCCATGTAAAAGGAAATTATTACAAAAATAATACTATCAGAGTTTCTGAGAAGAAAATTCTTGAAAAATATGTTGTTGAGAAATATGAAAATACATAAATAGAATGTACCTATTGCAGAAGCAATACAGATGTGCAGCACTATCATACAAGATGATTGCTATGGCTCACTGCATAATAATAATAACAAATTAAGTTCTACAATTTTTGTAAGGTCACACATAGCTAAAATAAAATTAATCAGTTGAAAAACAGTCTGGTGTATTGTTGACATGTGAGTTACACTTTAATGGAAAAGAGAATCAAACAGCTGCCTGAGAACATATTATTTTTTATAACCACTTTGGTAGCAAACCATGAAATACCAAAATGTTGCCCATCATTTTCAGGGCTACACATTTCTCCTCAGTTTGATTACTGTAAGACAGGAAAGGTCAATGTCAGCAATACCTGAAAATAAAAAAAAAAAAAAGGAAATGTAAATTTAATATTTTCAGTTTTGACGATGTATCAGTGTTTGGGGGACATTTATCTGCAAGTTAACACAAAATGAGATTTAAATTTTTCCTCCAATATTAGTCATGTGATATAATCTGTAAGCTAAGAAAGTAAGCCAGAGAGAAGTAATAATTTGATCCTAGATGCTGCAATCAAAGTTCCTTACTGCTTGAAGGAATTTAAAACCATGATCCCTCAGCCAGTATCTTGATGACATGTAAATACTGAGGCATAGCTGTGCAGATGGCTGTTGCTATAACCTTGCAGTTCAAAGAAGCTTCAGCTGCTCTGGCCATCAAACCCAAGTTTCAGTTTTCACGAAACTTCTTTTTCTTTCAGCCTATGAGCTTGAAAAATGTGTTGGGAATAAAGATGTGGAAAGCTACTGTGAAGAACAACCTCCCTGGGAGCACGCTACCTTTGTGGAGTTCAGCAGCAACTTGCAGAAAGGGAATTTGCTGATCTGACTCAAACTCAGTACCTTTGCACCTATGCATTATGAAATAGTACTTAGTTGCAGAAATTTAAGATTATCTGTGTCTTGGAAAACTCATGTTTTATTCCATATGAGAAATGCGTGTCTCTTCCTGAATGAATATCTATACCTTCTTCATTTTACACTAAAATGTGTCATTACTTTAAGGACTTTTTTCCTCAATGCATATTTTTTAGAGAAACCCTTAATTGCAGAGTGAGAATTAAGTGAAACAGACAATGTTCTTCACCACTAACACTATGTATTTACATGCAGTGGTTGTATTTGAATACCTATAATAGTAAGTCTGCCTGCTTCTATGGAATAGGGAACTGCTTGAGACAACTAAAATGAGGGTCCTTGCAGAAGTCCTAATGCAGAGGCAATTGAAGGCCAGGAGAAGGTTTGACTTCACATTTCCCAACTACGACCAAATGTAAAATCAAAGCAGACAGCCAGAGAACATCCAGGTTAAATCCCATCACCAATAAATAGATCTTGGAGCTGATGGATTTGCTAGGCACGATACCTTCACAAACAGGCACAAGAAAGAAAAAGGGGTGGGAGGAGGAGGAGGGAGTTAATAATCTCCAATCTTGTCTGTCATCTCTTCCTGTGAAATTTCAAAGTTCAGTTATAAGCCTTGTATTCATGCAGCCAAGAAAGCAAACGTCATCACCATGAACGTAAAGTGCTTTCATCACACCCTTCTTGATCGTTCAAGAAGGAAGAAACCCAGATAAAAGCCATCTAGAAAATACTTAATTTTGTCCACTGAAATAACAAACACATTTTACAGAGTTGTAGCCTGACATAAACTAGATTCATCAAGTAATTAACCACTATGAACCTCTCTTTTGGCTTACTCAGTTCCACACCATTGTTATCGATTTGACAGTTACTGACCTTTTTCTAAGAACATCCTCCTCCCTGTCTTAGGATGGCTTCCTGCTAATAATGTTGGAGTATTTTTTCTGTATCAATTTTGACATGTAATTTTGCTGTGTTTTTCACACTAAGGGCACTACCATACAATTTCTCTTCCCCTGCTGTTTCCAGTGTTGCCACTTACAGCCTTGAGCCTTCTTTTCTGACACAACTGGAGGATGGCAGTGGAGTCCAAAGACCTTTCTGCAGAGATTTCCATGGGTAATGGTTCTCCAGGCAGCTTCAGTGGTACACAACAAGCTTTACAGCTCCTTTTTATAGTTGCTCATATCAGTATGCTTTGACTCCTGGGGCCACAGTCATACTGAGAATAATCAAAATACTGGCACTTCCCAGACTACATGTGGATTTGTAACATGTCCTACCAGCTAGTAACCTTCATAGACGTGAAGCTGTGAAGCCTCCAGGGAATAGAGGAAATTAACTTTTTCAAATATGCTTCTGTCCTTGCTGTGCAGTCTGTTCTAAAGTTCAGTGACTGCTGTTGGACCAATTCACGTGAACAGGCTTAATCAGGCCTCCAGACTACAATTATGTAAGCCTGACGCAATTTTCTGGAACAAAAATACGGAGCAAGTTCAGCATTTCATTACATCTTCAGAGCCTCATACGTAGGCGAAGGTTGACTAAATTTGGTAGACAGTTGGTAGCAACAGGAACAAAAGGTGTCTGGATGTGATGGTGGCATTCCTTAACCTTGTTAGCTGGATGAGTTGTCTAGTCCTTGAGCACATTGTGCGTAGGTTAGAATATAGACTTGCAGTGATCAAAATATATATATATCCCTAAGTTTACTTCTTACTGAATATTTCTGTACTGTCAGATCTGTTTAAGCTAAACTGTTTTCCCCAAGTATGGAGTAGCAGATTTTTTTTCAGGTCATGGGAAAGTAGCTCAAACTAAGTGGATGCAGAGTAGAGCTCCAACAAAACAGGGTATGCCTGTGTTGCACAGTTTACTATGTAGAAACACAAAAATGAGTGGCTATATGACAACCACACAAACCAGGGAAGCCACATATACTGTGGGAATTTCATAATTTACTTAGGATAGTACAGCACCCAGATATGAGCAAGAATTACATTTTTTATCTCTTCTCCAGTGTTGCTGTTTTCACGTTTTCTAAGCAGGAGCTATTAACCATTTTGCGAGTGGTTAGGGGTATTTTTTTAAACTTACTGCCTGGATCTGGAAAAGCAGAGCTGCCAGCTTTGCTGGGAATGATGTTTCTCACTACTATTTCTCAATAAACAGATTCACCTGTGCTGTCTTAAAAATAGTAAGCACGCTATGTCCACACACACCTTCCACATCCATACACACCTTATCCCCTCCTTGGTCCTATTGTACTCTGCTTCCCCCTAACAATTTATTTTATTTGACCTCCCTGCAGTCAGTGAAGAGAACTTCAGGCAAGAAAACTGACACATTTATGATATACAAAATAATAAAGATAATTCTTCCATTGGATGGATAAAGAATCCTTACAGCCCCCACAGACAAGGAAATACTTTTACGGACAAGTGTTATCAAAGGTTTTCTCCTGATGCTCCTTCCCCAATTCTGGCTTTAAAGTAACAAGAGCCTTGGGTTGGTGTGTGAGGATCTGGACCACATTTCAGCACTGCTAAAACATCAGGCATTCATAGCATGTATTTTACAGCCTGGGGAAGCATTAGGCCACCCCAGACAATTCCTGATAAGGATGAAAATTTTGCTGGTATTGTTACTTAATAACTGCTCTGCAAACACAATTAGGGAAGCCTTGCTCGCTGAAACACAGGGTATAAGACAAGTGAAGCTGTGAAAATACCAGCCTGTGAAACACTTGTTTGCTGTCTTCATCTGCCTTTGCAGGGAACACATTTAAATGCCTACCCTTAAAGGGAAGTCACTATTTTAAGTACTCACTTTGACAGCAGCAGGATGGGAATGTCTACCAAACATGTTTACCATAATGTAGAAACTTCAGGGAAAAGATTCAGATGCAAAAGAGAGGTGGTGGGGGTTGTGGAAATTACATGTGGCAAATTTCTTTTGCTCCAGATTGGTAGGTAGGAACTCTGTGATCTTCACTGGTCTGAATGTCACCTAAATCAACCCTCCTGCCTTCTGCCACTGCCACCACCTCCCTCAGAAGTAAAGGATCAAAAGTAAATAGTATCCTTTTTTGCTGATCACCAAGGACATGCAGTTCTCAGACTCAAGGGTTTATGTTTTAGTTTCTTTGAATGCCTTTAAAAGCAGCATGATATAATTTGCCCAGAAGAGAGCAGCATTGATACCCTGTGAAGGACAACCAAGGTATTATCTATGCCAGACAGTAGGCTGGTTCATATTATCAGTCACAATATGGGGATCCAATTATTGCTCTGAAAATAAGGAATTATTTCTATTAATCCATTAATATTCTAAGTAGCTTCCTTAACAGGAGTCACAGGAAATATTTTCATAGGAGCCTTTGTGTGAAAGAGGCATAAATCTGAGTGAACCGCACAGTTGTTATGCTTGTGTTAGAGCAACAGAAACTGTATATAACATGTAAGGCTTGCTGACAGTAAAAATGCGCTGTGGTATACACAAGGCTACCCTTGATGCACTGCAGATGTACCCTTAATTAATCACAGAAACAATCTGCTGCTTGGAGGATGTTTGATGGATCTGTTTCAAAAGTTACACAAACCAAAGAGCCTGACCTTGTCAGGTGAAGTTTAACCCTGTTAAAGCCTGCAGCTTCAGGACTGGGGGGGGAGAAAGGGATATTTTGTCTTACCAAAGCTTCTTTCTTCTCTCCCATGGGACAGCATCGCCTCATTCTATTCACAGCCCTGCCAAAGATTTTCTATGCGACTTTGACCAAGTCAGTGGGGCAGAGTCGCTTGCAGAGTGCGCCTCTGCCTACGCTCCGCCAAGGCAACGCTGGCGGGATGTCAAAGCACAAGCTTGGCACAGGCACCGGCCGGCTCTCCCTGGGATGGTTTGTAATCAGGTTCCAGTCCTGCCAGTACCCGAGCGTGTTCGTGACGCCGCACAGTAATTTGAGTGGGACCACCCTCCTGCAGAAGCACAGCATTTCCCCACAAAAAAAAAGGAAAAAATGAATACTATGTTTTGCTGAACAATCATGAACTTTTACAGCCCTGTGATAGCAGTCAAACCGAGTACAAACCTCTGTATTTTTCCCTGCTTTGGAGCCAAACTACTTCCACATTTCTGTGTGGGTGATTGCCTTTGATCCCGCAGAGAGGAGGTAGCTTTCTCGAGGAGTGTGCTGGGAGGTAACAACTGTTGATCTCCCTTGTGAAATCCCATCTGTTGTCTTCAGCAACTCTTACTTGCTGGCTGAACAAGATAATATTTCTCCAGCACTCGCTGTAATTTTCCGCACACTTTGGTGGGTGCAAAGTCAGAACTCGATTCAAAAAGGACAAGAAGGGATATAATTTCCCTTCTGCTAGGCAGTGTGTTACAAATTAAGTTGCTGGCAGTCAGGTAGGGCAGAATCTGTGTGGGTTTAGAGGTTTGTTTGACATCTCCAAAGACAAAGAGCAGTGTGCTAATGTTAGAGATGAGTTCTGGAAACTAGGAAGCCTTTTTGGGTATAATTTTAGGTATTATTACTCCATGGTTTTTACAACCTGTCATTGATTATTTAAATCATATTTAAATGATTGTTAGCTTATGGTGAAAACTAAGTCAGCAGAAGCTAAGGATGGTAGTATTTCAGTGTAACACAGCATTGATTTTAATGAGCTATTTGAGGAAATTAAATGGAAGAATGGGGGGGACGTCTTATATACTAATACAACCACTTCATCTTGTTGGTTATATGGAAATCCCTTTGGTTTAAAGGGCCGCACCTGTGGCCGCTCTCCCCGTTTATTAGATAGATATTTCCCTCAATATCTGAGCTTTTCTCGAGAGGTAAAACACACAAATCCAAACCGGGTCAGGATGGCACCAACACCCCTCCCCTGCCGAGGCGCCCGCCCGGCGGAGCAGACCCAAGCTCCGATTCGCCGCTGCCTCAGCAGGGCGAAGCTGCCTCGCCGCCGACCGGCCCCTACTGGCATAGGAGGCGGGACCTGGCGGCCGCCCCCGCCCCTCGGAGGGCGCCAGGAGAGTTGAGCTGAAGAGCCGCTCTGGAGGGGCTTTGGTTGCGGCACTGCTCGGCCTGAGGAGAGCTCACTCAGCGGCCGAGGCGCCGCGCTCCCTGCTCGGGGGAAGCCGAGCGCAGACGGCCCATGGAGAGGCGAGAGGACGGGCGGGACTGGGCGTACAGGTAAGGGCTGCTGGCGGCGGTGCTTCAGCCCGCTAGCGCTGGGCCCGTGTGGCGGGTGCCTGACAGCTCTGAGGTCCGGCGTGCCAGAACCTCAGCGGGGCCGGCGACTGCCGCCTGCCCGCTCCCACCTGCGCTTTCCTGGGCGGGGGGATCGCGTTTAAAATTACCGCCTTTTACAACTTCAGTGTGAATCTGCGGCACGGAGGGAGGGAGCGAGCCGGCAGCAGGAGCGGTGGCTCTCAGCGCTGTGCAGGGATCTCGGTTGGTTTTTTTGGTAGTGTCTTAAAATAGCCTTTTGCCCTGCTGGTATCTTGCCGAGACAGACGAGAGGCTGGGGCTGAGGGGGGCTGTGGTGGTGGAGGATGAACTTGGAGCCGGTTAACGCGGGGGCAGCGAGGTGTATTCCTCCCAGAACGCTTGGGGATGTGAGGAGGCAGCGGCGGCAGGTAACGGCCTGGCCCGGCGGGAAATGGCTGAGGGGGCTCCAGGGGCGAGAACAACCGGACAGCGATGCTGCTGTGAGGTGTGCGCACCGCCTGGCAGTGGTGGTAACCTGCGCTGCCTGGGAAGGTAACTTCCTCACAGCCCTACTGCCTGGCTCTCTGGGTTCCCTTTCTACCGCAGGAATGGAGTTGAGCGTGAAATTAATCTGCACTTGCTGCCTGTACAGTCGCGGTCATAAGTGTGAGATGTGTGTTCATAGAGGTGTTAGGGGTTTTTGGGTGTTTTTATGCTCATTTCCTCAGAGAAGGCTGTGTTGGTGATTTCACCGTTTTTTCACATCTGTGGTTTTTGTGTCAAACTTGAGGAGCACATGAATACAAAGGTGACTTTTATAACAGCTGCTTAGATAATAAAAATCTGAGATCTGAATATTTAATTCTTCCTGTTCTGATTCATCCTTTACTACCCGTGACCATCCCGTGAGCCAGAGTTTGCCCAGGGCTGTATCAGTGCCGCTCCATGGGCAAATTCCTGCTCCATGAATTAAATGGGCAGTGTTTTTTTGGAAGTGATGCCTTGATGTCCATCTAGCAATGTTTTCTGAGAACAGACTTCTCTGCCTGTTGAGCTTCTAAGAAGTACTCAGGTGATAATTGGCAGGTGTAAAGCATCCTGGGAAGTTGTTATAAATCTAGTTTAGCAAGGTGAACTAGCTGTGTATCAAGCTAAAACAGAGTCAGACTTGCAGTTTTGAAACTCCATCAAGTGTCGTGTTGCCCAATAAGCTATAACACTGACATAGTGTTAAAGATAGTAAAATAAGCATTTTTGATACTAAGTGTGAAGAAGGTATATTGACACAAAGATTTGTGGTTTGTTTGTTATTTTTTTCTCCATGCCATATACTTTCCTAAAGATAATTCCAGAAATTACCACTTTTAAAAACAGTCTTTGTAACTTTTTACACTTGTACTTTTTGTTGTCATTTTTCTGTGCAGAGCAGTGTGGAAAGTGAGTTCAAGCCATGTTTGAGCTGCTGTGCTATACCATCATACTTTTAAACTGCTTGTATGTATTGAGGAAAAAATACCCCCCAGAATTCTGTGTGGTCATAATTTGGGTTGGTTTTGCACACAATAGATCCTTTGCTCTAAAAACTCCTTACTTCCAAAAGTAGTGAAATCTGTAAAACTGACTGAACAGTGCATGTTTAAATTCATATAAAGTAGGCTTTTGTTGGGAGGAAAGAGTTTTGCGTGCTTTGAAAAATAGCAACTGGAAGTTACTTAAAGCATAATTGCATTTTTGTGGGTATTTTGGTTTTTTGGGTTTGGGTTTTTTTTTCAGCTGTAGGTATGTAGAAACATTTTAACAAGTATTTTTTTTTTTATTTTGTAGAGTTGATCCATATGGATTTGAAAGGCCAGAAGACTTTGATTATGCATCCTACGAAGCATTCTTTTCCAGATATCTGGTGGTACTCACTAGAAGAGCAATAAAATGGTCCAAGCTCCTAAAGGGGAATAACGGTATACAGAAGAGTTTAAAAGGTGAGGTGTATGTCTATTTGTAGGTTAAAAAACCCATTATGTTGGAACCAATATAAATGGGGTTTGCATCCTTGAATGTTAAATACTATTTTTGTCTTCAAGTGAAAACCAGTAGTATAAACTAATAATATGTAGGCGAGTGTGCTGCTGTTAGAGGAATCGCTGATTTGATTTAAAGCTTACAAAGGAGTAATCTTTCTTTGGCATATGCTATGTCTTGCTGTTTCTATAATGCAGAGATCATGACCACTGCACTTCCAAGATGCTGTTTTCTACTGTTTGTTGTATTGTACACTGCTCTGAGCTCTCTTTAAAGAGACATGAGATTATGTATGGCTGTCTTGAGCTCCATTGTTGCTGACTCTTTGACAGTTTTTCAGATTGCTGAGATTTTCCAGCTGTCTATATACTCCTTTTGTAAAAGGGTGTAACCCCACAGCTAAAAAGGTGTGTACTGAGAACTGATGCTAAATGTCTCATGAAAGTGAAGAAAGTAAAATTTGACGTAGGCATAAATGCAGCATTGGATAAAATGCCGATGGAACTGTTAATGGCCACTTCCAAAAGCAAGAAAACCTGTAGTAATATTTTATCTCCAAAGAGGGACAGGGAGAAATAAATGGTGAGAGTCAGAAGGTGGCAGGGAGTTCCGTGAAACTAAAGGGTGTGGGCGGGTTTTCTCCCACTCTTTCTCTGGGTTATTTTTTCATATAAGTGTTTAAGTTTTCCTCTCTGCCCTTAATGATGCTATTCAGCTTGTATTTCCTTTAGGAGTCTTTTGGACTTAGAGTTCTGTAAAAATATGTTGAAGTCAGTAAAACTAAGCAAAAGTTAATCAGGCCATTAAGTAGAGTACATAGAGTGTTACACAGCCAAATATTTAGAGCTATGCTTCAGATGCAGACTTTCATTGGTAATTCTGATGGTTTTGTTGGTTTGGGGTAGCTTTTTTTTTTCTTGGCACCAAGAATGGAATGATAACTAGTGAGATATTATAACAGTGTATTTAGTGTATGGATGTCCACTTTAAGGATGAGGAATCCCAGACATTATAGGTTTGAGCTATAGATGCGAGATCCAATGCTGCAATTGGAAGGTAGCTACTTCTTACCTCTTTTTTCCAAAGCTTTTGCTTAGGGTATCAAGATTGAATATAGTGATTACTGTGCAGTTTTTTTAATTAGTGAGGATTTTGAGATTCTGCAAAACTTAGTCTTCTAGTTTTGGAAAAAAATATCAGGTTTTGATTCATCTCCTTCTCTTAAAATGCAAGAACTGTGACAGAGGCAGCTTTTAGCAATTTCTAGGATTTAGCAGTTTCTAGGAGTCCATTACATTTCTCTTCCAGCATTGCAGACACAGAATGTTGCTGTGATGCAAACTGTGTGAATGCCTTCGGTCTTATTTGAGAGCCAAAACTTTGACCAAAATGTTGACTCTCAACTTTTCTACTAGATTTCAGCACTGATGATCATACTGCCCCACTAGCCATGTAATGGCAGTAACCATTAATGTGGTTTTGTTTCTAACAGGCTATTGTTCATGAAAACTAGCATGCCATAAATCCATGGAGTGGATGCAGGCAGTGGCTCTTGGCTGTAGCAAGCCTTTGCAGGCTGGTACCTCATCTTTGACATTACTAAATTTTGTGAAGGATACTAAGATTTGTAGACTATGCCTTGTCATATATATATGTGTGTGTGTGTGTATGTAAGGAGAGTGACTGATATAAATAATGTTGAGGAAATGTAATCTTGAGTATAACTGCAAAGTTGTTACAGTAAGCCTCTGGCATTATCCTAAACTGATGCCACAGAAGAGGAGAGCAACAGATTAACCTGTACAATTGCTGATTTTTAAATACTTCCCTTCTTATAACTGTATGATGGGAGCCTGTGGCATATGCACCTAGAATTATGTGAGCAGTTATTTAGATGTGTGCTTTGATTTCCTTGCAGGCACTCAGAGACCAGAAGGTCTGCCTGGTGATGTGTTGAATTTCACTCCTCCAGAACCTGACTTCATTGCTTTGAAGCTTTGCTTAGTAGCTTCTGGTTCTGATTAACTTCCCCTCTTCCGCAAGTCATCTATAAGCTAGAACTGCCACTTCCCCCTGAATGCAATAACTGTTCCTGCAAACCCATACTCTTCTTTGAGTTCTGTTGGGGGCTTTTCGAAATGCATCCTGTTGTGAGTAAATGTGAGAGAGGTATTATACATGTGGTATCTTAGTAGCTCCAGACACCTTTTGTCTTTACACACATAGAGAAGCTCATAATTCCTGTCTCAGTGAACAGGAAGAAGTGATGACATGTTAATTTTTCCAGTTTGGAAATGTAGCATGTTCACATGCCTCACATCCAGGGTGGTATGTATGTATGCATGTAATTTGGTTCTACTGTAAAGATAAGTAGTTAGACTATGCTTTAACAACTCTAATTAAGCAGTGTATCCTGTTCTGGATTACATTCTTCCGGTAGGGCAGGTCATAGGAATTTTGGCTGACAGTTCCTTTTTCTTGTTCTGTTTTGTTTTCCCCTCTACCCTTGCTATCTTCACCTTGTTTCTTTTGCACATCTGAGTTTTCAGTTGCTCTTTGGTCACTTGCCTCCTTTCTCTTGTTTCACCACTATGGAGATCCTCTTAATTTTTGTTTTTCTTCATTCAGCTGCTGTCTTTATGGGACTAAAAAGCAGCTTTCTGCTTTGGCTTGTTTACAACAAACTGATATAATTGCTCAAAGTAGTGTAATTCTGACCAGGAGTCTCTCTTGTAAAAGAATCTGTCTGTAAGTGGATTAACCGGAACTGAACAGTAGCAGAATGTGTTTTCTAGTCTTTGAGGCTGATAAGTGAAAGGTGAATGGTACTAAATGGTGGCTATAACATGGACACTTATGTTCCAACCCATGGGTTGGAGAAAGTAAGGAGCATCTTAGAAAGTCAATTTTCATGTTCAACTATAACTTGAACACTTACAGCCCAGATCTGCTTTTGTTTCTTCTGTGATGTATTTAATGAAATAAAACTTACAATTCCTTGATGGATGCTGGTTTCAGCTCTTTTGTAGAATTTATCATCTAGGGTCCAAGTTAGTTTCTTCAGCATTCAACAGTAATTGCTGGTAACTGAAAAAGTAGCTGAAAAGTGTGGATTTAAGTAATGGAATTAAGACTGCTTTTGTTTGCTTAAATATTGCTGTTTCCTGTTAATGAACAGAGGTAAAAGTATCACATAAAGATATTTCTTTACTGCATGTGTTTTAAAGCTTAGACTGCCTTGTGTACACTGTGGTCGTTCTGGGAGTGATCCCTCATGTGGATACTCAGGGCTTGCTGGTATTCAGCAGTGCTGCTTTTAAGATCAAGCCCTTGCTTTACAATTAGTCGGATGTGTGATTGGAGACACGTGCACAATCCAGCTTCATCTGTGAAAGCTTCTTTAATGTTACAGTGAGAGGATATTCTGTGGTGTGGACTGTTGTTGTGGGCTTTTTAGTTCCTGAGGATAATGCAGAAGAGGGCTTATAGGAAACAGATACATAGTTGTATAAAACAGCACAATTTTGTGTATGGAATATGACATTAAATCACAACTGTCCTTATTTTCAAAACTACTCTGCTGCTTCTGAGTGCTAGTTTGCAGATCCTGGCAAGTATGATAATGGTGTGAGGAAGAAAAGCACCATGTAAAGGGCTTTCTCATTCTCTGGGGAGTAGGAGAGCTGGGGTAGGTAGACACTTGGGGCCATACAAGCCTCTGGCTCTCTGTTACCATGAGAACTATGACACTGAGGAATAACGAGTATGTGCTGTGCTGCAGGCCTGCTTTGCCCTTGTGTCAGTGTCAAAGGCTTGTCCTTGCTTCTCTTGAGTTTAATGTGTATTGCTGGATATGGATACTGGCTATGCTCTCAGAATTTACAGTTGTTTCATTAAAAAAATTTGAAATATGTGTTAGAATATGATAATACTGTAATTTAGCCAGTAAATTTGCTTCTAGAAACATTTGCAGGCTCATCCAAACGTCTCTTCTTGCAGACCTAGATGTGACTGGTTCCTCATGCTCATTCCTGAATTTGCTATGTCCACCTATAGATTTCCTGAGCTTTAGAGTTCAAAATACTGTAAAAAAGATGAAGTGGGGATTATTAAACATCCGTGGAAACAAGTAAATTATTTTCAGCCTGTCTACAAGAAGACTGTAGTTACTTTACGACTAGAACAGTAGAGACTAACCCATGAGTATAAATCCTCATCGAAATGCTGAACAAAAACTCTACCTTAAATACCAGGTTTTTATGGCAAATGTTAAGGGTAGGAGTGTTTTTTTTGGAGAAAGTACCATATTTTTGGTGGGTGGAATGTCCATCAGAGATGCACAGATTGCTCTGTTGACACTGGGAAAGCAGCTTTGGCTTCCAGAGGATAGGCAGCTGAAATTAGGTGGGATGTGTTTAGAAAGTGACTAGCTGAGTTGCAAAACCTCAGTTCATTCTGCTGTTTTTAAGGCCTTTACTTCAGGCAGAGTTGATCTAGAGGTCCAGATCTTTGTGACTGGGTAAAATCAGATCTGGTAATGATATTTTATATGTGTCTGTGTGTGTGTGTGCAGAATAAAAATCCCCACTCTCATGTGAGTCCCATAGAATTTAGGGAGGAGAAGTCGATACTTCAATTGACACAGTCTCATTCATTTAATAAGAACTGTCTTGATTCCTTTGTGAGTTTCTTCTCTTTGGAAAAAACAGAAGGATCTCAAACATTTGGGCATCTTTTTGGGTCAGAAGAGGTAATGCTGATTCAGGATTATGTACCAGTGAGGAGCATTGGCTCTGTGTTAATATTTTTCATACCATACCCAGGAGGAAGCTGCTTTGGCTGTCATTAGCTTGATGCTTCCTCCTGCAATCTTGTCATCTTAATTATTTACACTGAATCATCTGCTTAAAAAACCCCTCACAGCACACCCTGATGATGAATACGATACAGGAGATAAGAGCTACTTTAGATATGAAAAGACTTTCCCAGTTTTTCTGGGAAAAATCATCTGCTGCTCATTCACATCTCCAGCTCTTCCACAGGCTCATTTAGACAGTAGCTACATACTTCCTATTTGTCAGTTTCTGCCATGATTTTAGTGGTTAGGTGCTAAGCCAAAATCCTGGGGTTACGTTAACAGCTATTTATGCTACAGCATAACCAAGTAAACAGAAGGGGTTATCATGTCAGAGGACATTGGTGATACAGGGAAAGAAAAAGTCAGTGCTCATCTGAATAATAAAGGACAAAGATCAAGGAGAAACTTGCTATTTGTAACTCCATCTGGAAAGGTGGGAAGAAGAGGAAAGGATTCCAAATCCTAATGGGGAAATAGATGAGGGAGTGAAAAAAGCCTGGGTCTGAACATCTATATGGGGAGTCCAAGTTGCAAGAACTCGGTAATGAATCTAAAATATACTATGTAGCTGAGAAGGAAATGCATAGGAGAGAAAGCTTAATAATCTTTAGTCAAGAGTTCTTCTATGATATCTGAACTTTCTGTTGCTCATTTTCAAAAGAAAAATGCGGATGGAAATTTTATTTCTTTTTTTTAAATCACCAAACTTCTTGTTTTGCAGTGAAGAGATATATCAGGAAAGGCATCCCCAATGAACACCGTGCATTGATCTGGATGATTGTGAGTGGGGCCCAAGCCAACATGGAACAGAACCCTGGGTATTACCACAGCCTGCTTGAAGGAGAGAAGAATGACAAGCTGGTTGAAGCAATCAAAACAGGTTGTCTTGATAAAGCCGTTCATCCTAGTTTTCTCTGTCGTATGTCCTCAAATGTTAGGGATCAAGTTATGTCATGGAAAACTTACATTTCTGTAGTAGTGGTTTAAGTGCTGAATTATCATATAAATTAGATTAGCCATAAGCTCTTTCCCAGTATAGATCTTTCCAGGTTCATTGTGTGGTCAGAAGCATTAAGGAAGACAAGAAATTATCTGGGAAGGAGCAGAGAACAACTGGAAGACATTACGGTGTCATCTCCTAAGTGACTGAAGAGTTATGTACAATGAGACCTGCCTTTGGGTCTATTTCTCCTTACTCCTGTCCCAGTAGGACACTGGAAGAGCAGCAGGGATGGTTAAAGATACGGTACAGTGTTTGTATGGGGCAGGTGAAGTAGGCTTGGATTTCAGTCTGAGTAAAAAGACTGATGAGGAAAAGCTGCTGGTAGAGCTATATGAATTATAAATGGTGTAGAGAGGGTGAATGGGGAGCAATTGTTTGATTTTTGTAATATAAGAACCAAGGATACTGAATGAAACTTGCCATGATGCAGGTTTAGTGTATCACTGAATTGTGGCAGTTGTGTTACTGGAGGGTGCTGCTGAGGCCAGAAGTATGAGCTGGTTTAAACAGCAATTCGACAAACTGAGGAATAGGGAAATTCACCTGGTACATGAAATACTAAACACTAAATATAAATCCCTGAAAGAATGCAAGTGTAGGAGGAGATATAACCCTCCTTTGCTAATCCAGTTTCATATGCACTGTCTGTGAACTTTTGATCAGTGGCCAATTTGGTGACAGGGTATTGGGGCAACCGGTCTTTAGACTGGCCCACTGGGTGTTTTCAAGAGGCAGTAGGGGACTACAAGCAAGTACCAGTATGACATAACTGATATTTGTCCTGAAACTTTTCAACCTGCTGCAGCAGAGCTTTTGTAGAGAAGCTGATATTGGCTGAATTGCACAATTAATTATTCAAGAGGTTGGGCTATGCTCTGGACAAGCACAATGCTGATGTTCTTCTGTTAGAATGGCAGGTGCAGTTGTCATCTTTCTCCTCTTCAAAAAGACATGTAGTTAAAACTGGTGCTTTATGGACTTTTACTCTAGTTGGATAAACATCTGAACGCTTTTTTGGTTTATGCCAAGTTTCTTCTCTGCCTTTCCCTGCAACATCGGCAACAGGACTGTGGGCTTTTGGGAGTACACACCTTAGTAAGGCATTTTGGAGCATAAACTTTGATGTTTCTATAAATATGAAGACTAGCCAGAAATCTTCAGGGTCATATCCTGGTCAGAAGCAGAAACAGTAGAGCTAAAACTTTGAATAAAGGGGGGAGCTACTAAGATGACTTTCCAAAGCCAGCCTGGGAAAGGGCCTGGAGAAGGATCAAACAGTTGGGGTACAATTGCTGCAAGAGGGAGCTGCAAACAATTTCTTTTCCAGTACTATACAATGAGATGAAGGGTGATAGCATGACAGTAGGTGTATTTTCACACAGTTTATACCAAGAAACAAAAATATTTTTGTGGGGAAGTACAAATAATTGAAGATAAAGAATCATGTGTGAATTATGAAGGAAATGAAGTCTTGGAAGAGCTACTGCATTGATTGGGAAACTGCAGAAGAGAAAACTAGCAAGGAGCAAGTGAGGGAAGGGTTAAAGAAGAATAGGCTGAAGGGGCTTTACTGGAACAGGTGGGGAAGTAAAAAGAGGACCTTTGACTTCAGAATGATAGATGTCCCTTCAGAAAGGAAGAAATAATGTGAATGTACAAGACACAGAAGGAGCAAAGTACTTAAGGTGAATGGTAACTTTCTGTTTAATAGACTTCATGTTCCTGTTGAGTGTGCAGGTTTTATACTGGGCTTTAGCTAAAGGTTGGTTCAGTGTGAATTGTCTGATGTTAATTTTGTTCTGCCTGTGGTGTTTTCCCATCACTGTAGTTGTTTTTAATGGTAAACTAAAGAAAAATGTGGAATCTTGCTGCTGTTCACTTTTCTTGTCTGCAATTTCCAAAGCTTTTAGGCAGTTGTGCAGTATTTAGTCCTGTGGTCTAGCTGTAAAGTTAGCCCAGGATAATGTTGCGGCTTAAAAACAACAAAACAGCAACCATGCTTGCTTGTTGTTTAGCGGAAGGGGCAGCAGGACAAGGCCAACCAAAGACTTTATTTCAAGTCAATTTAAAGTATGTGTAAGACCCAATGTATCCTGTTTCTTTCACATGCCCAGAAACTCCAAACAATTTTCACGTGTGTTTGGAACTTATTTTCAATATGGGGTGTCTCTAATAGGATATCGTCAGGTTAAAAAGTGCAGGTAGACTATGTGGAGGAATGGCCTAATTTTGAAGGAAAAAAATCTCATTAGTAATAGCAATAAATGTCTTTCAGCTAAATTGATCCGAACAGTGCTTTCACCATATTTGCTCTTTAACTTGTTGATTCTTAACTGGTAGGTTTTATTGCTAATTTTGTGTTATGAGTTTGGTGCACTTTAGTTTTGGTTTGTTTGGTTTTTGGTTTTTTTTTTCTTTAGTTAGTTAAGACAAGCGTAGGAGAGAGCAGGCTTCTTACTCTAAACATGAAAGTAAGAGCTTAAAGAATGCAGGTCTCTAAAATCTTTCATGGCTTGGTTTTTGTACAGATTTAGAAGGGCATGCATTCCTACTGCACTTTGTTCATGCCCTGTTATAGTAAAGTTTGGTAGGACAAATGATGTTGGCAGGATGAAATGTAGCCATCCTAATGCAAAGGCTATACGCTGGTTACAGAAAGGCTGGGGTGTTAGTTGATGTAGCTTCCTTGCATTAAGCCCCGCTTAGGCTGGGCCATTGAATTTCATAAGAAGTATGTCTGTCTGCAAGTCCTTTTGCATGCACATGCAGCTAATATCCATGTTTCCACTTTTATTTAAAGAGGAGAAGCTGTAGGTGCTGTGAAACTCAAGGTCTGATATTTGTCAGTCAGTCCCCTGGTCCCATGCCACACTGTGTGACTGCTGGCATAAAGATCTGATTGTGGATAGTATTTGCAGGATCTTAGTGAAGTTTATGGGTTCAAAAAGTAAGTAAAAGAATAGCCATTACCACTTCACCAAAGACAATGAATATTTTAACCATCAGCACATTAATAAGCTTCTCTAAATGGGGTTATACTATTAGCGAAGGTTGGGAATTTTCATGAGTTTAGTGCCTTTAAACTTGCAAGAGCAAGTGAAACAGCAGTGTCAGCTTTTCTGTCTCTTTGTAAGAGAAGCCGTATCAGGTCATATTCAAACTGCTGCCTCATCTGGTCTAGATTCTAGTTGTTTACTGGAACAACTAAAGGAAGAACCGGAGGTGTAAAGTGTGTAGTGGTACTTCCTCAGAATGTTTTTCCTAGTCTCCAGTTATCTGTGGTTTGTGGAGTTCCTGAGTAAATATGCTTGTAATATGCTGAGTAAATATGTTTGTAGTTAATAACACTGGATGGGGAAAAAATTAATGAAAATCAAAAAAAATAGCTTTTCTCTGTGGTCTTCTTCCTAGTCCCGTGATCCTATACTTAGTTTGGTTATAGCCAACAGATCTGCACACAATCACAAGATGGTCATAGTTTGGGGGTTTATCTAGCAGTATAAAGTTCTAACATTTATTTTCCTGCTTGAAAATAATTCTGAATATTATTTTCCACCCCAAACTGGACTAATTTGAGGCAATGTTCCTTTGGATACTAATGTCTATCAAGCATGAAGTAGGTTAATGGCTAGCAGGTCAAGAGAGTGGGCTGCGTAGAGTGGGAGAAGGTGTTTGGGTATCTCCTCTGGAACAGAGTTGTTAAAGTAGGGATAAATGCTCAAGTCAAATAAGCAGCTCTCACCTGCTGCTGAGGTTTGCTTCAAGTCATCTCTGGCAGTCATCTCATAGTATGGTAAAACATGAGTTTATGAATGGGTTAACTTCCCTCACACTGTAGTCAGAGGAGCCTCAGAGCTGGAGGAAAGGGGAGAGCATGCAAATGGAACAGAGAGGATGGAGAGGAAGTGGGACCCCCTGCTCTTGGTGTACTCAGAGTGGTATTCTGGCACAAGGAATCCTGTGAAACCATGCCCGTATCTTCTATTAAGTGTAAAGACTCCTAGTTCTTGTACCTTTCTTTTGTCACCATCCCTTCTCCTCAAACTAAAATACTGTTAGTAAATATAAAGAGAATTTTAACTCCTTCATAAAATTGGCAAAGACTTCCTACAATCATAAAGCAAGTTGGAACAGATTGTCTCAACTGCAGGCCTCCCTCAGGTTGTAAAGATAAAGATGGGTTTGGTTTGAGTAGTCTCTGCTCTGTATATGATGGACTTCTCATACTCCCCCCTCACCCTGTCTGCATAGCTGAAGGGAAGAGCCGTAACTGAAATGTCAGCATTGATCTTTCTGTAACATCCAGCATGTACTTTAGTAAACAGCAAATTTTGATTATGCAAATACTGTGCTGCTCTTTGTACCAAGAAGAAACGTAACAAATATATTTATCCTCTATCTGGCTGTTGCTCAAGTCCTTTTAAAAATTGTCTTTTTCCTTGTGTTTTTCTTTTCAGTCACATGAGAGGTGAAGTGAAATATTTCCCTGCCCACCCATTTCTGTTAATGACTTTTTCACTTTAAAAGGAAGAGCTAGTGATTAATGTGATAGTTTTGTAATACTTGTGACTTCCATTACACTACCTGTGATTTTTGGGGAGCTTTCTTCCTTTGGTTACTTACCGCTCAACTTGGTGTCAAAGCTGTAACAAATGTCTTCCTTTATGCAGGAAGGGGCTGATAAGATGTGATAAGTCTTAGAACATAGATATCTGTACAGTAGTACTGTTACAGATTTTATTTATTCACTTTAACACATTTTGTTGTTATTAAATGTGAAGAAAACAACTCTTTGTATTTTATTAATAAGTCTTGAAAATCATCAAAGTTACTTTTGAATAGGATTTTTCTCCCCAACTTAAACTTCTTAAAATCAGATGCACAAGTCTGGACTAGTGACCTTGGGTTCCCTCTTTATGGAGTGAAGCAGGCAAAAAATCAACTCTGCTTATTTCTTTCCAACAATTAAAGGGAGCTTTTGGTGACTAGCTCAAACTTGCATATCTAATTTTCAGACCTTTGTAAGGAGAGATGAGTCCTACTGTTCATGGTTGGTCTGGAAGGAATGAGTGTTTTGAAATGCTACTGATTGCATAGTCCTTCCTTGGTTTAGGGTTGAGCTTGAAGCATGTGGGATATGCTCTGCTGCTTGGATATCAAAAATTGCTCTCCTTATTGGTGATCTTGCACCAATGAAGAAACACCTATTATCATGGTCCCATCACAGAGAAACTTAAAAAAACCCCAGAAAACAAAAACAGCTTTCAAAAGGTGTTTTTAAGTGGAAGTTACCAGCTGCCAAAACAGGGCTGTTTTTTAGCTGCTTGGGATTCTTTGGTAGAAGTTCACTAAATAAGTCAATTGAAAGTTCATCTAGTTTGTTATGAGAACATGCTTTCCTAGAGACACAGCTCATTTCATACCACTTGGCTAGATCAGTTCGGTATGTGTTGTTTCTGTCAGTCTAAATGTCTGGTTTGCTTTCTTTTAAGTTTTCGCAGTCAGACTTTGAAAGAGTCCAATCTGCAGAGGATCTCTTTAATCCTGCTTGAAATTGATTTCTGTGCACTAATAGAATTTTTTTTTTGAGGAATAAATTATTATCTTTGAATGCAGATGGTCTTTTAGCCAAAATGGAGGTAGAGCTCTTTATTAGGATTCATCCACCAAAACTAGTTCAGTGAACCACAGTGAAGTGTCAGCTGCACTTCAGAAGAACTGTAAAAGTTTGTTTGGAAAGTGGAGGAGGGAACTGCTCTTAATTTTGATCTCTTTCCCTTTCATCTAGACATGAACAGAACATTTCCAGATAATGTAAAATTCCGCAAAACTGCTGATCCCTGTTTGCAGCATGTACTCTACAACGTGTTGGTAGCATATGGGCATCATAATAAAGCAGTAGGATATTGTCAGGTATGTAATGACTGGTTTTTAAACAATGTTGCATTTCAGCAGCATTTGTTGTCCATTTGAATGTGTGTTTTTAGAAGCAGATCCACAAACTATTTCTGTTTTTAGAATGGCCTGGGGAATGCATGTAAATTAATAGCTTCAGGCAAATTCAAATGTCTTTGAGTTTCTCTGTGGCCTTTTTTGTAGCTGGCTTGATCATGTTTGGCTCCATTTATTAGCTGCAAAATAAATGTTTTATCACACCTGGTTGTATCAAGTGTGTTGGAGAGGAAGATAAAGTGACCTTGCCTTTCCCTCTGTCCTTCCTGCTCTCTTTCCCAGAATGATCCTTGTTGTGTATGAGCCACCTCGAGATCTCAATTTCCTTAGTTTTCACTGTCAGGCTTTTCAAAATACAGACCAGCATTCATGCCATGTCACGTAATTGGGGGAGGCTACCATTTATTTGGTGCCATCTCCCATGATAGACAGGCAAATAGGAAGAAAAATTCTTTGAAATTCAACCTGATACTGCATAGATAGCAGCTCAGAAAAAGCTCCTGTCATCAGTGCCAAGTGCTGTAAAGTTTCCTATGGGACACAAAGAAGATAAAAGTTGATTCATGACAGTCAAGAAAAATGTGGCCATCTTTAAGGATCATAAAGAAGCAGGAACTGTCATAAGCAAAATGTGTTTTCAGTTCACTTAAGGCATCTTCTCTCTCTTCCCTGTCCTCACTAGGGATACAAGTGCTAACCTATACCTCCTGTTAATTGAAAAAGTTAGTACGGTAAATACAATTGTTCCAAAGTTAAAAGTATTAATTATATTTATTGAAATCTGGAGAGGAGAAGACTTAGAGGGACTTAGACAAAAGTCACTAAAAATATTTCTTTTTGTGTATCCCACCCAGTTTTAATAGAGAAATTATTTGAAGAATAGGAGTAAAAGATTAATAATTTTTATTATTCTCAATATTATGTATTAAAATATAGTTGTAATATTTTAAGAATAACGGAAGGGGTAGAATTATGGGTACTCTTTTACAAGTGTCAGGCTCCTATATAGACGTAGTTATACCCACAAACATACACAACTTCTGAACCATGTTAGCTTCTACCCAGAACATATGTCCAATTGTTAGTATAAAGCTTTACTACATGAACTGTCTAATGGGCTAATCTTTACATTTTAACTTGGCATTATGAACAGTGGAGATGAGAGAAGATTATTTAGAAGGCCTTAGGCGATTTCTTTTCACCTGTTGTCTCCTCACAGAATAGATGTTATCTTTTCTGGCTAAATAAGTAGAATATAAACAAAGGTCAACATCTGCTTTCGAGGGCACATTGTAAATCAAGCAAAGTTTCAGGAAGTCGCCTTTTTTTGCTAGTGAAACAGAAAAAAAGGGGGGAGGGAGGGGATCCATGTTTGACTCTAAGTGCTTTGCAGAGCTTTTACTGTTTGAAGGCTCTCCAGAGGATGCTTCCATAATGTTAGTGCATTTGTGGTACATTTAAGTCTCCCCTCTGGGAGTCTATTAGGCTGTGCATTGTCATGCTGTGACAATGGTATGACGTTTTGTACCCTGGTGTAGCCAGCAAAATTCAGTGTCCTGTGACCGTGTGCTCCAGAATAGGTTTTTGTGTGTGCCATGTTCAATGCCAATCTCTTCTCACTGTAGATACAATGATTAAGCTAACTGTCAGCATGGAAATAAATAGGTGCCTTCCTGACTAGAAGGCTAAGCACTGTGTAAGCTTGTGGAAGGTCTATCTAGGCCAGTTGTGTAACTTCTGTAGTGACTCAAGGCTTGGGAAGGAAGCATTAGAAAAGATGCAATGGCCTAATAGTTCCATGTTCTGGGGGTGTTGCAAGGCCATCTAAGGTGGGACAGGTGAGTCAAGTCTGTTGAATGCAAGAAGTGAGATCTCAGTTCATAGAGGAAGTTGTAGCTTCCAGAGGCTGTGAGAAGTGTTCTTCTTGGTAGCTGTGGTCTGGTTTACAGCCAGAATTTGCAGCACTGCAGGGTAACCAGAGACAGCGGTAGTGCTGCTGGTGGTGACAGATGTGCTGGGGAACTCCAGCTCAGAGGGAGAGAGAACAGCAAGGAGGAGGCCAAAGAATGGGCTGAAACAGAAGAAGGCAATGTAACCAACACCAGCCTTCATAGCCTGTAAATGTTTAAAGATAATTCGCTGTTAGCTTAGAACGACTTGGGGGGGGAGGGGCGGGGGGCTTGCACCTCAGAGGCAGCTGGTGTTCATTGTTGTACTGATGTGCTATGTTGTTATGGGGATCAGTTTGTTTACTATGGAAAAGGGTATTTAAAAAGGTTAAGGAAGTGGACTGCTGTGCTGTAAATTAGTAATCCCATAATTTAGCAGTGTTAAGGTGGATACAAGAAAAGTGCCTGTGACCAAGGCAGTGTGTTTATAGGGAATGTCAGTTGATGACCTGTGTGCTCTGTAAGCCACTTCTCCAGTCAGAGTGTGAGTAGCAGTTATGAAAATCACACAGTTGGACTTTGGCCAGTCATGACCTGACTATCTTCACAAATTTCCTGGTAGCTCTTCCAATGCCCACACCTCCCACTGCTTACCTTCTTTTGCATATTGAAAAGTAGGACCTGTAGTGGCCAGTTGTTGACTAGCATGAGGAGTGATGGAGGTATTATGGAAGCAAATTATTTCTATACAGTCATTTGAGTTATGCAGCAGCAGCTTGTAAAAGCTGCTGAAGCTGCAGCTTTTTGAGTAGTGTGTCAGGCATTCTTCATTCTCCTTCTGCAGCTGTGCTGCTTACTGCAGGTGTGTTGTGCTTGTACTGCACATCTAATACAGCTGTGTTTTGGTGTTGGTGAAAGCAGTTCTCAGTTACACTGGGACAGAGATTTAAAAAAAAAAAAGGAAGATATATTATAGACTACTAAGCTTTTTCTTTTAATTTTCTTTTCCTTGATCTTTGTTAATTATTGTTAGCTGTAGTCATGCAGGTTTAACAGCTTACTCAACTGGTGGCCTTTATTAGTAGATTTTATTCAATATGCCCTTTGTAGAAGTGGAGTAATTTAGCCTTTAATCAAAAGAAAGAAACTAGAAACTTTTAAATGCATGCATCTTAAAGCCCATTTTTCTATTTCAGGGCATGAACTTCATAGCTGGATACCTGATTCTTATTACAAAGAACGAAGAGGAGTCCTTCTGGTTGCTAGACGCTCTTATTGGAAGGATATTACCTGGTATGCTAAAAATGTGTATAATAGTATTCCTATACTGAGCTTGGCTTTTATTTTATCTTTGAATTCTTCTCTGGTTTCAAAGGTTTTAGATGTTAAAATGGACTTGCACAGACTGAAGTTTTTCTAGGGTCTTGGTAACAAGGGGCAGAGGCACAGCACACAGGCAAAACTTGTCTGTTTTATAGTCAGATTTTAATCTTGATGCAGTGGTTTATGTGTATATTAATTTACTGTCTTGTTTCTCATTCTACTTAAACTTGTTAGGTAGACACCTTCCTGTATCAGTATGATGCTGGGGAGCAGGACTTGAAAAGGTGTCTGGGGTTTGGCACTTCTGATTGCAGGAATATGATATGAGAGAGAGATGAAGCAGTAATGACAGAGCAGAGTGAAAATGGGAGATGTGCGCAGTTCAAGCATTGAAAGCAGGAATTCCCAGTGGCTTGGCAGGACAAGTGAGAGCTTTCTTCAGAGGTATTTGGCAGGATGTTGGTAGTTTCTGCTATGCACAGTAGTTTCTGCTATGCCTTCCGCTTCTGAGTGGGGTTATCATGGGCATACATCATGATTTTGCAACAGAGCAAATAAATGTCTATTCCCTGTCTGTGTCTGTATGGAAAGTTCCCGTCAAAGCTCTGTTACAATCAATGGTGATATAGCTAGGCTGATCACTGGAGTCCAAAGGGAAATTCAGCACACCTTAAGCTACAGCCAGTACCTACATCTGGTCAGTTCAGTAGTTCTGTAGGTTCCCTTGCCTGGATCTCTGAGTTTGCAGGACATGTTTCCGCAATGAATTTTGCTCTCTATATAAGCAAAATCTCACATCACCCGTGAAGTAGTTTAAAACCAGAAGCAGACATCAGGCACAGCTATGTTTTATGCTCCTGTGAAATACACTTGGGAATATTCTTTCTTGGGATTTAATTATAGAGGGAGATTGGCTTCATTGTGAATTCCCATTAGCATTGCACAGGACTGACTACAGCTACACCCATAATGTAAAGTCTTACTCAAAATGGAAGACTCAATTTATTTTTTTTTTCTTCTAAAAGGAGTCTGAAATTCCCTGTTGCCCCAGTTCCCAATTTTGCTTTTGAACAGATCTTTATCCCAAATGGTTGGAGGCTGAATTCAGTATTACAGTGTCAACTAAGTGCTGGTTAAGCACATCAAAGTTGCTACTTTGATTTCTACGTCTTCATGTTCTTGTTTAATATTACATGAAAAAAAAGGTATTTAATTTTTGGTTCCTTATTGAACAGAAAGGAAAGACTTTGAGAAGGAAGGAGAAAGAGCTGAAAGTCTTTTCATGCTTTTGAATGACTATACACTGAATGTATACCATATAGGAACTCGGGTCTTCCTTACATATGAGCAGGGTGGTTGGACTTCGCTTTCAGATGGAAAGAGGAGACACAGGCAGGGATTTATATGACTTGTATCAGTCTGCAAATATTTGAGATTTTGCAGCCTTGAAGTTTGCTTTCAAGCTATAAAAATAAAGAAATCATCTGTCTGTTGCTTTTGTATAGCCTTCAGAGATGTAAGCTGGGCAAACAGGTAGGAGACAGGCTGTTGTCTGCCATGTGACATGCTGATGGCTGACATGGGTGGATGTCTTTCTATTGATGACACTGTGCGAGGGATAAGGCCCTCAGTAAAAGGCAAGTTTCACTGCAACTTTTGCTCTTCAGCTTTCTGATGGTCTTTTATGTCTTTATTTGGGGTAAAGGAGTAGATTCAGAACTTTTTTTTATTCATTGTTTTTGGTTGGGAGCTTAATTTAGTTTGTCATAAGACCTTTAGTCCTTGTATATCCTTCCTCTCTCACTCTGCTGGTACATAAATGACAAAAGTTGCTCTTACTTTTCCCTCTTAGTTGTTGAATTTATCTTATGGTAGTAGCATTGGTGATGAGAAGAAATTCATAACATGAAGGATAATTACTGTGTATAAAGGAGATGTATATTTACTTAAGTAATAATTGTAGATACATACTTACTACCCTGTTTATACATATATTTTTACTACCCTGTAATGAGAGTCCTGTTACAGACTTTGGCCTGGATTCAGCACATTCAATCAGGCATCTGTCTGGGACACTGAGGTTAGAAACATGTGTGCTTACATTCCTTTGATAGTCAGTGAGGAAGGGGATACCTGGTCAGAATTGCTGACCTGAGTGTGCCCTACCACTCCACAGTCAGTATGAAGAGAGCTTGAGATGTTCCTTCCAGCATGGGTGGGGAGCCCAAGTGAAGTAGTATAAATCTTTTATGTAGTAAAAAAACCTGTATTGAGGTAATACAAGGCTTTATTGTCAGAAAACTTGTTGCTGATGTTCTTTGTTGTTTTGGGTTTTTTTCAAAAAATTATTTAAAGAATATTTTCCCTTTTATTTCCACTACCCTCCTGGATTATGTTTGAATTGTACATTTGTAAAATTCAGGGCTGGATAAAATAATTGGCATAATTTCAGTGAAATTTTTTCTGTGTATGTGAGAGAATTGGGTAGACTGTATCCCTAAAGAAACTTGCTTAGATAACTAGTCACTACGCTCTGTTAATAGTGCATTTTAGTTGAAAGCCCCACAATTACTTGTTGGGGAATGAGTGAAGCATTTTAGATTCCTCACATCTTCAGAAGGAAAAATGATTTTTTTTGTTGGATGCTAACAGTCTGATTAACCAGCATTTTTCCACTTTTCCTTTTGTTGCTGATGCTATTTTAGTGGTTCTTTTATTTTCATTTATTTATTTTATTTCATTTTATTTCATCTGTGTGCACTATAATCTACATGTTTTCCCCTTTCATGGCAACAAATATGCCTCCAAGCCATGTCCTCGTTTTTGAGTATGTCCTGTTGCTGCCAGTTAAATCTGTTTAGGACAGTTTAGAAATGCTTTCTTTGCCCTCAGCAGTGTCCCTGTGAATGCTTCCTTCCCCCCTGTCCACAAGCATTTAATTACATTAACAATCACTCCAGTACCTTGATGCTGACAGCTTTTTTTTTTCGGTCAGCAGATGAACCAAGCCAGCCACAGATCAATGTCATTGACTGAAAAATGTGTAGGACATGACAGATGGAAGTAGCAGCTTGCTGCTACTAGTGACAGAGAAGGGCTCCTAAATCTATAGCTCCCCTCCCTGCTTGTACTGGGTTTTTGGCCTGGGTGGAGGAATGTACCATAGGATATGATGGAAGTGTGACTGCCCCAACCACTAACAGAATAGGACTTTATCAGTAGAGGTTTTTCTTGCTGAATTGTTCTGTTACACTGAAATGGAGTTAGCACAGCTGGAACAGAGAGCCAGCAAAAACCAAAACCTGGGTTGTTGATATGTGGAGTTGTGTGCATGCCATTTGTCTGGCTGAACACAGCACTTCTGGGTACATCTGGGTGAGGCCAGAATGATCCTGCTTCTGCTGAAGGCATGCCTGTAGTCTATTGTCAGCAGCTCAACCAGGTATTTGAAGAGATTAGGAGCATATCTCATTTAAACACAGCAAGAGGAAAGAGTTATTTATTTAACTGAAATTTTGGGTGTTACTGAAATCTTTTATTCCCATGTTCATTCAAAACAGATGGCTGAAGCAGACAGTATTGCCCACAAGAAGCAGTATGGATACAGTTCAAGCTCAGAGTAGATGTGTCTGCAATTTGTATTCAGCATAGTTCTAGTGTTTCTGTTCCGTTCATCACTGTGGTTCTTGTTGGGAAATTTTTTTGTTCTATTGAGGAAATATTGGGGAGGTTGCTTTAGAAAGAATCAGGTAGGTGGGAGCTTTCAACTGGGGTACTTTGGTATGTAATGTAAGGAGCATATTTGTCATATTTTACATATTTGTGATTAAATGGTGAATTTGAGAGAAGAAAATCTTGACAATTTGGACTGACTTAAGCATGGCACTTATGCATATATATAGCAGAACAATTCTCCCCCCCCCCCCCCTTCAGTGGTTCTCAGTCTGAAAGCAGCAGTGATTATCAAGCTATACTCTAATTAGTCTACTATGTTGTTATATTGGAGTTATTTACTCTTAATGAAAAACATATGCATATGTACATATATACACGCACACACACACACATATATATATATATGTATGCTATGAGGAATGAAATAAGCTCTTCACTTTGGCTTTGCACATCTCCAGTTTTAATTCCACAGTTAAACCAGCACAATCCCTTTAACATGGAGACAGGTCTGTCAAAACGAAAGGTTCAATACCACATGCAAATTAGCGCTTTCACAACTACAGCCATTAGCTAAAACAACAACAAAAAATAACATCCCTCCAACGTGGCTATTCCAATAAAATATACAGCAAAGACTAAATAAGTCCTGTGCTGCATGCTAAGGCTTAGCTACTGTTTCACATATTCAAAGAAAGGGTTTCTCTTCCCCCAAATCCACACTTCTGTTTCCACCACTCTGCCTACCTTCCTCCTTTGTACACAGCCAGGGGATGCTACCTTTGAGCAGTCTGAACTGAACTATGGTTTCATGTGAAACATTTATTTTACTGTTAGCTTTTGAAAAAGATGAAACTTTGGTTTACTAGGGAGACAGGTAAATACCACTGCCTGCACAGGCAGCCAAAGCCTGACATTCCATCCAGAGTAGCACCAGAAGGCCTACTGAAGATGCTTCAAGTTCAACATAAGGAAATTATATTAACACAAGACTTGCTTGCCAGAAGGAAAGAAGCATGCTTGACTTTTTTGGGTAAAGTAAGTCTTTCAGGTCCTCCTCCTAGTGTAAATACAGGAACACTTTTTCAGCATTTTTAAACACCATGGGTCCTTTTACTGTACTGCTGAAGTTTTCCATGGTTCCTCACAAAAGTAAGGCTGACAACATGTATATTCTTGTCATATACAGGAAAGGTCTGGTTTAGACAAAAAGGTAAAATTTTTACTCTGTTACCTAAAGCACATGTAGTAAATACTGAGATTGTTCTTTTATTGATGAGGCTTGTGATTTGGATGGGGCATATGATACATACGGGAAATAAATGATTTTAAAAAGTATAAATGTATCTGTCATTTTAAAGAAGAAAAACATCAGTTACTCATTTCCTGCTTGCTCAGGAAAATCTCCTAGCTGTTCGGATTTGTAAGTAGTAAGCATTTCAGGCTTATCATGGTTTCTAAATACAGGCACATGATTCCTAGGTACATACAATTGACCTCTAATATTCAAAGACTAATGCTTTCATCATGGCTGTTGGTTGAGAGTAAAATGTGTTTGAGTTCCATATTCCAAAACTCCTAATTACTCAGTCTACCAGACAAACCACCTCTTTCCTCGTGGTAGATGTGATGTATTCCAGAGGTGCACACTGCTATGGTTTCACATGGAATCACTGAGCAACTTTCTTAGGATGAGCTCTAAAAAACTGTCAGATCATGGCCCTGTAGGTGGGTGCTACCAGAGGAGAAAGGTAAGCAAACAGCCCAAAACTGATCAATCTGCTGAAATTTTCTGGGTGGCTGGTGCTTTAAAAAAGCTCTGTTGTCAAAAACTACTTCACAAACATGAGGTCACTCATGTCACACATAGCCTTGCAAGGAGCCTTCCACACCAAAGGTGCATGCCTATGGTATTGTCTTCTCTGTTGAAAGGGCGCACAGCCAGTTTCTTCTTCACAAGCTTCAATATCAGCCCAGTTCAGGTCTAGCAGTGTCTCTTACCTTCACAGCTGAACAAATGCTTCATGTGGAACAAAGTTCCATTCTCCTTTGGAGAAGTAGGTCTTTTAAGACGCAACTGCCTAGCCAGTTCTGCATTCAGAGGTATTAAAATAAATGCAGCCACAAGAACTAAATAGATACATACTTTACTGCAATTAAAAGCCAGCAGTCTACACAGAAATATTGTGAAGTAGTACAACATTCTGCATTTCTCAAGTGGCCCTTCCCTTCAAACCTGGAGGTCTGTATGGTGGGACTTCAAAGAATGTTATTAATCACTTGAAAGAAAAGGATATACAAGAATTTGATACATAACTATGTTATTATTCAGTTTAAATAGTCATGTCTGTGACTATGCCTTATCTGACTATGCCTAATCTCTTTTGCAACAGTACCTGCAAATCTATGGCTAATGTAATTGACAACAAGCAGATTCCAGCCAGAAAATGGGTTAGATATCCATTATCTCAACACACAGGTATTTGTTCTAACCAGCAGTCGCCAAGCTACCCACCAAAGTGGTATCTTGCATTGCACCTTGTGTCCTTGTGCATACTGCCAGTTAGTTCAGTGCATTCTATTACCTCTATTTCATCATTCAAAGTTCTATTCTTACATTTAATTACTGATAAACAATCCCCAAGAACCTAAAGGCTAAAAACTATCAGGCTAAAAGAAGGTTGTTATAGTGATCCTGAAGAATGTTTATAAGCTCTACCTGATGCATGAGTTGTATTAATAATGCTGGAGAAAAAGAAGGTGGTATTTGTTAACAATCACAAACTGAGAGATACTGTGCCACATCAATACACAAGGCACAGCAGAACAGCACAGTGAAAAGACTGGAGTAGGAGAGACATGATGATAAATCATTTTAAATGATAAAAAGGATAAATATAAAAATATATATTTCAACAGCAAGAAGCATGATACAATTGCTGACAAATGTGTATTAGAGTAATAGGGTCTCAATGCAGATCCTAACATACAGTTTTGTATTTTACCTTGTAGATCCCCATAAGATGTATTCATGTGCTTGAAGTAATCCTTGTGTTAAATACCAAGACTCATAAAACTGGAAATGTAACTAGATTTACTGTATGAGAAGCCAGCTGAGGAAACAGTAGCAGACTTATTTGGCTACAGCTCATCTTTGTGAAAGGGCTTGGCTTGAAAGAGAGACCCTACCACCACTCCTAGTAGTGTATTCAAACTATAAATCACTCTTATTAAAAATGTTTGTTATACTTTTTATTGGAATTTGCATTGTCCTAACTTGTAGCTATTGCTCTAAGACTTTCTTAGTATATTGAAGAGCCTGTAATGCCTGGGATCTTCTCTATGAAGTGGTCAAGTTTGCTTTTTGTTTTCCTTGTATAAATTCTACAAATAGAGAAGTTCCTTACAGAGCTCCGTTTTTCTAAGTAGTGTCTTTCATGCCCTTTCCAGTTCTTCAGCTTCCTGCCTTGAATGTGAATATCAAAGCTGGATACAGTTTTCTAACCTCAGTTTTGCTAATGTCATATGCAGAGATGAAATGCTCTCTCCTTCAGTAGTGGATACAGCCAAGGATTATTCTGGCTTTTCCTGAGCTGAGATGTGCTTACTCTGTGTTTGTGGAAGCAGATGTGCTTTGGGAGTAATGGAAATTATATGAAGAAAATCATGTGCAGTGCATAGTGGTAACTTTTGTCTAGCTAAGTGTACAAGAAGTGACTGTTTAGTTCCAGAGATGCTAGGGAAATATAACCTTGGTTGTTTCATGTGGTTTACATTCAGAAGACTTGAATGCTTCACAAAGTTCTCAGTCTATGGCTAGTGGAGAAGTGTAATTTGTTCCTCTCACAGTTTTAAAAACTGTTCCTTCAAGATTAAAATTAATTCTCTTATTAACTACTTCAGGCTTGAAGTAAGAGGGCTGTGGCTTTCGTTTCTCTTTTCAGACTGAAGGGTTGGATTGGTTTCCTTCTCAAATATCAGGCTAGAACTGTGTGTGTGTGTCCAGCTTTCTGTTCTAGGCCTCCTCCTTCTGTCCCAGTCTTCTAAGTAATGTACCTGGGAGTTCCCATGGTGTGACTGTAGCATTCTTGTAAAGACCTGAAGAAAATGTAATGCTGGGTGATTCTTAAATGTGAGAGAACATAAATGCTGTGTTTTGTGCTGAGGTGTTAATAATCTTATCAGGGCAGTGAACTGATAAAATAGCTTTTGTTTCTAATTATGTAGAGGAATTAAAAAAGCCACAGATCTGGGAATCCATATTCAGCTGAAGTCATCAGTCATTAAGACACATTGTACAATTGTAAACTCATTTAAAAATAATGTTTGTTTCCTCTACAGGCACAATAAGCTGTTGTGGTAATCTTCAATGCTTGTTCACGAATTTCCTCTGTATTTGAGGAAACTGGAGTTAAAAGTCTGTCATAGTGTTTTGGGAATTAAAAGCCTTGGCTCATGGCACCATCTTCAATCCACCCAGCCTTCTTCAAAACATGCATGTCTTTAGACTGGTACAATTCATAGAGTGCGATGACTGGAGTCAGGGCAGGACATTTGGAAACAGCAGAGTGGTGAATATCTTTGTCCGTTGATGTTTATTAGCTTACTGATACTTAGAGAAAACCAGGGTTTATGAAAGGAGCAATTACAGTGGTAATGGATATGAAGAGCAAGGAGAGGGAAGAAAGAGTTAGCCAACAGTATTTTGCTCAGACTTGTATCTAATCAATATGAAAGTACACTGGTAGTTATAACTTTAATCTAGACTAGTTTTTAATGATGTAAATGCCTCTACTGAGCAGCACATAACAGAGGTAATATTTTTAAAAACATAATTAAAAATACTAGACAGTTTAATTCTCCATAACTAGAATGTCTGAAAGTTGCATTTATGTTTTCTAACATGCATCTGAACTTCAATTTATTTCTCTGAGAGGTTACACATGGAGTCTTTTTGTTTCTTTATATTTCATCTCTGCCTTCTGTAATGTACTCTGCTCTCGTGAGACCTCGTTTGGAGTATTGTGTGCAGTTCTGTTGTCCTCAACATAAAAAGGACATGGAACTGTCGGAACAAGTCCATAGGAGGGCCATGAGGATGATCAGGGGACTGGAGCACCTCCCGTATGAAGACAGGCTGAGAAAGTTGGGGCTGTTCAGCCTGGAGAAGAGAAGGCTGCGTGAAGACCTCATAGCAGCCTTCCAGTGTCTGAAGGGGATAATTCATTAGGGACTGTAGTGATAGGACAAGGGGTAACAGGTTAAAACTTAGGCAGGGGAAGTTTAGATTGGATATAAGGAAGAAATTCTTTCCTGTGATGGTGTTGAGGCACTGGAATGTGCTTCCCAAGGAAGTTGTGAATTCTCCATCCCTGGCAGTGTTCAAGGCCAGGTTGAACAGAGCCTTGGGTGGCATGGTTTAGTGTGAGGTGTCCCTGCCCATGGCAGGTGGATTGGAATTAGATGATCTTAAGGTCCTTTCTAACCCTAACTGTTCTATGATTCTGTGTCTGAAGTATATAATCTTTGCCTTTCTTCTCATCGTCTTCAAAATTAACAACCATCCTTCAGTTTCCAAACGGTAGCTACTACCTCTGCCCAGAATCCGACTGTGCTGTGTGAAATGCAAATAGGAAACCAAATAGTTCGTTCAGCTCCACAGGATCCATTTCCAGTTTGGGGTCAAAATCAAAAGATGAATTCAAGTAGATGGGATTATTAGAAACAATTAAACCTTTTTGTGCTAGCGGAAAAGGTGTTAATAGTAAATAATTTCTCAAAATACCATTATGTTAAATTTTTTTGTGATCTTGGTATCACAACCAATAAGCATCCATAAAATGCTTGTGTTCTCTATTTTTTTTTTCTTAAAGTAGTTCTGCCATCCAAAATAAATTGGGCTTGCTTACGTTTTTTTAAGGCTGATGTTCAGTTTTGACTGATATGGCTATTGCTGGTTCTGGTGGGAGGTCACTACTTCAGGACAGAAGTTCTGATTCAGTTTGGTTCAGTGAAGGAAAAAAAATGTGGCTTGAGCCTGTTTTGGGTTTGTTGTTTGGATATTTTTTTTACTGTTTTCTAGAAGGTGGATTAGGAAATTGTTTTTAAAATGTCATAGTTTAGAGTTTACCTTGACATTTAACCACTTACCTGTAGGATATTGTTTTGATCAGGACATCTGCAGGGGTCACTTTTGTCTGATACTGCAAAAAGAATTGGCAGTATGCTTGCTTTCCCTCCTGTTCCTGTTGTAACTTTGTTGGACATAGGTTGTCCAACTTTTTATGTGAGACTCGATGCAGATTCTTAGCCTATTGCAAATTTTTGGACTATCCCATGGTAGAAATAAAATAGCAGAACATTTCCAAACCTTCTGGGACAAGGCAGGCTTTAGAGTCACCATCAGGGGAGTGAATGAGTCCGTGAAGTTGTGCAGGAAGAAAAACTTAGCTGCTCTGAAGGTGAGAAAGAATTGCTATCGTCACTAGTTTGACCTCTGTGTAACTGAAATGATGAAAATAATTCCATGTCTGTTGCATGAAGTTTGTAAACTCAACTATGACAACATCTCCTTTTTTGGAAAGGAAAGCTTGTGCTGCCAAGGCTGTTTAGTGTGGGGTTCAGTAACATGCAAACAGGTAAGTTTTACAGTGAAGGATTACTGGAAAGGAATTTTTTCCGTAAAGGCATGGGGCGGAATCTTTCTGGTTTGACCTGAATTACAGAACCAAGGGCTCTTCATGAGGCTTGCCAATTCTGTTCATGGCATCCTCTGCTTTTGCCTGCCAGCATTGAGGCTCTGTTTGTCTCTTCTGGATTTCACTGAAGTCCAGTGACAAATGGGTACATGCATCTACAGCAAGGAGACATTTTAAATGTTACATGTTGGTAGAAAAATGAATCACTTTTGCCTGTTTGGGGGAGGAGAGAGAACATTAATTCCTTTCTTCCTCCCAGCCCCCCATGGCTCTCATGGACATTATAAACATATTCTTGTGAATAAAATACATCCCATATGACTGTGAGAAGTTAAACCAGTTCATTTGTAATTTTTAGGTTTGCTTAAATAAATTAGATTGCCAAATTGAATCAAGCTTGGTTTGGATTATATAGGCTCTTGAAATAATAGTTAGAAATGATGAAAGATAAGCAGCAGATCTGAGATCTTGTCTGAGGTATTTCTGTAACAATAAGAATTCTTCTCATGTTAGTTCCAGTAGGAGTATTTACATTTAACCTGACATACGCACAACAGACTCGGAGGATCCTTTTTTTAACTTTTACAGCTCTGACTTGGAAAGGTAATTTAAGGCTGTAAGAGTACTGCTTCTTAAACTTTTATTTTTGGAACCTCTTAATCTATTTGTAATAGAGAACGAGGTCATACAGTCCCTACAAGCTTTATCCTTATTTCCTGCAAATCTCATTACTGCTCTAGAGCACAAGCAGACAGTTATGTCTTAGTCCTGGACATCCTGGTAGGATTCAGAGAGGTGCTAATTATGCAACAAGGAGACAGTGAAATGTAGTTTAAGGAATATCTCTTTGCCAGATGCTGAGCTAGAACAGATTTCCAACTCAGTGACAGCATGCCAGAGTGTTAGTAACAAAAAGTCCTTTGAACAAGTAAAAAAATCCCTTCAGCTGGTCACCTGTGTTGTACAGTAGCAATAAAATACCTGGCAGTTACCAAAGCTGGCTTTTCCTCCTTTTTCTGCGTGACTACAAGAAAAGAAGTTGATTATCCCAGCAGAGCCAGGGGGCTGCACTGCTATTTGGGGTCAGGACTTTGACGAGGAAGGATCACTCAGTAGGGCAAATTTCACGTGGGGTGCTGCCTGCATTACCCTTTGCTACACTCGGGTGCTCCTAAATTTAGCAAGGCATTCAAAATCCATAAGCAGGCACCAGGAGCATCAGACTTGGTGAACTGGGTGTGTGTGGGCAGGCAACAGACAAAGGAAAGCTGAGATGAAAGTAAGGAAAGGCTAGGACCAATTTATGAAAGAGCTTGGAAACATGAAGTTTTCGTATCAGGAAATGTAATTTTTCACCTAGATATTTCCTGAAATTTAATAATAATAACATAATTATTTATGATGCAGTATTTAATTTTTGGCCTCACAGAAGAAAAT
The DNA here is from genome assembly GCF_012275295.1 of Melopsittacus undulatus. Classification (NCBI taxonomy): domain Eukaryota; kingdom Metazoa; phylum Chordata; class Aves; order Psittaciformes; family Psittaculidae; genus Melopsittacus; species Melopsittacus undulatus. The sequence goes on along the minus strand of NC_047528.1, from coordinate 60,295,499 downwards.
GCAATGAAAGGTAATGTAGTGCTTGGTCACCTACATGTCAAATGAAAGTGATAATGTTAACAATTTGAGGAATAAAAGGAAGAGATCTGGCTATGTGTGTTTTCAAGGGGATGATCTGTTGTCAGGACATTCCTATAAAGCAATGTAGATCAATAGATGCACAATATAATTAGATTATATTTGATTATTTAATTTTTTTTACTTAGTTAGTGGCAGATTTGGCACAGTTGCTGACTCGGGTCTGTTTCTGGATCATCAACTGCTCAGTATTTTGCCAGATTATTGAGAATGTAAAATAAGTGCTGGTGGTGGGTAAGTAAAAATAATTTGCTGCACAGTATCTTGTGAAAAAATGGCTTTATGGAATGGGGAGGGTTAAGCTTGTGTAGACTTGTTTATAAACAAGGATATCTTGACTTTAGGGTAAGATTCTGGGCAGAGCAGCCAATTATAAAAGATTAAGAAACAAGGGCACATGGTGAAACATTTGCAGGAAGGGAGTGCTGCAGGATTTTTGCTGAGGGGATGCTTCCAGAAGGCCTAGGAACTTGGCATCCCTAGCAAGTAAGAACAGAAGAACCATGTAGGTTAAATATTACCAAGCACTTAGGCACTGAACCAAGTTACAAAATCATTTCACTAGTGAGACCAGACATGGGCCATGAAAGGTGGCTTGAGCAGGATGATAGAATCCTAAAATAGTTTGTGTTGGAAGGGACCTTAAAGCTCATCCAGTTCCAACCCCCTGCCCTGGCCAGGGGCACCTTCCACTAGACCAGGGTGCTCAAAGCCGTGTTCCAGCCTGGCCTTGAACACTGTGAGAGATGACTTGCCTTTGTATTTCTGGCAATCCCTGCGCAGCCCTTATGACTTGGTGTGTGCCCCTTGGGCAGCATGCAGGTGTGGGTGCTGCTGGCTGTGCTCTGGAGTGGCTCTTTCTGGAGGTCTGGCTCCCTGCCGGGGTAATGCTGTCCTCAGCAGATTGATGTTAGATCCCTAAAGTCAGGTCTGTCCTACCTCCTGGGCCACTGCAGTGCTGTTATGTTCCTTGCAAATCATCTGTGTACAAGTTGTGCACAAATACAGGGTCCTGAAAGAATGTTTCTAAAGGATTGGGAATGCAGCTTTTCTAATTAGAGGAGCTAATTTTATATACACACATTTCTATATAAAAGTAAAATTATATTAACTTATAATTACCTATTAAGCACATGTAATAATTGTAATTAATACCCACAGTAACTGTAATTAATATGTAATAATTACACGTAAGAATGTCTTGGATGCAGATTTTTTTAATGTAACTGTTGTGAACCGGCAGTGAATATCCTGGGAAAAACCCTGCTCGCCATCACTGGCATTTGCATAAAATCATTAATCACTCCTCCCGCTTGTTTTGCAGCAGTACTGGGCTGAACATTGCAGTGCTGTGCAGCACAGCACATGGAGCCCCTCCTGCTCCGTGAGGGACAGCAGGAGGCAGCTCCAGATAGATGAATAGTTCCTTTTTCTTTTCTGTTCAGCAGTACAATCTAACAAACTGGAGTGAAATACTTATTTATGCCAAGGCTTCCTGGCTGCTTCAGTAACTCAAAGAGTGACGTATCAGTTGCCTGGCTGTTAACTTTTTACTTGCCAGCTCTCAGCTGGCTGGAGTGTCCGGTTACATCCTCATTGAAATCCTGACATTCACTTTGCTGTACAAATTAAAAATAGCAGCTGCTGTTGCTTTCAGTGTATCAGATGATTGCAGCAGAGCAGAAAGCGTGTGGGCTGCTGTCCTTCCTCCTGAGGACACTCACCAGTGCTAACTTTAAGTACTTGTATGTCTTAGGATCACAAAAAAGAGAAAAAAAAGGTTTGTGGGTGTACAAGAGGAGGAGGAAGGGTAGGAAAGGGAAGAAGGCTTGGTCAGTTATTTGAAAGGTGATTAAGTTTTTCACTTACATTAAACTAGGTATTTAAAAAAGGGTTACTCTGACAGTTAACGATACTTTACCTGTATTCTGGTTCACAAATGAGCACCACATTAACACAAAATACACAGAGAGAAGCTTGTGTTGACTTTGAGGTCATAGTGTGACTGATTTGGTTTTAGTACACTTTTTTGTGGGATTACTTGTGCTTTAGATTTCAGAGCTTTCCCTCCAAGCAATTGAAAGGCAAATGGTTGAAGGAATGTATACGGTGGCAGTGACACGTCAATAGAGGAGGTTTACCTATCGTTCTTCAATGGGAACAAAGAAAATAAGGATCAGAGACAAAAAGATGGATTTCTAAAGGCTGAATGCAATGCTCCTTGGTACTATAAAAATCTGTAAATGTTCTGCAGTTTGGATAGGACAAATGTAGAACAAATAGCTCCTGGGCCAGGCAGTCTTGTCAAGAAAACGACTGTCCCAGGAAAGAGTGGAATATTAAACTGCTCTTGTGATTTCATTAGAGAAATTACTGAGGTTATAAATGTACTGCATAATTTGAGCTTCCTCTTAAACTTACTTGTGGCACTGGGAGGATTTATTGCAGTTGCTTCAGACAAATGGCCTTTGCTCTTTCTGATTCCTTCACCTTTATGTGAACCATTGGCCACAGTATAGTATGGGTCTAGAGACCTTGTCAGAAAGCAGCTAAGTTAGAGAAACCTGAATTGCAGCTTTCCAGAATCAGTGAAGGAAAGAAACACACTGAAAAGTGCTTGTGGTATCAGTTATTTCTTCCAGTAGATAATATTAATTATATGAGCCTTCTCAGTGAAGCATCAAGGATTATTTCCCAGGGCTGGAGCCATCAAGTCCAGCTTAAGTGTTTCTGTCAACACCTAAACCCCAAATACAAATTTCTTAAACATCTGTGCAATTCTTGTCCCTAGCTGGACCATCTAAACTCTTATAAACCACAAGAATCTTTTTCTTCCCTTAAGGATACCCAGACCTATGTGTCTATAGAACCAAGATCCTTGTTATTCAGGCTACACTTCGGTAAAGAAAACTCTCACCTGTCAAGAAGGCTGTGGGGTAACAGTTGTAGTGTGCTCCACTGTTCTTTGGGATTTAACAGTTTAGTGCAATAACCAGCAGTGTGGGAGATGTAGGTCTAATTTCAACCCGTCTTGCAGATAAATTAAGTAGGAAGAGATGTTGCCTGAGGGACCTATCATTCATATACTCTTGGAATTTGTGAAAAGTGTGATTTCCTTGCTCAGAGGAAAGAAAGAAAAACTCTTAAGGGCTAGGTCATACCCCAGGAGAAGCGGTTTCTGGTCTTCAGCACCCCTATACAGCTGACACTCTCAGAAACTGGCATTTCTAGTTTGTGACTGGACCCAGTCTAGGGGCTATGGGTTGTTTTGTGGTTTTGTTTCTTGTCTGGGTATTGTGTGAACAGGGAGGTGTGTAGCCCACCCCCCCTCCCTGAAAGGCGGTGGTAGTTACACTGAACTGATTAAATATTAACAATACTTTAGTAATTTCAGCTAGCAGTTAAAAATTATCTATATTATCCTTCCTGGGGAAGGAAGAATGAATTGCCAGAAAGCATTAGAGAGAAAGAAGATTCTTTGGTACACCTGAATGAAGTGTTTGTGTAGGGAGATCAGCCTTGCCTGAAGAAGGGCTGTCTGACCACAATGCAGACATCTTTGTTGCATGGTTTAATGTACTTCAACTGGGATCATCAGCTCAACATACTTTCATATACTGAGCTGCACAGGACATTCGTTCTCTTCAGTTTTGTGGCAAGATCATGTCTAAACATTGCTGAATTTTGGTTTCTTCTCTCCAAGATTATTATAGTCCTGTGATGTTGGGCCTGAAAACTGATCAGGAAGTCCTTGGAGAACTTGTAAAAATGAAAGTTCCAGCTGTGGCAGAGCTGATGGAAAGACACGGAGTCATGTGGACCCTAGTGGTGTCACGCTGGTTTATATGCTTGTTCATTGACATTCTTCCAGTAGAGGTAATTCTCTTATTCTTGTGTAACTCTTATTAGGAAGTTCTCTTAATACACACTCGTAATTGCTACTTCATTTGAAAATTACCTACCAGAAATCAAGAAGCTGTAATCTGAAATTCTCTCCTTTCCTGCAGACTGTGCTCCGAATATGGGATTGTTTGTTCTATGAAGGATCAAAAATCATCTTCCGTGTGGCCTTAACATTAATTAAGCAACATCAAGCTTTTATTTTGGAAGCCACAAATTTCTCTGACATCTGTGATAAATTTAAGCAGATCACCAAAGGAACATTTGTAACAGAGTGTCACAGCTTCATGCAGGTATAATTCTTTGCTATCTTTAGTTGTTACAAATAAAAACCAAAACTGACTTAGAAATGTCTTAGTCACATGACGGATATGGTTAGTAGAAATGTACCTGTGGGAACTGACAAAAGGATGAAAAATGTTTTGACTTACAAGAAATTTTTAGAAAGGTTTGAGTTTCTTAAAAAGATTATTCAAATCCATATATAGAATCCATTCGCATTATTGGTTGTTCAGGGGAAAAATAGTTTTGCCCTTTTTACTAGGTAAGGCAGGAAGTCTGATGAAAAAATAGCTTTCAGTGCATTTTTCAGTGAACTATGATTTCTGTTCCTGTGTATTTTTCAGATGAATGGTAACAGTATTGTAGAATAAACACAAAAGTGAATTTGAAACTTGCCTTAATAAATCTTAATAGTGCTAGAATATAAATTATTCTGTTGAGAAAAAGGTAGCACCAAATTCTTATTTCCAGACAAAACCAGGAAGTTGAGGGCTGAAGTCTCATGACAATCTGCAAGCTAAGAATTACTCTTGTAAATTATTAATAGCTGGGATACCAAATCTGTATTTAACATTAGATTCAGAGTTTAACTCAGAAGATCTAATTGTAAAAGACAGCAGCTACAAAAAAAAAAACAGGAGCACATCTGTCATAAATTACATAGCCAACGCCACTACCATTGTTTCCCAAGTGTGTCCAAAACTAGAGCCCAATAGGTGACTTTTACCCCCAAAAGAGTTTCATGCTTATGTCAGAGCTCTGTGCATAGGTCTGTCATAGAAGGATGTCATTCAGTTTCACCTTTGCTCATACAGAAGAAAAATAAGCTTAACTTAAAAGACAAATCACAGGTACAGCTTTAACTTAGAAGGGAGATGTTTGAGGGGCTTTCCCATTCCAAAAAGGGTTTAGAATAAGATTTTTTTTTTATTATGTGTTAACTGCCATGAGAATACCAGTTCAGAGGCTGATACAAACACCTAAAAGTTAGGTTCATTCCAACTGGCTATTCAATGACTTGTCCTTTAAGGACTGTTCCTGTCCTGTCTGTCATCACCCTCCCTCCCCCTTAATTAAATTACATTCTACAGCAGCTATTTCTAGAAATTCAACTGCTTTTTTCTTTTTTTCTTTTTCTTTTGCCCTGAATAAACCAGTTTATTTTAATTGTGTTGGTTTCTGTACCAAGGGAGCTTTTAGGGCAATTAAATAAAGAAGCTAGGTTAGGTTCTTAGGTAACTTTGAAACACGTACTTTTGGGTTTGGATTTTTTTCTTCAGTACAGGTACTCGTGCCAGTTGAGACAATAACAGTTGAGTATTTTATACTTCTCTCTCCCTGAACAAAACCTTAATTTTTAGTTTAATGCAGTGCAGGCTTCTTTGCCAGAATGCTGTTCAGACTGGCTCATTTATAATCTTGTCTCCATAACTGTCAGTTACAAATGTAGAAAACTGAGGGGCCCACATATCTGAATTGCAGATTAAAGTGCATAAACTTGTAGCTTCCTTCACAGCTCTATTCAGTCAGAAGCTTCAGGTGAAGCAGTGGAAATAAATGTATTGTTGTTGAGCAAGAAGTCAAAGCAAAAATGATAATTACAACTGTGTGATGGCATTTGAAATGCCTCAAATTCTTACATGTACTCTACTACCCCGAAAGCCTGGTAGAGAAGAAAAGCAAAGGTAATATAGCAAGGGGACTAAGACTGTTGGGTTTGGTTTGGGTTTTTTGAGTAGGAACATACTAGTTTATGTATGTGTGTTCCAGAGCTTGAAAAACCTACGCTAGCATCCCATGAGAAACACATTGGTACTTTGCAGCATTACCTAGAATGGCTTAATATATTGTAAATATGCCTGCCATCCACCAACACAAATGCAATCTAAAATAATTTTAATTGGACACATATTCAAACTAGCTTTTGTATTGTTGCTCATTTGCTATGAGCTGCAGGGTTAGCATGCTGTTACAGCAGTGTGTAAGAAGACGCTGCTCTGTTACAGAGGCCAAAGATCAGTGAGGGGTATCAAAGCAGGGATTTCCCACTTCAGACTTATGTGAGAATTCCAGCAGATGGTCTAAAGCCAGCATTTTAACTAAGAATTTTCTTGCTTTGCCAACAGAAAATATTCACAGACCCTGGAACCTTGTCCATGGCAACAATCAACAGACTCCGAGAGACTTGCAGAGAGAAGTTACTTTCTCAGGGATAACTCACCCCATTTAACCAGGTGGTCAGATACTACAGCAATTGACACATTCCTCTATTTGCACTGATTAAAGCACACTTTAAGCTTTCCATCGGTTAACTGACACGACCAATTTTTCCTGCCTTTCAAGTAAGTTTTGTTAACACTGTGTACTGTATGTCAGACTTGGTAACTGGAACTGGTGGTTCTGTTGTTTGTTGTTGTTTTTAAAGTGTTTTCAGAATAGAATGGGATCAGTGTCAGGATACTCCTTTTAAAAAAGTCACAGGGCATTTTGTAATGTTAAAACAGGTGTACAAAATCGCATATACTTCCTACTGTGTTACTGTGACACCACTGCCATTTGTACAAAATAAATTAATTTAATTTGTCAGAACCCGTTTCTTGGTGTGAAGGGGGTAATTTCTCATTTTGTTTTAAGGGATGCTGTACTGCTAATGTGCTGGTGTACTGACATTGCACTACTCATACCGCGTACCTAAACATTTTGGGAGAAACGGCCATGAACAGGCTTTTTCATTGACAGAGTGAGACATCGGGCCTTTACGGAAGTCTAAATCTCCTACCCCTGGGCAGGAACAAGCAAAGCAGCAGCCCTGCCCTGGCACTAGGCCACTTCCAGCCCTGCTGGAGCCAGGGCCTGTGAATTGTTTTCTTGTCCTTACGGAGCCCTCTCGTGGCCAAATCCTTTCTTTACTGCCACTCGCGAGGGGAGAGAAGACACCTGAAAAGAGATCAGTTGTTCATGGGTTTTATTCTGCCTCTCGAACAAGTACTGTGGAAAGACTCATCTTTTGACACCACGCTCCTTTTCAGACTATTCTCCAAGCTACCTTCATGCTTTGTCAAGGAAGGCTTTTCTTTTTTTTTTCCTCCTGCAGATTGAATTTCTTTCATTCCTCAGCAGGGGGAAAAAAAACCAAAACACCCATTTTTCACACGAAGTAGATGAATGCTCTTCTAGACAAGTAAAGACAGCTATTAACAGTATGATTCCAATCTATCCTATTCTTTATGATACCAGACAGACAGCGTATTGCTTGGGTACTGAATTACAAGGACATATGCAGTACCACGCTTACAGTTTGTCAGCAGGTATTAGGAAATACTAGTTTATTCACCACTGGCAAAATCCACACTTTCCTGAAGGTACAAGGTACCTTCAAGACAGCAGGGCACGTCCACAGCATACCATCCTTACTGCCCTGCATTCAGTTCTCCTTATCAGAAGAGCAATGTTCTGTGCAATGTTTCAACGTGCCTTGATTCCCGCCCTGCGTATGTTGTACTATTAACACCAAAACAATACTGCAGGAGGGAATCAGGGAAGCTTAAATGCAGAGGTTCCTTTCCAGCACATCACAACGGACAGACCTCAGCAGGCATGCACCTCCTACTCTGTGGCAAGAATCCAACACCAATATAAAACAAATTGTCACTTCCTCAGTCCTTATACTTAGTATCTTAGCTGCACTTTCAGAAGGTGATGACATTTCTCAAAAACAAGTAATTTAATGGATGAGTTAACTTCTCCAAGTCTTGGGTTACTGATATGCAGAAACTTTAATTGTTTCCAAGCACAAAGTCCAAACCAAGGGACTGTTCCAAAGATGCACACAGACTGCCACAGAGAAACGGCTTAAGCACTTGTTTAACATGCCTCCACACTAAGAATTTGTTTAAAGCTCCCCAAGTAGAGCCAAACCAAAACTTCAGCATTTAAACACTTGACCACTGGGTTAAAGAGTGACCAGCAATACTAAGGTATACAGAAAAAAAGTGTCTTTATTAGCATTGTTACAGGCAATGCATACATAAGAACTGATCCTTAAAGTGTACAACCCCCCAGTCAAGGTTAAAGCAAGAGAATCAGCAGATCGAGATCTATATTGTACACATGTGCAGTAACAGGATCTCTCTGGACCTTCCAACAGAATAGACTGAAATTACTTTACAAAAAAAAGGTAAATAAAAATAACACCCATTTTAAAAAAAGTACCAGCTCCTAATGAGCAGGTGTAGCATCAAAAATATCAAACAGGGGAGTTGTCCAATCATAAAGAGTTCCTGTAAGGTTTGAGTATTGTGTCATTCACACCCTGCATATGCCAGGCATTGCATTTAAAGCTTAGTAAAAAATACACACCTAAGAGGCAAGGTGGAGTTTAGATTTTAAATTTCAATTTTGTCAGTTGTTACTAAATTGTTTTTAAATGCATCATCAGTATAATTAACATCATCACTGGATGGCAGCAGTACAAAGAATGAACCTTTTCCCTTTGTTAAGAGTTCTGAAAGTGAGTCAGTGTGAATTAGCAACATCCCTCTCTGGAATCTTTAGCTGACGTGACCATATGCCAATTCTGCAAAAAAGCACCTTTAAAAACTTTCAGCTTGTTTCTAAGTGGGTAAATATTTCAACTAGTTAGCAAAAATTAAACACCAGAATCTTCAGAAGTTATTTTCTTTGTGCATAGTTAAATGCTGCAAGATGATTTCACATTTAATAAAGCAGACTTTTAAAGAAGAAGCAATTTGCAAGAAAAGGTGTTCCCTTACAACATCAATCTTAGCTCAGGGGAAATGTGTGGGGGAGTTTTCCCAGCCTCTTGCAATTGCTTTTCATCTACACTCGATTTTAGTGCAAGTCATTAAATTGTTTGATATCCAGCATGGCTCCTCTTTCTGCCAATCAAGTAAGCAATCAAGACAATGAGAACAAGACCAGCAAGGGCTGCACCAACTATTATAGGGATCAGCATGTTATTTTCATCCAGTTGACATTCTTCCACTGGAGAGAAAGAAAAGGATTGATGTTAAGCACTAGTGCACCAACAGACAGCTACATCCAGAACTTCAGACTTTTGCTCTGAGCACACAGCTACAACTGGCTGAAGTTCACATCTAGATTAACTTGCCAACAACCAGCTAAGTTCACTATGATCATTCAGGATGAAGTCTTTCTCATACCAGCTGTATGCACAATATAGAGATCCAGAGTAATTCTCACCTTCTCAAGAGCTATTACTCTAAGCTATATACAAGCATAGCTATCACAAATACATTCATGTGACTCCTCCCACAGCTATTTTGCTTTCACCACAATCACAAAGGACAGTGTTAACTAAAAGAGTTGGTAACTTCCCAGAACTTGCCCCTTTCATATGACTTTCTGTAGACAGTTATGAGGGAAAGTTAATGCTTTTCCTTAGCTCTTCTCTGGACCATAAGGAAGAAGTCCTAGTTATTTCAAAGCTTTTTATTACATACTTCTCATGCTAGCCTCAGCTCACAGCATCTTACCCTCTCACCACCCCAACATCTGTAGTAGGGCACACAGAGACTAGGCATAACACCCACAAGCTGACATTTGACTACAGAATATGTTTAAAGTGTACTCCACAAATGTTAGGTTCTCTGCCCCAAAATGTAAGCCTCTTACCTGCCCCAAATTTGTCTCCATCAATCTTGAACACCTGGATCTGAACATCAAATACGTTGACCAGGGCTTTGTCCGTGACCTGGAGATTCTCCTCTGCACTACACTTGTAGGAGTTCCCTACTGTAGCTCTGAGCTCACTCATGCTATTGTTCGATGCTTCAAATCTTGGGACTGCATAAGAAAAAGTCTTATTACAGAAACCTGAAGAGCAGAAGCTGTAAGCTTATAGACTTTAAATTTGATACATTCATCCCCAACATTTCTAACATGTTATTTAATGCAAGCAACCTTTAATTATTTATACAATTTGTCACTGAAGGTAGACTTCTTAAAAGTCCTTACCTTTTGCTTCAGAAGGCAGAGTTGTGCTCACATTCACACCTTGCAGGAAGAATTTTTCAGCAGTTGCATTCTTTAAGAAAAATCAAAACAAGCCAGTAGTTGTCATTTAAGCTAATGATGTACAACATAAGCTGTTAACATTCAAGTTCAATTCTGCATGCACTTTGAGAAAGTTTTTCAAAAAACAGTCCACAATTGGGATTAACATCCAGAGGAAGAGCTTCATTGCACCTGAACTATTCCTTTGGGGGAGACAGGGAGACAAACAAAGCTTTCTGCAGTCAATAACCTGCTGCTTTCTCCACACTAAACTTCCTTGGTCCTAGCAGTAAACACATCACTAACCACTACACAGGGAGCAAGAAGCTATAAAGGGGACCATCACCCCTGAGGCTGCTTACTTGAGTCTGACACCAGGGGCACAGTGCTGCCCATGCCTTAACCAGGTTAGTGCAGTGATCTCACCTGTGCTACAGATGCAGCTTTGAAGCAGGTCAGTACACCACAGAGATGTGGAGACTCATTTAATAACAGGTAAGGGGATTGCAATTTGGTCAATCCTGCAAGTATTAAAAGGAGCGTGAAGCTCTGACAAACATGGTGCATTCAATCCTCAAGGGTACATAGTACTAATATAGCACTGGGGCAGGGCTGTGGGAAACTGGAATCCCAGCCACCATAGGACACCATAAGACAGGCACATTTGGCCCTTGGTCTGTGCACAGAATAATAATGTGGACTTAAATCCAGCTCCAGGCTTGTACGATTAAGTGAGATGCCTACTTGTCACAGGCTGTTCCCAGGTTGGGCAAGAAGCTTTAGAGTAGCGAATACAATCTTAAATTCCCATTCCAAACAAAATATTTAGGTGTATACATATGTATGTGTGTATACATACATATACATATTCTTTCCTCACAATGGTGACAAAGTACGAAACCCTCTAAATCCTAGTATTAAAAGCAAAGGAAGTATTTACTTCCCTTCCTTCAGTTGCATCTTTTCTCTCTCCTACTTGCCACAGTTTTCCCCACATGAAAAGTCCTGCAGACCCTACAGCTTGTTTTGAGACTCTTACCAATGCAAAGTGAAAGACAACCCTCGTTTTCTCAAAGGTCAGATTCAAGACGGCAGACGTGTTGTTGCATCTCCCAGAAGAAGTTGTATCATGTGGTATAAAATTCAGCACATCCAAACCCATCTATGAGAGAAGAGGATCAGTTATGACATTCAAAGAGACTAACACATCACCATATGTTCAGCTGACTTCTGGCTTGCTTATGCTTACACACACACTCTACACATTACAGATGCCTGGACAAATACACTAGCCCATAAATTGCACATGTAAGTTACATGTGCATTACCACGCTGTCACAGAGAACACAGGGCATCTTTGCATGCCTAACAAAGCTTTCTGCAGTCAATAACCTGCTGCTTTCTCCACACTAAACTTCCTTGGTCCTAGCAGTATAAGTAAACACATCACTAACCACTACACAGGGAGCAAGAAGCTATAAAATACTGCTTGGACATAATGAAGGGAACCATGTGTAAGCACAGTCATCTTACTAGTCACTTCAGTTCAAAATGCTTTAGTTTTGCCCATGGGACATGATTTTATACTGTCCTGTATCTGCAGAAGGCTGTGAGTTAAATACACTTCCAAGTCAGTCAGCTGGGTATCTTTCAGAAGCTTTTTGTTGATCCTTATCTGACTTCGAAAAACCTGTCTGCCAACTCCTCACTGGTCATTACACTAAAATCAGCTGTTCCAGCAGAGCCAGAATGCCACACAATATATGGCTAGGGGATTTCATGTAATTAAGGTGGCTAAAACAGTTGCCATCATAACCAGCTAGCATACAACCACATACCAGCTATAAGTGCTCCTGGTCTTACCTCGCAGTCATCAGCATCATCAAAAATGCAATGGATTCCTTTGCATCACCACATAGAGCATTAAGCAGCTAAATCCTATGCAGATATCACCTCCCCCACACCAGGTCCTTCATCACTGAGATCCAGCTTCAATTATAGTTGCTTTTGTATAGTTTGTTTGCCCACACTTGTCCTTGTTACATCAGATTAATCCATGGGATAGGAAAAACCAGCTTGTGATCAAAGGTCCCTCACAACAAAGCTTTACTGGACATCAAGGTTTGCCAGCCCCTGGTCACTGTTTCCTACTGAGGACCTTCAGCAGTCCCTTTGGGATTACTCCTCACTGCTCTGCCTTCCCAGCTGTGTGTACCAGGTTTGTCCGTGGGGTTGGCAAGCTGGGCTTCACATCAACAATGGAGGGAAAGAACCAATACTAGGCTGGACCTTACACAAGCCATGAGGCATGTTTGCTGTCAGTATCAGCCCTTCAGTAGCTCAAAAGCATTAATGTCAAACCCAAGCCTCCTCGGTGCTAGCTGGAAGTTAACCTGTCACAAGCCTGTCCAGTTTCATAGCAGCAATAACCTTCCCTTCTAATAGTCACTATTTTTATTCAGGTGTCTCAGGCCAAATTCTTGGATTTTTTTTAACAGTTTAAAAAGCCTTGTTTAGATGGCATCTTTGATAACAGGATTCCTCTTACTTATATCTTGATAATTTTTGACTGCTTCTGTGGAACAGCCACATACATGTACTGGATTTAACAGACAAGTCTAACACTCATACTAGACAAAAAAATTACCACTTCCAGTAGAAGAGAACCTTTTGAATTTTCACTAGTTCAGTCAAAGTTATGCAATTCAAATGGAGTGCTATCATGGATGAACACTACAAAGAACTGTGATTTTAAAAGGAAAAAGTTAGCCTATAATTTACCAAGTCTTCAAATCTGAAGGCTTTGAAGAGAGAGAAAAAATATATACCTTTTCATCTTTTTTTAGATAGGTGATATTAAGCTGTAACCCCATGTAGGCAAGTACACAGGTTCCATTTGGACCAGTCACATTGTATTTGCCAACTGCAGGATTTGAGGGTGATACAGTTGGCACTGGGCTAGTTGTTGTTGGAACCTGGCTAGTAGTCTGTTTAGGAGTTGTAGGCACTACAGCAGTAGTAGAGACCATATCTTCAGCACATTCTGTCTCTGGAGAGAAAGGAAAACAGTCATTACAAATAAAAAAAATTAAAAAAAAATCAGCTGTGGGATGCTCTACCTTTTTAATCCTCAAGGGAAAGGAGGACACAATTTCAAGTAGCTTATTCTAATACAAGATGATAAAAGCTGAAAAATGTGATGGTAAACTCTTGTTTGTTTGTAACTCTTGTTACAAAGTTTGAGACATTTTTAAAGCCTGGCATGTGAAAGCGACACCTGTGCTGTTATTTACAGAAATTCAGTGATTGCATCTGCCTTCATTCATGTCTGTCATTTCACTTTGCCATCAAGTCAGGATAAATAACATATTGCTATGCTGACAGAGTCAGTGTTCTTGCTGTATGTTCACAGCAAAGCTAGAATGACTATCCCTCAGACACCCCAGGCACTTGCACACTAGAAGCAGAACAGTTTTCCTCCCCACTGTTCAAAGTGGTCTCTCAGGAGGTGTTGTTCCCCTTCCCCTCTCTCCCTCAGTTACATTACTGGGTTGTGAGAACCCTATGTCATTATTTTGACAATATCCACTGTAACATTAAAATGCTACTGGACGTGACACCACTTCTGATAGCACATGTTCTACTATATCCTCTCAAGTCAATCCCCCCCCCTTTTGTCCTGCATTAGCAGCTATACACCAGGGGGTAAGAAGGCTGAATATGGATGTGCAAGACAGCCTTCTCTTTTCATCCAGTTCAGCAGCAACTTCCAAGGCAAAAGAAGACAGAAGGAGCAGTGACTCAGATTTATTTGCCAGAGTAGTCAGACACACTTGACAGCAAGGTCTTAACTTGATCTGGGAGCCAACGAGGCTCCTGCATTGAACATCTACGCCAAAACCAAAGGTCACAGCAAAGGCGTTACTGTAGTAGAGGCTTCCATGTTCTAAGCAAAGGTCATCTCCCCATGTCACGGATAAAGGCTTACAACTTCGTAAGGATAACAAACTACAGCAGCAGTCAATTCTGACTCAAAAGGCTTACTTCTAAAATTTAATCTTTGCAGCTACCAGACATCTAAGAAACATCCTCTACACTTAAACATCAATTGAACTTTCAATTATGGCTCAGAACAAGGGACTCTAATCGCACCTAAAGTCACACAGACTCCAACACAGTACGCTTTCCTACTTCTACTCCATTTACGGAAAGTCAGGGCAAAGGGAAGGGGGATGAATGGATGAGTGACACTACCTTCTGTAGACTGATACTGGTCATGTCCCAAAATGGGATCAATTTCTTAACAAATAAAGACAACAGCAGCATTACTTTGTATCTCAATGGAGAATTTCCCCTCCACCTGCAAGATCTCAACATGCACAGCCTCTTACTCAAGCTGGCAGAGATGGAAGCAACCAAACCAATTTGAGTGGAAGTTTGCCCTGAGTGGAGTCTTAACACAGTATTTTTACTGAACCGATTTACAGCATAGCTCATAGTAACTCTTCAAGACAAATTTGAAGATGAGACAAATTCTTATGCCTTTCTCTGACAGTTACAAGAAAGCAGCTGACAAAACTACCAACACACACAAAACAAAAGCCTCCTCTTCTTCAGAGCTGCATATAATCATTACCATAACCTCAGCCACTAACTTCTAGGAACACTGATACAAGTTACCACTTCTAGTGATGCAGATACACCAAATACTGACTCATCATCCCTTCCCTTCCTTTCTGCCCAAATCACCAGCAGAAATAACTTATAATGAAAAAGTGGCTGGGGAGAGGGGAGGTGAGGGAGAATCCCAAATCCAAAGTTTATCAACAACCAGCTACCACAAGGACAGGCAAAGCCTCAAGCCCACAAGAATGGAAAGAATGAACTGCTCTGAAAGAACAATGTGATTTTAGAATCAAAAAGATTTAAAAATTAAAAAAAAAGATAGAGTGAGAATTCTTAAACTACCTGAATAATAATAATTAAAAAAAATCCAACCACCCACAAGAATGAGCTCATAGTGCAGTGGGAATGAAAAAAAAATATCTAGGTGCAGACCCAAGACTGTAATAAAAACTTAGGAATGATAAAGAAAAAACTGCATGGCACTATGGGTAACAGGAATGTACAAACAAACAAAAAATCCCAAAGCAAATAGCTTGAACTCACCCCAGGATTACAGAAAATGTTTTTTTCTGAGGATCAATAGTTTCATCAAGACAGTGATACCTCAGGATGGAGAAAACCAAACACAGAGAAGTGATCATGGCAAATTAAAGCATTTATATTAATCTAAACCAGAAGTATAGGAATAGAAAATAAAGCAAAATGCTGACAAACTTGTGTTGCATAAAAAGCACCCTCCACAAATAATGCAATACTGGTTATTATTGACCAAAGGACTCTGCAAGAACAGTTAACAGGCTAGCTTAAAAGGAAAAATATCACACAGTAGGGAGATTTTACTGAAGTTTTACAGACATGTAAACCAGCTTTTCCCAGTATCATGGCTTATGTTCAAGCCTGATAAATGATCACTTATGTTTATCTGGTGTGATAACTGGATCAAGATATCAATTAAAAATGAGCTAGTTCTGAAGACCCGAGTAACAGAAATCAGATTTTTTTTAATGAAAAATGTAGGTCCACATCTTTGCTGCACACCAACTCACTGAATGGAAAAGATTTTGATCAAGACAGGATACACACTGAAATCCGAGCCAGTCATGTGAGGCAGCCATGAAATAAGTCAATGCCATTATTATCACGCATCAGGCAAGCTACTTTTCAGAGATATGGGATATAATCCTGTTCAATGTATGAATGCATTGAACAGAAGGCACCTGCTGTTCAATGCATCCATCCCAAGTGAGCACTGACTACCCTAGTTTTTAAGATTCATTTCAATTTAACAGGTGCATAAGTTGGATTAGCAGCATAAGAAATGTTCTACACTTTCCACAGAAGATAAAGGTTTTCTACTTGCCCTGAAAGCAAACCAAAGACCTGTCACTCCTTAAGACAACAGCATGGGTGACCAGTTTAAATGGCTCTTCAGGTTTGAAGAACGTTGCCACAAAAACAAAGGACTTGAACATTCCACGAAGTACTTTGTCTTCTAATCATTATAGCAGTGAAATTACAAAACACTTTTCAATACAAGCAATCAGGACAAAGTTGCTTTGTGATCAAATCAGAGAAAAAACATCACTGTTGCAGCTTACACAAAGCCTCCTGTAGGAAGGCATACAGATTTGTTCCCTATAAACTAGTTCTCTATTGTCTGCCATATCACTCATTTTCCCCAGAGCACACAGTAATTAGTTCAAATCAGTTCAATAGAGACATAATACTTGCAAGTTAGATACTTCTTAAACGAGGATTTTGGCCATATGCCCAGCTGACCTACTGTAGCACATGTTTACACCCATAAATACGAACAGAAGGAATGTTCCACAATACCTGCATAAAACCCATGGGAACACAGTGCACTATCTTCCAGTCATGGATGCTGACAACCCTACAGATAAAACCTGAAGCAGGTCCCATCATTTCAAAAGATGCTGCTATGAGAGCTTCAGATCCAGTTTGTACTTGTCTAAATATGATGAGTTGGGACTTAGAAATAACCTATTACTGGAAATATTAGCTTATCAAGTATATTTTCTGCTACAAGATACCTACTGTTCATACTGAAAGTGCCATTTGTGAGATAGGCTTCCAAAGTAACATTGCTAAAAGTAACATTCACGTTCTTCATATTGACTTGCTTGGAGCTGATGCATCTGTATTTTGTGCCCATATATGCCTGAATAACAGTTTTATGCGATACTCTCCTCACTCCTATAAAACAATTACATTGCATTAGTATGTAAAAGTATTTACAAAAACAAGTCAGTATTACATCTGAAAGGGTTACACACTAAGAACAGAAGTTTTCATTTTACCTGCAGTTGAGTTATGGAATAAAGTTGCATCTGAGAGATTGTAGTGGAAAACTAGCTCTTCAACTTGGTACTTGTCTGCTTGTTCTGAGAAGTTCAGACTTAATGAATGTCCTGCTCCAAAATCCAATACCAGTAGTGGATGAGATGTGTTACCTTTACCACATGAGCTCTGTGGGCCTACTGTAGCATTTTGTGGAAGCAAAAAGTGTGCAAACTGTGGGGTAGAAAACAACACACATGTAAATGAGCTTTTCCTTACTGCTTTTTAAATATCCTATGAAACTGTTACAAAACATAAGAGCTGACATTCATATGAGCTATGTCTACTTCTATAGCAGTATATAGCAAATAGCATGTTACTGGCACTTAGATTTCTAAGAATATTGCCCTCTGAAATTTGAGAACAGTAATAAAGCACTTTGTAGATTGTCCTCCCAGCCCCCACTAAACTAGCACTATAAATCTCCATGTACTTCCGTACAAGGTGAATCAAATCTGGCAAACTCTGGATGCATAAAAAGAGGAGGAAATTTAAGCTTTGCTTCTTTTAGTACAATTGAGTAAGAACAAAAGCAAGTGGTACAGCCTATGCAGTTTGGCTATAACACTTTTGAGTTTATTTCATATTGAGAAGTAACATGATACCTGAAGATCAATACAGTGTTTGCTGAGAAGTCCTGAGCTTATTGCTTACACAAAGAAACAGCCAAGTGCATGTTATGAAAGTAGTCACCTCTGCATGCAAACTTATATACCAGGGTCAGGAGTATTGCAGACCATCTGTACCACTGAAAAAGCAGACTGTGCAATATAGCTCAAAACACACACAGCCAGTGCACTACTGGCAAAGTAATAGGGTTTTTGATTTTTTAATTTCACATCATACTGATTGCTAGGAAAACAAAAAAAAAACCACCTTCAACAAGAGTGCCTCAAAACATGCAGATGCTGTAAGATTATAAATAATCAACAATTCCTGTTCAGTAGTGAAGATACCAAGAAAGTAAACTGAAAAGCAGAGTAATTGTAAATAAAAATTCTCAACTTTCCAATAACAGGCTTATGCTGTTAATATGGAACACCCTGTAAGCACTGCACTGGTCTGCAGATACACTGAAATCTACAGATCTGCTAAGCAAGATCACAGATTTCAGGCAAGTTTAAAAGTTACATGCCAACAGCCATTTCAGTTCAGATTTAGTCCACGTAAGTATGACCAAGTTCACAGAAGTCGACTGATCTTTACAGTTCCAGTGAAAGCCATTTTAGGTACCATTTAGTGGTATTTCAGTCAAAAAATTAATTACACACAGGTATTGTTTGTGGTGGTTTCAGGCATCCTTAACACTGTTTAATTAGAAGCATCAATAATAATTTGATACAACATGACTGGAAGGGAGCAAATCTTTGCTGAAGTGGTATTTATGCTTAGATATTTGTTCAAAGCTTAAGTACTGAGCGCTTGCAGAAACACCACACATTTCATAAACACAAATTAGAGACAAACAGTGAAATATTCCCCTTACCTCTTTCTGCCCATTGCTTTTGTACTCCACTGAGAAGGCTACTGTCATATCAGCAATTATGCAGATCTTACCACTCTGATCTTTCACCTCAAATGAAGAGGAAACCTGTAAGAAGCCTATTAAGAATGACAAGTGGTTAATTTTGTGTTATATAATTTTATCTTTTTTTTTGATCCCAGAGAAATATGTACAACTCTACATTTGGAAGTACATCCTAAAAAGTTTCATTTGGAAATTTGGGTATTAATGGTCTCTATACTACCTCCAACATCTCTAATGCACAGAGGGCAAATTTAAAACATGATGTATACAAAGACAAAGCCACCCGAACTAAAACTGTTGACATGCTGGGTCCTCAGAGGGCAAGAAAAGCTTGCAACAAAAGCCAGTCATAGTGTTCAAGGCAGCTGATCAGTGTTCATCCTACATAGCTTCAGCCAGAGCTGACTTAGCATATATGATCTCATATGCCTACACCACTCAGCCTTCCCCCCACAACACACCACACAGCCTTCGATTCCGCTGTACCAGGACACTTGGCTGTACATGCCCTGAATGCAGCATTAAGAAAGCTTGGATTGACTGTTGATGTTTTGGAGGGACTGCCAAAAATAGACGATGGAGCATGCCACCATTGCCAGGAGAACTCTTTACTGTCATCACACTCTCTGCACTTGGGAGGAGGATGGGGGCCAAGACCTTGACACAGGCAGAGGTTATGTGCTCCTGACTGGTTTAAGCTGAACTCAGACTGAGCTGCACACAAAAGCACAGCTTTTCCCCCAGTCACTGCCCACCAGTACAACTGACCACACTAGTACTGACTTAACAGGGTCAGAACATACAGCAAGAGGAGCACAGGATTATCCTTTCTGACAGCAGACCAGCATCCACTGCCAATGAAGCTTCACTAAGGGAATGTGTTGCAGCAGGCTGGATGCAGCCGAAAAGCTGTTTATCTCTTACTTCATTTGCAGTATGGGCTAACTGGACAGCACTCCTGAATCTGAAATCATACCAAGGTCTTTCAAGTTCTTTTTTCTGGTTCTTGTCACCACACTCACAGCAAAATAAACCTCACAGCAGAAAGCCTGCCTGATTCTCATGCTACCACTTTACCAGCCTGCATTTCCAACAACGTCTTGCAGAAAACCTGATATAGAAAAAAAAGCATCTGCAAAACATAAAGCATTCTATCTCCAGCAATCAAGCTTTAGAATCAAACACTCTAATCCATTCAGCTGCTGATATAGCAAAAAGGCTCAGCTGAGGGATTATCCATTAGCTAGCTTCCCTCCCTGAGAAGTTTTTAAAATGCAAATCCCAATTTTAAAACTCTTTACTCCAAAACTATGGTGTATACATTTGTACTAAGATTATTATTAGGAAAAATTTGACTCCTGTCAGCTGGACTTTGATAGAAGGCCCTTCAGTTGTAGGAATACAGCGGAAACAATTTCTTTGGCACTCAGCAAGCATTTTCCCTTGTTTCTTTCCCCTTAGCAACAATATATCCTCCCCCCCCCAGCACCAAAGGGAGGCAGAGCTTCAGCTGGAATTCATAAACTTTACCCAATTGTTTGAAGAGTCCAGACCTGAAACCAGAGATAGGCAGAAGAGAGAAATTTCTTGAGAATGGATAGCGTAGAAAACTGGTGTTTCAAACCAAAACTGTACTACATTTGCCCTTCTGTGCAGCTCAATGTTCATTCAGTAACATGCATTCACAAAGATGATGTTACTTTTTGCGGTTCAGAGCAGCATTAGAAACAGGCAATGCTCCTCTCCACATGAAAGTTTCAACTTGCAAAAGTTTCCTTCGATTTGAATTTACATCTGGAACTTTTTTACATTTTACCCAAGCACTTGTTTTCCCAACAGCAATCTGCTTATGCTTTCTTGAACACTTCTGGCACAGCATAGAAAACAGCGTAGAGGCAGAGAATAAAGTCCATGGCTACTTGAACTAACACTACCAATGGAAAATGTGCTAGACTGAAAACATTCATTGTGCACGCTGACTCCCTGTTTGATAGCTATTAAAAGTCTTAGCAATTTTAAAGCTAAAAATAAACAAGTAACAAACAGCAAAAGAAAAAAAACCAAAAAACCCCAAATCCACTACAACAAAACCAAAACAGCTTTAAAAATTAATGCAGAAGAAAGAAAATACTAAAAAACAATTAAGAAAAATGTTGTTGACCTAAAGGAAAATGTGACAGACACTACAGATGATTCAGAGAACAACGGAAAACAGTACAGAGATAAAAGAAAGCACTAAATGGGAGAGAGATACTGGGAATGAAGAGATTACAAATCAATAACAGAGAATAAAGGGTGTGAACAAACAGTAGGAAATACCACCTGCCTAACTGCTACATTTTTGCCAGGTTAAATCCATACCATGCTATGAATCTTGATTTCATTAGCGTGGAACAAACTTCAAAACCCCATTTTTCCATAAGAACAGTTCAGCAGCTGCTGGATTTGCAGTGTCAGTGATGAGATAGATGCATCCAGCAGGAGACACTGAGCTGTCCTTGATAAAGAGGCAAGAGGGCTGCTTCACTGTGCATACGCTGATGGCAATAACAGCAACACATGTGCTGCAGCATCACCTGCTCCCATGGTCTTGAAGGAATGCAGATGAAAGAATGAAACACAATGGATGTAGGAACAGAGAAAAATCAGAATACACAGAGAACAACAAATCAAGACACTGAGGGAAGGAAGGTCCTGCCTACTTTTCACTCCAGCCAGTCTGGAGCAGAGGAACAGCTCACTGGGCTTTGCAGGAAAGCAGCTGTTGAGTTTGCACAGGCAGTTTAAGTGTGGACTAGTGATTAACGCATGAATCATCACCAGCCTACAAATAGCAAGCGCCTAGTCAAAATGTCAGGAATACAGAAAAGCAAACTGATCTTGAATTAATCTGTCCTGGGAATATTTCTAATTAAGTTACATAAACCATTGCTCAATTTTATCATTACGTATCTACAACTTGAGAATACTGCTTGTACTTCTCGTAACAATATCATTCTTTGTTATTCAACACAAAAGCTGGTACAACCTTCAGTTTCTTAACTTCAGACTTCATATATTCCTCATAATAAACTGCAGCACCCTATATGACAATAACCTGTGTTAGAGCAAGGGCAGTACTACAGTGGCAATGTGCACCCGCAGTCCAGAAAGCCAACTGTATGTAAGAGCATGACCAACAAGTTACAGGAGCTGATTCTGCTTCTCTACTCTGCTTTCATGAGACCTCACTTAGAGTACTGTGCACAGTTCTGGTGTTCCCAACATAAGAAGGACATGGAGCTGTTGGTGCAGGTCCAGAGGAGGCCACAAGGATGACAAGGGGATTGAAGTACCTCCTGTTACGAAGACAAGCTGAGAAAGTTGGGAGTGTTCAGCCTGAAGAAGAGAAGGCTGCATGGAGACCTCATAGCAGCCTTGCAGTATCTGAAGGAGGCCTACAAGGATGCCAGAGAGGGACTCTTCATAAAGGAATGTAGTGATAGGACAAGAAGTAACAGATTCAAGATTAAACAAAGAAGATTTAGATTAGATATAAGGAAGAAGTTCTTTATTGTGAGAGTGGTGAGGCACTGGAACAGGTTGCCCAAGGAAGTTATGAATGCTCCATCCCTGACAGTGTTCAAGGCCAGGTTGGACTGGGCTTTGAGTAACCTGGTCTAATGGAAGGCATCCCTGCCCATGGCAGGGGTGTTGGAACTAGATGATCTTAAGGTCCCTTCCAACCCCAACCATTCTGTGATTCACACAGCTGGAGAACTCCTAGACTTTTCAATAGCAAAAAATAGAAGTTTTGTTAAGTTTGTTATTCTCTTGGCTGGAAACACTGTTACAGATATCTAGTAGAGAAGCCATCAGAAAAGTACCAGCATCAGCAAAATTCTGCTTAGTTTAGATGCTTCCTTTGTATTTCAATAGGTGCTGGAAAAGGGCTGCTACATATTTACTCTAGCTGTGTATTTTTAATTGAAAATCATAGGATAATCTCTCCCTTTCCACCTTGATAACTTTCTAAAGTTAAGAGCCTCACACAAGAAAAGATCAAAGGTAGAACTATTGAAGCAACAGCTAGTTATGTCACTTAAAATCCAGCATCCTTCCTTATCTAACATACCTACAATTAAAAAAAACCCAACAAAACAGAGCATAACACTGAGATATATTAAAGTCCAAACAAAGACTTCTTTGACAAATAACAATTTATCTTAAAGAATTCCTCTCAGAAGAAGTTGTTTTAAACTACAAACTACAATGCTAAGAAAACAATCTATTGCATCTGAACAATCTAAATCAGAGACTTTTTGAATATGGGTCTCAGAAAGCCCTTTTCCCCATCTCTTGACCACACAAAGATGATTTCAGTTTTCAACCTTATTATAATTGAAATCTTGTTAGCCAAGCACAGCTACCCTTGAGTTATTCTCCCATTTAATGGAAACCTACTGAGGGTGAAAGATGAATGGTGCTGTGCTCTAAAAAACCTGACCATGTATCAATAGAAATTGTTTGCACTGTCTGCTTGCGAAGAGGACTCCAGCTACTACAGTTAATAATTTACTTTGTCTCGATTTTTTATTAGAAACACAGAACATTGACAATAAGGACCTCAAACACAGAAGATACTCTCTTATAATTTGGGGTTTGTTAATATAGTTGTTTCCTGCGTAATTAAAAAAAACTCTTCAGTATTTTTCTTCCTCTCTCTTGGAAGAAAGGACAGCAAGCTACCCAAATTGACCTCTGTACATATTCCTCACCATCAGTAGTTTGAGCAATACAGGTATCTTGTGAATGGGGCTGTTTGCAGTTATATCAAGTGACTATGGCATTAGGGAGGAAAACCATGGGTGCAGCACAGCCCAGTTAAACTAATCACTCCCATATATGCCACGACAGTGGTTCAGAGCATCACACCTACAGCCTGGTCATACACATCAAAGACTCCTTGGCTACAGCCTACCCTGTAATTATTATGCAGCAGTAATCTGCAGGTAAGGGATACTTGCTGACAGACGCCAGCACTACGCAATCATTCTGTATCTAAGCTAGTCACTACTGTGTTGCCCAGCACCTTTGCTCAGAGGTTCTTATGGTATAAAAAGTGAACACTGCTATCTACAGGGCATTAATCCAAGGAGATAACAAATGCTGGTTCTTACCTAAAAAGACCATTTATTTTCTGTTGTACAGAAGTGATCAGAAATTTGCTCATTCTGATGGTTTGAAAGGATCCTGTCATCTCAGTGTGAACAGTTGTGACCTTAGTTACCACTGTAGACTCCAAAATCTATGCTAGAAGGCAATGGAAAAATCCCTAAGGAGTTACGCTCTCCTCTGACAACTTGTCTTCTAATGTAAGTACCACTCCCAGAGGGGCACTTAGTACAAGTCCTTTTTCAGAAGATCAAGTCACAATCACTTGCTTACAGTCCAGGATCTATACTACCTGGGGATAGTACAGAAAAAGAACTGTAATAAAAACACATTTTTTGAAAGATCATTCTACTTACTAACCCTGACATTTCTGAGGAACAACTGAAAGCAGGAAAATCCACTGGCAGACTTGATGCATGAACATCTCTGTGTGAGACAAGGTAAGTTTTCATAAAACCGAGTTACACTCACCTGTTACCAACACATTCTGAAGACGGAATGCAGGCTATCTGGAAAGCCTAATTGGAAACCACAAGGCTGGACCCATTTCAACTGCTGTTGGGCACACTTGAACACAAACACAGTGGTGGAAAGGGTGAAGAGAGTTTAATTCAAGGATGGATGAAAGTAGTTTAGGAGAGAAGAGAATCATCTGCATGTGTGCAGGTACAGCACCTGATTAGATCAAGTTCCTGACCTAGCCCTGGAAGATACACCCTTGTCAACTAACAGACAAATTCATGCAGTCTCAGATTATGCTTTTGATATTGCTGATTTCCATTAAGACAGCAAGCATTTTGTTTCTCAATTCAAGTTTGCAGTCTGAATAATCTGTCTTTATAAACAAATTCATAAAAGTACAAAAGCATTAAAAATGAAAGGTTATTCAGCAGCTGTGCACTTGCCATTTAGTCAGAGATTGCACAATTACATTTAGTCATGTGAGGCTTTTTTTTTACAGTTTCCTATCTAGAGGAAGGAAGTCTTGGGATGGTTCTACAGCAGCTGATTACATGAGTGCACTGGAAGGTCTGAACTCCTGTGCCTAGACCCTTTTCAGCATTCACACAAGTTCATTTTGCACTTGCTCTGGTTAGTGCTGCTGTATCATGCCACAAAACTAACGTCTTTCAAGATAGCTGGCAGCCTCAAATACTTGGAGGAAGAAGCACTGTCTTAATTTAAAGACAAGGCCTCACCAGAGGAAAGGATATTGGAAAAAAGATAATACAACTGCCTCAGTAAAAACACTCTCCTAGTCCTATTGAGGAGAGAGTAGATCTCACCCCTGTCAACAAAAGTAAAGACATACTGGTGTTCCCATATTACACAGACTAAATTCTGCCTTGCTAAGAAATCAGAAGTTACTGAAGTTACAGATACAAGAAAACTCAATACAAGATACAAGAAAACTATATTTAGTGTGGGCTACCTGCTCAAACCTGAACACTGGAGAGGGAACAGCTAGGTAAGTGCAGACTGCACAGAGCTGAACCACATTTGGAACTCTACTGCCAGGGTGCTGCTAACACTCTCACACTTTGAAATACACTAAAGTAATACTGACAGGAGTCAGTGGTGCTGTCAAGTGACAGAAAGGTTAAGAAACTGTTACCCTGAGATTGAAAAGGACACCAGTCCATCTTACAGTCAGATGCACAAAAAAAAACATGGAAGCTTGATTTACCAAAACATAAGGCAAATTTTAAAACATACAATTTAGAATTAAGGTAACGCAATGAAGCATTCAAATAGCTGTTGTAACTATTGCCACTCTCATACCCAAAAGGGTCTCCTGCCAAGCTGAAGAGAATAAATGCCAAAAAATCCATTAGGGCACCAAGCTTCCTCAAGGAATTTTTTTTTTAAAATCACATCTGACAGAGAAGACAAACTGTTGCAGGTAAACTGCAACAAGCACAAGCAAGGTGTGCCTTCTTAGGGCTAGAAATCAGTTACCTTTGAGACAGCTTAACAGAGATAACAGCAGTTAACATCTCAATAAAGTATCCATCTTTTCTTTGAGTGGGGTTCCTCTGTACCTAGAGGCAATCTTTCAGTTTATTGTCTGCCACTGATTAGAAAATACCCTGCTCACTACAGAACAATCTAGAAGCTGGTTTCACCAAAGACAAAACTTCTCAGTCAACCTGAATGGGAACCTAGGGACCATATCTTAAAAGCAGCGTATCAGGGAGCCTGTAGTTTTCACTCAGTAAGTAAGGAGTTACTTCTTAAGTCAGAAAACCTGCCTTAGTCAAAGCTGAGTAACCTATCACAGGACAGCAGCCTTGGACTAGCACTCAAATTCAGATCCTCAGAGACTGTGTCAACACTCTTAAAGAGGTTATCAAGCAAACACAATGCTAAGGACAGCATCTGGTAAAACCACACTTTGGAAGTTGCACATTCAAGTCATTATATTTTATGAAAACTAAGTTATACTCTGCCTCAGTCCATATAGCTAGCAACACCAAAACCGAGTGAAACAATACAACACCAAATTACTCACTGGTAGGAATTTATTATTCGAGTTTCTCTCAACTATCCCTACATTGGTAGCAAGGTTTTAAATTCCCCTTCGGATGAGAGTTGTGCAATAGAAACATGTGGATTATGCGTCAGTAACCCTGAAGTGGCATCACATTACCTTGGTCAAGCTCATTTTTCCTTCCCCAAATCTCAGACTCTTCCATTAGTTACTCACTAATACTAAATCCATGTCTGACTCTAAACTTAGGTTTTCAGAAGTGTTTTCTGTTGTGTTTGTTGTCTCAGTAAGGGAAAAAAAACCCCCTGCCGGTGCTCTAGGAGTCAAAGAGCACAAGCAGCAATGTTGGGCTTGGCACAGAACCCCACTATCCTATTGTGCTCAACAACAGACAAGCACCATCTTCCTCCACATTTCAAAAAGCAGCAGCTAAATTTGAGGGGAGGCATTTAATTTCCTGTAGTCCTCTTTCCCTGTATTAACTCAATTTTTTCATTGCAGATGCACACTTGATACTAGTGAAGAAATTAATCATGAAATACTTAATGCTGATACACCAAATATTCAGCTTGGTGCTTGCTGCTCAGCTTGAACATAAAACTGAAACAGTAAGTGAGGCATGGTGAGGTATTCTGGAGGAATAAAACAATTCTATTGTCCCAAAGTCAAGGCATTGCCAAACAAGCTTTCACATCTGACCCACCCATGCTAATCCTTCGGCCTCCCGTGATCATTACCTTATCCACACTCAGATGACTAAAAGGCTACAGATGAGCTAAAAACTCCTGAAGAACTCAGCTCCTATCTTCTTGTCTCCTAATTCTCCCCTCACCACAGCCCAAGCCCTGCCACTCTGGCAGACAATGGAAGAGGTGAGCTGTATTCCAAGAAGGAGTCTCTATATGCAGCACAAAGATTATTCCTGAGACTGTGAAGTTATGTAGAAACACCCAGCTACTAGACATTGGTGCAAAGTCCCAACTGTCAGTAAGTAATTTCTCTGTGGTAAAACAAACTAGTCTGCTGTCTCAGCTGTAGAAACTTAACACATTCAACATGCCAGAAAGTGTCAAACCAAACACAATGAATTATGTTCGTAACCACTAATTAAGCAGGGGAAAAGCTACCACAGTCGTAGAACCTATTATCTGTGGTACCACTTAAAAACTATGCAGCCTAATTAGAAAGCAAACAGAATTCTTCGTTTAAGCTCTAACTATATTAAATAAGCTAAACACAGAATTCTCACTGCAACACCAGTTCAATGCCACTTAAGCTGCCAATACTAACTAAAAATCCAGCATGATAGAGCTGTAAGTCACTGTGCTCACTAGACTGGTTAACAAGGGCTGGATATTTGAGCCACTCAGTGCCCCTTGTGACTGACACCTTTTGGGCTCAGTGAAATTGAAATACCATCAATAATGATAAAGATATTTACTACCAAGAACAGCTGAAAGAGTCCAAAGACTGTCACAATCTCCAAAATGACGGCAGATAGCCATTCTCAACTGCTACTTTACTCGGGCAGTATTTTTGCTGTCTGCTGAAGAAATTTCCTTTGCTGCCAAAGCCACATTCAGAAACTTGATAGTGTCGCATGATGTGGCTTTCAAAGCAAGAAACCTGAAGCAACACAGTTATTAGTAAACAGACAAGACACTTCCTCATCAAACAGTCTTGCTGTGCTAACAAACCTTCTCATCAGGGCACTAAAATCTCTCTATCCCAGAAACATTTCAGATTTCATTCACAGTATGGCAGGATGAAAGACATTAAGGGAGCATTACATGCTTTATAGGAGAGGGCTACTTCCTATCAATGACATCAGTAATTCCTGCGTCTCCATGCCTCGTGGGAAGCAAAGGCGTAATTTCAGTATCTTCCCAGAGCGCTGTCCATAGATACAGAGCAGATACTCAGCTAGTGTTCCCGGGCACCACACCAAGCGCAGCCGCTGCCGCCTTCCCTCCATCCTTCCCCTCGTACCTCCCGCAGCTGTCAGAGGCTCTCGGGAGCCGCACGCCCGGTGCAGTTAGAGGGAAGCGATGACCTTCTATGGTGCCCACCACCTCCCAGCAGCCGGGAGCTGTGCCCAGCGACCCCCACGGGCGGACCACCCCCACCTCCCCGCGCCAGGCCGAGGCCCGGCTGGTTGCCGCCGCGCCCAAGAGGCCCAGGGCCCCCTGCCCAGTTACGGGCTGGGAATAGCAGCAGCAGGTGGGCACCCGCGGGCGGGTTTCCAGTGACAGCAGGTGCCGCGTCCAGTGCCGCCGGCCCCGGGGCCACACCAGGCTGCGACGACTCCCCCCGCTCCCCCGCCCGCCGCAGGCCTTGGCCGCCCCGTCCCTGTCCTTACCGAGCAGGGCGGCCGCCGCGAGCAGCCGCCGCGCGCCCTGGGCGTGAGCCATGTCGGAGGCACGGGGCAGGGCGAGGCGGCACCGGCGGGAGCGCGGAGCGGGAGCAGCGGAGAGAGCGGCGGGAGGCGGCGGCGGCACCGCGCTGGGGAGAGTGGCGACGGCCCCGGCCGGTCATATGACAGCTTACGTCACCCGGGCCCGCCCAGGTGCCATCACGTGAGCTGGGCGGCCCGGTGAGGGGGGGTGGGCGGGGTCTCGCGAGAGGCGGGGGTCTTTACTTGCGCCTCAGCGGCTGTTGTGTGAGGAGGGAGTTGTGGTGGGTTGTGTGTGTACATCCGAGGGGTTGTGGGTGCATGCTTCTATCCTGAGGGACAGGTGCACACCGAAGGATGATGGGTTGTGTACGGCCTACACGTGTATGCAGAGCACCATCGTCACAAGTTGCTGCAGTTCAGCCAGGCTTCTCTTGCTATCACCTCTAACTTGTGGGTCTGGGGCTTCCCAGGTGCTGTTCTGCCGTGGGCTGAAGACACCCATGGCATGGCCCGGTGGCTGCCCACTCAGCTGTCACCTGCTGCAGGGATGTTTGGCAATGGGTGTTCTGAGGTTTGGGGTCTTTGTGAGCTGCTATGGGTCTTACCTCTGTAACTCAGGTTGAATGAGAGCTGTGAGGAACATCATGTTCTTCAGCCAAGTTGGATGGGGCTTTGAGCACCCTGGTCTAGTGGAAGGTGCCCCTGCCAATGGGTTGGAATGAGATGGGCTCTAAGATCTCTTACAACCCAAACTGTTCTAGGACTCTATGATCAGGACCTAGGTCAGCCTGACCAGTGTTAGGCATTTAAACGTGTTTCCCAGTGGGGAATGTAGCACGGGCAGCTGTGTTAAAGGGGAAAGTGATAGAGGAGGGTGAGAAATGGCTTGGGTGAGCAATTAAATCACCTAAGTTCTGTGTTTCCTCCAGAATATATTTCTTACCACTAGGTTTAAAGGCAATCTAAGGTAAGTCACACAGAACTAACTCAGTCCCAGCTGCAGAAAAGTGCTGGAAGTTAATGGTCTATTACCTCTAAACTGGTACATACATATGCATCACCTGTGTATACAGATAAGCCACATATGTGTTCAGAGCTAAAACAGAGATTGCAATGACTTATGGTTGCATGGGTAAAATTAAATACACTTTCACATAGTTTCTGATGTTGTGTAACGTTTTTATAAAAAAGGTTTTAAGAAATCTGTTCTTTTCTTCCCTTGGGAAAACTAGAAACAAGAGGTGAAGTTGTTCTATCAACATTCTCAGATGTTAGCATAGTAACAGAGATGTCCAGGCCACTTGATCACTTTGTAACTCAATGCTCTTATCTAAGCAGTTGAGGGTATGCTTTCTTCATCTGAAACCTCATAAGTACTTATTTTTGCTACTATCCTATTTCTAGTGCTGTTGGAAAGTGTGCCAATAGCAGGGTGCTTCTACTTTCTCAGAATGACTGCCATGTCATCTCTCTCCTCATTACATTGTACTCCAGATTCATCAGCTCTGAGGCAGAATCATTAATGCTCCCAAGCTGCCTTCATACATTTTTTACTTGGAGCCAATTTGAAATGCAGTTTAGTTACTGCCAGTTGCTAAATTCAAGTCCAGCCACTGTAAACTTGACCTTTCCCTAACGTTTGCCTCAGTTCGCTTACACTTTCCATTTCCCCAAACCATCCTAGAGAAGTTTATTTGCTGTTCATGGTGGCTTGGAGATCTGCCTTTCAATGATGTTGCTATCAACAGACATTTCTAAATGCTGCATTTTTATCGGTGTCTTTTTAGAGATGGTGATCTTTTATTTTAGTTTGCTTTTCCCTGCAGCACTTCTAGCAGTCTTTAGTCTTGCCATCTATTGCCAAAAGCAGAAGTTAGCTTGAAAAGGGACAGAAGGAACAACTCTGGACAAGCGTTTGAATGAGTCATCTACAGAGGAGTTGAGGTTAATGGAGGTGGGACATGGGTTGTTCCTGGGCTTTGTTCACTGTTTTTGGATCCTGCACTGGGAGTGGAGGAAGGTCTGTGGAATAGTTTAAGTCTGACAGAAAGCAAAATATAGAGAGGGAAGCCCAATGTCAGGTTTAAACTTGCTGTGCAGTAGTCTGCCCCTCTACTGGAAAACTGGTAGGCATTTATGAATTGAAAAATGGCAGATGCTTGGATTACTACCAAATAATATACAAGTTGCATTGAGCAACAGCATTGTGGCAAGAAATCATAAGTAAAGAACATAAGGGTTTTATGAGAGGAGAATGATGTTGATCTTGAGTGCTGTGGATCATTAGCTTACTAAGCCATTGATAGTGGTGTAGAGAGTGCACAGTCACCAGTTTCCATGTCACTGTCAGTAGAAGTACTACAGAGTGCTCATTAGCCAGCTTTCCTAATGGAGCAAGTCTTGTGCAACCATGCTGACCATTGGCCTCACTGCTCAATAACTTGGTGGCTGACATCAATCAAACTTGATAGCAAGGTATGACATAAACAAACATGAAGTTACAGCTTCTGTAAAAGCTGGTATGTAGGCAGCCTGGAGATCCAAGTTAGTGCTGTTACCATGGACAATGAAGTTCATACCCAGCCCCTGCACAGTTTGTTTGACAGAGCTGCTGGCCAACCAAGATGCACATGGTTACAGATTAACTGTGGTATAGCTCCTGTCCCTGCTTCAGAGCTATGGGTGCAGAACAGCTGCTTGTGGGGAAGAATATGGGAAATACCCAAGAGATCTAGGAGCCAATAGTAGGACCCAAACTGTTCTGCAGTGTTGAGGCTGAGTGTTATCATGGGAGACAGAGTAGATGGGAATTTTGACCAGGAAAGAATTTCCACAAAAACTGCTCAGTTTTTCCTGTGGCCTTTTGCTGTGTATTTGACTTCAGAGGGTTACTTTCTTTCTGAAGAGACTTGCTAGGAATAGATAGCTAAGGTTATAGTAGAGAGTCTGCTCTCCCCAACCAACCTGCCAAAGATAATGAACTTACTAATAGGTCTGTTGGCATAACAAATTCATGCACTAAAGTTGTCTGAAAGGTGAGTAAGTCTCTCTGCCTCCCCCTCCAAAGATGCATATTACAGAAAAGAAAGGAATAAAAAAGCCATAACAGACCAAAAGAGTTATATAATAAACCTAGGTTCAGGTAAAGGAATACGGGAAGCTGAAATGCAGAGCTAAGATGAAAGGACACAAGTAGAGGGCAGGAAGGAGGTTGGTGGTGGCTGGTAAGAACTGTAATTGCCAGACTTGGGAAGCACCTGCAAATTGACTGTCAGCCTGCATTTTCACACTGGCTTTCCCTCAGAAAACACTAGGCTAGGTGACAGAACATTACGTTTAGGAAAATAGCTTTTTAAATACACATATGTCTGGAAGAGGTACCAGAATGCTTATGTTAAACTGGAAAATTTCAAGTTACATTGAAAGGGTTTGGTAAAATTGGAGAATCCTGTATCCAGGATTCCTGCTATTTTTGTCATTCTACAGAAGCTGCTGTACAATTTGTTCCAAGGACACCAAATTGCCAAGATTCACATTTTCAAGACATCTGAGCATAGATGTGCTACAGAGGAAATGTGTTACTTTGGTACAGCCCAGTGTCTTCAACCCTGAGTGATATTCCAGCAAGAAATGTTTAGCAATTTCTGACCTGTGGGCACAAATATACTCAAGGTGATGAGAACCCAAATAGCTGGCATCAGACTAACAACTGGCTGGATTCTCAGCCAAATTCTGTCACCTCTATCAAAAGGCTATGAAATGCAGCTGTTTTGCTA
This sequence comes from Melopsittacus undulatus, assembly GCF_012275295.1. Classification (NCBI taxonomy): domain Eukaryota; kingdom Metazoa; phylum Chordata; class Aves; order Psittaciformes; family Psittaculidae; genus Melopsittacus; species Melopsittacus undulatus. The sequence continues at coordinate 60,262,872 of NC_047528.1, read as the reverse complement.
TGAAGTAGTGATTACTATGCTAATGAACTAACCAGTTACCCATTTGGTTCAGAAAAATGCAAGTTCGCAGGAATTTGAGGAAATCAAATAAAAAATGAAGACTTGAGAAAAAGAGAGTCACAATCACCTTGGCCTTTCAGTCCCTACCACAGCTTTTGAAACTGAAGCTACTTTTGGACCAGGAAGAGTAAAAATTTTCAGAGATCATTGCATTCTCTGTAGGTCTGGGAGCTAAAGGGATGGGTGGAGATCAGCAGCTGGGTAAAGGAAAATGAAACAAACATTCCCACAAGGTAGCAGGAGGGCAGAACTAAGCAGAAGAGCCCTCTGCAATACTGCTGCTGGAGGTTATTTGAGGGGAGGGGTTATACAGTAGGGGACTGAGGGGACACATCACAGGTAGGCAGGCTTCATTATTTCCACTGCTGGTGGAACAACTCATTTTTGATTGCTGTATGAGAGTAATTTGGCCAAAGAGTTCTAGTCTGTGGTAATTAAGAAAAACTGCACATCTCAACACTTTTAATCAATTAACATTGCATTGTAAGGCAGAACCATTCCAGCCATCTTTAGGATAACACCACTGATTATTGTTTGAAACCACTGAACCGGGAAGTTGGGGTTCAGAAAGAAAAGGCAATACATTTACTGCTTGATATCAGTTACTGCATACCTCTGCCAACCTTCTGTGGGGGAATAAAGCCCCTATCCATTGCATTTCTGTGAGGCACACACTCCTTTTTGTTTTAAAAGTCTATTGAAATGGAGCTGATCAGCTTCTACATGCCTACAAAGTGAATTACAAGGTGAATGGTATAATTCACACTAAAGAACAAACCGCAGAAACAAACTGAAGTACCATATTCTCACAAAGGCTAAGAAATTAATATTTAATACGCATCAAAGATTTTATTTGCATTAACTGAAGATTCAAATATTAAAATAAGTCTACATTAAATTACAATATTAAATATGCTTTAAATACAATAAACTAAATGTGTTTAGTTTCTAAACACAAAGGGGACAAAAATAATTCGGAAGAATGTAATACAATTAGTGACACCGGGTGACAAAATAAGGACTTTCAGATGTACATCCACAAGATGTCAACTCTCAGCGATGTTTACTTTAAGAAGAGGTGGTAGCCTTTTAATTGATGCACAAACCCTGTATTACGTAAACTCAGTATGGTATCTCTCAAGACAAAATATTGCTCAGTTACATTCTCATTTATGCCATGATCAAAACTCCTTTTGTAGCTCTTTTTAAGAATTAAACACACCAGTATGCAAATCCAGAAAAATAAACAGTCTTTTTGCAAGTATTACCACAAAAGATGTCTTCCTTATGGTTACAGTTATCTAACAGATCTACAGTGTCTTTCATTCTTGAATTCAAATCAGCTTACATATATACAATATGAAACAAAGTACTCACAAAATCCTTAGTCTTTCAAGACAAAAAAACTATGCTTTCACAATATTGAGACCATAAAAGTCTTTTTTAAAAAAGGGGTTTTCTTTTTTCAAGTGGAGCACACTGTACAGTAGGTTCCCTGTACATTATTCTCAAGGCAAAACTAAATGTTACAGCTGTTACATAAAGTGATAAACACCCGTTGCCCTAAAATGAGGTAGGGCTCTTGACGCAGATCTAATCTTTGCCACCCAAACCAGCAGAAGTAGTAATAAAATGATAATCCATATCTTAGCTAAATAATCCAACAACTCACTACACACATGAATGTGGTTGTCCTCTTGGCACTTCAAGGATCTCACTTCAAAACCTGATTTGTCCAAACCAGACTGAAGCTCATAGTCATTTGAAAGAAAATTAACTGAACACAAGGTGAACGGGTTTTATGGTGTGTAATTTCAAAAAGTCAGTGTATATCAATAACACTGCTTGTACATAAGTGTTCATCAATAAAGGGTTTTAAAAAGTTACCCCAGTTGTCACTGTAGCTAAAGAATGCAGCATATAGGGTCTTTACGGATGCAGTTAGGAACACATAAATGAAGAACCCAGACTTGCATCAATCACAAAGTATTTCTCACACAGGTAATTTTACCTTTCCATCCAACTTCAATGACACTGTTAAACAAAATTACAAAACTAAATTTTGAAGAACCCAAAAGAACAAGAGAGTAACTAAAAGAAATAAAAACATGATACTTAATTTTAGTCCTGATGAGGATGATCAATTAACATGTCATTTTGCTTCTTTTCCACAGCAGTGCATGCAGCTGGTTGAATAATATACATCAACCTGAAACCTGCTAAAAGGAAAGTCTGGAACAGCATAGGTATTTGGTGTCCTGAAGATATAATATGCATGATTTTTGTTTTTATTTTTTGGATTTTTTTTATTATTATTTCAGGGTTTTTTTAATAAAAGGATTTCTTCTCCATTAAGCAACATAGTGGTACTGATTAGGGTTGTCTTTGTCTCTCTCCATATAGTCTCTGTCAATGAGAGATTCAATCCTCTTTTTCAAGTCTCCAGGCTACAAGAAAAGATGAGATTAGTATAACAGTAATATAAATGCAAATATATTTCATTTTAAAAACTAGGAATGCTAACAGCTCTGTAAGATATGCCATAGTAAATATCTAAATATAATTTCCTACTGATACTCTGGCTTATTTCTCTTTAGACAGTAATTTTTATTACTTTCTATTTCTATTACTTATCCTTTCTATTTGGATTTGGTTAAAACGTATTTCATATTCCAGTTCTGGTGTCCCCATCATGGAACTGTTGGAGCAAGTCAGCCTGGGGAAAAGAAGGCTGTGTGGAGACCTCATAGCTGCCTTGCAATATTTGAAGGGGGCCTACAAGGATGCAGGAGACGGACTCTTCATCAGGGAGTGTAGCAACAGAACAAGGGGTAATAGGTTTAAACTTAAACAGGAGAAGTTCAGGTTAGATATAAGGAATAAATTCTTTACTGTGAGGGTGGTGAGGCACTGGAACAGGCTGCCAAAGGAAGTGATGAATGCTCCATCCCCAGCAGTGTTCAAGGCCAGGTTGGATGGAGCTTCAAGTGACTTGGTCTAGTGGAAGGTGGCCCTGCCTGTGGCAGGGGAATTGGAACTTGATAACCTTAAGGTCCTTTCCAAACCAAACCATTCTATGATTCTTACTCTTATGGACAAGCTGAATGGAAAAATTTATTACATATTCTTAGATAATCAGTGGAAGGTTTGAAACTCAAAATCAGTTACCTTTACAGGAAATTTCAGTTGATTATACAACTCAGAAACAAGGAGATTATGACCAAGAGTCTTTCTCATCTTCATTATTCGTACGATTGCAGCATCAATCTGGTATTGCCTGTCTTGAAATACTCTTTCGGTTGTGCTGACCTGTTCCTCGACCTAAAGAACAATACAGTGCCACAAATCAGATAGCCTGACAATACAATTGGTATTTTTAATCAATTATATTTCTATAGTTAACCTTTACAATGAAATTAAACTCATGTATCCTTATTCATCTTTGAGACAGACTCCTGCATTACTGCATGCTAAGAATTGTGATTCTGAAGCATACTGCTAAAGCAAGCCAAAGATAAAATTAAGAATAATGTAGAGAAATTAATAACATACATCTTATTTTAATTCTATTTGATAAATTAAACTAAATCTTAACTCACTTCAGATTTTTTAGAGAACACATAACGATTTGTCAGTCCAAATACAGCAGTCTTTTGTATCACACTGATCAGCTCCAATTTGACTTTTAGGGATTTTAATATGCAAAGGCAAAAGGAAAGAAATCAATGTTCATTAAAACATGTTACCTTGTGCCAGGAATTGGGACTCAAGTGCAACAAAAATATCCACTGCAAAATCAGGGGCAACCCTGACTTCAGTAACTCCCATACCCGTTAAATAAAGAACTGAGGTGATGACATTTGCTTCATGAGTTCAATATAATGCCAACACTTCAGCCATACCACAAAATCTTCAAAGATGGACTGAAACACCTACAAGATTCTAGTGGTTTTAAATAGAGGCATTTAAATTCACAATCATAGGAAGGAACCTAGAAGGGTTTTTTTCCAATTTCAGTGAGATCTAAAATCTTTAGTACCTCTGCAAGTCATCCTGACTACCAAAAAATTAAACACCTGTTTCCTTTCTCCATATGCACAACCTATGAGAGGAACTGCAGAGATTCTGTACCTCCAAGTGGGACATGTAGATAAACAAATAGAATGAATGCAAAAATTAAATACATACTGTTTCTTTCATCTGGATTTGGTTGATCTTTATTCTAAACAGCTTGTGCTTGAAATCACCATTAAAGATGAATTTATCTCCATCTTCTACATCCTTGCCCTTTGGATTTTTAATCAATACCCGTGCTTTTCCACAAGCTAAAGACTGCAAGGTTCTTCTTAATTCACTGTCCTCTGTTCAGAGTTAAGAGAAAGAAGAACAAAGTATAACATGAAGAGTTTTATCTGATTAATGTAGAAATACATTTGAAAAGTCACTCTTACTACCTTCTTCCAGCTAAGTTCAAATTAGGTAACAACTCACAGCTGTCAAACTTGGGTCTCGCATCGTTGACAGGCAAGTGCTAAGTGTGTGCATGAATTGTACCCATCAGAAAGACAGACTTGGGCTCACATCAGTGAGCTTTCCAACCAAAAGGAGTTTCAGAAAAGATGTCACATTAACATGAGCCTGGTTTTATTTCATCTTGTTTGGTAGTAACAAGACATTAGAAGAAAAAAACCCCATTGATGACAAGAAACTCAAGCCACCCATTTTAATGATTTCATTGCAATTTTTAACACACTCTAGAAAACATAATAATAATTTAAAAACACAAACAGAAATCTAAATTAATAGGAAGATGTCTTACAAGAAGGTAGAGCTCACACCTGTTATAATGACAAACTTCTCCCATGACAGGAAATAGTAGAAAGAAGTCAGTGAGCAAAACTTTATCTACTACAATTTAAAGCTAAAAGCATTTGGACAAGTAGATAAAATGAAGTCTAAAATAGTCTAATAATTATGTTGCAAAGTCATGTATCAAGATTTTATGTTCAAACACCCTCTGCAGTTTTTAGAATACTTTTACTCATAATATAAAATTATCATCAAATGTGTTGGGTCTCTTGAACAGTTTTAGTCTAAAAATTGAAAGAAAGGTTTTGCAACCTAGTGCTGAAGTGCAGTGACGCTGAGTAAAAGATTAATACTATTATTACTTCTAAAATACTTGTAACTTTCACAAAGTGACCTTTTTTAAAAGTTCCAGCTGTTCTATGATTACTGAAAAAAACCCTTTAAACTACTTTGACTAAACAGGCATTTGTGATCTTTCACACTTTGGGGGGGTTTCATCTTCAGTAAATGCAGATTGCTGAGCTGTGTTTCTGTCCAAACAAAAAAATATGCTTTTCCAAACACTCAATATGCTTTGGAGCTTTGCTTCTGCTTGGCATGCCAAGTTGCAGGCTACAGTATGCCAAAGGGAAGAATATCACTCCATCACTGAAGTAAAAACTACAGCTCCTAGTAATGCTAGGAGAAAAGCAGGTAAAAACACAGAGTGTATTTGGACAACACAGCTCAAAGAAGCATGGTTACCAAAGAGCAAGTAACCATTCTTTCTTTTGAGTGTCAGTTTATGGATTTTATGAGTGTATTAATGTACCAGGGACAACCTCATCTCTGATTGCAGAACACAAGTTCCAGCTATGGCTAGATGAAGACATTATCCATGATGCTTATATAGTAAGAGATGCACAGGAAGACATTAAATAAGCAGAATATAATTTAAGATTACCTTCATGGTGTTCTCAATTAAAAATCAACGTGCATGCAGGAAATTGGGAGATGACTCAATTCGAGGTGATCTGACATTTGATAATTAAGACCTGCCATTAATCTTAGGCGACTAACTTGGTTTCAGTTGAGAACAACCACATCATACTTTACAGGGATCAGATCAAAATGTCTGCTCACCCAATGTGAGTTCTTTGACTTGGCTAATAAGACAGAGAAGTCAAAAAGTGCCTGAATTCTTGTGCTGTGAGAGCTAATGAATTCACTATTCACTGCCTCTAAGCCATCCATAATTCAACAGACTTGTATTTCCTCCTTTTCACCTCTCCCCAAATTATCATGCCCCAAATTTAAGAGATGAAGTCTCTACCCTCTGCACAGGAACTGTTCTATACCTTCTGTATTTCTTTTTATCCTTTTTTGTCCTTATCTAATCCTACTATACACTGTAGATATGGGCTAACCTGAAATTTATGAAGTATCCAAACACAGACATACACACAGCATAAAGGTGCTTTCTGTTTTGTTCTCAATTACTTCCCAAGAAGTTACCAAGATGCTGTTTGCCCTTCTGATCACTGATGAACTTTTCTTTCTGATGGATTTTCTTTCCAGGGGACACAATGACAGCACAGCTTCACTCCCACACACTCACACCTAACAAAGGCAATCTCTGACATGATTAAGATTATTCCCCTCAACCAACTCCCGCCCCAGATATATTTATATTCATCAACACTGGATGCCATTTGATCTCCTAATTGTTCAACAGTGCGAGATCCCTTTGGGACTATTTTTACATGCTTCAGATTTGACCTTCCTAAGGAATTGGCATCAAATTCTATCACATGAGTATTCATCTTCTTCAGGTCATTAGTGGCCATGATGAATGACACAAATAAGAGCTTCCTTTCACTATTTCACTATTTTAGAGCTTGTGAGGAGCTCTTATCAAGAACTTTCAAAAAGCCAAGTGCACAAATACGATTTTGGATATGCTTACTGGCTCTCTCAAAGAATTTGAAAGTAAAAATCGTATACCACATAAATTATGCTAGCTCTTCCCTAGTATACATTTATCCATGGGCCTGCCAATTCCATTTCTCCCAGTACAGACCGGCTACCCTGCAATAATCTGAAGAATTACCCCATGAATGTAAATAAATAAATAAATTTAGCATTGCTCTTGTCAAGCTTGCACCAAGGGTCACTTGACTAATAACTACAATGGATTCCTGTAAAGCATCAGGGTGGCTAGTGTTCTGTTACCGGTGGTCTAATTTACTGTCTGATTTACTCATCTGTTCTAAACCCTTTACTGACACTTCAAATTGCAATATTATATTCTGCCCTATGGTATTTACACAGCCCTCTGAACTCTTCTGCAGTAAACACCAATATGCAAAGAGTGGGTAATCCCTCGTAATAGTGCCTCAACATAAACACATGTTAACTAACTAAAACCTGCTCAAGACTTCCACCACCTCCCAGAAAAAGCTGGTATATGTGAACACCAAAGTAAAGGAAGTGTTTGGGGCCAGTTCTTCAGAGTTGAGAGGTTCAGTATCTCTTCATTGTTTAGAACTGAAGAATACCAACCCTGGATCAGAAGGTCCATCTAGCTCAGCACCCTGTCTCCAGCAGTGGCCACGAGCAGGCAAGCATAGAGCAAAGCTAATACAGCTTCACACTTCACTGCTCTTCCTCCTCTCCCCATCCTACTGCTCACTAAGTCTACAATTGCTTAGGGCTAAGAGACTTCCTAAGCCAGAGGTGGTTTCTACGTGTTGAGAAACCTTCAGTGCTTTGCTCTTCCCTGAACCTCTCCTGTTGAACTTTTGGTCTATTTAGTTTAATCTTAGCATATACAACTGGTCCTTCTAAAGAAGCTGTCCCATGTCTTCCATCTGTATTCCCATTTTCTGAACTCTTCTCAAATCCACCATTTTATTTCTAGATGACGGAGGGAGAAGTCTGACAAACCCTACAGACCTTCTAAAACCTTAAAATGTGCCAGCAATTATTTTTGACTCCTGTTGAATTTAGATGGAGCCCCTTCTTGTACATGTTCCCCAGTTTCAAAGGCTTTTCTACTTAATAAATCTAGACCCTGTTCCATACATTATTTTTTAAAGCATACGTTGCAATTCTGCCTGTCTGTCTAGCCTTGCACCTGGGGTTTAGAACATTTAGAAACCGTTTCTATGACAGCCCAAACGCCCAAGTTTTGCCCTCTACCATGTGCTGCTATTCGTAGCCATGAGCCAGAACCTCTGGCTCATGCTGGGTGGTCTCTCAGAGTCTGTTTGCCAACACCTCTGCCCTTAGTGGTCAATTCACCAAGCAGCTGCATCACAAATTCAGCTATCTTTTCTAATAACTGAATCACTGTTCTTTTCCAACTAGCCAGGATACCAAATTTTGGCAGGGTACCACTGAGCAAAAGGATCATCCTTGTAGCAAAGTGCAGTGTGGGATCTATTTCTGACACCATTTCTGGCCATAAGAATTTCCTCTACTTTAGAAGTAGGGGGACTGCTAGGTGGGAATGGGACCTCTCTAAAGCAGCTCCAAATGCCTTGTGTAGGTAGAGCCTGGGAAGACAAGAGATTTTGTCATCCATCCTGACCCCATGGGAACCCTCTGAATCATGATCTGTCCTCACTACCGGCATTCCTACACTACTTCCCCATATGGAAGAGAAACACAGACGTGGTGCAATGACATAATTTAGGTAGCTACCAACTATCAATTCCAGCCATCTACCTTAAAAAAAGTCTATTGAAATCCTTTCTATTGTGCCATAATGGAATGGATTTCCATGCAGCAGATTTTATCTGTTGCTGTCAGGCAGCCAGAATGCAAGCTCCAAGGTACATCAAGACAAGATGGGATCTGGATCATGCTTGTGTGAACTTATATTTGTTCTGTAACCATTGTGCTCTGACCTAATGAGCCTCTCTGGACTATCCTGATGCTTATCATTCACACTGGCATGAGTTTTCTTCAGCTCCCTTAGCATTAATGGTGTGAATGACTAAGCAACTTAAGCACCGATGCTGAGAAACTGGAGCACCCAGGCTGTACTGCCTTCTGCAAAACATTGTTCTGAAACACAGGGATTCTTGATATTCTACAGTATTTTAGTAAATATATTTACAGTATTTTAGTATTTGCATGAGTTCAAGTACTCTTTCAGCAGTTGCTCTATTGGGTTGATCTTAATATTTAACATATGAAGGACTGGTGGGTATGACCTGCTGGTTGCTACAGAAGTTACAGAAAGTAAAGAGATTATAGTATTGCCATTTTTAGTGCTAATGGCTGTAACTATTTCAAGAAAGTGTAAAAATAAAATAAATTAAAAAAACCAAACCAAACTATCCAAGAGCGTAAGAACACACAAGGCAGATGCTGCAGGTGGTTAAAAGAAAACTATACTTTTCCTCAGTTTTCTTTGTTCTTTTTACTTTCAGGTTTCAAGCAGCTAACAAAGTCTACACCCTACAGGACACTGCTCTCCTTAACAAATCAGACCTTTTGTAAATGGGGCACTCCAGGAACAGTAATGGAAAACAGGTGGGCAAGTTCTCTAAACAGTTAAACTGCAAATACTGTCTTGAATCGCCCCAAAATGACAGCATTCTACAACAGATCATTTTCAAAACACAGTATTTGAAACTGTAATAGAACTAAACCAAGCTGTAGGTTCAACAGTCTTTATCACCACTTGAATTTTAAGAATTGCAGTGATACATTTTGTAAATCTACTAGATTGTTAGTAGTACCATACGCTACACAGCTCTCACTATTAATTTTGTGAAGCTATCTACCTTCAGAAGTAGAAGCAGGGTGTTTTCCTCATCCCTTTTGGGGTCTATGTCCTATTTGATCCAATTTTTTCTAATGATCACAGCAAATTTCTTAAAATTAGGCCTTTACATACCGAATCATAATTGGCAACCACTCGATGAATAAATTTAAGAATCAAAAGTATTCTTCCTACCTACACCAGTGGCCATTTTAATTTCTTCGAAACTGAATTCATCTCCTTCATTAAACATAAGCAACACTAATGTCTGAAAGAGCGATACTTGAAATTCTTTCTTTCCCTAAAAAAGAAATATCAAATAATTAGAGGTAATATTCAGAGAATTTTCTATTGTATCCTCCAAATTTGCCAAGTTACAGAAGCTATACATTCTTTTTTTCTAATTTTAGAAGAAGAGATGTGCATTTTAGAATGCCTGGCACACAGAAGGATCTGCCTGAATGCAGAACTGAGGAAGCAGGATATTTTTAAAACCTCGTGTTTTTTTTCTCCTCTAACATTAGCAATACAGCACACAGCAGAAGCTCATGAGAATGGCCTTGAATTTACTTGACATCATTGACTTCATTTTAATTACAATACATGAAATTCTGGCTTTGCTGCCATCAATAACAAATCTCTTCATACTTCAACCAGGTTTCATTTTATGGAGGTGAGGAAACTAATATAAAAGAAATCTTGCTGTTGGATCAAATATGAAAGAAACAAAAGATAATTTGTTTGTTTACCATGATACAGCGTGATTGTATTGTCAAGTAGCACTATATTTGTACAAGCAGGTAAATGGAAAGGAAATAGCTCAAACTCTTTAGAAAGCTGTAAACACCTCTGTCAATCAACAGCTACAAACCTATTCATCCTGCTGTTTCATAACGCCTAAACCTCTGAGTTTCAGTTACAATGAGTTAGCAAAAGAATTCAGGGTTGGTTTTTTTTTGTCTTTGCTCTGTCTCAATTAAGCTGCATTATTAGCAAGGCAAGATATTCTGTGAGACAAAACAAAACCACATTAAGATACAATGTGGTTATTTAAGACTTAAATAATTCAACAAGCATTTAAATTTTAACCACAATCATTACATGACTAATACCCTTCAGTCTCTTTTTGTATCAGTGAAGCATACTGAAAGTGCCACCAGTATTTCTATGATTTAAACAATTCTGTATTTCCATTTTCTTCACTATGAGGGTGGTGAGACCCTGGAACAAGTTGCCCAGAGAAGTTGTGGCTGCCCCATCCCTGGTAGTGTTCAAGGCCAGGTTGGACAGAGCTTTGAGCAACCTGGTCTCGTGGAAGGTGTTCCTGCCCATGGCAGGGGGTTGGAACCAGGTGATCTTTAAGGTCCCTTCCAACCCAAACCATTCTGTGGTTCTATGATATTAAAAATAAAAAGATGCTGCATTATTTCTTTTTCATTAATTTCCTGGTTTATTACACTTATTTTACTCAAATGAGGAACAATTCCTATCAAATGAATACCAGTATTATATTGTTGTCTCTTGTTAGCCAGGTAGTATTTCAGTTTAATTATAAAAAGCCAACTTTCTATGCAAAAGTAACAATATTGAATTGTGACTGTCCCTCTACAAAAAACATTACTACCTTTATCAAAAATACATTACATGACTAGATTTCCAATAACTCACTTAGGTTCCACCCCAACAGGCTAAGCATTAAACAAGCAAACTTACTTCCTTAAATTCCGCCTTTAGTACAGCATGTCCTAAAGTGGTCTGCCACTGAAGCTTTCGACCACTGTGTTTTCCCAGGTAGAAGGTTTTAAACACCTCTTGAAGCTTTATCATCTGCAAAGCAAAAGTGAGATGTTTATTAGGATTATAACAGTACAGTGATGCTGGATGATTTCACACATGTAATTTCTTTATTCTCCTCAACAATGTTTCACAATGACCGGTTTTGTATTAAAAACTAAATCCAAAGTGCAAAATTCTGCTCTCAAGTACACTGGTACTATTATGCATGAAGAAAAGTCCCGATTCAAAACCAGCTTTTTATTTCTCCCTTTTTTTGTTTGTTTGTTTGCTTGTTAAAAAGTAAAATAACCCTCTGTAAAGGCTTTTAAACCTCAAAAATAAATACAAGTTTTGTCCTGGACTTTGAATCTGACCAAGAGTGTCACAGAACAAAAAGCATACCTCTTACACCTACACACTGACTATTACTATCTGCTCTCAAGTTCTTCCTGCAGTTTGTCCTATACAGATTCAGGTCTGATTCCAGAACTTTATACCCTCTTACTTCCAAGTAAAGAGTTTTTTTGTACACCTCCATTTTCATGGTGTGTTGCTCAGGTTGGATCCTTCCAAAGAAGTCTGCTACAGAGGAAAAGACGCCACAGGAGCAAGAATACAAAAGCTTCCACAGAAAGCAAGATATTGCAGAAAATAGGACTCCAAATCCATATTTCAACTTAAATCACTACTGACAGAAGCTTTGCAAAAATCTCTTGACTTGAAAGAAAGCTTTTTTTTCGGGCAAATGTCATTTAAATGCAGGGTTTTGTGTGACACATTGCAGAGAACAGAGGAAGGATCTTACTGAAGAAAATTATGTTCAGTAACATAACTGTTGGCTAGATCAAAGTGCCTAACCAATGTAATTAAAGATTAACTAAATTACTGCCCAGTTTTAAATTTCGAAGTGCTTGACTGCAATGTTAAGTAGGACACAGATTTTATTTTAATACTAACTTTACATTATTATTAAGAAGATGATAAAATCCCCAACACATTAAGTGAAACAATAATCTGAAGAAAATATTTTATCCACATATTTTTTGCAATTTTGACATCTGTAAATGAGATAAAGCCCTTAAATAACTAGCAGAAAAACATTAAATGAAGGGCATTGGTTTATTTTATGATAGTGATTATAGTTCTGCTCTGTAAAGTGCATTTGGAAGAATTTAAACACTAACCTCTGAATTTAAGTGGACTTCCATAGGTGTGTAAGTTGGCCAGTATCCCATAGTTAATATATTTACTGTCAGGTCTATATTTCCTGGGTCACTTTGGTTCTGCATATACTAAAATACAAGAAACAAAAATCATTCAAGTATACTGTCTGTATAATTAGAAAGCATATATACTTAAATTAGAAATCTAAAATGAGTATAACACCGAAAAGTTTCTACATGACACATCGTTGAAAAGACATGCTCTGCCAAGATCTTGAATGACCATCTTATGCCTTCCTCCTGAATCTCAAAACACAGCAAGTGGTTGGAAGTAAAAAGAAAAGAACAACATGTCATGAAGTATCCTAGACCACTGTCTTTACAGGGTATTAAGGCTGAAGGAACTTTAACCACATACAAATAAAGCGAAAAAAGAAAAAGCTTTTGATCAGAAGCCAGGGCAAGAACTGTAAGGTCAAAAGGATCCCCTGGCACTTCCACACCTGTTAGACAAAACATTTTCATATAATTTGAGCATAGCACCAGTCAAGCCAGGCTGAAAAGTCTGGGACAGAAAAGTCACTGGAGTATTTTATTACAGGATCAGGTGTCCTGGGACAGATGTCTATCCCAGTATCCTGTCTTCAGTAAGGCCCCAAAACAGGTACCCAGGGAGAAGTACAACAACAGGATGAACATATACAGTATTTCCTCCAAGCATTCCCTCTGTCACCGACAGATTGGAAACTTCGAGGCTGAGACATACATGGTTTCTATGTACTCAGCAACCTCCTCAGTTTCTCTGGTGTGGGTCATTCACAAAGAATTCACTGGAGCAGCACAGTTTACAGAATGAAGGGGCATGGATCTTAAAGAATGTCAGACAATAAACTACTGTGCGGTAATCAAACTGTGGTTTACTTAAAATGGAATCAAATAGAACAGCAAAGAATGTTTTCTCTGAACAGATATACAATAAATAAACTCTCTTCTACAAATAGAACTGTAAGTAGGACTCTGTTACTACAACCAGGACCTGCTCAAAAGCTGTTCTGTTTAATTTTAGCTTAATCCAAGGTGTAACACTATTAAGTGCCTCCCCATCACTACTGAAAATTCGTCACACAAACAGAAGTTAAACGTACCTGCTTAAACTGAACCATGATATCTTTTGACAGTTCCATGTCCTTGAACATGCCCTCCAGTTTGCTGGTAAAAGCAGCACCACATTCTGTCACACAAATTAAAGCAAAGATCCACAGTTACAAAGCGGCATAAAATAAGCAATAAAAGTTTAACCTGAAACAATGGAGCCAGATTTGCCAGCTTACAGAGTACTCACAAATAGATACATATTGTAAGGATTTTGCTCACCTATAGATAAATTAAGTGAACAAGTTATGTATAGAATCATAGAATCATAGAATAGTTAGGATTGGAAAGGACCTCAAGATCATCTAGTTCCAACCCCCCTGCCATGGGCAGGGACACCTCACACTAAACCATATCGCCCAAGGCTTCATCCAACCTGGTCTTGAACACTGCCAGGGATGGATCTAAAAGGTCAGCCCAAAAGTTCTTGCTGAGCACAATGAAAGCTGTGATATGCTCAGCTATTACTTAAAATCTGACTTGTCACTTCTTAAATCATAAGATTTACATGCCAATAAAAATTTAACTCATCTGAAGGTGCCTACCATGTTTAAGCTTTGACAACATGGACTTCTCAGCATCTACTGATGCACTTTTTCCAACCAGCAGTCTTTTGGCCAAGTCTTTCTTATAAAATGCCTCAAACACGTCTTTCCCTGTATGGAAATTGAGAAAAATAAATTAAATACAACTGAAATCCGATAATCTATTTGCATCATTGTGCTTCACAAGCCTTTCTCATGACATGTTGATCAGCAGAACAATATTCACTATGCAACACTGAAGGAAAACATATAGGCAACTTGTTTTCTTCCTATATTTTAATTATTTGCTTAACATATTTTGCTGAATTCTTTCTTTTTCCCCAGGAACATGGCCTATGGGTTGCCTTGTTTTCCCCTCTGGATCAGCTGCAAACCACATGAAACTATTCTGGGGCTCAGAAGAACATTCCAGTAGCCTATTATATTAAAAAAAAAAAAAAGTAAAATAAAAATATTCCAAAAGCCTAAGGTGATGGAAGTCTTCTCGCTTGGTTTGTGAAAGCCTTTTGAAATAAGGAAGTCATACAGACACGCACAAACTTTCACATCTTCAACCAGAACTTCCGCCAACCTTTTCCATTGATAGCGCAGATAAATACAACAGAATCATAGAACTGCAGACCATAGCATGGTTTGGTTTGGAAGGGACCTTAATGGTCATCTAGTTCCAACCACCCTGCCATGGGCAGGGACACCTTCCACTAGAGCCTTAATTTCTCCAGGCTGAACATCCCCAGCTCTCTCAGCCTGTCTCCATAACAGTGGTCTCCATAGCCAGGCCTCGAAGTATCTTCATGGCTTCCTCTGTACTTGCTCCAATAGGTCCACATCCCTTTTGTGTCAGGGGCCCCAGAACTGGACCAGAGCAAAATCATGTGTTGTCCCTCCAACAGATATTGGGGTGGAATATCCCCCCCATGAAGAGGGGCCTGAGAATGTGATGCTGCTCCTATCTCTTACATTCAGGGGAACACAGTTCTGCTAGTAGCAAGGAAAACAGTTTTAATCGCATCAACAGTGAACATTGTTTCTTACCATGAATGAATCTAAATATAATCATGATTTTGTCAAGGATTCTTTCCAGCTCTTCATCTGTTGCTTCTTTATTACCAGCTCTTAACTTGGAATCCACATATTTTGCTACAAATAAATAAAATAATTTAACTGCTTAAAAAAACAAACAAACCCTAAAATAACCAACTTCAGCATCTCCCACTTGAAATATTACTGTATGTTAAATGTTAAAATATAGCATAAGTGTTAAATTGTTCTATTTTTCCTTTTCCCATCCCTCTGTGCAGTGGAATGATAGAGCCCTACTGTATACTGCCCTAATAGAAAAATATCACAAAAAGGAACTGTCCAAGAAAAAAAATGAATACAGTATAACCAGTAAAGTAACGCATTAGAAATTCCCACATTTTATATTATAGTCATAGCAAGCACATTACTTGTTGAAAGACAATGTTTTGGAAGTGTACAATGGATATGAATGTATTTTATGAGAAACAGAAACAGACAACACAAAGAGGACTATATTTTTTGTAGACCTACACTGTGTCCCTCATGCTCCTTGGCAGGAGCATACCAAAACCTAATCTGAAGCAATGCTTTCAAGTTAGTACCTTCAGAACACCAGAAATATGGTTAAGCCATGAGTTCAGTTACCTATTTATTAAGCCACATTAGTATCTTCATATTTTTGCGTTAGAAGGAAGCCTTTGCATAAGCTGAAACACCACAATGCACAAATGACAGAGGCCTGTATCATGGCTTTGACCTGTATCCCTAGGTTGTGCAGTTTGTCCTACATAAAGCTGGTTTTAGAAGGAAGCCACAAAATAAGCTGAATAAAGGCAAAAGAATGTACAGAGGGAAAAGAACCACCAAAGGAGCAGGATCCTCTCCTCATGTGAAATGCTACAGCTCCAGTTTTGCTGCAGACAACACAGTCAGAGCACCTTTTGCCAGATCAGGGATAAACCCAGCAATAGTATTTTTAAATTGTTTTTATTATTTTTCCCCTTAATGAGCACTAGTTCCCCCTTCAAGGTAATTTTTTTACTATTAAAACTCCTTGTATCTGAAGGTTTTAAAATTGTTCTCCCAGCTTCAGCCTTCAAGACAGATAGGTGGGCTGTACTTAGTCCTGCCCCATAGCATCCAAACAACTACTACTACCACAATTAAAAATAGTTCCCTTGGGTTTTTTTTTGCCACAGCTACTCTTCCCCCTAATCATTTACTCCACTTGGAGCATCAGCATTACACTCTCTGAGCAGTGGTTAGCACCAGGCACTGTGCAAGAAGCAGAGTGCAGGGACAGCAGGAGTTGGCATGCTCCATCAGGACACCACACACACACCTAAGAGCACACTCAAGCTTCTCAAACCCACAGAGCTCCCAGGTTAACTTTGCCTCATATCCCAAAAACAAGACTCCTAAAACAGAATGCGCACTGCATCGCTATGGCACTAGCACACTCAGCAGCATTATCTTATCATGCTTTCTATAGGTTTTTGAAATATTTTACAGAAAAATATTTGTGTACCTATCAATTCTGCAGGCTTATTTGGTCTCTTGTTGATAAATGTTTCAAAGGACTCCTTCATCAAGTTTATAAATTTTTCATTTTTCTGAAAGCACACTTCTATGATATGGTCCACTTTATCCTTAAAATCTAGTAGCTCTTGCACCATATCCTTGTCTTTTTCAGGATTAACCACTATTGTTGTCCCAAAGTTCTGTAAAACAAACACTTTTGATAATAAAATACTTCAGAGTGCTCCCTGTCTCCCCCAACAGACACATTTACCCTTATAAAATTTATCATTAGGAAGAACATTTTTTTTTACAGAGCTACTCATGTGACTTTAAGTTTTAAAAAAATGAGATGCACTGAAATTTAAAATAAAACCCCAGACACACATTAATGGACCTCAAACAGCAGTGTTTGATTTAAGGATTATACACACTTCAGACAAAACCTACAAAAATAAAATACACAGTAGACACGACTGTATGATGTGTAAGCTTACGGTTAGATACAGAATGACATGAATCATGTCAAATATTACATGGAAACTGCCTCAGAAATGTTAAATATAGTGGAAAACATTGTGCTATTTTTCTTAAATCCACTAGAGAGCAATACTGGTGGAACAGGTGGCAAATATTCAGCCGCCGCTCAGCACTCCAAGGTTCCTCTTTCAGCACAGGCTTAAAAGCAAAATAAAAACACACGACTTGCAATAAAACAGAACTTTTCCATTTGCAAGAAGCAGTCGCAAATTTGTCTTTCTTTTCTTGTTCCTACTTTTATTATCTTGGAGCTACAACACCATTTGTCTGGTGAACTAAAATATCCTGTAAGGGAGGATTTTAACCTAGCAGACATTTTACAATTGCTTAGCAACACTGATCAGTGCCCTAGACAGAATTGTCTGTTTTCCAAGGTGAGGAAGAAGAACATCTGCACAGCACAGCAAAACAGTATTTCACTGTATGTTATCATCAACTGATGTTCACCACAACAAGGACAGATGGGGAAATCCTTCCCAAACCTCAAAAAGTCCTCTTCAATATCTAATTATTCACTGTGATCTTTCACTGAGGTCTTTCTCAAGTATCACTCAGAGTGAAGCCAAACACACGGCTGCCCAGGGTCCTTAGATTCAGTATGTGTATCACAGAATGGTTTGGGTTGGCAGAACCTCTGAAGATCCATCATATCTGACAACACAATTTCCCCTTCATTAACACAGCATTTATACATCTCACAGTCTCTGTCAGTTACGTTCATAAATAGCTAGGCATTTCCTCCAGTCTGCAAACAGTGAACTGAGATGCAGAAAGCTAAGTGATACCTCTGAAATCATGGAAAGGTGACTACAGTAGAGCACAGACCTTAGCCCCAGTGACTTGTCATGCGTTCTGTGCACTTTCTTATACTGGCTCACAAGATAAAGGTTTTTGAAGCCTTTAATGTAGCCTGTCATACAGAATGTTTGAAAGAAGAAGATTTACTGACACTAGAAAATGGTTTCTAGCTTTGTGAGTCTGTAAAAAAACTTAAAACCAAAGCCATAATATGTCTGATTCTGCAAGACATAAGTAATGATAAGCCAACTTAAGAGCTTGCTGTTGTGAAAAAAGAGGTTCTGGTTCTCCTTCCCTTATTTTCCTGCCTGTACTGAACTCCTGCTTCTTTCCCTGGGCCAGCACATAGAATTTTCTGTGAGCCTCTTTAGGTCACTAAAGCTGCCATAAAACTGACCTCATCCAGGTACTGTGTTAAAACAGGTCACAAAAGAGTCTATGGAGTGGCAGGCAGCACAAGGGTAAAGTCAGGAGCATGATCTGGGAGCAAGGAAGAAGAAAGTTGTTTCTTCTCAAACACAACAAGCTATTCAATTGGCCCAGCTGCCTATGGATCCATGCGCTGATAATGGGGACACTGGACAACACACTGTAAGGCAAACTGCACCTCTGGATTCATAGAAGATTAACTATGTCCCACTCTCACAGGCTGCACACTGCTGAGCCAAGCTGAGCTGCAGGCATGGGTGTGCACAAAGGCACCTCTGAAATTAATTGATGTTGTTCACTTAGACCTGAAGGTTGACAAACACAAAGGAGATGTGAGGGAGAACCATTACACCAGGAATTACCAACCCCAGAGAGAGAAGGTGAAATATCTTCTGTGAAGCTTTTCTACTTTCATCTTGCAAGAGCACTAGAGTGCAAGCTCTCTGGGACAGCAAACTATATGCACATTATGCCTAGCAAAACAAACCTGAAGCATCTACATAGGACTTTGGTGATGGATCATTTTCAAGAGGAGTATTCTATTCCCAACAGCTTAAACATTCACCAGCATTACTGTAGATTGGTTACAGTAGCACTGCTAACCTGCATTCTGATGTTTCACTGGTTTTGCAGACATGTAAACAGTCATGTGTATTTGTAGCAAAACACAACACATAGTACAGTCCATCATATTCAAAACACATGTGCACTTGGCTCTATTTAAAAGCAAAGCAAACCAAAATAACTTCAAACCTGTGATGAAAGCAATTTCCAAGCAGAAATTTCAAACCAAAACTTAGGTGTTGCTGTTCCTCATCATGCGACTGTTGCTGGGGGGAAAGCATTAGCATCCCTCCCTGTACTTGCTTAAAACAGAATTTTAATGCATACATCTACATATTATTCCTGGTTTTGATAGAAGAGAGATGATAACAGCATAAATTTTGGCATTAGTAAGAGATCTTTGAAATACCTTGATGTATTCACTCCAATGTTGCAAAAGGATCTGCTGCCCACCTTTTACCCTGCTGAACAGCTGGTATGTCTGGGTTAAATCTGATATTCTGTTTTCATCGAGCAGATTATCAAGTCCTAAAAACAAACAATAAACAAATTAAGAGAAAGAGTTGCATAAATAGTAATTTATCAGAATAATCTGTGAAATACATCAGAAGACAAGACCCTCCAGAGTGCTTAAAAAATGCAAACTTTTTAAGACTAAATTTCTGAAAGCAAGTGGTACATTCAGAGTTAACATATCCCCTTGGTTAAACGGGCTGAAATGATTTACAGTACAGTATTTTAAAACTATTTCAAACAGCAGTACTCTCCCAACAAGGAGAGTTGTTGACTTTAAGCCTTTTGCAGAATGTTCATGAACAGTGCTTGATTTGAAGGGTTCAGTCTTATCAAGTACCTCTAAAGAATGTCAGAAAACAATAAGCTAGGTAAACTGTGCCAAACTGAAAGACAAATACTTTGCAAGATTTTTTTCTGTGGAGTGTGGTGAACCATGTTTTTAGAGTGAGAATGTGATATGAATTGTCTAAGCTCACACCAAAGGAGTAACACAAGACTACAAATTCCTCCCAAGCAACTTTTGCCTTTCATATCACCCTTCATAAGGCTAAGCTTTGCACTAAAAATATGGAGAAGCTCAAGGCAAAATGTGAAGTATGCAACAACTGTGTACACATTTTTACATTTGAGAATATGGTGAATGTAGTTCTAATGCAACCAGAGCTACATTGTCTGGTGTTGGTGACAGAGGCTTTAGCAGTATGGGAGGGCTGTATCAAAGATTTATGGCATTCTTTTTAAACCCAGAAAGCTTGAGTTTACACAGGTTGCCAATTCACATCATCAGTGTTGCTGACACCATACAACTGTCCTACTTCACAAAATATACTTCATTAATTACAAATTTTAAATATTAGAGTGCAAAAAACTTTCAGTCACTACTGAATCACCCAATTTTCTGGTGCATTCTTGATCTTAAAAATAATTTCATTGTTAATCTTAGCTTTTTTACATGTTCAGAAAGCAACTAACGTTCAAAAATGATGCCAGGCAAACTTTTGCCTGATATTTTGGTATTTTCTAAACTTCTGAGTATTAGAAGAATGGGCATACTTTAAAATGTAAGACAACAGATTACAAAGTCTTGAGTACTTGTGATTGGTGTACTTTTGGTATTGAACAGGGGATTGAGAAATGCCCATTCCATCATTTCCAAGCATGACCTCCTATTTATTTAAAGACACTGATACACTAACTGCTTTATTATAGTCTAGATGATAAAGTAGCACCTTCTTCCTCTGGCATGAGTTGTGTGATTGAAAAAAAAATCTTATCACTCATATGACAAATGAAAAAGATACCCAGCCAAGTCCTCGGACACGAGGCTTCACACAACTTCCACCACAGCTTTGGTGGAAATTTGGAAAAAATAATATACTCACAATGAAAAAAACACTAATATCTATTCAATGGCAGTTGTAGTAATACAAGAAAACAATGTTTCTTATAATGCCCTGCATTTGTATGTTTTTTCCCCACCCTGTACCAAACTGACTACATCACATGCCTTCTCCTAATGAACAAAACCTACAAAGGGCAGTATCATCTTCTACTTGCACAGAATACTAGGATGTTATAATCAAAGGACAGTGTGACAATGATCAAATAAATGCAGAAAGTTATGCAAGTTGCGTTAGCTTTTTTTTTTTTAAGTGTAGACATAAAATGCAAAAGCTGATCCAACCATACTACAGTTGTAAAATGTAGGGACTAGAAAAATCTACACATCTCTCCATATTTACATGGATGGTACATATACATTATAAACCAAGAAGTTTAGGTTAAACAAGACCTCATACTTCCAGTTAAGCCAAATGATAAAATGCCACTGGAAAAGCTACTTAGAAACAATACTTGAATTAAAGAGCAAAATTGACATATATCAACAAAAAAAATAATTATTCTTACCTTCTCTTTATGATAAGAACAGCTAAGATGGAGTGACCATACTTATTTGTATAAATGTATTTAAAACAGTGAAATTACTTATTCCTACAGTACTTTGGAGAAAACTATAAGCATAGGTCTATCATTAAAGGGGACAAATAAAGAAGTGAAAGGGATATGTATAACAACCTGAAAGTATGAACAAACATGCATGTGATGGAGCTCCAAGATACCACATTACTAGGGACATCTCTTTAGCAGCAGTAAAGGAAACCAAGATGTAAGGTCAATTTGCTAGAAGATCTAAAACCTAAACTATGGCTACTGCAAGGAAAGAAATGGATCATTTACAGTATTAAAAGACCAGGGAATACTGACCAAACCCAGAAATTCAGTGAAAAGGGAGAGATTAAAAGTTAAGAGGAACAAAGATACACTGCTTTGAAGACAGTAATGCCTGAATAAGGACTTCCTAAGAAGACTGCAACTTTTAACTGAATTTGCCAGGTAAGATACAGACAAAGGCATATGAAAGTTCATTGCCTCAAAATGTTGCCAGTTCCAATAATTCATGATTCTTCAACTGTACAATCACAAGAATATGTGAAGCTACTGCACTTGAGCTGTGTGACTATTACATAAAAGAAGCTGCAATAGAAACTGCAGCTCTCATTTAAAAGTTTCCATAACTCTACAAAATAAACAGTTCCAAAGATGTAATACCAAAGCCC
The DNA here is from genome assembly GCF_012275295.1 of Melopsittacus undulatus. Taxonomy (NCBI): domain Eukaryota; kingdom Metazoa; phylum Chordata; class Aves; order Psittaciformes; family Psittaculidae; genus Melopsittacus; species Melopsittacus undulatus. The sequence continues at coordinate 60,240,608 of NC_047528.1, read as the reverse complement.
ATTGCTGTAAGTCAAAGGAGATATAGGCAGTTTAGCAACTTCGCAAATATGCAGTTATATTTTAGATATTTGTTTCCATGTATACAATTTACTTGTGATAGCAGATTTAACAGTCATAGGGTTGGAGTTCCATATCTGTGGAAGTTTTTTCCCATGGCTAATGCAACTCCTTAAATAAAAGCTGTGGAGCTTATAGTTATTTCAGAGCATGAGAATCTGTTGCTTATTGGAGATGACATTAACTAAAAAAGAAAATACCTTTTTGCAAAATAGCTGTTAAGTGTTCTCCTAGTAGCTGTTTCTCCACGCAAGCAATCAGTGGTTTCCTAAATAAGGCAAGAAAAGTACATCAGAAGTGTTAGAGTTTATGAGAGTTGCCTCCTGTCACAGAGGAGTATTTGTGAATAATTTACATTATAATAAAAAAAATCAACAATTTTATACTTAAAACAGAGGCTACAAATTAAGACAAAAATGTCACATTGGATGCAAGTCGAGAAAGAAAACAATAAACTATGTATGTAATGAATAAAGAAATTCAGGTTTGAATACTAAAAAGCAAGTTCTTGCACAGTAAAAGCAAGAAGCTTAAATACCAAAAAGCCATACAAAAAATACTTCTGGAAAAAAGTCAAATTGACTTTTTTTGAAATGCAGCAAACAAACAAATCAAGTAACAAAACAAAACAAAACCCTTCAGGGTCTGAATTCCAAGCCAACACTGTAGATGCTGGTGATGTTCAAAACTCAGACTTTTCATCTGATTATGTTATGCAGTTACATAAGCATAAATTGAGCTAGAACCACAAAACTCAAATTTGCAAAACATTTTAAATTTGTCCTTGAATATTCCCTACTTTTTCCTATTAACAAAATATTTGATACATTCGCTTTAGACAGGACTGAAAAGTAACAGCAAGTTTTCTTTTACGCCTTTTTTAGCCTAAATAAGGAAAGAAATGCCTGTGGTCCAAAGGGTTAATTAATTTCAGAGTTTAAACTTCTACTGCTGCCTGCAATACGGCCACAAAAGACCAACCATTTTGGTCTAAGTTAAGTTTTGTAGAACTGATTTTCAGACACTCAATTTAGATTTTCTAGAAGAAATGTGCTTGGCTGTGATTGATGGGAGCCTTTTACACAGCAGCATATACTTTATGTCCCTATCTTTGCCAAAATGCCACCTTTCCTGAAACAGCCTGTCAATGACAAGCCTGACCTTCTATACAATTCAGTTTTAGTCACTTCATCTCAAAAAGTGTAAATGAGAATTTGTAAAGGTTTGCAGAAGGGATCAGGTGATCAAATTATGCAGCAGCAGCTGCAAGAGAAACAACTGCATGTGTTAGGACTCTTCTTTCTGGGAAAGAGATGACTTAGCACGGATACAGTGCATTGACAGGCAGAGAAAAAGTGGAAGGAAACTGGCTGATCATTTTCCTTTCCAATACAAGAACTGGGGTCATCAGTGATGGTACTGGGAGCCAGACTCAAACAAAAGGAGGCAATTTATCACATGGTGGTTACCTCAGCAGTGGAACACTTTGCCAAAGGCTGGCACAGATGGAAAAGCCTATGTGAATCCCAGTGAGACAGTGCAAGTATTTGAAAGAGATCTAACCAGACAAACCACATCAGGTTCAGAAAATACCCCCAGCTGTAACCAGGCTGATACTAGGAAAGTACAAGGGCATCACATACACTTACTCTGTTCTTTCCCTTTCAGTGGTTGTAAGCAAATATGAAATACCAGACAGACCCTTGGTCTTAACACATACAGCCATTTTTAAGGTCACTTCCATATTCCCTGAAATTTCCATCTACTGCTACCTACAACTGCTGACTTGTTTCCAAAAGGAGGAGTTAAGGTTATAGAAAATACCATCCCTTGCCCCAGAAGACCTATTCTGCCAATCAGGGAAATAAGGACAATTCATCTGCTTGAGACTATGCGGCAGAGTGCTATTTCCTAACAAGCAGACAGAATATTAACCCTGTTTGCTAGCTAATGAATGAGCCTGAAGATACCTTCTGTACAGCCACAAAGTCACCTGCCTCAAGTCATCTATAGACTGACCAGGAGACCTGCTTATTCTGGTCAGCTGTCCAGAAGGGCATATACTAGTGGGCTGTAACAAGACACCTTCCATGTGTGACACCTATCTGGTTTGAAGTATTTTGAATTATGCTTCCCATGATGGTTTTGTACTGGAGGTATCACTTTCACTTCAAGATCAAACCCAGTAACTGAATTTAACCTCCTTTCTGCTCTTTCCATGCACATCCAGAAAGACAGTATGACCTGAGGACAACTCAAGGGCACTGATTTTAAGAACTGATGTTTCTTAAGGCAAAGAGAGAAAATTAATGCAAAGTCTTCTAAAAGTAGGTTTTTAAGCCTTTAACTAAGGACAAGATTCAAAGCAAGGACTTGATGTATTTCTAGACCGAAAATATATCAACCTATTTTTTAACTTAAACAGTAAATAAATATACATACATACACACTGTAACTTTATCTATAGAAATAGTTCCTTATATTTTAATGTGATTTTGCCAGAAAAAAGTTAGTCACCCTGCAATTGCCATTTACAGGAAGAGGATTCAAGTTTAGGTATCTACCATGACATACAATGTATGTGAGTAGGGGTATATATAGAAAAGACATCTGAGGAAACTAACAAGTTAAAAAGATAATTTTTATTCAGTTATCCTTCTGAGACCCAATGAAATACCACTACTTCATCCTGAAAACTGAAACATACAAGAAAAGGTTATGTTCTTTATTATCATGTTCTTTATTTAAAAAAAATAAAATACAAAGCTTACTGCAGGACAAATAATTTAGAGACATAGTGTGTGCCAGTGATTCTGCAGTGCTTTCTGAATGCACATTTTTATCCCAGCAAAACACATAACATTACTCAACACCTGAGTGAAAAAAGGAAAAGTTACCATGTGCAATGCATTGGCAGCAGGGACACCAAATTTCATCTTCTGTTAAGTTCTCATTCTGGACTGCTCATGAGTGATGTTCATGCCTTCTATCCTACATCACAATTTAAACTTTTTCTTTTTTTTCCCCTAACATGTCTTTCTTTCCCTCAAGGGATTTGTGGTTAATTTGTTTTCACTGAATGACTAAAATCAGCTGCTATTTCAATAATGCAAGTTTGAGGTTTTCTATAATGTTTTGTTAACTTCAGTATACGCTGATTGATCTTTCTGGACAAATTTCTGACTCTTACTCAAAATATATTTTGAATTTGAAGAAATGAGTTTTAATTAAAGTCTTAAAAACCCAAAGTAGTATCTAAAGTGTTGTCAAGAAGATAATATTTGTAAGATAATGGAGAAATAATGTCTATCTCTCCACACCAATGAATAATCACACTATTTTATGAAGGATGCTTGACTTATGCTGAGAATGACAAAATTCATACTCACTGTGTGCTGTGGTCTAAATATGTTATTACTCTGTCTCCTTCTTCTTCCAAACGTTTATTAACATGGTGAAGATATTCTGGGACCTAGAGAGACAAGAGAATGTGAAGTTCAGCTACAAAGGTATGAAAGGCAGATGATCTTGATCCATGAAAATTATTTTAAACTACAAATTTAAAGACAATACTAATTGGAAAGGACTATTCTACCAGAATGTTGTTACACAGTACATAATCTATATTTTTATTAATCAATGTTAATTTCTATTAAAAGCATTATAACTGAACGAAGAGAAAAACAGAAATCTGAGGATTTTTCAGAGGAAGTTATTTTTTTTTTTCAAAACCCTTCTGAGCTAAACTAGCCCTTAAAGTCTCACAGAGCAGATTTTCAGTTAGTGTGAGCCATACAGTTCTATTATTTCAATAGCAGTTTCTGCAGTAGAGTATCTGTGTCCTTATGGAGTGTTAACACATTTAGCACATATTACAACAGAGGTATGAAACTCAGGCTTCAAATTATCAAAACAGTTATGCATACGTGTATATATATACACACATGCACATAGAATCATAGAAACATAGAATAGTTAGGGTTGGAAAGGACCTTAAGATCATCTAGTTCCAACCCCCCTGGGCAGGGACACCTCACACTAAATGTATGTACATATGCATATAAATACATGTGTAAGTACATGTATTTAAATATACTTACTGCACACGTAAGTATACATGTATATACTGTGTAAATTAAGGCCTTATGCCTTTTGTGGTTTTCCACAGTTTTCCACTAGTCATATAAAGGCAGTAAGACTCTTAGTCTCACACTGTATGACAAAATATTCCACCTCAAATCCCAGTGGAATGCCAGGGAATGAGACAAATGAAGCAGGATTAAACACAAGGATTCACCACAATGCAATGTAAAAAAGAATTTTCAAAATTATTGTGGTGACTCAGTGTTAAAATTGAATTAGTGAGGGTAGGCTTCTGTATTTCAGACCACCAAGAAACACAGACATTTTCAGAGATAAAATTATGCTCGGCAGTGGGCAGTCTGCATATGTGGTTATCTCAAGAGGACAGAAAACAAAAGTATATTTAACAAATATGGAAAAGAAACAAAACAGCAAAATAAATACAACAAAACAGTGAAAAAAGTTTACTTAGGTAATAGCCACATAGTAAAATGATGCCAGTAGATCTTTCACAGCTATTGGGCAAAACCAATACTAATGGCACATTTTTAAACTTTGTGTGGAAATTACTTTCTTGTAGCGTGACTTTAGCTACACAAAACATCACCAAGTTTCTCCACCGTTGATGATGTATTTCAAGCACCAAGGCAATCTAGAGCCTGCTCTTCCCTTTGATACAGTACTGTACACCAAAACATGCAAATGTGTACCAGTCAATTTTATGAAACATTAATACGTCATGGCACTACCAGAAGTTCTCATGTAATCCCATAGCAGATAAAACTAATATGAAAGCAATCTTGTACAGCATGCACCTACCTCTCTTTCCTGCATTAATCTTTGGCCTTCTGCAGCATACAAACAATTTGTCTCTTCCAGGAACCTCTGTTCAAACGATTCCTTGTAAACCTGTTAAGAAATTAATTTAGCTACTTACATTAAGCTACCAATAAAGATAGCCTATTTTGGCTGTCAGGCATAGAAGGCAAATAAATTCTCAAGAACCCGTACAGCTATGAGAAGTGTCAGAGTAACATTACATTAACACTGAAGTTCTCTGTTTGCCCACTGGTTTTAGAAGGACTGAGATCAGAGCTGACTTCCCAGTGCAGCAATAGCATGTTTCTGTCATCAATACTCAAACAGTTTAAATTGACACGCTTCTTTTTAAGGCACAGAAGCCCAACATCACAGCACAGCACTGACATCTAATCCACCTGAGCTCAACACTCCCACTGGTACTTCTGTGGCAAAAAAATAACAAAATACTTTCAGCTAGTGAAACTTGGCACAAAACAGATAATTCCCAGTAAAAAAAATTACATGCTCAGTAATGCATCTTCAGATCTGAGGTTTATCTGAGTGGCCCAGGAAAAACAAGTTATACCAATAAGGTGAACTCCCTTTCTCCAGGAAAGGATTAAGGTGTGTAAAGAAGGGCATGAACAATGATCACAGACATCGAAAAAATTCTGCAAAATGATTAACAGTTTAGTATAAAAAGAGGTAAGTCAGAAAGAACCACTATATAAAATAGTTGAAAGAGTCTGAAGAAGGCAGCTAGGAAATAACATGTAAACAGGGACAGTTAGTTAAAAGGAAAAGTAAAGATTCATTGAGTGTGGTGGAAGAACAGAAGAAAATATTTCTTCCAAAACACAAAACAGAACTGTCAAACTCATCATATTCTGACCTTTTCTTTTTCTCTTAAGGACTTCTAAAAGCTTGATTTTTTTATTTTTTTTTTAAATGAAAACTTAAATATGAAAACTCTGGGTTGACAAGCATTCACAGCATTATAGTTCATTAATTCAGCACCACAATTAGACATCAACTCATTGTTCCAGCTTTCTCTTTGCACTAGCTCTATTTTCAACAGAACCAAATGCTAGATTTTATTTCTTACCTTCCTTTCCTTCAGGAAAACTGAAAAAACATTAACATCACAGTATACAGAACTGTTTTCTGCATAAAACATGCGAAAAGCTCTACAATAGCAAACAACTATAAAATAAGATCTATGCAAGCAGGAATCAACTTTCAGCAGCTGAGCCTCAATTGCATAATTGATGAAAAATTAGGAATGAGTAGAAAATTATACAATTACAGGGTTATGAGCACATCTCTATCTCAGTGAAGTGACAGATATCTTAAAAGAACAGATCAGAGCAGCTTAGTTTCCCTAGTGAAAAAGTAAAACTACACTTTTGAGCCAGTGAAGGAGAATGCAGACTTAAATCCAATTCTGTAAGAAAGATCGAATAAAAGGGAGTATTTATCTTTAGTGAGCAGAGTACTTTGATAAAAAATATTAAGTGTTGAAAAGTCAACACCTAAAAAAAGCTGATGCAATTAGGGAAACCTGGCAAATAACAATGGGCAAAAAAGTGGAAAAAAGCACACAGATTAGATCTGCACCTCCACATTATGTGATCTGAAAAAGTCATTGACAAAATTTTGCCCTCTCTCTTGAACAGAACAATTAATCACTAATTTTTCTGGTACACTAGAAAAAGTTAAAATGAAAGTCAGGAGGATTAACATGAAAGGCACAAAAGCAGGTAAGCCACCTGACCCCAAAGGATTATTTTATGCAGCCTTCCTCATTGAACTATTTTTTTAAACCTTCAGCCAGTTCCATAACACTGTATACCACTGGGGAACTAACTGAGCAACCTGAACAGCTTTTAAGAAGGAAAGGCAGCGTATAACTTTTGTTGCACATCACATAAGGCTGCAGTATCAATGAGAGCACAACCTATGCCAAAGTCAGCAATTTTTAGTCTTCTTGGTTGCTTAGTATCTGCACTAATGGAAAGTTCCAGTAAGTTAAAGATTGACCTTATCTATTTGAAAACCTTGGCCTTAACTTAGCATCCCATTCTATCCTTGGCATCTCTCCTGAGAAGTTGCCAATACAGTGATTTGGGGGGGATGTTTTTTGTTTTTTTTTTCCCCCACAGATGCAGGATCTGGACTCCAAAAAGTGACACCTTTTTACACTGACAGAGGTGGTCTTTTTATTTTGTTCCTAGATTTAATCGGTACTAGGATTAGAAAATGAGTGATTAAGACAGACACAATATTGCACATACTAGAAGACTTGCAAATCTATTATTTAAGAATCTGCAAGCCACTACCTCTGCTAAGGGAAACAGGTCTCATTTAAAAACAAAAAATAAAAGATCGTACATTGATAAGATTGCCTCTTATTTACCCAATCTAATAGCAAGATTTGGAAGCCCATTTACTGGAAGAATAAAATTATTTCTGCACAACACACGAATTAGAAAAGTCCAAACTCTGTTTCTAAACATAGCTGTTATTAGTGAAGTTTGCTGTACTCACCTGTAGATCAGACAGCATGCTCAACAAACTCCGCAGCAAACTTCTGTCCACCGCTTCACCATTTCGTTCTTGCTCGATCAGAAGGAGTATTCCATCAATAGCCTTGTTTTGAACTTGCTTGTCACTAATTACATGATTTCTAAATAACTCTAGCCCCATATCCCTGTGTGAATATTGAAAATTAATAAGTCATACTGTTGATTCTTTTAAAAACTCTGTATCTCCCTGTGAGAAAAATACATATAAAATATATATAGTGTATATATATTATACAGAAAGAAAATGTATTCATGATGTGTATCTTTTTGATGTTGTCCACTGAGAAAACTATAACATGAATTACAACAATGCCAAGCCACAGGCTACCAGATACATACACTTCAGCTGAGAACTGTGACAAGCTTGTCTGTATTTCACACAATAGACTGTAATATTACGTTTCTTAAAAAAAAAAATCAACTATTATAAGATAATAAAAATCTGAATATGTACCTTAAAATATAAGATTCCCTGGATCAGTCAATATATGTGTAATGAGTAAGTTTTGTTCAAAACCATGAATTCTCTGTACGTTTAAGACCTTATGATCACCTCGCAGATTCTTGTTTCATTCTAAGAGGATGAGGAATGATGCCTCTATGCCATGAAACAGCCAATTATTAAACACTGTCTTGGCCAAAGAAAACAAAGGAATCTTAGATAATACTTGTTACCTCCCACTTGTCACAAATCAGGATTTCAATAAAGGGAACTTTTCCAGTATGATGCAAAACCGATAAAGTATGAACAGACCTTTTCAACATTTAGTAAAAGGAAACCTAACTGTCATGGGTTCAGCAGTGACAGTCATTTTTTCTCCTTGGTAGCTGGTGCAGTGCTGTGTTTTGACTTTCGGGCTGAGAACGGTTGCTGATAGCATGAAGTATGTTTTGAGTTACTGCTCAAATGTTTGGTTTGTCCAAGGACTTTTCTGAGCTCATGCTCTGCCAGGGAGATGGGGAAGCCGGGAGGAAGGAGAGACAGGACACCTGACCCAGGCTAGCCAAAGAGGTATTCCATACCATAGCACGTCATGCCCAGGATGTAACTGGGAGAAACCTGGAAGGGCTGGAGCTCTGGGGGGATGGAGGAGGTATCAGTCGGTGCTCGGTCGGGCAGGGTGGGGTGAGTTATGGGTCGGTGGCTGGTGAGGTGTTGTATTCTCTTCACTTGTTATTTGCTTTATCATCATTATTTGTAGTAGTAGTAGCAGGAGTGATTTGTGTTATACCTTAGCTATTAAACTGTTCTTATCTCAACCCGTGGGGGCTACGTTCTTTGGATTCTCCTTCCTAACTCTCTGTGAGTTGGGGGAGCAAAGGGGAGAGTGAGTGAACGAGCTGTGCAGACTTGGTTTAAACCAAGACACTAACACAAAGAGTTATAGGAAAACTACTGCAGAGGTCAGGAGGAAAGAAGGCCACAGGACATGCAAGGGGTGGGAGAAGGACGCCAGGTTCCTCAGACAGACCGAGGAGCTCCCAACAATACAGAAGCTAGCAAGGAAGGGAAAAGGTGCATGCTTACTTCAGTACTTCAACTACATTTTTTTTTTGCTATGAGGAACAATACCATAAAATCTCAGCAAAGCCTAGGTTTGTTTGGTTGGGCAATGATTTAAAACATCCCACAGGAGGGATGCTTAAAAACTGAATGCTCAAAAATGTTGTGTGCTTAAAGTACAGCAGAATCATCTCAACACTCTGACCAGCAGGCTTCAGCTGTCAACAGGGCAATGCTGGGAAAATGATCTGTACCTTTTCAGTGTATCTGACTTCTTAAAAAACAAAACAAAACCAAAAAACAAACAACAAAACAGAGCAAGGAGCTGAGTGTTGAATTTTGTCAAAACCAGAAGCACCTAAAATGCCACTGGGCCAACTCTCAGACACAGAGGCAGCAGTCTGAGGAGGTTCCCCACACAGCCAGCCTCACCCAGGCTGTGAGAACTACAGCTATATATATGCCTTAACTTTTAAGCATATAGTCACAGACCTTTTTCTTCTTCTACCCTCACATTACAATGAATATTCCTGGGGAAGGAGGAAATGACCTATGCATATGCTGACACATGTATATCCATAAATTAACACAAAATTTTAGACTTATTACAGAGATCAAATGTGAAAAAAAAATACTTTTAATTTTTGCAAATACAATAGCATGTTGAAACTGTCAAGATTCAATTAATACTTACATGGATACCTACCATATAGAAGGAAGCATTGAATTCTGAAGTACGTATGTACGATCCAAAAATAAAAAAATGCTTCTGATCATGATCTGAAAATAGAGAAACACAATATTTTTTTTCTTCACCATTTCAAAATGTGGTATTTTAATTTAAAAAGCCACTACTGAAAAACTAGATCACATAGACATGCACCTTAATTATTGCTATACGTACTTTCAACTTTCATGGTGACCTGTACAGCCACTGGTCTGTAATTTATTGATATTAGTATTATTACTAAGTGGGGTTGCCAAATACATCTAAGACAGTGTTCAAATTCATAACCATTAACAAAATAGTTTTATTAGACTGTTGAGTTTAACTGCTACTGAGGTACATAAGCTATTCAATCAGTGCCACCAAAACATTCAGTAAACATCCTGAAGTAGCATGCTGCTATGTTTTTTGCTTAAAGAAAAAATAATCTTTCCAAAATCAAAGTTCGCTGCCAAAATTCATGAGAAAAACTGATACACATTAAATGCAACCGGGTAAAGAAGGTATTAAAACAATATATTATCTTTTTTTTTTTTACAAAAAAAAAAAAAGTGGGAGAAGGAGGTGAGTTTTTACCTTATTACTCTTCCACATTCAAAATCCATTTTTAACTTTCCTCATAAAAAGGCTGCTCAGCTTTCAGTTTAGCATTAGCATAACTCAGGATGTCAGTAACTAACTCACCCCTAGGCCAGCTAGAGAGATTTCAATCCCAGCTGTCCACCTACTCCTACCCTAAAAGATTTCATTGCTTCTGAAGCAATTCTCAAGCTGATAGAGTTTCTGCCAAGCACATTAAAGTAAAACAGCTGTGAGGCTGATTTTTTTTCTTATATAGCACAAGTGCTCACTCAGCACAGGGTCAAGAAAGCTGCTTGCTACAAGTTGTGACTTTGAGGAGAAAAAAAAATGCTCAAAAGTAATTAAGGTGAACAGAGTTCATAATAAAAGCCTTTTTATAAAAACACAGGTCCAATTTAATTACATTGTAAAGGCAATAAACTTCAACTCTATTTACATCAGACTGTTGAATTGTTTTGAACAGTTTCCATGACACTTTCCATTTTTATTTCAGATAAAAATCACATACCTTTGCCCATCCCCCACAAGGGAGGAGAGAGGGGTGGATTCAAGGAATGAAAATAGAAACTCAATCATTTGAGGCATCTGTAGCCAAAGCTAAGTGACAATGCAAGGAAAACTGTACAATACTGGCTTACAATTATAATTATGCATTCTTAAAGGTAAATTCTCAGACTGTCTTTGAGATAGGATTTTTCTTCAGTAACATATTCTGTTGTGGAGGTAAAGGACAAGGAAGGCAGAAAGAAAAAGAGATTCAGTTCTTTGTTCTTATTGTTTCTTTGCCCTATAGTCAGGATAACCATCTCTGCTTTGAAAAAAACCCAACAAACCAAAACCACAAAAAAGGTTACAAATGAACCTAGCTCTTGGAGCCAACTACAAGCAAAGATTATGTGTTCTCCAATTAAATAAAGTCAGACAGCAAACAACTTCAGTATAGCCTTGTTAGTTTTTCTTTCCACCCATAGAAAGCAGGTGGTTTTTCTGAGTGATGTTCCAACTTCATATGAAACCTATGAAAGTCTGAGTTAACACAACAGAAGTTTTCAACAACAAAACCACCCTCAGCTAGCAAAGGAAAAAGTGAAAAGCAATGCTGAAACATGGAGGAGGAGGTGCAACACAGTCCCAAGTTAAAACCATGACAAACTCCTTTTTGCCAGATTTCACACCTCAAGAATATATAGTCTGAAAAAAACATTCGACTTACCATTTGTCTGCAATGATCTTGCCAGCATTTATTTATCTTCTTTAAAAATAAAAGACTATCCAGAGAATCTGTACAGCACATATTAAGGAAAAATAAGATGCTGGTATCTTTTTGAGGCCAGATTCTGGAGGTGATACTTGCCAGCCACTTAGCAAAGCTGCTCCATGGATATCCCATCCCATGTTACTGTGACTGCCCAAGAATATACTGTTAATTGCAGAGCTTTTGCCCAGCAGAGGGGCTGGCAGTTCTCCAAAAGGCCTCCCTGTATTTTCAGGAATAGCACTCACCGCTCTTCAGTAATACCACCTAGTGGCTATACTGTATAACTTTGATATAGATTAAAACAATAAATCCCACCAGTGTCAAAAAAAAACCTTGTCACCAACTGAGGTGAGAGGAATGGAAAGGTTTATTTTGTTTGCTTAATGAGTTCACACTGCACACAAGTGGAGTGACCCTAGTCTCTTAAAAGCAGTTACAGTTTCAAACAATCCTCAACAAGCCTAAATACTGCTCTTTCTGTATATAGCAACAGGTCTCCCTAACTATACAGTTTCCTTCATTACACAACTGTTATTTACAAATAACAGAAAGTAAGTCCAAAAATGTACCTCCCTTTCCTGCACAGTATCATCTCAAATGCCCTCTGGTCTAATCTGACTAATCTAACCTCATATCCTTGGCATATAAAGTGTGAAATAAAATTCTCAACTCTCAAAAGCACCAGATCTGTGAGAGGGCGGGGGAGAAGGCAAGTTTTAAAACACCAGTTTCAAAGCATCTCTTCAGAAGATCATCTGAAGTCTGAAAAGGCAGGAATTCAGAAAGAGGTTGACTCTACACTGCTTTAAAGCAGACTGTGAGATATGTTTTTCAGAGATTAGTTATGTTTAAAAGACTGCTGTACTAACACACTTTTTAGTTAGATGTCATTTTAAATGCATCAAAGTAAACCTAATGAAAAAAATCAGCTGCTATGTAAGAGGTGAATTCACAGTGTTGATTTATGCACTGTGAATAAAGAAACCTATGTTTCTTTCTACGTAATGTAGAAGCCAGACTGCTTAACTGGAACTCAAAAGAAGAAACAAAAACCCAACCACCAAAACACATAACCCAAAACCATGCTGGGATTCAGGTAGTTAACAGGGGAAAAAAGAAAAGTATTATCTTCTTTATGACTGTAGGCATCTATCTAGGAAAATCAGTAAACTGAGAAGCTGACAGTCACAATCCAAAGCACATTTAAAGCATTCACCTGGAAAGAAGTTTCTTTCTGGACCCCAGTCCCTTGCTTCTTTCTATTTCAACCTATCATTTTCTGCTAATGAAATACATAGAGAGAACCAAGAAACACTGCTAGCACACAAAGTACTGTAGTATCTGTTCAGTATGGCGCTTTCCAGCATCTGCTTCCTAAGACACTCTCCAGGAATGTGGGGACAGACATATATGTGATGACTATTTATCTACTGCCTGAGGGAAGTGCAACCGCTACACTGTTACACAAAAAAACCCCATCCCATAAAGCACAGTCTCAGCTTGCAAAGCACACAGCATTCAGAAAATAGGGTGTCCAGAGGTGTAAAGGCACTTCTACAACCAGTTCAGATATAAGAAAAGCCCAACAACGTAACTTCAGAAAACTATGGAGAGATTTACCATAAAACTTAAAGTTTCTGTGTCCCAAGACAGCCAAGTGAACTTAGAGCTCTCTCCCAAGAACCTCCCAAGGTGCACATAATATACCTAAAGGGCTTCTTGAATAACTCTGACACACATCACTGCTGACCAGTAGTTGGTTAAACTTTATGTCTGAATATTATTTAACAGAAGACACTGCTGTCGAAAATTACTGTGGTGTTATTTTTTCTTTAAGCTGTTGCTCCGGTATGCATCTCCTCTACTCACCTGCCACAGAAACCCGTATCTGCCGTTAAACCCAATAGTGCTATTGAAATTTTCTAGATTAGGTGCAAAACTTGCATTCCTATTGAAATGTTAAGTAAATCGTTATTAGAACATTACTTACTGATATACAAAAATTATTCACCCAGATAACAACTTAGTCATATTTCACTTACATATTTGATCCACAAATATATAAGTGGTCAAAAAACTTCTTTAACACATTGGCAATTACAGGTGTAATTTCTACAAAATGCTGTTTTGAAAAACAATTATTTAAACTAACCATTCTAATCATTTCTGTGCATAAGGAAAAGGATATTCTCTAAATTGAAGGATTTGTGCTTTCACATGATCTTCACAGACTTGTCGCAGCTGTTTGTACAGTGTAGCGGAGACTTTGTAAGAACAGAGATTTTCAACAGCCTGAAAAACAAAAAAAGATTATGAATGAGACAGAAAAAACCCACAACTGAAATTCCTCTGTGTGTGTGTGTGTGTGTAATCAAGGGCAACAACAAAGAGAAAAAATACCAGTGTTATCTGCCCAAGCTGCACTAAAAAACAAAACATCAAAATGAAATTAAGACTTCATGATCCTCCTTTCTGATTCTGGTCCCTTCTTATAATGCTAGATTTCATGTACAAACAAGGTCCACCATCACCATAAGGGTCATATTTCAGATGTTCTGTTAAACATTAATAGAACTCCCTCCCCCTGCCCCCCTCACCTTAATACTGCTCAGCAGCACAACTCTATCTGTAGGTCCATTTTGTGCATCCTCCAGCACACACACACTTTTTTTTTTTTTAAACACATTAATACCAAATATTTTCTTAATAACTTTAAGGTAGACATTTCCACCACTTGCTTTAAGTGGCAAATGAATACAGCTGTTTTCCTGTCATTTGATTAACTTACTTCTTTCTGAATATTTCCACTGATTCACACACTTACTATGCTAATGTACATAAACTGAGAGGAAAAAGAAACCAACCCCAAACCACACACACACAAAATAAACCCCAAACCAACAAACCCAACAGAACACCCACATTAACTATTAAAAACCATTAAATAAAGACTTGACTTGATTTATTAGGACCTTCTGGGATTTAGTTGAGTATTCATGCGCAGCTGAATAAGAAGACTGATTCTGCCCAAATCCAAACATTCTTGTGGCCACTATATTAATGTAAATTGAGTTGTTATGCAGCTGACCTAGACTACACTGAGACAGCTCTGGCCACCTCTAGAACACTGCTGTTTAGCTATTCAGTGTCTTACACTAACATTTTTTCCTCACAAGAAACTCAATGAGAATGCCAAAGAGAAAATGCAGCCTTGCTTGATACCACTGCCTATATTTAGACTTTGTTCCAGGCACACTTTATTTTAACTTGTGTGCTGTATTTCAATAAATTATTTTATTAATAGAACATAGCATCTGAAATGAATCACAATGAAGACAGCCAAATGTTCTGTGAGAACTGTAAAGTTTACAGTAAGAATTTTTGGCCATTCAGAGCTTCATATAAAATTATCCAAAGGAACTGGACATGATTTTCAGAACTAAAAATCCATCTGTCTTTTCCTTCAACTTTACCTCAACTGCCCTTACCCTATGAGGTGATACTGCAGAGAATATTGCCTAAGATTTAAAGCAGTATTTTGCCCATGCAACGAAAACTGACCCACTAATCTTTTCCTTTCCTCCAGAGGATTTATAGTGTCACATTTTGCAGGCAAATTTTTTTATAGGATCAATGAACTTGGACAAAGTTTCACTATTTTCCATGCTGGGCCTTTACTCAGTTTTCCCCAGATTTTACCTATTTTGGTGTCTAATTTCTTTGTAGTATGAAACATTATGGTGTCTAATACCAGCACGTAATTCTTTGTCAAAGCATTAGTAAATGTTCTATACTTTGTTTCTGTTTAAGGTCATCCAAGCACATGGACTAGCAAGTGCTTGGGCCAAGACAATACATGAGGGGGAAAGCAGGGCAACAATGCTGGTTTAAAGTGTGTTTCAAACTGCAACCGTATCACCTCTGTGTTGTCTCTACTAACTGCTGTTCCTGCCTTTTTTTTGATGGGGGGTGGGGTGAGCATGAAATCCAGTAATTTAATCCTTCTTAACCTTTTGCTTCATTCAGAGGTTTTGCTGCCTCTCTTTCTGAAGAAAAAAAAATTTACTTCTACTCATCTTACATACAGCTAGTTTGGGAAAAAAAAGCCATAGCAATTATTACATCTACAACACTTTCAGACCCTTGATCTACACAAATCTAATTGAAGTTCTGTTTTAAATCAACCTCTGTTTTGAGCAGTCTTCTGTTTTAACATTTAGCATGTAGATAATTGCTACTTCTATTATTTCTTCTATAGGCTCTAACATCCATGGGAGTAATTCTAACCTACCTGATGTCATTTTATTTAAATGTACATCAATTATGGCCTCTTCAATTTTGATACAGTATTGCAGAAAGGAAACAAACAAAACAATCACACTGTCTGTGTTACATTTTCCATCTGGTCTTAAAGCAGGTAAGTAAAACAACATCTGCAACAAACTATTCACACATAATCACTTTGCAGATAGTTTGTTACATTTCCTAAGGCAGGGCCCTTCCTATCCATCCATCTAAAGAAAGTCTGGTTAGTACTCTTGTAACTTTCTTTCCGTCACTACTACACCCTCCTACTCTGTCCTCCAGAAGGGCCGTGCTGACCCATTTCAGGTTATTTAAAACCTTGCTGCAAAGGGAATTTTCTTTTTCCATTATTTTTGTCACTCATTCCTCACTCAGCAAGTCTTTGTACTGCTCCACTTTCTCTACCCCATAAAGTATAAGCTACCTCTATCCAAATCGGTGCAATCTACCACCAATCCCAGATATCATTTCTATTTTAGTCGCAAAAAAATTGGCCGCCACCCTCCCACTGCTCGCTGACTATGTCTCTGCCAAGCACCTTCATGCCTGATCCCATGCTCCCTCTAATGCCTGGAAAAAAGTATCCTTCAGGCTTTCCACAAAGCCTTGTCATTGTTCTTCATGTTTTCTTCAGCCACTGTGCCAAATTAAATAAATAAATCAGAAAGTTCAAAGGCAGGCTGGTACACCAGCCTGCACTGCTCACCACACTGAACTCTAGAAGGCCTCTCACTTCCTCCCATAATGTCAGATAAAGACTGATTGTAAGAACTGATGCACACAGAAATTTTCCCCTGTGGACGAGTCAGTGCTCACCAACAGGCAGTTAAAACGATCTGTAAGTACAGATCAGGTTTCTGATAGATGCTGAACTTCATCTTTTATTCCTCTGGCAGGAGAGTAAGTACCTACCTATGCACAGGCACACAAACCACCACCACCCATTGTGCAGAAATCTGGCTGATCTGCACCACTGCCTTGCAGATCATTGGGCTGGCCTTGTGCAGTCTGTACAAATACACGGGCAAACAGAAAAAACAAGAAGTACAGTTCTCCCTAAATAGTTTATCTGAAATCTCACTTCTGCCAAAACTCAAGTCTGTAGTCTGGTGATTTCATGGCCATATTACTATAATCTCATTTCTGAGCCTCTGAAAACAAGTTAGGTAACACTCAAAGCATCTGTGGTGGTTTGGGGCTTTTTTTTTTTTTTAGCCAGGCATGAAATAGCAGGATTTTTTTACATGCTGGACTTAAAACCAATGTATTACATAATTCGAATTCTGCAAACCCGCAAGTGTTAATAGATGAATATATCAGTCAAGTTAGCTATTTAAAGGAAATAAAATAATACCATTTTGTTGTCAATATGCCTTTACATAATCAGCCATTTCAGACCTATATGTTATACACCTTAACTAATCACAGAGACAAGTATACTCAGCTCTCCTATTCATCCTTATTTTCTTGACCAGAGGCCCAATATGGAATACTGGATTTCTTGTCCCTCACAGTATGCACTTTGCAGACAATAACAAAATTACATCAAATGAACATTTAGAAAATTTTAGGTGAGCATAATAATGTCTTAAGTCTTGATCTGGCAATGACATCCACATCTGCAGATCAAACACCTATACCCACAGAAAACTCACAACTAACCTAAGCTATATAGCACAACTTAGCGCATCAGTACTTTTTATAACATGATCACTGTAAATATTACTACTTCAGTTAAATACTTCAGAGTATTAACAGTAATACAGAACAAAGACATATACAAATGGGGAGAGTAGAAAGAAATGGCTCATAAGTATTTCTCTCTCACCCTCCTTAGCCCCTGCTTCAGCAATCCAGATATTCCAAAAATACTTTTTCAACACTTGAGTAAAAAAAATTAAAAGCCTGATTGTTATGAAAATGTAACAGTAATTTGAAACTCAGGTAAACTGACAGTTTGTTTTCTGCTCAATCAAGATTCTTTTTCAGTTCCCCATAGGGTATTGATGCTGATGTCTAACTGCTGTTAACTAATAATAACAAATATTTCAACATTACTATTCACAAGAGACCACAGCACATACAAACGAGAAGTTATAAAATATGTGAGAATAATATCCTGTTTGCAGCATCTGGAGCAGGCACTGTAGTGAAGAGACAGAGACCTAAATCTCAGCCCTGCCCAGGCACAGCTTTTCATGTCTCCCAACATAAACTGCTTTTTCATGGGCCCGGATCCTGGTAGCTCTCCAAGGAACTGATATATAAAACTGCAAACTGACTAGAAACTAGAAACACTGGAGCGTGGTGCGAACAGTTTAGAAAATATAATCAGCTTCTAACAAATAAAAATACATTATGCTAAACGGGTAGTTCTGTGAAAGTCCCAAAGCAGCTATTTTTCCTTCTGTTCAAAAAATCCCTATGCTCCTTACCTGGTAAAGCTCTTCAAGGTTGTATTTAATAGAAATGCTACTCTGTATGGCTCCCACCGCTTCATGAAGTTTTTGCCAGGTGTCCTGAGTATAATTATCTGGTAATTTGGGTCTTTCTGTGAAGGGAGATACAGGTAGTTGAAAACTAGCTGTCCCAATGGGACTCTGTAGCAATCTATCTCACCCTGCTTCATTAAGCTCTGCTGAGCCATGTTGTGCTTGACATGCCTGGCACAAGGAGAGGCTTGCCAACTCCACCCAAGCCTACGAAACCTTTGCACGGTGCCGCTGACCCTGCAGCCGGCGGCCCCGCACACGCCGGGGAGCGCAGACCCTGCCCAGCAAGAGCGGAGGCGGCACCCGCTGCACGGCTGTTGCGTTTTACCCCCCGCGTCACTTTCAGCGAGGTAACCCTCGCCTGGTTTTAATTAGTTTTGACACTAAGGTGGCTTTTCTGACCGCTTTCCACTGTCGCCGCTGCCCCCACGCACGGAGCCCCACGCGTGTCCCCGTAAGCTCTTAAACAGGGACAGTGACGGCAGCAGGGCGAGTTATCAGCGCGGCGGCAGACTCCCCTCGCCCAGATAAGGTGGCGGAGCGGGTGACAGCAGCGGGGCCCCCCCTGCCAGTGGCCCTGTTCGGTGCTATTCGGCCGGAGGCTGCCCGCCGCTGGGAAAGGAGGGGAGCGACAGCGGCCCGGCCCGCGGTAAACAAAGGTCGCTGCTGGGCCGGGCGCACCTGCCGGGACTGAGGCCCCGGCCTGCCCCGTACCCACCTCTGAAGTTCTTGATCACGAGTTTCTTGGAGGGGGCGGTCGCACCTCCCCCGCCTCCGCCACCACCTCCTCCCGCGGCGCGGGTGGCGGCGGCCAGCGAGGCGGGCTTGGTGAGCCCATTGGTGTGCCCCACTAAGTGCGGCTTCTTCTGGGGCTCGTCCGCCATCTCCGCCCCGGGCGCCGTGTCCGGCCGGGGCAAGGCGCTGGGCTGGGCCGGCTGGTCCCCGCCTCCGCTCCCCTCCTCCTCCTCCTCCTCCGCCACCACCCAGCTGCCCTCCCCCACCGCGCCGGCTGTCCGCGGGTGGCTGCCAAGTGCTGCCGGGCCGGCAGTCACCGACAGCCGCCTACTTCCACCCGCCCCTGTGTGCGTCTGCATCTGCCCCCGGCTACGGACCGACCACGGTGCTCGGGAGAGAGGGAAGCGCCAGCACCGCTCACAAGATGGCTCCCCGTGCCCGCCGGGGCAGCCCCCCGCGGGGCCAGGCTGGCGACAGCGGCTCTCCGCCATTCTCTCTCGGCCTCTCGGCTACCCCCGCTCCGCCTGTTTGTTGGCGCCCGGCGCGAAGACAAGGGGCGGCCGGAGCAGAGGCCGAGGTGCAGCCGCGCCTCGCACTCTGACCTATCCTCCACAAGCCCCGAGAGGTCCCCCGCGGGGTCGTGGCCACGAGCAACCACCGACACAGCCGGGCCCGCCGAGGTTCACGCGTGTCAGAGAGCAGCCCACCGGCCCGTCCCGCCTACAGGCCGCTCTCACGCCCATGGCGTTGAGAGAAGCAGTTCGAAATGTTAAAACACTCGATTTAACGTTTTGGACGCAACTCCCGAGCGGCCCCGAGGTTCCCAGAAGCAGCCGGGGAGGGGAGACAGGCGGTCGAGAGCGGCCACTCTCCATGGGAAGGGACACGGGGCTCCTAGCACCCGGGCGGCGCTGGGCACAGGGCTGGCTGCCCGGCTCCTGCACTAGGTGAGGGCACAAGGCCGAGCGGGAGCGACCACTCACAGAGCACCGACCCCACCAACCGCAACACACAAGATACAAACCACCCCCAGCCCACCCCTCCACACGAGGTCTATCCCTGAAGCACGCCTTCGGTCCCGCCCACCGCGCTCTTCCATTGGCTACCTGGGCAAAGCCACGCCCTTTAGACTCTCACGTGGCGGGGGAAGAGGAGTAGCAGCAGCTATTGCTGGAGGGGAGAAACTGGGAGGGATCACGTGACTTCCCACGCCTGCGGGGCGCTCTTCGGCGGCCAACCGGCGCCGGTACCGGAAGTGTGGCGGACGGTACCGGAAGCATAGTACGGAGTGCTGGGAGTGCCGCGCCCTGCTCTCAGGTTGAGTTTGCTATGAGGTAGGGGTGGCCAGGCCCGTCGGGCGGAGGGGTGTTGGGTGTGAGGGTGTTCCGGTGTCCTTGTCCGCCACTGCGTTCCTGCTTCTTTCAACGTGTGCCCTCCGCTGTCGGGCCCCGCGGGCTTGCGGGGTGCTCTGCCCTCTCCAGGCCTTTGTGCTGAGGTTGCTCTTCCTCACGCTGCTTCCCCTAGCAACGGAGTATGTGTATATGTGCACCCTGCTCTGCTTCCCCTGCGGCTGCGGTCCCGTTCCTGTAGGCTGGCGGCAGCTGTCCGCTAGCGAAAGTCTCGGTCAAGTCATCCCGGCTCTCCTCCGGGTGAAAAGGGGTCAGTGGTGGATATTCTGGCTTGCTGTTCTCCTAAACGCCTGTTCGTTTTGCAGAATGTGATACGACCGCCTTTTGTTGGGCACTCCTGCCTATTCGACTTGTGTTTTAATGGCGCACATCACCATCAATCAGTATTTGCAGCAAGTAAGCAAGTTTTGTTTTGTTTTCATCTGTGGACACTGTATGTGGATACATTTACTTTACTAAGTATGTTATTTTCTTAAAGTAGTAATCCAACCTAGAATGTGTGATGTGGTAAAGAAATATGCTCTTTAAGTCTATACTAAGTGTACCGGCTGTGTGCCAAGAATGTATTCTTGGAATTTCTGAAAAGTGTGATGATTAGTGATGTAATGGATAGTAAAGTAGTTTATCTGTAAGAACTGATGTGGGATTGTGCAGAAACAAATGCAGCTCAAAGACTGAAGAAACGGAGAGATTTAAGAAGTACAAAAGTGTGGAGACACAGTGTGTATGCATCCTGGTTTCAGTTGGGATAGGGTTAATGTTCTTCCTAGCAGCTGGTGCAGTGCTGTGTTTTGACTTTAGTCTGGGAACAATGATGGTAACAATGGTTTAGTAGTTGCTAAGCTTGGCTTACCCTGATTGAGGACTTTTCAGTCTCATGCTCCGCTGGTGAGGAGGGGCACAAGAAGCTGTGAAGAAACAAAGATAGGACACCTGACCCAAACTAGCCAAAGTGGTATTCCACACCACAGCACGTCATGACCAGTATATAAACAGGGGGGAGTTTGCTTGAAGAGACTGACTGCTGCTTGTGTCAGGCTGGTGGTGGTGTCAGCGGGTGGTGAGCCATTGTATTACTATGCTAAACCCATGTAAATTGTTTGGGGATTCTCTGGTTTGCTTGTATCCTGCAAATAAGAAAAAAAACCACAGTAGTGTTCACCCTACCTTCTCCCTGATACCCTTTTCAAAAAACAGGTGTATTGAAAGCACAGCATTGATTTGTTTAGTTTAAAACCTTTGATAATGTTCTAATGGCTATTGATGTGTATGCAAATGGTAACAAGAAGGTGGCTTCTGTAGTTATGTGCAAATATGTTGTATAGCAGTGTCTGGATTTTACTCTGTAACATGGTTATTTTCTTTGGAAGGTGCAAGAAGCCATTGACAGCAGAGATGGACAGTTTTGTGCAGAATTAGTATCATTTAAACATCCACATGTTGCGAACCCAAGGCTACAGGTGAGAATCTGGTTTTGACCTTAATTTTGTTTTCAGTTTTCCTAGCTCTGTATGGGTTTCTTTCCATTGGAGCTGAATGTCAGAAGTCTGTTTCACAGAGTAGGATCCCCTGGTAGGTTTGTTTCCCTGTTCTTCATACAAGAATAGCTTTTTGTGTTCCACTTTGAATTGTTTTCTGGGTAGATACAGTCTCAAAAGTCTTTCTGGCCAGTTCTACGTTGGTTAGTAACATGGCATAGCGGAAGTGACTATAAAGAGAAAACCAGTGAGTAACAAGAGTCTGGTGTCTGTGCTGTATGCATTTCAGATGCTTTTATTTAAGGTCAACTCAAATCAGGTTCTGGAGAGGGAATACACACTAGCAGTTCATTACACTGGATATGATTATTAATATAATTTAAGGTTCTGATAGATAATAAAGGCACATGCATAAAACTGCCATGAGAAAATATCATATGATGTTGCATTGCATGTTTTTATAGTATTTAATTGATGTATTCTTTACTTAGCTTCCGTCACCGGAGGAGAAATGTCAACAAGTCTTGGAACCACCATATGATGAAATGTTTGCAGCCCACTTAAGGTAAAGATGGACCAGGAATGTGAAGACAGCTGTGAGGCATCCAGCAGGGTGGGGAAGGATATCCTTGAGTGTACTTAGTTACTTTAAAAGGCTTACATGTGAAAACTTGATATTTATTACTCTTAAGTAATGCTAGAACTGCAAGAAGTAAAGACCACCTCTTTCCTCTCCACGTAAAGTTTGCTTTATGTGTATCTGACAGTCATTCTGTACAGCCACTGACACAGTTTTGGTTTTGATGCCTGCTGTTTCTTTTGTTCTGCATTTACTAGCTACATGAGAATTTAGAGTAGAATAAATAAGAGAAATATTTTTAAAGGTTATTTTAGTCATACAAGTGCTCTTAAGAGAGCTTTAGGACCTAAGTAATTCTGTGAGACTTTTATTCAAAATATTTCTTCATTAACATAATCTTTTGTTTCAGTAATCTTGGAATCTTTTTATCTTTGCTAATCTTGGCTATAGTTTCAGTAAGCATTAGCATGTTATGGTTCATACTGTACATATTATAGCAACAAATCCCCTTTCATCTCTTGGATCAATTTTCTACAATTCTCAAGCTTAGTTCTGTGTGCCATTTTGTTAGGAAAATTTCTAATCATATTTCTGTGTCTCTTGAATAAACTGTAAAACTCTATTCCTGTTAAGAAGCAAAAAGAAATATTTGTTTTATGTGTATATATTTTCTGATGCACTAATGCACTTTTTCTCTGACAGGTGTACTTATGCTGCTGGAAACCATGATTTCATAGAAGCATATAAATGCCAAACAGTTATCGTCCAATATCCTTTCACATGAATCTTATATATTGTTTTCAGGTTAGCTATAAGGCTTCCTGTAGGAAAGTTGTCTTTGCCTCTTTTAAAATGTAATAGAATGTGGTGTGCTTCCTGATGCATTTCCAACTATTTCAGTTCTTAAGCAAGGAAATACATATACACTCTTCTGCTTTCAACTTTCTGTAGGACTAAGAAGGAATCTGTTGTTTGGCTCTAAAATAGAAATTATTTTATCACAGAGTATAGGAGATCTTCAAATCATTAATATACCTCCTAGTTTATACTTGGTCAGAGAGGAAGATATTGATCAGAAAGCTGCTATCTTATCTCTGAGTGGCCAGTGTTTCTGCCTGCTACTGCCACACCAAGGAGCACGTGGCTGTGCCCACATTTTTCCCTAGTGTGTCTTTGCATGCTGACTCACCTGTTTGCTGCTTTTTTTGGTTTCTACCTTTTCACATAATAATATATGGTACCATTCAACTGCTTATTTTTAAATATTCATTTAATACTATTTTATATTCTCCTAAATACAATACATCTTTCCTGCGGGCATTTCAGGCCCATAAAGAAGAAAACTGGTGAGTACATCATAGAGAGCTGCTAGAAGCTAGTCTCTTCCCTAGTATAATATCATAGTAGTCAAACTAAAATTTTTGCCTATAATTTTTATTTATCCCCAGTGATACTTAATTTAGACTAATTGGTTTTGCTGCCTGTTTGAATTTTTATGTCCAAAAGCGTGAAAACTAAACATCTGAGCTGAATTTTGTAGAATAAGCCATAAGTAAATACATGAAAAATTTGCTCAAGGTGAGATGGCATTTTATTTAAGCCACATTAAAAGAGGTTTCGGAATTAATTCTTCCTCCAGTGTAGGTTTTTGGAAATGGTGAAATCTTGAAGACCTTTCCTTTCAGAAAGTGCATCCTTCCTTATTTAAAGGTAGACTTTTCTAGTCTTATGACCAACTAGCAAAAAAAAAAGTTATATTTCTCATGTCTCATTATTGTGTGATTGCACATACTAAGTATACTATGTTTTACTTTTCCAGGGCTTTACCTATTATGTATGCTGTAGCCCTCGATCTTCGAATTTTTGCTAACAGTGTAAGTAGATCTGATTAACAGCCTTATTACTTTCATCTGTTAGGAGTTTCTGTGCTGGAAATATATCAGGCTTTATTACATAGCGTAATTTTGCTCAGCAGTATTCAACTCATTGCTTAGGATTTTGTTGACACACGGAATTCATCCAGTCCTGTTGAAAAACTAGATTGCTCAGTCTGCCTACCTCCCATGCACAGCTTGAACTAGAGAGGTTCTGACGACTTGCATGTAACTCACTGTAGTTGCTTAGAGCATGTGAAGTGATTAAGTACTGTCTTTATAGAGTAGCATGGTGGCACACCTCACTATTTCCATGTGTTATCCTTGGGCTTTGATGGATATGTTTATAAGGGTGGAAATACACGGATGACTGAGGTAGTCTAATAATTCCCCGCATATGAAGAGGGAAATGTCTGCCTCTATTTCTCTTTTCCAGCTGCATGTACTGCTTCTGATGCTCATGGGAGCCCTTGCTGAGCCCATACAATGGCTGATGAACAAAAACAAACAAACAAAAAATAGCCAAACAAAAAACCCCAAGCAAACAAACCCAAACGAACCAAAACTCAGTTTTACATTAGTTTTCTCAGGCTAGTGATTTGAAGTAGCTTATGTAAGGATCTACTGAGAACTGCTAGGCCAAGGTAAGTGTCAGGGTCATAATCTTGCTTTTAGTCACTTTACCTGAAGAGGTAAAGTTAGAGGTCAAGTTACCTTATTACATTCAAAAGATGCTGATACAGAGAAGACTTCTGCAGCAAAGGTTGCAATTCTTTTTCTCTTCTTTGTGTTTCAGCTAGTGACAGTGCAAGTGTTATAATAAAACTTTTAGAAAGCACATAGTAAATAAATTTATTTCCAGCACATGCACTCTTTATTAAGCTCTGCATTAATCAGTGCATGGGTCTTTTCCATATGTTAGCAACTCATTTCTTAGTCCTGAAGCTGTAACATCTGTTTTTCATTTCTTTTGAAAGTCCCCAGGTTTTAGTGTGTTATTACTAGAAAATGTTGAATATGATTTAGAGAAAACATCTAACCTTTGGCTGTGGAGAGAAGTTTAATTATAAATTCTAAAACTCAAACTCCATAACTGGGAGGGAATAATTTTAGTTTTCTTTTGTTCAAAAGACCTTTTTTTTTATTTTTTATTTTTACCAGACTCTTTGTCTTTGAAAACTTGAGTTGATGTGTTAATGTTCAAATTCAGCTATCGGATCATCCTGACTTTAGTTTTCTGAAAGCTGCATTAAGCTTAGTGGTGCTAAAGGTAATAGGTCCTCTTGTGCATTTGGTTTGGTAAATGTTTAGGAGCCCAACTGAGTGTTGTCTTTTATTCTGTGAGCTTGACTGCCTTCTAGATTTGGTGGATAGCAGCCATGACCAATCTACTGCTATAATACTTCATGAAATGCTGTGTTAGGCAACTAAATTCTTTGCAAACCAGTGAGCCAGGATGTAGAATTACATGTTGTTTCTTGTTGTGTGATGGTAGGCAGATCAACAGCTAGTGAAGAAAGGGAAAGGCAAAGTTGGTGACATGCTGGAAAAAGCAGCAGAACTGCTGATGAGCTGTTTTCGAGTCTGTGCTAGTGACACGTAAGTGAAAGATCTTCTGTAAAACTTGCAATATTAAATTGTTAAAAGTTAATGAATTTTACATAAGATTTACCCACTTACTGAGACTATTTCTAGGTAAGGATGAGCATTTCTGAGGCTTTTTTCCTTTCATTTATAGTCTGTTCTCTCTTGACTGTTAACTGTAGCTGGAGAGACCCCCCTTCAGGTGTAACATTCCTAGCAGATGTTGCTGGGAGGGACCAATTTTGTCCTTGTTTCTCAGGAAAGATCACTAATGCTTTTGTGCCTGTTTATTTGTGAAGTTTGCTTCATTGCCATTAGATGGAAAAAAAGTGACTCTTTGGTTTCCAGTCTTGGCAATTTTAACATTTCCAAAGCATAGTAAATGGTGTTTTCCCACCTTTCTTTCACCTTGAATATTATAAGGAACTTCTATACTAGTGTATGTGTTATCTGCAGTCTGGAGTGAGAACCCTGATGCAGATGAATAATATTTTGCATGACATCTTTTTATTACATTAATAAAAAAATGTAGCAGAGCTGTTTATATTTAAGATGGAAACACATGTTCTGTTTTGACAGTGCTGGTATAGTTTAAGACGATGAGTTTGGCCTTGGCTTTTATTTTTGGACACCTCTTTTCACCCTGAAAATCTATAAAATATCTATGGAGGGAATTTATCATAAGGACAAAGTAATTATTTTCTTACGAAGTCCAGTACTAGTAGTTTTTTTCTTTTTGTATGACAGTCGAGCAGGCATTGAAGATTCCAAAAAGTGGGGCATGTTGTTTCTTGTGAATCAGCTGTTTAAAATCTATTTTAAGGTAAGGTTCAGGTTTGGTAAACTGTGGTTTGTATTTCTTATTTGAAGTCAAACCCACTCTTTTTTTGTATGATAATATCTGTCTATCTACACTCTCTGAGTAAAATATAATTATTTTTTTTAACAGATCAACAAGCTCCATTTGTGTAAGCCCTTAATTAGAGCAATTGACAGCTCAAATCTGAAGGATGAATATAGTATGGCACAGAGGGTTACATACAGATACTATGTTGGACGCAAAGCCATGTTTGACAGTGACTTTAAGCAAGGTACCATGTTCCCGTAAGATAGATTTACTTGCGGCTTGGTGTGAAATCTGGCTGATGCTGTGTATGTGTGTGTGGGACTCCAAATGTGTGTAGAAGGTGCAGTTGTGTTTTCACTGATTAAATGAAAATTCGTGGTGAAAGATCCAAGGTCCAGAGGCTGAGTCAGATCCGAGATAAAATTATATGACTTCTAATTGTAGTATATGCCCGGTCTCAAAATAATTATGTCAGTGTCTCTGTTGTACTATGCATTATAAGAATACATATAGTATGTGCATAATAAAATGCGTAAACATCCAAAAGAATAGGTTTGTAATAGATTTCACCGAGGCTTTGCAACTTTCTTGTCCTCTTCAAGTTGTAGTATACCTTGTAGGAAACCTTTAGCAGTCTGTACTGTAGAATTTGTTTCTCATCATTGGAAGATGTAGAAACCACATTTCTGAGACTTTCTGAAGGAGGGCTTGCTTTTCTGGTAACACATTGTATTTTGTGTGAATCCTCAATATTTCTTTCAGCATTTTTCTTAATGTATTTTGATTAGTATGATTCTTTTTTTTTATATATAATTTAAAATATAATGTGCTCAAGAGATGGATGTTGAGCGCAGAACTTGGGTTACAGTTTTAACCAGTTCTGATGTTAACTTGCATTACTGGTACTTTTATTTGTGTCTGCAGCTGAAGAATATCTGTCATTTGCCTTTGAGCACTGCCACCGCTCAAGCCAGAAGAACAAAAGAATGATTTTGATCTACCTGCTGCCAGTAAAAATGTTGTTGGTGAGTAGATGTGACTCTTCTAAATACTTGGGGGGGGGGGGGGGGGGCAGATAACCAAACTCATGCTCAGTGTTGTTCTTGGTTTTCCATTATTGGAATTCAGAGGCTATCTGTGCCTGACCCCTGTAAGAGCCAGCATATACACTCTTGTTGCTTAAGGGAAAAAAAAAATGTTGAATTGTCATTTATAGCAACACAGGAAAGGAGAAATGGAAAAACAAGCAAACAGAAGTCCCATCCTCCTTCCTGCTTACCTTCCTCCCAGCCCTCCTAAAGATGCAACCTAAAGTTACTCCTTTAATAAAGATAACTTTTGAGTTCTTTGGAGAAGCACTTGACAGTGTAACTTAGGTCATGTTACAGGGTACCTGCCTGCTGATCAGGTGCCCAGGTAGGCCAGGGAATGAGTGGATTCATTAGTACAAATCTGTCTCCTTCTTTAACCTGGTAAAAGGAAGCAGGATGTACAAATAAATGGCTGAAGACTGTTGAGGAGGGTTTGCCACTGGAGAGAAAGGATTCCTGTCTTTGAGTTTTCTATTTGCACCTTGTACATTTTCCCATTTGAGGCATGTCGGAAGGAACGTGAAGTACAGCGTTCAGACGAACAAATTAGTGAAGGCTGGTTACTATTTGGTCATTTCATCTTTGTATTAAAAGAATGAAGCACATCTCTGCTTCTTCTTCCTGTCCTGTTGTGTGCTGTGCTAGCATTCGTGTATCCCTGAGTTAGTGGGATTATGCTAACAATTAATTTGGTGTAACTGAGTGCATAAGAACTAGATTGTAGAGGTTCCTGCCCCTTTTACCAAAGTTACCCATGGAGAATGCTACTATCACCTCCTGAAAGATGCCATCTTCTACCTTCAAGCTGTTTGTGACCATCCTTCCTTTTTCACTTAATGCTCTCTTTCCAGTCCTTTGCAGTGTCAAGCTGTTAAAGGGAAAGTGTAGTCGGTATGATAATGGGCTTCTGGTTTTCATTTTTTATTTATTGACTTTCTTACTGGTTGTTTTCAGATCAGTGGTAGGGTTGATAAAGAAAAACAAAGTCTTCCTAAAAACTTTGTCCCAGTGCTGACTGGGTGCCATGAATTACTGTGGCTTTTCTGGAGCAGTTCTAGTGTACAAGAGGCAGTAAAGAAACTAGATCAAGGTCCAGTTTTACAGCTGCTTTGTTTGGTTTTTTGTTAGTTTTTTTTTAATCAGGCTGAACAGTAACACTCACTTTAAAATATCGTGGATGGGTGTTTTTTATTCCTAGCAGCTCTTGATAAACATGCAGCTGAGTTCTGCTCTCAGCTAATCCTCCAATGAAGAAAGGAGTTTCCAACAGCATAGTATGATGGTAACTAAAAGTCTGACCACGTTGGTGTGCAATCTGATCTCTGCTGTGCAGGGGAAGAAAAAACAAAGTTTCTGTTTGGTAGTGGAGTGGTTAAATATTACCTGATCTAGCAATGTGTACTATTTTTGTTTCTTTAAATTTAAGCTTTCTATCTCTTGTCTGTGTGTGTGTGTGTGTTTTGAGAGGGCATTTTTATTTTCACATGGAGGCATAGTGAAGGAAAAATCTGGTACAGACTGAGCTACCACTTGACAGTGCAGCAGCACTGCTTGTATTATTAGCAATGCTTGGGATTCTCATGGTTCTTCTGTTGGCAGATTAGATCATACAGCCATGACATAAAATTTGGTTCTGCCTAGGCATCGTGTCACAGGATCTTGATTTTATAAGTTTAATAACTGTTCCTCAACATTAAGAAATATGAAGACTCCCTAAACCATGATAAATGGGTAGCTATAGTGAGTTGAACTATAAGGGGTTTGGTGAGGGCAAGGGGGTTGTCTTACACAGACTTTTATTCACCTCATAGTCTGTAGAAGAAAAAAGTGGCTAAACATTTGTCTTTTTCTTTAAAATTTGTTTTCATAGCTTACTAGATTACATTTAAAATGCATTTGACTTCACCCTGGAAAATTTGGAAACTGTTTTATTTTTCAGGGCCATATGCCAACAGTTCAGCTCCTAAAAAAGTATGACCTTCTGCAGTTTACTGAAGTAAGAAAGGCTGTAAGGTATGATGATTGTTTTGTTGCATTGTGTGTTAGTTAAAAAGTATTAAGTAAGAGGTATTTATTTATTTGGGATGATCGAGGAGGGTGGAAAAGGATATTCCTACCAAGTCACATGAGTTCTGTTCTCATTTGGGAGACACCTTCTCATGTTTTCCTTTCTTCATCCTTGTAGTGAAGGCAATCTTCTCCTACTGAATGAAGCTCTGACAAAGCATGAGACCTTCTTTATTCGATGTGGAATATTTCTTATCCTTGAGAAGCTGAAAATCATCACATACAGAAATCTCTTTAAGAAAGTGTAAGTGTAACAGAACCTAGTTTTTCTTTTATTTTTTCTTTTTTTTTCCAAAAGCAGGTTTCATATGGTTTCACCTAGGACTCAGACAGAAATATATATGCAGCTTAGTTCTCTCTGACAGAGCTGAATTCCTGTTAAAATTAATTTATTGTAGAAAGGCCATTTTTCTAAAACCAGAATTTTTAAGTGATTGTTTCTCAATAACAGACTTTTTTCCTGTTGTTTCTTTCAGATATTTACTACTCAAAACCCATCAGCTGTCTCTAGATGCCTTTCTTTGTGCCCTGAAATTCATGCAAGTAGATGATGTTGATATTGATGAAGTCCAGTGCATTTTAGCTAACCTTATATATATGGTAAGTGCTGACCACTTGTTATCTCCTCCTTCCAGATTTCAGACAGTAAAAAATACTAGGTAGAGAGTGAAAGTTTAGTACAAAAAAGTTATCAGTAATCCGAGGTTTTCTTGTGTAAAAAAAACAAACAAACAAACTCGCCCACCCAAAAAAAACCCACAAATTTGATTCACTTATGCCCAAAGTTAAATGTTTTCATTTGCCCTGAGGCTTCTTCTAGTTCCTGCCTCTTTTGCAGGAATCTGTTAAAATTAAAGTTGAATTTTACATTACAAATTCAGTACTGTCATTTCTATGCATGCATAAATACTGATTTAAAAATAAAAAAAAAAGTAACTGGGACCAAAGGGGTTTGTTCTTCATTTGAAGTAGAAGACTCTTGACATTCTAGCATTATTAAAAATTAAAGGCAGATATCATTGAGTTTGCTTCACATTTTGTCTTTAAAAGGATATCAACTACTCATGAACAGGTAAAGACTTGAAACCTAGAGATTTCTAGTAAATCTGAAGTTTTGGAGCAGCATTACTGTGTCAGCAAGAAAATGAACCACTTCTCTTTCTGAAACAGATTATTTGGTGTGGTTGAGGAGTAACAGAGGGTGGGATTAGGTCACTGGAAGACTTCTTTCAGAGTTATAACACTGTGTCTGAAAAGGAAGTACTATATCGTCACATATGCACTATGTGATGAATTAAAATCCTCATTTTAAAGTAGGAAATGTAAATTTAGGAACTCTTCTGTAGAGCTCTTTACAAGGAAATGTAAGTACACCAGTAGGGGGCCCTGGGAACAGGTTCTCAATCTGACAGCACTGTTAGTGTGCAAACACAGTTATGGTTGTGATAAATCAGATTCTTACAGATACCAAGTGCAGTAGTTCAGTGGTAATTCAGTATACACACATAGCTTGACATAATTTGAAGACAGTGGAGGTTGTAGGCATTGTGCTACCAGCATTGTGTTACCAGTACTAATGCTGTCTTTTTCTTGTGCCAGGGTCACATTAAAGGCTACATATCTCATCAGCATCAAAAGCTTGTGGTCAGCAAGCAGAACCCATTTCCTCCGCTGTCAACAGTGTGTTGAGTATTGCATCGTACCCATGCAAGTACTTTTCAGATACTTGGCTTGTCCAGTTGGACTGCTCCTAATCACACTGAGAACACTGCAAATGACCTGGTTCCTGTCCAGGACTGGAATACCAGGAAATCTTTGTGGCTCCTTTCCCAGAATGACCAAGACTGCCAGTGTTACAAAGTGCATTGGAGTGAAATGCTAGCTTTTTATTAGTAGTTTCTGCAGGCTTTCTGATAATTCAAAGTATTTAATGAGTAAATAAAGCAAAACATTCCAAATTCCTTCCAAACTCTTAAAAGCTTTTATAAAGAACTTTGTGTTCCTATTTCTGCATTTATTGTTCAGAGAGAAGTATCATCTTTTTTGACTTGTGTT
Organism: Melopsittacus undulatus; assembly: GCF_012275295.1. Lineage (NCBI taxonomy): Eukaryota > Metazoa > Chordata > Aves > Psittaciformes > Psittaculidae > Melopsittacus > Melopsittacus undulatus. The sequence continues at coordinate 60,208,493 of NC_047528.1, read as the reverse complement.
AATCCGTTCTTTAGAATGGAAATTTTACTTTTTTCTTGGTTTCCCTTTTTTTTTTTTTTAGGCCTCTTCAGTAATCTTGCTGGTATGAAGTACCCTCTTCAAGCTTTCTCTAAACACTAGAGATGTGCTTGACACCAAAAGCTTTGCTGTGTCAGTAATACTTACGGGTTCAAGTAAATGTGGGATTTTTTTTGTCTGTTATGTGCCCACAGATGGGTTTGTTGGTTGTTTTTATTTAAATTCTGGTAATATTTAGTTTTTGTTATGATGAACAAAAGTTTGTCTAAGTAACTTATCCATATGTTTGTTTATTCTGCTTCTGGGGTCAACATTACCACTGGATCCATTATCTGAAGTGTTACTGTTTTGAAGGGTTTGTTTGCGGGTGGTACAATGTAACCATAGTTATGGGATTATAGTTTTGGGTCTTTTTATATTATTTTTATAGGAATTAAAACAGTTTTGGTGGGTTTTTTTGGGTTTTTTGTTGGTTTTTTTTTTTTCAATTCTATAACAGTTGGGCTTTATTTTACCCACTAACTGACAAGGACTTGATTCATAAGGGAAAGCCCAGGTACCATATAAGAGGGGAAGCATATTTTTAGTGTGATGATAGTGTCAAGTCCTACATTAACATAGGCATTTAAAGGCTTGGAGTTCCTCTGGTCCTCATAAATTTTACTTGTATAGATGCTGACATTGAATTTGCTGACTCAGACCTCAGGGTAACAGGAGACTCACTTACTTCTAGCAACATTTAAATCTCAGAAAAACATCAATGCTTTTAGAGTTTTAAGATTAACAATTCTAGGAAACTTGAGTCAGTTTTTAATAAAATAACTAGTTTTACTGCATTATGACTTTCACAGTTCTGTGTGTCAGCTGAAGGAGAAAAGACGGACGGGCTTTTTGGTGTGAATTGGAGTTACATAACATCATTGCAACTTCCATGTGCTGCAAATCGTGATAGAGAATCAAATGGGTGTACTGCCTCCATCCAAGTGTTTTCTTGCAGTGATTGGAGGGGGTTTGGTGCTGGAGGGTTGGTTGTGTTTGTGTCTTAGTTCATTTTTTGTTTAAACCATACCATATATCTTGCAGTGTTAGTGAATAGAAATGTTTCCCAGTCAGTGTCTTCAAGTGGCCAAGATCCCAGGATACCAGTCAGAAACCAAGTGTCCTTATACTTGGTAGCCAAAAAGCTTCCTCCAGCCAGTTGTTTGTCTACAGCCTCCTGAAGGTGTCCACAGAACTGCCTGTTTGTGAGGCTTATGTTGAGTCTTTGTTTGCAGTCCTCAGCAGGGAGATATGAAACCTGTAACTTATCACCATGAAGTTCATCACCTTCCATTCTCCAGCCACTGACTGTACCAGGCAGCTTTGGAATTAAAATGTGTTCTGCAAAGTCTCTTTCAGGGGTGCATACAGGCAGCTGGTGGTTGTTGCACTCAACATGCTCTTGGAGTTGCAGTAATGCAATATCATTCTCACCAGTGTCTTCATCGTAGCGGATGTGTATGTGTGTCTCATGAACTTGCATTATCTTCTCAGTTCCACTTGTTCCATTAGACCCTGTGAAGCAATGACATTTCACTGCACTCAGGAATAATTTATGAGATCTGAAGACTGCATGCAATTTGACCAAGAAATACATGCAGTAGAGAAACTAAAGGTGCTCTTCCTTGAAACCACTGCAGTAAACTAGGGATGATACCCTTATAGCTTTTTAATGCTGTGTAGAATCATGCATAATTTCAGCAGAAAGGATAGAATCCCAATAAGAGAAGTAAGTTTTGGCATGAAATAAAAGCCACCTCTAAATCCCTCTCATTTGTCTTATCCCTAGGTGCTGAGTTCTGAATTGCATTCAAGAGGCAGTTGCCTCTCTGCTTGATTTACAGGGGCATATGGAGCATCTGTAGTTCTAGCTCAAGATACTTTACTCAGATGCTTAAAGGAAACAAATCTACTGTCATCCCATTTAATATTTTTATACAGCAGAAATTTTAGTAAGCTTTTTTTAAATTGAGCTTGTCAATACTAAAATGTGCTGCAACAGGAGAAAATGTGTTGGATCACCTACCAGTGCCAACCCTGACTTCGAAATGCCCGTGCAAAAGAGCACACTCTGCTGTAGTCAACACAAAGTTACTTTTTAGCAGCACTCCTCCACAGAAACCCTTCCCTTCGGAGTTCAGCAGCAGGACCTAAGAAAATGCAAGTGGACAATAGATAGCACTGTTCATGTGAGGCTGAGTGTTGGGATTCATGAATTGCTAGAAATACCTGCCAGGGAAACTGCTCATTGCTTTTCTTCCTTGTTCCACGTATCATATTATCACTGTCTTGAAGTCTGCCACATGCACATTCATCTAGAAATTAATTTAAAAAGAAAATCAACACCTCAAGCTGTATCATTGTGAGACAACTAATGTCTGCCTTACTTGCTAAAATAGAGACAGGTTTAAGTTTCCTACTGTGTTTTTAGTAGATCTAGTTTATAAGGGGATGAGATTGCATGAGATACCTAGTATGAGCTTGCAAAAATTAAGAAGGCTACTGGTTCAAGCTAATGAATGTTGCAGCAGATGTTGCCCACCATCAAGTGCCTGATCAGAATCAATTGAGCTTTAGACTGTTCTTTAGCATTACTGTTTACCAGGTAGAAAACCTGGTACAGTGAGTGATATATAGGTTAATGCAAGTCCTCTCTGTGGACCCATGTTTAAATGTTCAGATCAAAGATTGCTTCATTTACCACTGTTCTGGCATTTGGGTGGTGGTCCCTACATTCCTCCTTCTTCTGTGCAGCTTGGAAGGTAATATGCTCACTGCTTCAGTCTCAAAGCAGGTTGATCACATCTGGATACCTTATGGAAGTCTGCCCGCCACAGCACTGAGCATATGCCTCCTGTACTTCTGTGCTCACACATACCTAATGCAATACACTGTTTTTTGTCCTTCCCAAGCTCATAGCCGTCGGCACAGGAACAATGGTAGGAATTACTTCCTGGGTAGCAGAAGTGGTGACATCCTTCCTTTGCTTGGTGATGACATTCATTTTTAGCTAAACAGAACAAGTTAGGAAAAAGCATTTGGAACTGTTCAGCTGGAGTATTCTTGCATAGCTTGAGTCATCTTTACTTGGCATTCTTTTTTTACTTGCTTTATGTGGAGGTGGGTAGGGACTCTGCTTTGGCAGTATTTCACACCACATTGTTCGAGCAGAAATTGGAGACAGTTGAGCCTGCAGCGTCCGCAGTCTCTTTGCAAACTGTGCTCACCCAGCACCTTCTTGCACCAGACTGTCTGTGCCTCTGAGTTTTGGGGGCTGTTAGCTAAGGGTCAAATAAGGCCCTCTGTGTGAACCCATGGAAGGATGCCATGGGTTTTCTTTCAGCTCTCTTAAACAAAACACTAAGCATTTGCAACAGAGAGAACTGTTGTGCACGTTAGAAAGGCAGGTATTGCTTGAGGAAGAAGGCTTAAGCTTTCTGCTTTGCAGCAAAATCAAATGCTTAGCTCTTATTCTCACACTTGTGCTAAGAAACTTAGCAGCTGCCAAAGACAAGAAAAAAAGAAAGGGGGTATTACTTGTCATTGTAACATGCTCGGTCAACTTTCCATAGCTGAGCAAACGCTTCTGCACAAAGCAACAGGAGGAACAGCCATTTAACCGTGGATCTAGCTCACAGGTGGAGTAGTGACAAACCTCACTTAAGGTAGCTCCTGCTGAGCAGATCCAGTTCTCAGCACTGGTCCAAGCTGTGTCATCTGTGCTCCCTCAGAAGCTGGTCACAGTCACACCCTTATACAGAAAATGACCCTGCCTTACCCCAGCCAGGGCGTTTTCCACCCCAGGGGATCTCTGAGCCAGCAGAACTACTGATGTAAGGGCTGGAAGGTAGAACCTGGCAGATGTGAAAATGTAGGATCTGGCCCAGGGTGTTTTACATGCCAGAAAGCATCCGTTTTGCTTTACGCCTTTTACACTTCCACTGAAAACAGTTCTGGAGTCCCTCTGTCCTAAGCAATTGCGTTGTGGGTATGTGTGGCCTTGGAGTCAACAGGGGTGGCTTCCCAGGCACTCTGGAACTACAACCCTGCTTCTTCAGGCCACATACTGCCTGGACCTTGGCAGGAGAAGCAGCAGGGAAGTGCAGGTGGCAGTGGCAGGGTTGCCTTTGAAACCCGCCTTTGGAACCCGCCTTTGGACTCCAGGGCAGGGAGGCTCATGGGGAAGAGGCAGCCTGCAAAACCTTGGGATGCCATAACATTTTAGTGGGCAGGCAGCACACATCACCCCTGCTCTGCCAAGAGCAGTGGGCTTTAACCTAAAATCTGATAACTGGCCCTAATGAAAGAGCTGTGTATGTTTCCCAGGGACCCCTTATGACAGGAGGAGATAGAGCTTCTCAGCAGGGGGGTGATGCCTTACCGAAAGCACAGTTCTCTCCCTCGTAGCCCTCTGCACAGGTGCAGGTGTACCCACGGATGCTGTCCTCACACACACCATTGTGCTGGCAGGGGCTCGATGAGCACCTCCTGCCGCCTGGAGCAACACCACAGGAGAGGGATGAGTTACCACCACACTGTAGACCTTTTACAGGTTTGTTTCTTGTCTTGTCAGCTGCCAATGGACGATGTAATGCCAGCATCCAGAGTTTGCAGGCAGCCCAGTAGTTTTTAATGCCTCTTTATCTCACTCAGGTTTAAGTGCTAGGTTTGTATTAGGGAGGTTTTGCTGATAGAGCTCTGCTGCTCTATTGTATCCACAAAGAAGACTTTCTCAGGTCCCAGGTTGTTTCAGAGCAGCCACAAGTTCAGGAAGTAGCCTATTTACTGTGACAGCATCTACTCATTTTCAACTGTTATTCACTTTGCAGTCTTTTTTCTCGTTTACTACTTTTTAAATCCATTCACATCAAAACCTTTCCTCCTGCTTTACTACAGACATGACAAATAGTGACTGACTGGATGTTCCTTGTAGAATAAACTGCTAAAAACGCTCTGAATACCAGCATTGGACTGAATGTTCATAGTGTGACAGTGCTATGAAGGAGAGAAATCAAGAGACTGTCTTACCATAGTAGGCATCCCAAAACATTTGCTGGGGGGGGGGAAAGAAAATAAATTAGTTTTTAGTTCAAAAATAGTGTAATCTTCCATAAATATTTTGATAAACCAAAAAGATTATATGAGAGAACTTATACTGTGGTTTAACACAGCTGTACAGCTACAAATTCTGCCCTGCCAGCAAAATTTGAATAAGATAGGAGGAGTTAGCATCCTGCTTATTGTATTGGTTTAAGAAGCTATAAAAGAAAAGAAACTTCATAGGCAAGAGGGGAACAGCTGAATCCTTCAGCAATACAGCTTTCTGGAAAAGCTGGCTGGCCATTGTCTCTTTAGTGTGTGGCAGCCTGGAAAGTGACCCCATTCATCCTGTCCCATCCTGTCCCATCCTGTCCCATCCCATCCGCTTGGCCCCCAGCAGGTGCTGCTGGAGGCAGAGGGGTCAGCAGAGAGCAGAGCTGTGGGTTACCAGCACCATGTGTCCTGCTTTTCCGTGGGTACTGCAACCAGCTTTGCTGCTTCTTTCCCCAAAGGGACACCTCTCTCCACTCCCTGTACCTCCCCCCAATCATCCTTCCCCAGAGCACAGGGACCACCCATAGGCATGCCTATGGCTGTCACCTCTGCTTTCCCTGCAAACACAGTCTCTGGCCAGGCTCCTGTTAAAAAGCGCAGCATCCACCTCTGTTTGTCAGGAGGGGCTCTTGTATTGGGGGATTTGCATTTGCAGACCAAGTGAACCCCTATCTATATGTCCCACTATTCACTGGTGCCTTGTTTCCCTCCATGCCAACACCTCCTTGCCCCTCCTGGTCCTTAAGGGATGCTAAAGCTGTATTTCTGTGCATGGGCAGGATGAGACAACAGACATAGATTTTTCAACGTAAGGTCCAGGGCACATAATTTTTTAGGAGGGGACTTGAAAAACATCAGAGCTAACCTTTGCATTTCGATTTTAACCATTGAAGACACATGCTTTATACCTGCTGAGGTTCAAAGATCTCTCATGGAAATAAACCCAAACAAATGAAGCAGGCAGTGGAGCTGTATTTGATAGTAAAGGACCAAGGAAGTAATTTTTATTATACAGACAGAAAAACGAAGTACTTACAAGCATTTCATCATTTTCAAACACTTCTCTTGCTTCTTCATGTGTACATCTCTCTTCAAGGCATTCCCTTTCCAAGTTGCCTTGGAGGATCTCCTCCAGATGTAGGGAACTAGCACGCCTCTGTCTCTTGATAACAGTGTTTGCATCAACAGCTGATATAAACACTGGAACATTGTATGACAAAATGCTGATGTAAATACTTAGATTAATTTCCTTGTATACTTTTACCTTTCTTTTAAGAGTTAGGGTTTCAGCCTTATTAAACTCACATTTTGAAAAAACCTTGCTTTCTTAGCCCAAACTCACCTGGGGATCTGTCACGTTTTACTTTTGGGGAGTGTTGGACTTGCACCCAAGCTGGGTGAGTTTGCAGCCCTCCCAACACCTTTTCTTCCTGCACCAGACACACATAGCAGTATTGCTGTGGCACGGTGAGGGAAAGGGGGAAAGTATTACCATAAAGGCAGAGGCTGTTTTGTATGACTGGATGGGCTTTCAGACTCACCAGTGGAAGTGAGAATTATTTGTATTACTTAATGATGATGGATTCAAACCAGTGCCTTTCAGTCTTAGTTCTTGGGTTTTGTTTTTTTGTTTTTTTTTTTTTGTTTTTTTTTTTTTTTTTTTTTTTTTTTTTTTGCTGAGAAGCAAAACCATTACATTGAGTTCTCAATCAAATCTGTCTTAAGGACAATAACTAAAAGCTACCCCTCAGCAGTCCTTGAAGTTAAGAGCTTTATCATATGCCACCCTTTACATGGAAGACACAATAAACTTTTTTATTTGATTAAAGAGGAGAGATCAAAGACATTAAAGTTATCAGACCTTAAAGCTCCTCTTTGCAATGATGCCCACAACAAAATCTCCCTGGCAGCCAGACAGCTGCAGCCATGCTGGACCCTATTGCCTTTGACACTAAACAGCATGTGGCTGTGTGTGTCAGCAAATGTTTGTTAGTTCTGGGCTTGGAGAGTAAATGCATTGGGGCAGGACTGTTTGGTTTTTGGTTTTGTTTTGTTTGTGTTTTATACAGTGTTTGGGGGCCCAGTGCTGCTGGGCACAAAGGTTGAAATGATCAATATTAGAAGTGGAAAAAGTGACAGCAATAACAAAATTATTCTGAAAGTATGTACAGATGCTTTTGAAGGGTACCTGATGAGCAACAGGCTTGCATATGAGATTAAGAAATCAAAAAGGAAAAGCTCCATGATGGTGTTTTACATTTTAAAGCCTTATCTGATACCCCAGCACATATTTCTGCCATGCAGTGGTTCTGGTGTATCCAGCATAACTGGCAGAGCACTTCTGCTGCTGCCAGGGATGTTTTGACTGTCTTAAGCTGTCACCATCTTTTTCCTCCTTGCCTATCTCCTCCTTATTTTTGTCAAACCATGGAGGATTAATACAGAAACATAAATTTCTTCAAGCTATAACAAGCATACATCTCAGCCTCTTTTACTGGACTCTTACTTGTATTTCAGCAGCAACTAGAAATACAGCACAAAATTCTCTTTAATATCTGGGACACTCTTTAAAAGTGGGAAGAAAAGACAAAATACTAGCCTTGTGTAAATTATGTTACTTCAAAATCATATTGCCTCAGTAACCTACTGCCATTTTTACTTAGCTATATGAAATAAACAGAATAAATGTAAGGAAAATAAGGAACAGACAGTTTTCAGTGGTGTCAGCCTGCGCTACAAAGTAAACATGATACAAGGTACACAATTACTGGTGTTTTTAGAGCAGCAGTAGCACAAATCAGAATTAAAACCACAATAAAACAAAGGCCATACCTGTCTGCTCTGTCTGAAGGAAAAGGGCAGAGAGAAGGAACAATATTGTCCAAGAGCACCTTGCCATTGTTACCCTCTGAGCCTAATGGCTGCCTGCCTGCATTCCTGCAGGTCTGGGGGAAATGGCTACATGAGAGATGTTGAAGTTTAAAGTCCAGCTGCTCATGAGAAAACAAAACCTCTCAGGGCAAAGCCTGGCTGCAAGGTCAGTGCATGGGAAAACATGGAAAAACAAACCAAAACCAAACCTCAAACTCATAGTACACCGGCTGAAGGTGGAGCAGGTTTGACAGCTCTGTGGAGAGCTGCTCCAAGAGTTGGGTATTCCACCCACCTTCAATCTATCACTTACTGTAACACAAAACAGCAAGAGATCAACAGTTAAGAATGTACTTTGTACCATATCAGGGTACAAGCTGGATCAGTTTGATGGTTTGGATCTTTATATACTGTCCCCAGAAAACCAAGGCTGAGGTGCACCAGTCAAATCCCATCAGCTTTTGGAGCAACCAAGCAACCAAGGGATTTCTGCCGCAGAGATGTATCTGAACAGATACTGCATTTTTCTTTTTTGCTGTTACGTTTGTACTGCTCAGCTGTGAAGGAAAGCATGGGAAACTCTTCCTGACTTCAGGATCCTGGCCACATATGGACACACAGAGTCTGTGATAGGAGGTGTAAGTACAGAGAGGATCAGAGCCTTACACACATCAGCCAGGGCCAGCCTTCTGCCTGGCCAAGAATGAGAGGAAGGAGTAACCCATTGGCATACATCTGGTTTTGGCTGGGATACAGTTACTTTTCTTCCTAGTATCTGATACAGTGTTTTGCCTTCAGTCTGAGAACAATGTTGGTAGCACACTGGTGTTTTAGTTGTTGTTAAGTAGTGCTTGCCTTTAGTCAAGGACTTTTCAGTCTCTCATGCTCTGTGGTGAAGAGGGGCACAGAAAGCTGGGAGGAAGCAGAGACAGGACACCTGACCCAAACTAGCCAAAGGGATATTCCATACCACAGCACGTCATGCCCAGTATTGAAACCAGAGGTAGTTACCCAGAAGAGATCAATTGCTGCTCAGGTTGGGCTGGGTATCAGTCGGTAAGAAATTGTACTGTCCACCACTCTTCTTTATTGTTTTTTTGTTTGTTTGTTTTGTTTTATACCTCTCTTGTTATTTCCATTATATTATATTATACCTAATTTTAGTTATTAAACTGTTCATATCTCAACCCACGGTTTTTACCTTTTTCCTGATTGTCTTCCCCATCCCACTGGAAAGTGAATAGCTAAGTGGTACTTAATTGCCAGCTGGTGTTAAACCACAACAGCGTGCAATGGCAATGGTAATGCAGGGGGGTTTTTGGCTCCCAGCACAGGAAGGCTCCTGGAAAGAGCAGGAAACCATTTCTACAGTCAAAGCACCAACCAGTGAGAGAAAAAGTGGTGTTTTTTTCAATCCAAGTTAGAAACATAGAGACTATTCTGTGTTTTCATATCATACATTCCCAGCTATTATTTGAGTCTGTAGTTCTTTTAACAAAGTATAATTGATCTGAGCATTCACTAGTAAATCCCCAAATAAACCTTCTTTTTCCATCAATTGCAGCTTTTGAAACCAGCTTCAGTGATTGTTGATGAGGGTGAGAGAAGCAGACTGCATGCCTTGCCAAGGCCAGTCTCTTACTAACCCATGGCTGATGTTACAGCTCATATCATGGACCCTAATGCCTTCAGCAAATAGATAACTTCCTCATTAAAACTTCATTGTGGGAGGGTTTTCCTGCACAGTCTCCACAGGGATGTTCCAGAACTTTACTCCAAGTTAAAACCCTCCTAATATGAAGCTTGATTTTATTCACAGCCAGTTCATAGCTGTGCATATTTATTTTCCCTCTCTGATATTTCTGCAGAACTAATAAATAGAGCCCTCTGTCCTTTTTGGTTAACTGAGTGTCATGCTTTCTTTAGTAAATGAGTTCTCCATGCTCTCCTCAGTCCCCTGAAGCCACCAAACCCCATTGTACCTGTCCCAGACAGGCATTTCTTGGCTCAGGAAAAGTGGGGCTGTTGCCAGTGGTCACATCTGATTGCTGCTGGGGAGGCTCAGCCAGCACCTCGTGTGCCCTGGTGCTGCAGCAGAGGCTCAGTTTACCCTCTTCACTTTGCACAGTGGCTGCATTGCTTTTTCATACTCCTTTGGCTGTCCATCCCCATGGGATCACCTGCCAGTGAGGCTGTTGCTGTAGTCCCTCTGTGGCCTGTGCGTATTCACGTTTCCCTTCCTGTGATAACAAATACCACCGCTGTCCTTATGCAGTAACACAAGTCAGGCTCCCTTCGGCATGAAGAATTAGTCACCACTTGATGTCAGCACAGGACTTCACTGAAACTCGCATAAAAATGCAGACCTGCAGATTTATTTATTTATTTATTTTCACAAACCTATCTCAATCAAGGACCTCTTGTAGGAATAAGATAATTGTTCAGATGAGGTCAATATTAACAACACAGAGCTTCAGGAGCTGTATTCTCACCAGGTCTTAGTTTACAAGGTCATTGTTTCCTTACTGTGTGTTTTTTTGTTTTAAATTCTATTCCTTGATTGAGCAGCTGTGTCCTTGGGAGAAGGCCACAGTGCACTCAGTATGCTATGGCACTGACTTTGCATTTTCTGTATGTATACCAGTGCGACAGGCTTTACATTTTGATTTTGGTATTACTACAGAAAATCGCACAAAGAGAGGGCTCTAAAAAGGGGCAGTCCTTTCCTCACATCTTTCTTTATGAAGAGTTAATGGGGTTTCTTTTTCCATCTCTTTAACTACCATAGTGTACACATGGAGATGTGTTTCATTAAGGAATCCTGCACCCTGTTTCCTGTAGGCTGGTTTAAGGATTGCCTCCTGCTTGAAGGGTAACTAACTCCTTCCAGCACAAAGCCTGCATGTGGTGTCAAGTACAGAGTAACTGAGTTAGTTGGTCCTATATTAAATGGTTCCCATGGAAGTCTCCCCACCTCAGCAGTGTGGCAAGACAGGGGAAGCAGGTTTGCAGACCAGCTGCCTGGGCAGTGATGGGGACGTGCTGGGGACATGCCAATGTCACCCACCTCATGCTGTGGACACTGGCTGGCCATCAGCCCTGCTGCAGCACAGGTGACTGAGGGCAGCTGTCCTGAGTAACTCCTGTCACATGCTATTTGGAAACACACCCCTCAGCTAACGAAAGGGGACAGCAGTTATTTTCCAGAAAGCATCACCCCTGCACTAAGCAAATACTGAAAGCTGACGGCTGGGCTTGCAGCCACATCTCTCCCTGGGGGTATCCTGCTGAACGGCACATGGCCACAGAAGTTAGTTGTGCATTGTGGACACTGAAGGTGCTTTGAAGTGGACAGTGGTGTGCTCCCACCTCCCCTCTCATCCACCTTGCCTCTCTGCAGCCTCTTGTCTTTGTGTCACCTCTCGATGGGGAGCTGGGAGCCCTGGGGAAGGGGAAGCCCACAGCTTCTTGCTGCTGCAGAGCTGGGAGGATGAGGAGGGACCCATAAGGAGCAGACCCCTCCGGTTTTGCCTTGTACTGTGCTCCCCATCCTGGTCCTGCGTGCCTGTTGCCAGACCACAGCTCTGGGAGCATGGGGGCAGGAGAAAACAGAAGGATGTATTTTCTCTGATGTGCACAGAGATGTGTAAGTTGGTGGTTAGTGACATGGCAAAGCTCAGCTTGTTGGAAGTGAGGTGATACTGGGGACTCCCAAACCCCTCTGCTCTGAGCCATCTGTGCTCCAGATGGACATGGTGAGTTTCTTGCTTCTGCCTCCTCTTCTACCCCATTTTATCTGTGATACAATCCTCAAAACACTGCTGGCTTCCTCTGTGCTGTATCCTTGCTCCTGGTTACTCAGAGTCCTGGCTGGCAGGGTGAGGAGGTAGGAGCCAGCATGACCAATGGAATGATTGATGTGCTTTCAGCCCTGCTGCAGCCCACCCTGGTCAATGCCTGTCACAGACAGAATTGTAGAATGGTTTGGGTTGGAAGGGATCTTAAAGATCATCTAGTTCCATGTCTCCAGCCATGGGCAGAGACACCTTCCACTAGACCAGCTCAAAGCCCAGCCCAGCCTGGCCCCCATATGACACAGGGCAGCAGAGAAAATGCTGCTGAACCTCATGGCCTTGTCACCCCTTTCTCTAGGCCTCCCATAGCTACAACAAATCACCTCCTTGTTCTCCACATCATCGTTTTCCATGCAAGTCACTTTTCTGACAGACTATAGCTAAAAGTGTCCAGTGCCCTCAGTATCAGTGAATCCCCAAAGCACCATTTCTTTGCCTAAGGCAGAGGAGAGAGCCCAGACCAGCTGCCCCCTGCCCAGCTGTTCTCTCCCTTCCCATAGGGAAAAGCCCTGGAGAAGCTGCAGGTAAATCACAGCAATAGCTGTCATCTCCAAAGAGAGGGGAAGGGCGAAGGCCAGGTTTTACTGTGGCTTAACCCAGTAATTCATCTGTCAGAGGGCTTCCTTTTGGAACAAATACATTGTGGAGCTTTGTGCTATTCGTTGCATAGAGAATATGGAAGTAGAAGCAGCAGATTCAGGTACAAGGGAGAGATTTTTCAAATTAAAGAAGAAACATTCCCTTGCAGACAACTGTTCGTGAAAAACAAAATAGAATTGCATCCCTCAGCCCTGACTAGACACCATCCAGTCCAAAACAGGTGACTGTATTCATGTGTAGTCTTGCCCAAGAGCTAGCAACAAGTGACACACTCTAAACCCATTTACATGCTCATATACTCTCTGTTTGTACAGTGTACAATTATCAGCATGTACTCTTCTAAGCAGCACAGGTCTTTGTGTGTTCAGAAGTTACAAAACTGTCAGCTGAACATTGCTCAACCAGCAGAGAGGAAGCACATACTCTGCAAAGAGTTAATGCTTGGTGCAGTTAAAATGGGTTACAATTCAGCTAAACACCTGGGCAGCTCTGTTCACACCTGCAGAAAGAAAAGAGATTTTCTGGCCAAATTAAAAGTGCATCACCATTTCTAAAAGCTGGAGGAACTCGCAGCTGTTCAGAGGAGCACCAACACTGTCCGTCTGGGCTGGTTACAGATTGCAGGAAATTGAGGGGAAGCAAGCAAGGGGAAAGAATGTAACCCAGGAAGCTCTGATTCTCTGCCCTGGATGGATGCTGCATTCATCACAAAGATTTGAGATGAGCCACAAGGTTGTGCAAGGCTCCTGACAGACTGGCAGAAAACAGCAAGACACGTGATGTTTGACCCATCCTAGGCAGTGTTTAAGGCCAGGCTGGATGGGGCTTTGAGCAACCTCATCTAGTGGAAGGTATTGGAACCAGATGATATTTAAGGTCCCTTCCAACCCAAACTATTTTGACTCTAAGATGATGTGCCTCCATTTCAGCATCAAGCCAATGCTGAGAGGGGGAGGCTAGGTGAGAGTTGCAGCTGTGGGATGTAGAAATGAATGAACCACAGGACCCTTTCCCTGTCACTCAGGTTGCAGTGTGGAGGTATCAGAAGAATAGTCTAAGTTACTGTTTGTGGCGAAGACTAAAGTGAGACAAAAAACTCAAGCAGGATCAGCACTATTACAATATTAGCTAAATTTTGTTTAAAACATAGCAACTAAAACCTGTTGATAAAATAACTGCATGCACAAATTCTGCTTTGAGCCAGGAAAAAGGTCTATCTTCACCAGTTTCCTGCTGTGGTAGCTACAGCTCATTTTAACTCTCACCACCTCTGCATGAAGGATGCCTTTGACAGAAAATATGTATGAAAATGGCCACTTTAAGAAAATTGCTTGAATTTTAGCTAGAGATTTCCCTGTACGTATGTTTTTGTGCTTTATCTTTCTTCTCTCTCTTTGCAGACTGTTCTATCAGCAGACAGGTATGATGAAGGGTTTTGTGTGCGGGTAATTCTGAAGGAGTATTTTACACTTTCTGAAGCTCATCACATTAACCAAAGACAGGTTCTTATTGGCAAGTGCTTTTTATGTTGCCCTTTACTACAAAAATAAGTAACTGTCCTGTGTCCTGAGCCCCCATATGCAAGACACTGAACTCTGCCATAGGTTGCCTTATCGTCTTGTTTTTTCTCACTACCTCATCTTGTCTCTTGACTGACAGTGAAACACACGCTGAACATCATTGAATGGATAATTTCATTAAGCTTTGCTATGCCTAGAGTAGCTTGTATATGATAGAAGCCAAGTATAAACATGGACAGTATGTAAGCAAGTAAGGTTGAGCTGATGTAGCTAAACTGATCTAACATCACACCTTTATGCAATTTCCTGTGTTGGCCAAACCTTGAAGGATTCCAGATGCCTCATTCAGATGTTAGCAATAACTGTTGTGACAGCATGTAGATACTAGTCTGAGACTGCTCCATATTTGAAACCTCAAATTTATTATTACTGTCATTCAGGAGAAAGTAGTTTAGCACAAGTTCTAGGCACTAAAAAATGGGTTTCTGAGTTATAAAAATTGTACTCAGCCTACAACAGTAACGCAAAAATTGTTTGCCTAAACTCCAATTGCCTGTGCACTTAATTCCCAAAAAGACTTCTTCATTCAAATTGAGAAAGACTAAAGACTCATAAATTTTTCTGTGCAGAATGTTAAGTTTTGAAAGACAATAAATATCTGTTTCCTGTTTAAGTCTGTTTGACTATGTTGCTCTAAAAATGAAAGGGGAAAGATTTTTCTCTTCCATGGCTGTATATTGTAAGAATTGCTATTGGGAATATCGTAATGAAGCCCAAACTTTGTGTTAAAGGTTTCATTGAAAGCATTGTTCTGATTTTCTGCTTGCTTGTTGTTTTGGCAGCCCTCTAAAACCTCTCAAAATGGGTATAATAACCAATTACAAAAGGCACGGAAGCCTCCAAAGAACTTTGATTGCAGTCTTGAGCTTAACATGTGTTCAGAGGAATTAGTCATCTGACGTTCTCCTTCCTTTCCTCTCATTTTGCATTGCCAGGCATGAAACATCATTGACCTACTCAGATGTTCATTAACAGATAAGAGCAAATTCTGTCTGCAGGGACACTTTCCCAGCTGCTTAATTTAACAGAGAATTGCAGTTCTCACTCAAGACACATACCAAGGCATATATCATGTCATATGTCATAAATACAGAAGTCAACTTCCGAAAGCAGTGCAGCAGTATAGCAGTTACACAAATCCACAGTCCATGTCTCCCACGACTTGGGAGTCAGGTTTATGGCAGAAGCCATTTCCACCACCCAGTTACATCAGTTTGGGCTGTGGGTGGAAGTTCCCAGGTGCTGGCTTTACACTAGTACTGCTGAGGTTGGGCCAGGGCTTCCCTCCTGCTGAATCTATTGCAGAGGAAGTGACTGGCTGGTCACAAGAACACCTTAAATCACAACATCTGGATGCAGCTGCAGGGCTGCCACCCTATTATCTCAGAGGAGAAAATAGAGCAGAAAGGGAGAGGAACAGGAAATGGCATTGAAAAGTCTGAATTCCAGGTAAAATCCAAGCACTTTATTATCTACTTATTGCCCACTTCAGATTGTGTCAGCATGCTAGGAGTTTCCCTGAAAAATCCTCTTTTTAGGTTTCTCTGTGAGCCATCTTTACCCATTTTTATCCTGAAGCTCAGGTTAGGGCAACTGGAAGACGCTATCATCAGAGAAAATGCAAGGAAAAAATAATGAATTTCTTATCCAAATGACACAGACTCCAAAGCGATTTTTCTGCGTTTTTCACGGGGGGATCAGGATATTGCTCATCTCAGGGCAAAATTAACCACCTTACTAAGCTTCTTCAGACATCACTGAAACTGTAGCTAGGAGCTGAAAGGATACAGTGTTGTCTGTGCATGTGCTCTGCTATCCTCTGGCTCTTCTATACCTAGTTTTAGCAGTTGTAATTTTGGTAGGGAAAAGAATATCAAGATAAAAAGGGGGGAAAAAAGGTAAAAAACCCCATGAAAGTGGAAGTAAAGAATGTATTTCAGTAAATGAAATATTAACAACAGTTGCTGTTTTTAGCAATATATTCACAGAAACAGAAAATTACAGAGCTTGCATCTAGAGAGACCACAGAACCTTCCAAGGATGGGGCAGCCACAGCTTCTCTGGGCAACCTGCTCCAGTTCCTCACCACCTTCACAGTAAAGAATTTATTCCTTATATCTAAGCTAAATCTGCCCTCTTTCACTCTAAAGCCATTACCCCTTGTCCTATCCCTTCATGGGAGGAGACCTGTGCAGAAACACAGTACTCAGGAGAGTGGAATGATCACACAAACAGTTAATACCAGGAAAGTCTGTCTCAAATCAGGCTAGGCACCGAGCAGTTTTCAGTCTGCTCTGAGAATGCACCCACTTGTACAGAACACTTCCCTGAGCTTATTTTGCTACTACACATCACTCACAATTGCACAATTTGATGTTACTTAAATTACAACCTTTACTTAAGATCTCATTAAATTTGTTGGCAACACCTCAGGCAAGCCATGTGAAAGGCATGGAGTTAACTTTATGCTTCAGTGGCACTGCAACACACCAGCACTTCCCAATGTGGTCAAGATGTGCTGTGTGCCCCATGAATGAACTTTAAGTGTGGCTTTATAGCTACAGGAGTGCAGGTTTTGTTGTCGTAGCCCAGGACATAGCCAGCAGCACAGAAACGTGACTCCTTCACCTTCAGTTTTGCAGAACTGCTCACAGTTCTCGAGTTGACCTTGCATGCATTTGGTATGACTGCAAAAGAGACAAATGTATAAGCAAGTTACAAATCCATGGTGGTTTCATAAAAACACATTAAAAAAAAAGCTCATAAAAGCTTGCTTGCATTAGTCATTAGCCCACATGAGTCAAATACACCACCGTTTTGGGAACTTCTGTGCAATTCTTGCAGAAGTCCTTAGTGAAAACAACAGTTGTAACTATCATTATTTTAAAAAAGGTAAGCTGTTAACATTAGGTGGATCACTATTATTTTACATCTTAAGCTGTGTTTCCCAGCTGTAACTACCACCCCTTTGAAGGCAAAGCAAGGGATAATCTGTACTCACCAGAACAGCCATTGTACTAAGGCAAAGATGAACATGGGTGTAGGTAAGAGGCTAAAATTAGCAACAACTAAAGTATCAGTAATAAATTAAGTATTTGACTCTCGGTAGACCCTTGTATCCCTTCATCTTCCATCAGTATATAGCTCATGCTAGTCAACCTAACCCAGTCCCTGATATTGCAAGATCACAGCCAGAATGGGAGAGCACTTCCTGGAACTAACCCTGTGAGAGCAAGGAGAGGTAGACTGGTACTAATAGATGCTATCTTACCTGTTCCTACAGATTCACAATGAGGTTTCACATCTCACCCACACAGCTTAATCCGCTCCTTAACTAGGAGCTCCTTAACTAGCCTTATAATGTTTGAAGGTGTTTCCTAACATCTAACCTGAAAGTCTCCCAAAGCGATAGGATCCTATTACTTCATGTCCAAGCTGTTCATCCTTAGGAAAATAGAGAACATTTCTTGCTTTCATTACATATTTTACAAATGTCATTGGTTGTGTGTTGTGTGGCCACGGGTAAAATTTTTTTTGTATTTACTGAATTGCCTCCTATTTATGTTGGGACCACTGTTCCAGTTTCACAAGATTGTCTTGAACTCTCATCTTGACCTAAGGTAGTCCTTTCAGTCTGGAATGAGTTACAAATGCAGTGAGTAAACACTGTCTTCTGCCTTGCATGTCACTGTGGAAAATATGAATTATCAGAGGTCCTCAGTCTTGCCTTTGTGGAGCCCTTCTTTTATTCCATATAATCTTTCAAAAATTAGCACCATTTCTCAAACAGCTGTGCACCAAACTCACAGTAGTTTCATCCAGACCAGAGTTTCTTCTCCTGTTACAACAAAAGTGTTACATAAAATAATATTAGAAGCCTCTGTTAATGGAGACCCCTGACATATACTGCATCTTTCACAGCTACCCAGCCTGCTATCCTGTCCTTGGAAGAGATTGATGTGAGCTGTTGATGAGTAGTGCAACTTAGCAGTTTCTTTCCTTCTCACTGGGGACAAGTAATCTGGTACTTTAAGGAATAAAGAGTCTGTTACTCTGTTCCCCATGAAGAACAAACTAACATTCTTTGTGTCTCTTCCAATATCCATATACTTAGATCAGCTCTTGATTTTCACATCATGTTTATCTTATCTCATTTACTCCATAGCTTTTCTGTTTTTATGCCAGGATGCTTGCAATTCTTTCATACAGATCTAGTTTCTTCTATACTTCCTTATGGAGGTCAGGTCATGAAGGAGCTCATGATTTTGATTAATCCTCCTGTCCTTTCTTGACCTTGGGAAAGTTTGGACATGTGCCTTAAGCACTTTGGGATTTTGTGTTTAGTTGATTTTTCTTTTTATAGAAGTAGCCTGTCCATCTCTTTTAAAAGATACCACGATTATATTCATTTGTTCACTTTCTTCACTCCCTTCATGAGCTCTGACATTTTACACTTACCTTTATTAGTCTTCTGTCTCTGTGTTGTCAGCCACTTCTAGTCTGCTGATGAAAATAAACCATAAGTGAGTGCACTCAAAACTGCTTTCTACATGTTTGTATGAGAAAAATTTTCTTTAAACCTTCTGAAGACTCTTGGGCCCCCCTGTGTCCCACTGAGTACCTTTCCCTGGGATAAGTACCTCACCTCTGGGATATCAAAACCTTCCTCCAGCTCCCAACTCTTGTAATGTGGATGGCTCAGGTGTTCAGTTGTCTCCAGCAAGCCCTCTGTAATCACCAAATGATGTTACAACACAATTAAAGAACAAAGTATGCATCATGCCTGCAGTATGATTCATCTGTTCCTTAGAGAAGCATCTCAGGGTCCAACCTAAAAGACGGGTGGGACACTTCCTCAACTAGAGTTGTGATGTTTGTGTTGTGACTTAGACAAACACAGTGGGTGATGGTGTGGGGCTCTCATTCTCCTCTGCACTGTTAAACATTGTGGGGTTCATTTTGTCACCCTACAGATTATGAATGGTCAGTAAAGATTATTTATCTCATCTCTTAAGGATATGAAGAGCAGCACATCATTTGTGCTGTCAGTTTGAAAGTCCTGCATATTGACCCCAAATTTTACATTGACAGTTATTTTGGTCCAAAATGGTATTCTCCAAGTGACTAAGCCCCAGATATTACTGCACTGCAGCATACCAGTGGGAGCAAGGCAGGTGAGAAAGCAAGGCTACCAGATTTTCACTCATGTCATCCTTGTCCACAAAGCACAAATAATGGAAAATAATTACCTGTGTGGTTTAGGCAAAGCATCACAAAGCCAAGTTAAAGCAAAGGCTGTGCCTGTCTGCACCATCTGAAGGAAAACAAGGACAAAAGGAAGAAGCCCCATTGTCCAGCAATGACCTGCCATTGTCATCCTCTGAGCTGTGTGTCTCCCACCCGTTTCTCTGCAGGGTTCTGGGGTAGCTGCTAAATGAGAAACTGGAGTGCCAAGATCAGTAACTCACAAGAAAACAAAACCTCTCAGAGCAAAGCTTGGTCTTAATGTCAGCATGGGACAGAGCTCAGTAAGCATACTGCAAAGGTACTGCCTCCCAGTTCTGGTAGTGCCTTAGGAAGCAAGGAAAGCTCAGAGCTGATCAGAACAAGAAAAAGAAAGATAATAAATTCAGACGTTTTTCTGGGTTAGGCCAATAAGGTCTTGCACAAGGTTTTGGTCTCTGATTCCAATCCACTGTAGTATGAACTGCTTTAGCTAGAATGAAATTAATTGTCATGCTTGTAGGCAGAGACCTTTAATCCAGCTGAGCTGGAAAGCGGGTATCCTGTATAGATGTAGCAGGCTGGATGAGACCTTTAGGACACACAGCATCCAACCTCTGTCAGAAGCACCAGACCATGCCATACTTGCACATATTCATCAATTTCTACCTTATTCAGGATAGAGGGTTTGGGTTTTTTTGGTTCACACAACTCCATGGGGATAGCTATTGACAGCTCCTTGTGGTCTGGGGCCAGGCCTATGGAAGACAAACCTGTTGGGTGAATCAAGCAGTAGAGAGGAAGGAAAACCTTGTTTGCTATTACTGTGCTAGCACAGGTCACAAATGAATGACTATAACAGTGACCCTTTGCTTGTGTTGCTCACCTGGAAATGCAGGAAAACAGGGGCTGGCAAGACTTCCAGCATCACTGAGCCCAGCTGACATAGCCAACAAGGGATCAAGTTTACCTCTATTATTCTTGGCATGTTGGCTAAGGCTCCAGCAAAGGACCCTTGTGAGAAATTGCTTCCAGTTGGACACTGTACCTGCACAAGCGTGTTTTTTTGCTGTTTGGTCATGTACCATAATGAAGGCCAGCTTGTCCACATTCGTTCCCTGGGACAGTCCCCATCGTGCTGCCCATGTAACAGCTACTGACCTCTCCT
The DNA here is from genome assembly GCF_012275295.1 of Melopsittacus undulatus. NCBI lineage: Eukaryota > Metazoa > Chordata > Aves > Psittaciformes > Psittaculidae > Melopsittacus > Melopsittacus undulatus. The sequence goes on along the minus strand of NC_047528.1, from coordinate 60,188,046 downwards.
GCTCTGAAAGACTACCAACATCAGAAACTTCCCTGCCCTCCAGACAAAATCTATTGGAAGTCCTTTCTAATCACAGCGTTGGAAGGTTTTCCCTGGGAAGCTCCCTGAAACTTTCCCACTGCAACTGAGATGCTCTGTTTATCTTCACCACAGACATGAAGAGCTGATTAGTCCCTGCCTCTCTGCTATTGCTATGTTTCTCCTCAGGCTTCCTCTATTTTAGTCTAAAGAAGCCTCATTTTTCTGAAGCCCAGTATCTCATGCACAAGTCTCTTGCCCAGGTGTATCACCTTGGACTAGGCCTGAGCAATGTCCTACCTTTTTCTTCTTCTCATCAGTCCTTTTCAAAGTCTGAAAGTGATTGCACTCTTTACTTACCATCCTTCCTTTCTTTCTTTCTTTCTTATCAAGACCGGCTTTTCCTTGAAGACTGAGTGCTTAGAGCATCTCCTTCCACCATCCTTGGTAAATGTCAGCTCTTGCCTAAATCAGCAATGTTTACCTGCCATGAAAAGCTGTGGTATTTTAAAATCCACCAGTTTACTCTGCAGCTGTGTGCTGTACCTCTTTCCTGGATTTTACAGTCTGTTTTTTGCTATGTGAAATTACCCCCAAATAATCAGTCTACATTAAAAAGTGAGCTTTAATTCTTTCTTGTCTTGCAGGCCTTGGAGTTGGTTATGGGCTTTGGTAGGAGGCCAAGATGCAAGCAGATGCTTCACTCATGCCCTCCCAGCATGGCAAAGACACTACAGAATGAGGAATGAACATGAAGCCCTTGAGCCTCAGGCACTATAGACACCATGGCACAGGATGAAAGGCTCTCTAGGAACCAGTTTCACTTGTAAAAGACAAATCCCAAAGTGTTGCATACTCTGCAGAATAACAACACTTCTCCTCTGAGCACAGTCATGCTGCACACGAACATGGACTTTGATCAGTCTCTCACATGGTTATCTGTTACACCAGCTCTGTGTCTGCCATCAAGGCACTACTGGGCTCAACAAGAATGCATACACATATCAGCTAGTAAAACCCAGCTACTGTTACCATTGCCAGGGGGAGGTCCTCCTTTCAGCTACCTCAACACCCTGTAGTCCAGTCTGATTTTCACTTTCCCAAGTCTCACTGAAGTAGAAGAATGCCCTTAGCACAAGTACATAAATAGGATTTGGGTAGTGTCTAGGCCTCAGATTATCCCTTTAAAGAGGGATGCTTCAGCTTGGTGGAGCGCAGAGCGACCAACCAGTAAGACAAGGGACTCAAACAGCAATCCAGTGGTCAGAAGAACTCAGGGAACAAACATTGCTGAATAAACATTGAAGCAAGCCCTCTGAGGGTTTATACAAGTGGACACCATTGAGCTGGGGTAACTGACCTTCAGTTCTTCCTGTTCACAATTACTGCTGACTGCAGCAATACCGGGCTGCTGTGTACAGTTGTATTTCCAGTTTGTCAACCTAGTTCACTCCCATCATCTGCTCTAGGAACTAGACAGTACCAGCTCCAACCCTAAGAGATAAGTGGCAGGTCTCTGATGAAGATCAGTGTAGCTCCGACAAGAGGAAAGTGCAACAGATTGGAGAAGCCTTGGAAAAGCTATCAGGGGCCCACAGCACCAGATGGACAGGAACAGGCTGAGGGGTCTGGGTTTGTTCAGCCCAGAGGAGCTGGGGGATTTCTGCAACTAGGGCTGAAGCCAAGAAGGTTTAAAGAATATATGAAGGAATACTCCACATACAAAACCTCCTATCAGAGTGCAGAACTTCTGCCTGGAGTTCTCCTGCATAGATCAGATCACAGTACCTCAACTATGTGTGGGAAATCACTTTCTGAATTTGCCTCTTTCTTAGAAAGTTGGCATCTTGGCATCTAACTTGCCAATTGGAACCTCTAGCCCCCCTCCCATTCTCTACCTCCTCATCAGCCTTGTCACACATAGGGGCATTCACTCCTTTTTCACTTTCAAGTGAGATTTTTGTCTTCATACATTTGTAAGCTGGCTGGAGGGAATAAATAATTTTAAAAAGAACAAAAAAAGAAAGAATTCTTTATTTCAAATGCTGGTGAACATTCAATATTGCACCTTACAGAAATGCCTAAATCACATGCAAGGAGCTTTCTGATCCTCAGCCACAGACAATCCAGAAAACAGTGATCATGCATGCATTTTCTTTTCTGATGAGTAGAACACAAGTGTTCAAATTAGAGTGAAGTACGATCCATATAAAACGCACACACACACCATCCCCCCCTTTTTTAATTAGCTGCTGTGACCTAAGGAGGCAATTCTGTGGAACATGTGGTTATTTAGCATCACCTGTTGAATACTTACTTGTGTCTCAGCTTTTACCAAGCAAGCTTCCATGCTCCCTTAATCTTCTAACTACATCCAGAGGTAGAAGCTAAACAGTTCTAGTAATAACAAACACCCTGCTGAGCCAGCTGTCTGCAATATGAGGATTAACTGAAGTCCTGTCCTTCCCACTTCCATCCTAATTAGTGGAGGTTCATAATATGTTCAGAAGCCCCTGGTGGAAGCACTTAGGTGAAAAGGCAGGAACCAAAATGGCAATATAAAAATAATAAAAGACCCAACTGAACAGCCATTTTTTGGGGGGAAAGCCCCTCATTGTACAAACAACACCAGCAGTCCGCATGTACATGCTTTAAAGCGGGAATAAAATAAAAGAACTTTAAGGAATCAGCTCTCAAAACAAGTTTAGTAGATGTGGCTGAAAGATACAAATAGAGTTTCCATTACAGAAAGTGCACCTTGTTAGCTAACAGAAGGATCAAGAGCTGTACCACTACAAATTTTGTCTCATGACTATTTTTACCCAGCGTAAGAACCTGGACAGTTTGGTATAGACACCATATTTGCCTTTCTTTGCACATCCTTCGCCCCAGCTAACAATTCCAGTAACAAAATAAGTATCCTTATATCTGGTTACATGGGGGCCTCCACTGTCTCCTTGACATGCATCTTTTTGCTCTGTTTCATAACCAGCACAGAACATGTTTTCTGTTATTGCAAAGTTAGTGGATTGCTTGCAAGTGTTCCTATCAACATAGGGGACTTCGAGCACTTTCAGTTTTTTTGAGAGTCGTCCACCTTCAAATTCACGCCCAAAGCCGCTGACCATCCCAGATTTCTGGTTCATCAGAACTTCATTAGCAAAGTCTACTTCTGGGATGCATGCTGCTATAATGTACTCAGAAAACATTATAGGTTCCTTCACCTTTATTAAGGCTATGTCATTGTCGTAAGTCTCGACAACGTATTTAGAGTGAACAAATATTTTGTCCACAGTATGCATCGTTTCAGACTGTTCTTTCTTTTCTCTGTCCACTTCACCTGTGCAAGATTAATAAAAGGGTCATTAATATGGGGATAGCATAAGAAATTAAGAACCTTGATAAAGGAAGAGAGTAGCATACCCATTGCTAACACTCTGCCTAAGCCTTATACCGTACAAGTAAACTGTAAAAATGTACTGCAATACTTATTAGTAGCATCTGGATCAATTTAAGTCCTGAGCTTTTGTCTATGGAAATTCTTGTGCCAGTTTACATATATACATGTAATACATACTACAATATATACATATTATAAAGGCATAAAGGGATTTGGCTCAATTAATGCAACTTTGGATGGAAGCTCTTAGAGGAGCTTCAGCCTGGCTTGCTTCAAAGAAGAGAAATTGGTGTGGATCAGGACTAAACCAGTGCAAAGATAAAGTTATGTTGATCTAGTCTCATGCCTCAAAAGTGAAGCAGTCATAATTTGAATTTGTTTCTTCTTCCTCTATTCAATGTGCCACAGTTTTCCTGAGTGTTCCTGAATAAACATATCTATATGTTTCAGATGTGCCAGGAATGATCTGCTTTCTTAAGAAGCACTACTCTCATGAACACAGTGCTAGCCAACACTTCTAGAACATCCATTCTTAATCACTTCCAACTAGTTGGCAAGGAAGAAAGGGAGGAACTATTATCACTTTCCACATCAGCTGCCCCTGTTGTTACAAAGTGGGATTCCCACAATAACAAGAAATTTCAAAAAGCAAAACAACAGAGAAGAAGTAGCAAACCATAATAAATAAAGTAATAAGAGTACATCTCACATGATTTAGAGCACAGAGGATAAGCATGCAACACATACTCAAACATCACAGAAGTAAAATAAATAACCACTTACCAACAACAACTCTGATTTCTTTAGACTGGTTCATGCAATGAGCTGCAGTAAGTATGAAATTTTCATTCAAAATAGTTCCACCGCAAAACTCTTCCCCTTCCTCGTTTAACAGAACAGCCTGTAAGTGCAGCATTAAGAAGAACAGTTTAATGTCAATGAGCTAGAAAAACAGGTTATTGATTTCTCCGCACACTGCATATATACTTATTACTGCAGCATGTACTATCCTGTAGGCCTCTCCTAATACAGCATTCACACATGCATGTGCTACTGAGTCTTGACTGTCTTAATGGAAAGCAGATATTTGGCTGCCATGTTACCTCACAGTGCTTAGTAATGTCTTTTAGGAACAAGACACTGACTGAAAATGCTGTCACCTCTGGTAACAGGTTAAGCAGCACCATCTAGAACTGCACAAAGCTTTTCATTTTGACATTTCAAGGCTGCAGTTTGCAGAACAGCATACTGAAGTGTCCAAGTTAGTGTAACTCTGCTACCTCCAGATATAAATGGCATACCATATGGGTACTATTGAGAAGGCAACGAGGTTAAATCAACAGTGGCACATTTTCCCTCAGAAACACATTCTGCTTACAGGCAGAGCACAAACACCACATTTACCTGCCATGGACATTCACCAAGACGACACTCATCACCACCTACTATCCTGGTATTGACATATTGAGTATCGCTATTTGTTTCATTACTAGGACGAGGGGTTGGGCTTTCTGTGGTAGTAACAATGCCCTCTTCCAAACTTGTTTCATATGTGGGTGCCATATCTGGATCACCTGTTACATTGCTGTTAACAGTGGGTAAAATAACCGACCTTTTTTTCCTTTTCACAAAAACTTTTCCACAAGGATATTTTACTGTAAAGACAAGAATGTTAAAATTAGAAGTGGACAGAAGCACCACCACATGCAGAAAATCCTTGCCAACAGCATCTCACAATAAACCAGTTAATGCAGCTGTCCTTTTTCAAAACACTAGCAAAACCTTGGCAGATGCAACAAAAGAGGAAGACCAGATGGTCTGAAATACGAAACAGTAAGTATTTGAAGTTTAAAACTTCATCTTCAATTGCTTACATTGCTATATTCATGTACTTGCTTTTACTGAAACAACGAGTTAAGAAACTGAGTGGGATGTTTCATTTTAGGAACAATATAGCACATGACAGAAATTTATTATTAGTTATAAAGGATAAAAAATGCAGCACCATGAATATATGGTTGACTTATCCCCCCTCCCCAGGTTTGTTGAAATATATAAAAAATGTATAAATAACATTAATCACAATTACTTAATGCCATCAGTTACTATTTGACTATGTTAACTGAAATTTAAAGTGGAAAAGATTTTGCAAGCTGTTATTTATATGGAATAGAAGTGTTCAAGTAAATGAGCTATAACTGCAATCACTTTTTTGCCAACAGCAATCTACTGAGGCAACTCTGTAAGGCATCTTGCAAAGGGTTCCAAATCAGCTAGATTTTGATAAGTCCACTGCATCATCTCACAAACATAAGTCTTTGGATATACAAATCAGTGTTAAATCTATGTAATGTAGGAGGCTGATGGTTCAAAGACATTCTTTTACTGTGAAACAGGTCTCACCACCATTGCTCTTTATTTCATTACTCCATACCTTTTGAAACACAGCGCTTGCCATCCTCTGCTAGAGCATACCCTTTTGCACAGGAACACAAGACATCCTTCTGTATACTCTTTTTGATGCTGCAGAACTGCTCACAGTCACCATTGTTTATTTTGCAGTACTTTGGTATGACTATAAAAGAGAAGTTTGGAGAAAAAAATGTAAGTAAAACACTCACTTCTCAGAAGATCTCAAAGTTCACCAAATTAATCCACACTCTTCAAACAAGACCTCTGTCTCCACCTCTAAAACACTTGAGGCACGTCTTTATGAGTGGGTAACATTAGCTTATGCTTGCCAAAGCAGTCACATCCACCACATGAAACATACTTGGCAAGTCCAAGTGAGCCCAACTGCCATGTCATGGTGAGCTCAAAAAATCAGAGACAACTTGACAGTGGAAGAATGAATAAAACACTAACATAGAAGCCCAGATACTGGTAAATACTCACATGATTCCTCCCTTTTGCCTTACAAAACTAATTGTCTCATCACTCCCCTCAGTCCTGTGTCCAAGCTTTAGTTCCACACCTTCCACTCTTACTTCTGGGCTACTGATACATGCTCCAGTGACATCATCAAGGCTCTATGCCACAGAAGTGAGACTCAGGAAGGATTTGTATGTGGAAATTTATTCCTTGCAAGGCTGAAAAAGTCTCTGCACTGTCTACAGAAATCTGCTTCCTTTTGTTCTTGCTGCTGGGAGCCGAGTAGGGAGGCTGTACTTCTGAGCTTGTGAAAAAGGTTCTTTGATGTCAGTTATAAGAATCCCATGCTGCATAGTTTTATCATCATGTTTTGGGGATTTAAGGTCATGTGAAGGAACACTATCATAATTAAGGCTCTCTCTTGAGCAAGCATAACTTCAGAACATTCACTATCCAGCCACCAGGGCTTTGCATTTCTGGTTCTGTCCTCTAACTCACTGTTCACTGCCATCTTATTCTATGCATTTTACCAAGAGGCAAATAACGTTGTTTAAGAAACAGTTAACTCTATATTTCAGCTCCCTTGGAAATTCACTGCCACAGTTCTCCACAGCAGAAACCTACCAAATTCACAGTTCTTCCCTTGATAACCATCCAAGCATGAGCAAGTGTAGGAACCAATTCCATCTTTACAATGTCCACCATACTGACAAGGACTTGAGCTGCACTGGTTCCCATCTAAAAAAACAAACCAAAACCCAAATTATTGTCAGAGTGTAAGCATTTTCAGTGAATTCTAATGGGGTGTTAAAAAGCAATCTTTCATCCTTCCTTTTAAAATGTATGTCCTGTGAATTGCCACATTCCAGATAGAACAAACAGTATGAATGCAATAATTCCAAAGCAGCAATGATTCATACACATATCCTCAGTTTTGCAATCTGCTTTTTATGACTACTGTATGACATCAGGTACAAGCCTTTTTTTGTAGGAAGATAAAGTAATTCATCACAGTCAGAGTATGTATCAGTCACAGTGAAGACTGTAAAAGCCGACAGGACATTTCTACATTGCAATTACTGTCTAAAGATATTAACCTTTTGGCCTCTTGTATTTCCCTGCAATTCTGCCTAATAATGGCAACTCAACTTTTATTTAAAGGTCATCTCATCCCTTGTGCATGTCTTTTGCCTGCAGTGCTGTTCATTTAAAGAAACAGATATCAGCATTTATCAACAAAATAAAGCTGTACAGAGCCTGGCTAAAATCTGTGTGCAGGCCAAATTCCTGCTTTGTGCTGCTTATACTACTAACATTTTCCCATTGTATCCACTGAGGTATGAGGTTGAGCTCCAAAGAAAATCAGCTCTTACCTCACACTCCCACATCTATGCTGGGATCTGTTACATTTGAAAGGTAGTTCTGCAGCCTTTCTTCCTTTCTGTGACCTGAACACAACTGGCTGACCTGGCTCCAGGGCTCCAGCCACACGTATCTCACAAACTCAGTTACACATAAGATGGTGAGGCTACCTTGTGCTTGGAGACATGGTCCATGTAGCAGCCCTTTCTCCCACTCCCACAAAGGTATCTCATCCCTGCACTGATGCTCACTGCCATGATCTCTCCCATCTAGTGATCTGCTGTAATGTGTTCCCCCATCACATGGGGGAAGCCTGCTGGGCTCTTCTGTACTGTTTGGTAGGAAAAGCAGAATATCCAGAGAAGTGACACTGGCTTACTAATTCATTGCTTTAGATGACATGCTTTTCAAATTTCAGTATTTTACCATCCTTTCTGCCCCTGTTTGGAGCAGCTGGAAGAACAGCAATGCCCACAGAGAGACAAGATGCAACAAGCTGCTCATACTAAGCATCCAGCATGCACAGTGGCACTGGCCTTGTCACTTCATCTGCTGAATCTTTATCTGCCACAGGGAACATCTGCTGGGCTTTGTGTACTGTCCTCATACCTCAACATCCCTTCTGTACCTGCACGTGGCCAAAACCAACACTCAAATGCTGTCCACCAAATGTGGTCTCTGCAGTCCACCACAGAGGCATTGAAGACTGATCTCTATCCTCAAGAGCGAAGCCGAGACCACCATTTAGCAAAAGAAAGACAGATTTGAGGCCTACATCACAGCCCCTGGTTTCTGCTTCCTCTGCAGTACCAGAGCACTCCATCCTGCAGTGCTAAGCAGTGTCCTACTGTTGGAAATCGTACTTGTTTAGCTGTCCCTACAGTGTAGCTGCTGCTGTGGTAATTTTTCTACTGTGGTAATTTTTCTACCAATATTGCACAAAAGCATTGCAGAATCCCATACTAAAAAAGGAAGCAAGAGTTGTTTTAGTAGCTTGGCTGAGGGTAGCTGTGGTTTTCAATACTTCTGAACACCAATAAAGCATTCATGGACTGTGGTTTAAAATGTATGAAATTGGCATTTCTGCTAAGAGCACTGGCACTGATGTTCCATTGCTTGTATTCTCATGAGAAAATGGTTTGAAATTTTCCACTCCTGTTCGCTGCAACACTGATGTAGGCTCTGCTTGAAATTTCAGCCTGTAGGTTGCAGAGTTCGTTCCTGCTTAAAGGATTGTGAAAGCCTGCATCTTCTTTGTGGCAACTGTCTTCAATTTTCTGCACACTCCGAAGGACAAAGCTGAGCTGTCTTTGGTCAACATTTTTGAGGTACTCCTCCTAACATGCAAGCTGGGCACATACCTTCAGGATAACATTACCAAACACTAATGCACTAGAAATCTGTCCCTGCAAAGTGATTATGGATACTAGAACCTTAAAAATGCAGTTTAGACCTCAGGAAAAAAAAGAACAAAACAGAAAAGACTGATGTTAGTCTACTGGAATGTCCTCCTTGAATGCAAAGTAGTTCTGTAGAAAACTCCTCCCACAAAATGCTCTATAATACAAGAATCAACAATACTGGCATGGAATGTGATACAAAACTGGCAAGTGACTGTGCAGTATAGTTTAATAAATGCTATAGCCAACACAAAGTTAAGTGCCACCCTCATCTATGACTCTTTGCATCCTGAACTCCTCTATCCAGTTGTCCCCTGAAGGACAACTGATCAGCATACTCACATGCCCAGTTTCTGTTTCTCACTGTCCTTTGCATGCAAAGGGTCATTATTCTTTTTTTTGAGAGGACAAAAATCATCCCAGCAACTGGAAGCAGCTGAACATTGCCTTTGAATAAAGCGACCGAGTTCCAGCAACAGCAAGGCAGTAAATCAGATTCCTTCTTTAGAAGAAACACAAAGTGAGGGCATCCACAGCGAAAAGAGAGGAAGCAAGGGAGCAGGAAGTGGTTACTTAAGAGGTGCATCCTTTTCAATCTGACGATAAGGAAGCTTAATTCTATAAACAAATTCTATAAACAAACACAGGGTGTTTCTTACCTACATAGATGTTCCAGAATTCCTCCTATAAGTAGGTGTGGGAAAAGGGGAATAAAAGAAGACAGAAAGAGTTAGATGAGAATTCCTGATTTCTTCAGAAAAATATTTGAGCTTTCATACAGAGGATACTTGCAGCTAACAATTGTTAACACAAACATTTAAGTTACAGGCACATACAGTGCCTGGCAGACTGCTATAACCATTTAATAAATCAAAACTACCTATAGTGCCCAGCTCTACAGAAACAAATCTTGTGCATTTTTCAGAAATATCTGAAACTCCTTAGAGGTTTCCCAGTGTGTCTTACTCAGCATAAGGCACTTGATTTCTTGCATCTGTATCTTTCCACCAGTTTTGACTGAATGTCCTTTTAATTCCCGTCATTCAAATTCTCAGTCTCCATCCTCTCCCCATCAATCAGAACCTCAGAAATCTTGAGATTTAAAAATATTTGTCTGATTTGTGTTCTTCTTTCCCTCTGCACTGAGGACTCCAGGTATGCTGTATGCTGTCTGTCCATGACAGTCCTTTTCAGTGACATCTGGTCACCAGCAGAACAGGCTGTGCTGGTTCTGCTATGGATCAGCCAGCCTTTATGCTCTGAAGTACCCTGGCAACGCACCCATGACTCCCCACCCAGGTCATCTCAGGGCCATTTTGAGAACATTCTGGCTATTAAATAATGCTAAAATGAAATGAATCTGTCCTTAACTTCAGTTTCAGGGCTGTTCTTACCAGCTGTGTAGCTATAGCAGATGTTCCCAATTCCCCTCCACCACCATCACATCAAGTCACATCAAGTTTTCAGATATCATCTTTTCTATTGACCCCAGTCCCCATAGCTCCCCATCTTGTTAAAACTCTCCCTTGAGTTTGGGGACAGATTGCATTTTTGTCTAAAGTTAAGTGGCAATCAGGGTAGGGCAGGTTGCACAAGAGTCACATGTACAAACTTCATTCCACATGGGCAATTTAACATGAAAGGCATACAAGAATGGCCCACAGCATACATTCTGTCAATTCAGATACTAAAAAAGAGAACCCCAAAATGACAAGCATTGCAAAGCTACTTAAGTTCAGCAAAATTCTGCCATGAAGTTTCCATACCAGCACCTGCCCTCTCGACCTTCCTGTGGACTCTTCACCTAAGAACTCCTGACCAGATAGGATGAATGTATTTCCAACACAGGCAGTATCAAAGCATTTAGAAGTTAAACACCTCAAATGGCAATTAAGCAGATGAGAACAGGAAAAATAATGGAGGCTTTAACATGGGCTGGCCTTGCAGGAACTGAATTAAGACTGTTATAGTATGTTTACGCCTTAGCAATGCCAACCAGAGTCAAACCTGCTAATTATTCTTTGTGTTAAGTGATTGGGAGCAACTTGTGAGTTTCAATGTCCAGCATGAAATTACCTTAATAACTGTTTTGAAAAGATGAAATATATAAACTTATGTCTTATATTAGTTCATCCTTACAGTTTTCTCCTGGTCTTCAAATGCTTCTCTTGCTTCTTCTTTCGAGCAGCGCTCCTCATTGCATTCTCTTTCAATATTCCCTTTCTTCAATTCCTCCCAGAAGGAGTTAGCACGTTTTGCTCTTTCCAAGAACTTGTCGGCATTTTCTTTATTGATGAATACTAAACAACAGAGAAAATGATACAGGTGGCAGGTAACATCTGTTAGTGGTAAAGAGTCATTAGAACCAAGTGAAACAGAAATAAACCCAAACCAGACCCTTTCACTCCCTACCAGTACACAACATTACCTGTGAGGTTAGTCCTTACACAGACTGATAAGTCTCTGGATCTCAGAGCAGTCCCTCTCTGAGAATCAGCAACAGGACAACCTGTAGGCCCCCAAGATGATCTCCTATTGGTTCTAGTCTTGAAAATAAGAACATGCAGGTTGACGCTTATATTTCTGTTGCTCCTGCTCAAGACTCCGGTGTTGAACAAAATGATTTTCCCTAAAGGTTAGGCAGTCTGCATTCCCTGATTTGGTTTTAAAGCTGACCACTAGGCAAGACCACCACCTGCTCCAGGGGCTTCTGATGCAGAAACTAAATGCTACATAAACTCAAGGTGCAGTGATGTATCTACTAACATATGGGAAAAGCACATGTATGAGTTCTACTGCCCTTCATCACCCCAAATCCCACTGTACAACCCTGGGATCTTTCTTCCCTCTTAACACCTCCCAGTCACCCATACAAATGTTCCTGCATTACTGCTGGGAATGCAGGTAGAGCTAAAGCAGCTGACTTCTAAAACTGAGCAAAGAGCAAAAGTAAATGAACATCAGCTTCAGCAGGAAAGTACAGCCTGAGGTCAGTCAGCTGGGTTGGTTTATTTCTTAAAAGCTTGACACCACAGAAGCCTAAGACCTGCTGCCTTCAAGTTCAAGATGCAGGTAGTTGCTGATTTAAACCAAAGGATTAGAGGCATTAAACTCAGCTCAGACACCTGGCTGCATGAGTAATAGTGTTACTCTCCATCAACATATGAACGCTTCACCAGACAGGAAAACCAGAAATGACACTGGAGTGAATAAACTGCCAATTACCCTGAAAAAGCATATACTATAGGAAAGTTTGCAGAGTTTGGAAGCTGGGTGTTTGATTACGTTCTAAACACCTGGAATCTAAGGAGAAAATAGACTTTCTAATCACAGACTGGAATGTAGAAGGCAGAGCTGCAGATGGAACTTCAAGGCCAATGGACAGATTGGACATACCTTCATGCAGCTCAATTCAGCAATAAAATTGCTGGTAGTAATCATACACCCTAATATTCTCTAAGTGAACACAGAGGGGGCTTACCCTGCTTTCACTGCCATAGGGAGCCAAATTCTGCTGGGGCTATTTATACAAAGCAATCCTATAGAGCCCAGGTATAATTTGAAGCTGCACTTATTCTGAAAAGGCTTCTTGGAGAAGACTTACAGAAAGTGCTTGTAACTTGTAGCACAGTAACTGTTAGTTCATTCACCCACTATCTTATTTGTCCTTAAATCCCTCTCTGCAGTGACAGCAAAGTGACAGGACGCAGCCGGTGGGGTTATCGCCTCTGTATTCCTTTGCCTCCATATCACCCATGTTAAGCGGATGTTTTTGTAAACTTGAACTAGCCCATTAGTCTTCTGAGGCTGGCCATTCTCTTTCCCAAGCTTTTTGTCCTGCTTCCTTCTTCAGAGACATCAAGGAGCAACAGGCGTTGGTCAACTGAAGTAGGACATTCCAGAAACATGTGGAAGACCTCATTTATAAAGCCTCAGCAGTCTGACTCACTGAAGAAAGAGTAAACAGCTTTTGAAAAGCAATTTACTGATGCTACTCTGTACTTCGGTGTTGACCCTATGGGCACAGAGGTGGTGAGATGTGGTTCCCCTGCACCCCAGCCCCAACAAAACCTTGGCTGGGCTTCTCCTCACAGATCGTGAGGGCATCTGCACTCCCACACAACCACAAAATCAGCTAGGCTGGAAAAGACCTTTAAGATCATCAAGTCAACTACCCCAGGACTGTGAAGTCCACCACTAAGCCATGTCACTGATGGCCTCATCTATACGGCTTTTTAACACTTCCAGGGACAGTGATTGCCCACTTCCCTGGGCAGCCTGTTCCAATGACTGAGCACCCTCTGTGTGAAGAAATTGTTCCTAATATCCAGTCTAAACCTCCGCTGGTGCAACTTGAGGCCATTACCTCTTGCCTGATCACTTGTTATCTGGCAGAAGAGACTGGCCACCTACTTGCTCCATCCTCCTTTCAAGTAGTTGTAGAGAGAGATAAGGTCCCCCCTTGAGCCTTCTCTTCTCCAGACTAAACACCCCAGCTCCTTCAGCCATTCCTCATCAGACTTGCACTCTAGACCCTTCACCAGCTTTGTTGCCCTTCTTTGGACCTGCTCCAGCACCTCAATATCTCTCCTGCAGTAAGTGACCCATAGCTGAACACAGGATTCGAGGTGCAGCCTCACCAGCGCCCAGTACAGGGGAATAAGCACTTACCTAGTCCTGCTGAACACATTGCTGACACAGTATGATGCGAATGGCGTGGAGGGCCAGCAATCCCATTTTATAGGAGAGAATCGGGAAGGTGTAGCAGACAGGGACCCTGGGACGGGATACAGCACCCCAGAGGCTCAAGCACCCCGAGGTGCTCCTGGCAGCTCTCTGCCGGCGTTCTCTGTCGGGGTGTGGAGGGCAGTACAGGTGCAAATAAGCCCTGGGCCGTTTTGGAAACCGAGCTCCCCGCGCTGAAGAGGAGCCTGCTCGTCGGGGAACGAAAGGCTTCCCCCTCCCGCACCTCGGGTGCGAGCCCAGGCCAGCAGCCTCCCGTCCCCCCGACTTCCCCCGGCAGCCCCCCCCCCCACGCTGTGAGGAAGGGGACATCCCCCCACACCCCAAAATGAAAGAGGCGCCTCCTTACCGCCTCCTTCAGCCCGGAGGTCGCCCGTCTGCGCCGCGCACAGCAGGAGGAGCAGCAGGCGACCGGCCATGGTGGCGCGGAGACCCCGCGCTGCAGCGGGACGAGACGGCACGGGACGGGACGGACAGGACGGGAGCTGAAGCCTTCACCCCCCCCAGGCGGGGAGAGAGTGAAGCGGCGTTGCTTCACACTGCCCTGAAATAGCGGAAGCGCTGGGGAAGGGGGAAAAGCCGCCGCGGGATTTCTCAGGCGGGGGGTGTGTGCGGGGCGGCCTCATGGTGAGGCTCTTCTTTTTCTTTCTATTTATGTAATTATTTTCTTTTATAAGAAAAGGCAGCAGGCTTCTTTAATTGTACCTTTTATATGCGGGAGAGGGGAAGTGATCCCTCACGTTAATAAGCAAGCACCGGCTGATGCAGGTGTGGGACTCGGTGCCGGGCTGAGCAAGGGCAAAGCCGGGCTCAAACCCCAAAACACCTGCCACCCTTGGTAGCTCCCACCACTTTTCCTGCATCCCAGGCCCATAATCTGCTGGCACTGCACCTTCCATACCGGGGGCCCGGTGATCTTGGCCTGGTGTTCACCGGGAGCTGGCAGCTCCCAGCATCTCCGACTTCCTCGGGGGCTTCCCTCAGTTGTGCCTGATGAGCTCTTTGTGCAGGTCTTTGGCGCTTCCAGAGCCTGCCATTAGTTCTCTTTCCTCTTCTTGTCTTGCTTAAACAGGCTGTTATACTGAAAACATGCCCAAACCCCAACTTTGTTTTGAAAAAGTCATTCTGTGCAGCCATTAGCACTGGCTGTTTTCTTTCAGCATTGTACCCTTGTTCTGCAAGATTATGACTGTTCATAAATGTCAATATTTACACTGGAAAGTGACAGATAAGAAATCATCCTATGGAGTATGGTATATCCCAAACTGTTCTAGCTCAGGGGGTCTGGAGGGATGATTTTGCAATGCTGAGCACCCTGTCTTGGTGAAAATGAGGCTTTATTTGCTGATTGCTACTCCTAGTCACCTTCCACCCTAGAAATATATTCTGCTGGCGTATATGCTTTCCTCATGAGGAGTAATGAGAACCTCTGGGATATGTTTTCACACTGTAAGACCTCTTTTTTCTGAGGCCTCTGGAATTTTTGCTGCTTTTTCTAACTCAGTTTAGTATTTAAATGAAAAATACACTGTTCTTCTATGTCAGTAAAGCAGGTTATAGCACGTTCAGTATTACCTGGTATATGTACCATATAATGTCAATGTTTTCCCCTAATAATAGAGTATGGTCAGTTCTAAGTGTCCTACTCGTTTATAAGCTTTTGTGATTCAGCGTGACGTGAATGATATTCAGCATGACGTGAATTAATTTAAAGTGTAAGCTTTGTGTGAAACAAGCTGTTTGCTAATCTCTGGTCAGTTTAATCTCCCTTTTCACTGTTCTTTTGCTTAGCTTAGAAGGTAAAATTGCTAATGGTATAGTTGATGGTGTTTTCATAGTGCTTCAGGTTCTGCTGCTTTTGCCTTAAGGCTTTAGAAAATGGTCTTTGGCCAGTGTTTTGTGAAGGGTGAGGCAATTATCTAACTCTGGTTTTGGATAGAGGCTACACATTGGGTTATACTGGACAACAAATGAAACAAACATTTCTTTTTGTTAGTACTCTTCTGTATCAATGACCTTAACATCAAGGCAAAGATAAGATTAAATTAGCAGTATTCTTCACCACTCATAAATACAGGATTAAATATTACATTTAATAACCTTGCTGCAATAATGCTTGGTGCAAGAAGACTAGAACTGAGTTTTCATAGCAGACCTGTAAATGTGAAAATAACCTTTTCCCAGCTTTCTTGTTCTGGAGTCTCCCTGCAGTTCTTCTACCTCAAATATACCTGTTGCCACTGCAACTTTTGGAGGAAGCTTCTGTAATGTAAGCTAAAAGAAACACTTTTTCCTGTTTCTTCTGCTATTGCATCATCACATTGCATGTAATGTACAGGACACATCACCACAGGAAGCTGTGAAAGCCAGAAGCAGAAATGTGTTCAGAAGAGATTACACACATTTGTGGACAACAGGTTCATTCATGACTATTGAACCTAATGCAACTTCTAGCTCAGGAAGTCTGTACATCTCTGATTACCAGAAGCTGAGGGTGTAGCTGGAGGTAGGATCACGATGTGCTTGATGTGTTACTGACCTCTCCTGCCCCTCAGCAGAAATGGAAGCAGAGCAAGAGGGACTTTTGAGTCTGATTTGTTATGGCCATTCTGTGCTGCTTGACAAGACACACAAGTTTATAAATGATACCAATAGGGAAGTTGTTATTATTATTCAAGTAGGCATTAGGCTTGTTTCAAATCATTAATAGCAGTGTGGGTATCACATGTATCACATATGATGATTAAGGAATGTTTCAGTAGGAAAATGGCAAAGAGGGACTGCCGGGCAGTAACCTGATCTCAAAATTCTCTGTTTCAGCATCATTAATCCATGTGCTTCTTTAACCATTCGATGTATCTGGATACCCTTGTGTAAACCCCATAGCTGCCTTCAACAGCACAGCCCTTTCCCCAGCTAACAATCCCAGTCAGAAACCAAGTGTTCCTGTACTTTGTAGCATGAGGTCCGCCACTGTCTCCCTTGCAGGAGTCCTTAGCACCAGTCAGGTCTCCTGCACAGAACATATTCTCTGTAATATTTAAATCTGTCTCCTTTTCACATTCTTGTGTCTTTACACGTGGCAAATCAACTCTCATCAAAACAGATGAAGTGGCACCTTTATCTATTAGGCGTCCCCATCCACTCACAGTGGAGAACTTCATGGTGGGCAGTTCATGCACTGCAAACCGTTTTTCAGGCAAACATATTGGCACCACATAGTCAGTGAGATTCACAGGTGTTTCTAGCTGCAGGAGGGCAATATCATTATTAACTTGTCCATTCGTGTATTCTTCATGCATGATTATCCTGGCAACTCCACTTTCTTGCTCAGTTTTCTCATCAGTATTTGTTGAGTATTCACCTGGAAAAGTTATTTGCAGGTCATGTCAAGCAGTTCCTTGATTCCTCGGAGGTTTGAGGGGTTTGGGGGTTTTTAGTCTGACACCTCTTAAGGACAATTCCCTTATACCACCAAGGCCTGAATATTTTGTCTTTTACTCTGCTTTGCCAGGATCAGAAGCTGCCACCGCAGCCATGGCTCAGTAACAGAAGGAGGGGAAGTTACATACCCAGTCTCACTCGAAGCTGTTTAGGATGAGTGTACTCCAAACAGTGAGCAGCAGTGACCACCCATTCTGGGGAAAGCAGGGTACCACCACACTTCTCTTTCTGATTCTGTATTAGCAGGGCCTGCCGACATAAAGCAAGTTCATGTCTTAATATCAAATGTGTTTGACCTGGATCTCAGTAGATCTTCATGTCACTTTATGCAACAGTGTTTGAGAACACCATGCTGATTGCACAGAGAATTTAGGAGGAGGAATGGTCCCATTGACATTTTTGCCATTATATAGTATGGATCCTGCCTATTATGGCCAAGAGCATATCCTCACAAGCTGAAACTAAGGATTAAGGGGTCAGAATATAGAAGAGGTTGCACTGCCACTCCACTCCTATGAAAGCAGGCCCTCTAGAACAAGGCTAAGGTGCGTGATTGAAACAGGTGTATCTGCTGGCTATGAATGAAGAGGGAATTTAGTTATCCACACCCTGGCACTTATGGATTTTTAAGATAAAATATTTGAAACAATGAACATAAGATAGTGGTTTCATAAAGAAAAAAAAAGTGGCAATGTCAAATTTCTGAAGACTCACTTGCCATGGACATTCACCTGGAGGACAGATTGAACCACCTACTATTCTTCCTCGGGCAGTTGTGCTTTTGTTTGCCAGCACTGGTATTTTTCCGCATGGGTATTTCACTGAAAAAAAAACCAAAACAACCAAACAAACAAAAACATAAAGAATAAGGTGTGTGGTTTTATTGCACTGAATTCACAGCAAAATGTGTAATGTCTTCAGTGGAGTTGTGTAAGCTGAAAACTGGGTTCTAGTCTGGGAAAGTGGGTTCTCAGAAGTAATTTAAAGCAGGTAAGCAATCTTTCGGTTTTTAAGCAGCCAGAAATGCTTTTACAAGTGGGGTGCAGGCCTATACACTATCACACACCTACCACAGGAGTTTGCAATCAATATACCTGCTTAAGATATATGTCAACACAAAGGGGTATGCTACAGACCAGAGAGCAGAAGACACTCTATCAAGGTTCATAACCTCCATACTTTCACTGAACTTACTGACTTTCAATTGGACCAAATGTACAGCACCATGGCTGATATGAGAACTGCATCAAGCTTTTGGTACAGATGAGGTATGGTGAAACAAGACTAGCTCTTTTGGGGCAGCTGGTCAGAGACTGGAATAGGTGCAACACAAACCCGGTATGCAGGGCAACACCAGCTTGGGTGTTGAAGGGGCCATTGTGAGAGGTGACAGAAGGATGGTGAAGGGACTGACATCCTGGCAGTTACATAGTTCTGTCTTCTTGCTACACACTGTCAGTGCTATGGCTATTTTGATCCACAAGAAGCAAGTAGCAACAATCACATCTTCCTCATAGGGGAAGACATGCTGAAAAGCCTGTGGGGAATTCTTTGTTCTCAGCTTTTAACAAAAGCAGCTTCCCCGTCACGTGATATTGCAAGTCTGCTAATAAGGGATAAGCACATTAGTGCTCATTTTTTTTCTAATGAAATTGCTGTTGTTGAGAGCTACGTTGTCATTATCAGTTCTCTGCATGAGCGCTCCATTAAGGTGTGTGTAGGGGGGGAATCACCCCTCAGAATTACTTTGCATGCTCCCTGCAGCTCTGTCCGTTATGTTTGTATCCCCAGGGGTCACTTTTTCCTCTCTAAGAAAGTAATTCAAGCAGGCATCTGCAGTAGGGTAAGGAGCCAGCTTATATACTGGAAAAATAAGTAACTTGAGCTACCCTAGTCCCAGCTGAAACTTACCTTATCAGATGAGTGAGAGAAATACCTAGCCATAGTGTCCAGATGGATACTAAAAGGGTATTAGTCCAACGAAATACAGAAAAAGAAAAGGAAAAAAAAAAAAGAAGAGAGTAACTGTTTTTCTTTGATTTTATTAGGCCCCTTTCTTTCTTAACTCCAGGGCTGAAATAAAGGTGGTGATAAATTTCACAGTTACATTTCAGATTGGAGATCCAACAGTTAAACAATGCTGCCCCAAATATGTTTTCCCACTGTGGGCATAAGCTAAACCAAAAAAGCACTCATGAGGCACAAAGCCTGTCCACTCACCAGCATCCCCTCAGCCTGACCCCAAACACCTGGCCACCTACTGCTGTGCTTTATTTAGACAACCTGGCCATAAGCTTGCCTCCACCACCGCTCAGTTCTTCTCTACTAGACCAGTGGTGAGAGCGCTTTCCGAGCAGGAGATGGGGGCTCACCCCCTTCCTCACTCCTACCAAATGGGATGTTCAAACTCGAATTTCCCTCTTCCCAGAGGAACAGACTTCTGGGACCAGGAAGAAGAGGTCCAAAAGGTTCCCTGCTCAGTGTGCACACTTTGTCAGCTGCTTTTTTAGAGTGTCTAACTTCCACCAGGAACCCAAATGTGCCACTCTGGAATCTGCTCTTGAAGAGGAGGTGGGGAGCTGGTGGCTGAGGGTTATACCCTGCACCTACTGATGTGTACATGCTGAAAACTTTTCTTCCAGAGCTGGTTTAGGCTTAGGATCAGGCTGGTAGTATCTTACCTTGGGGAATGCAGGACACACCATCACTTGCTATGGTGTAGTCGTCAGCACAGAAGCACACTCGTTTCTCAGACCGCTCGTCAGTACAGAACTGTTCACAGCCACCGTTTTCATAAATGCACTTCAGTTTGTCAGCTTTGGCTAAAGTCAGAGGAAGAGCATTTAGGTTTCCAAATGTGTATTTGGTGCTTAACATGAATCAGTTGCAACTTGAAATGCTGACAGGGAAGCAAGGCAGTGAAGTAGATTTCTGTGATTTATGTACAGTGACTGCATCAAAAGCACCTTCCATTTGGCAAAAGTTAAGCAGGTCTGGTTACCCAGGGATTAGGGAAGAAAATTGTTAAGAAACCCACACCTAAAATTGAGTTAGTCTCATTTCTGCAGTATCTGAGCTGTTTAAAGGCTGGAGATGTCATAATTGTGTGATAAATATCATAATATTTGACTGAAAAATTAGTAACTATTTTGTATTTTGACATTTGGCAAAAGGATGCTCTAGGATGACCTTTGAGACAGTCTGGTTAGACTTAACGAGTGCCTAGTCACTGTTAGGTCTCAGTGCGTTCTGAATGTAGTGTAGATAAGCATGTTCTATGAGTTTAACATTCAATGTGCTGTCATTAACTGCTGGATGCGTCCCCTTGGACTCTGTACAATGCATATGCAGCGTAGTTCTCATTCTCATTTCTAAGTCAAAGTAACCTAAGCACTTGGGGAGGAAAAATAATTCCTCCTTGTCTCTCAGATGGTGCACAAAAGGCTTATTTTGTCTTACAAAGTCATCACAGAGTAATAACTATCCTGCTGCCTTGCAGTGCCTGACTGCCAGCTGGTTACATCCATCATGTGACACCGCCAGCAGTGTGACCAGTAGCTGTCACAGCTAGAATGAGGCAGAACGATAATGATTGTTACTGTTTATCTCAGTGCCTTGCATTTGAATTCATAATGGCATTTTGATCTCGTTAAGCTACCCCAGAGCTGACCTTTTTCGCAGCTTTTGCCCTCATATTCAACAGGACAGCGGCAAACGTAATCCTGAAACTGGTCATCACAACTCCCACCGTTCTGACAGGGGTTGGAGTCACACTGGTTAGGGTCTGTGAAAATATTCAGTGTCAGTCCAGCTCATGTGAAGAGCTGCAACAGCAGGAGTGTTTTTGCAGCTGTTAGAGCATCCCAAACCATCGTACCGGAATAGATGTGCCAGAACTCTTTCTGGAAGAAAAAGATGCGGGATTTAATTAAAGAAATATTAACTCGGGTTAAATCCTATAGTCCTTGTGGCACAGGGGAGGTTACAGAGAGCCACAGTGATGCCCCTTTTGCCTTTGTAATTTAAGAAAGTTGATGCCCATAAAATATTGTATATTATTTTCTACATTCTCTATTGTTTCCGTATACCAGTAAAAAAGGGCACTGTGTAACACACACAAGTAAGTTATCCATAACCTCCGTATAGTTGAGGTGGGGTTGACTGAAACAGGTGTTGCTTGATACAATAACTTATACTATTATCTGATCCCCTCAAGGAGACAGGAGATAACTCCGTGCATCCACTTTCTCCCCCTCCACAATTCGGTACTGCCTGGGGCAGCCCATGCCGTATGCCCTCCTGCTGCTGCATGTTCCCCTGTGAGAGAAAGATGGAGACAGCAGGACACAGTGCATTTTCTACTATCATGTTTTAAGTGTCAAAGCACACCCTTGAGTAGGGGGAGTCCATCTGGCAGTGCGCACACAGCCCTGTGTTGTTACTTACTGTCCTTTCATCATCGCGGTAAATCTCTCTTGCTTCCTCAAAAGAACATTTTTCTTCCATGCATTCTCGCTCTACTGACCCCAGTTTTATCTCTTCAAAGAAGCTGTTGGCTCGTCTTTGCCTTTGAAAAACGCTATTTGCCTCTTCCTTCTTTAGAAAGACTGAAAAACAGCAGCATGTTCTGTTTGTCACTCAGCTGTGCAATCCTGATGGGGGGGTAGGGGACACAATTTTCTCTGAAAGCTATTCTCTTCCCAAGCTTTTCCTGAGACACTTTGGAAGGAAATGAGTAAATGTGAAAGAATTCTGTGAATTGCCTCCCAGGTAAAGTGGAAGAGCCCAGAGCTTAGGAGAAGATGGCATGTTACACCAGTGCTATGTCAATGACTCCTAAGGTACTATTCCACATCATATAGTGGGTCTCAACACGCATAGCAGTCTTTCCATTCTAACAGCTGAAAAACCTGTGTTGCTTTATTAAGCACTGATGTACATGGAGACGTGATTTTTTCTGTGCTTACTACAGGATGTCACTTGGTGACATGGAGACCACATTCATCCCTTCACCCACAGTCATGGTGTCTCACACCCCTTCACTCTGTAAACCTGCAGAAAGGACTCACCCAACCACTAGCAGACCACAGTTTTAAATCCACTGCCTTAATACATTTATCTTTAGTTTTCTTCTCTAAAAAAAGGCTATGTTAAGGTACATAGGAAGGCTGACAATGCTGTTTGTGTTCCCAGTGAAGCCTGTAGATAGCTCCTAGCTGCTTATAGCACCATAGATCATAGCCAGAAGGGTCTCTCTGCCATGCTTTGGAAGGACATGGGGTACACAGGTTTGATAGCAGACATCAGCAGAGCTCACTTCCCAGTGCTACATCAACTTGCAGGTGCCAGAAATGTGCACTGAAATCTGGAACCATGGTCACCATCTTCACCTGCCCCTCAGCTTCAGGATGCCAGCACATCACACAACTATGCCCCTCCTGTGGCCAAGGAACAAGAAGTCCCAGTGCTGTGGTGTACTTTTGTTCTGTTACTACACAGAACAAGTCTTGAAATAATTAATTTTGGGAGTTTTTTCTCCTCCTCCATGTCAGTAGCAGATTCTGGAGCTTTGTGACAAAAGCTTACATTTCAGTGCTTTAAACTATTTCACCTGGGATTGTGGGTAGATTTAGAGGTGGAAGCTGATACATATCACCTGCCTTTCCCCTAGGACATTCTCCACTACATGACCCCACACAGAGCAGAGTTACATTCTATGTGATAGGAGAGCCCTGAGGTGGCTGCTGACAGACAAAGACTCACTGACTTACGCACAAGCATAAGTACTGAGAAGCTTTATTCCAGTCTGATGAGGTGTCTCTAAACATTTGTGTCTAATCAGAACATATGCTGAATGACATGCAAAATAGTGTTAATTTCCCCTATATTTCAAAGTTATTTAAGGAATAAAATATTGCAGGGGGTGCACTGAAATTATCCTGGGGTGTTTCATAAGCATTTGCTCCCTGTAGGAATGTAAGCTGGGTTTTTCTGCAGTGATTTCAAAGTTAGGCTCTATGCATTTAATGTGGCTGTCTTTGAAGGCTTTTAATTAACCTTACACTGCAGATGCACGACAGAGGAGTGTGCCTGGGTGCATAGCTGGGAACATACTTCCTTTTTTATTTTGGTGTTCTCCACTTATTTACATTGGAATGCTTTTGACTTTGCTCTGTATTTTTCCAGCTTTGTTCACTGCAATGCAGGAGACCCTGCCAGTGGCTAACTGGGAATTTGAAAGCACGGGGTCAGCTTTATTAATGTGTGAGCTGATTTTCAGGCACATACTGGAACCACTGAAGAGCTACCACCTCATTGCCTTTTACTGCTACCTCTAATTTCTCATCAGCCAAATGACAGACTATTGATTCTTTGCTTTGAAAAAGCCACAGGTCAATATGAAATAACAATAAATCCAAGTTTCACGTAGTGGGCAGACAGCTGGTGGTTTGCCTGCTGTCTGTGCAGTGAGATAATAGATCCATTTATCTGTCTAGAGGTGCTTTTCCTTAGTTAACAAAACAAGCTTGTGGATGCCATCACTGAAAGCAAATAAGAGCCTTAGACTAACTCACAGGCACAACCAGAGGCAGGATGAATGTGCAACAGTGCTCAAAACTTGCAATGAAAATTACATCTGAGTTAACAGGAGAGAGGTCCATTGCCAGTAAACATAATCACAGCCATATCCTATGACATACCTGCATCCAGAGAAAGAGGAATCAGTAGCAGAAAGCAGAGAAACAAAGCCACGCACTGCCTGGAAACCATGATGAACCCAGTGTCCCAGTTGTGTATTGACATTTCAGCAAGGGCTGTTTGGCCAAAGAGCTCAGCTTCAAATGCTCGGAGCCAGAGGAGGAGCCGGCGAGTCATGGAAACAGGAAAAGATCCATCACAGCCCAGTGAGCTGAGCAGAAGGGCACATGTGGAGCCTGCAATGTGCCCTTTCCACACTAGCGGGGAGTTTGGTTTTGAAGCACTCTCTCCTGACCTGTGCAAAGGCTTTGCTGAGTACACAGGCTGCTACCCTGGGTCTTTAGTTTCCATCTAATGTGCCTTTTTTCATGAGGAACATAAATGCTGGGACCCTCCCTCCATCCGTATGGTTGGCACTAACTTGGCCACGTAACCTCACATACAGAGAGCAGAGACATGGTATTTATCTTGAATTGGCAGTCAAGTTACAGCAAATATACAGCCTTTCAGTCCTTTGGAGTATGATCGAACCACTGACATCTGTCTTTTCCCATTTCTCTGTCACCAATGACAACTCTGTGCTCCTGGCTGAATTTACTTGGAGACACTGATTAACTAGCAAGAGACACCCTACCCTGCTTCTCTCATCTTTACTACAAGACCTATGTGGCCTGCACAAGCTGTACCAGCTGGAAGAGGGGCTAACCTGATCCATGTTGTATTTCAGTAGTAAGGATAGAGGTTTGAGGGGCTGAACTGCAGACAAAGTTTTATCTGGAGCACAAGTGGGACTCTAATTTAATAGAAATCAATTAACGGCATCAGGCTAGAGAGCTGACAGTGTTCTTGGGGAAATATTTACTTAAGATAGCAGTGAGGTAAAGAGCATGTTTGCCTATGGGAAGTGAACAGTTGCCTGAGGGCCAGAGTGTTTTCTAGGCCATTCTCCCCTTTCTGCATGGGAAAGCAGAAGGGTCAGCTCTGTATTTGAGAGCTACAGCAAAGAAAAGCAACAGCTGAAGTTTTACTTTGCTGCCAAAGCTCGGTGTAACTGCCTGCAGAAGCCATGATTGCTTAGGGAAGCCGGGCTCCTGGATGTTCTTTGCATGCTGTTTAGTGGTGGTGTGCACAGCTGAGTGTCCTGCTTAGAAATTGCTTTCCCAAGAGGGTGCATCCGGGCACTTCTCTGGATTGCAGGCCTGGCTAATTCCCAGCATTTCCTGGGATGGCTGGGGATAGGAGGCCTGACTGGAGCAGAGGAAGGAGGCCAGTTACTGGAATACAAAAGGAGCTACAGCAGCCCCACACTTGTCCCCATCCCTTTTTGGGAACTCTCACTGCACCTCATAGCCTGCCTATGGCAGTGAGTTGAAAATATCAAGGGCATGTCCAGTTTAGCAAAACCAAAGCTGGGTTTGTTGGAGCTTCTTGAACATTTTCTCCTTGTCTCATTTTGGGGCAGACCTGACTCTGCTGCACTGAGTGTCATGCAGATCAGAGCATGGGCTCTGCTTCCCGCACTGAAGCCAGCCCCGGTCTGCATGTGTTATCCCCCTGCTCCCTGAGGCTGGGTGGGTATGCCCCTGCCAGGGAGGGTGGGTGACTGCCACTCCAGGGTGGCAACGCAGCACCTCTGCACCATGGCACCCCTTCACTCTCTTGTCTTCTTCCTTTGTAGTGTGCAGGTCCATAACACCCTTTAATGCAGTATTTTCCTTGTGTCTGCCTTCCTCTGTTGGTATCCCTTAAAGATGAAAGATTTTGCTTTTATTGCTTGGGAATACAGTCAAACACTCAGTTATTATTTCTAAAGCCCAGGGAGAAGTCAAGTGCTGAGAACAACAGTCAGTTCATATGGGGACAGTCCTTTTCCCAAGAAGAATTAGTGCATTTAGGTTTCGTCAGGGATGCCAGGGATGACCATACCCATGAGGAACATCACTGGGGATTCAGCAGTACCAGGGCTTCATGATAACTCTTAACTCATGAACTTCACATCACAGATCTCATCTCAAAATTGTCTTCTACAAACTTTAGCTGGGCCAGTTATTTGCTTTAAGAGCTGTGTTTTGAATTAAGAGATCCCTTTCCTTATTGTATCAGACCCCAACCAGGGAGCCAATACCAATTTGTTAACTTTTCTTCCCCAGAATACCCCCAAGTCTTACTTCATTCCCCAGAATACCCCCAAGTCTTCTTGTGTGGTCTTGCTATAGTTCATAAGAATTGCCCTGGTGTTCTGCTCCATAAAAGCTCCTTGCCAGTGCAGGCTTTAGCTTTGGCTTATGTTTTGTGAGCAATTCCAAGGAAAATAATCTGCTGTTCAATTAAATGTAAATACATATTAATACAAACATGCCTCTCTCCTGCTCACGGGTGCTACTAGGATCAGCTTGGGGACAGCTGCTCAGAAAATACAATATAGGATATTTTTCAGTGTATGCTTTGGATGTGCCCGAGTCGCTTTATTAAAATAAAACAAACAAAATCCCACAACACATTAAAAACCTGAAACGTGAAAAATGTCAACAACGTGGAATAAAAAAATCTCAACCAGGAACATGAGCCCGAGAGACAGGATGAACCGATGCCTCGGAACATACCATTCTGTACTCTTGTTTTGTTTCCTACTGACATTTTGCAAAGAAAAACTCTGAGGATTTAGCTATTTTTAGCTCTGTTTTGGGTTGAAGAGAAGACAGGTACAGAAGCTATTGGGAACTGTGCAACTTGGTCTGATCCAGCAGGTCACTGGTCATTTAAACTTGAGGTGTGTTGTCAGCATTTAGGAGCAAATTAGAGAAATAAATCAGTGATTTCTCTCTCAAAGAGGCCACAAGAGATCATCTGAGTAAGCTGACAAGGCTGTATCTAGATAAGAAAGGTTTCGGAAAAAGCTGCCTCCAGAATTTATGGAAAATTCAACTTAAATCCCCAATAACAATAGCAACTTGCCATCATTGACTTATCAGACTAATTACAAGCAAGCTAAAGCTGTGATCAAGTTAATAATTTCCTTTTTCTGATGTACTAATCTATAAATATATGAATATCATTCTGCTGAGCTTTAAGCAAATGATTCGGGTTTTAGACCTCAGAGGAGAACTATTTATTTCCAGGAGAAAATTCCTTGCCTGCTTGACTGAGTTCTGTATCCTCATACATTAATTATTCTCATAAAGAAGTAGGACATGGGGAGATAATATTCTTGATATTTTTTTTTTGTCTCCAGCTCTGAATACAAGTGCTTAACATTTTAATTTTTAATCTTCACGTGGGTTGTTTCTATCTTTTGCTGCCTGAGGAGAAGGATATCTGAAGATACTTAGATAATAAAGGAAGCAAACAACATAGGAAAGGCAGTACAAAGGAAATCTACAGTAAAGACAGTGTGCCCCAAAGCTAACTGTTGAATGCCACCTATCTCAGTTGGCAATGAAAGATATTACTCTGCTACAGATCTTCTCTTAATTGTCCTTAGACCACCACAGCTGCAACCACACCACTAGTAAGTTCACAGCCTTTTAAATGCAGCTGGGGACTGTCTTGCCAATTGATGTGGAATGACTAAATACAAAAACCTGAAAGGTGATTAATCAATTCACCTCAGTTGATTTGTTAAAGGTAACATTTCAGCACCACATGGGCTCATCAGACTAAAAACCTTTCAGAATGAAAATGCAAAACTTGATCCTTGATTTTCTACCACCATCTTTAGGCCGCTGCTGGTACAGGTGGTGGTGGCTGCAGCAGTACTCAGGGGTAAGCTACAAAGATGCCCAGCAAGTGTACTTGCACTCATCATCCCCTCTTGCCTCACTGCTATAGGGACTTAATGTGGTGGGTGATTTTGGCCTGTCTCTGCAGGGTCAGAGCCAAGGAGGAGCTGTTTGAGGTCTTCATGGTTTGCCTTTGCCCTGGCTGTAACTTAGCCTTGCTGAGGGCTGAAGAGCTCCTCTTGCAACACCACTAGTTTGGATGAGGAAACATTGCCACTTTGTCTTGCTTTTAGTATACATCACACTGCTTCTTTCTCTTGAGGCTTTGTTCAGGCATAATGCTGCCCCTAGATTTCTCAAGAGAAGGCTTGAGCTTTGGGTGAGAGTGCTTCACTGTGACTTCCATTTAGACTAAGCAAAACAGTTGGAGCATGAAAACCCATGTCATGGGCTGTTGTGTGTTTATTAACAGATGACAATATTTTGAGCTAACCAGGTACAACAGCACATGAGCAGCCGAAGAAGGGAATGGATGCCAAAACAGTTGTACTGGCCTTATTCACACTCCAGCAGAGCCCTTCAGTGCCTCACTGCCCTGGCCATCCCTTGCCTCTGCCCTGCTGCACTTGCAGGCTGTCCCTGTGGGGGACATTGCAGAGGCTGTGGCTATAGGAGCAAGCATGGGTACCACTGCTCAGGGAGGGGAATGTTGCATCCACCCTGGGAGCTGATCCATCCAAAGACTGTCAAGAAAACCAAGTCGCTCCCTAGAGCTGGCAGGACCAAGAGTGCAACACTTATGAGGCAGGAGGGAAGCAGAGGGGGATTGCTGCTGGCTGGCAGAAGCTCCGTGCAGCTCATATCTCAGCATACAACATGCAGTGTTTCTTCATGCTGAAACATACCCCGTGTTCCTTGCCCCACTGCACCCACCAGCCCCATCCAGTCCACTCTTGTGGTACATGCTCTGCACTCTCCCCTTTCTGCCTTTTGATCTCAGGCTGATGTGGTATCCTCACCTCACAGTGCCCTGTTAGCTAGCCAGAGCCCTGCCATCCATTCCTATGTACCAGGCTAGCACAATAAGTGGTTCCTTCACAGTGCAGTTTATAATAGCCATCTGACATATGATACAGAAGGAGGAGTCCCTGTCATTTTGAGGCAAGTGATGAAAATGAGTTATGTTCCAAAGTCCCCAGTTTTACTAAATGAAAACATCTGTGCAGAATGGAGAAAGGGTTTTGTATTACAAAGATTCTGTATCTATGAATGACTGTGCTCCAACTTTGAGCCAGTGATCTAAGATACAAGAAACCCAAGATGATGCCATAGTGTTTGCAAAGGGAGAAAAACAAACCTTGCAATTAAAAAGGAATGAATCATTACTAGACCTTTATATAGAAAATTCTTTACTTTCCACTAAGGTAAATCTTGGCTGGAATTCTCTCATTCTTTTGCTCTAAGTATGATGTGGCTCTGCTCAGAAAGGTCAGTCCTCCTCTTACTCAGAAAAGTAGGACTATTGACTAAAGAGGTAGCTGTTATGTTAACAAGAGCAAATAAATGCAATCAAATCTCAATAACATCTTATTAACACCT
The DNA here is from genome assembly GCF_012275295.1 of Melopsittacus undulatus. Taxonomy (NCBI): domain Eukaryota; kingdom Metazoa; phylum Chordata; class Aves; order Psittaciformes; family Psittaculidae; genus Melopsittacus; species Melopsittacus undulatus. The sequence continues at coordinate 60,158,791 of NC_047528.1, read as the reverse complement.
TACATAGATCATGTAATTGTTCATGGCCACTAACTCAGCCCAAATCACTACAGTAAGTGTAAAATTCACCTTCTACCATGGCGTGATGGTCCTTAAAGCCATTAACCAGGGAATGCACAAACACATTCCTCTTCTGATGCTGCAAGGGTGAAAATGGTTTTCCTTTTCTCACCCATCTGTGGCCAGACACAGACCTCCAAGTTGTTCTTCTAAGACCATAGGATCAAGAGGAGCATGTGTAAAAGAGGAAGGGAGCCACAGGATTCATGGCTTTCTCTGGGAAAACCCAGCAGTGATATACTGTCTTTCAAAAACATTTGTGTGTGAGAATGGCAATCAATCTGATTACCTGGCACTGGCTTTCGTTTTTTATCCTCAGCCTGCACACATACTTTAATTCCCTGGTGCCAGGTACGTGAGACAGGATCACAAGGATAAGCTGGTGTTTTTCTGAGATGGTCCCAGGATGCATACACAAGGGATTTGAACATACAGACCCTGACAAGCACAGCAAGACAGACCTGGGTTTCTGTTCCAAATCCTTCAGCCTCTGTTTTTGTATGATATCCATAAGAAGCTTTTAAGACTGTGAGACAAAATAAAACACAGAGCATGTCTATATAAAGGCTTTCAGCAAGAAGTTCTGAAATTTATTAAATTTAATTACAATAAAGACCTCTGATTTTGAACTTCTAATTCACAACAGCAGTAAAAAAGGAAATGGTGAAATGGGTTGTATTAAAGTGCAATGATGTGGAGAAAAACCATTGAAATCACGCAAACGAGGCTGCAGTGAGAAATGAAAGGACAGTCTCATAATAGCAATGACAGCAATATATAAGTAGATTATGTTACAGATAATTTACAAAAATAACTTACATAGATGAAGATAAGCTGAATCTCATGTTGCCATTCCATTGTTAAATATCAGACTAAATATTCCTGGTCAGCACAGTATTAGATCGGATAATTAAAAAAAGATCAGAGGATTTTTGCGTTGGAAAAGATGCCCGAAGTAAAACCCTGATCAGCCTTTATATTGAAGTATTGCAAGAAACCTAAGTCTTTATGAATTGTAAAGTGACATATTCAGCAGCATGAAGACTATAAATACATCTTTTACATTGATACATTATATCTACACACATATACATATCTACACACACATATATATACACACAAGCACATACATGCACATAAATATATATGTGTGTGTATATATATGTTTCAATTTGTACTGATTATGGTCAGCTGCATTTGGTTGCATCTGTGGTAGGGTTGCTTTAGCAACCTAGGGGTAAGATCATTCTTTAGAGTATTGGTTGTTTAAGTTTCCTAAGCTGCAGTCTCTAAAATATAAAACTCTAGCACAAAGACAGACTTCAGGGCTCAGCCATCAGAGGGTCTGGTGATGAGCAGCAGCTTCTGTTGACATAATCTGCTGCGCTTAGTGCTTCTGAAAAACTATGCTCTTAATGTCTGCATTATCAGTAACATGGTATGTGAATGACTTACAAACCTATTTTTATATAAGTAAAAATATTTGAGAGATGGACAGGAATGAATACAATATTCCATACATGCACACGGTTTTGAACTGTTTGTAAGGATGACATGCAAAGAACACCTGACAACATGAAAATTTACAGCGTTGGCTTACATCATACCTTCAAAAAATGGCAAGTTTAACATCACCCTTCCTTTTAAAAAAATTAAAACACTTATCTGTAGCATAAACCTGGCTCTTACCTAATACAGGTTTTCTTCTCCCATGCTCCCCTTTTATGGAATAATTATGTCACTGTTTTCTTTTCTCTTTGAATAACTGCAGCAAACACTATTGACTAAAAACACACCCAATTTCTGGCCCTCATAGGTTTGTCTCAAGGAAGGCTCTTGACCCATAGTGCAGCCCAATAGTTTCCTCTGCCTGTAATTGCATGTTAATTGTGAAAGCTGAAGGTAACTGTGTAATTACCATTTATTAAGAAATAATTTAATGAATAAGAATGTGTTTCATTGTGCATCTGTGTAAGAAAAAAGTATACTACTAAGTTGCCAAGGCTATGTAAACACAGTGATCTTGGTAAAGAATTTGGTTGTGAGGCCAAAATACCTCAGAAAACAGCTATTCCATTGCACACATCATTAAAGGTTGAAAAGGATAAAATAATAGTTTCTTTTGATGCTGTTGTGGTCAGTGAATTGGTCATGTCTGCATCCCAGTCTCTAGGGAGCAGAAGAACTTCCTGAAGATGCAAGAGAAAAGGCTAGAGCAAACCTCCTTCCCGGTTGCTGTAAGAGTCCCATTCACTGCACTGTTTGAGGTACATCCTTGGAGAAAGGGGATTTTGGGGAGGAGGAGTTGTAAACTCTGATTTATTTTCCTCATACTATCCTGTACAGAGATTGCTATGTTATTAGTTTACAGTGAGGATTTAGCACTGAACACATTTTGTTTGCTCACATTCAGATTCTGTCTGTTACAAAATGATACAGTTCTGCAGAAACCTGACTGTGTATCAGTGAGAAAACGTGTTTTATGCGAACAGCTCTGCAGCTTCAGACTCTAGTGCAGAAGCCTCTACAAGACCTTATTTCAAATCTTTTAACTTTTATCTACAACTTCACATTCCATGCACTTTTCATCGGGATCTTCTGAGAGAACCTGTGAAAATCACCACTGAAAATATTCAGGGCTGGCGACATAGAACTGGTGGTTCTCCATTGGAGTCTCCAGTGTCCAGAACTCGGCACAAAATGACAAATTCCAGAATTACCTTCCATTGAGAAGGGGTGAAAATTCAATGTTAGCCCTTAATGTCTGAGAAGCTGGTGCTGCTGGCATTGCAGCTATCACTGCAACTTGATGATGTGCTCAAAGTGCTGGAGGCAGTGCCTGATTCTGGGAAAGGGAAAGAAAAAAAAAACCCAGTAAAATATTATATGGTTGCTCTTCACAACTTTCTTTGGTAATAGGAATCTTCAGAGACACAATCGTCTCATTTAAAATAAATAGCCTACCAGAGCTGCTTAAAGACTGAGCTGATTTGGAACTGCCTATGAGCGTCAGCAGGTTGTTTGCTGGAATCCAACCTTCTCTACCAGTGCTCAGGTTCTTCACATACCTAAAAAAAATATAAGTACAAAGTGAGGTTGCTTCATTTGATGCCTTTGAAAGTTTTGCCCTAAACATCTGTCTTATGTCTTCCAAACACAGTTCTGCATATAAAAATTTCCAAGCACAGATCTGCATACCAGAGTCCATCCTCCCCTTCACAAATCAGTTGAACTAGATCTCCACTTTTCACTGTAAATTCTTCAGAAACTCCTTTTTCATAATCAGTCACAACTGTATATTTGCCAGGAGTCTAAATGAGAACACATGAAAACCATAAATTATTTCTGTTGAGTATTTTAAGGGACCTTGCAGCTTTTGTTATGAAATTAGAGCACTCCTCCCTTCTTTCTTATGCACATACATGCTGAAGACAGTGCGACTATATAGAGACAGTAAAACTTTGCTGTTCAATTACATGCAAATTCAGTACGTGAATTATCACCCCCTGCAAAACAGTCAGTGAAATGTTTCCATTACAACAATTAATTCAAATGCCTACAGAAAATTCAAAATAACAACAAAACCCCCAAATCATCTGGCAAACAGCTGCAACATGATGTGTCAAAGGCTGTTGACACAGCAGCCAAGCATGTCATCACCTAGCTGCTGTCCTATGGCATAAGCAGTCATGGTCTCACTAGTCTTCAGGTTCACAAAGGCACAGATGGACACTCCTAAGGTACAAACAAGGCTGATTTAAGAGAATTTTGTCCAGCTGAGGATTTCAAGCCAGACACTTTCCTTCCTGCAAGCTTCAAAAGGCACACACAAGGTATCTGTATTGTTTGTTTAGCTCAATAGGAAAGCATTTCTGGTTACCAGCTTCATCTCGCCTCCCCCTCCTCCTCCTTCTTCCTCTGCATCCGATGAATTCAGTGGATCTTCAGCACTAGACCAGCCGTCATTTTCTTCAGATGCATCAAGAGAATGAGATGTTTTAGCCCAACCTTGGGGAACAAACAGCCAACCATTACCTGCAGCAATGAGCCACTGACTAGGAGAAGGGTTCTTTCCACTGAGAAGCTCTTAAGTGATCAACATACACAGGAGGAAAACCAAACACAGAGAAGTTATTACAGCCACTGGGTGAAATTCACAGCTGGCAAAAGTTGGCCCATTTCCATAAGCTGTGGCAATGCACAGCACTGAATGTGGCCCCTTGGATTTACATAGAGGGAAACAGATGGAAAGAATGCAAATTCCCAACTAAAAAGCAGCTATTTCTCTCCTTTACAAAGATGAATGATGGATAGATACTCTTTTTCTTGGGAGGAGGTTGAAGACAGGAGTGTACACTTTATGGGAAGAGGATGAACACACAGGATTACCACCTAAAGCAACCTAAGCAGCCTGCTGGAACAACAGATGCATGTGCATTGCCTTCTTCAAACTGTTGACCACTTAGAGCTGTCAAGAGATTCAACACAAACTACTAGCACTTGGTACTTCACCTGACAAGGCAGCATATTATTTAAGGGTATTCATGCTGACACAAGGATACTTAATCACACTGACTTATCTTGGTTCTAAGCCACCAAACATCACAAGAGCAGTCTCCTGCCTGTCATTTATTGCCAAGTGTTCCTTTGCTCTCTCAGGGTAAGGCGTTTCATTTATGTAATCAAGCTGAATCATATCAAGAGTGCACAAAATCCCTTTTCCAGATAAAATTACAGTAAATTTTAGTAGTAAGATGCTGTTCACTGCGGTCAGCAGCTGCTAATAAATGTGTTGAGTTTATAAAGAAAAAAATGTTGCAATAGACCAGACAAATATTTGTAAGTAAGATTTTGGTTCAAGCCAAATGGTGCTAACAATGAAACTCACTGAAAAGAATGAAAGGAAAAACAAACCTCCCAACTTTTATGTAACTATTACTTAAAAAAGCATCAGCATTTTTGCTCTTCACTGCTTCTGAGGCATTTGTCACATGGCTGGTCATGCCAGTACATTAGGAAAAAACCTGAGCATCACCACAGTACAGCCAAAGCAATCTAAGAATCATAGAAACAAATCACACCCAGAGCACACCAAATGGAGTGGGACTTTTACCTCGCCTGCGCTGCTGGATGGACCTGCACAAGGTTACAAGTATTGACCCATTTGGCCTTGTCCAGTGTTAAGAATGAACTTCCATCTGTGAAGAAACTGAGTAATAAATTCCAGCTGTATTCCATGAAAATTTCCTTGGAAGCTCACATCATCTAGTTGGTTTGTGGGACACAGCTGAAAATCCATTATTTCCAAGTTAAGAACAATGCAACCAAAAAACCCTTGGTTTCACCTAATTGTTCCAACTGTCATTAGAAACAGAACCAATGAGCACCACAAAAGAAAGTGAAATCACTGTAATTGCTCTGCCTGTAGCATCATACTCACTGGCCTGCTCTATCTGGAACATTTTGGGTAGAGGCTCTTATTCCTCAGCCTCTTTCTTTTCATATATTGTGCTGATGTAGGTAAGAACACACCTGCCTGATCCTGCCCATAGCAATAATATACTCCTACTCCTCATACGAGCTGGCACTCTACTGTTAACAAGTCTGTATAAAAGCCCATCTCATCCTGGGCACAGAAGGGAAGAGGTCCCTGTGGTCATATTCATATTAACTAACTACAGGCACCAAAATTATGCATGCATATTCAATGTGCACATATATGTTCTGCACGGTGTGACTAAATCAGAGCTCCCTATAAAGGCAGGAAAGGTAAGAAAATGGCAGGCAGTCTCAAAAAAAGACAAGGTTATGCAGAAATGAGTTTAGATTTGAAGGTGGCAGGAAACCAAAGAATTCATTAACCACTTCTCTTCAGAAACAGGCCCACAGGTTTTTTCACAGAGATAGGATTGATCTGTAAGATGCGATTCTGTAACTAACTCATTTTTCTTGAGCTCACTGTGATGTAAGTCTGAGCAATATGGCAGTGAAAGGAAACAATGCACTCTGCACCAGGGAGCTGCAGTCACCACCTGGTGTAGTTTCATCCTAAAATGCCTGGGTCAGCTGCCTGTTCATCCCTCTGAACTGGGGAAGAAAAGATCAAGTGTCAGAAAAGTGATTGGAAGGTGCAAGACAGAAAGGGGAGTTACTAGATGTTTTAAATTCACTTACAAGGTTTAGTGTTTCATAAGGTAAGGGGCTGCTGGACGGGGCAGCAAATCAGACAAGGCTGTCCCAAGGAGCCAACAATATTACTGTAAATTAACAATGATCAAGGACTGTCCACCTGAAAAATTACAGTATCTGTGCAGCAGGCCACAAAACACCCTTTGCTTTCTGATAGTGTTTTCAGGCCCTCAGGATTTCTGTGGTGCCTGGAGATCTCAGAGGTTTGACTGCTGCCTGCAGGAAGTTAACCTGTAACTCCCACAGCTATACTTGTGGAATTTCTGCATGCATCCAGCCTGGGATTATATTTCCTGCTACTCAGATGAGGTGAATGGGGTGGCATAGTTTCCTCAGCACAGCAGCTGGACCTGCATCATTTCCACAGGTGAGAGAAAGGACAAAGGTTGTGGAAACCTGGAGAGGAGGACAATGGTAGGGCTTGAAAGAGCTTAATCTTTAGAATAATATTTCCCAAAAGAGATGGTGGAAAGAGAGTCCGGAAGAGGGGGACTGCTCTCATTGTACCCTCTAGTCATTTAGCCCCAGGGATTTGTACTAAAGCCTTCACCAACAGCCTTGCTGGTTGGAAATGGGTCATTTAACTGAAATGCTTTTCTATTCTTTGCTTGGCAGTGAGTTGGGAGGACTGGAGGCAAACTGCTACAGGGGGTTCGGCTAAATCATCTTGGGTTTACAGGGTGGTAAAAATTACCTACTGTCACCCAAAGAAAGATACAAGAGGACTGTGACTACAGTAATAAATGCAGATCTAAAATGGAATCACATGACATGACAGTGATGATCCTCATTCTGACTAAAGTACATGAGGTTTGGATTTATTTTTTCTTTCAAGAAGTTAAATCATCTCCACAAGAGGCACGGTGACAGAAGGATGCTAACTGGAAAACCACGTGTCTCACAGCAACTCAATGGCTGTGTGCTACCATTAAACACCCAGATTCTGGGTATTTCTTCAGTAGAAGATCTCTTTCCCTCTGCTGTCTCCTAAAAACTAGTTAGACATATGCTACTTCATCTGATGTCAAGGTAAAACTTCAACTAGTTGTGCTATCAAAACCAATATATATAGAAGCTGACAGATGCACTTGGAAAAACTCAGCTGATATCAATACTGCTGAACAAAACAGCATCATATAGGTAGCCCCGGCACTCTGATGTAACACATTACACAAGGGAAGTGTGGAAATTTGTGGAGTACAAGATGTGGTATCACTATACCTCTTAAACCAAAAGGAGTTGGGTCACTCACTACTTCATGCCGTTTAGCTTTTTTGTCAGGACTGGTAGGAGAAGCTGCAGGAGGATGAATAGGCAAAAAACACAGAAGAGAGATATTGAAGAACTGGAAAAAGAGAATAAGTGGAGTGCATGCTAAATACCTTTGAGTTTACACTGGAAAACAAGTGGATTTCTGTAATCTCCCTAATTTTGGCTGTCACTAGTCAATTACAGTAGAAGGAATTAATTATTTACATGTATTTGGAGATATTTGAGATATTATTTATTTGGAGATTAAATTGACAAATTTATTTTATAGTAGTAGAAGAAAGTATGCAGTCTTTTCTAAATGAAGTAGACAGGGATACAATTAATTTCAATTTGAGACAAACATTACCAAGTTAAGCAATCATTTTTATATAAATCTAGCACTACAGCAATACCTGGTCCTGTAAGAAGGATCATTGGCAGTGTCTGGCTTTTAGCAGAAGCAGATGGAGTTTCTGTCAAGGCAAGCATGCGGTATTAGAGCTCACCTCACCAGCATCAGATACATGACCCTAGAGTCTCTCCAGAAAGAACTCAAAGGTAATGAGGTTTTAGAAAGGCATTTGGAAAAGATGCTTGGGGAAAAATAAAACCATCATGCTCTTGAACAAGTGCCATCAACTTAATGCAATTCATACTGTTCAGAGACAGCTGTTTAAAGCAAGAAGTGGATGTATCAGTGTGATTACTTGGCAGGAGGAAGCAAGAACGGTCTCAAACTCCCATTGCCCATTTTAGAAAAAAAAAAAAAAGTAAAGATAATTTCTAGAAACATAGGAAAATTATTATTTAATTTTGTAACCAGCAAAACAATGTTGTCATACACGTTCTGCTGCAGTCATGTTCTGGGAAGTCTGTTAGCAAAGATGTTAATAGAGAAATACTCTAGGAAACCTTGATTCCTCTTTGCCAAGTACAAGTGCATTTGGGGCAGATCCACAGAAGCAGGCCAAGGGTCTGATCTGAAGACAACTAACTTCCTCTAGATTTCCTACAGGAATGAGACACTACAAACTGTTTCCTTGGACTTGATAATGAGACTGAAGGCATTGGAAACTGCACTCCTTCCCTTGCAAATTCAACAGCTCCATTTTTCCCAGCTGCATCACACCCTCCCACTCTGGAGCTGGTTTCTCTTGATATCTCCTTGCCAGGGTTGGTGACTCAGGAGCCTAGCCTGAACTTCGGAGAACAACCTAGTGCATACACTGGATATCTGTCACACTACACACACACACACAAAGTGATGTTTCAGTTACAGCCTTAAACAGAAAACAGTCTAACAGTCTAGCCTTATTTTTATTTTTAAATTACCTTTCTGACTTTTGAGGTTAGTAAAGCCCTGCAGTGTAAAGCGTTTTTTTGACAGTACAGAGCATTCTGAGGTAGAGTTAGTGTCATCTACAAAGGAAGAGAGAGACACAGAAAGAAAGGGGAGAAGGCCATGAAAAGATCAAGGCAAAAAATAATTTGCAGTCCTGACAGGGAATCTGCATGATAGGATGAGAAAGGACAACTGAAAGTTCAGGTACAATAGAAAAACCTGAGTGGCCAGTTGTTCTCAATGTGCAGGGGCTTGTACTGCCACTGGTTCAGTAAATAATCTCCATGAAGGGAACCAAAAACTGGAGAGAAAAAAAAAAAAAAGAAAAACACTACCAAAGCTTTTCAGAACAGGTAATTCCAAGAAACTTATCCAGAGGAAGAGAACCTTGAGAAGCTGGGCAACTCTAGAAGATCTGCCTCATAACGCATAGTTCCCACCTCCTTTTGGCTACCCTTCATTCACAGTGGCTTTGGGCCTGTACACACCACACAGTGGAACACAGAAACCCCAGGCTATGGGCAGATGGGAATGGCATGTGGCTGCTGAGTGGGTAGCACTTTGTGGGTGGGCTGCCTTAGGGTTGAAAGCAGCAAAGCCCTGTTCATTCAGGTGTAATGCAGCATCTCCCTGCACTACCATGTCTGCTCTGCTGGTGGATCTGCCTGTGCATCTGCAGTGCAGGCATGCTCTTTGTAATTAAAGGCAACGAAATACATATGTGTAAACTTACCTTTGCCTTTCTCAGGGTACTTTGGTGCTACTGTGGTGCCAAAACTTTCTAGGCTTGCAAGATCAGTTTTTCTCTCCTCCATTTTTTTGGTGTTTCTGATGTGGTTCCGTGAAGGACTGTTTATTGGAAGAAAATTAAGACAATCAATCCCTCTTCAGCAAATTCAGGTCTGAACAGGGGCGATGACCTTTGGTCATGGTCTGCCTTTTACATACAGATACCTATGCTGAAACCCATTTTTTAACTACTTCATAGATCATGGCTTCCAGGACTGAGAAAGTCATTGGTGATTGTGCATTTAAAGACCATAAAGACAAAGGAGAAAGGCTCCCCTAACCAACTGATGTATTATGGCAGTGGGAGCTACTGAAAAGACACCTCAGGACAGCCTCCATTCATTCTCAGCTACAGGACACATTCTGCGCTGAGAGGTTCCTCCTGAAGGTACTAAGGGAAACAAACAAAAGGAAAAGAAAGGAATAAACTCTGCTCCTCAGAAGCTCTTAACCCAGAACTGATTGGATACATAGGTAGAAGAACATAGGCTGGATCTTGCAGATGGGTTCCAGTCACAACTCCATTTGCGAATGGACTGGATGAAGACATCCCACAGTTACTATACATCTGGAAAATTCTCCCTGAGTGATTAGGTTGCTTCATAAAACATGCAGGGGAAAGAGCTACTGATACTTGTTTGAGCACACATCATGTGGGAATGACTGAAGATGTAAGCACAAAGGGTTCTAGGGGTATATACACATACACTTACTAAAAAAGAGTGAATAGCAGAGAATTAAAAAGAGGTGTCAGAGAAGGGCTGAACAGAAGGCAAAAGCAGAAGACTATATAGCATGAGGGATTAAAAATAAGAAAAGAAGAAAAGCTGGACTCAAAAGTTGGGACACTGAGGGAACCAACACACCACTTTTAATAAAGGAAACTGAAGGAACAGAACAAAGAAGAGGGAAAAGATAATGCTCTGGGGGGGGGGGGGGGGGGGGAAACCAAAAACCCCCACAAAGCCACCAACCAAAACAGGAAGATAGCAAGACACTGGGAAAGGAAACAAAATATAATTCAGGTGAAGGAAAAGAACAAAGAAAGAAGGAAAAGTCTGCTCCACATAACTCTCTTATCTGGGATGTAAAGTATATAATTAGCTGTTCAACAAACAGAGGCATAATACCACCAGGATTTTGGCTGGCACAGAAAATTGCCTTCATGTGTTCTTTATCAAGTGGCAAAGTCTGTGCCACTGCTCCTCAGTTTAACAGTTCTGGAGACATATAAACTCTAAAGTTCATAGCTTTATGGTAGGAAGAACCCTCGACCCCCCATGTTCCCCCCCCCCCCCAAAAAAAACAACCAACCAAACAAAAAAAAAACAAAACAAAAAAACCCCCAACAATAAAAACAAAAAACAAAGCATAAAAGGGGCAGTATTAAGGGATAGGAGTAATGAAGAACAGCAAACTAGGTGTATTCGTATGCTTACATGACAGCCAAGCAAATTTGGCAACATGCTTACCTTGTGCAAGATGATGCTGGTAGAGGTAAACTTTGTGTTTGTTCTAGTGTCCTGTGCTGACTAGCTTCTGTAATGGAAGAAAGTAACAGAACAACTAAATCTGATTTGTGTTTTAAGCTTTTCATTTTTACAGTCCTACACAGTGAAGATATACAGGGCAGGTTTTGAAGTTCTAAGAGAAAATAAATTAAAAAAATATATATATCCAAAATACTTTACCTCTGCATGCCTGCAGTTGACTCGTCAGCACTTTTCTTATTTCATTTACCCAAGTAGCTTTAACTTCAGGTGTTGGTGCCTACCCGAAAATAAATACAAGCAGCCATAAAGCATTGAAGACTTATTTCAGAGTTTCATTCCAAAGCACAGCCTTGGAGGAATCATTCAAGAGGGACACACAGAGCTGCCTCTCCAGTCTTTAGTCAACAGAAACTAGTTGTTAGGAGTGGAATACACTAAAGCAGAGGCTGTGCACGTGCTACAGTCAAACACTGGCTCCAAAGCCATTCACTACTCCAGTAAGAGCAATATTAATGGTGCACACAATATTCTCCACGGATATTGTAAAACACCATTACTCCACCGCTTGCATCACCCTGCCCCTCTACCCCCCACCTTCCAAAGACTGCAATTGAAATCTGTTAAGAAACTACCTTATGGATTAATCTGATGGTGGTTTGGGAATTTCTACATTTCCTCATCACTCTCTATTAGTGATAAACCAGTGAAAGAAAAGTCCAGATCTTACAATTAGACTTCCCGCTCCCTTCTCCCTTTTTTTTTTTTTTTTAGACATGGTTATTTATTTACCTGTATAATGTAAACTTCTTCCCTTGCATTATACCAGATTTCAAATTTTTTTGCATCACCTTTGACATTTTCTGTTATTCCAACTGCTGCCATCTGGAAGCAAAAAGAACAGAAGCTAACCTATCACATTGCTACAGAAGCAATGGAAACAGGCAGCTACTGGTATTATCTGGTACCCTATTTCTGGAAAGGAAAATCACATTTGGCTTTTTGCTCTAGGAAAAGAATAGCTAATAACACATGATCTGCATGTTAGACATATGAGATTTGTATCAGCTTGGCTACCTTGGAGGAAAGATTTAAACTGAAACTGACCCACAAGACATTGCTTTTAAAATCCAGACCACAAAATCTCAGATCTATTTTATACTACCCTGCTCTACATTCAGCTGACTAGTACAGTTTGGACTTGGAGTCTCAGAGGGTAATTTATACACCATTTCCTCCAACTCTCTAACAGAAAGCAACACAAAGTAACATAGACCTGCAGCACCACTTAGGCCTGCCTGAAAGGGTTAAGTTCCCAGTGCAGAACAGTAACACAGCTTTGGAGACAAAAACCTAAATGCTGTATTACTGCAGGCTAAACCCTTAGTACTGAAACCTTGATGGACTACTAGGTGTCTTACATTTAAGGAGTGTTTGTAGCTATAAGAAGGTGCTTTCTCATATCCTTCTCCGTTTTCTTCTCGCTTTTTACAGAACAACACTGCTTTCTCATGGAGGAAGAGATGTCGCTGCATTGGCTTGAAGCGTGCCAAATCTTTCACCTTCGAGTGACCCTTTTTATGATCAGTCCAGACATTGAAGGATCCCTGCATTAAAAGCTTACCTAGCTCATTCAGGTTACCCTGGAACAAAAAAAAAAAAACAAAACTCATATTTTTAAGTACAAAGAGATAACATCAGACTGAAAACATATTCTGAAGAGGTCTTCACAAGTTCTGTCATTCTAAGTAATCTCACACATCAGTGTTTATGTAAAGTCAGTGTTGGATTTTTACTCATAATTTTTTCTCCCCAACACTGTCAGGCAGGATTTATAGTCAATAGTACCAGTAGCAGAGCTACGTAGATCTACACATAGAGGGGGAAGCACACTATGCATATTAGGCTGTTTGGGTTTTTGCCCCCCAAACTCTACTCCACAGCTGCTTATTGTGATTATTTTTCTTTTACTGGAAGTTTTGAGTGTAGTTTTACACATAGATACAAAAATTTAGTAGTGACTCCATTTGGCTGTAGCCTAAACCAGACTCTTACTGACATTTTTCAGTCTCTAATTCAAGTGTCAAGTAGATCAAAGGAAAAAACAAACAGACAAACAAGACATCATTGGATAAAAAAAAATATCATTTATAGCAGGAAAACTTAAAAATAGTACAGACAGACCCATTTTGCATTATTTTCACTACACAATTCAGTTTAAAGAAACTTTTTCTATAACATTCTTCTCACTATTAGTATGCATATAGGGTATGCTGTGCAACTATCTAAGAAATGAATGAAAAGAAATTTAAAAGTAAGTAGAAATACTATTACTCACATCATAGCCTGTAATAGCTATCTGGTGCATAGAATCATTAACTGCTTTGAGAATACCCAGTATAGAAGTTAATGCCTCCTGAAGATCTTCAGCACCTTCACAGTTTTTGCTGTACTTCAGCATTTCCTGAGTGAGCAGGGAATGACAACATAATTACTTAGCTTTGGAAACATCAAGAACTAGAAACATTCACACCTTAACACTGAATTTGGGCAAAGTTTTTAAAGTTTTGTACCTATGATCTAGTTGGTTAAATGCTGTCTGTAATTCAGAAGACCCTAAGGTTTTAATTCTCATCTCTGCTGCTAATTAGCCAGATATATTTCATTCATCTAGAGGTTTTGTAAACCCTACCTAAGAATTGTACAAACCTAACTTTGCAACCATTTTTTCATCACAATGGGAAAAAACAAGCCAAAACAACCCAAAAGAAAACGAAAAAAACAAACCCCACAACAAAACCAAATAAAACTGTAACTTTTTGGAAGTGAACAACATATGTAAACACATAGGTCAATTTCATTTACTATTTCAATTATGGTGAGGCCAGGGATGCTAGTAATAGACTTAACCTTACTGCACATTTTAAAAGTCACCCCTTCTCCAAAGAGCTTATTGGCAAAGCTGTATCTTCCAATTTGATCCACATAAACATAGCTGCAAGTTCATGTAGAACCTCCCAGGCTTCACAGTATGAAAATAAGCATTTACTTGTGGACTGCGGGCAGTAAAGATACTTCAAATCAAAAACCTTTCTAATAATCCTCTCTTTGCACAAGCTTAATGTAATTAATTTTTAAAAGCTATTAGCTTCAGCTCAGTTTTAACTTCAGAGTAAATTTGGTCCAAGGCAATTTTTTTAAACTATTATTAAACACAATTACAGAAACGTGTTTATGTGGGAAATATTTCTTACTTCGAACACTGCGAAACCTTTTACGTTAATTTGAAAATTTATGATAGGATATTGCCCTCATTTTGTTCTCTCAAATGTTGGCACATTTAAGTAAATCACAACAGCATCCTTTGTAAAAACACCATACAGTCCTCTTGGTCAAGTACATTTCCTAGAGCACACTTCACAGAACCCAGCAAGGCAAATTCCTGTAATACAGATGAGGTGCCTGTAACTGGTGACTGTAGTAACTGGTTACTACAGTTGTAGTAACAAGTACTTCACATACTATGTTTTCTTTGTTGCAAAAGTTTCTTGGTCCTCCTGTTTCCCCTAATAATTTTTTCATTCTTCAGCCAAAATACAAGGGCAAAAGCAGTTAACATGGTGTCCCTGTGTAACATTTGCCTGTCTACTAGCAGCTTTTTGGCTGCATGAGCCAAGCTGAAAGCTGATAGACTGGGATTTTCTGTTTCGATTTATACATCTGCCCACTAGCTTTTACATTTCTCTTCAGCAGACTGAGAGAAGCAACATTTAAAAAACCAAATGCACAAAATGTACTTAGCGTTATACTTTAGTAACACATACCTTTAACAATAGTTGGTATTTGGTTATTCTTTGAACAGGTTTCAGCAAGTATGAGTCCAAACTGAGCTTGTGATCAAGTTTCCTTTGACATTCCTGTAATCAGCGTTGGATTCTATTAGGACACTAATCAATATTTTTATCAATATTTTAAAATCAGTATTTATCAATATTTTGTTATTTGTTCTTGAGATGATTAAATAAGCAAAAGAAACCACAACAAATCCAACACCACAATTATTTTAGACACTCAAGCAATCTTACTTGAAAGAACACAGAATCTGAAAACTGCCTCCACAAACTTTCAGACCGAGGTTTATTTTGACAGTATTTTTCATAAATCTGGAAATCTTCCATCTGAAATTGGGGATACAAGCAAAAAGTTAATAAATTCTTCTGATTTTAAAATACAAAGTTCGTAAGATTTTTTCTTTTAATAATCTATAAGGCTATGACAGAACAATAACAAAAAGCAATTGCTTAAGGCAAAAACCAATTATTGAAAATCACTGATTTCGTAATGGCTACTGATTTTGTACTTGGAGAATCAGAATAAGATGTTCCTATTAATATTTGCTTCAGTTGCATGTTAAGTAACTAACAAAGAAGCATATATTATATTTACAAATATATTTCTATTACAATATGCAAAATACTTCTATGTATGCCCAACCATGTGTTCCTCTGTGTAACTTATTTAAAAGTCTTCCCCTTTTCTTTTATACATTTTCTTTATACATCTTCTTTTTATGCATGTGTTTTGGCCTGGGAATTGGACTAAGGTAGACCAAGCAGTCTGTTGCCCCTTGTCAATTTAGTACTTGCTGAAAGCAAAATGACATAAAACTGTTGAAACTGTCATAGTAACTATAAAGGAAAGACTAGACAGGAAATTGGCAAGCACAGAAGTACTTCTGTCCCTCAATTTTAGGCAACAGCATCTCCGTGGATGTAGCCAGCAAATAGGAGGGAAAGGGTTGGCTTCTCCCAAGAGTTTTAGAGCATTATTAGGCAGCAACAACAGGAGATTGATTTTCATAAGCAGATTCCTATTTAGCCCTTTAGTGTGCTATGGGTGAGACTCATTGTTTAATAAATCCCAGAACAAAAAAGTTTTATCTTGGCATAGCTTTCTCTTTTCAGAATAAAAATATTTTGCACTTAACTCTGTTAAGGTGTTCTCTTTAAAGAAAACCGAAAAGAATGACAAGAAAAATATCCAGTAAAGTAATCTAAGTAAACCATTTACAGTGATGTGAAACAGTGCAGCGCATGACTCCATGTTTTCCTAAATGCTACCTTAATAAAGTGGTTTCGTTTCAACAAGGTAGTAGCTCTTTCTACGAAAATCAATCACCCCACACAGCAGAAAATATCCCTACTCTCAATTAACATCTACATTCCCAATGTATTACCCATTCAAGACAAACAGGAAGTGGTGGCAATCACATGAAGACCACTGTCGTATGTTGCAGCCCTACAGGGGGGCTTATGAATGAAAAGCCAGCAAGTGATGACACATACCTGATCCAGAAAGCACCGTCCTACTAGTTCTGGGTATTCTACATAGTTTTCTAGTTCTCTCAAGAATATCCTATGAGGAGCAGAGAGCATACATTAAAAAAGTTGCAGTAAATGTTTACATCTCGCAATTCTTCTAAACTTTCGGAAACAGAGCTGTAATTCTGTACTACAAAACTAAACAAAAGTCTTTTAGATCATGTACTTGAAAAGGGATAGCATATTAAAATATTCTGACTAATTTCTTTTAACTTAGCGTTGCTACAATTGAAATCAAATATAAGATTGGGGAAGGAAGGGAGATTTGTTTCAGCAGAAGTATTTGTAAAAGTTTGGGGTTTCCTTCCAAATACCACTAAACATCACAAAACAAACAAACGAACCAAATCCCACCTCCACAGACAAAGAAAAAAAAAAACCAAAAAAAAAACCAAACAAAAAAAAAAAACCCACAAAAAACCCAAACCAAACCAAATTCAAATAAAAAACACCACCCAAAAAAGTCAGCAGAAAAAATCCCAATGTAGTTTTGCTGGAATAAGAAACTATTTAAAATGCTTAACTTCTCTTGAAAATACTTCTTTTCTACCAATTTAAATATTATCCTTTGCAGAAATACCTCTGTATTAGGAAGGATTGAAACTTCACAGAGAGGTTCCTCAAGTGTAAAATTAACCGGTCTTGACCAGATGTAAGAGTTGAGAATTTATGTTTTAGAATCACAATTTACTTCCCATAGCAAATTTCATAAAAAAGCCCAAAAATGTCCCAAAAAAACCCAAACTTAACCAACCTTGTTTTAATTAGGTTTTAACCAGACCCCAATACCTTTCTTCAGGAAGAGGACCACAATGCAATAATTTTACATGCGTACTGCAGTTATTTGAATGAAGCTTCAGACAGCTTTGCTCACCTGTTACAGGTATTTTGCTTTTCCTCTTTTATGCAACACCAATTTTGACATGTCAGATAGCCAAGTGTGACTCAGTAAAGATTTTCTAGCAATTTAATACAGATTAATAGAGTAAAAAACCTTATCCAAATGCTATTCTTAGATCTGAATGCAAATCCTTACCTGTTGTGAAAGTGATAAATCTCTTCCATGTTCCCAAACAAGATGTCCTTCTTATTCTGGAGTTCTGGTGAAATGAGATGAGCCATTAAGGGGTTGTCCATCTCTGCAGCATAACCCTGCAACACAGGAGAGAGACACACTGATTAGATCCCTTTCCTCACAGTATTTACCTCTCACTGACAAGGCAGTCTGTCTGCAGGCTGACATATAGCAAAGAAAGAGCTTAGTATTAATCATGAAAAAAGGATAAAAATTCTGGTTTTCCATCAGTCCAGTAAGACCTACTGAAAGTCTTTAGTAAGACACTTGAATAGTAACTGCAAATTTAGATAAGATGAAACAAAGTTTGCAATCATTTCCACCAAGCAAAGACTGTGCATTCCCATACTGCTTCTAAGCTATAGTTTCTACTTTTTCTGTTACAACTTTACACATCTGTATTTAAAGATGCAATCCCAGTACACACGCAAACCTTAATGTCAGTCTTAGCTATTAGTATGAGGGAACAAGCTGTCTGTAGTTATTTGCAGGTAACAGAACATTGTGTTAGTGACACTGATACAATAAATTGCACTGAATTATAACACACTGAAAATTAAATTCAAGGATAAGCAAAAGTGCACCTACAAGTAAGATTCTTAATTTCAAAGTGATGTCCAAACTAGAAAAACTAGAACTAGCGTTGCCTGAACAATTCAAGCATTTGGATAGGACAGCAATTAGATTTTATTTGGTTTTTAACCTGACAGAGCTCAAAACTTTAGAATCCTGAAAAGAATAAAAGCACAAAATCCATACATTTACACAAAGCTTTTGATATTTTTTTTTACATCAGACTGACGTAGTACTTCTTTTAAAAATGTAATATAAAACCTCTTAATGTTTTACTACCTATACAATACTTGTGTTTTAAGAAAGAGGAGGGAAAGCTACTCTACACAGCCACAGGGATTATTTAATCTTCCTTTAACAATACACAAGGCTTTGCTTAAGTCTTCCATCTGAAAGATGCTCTAAAAGCATTGAAATAAATGGAAAAGTAAATAAAATATAATAAGTAAAAATAGACTAAACCAATATTTTTCCCCAGCAAAAATTACTGGACTTCACAGACTAAAGGCAGATCATGGTTATTAACGAAAGGAAAACTATCAAGTTCAGATAAAAGCAGCTATAGCAGTTTCAGACTGTAGTGGTTTAAAGCCAGCCAATAATCAATCTTTGGAGATACCTTGTTTTTTTATATTGGGAGCTTTGGCAGGGAGAAAATGCATGGCAATTAAATATGACATAATAATGAGACACTTTCCATACAAAAGAGTATCAGGCTATTTTACAGGATAAATGGGAAAATTAATAGAATAGGAGAAACAAAGGAATTTGGAAAATAGCCAGAGGTATGGATTAATAACTAGCATTAATCAAAAGCTGGAAGACTGCCACTGAACCATACTTCAGCAAGGATCTCATCCAGAATTACTGTTGGCAGTCCCAAACACCCAAGTTCAAGAGAGATGAATCCTAAACTGCAAGGAGGCACTGGACAAGTTCCTGTGTGATGTACTCTAGGTTACCCTAGGTTTGGACTAGATGATCTTTTGAGGCCCCTTCCAACCCTTGGGATTCTGTGAGGCACTGCAAAGCGTGCCTGGCATGATCAGGATATTGTAGAGTCTATCACATTGTTGGAAAACCAAGACAGCTTGGCCTAGCAAGACAAGGGTTGCACTATACCCTATGCAAAACAAGAGTAATAGAAAGATTCTGCAACAACCCTCCAGTAGCAGAAGTAAGGACTAAAAATCCTTGAGCTATTTGAGTCTTTATTTTATGAACAGAGCCACAGATAGCATTGCATTCAAAAGCAGAGAATAAAGTGATGCTTAAGGTCTACTCCAAACCTACCTTTCTTTATTACCACACAGCAGGTACAACCATCCTACTGTCATTAACTTCCTAGTACTTGGACTGGATCCAGGACATAAATGCTATGGGAAGCTGTGCACAAACTATGCAAAAGCAAGGCCAGAGTTCAAAACGCTCATACATTCTTTTTACTTGGAGATATGCTTCCAGAAATCGTCACTTCCAGTCTGTAACTTCAAACAGCTCCTATTTAGGAGCTTAACATTGGCATGGACACCAAAAGTACCCGCTTGGCTCACCAGCTCACCAGCTGCCTCATGCAGCTTCATCATCTACAAACAAATTGGACTACAGGAAAATGACACATCCATGTATGGAGACTTAGCAGACTTGAGGAACAACACAGAATACTGCAGCATATTTCTACAACCAACTCAGCAGTACTTCAACTGTGCCTTCACAAGGAAGGAGCAAAGAGAATATCAACCTTTGTTCCCTTTACAGTTTTGAATGAAGGTATTACTATTATTATTACAAGGAACTCTGTTCCCACTATTGTACCCAAGACATTTGGAAGATCACTTAAAGGTATTCAAAGAGGGATGTAATAAACAAATTTTCTCCTCTGACACAAGGTTCTCTTAATGCAGATACACTTTCCCGTGTTACACATGACCTTCCTGGAGCTGAACCAAGACTCTGGAATGAACTTTTAATGGAATTAATGATCATTAGAAATCCCACTGTGTTCCACCTAAATAGGTGTATCTTTTCTGCCCAATTTGTGCTTTCTAATACAAAATCCCAGTTGTATTAATATTTCTAGAAAAAAAAAATCCACATTCCTGACTGTGAAAATATGATGCGGAGGGGAGAGGTGATCACACTGCTTGATGGGACAAGCAGACACATTACAGCGATAAGGAAAGCATCAGAGCATCCACGAAATGGAAGAGAGTAATTGATTCACTAACAGCTGCAGTGGAATTTTTACCTCAAGAACACAGAGAAGTTCTTCCACATATGCTCGTTCAGTCTCAATAAGTTCATTCATTACATGCCTGTAGACAAAGAACGGCAATTAGGGCAGGCCTATTCAGTTATGCAAAGTAATGAGGCAACATTACCTTTGTGTTTCTACTTTACCTCAGACAATAAAAGAACAATTTCCAGGTAACGGAATATGTGCTGTTTCGTGGATATTTCTGTCAACAGTTTACACACCCTTATTGGTAAGCACATATTTTTAAGACATTTCAAAATCTCTGAAAATGGGTTTAAACAGGAAAATAAGCCAAATCTAGCATTTTAAGTGCTGTAGTAACTGAGCTGAAACAGTGGAGCATTTTATCATTGTATATAGAAAACCTGCTTATGCTGTGTACACAAGTATTACAAGAGCTGGAGTTAGTGTTGCACAGAATTATCAAATACAGACTTAGAGTTACACCAACCCTTTTAAATTAACGGCATTTAGAGCAACCTTTTAATATCACAATGCTCCTTTAATTTCCCTAATGTTTAAGCAAGTATGCGTTAAGCAAGCATGCTTCTCCCAACCTCCTCCCCTTGTGATTTTGTATGATTTAACGTGCTTGTAACGGTGAAAAGAGAGTAGAAGTATCCAGTTTACAAGTAGAAAGACAAGCTCTGTTATACACGTTGCAGGTGGCACTAAGTTACTTTTTTAATATAAGTGATGCTACTCAGTATTTTATATAAGAATTTTTTTTTTTGTACAGTTTTCAAAACAGGGACTAAAAAGTCAAATAAAAAAGACAGTCTCCTGCAGCATGGAGTCCAAAAACTTTGATAGATTTACAGGAGGTTACTACTCAAAACTATGTAATCTCTGAAATGAAAATATGTAGTTATCCTGCCATAACATCACCCTGCCGCAGTGAAGCTACAGTCTGGGTACTATATGAACTATAAATAATGTTGCAGACAGACTGAAATATCTTCCTCTGGGTACAGAGCATAGACAAAGTATTTTAAAAAGTACTGAGACTTAATTCAGAGAAGCATACTTGTCTTATTCAAATCCTTCGCCAAACTCAGCCTTTCCTGGAACCAAATCAGAGAAAAAGGATTTTTCTTTTATCAAAATATACTTACTGCCGTAACACAGCTAGGTTTTCTTCATCATCCATTGTAGATCCTCCTCTGCTTTGATGGAGTTCAGTCATTTCACTCTAAAGGCGGAAACAAACAAACAACAAAAAAAATTATCATGGCATCACAGGTGGGGGAAAACCAGTTTAAAATACTGAGCTTTGCACTCAGCATGCATTTCCACAGGAAAGACTGTACTCCATTAAAAATGAAGGCAATTTGCAAGAGCACTGCAAAAAAATCCAAGTCAACCTGGAGGTCTTGAAGCAAATAAGAACATTCAGACACAGTGAGTTAGTTCTCCATGAAAGACCAGCTTAGGAAAGACCGTGGTTCGAGGCACCTTTCCAGGAAGACAACATCAGAGCGTCGGCATAATCTTGGGGGCAATACTGACCTTAGTCTGTTTTCCAAGCTAAAAATGAGGTACTCTGCTAACATTATGGTAACTTCATACCTTGTCACAGAAGTTCATTCTTACAACTTCTACTGTAATGGCTGACCTAATTACGTCTTGCTGAAAAAGTGAGAGGTTCTGCTTTCAATCTCCCTTGAACTAACCCCGTCCTGAACTGTTGTCCCTACTGGTCATGGGGTCCTGCCATCCTCCTTGCATTGTCTTTTGCTGAACTTTTCGCTGACTTGATTCAACTCTCTAACCCAGTGGGAAACTACTTGTTTCTGTGCTGCTGTCAGGTTACTTTTCTCGCTGGAGGCGGGACAGGAAGACCATCCCCACTTGGGAATGGCAACCCATTAGGTCAGGTGAAGCTGTCTTGGAGCCAATGACAACTACCTCTTCACTTCTGCCAGTTTTAAGAGTAGCCAGTTACTACTGGCAAATAAAAAATGTTTCCTGTTCATAGATTTTATATTTTGCTGCCCCTAACATTTTTCCTAATATAGGCAACTATTTACTTTACCTTCCCTCGCATCCAGCCCAGTGACAAAGCAGCCTCTATTCAATCCACATGACTGCTTCACCAGAGTTACTTTGATAGGGGCAATACCATCACTTTTTCAGTGGAATTACCTCATTCTTCTTTAAGTTCCTGAATATTCTGTTGTATTAGGACTTTCTCAAACATGAAAAGTGCAAAGAAAAGCAATTACCTTTCCTCTTCTGTAATTTACCCTCCGAAGTGCACTGCTTTCTGAGTTGGATACATAATCTCTTTGAAGACCTAAGCATGTAAACCAAAATCAAACAGCAGTTAGATCTTGAGCAGATCTGACACAGATATTTGTGCAACCACAAAATACAGCTGCAAGTTTAAGTTTCTCAGAACAGTGCAAAAAATTAAAGGCTACTACAGTTACTTACCTGGAGAGGTACAAGGAGATTTTACAAAGGCTTCAGGTCTTGGTGCAACTGGTTGAACAGGACGTGTCTGCTTAGCTGCCAGTTTCTTAAGACTTACTTGTCTCTTTTGAAACATTTCTTCCATACTTTCTTGCTTCTGGAAAACCTTTTGCACATGCTCCTAACAGTGACACAGAAATAAAGAAAATAAATTGTGAGAGAGCCATCCATAAAGCTACACTGCCATTTACAGCACATAGATTTGCAATTGCAAATGCTTTTATTCCACATATAAAAATATTATTTTACGCTTCACTCTCAACAAGACATAATTTCCAGTCATTTAGTACACTTAAAAATTGAACCATCACGTCATAAAACATTTGTGTGCTTGCTGTAGAGAAACCAGTGGGTTTCAGGTTTCAATTTAAAAAGAAAAAAGGAAAAAGGTTTCTTTGACAGTGTCTAATGGTTCTGTTACATGAAGAGATGAAGCAGGAGGAAAAGGGACATGTTCTCAAGTTCTAAAACAAGGCAGCTACAAAGCGGAAATCATACAAATATTAAGGACAGGAACCTTTTTGCTATGTAAAAAAAAAAATATATTCACTTAGGAGAATTTCTTTTAAAAGCAATTTGCTACCTGAAAAATTGAAGTAGTTATTAAAAGGCTCTGAAGCCCTTGATGCTTTTCCAAAGATATGACAGGACCTGCGCCTTAGGGAAATGTGTTGGCTTTCCAATTTCCAGGTATAACTCCTAATACTGATTATTTAGCTTTATCAATGGCCATGCAAGAGAGCAATTCTAAAATTAACAAATGGCTGCATAGATACACATAAATATCTTCTGGTACCTTTAGGTCTTCATTGAGGATGTGTGCATATTCTCTGTAAATTTTATTCAACTCCTTGATTTTATTGCTTGCACCAGTGTCTAGGAACTTCTCAATCTCCTGCAATGCTGATTCTGCACCATCCTGAGATTGACACTTATCTACTGGCTGTGAAGCCAGCAGATAAATTCCTTCATCACACCACTTCATAGACTAGAAACACAGAAAAGAACAGGTTCAGAATGCATCAACAGCATCAAACACTAAGAGGTCTAAAACATTTCATGCTTCTACTTGTGATGTATTCAAGCTATTTAAGGAGAATATTTCCAGCACACACATATGTTTTACCTGCCATTGTGACAAATGGTTGGCTGAGATTTTAGCAAACAATATGAGAAACAGAACTGTTCCATACAAAATTTACCTTTTCTAGTAAGCCATGCAGTTCTAGAGATTTGTTAAGAAGATTCCTCCTCCGTTCTATCTCAGTAGTGAAGGCATCACAGAGCTGATGAAGTTCACTGCACTTTGGAATAATGGAGTCCACAGCATAATGATTGCTTTGAATAAAAGCATCACCTTCTGAGGCTAGCATTCTGGCTTTTGCTACAGTTTCCTAAGAAAGCAAATATGACTTAGATACATCTTTTTTAAAGTCAACACCAATGAAAATGTTTTATGTAGTAAATACACATGTTGATAAAGAATACATCTTTAGTTAACAGCTGCCTTGATTAATAAATCAAAATGATTTCTTTCCAGATGCCCATGAACTTGTATGCCACCTTCCTTATTGTATCAGAGTGCTTCAGAAACATCAATGAATTTTATCATATGCCACCCTGTGAAGGAACCACTATTGTCTTTCTATGCATTATGTATTTGGCAGCATGTTTGTGTGCGTACGTATACAATTTGGAGTACAGTAGCAACCTGAACCCAAATTAAAAAGTAGCTAACTCCAGGACTTTAGCCCTATGAGGAACAGAACTATATACTTTATTGTGAAGCACAAATCATAATAAGGTGCCTTTTCTACATTGTTCGGAGTGTATGTTTCTGTTGTTCATCTTTTAACATATTGTACATTCAAGACACAGCTTTCTCATTTCTGAAATTTAATTAAATAAATGCCTTTGATTGTAATGGAAGTGGCCAATCACTAAGTGCAGAATTTGGCTATGCATACACTTTATGCAGTTCCTTCACAAACTGATCACCCTGACTTTGTGAATGGTCACTCTGCTCTTTAAGAACTGAGCTGCTCCAGTGGTTACAGACTTCATTCCAAATTCCTTCTACACATTACTTGGAAGACTTCTGCCCTGTTCTCCTGCTCATAAGTTACACTCAATAATCAAATACAGTTCCCTTCCACACATGCATTGTCATATTAGAAATTAAGGAGACCTAGATAGTTCTTACACATGAATTTTCTTCATAGCTGGCAAGATCTTTCAAAATATGTTCCACATGTGAACAGCTGTTTCCCACATCTATGAAAGCAGACAGTCTCTCGGACACAGTATCTAAAGCTGCTTTGACCTGAAATGAGACACAGCTATGTATCAATGAAGAGGATTCCACCTCTCTGAAGACCCATCAGGTAAGCTGCTAGCTACTATTTCTAGACAGGTTATTCGCATTTTGGGGGTAACAGGCACAGAGACATATAACTTTTTTGTCAGCCTACCTTTACCTCCAATTCAAAATGAAAACAAATGCAAAGAAAAGACAGTGAAACCGTTTCCTGCTACTGAAGAGAAAAAAAGAACAGGAAATCTAATGCTCAGGAAACATTTATGATCTTGTTCTCATCAGATGACAATAATATAAAGCAACATTAACATGAACAGCAAAACGTGAGGGATAGGTCCTCACCCTAACAGTTGGTTGAGACAGACATACACTTGTAAGAGGTTTTCTGAGCATTGCTCCCACAGAGACACAGGGGCTGTGCTCTGAGATCAGTTACACCAGTGTAAAGAGACTGCAAGTGCCACCAAGCACATGAGTTAAACTAACATGAGATCAGAAACTGGCTGTAAAAATTGTAGTTCAGCCTCCACCCAGCTTCTAACAGTGTGTTTGCAACTTCCCACCCACAGTGTTGGAGACTGTTTCATAAAATTTAAGCCAGAAGGTTTTAGCTACGTCTTGGTTCCATAAAAAGGCCTACTGGAAAGATGAAAGCCTTGCAGACAGCATATTATGCTTCTGTGGTGGAGAGCAGGTTTCAAAGGAGTTTTTGAACTCTATACACTGCTGGGCCCATGGAAGAAAAAAAGATTGTAAGACTGCAGAAGAGAAGCTATTATGCCTCTATGAGCAAGTATTCAAGGTAGTAAAGACAGCAGTATGTCAAGTAAGGACATGTACAAGAAAAAGGCTGGAGAAACTTTCAAGCACACTCAAGAGGTAAAAAAACAAGAGGGGGAAGTATTTTCTTCTGCATCATTTCTGAATTACCAAGTATTGACCACCACCAAGAAGTTCTCACCTCTCTGAAATTCTGTTCAAAATTCCGAAGACGCAGACACTGCTCAAGTTTCTGCTGATGCTTAATCCAAAACTCATCAAAGGCAGTCTCTGTTTCATGTAGCTGAGCCAGAAGCCTTAAAAAAAAAAAACCCAAAACAAACAACCCCAAACGAACAAACACCCCCCGAAAAACCTGTAAGTATGATGGGTGCAACCTTCAATGGACAATACAGTCTTACACAGTGAACAAAAACCCTCCCCAAAGCAGTATTTTCCAGAAAAAATAAACTGGACACAGGAAACTTTGAGTATTGCATGGAATTGTTTCCTAAAATAACACTGATGTAAAACTGAAACCCAACACAAATATTAAGTTCTGCAAAATTGGCAAGTGCTGATTTGAAGCTAGCTGCTGCACATAGACTTCTCAGCTCTGGCCTCGGGACATGGGTACTTAGGGCTAGCACACATAAATAAAACATGCAAATGTGTGTGGGCTAGGACCCAGAGGAACTCAAGCCTTGGGCTATGAGCAAAAATGAAGGCAAAAAGTCATACTGCTGTGACCAGCCAGCTGCCCTTACATTTCATTCCTTGAAGCAAGGCTCATAATAAACCTGAAGGTCATTGCTTTTCTTTCAAGCAGAGTTACTTCTTAAGTACCTCAGGCAAGTGCATAGCAGTACTGCAATGAAAAGAGCCTTCTTCAAGTATAATTTTGGTGGATGTCTTAGAATTTTTACTTTTGAACTTATCTTCTAATACTGCATTTGACAGTATGTTATCCTATGGACTTTACAGTGTGCTTTGCCTTACTTAGGCTATGTCAACAAAAGGCCATACATCAGAATTTTAATGAGCGCTTGTCTTCAATAGCATGGAAATAAACCCTGAATGTACAAGTTAAAACCAATTAGAAACAAGGCACATGCAAACACACACAGCTTGTTCCAACTTCCCTCAGATATTATATTGAGTGGGAACATTTTGGATAAATTAGCAACCCCCACCCTGACTGTCCTTCGGAGGGCTGATAGCAACAGTGACCAAAAAAAGTGACTTGTGCCAAGCTTTGTGTATTGGAATGGACAGTTATTTGGAAAGAAAAGTCAGCCCCACTGTAGCAGAAACACAGAATGACAGAGAAAAAAAGAATGCAGAATATTGCCTGGGGGAAATAAGCAACACTTTCATAGCTTTGTGAAAATTTACATCTGTTCTATGGTGATAAAATGTCTTCAAACCTGGCAGCAATTTGCAGGGGTAGTAAAGGAAAAAACTTCTATTACTTATATGCCCAGAGGAACCATATAGGAAGTTTCTGCACAGATACTTCAAGAGTGGTGTACTCCCTAGTAACAAATTAAAAGCTACTAACAACACTGATAGGATATCAAGCAAAGCTAGAAGCTCCTTTGGGCAAATTTAAAGAAAAAGAAACCTCCTACTTCAATTCAAAAGCACGCATAAGGAACTAACTAAAAGAGCTGGGAAGGGGTAAAAAAAAAACAGAAAAGCAGCACATTCAGTATTGCACTCCTCTCACCTTTCTACTGTAGTTTGATTGTCTAGCTGATCTTGATTCAGTTTGTATTCAGGGTTCTCAGTAACTGGTTTTGTAATACTTCCGAGGATATCATCTCCCTGTTCTACTGCTAACCTGATATCCTCCTACAAAACAAAACAAACCCCCCCCCCCCACTGTAGTGGTACGCTTTTGTTTTTTTAAGCACACTTCATAAAGCAAAATCCTTTTTCCAGTTTTAAGCCTTAACAGCAGTAGAACAAGCACAGTTTGATTAAAAGCAGTGTTTGACAACAAATACAAACAGTAAATTCTAAATGCCATTTTTTTTCCCAATGTTTACAGTCTTAAAATCCCAATATAACCTAACGATCTAGTATCTCCTTAGGCTCCAAATATCTCATAAGTTTTAGATATACAGCTTTGAAACCCTCAAATAGGTTTCATTTTATCTGATTTGAAAGAACATTTGTCCATTTTTCAAAGGTCAAATATTTTCATATGTGCACACAAATACAATCAGATTTCTTGTTGCAAAGAAAAATGCCAATCAAACACACTGCTACTTACAAAGGAATTTCTGATTCCACATACAAGTCATTATGCATTTGTACAAACATAAACTTAGCCTCATGAAATGCCATTTTTGAATGCAAGAAAGATATTTAACAGCAAACCAAGCAAAACAAGTTCAATAAGACTTCAGTGTTTCACATTGTCTGTTAACATCCTCTAAATTTTCTATTAACATTATTAGCTATAGATTAAAACACAGTTTAATAGCATTTATACAAAAATTACATACCTTCATTTTGTCCTTCTTTTCTGTGTGTGTTGCAAGAAGGGAGCTGGTTGATTGCACATCATTTGGTAGTTCTGTTTCAGCCAGCTCAGTCCCAAAGGACTGAAGAATCTGAGCTGTTTGCTTAACCTTTTGGGCAAAACCTTCTATAGCCTTTTGGAATAAAAATCATTAAAGATGTTTCACTGCTCATTGCATACATATATACAAACACACACATGCATACAAAATGTAACTTTCAAAACAAACCCAAGCAGATGAATTACATGAAAAATGGTCAAAGTATAGTTTTGCAAGCAACAGATACCGTCACCATTAATTCCTTAATTGTATATTTTTCCTAGGCTTGTATCAGGTATATCTTCCTCATATTTTTATACTCTGGAGTTATTTTAACAACTTGAGCTTTTTCTTCTTGTAGCAAAACCAATAAACCTCAACACAATAATATACTGTAATTCCTTTGCTCCAAGTGTTCAGAAAACCACTCCCAAATTATTACTCATATTATTTCTCCAAGATGACTAAGTACCATTGGGAACATCTTCTCAACTCCAAGCAAGTCAACTTGCATCACTTGGAATCTATTTTATAAATGACAGGGTATAAACCAGATCATTAAACTGAAAAGTTATAACAACAACTAAGACTTACAGTACGACGGGACAGCCATCTGTTATGGCAGTAATCCAGGGTGCCACCAAGATCTTCTGTTAATTGTGTTTTATCAATGTAACTCTGCAGTTCTGATACTGAGCCCAGCATTATGATCTGCAGCAGCAAGGAAAAAGGGGGAATGTGTTGAGAATTCTCTTGTTAAGCATTCTAAGCTCCATCCTTCAGCCTCCTATCAAGAAAATTCAGCTCAGTACAGAAGCAAATGATGGAACTATTTCCTTTGGGTACAGAAAAATAAACCTAACAGCTGTTTCAGTTGAAAATAATGGTAAAAGTAAAAAACTGCATATGAGCATGAGCACCAGGCAATTTTAAAAAGCTTATGGATTTTACAACATGAATTATACCACCAGACTTTTTTTTTATCTTGATAAACCATACATGGCTATTTTCTAAAAACAACATTCATTTCTTGTTCATTTTCCCTTGTTATCCTGGGTCTGTGGAAGAGAACAGTATCTCCAGTAGTTTGGCACGTAAAGACTGTTTCCCCAAAATAAACAAGGGGTGGGGGAAAGTATCTTAAAGAGTATCTTTCACCCTTGAAGTTTACATCCAGTAAGTAAAATAACTAGCATATTTTAAACTTGTATAGTCTCAGAGTTTATTTTAAACTATAAACACTGTGCATTTACAAACAAAAGTATTATCAGTGGGTTTACTGGTGATATAACAACATGAAACAGTTGTATGTTTGCTCAAATGATAGAAATGACAGTATTTGTCCATGGGAAATGCATCTGCTAAAAAATTCACATGCTCCTTTAAGCGTGACTTTTTGCTGGGATTGTTTTGGTCCTCAGTGGCTACATTAAGTACTTTAACAGATTTCTGAGAGTGAAAATAGAGGATTACTTACAGGTACTTTCATTTTAAACTCATCTTTGTTGAATTTGAAAGCAATGTCCGAGAGAGCTCGATGAAAAAACCCTGTTGGGCGCAGAACGAGGACTAGTTGCAGGTTTCCTGGGAAAGATGCCTGCAAAACAAATCTAGTCTGTTATTTTCTGTCTCTCAGCTCCAGAAAATATTTTTGAACAAGGAGAAGCCCCCGTTAAACTACAAACTAACCCTATCAAAGGCCTTCCATAATGGGGTTACCAATTATAAACTTGCAAGACTTGTACAAAAAGCTTCATTCAGACAGACATTTACTCTTCTTTGGGAACAGCAATCTATTCTCCTGTAATCACATTTGTGGATTAATACTTTTTCAACAGCAATACTCTCACAGTTACCTTATCTTCTCTTTCATAGAGGTTGCCAAGCCAAACCTCCATTACTGTCTGAACACCTAACAACACATTTCTAACTTGTGCATACACTACCTTGCCAGTTGCAAACACAGACCATTGCCACTGAGACTGAATTTCTCAGACAGCAGCGTAGAAAAAAGCTTTAATTTTACAGACAGAAATAAAAGCTGAACATAATAATTCTCAGCTGTTTTTTTTTTCCTCATCATCTTCCAACCAATAGTCTGATGGATCTTTCCCAGTTCTTGAAGTGATAGGGAAGGAAACAGAAAAGAAGGAAAGCACAGAAATAGCATTAAATCACTAAGGATCTACCTCCACCATGGCAGAGGTTTGCATACTTGGCATTTAGAAATTCTTGAAATCATGCAAGTCTTCCCCCCTATTCAGTATTTCCACTGTATGGAGACAGCAAAGCTCACTACAGGAATAAGCATTATAATGAGTAAGTATGACATTTTCATCATTTTACTGTTGGAAATTATGTCACATTTCTAGCAAATTGAACTAAAAAAAAAAAAGACAAACCCCAGCAAATATTTAAAAGCCAAAAACAGACTGAAGGAGCTGTTACACTATGCTCTGTTTCCATGCCCAGTGAAACTGTTAGTATCTGGCAGGTTGAAGAGTAGTTTAATATTCATTTTGAAGTTTCCAAGACTTCCAGGTATTTAGCACTGAAAATCACAAACTTTAAAAGAGAGAAGTGGTTAAAAATTTTTATGGAAGATTTCACTGTTGTTCCCTGCATATTCCGTATACAACAGAGATCTCAATTTCATTGAGGAACCTTAAAGGCTTGAGCTTCACAATCTGCCTCCACTTTGGTGATGTCCAAATTTTCTAGAAAGCATGGGGTTCAGTCCCAAAAGGAGTCTGTCTGAGGGCTGGGAAGAGAAGCCAGGTAAGAGTGCCCGCACCAGCTCCTCATCCTTGCACTTTAAACGATCTTTCTCTGTACTAAAAGTAGTACACCCTGTGGACTTACCAACCCACAGTTTTCAAGTTAAAAACTTTCAATAGAAAATTCCTAACTGTATTCAGAAGAAAAAGTGAAGAAAAGATGAGGGTTTTACCATGTTTTAAAATTATTCTACCAAGGACAGCTGCAAATTTATTTGAGAAAATTATATAACTTGGAGGCATTGCAAGAATGGACAAAATATATTTTTTTTTATTAAACCTCCTGACTAAGTTTTTCAGAATAATAGCCATGTAGTCTATTCATTTCACACATGCAATAGGCATGTTTCAATTAATTTTGTGCCTAAAATAGCATTGTTCAGAGTCTGAGCTGCTGATTTTCAGCTTCCAAAAGGTGAAATTAATTCATTGGCAATGCCAACATTTCAGATGAATAAGCCCCAAGAAGAATATCTTTTAGGTAACACATTTTCACATGAAATATCTACTCCACCACATGACATCCACACATAGCGTCCTTGGCAGCACATACTTGCAACCCATTTAGCCTTTACCCAGGATAGTGGGAAATGTCTGTGCTGTTAATTTCAAGTTGAATAGATACATTAGAGACATACAATAGGATGAAATTATGAAGCATGAAAGACACCAGAAAGTAAATTTAAGTTACCATAAAGATGATCAAACAGCTGGAGAACCTGCCTAGTGGGGACAGACTGAAGAAATTAGTTCTTTTCTCCCTTGAGAAGGTTCAGGGGAACCTCATCACAGCATTTCAGCTGCCACTTGAAGGGTGGCTACAAAGAGGACAGAGGCTCTCTCTTCACAAGGAGCCATGTGGAGAAGGGGCAATGGGCACAAGCTGCATCAGAGGAGTTTTCATCTTGATATAAGAAAAATTTCTTACAGTGAGAACAATCATTCAATGGAACAACCTCCCCAGGGGTGTGGCAGTCCCCATTACTGGAGGTTTTCAAGACAAGATCGGACTGGGTACCAAGACCATCTCCTTGAGGCTCCCTTTCCCCATCAAAGGTTGAACCACATTATCTTTCAAAGGCCACTCCTAACCCAAGCTGTTATTCTGTGATTCTGATATCCAGCCTATTACTGAAGCAAATAGTGGTAGCCAAATGCAATGCAATAGTAAATTTTTCTAAACTGTGTATTAGCTTTTATGAAACAGTTTAATTGCATGACCAAATTAAGTAGTTGTCTCATCAGTGTTCAATTCAAAGAACAGAGAATACACATTACAATTATTCTCCATCTCAGTGTGTCTACCCAAAACAATGCTATTTAAGTCAATACAGTCTTGTACCACTTTAACTCCCATTCAAGGCTTGCCAGAAGTTTCCTCTCTCTCAACAAAAGCTCAGTTTTTTTCATTCCCCCCCCCCTTCACCTATGCCCCAAAAAAACAAAGGCTTAAAAAAATG
Organism: Melopsittacus undulatus; assembly: GCF_012275295.1. Classification (NCBI taxonomy): domain Eukaryota; kingdom Metazoa; phylum Chordata; class Aves; order Psittaciformes; family Psittaculidae; genus Melopsittacus; species Melopsittacus undulatus. The sequence goes on along the minus strand of NC_047528.1, from coordinate 60,126,026 downwards.
CCTCCTCTTCTTGTTATGGCTAGCATCAAACTGCAAACTGATATTTGTGAAACAACAAGAAAAGGGAGCATTGCTACAGTAAGCAATGTTGGACCTGTACCAGCTTTTCCACTTTATCTGAGCTTATATCTGCACTGCTCAAATATTACTATGTTCCTAACTTCTCCCCCCCCACCTCCCTCCAAAAGCCCTCGTGACTTGCAGAGACAATGATATGATGCAAGACACACTCCTTAGATGCATGAGAACTTCATCAGCCAGTCAGCTTCACCCTGAACACAAGAGAACAAACACAAAATCTCTGTTCCAGTCCAGCAGCATATTTCTTTGAAGTCATTGTATGCCAAGCAGACAGAGTGAACAATGACTTCTCAATAATGTGGTGCCAAATGTTAAGCATGCATGTTTAGTAGTGCCATAAAATAAAGTGCCTTCAAGGACTGTTTGGCGAAGTCAATGAACATCACTGAGACTTGAAAAGGGTTTGTGTGCTTGAAAACTTTTTTCTAAAAGTGTCTGCCTATTAGATTAAAGTTAACTGCTCTCCCACAACATCTTGTCTCAAATATTGCAATTAAATTAATTTAATATCTATGCAAAAGGAAATCAGGGGTCATGCTTTTGTTATCCTCTATGAAAATTAGGGTAGCCGCTATTCTACTCGAGTGCAACCCATATATTCCTTCATCTCACTTGCAGTAACAGTGGCACTTGTTTGGTACTTCATGACAGTCATAGGATTAGTTTTCTATCTGCTTATCTCATTCACTTTCCCATCCAGCCAGGCCAGTGACAATTCCAAAGAACAGAAAAAGACATAGATGTGCAAGTAAATATCAGTTTTGAAATAAATCTGACCAAAATAGGAATTTATACTCAAAATTACTGCCATATAAGTACCCTGGACATGGGGAGAAACTTTGCTGGCTGGACAAAACAGGGACTACCTTAAATACTCCAGGAAACCAGTTAATTAATACTCAGGAGCAGGTTGATGCCCCTGCTTTCAGGCCTCTGCTTCTCAGGGATGGGGAGCTTTACACTGCATGCTCCAGGCTTCTGGAAACAGGCAATATTAGACAGACTGAATCCATCTGGTTTTTTGACTGAATGTAAAATTAAGGTAGATACATGTAGTCTTAATTATCACTTTTCTTCACAGAATATTAATGACAGAGAGCCTATCTGCAGCACTAGTACTGACCCTGAAGTTAAGCAGCTCTTAACAGTGGGAGGTAAGTGCAGGTCATCTTGTGTATGAAGATGATATGATGCTGAATGGCTGGTAAGGAACTGCAAAAACTGAGCAGGAAACAACACCTGCCTGATGGCTGGTAAGCTTATTTGCAGGGCAGGAGGGACAGCATTTCAAAGACAGGTACTAAGAGTCTTCCTATCTTTGGTTTACAGTTTGTAATGTGGTCTTGCTTTGTTGGTGCCCAACAGGGAGCTGTTTAAGTCACCTAACAATTTTACACAGACCAGTGAGACAGAGCAGCAATCCCACATACTCCTGCCTGACAGCAATTATATTCAGCACATGTGCTACAGACTATTAGGCAGATGGCATTTTCAAAGAAGGAATAAGTCTCATTAAATCACATACTTTGCAACAGTCACAGTATTTACTTAGACAGTATGTAGCACTGCCAGGCTGTTGCTCCCAGAACGACGCAGCACGCAGCAGAGCAGTGGCTGGGGTCTACAGCCAGAAGCTAGTCACTAAAGCTTGCAGTAGTGAATACCCAAAGGTGAGCTTTGGGAAAGAAAGCCAACACTTCTGAGTTTTCATATCTCACATTATGCTATGCCCTGCTAAGGCTTATTTAGTATACAAAGGAATTATGTGGATAGGTATGTACACCTTTTAGACAGAGATGCACTTAAAATAAAGTTGTTGTCTACTGTTCAATCCCACAGAGCAATTCACTCAGCTGCCCCAGTGCTCAGAAGTCTTTTATACTCCTACACAGCAAAGGAAAGTTTTTCTGATAAACAGTGAACCTACAAGACCTTTTTTTCCCCACATTCCAGGTAAACAGCTTTCAGAACTATCTAAACCATGTGAGCCATCAAAGAGCAATGCCTGACTCAGTTTTAGTCGTTCTGTCTTAAAATACCTGGAGAAACACTAGTTTTCATTTTATGAAGAGCTTCAATATACTCACACCACCAAACTCTGTGGCTGTGTTTTCCCCTCTGCACTTAACTAGTATGCCACAAGCCACAGGACACTTCTTTCCAAAATGCCTCAGTATATAAAGGAGCTAAAAAATGCCCCCACTCTCCCCTTTTTTTTTGTCAAGGCTGCTTATTCCTGGCTAGACTGAAGCCTTTGAAACAGGCATCTTGTCAGGAAAGAATCTTGAATTAAATCAATTTATAAAAGCAGTATTTTGAAATCTAGTTTTACAAACATTGAGGTGTTTTGCATTAGATCTGGGTTTAATGTTTGTGATGTTATGATCCTGTTTTCAGACCTTAAGTGAACCACTTCTCTCTTTTTGCATATTAAAACTCTATATAATAAAAAGGAAAAATGTCTGACTTTTCAAGGGTAAAGACAAAGTGCCTACACATGTAATATCCTCAGAACATCCAAAGCAGTAAGACAAAACCATACAGCATCTCAAAATAACCTTTTATTTTATCATTAACTGAAATAATAACAATAGCCACAATATTAATATGAATACTAGCTTCATCATACTGTCAAGCTCTTGTTTTTAATCCAAGCAAAAAAAAAAAAAAAAGAAATGAGTAGGGGCTGAAAGACCGATAGCTTTTTCAAACTTAACCGATATGAATTGTTATCATTACTGAACATGATTTAAAGAGCCTGATAGAAACTGGGGTAGTGAGAAATACTTATCCATCACATAACATAAAATAGTGCCTTTCACAGAGCATCACTTACTAGAAGCATCTTTTCTCCAACAACAACTCACTAAGAAACCCAACACCTCACTACAAAGCCAAAGAACTCAAGGTTGGATTACTGTAATTCACTGTTTCTCACCTTGGATGTAAAAACAACTCCAGATGGCACAAACCTGGGACTGCCTGGCTCCTGCAAGGTTTAGGCTGGTATTAGCACTCCAGTCTCTCCACTGGCTTTTGGTCTCTCACTGCCAGCTAAAGGTCTTGGCCCTAATCTTCAAAGCCACTAATGGGCTAAGCCTCTGCTACAGTGAAGACTGCATTTTGATTAATGAAAAACTAAGAAAAAACAGTGCTCTGGACAATGCAGTCTAAAACACAAAGCATGAAACTTGCATGCAATACATCCTTAGTGAAATATGGCAAATCACAAAGTAAGCTTCTCTAAGAGGTTGGATAAAACCCAACTCTTGTCATATTTAGAAATGGCTGCAAAGTTTGTGACTGGATAAAACTTCCTCACTACCACCTGGGTGACCACCATATCAGCTGCTTCCTCAACAGCAGTTGCCCACACAACAGCACCAAGTTTAAGGAAGTTAATTTTCTCAGGACTTTCAGTATGAGGCTGATGGCTATGGTGGAACTTTTAATGATGTCAAGTGCAAGTTTTTCTTTGAAAGACTGAGTTCACATTTCAGCCTTTCAAGACAGAGGAAGACAATGACAACAGGACCACAGAGACAAAGATGATGTAATGACATAAGCTCAATTTTTTAAAGAAAACACACTGGAACTACTAACAGAGAAGCACCCTTTCACATCCCAGGGAAAGAGGCGCCATCTTTCAGCCCAGTGCCTCTGGCTTTGGTTTCAGTTCTGCTGTCACTGCACATGCTTCAGCAGCAGTCCTCCTGGATGAATGGTGCAGCCACTGCCCTTCCACTGTGTCTGCAAAAATAGCTTCACCTCTGTCTTTACAGCCTTCAGTGTCTATAGCAACCTTAAAGAATCACTGTGAAATAGAGATTCAGCTCATTATTGTTCTTTTTCAGGCCCAGGGAAGAAAACAATCTCTAACAAAAACGGGGGAAAAATGAAGTCTAGAAAATTTTCATAATATAGAAAGATTTTCCACATTAATTTCAGCCTGAAAAAAGGTTTTCTTCATCACTTCTGTTTCAAAACATACTTCCAACACCCACTAGTACTAATCAAACAATTCTATGTGAAGAGTCTTGAAAATAACACAAAATAATAATACTAAAAAAAGTATGAATTTCTGGTTAGCAGCTGCTCAGTGCCTACAAATATGTTCCCTACAGCTGTCAAGATATAAGTGACGGGTAGATGCTTCAGCCACAGCACCCCACATGATTTCACAAATGAAGAGCATCAACCTCCTCGGGATGATCAGAGAAAAGTCAGGAAAGACAACAAGGAGGACGCTGCAGGAACTACAACAAATGAGGCAACAGCCAAACCTCTCTTCTCAAATAATGTGAGTCATATCCTTACATAGAGCAGCAATCAAAATTGCTTGGGATACCAGCCTTTCAGACATAAGTTTCTATCTGGACAACCCAAATGACACTCAGATTCTTCATCACTATCAAAAGACAACTTTGACTGTTAGAAAAAAACAAACAAGTAGAAATTAAGCTTCCAGCTGCTCTTGAGCCATTTAAAAAAAAATCCTTGTCCATCAACCGGACCCAGAGAAATCCTCATGACTGGTGCAAGATACACATTGTGTATATTTGGCTTTGCTGTTTAAAGGAACAGACAGCAGAAATGTATTTAGAGTTCATTTATGGCAAAGATATAGCAAACAAATGGTGGACAACAGTGAACTATTTTTCACCAGATCTTTTTTGGAATAGGAAAATGAAATTTTCAGACATTCTTAAGGATGATGTGACTTCTGCTGAAGCTCAAAGGAGGGCTGCCAAACACATCCATGCATGAAATACGAAGCCAGAGCTGAGCCAGTTCAACAAAAGAAATATAAAAGAAAGATAATACCTCTAAGAGATTAGACTTCAACTAAGAAGTGTGGGTGCTTCTTTTTTATTTTATTTTAAATAAAGCTCATAGAAGAATGAGAAAAGAAGGAAAAAGGAAACTAACCCATCATCAACAGCACTGCAACCCACAGCATTTCCTGTGCTTAACACCCTTCTCCAGGCAAAGCCTTGAGGTACAAATGCCATCACTCCAGTGATGGGTCTCTTATCAAAGGGAATAGATACTCAGGTTCCGTATATTGTGCTTCTAGGCAAAATGATGCACACTGGAGGAACATCACCATAAACATTAATATTATGGCTATAAGCAACGTGTCTGTAATAATCTCCCACCTGCAACCACCCCAACTATATAAATAAAAGGACTGCCATCTGTGGAATACTTATTTGTGTTGAACAGAAACTACAGCACTGAATTTTTAGAGATTCAAAAACTCCAAAGATTTAGCACTTTTTCTTTAATCACCCCAAATTATGCTGCTCTCAGCTTCCACTACTAGAATCATCTCAAAGCTGCATCACAAAATTTCAAAATGAACTGTAAAATCAAATTTTCTTGATATTCTGGTATATTTTCAATATTTTAACATTCCTGACATACTTATCGTGGAGTAAGTCATACTGTGGGAATATTTATCATTACATATTAGTTCACAATAAGTCATATAGTGGGAGTAATGTATTACCTTTAATAAATACCTTTTAACTTATGATAAACAAACAGTTCTTTGGTCAGAATGGGGCTACACAAAAATGACATTCACTGTTTTGATTTCACTTTATCTTACAGAGCCAAATTTTATTAGCCATTAAAAGTTAAAGAAAAGATGCTTACAGCTCGTTTTTTCAGCACTTACTGAAAAGATTATAAGCACTAACAAGTAAGGATAACAAGAAAGCAAGTAAACCAACAGTAGGTTGAGCAAATCATAAACATGAATCTTTCTCCATATGTAAATAAAAAAAGCCTCTAAGAAGTTTTGTTTTCAGATTTTAAAAACATTAATTAAAAGTGGGACTGAAAGTAACAGTGTGTGCTGTTGATGGATCATAGTAAGTACATAATATTTTCCTGTTTACAAGCAGCCTCTGTTTTAATTTGGATATCACGAGTCCTTTCACAAGCAGCAAAGTAAGGCAGAATCCTCATCCTCATCTCTTCCTATATGGGAAGCTCACTGGAACAGTGAAAGGTAGAGTCATGGGCTGTCCATGCAAATATTGGTCCCTACCTGGGAAAGCAGCAAGCCGCATGCATTTATGTGCATACACATGCACATGCTCTACGAGTGCCTTCTCAGGAAGATGTCCTAGCTGCAAACTGCATTAAAAGCACACCACAGACACATGATGCTCAGTTCCAGCCAGTTGGGATGCAAAAGAACTACAGGGTACATTTTGTGCCATCTATCGGCTACTGTTCTTCTGAAGAAATTGGCTGGTTTTCCACTCTAAGAGGAAGGTTCAACACTAAAAAAATCTTTTGAAGGAGTTAATTTAAGACAGTACTCACTGTTATTCGCAGAATAGAAGCTTTCACAGAAGTCCATTTGTCCTGTCTGCGATCTATGACAAGAATAAATCCAATTCCAGCATCTCGCAAACTAAGTTTGGATGAGGAAAGAAGAAAAAGAGAAAGTTGAGTTAAAATACAAGTGGAATTCCTCTGGTTCTCTTACTCGAAAAGGCAGCATGACCCAGGCATGCCCTTTTTGTGCAGAATCTTCTTCACCTAAGCATCTCAAGTAAAGATACACTATACTGTACACCTTTGGAAAGATGCAGCAGTCCCAGCTATGTTCCATGGAGCTTCAAACCATAATCAAATCATGAATTCTTTTTCATGAAAGGTAGTTTTTACATTTCTTGTACAGAGATTATTTCAAAGAATAACCCCTTTGACTCTCCATTGTTTTGGTGCTGATATAATCCATCCTTCATGCTGTTTTCAGTATAATCTCAGTATCAAAATGAAGTTGCTTTCCTTTTGCATTTGCTTTTAACCTTCTGTTTGAATTGTCTTCCTCCTCACTGATATATAAAACCCTTAAAGACACGGATCCTTCTGATCATTTCATGATATTGCTTCACACACACAAAATTCTCATATGCCTCCAGGTTGCAAACTTGTTCCCAGGTGCATTTTTACATTCACCAAAACAAAAAATCCCTATGGCATTTAAACAGTCCAACTCGTAGATGAGAAGAATGAGATCAGATGCACTCCTCTGGAATGGAAACATCTGTGAGAGAGATTCTGCTGAAATCCTTGTGTACGGGTGACCTTTCTTTTTCGCCTGTGCTCAGCTGCATGTGCTACCGAGTCCCAGTGAAGGGATCTGCTCCTGTTTTGTAATTCCCCATCTAAGCCAATTGTGCAATGCCAGCAGCAGCCCTTGCCAGCCAATCGCAATCAAAATGGAAACGACAGGCAAATACAAGGCAGACAGGCTCAGATTTGTTATTTTCTCGCATATTGGGTCATTTTTAATAGATATGCTGTATTTTCAGTCCAGATAATAATATACTGCAAGGCCTATCATATGCACTGTGTGACATTTACAAATATTGTGCACTGATTTGTTATTGTCTTATCTTAAAAGACAATATAAAAACCAACACCACAGAATGCCAGGTTCCCTTATTCAAGATTGCTGAATCATGGAAACACCAGCTTTGTTTTATTAGATTATGTCGGTAACATAACAGTGTGATGCTGAGGAGGATGAAGAACACAGGTACCCAGATGTGTCACCTTAAGCTACTCCGCAAAATTACAAATTTAATCATGAGTTACAGTGTATTCCCCCTCTTCTACAAACTAATCTCTCTCAGATTTACAGACTAAATATTTATGGTGAAACATGAATAATCATAAAAAGTGCAAATGAACACTGTCTTTCAAAAGAAGGTAAGCAGTCATTTTAACATAGGAAATACTAAACCCAGCCCCTTACTGCCCACATTCAGTGCACATTACTTAACACTTCCCTCTGGGTTAGGACTACACTGATAAACAACATCTGAGTACTTGCCTTGTAAGCCTGAATAACCTTTGCAGACAAACTGGGCTTTTTATTAGCATTATGCTTGCCACTACTGTAAGTTTCTATGATTTTCTAAGTCTTCCCCCTCCTACGCTTTCTTTACTTGAAGGGAAAGAGGAGGAAAGAGATCCAGATTGATTTTAGCCTCTTCCTGTTCCCCATTTAAAGTTCTCATAATTTTAACCTTTAGTAACTGAGCAAAATGAAATGCTAATAGCAACCATCTTCCACAAAAAGCAGGTACCAAAACAAACTCTTTGGGACATACAGCCTAAATGTGGATAAATGGAGTCAAAAGGTGCTACCAGCTGCTCCCACAGAAGTTCATGTGGACTTTGAAGTGTATTCTGCTGAGTATTCAGACTCTTACAGATCTATCTCCCCTGCTCAGTAGAAGTCCCTGGGAGTCCTGGAATTTCTGCAGACTTCCTCTGTGGAAGCATCATCTCGGATCCCACCAAGTTCCTAAATGCAACATCTGTATTGTATTTCAAGAAACTATTGACATTTCTGCGTAACAGGAATAAAATTAAAGCCTCTGACAGAGCAATCAATCAGATTTCTCTCCAGGAGCACAGGGAAGGACAGGCTCAGCTGGGATTCTGGAGAAAATCTAGATGGCAGCTATACACAATTGTCTGTCTCAACACCTGGCAATAAGCAGAGCTTAATATTATTCTCCCAGAAAAAACAAACCAACCAACAACTCCCCAACCCAACAAGGCTTTCTTAAATGGAAGAGTTGACAAAGGAAAGCACATCTCTAAGATAGCCCAAAAGATATCTTTAGCCATCCTCCTTTTTCCACTGGATCAAATATGTTGGGTAGTTTCATTATTCAGACTGTGGTCCTCTTCCAGGCTCAGAGATGAAAGCCAAGATTTGCCATTTCTGGCTAGAAGAGACCCAATGCAAATGCTTGAGCACCTGACTTCAAACTATTAACACTCCATTAATATAGACTGCTTTAAAGAAAAATTGAAAAATGCTCTGTTCTGAACATGGTGGGAAAAATCTTATCTTGACAACAGCGTCTTGTGAAGGGCTGGCTTTGGAGTCTGGGATCCAGCTCCAGCAAGCCCTAGGCAGGAAGCAACAAACCAAGCTAAGACATTGTGTACAACAAAGTTGAGAACATTATGAAGACAACAAAGTCACGTATTCATGAAAAGTAAATATTGGAAATAGGTTTGTTTGCCAATACACCCTTGGCTCTACTGACCTCCCTTTGCTGCCACACACACCTGTGTAAGTAATTACAAGACAGTTTGCAAAACCCCCCCTCTCTTTTAGGGCATAGAATGAATAATGCTTTGGTAGCAAGAAGGTATTAACCTCTTTGGCTGCTGATTTAACTTTGAATTACAGCTGTCTGTCTTTCCCTCAGCCATATTTATTACATTCTATCCAAATACTGATTTCCCCCTCCATGTCTTTAACTTGAGAGCAAAGCATTTTGGCTTCCGCTCTGTCTCAGCAGAAACATGCCCTGATGGATATGGCCTGTACTGCTCATCAGGCTTTATCCCCTGGTTTGCTCCAGTTGCACTGCAATCATCAGGTTAGCCCAGAACCTGCATCTGTATATCATGCTCCAACAGGCTTACCACCACCACCCACATTTGTCTCTCTCATTCATCCCTTCAACCATTTTCATTCCTTGCTGCCTTATCCCAAGAACAGCTCAAAAAGAAAAGTCTTGGAGCTTTTTTTTTTTATTTTCTTTTTTTCCACCTCAATACTGCCAGAAGAAATGACCAAATGGGTTCTCACCCCACCCCTTCCCAAATATCACAGTCCCCTTATCCCTCACCCTACTTCCTGCTCAGTCTTTCAGTATCTTCCCTCTGATCGACCTTCTTTTGTCTGTGGTCTTACCTGTTGAGTCAGACAGCTTGCCTGCACTGCCTGCTTGTCAACAGGCGGCACTCACATCTCATCACAGTCTTCCTGCTCTCAGCCCTGGTAGTGGACCTGACTTTAGAGCAATCAGTTCTGCAACCACAGAGAAACCCCTGCTCAGCTCCAGGATAAAGCTGGTCTTTTTTGACAACAAATTTGAGTAGCTACTTAGCATTCGTGACCTGTGATTTAGGCCGATTTTTCTGACGGTATTTCCTTGACACAAAGGCCATCATTCTTTTAAGTGTCAAGTTCAAGTCCTTGATGAAAGGATGGAAGCACTTAAAGGGCTGTTTCAGTGTTTGAAAAGCACAGTGGATATGTCCCCTTTCTTGGGAACAACTCAGCTATTTTGGCCGAACTTTAAACCAAGAACTCAGATGAGACCTCACAAATGGAAAGAAAATTTGGCAGAGTTGTAAACAACTGGAAGCCAACAGTGAGAAACAGCAGACAACCTTAGCAGAACAACCTGCCTATTAAGGCTCCTTGACACTTCCCTTACAACCTCTGTTTTCTTTAATGCATTAGCTTGTATCCGGTGTACTTTCTGAAACATAATTTATATAAGCTTGTAATTCAAACTTAGTATTTCCTTCCTTTGTTTCCCTCCTATCACACACAGAAATCCCCCATCATGGGACAAGCTCTGTTCTTCTGTTTACTTACCAGCACAAAGAACAGAACATTTTTAGAAAGACAGAGAAACCATTCCTACTCTGCAGGAAATGTATCTGGCAAACTCACAAAGGCCAGGTCAGAAAGGTAGAAAGCAGTGGAAGGGGACCAAAGGCCACAGATGACAGGAGAAAATGCAGCAGACCACAGAGGACAGGAGAAAATGCAGCAGAGGATAGACTTTCATAGAATCATAGAATCATAGAATAGTTAGGATTGGAAAGGACCTCAAGATCATCTAGTTCCAACCCCCCTGCCATGGGCAGGGACACCTCACACTAAACCATATCACCCAAGGCTTCATCCAACCTGGTCTTGTACACTGCCAGGGATGGAGCATTCACTACCTCCCTGGGCAACCCATTCCAGTACCTCACCACCCTAACAGTAAAGAATTTCTTCCTTATATCAAGTCTAAACCTCTGCTGTTTAAGTTTCAACCCGTTACCCCTTGTCCATGCCACGCAGTCCTCTCCTTCTGCCTTGGGGAGCCAGTGTAACACCATTTGGAGAAAATAAAGAGCGTGAGGTTGAAGTACCTGCCAAACAAGCACCAAGTTCTCCATGTAGACTGTAGAGCAGGAACTGAATTTTCTACTTAATGACTCCTCAGCTTTAGATTATAAGGACATCTCCCTATTCGTCTTATTTGCAAGATTTATGAGCTCATGAATCTGGGGGAAAGGGTGGGAAAGCTTAAAATACATAGGCTTGCAGAAAGAAACTTCCCTCTGGGGTGTGTGGAAGCAATTATATATTAATCATCTGAAAGATCCTTGCATTTCTCCAAGGTATGGGTGGCGACTACTGCTACACAAGTAAGTTCCCATTGCTTCTACACTGCTGTATGGAAACTGCTTATGTACCACAAACAAAGCAATTCTTCAGGTTCATCACAGAGAATTGATAGTGTAACTCTTTTGCACATTTGAAATTCCGTGCAACATTTTAGGTTAAATAATCCCATTTTAATAAAGTGAATTTCAGTCTTAAAGCCTTATTATTACACAGTTGGCTGGCATTCCACTCAAGACTGTCCCCTACCTTGACTACCTCTGCTTATACATACAAACTGACTAGGAAGTCTTGTTCTCAACAGCTGCTGAACAGCTATCTTGATAGTAGAACTTCAGTAACATTTAGTGAAGAGTTACTGCACTGAGCAGAGCACCAAGGCAATGTCTGCAGTAATCTGCACTATAAGCAGCTGAAGCTGTCTTTAGATCCCTGGTACTACCCATTTGTAAAGTTTACTCACCTTCTGTAGCTCATCACTGACAATAAATGTGCATCAGTGACATACACACTGCTTAAAGAGATGTGGGGTCTCAGGATGCACACAAATCCTACTTTTTATATTTTTCTGCATGCAACACATAGGCCTATGTAGGAAGGACCACGGAACAGGCCTATCCATCCGTTTCCAGCAATACTACTGTACCACAAAAGGGCAAACATGCAAGACACAATGATGTACCATCTTAGGGATGGTACTGCCCATCCTGTCTATATAGCAGATTTATGCCTGGGCATGTCATAAAGCCTGTGTGGACCAGCTCTTAAAAATGAATAAATCCCCCCTTGAATGTAGAACTGTATACAGTGCAAAAAAAGGACAAGCTGGAGCTCAAACAGGTTCAGCATATACAAAAGACTGTCCACTAGCCTGAGCACAGGGGTAAACAACACTTTGAACATGAAGCATTCCCATCATGTCCCCAGTGATAAAAATGCTTCCAGCAGCTACCACTCTTTGAAGTCAGAAGTCATAGAATAGTTAGGGTTGGAAAGGACCTTAAGATCATCTAGTTCCAACCCCCCTGCCATGGCAGGGACACCTCACACTAAACCATATCACCCAAGGCTTCATCCAACCTGGCCTTAAACACTGCCAGGGATGGAGCATTCACAGCCTCCCTGCGCAACCCATTCCAGTACCTTACCACCCTAACAATAAAGAATTTCTTCCTTATATCCAATCTAAACCTCTGCTGTTTAAGTTTCAACCTGTTATTCCTTGTCCTATCACTACAGTCCCTAATGAACAGTCCCTCCCCAGCATCCCTGTAGGCCACCTTCAGATATACTGGAAGGCTGCTATAAGGTCTCCACGCAGCCTTCTCTTCTCCAGGCTGAACAGCCCCAACTCTCTCCTTCATACAGGAGGTGCTCCAGCCCCCTGATCATCCTCGTGGCCCTCCTCTGGACTTGTTCTAACAGTTTCATGTCCTTTTTATGTTGAGGACACCAGAACTGCACACAATACTCCAAGTGAGTTCTCACGAGAGCAGAGTAGAGGGGCAGGATCACCTCCTTCGACCTGCTGGTCACGCTCCTTTTGATGCAGCCCAGAATACAGTTGGGTTTCTGGGCCGTAAGTGCACACTGACGCCAGCTCGTGTTCATTTTCTCATTGACCAACACCCCCAAATCCTTCTCTGCAGGACTACCATGAATTTCCTTTTTGCCCAACCTGTAGCTGTGCCTGGGATTGCTCCCACCAAGGTGTAGGACCTTGTACTTGGCATGGTTAAACTTCATGAGGTTGGCATCAGCCCACCTCACAAGCATGTCAAGGTCCCTCTGGATGGAATTCCTTCCCTCCAGCATATCAACCGAACCCCACAGGTTGGTGTCATCATCATCCTATATTCAGTCATCAGCATACAAGCTAAGGTAACCATGAACAGCATTCTGTTTCTTTTCTTAGGAACAGGTGATTGGAAACCAGACACTAACTAGCAAGGTCTTTAGAATTGTATTTTGTTATTTTTATGACAGAACAATTGAGATTTGCATTAATATTGAGGTATTAGCGGCAAAGAAACAATCTGTCAGGAAAATAAATAGAATGAAAGCATATTTCCAAAAGATGGCTGTATAAACAGATGCATGACACTGTCATGATATTTGATTGGTTAGACAGAAAAGATCAGTTTGGTGCCAAGTTCTGACACAGATGTACATGTATGACTGAGGTCAAAGAATATTGCACACATCTGAGAATAGAATTATTCCTAAGAATGGTAACATTTATGAACATCCAGGTGAAGCTCTTTGGCCACCTGGCAGACCTCCTTAGCTCTAAAGCAAATTGGCATGACATTTTGGCTATGATTCAAGCTGTAGGCCTGACATCTCAGTTCAGATTTCCTCAAGAATCACTTTTAGTTGAGATGTATAACTGCTCTATCAGATACCAGCTGTTGTTCTTTTTTCTTGTAAATGTTGCTGGAATAAAATAACTAATGAGCACACTATTTCTGGCACATGGCACTGCATAAGGGACAAAAATGTGAATGCAATGATTAACTGCTTCATAATTTTAGGATTAGTATTATAATTTTGTGTTAATTTTTTGTAGCCTGTAACTCCTTAGCTGAAAACACTGAAGAAATCAGCTAGCTAATGCAGGAAGCACATGTCCATTGCTTCTGTTCTCCTTGGAAAACCACCTATAGAGCATAGAACCAAAGAACAGGCTCATCTCAAGCTTCCTGAGGTGCTCAATTTAAAGCCAGTGCTTGGTGGCATGGAAGTCACTGCACTGCACATATCTCTCTGTATCCACATCACTGAAATCAGGAAAAAAACTTGCTATCTACTCCTTACTGTGTTTAACTACTGAGTGTCTGCAGTGTGCTTCAGCAAAAGGCTACTGATGTAGAAGAATGTGTTATATTTGATTACTGGGCTCTCTCGTAGTCAGCTCAATGAACTTCAACTGTGGAAAGAAAGACCCTACCAAAGTCAAACCTAGGCTGACAATTGTTCATGAAGAAATGTAGGAAAGAGAAGGAACTCCAGCAAAGAAAATTTAAAATGAGGCAGTCAGAAGTGCTGCTATGCAAGTGCAGCCTCTAGTGGTCTGTCCAAAATCACTGAGTGCCAAGTAAAACTTATTATATATAAAGCTCCTGGCAGTGACAGCTGCATTTCGTTGAGCACTGCTGATGCTGTGACACTCCACAGCAGGAACATAACCTATACGCGAGGAGACACCATTTCTCATTGATTCTTATGCTTAAAGGCTGATTTTGAAAATAAAAACTGCCTTCTCCCTCCCTCAAAAAAATCCAACTAAATCCTATGAATAAAACAATATGCAACCCTTTTCATTCTACACTGGAATTCTGTGAATAGACACATTTTTAAATGGACATTCAAAACAGTGTTTGGACCTTCTCTTTACTTTGCTTTTGGTAGTTACTGCCTTCCCTTCAGAGAAACAGATTAAGCTGCACAGGAAATGAAGAAAATCTGAGGCTTTGTGTTGGAGCTGAAGCTGTTCAAGTTTCATCATTAGACAAGTTTCAGATAAGAAATCTGATGCATTTCCCTCCCTCCACTATGCACATTTTTTAATTCCTTCTCCACATTCCAGTTAACTAGATCTTATCCAGTGCAGCACTGATGAAAACCTTATCTCTTCCCTTCCCCATTATGCTTACTTTTGATCTCAGCTGTTATTAGTTCATACTCCATGTTTGTCTGAAAACACTCATACTGTACTTCATTTTGCTAAGGATTGGGGAATCATCAGATACACAAAATTGTATTTTAGGATCTCACAGCAATGCAGGCAAAGAAAAGTTTAGATGAATGCTGGGTTGCAAAGTGGCATAAATAGGAACCATGACAGGCAAGTGGTTACAATCTGCTCATGAGGCAGAACTGATCAGCAAAATCTTATAGCATGGAAGAGTGGCACCATGAAAATGCCTTTTGGAACTTTGTAAGCACAGGCAAGATCATTACACATGATGTTGTGTCAGTGACAGGAAATCTTAAAGGCCAGATAAACAGGAGACAAAATAATGAAAGAAACTTCAAAGAGCTTTGTGTAAGGGACTGATAATAATTCCAAACTTCGGAAGTCTCATCTAGACTTCACGACGACTGTAGCCCAGAAAGCCACTTGTGGTTAACATGCAGCTCTACCCCTGATCTGAAAACCCTTCTGTCACCACAGGACTATGACCGCAGTAGCTCGCTGTATCTGCCTGCAAAGCAAGAATCAACAAGGAAGATGGGCCACTACCAGAGATGTACTGTTGATGAGGTGAGTGACAACCCACTGACAACCAGGAGAGCTGCTCTCAAGCCTTAGTCCTAGGGGCAACTGAAGGTTTTTATCCTGCACAGCAGTAGGTCCCTTGAAATTGAGAGATATGAATCCAAACATTTTTATTTAAGGCACTGCTTGTGTCCCTCGGCCAAATAAGCAGAATAAGCAGCACTAGAACAAGCTTTACTTATTTTAAAGTGTTTGTGCCAATGTATATAGTGTACACAGTTCCATTTCTCTTTTCCCTCCCCACTCGGTTTCAAAGAGATGGGCATCAGTACCGTCTTTGATTGGTCCCTATAGCTCACTTTACCTCATATGCTACTCTAGATCCTCAAAACAGCCCCTCTTCCACTTCCAAGCCAATTCCTCCTTAAAATAAACTCAACTCATTAGAATACATTAATGCTGGCTATATTCCATCATATATGCATACATTCTTTCTGCTCCAAAAAGCTTATGCTGGGTGTGTGTGTGTGTGTGTGTGTAGCTGAAGGAATGTATCCAGTGTTAAAAAAAAAAAAGGAAAAAAAGAATTTAAACGTCCAGGCATCATCATCTGCCAGTGCCTGGACATCTGCTTGTACCACATGCGCTCGTTCTCTTTCCATAGTACCCATCAGCCTTTTTTTATGGCAATTTAGGAAGCTTTATCCCATCGAGGAACCCCACAGACTAGAATCAAAATTACTTTGATGCATTTGTGCAGGTAAAAGAAATAATGTTTGAAAGACAAAGTTATTGCTTAACAGATCCTCTTTTAGTGTGTAAAATTAATTACAATAAGGATTTTAAATTTTTTTTAAATGGAAAACACAGTGTATTTTCTTCAGATCACACAGATCTGCTTTTGGAAGGACTGTTTGAAGAAAGACAACAACTGAGGACTCATTTAGACTTAACTACAGATGGCTGGAATAGGCCATATTACCCTTGAGGGCCAATTAAGGATAAATAGGTCAACAAAGGCAAAAGGGCTCCACATTGGTTAAGTTTAAGTAAATATAAGCAGCAGGAAGTGTATGAGATCCTCACCTTAGAACTATTAAGTATGACCCCATAAAAGCATTTTTACACCTATTCAGAACTATGATATTGGAATTGTACATATTTCCAGTACACTGCAACAATCATTAATGACACTGCAAAAAGTATTGGCACAACCTTACATGTAACACCGCAGATTTTGTTTTAGAGAGTTTACACTTAAAGAGGGTGTTCAATTCTCTAAACTTAAGACTGGATTAATGAAAACTCCTGTGTGAGGTCCAGCATTTTAGTACTTAACTTTCACAATTTTAGAGTTCTGTCATTGGCAGATTAAATTTACCACTGGACAGTGCGTATCATGCATACTATTCAAATCCTCTAAGCCCTTAAGGTGCGTAAACAGGATTTTAAAGATGGAAAAGGCTTTGTCTGTTCAGGGCTGAGCTTTAACCAAGTTTAAGACTTTCAATAAGTGGACATCAAGTTAAGTGTAAATTCTTCCAAGTCCAGTGAAATTTCAGACTCTTAAGTAACATGATGAGCTTCGACCTGACCTTATTAAACTATGTATCTGACACAAAAGCTTCAGACTACCACTTTAAGATGCAATGCTCTTACTTTAAATTTAAGCCTTTGCATTTCCTTTCTGCTTAGAGAAACATATGGAATTTACAACTGTTTGGCAGCTGTGCTCTGAGAAAGGAAGGGTACACACAGCATGACAGATTTTGCTGGAGGTCCTGGGATGTTCTTACTGACAATTTTGAGGGGCTGCCAAGATAACAGCAGGGTACAGGTTCCACATCTTCAGCTTGGATTGTAATCCAACAAGAAGGACAGCACTGAAATGAAGCACAGCTGACAGAAATAAACTGAAGCTGCAAAGCTGTTGCTCAGCATGCCAGTGAGAACTGTCAGGGCATCTGTTTTTTGACATTTCTTACCCATTATGTGTTGATGTTCATCCCTGGCACTCCATAAAACAGAAGTGGTTAACTCTCAGCTAGTGGTGGGCTGCCTGTTTAGTTTGCAGATAAATGAGGAAACGCATGTGGTTACCCTCCCACACTGTTTCTTCACAAGATCAGCCTGGATGGGCTCACCAGCTCAAAACCAAGCATTACCCCAACACCACTGCCCTTGCTTCAGGAGTGCAGTGGTGGATCTGTGCCAAGGAAACTGGCCAGACCCAAGATCTATGACCCCTGTACTCTCCAGAGCCCCTCATTCTGAGGTTTGCGAGTTCCAATAACCATGCTGTGCTGTCACAGGTTCTTCTGGTCCCTATCTAAATCCACCCAGTCACACTTTGCTGTGCTTATGTTAGTGAAGTCTCCACAGGTCTGAACACACAGGAGGGCTTAACAGGGGGGTGGGGGTGGAGGTGTTGGGTGTTTTTTTGTTTGTTAGTTTGTGGTTTTGGTTGTTTTTTTTTTTCCAGTCCCAGTGTTATCCCAAATGATGAGGACCTGGTGTCCTTAACAAGGAAAGCTCTAACCAAAGATTAGCAAACCTTAACAACTGAGCTTTCAAACTGTCGGATGTTGACACTTTCAGAGGTCACCTCATTCTGTTTCTTTACTTGGATGGGATGGCTCCCTAGTTTCCAACACCAGACTGTACCACAAACAACAGGATTTCTTAGGAGGCTACATGGTGTTCAAGCATTTGGGATCCCAAAGAAGGGGACGCTCTTCCCAGGCAGGAAACTGACTGGGACAGCTTTCAAAACAGGAAATCGCTGAACATGCCAAGTTAAATTGAGATATGCTGAAGATCGTGCAAGGGGACAGAAAGGCACTGCAAAGAAAGACCATACAAGGCTCTGTCAGAATACAAGGTGAAAAAGCCTACAGTGTAGGATTCAAACTGTCCATCAAAACCTGTTCTGAATATTCTAATCTACACTCTTTCTCTTGAAAGGAATGTTGAATTTAAGACTCAGTATTAAACTTCTAAAATATTAATTCTCCTATCTCTTTTGGCCTCAAGAATTTCAGCATTGCTTTCTTTGTTCAAAGATGAAGCTATATGAGCAACAAGGAACATTAAAACTATAGCTTTGTGTTCTCTCACACAGCATTCTGTTTTCTGAATGCAGTAGAAACTGCTAATTAGCCAAAAGCAAAACCGTATGTTGAAAGATCCTGGTTTGTTGTTTTTTGGTTTTGGGTTTTTTTTTTGGGGGGGGGGAGGGGGTTCTTTGTTATCTTTTTAACCACTGCAAATACCTATTAATTTCTTCTTGGCCTGAGTTCTCATGCTACACCACACATTTGGTAAATACATATTCCAAGAATGTGTACACACTTAAGCTAATAAAATACGTTCACAGTGACCGTTGTGATGGATAGAATTAAGTATGAGTGACACTTGCCTTCAGGGTACATTGCAAATCTTAAAAGTCTATTTACTAGGATAAGTACAAAGAGGAAATATGCTTTCAAAACAGAGGAAAAAAAGAAGAGAAAACAGAGTACCTTAAGATGACTTTTTAAGGGTACAGGTGGCAGCTGTTTCAGGAGCCTATTGAAAACCTGACTGGAATATTCTTTCTCCAACCTTGGTGTACATGGGCTATAAAAGGTATATCCAATAGGTGTTTCTCCCACTTTGCAGTAAAATGATGGACACTGTGTATGGAGGTCATTAGTTTTTTACTCAGTTAAGAGGCTAGATAATCTTGCTCTACATGACCTCCTTTTCCATGACCCAGCTCAGCAGCAACCCCCAAAGTTCTCAAGCCATGAAGTAATAGGAGACATTTTTCTCTGCAGAGAGAGAATCAAACCAGCTATGTGGACATTATAAAATGGTCGCAAAGGATCTCAAATAAATGCAAGTTTGCTCACTGTCCTCTACTGAAACCAGTTGAATTTAAAGAGCTCACCTCTTGCAGACATTTTTACAGACACTTATTACAGTTTATTCAGCAACTGCATCAATAAGAACTATTAATTCCCAGGGATCAATACTTATATGTAAAGTATTTGTACCTATTCAGCATTTTAGCTCAAATACTTTCCCTAAAAAGTATTGCTTTAAGTACATTACATACTGCCACGGATTCTCCTTCTTTCATCTAGGGTACTATAAGTATGAAACCAAAACTCAATTGACCTAAAACAAAACATTTCAAAGAGAATACTCACCTTTTTTAAAAAAAACAACCTTATCTTGGGATTCAATAGTAATTATAAGAAAAATACTATCTGCTAAAGGGAAAAACACGATTCAGAAGTATTACATCTACACGTTTACAACACGTCATTACCAAAACAGCTGTTATAAAAGGATTAGCTGTCATCTTCCACTATTTATAGTACTCATCCTTAATTCATCATTTCTTCCTGATAAAGCAGCAATCTTTAAGTACACAAGGTACACAACTGTTGTCATACACTATGTCAACAATTTGTACTGAATATTATGAGATTATTACAAACCATACATTAGACATTGCAAACCTGAATTGACCTTGCAACTTTAACAACACCCACCTGAAGAAGATGGTTCAGCTCTCTGCTTAATGATATACAGTTGCACCAGGGTTAACTGAGTATCTTAAATTGAGATGAGGTATTCCCTTTCCACTATCTCTTTCTTAACATCCTCATGTATCAGGCATTTACACATCTGAGCACATGCTGGTAACCCTACTGTTTGCACTATTCTACTCCATAGTTATCTAAGTTGGTAACATGCAGCTTACAGTAGTTCTATTTCTAAACACAAGGTGCTCCATGAGACACTTAACTCTTCATGATTTAAGTTCACTATAAAAAAGACAAAAGTTTACACTGAAAGAGCTTGCAAAAGCCTGTGGTTAGATAGTATAGAACAAGAATACAAAAAGAGGTGACAAGGTCATGTTTACCTATAAATCAGAGGGAATAATAAAGGTAGGTTAAGAGGTTTCAGTTTTACCTCTTTCAACAAAGTCTTAAGCTAGTCTTATTACCAACCCTACTTCTTCCACTTGGGAACAAAACTTGAAAACCTGATGCCACTGCTAAGATTTATTATACCAGTAAATATTTTATTGGGTCAACTCCACTGCAGAGCACAGAAAGGTCCTTTCTTATGAGGCTTTTAGTAGCTCCTCACTGTCATTCCCATTAAATATCATTTCCCTTAACATACATCTGCAGGCAGTCAGACAATGAGCTTTGAGTTATTGATGCCAACCCCTTACTGTGACCACTAATCTTGTACAGGACCAAGTAGCATAAGTAGCTTTCTGAGGAACTGTTTTGGTTTCAGACATCTCTGTGTTCTGAGGGGCTAGAAAAGTCCATTTCCCCTTACTTGGTCAAAACAGCCCAAAACCAGAGTTATGTATTTTATAACCTATGTAACACTAATCTGGAGAGCAGTCCACGCATAAAAGCTGTGGGCTGTATTTCTGTCCTTCCTGTAAATCTGTACTCCTTACTACTCTTTAATAAACTTACAAAATAAAAAAAATAGTAACTGCATCCACTTCCCTCAAAAGCAGTTTATAAAGTATCTAAAACAGTATTTGAAATTTTTGCCCTTGAAAACTAAGATAACAGCAAAAATCCTACCTTTTAACACCTTTGACAGAACTAGAAATAATCACAATTTAAGGAACACTGCAAACATGTCCCCTCTTTGGGGTATACACTGTGAATAACTTAGCATTAGCAGCACACACTTTCTAAAGGGATGTATGCTAACATCTAGCTAGTGGCACTTCTGTAAATTTTTATTCCTGTAAACCTGCACATGGGCTCATAAACATATAAATCTTATACAGTAAGCTCATAACACCGCTAGTGCAAATGTCAGGGGTGTCTTCAGCCCTTTCAGATCATAGCAATTCTCAGGCATAAAAGGGTCTCAGGTTTATTAGCGTGTTCACAGTAGTATTATTTTTACAAGGTTGAAATTGAAGTGTTATCACCCTAATACCTGAAGTATTGTTATTTTTACATTAGTTAATACCTCACTCTTCACATCTAGCCAGCTGGGCTATCTCCTTCATTTGCACAGAGCAACAATCTTTTCCTAAAGAATTGCAAATTAAAGAAACAAGAAAATCCCACAAGAACCACCAGACTTTAGAATGGCCACTTCTACTTTGTTGTCAGGTAGTGGAAAATAACAGAAAAGCCTCCAGAAAATCTCCTCCAAGACTTCCAATTAGTAAAAACATGCTCCTGCCAAGCTGATGCTCTGGGATGCACTCAGTACTCCCCCCTCCCTGCACCAGATGCTGTTTGTTCTGATCAAAATTTCTCACATATACCACACTCTGTGCAGAAGTTCAATGGACCACCATGAAGAGCACCACCAAGGACTTTCAAAAGGAGGAGCAGATGTGAACTTAGTACATAATTATTTGTAGTAACAGTACCTAAGAAAGATATCACAGCAATGGAGGCTTAGCACCATGCAGTTTAACCAACACTAGGATAAACAAAGAAAATGCAACAATTGGCTGCTAGCTCCACAGCTCCATTCTCTGAAATGAACCAGGAACTAACAAGTACAAGCGGGAGGGCATCTCACAGTACTGTGCTGCATATAAGCAGTGGTCCCTCACAGGGAGCAGGTCCTTCAAAATAATTAAGAGGAAGGCCCTTTACAAGACCATTACTTTTTTTCTTTACGCATGTACAGTAAACAACAGCGTATACATGCATGAAGGACATCTACCATGAGTAGCTCCAAATGCGAATTCAGCATAATCCATGCTGTCATGAGTATTACACAACCTCCATCTCTAAGGCTTTTTAATCCGGGAAAGCCTTATAGCCCAATTTGGGAAAGTCATAAGGAGATCTTGATTCGTACAATGATTTAGATTTGAAGGGATATCAGGAGGTTTCTAGCCCAACCTCTTGCTCAAAGCATGGTCATCTCTAAATTCAGGCCAGGTTGTTTGTACAGCCAGATCTTGAAATCCTCCAACAGCAAAGACTCCATAGCTTCTCTTGGCAGCCTGTCTCTGTGCTTTATTATTCTCTCAGCAAAAAAGTTTTCCTCTTACATCCAGATCAGGACCCTTTTGCTCCTATTCCAACCATCAGCCAGTCTTTCTCTACTGCCCACCTCTGTGAGAAGCCTATTTCCTGTCTCCTTCACCACTCTCTGTATAGCTCATCTCATCCCAAAGAACAGTTTGGAGCCAAGATTTCTCAAGAGATCCTTGACTTGATCCTCATTCATTGCCAATATTCTCCTCTGTGAACCCTCACTCTAAACACATAGGCCTGGGAGACACTATCAAAGAAGAACAAATTTAAGTGTCTTCACCTCATCTGTGTTGGCAGCTACTAATTTACCCAGCCCCTTCAGCACAGGTCTGCATTTTCCTTGTCTGTTCTTGTACTGCTAAAGCAATAGAAGGGTTTTTTTGGGTAGTCCTTGACATCCCTTGTTTCTTATCCTTTAGCTCCAGGTGTGCTTTGACTTTCTTGAAACCATGCCTATGTGTCTGGAAAATGTTTTTGTATTTCTTTTTCTCCTTTTGTAGCCTGTCCCTGCTTTCATTTCCTGTATGCTGTCTTCGTACTGCAGCTCAGTTGCAAGTTCCTCATTCAGCCAGGTCAGTCTCCTGTTACGTCTATTCATTTAAAAGGGTGTATGATTCTTGTGCTTAGAGGATGCTGCCCTTGAAAACTTGGCAGCCTTCCTCAGCAGATTCACTCTTCAGATTTGCTTTTCATTGAATCCCGCTTACCATTTCCCCGAATAAGCCTAAACTCTGTTTTCTTGAGGTTGAGGGTCTGTACTTTGTTCTGCTACTTTCCTTCCTCACCTCCATCAGGACCTCGAATTCCACTACTCCATTCTTTAACAGATCTTCAAGAAAATCACAATTTTTATTGAGCAGCCCATTGATAACACTACCATGCCCTCTAAGAAGGCCAGAACTAATTGCTAGGCCTGCTTAGCACCCTCTAGTTCTGGTTGCGCTGCAAGGACTGTATATTCAGCTGGGCCAGGGAAACAGAGCACAAGTGATTAGGACAAATCTTGGTATGTAACTATGGAGTATTCCCTCACACTGAGTAACATCTTGAGTAGCATCCAGGATTAGCATGCTCTGCCAGAATTATACATGTTTTCAATTAAAACACAGAACACTGCACTCTAAGATACAGCAAAGATAAGAAACAAGAAGATAATGTCCATCACAGAATCTTTATCCATACATTCTTCCAGGAAGTAATTTTCTGGTTAAATATAAATAGCACTATTTGATTCATCTAACAACTATGTTAAGCAGCTGTGACTAATCAACACTGTCATTGCACCACAGCTGAATTTTCCTTTTCTTTAATTAAATACCAGCCTGATCTTTACACCATCATCTAAGTGACTAAATGTGAAAAATCACTTAGTAGACAAATGGGTATTTTCTCCTAGACAGGTACTCACCTTGGGATGCTTGTCAGGTAGGTCAGGACATTCTGGAACTCCTTTTCAGGGATCTCACTGAAAGCTGGATAGTCTGGAAAGGTTATAACAGGACATCCATCTCCCCCTCTTCCCCCTACAAAAGAAACAAACAGCAGGCATGTTTATAAATGAGTACCTCTACCTAGCATGTATGTTCCCAGTAAATTACTGTGTTTCTTCAGGGTTTTTGTGTTGTTTTTTTTTTTTTTTTTTTTTTTGCAGGGCTCATCAGCATGGACACTGCTTATTCTGAAAAGCCCACTTTCTTCTTCAAAGCTTTAGGATGTTTTATAGAAGAGAGCTTGTCACACCACATTAGTTTTCTATACAAATGTCTGCTCATGTGAACACAGTTTTGACACCAGATGGCAGTGCATCTTTCTTTTGATAAATGTCAACTGCAAGTAAATATAACCGATTTGGAGAGAGAAATGAGCTAATTTTGGAAAAAAAAAAAAAGTTAATTCAGAATGAAGTTGGTGAATCTCCATTTTGAAATGAATTCAGCCTTCTCACCAGTATGAACTCGTTCATGCAACAACCCCCCATTCCCTTTCCACCAGGGTGGTGTGCTTCCAGGATGATCTAAAGAAAGGGCCAGAACATTAAAAGAAATGGGGGAAAGTGTTTCAAATGAGATTTCCTGTTAAACTTCTGAAATCACCTACAAAAGGTAAACCAGAGCCAAACACCTACACTGCAGTATGGCTGCTGATGAGCTCATGAACATTACCTGTATCTTTTCTGGCTTTTGCACCACTGGGGTAGTATTCACAGATGCAATGCTTTTTAATGCAGTTCACACACATTTTTATATGCAAAATGTAATATTTTCTTTTAACAGCAATGTTAATGCATCGTGTCTCAAGACAGCACATTTTCATAAAGGCAGGCTGGACAAAGAGTTTGTTGAGCCCTAGCAACTGCAAGAAGTTGACAGTTGGAGGGTAGAAGGGACACATTGCTAGAAAGTTATCTTTGCTTCACAATTGTAAGAAAGGAGAAAAACAGCCAAGAAAACTACTGTGGTAAAGTAACCGAGATTTTTTTTTTCCAGGCCCAAAATCTTACAATTTAGTAGAAATCAGCTGTAAACTGTATTAACACCAATCATGAGAGCAATAGTGATTTGTGAAAATTACAGTGCACTACCCACTCCCAATGTCTTTGCTTCTAACCAGAAAAAAAAGAGAAATATTTGAGCTCAGGTTCATTTGATAAAAGAAATTACTGTTCCACTCCAAACCCACAAGTAATTAGAAGAGCTCAAATACTATCCTTATGTTAATTTGTGGTAAATCTGACTTTAACAGCTTACAGGCAATATGGTGCTACTAGCTCTTGAAATCAAACTATGTCAGAGAACAATGTGTTCTGCGTGCATTTAAACAACAAGAAAATGCAACTATTATGCAAAAAAAGTTTGCAAAAACAACCTTTACAATACATCTGAATATGGCAATGTTAAACCAGGAGAATTAATTTTAGCTAAATAATGTTCACAACACTAATGTAAGTGAAGACCAATTTTGAGTCTATTACTTTTTTGCTCTACCCAGGCTCTCAGGACCAAAGCATTTTCCTCGCTCATTAAAAACAAGCAGTTTCAAGCATGATAATGATTATTTCTGTTACTCATGAGGTGCTCTGCTCTCTCTAGAATATCTATTTTTAGGTATAATTACACATTATTTTCTGTATCCCCACTGGTTACTTGCTTTGTTCTACTTAATTTCTATAAATAGGACATATGAAACAAAAGAACAACAACAATAGGCTTGCAGGACACATCCTAAAAGCAGAAGCCCAGGCTATGACCTTCAGGGAATTTCCAGACCACCACTGATTGTCAAGAGCAAATAGCACCATCCCGCCTTGACACTGCCTATTAATTTTAAGTTTCTAGTATAGTGATCATGGTTATCTTGGGTGGAGATTACTCTGTCCTGCCACATGCTGCTAGAAGATAGCTGTTCACTGATTATCTTTTTCTCCAGTATTTTCCTGCTGGGACACTTAAGCACACATGTACCTTAAAATTCTGCTCAACTGCTTTTTTTCTATCAGGACCATCTGCAGAAAAGAGTTTAGGGCACAGTGACCTGAAGTGATATACATAATTAATTCTGTAGAATTTCAGCTTTAACATCACTGACCCTATAGAAGTTGCTTTCTATATTGCCCCTTTAAATACATGGCCACCAATGGAAGATAGTCCACTCTAGCAAAGCAGTTGAGTGTTTGACACAGCAGATTGCAAAAAAGGCATGAGAAATAAAACAAATTAAAATTCTACATACAAATGTTGCTTGTATTAAATAATAGTAAAAGCAGTAGGTGGGTTCACTTTTTAAAGAGTCCTATATTTTATAATGAACCTGGTACAGAAAGGAACAGTTTTTTCCCTTTACCCTGAATCGCTTTTTGTTTCTCCACCTCTGCAAAAGCAGCATTGTACAGTTTATTGCTAAACTCACTGTGTAAAATGTGAGTTTTCTTCCCTTCTCCCAGAATTAAATCAAGCCAAGGAATTTAGAGGGAAGAGATAAACATGAAAGTTTACAAATCTATGTTGGGTTTTGTTGTTTTTAGTTAGAGGGAAAGCATCTGAGTGACAAAATGAACCATTTTACTTCTTGCATCCTTCTTGCAACACAGTTTTAAGGCAAAAATTTAAAGTATTTTATTAAAATCGATTCACATTATAACCTTCCAACATCTCAGAATTATATACACCCAATTGCAAAAACGAATGAAATGTAAACCTAGATGAACTTCGAGTGCTAAAACTCATGAAAATAATTCAGTTTGTACAGAGTAATTTTTAAAACAATTGACTGGAATTTTAATCACCTTTCAAAAAAGTAGCAATTTAACTGTAACATTTTAATAAATTTAGGTCTTTTGGTAGAGTGACTACTTCTAATTACCTCACAGTCATAACCATTCTCCTTTACCTCTAGCTCACAGTACTGAAACTTCAGCCACATCTGTGAAACAGCCTAAATTTATTTATGGGGCAAGTTCTGCACACACCGGCACACACAAGCCCACTCTCCTATTTCTAGTGGTAACCAGGGATGCTCTCACCTATGCAGTTGGAATTGAATAGCTTTATGCATTCCTAAGAGAACCAAGTATGTCCTTGAGAGCAGTGAGAATATTTTCTTAGTCTAATCTTTGTTGCCAGGGATTTTTAAAAGATAAATCTCTGAAAGGACATTAAATCCCCTTATATTTTTGTTAAAAAATATAAGTACTGTTGTAACTATGCAAATGTCAGGTTGGATGGAGCATTAAGCAACCTGATCTAGCAAATTATGCCCTTACCCACAGAGCAGGGGTTGGACTAGAAGACCTTTAAAGGTTCCTTCCAAACCGTTCTGTAACTTTATGAAAATGTGGGAAAACATTCAATATTATTTCTTCTTGATGTATTAAACAAATGCCACTTGAGTGCCAGCTTTAGGTTTTGTTTATTGTAAAGAGCAGAAGAGAACATATCAGCCCTTAAGCACGTGCAATCAGTCCACACACATTTTACCTGAAATAGTTCCCAAGAATTACTTGAGACTTGTCTCATAACATGCAGCTGTAAGGAACATTCTCCAATTGAGAGGATTATTACTTTTCAGTCTAAAAATGGAAACACCATAGAAGTAAAGAGCACATATCAGCAATTAAAAAAAATAAAACTACCACACCACTTCAAATGAAGTGGATCTGCTTCCATCCAACTTCCATGAGCCTTCATTAAAAGCAAAATTTTTCATTAACTCATTTATAACTGACTTTTACAACCTATTTAACTGAAATTTCTTTAACAGATGTGGTATAAAAGAAAATACAAATTACTGCTCTGAAATGGTAATTTTTCAGTGGCTAAACATTTAAAATTCTACTAAACCTCGTTAGGTGGAGCTCCTCTAAACAGATCTACATGCCTTAGTCTAAAGCTGTTTTTTACAACAGCAACAACACTGGGTTTTGGAGAAACACGCATTTTAAAAACATGTTGAACTACATTGTTAGGCAGCAAAATCACTTAACTGTGCTTAGGAAACAGCACTTCATGTTCCTGACTTTTGCATACAATTATTTAAACACATCACCAACTGTTAAAGTTATGTGGACCCAAAGCATTGTGATCTTGTGTATGAAAGCAGTGGAAAAATTATACTTGGAAAACTAGCCGTGCTATTGTGAGATGGGACTGGTAAAATTTACCTTATGTCTAGGTAATTTAGCTTTTATTCTTTATAATCTGCAACATCTGACTGTTGCTATCACAGCTGTAATCTCTTTTGAGTTTGTTTTGTATGGTGTTTTTTTATTAAGCAGGTAAGGTGATAGTAGTAGTGCCAAACCAAGGAAATTATAACACTGTTTTACACAAATCTAATCAAAAGGTATATGATTGACTTGGTATCTAAAACCAGTCTCAGATAAGAAATAATTTAAGATGGCACTAGCAGGGAAAATGACAAAAACTATGAATTGCACAGGAACTAAACTACACACGTGTGTGCACACACACATAGACAAAATTCCTCAGAGTGTAATTCCTCACAGTGCTATGAAAGACACACTATTGTTTTGGGTTTTTTTGGTAAGGCCAGCAAAATACAGGAACATCAAAGACATTGGTCAGACTTCCAGGAAAGAAGAGCAGAAGATTATTTTGCAATGTTTCCCTAATTATTCCCCTCCTCACGCATAAGGAAAGGAATTCTTAAAAATACTCTGCCCAAGGAAGCAAGGTAGCTGGATGATGATGGAGCAAAGAGACAGGTCTTCCAGCCTGAACCTATAATGCAAATTAAATAGTATTCAGACTATTCAAAAAAAAAAGAAAGAAAAGTGATCCATATGTTGATCAATATGCACACACAAAAGCAGGAGCGTCATCATCCTTAAACAGTCAGAACTACATCTTTGGTTCAAAAGACCTAGCTTAAGTAAAGTAACCTTGTTTGCAGTCATGTCAAAAGCAAAGTTCTTGCATGAATGAGAGAAAGGCTTACTTCAAATTTTGCTTTACTGTTATGGTGGTTCAGCTGTTATGTCCCTATGTTTCTGATGAAGAATTTCTCCTTTCTCCTTGCATAATACACTGGAGGACTTAGGAGTATCTGCAATTACTTGTAGACTTCAATGAGGTAGTGGATAAAAGCTTTGCTGCATACCCTTTTAAATAAAAATAGAACTGGAGAAATTTATTAAAATATTCTTTCCTTGAAATGATAATTTTTACTGTGTACCTTTTACAAGCTGAATTTTGCCTAGGCTGATAAGCAGTAAGTGTACTGGCTTAGAAACCAAACTGAAGTAACTAAACTTGTACCTGAATGTATTTGAGCTGGAGATCTCTTAGCCAAGGATTCTTCTTTTTTTTTATTTTCTCTTTTTTACTTTTTTTTTTTTTAAGAAATACATCTCTACAGACAGTGGGTTTAGTACAGTGAAAATAAAACAGCAATTAAGTTTACACCTGTGCAAGACAGAAACTGCTACATAATACCTCTTCCATTGTCAATATGCAACAGACTTTGACCATGTTAAATCAGCAGCATATAGTTGATATTTTTAACTAATTGATGCAATGTATGTGGTACAGGACTCAGAAGTTCTCTAACACAATTTTACAGACAGACTTGGCACCTGTGGAGACTTCAAAGGGAACAGTTTAACTAGTGAGGATTTTCAGGTCATTTCACCACAGGTAAGCAAGAACATAGCCAAGTAAATAAAGTTACAAAGAGCAAGGAGAAGCATATTATTTAGAATGACAATTTAAAAGGCCAGAGATAGGAGCATTTGGAAAGCTAGTACCAATGCTAACTTTTTCCAACAGCAGGAAAACCAACTATGAATTGACGGGAAAAATGCAAGTACCATGAACTCATATTTGTATTTCTTTTAATGGAAATATTTTGTTTGAAGTTGTTCAGTGCAAAAAGGCATTCGAAGAAAAGCGAGTTGAAATAACTGGTTCAGCACTTATAGTGTCCAAGATTCTCACTTGCACATCACATAGCTTCTACAATTCAATGCATATAAACATACACACCTGTCTGTACACTCTTCTTCATCTACATTTATTTTAACATACCTGCGTACAGCAATGGCAGATCATTGCAAAGTTGGGTATGAAAGTCACACAGTACCTTTCCAGTCAAGGATAGAAAACAGAAAATACTAATAAAAATAAATATAAAATGTGAATGAAATACTGTAAGAAACTGAAGCATTAATTCAAGTTTTTGTTTAAATTTTTTTTCATTCCAAACCTAAATTTGGAAGTTTCTGCAGCATTGTCATTATGATGTAGCAGAATGAGGGACACAAATTAGTTTGTATCTGCTGAGGAAAAGAGATCAAGGGAAAAAAAATGACCCAAATTTACACCAAAACACAGGAAGTAGCCCAGAAGGGCTACAGTCTTCAGGCACAGGAGTAGACTAGGTTTTATTCACTATTAAAGCAAGTGTCCCACAAGACCCAGATACATACTATTAGAGACACTAAAGTGATTCTCAAGTATATGTCACATTCCTATTACAAAGCCAAAACCTAAACCTTGAAAAGGATCTAACACATTATTCAAATCACCATATCTACAAAGATACTATCTACTAAATGTATCTGTAATCTATGGACTTTCATTTTAATAGTTTTTATACTAGGTCCTAAAATTCTATTTCCAAGGCAACTTAGTAATAAGGAGAAAAATCCCCTTCACATGAACTGTCTGACATTACAGCAAAGCCACCTGGGAGCACAACTGCAAGAACAAATTGTGCATAAATCAAGTATCAAAATATTATATCTGCTCCTATGTTCACAGAACCTGTACCACTATTTGGTACAGTACAGAAAATTAACTGTTAGTGTCCCACAAGAGAATATTACCATAAAAGAGTTGAAGTCCAAAGTGAAATGAAAATGCCCAACAGTCAGATTACCCAAGAATAATAAAATACAACAGAGAATATAGTTACAGTCCACAGTAATGCAGCTGGCCTAGTATTTCCAGCAAAAAATCCCAGACTTCTAGTAGACAGCAGAGTGAATAAATAGAAGAAAATAGAATGAAGAATGGCTGCTCTTACTAAGCTCCACTGCACAGTGCACGTAAGGTATGCTGAAGATGCTTGTAGTTGTGTGAACCCAACAGTCTTAAAATGTGAGTAATTTCCAGTTGGACCCAATGAGTTTTTTTTCAACTTACTAGTTTCTCCCCTTACTTCTGAGGGACAAAGTGTAAACCCTACTTACAGGTTCCCAAAAAGGCGGAGTCTTGCATAACACTATTATGAGCTATTTTCTGCCCCTGAATAAAAAGGAAGAGCCTGGAAAGTCAACTGACAGAAAATAATTGTAGCTTAAGTACCATCATTTCAAATGGAGCATGAACAGCCAACTTCATAAACAAAATAATGTTATTTCCAAGTGCTATCACCACCCCTTAGAAAACAGTCACTACCACGGACTCACACTTAGTTTAGCTTGTGTGGCAGGGGTAAATCATAATAAATGGTTAATTATAAGTACAGGATTCAATGAGCTATTACCATGCAAAGTAGCATATTTCTTCATTCTCCCACCTCTCTTGATCTTATGCATGGAGGGGTTAAAAGGAAAGGGAATAGCTTTAGAGCCCAGATTCAGCCCAGAGATGTAATAATGATTCACTTGTCCCACAGCATGGGGCACATGCTCCTTATATTGAAGGAGGCAGGGCAGGGCAGCTCTGCAAAGCCACTGATGCTCTCCCTATGTATGGAAGGAAGGGCAGGGCAATAACTCCAGCAAGTTCACAGCTGCACACCTAGGAGAGCTTTACAGGCAGGAAGGGTGAAAACAAACTCAGAAGCTTATCGGATACCTGACACAGCCTGATCATTGAGCAAACAAACTATATCTCCTTTTACTCATTATGAGCCAGTGATGGTCCCAGCATTGAGACAGACCAAGCTCTCTCTGCAACCAACATTTGCATGGCACAAACACAGGTCCCCATCACCTACCTGGCATAGGTTATCCACGGGCAAAGATGCTCTGTGCTGGGTGAATATGGTTGTGCTGCTTTCAGAGATGGGTTTACACCTAAGCAGGTTTCTTTGTAGATGGCAGACAGTAATACCACATCAAACCCCCTGTCTCAGATCTTGATGCTACATGTGCCTGACCTAGCACTGAGACTGCAAGGGAACATGGTACTGCGCTGCTCACTTCAGCATTTAGGTTGAGACCAAGGTGTCAGCTTGGGTTTCATATTAAACCTGAGAGTAGAGGCAGTGGCAGCTGAGGCCGTGGGCAGAGGACTGCAAGACCATAGCAACCACCAACACACCCACGCTGCATTCTCCAGTTAACTGGAAAATAAGCTATAATCTAAAATTTCTATTAGATTCTTTTTAATAAAAAAAAAATAAATCTTGTTAATCCTTAAGTACCAAGTCTAGATAGGCTGCATTTTGAGTTGCTCATAAATATGAATTTCTCCTGTATCAGACATCAAAAACCGTGAAAGCACAACAGGCTGAAGTACTCATCTAAGTAATGTGTATAGGAGGGAAAACCATAGTCTTACCTGACAGATAAGCAAATTGTTTCTTTAACTGGTCCTGAATATCTGCAGCATAGAGGGGAATGATATCCTGATGCATGATTTCATCTGTGGAGGAAAAAAAAATAAATTAAGTCTACATTGCAAAACTCATTTTGTGTAAAATGTCACAGCAGACATAAAAAAAAAGCAAAAAAAAATCCCCACAAACACACAGAAAACTGTCAAAGTTTTTAAATTTTTCAAGTGTGTACCAAGGGCAAGCTTTTGTTTGAACAGCATACTGATACAAGAGTGAAGTAATGTGGATTTGCTGACACTTGGAAGCAGCGAGGGATGTCACTGAACCATTGCAGAGCTAATATTTCTCAGGAATGATATTAAACTATGGGGATTTTTACACATCAAATTCAATTTTTATTAAAATCTTCTCAACTCGTACATAAAGAAAAACTTATGATCCATCTGGGCTGTCTAATGTTCAAATACCCCAAAGCAATAGCATTCGAGAAGGTAGAACAGCCTTGAAAGTATATCCTCACATTGAACACATACATTCATACTTACACAGTGAAATGCACTGCTTAATCTTTTATCTCAGCCCTCCCACTTTAGCCTAATGACAAACATACTGCTTTCCTGAGTTTTCATTTTTTGCCATAGTGTTTGAGCAGAAGTGTTTCCCACAGTGTACTTCCAGAGGTCAAGCAGAAACCTAAGTTTCACTAAGCATGATACAGGCTGTCTGACACAGAGTTGCCCCATTCATTAAGCTATGATCTCATTGCTCTACAAGGAAAAAAAAAGTTTTACTCCTTTGGAATTCCTAAAAAATAATTACAATTTTAGCCTGACTGAAAAGTAGTGAAGGGATAATCTGTAATTTTCATTATTCAGTTTTGAACATTTCTTTTCATCTGACATCTTTGTATAAAGAAGTTTGGGTTTTTTTAATGTATTCATTAGAACGCCATCAAGATAGACTGATACTCAGAACCATCAATATGCACAGAAAAACTAAGTAGAAACCTAAAAGTGATGTAAGGATAAGTGTTATCTGCCTTGAAGTACAAGTTGATAAAACAGGAGTAGAGCTCTGGCCCTCAAGGACATGACTTGCTATTACAGAATTCTTCGAAATGCTAGATCTTGAGCAGAGCACCACTCACTTCTTATAAACGATTCTCATATATATAAAATTGTGAGAACTGCAGCTATTTAAGAACGGCAAAAAAACCCATTTTCAGTTACTTGTTCCAGATAAGCAACAACTAATACCAGGAAACAGAACTTCTCTGTTCTCTTTCAGCCAGTCAGGCAGAGAAAAACCCATGACCATTTTCAAGGTCACACACTGATCAGAGCTATTTTTCTCCATCCGGTGAACTGCTGCTTGATCAGAAGACCTCTGCATACCACACTGTCAAATCCATAAGTGACTTTTAAGTCATGTTTCACCCAGACCTCCAGTTATGGCATCATATTAATGTTTGTAAAAGAAAACTGAACACAGATCTTTCTAAAGTCCAACTGCAGATGGCCAAGTCATTTCCAGAAGAGGGGACCCTGCCCTCCAAAGGCAAAAGGATTTTAGACTTTTTGTTTATTGTCGGTGCCTTTTAATATAAGAAGCCCTCCAGCAGCAGTGTTTAAGAACCTAAACACACCTGATTCTCCAAATCTATGCCTGCAGGTGGACTCATTTACCTGAATATAAACTATTATCTGATCAGTGCCTCATTTTTTGATAGGAGATGAGAAAAGGGAAAAGAATGTAATCCCTCTGTTATATGCCATCCTGTCTACAGTCACAGGTAGAAATAATATTCATTACTGTAAACTAAGCATGTAATAAAATGGGTGTGTTTTATGTATGTAAGTAAATACATGACACACAACATTCAAGCAGGCAAGATATTCATAAGGAAGGAAAAAACCCTTCTGTGTTTCTGAGATATGTAATTAAAATGATTGCGCTTTCCTCATGTATCCATGATATCAATCCCACTGTAGTCCTGACTTGTGGCGTATGAAGGTCCAAGTCTAGATTCTAGGTTTGATTGCTCAAGCATTCCCTCTGATAGAAGTAGCAGCTTTTGCAAGTAGCATAGGGCAGCCCCATAATCGTGTCATCAGATACAGTTTCACTGAAAAGCCAGTATTTTCCTGCCCCTCATTTTAAACTTAGTTTAAACATAAATTTAAGAGCCAGTCTGTTTGCAACTGGAGGAGCAGCACACCTTGTTGCTTTACAGACAGAAAATGTCCAGGAGCCCTTCCTGCTGCGCTCTCTACCAAAGCGTACCTCAAATTGCTGTTTTGGTTTCATGACACACTTCTGGAAGCAGAATACGCATTGACATCAGAGATCATTTTAAACAATTTGAAACAACCAAGGTAACCAATAGCAGTTTAAAACGAAGCAAGAAAATGCAACTCTTTGAACTGCTGAACATTTCCCATCCAGCAGCTTGCCTGGATATGCTTGAACCCCATGTCAGTGCTCACAGATTTAGCCAGAAATCCCTCTCTAGCACCCTCTGTTTCCTTTCAGAGGAGATGCAATTGTAAAACCTCATCACTCTGCATCATATTTAGCATCCCTCTAGAAAAGCAATTTCATCACAGTTTGGGATTTAATCCGATTTCACTTCAATTTTGTCCATCATTAATTTTGTCCATCATAAATTGAACACACCACTTCTTTAACAGGATAAAGTAACAAAAGGCAGGCATGCTAAACAGTCTGTGAGGGCACACACTCCTTACACTCATGGACTTTAGGGAAAATAATATCTTGGAAATATTATTTAAATAGAGAATCTGCCACCTGCTAAATTCCTTAGTGTCAGCTTCCATTTTAGTAAAGCTAATTAAGTGCACATTAAAATACAGAATTACTGAAAATCTTTTTCCATTTTATAAGGTATTTTTGTAGTCTTGAACTCTACTTTCACTTACATGGATTAAGATTTACACAGCCATAATTTTCCCTTTTCTATATATACTGCTTTATGTAGTATTTTCAAAACAGAGAACTAAGAGTTCATCTGTTTTACAGTATTCAAAATCCATAGCTGAAAAAATGATGCTTATATCAGAATGTGTTAGAATTCAAGACTTTCCTGAAAAGCTCATTTAAAAAGAGTTTTTGAGAGTAGCTTGCTTAAAAGAAAGCCCCTGGGATTTATAGTGTACCTGGTATTGTAGGTGTTAATAAACAACAAAATAATGTTCTGTAAAATTTTTACCTCTTTTTATCATCATAATCTTTATTTAAAGCTGAACACACACAATAACCAGGAATGTACATTTTTTTTCTAAGCCAATAACTGGATTCTCTTTAAAAAGAGACACATTATTTAGCATTTAAATTATAAGAAAGGACAGAATTGTCATCTTACTAACATAAAGGAGTCAGTTAAATATGTGGTTCTTAGAAAAAAAAATTTGTCTTTAAAAATGTGAATGACAGTCTTACACATATATCACCTTCTAATTCAGTTTTAAATCTTGCTTTGATAGTCCTGTCTCTACGATGGAGAAAGACGGCTTAGAGGGGCGTGACCTCATCCCATCAAACACACCTGACTGCATTTCAAATGAAGCAGGATGACAGATTTAAGCATGAGGAGAGAGAGATAACTTGTGCTTGAATTACCTGATGCCAGTAAACCCTGAAGAAACCTGGATCTGAGGAATCAATGCCACTCATGTCAAGAGTTTCACTGTTTCACTTACTGGTAAATGGTTCCCCTTTCTTTTCTGCTCAAACTGAAACTCATCATCATTCAGAGTTTGTCTGATATGTGTAAGCAAAGCCATCTTCACATAAGACAACACTGAAGGGGAATGTGAACAGACTGTATCTACATTCCATGGAAGGAAGTCTCCAGACACAACTCATGAGCCTCTTGTAATGGGTTTAATCAAATTCCCACTGAGCCAGCTGGAATTACACCAACCTTTCATTAGTTCTGCCTGAAATTCTATGGCCATTACTCTATACCAACTTGAAAGCCATCCTGTTTGTACACATACGGACACAATTATGCCTTTCAGCACAGATCCCAAGAGTCAACCATAAAGCAAACTACAAATATTTTTTTCTCTTCCTCTTTCTAGCCAAGTCATCAAGATTCTCCTGAAAATGTATCTATGGCTTCTCTATGAAATTCATGCCTTAAATTGAAAAAAATAATGTCTTTTTCTAAACCAGTTTTGTTTTGCTTCTCTCTCCTCTGCAACAGCCTACCCACTCAGAAAGTTGAATGCCCTGTATGAAGGGGGTCTTCATTTGAAAAATCTCTTCATTAGAGCACCCTCCCATCTGGTAATTATAAATGCAAGATAATGACTTTCAGAACATTCCCTTCATCTCTCTCAGCCTCAAGGCAAACCTTTCATTTCCTCATTCTTCCCTCTTCATCTTCACCCCCCGACCACCATCACTAACAGTCAGCTCCTTTGTGTAGCCCCCAGAGGAGGAAGGGCCAGAGCAGCAGAGCTGGTGAAGATAGCCCTCCTCCATGCTAACCCACATGAAACTAATGAGCTAGTAAAGATGCTGAGAGAGGTCTCCAGCTTTAAACTGAATTTGAAAAACACTGCTAAATGGTGACAATGTCTGTAAGCTCTGTGCTAGGTGTGCAGCACAACAGCTGCAGGCCGAGTTCCTTGGGTCCATGTGCTATTTTTAGCTACAACAGGAGCTCATACAAGTGTTCATTAATCAAGTATTAAAACCTCACTGGTTTGAAATATCTTCAGGAAGAGTTAATTTCTATTTTATTTGACTACACTGCTATCAAAACAAAGGGCCAGGAAAAGCAACTGATGAAACCTCTGGAATTCTCATGCTTTCTGTTAAAGTGTAGTTGGGAAGGAAATTATCACCTGGGTAAAACAGTGCTCTTACAACTTGTTAATTTTTGGTGAACTAAAACATTCCATGCAAGCAGGAAATACAAATTCCTTGCTTCTACCAGTATGCCAATTGCCAGCACAAAGAGAAATAAAGAAACCTCGTGTTCCAAACAGCTTCACATGGCACTGAGTGTCCAAGAAACATTTTGAATGATACAGTTATATAAGAATTTTACTTGTAACAGCTTTACAACCTACAGTCAAGCTACAGTTCCCATTCCCTCTCTAAGTCAGAAAAGACAATTTCCTCTCAAGAGCCCTGGTACGTAAAACAGATCCTCATACTTCAAGCGAATCATGCTTTATGTAAGTTCAACCTCTGCAGCATTACTAACATCAGTTAATTTTCTAGGACTCTCCAGCCTATTGCCACAATACAGAACAGCATGACTGTGTAAGCCCATGACATGTAGGCCAGACTGGAATCCATACCTTTTCAGTGTTAAGTAAGGGTCTAGTTGAGTCAGGTTTGAAAATGGTACTGCCAAAAACAATCTAAAACTTCAGGAGTAATGTTCCCTCTGTTATAAACCCATACACAGTGGACAGAGGCATGTATTGTTTGAGTGGTGTTTTGAATGCCTCATACATCAGAATCCTTGAGCATGCATATCTTCCACAAGTCTGTGATATTTCTGCAGCACTTTTCATGACCCCTAAGTTTTGGTAATATTTAAATTATTCAATTGAAATAAAATTTGATAACTCTGCTCATTTAAACGTACTTGAAGAATACCACACGTACTTAGAAGACACATAAATTAACACCAAGAGGCTGCAATTCCAGAATTTAAATACAAGGGACAGGAACTTGTCATGGGTGAAATAACAAAAAAAATAAAAGTAACTCCTACTTCCTGCAAAGCAAATTAAAGATAAAAGTCCACCTCTTTCTTCTTCTTGACCAGAGTCAGAGATTTAGCACAGGACTATCTACAAAACTATAAGGATAATGGTTCAATTTCAGGTAGGGAGATTAAACACTGATCCTTTAAAAAATAATAAAATAAAATAGAGGCATACAGCAAATGCAGTGCTGCTGGGCTGGCACAAGATTACAAGAGGTGTAATTGTCCCCATACCTGCTCAAAACATGCTTTGGGGGCTAGCAAAGATTCTGGTTTCTTTCAAACTGTTCCCTAAAATTTTTGGGTTTGACCACTTATATTGTACATCAAAGGATGTACTTGGCTTTGTTCTCTTTCTTCTTCCACCTCCCCTTCTGCAAAAGGCAACAAAATTCTTTGTCATAGTTTGCCTAAATAATATCACCTCAAAGCACAAACATCAGAGTAAATATAATCCTCCCTTTTCCACATACAGTAGATGCACTCACAGGATACAGTCCTAAATACTACAGCTTCTTCCTCTTTGCTTCATCAGTCACACCTGGTTGACACACATACTCCATAGTCCCACAGCTTCTCAGGGATCAGCTTTAATTTTGGATATGGCTTAAAAGAGTGACTTGCTAATCTGTAACTAGAAGAAAATGCTGTAATAATTAGAAAATCTAGGGATCAACAACAAGACCTAGTATTTCTTTGTACTTGAAAAAATTCTAAAACAAGGTAAAAGAGCAGGGGGTGAGGAAAGACGATGCAATTTTTGCAGGAAATATGAAACTGTTACCAATTATGGCATTAATTACTTTGTTCCCCATGCTTTTGGTCCATTCAGTGCTAAGGTGAACTTAGTATATTCTGGTGAGAAAGAGATGTTCTCTGTGCTATTTCAAGTCATAATTACTCCCGTCCCAAACTGAGAAGTACAGGGAACCTTGAGTCATGCCACACAGCCATATTATAACAAAGATTTTGTTAGCCACAAAGAGGACTTAAAAGGCAACAATACTGTCACATTTACTTACTACCTACAAGTAAAAATTAACCTGGTGCATATGGCATGCTATTAGTATCGCAATAATAATATTCCTCTCATCCTCTTTCCATGAGAAAGCCAAGCCTGCTGGTAAACACTTTTCTGTTCTTGCAGGATGGTTTCAGACTGCTAGGAATCATGCCACCA
This sequence comes from Melopsittacus undulatus, assembly GCF_012275295.1. NCBI lineage: Eukaryota > Metazoa > Chordata > Aves > Psittaciformes > Psittaculidae > Melopsittacus > Melopsittacus undulatus. The sequence goes on along the minus strand of NC_047528.1, from coordinate 60,086,477 downwards.
AAACAGCATTAAAATATTTCCAAACTGCAGCATCATTAACTCCTTAATGCTGCAAATCATGCTGAGCGCGTAATATAAAAATATTTCCAAAGTATCAGCTGTATTCAGTCACCTACAAGCAGCAGATTTTGCAAAAAGCAAAATTTTCTTTTTTATTTTTTTACTGGAGAAATATCAGATACAGACTGAGCAGCAGAGAATGCTCCCCTAGGCAGCACTCTAGTAATATTCCAGCAGTTCTAGTATTCTAGTAATACTCTAGTAATGAGTGACCCAGATGTGTCTCATTACTTAAGCAACCAAGTCTCCATGGAATAACAAAAATGCCAGATTTTGCCAACTGCATTTAGTAAGTTTTAATGCTCTGAGAAAACCATTATAGGAATTTTGCTTTCTAAGTACTAGAGCCTTGCAAAGAAGTGGAAGTCTTAAAAATATGGAAAATGGAAACATCAACTCCTAATAAAAGAGCTGCACGCAAGTTAGAGGACTTAATCATGACTTAAGAACTGATGATGCAATCACAAAGCTTAAACACATATGCTAAAATGGACATCTTTTCGGGCAATCACACCAAACGTTCTTCCTACTGAAAACACCTGTTTTCAACCCTCTGTGCAGAAAAATACATGCCTCAAAGCACACCCCAAAAGTTTAACTGAAAAGTTGACAAGTACAGGACCAGCTGCATGAACATTTGGCAATTCTACTAAACTGAACATTCTTGGAGGATATTTTGGAATCAAGGTAAGATTTTTAAACAATGTGTGATTTTACTCTTGATCTGAAAATTAAAATCACTTTTATAAAACAGCAAAGTGGTAAAATCTAATTGTTTGTTGTAGACATCTATTCTGGAGAGAAATTACAGCAGTGTCAGCAATCATGAGGTTGTCACAGGAAGGTCTGAGTTGGAAGATACCTTTGAAGATCATCTAGAGTAACCCCCCATGGTTGGGGGACATCTTTCCCTAGATCAAGCTCCACAAAGCCCCCATCTAACCTAAACATCAACACTTCCAGGGATGGGGCATCCACAGCTTCTCTGGACAACCTGCTCCACTGTCTCACCACCCTCATCGTATATCAAAAATCTTCCTTATGGCCAATATAAACCTACCCTTTTCCACCTTAAAGTGGTGCTCTTCATGCTGCCATTGTAGGCCCTGATAAAAAGTCTTGAATTTTATCATTTCAGTGATATGGAGGATAGGTAGAATCACTTCTAACAAACAATATTATTTTATAGTACTTTGGCACAAGCACATTTTCATTAGTTTATAGATGTACGGTTCTATGTTTTGAAAGGTGATACAAAACACTTCCTGGCTGTGAGAGAGAAGAAAGAGCAAAGTGTCCACTAAGTGCTTTATTTGGAGCTGAGTACTAGTTTTCAGCTAAGATATTTATTTGGAGTTGCTTGTAACTTCCCAGTATGTGGGACAGGTGACTTACAAAGAAGAGGTTGCACAGTTCATAACCAAACTGACTGTCCCACCTTACCACACAGATGCCAGAGTCATTGATGAAGCAGCTGTTGAACCACTGTGGCTTACTACCCAATGCCATTAAAAAGATGAAACGCATTGTGTGTCTCTAAAGCAATGTTAACATGAACTGCTTCAGGCAATCTGAACAGAGGCAGGACATGGACATGGTTCAGTATCTCTCTGGGAGATCAGATAAAGAGAGATACTGGGATCACTATCTCTCTACAACAGGGAGTTATAGAATCTCTTAATACAAGACAGTCACCTCTGCTGCTCACATGCAGTGTTTTGAAGGAAGTGTGCTAGAGGCTTGGCAAGTGCCTTCTCTCCTTTGCTTTACAGAACCCCATTTTCAGATTGTTTAGATCTCGAATGAAGCATCCGTACATTTTCCAGTCTAAGAGTCTGGCACATGGCTGTAATGACTAATCAAGTTAGTCATTACAAGCCTTGTAAGCAAGGCCAGTTTTTGTTGGAAACTGAGTGTGCAAACCAAATCATGAAGATTTAATTTTTTGGATTTAATTCAGTGTCTCATCTGCAAGAAAAACATTAGATTCGGCTTCCATAAATGCAACAGTCTAATTAGATGTTAACTGTATTTTGAGAGCTTGTTTTCCTATACTTTCAGTCCAAAGACTGTTAGCTTTCTCTTAAAAATCCTTGCTTAGAATTTAAAACTAACAAAACCCTGTCATGTTCAAACTGAGAAGTGAAGAGATGGTTCACTTATTCTGGATACGATGATTTTCACAATTTCTCTCACCTAAGTCAGCATAAAACGAGAAAACGAGACCAAGTATAGCAGAGCTGAACTTAGTTTGCTACAATTCCACAGCTCCATGGAATGGAAGTGTATAAAGGCCAGGGTCTTTAAAAAGTACTGGCAGTGACTGCTTTCCATTTTCAAAGGCTTTAGGTCTTCTGCACAAAACAGAGATGCAATAGGGCTGCATTTTGAAGAGAAAAGCAATGTAAATGAAGAAATTTCTGAATATTTAATGCTTAGAGAAGTGCCCAAGACTCAGCGTCTATAAAAGTATTTGAAGAAAAAAACATATAAGATTCCCTTCATTTCAAGGTAACATGGTGATGATGAGAGACAGAATCTCTCAATCACATGTGGTGAAGGAACAAACTTTGACCTTGAACATTCTCATCTGAAGTCTCATTTGGCCTCAGTGAGGAGTTTTCTCCTTTGAGACTGAAGATAAGTTAATATTAACAAACAAAAAGCTAAAGTAAGCCACATCAGTGGTTTTACGATGAGGATTTACTTCTATAAACCCAGACCTATATCCCATGCCAATAATTTGTTTCCTAAGAACTATTCATAACACTCCAAAAAGATCCTGTGTCAACAACTTACAGCTTCACAGGATGCAAAACTATCACCCAATAGCAGATCCCTTCCTGCTGCAGAACTATAGTTCTGAGAAGATCACTTCATGCCTGTCTCACATGCAAACAAGTATGGTACTGACTTGCCGTGCTTACCTCCTTTCAGGTAAAGCTTTGGCATGCTCTTAACACTGAGACACAGCAAATGGCGATGATGCATCCACTGCACCATTTGTTCCTCAACATAAAAGTGCCATGTGCTCCACCCGAATCCAACAAATGAAGGGAGTCCACTTTCATGGCAAATAAGGCTGAGACAGCCAGATTTTACAAACATACCCCTCAATTACAAGCACACACAGAAGACCTCTGCTGGGACTCCAGTCCTCCTCTTTCACATTTCCTCTGCCTACTGAGAAAGTTAGGAGAATCTCCATGAGGGATACTCTATGAGGTCCTGTTCCTTGGAGACAGCCTGCTAACTCCTGGGGATCCATGGCCACAGATGGGCAGCAGTGGCTCCACCCCACACTGCTGCAATCCCAAACTGTGTCAGAAACTTTTAGTCCTGCAGTGTATCTATAAGACAAGAGGTGCTTTCATCCCCATTCAGATGCTGAAAAACCAGAACCAGCACTGCTTACAGCTACGTGCACAGTCTTTAAGCAGAACAGACACTCTGGTCCTACACCTATACTCCAAACCCATCCTCTTTTTTCAGTTTGTCCATCCTTTTTGCCATCTCCCCACCCTCACTCCTGGACAAAGACTGACAAAGGAATTCCCCAAGTAGGCAGTTTTCCTTGGAAATTTTCACAGGAATGAGACTGGAAAGATGGGTATCCAAGTCCTCTCCTTCATTTTCATTTTATTCCCTCTGCTGACTGTAGGCACAAAAAATAGCCCCTACAGTACTTAGAAAGAAGACAAAACAACAGTGCTGGGGAAAGAGACAACCTTCCTGTCCACTTATAACAAAAAGTCTTTCAACAGTTCTCTGGGAAGAAGCAACCTCTGGCACGCCAAACATGCCCACAAGAAGTGGCAGCAGTCAAGAGATGAAAATCAAACCTTGGTAGTTGCTAACAAAAGAAGCCCCACTCATTTCTCAATAATCAAACACAAACTAAACCCCCCTGTTCTAATCTTGGCAACTTAGACAAATAGTCCTACGTTGTGTGCTATGTGTATACACCATAGGGCTACGTGTGCACCCCTATGGTGTATACAAAACACTCCCTGGTTCTGCAGTTTAGAACAGACATTCACTCACTTGTGTAATAATCAGTGTTTCCTAAATCCACTCCTCCCCTCTCAGCACAGACAAAGGATGCACATAAAGACCAAAAGTTACCCAGACTGATTAATTCCTACACCTTTCTTAAATCTTTCACTGATTCCTCTTAAGCAGCATGATGTCTTCTGGTATTAAACCAATAGCATGGAGGACTATTGAGAAGCAGAGCACCCAGCTTCACATGTTGCTAATTCAATTAGTAATACTAATTAAAGATTAGTAAGAAGAGCCACCCTTTAGTTAGAAGAGCCACCCTTTACATACCTGTTTCATTTAATTTTGACATTTCAAAAGCGACAATGTTGGAAGGTTAGACACCAGCCCATGGACTCAGTGCTTTTTCTCTGGTCCTCCTCTGCAATAGTCATGCATTCCAAAAGCAGAAAACAGAACTGGAAATGTGAATTCAAGCACCAGAATAAGGAAGCAATTTTTGCTTGTGCCTATTCCACAAAACACGCTTTCAGTTTTGCAACGAACTGTAGCTGCTCTATTAACAGCAAATAATATCTCCACTATTTCACTATATCTTAACAGAGACAACATTCCTATAGAAAGCTTTGACTGAAGGAATTTAAAAAATAATGAATGTTAGATTAACCCTCCTATTCTGACAACTAGGGGATGCCAAATTGTGTCCTGCAAAAGAAACTACTCTTTTTCCCTACCTCAGATAGGGATCAGGAGAAATTACGTATCTGATATTTACATAAAATGCAATGAATTGAAAAGTAAAATCCCCTGTAAGTCAGCAACAGCAGGACAGCTCTTTGCAACAGCAAATTCTCTTTGTAAGCTTTAGCAGCAGATCTGATTGCCATAATCGCTGCATGAGCGAATCCTGAACAAAGTACCTTCCATGTAAAATACATGAATAGATTTAGCAGATACATCTGGTGTACCAAGAAATACACCTGCAAATAAAGGGATACACTGCAAATTTACACAAGGACAGAACACTCATACCCATTACAATAAATTATATATGAATGTACACAAAAAGAGTACAACTTCTGCCTTTATACTAAAACACATCCCATTCTCCTCAGTAGGATGATATTGTCTGACAAGAGCTCTTGCCTAAGTAACTAATCAAATTTGAAAAACTAGACACACCTGTGTTTTTCTTCAGAAGAAGCCACAATTCAGCAATATCTTTGTAGAGCAAGGAGATCAGGCTTAAGGTCATGTTGCTTCTAATCGATTTACTGCAAAATAGTTCCGCAGACAGTGACCTATTTATCTGTGAGCCGGTCTTCAGTGCAAAATGAGAGCGCAAAACTCCATCTTTCAGTCAAAGCCAAGCCACCAGGGACACAATGCCTTTCTTCAAATTACATGCAGAGCAACTGTGCCTGTCAGCAGGCTCAGAGGTCTCCAAAGGGCTTGCCGGTTGCTGGCTACTGCTTCTAGTCTTCCTGCATGAAGTGCTGGCAAGCATTAGATATAAGCCGTTTGCTTTAAATGTGAACACACACGTGATGTGCAAACATTATCAGAGTAAGATTGCATTAAAAAATTAATCCTAAATGTGCCTTGTCAAGAACTTCCCTTTAAGAGTCCTAGCTTTAACAAGCAATGATCCAGTAAATCCATCATTATCATCTTTTTCTAACACTCTGTCCTACTCCACAGAAGTAAATTAACTACTCAAGTAGCAGATGTCCATTTCCAATGAATTATTGGTGAGAAAGTTCCCCAGAAATACATCCAGCATTTCCTATTTGTGAAGGAATTTTCACCCATATGTCTTTACCAGAACTGAACTAGGGTGTTTTTCTTGGTGGTAAAGCCATCAAGCACCTGTTCCCTATAAAGGAGCCTATCCAAAACAGCAGCAACTGTCAAAAAAGGCATGTATTCTAATAATATGACTTTGTAAATTGAAATACGTACAAATCCCTAATAAGGCAATGGGAAATAAGATGAAGAAATCAACTAGAACCAAAGTATTCCATATGATCTTTCAGACATGAATGCTGAGCCATCTTGCTTTACTTGATTCTTTAACGTAATTGTCCAGTGACACGCTACCTGTTAAATAACACACTTTAAATCAGTTACTGACCATCCAGACTCACTAATACAAAGAGTGAGCCAATGAGTGGGAGTGACAGCAACAACCATATGAAAACAAATGGATTGTTTTTCTTCACTTCATGGTGTTATAAGACCCCTCTCGCAGCTAGAGGGGTCAAGGAAAGAGGACAGTGAGGATAAAAAGCTTGAACTGATGGTTGCATCTGTTCACAAAATCCCATTTGCAGATGGGCGAAAGCTCTATTTCTGGTTTAGCACTTCCAGCCATCAACCAATTCCATAAAAAACCTCCAAACAAGCCCAGGTCATCCACAGACCACACCAAAAGTTATTTTCTGAAGCACCCCACATCTGCGTTCTCACCAGTCATCTGCCACAGAGCAGGAACTGTTGATAATCCCAAACCAGTCAGATGTATTATAACTACCATCTATATAAGAAGCTCTTTTCAGTGCATGGCGTTAAAATGTGACCTGAAGAATATAATTGAGCTAATTTATTTTAATTCTGCTATTTAATTTTGGAGCCCATTACATTTTGTACTATGCCAAAACACAAGTGTTTCCTAGGCAGAAACAGATATTTTTAATTAAAGGTATATTTAAAAGAAATAACACTCCTTAGAAAGTTTTCACTTAACTTTTCCATATTCTGCAAGGTCGTTACTAGCATATTGGACTTAGATGAGAGCTCAAAATTGGTGAATGAGTCTTCACAATGCTCCCGCAAGTCACATAAATACTCTCACATGTGAAAGTTGAGAGGAGTAAGCGACCTCTCTTGGATCAGATAACAACATCTGCCACAAAGTCAGAAACAGGATCTACGTCTGGTCTCAACTCCCTCCTTTCCAGAACTGTCACCTAAATGGCTTGGTGGAAGTGTGTGCTCCTAGACTGGTATCTTGGCCTGTAGTCCTCAAACAAAGATCACAATTTAAAGCATTTTATTTCTAGCTCTTGCACTACAACGTGGCTCCGGGAAAAACAGTCTCAGAACAGCTCAAAATCCTACTACGTACAATAGACCATATGCACACTGATACTCATTTCTTAGTTAACAGCATCAAGCCAGTCTCAAACACTTGCTAGTGGGAGTCCTCAGCAGTACGCTTGGCTGGCTAGATAAGACTGTGGGTAGTAACATGGGTTTGCTGTCACCTGCAACACAGCATGCTGAAAACCCAATTCTTGTTACCAGAAGATTTACACAGTGATAGAGCAGGCACAGGAGTGCTTTCCAAACTTGCAAAGAGAGGGCAAGGAAGCTTCATGGCCTTTCTTCGAAGATTAAAACCAAGTGCAAGAGGAACTACACCCTTCTGAGAAAAGTATCACCCTCACCTACACCCATGCAGTGAGATGCAGGAACCCGGTATTGTGGCAGTCTGGCTATTTCCTTGAACAAAAAAACAAACCCATGAATGTAAGGGAGGAAAAAGAACCCCCTACAGCATGTTGGCTGTGCTTGATCTCATTGTCAAGACAGAGAAGAAGTATAAACCCCCACATTAATCAACACTGCCTACTCCAGAGCCCCTTCATGTTGTACGTAATGTGGACAACCACTTCTCAACAGGCTTCTGCCTTCAGATTTCAGAAGAAACAGTGGAACAAGTCATTCAGGTGAAATCCAAGCATTAGTTTAAAAATAATTTCTTTTTTTGGAGTAGCACAACTCATAATATCCATCCTCCAGGTTTCCATCTAACTTCCTCTTTCCTAGCCTTCAAAGCTCCAAAACCCACAGTTACATATGGTTTTCCACAACCACTCAAGATCTAATAATGACCAAGGCTATATCCACCAAAATATAGCACTGTTTGTTTCAACCCTGCTATCCTTCAGTATTAACCAACTAGACACACCTTTCACCTCCCACTTTCAGGAACCACCATCCTTAGACTGAACACATGAAAACTGTACAGAGTGCTCAGCCTGTGCTGTATAGAAGACTCAGAGCCTGCTCCCACTGCTCTGAAGGAACACGAGTCCACACAAAGTGCCTCTGTGGAAAGCGGCCTCAGCTGCTTGGCTAAATGGTATTTCAGGCAAGGGTGATTTTTAGGTTTTTTTCTGGTTGTTTTGGTTTTTTTTTTCCTTAGCAGAGCTATTCTACGCAGAAAGCTTTAAGTTTCACTGGGCTAATGACACTATAGGCTCCTGTGAAACACATGGGAAAAATGGGCTCCGGACAGAAACCAAATGCTTTTCTAACTTAGCATTCTATTTTGGAGCACATGCATAGGGGAAGCATTTACTCCATGGTTATAATACCAGGTCTTCTTGCTGTGCACAAGAACAGCAGCAAGAAAGGAACTGAAGCACCAATCCCTTCCCTGGCTATCATGATCCAGCCTGAAATACAACTGGAGAGGAAAGCTGTGTTATGTGGGCACTTATGTTAGCAACAATATTTAAGAGCAAGTTTAACCTGTATTGAAGCACACAGGAGCAACAGCCCTCCTGAGAAAATCTGTGTAGGCACATGTCTCTATATTTATAAACACAAGAAAATTCATTTCAACTCCCCACATGTTCCACACTCAGGTTAAGCTCTCCTGCCACCTCAATGTGGGCTGTGAGTGACATATTCCAACCCACAGAGCAATGTGCTGTGGGAGATGCTGTTAAAGAATGCATGCAAAGTCAAATCAGGGTAAACTCCAGTTTTATGAAACCCAGAGAAGGAAGCTATGTCTGGGGCTTAAACAATACAAGATCCTGTAGCTGTTAAAAAAAACACATGCAGCATGAGGGAGGCAACATTGGTTAGTGGTAAAGAATATTAAAGTTAGTAAATTCAGTATTAAAGTATAATTATTAAATGTTTTCTTCCTTCAGGGGTGCAGTACTTAGCAAAAGGACATCAATAAAATGATGTGGCACTTTGTGGGATTCAGCATGACAGATCTATTCTTATACGATGATCTTTAGCATAATGTAAATGTATAGCCTCTCTAAAAACACATACCAAAATACACCTAATTTGCACCTGCAACCTCAGAATTTATAATTGGATGGAATTTATTAAGATAGTAAGCAATTTGATGCATAATCTGTTAGCATCTAGTTTAGCATACAAGACTACTTGAAGGCTCTATTCGCTTTCCCCTTCTAATCCTTCTTGATGGATTGTTTTTTTGTGGGGAGGGGGTTCCCCAAAGAATGAATGCAGAAAAGGTTTCATTCTTTTAAAGTCATCATTTAAAATTGCCAATTCTGTCTGGTCTACATCAAGAGATTGCAAAGCATTAAAAGGAGTTTATACACACACAAAACCACACACATGGGTTTGTACAAATCCATTATACAAAGCAGCTTGTTATATGTCCGTGCAGCAATAAAACTAACCCATTTTGAAACTGCTTTGGCAGTTTTCAAGTAGGATGCTAAGTCATCAGAAACGTCCTCTATCACATCCAAACCTGAATTTAAGCAAGCACATGCAATCAAAAATAACAGTGAGAAAAAAGCAATAAAGACTATGATCCATGAGACAGACATTCTTTCCATGAAAATGAGCATGTTAGTCATAGCAATAGTCGCTGGAGCACTTTAAAATGCTGTTCAATTCATAGGATGAACCCTGAAATATCTTCCGAAATGATATTGCCAAGAAGAAACATAAGGAAATCTGTTGAGAAATTACGCTTTGAAAGTACACTTTGCATTTCAAAGCTTTGAAGATTATGCATCCCTTACACCAGGTATCCAGAAAGTAAAATTTATAAGGACATTTAACATCCTATCAAGGATGGCACTTCTCCGGCCTTGTGACGTCGAGGTACTCCTGAAAACCATGACAGAAGCCTAGTCACTGAATGCAGTTATCACACATCTGTTTCAATTTCTAATTTTAAAATTATATCTTTCTGGTGTTCTGTGAACTGTTTATATTTTCAGTTTATATTTTCTGTTTACATGTCCCTTCCAGGCAAGCTCCCTCAAAAGTATTTAATCACTGGCCTCCCCTTCACTGTGCTGCAGGATTTACCAAGGCTTTTTATTTCAAAGAGACACAAAAACTGGACTTCCCTTCAGGTCAAATTTCATCACTCAGGAGTCAGTAGTAAAATACTTTATCCTGTAGTATTTGGTGACAGTTCTGTCTGTCCACAGCTGCAAAAGACAACCAAGAAATGGATGTGACCTTTTTAATATCACAAAGAGCAGCAGTACAGCAGCATGTACAGCAGTGTGTACAGCAGTGCCTGCAGTGAGATGTGGCTACACAGACTGCCCAGGGGTGAGGAAAAGAGGACTTTTGGCTCTGTGTCTTGGTTGGCTGCAATAGTATTCAAAATTCAGGAGATGGGAGACTACAGTCTGATAAGAACTGAAAACTGTAATTAAAGATGGAAACCAAGTTACCACTGACATTAGGTAGAAGGTAGGACTAAAATTCAGGAAAACCACGAGGATGAAATCAATTTTTTATAGCAGCAGTGGGATTAAAGGAGCAAGTAGAGGAGACAAGATATAATTGGACGTGGAGCTTAGTGGCAGAAGGGAAAACCCAACAGAGTACCAAGAACAAAAACACGTGATGAAAGCAGCACAGGAATTAAACTCAGGAAAAGAAAACCAGGCTTATTTTGTATATTGAAACATACAAACTTAGTAAGAATATTACTTCAGAAAGCAAGGAAAACAGAGACCATTACAACAATGATGACTTGTGCCACAACCACAACTATATTTATAGTCAAAATACAAAATAAAACTGTCAGCAATAGGAAACCCTTTTTATGACTCAAAGTACACAGAATCATTTTTTTTTCCAGATTAACAAGATACTCAGGAAGCAGAAAAACTTTCAGGTCAAAAGTTGTGGGAGAATCGGTTCCAACAAAAATATCAGATGCTCCTGTAACACTGATGATAAAGGCTGCAAAATTATTTATTATAAAGGAAGGAAGGGAAAAGACATTTGCAGAAATCTTGAAACAGCAAACAGGATAGAGAGAAGAGAAATCAAGATAAAATTACAAGACAGAAAACATTCTATCACATCTCTAAAATAATCATTGGGGTGTATTTGGCCAAATTAGTTATAGTATTTCAGTATTGGAGGATCATTCATAGCTTCAAATAAAATAAATAAATAAATAAATAGATCTGGCTATTAGATCATTTCAGTTACCTGCCATTTTAGATTGGTGAGTATAGGCAAATTCCCTTAGAGCTGGCCATCAGCTTTAAGTCTTACATTGCATAAATCTGACTCACAATGAAGTTACACTTGAAAATGGTCAAACCCACATAACTGATAGGATAAGAATGTCACTGTCTACCTAACACTGTCTAGCTTCCTACTTTTCAAGCCTGTTTTGACTTTGAACTCATGACTTAGGCAGCATGCATACCTTGGCCACAAAAATTCTGTGGCTGTTCAACCCACCAAGTCCCCATACACATGGGAAAAATGTGAAAAAAATGCAGGCAAACATGTCAAGAAATCCTCAAAGCTCACTATTTCTTCCACTTGCAGGTTTCTAAAAGTGTCTCAATTTCTCCCTCCCATTTCCACTCTTTTCAACCCCCTGGGCTTCAACAGGCTCCTCAGTTTCCTCAAGAAAAGGAGACTTAACATCAGCAAAGAGTAGAACAAAGCTCATTTTCCATGGATCAAAACCAAAGAGAACATAAAGCACACTTAGACTAGCTTCTTCTGGAGAGTCAACCCAGAGAACTGCTTCAGGTTCTCGACAGAAATTCAGTTCCTTCCAAGAAAGAAAATCTCACTGCAGCAAGAGAATAAAATACCTTATTCCTTATACTTAGCAGCGTGATACTCTTGGTTAAATTTAGTTGATGAAAGACAAGGCTCACACTGGTGCTCTCTGTGGAAATATACAACATACAATCATGCTTGATCTTTTTTACTTTGTAGACACAAGATGTGTAAGTAAACATTATTGTATTGTTAAAAAAAAGGGAGTGATCCTTTAATTAATACTTTATAATAAAAAAAGAAAATCTAACCCTGCAAAGAGCGGTTGTAACATCCATAAACAACTGCAGCACAGCAGCTGTAACTGTGTCCTGTTTCCAGTCTCCAGGAAGCAAACAGGAAACCTTACCTGATTGAAAAAGCAGCAAGTCCCTGAGATTTTAATCAACCTAAAGCAACAAATATTTTCCTTCTTTTCCAGTTTCCTGGGTTGCTTCCTGGCCCATTCATGAAAGCAGTACAGAGACCAAGATTTTCAAATAGCAGCTTTACCTTTATTTTCCACATTAAATATTGCTACTTGCCCTATTATACTGTATTTACTTTGCCCAGGTGTGACAGCTCAGGCAGGGCTGTGCATTCAAACAATAAAACCACTCCTCTGCCAAGGGCAGTTTACTAGCATTAGCCTCTAACTTCAGAAGGCAGGATTTTTCAGCTCACCTCAAAACCCTTCCCACTATTTTGAGATGAGCAACAATAACAATAGATGCACCATGCAAGAGATGTAATTATGCTTTAACTAACAAGGAGGAAAGACCCATAAAAACTTGGTAACCCATCATATCCACCTCTTCACCTCCACTGATCAGGATTTTGCAATTAACAGAAAACAAAACTTGCCAAGTCCCTGCCTTTTGCAGCTCTGTGTTAACACCTCAGCCCTCAAAAGCATTTGAAACAGCTTTGTGTTTCTTCTTACCATAGGAAGAATGAAGATGTAAAGAAGGATAAAACAAAGGCCAAAGAGCGAATTCCACTTGTTCTGACATATGCAGCAGCTGAACTAATGACCATGAATCTCAAAGGAGTAAGAGATAACTCAGACACAACCCCCAGCCATCCTTTCTGCTCTTCTTCTTGTCGCCTCTGTATAACATGTATCTAGTTCCCACCAGGTCCTGCCTTACCAAGTGTGTACCTGATTAGTTCAATGTAATTTTAACTTAGCCCTTACCCTTGTATTTGCACTAAAGTGAAAAAGCACAGGGCAAGTGTACCAAAGGTGAGGGCATCCTTTGTAGTTCCCTGCACTATGGTGGCAGCAAGCAGGGCCTCTTCAATTCAAGTCTCATCCTGCAGCCAATCTCTGAAGTATTTAACAGTGTCTTTTTAACAGGACAGATTTTATTTCTTTTGTTAGAAGCCTCCATCTCCCTTTACTCAAACCCATTCCTGTTTACTACTGCTCTTTTGATCCCCACACTATAGCAGTTTAGCCAGCAATGAATACATATGCACCTTTCCAGGACACCAAACACAGAATACAGAAGATACCAAATACAGAAAATCAGCCAGTTCAAAGGCTTAGCAAAGAACCAAAGATATCACTCAAAGAGAACAACAGCAAAGTAACACCAGAAGTATGCCCACTCCCCAGTGAGGATGTTTTTGCTGTGCTACATTTTGAAGGGGAACTTCAGGGCAGGTAATGAGGTATTTTTTAAGAAACATTTGGCCCAGACTTCTTCAGAGCACTTGGGGAAGCAAGGTGTGAGGGACCACAGGTATTCCATTATTTTTTCCATTGTGAGATTCTAGAAGTATTTTCCAGCAGCTCTCAGGGCTTTTTTTCTAAGTTTCTCCACAGTATGAACAAATGTGGTGCAGCTTACATATGAGATGTGTTCAAGTCCCTACTATTAGATGTACATAATTCCTTAGAGCACTAAAAAACTCTGTTAATCTCCCTAGTTTATTAGCTAGTAAAGGAACCAGCAGCTCAGCTACAAATAAATAAGAGCATATATTAGTCTCCACAAACCAACAACAAAACCCCTTGATTTCACTGAGCTTATTTCATGTTTTTTTCTTCAGGCAAGAAGGAAGAAACTCTCACTGTACCTGAGTGGAAGGAAAAGGCTCACAGCTCTACCAGCTTGCACAGAAAAGCAGCATGCATTCATCTGGCACCTCCTGGCAGCTGACTGGTGTTCAGCTTCAGCCAGCCCAGCTGGGGTGGATTCACAGGCATTTAAAGATCCACAGGTGCAGCCACCAGCGGTTAGGTGACAACAGCTTGTGCAAATAATCCTTTTGCAAGTAGGTCTTCAGATGGAGTGTGGTGCTATAAACCAGCAACTGAGGTTTTGCCTGAAGCCTAAACACAGAGAAATGGGCTCAGATCCGACAGGAGCCTGATCCCACGTGCAGCAGCAGTTCTGCTGAAGTCACTGGCTCCTGTGCAACAGCAGAAATTAGAAGCTAATTTGTAATTTCTAGTGTGCTCCACAGTTTGGCAAACTGTAACCCAAAGTCTGCTTTGCCATGTTTTCTCTTTTCTTATAGCACTGTTTTTTACCATATTGCCTCTCCTTGCTTGGATAACTCTTGGTATTATGCTCCAAAACATGCTTTCTGTCTCTAAAGCACTGATGGTGTTTCTGGGTACCAACAGCAACCTCTGTTTTTTCCTTTCTAAAATAAATATAGCCACATAGAGGAAATAGTTTTTTAGAAATTTAAACTATTCAAGACTGAACGAGCCCATTGTTTGGAGAGGGGACTTCAGGGCAGCAGTGCACTACAACTACTGTGCTACCGAGCATCCATAAAAACCCCGTGGACTGTAAGGGTTTGAGCTTGCATGTGCTGGGACAGGGAGAGAGGGGACAGAGCATTCTCATTGTTTAAATGTAAACAATAATAATAATAGGTTTTCGTAACTGAGAAGGAAGCAATCTGATGTGGAAAACAGTTGTTATTACACTGTTTATGATTCCTTGTTCCCGAAAAATATGCTGGGTTACTTTGGAACACTGAAGGGGGTTAAACTGATGTGACCTGAAATTGACCTAATGGCTGAAACCCCATCTGATAAAATGGGCTTGGGAATACCTTTTCTCTTTTTTATACTGGAAACATGCCAGAGTGGAAAATACTGGGTGGAGGATCCATACATAACTCCTGTGACTTCAAGAGCTTTACACTCAAACCCCCAGACAGATTCTAGTTGTTTAAGGCAGTAAACTGTATTCACTGCCAAAGGTGACTTCAGGGAGAAAGCTGTTACTTGAGCCAAAGGGCATGATTTTCAAATCAATCTCCCGACAAGTTAAAACCTGATGGCTCATTAGAAGTTTTCCAAACAGAACTGAAGTTCTCTGCATAAAGTCTGATCTTCATTTAGACAACTTAATATTGAAAGAAATTCAGAATTCCAAAAGCAAGGCCAAAACCTCAAGTCCTTCCCTTGGGAAGGAAACAGGCTTTGTTTGGGGCCACTAGGATAGCTCTTATGCTTTTAAGCTCTAATATTAAAGGTCAGTACCACCAAACTTCCTCTAATGCTTTCAGTGGAAATGGAAGCTGAGGTTGATTTTGCGTTGAACTGCGGATGTGCATTCCTCATCTTTGGAGCATGCTAAGCAGACCAGAACACCTCATTCTGGGAAGTTATATGGTTCTAACCCCTCTACCATGGGCAGGGGCACATTTCACTAGACCAGGTTGCTCAAAACCCCATCCAACCTGGCCTTGAACACTGCCAGGGATGGGACAGTCACAGCTTTTCCGTGCAACCTGTTCCAGTGCCTCACCACTGAGGCAGGTTTGACAATGTAAGCCTTAAGAGTTCCAGTCATACTCAGAGAAAAGCCAGCAAACTTCCCTTAGGCTATATTAAATATACATTTTGTCTGGCTGCTTCAGTTAAAAGATTACTAAATCCATGTTTTATATCTCTGATCTTTTTCCTCCTTCAGAGCATTTTATTGTGTCTACAAACTGTTTCATGTGTGAAGCATTACAAGACTTCATCACAATCAGTGTATATACTTCATTCGCTCAAAGGAGGCATCTTTTAATGAAATACTAAGTTAGTTCTCTTTATCATTATTCAGCACATGCATTTGGGGGCTGTCACGTCTTATCTGATCCAAGGAAAACCCCACATATTTCTGCAAGCAAAGCATAGCATAAAATATTTTCATTTTACTGATGTTAGAGAATTTTTCTTCTCAACTTTGAAATAACTTCTAATTACACAGGGAAACACTCAAAAAACTCAGTAGATCGAGTCCCACCACCCCCCCACTCCCTCTCCCCTCCCCCTCCCCCCAAGGAATCTATAGCCCTAAAATAACTCTGTAAAGTCACAAGACAGCATCTGCAAA
Source organism: Melopsittacus undulatus (assembly GCF_012275295.1). Classification (NCBI taxonomy): domain Eukaryota; kingdom Metazoa; phylum Chordata; class Aves; order Psittaciformes; family Psittaculidae; genus Melopsittacus; species Melopsittacus undulatus. The sequence continues at coordinate 60,070,239 of NC_047528.1, read as the reverse complement.
AAATATTATTAGAGCTTACCTTGCAGACAAAGAACATAATTTTCAATAGCTGGAAGTCAGAAAAAAAACAGAGAAGGAACCAAGGTCAAATACCATCAGTCAAAAGGTGAAAAGGTTACCCTAAACAAGGTAGTAGACACCACCTGTACTTGCACCTGAAGTCCTTAAATAATCTTTGATAGCCATCATGGTAGATGATACAGAGATAGATAGCAAAATATTATCTGTGCCCCACATGCACAGTCCTGTTAAAATGTTTGAACACACTATTGGAGTCCTAGAGGTTTAGATGGTAGAAGCTAGAGAGTTTGAAAGTGAGATAAATGAGAGCTGAGTGGTTTTGGGCTCCCAGGAAGGACATGTTTTGAGTTTCTGTTTCAAAGCCCCACTATGATACACAGTATTGGAAAGCTAAAACTTCTCTAATGTAAAAGCATAAAGGCAGTATCTTGAATTTTTGATTTCACATGCTAGTTCTCCTTAAAAATAACTGACCTACTATAATAACTGACCCTATCCATTTTCTCACATACACCTTCAGAATCCACCAAAGATGGTAAGAATTGTATGTTTGGCTAAAACAGAGAAGATGCTTATTTTTTTTAATCATAAAGGCTTAGGAATCAAAGAGAAATACCGCTCCACAGGCTCACTGCATGAAACAAGTTGGTTGTGTTTCGTGAAAGCTTATGACTCTCACCTAGAACACAGAAAGGAGGGAAATACAGATTACATCTTCCCTTCACATAAAAGCCTTAAAGTCAAGTAACTCCTTCCCCAAAAGCCAAAGGACACATATAAGCAAGTTCTACAACTATCCCTCTGACATATATTTATATAAATGACATTTCACATACTGTGGAGACTTCTAAAGTGATTTCTCAGGGAAGTAAATCAAAAGATGGAATCATTCAGGGAACTACTCGTGACTAATGCAATGAAGCAGCTATGTTAAGACTACATCTGAGACTCCTAAAGATTTTCAGAATACAGCCCCATCCACACTAAGATTACTGTAGGTAATTCACAGATCTCAAGAGTTATTGTCATTCAGGACAAATCTTAGATAAATTGCCACTATAATTCTACTAGTCACAATTTTTAAAAGTATACTCTTGACTAATGAGTCACATCTGAAATGACAGGATCATTCTTTTCCAACTGCCCCACCAACTAATACCTGTTTGTTAAGTGGACAGAAATCCTTACTAGAAGACAACTACCAGTTATTCCCACCGAGCCCTTCAAGGTCTTCTTCTAACTTGGTCCCTGGACTCACTTTCTTCATGGCCTCTATTTACAGAAATTCCAAAATTGAATAGAAACCTTGAAATGAGAAATAAGTGTAAGTCTGATTAAAATAATTAGATGAGGTTGAGATTCACTGCATGTTGAGAGCAGTGCAGGTGAAAGAGTCTCACAGTTTTTCCACCTGGGGTTAAGAAAGGATAAGAAGCAGCAGCTCCTATGGAAGATTCCCATAGGGTCCTCCAGTTAGTTATTTGGCCTCACTCCAAAAGGAAAGAATGAACCTATTAAACAGCTTGGTCCCTCACCCCAAATTGTTTGCAAGTTGACAAACTCACTGTCAATGATATCAAAGACTGCCGGCAGGTACGAAAGAAGAGTTGTCATCTCTTTAGTACAAGAGTAACTAAGACTTTCATCAGCAGTCCTTGACATTACTTTCAGAAAAAACACCAACCAACAAGACCGAGGAAGGGTTTATGCCGTACTTGAGTCAAAGTGCAAGAAACAGAAGTTGTGTGTGAGCTTGGATTGACTGATGACTAAAACAGAATCTCTCTTGTTTTGGTTTTTGTTTTTTAATCACCGAGCAAGAAATGAAACACATAAAAGTTCTATTGAGCTTCACTTCCTGCTTTGGAAGAAATAGTGGCTCTGAAATAAGATAAAATAAATAAATAAATACAAGAGCTAGCTTCAACCAGGAAGTGGTGGAAATCTTAGCATAAGCTTTGATCCTTTTAACTTAGTGTGGTTTACCACAAGACCATGTATGTTCAATCTTTTCAGATTAGCTTAACCTTCAAGGTTAATTTGTAGATGATGTGAGATTTTTTTAAACAGCACAAGCATGCACAGTAAAAGGAAGTAGTATAAGCCTTCTTATTAAGTATGACTTCAGTATAGCAGATTGCAACAGCACATGATACTGGAAAGTTCTTGAAAGAACAATGAAAAAGATAAAGAGAGTAAATAAAGTTACATCCTGACTCCAAACTGGTTCTACCCAGAGAATAAATACCTTCTTGTTGACAATTCTCTGTATGTGAAAGCAAAAGCATGCTATCAGAATAGTAAGGCATTTTTATTCAAAATTACTGAAGTAAAGTATCCCTGCTTATTTATCAGGGTAACTTAAGTTCTTTTTTTTTTTTTTTATATTGTATTATTTTTTCATATATTCTTCAGCTATCATAAAAGCAGGAAAAATTAAATTCCTACTAACTCTCCACATACTATCACATTAATGCCATTTATGCTACAGCCTCTAAATAGATGGGCTTTTCAAATAACACTAATTGCCAGGAAAACATTTTTTCATTTCAAAAGTCACAGACACAGTCAAATTTTGTTTTCTGATGATTCATTTGCATATATTGAAGTAACAGAATAATTTTTGACATTTTTTTCCTTCATTGACATATATAAACCTTAATGTCACAGGACAACCACCCTTAGAAAAGGGCTGTTCTTTTTAAGAAGCCTCAGACAGAGTAAATCTTAGGAAATGGGCAGCAAAAAAATCAGAGGCAGAGGCTGGGGAGGTCCAAGGGGCAAGAAAGCAGGCTCAAGGAATCCAGAGTCAGTGGATCTGGCGGAACAGGAGCCTAGAGGCAAGGTCTTGTATTGACTCGAATTCTGTTGGTGTGGATTTCTCTCTAATTTGAAAGATTGTTGAAAGTTCTTGCTTTCTTGAAGGAATCATCATCCAGTGGAATAAAGCCGTGGCCTGTATCAGTATCTCAGAGTTTGGATATTCCTATTATAAGGTGCACAACTGGAGAAATAATATTTTCCCCCCAAATTAAGTCACCAAAATTTTTAAATAGTAACTTTTATAACATTTTAATTTAGAATATTATAATTTTATGTTGCTTAAAAAGGAATTAAAATAACTTCTTAACACAGGAAATGGGAAATAATAAGCAATTTTAGGGATCTTGAGAGCGACCACTCTCAGAAATCTGCTGATAATGTAATCTATTTTAGATATTTCTACTTCCCATCACAGTATGCATCTTAACCCAATTGTAAAATACATCCCTCAAACCATATGTATCCTTCACTTTTACTTTTTAACACAAAGAATAAAGATTTTAATTAAAAAAAAAAACAGAACAGGATGTATTTAAAATTTCAGGAAAAAAGAAGTTAGAAAAGGAGGCTGGGGTCCCTCAGTTTTATAGGACAAGTCAATACAGACATTTAAGTGAAGGAATTTAAACATTTGCCATGTTACCAGAACTGGTACCTCTGAAAGTAACAACCTTTTTATTAGAAAACATACACTAAACACATTCCAGCTGCAGAAACTGCCCTATAAATTTGTGTGATAATACTGTGAATCTGATTTCTGCATCAGCAGCTCCCTCTTGATGGATATACTGTCTATGGACTTTTCTGGCTTTGGAAGGATGTCAGCTGTGACTGGTTTTACTGATGTGCTCATTTTTCACTAACTTGTCTGAGCCAAATAAATCATTTAAGCACATCACAGATATTACATGGCAACAAGTTTGGAGTTGTGCTATTTGAAAGGAAAGAAAATTCTGTAAAAACCATATATGAAAAATTAGATCCTAAAATATCTAATACTTTGCTTCCTTTGGAAGAGAGGATTTAAAATAAAATCCAAACTCTACCATGCACTATTCAGCCTCTTCCAGTAACTCATGTTCTGTGAACAGTGTGTTTTCAAGAATCAATGAGCTAGCAAAACTGACACTGACTCTTGAAATACATACTTTTTTGGCACATATAAAACATGGAGTTCAGAATGCTTCCAAGAACACAGTCCCCAGCCACACACCTTATACACTCCTGACTTAGCAGACTGTACAAGTCTGTTTACATTTACAAGATCTAGGAGTCATAAAGTTAAGCTCACTTACCCTGTGCCACAAAATCCAGCCATGAACACCATTCTGAGAAAAAATAATAGCTCTTCATTTCTGCTACAGAAATTCCTCCATGATTCATCATCAGAGAAGAAAAATATCTGCTTTTCCCTTCCTCTGCTCAGAACAAACTACCCCAAGAAGGTAAGGGCTTTCATGTTAATTGAACTTTGTTCTATAAATGCAACAGGTGGCACAAGATGGCTTTACAAATGTATTTTCCTCCAGTAATGCCACTGTTCTTGCAATTATCTCTTTAATTATAGTGTTTTCCCCTCATGTCACCACCCTGAATATTTACAGACTGCTGATATACCCAGCGTCTGATACAGTATATCTAGGCTATAGGCTGAAACCCTATGCATATATTCACTCATGTTAGGCTTTAACAAGGCAAAGCAAAACTGTTTTTCATGCAGATATTCACAACACTATCTGGAGCCAGTTGTACTGAATTGCTCACTCACAGGTTTAATGTTTTGGTGCTGCTTATCACCTCTGCTATGGATTCACACCCAACTCTCTTCAACTTTCTGCTAGAAAAAGTGCAAGATCATTTCCAGGTAATGGAAGTCTCAAGAGTGGAAAGCTCAAATCTCAAATAAATCCCTTTTCAACATGTTTATCCAGCCAGCAAATGAAGGTGTGAATACAGCAAAACAATAAACACAGCCTTACACGCCTAGATTTATCTAGAATGGGAACTAACAGTAATAAAGTTGTAGTGGCAGACTTCAACACTGATCAGAAATCTCAGCATTTACACAGGCTCCAAGCAGGCTTTTGCTACATTGAAGCCTTCAGCTAGTTAAGTTGTCTGCTATATTCATGTGCTCAGTCTGACATTTCCTGCATCCATATATTCTGCTATCCTGCCTATAAGCTAGCACCCTCTCCCCATACAAGAATGCCCAATATCCAACAGAAATACTCACAGAACTCTAAGAGAAGATGAACCACAACATCCCCCTAGCAGACACAGAAAATTCAAGAATGCTCATCCTCTAGACCCCTCTTTACAATTTGTATTGGATTACCCAGGTTGAGGATTAACCAAGTTTTATCTTATAATTTCACTACAGAAGTCTATTAGTATTAGTATTAGACACCCACATTAGAGCGCTGCCTCTTTGTACCTTGTCACAGAACTTCTCTGGATTGTATCGGAAGAACCCTGGGACATAGACAATCTCCTCATCTATCAATTCACTACTACCTAGAGCATACACACAAAAGCAAACCACCACAGACCTTCAGTCAACTTCATCAGAAAACCAACCTGAATCCTGTGTGAAAAGATGAAGACTATAGGAGGCCTCCAAAGATGCTCCCTGTCCATACTAAGCGCAGCACAGACTGAAGACGGATGTCTCTGAAGTCTCCACTTGCCAGACTTGTTTTGCAGCTTTGGGTTCAAGCTGACCTACTGTTCCTGTTTGCTTAGGCAAAGCAAGAAGAGGGAGAATCAAAAAGGATGGGCTGTGAGCACCATGCCAGGAAGCCCATCACAAAGGGCCACAGCAGGTCGGGAGCCTGGGAAATCTCCCCTGCTGACGGGAGGACAGAGATGCCCTCACAGAAGACAGCTTAAGCCATGGCTTTCAAGGGCTAAAATCCACCACGAGCTGTGTAACTGCTGTCCCACCTGCCTGCAGTTGGAGACACAGAAGCACACAGAAGTAGTATGGTCAGGAACTGATACAGACCATGATGCTGCCTCCCATGAGCCTGAGGTATAAGCCTGGGCCCTGCCTGCCCAGGCAGGAGGGACCACACAGCACCTGGTACCTGTTCATGTAAAGATTTCTATATTCCATATTAAACATCTTCACATGCAGGGAAAGGGTGACGTGACAGTGTGCAAACTTGCTCCTGGCAATATCCAGAGATGCTAATGAAGAGAGAACAAAACTCTGTAAGACCTGGGACAACAGGACAGAGTGGCTTAAATCTGTCACAAGAAGAGAGATGCATGCATCATGGGATTCACAGAATCACAAACACATTTACTTTAGAAATACATACTTGCCAAAATTATAGTTTTACTCGGCATAGCTAAGGACAGAAACGTTCCCAGCCTGCAGTACCTTTCCCCTTCCACAGTGCAAACCTTTGATGTACCTTTTGTGTAATACTTGGTCTGGAAGTGGCACTGAATGCTAAACAAGGTCTGCTACCAGGAAGGTGGGAACACTCTTATCAGTCCAAATGGCCAGAAAACGCCTTTGACTGAAACAATGGAATAATTCTTACTGGATATATAAGGTTAACATTAGAAGCATATAATTGCTTTCCTACTGTCAACATAAAACGGGTAACAGGAAGAAAAGGAAACAGAATTTTTGCATACTTGAAGACTTCAAAAAGAAAAGGCTGCACCACAATCTAAAGAAGTTTAGGAATAATAAAGATGGGTGGGAGAGAAGACAGACAGCTTCCGACAGAAACATACAATTTTCTGACTATACACACCTATATATAGTAAAAGGAACTTGTAAGTAAGAGATGGTTGTACAGAAATGTAAGATTTATGTTAAGGATCTGAGATTGAAGGAAATTAGGCTAAAATGAGGAAAACTATCTATGTTAGAGCCTGTTCAATATATTAAATCTGTGGTGTTCACCTATGCAGTCAGGGTTTTTCCTATACTAGGAATTAGCTCTAATCCATTCATGAATAGCCAGAAGGCACCCAAAACTTTTACCTATATATATGTTATAAAATAATTGGAGCAAATGGTAACTTTTATGGCTGCACCTTGAACCTGACTGTACTGTGATTACTATCAAGTGATGGTTGAATCCTACAAGAAAGGAAGAGTGAAAATTGAGGAGGCCTTGTTTTGCTTTGCTTTGTAAGACTGCATCCCATGTATTTAAAATATTACTATTTTTTTCCTGATTTTTCTTTACTGTGGTTAACAGTAATTAACATGAAAACTTTCTCTCATCTGAGCTGAATAGTATTCATTGCTAAATTTTGATAATTTATTAGTTAGCATTCCTCGAGGTACCAAACCTTGACCTCATGAATGCTCAGAAATGGTAAGTCAGGCACTTCACATTTTCCATGAAAATTTACATTTTACAGGTTACGAAAAAAAAAGGTTATAAAAAAACCCTTGTAATTTTCATTTCAAGCAAAATAGACAGCAAAAGACTCAGTGAGCACAGTACAAAAGAAGACATGAGCAAAAGGGACCACCAGAGAGGCATTTTTTTTCTTCCTATTTCTTTTCTTTTAAAAAAAACCATACTAAGTCATTGTGCATATAACCAAGACAGGACTAATTAATTATTGAAAAATCTAACCTTATATCAGCCAGTTAGGGTTAACCTATTTCAGAAAAAAATTCCTAACAATATGTAGCTTTACTAAACACAAAAATCATATATTTATCAGTCATGCTAACATATTATTACATCACATACCTTATGAAACAAACTTTGAGATTGAAAAGTAAATTTAGTACATTACACTTTCAGATCAGAGGCTTCCTGATTTTTTGAGTACAGTTTAAAATATTTTTTGGTGTAATTAGTTAATTTTTTTAAGAGCTGAGCACTCTGAAGTTTTTCTAGAGTTTCAAAGGATGGTTGCTGTGAATCATTCAAATCGGTGTTAGATCATATACCTGAACTGTGAAGAAAAACAAGATATGGCTTTCTCCAGTTAGTACTAGTGACAGAAAGTAATAATTATCCACAAAAAAAAATAAGGACAAATATATATTTTTTTTACTGTAACAGTTGCCAATTCTTACGTGACTGTGCTTTGAGAAAAAATACACATTCCTGAAATTTACATCAGCTGAGAAAATCAGTAACACAAATACTAGGCTACTCAATGATTATTTTCACCTCAGACACACTTAAATTTAAGTGCAGCATGCTACATAGATATAAATCACACTATAGGATCACCTATACATTAACCTCACCAGAGCATATTTGTCTTGCGTTATTTCGTGACTGTCGTCTGCCATGAAAGATTTGGATGAATCTTGGTAGGGTCCTAAAATGACTTTCATGTCCTTCCTTTAAAAGGCGACGTTGAGACATGGATGCGTATCCCTGTATCTTCACCAAAGGAAACAAAAAAATCAGCTCTTCAGAATTACACTCTTCCAACACACTGAAAGATACTCTAAAATTTGTGACATTCAAATGCTACCAAAAAAGATAAAAATAGGGTACAGATTTAAAGAGTTTGAAATGGGTGCAAAGAGGTTATTTGTATTGTATGCGCTTTCCCTCAGAAACCAATACCTAGGTTTTACTACACAGAAAAAAGAAAAATCAGTGGTAGTTAATGGACTGAAAATGTTGAAGTAGTTTCTACAGGAAGCTGCGAGATCCTCTTAGTTTCTATCATTCTGCACCCAGCAGACGACGGGACATCTTGCCACAGCTTTCAGCCTGCTTTCAGTACGACTAATATGAATAAATGAGGCACGGCTTCTCACGTAGACAGATCAGACTTAGCAGATGAAGTTGTTTGTTTGTTTGTTTGTTTTTAAAAAAAAAGCATGAAACCATCTGGTTTTCAATGTTTCATCCAAAATTAGTGTAGCCAAACTGGCAGCCCTGTGCTGTTCCTGGTGAAGAAAAAAAAGCCCCCACAAAACATCCAGTTTGTTAGTGCACTCCAGGCGTGCACAGTGCTACAAAGCCACTGCTCATCCCAAGTAGCTGGTTACTATCACCTCCATGTTTGCATCCTTCTCCTTAATGCGAGGGATGATCAGTTGTTGCAAAGAGACATCCGAGGTTTCTCCTGAAGAAGGGCAAGTTGAATGTCTGTCTTATAACTTTACGGTCTTGCTCAGGAGTTCACAACTTGGCGCTCCAAAGGCAGAATCTCACTTGCTGCATTTCCTACTTCTGAGTCTAAAGAATCCTGTATTCCTCAGGGGCCAGTGCTATGCTGATGCCAGCAAATTAGAAGAAAATACTGTTTTGACTACAGTGTTTCCCATTAGAAACTCCTCTACAGTTTGTCTGTGCTAAGTCAGACTCTCACCATCAATCCACCTCCTCTTCTTCCCCCTGCACTTGTACAGAAGTGAGGATTGAGCTCCTCAAAGGCAAAGCCTGTTTCCAGAATATGCAAGCAGAAAGGTCTCACAAAGAAAAACCTGAATCTTCCTGGGAGTTAACAAACTACTAATAGGAAGGAAGGGAGGGGAAATGAATCCCAGGCTTTCTTAAAACATATCAGGAAACCCTACACTGTCTGTTCCCTGTCTCTTTCAGTGCAGGAGAGAGGAAACTGATAATGCTGCTTTACTTGGCAGTCAACATTTTCCTCTCAGTTCTGTTTAACTATGTCCTGTATGGCCACAGATCAGCCATAACCCCAGTATACACCATTACAGACATCGAAATGAATAAATGTTTTGAAATATGGTGTACCAATTATTACACTGAAAGCAGGTAAGTCACACTGTTGTAAATATTAAATAACTTATTACCAATACTAGTTTCAATATACTTTGTTAGCACAGGAGAATCACCACAATTTTAGCTGCAAAATGCTCGGCTTAAAACATCTAATCACAGACAAATGTGACAATCTTGAAATGTGATGATAAAGGAAAGTATCAAAATAAATAAGAATTGTTGTATTTCATACGAATACCACTTATTTTCCAAAATCATTGTACTATGCAGATGGACCACTGCATACTGATTCATCCTGAATCAAAGGCCTACCAAGCTTATTTAAGCAATACAGGAATTAAAAGGAAGGAAGGAAGGGAAGGGAACAGCCTAGTGGTGGAAAACCACTATGGTATACATTGCCACTGTACTGTATACTGAGGACTCAAACAAAAGAGGAACTGAAGTAACATGCAATGTCCATATCAGACAAAACTCCACATTTTGTTTGTACTGCTCATCACTGGGGGACACAAAGGAGCAGTTCTGGTTTGAAACAGGACAACAGTAGCATCCACAGAGACAACACTGCAGCCTGTTACCTTGCTGCTGATCTGTGGCAGATTGCCAACCATCAGAGCTTTCCTCCTGCCTAGCAAGCTACTACTTGTTTGAGGCTTTTGGGTCACACCACCCTCATGACCAAAGGATCCGGTCTGGTCACCATCCCTGGAGATATTTAAAAGATGTGTAGATGTGGCACTTAGGGACATGTTTTAGTGGTGGATTTGCCAGTGGTAGCTTAAAGGTGGGATCTGATGATCTTAAAGGTCTTTTCCAACTCAAATGATTTTGTGATTCTATGAAAACTGACTCTTTGTTCCAGTGGTGTTTTGAGTGTGTGGTGATGCTTGTGGCACACTGTGGAAACCTCACTAACAATTTGTGCCAAGGATTATTACAATAAAGCAAAGGACATTTTCCTTGCTTTCATTGTATATCAACTACAAGCAGAAGATTGATGACTTGAGTTGTAAAGTTGTTAAGTACACACAATCCTACTGAAAGCCAGCCATTACCTACATCCCTGTCCGCAAAACAAGCTTTTAATCTTCTTTCGAGTACTCAAATTTGTGCCTAGAAGCAAAGAAATTAATCACAACAATGGCTATGGTGGTGCGCAATCAGAGGAAACAGATGGTCTAATGCAGTGTTTTCCAAACAGAAGCAGCCTCTATCTCTAGGAAAATAATCTGAATATTTCCCTTTGCCATTGGCATTACTATGACAAAAGCTCCTATTAGAAGGATTTCTTCTCTGTTCTGTATGTATCAGCAAATTACATAGCAGTTTAAAGACAGTAATATTCCTCGAGTATTAGTTGCCAGAACCAGCTAGACTGTACCTATATTTTCTTTCACGTCACATTCAATGGGTAACACCTCCACAATTATCTTTAAATAACTGCAGACAGCCTGATGGAATCAATAAAATTGTGGCAATGAAACAGGGTTTATTTTATTCATGCTTCATTTCCAGGTCTGACTGCAGGCGTAGGGCTGCACATTGACAACACCAGCAGCCACACTGACTTAGGTCTGTGTACTCTCTCTGATTCTTCTTTTCATTCTCAGGGCTCTCACAATATTTTAATACAAAAACTTCAAGTTTTCTTGGGAACCACTAAATTAAGGTGCCATGACTTCCATAATTTCTTGTGTGTTTTCACTGTTCCTTTGATCTTTCAGTTAGTCCAGGAGGCCTTATCTACATGGAACATTTCAAACACCCTACTGTTTGATTTCCTCCAAATTTACAAGCCCTTCTTTATAGCCTCACATTCACTGTGATACTGAAACGTTCATATTAGAGGACCACATATCCCTCTTAATTGTACAGTGCTTTGGTGTTTCTTCTGTATTTCTTCACTCCTCAACACAAGTTACTCTTTGTATCTGCTGATGTGTTACTGCCACTGGTGCTGCAGTTTCTCCCTAATTGTAAACGTCATTTTTTTAGAGAAAAGAGTGCATTTCTCAGGCAAGAAAACATGGCACCTCTCATGTCTGGCACTTCAAGATCCCACCATGCACACACCACTCAGTAATCCACCTGTGAGATCTGTATCTACCACTCATCTGGTCTTTTCCCCTAGAGTTCCACCAGGGAGGAGCTTCTGCTCTTCAGTATCAGAAGTGCCATCACATCCCTGATAAAACCCCAAAGAACTGCAGGAGAGGTTTTGCATGAAGAATATAAAAGGTTATGAAAACTATATGGGGAACTGCATATAACATGAACATATGCTGAGCTCAGAAAATACTGTTTCTTGGACCAGTTTCTAAACAAATATATAAGGGCACAAACAAGGTAAATCTCATGGTCTTCTCAAAAAGGTACAAGTTGCCTGTGTATCTTTCGACATCAGCACAATCACAATAACAGTGGAAATTAAATGAGGAAGAAGAAAAGAAAAATGTTGTTTAGATGTTACAGTTTAAAGCATACTTCACCTATTTTCTCTGCACACATTTATGTTGTTCAGAGCAGAAAGCTAAATTGGACTCATGGTATGTTACTGAATAAAACAATCCTCTTGCACACATTAAAATATAACACACAAGCTACTTCTGATCTGAAATGTAATGTGTTTTATAGAGTTTAACATCCATATACTATAACAAGGTTGCACTGACTGTTGCTTATGGCTAGTCCTGAGCTTTCTTATAACCCTACATAGATGTTTAATTATGGCAAGTTACTTGTGTTGATTTTTAAAATTAAAAACAAGTTAATAGAGATTAATCCATGCCAGAGGCTAGTCGCTAGGCTAAAACAGTAAAGAGACAGCTAGAGGCTTTAAACAAAAAAGAAAGTGTAGCTGATATGTTAAAGACACAGAACTTGGTATTTTTATACCCACAGATTCCACAGGGCTCTTGTAGAGGGATAATGCTGAGAGAAAACCTGCCTGAAAACCTGAGAAATAAATAATTATCCCATTAATGTTCTAGTATTCTTTAAATAAAAGAATAAATCTTCCTTTTTCAATGTGGATGAGATAAATATAAAGTTCAGGTATAAACTTTTTTTTTAATATACTTTTTCGAATTGGCTAGGTGTGCTTATATTTCACTTTCAGGCTATTCTATCAGAACATTATCTCTAACAAAAAGTTTAGAAGGTTTAGAAGGGTCTCCCATAGTGTAATTTAGAGAATTTGTGAACTGAAATAACATTTAATAAAGTACCATAACATATAAGGAGAAGCTGAAGGGGAGAGAAATCTCAGAAATAGGTATGAATAAAGCCATATCCTGGTAAATCTAAAAGCTTTTAAAACAAACTCAGTAGCTCCCCAAAACATAGACAGTGATAACATTCTCAATATTTTGATATTGAAGATTAGGAGTTAAAAGAATTATTTAGTTTCACAAGAAATCTACACAGAAGACCTGAATTAAGTTACAAGAGTGAATTAGGTTAGTTGTCCAAGCTTAATCCTAACTGAATATGTCTGCTGAGAGACAAACCGTGATTGTAATAAGCATCAGCTGAATATAAGTAGATCAGGACTGAGATAAATGGACAGCTTGAATTCTATTTATACTTGCACATTATGCTGCAGAACCACAGCTGCCAGTCTTTCTTTAAACCAATCTCTCTCTCAAAAAAAAAACAAAACAAACTAAAATCAATACAGTGCATTTGATAATTTAAATGTACAATAAGAAACAAGAATTGCAAGATATTAGTTTCAATATTCTGCAAGAGTTAATATTTAATTGTCAAGATAACAAAAAGCTTTTAAAGCCTAATATCTATCCCTCTAATTTAAGTAATCTTATATTCCATGTCTGAATTTCCTGAGGCTCAGCAATAAATTTGACCTATCTCCAAAAGAACAAGTTCCTCCACCGTCAGTGTTAGAAAATACTTAGAAAGTCACAATGGATCAAAGGAATAACTAGAGGAGAACAGCTCTTTATGACCAGTCTAAGTGAGGTTTAACATCTAAGACAGCTCTTCTAGTTTGTCCTTTAGTGTAGGTCCTTTAACTTCCGAAGGCAACTAGCAATTGATTTCAAAACTTCAGAGATGTTGTGGGAAGAAGTAAGGAAACTGCACTGATGCTGGTGAAGACCGGGAGACCAGAACATGGGAAAAGCCTGATTAGCACCTAGTGCCAATCCAAAGCTGCAGGTAAAGGCTGCTATGATATTGGACCTAATTAAGCATCTGCCACCACCAGATCACTCCTTTACTTGAATTGTTAGGTAAAATGAAATGGCAAATGACAATTGCAGGTTGGGATTAAGAAGGGTTGTCCGAGGAATGAGGCCTACCTTTTTGGCCAGAAGTGAAAGCGTGTAAGAACAGGAATATGTTCAGATTAGGAAGCTCATGGGAATTATTTCAGTCCTATGCCTGATATGGCTCCAAGCTTTTGCCCAACCATACCAACTCAGCTCTGTGTTCAGCACCCGACTGCTGCTGCTGTGAGCACAATGCAAGGGAGGAGATGACCATGGCAGGTGGTGGGCCTGTAGAAGGGATTTTTGCAGCAAGACAAGGAGAATGAAAGCTTGAGAGACCTTTGATGTCACTGCATACCTGTGACTGCACCATGTGAGTCACTGCCAGGGGAAGATACTGATATAGACCAGATAAAACAATTGGCAGCAAAAGAAGTGGCTGAATTCGGTTTATCAAATAGTTTTAGTTTGCAATGTCCCATAAAGATACTACACTTTCAAGCACATTGGCCATTCCCCACATGAACGCCCTGGGACAGAGTGGTCATTCCTATCATGTGCCAGGTACATCTATAAAAATAGTAATCAAATTAAAGGGCTGTGTAGGTACTTTGTTTTATACTTTGAGTTATGCTGGTCGAAGCTCTGCTCAAAAAATCACCTGCATCTGTGTGTGTATACATATGTCTATACAGATCTACATAAATACATATAAACATACAAAACTAAGTAATACATGCACTCAGCAACAGCAACTGACTTTCCAGCAAACAGCTCTGTGCAGAATTAGCTGGGGAACAGAAAGACAAAATTTGATGCTGAAAGAACTTTCGTAGGATTTATGAGTACTTGAATTATCCTCAAAAAAGAGTTATAGTTCAAATGTATCTTTTAACCATTACAGCAGGCACACAGTACTTTCTTATCAGACTGACTTCTGGCAGAAGCAGCCAGACAGGAAAAAGATATTTGTATGCATTTACACTATGGCCAGATACTGCTGCTTTCCTCAGCTGGGTCTGCCACATTTGAGACTAGTGACCAGCTCACTAATGAAATCTGCACTTCCCCAATTTCTCTACAGGAGATAGAGCGACCTTTTGCACCCCTTAGGAACATGTTTCTCAGTTGTCCACAAAGGCCGATTTTGCTGAGGTTGAGGACACTGCAAACTCCATAATTACATTGGTAATTCTCAGAAGGTCTTTTCCTGAAGACAATACCTTCGGCAATTGCAGAACGTGGAATATGGAACAGTCTGCTGCTAGATCTATGCATCTAGACTGCTCCCAACAGAGAGGAGCTGGGAATAACTTGTGGTGCTCTCAATAATCTGATGTATGCAGTGGAAAATGACTGTTGTGCACCTACATAAATAGGTGACAAAGTCTTTCTGTGCAGGCCAGAAATATGCTTTCAGCCTTTGGTCTCTGCTGTTGTAATTTCCTTCCTCTGAAAACTGTTCTCTGTTGCCATGTGCTTTGGACCCAAGGGATCCTGTGCTCAGCTCTCACGTCTTCTCTGTCAGACTTTAATTCTTTTCCACATTTCACAATCCTCCTTCTTTAGTCTCTCCATGAATGGAGTATTAATAAAGCAAAAGAGTTTTCAGTTGAGTAGCTGCTTTGAAATCCTTCTGCATGCACTGTTAACACCAATTACAAACTTAGGCAGCAGTAATCCACTCAGCACAAAAGAAACAGTGCTATTAATACTTCACAAAGCTGGTATGCCGCTATAAGTAATATCTTTTAGGGACCTTTCAGAAATGCTGTAAAAATCTATAGGCTGTAAGAACCTAATACAATTTTTCTCTGGCTATTGTTAGGATACAGCACAGTAGGTTTTCTGCTGCAACTTTCTGAAATGGCCATAGGGGTAAAGGAGTGATAAATCACATAAGTGTTTGGAGAAGGAATGAGATTTTCATAATATTAATGAACTGCTCATTTTGATGACTGCTCAAGTAGGCCTCCAGCAAAATGGGATTTTCCCCATGTACAGATAAGCATACTTAATTGAACAAGGATGAAGGGGGTTACTTGGTGGGACATTCACCAGTTTACTAGACAAAGTTTTAGTCTGCTCATAGTTAGCTTGCCTCATTCTGCTCATGAGCTAGTCAGTTCTAACAGATATATTTCAATTACACAATCATAATTGAAGACATTTGAACAAATAGGTCTAAACAGACAGTGAGAGAGACCAAAGTCTTTATGCCATCTGAAACTGCAAAGGGCTAGGATAAGTTTGTGTTTAAGTTTAAAAATAAAAAGTTCTTTGACAACTAAGGATCAATAGACAATTTCCTCCTGAAAAAAAAAAATAGGCTGTATGATACACGGTTACTGTGGCTGTAATTCTTGGAAAGACTGAAAAGGTCATTCCATCTATAGCGTTTTATCAGCAAGCACCAACACTGAATACAGCCACAATCACACAGGCACTTTGTTTTGCCTGATTCCGTACTGCTGCCAAAGCAAGGATTCCAATAGTTCTCCCAGTAACTTCTTCCACTTGCTTCCTTGGGTCATTTGCACTTGTGCCAACATGGTGAATTATACATGGGTATGTTCCAGGTAGAATAAGTAAGAGGTGGGCACATGATGTGGCTCCTGTGTGAAGAAGTCAATAACCCTGAGAAGAAATGTGGCATGTGGGAAGCTGCTGAAATTATAAATATCTATTGATTACCAGGTTGGGCATACTGTTTAATGATCATGTCCTAAAATGAGTACTGTAAGCTGTGCTTGACTCTTTTGGATTCTTCAGCAGAGATCTTCACATGATTTAATAAAACAGAACTACTGATTACTATTTATGGCTATATTCTTAGAACCCAAATAAAGGCACAATGGGTAAATTGTATCATTGGAGTAACAATCTCCAAATAAATTATTACATAAAAATGTGTTGAAAGTCACTGAAGATTTAATGAATTAAATATATGAAGTATAAACAGTCAGTGATTAAATCATGGCTCCTCTTGACACAGTTATACAGCATGAAAACACTGTGGGAAATAACATTGTTAGTATGGAAGTTAGGAAGAAAAAGTCAAGCCATATTAAAAAAAATAAAATCATAGTTTATATATTAATAAAATATTAACAAACGCAGATAATTTTAAGTAGTATCACCTAGAAGCCTTCATAAAGTCACTGTGTTTTGACCTATTAAAGATCCATTTAGAGAGAACAGCAAAATTTTTTTTGCTCTGCCACAATGGTACTGAAGTGCATGTATGCTTTGCTGCAAAGATTGTAGCTAGGGAGAAATCTTTAACACTGCAGGCTGCCACCAAATTCCACCAGCCAGCCAGGCAAGAGGTCCTATGTACCATGCCCCTGTACCCAAAGATGCAGGAGACTCCTGAAATGTCTCCATTCTGGAACATCGCCATCCTTGCAGGTATTTGAGACTCAACTAAGCATATCCATAATAAACAGTTTGGCTTTGAGCTTGTGGTTGGACTTGATGACATCATAGAAGTCCTTTCCAATCTAAATTATTCTATGACCATCTTGTTCATTTAGCTCCCTCACTGTTATCCATTGCGTTCAGTGTGTTGATTCCCACAGAGAAAAAGAGAAACATTTTCAGTGCTTAATTTTATATCAGTTGTTTCAATTTCCCAGTGAATTAATAATTTAGCAGAATTTATCATCCTCAGTTTAGAGTTATGTGAAGAGGCCAAGTGGTACAATAAAACATTAAATTATTTACAAGTTGTGCACACATGCAGGCAGCTAAATGTTGTAGCATTATATATTTAACAGTTCTTAGAAAGTACAGAAACTATAAGCATGACAGCCAAACTCCTTTGTCAAAGGAGCAAAAAGTAATATTCAAGTCTGTGTTACTTTTTTTAGATATTAAAAAGAACTAAAGCAAATGTATTTTAGGTAGATCTGAAGTCTGTACAAACTTCAGAGCTACCAAAGTAAGCAGTTTCTGCCTGCAAATGAAGGAAAGAGGCTGTATTTCCCTGTTGGCAGAATTCTTCACGAAAGGCAATTAAAGACCTGCTCCATGTTTTAGCAGGATGGAATTGTATAAATCACAAATGTGCAGTACTTTCAAATGCTGGCAGCTGACCAGGTCATCACAGACTAGGAGAATAAATTATAAATTAGTTTATATGGATTTATATGAATTTTATATTTTAGATGACTACATGAATTCAGTTATATGACAGTGCTATAAAACAGCAAACAGATCCTAAATCCTCAAGCATCCAAATACCAATGCTATTCAGTTTCCATAAATGAAGGACTATGTCTTCTCATTTTGGTGCTCTGAGAAATAAAGAACTAAGAAATATTAAACTGTTGAATTTTTATACAACTCCAAATAACCTCTAAACATGATGAAGACAAGTCAGTGAACAGAATTCCTCATAATTCACCCTTTCTAAATGCATTTGCTGTCTTAAACATGCAGCTGAACAACCTCTTTCAATTAAAATTTAACAAGAAATAGGTTTGAAAAGATGGAGATAAGTTTGAAGTACCATCCTCTGAATATTTACTACAAAGTAACCACAACACGGAACAAAATATTGCTCTACTTTTTTTTTCCCTGTAACTTCACTTTTTTGAGAACTTATTTAAAAGATATTTCTTTCTTAATGCCCACATACTTTACACAAAGACCTTCTGTTAAAATTCATCTGGCTATATGACCCTCTCTTTCCCCCAAATGCAAACAGACAGACATAGTCATTAAAGGATTAGCTGAACAAGATCTCCTTTCTTTTCTGATGGGGGCCCCCTCTAACAAAGGACTTCGGAAAGTAGTCAGTATTGTTAGGCACCGGATGATGCAATCCTTCACAGCAGTCAAGATTTAGGATCTGCTTCCTCTATGTCCTGACAAATAGCCACAACTATTACCCCCACTGTATTAGTATCCTTCTGCCCAATGGTTTTCACAAACTGTTATGGCTCGTCATTGGGTTTAAGTTCATCAGTAACCCCTTGGAGCATCTGATACAAGCTCCACCATACCCATAAGGTAGCTTTCTACCCATAACATGTGTAAAGCTCATAAACTGTGTTGTAACAACTGTGAGAGGAAAGCATGCCCAGGCCTCAGGGCTTGCTACATTTCCACAGAAATCCAGGAACTCACTCCTTCCCCTCACGCTAACCTCTGCCTCCTCTCACCAGTAGAAAGAACACCAGGTGTCTTAAACATACTTGTTTAAAAGGTGTGAAGAATTTTTCAAAATAGGACAAGTGGTGCCATATAAAATGCAATTATTGCTACCTTTTACAGCCATGAAATTATATTTTGTGCAAAACCAGAATACAGATATCACATCTTGAAGTGCAGTAGTCTTCAGCTACAGGCAGGTGAGAGAATGAACAGAAATGTCACATCTTTCTAGTTCAAGCAGCATGGAAGACTAAACCTGACACTACACCCACTGAAATAAGCATCAAGATATTTGGTAAGCTCAAAATTAATTAATTTGAACCCTGACAGAGGCATGCATTACATCAAACGTCTCAGTTCAGAACCTGGTTTTAATGGGCAGTGGATCCATGCAGATTTCTGCAGAAATCAAGTACCCACAGTGCTGTAACAAACAGATCAAGAAACATATCTCTGCTTTGCCAGCCAATTAACCAATATCCATAATATTCTACCATGAAATACCCATTTCAGATTTGGTGTTAACTAAGTCAAGTAAACTTCTAATGAGAGGACTGTACTTGACTCAGTCACTCAGGAAACAGAGATTATGGAAGATGGTCACAGACCTTCACCATTCTCCTCTGAATCAACTGCAGAGCACTAATGAAGGGAGAGTCCTATCCCATCCCTGATCCTCCAGTGCCACAGCCATGTGTCCCCACTGCTCAAACCACCATAGGGTGAGGCAGGTCTCTTTACAAATATGACAGTAAGCACACTTCTCTCCATGATTCCATGAATACCTCAACTAAATGGAATCAGGGCTAAGAGAAGGGATGTACTTATGGAAGCATCTTTTCTCTACGCTGCAATCAGAGTATTTACTAGTGTTTTGGCACTAGTAGAGCTCCTTCCACATCTCTATTGTGTTACCTAGGGGTAGGCTGGGAAGGTATTTCACAATAAATGTAAACAGGTCATAAGGCCAAGAGTTCCAAAAATGCAGACTTCATCTGCATAAAGCCAAATGAGGCCATCATTTTCCAATATTCCAAATACTCCTAATCAAGTACAGTGTGATACTACACTCATACTCATTACAAGGCATGTCCAATCCTAACATTTAAGAAAGTACAAGGTTGGATATAAGTTATTAATTGTTCTTGCTGAGACAACTGATAGTCAGATAATGCAACTGAAAAATAGATGACAACAGGACAAAAAATATATAGCCTCTAACTACAAAATGGAGCTGATTTTTCATACAGGATAATCTTCCCAACTGAACAACTTTTGAATTGAACAGTGTTGGGCAATTATTTCAGCGTGCAAGCACTTCCATTACTTCTTTGAGTATGCTGTAGTTTTTCAATCATTCATCCTGACAGTTTTATAAAAGAAAATCAGGTTCTTTCCATAACTTATTATTCTGTCTCTGTCAGCTGTCTTCTGAAAGGATCATGACTTATTTCTTTTTCCAGCAATGTCTAATGTGTCTAGCCTGTTTTCAGAATTTAAAGAAAGAACAATTTTAGATGATAATTTGATTATTCAGATGTATTTTATGCTATCTTTACAGTAAAAGCCTCTTTTTCACAGGCTTACATGATTCTAAATATGGCATCTAGAAATAAAATACATGTTATATTTGCAGTCACAAGAATATTAACGTCTCCTTTACTTCAACAATACCATTTTGCAAATACTACTAATCATAAATTTCCAGCATTTTTAACAGATTTTATTTTTGCTAAACAGAATTATTTTTGACCCTGCCAAAAAAAAAAAAGTTTTTTTTCCAATTAACATTCCTCATCAGTTGGTTGGAATTTTGCTTTTAATCATAAACCGTATTACAATCAATTCCAGTTTGAAAAAAAAACTCATTGACATCTGCTTTCTTCTTTTTTTGCTGTTAGCTTTGGCAGAAAACTGCCTTCTCATTACAAACATGGCTAAAGATCTAATAAAGAAAGCATTCTAATCCACATACTGAGGGCAAACAGGGCAAAGGAGGTTCTTGCAAAGTGCTTTCGAATCAACTCTTCAAAAGGTTCAAAAATTAAAAACTTTACTAAAAATAGTTGGTTTGGGGTTTGGGTTTTATTTTGGTTTCAACTGGCCTAATTTATTAGGTAGCAATAAAGTGATTTATTGCTGGCAGTCAAACTACTGCTCGACATTAGAAACTTTTGTTTTGGGATACTGCAGTTTTGTTGACCAGCCATCTAACATCTGTTAAAGCCTAACAATCTAACCAAGTGTTGACTCTACAGTGTACAAAGCCACAATTCTGCATTAAGCATTATGAAATGTGATGTTTTATGCCACTTCCAAACAATTTCTCAAAAAAAAAAACCAAAACCAACAAACCAACAACAAAACCAAAATCCAACCCTTACAAAGATGAAACTGAAACATTGAGCAAAATTGTTATTTCGTATCTCACTATTCATAACATCAGTTGCTTACTGATAGAAGCAGCTGAAGTTCACCTCATGAACATGAACAACAAGACTAGGTAACAGCCCTGGATATCCTGGTTTACCTACAGTCATCATCAAACAGAGGCCACACAGGCTACCTCTAGATGAGACAACACAAGGGTGATTGCTGTTTCCCTAGGCTCCCACTTTAGCAATGCCCTGACGTTATTGGAGGGGGAGACACACAACTCCCAAACCCTTCCTTGCCCTGTTCCCTCCTATCCCATCCCATCCCTAAGAAAGGAAACCCAGGGGACTGAGCTGGGCAGGAACCACAACAGGACTCCCTCTTCAACAAGCAGAGGACCAGACTTGCCAAAAGATATGGTGGGCACGCATCCCTTATTTTTCCAAAGTAAAAGCAGGCATAGCTAGAAAAACTGCTTGAAGGCCACTGATGACACTGTGCAGTGATGCACCTGACCTTATTTCTTGCCAGAAATGTTCTTCCCTCATCAATTCCACCACGCTTGTCTGATGTTTCCTTTTTTGCTGTGTTGAATATAGATAACAAGTTACTTGAGGCAGTGAGCTGTCGAGTGCAGTATAGCTCATCTGCAAAGGGCTTGGCAGGCTGTGCAGTGCCATACCCAGTAACAAAAATAGAGCAGAGCAGATGACCAGCCTTTAAAACAAACACAGTTTCATTTAATCATAGCTTAATAACTTACTAATTCATTGCCTAATGCGTTATCAGCAACACGCTTTAATAAACAAGCTTTGACCCTCAAAAAATTCCTTTCTGAAGGCATAAATAATTCAAACTAAGCTTTTTCCTCCTAAGTATTTTGTGAATGTAATAGTAATTTTCAAAGGCTGAGATCTTCAGTATTAATGATGTTAGAAAATTAAACCTGATACTTTTAATAACTTCTTCCTGAATACTTCACACTCCAGTAAATCGCAGCCAGTGCAGCAGTGTGTGAAGACCTCTGAGCTCAATGGGACAAAGAGCTCCTGACGGGCAGGGTGGCCCACACAGCCCCAGACAAGCAATAGGGCAGGGTCTGCAGGGGGGCAGCCCCACAGAGGCTATTGAACAAAAATAATCCCCACATGGCTGCCCCACTGATCTGCAGCTGATCTGCTGCCAGAAGCAGGAAACAGAGAGAATGGTTAGGAAAAAGTAGATAGCGGGTATACAAGTCATCTTGCTTCTTTTTCTTCCTTGTGTATCTTTAAACCTGAATACTATATCCTGCATTTGATCCTATTTAATGTCACAGGGCTAACTCACTATACTAGCCAGGCATCACGCATCCTACATGTCACAGAACCTTGCAGACTGGTTGTCAAACCAGCAAGGCTGCCAGTCCAGGATGCTGGAGATACTGAGAGGGAAATCTCCTCTCTTTCATACCACTACCTGCTCCTGCTTTCCTTCTCAGGCAGGACACACACCAGAGGGCCACCAGCCACACCATGGCTCAGGCAGTGCACACGTGCAAAAGGTCAGGAGCTACTTGGTGGGAAAGGATGAAAGAGGAACTCCTGAGGGAACATGGGGGAATAGGAGGGGCTTCTCCATGATGTGAGTGCCAAATGGGAACACCCAGATCCCTTCCTGTCTTGGCAGCCGCACATCAGGACTGTCTCAAATACCTGTATTTCCCTTCAAACCACTCTCGGATCTCCCTAAACTCTCACCCACCTCAGGGGATAAAAATTTATATCCTGCCTGTTCTCACCAGCTCTGATAAGGGTTCCCTGCAGCATCATATAAAGGTCCAGCAAAGTCTTTACTGAATTCAGTCCTAAACCACTACCCTAAAAGAACCATTGTGGAGGAGTGAGAGGGTGTTTAAAAATAATGTCAAATAAAGTCCAGAGTAATTATTCGGTTTCCATGTTTTAAAAGGCAGGTGGTAGGATGCAGAAAAAATTGTTCCTGATTTCCTGAAGGCTGAATGGGAACTGTCAGTACTATTTTTACTTAGACAACTGCTAAGCACATTGTGCAAAATTATCAACACGGTGTTTCCATGCATACCTTCACTCTCCTGATACAAAATGTGTGGCAGCCCTCTGTGCCATCCAGCTG
Organism: Melopsittacus undulatus; assembly: GCF_012275295.1. Classification (NCBI taxonomy): domain Eukaryota; kingdom Metazoa; phylum Chordata; class Aves; order Psittaciformes; family Psittaculidae; genus Melopsittacus; species Melopsittacus undulatus. Next base: position 60,046,787 of record NC_047528.1, on the reverse strand, counting down.
TTACCAGACCCTTTTAAGTCCCTCTTAGATCTTAAAAAATGTAAACAATTGCTTTGAAAAACACCTCCACCTGCCACACTGAAATACTTCATCTTCTGTCTTGACACGACAACAGAGAAAAGCTACTTCTATTAATATCCCTCTTCTGCTCTGGGCTATGTGCTCTCAAAGAAATGCAGGTATACTCTTTTCGAAGGAGCAGACAGCAATGGCACTGAAGTCAGAAGCAGATTACAGTGTCCTTGAAAGGCAAGTACAGCATGAACTGGGGGTAAGAAACACTGAAGAGACTGAGCAAAATGAAACTAATAAAGTATACAATTAGAAAGCTGAGAATGCTAGGTGTTGTATTTTTTCTTACCTTTACTTCATAAATGAGCCTGGCATCTGCTCAAACATGAATTAAGTAATTATGATGAATTTTCATCACTTTTGCAATTCTATTTATGTAGGTCATATTCCATTACAATTATTAAACATAAAGCTATTGTGTCTCAGACACTGTATTAGGGGGGCACTAGATTCACATCCTACTAAATGACTGTGAGAAAAACATCCAGAAAATCTTTTTATAACACCTCATTTCTGCCAGATTTCCATTCTCATCCAAGCTGCACAACCAAACATACCCGTTTTGCTTCTTTACCCCATCTTTCTCCTTTTCTTCCACTGCCAATAGTTCTCAATGTAAGGTGGAAAAATCTCTTCCTCAAACACAAATGTGCTTTTTTTCTCTGCCTTGTTTCACTGAAAGTTTGTGTGGGAGCTTTTGGTTTTTTTCTGAAGTATTTTTACAGATCATTTTATATAAATGTACTTTACCACAACAAATATGATGAATATCTGACTACAGCATGTCAAAAAAAGTGAAATACTAAGTAAAGAAAGCATCGAACTGCCTTTGTTAACAATCTGTTGGGTAATAAAAACAAGTTACAGACTTGACTGGAAGCTGAAAACAAGACACAGCAAAAGAATCACCCCATGTTTGGAGAGACCACTGCACCATTTACAGCAGCAAGAGAGGACTAGACAGGTAAGTTTTGCCCTGCTTCACAGCAGGCGCCTGCCTTCAGAGTTCAGGCACTTCTCAGAGGCAGGCAGGGAATCGGACAAACCCACTTTTAGTTTTCATCTCACCACATGATTCATCAAATGGCTCTCAATCTTCACTGTAGTAAATCTGAAAATTGAAAATGCTGAAATAATGGAAATAGGGAATAATCAGTGGCAGCAGGATACAGAGCCATAGGGAACATTAAAGCTTGGCAGGGCTTTTCCACAGCAGTTGCTTCAGGAGGCCTCATATCTGTAGTAACGCATACAAGGTAAACACGGAAAGAGGAAATGGATGAGTCACACAACAGGCTGGTTCATTTAGTGTGGCTGATGCAAGGCTGGGTTTGCAAAGCCACTGTTAAAATACAGGTGTGTGACATGATGTAAGTTGGACCAACCAGCTAATACACACAGGGCAACTTAGAGCAACAACCAGAAGCCCAGGACAAAATACTGACCAAAGTAAAGCACTTTGTTTAGCCCAGAAGCCACACACAGGACTATTTAAAGAAAGGCTGTGACTTATTGTTTGATGCATTTCATAACAAAGGTTGTAGCCTGAAGAGTAATTTTTAAAATCAGCTATGTGTATTCTCATTATTTTCTGTTCATATCAATTATTCTGTCATTTCATATGCAAAGCTACCCTCCCTTTAAGTTCATCAGGCTATAAGCAGGAGTTGAAAGAAAAGGAAGATACATTTCTGGCCCAGCAAGAATTGAGGCTATAAAAGAATTAGGACAGTCACTTCTTGGTGCAAACTTTCAGCTTGGTGTACAAAGTGCTGAAGACAGAAAGACTTCTAGTAAGACCAGCACTTAGCAAATGCCTCAAGCACAGGAAGGAGAACAGCGCTTACACATCTGAATTAACAGCACAGGTAGAAAACAAGAACCTACCTACTGCACAGCAGTGTGGTCCTCAGCTTGCCAAATAGCTATTTGCCCAGAGTAGCAAAATTAAGGCGACAGACTGCTGCCAAGCAGCATTACACACCTACATCCTCAAAACCTGGCAGTACCATGGTGCACTGTGCTGTATCAGCTTGCCACAATTTGAACACCACATTCTGTTACAAAGCTGCCTTCCCATGTGTCCTCAAAGGAATTTAACTGCCTAAGGCCCCATCACACTGGCTTCCCCCAAGCTCAAATACCATCAGTCTTCACATGAAGATAGAAACGTTTGGGGATGGGTATCACAAGGCTTCTCAGTTTCAGCTTATTCTCATGCTGAAACTTGCAGCCAGTTCCACTTTTTGTGTGACCAAATTTGACATCTCTCCATTGTATCACAGGCTGCCTGCCTCGGAGAACCACGCAGAAAGCTCAACTGCCAGCTGCTGGTACACCACAACTCAAACAGCACTTCCGTCAGTCATCAAGAAACTCAAAGTGTTAGTACAAAACCTCAAAAGCCACAAAAACACTGGCAGAGACAAACTGAGGATATAACTAACCCCCAGGATTGCTGTAAGGGAAGGGATCTATTGTCTGATGCTGCCCAGACTGTGCAGCAAGTCAGCCTCCAAGATGACAATCCTGTCTTTACCTACACCCAGCACTGGGTGCTTATGCTGACTGTTCCACAAGGCTTGTGTTGGCTGCACCCACAGTGCTGTTAAAGGCAATATTAAAGGGTGGACTACCAGACAGTTTACCTCAATCACAAAGCCTGCATTCCCACACGTGTTGAGCCAGGTGGCTCATGCTTAAGCTATGCAGCTATGGGGATAACTGGAGAATCTAAAGTGAGGTCAAAATAGCTAACATAGTATTGCCGGCTTACCTCGAGAGACCTACAAATGATTAATCCATATAAAAGCATTGAAGATCATGCTCTACCTGTCTGAAATAAAAGCATGTCTGGCTGATAGTTGGTAGGACAAGACCAAAGAAACAGTGAAAGAAAATTAAAGTGCCTTTGCCAGATACTGTAAAACAGCAGGCTTAAACTTCCATCTGAAATGTTTCAGATACTGAAAACCTTACAAAGTTGTTGGGCTGACTCAGGAACAACAAAATCCCAAGTAGCTTGCTTGATCTTTGTTACAGGAAAAGGCGAGTGACCCAAATGCCTCCTGTTCCCTGGCTTTGCTCAACACAGCAGCTTAGATTAAACACCTTGAAGACAATGCAGCCTGTCTTACGTATCAGACCCGTCTGTCCCTGCGTTGTGCTGTTCCTTTTCTGTAGGAGTTCCCTGTTAGTTGATATGCAAGAGGTAATCTTACAGGCTTGGCTCTCTGCGGGTGTAAGCGTGGCAGGCAACTGTGCCAGGTACTCTTGCCAAGAAAGTATTCTGAGTCAGTATCATAATAAAAAAAGGCTTTTTTCTTCTTTCATATCACTACCTGAGTCCAGGCAGGGCTTTTCTGGCTCTACAAGACTTAAGTTATACATAAATATACCCAGGGTCCATAGACTGAATGGGAGACTGACAGTTATGCATCCTGCAATCATCTGAAAAGCCATTCTTAGTGCATCATCATTTACTGTTTAATGCCTATTTTGCCCCGTTCTCCTGTTTGTGACTTGAAAGACAACAGCAGAGGTTGCAATTTTCCTATTGCAGTTCAGCAACTGCCATTAAAATCAGTGAAAGACTGGGTTAGATGTTATGATAACAAAGGTCACTGACAGTCCCAAAACAAAGTGCATATGGCTATAAAGCGAAGTGGGTATTTTCTTTATTTATTTCTTTTTCCTCCATTGTATGTGAAGAAAGAAACCCTCCCATGCTGAAATGTTTTGGAATGCAATTTTAGAGTTACAACAGTTTGGTTAAAAATAAAATCTAATCAACCTTAATGCCAATCAACTTTTTTTCCTCAGATTACCAGAAAGACAGCTCTCTTTAACAAGAACAAGACTGATGCCAAAGCTGAGCCTTACTTCTACCAGTTTCATTAGATCTAGCTATTTCAGTAGTAAAATATTTTGAGCTAGCCCTTAGCATATTAGAACATACTAAGACATGGAAGCCATGCAGGTGCACACAGAACAGTGCATGTGCATAGAAAACATGAGCATTCCATCCCTAATTACTTAATTGTGTTTTCTAACTGCTGCTCCCACTCTTATTCTTCAAATTTTAAACCTCATGACAGGATCTTTACCTTCTGGTCTGGGAAATCAGAGGCATCTTTCATGGTGAAGTTCAAATGGGGACAAGAAAGCTGAAATGAAGGGCCAACAAGCTAATGCCAATCAGAGACATCCCATGTTACTGTTATATGCCACCTGAGAGCAGCAGAAGTCCTAAAACCCTTCAGATTTCAGAGTTCTGAACTGGTTCTCTTCAACTCTACCAGCTACACAGAAAGTTGACAAAGCTGCCAAGTAATAATTTCATGCCCTTCATGCTCAGACGTGCCTGCCTGCCAAATTAACACATGGGCACAAAGTATTCTGCCACCTGCAGAAAGATTTTTTGGGATCCTGGAAAATCAAGTGAACAAAGGACAGATGCTACAAGGGTAAGAAAGGCCAGGCAAGCTCATAAGAGACTAGGAATGGGGAAGACACACAGAACAGGTCCTTCCAGCTGCCCACAACTTTGTAATATCCCTTCAGTGTTCCTGAGGGTAGCCCCAGTACTAGTTGTGGTAAGCCAACTCTTTTCAATTGGGCACTTGGAAGTGGTATGTGAGTCCATTCCTCCTACATCTGTTCCTGATTTGTCAAGACAGGTTAGCCAGCCTTCAAACCTCAAAAGCCCACCTGTCAAGATAAAAAGGCTAGGAAATGAAGTGTAAAGTTTCAGCCCAAATTGTGAATATGAAAGAAAATCTGGAGCTACTGAAAACTGACTGAAGCTGAAATGGCTAAGGAATGCCACCTGTACATAAAATACTAGCACTGCAATCATATTTACTAAGGAGCTACTGACATGTTTATCTTCTTTGATTTGCAGATGTTTCTTCTTTTTGCAGTGCTATAATTTTGTTCAAAGAGAGGAAACAGATGGTAGCTGTAATAGTGGCACTTTTCCAAAGTGGAAAATAATCATTTGTGAGGCTACCACAGCCTTAAGGCTGGGATTGTCAGATTTGTATGGCCTGCATGAATTGGACAACACCTTCATTGAAAGGTTTCCAAGCTCAGCACTGATGCAAACCTGAGTAGCGACTGACAGAAAGAGCAGGTGCCTTAATGCTGTTTCCGTATCAGAGCAAATGGAGTCCTAAGCAGAAAACCCATGGCACATAGGAATATGGACAATGTATGAGGTCCCAGACTAGAACCATTTATAAGCTGAGGCTTTAACCTCAGAGCTACGGTTCCACTGCCAGGGGAAGTTCCACCCATAAACAGCAATTTTTGGAGGAGGGTCTAATTTAACACAGCAAGAACTTGAAGAGAGAAAGAAAAGTAAAAACTATGGGCAAATGAACAGAAATGATGTAATTATCCATCAAAAAAAAAAAGCACAGGCAAAAACAGGATTTTTTTTTCAGAAACAATGTGCAATTTTAATGAAAAAACCAAACAAAACAAACAAAAAAACCCAAAACAACAACAACAACAAAAATTTAGGCAGAAATAGGGAATTTCTTTAAATCACTTCCACCTTGTTTTAAGGATTTATACGAACACAGGGAAAGCAATAGGCTGGTTATTCAAGTCCAGCAAGCTCTTCAGATAGAAGGAAGTGACTGGGATGGCTAACGAGTATATATGGGGAAAAAAAAAAAAAAAAAAACAAAGGAAGATGCCATGGGAGCAATTTCTTTAGTCTGGAAGGGGGCAGGGTACAATCTTATTTTGAAATTTGGAGCAGAAGTCAGAGGAAGAATAGAAAAGGATGATAATTCTAAAATAAAAATATTATTTTTATGATCTTAATCACTGAATATATCCAGAAGCAGAAGATAATATATCTGTAATGTGTTGGAGGATTAAGTGAAGGTGAGCAAGAGAAGAAATAATCAAAACTTTGCCAGAGGAAGCTCTCCAGATTTGTAAAATGTAGCAGTGTAAGGCACTCAGGGGATTCAGTGAAAGGATCACATTCAAGAGAGAGTAAGGAGTGACAGACCAGTAATTTACCACGGCAGCTGAGAGTGCGAACAAACCAGAACTTAAGTCAAAGCAGAGGGAGCTGAAGGACCACTGAGGAAAGTGATGGTGGTGACTGACGCAGGGGACTTGCTAGCGGGAAAGCATCCAGAGGTGGAAAGGCTGTTGTGGCAAAACAGCAGAAGAGTGCAGATAAACCCAGATTTACTACACCTAACTTCAAGCGCAAGGGAGATGCTAGGTTAGGAGCTGAGGTACTCCAGGCTTCCAGCTTCCCCCTCCTGGTCAAGAGAAAGAGTGCAGCCCAGAAGGCCGAAGGACTTCCTTCCTGCATGCGCTCCCTTCTCTCTTTTCAGCTCACATGGGTTTGAGGGGAATTTCTCTTCTGATTTAGATGTTTAGAACTACCTGGGATAAATCTCAGCCTACCTGCGGTATCGTTCAGAAGAAGTGAAGGAAGAGGAATAACCTTTTTCCTCGGGTCCTACAATGGAGAAAATCCCTTGATGCCTGAGGGTGGAGAGCTATACTATGGGGCAGCCAGGGAAATCTTTACATTTCAAATACTCCAGAGCAGGAAGCTGTTGAAAAATGGCTTGGAAAAATCCTGTACATGATCTGGGGCTGTTAAAGAAATCTCTGCTTACCAAAGGTCTCTGAGTCAACAGAAAGACAGCCAGACAGCAGCTAATTTGACCGAAGGCCAGAGGGTATAGCCCAGGAATGGGAGTCAGCAACAGAGAAATGGTCTAAACAGCCTGAAAGGAACAAGGGAAAAAGAAAGAAAAAGGGAAAAAAAAAAGAAAAACGGAAACAGTCACCTATAAATACAATCACTGGTTGTAGAAAAAAAAGGTACCTTTGGCTTGGGAACACCAGGGAAACACAAGGATTACAGAGAGAAAGAAAAGGGGGAGGAGAAGGACCAGCTAAACCACATGAACATGAATTTGGCAGTAGAGTAACAGTTGCTTTTTTTGGAAAAATATGCAAGTTTAACAAGCTAAGTATCAGCACACAGTCAGAGCCCGCCGGCAAGTGTGAAAACAGCACTCAGAGCTGCGGGCGGCTTACATGAAGGTCACAGTGTACCTACATCTGCACAGCTGAGAGGCAAACCAGGCAACCTGCTCCCAGGCGAGGCTCCTTCATCAATCCAGGAAGAAAAGGCTCCCACACTTCCAACGAATTCTACCCTACGTTACTAAAATTTACCTTATCTCTGAAAAACTACAGCAACAATGTTAAGGGAGTGGAAAAAGTATAAATTATTAAAATAAACTGCAGAAGACAGTATGTCCTAGCAAATACCAGGCTAGCTTTCTTTTTAAACATTATGAAAATCAGAACACGCAATGCAACAAATATCCAAACATTTGATAAAGATACATTCTGAAAATAGGAAAATAATCAGGGGAAAAGTGCATAAGAACAAGGAAGAAGAAAAGACTATGTATGGTAACCTATACTTATAATTTAATGCTTGTTCTTGTCAGATGAAGTCTTGCTTCCTCCCTCCCCCCCCCCCCCCCCCCCCCCCCCCCCCCCCCCCCAGCCGTGTTACTAAGAAGGTAAAATACCCACTTCTCCTATCCAGGAAAACTGATGCAGCTAATCTGTCCATTCCACATTTGTCATTTAATCTATCTGTTCATCAGACTAAAGCATCAGCCATCTTGCTAATTATCTCCTTGTAACACAGAAATTGAAAAAGCTGAAGAAGTCACCCTGAGGAAACAGAGTACCAGGGAAATGGGAAGAAAAAAATTCCAATGTTTGATACTACAATGAATAATACCTTAAATGTTCTATATCAGCAAATCACTGGTTTGCCTCAGATAACAAGATGCAAGACTTCTGACATCTGTCAACAGACCAAAGGGCAAAAGAAACAGTTTCAAAGGACACAAACCCCACATCTCTCCTCCTTCCAGTGAACTTTTTATTTTGAAATATGTTTATATCTCTGCATGAGCAATACCCAGGAAAACACTCAGAGAACTCACCACAGACCACCTTATTGTACACTGCTGTTTAGTTCTAGTTTTTAACACACAAGCATTTAAATTTTCAAGAAAATAGAGCAATCTCTCAGAAATCGTAACAATCTTTTACAGTGCTAAAACCATTTTCTTCTGGTGCAATTTTTAATCCATACAAATGTAAAACTACATTTACCATGATTAATGCATTCAACTTCATTCTCATGAAAGTGAGACCCACCCTAAATACTGCTTGCAGTCTTACAGTTAGCCTAGCTTTTCACTGCTCCATATTAGAGCTGTTCTGATAAGACAAATCTCTAATTCTCCCCACTTTTCAGCTACAGTTGAATCAAGACTCATTTAGAGTATTTGACCGGGCTAGCAGTTACCCAGAACTATTCAAGAGGAGATTCTAAAGCTTGCCTCATGAATGTCTAAGCATTAAAAATGTTAATTAGTGTTAATATAAACAAAAGTTTAACCTGGTGACAAAATCTCTTAACATTTTCTTGTCTATTAATACGAGCATGCATAAATAATCTAGTCAGATTACCAGGATTTCCTGAAAATCCTACAAAATCACTAACAGCATCCACAAAACACATTATTTAAGACCAGCAGCTCCTCCTACCAGCACACTGGGAAACCGCATTTAATCTTTGCATCAATTCTTCTAGGGCCATTTCTTCAATTTTCAGCCAGCATCTCATTTTCTGATAAAACAAAAAGAATCCACAGCAAACATGCTCCCCCTGCTCCAAGAATAAAGGCAGGAGGGTGGGGGAACCCCAAACCAGACCACTACAGCAGCGCTTCGCAGCCCTGCATTTCAATTACTCCATTCGGATTCCCCTTCAGCACAAAGGGAGGCAGGAGTACACGTTCCCTCCTGGCAGTGCTTGGGTGAGGCGGGCGCTGCTTGAAGCCAGAGCCGTGAATGTTAATGACGGCAGGACCGCTTATAACTTCTCTCCCCTCCTCTGCATATGGGTTTGCCCGCAGTGGAGCCCTCAAATGCCAGAATTAATGCGAAGCGGTGATTAGCCGACGTATCACCAGTCTCTCCCAGCCTGCAGCAAGTGCTGGGAAGGGCTGTGCTGAATCCACAGCTCAGCGAGAGAATGGCAAGCAGCTGGAGCTTGGAAAAAGCCCCATCCTCATCCTTATGTGAGCGCTATGCTCCTATTTCTACCTGTCTGCCAGTTGCTGCAGGGTGAGTAGCTGTGGAGGAAAATGCCTTTCCACTGACAATGCCAAGGTTATTCCACTCTTACCAGCCCGCATGAATGCCTTCATGTTCGGTTTGAAATGGTAATTTTTGAAGGCTTTCATATTTCCTTTAAATACCAAAGTAACCACAGCCACCTTCCAGACTATTTGGAGGGGCTTGACTGCCTAAATGTGCCACAACAGTCTCTGTAACTCTGTGTAACTTCCATGAAATCTGAATTATCTCCTTTAGGCAAAGGGTTTGTAGAGCCAGGATCTGTGGACTTCACAAGGTGTATGGAATATAGAGAAGAAAACTGCTGTAGAAGGTAGCAAGGAATAGCAAGCCTAACAGACTGTAAATTTCTATTTGCCATAGAGGGTACACTATCACTGGAAAACTTTTAGGGATACAGAAAATTCTACAAGACTGAAAGCTGTACAATGCCTCCCTGAAGAACGGCTCCTTGCAATTGCTTTTCAGTGCTTTTATACAGCCTGTTTTACAAGTTTCAAACTATGAAGCCTTTAAGACTTCCTTTTTTCAAGACTATCTCAATGCCTACTAAATCTCAGCATGATTCTCCCAGTCTTCTAATCATCCTACTGGTTTTAGCTATGTCCTCTTATATTTTAGCCATTAAAATAAATAAATGGTTAACTATGGCAAAACCAACAAAGGATGTTTTCCTGTATACAGTCCGTCCAAAAGCAGGACAATGCTTAAAAGAAATGCACTGTGTTATTTAGGATAAAGATCCTTTCTACGGATTATATACAGCATGCAAAAAGCTGTTCATAACTCTCAAAAATAACATTAGGGAGGGCATGAACTAAAAAAAAATAAAAATAAATAAATTAAGAGGACCCATCAATCTATCTGGGCTTCCTCTGTCAATAACATTAATTGAGATCATACTTAAATATTCATTTATTAGAAGCACCACATCATTTTAACTCCAAGGATGGGCTGACAGCAGCTCCATGTATTATATATGACAAGAGTCATATATATTTCCATTTGTATATTAATAGAAATTAAGAAATTAAGTCTTCAGTCAAGCATTTGCATAACAAATGTTACCACAGAAATATAGCACATAGTAGGAAATTTTTCATAGAATCAGAATGGTTTGGTTTGGAAGGGACCTTAAAGATTATCTAGTTCCAACCCCTTATCTCATAAGGTCTATCTTTCCATGGCATTTTCTCAATGAAAAATGAAAAGCAAGGTATAAATGTATCGATGAATTTTATCACATCAGCCAGTCAATTTTCAGGATCACATGCACATAAAATCTATTTATACTTGTGCAAAGTGAACGGAAAACTCTCATATGCTAGTTAAATCTCAGTTATACCAACATCTCCACTTTACATGTAGTTTCTACAACTTCAAACAAATTCAAAACACACAAGGCACAAGCAGAACATCAAAGCTAAAGGTTTCAGTTAGCTGGACTGAAAGTTAGTTTATCTAAAAGTAGGGGGAGTTTTGTAATCAAGTAGTTGTTTAATCATGTCCGTTCACAGAAATCAAGCAGCCCTGTCTGGAGTGATACAGTAACAAGTTTAGGTGCAGTTTCTCTACTGAAGGAAACAGTATGTTAAAGACGTTTAACCAGAATGTGGGATTAAGATCCCTGCTAGTTTGAAACTGGATCATCTGTGGTTTCATGAATAAACTTGAGTCAGGGTAAAGAAACAGACCTTAAACAAATTCAAACTCTCAACAAGAGGAGCCAGCTGAGCTTCCTTGCAACAAAAATCAGCCAGTATCTTACACTGTGCTACCTAAGGAATGAAAACAATTCTGGAAATGAAAGCCTCAGTACAGCTCAGGGACAAGCTACTGAAATTTTTATTCTCAAAGTTTGTACCTGATGCCCCACACCTCTGCAGGTCGTCACAGTGATTGCATTGGGGAGTTACACATGGCATTTCAGCCCCACACATCTCATGCTACATTAAAATTTGAAAGTAAAACAATTAATGTTCAGTTCCAGCACTGAGAGTCTGTAAACACAATAGGAAAGGTTTAGACTTTTCAGGTAAAATATGATTTTTTTTTCCTAAGAAAAAATTCAAGCTGCTTTTGGAATTCTGATTTTTTAACTTCTGATAACTTCTGGGGAAAAAAATCTTCAGCAGTCCTAAGGCAAGCCCCTGCTGCAACAGAAGAATTCACACTGAATTGTATAGCCTTGTTTAGAAACACTTTCACAAAGACATTTGAAGAAGACAAGCCTTTCAGTTCATATTAAACGTTTAAAATGCAGTGAAAACATTTTTGTCAAATGGTCTGTATTCCTATTTCTTTCAGTGCAACTGCAAAGATAATAAGCAGGGAACAAACGTATTGCAGAATTTAATCTCCAGTTCCAGGGCTACATGGATGTTTAATTCACCTGATTTCTGCAGGTTTGTATTTTTTTTTAAATGTCTATGAGGTTTGAATGCCAAAACAACATTATTTTTTTTCCTTCTGTACTCTACTTTGTTCCGGTTTTGGCTGTTGTTTCCAGCAAAGCCTGTTCAAACACAGCAACATCACACTGCTCTTAGTTTCAAACAGCTCCAGCCAAAAACCATTACCTAGTTTTTCAAGAAATTGTAGCTATTTTAAAAATGTTCCAGAAGTAAGACACAACCCTCTCATGTGAGCAGCCAAAGCAATACCCATAAGTCATTATAATAATGAAGTGAGTTTTGCCTGAGCAAAAGATACTTGCAACTATATAAATTTCTCTGCTAAGTTTACTTTGATCCCCATAATATCAGTAGTCAATGAGTTCCAAAATTTAATGATGTGCTCTGTGAAAAACTGCTTTTGTTTAAATTACCTTCCTGAAATTTTTCTGGTGCCCCAGTTTGCCTTTTGTGAAGCAGTGGAAAAAAAACCCCAGGAAATAAACACACTCCATTCACTTCCCCAAGCCATTCATGACTATACAGACCTCCACTGTAGGTGATATTATGTCACCTCCAATTGCCTTTTTTCTCTGACAGAAAATTTCCTACACTAATTAGTTCCTATTTGTACAAAAGCAACCCCATACCTCTTGACGGGCTTCACTGTGCCTCCACGTACCCTAATTCTGCTCTAACAAAGGGAACAAAATTGGACATGGTACTCAAGATGTGGGCACAGCAGAGATTATGCAGTGAAATAACAATTTTGTTGTTCTCGGGTTTCCCTCAGTGGTTTGTAGTGCTCTGTTTGCCTTTGGGACCAACACTGAGCGGTGACTGAGCTGCTGCTGTTTTCAGGGAACTACCCACAATCAGTCAAGGTCTATTACTGAGGGTAACAGCTAACTTAAAGAACAGCATTGTCATTTCTCAGATGTATTGCTCTGTACAAACAACTAATTTCACCCTTTCTACGGATCAGTTACTTAGCATCACCAATTTATCTTCCAACTGTTTGCATTCAGCACTGAACTTGGCTATTTTGAATAACTTCATGTTTGCAAATCTTATCTTTCCATGCTTCCTTTCCATTTCCAGCTAATTTTCCACAGAAAACTGATCACCTAAAGCAATTCTCTGTTTCTCATTTTTTAATCAATTATTAATCCACAAGAGGGCTTCCATTTAACTCATAGGAGCTTAGTTTCTCTAAGAGTCTGAGAGCAGCTGCAGTGGAAGAAAAAATATTTATAGACTATAAAGTAGGACTACAAGAAATTAAAACACATACAGGTTTTCCTGCTGCTTTGCATGGGTGCTACCACATTGCTTGCTATGAAAGGAACAGGCAGAGCATATGGATGGTTAATGATTATGCAGCTGAATCCTCTGCCAAACATCCCATACTGCTTTCCAGCAATATCACGTGGTCAGCAACAGGCAAGCAAGTCAGCCACACTCTTTTCTGGATGGTCCCAGTGTCACATGCCGCAAAACTCTATAGAGTATGTAAGCAATGAAGCTACAGGCATCCACATCACCACCACTGTCCTAAGACACTGCAGATGTAGCCAGAAAGACTTACCTAAGCTGGGCTCCTGCAGAGCGGGAAGAGACTCGTTAAATGTGCTTTTCATAACCTAGGTCCTCAGAGGTCCTACAAAAAACTTCCACATACACCCCCTGCACAAGAGTAATACTGATCCCTAGCTTTAAATAAAAGGGAAAAGAAAGAGGAAACAAGATAGTTGATATGAAAGATCCAAACAGAAAATGCATTTTTAACATTTCAGCCTCCTCTTGGCACCAGTTCTTCCTTCATGAAGAAAAGGGATTTTTCCCTTTTATTTTTCTGAATGACTGAGTTCTCTTGGTAATCAGCCCAGTTAGGCTTTATTATGTAAAGCATCTGGGATTTGAAACTCGGATTCATAAGCAGAGATGGCAGTATTCTGGCTTTGGCAACACCTCACTCTTTCACAAGGAGAAAATTGTTCCTAGATTCACAATCTCAAGGAATACAGAGAACTTTGCATTGTACAAGTCATTACCCTGCAAATACATGCAGGAAGGGGAAAAAAAAAAAAAAGTGGAAGTCTTTTCTTCTTAAAAACTTGACACTCAAAACACTCATACAAATCCAGAGCATGGGCAAGATTCAGAGACACACAGACACAGAGCTTTCAGATGTGCAGACACATTTAATAGATGGATTTCAACAAAACTATGCCTTGTTCTACTAATCCATTAATTTACCAAATCTCTACCAAGTTCTCAGTTTCAGATCAACCTCAAAAATATTTTCCTTTGATAAAGTAAGTGCCATACAGGGAAAAAAGCCCTAGAGCTGCTCTCCATGCTGCCCCATCTGGGATGTGTGTTTAGCCACACGCTGGGTCCAGGCTGAGGTGGTATCTAGACCAGGTACTCAGCAGTAAGGGAAAAGGTTCGCCCTCAACTTATTTCTATGTAAGTCCTTCCCTTCCCTTCTGTTATTGCTCAAGCCCATGGCTGAGTAGTAGTAGAAGATGGAAAAATGCAACATAGTCATTTCTATTTGGTGGCCTCTTCTCAAGCTCAGCCCAGTCTTGCTGCAGTCCAGCTCCCAGTACTTTCAGTTTTCTTCCCTAAACATCTTTTTCCTCCCTTATCAATTGCAATCTAGCCTCTCCTTAAAAAAATAAGATTAGTTCTTAAATCTTATCTTGTCCACTAACTCTTCTGAATTCATCTCTTATGTCGTATCTCAGTTTCACAATAGTGCAGCATTCCTTATACTTCTTTGAAGGTTTTTGTAGTTAGGCTCTTCAGCCTGAATGAACTTAAAATGATTGACCAGATTAAGGGTTTCAATACTTCATAGCATAACAGGCAGAGTCTTCTTTTTTACCAGCCTCCCTTACTTGTATGAAATGAATGAAATGTCATTTGAACCGCTTCCACTTATCTTCCAAAGAGCGCCAAGTTTCCCAATAACTGCTTCATTCAGTTCTTCTTCATCCTCCTCTTTTGCCACATGGGCTTAAGTAATCACTGCAGAGCCAAGAGCCCTGAAAGAGTTTATTTAGTGTAACACCTCCAACTGCCCCAGTTCTGCTGAGGGCTGTTCCAGCCTTTTATTCCTCCCCAGTCTGAGGAGCTAAACTACCCAGATGTGTGAGCAGCTGCACTCCTCTAAAAACAGGCATGGCAATCAATAAATGTTGCCTTTTTGCCAGTGCAATGCCAAGTAAGATCCTACCTTTCTAAGTTTATTGAGATGTCTTTATAGATGAAGAAAGCATTTTCTGTGGAAAGTTAGGAAGATGGAAGACTTGGAAGCATACAAGTAACTGGGAAACCAACTTACTGCAAACAGAATATGGAAAGAAATAAAATGTCAGTTATTTTGTTTTTGGAGGCACTTCTTTGGGTATGTATAATTAAAGGAAAGGCCACACAGGGGAAATTACTCAAACCAATATAAAAACGAAACCACAAGTACCTATTAGAAAAAAAGTTGAAACTGGGGAGCTCTTGTTTTAGGAGATCAGACATTGAAAGGTACCATGGTAATTAAATAGGTGGTAGTCTGGATGCAGAAATGTCATAGTCACATTTCCCCCCATACACACACAGTTAGTATTCTATATTTAACCACGGAAATTAAATCAAGGCAGAACATATACATCTTTTGCTATGTACTAAGCTTTAAATCAGCCCCTTTTTGTGGGTGTTCAGATTTGGTATATCAAGAAAAGAAAGAAGTGGCTATACACATCAAAGTTTACCAGGTTTGCCACTTGAGAGTCAGGGCTGATTTCGAACATTCTCAGGAAATTACTCTGTAACAAAATGTGATATTTAACTGTCACTTATAATCGTAAATTTTACATACAATCAGCAATCTAAAAAGTACTCCGAATGAAAGAAAGTTTGGTATTCCCAGACCATTCAGTTTGATTGCACAGAATAAAACTGAAGTGCTTACCCCTGAGGAACAGGCTGACAAGTTTTATCACAGATGAAAGGGTAGAAATATGTCAACTTTAATTCAGAACCTTTTTTCTAAAATGGGACACATCTTAAAATTTGACTGTCATTTTCCACTTCTATATCTTTAAAAAAGTAGCATTCACTGGAGCTTTAGGGTGTCAGAAAGCTTTTTCCCCTCCAGATAAGGAAATAGTGGAATACTCAGGGAATTAACTGAGTACAAGAGAAAATTCAGTTTGTGGTTGGGACTGGCTGAGTTGCCCACCTCTGACTGATGTGCCCCACAAGGCTATTTACTATTCTGCACCTGGGTGCTGGCTTCACTTCTAGACTGCACCCTGAATTAGGACTTGGCTTTGTCTGTCAAAATTTAAGTAATCTCAAAAAACAACCAGGAATAGAAAAATCATTTCCAACAACCAACAGCCTGCAGACAAAGAGGTCTAACCCTGAACGTGTTCTACAACAAGACTGGGATCTCTTGCCCTCACCACAAGGTCCTTCCTTTGGGTCTTTCACAACAGAGCTTGAAAACTTCTGTGTGTGTGTTTCTTTAGTAAGCCAGTTCCCCCACCTATTTTATTGCACATAATCCTCAATAAATAACATTATTTTCTTAGTCTGGTTATTTGTGTTAATGGATGCTCACTATAGGAGAGAAAGACCAGGTCAGATCTCATCAAAAGCGGCAGGAGATTCGAGGCAGGGGGAAAAAAAAAAAAAAAAAGGAAAAGAAAAAAAAGGTTTTGCCTTTTCACAACCTTTTCATTTTTGACAAGCAAAAATCACTATGTCCAGTTCAGAATGGTAAGAGTTTTCAAGGGGAGGGTTGTTGTTTTTATTAGAATATGAAATAGTGAACATTTTCTGACCTCCTACTTTTTTTTCCATGTAATATTTTTCACAGAAGATGCTATTTCCAAAACCAGCCAAATTAAATTGATCTTTCCTGGAAGCTGGTCTGCACAATAACTCAGTAGATGAGGAAAAAATGACTGCTTTTCAGTTTATAGTTTCTCTGCCTTCATTATGGTAAAGCTGTCAGAAAGGAAAATGTCATCTAGGCTTCCTTACATTGTAAGCCACATGCAAAACACTGTTTCATGCTTTCCTGAAAGACTGAGTTCTTGCTTTAATTGGCTTCTAAAAGCGTTGCTGTTAGTTTTGTTGAAGGACCACAGTCCTGAGTAGTTACTGCTTTTAAAAGAAAAAAATGTAAGCATGCCTGTATACATGTCCTTATTATTTTGATTATGTACTGCTGACACTTTTTCTTCTTTTCCCTTCTTCACTCTTAGAGCGATTTCCAATCCATAACAAGGATTCTTTTGAGATTGCCAAGCTCAATGCAAAGCTGTTTATTTTCACTTTTTTTTTGCCTTTAAAATTAAGTAAAAAGAAGTGTTTTTTAACAAAATATTTATTCCATAGAATAGGTTGCATGAGCTTCAATTTCAAGTATTTTTTTAAGCTTTGTAATACTTGGATACTTCAAAAAAGTATCTCTTGAGTTGAGTGGATCAAACCCACAAGTAAGAGCCAGCTCCATAAATCCACAAAGATTAACAGAGAAGGACAGGCTCACAGTGAGCCTCAATTCTGGAGCACAGTACATCATTTCTTATTCCAAGTCATGAGACATGATTGTTTCTATCCCTATCCAATGCTGTCAGGTCAGCTGCACAGTTATTGGTAACTAATAACCTCCAGGATGCACCAACTGGTGCACCAGAATATCTCCAACACCAATATTCTCAACAGGTGCTTTCTAATCATGAGCTCTTGCACTTCATTTTGTTGTCCACTGACTCATGTCATTTTTATGAGACCTAAACAAAGTCTGAAGTGAGAAACAGCAAGAGTATAGAACCTGAAATTTTGTTGAAATCTCAAGTTAATTTATGCAAATTTGTGTTCTCAGAGTTCTTCTCTTTACAAGACCAGTTTCAATGGGCTGAAAATCCCTTGCTCCTTCAGCTGCCAGCCCCCACCAGACACTCAGCAAAACGTTAGTGCTGTCCTGTCCCACACTTCATCCACTTACCCATCTGTGTTTACTTATCAGATGTAACTACCACATCCAAGACTGAACTGCAGCAGTCCCCTCAAAAGCTCAGTAGCAGAATGCCTACTGAAACACAGTTGTACAACTTGGATGTGCTGATTGATAGGGCATATCAACAATGTCAGTTTAGGTTCAGTTCATCAGGTGTTACTTGTGACATTAAAAAATATTACTAATAAAAAAATTCCAAAGTAGAACAAAAAATTTCAACAAAGTAAAAATATATTAATGTGTCAGACAAAAAAACACAACATCTCACACTATCTTTTTGTACATCTTCATATTTTTGTCATAGCATACAATGCTTCTGCATGCCTACTGTCAGGATGTTAGTCCTGGGAAGGACTTCAAAGAGAGAAAAAATTATGATACCATATGCCCCTTCCAAGACAGAAGTTATATAATGGATCACTCTCCAATCATGTTCCTGCATATTTCATGGCAAGGCCTGGATCTCTCAAGGAGAACATTTTGATTCTCTTCACCATCCCAGCTGAGTACCTAAGAAGAGCATTTTCAGAGATAAAAACTGTCAATGCATCAGCAGAGCACAGAAAAGCTGCAGGGAGAACAGGGAGGCTGGAATTATGAAATATAATTGAAAAGCTGTAATTCCAAACGGCAGCATATAGATGAGGCTTGAGGATGTCAGGTACCATGCACTGGAAGGCCTGACTTGAAATTTCAGCTATACTACACCAACGCACCTGGAAGGAAAAGTCTCTCTGGTCCCTAGAGTCTGATCTGCATTAGCATCCCCCTAAGAGCCATTTACTTCCTTCAAAATTTTCACCAACCCTTTAGAGAAACAAAGAGGCATTAAAGCATTAAGTCAATAGTCAACTTTGCATCTGTTGTTATTAGTATGGCTGGATCTGCCACTGCTAGGAGCACTGGCTACAAAAGGAAAAATCACTAAGGAACTTTGTCTGGCAGACACTACTGGATAAAACCAAAGAAACACAAAAATCAGACACCTAACAGTGGTGTGCTAATGCGTGATAGGCAAACAGCTCTCAAAAAAGTAGAAGTAGCTGTTATTAGATGGTTTAACTTTCATCTTATTGTTTTCATGGGATTAGGCAGCATGCTGTTCAAGGAACTGGACTCTGCTTTACTGTAGAATATATTTGTATTCATTTTCTACATTTTTAAATGTGTAGAGGCAACAAGGAGAGGTAGGATTGGATTCAGAAGATAGATTATGAATAGCAGCTGACATACAAATAATTCTTTCACTCTGCTTTTACCCCTTCACTTCCTCTCTCCCTGACATTTGCAAAGGAGTATTTAAAAATAAAGACTAGTTTCTCACAGAAAAGACAGAATCTGCCTGCTCTCCCTACCTTCTCAATCCCAGAGAGGCTCAGTTTGCAACTTAAAGCACCCAAAACAAATAATAAGAGAGTCCACGAAAACTTCAAGTCCTTTATAGAGAGAGAACTCTTTTTAAAGATGTATCTCAGCAAGCAGCATTATCTTGGGGAAACAGAGTATGGTCTCAGATTTAAAGGTTGTTTAATACTCATTAATAAAATCCAAATGCAAAGGACCTTGTGACTAAACATATATAATTTCATGTGAACAGCTGCCTCCATTTAGAGAGGAAAAGGAGTTTATGAAACATTTAAAAGCCTATTTTCGCAAGCAATCCCACCATGGAATTACTGCCAGATGTCTTTATGATATTTGACAAGCTACAGACAATATTTTGTCAACATGTGTTAAGTGTTTTTCTATGCAGTGTAGTCTTCCCAGTACTATATGTTATTTTTCCAATATATATAGGAAACTATTTTACTACATGAAAGACAGTCTCAAACGTGACTTCTACCTCATGTACTTGTGACCCAGCTACACACAAGAAACCAAATTAAACATACCTGCTGAAAATCTGCAATCTTATGCAGTCCTTGCTTAAAAGACTTACTCTTTCTTAAAGTATAATAATGCAAGTAAGTTTTAAATTAAATCTGACATAATTAAACAACCACACTGTTGCACAGATTTGGTTTTGGCTTGAACAGGGGAAGCTAATCATAAGCATAATTAAAATCTTTTAACACAATATATGAAATCACTCCTCTCACAGCCAGAACAAAAATACTAATCTATGAGAACATACATATATCCCATATTGAATTACTTAAGTACAAATAAAACCAATGCCCTGCCAAAATCCTATTATGAGGCATATGTACCAGCAATTCCTTTCAGCAGCTCTCTGATCTCCAGGTCCAAAAAAACAGCTAAGACTGCAACAATATGCGAACAATAGCACTGAGCTTTAAAAGGCAATGCTTTAAAAATAAATGTTCAGAAAACTAGATGCTGTAATAAATACACACATACACTATGTTCAGGCTTGTAAATACCAACCTTTCCTGTTGTTCTGTTCAAAATCCAAGGCATGCTGCACATCTCCTTTGATCAGGTGTTTTTTGTGAGAACAGCATAAATAACACAGCATTTGAGCAACAAATGTAGTAAAAAGGTCCAAGTGTGCATGTTGAATTCTTCTTAAATGCAGTAGAACTGAGGCTCAATGCAGTGCATTGAGCTTCCACAGCAAAACTGTTTCCAAGGAAACCAATAGCTGCAGGTGTTTTCCCATATAACAGTGAAAGAAAAATCATCAGTGAGAGGACTTGTTTACTCAGTGTTTTGTTCACGTATTTGTTTCTGAACAATTACAAACTATTCCAAAAACTCTGTTAGAAGACCATACTACATTAAAAATAGTTTAAAAAAATCTTCCTTTACATGTAACCTTACTGGACAAATGCTGCTAAAGGAAACATGCCACATTTAAGTGTTTTCCTCCTTACCCTCTTTCAGTCTCCTCTGCCAAAGTGACCTGCCTCCCCTGTTTTGTATCCTTCAATAAGAACATGCAAAACTCACCCTGTATTATGGGGTTTCATCCTAAAAGGTGGTCCAACAACTAGGTAAGGCCCCACCTTCCAAGGAACAATGCTGACTTGAAGAGGCTACAGGAATGCCTATTCCTACCATATGGCATACTTTTGCCAAATTGATGGTAACTCTGTAGCATGACACATGACTGACATAAATATAAATATTTAGTAAAACCATAAAAAAGATAGTAAGGTAGAAAATCCACTTTCCCTGCAGTTCTCCCACAGGACATTAAAGCTATAACTCAAAATTACACACAGAGTGCGTACTTCTCATTTATGTCACAGATTCTCAAGCCAGTATATAAAAATAAAAACATTGTGGGAGCTGAATCTTAGTTTTGAAAAATTAGACCCCTTTTGTCTGGATAAGATACCAGAATATTTACCATTACATGTGAGCCCTGAAGGCTTTTTTCCCCATTGTCCTCTTTCAGTGTTATTGATTCAACAGCAACATCTACTGGGCATAAAAGGGCAAGATTCAACTTCTTAAAAGATATTAAAGGGCCAGGCACAGCAGAAGGAAACACAGCATCTATGTCTGGATACTTTTCCCAGTCACTGCAAAACCAGAACTGAAAGGAACAAAACTTTAAAATATGCATTTGCTCTCTCCTCACCCCTCCAAAAGGAAAACAAACCCAACAAAAAGATAGATAGAAGAATAGCACTGACTTCTGTTTGCCATTTGTTGAGAAAATATTTATGTTACGTCTTGAGGAACATTAGATACACTGGGTTAACAGAACCAGCTGACAGGAATTCTGCCAGTAAAATATTCAAACAATCTTCAAGTTCATGCACTGAAGAGCTTTATTACACATATTTTTTTGTTCTTTAAATCTATTTACCCTCTTTGTTAAAGAATTACACAAATAAAAATATCAAAAAACAAAACCCCAAAACAGACCCCCCCCCCAAACAGAAACCTAAACAAACAACAACAAAAGACAGCCAAATAGCCATGACTAATAACCATCAAGATCAGATGAAGCAGAGGTTCTTCAAAACTTCGTGGAGAGCTAGATGAACACATGTGGATCTACTAAATGCTAAGAACAAGGATCCCAAAGGATTTTGGCCTAGTGACACCCAGAATTTTCCTTCCATAGCAGAAGCTACAGGGGTCTAAATTCCCTAAGTAGAACACAAGAATTGAGGTCTTGTGTGTGGGACACAGGACAATCCACATTTCTGAAAGCTCCATCTAAGCCAGCCAAAGAAAACAACAGAGGGGCAGCTCAGCTCCATCCTTCTTTCTAACTTTCTGCAGAGACTAGCATTTCATCTGCTTGCCGAAAGGCATGCATTATGATCAGGGTTCACAATCACAGCCCTTACTGGCTTTCAACATCAACACAATTCCTTCTCTTAAAGTCTAATCAGATGGGAACAGGATCCCTTCAAACACTGTTTATGCATCTCATAGCAAGTGATTCAATGCTACTGGAAATAGAAAACAAAACTCAAAGACTCTCATTTTAGTGAATATTGACTCCTTCAAGATAATGACTTTACTTAGGAAGACCCCAGCAATTGGTCAGCTGGGCATCCTCCCAGCCCTCTCGGCTGAAGAGGAAACTGCAGAACATTCTCTATTTCTCTGCAAATACTCCCGTCACTTCACTGTGACCTATGTCAGGAACCCAAACTCCTCTGTATCCAGACAGCATGAAGCTGACCATGTAAGCTTTTGAGAAGCTCAGCACGGTCACCTAGCAATCTAAGAGCATGGCACACACCAAATTGCAGGCAGCCTTCTCAAGAAGGCAGCAGCTCTGGGCAAAGTCAAGGGGACCCATCAATACCAAGTAGCTCAATCCTCACCAGTAAAATACTGAAGCAATTACAAAGAGAATGAAGGACACCTCTTGGACTTAAAACATCTAAATGCTACTGAAGTGCCCTGAACACTGGCTCTTCTCCCCTCTGTTTCTAGTAAGCCTCTTTCTTTGCAGTGCAGCAAAAAAACAAGGGCAACAGCCCTGAGCAGCCCCACCAGCTGTTAAAACGGGAAGACAACTCAGCTGCTCCCTTCAGGTCTGGTCCTGGCTGCACACGTGTATGCCATTCTGATACCTTCTAGAATCATATTTATAGCCTTCCTATGTAAATGTACTTTGCAATAGCAAAAAGGGCAAGATTAGACAATTCCTGTTGAATGAAATATGCCTGGGTGTGTGACACAGCACACAGATGGAATAGCAGATTTCAATATGCAGAAAGGTTCTAGAACATACATGTTCAAAAATGAGACATGATTGTCCAAACAAGCAATAAGGAGGGTGGGGGGAGTGAACCAACTTAACACCTGTAGCATGGCATTTTTGCAGTATTATTTCCCCACTCCTCCGCCTGCAAGCCCTGTTCATGTAGAAAAAGGAACTTCTGGGATTTCTCCTGGGGAAAAAAACTTCCCTCAGCATACAGAGTGCTAGTGAACAGGACTTCAGGCAGCACTAAGAGATCTCACTCTGCTTCTAGGCCTAGCAGCCTTGTTCCAATTAGATGTTTTTGCAGGTCCTGACAGCATTACAAAGGTTTCCAATACCATCTCTGCACATACACAACCTCACACATTTATCCACACACCCCAATGGAAACAGAAGCTGCCAGCAAGACTGCCTTTTTTTTTTTTTTTTTCCTGAGGACCTCTCTCCACCTCACAGGAACAGCAGCAGAGACAACACTGATGTGGTCACCCTGGAACCTTCACCTTTTGGACAGGTTTCCTTGGCAGCAGTTAATCCCCTGCAGCTTATTTTTCACTCAACCTGTCATTTTCAGTGTAGCTGTTTTTACCCAAGAAGAGATTCTTGGATGGAAGTCACACACGCTACAAGGCTACCACAGAGCCTTTCCTCCCTCCCTCCACACACTTAGTAATTATCAAAATTACATTTCCCCAGGTAAGCCTTTGCAAAACAGGTCACACAAATTTGACAGCAGAAAGCTTAAACTGACAGACTGCAGATTCAGTATCAAATTTATTCCCTCCTCTGTATATAAAATCTTGTGTAGAAATAGCCAATGTATTCAGTGCTGCTAGAGTCCCAGAGTAGATCTTCCCACAAGAAATCTGTGAGCTGATGTTTAATATTTTATTGTACACAAAGGTTAAAAATGTACAGAGGCCTGTAAACACCACCTTTAATCAAGCCTTACCAGGTCATTACTATACACCTGACAAGCTCCTAAATTAAGCTACCAGTTCAGTCAGCTTGCTTTTAATATTGATGCCACTTCAGTGACCATTTAACAAGCTTGCAGCCAGTCCGGCATTATGGAGACCCCAGAAAACAATGGTTTAGCTCCTTCAGCATCTCTTGAGCACACCATGTTCAGCTACTAGGGGTCAAAATTTCCCCCAAGGAAATATGCATGACTCCAGGGGAAGTCACACAGGCCTGAGAGGAACTTCAGCCAGAAGTCACATGCCTTAAGCAGGAAGTGCTGCTGGGTGTCTGACTCCAGCTTTGTCTACCACCTACCTAGCTGGTGGCTGAATAAGGTACCTGAGTACCAGGGCACCATAATGTACAACATGGGGAAAAAAAGAGGAAAAAGAAAAAATGAATGCAAAGTAAACATTCTGAATTTCTTTCCAAAGGAGCCACCTGTGTGTCTTGCAGCATTAATGTGTCCTTTTCTTCCCGGGCACCACACATATAGCATATTATATTATGAAATCCCTGATGTGTGGAAATTCTAGGGCAACTTCCTTGCTCAGCTGTGAATCTGGGCTTGGACCAGAGGAATTTAGGGCTAAATTTGTCCCATATAGATGGAGAATATAGGAGCTAGTGCATCCTCATAATTTTCATTAGAGATCCATAAGACAGAGCAAGGGGGCACATCAGAAATGTCAGAGGGAAAGGGAAAGAAGGATGGCCAAGAGGAAAGATCATGAGGGGAGAGGAGAGGTGGCCGTGAGGGAAGATCATGAGGAGAAAGGAGAGGCTACCATAATGGAAGGTCAGGAGGGGAGAGGAGGGATGGCCATGAGGGGCCATTGTGAAGAGGGAGGAAGGGAGGATGTAAGGGAAGATCATGAGGGGAGTGAAAGGCATTTGTGGAGGGAAACCATGAGGCGATAGGAGGGGCAGCCATGAGGGGTGAGGAGAGATGGCCATGAGGTGCCATCGTGAGGGGAGACAAAGGGCAGCCATGAGGGAAGATCATGAGGGAAAAGAAGGGGAGACCATGAGAGAAGATCACGAGGGGAGAGAAGCGGTAGCCATTAGGTGAGACCATGAAGGGATAGGAGAGGTGACCATGAGGAGAGATCATGACGGGACAGGAGGGGTGGCCATGAGGGGAGATTGTGAGGGGAAAGGAGGGGCGGCCATGAGGGGAGATAACAGGTGGCCATGAGGGGTGAAGGGCCATCATGAGGGGATATCATGAAGGGAGATTGTGAGGGGAGAGGAGGGCAGCCATGAGGGGTGAGTGGCCATCATGAGGGGAGATTCTGAAAGGAGAGGAAAGGTGGCCATACCGGAGAATCATAAGGGGGGAAGGGCTGTTGTGAGGGAAGATCATGAGGGAAAAGGAGGGGCAGCCATTATGGAAGATCTTGAGGGGAAAGGAGGGGCAGCCATTAAGGGAGATCATGAGAGGAAAGGAGAGGTGGCCATGAGGGGTGAAGTGTGGTCATGAGGGAGAGGAAGAACAGCCATCAGGGAAGATCATGAGGGGAGACAGCAGGTAGCCATGAGGAGTCAAAGGCAGTTGTAAGGGATGACCATTATGGGAGATCATGAGGGGAAAGAAGGGGCGGCCATGAGAGAAGATTGTGAGGGGGAGAGGAAGGGTGGTCATGAGGGGATTTTGTGAGGGGAAAGGAAGGATAGCCATGAGGGGATTTTGTGAGGGGGGAGGAGGGGTGGCCCTGCCATGAGGGATGAAAGGTGGTCATGAGGGTATATCATGAGGATAGAGGAGGGGCGGCCATGAGGGGAGATTTTGAGGGGAAGGGTGGCCATGAGGGGGTTTTGGGAGGGGAAAGGAGTAGCAACCAGGAGTGGAGAGCATGAGGGGAGATCACAACAGGAGAGGAGGTGTGGCCATGAGAGGTGAAGGGTAATCATGAGGAGAGATAGTGAGGGGAAAGGGTGGGCAGCCATGAAGGAAGATCATCAGGGCAGAGGCGGGGCATCCATGAGGGAAGAACATGAGGGTAAAGGAGTAGCAGCCATGAGGGGAGAGCAAGGGAAGTGATGGAGTGTGAGAGGTGGCTATGAAGGTTAGGGGAGGAAGCTATACAGTGTGGGCTACTATGCAGGGCAGATGAGGGGTGACTGCAAGTGGAGATCATGAGGGATCTCCGCCTTAAGGGGAGATCAGTTTGCTGTTAGTGACATGGTTTAGTGGTGGGCTGGGCAGTCCTGGGGTAACAATTGTACTTGATGATTTTAAAGGTCTTTTTCAACTTAGTTGATTCTACAATTCTATACTAATCTGCTCAATAAGTAGTTTAGATGACATTCTAAGACTAAAAGCAATAAGCTAATTATGTGTAACAAATAATTTTAAGGAATCACAATTTTTCTCATGTACCTTATGATCAACAAATAGGCTTAAACAGATCTGATAAACTGAGCTGAGAAAAATAAAACTGCTCACTAAGTAACTTAAATTGCATGTCCAAATTAAATAAACTCTCCTTGGCCTCTAGCAATTAAAACAAACACAATATCTTTAGCTGGAGGAAAGGTTTTCATTTGACAGCTGGCTATTTAACTAATTCTAGTCAATGCTAAACAGCACAATTTTCATCAGCAAAGAAACCCAGCCATATCAGTATGCATCTAGTCTGCAGTTTGTACCTATGAATAATCAACAAAAAGGGTTTCTAGACAGCTCTTCATTTTCAGTGGTAGGAAGATGTCTATGCACTTTACTTGTGGCCATAAAACCTACTGTAGTCATAGCAAAATGCAAAAATAGACCTAAAAAAAACCACAAACCCCATAACCCAACTCTTAAATAATTTATTTCATTATTTTCAAATATTACAGTTATCTAAACTCCCTCCTCCTACGTAGTGATGGTTTACTTTCTAAACACTCAAAGAGAGTGCATTGAGTAACTGGAGCAAATCTGTTCATTTGCATGAAACAGCCCTCAGTAATTCCTCAGTGCCAGAGGCAACAACCGAACCCAACATCTAATCTGGGTATTGGCTAGAACAGAGGCAAAGCAGCTCATTTCCATGACAAACAGTCCAGCTGGAAACCAGTGAGTCAGTCTAACCCACCACTTTTTACCCCTGCAGATGTGTAGATAGATGACACTGAAATTATAAGGGAGCCCATGAAACTTTGTAGCTTAGATGCTTTCTACTGCACCTATGCAAGACCTATTGTTTACATTCCCTACTTCTCCATCTTCATGGCCCTAAGGACTGAGTGCCAAACCCAGTAAGCAGTCTGCTGCTACAGAAGCAGAGGAGGCAAAAGGCAAGGAAGAACCCCAAACTTGCCATGTGACAGCTCGTCATTACACCAGGGCATATGGAAAGCATGAGATGTCTAAGGTCATGCACTACCCTGTAGGACAAACAGGCCGGTTTCTATAACAGAGTTTGTTTTTTCCTGTTTAGATATTATAATCAAGCAGATTTTAAAATATATCCACTGCCTTTAGACGTAGCAAAATGGGATTTATAGAATGCCTAAACAGGTTGGACATGTAACCCCTCCTGAATTTCAATTACACTGCTGCCTGGGCATTTTTCCAATTTCTCTGGAGCCACCTAAGGCACTAAAAGCACAAAGGTACTCATGTCAGGAGCTAAACAGAATTGACAGAGCTTTCCTACTTTAGTTTCAGCAAATATCTAGTATTTCATCCTACATGGAGAATACCTGAAAAGCAAAGCATGATTTAAATCAAAAGAGAAAGATCCATTACATTCAGAGGCATCACAAAAGCTATTAATTTTCATAATAAACTAGATGTTATTGCTTTATCTTCTGATTAAATGGCTATATATTTCAAGTAGGTTATAAACAAAAGGATCCATAACTATATAATATTGAAATATATAATATATAACATATATATATATAAAATTAACTTTTACTAGCTTAATGTTGCTAGAGAATAATTTCCAACCTTCAATGCAACATAATGCCACCATTTGAGGAAACTCCAAATTTCAGTTTACATACATCACATTTTTACCATGAAAGTGTTCAGAACCCCATGGAACAAAGCAGGTATAGCTTCCCCCTAACATCATCTTAAAAAGTCCTTGCTTCTTTGTACAGATTATTGGTGTTTGCCTCTCGTTTGGCAAAGAGCTCTGCAAGCAGACACTCAGGCTGGCAGAACTCCAGCTATACCTCCCAGGTTCATGTGATCTCACAGCTAACAAGGAACCCTAGTCAAACTCTTTCAGAAAAAAGCAAAAGACTCCCTAGGAAATGAGAGAATAGAAAGGGAAAAATAACAAAGGCTGTGGCTGGGCCACTTATTACAACAGAAAACAAGAAGAAAAGTATAAGGAAATGCAACAATGCAGCAAAGGTATTTCCAGGACACCTGGTACACCATTAAAAGTTGTGATGGATTAGTATAAGCTGTTGCAGCACACAGTACTTGGAACATCTCCTGAAAATCTTTTCCCAGTTGCATTCAAGGAACTTTGAAGAAAAATTATAAATGCTTTCATACCTTTACTATAGCTGCAGATGGTACCAGAAATTCTTCAACTTTATCTTAGTGGCCTGGCCAAAAAAAAAAGACAAAAACAAACAAACAAAAAAACCAAACCAACCAAGCAGCTAATAAAGGCTAAGTTGAATTTCAGGCAGTTGGTGTAGGAGATAGCCACACAGACAGAAAACAAACAGCAAAATTCAAGTGTGGCACCGAATTATCTACATGTGTAGACATATATGTATTCAGGCACATAAGACATATATGTATTCACATATACATGTACACACAGTCTCTGAATATTATTGCTGACATTACCGAAACACCTCTCCATGCCTCATTTTTAGCTGCCAATGCCTTTTTACACTAATGGAACTTTTCTGCTCTAACTTCTGGAACTGAATGCTGTTAGCTGAGCAAGAAGTTATTTTTATATATTCCATATTTGCTGTAATTCCCAGGAAAGAAGGAATTAGAGTAAGATGTTTAATATTGATTTAAGAGACTGGTTAACGTGCATAGCTTAAAAGTCTTAAGACAAAAATCATGACAAGACTCCTACTGATTTTAATCAGACTGGGATTTCATTGCTCTATTACTTAAAGCAGCAACAGGGTTTACCATGTAAAAGTTCTCCTTTCCATGTTGTTAGATAGATTATTCCAATCAGCTTTGAATGTGTCTCATTTTGAGGAGTTAAACTCATAAGAGTTTGCCAAATTCCTCCAGTAGAAATTTAATTTCATAAAAAGCAGCTCTTTTAACTAACACATTTTAAACTTTAAACACATGCTGAGTCTGACAGCAGTCCTACAGTGGCCATTGAAGGAACAAGTCTGTAAAGACATTTGTTCATAAAGTTGAGTTCCACTGTAAGCAAACAGGCATGAACAGTGAGAAATGCTAACTGTGCACACATAATAACTGTTAGATCTTACTCGGACATGTACTTCATATTAATTGAACTGCTAGTACCAAACAGAAAGCTCAGCATGGCTATATATACCAGGGACAACGTAGGCTCCCTCCGGAAGCTATCGGGAGAATAGGCTACACAGGATTTGGAGAAGGCTGAGGTTCTGAACGGCTTCTTTGCCTCAGTCTTCACTGGCAAAGGCTCGGACCGCACCACCCAAGTCTTGGAAGATAACAGAAAGGGATTTTATGGGTATGTAGTGGCTAAAAAACAGACTAAGGACAATGTAGGCCCCCTCCGGAAGCTTTCGGGAGAACTGGCTACACAGGACTTGGAAAAGGCTGAGGTTCTGAATGGCTTCTTTGCCTCGGTCTTCACTGGCAAAGGCTCTGACCGCACCACTCAAGTCTTGGAAGGCAGATGCAGGGAATGTGAAAACCTAGACCTTGGGCCCACTGTACGAGAAGATCTGGTTCGAGACCATCTTAAGAACCTGAATGTACACAAGTACATGGGCCCTGATGAAATCCATCTGCAGGTCCTGAAGGAGCTCTCAAATGAAGTTGCAAAGCTACTGCAGGGATGCTGGGGAGGGACTATTCATTAGGGACTGTAGTGACAGGACAAGGGGTAACGGCTTGAAACTTAAACAGCAGAGGTTTAGACTGGATATAAGGAAGAAATTCTTTACTGTTAGGGTGGTGAGGTACTGGAATGGGCTGCCCAAGGAGGTAGTGAATGCTCCATCCCTGGCAGTGTTCAAGACCATGTTGGATGAAGCCTTGGGTGATATGGTTTACTGTGAGGTGTCCCTGCCCATGTCAGGGGGGTTGGAACTAGATGATCTTAAGGTCATTTCCAACCCTAACTATTCTATGATTCTATAAGACAGACACAGGGACTATGAGAATGAAGACCTTGGGCCCACTGTAGGAGAGGATCTGGTTCGAGACTCTTAAAAACATGAACGTGCACAAGTCCATGGGACCTGATAAAATCCATCCGCAGATCCTGGAGGAGCTGGCGAATGAAGTTGCTAAGACACTATCCATCATATTTGAAACATCATGGCAGTCACGTGAAGCTCCTGATGGCTGGAAAAAGGGAAATATAACCCCTGTTTTCAAGAAGGGGAAAATGTATGACCCAGGGAATTACAGACCAGTCAGTGTCATCTCTGTGCATGGCAAAATCTGGGAGCAGATTCTTTTGGAAGGCATGCTAGGGCACATGAAAAAGAGCAAGGTGATGGCTTCACTAAGGGGAAATTCTGCCTGACCAATCTGGTGGCCTTCTATGATGGGGCTACAGAAATGATGGACAGGGGTGGAGCAGTTGACATCATCTACCTGGACTTATGCAAAGTGTTTGATGCTGTCCCACACGACACCCTCGTCTCTAAATTGGAGAGACATCAATCTGATAGGTGGACCTCTTGGTGGATAAAGAACTGGCTGGATGGTCGCACACAATGAGTTGTGGTCAACGGTTCAATGTCTGGCTGGAGACCAGTAATGACTGGTTTCCCTCAGTGATCAGTGTTGGGACTGGTTTTGTTCAGTATCTTTGTCGGTGACATGGACGGTGGGATTGAGTGTGCCCTCAGCAAGTTTGCCGATGACACCAAGCTGTGTGGTTCGGTTGAGACACTGGAGGGAAGGAATGCCATCCAGAGGGACCTCAACACGCTTGTAAGGTGGGCTGATGCCAATCTCATGAAGTTTAACCATGGTGTAGGAAATAGCCACACAGTGCAAGGTCCTACAGCTGGCTTGGAGCAATCCCAGGCACAGCTACAGGTTGGCCAAAAAGGAAATTCATGGCAGTCCTGCGGAGAAGGACTTGGGGGTGTTAGTCAATGAGAAAATGAACATCAGCCAGCTTCAGTGTGCACTCACAGCCCAGAAAGCAACCATATCCTGGGCTGCATCAAAAGGAGCGTGACCAGCAGGTCGAAGGAGGTGATCCTGCCCCTCTACTCTGCTCTCGTGAGACCTCACTTGTAGTATTGTGTGCAGTTCTGGTGTCCTCAACATAAAAAGAACATGGAACTGTTGGAACAAGTCCAGAGGAGGGCCACGAGGATGATCAGGGAACTGGAGCACCTCCTGTATGAAGACAGGCTGAGAAAGTTGGGGCTGTTCAGCCTGGAGAAGAGAAGGCTGCATGGAGACCTCATAGCGGCCTTTCAGTGTCTGAAGGGGGGCTATAGGGATGCTGGAGATGGACTATTCATTAGGGTCTGTAGTGATAGGACAAGGGGTAATGGGTTCAAACTTAAACAGGGGAAGTTTAGATTGGATATAAGGAAGAAACTCTTTCCTGTGATGGTGTTGAGGCATTGGAATGGGTTGCCCAGGGAAGTTGTGTATGCTCCATCCCAAGCGGTGTTCAAGGCCAGGTTGAATTAAACCTTGAGTGACATGGTTTAGTGTGAGGTGTCCCTGCCCATGGCAGGGGGGTTGGAACTAGATGATCTAAAGGTTCTTTCCAACCCTAAATATTCTATGGTTCTGTGATTCTGTATTTCAACACTCCCACAGTAAAATCCAGCCAGTCGTTCACGGGCAAACCACTGTCACCAAGCAGCCAAAGGGATCTTAAGTCCTATGCTCATAGATAAGAAAATAAACCCCAAATCACTCCTCCTTCAGCATTATGACAGATACCACCAGGGATAGCAATAGCTCTCAACTCTGTGCTGGACCCTGTATCACTAAGTGGCTTGTGTATTACAGCTTAAGGTATCCTTCCCCCGTTGGCTTGTATTTAAAGGCAAGAAAAGCTCTGGGCTATTTAGCATCTGCACAGACATGCTGAGATCTGTTCTGAATACAAGTCCACTATCTTCATTCCAGAGAAAATGTAATAGTGTTAATAAGATGACAGCACACTGTGTCACTCCCATGAAAATCAGTCTTGTCACAAGTGCATATGGAATTCTAACACACAAGAAATCTCCAACTGCCTCACAAATTATGGTCTTAACTTGACTTTTTTAAGGTTTTTTTTGTGTGTTTTTTTTTTGGGGGGGAAGGTAAGTGAACAACCTCAACAAAAATACTTGCTATGGTTTTCATAGGCTTATTTTCTACATACACCTGCTAATTGTATTAATCTAGTTTATAAATAATCCCTTCAAAAAATCAAACAACTTTACATCAAGCTGTTACTTGAGTTACACTCTAACATACAAAGCTTTGCAAATTAAAATTTCAGTGAAATACTGAGTATGATAAAACTTCTTGGAGAATATAAACGAGCTCCAAGAATTGACAAACTTTCCAAATATATTGCATGAATGAAGGACTTCTCAGAAAATGCACTGGCATTCTCTGAGCAACTTCTAAGAGATCATTTTAAGTTTCTTATTTTTTAGTTTTTTTAAAAGGTTGCATTTGTAGTTATTAAGGGACAGAATGAACTCAATCCAAACAGCGCCAGCTATTGTTTTTCTGAAGAGTCATTTGATTTGAAACAGTATATTTTAACAGTGAACACCTACAATATTTCCCAACAATGAACACGTACAATGTTTCCCTCATACATTACTACTGAAATCTTGTATTTATGCAGTTGCAACTAGTGGAAGAAAGAGGCTAATGTGTACAACTGCAGTGATATCCTAGGTTCAGAGTATAACTGGAGTTAACCAGGATGTACAAATGTTTTACACATAGCGTTGGTTTTTCCCCAATTTTGATGCAGCAACTTGTGATCTTGATATTGTAACCTGACCACACTATTCCAGACAGAATCACAGAATCCCAAGGGTTGGAAGGGACCTTGAAAGATCATCTAGTCCAACCCCCCTGCAAGAGCAGGGTAACCTAGAGTACATCACACAGGAACTTGTCCAGGCGAGCCTTGAATATCTCCAACATAGGAGACTCCACAACCCCCCTGGGCAACCTGTTCCAGTGCTCTGTCATCACTCTTACAGGTAAGAAGTTCTTCCTGATGTTAATGTGGAAACTCCTATGCTCCAGTTTACACCCATTGCCCCTTGTCCTATCACTGGATATCACTGAAAGAAGCCTAGCTCCATCACCCTGACACCCATCCTTTACATATTTGTAAACACTGATGAGGTCACTGCTCAGTCTCCTCTTCTCCAAGCTAAAGAGACCCAGCTCCCTCAGACTCTCCTCATAAGGGAGGTGTTCCACTCCCTTCATCATCTTCGTGGCTCTGCACTGGACTCTTTTAAGCCATTCCCTGTCCTTCTTGAACTGAGGGGCCCAGAACTGGACACAATATTCCAGATGCGGCAGAGTAGAGGGGGAGGAGAACCTCTCTTGACCTACTAACCACACCCTTTCTAATGCACCCTAGGATGCCATTTGCCTTCTTGGCAATGATGTTGCAGCAGCTACATAATTCAGTCAAAGCTGACAGCTTCAGTAATGCCATTGAGCAGTGCCTGAAAGGTGTTTATGTATGGAAAACAATGCAATTTTACATTCTGAGACGATACCACGCACATTTCTTTCAAGGAATACTCTCTTCCAAGATTACATGAATTTAACAGGCATTTCAAGTTCCTGTGAGTGCAACAGCTGACTGTGTGGTTTGCAGCACTGTTGCACTGTTAAAAGTGTTAGAATTGGCACATCGGTCAGTCAGATATATTTTCAGATGCCTTGTAATTTCTCATTCAAAAATCCTAGAAATCATGTAAAATGATAAAAAGACACCCAATTTATAATTTCAAGTGGGATAAATTTTTCTACTCATGAAGGTACATCTACTCACGAAGGTACATTTACTCATTAAGGTACTCAGGAACA
Organism: Melopsittacus undulatus; assembly: GCF_012275295.1. NCBI lineage: Eukaryota > Metazoa > Chordata > Aves > Psittaciformes > Psittaculidae > Melopsittacus > Melopsittacus undulatus. Next base: position 60,012,768 of record NC_047528.1, on the reverse strand, counting down.
TTTGGACCAGGGAGACTTAAGACAGCAGTCACCTGTATCCTTGGATTCCTCAAAACCTGGGCAGAGTCATGATAGCTCCCTTACTTTTGTAAAGGCTTCAGCTGTAGCACCCTCATGGCTTTTTGCTACAACATCAGCAATTACAGTTCCCAAGATGTCACACTAACATATCTAGGTGCCACAAAAGGCTTCCTCTGTTTCCCTATTTCTTTAACATGGCAGGAGGCTAAAATAACCTGTGTGAAAAGACTATATTCAGAACAGATCTGAAAAGAAGAAAAAACAACCAAAGATGTCCACCATTTGAAGGGTTTCATCTTTAGAGCAGAAACGCCCCATTCCAAAAAAACCCAAACCATGTCACTGTGTAAACAGGCCTCCAAGCACAGCACTCCTGAAGTCCAACCTCAAACAGGTAGGACAACTTAACAGGCACTGAGAAATTACAGAAATACTGTATTTTTATTTTTTTACTTTTAAAGACTAAAGACTGCCTTCCATGCCTCCATCCCTTCCCCTTAATCTTTCCATTTTCCAACCTCTTCTAATGACAAGAGGGGGAAAGGCATACAATTTGAAATGAGGCAAGAGCGCACACACAAGTTGGTCAGATGTTATTATGCTTCCATCTTGGTTGTACTCCACCTCAAGCTGAATTTTGCATGCTGCTTTACCTATAACTTTCAAGCTCAGCTTTTAAGCCTTCCAAGATGCAACTCATTCTCGTTGTGTGTAAACTCATAGGCACAATGAAGATCTGATCTTAATTATAACTTCCAGGAAGACACTGCAGTAAAAATATTGCTATTAATGTAGTACCAATAGCATAGCAGATTACTTCCTGGGGAGGGAATGGGAACAGAGGCATTAAAACTTCAGCAAGAGCAACATATGGTTTAACTAAGAACAGCAAATTGCTCTCCAACCTACAGTATTATTAGTCTGCATGAAAGACTAAGACCCCTCACATTTGCTTACAGAAGACAGAAACAGGGAAGGGAAAGATTCCAACAGCACTGCTGGAGTTTACTTTCCACAGCAGAATGTATCTTTCTGCCTCTTCCCACCAGAAGACTACAAGGCTTAACTTCACAGAACAAGGCACAATGGCTTTCTTTGCCAATCACAAAAATATTCGCCTCTTTTCCCAGAATAAGTATTTGAACAAGCATTAGAACTAGAGCAAAACAAATGCTCATCCTACACATACAAATTGCCCATTTTAAATATTCACCATGTTATGATGTTGTAGTTCTTTTCAGAGCATATCATTCTTAGCAGTCCCTTGATAAAGTCAGAAATACTAACATGCACATTGCATCAATTAAGAACAATGTTAAAAACCAAAACCCAATAAAATGGCCACAACACAACGATTCATTCAATCCCAAATACTAGCAACAGTATTAGTTGTGATACAGAAAGCACTTTCATACTGGATTTAGTTTTAAAGTTTAATAACTTTACCAGAATATTATCTGAGAATAAGTTTCTCATGCTTAGATTTGGGAAAGCTCCTTTTCCAGTTCTGTTCTCTTCAAGTGAAAAGAAAACTAACACACTTTAAAAAAAAAAAAAAAGAAACCAACCAAAAAAAAACCCTACCTCCCACTTTTTACAGGTCTAAAGAGTATTATCAGGTGCTTTTCAGCTTTGATTAATGGCTTGCAATTCAGCTGTCAAGCCAGGCATGGATGTAAGCCTCAATGAAAAATCTGCTGCACCTCAGGCCAGGAAACTCAGTCCAGAACTTCTTTCAGTAAAGTTCATATTCCTTTCACATGGACTTCAGTGACAGAAAGACAGCAGCCACAGGTAAAATGTGAAATTAACAGTCAAGTACATACAATATGTATATACACTCAGTTCCTGGTCCACCTTCACTGCTTTGATTCTGATCTATTCAGCTTACTAAGCTTCCTTTGTAGAGCAACCAGTCAACCGCTGATTCACTGTTACATCAACAGAGAATACACATGCACCTTAGTCTGAACCTAACACAGCTCCCCCTGAATTTCTGGAGAGGACTAGCAATTTCCCATTTAAAAGCCTCCAAATGGCAGAAGGCGAAACTACCTTTCCTCTGACTTCATACTGTAGACCTGCCTTCCCAGGGCTTGCTTGCTTCATCATTCACTACAGAAGCAGCATACTAAAAAAACTTCTAGAAATCTCTTAGCCTAGCTTAAAGCACTGAGATGGAATCAAGTACAACTAGCTCATCTCCAAAAGTGGTTTGTTTCACTAAAGATTCCAGTAAGAACAGGCTAGAGACTGCACAACCTCTTTAAGTAGTCTGTTTAACAAACTCCACAATTAAATCTAAACCTCCTCTGCAGAAATGCATTTTCTTGTTCATATTGTGCTAGCTATGGACAAAAAGAAAATTAAAACAAGCAGATGTCCACCTTCTGTCATGTACTACGCTCTCCCTTGGGAAATCAGAATATGTGTGCTCTCCCTTCTGTTTCCTTTTGCAGTCTAGATACAGCCTCCTTATTTCCACAGGACTTGTCTTTTGTAATCCTCTGACCAATCCTGACATACTCCTCTGGAATTTCTGCAAGTGGCTTTATTGCAACTTTCCTTGTTGCCTTCAAAAGAAATCTTGTATTCTGGCCGAGACATGACTAGTACACAAATAAAATGATTACTCTAATCATAGAATGGTTTGGGTTGGAAGGAGACCATAAAGATCATCTAGTTCCAGCCCCTCTCTTAAAAGCCAGAGCACAATATGAATCATTCTACGCCAACATCATTAGCTCATCCAGTCTAAAAGAATGAGCTTTTTTTCGTTTATGACAAAGAAGTCATATCCTGCCTTGTAATTGTAAATTAAAAGCAAAACTGTATTCGAGTGAATTTCACTTTCCTGCTTTTGGATCATCTTTCCAGCTTAGAGAGATTTGAGTAAATATGTGTAGATATTTTTTAATTTTACTTAGAATTCTTTTTAAAAATGTATTTAACAAAGTTAAATGAAGATGTGTTAAAAGACCAATTGTAATGAGAAGCAGCTGCTAATCAAATATAGAATTATAGTCCGTTTGTACTAGTACCAAGACAAAGGCCACATAGCTCATATATGAATGCAATAACCTCCTGCATAGGTAAATGCAAGATCAAATGGTACAGGAGAAAAATGTATTCTTAATCCCTGTAATTAGCACTCCCTACGGCTTTCTGCTCATGGACCACAACAACAAAACAATGTGATAATGCACAGAGGTATTCTGTACTTGCTTCTCAGCAGTTTCTCTGGAGTACAATTTTGAAACTGTAGTAACATAGGTCAGGTTTCTCTGGGATGACTTTTTTTTATAACCAATTAATTTCTGGAATTATTGTAATTTATTGTAACAAGCACCAGGCCTCCTTGAGTAAAGATCTTAATTCTTCACTGGCTACTGCTAAAAGTTTGGTTTTGTCCCTCCTCCAACTAGCTCTCAGCTATTGCTCTATTTGGGCTCCCTGGCCCCCTCTCACTGCTAGTGATGAGACGCCATTGCTAATATTCTTCAAGCCATCAGTCCTCTTCTTCACACAGTTTGGCAGCCAGCTGGACAATTGTCAAAATATACTATATTTCTCTCACCTGGTGTGCTTTCTGGCACATCCTGCTTATCTTGCACAAGCTGCATGATATCTGACACTACAATCTGATGGCTTGTATCTTCCTCCTTCTCTTCATTAGAGTGGTTGGCTGTTGAAAAACAGTTGCAGCTTCCAGATTCTTTGCATGGAATCAGCCTCCAGTACCAATAGTCAGACATGAAAATGCTAGGAGTTGATCTCTGAAATTTAAAAACAAACAGAAAATCATTGCTCAGCAGAACAAGCCAACATTTATTCTATAAGCACCTGCTAAACCCCAGTTAACTAGGTGAAAGAACACCCCAGAATATGGACTGTCAAAAACTGAAATAATGTAAGAATAATTTTTTGTTTTGTTTTGTTTAAGAGTAAGATACTATTATTCCCATGATGTGGGATGCTGAAATCACAGTTTGAAAGGTACACAAACAGATTAACCTTGACACTGGAAATGTGGCAGGAGGAAGATTCTTTTGCTTCTGACACAGCACTCAACTCTTTGAGGCTGCCTTCTTCCTGAGCAGATTAGCCTAGATCCAGCTAATTCCTAACCTTACTTGTGCTTACACGTAAGAGAGCAAGCATGCTCTTAGACACCTGCAGGTATCTCAATTTACATATACAAATGCTAGAACTACGATGTTTTTACTCTTTACCTAAACAAAAATCACCTTCTTGAAATTACAACTAAATCACTATAACCTGCAAAAGATTTCTTCCATAGAAGGAAACAGCTTGAGCCTTCCAAATACTTACCCTTGGTAAAATATATCTGTGGATTCTGCAAAGGTGTAGTTTCTTAAGGAAATTATAAAACATCTGGAGATGGGTTTGTTCCCACTCTCCTGAGGGCATATGGGCAATAAGAAAAATGGCCCAAGCCTCCAAGCTCAAGGGACCTGAGCAAGCTTTTCCAAGTCTATCTGCAAAATACCAGTCCCAAGCAAGGGAAATGTGCATCTCTCCAGGTGAATTTAATGGGTGTTTTGGATAAGGAAGAGATGCATGACCTCCATTTGTTCCACAAGCATCTAAATCTGAGTCTTTCTAGTGTATCTGTCTTTCTAGCTGCTGATTAGCTTGAGCAAAAGCATCACTCCAGACTATGGATATTAATGATGATTCTCTACATTACATTTAAAGGTGTCAGTTTTACAGACCTGAAGAAAGCAAACTCCATTTAAAAAGCCTTCTTAATATAAAAAGGTTATCTGCTTCAAAGGAAACAGCTAAAAAAAGAGGACTCCCTCTCCTCCTCCCCCATTATTTAGCAGCAGTTCTCCCAGGAATCACCCATGAGGGATAAAGTACTTGCTCACTTACTACATTACTTCAACAGAAGAGAGGATTTCCAGATAAACACTGTCTTTCAAATACTACTGCAAAGTGTATTTTGTTTCCAGTTTAAAGACAGTAATTTTATGTTAGCCAACACATTGCCAGTGTTCTCAGCTCTCCCTTTGCCTGGTGCCAGACTTTTAGGATTTGCAATATTTGTCAGAGGACAGGTAATGCAGCTGAAAGGAAATCACTCAGCTCTTTCTATGGCTTCTGAACCCAATGATTACAGTGCTCACAATCTCCTTGCCATACAGGTACTGGCAGTTACAGCTTTACTAAAGTACATGCTGCTTGTAAATAATGTATGTGGTACATAGTATGTACTTTTAAGCTGCATCTGCCTCTGCAAATGACATGTCACATGCAATGATGGGCACAAGCATACAAATGCAGCACATGCACTGGCACTTAATGAAAGACGAATTTCTTAGCACTTCAATGTTGGTTTAGTTTTGCGGAAGCATGAGGGGGTGTCTTTCAACTACCCTTGCACTTGAGACATTAAATAGATTTTACTTCTGCAAGCCACCTGGCAAAGTTTAAAGTTTTCCTATCCAGAACCTCTCCTTTTTACCCCCATAACTGGGGCACAGATGAAGTCTCTTCTGAAGGAGACAAAAGTCCCAGAAACTTCCAGTAGTTCTTCCCCTGCTCTCTTCAGTGCAAAGTGAACTGAAAAGCAGCTGGATCTATTCTTCAGTAGTCAGCAAACGACTCTAGGAATAATCTTTTGATTTATTGCTTTTCCTTAAGGAATGGAAACTCCTGAAGATAACCAGAAATAATTACATCCAAGCATGCAATTTGTGAGACACATTTGTGACCTTAATCCTACTTTAATTAATTAGTTTTCTGACCCATTCATCATCTTGTTTTTTAACAGCAGTAATGTGAACTTAGTATTTAAGCCTTTAGTTTTTAAGCTCAGGGTCTCAGAGGGCAAAGAACTTGAGGAAAAAATATGAGAGGATCAAGATATAATCACCACCTATGTTTTTCATACTTTTGTGAAGAGCAGCAGCTTGCAGAGACATTTGCAAAATTGACTTAACGAAAATTGTCTGTAAATAGGAAAATGTAAATAAGGGAGGGAAATCCACTTGCACCACCCCAAAACCATAACTTTTGGCTTAAGAGCTGTTCCAGAAATGTTCCAAATAGTCACAGCATCCCTGACAGACAGATGTCTGCTTGGATCACTGCAATGATAGACACAAGTAGCTTTAATTTTTATCTCAAAACATCCAAAGATAAATTAATGCCTTCAACCAGCATAAAGACTAGGCTGATGTACCAAGAAAAAAAACCAGCAAGAATGACACCTCCATTTGATATTTGCAGGTCTAAACAAATGCTCCTGAATCTCACTTTTGCAAGCAAAAACCAATACTGTTTGTGGGTTTGGGTTTTTCTCATTTGTTTTAAAACAGATTGCTGACATAGAAGATGGTAAAATACCCAAGAAAAAGCAAGGTCAGAATTTGGAGCCATTTGTCAGGGCTTGAAAGCACTGGTAAACTTCAGTGGCCCTGGTCAGCCTCAGCCAGGTCCTCTACCATGGGCTCAAGAGCTGCATGTAAGACCAGCTCAAGGTCTTCAGTCCCTATTTAAGCTATGCCACTGACATGCCTGTCGACAGCCCTATCTCCTGAGCAGGCCTACAGGAGACTGTAGCTGCTTTGACCTACATCACAGCCCTGCTTTGAGTCCTGGCTCTGGATCCTTTCACCCCGACTGGACTTCCTGGAGGGACCAGGTTCCTCGTTCACTGGCTCAGGGACAGCAGGTAGAGCCTGGTTCTGGTGGTCAGACCAGTGTTCTGGTTGGCAAGTCTCTGCTGGGCTGCCCTCAGCTCCCACCTCAGCCCTTCTTTTGTAGCAGTTCTGCTCTTGCTGCTCTCTGACATCAACTGTTAAGGTACAACGTACTCAAACTCAGATACCAGCTTCTCAGCTCAGTGAAGTTTGTAAGTACAAAATCCTAATGGGGATACAGCACACATGGATATGTGGGACTTGGCAGAGTACATCTGACCAACATGACAGTTCCTTACCACTTCATGAAAGCAGGCACAGATACATTACTGATTTGGTATATTCTCTAAGGTTGGGAAGGAGAGAAAGTCCCCAAGAACACAGTAGGTACAACAGATCGCTGTGAGTTCACAGTCCCAGTGTAAAAGCTCTACTCTTCCCCTGCAATGCCAGTCACTTCCAGACGAAATACTGGGGTCACCCTGCCCCCATTTACTACAAATAATTGCCAGCTATTCTGATATCAATAAAGCTATGCTGCATGATTTGTCTGTAAGGCCTGGCAGCATGCTAAATGGACTAAATCTTATCTTTGTAACTAATCACCTCTGGGGCCAATAATACATTAATATGCAATATTAACAAGTAATAGGTAATATAAATACATAGCACTCCACACTACTTAGCTAAGGTGCAAACGGTTCCTGAACCATTGCTTGTGAAATTCAGACAATAGTGCAGATTTTGAAAGCAAGAGTTCTTCAGTTCCCATTACTTTGCACACACACTTCACTGAATTTACTTGTTTCCCATCCAAAATCCCCCTTAAATTCAAGAGTAGCACTGCAAAGGGAGTAGTTAATAATTATCTTCAAATGTAAACTGGATGCCTCAGAATTCAGAGGTATCTCAGAAACTTAAATCTGTATTCTCCAACCACTTCACTGTGGCAGTTAAACCTGACTCCAAGGGTCCCTGTTGCTGTGGGCTGATTATTACTGGATTTCTGTTGCTGTCACACAGTGCAAGTTCTTCAGCTATTTCCCTGGTTATTAGGCAGGGCATTATTCCTAGTCAGGTGTAATACAGGCATTTAAATGCAACTCATTTATAAGACCATTTGTCTGAAGTTTTCATACTGTCCTGTGAACTACCTCCCTAAGCATTTAACCACTGGAGTTTTTTACCATGCTTTCATTACCATTCCATTTAAGTCACTGGGGAAAACTGTATTTGTGTGGGGAAAGCTGGTCCTAATTTAGCATTTACTAAGATTTCACACTCTTATTTTCCATATGCATGGTGACACTTTATTCCAATGCTCTTAACAAAAAACTGTTTAATACGTTATCCAGCATGAACAGGCAGGCTTAAACTTTGAAATTCACCAAGATCAGTACATCCGTAACAATAGAGATAGGGGAGTTCATCTGATGAAGTAAGAGCTCAACCCTATACCTCTCAAGTCCCTGCAGGAGAACTGGACAAAACTGGACACCAATGTCTGTACAGTACTCACTAACTTTGCTCTATTTTAAAATGGATTAAAATACACTGAATGGTATTTAAACCCATTAATATTGTTCTGATGCAAATTTTATTTTAAGTGCATGTATCTGAGCAACAACATTTGTTCCAATTTTTATGCTTTTCAATACTGGCCAGTCATTGTTCCCACTGCACAATACATGGCCAAAGTACTAAATACATAAGACACACTTGCATTATAGCCCAGGTTCCTCTCACCTAAATTCAGACATTAAAACCAAGAGATCCAAGTTAAGAGCCTACTTGACCTATGAGCCTTCAGCATTCACTGGTGTAAGAGATATGCATCTCCTGATGATTATCATCAGGCCCTCACATCGACTTGAGATACCAAGAAAAGCCGGGTGAACTCAAGTTTGTATGATGAAAAGTCCCACTTTTGTATACATTACTGACAGAGTGCCACTAAGAATGAGTCATGTAATAAAAACAATAAAGCATTTTAGGATCTCAGTAAAGCCTATTAAACTACTCAAGTTCTGCCTATGGAGGTACTGTATTTCTACTCTTGCCCCTCCCCAAGTCCTTTTACATTTCATTCGGAAAGAGGAAAAGGAAAAAACAGCAGCAACAAAGCTGCTATCTCTCTCTGGGGCACGTAGAATAACACCCTTACGTGTTTTAAACCAAAATCAATTTAAAGACTATTTTTTTTTCTCATTTGGAGCTTTACTGTGATCAACATTTAACTTGAGCATTAAGTCCTTCAAGATAAATGTTCTCATTTTTTATTTAAAAGCCTTTCATAAAGCATTAGAAATCATTAACACACTTATGTAGAAAATACTAATTTCAAAGAAATTGCAACAAGACTATTTAGGAAAAGCTAAGCTGGGGCCTCTTCAAAGGAAGAGAAATATATCAAATCTGTTTCTATGAGAAATGTTTTCTTATTTATTGAATTTTTCATCTTATAGGTAGCCACTTCTCTTCTGAGGAATCCTTGCAAGTTTAGATGAAGTCCCTCAGCTGTCTTCCTTCCTCCTTTTGGGACAGCCACACGAGAAAAGTTCATCTTTTGTCAGTTAACTCAAAATCATGCATATATTTAGACATCTAAAACAAGAACTAAAAGAAACATAGACACACCATGGGGTAGATGAGTTCTCCCAAGGTTTGAACAACCTTCCCCACTGCCTGCCTATACCACTCTGCATGTAGGCACAAAGTAGCTTCAAGTACTCAGACAAATTCTCTCTTTTCAGATCTACAAGGCCAGGATGTCCCAGGCTGCCTGCAGACCATCAAATTAGAGAACAAGGGCATGGGAACAGCTTTTTGCAGGTATGAAATGAAGTATGGACAAAGCCAGAAGGTCCTCGTCTTCCCTCACTAGCTACATATCAAGTCCCTCAGAAACCTGGATCTTATACAAGCTTTATGTCTAATTTGGATCCACTACACGAAAAAGCAGAGGCTCTCAACCTTAATATGGTATTGGAACTGTGGCTTGCTGCCCATTGTGCACAAATTTAATGTCTAATCTTAGGTGAAATATCTTCCCTATTTTCAGCAAAATAAATCAGAGTCTGAGGAGTATTGGTGTAAATGTGAGAAAAGCACTATATTACAGAATTCTAGTTGCCTAGAGATCATTATTAGCAAAAGCATAATTTCCTTAGTCTTTGAAACTCCCACCAAACCACCTACATTTCTGAAAACTACACTTTTAGAATTAGGTATCGACATTTCTTCTCCTCTTGCTCCCACATACTGCCCCCATACACTAAAGTTTCCTTTCCCACTCATTTCTCCTACCATCCATGAGAAATCAAACAATCACACTAGTCTGAATATGGTGTCCTCTAAAATGGCATGGAGGAGAGTTTACATCTCTCTAAAACTGTTCACAGTGTGTATCTGTTTCCACTCATATCACATTTCAGAAATTTTTCTCAAGACCCTGGAGAATAACAAACCAGGTTTAATATTTAAATTAAGCCTGAAACACAATAGATGCTGATAGTGCCATACAGCATTCTGTGGAGAATGAGGTGGTTACATGCTTGACCCCTTATTTCAAGGGGCTGATGAATCTTCCCCGTTCAAGTTCTCATGATAAACCTCAACCCCCATCTCACCAATGCATTATTATTGTACATGCAAAGCCGTGAAAAACAAAGGACACTGCCACCAGCTTGAAGTAACTATGCAAATACCATTTGTGTAACTCAGAGGTACCCATAGCTGGGCATGCAAATCCAGACTCCTAGACTAATTCAGCTGAAAGAAGCAAAATATATGCTACTTTCTGAAGGTCAGTGAATACATGACATGTTCTGTTTATTTTTAATTTATTTGTCACAGAATTAGAATATTAGCGGTTTCTCTTGAAATCTGAACTTGGAATGCCAAAGACCTTTCTCTGGAGAAAGCTCCCAGAACATCATCTTTGTTCAGTGACCGTATAACAGGAGTACGTGCTTTCCTCAGCTTAGCGGACACAGGTCTCCAAGAGATCACTTGGGTCATTTCATCCCACCGACTTGCTGACAAACATATAATAGGTGTCCAGTTTCAAAGGGCTCACACAACATCTACTCCACAAGTCCCTTCTCTTTCTCCTCCCTTCCAACCCCTTGTCGCAGATCAAAAGCATTTGGCAATAACCCATAAAAAAAACCTCAAGACTATAGCTTCCGCTTTCAGCCTTTTACCATAACACACATGGCGGATAAAAAAAAAGAAAAAGATATGGCTGAGGTTTCCTAATGCTCAAAAAACCTTCCCTACTGCCTGTCTGCAGAGATGGAAAGGGCTGCTACTATCCTGTGTCTGCAGAATTTGTTCAACAGAAGTGCAAGGTGAAGGGGATCCTATAAGAAGGAAGAGGTAAGTTCTCTTCTGATCTGTTTGGTATTCATTTTCTGTTAATAACTATGCTGAATACCGCCAAATGAAGTTGTCATACATACACCTAGCAGGAAATTTCTGTTGGAAACAGCAACTAACAACAACTTTCACCTTGAAAGGAGCGCGGTATTAAAAATTTCAAGTAGACGTACATCTGAAGATGATTAAACCTACTATCTATTTTGAAGCTCCTGCAAAGCCTCAATAGTGCACACAGGTGGCTGCCTTCAAGACTAGTTTTACAGACATCTTTTGTCATTAAAAAACAGCCCTTCCACGCAACTCCTGCAATTACTTTTGTATAGCCCAGTCCTGGATCAGTGAAGCGTATCACTTCTGGAAGCCATCTGAAACACAGTCATTTCAAAGGTCTTCAGAAAAAAAATCATGTGATGTGGCCCAGACCTCCCTACAGAAGGGACAAGGACAGAAAGGAGGGCTGGGTGGCAGCAGCCAGGCTCAAACCCGAAGAAACAGCATGCCACATAACAGGTACTAAAACAATGTTCAATTCTCTACCTTACAACTGTGCCTCTATAAGGCATATGATCTAGTACCTTCTTAACTAGCATCCAAATCAGACTTTTCTTCTTCCCTCCTACTTAAATGACAAGCTGTGTAACTTTGTTTAGAATTCTATTCTTTATTTTTCAATACACTAAACAAACTTGCACTGGGTATCCTGCTACTGAACATTGACTCTTTCACTCTCCAAGCCAGAAAGGCTGCACGTGTACTAATAAACTCTGAAAAGCATTTGAAGTTTGTCATAAAAAGGGAACCTACAGGAGATCTTTTAGAAAATAAGCTTATTTTCTTTTTATTTGCTTTCTGAACCTTTACTATTCACATCCTCAATCATTCTAAATTCACTATATTAGACTGGCTTAAAAATGAAATAAAGCATTTGCAAGAGCAAATCTACTGCCAAGTCTACTGAGATAAAGTTTTACGTTCTGTTTCAAGGTTTTCAGCTAAAAATATCTTTAAAACAGTATTTATTTCTGGCTTTTAGAAGGCAAACACTTATTTTTCCTTCCTTTGTAGATACAAAAGGAAACAGATATAATAAATAAATAAATAAATCCCAAAACAAAACAAACCAACAAACCTACAGACAACACAGCTGGCTAATAGTCCAGCCCCAGCTAAATGCAAAATGTCAATAAACACCACAAGCGGCAGAAACATCCTATTTTACAGTCTGCCTGATTAACCATTGCAGGTAACACCAGCCAACAACACCCAGAGCCCGAAACATCTTCTTCACACCAGGGGACCGCTTTGTTTCTCTAGTTCGTGGATGCTGAACCGACCTACTCCAAAACCGGCAGCAGCAGCCCCGCTCGCACCGCTGCAGGGCAGCGCAGGGCACGGCGGGCTGCGGCGGGGCAGCTCCAGCCACCACCCCCTCCAGAGAAGAGGGGGCATCCCGGGGCGCCCACCGCATTTGGTTCTTTATCCGCCCGTTTCCAGGCAGGCTACCGTGCTTGCCTTTGTTTCGCTTCCTCCTCTAGCCCGGACCTATCGCCACCGAAAGATAGGGGGTAAAAGAAAGAAAAAAGACTCACCCACACCCCTCCCCGGCGAGCACTGCCCTTTTCCCTGAGGAGTCCCCGCGGCCAGCAGTGAAGTCCCACCGCCTGTGGCCGGTGAGGGAAGCCCGCTCACTCTCCCTCCTGCCCGGGGGCTCCCCTGCCCGCAGGGGAGCACTGCCCCCGGCATGATGGTGGCGTTCCCCAGGGGCGGGCGGTGCGCTGCTGCCCACCCGCCTCTACTCACCTCAGCGCCCTGCCTGCAGAACCAGGTGGCAGCTGCCGCCGGCGCTCCTCTGCTCGCCCGAGCGAGTGGGGCAGCGCCTCCCTCCGGGGCTGGCGGGCTGGTGGGGAGGTGCCGTGGGGCCCCGCCCGCAGCCGGGAGAGGGAGGTGGTGAGGGGCTGCCTTTTGTCAAGGCCCCGTTCCTCTCCCCAGCACCGGCACTCCACACGTGCACACACACACACATTCACCCCCGGGCGTGCTCCCGGGGGAAGCTGCCGGAGGCTCTTTGTGTGGCGGAGAGCGCAGCGCTCCTCCGGCCCCAGGCCCGCAGGCCGCCCTTCCCTCAGGCACCTGTAACTCCTCTCCCGGCCGCAAACCCGAGGCGGGAAGAGGGGGCACCTGCGAGGGCTCCCACCGCCCCGCGCCCCTCGCTGTGACCCTCGAGGCCGTTGGGACCCCGCTGAGGAGGCCGGCGGCAGCACATCGCCGAGAGCTGCTCCCAGCCGGTCCGTTAACGGTTGGGTTTGGAGGGAGGGGTTTTAAACTGAGGGCTCAATCGTGCTGAGTTGTGCACAGGCACCCACAGTGTCGGAGCTGGGCTCTTCACGTGCCTCTTCCTAGGGAAAGCGGTTGTTTCCAAGGAAAGCAGTTACTACCTCTAGGAGTATCACTTTGTCTTTTGGGAGCTACAATAATAGCACAGATGTACGACCTGGCTAAAGTTTTGCAGCCTCAATCCTGACGTTTCCTGATATTTCGGTGTTCAGCTTCCAGCATTTTACTTTGCTTTTATCCCTGTATGTGAAGATAACTGCTTCTGGTGTTTGCATCTTGAGCAGCTGGAACTGGATTCGGTTTTGCATTATGAAAAGAAAACGGAAAAAAAAGCCACAAACCAACAGCATGAATTTGTTTTCTTATTTGGGTATCTCAAACAACAAAAACTTTGCCTATAAGCAAAATAGTGGTGATATATCAACACATGGAGGATGGGTGCTGCAGAGAAGGCAAGCACTTCAGGGAAGCACTCAAGATGTGTGCATAGCTCTGAAGACACACACACACACACACTTCCCAATGCCTTCTCTCAGGAAGTCAGCAGTCTTCCACACTACTCTCCACATCCCTGTTGCTTCAGCAGTGGTGGTTTACATTCCACATAACCAAACCACAGGTTTTGGACACTAAGTTTCCAGGAAGAGTATTCCAGGACTAAGGACCAGGGAGGGTTACCATTTACTTCTTGCACTTTCTTGAGTGAGAGGCATTTGATTTTCAGAAATGCATCAGATGACACATATGCTGTGTACAGTTATTGTCTTAGCCTGAAATGCTCCTTCTTAAAGCCGGGTGACCCACCATAGAGTCAGGAAATGGCTTAAAGAAACAAGGTTTCAGTGGCCAGTGGCTTCTTAACAGCTGCATAACCCAAGATGGGGGTCAGACAGAACCTGAGATGCAAGGAGGTAATCAAGTAGCCTTAGCAGTAACCATGCTCCGCGAAATACCTCATGCCACAATGTGCAATGGGAAAAATTGATCCTACAACACTTCACTGCAGAACAGGCGATTCTGTGGAGAGAAAGCACAGATTCAGACAGGTCACTGTTTATTTTATTATTTGTTTTCAGTACCTCACAAGGATGTTTTCAGTATTGGTTGAAAAGATGTGGCTGGTTGTCCAGGGAAAAGGGCCAATTAATGATGACATGAAAGAGCAGACAGGACGCTTTAATTTTGGAGATACTGTCAAAAATAGCTTTGAAAGAAGAGTCTGTGAAGCACAGGGGAGACATCAATAAAATTTAGAATTTAGATTTCAGTTCTGTTTAGTGTTACAGGCACTTTTTGATCTCTAGCCCTATAGCTACCCCTATAGCAGTAGACTTAACAGGGGTAGGGCTCAGGCTTAAACCATGGCACGTGGTCATCCTCTGCACTGTTTCCTTGGTGGCAGTGTCCCCAGTGTGGTTCTGTCCTACCAAGCTAGCAGTCTCTGAAGCAAATCCCAGTGCAGCTCATGGTTTGGGATGGGCCAGGGGCCATTCCCAGCAGACCATCTGCATGCAGCTGACCTATTTCAGGAGATAAGAGAGTTTAGTTGTGCATATGTAAGCCATGCTGTGCCAGCTGGTTCCTGTGCCAAATGACAGTGCCTGACCTGCTTTATTTGCAAGTAGAAACATGAGGGGCTTGACTTGTATGATCACCACTGTGTTCTGTGTCAAACCAGAACTTCACCACTGGCTGATTTCAAGCAATGAGAGGTCATGCAGAAAGATCTGAGCCTTCTTTGATCAAGCAGGATTTCTGCAGAAATCTCTGCACAAAAGAAGGTACAGTTCCTTTGGCTAGTAGTGTCAGAATTGATGGAAAAATCTGTCTCATTATGAATAACCTTTCTTTTGTTTCCTCAGAAATTTGATTTCTCCTGCATTAAATGAAATATAACATCAGCTTTGATATGAATTCTGTATTCCATGGAAAATACTCTTTTGTTTCTGTCCTAGCCAAGAAGCAGGAGTGAATTTCAGCAAGGAAGCAGTTAAGTTTGAAGCAAATGTCAAACCCAGATGGCATTTGGAAGTTCTGAAGAAATTAATAACTAAAGTAAGTAAGCCACTAGAGCAAATGTGTGCTTTTGCATTACAACAGTTGAAGGTAAGAGTGGGCTGGAATGAGGCTGAGATAACTTAAGGTATACATCCTAAATAGGAGTTGGATGGGATTCCTAGGAATTGTAAACCAATGAAATATTATGGCTCTTACAAAAATTATATATGGAGTACCTCATTCAAATGCATGTACCTTCTATTTCTGGTGCTCTGTCAGTGTGCAAGTGCTATAAATAAATATGGGGGTAGTTTTGCTGATTTTATTATTTTTTTTTTAAACCATCTCAAACCAAAGCTGGGAAGAGAAATCCCAGAAGGATCTAACAAATGCTGAGGTGCTGGATGTGCTCATCTATTGCACAGATGTTGCAGACTGTGAATGGACAAACTCTACACTCGCTGGCATAGCTGTGCTTTGAGAGTCGGGCTGAGTACTCGTAGTGAAGGGCCTTTAGCTCAGGAGTTGACTTTTCCCTGTCTAGTGCCCCAGGCATGTTGCCAAATTTCTCTGAAGAATACTCTAGGATGCATTTAAATTGTAGGGAGTAAGAAGAGGTGTACAAAGGGATCTGGATAATATCTCTGTTTAGTCTAGAAAAGACTGAAAGGGGATCTCATTAATGCATATAAATATCTCAAAGGCAGATGCCAGAGGGTGGTGCCAGACTCTTTTCAGTAGTGCCCAGTGAGAGGACAAGAACAATGGCCATAAACTAAGATATAAGAAGTTGCACATCAACATGAGGAAGAATTTCTTTATGTTGAGGGTGGCAGAGCACTTGAGCAGGCTGTCCAGGAGGTTGTGGAATCTCCCTCTGGAGACATTCAAAACCTGCATGGATGCGTTCCTACGTAACCTGCTCTAGGCGGCCCTGCCTCGGCAGGGATGGGGGACTAGATGATCTCCAGAAGTTCCTTACAACCCTAATCATTCTGTGATTCTGTGAATGGGGCATCATTCTGGTGTGTGCTGTGTGATCTGGTGTGATTCCACATGCACGTATTTCAAGCAAAAGCAGAACTAACTACAGTGCTGTAGGAAGAAGTAATGTTAGTGTAAGCTGTACCCCATTCTGCCAGTTACAAGGTCTGGAGGGGCTCCAAAATGGCAACAGGTTGCCTTTCAGGGTGAGATTACACAACCTATGTCTCTCAAATATCTGAGACCTTTCTTTATTGAGCAACTGCTCTAAGCCACATGTAATACAGAATAAGAAAGTGTCTGTAAAGTCATAGTATTCTGCTGAGAAAAAATACACAGAAAATTAAAGTTGCTTGGAGAAGTTCTCCAGGGTATGCTAGGAACATTTTTGAAACATGATGAGAAAAACTGGTAATGATTGTCCACAGGGAAGAAGAAGAAAGTCAAAGTTATTCTTTTATGGGTTTTTACATAGACTGTCAATGATTAACTTTTTTTATAACTGTGGCAATAATTAGTGAATTATGTAAAACAAAATTATAACAAAGGCAATCTGAAAAATAATAATCAGAGCAACTGTAATAAAGCACTGGGCTGAAAGATTTATTAGTGGCAAGTGTAACGGAAATGTGATAAACTGGGAAAAAGAAGAGCCCAGACTTCCAAGAATACCATTGTTAGGCTGCACAGTTCCATGTTTTTGCAAGATGTGAGCAAAACATGTTACCAGAAAACCTAGCCTGTCTTCTTTTGAAACCGTGAACATTAACAAACATGACTCATAGGCTCAGGGGACATGGTGCAATCATACTCTGCTTTCTGATGGGGTAAAGCAGCCCCAGAAATTCTTCCTCCTCTGGTATGAAATATTTACCTTAAACCAAATCCTAAGAACTCACTAAAAATAACAGCAGACTCTCCATAAATAATAGAAAGACTCTTGATTTTAGAGTTACTCTATGGCTGAAGTGGAATGCGCTAGAAGTACCAGCATAGCCCATAGTTGTCCTTTTAGCCTACAGTGAGTCAGATTTTATCAAAAGGGCACTGCTGAAGATTCAGCTTGCTACGGCTGGATGATGACTTTGAACCCACCAGAATTCTTAACGAAGCACAGGATGATTGCCATAACAAATGGGATTGCAGCTCAAAACGAACTGGCTTGGGGAGCAATTGAATGGATAAGACACTCAAATCTGTGCATTGAACAGGAGGAAAGCTACAGGGGAAAAGAAGTGTGAGCACCAGCTGCTCCTCAATGCCCTTCCTGAGCTCATTTTGATCAAAAAGCATTGTACTGTAAAGCACTGGGCTGTAAAAACTAGGTGGTAGCATGGAAGACATTTTCAGCACTGTTACAACCTGTGGGAAGACACACGGGGGTCTGGAAATGCAGGCATTAATTGCAAGTCTTCTACCATTCATTGTCATGAACCCCTCAGCCAGTCACTCGAACAAAAGTGAAGATGCGCTCCATCCTTGTAAGAGGAATGAATAAGCCAGGAAGAACGTAATCTCCAGGGCTGATAAGGGGGAATCCTTTTGTGTGGGATCTCCCTATTGAAAGGTGGTAGGAAATCTGTAGCACTAGGAGCAGGGACTAAGGGAAACTATAGTTAATGTGGAGGAAGACTCTTATATTGCGCTAAATAGGCAAATTAAAAACTGAAATCCCACAAGGGTTCTCTGGGTTTTCAGAGAGTTCAATTCTAATCAGACTTTCAGTTTTTCTTCCAGAATTTTTCATCCTACTCGAACCAACACTGTGTGGAAAGCACTAGTGGCACAAAGCAGGCAGTGTTTGTGCAGTTGCTACTTTCTATAGCTGCACTGCCTAGCAGAGGTTCCAGAAGGGGCATGAAGAGCTGTGTATGGCTTTTCCTCAGCAACTCAATCTCAACTGCTTGTCAAAAAGACAAAATGTGGTTTCCTACAGGCATGGGGAAATCTACAGGGCAGCGTCTCCCTGTATGCTGATTTGGCAAATATGTGAGATTTCCAGCAAATTCATGCTGGAAGTGCCTATGGAAAATCTGTCCTGTTGTTTACATTGGTAGCTGGCACAGAATCAGACTCTTGCAACTTCTGGTGCCTGTTAAAGCATATCCGATGTGTGGAGCATATGATTCTCTTTCCTCTCTTCCCTTCCTTCCTTTCAGGGTTAAAAGAGTCAGACCAGGCCTCTTAGTAGCAATCCCACAGCCATTAAAGGTGTTTGGAAGACTGGGAGATCTGCCTGTAACCCGGAGTGGGGAATACATCTAAATGGAGGGAGGAAGATGCCCTGGCTGAAAGCCTGGGACTGTAAAGATGCCTAGGTCTACAAAACCCCACAGCCTCAGGCTGCAAACACCAGACCTTGACAGGTAAATAAGATTAGTGTCTAATCTGTGTATTGGGGACACGGCCATGGGCAACAAAAATCATGTGGGAGGATGAAGCTGTAATTCCATCCTGCTAATGGCTTGTGCAAGAACCCAAATTCTATCCTTCACTGTTCACATTTAATTCTGCGTGTCTCTGTCTCTATGTTGTCATAGTGACAGAAGGCACAGAATATTTTAGCTTGTTTTTTTAGACATGGATGCAAAACATCCTTTGACATGTATGTTCTCATTCCCTCCCAGCTGATTTTTTTCTTGCCCTTCCTAAGAGTTTAAAAAAAAACCTGAAACCTTTAATGGAGTTCACTGTGCTTATTCGGTACTGTTATACATTTTTAATGTCTGACAAACAAATAGAATATACACTAAAGGGCTTGGGCTGAATGTCATGACTGAAATATGCTGTAGGTACTATTTGTTCTTATTCTCAGTGGATCTTCTCCAAGGGAGTCTGCTGCTGGCTGATGTGGGAGCTTAGACACCTGCATTGTAAACATACAGCTCTTAAGTATCTGAACCTGAACCTCCTGCCTAGTTTCTTGGATTGTATTTTGGTGTTTACTTGTTCAAATACACAGCTCCCACTTAACTCCTGCCTTAGCTCTCTGGCTTGCAGAGAAGAGGCAGAGAGGGAAGAAAAGAGGGGAAAAGTTGCCGGGACTAGAAAGAAGGTGTGCTTTGGTCTGCAGTATGTAAGGAAGGGATTTCAATGTTATGCGTGCTTGTGTCTTCTGTTGGAAACATGACCTGCAGATCAGAGTTTTGGGCTGTACAGTGCAAAACAGCTGAAACATAATGGTGAAGACTAATAGTTAAGGAAAGAAATTGTTTGGGACTGGACAAAACCATGGACTGTCTTTAAAAATATTTGTAAGGAAGAGCATGTTAGTTTTGACTACATCCCATGGTGATAGAGAATAAATGAATTCAGAATAAATGGATTCACAGCCCATAAACACTGTGAAAAGAGTGATGTAACATGGCAGAAGATGAAATGTCTGTGAAACAATAATGTAATAGATGAGTTGCAGGCAAATGTTCAAAATAGAAGTTCCATGTGAGGATGCCTGAACTATACTGTGGATCGGTGAAACTTAGCTTTAGTTACTCTATTACTTCCCTAATTCCCAAGTCAACATGCTTTGATATAACGACTGTAATGTCCCCCTATGGATGAGAAGGCAGAGCAGTAACAAGGTATGGCAGGATCTACACTGCCTGGCAGCTGTAGTCTGCACTTTTTGCACAACATCCACTTTCCTCCCTAAATCAGTAGAATTCCAAACATATCATCTTGGTTCAACACCTGGATATAAAATTAATTATGACAAATCAGAATTGGCAAGCATGCATCTCTTGGAAATGTAAAGGGAATAAAAACCTTCATAAACTGAAGTGGTTAAAAGTTAATCGAGTGGTTGAATATTAACCTCATGAAAAACATGAGTACCCTCTAGAAACCAATTATTTACTGTTCTAAAATAGCAGCAGCTCTTAAACAATGAGTAAGGGTGAAGACTTCTTGAATGAGAAAATTAGTTGCCACTGAAATTAAGATAATCTCTCAACTTTCTGTATTTCACTGTTCATACGTATTTGGAAATAAAGGTTTGGCAAATGGTTCTCATGACCTGCACCGGCAAATACAAGATGCCAAAGTGGAGTGCATGAGTAGTATTCAGATAGGTTATGACAGAAAGATTTGTGGGCTCAGGATGGTGGCATATTGCCAAAATTTATTTGAAGGATATATCATGGTGGATGCAGAACGAGATCAATACGAGGGGAATATATCTTTCAGATCTAAGAATTTATTTGAAGGGAATGGTGTTAGAATTTAAATAGCCATCCCCTGTCTATGGTACCTTCAAATTTTTGTCTTAAAATACTATCACTCTTACAAAAGATTCTTCCTGGAGACTTTCAAAATGTGAGTGGTCAGGTAACGTGTCACTCAAGCCAAAATCATAAGATACAGGTAGTTTGCAATAAACTCAGCTGGTTAAAAATTCATTTTTTTTTCACCAACACTTTTAAATCACAACTTTTTATTAGGAAAACAAACAAAAATAAATCCATGAGACCATTTATCCATTTGGGGCAACCAGCTCCATTTATATGGACTCAGTAGAGAGAGGGTTAATTTCCAAAATGTTTTGAATTTTAGTAGATAAAAGGACAGATGAGCTTATTTTGAGTCTTAATTTGCTGAGAACGAGATCCGGGAAAAGCAAGAGCTGTGTGCAGAAGGAAGATGAGACGTTATCTCCCATGTGACATTCACACCGTGTGTGTTTCGTGGTATTTGTTGCACCTTTGAGTATCTCTTGCACAGAAACAACCAAGGAAGTAACCATTGTGGTGGTGACCATAAGGCTTCAGACCTGGTTTGCCTGCTAAATGCTCCTCCGGGACAATATGAAAGAGAGAGAGAGAGATCTTGTTACCACATATGGGACTATGCTTTGCTCAAACATGGCAACAATTGTTTCTTCCTTTCATAATGAAGCAGAGCGCTAAAATAGACTTCTGGGGGAAAGGAAGTGTCCCAGCATGTCAGGTACTAGGTAGGAGGCAAGAAAGTCAAAATGTAAATATATGTATCCCATTTCCGACCTACAGGGAGAACAAGAGCAGGCATTAAAGTTTGAAATCCTGGTCTTACTCTCTAAATAGACAATTCTCAGTTTCATCCAGCTTTTTCTTCTTTTCCTTCCACATGCACATTTTTTACTTACCCAAAGGTGTGGCCCAACTAAACCCGTCCCTTAACTGTGTATGATTGCTTTTCTGAAGTTCTTCCTGCTGGCTGGTTGAAGCAGTTGCTGTTCTCCAAAACCCCTCAAACTCCGCATTACCGATCAGACTGCATACAGAACAGCACTGGTGTGGCCTCCCTTCAAGTCCTGGCTGCAGTTTTGGGTCTTACAATATGTAAAGGATATGAAAATATGATAATGTGTCCAAAGGAGGGCAACAAAGGTGCTGAGAGGACAGGAGGAGATGACTTCTGAGGAGTGCCTGAGGACTCTTTGTTCAGCTTAGAGGAGCCTGAAGAGTGACCTCATTGCTGCCTACAAATGCCTCTTAAGCGGAGCAGAGAGTAAGGTGCTGGTTCTTCTCTCTGGTGTCTCATGATAGGGTGCAAGAGAACAGCTTAAAGCTGTTCAGACTGGACATCAGGAAAAGCTCTTTGTGAAGAGAGTGGTGAAGCACTGAACAATCTCCCCAGAGAAGCACTCACAGCCCCAAGCTTCTTGGCATTCAAGGAGCATTCAGACAACTCTTAGGTCTACGGCTTAACTTTTAGGTTGCCTCAGCTGGAGTTGGACTCTGTGGTCCTAGTGGGTCACTTCCAACATAGGATGTTCAGCTTTACATGAGAGACACTGTGAGTCACTTTTTGCTTAGTTTTATGACAAGGAAACAAGATCAGAGACCTCAACACCCTTTCCCCCACCTCCCTTCCCTCCATACTCTTGAAATGCTTGTAGTATAAATTATATTTAGGCCAACTGACTTAACTAGCACTGACACTATGATTTACAGAATCTTTTTAATTGCTGCATATTAAAAGCTCTTTGCTGCAATACCATGAATTCAACTTTCCTGTGCAGATGGCAGCAAAAGCCTGCAAATTGTGTACAGTCACAAAGATTTCAACTACATTAGGAGTTAGGAGTAAAATCTCATGTTAAGAAAAATGTTCTCTAGAGGTTTACCTTATGTTTTACATATGGCTGGAAGTACTTTCTGAAATAAAGTCAGCATACCACTCGATGGTCTTCAACAACCTTGGACCTGGACTTGTTTCCCTTCCTTTCTAAAACTCAAGTGTTTATTAGATTGTAAGATTTATCTTTTAAATTAAGTTAATGTTTCAGTGAGGTATCTTCAAAGATATGCTTAAAATCTGAATGTAAGGAAGTGCTAATGTGCATTTTGAACAACTGTTAACACTGCTTTCCTTGTTAGGAACAAGCAGCACATCGGGTTTTCCCACATTAAATGAGAATGGATGTTAACAGTTCTTCTGATACAATCTCATCAGGAAGCTTCCGAGCCTAGCAGGACACTGCATCCTATGTAATTTTTGAAGGCTTAATGCACCATGAGATTTCTTAACCAAAATGAATAATGGAAAACAACAACAAACCTTTTGATGATTTAAAATTGAATATTACTCCTATTTGTCTCCTTTAAATGGAAAATGAACATTTAAAGCAGTAAGAATCACTGTTATTAATTTACTGTAGAACTGATCACATACTGTAATTCTCTGTTAAACACATCTCAACCTAGATGGGGACATTAGGCATCTGATAAACTGATAATCTGAAATGAGTTAATGGCTGTATTTGGTTTTATCCCTGGCCTATCACTTCGTGCTTATCACTTCCCCACGTAAGTGAAGCCTTTGAATGGCTACAATTTATGCTTTAGCATTTGAATGAGATTAAAATTAAAATTAAAAGATCTGTAAGTATGTGTAATGGAAATGGACACACCAACAAAGCTTCATTAGAATCATAGAATGGTTTGGGTTGGAGGGACCTTAAAGATCATCTAGCTCCATCAGCCCTGACATGGGCAGGGACACCTTGCACTAGACCACGTTACTCCATGTCCAACCTGGCCTTGAAGCTGAAGGCCAGGTTGGATGGAGCTTTGAACAACTTGGTCAAATACTGGTTTTAAATTCCTGTAGAGTATCACCTGAGGTAATTGGGATACGCAGAAAACAAAACCAAGAAACTTCCCAACCTATCTCACTTCATATAGAAATAACTTTCAGAAAAGATTTTATACAGCAGTATTGCACATAGTGCAGGAAAAAATGGGGTCTTAATAAATGTATGTAACGTAAAAAAGTTTTACATTATTTTTACAAACATAACTTACTAAAAGAGCATAATTTAAAGAGCTGAAGAAAAACACAAGGTATTCAATTTAGAAGACTTCAGAAATCACTGACTTGCTATCCTTTTTTTCTTTAAACAAACATATTTGTACATAAAATAGTTGTCTACTTATAAAGTCATCTGTTCCTCTTACTACTGTGTTCTTCCTGAAATCCAGATGCATCATCACATTTTCTTTTCAAAAACAGTTTCAATATTTCTATCTAACCGTAATTTATACATTTTTTTGTTCATTGCATGAACAAAAAGAAAAACATCTTCCATATTTACCTTTTCCCCTCAAACTATCTTCTCCTGAAGCTCACTCAGTACAAACACAAGATTTCTTGATGTACAAAAGGGAGATGGGTCCGGTATGCTTCTATTGTCTGGATAAAACAGTTCATAATACATACCAACCCATTCCTCTGAAATCTTCATTACAGGAAGTGCGAAATCAACATACAAAGTGCCTAAGGATTCTACAGAGCCTCAAAGTGGAAGGCACCTACCGCTCTGAGTGGCTTTGTAGAGGCTGCTGAGGGTACCTTCAGCCTGACCGTGTCAGTGCACGGTGAGGTCTGTAATGGTTTTCACACAACTGAAAATCCCACAGTACTGTAATACCAGATGAAAGTAAGTGATGGCATTTCTGTGCACTCATCGTCTTCTGTAAGAGCCTGTGAGCACCGTTACCAATTCAGATGGCAAAGCACAAAGCAAAGACAGCTCTGGGTTCCCTGCACAGCAGACCATTAGGAAACACAGATCTTCCTATGTGTAGCTCACAGGTTTAGTGTGGAAATAACTTTTGTACTTACCCAGTCTGTGCAGGAGGAACAAAGCTCTCCCGGACTCGCACCAATTCCTTTGCCATAACCCCCTGCACTGCTCACGTTCCAGCTTTCTCAAAATTTCCCTTCCTGTTAGCTTGTTTTATCAGATCACTACATACATTCTCTGATAATAAATGTGACTGCAAGCATAGTCAGTAACAGAATCAAACACTCATTCCATTTTCTGTTATGTACTTACATTTTATTACAGACTAATATGAAATAATCTCATATTTATACTAGATTTTAATTACTCAAGAGCAAACTTAAACCAGTCTTGAAAGTTTGTATTTATTGCAAGCAGATTCATATCTCCTGCTCATATATTCTACATAAGGATCCAAAATGTGACTGAGTATAAACAAGTTATATTTGGTTATCTACAGAAATAAATGTTAAAAATAGCACTGAAAAGAAACTTTACAGTAATGTCTTCACACACTGACTCTTCAAATCAAATAAACCAAGTGGTACAGGATAACCTAAACATTTGATTTGAAGACTGATTTATTTTCAAATAAATGCACCTATAATTGTATAATTAAAAATAAGTGTCAGTATTTGGTGCTGGCGACTACAGACATATGTAATGTTTAATGCACAGAGAACTACCCTCCAGCTCCCGTACAGCAGCTTCCGCAGATTCTACTTTACATTAGGTCATGAAAGGACATCTAAAATGCAGAGTGTACACAACACAGAATGTGTGTTGGAGACAACACAGGTTAAAACTCCGTAAATTTTCAGAAGGTAAAAAATTAAAGCTCTATAAATGGATTTTTAGATTAGTCTGCAAAGTAGAATCACATACTTTTCACTTTCATAATACTTTCACAAATTTCCATTAAAGCTTTTTTTATCAGACAGTAGCATGAGCACAATGATCCCACTGGCTTCCAAAGGAAAAGTAGTGCAGTTGCTCCACTAACAGATTTTTTGTTTCCTTTCACATTTGCAAGCCAGTTGGGTCAAGACAAACAGGCTAATGCAAGCAAGAAAGTAAACTGGAAGCTTTTACATTAAGTGGCTGAATAAACAATTATCATTCATGGTAAAACAAAAAAGGTCTTTTGCCACAAGCCACTGTAGGAATATATGAACTTCAGTGGCTGAAAAGCTTGAAATACTAAGTCGTCAAGTACATTTGGTTAGCGCTTACCAGCTTCAAGACATTTACAGAAGCAGTTATGGAGACACTATGCTGTTAAAGCTGCAACAGTTTAAACAAGGCAAGTTAGGAAGTTATATAGGTTTTTATACTTTTCCCCTTTAATTTTTTAATTAATTTGAATACATAAAAATCTGTCCCTTTTCAGGGTCTCAGCCATAACAAAACATTCTAGCACAGTTTGACCTAACTTCTATTTTTTCATCTTTGTATCATCTGATCCATTTACAACGGAACTCCCAGGTAACACCTGCTGCTGCAGTGGACTCTGTTTGTGTGGCAATAGTAAAAAGGACTGAAGCAAAAGCACATTAAGTGAAACCCAGTCAATGTTGCATGCGTTTTTTTTTTTCACTGAACAGTCTACTTTAACAAGCAAACTGTACCAACTTTTCAAGGTAAAAGTATTGCTAATCAAAGCAGAAACTTCCACTTAAATTCAAGCATTTTTTCTCCTCCCAAAAATGACATGCTTAACTGAAATTTCCTAAGCACTTATAGATGTGTTTCAGCCTGACTAATGTCAGTGGTTTTGAAGTGCAGGGCTACATGAAGTTTGCAATGAACTGCTTTGTTAGCAGGCAGAACAGGAATGCAGCATTTTCAAAAACATCAAGCAAAAAATCTCATTTAAGGCTAAAAGATGGAACTCAGATAAGTAAAAAAGCAGGAGGCTTCAGAGAGTAAAAAAGCCAGCAGTAATAGCACAGCGCTGGAAGTACAGCGCTTTCCTCCCCACTATTGCAAACCCCAACAGAACATCAATAGCTTGGGTGAGACTGGCAGAGCAGCAGACCTGCATTTATGGTATGACATTCATTAGTATTTTAACATTCAGCCACAACTCCATGCTAAGCTAAATCGAAGTGGCCAAAAACTCATAGATATAAAAAAAGCCTTCAAAACATATACTTCAAAAAAAATAGAAATGGTGTGTTAACAAATGTATGCGTAAAACAGATTTATAAATAGCTACAGTATGAAAAATATTTCAGTGCAAAGGCAATTTTAAGATTTCTAAAAAATACATTACAAATAATTTGTTAACTACACACAAGAAATTTGTCACTGCTACTGGTATAAAATTTATAGCCATATTAACTCTTTAAAAATATATACACCAGTGTTTTATGTAGGGGACGGTTCTCACCCACATTCAAGTCTGCAATGGCAAGTACATGTACACACACCCGCACCCACACACGTATGTATTTCAAAGTGATACTACTGTGAGGACATTCTTTGAAACTTAAAAGTGCTACATGTTAAATGGTAAAATACCTTCAGCTGTGGTGCTCCCCGTTACACATCTTAAAATTCTCTTCTCTTTGGTATACAGAAAATTTCACGACTCAACTCTACAATCTCTGCTTGTCTCAGGCCATTTTAATAATATTTCACTGTTCAATGTGAAAATCGCCCAGAATATTGTGAACAGCATTTCCTAGTAAGTTGCTTTTTCTTTTATCGAAAAGTAAATTTATAAGTAAACCATTTGGTGTGGTGTTTTGGGTTTTCTTTTTTAGAACACAAAAGGGAAAATTTTTCTCTGCCTCCCTGGTCCATTCAAAATACAACTAACAACGTCTTGGCCAGGTCTTCCAATAAAGGCTGAAGCTCTGACTTCAAATATTTCTAGCTAATGTCCTCCCGGAGGTATCTAATAATGACTATAGTCATGAACCAGTCCTAACCACCAGGCTGAAATTGACTGAAATCAGATTACTCCTTCAGATATTTTTGCACCCCAAAATAAAACACTGGACTAACGAAAAGAGACAAGGACACAGCTAACAGTTGAATTAGTGCCAGGTAACATAAATGTAGCAGAGAAAAGAGAAGTGCAAGTTGGCTGTCATTCTTAAAGTCACTTAGAAAGAATCCTTGCAGTCAAACGAGTTCCTATATCACAACTATGGTTCAACTGTTCGTAAACAGCCGTGTGCCACCTTGTGGTTTGCCTGCAAAAGTTAACAGTTGTGTGCTTTGTAATACATCTAACCAAGCTGATTAGCCAGTATTTAACCATACACGCACAAAAACTTACATCAGAATTAAGAGGATGACTCCAGATAGTAAGAATCACGTGGAAAAAAACCCTTTTCTTCCTTTAAAGAAATAAATGTGTCAAAAAGGGTTTAATATATAATGCTGTTGGCTATGCCTATTTTATAATTACAGGCAGATGAAGTGGGAATGCTGGGTAATCTGCACCTCTGACAAATCTGGAAAGACATTTTAGGCCAAATGCTTATGTTCAGGTTTTAAGTAGATACTAACATTGATATTTACCTACCTAACAGCCAACTTGACTCCATAGCTCATGTACATAATCCACACAAGGATTGTTTCTCCTATCTTTCTACGGGGTAAAGCTAACTGAAAACCAGACATAGCCCTGATTTGGCCACTTACAAGGAGTGAGCATTAGAGAGTGTTTCTTGAAAGCAGATTTGCACAGAGGAAACACCAGTTTGTTCTACAGAAAGAGCAAAGAAAGAAAAAGGACAGAGGAAAATCAGAAACAGTACTTGTTAAATATGATTTAGGAGACTTTCATTGCAGATAACTGAGGTCATTGTTTCTGGCTGAAAATTAAACCTGTTGAACTGAAAATGTAGGTCACTGACTGAAACTATACACTTCAAGTGACAAAGAAAATGACTAAAGATGACAGAAGCAGTAAATGCACAAAATTCTTGACACAGGATGAAGAGAATTTTTAGTGCTACCAGTCTCACAGTACCAGACTGTGCAGATTGTTCATTGCTCCAGTAGTTCAAAACATAAAAAGAGGCCTATTAGCCTGGAAGGGTTCATACTTCTAGCTCTTGATCCTGTTTGTCTGAACACTACCTCAGATGGCAAAGCCACGTATAGTTTAATATATTTGTGACATGTTTGTTTCCTGAAAAAAAGAAATAAATAGTTTTTAAAGGCTTGACTTGGTGTTCTGTCATACGGATGTTTCCAAACCTGACCCACTGTAGCGGTAGCCTGCACTGCGACGGCAATGCCTATTTGAATAGCCAAAGACAGATGGAAGAACTGAATAATCAATGCCTCTCCAGTGCGTAAACATCATTTTTTTAGAATGAGAATTAGACCTTCTTGCTGGGGCACTGCTGCAGTCACTGCTCCTGTATCTTGGGCTTTTCAGACAGGCAAGAGGTGTGAACTCTGAGATGTGCTCCTGACAGTGTCTCGATGCATCCTGTTGAAGGGAAAAAAAACATACACAGTAAAGATTTTGGAGCTAAAAGTCTACAATTTTGTTCTTTCTTAGGGCCACTGTACCCTTGGTATAATAACGCCTTTCACTAAATCGCCACTGTGGCTATTTGCTTCATGTAAAGCTATAACCCCTCATGCTGTTGAGCAACCAACCATTTTCAATATGATTAGTTTTATATTAAGACCTACAGAAGCAGGTGTAATTGTGCACATAATCTCTAAACCTGATAATGGGCTCTTTAGAGAACAGTTGAAGACAGAGGATTGCTTCCAAGTTGAATTGTTTTAAATCAGGTTTATATTTCACTTCACAATCTCTCCTAGTATATCTTTTTTTATCTCTGAATATCATTAGTCAGGACTTCTTACAGGGAATTTTAAGACAGAACAGATTCAAGTACTTTACCCTGTACTTCCAAAGAGATGGAATTCTTTACAATCAGTTAGTGTCAATAGATAAAAGTTCAAGAGGTTTAATGCACTTGCTTTGTACTTCTAAGCAGTGTCTGATTTTGGACTTGCTTCGGTTACGTGTAGCATCTATACAGCCAATTTATGCTATCTTGGCCTAATTGTCCATTAAAATTTATCGGTACCACATAATCACTCCACACTCTGGCAGAATCAGCCAGGAAATACTTGGGATTACAGTACCACCACAGCTGCATGATGACATCCTAGAACACATGCACGAACTAAAAGAAAATTAGCACAGCACTTCCCCCAGTGAGTTTATCTAACACTTCACACTGAATGCACAAAGTTTCCAGGTATAGAGGCACGGAGCTTATGTGATGGTATTTAAGCTATAAATGCATTATAAGCATGATTTCATAGAACCATAGAATCATTTAAGTCAGTGTTATCAATCACTCTCTCCATAAATGCTATGTAAGCCAGTTAATCCTCTATTCTTGATCATCCCCTTCCTCCTTTCCTGTTAACAGCAACACAGGAGCAAAAGGAACAAAATCACAAAGAAAATGTTAATGATGGAGCTTAGAGAAGTTTGGCTGAGATTTAATATTACACTTTTAAAACCAATCGCAAGCTTGAAACAATACTTTTGCATAGCCAAGAGCAATCAGAAAACTCTCTTACAACAGGTACTCTTGGAAAAGTCAGTAAACTATACTACACTGCTCACTAACAGTAAGGCCTGGGTTCTTTTAAACACACAAATAGACCAAATGCCATCAATACAGAAAAATGTAGATAATGAGGTAGCAGATTAGCAGACTTTGTTTTGGAAATGCTGGAAGGAGTATTCATACACTGTATGGGTACTATTTTTCGTATTCTTTCAGCTAGAAAGCGAGGCATTTTAGTTACAATGTGTATTTCTACAAATAAAATAATGTTTTTTTCTACACATAGCTGCAAGACAAGCACTTTCAATCTGCTGTACCTGAAGCTGCTCAAGAAAGATGGGGTCTTCTACCACTATTTGTCTAGCAGTCATTAAAAGTAAATCAAAAGCACCCCTCAACTACTGTGAAACATCACAGTCCACACCAGCACATTACACTGCATCTGTCTTCTCCAAATACTGGAACTTTATATCTTCACTTCATTCCTTGTGCACTGTTTCAGGGATCAGGAGAGCATGAAGTAACTGGGGCAAATACGGCATCCAAGTAGGAATGTATTTGCATAAAAAAGTGTACCTTCTTACCTATATCCACTGGGGTAATCAATGGTGTGGCAAGGAGATGAGGTACAGCAGAGAACTTCATTCTGCTGCCCTAATATTTGGAGTATTTAGGAGCTTATTACTTGTGCTGGTGTCTCAAGTATTTGGTAAGACGACCACCCTTCTCTCTTGATCCGAGGCAGTGACGCAACGATACACTGCTCTATATAGAGCCTCAGTCTCTGTAACTGAGCCAAAGTCCTGTTCACAAATCACTTCC
The DNA here is from genome assembly GCF_012275295.1 of Melopsittacus undulatus. Lineage (NCBI taxonomy): Eukaryota > Metazoa > Chordata > Aves > Psittaciformes > Psittaculidae > Melopsittacus > Melopsittacus undulatus. Next base: position 59,981,941 of record NC_047528.1, on the reverse strand, counting down.
TTTTGCATGGTTATTTTCCTCTTTTAATGTCTGTATTTGGTCTATATATGTATTCAAAAGCACAAAAGATGATGGAAAAACTGCTTGTGTATGAGATTTCTGACTCTATGTATTCTACACGATAGTGTAATGTGACTACTGTCTGCAATGACGACCACAGTTCTTATATAAGAGATGTCACACAACACCTATACACATAAGGTATTTGTAAGACTTTAATATGGGTATACTGATTCGCTGCTTTTCCTTACACAAGTAAGTTTCTGACAAAAAGATCTTACCTGTGGCATGGAACATCTCTTGCAAAAACCATGCTTTCCAAGTAAAACATAACAATTTTGTGTCAATATTGATAAAGTACATCAAAAACTCTGGAGGAAACAATTGTTTTGTAAATAGCACAGTTCACCAATAGAAATTAATCCAAACTGGCAACACGTACAGTACTGTTACCTAGTTTTGATCTAATTATGGCTCGGAAGCTGAAAGATTTCCTTCAAGAAGTGGCCCATCGCTGTTCGCCAGTGCATTTAGGGCTGTTTTATGTCTCATACTCTTCTGCAAGGATGAGGAAAAACAGTGAGACTCTTGCTGAATACAAGAGAGAAATGTGAATGAACTGTACCATTTGGTACAAATGTTACTGTTTTAGCAAAGTCCTGTAGAAGTGATGGATTTTCTGACATCTAAAATTGCAAGGTTATCTTGTGTAAAACAAGGTTTCTGATTCTTGATGCTGAGGTTACCATTTGAGCCCCTCTGAAGATGTTTCTAGTTCATTTCAAACTCTGTTAAAAATACTTAATTACTATCAAAAGCACTTAACTGTACCATGACTAAGTACCATGGGCTGTCCCGCCTCTTTGAAAATAACCTGTCCTTGTGATATAAAATCATAGAACAGTTAGGGTTGGAAAGGACCTTAAGATCATCTAGCTCCAACCCCCCTCCCATGGGCAGGGACACCTCATACTAAACCATATCACCCAAGGCTCTGTCTAACCTGGCCTTGAACACCGCCAGGGATGGAGCATTCACAGCTTCCCTGGGCAACTCATTCCAGTACCTCACTACCCTAACAGTAAAGAACTTTTTCCTTATATCCAATCTAAACTTCTCCTGTTTAAGTTTTAATCCATTATCCCTTGTCCTAAACCAAGCAGATTACAAATTAAGGACCAGATGTCCACCTTTGCTACTCCCCAGTACAACTGGTTGGGGAGGTGATGGGGCCAGTGCTATTGAAGGCTGACTGACAGCTTTGTCATTTCACCATGGGGAGAGGGCAGGGAGTTACCAAGCTACCCTCTGCCATATTATTCAAATATTGCAACAGCAAGATCTATTTCTTTGTTTTCAATAGAAGAGGAGCCTGACACATGACAAAGGCAACAGTTTGCTGGTGACCAGTTTTCTAAGAGAAACAGAAGAACAATGAATCCCCAGAGAGGCTTCCCCAGGCAAAAGGACCACTTCGGGTTTCCCGAAGTGCAGCAAAGAGTAGAGATCTCATAAGGAGGCTAATGGGCAGATCTTGTGGCTGAAGTGAAAGGGAAGTGAAAAAACAATCAGTGAGAAGCAAAGAGAAAAAGAAAAATATTTCTTAAAAAGGGATGAAAGCACAGAAGTTATTTACAGCTCAGAATCAAAGCACCTGGTATTGTAGCTACAAAATATTTGGGATTGCTGAAACACTGTCAGTTGATGTGACAATTATAAAAAGAGGAAAATTTAAAGTGAATTTATATTTTCCTTAACAGAGCTGCTGAGCTGCTTCTATTAATGAAAGAAGAATAAAAAAAGGAAATATAATCAGTTAATATAGATTGGATATATTAAAGAACACCCTATTGCTTTTTAAAAGTAAAGGCTGAAAGAAACCTCACAGCTGCAGAGTTTCCAGTTAAAGCACAAAATTCAGCTTGCTTCATTGAGCCAAAGAGTCGCTGGGACTACATGTATTAGAAATGAGCAGATTTTGACCAGAATTACCAAAAGGCAACAAATTCCTCCAAAGCTTTTGCAGAATTAATGTTTTAGTCCAAGAAATACAACAGTTCATACATGTGTGTGTATATATATATAGAAATATACATGCACATACATATATACACGTATACCTGTATGTACCTATATGTACATGCACACACACACTTACATGTCTTTGTGTCTGTGTATACATATACATATAACTGAAAAGCTCTCTCAAAAAACCTAGAACTGTAACTGGAGTGTTTAAAACTCTCTGAATGATAACAATGGTTAACTATCTATTACCCACCACACACTGAAGTAGTCAAAAAAGAAGAAAAACTTAGAAGCATATGAATTACTTAAAAACTCAATTCAAACCAATCTGAAGGCACTTAAAAGCCAATTTTAGGCAGAATTTTCAATAGTGAAAAATCTTTGTGAACTTTCCCCATGACTTACATAATTACAGTCACTTTTATTGGCTATGCATTTTTAAAGGGGGAAAGAAGGAGGAAATGTCTATTTTATCTTAACCAGTTCAAAAAAAAAAAGATATGAAATCTGCAATGGAAACTATCACTCTCCTAGCATTAAGCAAAAACTAATTTTCTTGCAGACCAGAGAGAAGCCAACGTTTACTAGCATATCTTCTACTTTTATGTTATATTAATTGTCACATACTTCTGAATCTTGAGCTGCTTTCTTTCTAGAAAAAGTACAAAATTTCATAAAATTAAATACATGCTGGACATAATTTATTAATAAAAAAGTTGCATTTCCTTTTATCACAGCACAGTAGATATATTAATATAGTCCAAAGATGGCTGAAATGGCTTCTAGTACCACATTTTCTGTGTGATGTTAGTAACATCAGCATAATCAGAATTATCACTTCTTTGTGTGGCAACTATTCCATGTACTAAGGCACAGTGCAAATGTGACATGCATTCACGTACAGACAGACCAATGATTAAAATGGGGAGCTAAGAATTCTAGATTCTTGAGGCACAAATATTATGTAAAATACAGTGACAAAGATGATGGTGACAGATTGTGACAATGATTCATAGAGTCTTTGAAATAAACAGAAGAAGAAAACAACTATACTAAAAAGTATGCTTTTTCAAAATATAGCTGATGTGAGTCAGAAATGGAGATGAGTATGGTAAATAACTTCTGATGATAAACTTTTCACTTTCCTTTGAATGAAATGGCCAAGCATGCAGAAAGGCAGAAAAAGGTCACCTTTTGTTCCATTAGAAACTTAGACTGCTTGAAGTCTGAGAAAGCATAAAGATGGTGGACTGCTCAACAGAAAGGCACTGATGCTTAGTCTGATTTTCCCAGGAGATTGTAGGAAGTAACCGTGCACATCATTTATGTTTAAAGCAAGGTAGCAGTTATTTAGACAAAGCAGATTGGAAAACAGAAAGAAACAGAGAGAGAAGAAGAAACACAAGGGATATATCTGGTTAAAAGTCATTGATTTTCTACTAAATATTAAAAAATGAATACTGCCAGTGTTAAGCCCAAAGTCTGCTTTACAATCAATTCATTTTCCAGCATTAATATACAATATCTGTTAAGAAATGCTGTAATACCTTTGCTTGGACTTTTGTTTGCTAGCTTGTTTCTTCATATTAACCCATTCTCATTTTCTCTCCTTACACTTTTTAGCATGCAGAACTTATACTAAGATCAACTTTTTCCACAAATAACATACATGGCAAAGAAAACAAAATATATGGCAAAATAGAAAACCACTAAATGCTGTGAATGCTTTTCTGCTATTTATTCCTTCCCGTCTTCCTTAAAGTGTGGCATTTTCATAGCTGTGCATTCAAGTAATACAGAGCAATGGCAAGGGGTTTTACTTTGCAGATACAAGAGAAGAATTTTTTACCTTTGCCAAAGGGAAAATTTTACTTTCCTTGGAAGTAAAGTTCCTTTATTCCTTTCCTCTTAATACAAAGTATCTTTGCAAATAAACACCAAAATCCTAACTAATCCCTACAGACAGAGTTGCTCATTATTTTAACTTACAAGCTGCAACTGATGGGCTGAAAAGGACAAGGGAAGTAACATTAAGTTTTAGGTTCAACACCTATACCGTCCTTCACCTTCTAAACATATATAATGTATGAAAGTTTGCTGGGGTCAAAAATACAGGTAACACATTTTATTGCATTTGGTTGGATGAAGCCAGCATAGTACCATGCTTCCCACAGAACATGGCTTCCTTTTTAGCCTCAGCAGAGCAGGCCTGTATTTGCACAGGAATTCCTCCTTTTGGGCTGATCAGAAGAAAGGAGGCAAGAGATTTTAAAATATTCTTTCCACTGGCACAGCAAGGCACATTTATGTAGATATAATGTATCAGAAGAGGTAAGGTGTAAGTTGAAATATAAAAGAGGAAAAAATCTTAACAAATATGAGTAAGTTTTAATACATGTGTAGTTTTATCAGGCATAGTGTAAGTATAAAATAATTTGCTACAAAAGTATGCACAGATCATGCAATATGAATGTTGCCATGAGTTTACTACATATTCCTTACCAATTTTCTATATACTCATCACTTTTAAGTGTATAAATTCTAGATGCGTACAATAATAATAGTGCTGAACCATTTACTTGTCTCCCTCCATCTGCATCAGCTATTTCCCTGTGGTTGCTGGTACAGAGGCACATGGACTGCCCTGGGATTCAGGTAAATACCACTGTGGAAGTAGCAGGCAGTGACTTTCACCATATCACTTAGGAGTGGATGGTGTGGAACCGGTAGTACATACCACAGATGGGAAACTCTGCTCTAAGCTTGTCTCTAACCTTGAACTAGGACTAAATTAGAGACTTGTGATACAGAAAACTAACTTCACAATGAAAAATATTTTTACCTGGATTCTTTCTGTTGCTGTAGGCCACAACTGTCTGCATAAGACCTTCTTGAGAACATCTGGAAGAAGGCTGACAGTTATGAGCAGAATTATACCCAGCCACGCAGGACCACTAGACAGCATTTGCATGAACACGTAATACATCCTCTGATAATTGAGAAAAGGCCTAGTACGAAAAAGATTAAATAGATATTACATTTCAGTACACAAAGACTGGCCATGTTAAATGTAAGAACTACGACACTGATTAAATACTTCAGCTTCCCAGTCTGCAGGTGTTCATTCATCCCTGTTTTCTCAAAAAGCGATCTAAAAGAGGTAACTATCTTCCTCTTGTCCTCCAGGCTGCAGGAAATACCATGATCTGTCCTCCCTCCAATGATGCCTCTCCCTTGCAAAAACACACACACACCAAAAATCCCAACACTTTCAACTGTCTATATGTGCGACATACACTGATTCTTAAAAAGCTTCTGACCAACAATAGAAGAAGTAGATGCTCAGATATCTATGGTAAATCTACTTTGCTAAAAAAGGGCGCAAATAGTAAGCACAAATACAGGACTCCTGGTCATCCACACAACTTCAGCATGAGTACTACCCCCTGGCTCTAGTTGAGACTGCTAAAGATAGCTCCCTCCAAGACAAGCCCAGAAGGTTAGCACCAAGCTGCACAGACATGACCTACTCAGTGAGATTTTGCCTCAGCTCCATGAACCAACCCTTGGACTGCTTTGACATCTGCTATCCTTATATTTTTCTTTAAGAATATTTAGCAGACACTCAGTGAAAGAAGAACTGAGCATTCTCTAATTATCATTACAGGTGTGCTTAAAATGTGACTGCTGTTGGGAGCTCTGCAGTATATAAGTACTAAATTTAATTCTGTTTGGGACAAAAAGGTGAAATACATAAGAACTTTTATGTTTCTGACACAACTTTTGCAATGCAATTTATATTAGGGTTCATACCAAATAATTCCTCCCCAGAGCAGAGAAAAGACAACGTAGAATACCAGTGATCCCCAGATCATGAAGTGATTTATCCACGTCCAATAGTGTGTATCTAGTGCAAGCTGTCAAAAAACAAGTGAGATCATATGGTGCTGTTACTATCTAGAAGCAACAGAATATGCAGCAGGAGATGAAACAGAATGCCACCATTTGAAAAAAGGAAAAGATTCTACATAGAATCAGCTAAAAGATTTTTTTTTCAGTTTTGAGCACAGTTAAGAAAGCACTGATAGTAAAATCTGTATTTAAACTAATATGACAATGTATGTTATAGAGAAAAACTGATATAAGTCAGCAGCAATTAGAAAACAAGCCTTAGGAAAACGTCAGTGGATACCTTACCTTCAATGTAACCGTGAATACAAGCACAGTGAACACCAGTGTTCCAAAGGTCCAGTTTCCAAACATCTATAAAAAATAGTCCAAAGCAGTTATAGGTAATATTGTCCACTACATGAATTGTCTAAAATAAACCTTCTGAAGCTATGTATTGCTTTGTATCAGGAACTCACAGTTAGGCAAAACCACTGAAATCCTATGTGTTTATCCTGTGCAAAATGTTTTAGTTTCTTGCTCTTATGTGTACACACCTCAAGATTTCCTACAGACAGGGAAAAAACCCCACAACTGGTGCACTTAACCTGAAGTTCAGTTACGTTTCCTGATTAAAATCAAGTGTAGCACAGTTAACAAATCACTGAGGTTTACAAATGAACTGGAGTAATTTCATCAGCCTTCTTTGATACAACCTTTTCTCTGATCTCCCTTCTCTCTGTCCTTGGTACCCCAGAATTTCTTGGAGGTTCAACAGCATGTTATACAGATGAGTAACAGAACAAAAAGAATGTGCTAACCATTAAAGCCATGTAAGTATATAGATGTTCTACATAGGTTTTAAGGTTAAACACTTTTGAATTGTGGTTTATTTTCTCCATACCTGCATAATGCAATAAAAACACTTCAGCTTTTCAAGTGGCAGAAATTATCATTAATGCTGATGGAAGGAAGAATTGTCTGTGAAAATGGTCACAGAGGGTGGCTTGGACTGCAGCAGCTAAGAGACAATCAGGTTCAAGATCTAGAGAAATGTTACAAAAATAAGCAACAGAGTTCAGACAGTGTATTTTAGGAGAAGAGGCTTTGACTCAGGGTACTGCACCCCTGAGAGAGAAGGGTGCCCAAGAGAGCTGAATGACTTTGAAAGAGACAGCTGCTGTGATCTTATGAGCTCCCTTCTGCAGGAAGATATGGAATTTCAGAAGACTACCTAGTTGGGTGCTCAGGATGTTTCCCAATGGACAAAAAGGCAAAATGGGAGCATACAAAAAAAGTACAAAGTTTTGCATCAACAGAGGAGTAATGCCATGTATTGGAACTGACAGGCTGACCCTGCTGAAAAGGAAGTTATAGTGGGGTTACAGTGGATGCCAGGTTGAATACAAGACTATACTGTGGTCTATACATAAGAAAAACTGCAAACTGAGCTGCACTGGGAGGGACATGACCACTGAAGAAAGGTTATTATTCCTATCTACTTGACTATAGTGAGACTGAACCTGGAACACCATGTCCAGTTTGGGCACCTCAGTTCAGGAGGGATGTGAAAAATAAATGGAAGGGATCAACTGGCAGGTAGCCAAGGTGGTTAGCAGTATATGGCTCTCCTGTGAAAAGGCCGAAGGACTTGTGTCTGGTAGAGGTTAAGGAACAACCTAGTAGCTGTTCACAAACGTTTAAAGAACAACTATGGAGATGAAGAAGTGAAACAAACCTCTCTTCAGCAAAAAGAAAAATTCTGCTTAGGATTTAGGAGATTGGCATTTTTCCTTATGAAGGCAAACACTGGAAGAGGTTGCCCAGGAAGGTTATGGAATCTCTCCTCAGGAATATTCAAAACTTGAAAAAGACTAGACAATGCCTTGAGCAACCTGATTTTAATTAGTCCTGCCCAAAGCATAAAGTTGAATTGGATCACCTCCAGGGTCCCTTCCCATCTACATTATTCTGTATGAGCTCGCCCAGTATTAGAAGACAGTGGATCCATATGGGCAAGTGATCACACAAAAGTGTTGCTGCAGGAAAACTTCCAAATAGAGACCACAGCCAGCCATGAAGCAGAAATCTGTAGGAAACTAGGCTGAGAATCTAACCAGTTTGGAATGGAAAGTAATTTTAAAATATTTAAAATAATTAAAAAAATAAACATATGACTGGTTTAAAGATTCCTTTTTCTGAGTATCCATTTCATTATTCTAAAATTACACAATGTGCGACCAAGTGTAGAGAACATAGGATGAAATGCAGAAAACCTTCAGTATTTTGGCCTTTTACTTTAATGTGCAATGTGATAATTTCATAGGTTATGACATTGCTACAATATTTTATGTGCCCTAAAAAAAAATATCACTGCATGGACAGGAATCTAGTTCAGGAACGTCAAATTAGGTCATCTACCGACTGTTTGCAGTTAAGTTTTACAATACTCTCATGTCATACCTAGCATCTCTCAGACAGCCTAGTATCAGTCTAGCTTTCTGCACACTGAACAGATGAGTCTGTATTTCCAATAAAATCTGCTAGATTAAATAAAAAACCTGAAACAACTTTCCTCTGCCTCTGTTTGTCAGGCTAGACAGAAAGCATCGGGCTGCAATCAACCCTTCACCTAACCACCTTTTTAGTTAAAAAATAAGGTCACAGCAAAGGCACAAGGCTCCATAAGGCTGCTAATTTGGCACAGAGAAATGCAAGCAGAGCAATATGGGATAATGTGAGTTACAGAAACTCATAATGTATTTTCAGCATTGAATATCTCAAGATGCTACTCGTCTTCAGGCTGTGAATCATTCTTTTGTATGCCTGTTAACATCTAGTTTATGAAATATTTTTCCATGCTCTGATCCCAGCCTATCCAAGTTCTTCCCCTCCTCCTGTGACTGTGTTTGTTGATCCTGCATGTTCCAATTCATTATTCTAGTTAACTCTCTCCCTTCCTACTGTTTTGTATTTTTCACTCCGTTATTCCTTTCAACTTAGTTTCTCCTACCTATCTCTGAACCCAGCTTAATTGTATTTAATCTGTTCTGCACTAAACATCAAGAAAAAACAGCCCACACATGGGGAATACATTTTATTACATGGGTAAACTAAGATGACATTTACAATCTGCAAGTACTTCTATAGTCCCTTCTTTCCTTCCTTATGTAGCAGGTCTCTACCTTTATGTTTTAATAACACCAACAATGATGTCATATTCAAAGTGGAACAGCATTCACACAAAGCAGTACCACAAATTAATAACAATTAATATAGATAAATCTTTGGTATCTTAGGTTTATTTACTAGGAAATGACTGAGACAGGCATTTATGAAGTAAATCTCAATGATTAAAACTACATATCTTCATTATTGTAGTAATATCATTCTATAGCATTAAATCAGTTTCAAACAAATTTCTGAATACTGAGAAACATCCTGACAGGGGAGTATGTTTGGAAGAAACTTGATGGTATGCAGACTGACACAGGCATTCATATAAATTGATCAATTTAAACATTGACTTCACTTTTTACTGATTTTGCCACAATGACAATTAAGTTTCTTTCTGAAGGGAAAGGGGAACTAAAAATTTTTGCTTCAGCAGCCATTTTAACAATTTGGAACTCAGCTTGAACCATCTGATATCATTTATGGTATTAGTGGTACCTTCAGCCCCTTTAACCTGTGGCCTGCTCTACAGTAATATATTGTTGCGATAAACCTTTCAAATCTTTCATTGACTTTTTCCAGATGTGAGCCTAATTTAAATGCTTGGAAATAACCATCAACAACTAGCATTCATGCATGTATGAACTCATCTATGTATCTCTGGCTATTCCTGAACACTAACATTTTAAAGCCTAAAATTGCAACTCTTAAGTTTTATACACACACATAAGCATGTATGCTGAGTATTGGTTTTTTTTTGTCTACTGTGACACTCGAGTCAGAATATCTCAAACAACACATTATATCACCAAATATTAGCATGGGTATCCAGCAGTAAATATAAACATTCATAATTTGCAAATTAGGTACTAGTCTGGCTTTAGAGCTTTACCAAGAATTTGACTGAATGTGTGCTATAGGAGAATAATAAAATTCAAAAAGGAACTCAGAATATTTGCAATACGAATCATGTATAGGTATAAGCTGTCTAGTTTTCAGGACTGTAAATATAAGCTGATGCAGAATTTTGAATACCTAACATAGCACATAATGGTACCAGGAAAAGAAGTGCTCCAGTGTACAGTTATGCCTACTGGAAATTCACTCTGTCCTTGTAAAAGGTCTTCATAATATGTGTTCTCTCTCACACTAGAAGTTTGTTTCATAGAACCATAGGTTAGGGTTGGAAGAGACCTTAAAGACCACCTAGTTCCAACCCCTCTGCCACAGGCAGGGACAGTTTCCACTAGACCAGGTTGCTCCAAGTCCCATCCAACCTGGCCTTGAGCACTGCCAGGGATAGGGCAGCCACAGCTTCTCTGGGGAACCTGTGCCAGTGCCTCACCACCCTCACAGTACTTCACTGATATTTGAATATTGCATTTCTAGAAAACATGTACATTACATCCAGGCAACAAAATTGTGCACAATTTATTTTCTTTCACTTTGAAGGTCTTTTCTAAAGCTATTTAAGCACTTTATAGCATAAACAGTAATAAATTTTCCATAGCAGACTCAGCAACAAAATGTAGGCCATAGAAAAACACAGAACAAAATAACAAAATGCAAGGAAGCAGAAAGCCTACTTATTTTTTAAAGTTTATGGTTCTTTACCATACCTCATATACCTCAATATACATTATACTCTATAGAAACTAAGTATTTATAAAGTAGCAATAAAGAACATTTCTATCTATAAATTTAAGTGATATTTCAAAATAATTATAGGATACATTTAACTGCTCTTTAACAGTTTAATTAAAGAACAGTGAAAGATGAAATGGATATCATGACAAATCCACAATAGTCTTACCATGTGAGTGCTGGTTGTCATTAGCTGAGGATAGGAAGAGAAGCAAGTAGCAAAAAGAAAAAAAAGCACACAAATAAAATAGACCAAAATATCAATGGGTAAAATAAATAAAATGCAAAAGTTCTTAAAATTTGCATTCACGCGAGTGCAAAGCAAGTAAAGATTATTTTAAGCTGCCATATGTCAAAAATCATTGAAATATTAAAAAGCTTGTTATATTTAATCTCTTTTATGATCATTTATAACTACTCTACAAGCTTTTGATATGTTAATAAGATATGCAGCAAATGCATGTCAAGCACAAAACTTAAAAGTTACTATGTGAATTCTGAAGGAATAGTTGGAATTTATGATATATATCTCTGTTGTATATAGTCCTACGCCTATTTACTGATACACAGCATATCCTATTGCATACTTCAGACTTTGCTAAACAGATGACCCATCTATCTCACCATAACTCATAAAAGTTATCTGTGCTGGAAACACTGAAGAAAACAAATCTTATGTTCATAACACCATCAACATTAAAAATGTTACCTTTGATTGACTGATCAAACCCAACACTAACCTGTCCATTGCTGGTCACAACTGTGTTGTCATACAATAAATAGGCACCAAAGAAAAATACCACAGCATCAAACACTCCTAGGAATGTCCAATAAATAAATGCACGCCAGCGCAGCAAAGCATTCTTGGCCACATCTCTGTGTAAAATAAGATATACACATTCATTATCAGCATGTTCAAAAATCCCAAACAAATGATGTCACTCAATGCTTTTTGAAGGAAAACCAATTAAGAATTGCATGTAAACCCACAATATTTCCACATGACAAGTGCCAACCACTTCACATCCAAATCCTTTCTGAATCTCTCCTCTTTAATATTTTTAATTTTTCTCAGACCTTTTAACTGTTGCCTGTAATTCTTCTTATTTCAATTGTGTGGTAAATTCTCCTGTGCTCTCCAATTTATTTTTCAATCTTTTTACAGAAGGTTTCTGTTTTTCAGTACTTGCTGTGCATGTGATGATCCACTGTAGATTTTAAATGGAAACACTAGAGGTCTCTGAAGACTTTCCTTTATTTCCCATGGGGTGCTTTTATAAAGAATATTGTAACAAAATGAAATATTCATTTTATGTGAAACACGCAAAACAAGGATGTTGCAGTTCAGTTGAAGCTTCAGGTCAAATGGTATTTCCTGACTATTTTCCCACAATAAAAAAATACAGGGATTGGGCAGCAATAGAACTGTCCACTTGCCTGCCTTTTCTTATCACAACGAAATGTTTATATTACAACCTTACCTCCTGCACACAGAATAAGTATATATCAACTTGGCATATATCATAAAACACATCAGAGTAAATCAGAACACAGTTAAGTGAAAATCATGAATTACAGACATATTTACTACCAACAACTACTTTCACCCCAAGTACTTTAAAGACTGTGGTCTCATGACCACATGAAATCAGTTCTCCCTGCAGATTACCAGTAAACTGCACAAAACTGTATTTGGCCAACAATAACCTCATCTACCCAGAACAACTGCACTATTGCCCAAACAGCTCAGCAATAAACTGTTATAACAACAAAACCGAAATGTTCTTGACCAAATAACTTCCGCTAGCTTTCAAAAATCAGAAAGGTCTTCTGAATGACTGTTTCTAGACTGAAAACATTTAAAATATACAAGAGAAAATAAAAAGGGGTCAACAGTAACATCCTGTATTCCTCTTCAATTTCACAGTTAAAAACTTATAACTGCATTGATTAAATTGATTAACCTTTAAGCATCTAGTATTATCTCTCTCAAAAAATGTTTTTCCTTTGATTATCTTCTGCTGCCACTATCTGAAATGTACTGCTTTTGTAGCTGGGCATTGCTCCTAATTTAAGTGGCCACATGCAGTTACGTGGCAAGAACTATATTTCAAGTGGCTAAGAATCTAAACCAGTCACAACTTCAGTGCCCAGAAGCGTGTCAACAACATGCAGGGGACAATGTTGGACACTGTGTAGAATTCTATGGTATGACACTCTACCACTCTATCCTCTTTTCTTTCAGAATAAAGCATGAATATGGAAGAAATGGTATGCTTTCTCTTTCTAAAATCCTGTTCCCCATAGCCAGAAGAAAAAGAGAGCACTAAAATACATGTGTCTGTTATAGTTTATAGACTGTACATATTGTCTTCAACCTTTCTGCTGCACTTTATCTGATGTTCTACTCCAACTCTGTGGTACAGAAATCTTGAGGACTTCCATCATAACAGAGGCAGATCTCACAATTAAACAAACAACTTTGGGGCATAATGTATGAATTTTACCTGTATAGTGAAGGCTCTCTCTTGAGTGTGTCTGCACTGACATGTTGTTCCATTAGACCATAAAAGAGGATAGGAAGGGAAGTGAAGCTGATATTGTACAGTGTTAGATACGCAGTATCATATAAAGTCTGTAGATAGAAAAGAATTAAATCTGCTATTTTTAATTTTAAAACACAATCCAATGCATGGCACTTGATCTGAAATGAGTCAACTTTTTTTAAAAAATAAAATGCATCCCTTCAGAATGGAGGCAAATACGCTTGAACAGCTAAAACAGCCAAGATAAAACTATGCACTTGTGCCCCATTCATCTGGAGGACAAAAGGTCAACTAAAGGATTGATTTAATAGTCTCGTCCATGTATCAGTCTCTCCTATTGTTTCGACTGTAAAGACACCCTACAAATTTAAAGCAACGATACTATTTTCTCCCAATTAAATCCTCCTCTTGTACAATTTAAACCTGAAAACAACCCTCTTGTCTAAGTCTGGTAATTCATTCCTTTGGGTTTTGCTCCATCATTCAGAAGGAAAAGATAGATTTTTTTCCCCCCCCAAATTCAATGAGAGCAAGGGGTTGAAAAGTAAATAAAAAATTTAGAAATTAGAACACTGGATCCTGCCCTAAATGATGGCATGTTTCTGGTGAGCAGCAGTTTACTTTTCCTCTATCTTTCTTTGTGCCGGGTTTTTTTCTTTTAAACTAATTGAATGCCACTATTTGTCTGAATTTTGTCACGTATATCTGTACATGCCAGAAAAGACTAGTTTATTCTTCCATTTTCAGTCTGAATTCTAAAAATTAACAACTAGTTCAATTACTTATCTTTCAGCATTCCTTCTATCCATGTTCAATAAGCTTAAACCTGAAAGACTACATTTCCCACAGACATTTCACTTTGCACTGCAGCTCCAAATTTTGGTTTCCTGTATTCTTTGAAAATAACACTGCGTTAATGACACTTCATAAGATTGATTTCTGAAACACAACTGCAATTGCCACTGAAAATTACATGAACTAAAAGAGATGCTGCTCTTTTGACAATGTGTAAACTAACCTAGAAATTTTGTCAGATGAACAGGCACAGTGTCAAATAGTCAACTCTATTGACTCAAAAAAAAGAGGAAAATATGGCAGCAAGGGGAAACGCAACTAACCTGTTGTGAAAACCCACAGAAGAACTGATATAAAAACTGAGGAAAAATGAAGCAGACATTCTGAAAGACAAAGTGACACAGTTATCAAGTGGAATACAGGCAGCAATTTATATACTGAACAATGTTATATAGCTGTATATATCATAGTTTTATAACACTATTAATAGTAAATATTGCATGAACAGTAAAAAGAGCTGCATACATTAAACATCAACATTCTCATCTTCTAGTAGTACTATTAAGAAAAATGCTTAAAATGTTTTGAAAGAAAACTTAAGGCTACAGTTTCAAAATTCAAGGGCAATGTATTTTGCAACCCAGGACAGCTCAGTCAAGGCAAGGCAAATAAGGGACAACACATGGTAGGACACAAACCATGGTAAGCAAGCATGGACACGCTGGTTAACATGCTTCCCAGCAAAGTAATTTTAAGATGTTTCTAACTACAATCCCAAACATCATTGTCTCTAGCTATACATACGGTCAAACACCAAGACCTTGAATTATCTTTTGAAGGGTTCTTTCTATTATCTTCCATCATTTCCTATCATTTAGACACAACAAATTGTCTAAACAGGAGGATGCACATGATAAACTACCCTGATGAAAATAGAAACTAATGTACATTGAGCTAAGCCAAGTTCTCAAAAGCTATTTCCAACTTAATTTAAAAGGCCACTGCAGAGAGAACCCAGAAGGTACTGAAAATAAGCAGAACAGTCTGTGATGGAATTTGTAACAATTCTTTTTTTTTTAAATGCAATTAATGTTTTTTGTACAACTGACTGTCTGTAGTGTATATAGACATTAGCACGTAAATTTGAGATTAATGTAATTAGAATAAGCATTCTCCTACCTTATAAAAGAAATATTGCACAAGTTCAGATATCCTAACATAATAAAAATGCCCATGAACAAGCAACATTTTTTTCAAATGTTTAAACTTAGGTATTGCATAGTCACTGTTTCTTGCTGCTTGACGACCTTCTTTGCCAATGATTCCTTTAAAAGAAAAAGTGATGAAGCTGTTTAATATCTGAAGAACTATTTCAAAGACACAATTATATGGAAAACTATATATTAATGCTATGACACTCATCTAGTAAGAGATCACCATGGTAGTTACCTGGGGTAAATCCACTAAAAGTTGTCTACAAAATGTGTAAGCTGATTCTTTGAGACTGTCTGTTTTTAAGAAGTAAATGCTTTTTGTCATCTCACTTGAATTAATACTCTAAAAAGCACACTTACCTATGCCAACATGTGCTTCTAGAATCATACTGACATCATTTGCTCCATCACCAATTGCTAATGTGATAGGATGCTCCTTTGATAACTTAATCAATTTCACAATCTGGAAAAAAAATAGTGTTAAAAACTCTTCTCTGTTATGGTTTACTTGTTTTGCATGAGCTTACAAGTAATAAAAAAATGACCAACACAGTCACATAAGAAATTCTGTGAAGGGACATAAAACCAATATTACCCAATGCAACTACTATGAAGATCACAGTAGTTTCTTCATATTAGAAGTATTTGTTCCAAATATAAAATAACTTTTTTCCAAATACTTTCAAACTATTATGAGATACAGATAGTAGGAAGGAAGGGCAGAAGAATGGAAGGTGTTGAGGTTGCTTAATGCAGTGTAAGCACATCAATAAATTAAGAGGGTTCCACAGACAAAGAATACGATTTCAAAGAAATCCTGAAATAAAGACTGAAAGATTCTGCTTTCTTAACTGTGCTGATGTTTTTCTCTTATTAAGAAAATATAATAAGACTGTCTACATATCTAAATATTGTTGACATAGAAAATGTTCAAAAATTTGACCTCAAATCCCTCCACTGTAAATGTTCTCCTATGTCCATTTGGTGCTGAATCAGCTCCAACTAAAAACTACAGTCTTCCAGACAGTTAAACTGCTGGATAAATACACCTGTTAAAATGAATAAAGGGCTAAATATGCTGTACCTGGTCACTGAGAAAGAGACATGACAGTTTGAAAGATAAAAAGTGTATATATAAAAAAGTGTATATAAGATAAATGTGTCTTTCCTTTAAAAGTTCTTCACTTATATTGAGATGTTTCAGCAATGGAAGCATAGGTTTTTACTAGATACAAACTAACACACAACAATTAAGAAGTACTTAGAAATGATAATGCACACATTTTTCTGTCTGGATTCTTTTTTCTTGGCTTACCACTTAAAAATAAAGAAGTACCACTCTACAGTAATAATGCAGGTTCTTGTAGTATCAACAGATAGCAGACTATTCAAGGTTTGTTAGTTAAAAAGAAAGTAATTAGTTCAGTTCATTAAACATGTTCATTATCAGCATGTACCAACCATAAAATTTGCACAATATGTACATATATCAAATTCAGGTGCACAGCTGGCTGCTATTTTAGCATACTATTATCTAAACTGCTTGACAGGAGAAATTCTTCCCTCTCCTGTTTTATTTTTTTTGCCTTTTCCATTTTACAAAATACAAAAGTGAATGGTAACATTTTAAGTTATCAGCATAAGTTATACAGAGTATTAACTTTCAATATTCAAATATGTGCAAAGCTAACAACTTCAAAATGAAATACAAACCTGTGCTTTTTGTAGAGGTGCCATTCGACAGCATAACACTGCACTGCAGTTCCTGCAAATTTCAAGAAAGAGCTCTCTGTAGTTACCAGAGCTCCCATCTTGTCGTGGTTTCATTATTAATGATAATGCTGCTCCATCAATAATTAAACCATAATCTTGCATATCAGTTGAAAGTCTGTTCAGGAATAAAATATAAATGAAGAGTCACTGTAAAATTCTCAGACACATTTAAAATCTGGCAATAGTGCTTTTGTGAAAATTAGTTAATGAAAAATAATGAGTATGGAATACTACAAAATTCATATACTTCTAAAGGAAATTCCTGCTATTTATGACATTCAAATTCTAGATTATGTTGAAAATATTCAGTGCTTCACCACTTCAAAGACAGAAACCTGATACCTCAGTGACTTCATCAAGTGAGTATGAGTGTATAATTAATGACCTTTAAAGTTCTATTTGAAAGGACTGAGAACTACAGTGAGGTAAACTGATTTGCAGGAATAAAGTTAATTTTGTGGCACATTCCATAATAAAGACAAAAAAAAGTAAAGGAAAAGGCCTTTGACACTCCAAAATTTGCTTTGATGATGAAAAGAATTCTTTTTTTCTTCTTTTTTGTTTTTCCAAGGGAAAAGGAAGTAAACCATGCTCTGAAGGAAATGCCCGAAAGACTTGTTGGCCTGAAGAACCAAGGCCACTGTCTGTCTTTAGAGTACCTATCCTCTGTGTTTAGTGTGGTAGCTAAGTCTGATACAGGTATACCTGTAATTATATTCTTAAAATACAGTCATTACATACGTTACCTATAATATTACAATATATTATTATCTCTATTAATCTATAACTGGTATACCTGTAATAATTTGGGCACTGCTAGAAGCATAACCATGGTGGCATGAAGCACAGTCTACCACAATAACATATGCCAAACAATGAGGGAAGATGGTTCATGCTGTGAGAGCAGTTTTTTGTGGCATCCAAACTAGTCATTCCACAGCACCCTTGCATTTGCCTACATTACAGAGCTGCCCCAGGCTCCAGCTCAGCAATGAGTGTTGTATAAACATACACTGAGGTTTATTTGTGCTCTAGTTTCAGTGCTCCAAGATTATACTACCATGTGTTGGTTTTCAACAGTTTCACTGGGAACAGTGTTTGTGAGGAAAACACCGTATTTATTAACATTAATGTATTTTAAGCATCTCCATCTTCACTACTGCAACACAAGCAATTTTTGACAGATAATATAAAGTACCATAAACTATATTTACTAGCAGTTCACAGGTATTTTCAGCACTTTGTTACTATTGCACAAATAGGGGTTTGCTGTTAGTATATAACAACATCAACCAAAATGTATTATTATGAAGTTCAGGCAACATACTGAATATTTGACACATTCTACTGAAAGATTTTCAGTCTGGATTTGAACATCCAGGCAGAATCCTGCCATTACAGATAGCATTTGCAATTACAGATAACTATTCTATATATTATAGTTGTAATTTGCTGTTACAGATGGCAAATTCTCCAACTCTGGAGTCAAAGACAAAAAAATCTGGAGTCTCAATGTCTAGAAAATGAGCATTGCACAAAAAGTTAAACAAACAAATTCAAACATATCTTGTAAGACCTGCGGGGCTTACGCTAAATATAGTATAGGTAACAGTGAAATACAATTTAACTGAATATAAAGGTGTTCTTCATTAGACAAAAGGAGTTGAAAATGTAAGGATAGCTAAGAAAAATACTCTGGCCCAGACTTTCTAGCTTAAGGATAAGAGTTATAGAAACATTGCTAAAATAATATAATAAATGCTTCTTAGTGTGTTGTTCCTTTACTACACACTTACTACAACTGCATATAAAATGCATTACTAGAGGATTCTACATTAAAAAGAAAACCAAATCAAATATGTACCATTATCCTCATAGCAGCCTTCCAGTATCTGAAGGGGGCCTACAGGGATGCTGGGGAGGGACTATTCATTAGGGACTGTAGTGACAGGACAAGGGGTAACGGCTTGAAACTTAAACAGCAGAGGTTTAGACTGGATATAAGGAAGAAATTCTTTACTGTGAGGGTGGTGAGGTACTGGAATGGGTTGCCCAGGGAGGTAGTGAATGCTCCATCCCTGGCAGTGTTCAAGACCAGGTTGGATGAAGCCTTGGGTGATACGGTTTTGTGTGAGGTGTCCCTGCCCACGGCAGGGGGGTTGGAACTAGATGATCTTGAGGTCCTTTCCAACCCTAATTATTCTATGATTCTATGCCCAGAAGAACCAGCAACTTCTTAACATCTTAATATGTAAAAGTGTTTTGGAATCCAATTTTTAGGTTTTTAAGAGCAAGTTATACCAGCTACAACATTTCAAGTAAGTAGCCTAATTTATTACCTATATAAGGCATATTTTACATTATATCTGCTTTTCGCTTTTTAATGCCATTTCCTAACTTATTCCATATATATGATACCTATACTTCCATGGATATTCAAATACACAGAAGTCAGTGATTTCTTTACAATTTAGGGCACTTAGAGTATTTTTATACACATCGAAAGATTTGGTACAACACTGTTGCCTGTCACCTCTCTGTAAATGTAGCATAACTTTCCCTAGAAAGAGGGCCATATATTGTTGCTCTCTGTGACCTTGGTCTTAAGAAATTCACATCACATACTGACTCTAATTACAGGAATATATTATACGTGCTTCCCTTTTAAAAATTAGGAACAGTATTTTGCTTTACAACCACCTTTTTCCAAGAATGAATATTTTTGCAGTGGAAAAATAAGTAATTACAATGTCAGTTGTGATTTTTTTCTTTTAACAGTTAAAGCAGTACCAGAAATGAGATAAAGTACCATGCTGGTCAAAACTTGAGCTCATGTGGAACAAACTTATACTTAATTGCCATGCAGTAATTCACACTTTCAACAATAAAAAACTGAAACATAGCATGTCGCTCCTCTTAAGGCAATCAATCAATCAATCAATCAAACATCTAATAGTTTATGAAACGCACAGAAGGCCATTACTGGCTTGAAAATTCAGCTTTTTCCTTACCCTGAGAAAGTATCCCTGGTTAAGCTGCCACTGTGTCTTAGGACAGTTTTGCTTAGGTCAAAAAGCACATCGTGTAAACTCTGTTCCTCAATTTTCTTTGTTGTTAGCTCAAGTATCTGTGTATTTCTCCGGAAGAGTTTGCAAGCATAGCAAGTAGCTGCAGCAGTCTCCATTTTGTCTCCTGTCAGAACCCAAACTTTAATTCCAGCTTTCTGTAGTGCTTCAATAGTGTCAGCAGCTTTTTCCTGTAGTCTGTGGAAGCCAATTGACAACATACATTGATAGATTGCTTGGAAATGAGAAATTCAGAGATCCTTACTGAAAGGCTTCCATAATCAAAAAAATAAAAAAAATCAATAAAAGTTATCAGATCTAAGAAATTTCCCCAAAGGTGTGAACCTAAAAATGTCTGGCAGAATAGTACATTATAACTAACTAGTTTTGACGCTTCCAAAGCATTTAAGGTTACACCTTTCATTCCTACAGCCTAAAATATGTTTCTTTTGACTACTACTTCAATTAAAATATTTTCAGCACTTTCAGCTAATGACATCAAACAATGAGGTATTGCTGAGTTATTAAAGTGACCTCCTAGTTTTAACAGCTTTTTTATAACCTAAAGGTTCTTTCTTCATTTCCTCAATACACATTTTGTAGTTCCTTCCTCCAAAGCTCTCCACTACAATTTGTTTAGTAAGGTGTTACATGCACTGCATGTAAATGGCTTAAATATACTGATATTTGTACACTTAACTTTTGTTATTAGGTTACTAAATTATAAAGTTACCATGTGTAACTTTTGTAAGCTAAGGGTATAGAATGACTCAAATAGAGGTTTGGGTGGTTTTTTTTTTCAAATAAATCTCTAATCCAAAAAAAAGTTACAAAACGTCTTCAACTACTTTGGTGCAATTACTAAACATAGAAACTAAGAAATGCACTAACCGATCTTCAACAGCTGTAGCACCAAGTAAAATAAAATCTCTTTCTATCTTCTCATACACTTCTGCCAATTTCTTTTCTCGGTCCTGGAGGGCCAGCTTTGCGGTCTGAAGCAGCTTCTGCACTTTGCTATATTCTTCTGCTGTGAGCTCTTTATATGCAACACACAGTGTTCGCAGACCCTCCTAAGGAATGTAATCAAAAGAAACAAAGTGCATCTTAGAAAACTCTTTTTAGACTTCTTGCTAGTGTTTATGCTGGAAGATTTGAAAAAAACTCAATGATTTTACTATTAACATGAAAAGCCCCACTACTCACTTCATCAGTACAAGAGGTAATGGGTTCAGACTTTTTAGTCTGAACAGGGGAAGTTCAGTTTAGATATAAGGAAGAAGCTCTTTACTGTGAGGGTGGTGAGGCACTGGAACTGCTCCATCCCTGGCGGTGTTCAAGGTCAAGCTGGACAGTGCCTTCGGCGGTATGGTCTAGGCTAAGGCATCCCTGCCCATGGCAGGGGCATTGGAACTAGATGATCTTAAGGTCCTTTCCAACCCTAACCACTCTACGATTCTATAGTGAAGTGACTATAACATATACCACAATACTATAGCTTAGAATATGAGTCAACTTGATTCTGTGCTGCCCTGGACTCAGTTAAAACCTGAGGGACAAAACTCAATTTTCCAGAAGAGAAATAGCAACCCAGCTGGATGCATGAGATTAGTAGGGAAATGAGAGTCAGGGTAAAGGTTTCCCTCCTTACATGTGTAATTAAGCAGGATGAATCAGAATAAACAACAGTAATATAAATAGTAGCTCTGCAGAGTGCTTTTGAGGCAGGGGCAAAACACCAGAGTGCTGAAAGTGAAAATTCAACTATGCCATTTCAGTCAAGTAAAAACAGAATTTAGCTGTGGGTGTTTCAGACTTTTGGACTGTGTAATGAGTAAGAAAAAATATATAGACTGTGTTAAAAAAAAAAAGCAGCTATAACACAAGTTCTGCCACCTCAAATATATTGCCTCTCACACCATGGCACTTTACAAGCAGGTCTTCATACAGTTACTTATTACCAATCCAAAAAGGAGAAGTATTATAATAGCTCCCTGGCTCTTGCTGTCCATAAGGGTAGGTGCTAGGTGGTTGCCTGTATCATCTTTCAGAGGATCCTGTATGCAGGAGCCAGCCCTATTTCCAATTATCCAGGATGAAGAAATGTCTGTTGGTCGGGATTTTTTTTTCCTGATAGACACTGGATGGATATGATCCATAAAATATTCCCTTAGTTTCATTAAGCATCCTGCAGTTGTAATTATCAGACAGCTGTTTTTTATAGTAAAGCTTAGCAAAGCACTTTGACAAAAGAGTTTTGACGTTTCCCACCAAAAAAAGGCAGCTAGCACTGTAGGTATTTTTTCACGTACTTGTAATAATACTTTGTTTTCAGTTCAAGTACTAGCTGCCAGAAATTTTTACCCTATTTATAAGACTATCAGTCACATTACATAGCAGTGGGTTCTGCATATTTTTGGGCACAGCAAAATTCAGTATTTTTCAACTCCAAATACTACTTTTAGGTAAAACCAAGCCTTCGTTTCTTTTAAAGGTGATTAGGCCATTCATAGCTCATTTTTAGCAAGCAAAAATGGAAGGATGATAACTACACTGTTTCTCCATAAGCAACATGTTTGTTGCTACACTGTGCTCTAATAGATTTTCCCTTTTAAGAGCTTGTAAAACAATAAAAGGCATCAAATTGCAATCGCTAAGGCTGGGGACTGAAAGTAGAAATTAAATTTTCAGTGAAGTTTTTAACTTTTCTTTTACTCAAATGTTAATTCAAACCACTAGAGTTGTGAAAATGCCATACCATAAAGCTAATTGATGACTTCTGGTATAACACACAGTTGTGCATATCTGTGCATTCATATCTGACTATAACTGCCTTTTGGAAGATGGATGGAGGAGAGATTCAAATAAAAGAGTAACACAGACTGATACCCATACAGCCTGTGTGCACTTTGGCACAGAATAACCTCAGTGTCTGGGAAGACAAATCTGTTACCTGGTCAAGCAGGAAATCAGAACACTTAATTTCTGTTTGGGTTTTTTTTCACTGATATCATATGAACAGATCAACAAGATGGAATCTTACCACTGCATTGCGTTCAACTCTGGATCGTATTTGGTCAATTTTGCCTTCCTTAACTCTAGGAAATATGGAAGAATCTGCTCCCTTACAAAACAGAAATATATGACCTGAAAGAGACAGCATATGGAATTCAAAATGGCCAAATATATCCTTCTTCAAAAAATCATGCAAATGACTAAGTCTACAAAAGCATTTCTTCCAAATTTTATAGCATTTGCAGTCATGCTGGTACCTAGTCCCTTTTTTTATAAAGACAGACACACAGACTGTGATTAATGCTTAAATCTTTGATAAACCTTAATAAATTCAAGTGAAACAAAAACACCTAAGAGGGAACAGGATGTGACAGCCCTACCTGTTGAAGATCTAACAATTACACTCATTCGCCGTCTCACAGAATCAAAACTCAATACCTCTAATAATTCAAACCTGGAACAGAAACAGAATGATCTTTTAAACAATTCTGCTTTTCTAGATCCCTAAATTAGTTGTTACAACTTCAAGCATATCAATTAAAACATGAATTCTAACATGGAAAATTATATTGAGTACTATGGAATGTGAACTTCCACAGTGTTAAACAGCAGGTTACAAACAAGAAATGGGGGAGGCCCCTAGCTCCTAATTACTTGAAACAGAATTTGTCTGCATCATGTTTATAAGCATCTTTAGTATATAGTCAATATACTTTGTTTATGAGACTAGAAACCTTGCAGTACAGCACTATACTGCTTATAAAGTAAATTCCTATGTATAATAGCTAGGGATAGCCTTAGAACTTGAAATACATCAGCATTTACAAAGAAGTCTTTATTTCATATTTTTCTAATTTTGACTATTCCTATTTCCCAAATGAGCTCACATTATTTCATAAATCTTGCTCAAGTGTTGTCTGACAAGTTATTAAAATGTATGAAACATTTCTTTTTACTAGTTTTATGTTTGCCATTGTTTTTTACAATTTCATTTTATCCCATATTCTTGTCTTTTCTAGGTGGAAAAATGAACACAAGTTCCTGTTGTACTGTTTCTGTATCATTTATCAGTTAACATTCTTTTATCATTCACTACCTTACTTATTTCCTTTTATCTAAAATTCTCCCTTTTTCAGCACAAACATAAGCATCCCAATCATTAATCCCAATCTCTTCAGGACTCATTTCTGTTAATCCTTAGCTCATAAAATACGTCTACTTGTTTAATTAGGTCATTCAGTTTTAAGTCCTTACAACAGTCTGGGATTCAAACCTGTACAAAGCCACAGCGCTTTGTTCATTAAGAAGTTACAACAGATTCTAACAAGGAGTTGGATCAGACCTGTATCTACAAACCATGATGCATTTTGGAGAAAATTCCTAGTAATTACAGTACTTTCATAAATCACCAAATGATACTGAATGCAGTTCTTAGGAGCTGAGCCACTGAAGCTGAGACCACTGAAAAGTCTGAAGTAACTTTCAGGAAAAATCCTCCATATCCCCCTAAAAGGGGGGGAAATGCCAGAAGGTTTCCTATATTTGTGTCCAAAAATCCCTTTATAGTTAGCAGAGTACACATGTAGGAAGACTCAGATATATGATAGACTTTACCAGTAAACTTCTACAGAAGTGGAAAGTAACATTTTTGAAACTACATGCATCCCACTGAACAGCTCTACTACTAAAATGTTACTGCAAATTTTACTCATATTACGGCAACAAAATGTATTCTGTCAAAGGAAAATAACAAGAACAGTACCTGTTCAAATTTTTCTTTGAACCAGCTACAAAAATTTATTCTACAGATATTATCCTCCTTTAAATACAGATTATTTGCAAACGACAAACTCGGTACACACCATTTTCTATTGAAAAATTATTATTCACCATATAACAAAGGAAAAATAACCTAACCATAGTTCCTAAAACTATCAGTAACTATTAGATTAGGTCACAAATATCCTCATCTGTCTATTTTGTTGTATTCTTAACCACTCACTTCTCTATGTTATTTTCCCGATTAACGATCTCCATAAAATTGTCCTTCAGCCTTAGATAGGTGTAACCAAGTCTGTGAAATGAAACAATGAAACACACATCAAGAGAATGAAGACAACAAATATATAATTATCCAGTTTAAGCATGTCATAAGGATTTAAGACTGAGCTTCTCTTGAGGGTAGGAAGGGGGAATTGGTGACCAAAACACACACCCCAAACCACAAAACCCAACCCGCAAACTGTTTTATTTGATTTATGAATATAAGCAGTCATGACTGTATATTGAGAAAATCATCAGCTGCACCGATCTGGTGTTTCTTATTACATTTTTTGTGCTTAAAACAATTTTGAACTTCAGTGATTAGATCCACAAATTAAAAAATTATAATATCTAATTATACACATACCTCTGTATTCCCTCAACTAGAGCAACTTCATCTGGCGATGATGATATATATATGCAAGATCTTCTCGAGAGCTGGCTTTTCTTCAATCCATCTACACTGTCATCATCTTTTACCTGAACGGTGTGGCAAAGACAAAGAGCTCGGAAAAAAAGCTCCTCTCTCTCCTAAAACATAAAAGAAATAATTGCCATTATGTGTTACCACTTTCATGCACTGCTTTGATAACCTGCCAAAGGAAAAGTTTTCCATGTTGCTAATTACCACTGCTTCTATCAGATAAAGGCAATGTCACAGGTCACCTGCCTTTTAGGGGGAGCCAAGTCTTTTCCAATGGTACACACAACTGCTCAACAGCTGCAATTGCTACTAGCATTGCCATGCAAGCCAAGCTCCTGATGCCCAAAAGAGTGTACATCTCTTGCTTCCTGGGTCCTAGATGTGGCTAAAGGCTTTTTTACTTTACTTTTACTTAAATTTTGAACAAACTGTACCATATACTATTCGAGGTACAATTTTTATAGAGTCCTGAGTCCAGGCAGAGGGACATAGCACCTCAAGCACAAGTCTTACCGGGTTTACAGATTTCAGTTCCTTAGGCAGCTTGAGTATCTTTAAGAGCTATATAAAATATAGGAGTGTGGACATTTTGGCAGCTGGAGACAACAACTTCTATGAAGTTTCAGATGGTTTGGTAATGACAGCTTCTGACAACAGAAAAGTATTTCTGTTTCATGGATACCTGACTGTATTCTACCTGTCACTTTGAGTCCAAATCTTATTCTTCTGTGCTGTTCAGTACAAACTGACTGTGCCATTATAATTCCAAGATAAAAACACCTTGGGACCCCATTCTGAGGGCTGTGGATGACATCCACATATTTTAAGAGGCCTTGTTTTGGCATAGTGAAGGGTATGGCCAAACTATGATTTGAGACTGTACTGATATATTTAAAAATATATCCATTGTCCTTTGTTTATGATTATCCTGCCCATTTACAACGTGCTCAGTAGCTGACATATGAAAACTCTTTAACTTTCACCTAACTTTGCTTCACACAGCAAAAAAGCAGCAGCACATACATGCTGTGTATAACACATTTCAGATGTGGCTATATTAAGTCACATTTAAAAGTAATTTAATTTAACCATAAACCATTCTCTGGCCACATACTCACTCAGTGATGATTGTTTGCCTTTAACACTCATTTCACCCTTAAGGAGTTCCCTGCCTTGCTTTCCCTATTACAGCTAATATTAAATGGAAACCAGCTATTACATTTTTTTAGCTACTAACCAAAGAAAGTTCTGTATTTTGGGGTTTTATTTAATTCAGTTTTACATCTGCAGTAAGTTGGGAAACTTCCCATTAAGTCTTCAAATCTTAGTTTAAATTAGGAAATTAAAATGTCTGTGCTGTGATGAGTTTCCTGCAATTATCTACTATGATTAGTGAAATTCACAAATGTTATATTTCTAATATTCCCTTCACATCAGTACAGTTCAATTTTCATTTTTCATTATAAAAAACAGGTACAAGTCATAATACCTTTCCACTTCCTCCTGGAGAAGAATCAATCATATCAATGCCTGTACAATCATGGAGAATTTGGCCATTGCAGATAACATGTGGCACATAAACATGCCCTTCAATGCAACATTCTACAAATTCCATGTTGTTCTCAGTTAATGTACCTGTTTTATCTGTGAAGACATACTCAATCTGCAAATAAGCACAAATTAAAAACAGCAGGAATATGAACAGAGATTTTCCAAGGTCTCTTAACAAAACTGAGATTATTACTGGGCTACATCTTCCTTTAAAGATCCTTATGCATGTTCTTCCCAAAAAAGAAAACAATTTCTTTTGGGAGTCATCTTCCACAGAAACTGGTCCTGGAAAGATTTTATCACACAAGACTCTCAGCAAAGCTATCTTTTGCCTCATAACACATATAAACGATGTGTTTAATCTATTTTGTCTCTTCTCCCAGTCTCCTTTTTGTTTTCTAATTGCTTTCTTGCTGCAAGACAGATATTTATGGAAACAAAATGCACATTAATTCAATTTCCTAAGGATCATTATTTAATGTACATGCCTGGATTTAGATCGGTTTCTGTCAGAATGGTCCTTAGGGTGGTATCAGAATTCCCCACTACAATTACATTAGTTTAAGTGATGATTCTGGACTAATGGTCATATACAGTTATACACCTGGGCACTGTTACTGCTCTGGAAACACTCCTTTTGTCTCAATATTGAATTTTTCAACATTTTAAGCTGAAAAAAAACCCCAAACCAAAACCCTAACAATTTTAAAATAAAAACGTTTGGTAGAAAAGGCTGAAAAAAAATATCATTTGTTAAATTTACCTGTCCCAACTCTTCATTGAGGTCAGAAGTATTCACCAGTGGTCCTTCACCTGTGTCCTCATCAAACATTTCCTCATCCCATGTAAGGAAGTAAGAACCGAGAAATTTCTGCATTTCCACAGTGACATACATCGATACGGGAATAATGTAGTTGAAAAGAACCATGAATGCAAGGAAATCTGTAAAAGCTCGAAGAAACTGCCAAAGAAACAAGATGAAAATATTGATTTTTCAGGTACCAGCAAAAACCAAATGATAACTACATACATCAGCAGATTATTTTTTTTTCTAGTAACTTCCAAACAGTAAGCAACACCTTTCACAGCTCACAGTTCAACACAAGCATGTGCCTTCATGATGTATAACATCACAAAGAAAAAACTTCTTAAAATTTGTATTTTTCTTTATGGATGTGTAGTCACACATCACTGTTGTAAATTCTAGCGCAACTCATGAGAGTGGTGAACACCTGTATGAGAACAAGGAAAATGGTAAAATGTATATTCACAAATTACTAGAAAAGCAACATAAACCTGTAGCAACTCATTCAAGAATTACCAATTACATAACTTTCAGGCAGCATTTCATTAATGCATAAAGGGATTCCCTTCCTTCTCTCAACACAAGTAAAATGTGTTCATATAACCTAGTTCAACTCTTTCAGTGGTGGAGACTTGTGGAAGCATAGTCAACCTGATAAACAGGCTGAGATGGTGCTACTGGTGGCAATGAGAAATCTAGAATATACCTGGCTAGTGTGTGCCCATCATGCATTTAGGCTAATCAAGAAAATTTTCCCCTAGTCTCACTGGAAGGATTTAGCGTCATAATACTGTGTTTTCTGTAGTGCTGGGCTCAGTTTGTTACTTTGGATCATGTGGGTATTCATTCTGGACTATGTCCTTTCTCTGGTAGGGTCATCAGACACTGGCAACACTCTTGTGGGTCTCTAGTGCTCATGACAGTGTTACAGCGCTATGTCAAACTAAACTTTTAAAGGGTATTGTTACACAGATTCCCACAGTGGATTCTTTTGAACACATCTGTTATATGATTGCCAACAGCTGTCAGATACCTTTCAGTCCTATATTTCTCTGCAAGAGAGCAGTACTTATATTAAATGTGACATTTTCTCATCAGTTAAATTCATATGTATAACTTGAGTGCAAAGATTTAATATACAGGCTTTCAGCAAACTTACTGTCACCACAAATAGCAAACAAAAGCAACATTTCATGATCAGTAAGTAAGCAGGCTATATACACTTTCCAGTAGGATTCTTACACATTACAGGTTTAGTTAAACTTTTTTGGTGTTTATATTTATTTCCATACCAAATTTCTTTTCCTTTCTGGCTCTGTTTTCTGATTATACCATGGCTCATCACGAAATGGTTCACTCTGCCACACGTACTTCAGGACAGTATTTATTAGTGCTTTACTGATGAGAATACAGAGGTATACAATAAGGAATACATTCATTGATCTAAAAAAATAAATAAAAATAAAGGCAAAGTGAGAACTCCATTAGCATATAAACTACAGTTTATTGAAAAATGTTACACTTGTGCTTCAGCTTAACACTTGCAGCAAGTCTAACACTATGATGTTGTATCAGTTTTCTACAGCATTTTTCCAACACAGAAAAATATTATTGAGGACAATTTTCTATTTAAAATGTAAACTGCTGTAATTGTTTTCCAAAATGTGTGTGACACCTTATCAAACCTAGTACATTAGTGAAAACAACAGCATAGATGGAATCATAACAGAATAATGAGACATGTATCTGCAGACATTTTTATGCCTTTTCCCTGAATTGATAATAAAACACTCATGTAAGTACTTTCATGGAATATAAATCTATTGAGAACATTTTGCTACGTAGCTGTAATGATTTAACTCTTTCTAGACAGATCTAAAAAAAAGAGCAAGAACACTTCACATTTAAAATTATATTTTCATCAACGGTGGCCATGAACGAGAAGCCACGGGTTATACATCAATAAGAACTGAAAAAGGCACATCACCAATGCTCAGTCACTGTGTAAGAGAAGGGCTGTCAGCTGGTCAGTACATCTTGCCTTAATCAACACCTTTCTTTTTCCACAAGGCTTGGACACCTTACTCAGAGCTGATGATTTCAGATAGCAGAGTAGGACAAAAGAATATTTATCTCTCTTTAAAAAAGTAAGCAACCAATGTCAGCTAGTTCCTTGAGAATAGCTGTGTCTTCCTTTCCCATTATATATGCCCTGCAAGGAACTTCTAATTTTAGCTAAACCATGGGAAACCTGCCACAGACAGGCTTTGTGTTACTGAAGTTGATCCAGAGTAAAGTGCATCCAAAAAATTGTTTTTACTGAAAACAAACCATTAAGTCCCTCTACTTCTAATGAAACATATACCTTTAGTAAAATAAAAAATAAATAAATAAATCCCCTTTTATTCACCATCCGAACACGCAATTTTCCACCCCCAAAATAAATATTAGAAATTTTACTTTTCTACAGCAGATCGTTTCTGTGATTTTGCCTGATAATTTAATGCCATCTTAGTTTCCATGCCAGTGTAGATAGCAACACCTGAAATTAGACAACTTGTTTTACAAACAATTACACAGCACAACTACATAAAAGCACAATTCACTTTATTATTATACTCCATTGTTTCTTTAATTCTCTATGGTCTGAGGAAAAATAACAAAGATGTGGATGATACTCAGAAACTAGAAATAGCTTAATAAAGAATAACTTTAATAAGGTTCTTATAGGGAAATTTTAAGCAGCATTTACATCCCATTCCAGAGTCACAGTTCCCAATTGCTAACATATTGCTACATATTAAAGCCAATCCAAATCGGAGGTTTGAATAAATCGCCTTGAATTTTTAAGTTCTCTTTTGTGGCTATAATTTTAGAATTTAAGTCATACATAGTGAAAAAAAAGTCCAGATAGGGCTAAACTACAGGATACATCCAAAAAGAATAAAAGGCAACCATCAATTTTGCTTGCTTCAGTAAAATTTTATAATTCATGAAAAGTGTGATCATTTGACATTACAAATTTCCTGTTGAGAACACGGATCAAAAGACTAAACCTCAGAAGATTGAACACAGAAACTAAAAGAAGCTGTAAATAAGATGGACTTGAAGTACTTAAGCAAGCACACGTGTACATCGCTAAATAAAATAATTCAGGATATGGATTGTGCTGGGGTAATAGCAAATGCTGCATATGTAAGGCAGACCAAAAACAACTGCTCATTAGGAACATTTCTGCCTGATACTCAAGATAACAGAAATATTAAAACCATCTTCTGAAATTTACAAAAATACTTTCTACAAACTGATTATATTAGTTCATCTATTTCAGACTACAACTAAAAGCAAAAAGAGGAAGTTTAAACTAATACATACTTTTTGCACTCTCTTGAGAAAAAGCTGCAAGATTTTGGTAGTTTAGGCTAAGTTCATGGCTATCACTGATCTTTCTTGGGAGTAAGGAAGTTGTAAATGATAAAGGATGATTTGGATCAATGTTCCTTTAGTCACCAATAAAGACTGCCTTGTTAGAACTACTACTCCTACTAGGCTTTCTTGAAGAATTTAAAAAAAAAAAAAAATTAAAAAATCTCAGTTTGTGCTTCCAATTTCTGCTAAAATATGCAACATTTTCTATAGAATGAAGACAATTTGTACACATAAAGTATACTTCCCAACAGAAAGTCTAATTTTGATCAGGAACTGTTTAAGTGGATTGATGTTTTTTTTTTATATAAACCATATTTATATCTGGTTGGGGTGTCTGTTTCAACAAATGAGCAAAACAGATTATAAAGATTTTTCAACAGGTTCGTTAACTGCTTTGGGACAATATCATTAATTCCCAGAGCCTGTTCAAAAGCCATATATTTACATGAAGTTGAGTCCTCTTCTTGAGTCATCCTAAGTAATCCTTAAAGTCAAACAATAAAATACTCCTCCCAAAAACTCTCTATAGTCATTATAAATCATTAATAGTTACTTCACTACAATTACAACAGTAAACATTATTAAAAAGTTGTAAATCACATGACTTATTAGAAATCATATGGTCAGTAGTAACTGTAGGGTTGTAGCCTTGTTTAATGTTGCTTGCTACTTCACAGTCCATTTAAATAATCAATAGAAAGATTTACCAAAGATTTTTTCTGTATTCTTTAAAGTGGCTCCTCTAAGAAGCAGATTTTCAGATCCTAATGGCCTGCAAAAGATAAATGTTACAAAATATAAATGTTTAGAGAGAAACAGCAGACCTTAGTAGAAGCCACATAAAAGAGGAAATTAGTTTTAGTCAAATATTTTTACTTTGTGTAATGTAAAGCTTTCAGTTAAAATTAAAAATATGTAGATGCCTAAAATTAAGCTCATAATTTCACAATTCAAGACTTAAACTAATGCATCCAAGAACCACATATGCAGGTACCTAAATAAAGACTCATGATCCTAATAGCAAGGTGCTTACCTTTAAAAATACTCATTCAAGTCTTTTTTAGGCTTATATAAACTACAGTATCCCACATGTTAGAATTACTTGTTAAGGACAATACATTCCTCCATTTTATTTTAAGTATAAATGGCATATAAGGTATTGTTTGATATTTACTGTATACATTTCAAAGCATAAAGCTGAATATAGGTAAAATAGTTTATTGAGGAATAAGGAAATTAATGTAAGGATCCCTATGCAATTTAAAATAATATAAATCACCATATTCGTGCAAAACCAAGGACTACTTTATAAACAGAAAGCATATAGAATTATCAGACCATATATATACAGTAATGAAAAAAAACAAGTTCAGGTTTTTTAATGTGTTCCAAATGTTTTTTAATGTGTTCAGGTTTTTCAAAGTGTTCCAAAATCAAGAAACTCTAAAGACAAAAAAACCAAAACATCCCAGGCCATGCAACATGAAACTAGTTTCATCTAAACCAGTGGTGTGATGTTACATGAATTACTTGGATTATAAAACATATCCTAATATAGTAAAAATACCCATTGCTCTAATAGTGCTGTCCAAGGAATATGTCTTAATGCCACAGACTTTCTTCTCGTGTTACACACAGATCAATCTATTACTGTTGAGATTAAAAAGGTATTTTTTGCTTATTTTACTGTCCTCTCCCACCCAAGTTCATTTCCAACCAACTGTATTAGTCTATCTCTAAAGAGAAAGAAGTTAAAAAAAAACCAAACAGTTTTCATAGCAGACTGTGATAGAAACCAGACATGTAGACACACTTGTACACCACCCATATGCTGGATTCTAGGATATCACCCGAGCAAGAAGCTTTCCCTCCTATTGTTTTGTCTCTTTGTACTAAGGACCTGAACAAAATGAGGTACAGTAAGTCTCTTCCTTGGTGGTAGACAGAAGATCCTAGGCAGAAAAGACAGAAAGACTTGTGCCTCTTTTGACTGTTTCATTTTTTTCTTCTTTATTTTGCCAGACAAGGAATTTCCTGAGACTGCTGCTTGAGCACAAAGCACTGCACTCCTTTCAGAATAAAGCTTATTTGCACAGGAGGCAGACCCTTCTAAGTGCCAGACCCAAGGTAACAGATCATCACATCGTACACAACATACAAAATTAATTACCGTGGATGTTGCCTTCCTGAATATACAACACTAGACATTTTAGAAAAATGTACAAAAACCACTACTAAAACTAAGTATTATATTGGGCATGTTCACATTCTTAAATTTCTAAGAAGAAAAAAACAGAAATACACAAGTGATATTATTCATATTGTTTAGTGCACTACCATGACCTCCAGCTAATGGAACGGTATTGTACAAGCACGGTCAAAATCCTACCAACATAATTTATAAATTAAATACTCGTCAAAACTGAAGTTGAATAAAGACAAAAATATAAATAAATCTATCTGATTAAAATATGAAATAGTTATATATGAAATAAGTCTAGAAACTTGTATGAGAAAAATATCCTATTAATAAGACAAGGCAGCATGTTGTTGGTAAACCAAAGGTAATGTTCACCATTGATACCTATTTGAACCTTGTCACGTTTTAACCTCAGCCAGGAACTAAGCCCCACACCGCTTACACTCAGTTACACGCCCTTGCCTTCAATGGCATGGGAGAAAATCAGAAGAGTAAACCCAAGAAAACTCCTGGGTTGAGATAGAGACAGTTTAATAGTCACCACTTCCCACCAGCAGGCAGGGGTTCAGCCATCTCCAGGGCAGCAGGGCTCTATCACATTTAACAGTGACTTAGGTAGACAAATGTCATTACTTTGAACATTCTCCCCTTCCTCCTTCTTCCCCCAGCTGTATATGCTGAGCATGATGCCACATGGTTTGCAATATCCCTCTGGTTAGTTGGGGTCAGCTGTCCTGGCTGTGTCCCCTTCTAATCTCTTGTGCATCCCAGTCTACTTCCTGATGAAGCGAGAGGCAGAAAAGGCCTTGACTCTGAATTATCAACAGTTTCCAGCACAAATCCAAAACACAGTCCCAGTATCAGCTACTATGAAGAAAATTAGCTCTACCCTAGCCAAAATCAGCACAACCCTGGAAATGTTTAAGTATGTAAAAACTCTGGATTTTCCCTACCTTGCAGTAGGCTCATTCCTATCATGGTAAACATTTATTCGACCAACAAATCTGCAAGGGAAGTATAGAAGTAGCTTAACAACATTGCTAATTTGTGTATTATTATGCATATATGTCCAAATATTTCAGTTTAATGTACATTACATTACAGATATATATATACACCACACATCCATGTTTAAAAACAAAGAAAATTACTCTCACTTCAAAAAACATATGTAATAATAGATTATTTGAGAAATATTTTCTACAAAGTATTTATTACAGTGAGCACCCTCCAGCTGAACAAGCTCTGATCACCCAGAACATAAACAAGAACATAGAATACATGTAAAAAGAAAAATACACAGAACAGTAAGACACTGTAAAATGTCCATATAAAAAGATGTAAGAGATTCTAAAATTAGAACAAAATATTCTAACTAGACCTATTAGCAAGAAATAACAAGAAATCTTATTCTCTAAATTACCCAGGGTAAGCCATTGTAATTACTATCCTTTACAAAACCTAAACCCTACAATTGAGTTTAAAACAAAAGTGTAAGGCAAATAAGCAATTTTCCCTCTGAATATCTCTCTAAGTACATTTTATCTGTATGTGGTGGGTTGCTGCTGGATAGCAACTAAGCCTCTTGCTAATTCCCTTCCCAGAAGGATAGGAGAGAGAACTGGAAGAGCAAAAGCAAGATAATGACAGATTAGTAAGTGAAGGAAAAAAACCAAGTGACACAAAGGCAAGCATTCACCACCTCCCATAAGCAGACCTATGCCCTGCCAGTCTTCAAGCAACAGCTACTTTTGAAAGACTACTAGTTTTACTGCTGAGCACTACATTATATGGCACAGTACATCCCTCTGGTCAGCTGAGGTCAATTTCATGACTGTGTCTACTCCCAGCCTTCTGCCCAACCCCAGCCTACTTGCTGGAGGGGCAAAGTGAGAATCAGAGAAAGCCTTGACACTGCGCAAGCATTTTTCAGGAACAGCGAAAACACGGGTGTGTTATCAACACTGGTTTTGTTACAAATCAAAACCACTACACCAAATGGGCTGCTATGAAGAATATTTAGTACATTCCAGTCAGATCCAGTATGCCATATTTGCAATATCACAGTTTAAGTGGATAACCTCAAATCAAACCAGATTAAGCCAGACATCAGTATCCTGGATGGTAGAGGAAACTGGGGAACTGGTGGTCTGTGACCCTGAAAGGGAAACCTCCCAGGCTCAGACAACTGGCAACCTGTATGCTAAGAGAATATACAACACAGCAGAGCCACATCTAAAGACATTGTAGAGTTTGTTATGATGCATCCTGATGTAAAAAGACCATGTGCCTTTGGAAAGAAAGATTTGCCACTGTGGTTTGTTGACGAGTAAAGTGCCAAGCAAAAAGTAGTAGAGATAGAAGCTATCTACCAACACATATTCTCATTATTCATGTGTGCTGAAAGCAAAAGAATACGCCATGGTGCCACAAGCAACCTCTCCATGTTGCAGAATATCCCCTGAAGACTTGTCACAAACTGTATGTGACATGGGACTCTGACATAGAGACTATTTCTTGACAGCCAGTGTCAAGAAATGTATTAAATACTAGTAAAGCTTAATTTCTTTCTTATTTTTACATTAAAAAAACCCCACAAGTTCTAAAATTTTTGCCACACACACAAATGGCCTGCTTTGTTCACCCCTCTTTGGAGACCACTGCCCTAGAGCAGACCAGTGAACTACCTGCAGGAAAGGAGCAAGGATGGAGAACTAACCTGACTTCAAGCTCACTCTGGGACCCACTCTAACCAGCCAGATGCAGCCAGTATATTTTCATTATGATATTCTTATAATTTATTGTTAGAGAACACTAAATAAAATGGGCAAGAATTATTTTCTTACTTATAAAGGTCAGGCTGAGGTTGTTCACATTCAATGGTAGCATGTAGTGCATCCATTTCTTGTTCATTGTGAAATGCCTTTGTATCTTGAACAGCATAGTGAGTCTGGACCAAATATCAAGGTGTCAGTAAAACAACAAAGGACAGACATAGAATACATTAATCTGCACATATATTTCAGTTCAGCATGAAGCATATTTATTAACTTTCACATAAGAGCTCATAGTTCAAGTAAGATGCACCTTCAAATGCTCCTAAGTGGGCATCATCTCACATTACATGCAAGTACCTTGCAGAGCAGTCACTAATGAGGTCACCATGAAAGCATTTAAGTACAAAAAAAGTTTGTGCATTACCTCTGTAATCTGCATGTCTATACTGGACACAAAGTCACAAATACATACATTTTTAAACTTTCCATAAAATGTTGCTCTAAGAGAAAGTAAGTCAATTGGTAGAAACCTAAGTTACACAAATTAAGCTGCTCACACATGTAAGCACGCAGTCAAATGTGAAAAATTAAAAACAAGCTTTGCCTCAGAAAGAAAATGTAGAACATTTAATTACTTTATGGCTGGATTCACCATCTAAACTAGCTGTTGTAACGAAACATGTTCCATCTTCTCTACTACTTGACAGAAATATTAAGTCACATGGGAATGTTTCATCTTCTTTTACCATTACAATATCTCCAACCTAAAGAAAAAAACAACAAAAAAAAGCATTTATCGTTTATGTAGCAGCCCAATTTTCAGATTTCAAAACATGGGTTCACTCAAATATTTCGAAAATTTGTCTACTTTTATTTACACCATGATTTTATCACAGCAGTAAAGAACTACAGGAATATCTCAAAAAGAGAATCACACCTTTGGAATGGCTGAGGTCTGGTGTGTACTATATTTCCTTTCAGGATAACCATTTTGCAAGTACTGCCTTATCAAGTTTTGCAACTTTATTTGAAAGATGGAAGATACTATCCTTGTTTTAAGACTAAATACAACAAAACATTATTTCAAAAACAGTTGAAGATTCGAGCTACTTCTGTTAGCTGTTGAGGATAAGCACATAGCTCTGAAAATAATAAGAGATAGTTGCAAAAGCTATGATTTCTAAGTCTGGCAATGAAAATAGGATATATTTTCAGCAGAATTTATGACTAGAAGTCCATCCTATTTTTATCCATATTTAAAGGTGAGCAAATTAGTTTGTATTCATGAAAACACAGTTAAATCGTACAGTTTGAGTGTCACAGAACACGAAACACTATAAATTCAAAATATTGCTCTAACCCATTCATTTGAGAAAAAAAAGCCATTGATAGATTTTCGGGGGTCATCTTTCTCAAACTATTATAAGAAAAAAAATGAAAAATTGGCACAGATTGCCCAGGGAGGTTGGGGCATCTCTACCCTTGGAGACAGTCAAAAGCTGTCTGGTCCTGGGCAACCAGCTCTTGGTAGTCCTGCTTGAGCAGAGGGGGTTGGATTAGATGACCTCCACACATGCCTGACAACCTCAACTGGTCTGTGATGCAGTGAAAAAGAAACCTCTTCTTTAACCAAATGTTCACAGGCTTTAGGTACATAACAGTCTACCATAACATGTTCTTGTCCATTTTCTTGCTTAATACATGTCCAAGAATTTATCCAGATATTTATCCAGATATCCCTTTCCATGTAAATATTTCTTATGCCTGTCTCCTACCATCTAGTTGCTCAAAATACAGTCTCTGAAATGCAAAGAACAGGGGAGAAATTGAGAAAACATGGGCAATAGATTACTTAATGGAATACAAATTTCAGTCATGTGGTACTTTATTTGGAATATTTAACTGTTTAGCTATCTACACGGAATACTCAGCATGTGAGGTTTCAATTTTTTTTTTTTATTACCAGAAAGCCCTAGGCAGAAGCTATCACACTCAAAGGGAAGATCACAGAGAAAGGCATCAGCAGAAAGGCTGTGAACACTGTAGAACCATTATGTACAAACAAGCAAAGCAGAAAAAGATATCCCTAATGAAGATATTAGAAATAAGGAAAAAACCAAACAAATAGATATCAAATTTGCTGAGTTCTAAAGAGAATAACAATTAAGAGAATCAAAGAAACTGCTCACAAAAAAAAAAAAAAAAAGAGGCAAAAATTAATTCTGAAAATAGCCTTAAAAAATGCCAGGAAGGGAATGCAGCAACGTTCAACAGCCAACGAAGAGGCTGTGATTTGACGAGTAATGAAGAAAGTATTCCGAATGTGTTGTATATATATGTATGCATATGTACGTGTTGTATACATCGGACATATCAGTAGTGCTGACTATGACAACCTGTTTTAAATACATCATTAATGTGCATAACTATAGACTGAAAACAGAGAGAAGACAAATCATGAGTGGAAAAATTAGAGTTAAAAAATGAAAAATGAATGGAGCAGTTATGAGAGGAGTTAAGATAAAATAGAAACATATCTAGCTTATAAAATTTAGAGTGGCATTAAATTAAAAATCAGTATATTGCGAGTCTAATCTCAACGAAATGTAATAAATGCTGCAACATCATCACGCTGCATTTCTGTATAATTTGTTCTACAAGAAGTGTGCACTAAAGCCTTACTCTGTTAAGTCATAATTACTTACTCTTAATTTTCGGCTTTGCTTTCTAACCAGTTTACCATGTTGAATGAAATGAACAGGGTATTGATTCATTGCATTGTCAGCTTTATGTCGAAGCCAATCTTCATAGCCCTAGAAAACAGTGAAATGGAATGACACAGTGACGCACATTTGGCTATAAAGACACAAATCAGCTCCGTCTTGCAACAAAACAAACCAACCAACCAACCAAATCAAGGTTATCCTTTATCACGAAATGGGGAGGAAGAGGTGGGAAGAGGAGAAAAGAATATATTCTCACTAGAACAAATGAAATTGTGATACATGTCAGTCATGTTGGACATTTACAAATAAGAACGTTCATGGTTAAAATTAGTCAACAAAATTATATATTTTAATGAAGACATTCTGATGAATAGGGGTGTTTACAAAGTGTAGAACTTTCTGGTGGTTAAGTTATTATCTCTTACTCATGATCTATTGGCTCCTGAATAAGTGCAAAGTACTTCTACAAGCGGTTACCAAGAAAACAGAGGCACAGAAGTATATTTTGGAAGACTGAGACTCCATACTGAAAGATGATGAAGTAATGACATAACTGAAGGTGGTCATTATTTTCTAATTGCTATACACTTGTTACACTTTTTAACCTTATATACAATACATATTAACCTGAAGAATTTTCTTTTAAGAGACTGCAGAATAACTTATTTTGATCACTCAAAAGCTACATGCAGAAACAGACAAAGTAAAGGACAGGGAATCTGCAACTTTTCATTCAAAATGTGTTGCTGTGGGATAAAGATTGGGACTGAAAGACACCAGTAGCTCCATATGCATTTTTACATCTAACTCTCGAGTACATAGAATCATAGAATAGTTAGGGTTGGAATGGACCTTAAGATCATCTAGTTCTAACCCCCTTGCTACGGGCAGGGACACCTCACACTAAACCATTGAAAATGCAACACGAAACAAAAGCACCACTGCCTTGGATGTTCTCAGAGATAATATGGGAACTCACAGTCTTTATAACTTCACTGTAATATACCTCCAGGAGCTGGTACAGCTTAACAATCAGGTCCCAAAATCTATACCACTTGTTGGGAGAAAGACTCAAGGAGGTAGGTAGAACTGCAGTTCGAGGGACCACATGTCATAATCCAGGCTGTGGTAGGCCACTACCAAACTACAGTAAAATTCTAAAGTGCAACATCAAAAATCTTAAGAGCGAGAAAGCCACACCTAAAATACTAGCTATTGCACACATCACAGCTTTTTCTCACCAGCAATAGCTGAATTCTACAATAGAATATACTCAATTGTATATTGTTAGCATTGTAAATAAATTACAATACTGCTCTCTGTAGCTTCTTTGAAAACGAATTAAGGAAAAGTCTGCATTTAGCATAAAGACTGTAAAGGTAGTCTGTTACCCTATTCAGGGGCAATCAAAATTACTCTCTGCTCTGGGTCTGGCTGGGATGGAGTTCACGTTCTTCACAGCTGCCCATATGCTGCCATGCTTCATAACTGGGGTTAAACCAGTTTTGTTTATGCCCCAATATTTTGGCTACAGCTGAACAGTACTTGCACAGCATCAAGCCTTTCTCTCCAACCTCCCCATATACTAAAAAGAGGTCAGTTGGCTGGGGGTAGTGGGCAAGGGGCTGGGAGGGGACACGGCCTGGACAGCAGACCCAAACTGACCAAGGGGATATTCAATACTATATGTAATTGTGCTCAGCAAGAAAATCTCAGGGAAAGTAGGCAGAAAGGGGTCATTTGTGGTGATGGCATTTGTCCTCCTAAGCAAGAATGACTTGTGCTGAAGCCTTGCTTTCCAGAAAGTGACTGGAAATCTGCCTACCAATGGGAAGTAGTGAATGAATTCCTTATTTTGCTTGGCATAGCTGTTACTTTCCCTATCAAAGTGCCACTAATATGATACACAAGTATCTTCACTTTCCCTCTATTTTCCACAGAAGAGGGAAGTGGGAAGAGGGGTGCGTGGGTGTTTGGCTGCTGGCCAGGGTCAACACACCACATCCTAATTTTTGTTAGCCATTGTTTTAATCATCAAATCTCTCATAGGTATATAAGAAATACAGTCTTATCTCTACAAGTTTTGAGCTAAAATAAGGAGCACTTTGACCTAGAAGCGGTCTTGAATTAAACTATTTAATGGATTTTTTTTTTTCCCCCAGAAAGACAATATTTTTTGGAAACACGAAGTAAAAGAGCTTCCTAATGCCCACAGAAAGTACAAACTCCTCCAAGCAGCCCAGCAAAAGATGCTGCTTGTTCAGATTTTCCTTCCACATTCACATTCCATTCACTGAAATGAAGAAAGGAAATGGCTGGTATCTGGACCCAGCGATACAGAGAAGACAAAACCATGAAAAGGAACTCACTGTGCCACTGAGTGACTACACTGACAGCTATCCTACAGAAGCAAATATCATTATATTGGACTGAAGACAAAAAGCCAAACGCATAACAGAACCACTGTAAAGAACATGACTTGTGACTACTACTCTAGGAGCCCAAGTTATTAGAAACTATCCTGTGGCTGTGGTGAGATGGTACAGTAAATGCAGAACAGTATTGTAGGCACCAAATACAAAGTACTGCTTATAAAATCACTTGCTAGCTCAAATTTAGTAAAAATTTCAACAAATTAATTCTGCACTAGCAAGGTTTTTGCAAGATCAGGTATCCTCTTGTCCTCCTTTAGCTGGCTTGAAACTCACAAAGTCAATAAATTCATCTCTGGCTAAATCAACAGAAAGACAGTTATGAGCTCATTCCTAACTAATTCCTAATCTAGATGCAATTTGTAATAACAGAGACTCTGATAACATACAGATCT
This sequence comes from Melopsittacus undulatus, assembly GCF_012275295.1. Lineage (NCBI taxonomy): Eukaryota > Metazoa > Chordata > Aves > Psittaciformes > Psittaculidae > Melopsittacus > Melopsittacus undulatus. The sequence continues at coordinate 59,940,017 of NC_047528.1, read as the reverse complement.
GATTTTAATATCTCCATATGAATTAGAACATTCTATATCTATCTGAGATTCCACTAATTTCAATAAGACTCCATCTACATTTACATGCTCATGCCAAAGGTAGCACTGCAGCATTAGAATAGCCAGTGAAAAACTACCTTAATCATTACCCTCTTGGTAGTACTAACTTGAAAGCCAAATGGCAAACCTGTACAATTCCGTACCTGTATTATGCTATTCTATTTTGACAGAACAACTTCTAGTAAGTTTTTTATACTCGAAGATGTAGCAACAACTAATATCTAAAAAAATACTTGCATGGTTTTTAATCTATTTTATGGGTTAATTTTAACATTAAAAATGAGATAATATAGTAACATCTGTTCAATGCTAATCTGCAGAAAGCACTACAGCTATCATTATGAACTGTAGATTATAATCAAATATATACTGAAGACCTGAACCAAAATATTTTTTGTTACCCGTTCACACTGTAAAGGCTAAGGAAACCTGAAGGTTAAGAGCAAATTTCTTACGAGTTTTTGTAGCTCTTACTAAGCTCATTTTCAGTCATGGAAAAACACAATAGGATGTGGGCAAAAATTTGGAAACAAATAAATGAAAGCTGAGTTGTGCTGAGTGAACACATGAATGGAAATGATTCCTTGGAACATGAGAACATCAAAATCATAAAATAATTTACAAGTTTATATTGAACGAGTGAAACAACATCATATAGCAACCAATTCTACTTAAACTAAGGAAACAAAAATATCACAATCATTCTTTCAGCATTGTCCTAATTTAGTCTAACACAAAAAGGCTGGGAAAACTGAAATACACAAACCAAATAATAATGCTCTCTTTAGTTTTACTTTTGCTCACTAAATTACTCACCTGTTTTATAGCTGTTACAGTGATAACAAATAAAAGTGGAAGTCCACTTGTAACTGGACTAGTAGGTGTATCAATGATTAACTGCAACAAAAGAAATAAATATTTTCTGGTTATATTTTTGTGAAAATAAACTGTCAATTTTTCAACCAAGACGTTTCAAGTAGTCATTTCACCAATATGTTACAAAGCACTAAGGAGCTTTAATTAAAAGGCATAGTACTTTAATGCAATTTTGAGAATATATACTATACCAACAAAATCTGAAAACTATATGCTGTAGTAAGATACAATAGTATATTTAGATCCCATTAACATTCAGACATTAATGACTAGTAAAAGCAGTTGCTTTCAAGAGTTTAAAAAACAGATTGGAAAGCTGCAGCTTTGGAGACAAAATTACTAAGCAACATTAGAGATCAGCATAGTGTAAATTTTACGTGTTACAGCTGTTTCTACACATGCAAGGAGTAAATACCGAAATATTGGGCTGTGGCTTCTGGAATTATCATAGAATCATAGAATAGTTAGGATTGGAAAGGACCTCAAGATCATCTAGTTCCAACCCCCCTGCCATGAGCAGCGACACCTCACACTAAACCATATCACCCAAGGCTTCATCCAATCTGGTCTTGAACACTGCCAGGGATGGAGCATTCACTACCTCCCTGGGCAATCCATTCAAGTACCTCACCACCCTAACAGTAAAGAATTTCTTCCTTATATCCAATCTAAACTTCCCCTGTTTAAGTTTCAACCCATTACGCCTTGTCCTATCACTACAGTCCCTAATGAATAGTCCCTCCCCAGCATCCCTGTAGGCCCCCTTCAGATACTGAAAGGCTGCTCTGAGGTCTCCACGCAGCCTTCTCTTCTCCAAGCTGAACAGCCCCAACTTTCTCAGCCTCTCTTCATATGGGAGGTGCTCCAGTCCCATGATCATCCTCGTGGCCCTCCTCTGGACTTGTTCTAACAGCACCATGTCCTTTTTATGTTGAGGACACCAGAACTGAACACAATACTCCAAGTGAGGTCTCACGAGAGCAGAGTAGAGGGGCAGGATCACCTCCTTCAACCTGCTGGTCACGCTCCTTTTGATGCAGCCCAGGATACAGTTGGCTTTCTGGGCTGTGAGTGCACACTGAAGCCGGCTCATGTTCCTTTTCTCATTGACTAACACCCCCAAGTCCTTCTCTGCAGGACTACCATAATTTCCTTTTTGCCCAACCTGTAGCTGTGCCTGGGATTGCTCCTGCCCAGGTGTAGGACCTTGCACTTGGCATGGTTAAACTTCATGAGGATGGCATCAGCCCACCTCACAAGTGTGTCAAGGTCCCTCTGAATGGCATTCCTTCCCTCTAGCGTATCAACAGAACCACACAGCTTGGTGTCATCGGCAAACTTGCTGAGGGTGCACTCAATTCCATTGTCCATGTCAGTGACAAAAATATTAAACAAGACCGGTCCCAACACCGATCCCTGGGGGACACCACTCGTTACTGGTCTCCAGCTGGACATTGAACCATTGACCACAACTCTTTGAGTGCGACCATCCAGCCAGTTCTTTATCCACCGAGTGGTCCACCTATCAAATTGATGACACTCCAATTTAGACACAAGGATGTCATATGGGACAGTGTCGAAGGCTTTGCACAAGTCCAGGTAGATGACATCAACTGCTCCACCCCTGTCCATCACTTTTGTAGCCCCATCATAGAAGGTCACCAAATTGGTCAGGCAGGATTTCCCCCTAGTGAAGCCATGCTGGCTGTCACCAAGCACCTTGTTGTTTTTTATGTGCCCTACCATTCCTTCCAGGAGAATCTGCTCCCAGATTTTGCCAGGCACAGAGGTGAGACTGACTGATCTGTAATTCCCCGGGTCATACATTTTCCCCTTCTTGAAAATGGGGGTTATATTTCCCTTTTTCAGTCATCAGGAACTTCACCTGTCTGCCATGATTTTTCAAATATGATGGCCAGTGGCTTTGCAACTTCATTTGCCAGCTCCTTCAGGACCCGCGGATGGATTTCATCAGGTCCCATGGACTTGCGTACATTCAGGTTCTTAAGATGGTCTCGAACCAGATCTTCTCGTATAGTGGGCCCAAGGTCTAGGTTTTCACAGTCTCTGCATCCACCTTCCAAGACTCGGGTGCTGCGGTCAGAGCCTTTGCCAGTGAAGACCGTGGCAAAGAAGCCATTCAGAACCTCAGCCTTCTCCAAGTCCTGTGTAGCCAGTTCTCCTGAAAGTTTCCAGAGGGGGCCTACATTGTCCTTAGTCTGTTTTTTTAGCTGCTACATACCTATAAAATCCCTTCCTATTATCTTTAACATCCCTTGCCAAGTTTAACTCTAACTGGGCCTTAGCTTTCCTAACTTGGTCCCTAACTACCAGGACAACGTCCCTGTATTCATCCCAGGCCACCTGTCCTTGTTTCCACCTTTTATAAGCCTCTTTTTTCTTGTGAATTTTTCTCAGCAGCTCCTTATCCATCCAAGAAGGTCTCCTGGCTCTCCTGCTGCACTTCCTTCTAGTTGGGATGCAACACTCCTGAGCTTGTAGCAGGTTATCCTTGAATATTAACCAAGAGTCTTGGGCCCCCTTGCCCTCTAGGGCTATATCCCATGGAACCTTGCTAAGCAGGTTCCTGAAGAGTCCAAAGTCTGCTCTCTTGAAGTCCAGGGCCGTGAGCTTACTGCACGCTCTTCTCACTGTCTTGAGGACCTCAAATTCAACCATCTCGTGATCACTGCATCCAAGACTTCCCTGGAGAGTCACATTTCCAATGAGCCCTTCCCTGTTGGTGAGGACGAGGTCAAGCAGGGCACCTCTCCTCGTCGGCTCCTTTATTGCTTGCAGAAGGAAGTTGTCTTCCAGACAATCGAGAAACCTCCTGGATTGCTTGTGCCGGGCCGTACCGTCGCCCCAGCAGATGTCAGGGTGGTTGAAGTCCCCCATGAGAACAAGGGCCTGCGAGCGTGAGGCTGTTCCTATTTGTCTGTAGAGTTCTTCATCCACAGGTTATAAACAGAGGTAGAAAGCAGAGAGTTCAAATGATAAGAAAGTCTAAATTTTCCTGGCAATCTGCATAGCTCTTCTTTCTATGGAATCTGGTGTGCCAAGTAATGCAGCTTTTCACTTAACTTTGTAAGATTTTTATTGTTTAATATATTTAAGTGATTGTGAAAGGCTCAGAATGAAGACACCTAGAGAGCATCAAACTGATTGTGTGAGGTAATAATTACAAACCCAAATATTTATGTACCACCCTAAGCAAGCATTGTATAAGTATCTATAATTTAGTTTCTCCACAGCCTTCCAGTGCAACTGGAAAACTTCTGCCATTCTTTTATGAAAAAATTAACATTCAGCAAAACTTTATTGAAACTTTAACAAAAGTTTATCGTCCATCTAATTTACAACAATGGTTTTGCTGATCTGGATGTTTGCTTATAACAAAATAAAAGTGATACATTCTTTTCAATTTTATCAAGAGGTATCTTGCCATCAAACTGGTGATGGCATCAATTTCTCTTTAGGTTAGATTCATATTCACAGCCTGGAAATGAAACAGAACTCCTTTTATCACATCATCAGTACAAAAAGTTGTCCAGGGTCAACCATTTACCTCTTCAGTCATCAAAACCAGTGCATTTTTAAACCTTTTCAAACTCCAGAAATGTATTGAAAAATGGGGATAGCTTACCTGAACAAGGAAAATGATGAGAAAATAGAAGTTAGCTATTCTTCTGAACTGCTCAAACAAATTTTTTGGTACAAAGTTCCAAAATGTGTACTGAAAACAAATGCACAGATTATGAATGTTTGAGAGAAACGTTCACTTTTTTCTTCTAAAAATCAAATGAACAAGTTACTGAAATGGGATCTTAAATTGGCAATCATGTACTGTTGGATTTATATCAATTTTCTGAACTGTAATACTGTTGATACTTGTGACTGAAACAAGTTCTAACAACAATGCTCATTCAGAGATCTAGTTACAAAACAGTTCATTTAAAGCCACCAATGGATTTTAAAAATTTCTTAGTCATTTCAAACAGCACTTCTAAGTCACTTCTATTTTGCATGCATGACTTGAAGAGATACGTGGCACTCAGTTTTAACTAAGTAGTCATAGCAAGTTAACAAAAGTTGTCAGCTCCTCTTCTGCTCCTTGTCTTAGACACAAAATACTCCTCAAAATAAACTATAGCAGTGAGTAAGAGTAAATGGCTGCATACTTCTCTATTGATCTTACAAATTATCTAAGTTTAATAAAATTACATAAGAAACAGTATACAAAAGCACAAACAAAACCCAAAAACTTCAAAGGAAGAGAAAAATAAATAACATAAAAGTGACAGAGAAAGGAGTTCATCATGTAGCTCCTTTCTCTGTCCTGCAGCAGGTTCGGTCATACTCTTTTTACACAGCTCAGTGTAGCTCCAAAACCAAAATATTTTAAATTGCAAGGATTGCTTATCAGAATGCATGGAAAAGCAGCAGCTAAAACTGTGTGAAAAGGTGCAAAAAATTGCTTGACAAAACTAACACTGTATCATCATATTATTCAAATTATCATTTAACACATAACAAAATGACAACTCCAATGTAACTTTCATTTCTAAAGAGGTGGACTAAGAAGCTTCTCCTAATCTATTTGTTCTGCTACAAATGTGGCTTGTCTCTTCTTGGCAGATTGCACTGATACTTGCTGATATGCAAGTTATGCCATGAACTAGACATTTTAACAATTTGACTTCGAAAGGGAAGACACACAGAGCTCTAGAAGGAAAATACCTCTATTACATCTGCAGGTGGAAAGGATCCTTGAGAATTATGCCTTAATTGTATGTGAAAGACCTATTATGTACTGTAATCTTTTACTTGTTGGGGGTTAAAGCCTAAACATTTGTAAGACATAGGAATGAAATGTTCTTTTTCTATCATGTGCCAAAAATTGGAATCGTTTCTAAATATGCCCTCAGTAAACACTTAGCCGGCTTAATAGTTACCTCAGTATTAGATCACCTGTGAGCAAGCCAAAACTCAGGGAGGCACCCATCCTGGAAAGTCAAGTGCTCTCATTTTGCAATCAAGTACCTTTCATCAGATTGGAATGCTGCTTCCACTGCCCACTACCCAGCTACTTAGAATTTTGAAAGAGAACTGGTTAGACTTGATTATTTTCCTTGCACAAAAGTCATTCAAAGCTGTTGTGATATATGACCATATAGATTTTATTCAGTGATAGTAATTTTATATTTTCATCAGTAACTGGTTATCAGGGAAATAATCTCTGTTTATTTTTTAAAAATCTCCATCTGCTGAGAAGGAAAAATGAATAGAGTTTTCAGTGAAAAACTTGTTTAAATTTTCTGTTTAGCTATTTTGATAAAATAAGGTATTCTTCCATGCTAGAGGGTTTTTTGACTTTTAAAATGTGATGATTTATACAAGCTCCCCAGTTCACCATTTATAAAATAAAAATGTAATCTCTTATGCAAAAACTTCCTGTTTAAATCTCCTGGCAGGTTATTTGACTAAATGTGTGGTGACAGCATATTGTTGTCAGACTAGATATTTAAATATCTAGTATGAGGAAGCAAATTACTTAAAACAACCTACAAAAAGGCTGAACGTTCAGCTGTACCCTTAGTATCTGATCCTCTCATATTCCAACCTCAGGTTCACTGCTTTTTCTGTCAAAACAGTTGTCTTTCTCACAGCTCCACTTTTAGTCAGCAACTCTCTCACCTGAATAAATGTGAATTACCTGGAATCAGATGGCTTTTATGGTCTGAGAGGTGGTGTTTAAAATGGATGCTTCTTTAATACAGTAGATGACTTAAAACTTTATTTTCAAACAACCTCTAAGACTTTTAGCACTTTATTACATTGGATTTCAGACATAGAAGGTATATCTGTGCTCTGCCCATTCATCTTCGAAGTAGAAGTAACAATTTTTGGAGTTTAGGCAAGACAGGAAGACCACTAAGATATCTAGACAGACCTTACTCTGCCCCAGCCATCAAGAGCTCTGAGCAGTATCTACAAATGGATGATTAATGTTTAACCACCATAATCATTCCCATGAGAAATAGTGGGCTGCCACCCAGAACAGGACTGATTTAATAACTGCATTCAAGGCAGTTTCTCTACCCTAGTTAGGCAGGAACAAAATGAAAGTCTTTGAAGGAAAGACATTAAAAATGAAGATACTAAATACATCAGATTACTGTGCCTAGATAGAGTTAATACCAGTTTTCTTCTTCAGCTAATTTCTAGTCATGCTTTTTGCAAACTGATATTTAACTACTTTTTTTTTTTTCCACTATAACTCACTTGAAGGAAATAAGGTTAGCCAAATAGCTACATACTTGAAGCTTTTAGGCTGAGGAAGGTTTGAAGGTTTAGTCTGGAAACTGGCCTTTTTAAACTGCTGCAAAAAACTTAGAGGTCAGAGAACATACATGCCTTTTGCATACAGAAGGCAATATGTCAGACAGCAAGAAGTAGTCATATATCCATCCAAGAGATGAACACATTGTGTGAACAGATGCATCTGAAGTACTATACAAGGAAATGTAAAATCAGACTGCCTGGAGTCAAAACTACACAATTCAATTAGATTTTTTTTGCCCATTTATAATAGCAATAGCACCTGCAGTGCTGGTGTACTTGTGTAATCATGTGCTGACCTCTTTATGAACACTTCCACAGTATTTCCACTCATGCCTCTGCTCCATCTCACCAGTTCATGAATCTTCTTTGCTAATTACTGCTTTCGGCTCCAATGTGTCCGTGTCAGAGCCAGTCCCATGAATTCAAAAATATAAAATAGGGTCTTAACAATAGCTTAATTTTTTTAAACATTATTTTGACCTTTTAATTTGATACCTGTAAGCCAGAATTTTGACTCATATTTCAAGCTTCTCTCCATCCTAAGAGGCAGATAATATCATAAGTAAAAGGAGAATTTCAGTAATCACTTGACATCAAAAGCTGGAGCTACAAGGGAAAAAAAAGCACTCCATATTGCATTACTGAGTTCTTTCAACACTTCAGTTTCTTACAGCTTATTTGTTTTAAAACGTCACTCTCCCTCTTCTAACCTGCTTCCACTCCTCTCCCTCAACTTCTTCAAATGTTAACTTGTAAATGCTTAAAACCATTCTGACAAAAATGCCTACTATGTTACTTCAGCCCTGGTTTGTAGACATCTTGCTATGCTGATTCTTAAACCTTCTGCAAAAGAGAATCCATCTAGAGGATAATAAATTCAGGGAGGAACAGATAAAAGCTGAGCAGTAGTCTTGCAGTCACTGAAGTTTTTCAATGTTTTTAACAGAACAAGACACATGCACAAAACTTGAACATGTCCATTGTGACCAGTATTTTTAATATACACATTTTTATAGTACATGCCAACTACCAAGAGACAATATATTCTTAAAGCTGCCAGCTTAACAACTGGACTCTGTATGTGTGTGTGCATATACATACACATATCATTTTATATATAATAATGCCTTATACATTATTATGCTATTTAAACAACCTAAGTATCGCATTTTACGTATCTCTTACATACGTACATCTCACTTGAACAGAATAGCTGAAGGTCTGATCAAAAGTTTGACAATTTCTTTACAATTATTTTTATTTATAAAACTTTTTTTTGTTCTTGAAACATAATTTGTTTAACTTCCTGTGTTCTTTGATATATTAAATCAGTCTCAGCTCTCATTTGTTCTAGTATTCTTCCCTAGGCATCTACTGCTGGCAGGAGCATAGTGTGCCAGATGGACCTCTGGTCATTCTTAGCTGGTCAGGCACATCCATGCTCTACTATGCAGGTACAGACACTCAGTTTACCAGGCTGACTGGGATACTCCCAGCACATAACTATGAAGCATGGATCTTCCTTAAGGAAGTTTCATATTAAAAAAGTTACTTTGTAATTTATCAGCCTTAAAAAAAACAAACAAACAAACCAAAAAAACCCAACAAAACCCAACAAAACCCACAACAAACATCCCCCCCCCAAAAAAAAAGAAAAACCAAACATGCTACTACAAAAAAAAACCAACCAATTTTCATTGTCCAATTTAAGAGGAAGAAAAGTTCTTTCCTATCAAGTTCCATTAACTGCCACTGCCACTACTGCAAGGTTTACTTTCCTTTTGACATAGCAGTTCTACTACTCAGCAAATTATTTCAAAATGTGAATACATTTTAAAGAAAAAAAGCAAGCAACCTCCCTGCCAATTCAATTACTTTTTCTTTCCTGTCATATGAAACATTAGGATTTTCTACTAGCTGGTATTTTGCCATGCTGCATCACTGTCATATGATAAATTCAATGAAGGGCACACAACAGCTACTTTGAAGGCTATCACTCTATTCAGCTGAAGTACAAGTTAGATGAACCTACATATTCAGCTTACAAAGGCCACTATCTCTAGAACATAAGCAAACTTCATGTACAATCCAAAAGACACAAGTTTTTGGCCTTTTTTTTTCAACAGAGCCTTTTTGAAATACGTTGTTAAAATCATAATTAAATTAATGTATCAAACCAAAAGAGCATTTCTGTCTGGCCAAGGTCTGTCTATATATCATTTTCACAACCAGGAATATGTCATTAAGCAGACAAAGCATTAACCACATTCCATAGTGATACTACAATATACAAGAAATATCCATCTGTACTGGAATAAAATTATTATCTTGCTGACACAAGGAAACCTCTGGTGAAGCACAGTGAAGTTCACCTTTGGAAGGAATTAACTATGGAAAGTCTGAGGTTCATATTATTTGGAGCCGTCACCTTTTTTCAGAAAAAAAGGTGTTTATGACAGAACATTTGTTAGTACAGGAGCATACAGACAGACTAATTGATGAGGTTTCAACACGGCTTTAAACTACCCCTTTCAGAATTCAGTTTTAAATCGGCAAAAAATCTGTACCTGGAAGTTCAGAGTTCCTCATCCTTGAAGAGCAATCATACACTAAGCATTAAAGACCTATAAAAGCACAACTGATAGTTCCTGTCTCACTGATGAAAGACGAAGCAAATACCCTTCATGGCTGAGGTAACATTATAGAGTGCGCTTGTGTGGATGTGTATTTTACACTAACAATTATGACTTTCTCATCTTAATTTTGTACACTTGATCATTTTTCAGGTCGCTTACATCTGTGTTTCCTAAGCTGTGGTAGATGCTCCTCCAGAGTGTTCATAAAGGAGCAAGTGACAAGGACAGAATGAAAGGTTAAGAGTTAGAAGCTTACACAACCCAGAATAGAATCATAAAATCATAGAATAAATGCTAGTCAAGTCACAATGGTGCTTTGACCTGGCTGTTTGGGATGAAGCATTGAGTAATAAAGTGTACTTGAAATGGACAGCATGGAAAGTTCTCATATAAAGACAACTGTAATTAAAACTGATTTTTTTGGCAGTCTAAAAAACTATTTAATATTATAAAGCATTTACATGAACTCTATTCCCTCTTGAAATATTACCACTGTATTTACTTTCATGAAGATGACATTTTATTTTTTGAGTGTGAGAAATTTAATCAATAAGCAGAACATTTGAGAAGCACTGTACATATAAAAATATATCCATTAATAATCTTTTGTTTGTGGAATTCTGATTACAGATACAGTTCACAAATAATGAGGCTACCATTTAACTGAACATGCTTCATGTCTAAATAAAAACATAGTGAAGTCCTCTTCCTGAACTAGTTAAAAACGTACATATTTCCTAATTGCTGACAGGGATGCTCAGCTTGATCCAGGTTTAGGTCATATTTTAAAAACTCACTCTGCCAAGCACAGTAACTTGAAACCTCCACTATTTTCATCATCACAAAAAGATGTCAAACATCTTGCAGAGTTGAGCAAGATGTTTTTATTTCAAGAAGTGACAGCAGTAAGTTAAATATCTTTATGTATGACCCAGATAAGATGTGCAAGATGAAAAAAAAGTATCACAGAAGTGCAAATACTTTCATAAAATGTATTTACTCTTCAGTAATCCATAAGACAATTCAAATTGATGTGTCGAGTACAGGATTTCCCACTGTACTAGCTTGACTGTATTCAACCTGGATTATTGACCGCTTTATATTTCAAACTTTCTCTCTAATTAAAGATGCCTAGATACTATGTTGTTTGTTGTCATACTGTCTCTGAATGAAGTACAGAAATAAGGTAGTAAAAACAGGTGTGAAGGAAGGTAGTAAAATACAAAATTTCACATAAGAAATGAGACATAGTTTGAGAAAAGTGTGGGGTTTATTACAGCTTTGCCATTATATTAATGGATGGCAAGTGTTCAGATCTGCAAAGATAAGCGCCCAGTTCCCTGAGATCACAATGCTACTAAGGTTCTTAAAAAGAGGCTGTGGATCTAAGCTACTGTTCACAAAGACATTTTCCCAGAAAAAGCTATTCTTTTGAATTCATTATTTCATAATTGATTGAAGGTGTGTGCTCATGAAGACTGAAACTTAAGTACATTAAAAACTTGGGGTATCAGCCACACTATAAGCTACAAATGTTCAGCTTTCCATGCCACTGCAGAATGAACCTTTGGCTAAAGTAAGCCAGTCAGTCTAAACAGGTAAGGGAGTACCAACAACCCAAATGAGCACAGAAAACTGGTGAAGCTTACAGAAAGATTTACTAAATAAAGTGAGGGAGAACTGGAAAGTTTCTAAAGAGCACAACTGTATCAGAATACCAAGAGTTTAAGAATTATTCACTTGCATGTTTATAATAATGAATATACTTTCAATGGGGTTTTGTCAATACAAGTTTTTGAAGGGAATGGCACTGTTATTGTAGAGATAGCTTTGTTTGTTGAGCACATACATTCATCATACTGTTTCTAGTACTTGGAGGTATTGCTTTAGATTAGAAATGATGTAGTCTTTTCTTGGGAAGATTTTCCTTACCCCAGGGTTGCCCCAAATGAAAATTGCTTTTTTACTCCACTGTGGAAAAGCACAGTATCATTCGAGGACTACTATATACTATAGAAAACATTGCAGAAGTCATCCCATTCTTCTTCCTGCTAGAGGCAATTTGGCAATTAGTTTTTGTGGAAAAAACTTGAGATACCTTCATTTTACTTCTGCCAGTCATGATTTACGTAAAGTGGCATAATTCATGCTTATTTGTGTAAATGAATGAAAGAAATCACTACTACCTTTGATGAGACTATTCTGTTATCTGGAAATCTCTGTGGAATGTATGCTTCAGTGCCTGGAGGTGGTTCACGATGCCCAACATAAATAGTTCGACTGTCCACCCAATTCTCTTCTCCAGCACACTATGGGGAAAAAGCAAAACCAGCCAAAAGTTATCATGAGCTGAATTAACTAATTCACTGAATTAACACACTGAATTAACTAATCATGTCTAAACATAAACACATACGTAGCCATCAGTGCGTGACCCCTCATTTTTCTCTGTATTACCTCAGGAGCACTAAAACACATAATCTAAGACAAACTGCCTTAACTGCACTGCACTTTCCCTTAAGGCAATTCAACGATATCCATGAAAATTACTGTTCCAACTTTTTGGTTTGAAGAAAGAAGAATTTATCAAATTAGGTATTTATTGTTTAAAGGATTGCTACTCATTTTACCACTGGTAAATATCAGTGATAATTACAGCGTTTGTATGTAGGTATGACAAACACATCCAATTTTTAAGACTATCCAGCCATAACTTGCTAGTTTATTTGCAGCAAATAAACTGTGTTTGCTGAAATACTGGCAATAACAATTTCCCTAGTCATGAACAATCTCAGGGACCTCAGATTACCCGGAAAAGACCTCAGCTTGTAAACTCAGATTTTTAATGAGAGCTGTGTCTGCAAGTAGAAAAAAATGTAGGTGAGCCAAAGTAAAATGTTCATATATTTGCATCATAAACCTCCACTACACCTACAGCTTGTCCAAAATTAGGACTTCTATGATTTTAATTCACTATAAAATGAAACAAAGCAAAACAGCACAAATCAAATCACTGCGGAAAGGTATTTAAAACCAAAATGGTTGATTTTTATTCTTTTTTTTTAGAAACAATTTTTTAGAGACTTTTTAGGGGATTTTTTCAGCAAGCCAAAATATTTTGGGAGTAAAGCAATGAAAATGCTTCCATATTGCACCTTCCTTCTATGCCAAGAACAAAATGTCATATCCTTTACTATTTTATTGGAACACCATATATTCTACCTTGTCAGTGCACTTGAATGTACAACGGACACAAATTATTTATCAACTCTAGTGCAAAATAATACTAATAGAAATGCAAGAGAGTGTGAGATATTCCGGAGTAGTAGTTTAAATTTTATGATATTTATTATTTTTTTTGTTAGTAATGACATTCCAGACAAAAGCAACACAGAGAATACTCCTGATACAGTTAAGTGCCTGAGTTCAGAGACAACTGCATACAGGGCTAATGGGAATTCAACACAGGAATCTTTGAACATTAAGAAAAAATCCCTCAGCTTTTCCTTCCCTTTATGTAGGCCCAGCCTGATAATTTATCTCTTGCATTATAAACCAATCTAAGACTGCTTGACAAGGATATAATTAGTTAAAAAAAAGTTTGTTTTTTTTTTAGTTTCACATTATAAACTGATCTTTACATTGACTCAGTTAACAGTCCTCTGTGATATTACCTTTCAAACTGGAAAGTACAAAAGTCAGAGCTCTGAACAGAATTCTCCCATATTTCTTCCTGTTTTTAAAGGTCTGATGGCCCTAGAGTATTGTGTTAACACTAAGTAAATCATGTCACAATGTGGAATTTTCATCCCTAAAGAAAGGCTGTATATAACTTACATTAAGCATGGGTATAAAATCAAGACAATCTCTTCTGTTGGCTTAGCTGAATCTGGTTTTATCATGAATCGATAAATTCACCATGAAAGTACAAAACCGTATCTAACTTAAATTTAACTATTGCTAGCACTGAACATTTTTTTGTCAATATGTTACAAGAGATAGAAAATAAATGCATTTTACTAACCTAATTCAACAAGTTCAAAACCCCAGAACATTCATATCTAAGTGTAAAAATTCAGCAGGGAAGAGTAAGGCTATGTTTTTCAGTGAGGTAGAACTGCACTGGAGAAAAGTGGCATGCATTATTCAGTATGACCATAAAGATACTTACTTGCATGAAGCAGAAAAAGATAGGAAAAACAACACTACAAGTCAGGATGAATGCCACTTAAGAGAACTCAAAACAGACCATCTGAATGTCTGGTAATGCTAACCTACAAAAAGCCTGGCATGTTGATACAACCGTTCTTTTAATGTTCAGATATTGCACATGAGAAATCATTTACAGAATGTCACCAGCGTAACTGAAAAAAGCAATCTGATGTGCTGCCAGAACAACGAAGTATATTCCCTTTTTTTTTTTTCAAGTTCTATTACTTAAGCCCATTAAGGATATGTCCAAGAAACCATAAATAAACCTTAACATTATCTGCTTCTATTTATAGTATAAAGCTTAATGTACTGAGACCTAATTTCATTGGCACATCACTGAAGAAGTGTTACTTAGCTTTTATTCCTCCAAGCAGGGTCAGCAATACAAAAAGCAAAGACCAGCAAAAGACTAAGTCATCTTTATGTAACACTAAACAGAGCCAGTTAACAGGATTATACCTTAATGCACGAGTTCAAATATTTGTGAAACTTATTTTTCTGATTTAAAAATCAAACTGAAACAAGCTTGAGATTCACCTCATTCTGCTCATTTTTACCTACATTAAATAAAAATATATTATCTGAAAAGACAAATGGTTAGTATTCAACAGGTGACAGCAAAAGGATATGAAGATGCTAGTGGTAGCTCCTGGGAAAAGTAACTGACCTTTAAAGATTCCAAGTCTTTCCAAGTATTTTAGTAAAGACATTTGACTTATGGTTTGGAAATCAATCAAAACACCGAATGACATTTCGCGACTCTCCACTATTTTGTCCAAATAATGTAAACACAAGCACTATTAAGTTAATATGCAGTAGGTATAGCTGGTAACTCAGCTAAAACCTGCCCAGGCCATGCTGTAAGTACATTTTGTTGAACAATATTCTCTCCTGCTTTTTTGCTAAATGCTTTCTCAGAAAGCATCGTAAATGGACAGAACACTCTAACCACAGAATAGATAGTAATGAATGCTTGGCATCAGCCATAGCCTTCTTCACCCAGGCTATAACAAATTCTCACAGAAAAATATCTTACACTCATAGAGGCAGGGTGTGGCAAGAGCCTGGCATTTCAATAGCACACTGCTACTTGATTTCAATAAAGCAATTGGCACCATTGTTAAAATTGCACATCGAACACACAGCTGCTAGATCACCTTGAAGTTCATGGGTAACAGATACTGACAAGCTATTACCACTCAAAATCTACATGAAGAACTAATGGTGCACAGTGTGAAAAGCTTTAGCATGCAGAATATTCTGTTCATACCCAATTGGATACGTTAAACCAGCTCTGCACAAAAAAAAAAAAAAAATGCCCTCAGTTTCTCATTTTCCGTTCAGTGGAGAGAAACAACTGCAGTATCTCAGGAAGCTGTAATTCATGAAAGTGAAAAAAGGGACTAATTTTTCTTTCTAATATCTTAAGCGAAATATCTTCTTTATCATACAGTATTTACCAGACCATGAGATCATATCATCTCATCTTTGTCTTCATTTGTCAAATATACTGAGTACCTGTTCTTTTACGCTTGACTCAGTGCCATTCTGAAGGTAAATGTGCAGACATGTCCCTATGCAAACAGCAGCATAGTGTGCAAATTTTACTTAATCTTTCTAAATCCAATCAAAACCACTGTCCTTTTAAAGGTAGATTAGATCTATATGTCATAAAAAGCGGAATTCCTCTAAAAATATTGAAAAATTAATCTACATTTACTAGGTAGAAATTACAGAAAAAGATTAAGAATTTAAGTAGCCCATTTTGCAAAAAATCTCATGAATTTACATTTATCTGTGGAGATGAAGGGTGAAATTCTTATCCACTTGAAGGACCACAGTAACATTTTAAATGTCAGGCAAACTTGCTAGACCTATATAGAGCACTTAAAATTTACATTTTGTTTGCAGCATTGTATCAGCTATCAGAAAAAAGAGTAAATATAACTTTAAAAGCTGTCAAGACTGTTTTGCATGTTTCCTATAAATATAGGATGGCACAGATGAAATAATTCAAGCTTATAATTATTGGATAAATTCACTACCAGGTTTTATAATCTGAAAAGGGCTACTTCAGTTTTAAGTACCATAAGCAGACAGTAAATTATATCATGTACCTATGAACCATATAGCACTAACTTAATCGAATACCAAAATGTAGCACTTCAGAGGCAACCACAAAAATCCCCAACAGAACAAGTCCCTCACAGAAACTCCTATGATTAGCTAACATATTTCCTATGGGAGTTGTCATTGTCACGGGTTCTGTTCCCTTATGCTGTTGCAACAGAATATTTATTATATATTGCATTTCTTTTCTGCAAATGCATTTTGAATCCTTGCATGGTGATTTTCATAAGAAATAATATCTGAAAATAAAACTCTCCCAATAAAATTGCCTACGAATCACACAACATTGGACATAAGCATATGCAAACAAGGAAGATAAGATAATAAACATTCTTTGACTTCAAGTAGATTATTTATGAACCTCAGGTAAGGGATGGATGTGACTAGAAGCAAAGTCAGGTATATCCTAACTACAGGACATGGTGCTAGGTCCACAAGTAAATTTCCTTACCAAGCCACACCTATACCATTTTGTGGATTTTGTGGAAGGTTTTCTGATCTTTCTTTCCCTCTCCTGCAAGGGGCTTGTGCAAGCAGGCAGAAGGGGGAATGGATTCATTGCAATAGACTGCATAAACATTTGTGAATTGCTTGAAGTTGGAAACAGGAAATGAAGAAATATGATGATAGAATCATGTAAATTTCTGCAATTCACAGCAGTTAGAAAAGAAACACACATTAGTGAATACTCCAGTTTCTGTAAAATACCTAACATTTCTGTATGTCTACTTAATAAAAATTTACCTCAGCCTTCCAGCTCATGCCTCCTGGAGCACTGAACTTAGTATAAAAGATTTCTGAAGCTATCTTAACACAGTTATATTCCAACCATGTCACATCAGTTTACACAAGGACGTTCCAATATAGCACTCTGTAGACAGTCCAGTTCTCCTTTCTGATTTCCTGTTTAAAGCATCACCTTTAACTGAATTCCACATACTTTATACTTGAATGGTTGAATCATTTGATGTCATGGATGACAAGGCCAGTGATCTGTGTTCCTCCTAAAAAAACTTACAGTAATTATTTGTTTCAAATACATAAAAAGTAACCAAGTTATTTAAGCAAGAATAAGATCTTTCTTAAGTGGTATATTTAAACTCCAAATATTCCTGATATACTGGCCCATTAGACATAACTATTTGTGATACTCATGCTCTCTTCAAGAGAAAAAATCTTATTTAGTTTCACTGTTATTTCCATGAAAACTAGCCCTAAAAGCAATACAAGTAAGTCTCCTACTCCTTTCACACATCTGGTCTTCAAGCAATTTCAAGGAATCACTGGGATGATGGTAAAAACGTAAATTTGTGAAATAGATGAATTACTGGATACTTGGAAAAATAGTTTTGCATCATTTCTTTTCCTTCCTCCAATGGTACTGACACATTTTGCTCCTTGCTGCCACTGGTACACAGGAGACAACATGCCTCGTTGCATGTCTCCCCAGCTCTAGTCAAGAGAACTGCTACATGGAAATCCTTTTGACAGTCTCACTTGCAATTAGAAAAGCAAATGAGAAACAAACTATCCTGCAAATAGAAGTGATAAGGGAAGCTAGAAGGGAAAGTGTCACTTAAGACACGTGATATTTGACAGCCTTAGCACTTTAATTAATTATAAATCAAGTTTATATCTAATTAGCTCCAGACCAACAGCTAAAATTAAGGTTTGGGAATAAAATTTACAGCTTTCTTAGGTGCTAGCGAAAGCTGCAAAACAAGAGCAATTTTGCTTCTTGCAAGGCAACTAAATGCCACTAAGATTTGCATGCAGTGTCAGTCTGAATGCAAACTCAGTGTCTGTAAAGATGCTTTTAAAGAGATATTTTTAAAGAGAGAGCAGTATAGCTACTTCAGAACACAGGGTTCTTTTACTCTCTTAGTTTTAAGGAAACAATTTTGTTTGCAATAATTAATCAAGAAACATTCTAAAAAGAAAAATTTTCAAGTCAGAAAATTAATTGAAATTTTAGAAAAATATTATTTTTACAGATTTTAAAAAATGGGAAGATCAAGGGAGGCAAGCAGCAAATTGATTTGATTAATTCAAAAATAAGTAATAAGAACACAGATACATCATATTATTTGTTTTAATTGATATGAAGACAACAAATGATTAAGAAAAATGAAGCAAAAATACCTGATGACAACCTTTTCAAAAGCACAAGTTAATGAATATGGAGATGATACACATTGGGAAGATAAGATACAACTGAATGTTATTCTGAAGTGGTGCTCTTAGAGACTTCAGGTTATTTAAAAGGGAGCATATTCTAAAAATATACTTTGAATTTAGAACAGTAAATTACTCTCCCATCAGCCTTCACGTGGACATGAT
The DNA here is from genome assembly GCF_012275295.1 of Melopsittacus undulatus. Taxonomy (NCBI): domain Eukaryota; kingdom Metazoa; phylum Chordata; class Aves; order Psittaciformes; family Psittaculidae; genus Melopsittacus; species Melopsittacus undulatus. The sequence continues at coordinate 59,921,418 of NC_047528.1, read as the reverse complement.
GAGAACTGGCCAGACTGACACCACAAGGAGTCTAGCAAACTAATGAACCTAATAGTTTATTTGCCTATTTTTTGTTCACTTGCAGAAGTGCTGCTCTTCTTCAAGCAAGCACTACACAAAACTGTGTTTTTGTACTATACCCACCCTATCTGAAAGATGGTGGCAGTCTAGCCAGATCCTCAGGACAAAACCATGCTATGAGTACACCCAAATGAAAAAAGCAAGCAGAAGTGTCAAATTTCCAGCCTGAGCTCCAGAACACAAAAGATATGGGCTTTCATGTGCTTCTTTACAGTTGGTACAGAGTCTGCCAAAATGTCTCCTCTCTGTGTCAGCTAGTTTCTAAGTTGTTCAGGTGAGCTATGGACAAATAAAAATTAAAAACAAACAAACAAAAAACCAAACAAACGACCCACAAACAAAAAAACAAAAAACTTTCACTCTGCAGTCTACAATCACACAGCTGAGCAGGACACTCTCTATTCCTATCTGCACTAGAGAAATATAATGCAGTTTACCCATCAATGGGAAAGACAGCATCTTCCTTCTGTCAAGTCTTATTTAACATCAGGTTCAAATCTATAAGACAAGTTCACTGCAAGCAGTAACTACTCACTCTCCTGATGGTCAGTTCTTGTTAACAGTTTAAAAAGATTTTCATTCCTAAGTGGAGATAGAGCTAGTGAAACAATGATTCTGGCAGAGAGAAGGTGGGGCTACTTTGTGGTATCATCATATATTCTAATAAGCTTAACAACTCATAAATGCTGGTCTTGTAAGCCACTGAGACAGTGGCCAATGTCCAAACATTGTTACCTGAACTGTTCCATCCATAATAACACAGGGCTTTAGTTCTTAGGTCGTGTATTTCTACTGGAGATTCACAAATTTATTGTAAACTCATTTATGTCTCTAGATAGAATCACATATTTATCTATTTATACTTAGCTGATACTGAGCTACAGTTTCTTAATGAACAGGGACCTACTATTTAACACTTTTCTGTCTTTTTTTGCTACACAAAGACTAATTTAAAAAAACTAAGCTTCCCAGTGTATGTCTGCAGCTATGCCACAATTCATATTTGAGGCTGCAACCTTATCAGAAGCAAATATCCCAATAAAAATTAGAGCAAACAATCACATGGGTGCTGCAGAAAGTGGTACAACTAATATAGATACTTAGCCTTTCACACTTGTAAGGAGAAAACCTAAATCCTCAGCAAAATTAACAGGTGTCATGTTTTGACAAATATTCAAATAAAGATCTTGGCCACTTCAGTCCCCAACTTATTTCCTCTAGGGGCAGACTGTATTGGTCTATGTTACCCACAAAAGTAAGTAGGTAAGGTACAAACGACAAGCTTTCCCTGCATTGCTGTCAAATTCATCAAGTCTAGAAGCCCTGGCATTTGTCAAAATGACAATATTAATAATCACATTTCTACTCTGAGTAATTATATTTTGCTATATACCCTGCAGTGTAACTTACAAATTATGTCTCTTTTTCATGTAACTGGTTTTGAGAGCTATTTAAAAAGTCACATCATAATCCCAGCATACCTGTACTTCATCTTAGTTCAAAAACAACTTGCCTGTTCTGAAGCACCTAGCATTGTTCTTCTCCTTACTTTTACTATGCATAAGCATCAAATCTCATGTTACACAAATTTCAACACACAGACACACTCTGGCATGACAAAGGACCCTAACTACAGAGGGTTATGAGGTTAACAAAACATTTATTTGGAGCTATGTGAAAAAACTTCCTTTCAACAAACTCCAAACTCCTACATAATTATAAAATAGTATTCCAGTACAGCTCTGTGACACTAAAGGAATATAAACTATTAACCTAATGCTTCTTCCACCACTCAAAGCAATGGCATATATTGAAGTACTTGAGGGAAAAGGTAATGTGCTGATTCAAGTAAGAGCTCACAAACTGTATTTTACAGTTTTACCTAATATCATACAGGTGTTGATTAAATAATCTCTTCATCAGGCACTGCAGCAACAGGACAAGAGGTTTTGAACTTAAACAGGGGAAGTTTAGGTTAGATATAAGGAAAAAGTTTTTTACTGTGAGGGTGATGAGGCACTGGAATAGGTTGCCCAAAGAAGTGATGAATGCTCTATCCCTGGCAGTGATCAAGGCCAGGTTGGACAGAGCCTTGGGCAATACGGTCTAGCATGAGGCCCCCCTTACGATGGCAGGGGAGTTGGAACTTGAGGTCCTTTTCAATCCAAACCATTCTATGATTCTATGAAATATCACATTCAATCCCCACATACAAGAGTGAAGGCTTTTTAGATTTGCCAGAAGTAGTAGGCATCAGGATCACAAATCTGACTTATAATCTATACTGATGAAACCCAAGAGTTTTAAACTTATAAAATGGGATGAATGACATTTATTACCTTGGAGCATTCATATCAGCAACATGAGTAAACCTACTCATGATGTATAAAAAGCTTTATGATACCAATAACCACACATCTTAGAATCCCTTTGTTTTTACTGCACTTGAGGAATGTGAATTCCACAAAGATTAAATATTATTTGACAATCCCTTTGATGTACTCAGCTTTTCAATATTTACTTTTACTCTGAGAACAGATTTAAGGATTTGCAACAGAACAATATTAAGTACAAAATATTTCACAACTTACTTCTGTAAACATTAAAAGATTTATTTCAAGAACAAACACTTCTACAGTAACCAAATATTTATGAAAAGTAAACTCTAACAGTATTTGCTACTATTAGTTCCATTTTAAAAGTTACTAATATGAGATTATTATTTTACATGACAGTTATTTCCTCTGTCATATGCAGTCTCTCAAAAACGTAAGCAACATTTTAAAAGAATTAGTTACTCTGCAAAATAAATAAATGAAATGAAGTTGACTAGTCAGAAGCTACTGTCAGGTCTGTAACTAAACTCATTGGTAACTAAGTTCAGAGAGACTCCAATACGTAATTAATCACTGAAGAAAACAGGACACTAGAAATCAAAGACTGACTTTCTGTTTTTACAATCTTAAATAGTTCAATAAAGACTGGGTGATGTTTAAACAAAAATACCATTAATAACTCAAGAGGGAACTTCTGATGTAACGAAGGTGAGGAACACTTAAATAAAACACTTTTTCCAGCACATACTCAGTGACCTGGAAGGTACTAGAAATTGATCCATAATGACTGGCTGACCTGAGTAGACCTTCCATGCTGCCATACTACTATGAAAAGCATTAATGATAGCCAGGTAACTCATAGTAAGGGCAACACAATGTGCCCAACACATCTTAAATTCCAGTATACTTAGTACAATGTCAATGACCATCTCTTGATCAAAAGCAGATAGGTATGAATTATTTAATTACCAGCTGGAGCTACTTCCCCCTTTAAAATGTAAATCACACACTCCAGCATTCATCTATCCTGCAAGCAAGGCCCTAAATAACACTATGAGGCCGATATCGATATAATTATAGAACATAGGGAACATTTTGAAAGCTTTCAATGCTCTTCCTGTTATTTATATACGGAAGAAGAAATGTCCATATTCCACTTTAATGTATCAAAACTGTCCTGTGTCCTTCACACTGGAATGCAAAGATTTTTAAAGATAGATTTTTCTATCAAGTCTAGAACTATACCGTACATTGAGATTAATATATTCTGAGCTGCAATAATTTTGGTAATAAAGGCAATGGAGGTTATGTACCTTTGTCTGGGATGAGATGATAAGTGTAATCTCAACCCTCACATGTCTGCCATTCAGTGATAGGGAAGAGGTTAAATAGCCTTTCAATGTTGTAGTTTTCTATTCAGCAGCAAAAGCATACATAAAAACACAAGAGAAAGCACCTACTTCCAGGCTTTGATTTACTGCTGTGATTTCTTTGATGCTGGGAGGGATGGAGATGAGTAGTTACAATACATTACTCCCTAAAAAGAGCTTGTGATGGGATAGTCTCTTTTTGCCATAAAACTCTTTCTCAGGATTCAGCAAAGGAAAGATGTCCTCTTTTTTTCTAGACAAACTTACCCAACAGCATTAACTTACATCTTTAATGAACTGATAAACTATTCCCTAAAGAAATGTTTTTCAGACTTCAAAGGCTGATCTGCCATCCCTTCCTTTTGTCAACAATAAACAAAGAAAAATTATTTTAAACACATTTTCATCTCAATGGAAGACCACAAAGGAAACCAGCATTAGACAACAGTAGCTTACAGAAGGTTGATAGTCTCCCATAGCCCACATATTGGAAACCCCTACTGTAAGTAAACTCCCAGTACAAAGTACATGCTTGCAAAAAACACCTTTCTTTAGCAAACTTGTATATATAAGCATATATGTACTTGAGGACATTGCAGGCCCTACGGGTCCTTTAAGAACTACATTGAGAGTATCAGGCTTGTGGACAGCTTTTATGACAAACAATCGATCTTTAAATAGAAGGAGGATACCCAAGAGGTGTTACTTCAACTGAACAAGTATTAGAAAACCCTTTAAACCAGAATTATCAAGATTATCTATTTAAATCTGCTGTGCATGACAGACTAAAGAGCCTACAAACAGAATCAGCTAGGTATTAAAAAAAAGGCAAAAATATTTAATATGTTTTTCCTTTGCAACATTTTGTTGTATTTGAACTGTATACACACACTTAAGAAACTGAGTTATTACAACAGTGAAGAAAGTATTTTTAACAGATTGTTTCCTTTCTTAGTGTTACCTTTTGAAAACAGTCCAGTAGACAAATTCAGCTTTTATGCTTAATAAAACTCATCTATTCCCAGGAAATATTGTGCCGCCCATCTGTCTCTTCCCATTTGACTAGGAATTCCTGGAATTAGTCCAAGAATAAAAAAAAAACAACAACCAAAACTGCAAATCCTCAGCTGCTGCAGAACTGAGTTAGGAAAAGCAATGAGGAATTTTGAACTAGCTTGTCATGCTATTTTTTTTTACATCCTTGTGTCCAGGAAACAAATGAAGTCTGTAACACATATTCCAAATATTTATTCTATCACATAATTTTTCACCTTAAGCCTTTAAGAACATTGAAAGCCAAAGGCAAAACCCAAATCGAGTTAGAAATCATTGCTCCAGACTATTCTTTTTTTGCCCCCCTAATGCAGTAAAACAACAGATTCTACAAATCCTACTTCATCCATATCACAGATCCTAATGACTGATGCTTGTCTGGCTCCTGTAGAAGAGCATACAACCAGTTTCATAAAATCTGCATATTTCCAAATGGTTTTTAGTACATGCTACACACTTCAGGACATGCATCCTACAGGCAGGATGAGCTGCCCTGCAGGCAAAGATGGAGTAAGATAAGGAAATTATAGTGCAAAAATAAAATTTCAGGTGATAGCCCAAGGAGCATTACTACAAATGAGAACTAATCCTTGGCAGTGCCTCGGTCGGTAGTAAAATGTCTTACTGGAGTTATTTCGGTCTACTTGCTAATACCTTCCTTCCCCCTCCAAATCTAAGAAGACTTAATGCATAAACGAGAGAGGTAATTTCAGGAGGGAAAAGTAAATTACTTTTGCCTTCTAGAAGCAATTACTATTTCTTGGGTTTAGGAAGCATTCTATTGGACAATTCCATGGAAATAAAATACAACTACATTTAATAAATGCAGAACAGAAACACAGATCCTGACTTGAACTGTCTTAGGAGGCACAGTACAAATAAACATGGAAACACCATTTTGTCTTATAAGTAAAACAGCTATGACTAAAACCAAGGAAAGCAGAAAATATTTTTACACTTATTTTACTTTTCAGAATACGACTGCATCTGAGGCCTTGCAACAGCAACAGTATCAGTTACCATATTCAACAACCATGCTTCTGGAAGTGAATTGCTGCTGCAACTCTAGTGCAGGGAAAGCTTATGAATCCTGTTTTTTCAAGTATACGAGTTTTAAGGGGTCAATTACACATTGTAATCTGAACTCAAATAGAGTAAGTATTCTGATTATAAGAGATAATTACTTACTTTGTTTCTTAATGTAAGTTGATTATGTGCTTATGCAAGAGGCTATCCGGTGGCAGCTGGAACATTTTACTTTGCCTGAGCCACTGCCTCTAGTCAATAGGGCATCATGAGGAGGAAGCAGCACTGGACTTTCTTTCTAATGCTAGGTTAAGTCATGTTCACCAGTTTGGTAATGTTCTAGCTCATACAAGGAATAAAGATATTATGTGGCAAGTTCTATCACAAGTGAGTTAAATGTGCTATTGCTTTAAATAAACAGAAAGCTTATAACTCTTCAGAGATGTATTACAGATAATGTTCAAACAGTCAAGAAAGAAAATTGGTCGAGTTTTTTTTGTTTGGGTTTTTTTTTGGGGGGGGTAGGATTTGTTTGGGTTTTTTTGTTTGTTCGGGGGTTTTGCTTTTTTTTTTTTTCCAGTGAGAATGTGACATTACAGAAGGAAGAAAACTGACTTCAGCTCTGAACTTCTGGAGACAAGACCTCCAGATGGTTTTGTGTGGACACTGACAGAAGCCTATTAAGCGGGTACTGGGTTCATCTGCAGGATAACTTTTTACATTTACACAAAGAGTACTGGAAAAGTATAGAAACTATGCTAAAATGTATTTGCAATTAACACAAATCCTTCCAAACAAGAAGTGTTAAAGTCCTATAAGAAGCATCAGAGAACTACACCTCTAAACAATTTTAGTGTACTAAGCACACTTTCTGGAGACAGGCCCAGGACAGATTTTGTTTGCAAGAAGACACACACCCATACACAGCATCCTCTCTCGACTCACTGTGTATTTGAAATAGAGTTAAAATATTAGCTGTCAAAGAACACCCATGATTTTGCTTCTACATATTTGTTAACATCTTGAGTGAAAACAAAGCAAAAACTATAAAACATGAGTAAATCCCATGTTAAATAATCTGTATTAAAACCAATAATTTCCCTGACATATACTTTCTAAAAACACTACAAAATAAAGCCTTAGCAGTAGATAAAAGCAAAGGTTTGTCCTTGTAAGGAGCAATGCTAACATTGGACCATTAACAGGTAACAAATACAAAATAATAAACTGTATGCTTTCACTTACTCTGTAGCAGCACAGTTGAAAGACTTTGAGATACTGTGAAAAGAAAGGTTTGCTATATCCCAAATATAAAAGTTACATTGACTTAGTGTCCCTGTAAAAACTGCAAAATTTTTCTGAAAGCTGCTTAGATTTCTATAGTAGTAATTATTCCTAAAAATCACTTTGCTGCAAATCTCTAAATTCTAAACCAGCTAATTTTGATATTAAAACATCTAAATTTTGAGAACTTGTGAAAGAACTAATGTTTCACTCATTAAACATTAAACAATAAAAATACCATGTTTCTACAACAGTGTTACATATGTCTAACAGATGAAGATGCTTGCTTCAGATGTACTCAAAGTACACAGAGGTTACAATCATATTCTCTGTTTTCCCTTTTGGTGCACGGCAGAAAAAAAACCCCATAGTATCACCCTCAGAAAGAATTCTTCTGCATTTGCTCAGGGAGTTGAAATAGGATGAACTTTAGAAAAGAGTTCTCTTCATGTCTGCACACCAATGTCATGTAGCCAGTGGAGACAGAAGGGACAAGGTATCATGAAGGAACTCATGAAAAAACTAGTATTATCTAACAGATACCCATGCCTTCCAATTAATGCTCAAGCAAGTTATTTTCCCTCCCCTTCTTATCATTTTAAACTATATACAGATAACTGTTTTTATCTTAATACTAGCAGATTTAATACCAGGAACAATTATATTTTAAATTACTCTTCGAAACAGGGGAAAGTTGGTAATGTGAGGTTAAATAAAGCTGATCAAGAAGTTCCTTCAGGTAACTTAAATTGTAAAAAAAAAAAAAAAAAAAAAAAAAAACCCAAATTAATTGCTGATTTTCAGAAAACTGGATAAATGGTCCAGAAAGTCCAAATCTGTACTTTATGGTCAGGTGTCCATTAAAAGTAACACTTCCTGGGAGACTCTCCCATCACTAGTTTTACTTTCAAATTAATAAAATCAGTATCAATATTGCTGATCATGTGACAAAAGGACATTTTATGGTTTTGTTTGAATTTTGTTTGGATGGAGTTCTTTTAAGCAAAATTAGTTACTTCACACAGAAAAAGCGAAATCAAGCATACAGAATCAGAAGGAGAAAATATAAAATTGAGTATCTGGCATGACAAACTAAGTTTAGTAACTTAGCAGACTGAAGTAGTTTCACAAGGGCAAAATTATTTTATATTGAAGACTGAAACTATTTCACGGTTGAAAAATTTTGGATATTAAGAATATAAACAGGTTACCTTAAAAATGAACAAGTATTACGAAGACTGATTTTAACCTTCAAGGTATTTAAATCTCACCTCATAATGCATTAACATAGAACATGCCTAAAGATTACTTGGACCTGGATTTAAAGATGGCATGTGAATTTTACTGGTGTCATAACCGTGATGCTCCTTGCTTTAGGTTATCCATTATATGGAATGTACACTGCCTCAGCAGCCTGCGGTTCCATGGCATGAAAGCTTCTTTGTTTCTCTAAATGTAATTGGTATAAAGTAATCTTTCTTATTCTCAGATGCTATCTTTGTTTAAATGTTGGAAAGAGTACAACAAAAAGCCAGATTTCTTACAATGTAGATACCAGAGCATGAAAGAAATTAGCATGCCAGTTTCATTCTTAATGATATATAAACCTGTTCACTCTTAATGCTTCCATTTTAATGTTACATACTTGAGGTAAGCATTTATAAATCCTTTTATGCTTTGCTTACACATCTGCACAGATATGAAACTGGACAGATGGCAAAGGATTTTCTTCAAATGTAATGCTAGCTGGAAACCTTATGGGTAAAACACAAAACAAAATTCCATCTGCTCATAAATATTTTGGTTTCAAGACGAAACTGAGCATTTTTCCCCTTTGAATCCCTGACAGTAATATAAACCTCCTTACTGACATCTCCACCCTGGAAGTCTAGGCATTTCTAAATATTGTAAATACAGCATTTGATTGGCTAAATATTCAATACATAGGAATACTCGTGACAAACACCTAGGGTTTTTTTGATGTCTGAAGTACAGTCTTGGTGTACCTTAGGTACACCTCAAAAAGGAAAGGACACAGCAGGAGACCCATGCTGGTGAGCTTTGCAACCTCCTCAGCTCAAAGAGAAGGATATACCTACGCTTCCTACTTTTTCTTGATTAATTCACAATGGGATTTGCTAAGTGATTTGAAATCATTTGAAAGCTGACTGGTGAAAGAAGTGAAAAGCCAACAAGCAGAGAGTTTCACATTGAAGAGGTTAGGCCTATTTAATAGGGGGCAGAAAATAAATGCATGTCCCTGGGAAAAGTCTTAAAAGCTGACAAAAGCTTTGATATCTGTAAAGACATTAAACTTCTACATGGTATCTCTTGTACTTACAATAACAAAAAAAAGAAATAGTACTAGATGATAGAAGCTGTTAAAATGGGTGGGGGGAGACAGGGGAGAGAAAGGGGAGGGAGACCACAGAGAACAAAAATGGGAAAAACAAGGGGAAAAGCCCATACACAGCAAAGGGCTTTGGAGAACAAGTAATGAGCTAACACACTGACCAAAGGAGGACATGCAAAAGGGTAAACCCACCTTGGCATCAGCCTCCAGGATCTGGCAGGCCTGTGGGTGGACAGCAGCTGCTTGCCATGGCCACACTCTCTGGGCAGCAGGGCCCCTCAGAGCCTTGTGGAAGGCCTGTCTGTCAGGCCCTGGTTTTTTAAGCATGAGAATAAATCCAACACTTGGCTGGAAATTTAATACAGGGCTCCCAGAATGACAGGAAAGGCACGAAGGGAAGGGGTAGGAGCAGCCAAACTAACTGTGATGAGGTGAAGGAGGTAGGGAGCACCTGGTTGCAGCCAGACCCTGTGCTGGGAAGGTCCAAGAGACACAGCAGCACCCAAGACCACATGCTCCTCAAAAACCAAGGGTGCGTGTAGACAAAGGAAAACCAATGAGTTCCACCCTACTGTAATCCATCCAGATCATCCTGCTTGATGGAGAGCATGTGCTACTGAAAATCTGGCCTAACACAAAAAATGTAGCATCACTACAACCAGCCTACCAATGAACACAGGAAACCAGTGAAACAGTTCTCAGTCTCTGGGGCTGCAACAGCAGCCAGAGCCATACAGTGTCAAAAAGCCTTGATTTTCCAGAGTCTGCTGAAACCCTGGCCTCAACCCTGCTGCAGGTGATCTCAGCCTTGCTTGGCAGCCCTGGGCACACAGAAGTAACACTGCCATCCAAGAAACAGTCACCAGTGCCTCACACGTGACAAATGCTAGTGCACAGGCACACTCATTTCATAAAGCCTCTTTCTCACAGGTTAAAACCAGGACATGGGAAAACTGCATCTTCAGCATGAAACTGCTGGCACATACTAGAATTCTCACCTGTGATCATGTACCAACCACTTTAGCGGCTTTCTTTAGCTGATAGCCACATGGTAGCCACCACCATTCACCACCAAAAAGCTTGAGCAACACACAAACCAAGCTGCTTATTCCACACCTTATAAGATGAAGATTAGTACCAGCTAAGAAAGCTTCTTAGCCCAATTTCTGTAAGATGCTGTGAAAACAAACAAAAACTTCTACAGAAATTTAGCACCATAGAGATTAATGAATTGCAAACTTATTTACAGGCATGAAGACAGGAAAGTCATCTCCCTGAGAGGGTCACATCTAGTGATGTACAAAAATCAACCTTTGAAACACCTCCCCTCCCCCCCAGCAAAAAAAAACACAACCACCACACACACACAATAATAAAAAAAAACAACCTAAAAAACCCACAAACCCACAAAAAAACAACCAAACAAATTTTTAAAAGAGGAACAAAAAAAAAAAAAAAAACCCCAAAAAAAAACCCCAAAGCCCAGCACAAAAATCCCAGTCAAAACCAAACAAAGATTTGCACTGGGAATGCAGTTTTGTGGAAGGACTATTGCAAAAGGCAATCTTCTTTTGCTGTTCTGGATTCCTGAAAATATAGATATTTTCTTTGCTGCCCTCCCACCCTGCACACAGATGTATTTATTACCTAGAAAAAACCCAAAGAAAACCTCCACACAAAGAAAGAAACCAGACACATTTTGTAGTAGAAACAAAATATGTTTTATTATATATTTTAAAATAACTTTCATGTTGAGCAAAAGTCATACAATGCTTGAAATCACAAAGCAGCTAATGAAAGTAGCCATATTCCAAGGCAGCCCTAAATTTGCTGAAATCAGTATTTCTAGTCCCTGATAAAACTTCTGCCTATATTACCGTTGCTGTAACTGGTATAATTATATTAAAACTGAGTTTTTGTACAGTTACACAGAATAGCCAAAATATTGCTACCCTCCATTAGTATCTCAAACTTCTGTTAGCATTTTCAGTTCTACGCTTTCTCAGTACGACAGATCAGTTCACAGCACTAAATCAGTTAAACTACTGATACCGTAAAGGGTAACAGAACAACACAGTCCCCTCTCAGCATCTGAAAAAGGCAATGCCAGTACTAGATGCTGCACTGATTTCATCATTATTTCACATGGTAAACCTGGAAAAGAAAAAAAAATCAGTAGCTACCACTCTTGGAAAGTCTTCTGCTTTAATCAGAATCACAGTTAAGTTCACTGACAACTGGACAATTTTATTTAGGTTTTTAACACATTTAACTGTATTCATGGCTTTTAAAAACTTATTTACCCTGGGTCTTGGATTACCTTTGTCTTTTGCACTGGTACTTCAAACTGCCATAAGTTAATGAGCTCCCTAAGTTAAAGTCTGAAATTCATCTGATATTTTATTTTACATTAAAGTACTATACATCTAACTGCGGATAGCATCCCTGATCACCTTGCAAAAATCTTACATCTCTCCCATTTCACGTAGAGCCAGTATTTTAGCCAGCTTTCTGATTTGGTCTCTTCAACATTAGTTAAGTAGTTCCAGCATCTCTGAAATAATCATACAACAGGAGATCTAAGAACACTCCTATCCTTTTGAAATCTCTCCAAAAAGGCTATTCCTCTTTTATTGCTAGCTTGTCATTATTGGTTAGTGCCATTTCCTTCAAAAATAAGTAGCACTAAAACCTATTGATTTGAGAAGTTCCACTCCAAGGACCTCACATTAAATTCAGGTAAATGATGTAATTTATTGGATTGTCCCATCACCTTACTTCAAAAATTCTCTAGGTTACAGAATAAGGTTAGGCTAAGAAAAGTGATCACCTTAGTGATTCCTTAGAATAAAAAAATATATGAGAAGGCCTATATTAAATGCTTTCCTGCAAGTCACAGCAACTCAAATCTATTACTTTCAGTATTTTTTCTGATACTAGTGTACTGAAATAAGAGAACATATCACAGCTTTTGCAAGTGAGCTCCAATTACAACAATTACTTCCAATGATGCAAATAAGATCAACCTAAAGTTACATGAATCTGATTTAAAGAAATTATTACTATTTGTTCAAGCTCCCAAAAGGAAAAATTGACTAGCAGATGTCCATTCTGGGACATTTTAAAACTCATAGCCTCTCCAGACACTTTACTTTCCCTGCTCAAGTCCTCTAGATATGTTCATGCTTTCTCTTTAAGCATGCCGAGATGGATATTCATAGAATACAATCACAGAATCAGATCAGTTGGAAAAGACCTTTAAGATGATCAAGCCCAACTGTTCCCCCAACACTGCCAAGACCACCATCACTAAACCATGTCACTGAGGGCCTCATCTACATGGCTTGTGAACACTTCAGAGACAGTGATTCCACTGCTTCCCTGGGCAGCCTGTCCAATATCTGACAATCCTTTTGGAGAAGACTTGCTCCTAATATCCAGTCTAAACCTCCCCTGGCACAGCTTGAGGCTGTTTCCTCTTGCCCTGTCACTTGTTTGGGAGAAGAGACTAGCCACCAGACCACATCAACCTTCTCCCATCATTACTTTTCTCTTCATGACAGATGATCACTCCTAACTGTAGCAATCTTCATTTAAACATGGCATGAACAAACAAATGACAGAGGAGTAAATGATTTGTCAGAGTGCCTAACCTTACCTGCACTGATGGAAAACAATCTGCATCTCAGATTTCTGGTTTTAATTCTTTTTATGTCTATCAATAGATTCCTCCTTCCCTCAACAGTTAAACAACTACTAAGTCTAAAACAGCAAAGGAGAAAATTTAATTCATAACTGAAAATTTCTACAGTGTAGTAACTGACTTTCATATATATGATGACACTATAGAAACAGCAATGTTTTACTCTGGCAGATTTTGCCACCATCTCATGCAAATTACCCTCTACTTGTATGACATGTCAGTTGGTTGTCTTATAGTTATAAGCACACAAGCCCATGTCCTCTGTTTCAAGACACATGCAGTGTTACTTTATTGTGTACAGACTCTTTCCGAAATAGTGAAATGTAAAAGAGTTTTTCCACCCCTTCATTCTATTCTATAGCAAAAAAAAAAAGCATTGTTACAGGACTGTGTTGGCTTTTTCTTCTTGGGAAAGCAAAGGACTTGGGATTTCAAACTTCAGCTTCTGTGCTCTGTTAGTAATCGCATATTAAGAGATTAGAAGACAACAATGCACCAACTGTTACATATAATAAGACTTACTTGATGGAACAAACAAGACATTTACTGGTATTAACGCATAAATCCATAACAAATATTTGCAAAAGGAGGAAAAGCCATCTGTTTATCTGCAAAACCAAAATCTCAGCTACTGCAGGTTTACTCTAAGCATCAGAAAGGAAAACTTTCAAATCAGATCATCACATCAAATATAGGGCTACACACCGTCAAGTTAAAAAAAAATAACAAAAATAAAAATCAGGGGTTTATGTTTCCTGTACAGTTTCATTCCTAACTGTATTTAAAGCAACATGATCTAAGCAACTGTGGTAGGAATTATTCAGGATTATTCTGGAAGAAAAAGCTTTTATTGATAAAAATGCTTCCTCTTTCATGAAGAAAAAGTAAGCCATAGCATAAGCTGTTAAGTCACCCATACATAATACAATAAGCAGCATCCTCTTATGCAATGTGTCACTTGTTCAATCTTTAATACAATATAGTTTAAATTACCACAACCTACATACATGGAAAGGGAAATAAAACATATAACACAATCTGGACAGAAAAAAGTTTCTTTTGTAAGACAGATGAAAAGATCTCTAAACACTACTTGTAGTTTCATCTCTACATTTTTGTTCTCTCGAGGCTGCAATGCATGAGATCTTTTTCCCCCTGAAGAGTACCATCATTCTAATAAAATCCTTTTCTGCTTTTCCACTGTTTATATTACTCACTTCATTTACTAAAAGTTTCTTTTTGTCCTTGAAAGCATTTTTCCACATCCATACTGACAAAAGGCTTCCATCAAAAAGTCAATCTCACACCATGTTCTTGCAACTAAGAGGGCTCATCCTGTTCTTTGCCAATGCAGCTCTAACAAAAGACCAAAAAATATGACAAGAACAGTTGTACCTTGAGAAACTTCCGACTAGAGAGTAGAGTAAGTCAACACAAGAAAGCAGCCTTTATCATTCAAGAAAGAGTAACAGAACCATGAGCTAGGTCCAAGATCAGACTAGCAGCGAGATCACACACTGCACTGTAGCATGATGTGTTATTCTTCTATCAGTCATTCCCTCCCACCCTCAAATGATTAAAAGTGCTGCATGAACTGTTCTGTGTGTGTGTTTTTTTTCCTGTTCCACAGAGGCTCTCAAGTCTGTTTTATTTTATTCTGAACCAGAGCAAGAACAGAAATACAGCCTATAGTCCTGTATTTTACTACAGCAAATCAAATGAAATTCAAACTAAGAAAACAAATGGCTTTTCTGTGGAGAACCACCGGATAATGAAAGTCTGGAACTATGATGTGTTGAGCGGACACTCAGCATGACAAGCACACAAACTAGTCAGCAAAACAAAGGCTGCATCTATACAGTGGACTAAACAGGGCTAAGGTCTGGGCAAACTGAGAATCATCCACACCATTACTCACGTATTTTTATAACTATGGAAATGTTTGACAGAGTACTGGTGAATTTTGCTGACAACATAAAACTAGGCACTGAAAGGGGACTGGGTTATTGTGCTAGAATACCTTGAAAACTTTTTTTATAGGAGAAAAAAAAAAGCAGTAAAATTTAATCATACAGAGTACAAGCTGAAGCACTTTTAAGGACTAACGGCAGGCTTGTGGCTATAAACTGGCAGTTCAGCTAGGAGAGCGCCAGAGGATGAGATGCTGCATGTAGAGAAAGTACTGTACTGACATCATTATACAAGGCATAGATGGGATCTAGGAAACATTTGTGATTCTGGTCCTTCTAATACAATAAAGGTCAGGTCAAACTAAATCAGGCACACAGCAGGGCTGTATCAATAATCAGAGATCATTTTCATGAGAAGAAACTAACCCATCATGGCCTAGGAAAACGTAGGATTCTGTGAAATTTAAGTGGGGAAAAAAGGTGTGGTTGTCCTCTAAAATACATTGGAAGAAGAAGGAATCAGTATTAAGTAACAGTACAAATCTGGTTTATGAACACATGTACATAAATTGCGTGTAAATTTTGACTGGAAATTGAAAGAAAGCTCCCAAACAAAAAAGTGAACCTTGGGTTGTTTGTGAGGCTCTTTTGGGGAAAGAGGTGATCAAAAAAACTCTTTCCAACAGGTGAAAAATGTTATAACAATTCTTAAGCCTGATCTTGATAAATTAATGATAAAAATGCCTGCAAGATTAACAAACAAATGCTGGCAATCTGAAAAAATAAAAGCCAAGAGACATCAAGGGGGGCAAGAGGGTGAGGTACTGCTAATCATTCACTTGCAGGCACATGTCCTCTCAGTGCGGTGTTTTTTAAGCCACCAACAATCAGCATATTTTTTTTCCACTCAGAAATGTTAAGCTCCTAAAATATTTTTTCATTACAGAAATACAGTCACTTGAAATAACACAGCTTAGAAAAATCACCTGACACAAATCAATTTCACAACAAAATTTTTACCCCTAACCCTAAACCTAAGATCTCAAAGTGCCCATATGGTTTATTTTTAAATTGTTTTTCCATCCCAGAAGACTTTTTGCTGACAAACACGACTAGACAAATGACTACACCTATACATTGGTTTTTATTGGATATAGCTATTATGCAGTCAACAGAGCTGGCAAGAACTACGAATCGAAAAATAATGCAGTCCTCAAACAAACAGATGAAGCTTAGACTTTTCTTATTTCAATTACTCAAGCCTAGCAGGCTGTAGCCACAAAGATGAAGATCAGTACATTTAGATTCTCAAAACAATCCCAACACTAAGTAGCAGCACAGCCTTTTCCAATTGCTGCAGAATAGCCCTCGATACCAAGAAAAATATAAAATACATTAATTGCACAATTCCAGAATGTTCTAGTTTCTGAGCTGCAGAACAATAACTATAGTTATTAGAATATCAGTAAGGATAACCAGTAAGGATACTCCACTGTGATGAGGGCCACCACAGCTAAATTTAACTTTTTTATAGAAATTATTTTTAAGTTCCTGGACTAGTGACAGTATTCAACTGAACAGTAACACTCAGGGTTAAAAACAAGGGCAAGTGACATGGCCAGCTTTTGCTTACATAAAACCTCATCCATAAGGAATACCAGTGTATTCCTGCCCAAGAAAACAGTGCCCGAGACTGGGAGTATCCCCACAGTATCATATGGGGATAATGTATGATGTCAGAAGTCTCAGAAATATCTTCCTGTAATCATACTTACATTGTAATTACATTACTTTTGCAATACGCTTTCTACAGAACATCAAGACTAAAAAGGTGATGAACTGGAAGCATCCTGAGAACACTCACCACTGTAAGGCAATCTGTTTTTCCATCCCAATTTTCTGTAAGAGCATGCCTGCAATACAGATAAATGAAGCAACTTCTGTTCTTTATCTGTATGATCAAATCAACATTGTGTCATGGAGTCAGTACAGACAAAGTGCTCCTGCTTCTGCCTACACAGCTGCTGCCCCAAAATACAGATAAGGAACAAGAGGCCAAGGGCAATTTCACAGAAGTTTCTTCTGCCTCAGAAGGCAATGGTGCCTCTTGGAGTAAACATTTTGTTTGTGCTGTAGTCACTGGATTTTCTAAGTATAGCAGGTTATTCTGGTGAAGGAAACCAGAGCAAAAAACTGCATACCTAAACTTGCTAAGCTATGGCTAATGGAAAGCTACATACTTCAGCCTTGAAAGACCTGTAGGCAACATTTTGCGGGGTTGTCATATCAAGATTAAACACATTCAGTCTCCAGCAAGTCTCCATTATAATAATGGCCTACCTGTGAGAGGTATAACCAGTGTGCTTGAAATAAATAGCTGGCTTCAACAGTATTTAATTCACTGGGCACCAAACCCTGGTTTATCCAGTTGCTGTAAGCAATGATAACTGAAGTGTAAGCACCCCTTAAACTTTTAGCAGTTACCAAGTATAATACTAACAGTATAGAGCTAGGCATCCTTGATGGCTCCCTGGGTATAGTGAGCCACATACTGCAGAAATTGAACTGTGTTCAATGGTCAAAGGCAAACAGCTATCGGGTCATAGGAAGTGGGTGGACAAAATGGCCTGATTAAGAAATGTGATTTTACACCAAAGGATTACCCTTGAGGTTGACTGCACATCCTCTCTGCAAGTGGCTGTGTCAGAACTTGCCCTGAAGTGCAAATAAGGTTTTAAACTATATCTTAACTTCACACACGAATACATGCATGTAAACCATTCAAAACTCAGGCACAATACCAGTGTGTATGGTGAAGAGAACTGGGAGGACAGAGCACACAAATTTTACTGAGCACACAGCAATAAGTACAAAAATTATCTTTAAAAATTTCCACAAAAGCTTTTCTATTACTCAACTGGGACAAATCTTATAAAATGCTGCCTCGTTTTATTAGCACTACTAAGCACTTCTCAGACATGACTATACACCAGAGATAGCCATCAAAGAGACAAATTTCACTCTTCTGAATAAGAAGAAATAGATGGGACACTCATATTAAACTTCAACAAAATATATTCTGAACAAAGAAAATAGGTTAGCTTTGGCATGGGAACAAAATATCATCATTTGTAGAAAGAGACAAAGTTAATGCCAGGGAAGAGAATCATCTCCAGAGATAAAGTGTTCTCTGAGTATGAGTATAAGTAGGCCCAGTAGTCTCATTTTCTATGCAATACTTGAACACGTCCAGGCAACAGTAATATCTGTGAGACAGAATGTATTACTGAACTCCAGAAGCAAAAGAGGCTGGAATGAAGAGAAAAGAATGCTAAAGGAAAGGAGGGGTCATGAAAGGAGAAACAGAAAATAGGTAGAAGTCCTTTAAGAAGTTGTCTTTCTTCCTATTTGAATCTGGCATACTTAATGTCACTAAAAAAAATTTTGGGTAAATACGATGCCACATTAAGATGGTACTTGTCACAAAAACAATTAGAGAAGCAATTCTATTCCTCACAGAAATCCATTTAAGAAAGATGTGCCCTACTAGTAAATATGCAACTGACACTCAAGCAACAGACACATGAAGTATTGAAATCATACTCTATAACACTTATAAAATTAACCATCATTTTCCAAGGACTGGTTTTGGTTTTGGTTTTTTGTGGCAGTAAATATACAGCTACATTTCCACCACAGGTGAAAAGATTTTCCTTTTATAAGCACTGCCACAAATACTGCAATTCACTTGCACTGCTTCTGTATCTTGATTTTGAAAAGGGGCTTAGAAGTTACCTCAAAATAATATGAACCCACATTCTTTCCACACATTAAATGAGGAAATAGTGATGACTTCATCTTCAAGAGGATATTCTCTAACTGTGAAATAATAATCTTTCTATGAACCACACAATTCTCCAGATAATTTCCACTGCACTGGGCATAAAGTCATGCAAACCTACTCAAATAATACAGCCACAAACTGACAGAATCATTACATCTTATTCCATATTGGAAAAAAGTAAGAACAGTCCAAACCCTGTCCTTACAGGAAGACATTCTGAGTTTAAAACTCAACTGTTCAATGCATTTAATCAATGCCGTAAGGAAAAAATGCCAAGCATGAAGAAAGCAAAAACTGATTAAAATCTGCTTCTCAGAAAGTGTATTAATCTTCCCCTCTCATACATTGTTCCTTCTGTTCAGATAATAATTAAGTAGTACACATCATTTTAGCCAGTGACCCCCATTACACAGCATTAGCTGCTTTAACAATATTTAAGTAAGAAAAGGGATTAAGTAGTTTAATTTGTAAATGGTAAAACACACATACACAGAAAGATAAATGGAAAAGAAGCAATTCAGTGGTCAAGTTTTTGTACAGTGTCAGTCTTCACAAAACAAATATTAGGATTTCTGAATGTTTAAATAGACATTTTAGCATTTCAAAGAAATAAGAAATTATCACAGGTTGATTTCATGAAGCATTTTGCCTAGAGATAAGACTGATGCACACACAAACTGCAAATGAAGCCAAATGCTTTTACCTTTAAATAAATTATTTCCAGCAGTCATAGTCCCTAAAGGCAAACCTGTTCTAGCCCTCTGCAATCTTAATCCTGTCACAGCCAATTTTCATACAAATTCTTGCACAAGCTAACAAAATATTCCTTCATAAAGGAAGATTTTCTTAAATGGTAACAGCTTGTATATGTAGCAAGGAAGAACAGGTCAGACAAAGGAAGAGCTCAGTTAAACAAGGACTAAAATGGAGAAAATTACATCAGAGGAGGAAGTGCAACATAGAGATTGAAAAATGCGTGAGTTGAAAAATATGTGAACAGAAAAAAACCCAGAGAATTTCCGAGCTGGCTCTGAAATCCGAGAAAACTAACTCACCCCATTTCAAAACTCACAATACTCTGCTAGATTACAGAATTACACACTGTTAGTGGGCTTCCCATTCTGCTCAGAAAAGAATGAATATACGAGAGAAGAAAAAAGCTTAATGCACACAAAATCTTTTCTTTGATGTGAATCTTCCTGACATGTATCTTTACCTGGCAAAGTAAGTTGCTAAGCCACTGTCCATCATATTTGAAACATCATGGCAGTCAGGTGAAGTTCCCGATGACTGGAAAAAGGGAAATACAACCCCCATTTTCAAGAAGGGGAAAATGGATGACCCAGGGAATTACAGACCAGTCAGTCTCACCTCTGTGCCTGGCAAAATCTTGGAGCACATTCTCCTGGAAGGCAAGCTAAGGCACATAAAAAACAACAAGGTACTTGGTGACAGCCAGCATGGCTTCACTAAGGGGAAATCCTGCCTGACCAATTTGGTGACCTTCTATGATGGGGCTACAAAAGTGATGGACAGGGGCAGAACAGCTGACATCATCTACCTGGACATGTGGAAAGTGTTTGATGCTGTCCCACACGACATCCTTGTCTCTAAATTGGAGAGACATCAGTTTGATATCTGGTGGATAAAGAACTGGCTGGATGGCCGCACACAAAGAGTTGTGGTCAATGGTTCAATGACCGGCTGGAGACCAGTAATAAGTGGTGTCCCTCAGGGATTAGTGTTGGGACCGGTCTTGTTCAACATCTTTGTCACTGATATGGACAGGGGGATTGAGTGAGCCCTCAGCAAGTTTGCCGATGACACAAAGCTGTGTGGTTCAGTTGATACACTGGAGGGAAGGAATGCCATCCTTGGGACCTTGACAGGCTTGCGAGGTTGGCTGATGCCAATCTCATGAAGTTTAACCATGCCAAGTGCAAGGTCCTACACGTGTGTGGGAGCAATCCCAGGCACAGCTACAGGTTGGGCAGAGAAGAGATTCAGAGCAACCCTGCACAGGACTTGGGGTTGTCAGTCAATGAGAAAATGAACATGAGCCAGCTTCAGTGTGTGCTCACAGCCCAAAAAGGCAACCGTATCCTGGGCTGCATCAAAAGGAGCATGACCAGCAGGTTGAAGGAGGTAATCCTGCCCCTCTACTCTGCTCTCGTGAGACCTCACTTGGAGTATTGTGTGCAGTTCTGGTGTCCTCAACATGAAAAGGACATGGTACTGTTAGAACAAGTCCAGAGGAGGGCCATGAGGATGATCAGGGGACTGGAGCACCTCCCGTATGAAGCTGAGAAAGTTGGGGCTGTTCAGCTTGGAGAAGAGAAGGCTGCATGGAGACCTCATAGTATCTGAAGGGGGCCTACAAGGATGCTGGGGAGGAGCTCTTCATTAGGGACTGTAGTGACAAGGGGTCACAGGTTAAAACTTAAACAGGGGAAGTTTAGACTGGATAGAAGGAGGAAGTTCTTTCCTGTGAGGGAGGTGAGGTACTGGAATCGGTTGCCCAGGAAGGTTATGAATGCTGCATCCCTGGCAGTGTTCAAGGCCAGTATGAAGAGAGCTTTGGCAGACAAAGTGTGCTAGTGTGAGGTGTCCCTGCCCATAGCAGGGGGGTCGGAACTTGATGATATTAAGGTCCTTTCCAACCTTAACTATTCTATGATTCTAAAAGGAGTTTTGAAAATTTTGTTAGACTCCGTAATATTTGTTCAATTGCTTGTTACAGGACTATTTTACCCTTTTTGTTTGGACTAATATAAAAAAGTTTATTTGCTCCTTTTCTGTAATGCATAAGCTACAATTTAGTCTATTTTGTTCCCTTTTTGTAATATGTAAGCTACAATTGCAGAGCACATAAATATAAGTACAAAAAATTTAAAGAGAAAATCCAGAATTTTAAACAAAACTGTTTGCCAGATCTATCCAGTTCATGTGATAAGAGTTACCTAATTTTTCTTCTTACTCAGCTTACAGAGGTGGTGCTGGTAGGGAAATATCCAGGAAAATGTGGTGGATTTCCACTGGTGTTTTGGGAAACAATAGGAAGGGTTAACAATCAATCTCACTTTCTTTCATCAAATTTAAATTTGTTTCTAGCAGCTTACATTAGATTATGAGCTTTCTTTCTGCTACCCATAACACCTCAAAACAATCTATGGTAGGTGCTCATCAACCACCACAACCCACAGGGAGGAGACTTTTCAGCTCGTCCATTTGTTGAGTCATTCAAGGTGACACACAAAAACTTTACGTAACTGAAGTTGTAACGCCTGCATTCCTCTTCACAAAAGCAGCAGTGCTTAGCCATAAACCTGACCCAGAAACACTCACCAGTGTCTCTGAACAGGAAACAAAATCCTTTCCTTTAAGAAGGTGAAAGTTATGGCCAAAGCTGTCACTTCAGGCCTGAAGGAAGGTGACTAAATTAAAGCGGCTTTGGTTTCAAAGTTTTCACTACAGCTTCTCCTGTTGTGGATAATCAGGGCTGTAGGTCATTAACACCTCCATTAAGAATGCTGTTTTACAGGTTTCAAAGTTCACATGCCCAAGTTAACCCACATCTGCATTTCTATAGTTCGATAATCAAAACCAAAATTTGCAAAGTTTTACACGGAGACATTCGTAGACTACAGACTCGTGGATACATCTTGAAAAGCTTTTTTTGTAGTGCTTTATTTTCTTATATTTAACATAAAATCTTAAACTCATTATGACTCTTCTCTAAGATCTTCTGTAGCCCTCTCCATAAAATCCACTCTGCAAAGTATCTTTCCATACTCATACAATAATCCATGTAATGGAAATTCCCTTGCAATGATGCAATAGGACTTGATGGGGATAAAAGCATGAAAACATACCCTTTAGGTCCCTTTTCCAGAACCTCCTGCTTAAATTTTACCTACAAACTTTCTTCTCACCACTCAATCCTGTTCAGCTTTCCCTCAAATGGAAGTCATACCATAGTGATTATCCCAGTCACCATTACCAGATTTACTCATGGTCTGAGGCAGTGACCAAAGATGCATACAGTGTCCAGTACACCAAGGAGTAATATTTTGTTTTTCATCTCCTACTTCTTCCCTAAACACTTTTGCCTTTGTTTCCATTTTTTACAGCTACTGAACACAAAGCTTATGCCTTCAAGGAACTGCCCACAAGAACAAAATTTTTTCCAAAGGATCACAACTAACTAGAACTGCGTTAAGGCAGCCATGTAAGTAGAACTGTTTTCATTGTCTCCCTGCAATATGCATTACTCTGCATTTAGCAGTGTTGAATCCCAGTAACTACTTATTGTCCACTTCCTCTGTATGTTGAAATCCCTCTTCAACATCTCAATTTTGGATTATATAATTTTTTATTCCCAGCTGAACATCAGGATTATTTGTTCATTTGTCTAGAACACATATGAATTTTTTGAGGGCACATCTTGAAGTGTCCACTGGAAAGATATCTGTAGAAACTGATCATTTAGTCTTACCTTTTTCTCATCTTCTGGCCAGCTATTAATACAACAGAAGGCAGTTCCTCTTAATCCACAACAGCTGACTTCCTTTAAAAGCCTTTGGCAGGAGGTCTTGTCAAATGCTTTTTATAAATCGAAGTACATTATACTAGCCATATACTTGTTTCTCCCCCAAAAGAATCTAACTGCTTTGTGACAAATGACCTGTAACTAAAAAAAAAAAATCTCTTTATTGTATTTATTTGTTCACAGAATTTTTATGATACTTTACTTCCTTGAAACCCCCAGTTCTACTTCTCTCCCAGGCCCCTACAGTACTGCACTTACATCTTCCACTCCTCTGGCACACACAACCTGATGTTAAGGGAGGGATTACATACTTATGACAAAAAAAATCTGACACTTCCATGTCTGAGGTATTTTACAGCTTGAGTGTGTATCATCTGATTTGCACAATGTTCTCCTATTCATTTTACTCTCAACACATTAATTAAAAAGCAGCCCTTCTTGTCCACCCCTGTAAGAACACTTCAGTCTGAGTATTTCTCTACAGTCCTCTGCAGTGAACACAACAGCAAAGAACTCCCGTGGCTTGCCTGCTGTAGCAGCACCTTTCTTGAGAATTCCCTGGTGTCACTTAAGAGTACAGTCTTTCACGCATTCTTCCCACTGTCATGGATAAGGATGTTATCTTGGGGTTTTAACTTTAAATCTACACTCTTATCTAAGAAAATGGAAGGAGGAAGATAGCACTGCTTTTTGAAGGATCACTATCATCAGCTTTCTCCATTCTCTTTGACCAGTAGATTCTTCTATTTTTTAAATCCTTTTTTTTAAAATATATATTACTTCTAAGTCTCTCAATTTGCTGTATTTATCTGGTCTTTGTGACATACACAAGACACCTTTACAGCTATACTTCAGTGCTTCTTATTTGGCTTCACTGAGTCCATGAGGCTTGATTAGTTTTTGGGAAGGGGAGTCATATATATATAAAAAAATGAAAAAAAAAAAAAAAGTGTGCTTTTGTTCATACCGGAATACCAAACACCACCTCGAAACAGGTAATGTTTATAAGATGATTGCTTAGTAAGATCTTGAACCAGGCCTCCTTTATTCCTTAAAATTAAAATTTCCTCTTTGTACATTGATGCAGATGATCAAAGTACATCCTGGAGAATTAAATACTGTTTCTTCATCATATTCAGTTGAGAGATTTGTTGTTGTTCTTCCTCTCTCCTTAGAGCAAATTAAGTTTGCTGCTATTGCTGTAACTTTTTCCTTATGTTCTTTCATGCCTTCTGGCACTTTACAAAATTGTCAGTATCCTGATTATGTGGTCAACAGCACAGCTACAGTATTAACTCACTTCATCTCCTTTTAAGGCACATTGCACTACACAGCACTTAACACTTCTGACTTGATCCCGTTCTCCTTAATCATACATCATCTTTCTACTAAAGCAACTCATCTGTAACGGAATTCCTACTTAGTTGTACCCAGATATGGCAGTCTCATTACCTTTCTTCCATCAATTTTCTCAAAACACAGCATCAGCGCACTCATTTAAAAGTTATTTCAGTCTACTACCTTTTTAAAAAAGCACACAGCATTTTGACAAAAGCACACAAGACTCTGTACTTAATCAGCTTGTCTATTTTTACATGTACCATTTACGAGGACTTAAGTTGCTGCTACAGTAAAATTTAGGAAAGAGACAAGAAAAAAGGGACAAAAATCTTTTTCCTCGGGCTTTCATCACCCAGTGAAATACTGTCCAAAAAAACTTTTCTTCTACAGCTGTCAGGTTTCTGTTGTCAATGTAAGGAATAATAAAAATCTATTACAATAAAGCTAATATTCTTTTTACATTTTATTACAGCAGATTATGACACCACACAGAGTGCATCTACAGTCCCCAGGACTTGAAAGTAATTCCTTGCATTTTCCATTCACCTGCACATTCACTACCCTCTCCTACACTTCCCAGCAGCTCTTCACTAAAAAAACCATTCAGCCTCTTTGAGAGCTCCTGGGAGGTCAAACAGCTCAGCACACCTTCATTTCACACTGCTGCCTCTCAAGTACTGCCTTAGGACAGCTCCTTCTCAGCCAAGCATTTTTCATTAAATGTTTTAGTGTCTTCACCAACAAGCTACATCCAGCAATCCAAATTCATCTTCTTCAATACTACTGGACTGTCCTTGAGAATGCCTAAAACGCTTGTTTCTTACCTGAGGCATGCTTCTGGCTCCTGTGCAAAATTTTTCTTCCAATTCCCCTTTTCTGCCATCACTGCTTAACCCTTTCTCATTAGCAAGCTGACACACCACTTTGCATGCTAGTCTGTCTTATTTGAGGTGTGTTTCTTGGGGTCTTGAAATTACTAAGAGCATGGTGTTGATACAACAACTTGTACTGTAGTTTATGGTGGACTTATCAGTGTTAGGGTAACAGACCTGATGATCTTTTCCAACCTAAATGATTCTCTGGTCCTGTATCTTAGCCTAACAGTCCAGAGACAATGAGATCTGGTTGAAACAAACCAGCAGACAAATTACTGCCTCCACTAACAGCAGGTGTTAGCAACTGGCTAAAGATGAGCAACAATATGGCAAACAACAATCCTTGCTTACAGTCTTGAGCTAATTTCAGCTCAGATGCTCTCCAAGTAGAACATAGCTTCTACATATTTAGATGCATGCTTCATTACAAAATGCTAGTATACAACAAAATACTTCCATTACATTTATTATCACATCAAACTGAACTACATTGAAACCTTTCAATTCTGTTAAGCATTTCTGACGTAATTCACTAGCTGTCAAAGTCTCATGATGCCTTTTGTTGCATCGTCTTGGAATGTTTTATAACCTGCAGCTACTCTGTCACTTCATCTGACTCCATATATGAAATATTGTAGTGGGCATCAGATCACTGAATCTGGCCTGCTTGAAGGGTGAAAAATTTAAGTCACAGCTCAGAAACAAAGTAATGTAGTGTGGCAGCCTTTTATTAATAGCATGAAAGCAAGTAGAGCATGGAATAGCTTTCTTATTACACTAATAATGACATATTAGATTACAGTATGCTCATTTTTTGTCACATTATATAGTCATTGCTTCTAGAAGGACAGAGAATGAGAATCTTGGTCTAGCTTTTTAAGCATGGTTATGTTTTTCCAAGAGTTTGGAGGCTTCTCGGTTTTGTTGTTTTAA
Source organism: Melopsittacus undulatus (assembly GCF_012275295.1). Classification (NCBI taxonomy): domain Eukaryota; kingdom Metazoa; phylum Chordata; class Aves; order Psittaciformes; family Psittaculidae; genus Melopsittacus; species Melopsittacus undulatus. The sequence goes on along the minus strand of NC_047528.1, from coordinate 59,894,760 downwards.
GAGCTATCATGACTAGCAAACTACCACCAATATATATGCTGCTAAATATTTTCTAGTCACAATTTCTCATTCTTGTTCTGTTTCAACTTTCTATTGTGATTAGAAAATATATTTCAGTACCAAAATGTTTAGGAAGCAATCAAACGGAATCCTCAACTGCAAAATTAGAAGAGTTTCACTGTCCTTGTCACACTGCTCAATCCTGCCAGTTTCTGTTTCCCTCAGAGCACTGTCTTTCCTCCTCCTATGGGAAAAAAAAAAAAAAAATCAAAACACCTTCGTAAGCACTGATGGTGACACCTCAGCATGCCCCAGCCTGAGCCCGTGAAATCATGAACAGTTAAAAGAAAAAAGGTGAAGTCCAAATTCCTCTACCCAACAGCTGAGTAAAGTCTGAGTCTGCTTACCAACTCTGCATGGTGACTGCAACAGATGGGAAGCAGAGGGCCATCTCCCATACACCACAGGCTCCTCTATTACAGACATTAAAAATCATAACAAATCAGATGAACCTCAAGTGATCACCCATCAGGGAAATCTCAAGGAAACACATAAACCCAAAGACATGCCCACTCCCCCAAATAAAAACACAGCTAAAACCAGACTGAAATAGCTTTAATTTATTTATTTGAATAAATCACTTTATTTGCAAGAAGTGGAAATTGAGTTATTTTCCATATAAGCATCGCTTTTTACATCTTATTTTTCTGCACAAAGCTACAGCTGAGCTGCTCAGACTAAACTCTCAACACCTGTTAAAATGACATACCTTGTGCATTACCATACTGCCAACCATAACAGGTATCATCACACTGCAGATAACTGAGTAGAGTTTAAACAGACAAGTCAAGAAGATGTCTAAGGTCCTAAGTGTACATCTTGCTAGCACATCTCTTCCTGCCCTTTAGTCAACATAACCTACTTTTATCTGCTGTTGTAATAACATGCTAATCATTGACATGAACAAAAATATAAAAAGGCAAAGTGACAGGAAAAGCCTAGTAAAATAAGTGCATTTACAGCAACACTGAATAATCTCTACAGTATGTCATTTAAAGCTGCTCCCATGGTATCACTATTAGTTACACACATGCTTGGCTTTCAGGCTTTATCTTTGCTAGGGTTCACACTGGTGCACCCACTCCAGTTACTGGCATTTACATCTTCTCATTACAGCATCTACAGTTGCTGGTACCACAGATCTTTCCACCCATGATCCCATTCAAGTCACTGTGCTCAAACACCCATCACACATACCCAGGAAAAGAGAAAGCAACTTAACCAGGACAGGATTCACAGAGCAGGTAGAGGGTATGGACAGACAAGCATACACACAAACACCCTATTTACATGCAACTAACCTTTTTTTTTATCCCCTCTCCCACTATTTTCCCCACAAGTGTTCCTCCCCAAATGACACAGATCCCCCTCTTCTCCACCTTTGGTTTGTCCCTTAAATATCCCATAGCAAGTCCTGTGCCATTCTGAAACGTTCTTCTCCCCACCTCAGTCCAAAATATGCTCAGTGTTGGGTGGCTTCACTTCTGGACAACATGGCTGACAATCTCATCTGGCAGCCCCAGACAGAATTTTGCTTTCCTCCAGGTTCTCCTTACCCATATTTTACCCCTGTGTTCTTCCACCAGCTTCTGGATATGGGCCTCAAAGGGGCTAATACCTCCCAAGACAGGCCTCCAATGCTAGTCGGGTACCTCCAACTGCCATTGTCTCTCCCCACTACTCTTGAGTGTGCAGACAAGCTCTTATCACATAAGCGAAGACTTTGTTCACTTAACCTGAAAGCTCCAGGAAGGTGCAAGATCAGAACGGTTTAGTAGTTTTGATACATTGATACAACTGCAATAAGCAATTAAGAGTATTAAATTTAGGTATCGGGCAGATGTGCACTTTAACTTGTCTTCAAAGTACAGACTTCTCAGTGCTAATGCCTGGCGAATAGTTAAATGGAAATCACATAAGTAGAAGGCAATAGCAGGCAAGTCACTCCACAGTGCTTTCACTGCTTTACCCACCCTGCAGCACACTGGGCCACATCTGCCAGTCCTGTCAATGGACAGACCACCTGCTGTCAGATGGTGCTGAAAAGATTAAAACTTTCATTTTAGTCAACGAGTTTTACCAGGAAGCCCACTCTGCTGAGAGCATTCACTGGATGAATTCTAGTTTTCACTGTTATCACTAGGTTGCAGGACCCTGGCCAAATAGTTCATATCCTGGCCCCAACTCAGCATTCACCAGTATGTGAAATGAATTTGTTCAGTTCACCCAGCTCTGGAAGCAGAGACAGCAATTCACTACCACTTAAGTCCTTGGTTAAATCTTCAAGCATGCCCAGTACTGACCTAACTGATCTCCCAAGGTCAAAATTACAAGAATTCTTGAACATATTAAATACATTACATATTGTGCTATACTGGGGGAAACCATGGGGAGTGTTAGAAACAGTGGTATCTGTTCCTAAAAAGATTTAATTCCGCTAATAGCAATTTCATGTAAGATGGCTCATCCTCATGAAAAACAGGCATATGAACAGCTACCTTTGAAATTCACTCCATAAACCAATAAATACAGAATACCAAACCAAAGGTTGTTTTGTAACAAAAATACTTGCTTCATAATTGCTAACATTTTGTTCTTCAGTCATCCTACTCAACAGGTTTTCTTAGAAATGTAAAACTATCACTTGTATGCCACTTTCAGCTTTAAGATGTTCAGATGACCTGATGCAATACCTCAGTCTTTAAATTTGCCATTTAAGTCTTAAGGACTTAAACCAATAAAAACTTGTTCCTGAGAAATCTAAACTGCATGTCAGATCCACTGAGTGCCCTTCTTTCATTTTTGGTGGCTTAGGCTTGTCTTAGCCTAGAACAAAAAGAATTCAATAACAATTCAGTCACAAAACCAAAAATTTCAATGAACAAATGTTCATTTGCCACTGGGCAACTATCAATTGTTAAACTCCACTTTCTCAGTAACAGACCTGATGACCAGAGAAATGAGAGCTATGCTTTTCCCTTGAAGTGGACTCAGACAATGTATAATAATAGTTAGAAGGAAGGATGCTTCACAGACAGTATCACTGCTGGAGAACACTGAAAGGGAAGGCCATTCCATAAAGACATTAGAAAGCTGTGCCAGTAATAGAGAGAATGAAGTTATCCACAATGCATAACAGCCACATACAGGATGCATTACAACATAAAAGCTTCCAACATGCACACAAAAGGAGTAGAGATTACATTAGAGGCACATCCTGAAATAACTCTACAGTAAAAAGGGATTTTTTTTTCTCTTTTAGTATACAGAAGTAGGGTAACATCTATATGCAGCATCAGAATACATTGTGAGGGCTTTAACCTCTAAGATTAAAACACAGCTTTTTGAAGAATGTAATATGAATACAGAGCAGTAACTGACAAGAAAATAAAACTTCATTCTAAGTTCAAACAATTTACTTAACCATACTTGAGTGAACTGTCTTTTGATAACTGGCATGATAGTATGCAATACCACCAGATTCAGAGAACACAAAGAGGAGGAAATCTTAAATTGATTTTAGAAAAACATTTTCTTGTTCTTTACACAGGAACACTTTCTTCCTTCTCCATTTATTTCCACCTCTACTGCAGAAATACCAGACTAAGAGTCACATTACTCTAGGTCATCAATGTTATAAATATGGTACTGTAGGAAAGTGTCATTATGTGAGCAGTTGCTTCTACTGATTAGGCTTTTATCGTTATCTCTAAAGTGGTAGATGAGCAATGTTAGCACTGTGGTACACAGTAATATTGCTAATCAAGAGAACAAAACACACTTTACAGTGTATTCATCAGGGAGGCATCTTTCAAACAAATTGTTCTGCAATAGAAGCCTTCAGGGACTTATACAGAAACAATCAGAAAAAAAAATACCCTTAGTCTCTCATACTTCTTGACACCAAACACCTTCCAGATTCCTAGATAACAGAAAAAGTTATCTTCATGCAGGGAATAGGATCCTTCAGCAATTATCGTAACAACTAACCTTTGGAACTGGGGCTAGGAATTCTCTTGAGTTTAATTTAAGTTTACACCTAAACTGATCAACACTGACAAGTGTTTAATTCTTAGAATCATAGAATCATAGAATAGTTAGGGTTGGAAAAGACCTTAAGATCATCTAGTTCTTCAAACATTTTAATTACTTGAAGCACATAAGTGAAGTCCCAGTCCACAACATGGTATGCTCTAATAAACAATTGAGGTTTTTTTATATCACTTTGAAAAGTTTCACTCTCTCCCTGTTTCTCTTCCACATCAAACTGCAGTTCTTCCTACAAAAGAAAAAACTAATAGCACAGCAAGCTAAAAGAATTTCTGGTAGGAGGTCTCAAAATGCATTCAGAGAGGGACAGCAGAGAACTACAAACATGGGCTTATAAAAGGCCCTTCAGCAAGAAACCCAAGAAAGAAACGAGTTTCTCAAAAGCTCAGACACAGAGGCAGGAAAATCCAAGTGTGGATTCACCCAGACACAAGTCAGAAATTGGCTGTTTGTTTTGTTAAGCCATTTGCTTTTTCTGAAGTAGACATGGGAGACAGTATTAAAAAAAACCTACACAAAACCAAACCAAACACTTTATTTAAATTTGGCAGAAGGAATTATTTCAGAAGCACAAGAACTTGTGCAGCATTCAAATATAGGAGATAAGAAGGGCTACTCAGAGGATGACTACTGTGACACGGAATGCAGATGCATCTCTTCTGGCTACATTTAATTTCCTCCTCTGAACATTTATATCCTCATATCTAAAGCATGCAATTTGTTTTCACAAAAATCATTTTATATATGTATGTGTGTGTATAGACATACATACACCCACAGTACATGGTTGTATTTTTATTTGCCCACAAAGAGACAGCATAAAACAAATTGTCAAGTTTATTTCATGGGATGCTTCAGAACAGAAAAAAAATAAGTTCTGTAACTTTTCCCAGGTATAGCAATAGTAGCATATGCACATCTGCTATTGTGCGTCTCATTAAGGATACAGCATGCACAACCCAGAAATTTAACTAGCAGGCTCTATTTCAGTCCACCAAGAGATGTGAGGAGTTGGCAGACTGCACACTAATAAAAGTTGCTTTTGTGATGCTTCTGTTGAAGGATTAGAACCATTAAATAAGGTGAGTTTGATTTCATCGTATTTCTTGCATCTAATAATGTCCACTACTTAAATACACCCCATCACCACATTCTGAAGCAAACCATTGTAGATTTAAGCCAAACCTGATGACTTTTTTTTTAAGAAAACATTAAAGCTTTTTTAATTTTGTTGTAACATATTTCATAATATTCATGTGTATTTATTAAGACCAGGCTATAGTGTAAAATGCATAAAAAACCCAAACAAAACAAACTCACAAAACAAATCACAAATCTTGATGGCAAGGACTTTAACTGTCTTATCCAAAATAGAAATATAACAGGATCATAGAACAGTAACTCAGCATTTTTAGACATGGTATTACTTGAAGGGCAATAAGTCTGTGCCTTAAACTACTGTTTTGAAAGCTCACTTTTACAGAACTGGAAAGCAGACAGCCAGATATACACACACACTGTAATGGCTTGAGAAGGGCATTATTTTAAAGGAAAATACAGTACTGCAATCCCACTTAGATGCAATATAAAGTAAGATTTTCATTTTTATGGAACTTAACTTTCATGGATGTACTTTGCATCCATCTTAATTCATGTGCAAAAAAGTGAATTTGGATCATTCATGTTTTTTGACACATTCATGTATTTTTCAAGATAATAATGTGCTCCCAACTCCAGATACCCTCAAACTTATAAAAGAGCATCTTATATACTTATTAGGAGAATAAGTAAGAGACAAAATTAATACCAGTACAGAAAAAGTCAATCCTAACATTGAAAGTAAACTGCAGAGTTGAGGCACGAAAGAGAATGCTTGAGCTTTTTACTTAAAGGATTATTCCTCTTAGACACAGCCTTTATTTGTTTGCCAGGCAAGCTTGCTCGTTCTCTTTTTTAGTGAGCTGGGTAAAGGCTATCTCAGTATGTGTCTCCCATCACTAGCACAGACTGAAGTTTTGAAACAGAAATTTATTATCCTTAAAGAGAGGCATGGTCCCTGGAGGGACACCACACCCAACACTGCAAATGATAGCTGTCTGCTAAGAACTAACTCCTCAAATGGCTGGTCCTTGCTGTGAGTAGCAAGCTCCTGCCTTCTTCTTCTGAAGTCTTCACATTTCTCCTCAGCTTTATCACTCTTCATTCCAAGCAACAAAAATGGAGCAGTAATTAATAGTGAGGAAGGGGAGAGGGACCAGGTACAGGGTGTCTCAACTGATTAAGCACCCAAGGACTTGTGCTTCAAGCTTTATATCTCAGTACAGAGGGGTACCCACACTGGTTTGGATTGGTTTTGGTTTTTTTCCTTCTGTAACAGCTTTGATCTCCCTTACCTTTTACCCCTCACTATTTCTGTTCACTTCTTCCCTAGTCTCAAACAATGAATACTTTTGCATATGAGAAGAAAAAGTACTTTTTACACATTCAGTTACATGTTCAAAGCATCAGCCACACTTGCTTCATAAGCTTTCCCCTTACACTGAAGCTGAAGCTATAAGCATTGTCATCTTTAAAGACTAGTAAAAGATAAGGAAAATTCATGTTCCATGACAGCTGCTAGCCACATCTACCACAAGCTTGAAAGTGTGACAGTTCCATTGTTAAAAGTTTCGAGAAAACAATTCTTGCTTTCCAGACAAGTCAAGCTCTCTTAAAATTGAGTCGGCTAAAGTATGAAGCAACAGGAGAATTTCCAACCTCCAACTTGCACTACAGTGACCATCTTGGATGAAAACCTATATGCCATAGAAATGGGATTACTTGGATTTTTATCATGCTTAAAAACCACCTCCACCATTTATGTCTTAACTAAACTGAGAACATTACTCCTATGTATCATAAACCAAACATACCCAATGTCTTTATGTGCAGTACTTCATAAATAATTTAGAATGGCAATATCATTTCCTTTACATCAGGACTTTAGACCACTGAGAACAAGAAATCCTTACCACTCTTATTAAATATTTACTATATGGCTGTTCTGGCATCATCACAAGAAAACACTGCATTCAAACGTTATGCATTAGCAAAATACAAAAGCTACATTTAAAACATTAAAAAGATGCTGGCAAGCAGACAATATCTGGGAAATGCAAATAAAGCTGACAGCCTGACTTTCACTGCTGATTCTTTCCAGAACAAAAAGCAGTTGCACAAGAGAGCTTAACCCTTTGCTTCAAGGTCAACATGCGTCAAGTTTTCCATGAAATTGACATTTGCCACTACCTGAAAAAAAAATAAGTAAAAGCATCTTTAGTGAAGCAAAAAGACAATCAACTTCTATCTCCATATAGCTTTCCATCAGTGTATGTTACAAGCATAAAAAGATCACAAATGTTTACCAAGTTTATGTATGCAATAAGAAGTGTATCTGTGCCCTCTGTCAGCAACATTTCTACCTTCAGATCAGCAAATGTAACAAATTTAACTGGAAGTGTAACATTCACAAGACAACCTGTAAGATGACACAGAATGCAAGGGCCTTAAAATAACATGCTATTCTTCAGTATCCCAGCCCCTGTCAGTAAATGAGAGTTCCAATCTTATGTTAAATCCAATGTTTTACCGAGTTTTTACTCTGTAAAAGTTGTCCTGGCAGTAGTCATATAGTAGTCATCACATAACCATATCTCAAAGCAACACACACAGAGCACAACAATGAAATTTATCAATCACATTGCAACCTTCAGATTTAAAAGTACAACTGCCTATCCCAGTCAACAGAGCTACAGCTTGCACTGCAGCAATAACCACCACAACTGGTGATTTCTGGCAGGACTCAAAACACACAACAATTTTCCCTAGCAAGTGTCCAGTAAGATGCTGAAGGAACATGCTTCCTGCAGCCACTTGGCTCTCTCAACAAAACCATTAAAAGACAGTATTAGGTATCACAACCTCCTGCAAATCATATGCGTGTGATAAGCTTCCAGTTAAGTTTTATTTGAAGTGAAGCAGTAGCAACCACTGCCCTCACAAAAACTTCCCAGCCTGGGCATCAGATCATTATTTAGATAAAAATCTTCCACAATAGACCTGGACAAGAGTAAAACAATGCTGGCTGGGAATATTTTCAGGTGATTCTCCCAGGTATGAAGCTTGTCTTATAGCTGGTGGGCCAGCCCAAACTTCCAAGGCCTTAAGTCTCAGGACAGCAAGGCACCTATTTCAAAAGATGCCTTTATTTTCTAACCTCCTTCCTAGAACAAGCAACCAGGCTGCAACACTGACGATACTGCAATCTGTTTCTCCGAGAGCAGAGAGTGAACACACTACCATTTCCCCACTGTGAAGAATGGAGTAGCCCTGAGCTACCATAAGCTAATCGCTACCCTGCTCATTATCAGCTTTCAATCCTCTTTTGCTGCCAGTCTGAACTGCCACTTTCAAATGCAGACAGATACCTACTAAATTAGGAACTGCACTTCTGCCTAGCACAGCCTGCCAAGACAACTGCATTGTTTTCTGTACTAATCACTTGAGAAAGCACTAAAATAAAGCTTTGGCACTGATGTTCACAAAGAGAAGGTACTCTCATCACTGCTAGAGATGGCCATCACTGTGTTTGTAGTATGAGAGTCATGCAAAACTATATTTAGTAACCTTGTATGGCATAATCCTTTCAATTATACAGTTGAGGGAGATAACCCTCAGTTTGAGGGAGATAACAAAAGCACATTTTGTTGGCTGTAGTTTTCCAGATACCAAAGTTGGATCTTCAAAGGAAGTGAGTCAGTTTATCCCTTCTGCAAAGGTCCATTGCACAGCAACAGCTGATTTGGTCAGCTGGGGATCAGATGACCCATCTCAGACTATGGGAAGGAAGAAGGGAAGGAATTTCTCCGGCCAGGAAAACTCATTTGGAGTTCATGATGTAACTTCTGTAACTTCTCAAAAGGCATGCATGTAAAAGGATAGACAAGCTAAGGCAAAGAACTGCAGAGAAACCCTACTGGTGTAAGAACACAGGCTCAAGGAGGATAACTGTGGAACAAGGAACAGGGGAATCTGAGCAGAAAAAGGCCTGTAACAATGGCTTTTCAGAAGAGACAGGAACCATAGTAAGATTAGCTGACCCAGCACTAAGGCAAAACTGAGGTGCTGGAACAATTTGCATCTGGGCTTAAACCCCAGTATATTCTGAGATAGTACACAGAATAACAGACCATCTTGAACCACCTGCAGAGGAAGGAAAGCTGGATAAGCAGTGCTTTAGAAAGCCATCCAGATGGCTAGATACCATCCAGAGCAAGGGTTGTATACTTTCTGGCACTGATGATAGATGGAGCCCAGGCTCAGAATTAAAGACTTTTCAGGAATGTATCCAGTGTTTTAAAGGCTGGTGCAAACAATCTGCTCAGCCATAAACTGCAAGGTGAGAACAGATGTTTTAATACATCTGCTAAAGAAAACAAACATTTTTAGCAAAGAGCGACAGCTCATGTAAATGGACGGAAGGCTGATGCCAGTGTGGAAGGAGTCCTTCAGAAGTCTTCTTCAAACACATGAAGAAAGATCTTCCTCCTTGAGTAGTTTTTCAAATCTTCAAAACTCTCTTTCAAACTGTACATTTTAAGAGTGCATCCCATAATTTAAACCACTTAAGCCGATTGATTCACTTTGCCCCCCCCCCCCTTTTTTTTTTGAAAGGGCAAACTGCAATCAGAAGCAGGAAAGCTGGCCTAATTTGCCAACTTAGTGGTCAAGTTCTAAATAAAAGTTCCAGCAAGCTTCAATTGACCACATAACTGGAGAACAGGTAAGTACAGTTTGTTCTCCCTCAGCCACAAGCTCAGAAACCACAAGACACATTACCACACATGACTTCAAGCATGTGATATCAAGTGCTCAAGTTTCTCTTTCAGGCAAGGACTCCCTCTCTCCTATGAAATATTCTTTCACTTTCCTTCTCTCTTTAGTATTTTAAAACAGAGACAGAAACCCACTGTGTTAACATGCTAAAATTATTTAAAGAAATCATAAGGCAGGTACACTGATATCTAGGGGGTTTACTTCCAAACACACCTTTTACTCAACACCTGAGAACCCCTCCAGAATTCATCAACTCTTAACCCAGTAAAGTCTTTCAAGAACAGCTTACAGCAAATTCTCATTATCAAAGTGTTGCCTTTTTTAAAATTGTAACGGCATAAGTAAGTCTGTTTATACAGACATCTAGATGAGTTGATGCTATTTTCTACCTTCTTTCTACCACTGCCACACTCTCCAAACCGAACACACATGTAGTTTCAAAACCTAAATGCATCTCCAGAATTACATCTCAGAGCACATGCCCCCACAGTCAGTAGTCCATGGTGACACAACTATCTTGTCATGAAACCTGAGACCAGACAGCTTAAGTCTCAAGGGCACAAATGTTTTCACACTATTTGTTACTATTTAAAGCTTAGTAGCTTTTCTTTCCAGCCTCTCAGGTCACACTCATGCATCAGTAGCTTCCAAATTAAGCTGTAGGTGTGTAGCCTCTTCAGGCTGCAGAAGAGCTCCACATCCACAGCTCCCTCACCGCGTAGCTACTCACTACCATCCTCTCATAAAGGTTAAGGCTTCTGCAGATATTATGAATATCTGAAATAAGGAACATGAAACAGTTCAACAAATCACTTCGTAGTTTGAGATAAATCCATTTTTCATGGAAAACAGTTTCAGAACAGCCACATGAACTATTAAAGCCAGTAGGAAGCAATAACAATAACTGGATAAAGAAAAATTGATGTAGTCAACCTATAACTGGAACAGGAACCAGGAGAAATACTTTAACCTGGTCAGATCTACAGCTATTAAAACCTCAGATATGCCAACAATAGCTTTTACTCAGCAGATGAACACAGGGAAGTTGTTGTGAACCTCTATTATGGTAATCTTAAAGCATGAACTAATGAACCCACCAAGCAGTATAATTACTGTTCAGAATAACAACCTGTGGAATCTGCAGGTCATCACTTTAAGATGTTATGCAGCTCTATCCACAGAACTTGTTTTAAACTAGAGTGTCTTATAACCATCTGTTCACAGCTGAAAATCAAGATGGCTGCAAAAAAGCCAAGAGAGTATTTTCTTCTTTAAATTAACATTCAGCAATTTCAACAGCTGTTGTTTTAGAATCAGAATACTGCAGGCTAAAAGACCTCTCCTCAGATCATCTTGTCACTTTTTATGGAAAGAGTTAAAAAGCATGAAGCATTTTTTGACTCGTCTCACATTAAACAAATGTTTTTGTTGTCCATTTTATAAATACCAAGTTTAAACAATTATTTTCAGAATTAATTAATTCCAAATAATCCTTAGTGAAACAGATCATGTACACCTTGTCTTCATGCACAGAAACCCTTGATTTTTATCATTTGACACTGACCTTGACAGTACACCAAAGAAACCTTACTTTACCAGTCTCCCACAGTTGTCCGTGAAAGCGTTAAAAGTAGTATAGGCTTTCACAATCTTAAAGGATTCCTGTTCTGGCTAGCATCTTTATTTCAATAAAATATGTTCTAATATACATATGGGAGGAAATGCTAAGTGTATAATGGCTGATTTCCCCCCCCCCCCCCCCCCCCAAGTCATTATGCTTTGACTGCACTTACGACTTCAGGAAAGTCGAGCCACATGACATAAGAGTGCTGCTGAAGTGCACATGACAAGGCCAGTTTAGAGAAGAAAGACTGGAGTTCTGTGCCTGGTTTGTTTGTTTTTAAGTAACATTCCCTCCAGTTTGTAGCCCCCCAAATCCCTCTCCCCATTCTATAACTCACAAAGCTTCTTAACATTTATATGAACTCCCACTCCTTTCCCAGTTACTCCTTTTCTGATGTCAGATGCTAACCACAGAACAAGCCAGTGTTCCATGGATTTCAGCAACTTGTCAAATCAGCCCTGACACATCAGTCACTTTGGGATGTCACCTGCATCCCAGTTAGAAGCACTATCTAAAACCCTGGCATTTGGCAGCACTCTTTCCCTCACAGTGAAAGTTGCTACTACTTCACTCATTTCCGCTTTAAACCAAGAGCAACAGTTACGTTTTTAGGAATGCATCCACACACACTCATTGCCCAATGGTTTGTCACTCAAAGTAAAACAGGCATCCCTATCAAAAATCCAGAAGACCATCCAGAAAGAAAAAAGAAAGAGCAAGTTTGTCTCTGCTGCCAGAGTTTCTTCTGACAAGCTCGTACAAGATTACAAGAGCTATATGCTACTGCATCAGCCTGCTTAACATTACTACTTTTGTCTTTTCTACATACTACAAGAAACTCAAGAGGAGTTCAGATCAAGCCTTTAATCAGTTTTAAGGAAGAAGCCCCAAGATGTGGCTGCCCGCAGCCACCAGCGGCACCACAAACATGCTTTTAACCTCCTGTGCTGATCTAACCAGCCAGCACCAGGCAGGAAGCTCCCTATGCTTTTGTCTGGGCACTTCACAGATCATGTTTCTGCTTTTCCCCTGTACACCTCCAAGATATAGCTATGTATTTCACAGCAAAAAGTGCAGTGGCACTTTTTCTCCTCATCATAATACTCTTCAAAGATCAGCTAAAAGCCACATAACCAAGCAGCGGCTATTCTGCAGCAAGAAAGTCATTATCAGCAGCATTAAGTGGTCTGACTGGACACAGAGGGAGAAAGAAAGAAAGAAGACAAAGCTACAGTCTTAGGAGCCTTCAAATTTGAAAGTTTGTTCAGGGGTTTCAGAACCTTCAAGAAAAAAAAAATCCTTAAAATTTGAGACCTCCTGGGCTAAAAGAGACAGGAAATGTACAACCACAATCCAGGATCATCCTTTTAATCAATCTGCCTGTGTTCACTGTACACTGCTTCCCAAAAGCACATGTAGCTTTCCTATTGTTTCTTATGCCATTAATGCCATCAGGTAGGGAAGCTTAACTTCCTTATGTTAGATAAACTTACAACATTAAAAAGCCAACATATTCATGAATCATCTTAAAGTGACTACACAGTTCAGGGCTGAGGACAGCATTTTTTGTGTTTTCTCTTAATTTCTCACCTCCCAGTGCCAATACACCAGTACTGCCTGCAAATTAGGCCATCTGGTCACCTGACAACTGTAAATAGTAAGCACTCAGTTAACACTGTTTAAGAGATTAACAGTACTATGGCATTCATAGAACCCTGCAGGTTAGTTCTGGTTTGGTTTTGTTGGGGTTTTTCAATCTTAGAAGATGAAAGAATTTTGTAGTTGTGCTCAATAACTGCTACTGAACAAAATCTCACCTCAGCTTTAACCCACCTGCCCCTATCCTACTCACTTTATATTAAAGACTAGCTATGTATATAAGAGGCTATGTATTTATTGGGCAGAGAATATACATTCAAAGAGCTTAAAGTCAAAATCAAACATGTATTTGTTCAGAACCCCTAGAACTGCTCTTGTTTTAGTTATGATTTGAAAAATCTGGTACAAAAGGATAAAACTATTAAGTATTCTTAAAAATTAGATGTGCAAGACACTTTAAAAATCTGTCTACTAGATTTTGAACTAACTTAACAATGTTTGCAATACTTGATGTTCCCTGAGCAATTCTTTTTTTTTTTTTAAGCCTGGATGAACAGAAGGCTTTTGTCAATTAAGCTTTCTAAACTTTGTACTGGTGATCAGGAGACTAGAATGTGATTTAAGATAACTCTTTAAGATCACACTTACTGTGAATGTAATTCCACTGATGAATTGAAGAAAAGGAAACTGCATATAATTTACTAGAAGAGTTGCAGCTATTCTATAAAATAGCATTTCAGTACATGCCATACTTACAGAAAAATTGCTCAGCATTAAAGAAAAGTACTAACATTAATTAATCCAAATCTGCTTATAGTATAAGGAGTCTTTTTGATCAAAACAAATGTCCTGCCTGAACTTATTTGCATGATATTTCTGCTAACATCAGCATAGAAGTTAATTATTCTTTTAGTTATGACTTGGTCAACAAACCGTTTTCAGACTACTTTTGCAGTATCTTCTCTCATACAGATCATATTTCACATAATGAAAGAGTCTATTTCTACACAGGCACATTTTATTGTAAGATTAATGGCAACCTGGTTTTTAAGAGCTTTCAGGGGGTGCAGATATGGGGGGGAGGAGGGGGAGCTGGAGGAGAAGGAAATAATCTCACAGACTGAGCAGGACAGCAAATTTTCTGAACATTATTTCTTCCACATTTGTTATACTCTACCCAAAACGCATCCAGTGATTGGTATGCCATTTCTGTTACATTGGGCCTGCATACACAGCTGAAGTCATAATGACAGCCTAAGTATCACCAAGATTAAAACATCTGAAGACAGAAGTCACATAAAAGCATAACATCAAGCCAAAGTCATGGGCAAAGATGCTAGATGTATTTTAACAGAAGACCACAGTTCTCCTTTAAGTCAGCTTTGGGACCTCAGAGTCAAACATTCCAGTCATTCAGGAAACACCATTTATGTCAGTCCAAGAAATTATAGTTGAACACAAAGTCACCTCATGAATATGATGAAATAAATAGAGTTCAGCTTTTTCTCAATCACACTTCTTCAGGTTTATAGCAGTTTACTGTTAACTATCAAATGCCACTAATGATTCAGGTTCACCTCGAGAGGCCACATATTCATTCTGAGTGGTATATAATAGTTGTACAAGCACAGACACTGGATACTGGTGTTTGTACTCCATTATAATCATTTGTGCAAACAACTCATTAATAGTACTCTGAAAAGATGTGAAGGGCTACATAAAATGCTAGGCATGAACTGCAAGTTGCTAATGTAATTCAGTTCATCCAAACATCTACTTCACAATATAAATTAGAAGCATTAGAGACAATGCTGGGTAAACAATTCGATTCCTTCCCTCTCCCCATCTCATCCCCACAATTCTCTCAAGACAAGTACTTCACGCATAAAATTTCTTTTTCTGCATGCGACTATTTTGATTATTAACATGAATTGTGCAGAACTTCACTGGCACGTCAGATATGCTTTTCAGAGGATTTCACAACATTCTTTTAGTGGCAAAGTAGAGGAAGAGCCTAATTGTCCTTAATCCTCTATGTAAAATAGGTTAGATGAAATCCTCTTTTAACTGAAGCAAACCGATTACTCAGTGTCACCAGAAAAAAAAAAAAAAAGGAAAAAGAAAAAAGAAGTGCTCTTCCCCCTCTACATTCTGCCCCATATCTAGATGAGTTTAACAATTAATGAAGGAAACAACTTAACCAGTCTCCTATTTCAAAAAGGGAAATTAGTCTACAGGCAACAGCAGAATAAATGGAAAAGTGTCTCGACAAAATCTCCAAACTGTTAAGCTTTCCTGCTTGTAATAACTACCATAACACAAACAAGAACAAGCATCCCAGAATACAATTTCAGAGCATGCCTCAGTAATCAGACAGAAGACCTGGTATAAAGCCCGTTTATTTGTTGGTTTTGCTTGCTCATTGTGGTTGGGGATTTTTTTTTTTTTTAATACTAGTACACATCTGAATCCCTGGTAGTTCTTCACATAATTGTTGACATTGCCAAATGCCAATTTAAGTAAGTACATGTGTACACATCCACACATGGATGCATGCATGTATGCAGATGCAGGAATAAAGGGATAATTGGAAGTAGCAGGAGGAGAAGCAGCATGGGACACTTAAGTAAAGATAAAAACAACCATAAAACAGTCATTATAGGCTTATGCCCACACCTAGTTTCCTTCTTGTGACTGTAATTTTATTACCTGAAAACATTAATCTACCCATACTACTTCTCTCTGTGTAAGAGTTGGGTAATACTCTCATGCCTGTCCTAAAGAAAGATGAATACACAGAGAAATTAACATCCAGATTCATAATGATTTAGGTGCATTATCAGCCTGTGTTCTTCTGTGATGCTGCAAACTCCCCAGCCACTGACTCGTATCACCAGTCTCCCAGAACAACACAGGCCAGGCTGACAGTTTCTTCCTAGAAAGAGTGTATTTTTAATACAGTATCATAAACACTCACAAAATTAAAAGCAAAGTTAAATAATAAAGAAACCCCATTTTTTCACAATGACTTGGAGTGTGTTTCTGTCACAGGCTTCTCAGTCATTATTATGGGTGGGGGTGGAAGGGAGGATTGACAACCCAAACAAAAAAACCCACCCCAGCTGGTGTCTACATGATATCGAAAAATCATCCTTAGTTAGCCTTGTCTACCTGCAATTGTTGCCATGGCAATTATAGCAGAGAAGATAATAGCATTCCAGTGTCATTCTGCTTCATAGCTCAAGAGGAGCTTCAACTGAAATATCCCTTGATAATTTTATAAATAGAAAAATACGTATATAAATTATATAAATAGGTAATAAATAGAAATACATTACCCTGTATAATGGTAAAACAGAAAAGTAAGCAGCATTACTTTGGAAAAATATAATCTAACTAGAAGACTTACATGAGGAGAGGCAGGCTGTTTTGTTAAAAACAAAAATACCCAAACACCCCCCAGACAGTAAAGTTGAGCCCAGCTGCATAACAGGTGCTAAAACATCTGCTCAGTATTTTCTATGGCACAGTTCCTCCTGGTTTCCTTTCCTGCCACACCTGCATATAACATGGAGGGGGTATCTCATGGTCAGGTTGCAGCTCCTCAAAAGACAATTGTTTTCTAGTCACACTTAAACCGAGGGAGATTACACAAGTTTATTTTCATAGAATCCTAGAATTTAGTTCTAGGCTTGGGTTGGAAGGGACCTGAGAGACTACCTATTTCCAACCTCCTGCCATGGGTAGGGATATCTTCAACTAGACCAGATTGCTCAAAGCCCCTCACAGCCTGGCCTTGAACACTGCCAGGGATAGGGCTGCCAGAATTTCTCTGCGCAACCTGTGCCTCAACACCCTCACAATAAAGAACTTCCTCCTTCTATCGATTCTAAATCTCTTCTCTTTCAGATTAAAGCCATTCCCCCTTGTCCTATCACTATTTGCTCCCTCCCCATATTTCTTGTAGGCCACTTTAGGCACTGGAAGCTGCTCTTAAGGTCTCACCAGAGCCTTCTCTTCTCCAGGCTGAACAAGCTCAGCTCTTCCAGACTGTATCCACAGAAGAGGTGCTCCAGTGCTCACAGCAATTTTGTGGCCTACTCTGGAATCCCTGCAACAGGTTCATGTCCCTTTTGTGTTGGGGACCCCAAAGCTGGACACAGTACTGCAGATGGGGTCTCACGAGCACAACGGGGGAGAATCACCTCTCTTGACCTACTGACTATGCACCTTTTGATGCCACTCAGCATTGTCGCCATCTTGATAGCACAAACAGTAGCCAGCTATGATATTTATGGAACATTTAGTCAGCCCAGTTATTGCTTTCTAAGTGTTCTGGGTTTAAAAAGCAAACTTTTTAGAAAATCTCATTCCACCTTTCTGCTTGTTTCAATTACTCTCATATGACACAGAAGCAAAGTGATCAGAGATGTTAAGTATAAATGTGCTACAGCTCACCTCATCCTCTTCCATTCCAAAAAATGGATTTAAAAATACTCTCTGCTTTTGGTATTGATACTCTGTGGTGCTTTAGAAAAGGCATAAAAGAAGAACTATATTTATATTTTTTTATTAAAAAATGTGCTATCAACAGACAAAAGCAACTATCCAGTTCTCATCTCAGAAGAGACAAGTATTTTTGATACTAAAAATGGAAAGGTTAAAAGTTCTTGATCTATTTTAAGCCACTGAAATACTTCTACAATTTAAATGCTCCAGAAGCAGTGTTTTCTACTACCAGAGATCATCTGATGAGTGCAGATGAGCAATATTTTGTAGTCAATAGCAACCAGCTTGTAATATGTACTCTGGGTTCCTGTAAGTGAGCTGTTTTGCATATGCAATATCCTATTTTCATTTGTTTATTCTCAAAAGAAAATGGAAAATCATGATTTTCTTGTGTAAATTAGCCAATTAATTCGGTAGGGGAAGGCCAAAAAAAAAAAAAAGCCTACATATACTGCCCCTCAGCAATAACTGATAGGGGAATAGACAGTGTTTAGGGGTTTTTTTTTGAGCCTCAGATTACACTGAAGCATTTAAGAGTTTGTTACAAAACCAGTACACAAGAGTCACTACCAGTAAGCAAGAGGCAGATTTGCTGAAGTGCCAGATCCTGTCAGCCACAATCAATGTTCAGCAGAATTAACTTCTCAGGTAAGTAAAGCTAAGAAGTATGCAGGCAACACTTCATACAGACTCTTCCCTTCCCCCACCAAAAAAAAAAAAAAAAAAAAAAAAAGCAACTGGGAGAATAACAAAGCAACGGTGCTTGGAAAAACAGGAATTCAGAACTTACTCATGCTGTTAAACACTGTCACAGCTTCCACACCAAGAACTGGTACCCACACTGAAGCAGAGATGTGAGATGGGAAGCATCTCAGGTTTCAAGAAAACATTGTGACACATTGACTTGCACAAGAGATAACAAAAATGCATTACATGCCACAGATAGACACAAACACTTATGAAATGCAAGTTACCAATTGCTGACCTGTGAATACACAGGTAGCTCCTACTGAGCACACCTTTTGTATGCTCAGTAGTTTGCAGACCAAGAGCCCATATATGAACACATTTATATGTCATTTAAAAAAGCCCATCAAATTATACCCCTGGAATGAAAAGAAAACAAACAAGCAACCTCTTTGACCTACTGTAGGTGACAGCTGCAAAGAAAACAGTGTTTATGTTAACAGGCACCCTAAGAAACACCTATGCAGCACTAGTTTGATACCGGCCTGCGAGCATGCAGAGAAAGCTGAATAATTACGAGCAAAAGAACTGGAATGCAAGGGTACCCCCATATATACTAACTGAACTCAGATTAAAAACAGTAGGTCATCTGAAACACCTGATAAATAGACTGTCCTTTTAGACACAAAGTTACAGAGCACTGAGGTTTACAATCTCGCCAGCTTTCAGGTCAAAGCAGTTATCAACCTTTGCTGTACCAAAGCTAGTTAAATGGAAAAATCCCTGAAGCTCAATATTAATTTTGTCTACTAGGACTACATATACATGTAAAACACTTAGAAAATCTAATTAGAAAACAGTTTTAGAATTATACTGTCAATAAACCAAACAAAATTGTCTAAATCAATGACCAAAAGCCACAGGCTTGCTAAAAACCCCTAACATAACTTCCTGTTTAGGTTACTCAATCACCCTCTCAAACCATGATTAAAGTTAGCCTACTTCTATAGAAGTGGAAAATAAAGCATCCATTTGCAAACTTATTTATACCAACCTCCCAAAAAGAGATAAAGAGAATGTCTTTTTTTTTTTTTTTTTTTTTTTTTACTAAACATCTACAGAACTATAGGCCAGCAGCTTCCCAGAGACCAGAGCTATAATAAATCACTTTCTTCTGGAAGTAAATCTTATCTGCTACTACACACGCTCAGAGATTTTTTACACAGGCAACAAATACTTAACATCCAGATTTATAATCCCAAAGTAACAGGAGAACCTGAAAGAGAAGCGATACAGTGGCAGAATCTCTAAATATACCATGTTATACAGACAAAACTGTTCAGTGATACAGACCTCTGACCCAGTAGACTATTTATTCTACAACCCAAAGCCATCAACCTGGGCAGGAGCATTTACTGATGAGGGCCAGCTGTCTTATAAAACAGAGAACAGACTGTCACCATGGGCTGCAAGATGTTTAGCAACCATTATATGTCCAAACAAACATATGCCAAAGAGGGACATTTTTCCAAATTGCCCATATATATTAAAATCTGCAATATTCAGGAATATCCAGATCCGCATTCACCCACTAACAGCTATTGTGAATATAGAAAAGACATGCACATGTTTTATTGAGGAAAATATCTGTTCATTTTGTGAAAGATAAAATGTCAGAGACTCGTTTTAAGATTGTTAGCCATCTCTTGATTTTAGAGGAAGAAGTCCCAAGATCAGCAAGAAACCAGTTGCCAAAGAAAACTAATGCAACTGCAGTTATATGGACAGAACACACTGCTTAATGACATCCAGTGTCCCAAACAATCTAAGTATAAAACAAAAGCTAATCATGTTTTAACTATCATTGTATGCTTGTTTTTCCCCCTAAGTAGCATACTGCTTAATATAAGTTCCTCTCATTACTGAGCATACAGCAGGCTCTGCATGACACTTACAGGACAGTACACACTCATTCCATATTCTCAGGCTGTGAGTCTGCCCTCCCCGGGTAGCACGCATCCTCTGGGGAATGCACAAACAATCCAAGAAGACAGAGAAACATGGTGTCTAATGCAAAAGCAACATCCAGAAACAGGTTATATTTTTATAGAGTATGGGATGAACAGCATAACCCCCCAAGGTAATTTTCATACTACCCCTACATAGCCATTATTTCCACTATTTGGAAAGGGTAAATTAAAAGAGGGAAAAAAAAAAAAGTTCTCAATTTATCTTATTTTAGACAGCTTATTCAAATTCTGCAGCTCCACACAGCAGAAATGCTCTATATAAAGTTGTTTCTATTTTGTTACTTACAGATACCTCTGCTGTAGGTCAGAGTTTGACACAGCAAAGTATACAAAATAATCGCAGACACAAGAAATGTTATGTTGCTGTATTCCAGCAGATCAGGATACCTTGAAAACTACATTGAACTTTATGTCAGCTGCACAGCAGTGAAACAAACAACTTGTATAGAAAGTAACTCTTCACCAACAGTCCTATAGATACTGTGTGGCTGCATTAATGTTAAGAAGAAATAAAAGCTGAAGAAAAAAAATATATTGCAGGATGGATATAAAGAGGCAGAGAAAGAAAATGTCAATTTTGAAATTTAGTAACAGAAGGACATCACTGTATCTGTCATTTTAAGAGGCTACAGCATCTCTTGGTGAAGAGATTTGAACTACAGTATGACTAGCTTGCTGAACATGTATCTTGTTCAACCCATGCCACTGAATGCCTAGAAGATATAAAGGCAATAATCAATGCAGTTAAAACAGCAGACAAACATGTGAAAATGCTAACAAGGAAACTGGCTTCAACTTGAACTGACAGCACCCACTCATCATTATGATTCCATAGCTCATTGGAGATGCACACTATTTTGCATGGCTTCAAGACAGTAACTGCAAAAACAGTATGAGAAAAGGGAATGGGGGAACCTTCATAGTCAGGACAAGAACCATGGTGTGTAACCTATGCCCTTATGTCTTACAACATATAGTATGGGGAGAGAAAAGAAATAATGAAGAACTCTTAGAAACCATCCTCTTTGAAGTCTCCATTAGTACATCACATAGCAACTGTTTGTTATCCCAAGATCATACCACAAAGCTACCAGTTGCCTCAACATCTTCACCCTGAATCAGCCAGGGTTCTCAGGGTAATCAAGGCAAATCTGCTCTGGTAAGGACTTGCAGCACAAAAATTTGTACTTCTAGGACCTCGATCAATTAATAGTTTCTATGCAGGTTTTAATTAAACTCAAGCTTGAGCTTACTTTGAAATAAGAACAAGATGTACCTATTCTCTCTGACTCTCCTGCAGAAGTAGCTCTGCTTTGTCTCCCGTTTTGAAAAGCAGCTTGGAAAGAGGCAAGCACATCTACACCTGTGCGGCCTGGCTAGTATGCATAAAGCTTGGATGAGCAACTGCAGAGTGATATGGCTCACATATGCACCTACTACTCATGTACAACAATCAGTTTCAGGTCCAGCATTCAAACTATTAATTTTAATTTTCACTGCGGTAGTTGCACAAAAAACAGTAGAACCATGGAGATTTAAAACAAACAAACAAAAAAACCCAAACAAACAACCACCAACACACACACAAAAAGAAAACACAAAATACACAGGTATCAATGCCTTACTGAAATGATAAACACACTTAACTGTAGCTTTTACAAAATGATCTTTCCTTGGAAGAGAGGGTTCAAAATTAAACTGACAGGAGTGCAAAAGAAGCAACAGGTGAAAATACACAAAGAACAGCTAGGCACACATAAAGTAGTCTGATCTCGGAAACAAGAATACTTTCTCACATGGGATATGATAATGTTTCATTTAGCTTTTAGACTGCTGAATTACTCTCATCAGCCGTGCAGGAAGGTGGTGATAGTCCACAAGTTAAAAGTTCAAGTACCTTATTTTCAACATACTGTCTTCTCATGTACATCATCCTTTAAAAGAATTACTGTGGCTAATCTCAGCCCTCTTCTTTCATATCTGATGCGTAAGCCTACTTTGTAAGACTTCTGCAACAGTGCTATGCAGAAGAGATTCAGAGACCACAGTATGCTCTGTGCACAATGAGTTATTTGTAGTGCCTCCAGATGTGCATGCACACACACACACACAAGTCTTAAACTGAACCTCACAGAGCAGCGCTGAACAAACACAACACCCAAACTGATCCTGCCTGTTTCCAAAGAGACCTCGGCACAATTCACCTAGGCTTCGCATATCCCCAGACACTATAGCTTCTCTTATAATACTTCATTGTATTTCAAGTATTCCCCTCCTTCCCTCAGGGCCACTTTACAAAGATCCATAGTTGCTTTCAGTAAACAGCTTCCCCATTCTCTCCACATCCCACATAATGTAAACGGAGTCGGAAAAACTCCGATTTTAGTTTTCTTCATTCATACTTGAAGAAAAGCTTTAGCCTGTATCACACTGATACAGTCCTTGACAAGCATAAAAGTGTATTTACTTTTGTTTGGTCAGAGCACAGAAGTTTCCTCACTTACTGTACTTTCTGCATGAGAGGAAAAGCTGTATTTATAGTTGTAAATCCCAATCATCTCTCCCTATGTTTTGCTGGGTTTGGTTTAAATTCTCCCCCAGTTTTCTGCCTTTGGATGTAGTTCCCTGGTACGGGTAGTCCATGACGTTCATACTGTATAAGACCACGCTTACTGGTATTCCACCAATCTACTAAAACCATTATCCTGAACATTTGTTAGGGGCTCAATAAAACCAGATTCACACTCCTGACGCACCTCAACCTACACTTGGATTCACTCCAATGCGCTACTAATTCGCTCCTTCAGACGTATGGGTGGGCGAAAACATGCTGACCAACAAGCAAGATCAACTGGCTCTTTCCCCAAAGTACACGAATTTAGTGTGTTTGAATCCCCAAAACCTTGAGACTATTCTGAGCACTCATCAAGTGTATTTCAACTGTACAATTTCACAATACGCAGCTTGACTGAAACAATATAACAAAGAGGAAGAAGAAAGAAACCTTAAGGTTTTAACTACCTTGATAACTGCGTGTCTCAGCACATTGTAAGCGACAGTGCTTTGAACTCAGGTCAACCGTTCTGGTTTCAGCGAGGAACAGCCCTGCAACCAACTACCCGGGGAGAGGGCTGCAGGGAGCCCATTTAACAACTGCTGCGACCCCCCTTTACAGGGGAAATCACGAGTAGCAACCCTGAGGCTGCCCTGGCCGCCGTGCGATTCATGGGACCCACGAACTCCTATCCGAGCCCTTCCTGCGAGCACGAGGCCACCCCGCGGTGCAGCCACCCTGCCGAGACCCGCACTAACCACCGTCGTTCGCAGCCTCACCGCCACCCTCCGCTTCAGTGGACGGCGGGGCTCGCTCCTGCGCCGAGAGCACGGACTGCACTTTGAGTGGAAGCCCCGGCGAGGGCTTCCTCAGGGGTGGTTCCAGGGCCCCTCCGGAACGGGCCCAGCCGTTGATACTCACGTATCGGCTCACGAGGGTCCGGAGAAGGCTGCAATCCATGGCGGGCTGGCGCCGCCACCGCTGTCCGGGCACTCAGGACTGCGCCGACGGGTGCTCTCCGGTTCCGCCGGGCTCCCTGGCTCGCCTCACTTTCCACATGCAGAGAGCAATGTTCGCCCCGCCAGACCGCCGTTACACCGGCCCGGCGCTCGCCGCCGACCTCGGCTATGCCATGTGCTCGCTGCCGCCGCCGCCACTGCGGCGCGGCACTCCGCGGCCCCTCATGCCCAGCACCGGCACCACAAGCAGCACTTTGGCTGAAGGGAAGCAGATAAAATACACCGCCACCACGCCGCCCGGCTCCCGACAAGGGCTGTCCCGGCGCCCAGGCACTTTAACCGACGGGCGGGGCAGGGCACAGGGGCCGCCCCCACGCCGCTCCCCCTCACGCACGCAAGCGCGCGCGCGCTCCCGGTACCCAGCCCGACCCCGAGCCTTGGCCCGGTTCGCGCAGCTCCGGCTTTGATCTCCTCGTCGGGCGGCCCCAGTCAGCTCGCGTCATGGGGGGGAGAACACAGGCATGCGCGGCGGCAACACCTCCTCCTTCCCCCCCCCCCTCCGCCTTCCTTTCCCACAAACGGCTGGTGCTCGGTGTCGTGCCCGCGGCCGTTAACGGTGGGTAACGGCTACAGCCTGCTCGTGGCTAGATTGAGGGCGAGCGGGGATGGGGGGCACATCAAACCTGCCGGGAGGAGAAAAGCACTTTAAAACCTCCTGCCCGACTTCGCACCACCCCCATCCCCCCGCGCGGGTCGCGAAGCGGGACGCGGGGTGGTAGAATTGAGGAGGCCGCTTCTTGCGAGGGAAAGGAAGGAAGGAAGCAAGCAAGGGGGAAGGTGAGGAGGGAGCAGCCGCCGCGCCCTTCCGGGGCCCTCTGGGGCGACCGTGTTGGCTGGCGGCCCCTGACAGCGTCGGGACGGAGGGCGACCTCCAGCCGGTGCCCGGAGCGAGGGCACTGTAGCTCTGCTGTGGTGGTTCGCCAGGGTGCGAGGTGTCCCTTGTGAGACCGCAAATGCTTTTAAATTAGTGTTACCGATTGCAGGCGGCGGGGCTGAACTGATAAAGGCAAAAAAATCCTTCGCTCGCTCCGTTTCTCTTCCTCTGCGTCCTGGCTGCTGAGGAAGAGCAGCATTCATGGTACATGACAGCAGTGAGCTGCTGCGTTTTGTCTTGGCACGGAACAGGTGGAAGCTTCTCCTTTGGAAAGGGCAGCAGAAGCAGTAGAAGGAATCTCTTTTTTCAGTAACTGAAGCCCTAATAAGGCTACAAACAGTAGAAATGTAGGTGAAGGGATAAGAAGTCAGCAAGAATGTACACAGATAAGTAGGAACCTATGCCGGCTTTTCAAGATAGCTGAAATAACACCTTTGAAGGCCTTTGTTTTCCTCGACTGTTGTGTTTTCATGCCATTCATACCAAAGGACTCCCTCAAGTTTGCAAGAATCCTATAGGTAGTCTTAGATAACTCATATGTTACTCTGTACACTAGATAAAAATCTGACTTAAAGCTAAATACTTTCTCCAAAATTAGTTGGAACTTATTAATTTTATAAAGTTAAATATTTACAAAAAGTGAATTTTAACAAAAAGCAAGATCAAAACCATTTTATTGTTGTGGAAGTCCATCCCTTTCTGTAGCAATGATCACATAAGCTGACCTTTATCTCCTAGCTCATGGCCAAAACTAGGCAATTTTTGCTCCTTTATGTGTTGTCACAATTCAGTAGTTCTTTGGATACCATAAAATCTAAACTAAAGAGTAACTGAATTTCTTACACAGTGGGAAAAAAATAAGTATGTTTTTTGAGATCACATAAATGCTGAGAGAAAGGACGTAGGACTGATTCTTTACAGGTCACCTTTAATTTAGATGCCTTATATATGTTCATTTTTTATTACTGGTTGGATTGCAAAATGTGTAATTCAATGCTCACTAAGTGCAGTGTGGTCAACCTAATGTTGCCGTTCAAACTCTAAAATGTTGGTCTAAACCCCAATATTCTTCATCTTTGTTACTACAAATAATTTATGTTAGTTTTGCAGCATCTCCCGTTTTCACGCTCCTATTTACAGACCTAACACTTCTGTAACATAGGCCTGGGTACTTATATTTCACTTTCAAGGCGTGACCACTGAAACAGAAAAGGGATTAAAAGCTGTGAAACAGAACAAATTTCTCACAAAATTAGTAATTCTGGGTAAGTCAAAACTACATTCTTACCTGTTTGTTTGCATGAACAATTACATATTAAAATAATAGTGTTTCATCAGCCTTTAGGAAACTAGTTTATTGCAAAAAGCATAGAAGAACCTAATAATGAACATGAAGTGATAATGTCAAAATACATAGATTGCAAAGCTGAAAGTGGAAATTCTTTCAGTTGGTTTTTAGGATTCTTCTCTGCCTAGCCATTCCATTTTCAAAGAATTAATGGAATATTCATATTTCATAATATTTTATGAGCTATTTTACTTTAGTCAAATTGTGACATTTAATCAATCCAGTGTCTTTAATGACAATGCTTCTTACACAGATTAGGAATGAAAGCAAACTTTCAAATCATGCAGAAAACTCTTTTTTAAAATTTTCTTTCTTTTAATACTTGCAATAGCTTATTTCATCCAAATACCACAATGTATTTTCCATTAAGTAAGTGTCATTTCTTCATAGAGTGGGTAATAACTCCTATGTGTTAAAACCCACAATTATCTGTACATTGTTTCCATTAGAAAGCCTGTGTGGGGTGCCCATGCTGCTTGATGCACCACAAGTGGCTGTTAGAAAGGGAGGGAACTTCACCTAATGGTCTGGTAACAGTTAAAACTCTCAGTGGTGATCATGATCATTGCAGGGACAGCTCTGAGCTTGTGAGTTTCTTGCTGTGTCTCCAGTTTAGGTAACCTAGATGATCCTGCAAGAAACATTTCCATCCAGAGCATGGACCCACTGGTAAGTCCCCTATGGATGCGAAGGTTGACTGTATTCTTTTAAGGTGAAAAGGGGACCAGGGTTCCTGTTCTCACTGACTTTTTTAGTCAAGGGCAGGGGGAAGGGATATACACACTCAGATACATATTCGCTGTTTCCAGGCTACTGCTCAAGCTAAGCTGAGCCATTTTTCTGCCCTTCCCAGTGAACCCTTGGCAGTATGCTGCCAAGAAAAATAGAAAAGGAGCACAACTGGATCTGGGCACATACTGAGGTGAAATCCCAGCCTGCACTAGTTGTCCTTTGTGCCCATATTTCTGCAAAGAGGAAATATAAATGTGCAGTCCAGATAAAAGCCCTGATAGGCCACTGAAAGTTAATACAGCACACCCTTGCTGAGTGGTGTTTCTGCAGGAAGAACTGAACAGCAGATATATATGCCTTTTTGGAGTAACAAGCTCCCCCGTGGTTAGTACACAACTGAGCACAGTGCTTATGTTGTACTTTTAGACTTAGGTACCTCAAAGCTGCCTAAGTCAGGTGTAAAGTACCTGAGTCCTTTATTGGATCTAGCCTGAAGTGACCTGCTAAAGGTCATGTTGTGATGTAACGAGCCAAAAGAGCAGCCTTAGTCATATTGGTCATGGATCTGTTTTGCCTGTTACGCAATGTTTCACTTTGAAGCAATTTATTAAACTTAATAGTCTGAATATACCATCACATTTATTTCACTCCTCATTTCTCATTTTAAAAATAAATTCCTAAAATTACCTGCATGCTGTCTCTACCTTGCGTGACCTAGCTGTCTTTTCTAAATGTCTTGCTTCTTTTCTGACTGCAGATTAGACCTCCTTCTCTATTGCTCTCCATTTCTACCTCATATTCTTACTGAATGATTCCTTCTGATTCATTACTGAATTACTCTCAGTCAACTCCTACCTGCCCAGCTGATTTACCAAATGTTCTAGATTCTACCACTTACACAGATTCTCACATCCCTTCTGATTTACTTACTGTATCAGTGCAGCTCTGCTTAAAACATCCCATTATTTGTTTAAATAGCATTAGATATCAAGGTGAAAGTGGTAGTGTGCAAAAGACTTACTTTTCTTATGTACAGCTGTGTTTTCTGCTACTTTGCAATCCTTGTTGGGTTGCGCTGTTTTATAACTGCAGTCAAAATGTTGAGAGACTGGTCCAAGGGCAGCAGCTCACTTCATGCTGAATTCTCTTCTTGAAGCAGTGACACTCTGTACTTTAGTCTACCTCAACTTTGAAAGGCAAGAAGGCAGGATTTAGAGGTAGATCTCAACAAATTTCCACAGTTACTGCAGGCTCAATGGTGGTATAGTATGCACTGATAATACAGTAGACATCAAAGGCACTGGAGTTCTAGATTTTAAGATGTTTAACATCTGTTATTCCTGCTCCATATTATGTTATAGTGACTATGTACCTCTAGTAGTTCTGGTCAAAGTGACTAAAAACTTTAAGTGGTAAAGTTGGCTTGGGCATGTGTGAGAACAGTGTGAGGAAAGGGAAATGACAGGGATTGAAAATCCATTTATTGTATGCAGCCCATCTGCTAAAGGAAATGGTGTATGCTTTGAATTAAATAGTTTATCCTGCAGTGTTCCTGGCTTTTCCCCTACTAATTTATCACTTCTTAATTGTGTCTTTCCCTCTATTATGTTTCTGAAAAGCTAATCAAAAGAACCACTTCTTCTCTTTCTTGCATGTACACCATATATTTCAACTAGTTAATTTGTATTAACAAGGGAAATTGTTCCCTCAGTGGAACAGATGTTTATGCTTTGATCTATTGCAAACAGTATTTTCTCAGATCCTTCTGAATATTGTTTGTGAAAAGAGATACCAACACTAATTTTGAAGTCTTTGTATTATGTTAAAAATATTTCACTGCCTGGCATTTGTGATAGATGTACTTCATTTGAAGAAGAATATAATTAATGGTTATTGTGGTGCTCCAAGGGCTTACCTGGCTAAACAAGCTAATTGAAGGTGAAGCCAAGGTGTGAAGCCAAAGCATGGCCAGCATCACACTGCTCTAATGATGATTCTGTTAGAAGCACAGTGGCTCAGAGGACAAAGCATTAAGCACTGGATAATGAAGATCACTCTTGCTTGACATTCTTTGTCTAGATGTTTTTTTTCCAGAAAGTATGTGTGAAAATGAGACATATTTCTGACTCTCTGACCTCTCTGTTTCTAACCTCTGACAATAATGCATAACTTCTGCTACACTCAAAAGCTAAATGCACTGTCATTATGACAAAACATGATTCCCACATCACTGCTAACAAAGGTGACCTTTGTTGTACAGCTTCTTAACAAAATCCTCTAAAAGAAGAGAGTTTGGTTTCTAAGTATCTGACACAATCAGATAAATGCACATCAGTTAAAAATAAGTTGGCTGCAACCTTCTACCAGCTCAGGCAGCTCTCTGCAATTACAAGCAAGATTTGCTCATATGCATTACCTGTGTGTGCGTAACTTAGTGAATCATTGGTAAATTTTGGTCATCAGCAAATACATCTTTGCAAGAGATCTAGTCCTTTATTGGTTACTGGTTACTGAAAAGTAATCCTTTTCATCAGGAGCAGCACAGCATTCAGGAGGGGCTTGCCAGTGACACAAAGCAGTAGAAGATCCTGTCGTGTGGACCATTTGGAAGACTTTATTTCATCACTGTGAAGCAGTGTATGAAACTCATTAAAAGGAAACCCAGCCTCCACCAAAGGAAACTTCTCCTGGGATAAAATACTGTTGGCTGCTATGGTTACTAATGTAATCTTCCATTTACTTCCTTGTTCACTCACCTGCTTTTCTGTTCAAACACCACACACAAGTACCTTCAGAGATACTTGTTGGAATAGTGACAAACCTCATTAGTGGCAGCCGTGGCATAAACAAAGGGGAAAAATACAAATAAGCAGTGAATAAACAGAAAGAAGGAAAGTGCTGGAATCTATAGGTACTGTGAATAATATTCTGTGCTTGCTGGGTGGACTTTATGTTCTCATTGCTTCAGATTTGCATTAATGTTAACCTTGCCTTATGTCTCTGTTTTACACTTCAGTGCCTCAGTCCAGCAATGAACTCCCCACAGTCAGACTCCTGTGACTGTAGAGCTGAGTGCAGTATCAGGATCTAGATGAGGAAAGTATTGTGGGTTATTTTTGGTATCTTAAAGTAACAGAGCATTATTTTGCTATTTTATTTTTGATAGCACTTCACAGGTCTGATTTCTACTTTTACATACTTTTTTTTCACCTTTTTCATTTTTCTGTTCAGCTGTCTTAACTATGTAATAGTTCTACACTATGAAAACATTAAATTCCAAATAAATTGGATGCCTGAGGGTTGCTTTCCCCCACCACTAAGAATAAAGAGATTACTTTTTTAAAAAGCACATGAAAATTCCTGTCATATTCCACATGGCCTAGTTAGTACAACTAGTATTCATCATAACATACTTCCAAGTTAGGTAATACTTTTTGGACAATATTTGCTAGCAAAAGAAGCAAGCATCTGGCTCTCCAAAAGGATGGTAAATAAAAAGGATATCACTTTCTGGCTACTTTAATGTCATCTGAAAAATTACTTTTGTTCTAATGTAGCATTCAATCGAAGCTGGAAGAAATCTTTTAGTGGTTTGTTCTTTCCCACCAAATAAGGCACTAAATATAGCAGTATCAGCATTCTGGACTTCAAAAAAGCTGTGGTTTAGATGTCTCAATATCTGCTTTTTCTCCTGACTGTGTTCAATTAGTTTTATAACTGTTTATTTCGGAAGCATGAGTAGTTACAAATCAATATATAAAGTACCAGAAATATTAAACACTACAAAAATGAGCCTTTTGCTTAGATAAAAATGATGCAGTGATACAGTCATCAGATTTTGTGGTTTGAAAGTTACAACCGGTTGGAGGACAAATTCCTAAGAAAGAGACACAACATTGCAGTCTAGGGCAGTCTGACGTCCCACAGAGGACAGCCTGTGTGCTGTGTACCTTTGCACTGTTCTGCACTTACCCTTCCTCCTGGTTATTCTTAGAAGCAGCATTCTCATGCGCTGGGAGTGGGCACAGTGGGGTGCTGGGAGGAGGTCCTTCACCCCTCCAGCCCTCCTGATGGCCCCCCACAGGCAGTAGGGATGAAAGTAGGATGGATATAGACAGTATTCTTTTGTTTCTTGTAGGTAAATCCCAGGTGACAGTGACACAGATCACGCTACATTCATTTCTTTCATCCAAATGACATCAGCATTTTCTCTTGGAATAGAAAAAATACCAGTATTCCAAGAACTGTTTTGAAAATAATTTTTGGTGATGCTTTCAAAATTAATGCTCTATAAATGGCTTTTACATCTGCATGTAGCAAGTATTAAAACCTGATCCTATGGCCACAGCTTATTCAACTGAGAAGTGGTTCTTTAAAATGCTGCTGTTTTCCCTTACTGTAGCTATGTCTGGCTCATCTTCTTGAGCACTGCAGAGGCTTGGCATGATGAGCATTGTGTGGACTGGGAATCTTGCTGTGAGGGAACATGGTGAAACTTAGCGTTTTGTAGGCAGACTCAATGAAGTGTGTGAGATCTTTGAAGCTTTCAACCATGACAATGTTCAATTCCATCATGTCACTTGCTGTGAAATGTGTAAGGGCCACAGCCGTTGCTTTTTGCAGTTTTTTTTTTGTTTGTTTGTTTTGTCTCCTGCAGGAGTTTGTATTTCACTAATGTTGCTGTTAAAAGTTTGTTCCAACTTGCCATTAGTATATTACTAGAAATTGTTTTAGTTAAGTAGGCAACAATTCTATCAAGAATGTTTCTTCCCAACAGGGATGCACATCCTTCCAAAAGGACTTATAAAATGAAAACCAGAGTTGCATAAAAAAAAAATAGAATTTTCATTGTCTTATTTTTCCTCTCCAGAGTATGGCCTGTTGACTTGTAAAATTTCTCTATATTATGTATGATTGCAGAAGTTTGAATTCCGTGTTTTCCTATAACATTACTCTCATTTAAATCCCATGGAGGGGAACAGGAAAGGGAGCCAAGCTGGTATGGAGGCTGGTATTCTCTGTGGGAAGAAGTATTAACTGGCAAATCTAGGAAGCAACAGAGATTTTATGGTCTTTTCACAAATTTTATAAGCAAAAGGAAATTTGTGTAGCTTGCTGAGAGTGCAGAGGTAGATTTGTATGATTATGAAAGCAGCTTGCTCCCTCCCACACAGTATGTGTGCTTTTGTTGTACTGGATGTTCGGGTCTTTTTTCCATGTCTTTGTTTCATGTAATGGGTGTATGGATTTCATGCTAATTAGAAAAAGATTAATAATCTGTGGTGCCAGTATTCATGCCTTGTCATGGTACTTCTCAAAGCTGTGAGTTCTGAAAACAGGAAACTCACTAGACTTACAGCTGAGTTGGAAAGAGGGCTAGTCAACAACATCTACACAGTGTGAAAGCCTGGCAAGGGACAGATTTTATCAAGAGGCTGTGATTTGCAAAGCACCAGTTTCTTCTGAGATGTTAAGTCTGTGCAGACCAAGATGACTTGTTCTGAGGAAGCTCATGTTTCCCTTTAACTGGGCGTTTGTTCTGTTTAGGCAAACCAAAGCTTTTCCTGAATTTGTGTTTACTGATTTTAACCTGAGACATCTCTTTGCTGGAGTACACTGTCCTGGATAGGGAAATCAGTTACCAGCCTTTCAGCTGGTGAAAGTCTCTGCTGGACCAAGGCAACAGCTGCTGAAAGAGAGGATTTGACATTCTGTTGTCCAGAAATGTGGGACAGAATAAAATGTCCTTAGCTGGGAATTATTCTAGGGGAACTGATGCTTAGTAGTAGTGAATCTACTCAGTGGAGGTGGATAATTCTACCAGAAACCATTTAAGAGGGATGTATCTGGTGATAAACTAAATACTATGATTAGGTGCCACCTACAGTATTTGGTGCCCTATAAATAGACATGTGTACTAGGACAGTCCTGCAGCAGCCATTCAGTGTTGACTGATTATAGGACAGTCAAGGCTTAAAATCTGTTGCTTAGCCTCACTTTGATGCTACTGCTTCTCCAAAGCTGGCTAGTGCTGGAAAGATCCTAGAAAGGGAGGGTTGTAGTGTGACAAGTGCATGATTTATATCCTTCGCAGCTAGTGCTTTAACATCCCCAAGTGAAAGGAGAGAATACAAACTATCTTACTTCTTGAGTATGCCTCTTTCTTTTGCTTCATAAAATAATTGTTTACTGGTAGTTTCCTGACTCAAATTAGACCATCATTATCAATGATCTTCAGTGTTCCCACAGAAAGATGAGTGTAGCTGAATTTTTCTATACATGGAGATAAAACTGTGATTGGAAAGCAAGTATGAGTGCTGTCCTAAATCACACAGGCCTGCCCTGACACATCTGAGATGGGAAGTGTATGTGCATGTGTAATATTTCTAGAGGTAATCATCCTGGCAGAACGAGTCATATAATGGGTATTGTTTAATAAATGGATAAAGGAATGAAGGAGGGTTTGTTCATGTTTTCATACTACTGTTGAATTCTATCAATTAGCCACCACTTTGTCTCCTGTATACTGAGAAGTACATGAGCAAAAAGGAATTCCAGATTTTTGCCTTAGTTTTCCATGCTGCTTAGTAAAGCATACTCCATACTGGGAGTAAGGGAAATGTCAGCTTGTTCCATTCTTCTCTCTGATGTCCTTCCTCCCCCTTTTGGAAACAGGAGGTGGTTCCAGCTACACATCAAAGGCAAGATATTAAGGGAAGAATGCAGTAGCACGGGAAGTGACTTATGAAGGCTTCCATGCTTTAAGGTCATGAGTCAGGGATTCCTTCCTTGAAATTCTTAGCCCTTAGGCTCTCTTCCTATCTTTGCCAGCTACTCTGTAGTCCCATTGACGTCAGTGGGCTGGCATGGGTGTAACTGAAATTGCTCTTAATGTTCAGCACACAATCAATCTGAATGGCTTCTTGGATTTCCAAGGATGGTAGATGGCAGAGACAGAAACAAAGCCTTATGAAAAAATTTGACCAAGACTTGAGTAACTACTATCCAGAGAGAAGAGAGATGAGGGGAAGGGAGGAGAGGGAACAAAGGAGGTATGGGTATTTGATAGTTCTTTATTTTATCAATTAATTCCTGACCTAATTATTTATAAATGTGTACACAGTCACATGCATACAAACTCCTTTCTTCTGTTTAACATTTTGATTAGTACTAGTCACTGCATATACACACATATGGGGATGCAAAATCATGGCATCTTTCTAATAATGCATAATGCAGTGGCTGATGCATATATACAGAATGATGCAATGCATATACCTATGCATTACACTATTCACAAAGAAGACCTTGCTCCTAAAAAATAATACAGTAGCTCAGTAGCTAAAACTGTATTGCTACATTACATATCCCTTAAGTATTAGGATTGTGGGACAAAAAAGCTAATTTTAGTCAAGAAGCATCATATGTTGTCTGAATTCCATGACTAGACTGTTGCCAGTACTCAAAGCTGGTGAGCATAAAGAGAATTTGGATGGCCCCATTACAGCTCTGTAGTTTTTAGACAAGCCCTTAATGGCACTGAAACTCTGGATAATAGAAGCATTTGTTAAGTCCTAGTACTTTCTATTCAGTCTGGTACTCAGCTGGCAAAAGAAAGCTGTGGGAATACTATGTTACACTCAGTAAATTCTAAAAAGCAAACAAACAAAATTTTATCTCAGGGCTGTGCATCTGCTGGTATCAGCAGGACACATTGGCTGTGTTTATAGAGAAAGTAAACAGGTAATTGGACTTCAATGAAGTACTTCAGTGAAGTACTCTGATGTGATTTTTTTAATAAATATTTTATTTTACAGTGAAAGCATGATTAAAAAAAGCATCTTTACTGCATGAAATAGGAGACTGGAAATATGAGTGCTGAGTTGGTTTAGTCTTGTATTTATCACATAAAATGTGGTAAAAATAACTACTGAATTATGCAAGAAAATAACTTTTAGTAATAATCTGTAGTCATTTTCAAAATTCTAGAGAAGTATTGAGGCCTGTGTGTGTGTATAATGTGGTACAAATGCACTAAGAAGCCTACTCTAGAAACCTGGGGTTTTATTTTATGTTAGTGGACAAAGAGCAAAGAGCTTCTACAACCCTTATTCCAAATACACAAATATTATTACTTGAAATAGATAGTACTTATTGCTGCTTTTACTCAAGTATTATTTTCACTGAGAAAATCATAACTGTGCTTCCTTTTTTTTCCATCAGTTTTCCTCTTTTGTGATACGGTTCTGCATAGTATCCTGCACTGTATACAGTTTCTAGGTGTTCCGGCCACTGCTGACAAAACCTAACCTATCATCTGTTTTGTATGTAGCCTGCTAAGTTTACCAGGAAAAGGTAAAGACAATGAACTTTCCTCCATGACGAGGGTAAAAAAAGTGCTTTTGGAGGAAATATCCCTTCCTTTTTCAATGATCTTGCATGTTATTCTTCCTACATTGATACGCTGTCAGGGCTTTTTATTAAAGCTAGAAAATTTGGCATGGCTTTGCCTCAGATCTGAGTGGATTGTTCATACATCTCCATATGTGCCAACTGATTTATCATGCTTGAGTTTTTGTGTCCTTGACATTTACATCTTAAAACAGCCTGAAATTGCACAGCACTTCATTGCAAACATGGAGGCATGTCCCTGCAGACTTCAGTGTGGGTTTAATGGTAAGAGCAAATAGCTGTAAAGCAGCATAATAGCACTCTTCTCATACATGTTGTATTTGTAACTCTGGAGATGTATTGTTTATGATAGGTAGGTATCAACAATATAATAATTAATGTCAATCACATTCAGATTATTTTTCTTATAGTCTGTTTCGTGGCAGGATTCAGCACCAGCCTGACAAGGGGAAGGTAGGTGACTCCAGCTGTAGCAGCCACAGAATATGTTAAATACTGTGCTACATTATTTTGTAGCTTCCATTCAACAGGTGAAGTCTTAGTCTGTCTTGATCTAGAGTGGTGAACTAGCTAAAGCCCAATTGGAGCTAAACTTGGCAAGGGATGTTAAAGATAATAGGAAGGGATTTTATAGGTATATAGCAGCTAAAAAACAGACTAAGGACAATGTAGGCCCCCTCTGGAAACTTTTGGGAGAACTGGCTACACAGGACTTGGAGATGGCTGAGGTTCTGAATGGCTTCTTTGCCATGGTCTTCACTGGCAAAGGCTCTGACCACAGCACCCGAGTCTTGGAAGGCGGACGCAGGGACTGTGAAAACCTAGACCTTGGGCCCCCTGTACATGAGGATCTGGTTCGAGACCATCTTAAGAACCTGAATGTACACAAGTCCATGGGACCTGATGAAATCCATCCGCGGGTCCTGAAGGAGCTGGCAAATGAAGTTGCAAAGCCACTGGCCATCATATTTGAAAAATCATGGCAGACAGGTGAAGTTCCTGATGACTGAAAAAGGGAAATATAACCCCCATTTTCAAGAAGGGAAAAATGGATAACCCGGGGAATTACAGACCAGTCAGTCTCATCTCTGTGCCTGGCAAAATCTGGGAGCAGATTCTCTTGGAAGGCATGCTAGGGCACATGAAAAAGAGCAAGGTGCTTGGTGACAGCCAGCATGGCTTCACTAGGGGGAAATCCTGCCTGACCAATTTGGTGGCCTTCTATGATGGGGCTACAAAAGTGATGGACGGGGTGGAGCAGTTGATGTCATCTACCTGGACTTGTGCAAAGCGTTCGACGCTGTGCAAAGTGTCGACACATGACATCCTTGTCTCTAAATTGGAGTGTCATCAGTTTGATAGGTGGACCACTCAGTGGATAAAGAACTGGCTGGATGGTCACACTCAAAGAGTTGTGGTCAACGGTTCAATGTCCAGCTGGAGACCAGTAACGAGTGGTGTCCCTCAGGGATCAGTGTTGGGACCAGTCTTGTTTAATATCTTTGTCGCTGACATGGACAATGGAATTGAGTGAGCCCTCAGCAAGTTTGCCGATGACACAAAGCTGTGTGGTTCAGTTGATACGCTAGAGGGAAGGAATGCCATTCAGAGGGACCCTGACTCACTTTGTGAGGTGGGCTGATGCCAACCTCATGAAGTTTAACCATGCCAAGTGCAAAGTCCTACACCTGGGTGGGAGCAATCCCAGGCACAGCTACAGGTTGGGCAAAAAGGAAATTCATTATAGTCCTGCGGAGAAGGACTTGGGGGTGTTAGTCAATGAGAAAATGAACATGAGCCAGCTTCAGTGTGCACTCACAGCCCAGAAAGCCAACTGTATCCTGGGCTGCATCAAAAGGAGCGTGACCAGCAGGTTGAAGGAGGTGATCCTGCCCCTCTACTCTGCTCTCGTGAGACCTCACTTGGAGTATTGTGTGCAGTTCTGGTGTCCTCAACATAAAAAGGACATGGTGCTGTTAGAACAAGTCCAGAGGAGGGCCACGAGGATGATCATGGGACTGGAGCACCTCCCGTATGAAGACAGGCTGATAAAGTTGGGGCTGTTCAGCCTGCAGAAGAGAAGGCTGCGTGGAGACCTCAGAGCAGCCTTTCAGTATCTGAAGGGGGCCTACAGGGATGCTGGGGAGGGACTATTCATTAGGGACTGTAGTGATAGGACAAGGGGTAACGGCTTGAAACTTAAACAGCAGAGGTTTAGATTGGATATAAGGAGGAAGTTCTTTACTGTGAGGGTGTTGAGGTACTGGAATGTGTTGTCCAAGGAGGTAGTGAATGCTCCATCCCTGGCAGTGTTCAAGACCAGGTTGGATGAAGCCTTGGGTGATATGGTTTAGTGTGAGGTGTCCCTGCTCATGGCAGGGGGGTTGGAACTAGATGATCTTAAGGTCCTTTCCAATCTTAACTATTCTATGATTCTATGATTGTATGAAGTGGGAGGGAATGGGGAAGTAGGAGCAATCAGGTATATCAAAATGGCTTGACTTCTCTAAATCTGTCCAGTAAAAGACATCTTTTGTATCAGCAAAATAATCTGAATTGTTAGGTAACAAGAAAGGAGACTACAGAAATATTTCAAAGGACCATTTTGGTCCTGTTTGTGAAAAAGGATTATAAATAAAAATCTATCTATCTCCATGGTAGACAAAAGGAATGGAGTGACTTTCTAGGATGGTCTTAGTTTGAGATCACAGCTCTGAGAAGCATTACAGAGACAGGAATACAAAGTCAGTGCCACTTTAAAGGACTTGGCCAGATTTACAGAATCACTTACTGTAAATCTCTGATGGAAGGAAACACTAAGAAGGCAAAAACAGTCTCCTGGCATCTAGTAGGCCCTACAGTCCCTGGAAAAAAAATACTATTTGTGCTAACATGATTTACAGGATGCCATTAGGATTGATACTGTATGCTAGAAAATGTGATACTAAGGTTGTGATGATATTCATGACAAGAAGAGGCCAAATGCATTTATAAACTGGGGCCAATTAAAAGAGAAAGAATCAGTTCTGTAATAATATTCTATAAATACAAATGGATGTTATTAATCCTGCATGTGTTGCTGGTACAGAGAGATCACTGGAAAATGCTACCATGCTTTGTCAAGAATCAATATGCTAGTCCTGTTTCGAAGACACAGGTGTAATGCTAAGCCGTAAATAGCATATTGGCTGTCAAATAAGAATGTTATAGCTTGCAGTTAGAAAACTAAACAAAATTCCCTTGCTTTCACAAGCTTTTACCATGCTTCCATATGTAATGCTACCAAGGTTTTGCTAATGTTTAGAGCTAGATATATAGTATGCTGAAAGTAACTTCCTCTCTAAAGAGTGGAGGTGGTTAGTCTTTCTGAAGAAGTCAAAGAGGATCAGGAATATGTATGTTTTTTCTACCTCTGAACTCATTATGGTCAGTTTTTGACTGCCTTCCAATTTGAGATTCTTTATGAAAATCTCTGGCTCAGCAAAGATTTTAGAGATTAGAGAACACAATTATAAAAGCAGTTATACAGAAGAAATAAATTTTAAAAGTAATTGTTCTACACAAGAACATAGCAAATGTATAAATGTATATATGTATATAAATGTATAAATGTAAAGGAAAGGTCTTTTCCTTTCTGTGCAACTTTAGAAAACATGCCTAATTCTTATCTTAGTTTGTCCATCAGTGATTCCATTGTTCTAGAAATTCAGTTTTGCTTCTGTTTCTACAGATTTCAGGCTAAGTATATAGTTGCAAGTTTCACATATTCTGTATTTTCTAGTACTTTAGATATTAAGGTTCAAGAAAGGATTATAAAACAAGTTAAAAGCTGGCTGGCTGCTGGGTCAAAAGAGTTGTGCTGAATGGAGTTAAATCCAGTTTATCCCCAGGGCTCTTTGTACTTGGGGCTAGTTCTGTTTAATATCTGTATCAATGATCTGGATGACGGGATCCAGTGCATCCCCAGTAAATTTGCAGACAACACCGACCTGGCTGGGAGTGTTGATCTGCTGAAGGATAGGGAGGCTCTGCAGAGGGATCTGGATAGGGGCTGGATCAATGGGCCAAGGCCAGCTGCATGAGATTCAACAAGGCAAAGTGCCAGGTCCTGCACATGGGTCACAACTCCATGCAATGCTGCAGGCTTGGGGAAGAGTGGCTGGAAAGCTGCTCAGCAGAAAAGTTTCTAGGGGTGTTGGTCAACAGCAATCTGAACATGATCCAGCAGTGTGCCCAGGTAGCCCAGAAGGCCACTGGCCTATATCAGAAATGGCATAGCCAGCAGGCCCAGGGTAGTGATCACCCCCACTATACTTGGCATTGGTGAGGCTGCACATTGAATCCTGTGTTCAGTTCTGGGCCCACACTACAAGAAAGACATTGAGGTCCTGGAGTG
This sequence comes from Melopsittacus undulatus, assembly GCF_012275295.1. NCBI lineage: Eukaryota > Metazoa > Chordata > Aves > Psittaciformes > Psittaculidae > Melopsittacus > Melopsittacus undulatus. The sequence continues at coordinate 59,854,992 of NC_047528.1, read as the reverse complement.
GGTCCAAAGAAAAGCAACAAAGCTGGTGGAGGGTCTAGAGCACAAGTCCTATGAGGAATGGCTGAGGGAACTGGGGTTGTTTGGCCTGAAGAAAAGGAGGTTCAGGGGAGACCTTACTACTCTCTACAAGTAGCTAAAGAAGGTTGTAGTGTGGTGGGTGTTGGCTTCTTCTCCCAAGAAGCAAGCAATAGGACAAAAGGAAATGCTTAAAGTTCCGCCAGGAAAAGTTTAGATTGGATATTAAGAAAAATTTCTTTGTCAAAAGGGTTGGCAAGTGCTGGAACAGGCTGCCCAGGGAAGTGGTGGAGTCACCGTCCTGGGAAGGATATAAAAATGTGTAGAAATAGCAGTTACACACATGGTTTAGTGGTAGACTTGGCACTGTTAGGCTAACGGTTGGACTGGATGGTCTTAAAGGTCTTTTCCAACCTAAGCAATTCTATGATTATTAGGGGACCATTTCCTTCATGGTAACTTATTTTATAGTGTCTCGTACCAAATCCACAGATTTTGGTTGCATATATGGCTTGATTTCAACCATGTTTGACTAAAACTAGATCACTGAGTTCAGTTCAGAAATTTCTGTTTGTTCTGCTTGTTGCCTGAAGAAGAAGGACCAGGAACTGCTATTCCCAGTAAAGCTCCAGCGTAACACAGAAGGCAGTCAGGCACACCCCTGCATGCCAATTCAGGTAAGGGCCCACTGTGAGGAATTCTTAAAGCCAATCAGGCCAGACCCTTCAAGCACGAAGAAGAGGAGGTCTAATGCATTAATATCCTAACCATTGCCCTGCTGGAACAGATAGACTTTAGTCTGTCAGTTCATAGCTATTTAAACTATGAAAAAAAGTGAAATTCAAATCCTGTTGCTTCAAAGACAAAGTGAGCTTGATACTGCCTGATATGTCATGCCAGAATAGCTGACATGCAAATCAGGATCCAAAACATTTGCTCTTTTACGCCCAGCCAGGTGCAGGCAAGATCAAAGAGGCCCCTAAAATCTTTGCTTTTATTGAGGGGAAATTGGGAATTTGTCCAGAGCTTATGAAAGGGCAGAGAGGACCCTGAGTAGAGAGATGGGCAAGAATGCAAAAGACATGCTGATAAAAAAATATCCAGAAACCTTTTTCTTCACCCAAATGATACTTCTTAGTTAACATTGCATCACTGAAATTCTGAAGAATATTTGATTGACATCTTTGATATGGTGATGAGGTCTCTCACAGCTTCATCTTCAAAATTATTCAGAGTATAAAGGACTGGCATACAGGGGTCTTTGTGTACCATAGGCCATAGGCTATTTCTTTTGCTTGATACCAGCTGTCCTAGGGAGTCAGCATAAGTGTGAAAGTTGACTGAAAGACTGTTTTTTTTAACTGATAGACCACCAAGAGAAAGACACAAGGAAGTAAGATAAATGTTTTTGTGTTATAAATTAAATTTTTAACTCAGTTCTTATGGAGGTCAGAATAGGTATATTTTGCTTACTGTTTCTTTTAAACTAACAAGATTTGCAGACTTTCAATAAACATTCACTTCAGCAAACCATTTGAATAATACACTTGGTATTTTGGATTATAAGAACAGTTTCAGGGCTGAAACAGCACTCAATTTCTAACAGGGTTAGACCATAAAACCTTAGATGCTAAACCTTGGTGTCTCCTTCTTGGCATTAGAAAAAAGCAACAGACAAAAATTGCTATCTCTTCAGTATCTTGTTTCAAGAGCATGCGCTAAAGGATAAAAATAAGGATGTAACCAGCACTAACACAGGATATTATACTAAAAATACTTCCAAGCATGCACTGAAATTTGCTAGACTTGTCTTGTGACAAGGAAGAGCACAATGATAATTAGGTTCTATGGTAGCTGCCTAAGAATAGGCTTTTAATGTAAAAATCAATCAATGGTAACAAATAGTATTCATCCAAATCTGCATTATATAAGCTTTTATTTAACACACGAAATCTATGAAAATACACTAGAAATTTCAACAAGTTCCTAACATTTTTTTCCCTTTATCTATAAAGAGGTACTTCAATGTTCCACAATATTTTTATTTTTTTGTATCATTGCTTTGAGTGTACTTTGTCTTAGAATGGCACTCTGGGGCAGAGAAAGTGCTTTTCCCTTCACTTGCCAAAGAAAACCAAGAGCAAACATCCATGGTGCATTTCATGTGTTGTGTCTTAATTTTAGACAGACTTCCCATACTGGTTAAATGCAAGTGCATACCACAACATGAAATTTGGGAGTGCAGTTTTGACTTTCCTAAGTTTAAGTGTCTGCACTCTAAGACTTTCCATCTGAAAAGGGTGTCTGAACTCCTATTACATTAATGAAGAGCCAGTCAGTGCAGGCAGGGAACTCAGGGAGGCTTCCAGTTGACCAAACGTGTTTCCTTTAGGATGAGATAAATTCTCTGCATGCACTTGACTATACTGGCTCATTGATTTAACTAAACTTTAAACACCTGTCTATATGCAGTTTTCTGCTGTAGACACCTAAGGTTTGATCAACTTGAACTCTGCCCCAGGTAAACTGCAGGGCAAGCTGAGGGAAAAAGTAGAACTAGGCCTTAAAGCAACCCACCCAAAGTCCAGCATCACTGTGTCCTGGCTGAGTCTGCAATGATACTCAGAAACAGCCCTACTCAGTGCATCATGTGGCCCTCCATCACACGTGGCACAGTCAGGGTCGGTAGGTAGCCTTGTCCTTTGAACAAGGTGATCACAGGCCAAGTACTGAGCTAGGCAGACAAAAAGAATGAAGTACTGTCAGGAAGTATTCTGGCTATTACCCCACCCTCTGCCCTACGGGATAATGTAGATGTAAACAGTGGTTCAGACCAGATCCCATGGGAGGCAGGCCCTGAATTCCTTTGGGATTTTGTGTCTCCACATGAATTATTACAGGTTTTGTAGGAAGTCTTTGAGGCAGAAAATATAAAACCTCTGGCATCTCAAATCTTAGGCTAATGTTTTGACACATAGATCATCCATGCCAAAGTGTCTCATAAATATTTTTTATTTTTATGAAGTACATTAACATATCAATATAAGGTTAAGAAATTAAACTTGACCTGGCTGTTAACTCTTTACCTCTGTTTTCATTAAACCAGGAATCATTTTGAATTCTGCCATTTTATTAAGGAGCATTGAAAAAAAAGAAAATACCAGTGAAGGAAGAGAGACAAAGTTATTGCCAGTTTCAGTTTAATTTCTACTGGAAAAATACTTCTTATATTGTGCCTAAAGAGGAGACTATTAGAACATACCTGAAACTTTAGAAGATATTAAGTTAAATTACTGATTTGTTTTCAGTGATGTTTGTACCTTTTCCTACTTATCTGATTAAGTCTAGAAGTGTATTTTAAATAGACTTGAATATATTCTGCATTTCTATTTCCTTCATCTGCAAAAGGATATTAGACTAGATATAGAGAAGGATGACAAGAGTGACCCAAGGTATGGAAGAGGTTGTGAAAATAGATCAGGACGCTCAGTTTGCATGAGAGATGACTGGGTAGTAAAATCTTTTAGAAATCATGCATGACAATAATTTACCACTGAGTAAAGGTTGGTCAATCTAGGAAAAAAGGCAACATACCCTAATTTTAGCAAAGGTGGACAGAAAGAGGGTACACTTCTGGCTTAGGTTGGGACAGGCATGGACAGATGACTGTGAATTTGACGTGTGACTTCAATGCAGTAGAAGATGACACGGGTGTTTTGTGAAGTTTAGTTCATATATGTTCTATCACATAAGGCAGATGTCAAAAAATGCTTATAGCATTAGAATGTGCAGCAATGTGAAGAGATATTTGGAAGCAACTTGTGTTATTTTACATGATCTGTATTCTTGAGGGTCTTAGCTGCCTTCCCATTTCTATTGCTAAGGGTCTCCTGCTGGCCCTTCTGGACCCTGCCTTTCCCTCCTAGCTGTGTGCTCCTCCCCCAAGGATAGACTCTATCCTTTTCCCCTGGTGCCCCTGGCCCTGGTGCTACAGTTGCTTCATACTGTTATTCCCACATCCTCACCCTGGAAAACTGTGAGTGGTGTGGTGGTGCCATGTTCTTTTGCCGAGTGACCAGCATTGGCCAGGACTGACCCCTTCATGCCCCTATCTCGTGCCCCATAGTTGTAGCAGCTGGCTGACCCAAGGAGACCCACCACTGACTGCACAAAAACTACTCAGCATCCAATGTGAACCCCAATTAATGCTGACAACAGCATACACAGAAACAATTGACAGGGCTTGGGTCAGGTCCTGAGGTCACCTGGAGCATTACATTAGAGCAGGAAAGTAGGCAGTTCCAGCTGTCCATAGGAGGATGTTCATCAAAGGATGGATCTGCTCTCCCTTCTTTTCTTAGCTGGCCACTGGGAACTGTTCTGTCTCCCTGTCACTCTCCCCAAAAAGTAGCATTCATCAAGAGAGCTACTGTATGCTCTCAGCTGTGAATAATTGCTCTGCTAACAAGACTTTGTGCACGTGAACCTATTCCAGCATCCTCTGTGCAACAAACTTAAATCATTGTCAGTTTAAGAGCATTTTAAGTCAAGATTCTTAGAGGTTTTGACTTTGCCTGTGCTAAATACATTCCATGATATATCGATGTCCTAATTATTGAGAGGGGAAAGAATTGCTTTTAAAGCTTTCATCTAATCAATTTTTCTCCTGTGCTTTTACATGAATTCATTCCTAATTTCACAATCAAGTCTAACTGATTTCTGATTTTTTGTACAGGAGGAAATATTGTCTTCACTTAGCACTAGGAAGAGGCAGTTCCCTGTCTTCAGTTAGGGAAGAAAGAGATGTAAAAACTATTCCTTCCTGGGTTGCTTGCCTGGCTGGAATTAGAAGACCAAGTCTATCATTTTCCCTGGCATTGTCTCAGAAAAAGCTAAATCCCAAAGAAGTATAAATGTGCAGGGTACATACAGGTTAAATCTATTCTCAGAGTAATTTTATGCTGTCAGCACTGATTTTTTTACTTACTTCAGAAGTCACTGGGTATTTAGATCACTGGAAATTGTATTTAAAATCAGGTTTGTGTGATAGAAGCTCTATAATACGCATAACAGGGTATTGCTGTAGAGTCTTGAACCAAGGCATCTTGATTTTATCTCCTCTATTAATAATGAATCTTTTTTTCTAATGGACAAAATTTGTATTGTTGTTATAGGAATGTGTAAACTTGGCCATTGTGAAGGCTGTAACCAGCCACGTTTCTGATGGATAAGCTTATTTTCCTAATATTTGAAAAGGATTGTATTTGAAAACCTATGATATGTAATAGAGTAGGAAATAATCACATCTATTGTTATGTAATGTGCAGTTAGTTTTGTATATAATATCAAACCTAATTCTTCATTAAATCAGGTCACTCCTGTACTATCAAATCTAAACTGATATTTGAGAGAGTGGTGGGGTTTTTTCAGGACAAATAAACATGTTTTTTTTAATATTGTTTTTAACAAGATAAAAAGAGATTTAATTCCTCCTCCATGAGAGAAAGCTGGTATTATTTTTTTTTATTGGATGTATTATTTAAAACTGGTCATGCCCATTAGAAAGACTTAAAATCCAACAAATGACAAATGCAACAAAATTAATTAATTTTAATAATTTTACTTTAATATAATAAAATTATTCAAGTTTTTGTCCTGTCCACTACAACTGCTACACAGCTGTCTAGCATGAATAATATTCTATAGACATCTGTAGCAGTTAAAAGCAGATAGGAATTATGAAAGCCATACCAAAATGATGAAACTAATGCTAATTCATTTCATATAATAATGCAATGAGAAGTGACAATTTGACCATGCATTTTAACTGAGTACTCATTTTTGCTTGTAATTTCATGTGAATATCCATTCAAGTGATTAAAGGAGAGCACTGTATAGAGCAGCCTGTAAAATATTTGGTCTGCTGTAACAATATTTTAAGAAGAATTTTAGTTTGCATTTTAATTCATGCTAAGTGTCAGTCCACTGCACGATATTTTAGCTGGTATTTGCCATTTTAGTCTTTTTCCTAATATACATTTTGTTTTCCTGTGTATCGTACAGATGTATGTTCTGTATCACTGAGCTGCATATGATCATCAGATTTCTGATCTAGATATTTGTCACATACATAAAAGTTGGTTTACAGATCAAACAGCTTCAAGTTATTGCCCTGCTTTAAAACATTCTGCTGATGATACAGTTCTGTCCAAATTAGTGTTCCTTTGTGACATCCTAGGGCAACTTTATTTCTTTGCACTGAGAACTTCACATCTTGGTTGGCTTAAACACTAACACAATCCAAGAAAATTACTGCATATCTTTGTAACTCCAGAGGTAAAGCTGAGCCACACTGGAATGGTACTATCTGGAATGAAGTCACAGAATCATTTAGGTTGGAAAACACCCCTTAAGATCATGAAGTCCAACCATTAACCTAGCACTGCCAAATCTACCACTAAATCATGTCCCTAAGCACCATGTCTACAGGTCTTTTAAATATAAGTCATTAAAATAAAAGTGGTTTAAAGTGGAATACAAATAATGTTAGCATTACAGTAGCATACCTGTCTTATACACATTGTGTGAAAGAAGCATTTCAACTGACCTTTGCAATGCCTTTGTGTGAAGGCAATTAGGAAATCATTAATGTAACATAGAGGAATTACATGTTCAAGACATAGCTGTGCTTAGAGTTATTTAATGCATACTACTAGTTACAGCCACCACTAACATAACAGCTCAGTCTTGATACTAATTTAATATTAACATGATATGGTTCTCTTTTCCCCTCTTACACATTTTCCCTATTCATGTTTAGTACATGAATATATCCAGTCAATATAATTTCAGCACTCAGCACTTTGCAGGATGAGAAGCCCTTTCAAAGAAACATTGACTTTCTATGGCAACAGAGTGAAAACGAGGCTCCCCCTCCTAGCTGGAACCTTTAGGTACAACAGTTAGGATAGTAACAGTAATGATCACCTTCGTCTGACTTCAGCAAATTCCATACCATGCATTCAATTTTCTGACATGGAACTGTTGAACCATTAGGAATAAAAAATAAGCCTGTATATTGAATTTGTGGATTTTCTTCATTGAAATACGGATATTTGGCTACTGGTTTATTGGCAATTAGATCCAACATAAAGAAACATATTTCAATATATTATCAAGGACTAATGGGATTGGAATTGTGTGACTAAATCTAGTTTTTTGAAGTCCAAACTCAAGCCATGAATTGATCTTTATTTGGCAAAATTGTTTCATCATGGGAATATGGTTTTAGAGGAGAAAAGGAATGCATTGCACCTTGTTCCTGGTACACAGTGGAGACAACCCAAAAAATTGCTGCATACTGTATTTTTTTTCTTTGATACCTTTTCCATACTGGCAACTTTTTAAAGGCATGCAGTTATACAGATACCTATAGTGAATGGTTGGTACTTGTGACTGTGTTTCTAGGTAGGAGTAGATGAGCAACAGGAATGCTTATGTCTCTTACAAAAAAGCAGGATCTCCCTGGGTTCTGGAAACTCTTGTGGAAACTGAGAGCTAGAACTTAGTGTTCTTACCTGCAGTACTGCTATTCCATCAGAAAAGGACATAAAGTGTTTAACCTGTGGAAACTCCTGCAAGTACTGGCCCCCATGACAGAATTTTCCCTTTAGTGGAAAAGAACAAGGTGGTCCTTTGGGGAATTTCTGCCTTGTCTTATGAGTCAACTTGCTGAGTTGACAACTTATTTCACTATATTTACAGTGACATTAAATAAGGTCATTCAGAAAATGTAATGGTACTGGTGTTAAGATAAGCTAACCCTGATGTATATTGCAATATTAAAATAGTCCAAATTAAAGAATTGTGTTACTTATTCAAGAATTAAAGAATTATGTTACATTTAAGGATGGAAAACTAAAATCTCTGCAGTTATTATCACTGATAGGCCTTGTTCTGTGTATTTTCAGACTGAGGTAAGATCTCTGAGTAATGTAACTGCCCTGGAGTAGTGTCAGGGGGTGTGTGTGAAAGGATACATATTTCAGAATAGGCTTTAACACGTCTTCTTCCAAAATATATAAAATAGATATATAGACCTCACTTGGAGTAGTATACCTCACTTGCAGTACTGTGTGCAGTTCCAGTGTCCTCAACATAAAAATGACATGGAACTGTTGGAACAGGTCCAAAGGAGGTCCATGAGGATGATCAGGGGACTGGAGCTGCTGAGAAAGTTGGGGCTGTTCAGCCTGGAGAGGAGAAGACTGCATGGAGACCTCATAGCAGCCTTCCAGTATCTGAAGGGGGCCTATAAGGATGCTGGGGAGGGACTGTAGTGATAGGACAAGGGGTCATGGGTTCAAACTTAAACTGGGGAAGTTTAGAGTGGATATAAGGAGGAAGTTCTTTGCTGTGAGGGTGGTGAGCACTGGAATGGGTTGCCCAAAGAAGCTGTGAATGTTCCATCCCTGGCGGTGTTCAAGGCCAGGTTGGATAGAGCCTTGGATGACATGGTTTAGTCGCTGCCCATGGCAGGGGGTTTGAAACTAGATGATCTTAAGGTCCTTTCCAACCCTAACTATTCTATGATTCTTTCAAAATCAAACCATCATAGTCATGGGAAGCCGTTCAGAATTAATTTAATGCAAAACCTTTCTTATTAGTTTCAGACTTTCAGCAGCTGGAGCAGGACGTTTTTATTTTTTATGAGCAATTCTCATTCTAAATGAATGGAATGTGGATCAGTGTTTCCATATTAAGAGATGATTCTGCCACAGTTCATCTTTTCCATCAATAATAAATACCTGCCACCCCTGGCAGTTAAGAAATCCAACTCATACTGTCTATTTTCAGATGTGTTTCAAAATGAGACTTAAGCAAATGTTCTTCTGTTGGCAGTTTGAATCATTATTTGACTTTACTCGGTTTGCAGATGCAAGCAGGGCATGTTGTGAATACACAAGCATTTTTACAGTGTACTTTATTAATTCTTAAAGTTAGAAATTATGTGTTCATCATCTGTCATCATCATATTGGGATGGGCTAACGGCCTTTAAGCCCTTTCTTCTCTCCTCACAGCCTACCCCATTAGCACAGACAGCCTTCATCATCATGGTAAGAAAAGTAACTGTACAATGTTTTTCCCATAGCCACGTTGGGACAGTTAAAGCCTATGCATAACAATGGATAGATTTTCCTTCCATTAAAGCATAATGATACTTCTCCTAGTCTTTTCTTAGCTCTGACAGGACAAAAGCATGACTAGTTCATCAGCTAAGTCTGTAGGAACACAGAAATGCACTTATATTTGGCAAGCATTGTGTGATGCTGCTTTTCTAATGATGGGGGCATGGGGAATGTATTTTTGATTGCTCTAAGGTTGTTTTCTAAAGGATTCCCAGCAAATACAAGCACACATATAATTCAGACTCAGTGTTGCAAGCATTTTCATGGTCCTTGGAGTAACCATGGTTTTATTCTAACAGTGACTGTACTAATTAGTACTCTCAGGGAGCAGCAAGGGCCAGCCTGCAGAAGAGAAGAATCTGTAGGGGACAGAATGGAAGTGGAGACTCCAGGAACCATGTATATCTTTAGAGGTATTCCTTATAGGAGGCTAGGTCACAGCAGAACTTGTATCAAACAGAATGACCCACATTCACCCTCTGCATAGAGAAAAACTATGCTGAAGTCCATGGAGTTGATTCAGAATTAAACATAGACAGAAACAACGTAAGGTAGAATCCCAGTGCCATAAAAAGTTAAAATAGAGTTGTATGGTATGTACCTAGAGTCTTCATTGCAGCAGCTGCATATTCCCAGGAAAATGGCCAAGGACTTTATAAGGACAGCTCTCAACTGTGCAAAACAGATGAGAACCTCTTCCTAACGGTAAATAAACTTGCTCATTTTGTGTCTGAGTCATCTCTAATTAAAGGTCTCTTAATTCTTTGTTCTTATTCTTGCCTATTTTTTTTATTAGTGAAATGTAACAAGTATATATAAATAATTTTAAAAGATAAAATAATACATATCCAGAAAAAAAGATTCCTATTTTTACAGGGAGGATCTAACATCTGACAAGAATTCCTTCCTGAGCTTTATCTGTAATGGTATTGTTATCAGTCAGCTTTTTTGCTTTTTCTCGTGTGTGCACACAGCTGCTCTTCAGAAGATGGTAATTTCAGATCTTAAAATAACATTTCACCTACATTATTCATCACAGCTGTATGAAAATTCACATGAGGAGAAGTACATTTGTAGTGATGTGGAATGTTGTGACATTTATGCTGTGGGTTAGCATGTGTATCAGAAGGTTTCAGAAACTACTTCAGCTGTAGGAATTAAAAGGAATGACCATAAATCTTGTGATGGAGAAGCTAATGGTGGTATAAAAGGACATACTCTCCAACTACTCTGCAGATCTTGACTAACACAAGGACACACTATGTTACAAAAGGGAACTAACGTGTTCCTCTTTTCTGCCTGCTTCTCCAGTTGGAATCAAGGGATGTTTTTCAGCCAGAAAGACTTTGTCTGCAGGGAATTGTAAGAAATTGTAAGATTAGTAATCTGCTTTATCATGAGATGGACTATTGTAACCATCCATTTAAACTTGTTTTGTCCTGATCATGTGAAGAACCACAGAATGTTGCAGCAGAAACATACATGCAGATTGTCTGGATATATAGCAGGCTCATTGAATCTAAAGGAAGTTTGCTGTCAGAGACTTGACAGTATTAAGAGTTTGAGATGCCACCACTTAGCCTGTGGAAAGCATGAGTGTTGCTGCTGAAGCTCTCTGTGGTAATGCCTTTGCTGTCTAGATACAGACCAACTGCACTTTGAGATGCATGTACCTGTTTCTCAATGCATACTCTGCCTTGCACAATTTTGTTAGCTTGGGGCTAAACCTGGCATGATTGCTACAGAGGCTTCTTTTGCCAGAATTCCTGGCAAGTATTTCAAGGAAGGTTTTGCTTGCAATTAGCTGACAGAAGGATATAATCATTGATTACTTGCAGCAGAAAGCACAGTAATCCATTGTCAAATGGTAATGGGAAAAGGAGATGGTATTTGTGAAGAGAAAATAAGTATTATATCATAATTATTCTTTATTCTCAAATGTTTACTAAGAAGTACAAATGTTGCCTTTTTTTTGCTGGCATTTTCAGATGGCATTAAGCTATGTCTTTTAAGAAAAGTATAGGAAATACTGTTACAATGTTGTTTAAAACTATTCTAGATTTTGTTTTGTGCATCACCAAGGTGAAACTTTGGTTCTATCTATCTCTCCTAATAGGTATTTTTTGGAAAAGGCTCATGGTATGAAAATAATTGCTTCCAGATGCATTGGTTTTTGAAAGTACTTGGTAAACAAGATATCACAGAGTTAGATAATAACATACTGGGTCCTCTCTGTGGTATTGTCTGGCCTGTGTCGGAAGCATATGCTAACAGTCTGGAGCTCTGAGTTCAGAAACCACTGAATGTGGGCAGATTATGGTAAGATAGCTAAGTAGTTTCCACCCCTATCTATCTGTTCTACTTCTTTCCTGAAAGCTTGTATTTCCTTGATACGGGAAGGTAAAGAGCCTAAAAGTGCCTTTAAAATTGCATGGGCTGAAGGTGGAGAAGGTGTCTGAGGTGTCTGTATTCCTTTGTGAAATGTGTGTCACTAGACAAAAGGGAGGAAGCAACTAAAAACCAAACAAGGTCTGAAGTTCTGCACAGCCTTCGCTTCTCTTCTGGTACAGGCCAGATCCTATTTCATTTATTATCAGAACTCCTGCTGAATTTCTGTAAACTGATATCAGGGAAGAACACATTTTGTGTGGAAAAGTGCTGTAGAATACCAGTGAGGAGAATGTGACTGCGAATGACAGTGGGAGTGGTTTTGTTTTGTCTAAGTTTGAAACAGGAGAACAGGATAGGTTGCTGAAAGCAACGCCAGCAATGCAATACCCAGTATCTGGAGAACAAAATCCTTTTGTTTTCTGACCTCGGCCTCATCAAACAAACCAAGAGAAAAGTGTTATAGAGCTGGAGGAATCTGTTTACTGGAAAGAATACTGAGGCTCTAAGATGGCATCTTACAGCACAAAGGATGTTGGAACAGAACAGACCTATTCTGGAAAACAGAAGCAGCAACGATGCCCAGATTACAGCAAAGTCAATGGAAAACGAACTTGCATGAACTAAAAAGTAAACCCTGTCAATAATTTTGATTCCTTTATTTAGCTGACAGCTGTACCTAAAGTTGATCTCATTTATACTGACGTAAGATGTTTTAAGGACTGTTTCATTGACGTGCATTTAACTGTGTGACATGTCCCAGTTAAATATGCTTGTGCTTTCAAAAATGCATGATGTGTTTGAGTAAATAATGGTGAAAAACATCTCTCCAAAATAAATATTCATTTTCTATGTTGTAGACTTAATGAAGCTGTTTCTTAGTGCTTTCCTGTAATGAGCTCTGGAAGCTCCTGATCATCTTGCTGTAGTAACAGAGAGCTTCTTTAGTATTTGTGCTTTGTTTTCCCTGCCAAACAGGCTTCAATATTCTTATACTCTGTATCTTGATGTGCATTTTTTGGTATATGTAATTAATCATCTAAGTTGCGTACTTTGCTTCTTGTCTGGATAATACACTTTCAAAATAGGAAAAATATAGCGTATCATAAATAATGCATTTTCATATTAGATTCTGGTATTCACTTATTTGCATTAAGATTTATGATTTTCCTGGAATTTATGACCACTTTTGGTTGCACTATAGAATAAATAGCAGTAGCCAACTGAATTCCATGCTTCAAAATCACTTCTATTATCAGGAAAAATATAAACATATTAAGTATAAGCCTACAAATTCTATTCCAAAATATTATCAAGACTTTTCCACTGTTTTTATTCGTGTTTCTAAAAAATATGCACAAAATAACATAAGACAGAAATTTTTCCATAATAGCACAAAAGTTATAAAATTAATTTCTTGTTATAACTTCATCTGAAAAAACAGTTGTAAGTTACAAGATGGAACCCATCATCTGAAAGCAATGATACACTCTGACTTTTCATAGACCCATTTCATCCTGTGGGTGAGCTACACACACCAAAAAATTATCAACTTCAACAAAACATATGCAATAAATCATACGACCCTTCCGCACACCTGCAGAAAAGAGCTGGGTAAGCACCTGAATCTCACACGGTGTCCTCAAGATCATCATCTCAACCTCAGGCCCTTGTGCACCAGTGCAGTGAAAGCAGGTGTCCTGCACATCTCATCTTGTTCACCCTAATGTGCCATTGTTTCTTTTTGATATGATACAGTTCCTTTGGCATGTTTGACAGTGTTGTGTCCTCTCATTCACTTGATGAATTTGTTTATCTAGGAGAAATAATATCAGGATTAATTTTCTGTATTTCCCCATGCAGATTCCCAAAGGGCTGGGATATAGTGTGTTGATAGACTCAAGGGATCAACCCAGTTGAAGAATACAACATTTTATCAGGCATCTAAGGAAACAGATGTAGGAGCTGTAAATTTTACATATTCTATAGTTAGATCTGACTTCTGCAAACTCTTTCTTAGCATCTGAAACTGAACATCCTCTTGATATTTAAATTCAGAATGTTATTGTCTCTCCTGACCAGCACAGATGTGATGAGCTGAGATCTCGGATACATGCCGAAACAGCACTGACAATTTGTTGGACTCTGAATAGGTTTTAATCCTTCAAATTTTATTTTTGTGCTCCTCTTTTCACAACCTGTTCTCCTCACCCACTGCTACAGAGTCCTGTAATTCTGGATTATATGTGGCAAAAGAATGGAATGGCAGATGGACTGCTCCATATTTAATGCCTTCAGGGAGAAGAACAACACAAGGGCTTGCAGAGCATGTGTGGTCCACCAGCAGTCTGTCAAGTCAAACCCTCATAACTATGGGAAGCTAATGCCCCAAAACTGAGAGTTGCGCAGCTCAGACACACTTCTAGTGCAAGAAAACCTGCCATTCTCTCATGAATTTATGAAGAATTCAATCTGAATATTTTGTCAATCAGAGATTTTGCTCAGAAGGCTGGAGATTTGGAAGAGAAGGCATGTGAAGAGGGATACCATCACCTCCCTGTTTCTCCCATTGTGGGAGCTGATACAGTGAATGGACACTAATAATAGAAAGACTAGATCATAGCTGTACTGAACCTGAAGCTGTGCTTCAATGGGATCTATGTACTTATTTACAGATACACAGAGAGTAACACATTTGGTATAATGATCTGTTATAGAATGTTCATACATCCCTTGTCCCCAGGTGTTGTTGCATTTTTTAGTGATTAGCATAAAATCTGTCTTCTCCATTAAAAGCAGTGATTTGGCTCATGAGAAAGGGTAATGAAGAACCCTGAGCAAGCTGCAGAGGCGGAAGACCTTTTTCCCTTCCAATATACTCTTCTCCAACTTTCAAAGCAGTCCCACTATAAACAAGACATTTCCTGGTCTTCAGTCTGTGCTGTCTGGCTAGCTCCACTTACTGGGAGAAAAGGAAAGGACTTTGCTTCTGGGCCAGTCATTAAGGCATGACACTATTTCTCCCTTAAATGAACAATAGTCGAAAGCAAGAAATGCATCTGTCTGCTGCACCAAACAGTTGGGTTTTTTTTGACAGCTGAGGTGATTAAGTGTGAGCCTGCAGAGCTCATCTGCTGCTATGATGTCTGTCTGAGCAGAAGAGAAAAAAACTGGGGAAGAGCCCATGCCCTGGGGTGTGCATAGGGAGGTTAGTCTGGTGCCTGGACAAGTCTGAGCTGCCTCTAGAGTATGTACAAGCAGTAGCAGACTCAGACAGTGGGCAGAAACCAGTAGTATGTGGTGATAGTTAATGCATCCTGTGACAGCAAAGCAAAACTGAGCAGCCCTCTTCTTCCAGGTGAGAGATGCAGTCTGCATTAAAAGAAATCAGATAGGCCCTTTATTAACTACATGGTACGTGCTCTTCTCTTCATCTCTGCTGATCTGCAACAGCCACTTCTGGTAAATGATAATGTACCTGATGATGGCCACTGGCAGGGCAGTACCACTTAAAGCAGTGCCCCTCTTTTGGGCTAGGATCCCTGTGGTGCAGACACAGGTTGCCTGAGCAAGCACGTTTTTTAGTAATTGCTAAATGTTATTTGCCTTCTGCAGTGCCACCTGGCGTCGGTTCCTTGAATGGGGATGTATTTCAAAAGTCATTTTTCACAAAGTCCTCTGATCGTTTTGTATGTAGATCTTTTGAAGGCTCAAAAGATCAACCCTGCACAACCTTTTGCACGGATACAAGCATCATTTCCCTCTGTTACTGCAGACACGCAACTGGTGATCTTCAGTGTTTGGGGGAAAAGCACATGGTCCTGCTAACTGAAGCTCTCCTCCTTTCTGCCAGGCAGATAATTTCAGTGGATATTCCACATACACCTCCTTTCATGTTCTTATGCCGTCCACCTTATAACAAAACTTATATTAGCATTACAAATTTCATGCTGCTAAAGCAGCAGTAGGTTTGTAATATGGCTTACCACTAAGTTGCTGTGTCAAACAGAAAAGGTCTTTGTGCAATAAGACACGAGCTATGAGCTGGTTTAGTGTTGTTCTGCTTTCTGAAGCAGAATATTAGATTCAGATCCTGGTGCTTGTTTTACCAAACATGATGTCTCAGTGTTTGTGTTTTACTTGTCCCATTTCTCTCTCTGCTCTGGTACTCTTGTGTTCTCAGGTTGCAGTTGTTCAGCTGCATCTCTGAAGCTATCCCAAAGAGAAATATAATCTGGAGAGCTCACCAGGAGAGATCTCTCTTGACAGTCTATAACTTGTATAACATGGCCTCATGTTTTTATTAAATTACATTACAGAAGATCAATTTGGGTTTAGACACCAGAAATCCAGAGTTTACAGATTATTTGCCTTTCCCATCATTTCCAGCTGAGAGTTGTATTTTTAAAAATGTTAGCTTCCTCTGGACAATGATGCCCATTTCGAAACAGTGATTAATTTAATCTTAAAATATAATAGGTAATTAAAATGAGAGAAAATTTATGATTAGCAGATGCACACACTGTATTAGCTGAGCCAGTACTTAGTAACATAGTTCCCTTATTACATTATTTTTCACAAACAGCCCCCTCAGAACTTTTTTCTACTATTCTGCATAAAGATATCTGGAGTCTGTCATCTGGAATTATAACTACATTAACATGTAACACACAGAGTCATTTCTCACAGAAGTAAGCCTTGAAGATCCCAACTTTGTACTGGAACAAGTCCTGGGCACTCAGTAGCCACCTCCCTGTACCCTGCTTTCCATGTAGAAGTAGCCAGTGTGCAGTGCCCAGATGTGAGTGATGCTGTAGGCAACATGCAGGGCCCAAATGTAAGCAGTGCTGTACTCCCAGGTAACCAATATCACCTGGTCCATGGGCAGTACTCTACAGCCATGCTGCAGCAAATGTCAACAGATAAGCACAGGTAAGGCTGCTATACTGTGGCACATCATGAGGAAATTTGTGATTTCTCCTAATTATCTAACCTTTTAAAGAATCAACATCAGTGCAACACAGGTAATAAATATGGGCTAGATAAATGCAGGGATGGTGTTGTATTGTCTTTGTTAAAGAATTGCTATAGCTCCCAATAACATAGGGCCTCACATAATAACAGCAAATGAAAATTGAGAACCCTGAGCCAAGGCTGAATGCATGGCAGTATTCCTGCCTCACATATGCTGAAGTATGTTGATGAGAAAATGAACATGAGCTGGCTGAAGTGTGCACTTGCAGCCCAGAAACCCAACTGTATCCTGGGCTGCATCAAGAGGAGCATGACCAGCAGGTCAAAGGAGGTGATCCTGCCCCTCTACTCTGCTCTCGTGAGACCTCACTTGGAGTACTGTGTGCAGTTCTGGTGTCCTCAACATAAAAAGGACATGGTACTGTTAGAACAAGTCCAGAGGAGGCCACGAGGATGATCAGGGGACTGGAGCACCTCCCGTATGAAGACAGGCTGAGAAAGTTGGGGCTGTTGAACCTGGAGAAGAGAAGGCTGCGTGGAGACCTCAGAGCAGCCTTCCAGTATCTGAAGGGGGCCTACAGGGATGCTGGGGAGGGACTATTCATTAGGGACTGTAGTGATAGGACAAGGCGTAACGGCTTGAAACTTAAACAGCAGAGGTTTAGACTGGATATAAGGAAGAAATTCTTTACTGTTAGGGTGGTGAGGTACTGGAATGGGTTGCCCAGGGAGGTAGTGAATGCTCCATCCCTGGCAGTGTTCAAGACCAGGTTGGATGAAGCCTTGGGTGATATGGTTTAGTGTGAGGTGTCCCTGCCCATGGCAGGGGGGTTGGAACTAGATGATCTTGAGGTCCTTTCCAATCCTAACTATTCTATGATTCTATGATATGCCAGCCTGTCCATAATTACACAGCCACACCTGTTTTTTCCCCAACTGTGAAGTCCTCGCATGATAAACATGACTACCTTTATATTAGGCAAATATATGTAGGCACCTGGAAACCCAAGGTGCCCATAACTGAATTTAGATTCCTCACATTGTATTAGACAATTCAGGAAATTTCTGATTTTCAGCTAACACTGATCTGTCAAGTATTATCTCAGGTAGAGTTTGTTGTTGAAACTCTTTGTCCAGTTGACTGTGTTAGAATTACTCAGTATAATGTTTTTCCATCTTAATTGATAAACAGCTCTGTCTGTTTTATGTTGTGCTTCTGTCCAGCAGAGGAAGTGACTGGGAAATTAAATGAACCTGCAAAGTATCCTGGTCTGGACTCTGCTTTGTTTGATTATTTGATCACATACATACTTGTCTCGTAGTGTCTGTATAAGGCAGGACAATAATCCTTGCTCTTCAGTTCTGTAAGAAATCAGAAGCAACTAAAGGCAAATCTCATTTCTTTCAATTACTAGAAACTCATTTTGGAGAAAAGATATTCCTAAATAAGATTTTTAGACAACTTTTAAACAAATACCATGCCACTGTTAGTATACTCTCTCCCTCATAAAGCAATAGTGATAACTGTAATCATAATTCAGTGAATTCCAATCTTCATACGAAAAAGTATTCTTTCTAAATTATCTGGAATATATTGTTCATTAATTTTTCTCATACTGAGGATTAGAGGTTTTTCTGACTTTTAAAATGCTTTTGGCATTAGAAAGATAATAATGACTTCTTCCTTCCAGGTTAGGAAAACTGAACAATCTGTTCATAACAAATGTATGCTGCTGGTGTGCCTTCTAGAGATGTGCTGAGTACATATTCCTGTCTTTAAATAGAAAACCGTCAAAGGATAATTGCAGCATATAAAAACACTGAAAGCATTCTAAGTAGAAAGGTAAGACGTCTCAGTAGTTCAAGTATAAGGAAAGTGTCTGGGTTATATTCCTGGGCTGGACAGATATTTCCTTTATAACCTTGGGCAAAATGCTTCATCTGTGGCTCTCCATATTTTATTCTGTATAAAATGGGGATTGTAACCCTTTTCTGCCTCAGAGAATACTAAAAATGTTTGTGCTGAGACAGAAGGTGTTATCCAAGGTGTTATAAATGGAAGCATGGGATGTGTCTACATAGGCTCTCAGTTAAGAGCTGATCTAATCACACAGAGGAAACCCAAGAAAAAGAGTCAACAAACCTCATTCTCAAAGGCTCCTGTTACTATCTGGTTGTATCTTTCATCTGCCTCTGGGAGCCTGACTCTCTGAGAATACGCTTTTAACTGCCACAGATTTTCAGGAAGGAGAAAGTATTGAGATTAGTTTCTAACCCACTGCCTATTATATTTAAGAAAATTTGAACAGTATAACACAAAAATATTTCCTACAAAAAAACTAATTTGCCACAGGGTAAAGAAATGTTCCTGCAGGTATGAACCAAGCCTGGCTCCCCTGCTAAATCTCACACTTAAGAATATCTCTAACTCCTGTGCTGCAATTTTGGCCTATAGCCCCTCTATTTCTACCAGTTCAACAGTGGTAATAATAAGATGTACCTAGAAATTCTATAGCATCTTCTAATCTGAGCATATGGGAGCATGTAGTGTAGCCTTGGATTCATAAAGACATTTAGAAGTCTAAAACCCACCAATGTTTTAATAGCCATGAGAACCCATCTCTGTACATCCATTCCTTTGTAAATTCAGGCCTTAAAAGTCACTTTCTCAGACCAATTTATTGCACCCTTATCTTAACAGAGTAGAATAGCTTCTCAACTAGGCATAGCAAAACCATTCAATAGTTCAATGCAGGAAGCAGAGAAAAATACTGTATTTTTCACTACTTTAGATACACAGGGTATTAATCATCTGGCTAGAATGCAGTAGACTTGAACACTAGGAATTGTTCTTATGCTCTTAAGAAGGCTATGGACTGAAGTTTGTTTCCTTACAAAAATATAATAATATACACAGATTCCTCCCAATATTGTGAATGAAGTCAGTGATCTCCAGAATTTAAATGGAAAAAAGCTCAGGCTGGTATGAAATGGACTTTAAGAAATGGATGATCAGCTTCATGAATACAAAGAATTCACTAAGTGAATAGAAATTTTTCTTCTAATATTTGTACAAAAATGAAGCTCAAGATGTATTCTGCAGGGGATATTGTTACCTTGACAGTCATTTTTGTGTGGAAGTATACTACATATTGTTATGAAGTGACTAATTGCTATACTCAAACCTGCAGGAAAGAAAAAGAAACTGTTTCCCTCTATTTTTAAAAGTGTTTACACTATACATTTGACACAGCTAGAGGTACAGCTAGTTTCAGCATTTTCTTCGCTAGTTCATTGGAAAGGAAAAAATCAGTATCATAAAAACTCTCCAAATACTGAGAGCAGAAAAGATCAATAAGCACTTTAAAAAGCATTAGAGAGTGAAATCTTCAGAGTGACCCCTTAAAGAGTATACACTCAGAAAACTGCTTAAATACAGCTAGTTCAAATATAACAACCACAACATGACATTTGCTTATTGGTGTATTAATGTTTTTAATATTTAAAACAAAATCATGGGAAGAATTGGATCCTCCTTTGCCAACTGGTTGCTGTCTCTTCTGCCCTGTGACAAGGATTAAAACCCAAACCTTGACCTTGAGGCTTTTAGGTAACACAGATCTGAGAGTTGCTATTGGCATGAGAAATACGCACCTGGGGAAATGAGTAAGCAAAGTAAGGTTAATAAAATGAAAACAACCCTCTGACCTTATCATTTTTAGTGAAATTAGCTAAAACAACACTAAAAAAGGAGAAAATTGATCAGAAAACTCCAATTACCTTGTCATTCCTGCTTGTATAGTATTGCAGTGCTTTGTAGAGCTTTGTTACTGGCTTACACTATTTTAATGAGTTACATTTACCTAGTGCTATTATCACGTAGAATCATAGAATGATTTAGGTTGGAAAGGACCTTAAGATCACCTAGTTCCAATCCCCCTACCATGGGCAGGGACACCCCTCAGACCAGGTTGCTTGAAGTCCCAGCCAGCCTGGCCTCGAACACTGCCAGGGATGGGGCAGCCACAACTTCTCTGGGCAACCTGTGCCAGTGCTTCACCACCCTCACAGCAAAGAACTAATTTCTTATATCTAATCTGAATTTTGCCTCTTTAAGCTTGAAGCCTCTACCCATTGTCCTGTCACTACAGTCCCTAATGAACAGTCCATCTCCAGCACCGTGAGGTCTCAACACCCCCTTTCTCTTCTCCAGGCTCAACAGCCCCAACTTTCTCAGCCTCTCTTCATACGGGAGGTGCTCCAGTCCCCTCATCATCCTCGTGGCCCTCCTCTGGACTTGTTCTAACAGTTCCATGTCCTTTTTATGTTGAGGACACCAGAACTGCACACAATACTCCAAGTGAGGTCTCACGAGAGCAGAGTAGAGGGGCAGGATCACTTCCTTCAACCTGCTGGTCATGCTCCTTTTGATGCAGCCCAGGACATGGTTGGTTTCTGGGAGGTGAGCACACACTGAAGCCAGCTCATGTTTGACCAACACCCTCAAATCCCTCTCCACAAATCTGCTCTGAATCTTCTCCACCCGCCTTGTAGCTGCGCCTGGGATTGCCTGGACCCAGGTGTATGATCTTGCACTTTGCTTTGCTGAGCTTCATGAGGTTGGCATTGGCCAAACTCTAAAGCATAAATACATCAGTACATCTGTTTTGACTGGTCTGCTACATACTATCTTTATATTCAGTATCTTATTTTAATAGTTTCCACTCCCCTCCTTTGTCTGGGGCTCAGAAAGATCAAAAAAGCCTTTGCTCTGAAGTACTGAAGCCAGATATGGTCAAAACTATTGAAAATTTGATGTTGTATACAAAATTTAACATATATTTGGAAATATTAACTCAGTCTTATTACAGAGCTTCATTTTCCAGGCTCCCTTCCAAAATTCTTGCCCTGTTTTTTAAAATGAAATCATTGTCACAAGGTGGCTTTAATTTAAAAAAAAATATTTTGACAGCGTTTTGGGGGGTTTTGACAAAATAGAAGCATTTTTGCAAAACAGTTTCACCAAATCACTTTCTGGTACAAGATGATTCAATGAGATTTCTTTACTGCAGCTCTATAACATGACTGTGACACTATGGGTGCACAGAAACCTGGAAAATGTCAGGTAGTTTTACTAAGCTTGTTGGAATGCCTGTTTGCTGGCTGCAGTTGTACTATTAACTGAGAAGATATATAATGCTGTTCTCTCCTCCGTGATCAATAATATTTAATATTGAGTGGGCTTTAGTGTGTGCCTGTCTGCATATCTTCATGTTGGAAAAGAATTCTGTTTATGGCTAAGAAGTACTGGACTGATATCAGGTCGTGGCAGCACCACCAGAGGAAACAATTGTTCTGAGAAGCAGAACATCACTATAGGTTCCAGTTTACAGGATAAGTAGTATTACATCTTGAACTGTTGCTTTACTCTGAATACTGAACAGAATTCCAAAATAGAAAAAAAATGTCCTTAGTTTTGCCCTTACATAGCTTAAATCATAGTTTCTGGCATCTCTTAAGTATTTCAAAACACAGGTTTCTTTTTTGATATAAATGCCAATTCAGTGGACCTTCTGTAGGTGTACAGCATTTTGGAACACACTTCAGGCTCTTCAGTCAACGGAACAGCTGAATTGAAGAGTTTAGAAAATGGAGAGGTGGTAGTAATATTGTGAAAGTCCCAGTAAGTAGGCTGCAATGCAGAACTAAGGCACTCAGGAGAGTCGAACTTGGATCAAACTCCCTCTTCATCTAAGGCCTACTTGTGCAAAGGGAAAAATCTACCAGAAATCAAGTCACAGCACCTCTTCCTGAAACACGCCCTTCAGAAACATGTCCTTCCTCTTCATACTGCAGACTCAACATAGCAGGGCTCTAGGCTGTTATAGGGTTGCCTATGTGGAAAATATATGCTGCAGTACAGACGTCAGATGGTGTCAGAGCCAGAAGACCCAGATGCTGCTCCTTCAGGGCTGTGATATGCTAAGTAAGGCACAGATAGTATCCTCCACTGTCTCCAGCCGCTATAATTCTTGACATACAATTCTTACATGACAAAAAAATGTCAATCTGGCACAGTGGAATGCTAGAGGTGTCAGCGTGATGCTCTACCCATGATTTGGCTGTGTCTCACCAACAGCTAGTGCTGTCTAAGGCATTGTGTCCTGTAGACATAACCATGAAGGAGTTGAAAAAACCAGAATTAACCCTAAGGTTTTTTATAAGGGTAAGAATCTTAGCATTATTACTTAAATTTAGAGAGCTTAAGACCAAAAGGGATTACAATACCCTCCAGTCTGATCTTCTGCACAACATAAATGCAACTCAGTTGCTTGTGTGTCAGTTTATATCTGCTCTAGGCCTGTAACAGAAGGCTAACTTAAAATGTTTGAGATCTGGAGAAAGTGCCATGCTCTTAAACACCTCTCTCAACTGACTGAACATCCTTATTGAATTAAACCCTTTCTTTTTTTTCCTAGCCTTATTTTTGGCAGGCTTCAACTTTAATCTCCTGCTGGATCTCACTGTACATTCTTCTGTTATAAAGCTATGTACCAGTAAAAATGTAT
Organism: Melopsittacus undulatus; assembly: GCF_012275295.1. Lineage (NCBI taxonomy): Eukaryota > Metazoa > Chordata > Aves > Psittaciformes > Psittaculidae > Melopsittacus > Melopsittacus undulatus. The sequence goes on along the minus strand of NC_047528.1, from coordinate 59,831,857 downwards.
TCTTTCTGTAGCAGCTCTAAACACAAGTCTCTTTAAGCTTCTGTGGATAAACTGAATTCCTTGTAAGTCAGTCACTGTCATATTTTTTAAAAACATGCACCTTTCTATGCTACCTTATGGATTTTACATACTATGTTTTTTTTGTTTTTTTTTTCATAGTCCAATGCTCAGATATGATTCTCTATGTTGTAAAAATGCTGGGGGACATATTAAGCTGATTTAAGCTGCACTGGAGCTGGTAAAACCACAATAACCTGCATATGTTACCAACCTGCCTTATCAGAATTTCTAAAGGGGATTGCAGGATTAATTATTTTCATTAAGAGAAAAGCAAGGAGATCTGTGAGCAGCAGAACTAATGAAGCTTCGCTTCCTCCATTTCCCAGCAATTTGCATTCCTCCTGCCTCTTTCTGATCACTTTCCACATTATCTCCAGAGCTCTTTCTCCCTTACACCTTTGGCTCTAGCATCATCCATCTATCAGGCTTGGCAAGAAAGGTTCAGAGCTAGGTATATATACTAGCTGTCCAGGGTGCGCACACCAATCAGCTGCTTTGCTAAGAGCAAACACAATAGAGATAACTAAGTTCTCCTTACCCTTCTTTTCAAGGGGGCACTAATTTGACCTTAGTACTCTCACTGACTAATTTTATTAAATTTTTCTTATGTAATATCCTTAAGAACTCCACCCCTCTAATACATTTGTTAAAAATTGGTGAAGAGATCCAAGAGTTATGAGGAGACACAGACACACAGAGTAACTGCTAAGCCTCCTCTTCTTAGGAAAAGGGGCTAGAAATGAAAGAATACATTCCCAGTAATGTAACTGTCAGCTATTACAGTGCTTCAGAAACAAAACGTAGGATGTAGTTTTGCTAAAGTTGAAAAGCTTAAATTAGTAATTGAACCTTTGCTTGCAGGCACACACAAGTGAGCACATTTTAATGGCATGTTCTTATTGTGCTGCTCTGTAATATGTTCTGATTTCAGAATGGTGACACTATTGCCACAGGTAAAATGACCCAGCACAACCAGAAAGAATTACTAATATCCACTTGAAAGCAGTAACAGGATATTTGTGAGTGACTGGATTCCCTTGGAATGTAAAAATTTGTAAAAGAACATCGCTTCCTGTTATTATTGCCGAAGTGTTGTTTTGGTTTTTTTCCCATGTGAAAAACCATATTTGCTGCTTGATAGATTAACACCTTCCATGATGGAATCTAAATCTGGAGTGACCATCAGCAGTAGTGAGCCACTGGCTTTTTGTAGGACAACAACTGTGTTTGCATCAGATGGAGAATGGAACAGAAAGTCTGCTGCTTGGTACAAAAACATGTCACACCATCTCTGAAGTCTTTCTTAGAGAATTATTAGAGCTGCAGCTTTCTTTCTCCTCTTCCTGCCTTATTCACATGGGATAAATTTCTCATAGCTTTATTAATTTTGGGTTCTACCTTACTTCTCAAAAGAGCCTAAAGAAAGTATCACTAAAATTTGAAGAGCTACAATCTGAGTGGTGAGACTATGATAGTTCTACTACAATATTCCAAGAGGCAAAACCCCATACATCCTCAATAAATTTCAGTTCTGCACTTTTCATCAAGATCAATGCAACAAGATTGCCACCAAGTTGTTATCAGTAATGCTAGTGATAAGCCACCATTTACGTCTATAACGTTCCTGTAACGAAAGGCCTGCATGTGTGTCTGCAGAAGGAATACACACAAAATCATAGCTACACTATGAAGAGATAATGAAGCCAACAGGAGCTGCCAGAATGTGTATTGCACAGCAGGAATGTATTTATATTTATATCAAAATATTTTGATTGGATATTTGTTTACAGACAGTGGGGCACCAAGCCCACCTGGCTACTCCAGCATTCAAAGCATCTCTTACAGGACAGTGCAGAGGTGGGTTAGACAGAGCTCCAGCAGCACAGCAGAATTATTACTCCAGCTGATTGGTGTGCACCCAGTGTGAATTTACTAAGTAAAAGAAATGAAAGACAGATGTCTTGTGAAGTCTGTGTCCATGTTAGGGGATGACAAACCTGACAAGCTCTGTCTTACTCACTGGAGGCCAAGACCTTCGCAGGGGACAAGCACTGCCAGCCTCAAGGCTGAGGGATGAATGTGGATGGAGTATCTGATGGACTTAATCTGATAGACTCATCAATTTATCTTGATGAACTTAAAGATTAACATTAACTTAGCTAAACTGCTTGGTGGACTTGCTGAAATTTTAACAATGTGTAGCAACTTATATATGTCTCAGATGATGACCATAGAAGTGAATAACGATTTGTTAGGGCAACAGTCAGCAAAGTACTGTTTAGAGCTGCCAAACCAGATGAAACAAGGGGGGAAAGGTAATTATGAAAAGAGGAGATCATGACCACCAATGCATAGACCACCTACCCCAGGTATACCACATCCTCAAAAGATTAAGAAAAAAAACTCTTAAAAGGGGAGATTTAGGTTGGATATAAGAAAGAAGTTCCTTCCTGTAAGATCAGTGAGGCACTGGAATAGGCTGCCCAGGGAAGCTGTGGCTGCTCCATCCCTGGCAGCATTGAAAGCCAGAATGGACAGGGCCTTGAGCAACCTGGTCTAATGTGAGGTATCCCCGTCCATGGCATGGGTTGGAACTATATGATTTTAAGGTCCTTTCCAACCCTAATCATTCTATGTTAGAATGTCAGTTTTAGTTAGTCAGTTTTAGCCAATCATAAGAGTCAATAACAATACATATGTATTAGGAGATTGAATATGTTAATGTTTGGTGTGTATAAATAATTGTGGTTTGGGAAGCTTTGGTGTGCTGGCTTTGTGGTATTACCACCTAGCACCCATCTCTGCAGACATGAAATAAACACCTTGGCCCTGTGCGTTTATTGGCTTCTTGCACACCTGGTGAAAGAAGAGAGACTTGGGACAACAGAACTTCACACATTTTTCCAGACCTGCAGGTAAGAGCCTCAAGCCATGCCAGGGGAGGTTTAGACTGAATATTAGGAAAAACTTCTCCACCAAAAGGGGGATGAGATTTTGGAACAGACTGCCCTGGGAAGTGGTGCAGTCACCATCCTTGAAGGCATCAAAACCAGTGCAGTGACATGCTTTAGCTTTAGGCTTGACAGTCCTGTGGTAATGGACTTGATGATCTTCCAAGTTCTTTTCCAACCTACTTGATTCTATGATTCATAAATACTTTGTATGGAAAAGTTACCAACGTGCCCGGACTCCCCGGGGCTGTGAGTCACAGCAACGGCAGCCACTCCACTTGTTCTTCTCTGAGGAGGAATGAGTGAGCCTGATCTCCCCAGCTTTTTGGGAAATGGATGCGAGGACGTTTCCCAAAACGCAAATGCTGTTGCAGAATGGGAAGTTTCTATTTAATTTTGGTAATTTAGGGGACACTTTCGGCCAGGGTTGGTGCGCATTGCAGGCCTTGCAGCAGTGGCCTAGGCCCAGTCGCCGCCGCGTTGCCTCAGGACAGCCAGGCCTTCTCCACCCCTGCGTGCCCTCTGCTTGGGTGTCCCGGGCTCGGCGGCAGCTCGGCCCCCTCACGGGGTTGCGGCGGGAAGCGACGTGTGTCCCTGTGTGTGTATACACGTGTGTGCTGCCTGCCCCGGAACCCCCGGGCGAGGGCCGGCGGCACGGCGGAGCGTGTTCCCGGCGGCGCGCAGGGGCATTGTGGGTGCCTGGCTGCCGCCGCCGCCGCTGCGGTTTTCGGCGGGTTCTGTTAAAATGGCGCCCTAAGGCGGCGGTGGCCGGTGCTGCCGGGTCCTTGCGCTGCTCAGCGGGAGGGGTGGGGGGGGCGCGCTTCCTCTCCTCCCTTCCGCTGTCATCCCGCCGTGCCTCCGGCTCCGCTGCCCGCTCCCCCGCTACACACACCTCCTGCCTCCCGGGCGGACATGGCGACTCCGGACCAAAAATCCCCCAACGTTTTGCTGCAGAACCTCTGCTGCCGCATCCTGGGCAAAAGCGAAGGTAACGGCTCTCTCCCGCCATCCCTCCGCCGGCAGCCGATAAAGCCGGCGGCAGCGGGGTGGGTGGAGGAGGGATGCGACGAGGAGGGTGTGCGAGCCCGGCGGGGAGAGGGGATGCCGGGGCCGGGGGACGCCGGGGACACAGAGAAAAGCGGTGCCGGCCCCGCCGGACATGACCGGCCGCCAGGGGCGTCCCCCTCGTGCCCCTGGTTGTGGCCCGGCCCGGCCCGGCGCGGCTTGAGGAGGGGTTCTGGCAGCCCCGGCGATGCGCCCCGGGCCTCTGGGCGGCTCTTCTGCTGGCGGGGTGGCAGCGGCAGCCTGAGCCGGAGGTGCGGGAGGCTGGGGAGGGCTGTGGCGGCCCATGCGCGGCCCCCTCCTCGGAGCGCATCGCTGGGTGAGGACGGCGGTCCTGCCCTGTGGGGAGCACGGCACCGCTCCCGCTGTGCTTGGGGCAAAAGGTGGCTCCTGTTCACCTTCAGGTACCTTCGCCTTCCTCCGGTGTTTGCTGCAGTCGAAGCATTGACATCCCCATGATCATCCATAGGTCCTCTGTATCTTGGTGCTTCTTTGATCCTCTAGCAAGAGTGAATCTCTTGCCTGTTTGCATAAGTTTCTGTCTGTTGCAATCAAGGCAAACACTTTTTAGTCAGAGCAGTCTGAGTTTGCAGTCAGAGGCTGGAAAGAAAGAGGTACATCTGCTAAGTCTCCTTTTTAAGTTGCTCTGTTTATAAGCATTGTTCACTATACAGTTTCATAGAATCAGAATCAACCAGGTTGGAAAAGACCTTTAAGATCATCAAGCCCAACCATTCCCAGCATTGCCAAGGCCACCGCTAAACCATGTCACTAAGGGTCTCGTCTACATAATTTGTGAACACTTCCAGTGATCGTGGCTCCGCCCTGGGCAACCCATTCCAATACTTGACCACCCGTTGGGGAAGTCATTGTTCCTCATCTCAAGTCTAAACCTTTCCTGGCCATCTTGAGGCCATTTCCTCTTGTCCTATCACTTCTTCCTTGGGACCAGAGACCAGTAACCTCCTGGCTCCATCCTCCTGTCAGGCAGTTGTAGCCATAGCTTTTGTTGTATCTATTTTCCTGTATCTATTTTTTCCTTATTAGTAATGGCTGAAAAGTAGTTTGTGTGCTTTTCTCTACCGTACCACTATTCTGGCAAGTCTCTTCTGTTACCTTTAGGTATTTCTATGACAGCAGTTAATAATTTTAATAATTGACCTGTTTAAAAGAAATGGGTTCAAATTGACTAAACCATGGCCTATATGTGAGTTACTGCTATCTTAGAAGTCTAGAAAATGAGTGACAAGGTGAAAATATATACTTGTTGTCTCTCAAATTTTGTTTCCATCTGTTGGAGACAGTATCTCATAGACATGTACACCATCCTTGTCTAAAATGGCACAGGTACAGGTATAATGGATGAACTACTTGATGGATAAGGAACTGGCTGGATGGGCATATCCAGAGAGTCGCAATTAATGTCTCAGTGTTGAAATTGAGATCAGTAACAGATGGTCATTCTCAGACATTTGTATTGGGACTGATGCTTGTCAATGTCTTTATTAATGACATAATCTGAGTGTACCCTCAGCAGGTTTGCAGATGACACCAAGCTGAGCAGTGCAGCTGCTGCTGTTGAGGGAAGGGATGCCATCCAGCGGGACCTTGCCAGGCTCAAGTGGTGGGCCTATGTGAACCTCATCAAGTTCAACAAGGACAAGCGCAAGGTCCTGCCCAGGACTGGGACAGTCCCCAGTGTCAGTACAGACTGGGGGATGAATGGATCGAGAGCTTTGTAGAGAAGGATTTGAGGGTATTGGTGAATGAAAAGCTGGACATGAGCTAGCAATGTATGCTCACAGCCTAGAAAGCCTATTGTATCCTGACATCCATAAAAAGAAGCATGTCCATCAGGTCAAGAGAGGTGATTCTCCCCCTCTATTCTGTTCGGGTGAGACCCCACCTGGAGTAATGCATTCATCTTTGGGGCCACCAGTACAAGAGAGATGTGGGTTGTGGAGTCTCCTACCTTGGAGATATTTAAAGCCCACCTGGACAAGTTCCTGTGTGATGTGCTCTAGGTTACCCTGCTCTTGCAGGGGGTTTGGACTAGATGATCTTTTGAGGTCCCTTCCAACCCTTTGGATTCTGTGATTCTGTGACCTACTCAAGCAAGTTCAGTGGAGGGCCATGAAAATTATCAGAGGTCTGCAACACCTCTCCTATGAAGAAAGACTGAGAGAATTTGGGTTGTTCAACCTGGGAAAGAGAAGGCTTATTGAAGAGACCTTATTGTGGCCTTTCAGTACTTAAAGAGAACTTAGAAGAATGACGGACGTTTTACCAAGGCCTGAAGTGACAGGACATAGGGTAATAGTTTTAAACAGAAAGACGTTATATTTAGATTGGACATAAAGAAGAATTTTTTATGATGAATATGGTAAAGCATTGGAACAGGTTGCCAGATAAGTTGTGGATGCCTCATCCCTGGAAGGCCAGGTTAAACAGGGCTTTGAGCAACCTGATGTAGTGAAAGATGTCCCTGCCATTGGCAGGAGTGTTGTATTAGGTGGACTTCAAATCCAAACCATTTTGTGATTCTGTGATTCATCTGAGAAGCTTGGAAGAGTTGGTAAAGGAGCTGGAATCCCTTTGTTTTCCCCGAAATGTTGAGCTGGGACTCCTTCACAGAAGCATCCTGTTGATAGGTTGAACTCAGTGATCTTGCAGATCTTTTCCAGCCTAAATGATTCTATGATCAACAGCTGTTGATGGCTGTGTTTTGTTTTCCAAAATCCTTTCCCTCTTCATTGCATGTCTAAGTCTTCTGCAAGGCCATAGATTTCCCATTTCCAAAATTGTCAATCTATAATAATTCTGTGACAGGAACTCCTGTTGTGAGATTTTATCAGGATGTGGTGTTTCTCTTCCCTTATCTCCCCCTTATTAATGGTAGCTTCTGAACTGTTTAATACCTCTTGTGTTTTTATGTAACCACACATTTCTTTTAGCAACTGGTCTAACTGTATATGAAAGGATATTTTACATTAGCTTACAGTTCTAAGGTACTATTATAGCTCTGCTTCTAATGCTGTTTCTTGCTTTTAATGTCGCTTTAAAACTTTTTTCTAATACAAGTGGTGTATGTTCTTACCTAAAAGCACTTCAGACTTTTTGTTACCAGAAATCTGAAATTATTGTGCTAGTTCTGCCTACAAAAAGAAATAAAAATAAAAAAAAACCCAAAACTTGTTTTATTGGAGTAGTGAAGGCCTCTGTGAGGACATTATTTCTATGTTGCCTGATCTTTTCTTTGAGATTCTTAGGTTTGAAAGGGGTTGGAATTTAAACTCAATCTAAGCTTGTTTCTAGGTATTGAGTATCTTGTCTATGTGGTACTTATAAAAGTTAAACAGAGCATGAGAATAGAAACAGAAACCTCTGTGATTGTCAGTCAAGGTATGAGTATTGAGGAGAGGTGGCTCACTTCTACTGACTCTGGATCTAGCTTTTTTTTGGCGCCATGGTTTCTATACATCTGTTTCTTCTGACTGGAATAAGAAGTTTATTTGCAAGCAACATGTGTGAAAGCAAGCAAGCAAACTGATTTTTGTTATTTTTTGAAATAAATGTTAAACCCTTTCCTGTATCAGTCTACTAATGTGACTGAAATCTCTTGTGTGTGTGGCTGATGAAAAGTGAAATTTTGCCCAACATCACAGTGAGCTGTAGTCCACCACATTTGTTCACTTGTGAGTTATCTGAGGACTTCTTTGAAGTAAAAAACTTCAAAACCAAAAACAACCTCAAAACACATAGTGTGGGTTGTCTGCCACATTTACCATCACACACATATTCTTATGCATGTGACAGGTAGGAAGTCCATCCTTATCCTGCTCTGTATTCCTGTATTATAGAGGGACTCTAGCACTGAAGGCTCACTGTTCTAACACTACTTCTCTTGAAGGTCAGCTGCAGTATGTATGTTAGTTTGTCGTTAGCTCAGCTATTGATTTAAGTGCATAGAGACTGATGAACCAAAAAGTGTATGTAAGAAGTCTCAGTCTGAAAGGTGTGCATGGTGATTGTTCCATTCCCCCCCCTCCCCCCTTCTATGTCCAAGGAATGATTAAAGACAAAGGAATTTTGTTAGTACCAGCATCTTCTGTGTGGAGGTAGATGTACATATCCCTCAGTGGTAATGAAACCACCAGACAAGTTATTTAGCATCTTACTGTTCTTCAGGCTTGTAACTGTAATTTCCTTTCAGCACAGGATAAGTCTGAAGTCTAGTATTTGATGTGGCTAGTGGTCTACATGCAGCTTCTCCCCTCCTTTTGTACTAGTGAAGGTAGGCAGCTTCGTATATACATGTTCTCTTTTTTGAAGCAAACTTTACAAGTTGCAGTTTAGTTTTTGGTAAGTAATTTATGACGTTTAGTTACTTGTATAGAATTTAGTGGAAAAAAGCTTAGATACTTGAGGGATCTTTAAATTTAGCAGAGAAATTTCTAGTAAAAAAATTGTAACAAGAAACTGAGGCTAGGTGCAAAGAGCCATCTTTAACCATTTGCGTAGTTAGCCTGCTGTGAATGTCTTGAAATCCTAGCTTTTGATACCTTCCTGGAATCAGTGCTCTAGTAAAATACAATTGGGTGAAGTGTAATGGGTAAGTAATAGAAAGGAGTTTAGATATGATGATCTAATGGTTCTCCCTGCCTGCACGTTCCCCGAATTTGTACTTCAGAATGTTTGTTCTACTTAGCTATGTTCCTTCTCAGCACTTTATTATGTTTGTGAGGAAGCTATGGCTTCAGAAGGAGCTGAAGGAGTCTGTTTATGTAATGTCTGTATCATAATAGTGCACTTAGAGCTAATGTGGTTTGAGTGGTCTTAACGCTGCATCCATGTCTACATCCTGCAATCCCATGCCTGAGCTCCTTTGTAAACCCAGCAGACAGCAGGCTTCATCAAAGATTCTTTCATTTCTGCCCATGATGACCTTAGGGGGCTTTCCAACAACATAAATATTGTTAAAGATTCATGTTGAAGTGAATTTGTGCTATGATGGAATGTGACTGCAGAGTCTCCCGGTGGTGGAGCTATCCTCTCTCACTATTATTTCTTTTCTGAGATAGGTAGATGCTTTGTTTTGTTTCCAGAATCAGTCAGCTGCATGTGTCTAGTTACTGATTTTTTGCTAGCAGCTGTGCCTCTCTGGAACTCATTGTAGGGTTTGCTATGTGGAAGAATTCTATTTAAAATAATAATAAAAAAAGTCTACCTCAAATGTGGTTTTTTGATTTTGGTTTTTCTGGGTTTTTTTTTTTTTTGGTAGAACTAAGGTGTGAAAGTTCTCTGCTCCTGTTCTTTAGCCATTTCTTGAGTAAAGGCTTAAAGCTAATTTCCCCTGGTGCCCAATGCAATTAGTTGGGCATCTCTGCACCCTGCAGTTGGAGCCCTTGATGACTTCTTTGTTCCACATGTCCTCACAGTGTCTATGAACTAGTGTACTAGTCTCGTATTATCAATCTTTCTGTGTTTATCCAGGCTATCCACCTCAATTTTGCATTAATACCTGATCTTGCAGAATGCTTGCCTGCCTGTGCAGTCATTTCTATGATTTAATTTTTTTTTCTTACTTGTAGAGTCCAGCAGTTCTACAGAGTTGCATGCCTCTGTGAGTTTAAAACTTCTGTCAAAAAGATAAGTGGAAGAAGAGATAGTGGGGACAGTTTGCTAATCTTTGAGGGCTTTCAAGAATGAAAGTGATTACTGATTCTTTAAAATTGTCTTATAGTTTAGAAATTATGCTTACAGACAAATTAGCCAAAGTCTTCTTTCCGGGAAAGAAGGTTCCTTTCAACAATCATAACTCATTAATGTTTTAAAACACGATCTCAATTGCCACTTAGGTTTTCAGGGATATTACTGTTTTCCTCTGGAAACTTCTATAGACCTATAGCCATTGGCACTAAAATAAAGGTATAAGACTGTAAAGTGAATTTCAGTTCACTTCTTAAAATTATAAGGGAAGTTAGAAGTCCCTTTTTAGCAAATCACTTGCTGAATTTTAGCATTTCCTCTCAAATATTGGCTTCTTGGAAGTATATTGGCCAATTGTCTTTAACTTCCTTTAGACTTGATCTTTTGTCCTGTTTCTCCTTGCTTTCTCTAAAACCAAATTCTTCATATGCATCACTTCCATATTTTTTGCATCTGATACACTTGTATCTTCTGCAGCTTTAAAATGCAGTTATCTGTCTTTTGAAGTAGTTGAATTTTAACACTGCATTGTTTCTAGGAAAGTTTGAAAGGCTGGGTGGAGTATAACTCTTTGAATAATTGATAGATTGCTCTGCTCAAATGAGAGAGGTTTGAAAAGTTGTTTTATTTGGGTGTGTTTGTTTTAGTGATTCACAAGTGCGATTTCTTTGTTCAGCTCTATGGCTGCTTTCCAGTATCATTAATTCTGTATGTATGTGTGTATTACTTAAGGGATATAGTCTGAGGAAAAGTGACTACCTCTGTCTGCATTCACTGCTCTGATCAGACCACTGGAAAACAACTTATGATGTGTGGTTTTCTGCCCTTTAGCCTGCAAACAGCTTAATCTGTTTCATGCATCAGATATATTGAGCTTGCTGTTACTTAATAGCGTCATGCCAGAATCACTTTTTTAATGAAGAAGGATATACACGTACATAGATAGCTGTGTATTTTAAGCCCACCTGCTGTCATAATGGTTGCTCTTTGAGAAGACAAGCAATTGAACATATCTATTAGTAATAAACTATGTGAATCTTTATTTTACTGACAGATATCCGTATTAAGTTAGTTATGTTTAATCACTTTAGGTACTGAAGTTATTTTACAGACTCTTAAGAAATAATCTGCTGAAGAAACTCCCACAGCAGGAGTTTATAAAAGAGAAGCTGGACTTGAGATGAATAAAACATGAAAATCTGAATAAAATACAAAACCCAGTCTTGCTACCAAGCTATTGAATTGCCAGTGCAAATCTGTATGTATAAAGAACAGATAATTTTGTTCCATATTGGTAGTAATGTAACAGGTTTAATAATCAGGATTTTTTTTTTAACTGTAATTGTAGTCTCAGCTAGAGATACAGTGCTCCATCCCTGGCAGTGTTCAAGGCCAGGTTGGGCAGAGCCTTGGGTGACATGGTTTAGTGTGAGGTGTCCCTGCCCATGGCAGGGGGTTGGAACTAGATGATCTTAAGGTCCTTTCCAACCCTAATCAAACCTAACCATTCTATGGTTCTGTGTATGGGACTTGTTAGGGCAGTATGGAAAAGACTATACTAAGTTTCTGTGCTTAAACTAGTCTTGCTATGGTTGGTGTTGAAATGGAAGGTTTTATGTATCTTAAAATTTCCCCATTATATGAAAAATACCTGCTACTTACTATTAATAATGTCTCTGTTGTGGTTTTTTATTAGATTAAGGACTTATGTTTAAATATTCAAGGTTTCTGTCCAGAAACTTTCATGTGTTTGTGTTTTTGTTTTTGTCTCTCGGGCTTGCTGTCACCATTCCCTTATACTACAGGACTAGAATCACAGGTAGTCTTCTAAAAGCTGTAGTGTCAGAGACAGGCAAATTGGAAAACACACAAATGGTAAAGTCTGTGATTTTCTTCTGTTATTTTGAAGTAAATCCCAATTCCAACACAATCCACTAAAAAGACAAACCCAAAACAAAAACAAACAACCCCCCGAACAAAAAAAAAAACCACACACACCACCAAAAAAAACCCAAACCCACAAAAAACCCCCAACCAACAAAAAACCAACCCACCCAAACTTGTGGCTGTCTTTCTGAGTCAGCTCTTCTGGAAAAATTAAATTCCAGAGAATCCCTAGAAACTTTGTACACATCTTTGCTGGATTTTGTAATTAACTCATCAGGTGACTAAAGACAGTAAACCCACTTCGTTCTTATTGTTTGAATCTTTGTTCATGTGAATTTAATCTAAACCCTGTTGTGGTTTCACCCGGCAGACAGCTAAATGCTATACTGCCATTTCCTTGTTCCCTGTTCCCCTGCCCAGTGGAATGGGGGAGAGAACTGGGAGAGGAAGAAGGGAGTATGGTTGGAGATAAAGACAGTTTAATAGGACCAAAGAGGAAGGGAAAATAATAATAACAGTGATAAAAGAATTACAGTATACAGAACAAGTGATACACAATGCAATTGCTCACCACATGCTGACTGATGCCAGACAGTCCCTGAGCAATAGCCCTCAGCCAGCTTTTTTCATTTACATGCTGAGCATGATGCCCCATGGTCTGGGATATCCTCTGAGTCAGTTGGGGTCAGCTGTCCTGGCTGTGTCCCCTCTCAACTTCTTTGCACCCCAGTCTGCTCACTGGTGAGGTGAGAAGCAGAAGAGGCCTTGACTCTGTCAGCACTGCTCAGCAGCAACTAAAACATCTGTTTTATCAACAGTATTATCGTTGTAAATCCAAAACACAGCAGTGTAGCAGCTACTAGGAAGAGAATTAACTCTATCCCATCCAAAACCAAGGCAACCCCCAAAACCACAGGAACAACAGAGGGGAAACATAGCACCCGAATCTTGAAACACATAGGAAACCGTTTGCTTAGAAACCACATAACTTAAAAAAACAAACCTAAAACATACAGCATTGCTTACATGGAAAATTGTGCACTATCCTACAGTATAAATAAATAAAATGTAATGCTCCGATTTTTAATTTTTTCACCAAGCATTAAGCTTACCGATAATCACAGTATATATCATAGCATACACAAGTTAGCAGAAGCATCTGAGTGAATAATGCTCAGTTGTCCAGAGAGCAGCATTATTTTTGTTAATCCAACTATGTATTTTCTTATTCAACACTCACTAAGATAAACATACTGTGATAAACTGCAAGATTCTAAATGTGTAGCAGACAAGTCCATTCAGTAAAGCAAGATATGTCTTTATTTCCTGTAGATTTGTGTTGTAGGTATTCAGTAAACCCCCAGCGTTCCTGAGCTGCAGTACTGCCAGCCTGTACTTTCATTCGCTGTAGTTCTCTTCAGAAATGCCTTTTCCCTCATTCTCTACATCTCTGTTCCTTTGTGTTCACTGCTCTGGGCAAGTACCTGATATTGCTAATTCTGTGCAGGCAAACAAGAGGGAATAATTAACCACTGAGATTTACAGCGGTCTGTCCCCCAGGTTTGGATGTGTGTTCTACCAGTCCCCAGTGTTTATGAAACCTGTTTGACTTGATACCCTTGAGACCTGTATCAAATTCGTTTAAGGAAATCAAACAAGTTCAAGGGCAATCCCTAAGGGACAGAGTGGTGTAGGTGGACATAGAGGTTAATTTCAGAACATAATTTTATTTAAAATACCAGCTTAGTGCATCTAATGAGTGAGGAAGAGATGCAGGAGGCAATTCTTGTGACTTTGTTGTGGTTGGGTCTGTATGGTTGTTGTTTTGAGCTTTTTGAAGACAACATCTGTTTATGGGTTTTTTTTTACTGCTCCTTCCGTTAGTTTTTACTAACATTTTAAAAGTTTTACTCCAACTTTTATTGGAGTAGTTTTCTCGGATCCATTCTTTCGTGCTTTTTTTGTGGATAATCAGTGAAAAATTTTATTATTTAGCCTAGATACATGTCATAACTTATGAAGTGTGTTGGTATCAATGCTTGTTCCTTCACCAGACTTCAGTTCATCATAGATGCTTGACCTGGAATGCTTTTAGCAATTTTATGTTTTATTTGTAGCCCCTGTTAAGTGGCTGTAACAACATGCCAAAAATCTGTGTTACTAGAAAAGACTAGCTCTTGCCTAACTGCTGCTTTATGCACAGCTATGGGATTAATAAAAGATATAACTTTTATTATTGTTTGGGGTTACGTAATGCCAGTATTTGACTTCAATTGGCATTGCAGAATACTTTCTGAAATCCTGAGGAGTTCTGTAATGATGTGCATTATACTTAAAACTTACTCAGAAACACTTCCTCATACTTAACTCTTCCCACCTTGTTATCAATTTACACTATCAATAGCTGAACTATTTAATTATTTTATACATGTATTTTCAAGTCCTTACTGTAAATGAAGGGCAGCTTTGTCTAACAGTTAGAACTATTCTTTCTGGGAGGCATTTAAGTCATGCAGATTTGTGACCTTACAGTACACTGGATATTGTAATTTTCTTCTCTGAAAGTGGAATGATACCTTTGCTTCTTTTGTAGGCCAGTATTGTCAAATACTGTTAAATATTAATGATTCTGTCTGAGCAGAATTTTTTCCTGCTTGCATGAAGTACTGCTTTAAGTGAACTGGTTAATGTTTGCTGGTCTACAGTTGTATTCTAATAGATTAGGACCAGTGGGATGGCATTTATATCACAAGACAGTGGAAAAACGGGCATTCAAAAAGAATGTAGCACATTCTGATTTCAGATTTCTCCTTTCCATAAATTCCTGGAGATTTTCATGCATTTAATAAATAATTAACTCCTAGTTTCTCCCAGGTGATTTTAGTTTTCAATTGGAAGTATTATTTAAGATGATTCAATACTTTAACTATTTCTGCTTCTAGTGGACCTTTTCTTGTACCATTTTTCTGTTCCTTTTGTACATATTCGTCCAGGTCAGCATCCTTGCTTTTTCCTTGGCTGAACCATTGCTGCATTATTTTACAGTTTTCTCTGAAAGTTAACTGTTTAACTGGCTGATACAAAACACACAAGGAGTCTGATACGTTTGTTGTACACAAAACAGACTTAATATGCAGAATTGCTTAGATGCTTGTTTTGTTGGTTGATTTTGTTTGTTTTTGTTTTTCTGAAATCAGGAAATGTAAAGATTCAAGTAGTTGACACAACTCATTTACACTTACTTTTTCTTATGTACCTTTCCTCTCATGTTATTACAGTTATTCCTTTATGAGAGTAGAAATTTAACTGATATTTTGCAAGGATACTTGATGTGTCTTTAGGGTTATCATTTGATTGTTTTTTTTCAGGCCAATAAATGGCAACATGACTATGCTGTAGAGGTATTAATACTGAGCTGGCCTTATCTCAGTGTTACTAGGCTGTTAATCTTCCCAGAAAGCAGAGATACTTGCATTAAAACAGTGCTGTTCAGCAACAATATTAAAGATAGAATTATTGCGTAAGGAAGGAGCAGCGGAGGGAGATCGCTGATTCGTGACCTCTACATTAGTATCTATGTTGTGCACTGCGATATGATGCTGATACCTCTGAGCTAGCTTTGAACCTAAGCAGTGAAACCATATAAACTGGTTTAAAACCAGACCTGAAAACAGCACACAAACTGGTAAAACCACTGTTGTGAATATCTAAGGAAAGATCTGTCAGTTTGGGTGCCTGGTGAGAGAGTGTGCCTGGTGAACCTGGCTATGTTGTTCCTGTTATGAGCTGAATTGTGACTTTTTTTTTTTTTTTCCAAGTGCTGCAGCATTTCAGTCTGGGGGAAAAAGCAGAGCCAGTTTAAGTGTGCTGATACTCTCCAAGAACTGGGTAGGGCTAAGTGTCTCTTCCTTCAGCACAGAATAGGAAAGGTTTATTCACAAATTGAAGTGCAGTTATTTTGCAGAGTGTATAATAGCATTGATAATACATTCGTGGGTAAACTGGACTTTGCTGCCCTCTGGTTAAAGTGTGTTTAAGGAATATAGCATAATATTATCTGATCTAAGCATTTATGCCACATTCAGCCACAGCAACATAATCTCATGTCGAACTTTTTAAAAATTTAATAAAACATTAAACCTCCTCTTAACTGAGTTTTCCTTTTTTCTTTCAGCTGATGCAGCCCAACAATTTCAGTATGCAGTGAGAGTTATTGGAAGCAACTTTGCTCCCACTGTTGAGCGGGATGAATTTCTTGTAGCAGAGAAAATCAAGAAAGAGCGTAAGTGCATCTTTGTTTCTTTCTTAGATATAGGAATGCAAGTTCTTCAAGAAGATAATCTGATCAGTTTGTTCCTCTGAAAATGGGACAACTCTGCCTCACAGATAGTTAACTGATCTGTTATTAATGCTCACTCCCTGAAAATCTCATTATGGAAATTCCATTAATTCCCCAGTGAGCTTTCCTGATTGGCTATTTGTATTCACAGCTCAGATTTTTCTGAATGCTCAGTTTAGACTTCCCTTCCTGCAATTTAGTTTGTATCTTAGCTACCATGAAAGTAAACAATTAATATTGCACTCATTTCCCTATAATAATATTCAGATGTTATGAATTTGTAGTTCTTTTTAGAAGACTGATGTTTTAGTGGTGCACAGTTTAGAAATACTACACTTTGGCACAATTAACTTCAAGAGCACCTGTATGAAAATTGCTGAATGAGCATCCGGGAAATTGACGAAATTGTTCATGTGACTTACCTGATATTTCTTGCCTTTAGTTTCTCTACAAGTTTTCTGCACCACCTTCCCAAACCAAAACATTAGACCCTGACAGCATAAGTTACGTTGCAGTTACATTCCATTGTATTATGTGCTGCTCTGAGTCAAATGTTGCAATATGTGAATCCAATGGAGATGTAATGCATTCTTCTTGAAAAGCCAAATAGCCAAATACTGTTTTCAGCAGCTTATCTGCTCTACAGTAGAATGTCCAGAAACAATTAATTGGAATATGCTAATTAAACTGAAGCTTCATATTTGAGCTTTGAAAGTTCAGTCAGGGAGGCTGAATTAGGATAACTGAAGTCAGTGGTTCTAGATGTTTTAAAGTACATGTGTATTTTTGCTAACACAGAGCTTCTGTGACTTGCTGATAGGCAGATAAGCCCATCAGAATTTTTCTTGATGCAACTTCAAAAGACCAGAATCTACAGTATACACTTTCTGTATGAGTTTCTATATACTTTGGCTAGTATTAAACAGCGCAGCATATATTCTTTGGCCATATTGCCAGTAGTTTTAAAGAGTGCTATCTCCCTCATCTTCCCTCTCCTCAACTTCAGTTTGTAGGCTGATGTTAGTAGTTATGTAACAAGTGGCTGGATATATCATTCTAATTTTACAATTATTCTGGAGTTTATGTGGAGGAATTTGGCAAATATGTGCCACATATCTGGCAAAGTGTCCTTAGCAGTGGCTTTTGATGCTAATTAACACTTTAACAGCATTTCTTTTATTAAGGTTTCTTCAGATGTTTGTTTTTTTTTTTTTAAACATGACTGATGTAGCATGACTTTTCTGAAGGCATCTTAACATTTGAAGGTGTTTTCCCTCTGAGCAAAGACTGCTGTTACATAACTGGTAGTGACTGAGACTGTTATTTTTCTTAATGTATAAAAGTTATGTGGCCTTGGAATTCTGCTTGACTTTGAGCAAGTGACACTACTACTTTTGTTTCTTTCTTTTATTGCTTAAAATAAGAGCAATTACATTTACTTTTGTGAAGGGCATGATGGCATTCTTTAACCTGTTTACGCAGATTCTTACCTGCTTTCGGTTGTGTTGTAATTCCCTAAGCCTATAGAATGGCAGACTAGACTTTCAAAGAGCACTTACTTAGAAAGTAGATATTTTGATTACTTAAAGAAAAACAGGTACTTGCATTGCATCACTTTTGATGTAAGAATTTTTAGGGCTGGAATGCAGATAACGTGAAAACAGGCAAAACTGTGGGAGTAAACAGAGCGAAACAATTAAGCATCATTTAACTTTTCTGGGTATGTTTTCTAATTTGCCACAATATATTATTTCAGACATGAGTATTACATTTCTTTCAAATTTTTAATTTATATTTCTTTTTTTTGATAGTTGTGCGACAGAGAAGGGAAGCAGATGCTGCTTTGTTTTCAGAACTCTACAGAAAGCTCGGTACACAGGTACAGTAATAAATGTATATAAAGTAAAAAACCTGAAAGCAGACACATGCATCCTTCTGATGTTATAGAGTTGTTTTGGAGGGTGTTCAGGTCCTTAACAATATTTTTACTCTGAGGATAGTTAAATACTGGAACAGGTTGCCCAGGAAACTGTGGAGTCTTCATCCTTGAAGACAGTCAAAACTTGACCGGACACAGTTATGGGCAGCCTGCTGTAGAAATCCTGTTTTGAGCAGAGGAGTTGGACACGATGATCTTCAGAGGTGCTTTCCAACCTCAACCATTTTGTAATTTGTGTGAAAAAGTTTGCTTTTTATAGGTTTGAGGGGTTTTTATTTTGTTGTTGTTTTTTTTTTTTTTGATTGGTTGGTTGTTGGTTGGTTTGGGTTTTTTTCTTTTTTAATATGAGCTGTGTGCTGTTAATTAGAAATCAGTTTGGAAGAGAATTAAAGAGCATAGTTTGAGGCCAGTTACACAAAAGAGCACTTCATATGAATGAAGGAACTCTGGAAAAACAGAAGTGTTCATTTTATATGTATAACTGATGAATTTTCTTGTTGTAATTTATTTTACATCAAGCCTTGCAAGTATATTGATTTTATTAGTCTAGGGTTCAAATAGTCCTCTTGCTTCTTAATTTTTAAGTACTCCAAGTCGTTAGTGTTGAAGGGTAAGAGTTTGTTGACCTTGGTGGTTCTGTAACACCAGCGTTAGTCAAAGAATACTGCATGTTGATATTCTAACAAAAATTGTTACTGTATAGAAAGCCCATAATTCAGGAAAGTGGATCAGGTGAAAGAGGAAAAGATGCGAAGGCAGAAATTTAGCTGAGGTAGGGGAAGAATGACTGCTGCTAATCTGTTCTGGATTCTTCATAAAACTGAGTATTTAGCAAGGTAGAATATGGTGGGCAATAATAAAATAAGATTCCTGGTTGTCATTTGCACATACCTGATTTTTGACAACAGAAATTAGTTAATGTAAAAGATGATGTTTACTATATAGCAAAAAATCTGCCTTTATTTGCTCTTCATATTTAGGAGAAATGTTTTTCTGTGTTCTGTTTTTTATTCCATAATTTATGTGTAGATCATGGCTGAGTTTTACAGGATAATACTAAGATTTTTAAGGTCACAAGAAACCTTCCAGTATCAGAAGGGGGCCTACAGGGATGCTGGGGAGGGACTATTCATTAGGGACTGTAGTGATAGGACAAGGGGTAACGGCTTGAAACTTAAACAACAGATGTTTAGACTTGATGTAAGGAAGAAATTCTTTTCTGTTAGGGTGGTGAAGTACTGGAATGGGTTGCCCAGGGAGGTTGTGAATGCTCCATCCCTGGCAGTGTTCAAGACCAGGTTGGATGAAGCCTTGGGTGATAATGGTTTAGTGTGAGCTGTCCCTGCCCATGGCAGGGGGGTTGGAACTAGATGATCTTGAGGTCCTTTCCAATCCTAACTATTCTATGATTCTATGATTCTATGAATACTCATTCTGTGGAGAATATGACCAGTCAGAACTAGTCAGAAGTTCTGCCCCTTATCTGTACTTAACTTACCCATTAGTTTGTTAGTGCTTGGAGCCAAAGTCAATCTGTAACTTCCTGGTTTCATTATCCTGTATGTTTGTGTATTATTTGCATTGATATGTATAAGTGAAGCAAGTGTCATTGGCTTGCAGACACCAGTTTCGATGACCTCAGTCACTGGTTTCAGCCTCTTGCATGTATTGCTCTCATCTTGCTCATTTAATACAGATTTTCTGTAGTGTGTTTCTTTAGCTTATATAACGTATCACCAGACTGTTGCATTTAGCGAGCAACACACCTGCAGAGCATGATGGCTGTAAACTTTGGAACAAAATGCATTATCTGCGTTATCAGTTTGGTTATTCTTCTGAATGTAAAATCAAGGTTACATCAGCTATCTCTTCATATTTTGCTGTCATCTTAGATGCTTGAGCTTCTAACTTCTGCTGGTTTTGGTTTTGGTTTGGTTTTTTTGTTTTTCCTCTGTGCTAGCATTTTGTGTACATGAAATGCTATCATCTGAATAATGCCTTCTTTAAAATGATCTGTTTCAGTCTACCTATTACTATTTAATCTGCTCTTAAGTTTATTACTACCAATAAACAAACATTTATTTTTCCTCATGAGCTTAAGGAAGGGCACAGAAGGAATATGTGTCTTCAGAATCAATGAGGCTTTTTCTTTCTCCAGCAATCCTGTTGAAAACAGCTAGGACAAAGAAAAAAGCTAATGTGAATCTGTTTTAACTTTGTTTCATCCATTACTCTGAAGAGAAAAAGAGGTCAGTGCTTTATTTTAGTGGCAGCTTGCCAGTTGAGCAAACCATGCTTCTTGAGGCACTTAGACTCATTCTGTCCTGGCCAGTAGAGGCAGCAGTAATGTTGCTGCTCCTTCTTCATTAGTGGTTAATGAGTTGCTTAGGTATTTGTAACAGATGCCCTATCTCTGCTTCTTACTTGTTGTTGAGATCAAAGCAGGAGATACTAGACTTCTGCTCAACATAATAATACAGAACTTCTCCTTCTACTCTTATGTAACAAGAGCTTTGGTAGGTTTGGTGTCGTGGTTTAAACCAAGTCCCCCAACTCCCGGAGAGTTAGGAAGGAGAATACAAAGAATGTAGCCCCCACGGGTTGAGATAAGAACGGTTTAATTGCTAAGGCATAACACAAAATCACTACTGCCATTACTACTACAAATAATGATACAGCAAACAACAAGCAAAAAGAATACAACACCCCACCAGCCACCAACCCATAACTCACTCCACCCTGCCCGGCCGAGCACCGCGTGCTCCCTCCTCCATTTTCCTCCAGAGCTCCGCCCTTCCAGCTCTCTCTCTCCCAGTTGCATCCTGGGCATCACGTGCTATGGTATGGAATATCTCATTGGCTAGCCTGGGTCAGGTGTCCTGTCTCTCCTTCCTCCTGGCCTCCCCTCCTCCACCTGGCTGGAGCATGTGCTCAGAAAAAACCTTGAACAAAAACACCCTCAAAACATACTTGCTATCAGCAACTGTTCCCATCCCAGAGCTCAAAACACAGCACTGCACCAGCTACAAGAAGGAGAAAAATGACTGCCACAGCTGAACCCATGACAGTTTGGTTGGTGTGCTGTGTCCCAAGAAAGAAATGTTCTGTGGCCAAAAAGTCGTATACTATGTAATGTATACATATAAAATGTGTAATCTGCAGAGAAACAAGAAAAGTAGAATAGGGTGAGAATGAAAATGTGCCTTTTGCAAGACTGGTAACACTGAGCTGCATTGCTTCGTAAAGGATAGAGTCTTTGTTGAATCTCAGTATGACTGAAATTTCCCTTATATTTGATATTGCTTAGTGTTCAGACCATATTCCTGATCAACACTGTGAGGGAGCTTGTATGAATTTCTTTGACTTACTCCAATATGTAATGTCCATTATGAGGTTCTATGTCCCTGATTAATTCAGGTACAATTGTTCATGTCACAGAAGTGGTGAATAAAATATCTAGAAACATTTGCGTATCTAAAATAAAACATACTGATATTTGCTATAACTCTTTTCTTCAAAGCATTCTCTTTGTAGATTGAGCTTTAGCATTGTTCTGTCTTCTGCTGGTAAGCTTTCTGCTGAGATCTAAAGCTGCTGAGAGTATTGTTCTGACAGTCTGTAGGTATCTATTTGTTTACTTAAAGACTATTGCATATTGCACAGCTTTCATGTTAACAATGTCTCTGTCTTAAGCTGTGAAAATCTTGGTAGCTCTCTTCAAGTTTATTCATCGCTTATATTTATTACCATTTAAAATGGTACAGACTGAAACCCTCAAACTTGTAAAGCCTCCCTGTGAAGGAGATTGAAGGGGAAACTCTCTGCTAAAAATTGAACCAAGAGTTTTCCTTCTTTGCCTTTAGACTAGCATCCACATCTGGGATGATCTAAATGCTAAGAGTGTGTGGGAATGCCGGTAAAACCTTAACTGTGTGTAAACCTCTTTCTTAGTACTTATGAATCGGTAGCTTAGTAGCTATGAATTTTAAATTGAGTGTACTTACTGATCTTGGAGCAGGTGAGAGTTCATGGTTTGAACACAGTGGAGAAATCAACAATACAGAGGCTGCTCTGCACATTCCATTTTCTCAAGAATATGGCTCTGACTTGGTCTTATTTGTGTGGCAAATCTATATACATCTTAGTGGGCTGGATAATAAAAATTTAAAAAAACCCCAACATTGTTAGTCAGTAAACCAAACTTTTTTCTGTTCATCTTTTTTTCCAAGGGCATTTTGAAAAACAAATGGTCAATTCTCTACCTCCTGCTTAGCCTTAGTGAAGATCCACGTAAGCAGTCTAACAAGGTAGGCAGAGAGCTTTGTTACTTCTGCAAAACAGTAATGTGTCACTTATTTTAGATGTCACTAAGAATCACTATCCAGACTTAACCAGCACTTCAGCTTGTGACTGTAGTGTTTGCCTGTGAGGCGTAAACTCTTGAAAAAACTATCTGCAATTTTTCTGTGCATTTTTTTTATACTAAGTAAATGTAAAAATATGAGTTGCCCAACATTTGTAACTGATGATGTGACTATTAGAAGAATGGAGTTTTTTTGTTTGTTTTCTGCGTGGTGATGTAATGTCTGCTCATATGTTAATGAGTTTGAAATGGAGTAGGGAGAGCAAAATTCCTCCTTTGGTTGCAGCTCTTCTAGCACCGAAGTACTTTTTGCAGCTATTCCTAATGACAATTTGTAGGCAGAAATAAGCTATATTGCTAAAAGTACTTTCACTCACTGTAAGAAACTTGCTTTTTTTTTTCCTCATTATGGTTGTAACAGTTTTTTCTCTACATAAAATAACTGAAGACCATGTTTTTGCATTCTTGAATATTACACTCCTGTTAACTGAAGACATGACTTAAATCAACTCAAATCTGCTTTCTTTTCATTCCTCCCTTTTCACGTCCTTTCCTTTCCAGGTATCAAGTTATGCCACACTTTTTGCTCAAGCATTGCCACGGGATGCTCACTCAACTCCTTATTACTATGCCAGGCCTCAAAGCCTTCCATTGAATTACCAAGACCGCAGTGCTCAGTCTGCCCAGAGTTCCTGCAGCATGGGGAGCAGTGGGATCAGCAGCATCAGCCTGTATGCCCTGAATGGGCCAACGCCAACTCCACAATCACTCCTCCCAGGGTAAATTAGGCTGTTTAACCTTACAAATAGGTTTGGAGAAGATGAAAGATAATCTCTTCTTGGTGTTTTTTTAGTTTTGCTCTTCGTTTTGTTCTTCCCCCCCCCCCCCCCATTCCCATTTATATGCTATTGGAATTTCCACTGTAGGTATATTGGAACTGAATTCCTTACCTGAATGGCTCTGAATATCAGGTGCTCTCATATGACTATGAGAAGCCATAGATGGCTGGCCAAGTGTATCTATTCTAAAACTTAATCATAACTATCTGCTAAACAGCTGATATTTTATTGAATTCACTCATCTGGATTCTAGTACCAAGTACTTTTCCAAGAATTCCTCATTTCTCTGAAACCCTTTAAAAAGTCTATCTTCTGTAAGCACATTGAATTTAGGACCCTCGTTCAAGTTCCTTTTACAAAGCATTCCTCAGCCAGTGTCAAATTAGTAGACTTAGCATCCTTCATTTTTGAATGGCTGGCCTTTCTTACATGGTCTGATTTTCTTTTAAGCATGTTAACAGTAGGTTGAGCAGTCTTGCATCTTGAGTGGACAGGGTTTTTTTGAGGGTTTGTTTGGTTTGTGTTGCTTTGTTTGGGTTTTTTTTAAGAGTAAAAAAATTGTTCTCAAGAGTTGATTTTGAAAGAATTGCCTATTAGAAAAAAAATATCCTAAACCGCATTCTGTTCAGCAGTGGTCTGGTCATGCCAGAGTGAATCTACATTTGGAGCTGAAACATTCAAATGCCAAATAGTTCCGATTTTTGATATGTAAAAGCTGACCATTTTAAGCAAAGAGATGACTACATGATTATTGACCTTGTTAAATAAGCTAATACACAGTAATGTGCTCAAAATCTGAGCTCCTCTTGTGCCATTGGATATCATGTTGTATTGCCCCTACAGCTGTACAAAGCCTGACAGAGGTATACTGCACAGACTCTTATCTTCATGGTGGGAAAATGAACACACCTTTTTTGTCTGTGAGAGAGAGTGGTTCAACAATGATTCTGTACTATGGACCTGGAACATTGTCTCATAAAGGTTGAGCATGGAAAAATGAATGGAATATTACTAAACTTATAAAAGTACGGATTGTACTTATTTGCATAGCTGTTTCAGCCTGGAGTGAAAAGGTCTGGAAATAAGCCTTCATCCAGAAGTGATGGGGACGTCACTTTTCAAGAAACTGTAGTTAATGTCTGAAAGACATAAAAGAACATAATAAAAGGGAAAAAAATTATCTTAAGGGATCCAGAATGGTTTGGGTTGGAAAGGACCTTAAGATCATCTAGTTCCAACCCCCCTGCCATGGGGAGGGACATGAGCTCAATTATTTTGTCCTAATAGAAGCTTCATTGGTTATTATTTGACACAACTTCTAATATAAGTCTAATTTATGGTGATTTTTATTAATTTTTGCTTATAATTGGAGACTCCCATCTCTTAATTTTCCTTCCTACTCCCAACAGTCACAAAACAAACACAAAATAGATGCATTTTCAGAAAGTACAATAGCTTTGAGTTGAAGATACTTTTTTTTTTTGCAATACACTGTATTTGCCATAATTTATTGAATTCATATTGCAGAAATAATAAGGGCTGACACAACTGGGTTTTGTTGTTATTAATATGCTTTACAATACAAATCATTGTTGGACTGTGTCAGTGCTAGGTTTGTATGCTGTATCTTATACTTGAGTAGAGGATACCTTTAAACTCAGAATAATAGGCGGGGAGGACTGTGCCGCGCAACTGAGTGAGGAACTGGTAGACCAGATTAGCAAGCAAAAGGTGGTATGGTCAAGAGAGACCTTGAAACCAACAAAGCAGGGCAGAAGTGGGTCCGCCCAAGTACATGCACACAAATGAGGACTGGGTAGAGGACAGCCTCCTGGGGAAAGTTCTCATGCATTTCCTGGAACATCAGCACAACTTTGTTGGAGTGCCTACACACATACATATGGCAGCATGGGGAACAGACGGGAGGACTTAAAAGATATGTGTGCAGTACTAGAACTGTGGTCTCATTGGGGTCACAGACACATGGTGGGATAGTTCATGCCACTGGAATGTGGCAGAGTGGATACAGGCTCTTTGGGAAGGAAAGACTAGGATAGCAAGGAGAATAAATTGCTATTTACATGAGAGAGCAGCAGAAATACATGGAGTTTTGCCTAGGGACAAATGAACCTTCTGTGATGAGATACGACTGACTTGGTGGGCAAAGGAAAGCAGCGAATGTATTTATTTCAACTTTAGTAAGACTTCTGACACTGTCTATCTTGGCATATCCTTATTGACAGACTTAATAAAGTATGAACTAAAGAGGGTGACAGTGAGGTGGATTGAAAACTGACTGACCTAGACTCAAAACTTAGGATTAGGGACACGAAGTCCATTTGGAGCCTGGTCACTAAGGATATAGCCCAGGGGCTGGATCCTTCATCCTTCTTGATGGCATAAAGTGCACCCTCAGCAACTTTGCAGATGTTAACAAAACTGGGAGTAGTTGATAAAGATGGTAATTCAGTTGTTGCTCAAAGAGACTTCAGTGGGCTTCAGAAATGGGCTGACAGGAGCCTTCTGAAGTTCAAAAGAAGTCCTGCACCTGGAGAGAAATAACTCCATGCACCAGTACGTGCTGGGGTCTGACTGGTTGCAAAATAGCTTTGCAGAAAGAGCCCTGGGATTCGTGGTAGAGACCAAGTTGAACATGAGTGTGGCAAAGAAGGCATGTTCATGGGCTGCATTAGAAAGAGCATCACCAGGAGGCTGAGGGAATCAAACCTTCCTCTCTGCTCAGTACTGGTAAAGACACAGCTGAAATGCTGAGTCCAGTTACGGTACAAAAAAAGACGTGGACAAACTCGAGATAGTCTGGTGAAGGAACCCCAAAACTAATTGAGGAGTTGGAGCCTCTGATATATGAGGAGAGGCTGTGAGAGCTTGGACTGTTCGGGCTCTAGAGAAAAAGGCTCAGGGAATCTTATCCATGTGATTATATCTGACAAGGGGAGCAGAGAATCACAGAATCCCAAGGGTTGGAAGGGACCTCAAAAGATCATCTAGTCCAACCCCCCTGCAAGAGCAGGGTAACCTAGAGTACATCACACAGGAACTTGTCTAGGCGGGCCTTGAATATCTACAAAGTCTGAGCCAGACTTTTTCTCAGTGTTGCCCAGGGGAAGGACAAGAAGTAATTTTCAAAACTTGTAAGGCTGGGATCACAGTTAAAATATAAGGGGAAAAACTTATTTTGCAATGAGGTGGGGTGTGTGTGTGAGGGTAGGAGGATGTTGTGAAACACTGAAACAGGTTCTCCAGAGGGGTTGTATAGTCTCCATAATTGAAAATATTCAAATCATGACTGCACCAGGTAACCTCACATGTTTTGAACAGGAGGGCTGGAAGAAGTGATCTCCAGAGGTCCCTTGCAACCTTAACCATTATATAATCTGGATACAGTATAGGATTGTATGTCAATGAGGTTAATATATCTGCTTATCGTAGAATCGCAGAAAGGTTTGGGTTGGAGGGGACTTTGAAGATCATCTAGTTCCAACTCCCCCGCCATGGGAAGGAACACCCTTCACTTGAACCAGATTGCTCAAAGCCCCAACCAACCTGGCCTTGAACAATTCCATGGGTGGGGCAACCTGTTCCAGCACCTCTACCTCTACAGTAAAGAGCTTCATCCGTACATCTGATCTAGATCTATCCTCTTTCAATTTAAAGCCATTCCTCCTTATCCTGTCACTGCGTGCCCTTGCAAAATGTCCCTCTCCACATTTCTTGAAGACCCCTTTTGGTACTGGAAAGCTCTAAGGTCTCCCCAAAGCCTTCTCCATGCTGAACAAGCCCAATTCTTGGCCAGTCTCCTATGTGAGGTCCTCCTGCCCTCAGAGCTTCTTCATGGCCTGCTCTGGACTCACTCCAACAGGTCCATGTCCCTCTTATGCTGAGGACCCCAGCACTGGACACAGTACTGCAGGTGTGGTCTCACAAGACCAGAGCAGAGAGGGAGAACACCTTTGACCTGTTGGTCATGCTTATTTTGATGCAGCCCAGCATATGATTGGCTTTCTGGGCTGTGTGTGCATGCTGCTAGCTCATGTTGAGCTTCTTCTCAACAAACATATCCGAGTCCTTCTCCACAGGGCTGCACAGAATCACTTCTCTGCTCAGCCTGTGTTTGTGCTTTGGATTGCCTGACCCAGCTGTAGGACCTTGCACCGGGCCTTGAACTTCATGAGAGTGGCATTGGTCCACCTCTCAAGCACGTCAAGGTCCCTCTAGAAGTCATCCCTTCCCTCCAGTACACCAACAAAACCACACAGCTTGGTGTAAACAGCAAATTTACTGAGAGTGCACTCAATCCCACTGTCCGTGTTGCTGACAAAATTGTTCAATAGTGCCAGTCCAAACACCGACCCCTGAAGAATGCCATTTATCACTGGTCTCCACTTGGATATTGAGCTGTTAGTGGCAACTCTTTGAGTGTGGCTGTCCAGCCAACTCCTTATTCACTGACTGGTCCATCTGTCAAATCCATGTATCGGCAGTTTAGGGACAAAGATATTGCGCAGGACGGTGTCACATGCTTTGGTGAAGTCCAGGTAGATCACATTCACTCTTCCCTTATCCACCAGTGCTGTAGTCCCATTGTAGAAGGCCACCAGATTTCTCAGGCATCATTTGTCCTTAGTGAAGCCCTGTTGACTGCCACCAATCACCTTATTATTTTGCATGTGCCTTAACAGTTTCCAGGTGGATCTGCTCCATGATCTTGCCTTTAGCAGGCTGCCATGACTTCTCAAACATGATGGATAATGTCTTCATGATTCTATGATTGTGATATGAGGATTCTATAAAAGGATTGTAGTAGAGCTGTTATCAATACCTGTAATTCAAGCCTCAGGTCCAATTCTAAGAATAGGTCAGTATGTAACCACCAAAAACTTTAATCATGGCAGTAGTGGTGTTTGTGTGAAAAGCTAAGAAAATGCTGTGAGCAGTTTTCAGAAAGGGTTGGACTGTGGGAACTTTTTGTCACACTGGTCTTCCAGACTGTGCTGTCCACAGGACCTGCCTCATACAGGTTGTGTCCCTATCAGCAGGCAGTGTGGATGAGTGGGAGCAAACCGCCATTAAGTAATTAGTGTTGAGGACCTGGTGTTCTCAAGATGCACATTTCAGAGTGGGTTTTATTTTGGAGGGGTCACTTCAGGCTTTCTGTCTATCGAGAATGCTTGCTTGAGCATCCAGCAGAGCTTACCTTGTTCCTGGCATATTCTTGGTCTGACCTCTTCGTAGTGTTACATTTTTATATGAGTTTCACTGTGTTCTCTTTAGTCTTGTAGCCTGTGACCTGGGCAACACAAATTAGATTTTTCTGTGAGCTTCATTCCTCCTGAACTTCTCTTTATACATGCTTCCCTTTGTTTCTAGAGTACATTCTTCTTGAAGGGTGACAGCCTAATTCAGTGTTGTACTCTAGTACAGGTATTACAAATACTAAGCATAACAGAGACAGATGCTCTATATTGCAGGCTGTGTTCTTGCTCACTAGCTATAATCATATGATGTGTGACCATCCCGTGAGCCATGCGTGGCTGTTGAGAGACAAAAGGCATTCCTTGACTTCTTACATGGACGTTTGTGTTGCAGTCTTGTTCCATCTTTCCCTGCAACTCCTTTCATAGCTTTGTGGAACTAGTTTATTATTTTTAAAATATTTGTCTATTTCCAAATGTGTGCATTCAGTTGGTGGAAGGCAGAGGACTGGTCAGCAGCAAAAATCCCTTGCAGATGTTTTCAACTTTATTTTTTACCATCATGATACATAAATAATGAGAAAGGTAACTTCTAGTCTTAAAATTTTTCATGTTTAAGACTTCTTTTTGGGAAGAATTTGACAAGTTTGAGCGTAAAGGACATTAGGGCTTGTCTAGATGCGCCCTGCTCAATCACATTTTCAGGCACTTGATGCAAGCTCTCCTAAATAGTAGAGGAGCAGAAAAGTGAACTTTCTCAGCTTTCTCTGTTTTCCCTTGGCATGTACTTACGGTTTCAAGTAATAACAAAATGTAAATATTTGTTTATTTATGTCTGTTGTTATTATAGTTGCCTTCTCTTTTAATCCATTTCAGTGTATTTACACGGTTCAGTGTGGACAAAGATAATCTGTGATACAAAATCACACTTGTCAAATCTGTACTTCCTTTTCTGTAGTTTTGTGGATATTTTTAAAGTGCTTATAGGAACTACACTATAAGCTTACATACATAAGTACTCTAGGCTTATAGGAAGCCTATTATTTGTATGTTCTGCACCCTTTTTAAGGTTCCATTATTGAGGAAAACCCAAACCCAAAACAACTACAAACAAAACATCCACAAAAAGCCACCTCAAGTGTGTGGCTTTCAGCATACCCCACACCAGGTGATAAGCACAGAATTGAAGGTCTTTAGGATGTTTTTTCCTTTTGTCCTTTTAGACAATCCTATCAAGCTCCAGGCGTTGGAGATTGCCTGCGTCAGCAGTTAGGGTCACGTCTTGCATGGACTCTAACTGCAAACCAGCCTTCGTTACAAAGTGCTACCTCAAAAGGCATTTCAAATGCTGTGTCCCGTGGTGTGCCAAGGTCAAGGCGAGAAGGGGATACAAGTGGTGAGCAAAGATGTATTTGTTAACAGTAACTTTTTACAGTTGGTATCTGTATCCACTATTTTTTAATGATTTTGAAATAGTTTTATAGCATGTTGATTTTTTTGTGGAGTGTTTTGCTAGAATGTGCTTGATAGGATAGAAACAAGTATGTGAGACAAATATATTTGGCCACAATCTCTATGGTTGGTTGCTAATTTACTTCTGCAGTGATTGATTTTTTATAAAGTGTTCTGGTCCTCTTAAAAGACTGATTTCATTGCAGTGTTTGTCAGAATCAGGTGATTGTGGTTTGTGAGTAATGGTCACTCTTTTGATGATCAGAAGATGCTACTGCTTTTAAGAAGCCAGAAAGAGCGCTCAATGAAATGCTCATCCATTTGTGATTCTGTCCTTTAAAACTTGGAAATGTGCATGGGAATATAGAGCTTTTAAAATTATTTTTTCTTTACGTGAGCACACTGTTTACAGTGGTTGTATTTAGAGGAACTGACGTAACATATTGGCAATAACAAAAAAAGAAAAATATTGCTAGTTTATTTCCTCAGTGGAGTAGCTGTAAACGTGAACAGATGCTCTAGGCATCAATTTCTGAATTTGCACACGTGTAACTTGTGCACAAAGAAATTGTTAAACAGATGATCTCTGTGACAACTGTGTAATTTTCAGCCTACTCTACTCATACTGTAAAAGTAGGAGACTTTTCTGAATAAGAGAGCTAATAGCAGACGTTGTCATCCTACAGTACTGTTAGTTTCTGGCAGACAGGTAAGAGATGTGGGGTTTTTCTTTTTTTCTTTTTTTTTTATTGTTTTGGGGTTTGTTTTAGTAACTCCTATATAAAGAGTGGGGATAGGTAGAAGATAAAATATAGTCTCACTGCCATTCCCTGAATCTTCATGAGTAACAGTGCACAAAGCAACATCTTGTAGACCAGAGTTGTTCTGGTATATCTGAGGGCAGCATTTGGCATTTAGAACCAATTAACCGCTAATTAGCCACTGCTGGTGTGAAAGAGGATGAATGGGGGTGTGTCTATATGTATATAATATTTATAAATGTATATATATGACAGATTTGATATGTGTAAACAAAAATATATACAATCAAGCACTGCCTCTAATTTTTGTTGTACTAATTGCCATAAAGAGCAGTACAAACTTGTTTTATTCAGTCAGCCAGCAGCTGTGGCTCTTGATTCTTATATGGGATGGTGTAAGAAAAGACTGACAGTTGACTTAAATGTAGTCACTTGTTGATGCAGACATAGAAGTAGGACTGCATTCAGAAAAGGCTATTGACAAGAAGAATACTCATATTTCTATGAGTATTAAATTCATCTAATTAAAAGGGGTGGATGTTTTTCTTCTAGATTTGGTTACTGTTAATTGGAGTTTTCTTACTGCTACATCTACACAGAGAGTATAATCAGGAGGTTGATATTAATTCCTGTTGTATTACTTACCAATTAAAGAAATATGCACTTGAATCTTTTACTAGTTCACTAAGAATTCCTAAAATGGACTAGCTACTCTTGTGCATATCTTAAGTATTATTAAGAGTATCTGAGTTTTAAACAGCATCTTGAGGTGATGGCTGCTTTTGCTAAAATAAGAATAGATTTTTTTTGTTTTCTGTTGTTTTTTTTTTTTTTATTCTGAGAAGGTGGACTATTGGGAAGGCAAACTGATGAGAATAAGGGTGCTGTCAAATTTGGGAGAAGCATGCTATAGCATCTCAATTTCTGGATAGCTATTAAAATTGTTTCATTCTTGATATCTTAAATGAAGTTACAAAAGCAGATGGCCCATTTTGTCCAGAAAAGGTGGGCATATATTTGCAGTGGCCTGCACAGCATCTTTTTCAATCTTCTGTTTTCTTTAAATCAAAAAATATCTCACATCTCAAACTAAGCTCTAACTTGAGTTGAGGCAGAAGCAAACTGTATGCTGCAATATAAAAGCTTTACTAAATCACAGGTACATCTTCAGAAACAGTATTTACACTTTTCTGTTTGCCAGCTCTGTAGATGTTACACAGCTGGCAGTCTGGTTCTGATCTGTCTTTTCGCTAAGCAGTAGCATATGTGATTGAAAGCCAGTATTTAAACAAGCAGCTCTTCCTTCTGGATTAACTGATTTCCTAGCTGAATGTAGAAGAGATTATTCTGTAAATCCCATTTAACCACTTCAGCTGTTTGTTCAAAGAAGGGTAAAGTCATCATGATGCTTGACTTAGAACTTGTATTAGTGATTGAATTAGAAAAGATAAGGAGTTTAAGAACTGGCTGAAGTATTGGTTAAAATATAACCATATAGCTGTGCCATACAAGCTGACTTGCTTTGAGAGGATCACAAGTATCAGTAGAAGCCCGTAAAGGGAAATCTTGGCTTCTCTGTCAAGTTGTTAAGAGGACTTAAACATTTATTTACAGGTTATAAACACAGGCTTTCTCTTTTTTCAGGCTATGCTTCTAAATAGCGTTTTGAAGTTGTAGTAAAATTTAATTGTCCAGTGAAGCAAAATAATTTTTTTTTCTTTTTCTTCTTTCTTTCTAGGCTCTGTTGAAGTAACTGAAGCAAATCTTGTAAGAGATGTTTTGTATGTCTTCCAGGGAATAGATGGCAAAAACATCAAAATGTGCAATTCTGAAAATTGCTATAAAGTGGAAGGAAAGGTACTGTATATTGACTGGTATTTCCTATGTGAGCAGAGATGTATGGAGGAGAAAAATAGCCATGAAAAATATGTAAAAAAATAAAGGTAAAAATATTATCACAAGTCTTTACTCTTCCCTCAGATTTTTAATTTTTTTTTTTTTAGTACAACAGAGTAGTTTCAACAGTACTAATTTAAAAATGATTGGGTGGATTAAGTCCCAGAAAGAAACTGTAGCATTTCGCAAGGTGTGAATAGACTCCAAACTATTAAGCCAGTACAAAGACTCCTAAATTATGGCATAATTTGAGGATTTTTGTCGTCATTCCCCCTCTGCAGTGTAGAAGAGGCTGTTAACTACATTATTAGTGGATGAAATTTAACAGCCTGAGATGTAGAATGGATGCTAGCTGCTTGATACTGTGGTCTTGATTACAATTTATAAGTGATCAGATTAGATCATGGAGATCACCCAAGAAGGCACTGTGCCAGAGCTGAAGAAAGTGCTTTCAACTCCTGTACTTGATAGAAAATCCAGCTGATGTGAATTTGAAGGATTATGTCAAAGAGGGTGCAGAGGAACAAGAGAGAAGCCTAAGAGGGAGAAGATCTTGTTTTAAGGTGGCAAGATGTTAAGCGTATTTGCAGTATAAAGAAGAACTGAGAGGGAGATTGGATCAGCTGGATAAGAACAAAAAAGTGGCTCTATTTACTTTAGCATGTTCTCCTTATTCAGTATTTAGACAATACTGCATCACAATTCAATTTCAGCTTGCTAATTGATTGTCATGTTTTTGTTCAAATTCTTGTTCAAGTGCTTCCAATTTTCTTATGTATTAAGAATGTTATACTGTGACAATATGACATAGTCCTGAAATGGTGGGGAATAGAGTTTGGGCCATTTCGTATGCCGAGAGCACAGTAGACTTATCTTGATGTTGATAATAGCTGAACTGATTTTCTCCTCCATAATAATAGCAAAAAGGGAAATGTATAGTTGTTCCCCTCTTACTTTACAATGACATTTAGGGCTGCTTTAGTGGAGGGGAAAAATGGAAAACTTCTAAGTCAGTTGACATTCTTAAGAATCTGTTTATTATCTTCTGTACCTGTAGATGTTGCAGTTTGTAATTCCTCAGCACCTGCACTGAGTTAATTATGTTCCATACACGTTTCACTATATATGCAAAAGGAAAGGTAGCATAATAAATTCTCCTAGAGGAATGTGAAGAAAACTTGGTGATAGCAAAATTGGCACTATGGGTTTCATTAGTTTTCTATGTAGCTTTCATATCAAATAGGCTAGTTTGTAATGAAAAGCTGTTTTACTTTGAATTCCTAATTCTGTGAATACGGGGAGTTCGATTATTCGGATGGTTTGTGGTCAGTAATGTTTTTTCCTAAGAATTATTTGTATTTAGTTATTTTTGTGAAGTCAGTTGTCTTCCATCATTCTTCGTTACTGGCACTTGTGCTGAACTACTGGACACAGTGAAAAAATTGTCTAAAGCTGCAGCTAGAACTTTTTCTGATGAACATGGAGGGCCAAGGTCATGCCTCCTCTAGTTACGTTGACTGCATCTTATGCAAAGTAGTAGTCAAAGCATGCAGTTTTCCCTCAGCTGTGCAAGGAAAATGATGTTGTACACAGTCTGTTTTTTTTTTTTCAGAAAGGAACATGCTTTCCAAGATGTTAGTCTTGCTTGAATGTCAGTGTTAATATTAGGTCTGTTGGTGAAATTCAGCACTGTATAAGCTAGCAGCTTCTGCTTTGATCTAAGAGATACAAATGTAGTAACACTAAGCCAGTTTTACTTGTTCCTCATTTGATTCCAGTGGATGTGTATTGTCCTTAATGCTTGCCAAGTACTCTGCAGTGGCAGAATTCTAATGGTTCTTATGTCATCATTTTGGTTTTAGCTGAGGGCGGTTTCAAACTGTGTCCAACTATGCTTGTTTAGGCTAGAATTTATCCTATAGAAGTTGTTCAAGATGTTAAAGGTGTGCCTTTGCCGCTAAACAAGAGGGCCAGAGAGGGAACTCTGCTCTTACAACCAAATGCTGCTGTCTGGTTCAAGCTCACATTGCTGTGATTAATACACTCTGTAGCTGATTTTTATCTTGGAGAATACCTGTGCTGCTGACTGAAACACTGAAAGAATTAGTTTGATTTCTAGTTCTGTGGCAATCTGTTTAGCTTGCTAGTGCATTTCCTTTCTTTGGTTTGGACTGTTCCAGCTGGCTGTCCCAGTTATAATTGTCTGTAGAGATGGGATAGGCCCAATTGCTGTGGGCAGTCAGTGTCTGCCTCTTGGCCTAACGTAGTGGGGGGTTTTGTCCTATAAAGTTTGAAAACTTGATGATGGTTTTCTTGGGTGACATCATGAAATGTGATAGAAACAAATCTCAAGTAGGAACGCAAGGAACAGCATCTTATATGTTGGTAATTGAAAGGAAGAAATATGCTGACGTAGATGAAAATAGCAATGGTAAAACAGGGTGTTGGGACTAAGGCAGACTTAAAGGGTGAAGTGAGATACCTGATATAAGTAGAAACATACTGGAAGAGTTCATAGGGTCATGTGATTAAATAAGTTACAGAAGCTGCTACCTGTGCATCGGACTTAAGCTTAGAACTTGGATACTGTCAGTTTTCATTCCTGATACCTAGTCTGGCATTGGGTCATTTGTCTTCTACTATTAGTCACTACTACATGTGAATCAAACTCTTTGTTCTTTAGGTTTCTTCATTAGTGTCAGTCATTGACTCCATTTCTACAGCTCAGATGTTTTCAGTCTCACTGATAATCAGGATAAGATGAAGTGTGATTGTACATCATAAAATTTCAGATTTCTTCCTCTTTTCTGAAGACCTTTTTGTTACTGCCATAATTGCCTAATGTAAAAAGATTGTAAGAATTTAAGACTTCTAAAAGGGAATGTCACAAAGTTGCCAGTACTTCATTGCTGCTGCCTTTTCAATGGTTGTGTGTATAAATTGTAATTTATTAATTTGTATATTTCTTGTAATTTATCATTTATTCAAACTTAATTGAAACAAGTATTGGAATGGTAGATTTGACTTAACTGCAAGTTACTGTTTCTGTTAAATTTGTAGGTGACCTTATCCAAGTCTCTCAGAGATACTACAAGTAGACTTGCAGAGCTAGGATGGCTACATAATAAAATAAGAAAATACACAGACCAGAGGAGTTTGGATCGTGCGTTTGGACTTGTGGGACAGGTAGGTCAGCTAAAAAGTTGGTTTTGCCACAATATTTTGGTCTTGTGTCCTTTAGAAACTACTGAGTAAATGCAGTACTAGAATGATGTGTAAACTTAAGAGCTTGGATCATTCATCCTTTGATGGAATGCCACTTCTGATGTGGGTCATAGTCTGAAGGCAAGAGAAAAGCATTTGCTCTTGCTAGTGATTAGAAGGAATTGGCCCTGTCACTCGTAGCTGGGAGGTCTCACACATAATTCCTTCTTAATCTTTTTTTTTTCTAAATTTTTTTTTCTTAGTACTCATGCATGTTTATAAACAAAACCATTGCTTACATGGGATGGCAGCATCCCTGAGCTAATTAATCACCAATTCAGTTGTTGGGGTGATCTATGCAGGAGACATCTTGTCAGCTAATGTTGTTTGTGTGTTAATACTAAACTAACTTACATAAAATGCAAATACCCATTATCTTTTGCCCTTTCTTTTAAACACAGCATCAAAAGAATATTAATTTTTGTTTTTATAGGTTTCATCATCATGATTTGTAGTCTACAGTAACTTCACAGCTGCTGTAATACCCAAAACCACATTTACTGCTAAGGCATTCCCGTTTCCTCTCACTTGCTCCCTCTGTAAAACTGGATATTATCCCTTCTGAATCGACAGAAATGTTATTCTTGCCTCTAGCCATAACATCCTACCTAATCTGCAAAGAAATTGAAGTGCTTCTCCCTTCAGTCTAATTTTTCTTAAGAGGTCAGTAGAGACACTGTAGTGCTTCCTACTTTTCTAATGTTTTATTCTGTTCACTTCTGTCTCTTATTCTAAGTAACTCTTTTAGTTACAATATAATTAATTATTTTTCTAGTGATCCAATGCTAATTTCCATGTTTTATATGGTAATGCTACTGTATATGCATTTTCTTCAGACTCTCCCCTTATATCTGAGTGAAGTTTCTAATTCTTTTCTAGTAGCTTCCTGCTTACGCTTATTTTTCCTGTCTCTGGCTTTAATTTTCAAGTTTACAGTAAGGGGAGAACTTTAATTCTTCAGTGAATTTAAATGTGCAATGTCTTAGCTACTATATGCAGGTTTCAGTTCCTGTACAGAAGGCTGTGCAGTTAGAATCTGCATAGCTCTGAAGCTGTTAATTTTGCTTGAGACAAGCACTTTCATATATATTTCTAGGA
Organism: Melopsittacus undulatus; assembly: GCF_012275295.1. Lineage (NCBI taxonomy): Eukaryota > Metazoa > Chordata > Aves > Psittaciformes > Psittaculidae > Melopsittacus > Melopsittacus undulatus. Next base: position 59,795,024 of record NC_047528.1, on the reverse strand, counting down.
CATAAGTGTACAAATAAAAACATATATTCTACTCCTGCTGTCAGTATCTGGGTAAAAAGATTATATACCATTGTTCTTCATGGCTTTTATAGCTGACAGTTTCAGGTATTGCACACTGTACATTAAGAATTGAGCACAAGAATGTTTTGTGCCTTCTAAAGCATCTTTGGCATAATATTTTAAAAGAATGCTTGTGTAAACACCTGTTTAAACCATATGTAGGAGAAGATGTCTGTCACCTGTTTTGTTATGATTCTGGTGACTGTTTTTACTATGCAAATTATCATGTATTGACAGTTACTAGGAGTAGAGATGTAACACTGTTCTACACTTTAATATATTCTTCTATCTTTACTGCTTAGTATCTAAGTTCTAATTTCTCCTCAGAAAGAAAAAAGAAAAAAAAAATCAGCAATGAAGTGTGTTGTATTTTGACATTTTGCCAATTCAGATCCAGTTGAGGTAGTGGGCATCTTATTTTTTTTTTCTGTTGAACAAGTGTTCTGTTTCCTTCCTGAATTCTCTTCTGCTGTAGACCAAATCAGAATTCTAGGATAATGTCCAGTTTTCCGTAGCAGTCTAGGAAACAAATATCTGTCATTTTGGTGCAGGAATTAGCACTGGATGTAAATTTTAACTCCTGAAGCGTCTCTGAAAAGTTGTTGGCCAGTTAGATCCTAATTCCTTTTGGCTACTAAAGTCAGCGATTACTGTTATCACTTTTTGAGATGTATGGTGCCTTTGAATGTTTTCTTGGAGGCTGTATTCTGCCCTCTCTCTTGGCGAGTGCTACTTTAATAGGTTCAAAAATGTACTGAAGAAGCAAGTGAGAAGAAATGAAAAGTGGAGTTACACATAAAAAGATTTCTTTTTGCCCTTCAGTATCCTCTGGAATAAAACGAGTTTCAAATGTCTTTCTAATTTATGATGTTGAGTTGAAGAAGGGAACCCTCTTTCCTTCAGGCGGATATAATGGCAAGATTAATGGTTTCATCATTTGGGTTTGTTTTTGTTTTTCCCTCCTAGGCTTCTTAGCCTCTTAGCGGGAATGAAGATTTATTTTCTCCTTGTGCTTGTAGTAATGATTTCTGCCTTGTACATACTCTAGTCAGTAAATATTTTACTTCAGCTCTTGGATTCTTTTTGTGAGGTTTTCCTTATATTTTCCAAATTATTTTGTTTGTGATCATTTTAGAAAGGGTTGAGGGCAAAAGTCCTGGGGAATTGCCTATTAAAAAAGTCCATTAATACAGATATAAAAATTGTTAGCTGAGAATTTGTTAAAAAATCAGTTCTGAACAATTTGTGTTTGCGTATGGGAGTATTCTTCAAAAAAAGGAAAACATAACACACACACACCAAAAAAACAAAAAAAAAAACCCCACAAATCACCACAAACAAACAAAGTACTTAAAGCCCAAGATTTTTAACTCAAAATTAATGAGGCATAATTTTAATTCTGTTTTAGAAACTGTGTTGCAGGATATTTTTTTAGTCTATATATTAGGTTAAGAGCATTACAGAAACAAAGCAAAACCCCGGGATCCCAAACTGTGGAAAATTATCTGTTACTGAACATGTATTCTTTCAGGAATTGTTTTTAAAATCTACCTCTATTTTTATATTTAAATAACCCAAACTAGCTGTGCTTAGATTTGTTTTACAAAGAACCATTAGTTCAGGCCTGTTAACTTCTGCCTATTTTACATATTTCTTGGGATACACTCAGTCATTTCTTCCATGTCAAGTGAAGAATTGTATACAACTGTCAGTTGATAAAAGGTCAAAACTTTAGAGTTCTTGATCCAGCAGCACTTAACTAGGAATGTTCTTTTATGAGCATTGTGTTTTGTTGTTCAAGTCATGTAGTCTGTACTGTAAATATAACGATTGCATCCCCACATCCATGTTCTGTTATTAGAGACCTTCCTGAAATTGAAACTCTATTATATGACATACTATATTTTACCTAATTATTACAGAAAATTTCTTCTGGCTTATGTTACGATTTTCATACCTTATGGCAGTTATTAATGTATTTATTGAAATGATGCATCTATTTGGAGAGTTACAGTTTAATCTGTTGATAGAATTAAGACAGCAAGAAACAGGAAGTCACTTGACAATGTGTATATATTCTTAGAAAAGGTCTGTGCATCTCTTAGGGAAGCACTTACACATTGGTGAATTTTCTGAGAGCTGGCTTTTGTGCTGAAGCTTGTAGCTTCATTTCTTTTAGGAAATTTCTAACTACATTCACAGAGCAATGATAGGATAAAAGTTATATCCAAATTATTCAGAAAGGTTTTTTCTGATTTCCCCTCCCCCCCTTTTTTTTCTTTTTTCTTTTTGTCTTCTCAGAGTTTTTGTGCAGCCTTACATCAGGAACTTAAAGAGTACTACCGACTTCTGTCTGTTTTACATTCTCAGGTAAGATAAGTGGTTCTTATTTAGCTTTCTTATTTTGATTTACATTATCTGAAAACTCCCTTAAAGGTATACCTAGAGAAAGATGCACAGTGGTTTCTATTGACAACTCTCTGTAACATACCAATGAGTATTTTTCTCATAGAAATCACTGTTATTTGTAATAATATTTGTAATAATAATACATTACATAAGCAGTTAATATGTCATTTAGAGATAGAGCAGTAGTTCATCTAGCCAAGTTTCTGACAGAGGATGGCATTTCTTACATTCATAATTGATGGAGCAGAAATCTTTAAAAAAGAAGTCAGCATTTTCAAGACTTTTGCTAGATTTTCCCAGAGGTGAGCTTGGTGACTTGTCAGTTTTATTTTAAAAAGTGATGGGGAAAAAAGTCTACTTTTTGGAAAGACTCTCTATTTACAAAACTGAACATTTAGTTACTTGGAAACATGTAGAAATTGTGTCTTGGAATTGAGTGCATGCTCCATTCTTGTATTTGGGAGATCATACAGGCTGCCAGCTTAGTTGTTGTTAACTGCGGTTCCAGTTAGCAGTTCTGGCATAGTAGTACATGACCATAAACTCATGAAAGGACTCAGTATTATCTTTCTCTCTGTGACCTTATATTATGTCTTCAGAGCTTCCCTGAAACATGATTCTGCCTTAGAGTCTCCCGGGTATATTGTGTGCTATTCCATAAGCTTTTCAGGTGTTCTCCTTGCAGACTGTTTTCACATTATTGGCCATTTAAAAATGAACTTCCATGATGATGCAAGGGTACTATCTCTTCCCTGAAGATAAAGGGCGGGTTTCTCTCTATATATCTCTTATCGTTGCCAATTTCCAAACAAATAAACTGAAAAAAGCAAACAAACAAAAACATGGACCCAGGAGCATCCAGAAGCTAATAAATGCAACTGTTTTTAAGGCTGAACTTTATGGGGATAATACTAATCTTAACTGGTATGTGCTACATGTGGAAGCATTAAGTGGATTGGTTATTGCATACAGGAAATAGAGCATCTTTTCTAAGAGTTTATCTGCTTGGACTGCTCTAGAAACTTGTTTCTGTATTCCTGGGTTGTGTTCTTATCCTGCTTACCTCAATGGTACTTGTATGAAAAGTACATTTACATGTCAGATGCAAATGTCTGGCTTTCCTTTTCTGTGGTATGTAAGATTCATGGTAGTCACATTGTGACAAATTTTTTCTTTTGTTGGTTTTTTTTCAATAGTATCAATTTCTTAATCTCACTATGTAGTTCATTTAAGTTCTGATGGCTTCTGGAGGAAGACTTTGAACAAAATTTATCACATGTTGAACTAAAATAAGCTGGCGGTGCAGGAATAAAAACTGCCTCTTACACCCTTCCTTTAGATGTTTTTCTTTACTTTTTTCTGAGCATCTCTTTGGCTAATATTTGCTGTCTTTCAGGATCTCTGCTCTCTTTTCCTTTGCTCTTCTTTTGTGACTGTCACCTTGCTTTCCTTAACCTTCTTGAACTTTTTGCACTGTTGGCCCTATTAAACTTGCACGTGAATCTGTCCTTTCATCTGCATTTGATTCTCTATTTCCACTTATGTGGCTCTTGGGTTTTAGCTCAATGATTTAATAAGAGAACATACAATACTGGGAATTTCAAGTAAAAAGCTAACTTCAGAACAAAAATTATGAAACATTAGTTCTGCTTCAGATTTGCCAGCTTTGTTCCTTGATATGTCTTTCTGTTTCTAATTTGATCAGTTGCAATTGGAAGATGATCAGGGTGTGAATTTGGGACTTGAGAGCAGTTTAACACTTCGCCGGCTTCTAGTCTGGACATACGATCCTAAAATAAGGTTAAAGACCCTTGCAGCGCTTGTTGATCACTGTCAAGGTCTGTTTAACATTAATTTAATATTTCTGGGGAAGTTATGTAGCTTTGAGTGGTTGTGCATGCCAAAGGCGGATATCAGTAATTACTGCTGTGGTCTTTTAGAAAATTTTAAGTAGGTAAGCCAGGGGGTTTTCTCTCTTTTAGCTTAAGCAAAAACCTGATGAATTATAGTGTTGTTTTGATACACTTAGACATTTTCGTTGTGTTTTGGTTGTTTGGGTTTTTTTTTTTTTAAAGTAGAACATGCTTGAGAAATCCTTCAGATTTTAAGCACACTTTTCATGCTGTTTTCAATTTTAGTCGTCTTTCAGAGAATGTTACACTGTTAAAACCCCCCACTAATACATTATGAAATGGTTGGCTTAGTCTCTTCACTGTGTATGAGTATTTTGCTGTTCCTCTCTAAATGATGGCATATAGGAGTCATTTGCAACCTGTCTGCACATTCAAATGAAACAACAAAACTTTACAAACCTGCCAGTACTGTATGGCTGCAAATGCTGAGAAATGGTGTTGGAATTGACCAAAACTTTGGCCAGTAACTGGCCTATAGGCTATGCTTCACTCTGAGGGTACTTCTCTGCTGTCTTTGAAAATAAATGGGGATAGTTGGTCTTTGTGAAAAGCATTCGTCATGGTTTAACCAGAAAAATCTTATATCTGTTTCACCTTGATTATTGGAATTGGTAACAATTTGGGGGGGGGGGGGGGGGGGGGGATAGGGAGAGATTGAGGGAGAAAGTCGGCTTGTCTTTTAAGACATTTTTGAAATTTCTTCTACCAAGAGACCAGAAATACATGTTTGTGTATATGTATGCACACAGAACATCTAAGAGAGGGTCAGGTACAGGAAAGAAGGAAAACGTACTAAGGCTCCTTTAAGCCTTATTCTGGTAGGGGAAGAAAATAAGGTTGAAGTCAACCATTGTGTGTGGTCTGATGCCTTGAAATTTTCATTCCTTCAAGCACTGTAAAGTAGGCAGAATATGGTGTCAGAAAACTCTGCTTGATACTTCAGTGCAATTAATAATTCGTGCCTTAAAACCTTGGAATTCCCTGTCAACATTAGAAAATATACTTTTCCTACATGTTAGAATTGCTGTTCAGCAAGCTATGAATAACGTATGACTAGCTAAAATCAGTGGCTGCTATATTTTAGTGTGATGTGTATATTCTTTCCTTCACACATTTCCTCTCCCCTATAATCTCACAGGGAGAAAAGGTGGTGAGCTAGCCTCAGCAGTCCATGCCTACACTAAAACAGGAGATCCCTACATGAGATCTCTGGTTCAGCACATTCTTGGCTTAGTATCCCATCCTGTACTGAATTTCCTTTATCGCTGGATTTATGATGGAGAGCTGGAGGATACGTACCATGAGGTAATGTATGTAATACAATAAATAGTTGAACTTTGTTCATTTGCTTTGTGGGAGTAAAATCTGTGGGAAGCCTAGATGAGAATTTGAAAAGTAGACTGTGATGGAAATGAATGGCATATGAGTAAGTAATATATACAACAACAGCATGACTTTCTTCATGGATACAGTCAGTGTGATATTTGGAGGTTTCAGTGGTGCAGTATCTTGTCTCAGTGAGTCATATCCTGTGTCTGTTTAGTAGAGGCAGAATGGTGGTCTAACAATAGATGCTTCTACAGAGAGAGAAAGTAATCTTTCTATCTTTTCTTGCTTAGTGTAACATCAGTAATGTATGCAGAGTTCTTTGTAAGTTCCTATAATGCAAGCCTTGTATTTGAAATAAAGTTAAGAATATTCTATTGTGACTACATACTGTTATCCTTGGCTTCATAAATGGCTTCAGTTTGTCAAATTGGGTAGAAAGAGGTTTACAGTTCCAGAGTTCCTCTGTAAACTCTGTAGAGTCACTTGTTATGACTTCTATAAGAGCAAGTTCTAGTAACTGTCCTTTTTCTTCCTAAAACTTTTTTTATGCCTCTTTAAGATCTTTGGATTATTTTTCCTGTCTCCAATCAGTACAGTCTTGTTAAAGGGACATTTTTTGGATCCAATAAGCGAAAGGATCATTTTTTAAAATTAATTGAGCCCTTCTGAGACACATCTGAATAACTTTATTTGAGTGTGAAATATGCTGTCTGCCTTCTGAAACTGCCTATCTGGGTCAAATTTATAATAAGTACAAATATCACCCACAGCTGATCTTTTAAGGTCAGCATTAGAGACTTGTGTGAATTGTCTACAAATCTCTGTGGCTAGAAGCATGGAACAGACTTTACTTGTTCGCCCAGCTGTTCCTCAGGTATGTGAGGTGGTCTCTTTTGGGGTTCTACATCATTCACTAGCTTTCAGCTTTGTTTAAAAATTTATATGTTCACTGTAAGAACATTCTTAATACTGAAGATCACTGTTGGGCATGGCTACAGTTTTCATACCATCTACAAGGTTTTTGAACAAAGACAATTGACTGTACTTAATGGAAACAGTATTTGGAGGCAGTGAAAAAAGTTCTTGTTGAAAAATGGGTATCTTGTTTGACAGGATGAGGACAGAATCAATACACACGTCGTTTTAACAAAACTAATAATGTATTTTTAGTTTCTTACTAATGAAAGTATTCTCTTGTGTGGACTTGAGAGACTTGAACATTTGATCACCAGTTTAATTGCAGGTTTTCTTGGTCTTGGGTTTGTTTCGGGTTTTTCTCTTCAATTCTGCAATTGTCCTTTCCAACCCTAACTATTCTATGATTCTATTCTATGATTCTATGTGTCCCTGCCCATGGCAGGGGGTTGGAACTGGATGATCTTTAAGGTCCTTTCCAGCCCAAACCAGTCCGTGATTCAGGCTGTAAATTCTGCATCTATAAAAGTAGAAGGAAATCCAGAGGGACCTGAGTAAAAATAGAACCAGTAAAATAAAATTAAATTGTATTCTGAGCTTTATCTCCTACGCTAACTGTATAACTTAACAAAATGCCATATGGTTCTGTATTTTTTAGGGGATGTTTTACAGCTAGTACACTTTACCCTGAGGTAGTCAAGGTTTCATAACATACAGAGAAGATTTTTGAGTACAGAAATTAAATACTAGGGGAGAGAGTTTACATTTTTGTTCTTAATATTTATTTAAATCTACAGTTTTTTGTAGCTTCAGATCCTACAGTTAAAACTGATCGGTTGTGGCATGACAAATACACTTTGAGGAAATCAATGATTCCTTCTTTTATTACAATGGAGCAGTCAAAAAAGGTATGAATTCAAAAGTAAATCTGATAATTTATTCACCCTGTGCTGCTGTTTCTGTTAAAAAATAATGGAGACCAAATTTAAAAATAAATAATAGTCTTAAGAATTTTAGAATTGTGTGCTGAGGAAGACTGGAAGACTATTTCTCCTTTCAGTTCCTTACCTGATAAATTTTGTTTAAGGAGATTTGAAGGGGGCTGGGAAGAGGTTTGTGTTTAAAACCACTCTGTGTTAGCATATGAGTCCTGAACTGCTGTGGTTGCCATTGTGAAGCTAAGAGCACAGAAAGATGGCAAAATGCCCTTTTTTGGTGATTGTGATTTTGGTGATTTGCTTTTTTGTTTGGTGGTTTGTTTGCTTTGTTGGGGATTTCTGTTTTGTTTTCCTTTATAGAAGTCACTTTTTTTTCAGGTCCTTTTAATAGGAAAATCCATAAACTTCTTGCATCAAGTTTGTCATGATCAAACTCCATCCACAAAGATGATTGCTGTGGCAAAATCTGCAGAGTCATCAAAAGATGGTAGAGTATCAGTGTTGGTCAGCTTCCTCCCTTTGAACTGAGCTCTCTACGATATGTGGTTTAGACTGTAAATTGACATTTTGGATAGTGAGGTGGAAAGGACTAGAAAAGTCCCACCTGCTGTAAAACATAGGTATTTTAATAGATACTTGTATTTTATGCATGTGCAATTTTCTTATTTTGATAGGTTTGCTGGGTGCTTGTTAATGTACTAGGTTTCTGAATGAAAACATTCAGGAAGCAGTCTGCCTTAAGCTGAGTGTTATTGAGAAAGCTGGGGTGGGAGTAGGGATGTTCTTGAGTGCTACAGTAAGAATTTGGTACTTGTTACTTCTCATCAAATATACTTCATTATTTGATACCATAATAGTACTGAATTAATTCTGCGATAAAAAAATACTAAATACCCAATTAGTTGCAAGTAAGAAAATAAAGAGTAAAAAGAGTCAGTACAAAAGCCTTTCTGTAAATACCCTCTACCACTATGATCTGTCCAAAGAAAATTGAATATGTGGAAGGTTAGTAAAATTATATCTTTTCTGTTACTCCTGTACTCAAATACGACTTTATTATATATAACTGTGAAGCTTGGTTTTGTGCATTGTCCCATGTCTGTTGCTTCCATCCACTGATTAACCTTGGGTTAGTTTTTATATTAACTCTTCACAGTATGGATTTTTAGCATGAGTGCCTCCATGAAAAATGTTCTAATAACAAAATCCCATTCATGTTTGCAAGAATTTTTCATCTAATAATTTGATTTTTGTACCAGGTACAGTGCTTGCCTGGTCAAAGACAAGCTTAAAGTGCAGAGAAGGGTCAGGATTAAGTGAATAAGAGCTATAAATGCATGTGAACCATCATCTCACCAGCCATTCCTGAAAAAGGCAAAAAACATTTTGCTATGCTTCTTCCACCACTTTACATAGTGGTTGTGGCCATGCTTTTCCACTATTTTTTTTAATTTGCACTTGTTTCTCTCCTTGATTGAACAGAAGATCTGCACAAATACAGATTCCCTGTTATGTAGGGAGTGAGAGCTTCAAAGCAAGTATGCGATCTTAAGTGCGGAGAATACCCATTTCAGACAGAAGTGTAGTTTTAGAAGTGGATGTTATCAACTATACCTGCAGTGTGCTGAAGACATGGGGAGCTTATGGTCTGCACCCTAAGTGCCTCACAGTATTGCACTGCCTTAATTCTGTGCAAAACTACACTTGTGTTCAGGGCGTTTTACCCATTCAATCCAGAAAGAACATTCTATGTCAGTGATGTTGGAAATACATACTGTCATCCTTGTTTGTGCCATCTGACAATATCCTGAGAGTCCATTCAGATAGTTATTTATGCTGACACAATGGAAGCTAGGATGCCAACCTGAATACTTTTCCTCATTTTAAATCAGAATGTTTTATGGGTTTGGCTGTGTTTTTTATTTCTTTATTTGCCTTGGAACCTTAATTTTCATGTTTCCCCAGTTTCCTTTTGAACTTCACAGGGTACTGAATGAGAGTTAGGAAAACTCAGGGAATGTCACTGAACCAGACGTTGTGAGGTTTCCCTCATTAAAGAATGACTTCCTTATTATAGCCACTGTTTATTTTTTCAATTTAAAAGTACTTTATTAATTGAGACTGAATCTCGCCAGAACAACATGAACCTTGGTTTTAATTAAAAAAAAAAAAATCAGTTGAAACTAATCCTGGAGCAGGCAGTACAATGTCTTATACTAATTTGGTACATGAATCTTCATTTTTTTACCTGTAGAGCAGTAGTTGTTCAGTTAAAAATCATTGAAAGTGGGAGTACATCCTTTAATGCTTAGGAAGGTTTGAGTCTTAATAGTTGTCAGTCCAGTATTTAGAGTTTTGCTCCATGTTGCCTGAAGAGGTCACACTTCCTGCTGTCTTGCAACCGTCTCATTGCAGTCCCTTTCTTGATAAGCTTGCAGTTGTAGAAAAGAGTGAAATACACTTCCTAGTAAGGGGCAGTGTCCTACTTTCTGCCCCCAAATTGCCATGTAATAAAGGTGAAGAAGAAAATGTCAGGATAACACAAGCATATTCCTGGCTTTCTCATTCTGACTTTTACTTGGGAATTAATTTCTGTTAAGTGTTCTTACTGATTCTTTGATTTCTGCACACACACACACTTAGAAGTAACTTTTAATTTAGATCCACCCCCTCCCCCAAAAAAAGCTTTTCCCTATGAGTTTAGAGCTCCTTCAAATTATTTGAGTCTGTAAATTGCAGTATTTCAGCAAGCGTAAAGAAAAAAAAAAATCACTTTCTGCGTAAAAATGATGAGATAATGTGAGCTCTTATTGGAAGGTACAAGAGCTGGGCAGAGATTAAAAGCAATAATGTTGATGTATGGGCTGCTTTAGACTTGCTTTTGCTTTGGTTATGTGTTCTGCTTTTGTATAATACAGTGGGTCAGAATAAATAACAATTTATTTTCTTGTATGTTTCAATTTCAAAGTTAGTTTGCCTCCGTTTTGGAAAAACTACTAATTTTGACTCTATTTTTTTTTTTCCTTTAGCTGCTGATTTGTTCACAGATCTGGAAAACGCATTTCAAGAGAAAATTGATGCAGCTTATTTTGAGACCAGCAAATACCTGCTGGATGTTCTCAATAAAAAATACAATTTACTGGAACATATGCAGGCCATGAGGCGATACTTACTACTTGGTCAAGGAGACTTTATCAGGCATTTAATGGATTTGCTCAAGTAAGAGAGTAGAAAGGGTAATTGTGTTAAATTTCTGTGCTTGCAAATGCACATGATCAGCACGGAAACTGTTTTGCTTTTGGAAGAGGACCCTTTAAGTATCTTATTATTCAGAGGTTTAATTGAACAACTTTTATATTCTATTTTGCATCTAAGTTCTTAGACCCTGAGGCTGAAACTATTCTTCCTTTTTGGTAGGAAGTATACATGGTACCATTTCACATTGTCTTGGAAAGTTGGACTAATATAGGTACCTTTGCACTGACCATGTGACAGCCTCACTGATGTTAGCACTTCTCTCACTCCTGTCAGCAAGTTTAAGCAGAAAAGTTCTGTTGCCTTTGGTGTCACTAGTTAACATTGGTGTGAATGTTAGGCTTTTATATTTTGGAGGTGTTTGGTCCAAAATATTGTGTCAACACCACTCAATGCATTTTTTTAAATTTAGTTGATGCCTCACCAGTCCCTTTTAAGCAGTCAGGTGCACCCACAGGTATCAGTTTCAGTTTTTGAAATATATTTGCAAGCTCACTGCTTTTACATGATGGTGCTACTGACCACGCTTAGTCCATCAAAAATGTCCTTTATAAAACCTTTCTTTGTCTAGAAAGCTTTGTAATAGACCTTCTATTAACTTGTTTGTGAATCAAAATATTGTCTGGTGACATGACTATGCTTTTTAAAGTGAAAATTACTGTGAAGCAGAATAGATTTGGATTGTGGAGTCAGTACTTTCCAGTACTGGTCATAGGGGAGAGTAGTAGTGCAGAGTACTTGAGTGTTGCAACTCTTTAGAAAGTTTAAGTTACCTAGAGGGTGCAAGTTTTTGTGATTCTGCCAACACTTCTAAGCCTGTGAGATGGCTATCAGCAATGAAATTAAATTATAGGTTTGAGGTATTGGTGCAGTCTGGCTCACTTTAGATATGAATGTGACTCAAATTACATAGTTGTGCTAGCAATCTTAGTAATTTCAGATTATTGGCATTAAATGAGGATAAAGTTACTCCTCGTGCTGATGTTCAGATGTATACCTGCATATTAATAGACATATTCTCCTCAAGTATTTTGGTCATTGATCTTCTTTGCGGTAAGACAAAGAGTAATACGAGAGGTTTTGAAAGTCTGTCAGAAAGTGTTTCACTGTGTGTTGCAGGTATTACCAAATTGTTGCTGCAAAATATCTCAGTAATGTGCCATAACTGTTTGTTTCATAACCACCAGGCCAGAGCTCGCACGACCAGCTACAACCTTATATCAGCATAATCTAACTGGAATCCTTGAAACAGCGGTGAGGGCAACTAATGCCCAGTTTGATAATCCTGAAATTCTCAAACGATTGGATGTTCGACTTCTGGAGGTCTGTTGCATGATGGTGACTCACCTGACCTCTTTGTGTGTATACATGCAGAATTCTATATGAAAATTTTCATATGTGTATATATTAAATACATTTTCCTCCTCCCTTTACACTGAAGTCTACTTTGAATTATGTAAACTTAATAAGTCTTTTCTTCTTTTCCCACTTCCTGCCTATTGTTTGTTCATATTTCAAGCTGTGGGTTTACAGCTGTTTCATTGGCAATACAACATTAAGTATTTGGGGTCTAACAGTAAGGGATGCTGGTGGACCCAGTTTGAGGCTCTGCAAACAGCTCATACTGCTGTTGCCTCTACAAGAATCTGGGGGTGGTCTCTGTCACCAGTAATTTACAAGGAGTGAAGCAATTTAAGTGCATTTTATGGAGAAGACCTCTGGTAAGAAACTTACGTTCATTAAAAAACTTCAGTCCCGTTGGGGGTTCACTGATAAACTGTAGCATCTAAAATAAGTCTATACCTTAGGCTGAGTCTTGCCTAAGAAATTTTCCTTCCCTTCATTTCCTTTACTGGCTTCAGTAGAAAAACATTGACATTACCACATCAGCATTTGAGTGACATGAATCCCACCCTTGTGTCAAACTTTGATTCATTTTTGCTTAACCTACTACTTTCAACAAGGATCTGTATCTCATATTGATATGGATCCTTGTTTTTTCATAGGCTGTGGAGGATGGAAGTGTAAGCAAGAGCTGGTTTTCAGCATTAGTATGCTCTCATTATACACTAAAATAGCTTATCTTTTTAATACAGGTGTCTCCAGGGGACACTGGATGGGATGTCTTCAGCTTGGACTATCATGTTGATGGGCCAATAGCAACGGTAATGTCATATACTGCTGTCTGTGAACATCTCAAATACTGAATTGAATTGCTAATTTTTAATATTTTTTTTCGATTGAAATAACTTTCTTTTATTCTGGAGTGTGCGATCAGAGAGACTTTTTTTTCATCTGGGATGCACCCACTGTATAAACAGTTGAGGTAAAAATCTCAATTCTTATAAATTAACCATGAGTGCTGAAAAGCTACATTTAAAACAATAATTACTGAAAATCAGTAATTCATTTGTTCCAGCAGAGATTTTAGCAAGTACTTAATAAATGGAGTGCTCCTCTTCTCCCATCATTACTATTTTGTAGCTACTAATTTGAGATAATTTGCAAGGAACTGAAGAATGTATTTGAGGAGAACCTATTTGTACTGTCTAAATTAAATTTGATAGGTAGTGTTCATTAGAACTACTGAAAAAATAACTGCACTATTGATCAGAATGCATTTAGCTTCTGTAAAGAACCTCTGTTTTTAAAAAAAAAGACATCAAAATGTGAGTCTGACCAGCAGAAGGAATTTTCATATGTAGTTCAGAAAGAGCGCAATGTTTAGGCTTTGTCACGTTCACCTCTTCTTACAGTTTCTGCAGTGCCCTGTGCTGGCTTGAATATTAGGTAACTCAGTTCAGCCCATGAGGGGGAATCTTTCCAAAAGCTCTGGGTTATACAGGGTTTTTGTTTTGTCAGTATTTACCATTAGACTGCATGGGTCAGATAAGATGAACTGTGATGAGGTTCTTGATCCTTCAGAATATACAATAAGTCTTAAATTTGTACTGGTATGTATTTTTATTTTTTTTTAATTTGTAGGTATTTACACGTGAGTGCATGAGCCACTATCTAAGAGTATTTAATTTCCTTTGGAGAGCAAAGCGAATGGAATATATTCTTACCGATATATGGAAAGGGCACATGTGCAATGCAAAGCTTCTGAAAAGTATACCAGGTGAGAGAGGCCCAAATGGATGACATACTTGTAAACTCGATTTAGATGACTACATCTTATTTCAAACTGTTAAGAGGGGGAGAAAAGATCTCTCGGGACAGATTAATTTTATGTTTTATTGTTCCTCTTGACTAACTGCTTAATGGCAGATGATGATGAAGATAAAATAACATTATTGTAAATAGAAGTTTCCTGTTCGTTCTACTTAGTCCTTGGTTGTGATTTTTTTGTAGCATTGAGGAGCTAGAACATCCCATTCTGGAAGAATACCCTTACTCTTCCATCACCTTTATTCATCTTCCTTGTTAATTTCCTATCTGTAACTTGTGTCTCCCTCTTTCTTGTGCTGGAATAAGTCTCACACATGCACACTTCTGCGTTTACTAGTTTTACCTTCATTCATTCCCTGTGCTTTTGTTTAGCTAAGAACAGAGGAGGCTAAGAAGAGAAACAGATGTTTGACAAGAAATAGGAAAGCTCTTAATTATAGTGGCTCTAGTGTATGTCTAATGGACTGGGACTTTTTGATCCTGTTTCTCAGCTGATAATACAAGTCATATTTGTGAGCATCTGTACTGGCTCACTCTTGATTTTTATTTTTACCTACTTACATTTCTCTCAGTGAAAAGAATAACTATCGGAGGTTATCTTTATGGCATAGTAATATTTACAAAGATATATTTATATATTTATAGTAAGGAACTGTTTGGTGGGTGAGAGTGGACACCTTGGCCTCAGAAATTCCCTGGGAAGCAAGCTTTCACAAAGTCTGCTCTAGTGTACAGGGATGATCTCTGGAGCTGTCATGATGCCTAGGTTTCCTCCTGCTTCTCCAAGATGGGATTTAGTTCGCTGTCATTTTCCTATGCCAAATAAGTGCCTGCTTGACTTGAAAACAATGGCCTATTACATTCTTGCTTTCTGTTCCTTTTGAGACTAACAACAGATTTTATTCTTACTTCCTGAGGGTCTTCAGGCTGGACCTGTCTCCCATTGATAGGGTTTTATTTGTTCCTTTGTTCTCAGGAGGAAGTTTGGATTTTCTCCTACCGCCTCTTGGAAGGCCTTTCTTATGTTTTGCCATAGAGCAGTATTCTGTAGGTTAAAGCTCAGTTACTTGTCACCTTTAGGCTTGGCTATGTTTAAAGTAACACATTCAAAATGCTGGCCAAGCTGTTATACCTGTTGTTGGCAGAAGGAGCTGAGCGTTGTATTTCTTGGTTTGTGCCTCTGACAAAAGAGAGTATATTTACAAAGACCTGTACTGCCTTCTGCCTGGAGGGACAGGAGCCCTTTTTGCTCACTGCCATGTCTAAGTTGGAAGCTGTGAGTAGAATTTTTTTCTGAAATAGATGGAGAGTCCACCCCAGCACCATTTATCGAAGAAGTAGTAGAACTTACTTTTATTTTTTCTCCTTCCCTCTAAAGTAGTACCTTGCCATTCCAGATACAAAGCACCAAATGGAAGACAGTATCTGACAGGAGGAAGCAGCTGCAGGGTCTTTTGTTTTTCAGCCACAAAGAGGTAGCATTGACTTTCAAGGGTAGCTTTATTCACAATTCCCAAAAAGTCTTAACAGCCAGGGATTTTAGTGCTTTAAAGGAGTACTTCTAGACAGCATTGCCAAGCTTGCTCTTTTCCTATCAGGGAGACGAAACACAGATGTATCCAACTTGCCAATGCTGAAGTATTTCTGTTGTTTAGCCAACCCTGGAGGTTAGTTTTACTGATCTTTTTTAAAGTAGATGCAACATAATGTGTTACGGATAGTTTTCCTGTGAAGGCATAAGAAATTAAGAACAGAGTATCCTGTAACATTTTTCAGATCATTAGATGGTCCTGTAACATCCCGAGATAGAAAAATGTAGAATTCCTTTTGTAGTAGTCTCGTATCTTATCTACAATGGCAAATTACTTTGGCAGGTTTTTAGAAATTATGTCTTCTGTCTGGATATCTTCCTGATTCCAGAAGGCTGAGTATCTTCATTCCAGAGAATTTTTCAAGTTGATAGTAATCTTGATATTACCCTTCCACGACAGTGGTCCCCTGTCTTACAGGTGAGCAGCTGATGCCATTAGTGATTTGCCTGTTGGTCTCTGTTGTGGATCAGGGAATTGAACCCAGACCACATGAGCCACAGATTACCTACTGCTGTCAGAACCACCCTCTCTTTTGGTCTCAGTATAGGCAAGTAGTGCAAAAATATACTCTATGTGTTTTAAAAGGCTGATGGTAAGAGGTGTGAGAGGCCCCAGAAGCAGCTACAAATCCGTGGCCTCAGATTTTCAACCAAAAGAGCACATGGGACGTTAACTGTATTTTGCTCTTGAGACTGAGAGGGTCTTTTACATTTGTGATACTCAGCAAGTTTCCAGCACTGAGTACACAGTTGGTGTCATCTTTGGCTCACATTTTCTAGGGCTAAACTGTGCAATGTTCTTTGCTCATCTATTACCAGCTAGTGTTGCTTCTACCATCCCAGATGAGTGGCTGTTTTATGGAAGTATTCTGTTTGGTAGAAAAAGATAGTTTGATGGCTCTTCCTGTCCTTGCTGTCTTTAACATGTCATCTCTTTGGATTTTTTGCAGAGCTTTCTGGGGTGCTGCATCAGTGTCACGTTCTGGCATCAGAAATGGTCCATTTCATTCATCAAATGCAGTATTACATTACATTTGAGGTATACTCTAGCCACCTAATCAGTTGCTTAAAAATTTAGTATTTTTGACATTCTTTATGTGTTGTGTGTCTTAAATTTCAAAGAGCTTCCTGTCTAGCAAATAAAAACAGACAAATCCTTAATCATTGCTCCAGGTGCTTGAATGTTCGTGGGATGAGCTCTGGAACAAGGTCCAACAAGCACAGGACTTGGATCACATCATAGCAGCTCATGAAGTTTTTCTAGACACAATCATAGCTCGATGCTTGCTGGATAGTGATTCCAGGGTAAGACTTCTCCTTTGCATTAGGCTGTATCTTTGTGATCTGGACTTACATGTTAGGAACCACCTTCTCTTATGTTACAGAAGCAAAGGGAAAAGTAAATTTTCTTTCTCAGGTAAAAGACCTTATTATGGTAGGCTCTGTACATAATCCCCAGCACAGACGCTGGTCATAAAACTTGTTGCAATGTGGGCCAGTTGCTTTTGGTCCTAAGAAGCTGTGTGCTCATGCAACAATTGACAGAGGGCTTTGCAAAACAGTGTCTAGCTGTGTGTAAAAAGATTTAATTTACTCATGTTCTGAGGAATGTAGTAAATTAGAACACTTTTGCTGTACAACTGTTTCATTGTTTTGTTGCTTAACTGTGTCACAGGTACTTCTCAACCAGCTTCGAGCTGTTTTTGATCAGATCATAGAGCTCCAGAATGCCCAAGATGCAATGTACAGAGCTGCTTTGGAGGAGTTGCAGCTGAGGTTGCAATTTGAAGAGAGGAAAAAACAGCGTGAGCTTGAGGTACAGTAAGAATATTACTAAAACATGAAAATTAATTGAGGCAGATACACTTGTCTTTTGATATATGGAAGATTTTAGGTATCATGTAGAGGTACAGCACAAATTGAGATGTTATTGGAACAAATGTTAAAGTCATCAGCAATAGCTAGCAATTTCAAACAAAACTGCTGAATGGTGTTTTTCATTTCTCTCTTGCCCAAAACCTCTAGGTTAGTAGATTCTCTAGGGAGCTTTGGAGGATGAGAAATCTAGGGCTCTTTAGGAGAAGGAAATAGAAGAGTTTTTAATATTCAGAACCCTTTTGCGAAAAATGCCATAGCTCCATGCCTGCCTTCCTACTGTCAGCCTGTGGGACAGGCAGTGCTGCTTTGAGACTCTCCTGCTTGCTTACCTCAGATTCCTTTCTTGTGCTATACCAACCACCGAGGGGACTGATAGTTTCAATATTAGAGGCTCCATGTTTGGCTTCCTATGACAGTGGATGGTTTGTATAAACATGATTCAATTGGGTAGAAATTGGCCCAATTAGCAATTTTTATCATGTGACACTTGATCTCTTAACTTATTTGTTCTCTCTACAGGGAAAGTGGGGTGTAACTGCATCAGAAGATGAAGAAGAGAACAGGAGGATGAAAGAATTTCAAGACTCAATACCCAAAATGTGCTCACAGCTGCGAATACTCACTCACTTTTACCAGGTGCCCCTTAGATTTTTTTTTTAATATGGATGATGAGCTTTGATATATAGAAATAAAATACTGAGTAGGTGCAATTTCTGTATTCGTGTGTGCAGCTTGTTGTTCTTGATTCTTAATTTTTTGCTTCTTTACTTAGAAGCCGGTATTTACTGTTCCTCAGTAGACAGTAAGTTTTTCGATCATGTATGTTCCCATGATGAAGGGGAATAGTCTCTTCACATAACATCTCCTTCAGCAGTAGAAGTAATAGCTATCTTATGGTGTAATCTGAAAAAAAAAGAAGAATCCTTCTGCATTCCATTTTTTTTTCACATCTTTGTAAGTCACTGCTATGAAAGACTACAGAAAGGGTCCTTATTAAGGGCTTAACACTTAATTTTAAGTGCCCTGAGATGGGTAAACTGTTTGGGCAAGCATGCACAGGCTGTCTTCTTCAATGGTTATTATTCTGTCTTTTTCTTAATGTGTTATATCTAATTCTAAAAGCTCACATTCACCAGAAAAAAATCAGCTGTTAGATTTCAGGGAAGTGTAGATTCTGAGCTTTGATGCAACAACTTCAAATCTGGGAGGAATTTGCTCCTGGCTCCAAGTATTGCAGTTCTCCCTTCCAGAGGAATATGGAGCCAAATTAAGTGCAGGTTGTAGTTTTTGTACCCTACAGGATTGCCACAGGTTGTTAATGTAGCTTTTGCCTGATTGAACTTATTCTTGCTGGACCCTACTTTTTGCGGTTTTCATGCATTTTCCATGAAGGACTTCCCAGGCTATCCTTGGTCATCCTTAGAAGTAATGGAGTGCTCTAGTTATGCTATGTTCATGTTAGTATTTAGTGGAGACGAGGAATGAGCTCTTTAAGTGTGTCTTCCCATGCTCCCAGAGTCCTCTTCGTTCCTGCATGCTGTCGAACTTCTGCAGCTGCTTGGCTAGAACCAAACAGGAAGATGGGCTCCAAAAGCATGCCTTCCACATGCTGAGTGCAAGTTTCACTTAAGAACCGCTCCAAATGCATAGAGTCTAGCTATTGGGTCTGTAGCACTGACTGCCCTAATTGGCAGATACTCTGCTGTGCTGGGATGCTGCTTGCTGCTGTACAACCTACATTAAATACTTTATTTGTAAAGTGAACAGTGGTCTAATGCTGATCTGGCCTGCATTTGAGATGCAACATGGACACAAGGTGAAGTCTCTTCAGGTCTGGGGTCCTGAATGGTGGAGCTGCCCTGGGAGGGCCGGGACAGCAGCAGCTCCCCTGCAGGCACCTTCAGTGAGATGGAAGGCGCCAGCAGGGCACAGCAGGGGTGGTTTAAAAGACAGAGCTGTTTGCGCTGGAGAGTGATGAGCACAGCAGATATTTGAAGGTAGCAAAGCTCTGGGATTTTGCAGAAAGAATGAACCCATGATAACTAGTTTGCTAACAGTTGGGTATAAATGTTTGTGCTTGCCCTTTCTGGATTCCCTCTGCTCATTGCCAGGCCTGGGCACTACCTGGCATCCCTGTGCAAAACACAGCAGTGATATCTCTTTGGTTTTTCTTTCTCCTTCAGGGAATCGTCCAACAGTTCTTGGTCCTGCTGACAACCAGTTCCGATGAAAGCCTTCGGTTTCTTAGCTTTAGATTGGACTTCAATGAACATTATAAAGCAAGAGAACCAAGGCTTCGTGTATCGCTGGGCACTAGAAGCAGACGAAGCTCCCATATGTGAAACAACTGAGAAGGACTGCACCTCGGTATCCGAAGGATGTTGAACCTCTTGTTGGACAAGGCAATCAGTGTTGACATAGTACCACCAAATTGTGTGTCATCAGTGTCTACCATTTCTGTAGGCAACATGTTTTTTGGTCAATGTGATTGTGTGACACTGTATAGCAGAAAGCAAAAAAAGTAGGGTTTTTTCTACACAGACATTTCTAGAATTACCAGACAAAACGGGCTGATAACACCTCTTCCAACCAACTTCTTAAACCATCCTTTAAAAAAGTTGCCAATTTAAGTTGAAGCTTTCTGATCTCTCTCCACGGTAACTTATATCTGTGTCAAGGAAATCACATCTTTTGTTTATAGAAAGCACCCTTTCCTTTTTTAACAAGAAAATAAGAAGGTTATTTTTTCTATATGTACTTGTTCTACTTGAAGAGAGCTTTTGTTAAAGCCAGCAGACGAGGACCCAAACCTAATGTCCCTGTTAAGAAGCTATACAGCATTTCTTTATGCTGATTTTTTTTGTGTTGTGATGTGTTTGATTGTGTGAGAAACTTTGTATCAGGAGACATAAACTTCTATTTAATTTTTTGTTGTTTTCAAACTTAACAAACTGAAATGAAAAAATCTAGTAGGGAAATTCTATGGTTACTGTACAGGAGAAAGCTATAGAAGCAGAGCAGGAGTGTATTTGTTGCACATAAGATCTAAAAAATGAAGCTAAAGCCTCAGTACTGTTAAAGGAAGGTGTTGTTTGAGATTGAATTGAATGGAATAATTGATGTTCAGAGTAGGATGTGTAGAAGCAAACTGACTTGGCTGATGTTGACTTCATTCTTTTCCCTTCCCTATTTTTTCATTGTAAATATTTATATATTGCTGTCCAGATGTTGGGGAGAGGGGGGTTCTTCTTTTGCAAAGTTGTCATTATATCAGGTCATTTATTATGTTCCACAAGTGCAAGCTTAGAAAAATAAAAACACAATTATCTTTCAAACAATTATTTTGCTTTTCGTAACTGAAAGATTATGATTTTTTCCACAGGGTAAGAAAGGAGAAGCTTCTGGTTATTGTTTTACAAATCCCTACTCATTATACGGTCTTTATATTAGTCTTATGTATACTTAGGGTTGTATGAAATTCATTGATTAACAGTTACCCTCAGATCAACCATGTCTGTGGCCTCTTTTGCCCTTACTCTGCTTGAACCCCCAGGAAGCAGAGGCGCCTCCCAAGCCATGCAGGTGAAGCTGCTCTCAGCTGTGACGGAAGTGAACTCTCATCGTGGGGACAATGCACCCACTTGCAGCTCTGGACTAGCAGGTTTGCCCTCTGGACATGAGGATTCCTGTTACTGTGCAGGCCTTCGGGTGCTTGCTTTTGTTAAATAAAACACATAAGGTTTTTAACCCAGTGCTCTTCAAGGACCTGCTGGTGCAGCTACCTTCATGGGGGTACTTGCAAGCAGCTTTTCAGTTGTAATAAAATATGCTGAAGCCAGCGGTACACTGTGTGCTGAAGGAGAGATGAGGGATGCCGAGATTGGCATCACAAGGTCACAAATCACTTGACAGGTGGGAGTATTCTGGTTTTGTGGGTGTGGTGAGAGCATATTGTTCTTGTAAAGTCTGAAAGAACTACAAAGCTTATATGATTGGGTTTTGGCCAGAACTGTTGGAAAAAAACCCCTACCTGCAGGAGCATTCTTTTGGCCATTGACTTGAGACATGTTACATGATCCCATGTATTATCAGACAATCCACAGGCAGAGAGGTAGCATCCAGTGTCAGAGCTATTTCCAAGTTCTAGGACAAGTTACAGAGGAAGGTTTAGTTCTTTTGGTGATAAAATGAATCCACCAGTACACAGGAAGCCTGTAGTAGTGCCTGTGCTAGGAAAAACCAGTTTGAGGTGATTCCACAGAAACTCATCAGTATGGGAAGAGTCCTCACTGCTGCAGGAGTTGCTCTGTGACTGCCAAGCTAAAGGGGATATTCTGAATGAAGGACACAGAATACCTGAACCTGAAGGGACCTGCCACTGTCCTTGGTGCTCCTCACCTCGTGAAGACCAGTGTTTTATCCCTTAACCCAACAGGTGTCATGTTTGTTTCAATCTGCATGAGTTTTGTAGCTTCTGGTCCTACAGGTAAAATTGATGAGTTGTGGTGTAGCAAGCATAGCTTGAGGAAGCCAGCGCCCTCTTATCAATTAGGATTGAACATTGAAAAATACATACCGACAAAAAGGTGTATCTTTGTGATTGTCTGTTGGCTCTATACTTTTAGAACCGGATTCTCAGCAAGAGAGTGGATCCAAAGTTGAGCAATGGATACTTTAAATCTTCCTTTGGGCTTTGAAATAATTTACAGCAATGTCATACTAAATTATGTGAGAGCACCAACACATCAGAGCAGAAAATTATTACTTGAATCATCAATAAATATTTGAAAGGTGATTTTAAATCACCTTTCACTGTCCAACTCTGCAGTGGCAGTGCATGGAAATTGTTCCTGAGATCTCCAGTTTCTCAGGCACTGGCATCCATTCTCTCTTTCTTGGAGATAGCTTTTCCTGCACCTGGAGAACAGCCATTACCCCTCTCAGACCCTCTCAACTGTCAGGCTGCGGGGAAGGTTCTGAATCCCTGGCATGAAGTAACTGGACCAGCTCTGCTGAAAGAACCCCTGGAAGTGGATGGAAGCAGTGATCTCATCTTCTATTTTTTATGTCCATTTCAGCCATTTTTCGTTTTTCCTTTCATGGATTTATGCTTTACCTTCACCTGCATCTGGGTCTTCCCTCTTTGGGGCACTGTTAGCATTACCTAGAGCTGCTTCTCTGCAACCCAAGGCATGGCTCTCATGAAAGACTTCAATATGGAGGACACTGACTTTATAAAGCTCTTGCAACAAAAGCACCAACAGAGCTGCCCACAGTTACCTGCACTCCAGGGTGCTGTCCCCAGAAACACTTCACTGCACAGAGCAGCCATCCAGCAAAGAATGCTGGGAAAACCAACTCACACTTTTCTCATCTTCAGCAGTGATTTAATCAGATGACCCAGAGGCAATTTTGGAAGGAGAATGGGGGGGAAATAGTGGGGTAAGCAGATTAAAAGGGACAGTTGTGCAAACAGGGTGCTGCTCAGTATGTTTTCTAGCCTTGCCCTTCACCTGATGAGTACAGCCTGTCCTGTCTTACTAAATTCCTTTGCCTTTTCCTGGGTAGAATGGGTGTCTGAGTGCAGCTGCTCAAGTGGGATCACAGATGGGAGTTGTGCCTGCAGTGCCAGCAATTGCAGACACCAGTGAAAGGACGAGTGCATCTGGAGGTGAGAGATCCAAGGGTCAGCTGCTGACTGGGCTGTGTGTATCTAAGCCCAGCTACTGGAGACATCCACATTTGTACCATGAGCCTTGCATAACATAGTGTATTCAAGGAGCTGGTGATGTTGGACAGGCATGTCTGCTCTGCTGGTCCTCATATCTGAGTCTTGAGCAGCCTGAATGTCAGCATGAACAGCTGCTGTATGGGAATATGATGTAGTGCTCTGTGCCAGCCCATCCTGTGTGCCAGGGCATGAGAAGAAGGAAACCCTCCAAGGATGGGACCTGTGCAGTACAGCATGGGAAAATCCATTCAGATTCCATCCCGTGCTCCACAAAAGCAGGGTATTCAACATCTGAATGATATAAGGTTTGCTACTGGTATTCATTTTCTTATCCTATTTATATTCCTGACTGTATTCTGTCATATTAAACCAGCTATTTTTTTTAAGCTTTTTGTTGTCAAGCCTTTCTTATCAAGATCTAGAAGAACCTTGCACCCTCTCTCTGTCACTGACCTCGTGGTGCAGAACAATGGACTTATAAAAGTAAAAAATATATACATTATATGTTTAGTGGGAGATTCCCACTAATATATATCTATATCTATACCCTGCTGAGCCAGAGAGGGGAGCAGGGTGAGGCCGTTGGTGTTGCCTGTGTTTGTGTGGCTGCTCTCTGTGCCTGTCTGGGTTGACCTGTGTGGCCAGTGATGTACATATACATGTGGTGTGTATGTGTGCTCTGTGTGCGTGTGCCTATGCGGGATGCATCCTGAGCCTTGCTACTGCTTGGACCTAGGGCCATAGAGCTGTGACAGCCTTGCCTCTGTCAGGCTGCTGGATTCAGAAATTCCTAACAGAAGTGAGAGAGAAACTGTCTTACATTTCATTTGTACCTCAAAACCAAACTAAATTCTATGTAAATGTGCGTACTTAGTGCAAAAGTTGACAGGCTGGTTGTGCTGTGACTGCACAACTGCTTTACCTTGCAGTGGGTGGCAACAGCACCATTCAGGCACATTTCTAAAGGGAAACATGGCACTTTAACCTTTTTAAACTCTGAAGTGCTTATCTACTATGATCAATGTTAATGACAAGCATAGAATCATAGAAAAGAGGGTAGATTTAGATTAGATATAAGAAAGAAATTCTTCACTGTGAGGGTGGTGAGACACTGGAACAAGTTGCCCAGAGAAGCTGTGGCTGCCCCATCCCTGGCAGTGTTCAAGGCCAGGCTGGACAGGGCTTTGAGCAACCTGGTCTAGTGGAAGGTGTCCCTGCCCATGTCGGGGTGTTTGGAACTGGAGGAGCTTAACGTCCTTTCCAACCCAAACCTTTCTATGGTTTCTATGGTTTCTAAGTGTCTTAGGCACTCATAGGCACTAACGTGACTCCTGCACAGAGCTCTCCAGTTCTATGATTCTCTCATACAATTCTCATTCACCTCAGGATATCATACAATATACAAAGCTCTTCTGGCGTGAAGGTCTATCTATGCAGTGCTAACAATATCATAAATATATTAAAAGGAAAAGAATGGGAAAGTATTAATGTCTTATTCTTTTAAACTACAAGGGATATTTGTTCTGCTAACTGACACAAAAATTATATCTTAACCAATCTGAACTACGAAGAAGAAAAAGTTAAAAGCAACCCTTGAAAATCTAATCTGCTGTAAGTTACAGCAGCTCGGCTGTCTCAGGGTACAGTACAGTGCAATTTAATATTAGAAACATTCACTAGGAAATGCATAAGCTCATGGTATAACATATTTTTCAGTGAATTAGTTATAGGTTTAGGGTAGGAGATCAAGAACACAATATAATTATAATCCAGTTTTATTACAGTGATTCCATTTTTCACTCAAGGCCCTGTAGATTTTCTCCTCTTATACCAGAGGCACTAAACAAATGCCAAGGTCTCAACTCTACATAGGAGTGTACTTTATAAAAACCCTAAATTAAGTGATTTTTTTTTTTGCTAAAATTAGCTGTGGACACATTCTCTCTTCCTCCTGTCGTGTAAGATCTACATTAATTTTTGCCAGAACTTTTTTCAACCCCTTAATAAATAGCATTTCTATCAAAAATGACCACTTGTCTTTGGTCAGTGTGAAACTAATTTTCAGTATGCCACATTTAACAATGTTTTTCAGCATTAAAGGCACTCTTCAAGTGCACATGTAAATTACTTGACATGTGAAGAGTTGAAAGGTAATGAATGGTTGAAAAAGAAAAGAGATAACTGGACAGAAAAGTTAAGCTTATTTTAAAACTTACAGACTTGAAGATTGGACTCCTCTGTGACATTTCATGAATGCAGCCTAATGATGACCTTAGAAGCCAGCTGTGGATGTACACGTTTGTGCACATTCCAATTTTCCAGTGAATGAGCAGCCTCAGAGGTGACCGCACACACATGTAAAGGTGTTCAGAGACTTCTTGAAAGTGCCTGATTAATTCTGAAAATTCATCTTTTGACTCCTTGAAACCTAAAATATCACTTTAACCCTAATAAGATTCTACTAATTGTAGGGAGGAAAAAAGAGTTGGGAGAGCTGCAAGGGATGTGCAAGCATTAATGGGGCAAGGACAGATACAAGAACTTGCTGTTTCAGAAGTCAGAAGAAATTAATTCTGTATGGTTTCTAGAAGGACATTGTAACCATCACCTGCTCTACCCAATTTAACAAACCAAAATTACTCAATGTCAAGGATAACAATGAACATCAAAAGCAAGATATTCTCTTTTAGTCTGTAATTGTTCAGAGTCAAAAGTTTCTGCAGCCATTGATTTAACCAGTCATACATCACTCTGAGGGCTTGCTGAACAGCGGTTTTAAAATATAATGAAAATGCATTAGTTTTAGGTTGACAGGGAATACTACTAATTTAACATATGAACCATTTGGTCTCTTGAAATAATTAAGCCAGGCTCCCTCATGTAGTATTTTAACTGCTTTATGTTGGCTTAGAATGATACAATCTTTAAGGCATCAGAATCACTCATAAGGGTTAACTTGTTACTTACTCTCTTTCACAGGAAGAGCAGCAAAGATGTCTCACTCAGTGTTTATTTTCCTTCTTTTTGTTCCAACCTTAGCTTTTTGCTAATACACTTTAACTACCCAACATTGTACATCCTTTCATAAAATCATTGGGCTAAAACCTGAGTTTGAACAGAAGAAGCAGAAACTTGAGTGCAGGTGAAAAGACAAAAATGAGCAGAGATGTAAGGGGTGAGAATGAATACAGAGGCCAGGAAGGTTAAAGAAACCAAGGTGATGGATAGTTGCTCACAAAAGGAGAGAAGGGCAGGGCAGGAGAGAGCAGAGATCCTTAAAGATAACAAATGGTGGTCAGGGATGCTCAGGAAAGAGTAGAGGAAGAAAAACATACCAAGAACAATCTGAGGAGTGTAGGAAGTGACATTTCTATCACTGCACAGTTAGTTTACTTCAGCTCTTCATGCAACAAATTCTGTTAAATATTTTCCATCAGAACAACAATTAAGTCAGCTAAACATTAGGGTATAGAAAATGCAATTGGCAGGATTGTTACCTTCAGTCTGAATATTAAAAGGTATGATAGGCAAAAGCTGTTGCAAGATGATGATGGAATCTTCCAGTGCCATGGAGTATGAAAACCAATTATTTGCATTTGAGATACATGCCACAAGAAGCAGGCAGGTAGGCATCTAGGATCCCTCTCACTTGTACAATGGGAATGTTCCCAAAATTAATCAAGGCCACTTCATTGCTCTTTAAAGTTTTTTCGTAAAATTGCCAAGAGTGAGGCAAAGAACACAGTCTTCTGCTTTGCTTCCAAACAAGGCACTGCATTCATTCCTTAAAGG
Organism: Melopsittacus undulatus; assembly: GCF_012275295.1. NCBI lineage: Eukaryota > Metazoa > Chordata > Aves > Psittaciformes > Psittaculidae > Melopsittacus > Melopsittacus undulatus. The sequence goes on along the minus strand of NC_047528.1, from coordinate 59,768,042 downwards.
AGGGTATTTGTACTGAGTTTTACCTCTTGTTTCTACTGAATGGTGCTGAAGGCCATAAAGAAATGGAGGAAAATTACAGACAGGCTTACAACAGCAAATAAAAAAACAAATCAGAACTTTTCTTTAACAACTTGGTGTGTAAAAATAAGTACTAGAGCATAACGTAATGAATGGAAAATTAGGAAAACAAAATTCTCTAGAAAACAAGCAATTGAACCATCAGATGGAGACGCAGCATTTAGTGGAGAAAAAAAAGCATGGAGAACATAAAATGTGGGATGCAAATGGTATTTGATAAATCAGAAAATCCTACCCATTGTAACTTTATTAACACAACCAAAGTTTATGACCAAAATAGAATATATTTTTGACAGCTCTGACCCAGGTTATTAAACCAGCCATAAATAAACTGAAATATTTTGTTTATTATCCTGTAAAAGAGACTAATGCAGTATAAATTTATACTCTTTGTGTACATATATGTGTGTACAAAACGCATGCACATAATTAATAAAAGTGCTAATAGACCAGTAAGAATGTAACTATTATGTCTTTTTATTTGCGAAGGAAAAGGATACAGTACAGATTTCTCAGCTACCATAGGATGGATAAGCCAACACTATTTGTCTCCAAAGTGCCAGATAGGGCATTAGACCCTGCAGAAAATGGGTTTCCTCAGCACTGCAGACAAAACACGTGCTGCACTTCTTGCAACAGCCATTTGCAACTTAGGTGCAAGAACAGTTGGAGATGAGTGTTTCCCAAAACAACTGAAGAGGAAGCGTGTAGTGACTTTACTTCCTAAACCTCTCAACAAAACAAAATGGATACATTCTGAAAATAAGTCATGCCTCAACTTCCCTTTCACCTTACTTCCCTGCTCAACAGCCTCATCTCTCCCTTTCAAATGTCTAGGGGAGCTCTGGGATCCTTGGTATAATTAGGCAAGAGAGTTAAAAGGATCTTATAAATGCATTTCTGAATCTTGACAGATTGTTAGTCAAGAGTTGCAGGAAAGGTGGATCCTTTAGAAAGCTGTAAATAACCATAACTGCAGAATTACACCCCCTCCAAGTTTCCCAGAACACTCTCTTAATAGCATTCAGACACTGAACAGTCCTGTACTCAGATTGCTTTTCTACTCCAACATTGCATGGTACAGGATTTACAGGCAACATACTCCAGGTCTTTCATATTTTCATCAACCACGTTACCTCTTTGCCCACAGGAGCAATCAGTTGATTAAATATACTCTATAAGCCCTTTTGGGCAAAAGAAAATGAAAGGCATTTTCAAAAAGTCTTCAGGATATGCTAAAGAAACAGGCAAAACCCAGTTCTGACCTCGTGAAGAGACACCTTTACAGGTAAAATGTCCATCTTCTAGGAGAAAAGCAGCAAAGGAGCTGGGAAAGGTTGAGCAGCAGAATGATACCTGTCAGGCCCAGGCTTACCCTAGAGTTAGAAACGTGTGCATAGGTTCCAGTACATCACGGGGAAAAATTCTCGGAAATCAGAATAAATCAAAGATGCTGCAAAGCAAAGGAGCAAACCAGACATTAATAATAGAATGGTAAATGATTTTAAAAAGAGTAATTGGATGGTAGCCAGGAAGTATAAGAAAAGAAGGAATGTTACTGTTTCCTTAATTAAGATTGTTAAAGGGCAATACTGTAAGTGACTCAGAAGAAACAGCTGCATAGAAGAAGTTTACAGGCCTTTGTGACTTAAACTATAGGGTTTCTTAATGGGCAATTATATAATTGTAGGCTTATTTTAAGGCTTGACCTTTCTCTGTTATATATAAAGAACTCCTCAAGAGCACTGTGTAAAGGTGTAGGTAGGTACCAGACAAGATCAAATTTTTAAGTTATAAAAGCCAGAATCATTTAGGTTGAAAAAGATCTTTAAGATCATTGAGTCTGACCATTAACCCATTCTCAACAAAAACAATTTTCAGACTTTGCAATTCCTGCTGACATGAATGGCAGCAGAACTGGCCTGATGGAATTCCCTCCATACATGTCTTTATACTTTTTTGCCAGTGGAAGTGATCAACTCTGAAGTGATTTAGCTGTAATGAGAGTGTGAAGGACAGTATCAGGCTAACTTTGAGCTGCAGGGAGAGAGGTTTTCTGTAGACAAATCCAAGGGGAAAAAACTCATTCCTCACAAATAATAAAGAATTTCTAACTTCTTCTCCACTTTCTTAAGAAGTCTTCTCTTCATTCTCAGAGTAAATACAGCAATTTTTCAAGCCAAAATAATGTTTCAAGCAAATGTGGTAAGTACAAGAACAAGGCTTTTTAATAGACTGAAACATCTCCATAAAAAAGCAGCTTGTGATGATTAGAGTTAAGGCAGGTCTGTGAGTTCTGTTATCTTCAGCTGCAGTTTGAAAGTATCAGTCCTCAGTAACAGTATAAGACAAGACCTGAAAACTGTTCTGGGTCTTCACGGGCCTGGTGAAACTGATCTTTTTCCCCTCTAAGTTTTGGAAACCAGAAAATGCTGATTTGAATGCATGGTACTATTTGGAGCCAGTGCCCGGACGTGCAAAGAGACCTCAAAGCCTCACCAGCAAAGCAAACTGTTATCAGGAAGCAAAATAATAGCAATCATGTTAATCCCATCCTTTGGCAGAGACAGCAGTGCTGCTGGTGCGGCATCACATGTCTCACAGACAAGGTCTCTCCGTGTCTCTGATCAGAACCATCACTTGCATTGGCTTGCACGGTTCTAGCTGAAGCTTTGCATAAACCTCCCACTTTTCTTCCATCCGGTGGCCTGCGCTCTAGCACACAGACACAACAGAACAGAAGCAATTTGCTGCTCCAACTCCGAGGCTGAAATTCCTGAAACAGCCTTTAGAGGACAGCGGAGAATTGCAAATGACACGTTCTCAGCTCTGCTGTCAGAGTCTGGGATCCTATGGGACTTTTAAAAGAATTATGAGTTCTGATTAAAGACAAAGTGAAAGTTCTATATTAATGTGTGCTGTTTATGTATTATGGCTTTCTAAGATAAGCTTGGGGCTCATAACAGATGTGTATTTTTAATTATATTGTAGCCTTTTCTATCATCAAGAATTCCAGTTGCTGCCTGGCTAAGATAGTCTCTCTGAATTAACAGCTGCATTGTCAGAAGGAGCTCTGTACTTCATGGTCAGGTCTAATGGAAAACAGAGCAGTGTTCCCAGATAAAAAAATACTGGGGACCCCTGCTGGAGGCTGTAGTGATCCTGGACCTTGACATGGGGGCTTTAAATCTCTGAGAAGTTTGTCATCTGGTCTAAATACTGCACTTGTATCTCCCTGGGAAAATTTGGGCCAAATTTTGAAGAGCTGTTAGCAGTAATTTGACTGTAGTACAGTTTTACTCTAAATTGATAGGAGCTGGGTGGGTCAGCAGCACTGACTGCCCTACTGAGAATATGCTCTGCTGTGCTGGGGTGCTGCTTGCTGCTGTATGTATGGTCTACATCAAATACATATTTGTGAAGTGAGCAGTGGTCTAATGCTGATCTGGCCTGCATTGTCCATGCAACATGGACACAAGGTGAGGTCTCCTGTTGGCATTGGTCAGGCCCTGAATGGTGTCCTGGCTGTGGTGGGGCTGCCCTGGGAGGACCCGGGCAGTGGCACAGGGGCAGCTGTCCTGCAGTCTGGGAGCCTTTAGGGAGATGGAGGCTGCAAGCAGGGCACGAGGGGGGTGATTCAGTAGACAGCTCTTTGTACTTGACATTCTGATGTGGATGGCAGATATCAGAAGATAAAACAGCTGACAGCCAGTTCTGATTAAAGCCTTCAGTTTCTTAGCTTTAGACTGGACTTCAGTGAGCATTATAAAGCAAGACAGCCAAGGCTTCATGTGTCGTTGTGCACTAGAGGCAAACGAAGCTCCCATAATGTGAAACAACTGAGAAGGACTGCACCTCGGTATCTGAAGGATGTTGAATCGTAGAATCGTTGAATCATAGGATCATAGAATAGTTAGGGTTGAAAAGGACCTTAAGTTCATTTATTTCCATCCCCCCTGCCATGGAAAGGGACACCTCACACTAAACTGTGCCACCCAAGACTATTCAACCTGGCCTTGAACACCACCAGGGATGGAGCATTTGCCACTTCTTTGGGCAACCTGTTCCAGTGCCTCAGCAGACTCAAAGTAAAGAACTTCCTCCTTATATGTAACCTGAGTTTCCCTTGTTTAAGTCTTAACCTCTTGTTGGACAAGGCAATCAATGTTGACATAGTACCACCAAATTGTGTGTGATCGGTGTCTACCATTTCTGTAGGCAACATGTTTTTGGTCATGTGATTGTGTGACACTGTATAGCAGAAAGCAAAAAAGTAGGTTTTTTTCTACACAGACATTTCTAGAATTACCAGACAAAATGGTCTGATAGAACCTCTTCAATCAACTTCTTAAATCATCCTTAATGAACAAGATATTTAATTTGAACCTTTCTGAGCTCTTCTCACTGTAACATGGGTCTGTGTCCAGGAAATCACATGTTCTTTTGTTTAAGAAAGTACCCTTTCCTTTTTTTTTAACAAGAAAATAGGATTCTTTTTCTATATATACTTGTTCTATTTGAAATCACTTTGGTTAAAGCCAAGCCAAGAGATTTGGACTCAGACCTAATGTTCTTGTTAAGAAGCTATATAAAGCATGTAATTATGCTCATTTTCAATATTACAAGATATTTATGGCAAACTTACATACTTTAAATATTTATGTGTTGGTTTTCAAGGTTAATGTTACAAATACAAGTAATTTAGTAGGAAGTTCTATGGTTACTGTACAGGACAAAACTAGAAGGATAGGAGTGACCTTACTACATATGAGATATCTTAAGAACTGCAGTTTAAACCTCAGTACTATCAAAGAAAATTATAGTTTATTTTCACAACCTCATATGTTAGAAAAAAATGTCTTTGGCAATGAAGATTACTTTATTTACCTTTCCTTGCCTATTTTCCTTTTATAAATATTTATATATGACTGTCCAGATATCGGAGGAGTGAATCTCTTTTTTATTTGCCAAGGATGTCATTGCATCAGGTAACCAAAGTATCCATATATTATGTTCCACAAGTACAAACTTGCAAAAACACAGTTATCTTTCTAACACTTGCTCTGCCTTTTGCAATTTCAGCAGCGTAAGCAAGGATAAGTCTCCAGTTCAGAGTGCAGCTGTTTTGCAGATCTCTCTAGCAAACAAACTCATTACAAGGCTTTGATATTAGTATTAGCTATAGTTAAAGTTGTGTGGAATTTATCAGTTAGAAATTGCCCACAAATAAACCTCGCCTGTGGCCTCTTTTGCCCTTTGCCCTTACTCTGCATGAACCCCTGAAAGCAGGGGCCCCTGCCAGGCTGTGCAGGTGAGACTGCTGTGAGTCATGACAAGGTGAACTCTCATGAGGGCTATGCTTCGAACCAACAGGTCCAGACTAGGAGTAGGAGACCTGGATATCCAGACACTGCTGATGGTGGTAGCAGTGCTCTGCAGTCAGCTATCCTCTAGGATAACCTGCCTTTCCCAGGTGGGATGAACACAGACTTTTCAATTGCACTGTACGGTGTAAGAGGGATGGACCTGTAAAGAAGGGCTGAAGTTCAGGTGGTGAGCAAGTCCTGGGAATAAGGGTGGCAGAGGGTGAGAGAGGTGGGAATTCAGCCACAATGTCACTTTCTTTGTGGACAATTAGACATACCACTTTCAAGTGAAAGCCTTTTAGATCAAAATCAAAAGGGGTAGATTAACTTCTTAGCAGGCTGCCAATCCCTTGAAACAAATCTGCTGACCAAGACTTTGCAGATTTTGTAGTTGAGGCAAAGACACTGGTTTGCATCACCCCAGCTCCAGTATGGCATGCTCTGTATTTTTCACCAGAAGGATCTGGGTGATACAGCCTGCAGTTTACACTGCTCGATTTGTCTGTCATTTTGTTGAGAGCAGTTGCATGGCATTTAGTTGCCAGCTGGGGTTCAACCATGACGCTGTCTCACAGAGGAGAGTAATCTCAGGACCAAGCCACTGATTTAGTCCAGGGAGGAGCACGTCCCTGATGATACAAAGGTCTGGAATAGTATAAATTTAGGCTAATTTGGCACTGGGATTCTGAAGCAGTCAAAGGTCAACCCATAAGGCTAAGTTAGCAGTTTTACTACCAGGAGAGAAGCCTACCCTACATTAGCTTCTTTCTCACCTGCGCAGGCTGAGATCTGTCCTGGCCTAGGTAAACTGTGCTGAGATTCTGATCTTTGCTTGGAAGCACTTATTTTTTGCAAGATACAATGTAAACCTCCAAGTTTTGCAACAGAAACACCCATTATGGCAATGTACATGATAAAACTAATTGTGACCTATGTAGAAGATGGAGACTTGTTATACCAGGTCATGTGCTTGTTTAACAAAAAGAGTTTGTCTTGTCTTTTCTCCTACTCCCTTCCCTCTGTTTTGCCCCCTCTTCACTTTACTGTGTCAGCTTTAACTGAATTCTTGCCTTACTCTCCCTCCTGCAGCCATACAGCTCTCTGCTTTTTCCTCGTTCCTCGAGATCTGCAATGAGCTCCTGGGACTCACTTGGTGCCTCCTGGAGCCTGTTAGCCAAGACTTGGGGATGGACTTCTGAAAGTCTTACTTCCCCTTCTCTTCTGAGTTGTTTTTTTGTTCCTTTTAGCTACAGTTAGAGCTATGTTTCTCCTTTGAAATAGAAATCAGGCTTTTTGCATACTTCTCACTCTTCCCTCCCAAGTAAACTTTGCATTTTTATTATGTCATTTTAGCAGTTCTCGGGCTTTACCAATTACAGTTATGAGTTCAGAGATGTTTTAAGGAATGAATTCTTCACTCCTGTAAAATAAAACTTGTAAAACTTAGATTTCTGTTCCACTCAAGGGAACTGCCAATGCAGCTTCGTTGAAGCACTTGCAGGCAACATTTCAGCCAGAACAAAGTTAGGTCCATGAGGCAAGTATTGTTTAGTGTGCAAAGGGAAACTTTAAGGATTCAGAGGATTCTGATTTAAAGGGCTGCAAAATTAAGTTGCTGCTGGAAATACAAGCGCATCTACAAACCCCTGGCAAACATCCTGAAGGGCTGTTGGCTGGCTCACTCTCCCATATAGACACCTTCTGTGTATCACCATTACAGTAATTGCGTTGCTGTATCAGCTCTGGCCATTTGTAAAAACTCAATACTCATTTACAGGCATGTTTAAATAATTTACTGGCCTCTGTATGTGCTACTGTAACTCTTGGGGAAGTGTCTCTGTAGTCCCAGATATTTATTCTCTGCCAGCTGATCTCATATAGCTAGTGCTTGCAGCCAGTTCTGTATTGGTGGACCCAAATATCCAGACAGAAATCACTGTAGCCACCAGAATGTGCTCCACTGTAGCCAGACATGTTTATTTTGGAGAGGAAAAAGGAGATTTGTTTAGTTAATTTCTCACTACTACTTAAGCTGCTCTTGATATACAACTAGTTCTGAAATAGAAATAGCCTAATAGAGAAACTTTCTTTATTAGTATGATTACAAAAGACCTTTGACTTTCATCACTTGCAGGACCAACCTATGATCACATCAGGTAAAACTACAGATGCTAAGCTCTCATTGTACAAAATGATTAGTACCAAAATGATCAATTGAGTTTGCACCTTCTCCAGTGTTCTGAGGCAGGCACTGTGGTTTTTGTTAGGTATTGTATTTGTGAACAGCAGCTGTGGATAATGGGTATTTGTGAAAGCTGCTCATGGTTTTGGGGTACAGAATAACAGCAGAAGTTCTGGTCTTCTCATCATTTGCTTTTGATGCTGAGCTACTGTAGGATGTCTCATGAACAGACTGCTCTTCTGAAACTGCTGAGTCCATACCATTCCCCTACGATTCCTCTGCTGGCAGTCACATACAGTTGACTGCAACTTTGTTGAGATTTGCATTTTGTTTGGCAGTCACATCCTCTTTTTGCTCATGTTCCTGAGTTTTGTCTGTGTTCTAATCGATTCTTCTTTTGGTTCTTTTCATTTACAGGTGGTGTCACTGCAAGTTAATATTCACAATAATAAAAAAGTTTCAGAAAGACACTCGCTGGTATGAATTAAGAAGACAATTTAAAACCAGGCAACTAACCAACCAAGCAAGCAAACAAAACTTACAGCAAAGATCTTAGTATTGTTAACAGATAACATCACACTCCAGAGGTCAGTAGAGAATACTCTAGCTGTAAACAACTACTAATATCAACCATCTAATGAAAGATTATGTATGTGTGGGAATCAATTGACTGTTGATTCCTGCAGGTTTTACCTCTATGGGTAAAAATAAAGGAATATATACAAAGAAATCTCAATGCAACAGAGGGAGACTACTGGGATAAACAGCATTTCCATGAAGGTCCTTCTCCCTCTGTTCAGTAAATACTGTTCCTTACCATCTCTCCATAGTAGGCTGCCTACAAACTAGAAACTGTAGTCTTCTCACTGAAGATATGCTGCATGAGGGAATCTTCTATCATACGCTTTTATTGCATTGTTATTATTATAAGAGCATTACTGTACTTACTTAACTTTCTTTGTTCTCTAGAATACATTTCAGCTGAAAAATATTGCTTAGTTAGACCCACCAGTAAGCTTTAATTTTTAAAGTGTTTTCTTAAGGTCTGTTTGATGAATTCTCAGACCAAATTTGCACAGCTGGATTTCAAAATTAATTCAACAAATAGACTATCAGTTTTGTTCACTGTCTTATTCTGAATTCTCACATATTGCCTTATTGGAGTTTTTCTTTGTATTCTAAATGACTCAATAACAACAACAAAGTCTGTAACTGAGGTCATATAGCAATAGGAAATTGTTTGCTGTCTTTCAGCAACAAAACCAAACTATGAGACCCCAAACCAGGCTTCAAAACCAGCATGAGGATAGCTGTATTTTACTAAATGAAGAAATACAGGACCACAAGTCCAAAATGATACCTGTCATGTGTTAGGGAAGACTCAGTTTAACTACACAACACTACATTGCACAGAACTGGACAGGAAAACCAAACTGAAGTTCACAGACTCTGTTCATTCATTAGTCTACATACTAGTATGCAGACTCTTAGCTTGGATACCACAACTGGAAACCTGAAATGAGGTTGGGCATCACACTGAGCATTAGATGATGGGGAGCAGAAGGTGCTTATTGTTCTGCTAGGGTTCCAGAGTTGCTGGGTTCCTATATTTGAGCTGAAAATCATAAATTAACATTTGTATGTGTATGTATTGGTGCTGTTTGGTTGTTATTGCTCCTTGTAGTGAAGTGATTTAATTGGTTTTATTTAGGAGTAGGCAGAGCTAGTAGAAGCTCCTGGAAGCTCCTTTTTCCCCCTGCCATAGGGAGGTAGAGGCAACAGAGGAGTTCTTCCTGTTCTTCAAATGCCCTGAGAAGCAGGGGATTGATCTCTTCTCTCAGGCCTGTCGGAGGGAAATGAAGCAGAAAGAACAGACTGCCTTTTTTCAAACAGATGGTTTAAGTGCAGCTACTCTGCCAGTACTCAGCATCCCTCCACTGTTGAGGGTTCTCCCTCCACTTCCACTTTCCATCAGAGAAGTGCACCATCAGGCATCACATGCCACACAATACACAATGATGGGGTCTCACCAGAGCAGAGGGAGAGAATCCCCTCCTTTGACCTGGTGGCCATACTTCTTTGGATGTAGCCCAAGATAAGGTTGGCCTTCTGGGCTGCAAGTGCCCATTGCCAGATCACGTCCAGCTTTTCATCCACAAGAATCCCAAGTCCTTCTCTACAGGGTTGCTCTCAATCCCTTAATCTGCTAGCCTATACTGATACTGGGGGTTGCCCCATGCTAGGTGCAGCACCCCATTCTTGGCCTTATTGAACTTCATGAGGCCCACTTCTTGAGCTTGTCCATGTCCCTCTAGATGGTTTTGTTTTTATATAACCACAATTTGTTCTTTAAATGTCTCAGGAGAACATTTTAAGTCAAATCTCCCCTGAACAAAGTATTGGAAAGTCAATTTTTATTCTTTCAAATAAACAGCTTTTTATCACTTTGCCATGGAATTGCCCCAAGTCAAATAAATACATAAATTATTCCCAATGTAATTTTACTTCAGTAAATTGTACAGCATTAAACATGCCTTTGCAACACTGAAATTGAGAAGGCTGCACCTTTATATAGTATCATATTGAGAATATTTTCGACCATCTGTGAATAAATTGATGGTATATTGGTTTCCTCAGTTACAGGAATAACATAACAAAACACGTGTGGACACTGACAGCAGCAGGGATGTATGTGAGGTATGTCAAGTGTCCCTTGTGCATCTAGAAGACCCCTGTGACAGAGAAAGAAATCCTAAAATATGTTACTTAATGAAACTGCAGGGACATGCTGTAGCTACTACCAGTGCAAATGCTTGCAGCAATAGTGCAGCAAGATGGCACAAAACTCCCTCCAAATGATTCTGAAGTGGGTATTTGGATGCGTAAGCAAAATGCACCCTTGTGATAAGAAATGGTGCATGAGGTCAAAGAGCAAGAACTACAAAGGTCTATATATCTGACATAGTAGTCCACTGCTATAGTGCCACATGGAACCACCTACTCTGTGAGCAGCAAGGTGTGGGAAGCAATGGACCCAAGCTGGAAGAGAAGCTGAGAGAAGGTGACTATAACACGGATGCCAATAAAATGACCACATCTCTGAAACTTCTGACTGTGTTTGGTGACACAGCTCAAGAGGATGTTTGTCACCTTTGCTTCCAGGGCTTTGCTACTGACACATGTTCATCTTGCTTGCCCAGGTCCTTTCAGCAGAGCTGCTTTCCAGCCAGTCAGACCCCTTTGTGTACTACTACTTGCGGTTATTCTGTCAGGTGCAGGGCTTTAAATTTATTGTTCTTAAATCTCATGCCATTCTTGTTGGCCTAATCTTCCAGCCAGCTGATGTCTATCTGTGTGGTGGCTTTTTCCAGTTTAATGTAATCTGCAGTCTTGCAAAGGGTGCATTTAGACTTGTTCATCCATATTGTTTGTAGAACTTTGAATAACGTTGAACCCAGTATTAACTCCTAAGGAACTCTACTTAGGATTGACTGCCAGTTTGACTTTGAACCATTAAACACCACTTCTGGTCACAGTGTTTGAGATAGTTTTTCATCCATCTGCTGGTCCACCTGTCCAGTCCATAGCTGTCCAGCTTGTCAACAAGGATGTTTTGGGAGATGCTATCAAACACCTTGCTAAAATCAAGTTATTGTACTTCACAGATCTCTCCTCATCTACCAAGCATGTTGTTTCATCATAGAAGGATATTACCTGCTATATGGCTTTTCTCAGTCACCCTCTTGTCCTTGCTTTGTGTGGGAATACCTTCCACCAGGGCTCAATACACAGTTTTCCCAGGGAAAGAAGTGAGCCTGATTAGTGTGGTTTCCCAGATTTCCCTTTTTGTCCTTCTGTAGATGAACATATTACCCCTTTCCTATGTGTCTGGGACTCCCTGACCTGCATGATTTTTCAGAGAGGATGGAAAGTAGTTCCGCAGTGAGGTCAGCCAAATCTTAAAGCTCCCTCGGCTGCATCTCATCAGGTCCCATAGACTTGTAAATACTGGGTTTGTACAGATGGTCCCTAACTCAGCTCTCCCTTACTATTGATAAGAACTGTATGTCTACATTTCCTGTTCTTCTAAGCCCTCTGATAAATTACACATTGTTAAAATGAACATTTCCTGACACTGAATCTTTTTATATACATGTAGTTTTTAATTTTTACTTTAATTTTATTCTGATTATGATTATATAGTTCACTTGTTAAAGAGAGAAGACTTTCATGACATTTGACACATCTACAATGCAGCTGCAAATAAAAATACTTCTTTTTTTTTACGTAGTCATTAAAATAGTTTTCTGTAGATTAGTAAACCTAGGTTCTGCACCAAGAACTTGTGATACCTGAATACAAACTGCCAAAAAAACCCAGAGGAAACTCTAAATACCTGTATGAAGAAATAATAGATAGGAAAGTCAAGAGACCTTTGGTTTTTGAAGCTGAAATTCAACAGCAAAACTAAAGCAGAACACTCTGCCATGAGTGTGTATGAACTTTGGATGGTTTTGGACGATGATGCAGGTTCAGTGTCACTGGCAGCAGGGCAGATGCTGGAGCAGGCAGCAGGTGGGAGGTGTAGTACTGGAAAGAAGGGAACAGCTCTGGAGCTGACACCTCTTCCAAGGTGGTTAGGAAAAACTTCTGCAGCGTTTTCAACAAATGCACACTGAGTCAAAACACAGTGAGTAGAGCGAGAGAGGAAGGAAATGCACAGGCACTGATATGGCCATGTGTAGCCTATGTGGTTTGCAAAAGAGAAGGCAGTGGAAGCAGAAGACTTCAGCTTACAGGACTGGCCCAAGGGAAAAATTTCCCTTGAATTCAGTGGTAGTTCTGCCGATATGAAAACCAGGAGCAGCCCTGCTTGAGGTTGGCACAGCCACCTCACTGCACCCATGAAGAGCAACATATTACATTCAGGAAGGGTATACAAGCTCCAATGTTATACTAGCAACAAAGCTGATTTTGAAATAGTTTTAATGATAGACAATCTGCATACCAATTGACTCATTTGCGTGTACGATCGCTTGGAACAATAACAGAGAAATATGTAAAAAGTCTGCAATGCTGTATGACAATAGCTTCCAAGTATGCTGACCTTTGGTAAATGAAACAAACGGAAAGTACAGTACTCTTTTGATGAGGCATTAATGAAGGATTAAGAGCGGATACAGCTGCATCACACGAGCACTTTCTTAGACACACTGTTTTCACTCCGCGCTTTTTCCATAATTATAACAGAAACATTGTGTGAGGCAGGCAGGGTGCATACACTGTAACACGTTTCTATTTTCACAGAATCACAGAATCATTAGGGTTGGAAAGTGACCTCTGGAGATCATCTAGTCCAATCCCCCTGCCAAGGCAGGGCCACCTAGAGCAGGTTACACAGGAGCACATCCAGGAATGTTTTGAATGTCTCCAGAGAGGGAGGCTCCACAACCTCCCTTGGCAGCCTGTTCTAGTGTTCTGCCACACTCAATGTAAAGAAGTTCTTCATGTTGAGGTGAAACTGCTTGTGTTTTCATTTATGGCCATTGCTCCTTGTCCTCTCGCTGGGCATCACTGAAAAGAGTCTGACATTATCCTCCTGGCACTCGCCTTTGAGATATTGATATGCATTAATGAGATCTACTCCCAGTCTTCTCTGCTCTAGACTAAATAAGACCAGGTCCTGCAATCTCTCCTCGTAAGAGAGATGCTCCAAACCCCTGACCATCCTTGTTGCGTCCACTGAACCCTCTCCAGTAGCTCCTTGTCTTTCTTGTTCTGGGGAGCCCAGAACAGGATGCAGCACTCCAGATGTGGCCTCACCAGGGTCAAGTAGAGGGGGAAGATCACCTCCCTCAACCTGCTGGCCACAAACCCTCCGGATGCACCCCAGGATACTGTTGGCTCTCCTGGCTCAGAGCACACTGCTGTGGGTCAACTTATCATCTACCAATACTCCCAGGTACTTCTCAGCTGAACTACTCTCCAGTAGGTCAGTCCCCAACCTGTACTGGTACTCGGGGTTCTTTCTCCACAGGTGCAGTACCCTACACTTGCCCTTGTTGAACATCATTAGGTTTCTCTCATTTTACACCAACCAGATGGTGGGGAGCAGCCTGCTGTAACCTGACCACCCCCCCACTACTGACCCCACACAAACTGCTGTTTCACACACTAGGTGTTCCACGCCAGTAGTCCTCAGGGCATCTCACAGTGGGGACTGAAGGAGGAAGGGGCTCTGCCAGGCTCTGCAGAAGAGCCACCTGAAATGCATCCCAGCCAGCCACTCCACTGCAATGTGAGAGGGTAAGCACAAGGCAAGAATATAAAAACTAGGGAAAAAGATTAAAATGTGAAGGAGAAGGATACAAACATTCATTCAACTGCTTTGTCACCAGGGCTCTGGTGTTGCATGCAATAGCTGCAGAGGGCAGGGCTCACAGAAGAATTTGTAGGCTGGATGGCAGCCCTTCTAATGTGCAAGAGAATCTTCTAGTGTGGAGCTACTCCCATCCATTTCAAGAGATTCTAGCTGTTTGAAGTGTGCTCAAATACTCACTAGGTGAATAGTGACTACTTACACTGTTGCTTTTAACTTGTTGTTTTCCCTTGGTATCCACCCCTAGAGTAGGGAGCCATGCCATACACCTATGAAAAATAAAGTCAATGTGTTTTCTTTCTTATATTGTTACACAGAATTTCTTCCAAAGCTTATTTGTAAGGAATGTTGAATAAAACTGAAGCTATTAACATGCCAGAAGGCTGGCTATTTTAATGAACTGACTTTGAGCAGTGCAATTCAGACACTACATTTCTTCTGCAGAGGCATATGCTCTGGTTGGAACCCAGGTATGGCTCTAGAGTACACGTAATCATTATGAAGTGTACTAAGAATCAGTAATCCTGCTTTTCACCTCTGTTAGTATTTGGTACTTCTGATTCCATGGCTTGATGTTGTTGATTTTTAAAGACTAGTAGGGATCCAGATGGGAGCTTAATTCTCACTGACATTTCCATTCCCCCAGTACCAAGTATGCTTAGATGATGCTTGCTCTGGCAGCAAGTGCAAGTTTTGGCAGCCCTGTGGTTCTTCCATCCTTGTGAGGGAGCAAGAGTACTTGCCCTTTCCTCCAGAGAGTCCTGACAAAGATCGCTGGGATGCTGTGGTGAACCTCTTGTCTTCATCTGTTTTCAATGGAGGTAATTTCAGTCATCTGCCTTGGAGTTTGTCCAGGCTACCAGCAATGTTGGCAGAAGTGCAAGGGAGTTCAGCTGAGAGGCAAGCACAATAAGGTGTGCATCTTAAAGATATATATTTTAAAGTTAGTTTTCTAGGAGTCAAAAATGTGAAAGGGAAAAAAACTAACCTATTTGAACTTTCTTGGTAGGAAAGGTAAGATTATCTGTATCAGTTGTGAAGATTGGGCCAAAACATCCTTGTTCTGTCTTAGTAAACAGCAAATACCTGATGTTTTAGAAGAGCATGGAGAAATCTTAAAATACAGTCTTCCCTGTATGATGGTGAATAAAACATAACCACAATTTTTAATGACTCAGTAGCTGGAATACAAAATTAAGAAGAAAAGAGAAAACCATTATCTGCAAAGTAGACTACCTTTGTTCTTAACAGATACTTCCACCTAGGCTACCTTTTGTGAATGAGCATCACTTCTTTTCAAATTGCATGCTTTAAAAAGACTGGGCCTATTTTCCATCTCACTTTGAACACCCTCTGAAACACAGAAATTGCTGTACTGGCTCAGCACCAGGCTTCATTAACCACAGTGCTCTGCGCTCGGAAGGAATCATGGAAATGCTGTGTGTGATGGAGCCTCACCTGGTACATTAAAACAGGATGGAGTATGCCCAAACAATTCCTGAGAAATGTTTGTTTATCCTGTCTTTACAAAACTCCAGCAGTAGAAAAGCTACAGTGCACTGAGTTTCACCTTTCCAGTGTTTTATTGTTGGGCTGGAAAGTTTGTTTACTATCTTAAATCTCTGGAGCAGTATAATCTGCAGGGGTTCTTGTCTCCTGCCTCACTTGGGGAATTTTCAAATTAACCAGGTATTTCCAAGTAATTCAAGCAGGAGGGCAGGCCTGCAGGTCAGTCTATGATTGTTGTACAAAATGTCAAAGCAAAAAGAGACAAGGAATTGTATGGCTGGAGGTGAATGGAGAAGGGAAAGGATAGAGGTGATTGATTAGAAAAAGTGGTGAATGGGGATTGCAGTGATTGAAACTAGAGGCTTTGGCTTTCCACATTTCTTTCCAAGCCACCCTGCACTTGTTTCATGTCACCTGAGCAGAAGTTAAACAAAGCTGTATGGATTTAGATCTGGGCAGGCTTATGTATTTTGGTAAATGTGAGGTGCTACTATAAGGTGTAATTCATGTTTCTGGCAACCTCTGGTAACAAAAAGGAAAAAGGCCTAGGAAAAATGTCCAGCGTGACAGGGAGTAACAGTTTGTTAAAGTTTAAGCATTTTTGCATAGAAAGCCAGGTTAAAGGTGACTTATATTAACAATTACTGATGTTATTAACTTTGAGAGTAGACTTAGACATAAAAAGAGACCTGCAATTTGGCAATATACACTGCATACAAAGTAATAGCTTGTTTTAAAACACAAACAATGCTGACTATTATAATGTGAACTGTTTTACAGATGAAAAGAATTAACGGGATGTAATTGGAGAAGTATGCAACAGTGGCTAATATGCTATTATTTGAAAAGAGATATTACAACTTATAATCTTCTTTCATGGGTTTGCGTTTTTAGTGTTTAATCAGGCGTGTGCGTGTATTCAGGTGTTAAACCATTCTATTAGCTAGGAAAATTGCACTATTATTTACTGAGCTGTTTGTGATATATTGCTGTTGGCTTTTTTACTATTTCTTGTGTTCATGAAGTTTATGCAATTGTTCTTTCCACTTTTGTCTTATGCAAAGTCTTGTGAAGTGTCACCATGGTGGATTAGCCTTGTCAAAAATCCAGATTTATATATATATATATTTTTTATATGAATTAATCTTATTTCCTCTATTATTTTATTGGGAGGCACCACAGCTACAAACTTGTGCCTTTGAGCTTCTGTCAGCTTTCCACTAGGAAACTGAAGAACCTCTGCTATCCCCAGTCATCTCTGGTGCTCAACAGAGATGGCAGAGTGGGAGAAGAAGACTGATAAAATAGTGTTTGCTTCAGACCTAGGTCATCAGGTTTGTGGTGATGAGGATGGGCCAAGGTTAGCCCGCAGGCTGGGATACGAGTGTGGGTCATCAGTAGCATGGCTTAGCAGGGGCAGGGATGCAGTGCAGGAGGGAATTTGCCATGGGGGCTTCTAATGCAGGGCATCAGTCCCATGCTTGGAGTTTACATGAGAATTACTCATGGCTACCTCAGCACCATCCTGCATGCAGGGATAAAAGAAGACTTCAGGCAGCCCATGGCTGTGAGCAGCCTTTATATCTCCTTGGAAGAAAGGTGGTGGGATGGATGGACCCATCCAGTGAACTGTATCCTACAACCCAACAGACACTGATTTGCAGTGCTGTATTTGGGACAAATTTGCCTTTCAGTTCCTGAATAGGAATGGCTTCAAGCATGTGTTAAATATTTTTCTGAATCACAACTGGGCCCTTGGAATTTGTGAGTTCAACAGACGACAATGACAGCATTGCCTGTCTTTGTCCTGGATGAATCAGCCAGACATCTTAGTAACAGGGCCTAGGTAGACCTCTTACTTCCCTTTCCTTTTGCTGCTTTCTTGCTTTCATGAAGTTCATAGATCTCAATTTTTGCCTCAGTGCTACCTTTCTGTACTGAGTTTGTCATAAGGCACGGGCACATTGTAATTCTGACACACAAAAGAAAATACATTGGTTATTCTTTACTAGCATCCAACAAAACTTAATTAAAACCTTCTTTTTTTTTAAAATACAACTGAAAGAGCAGCAGCATTTTGAGACAAATGAGAGAGTGTTGGTGAAAGTTCAGTGTGTTGTCATTGGAAGTGTTCTAACAGCATGAGATTAAAACCCTCTTGAAAATTAATGTGTATGAATTTCAAACTTTGCTGACAGAATTCTGCCTTCACTCACTTCACTTTAAGAAAATCTACTGAAATTTCCAGAATTTGCTACAGTATTCTTTATAAACTTTACATTTCTTTTCTAAACCTCTGTTCTGTCAAAAGTGATCCTAATTGTCTGACATTTAATGTCATCCATCAGACCAATTTTTCATTCCTCCCATGCTGTTTCAAGAACTCTGATCCCTAATTTAATTAATGAATCATTGTTTCCCAAGTTATTAGCTGCATCTGTTCCTTTTCAGTTTTTAAAACAATTGCAGTATTTTTTCACTTGTCGCCTTGAAAATAAATGCTGCAAACTGCTTGTGATGCTCAAAAGTCCTATTGCTTTCAAGTCTTCTTTCCTTTCCCTTCCTTTCCCTTCCTTTCCCTTCCCTCCCATTCTCCTTTCCCTGCCTTCGGCATGGGGCTTAATGTGACCGCTTTAGCACCTACAAAGCTCCCATGCAGGCAGACCTTCTTGGAAGCTGTTCAATCTGTAGGCTTTCTTCTATGTAATGACATCCAGACCCCAATGAAATCTGTGAACATTTTGACATCTAGTGTTTTTACTCATATTACAGCTAATTAATTCATGCCTATGAAGCACTTTGAAATTATGCAAACACTTAATATTGTTCTTTTTTTATGACTTACCATTCTTAACTCGCATGAACTCTGAATTAAAGGATTTCTTTCTTTGTGATCTGAAATCTGTCTTACCAAAGACTGACAGACTGTTTCCACTTTTCAGAACATGCCTTCTCAGTTTTGGCTTAACTTTGTTACCCACTGAATGAAACACAGTGAAGATGAGACCTCACCAAAGTCAACAGTGACCATGAACACATCCAGAAATTGTCACCTCAGACACAACTGAACTCCCAAAGTTCATGATAGAAATTTTTTAGGAAGTTGTAGAACAGCCACCTATGGGATCTGACCTGCATTTGCTTGATCAGTCTCTTATTGCACTGCACAGGAAAAGCCAAACTCAACCAATTTAGATTGTCTGCACTAAGGCACCCAGAGTCAGTGACCATGTTTCTAGATTTACACCTAGTCTAATTGCCCTTAGAAACTAACACTACAGTACCGGTTTGGGCAAATGGTAGTTTCATTCGGAACTTCCAGAACTTACTCTATTTCTATTCAGTGCTTGAGGAGATGCCACAGATTACCCACAAAAATTTATTCCACAGGATTAAGGCTGAGCTCTTCATAAAAAACAAGGATTTAAGTCCAGAATAATTTTCATCCAAACCCCATGGCCTTCAAATATTCCCAGGAGAAACCAAAGTGAAGGTGGTGAGATGAAAGAGGACATTGTACTTAGGTCTTACCCCTGAATGGGTGCAGAACATGGCCACACTGGCAGTTGATCGTACCAGCGTTCCTGTAGAGGATAGTTCAGACAAGGCTGGGATGAACAGGCACTTCTCAAAAAATTCATTTAGAAATAATCTTAACTGTGTCCTTTGTTAAAATAGGTAGTTTTATCTTACGCGGTAATATGTTATTATTATTTGTTATGTATATTATCATACTGCCTGCTTGCACTTGTATGTTATCTGAAAGTTAATTATACCTCCCATCCTTTCAGTCTCCACTAATGTTCAGGTTTAATGCACTAATGTGCTCTTCTTGTATGACGTGTATCCTGGATGCAAGCACAAAAATTAAATAGAAATCTTAAGGTATAAAGAAGGTTCATCTCAGTTAATTAATATTTACCTCCAGCAAAACACTGACTAATTACACTGGTGCTGCAGGGGGGGAGAGACCTGTAAGAAGCTGGTTACCCATTATCTGCCCAGCCTAACAAGCTCTGCCAGCCGCTGTGAGCTGATGAGAGTCCTTGAGAGACTCCCAGCTGCGGCAGCAGCAGCACAGATGCTTTCTCCCTCCATACCATGCCTGTGTTGCTGAAAAACCAGAGCAGTCAGCACCAGCAGCTTCAGGCAGAAAGCCCAAGGTGGGTGACCAGACAGATCTTGTGTGGCACCCAGCAGTGCCATGGAATGATGAGCACCATTCTGCTCCTGGCTGCCACCATGCCTGGATCACAGTGTACACTGTGGTCAGTTGCTGGATGAGGTAGTGCAGGTCATGCAATTCACAGCACCAGTTCTCTTGGAGAGGCAATCTGCCCTGGCTGAGTGTCTACCAGTGCACTTAAATCTTAAGTTAAAGAAGGATTTGTCAGACTGGCTCCTTTTGACAAGTTACTGACTCTTCAAAATAATAAAAAATAGTCCCATTAAGTGCTACCTGCCAGTAACCCTGGTGCCCATCAGCATTTTTTGGGTATGACCCCTTTCCCTTAAGGTAAGTGGGGTTCTCTTATCACTGGGAAGGAGCAGTGGGACAGACAGTGATGATGCCACAGACCAGATGATGGCTCTATTGCCTGTTTGCTGCGATCCTCCAGTACCGCAGAACAGCAGTACTGTGGTCCAGCAGAAACAGAGACCTGACCTCGGGAAAAGTGGGGTTCAACTCCCAGTAACACTGATTGCCTGCTAACATTATTTTGGGCAAAGTATTTAAGCTTATTCCACACCTACAGGTTGCCAGCTGCAAAATCAGATGCTTGCAGGTCTTTCCAAGGTCTGCTGATAACAGCTCGATGGTAGCCCTAGCAACAAGTTGTTCCTTATGCAAATGGTCTGTGAGTGCCTCCGAGAAGCTGGCTGTCACCAGAAGACTCGAGTCCACAGCTATGAGATTCCCCAGTTGCAACAGGGGTAAGTGGTTGCAGTCTTACTGTACTTTCCATTGGACTGCTGGAATTTGGATTCCTTCCCCTATGCATATGCCCTCACTAGAACTAGGCCAGGTAATCATTATAAAGCTGAAACAAAATTCACCTTGTTTTCCATTGAAAAGATTATTTTATATTTATCTGAAGTAGGTTTTCTGAATTGGTGACTTAACAAACTCACAGGATTGAGTAGGTATCATTTCTCTAAATCACTTTTAATAGATCTTCTCATTAATCATTGCTGACCTAAACAGTTTGATCTCACTGAAGGATATAAAACATACATTCAGTGACTGACTTAGGTATGGAGTCACCATTTAGTCCAGAGGTTAAATGCAAAGTTGTATTACACATAGAGTCTTGCAAAAATAGCCCTAGGCTTTTAGTTTTGATTTCTACTTTATTGATTTGCACTAGGTAAATTTAATTCTGAATCTTACAGATGGTTGAGATATTTTGATGTCATTCAATTTTGTCATTGTAGTGAAGAAACCATTAAGAAAATGGAGAAGTAAAGGTCACAGTAATCTTTACTGGAATGAAGACTGAAGAACCAATTTTAGTCAGAGGTCAGATTTATACCAAAACCTCTGAAGCACTCACACGATGCCATTATTTAAGCATTTACAAAGTTTCATTGTTACACATTTGTGAAACACAACATAGAACATGGCGTAGAACACTGCTTGACAGAAAATGGAAAAGTAGGAAGCAGCTTCTTTTCTTCCATGCACTGCTTGTGAATTTCCCAAGTTATGCAAACAGGATAATTATCCATAAACATTTTTGTATTCCTTTATCCTGTGGAGGTGTTTGTACTGGCCTTGTGTTCTCTGACTGTGACAGAGGGACCTTGGATCTGCCTCAAACACATACCCATGAGCTCACAAATAATCACTTTCTTCTTCTGAGCCATCACTTTTTTTGCTAAAGGGATACTTAGAGAAAATACTTTCTGCTATGTGAGATAAACTGAATTCATTGCCTTCAATTTTAAATGTCTAATTTTTGCACATGAAAGATATTCAGTATGCTTTAAGAAAGCCTTCTCACACTTAAAAGAAGTATGAAAGTTACATATCTGTTTCTTGGGAAAAAGAAAAAATACTGGCTTTTACAACCACAACTGAGGTATTGTCAAGTGCCCGAAAACTCTTTGTAAGCCCTTAGCATGTAAATGTTGGGAGAAATTCAGACACTTAAACACAGGGGTCTAGATCTGCTGTAGATGGCCCCAGGGTAACTGACTTGGCTCCCCAGCTATCCTGTAAGGGCAAGAGTAAGTCTTCAGTAGGTCCTGGACCAGATCTGTCAGCTTCTCAGATGTCTCAGCTGCACAGAGTTCCTGATGGCATTGGGCACCTGCACCCCTTTCTCTGGAACTTCTATGCCAAGATATGAGGGATGACAGAGCAGGCAGCCTTCAGCCAGAGCTGTCAAAGCCCAGAGGTTAGGCTGTGCAAAAAAAATGCATTTTTGGAATCCCCTTAGTCTAAGGCTTATTTACAGACATTTTCCTGCATTAGTGTGCTCTATCACTCAGGAGCAGCCAGACTGGAAGCAGAGTTTGGGCAATTCTGTTTTAGAAGACACATTTCAGTCAGAGCTGGTGGCTTCCTTCCCATTCCATTACCACCTCAGATGTCAGCAGCAACTGAGCTCCACAGACACATCCTGGCTTTGGTGAACCATTTCCACCCAAAGCCTGGTAGCAGCCATGCCACACACATAAGGATGTTGCAGCACCAGCTATTATAATATGGGGCTTGTTCTCCCCTGGATGCAAGGTGTAGTCTTTCTGAATTAACAAAGCATGGTTGCAGAACATGCAGCATTTGAAGCCTCCTCCCTGTTGAGGGACTGACTGCACAAAAGACCGCTCACTACTGGATGATTTTAGTTGCTCATCTCATAAAAGACCTCACCAGCAGCTCAAGGTATTGAGCTCATTGGCTACTGAGGCTGGAAATGGAGTTGAGTAAATGGAGCATTTGCTGCATAAATTCATATCTCTCTCTGTCAGTCTTACAGGAATTATATTGATTTCCCACTTGCTGTTGCTTTAAAATTCTTTCACTATGAGTATTATGCCCTTTGCCTCCTTTGTCTCTGTTTCTTACACCTTTTACCTTCAATCAAAATGCTGATATCCTTCCTTGTACTCTTCATAGCATCCCAAGTGCCAGCAGCCTTGAACCTGCGGCACACTGCAAACTTATAAAACAGAAATAAGTTTGTGCACTTTATTCAAAGAAAATAGAGTATTATATATACTTCATAAATATATATGACACACATACAGTTTTCTGCATATTTTTTTCCTTTGGAAGAAAGCAGTAATCCAGAGAAAAACAATGGATTTTTAAACTATGAGCCTTAAGTTTTAGTCCTATTTATTGAAATGTGATTTAAAAACTGAGTTGGACAGAACTAAAGAAAGTAATAACCATAAGGGTCTTGTGGAAACCCTCTCACATTCTGCTTCATGTGCATTAGTGAAAAAGTGTGCTGTAACTGCCCTGAATAAAAAAAAGATAAAAATTTAAAAAGTATGAAATATAACCCCTTTTCAAATTTGGTACCACAGCAAGGTTACAAGCTTTATTACATTTCTACTTGCATATTACAGACCCCTGACTGTTCCAGGGTAAATGCAGCTGTGAACTCTGCAGAAGGGAAAGTCACAGAGGCAAAAGAGGTACTTGGGTTTGGAAGAAGGGGCATGCAGCAAGGGATGATAAACTCAGCTTCTTCCAAGCTCCCCATGCCAGGTACCATTTTACCCTGAGCTATTCAAGGTTCACATCTCTGTTGGCCATTGCAGCGTCCTGCTATCTTGCTTGCACTCCCAAATTTACTATATTGCAGCTCTTGGCAACATGAAGCCTCTTTCTGATCTCAGACACATTCCCAGGCATGGTGTTACATTGAAAGCTAAGGGGACTGATGAGGACTGAACCTCCTCCTGGCTCTTTTGCAGACTCCTTGTTTAAATCCAGGTGAGCCTCTTTGTTTCTTCATTGGTCAAACTAGGGACAGCAATGCACCTGTGGTTCCTGGCATTGTGATAAAGATTATTCTTTTCTAAAAAGAAATATGTGTGAAGGACTAACTGCAAAGTGTCACACATGACAAAAATATCTGCAGCTGTACCTCTCCCTCCTTTCTCAGCTATCACTGAATCGTATAATTTTAATTCTTATATGGCTTATTATCATGGGAGGGAAGCAAAAGTAATGATTATTTACTTAATAAAAAATGACATATGTTTGTATGAGTGCCAAGATCAAGTGCCTAGAAGTGTGTAAAACAGTGTGCTTTCCTAAACTTACCCTCAAGGCAGACTATACCTATGGTACAGTCGATTTAACTCGTTTCTTCTGTTACTTCTACTAAATAAAGGCAAAAAGTCTTTTTTATTATGCCAATGCATTTTAATTAATAACATACTGCTTTAAATTTTCTGGTTTAGATTTTAAGCCCTTTTATGCCATTGATGTGCCAGCGATTTTCAAATGTTACTTTGGCTGAAAAACTCAGTAAAATAGAAAATGGCTTCAGAATCCTGGATTAGCTGTCACTGATGGCATAAGTCTGTCAATAGCAGCCAGTAAATGCTTGAGACTGACTTTTCCTTCTAATTTTTATTTATAAATTCCATTTCAGAATAGCAATAAGACACTGCAGGCCATGCATTTTGAAGGGATTATTGCACTTCTCTCATGACTAAAGTCACCTGCCCTTTAGCCTTGTGTCTTATAACACCTCCTGAGGTGTTCAGTAGTAGTCTAGAAATGCACAGCATGCTGTGTCTTATAGCTTAAATATATTTAGCTTGATCATACAGAAAAAATAATGATAAAGTAAGAGAATGTGCAAGGAAACCCACCCGCTATTCCATTCTTTCTCCATTCTTTTTTAATCCACTCATAAGTAAAATAATTCGCAGGTTGCCAACTGTTTGTTAAAATGTACATGAAACATGGAAGAATTGTTTCCCTGTTACAGTTATGGGATCTTGCAGTATATATGAAAATATATATGAAACACTAACCTTTTAATACAGTTTGGATCGTTGCATAATATAGAAATACATCTAAATTCTTAAAAGGGTTAAACAGTTCCATTCTGCCTTAAATTACCACTGTCATTCAATTCATTAGATGAGTTTATGGAGTTACAATATGTCTGTAATTTATAGCCTGCTTACTGACAAAGCTTAATGCTAACATATGCCTAATTTGCCAAGGTTATCTCAAGCCCCATTCATCTCCCCCACTAACAATATGCTGCTGATTCCATGCTTCATGGATGAGGTACATGTGGTTTCATATTTAGTGCTATCAATCACAAGTAATTGCCTCCAGCTCCCCGCCTCAGTGTTCAAAGTGATTTCTCTTCAGCCTCCGAGGCTTGACGAAAAGGGGATGCGTAGCCAGAGGAGGGCATCCTCCTCCAGTCTTAGCATGTGCGGACCTGAAGGAGCAGGAAATCCGAGAGGAGAGGCATACCTGCAGCTGACATTTCCAACCTTTTCTTTTCTAGGGCACACAGTTTTTGCAGGCAGGAGATTATGCTCCTGGGTATATGGTTGTGGCATATATGTAGCAGTGACAACCCTCCTTGGGAAGTGAGCCAACTGGACTCCCCCAGTGATATGCTGGGCTGCCCAGGGACCCTTCCAGCCCAGATCCCCCATACAGTCACAGTCTGGGGATGCACCTCTGTTCTCCTGGGCCCTTAGTCTGGTTGCACTGACATGTGGGATGTGGCAGGACCAGGGTCTGCCAGAGGAGATCACAGTTCATGTGTATTTTCGGTATCTACTGGGATTGTTATACAACCAACTACTACTCCCAACTACTGTGTGTTTTGTAGCACAACATTTCTTAATTGCAAGTACCCTGATCCTACCAATTCTTAAACCTGTTCCCTGCTTCGTTCCTGAGAAAGGTCCTGTTGGTTTGCCTTGCAAAAGTGTTTACAAGTATCAGGATTTAAAGAGAGCAGCTCCTGGTTCCCTTCCTCTTTCTCTGCTTGCTGGGATTTTCTGCAACTTCATGTAAAAGTGTAATGGCCCCTTATATCAGCATGTACCTGCCCCTCTCCCTGTCTGATTAAGCTTTATTTATATGGCAGTAGTCATCCTGGTCCCAAACCATTTACTTGTATTCTTACTGCAAGTCATGGGGATTACTCACATTCCTGTATGAGTACTAGCATTTGTATTTATAGTATGTGAATCAAAATCTTTGATTTTATGGATGTGAACACACATGCGTTGTCTACTGAATGAGCTGCTGCGCCATGCAGCTATGTAGCTTCCTGTGCCTTTATACACATTCCAGAGATCTCTTAGATCACATTAGAAAACACAGAGAATGAGTTAGCAAACATAGTTTGCCTAAAATACATCTTCCACTTTACTTTGAAATTCGACAATCAAGAATATCTAGGAAAAAGTTTGTTCTTGGATATTCTGCTATCAGCCAGCTGTAATCTTAGATTTGTTGAGGATGTTGTTATGCTTGTTATTCTAAAACTTCCCCAGAATAATGGAGACAGTTTGGTAGACCCAGTGAAACTCTCTGTTCATGTGAATTTACTGTGATTTGCAGTACTGAAAGAAATGACTGCAGCTAAACCAGTCCTGAATGGATGAACAGGATTTAAAACCAGAGTGATATTAATTAATTTCACAGCATAGGAACACCATAATTTTAATGTTCACTTTGGAAAACGAAAAGCATCCTGGGTCAAAAATAAAGCTAGATTAAAGAAATTACTGATGCTGATATTTTTTTCTTTCCTATGGAATGAAAATCTTTGTTCTGTATGGAACTGACAGATTCAAAGTGTACCAGTTACCAGTGTAAGCTTCTCTTCAGGGTTTGGGGTTTTTTTATTTTCTGTGTTGTACCAGAACTCAGAAGCATGACATGAAAGGATAGGAGGCAGTCCCGGGCTTCATGTAAGTTTGTTTACAAAAGAATCCTATAACAATCAGAAAAACTATTGCACCTGCAAAAGAATATATTAACTTTGTGGTTGTGTGGTTAATTGTGGTTAGGCTTGTTATGAACTGACATTTGGGTGAGCTCAAAACTGCAGTGATTCTTGTTTGTACTTAAATAAGCTTTTGTTTTTAAAAATTCTAATAGGATAAACTCAAAGAATCTGCTAAAAAATTTTGTTAATTTCACTTCCTGCCCTCAGATAGAAGTCCAGCAATTTTATTTTGATAACATAGTTCTAACTTCTTAGGTTTATTTTTAGTCAGATCAAGTAAGCAACATAAATACATGGAATGTTCTTTTATATCTAATTTGTATTAACATGATTTACAATTCAAGAGGACTGCACTGTACAAGTACAAAATAAATTACATTAAAGAATACAATATTAGC
The DNA here is from genome assembly GCF_012275295.1 of Melopsittacus undulatus. Classification (NCBI taxonomy): domain Eukaryota; kingdom Metazoa; phylum Chordata; class Aves; order Psittaciformes; family Psittaculidae; genus Melopsittacus; species Melopsittacus undulatus. The sequence continues at coordinate 59,741,169 of NC_047528.1, read as the reverse complement.
TATTAATTAAGGGGTCGGGAGGTTTTGCTCTTTGGAATATCTGAAATAAACATGAAAAGAAGTAAATCAGAGAATATATGGAAAACATTTCTGCAATAGAAGAATTTTTAGAGATTTTTTTTTAAATACCACTGTTGTGAAGCTTCAGGAAGATACACATTTATCTAAATAAATATCACTTAATCAGTACTAGCCAGTAAAAGAAGTCTTCACAAAACTTATCTTTGTGTTTTAAAGACAGTTTCTTAATCAGTGGCTGGAAGGAAATGTCTTTGTGAATCTTTGCATGTATTGCAAAGGGCTCTGAGGCTAAGCGGCAGCACTTTGCATTGCATCTGCTGACTTCCCATTCAGAGCTTCTCCGATGAGTGGGGGATGGAGGGGTGCTGTGCTGTGGTTTGTGGGAATAGGCTCTTTCAGTTCTGGTTTATTACATGGCTAATTAACCAAGGTCACCAAGCTCTTTTATAAGTCTGCCAATAAAGACATCACTGGTGCTTTAACAGATCTGTTTATTATATTGCATGCCCTGATAATGTGACAATGATTAAAAAATATATGGGGCAGAATTTACCTAGATCATTCTATAAGCATGCAAACATGGAAAATAAAAATGAAATAACAGGCATCACAATATTCTGGATTTTTGACATGTTTAATCTTAAAACCATTTCTTCTCTATATTATTTCACAACAGAATATGTGAATGATGACTGCAGGAATTTATAAGCTGTGACAGTAACATGTCACAGTAATAACCTGGTTTACCTGGGACACAGGATCTCCAGAGAGATTACCACTCTGTATACAAATTAACAAGGAACGAATGGTGGTGAATAATTAGGGGGTAAAACAAGGGACTGCATCTCAGGATTATGCACCAGGCTAAGATAAGCCTCAGAGCCCCTTATGCTGCCATGAATGCAGAGCAGGGCTGCTTACTCCCAACTTCACAGAGCCATCTTGCAATGTGCAGTCACACATATTTAAGTAACTAAGGCCTCTCCTAAAACTAATGAGACCAGTGCTATGCTCTGGTGTGAAAGTTTGGTGCTCAAAGGACTCCTCTGGCTGCCCTCGGCAGGCACAGTGTCCTCAGTTCTGCTGCAGCCTTGTCCATGAAGCCAGGCATACATGACGCTGTCCCTGTATGAATGATGTGTACAACACTTCCCAGGGGAGCTTTGGCAACAGCTCATGAGACCCACAACACCCAGCTTGTACCTGCCTCTGGGAAATCCTGCAGCAGCTGTGCACTGCTCCCTTCTCATCTGCCAAGACCAGCCCACAGAGGTGCTGCTGCTATGTGACAGTATGCCTAATGCTGGCAATGTATTACTGTTCATTGTGGAATCCTCTCCTCAGCCATGAGAGCCTCAGCCTCTGTGTCTGGGACTGCTGGGTTACTGGTGGTTATTGGTGCTGCATCTGAACTAATCCACGTGGAACATGGTTGTCCGTAACCACATGAATGTGTGCATGTGCCACCAAAGGCCACTCTGGATGTCACCCTGGGTGGTTTGGCCGCCACAATGCCACTGACTGAACCAGAAAGATTTCAGGATGATCTTCAGGAAGGCAAGGGATGTGCAACCCAATCTTGAGTGATGGTAGAGGGGGCAGTCTGAGCAGCCTTGTGTCGTGGTTTAAATCAAGTCCACACACAGCTCGTTCACTAACTCCCCAGCTTGCTCCCCCAATTCCCGGAGAATTAGGAAGGAGAATCCAAAGAATGTAGACCCCACGGGTTGAGATAAGCACAGTTTAATAGCTAAGGCATAACACAGATCACTGCTGCTACTACTACTACAAATAATAATGATAAAGCAAATAACAAGTGAAGAGAATACAACACCTCACCAGCCACAGACCCATAACTCACCCCACCCTGCCCGACCGAGCACCGACCGATACCTCCTCCATCCCCCCAGAGCTCCAGCCCTTCCAGGTCTCTCCCGGTTACATCCTGGGTATGACGTTCTATGGTATGGAATACCTCTCTGGCTAGCCTGGGTCAGGTGTCCTGTCTCTCCTTCCTCCCGGCCTCCCCTCCTCCCTGGCAGAGCTCAGAAAAGGCCTTGGACAAACCAAACATTTGAGCAGTAACTCAAAACATACTTGCTATCAGCAACCGTTCTCAGCCCAAAAGTCAAAACACAGCACTGCACCAGCTACCAAGAAGGAGAAAAATGACTGCTACTGCTCAAACCAGGACACCTTGTCTGGGGAATGCTGATCTGTACTTGTAATGTTAGATCTCTGTAGGAAAGGGCTTACAGGACACTTAAAAATTCTGTAATGTTCACAGGGAATGGAGGCAGTACTTTAAATTCTCAACCTCGATTGCATTTTTCTGGGCAGTGAATTGAGAGTGCCTCTGTGGCCCATGTGCATGCCCTGTACCTCAGGGGGCTCCAGGGCAGGCAGGCGGCTCTGATTCTCTAATGAACTTTCCTGTATTTCCTCTAGAGGCCTCCAGTACACTATAGGAACCATCTCCAGATTGACTACCTCAGTGTCTTTATACATGCCGTTCCCATCCTTCATTTCACGTCCTGTCTTGGTACTAGCAGGTGAGCTGTTTCTTTGCTGTCCAAGACAAGGATCCCTAAGGGTAGTGTGTAGTCTGCTGAAAAGGTGGCCTCTTGGACTATGATATCCTTCCACTGACTTACACCTTCCAAAGCTATTTTTCACCTTATTTAGAACCTGCCTTCATTACTCAGTATTTAAACAAGCATCTTCTTCCTCACTCCACTTCAGAAGAAAGCTTCTCCTAAAAATTTGCAGTTCATCTCATTTTATCATATCTCTTCCTGAGGCTCTTCCGTTACACCTACAAAGATCCCAAAAAAGGTTACTCTACTGGTGTACAGAAACCAACATTTCTTAGATGATGTATAACCCACAAATCTCTCTTCATCCACCTTCCTATCTAGACTTAGAGGATGTACTTAGAGGCTTTGGATCAGGATACTTGTAATTAGATATATATATGGAGGTGCCACACTTGGACTAGAAGCCGAGGCCTCCCTTATGGTCAACCGTGTCTAGTTTATACAGTCACTGGGAATGGCAGGGTGATTCAGCTTCCTCAGGCATGGACACTAAGGGCTTGATTCATCAACCAGAACTCCTAGTAGAGAGTCAGTGTACAAGTAGGAAGTCTACAGTAATGCATGTGACAATTACAGCTATAAAGGGTTCTAGAAACAGACTGGACAAAAAAACAACCAAACTAGGAATTCTTCCTATAGTTATCTAGCCAGAAGTCCTTGATCTTTAGGAAGTGTGTGCTGCCTGAAGAAACTAAAGAATGGTTACCAGTGACATTTAATCTGAGTAATATCACCTCTGAAGCTGATATTGGTCATGGTGGACCATGTCTGCTGTAGTCACAACAAGCAGCAGTCATCACTGTAGTCCCCCTTGCAAGGATCAGGGAAATCACATCACTGTAATTCACATCTATAGAATTTGGTTTCTATTCCTTCCTGAGATAATTTCTGCTCTTGTCTCTCAGACACAAGTATGCTTTGTAAGCATATGATGCCAGAATGAAAAGAGAAAAAGCCCAGAATCAAAAATAATACCCTAAAAACCTCAAGCACAAAGAACCATGCCTTGTCAGAGCGAAGTGTCAGTAGGGATCAGAGGTCTGACTCCATGAAGATCAGGCAAGAAGAAAACTTTTTACTTTCTGTTCCCTTTACTACTCAGTAACCTTAGTGGAAGAATCTAGAACTATATTTTGTTATTTGGCTGTTTAATATCCTGTTATAGGTCTTAAAACATGCATCAAAATGCTCTTCTTTCTTTAAATATACTCTGTTTTAAGCTAGTGTCATAGCGAGAAGGGATATAGACATGCTAGTGACTTGGGTTAGATTACAGAGATACAGCAGTTTGCAGCTCCTGTGTCACACATAGATCTTCTTCCTTGCTGCCAAGAAAGAAATTCAAGCACATTGTTCATGTCCTGGATGAGTGAAAGGATAGAACAACTACCTCTCACACTTTTAAAAAGGAGAAGAGTGATGAGTTCTCCATTTTTTATGAAACAAAATGAGATGTGTCTTACTAGGTCTGATTTGATTTCATATTTAATGGTAATGCTCCTTACAGGGGCCTAAGTATTTCTACATGTAGTGAGGACAAGCAAGCTGTTCTTTCAAAGTGAGTTTACAGAGTTACAGAGAAGTTCCCTGCTGACTTGCATCCTGTGACATCCATGCAATTGTACCAAACGTTTAAGCCTCTGGAGATGACTCTGGTAAAAGGAAGTGTGTACGTATTATGACTGGGAGCAACTTTGATTGTAGAGCCTTGGATGTAAAGACCATGAATGAGCCCAACTTTTTTCATATCAATACTGAAAGGTCAAACAGCAACACCACATACATTCTGTTCTTACAAGTATAATTTGAAAGGGAATCTTGCTGCCACTATGATTGTAAGGGCAATGTATTTGTAAACATTTAATTACCTACTTTGTAAAACCTGAAGTATTACAGGAAAAATCTAGCCGTGATGTTTCTGGAGAGAAGAATGTCAAAACTTTCACTGCTTTTATTTTCTTCCAGCAGTGCCTAAATGGTACAGATTTAAATAATTTCCACAAAGCTGCTGAATTGAGTAGGCCATACCAACAATTTTACCAATAATCCCTTTTCCTTTCACATCCATTTTCTTACCACTCATGTGAAATCTGCTCTGTTTGGTATTAACTTTCTGTAATTTTTTGTGTAGAAAGAGCAACAACATTCTTATCCTCATCACCTTTTCTCCTGGACACGATTGTTTGTGCCTGGCTAATATCTTAATGCAGTGTGAAAACTTAATCAGTTAATGTCTGTTCCTGGTGTTTTGCAAGAGTCCTTTTGGTTGTAGACACCCACACGTGGTCTCCTTTTGTAAAAAGGGGTGCTTTTCCTTTAAGTCCCCATACACTGCTTGCTAAATCCTCAGTGAGTTGAAGGGTTTACACCAGCAGGATTGGTACACATACTTCTTTGAAAGCTGCCATTAAAGCACTTCATAAATGAGGGTAACTGTAATAAAAGCATTGTGGGTTGTAAAATATCTCCACATCTTGGATTTTAAACTTCTGCTAAAGCACCCTGTAACTGCAGTTTTACCTTTGTTATCAGTAACAAGATGGTAAACATTATGTTACCTTAAACTGCTGAAAGACCTTTTTTGAAAGATCGTTAAGCCTCTCAGTCTGTAATGCCTGAGCTTCACTTCTTTCATCAGAAAAGATTTGAAAGGCTTCTGAGCCTTCATTGGCCATCTTATCTACTGACCCTAAAATCCAGACACATTATATATATATACAAATAAATATCTCATGTATGTCATTGTTACATCGTACTTGTAACTACAGCTGTTCTTGGAGAACTGCTGCATAACCAAAGTGGGCTTGCCATTGCGCAGCCCCATGTGATATTTTTGTTTTTTTCAAAATGTACTTGGACTGCCTTGAACAAAGTGGAGGACAACCTTCTGCTTGTGTGCTGGTCAAGTTCTTGCTGTGTTTGTTTGGCTTTTTGCCACCAGGTCAGTATAAACTTTTCTTTAACAGGAACACCGCTGTAGCCAGCACTGAGATTTATGGGGCTTCTTGAAGGAGGGACCTTAAAGACCATCTAGTTCCAGCCCCACTGCCATGGGCAGGAGGCACCATCCACTAGATCAAGTTGCTCAAAGCCCTGTCCAACCTGACCTTGAACAATTCCAGGGATGTGGCAGCCACAGCTTCTCTGGGCAATCTGTGCCAGTGCCTCACCACCCTTACAATAAAGAGCTTCCTCCTTATATCGGTTCTAAATCTCCTCTCTTTGAGTTTAGAGCTGTTCCTCCTTGTCCTATCACTATCTGCTCTTGTAAAAAGTCCCTCTCCACATTTCTTGTAAGCATCCTTTAGTAACTGCAAGGCTGCTGTAAGGTCTCCCTCCATATTTACAAATACACCCTCTCTTCAGAGGCTTATTAAATCTCTCACAGCTGCAGAAGTGATGGTCATCAAGCCAGGATATAGCCATAACACTGTGACCAAACTCAAAACTAAACCTCACAGTTCAGACTCTGACTATTGGATATGAAGCATTTTATTAACCATCTCACAAATACTTTATAGTAAACTTAACAACAATATTCAGAATTTATTACTTGGAATTCTTAAATAAACCTGAAATAGTGCAAATATTCAGTGAATTAAAAATATAGACTTTATTATATAGATAGATAATAAATATTATAAATATAGACTATGAGTTATTCATCTCCATGGAACACAGAAGAACATAGAATCATAGAATAGTTAGGATTGGAAAGGACCTCAAGATCATCTAGTTCCAACCTCCTTGCCATGGGCAGGGACACCTCACACTAAACCATATCACCCAAGGCTTCATCCAATCTGGTCTTGAACACTGCCAGGGATGGAGCATTCACTACCTCCCTGGGCAACCCATTCCGGTACCTCACCACCCTAACAGTAAAGAATTTCTTCCTTATATCCAATCTAAATCTCTGCTGTTTAAGTTTTAACCCATTACCCTTTGTCCTATCGCTACAGTCCCTAATGAATAGTCCCTCCCCAGCATCCCTGTAGGCCCCCTTCAGATACTGGAAGGCTGCTATGAGGTCTCCATGCAGCCTTCTCTTCTCCAGGCTGAACAGCCCCAACTTTCTCAGCCTGTCTTCATATGGGAGGTGCTCCAGTCCCCTGATCATCCTCGTGGCCCTCCTCTGGACTTGTTCCAACAGTTCCATGTACTTTTTATGTTGAGGACACCAGAACTGAACACAATACTCCAAGTGAGGTCTCACGAGAGCAGAGTAGAGGGGCAGGATCACCTCCTTCGACCTGCTGGTCACGGTCCTCTTGATGAAGCCCAGGATACGGTTGGCTTTCTGGGCTGTGAGTGCACACTGAAGCTGGCTCATGTTCATTTTCTCATTGTCTAACACCCCCAAGTCCTTCTCCGCAGGACTACCATGAATTTCCTGAAACCTGTTTTCATAGTCTTTCAGTGCTCTTGGGTTAAAGGGCCTTGCACGCTTTATGAAACTTTTTAGGGGGCATTGTAATAACAACTGAGACGATAGCTGGTTTTGAGACTTTTATTACACTGCTGCATCAGGAAACTTCAAAAAATGGCACATGGAATATTTGAATTGTGTCACTATTTTGTACATTGTCTCCCTCCTCAGTTCTTCACAGGGGGCACTGGTCTCTGTCTTGTGACCGGAAATAAATGTTTATACTCTGGATGCTTCAGAGCTGTCATTCTCCAAAACAGCCAGTAGCTCTGTTTGTTCAGTTCTGCATACAAGAGGAAGATGGACTCTGATTTTCATCCTGTTATGTGTGCATTTTCTAGTTGTCTGTATTTGTTGTACTTGTATTCTGGGCTTTCATCCAATACCTTTTATTAACATTTTTTTCTTGGCTGTCTCTCTCATTCCACATCCTATTTTTTATTTACTTTTATTTTTAATTTATTCCTACACTTATCTCTTTTTTTTTTTTTTAAGCATCTCCTGCAGTCTTTTCTGCAGTTTGCTGGAGCTAATTTCTTCATGATGTCCCACAGCAAGGGTACCATATCTCAGTAACAATGCTCCATTTAAGCTCTCCAAAGAAATTTTTTGTGTCACCATCCACTGACCTAGGATCTTGCTATCCTAATGCTTTGAAATGGAGAGTGTCATGGTATTCAGCTTAACAGCAATCTTCAGTGGCCAGAAATTTAGTTTTCATTGTACAAATAATCGATGATTGTGAAGTTTATGAAAAAAAAATAAATAAAACTTCAAAACTTCTTATTTAATGGAGTTCTTTTCCATCTTCTAATAAGGTTTCCTCACCTGGGAAAACATTGCATACAAGCCTGGTACACTGATAATACATTATGCATTTGTACTACTGGTCTGAAAGGTCTGGTTTATTTTTTTTTTCAGATTTAGAGAGCTGGAGAGAAAGATCAGTCCACTATCAACACTTCTAACCATCTCTGATTAGCCTCCATCCTCTATTAGGCTCTCATTCCATTTCCTCATGGGCTAGGAGCATATTTACCTGGCTTGGGACTCTCAGACTTGCAGAAATGGTAGTCAGTTGCTTGGCCAGACCTGGGCCTGACTACCTGGGTCCACATAATGCCAGCACTACAGAGACTTTTGGTGTTGATTCACTCTTACTGTGAGATTAGGGCCCACAAACCACCTGGGTGTGTGACCCCTACCTCATGAATGGAAGCACCCATGCTTGCTTCAGTCTGGTGGGAGCCACACTGTGTACATCTCCAGCAAGAAAAGCACTTGGGAGCACAAGGTGTCAGGGTTTTTTTCATTGTTTCTGTCTCTCACGAGATATTATTTCAGGGATTGAGCACAATAAACAAAGGAAGGCTTTTGTAGTAGTTTGTTGCTAAATCTGCATTGATCTAAGTTTAAGTGGATATCAGTGACATGGAGCACAGCAGAAATGGAAGCAGCAGTGCCATTAGCACCACCAGATTTGGCAGTTTGGTTGGTCTTTATATATCCCACATTCAGAGCCTGAAGGAGCATGTAAAGTGTCTGAAGTTTTGGCTAATTTGTTCCATGTTTCTATTTTGTGTCTTTTTTTTGTAGGAGAGGATCTTGTCTTCCAAGACAGTCAAAAGTCCAAGATATACTAGGACAAATCATTGTCCCAGGTATGTGTTGCATAGGCTCTGGTTTTCCATCTTTATTTTGTGATTCCCTGTGCTCTATTTCAGGTAGGGGAGGTGCTGAAACTACTTGGGCCATCATGGCAACATTGTCCTGCTTAGCAGCATTTTGTCCAGTCCAGGAGCAGAAGCATTACTGCCCATCAAAAGCCTGAGCGAGCTTAAAAGGGAGTGATGAGAAAAATCACTGAGTTTTAATCTGGGTGAGGCAGCTGATGCTGAAGGAGTAATGTGCAGGAACATACATAATGTAAGGGAACACAGATTTCATTTCTTGGTATTTGCCTATCTTAGAGGAAGCACCAGCAGTACAGGAGTGTGTTTATTAACCTAAGTCCATCTTGAGTGAGTGTGGCAAGACAGGCAATGGCTTCCCAGTTTCTAGAGTGGCATATTTCCTCTCCATGGGTGCACCTTTGGTGCTGGCAAGCTAGCAGGTAGCAGGTATGGCACCTGAGACATGCCATCCTTGGACAGAGCACTCCCCAGGACTGGCACAGGTCACCAGCACTCATGATGGAGAGGAACAGCTGAACTGTTTGAAATCTGCCTCCTTCATTTCTTCTTCCCCCCCAGGACAGAAGAGGTTAACAGGCACTTGAGTAAGAAGTCCCCAGGTTTAATTGTCTAGCAGTCGCTAGTGAGACATTTTCAGTGGAGGACTCTTGACTCTGGAGCTCACTTCCAAGGAAACTCAGAATGCATTAATTGACCTATGGGGCACAGCCAGGCTTTCACCTGAAGGAGAAATGGTCAAGCTGGTTTTGTTTTGGAATTACACACAGAGAAAACAATTGTGCAGTGGTGATTTGATGAACCTTGTGCACCCATTCTGTGTTAGGCACAAATTATACATGAAATGAAAATAGAATAATTGCTAGCACAAGCCTCATGCTAGATCCCCATCTCCATCTTCTACTTTGTTTTGACCTTACAGTTTTCAAAAGTGGGATTAATTTACTATTCCCTGAATTTATCCAGCCATCCTACTACAACCCCAAAGACTCACCCTCTCAAAAATAGAGCAAAAAAACCAGCTGAATGTCTTATCTTTATGAAACCAGTGACCATTCCATTAGTTTTCAATTTGGACAACAGCATTAAAAATCACTCTTCAATGTAAATGTTGGTAGACAAATATGTTTTCATAACCTGGGTGGCCACGATGCCCCAGTATGAACCAAAACTTCTGAAATCCATTGGTATTTCATGGGCTCCAAATGGTGAAGAATGTCAGAAAATCTATTCCTTCTCTTCTTCCTCAGATTTTTCATTACCTCAGCTAACCCAGAGAAGAGTCATTCAGTGTCATTTACTCTGTAATGGATAGACTACACAAATCTCCTAGCATGCTCTTCTGCTGGGGATCATTATTGAATTAGACATGCAGGCAGAAGAATCTGAATGTCAAGCAATGCCAGAATTTATAATCCATTGTTTCATCTTGGTTTGCACTTTACAGCCCAAGCTTGTAAGTAGGTGTATCTCCAGTGACTTCATTTTTTTCTGACTTCACTAAAGACTTGTCAGAGACAAATCTGTCTCTCTTACACTGGCAGGAGCTGACAAACAACAGTAGACAGCAATCCCCTGGTAACACCAATGATCAAAAATGGGAATCTAATGGAGAATAACCCTGGCATGTGCCAAATTTCAAGCAGAAAATTGAACTTCAACTTCTATTTTCTATAAACGGAAAATAAATCTGTGCAGAATACAGAGGTGTAGGTTTTGTGTTTTGTTTCAGTTTGGGGTTTTTTTTATCTATGTTTTTATCTGAAATCTTAGGTGATTACAGTTGGCTTTGGCAGAGTACAGATGTTTTAAGAACTCCTGGACTATGGTTGAATTGGATGACCCAGAAGTGCTCCCAGGCTCATAGGCTGGGATATAATATAAAGTACAGCTGCATTTTTTCTCCATGTTGTAGTGAGACATATGCACCGATAATCATGGAATCATAGAATCATAGAATCGTTAGGGTTGGAAAGAACCTTAAGATGGTCTAGTTCCAACCTCACACTAAATCGTATCACCCAAGGCTTGTTGGCATCAGCCCACCTCACAAGCGTGTCAAGGTCCCTCTGGATGGCATTCCTTCCCTCCACTGTATCAACTGAACCACACAGCTTGGTGTCATTGGCAAACTTGCTGAGGGCGTACTCAATCCCACTGTTCATGTCACCCACAAAGATGTTAAACAAGACCGGTCCCAACACCGATCCCTGAGGGGCACCACTCATCATTGCTCTTTGTCTGGCAAGGGAACTTTTGTGCACAGAGGGCATGTCACAGAACCCGAGGTAGCTCCTGTTTAGTCCATACACCAGAGGTATCCGGTCAGGATGTAGACTTTATCAATGCAAATGGTGCTGAGATGCAAGTTGTGGCTGCTTTATTTACAACACACTTATGGGGTAATAAAGTTATTTTCAAGCTCACCCTGGTAACTTGAACCAGCTTGGGAGGTGGGCTTAAGAGAGAGTTAGAAAGGGAGAGAACACTTGGAACGACTTAACAGTTTTGGATTAGCAGATATTGTCAAGTATCATGCCAGCAGTGTTGTTTCCCATTTATAAAACTGCTCATATTTTACATGTCTATTGAGGTATGTAGATGAGATGTATATTGAGAGGCTTTGAGATCTTATGCAGGAAAAGGCATGGTGTGTGCAAGTCAGAATGCCCTCAAATTATTTGTCTGTAAATCTCCTTTTGCAATGAAACTCCAACTTGCCAAGATCCCTAAAAGCCCCTTCTAAATGAAGGGATAAGGCTACAGAGGTTTGGTTCTGGATGTCAGCAGCTCCTGGCTTCATAATCTCCACTGATGCCTGTTCTTGGAGCAATTTGCATTCCTGAGTGATTAAGGGATGCTTTGTCCTTCAGGTTTTGTAGGTCATTTCATTATTAGAAGCTTGCAATATTTTTGCCAGACTCTCTCTTTCTTTCCTTCTCTCCCCAAAAAAAGAAAAAAATCTGATCTTTTTATCTATGGCCTTATAAGGGTCATTGGTGAGCTCAGAAGCTTTAATGGAGTTGTTTATTGTAGTTCACATAATCTCTAGCGGCAGCTTCCTGGAGCTATAACAATGGAAGGGTATTTTATAGCTTTGAGCATAATAGTGTCCAATGGAAAAAAAATAAATCTTTATTATCACAAGCTCTCTATCTCAGACTTAAAGCACACTAGAGAGACATTTTTATATATCTTGAATTCAATACTTAATAAGAACAGAAATAGACCAAAGAATCTTTACCTAAATTACTGAGCCTACAGGACTTCTTGCCTCTCTGTCTTTGAATGTGTGCAGACGGTCTGAAAAACATGCCACCACCACTCCTGAGAAGTGTAATTATTTTAATCTTTGTCCTGGAAACTTGCTGCATTTACTCTTCGATTGCAGAGGAGCCAGTTGGGAAACGTGGGCAGCTCAAGTTTGCCTTTTAAGAAAAGGTCCCATCCTGTATGCTGGTCTTTGGCAGAAGCCCACCAGACACCTGTGCTCCCAAACCTGGCCTGCTAGAAGTGCCCACTACAGATGTCAGAGCTCTTTTGTTGACTTCCTATTAGTCGCCACTTAATGGATGTGAGCCGAACACAGCTTTGCCTAAGCACTTATCAATAGACAGCAAACATTCTTCTTCCAGTGGGCAAAGGGTCAAACTGTTTCGCCTGGCTATAAAGCTGTGCCAGATAATTGCTGGTGATTAGCAATTTTAATTACCAGGTGCTAGGGGTCGTTGCTTGTGGGGCTTTTTTTTTTTTTGCTGTTGTTGTAATTGGGCAGGCTGTTAATAGGTATGGCTTATTGTATGCATGGTGTATATTTTACAGATACATCGTACATCCTTTAAAAGCAGGTAAAATAAAGTCGGTGACATAACCCGCTTCTGTTTGCATCTGATTAGCCACATAGTGCTCCACCACGGTTTTTGATAAAACTTCTCTGATAAAGGAATCTTTAATACAAGTCGCTAAAGCAGCTTTTAATCCTCTTGTAAACATTTGTATGTACTATTGTTATTGAAGAGAGGCAATGATTTTAAAATCTTTTCCTGCTACATTGGTCATGTTGGAACTAAGCTTGTCAAACATGTTCTACCTCATTGGTTTTGCATGCAGACTTTTAGGGGGTTTTCATAGAATCACAAAACCAACAGCACAATTAGCAGCGAACTAATCTCTTCCCATATTCAGCAGCGAAACGGGTTCAAAATAAAACTGACACAAAAGACTCTTCTCTGATCTTCCTCAGAGCAGTGAGAAAGTAAGCAGCTATAATACTTCAGTTTCTTTTTATTTTTTTAACAAAAAATTCCATTTATTTCCTTTATTTATATTATTCTACATCACAAGCCCTGCAGACATACTGAAGATCTCTGAAAGCTGAATGTACTGTTTACTAATCTACTTGGGTTAGTAGATTAGGCTTGTTCTTTGAGGGAATACAAAGGATGAATACCTCTGCAGTACAGAGTTCTAGCTCTGTTTTTATTTGTTCTGCAGTAATAATACCTCATGTCCCAGCTCAGATCACAGCTTCATTTATTCCAGCAATAGCCAGGCTGTTGGTCATGGGCTGCTTCTTGGCCCACAGAATAGGCCTTTGCAAACCACTCCCCAGCATCTTCTCTACTGGGGAGCAAGGAGGCAGAGGCCAGTGCTGGGCTAAGGGCTATACCCTTTCCTGAGTGCTCTCCAGTAAAAAAAGGTACACAACCAGCCCTGGGGATGGGATACTGGAGTGCCGGATTCTGGCATGGATTCACACTTGGGATATCTGAGGGAGGAAGCGCTACAATGTAAGCTCTTGCCTGGGTCTGTTTTCAACACATAGCCCAGTGCTGTGAATACAGCAATGGGAAAGGGACAGATTTTAGTCTTTTTTTCACTAGAAAAGGCAAATAAGCCACCTCACTGTTTTGATGTGATGAAGTCTCACTTCAGTCTCAGGACCTAGAGCTTTCCCATGAGAGGGAAATTGCTCAGGGCACTGTGGTCCAGAGCAGCTGGCCTGTCCCAGCACTGCACCAGCCCGTCCTCAAGAGTAGTGACCAAAGTTACAGCTCCCTTCAGAATTTCTTCGTCCCTTCATATGGATGTTTATGGGCCCTTGTCACAGTGACAAATCCCATCCTAGGAACCCAGGAGTTTCTTGTGCAGCACACAAACACACAGGAGTGAAAAAACACAGTGCATGAAACCCAGGATTTTGAGCCAGCTATGAACGCATCAGCAGAAGGCAGGTCCCCTCTGGCCCAGCAGCTTGCTTGAAAAGCAATGCCATCAATTTTGGAGGCACAATTCAGCTTCTATGGATTTATGCATTCAGGATGTGCATTTTTTTGTAGATTTTTCTTCAGGAGCTGCCTGACAAAATCCTGTGGCAGCAGCTACCATTGAAATTGAGGGCAAAGCTTTGCCTTGCTTGAGGAGCTGTGAGACTGCAGCATCAGGTCCCTTTTGTGCCAAAAAAATGAAGATGCCTTGATGCTCAAGATTACTATGATGATAGTTATGAAGCTCTTCAATCTGACATGTTCTGCAGCTACAGATTAGCAATGCTGGTTCACCTTTTGCTGCTAGTTAAATTAATCAGAGCTTTGAACTCATTGAAATCTGGAGAAAAATAAGTGGTTAAATAGACAGTGCACATAGAAAGATGCCACTGGAGAAGATGCAGTGATCAGGGTGCACCCATCCCCTGTGTTTCCATGGAACATCTATGGGCCCTGACACCCTGTGGAAAACACAGAGCCTTCTCCTTTCTGCTGACCCCAAAACCTGAGAATGAGCTGTAAAACCCCAGTGCCAGACCTGACATCACTCCAGAGAAAGCTGTAAATAGTGAGTATTCCTGAGAAGTGGGACAGCCCATGGCAGAATTTGATTTCCTAGAATCAGTCTTTGAGCAGTGGGAGACGTAGGGCCCTGGTAGCAGCTATTGTTTGGCAGGTGTTAAAATTTTTGGTCATAGCACTAACACACAGTCATGATGGGTTGATTTGTTTTCACAAACAACCTTTGTTTCCCGTTCTGAAATCTGATCTTTGCTGTAGAAACAAATTTCTTAGCTCAGGTATGGCTAAATTAATTATGCTTCCCTCCGTATCCTTGCTTGGAAACAGATTGTTTTGCTTCCTACACTATATTTTTCTTTGCCTACAGTGTCAGGCTGAAGTAAGAAGTTCTTAAACTTGAATACCACTGATGCAATTTTATTTTAATTCCGACATGGATTTATATCCCCTCCTTTTTCAGGCTCCCAGTAACATTTCAGAAAGATGCAGACACCAGCACCAGACTTGCTGCTCCTGTTGCCACAAGAAGTTCACAAAATAGGTGTTTCCCTGCCTTGTCTATCACAAGACTCCAACATGCCCCAAAGAACAAAGAGAAATATACAGTCATCTAAACTGCGCTCATCCCAAACACCTTTTGCAATTATCAAAGCCTGCTCCCAAATTCCCCAGTTGCAAGCTCAAGTACATGCAAATGCCAGTAGACGGTATCTTTACCAGATACAAAGCAGTCATAAGGAATCTACATATAACAGTGGGTTTGCTTTCTGTCACCATCTGTGTGGCAACATGTAGTTGCACAGACTTGAGATGAGAGTTCAGCTGCATTCATAAAGCAATTCCTAAAACGAGTGGCTTATGGATAGAGTTTAAGCCTTAACTTTGAATTGCCTTGCTTTTGCGGATTGAAGTTAGACCCATACAACATTATTTGAACATAGTCTCTGGTACTTTGTTGATATTAGTTACCTGCTGTGACACACAACACATGACAGTTTCATTTTTGTACTCTGTAAAATACAGGTATTGTACACCTGAATTATAATCTTGCTGTGATAATATGCCTCTATTGATTCAACAAAACAAGTTGTCTGCTTTGTCTCCACTCAGACATCGCTATGAAGGAAAGACTGACAATCAGAAAGGTAAATATTTTGGACTTCACATCTCGTGGCACCACGAAAAAGATAAAAGTGCAATAATTTTGAAATGAGACCTTCGCAGACAATGCCCCTCCATTTGAACCAGCGAGATGAACTTCATACAAAAAGTGTTTACTATACTGCAGTGTTAAAATGTTGTAGAGTAATCATTTAAAAATGTAGAAAGTGAAAATGGTCTATTTAGTCATGTACTACTCTCTCAAGTATAAATATGCAGGAACTTAAATGTAAAATAAGACTAAATTCTGAAATCTCACAAAATTAATGCTATTTTAACCAATAAACTGCACCAGTATAATACACTGAACTATAATATATATAACAATATTAATAAAAATAATAAAAACTAATAAAAAATTATTATATATGGTGTATATATATACCATGAAATACACCAAACTCAGATAACAGAGTTGTATTCATAGACCACTAATTTTAGTGTGTGCCATAAAAATACAAAAAAAAAAGAATATTTGTGTATTTTTCTTATGAAAGATTTCAGTCTCATTTCACAGTGGCTGAATTTTAAAAGTTTATTCCCATACAATCACAATAAATGTGTTGCAGCACTGATGGAGCTTTACCCAACAGAGTGCCCTTGGAACTGCTGGTTTCAAAATACTGATGTATCCAGAGTGCATGAGTTGTACTGCAAGAAGACAGAATTCATCCTGGGCCAATACCCTTTGACAAACAATATTCGAGTGCTTTTAGAAAAGACCTGTGGAACCATGAAAGGATGTGTTTTAGAAACATCTTTTCTACCCAGAACTTTTACTGCAAGGTGGCTGAAGGCTACACAGCACATCTGCCTATCCCCACACGTGCAGTAAAAGGGTACTTCTAAAAGTCCCAGGGTACTCAGATTTCTGACTGGGGTTACCAGATGCTGGGTCCAAAGGCCAAGCAGGAGCAAGCTGGGCAGGCATTTTATTTGACCCTCCTGCCAGCTCAAGGGCCATCACTGAGTCTGTGTAGCCTCAAGGAAAACCCTTTTTTCCTGTCTAGCACCACCCTATGCACAGGCTGTGTCTTTCATTGGTAATGCACTGAGTGTGAAGAACAAACTAGTTAAGTGCATCTTTCAGTGGATATTCCTGCAGTGTTTTACTGACTTTTTCAAGAACAGGTGTTATTTAAATTGCATTAATTCAGGAACAAGTGTCCCTGAATAAAACTTGAGTGGGCAGACTGTGAAAAATAATCCAATAAAGACGTTTATAACAAAGAAATGAATAATTTGCTGATGGTCTTTGGATACCTGATGAAAGTGATGAGCGCCCATGAAAACAAAGAGGCATGCTTCAGGAAACTAGAGGAGATGGAGGGCTGAGACATACTTTGACTTAGCAAATGTCTTCTGAAGTTCAGTTAGGGTCCTTAAGCTCTTCACTTCTTCAAGGCTGCTTGGTACTAGTGCCTACAGAGCAGAGGAAGAAGGCTGGATCATGAGCTCTCCTCCATGTTCTGCAGCATGAATGCTGGCAAACTAGTGGCAAGCCCAGGTTTCTTGTGCGGGGCTTGAGTCAGGGGTAGAGTGGTGCCCACCTCTGTTGTACTGTGAGAACCGGAGAACAGTAACCTGTGGCAGGGTAGTGCATGCCAAGAAGACATGGAGAAGCATTTTGATTTTCATTGCTCCATACATCTGTTATGTCTGTTGTGTCATCCCAAATAGAAAGGTAATGCCAGTGGAACATATGGACTACATGTTTCCACTGCTCTACACCTCCCTGCATGTGAGTTATTAACCAGAGTGCTCATGAAGTAAAAGCTTGGAAAGAGAGTATGTACCAGCAGCTGAGGTGCTTGTGCAGGGGACTGAACTCTAATTCCTGACCTTGAGAGACTAACCCAGTGGGATTACATGACTGTACTTCTGTGAATGGGTCCTGAAAGTGTCCTGAACGAAAAAGTGCTGTTGCCTATACGTGCTAAAGTAAGATAAAAGCATCACACAGCGATGCAGTGATGTGTTCAGAACACCATGATGTGGTGAGTCCAGTTGAATAAATTGGGTTAGGGAAATGGGAGGTGCCTTCTCTCTCATTCCTAATGGTGAAGGAAACAATATATTTCAACTCCTGGGGGCACATGCAAAGGAGGCAAGCAACTTGAGAATGATGCATGGATTCACAGAAGGAGAAAGCCAACAGAAATAAACTGATGTACTAATAGAAATTTTGGGGACTTGAGGAGAAAGGAGAGTTTGTCGTATGCAAGCACAAAAGTAATGTGATGAAAGGGTTTAATGTGGTAGACCTTTAAAAAGACATTAAAGAATAAAGAAATCAAGTTTAAAATGCAATGACTACAAGATGAAATTGTGATCAATGTCCTACAAATAACGTATGCTTTTTTAGCAGATGTTTTTTCCTGAGATGATATAAGGAGTACACAATTTTGTATACAAAGACAGCGTATGAGTGACTTTTTAGAACCTATAATATGTGTGAGCTGCAGTGACCACAGGAAAAACATGTGGATAGAAAGAATTACCTTAAGATATATCCACCATATATGTCAAGGAGATAGTGACAATCGTCTGTTGCCCTACTTATTGTCCTATTCTTGTCCATACATTTTTGAAAACCATTGGTCAGTGCCTCAGTCTTCTGGACATCGCAGTTCCTCCAACTACTCCTTTGCTATGCCCATGATCAGAGGCCATGTCCCCTCTAGACTCTTTCCAGCATCAGTGAAAATCAGTCCCTGTAACTAGACTCACTGCTTTAGCTGTGGATTTACCAGCCTCAAGTAAAGCAGGAGGATTACTTCATGTGTCTTACAGATGACCCTCCTGTTTACACATTCCAGGATGTTGGGTTTTTTTCTGCTGCCACATTATGTCTTTGGCTGACATTCAGCTTTTGATAGCTCCAGATCCTGCAAAGCTGTTAAGTCGTTAGCCATTTCCCCCTCTGTATTTATGCAGCTGAAATGCAGAAATGTAGAACTTTGAATGAGCGTTGAGAAACTGGAATTGTCTGAAAAAAAACTGGATGCAGTGTCTGACTCCTATCCTCCAAATCACTTCCAGCTCCTCCCAGCTTAGAGTCAGATGTAAATGTACAAAGTACACTCTCTATTCCATCATCCGAGTTGATAATGCAAATATTGAATAGTGCCAGACACCGGACAGACTCCTGGGAAACCCCTCTCAATACGTCCTTTTAATTTGATGGTGGACCATTGATAACTAATTTCTTAGCACAGCTTTCTGGACAGTTTTGCATCCACCCTATGCCTGCTCTTTTGTTACTGTCCTGAAACTGGGGGCTGTTCCTGTAAGCACCTGCTCTTTTGTCCCCAAAAAATATTCCCCCCTCCCTGTACTTGCATGCTGGTAACTCCAGGGAACAGTAGCCAGAGAGGCAGCGAGCACACAGTGTCTGAGGAGCTCCTCTGGGCCCTTAGACAGCCAATTAGTACAGGATAAAAAGTCGGGGTGCCCATGGGCAATTTGTCTTTTCATTCTGTCAGTTCACTTCTATTCAGTACTCCAAAGAAATGCCCTCAGTGTTTATGCAGGGTTTTTTTGTTTTTCATATACTGCTCTTGTGTCCCTTGGAGGAAAGAAAGTATTTGTGTGTCTGAGAGTGAGCTAATGTTAAACACAAGTTTGTGGCTGGGGTTTTGGTTTGGGTTTTTTTTCACTTCCTAGCACTTGATGGCTTTTTCCCTTAATATCAATATTCTAATACCATCTTTATTGTCAAAAAAAGGATGTAAAGAAAGGCTATGTGAACCCTGATATCTCAAATGCACTTTGGTATGCAAGCCTCAAATGCGTGTTTGTAGCACTAACTGCTCAGGTAAAGAATTAATAATTTGAAAATTAGAAAAAATCCATAACAAAGTTTTTTTTTAACAAATTTGCCCATAATTTTTCTGTATGTTTTAAAGCCCTGGATTGAGTCCCACACTTCATTAAATGAATATACCCCATAACTTATCTAAAAGGAAGCTTCCCAGATAGGACCAATTGTATTTTTTAAATAAACATTAGAAGTTTGGATGTGATTCAGGGATAATGGGCATTACCAAAGGACAGACTGTTGCTATAACCATCCAGAGAAAATGGAGATGGTGAATCACAGAATCTTTTACATATTCAGAGATACAATTCTCAGAAGGCTGGATCAAGGCATTTTAATTCCTCATCTTTTACAAGAGGTGCATGCATGAGGTGATGAGATACATCCAGAGACACAGTTCGGTAGTCCTTCACAATCTGAAGAGTAGCTTGTAAGAACACAGCCTGCTCTGGGCCCTACCTTGAGAAAGTAAGTGTTCGTGAAATGGTTTGATATTTAAAAGTACTTCATATCTTGCCATTGCAACATTTTAGATGTCAAAAAGCACGGATGGATAAATGTGAAGAGCCTTTAAAAAAGGAGTATTTCAGATACTGAAGTTGCAGTCCCATATTGAATGAATAATCCACTCTAGAAATGTGGAAAATAGTTAGTGAACAGCTGGAGTGACTGTTGTTGATTCATCACTGTTTTAACGGGGGATAGAGGTCAGCAAATGCTAACTGTGTTTAAGTGGGTATCTGAAAATGAGTATAATCAAGAATTTTTAAAAATATAAACCATCTGGTTAAAGCAAGAGGATAATTTTCCAATATCAAAAGCTAAGCTAAGGGATAATTATGAGAGCAAAAATATGAATTTTGAATCGCTGAGAACATTTCAGCTATCAGCAGAACATACAATGAGGATAACGCAAGTCCTGACTCCATTTTTAGCAGAGTGGGGGACTGACATACTTGTTTTTACCCCATGCAGCACAGTGCTTCCCTGGAGTCGGTGAAGCCACTGGTATATTCCCAGCACTGGAGAAGGTGCATGCTGCAGACATCTTCCTGGTATGCTGCTTCAAAAAGGAACAGGGCAACACTGGGAGTTTACAGTGCAAGCCTTCAGCAGGGCTGTGAAAGCCAGTCAGATACACCTGCCTTTTTGAAACTGGTTCCTCTTTGACACTTCTACCGTAATTTATTATGGGCTTTCCTGTTTTCCCTCTGCAGTAATTTGGCCCTAAATGAGTAATATAGAGGTTTGCACAAAATCAGCAGAGTTGTAAATCACCACCATCAAAAATAATAAAAGCAATTCTAGCATCTTTAATTTCCAATCAATGAACAAATGAGGTTATTGGCTGAGTAAGGGGTAGAGGATTGTCAGGCTTTTTAATTCAACCATTCTTCTGGTCTGACTCAGCTGTCAGAACTGACTTGAAGGGAATGGTTGAGACAACACAATCTGAGTTGTTAGAGGGCAAGGAAATCTATAGAATGAAAGCAATGATTATGACTTCCCAGGAACATTGATATGCTAAATCTGTGAGAGAGAAAGATATCTTGGAATAGAGTTTTAAATAAATTCATGATTTTTGTAAAAAAATAGCTTTTGAGGCCCACAAGAAAAGCTTGCATTTGAAATGCTGGCTGCTTGGATACACCTCACCTACAGGAATTGTCTTGTGTGATTTTTTGGTTGCTAAGGATGCTGTCGCAAACAGATGGATTTTCAATTGGAGCCTGGAGCAGGCAGCATGCTATTTCTGGTGGGGTGTGGAGTAGCCTGTTTGTTATTACTCTGTAGCAAGGTATCAGTTCCTGTAACTAGCAAAGTAATCTTCCTTGGTATGAAGTGCCTTCTTTTTCAGATGGGGGAATTCAGAACACAGCCACATGAGCTGAATTGTTTACCAGACTTCTGTAAAAAATCAGAGCGTAGTGTCTTTCCCAGGTTCAGGTTTTGTTAGGTTATGTCCAGATTTGGGCCACAGCAGCTCAAAAAGGCATATTCAGACCTAGCAGGTTGTTACTGGCAGTGGAACTGAGGCAGCACAAAGCTCAGAAATAGCGTGTCTAGCAGGACGAAGGAAGTGATTGTCTTCCTGTACTTGGCACTGGTGAAGCTGCATCTTGAATCCTGTGTTCAGTTCTGGGCCCCTCACTACAAGAGAGATGTGAGTTGCTGGAGGGGTTCCCAAGAAGAGCAACAAGGCTGGCAAAGGGTCCAGAGCACAAGTTTTGGTTTTAAAATCTAAAATTATAGTGCTAAAATTCTGTGACAGTGTTAGAATCTGTTTATATGGTAATTCCTGAATCTCTGGTTTGCAGCACCTCTACTCCATTCACCAAAGAGCTTACTTACGATCTTTAGGTGATGCAAGGCACCATAATGTTAGACATCTACAAAATGTAGACCTCTGCATCAAAGCTGTTTGGCTTTTCTTAATTCCAAGTCATGTGGCCTATGCTGTCTAATTTTGGATGAGTCAAATTACTGTTGGGAATTGCTTACATCTTTCCATGGACTCTAACTGGGGTCTTTTCAATCTAAATTATTCCATGATTCTATGGTTCAAAAATGGTCACAGATAAGAGAAAACCCCCAGTAAACACACTGAAATTGGTCACATTAGGTATCATGATGCCAGGGCTATACTGCCATCAAATCCCAGTTAGTCTTAAGCTAACTGCAATATAAACATTAACTTAGTGGGGATTTGCTGGGGAAGAATGGTCTCAGTCCTTTTTTTTTTTCTGAAGATGTA
This sequence comes from Melopsittacus undulatus, assembly GCF_012275295.1. NCBI lineage: Eukaryota > Metazoa > Chordata > Aves > Psittaciformes > Psittaculidae > Melopsittacus > Melopsittacus undulatus. Next base: position 59,718,906 of record NC_047528.1, on the reverse strand, counting down.
AGAACAAACAGTAACTAAACTACTGTGGTTCACAGAGACACAGGGATATCTGTGAGCTCTGGTCTCCCATTGGGGCTTGGAAAGGTTCCCTGCAATGCCATTGTCACAAAAAAGAGCAGGCTTGTTCTGTCAGTGGATGTTAAGAAGTTCCATTAAAGCAGTTCACAGTATCTGTTCTCCTTCTGTTGCTCTAATGTCCTAAAGTTAGGCAGCTTCTTTTCTCTATATATAAATTTAGACCTAACAAAAGTACCAGAAAGATTTTTCTCTTTGCCTAGGTGTTGGCAACAGGGCTTAAAAGAGCTCTTTAAATAAAGCTATTTAGTAGAATATAGTGCAAGCTGTCTCCCCATTGAAACAACCCCCTAATCCCACAATGATGATTTCTTCAATTTCCAAAGGCCTGTCTATATGGGAGGAAGGAAGAGGGCACCTGGCTGGCTAACAGAGGCTATGATATCCTGGTCACTCGGGAATCTTTTCACACTGCCTCACCTACTGTTTGCCTTCAGATTATGCTGTCAGTGAATAACAGCAAGAGGCATACCAGCCGTTGTTGCTCTTAAACGTGAGATTCACAGTGTGAATTTTAAAAGTCTTAGGCTCTGGTAGGTCCTTGTGGCTTTTTCTGCTGCCACCTCTTTTCCCCATCCTCTTCCAGATGTGTTGCTGAAAGTCATACTTGAAGGAAGATTGCTTCTGGTGACAGCCCAATCTCTTAACCATCAATGACTCACCACAGTGTCTCCAGAGACATGGAATTACTTTTATTTTTTAAAAAATACAGATGAGCTTATTTTTTCCTATATGCGAACTGATAACCCTTGTTATTCACTCAAAACATACAACTCAGCTTAAGCAGGGGGAAGGGAATCAGAAGGAAAAGGATGCATCTTGTTAGAAAATGGAAAATACTGTATTTATCATCTTAAAAAGAACAAAAAGATCTGCAAGTTATGTGGGTTTCTGTGACAGTAATTATCCTTCTATTCAAGAATGAGTAATTACATTATTCTGCATGCTAACTTCCCCCCTCCGTGGTTATGTGGCATGTGCAGGCAGGAACATACACAGATGCAATGTGGTTGTACCCTGAAGAATGAAAACAGGGTGCAGTAGGAAAGGTAGTTCTGTTGTTTTCTTGAATAACAGTGATTTTGGTACTTTTTTGTTTATGCTAAACACCTATGGGTGACAGGAGAGAAAGCTGATATTTTTTTATCTTTCTCACTAGGGAAACAGGGCTCAGCTCTGTTCTGCCTTAGCAATAACCAGTGCAGTGCTTTGGAAGTATTTGCTCCCTTCTCTCTACACTGAGAAAATATTAAGTACTGGTTAACTTAGAAGACAAATTAGGTATGTGTAAAGGGAAAGTTGATCCACCACTTGACACTTCTGAGGAGAGCTTTCCCTTTGGTGGAAGGGACAGGTTTCCTCTACCTTTTATGTGCACTGACTCAGGTAGAGTGGTAACTACACATTGTACCTGCCCTTCTCCAGCAGTTCAATTTCCATTGATTGTATTCATCCTGTACTGAGAAACAAAGTAAAGTGAGAAAAATAGTGAAAAACCTAGACAACAATGTAAAGCAAAAGTCAGGCTTCAAACATATAGGCATTGAAATTTGATAAAGTTCTCAGGATGTAAAAAATGCAATCCTGCTGTATACAACTCCATTACAAACAATGGCACCAAAACATACATACTCAGAGATTAAAAAAGAATGTTTTCTGTGTTTTCCCACCACAAAACAACATTTCACTATATGGAAAAAGAGCAGCTGAGTGTCAGTAATCTGGGCCAGTTTTCATTAACAGCCTAAGCAATGGCATAGCAACTGCATTCAATACATTTGCAAACAAGCATAACTTGAGAGGGGATGTTGGCATGCTGGACCAGGAATAGAATTTAAAAGTTCTTGGCAAATTGGAGATAAACTGAAAAAAACAGACATTCATGCTGGCATATATAAACAGGAATACAGCATGTATGACATGTTCAGTTCTCTTCTGCTCTGCATTAGCAAGGCCCTGTATGAAATATTGTATCTAGCTTGAGGTATCATATTTTGGGAAGAGTAATCTGATGGAGAGCAGTGAAAATGATCAGAGCTCCAGAAAATATGGCATCTCAGGTCTGCTTGTGTTAACGGAATGAATATGTGTGACATGGCAGGTGTTATAGTATATGAAAGGCAATTGCAACGGAGGGACCAACCTCTCTTTTTGGCCTAGATAAATGGGAGACAAAGTATTGGCTTACTCTGCATTAAACAGAAATTGGGTTCAGACACACAAAAGGTCCTCAAACTATGGATGCAGAAGTGCTGGAATACATTGGGAGACCTCATTACTACTGGAGGAATTAAAAAACATGTTAATAAGGAATTGAGATTCTTGAGCTTGCTTGGGGGACAAGGTATAACAGGGATCCTACCAGTCCTGTGGTTTTATGACTGTATAAATAGTCCATATAGATAAAGGAATCGACACCAGACTAGAGGGTAGGTCTAACCTTACTGTCCTGTCATGTACCTGGAAGGGAGGTGGTGGTTGGGTTTTTTTTTCTGGGGGGGTTGTTCCCTCCCCAAAGAAAAAATTAAGCATCAGTGACTGGAGTATTTGAAAGCCCTAACTTGCATAGGCAGAATTTGCTTTCCTGCTGCTTTCATAGACACTATGTGAGGGTGCAAGTGTATTTCTGAGTTTCCATGTAAAAGCACACAGGATAAAAATAAAATTACATTATATCTGGATCCATGAAAGCTGTGGGTGGGTGGGAGGGCTGCTGCCAAAGCCCTGATTTTAAGCTTCATGGGAGAATTGGGGAGAAATTGCGGCTTCCCAGTGAGATTGATTCCACGACTGCTCAGCTTGATAAGCTCAGCAGAAGATCGTCAGGAAAAAAATTCCTAAAACCTGTGGGGTTTTTTTGTTTGAATAAAAGCCCATGTTATGAAACTGTAGTACTGCTTGTTAGTAGTTTTGCGGTTTGACACAAATGTTACCCATCAGCTGACAGTGTTAGTGATTGTTTAGTACTCCAGCCTCTAACAAAGTGATAAATTCCTACAGCAAATACCACTGCACTTTGCACTGAATACTTTTTAAAACTTGTTTTAAGTCTCCTTGTTAGGCATATAAATAGGATTCAGCAATACAAGGTTTTTTTGTGTGGCTGGGGTAGAAAAAAGGGTTGTGTACGTTTACTTCATGGCTTGAGAATTCAAGGGCACAGAGGAGTTTTTGGCATGTACATCTTGGCTTTAAAGGGAACTGGGAAAGCTACACCAGGCTTCGTTGTGTTTTTTCCTGTAGATCTCCATTCCCTTTGCCATCTCTCCTCCCTCTTTTCAGACGGGCTTTGAAACTCCTTACGGACCTGATACAGCATTGCTCTAGGAGTTTCCTCATAACCAAATCCTGTCACATGAGGATACTGCTAAGAGGAGAAAAAACCCTAACAAGTTCTAGCAATGCCAAATTACATTCAGTTCTTGTATTTTCACTTGGCATGGTAACACTTCCAAAGAGCAATTGTTTCACAATCAGAATTTTTGCAGCTTGTTCATTTTCTTTCTCTTACTTAGCCGTTCAGAGACCATCAGACACCAGGCAAGCCAATAAATGCCCATCTGGGCAATAATATAGCATAAACATCAAGTAAGACAAACTGTTTTTTCCTTGCAAGTACAAATTAAAGAGACAAAACTGATAGCATCACCAGAAATAATTCATTTGCATGGCAACTCTTTTCTCTTTAATAAGACTCAGGTATTAATTAAATTAAAAATCCGATTTTAAGAATGCTTTTCTCCTAAAATAAACCCTCTGTCGTGACAGATACGGGACACAATTTTCTTAAAGAAAACCCAGTACTTGCAGCCATGATTCATGTGACCTTTTCAGCAAAGAACCCAAGAATATGTTAGTTGTTCCTAGGCTGCTTGGACTTACACTAAAAGTTGTATTTATAAATCAGAAGCTTTTTGCCTGCAACATTTGGAATAGAAGCAAGTCTCTTTTTAGGCTAGTTCCTGGAAGAAACACTGCTATGCAGAGGAATTTTAATGGCTCTCTATTAGGGATCACCAGTAACATAAATAAAGATGCTTTCAATAAAGAGATTGAGTGGTTTATAGCTCTTCCTTCTGATCAGCATTTAAAGGAAAGAAAAAATCCTTTACACAGCACAGCAGATGTGCAAAAAGATGACTGATGCTTAATATCCATGCTGATAACCATGTTACCCACAGGGAAGTCCTGAGCAAGAGGGATTTCTGAATCACAGAGCTCTGAATCACAAGGGAGGAGGAAACCTGTCTTACTAAGAAATTGCTTTTGGTGGGATTCTTGTGAAAGAGGTCAAAACCAGCTAGGTCTGGTTAGTGTGTGCTGCAGTGAACTGCAGAAATCTGCGTACTCTACCCTTTGTTTCAGGGTCTGTGTGCAATATGGAAATGAACAATTGACATTAAACAAACTTTATTTTAAACAAACATTATTTAGAGTCTCAGATTAATTCAGATTAACTGATAGAACACTGACATTCAATCAATCTCATCCCAGTAAAGTCCAGGTGTTCAGCAAAGGTATACATGCTGATGAGCCACAAAAGGCTAAAACTCGTATTTCTTGTCTTTAAACATCTGCAGTATAAACGTCTGTATCTACAAATCTTCCTTGTCTCCATTTATACTAACTGGAAGAGAATTTGGCTCTATTTTTGCTGTCTGTTTTAGGATGGCTTGAATCACACCTTCAAAATGGTTCTTTCTGGTTTTGATTAGAAAGGCAGACAGTGGGGACTAGCTCATGAACAGACATTTAAGTAACAGATCTGTCAGGGTAGGAGAAATGAATCCCAGACAAAATATACGTAGTATGCCTGGACACACACCCATTTTGTCCTGATCCTCTGCCAGTGACAAATGACACCTGGCTGGTCAGTGCCACCAGGCACTCCTGGGCTGTATGTCTGCCTTTCATCAGGAAACCAGAGAAGAGGGAGGGAGGAGAGGGACTGGCTGCTGCTCATCTCATGTTCCAGTACAGAGTGGGCAAGTGGCTGCAGAAACCACCAGGCGCAAGAACTGCCCATGGCAGTGGGGTTGGAACTAGATAATCTTAAGGTCCTTTCCAACCCTATTTTATGATTCTATGATTCTATACTTTGGAGTCCTACAGAGCAGAAATAATCAATGTGCCTCTTACAAAACGGTTGTATTTCAAATCCCAAGCGCTATATCAGGAGCCCTCAGCTGGTGGCCTCACTCCCTCCTTCCACGATGCTTGACATAGAAAAAGAATTCAAAGGCATTACGGTTTAAAATCAGAGCACCAGGTTTCTTCCTGTTTTAATTTTTAGGTATAGGAAATTATTGCTTAGCAAGGGAGGCAGTGTTAAATCAAACCTTCTGCTTAAAGGACCAAGTATCTTCTCTATCAGCACATTAACATGAGAGGTCTAGCAATGCACAAGGTGTTGCTCCACCTGAGGATGTTTGGTGAGGGTAGCAATAGCAAGGCAGGTCACTCTTCCTCATTGTTCTTCGACTTTGCTTTCATGTTATTTCAAAGAGAATTTAATAAAGAGTGTTTTTCTTTGAGCGAGGCTTGCTTTCTGTGATCATTTTCTGATAACATCATTTGTTTTCAACCTAGTAGTAGGGTTGTGGAATGACATCCCTCTGGACCTCCATGACTTTGTGTTTTACCTGGCAGTAAACATCTCAGCTCCTTCCCTTGTCACTTGATCTGGGATAAAAGAAACCTACCCCTTTCTTAAGAAAAGGAAAAATAGAAGGGGGGGATGGTGGGGAATCCCTGAGGGAAGGCATCATTACAGGGAAGACGGGATGTATACTGTACTGGGTGGCCAGTTTCTGGCAGACTTAATCAAGTTTTGAACTCAAACTCTGTTTATTAAATAAACAAAATGTTTCACCATGTGCAGTGTGCCTGATTCTGCAGCAAACAGCAGAAACAACCTTGAAACAACCCCATGTGCCAGGCAAGGAATGAGATAGCATTACAGTTCTTCAAGCTCTAAATAGAAATCTTTGTGCCAGCTTTGGTGCAATGTTTGGCTTGCTTGTAAAAAAAAATCCAGTCTCCTATAATTTTTGTAGGTGTAATGGAATATGTTTAATTTGATGGAAAATCCTTGATAAGAGACCAGTGGTGGTAGCATGTGGATGTTTCCTAACTGACATTTGAGAAAACCAACATGATTTAATCAGGGCTCATTTTAAGTTGACTTGTAATTGCCTGCTCAGGAAAGTTAAAAAGTGAGTTCCTCTGTTAACTATGAGATTCTGTTCTCCACATCCAGCTGGAATATAATATTGCTGCATTGGCTTGTAGGCCTGTGGGGTTTAAATAGTGCCTGCAATCTGGTGCCATGCTGATTTACTAATCCTTGATCTTAGTTGAACATGATCACAGTCCCTGCTTCTGTTCATAAGGGATAGGCTTACTGTTAATTGACAGGCTTTGGCGTCCTACCAAAAGAACTGCAATGTAGAGAAGGAACTAAAACTGAGCAGAGGATGCATTGGACAAGCCAATTTGGGGGGGAAGGAAATCTATTTAGTAGATCTTTATGCCAAAAATTATTTTCTGTTTTATTGTTTCATTGAAAATAGAGGATGTGATTCACATTTTAACATGAAACTAATAAAAACAAAGTAATCTGAAATTACTTTGTGTTTGCAGGGTGATTAAGTGACTAAGATGCGATGTTTGGAATCTTCCCAACTGCTCTGCTTTCCCTTTATTTAATTATTGTGTGAACTTTCTTGTTTGTGTCTGCTCACAGAAACTTGTGTGCAATTGTACACACTATGCATACCCAATCTCATGTTTGTGGTATTGCTCACAGGTTTGAAAGAGCTTGTATCCACGGATTGGGGACTGCATGCTATTTATCCAGTGTGTTTGAAATCTGATGGAAAAAATGTCAGTAAGCTGTAACTTCCTTTCCAGTAACTCCAAAGAAGTCTCAGTCTGTCTTCTTTTTATTCAGAACCATGTTTGCCCCAAGTTTTAATCCCTTTCTTTAGTTTTCTAAACCTGGCAAAACTTGAGAGAAAAATTATTGTGAGGGTAGGCTGAAATCCTTTTAGATACATCTATCTGCACTGCTAGCCTTGCAGTCCTTAGGCACACCAAGTTGAAGGGCAATATTTAGGTGTCTGTGGTACTCTTGGAGAAACCACCTTTCATCAAACAGTTTTGTAGCCTTCAGTATGGATGAACAATGTAGGTGTGCTTGATTGATGATAACTTTAATCCTTTCTTGTGTTTTGGATGTGTCACTCAAGCTAACTTTGAGCACACCTACCTACAACCAAAAGTAATTACTTTGAATTCCCTGGAAAGCAGTTTTTACACAGTGGGCCAAGCTTCAGGGAATTTCCTGATTAGTTTCAGAATTTCATCTAACCAATGGAAAAGACAAGTGCTCTTTTTGGGTTGTTGCAACAAACCTTTCACTGCTGTGCAAGTAAAGAGCAAGCCAGCACCCCCCCCCCCCTTTTTGCTAGGTAATAATTTATATTTTTAGCTTTAATGTAGGGAAATATAAGACTGAAAACTAAACAAATTATTTCATGCTGAACTCTGGAGCAGGACAGTGCATGGCATCTCTAAAAGACTCAGGCCAACCTCAAGCTAGGTGAGACTGCAGCAACTTGGAGTGAACTCTGAGCCTTCCCAGTTCTTGACTGCTTTGTATGTTCAGGTGTCCCTCAGATAACCAAAATGACTCTGGAGCATGTCTACTTTTAGCTTTGTCCAGCTGATTGTGTCATTAGAGGCATTTCAGCAGCACCATGCTTTGCTTCTGCTAGGCAAAGCTCCAGCTGTTTTTTTCCAGACTGGGTGTACAGAAGTTTCCTTTGAGAATGTCTGTATAATTGCATTGCAATCCTGATGCGAAATAATTTATCTCTGACTATGCGGTCACATACGGTATTTGGAGGTGAAGACCGTGATGTCAACAGTCGTTTCATGAGTGTATGTGTAACGCATCTGTAAAGCCTGTGGATAGCAGGCAGACATGTACACATCAACATGAGGATTTTGCTCTCAATATCCATCAGTTCAGCAGAAAAATCAAACATTCCTTCAAGCCATCCCATGGCCTCTGTGGTGGTCTTAGGCCTCCACAGCCACAACAGGTTGCCAGAGTTATTGCCATGTAACTGCAAGTCCATGTGAGCCTCTGTCTTAATGATGGGGGTCAGTTTTTGCTGAATTTAGCATCAATCAGAATCAAAAAGTCTTTCTTCAGCTTACCTGTGCTGGTGTCCATGGCTGTCTCTTTTATTTTGAAGCATATCTTCTTCTCTGTCACCTCAATTGTCTGTAAGGTCTTGGTGGTGTCATGAAGGTGAGAGCACTGGACTGAAAACAGGAGAGATTGGATGCTGTACACCAGATCCTCACCCTAAACATATGAGATGAAGACATTCCTGGTTTCAGCACCAGAGAAGTGAAATGGAGCATTTTTCGTACCCTCTAATAATTTTAGGCAGGTTAAAACCAACAAAGACGTAAGAATTGCCAGTCTTGACAGGTCAATTTGTGCAACATCTCACAAAGTGATATTTAGATAGCAGTGAAAATTCAAGACAAGAAAACAATAATATGCTTTTATAAGACAATTGCCAAAGGTTTTCCTCACTGGCTTCTGGGCATCCTGCAGTTGTGACAATCCAGATATTAAAATTTCTTTTTCTTCTAACCAGAGAGGCATATGCTATGGAAACACCAGATGCATTTTTTTTTTTCTGGAGCTCTAAGAGAAGCTGAAACTTTTCACCTTCTCTTGAAGATACTGGATTGTCCACTTAACTCCAAACTGATAGTAACAGTTTTACGTTTTTGAATGATCTAACAATAATCTTGTTGTGATCATTCAGATTGCTTGAATTAAGAGGTACAAAATTGAAGTGGATTAGCTAAATCACATTAAAACTCTATGTGTACATTCTCACAAAAATTAAATTGGGCTTAGTACTTAGTTTCATTTATTTCCTGCTGTGATGGTTGCAAAGTGTTTCAAATCAGGGCAACTTTAATTCTGAATTGGAAAACCCACAGGGGAGGTGAATATATTTTACCTAAGGTGTGTTAAAAAATTAATTTGAACTAACTTCTTTAAGAAAATCTCTTACTCTTATCTTGAATGAGAGAAGAACATATTTGCATGATGCTGTAAATTGAAAAATTGTTTGTCACAAGACAAATGGAAAAATATGAGGTGAAAAATAAGGTCTATTCTTAAAAAGTTATTAAAAAAAATCCCTGTAAAATTTAAGAGAGCTCCAAATTAAACAAATTGCCTGGAAAATTCAGCTATCCCCAAAGAGTCATTGTGTTCAATTTGGAGACAACACACAGCCATTACAGTGTGAAACATATTTGCCTTAATTGCAAATCTCAGAGCAGTCTCCTCCAGGAAGTTGCTTCCCACCTTTCATTAATAAGACTTGACTTGTGAGGGGTACCTGCAAACAGCTGACAACTGCCTTATTATAATTATTTTATTAAAAGTACTTATTTTTATAAATAGCTTGGTGTATTGGCAGAGACTTTTGACTGATGTTGGTAAATATTAGATACAATTAAGTAGCTCACTAACAATTCAAATCTGGGGAAACCTACTGGAAGGATGCTTAAAAAAATCTCAAGTTAGAAATGAGGACATGTATGTTTAAAGGCAGCCCTGGAAAAAAAAAAAAAAAAAAAAAAAAAAAAAGAAAAGTATTGTTGTGAGAATGTAATGTATTTATAGAGCTCAAAAGGGTGTGCTCTGTGAAGGTATTGATAGGCAGTCTGTCCTTTTTTCAAGTCTTATCTTCAGGGTAGCAGAGCTCCAGTGTGCCAAACACTTCTCGTGTTCAACTCTGATTGCATCTGTGCAATTTTCTCTGAGATTTACGTCTGGTGCCAATGAAAGCAGTGGGCATTCGATCTCATTGTCTCACTATATTTAACATATTTGTTAGATTAACTGATTGCTTAAATGTTTTTTATTCTTATCACATCTGCAGTGCCAAAACTTCACTGATCAACAAAAGGATGCTGGCTGGCTGGATAACAAAGTGACTGCTGCTCCAGGCAAGAAATGCAGCCTCAGAAGTGTGACTACCCCAGCTGGGAATGAGCAGAGCTCCTGTGCTTTCTGAAGTTACATTCCTAGTACTGACAGGCAGAAACAAGTATTTTTAATATTTTTCTAAGGGTTCTTGGGTATGCACCCCTTCACCCACACACTTTTCTTCTTCATTTAGGAGACACTGTAGAAAAGACTGACATCTGGAGCATGGAAGGCAAAAGAAGCAGTAATGGGGGAAAAATATTCACACCTTGACTTTTGCCAGTCTTACAAAATAATTCAGTACCACACTATTTGCACGTGCTCTGCTACCCCAGCATGTATCCAAGTTTGCTGAACGTAGCCATGGATCATGGATATACGAAATCTATTGCTGTTGCTGCCTTTGTGTTGCATTTCTTAATTCTAGAGGCATTTGGTAAGTAGCTGTAGCAGTTTTCTTGAAGTTAGGCTTGTTTAGATTTCTGATGTGACTTGTGGGGTCTGGTGTTATCAAGGCACATACCTGGGTCAGAAGAAATAATGCCCTCTCTTTGCTGGGTGCTCCTCTCTCTGGTCCAAGTTGGCTCTCCAGGGCACTGTGCTGCTGGACTTTCAAAAGAGATGAGTAATTTACTCCTTGACTATGCTTGGTCATAAAAAGCCTTTCAACATTGCACAGCATGGATATATGCTCATCAGTAACCTCTGGGCCTTTGGGTGATTGAAGTGATCTTTATTTATGTATTTGCTGTATCACACTTGCCAGGGTACTATGAGCCTGGATGAAAATCTGTATGTACTCTTCAAGTTCTGCTCTGAGAAGTGACTTATAAATGGTGAATGTGGGGGATAGAAATAAACAATGTACCTTCCTTCCTACACACTTTTATTTGTCTAGTAGGGATCAAGTGCCCTTTATCCCTACCATTAAACACTGGTTTATTTATTGTAACTGCTCTGGCAGAAGGGCTTGAGAGGGGTTTTGAAAGACAAGTAAATATAAGCCTTTTAATTCAGCTCACTTTGAGACTTAGAGCCAAAAGCAGTTACTGTTGTAGGGGGTCAAACCAAGGTTGACATCCCAGCCAGCAAGAGGATGAGTTCAATGGGATGAGAGGAGTAAGAGGGAGTAAATAGAGAGACACATGGTTGATTCGGATATGTAAGACAAAAGCATTGAGCTTGACAGAGTGAAGGAAAGGAAATTGGTAAACTGTTCATGGGGTAGAACATTAAGTAAGGGAAAGAACATCAGCCATTTTACCTATAAAACTGCAGCTAGTTATTCTAGCTTCATGTTTAGTCATTTAAGCAAAACCTTTTTGGCTAGGTTATCCCAGAGTTTGCACTACCCTTTCCATGTTCAGGGTGACCAGGAGTTTCTATTCCCTCTGTGCTTTTCTATTCATTTGAACAAGTGAAATTTATGGAGATATTACAGGTATCACTGACACAGTGGCACAGAAGCAGAAGCTATCTGTTACAATATTGGGCTCTGTGTGGCTAATATTCAGTGCCCTGGCTGCAATTCTTGCAAAACACAAAGAGGATGGAGTCTCAATATTGGAAAGCTTTAGTAATTTTACATTTTTTTCTCATCCAACTTGAATGTCATTGTTTTGGACTGTGTGGGCCTCCTTTTTGTTCCTGCGCAAAATGCACCTTTTTCACCCAGAAAATAATTGAGAAACTTTCAAATTATGTATATGGTTCCAAACCATATACATTTCATAATGCCTACAAAATCCACACAAAATGGACATCTTATAATGCCCAAATATGCTTATTTAAAAGTTGGCGGGGAAATTGCCTAGGATGTACAATATTTGTGCCAAGGTTTTGTTCAGAGCAATTTTTTTTAACGAGGCTTTAGTTGTTGTTGTTGTTGGTTTTGTTTTAAATCTTTGAAAATAGGATTTGATGCTGATCTGCTGAAAGGCCTTATCCAGCAGTACTGCTGGCACTAAGTCACAGTGCAAACACAGCCTGGTAGTACAAGTCACAATGGACCACAGCTTGAAAATTATTGGCCTAGCAGCCCAGGAGCGGGAGCTCTCAGAGCTCTGCCTCTGAATCTCTTTTCTATTTCCTTTCTGAATTTCATCATGAATAGTATTAAAACCAACATTTTTGCTTCTTGCTTTTGCCTGGGTAAAGGGAAAAGTGAAAGCAGAGAAATACATTACTTCTTCCCCCCTGCCTAAAGTCTTTATTCCAATGCTTGTCAACCTAATTTTTCCTTCCTTCTCCTCTTTGCCCACAGGCTTTCAGCTCTCCTTTGCCATGACCCCTTGCTTCTGTTAGCATTTCTCCTCTGTACCTCATGTTGTTTCTCTTCTCAGCATGGCCTGCTGATGTGCTGTCATGCTGAGCACAGGGGCTGGAGAGAGCAAGAGTTCTGCCAGCAGTGCAAGTGGCAATGCTGAGCCTCAATTCAATGCCACGCTTATGTTCACTGATTATCAAGAGGTGCTGGATCCAGCTGAGCCACTTGAGCTTGGTGTGACAGCATATCAGCAGGGTCAGGAGGGGGCCCCAAAACCCCCAGTGCACCTTGATTCAAGAAAGCATCTCATGGCAGACATGGACTTTCTTTCCTTCTGGCCAGAGGGGACTTGTTTCCCCTTGTGTCTGTCCAGTGAGACACTTCTGACATCATGATATTTGAGATTATGTCGTGCTTGTACTGCGTCACTTGTCCACCTGATACCACACAGAAGATTGGACTAAGGGTTTGCTCTCCTGTATTAGCTTCCTGGAAGCCCTATAAAACACATCTTAGACTCTTGGTTGAGAACATCAACCTGCAGCAAGCATCATCCCCTGTCCTGCTGAAGGCATTTCACCTTCCTTTGGGGTACCGTGCTAATTGCTGTGTCTCAGCTAGAAGACACTGGCTTCTCAATATGTACTATTGAGACTGCTAACAGTCAACAGAATTGTAATCTGAATTTTTGTTTTGGATATTAATGATTTCCCATAAAGGAAGCAATCTGTTGCTTCAGTTGATAGGGAACACAGTGCTGAGCTGTATTTGCATGCTTATTGATGGACAAATGCACATAGTTCTGTCCCACAACTGATGATACTGCAAACCTTGTCCTCAGTTTGTATGCAGACTACTGTAACCCTTCACATTCCATGCTGGTCGGAAAAGTTTGGTAAGGCAAGCCTCAGCATGTACAACTGTTTGGATTATAATCTATCAAATAGCTTCCTACCTCTTTTTTTTCTCTTGGTATAGTATATTATACACTTTTATAGACAGTCTCAAACTCTCAGAAGCCTTTGTTGAGAGGCATGAAATTTTGCATGTCCTTGGTCTCTGCACCCTTTTTTCTATGATTACATTTGCTGTGCTGGGTTCTAAGTTTTCTTCCCAGACTCCATCTTTCAAGATATGTGTAATTTTGGCAGCCATTTCACAGCAACAGTAGAAAAGCCAGATCACTGATACTAAATAGACATTTTTTCTTTGAATTAATCAGTTGAAATGTTAAGTCTCCTAGTATTCCAAAGGATTAGAACTATGATGGAAATGTGAAAAAGTATCGACAAAAAAAATGCAGTCTCTTTTCTTGCATGGCAACCCCATACTTCATTGCAGAATGTTATGTTGATTTTCAAGGTCTTGCAGTTTCAAGTCCTTGTGTTTAGTCCACATCTACTAATTCAGTAGACTGTTAAGGACCATAAATGCTTCATCTCTTGTTCTCACCTCAAGGAAGAATGCTGTTTGTTTTAATGGATTATTTTGTGGTCAGATGCAGGTTTATTTACAGGTGATTCTGGGAAATGGTGCAACAGAGAGCTTTCACCTTGCGCTCAGGTAGCCCACTTGCTCACAGCCATACTGTATGAGGCAGAAGGTCAAATCCAACACTGCAACGGTTAAATAGTCAGGTTTGCCCAGCCATGCCAAAGAGCGCATGGGGCAGAGTCTGTTAGCAATGAAGAAGAGTAGAGGGGCTTGGTCAGTAGTCAAATGTATTTGAATCAATTGGACACTGGTGCCAGCTCAAGGGAAGCAATATATATGATGAGATGGGAATGAATCATTGTGCAGTTCTCCTTAAAGGCACAATTTTCTTCCCCGGAGAGCTGCCAATGCCCAGAGAGGGCAAGGAAGAGGTGGTAGCTCTTGATGATCCTGCTCGGGGTGGGATTCCCAGGGCAAAGTTTCTCTGCAACCTCCCTTGTGTTCACAGGAGAAGCCACCTACCCTTCCCCTGACTCAGCCCAGGGTTAACAACAGAGCTTTTATGACCCCCTTTTTGATAACAAAGGTAATTCCTGAAACATGAAGTTCACTTGCTCTCTCACATGCTCTCTCACACTTTCTTCTCTTTTACTAACACCTTCCATGACTTCCGTTTTTAGTCAGGCACCCTTGCTGTAAATTTCTATAAATTGTAATTAGACAATCTGCCAAATGTTGGGAGATGCCTTTTCCAGGGGTGTTCCTGGAGATACAGCTCCTATTTGATGAGACTGAGATTTGAAATACTAGCAAAGGGCTCCTAAATACATGATTATTTGCTTGTAGTAGAAATCCTGTTTCAGCAGCAGCTATTTTTAAATAACCCTATAACAAAACATATATGCTTGTCCATTCATGTCCCTGTATTTTATTTTTCTGTATGAATTTATGAATATCATGATCTGATTTGTGTGTCTCTTGAGGAATTTGGGCATTAGCCTGAGTGCTTATTACCCTTGACCTGGACAATCCTAAATGTGTAGGCATTGTTTGAACTTACTCCCCCAAATCAGTTTTATTTGTGCACTCTCTGAGTGTACTGGTGACTCTAATTCACATGCAAAAGCCCTACATGTAACAGTGTTGAGCCAAACTCAAGTACCATTGTAATTTGGGCTTCAGGTATTTCCACTTTTATGTGCTGTAGTTACTTCATAAGTTCTTATTTCAATAACTTTATTCATACCTATTTTGGCATCCTGCTTGCTACAGATTTTGGGCTAAAAAAATAAACAACCCCCAAAACCTCTGTTAGGGGCTCTTCCTTCAGATTCAGCTGATAATATTTTTATTTTTTTTTAATTCTATTTTTTTTTTTAGATGTAATATTTTCTTCATGATATTATGGTATTCCCATGTTGAATTTCTGTGGTGCGTTCCATTTTACGTGTTCTGGAAGAGCTTCTTTCTTTTTCAGTATTACTTGGTTTTGTTTCTATTTGTTTGGCTTAATTTTAACCTTTTATCTTTCTGGCACTTCAAGTAGAAAATGGTGTCTATCTTATCTTCAGCTTGTGCTAATTTTTTTCTTCTCATGCTGTGACTCTTTCTGTTAGAGCACTGATTTGTCATGGTAAATTATACATAGCTCAATGTCATGTGGATTTCTGTGCTTTAAGTTGCAGAGTTCCTTCACTATTTTCCTTAGAGTGTAGCACCTTTCATCAAACACTTTTCTTTCTTTTGCATCTCAAAAAAGAGTAAATACCCTTCTGCTTTTTCCTTAGCTGCTTTGTTGCAGACCCTACAGAAGTTTTTTGCAGCAACATCTATGCAAACTACTATTTATCCAGCATGGTGCTGAGAAATACCACAAATCATTTTTTAGCGAGAAGCAGGAATTTGAGAAGCACTGTTATATTCTCCCTTTGACTCTTGACCCTGGCTGTATTTCTCAGTTACTCTCTAGGGTTCTGTGCTGTGATTACTGTTATTTGGTATGATTTATTTTGGCTTTGGACTGGTGAGCTGCTGGCTGCTTGAGTGGTTCAATGCCACTGAAGCCTTGTCTGGTGGAACAGAGCCATTCACAGGACTGCTCTTTGCTGAGTTACAAGAGCTCTGCCCATACTATGCTGTGTAACTGAGCCTATGTTGTGTTGAGCAAGTGGGGGAAGCATCTTCTCATTCCCACTGAGATGAAATTGCACAAGAGAAAACTTTCTATTGGGAAAAGAAGGATGGGACAGGAAATCATCTTGGTCTATTTTTTACTTTAGAGTGTGGAAAATGCACTTCTTTTGGTAGGTAAGTCAACCTTTTTGTCAGAACAAGGCAGTAAACAAGCCAATGCTTGCCGGTGTAAGTACATGGTAAGGGGGTCCCATGAAGAGCCTTTCCATAGTCTTTGTGATACTGGAATGGCTCTGGGCATAATTCCATTAGCTGCCATGTGTACTACATCTTGATCCCTTGCTGCTTCAAGGGGAAATGGGCTTTCAGTCCTTTCCTGCCCCAGCTGCAGACTAGGGGAGGTAGAGGGGATGAGGAAGAGGAAGCTGTGCCCATTTGAGAAAAGGAAGTTCTACCCCTAGGAAAACTGAGTCACTGAAGAATGGGGACCTGGACAGGCTGGAGAGTTGGGCAGGGAGAAACTTGATGAAATTCAACAAGAGCAAGTGTAGAGTCTTGCATCTGGGGAAGAACAACCTCATGTACCAGTACAGGTTGGGGGTTGACCTGCTGGAAAGTAGTGAAGGGGAAAGGGACCTGGGGGTCCTGGTGGACAGGAGGATGACCATGAGCCAGCCATGTGCCCTCGTGGCCAAGAAGGCAAATGGCATCCTAGGATGCATTAGAAAGGGTATGGTTAGTAGGGCAAGAGAGGTTCTCCTCCCCCTCTACTCTGCCTTGGTGAGGCCGCATCTGGAATATTGCGTCCAGTTCTGGGCCCCTCAGTTCAAGAAGGACCAGGAATTGCTTGAAAGAGTCCAGCACAGAGCCACAAAGATGATTAAGGGACCACCTCCCTTATGAGGAGAGGCTGAGGGAGCTGGGTCTCTTTAGCTTGGAGGAGACGGAGGGGTGACCTCATCAGTGTTTACAAATATGTAAAGGGTGGGTGTCAGGATGATGGAGCTAGGCTTTTTTCAGTGATATCCAGTGGTAGGACAAGGGGCAATGGGTGTGAACTGGAGCATAGGAGGTTCCACATTAACATCAGGAACAACTTCTTTACTGTAAGAGTGACAGAGCACTGGAACAGGTTGCCCAGGGGGGTTGTGGAGTCTCCTACGTTGGAGATATTCAAGGCCCACCTGGACAAGTTCCTGTGTGATGTACTCTAGGTTACCCTGCTCTTGCAGGGGGGTTGGACTAGATGATCTTTTGAGGTCCCTTCCAACCATTGGGATTCTGTGATTCTGTGACTCTGTGATGAGCTACATTGGCCCTTCCTGCCTTCCTCCATTCTGACTGCAGAGGCTGAACCCAGATATCTGTTGGATCTAAGAATAGAAAAACAATTGAAGGACTGTCATATACATGGAATAATTGAACAGGTGAGCTGAAGAAAATCATTTCTCATTGACTTCCTAGTTCTAAATTATGATTGCTGTCTTGTAATGAAGCAGTTCTTGCATGATAGAAGGAGGAGCAGATAAATACCAAGTAAATAGTATGTACATTTCTCTAGAACAGTAGGACAAAAGAGCTGCGTATCAAAAAGCTGTGTGTAGCACCATGATAAGAAGTGTCCAGATTTGCTTGAAAGAGAGGATATAAGCTTTGGTCCTAACTCTCAGAAGGGGGTGCTATTACCTCATCTGATTTCTTTGTATTTTAGAAGTATATCTATATGTTTTACATGCATATGTATGTATATGGAAATCCACTGAGGTGTTAAAAGCAAGCTAAAACATTTGTTTCCCTTTGCCCTCTGTTTTGGTTCAAGTTTGTCAGAACAATGATAACAAAGTTGCTGCTTTTTTTTGTTTTAGTGACTTTCTAGTGCAGTATGCAAAAAAAAATGTGATTAGATTTCCAGCAATATGGGTTTCTTTTGAAAAGTTTGAAAATCCATGAAAAAGGAAAACCTGAGGAACAAAAGGAAGAAAAGGCACAGAAAAATAGGGTATTTATTTCATATTGTACAGTGCTTGCTTAGAAAAATCTACGGTCTTGTGCAAGAAATGAAAACAATGTATTCATACTGAGTGTTTATGAGAAATGCTGGGTTGAAATAAAAAGTATTTTACTAAGGAAAAAAATGTGATATTTTTAGATTATGCAATCTGAAAATTAAAAAGGTCTGGAACTGTTGTAGTATTTCCACTATTTTTTAATTCCTGAAATTCATTGTTTGGATATTATGATGGACTTGTTAACTTCTTACGTAATTTGGCCATTTATTTAATTTGCACCTGTAAATCAAAAACAATAGTTGTGTATATCCATCTTGGACACATTGCTAATGAATGTGACTTTCTTTTCCTCACACCTGCTTGCCTCTTTTAATGCTTAGAGACATGTCACTTCTTCCCTACCAAAGCCTTGCTTTGGAAAATGCTATCTGGAACTGGAGCTGCTCTGTCTTCATTGGGCAAGGCAGAGCTCAGGTACTCAGTACTCCAGTTAGACTGGACACAGCAAATAATGAAAGCTGTGCAAGCAAAGGGTCCCGCTGAATCTGCAAAACTCCCTCAGCATCCTTGGCAGATACTGAGCAGGAGGGCCATGCTCCCTGGCAGGTATTCATCACTGTTCATGAGGGAACCTGACACAACTAGTTTATGTGCTGCATCTGTACCTTTGAAGCACAGCCTTGCCCTCATGCTGCTGGTTTGCAGGGCTGTGAACTGTCTCTTGTATGAGTAGGACACAGTCCTGTACTAGGGGCAAATTATAGCCTTGATATTAACTTTAAAAAATTAAATGCCACATCCTGTGGCATTGCAATTAACAGCAAAATTTAATTAACAGGATTTCTGTTTATTTGGGATTAAGGCCATGGTCATGTTCTGGGTTTTATGGGTGGGCACAGACTCTCCTAAAGTTTCCATAGTGTGGAGCACCACTTCCTACAAATGCCTACAATACAGACTTCCTGCAAAAGCCATCCATTGGCTTCAGTGAGTGTCTTTAAAAAGGAGAATTTTCAAGATGGTCCCTAGTTTACATAGTGACATTCTTTTGCAGATATTTGGCTCATGCCTCTGAAATAGTGTAAAACACAAAATCCTCTGTGTCATGAGAATTCCTCCTCCTAGGTTTCTTATGTCCCATCTCCCTTGTGGTAATTTCATGGAAATGATTACGTAGAAAGGTGTATGAAGACAGTGTTAAAATGACAACAAGACAATAACCTTGCCTTTTATTCCTCACTTATCCAGAAGTCACAGTTGGAGATTGAATGCAGAAAGAACTGAGTATGAAACTTCAGAAGAATGGTAGCAGCTTTTTACAAGTATTTCCCAAATCCTAGTCTTATGACTTGTTTCTTCTCACCAGGAATAAAAGATAACAATCTTTGATACCTACCTCAGTGTGAGCTGAAGTGCCTCTGGATATGCATATTTCTTTTCAAGATGAAAAAGGAATCCTAATTTTAGATCTAGACTGATGACTTTTAAATGTTCAACCAGATGAGTCCTACTGCTTTTGAGATCCCTGTGAAGACAGTCTAACAAGTTTCAGGTGATTTTAACAAGCATCTTAGTTTGGTCCCAGAGAACTACCTAGCAACACTTGATCATTCCATTTTTTCCTTATACTTTCTAAGTGACTTTGTAACCTCTGTACGTTGGAACTAAGCTAAGGCAGTAACTATACACACACTTTATGTATACATATAAGCAAACACTTAAGTGTAAGCAAGGGACTACTTACATACAGTTAAACCCATAAACAAAGTTTTTGCAGGACCAATACTTGAGGGGGTTAGTTTGCATGTTCAGGCAGTAAACCAATTTCTTCATATATGGAATGTGCTTGGGATACTGGACTTTCCTTGAAATGCACGGGGTGAACATGAAATGGCCTTCTCCCAAGGACATAATGTCTAAAGAGGCAAAGAAGGGTTTCACTTCACAAGCTCCTTGAATGTTTTCTGTCCTCATGTTAAGGGCCTAAACACTTGCTCCTGCCACCTAGGAGATGTGTGAAGCTAAATCGTGCTCCTATTCTGCACAGGACCTAGGGGAGAAGGGATGCTAAGCCAGGCCATGCCTCTTGAAGTACATACTCCCAGAGGGTGCTTCTTGGGGAGCAACGCATTCCTCCCAGTCTACACTTGGCTATGCCAAAAACACATGGCCCATTTGTCTATGTGTGCATGTATGGCCACCCTGTCCTGTTTGAGCACCAACGTACTAATAAGCAGATTAAGATAAGATTTTATGCTGATGAGATACAGTTAGTTAATAAAGAGGATGTGATAAAATCAATATGAAGTTGTGCTACCTTCTCTCATTTTCTAATGGCAGTAGAGTATACAGTACTTGTTCAGCTTGCACACCTAAGTGTGGAGAGCTCTGATCCTCATCATTGACACCACTGAAGAATGCAGGAACAAAAACTTACTGGAGCCCTGAATGATAGGTAGGGTGGCAGGAAAAGCACATGGTGATTCATGTTGGCGAGGACTGATTCAAATCCTCATAGGTACATGGAGTGCAACATCATGATGCCTTCTTATTGATTTTGTAATTTCTTATAGCCATGACATAGTCTTAGACATGATCACCTTGGTGTTCTGGTACAGGCCACACAACTCAATGCATAAAGCTGGCACAGCATCTGTTTTCCTTTCCTAGAGGAAAGAAGAATACCTATTTGTATTCCACTTCTTGGCTTCAGCTGCAACTCACATTGTTGTGTGCATGTATCACATGTCAGATGGGATGAATAATTAGGCTCTTAATATCTGATGCATCTTTACAACAAGGCTGTGTTCTCCAGTATAGGTTGGTTAAGACTGTGTCATAGAACAGTCTATGAAACTTAGTATAAAAGTGATTTCAGATACCTTCCAGCGTTTTACCAGCACATAAACTGTTAGCTGCCACTGGAAATCCTAAGCTACAGACAATGGGAGATGGTAACCTCTTGTGCATAGGATTTAAAACTATAGGATCACTGACCTTGAATCATGCATGTAGCCTGGGAAATCTAGAGTTAAGCAGCTTGCAAATCCATAAAAGCCAGCCACCAGTCTGAAGAATAGAAACCTTCTTCTAGTTTTCCTGCTGATATTCAATGTTGTTTCAATCAAAGTACAGGTAGCACTTGAAGAATGACAGATCTTGTGAGCTTTATGTACCAGTATAATGAGATTATGTTTCATGACCCTATTGCATTTGACTTTTACATTAGAGAATATGATTCAGGAATTCATTTGAACAATCCACAAAAATATAAATGAAAAGATTTTTTTTTTAAATTGCTGGTTTCTCATTAATTGCACATTGTAACTGACTCACAGGAAAGGAAGAATCATAATGAAGAAAATCAGAAATAAAAAGGGAACTACAATCTTAATGCATATCAGTACTGAAAAAATTACAAAAAATATAATGAAAAGCATAGAAAACGATATTTCTCTTACTAGCTTTATTCTTATAATATTATCACATTTAAAAAATACAATTTTAGAAAAAAAAAGAACTATAGCTTTTTGCAGTGATAGGCGACAGGTCAGAAAAGCATTTCAGAATAATTTTACACCTTTTAACCTTAAAAAATACTTTGCTGACAATTGAGAAAGGGCCTTAAAAGAAGCGCTGATAGGCATTCTCACAGCAGGGTTGCCATGTCCCATCACATAGCAGAGGGTTTCTGCATAATGTATCCTGTAATAAGAAGTGTACTGCAAATCACAAGGCTTGAGTAGCAGTTTTAAGAAAGTAATCCTTGGCATGAACTGCTATTAGTGATGACACTGAAAGTTTGTTACGTAAAACTCTTCAGAAGACACAAAGAAGGTAAACTGTTTAAAATTTTGATTCGAGCCTTGAAAGAACTACTTTATCATAGAAATTTGTCTGCATTTGAATACATATTTAGTGTTCTCTGTTTTTTCATTTTGCTTATGCTTGGACAGGCTTCTTAAACAAAAACTGCAGAATTTAGTTAAATGAATGTCACTTTTCTCTCATTCTGCGCCACAAATGGTAATTGTTCAAAAAGTGTCTTAACAATTACTGGTGTTAATTATGAATGCTAATACAATCACTGATCACTGAGAGTCCCCATGTTGCAAGGCCTTTACAAATGGGGTAAAAAAATTAAAAAATTAAAAAAGGAAAGAATTCCAGTATAACAAAGACTAAATCAGTCCATCAAAGCACAGCAAGCTATATTCATGTTTTAATAGCCAGACTAATCAAAGTGGGATATGAATCTAGAAGGAACCTTGTTGAAATTAATTTTATTTTTGTCTGGAAATGTAAATAAAAGAAAACGTGAAGGGGCCATTTCCAGGCAAGTTCTTTTCAGTGTTAATGATGCAAATCAGTGAAGTTTCTCAGTCCCTGGGGAATCTTTTTGTCTTTCTCATTTCCATAAGAATGATTTTTAGGTGATTAAAATAAAAATCTAATGGAAATAAAAATTCTTTATACTTTTCTCACAATACAGTTTAGTAAGTATCTAAAAAAATAGAGTAGGAATTGACTTTAGAACTATAATAAACCTTCCAAGGAGAGGATTGGTCACAAAATGGTTTTGCATTTCTAATGGAGACATTTATGGTTGTCTTTAATAGTATTTCAGAGAAGTTGCAGTCATCTGAACGCTTGATGTTTTAATGTGTCTCCAGCATTTTCTCAGCAGCTCCTAATGGGGAATGAAACATTTCATTGTGTTGCTTTCTAAGTGAGTAGTATGAGAAATGAGCATCCACATAATAATTAAAAATTTGGCTTGCAATATTTTTGGCAAATAGATTATTTTCGGAGCTAGATTCTTCTTGAATGTCAAGGACAGATAGTGAAATACTGGAGAAGCACTGATAATTTTAAATTACTTTTAATCCCATTTTTCCTCAAGAAAGAAACTACTGGAGTGACTCATTAAAGGACTGCTATTAAACTATAGCTTTGCTATAAACTCTGTTTAAGGCAGGATACACCACAGAGTGAGTGTATCAGGACTGACTTTCCTTCTTTTTCCAGGGAGCAGGAAATGGCAAAAATGAAGATTAAAGTAGTTCATGTCACTTGTACATCCAGCACAGAGAACACTTCCCTCTCACCCATGCAGGCATGTAGGGACTAAACGATGCTTTCCCCTACCTTGACCCATTCTGTGCCAAGTAAGCAATGCCAGACTTTGCTCATGCACACACACATGCACACGTGTGCACATAAATGCGTGCACATGCACACACCTTCTTCCTGCGCAACAGAAGAAAGGGATAGCTTGCAGAGGAGATGGATGAGCACCAGTCCTTCCACCCAGCACAACTCACCTCCACACTGGCTGGAGAAGGCAGATAGCAACAATAACCATGGAGGCAGCTTGTGGCACCTTATGCATGTGCAGGAGCTGCTGCTGGGTTGCATGGCTAGAGGCAGAGAAGGCGGGCAACAGAAGAGGGAGTATGCTCTTGTTTTCCAGGCAGTGCTCAGCAAAAGCTCTCCATTATGTTCACTAGTTGCTATAAACTGCCAAGGCCCAAGCAAAGAAGAAAGACGGTCTCTTGGGTGTGCTCACAGCCACGGTCTCCAGGGACAGTAGAGATGGAGAAGAAAAGATGTACAGGGAGGCTTGAGGGAGGGGGCACAACAGCAAACCAAGTCTCTGTGCTAGCCTTGGCCCATGCACTCTCGTAGGTTTGACACCAGCAATTAGGGATGCTGCAGCCCTTCAGGACTTTCACACAGAAATGTTTTCCCCTGGGTCCCCTCTTCAGCTACTAATGTGCCACCAAGGAGACTTGAGTTATCCCCAGCACTGCTTGGCTCCTGGGTCTGGGATGTGGAGGAACAAACAGAATTCTAGGGCTGAGGGGCAGGGAATACCTGTCTGGGGCAGATATACAGGTGTCTGATGGCTCTGTGACTGTGGGAAGTGATTACCTCCTTGATCCTCCCGTAGCTGCCAGCAGAAGACTTCCACCCCTGCCCCAGCCTTCCCCAGCTCTGAAGTGAGGCACCCCCAGCTCCAAAGGGGAAGACTCATTAAATGTTCCTAGCTGTGGTGAAGTCAGAGTATTGCCAAGCTCTGACATTCAGCAGATATGAGTCAAGGGCCACAGGACATGAGAAAGGATCTAAAATCATAAAACAAAGAAAAAAAATGCCTTTTAATCAGCAGTACTTTTAAATACTTTTTGACATTGACTTTTAACTGTTGCCCGCTCTCTGATTAGAAAGGTGGCTGTCTCCAAGCTGTTGTCCAGATCCTAAGGACACTCAATTTTTTGTTTCCTTGATGTTGAGAGTCCCACTGAGTCATCTGAGCCCAAGATCCCAAGATTTCAGAAGAAATACTACATACCTGATCAAATCATGAGCTGTGACAACACCACCAGTCCATAAGTTTAAAGCCATTCTTCCTCTTTGTGTTTCAGTGAGGTAAGGACCAAATTCCAGGAAAGATCTGTGAAGCCTTTAAAGGGAAAAAATAAATGCTATGGGAAACTCCTTCCCACCCCTCACTCCTCCTCATAGCAAGGTTCTGTGCTGTATGTCGTGCCCCTACATCCCCGAAATGGCCCACACTGCTACCGTAACTAACAGGGAAAGAGGATCAGAGCAAGGTGCTCCCCAAAGAACCACCCCCTGAACCACTAGGGACCATCCCTGCCTGCCTGTGTGCATATGCTTGTTCACCTCCCTCATCATGGGAGGCTAAAACACTTCTTCTGAAGAAAATAAATAGCATGTACCTCTAACTGTTGGACGCAGCCAGTGGTATTTATAATCCTTTTTAAATGTCTACTCTCAAGTACATTTGCCCAGGATTTAGGGGGCTCTGGTCCCTCCCTTTTCTGGGACGATTCTATGACCTTGTAGCCTGGAATCTACTCATGTTTCAAGGAAAGATCTGAAGGGTAAAATCAGCCTTGTCCGCACCTTTCCTGCTGAGGACATACAACTACATAGAGCTCGGGTTCCCCTTCAGGAAGAATGAGACCTGAGTTTGATTTCTCTCAGACAGAGGAAAGATTGCACCTAAATCCCCCATTTCCTAGGGAAATAGAAGAGCATTGCAGATACTGGACAGATACTGATGCAGAATTTTACAGGGATCCCAATCTACTCCATGTGTAAAAGGGCATCTTACATACCAGGTAAGTAGCTTGCTCAGCCTGCTAAGCCCTTTGCTGGTTGCAATATGAACTCATCTCCCAAAATGGTCTGGGCTTGGAGGGCATTACATGGAAGGGAATTTCAATGGCAAGTTGTAAGACTCTCATTTGGTCCAGGACTCATTGTGTCCTGGTCTGGAATAGGCCATGTTGTCAAGTGACACTTTGCAATGCACATCATGCAGACTTCCCTTGCCAGTTAGGTACAACTCCAATGCACTCTCCTTTTTGTCTTCAAAATATAGCATTATGGATTGCAGCCTAGTAGATGCCAAGCAGAGATGGAGCCTGTTCTGGAAAAAAGGTCCAGTAGACCTGCAGGAACCATAACTGGGAACCACACAGTGGCATGAACTGGTATGGAAATACTGTCAGCTCATGGACTCGGAAACCTGTTTCAGACCATGCCATCCACACATCTCATGGACTGCTTCTAACCAGTGCTTTCTACTGCTGCTGTGGGCCTGGACAGGACTGCTTCTCCTGAAGCCCCATGAGATGCTGCTTTCCCTTGGCAATGGCTATGTGCACACTTGTCCTGTGGTGTGGCTGGGGCTAAACGCAATGATATCAGGCTGGGATGAGCCTTCCAGTCAGATGCAGGTTGCAAGAGCATACGTTGATCGAGAGATGAAGAAGCTCATGATGTCTGCCCTGTCCATTCCCTGGGCCATTCAGTAATTTCTCTGTGCCATTTTCACAGGAGATATCTCCACATCCTTAATGGGCTTTTTGGCTTGTGAGCCACAGAAAAGACAAGATGGGGTCATATAAGAAAACAGTTTTTTGTAACAGAGACTTTGCTTCCCTTACCCTCTACTTCAGGACTGGATCAAGACTTTACACATGTGAACCCCAGAAGTACCTGCAAAGCAAATTAAAAGAGAAGCCATCTGCCAAACTACTCCACTTAGGGTAGAAAAAGAAAGCGGTTGGCATCTTTTAGAGAAAAATGGGACAATCCTACAAACACTAAGGTATCCCCAGGGCTAGACAGCCTCTAAACAGGACTTACAATTTTAAATTTAGGCACCCTGCTTTTTCAAGGGAACTAAATCCCACCTGATTCTGCCAAGGGTAAGTGGAGCACCCTCCTGTGGAGAACTTCAAGGCAAAGAGATAGTGAATACTCACCAGATGATATGGTATCACTGGAATGAAACCAAATGAAATCTTCTCATCCAACAAAATTGTTTCTACTGATCCTCTTATGGTTTTCTGTGGAAGATCCTCTCTAAGTTTTCCAGGCAGTCCTTTCTGGCTTGGTCCTGTTATATCCCCCAGAGAAATTATATGAGCTGGGATAGTTCTGGTGATAGGTGCAATAAGATTGCTTTAAAAGTGTCAGAAAAGTAAGTTCAGATGTGTGAAACTTTCTTCACCAAAACCCCAAATTAGCCAGGATAAGGAATCCTATTACAATTATATAACAAGTGTGTTAATTGGGAAGGACCATAAAAATATGCTTATCCTAGAAGATAGGCTGAAGCCCCACCTCAATGCATTTAGATTTCAGTAAGGACAAAATATACCCCAGAGAACAAGAACAGGAAGATCAGCTTGTCACGTATTTGAAGAAAGACATAGGTCTGTTGATTTCTCTCTGCTCCCAGGTATTCATTCACCAAAAGAAAAATTCTCAAGAGAAATCTCTTGTTACTGTGTTTCTCTCTGAGGTTGCCTTACCATAGCCTTTAATGGAAGAGACTGGAAATGCATCATACATTTGCAATGGTTTTGATGAGTGCTTTTGACATTTCCTAGGGAAAAACGTAGACACTGAACAAGCTGTGTTTGTGGTAGGGATGGTCTTTGGGTTTGCTTTAGAAATTCAGGTTTAAAGACCCAAATAAGTCTTTCTGTGTCTTGGATGAACTTCACTTACTTTTTTTGTCCTAGCCAATAGCACCTCAAGCCACACAACCCAACGTGTAGAAAATTCACCCACATCCCGAACCTAAAAACCATTCTTGCCTTAGGTCTGCAGCCTCTGAAAAAGTTGTCTCAGGAAAGATGCCCCCCGCCCCTCCTCCTCCTCCTCCTCCACCCTGCAGCAGGACCCATTGTCCCTTGGCAGCAAGGCATAAAGGAGTTAACGAAGGAGCCAGCAAGGAGGTATGATGGGGTGATGTCAGAATATTTCCAGAGAAAGAATGTGTTGGGGGTGCTGGCCGGGAGCAGGGGCTGGGGCTGGCGGCCCCCAGCCCCACCCCGACATTCTTCTTGTCCGGTTCCCACAGGCGGAGAGTGGCACGGGGGGTCAGAGTGGACGAGCACAAAGGGAGACCCCCTGCTGCCAGGGCCATCGTGCTGGGCTGTCACTGCTACTAATTCATGACTTCACCTTTAATCTCACTGATCCATTATAGGTTAAAAAGAGACCCATTTTACAGCTGACAAGATTGAAGGGAGCACAACCCAGGACCTGGGCGGGGGGGGGGGGGGGGGGGGGGGGGGGTAGAAAAAATAAGGGAGAGGAGAGAGAGGGAGAAATAAACCCCGCCAAAGTTTGTACAATTAAGACCCATCTTCTAAAAATAGATTTTGTGCTTTTTGCTTATCCCTTTCCCTTCATTATGAGGATATGTATTTTATGAGGTAGGGTGATAAACACAGCTAATCCAGAGTTTTAGTACATGGGGTGGGAAGAAAAAAGGATGGGGAGGAAAGGGGAGACCAGGGAAGGAAAAAGAGTAATATTTTAGGAGCACGGCTGCACAATGGAAAGGAGGGAAGCACTGAAATGTATGCTTTAGAACGTGTTTGGTGAGGTCATCATGGGGAAATGACTAAGAAATTTATGAAATGCTGATGTCAAAGGTAGGCTGATCAAATCAACACTGATTCAGTAGAGTAATAAATATACGTGTGTGGCACTTACAGCATGTTTATAATGACACAAATACTTCAAGAATTCTCAGAAATCATTAGTCCTACTGTGCTGTGGGCTGTAGATGAAGTCTCCAGAAGTAATTCTGCTTTTTATTTTCATTAGTAAGATAATCACTTTCAATTTGTCCTTTAACAAGCATTTTTATGCTGTTATGTTGCAGCAACTAAAATGCATGTTCTCAGTGAATTTCAGGAAAAAAAGAAAATAGGAAAGAAAATAGGAAAGAAAAGTTTCTGGAAAAAAAAAACCCTAGAAAAAAGTTACTGAAAAAGAAATTTGCCAAATGCTTGTAAGAATTTTATTTTTTCTTTTTAGCATATAGCAAGGAATTCAACATTCTTGCATTTCCTTGTTTTGTCCTACATATGTGAGGATTCAGTAGGTATCTGTGTGCAGCGATAATTAAGGGTGAGGGGTATTGATCCTTAGGGGTTTTGCTTTCTCTATCTGCTCTTTGACAAAAAAACTCCAGAAGCAGTTTTATTTGGTCCACTGACTAGTTTATCTCTTCTCCTATTTCCCTGATGGTATCAGAGAGCACTGAAGCCCAAGAAAGGGGATTGTTTAATGAATTCTCACTTGTTTAATGAATTCTCACTTGTTTAATGAATTTTGCCCTTGAGCCGCTGGAACCACATCTCCTCAGATCTTACAATGTAAGTATGTATATTTATACTGCCAGACATGTACAGTTTTTGTATTTGCTATAACACTCTATTCCTTTCTTTCTTCACTCCCTGCAGAAGAGCCCTGGGAGTCATTATCATCGTGATTTTGTGAGTGCCGCTGCAATGAGGTGAGGGTGGAGAGCAGGGAAGGTTGTTGTAAGGGTGCAAATCACTGTCTGAAATTTGCAAAGATTTGTGGGTTTCTGGCATTCCTGGACAAAGTCTTTGAAGGACATCAGCTGCCAGCATCTTTTGTGGGAAGATGTAAGAGAGAATGGGGACCTTCATATGAGGCACTCTGTCAGTTGAAGTCAGTGATGAAAATTCTATTGAAAAGAGCCTTGGATCAACAAAAACCTGATTTCCTAAGAGTGACACTGCCTGCAAATGGAGGCAGATTGAGGCCCGTAACTGGCCAGCGCTTTGGACACATTCTGCTTACTTTAGTCACACAAAATGACGTATTGATGCAAGTTTCCAGGATCCAAACAGGCAGTCCTTTCATAGGCAAGAGCCCTAATGAAGTCACTGGCAAGCAGCCTTGCTGGCCTAAGGCCTGCAGGCTATTTCTCTAGTCAATACACTAGACCTAATCTTATACCTCTTGAGCATCAAACTGCATGTGTATTTTCTACAAGTATTTGTTCTCTTTCTGCAAAAGTGCAAGATCTGTGTGCTGTGGAGAGCAGTGTCTGTGAGCAGCTGCTTTTTCTTCAGCATGAGTTGTTCAATATATAGACTTCATTTGCTACTGGCTGGGCAAAACCAAACTGCGGTGCTGAGGCACGGGACAGCGAGGACCTAGACTGCCAAATACAAACCTTCTATTTTAATGTGGAAGCGTATGTTTGAAAACAAAAAAAGAGATTAACTTGGAAAAAAGACTTCAGAGGATATTATGAAAATATGTATTTTAACCTGATGATCTTCTGAATGCTTCTAATTTAGTAGAACACATCAGCTCCTCCTGTTAGGTGACTGCAATCAGTGGAGCTGTCTTAACAATGAGTGAGAGTTATCTTGCAGAGTGGATTTTGTTAGCTCTTTCTAAGTATTGTCCTTTGATCTTCTGATCAATCAGCTGAATTTGTTTTCTCATTTCTGAGAGTGTGAGAAATATAGATTGGAATTGCAGCTTCACGTATTACCTTCGTTCCAAACTATCATCAAACATTAAGCTGACATGATAAAAATTATAAGGATGTTTCTGGGGAATTCTTTGTTTTAGGTGAGGAACCCATGTTCTTCCTTTCTGAAATTTTTGAATTAAGTCTTCCCCACAAGCAAATGTTATAATGTATTGCTCAGGTAATAAAGTAAAAAGCAGCTTTTAGAGCCAAAAAATCGTCATCTTCTTCTCCACACTTCTCATAAAATGATATCGTGAATAAAATCCTTCTCAGCTAAAACATCTTTCTTCTAAGTTGCATACAGCTTCTGTAATGCACCTGCCGGCAGGGTTCAGAGGGAGCCAGGAAAGCAGCCTGTCTTTTTTTGGCTGAATTAAGGCAGAACTGGATGGCAACAACTTGGCCTGGAAGTAAAGGAAGAGGGAAGGGAGGCAATACAGATTGCTAATTAAT
This sequence comes from Melopsittacus undulatus, assembly GCF_012275295.1. Lineage (NCBI taxonomy): Eukaryota > Metazoa > Chordata > Aves > Psittaciformes > Psittaculidae > Melopsittacus > Melopsittacus undulatus. The sequence continues at coordinate 59,688,643 of NC_047528.1, read as the reverse complement.
TATAAGTCCTCCCTGTAACCATGTCCCTTTTGCTCAGTAGGATGGGAGCTTGCAATTCATGCAAAAAGACCCCCAAGTCTCTACCTCTGGCTGCTCCCACCTCTGGCAGCTCAAGATCCAGTCTAAGCCCACAGGTGGGCTTACAGCTCAAACTCAGGCCAGAGCTGTAAGTATGAGCATCTTGGGTGCCATGTGTACTTTTACAGGGAAAAGTACACTATGAAAAGTCATCAGGGGTGGGTATCTCTCCCTCAGGAACTCTGAGAAATGGAGCTATAAAGGTAGCATGATACACCTTTTGAAAGGCAAGATTTCCTAGGCTATAGGAAACAGAGATTGTAATTTCATGAGAGAAAGGGTTGAAGTCTCAAGCATATCTGAAAACATTGCCTTTAAATATTTAGCTGTCTCTGGACAATGACTTCCTTTGACAACCTGCATCCATGTCATTTTCATACTTGATATGCTATAAATCAATCCTTGATTTTTGATGACAATCAACTAATACTGATCTTTATCACAACAAGCTCATAGTACCTCATTCAGCATACTCAACAAGTTACCTTTCTATCTCCTTTTTAAACATGAAACTAATCCATGGTAAGCCCCATAACAAGGAGCCACTTATACGGTGAAAGTATAAGCAGTGCAGTCTTTAAATTATACTGTACTTGTCTCATTACTCTTGTCATTAAAGCCACAGGTATCAAAAGCTGTAGAGTAGGATTTTCCTGGTGCTTGCCAAGGGACTTGGTAGTGTACAGTTTAATTAAAATGCATTATCATACCAGTGCTTTTTCTTTTTTAAAATAAAGTCAAGGACCCTGCTGAAGACGGGGACATTCATGCACCCAAATCTGTGTCAGAGTCCTGCTGGAGTTGAAAGCTTTTGCACAAACATCTGATTGCGGAGTCAGAATTCAACAAAGCAAGAAGAAACAGGCTGAAGACAAACTACCTGAATAGATGCAGTAGCCTAGAGGGTGGAAAGTGGAACTGAGAGAACAATAAATGAAGAAACAATAAAAAGGTCAAGCACTTTTTCAGGATTCATAAGTACAAATGTTGTAGTTCAAGTATTGCATGCATGAAGTGAATAAGGTAATCCCGTCTCTTGATTTATTTTTGTTTTCCTCTCCTTATTTCTTTTTTCTGGTTTATCAATACCACTGAGAGAATTCTTGCTTGCAGTGGACTAAAAGAACCCCAAATATGAGATGCAAATAGTGAAGGTACATGGGAGCAGCAAGACAATAAGGAGTACTCTTGACTGGCTTTGGGAGACCACACTGTATTCAGAGAGCAATATATTTAATGCACATGGTGTTGGAAATAGTTGGTGCAGAAACAAGACCCTCCTTTATTCCTCATTTCACATAGTGCTGGCTTGGTCAGGAACAGCTGGATAGGAGAACCCCTACTTGCTGTGTAAGGGAGCTGATGCAGTGCACACATGGAGATCATGATTTTCCAAGGCCCAGAGTTTGCAGAGCAGCAGCAGTGGCCAGAGTTTCCTGCCTTATGGGTGGCTCATGCATGGCTCTTGTGCTGACCCGTGTATGGAGTACTGAGGCTGTGGGGATGCAGGAGGCAGGTGTGCAAATGTGGGGCTGAAGAGTTGTTGAAGAGAATGGAAGAAAGAAGTTGCCACATCAGAAGTTGTTTAGTCTAGTACTACTTGAACTACTTTTAACATCCATCAGACCAACCTCTCTTGAAAAGGATGAAAGAAAGCCAATATGGCACACTGTGGCTGTTGAAACTCCCATATGTGGTACCTTCAAGGGATCCCTTCAGCACTGGTGTGACCCAGAACTACTTCTTAGGGAAATGTATATTCTTTTCCTGAGTCTTAGCTTCTTGAGTTTTTTTTTATTGTTTTGTTGGGGGGGTTTAAGTGTCCCAAACATTCTGTGGTGCTATTTACATGCCTCCTCCTCTCTATTGTCTTCCTGCTGTGCATAGTTTCTCTGCTCTTCAATGTTTTTTCCTTGGTACATGCTTCTCTGTACCATGGTCCCCTCCTCCTCTAGGCCTCCTGCCTCATCACCTTCTCCCATAGGTGGTTTGTCTGCTGCTTGTATAGTGCTTTCTTCATCCTCTGGAAAAAACAGTGCAGTGGTGCAATGTCAGACAGCTCTTAATAAAGAAGCAAGGGATGGATCTGACACCTTCATGCACCTGTAAGACACTCACATGTGTAATCTTCTTAGGTCTTGCTGGGACTGGTTGCTGTAGGTGACAGGGCTGCAGAGACTCATTCATTGGGGTTTGACAGGCAGTGAACAGAATACTGCTTTGAGAAACAAGTGTGATTACACAGTGGCATCATTTCTATTTGAATATAATTCTAAACTGCTCCAGCACTTCTCTGACAACATGCAGGGGAAAATATATTTTAATTTGTTTCACAGAAAAAAAAAACCCTCAGAAACAAAACCCACAACAAACCCCAAGCAAGCAAGTTGATAAATTAATCCCCATACTAACTGCACTGCAATTAGTAAAGTAACATCAGGGCTTCCTTTGGGTCAAGATTTTTCTTCACCTTAAGGCCAAAGAGGCATTTAAGCATCACCTAATAACCAAACAGCAAACACAAGCACTCAGCTGATGTGTCATCCATTTCCCACCCTCTCCAGATTGTTTCTGTCCATCTCATGCTCCTCAAATGGCAATGCAAAGCCCATATGCCACAGTGTCAGGGAAAAATTCCCAACACAGCATCTGGCTGTGTGGCAGATCCTGAGGCAGTTGGTGTGTCAGCCTTAGAGCTGCCTTTGCTTTTGTCATGTACTGGGAATTGGCGACAGGACTGCCTTGTCACACCACAAACTACTTTGGATTCCAAGGAATCACTAGGTTTGTGCTAGTCAATAAGCTGCTGCTTAAATCCCTCATGAGCTCTCCATACAGGCCTCCTTTATGGTGAAATAATGAGAATTTCTTAATGCCCATGTGTGTGTTTTCAGCAGAAACATGTGTGTTCAGTTTAAAGTGCACTGTGGCCTGGTACGTACAGGTCACTGTGTACTGAGATTTCGTTCTCAGTAAACTCTTGAATGATCTTTAAAAAGGTCTACCTTTTTTTTTTCACTTGATCATAAGTGCACAAACCACTTCTTGCTGAATAGGATCCATAATGCCTGGAGATATTTGAGATCAAGCATATGGTCCATTGAATATGCATGTAAGCAGGGTGGGAGGGATTTGGTGTGTGGCACCAGGGAAAGCCTGTCTGAAAGTTAAGCAGTGTGGGGCTTGAAAGCAGACTTTCTGCACATTTTGGGAAACATGGCTTTCTCTTTCCTCCCATAAACTAGTTACTAGAAAGCAATTTACCATTAAAAGCATAGTTGGGAGGCTTAACTACTCAAGCCTTTGGTTGTGACTTGTGTTAGACACAATAATAACACCATTTCACTTTTGGTTTCCTGCAAAATGATTATTTTTACAACCAAAGCAGAAGACCATAAAAATTCAAGTTATTCAAAGGTACTCAAAGATAAGAAACTTCTTCAACTGACAAATGGCCAGTTCTTTTCTATGAGAGAGGCTCAGATGACTCTTCTTCACATTTAAATGAAAAGAGTGCTTGGAGAATACACATTCTGGTAAGTTTTCCTTACCAGTGGAGAGAGAGAAAAGGAGACAGGACTGAATAGGAGCGATTGGGCATGAAGTAGTAACTATGAGGTCCTGGAGGCAGGAGAACAAGAGAGAGAAAGAAGAAAAAAGAGAACCCAGTAGAATGACAAGAGGGAGGAGGGGGGAAGGAAAGGATATATAGTGGTTATTTAAGAGATGCCAAGGAAAATTGGGATGCATGTGTGCTTGTTTGAGAAAAAGAGAGACAACCTTGAAATACAGAAATTGAGCCAGGAACTATAAAGCTTTACTAGAAATAATCTTGGGGATATTGTTGCACGTCTAAGATGTAAATTGTGGTTTTTGCAGTTTGGGATTTTTTTATATCAGTGTCATAGCATATTTTTTTCATACAACAAAATGTAAACTAATCTCTAAATTACAAATGTGCTATGGTTAATTTTCTTCATGGGCCAAAATAACACAGCCACTGCATTTATTCCTTGCCGTTGCTGAAAATCCCTGGAGAATTGGAGAGTTAGAGGACCTTTAAAGGAGCCTCCTCCCTCATCTACATGCTGTGACAGTGTGAGAACAGTGGTTAAGGGCACCATCACTAATATTCCTTCCACATAAAATGCTAACTTTCTAATCATATTAGTAAGAATGAGTGTGGAAGAGAAGATGCTTCTTTACAGCAAGTAATAGCCATGAATAAATAGCGCAAAACTGACTTCTTGCACATGAGAATCAAGTCCCGCCAGTGTATCATTTTGTGAAGGGGGATGTGTGTGTCTCTGTGTGTCTGTGTCTGATGTATCTGTGAAAAGTGCCTGTGAGGGAACACATTCTGATACAACCTCTGCTTCAAAACCAACACCAATCTGAACCAAATCCCAGAGGAAAATCTCTGCACCCCCTGACGCCTGCCTGGTGCAGGACTGACCCTTTGGCTCTCTCTCAGCGTTCACCCATCTCTTAAGCCAGATTTAAAATCACAAAGATGAGGTGAAGAAAGACATAGCTCCATACACTGTCATTTTTATCTAGTCAAATAGGCATTTTCAACAGTGTCCTGTCAAGAACAGCTCTTCCCATCCATGTGTGCGTATTGAACATGCCAACTTCATGTCAGATGAGTCAGACTACTACAACCAGGCCCTGGCCAGTGCAAATGTGTCCTAAGAAATGCTCATGAATGTATGAGATGTTTACATAAAATAGGATTATTTGCTTTTATATGAGGTTGCTTTTCTTTTTTGTTTTTTTCTTTCAAGAAAAGCCATTCATCAGTCTAAACAGTTCCTACAGTAACCCAAACACTATCATGTAGATATTTTGTAAGGTAAATAAGCTATGTTGTTTTAAAAAATAAGCAAAAAAAAAAAGGATAAAACTGTGGGCTCTTTAAAGGTATCTCAGTAGCAGGCTGGAGAGCAATCCTTCCAGTAACCAACAGTGACTTCTTCCTAGAAAATTCCATACTGCAACAAAGTCAAATGCATTCAACCCTTGTCTCATCTGAGTGTGGAAGGGAAATCAGCTTTCAGTTGAGTTTCTTCTTCCTAGATCTCTTAAATGACTTTAAAAGCTGTGCCTGTGGTAGTGGGGAACCTAGGTGGCAGGTTCCTTTTGTGAAAGCCGTAAAGCTGGGTGGAGTGACCGGCTACTTTCCAAAACAGTGCAGCAATCCCTCTATAGAGACTTTTCAAAATTAATGAACAACTTTGGGAGCAGTGGTCTCCAGCCTAAAATTTAAAAGTTAATATCTTAATCACTCGTTAGAAAAGTTTATATCAAAGGAAAAATGTGTCAATGTAGGTACTTGTTCTCAGAAAATTCAAAATAAAGAAGATCTTGGATATGCTGTGTTCAAATCCACTTACTGCAGCCCTGTACCCAGGCGAATTAAGTCCAAGCAAAATATAATTGTCAGAATCTGATTATACTCAAGATGTTTTCTGGGTTCCTAATCACTGTGGATCCTATTTCACAAGTGCTGAAATATGTGCTGGAGTCCAAGAGACTTTTTATATAGGAGGCCCCATAGATGAACTTAGTACTCCAGGTGGGAGCACTTGAGCCAGAAGTGAGGTGCCAAGAAGATCATTGCAAGGGGGCTAATGCTGAAGGAATACATTTAATATATAATATTAATTCTGCAAAAATACTTTTCTGTATAAATGCATTTATGAAGTGGTAGGAATGACAGCAGCCATGATCACTAAACTCATGCAAGAAACTGCATTTTTTTCTGAAGAGATGTGGAGATGTCTACCCCATACCACTCAGCTAGCGAAAGCAGCAATGTGCAACTAGCACTCTTTGCAGATAAAGACAGAATTTTCTGTACAGTATCTATAGCCCAGTGAATAACTGCATTAATTAAGAAGATTAAGGATAGTAGGTGTATCTATATAAAACATGTCCGAAATTCTAATAACATCCTTTGTATTTTATGCATGTATTTGATTCCTGTTTGCTTGCTTTTTCTTCATTGTTTTATGCAGTGAGTGTTTTTACCTCTATTCTCCCAGTTTTACAATAGTCACTATGGGGCTGATGTACCATTGCAACTTCTTATCTTGCTGTTTACATCTTGTCAGGCAGCAGCAGGAACATGTATGACTTGGGGAATTATGCAAGCCTGTAGGTAGACACTGGAGATGAATTAAGGTATGGATGGCAAAGCCAAGTTGACTCATGCTCCCTGGGACTCTCTGAGTTTTATTTTCTAATAAAATTCTTGGCACGTCTAACTGAAACTTATTGATTTCTTTATGGTAAAAAGACTTACATGTACAGTGTGTGAGATGGCAAGTGCATATTAAAACCAGAAGAACTACAAAACAAATTACTAGAATAAAACTGACCTCTACTATAAACCTGATATAATTTGTGGGTTTATTGTGTTGAAAAGTGTGACTCTGATTTTCCCTGCTTGGGTCTTTACATACTTCCTTAAGAGTTCATCAAAAGTAAGTGATCACAGAACTTGCAGTGCTTCATACACAGTGTTTTATTTTATATTTGGATATCACTGATGTGCAAGGGACAAGTTATTTTCCTGCTCAGGATCCCACAGAACAATCATGTGTTGGCCACTGGGTAAATACACTGAGCTGGCTGGAAGCCTGCTCAACTGCTGCTGGTGGCTGACAGCTGCTCTATGGCATTGGCTGTAGCCCACAGCAGAAGGCAAAGGAAGGCTCAAACTGCAGGATTTTTCCAGCAAAGTATATGCATTTCTTATGTGCAGAGGTGACCACAGGGAAAAATCAATACAGCCTGGACTTCGGTTGTGTGAGATTATATACGTCAGAAAGGTTTTGTAGAACCAGGGCTGATATCTCTCAGCACTGGTGCTGGATTTCCACTCATTTTGTACTAGGGTCTTCTTGTGAATCCCCTGTGGGAGCAGTTCAGTGGTACTTAAAGGGATGGCATTTCTGTAATTATCTGATTATTGCACCAAGGTTCTTTCCTGTGCTTGCTAAACCTTCATTCCAGTGAAAGTATAACCTCACACTACTGAATTTGAATAAAATGTGATTGAGAATCAACAATATTTCCCTGGTAGTCTTTGGAGTAGGTACTGTTGGCTCTCTTTCATCTTTTCTGCTTTGAAAACATGGAGCTCAAAACTGGTCATTCTGAATAGAGTGAAAAATTTTTAAGGTAGTACAGTGTGGTAGCAAGGTTGTGATTCTCCATTAGACTCTTTATGTTGGCTTAAAGAAATTCATGGGACATCTATTTATCTAATGAATTCTATAACAATTTGGGATGATTACTCAATTACTTGCTGTTAATTTCATTCTTTAATTCTGAAATTTTCACTAATGAATCAACAGTGAAATGGATCCTATTTAAATTCAGCAACCTCTCACTTACTTGCCCCTTACTTGATCTTGGCTGGCTTGCTTTAATTCTTTCGTAAGTTCCCTTCTCCTGTGTGAGACACAGGAGTTTAATACAGAACAAAAAAATGAAAAGAAAAAAGGTGAAGCCTATCTTAAGTTACTTTTCCTTTGGTTCTTACTTTTTAATTCCCTTCACCTTTCACTATCAGCCATGAATATTATACCTTCATTTGAATTTTCAGCTTCTTAATCATGAGCAGCTGAAGATCCAGTAGTACTGTGTTACTGGATATAACTCAAAGGGTTATGCTGTTTTTACTGTTTGGCACATACTCAGGAACGGGAACTTAGCTAAGCAGTTGAAGCATATGGCAGGGGGAGATAGGCCAGTATCTTGGATGAAGATGCATATATTTTGTACTCTCATGGTATGATGCATTCTTGTGCTTTGCAGATGGCACCTTGGAATTGTTGCTCTGAAAACTAATTTTGCCTAGCCACGCAGGTCTGCTGACACAAGCACAAGGATCATCTGTTTCTGTGCAGACACCACTGCATGCTGCAGATATCCTAGGCAGGAATATTTCTGAGAAGCACACCTGCATCTCAGTTTCTGTGGAGAGCAGGAAAAAAACTCAGGAACCTATGACTAGCATTTGTACCCAGAGAGAACAATTCAACCAAACACAATCTCTATCTTCATGTAATACTTGGTTACTGCTTCTCCTAGAAGTTTATTACAGCATAGTTGTCAGGGCAAGCATAGAGGGAATACATGGATTTTATGACTGCTGGAAAGAGGGGTTCATTCCAATCGACAGAGACCTTTGATTTGCCTTTGATTTTTCCCTGTGTGCAAACCATCAGTCCTCAGGGAAACTGCATTTATATCATGTAGGGCTTATAGCACTAATAGCGGCACTCTCCAAAACTTACTTTTGCTCTGTCTCTGCCTCTCTGTCCCCCACAAAATAAGCATATTATATATGCAAGTGGCCCAAGAGCTTGCTGGAGAGGCTTCAGGTAGTAAACTTTGACAGCTGACAGAACTGCAGGTTAAGGTATGAATAGTTTCCATTCTCTGGAATAATTTGCATTACTTAAAATCACATGGGGTGCAATTTTTTAAAGGACTAGCCTGGGGTGCAGTTTTTCACAGAACTGTATTGCTTCCTCTCCTGTCCTCTTATTATTTGTTGTGCTATGTCCCTGAGCTCAGATGGGTAGATGTATTTTTAAAGACCAATTTGCTGCATGAGGTGGGGCTTGTACTAGCTGCTACTAGCTCTTACTGTCAGGTCTTCTTAGCTTTCTTTCCCCCCCACCCCCAAATTTCTGTGGTCTCTGTAGGACAGATAGTCTTTACTAGTAGTCTGTGCTTTTTACTAGACATCCTGAAACAGTTTGGCAGCAAATAAAGCCAAGGGTGATGGACATAAACAGTTACATTCTATTGCATACCTGCAACAGGGGAGCTAAAGGAGAAGTCTGAATTAAAAACGGATCTGCCAAGCAATGAATGGGATACTGCCTGGAATAATGTGAAGATTACTGCCAGCTTATTACATACCAAGGGGCTTATCTTTATTTTTTAAATTTGGACAATGATGCCACAGAACTATCATTTACAGAACCCCTGAGCAATTGCTTCCACCTTAGGCTAAGACAAGAAAACAGTTGCTAGAATTGCCAATAATATATATTTTCCTGCTACCAGCAGGCTGGAAAACCCAAACACCTGTAGTGCAAGAGATGGGTTCGAGGGAGGAACTTCCTCACATCACACAACTTCCATGGGACTCAAAAGACATAGTTTTGACAGCATGTGAGTAGATAAGAGCATTTGCCACCTGCAAATGAAATGCTAAAACAGCAGAGAGGTGCCATAAACCATCCTGCATTCAGATGTTGCATGAATTAATAAGTGTTTTCAGAATGTCCCTCATTACCCACAACAAGGAGTCAATGTGCTACATTCATAACATACACTTAAAGTAGATTTGAGGACTCAGAATAGAAAAACATCTGCCCTTTGTATTTATGGTGCTCTGTTTCCCTTCTCTTCCCATTTTTAGACTCCAGCTGACAACCTCAGGTGCCTGATTCGGGCTTTCCGACTACTATCCAAAATCTTCAGTGATTCAGAGTGGTACTGACAAACCCAGTACTTTGCACAGTACTGGAGAGGGGCAATTTCAATGCTTGAGTGCAGGTCTGACTGGGACCCATCTCTGTGTTTTCTGTTTTATCTCCACAAGCAGGAAGAGTACATAATTCTGAAGCACTGAGAAAAGTCTTTCCTACTGCCCTGGGTCTCATCTACCATGGGTTTATCACAGAATTGCTTAATTTTTTTTCTGTGGGTTTTGTTTTCTTCAGCGATTGGACTGAGTTTTCATTTTCGTTCTTGTCACAGCTGAAGGGCAAGAACACATGAGTAGCTCTTCACTCAAGACTATTTCCAAAAGTATGTTACACGCAGGAGCATTGTTGAAGTATTTGCTCATAGCTCTCTTCACTAAAAGAGTGCACAGCACTGGTAGGAAAGAGGGGTCTATGATGCATAATTTTTAATTGGCTTATTTAAGAGAAGCCATTCACTTACTCCTTATCTTGGTCACCAATTTATTTGTACCCAGGCACTTTAGCACAGTGCATTTTTGAAATTAAAAAAAAAAAAAAATATCACCTGAGAAGAATTTGAAGTCTTCAGAGCAAAACATCCTCAGAAACTGCATGGGAGGTGGATTCTTTGCTAGGTGCAACAGCTCCAAATGGTGGAACAGAAAAAGTCTTGAAAATCATGGACAGTTTTACTGTCAGTTAGACATCTGAGAAAGAATGGCAAAGAAACTAAGAAAGGCTCTGAACCTTACCTTTGTCACGGCAATCACTAGTTTCACTGTTATTAAGCATAAATTTGAACGTGTACATTCTGAGGGGGGTGGTTTAATAACTGAACACTGTCTTGAAAACATCAAGGGAAGAAAATAGCATGAATGGAAAGTGAAAACTTCATCTAGTATTTCCTTAGCAATTAGCCTATCTAAAGTGAAAACCTTAGAGGTTAAAATAAAAGAAACAGTGGAAGGCATGGAGAATTCAAAACAGAGGATAAACAAAAAAAGAGACATGTTAGCAGGTGACTTTAATGAGAAAGAGGCTGTTACTGTACTGAGAAATCAGAGGCTGTTTCACAACATCCTCTGACACGATATCTAAGGTCATACACATGTTATGTGCCTTACTTGAATCGTCCCTTGAAATAATTTCTGCTGTTCTATGATGTAAAGCATTAAAAAATGAAATTAAAAAAGAATGAGATGTAAGCATAGCACTATGAACTGAAGCTTGGTTTTCAGAATTTTATGGGAGGAGAAGACATGGCACCTGAAGTTGAAAATCTATGAGGCAGTGCAAATTAGTTTTGAAACAAGTATCAAGAATAAAACACTTGTTAAACTACCTGAGCACTGGAAAGTGAGTCAATTAGTGCTAGCATTGACACAATGAGGTTATTTTACCAAGCTGATAGACTGTGGTGATTATCGAATGTGCTCAAGGAAACGGAATCTTGTATTCAAGTCAATCCCATCCAGAACATGATTAGCTTTTAGAGCTCAAGCTTGATCACCTTGACTTGATTAGGTAAAAACCACCACAAAACTAACACAAACTTTGAGGCATCAAATGATCTTTTTTTTCCCAGTGGTCTCAGTTAGGGTGAATGTCACTTGAGAAAGCAATGTAAGACTGGCATAGACAACAATTCTTCTTCATGAGATTTGCATAGAACTTGTGAAAAAGTTTCCAGATGCACTTTTTTATAGAGTTTATATATATGGAGCTTGCAGTGGTGCTTCTCACTTAGGTTCAAAATTGCTTATAGAAGTTCTTGTAAGACCATGTGTGGTGACTTTCCAAAGAGAGAAAGAAGTGCTGCAGTCTAGTACGAAGAGCCTGTGCTGTATCCATCTTTCTCTTATTTCTCCAGGTAAAAACTGTGTTTTGTCTGAGAACATTGTCTGGTAAATGGATGATGCCTGCTTACAGTTGTTAGCTGTATTGAATATACATCTGGAAGACTACATGGATTTATAGGTAAGGAGATACTGAAAATCATTTATGTATCATGAGATATTCAGAAGCTGCTGGAACATGGTCCTGCCCTACATGTCCCCATTTGAGTAGTGGATTTGGACAAGATGACCCCCCTTCCAACCTAGACCACTCTCTGACCCTATGATTTAAAAGCTTGTCTGATCATTGTGTTTGCTCAGAAAACAAGCTCATGACACACTCTTATGATGAAAATACTAACAATGTGACCCTTAATTTTTAGTGTCAGTCCTCCATTTTAATACAGACGTGAATCTTCTTGCAGATAGCTACTTGCTGGTGTCTATCAGTTTGATTGGTGTCAGCAGACAAAAGTCTGGACTGATATCCTTCATATCCCAATGAAACTTAATGAGCCAATTTCTCATTTACGCCCTGTAAACACGGCTTCATAGAATTTTCTGAAAACATCATATTAGTTTGTGTGCAGATGCCCTTTGTAAGCCAGTGTATATCTGCACACTGTGTACACTTTTGAAACGGAAAGCAAGCACTTCTCGATACCAGCATTTCTGTTAGTTTGCATGGCTGCTGTGGAGTCATTGCACTGGGCAGACCAATCTGCCATAGAAAGAGCCTTGTGCTACTGTCAGTGTAAGGCTGGAGCTCTGCCAGAACCCACATTGCCACAAGCGTGGACTGGTACATGATAAAGGTGGGATCCCTAAGCCTCTCCTTCCCACAGATCTCCCACACAGGCAGAACTGAGGCCCAGCTCTCCAACCAGTGCAATTTGAACAGTACTCTTTAGATAAGTATTTTAGTGCCTGACATTCACAGATATTAATCACAAAAAGCCTCTGCTGGAGACTTAAGAACTGGAGCTCAGTCCAACCAGATATAGTATTTTGAGTAAATTGCATCAGCAACACATTTTTGCCCATGGTGATTCCTTCTGTACTTTTGCATACAATATTTACAAGCTGGGAATTGCCATTACTCAAAAGAGATAATAGAGTTAAAGCAATTAACACATCCTTTAAACTGATAAGGCCTCCTCATTTTTAAAAGGCATTGATGTTTCACGTTGCAAAGAAAAGGTGGTAATAGATTTCCCAAGCATTCCTGCAAATAATTCTTCCCATTTTTTCTGTTAACTATCATGATGGTAAAAAATAGTGGTTTCTGATTGTCACTGGGAAAAATAAGAGTAGTGTTTTAGAGATATTTTTGAAAGTGTTCTGCTTTCCCTTACTTCTACTTGTGTGGGACAAATTAATCTACATATAATTGGAATTTAGAACTGAAAGTATCTTGATTTGTGAATGCTGATGCTACACTCAGCAACCATCAGCTTCTTCTTGGTAAGTTCTTGAGGACATTTATCACCCTGGGATATAGGACTTCAGTGAATTGCATTAACATGTTGCATGTGCCTGCAATTTGTCACTTAACCAAAATTAGGACAATTATGAAGAAGACAATTATGTTTCTTTCCCCTGGCACCCACATTCTCCTGATACCTCAAAATACATGGATGTCTGAGCAGCGCTGATTACTGTTGAGTGGTTCTACAGTGCTTAAACAAGGTATTTTTGGTGTTTGGGCTGTTTGGGATTTTTATATATATGAAGAGCTTAGTTTCAGCATGGCCCTAGGAAACCACTGTTTCTAGGAATGCTACCATGAACTCTGCTATAAAAAATGCAAGAAAAGAATGCAGCAGTGAAGGCTGTTACCACTAATGATAACTGCTTTTTATTTATATGTCTGAAATATAGCTTGCATACTCTTTAATGTAGTGGTTCTGATACACGTTCCAACTCCCAAATGGAAGATACCTACTCCCAATTGCACAGAACAGTGAACTGCCTACACTTACAAAAATGCCAGCTGAACTCGTGTTTTCCTGCAGGCTGTTTTTAGTAGGCATGAAGAAATGTAGTATAGACTTGTCATGGGCTTTCTAAGAACACTTCAATATTCTCATGCCTTAATCTGGCTGGATAGTGAGGCCCTATCTAGACTGATTTCTTGCTCTACATGTAGTTTAGCCATATTTCTCTGGCCAGTGGGCAATGAGGATCCTTTTACAGAGACTGTCAGGACATTATTTGAAGTAATTTCTTAGTAACTAGCAATCCATTTCGGGAGCTGGAGGTGGTCTAAACTGAGCTCCAAAGTGACCATTAACTTTTTCAAGTAGAGCCAGTGATTATTTTTTCCCTCTGAGTGCACACTTGCATACCTTTACAAACAGGGCACTGTTAGATTTCTACCCTGCCATAAACTCTGACTGTAATACCTCATCTGCTACTGACCTCAAGTGAACTCCAAGGAGAGGGAACAGTAATAAAGCACTACCCAGCAAACAGTGTGAAGCTTTTGTAAGATCTTATATAACTGAATTGGCTATATTGGGAACTTGCCTTTGGTTTTAATTATAGATTTAAGGGTGCACTTTTCAGGCTCTGTGCCATCTCTTTGCTCCCTCCTCTCACTCTTGATTTGCTTTATATAATACACAGCCACTACAAAAAGGATGTTTTTCCCCCTTTCTTTCAGGAAGAGGAGAGGCCGACAGAAGTTCACTGGGGGATGGGGAGGTCTAATGTGTTAATTGTCTCGTGTGTCACTCTGGTCTTGGGCTTTAGCCTGGTCCCTCCAGAAGGTTTCAAAGGCCAGCTTGTAAGACCCCAGCAAAAATCTGTGGAGTCCCAAAACCAGACCATGTCTTTTCCTAAATGTGGGGTTGAGTGACAAGTACCTTTTGAGCTTCCAGAAAAGTGTCAAGAGAATGATAATCCCCAACTCTACCTAAATCTATCTCTTGCTCACATCTGTGTCACAGAATACACAAGAATAACTTTCACAGAAGCAGAGCAGGGGCAGATGCAAAGCAAAGAGGTCTTTTGAGGGCCTGGTAAGGCATTAATGAAAACTAAGTAGTGATTTGAGGAAACAGGACTTATATGCTCACATTTAAAATATGACTAAATCAGTTTATACTGCTTGAAAGTAATTTCTCAGCTTAATCTTTAACTGCATTGGTATTCATCTTCCTGGTGACTTCTACCTCTCTAAGCATCTGTTGTGTCAATTGTTACATGTGCATAGGGAAAGAGGCTTGTAAAGCAATAGGGGAGCTGTCCCTCAGAATAATCCTGGCTGTGCTTTAAAGAGTAGACACCTGCTGCCTCATTTGAGGGGTCCCAAGCTGAAAAATCAGGTTTCTGGATCTATTATTTGTATCAGGAGCTGGTCCCCTGAAGGTATAACTGGAGTTAACTCTTTACTCCATTCAAGAAGGTGCTGATATTGCTGGCGGCTATCCCCCCAATCCAGCTTAGATATCTCAAGCTTTTTTTTTTCCTTCTGGTGAATTGTCAGTGGTTAGTAAAATCAAAAAAGGTGTCACAGTGTGAGCTGAATTCCTGTCAGTCAGTGAACTGAGCAGTCTTAATCTCCACTATCCATAATAAGTAGAGGGGGTCTGGGATGCAAGGATAATAAAGGTACTGGGGAGGAGAACAGGGCACCTGCACAGCTCAACATAAAGGCAACCCAGATCCACTAAGGTTGGCCCACAACCTAGATCTAAAACAATCTGCTTGCCTTCCTGCTGCTCTAAAACCCAGGTAAAACATAGCAAGGAATTAATACTTCACTGCACTGATGGCTTTTTTGGTCCTAGAAGATCCATAACATTGTTCAATCCATCTCTAATATTACAAATGCCACTGCATATCTCCTGGTTACCCTTTAATTGAGACGAAGTTAGAAGGACAGCAAAACTTTGGAAAGATGGTAAATCTAATTTTCCTTTTCAACTAAAAAAGACTGCTCCTAACTTAACTACTGCTGAACAGACAAAATTTCAATCCTAAGGCCTTACAGAAGCCACTGCAAAACGCAGTCTAGGCTCCTTGATTTATACATGTGTGTATCCTCTGTAGCAGAGTAGGTGTTCATCCTTGCTCCCAACTATCAAGTGATGTCGGTGCATCCAGTTTTGCTTTCTTTTTTGATGTTTTCTTCTCCTAGGATGTGACTCAGTGCTTTTCAGAAAGCAGAGCCTTTGTCTGCATCATTCTACCTGCCAATCCTTTATATCACCTGCTTGATCCAAAGTTGGGAGTGACTCAATTTTCTCATCCAAACACATGTGCACACAATGAGCTGTCTCCCATCTAATGGCCCTTCACAGAAACTTATATGTAGGGTCATGACTGTGTTTTGTTTCACTGCCCATCTGTAGAGGACAGTCTCTGTGTGTCTCAGGATTATATTGTTCTGAATTATTTAAAAGCTTTGCAAGTGAAAGCAAACGATCTATGTTGAGTTTTTTTCCCCTTCTCCCTCACTAGCTAATTTTGTATCTATTATTTACTGTGGGAAAGCTATGGCAAACAAGCAATCTCTGCATTTTGTTCTGAGGCTCATTTTCATCCTAAACTGTTACAGAAGTAAACTTGAACCTATTTGTGGAATATTTGCACACCTCTCATTCCCCATCTTACCTTCAGTGTTTGCCCCATACGTGAAGATACAGTTTTAGTGGGTTCTCAAACTGCGTGGAGACAGTTGTGGTGGAGCTAAGGAACTCAAATTTATATATGAATGACTGAAACGAAGACATCTGCAGTGCAGACATCTGAACTAGTGCACCTCTTCTTTTGCCCTTTTAGAGTCCATGGAAAGATGCAAGCAATTCCCAACAGTAAATTGGCTCATCCCAAATAAGACATCTGCCATAGGTCACATGACTTACAATTAAGAAAAGCTGAACAGATATAGATGTCTACATTTTGTAGAAGTCTAACATTATGGTGCCTTACATAACCTAAATGTAGTAAAATAACTGGTAAATAGAGTAGAGGTGCTGCAAACCAGAGATGTATAAATTACCTTTATACGTGTTATAAGATTATAACACTGTCACAAAACAGTATCATTTTCATTTTAGATTTTAGTTCCTCTATTTAGAATTCATTGTACCTTAGTTTCAGATACAGACATCTCTGTATTGATCTAAACAGTTACACAGCCAAGTGCAAAGTTATATACTGTTAGAATAGAATCATAGAATAATTTATATTGGAAAAGAGTCTTAAGATCATAGAATCCAACTGTTATCCCAGCACTGCCAAATCCACCACTAAACCATGGCCCTGGGTGCCACATCTACACATCTTTTAAGTACCTCCAGGGATGCTTACTCCACCAGTTTTCTGGCCAGCCTGTTCCAGTGCTTGACAACCCTGTCACAGATGAAATTGTTCCTAACATTCAGTCTAAACCTCCCCTGGTGCAGCTTGAGGCCATTACCTCTTGTCCTGTCACTTGTTACTTGGGAGAAGAGACCAACCCCACTCCACTACAACCTCCTTTCAGCCAGTTGCAGAGAGCAATAAGGTCCCCCTGAGCCTTCTCTTCTCCAGACTAAACACGGACAGTTCCTCAGCCATTCCTAAGACTTGTTCTCCAGACCCTCAGCTGTCCTTTCCTGGACAGGCTCCAGCACCTTGATGTCTCTCTTGTAGTGAGAGCCCAGAACTCAACACAATTAAGATTCAAGGTGCAGCCTCACCAGTGCCAAGTACACGGGGATGATCACTGCCCTGACCCTGCTGGCCACACTGTTTCTAATACAGGCCAAGATGCTGTTGACCTGAGCCACCTGGGCACAAACTGGCTCGTGTTCAGCTCTGTCAATCAGCACCCCTAGTTCCTTTACCATCAAGCAGCTTTCCAGACACTCTTCCGCAAGCTTGTAGCATTGCATGCAGTTGTTGTGATGCAAATGCAGGACCTGGCACTTGGTCTTATTCAACATTGTGCAGCTGGCCTTGGCCCATCAATACAGCCTGTCCAGATCCCTCTGTGGATCTTTCCTACCCTGCAACAGGTAGACACTCTCACCCAACTTGGTGTCATCTGGAAACCTTCTGAGGGTGCACTCGATACTCTCATCCAGATCCTTGATAGATATTAAAAAGAACTGACCCCAGTACTGAGCCCTGGGGAACACCATTTATGACTAACTGCCAGCTGGATTTAACTCCATTCATCACCACCCCAGGCTCAGCCATCCAGCCAGCTTTTTTACCCAGCAAACAATACTCCCGTCCAAGCCATGTGCAGCCAGTTTCTCCAAGAGAATTGCTGCTGGAAATGGTGTCAAAGGCTTTCCTGAATTCCAAGTAAAAGACACACACAGTCTTTCTCTCATCCACTAAGCAGGTCACCTTGCCATAGGAGATATGGTTAGTCAAGCAGGACCTGCCTTTCATAAACCAATGCTTACTGGGCCTGATCATCCAGTTGTCCTGTACGTGCTGCAGGATGGTGCTTAACATGATCTGCTCCATAACCTTTCCTAGCACTGGGATCTAATTCCCTAGATCCAACCTTCTGGCCCTTCTTGTAAATGGGTGCCATGTTTCCTAACCTCTGCTCATCTGAGACCTCCCCTGTTAGCCTGGACTGCTGATTAATGATGGAAAGTGGCTTGGTGAGCACTTCTGCCAGCTCCTTCAATACTCCAGGGTGGATTCCATCCAGCCCCATAGACTGTTGTCTCACAGCAGCTTCTCAGAGCTGCTGGCAGGATCAGGAAAGAGGCAGACAGCATTTACCACTAGCATGTATTTGCACTGGAAGGACTGCATTGGTAGGACTCTGACTACAGAGGCTAAATGTCTCTCCAGGCACATATGTAAGAATGGAACAAGATGAGGGCAAGATTTTTAATCCTGAGCTCACCAGAATATTTAACAGACCAGTGGGATGGCTATGATCCTTCCTATCAGGAAACATAATGTTTTCTACTACTACAGTGCCACTGTACTGTGCTAAGACCCAGTAAAGAAGGCCCAACTTCCAGTCCCTAAAATATTGGCAATAAAGAAAGGAAGATCTGACCCCAGGAAAAACTAACAGAAGGAGGCAAGGTTTTGTAGAAAAATTTAAGTGATGCCTCAGATAGCTGAGGATATCCACTTCCCTCTTCTGTCTCTCAGCAACCTGAGGACAATGAGCTGAGCGCCTGTCTGCAGAAAACAAACCTTGACAGTTTGAATTTTGATGATGCTTTCAATGCTGAGCCAAACTTCTCACTGCTTGTTGTATAAAATTATATACTTTGCTTCTTTTTATGCTCTAAGGACCTTGGAAATAGACGGCCTTGGAGGAGCCCACTTCCCAAGAGAAGAAAAAAAAACTGATGCCTTGTGGGGCTCTCTTGAATGAGTCATTGGCAATGTGTTTAGGTGCTGTTCTAGGAACAGGCCACAAAGCAGATGGCATTTCAGAGCGTGACAGTCCTGCTGCCTTTTTCCAGAAGTGGCATGTCCTGTGCTGGCCTGATGACAATGCATCCTTCTGCTGATTCACTGGGGTAGTGAGGATGGGCAGAGCCAAGGTGTGACGAATATCCAGATCATGCAGCAGCACTTTCAACACCTCACTCTCTTCCTCCAAAGATGAACAGAGACAGAAAATACTTTTTATTTCCCTGCTGGCCTTGTGTTACTTAGTGTTTCAGTATCTCCAGGCAATATTTTTTCTCCAGCTTAGAAGACTGTCTTTTCTTTAATCCATTTATTCCTCATCTGCCTTTCCCCTAGTCTTCACACTCCCTGAACGCTGTAACAAATCTGCTCTTATTTATTGTTAAATCAATGTAATTTTTTTACAAGACAAACCAGAAATGGGTGGCACAAAGTTATTCATCTCTTGTTCTACCTCTTCTTTTCAGGAAGCATGAAATATTTCTGAAGTTCCTGTATTTGAGAGGAACTCAGACAGAGTAAGCTCAAAGTAAGCATTAAAAACATTGTGTAAGAGACCCTCACCATTTTTTGTCTTCCAGCAAAAGCTTGTTTTCTTGGTGACAGCAAGAAAGGGTACCAGGACTCTCTCAGTAGAGTTGTTTGGAGGAACAACGGTAGACATGATTGAAATGCATCAACATAAGATGGCATTTGTTCATCTAATGTCACATTTTTCTGCTTCAGATTTTATAGCCTTTATGATATGAAAAATATTACTTTTCTCTTAAGTTTTGGTTGTATCTCAATACCTTTTCAATTATAAATAGGATAAGATAAAATCCCATGAATATATTTAGTAAGGATTAATATAAGATTGTTTTCCCATACCTTTTCAAGCAGAAATATGAAATTCTATAAGGAGGCGAGATAGCAAGGGGGACACATGAAATACAGTAATAAAAGATTAATTTTATGAATCTTTGTTCTGTTTCAAGAAACCTTTTAGGTTTGCAATACAGCAATATCCTGAACTCCCAGGGATATTAAGGGGATGGGAAACTATTTCTGTAATAGGTCTTGGAACCACAGAGCTATTCAGGAAACGTTGCTTCAGTTGCTGCAGACTTTTTCAGAATTTTGTTCTTGCTAGTAACTTATTTTGTGCCATGTTTGTGACAGACCTTTCAGTGCCATTTCACCAGAATCTTGAGAATCCTGATCACTGCTGAACAGGATGATATCAGCACAATTGGACACTAATTTTAACAAGCTGTATTTGCAATTCAGGGCAAGAGAAATCATAGAATCATAGAATGGTTTGGGTTGGAAGGGACTTTCAAAGGTCCTTTAATCCAACCCACCTGCAATGAACAGGGACATCATTACCTAGATCAAAGAGCTCAGGGCCTTGTACAGCCTGGTCCTGAATCTCTTTGGGGTTGAAGCATCTATCACCTCTCTGATCAACCTGTTCCAGTGTTTCACCACCCTCATCATAAAAAAAAAAAAATAATCCTCAAAAACTTTGGCTCTTCATTTCAATATAGGTTTGGTGAGTCTTATACACTACAACCATGCGCAAACGCATATGATTCTGTTGTGAGAAGATGGCAACGCCTACACTCACTACATGGTTTGAAAATTAAGTCCCCAAATGGCCATGCCATTCGAAGTTCACTTGCATTCTCTGTCACTTCACTACCAGTGAAAGTTTCCCAACTAACCACAGGTTGTTAGAGTGTGAACCTGCTTTTATAAAACTGCAAAGAAGAGAAGGGGAAGAGAGGACAGCTTCTCCAAAGGCCCTGCAGTTTACCTGGCCCCAGTGAACCCACTCTGTGGGAGTTCATTCCTGG
Organism: Melopsittacus undulatus; assembly: GCF_012275295.1. Classification (NCBI taxonomy): domain Eukaryota; kingdom Metazoa; phylum Chordata; class Aves; order Psittaciformes; family Psittaculidae; genus Melopsittacus; species Melopsittacus undulatus. The sequence goes on along the minus strand of NC_047528.1, from coordinate 59,668,003 downwards.
GATGTGCTCATGGGGTCTGCTGACCTCAGCGTTGCCACCTGTAGCAGCAAGCGGGTGAGGACATCTGTCCTTCAGAAGCAAAGTGGGACCACCAACTGTTCCCACAGGTCAGTGAACACAAGCCTCAAGATAGCTATAGGTATTCCTCTCCACTGACCTGCATGATTTGGTCTGGTGACCTACTGCTTTTGTTTATTTTTTCAGGTTATAAAATATGCTTATCCAGCCTTTATAAGCAAGTGTGCAAATGTGAGAGCTGCAGTTCAAGAAATCCACTCAAAAAATGCCAATTAAAGGGCTACTAACCAACCCTCTCTTGCATTTAAGTACCTGAATCCTTCTAAACATACTTAGAGGTGCAGGATTGCACATCCTATTAAGAACCTGCTAAGCTAGCCTGGCGTACTAGCTGGATTTTTAAGGTACTCCATGAAGATTATAATCCTTTTCTTTCTGGGAGTAACTTTATTACCCCAGGGAAGCAGCTGAGTCAAGATTGTGCCAATATTTCCAGCATAGTGTTTGCTCTCTTTTTTTTTTTAAGTCTTGATGAAAAAGAAGTCATTTTGTCCCATAATAAAGAACCAAATAACTTCTCATGGCAGCAGATTTTGTTTATGATTTTCACACAAATATTTTTGACAGCGTTGACATTTTTACGAGCATGACTAACTACACACTTAGCCAGTTTCATTTTTTATTTTTTGGCACTTAAATGTGCTAATGTAAGCTGAAGAATTCCTAAGTCTGGCAAGCAGTTTACTACATGCCAGGGACTGTTTTCATTTAGTTTAAAAGAAAAGTAGATGGCCAAAATACTGAGTTTGAAATGGCACCTGCTGAGCTTGCATTGCAGTGACTGTAACAAAGGATATTCTTGTCACAGAAGACTTTCTTGGGAGCTGGTTTCATTCTAGACTTTGTCCCACACTTTGTGGTGTTGAGCATGGCACGAATTTTACAGTTTTGGTCTCTTTCTCTGTGAAATGAAGATTCTCAGGAGTATCTGCAGCTTAAATCATTAGTACTCATGTAATGCTGAGGGAAGAAGGAACTTCCTCCTTCAAGGAGGCCAGGTAGGACAGAGCCTTGAGTGACACAGTTTAGTGGAAGGTGTCTTTGTCCATGGCAGGGGGGTTGGAACTTGATGATCTTCAGGTCCTTTCCAATCCTAACTGTTCTATGATTCTATGATTTATAGCCTGGAAAGAACAAGAGGGTGCCTGCACACAGCACGGATATGTATGATGCTCACAAGTCTGCCTGTACATGGCTTACCCAGGGCAGCCAGCTAAGGCCACAGATACCTTTACTTGCCTGGAAATTTATTCATGTACCTCACTACGACATCCGTCCTGCTCATTGTGAATGCCATTACTTCTCAGGAAGCCATCTCAGTCAGCCGAGGGAATACCCTGTGCTTTTCAAATTACCCAGCAGCACTCTTACTAAAGGAAATGTTTCTCAAGACTTTCCTGTCTATGCCTAGCAGTTTCTCTGGTGATGATACCGTACTTGCAATATGTGTGCTCCAGAGGTGATACCTGCCAGCACCTCCCACACAGCAGTCTCTAAGGAATTTGTTTATTGTCTGGTTTAAGTACTAAGGAGATGAGTGGTGTCTTGGAAGCTGTTGTGTGCAAACTGCACACGAATGATGCCATTTACATTTACTGCATTGTCTGACAGTTTTAATGAGTGTGATAGTTGTGTACTACTGACCCCACAAACTCCCTGTCACTATACCCTGCTGCCAACTTTAGCTCTCTCTGCCCCTTCCAATATCTTCTGCTTTTTAGTATGCCAGTACTATACTCCTGCCGAGCAGCTGCCTGTTTGGCATGACTCATGCCAGACATTTGGCTATTTTGGACAAATGGGGATATGCTATTTATCCCAAATAGCTGCCTGCCTTGGATAGCACATTGTCCTGAATAATGGAAGTACTATCAGCCTAAAAATCCTTTAGAATTCTTCTGCCTGCACCCACATATCATGGCAAAGAGACCAGGAAATAACATGCAAATAACTATTAATACAGCAGATGACGGGAGGCGCACTTTTGAAAGGATAATTTGGTTTGACTTGGTTATAACTACACCAAAGCCAATGAGAAGACCTTCTGTGGGAGCAGTGTCTGTCTGGCAGCTTCTCTAGAGCCCTTTTCTCCAAACCTGTAGAACCCCTCAGAAAAGGTGCAAGTATCCTGGTTGCATCCCTAGAATCCGATCATTGGTCCCTGGCTCTCTGCTTGCCATGAAAATTTTCTGGGTTTTATTTAAGCAGTTAATTCACAGACTGGAAAGAGCAACTTTGGGTTTGAAAATCCAAAGGAGATGTTCTGCCACAGGGAAACAAAAAAAAAACCAACCCATGCAGTTTCAACAGAAACTAGGACTTCCTTTGCCCTGTTTACCTGAGGATGTCATGTGCAGGATGTGAAATCCAAACGGTGTCCTGACAGTTTACAGTATTTTTTCACATATTAAGGGGAAACGAAAAAATTTTCTGTCAGACCCAGACCCTCCTGGGAGAGTTTTGTATTTTTTTCTTTCTTTTTTTTTTTTCACTAGGTTTCATGATCTTTTAATGGACCCATTGTAAATTATAGTAAATTGTTGCCTAATGATGAATGATGTAGTTTGCTAATGATAGATTTGGTTACAGTGTGTGCATTGTAGAGTGAGAGATGATTTTATCTTGTTCTGATGGAGGACTCAGGTTACCAAGAAGTCTTTATACCTTTTTATCAACCCACCAGTGGAGCCACCAGTATAAAACGTGTGTTTTCTACTGTCTCCTGTAATTATTACTGATCTTTAAAGCAGCTTTTAAACCTGATTATTTCAGAACACTGTTGCCCTATTGGCCTGTTTGTCACTGTTTGCATCAACAAAATTTCCACCAGTTTCAGTGTGTGGAGGGGAGAGGATTTGGTATGAAAAGAATGTGGGGTGAGACCTGAAGAAAGATACATAGATGGACTAACAGCAGGGCCAGCGCCCTTGGTGAACATAAGGGTGAGCTGGTGATAGCTAGTGGTGGTAGCTAGCAAAGAGAATCTGTAGTGAATAGAAGACTCTCACATGGATTAACCTGCCAGGCTTGGTTTTGGAATCTGTTCTGCATTCACTTCAATGACTCATGGGCATCACTTCCCCCTCCCCATCTCGCTTCAACAGTTTTCATTTATTTTGCTTGTGCTTGGGAAAATATGTTTTACATTCCTAACATCCTTTATCATTTCCTGAGATTTAGTGTGTTATTTTATGTGTTAACTAGAAGGATAATCTTTTTTGTTGTTGTATTTGTAATCTAATTGGGAACCATGCCAATTTTCTATCAAATTAGATCCATATAATTTGGATACATGTATATGTAGCTAATTTACTATTGTTCACTAGCATTATTCTGTCCACTGATATTTCTTTCACAAACACTTTTTAAAGGCAATTTTAATAAAACTGTTTAATATTTTATGTTTTTCTTCCAGTCATAAAAAAAAATCTTTGCCTGCAAAATCCTTTAAAATTTTAGCCTTAAATTATGAAATGAGTAAATGAAAATGTGGCATTCAAAGACACTATTTTGCAAAGGTGTGTGAGATCTTCCACAATCATCTGTGTGCCTGTGACAATAACCAGGAGAGTTCTGTATGTGCCATCACTATCTTTTTTGGCAAAAAGGTTACCAGTAATGCTATACTCAATATAGAATTTTCAGATTTTGAAACATTTTATTATTGTAGTAACGGCTATTGCTGTTCCTAGCATAGACCCTGTCAGAAGGTTTAAAAAATTTATGCTTTAGTTCATGAAAAAAAAGGGGGGGGGGAGGGAAAACAAAGGTCAAAACTTTTAAAATGTCACTTCTTCTACAGTTTTGCATAGAAAATACATTGAAGCAGTGGGAGGGCTCCTTGCCCATAGAAACAGGCTGTAAGAAAAGAATGTTATCCTGCTGCTGTAGTTTCCACTTTCACTGGCAGCTGCGGGCTGAGCAGAAAAGCACTGTGGGAGCCTATTGTTACCCCAGCTGGGTAATAGTTTTCTTATTTTACAGTCAGCAACTGAGGGGGGTTGGGGTGTCTCAGCAAAGTGCCTGAAAATATAACTCCTGCAAACAGATCACTTTCTCCTTCGCTATGAGAAAGAGGGATCCATAAATCTTTTATTTCGTTTGGTTCCTCTAGTAAGGTAATTAACTACTTCAAACAAAAGATGGACTTATTTTCCAAACAAATTTAAACTGCGTGGAAATGTTGCTCTGAAGGCTGTAAAATCCCTGATCCCTCATGGAGAGCTCAATAATACTCATCCCTCTAACTTTGTATGAAATTTGATTGCTGAAGAGCAGATTTTGCAAGAGTAAACCTGTGCAGATGACAACCCAAATTTTTACCAGAACAAGGAAGTGGTGGGGGTGGAGGGTTCTTTTTCTTGAGAGGGAAAGTGTGAGCACCCTTCAAATGTCACATACACAAGATTGTATGTTTTACTTAGTGCTGATCTATCCAAGCAAGGGCAACTATCTCAGTCACCACATCAACTTAAGTATAAATATGGGAGGACAGTAACAAAACCATGTAGCTCAGCAGACTTTCCTGATGCCTTTCATTTCCTAACAACTACAATTTGCAAGACCAGCTGCAAAAGGAGATGGATCTTGCCTATGGTGGGAAAGTTGACTGGCTGAATGATTTATCACCTAAACTTTCTGATAGCCTCAGGTCTCACCACAGTCCCCATATAAAGTCCTGCAGAGCACTCCATCAGCAACATGGATAGACAAAAGACCACCCAGTCAGCTGAATGTGAGCAAAGATGCAGGGCCCAATTGATGGGCAGGTGACAGCTAAGCAGAGGACAACTACTTTGATCAGAGGATTTACCTGTTTCTGAGGATTTTTTCTTTTGCAAAGCCTTTGCAGACCATTGGATAGTAAGGAGCACCTGTTCCAAAACATTGTGAGACTTGTAGCCATGCTCACTAACTAACATGCTCACTGAGGCAGGCCCATGACAGATCCTTTTTCTAGGTGCAGAGGATAGACAAGAGGAGTATTTTTCTGCCACCCAACCTAACCTCTCCAAAAGGTCTCTTTCTCATGTGGGGCTCATACTAGAATGAGTAAACCATTCCCAGGCTTCTCGCATTGATGTACTTTGTTTTAATCTTGTTGCTCATGGTGGTAGAGAAGCCACAGCATCACTGGGTTCACGCTGCTGGGCCTTCGCTACTGTTTGTGGTTGGTTAGCAGGATTACGTCTTGTTTGCTGTGTTTCCCCACCCTTTCAGACCTCAGGGCAGACAAAGCTACAGTTTCTCTCCCTTTCTTCTTCCCTTATATTATCTCTCCTCCACCTATGATGCTTAGTCAGATGCTTGGCTGACTGACCTCGTTGACTGGGTCCATGGGATGAAATTCAGAGGCATGTGTGATACAGAAAATTAAGTCTGATACTCAGGTGTTCCTTGTTTGTCTTCATTTCATGCATCTATAGTGTTAGTGGAGACACTGCTTTCCTCTTCTGTGGAGAAATCTCTTGGGAAGCACATATAGTGAGTGTATAAAAAGCCTGGACGGCCTCAGCTATTTGAATCATGGAAAGATGATGAAACACTTGAAGTCCCATTTTAAAGGCTACCTGCAGATGGCCCCTCACTGTCAAGGTCAGAGCTCAAAGCCTCAGGAAATCTGTGGCTTTGCTAAATTCACACACATACCCTCTGGTATCTCACCACCATGTGGGGGGGCAAACCTATCACTCTCCAAAAGGAGGATCTTATACCAGGCTGTCCTGGCTGTCAGTACTGAAGGTGTGCCCAGCTGTGGATCCCACAGCTGAGGTGTAGATATAGCCTCTCAGTTGTGGGGGGAGGAAGAGAAGGATGAGGTTTTGAAAGGAAAATAACCCAAACTCCACACACTTTCTGTATTATCCTGGACAAAGGCAATAGGAGGGATATTGAATGGAAGAGTGTTTGGCATTTAGACCGATGACAGTAGTATTAATAACATGCATTTCTTACATCTGTCAGCATGGTGTCATAGATCAAGCTGTGGTTTGTACTTACTTTTACAGGCTCTAAATTCAAGATCAGTTATTAAACAAGCCCAGTTTTAGAAAGGATGAATATTCAGAATAGCAGGGTTGAGTTAGGACTGAACAAGTCTTATTGCAGACCCAAGGCATGGACTTTCAAATCCTCACTCTGTATTTCAGGCTGAAGATATTCTTGTCCTTTTCTCCATAAACTCTTGATTCAGTTCTAAGTCTGCCAGATAAACAACCAGTCTACGGTATACTATATACAAGAGGAAACCACCTAGGCTTTTAGATCAGCCATGTCCTAACTGTGAACTACCAGAAGCAGGAGCTTGAGGTAGGTTGATAAGGAGGCCCATGAGCTTTTCTCTCTTTAGACAGCTGGAACAGCTTTCCTACGCAAAATCTCTCTCATGTATGAAAGAGAAACTCACTGTGGGAAGCTCAAAACTGAGGGCATTCTCTTGGTGGTATGGAGTGATGTATCATGCTACCTATACTGGAAAGAAATGGAGAGCATCTGCCCCACAGGAAGTTTGGGAGATCTGGTTTTCTAGAAGCTATCCTAAACTGACCTTTTAAGGTCCAGTTTATGCAATGGTTGTGAATCCTTCCCATCAACATTAATTTGACACTCTTCTGAATATCTGAAAATCTGTTGGAAGACTGCAAGCCTTGAGTGTGGCATAGAATCATAGAATAGTTAGGATTGGAAAGGACCTCAAGATCATCTGGTTCCAACCCCCCTGCCATGGGCAGAGACACCTCACACTAAACCATATCACCCAAGGCTTCATCCAACCTAGTCTTGAACACTGCCAGGGATGGAGCATTCACAACCTCCCTGGGCAACCCATTCCAGTGCCTCATCACCCTAACAGGAAAGAATTTCTTCCTTATATCCAGTCTAAACTTCTGCTGTTTAAGTTTCAACCCATTACCCTTTGTCCTATCACTACAGTCCCTAATGAATAGTTCCTCCCCAGCATCCCTGTAGGCCCCCTTCAGATACTGGAAGGCTGCTATGAGGTCTCCACGCAGCCTTCTCTTCTCCAGGCTGAACAGCCCCAACTTTCTCAGCCTGTCTTCATATGGGAGGTGCTCCAGTCCCCTGATCATCCTCGTGGCCTCCTCTGGACTTGTTCCAACAGTTCCATGTCCTTTTTATGTTGAGGACACCAGAACTGCACACAATACTCCAAGTGAGGTCTCATGAGAGCAGAGTAGAGGGGAAGGATCAAATTGATGACACTCCAATTTAGAGACAAGGATGTCATGTGGGACAGTGTCGAATGCTTTGCACAAGTCCAGGCAGATGATGTCAACTGCTCCACCCCTGTCCATCACTTTTGTAGCCCCGTCATAGAAGGCCACCAAATTGGTCAGGCACGATTTCCCCCTAGTAAAGCCATGCTGGCTGTCACCAAGCACCTTGCTCTTTTTCATGTGCCCTAGCATGCCTTCCAGGAGAATCTGCTCCCAGATTTTGCCAGGCACAGAGATGAGACTGTCTGGTCTGTAATTCCCCGGGTTATCCATTTTTCCCTTCTTGAAAATGGGGGTTATATTTCCCTTTTTCCAGTCATCAGGAACTTCACCTGTCTGCCATGATTTTTCAAAAATGATGGCCATGAGAGTAGTATGTCAGATGAGGACCTTCAGTGCAAATATGCACAATCATTGCAGTAAAATGATTTGATATTCTGCTAGAGATAGTGGATTTTAAATTAAGCTGGTTGCTTATTTTGTAGAACACTTCCAGCCAGATGAATAAATAGCTGAGAAGCACAGGGTTCCTATATACTAAGTATCTATTCATACCAGTGCTTCAGATTCCAGTGCCTCTGTTGCTTTTTCATCTTTGGTTGTAAGCGAACTTACTAGTTTCAAAGGCAAAATGGTGGTATTTCTTGACTGAACCAAAATTTCCAAGTGAAAGGAATGGGGAAGGAAAGACTGGGACAAGGAAGTTTCTTGTTTCATCACTTCAGGAAAAGGGTTAAATGCATTGTGTAAATATGCACAGATACATACACAGGCATACACATGCACAACATTCCATTTATATTATTAATTTAAATTTTAACTCCATAGTTAATTAAAACCTTCTTCTGCTCTTTATAGGAAGTGAAGGACTTATTTGAAATGACATCATTCTGAACACCTGCTCTTACCCTATGGGTGCATGCACTGTGTGGCAAGCCAGACCAACAAATTCACAATGTGCAGTGAGTGCTATTAAGCTCCAGGGCAGAGTTTACATATCCCTTTGCTCTTCCTTCTCTACATGTAAAGAAGAAACAACACAAGACTCCTGCAAGAAGGTGCTTACAGTCTGGGGATATGCCTACCTGGACTTGGGCTCAACTGATGCCACAAGCTGAGCAGAAGTAGTTTCACTGTGGCTAACAAAGCACAAAGATGGAGCTGAAGAGCTCTTTTGAGGTCCTGAATAAGTACCCCAGGCTTGGCACCACATTATCTTGGTCATGCCATTTTGGGTCAGGGCATGGAGACAGCTTGCTTGCATCTGACTGCAAAACGCCCTGTGGCTACCCCTTGCAGAAACAAAAGCGAAGTAAAGAAACAGATGGTGGAGCTGTCTGCCCAAGGCCACACAGGAAGTCAGCAGGAGAAGCAGGGGTGGAGCAGACATCCCTGTGTCCAGCAACAATGATTTATCTCCTGAGCTCACTGCCTTGTAGGGCTATACTAAGCATAATCATATTTAAAGTCTAGGCAAAACTCCATCTGTTTCCTCCACTGCCAATTCTCTGTGAACAGAGTCATTGGGGTTTTGTGTCTGGGAGAACACGAGAAGGTTGTGTAAAGTTTTCTTTGAGTCATTAAATATTATCATAAACTGCCAGATACATAAAAGTTCCAGCATCATCCAAAGAAGGTCTAACTACCACTGAAGGTTTTTGAAATTATTCTCTACTCACATTACCTTAATATCAAATGGTACCGTCATGGGAAGTAGGCTTCCTCTTATCTACCTTCAGCCATATACATGACCAACCTAAGCCATATATCTATGCCCCTGCTATAGGCAATGGAGAGAAACAAGGCCATCTATTTTAGATACCAGTCTGAGGGTGGGGTGAATCGCCCTACAAAGTCCTCTGGTTATAGAAGCATCTTAGGCAAGTAGCTGAGTCTGGATAGCCAACTTTCAGACAGCTACATCTGATATGAAAAATTATGCATTGGAAAGAACGCTGTAATTTCAGCAGGGTAAAGTTTTCAGTCTTTTATTTTACATGTTTATATGACATTATGCTCTTCAGCATACAAATACTATACAGATTGATGAAAATCTGACTTCTGACTCAAAGAGCTTGCACACAAATTTTTTGCAGACTTGATCTTTGTAGGATCCCAGCGATTCAAGCAGAATTTGTCATCAGCCATACTTATAAACCATAATTTTTCTGGTTATGTTTTATTTGCCAAGTTATTAATCCTTAAATCTTTGTCTTAACAGTTAGAAGAGTTTAATTAAATTTGGTAAAACCTCCCTTTACCCCATTTTTGCTTTTCAAAGGAGTTACAATATAGCTATGCAAGTAAGTGCTTGTATCCCTCCTAAAAACCTAAGAAACACTGTTGACTTACAGAAGGCTTTTTCAGTTTAATAAAGTTCTCTGTGTGTGCAAGGCAGAAAATTAATTTTAGAAAACAGCAATACCACACCTGAGTTGCACATTGTCTACTGAAGTATATTTTTACTTTGATAACCTTTTAACACTGCTAAGATTTCACACAGATTTCATGTAAGGTGTTATACTTTATACACCAAATCACCCCTTCTTCAGAAGCACTTTTTAATATAGTTTTTGGATACAGTTTGCTGCCATCTTTTGTCCTTTAACTGTAAGCCATTTCCCTTAAATTACAGGAAACTTTGTCCAAGCTAAAGCAAATAAGATGTAGGTCTTTAATCTAAAGTTGGCTCAGAGCTCTACTGTGGTAGTCTTTAGAGAATAAATTTATATATGGCAAGTTTCAGGCATTTTATGCCTTTGGGAGGGCTGGATGGTCTCAATGATCTCCCAGCAGAGCATTAGCTCTACTTAGAAATTTTACTGAAAAGACAATTCTGACATTGAAAGGGCCTCTCAAATAGAATTCACATGTTACTAATGACATTACTTGCTCCCTTGTTCGGAGGAATTTGTTCGGAATTTTGGAGGAACTTGTTCGGAGAAATTGGTCCCTAGATGTGTCTAATTTTCTCCAATGTCTACAAAAGAAACCTTGGGTAAAGAGCTGCAGATGTCCAGGTTGGATCAGATGAATAGGCCACACACACTAGATAATATGCTCCAAAAATCTTCCAGAATGCCTGGAAAGACATCAGCCCCTTGAGAAGAAGTTGGATAAACTTTTTGTGTTATCACCCCATTACACTGAAGTGCGGCTGTTCAGAAACAGGCTTTGATAAAGGCCTGTAAACTGCAGTATTTTCCTATTTTGTTTTATTTTGTCCTGAATATGCCCTTTCTCTTTATTAGCCATTCTCATGCCCAAGAGTAAAAATAGAAATTATCTGTGATTTTTCTTAAATTTAAATGGATTTTATCTGCCTTCAGAACTAGTTTAAATCTCACATTACTCTTTTCCTCTTTTATCATATACTGATGTGTACTTCTTAAGAGCTTCTACTCCCTGATGATCTTACAGGAATGTGTTCATTTTTTTATGGAAGGATCTGAAGAGGAAACGATAATTTTTTTTTTCTCAAATCAAAACTGATGGAAAAATATAAAAGGTTTTAATATTTGTCCTGGGTTCAGCAGTAGCGGTCATTTTTTCTCTTTCTTGGTAGCTGGTTCAGTGCTGTGTTTTGACTTTCAGCCTGGGAACAGTGCTGATAACACCGATGTTTTTAGTACTGCTCAAATGTTTACCCTGGCCAAGGACTTTCTGAGCCTCATGCTCTGCCAGGGAGGAGGGGAGGCCGGGAAGAAGAAGAGACAGGACACCTGACCGAGGCTAGCCAAAGAGGTATTCCATAACACAGCATGTCATGCCCAGGATGTAACCGAGAGTGACCCGGAAGGGCTGGAGCTCTGAGGGGTTGGAGGAGGTGTCGGTTGGTGATCGGTCAGGCAGGGTGGGGGTGAGTTATGGGTCGGTGGCTGGTGAGGTGTTGTATTCTCTTCACTTGTTATTTCCTTTATCATTATTATTATTATTATTATTATTATTATTATTATTATTGGTGGTAGCAGTAGTGATTTCTGTCATACCTTAGTTACTAAACTGTTCTTATCTCAACCCGTGGGGGCTACATTCTTTGGATTCTCCTTCCTAACTCTCTGGGACTTGGGGGAGCAAGGTGGGAGAGTGAGTGCACGAGTTGTGCGGCTTGGTTTAAACCACAACAATATTAAATTAAAAATAAAGTTCAGGTATCAAAGGCAAAAAACATCAAGATGTGGGATTCAGTTGCTTAAATGGAAATGTTTAGAACTACTTTAGGCATACAGAATATCTCTTTAATTGCCTCCATCTGCCACTACAGTGGGATATAGGCATCTCAGAGACTTTCTAACATGTCTGCCAACATCTAAAATGGTTGACCAAAGACTAGGGGAAATACCTTGAAGTGACACTGGGTGCCTATATTTGGCAACTGAATCTTACCTTTGATGTTAAGTTTCATTTATGGAAATTTGTCATTGTGCCTTTTTTTACATCTAATTTTATGTTTTCATTATTACTTCTTTTGTAGGAAAATCCCGTCTTCAATATATGTACAATATTGTTTGGTCTCAAACATTAGTCAGAATTTTTAAAAGATACAGAAATAGGCTTAAATAGACTAGAATAATAGTTTTATAAAAAATATGCCTTACTATTGGAGGACTTGGAGACAACATGACACCTTCACTGCAGTCACCGGTAAGATCCTGAAGTTCTACAGAGGGATGAGCCCCAAGGTATGTTCCTCTTTCTTTTGTTTCTCTTGGCTACCAGCAGTGTCCTGACCAGCAGGCTGGGTGTGCTCAATGCCCTGGCACTGGCTCTTCCTACTTCTGTGTAAGGGTTTAATCCCAGTTTCCTCTTAAAAGCCCATATATTCAAAATCATCACACCATCTAACATTTAAGCACTGTTTCTTCTTTCTTTCCATTCCTCAACTGTAAAGGACAAATATATAATTAACAGACTGAAATCACCACATTATTATTGTACAGACACATAATGACTAACATGCACAGTAGATTTTATAGTCCTAATATTCCTTTGATGATTACTAACCTGAGCTAGTAAAGCCCCTTAAGCGGTTCCAGTTGTCATCAAAGATCAGATGGGCTTGTACAAACTAAAGGTGATGAAAGTGTCATATGATTGTTCTCTGTAAAAATTTCCATCTTTCATTCAAGCCATTTCCTGGCAATACCCCTGTGAAAAGCAGGAAGAATTTTGTGTGAGCAAGAATTGGTTGAAGACAGCAAGGCTAGATCTACACCCTGGGCATCTCTACTATGCTACTGTTGTAAGAAGCAGCACTGGGATGGATCACACCCTTCCTTCATAACAGCTAGTACATTCAGGCTCTTTTTGGCCTTAGTTTACATGAAATGCTTCTGTTCTTGTCTCTTTTTTGCTGTTGGAGTATTGCTGAAAGGGAGAGTTTGTCCCTTTGTGGAATGGATAGGCTGCTCTGCTAAAGGAGTTTTTCTGGGAAGAGGGCCTTGACTTCACAAGAACAACTAAGGTCTGGTACTATAGTCACTGATGCCATCTGCCTCTTTTGCAAGCCCCTCCTGATGGTGCAGCTGCTTTCCCAGATGGTGCAGCTGCTGCTACTCCTAGAAGCAGCTTTGCCAAAGGAGCACTTCAGAGGCATATCCTCTCACACCTCCCTTGCTTTCAACAACTTTGGGATGAGTCAGGACAGAAGGCACATTTCTGCTGCCTGTGAACCGTCCTGGAGAAGTATGAAGCCAGGGAGCCTTGCCTGGGCTCCTGCTTCCATCCTTCTCCCAGAGGGGACTCTAGAGTTTTCTGGAGAGGCTGGAAGTGGCAGCATAGCTGCTGACTGCCCTGAACACCAACACAGATTCACACAAGTAAGTGAGCTCTTGCTTGGCTGCTTCCCTGTTGTAGCTGAGGCTGGTGCAAGCACTCTCCAAACAAATACTGGACAGTCTTGCAAACCCTTCCCATCACATAGGCAGGTCAATAAGAGTTTCACAAGCCTTATAATTCTGTATCTGATAAAAGATTGACTGACATGAGTAAGTCACATTTTTGCAGATGTGGTTTTCCATACATGGAAAAATTCATTAACCTTTGTAAAATGTTGTTAAAATAGAACGTAAGATACACACAGCTTTTCCTGTAATTTCATTTTATGTTTCTGTAAAAGAAAGAAACCAAAAGAATGTTTCTTTAGGCAGAAGCTTTAAAAACATTTCATGTGTTAGCAAGGGCAAAGATTCAGTAAAACAGGACATGAGTGGAGGGAACAAATAGAAAAGCTGGCTAAGGAACTTCTGCTTTTCAAAGTTAACAATGACTGAATAGTAAATTGTTTTTTAATAAGTTCTGTATTCTCCTGGGATATGGTTAAAGGGTTAATTTAACGCTTGACCCATTAAAACCGTTGAGTGCAGTGAGAACCTTGTAGGGCTGATCAGATGATTATTTCTGGAAGATAAGTGGTTGAAAACCGAGCCTCACTAGTTCAGGTAATCAAGGGAAATCGGCATAAAAGAGAAGATGCGGCTGAGTAAAGACAGAACGGCTACCTGAGATTCTATTACTTGTCGTCTTTCAAGCATAATAATGAGATTATAGTAACCCTAAACTGGCTGAAAACAGAAATCTGGCTGTCTGTCAAGTTCATTGTGTTGAGTTTTACAACACTCCAGATCTGGTTCCTCTGAATCTACAATAATTATACCAGGAAGACAGGCTCAAAGAAACTCCTTTCAACCCTGGATCTTTGTCAGGTTTTGGCTTATGACCAGAGTACCATTGTTTATACCATGGGAAAGAAAAAAAAAGGGGGAGGGGGGACAACAAAAAAAATTGTTAATGTTTATTATTTTTTCATCATGCAATTCTTAAAGAAATATTGCTACAAGTCTTTCCTCAGTCCAGCTGTCACACTGCCTTGTGAATTTCTGAATGAACTTGTTACTGAACCACAAGCCCCTTGGTTTCTCTGTTACCATTCTAGACAGATCCTTTTGCCATAATCATTTTCACACCTTTAATTGGCAACACCTTCCCATCACACATGTGGACTAGTGTTCGTACTTTTTAAAAAATCAAAAATTGCATGAGATACAAAAACAAAGAGTCCACAGCATTAACCTACAGTGAACATGTGTTTTCAGCCTGGACTCATCTCAAACTCAGATTGTTTTGGTATGGAGGGAGTAATCTAAAGTACTGGATGGTGAGATCCTCTTTCAAGACTGCTTTGTACAGCACCTGTAAGATTGCAGTTCAGAAAGGCTTTTTGGCACATTTGAAGTCCAGCTCTGTCAGGCACATCATTCCTCCTGCTTACTGGGAGGCTTTACCTGCCCTTTCTTCTGTCGTGATTCACGCTTGTATACGTGCTTTCCCAAGCTGATGTAGGCTTCAGCTGCTAGTATGAAGAGATGTTTGTACCCATGCCTCACTTCACAGACTGTGAAGAAAATAATCATGTTAGATATTGGTATTTTTGTGCAAAGAGCTTTGTCAGAACCAGGCTGTTCCTAGAGGTCATCATTGTTGCTGTTCTGCGAGAAAAGCTGCCCAGGTTAGCCTGGATGAGTTGGGCTGCTGGCATTAACCAGCTGTTTTCTGTAAGTGCTTCAGCAGCAAGAACAAGGACGTTGTTCACACAGCCAGAGCTGCTGAAGCAGCAACCTCCCATGATAGCCAGGAATCAGCATCTCAACACAGCACTGCTTTCACTTAGTAGGTTGGAAGAGAGGATGTCTCCCACAGCTTCAAGCTTCCATGCAAGAGATGCTGATCTCCTGGCCCTTTATGCTGGCAGATGAAGTCTTTTGCCCCTATGTATTTTGTGGTCTTATGAGCTGATTTAATTCAACCTCCAAAGAACCCTTTCCCCTGGTCTAAACTGCATCTCCTAGAGGAAGTCAGAGCATAGGAATGTCAGTTTGCTATTCTAAAAAGTCATTGAAACACAGATCAGGCCCTAAGCATAAGTATAGACTTAGGAATGCAATTAGATGCTTTGTTCATCGGAGACCTGTTCTTGTAACAAGTGTATTTCAAGCAGACACACAGACATTCAACACTTGTTGAGTGCTGTGCCCAGCAGGCTCTCTCATGACTTTTCATAGACTATGTACTTCTGACACTATTTGTAAGCTGACTTTATTCCCATTTTCAACTCCCAAATATCCACATAGAAAATGAAATGTTGATCACCCTGCAAAGTCAAATTTGAACATATTTATACATTCTGAACTTCCTTTAAAATATATTTTAGTAGCTATAAACATGGCCATTAAACAGCATTACCATCATGGGAAAACTCTGGAACACGTCAGTGCTTGAATTGTTATTGATGTATCACATACTAACTTCTGTGTGATACGGATAATGGTTGTCAGTGAGCTGCCTTCTATGGTTGCCATGAAGTACCACTACTAAATATTTTTTAAGTCCTAAATATTTTTAAAGTCCTTAACAACAGACCTAGGAGCCTAATTTTAGATGTACCTATTTCTTAAATGTGAGGTTTGTATCTCAATGTTTTTCCTGAGCCTTTGGGTCTTTCTTACGTGAGTAATATAGAATACTTCTATGGCTTTGTTCTTAAAATTCAACAGGTTTTCTTACAGCAGTGTATTTGATGAAGCACACAATGTATATATTTATTTCAGGTATGTCCTTCATGTTTGTTCAAAAAATCTGATTCTGTTTGTCATAACTAATAACCAAGGCTCATGGAACTACTAAGTTTATGTCAAAGCAGCACTAAATTATTAACAACCTTTGCAGTTTCAGGCAGGGTCTGGTTCTCATAAGTCAAAGTCTATTCAGTGGTGGCTCTGCAGTTCATAAATCACTCACTGAGAGAAATGGAAATACATTATACTATAGTATTTGTAATTTGTACAAGGTCTGTGGTGCCAAACTGTCAGAGCCCTCCAAAAAGACATTTCAGACTCCTTCTTTTATACAGTTTAGTGGAGAACTAGCCCAAGAATATGGAATACTGACGTTAAACATATTGTCAGCAAATCAGATTTTTTTTCATTGCAAATTGATAGTTCATCAAAATAGAACCGTTTCATGGAAGTGTATGCTTAACCAACATAAGAGGGGAGGGAAGGCTGAATGCCTGCAAACAGCTATCAGTGGTGGCTTTTTATTTTACAGCAGCTTTTTATTAAAAAAAAAAGCAGTATTTATAAGAGTTCAGTTACTCAAAACAACAATAACAAAAATCTAAAATCTTGGATATGAAATACTAAAGCTTCCTGGGTTGTGCAGAGAGGAAGATCACAGCACAGCTGAAGCTGTCCAGAGGGCACTGGGGCACAGGATTTGGGCAGAAGGCTGTGCACTCACATGCACACCGTTCTGTCTTCCCTCTCCAACCACATATCTGACCCTATATCTATTTTCATGGTCTCAAGAGTACCTCACAGACCCTATGCTTCTGCCTTTTTCATTAAATATACCTGGTTATATGACAGACATTGTCCATTTGCATGTGGGATAGGAAATTCTGCTAAAGCAGAACTGAGAAACTCATTCTTAATTCTTCTGTCCTATAATAATACTAGTTCATATATACCTGACATGGTTCAGTTACTATTTTACTCTAATGTGGACTATTTTACTCTAACACAGAATTAGGATCTCATCTTCATAAATTTCTTTTAAAAAAAACCCCACCCAAACAAACTTATTTATGTGAATAAGTGAAACAGGAATACTTGAAGAGCAGCCCAAGTCCTGAAAGTGAGGAGTTAAGTGCGCTTCACTTCAATTACCTCAGTATTAGCAACTCTAAAAAAAAGAATGTTTGCAATATTTAATGAACCTCTGCAGTGATGTTATGGCCAAATATTATGAAGGAGTTATGAGGAAACTGAAGAGTTAATAGAACTGAATTGAAGCAAGGGTTTTTCAGAAGTGACTTAATCTGAGGCTTGAAAACTGAAAGAACTTTTATCCTTGTTGAAAACTGCTGGCTCCCTTCACCCAAACATATTTATATAGATATTTAACTGATTTCACTAGTGAACAAGCTAATGTATTCTAGAACAATTTATTTTAAAATGTGAACTGTAAAATTATGCTACAAAGTTTATTAAACTTTCAGGTGTTACATTTTGACATACTCAGATCTTCCCTTTAACAATGACAGAATGCTACACAAAAATACTGCATTTCATCTGGTGTAGGTCTTTATCTTATCTTGACAGATTATTGCTGGTTAAATTGTAGAGCTGACTTAAAGGCAGGACTCTTCAAGGGAGTGAGAAATTAAGGCTTCACCAAATGGTAATAAAGCTATTAAAAATGCAAACAGCAAACAGCTACACTGTACAGGTTAGACAGCTAATCCAAACTAGCAGTTTAAAAAAGCAGAGCAATTACAGTTTTATTTAAATGCAAGCAATATGAGCAAGAATAGAATGAGGTGCCTTGTTTAAATGCATTCTTTTGAATATTTATTAGAAATAATACATGTAGTTAAGCCACTTATCTGATTTCAGTGAATAAGTAAAATGCAAAAGATCAATTTTCATAATTATACTAAAGAAGTCTGTCTTTCATAAAAATCTCATTAATAACACCATTATTACTGAAAAAATATCTCAGTATTATTATTGTTATTCTAATTATCAGCAAAATGCTGCTGATAATGTTGTCATAAAATTCCTTTTTAGTATCCTATTAAGGAAGATAGACTAAGTAGTGGTTTAAGTTAAATCTAGATCCTAAGTGGCATTTAAAAAAAATAATCTTTTTTGTGTATTTGGATAAAATACATTATGTGTATAATTACATAAATTACTTCAGGTTTAGCAAACAAGAGAGATATAGATAATGCATGCCTGCATATGTATTGTTCTATCTATAGAAATGTATAGCCAGCTCAGCAGGAAACACCTAGGAGGCATGCAAGCAGAGTAACAAAATTTTGCACAAGGGCAAAAATAGTTCCTCAGCAAAATTTTAACAAACAACCATTTTCACTTATAATCAGAGGCTCTGTCAACACTCACTATTTTTTAGTGCCCACCTGGATTTATTACACTGCTAAAGACCTGAGGGTCCTCTAGAAATTAACATTAGAAAGCGCACATAATCTTACAGAGGAAGGAAATTATCTGCTCACATTCATTATCCAGCATGCTTCAAAACTAAGCCAGCCTGGGTTGCAGAACATGGGGAAGCAGGAAGGATTTTTGGAGTTGGAACCTGACAGTTCTTCATCCTTATGGCAGACAAGGAGCTGGACAGCCAACAAGGCCAGAGAATAAGAGAATTTGTTCCTGCCATGTAATTCATAATACCCTTAGTCCACACATCTAGCTCCATGTACACAAGCTCCAGAACCTCAGCATGTGAGTTCCCAAAGAGAATAACTAGTTTGCTGCCCAAAGAGTTGATTAATATATAGTTATAGTAGCCATTAGTCAATCGAAAACTACACAGGCTTCCTTGGGAGATCCGCGGCAGTGAACAGCTTCCTGAACAGGAGGCACCTGAAGGATGAAGAGACAGTTGGAAAAGATGTACAAGTTTTCATGAGAAAGCAGTCTGCCATCCTGCTGCCCTCTGTGAGCTTTCACACCATACACAAAGAAATGCACGACTAGCAGCACAGCAATCTTACAGCCCTTATCTAAGGGAAGTTCATGTTGTGAGACATGTTCAGGTTTCTCAAGTAATAGATTTTCATGATAGATTTTCATTTGTTTAGGTGGTTCTGTTAGTTGCTGGTTCTGCCTTCATAGCCACAGCTACTTAAATAATAGTGGAAATGAGTTTGTTTGATGGTATGTGTCTGGAAGACAGTGAAAAGAGTAGGCTGAAGGACACTTTCCTGCCCAGGTCTTGATTGTTAATATACACATGTGCTTACATGTGGAAAAATATACAGTGGGCAGTGTTGGGTGAATGGACATTTACCATAGCACTAATTAAACAATGCATGCAGGCACAAGTAAGAAGGATCTTAACAAGAGTTCAAGGCTTTTCCTGAACAGGGCTAGGAACAAGCACATACCCAAGTAGATCATGGACTGATTTTCTGTTAAGATATATATTATTTTCTGTTAATTGGTATTATGTTCTGGAAAAAAAAAGGCTTCCTGGCAAGTGAGATTTATTTGAATCTACAGCTTGTCTGCTTTCTTCTGGCTTAAAACACTTAAAGAAAATTAAGTTATCTAAGTAGAGAAAGTCAGGTAACTTTCAGAAACAACTTTCAGAGTATCACAATCACTGGATGAAATAGAGATAGTTATACTTATCCCAATGTGTCACAGGTGGCATTTACCACTATGCATGAGTGTTAAAGCAAACAGAAACAGCTTTTATCACAGCAGAATGTCATGATCTGCACTTAGGGTTCAATCTTTCCATCGACTATGTGGGCACAAATTGACATGCCTCAGAGAGTAGGATTGAATTCTCCACTTATTTTAGAAAGTGTTCTAAAAATACAATCAATATAGGGGGTTGTAAAAATAACTTTTTTTTTACTTGCTAGGGAGAACTATGCATAAATTATGGCTTTATTTCTTCTACTTGAGAATTATGTAAGTTGTATGAAGAGCTCAAAATAATTTAATACAACCATCACGCTTTTGCATCTGTGTTGTCTCTAGTGATTTCTTTTTTCCTCTCTCTTTCTTTTCTCCCCTTTCTCTTATTCTCTATTCTATTCTTCGTCTCCTGGTATCTCTCTCCATGACACATACACACATATACACACACACACTCGGGCAGCAAGGGCATGTGCAATAGGCAACCCCCAATTTTCCCACTTGAAAGTGTTCCTGTGGCTTCCAGTGTGATTTTTTCTCAGCTTTTATGTATAATCACCTACCTCTGCAAGAAAAATTGATTTCTGTTGATCTCTTGGGTACACACTTCGGGCAGGTTTCGCTTAGTCAATCTCTGTCTCCATGCCACTGTTTGGTCTTATCGTGGATACTTTCTAAGCAGTGTCTAATTTTAAGGAGATGAATACAAACAAAAGAATAGTAAGAGTGCATATTCTTCAAGACAAGAACTACCTCTTTTTGCCTAACAGTATTTCTTCTAGTACAACAAAGCCAATCATAATTAATTGGGGACCCAAAGATTCCTCACATTTGGGTTAAATCCCTCAATTTTCCTGCCCAAAAGCCCACACTGGATTTTCTAGTGAAACAGTTAAAACCTATATAATGGTGAGACTTCTGTCCCCAGCCTGCCTGAGAACACAGGATTTCTGGGGGTTCATGTACAGTTAAACCTTCATTCACAGCTACAAAACTCATCCTAACCCAGGTGTGCTCACTCCCTCGCACTCCTTAATTACCTGATCACAAAGCCCTCCTCTCTCCAATCATACAGATTTTGTCTACAAAGTTTGGTACACCTTGTGTTTCACAATATTCTTTTAGTCTAACACAACTACTTTAATTTATATGTCAGAACCTTTATTGCTGTAATCTCTCTTCTCTCAAATGTTCACATTAACAGATTGATCAGCCTTGATGTGTTATGTACTTACTAAAAGGAAAATCTTGTTTTCTTTTAGAGATGATACTTCAGAAGCATGAGCACTTAGAAACATCTTTTAAGGAGTTGAGTGTCTTGTTTGTGACTGTATCTCCTACATAGAGCTGTACCATCTACTTTGTGTTTACCCTGTGTGCAGTTCTGAGGCAGTTTTAAGGCTCACATTCATTCCTCTTCTGTTAGATCTTTTTCCTGTTTCTTCTCCATTTCCTTTTCTTCTCCTCCTGTCTCTTCTCCTTTCTTCTTTCCATTTTTTCTTTTTTCCTCTTCCTTTTTCATAGGAAGTTGCACTTGTTTGTTGCTGATTCTTAGCACAACATCATCTCAAAGACATTGAGGTGGTGGAAGGTGTCCCAAGAAGGGCAACAAAGCTGGTGAAGGGTCTTGAGAGCAAGTCTTGTGAGGAACAGCTGAGGAAACTGGAGGTGCTTAGCCTGGAAAAAAAAAGAATGCTCAGGGGATACTTTATCACTATCTACAACTGTAAGAAAGGAAGTTGTAGTGAGGTGGGGGTCAGTCTCTTCTTCCAGGAAACAAGTGATAGTACAAGAGGTAACAGCTTCAAGTTGCACCAGTGAAGGTTTAGACTAGATATTAGGAAAAATGCCTTTACTGAAACTGTTGTCAAGTATTGGAACAAGCTTCCCAGTAAACTGGTGGAGTCACCATCTTGTAGGTATTTAAAAGACATGTAGATGTGACACCTACATTGTTTAGTAGTGGACTTGGACATATCGGGCTAACAGTTGGACTTGGTGATCTTACGGTTCTTTTTCAACCTCAACTCTATGATTCAATAAATCAATAAAAATAATTCGAAAAAATGCTGTCGCAGAAAAAAACCTGGAATATATGTGTGCATTCAAATGTTACCTTTTCACGTTTTAATGGGCACAAACATGGAAATACTATTGATAGCAGATACTCATTCTGCAGCGATCTCCTGAGCATCATCTTTTGTACTGAAGTGCCACAGCTTCTTAAGACTACTTATATGCATGAAAAATCAAATTTGGACACTTAGACATTTTTGAAGACTCGAAACAAAACATTAGTGAAATAATTGCTGAATCCAGGAAATTACTGTGAAGTGATATGTGACACATAATGTCTGTCAGTGTTACTGCAAGTGAATATACTCAGGGCCAGATTGTGGCCAGTCACTGAGCATTACAGGAGAGAAAAACATGCTTTGGCATGAAAGCTAGAAAATATTTTTCTTGCTTAAAATTACCTTTCTGTGCTATACTGCTGATCTGGCTGCTGTGTCCCTGTTCCCTGGATAGAGGGTCAGGAAAAATTAGATTCTGTCATTATTTTATGTTGTAAATCACTGAATGCTAGGCTCAGACTAAAGAGGCTATTCCAGTCAGTGCAAGTCAGGGCAGACTGATGACTGCTCCTGCTTTGCACCAGGTAGCAAAACCAGCTCTTGGCAATATGAACAGGGAACCCTGAATGCACAAAAAGAAGCACTCACTTTTGAAACACACATCAAGAAGTGTTTGACAAATTGCCCATTGAAAGTTACAGGGAAATAATGTCCATTAATGCTCTCCAAGCAGTCCACAGAGGCACCTATAATCCTTTCTCCACCTGTATTATCAGGAACTGTAGTACTAGATTTCTAAATGCGATGTAACCCTTTAACTCTAAATCTCTTATTTTCTCTGTTATATATTTCAGGTTCTCCACAACAGTCCCTGTAAATGTCAGCATGGCTTCATATGTAATTTTTCTTCACTCATAGCTGTTGTTAACATAACATTACACAGAAAAACATATACCCCATCTCTCCAGGCCATCCACCCCAATTTCTCTCCTGATATTGGAGGTATATTATAATTTTCATTTCTATTTGGCACTTTAGAGGAAGTGTATGTTTATAATTTTGACAATGCATATGCTTATGTTTAAAGTGTATTTTGTGTCTCTAAGTAGGGAGGCAAATAACCATTATCAGTCACTACTTGTTAAATAAATTGTAGCTAGTAAACAGCCAACTTTAGACATTTCTAAGTCCAGCCATTCAGTTGGCATGGTATTCCCATCTTGAAGATATTTTCTTTTAAGAAAAAATACAAAAAGAGAGGGTATGTAGGAAGGGAAGAGGGGAGAGAGAATGATTCACAGGAAGAGTCATGGCTCCTGTGGAGCTATTCTTTGTTTCACAGCACAATCTGCTCTGTAATCCTGTATGCTAAAAAAAAAAACAAAACCAAAAAAAAAACAGTGTAAAAAGGTCTGTTATTTCACCTTCATTTACATAGTAAGAGTGTGTTGTGATCCCCAGCAGCTAAAGAGAGAAAATACAGTAGCCCATGCTCCTAATTTGACCCCTTTCTTTATGAAAGAGCATGTTACTGTAAACATTAACTCTGGCTAACAGTCCTCAAAAACACTGCTCTTTGTCATTGTTGTGACAAACATCAACTTGCCTTGGCTATGAGATTTGTCCTTACTTGATGGTCCATGGCTTTCTTAAAGCTTCCTCTCTCCAGGCCACTGTAGCTGACTAAACTGACCCAAAATGTATTTAACTGCTGCACAGATATACTTGTGGCATGTCATCTTCATTGGCTTAAGGCTTTTCATGCCATTAGGACTCCTGGGGGAATGTGGCTCTTTTAGCTGCACGAACTTCACAGAATCAAGGGATGTCTGAGGTTGTAAAAGACCTTCAGAGGTCATCCAGCCCAATGCTCCTGCTCAAGCAGGGACACCTAGACCCAGTTACCCATGCCTGGCTGACTGGCATATCTCCACAGCCTCCCTGGGCAACCTGTGCCAGTGTTCCATCACCCTCACAGTAAAGTTTTTGCTTACATTTAGAAGGAGTCTCCTAAATTCCAGGTTGTGCCCATATCCCCTTGTCCTGTAGCTGGACACAAGCGAAAGGAGCTCTTCAGGGAGTTAAATACATTGATAAGATTCCCTCCTGAGCCTTTTCTTCTCCAGGCTGGACAGTCCCAGTTCTCTCAGCCTGTTCTCATATGGGATGTGTTCCAGTTCATTAATCATCTTCATGGCCCTTCATTGGAGTTCCTCCAGTATGTCCATGTCCCTCATGTACTGGGGAGCCCAAAACTGGACACAGTACATGCCTTGTGGCCTCACCAGTGCTGAGTAGAGGAAAAGGATCGCCCCCCTCTACCTGCTGACGATACTTGCTAATGCAGCCGAAGATACCATTAAAGCTCTTTGTGACAAGGACACATTACTAGCTCAAGTTCAACTTGGTGTCCACCAGGACCAGCAGGTCATTTTCTGCAGAGCTTCTTTCCAGCTGGGCAACCACCAGCCTGTACTGTTTTTCCTCCCTAGGTGCAGGACTTTTCATGTCCCTTTGTTGAACTTTGTGACATTCCCATCAGCCCATTTTTCCAGCCCGTCAAGGTCCTCCTGGATAGCAGCACAACTGTCTGACTGTCAGCCACTCTTCACAGTTCTGTGCCATCTGCAAATTTGATGAAGGTCCTGGCTGTCCTATGATCCAGATCATTAATGTTAAACAGGCTTGAACCCCTGGGGTACACTGCTAGTCACTGGTTGTCGTGGTTTAAACCAAGTCCCCCAACTCCTGGAGAGTTAGGAAAGAGAATCCAAGGAATGTAGCCCCCATGGATTGAGATAAGAACGGTTTAATAGCTAAGGCATAACACAATAATAATGATACAGCCAATAACAAGCGAAAAGAATACAACACCCCACCAGCCACCGACCCATAACTCACTCCACCCTGCCCGGCCGAGCACCAACCGATACCTCCTCCATGTTCCTCCAGAGCTCCCCCCCACCTGCTCTCTCTCTCCCAGTTGCATCCTGGGCATCACGTGCTATGGTATGGAATACCTCATTGGCTAGCCTGGGTCAGGTGTCCTGTCTCTCCTTCCTCCCAGCCTCCCCTCCTCCACCTGGCTGGAGCATGTGCTCAGAAAGGCCTTGAACAAAAACACCCCCAAAACATGCTCGCTATCAAGCAACTGTTCCCAGCCCAGAAGTCAAAACACAGCACTGCACCAGCTACAAGAAGGAGAAAAATGACTGCCACGGCTGAACCCATGACACTGGTCTTCAACTAGACTTCATGAAACTGACCACCACCCTCTAGTCCCAGCCATTCAGCCAGTTTTCAATCCACCTGACTGTCTATACATTCATCTCATAATTCAACAGCTTCTTTATGTGATGAATTTCTTTGCTTGCTTTGCTTGAATGCACAGCTTTTGCATTATCAATTAATCTTTCTCTATTGTCTCACAAGTTTTCTCACTTTTACTCTTCTGATTCTCAACCCCATCCCACTGGCAGGGCATGAACAGGTGGCTGTGTGGGGCTGAGCTGCCAGATGGGGTTAAAGCACAACACAAGGGCTCTTGGTGAGGTTGACCAGTCTGTAGTTCCATAGGTCATCCTTGCCCTTTTGAAGATTAGAATTATATTTGCTTTCCTTCAGTCTTGGGGCACTTGTCCCAGTTAACATGATTGATCAAAGATCATTGGGAGTGGCCTCACAATGACATCTGCTAGTACTCATGGGTGCATCCCATCAGGACCCACAGACTTATGTTTACCCAGCTTGTTGAAGTATTCCATGATCCCTTTCCATCAAGGTTACATAATGTTTCTTGGTCCAACATTTTCCCCTGGCCTCTGGAATTACTGAAGGCCAGACTTGGTAGTAAAAACTGAGACAAAGAAAACATGCAGTGTCTCGGGTCTTGTGTAACCAGGTCCCCTTTGTCCTTCAGCAGTGCACCCACATTTGTCTTAGCCTTCCTTTTGTCACCTATTCACTTACAGAAGTTCTTCTGTTGTCTTTGACGTGCTTTACCACATTCAATTCTGGTAAATTTGACTGTAACTCTCACTGAATTGGGGAAAACGTATTATATTTCTGCAGTGCAGGTAATAATTGTGATGAAGTGTTATGTTAGATTAGAACAGTGCCCAGGGGACGGTACTCCCTGTCATCTTCTCCAACTGCAGAGTAGGCTGAGCATCAGCTGAAGGGAAGGTGACTGCTAGTGCTGGTACTCAAACACAGTGTGAGGATTGTCAGCCTGTGTTGAAAGCACCATCAAACTCAGGTCATAACTCATTGGGATAGATGGGAAAGACACTAAGAGTGTAGCAGCTTGTTTTAACTCTACAACAAAAGCTGTGACCATAATAGTAGTCCAATTTTACTCCCAAAACATGGTCACCCTGGCATCCTTATTGCACATATGCTAGTTTACACTCTCCTCCACTAAGTCCTTGTTTTTCTTTCAGGGGGAGATCTGAGCATAGCTGGTGGGGCAATTTGCTGAAGGACACACAACAAATAAATAAGCCACTTGGCTATGAGATGCACCCACTGTGGTTCATTCTGCCTTGAGTCACCCTGTAAAGTATTCCCAGAGATACACATGCTACCATGGCGACCATATGACATCATGTCCCCATGTTACACATCACACACTGTCAGCATCATGATAGAGAACCCCTCTATCATGGACCCAGCACCTCTTGATTTCAGTCACTTTACACTGAAAGTCCACAAAAATCTGTGAAGAGTAAAGTCTTAGAGCTGCAGGGCAGGCTGGCAGACATCTGAATTAGGCTATTGCAGACAGCATTATCCTAGGGCAGGGGGGACACCAGCAAGCCCCACATCACGTGAGGGTCCCAAGGTCTCTTCCCAGTGCACTCTCCAGAAAGTGTGGATTAGCGTAGAACATAGTCTCTGCACCTATGCATTGTATTTTATGCTTTTTTTTTTTTTAATTTTATGTAAATACAACTGTGAGAAGATCCCCGTGAATTCAATGGAGGGTAGACAGCTGACCTCGCAAGACCACATGCTGCCAAGGCAGCTGCCCAGAGCAACTTCAGAACCAGAGGTCTGTCTGAGCTCCTCAACACCTGAGGCAGCAGGGCCCCACTCTGCACAGAAACCATCTCAATCTGCTCAGTTCAAAAGTGCCCAGTTAATTTTGGTGGCGTGGTATCCAAAAGACAAAGAGAGGCCTCCTTTGGCTCACACCACACAAACAAAACCAAAGCAGCAGATTCAAACAAAACTCAGTCTGAAGCACAGGCAAAAGTGTTTACTGTCCCTTTCTGCAGTACCCCGACAGGGATCAGAGACCCTGACTAGGTCTGAACCTATGGCATCCTTAAGGTAGCCCCCTAATATTAAGTCCCTGGATCACCTCAGTGGACATAGTCTTCATCTATCTTACTGATGCTAGAAAAAGAGTATCACTAATTGTTCCCAGCAAGGGGGCAGACAAGAAGGTGAAGGACTTCAGCTTCATTATTAGGCTTACACTGAGGAGTAGGGAGTCCTGGCAGAGGAATGGTTTTGTTTATTTTTGAGAGTGAAAGAAAATTCCTTTCCCAGAACTTAGGTGGCATTTAGATTCACTTGAATGCCTTTGGACCATAAAGCATCTCAGGAAATATGTTGGTCAACAAAATTTCCAGACTCAGGATTTATAAAGGTGTTCGAAGTCTGACTTCGAGCACCTGTCAAACCCAGGCTGAACAGTGAGGCACACAGTGCAGCACAGTGAGGCACACAGTGAGGGTAGCTGCTGAAGAGTAAAGAAAAAATAACCTTGAACACCACAGGATGTTGCATAAAGCATTAGGTGACAGCTGTTGGAGAGCAGTGCTGTGATCAGTTGTTTAAACTGATTGTTTCTTAGACTAAAACAAAGGTATTCCTTGCCATTACTTGGTGACTTCAAGAATGGTATCAGGTTATTGCAGTCATACCAGTACTTGTGCTGTATCTACACAGAATTTATGATGCCATTATGGGACAGTTGCCTTTGTAATATATGTTCTGAAATCATGTATTCTGAAAACATATATAGGGCAATGGACCCCTAATGAGTAAAGAAACACTGGCTATAACCAAATGAGGTAGTAGCTGCTTATCTTAATATATAACAAAACTGATCATAAATACTTTTACTTATGTTAACCAAATATATTTGAGACAGAATTACTTTTCCTTTTTCACTGAAATCTTCTTGAACTGGGATTTTGTGACACTATTTGTATTAGCATTATACTTTACAGTTTCCCATTTTCATTGCTGTATAAAGAGACAGATTTCCTACTTGTGAACTGAAAAAGATGCATTGCCATTTTTTTCTATTCTGGATAAGGTGTTGACAAGTTTATACAAATACAGAAGGGAAGACGAATGCACCCTGTATCAAGGTCAAAGTAAGTGGTATCATAATTTTAAAAGTGTTGACAATTTTAAACATGTTTTATAATGCTGCTAAGAAATTTTCTTAAATATGTAGCTCGCGCTAATATTGTGCTATGCTACTCATGTGCAATTGTGCCCAACACCCTATAAAAACTTAGAAAGAGTATTACATTTTCTTAAATAACCATAAGTCAGATTTTCCACTCACGCAGACCTTCAGATGCTAATGGAGTTTTGCAGGCTGTAATGCAGAAGATTATTAAACCAGTTGTATTTGCAAGGCACCGTACAGAAAAAAATAATCACTAAGGTAAGGCTGCTGGCTAATACGTTGAAATGTTGAAGTTATGCAACTCTCAAAACAAGGAGCAGGAATCGAAAACATAGTTGGAAAACTCCAGGAGAAACAACTGACAGGAAAGCAGGAACTGAATTTTTATCTAAATTCATATTTTAAATATTTAGATCAATTTTAAATATAAACTCTGTTTTTCCATTGATTTTTCACAAACACTCAGAAGCAAAATATTCCTTACTTTTCCTGTAGATAATTCAGGCTCATGGGTGCAGTATATCTTAGATGGCAAGACCACTTATCCTCTCAGGTTTTCCCAGAAGCAGTTTCACAGTAAGACCTGGTGTACTGGGCCAAAGAAGAACACCAAAGAAGCACCACAGAAATCTTGTGAACACTGTCAGGTTTACTTGTCTTGTATCATACACTATTTAAAGCCCTCTCTAAAATCATAAATAAACTATAAAATAAAGCCACGTTTCACCTGCCTTCCACAATCTGCTGGATGGTCACCAGCTTGTATATGAACGCAACTTCTGAATACAAGTTGCAGCCTGAGGAAGATGGTCACAAGCTGACTGCAAGGCTGAGGTCAGACCCTGTGCATCCTTTTCGGCATTACACTAGCACAAACACTTCAATACCTGAGAGCTCTGCAAAGGGTCCTCATCTGTGCACTCATTTATCTCACTGATGCAGGGTTATCACCAGTAAAACAGCCGCAAGTCTATGTTTTAATGAATGGTGTTACTGTGTAGATTTTCTGTCTTTTGACATATATGGGGATAGCTACTAGTAGCCCATATCTTGTTGCTTCCCTTCATGCCCCAATTTTGAGGATTGTGACCTGAAATCTCTCCCTGCCCTATCTCTACAGAGAGAACAGACATTATACTTGCTCCCTCAGAAAAAGACACATTACCAGGTGTCCTCTACACATAACCACTTTTCCCCCATTTATGTTGAGTTTGTCTCCACTAGCATCTTGTAATAGCTCACCAGATCATAAATGACCTTGACTACTTAAACTTTGCTCTCTCCCTGACCATTGCTCCCCTCAGACAAGCTCACCTGTTGCCTTCAGCTCTGGGCAGCAGATAAAGAGGAAGCTGTGCTGACAGTACCTGCAAGAGGACCATGTGCCTGTCCTCATGGCCTTCTGAATTTGTTGCTGATTCTTGCTCACGTGTCAATACCACAGCAGAACACCACTCCTTGTGGAGCTGTTTCTCACATTCACAGCTGGAACTGTGATGGAAAGGTGCTTGCAGGGACCAAGCTGTGTCTTTCCCAGATCAGCAAATGTAGAGGGACCTACAGTGAGTGGCAAATGTTTGTGGCAACCTCAGCAATGTAGCCAGCATCAGGCTTCTGAGGATGCAAGAGATGAGTCCTTCCAAAATATTGTGAATTTTGCTCTGGTCACTTCAACAAGTTCTTCCTTCCCTGGTCTGGGATTCCATGCAATTTTATTCTGTTACCTATCCATAACCTGAAGGTTGGACCTTCAGTTCAACTGACCTATAACTCAGTCTGTGAATATATTAATATAGAGTTTTAGTTTGGAAGGGAGTACAGTGAGGAACAGCACCATGGAGCAAAGATCCCACCAAACACCAAGTAAACCCTTGGTAGCTCTGCATTTATGCAAAACTGACAAGTGTGTGGGCATAATTTTCATAACCATGTGTTACGTCAGAACCCCTCTGAGAGGCCTGAATAGCAAGCAAGGATCTGGTCATACTGTTCAGAGGGAAGATTTACATATATGTGCCACATGCAATTACCTGCGGTAGTGGATGCCATTGTTGTGTGTTTATATTATTATATTATTATATATTATGTTACAAATAACTACACCTCCAAATGGCTCTATTAATGTATTAATACTTTGTATTATGTAATTTATAAGTTTTATTAATATTTTAATGACTTGGAAATGTGAAAGATGTGCCAGAAAAAACCCAAAGAAGTCACAATGTGCTCCTTCCCTAGGACAGCATAAAGACTAAATCGGAGGAGAAAAGGAACATTGAGACCATGGATCTGATAAGAAAGCCATATGATGAGTCTCATCAATGAGACATCAACTATTCTCTCAGTTGTTCCTCCTTACTTGTTCCTCTTAAAAAAGAATTAAGAAAAAACACAGAGTAAAGTACTCAGAGTAGCTGGGAAATATTATTCCTGGTATAAAGGCTAGTCTGGAAGGATGAGTATAGGTGTTTATGAAAAAGGAAGGTAAAATGTATATTGGATCTGACATCTGCTGAGGAGGAGAGATGGAAGGAAGCAACAGGGACAAGTGGTGGAAGCAGACATGGATGTTGGCAACAGTGTTATATTCTGACAGTTTCCAAGTTTGTAATGTTCAATTTTGTTCTCACTGGCAATAACACAGCCATCTTCACACAAAAAAGGAATATATTAGGATGAAAAATCCCTTACATTGACATTCACTCTGACCAGCTTTAACAGGGATTTAGGGAAAAGGCAGGAGCTGAACGATACAGATCCTTGAAGGCACAGAGAGAAAAGCTTTGACTTCATAGGCAACAGGAATGTGAGTGTGGACTGAAGAATGGGTCAAACAGATGACGTGACTGTCAGAGAGGAGTTCCAGAAAATACGGAACACATAACTACTGGAGTAATAAGAACGTAATAAATGCAAAGAAAACATTATAGTATGAAATATCATATCACCTTGTCAGAAAGGACTGTTTTAGTCTCAGGAAACATACATAAATGGAACTATGAGAAATACAGCAGTGTATGTTGAAAATCTAGCTGTTAAAAGGCGAATAAGGTGGAGAGACCAAGACGCATTTCTAGGAAGCCCCAGTGTG
This sequence comes from Melopsittacus undulatus, assembly GCF_012275295.1. NCBI lineage: Eukaryota > Metazoa > Chordata > Aves > Psittaciformes > Psittaculidae > Melopsittacus > Melopsittacus undulatus. The sequence goes on along the minus strand of NC_047528.1, from coordinate 59,636,852 downwards.
TGGCAGAGACACAAAAATGCTTGTAAAGCCCGGTAAAACCTACTGATGGGCTGTAATAAAGACTATGGGGGGATGGGGGATACTGAGCAGAATAAGGTGTCAACATTCTGTCACGCAGCAAATGTCAGGAGAACTGAAGCTGATCCCCAGAATACATTTTAAGGTAACAGAAAAAGCAGTGATTATGCAGCTGTATTAAAGAATAGGGATAGCAGAAAGTTCTGAACTGTTTTGTTCTTTTTCTACCTGAGAACAGAGCAAGGAAATATATGTGAATAAGATGTTTTTGCAATACTAATGAATTAGAATTAATATTAAATTTGTCCTAAGCTTGTGACTTCACACTGTAGAGTCCATGGAACAGAAGAGGAAAAAAAAAACCACAAAAAAACACCCAACAAAAAAGTACTTTAGAATCTGAAAAATTCACTATAACTGCTGACTTTCAAAAAGTATTCTCTCTGAGGGAATCAAGGGCCCACAAATCTTGACCTTCCAACATCACATATTAAGCTTGAGCTGGCTTGTCTTGCCTACAGAGAATAGGGACTCTATTTTCCACTGAGAAAGCAGAAGCTAATTCATCATTCTACCTTCCTACTTATTAGTTCCACTCACCAGTAATGGACAAGAAACAACCCCAACTAGACCTGGAGGAACTAGTGACTCTGGAAAAACAGCAAGCACGAATAGTGAAGGCACAGATCCAACCTGCAACAGGCTGAAACTGGCTGAAATATGTTCCCAGAGATTATTTCCTGAATACTTATAAATAACAACAATATACAAAACCCCCTAAGCTGTTCCAATCAGTTTGTTAAATAATAGCCTATCATGTGGTGAACATACTGTTTGCTATCAACTGTTAGTCCATCCCTCCAGCTGATGGGACAGAACTCTGGCTGAGTGGACAGATGTTTCTTTCTGCTAACTTTGACAACACTTGGGTCCATAGTCCTTGACCAGAGGAAGTAATTAAGAAATAATATCAGCTCTTTGTAAGACAAGAAGAAGGAAAGGGTGGAACCACTGAAGAACTTGAGGCACTGATTAACTCACAAGTGTTTCCCGTATAATGCAAATCATTAATGCCCTGTGGTCTCCGAGAGTAATAAACCAGAAGTGCAAGTATAACAACAATATCGTAAATCATATCTGAATCCTATAGGATCTTAGGATATTTTTCTTTCTTCATGAGTTGTTCATTCTGTAAGAAGAATCGTTTTACTTTTTTATTTACTAATCTTTATTTTTCCATTCCCTACACTACAAATGAACTTAGTTGGCAGGTTCCCTGTAGTGTGGGGAATGGAAAAATAAAATTAAGAAAATAGCTCTCCTTGAGTACCAAATGTGGAATTCTTGCCAAAATTAGCACAAATACAGACTATGATCAGCCTAATATCCAATGAACACTCACTGTATCTTTCCTCTGCCTGTTAAACTACTAATTGATGTGCTCCTGATGAATAAAAGGGTGGGTATTTCAGTCATGAACTCACTTCACCACTGCAGTTTACTGAGAGCCCCAAGCTGCTGAGCTCATTACAGATCCCTTTGCTGAACTGGCTTTACAGGCAATTTTGTGAAGGGGCAGCATCAGAGCTAGCCCACTGATTGGGACTCCATTGGCTCAGCAGGGCTCCAAGAGTTCAGGAGAAAGAGCACAGCACTGAGCTAAAAATATGTCTTTGCCTCTGTAGTGCCAGGAAGATTGCCTGGCTGTGCTAATTGGGAGGGACCTAGAGATCTGGGTGGTATTTTAGGCTAATCTCGAGGTGGGACCTCTGCAGCATGTATGTGGCTCTGAATATAATCTCCTTCAGCACTGTCATTTATACCATTGCAGGCATTTACAATCAGAGCCATCCTTGATTGACTCGTGGCTGTTGCTGCACCCTAGACTCATCTGGCAGGAGCGAGGGGGAATAAGAGAAGGTGAAATGGCTGCACACTGAACTGACTTATGAAACCATGTCACAATTTTAGTGCAGCATTGAAGTTGTAAAATGAGAGAAATTACCCTGCCAGGATCAGGGCGTAGGGGGACTGCACAGATCTACAGTCCTCCCGCAGAAACTGACTGTAGAGTTGCACAACAGAAAGGGTTTTCTCAAATCCCCTTGTCAGGTTTTACTTTTCAGTCCTGCCTTCTTTTTCCATGTAGTCTCATTTTTAATTCTCTGAACAAATAACATAGCCCCGATCTCAGACATTCCCTAGCTTACCTCTATTTAGAGCACCAAAATGCCATGTTCAAAAAAACAGGGTGGTCAGAGAAGTCTGTGTTTCTGCTCCTCCCTTGTGGACCTAGTAAGGCAGAAGGAAATAGAAGAGAGAGGAAAAACAGGAGGAATGTAAGAAACAGTGACAGGCTGAAAGCATGAACAAAACCAACAAAAGCAGAAGTAAAAAGCCTGATAGAAAAGGCTAGAAGAAAAACTCGATCATGGGAATACTAAGCAACTGAGGATTTTTGCTTAAATAATACATGGAACTGTTAGTTTGTTTGTTTAAACTGATATGCAATTTTACAAGGGGGCGGCTTGCTTTACTGGTATGACATATTACAGCAAATCAGAGAAAAGGAGGATATTTCACTCCTCCAAACTTGACAGGATTTTTATTAGAAGAGCTTTGTAAAATACAAGTGTGATTGGGTGAGAATATGAGAAATGCCAAATGCTCATTGCATGAAATATCTGAAATAGACCAGTGTATCAACTGTCGATTACTGGCTGAAATGTTTCAAAGTTTTATGAGCCTCTTCATGTAACATATCAACATTTTCAAGAAGCAGTTGCACTGGAGATCTTATAGTAGATACACATTATAGCAACATAATTTTCTAAAGAAAACGTAATTATAAAGTTTAATGTGTTACTTTTGCCCCCAAAGAAAGTGCTTTTTACACTTTGCTGGGATTATTGCTTTGCACAGCATCAGTCTGCTGCCCGTGTTTCTGCAGTAACCTTAACATTGGACAGAAATATTAGACAACCTTCCAAGGGCAAGGTGAAGAATGGTGCCCTCCCCCAAGGTCATGTGTAAAATTTTAGGACATTAAGCTACATTTGCAAATAAACAAAAGGATATTTCTAGGTTATGAAATGACACCTCTTGTCAAGCTCCTACACCTATACTTAGAAAGCTGATCAAAGAGGCTGACTTTTGTCAGTGCTGAAGGCACCAATACCTTTTATTTTCGCATTAAAGTCCTGTCCATAAAGCTCTAACCATGAAATACCAGCTGGTATGTCATCTTTTTTTTTTTACAGTAATTCCTATTTATTTCTAATGCCTTTATGACTAATATAATTCTAAAAAGAACTTAAGACAAGCCACCACTCCAGGTTTAAAATAGCCTTAATTCTGCATAGCTTCTTGAGAACACCTTGTTATAAACCTAGAGGATGTTGGAAAGATTTCAGAAGATAGCAAGTAGCATGGTTAAAAGTCTGGAAAGCATTACTGACAGGGTACATAGAAGAAAGGGAAGGTACTTGGTCTAGATAAATCATATTAAAGCCTAGGTTAAGGGGTGACTTGATCACTGAAGTATCGATATGGGGGCAGAAGGATGACTGTAGAGGACTCTTCAGTCTAGGAGACAAAGGAATACATGTTACACTGCACCCGGCATTTCAAGCTAGACAAATTTTGACTAAAAAGAGGTCTAAATGGTTAATGGTGATGGCAAACAACCACTGAAATTGTCTACAGAAGTCTGTGGTAGATTTTTCATCCTTGAAAATTCTCCAAGTTAAACAGGTTTCCAAAGCATACTCCAGTTCAGCCACAGGCTTTTGATTTGAAAGAGGAATTTATTCAGAAAAGATCAGAGGTATTCATAGGCCTAACACCTATATTACTTGCTACATCAACAAAACATAATACATAACATAACAGCAGACCAATCGTTCCATCTTACTGCTCAGCTAATTCTGTGCGGACAGCCATTGGCAATACTTTATCCAAGGTTTTGCACAAAACCATCACCAGTGCAGGACAACAGAAAAGAACTGCAGGTATGTCCTGATTTCAGATTTATGGTAGTCAATAGGAAAGGATACAGCTGGTTTCAGTGGGATTTGGTCCAGGGTTTTATTTAGGATTTGAGAAAAGAGAAACAATTTTGGTTTCTGCCCTTATGTGTAAGTGGGTAAAGGCTTAGAATATTCATAAAGGCTTAGAATCCTTCTAATTAACATGGGTTTTATTGTGTCAGGCAGGTAAATATTCTCTGACCTGTTAGGTATAAAGTTGGGAATAAACTTATCTTGTGGATTTCTGCAGAAGAAATTCAGCCTTACCATCAAAGCTGAAAGCTATTTTGTCTCTAGGAATCTATTTCTGGTTTAAGTGTAGAAAACGAGTCCTGAAGTTTACTTTAAAATGTTAAAAATAATGATGGGTATGGAAATCTTGCCATCATTCCTTACTAAATGAAGTACAGAATGTACTTCTGCTTTCATTTCTGCTTCCCTGGTCACATAGGGTGGTCCACCAAGTTCAAAAATTTGAATATTTTATGCTTCTGATTGAATTTTATTCTGAACTCTGAGTTATTAATAATTAGTAATCACAGACTGAAATTTCTGGTCTATAAATACATATAATCAATATGTGAAATTAAGGAAAGGGAAAAAATAACACATTTAGTAGCAAGATCTTTCAAGTTCTTTGATTCCACTGAAACTGTAAACTCTCCTTTTTCTGACAACCTCAGGATTTTTTAGATTTCACAGTGTCAACTTTTCCTAGCACAGGAAGACAAGCTGCATTCATGCACTGAATGACCTGATAAATTCTCCTTAAACTTAGAGCCATGCTAAAGTGAGATCTGGACAACAAATTCAAAAGATGCCTAGCATACAGTGATAGAAAATAGCATCCTTAATGTATTAGCATATACATAGCTTTTTAAAATAAGTTCATTGTCTGCTTATAGGTTCCTGGTGGAATTGAGGTGCAAGATGCATCTTAACGTTTTCTGAAACAGTAACAAATATAAAGCCTGGTATCTGTTTCACCCTTGGGTCCTGCATTTTTCACCCACCTGAAACTCCTACAGAGTATGGAATGCCCAAGAAAGATGGGAAGGAGCCATAAATATTAAGTGACCGTGTAATGGTGAGCACGCTGCAGTTCATCTGCACTGAAGAAGGCAAGACCTGCACATTAAGTTCCCACTCCTGTGAGTTATGGGTCATTTGCTCATTAGTGAAGTGACTAATCCAGTAGTGAAGAGGATGTCTAGTGAAAATAAATTGCATTATACTACTGACTGCTGTGATGGATTCTTTATGTGCTCTTTGTGTTATCATTCAGAGGACCCCTTTTACCCAACCCCTGGTGTTGCAGACGTGTTATAAGGAATTTTATCAGAGCAAACAGGAGTCTTCATGAGGCAAGAAACAATAGAACAAGCAGGAAATAAATAATAACTAGATAACCAGGAACCAGCACTAACACAATAGATGTGCAGTCATTAGTTTAAACTGTCACATTTGTCCTGAAATGATCAGAACAACAGTGAAGCTGCAACAGCAAAGTTTACAATAAATCTATGCTTATGCATTTTGAAGGCCACTTCAGGAGAGTTAGAGGAATAAATAGGGAAATCAAGGGCTAAACTTGACGTTGAATGTAGGTGAGCTGGAAAACATTTTCAGGCATTTTAATTCCTTAAAATTTTCAGAGCACTTACTGCTGAAAAGAAACATTGCTTCACTTACCCACCATTTATAATGACCTAACATTAATATGATAATCTGGATGGGATGCTTAATTATGATGGGGTTTCTTTCCTCACATATTGTCTTCCCAGACGCAGTTTAATGAGGCAAGCCTTTTCTGCCATTTCAGCTCATGTAAGTGCCATGAGATAGTTTCAACATATGGAAATATTCTGCTGCTGTCTGATCACTGCTGAAATTTATTGACTATAGATCATTTAACCAAACTACATTGATTCTGGATACTCTAATAATAGTTATGGAAACACTGTAAAATCTGAAAACTAAGATTGTGTATGAAAGGATTTTGTTATAATTCAACCTGTTTGGTGCATACAGGATAGAGGAAAGCAATGGGTAGATTCAAGTTTGCTTTGTTACCTATTAAATAATGGGTAGATTCAAGTTTGCTTTTTTACCTATTAATGCTTACCGACGTGTAAGGATTTTACATTATACTTGTAGCATTCCACTTTGAATTCTCTTTTTTACTTCTTTTGTTGGAGATGCTTAAAAGCAATTCTACTGGTTCGTAAGTAAAATGGTGAGTGGCATAGATCTAATGGTAAGTGGCAAAGTTCTGCTTGCTTTGCTTTGCAGCTCTCAGAGTTAAAGCTAAGTTTAATGGAAGCTCATCTGAGCCATCACCAAAAAAGCTATTTCTTTTCTTTTTCTCCACACACATTGCCATACAAAGAAGAGAGAGATTTGAGTTTTCAATTGTGATTGTTTATGTCCCTCTTTGGTAAGACTTGCTGAATTTCTAATTATGTGCATAACAACTGGGAGAGGCTCTATATAGTACTGCATAAAAATTATCAATTGATCTCTTTCTTCCAACTTACATAGCAGCCTAGATCAGTGAAGGTGTAGGATTGCTTTCCTGACATTTATTGAATAACCATTATTTAAATTATTTTGCTTGTTTCAATGAATTTGTCATACATTGTATTTTACAAAAGATTCTCATTTTGGTTGTTATTTACATAAAAATCGTAATGCTCTGTTGCCAGAAGTAAGGCAAGGAACACATACATGTAAAAGTAAAGCATAATTCACTCCCAAACAACAGATAAGCAGAAACATACAAGACAGTGGAAATTTTTATTTCGGAATCAAATTGCATTTGTGGGAAATATTTAAAAGGAACTGTATTGTCATAAAAAGCAACCCAGAGCATCTCTGATCAAGCATTTTTAATTCATTCCAAATGAATCTGATTTCACAGGAAAAGAAAGATGTAGTAAAAATAGCCTTTCTCAGCCTAGTGGTGTGAGGCACAGTGGTGTAAAAGGCCTTGATCCACAGCCCACTTGAAGTTATTACAGTGACATCATTCAGCCTTGGATCAGGGCTTGAGCAAAGAATATATTGAATTTTAAACAGATGTGAGACCAGAATCTAGCTCAACATGCAGATACCGTATGAATTTCACTGAAATGTCTGTCTTTATTTTAATAACATCTGAGAATGGTTTTACCTCTCTGCAACTATCTGCAAAACAAGATACTTTTCTGAACAAATCTGAGCAAATCTGAGTAACTGACAATCTAGTCCCAAGAACCATTTTCTTTCATATTTTCATCAAAGCCATAGTTCAATTTAGGGAAAAAAAAAATCTATATATCCCAAACAGGTTTTTTTTAGCAGTATTTTTATAGTTTGGAAATGACAAAGAATTCTACTCTGAAAAATGAAACAGGAAAACCACAATGCTACATACGCAAATGGAATTAAAATACCTGAAAGTTTGCTTTTCCACGATGTAGACATTACACAATAACTGACAGCAATTCAGATTTCATCATTATCATGAACTTGTAGGGTTTCTTCAAAATTCAGGTTGATAGTTAATTTAAGAATGCTGACTTAGATGTCAATGCAGTAATTAGACAAAATTAATGTAAAAATTGAAAGAAATTAATATAATATATTTTGTAGTACTTTTTCCATGGACAACTCCACTAATAATCTTAGAGTATGAATTATCAGGGAGGAAAAATGCTTTGAATGTACAACTTTGTTACAAAGCTATCTTTGGATTAAAGTGGCAATGTGATAGGTGTTAACTTTCATTGAAAATACTACATTTTTTTTTTACATCTACACTGCAGATGTATTTTTATATCAATTTTTAATGTATCAGTGAAAATAGCATAGGTTTTGAGGGCTGCAGGGTGGCTTGCAATGCTCTAGTGTTTCGGAGGAGTGTGGTTTGTTACGTAACACTTGTTTAAAATACGTGTCTTACAGTAAAACAATGATTTGAATGACCAGAACAAATCCTGGGTAAAAAGAGTGAACACAAACATTTACAGTACTTAATATACATATATATATATGTTATAAATACTTAAAAAGTATTAAAGTATTAAGTGTTCCTTATCTGAGCATGAGGTGAAATGAAACACAGGAGGAGGAAAAGAAGAAATTGTATTTCAACAGAAGAGATGTTCTTGTCCCTTCCTGGCATGAGCACTCTCCTATAATTTTGAATTTCAGAACTGCGAGTTTTGATCATTTTTCATGAGGGTGAATTGCTCTGATACCCCTTCCACATATTTTTAAATGAAAACTGGAAGAATTAGAAAAACAAGACAAAACGAAACCTGAACCCTGTATGCTCCATTTGCTGAATATATGGTTTTCTTCACCCCTTGTGTGCATTTGCCAGATGGCACTACGCTGGGTTGGATGATAATAAACATGAAAAATACAGTCAGTGCACGAGCCGAGATAACTGTGGCTGAATGTACGAGGGTTGGGGTTGGTAGGCAAAAGGGGCAGAAGTTCCAGCTGCAAGCAAAAAGTAAAGTTTAGTTCCTCAAAGGAGGAGCTGCTCTTATTTCCAATTATCTCCTGTTGACAGGGCAACCTGGGGCCTCTGGGAAGTGAGGTTGTCCTGGTTATCCCAGCACCCTGCCCAAGGGGAACATTTGGGGCCATTTTCCTCCTGGCAGATCCAAGCCCATAAATCTGGAGTGATGGGAACTTGTTTGGTGCTGTGGAGGGAAAGCAAGCCTGAGTGAGGGGTGGGCTAACTCACCTCTGGTTTCTCACCCCTGGGTGTGAGGCCAGCAGGCTGCTGTGAAGGGGTGAGGTCCAGCTGGCAATATAGGCTGGGAATAGGGCTGCTCTAGGAGAGGGGCATGTCCAGGTCAAGGACGGTGAAGTGATCCTGTAGGCCCCTGCTCCCTTCCCATGTCTTGGGCCCTGAGGATCTCATCCATCCCACCATTTTGTGGGAGCTGCTATGCCCACAGAGGGGACCCCCAACTCTGCTTAGTCCCATGGCAACACCTCCTCTTGGAAATTCACTGCATCCTCCTCCTTCACAACATCTTTCTGCAAGTAAGAGGTATCTCCAGATGAAGATACACCCACTTACAGCAACAAGGCATTTGGCCCCCAGCCATGCGCATTGCTGTTGTCCTCTATGTAGGCATTGATTTCACAACATCTATTTTTGTCTGGATTTCTGCATTCAGGTTAGCAAGTGAGGGGCCTGGAGGAGATCTAAAGCATGTCCAAGCCTTTTAGGGTATAGACTTGGGGGGATTCATTTGTCTAGTAAGTAAATTTTTTCTCCTATCAGATGAACTGATAGAAGAAAGAGTCTTGGGGACATCTGCTAACAAATACCTGGCAGTGAAGGGTGCTTACACTAGGTATCATCTCTACTGAAACATTTGTATGAAGCAGGTAGCAGTCTGCATTTCTGCTGTTACTCATTTGACCAAGAGGCTGATATAGTTGGAAATTGGTTTTCTTTCAACCCAGTACTTGTCCTTGGAAAACTCTCTCTGGCACAGAGAAAGAAACTTCCAGCCAGAAGATGAAATGGCACCTATGCAGTCATCTATTTGCCCCAATTCACTTCAACCTCTCTTTGCTTTTGTCTGTTACTCTCATTCTTTCCTTTTTACTGACACACTGCACTTTGAAAGGGGCAAACTTAAATTCAGGAAACTAATCAAAATGCAATAAATAATTATTTAGTTTTAAATAAGTCTATCCTTTGCTTCCTTTGTAGTCTACATGAGATTATTACAGATTGCATTATCCAAGCAAAAGGAGCAGGGAAGAAGCCTCTAATTATACTTGGTCCTGTAAAGAATGTAATTAAGAGTTTCTTAACTCAGCTAGTCCTATGAAACTTTCTTCTCTGTTCCTGCATGAACACTGAACGCTCAAGAATGACCACTAAAATATGCGACTGCTTCATCTATGAACTAGGCAGCATCTGAGGCTGGCTATTGCATTATCCATCTTCATAAGCTAACTATAGTAAGTTGGAGAAGAAGTTTTGGATTCACTAATTCCTGCGAGATAAGAGAGGGAGAGGAGGAAAAGGTAATCCCCAGCATTTTAAGATACAGGTGACACAGACCTTAGCTCCTTGAGCACAAGTTCCACGCATGAGGGTGAAAGAGAGGGGAGTTTCCTCTGCTCACCACATGGTGATCACAAATGTCACCTATGGACAAAGAAAATGAAAAGGAACAATAAGTGAAACATGGACAATGATTTAGTCCCTTGAAAACACACATTAATCATTCAAAAGCCCCCAGCTTTGCTGCAGTGAAAGTTGGTTTCTCATGGCAGGGCTAAGTTTGGAACCAATACTAGGAAGCAGAGCTGGAGCGGGGCTGGAAGCAATATTCAGGAGCAGCAACAAGCATGAGAGTATTAAGAAACAGAGTATTCAAAAAAAACCAAACTCCTGAAGGACTGTAAATACACAGCTTAGCTGCTGGTTTAATCACTTGCAAAGGCACTGTCTGACTCTTTGAAAGCCCTGCATATCTGAAGTTTTGGAAGCAATTGTGAATAAATACTTCACTGACTGCTCCTCTGCATTAGCTCAATGGAGTGCCTGGAAGAGATCTGACAGAAAAAAAGTTAAATGCAACTTAAATCATCATCCAGTTTGACTCTAAAAACAACAAGACGAGGCATTCACCACAAGGTTGCAAAAGGCATTTAGTGTCAGCTGCATCATAGTTATTGGGAGTGCAGGGAAAGGGACTGAGGGATGTGAGCTGGCAATGTGGCTGGGATCCCAGTCCCCAGTGGTTGTGGGTTGGGTTTGGGGTTTTTTTTCCTTTTTTTTTTTCCTTTTTTTTGGGTGACTTCGAAAGATGTCACGGCAAAGTGAAATCTTTGTGGAGGGCTGCTCATGCATTCAGACTGTAGAGTTTTCAAAATGTGATGTTTTGCAATGATGACATTAGAGTAGCAACCAAGGGTCCGAGACAGCAACGCCTGCTGCAGCTGGTCTTCGCTTTGAAATGCCCAAGACAATGGGGGCCACTGTTCTTCATCGCTTCGCCTTTCCATTCCATTTGCATAGTCTGTTCTGCCTGATTGACCAGCTTGGGCTGTCCAAGGGACCAGCATTGTTCACAGATCACTTCAAGATGGCACAGATGACAAGATTCAGGTGAGAGATGAAGTGGGATGATTCTCAAATGCCATAAGGAAAAGCTACCCTGGGAACTTTCAGTGCAAGAGAAATAGTACCAGAATTGAAGCGGTTAAAGGATTTTTAAATTGTTTTGGGCTTTGTTTTTTTGTTGTTTTTTTTTTAAGAAACTGATCATATTTGTAAATGCACACAAACACAAATGACACACAAACCAGTAACAGGAGGTTTGTGCGCTTCATTGAGTTATTGGGGTTGGTTCTCTCGTGGTTTTGGTTTTTTGGGGGTTGTTGGCTTTTTGTTTGGTTGTTTTTTTGTTTTGTTTCTTTTCTTTCCATTCCAGCTCTCACCTTCCCCCGGCTAAGATGGAGCCGTGCCATTGGAAACCTTTGTGAATCAAAGTTTGCTTCCTAAAAATCATAAGACAATAAATAAAGCTCTTCAGAGAGGCGAGTTTTGAAATCCCTTGGTGCCTGCTCCATAACTAACTGCCAGGATTAATTACTTAATGTTCATAAAGAGATTTCTACATTGAAAACCCTCCCAGAAATGCAAAGCAGGGAAGCAGGGCAGGCTGGAGCACGCCTCCTTTTCCCGGGAGAAGCTGCAAACTCTCTACTGGCCCAGATTCCCAACTGAAATGTAATGGTTTGGGGGTTTTATTCTTCCTTTCCCCTCCCTCCCTCCCCCTAGCTACTCGAGTAAACACACACACGGCAGCGCCCCTAAAATGAGTTTCAGTTGACACCGATGTTTTGACTTCATCTCAGAAAGACAAAATCTTTGTCATACAAGTATGTTTTCCCTGGAGGGGTTTCCAGCACAATTTGCTATAATTTCTTTACACCTAACGGAACTGATGGGATCTGAGCAGTAAAACATATTCCCACAGTAGTTTCGCTCTCTCGCACTCTCTGTTACCCTCCTGGGGTTCAGATCACTCTCTAGTATAAATATTGCCAATAATTGTGCTAATACGGTGATTCTCAGAAGGAAGCGGAACTCTCTCCTCCTTGTAGAGCAGACCTAACTAAATCCTTGCGACTTCTGCTTAATCTCTCCGTGTATTCTCTACTAGCTGCTCGTCTTTCCCCTGCAGCGACTAATACACTTAATTACATGATTTACAAGGATTGCCAACAAGGTCCCAGGGGCTGCTAAAGACCGGCGAGCGGGACGTGAGGTGCCTGCCCCTGCAACACGGACGCCTCGTAGGGAATGAACGTTCAGCGGGACCCAGCTCTGCAAAATGACCCCCAAATTATCCCCAAAATACTCTTCTCTATTGTCTCATACTCTCACAGACACACACACACCATCTTGTGCTCCTGTCCCAGGATGGTTTGGGGTTCCCCCCCCCCCCCAGTGAAGGGGGGGATAAAAGCTGCGGAGGAAATTTAAGTGGCTCTGGAGTTTGTTTAATTTCCCTCCAGTGTTTACTGATAATTCGAGAGACGCTTATCTCGGGGAATATAACGATTAATACAACCGCAGGTTTCCAGATAAGTGATTGTGATGGAGATTGTTGGCGAGAAAATAGACAATTATCCGCTGTTAGCTTTACATAAAGATCGCATTAACTTGAATTAGTTATCAGACAAAAGAACATCAGAAAGCTGCACCTTTCTGCCAAGGCAACCGCTCGCAGGCGGTGCGCTCCGCACAAGCAACCGCACCGCGGCCTCCTCACCATCTCCCGGGCCTGAAAGGGGCAGCGGGGACCAGGGGGGACCCGGGAAACCGAGGAAGCTGGGGGCTACCGGGGGTTCATGCGGAGGCACGGCCGCTGCGAAGAGTGGGGAGGGCGAGTCTTGGGCCCTGGGGATCGCTTTAATATCAGATGCCCGGCCGAGACGCTTTCATTTCTATAGGGCGAAATGAAGCAGGACGTCGGGTAGGAGCTGGGGCGGGAAGCAGCGCGCCCTATGAAGAAGCGGCGTGGCTGATAGCCAAGGAAAACTCGCTGAAAGGGAAGGGCATGTGGCTACTAAAATCCAGACACAATAATAACATTAAAAATATAAAAAAGGAAATAAAAAAATATAACCCCGTAATGACAACGCGGAGGCAGCTCGCTATTTGCTTATGAAACCCGGAGCTCGGCAGTCCCCTTGCCGCATGGTGTGCCTGGCGGTCCGGGGTCCCCCCCACACTGAAAAGCCCTTTGATTTTTTCTCCTCTCCCTAGGAAAAGCTGATTCCTCCGTAATTGATAGCGAGGAAGGGCCGTAATTAATTTCACAGCGAAGTGCAGCTTCTCCTCCCGGCTGGTGGGGAAGGGCTAGGAGAGAGGAAAGGGGGCGCGGGAGGAACTCCCCCCAGAACCCCTAATTAAAAGGAATCACGGTTCACCCTCTCCCGCACAGACCCCCCCCCCCCCCCCGCCTCTCCACCACCCCTCGCTCCCCGGGGGGGCAGGGCCCGTGGGCTGCTCTCACGGAGCCCGAGAGCATTCACCATGCGTTTGTATGGCGGGAGGTTTTTGTGGGAATCGAGTAATTGGGGGGAAGTGTGCACTCTCGGCTGGTTTCTCTCTGGAATTAAAGGCAGTCTTCAAAATAGAATGTTTGTTAGAGACCTTCAGTTGGGGGGAAACCTGCCATTTCGGATCAGCGCGTTCTCTGTGCTGGATTTTCAGGCAGACCCTTAAGCACTGTGTTTATGTGGGGATGGGAGAAGGAAAGAGGAGAATAGGGGGGAGATTTTCTTGTTTAGTGGGGCAGCGGGGCAAAACTCTTCGAGGTGATCCAGGCGTCAGGCTGAAGGAAGCCTGGCAGGCGCTGGGATAGAAATCGTCTCTGGGGAGCAGGGGTACCACAGGTCCGCGAGTGAGGCAGTAGCGAAGGGAGAGGAAAAGGGAGGTCGGGTGAAGCGGCGCTGCTCCCACCCGAGCCGGGGAGCCCCGGGAGCCGGCCCCGGCCCCGGGACGTGCCGCTGCCGCCGCTGGGTCCCCGCTGAATGGAACGGATAATGATCCCCGGTTCCCAAGGCAGACTTGCTGCTGCCTGGTGAGCCTTGGATTTGTGTGGTCCAAGCCTTTCCCAGCTTGTCCCATTCTGTCACCGGGATAAGGGGCTCCCTCGGCTCGTTTGCACCTGCGTCGCTTTTGGCTCCTTCAGGAATGCGCTGAAGCTTGTAATCAGCTTTGTGAAGCCATTGAGTGCACGGCTGAGTGAAACTTCCAAAGCTCGCAGAAAACTGGCCCGCTGAATAGGAGTCAGCATGGGGCTTCTCTCCAAGCCCCTGGCCTGCCAAATTCCAGCAGAGCCCCTCACAATCAGTCCACACAAGCTTTACTGCTCTCCCCGCACTGGGAGAAGGGAGAAAATAAAAGCTAAAATACCAGTCACCGAGGTTAGCGGTTTGTTCCCAGATTAATGGCAAACGCCTCTCTCTCCAGTGCAGAGAACCAATTCACTCAAGAGATGTGTGCACATTTATACATACACATATATGTATATATATTTGTGTGTATACCTACAGATATAAGTGCATGTGAATATGTATGCATGCCTAACAGGAAAAAGAATAATGAAATTAGGGTTCGGAGGTTTTTTTGGTTTGTTGTTTTTGTTGGGTTTGTTGGGGTTTTGTTTTTGTTTTTGTTTTTTAATTTATGTGGTTCTTGTGTCAGCAAACAGGTAGCAAGCAGGCTGTCTTGCTATCTACCCCACAAGGTTATACTTATCTCAGTCTTTTCTGCAGCGATATGGTTTTAAGGCTCTGATGGGAATGCATTCATATGTACACCATATGGATGAAGAGGACTCTCAAATGTAGTCAGGTTTTCCATTTGGAGGTAATAGAGCACCAAGTAAAACTCCATGTGAGAGTAGAACAAAAGCAATGGGCAGGTTAAAAATTAAAATAAAAGGAAACAAATAAATCATCAACAACCACGCCACCACTACCAATAAACCCACTTCTTGAGAAGATAACTCGAAGGGCCCAGGCGTGGAGTTTTCACAGACCACATCGTGACCTGTGTTACTTACAGGATGGGTTTGACAACAGGGATGTTCTGTTGCCACCTGGATCCCTTCCACCCCAGGGGTAAACAAGCAGGGATGGCCCCACTAGAGGGAATCACCTTATTTTGAGCATCCTTAATGCTGACGACATGTACTACCTCACAGCTGTGTTAAAACTTTCCCGATGTCTGACTACACAGGCAGCAGTGATGCTTACCATCTCCAGAATACATAGCTTGACTTGGTCATACTTTTCGTCCAGGTTCTGAAAGTCTGTCTGTATGCGGTTGATGATTCATGTTTATTAAGGGAAACGATTACTCAAGTTATACAAACACCTTGCTTTCTAAAGCAGTCTTTTTACGATAAAAAGTGCTGTAAAATATCCTTAAATCTGTTAAAATTGTAAGACAGGGGTGCTGTGGCATCAAATCTGTGAGTATAAATCTATGAGCAAGACCTTCTCTTCAGATCTTGGAATGCTTGATTCCATTTATGCCCTTCTATACATAACTAAAACAATGAAAACATCATTATTACAACATTAATATTTTTGCGAGTCCTCCTCTTAGGTTCTTATAAAGGGGGAAAATAACAGACTTTCAGCATTTCCAGAGATGGTGTGTCCTGAAGCGCTTTGCCATGCCTCTTAAGTACATCACAGAAATCATGTTTCTTGACGTCCACATTGAAATAATGGCGGCAGAATGAAAAGAACTAACTAGAAGAGTTAGTAGATGCTTCGTGTGAGTTCAGCAGGACTTTGTCTCACTTTGCTGCCATGCTTTGGGCACCATTACAGCATTTTCAAGACTGTCCCAGAAGTGTTTTTGGCACTGGCATCTGACGAATTTGCACGGACTCCTTGGTGAGAGTTGGTTGCAGAGCAGATGGGCTCCTAAGAGAGTTTAGCAGCATCAGCGCACCGTATTCTGATTCTCAAGTCTCTCTAAAAGATGACGTAACACCAAATGTAAGGAGTTAGGGAGTAAAAGCGTAGAGGAACATGTATGATGTTGAAGTCTTGACCCTTCAAACCTTCTACATAGAGCCACAAACGGTTTAAAGTTATGTTGCTTTCTGTCTGTAAAGTTTCTTTTCTTTTTGGAAGTTTGATGTGCTATTTTCGACCGTGTTGCTACTTCCAAGCATTCTCAGTGACAAGTCATGAGGATATGCAGTAATTCAGAAATTAGTGAAATTTTATTCTTGGTGGGGGCGTTGGATTAAGAGGCTGGGAGAGTGTGAAACAAGTCAACGTGTAATTGTATGATAAGGCTCTCACGAGGAATTTATTGGCCAAGTTGCTATTTCTATTCCTTCCTAATCTCGTTTAGCACATTCATTCTCTGCAATCTGTCTCCATAATCTTCTGTGACAGAATGGCAGCCAATAGAAGCATGCATGTTTGGAGAGAAGAGAAAATATGCAGAGGCGTGATAAACTGATGCTAATTATCCATATTTAGGACACCGAGTGCAGAAGATCAAGGTTTACAAATAACAAACCAGAGCCAATGATGATGGCTTCCTAGTGTGGAATATATTGGAGGGGACAAGATAAGGGTTTCACATGCAGAAGAGATTTATTGGTCAAAGGGTTCACCTTCCACTTTTCCACTTTCATATAGCAGTAAATTATTTGGGCTAAATTCACCAGAACATTACTCTTTTATTTGGCAATGTGCCATGACTTGCTCTTTCTTTGTGTCCTTTCAATGCAAATCCTTGTAGTGTAACATCAGTTGATAAGAAACAAATAATTGAAGTAATAGGTAGTTCCCTTTAAATTGTGCATATAGGACAGTAAGGTAATCATCTAGTGTAGAATGAGACCGGAGTATAGAGCAGATAGCTGAAACTGAAACAATATCTATCTCGGCTATTAAATTACATTTGTACTAGAGAAAAAAAAAAAAAACTGCAAGAAGACTTGCAGGTTGGACTGAAGACAGCACTGGTGTAGTCATCTTCAGACCATTTTCCTACAAACTTCTCAAATTTCTTTCACTTTAAAAGACAGTTTATCACCTTTTTCTTTTCTTGTTTTCTCTTCCCTCCCTCTCCCCCCCCTTTTTTTTTCTTTGGGAAAGGAGAGAGAAATTAACATTTAAATTAGGGGTGTTGAATTCTCCTTTTAAAAAGCGTTGGGTCTGAGAAATAATAAAGAAAATCAGTTTGACAATATCTGTGTAGTATGGTTGAGGGTCAGTGGAGTGATCTTAGTAGCCTGCAGTACTTGTACTGTAAACTTTCCAAAATGAGGATAATATTAGTGGAATTTAGGTTTATTTACGAGTTACGAGAAAGTACAGTGGCAAAATTCTTACTGTGATTTTCGAATAACATCTCGCTGTCAGGTGGTGATAGTACTTGGAGAAAATCACTATTAAACTGTATGTCAACACTCCTTGCTTCTCCAGCTGTATTTTTACTGTATTGGTGGTACGACAATACTGAGCAAAAGGATCCTGCTTCTGAAGCGGCAAATACACACCTCAGAGGTTTCCTTTAGCAAAAACTCTTCAAAATATCCTATTTGATATCAGGAAAGAAAATTCTTCAGTGATCTTGGTCTTTCTTGGTCTTTTGTTTTACTGCTTAATGAACCTGGATTAATTTCTTTCCCTCCCTGAGATATTCCTTAAGATTCGTTTATTTTTTCTATCCCCTATGCATGGGCAAAAATACCGCAATCCCAAACTGAACACTTTCACAGATTTCCTAAAAAGCTTTCTAAAAGCAGTCGTGCCTTTCCAAATCCCCACAAGTAGCTGCCTTCCCTCAGAAATACTCAAAACGCATAATTGGAGAAAAAAGGTAAGCAAGCAGGCAGGCTGCAAGTTAGGTCGTAGAAGTTGCGATTGGGTCACCAGTGAGGAGAAATAACGGGAATCCGTGGAGGAGGATGTCCGTGGAGCATGGCAGCCCCCGGCCGAGGCTGGGGCTGGGGCTGCCGTTGCAGTCAGTGCCTGAATGTCGGTCACTTCCAGCCGGGGAATCCCGGGGCCTGATCCAGTCCCCCTAAAACCATCCGGACCCAGCTCCTGAGTTTTGTCCCATGTCCTCTCTCCAGTGTCAGATGCGACGCGGTGGCCTGACCCCGCAGGTGCTCCCCGGGAGTGCGGAGCTCCCCGCCAGCCCACCCTCCCCTGCCGGTCCCAGCACCCCACAGGGGACCGCCTCCCCCACTGCCCGGCCATCCACCCTCTGCGGGATGGGGGAGACCTGAACCTGCTCAGCCCCCACGGCAGCGGAATGGCTGTCCTGAGTGGCAGGGCCGCAACCGGGGAAGAAGGGACCACCAACACAGGGTCCTATATGAGAAACTACCTGGTGTTGTCGGGGTGGGTGGGCGCATAGACGGGGGGATCCTGGGCTTCATCAAGTGCCGTTTGGCAACTAGTTTGGCTGATTAGGTTGATTTTCAAAGTAAGGGAAGCCAAAGCTTGACCTAGTTTTAATGGGCAGCCCCTCTGGGGCCTGAGGGGTGCGAGCTGCGGAGGCTCTGCCACAGCCGCGCCTTCTCGCCGCCTTTCCTCACAAAAGACTTCTCCCTGTTCGCAGGGAAAAAGCAGTTGTCTTCCACCGAGAACTCGAAGGGTTTTTTAAAGTAACTTTTCACAGTTCCGTTTGTCATCTCCAGAGAGGCACTGGAAAGCCCCCTAATCTGGGTGTTCTTGTTAATCGAGGCAGAGGGAACGCCGAAGTTTCCCATTCAAATGTTTTGTGGCTGTGCTTGCTGTGCAATGCCCAATAAGCAAAAGGACTCAGTTCCAGATGTTGCTCAGCTGTTTCACAGAATAGAAAAGGCGTCTCTGTACTAAGTTTTCTGCCTTTTCTTCTAATTTGTATTATTTTGCCTCCTATCACATAAGCCAAGCCCGATCACCTGTGAATTTTAGCTCTGAATTTCTTCCTCCATGCTTCCATCCATCCATCACTCATTTTTCACTTCTGAAGCGAATCCTTTACCCGTTAGACAACTCATGTGATACTAAAACTAGAAGGTACAAGACACCTCAGCTCACTGTTGACTGAATCTGGCGTGCAGCCGTGTGCCAGTGGAGGGAGATTCCCATTACCCAGCAAACGTCGGGAAATTATGATGGGATGTTCCCAACTAAATGACGCCATCACATATATTTATGCTGCAGTTACTATCCCCACCCTGTCAGATTTTTTTATAAAAGGTGAATGCTTTTATATATGCATTATTTGTTGTATGTCTTAACTTCTTATAGTTAAAGGAGATCAACAAGTATATCCCGGGGAGCAGAGAACTTTTTTTTAGCAAGAGACTCCGAGATTGACCCCTTTCATGAAAATAAATTTACCTTTCAACTGTAGCATCTTGTCTTATTCTACATCTAAGGCTACTGTAAGATGAATGGTAAAATCAGCCATCTAAATAGGAACCCACTGTAAAGATGAACACATGAATATATTATTTAGGCATTACGGAACGTCTAAAATCTGTTTGAGATGCACCAAAACGTTTAGTTCATCTACCTGGAGCTACCCATTTAATAGTGCAACGAAATAGCAAACTACTACCACATTGTACCAAATAGCTCATTCTGTCGCTCAATGTCTTTTGCGATAACGTCAGTTAATCTCTTTCCTTATCTTAAAATATATGTGTCTGTGGCACATTTATCGTGATGAGATTGTTCCGCTTATCTGGTGAGCTTTGGTGAGAAGATGTTGTTATATTTGTGAAAATCATGCAGGGCTTCCCTTTGAGTAGAGAACTCAGAGCAAAACGATTCGGAGACTACGTGTCGCTATGGTATGACCCAAAAGCTGATCTGCTAAATTGACATTTTGGATGGAGGGGCAGCAGAAACTTCCTCAGGCTTCCTAGAAAGTGAGAAACTGATAAGAACATTAACAGATTAAGTGCTTCGGAAGAGAGGGGGGAGGAAAAGCATGTTCTGCTCTAATTTCCCCATTCTTTCGACTATTCCACAAGCACATAAGTAATGCTGTGAAACCAGAGCAGGGAAAGTCTCCTTCTGGAAAACTCACTGCATAGCTATGTCCCTACCTCTTCGCCTTTATGGCAGTCAAACACACACCACTGAAAAGTTTGTTAGGCTAAACTCCACGTTTCCCTTGATCAGCTCTTAGTTTTTTATTTTCATTTTTCCTTAAATTTCAGTCTTCCTGAGCTATTTTCTGGAATCTGAGATTCACAGTTCTCTCCCAGAATTCTCCTTTTGACATATGCAGATTTCAGCTCCCTTGTAGTCGTGTATTTTAAACGGCATTTCCCATCGAATTTTCTTTCTCACTCTCATTCAAGGTAGAAAATGTAAGTGGTTACACTGTCCGATTGCCCAGGCACCTCAGTTTTTCTCCTTATTTCCTCCATTTCAACAGCAGGAGGAACCACACAGCCCGCACCTGCCCTGTGACAGAAAAGCAGTTTAGAGGAAGGTAGAATTGATAAGGCAAGGAAGCGCAGATAATGAAAAAAGTCCAAAGAAACCCTTTACCCAAGCAAAGCCACTGCCTCTCTTCTCCTACCAACAGGTAAACCAAAAGGTAATACGGAAAAAATAATCCGATCACTTGATCAAGTGATTAATCAAGATCTTTTCCAAAAGATAAAGATATTAATCCGTGTGTAAGGCACGAGGAGACCATGGTTAGGGTCTATGTAACTCTGATGCACTGCAGATGGTTTCAGATCCCCCAGTTTTCCTCACCGGGTAGGAATTGTGGTTTCGTATCACTATTTCATTGTTTTGAACTCCCATGTCTGAAGTTTTAGTCTTACCCCCAGCCTTGGGCTGCTCATGTTTGCAGCTCCAAGGCATAAGAGACTGCTGCTTCGTTCTGCTAATCTTATTAGGATTGAACTATCCGCTGTCCAACAGCTTTTGAAAGACAATATTTTTATACGCTATTTAAGCATTGGAGTAAAAAAAAAAAAAAAAAAAAAAAAAAAAAAAAAAAGGAAAGCTGAATTTAATACTTCTGAAATTTGTGCGAGACAATTTCGGGGTAGAAAATAAACCTCTCCCTACTTCCCCCGCACCCGTATCCCCCCCGTGGATAAATTATACTGCCCAAAATGTATGGTGCCTTTGTTAACCGCTAGTTCCTAGTTGCTATGGAGAGTTTTACGCCTTGATAAACTATATTTCACCTCCTCCCGGTGAAAGCTATTCTTTCCCTAAAGGCACACTTTGCGGGCTCCGGTGCTCCCCCACCCCTGGCCGGGTGCACCTCCACGGCCCACGCTGCTCTGCCCTGGCCCGAGGCAGTGTTTTCCCATTCCTCAGAGCCCCTCTCACTCTCCAGCACTTGCCCAATTGTTTGACCATGGCCAGATGCTCTCCTGCTTCTACTCGGTTTCATTGTCCCTTTTTGTTTTTTTAAGGTTTCTGAAGGACAGTCCCTCTATCTGAGACCCGCAGCTAACCGTGGCACACGTCTTCTCCAAATCAATGCGAGGTGCCCGGGCTGAAAGCGTGGACAATGGGATTTTACCGAGCATGAAGCATATTACCCCCAAACCCGTTCTGACAGGCCACGCTAAAGCACTTGAATGACTTTCTTGAAACGAGACTTTTCTGAAGGCTCCTCCCTTCAGGGAATTACACTGGCCGGGAAAGACAAGCATGAAACTGCACGGGTGCAACCGAAGGCTTTGAAAGTAGGGGAGGATTCTTTGTCTCAAGGCCCCACCACTTCCACCCCAAAGCCAAGGACCAGCTCACTTTCCCTGAGTGGTGGCTCCTCATTCCACAGCATCTCCAGGAAGTTTAAAAGAGGGATTTCTCTGATCCTTTCTCTTTGGAACCTCCAGACTTTCTGATGGCACATCTAGCACTGCAACTCAGTTCAGCCAGCTCCTACTGACTTCTGGCATATTCTACACAGGCATTGCCCAGTGTGTCCCAATTTTAGGCATGAGGCTTAGGAAGGACTTCCAGGTCGCCTGCTAGTACCCTTTATCATCTCAGGCTTGTGGCCACAGGAATGGGGGCTATACACTGTGATAGCAGAGTTCCTCAAGAGGCTCCCAGTTTGCTAATCTTCACTTTCACAGTTGCCTCCAGCAGCAGAATGGCTCTCTGCATGGAAAGGCCAAGGGGTTTTCCCTTCGAACTCTGCTCCTGAAAGCGTCCCTGCATCTCTACCTGCACACCAGGGGCCCGGGCTCCTTTGCCAGCTTCCCTTCTCTTAGGGGCTGCCCCTGTCTCACTGCTCCTCTTGACTCAGTTGAGGAACGGCGGGGCCGGGACCATCAGGCAGGCAAGGACCTGGGCGGCAGGTATGCATAATCCCCACTTTGTCTCCCGCCGCCCAGGGCAGCGGGGGTCGATTACCCCCAATCCCTCACTCCCCTGGCTGCAACTGGTTCCTATCCCGTCTGCCCTCCCCTCCGTGCCAGGCTCGGAGCCGTGCAAAACGTGTTCCTGTCACGTTTTCTGTTTTGTCTCCTCTGTCTTCTGACTTTACCTCTCCAAAAGCAGCTTTCAGCCAGTCTTGGATGTCCGACTTCCATTACCCTCACCATGTTGAACTACTTGCTCAGGCTTCAGTTTCTCCCCGAGAAAGAGGCACCCACTCTAACCACGACACGAACCCACGGAGACTAGCTCCATCTTGACGGATGTTCTCCAGTCCCGGCCTGCCGTCCCTGGCACCTCCCTCCCCAACACTGTGTGGTCCCCGTGGTGCAGGGGAGACGGAGGAGCAGCGGGGCGGGGACACACTGTTCCCCGAGAGGGGCCACCGGTGGCAGCAGGTGACTGGGGATTCCCTCGGAAGATGGGGGGGAGAGGCGGGCTTTTCCGACACCATCTGGTTTAGGTCCCTTTCGGATCGAAGTGCACAAAGGTGCTTGACGTTGGTAATGGAATAGCTCAGAGCGTCCTCGGTTTACCTGGTGCTGTGTTTTCCAGAAGAGAAGCCAAAATGACACTAGGTGGAAAGACCGCTTGCTTCCTCCTCCCCACCCCCAAAATATAGTGTGTTGTGTTCCCTTCCCCCGTGCAGTGTCTGCGTGTGGGGTGGGAGCAGCCCGGCGGAGTGACGGCGCCGGTACCCCGCGGGGGGCGGAGTGGAGGCCAAGGAGCCCACCCGCTACCGCCGGCTCGTCGGGGGGTGCCCCCCTTCCCCCCCCTCCCCCCCACCCCCGCCCCCGGTAGCCGTGCGGCAGATGGCCTGACGTCCGGGAGGGCGGCCTGAGCCCTCCCGCCGCTAAACGCGTGACTGGAGCCGGGCTTTGGTGTCGCCGGGAGCTCCGCGGCCCAGCCCCGGAGGGTCCCGTGTGTAGTTCAAGAGCGGCCTTTCCCGGCTGGCAGCAACGGGCTTGTTTTTCCCAGCTATCTTGGCCCGACCTCCCATACCCCCTTCCCCCTCAAGCCTGTGTCCCCTTCCTTCCCTTCCCCCCTGCTCCTCGGTGCGGCCAGGAGACGGGGCGCACGCAGCATCCTCCCCTCGGTCAGCTCCTGCAGCCCCCGACCTCCAGCTGGCAACTCTCCTTCCCAAATCCCCCAGCCTGTGGCCTCTTCCTCCTCTTCGGAGCCGGGAAGGGCCCCCCCCCCCCCCTCACCCTCCCGCTCTGTGGATGGGGCCCGGTTTCGCTGGCTGCCTGGCCGGCCGCTGCCTTGCAGCGGGAGCCGTCGGTGTTCCGCTGCGTGATTGTAAACGGGTTTGACTGGCCGTTGATCCCGGGGTCAGGACTCTCCTCACTAATCCCTCGCTCTCCAAACACCGTCCCCCCTCCTCCTCCCTGCGTTCTCCCTCCCTCTCTCTCTCTCCTCTCTCTCCACCTCCCCCGCCCCTTCCACCCTCATCTTCCTCTTGCATCATTTATCTGCACACACACACCCCGACGGCACTGGGGGCACCTCGCAAACACCCACCCACACCCCTCTAAAGACACTCCCCAGACCCACTGCTTCACTAACCGGGGGAGATACACACACGGTTGCTTAGCGAGGAGGGCCCTTTCCGCAAGATGAGCCCCCCCGAACACTCACTCGGACAGACAGACACACGGATACTCTGCCACTGCCCGCCCCCACGGGGCTGCCCCTTCTCGAGCTCCCCACGTGTTGTAGAGGGAAGGGGAGAGCTGAAGCTGCGGCAGGAGAGGGTAGAAAGTGTGAGGGAGACGGGACAGAAAAGGGCTGGGGGGGGGGTGGGGGTGGTGTCGGTGAGTCACAGGGAACATTGCGGGGCCCGGGAAAGGGTCGGCTCCCTGCCCAGGAGCGTGTCCCTCCAGCTAATGCGTCAAACCCACGGGAACCTGCCAGATCGCTTGTTTTAGCTGCGTTTTGCTTCGCAGCAACGCTCAGATTAGCCGTTTGGTTCTCAGCCGGGTGGGGTGATGTTGTGTGGGGGTTTTCTTAGTGTTTTTAAAAGACATATTTCCTTTCGTAGCAGATTCTGCATAAAACAAAATGCTGCACCCGCGTCAGGCGTCCCGGTGCCTCCGGCCTGATGCTGCTGCATGCAGTGCAGCTGGCAGGGAGGATCACCCCCCTTCCGCCCTGCCAGAGGCATCTCGGGGGCCTTCTTGACCAGGCCCCTCCGAAAGCTTTGGGGCTAAGCCGTCAGGACTCCCTGCGCAGACTTTTGGACTCGTCCCTCTTTTCTGTCTTCAGGGGCAATTTCATGTGTCCCCTCCCGAATATCATGGGTCATTTTCAGCCGTCCCGCTTCTCCCAGGGGCCAGGGGCAGTCCCATCGGTGCCTCCTCCCCCCCCATCCGGGCTCACTGCGGTGTGACTCCGATTGAGGGCGCGTAGGAGTGGAGCTGGAGGGAACGGCTTTTCCCCGGGGCCCAGCACCACTCCTACGAGCTCAGCGAGTCCCGCAGGGAAAAACGGAGGGGGCAGGGTGGGAGGGAGGGAGAGAGGAAAAAGAAAAAAAAATAAATAAAAATAGGGAGAATGGTGAGGAAAAGAGCTGTGGAGTTCAGCCAAGTTTGCGCTTTGGCTCCAAGTTTGGAGCGGATCAAACCTGTTATCGCGCTATGCCTCCTGTCCTCCTGGCTCCTCTGCCGCCGCCCCCCGCCCGGGATTGAGGGACCTGTAGGCAGAGCGGTGATCGGGAGTGTTAGGGGGGTGTCGGGGGTACTGACTCCAAGCCCCCTATTCCGCAGAGAGGACACCTCCGGCCCTCTCTCCTTCACCTTACTCCCCGGATTTTCCCTCCTTTCACTGACAACGACATGACTTTCTTTTTGATTAATTCTTCCGCATAGGTGATTTTAATAGCTCTGTCAATCATATTATAGGAGGAATATTTCATACAATTTTAGGTGTAATGTACTTAAACCATAAATCGCTTACACCTATTCTTAGCTTTGCATGTTCAATTATACTTCTATAAATAACCTGCACAGCAAAAAGGCCGAAGACCGAATTCTTTTACTGTACCTAAACCTAACTCGTTTGCCTAGCAAAGTTGCTTTAACTTTCTTTGTATGCCCGAAAGTGAATTTTAACTCGAATTAACCTAAACCGCCAAACCAGTAAATCACGAACAGCAAACATTTCTACCCTTATGGTGTTGGGGAATGCGGTGGCTTTTTTTTTTTTGGGGGGGGGGGGGGGGGGGGGTGGTAGGGTGGGCAAGGTTGGACAGAGGGGATTTATTTTGCTTTGAAAGGCAGTCTGAGAATATTCGAAACTTATTTGAATATAGCTGAGATAGGGTCCGTTTAATCCTCTTGCGTTGAAAGTGCAGGTATTCCTATTATTCCAGGCATAACGCCACTGAGGCGCTAAATCGTGAGGCGAAGAGGGAAAACTCGTTAAAAGGAGCTCATTTAGAAAGTCGGAATATTTCTCTCTTCAGCGCTTCCCCCTAGTATTTCTAGTGTTTTGGACTCATACAGCTGTTTATTTGCTTTTCTCCTTTGACTACCCCATTCTGCCTGTTCTATCAGTCTTTTGCAGCCACACAGAAACTCCTCGCAGGGATTTTTTCCTTCCGCATTGTCAGTAAATGTGATTTTCAATAGCTATGACCCTTAAAGAAAAGGCACGTAACGAGGTTGCATCAGATGTATATGCGTCTGCATGTGCACACTTACACACACACTCCGGCCATGATGCTATCTATAGTATGTATAGATATGTGTGAGTACGTACATACACGGCGGATAACGAGTTTCAAGAAACAGTTCAACAGGTGCTCAGCTTATCCTGTGTATTTAAAGGTACACCTATTAGTATTTTAAACTACACGTAGGACTGTGCTTGGCTGGAAGGGACCCACGCCACGGAAGGTTCCTCACAGGTTCCTGATTTCTGTCTGCACTATTTGTAAACTGAGGATTTCCAAAACGAGCCTGGGACTGTCTGAATCCGCACACACCTTGCCTTCACCAAGGGTGAATAGTAAAAAGAAAAAAAAAAGAAAAGAAAGAAAGAAAAAATAAACAAGGGAGGGGGTGTGTGCAATGGTGAAATTTTGGTTTGAAATCAATACAGTTTCCATGAAAATTTTGCCGTCATTTTAACGAAGTAGAGATTGAAACAAAATTATCAAAATGACACCTAAGAGTTCTATGAGGAAGTTGACATGCCAGCGTTACAGGTGAAGTGCAATCTCCAACACGGACCTAAATGGCTCTTTCATTAACCAAGTAACACTTCCCCCACTCCTGGGTGGACGAAGTACTCCTTCGCCAGCGCTAAAGGTGGTTCAAGCAGTCCCACAGCCTACTACCACCGACAGTACCGCCCTGGACGTGAAAAGTAGTTTTTCCGCTTTTGTTTAAGCAGTTACGACCGATTAAAAAATTTATTTGTTACAATACGATATTTCAACCCGGCGCTCAATGGTGTTATTACTATCAGCCGAAGTTTACAGCAAACTTTTAATTCCAGCATATCGAAATGTACCCATCAACAGCTGGGGGAGGGAGGGAGGGGGAAGGAGGAGGAGGATGATTAAATTAAATTTCAAAGCATGGATCAGCATTCTGCCATGACCAGACCCGCACCGTTCTGCTCGATGCCGCCGCAGCAGCGGCTGAAACGGGCGCTCTGCTCTCGGGGGTCGGGAGCGCTGCCCCGCCGCTCCCTGCTAGCCCCCCTCGGGATGCCCGGGAGGAACGGGGCTGCTTTTCGCGCTTGGGGTTTAGAGGTCGTTGGGTTTTTTTCGAGACGCTCAAACAGAAGCGCTTTCGCTTTTCATGGCGTTAATTAGAGGGGAAGTGGCGCGTCCGTCGGTACTTTCGCGTCCCCTGGGGCAGTCGGTGCCCCCCGGGCCGGCGGTATCCCGGCCGAGTGGCTGGCAAGGGGCAAGTTATGGCTCCGGGCAAGGTCCGGACCGCCAGCACGGCTCTGAAATCCACACAACGAACGTTCACGCCTAGGAAGAGTCATTCAGTAAGTTGCCTTACTTCGCAGTATGGAACGAGTGTTAAAATGATTCAGTTTTGCTCACTCCGGAGAGATACGGGTTAGGCAGGAGACATCAGCATTTACTAACAGATTACGCTTCGTTCTACTCGCCGCTCCAGTTAAAAACTTCCTCCCCGTATCCTAGGTTGACCTGCTGCATTTCCAGACATACCACAGTAAATACTACCTTGTTCTGCGGTAATTTTTTTTATATATATAAAATAAAAATATAACAGGTGACTTTTTCCGCTTTGAAATTTATTTAACTCAAAATTGAACGCATCCTTAGGATTTCTGTTTAGCAGAAAGGCTTTTTAAGTAAACTATATACACAATCTGAAATCCCTCGTAACGCCTAAATAAAAATATTCACAATGCATTTACAAGAAATGATACCAAAAAAGCCAAACAAAAACCCAAAAACCCAAAACAACAAACAAACAAACAAACAAAAAAACAACCCAAAGCAAACAGACAAACACAATAAAGTTTTACAAAATCCAGGAAAAACTCCAACAAGCTACCGGCCTCCAACTGGAAAAAAAAAAGTTGTATAAATAACGAAATTAATAAAAAAATTAACCCCAGAAAACAAAAACGCGAGAACATCTACGGAAAACTTTTAAGTGTTGTTTTGGGTTTGCCTTAGTACATGAGTAATAAATGAGAACTGTTTCCCCATCAATTTAGAGTTAATTAGGCAATAAAAAGCCCTCGCAAGAAGCCATCCGTGACCGAAATCGTACCGGTTCCGCGCGGTATAAAAGTTGGCGTCGCCTACAATAACTTTGTATGGTTATTATAGACAATTTTCGCCTTTTCGCCGTAGTATTTTTTCCCTTTCCCTTTCTAACTCCTCTTTGCAAATAAACGCTCTATGTCTCTTGGGTGAATGATAAATACTGTACAAAAAGTCTCGATAAAACACAGAAGTTCAGTCTAAAACTAGTTTCATAAACTAGTCCTTCTAAAAAAAAAAAGGTAAGTAAAGCAACCGTTACCTTTTTCTCTCTCGTTATTATTATTATTATTTATTATTATTATTACAAGAACATCAAAACATTTCTTTTCTGTACAAAAAGGAAGGAAGAAAGAAAAAAAACAAAACATAAAAGAAGAGGGACAGGGGACGGTGGGCGGCAAGGGGAGCAAGAGGCAAAAATAAGAGGGGGTATCCCGGGAGCGGGGCAGGGAGTAGGGACGGGACGCTGGCGGGCGGCCGGGACAGGAGCAGGCGGTTGCAGCGGCCAGGGCCGGTGGCCAGGCCGATGCCCGTCCCCGTGCTCTCATCCGCCACTCCCGGCGCCGATGCCGGAGGGCGGCGGGGTCTCAGATATGCGTCAAGGGGACGGTGCCATTCACCCCCGTACTGGCGCTCTGGTAGTGTTGGGGCAGAGAATGGAGCCTGCTCTGGGCGGCTGCTGCCGCAGGATCCCCGCCTTCTCCCGCCGGTAAGTACATGCTGATCATCTCCCGGAGGTCCCCGGGGCACGGAGCCCGCGAGTGCGAGGTGACGGGAGGGCTCACGCTGGGCTCCGACTTCACCAGAGAGCCCAGGGCGCCCAGCGCCCCCGAAGAGGCGGCCGCCGCCGCCGCCGCTGCCGCCGCCGCCGCCGCCGAGTTCTGGTGGGGCTGGGAGCCGTAGGGCAGGGCGCCGTAGCCCGAGGGTGAGGCGCTCATGTAGCCCTGAGAGTTGGAGATGGGGCTGTACTGCAGAGTGCCCATGTCGTAGCGGTGCATGGGCTGCGGGTTGTGCGGATGGTGCGGGTGGTGGGGGTGCGGATGGTGCGGGTGGCCCCCGCTGCCCGGGTGCTGGCCGTAGGCGAGCTGCGCCTCCTGCATCATCGCCGCTGCCGCCGCTGCCGCCGCCACCGAGCCCGGGTAGGCGCCGTTGGCCCAGCCGTTCATGTGAGCGTAGCCGCCGCCGGCCGTGCCGCCGGGACTCTCCAACCGCTGCCCGACGCCGCCAGGACTGACGCCGACGCCCATGCCCACACCGACGCCGGCCGGGCCTCCTCCGGCCGAGCCGGCGCTCAGCAGCCCCCCGGCCAGCGAGTACTTGTCCTTCTTAAGCAGGGTCTTGGTCTTCCGCCGGGGCCGGTATTTATAATCCGGGTGCTCCTTCATGTGCAGCGCCCGCAGCCGCTTCGCCTCGTCGATGAACGGTCTCTTTTCGGCCTCCGACATGACTTTCCACTCGGCCCCTAGGCGCTTGCTTATCTCCGAGTTGTGCATTTTGGGGTTCTCTTGGGCCATCTTTCGCCGCTGGCCCCGCGACCACACCATGAAGGCGTTCATGGGTCTCTTGACCCGGTCCTGGTTCGCTTTGTTCCCCCCTCCACCTCCGCCGCCGCCGCCGCCACCGCCGCCTCCACCACCTCCTCCCGCTCCGGTCTGCCCCGAGAGGTTCGTGGGGGCCTGGGCTCCGCCGGGGGAGTGCAAGTCCGTCTCCATCATCATGCTGTACATTCAAGTAGCTTTTTTATTTTCCACCGGCGCCAGGCGTGAAAAAGGAATCACACATAGAGAGAACGAAGCACGGGAGGACGGGGAGCCGAGCGAGGCGAAGCCCGTTCGTGTCGAGGTAGCGACCGCCGAGCAAAAAATAAATAAAAAAAAAAAAAAAAAAGGAAATGGAAAAAAAAAAAAAGGAGGAGAGGGAGGAGAGAGAGGAGGAGAAAACGGCGAGGAGAGCGATCGGAAAACTTTCTCCCCGCTGCAGGTTCCCGGCTTGGTGCGGGGGGGTCTGTGGTGGTGGCTGGTGGTGATGGGAGCCCTCCGCTGAGCCGCGCACCCCTCGGCTGGCGCTCTCCTTTGCCCCGCGCGGAGCTGCGGGTGCTGCGGGTGCGGCGGCTTGTTTGTTCTTTGAGAACTTGGAGGGAGAGAGGAGAGAGAGAGAAGGGAGGGAAGGGAGGGAGGGGAGGGAGCGTGTGTGACTTGCATCCGCCGATCGCAGGTGAACGGAGGAGAAGAGAGAGACGGGAGAACCCACCGCCGCACGGGAGGGGGCGGAAAAGAAGGGGGGGGGGGGGGAAGAAAAAAAGGGGAAAAGTATTTAAACGTAAATTAAAAAAAAAAAGCGGGAGGAGGATCGGTGGAGGGAGGGACGGGTAGAGGGAAGACGGGGGGGTGGGGGAAGGAGCCCAACCAAAACACGCGCCGAGCCGACGGCGGTAAGCACACAGTACTTCGCTGGCGGTGGCCGATCTCCCTCCCGCGGCCCGGACGGGACGGGACGGGGATGGAGATGGAGACTGCGATGGGATGGGACGGGACGGGAGAGGAGGAGGAGGAGGAGCCGCCGGGCGCGCGGTGCTGCGGCCATACAGCGCGCGCCTGAGCCCGCCTTAAATCGCCTTGGCGGCGGCCAATGGAGGAGCGACGGCGGGCGGCAATTTGCATGTGGCGCGCGCCGAGAGGTGACGTCCAGCGGGGCTGCGCCCGCGCCCGGGGCGAACAGTGAGGTCACGGGGCGCCCCGTCCCTCCCTCCCCGCCGCCCCCCGACGGCGCCCCCGGGTACACACACACACACACGCGGGACACTGGGCAATCCCGCCCGTCCCGCCGGGCATCGCTGGAGGGAGGCCTCGCACCGCGGGCTGCCCCGTGCCACCTGCGTGCCCGGCACTTAGACGGCCGTAGAGAGGAGTTTAGAGGCAGGCTGGGGCCCCTCGGGCTGCCCGCCCATGGCCCAGCTGCTCTCGTCGCTACCGCAGCAGTGAGAGAGGCATCTAAACGCACCGTTTGCCCAGGATTTGAGCCGTTCCGGAGTTCCCACCGGAGCTCTGCTGGCAGGCAGGAGCAGGCAGGGGCCTCTCCTCGGTGTTAAAGGTGCTGCTAGGCTGGGCCCAGGCCCTAGCAATGCTGGGCGCCGTCGTTATGCACTTAGTATTATAGGGGTGTAGAAGCATCTGAGACTAATGAAGGTATATGTTGTATTTGTATAAAGTATAGGAGCATGACTTCCCCCACCCCGAAAATATTAAAAGTCTGCCTTTGTACCCTGGCTGTCCTGTGACATTACAGTTATTTCATAGAGGGGACAAAACGTTCATAAATCCCCTCTGTAATCTTTAACCATTGCCGCAGGAATGGCCGGTCCGTCGCACACAAACCGCTGACCCCATCGCCTGTGGCCAGGTAGGGAAGGGGTGGCCCGGCATCCCTGCCCTTTTCCCGGTCCACAAGCATTCATTTTCCCTACCCTAGAGGCCACCCAGATTCCAGAGCCTGGAATCACCCCACCGACTGTCATCACCGGTCAGAAGTTTTCTGCGGGAGGAGCACAAAGCTCCAGCCTCAGGCACTGAGCTAGCATTAGATTTCTTTTAATGTATTCTCCTTTTTTTTTTTTTCCCCATTTCCAATGGATCGTCACGAAACAGCGATCTCATCACGATAACCCGGGTCTGCTGCGGAGAGGAAAGCACCTCTCCATTCCTGATGGCTGCAGGATGGGCCCGCTTTGGACCCTTCAGGATCAGACAGAATGCTGCTGAGAGCTTGGGTGTATGTGGGGATGATTTTGGAGGGACCCTTGCCCCCTCCAGTCGGCCCGAAGATCCCAGGTGGTGGGGGATCGCGCTGATATTTCGCTGTGCTGATGGGTTGCCACATCTGTAGGGGCAAAACAAACGAGGCCGATGTGATTGCTAAATGATGTATTAAAAATATAATTGGTTGGGGAGGGGAGAGAAGGTTGCTGCAGGAGGCGCCTTTCCACTTGAATGGCCAAACGAAGACATTAGGAGTAAAAACTGCTAGATAAATGACAGTGCTTGCACATCTTCCACGTTTCCCCCTGAATTTTGATACGGAGGTACCAGGAGGCCTTCTGGCAAATAAGTGGGACGAATCGGTGTGGGACAACTTTTCTCGGATGAGTCCCTCGTACCCTGAGAGCCCGTGGACTCCGCAAAAACCCAGGATCATCCCTGTGAATGGGGGATACATCCCTCTTCTCCCCACAAGGTCAGGGAGTTTGACCCTGCCCTTCCCGTCCCCGCTGCGAGGGGTAACGGCTCATCCACGCCCTCCACCTCGGAGGCTTGCCCCCACGCTGGGCTTTCGTTGCGGGGCTTCCTGCGCCCCGGGCAAATAAACACCAAGAGACCCTTCCCTCTCCTAAAAGCAGCCAAACCGCCATGAACTCGGTCCTTTGGGGTGAACAAACGCGGACGGGGAGCGGGAGGGGGAAGGTACTGTTGGTGTTACCTCCTTGCCTCTGCCCCGGGCGCACCCCTCTCCCCACGGCCGGAGGGTGTATATCGACAGGCGAAAGGAAGGGGGTAGGTTAAAACCCAGCTCAGGTTACAGAAAGGGGCTTTTCTTCCATGGTAAATTTGGTGCAGATTCCTACGTGCGGGACAGGGACAAGGTCAAGCACTTTCGTGACTGCCTTTTGGCAGAGGCGACAGTCCTGGAGGGGCTGGGGTGGTGCAGGCGGGGGCTGCGTCGGGAGAAAAAAAGTCCTTAGACTTTTCATAGAGGAAAGTGGAGTTCCGAACAGCCAGGAGTCGAGTGGTGGCGGCAATAAGTGGGGTCTCACGACACGGACAGCGGGGTGGGAGCCGTGTGTGCGTGGTGAACGCTGCGGAGAAGCCAAGGGGAGGAGGAGAGGACATCCTGCACTGGAAGCCTACCGGGGAGGGCTAAAGATCCGGCAAGAGCCCTCGCCGCTCCCCCGTACCCTCCGGGGCCGCTGGCAGGGCAGGTGCTCTCACGCCGGCCGGAGCGGTGAGTGCTGTCCCGGCCACTGCTCCCCCCTCCCCCCCCGGTACAAGCTGCTGCGGGAGGTACCCGAGGTGTCCCCGCCGAGCTCGGCCCCGAGAGGGAGGAGGGGGCAGGGGGGCTACGAGCCCGAACAGGGCGGCCCGGAGCAGGCGGCGATCGCCGTCTGCTGGCTGCCGCTGTGCCTCCTTCGTTCGCCCCGGGCTGGGAAGATGCCGTGGGGAGATGCTCGAGGTGGGGCGGAATGCTGGCTGATCCCTCGCCAACCCCGTCTGGAACGCGGGCCGGCAGGGAGGGGGGTGGGTGACTCTCAGCTTCGCTGGTCAGAGCGAAGTGGAAACCGGCCCCTGGGAGCCGTCACCCTGGCCAAAGCGAGCAACAGGGAAGGAGCAGGGAGGACAGGGAAGGAAGAGAGGGGAAGCCTATTGCTGCCTTAATGATTTGGCTACTCGGACATCACTTTTTTTAACACACACTGCTACCCAGCCGGGATGGGATGGAGGAAAAAGGGCTCAGGAATAAAGTCTACTGCTTTCTTTTCCAGCACTACCAACTATTCAGGCAGATCCTACAGCCCCAGTCCCAAATCAGCTACAGGCTCTTCGTGTGTTTTGTTGTCTTTTCCCAGCTTGCTGGGTAAAAGCATTTGGAGAATCTCTGGAGCTTTCGAGTAGGGGCTCACCCTGTGAACGGTACTCACACATATAATTCAAATTTCACAGCTGACCTGCTCTGAAAACCTCAATCAGCTTCTAATTGAAGGGAAAACAAAATATTGCTTCCCTACAGCAGAGCTAACGATTTAATCATTATATCAGACATTATAGCTTTTAATTAGGCTAATGCTGATACTGTATGGAAAGAGATAATTCAACACAGTTCTTGATGAATTCTGTAATTGGGTTAACGGAGGAGCAGTTGGGGGAAGAGACGTCAATATTCAAGCTGCGTTTATAGCCACCAGGTTTATGAATGGAAGGAAAGGGGGGTAAAAGGAAAGAGGGGGAAAGAAAAGGGCTAAAATCCCCTGACGAGAAATGTCTCCCCCATTCGCCCAGGAGAGCCGTGCCAACCAACGGGAAGCCTGAAGAGGAGAAAGGCTGTCCTGCCGCTGCGCCCGGGCCAGCCCGGGCTGCAGCAACACCAGAGGGACCCGAGCGGCAGCCCAGCTGTGGGACCTCGCTGCGGCTCTCCGGAGCAGCTCGGGGCTGGCATGGGGGTCTTGGCTCCCAGGCTGTTTTCCCTGTATCTCTCCCCCTCCCCACAACTGACGGGGTCTCCCACCGCCGCGCTGTGAACAGGCAGAGAACATTCTATGGGGGTGCCCCAGGGTAAAGGAGCGGGGCACGGAGGGAGCTGAGGGTGGGTACGAGACGGAGCCAAGAAGGTTTCTAAAGTCCTAAGGGGAGCAGGCAGGTACCCTCCTCTCCTGGGGCCGACTAGGACTCTGCGGCCAGGAGCCGCTCGCCTCACGGGCAGCGGAAGCGACATGGAGCCCAGGTGTATGCTTAGGACACTTCCATTTATTTATTTATTGTGCCAGATAAAAGGACTGCTGGAGCCATTTTTCTGAAGGAATTATGCATCACCGTCCCCCTTCCCCAGTATTGACATATCTCCCCTTTCCGAAGAGTTTGTCTATCCCAGCCCTTTTTGTTTTCGCTCCTTCCTTTCTAGTTTTTACCGGCTTGGAAAATGAGCTTTATATTTTCGTTGCGCCTAAAAGAAGTAGTATCGATCTCCCGCACGTTTGATCTCTGCGGCAGTAGGCGGCTGCCCCGACGCGGCAGCGGGTCCCTTCCTTCCCCCCTCCTCGTCCTTGCAGGATGCACCGAGTGCCCCCTCACCTTGGAAGGGGTCCGATTCTTCTCCCGGTGGGAGTTAGGAATCGGTAGAGAAAGCAGAATCGGGTCTTAACGAAGTTCTGCCAGCAGGAGCATCTTCTAAAATGTTTGTTTGTGTTACGCATTAGCTCAACTCTCCGCACAATACCATTCCGAAAGAGGAATATCCTGTATTGTGATCTGTCCTTGTCTTATTTTGTCAGTAATTATAGTAAAATTAAACGGGTCATTGATAACATTCCAATGACACAATCCCCTGTAATTAACAGGCTGAATACACCTTTTTACATTACAGGAAAGTTGTAATTTTCGAGTCTTTTCACATGTTTTATTTATTATTATTATTATTATCACTAAGGCACACGCCGGGAATACGTGCTAATCAGATGGCAAAATATCTCGCTGGAGATGAGGGCTTGCACTGTCTTATTTTCTAGGGTTTAGGGTATTCCATTTAAAGGGATGATCGAGAGCCCCTGTAGACGAAAAACATCTACCCAGCAATTTACTTTCTACCATAAGGGAAATATTTTGAAGCTATAGTTTTGTAAGGCTAAACTTCTAAAGGAAAGAATTAAAACAAGAGCTGCGGGGACGGACAGCTCGTCGAAGCGGTAGGACATGAGAGTTACTACGAAGTTAATCTTTAAAATTGCGCTGTCGAAATGTCAGTCACAAAAAAAAAAGAGCTTCACCAAGCCCAAATGCGGCATCCCATTTACAGGAGGGTGACCTGGCTGTTGAGGCTGTGCCACATCTCTTGGAGAAGCGGGCTTTAGGGAATAAGGGGATCTTTCTGGTTTGCACCCCCGTCAGTTATCCCCAAATTTCAAAAGCATCATTGAGGGCAAGTCAGAATGAATTTGTGTAAAAAATAAACTAGGAAAGAAAGAAATTAAATCACATAGGAGCTTCTGTCTTGCAGGCCATTCTGTTATTGCAAATTAGATTAGCTACACAGGCTTCAATATAAACATGACATGGGGTTCACAGGAGAGTGAAAGTATCATCCACTCCAATCTCTCCTTTCATTGAAACATTCCCACAAATTACATCTTCTCCTTTAATACACTTTTCAATGAGATTAAAACATCACTTTGACACGATTTCAAACCTTTTCAGTCACATCCAGAGCTTACTTCAGCAAACAGCAAACAAGGGTAAAACTGGAAACATATGAATAACCTCAGACCACTAGTCTGGAAATTAAAGGTACCCAGAGGAAATACATGATCCTCTTGCTCCATCCAGTGCAGCTTTCTGGCCATGGGAAGGGCGATAACGAACCCCAGGCAAGGAAGGGGGAAAACACGGGCTCCTTCCCACCAACCGGCTATACCGGAGGCGGGATCCAGTGGTTGTTTGCCTTCTGGAAAAGGAGTGATTTTCACAGATATGTTTGGGCTTTTATTCCACCAGATCACTGACAGATCCTTCACATTCCCTGTACACAGATTCCCTGGCACTCACCGGGATAACAACCTGGCTACTGACGCCTGTAGCAAATAGATCTTTCATAGCGCTATCGCTGGCAAACCTGAAAAAGGTGCCAGAGCGTTTATGTGAAGGGGGGGCCCGGCTATTCACAGACTGTCCTATTTAAGCAACAACAGCGCTCGCAACTTTACAGGGGTACGGCCAGCTGCAGCCCCTGGCCCACAGCCGGTGCGGGATGTAGTGTCCCCCTCGGCCCTATGAGACCCCTCCTCCCCGTCCGGGGGGGTCTTCCCGGATCCCCCTTGCCCGAGGGAGATGTATCAGCTTTAGCCTCAGGGGCTGGGTAGGCGGGTGGTCGGGGAGGGGGGAGGGGCGCAGCCTCTCGGGCCCGCAGCGGCTGCTCTGCCCCTCCGCTGGGCCGAGAGCGGGCAGCCGGGGATCTACCAAACGGTAGATTGCCATCTTACTGCCAGCTCGATACCGTACGTTTGGAGACAATTTGCACCCTCACTCCCCTTATTCATTCTTTCCATCCATCCATCCATCCATCCATCCATCCATCCATCCATCCATCCATCCATCCACACCCCTAGTCAACAAAGCTTTTCAAATAACAACCTTTTATGGCAGCCTGCGGGAATCAATGCGATAAAACGGGGTTTTAATGGGTTAATTGACTGGAGACGCTATCATGTTTAAACACCTGTTTCGGAAAAGAGATTCAGCCAAAACCCGTCCCCTCCCTGATCGATAGATGCGCAGCTTTGCTCCATTGCCTGTTGATCGACCCCAAACACCACCGGCAAATAAGAGAGGGAAAAATCCATTTCACTTTTTAAGCATCCCGATACTTTATGGCAATAGGTAGAATCTGTACAGCCACCTTGGAGCTGGGGAGGGAGAGTAAGATCCTGGGCTGGACCGGCCCAGGTCGCCCTAATCCCCGTGAGTTTCTTTCTGTCCGGACTTTACTAGGAGAGTCTGGGCAGAGCCTCCGTACAGAAGGATTCCAGCAGCTGTCACCTTCACAGGGGACCAGCTCCGGGGATCTCTCCATCCTGGAAGATGGAGCCGGGCTCACCGCGGCCGCGTTAGCAATGCTAAGAGCCCGTTTGAATGCTCTCTCCGAGGGGCAGAGATTAAGCAGGCATTAGTTATAGTAGCTGAGAGCTGCTCTACCTATTGATTTCCCCCTTTTTTGGCAGTATTGACACAGCCAAGCCCGCCGGTCAGTCACACCGAAATTGATTCTTTGACCAAGACACCTTTCACTAAATGGCACCCGCGCACCGACATGTTAATTCCTGAACATGGAGCAGAAGCGAGAGCTGAGAGCTAGGGAGGCAGCACCGGGGGCCGGGGTGTCCCCCGCCGCCCTCCCACCCCGGCTCCGGCCTTCGGTCTCCGCCCGGCCGCCGTTCCCCAGCCTCCGGCCCCGCGCTTCAGAACCCAGTGAGGCGTCTTTCCCTGGACGGCGGAGGGGGGCAGCCCAAAACACTGTCACCCTCTGAATTCCGCCCCCCCCCCCCATCCGTGTCACAGCCGATAACCCAGTGATTGCAAACGGCTCTTCCCTCGCAGCAAAAGTAACTCGGAAGCCCTCCCCTCGCCGGCTTCCCCTCCTCCCTTCCCAAGACAGGGCGAAGACCCCCTCAAAAGTTAGAGGCACACTTACAGTTGCTCTTCCAGCTCCAGCCTCCTCCCAACATCTCAGCTCAAGGGACAGCCTTATTATTAATATATTTTTGTTTTGGATTTGGGTTTGGGTTTTTTCTCCCTCGGCTCTAGCCTAGCTCACACCTTCCTCCGACAGAGCCCGGCCTCTCCTGCTCGCCCCTCGCCCAGTCGCAGCTTCCAGGCGGCTGTGCCCAAGCCACGAGTGCCCGGCGACACACGCACACTCACAGCCGCGCTCTCTCGCTCACTCACTCTCTCTCTCTCCCCCTCTCACACACATACACACATACACGCACACATCCTGCACGGGAGAGGGGGAGAGAGGGAGAGCGGGAGAGAGAGAAGAAAATGAAATTTATTATTGATAAGAAAAGACTTTAAAGACAATTTCAAGTTATTGTTTCGGTCTGGAGAGAAAAGGAAAAAAAAGGGGGGGGGGGAAAAGAAGAAAAAAAGAGAGGGGCTTTTTCTCCCCACCCCAACATAATGAAACGCCTTTTGTGTGGCACCGAACAATACCAAACAAGTATTCTAATAAATAGCCACTTTTTTGTTCCGTCGCGGCAGTGAATAGAATTGAGCAGTTGGTTTGAGAGCAGCTGGAGCTCCGAGCGGGGAGGTGGAGCCGGAGCCTTCCTCCTCTGTCTCTTCCCCTTTCCCTCTCTCACACGCACTTTCTCCTCTAACCTCGCCTTTCTCCCTTCCCGCTCCTGCTGGGCCACTCTCCCCTGCCCCTTTTCCCGGGAGACATGCCCCCGGGAAAGGAACAGTCACCCCAGGTGCTGTTGCCCGCACCTGGGCTCCCCCGGCCTCCTACCGCCCATCACCGTGGCCTCCCCGGCCGCTCCAGAACCCCTATCCCGGCCCCACCTCACACCCCCCGCCCTGTGCCCTGCCGGTTCCGGGCAGCTCGGAACAGCGGAGGCTCCGAGCCCTGCCAGACCCTCCTTTGTTGACAATAAACTTGGATTTCCCGGGGATGCTCAAACAACCCTCTCCGCCCTCTCCCCCCCCTTCCCTCCCATCCCTGCCTCCCCCCGCTTTTCCCGGGATGGATGTTAGCCCCTCTCTAGTCCGCCTCCTCCCGGGATCGCTGCGGAGGGTCCACACCTTCTCCGCCCCGTACCGCTAACCGCGATGACCTCCCCTTTCCTAGACAGCGCCGTTAGTTTTCCTCCCGCATCCTCCCTCCACCCCCCCGCCTTTAATATTCTTTTCCAGTCCCTTTCTATCAACATGACAACCGCTCTAGGAAAAAGAGAGTCGATAGAGGTTGTTAAAACGGACACAAATCAGCTAAAGATGCCCAGGTAAAGCTGAGAACAACCCGCTTTCTGCTCCGCTCCGGCTGTGGGAGGGTGTGTGTGCCCGTGTGTGTGGGAGGAGGGAGGTGTGCGGCAGGGGGGGGAAGGATGAGGAAAAGATCGGGGGGGCAGAAGGGGATAAAGGGGGGGGAGTTACCCGCTGCTGGAGCCAGCGATACCGGCCCGGTGACTGCCCTCGCCCTGCGCAGTGACCTGCCGCAGTAGCATTCCTACCGCCCGAGTGTGTTCTGTTATTGGGGGGGTGGATCTAGTCTTCATTCCAGAAATAAATTAATAACACCCCCCAACATTAACCTCCGATTCGTTTGACAGCTAAAGCCCTGCTGTCAGGGGCTGCGGAGAGCTCCCGAGGTTCCAACAGACCCCGGCAATCGCTGCAAAGACTTCTTTAGCACGGAGGGGTTACCTCGCCAGCTATTTCGCGCTGCTTACTCGCATATAATCATTAGAGACGTCAGAATAAAAAAGCAGTTAGCTTTTAAGTTTAAACCACCGTTGCCGTTCACAGACTCGTATTGTTGCGGGAGGGGGAGCGGGGGGAACGGACTGGCGCGTAGTAACCACCTGAATTAAATGTCACATCCTCATTAGCGGGGGCTAGAAGCGGGATCGCCTCAACCAAGGCATAGGGCTCCCCCCTCCATAGGTCCCTTGCACCCCTTTCCAGAGCTGCCCTTAGCTGGCGGCTACCGGAAGGACCCGGAGGTGGGGGCAGGACGGGGAACTGCCGCAGGGAGCCTTTGGTGTTCCCCCCAATCCGGAGCCCTTTCCCCAGGATCTGGGGCGTTCCTCCTTCTGCCCCGGAACATTTTACAACCCCCACCAGCTCCTTCTTTTTCTCCCCTTCCTTTCTAAGTGGATTTTTGTTCTCACTTCAATAACACGCCGTCTTTAATTAGCTGCAATATTAAGAAGCTCTGCTAACCGCCAGTGTTATCTGGGGTGTGCAGAGAGGAGGAACGCGGGGATCCAGGGCGATGCCCACCCGATGCGGTCGGCACTGACTCCTAGCCAGCAGCCGCCGCTCGCTTTTTTTGTATGGAAAACCGCAACATTTCGGAAAGCAGCTTTAAAACTTTGACTTATATTTTACATGCTAAATAACGGGGAGAATGGCGGCAGCATTACAGAAAGCTTCAACCCTGCAAATATTTGAATGGGGCTTTTTTGTAAAGTAGAGCAGCTGTCAGTCAGCTGGCTTTGACAGCCTGCCACAATTTTGTCATTTAATAGTGGGTGTTAGGCTAAGTGCAAAACACTCTGGCAAACAGATGTCAAACCTACATCTCATATAAATGGGGGTTGTAAAACTGAGTTTTAACCCACATATAGGGTTTTAAAAAGCGGTGCCAGTGTGTAAACTGTATACAAAATAGAGATACTGACAATCTCCCGTGTGGGCTTGTTATTTAAAGCAGTCTTATTTAGAGTTCTGACCTCCAAATTATGCTAGACCTTCCTACATTTCAACCAGAGGAATATGAGAATAGTGCTTGGGAAAGTCGGAATTAAGGACAAATATGATGGCTCATTCAAAGG
Organism: Melopsittacus undulatus; assembly: GCF_012275295.1. Lineage (NCBI taxonomy): Eukaryota > Metazoa > Chordata > Aves > Psittaciformes > Psittaculidae > Melopsittacus > Melopsittacus undulatus. Next base: position 59,595,781 of record NC_047528.1, on the reverse strand, counting down.
GGCTGATTGCCGTATATACTGGAAAACCCAGGACTCTTAATTTCCTCAGCTTGCAGCGGCTCTTCCGAATCTGAAGTGCAGGAAGGAAGGAAAGAGAAGGAGAAGAGAGGAGAGGAGAGCAGGGGAGGGGAGAGGAGAGGAAAGAAGAGGAGATGAGAGAAGAGGAGGGGAGAGGAGAGAGGAAGGAAGGCAGGGAAGGAAGGAGGAAGAGGAAAAGAAGGAAGGAACGGAGGAAGGAAGGAAGGAAGAGGAAAGGAAGGAAGGAAGGAAGGGAGGAAGAGGGAAGAAAGGAAGGGAGGAAGAGGGAAGGAAGTAAGGAAGGAAGGGAGCGAGGAAGAGGGAAGAAAGGGAGGGAGAGAGGGAGAGAGGGACAGAGTGAGGGAGGGAGGGAGGGAGGGAGGGAGGGAGGGAGGAAGGAAGGGGCAAGGAAATTAAGAGAAAAGGGAAAAGGGAAAAGTGAATGGAAGGGAAGGGAGGAGAATAGAGGTGAGGAGAAGAGAAAGGAAGAGGAAAGGGAAGAGGAAAGCGAAGGGAAGAGGGAGGAAAGGGAAGAGTCCGAGGTTTCAGAGACTGTTTTCTACATTGGGACCTGAGGAGTTTGTTGGAGGAGAAGGCAGCAGGGAAAGGAAAGACCACAAGTGCAGGAATCAGACAGGGGCACAAACACAGCTTCTGTAGGGTGTGTGAAGGACCGTGCTCAGACCTGCTGTGAAGAGCGGCAGGGACTACCTAGGACATGGCAAGAACGGGATTAGGAGCAGCAGAAGGAAAAAAATATTAGTCACGGTTAATTTCTTCCCGAGTTACTATTCAGTATATGAGCTGCTTTTCTTTCTGAACTTGCATTTCCAAGACCCACATCATCACCGAGATGTGATTTCCCTCTGTGCTTTGAGGGACCCCCCTGACAAATTTCCTTCAAACATTTAAAAAAATGTCATAAATATTTATACCAAAAATTGTTCATTGGCTCTGCTGGCTAGAAGGAAGCAAGAAGAGAAAAGATGGTAATTCATTGTTTGAATGATACTATATGGATGATATCAAATTCCCTAGAATAAGTCTGCACCCACATTATTTTTTTGGAAGCTTCCAAAACAAGTTGACATGAGGGGATTAAATAAAACATTTAATTTACAAGAATTGTTCATATTAATAATTAACCATGGTTTAGCCACATGCCCAGCTGATTTCCTCATCAAGGACTCAGTTGCAGTATTTGCACAGTCCTAGCTGATGTTAAATGCGTAGAGGAATACACACGGGAGGATTATTGATCCTATGCAGCTACTGCTGTCTGCTGTCTTGGAGTCCCATTTGACCCGAACTTGCCCCTTGCTCCCCTCCCAGGCCCCCAGAGCTCTGCTGCATGATTACAGCCTTTTCCTCTTCGCGGGTTTTTGTTCGATTACTGCTTTGAGGGGGCTTTCAACTCTTAATTTCACAGAATGAAGATGAATGCTCCCTAACCCTGCCTCAGGTGTTCAGAAAAGAGGGGGAGAAGGGACTGCAGGCATTCCCTTGCCTGATGCGATGGGGAGGTCCCCCCGCTCCCAGGGGATTTGAGGGGCAGGTAGGGGAAGTGGAACCAGAACATGGCTTCAGAGCCACCTCCAGCCTTTTCCAGGGTTCTTGGGGCAGCACAGCACACACACTGCTTCTGGGGCTGACCTGAAAGTTGCCACCTCAGAAATCCCAGATTAAAAATAATATTAATAAAATATATTTATTTCGATCTCGCTATATAATCTATATATATAGCTATATAATCTATATCTAGATCTGTATGTGTATCTGTCTATATATATCTATATCTAGATCTAATCTATATATCTATATCTACATCTACATCTATATCTATCTATATCTAATTTATCTCTAGACATACAGACATATATATACACACACATATAGGCATAGATATATAGATATATATATAGATATATAGTGGTGCCTAGAGCACTCCAGGCTGAGGGGACTGGAAACTCGTCAGGTCACCAAATCTCAGTCCTGAGGTAAGCTTTCTTCCACACCCTGATAACACCAACTATAGCCTGGTATTGGGTCAAATGAAGAAATGAGGTTTTTATTCTGGAACAATTGCCTCCGAGTTGTTCTAAGTCAGTAAATTTTAGCTGCAACTCTTGGTGTGCAGCAGTTTGTGAATACCCAGGGCTGGCTTTGAAGCTGGTGCCTGGCTCTAGAGTGGAGCTGTGGATAGTCTTTTTTCAATGCTCTCATGCAGAAAAATGCCTGTAGCTGTTATGCTATTTCTGCCTGCACAGAAATGCTATGGCAAAACCATAACCCTTGTTTGCAAACAAAAAAACAAACAAGAAATCTGGAAAAAGTATTTATTGATATTCTTGGGAGATACTAAAAAACTCCTCTTGCCACCTAAAACTGGACATTCTGTTATCTCTAATGTGATTGCTTTTTTACCAGTATACTGTGTATTTTATTACTTTCCAGTGTATACAAAACTGTCCTGTTTTCAGCATTCTGCCATGAAATGATTCCGAACCTCAGAAGCCAAAATCTAATTTACATAGATAAATACATTTTTTTTTCTCATATGCAGCAGTTTTATCAAATCTTGAAATTAAGACCAGTGACAACCTGACTGTCCTAAAATTGCTCTGAAATACAGATCAGCACTTTCTCCAATTGCAGTGTCATCAGAAATCCAGGCTCTCAACTTGTATTTATTTCCATATTTCAACCATTAATATTAGTATGTTTTTAGGGTGCAAATATTGCAGCACAAGTTCAAATGACAGAGCTGGGAAATTACTAAAATAACATTGGAAATAGAAATAAAGATGACTACAATTTTACTATTTGAGGATTAGATAGGGTTTCTGCTGTAGATAGGAAACACAAAGATTAATAAAATCGTGTCTTCCATGGGCTTGATTCCCCTGAATATGGTGGAATTATGCCTGATCTATGCTGGAGTGAAATCAGAGGGAAGCTACAAGACCTGTATATAAGCTATAAAGCAATAAAAATCAACAGGTGAAACCTAATTGCATTGCTGCACAGAACTCAGTATTTACCATATTTGTGTTAATTCTCTCTTTCCATTTAGAGAAGCAGACAGTAATCAAATTGTTTTCTTAGTGTTTCTTTTTTTTTTTTTTAGGTCTTAAATTTGCCTTCCCTTTGAATAAGGACTGAAGTCTGAACTGCTCAAGTGCAGAATTCATATTCCAAGAATGAGATGCATATCAGTCTTTCAAGTGGCTTGTGAGTAGGGATCAGGTCATCCCACTGCAACGTGATCCAGTCATTTGAAGAAATCATAAAAGTTGAAGATAGTGCTGTAAAATGGAGCGTGGCATAGCATCAGGCCTTGTGGCTCATCAAAGCCATATTGATGAATGAAGCTTTTAGATTAGTTTTAGACACTCTCTCATTACTGCCCACCAGAATGTACTATGGCTTTAAGAAGTCAGTTTCTTTCTGAGCATCCAAGCCCATCTACCAGAAGGTCTAACTTTTACTGTGATGGCAAAATTGTTTGCACATATTTCATATACATTTAACATTACATATTTGTATTTCCTGAGGGAGTTGATAGCACATTGTCCATTTGATGCCCTAGCTGTATATGCAAATAGAAGGTGTATATTTAGTTGTATTTAATGAGATGTTCCAGTGCTAGAGGAGTGCCTTCTCAGGTCACTGGGAGAAGACCATAATGACCCATGGCTTGCTGAGACTATGAAGCTATTCAAACCTTTCAGTTCCTCTTCCAGTGAAGACAATTTACTTTTGCTGGGCTCCTCAGTTGCACTACCAGAACTGCCACTGGTTTAAATCCCTTTTCTGTTACATTAGATCCATTTGTGCTCTCCAGTTGCTGCCTCAAGCTTCAACCAAGCATCCTGACACCCTTGATTGTCCCCACTCCAGAAATCCTTGGCTTTTGCCTGGGATGGACATTTCCTAGCCTTTGTGAGCCTTCTGCTCACAGGCAATATTGTCATGAGCCAATCTGAACTGAGAGCAATGGATTTACTCTTTGCTGCAGACCACAAAAGCAGTTCACACTCACTGAAACAGTGCCATCAACTGAAAGTTAACAACAATGAAGAAACAGCCCGAGGTCCCTGGGTGAGTACTTTAGACTTCAACATTTGTAGGGATCCAGGATATTAAGACACAGGATTCCCACTGCAATGAACAGAAGCTCTCCATTTGAGTTCCTGGATTTAAATCTCCCTGAGATGAAGTTGCGAGATGACTGGCTTAATTCCCTGAGGCTCCACTGAACCATAGATACACTGGCTACCATAACACATAGGAACTTCATAGAGGAATTATGAGTATGTATTTGCTAATACTTTTAAGGAGAGATAGAATAGTAACAAATGTGTTAAGGGTTGTTATTAATATCTAGCACCATGACAATCTCTGGGATGGGGAAGTAGGAATTAATGTTCAGAGTATCTGAGGAATGCTGCCGTGTGTGAAATTATCTCTGCTACTAATGTGATGACTGTCTAGTGGAGCTGTGGTTGCTGGGAATTCACACACTGATTTTATGGAGAGATAAAAGAGTGGAGTTTATATGGAATATAAACCCTTTTGAATAAAACAATCTGCATAAATGCTTTAAGAAAGCCTATAATTATGATAAAAATGTTGCTCAGAGTTAAAATTATGAAGCAATCAAAATTTATAAACAGTCTCTCATCGACTTTTAATCATACTTTCTCATATACAAACTGTAGAAACATATAGTAGCAATATATAACAATACGCATTTTATTTTCAGTAATTTAGGGTCCACATGCTCTTTAATCAGACAAAGCTCAGCTTGTGAAGCTCTGCAGGACTACCCTTTAACGTCAAAAAAAGCATAAAGGCTGCTGGTTTTATATACACTTAGCTGAGGCTTTATCCTGCTAGCAACTGAACACCCCTGGAGAGGTGCTGTGCACTCTCTGGGATAGATCCAAAGCCTTTGGGTGTCATATTCCTACTAAGAACCTCTGGATCAGGACCTCTACTCCCACTGCCTCCTCTGAAGATGCTCGCTCCATGCAACACAGGATCCGACCCACACCTCCCCTGAAATTCTCTTGTAGACACTGCTCTTCATTTGTGATTCATAAAGAGAACACTTAAATTATATGCATCATGTAGAACTTGGATGGCAAGAGATATTCAAAGGAAGGAATATTTGTAACGGGAACATTGCCAATTTGAATGGGAGCCTACCATGTCTATAAGCTCCATTGTTTCCTTTGAGCTGAACTAGCTGAACACATTCAGGATGCATTCTGATAGCAACATGCCTCCCTCTGCAAGTAGTAAAATTCACTGGTATTATTGTGTAATGAAAAATGTTATCACAGACAGGTCAAATTAATGAAATATTTATTTTAAACAGTACTGTGGGTGTGTTTTGGTTTTGTTTATATTTTTGTTTCTTTTTTTTTAATGCAGTATTACTAGATTCTCTTCTGAAATAGAATAGCATGCAGAATCTTCCAGCTGAATTCCTTATGAAAATGAGATCTTCTACTGAATTGACTGACACAGGTTTTATCGATAGGCTAACTGTTCAACTCTCCTTCATTATCAGAGTAAACAGCCTTTTCTGCTAAAACATTGATTCAACTGCTGCTTTCAGCTAGACATATTAATAAGGAATAACTGCAGCGAGTTTAACGAGGTTTACACCTTTCTAATGGAGTGTGAAATAATGACCATAAATACATCCTTTCAGTGCTCTCAAGGGGACAGACCCTTGCAGGACTTCCTATCGATTCCAGCTCTTTTCAGGTCCTCAGGAGGTCACCCACCTTTCCCTGACCAAAAGCCTGAAACAAAACTTGCCCAGAGGGTAGGTGGCAAGGAGGACTGGAGAAGTCTTCCGCAGTCTGTGAAGTGGGCTTTAGGAGATGTTAGTTTGTGGAGTGATGTATCCTGTGGTTCCCTCAAAGAAGTAGTGCTGTATATATATGAATTCTGCATGCTTGAAGGGGAAACACATTTTGGGCTTAAGAAAGTGAAATTTCAGCCTGATCCACTGCTAGATGATTTAGACAACAGTTTTTTTTAAAGGACAGAGAAGCACCTGTCTGATGTGAATTATCTGGTAGCATTGGAATATCAAGTAATGGTATTCCTGGATGTGCTTGTCATGATCCTACACAAGCAAGGTGGAACTTCCCTTTCCAGCCAAAAAAACCTCTCACTGTGATTCTGGGACTTTGAGATTTTGTGAGAGAAAGGCAGATTTTTTTTTCCTCCTTTTTACAGCCCAGTTTTCTCACTCTTGGTCCTGTTGGGGGTTTGCCCTCAGAGGGATGGGTAGAAGTTATTTTTTGTGATTAATAAGATGCTCTATTTAAAGAACTTTGCTATGAATTCACTGTATTTAACAGTCTATAATCACTGAATGTAAACAGCAAGCCTCACTATATGAGGGCCTAAAAATGTGGTTCTATTTCTCACAGCAGCGGAGATAGATGAATGTCATGAATGCTCTGCATAGGACAGAGGGCAAAAACACTACAACAAACCCAAAACAGACCTAAAGCATGAAACTCAACAGTCTGTATACTTACATTAGAATTATATTGAAAATTGGGAGCACAGACTACAACCTAGACTTCTTTTCGTTTTACAAACTGCAACATTTGTTTGAAAAGATCTAAAGCATAATTGCAAATTCAAATTTCCTCCCCATTCTTACATCGACATTTGTATTTTTCTCTTAACATCTCCCACATGTTAATGCAGCAGCTTCCTAGCCCTCTTGTTATACATCCCATTCAATGTAACAGTTTAGCAAATTCTCCAATTGTGTCGGTGTTCGCTTTCACAGACATGGAGAGCAATTTGATGTGTCCTTTTAATGAGTCATTTTCATGCAAGGAAGAAAACAGTGGTTGGGGAAGTTATTAAAGCTTTCTGCTCATTGATTTTAAGACTCTCTACTGAATCTATGTTGCTTAAAACCCAGCTTGTTTTGTTAGAGCGTTATTCAAACCATCTTTTCTTCTGAGTTTAAGGAACGCCAGCTTCCTTTTAGTCCTTTGTAGGGGCTGCAGATTTGTCACTGAATTGACTCTGTCACAGAACTGTGCAGTGAAATCCACGATTTCATTTAAAAAGTATTTAATTCTTGGGTTGCTAATGTTAACTGTCCAGATGTGAGGAGTATGCAAAATCATCTATGGATGGTAGGGCAGACAGAAGTCTACCAGGGGCAGGAGTTGTCTTAATCTGTAGCAGGCATTGCTTCTAAAACATAACGTGACAATATAAATGTAATTTTTTTTGAAGTTGTGCTCCTGATGATTTTTTCAGTGATGCATCTAATAAGTACACAAACCTACTTATCTTAGTTGAATGCTGAGGTGGACAAAGGGTGGTAGGCTTGAGAGAAAACTAATTCCACTGGATGATTTCTTCAGAGAAGCAAGGAATTTGGAGCCCAGAAAAATGACTGTGAGAAGAACAGATCTCCTGCATTGGCCACTGAAGTCACTGCAGTAGTCATCATAACCCTACCTATGATCACATGTGTTTTTCGCACCAAGGCTCTTTTGGGATTTCAATTATCTGACAAGTCTCTGAGAGATGGCACATACTGAGCTTTCAGGCAAGTAATAAGGTAGTGCCCAACCTCGGCTAGCATGGCCCACACAAGCAGGATCCCATAAGCTTTGGCAAGCTGGAGGGTCACAGGAAAGAGGCTACAGGTTTGAATGACTGTTTTTTTCCCCTCTGGACACACACAAAGCACATTGGTACAGCTCATTACTACAACGCAGTCTTGCAAAAGCATATTTTGTTGGAAGAAGGGACTGTTAGAAAGCAAAACCTATAAGACTCATGCAATTACATTTAAAAGCAAAAACATAGCTCAAATATATCTTTTTTTAACTAAACAAGAATTTTCTAAAAGCACAGATCACCCGTAATTTAGTTGAAATATAGGAGAAATTGGTAAATGAAGCTGCTAGTGAACATTATTTATAGAGCATGTATAGATATTACAGTGCATATGTATTTTCCAAAGTATGTAAATAAAATATCAATTATTTATTAAAATCCTGATTCAGTAAGGAAGCTTTATTTTTGTACAAAATTACATTGGCTGCACTTAAAGTCTCTGTATTAGAATGACAGAAGTCATTAATTGTGAAATCATAGAAGTCTTACTAAACAGTGAAAACACTGCAATACATGCTGAACCACCTAAACCAGCAATGAATTGTCTAAACAAAATAATTTGATACTGGCTGTTTTCCACATTTTAATTAGCAAGAGCAGATGGATGTTGCATAATCCTATTTAATGTCTGTGCTTGATACCTCCTGAATAGCTTAGCGATTAAGTTCATACCTTAGTGTGGCTAAATGCATTAGCTGAAAGCAAACCACTAACACCAAGATTCACTTTCTGACATGGATTTAATGCAAGCATGTTTCCTTCCACTGGTTTAACAGAGAAAAAGCCCTATTAACTTATAGCCTGTTGTCTGAAAAGATGCCCTGAGGTATTTTGTATAAATGAATATTGATGTCTCATGTGAATTTTTCCTCCCCAGCAGAGTTTCTTTGTAACAGAGATCTCAGTGCCCCCATTAGATAATCACCACTCTCAACAACATCCAGGCTAATCATGCAATTGATCACAGTAAATCAAAGATTTGGAAATTCTCCGAACAGCTGTCTGCAGCTAACCCTTTCTGTGCAATGGTCTGCTTTGGCCAGGTGTCTCCCAGAGGCAGATTTAGGAGAAGTGAGGGCAGATGTTGAGTGTGCAGCCCACCTGACCGCAGTGCTGGGTCCTGAGGTCCAGCAAGGGCTGGGACATCTCTCCTTCACCCCATCACTGGTCCTGTTGGAGGGAGCTGTTATTTGCCACAAAGCAATGAGCTCTCCAGTTCTGTTAATCACAGTGGCTGACAAGCTACTCATATACCTGTGAGCGACCTGAAAAACAAAAGCTCCAAACACTCATCAGTTCAGACTTAGTCAGAAACAGCGATTGTCCTGCCCTGCATACCTACTGGTAACCCTTTTTTCTTGTTATCTTTTCTCATTTTTTGATCCTCCACACAGGCTTGCTGTTTTCATTGAGGTTTCAATATGAGATACAATATGAGATATGGTATATGAGTTGGCATTTCAATCCCAATTTCTTATTTTATTTTTAATACTTAAAGAATGTTTTGCCTGGTGTCCATGTAAAAGGGCAGTGCTTTAAGTGTGTTCTTTGCCACATTAGGATACATATTTTAAGATGCTTAACTGTTTCTTCACATGAGAAAACCAACTTGCCAGTGGCTCAACAGAGGCATGAGCAGTTACTGGCAGACAAAATCAGTACTTTTACTTGGACAAATAAAAATTTACATAACCGTAACTTTTAAATGTTTCAAAATGCAGAAATGAACATAATGAAAAAAAATTGTAAGTGGTTACACAAGATTTTGAGAATTTTACTATTTCAGCTCAGTTGCTCTCTCTAACAAATCCCTAAAGCTACCACAAAAGAAAACTAATTATGTTATATATTATCTCTCCTGAAATACGTTTTATTACCAAAGTCTAGAACATCTATTGGGTAGCTTTCTGTGCATTTCATAATGTATTTTTCAAATCTTTAAGGGAAGGATGCATATTTCTGTTTATTGATATATTTATTGGGTGACAGAATGTATGGATACCAGTGATATCCATACATTCATTATGGATATCTTGTAAAAGAAAATGTCTGTGGGCAGCTGGTGGCAGGTGTGTCTTAAAACTGAAGTCCTTTCTGTGACTGGCAAAGTTACAAGAGGCTTGATTAACCTCTTTCTCCACCAAGTTGTGCCAGTCCTGACTTCCCAGTGATAAATAGCAATTAATTTTATGAACTGTGGATTCTTTGTAGAATGTAAGGTTACCCAAAGAATTGGTAAATGCTCCATCCCTGGAAGTGTTCAAGGCCAGGTTGGAGAGAGCCTTGGTTAAACATGGTCTAGGGTGAGGTGTCCCTGTCCATGTCAGGGGGGTCAGAACTAGATGATCACAAGATCATTTCAACCCAAGCTATTCTAAGACTCTATCTATCTCCCAAATCCTAAAATGGATGTTTTGGTCCTGATTAAACAGTCATTTCTTCTACAGAGCTCCTGCCGAATGCAAAACAGAGTTCAATGGGGGAAAACATAATATAAAAACTAAACGAGTGGATGATATGGAGTATACCAGAATACATCTATAATTTAGTATTCTCTTAAGGAGAAGGTGAACACCAGTATTAGTGCAATATACAAATTGTCCATGAGAGGTTTTTTTTTAGAGTTTTTGTTTTGTTTTTTTGTCTTTATCAGTTTCTGTTTGGGTATTTTATTTCAAGCAAACTCCATGCAGAAATGTAGAAAGATTGCTGTTATTCCACTTACATCTAACAAGTACCAGAAAAAAATACAAATGCATGCAGGGGTATTAGATTTATTATGGGAAACATTGTGCTTGTTAATGTTTTTCATGATATTTATTTAAAGACACTGAAATAAATACTAAGGCTCTTTGCACTGTAATTCTCTGATGTTCCTATGATAACGAAGAGTTTGCAATTCCTCCGAGCAGCCAGAAGTGTCAGAGGGGATGCTTGATATCCAGCACAGAGAAAGGAATCTTATTGAAAATATGGCCATTCTTAACCTCCATCTGTACTTCTTCCATCTCTCTCTCCACACCCAAAGACAGTTTATGTGTTAAGCTCTACATCTTAAAGCCAAAATGGGTATTTCCTAAAAATATGTGTGTCTTTAGGAGAACTATGGGTGTCTTTAGGAACTGAACACTACCTCACACCGAAAGCATTTTTTTGTCACTGTGGGTTGGAAATAAAAGCTGAAATCATCTTACGAGAATCAATGGCATATCTTAGAGAACACAGAAACTAAAACCATAGTCCAGGTAATGAATGGAATAACTTTAATTATGTTTGGTTTGGGTGTATGGACTCAGTAAATCTTACTTATATGAATGTGTTCTAAAGTTAATTATATACCATAATTTTAATATATATATATTAAAGGTACATTTTTGTCAGTCTTCTGTAAAGTCATTTAAGCATCCAAATGATTGAGCTGAGGCATAAAACTGTTGACATTAAAATAAGGTCTAATAAAGAGAACAGGGTAATTGCTGGAAGGTCAATGAAAAGAAAAGGAAGCAGATGGGGTTAATTTAACAGTAGCACTGCGAGCAATCCTGGGAAGTGAAATAGCTGCCAAAGAGTGGCTATTTGAATGACCTGCAATGAAGAAACTGAAAAATGGCATATCATTTTCTTATGTTCTCCCTTTTGTTCAGATACTCGGTATTGAGTTGGAAATAGTTCTGTGATTGAAAATACATCCAGCCAAACTGAGTGGGTTGCACCTTGCCAAAAACCTGCGTTCTTGAAGCCTGTATCTAAAGCTGGTGATCTGAAACCTCTGTAAAATCAATAGAAAGAAAGATTTTTTTCGAGTCCATGACCAATTTCTTCCTAAAGTATTTGTCTAAAATGAAGTTCTTTAGAACTACACCTATTTTTCTTCCCTGTATATGACTTGGAGATAACAACTTCAGATGCCGAGACCTAAGAATTAGATGATGTAAATTACACCAGAGGAACCTTTGATGCTGGAAAACCATCAGGGTAGGTGAAAACAGGTGAAGACCAGGGAATAACAGCCTGGAACACCTCCCAGCTGCTGCTACACCAGGTCTTCAGTGCAGAACCTCAAGTGTCCAGCAACACTACATAAACCTAGCAACTGCACCAGTTTTGTAGGCTATAGACAGGCTATATTCTGTGATCCTAGAGTTAGAAAGAGGAGTCTTGTTTCATGATCTTGTTTCTAGATCAAACCTGCTGTATGAACTACTAAATTTGCAATATGTATCAAATTAGTCTTGAAAGGAGAAATCCTCATGGACCAATATACTTCTACATTGTTTAGTGATGCATGGAGGAACCAGGGCAGGACCACAAAATTTTAGCCCTTAGAAGGCTTAGATTTGCCTTTACTGTTAACTCAAAGATACAGATCAAGCCATTATCTATAGCAAAGGCTGGTGATAGGCTCACTTGAAGAGAATCTGCTTCACAGTCTCCCAAACACTTTTAATTGTTTCTAAGTTGGGTTTTATAGGGGCTTACCTAGGAGTGTATTTGTCTTGTTGATTTTATTGTATTTCTCCTTTTGATTTAGGAAATGCACTGTAATGCTGTGCTTTGTACTCTGCACTTTTACCAAAAATACTCTTCCACCAGGATTTTCAGCTATTAGGGCATTTGAAATACTCAAGTTTTGTGCTCTCAATTCAACTCTGGTCACCAGCCTGTTTTCATGGGCTATGGTCATCAGCAAACAGGTAGTTGAAAGGGCAAGTGTTCAAATATATATTCATGCATTTATTGCGTGATCATACATTTGAAAAGGCTCTTTCGCAAGTACAAAATGGAAGGTTAGGCCTCTCTTCAGCTGAACAATGTGTCTCACTCCCCTCTATTCAGTACCTCTTTCTTTTGTACACGATTCTAGCTAATGTAAATCTCTAATACTCTGTAATGGCATACTAATCACAGAAAGCACCCCATCAAACCCCCAACACACAAGAAGCTTTGATATTCAGAATGCCATAAAACCCAACTCTCACCTTTTTTCTAACAATTTATTCTCCAGAGCTATCTTGGAGCATGATACCTCTTACTTTTTATTTTCTCTAGTGAACAAATACTTATAAATGTCATACTTTTGTAGGCTGACAGTAATGTCAGTTTATGTAAGTAAAGTTCCCCCTTCTTCTCTTCTACTTAAGAACACAGAGCAGATTCAGTTTTGGCATGTGTTTCATCAGAATTATGGTATCTTCACTCTATATCATGGTAGAAGTTATCTAGGAAGCTTGAACCATTTTTCACCTAGCTTATTTATTGCCTAACTAACTCCTTTATTTTGTTACCTTAATCCAACACTAATTCTGTTTCATGATCTAATCCCACAGAATGGTTATAATGCTGTTGCAAATTTAACCAGTTTTGGCAAGTATTGAACTCTTGATATGGGCATTGAAATTCTTCCAACTAAGTCTAAGAAATTTGAACTGACTTGACACTCTCCTGGGGCCAAAGAAGCTTTAAAAAAGTCTTCTGTGTAAAAATGACTGGTTTGTATCTCTTCTTGATATGTCAAATTTACTGGTAATCTGCTGAATCTTCACACTCTAGGCATTTATTCCCACATGGCATGGCAGCCTTGACTTTGTAAAAAGTCACTGAAAGGCCAACAAGGGTACTGCATGATGCAGTGGTTGCAAAATGAGAGTTTTCAATATGCTGATCCTAATGATCTCCTTTTTTTCCATCATGCAGGAGGACCATAAACACATGAAACAAGCCCACTACAAAGGACAGGTAGAAGAAAGCAAACACTCCTTCTCCAAGAGGACTTTCCAAGAATGTGTTCTGGTACAGACAAGTTTTTGCAGTAGTAATTTCAGTTACACAGAAATACCAATACGTCCATGACTTATGATGTGCAGGCCATGGATCTCATTGAATGTCTATATTTGTAGAGCACGTATCTATGTTCTTAGGTATAGGTTGATATTAATGTCAGAAAGAAAGGCAGAAATCCAGGAGTTATGCTTATATTATCAAATATTGACTCTGCAGGTCTCCAGGTAGTTTTCTCTGACAGTTCTTTGCATAAGACCATAGAAATAGGACGGCAAGGACAGCAGATGTCAAGGTCCCCACTTTACAGTGGAAAGTGGTAGAAAGAGACCATTACTATATCTGTTAGACATTTGGGCTCCTCTAAAAGCGAACACCTGTACAGCAAGGATAGACTTTTGCCTAATCAAAATGAAACCAGATTACTGGCTTGGAAAACTAATTATTATGTGTGTTTACTTAAACTGGAAGTGGGAAGAAACTGGTGTGGAGAAGCACTGAGGTCCTATTAAACCATCTGCTGGAGATTCAAAGATAACGGCACTTTTTAGAATTGGTAACTCCCAAGGATATAAGCTATTATAGTTATAGATAGATTAAGGAATACAAAAGTAACTCTCTAAAGCTCATGCAACAACAAAAATGCATGTGATATGGATAAGATCTTAGGGGAAGGTTGTATAAAATCACAGTATCAAATAAAGGAGCTAAATAAACTGGTATGTAGATAAAGATAAATTTCCTGTAAATGTCTGTGCACCATTACAGGAGGCCTAAGAACAAAAACCAGGTTGCCAGGCACTGGAGGAGAACCTATAATCTGCATCACTGAAGCACAGTGGAGTCACAAAACAGTGGGACACTACGTGTCATGCACAAAGCTGTATGGGGGGAACAGACCGTGACAGAGGAGGTGTGGGAGTGACCCTGCACCTGAAAGAAATCCGTAGATTATAATAAGCCAAAATTTCCAGATAGGAAGGATCACACAGCAGATCCTGCTTGAGTACAGACCTCTGCCTTCAGAACTGCTGTGTGGAAACCACCCCAGCTTTTACAGCAGGAGGAAGACTAGAATTAAAGCCTGAAACCAACGAGCACATCAATGGCTTCAGGTTTCTACTGCCTTTAAGGTGATCCTTAAGTAACCCTGAAGGTCCCAGGGTTATTTAAGGGGATCCCAGAATAACCCTGCCTGCTCTCTGATTTCTGAACCTGTAAGTGCAGGCTTTGGCACAGTAGGAGCAAGGTCTTGGTGCACCCAGACAGGCACGGCCCTGCTGACATCCCCAGCCTACACATGGAGCATCCCTAGGGATGGAAAGCTGGCAGGAAGTCCAGTGCTGTACACTTACAGCACTTGGGGTAGCATAGGCAGAAACTCTGAGTTTTATGGGATCAAAGAGCAAAGCTTATTCAGAGAGGAAAGAGGTAATGACACCCAAGTACAATAAAGAAACTGTCAAACTGTAGTTGCTAGTAGTGATCAATAACAACAGTAACAGCAATAATAATAATAGGTTAAATTAGCACACAGGTTATTCAATTATTGGTAACTTCAGTATACTTTTTCAGAATAGCTACTTCTAGAGAAAGAAAGAGTCTCTTCCAAATTGATCCTATCAGTTAAAATGTAATTCTTTCAGCTCTCCACACGGAAGGTGATGTGTTAATTACTACATAATGCTGGTGAAATAATCTGTAAATTTGTAACAGGAAACAAGAACTGCTGAGTTAAACTAAATGTTCCCATAACACACTGGCACAACAAAACAATGAGAACGGAAGCTGCCAGAATCCACAGGCAAAATCACCCTTATAGTATGAAGGAGATCTCAAATGAGGGGAAACCTGTGTCCTGGGAGAAATTTGCCATTTGGAATAGTGTTCAGCTGGTACCTTTGCTGCTTCTCTGTCTCAGCTTTCTGGCGAGGCTGGTAGATTTAACCTGAAGTTATTAATGTGAATAACTGATCAAACTCACATTTAAATTACATAGTATAGGAGAAACACACTGGCCCTGCTTTTCTACCATCATAATTTTAAAGGGTTTTAAAGGAGGAGGTTTAGAGGCAAATCAAAGAAAGGGTCTGTGTTTTCTTTATCGAGGTATCTGACAAGAGATAACTGTGTTACAGATGTATCTTCTGTAGACAGGAAGAAATCTTGCCTCTTCCCTAATAATTCTTTTCCAGCCAGTACTACTTATTTTTGGAGTAGTGTCAACTGATACAGTGAATGAGCAGGCACATATCATTGCCATGGCTTTTGAACTGATCAGCAAAAAGGATGGTCCACCTTCAAGCCCTCTGAATGGTTTTGGGGAAGACAGACAGTCATCTCATCTGAGTGTTACAAAGGTGTATATCAAGGAAGATTCATTGAAAGCAAAGCTCCTAAACCCCAAAGGCATTAGAGATGAAAAAGACTCAAGTTTGGTGTTCACAGTGTAGTAAAAGTGCTGGTACACGGCAGACTAGCTGCAGGGAGATGGTAGCTGTGTTGTAACCAGCTCTTCCACAAGCTTTCCCTGAGCCAGTTAGTTAGGTTATACATATTTTGCTCTGGATGACAGTATCATTATGGTCACAAAAGATAGTGAAAAATAAAAATAATCTGTAGCAGGAGAATTCTGATTTTGCTGTCAATATTACTGCAACAACAACATGGGACCTCAGCCTGAAACAAGGGCTTTTGGAAGCATATTGGAAGATGTTGTGGGCGCCACAGAGGACCTGATGGTCCCAGAATTATCCATGGGGCCCACCCTGTAATACAGATATATATACGTGCACTTAAGGGTATATATTCCTCTGCATCTTTTGCTAAATTGTAATTTACCAGCTTATACTCACACAGCAATGAGATTCTTCCTCTCTTGTATAGGCAACCTTTCTTAAATAAGCACATTAATAATATGAAGTTTGTTTCGTCTAGGTCATAAAATACTGAAAATAAGTAAGACAGAGCCTCAAATAAGATTTCTGGGGTTCTCCAATACACAACTCTCCACAAGCAACATCAGCAGTCCAGCAGTGTTGCATACCTTATTGCTGCTTTTCTAGGACTTCCCAGTTTTTAGGGAAGCCACTGGTTGGAATTATGAAAAGGCTTAAAAAAAGAGCATGTTGAACACATTTTAATTTGAAACTGCACAGTGCTTTGATGGGAAGATGTATTTAATGTTATAAAAGCAGGTAGATTATCTGACTGACATTACATTTCAGGACACTGAGTGTATTTTTCCAAAGGGATCTGTTCTTGGTTTGCTGGTTTCATGAAAGATTGAGGGCTTTGCTATGCACAACTTCCTTGGGGCAAAGGGAAGGTTAAAAACCTCCCACACTTCACCCTGAAAGGCTGGTGCTAGGTAGCAGTCTTGTGTCTAGACAATTCTACTGAGGTCCAGATTCAATTTAGACAATTTCGTTGAGGTTACACAGTTCTCTAGAGGTGCACACCACTCTGAGGTGGACACAAACGAAACTAACAGCAAAAGACCTGTAGAAACAAATTGTATTACTGTTATTTGGGCATAATAAATTCAACCAAGAATCTTATTATGGGAACATTGTCATCCTAGCCTCCCTTTTCAATCATCAGAGAAGAACAGGCACTTCCAAAAACTGATTCAGATGAAGAATGGTCTCACTTTTTCTTTGGAGGGTTCTTTTCTCTCTCAGTTACCTTCACAGAAAGCCTTGAACAACTCTGTTTCTAATTAGGCAACTATGATGCTACAGTCTCAGGTGCTTCTCATTGGGTGTGAGAAGTTCAGGGCTTAGGGCAGTATCTGGTTCACGTGTTTTTTGGTGCTTAATACAAATTCAAGCAGAGTTAAACACTACCGTCACTACAGTTTGTCAACCATGGCTGCTTGACTATATGAGTGCCTGTATTAAAAATTAACAGTAAAGAATACTTAAACAGCAGTGACAGCTGGGACCAAGCCTCAGGGCTCTCTCATGCCTGCCCTCACCAATGGGCTGCAAAATCAAGCTCCCTCTTGCCTATTCTCTCTCTGCTCTGTGGCCTCGCACAGTGAGCAGAATGAAGAACTTCTCTAGCTTGATGGGTAGGATAAGCTTTGAGGAAAAGGGAACTGCAGTTCAAACCTCTTCACTCTGAGAAAGGCTTAAAATTCATGTTTCCCACTTCTTATAAGAGTGTTCAAACAATGAAGTTATTCTGAAGTGGCTGCTGCCTCTTCCTCCTCCATCATTAGCTGCTTGCTCTCAAAGAGAGGACTCAACGCTCTGGATTTCAAGTGGATGAAGGTGATTGAGGTTCAACACTTGTTCAGATCTAAACTGAGAGGTTTCCCAGGTGACTGGAAGGTGGGAGCTTCAGTGACCTGCTCAGGCAGTGGAGAGAGGTAGGGTCCTAGCCACTTTGAATGATTTCAGAGGTGGCCACCTTTTCCCATCCATTGTATTTGGAATTGAGATGTCAACCTCAGACGCACTGAATAATCCTGCTGGGCCAGGGGCTGCCTAGAAGCACAGCAGCATCCAAGCTGAGCAGTTCCTGCTGGCAGTCTGAATATTACCTTCATTTCATTACACAGTTCTTAGGCATTTCCCTTCACCAGGTATCAAAGAAGTGATACTTCCGTGACAAATATCCATCACCTTCCATGATCTACCTCAGCAGCCTGGAATACAGGCTGCTTTAAGCAAAAGACCCCTGAAACATATTCAAGGTCATGAAGATAATTTTTTTTTTAACCTTCTTCATGATTTTCCTTCCATAAAGAGTCAGTATATTTGTGATCATGCCATAGAGCACACTGAGGAACTGGGAAACATATTCAGCACATACATACATACAGGTTTGTCAGCCAAGGCATGACATACTTTAGCCCATCCTTCAGCATAGCAATGAGCATAACAGGTAGATAAAGTGTGTTCACTCCACTATAAATAGCTAGTTGCATTAAGTATAACATTTACATTTACTTGTAGTTGTCTGAATTCAGAACTAAATTCGATGCACTACACTCGTGCCAGTAGATCCTCTATTCCCCCCCACTTAATTGCACTCTTTTTTGCTAGCTACTTTTCCTCTTTCAGTCCTCAGCATGCAAATTATGCCCACTTTCACATATTTTTCTGACCAATTTAGACCTAAAATTTATGCTGCTGTTCACGTCACTGCTGAAATTGGCTCAGAGCTTTCCAAGGGAGTTGCACTTGTTGACAGCAGGTATGAATATATTTCTTGGATTTGAATGCCTTCGCGTGAAAAAAAATGCAGAGCACTGTCAAAGCTGTGGCTGATATACTGCATAAATGTATAAAGTAAATAACCATACTTACAATGATGAATTCTAGTCTTAGACCCTAATAACCACCTTTTGCGGGTAATAAAGTTGCTGATCTTTTATGTGGAAAATATAAGCCCGGCACCCTAACATTTATGTACAAAAAAGCAAAAGTTGGTTATCAATACACTCACTTAAATCACAAAATTCAGCACATGGATAGGTGGTTAAAAGATTACCAATTACTGCAATATCATGATGGGTTCCTCCAGAGGGAACACGAAGAAGGAAATCTCCCAGGACAGCTTGAGTCTGAGAAGTAAGTTCTATTTTAGATACTTTTTTAGGCAGAAGGTGCTGAGTCTCCTTTCGTAGGATACTGATTTGGGGCTTTGTACAATATATCAACTGACCTGATACTGACCTTTGTCTGAACTGCAGCTGAACAATTTTCAAAGGTTCTGCTCACCAGAACAAAAGTAAACTGCAAAAGCATATCAGATACAAAGCACTGACCTCTCTAGACTGCTTTTTTCCCCTTTGTCTGCTATTTAAACAATTCAATTTGTAGTCTGAAAGACAGCTTACCCAGGCTAACCAATCCTCTGAATGAAATGCTAATGGTTTGGTCATATCATATAACATTTTAAAGACATTTTGCTCCTTAAAAATTGTAAAGATTTTCTACTTTGCTAGCAAATTACCTCAGAAATTATTTCTGCTGTACAAGAAACCAGCAAAGACCAAAATCCTTTACCACTGCAACTTTTTGGAATGAGACATTCAGTGCTTTGAGAGGCAAATACTGGGGATAAGAAATCAGTATAAATACCAGCAATGCATATGCACTTTTAGACACCCTGGCAGAAGACAGGTGGAATAAGGAGATGTAATTACTGTCATTATTCTTTGAAAGCAGGTAGTCTACAGTAGCCCTGAAAGCATGTTATTCTCTCTGTTGTTTCACATTGGGGTTTATTAAACATTTAGCTCTGATACAGCAAAATACTTAATAATGAGCATGGCTTAAAGAAATCTGGTGGGTGTTCATGACTGTAGCCACACTGCCCGTGTGGGTGTTGAGAGCATGAGTGCAGGAAGGTAGAAATCTGACTGCAGCACAAACAAACAGAACAAACTGGCCTTGAGAGCAAAGAAGATCTAGTAACATGTTATGCAATACACAGTTATCATCCAAATGAAAAGCAGGGCCCTGAGGAACTGCAGCCAATGTACTGCATTTTTGCTGCTCTTGGCACACAAGTTGCACAGCTTCACACCTCTATCTTAACTCTGAGACACCTAACTTTAACGTGAAGCACCTGCCTCTATGCTTCCCTGAAGCAGCACCTTAGACCTCTAGGAAGACATCACTGCTGAATCTGTCCAGAGGGCCGCGTGGTACCCTAATTCAAGGCCTGTTCCAAAAGTAAGCTTGCAGCATTTTAAAAAGCATAACAAAGTATTTTTAAAAAGCTAATTCTTCCTTCTGAAACTGTTTATCTGGGGGCCTCACAGAACTTGCTTAAAGTGAACTAGAAAAGAACCTAGGAATTTCTGAAATGGAAAAAAAGATACCCTTAAATGTGGATTTTCATTAAACTGACAGTCAGTCAATATATTGTACAAAGCTCCAAAATTAGTAACATTTTAATTTAGAAAAATGAAATAAAAAGGAATTTCAAAATAGGAAAATATTCACTGGAAATAATAAAAATGGGAAAAAAAATGAGAGATAATCTAAATTTCCCATCAAAACTCTACTCTAGAGAGCAGAGCTTTTCAGTGAAACACCAAATACAGTTCACTGTGAAAACACAATTAAAAACCTCCAGCAACTAACAGGCTTCATCCAGTCATTGTTTTCCAACAGGTTTTGACAGCCACCTAGCTGAATGAGCATCTAGAAGGCCCTGGACCCATTCTAGCAGACAGCAGCAACTATACCCATGGTAAACAGGTATGAGTAAGCATGTACACACGGGCTAATACCACAGCCCTGTTTATTATTTGCTGGTAGGTAGGAAAGAAAGGCAAAAAAAAAAAATTCTATTGAAGTAGCTGAAGGCATAGGGGCTGGTGCCAGAGCCAGTGTTCAAATGCTTGCAGCACTCTCTCTCCCTGTGCCTTGTGCTGAGCTGGTTTGATTCCTGATTGCTCTTTTCGTATTTAGGTTTTCTACAGAGTAGTCCAAGAGCTTAATGAATATATTGAATGTTGAGGTCAGAAGCAGGCTTAGAAAAGACCAAGGATCTTTGCACTCGCCACTGGGCAGAACAACCTCCCAGAGCCGCAAACAATTGCTCCAGTTCCCAGAAAATAATGCAGAGGCTTCCAGCTGCAGGTTTAAGAGGCTCTAAGGCCAATAAATCACCTGTGGTCCTGTGGTGTGTTGACCCTGGCTGTATGCCAGGTGCCCACCAAAGCTGCTCTATCACTCCCTCAGCTGTACAGGAGAGAGAAAATATAACAAAAGACTCATGGGTTGAGATAAGGTCTGGGGAGATCACTCACCAGTTACCAGTTACCATCATGGGTAAAATAGACTCCACTTGGGGAAAAAAATTAATTTGATTTATTACCAATCAAATCAGAGTAGGTTAATAACAAATTATACCAAAACACCTTCTCCCCACCCCTCCCTTCTTTCAGGGCTTATTACTTCCAATTTTCTCCACCTCCTTCCCTTTCAGCAGTACAGTGGGACAGGTAATGGGGGTTGTGGTCAGTTCATCATATATTGTCTCTCCCACTCCTTCCTCCTCAGGGGCAGGATTCCTCACACTCTTCTGCTGCTCTGGTGTGGTGTCCCTTTCACAAGGAAGAGTCCTCCATGAACTTCTCCAAGATAAGTCCTTCCTGCAGATTGCAGTTCTTCATGAACTGTTCCAGTGTGGGTCCCTCCCATTGGTGCAGTCCTTCAGGAGCAGGCTGCTCCAGTGTGGGTTCCCTGTGAGGTCACAAGTCCTGACAGTAGTGTGGGCTCCTTTCTCCATGGGGCCACAGGTCCTGCCAGGAGCCTGCTCCAGCATGGGCTTCCCAAAGGGTCACATTCTCCTTCAAGCATCCAATTGCTCTAGCGTGGGGTCCTCCATGGGCTGCAGGTGGAGATCTGCTCCACCATGGGCCTCCACGGGCTGCAGGGGCGCAGCCTGCCTCACCATGGTCTGCACCATGAGCTGCAGGGGAACCCCTGCTCTGGCACCTGGAGCACCTCCTCCTCTCCTGCTGCACTGACCTTAACTGTCTTCAGAGTTATTTCTATCACATGTTCTCACTCTTCTCTTTCCAGCTGCAGTTTTTCCCCCTTCTTAAATGCATCATCCCAGAGGTGCTGCCACTGTCACTGATGGGCTCAGAGTTGGCCAGCGGCACATCTGACTTGGAGCCAGCCGGCATTGACTCCACCAGATATGGGGGAAGCTTCTTACAGCTCCTTGAAGAAGCCACTCTAGTAGTTCCCCTGCTATCAAAACCTGGCCATGCAAACCCAACAGAGGTCCTCAGGAAGAACAGACCCCACCCCTCTAGTAAACAGTTCAGCTATTTATTGCCCTAAACAGTTTGTTTCTATTTGTATTGAGAAGAGTTTTTACTAAAAAGAGTTTTTATTGGGAAGAGTCAGAAAACAGTGTAGGGTTGGGAAAGAGGAAGAGAAATGAAGTTAGAGGTAGTATTCAAGGTCACTGTTCTGGGAGGTACAGTGAGACACAGAGGTCTCTATGTAGAGGGTGTTGCTACTGAGGAAGAAGCAGAGAACCCATGAAAGTGTATGGGTAGTAAACTGGTAAGACCATTTGCATCCAAAAGTGATGCAAATCCTAACCACAGTAAATGGACCCTGAAGAACTGAGAGGTTTGTGGGTTACACCCTTTAGTGTTCATTTTATGGAGGAGAACACCACGTAGCAAGTGGGTATCCAAAGTTTCATGTATTTTTGAGAACAGTTATGCAAATTATGCAGTGTTGCTACATTTTTTGCACCAGAAGCCCAGCATAACAGAGACCTTGTTGAACCTGGACCAGTGCATAAGCAGGCCATTTAGGTGCATATTGTTTAGGTGCACATCCCAAACACTAGGTAAATAACATTTGACACGGAGATTCCACTACAGAACAGAGCAAGTTTTCTCGCTCACTCTTTGCAGAAGGTGAGGACCCAATGCACAACGAAGTAATGACTCTGTATAAACTAAATTGACATAAAACAACGAAAAAGGCAGCAGTACAAGTTGATACGGATCAGAAAAACTTAGCTGCAAGAAGGCAGCAACTTCTTAGTCCAAGTCTCTGACCTGGTGATTCTGATCCATATACATGATGGAAAAAGAGCACATGCCTTTGTGTTCAGTTCATCACTGTTAGGTACTCATTAGTATGAGTGTGAGTAAGAACTTGCTGTTGAGTTTCATTATAACAAGCCTTCGAAGGCATCTTAAAATAAATTCTCAGTACATCACCGTAGATTCTGATAGCTCACCTGCAGAGGCATGATACCGTGTCATATGACACAGAACAGAAAATGACAGAAGATGAGCACTGATCCATTAAACAGATCATTCCTGACAGGGCATGACATTATGGAAGTCTTTTAAAGAGCAAAATCATGTAATAACATCTAATTAATTGGTCTGAAACAAAAGACTGACAAAATAGGGTTGCAGCTAAGCACAATCTTTGGTTATCCACACTACTGGAATCTAGCATTACTCACTGGTCAGATAAGACCAACAGCACCACTCTGGAGAGAGAAAATCAAGGACAGTATCTCAGTAAGTAGCAGCTGGATCCAGTGTTTCAAGTGACACCCATATTCTGTGATCACAGGGACATAACAGCAAGGATCACCCATTTATAATGTACAGGAACAAGAAAGCATCACAGAGACAGTTAAATCCTGGATAGGTTTACTTGTAACTGTGGACACTTCTCTAAATTTAAAAATGTCCTCTATCAATCCACTTGACCTCAGGACCACATTCAGGACATCGACTTCAAGAAAGTTATTTAAGCATCAAAATGCCAGATCCTAAAAAGGTGGTTCAGGGCACACAAAGCTGGCAGTGGGGGAGGTCAGCATCTTCAATGATCAAACAGTGCACTGGCCTATGGTGCAGGTCACAGCTCACTGACAGAAAACACAAAGCAGCAGATTGCACCTGAAGCAACACATCGTTCTGAGTGGGAGCACTGTGGCCCTATTTGGAGCTGCTGTGTGGAGAGGATATAAATTCTACTGTCAAACTTATGCCTGCTCTTTTCCTGGTACAGGACACCCTCAGAAATGCCAAGGTACTAGGAAAAGACACAGAGGGAGCTCAGGCCATCTTGATCTAGATCCCTAAAGTGCAGCCTTGTGTCAGGCACCTGTGCCTTGATTTTTATGCAATCCTGGGATAGAAATGAAGAAAAGCCAGAAACTGGTGAGGCTGGCAAGGGGTTACTTTCATCTTGCCTGGTGGAAGCAAGATGAAAACTGCAGATGTAAGAGGAAGGTATTCAAAGAGCTGGAGGAGCAACGCATTGGCAAAGCTCCTGCAGGAGGTGTCTGAGAGAGCGAAAGAGATGGCAACAATTAAGGGAGCTGTGGCGGCAGGAGTAGGCAGAGGATTTGTCTTGATGATTTAGGAGACAAAGGCGATGGTAAGATATTTATAGAGGCAAGCAGGGCTGGAGAAGGTATTTTCAAAATAGAGGTTGCAAGAACAAGGTTACTGTGCTTGTGTCTCTGCCACTGAGTCATTGTGACAATTTCCTCATCTGTAAAACTGAGATAATAATACTTACCTATCTTACAGAGGGAGGGGAGTGTGTTGTGAGGATTAATTAGCTAAGGTTTGTACAGCACTTTGAACATGTAGAGAGCGATATAAGTGCTCAGTACCAAGATTATTATTAATATGGAAGAAATAAGCCAGGGTGGGGGTGGAGAGCAAGTGAGCAAGCTTTTAAAAGATAAGAGGAAGGAAGGAGCAAGAGGTTGACAGAGAATAGGAAGGGATGGGATTAAGGGACAGTTTCTTAAATTAGAGGTAAACACGGGGAGACTTTATCGAAAGCTTAAATGAAGAAAGTGTTAGGAGCAGAGCTCTACTGGAGGCCTATGAGCTCTTATATTATTCTCCTCTCATTTTCTCTTGTTTTGTCAGCTTTACACCACACTGTGGGATTTTATTGTCTTCCCATAAGTCTTTATCTGGAACAATGACTGCAAGTAAAATACATGCAAGCTGTCAAACCTGAGCTTTAGCTCTGGCATTACAACTCCCACTAAATCAATGAACTGGGGGTCTGAAACCAGAACATAAGAAATAAGCAGCTTCCTATTTGTGTTATTTCAGAAACCCTATCTCCTTCCTCCCTGGTAAAATCACAAGAAGGAAAATCAGCCTCCCTCCTAACACTACTGTTAAAGATAAAAAGCCCCAGTATTTTCAGCAGATCTACAAAATACAAAACTAAGTCCTTTTTTATCTCCTTTAAATGAGGCAAAGCAGATGAGGGTACCCTATTGGCCAAGGGATTGTGACAAGTTGTTCAAGACTGGAAATTTTAAATAGAGTGGATGTTGATTAAACATGGAACAATTCCAGGATGTTCTATGGTCTGCTATTCCGACGCAGTACGCAATTGTAGCGGTCATTCTAACTTTCTTATCTGTAAATTTATAATGGAAAACTATTTCTCTCTGCCAGATTCCCAGTTGCTATTTTGGGACAGACAAATCATAAAATAAATTGTTCTGAGTTCTACCCAGAATAATCAGACAAAACATTTCGATATACACCCTCTGCTCACCCAACAAAGGAGATACAGTGCAAAAAGTTTTAACTAAGATAGGTAAAACAGACTTCAAAGTCAGTGCACCTTACAAAGCTTATTTCAGCCTAATAAAAACAATGAGATACTGAACCAGGTTCTTTTTCTTACAGACCCATGTGTCCTCAGTTCTTCTTTGGGGATCATAGATTAAAGCTAGGGTGGTTCTATGTGTATCTTTTGATTCCCTTGGTAGTAACAGCACTGAAATGACCTTTTAGCTTATAGCCAGATTCACTTCTTTGTATAGCTGACTCCACACATGTGATCCTATTTATAAGCATAAGGAGACACAACTTTAAGGAAGTAGCTCACTTTTCTGCTGTGCCCAGGTCTTGTGAATCAGTGATCACTAGCACAATAAATCTTTGCTTACCAAGGTGGGTACGTGAAGCAGAGAGAGTCTTTTTTATAAAGCTAAGTATTTCTGAAAAGTAAGTCTAAAAGCCCAAATATGTTTTCCATTTGCAGTGGCACCTGATGCTGACAGCTGGCAGGTGAGGTGTCTGAAAAAGCCCGAGAATTCACCTTCTGACAGTGAAGATCCCTGCACACTCTCAATCTGGTTGTCTACAATCTGATGGCTGCTTACATTTGAAAATAAGGTCCTAATGTAGCAGAAAATATCAGAATTTTATGCTGGAGCAATTACACATTTATCCTTGGAATGTAATGAAATCCAGTAAAGCACAAAAAAGGGAAGCACTTTGGAGTCTGTGAAGTCTCCTGAGAACAGTATGAAAACATCTTGCACAGTTGTACTGACAGGGTTATATGCACATTTACTCCAGTTTATTTTTGTGACTTCCTTGGCTTTTTGGGTCCAGGTTTTTAACAATTTTCTGTCATAATAAGTGATATACTTCAAATTGTTTGCTTTTAGCAAGGTCATGCTCTGTCTTTCTTACATGAATAGAACAAAACTCTTGCAATATTTAAATAATCAAGCAAACAAAATGTCTAGCAGCAACAAGAAGGTGGGGGTGCCCTGGCTGTGTAGCATAAATGAACACAGAGGCTCATTAATAAGTTTGCACACACTCCAAGAAAGGTGTCCTCTTCCAGTAACTCTAGTCATAGCTTATCACTACCCATGTCAGACTTACTCATTCAGAAATGGATCAATATTGTCAGTCTCTTAGGCAGTGGTTTGCATGAGAGACAGCGTACCCTTTCTTGGGTGGAGTGTGTTTTGCTGCCCTATCTTGAAGAACAGCAGATCTGTGTGGATAAAAATGGCAGTGTGGTGCTCTCCTATTCCTTCCCTTCCCTCCCCTTGGGCTGAGGAAGGCAATGTTCCTTACACAGGTTAATTTTTTTTTCAGAGGAACTGCCAGCTTGCCTACCCAAGCATTGTTTCAGCCCTCAGACCCCCATTCTTTACTTACACCTTCATTTTGCTGTTGCATACCCCTTATTCTGTTACTTTAATGAGTCTAACGCCTAAAGAGCAATTAGCAGCCATGCTAATTTTTGCAAAGGGGGCTTGCTATTATTATTAATGCTGTCAGGTCCATCAATCCATATTAGGGGTTTATAATGTCTGCACAGCATTTCAATGACAAAATGCAATCCAGAGAGTGTTTTCTGGACATTATAAAATCTGCACAGTGCTTCAAAGACATTGTGATGTCTGGGAGAGGCTCTTCCAACAACTGAAGTTTTAAAAAGCACTACATTTTTTTAAAAGAGGCCAGGAATTCATGAAGGTAATCCAGAGTAAGAATTCTTGGTGAGATCTTGCAAGTAAAAAATTGAGGGTTTGTCCACGTGAGGAAATTAACTGGCAGAACTATGGCAGTATAATTATAATGCTGCAGCAGCTACTGCTTGTGTAACTCTCTGTGTTCTTACACAGACACTATTCTGGAATAAAAGTCTCTTTTTTTGTCAGTAGACCTTACACTGCTTTGGAACTGACATAAACTCATTCTGCCTCATAATCATTCGGCCCCCTACTACTGAAATCAGCCTTCCATTTTCTCTTTTGTGCAAATGCCCCTTCACCAAATTACACTTTCGCAGCACAACCAATGACTACAGAAAATGTCTGTAACTACTAATTATAGGCAAAAAAAAAAAATCCCACAACAAAGAAGCTGACATGGTAAGGGAGTGTGTGCAAAAGAGTGACAAAAGGCCAGAGCCAAGGCTACCATGTGTGATGTACAGTAGCAAGGGGAGTGGTTAAGGTGATTTCTGAACAAGAAGAGGAATTACTGTGCTCTGTTGAATGATCTGAATCCCCTTTCTGTACTTTTTGGGGGCTTTGCCAGTTTATTGTGTGTAGCACTTGCAACAAAGTTTTGTGCAGTGATTTAAAGGAAAAGCAACCCATGGTTTAGACAGAAAGCTAAGGCAGCTCATTACAGCGCCTTCAGTGAGTGAATTTCAATTGACTTTCAACTTAGTATTTCAGGAAACTTGAAGAGAAAATGGATTGAAGTATTTACAGTGCATATAAATCACAATAAATATGGGAACACTTTCAGTTATCTACTTGATGATAGTAAGAAGAAACAGTATTAAGCTGGAAGCTTAAACATTTAATATGGGATAATGTAGAAGCAGGTTTGGTTTAAATGAGGATCTGATATTGTAATAACCAAACAAAAATGGAACTTGAGTGGTTTATACATGTTATCAGAACTCTTCAGTTGAATGGAGGTCTTAGTAAGCGGATATACTTTTAATGTAAACTGTACAGTTTTCTGATAAATGTTTAACACTAAACTTACTTAAATTTCTAATAAAAACCTACTTCATCTACATGAAGTAGTTCGAGTCGCTTTTACTGTATGTTAAGGAAACAATTTATATTGTATTGGATATCAAAGAAACCTGTTTAATAAAAAGTGGGAGTCTGAGTCACATAAATCATAAAATGTGAGTCAGTGTGACATAAATAAAAGATTCTGACTCACTAGATGAAACTGTCCACAATAACTGTACAAACTGGTCCATCAGTGCACACCTGCCTGGAAAGTACACAAGCCCATAGGCTCCATCCTGCAGACATTACTTTAACTCAAAGCTTTTTTAATTTCAAAATTTGTAGTCCCAAACTTTGTATGCTTGTCAGAAACAGGATAATGAAAACGAAATGCCATATCTAAAGAAAACACCCACAAATAGTCATGTTTTAAGTGATCTTCCTTTTGACAGGTTTTTAGGCTTATATACTTTTTCTTCTAAAAATGTTCAAATAATTAAGTACATTGGTAAGAATATAATCAGTCAGGACTGTTTAAATATATATTGCAGAATATTCACTAGAAGTGAGTTCTTGGTAAGCAGAAGTTCACTTTTTCCTAAATCCTTCCCTCTTCCTGGAAGGGACAAGAGAAAGATTTATCTGTTGTGACAGGACAGAGAAACACAGTGCATGAGCCATGTGTCTGAACACAGGAAGTTGAATTCTGAATTAGAAAAGGGCCTGAGCCAAACTCCAAAGAATAAATAGTAGCATCTAGTCACACTTCCTGTCATATCTCCCTCTTCTTGTCTGGAGAAAACAAGCAGGACTGAAGCTGGTAGTGGAAATGAGTAGAAAAACAAGGATTAAGAGTCCCAGATTTCTGCCCAAGCACCATCTGCAGTGAGTTGCATTCCCTGCACACTAATATAGACTCTGTTCATCTTAGAGAATACTGTAACTGAATTCTCTTAGTTAACTGATGTAAAATAATTGCCAACCAAGACTGTATGACCATGTTATGGATAACTCAGAATAACAAAAAACATGAGAAAATTTGAACTAGGACAAAGCAGTCAGTTGAGTACAACATTAGGAATTCTTATTTTTGCACTGATTTTTCATGCTACTGAAATTCCAGTAAGTCATGTTCTTTTATCCTACTATTATAGAATCATAGAAGAGTTAGGGTTGGAAAGGGCCTTAAGATCATCTAGTTCCCACCCCCTTGCCATGGGGAGGGACAAAGGGAATTTATCTATACATATTTAGAGAAGACCATTTGCCTAAATGTGTTTCCAGGAAGATGCCTCTTTCACGCAGATTCTGACAGCACCAGTGCTCAAGCCAGCTTGTGTAACAAAATGGTCACCTATTGCTGGGAACATCAGATGCTATGGTATTTCAGCTTTCGTATCCACCTTGCCACTAGGAATGTCATGTATTGCTGTGTACCAGTTAGTCTCTACATGACCCTTACCACAAGACCGGCTAATGTAGAAACAAATGCAGGTGGGTTTTTTTTTGTTGTTTTTTTTTGTTTTGTTTTTTTACCACATAATTACGAAGAATACACATAATTACGAAGAATAAGGAAGACCCTTGGTGACAGAATAAAGTCAGGTTTAATGTAATTAATGGCTTTTTTCTCTCCATTGCTTTTATCTGACAAGCTGTTCACACCTAATTTGTACAGACTACAATTTAGTCTTGATGTACACTCCATCTTCCCAGCTTAGTTTAGTCAAATAGACATCTGGTCACCTACATCCAACCGTTTCACAAGAGACACCCTATGGCCATTCAGCAGAGAAATCCTTAGTGTATGGTGGAAAAGAGCTGCTGAAGCTGCTTTAAAAAGAATGGATTAGCAGAGAACATTTTGGCAAGGTGACTCAAAGCCACAAGCAGAGAAATGCATAAGAAACTACTGGGTTGTACCAGTTGTCCAATCTAGCCTGGTATTTTGTCTCAACAGCTAAAAGAGATGTCATTCAGGGACAGCATGTGAGCCTAGTCATTATTTGCAGGCCAGTTCTTTTGCAGTCCCCTAGTATACAAATAGTTATACTAGGGATTTTAGAGGGCACCTCCCTGTCTCGTCCTTTTATACTTCTTTTTGGACTTGCTGTCCCTGAATTTTTCTGACTTGTGTTTTGAAGACCCCGTTAGGGTCTGCCTCCACACCCTCTTGCTGCAGCAAGTTCTGGAAGTTTTACCCACTCAGTGGGTAAAAGGACTGACTGTTTGCTTTAATCCAGTTGCCTACTATTTTCATCAGGTAGCCTATACTTCTCATACGGTGGGATGTGGTGAAAAATATCTGCGTTACCTATTCACCTTTATGGTGGAACTTCACTCATTTGCCACCTTCCCCCTCTCTTCTCCAAAATAGAGAGAGGTATGACTTCAGTTTATTATGC
The DNA here is from genome assembly GCF_012275295.1 of Melopsittacus undulatus. Taxonomy (NCBI): domain Eukaryota; kingdom Metazoa; phylum Chordata; class Aves; order Psittaciformes; family Psittaculidae; genus Melopsittacus; species Melopsittacus undulatus. The sequence goes on along the minus strand of NC_047528.1, from coordinate 59,565,104 downwards.
AACTCTTGATTAGTTATACAAACAAACAAACCAACAAACCCAATAGATCAGTTGTAATGTTCATATTTCTCTTCATTTGGAAATACAAAGAAGAACAGAATGCTCAAGCATTTAAATCTATTATTCATGGTGTTCATAGAAACAATATTGTTTATGTTGTGGGATTTGAGATTAAGTAAATAATCATGAAATTAGGGACTGTACTCTAATGTGCATGGAAAGTAAGGAAAAACTTATATTGTAAAGTCATGTGGAGCCCCTCTCAAGATCAATGCCTCAGAATTAGGAGACAATGGGGATCAAGACACAACTGAGAACAAAAGGCTGGACTGCTCTTGACTTAGTGAGATCTGGAAGCCTAGCTGTCTCCTTCTCTAGGAAAAAATCCATCGCTATATAATTTCCAGACTTTATGTGTCAATTGAAGTACAGTTTAAGCATCATCATTATATTGCTGCAATAAAACTTATTGGTGTGACTTTTCTTTCAAAACTTGTTCTAAAATATATGTCTTCCTATGCATCATTACACCATCTGCTGGAAGTGTCTCCTTTCCTGTAACCTTAAAAAACTGTTTTCACAATCCTCGAACTAACCACCTCTCTTTTATGTGTACTGTTGTAGTGTACTTCCAAGGAAATACTTAGGATATAGTTACTAGTGACAAAATGTCTCCAAGTACCGTGTTCTGTGAAGTCTGGGGACCATGGTCAGGAAATTGCTTATTTCAGCATCAACATCTCTGCCTATGCAGCTGAGTAAATCAGGCACACATGCACAGAGTGTTTTTTCAGCCCCTTCCTTAACTTGTCTCATAATAGTTGTCTAAAAATGTCTATTTGAAGGGTGAAATGTTGTTCTGGGTTCAGCAGTAGCGGTCATTTTTTCTCCTTCTTGGTAGTTGGTGCAGTGCTGTGTTTTGACTTTCGGTCTGGGAATGGTGCTGATAACACATATATTTTGAGTTACTGCTCAAATGTTTACTCTGATCAAGGACTTTGTGAGTCTCATGCTCTGCCAGGGAAGGACGGGAGGCCGGGAGGAAGCAGAGACAGGACACCTGACCCAAGCTGGCCAAGGAGGCATACCATACCACAGCATGTCATGCCCGGGGACGTAACTGGGAGTTGGCCGGAAGGGCTGGGGCTAGCTCTCTTCCAGGTTGGGCTTCTTTCGGTGGGTGATATCGTATTCTCTCTCCTTGTTTATTTCCTCTATCATTGTTTTTATTAGTGGTAGCAGTAATGATTTGTGTTGTACCTTAGTTACTGGACTGTTCTTATCTCAACCCGTGGGGGTTGCATTCCTTCGGTTCTCCTCCCCATCTCTCCAGGAGTGGGGTGTGTGTGTGTGTGTGTGTTGTGAGAGGGAGACTGAGGTGGGATTTTAAACCACGACAAATGTTTTAAGTCTTATGTTTGAGTACTAGAAAGCAAAGATGACCTTCTCAGCTAAAGAGAACTGCCAAGCCCCTCTTTTCCAGCCTTTGCTGCCCCCTAAAGATCTGATAAACACAATCAGCTTCACTTAGCTGGTCCTTTGCTCTGGGCATCAAAGGAATAATCACACTGTAACTGCTTACTCTGCTTTGGCTCCCCTTGTGCCTTGCTCCCCCTCCTATGCTCTACTTTGCCATGTAATTCCCTGGCTTTCTGACCTTTGCCTCCAATCTACCTCTTGTTTTGCCCTTCAGTTCAGTACAACTGTATCCAGCTTCCTGTCCTTCAGCTTGGCTTCTGATCCCAGTTCTTGCCTAGATGCTTGCCTTGTATATCTTTACTTTTCTATTCCTTGACTTTGACTTGTCTTGCTCTTCCTATTGATTGAGCTCTACACCCAACTCTAGCTAAATCCCAACTAAAGTATTGATCACTTGTTCAAGTCCCCAAAGAAGGTAAATTTCCTTCTTACTCTCATTTCTTTTTGATAGGTTAGGAATATAACTCTCTGCTTTCAAACTGAGATAGGAACGATCTGTTCTTTGTGTCTGAAGGGAGATTTCTTTCTTTGCAGGATGAAGTTGTATGTCTCATACTCAGCTCTCAAATCTGGAGTGACAAACATGTGCCTGGCCATTAACTTTTAACCCGTGCTTCTGGCAGAAATGGTCTGGCCAACAGAGCTCAGCATTAAGCACTTTGACAACAGAAAGGTATTAGCTCCCCTAGAGACCTGCATTAATATGCCACCTTATAGAGACTAAGCTGTGAATGGAGGCACTGATGACTTTTTTCTTTGACAGAGACTTAAACAGTATTCCCAAATTGTGGGACTGCTTTTTGATCACATGTTCTCAAATTCCTGTTCCAAAGCTTTGAAAAAACTATTACCATGTGCAGCAGAATCTACCATGTAATACAACTATAAATGTTTCTTGCTTTGAGTCAGCAAGAAGAAACAAGCTCACTAGATCATATTCTACGTTTTTTCTGCACTCTGGCAACACCAGTGATTTCATAAAGTGGCAGTCACGAGAAATGTTATAAATACCATTTATGAACATACAGTTTATCCTTCTGTATAGTCTATATCCCATTCAGCAAAACATTTAAGCAAGTGCTTGAATGCTTTCCTGACAAGGGATAATTTCCAACCAGGGCCTCTGTGCACATCCGCTCTTCTGCTAGGGCAAGAATGAAAGCTAAGATTATCTGAAAAGTTCACTTTAATTCTTAATTTTCATGATGTCAGTTTTCTGAGGAACCCAATCCTCATTAAGTTACACATTTTCCATGCACAGCTTAGCAGTGGGCCTTTTTTTAAACAGCAAAACTCTGTTCTCTCTTTATTTTTTCACCTGCTTTGAAGAAGAAAAGTATTTTTTGTCTTTTGTTAAAAAAGGTTTTAAAATCTGTTTTTGTACACGGTCAAGAAAAAGAGGAAGTGGAATTGCATGTCCAACTCCTTCAATTTCAAGTTTATATAAAAATTTAACTTGGTGATTACTGGCACTGAGAAAATGACATCCCACCTCCCTCAGTTGCACATACACATCATGTGTATTACTGGTTGTGATCTTTTTTTTTGGCAGATTGACTAACACTTACCAGACTCTGCAGGGTCACTGTCAGTTAAGCAAGTATCAGGACCTGTTTCTGCTAACACCATGCTCCTCTCAGAACAGAGCTCTAGTGATACAATGCCTGTCTCAATCACAAATAAACCTTAGGGCAACAGAAGAGATTCTGTATGGAAAAGTGCAAGAAAGACCTACAAAACTGCTGCATGACTATCCTCTCCTTTCAATTTCTGGACTTCATTCTTCCCCTGCTAACCTGCATGTTTTAAGTCTTCCCTTTCCTCTGCATGTTTAAGCCTTTTTCATGTCTTTAGGCATGACTCAATTCTCCTTCTGTTCTCTTCCATTTCCAGCTCAGTATCAATAACTTCTAAGGACTTCTCTCTTGCCAGGTGTTCATATACAACATCTGTGACTTGCACGAGTGGAATACATGCACCCAGCTACACTATTTGGATGGATGTAAGAGATCCACCTTTCAGGAGCAAAAGTTACCAGTTTTTCACTCCATCTATGTTGTTTTTACAGAAACAACTAATATCTTTCTCACCTAGGAGTGCAGCTGACCTCAAAACTCGGACTCAGAGGGAAGAACTTTCTCAATTAGCATGGCTTACACTCCAGCTCACAAACTGCTTACAAACTGGACACAGTGAAGCCTGTCACCCTCTCGTTCACCTCCAAACTGATCAATCAGCCAAAACTTAGTGGAGCAGATGGAAGACACAAACTGGAATAGGAAAGGTGAGGAAGGGACTTCCTTGTAGTGCTTACACACACAGGTGCTTTCAAGTAAATGATGGTATCAGGTGAAAAACTAGACATGAGCTGGCAACATGCGCTAGCAGCCCAGAAAGCCAGTCATACACTGGGCTGCATGAAAAGAACCACAGCTAGCAGGTCAAGAGAGGTGATTCTTCCCCTCTACTCTGCTCCTGTGAGAACCCATCTGAAGTTCTTCATCCAGCTCTCGGGTCCCCAGCACAAGAAAGACATGCAACTGTTACAGCAGATCCAGAGGAGGGCTAAGAAAACAGGGGGCTGAAGCACCTCTCCCATGAGGAAAGGCCAGGGTTGTTTAGCCTGGAGAAGAGAAGGCTCCAGGGAGACTTTATTGTGGCCTTTAAATATATAAAGGGGACTTGCAAGAAAGATGGAGAGAGACTTTTTACCAATGCCTCAAGTGACAAGGGACAACTGTTTTAAACTGTTTTAAAAGAGGGTAGTTTTAGATTGGACATAAGAAAAAAAAATGTTTATAATGAGGGTGGTGAGACACTGGAAGTGGCTGCCCAGAGAAGCTGGGGATGCCCCATTCCTGGACATGTTCAAGGTCAGGTTGAATGGGGCTTTGAGCAACCTGATCTACTGAAGCCCGTCCATAACAGCTGGGTTGGACTAGGTGACCTTTAAAAGTCCCTTCCAACCCAAACCTTTCTGTGACTGTGATTCTATGTGCCTTTGCAAGCAGGAGAGCATTTACGCACGACTCAGTGTGGGTGAATGTCCCCACACACCAAAGTGACAGGCAGACCTTGCAATGTTTGCTTGAGTACACAATACAAATTCTCCTCACTTCAGCTATCCCACAGAATTTGGAGGAAGGATGTAAGGTTCATTCAGTAATCATCTCAATAAATACGAACAACAGTGTTCTCAGCTCTTGATGGGACATTCACTTGAAAAGATGAGCTGGAAAAAAAAAATAGAAGGCTTAGATTTTAATTTGTTTTGCTCCATATGGAAATTTTCTACTTCCATTGAATCTAGAAGAAATATTTAAGAAATGCAACTCCCTAACTGGATTACAAATGTTGCTACTGTGGTGAGGTTTTGGTGAAGATTGATGCAAAAGTACCAAAAACCCAAACTCCAAAACCTGGAACCCACAGTCTTTTAGAACTTGGAGGTTTCCTGCTTATTAAAAATAGCCAATTTGTGAATTAAAAGAATTGTAAAGAGGGAATTGCTTTATTTTATTCCTTTCTGCTGAGATAATGAATATTTTACTCAATATAGTAAAGTGCTAATCAGTTCCCTTCTACTTTTTGTACTTCATGAAAAGCAATTCCGATAACTCAGCAAAGACAACTGTAGAATTATAGTGTCCTCCATCCACCTAACTCTATTTGTCACCACATCCCCTTTTTCTTCCACCTTCTTTTCCAGTCTGAAAAGAATGGGCTGGTGCTAAGCTTTCTCTGTTCTCCAGACCTTAAAAATTCATGAGGTGAACACCTAAAGGCCAAAATGCAGAAATCTGTCCTTCATTTTTAGCCAAGCATAACTGTGTTGCTAACTTTTGACAAAAGTCACTCGTTTTTGTAACATTTTATGTATTTTTTGTTTAATATTTAAATTAGCTTTCTTCCATGTAGGACATACAGAATATTAGTATTTACCCACTTACGCTGGTAAAGGCTGGCATAAAAGCGTAGTGCTGTTTCAGGTCATACAAATGTCACTGATGGCTTTGTTATGCATGAATAATGTATCCAATCCAACCTAATTTTGATAATACCATTTTATTAAACTATGATATATCATTTTTATATATTCTGAGGATAAGTATTTTTTAGCTACATGTGGTACAAACTTGAGCAAAGAAACCCACCCCTAAATGACATAATGACATTACTGAGACTGGTTTCTGTGAAAATAGTACTTACAAAGTATAGCACAGTAGTCACTATATATTCATTCCCTCTCCCATCACTTAATTACATCACCCTTTAAGACAGACATATAATGTAATTAGAGATTTGAACAGTTCACAGCCAGATCACTTAAAGTAACATTGTTAATGGGCTTTAGAAGTTCTCCCTTTAATATTGCCAGTGTTATAACTTCTAATTACCTTAATAATTAGGGCTGTGTCATTCATGATTGAAGTAACAGTTGCTAACACTAATGGTATTAGAGGTCTCTCACAAGGCATGTTTTGATGTTCTCATCCAGTTGCTTAGGGCAGGCAAGAGCTATTTGTCCTTAGAAACATAGTGGTTGCTATGAGGTGGCCTGGGCAGAGGCATCCTTACTAACCACTTTAATACTGCCACCACCACTGCTGTTTTCATTGAAGAGTGACTATATAAAATGCATTCACCATGCATTACCCTTGAAATGCAAATGTGGCACCTATGGATGAAATCTGTTGAACATTGATTGATATTGTTGTTACTGCTACAAATAACAGCATAAACTTGAGAGTCAAACCTGACTGAAATTCAAAGAAATCCATAGGCAACCCTTCACCATTCCCAACCCCACAAATTAGCAATGATTAGGATTTTCAAATTTTAAGATGACACATTTGCTGAGATGTGCTTCATTATGCATGGGCCATTCAGAAGTGTAACTATAACTAGGTTAAAGTCAAAAGGAAAGCAACTGTGATTTGCAGCTATTTTGTCTAGAAATAAGGCTAGTACCAGCCTTACAAGAACACTTTTTCTAAAGACTTCTGGTATATACTAAAACCAAGACTTTTATGAAGAATAACAGTTAAAGGTTTCTCCACATTTGGTTGAAACCAGAAGTTCAGAGATACCAGCCTGCTTGTTGGCCATTCTGCACTTTGATGCTTAAAAGTGTGGTCATGGGAGACTGAAGAACTCAGGATTTACATTACTGTCTTCCATACACCAAATTAATTGAGATTTGTGTAACTGGAGACCAAAATAAGACTTACGGAACCATCAAACACAGGTAGATAAAAAAAACGCAACTTCATTGGTCAGACATTCACAAAACTGGTTTTAAGAGTCCTCTGACAACTGAGGACAGAACGAATACTGCCATTTACTTCACTTTTTGGAGCTTTATTACACTGTACAATATGATTGGGGAAGCATTTTTTTCTTAGATTTTCCTTTTTTTTTTCCAGACATGGACTAAACTGATTTCCTGACTCAGGTTAAATTACACTGAACAGGTAAAAGGGCAACTCCGTGATGCAGAGAAGAATGCCCTGGGGATTAAAAAAAGATTGATTCATCCCAGTGCCACTAAAAAGCCCCAAGAACTTAACATTTATTAGACTGGACATGAAGGACATACTCATATAGATAAGATACACATGGTAAATTAGCCCTTTAAAGTACAACATTGAAATCAATACACTACACAGGCACCACAAAGACACTCCCATTTCTCTTCATCTAAATTAAAATCTAGGTTAAAAAAACAAACAAATAAAACACCAAACAAAACAACCAACAAAGAAACAAAGAAATAAACAGACAAAAAACCTAGAAAAAAATAAAGGAAACAAATCCCAGTTCATCTAATTGAGCAAAAAGTGTGAAAATTCCCTCCCTCATCAGGTAAATATAGAATATGCCTATAGTTCAATCAGATTAATTTCTACAGACTTCCAGTATTAATTTGGCAAGTATCCTTGCTCCTTTTGTGTCTCTTTTCAGTGAAAACAAAAAAATTATAACAGTGCTACTTCTGTCTGCCATGACCTGAAAAGTATTAGATATACTTCTTCACATACAATCTCATCAAAGAAAGATTTCCCATCAGGAGTGATCATTTTTCATGGTTACTACAAGATATGATTTCAGGATCTAAAAATTCCTATATTCAAGTCATCTTGAAGATTTTTAGCTCAGCAAGTTACTGATATGAATGAATATTCACATACATATATCTGTTTCATATACAGTGCATGTGCATGTATATGTATGTATACACAACATTTTGATCACACACTCCCAAAAGTTTTCACAAAATCTCTACTAGCCATTTGGATACAAATCTATTTCATTAAATTTCAGAACTGTCCTGATAGAAATTCTACAATTATGTCCCTAACTAAAGGACAAAAGCTATTAGATCTTAGCTCACATGAAACTATGTCAAGATCATTTAAGGAGCATGGAGCTACTTGTAATGCAACAGAAACAAACACAAAAAACAAGTAATTCAAACTACTCTACGCAGTATTTACAAAGATGTCAATCTTAAGCGAACGAGCTGAACAAAGAATACCTGTACACATCCTGTCATAGAGAACTCTGCACCAGATTTCCAGGTATGCTAACAACATCATCTATTTATGGGTCTTTCACTCTGTACTGCTACTACATTAAACGCCTAGGCATTTTCTTACATGCATAATCCTATGTCATAACTGTATGTATATCAATAAAGGTATGCATGTAACAGTACTTCACATTAACTCTTTATGCTTGCATTTTAGAAAAACATTTCATGCAAGTACTTCTGCTAGACTCAGACAAATGAAAGAAAGTAACGTGGCAAAACACAGGCCCACACCATATGGAAGAAAAACATATTTTAGCTCTTGTACTAGGAAAGCTTTTACTTCTTTGTGCACTAGAAGGGGACAAAACCAGCCATTCCATGCAGGAGAGAACAGTATACAGGGGATAGCATTCCTCTACCTTCTCAACTTCTATGTGCATCCTCTTTTCTGTCATGACTCTTCCACTGAGAGCTACTATCATCTGAGAAAAAGTTCTACTGCACCAGTTCTGTGCCCTGTGTAGCTGGGCTGGCATAATATGTGTGACGTCAAAATTATAGTGCATATGTTACACAATAAACACACACTTTTTGTTGCCTGGAAATGTCTCCCTCAAAAGGGACTGCAGTAAGAGACAAATAATTAACCTGTTACCATGGTATACACTGGAGTAGCAAGGAAGAAGAAATAGGTTACCCATTTTCAACTTAAAAAAATATATTCTGTGTTTTGGGTAAAAGCTCATGGTTAACCTGCACTGGTTAATTCCACTTTTGATATTGCATCATATGGCTGGAAACTAATGCAGTAAATTTTACACATTTTTAAAATTAGATCTGAATAAAGGACAGGTAAAATCAAGAAACAGAAATATAATGAAAGAGAGACAAATTCAGGCCATCTTCATGCTGACTAAATCTTAGCTGAAATGATCAACAGGGGCAGGTTTTATTACACCTAAATCAGATACCCCAATCTAAATTATCATTTGCATTTCCTTTATATTCACTGGAGGGGAACAGGTACTTCTATGAGCACAGTTCAGTTCACCCTTGGTAGGTAGCCCAGAGAGGTTGTAGAGTCTCCAACCTTGGACATAATTCAAAACCTGACTGGACATTTAAACCTTTTTGTATAGCTCATGTGCTGTAAGTGTGTCTACTTCTGTAGTCTTTTCAACTATGAAAAGAGCTCCTGATGCTGCCCTTTGCCTGCCTGCCCTCAAACACCACCTAATAGATGACAAAGTCAAGCACTGCCTCTATTTCAGACCACAAAGCTCCCTAGACATACTGAGAAGCTCCCAGGTCTGGAAATGGTTCTTGTGGCTTTTAACTGTCCTCTTGAATGATTTGAGAACAGGAAGGGATATGTCAAAAACCCACCTAAGTCTGAAGAAGTTATTTTCAGCGTAGACAATGCACAATAGCACTGCTGAAGCCAGTGCAAAGCACAAGATTTCTGATAATTTTAATTTCAAAAGGACTTAGAAAAGAATGGTGACGGCTTTTTCACACTGCTTACTCTGCAAAGGGTGCTTTTTTGCCCTAGCTAGTTTGTACCACAGAAACAATCTTAGTAGCTTGAATACGAAGTAGATGGCAGTATAGAACAAATGAGATGCCTTGGCTAATGTATATCCTGTGGCCACGCTCTAAGCTTTCTCCTTAAAAAAGTGTGTGAAAACACCTCACACTGTGCAGACTCCACACAAAAAAAAAGAGCAGTGTTTCACCTGTGCACTCACAGGCTTTGTCTAGCTGTTTGGAAGCATGCTCCTCACCATACCATACAGTTCTGTTGCCCTCAAAGTCATCCAGATACAGGCTTGCCCAGATCATGCAGTGATTTCCATCTGAGAGCTGAGGCTGAGAGCCTCTCCTTCCATCCTTCCAGTGAAAACCAGGATGTGATGGGGACAAGCTATTAATATGAGCTAGGACAAATTTCCCTGAATAGCTGTTTAAAAACAACCTGACAGTAACATTACTGTTAATGTCAAACTTTGCTATCTGAGATTAACAGGAGAAATATGTAACCTCACAACAAATGTGACACCTTCTCAACTACCCCAGGATGTGAGATTCAGCCAGAAGGTGCATCTAAATGCCGAACTGGAGAAGCAGCTCCAGACCTCAAAGGCTGGATGAAACTGGTTTTCCTGCCTACACATCTCTCAATCAACAAGCCTTCTTTGCATCCAAGTCTTAACCTTGGTAACTCATTTCCTTTCTGCACCTCATTCTAGGTACAGAAATGAAGAAAACAAACCCAAGATAATTTCCCTTGTATTTCAAAAGGATATCAAATTTGGACTTTCTATAAGAGGCAGCCAGAAGTTCACTGAATTAGAACAATTTTCACTAAAATGTTTTACATGTACTACGTAAAAAAACACTGAAAACCTTCTACATACATGGAGGATATGCGCTTGAAAAATTCCATCAGTGTTTTCCTGGAAGAAGCAATGTTACTTAAGAGCTTACCACTAGATACATATAAGGATACCTGAAATGCCAATTCTGTTGATTAGAGTTGAGCTAAAAAAAAATCTTCAAATGTATATTCCTAAAAAAGCCCAGTAACATTCCCATCAGTGTTACACCCTGTCTCACTGAAGAGTAAAAGGCAAAAAAAGCAACATCACTCTAAGCTCTACTGCGATGTTTTTCGAACTGCTAAAAAGGCACAAGCAATCATACGACCTTCTGATATTAATATAACCAGACTATCAGTTTTAATAGTGTTTAAGGTGAAACTACTTCACTCCATTGTCCTCATGCATCAAAAAATCATCACCGGAGTTACTAGAAGGCTGAACATCTGCATGTTTATGAAGAAAGTAGATGATTAAGATAAAACATACTGATCTCAGGCAGCTCTTTCAGATTAAAAGAATAGAATTAAATATCATAACATTAAAAACCTCAGAGCTTGATTAGGGTGAGTAAGCTCATGACAGGCACAAACACAGATAGCTACATCCACCCAATGCATTCTCCACTGACAAATCACTATGCTACAGGTGCACACACATAGATTATCTTAAACTAAATACTGCCATTTGCTACATGATCTTTATTTTTCTATTCATGTTGCTCTCTTTTGAACACAAAGACATTACTCCATCAATAATTTCAACATTCTTGAAGAATATTGGAGAAGTGAACATACACGCTCATGTACTGCATGAAAATGTTTTAGGGTCAACTGCAATTTTACAGGTCTGTTTCCTGGTAAAGAGTTTCCGCAGTTCATTGCTAAATAAGGCCCCATTTCTGCTCCTCTCTACCACATGCTTTAGCAAGTGCACTTTTGAAAAAATGAGTAATTGCATTTGAGTCAACCTGCATGCACTGAAGTTAAGCACCGTTTAAGTGTTTGCAGGATTAGGGCTTAAGCTTTCAATTATCCCTATTGCAGCTGTGTGACATATACCCAAATGAATGCATTTCTCATCAGTTTTAATCGCGTTTTCTCTTTTAGGGGGCTGAAAATGGCAAACATGAGTCGAAGCTGAGTGGTGTTGTTTCTGCTAGGCCTATACACCTAATAAACCATAATATTTAGCCTCATTATTACCATCAACAATTGAGGTAGAGAATCACTATATGACCCAGTGATCATGCTATACATGCTACATCACTTTGGAAAACAGCCTAGAGTTTTAAATTCAAAACTGGGTAACTTTGCAAGATATGTATCTCTATATCTCTACACAGCTGTATCTAAAATATTTTTATATGTGTAGCAGGTTCAACAATATTTCACTGGAACAAAAGCAGCAATTGCTAGGGAGGTTTTGTGGCTGGTATTATTCAGGTCGCAGTACACAGTGCCAGGAGTCCCTGCTTACCTTAGAAAATACTGTTGAGAATTTAAGGCTGCATGGGAATTGCCCTATGGGCATTTTATTAATTGCTAATTGCACAGCATCATCTTTGATCCAGTATCCCATGGCATGTGAATACATGCAATTTTTTAAAAAGGTACCAATGATTAGGACTGGGTGCCTCCAACATTGTCATTGAATAAGATACCAAAGAATATGTATACTTTTGGTAATTTTTCTCTAGCAGAAATGTTCTTTAAATTGCAAAAGTCATCTTAGTGATTCAATACCATGTTTTTTCCACTGAACACATTAATTTTATTTATTTTATTTTTTTTATTCTACTCTTGTAAGTGAAATAGAGTCCTGTACTCTCCTTCAGCTTTTATCAGCATTTGAAGTTTGGTTGCAAAAATCTTTACTATGCTAAATAATTTAGAGTTCAGGATTGCTTTCAGTGTACCTTAACCTGGAACACTATCTCCATGCTGATGATGTGTTGTGCATATAAGATAAATTCTTTATCTTCAACCTCCAGCCAACATATGTAGCACTATTACTGACTCTGTCCACGATTTGCATGCTCAACACAGAGATGAAAGGAGGATGAAGAGGAGCTTGACATATACCATACTGACACTCATATCCTAAAGGTATTATTATGACATATATCCTGTTTGAGTTAAAGAAAGTTAATTTAATTCTTAAATACATTTAATTTTAAAAATACATTTTAATAGTGAGTTGGAGAGAGGGAGCAGGGAAAATTTGTATAACACAACTGATGACTTCTAACAACATAGTTTTTCAGGTTGCTGCTGCGTAGTATGTATTAGACAATAAAAAAAGTCTATATATAGGGGTATGAATGCGCTAAGCCATAACCTGCAAACAGCTTGTAGGAATTTTAATAGCAGAGTCCATCCCAACAAAAACACTGTGGAGAAACCAATAATTAGACAATGATCTTGAAAGAAAAAAAAAAAAAGTCTTTACGTATTCCTTAAATTTGAGTGTAAGCTGGTGCATAATGGAAACTAAGTTTTGAGAGTAATTTTACAAACTTTCACCTTTTTTAAAGCAAATTTTCATGTTTTCTCTGCCCACTCCAGAGCACATGCATGTCAGAAGTGCCTGAAAGCAAAGGCATTTTATATTATGGATATGGCCAAATAACCCCTTCACTGTAAGAAACAGATCTAATGGGTAAGTCTTTAAAATCACTGTGACATAGTGTATCAATTCAGTATCATGATATGGCACAGAAGGGTGAATTTGGCTTTCATATAAAGCAGGTGAGGCCTTCTGAAATCAGTTTTATACACATTTGTAACATAATGGACAACTGAACTAGGAAATGCACACTCTGAAGCTGTATGATTAAGATCCTGACTCTATTGCAAGACAGTGATGTTGCTGCACTGCAACTTTTCACGGTACCTTTTCATAAAGCTATTGGTAATTTTAAATGTAGAAAATATGCATGCTTTTTAGAAGGACAGGTAGGAAAAACAGGGTCTAAATGGAAAACTTCTATCCATGTCAACAGAGCTAGTCCTACCTGGCTTTAATGTAGCTTAAAAGAGGAAGGACATTGCTAGGAGGATGGAAGAGTACTGCAGAGAGATCAAGGCTTACCTAATTCAACTAGAGGGGGAACAGAACGGAAGCTTCTTTTTTATTTTTCCTCTAATTAGCTGTGCTTCTGGAAATGTGGATAAGCAACAAAATGCTGAGTCCTAACGCAGGAGTACAATGCTTGTGCAGTCATGTGGCCAAAAGGTTTCATCAGTGAGCAACCTCTTGTTTTCTGTATTCTAGCAGACACCTACGGCTATCTCAATAGTCCCCAGTGGTTCAGTAATGAGTCTGCATTATTTGTCATTAAACAATGTGACTTAAATGGCCACAAAAAAGAAGAGGTGTCATATTTGGTAAGAACCCTCCCCCGCCCACCAAACATCAAAAGTTTAAGGGGGTAAAACATGAACTACAAAGAATATGCAATACAACTTTAACTGCAGAGCTGTGATGATGTTAATTGTAATGTTACTACCTATAACTCATGTTCATTCCCTTTTTTAAGACTGTACCAACTTTTTTCCCTCCATTTAGTTGTTTTATCAGCTCCATAGTGCACTAATTGTTTGTACCATAGAAAAGCAGACCATCATCAGACCATTACAGCTGGCTCCACACTAAGACCGTATGCTTCTACCTTCACACAAGTAAATTAGGTTAATGAGGTATTACTATCACCACTACTGCACTTTTACAGTAATATAAAAGGACAACACAAATCTGTTGCCACTGCTATTTCTAATTCTACTGTATTCTGTATCTATTTAAATAATGGCAGTAACAATATTCGAGCAGCTTATCATTAGAGTGATACGGTCCAAGGAATCTGGCTGTGATAACTTTGAGCCTATTTGTGTTTGTTTCTACCAAATACACACACTCAGCGTATACTCAGTGTTATGGCAGGATCGAAACACAAGAGGAGAAAAATGTTCTTATAATTTAGCAAGCAACATTGTTTCCTCCCTTACCAACACAGTTTTGTATTTTAGGAATCCAAGAGAATCACCTGGCTTTACTGAGATGAGAATGTGAACTTAAATCCAAGCACTAAATCCATCCAAGAGACCACACCAGTCCAACTGCCCTGTAAAGATGGTGTGTGTCACCTGCCAGCAAGAAATACTGGAAGACATCTGACCACTTTGTCTTGGATGATCAGTAACATGTAAGAACTGGGTCCATGAAGCCTTTTCTTTTTTCCTTTTTATTTCCAAATGCTCTGATACAAATTCATCCTCAGTCTACAGTCTGAAACAGCCCTTTGAGAACCTCTGCACAGTAAATGCTGTGGAACATTTCTGTTGTAGATTTTTTTAGCATTTTAGGAAGACTAGTCCTAAACCGAAAAAAATAATATGTGAAACAGAGCTAGATTTTTCTTCATTGTCAGCAAAAGGATACAAGTATTGCCTCAGTTTTTTAGTTTTTCTATAAATAATGTGTCACTGCATTTTTTAGGAGTATACAAAAATGCCTACATCTTAATGTACACAAGTACATTCTGCCAAGAGATCCAACACAAGTTCATCCTAATGCCCCTATCTTCAAATTCTCAAATGCCTTAGGTGACTGTTATAAATATCTGGGGGTTAGAAGTGCACACAGAAATTACCAGTAACATTTCCCCTTTGATTGCCATGGTTAAGAATAACAAACACTGTCACAGTAAAAAGAAAGCAAGATGACATGGTACTATATAAAATGACACTACCAAAAACATACCTGTAAATGAAAGCTTTAAGAAACTATCTTTTAAATAGGAAATATAGCTCACTTGAATTAATATGCAATATTCTCAGAGGGTTTGAATTAAATACAGACCTTAATAATTACAATAATTACTTCTGTTGTGATTCTACCTTTGAGTCTACATGAAACAAACATCTAACAATTAGTTACACTTTCATTTAATCAACTGGTTTTGAATAAATGACTGTTGGTATTTCTTTTAACAAACTTGTTCTTTTAGAAAGACCAATGATAAAATTGTTTGTTTCAATTTAGCATTCAACATGTCATTAGTTTGAACTAACGTATTTATTTGGGTTTTTTTTGCCCAGCAACTGAAGTACTCTATCTGGCCACAAAAGAAATGCAGAAAAACCTGCAGCAGAAGGTGGAACACATTATTTGGTAACACATCTCAAACACAGCCTGGACAAACCACCTCTGAGGGTAAAAACATACATCACATTTCAGCTTCCAAGCCCAATTTAGTCTTCAGTCTCTCAACTGAGCCTGTCAATTAGGGTGTCAATTAGGCCCTGATCCAGCAGAGCACCGAAGCATGTGTGTAATCTAAGCATGCGAATAACCCTGTTGCTACTGCAAATCAGGAGGATGATGACGGGAGACAAATGAACAGGGCCACCAGTTCATTCTCACATGCAGCAATTACACCATATTTTAAAATATTTTCTTGATGAAGCAACATACTGGAAAATTGTGGCATTTGTCATCTCTGCTGCTCTTGGAGTCACTATAAAACAAGATTGCTGTTCATAGTTTTGGCTGTCAAAAGAAGCTAGATACTCTCTCCTCTAAAACTATCTGGGAAATAGCTTCTTTTCCAAAATACACCTGGATTTGAAGCAGCATACCTCTTTATAAAGTTATACAATAATCAAATAGTTTCTTACATATAGCGCAAAGACCAGATTTTCAGTATTTGACCTTTTAGGAGATCCAGCACTATAGAGGCTGCTGCTCCCATACATGTAACTGGAGCTGATTTACTGTTTTGTGGCAGAGCTTGTCTGTCCTAAAATACAAACAGCGATCCCTCTCTTCTTTTCCAGAGCACTGAGATCTCCTGATTATAGTATTCAACTAGAATAGCTTTTTGCTGTTGCTGGTTAGGCATATATATCATGGCTCCTGGGACAAATCAGTAGCTGTTGCAAAATGATACATATTCCTCTCCAGGAAAGTAAAAATTATAGCTACAGCATGAGATTCCCCAGCTGAAGAATCACACACAGCTGTGCAATGATGTGCCTGCAGAAGTACTAATGCAGGGCAGGGCTGGGAACCCCAGAGATCTCTCCACATTGGCAAAGGAGTCCACTGGGCTGTGGCAATAGTCTTACTCTCTGAATGCTCCCTTAGTAACTAGGTAAGAAAGACAGAGATGTCATCTTTAAGAAGTTTCACCTGACCTCATCAAAGCTTATTCCTATGCCAGCAGTTTCAAAATATCGCAAATGTTTGAGATAAACCATGCAACAGGGAGCTCGCTAATGACAGAGACAAGCCAACCCTTGCAGACATGCTTTCAGGGCTAGGCAAATGTAAATCAAATACCATACACATCAAACACAGTGCACATTTTCCTCTCTGAGTGTGATCTTTAGTCTGAGATACAAACACCCTGAACAAACTAATATACCTTTAACTTCAGAGTAAATGATGCAACACGAAATTCAAAAGTAGGTTCAAGATTTTGCCACACTCAGTTATGAAATGTTTTCACACTGGGCAGTATCACTCACAAAGGAAACAGATTGAATAAGGGCCTGTCATGGTTTAACCCAGTCAGCCACACAGTCACTCTCTCTCACACACACACCCCCCCCCCTCCTCCCCCTGCTCCCAGAAGGATGGGGAGGAGAATCAAAAGAATGCAACTCCCATGGGTTGAGATAAGAACAGTCCAGTAACTAAGGTATAACACAAACCACTGCTGATACCACCAATAATAATGATAGAGGAAATAACAAGGGAAGAGAATACAACTGCTCACTACCTGCCGAGTGATAACTCGCCTCACGCAGCAGTGAACTCGCGCTTCCGGGTAACTCTCAGTTACATCCTGGGCATGACGTGCTGTGGTATGGAATACCTCTTTGGCTAGTTTGGGTCAGGTGTCCTGTCTCTGCTTCCTCCCAGCTTCCCCTCCTCCCTGGCAGAGCATGAGACTCATAAAGTCCTTGGTCAGTCTAAACATTTGAGCAGTAACTAAAAACATCGATGTTATCGCACTATTCCCAGGCTGAAAGTCAAAACCACAGCGCTGCACCAGCTACTAAGAAGGAGAAAAAATGACTGCTACTGCTGAACCCAGGACAGGGCCTAATCTTGCTCCCACTGGAGTTTGTACAAAACTTATCTGTAAACTGAACAAAACCTAAATTTGACACCAATGTTAAAACTGATGGACGCCTTTCTATAACCTGTCAAGTCAGTGATAGGTTGTTTGTACCTTTGATTGTTACAGGGAAATTATGGATCAGAACTCTGAATCCCTGTAATAAACAAACTTTTAAAAGGGTAACTCTTATTCTCAAACACTATGCCATGTGTTTTGTCAGGAGAGTATAATACAAAAGGTTGTGATGTATACCTTAAGATTTAAATGCACTTTCTCTGTAAGTGACATGGAACATGCAGCCTTTCCAACAATTTTTACATAAGACAATTAACTCATTATTTCTGTATCAAGATTCAACCTCCTAAATATCTGAACAGCAATGGTTTTTATCTTCTGAAAACTGCTGATCCTGAAACATTGTTGCAGCTTTCTACTGAGGGCAATAGAAGAGTTTAATAAAAAGACTGGCACAAACTCTTCTATCCAATGTATCAGCATGCTTACTCATCCACACATGGCCACAGTTCACCCAAACATCTTTCCTCTGTTGAACAAAACACCTTCCCCAGATTTCTGGGTTTAAGCAGAAGAAAACATGTGGTGGAAGGTGTGCACAATCTGTCACAGGAGAAAGTCCACTGAGACAGAGAACAATTCTAAAATGTGTACAGGGCTACAACAGTTAAATCTAAAAGCTGCTGAGAAATTGCTTGGATGCTATGAGCAAAAGTGTGGTTCCAGAGTATAATCCTAGTGATACACTATGTTCTTTGCAAAAGGTTGTGAGGCCTTGGCCTAATAAGCATAATCTCATTACACTGCAAATAAAAGTTTCCTATTTATCTCCAGATTTCAAATGAATCTAATAAGGCTTATGATACAGTCACCCAATACCCTAATCATATTTCTGCCTATCTAAAAGCAATCAGTAATTGTGTTATAGCAGAACGTGCTGACAATACCTCTGACACAGAAAGGAGAATGAGAGCCCAGCTGTACTAATTAAATTAAATGCTAGGCTGATGGAATACATTTGCTGAAGCTTGGAGAGTATGGGTGCAGAATTAATAAGCATTACAGCTTAGAGCAGGAGATGATATCATAATGGATGCAAGGTTTTGATGTGGAGAGCCTCATTCAGATTCAATGTACCATAATGTACGGATGTGACAGCTGCTTAGAGAGGTGCAGAACCTTGAACAAAGTGCACAGGAACTTTCTCTCCCCCCCTCCTCTTTTTTTTTCCCCTCCCCTCTCCATCCCTCCTCCCCCCTCATCTTTTTTTTTGTTACTCGCATAGGAACTGTATTTTAATATAATCCATCAGCTCAAAAAATACTCCACTGAGGCCATGGTTCACTCTTTATTATGATCCTTCTGCTTCCCACTGTTATTTGTTTTCTTTCCACCTTCCCTGTCTGCCGTTTTAAACGCACCAGCCCATAAATTAAAGAAACACAATCTGTAACACAGGATGTACGCGGTTACATCATGATTTTGCCTCTCTTCCCTCTTTCTTACTATTTTAAACGCAAGAAACCCCGAGTGCAACGGCGGCAGACGAAATCCCCAACGCTGCCCATCTCTGTCACTGCGGCCAAGCGGCTGCAGGAGGCTTTGGGAATGACCAAGAGGCATTCAAACCGGCTCTGCCCGGAGCGTTGCCCCGGTAGAGAGCCGTCAGGGCCCCGGCACCCATCCACTGTCCCTCGGGGCCAGCGCGGCCCATGCTGAAGGTGTGGCTCACAAGCCGCCGCCGGCCCGGCCTGATTACCATGAGAATTTTGACAGGATATTAGATTTACTAATCCTGAACTTCCCGGACTTCCTCGCGAGCAATGTCGCTGCCTGCCGGCGAGCCCCCTCCGCCTGCCCTCAGCATGCTGTACACCCCTTTCATCCCCTCCTCGGCACCCCCGGCACACGCACAATAGCACACTGTCATCCCCATCCTGGGGCCGCCGTTGGTTTCCGGGCAGCCGCCACCGCCCCTCCCCGGCAGCCCTGCCATCCCCCCGGCCGCCTGCCCGCGCCCCTCGCCAGCCCCGTCCGGGCAGCCGGACCTTGCCGCCTGGTTCCTCTCCCCCAGTGCCTGTGGGAAGTTGACACCCCTGCGGAAGCGGGCGCGGCCAGGCCCGGCCGCTCGCTGGCTGAAGACCCGCCTGCGGGGCTACCCGAGCCGCCCCTAGGGCGCCGAGACCCCGCTCCCTCCACAACAGGCCAGCTCTGCCCCCCGGCTTCTTCCCCCCTCCCCCCCAAAAAAGGCCCCTCCTGAAAACACAGTGCCTATTAAGTTGCTGAAAACAGCAGATTTCCACTGATACTATACAGATAAAGCTGACCATTAAATCGCAATTTAACATCCCCAGGCAGCAGTGGCTGCTGACAACCTTTAAAGCTTGTAATCCCATTTAACCCCCTCCTGTCATGAGCAGGCCCACCCTTTTAGAATAATGCAGGCCAAATTAAACCTGACACGGCAACAAGAGAAATAAAACCCCCTTTAGCTTAAAAGTCATGCCACAGTGGGTAACCCTGACCTTCAGCTTCCCCACTCCCTTCTCCGGGGAGCCCCCCCAGAGGATGGCGTTGACAGAGATGAGCGGGGAATCGCAAGGGGCTGGGCATCCCTGGGGACAAATTAAAGGGAATTTTGCTAGACAATAGAAGGAAATTTCACCTGAGGATTTTTTATTTCCCCCTCCTCCCCTCTTTTTTTTTTTTTTTTTTTTTACGTCTTCCTCTAGTAATAAAAGAGTTTTCCCTGCCTGACCAGCCAAGGGGCATCCCTGCTGGGGGCCCCCAGCCTGTGCCACAGCCTTGGAGAGGAGGCTCAAGTATTCAAAGCTCAGGGTTGGCATTTACCAGTGATTTCAGAAAGAAGTTGACTGCTTCGAAGGTCCCCTAAACCAAGCACAAACCCACACAAAATAAGAAATGCCTTCCTTAGCTCAGGCTCCTGCCTGTAGACCGTTTGCTTTGTTAGGAGAGGGGGAGAAAGGGGGAGAAAGGCACGGCGGGGTGAGACTCTTGCTGTATTATTCACAAACTGCTAGTCCAGGAGTACAGGAGAAGCTTTCAGACCTAAACTGGGCAACGTTGCACTCATTACTCCAGTCTTATTTGGGAAAATAATGCTGTTCATTTGACAGTATTTTCGAGACCACAGGACTACATGGGCAAACCTTTATAAAGAGCACACATCCCCGGTACTTTACCAGCGCTTTAGCCTTTCACACCTCATCTACACACAAGCAGACCACCACATATTGCTCCCTAGTTCTCCTCTCTACTTCCTGCTGAAGAGCCGAAAGTCAGAAAGCACCTTGAAGCAGGTAATGTCACATTGCCACTCTTTCCTCGGTTTCTTATTTCTCTCTTTGCAACAGATGTGATGGGAACATGAGTCTATGGCCAAAATACAAATCAACATATTTTTCTATCTATTAATCATCTATCTAGCTATAAATATACACCTGTAAGCAGCCAGACCTGCCGTCCTCCTACCGCACACTTTTCTCAGCATTCCCCCACCTGCCCTTATTTCTGTATGCTGAACAGCATGCAAACAAGGCACCTTGCAAAACAGAGCCATGCCTACAGCAGGAGAGGCGAACTCCCAGACTGAGCTGGAAGTTTGCTGTGGAAGTTTGCAAGCTGCTCGCAGTGAGCCCCTGCAGCGGATGCTGCCTGCACACACCACTCTGCCCGTTAACTCACCAAGTCACTCTCCCAGAGGCCCCTCAGCAGGAATGAACTTGCAGCGCTTCTAAATAGTGGAGCACTAAAAAGGCAGGCTCATTACCTGGGTACATGGCTTCTCATTACTCCATTGCTGCAGATGCCAGATCCCTTGATGCTGCAGGTCAGCTCAAAAATTTGAAGTACTCCTTTCTTTTTTTTTCCCCTTTCCCTCTTTCTTTCATTCATCCATTGGAAAAAATAAAAATTCTTGACTAAAGTTCGCTTAATTTTTTTAAGAATAAATCCGGTATAAATGTTTATTTCGACTTCCTAGTGCGGCAGTGCACTGAAGCCCAGCCCGCCCAAGCCTCTTTAGCAATGGAGTGGTTTATTTAATTTGTCAGTATAATAGAAGCAGCTGAGTGAGAGACAGAGAATGCAGTGTGGTATAAAAGAAACAAAGGCTAAAAGTACCACTATTTTGATTCCCTTTTTAAAATTACTTCCAAAGTGTGGTATCTATTGTGAAGAATAATGCTGAACAAAGCACAGTGTCTTGGCAATATTCACAGAGCTCATTCACAGAGCCAGTTCTGTCTGTACATTCAGAGGTAGAATACACTTATAAATGATGCATTGGAAGGACTATAGTTCCTATTGTATTCCCAGTGTAAACAAAAAGACAGACAGAAGCTGAATGGCATATGGGCAGCGGGGCCACACTTTATTCAACCATTCCAGCAGCATTGTGAAGGTAAAATGCAATGGGAGTTCTCTTGCTTTCTAACTTCAAATCCAGTGAACACATTTTGGGGTAAGCTAATTTTTTTTATATGCATATAAAAACACAAATCTGGTGGTAATTTTGTACACTTTTGTGGAAAAGTGATCTTTAAAATATTCTACAACAGGGAAAGGCTGTTGAGGCTTGGAGGTCATTCCCAATGGGAATAAGGAGCCTCTGGAGAAGACTGTCTGAAAGAAGGTCTGTGTGGTAGCTGTGCAGGCTTGAGGCATAGAGCCAAAATAGTCTAAAAGAGCAGTTGGAAGCCGGGAAGGAGGCTGAGATGCTCAGGATCTGGCATACCTGGACAAAGATGTGCTATTGGAAGGGGCAGTCTTTATATGGACTGGATTCTACCCCTCTTTTCCCACCATGGCTCCCCATTTGTAAGCCTGTACAGGCCATCTGAGCCTGCAAATGGAGATTGGCAACTTTACCAAATGAGCATAAATCGCCTTTACTAAGTCAGGCAGTGTCCCTGAATGAACAGTTTATAGTCAGAGAAAGCACCTTTGCTGTGTTTGGGGGGGAGGAAAAACCACTCACGTGGAAGAAAGATTAAAATGAGATGTGTCCTTTCTGCCCTTGCTGAGTCAGCTGATGCCAGGAAGTTTTGTGATTGCTAGTTCCTCTCCCTCCCTTTATATTTTCTGCTCTCACATAAAGGCTCACGTGCTGAGACTCTGCTTACTGGATTCAGTCTTTCTGATTCATGCAGGCATGCCTGTGTCTGTGTGATACAGCATATCTACTGCACATCACACTCCTCAATTGCCTTTGGAGGGATTGTGCAAGTACTGCTAAGGGACTTTTCCTTTCTTTTACTGTTGATCCTTGCTCATCATGGGTGATCACTGACTGAGTTCTAGCAACCAGATTAGGAATTGCATGTTTAGTTTTGTCTGGTGGCGGTTTTGTGCTTACTGCAGCTGGGGCCAGGCAGGATTTCACACCTATTTGAAGTCACTGGAGAATACTGTCCTTTGGGAGCTGAGGTGGAGGTCCATTTGGTATTGGAACTATCTGGAGATAATCCTGCCTGACCTGTTTTGGTATTAAAAAGCCTGGTAGAATGTGCTTTGTTCTGATGTGATGGAGATTTTCCAAGTTTCTGCCTTAAATAACTCACTGTCTTATCAAGATCTAACATGATCGTATAAATACAAACCAGCTCCAAATGAGGATTACTCAGCTTGATGCCCAAAGCTGAGTGCCAGCCTCCCTTTATGAGTATTTATAGCCTTTAATTAAAATCGAATCTGGGAACTCTGTCCCTGAACACTTTCCTAAATTCTTTGACTCTATTCACAAGAAAATAGTACTTGGATTAAAGTATGCTTGATGTTTCCAGGAAAAAAAAGCCCTAATAATGTGTTTCTCTGTGAGCTGCTGCTTGCCAGAACTTATGCCAAAAAAAACCCAAAATATTTCACTGACTGTGCTTAGATGTCAGCATTGATTACAGATGTTTGTGTCCTCCCAGTAGGGTTTTTCTCCATGGGAATCAAGTTAGCAAAAGAAGCAGTCGGAAGAGGGTCTGCAGCTGCTGTAGTACCATGGTCAGAGCCTGGACCAAAGTCTGTTGAGGGACTTCACAAACTGCCTTGCACAGCACAGGGTGCTGGGCAGAGCCCTAGGCAGGATTGCTAGTGGCATCACATACTGCTAAACAGTGGGGAAAAACTTCAGACTGTGCTAACAAAATGAGCAGTCAAGTGACCAAGAGAAAAGAGTTAGGAACTTGGAAAAAGACTCAAACAGATTCACTGCTATTCATTCAGAATGTACAAAGTTGTTTTTCTCTTTTCAGCTTGCTAGAAATTTTGTCATTTAGTGCTGTGATTTTGAGATGCAGATGGACGCATTTTGCCTATTAGAAACCTATTTTAAATGGCATTCAAAAACCACAGCCGTGATATGAATGTGGGAATTCATAATTCTGTGAATGTTCTTTACTTGTGTCTCAGGCAGGCGCACATATTTTAATTCCTGAGAAATTATTAAAGATGCCAGCTGGATGCCACTAACCCAGGGCCAAAAAGGTTATTGCTGAAGATGCAGCAATAGGAGTGTCTCCAGAGGGCTGTGGAGTTTGGTCAGATAATATAGACGTGCCAGACACTTATCACAATCAGTGATGAAAAATGGAGTTTCAAAATGAGCCAGCCTTTGACACTATTTTCCAAATCAGTAAGACTCTTTCACCCCTAGATATTTCGGAAAAAACTGCTGAGTCTTCACATGGAAGGGACCTCTGCACATCAAGCTCACACATGTGAGCTAAGTAGCTATACAAATATGCTGGTTTTATTTGGCATGTCAGTACAGATTGGTTCTGTGACCATGTCATGAAAATGAGAAATAATCTCATTTTCAGTTGCTCATATTATGACTGCAGGATTACAATGCAGGTATGCTTGTCACTATTATAACAAAGTATTAGAAGTAAAGATACAGTCAAGTCACAGTATCTAAAAAGCAAGATTGGGGTATGAGATATTATTTGATGTGCTGGAAAAAGGAATGAAAATTTTGTGGGTTTATTTTTCTTACCTTTGGAACCAACAAAGATTCCCATTAAGGTTATTAGGAATTATTTATAATGTGATACAGGAAAAAAAGCCCTGGTCAGCTACTATACCACTACCATTCAATGTGTTCCAAAATAGAACATTCTTTTTATGACTTTTCAGCACCTAAATTTTTCAAGAGGTTGAACTTTTAGGAAGAAATAGTTGTGCCAAGAGCAGGCAGCAGACCTAAGCTATTGAATTTCAGTGACCACCCTGGCACACTGCATATGACATTAGGGTACTGGTCAAAACGGAAAGTTTAGAAAAAAAGTTAAAAAAAATTAGGGGAAGAGATTCCATGGTTGAAAGTTTAATGCCATATAGGTAACAGGATTCTTAGAGATGTGTTTGTGAGAGAGCAAAAAAAGAAACTCGTACTCTGTATGTCCTGTTACAACCAAACCAATTCAAATTCCAGCCACTTTCTATCCACAAAAAAAACCCAAGAAAAATTTAGAGAAATAATTTTTTGGAGAAATTGCATGGGGAGTACTTTTAAATTACAAATACATTCAAGAAAATTATAAGATGATTGAAGATAACTCATTAATAGATAAAGACTGAAATAATTTAATACATTATTCATGATATATTATTCTCTCAGCTCCCTTGTTGATGACCTTCTGGTTACTATTTTTTAAAGTGCTAGTGGAAGCTGTTCTTCACAAATGAATATCCAGAATTCCTGACATAGCTAAAATAATAAAATGTGGACATCATTGTACAGCATAGGCATGTTTTATGTGTTGTCAAAGATTATAAAACTTCTCGCATCATATCAGCTTGGTCTTACCTCTGATTTACACCACAGTAATATTAGAAAAGTGTCCCTTTACCTCAAGGATGATAGAGCTTCCACTTGTTTTCCTTTACAAATTCATACTTTATAAACAACTCCCTCAAATGCTGTTCTAAGTGCCTGTGAGCATTTAATAGTCTAATGGCATTTCATTCTATATTTCATTTTATTTTATCAACACACTAGTGAAGTCTGTAGGTATACTAAGGAAATATAGTTTCAGGAGGAGTGGATGGATGAAAGCCTGGCTTCCCAGGGATTCATGCCCTACATTCCTATAGCACCACGCTGTATGGACTCTGCTTCTCCTCCCTCTGTACTGTGACTTCCACAGTAGCCTTAGCCCATCCCCAGGTCCTTAGGAGATCTTTTTCCCCATGTCTTCACAATGCAGTTCTTCTCCACTAACTTACTTTTACTATATTTTCACCTCCCTCCAGCATTTCTTACAGTGCCCAACTTCCCAGGTTTTTTAAGGTCCCTTATGAGCCTTTTACAGATCACCCGTTTTCTTAGTTCCTCCTTCTATCTCCAGCTACCAGCTGAACAAGAAGCAGCATGGCTTGTGGGTGCTTCTGTGCTGCATCTGTGCTTATAAACTGTGCAATGTTTATTTACTAGTTGCAGAAGAGAGAACATCTGTGTGTGTACTGCAATCTTATGTCATTGGTGGGAAGGGATTGATTTGGATTTCTTGCCTCTTCATAGCGGCTGCTTCCCTTGAAACAAGAAACGTTTAATATCTCAAAGACACTCTTGGTTGAATTTGGCAAAAGCTAGTAAGGATAAGAGAGCTAGACAGTTTAAGAGCAAATATGCATAAGGCTACTCTTTAGGAATCCAAGCTAAAATATGCTTAATGGCTAGATAGGATTTTAGGCTATTAAGCATACTGACTTCTATCCATTTGTTTCTCATCTAATTTCAACTGTGTCTTTGGCATTTATTTTCTTCCAGTAAAACAGAAGAATAGGAAATGAAAATGCATTTTATTTATTGTTTAGTCTTCTGCCCTTCAATGGACTCTTTAGTAAATGGGCATCTGCCATCCATATTTTTCTTTTCATTTTTCATCTTTTCTCTCTCCTCTAATCCACTTCTGTCTGTCACTTCTTTATGCTTTATATTTGTTTACAGTCTCCTTTCTTAACTACATTAGATTAAAGCTTCTGTATTCTAAACCTTTCTTTTGCTGCCTCAATTCTTCACTTCCTTATTACAGAACTTGTATTCTTGCCCTTTTATTAACTAACTTGCTGTCACCTTACTTTCATTTTGTATCCTTGCAAAACTTTTTTCTGCTTTAGCCATCTCTTTTATCCCCCTGCTTCTGTTTTTCTTCATTTGTTATTCTTTTCCTTTACCCATTAGTTTTTTTGTATTCTCTCATCATCCAAGCCCCACTTCCTGTAGTAAAAATCTATCGCGTAAAACATTATTGCTACGTCGTATGCTCTATTTGCAAAATTTTCGTTTGAAAGAACATTAATTTTTTCCCAAATTGTCTGAATATTATAAGCTGTTGAATTAGCATGAACGAGTTTTCTGAATCCTCTCTTCTAAAAAAAGCATGATTGCTTACTTCCTACAATCTGAAAGTAAAGCATATTAATAACTGAATTAAACTGAAGATTGTAGTAACATTTTACACTTTCCTATTGTAGACAGAAAAGTATTGTGTCTATATAAATGGGTAAGTGTAAGTGCTACAAGTATTACCTTTCTTGACATGAAACTTAGGTTGTATAAGAGCCTAACAGGAGGGAATTTTCCTTCTTAAAAATCTGTTTTACCACACACAGATCTTAAAAAAATGCCCAATTTGCCACAGGTAGCAGCTTCTTAGAGTGATACACTTATGTGTCATTCTGCTATATTTACATGCAGCTACAGGCATGTCAAAGATTTGGTCTTATGGGAGATATCACTAGGCCTAGGCAGGAAGGTCTTCAAGAGCAGGTACCTAATATTTGGATTTGCAGCAATTGTTACACAGATTGGACTTGCTGTACAGATTGTTCTGCCTGAGGACAGTGGGTAGCATGATTACATCTGTGTGTTTCACAGAAGCTTGGAATGTTGCATTTTTTAATGAATGATATTGCTGTTTTTTTCCATAACTTTCTTTGCTTTTTATGTTAGCTATGTTTTCTAGAATAAGGACTGTCTCTCACAGACCACCTATTCTAGTGCTACAATAACAGAAAATCTGAGGAAAAAATGCTAACAGGTGTTTTCATAGGAAAGCAGACCAGCCGTATAATTCTTCACCTTAAATTATACTTATTTTGGCAAAAATAGTCACTTTGCAGGATTAGCAGTATTAAATTGTTAAATATAATCCCAAAGGAATCTGCTGGGGGAAAGCCCATCAGTCTTGCAGTGGACAAATGTGATGGCATGTTGGACTTCCCTGAGGCCATAATAGATGGTAATAGTCAAAGAAAGACAGGCAGCAGAGGCATTCTTCCTTAATACAGAAGCCATTTTGATCCTAATGCATTTAAGGATTTGACTGCAATTAATCAGTGTACATACTGAAGCAGCAGTGTAATGCTGATGGTTTTAGCAAGGCCACCACCAATTATGCTGAGACACTGCCTACAGTTTAAGGTCTGCTGTGGTGCATTTAAGAGTGGAGTCTTGCAGAGAAAACACACAGTTTGCTTTCTGACCATGGTCTGACTTGACTTTGTCTTGTCTTACCTTTGCACAGAAAAGAAAGGAAGCAGGAAGCATCACTTTCAAAGCAAGGATACATTTTCAAGACAGATTGTTTTTCTCCTTAGGTGTGTGGAAGAGAGCTATTACCTTCAAGCTGTGGGTCTTCAACCTCTGCAGCGTATGCTATTTGGAATTCCCTCTGTAAGACTATGGGATGTGCTAGAGATGTACATTCTTGCTTTTAAAATTTGCAGAGTTCCCTGGGATATTGCTATTCTTTCTGGCATGCCCCTTGGCATCTGCCTTTACTGGTTATTTGCCAAGAAGAGTGAAGGCCAAGTGCTCCTGTATAGGTGGAGTACAGAATAGTGGTTTTCCTGACTAAGAGTGATTTGTGGACAAATCACCCAGACCATTCACAAGGACTTTGTGCTATTGGTGCACCATGGGCTTCCTGCATTTCTCTCCCTTTGTGCTGCTGTGTCGGCAGTGGCTGGAGATTCTTTAATTCAGTTTATCCAGGAGAGACACAAGAATCATTATTTCCATTGTATTATTGTAAACCTGGACTTTGAAAAGAAAAACCTGCATTAGCACCATTTACTATGTAACAGTGCTTCAGTATACAAGTGTCTGTGGTCAGTAGAGAAGTGAACTTTAAAAGCCAAGCGCAAGTTTACTTTTAAGGACATATATTTTACTCCTAAACTGTATTTGTCACCCTCTAACTTTGTAACCTGGTTCTTTCATTTGTGTGCGTTCTAGTCAGAAGAGCCTTCTATTAGACTATTTTTGCTCCTTGTGTTCATACTTTCAAACTGCCATCAAGTCACTTCTTAACCTTTAACACACACCCCTCCCCGCAGTTAAATTTTGAATTTTGACTTTCTTTTGCTCTAAATCATGTTTCCAACTGTTTAAACATTCTTGTGATTCTTCTTGAAATTCCCTCTAATATACTATCCTTGTTCTTGAACTGAGGACACAACAAGCAGGCAGATATGCAATCCTAGCAGTCCTATTTTCTGCTCATGTTTCTTTATGAATTGAAGAGCTGTACTAGTACTTTACCACAGTAGTACACTGAGAGTTCATATTCAATTTGCTACGCATCAAGACGCTTAAGTCTTTTCCAGGATATTTTTTCCAAGTATGGAGGATTCTAGTCTGCAGATGGTCTTCCAGCTCTATCTTTTGGAAGAAACTTCATTTGATACTAACCCATTTGCTCCTTCAAAGCAGACTTCTTACAATTCTAAGATATTCAGTAATTTTCTGCTGCCATGAGTTATCTTGGACAGACTATATTGTAAATGAATCCTACTGTTCAAAACCTTTTGAAAAGAGTTATTAATGTTTGATGCATTGTCCTAAGTTTGAGAAAGGCTGTGTCCTCACTGACAAACATACTAAGAAAGCATTGGACTAAGAGTTGAGTATCTTGAATCAGGGATAGGCCAACAGTTTATTTGTGGCTTCTGCGACATGTAGTCTTCCTTTTCAATGACTTGTTAACCGTAAAAGCCACCCCTTTTCTAACAATTTCTAGCACTTGTGCCCAAGTTCAAGACCTTCCAAATGATTTTTCCTCTCTGTTCTTCCAAGTCCAAAACATAATTTCCCCAGACATCTACTTCATAACTAAACAATTCTTCACACATTTTTATTGGCCTTAGCTTCCCAATTCCTTTTGTCTTCTGTCTTAAGTGGCAGTCCTGTCATGTGCTACCTCTGCTTCCTGTTTTACCTCTGCTTCTCTCTTAGTCTGGTAGCATCATAGTCTGGAGGAGGACTGAGTGAAGAGATGGTGAATAGTCAAGGAATGAAAGAATGAACAAATGCTCTTTTGGAGTCAGCTAAAGTAGTTAATCACATCAGGACTCTCAACAGCTTGTCACCGCCAACTCAAATGCAGTTCAGAAGAAGATCTCAGTGGATATTCCCTGCCCTGCTGCAGGCACAGACAGTTGACTGAGCTCAAGTTGCAACCAGCACTAGCTAAAATAACCTGTCTCAATTTCCCTGGGATTAGGTGCACATAAATATACTACTTTATTCCACTATCTAACCTCCAGTGCTGGTGTGGGAAGAAATGGTTGGGGATGGCAATTTCTGAAACTGGTGTGGCTGTTTGCAAAGTGTAGCTGGATGAATTTGATTGGTATGAACTGGTTTACATGCTGTACTGTTACAATTCAGCCTCTATGTCTTTGTGTGCAAATGTTGCCTTGCTGGCTTAAATGTATTTATGCTTTCTGTTTAGCTCAGACTTAAACCTATAAATTCAGCTAATAAAAGTCAGGTTAAGCTCCAGTGTGTTCTCAAATGAAATTGCTGCATTTGGTATAAAGTTCTGTAACATGGTAAATAAATGAAGAAATAAAAAGTAACAACAACAAAAAAAGAATAAAAGTAGGAATGAGGGAATGAAATGCAGCAACTTTTCCACTTTAAAAAAACAATTGATTTAAAATTAATGTGGTAAGATTTGTGCCATTATCAAAATTATAGATCTGTACCAATGTAGTCAACGGAGTTGTTCACAAATTCTCTTTAAAGGAAGGACTTAAGCCTGTGTATGACGCATGCTCACCTTTAAGCACATACGCATTGCCATTGCTTGCATGCTTACACTGAGCACATTGTTACATGCTGGATCACAGCAGAAGCTTGCAGCAATGGTTACAGTCTGATGCTGCTAGAACTTTATGTTGTCCTCATCTTCTTACAATGTGATAAAATAGTAGAGAAGTTATTAGTCTGAATAATACAGGCCAAAGCATTTTAATAAAATAAAATTGCTATCTCTTCAAACCAAATGAAGTTAAATTGATTGTTTAAAGAACATCTGACTGGATTCTTGTATTCAATAAAAATAACTGATATTATAAAATACTTCAAATTCTTTTCATTTTTAAGGACAAAAGGAATTCTTACCCCACAGATGAAGCAGCAGAAGATTTAGACAGAATGCAAACGAACCAAAATCACCACATAAGACAGGGACCCAAATAATCAAATTGTCAAATAAACAAAAGTAAAGAGCTAAAAGCATGAAGTTACTATAAGCTATTTTCTCTAATAATCCTCCCACTCCATGAAGGAAGAGAGAAAAATCACTAGTCTCTTTATGGAGTACATCAAATCTCATTTTGTTCTAATGTGTTAAAGTGCACACTGAAAAAGGCAGAGTTGACTCCTGGGGAAATAATTTTAAATCAGTTCAGAAAAATGAAGTTTGGAAAAATACTTTCATTTTCCTTTTAGTATTGCAACAAATGTATTCATCTGACTAGATAATCTGGCATTTTAAATAACTTCACTCTTAAGCTCTGTCAATTTGATCTCCCAAGGTTAATTGATTATTTCTACAACAGTCTTGCCAGGAAAGATCAGAGTGCTTATATCTTTCCATTAATCCATGCTGTTCAGGGAGAGGGTGCAAAATGGGAGTGCCACAATTGGCTTAAATCTTTGCAGGTCTCTTATTTCCCCCCCTCTAAAGTTGTCTCATGTCTGATTAGTTTCACGTCACAGCACTACGTTTCATTAGTTTCACTGACATGGCATTTCAAGTATGGTCTAATGATGGGAACATCCAGTCTACTTTGGAGCATTCGTCGCTGGTTACCGCTCCCCCCACCTTTATTAGGAAGGATACTTGAGTCAAGGGTTGTAAAGGAATGGTGAGAAATTGAACTGAGTTACCAGGAGAAAAGACAGAAAAATTCAAAACATTGCTTTCCTAAAACTGACATTCAGCATTTTGCTATGGTAAACAACCATCAGCATGCAACACAGCCTCTCGGGGCTTTTCGAGAAGAGACAAGCTTTATCAGCAACTGCGTATTTGTTGTTGCTGTCCTTCTTTGCGGTGGCATAGGCAACACAATTGGGGATTAACCCTCACACAAGGCAATGTGACAATTCATCAGTTGTAAAACAGAACCTGGTCAAATGGCAGGTTTTTAACCAGCATTAAAACCGCTGGCATAGAAGATCTCTTAAAAACAACTAGACAAAAGGCCTGCTGTGGTTTGTGGGGAACCTTCATTTATTTGAAATGATGGCAAATTGTGCTTTCCTGCCTGGAAACAAAAATATTTCCAGCCCTTCAAAAGGCTGGAAATAAGCAGAAGAGAGAGCTTCTTTTCTGTTATCAGTCCCTTCTCCTGAATTTCACCTCTCCTCCTCTCTCCCTTTCAATTCTGCTGGCAGTTACACCTATTAGTGCTTTCCTCTTCCTTTTGTTTTGCATGTAAATGAAGATCTAACTAGTTTAAAGAGATGTTGGTTTAAGACATGCTCAGCAGTGGAGGTAAAAGCCTCTGTCAGTGGCACTCCAGTGAATTAAAAATGCAATGGGTAAAATTCCCAGCCTGTAAGTGGGTTCAGAATTTAGCCCTTTGAAAATGTGGGAAGTCTAACAAGGTGTGCGAGGCTCTCCCCTCCTCTTCACCTCCAGGTAAAATCATTACTGCCTTGAAATCTGAAAGAAAAGGCTACAGCTTTACTTAAGTAACCCTGGAGCTATCACCATCAGCAGGATTTTATCAGGTTTAACATATTTAAAGATACAATGAAATACTAATGACCATCTCCCTTAGCAGTGGTTTACGCTTTGATCAGCAACAGCAAAGTCATTTAGAAAGATCCAGGGCACCAAAATTAAAGCATGTGTAAATTAAACACATGTGAAGTGCACAATATGTGGCAAATTAGTACAGAAAATACTGAGAAATGTGCATCTTCAGGGTTTGCCTGCACACCATGATGTGACAGGTATTATTGCCCTTTGTACAATTATTTAAACCCTGTAGGAATTCCCAGTGTCAGAGTATGTCAGCATACTGTTATTAGACAAGTTTAATTAGGATCTACCCTGCTGCTCCTAACAAGTATTTAATTAACTTCTAGGCAGGGTAATTAGCTTTAGATTGTGGCTGATTTTCTGCCTCACCTTCTGTTGACACTTGGCCTACGGTAAGGCAGCTTGCTTTGCTGACAGTGTAATGGATAGTAGCTTTGGGAAGACTAATATCAAGGCTGACTAGTCTAATAAAAAAAAAGAAAGAAGGGAAAATAAAGGGGGAAGAAGATGAAGATAAAAGACAAAATAATGACTAGCAGGTCAGGGTCCGAAGGGATAAAAGAACACCCACCCGCCAGACAGGCAGACAAAAAAGCCTGGTAATGGGAAAGGAACAATCTGACTTTAAGCATTTCAGAAGAATAGAGAAAAAAGTGTGACATTGAAAAATCTGGCAAAGCAAAAGGATTTGAAAAGTATTTATTTCATGCATTTCCTTAAACTGGATAAATGATGAAGCTTAATTACTATTTATGTAGTACTACTGAGGTGTGCCTGTACTTTTCTGAAAAAGTCTTTCCAATATAAATGTATCCCTGGATCCCTGCTCTAAAGAAATATGCCTTTCCCATCAGCACAGTAAAGAATATGCCACAAAGTGAGCATTTGAAACAATTAGCATAGACCACATGAACCATAGCAAATTGGTCAGGTCACCATTTAACCCATTGGTGGTTTCTTAAAGAGCTCTGGGATTTCCAAGGGTGTAGCTTTGATACATGGTACACTATTCTTCTACCCAGTCCTGAGATATCATTGAAAATAATGGGGCTGCATTCAGTGCCACAGCTACAAGAATTTTGGGGCTAGAGTGAGGGAACACTCAAGAATTTAAAACCCTTTCCCTATCATTCGGACAAAAGGGTTATAATTCTCTTTCATTTTGAAAGAAGAATATTTGTTTATTTTTAAGAAGTCAATTTTTTTCAGTGCCCCAGGTATCAAAGCGCTGGTTCTCCCAAACCCAGCATTTCTCTAAAGCATTCCACTCTTGCAGAAATACTACTGCTGGGGTTTGCACCATTGTTGCAGAGTAGGTGAATGTTCTTCCAGTCAGGTTCAGCCTGATCTGGGCTACTTAGAGCATTCTAGAGAGATTCGAATAATCACCAAAATATTATTTGAAGGAGGACCTACATGTTTCATATACCTTTTCAGCATAACATTTCAGGTCTCTTTTAAAAACCTCATACTTGTTTGCATTTCAGCATTAGCTCTTCCCTACAAAGAGGCAAAACCACCCTTAAGCTGGGAGAGGAGAAAAACAGACTTAGGGCTGCAGTACTGCTCCATAGGTGTCCACTGAAGAGCAACAGGTGATTGTGTATTGGAAGTCCCTCCATGAAGTTTAAAAACTTCTATCCTGTAAGCCGAACACCCACTTTAGAAGGCCAAGGACTGGATCACAATTGTAGTGAGATGGCCAAACCAATATACCCTAATCCAGTTGCTCACAGCCATGAAACACACTCTGGGACTATTGAAAGCAATTACCAGATATATGTGCTTTTAGCAGTCACCTAGTCTAGCAACCATAATTTTATATAATCTTAACAATAAATAACTTGAAATTTGGTGAATAATGACATTGCAATAAATTCTGAAGTAGATATTTTGGTTGTGGGTTTGTTTATTTGTTATTTTTTTTTCTTTTTTTTAGGTTGCAAGGATAATACCCCTATCATCAGCAGAGAAATTGGATCTCTTGCATTTAAATCAGAGTTAACTGGGAGATGCCTCAGCTGGGTGCAGCCTCCTTTTGACCCAGAACTCTGATTTTATGCTATGTTATGCTGTTCTGTAAAACAAGAGTGGAGCTGCAGTTAGGTCCAGGACTCTGGGAGAAAGCTATGTGGCATTTTGTATGTGTTAAAGAAATCTCTGTGGAGTAAGTCATTATCCATTCTACTCCTCTTTCACACAGACAGGTCTATTAAGAAAAAAGAAAGAGCAGGAAAAATTGGTTAAGTGTTTAAGAATACCAAGAGTATGCAGATCACACTTGCCTTTTCCCAGCCTGGATGAGCAGTGTTCAAATGCACTAACTAAAAAGATTTAAGGTGTGTCAGATCAGATTTTGACAACTGAAACTGGCATGACAGTTGAAGGAGTTTTAATATATCTTGTGGTGTGTTGACCCTGGCTGAACTCCAGGTGCCCACCAAAGCTGGTCTATCACTCCACACATAGTGGTCAGCGCACCACGTGTCCCTGCTGCTCCTTCCTCCTCAGGTGGAGGACTCCTCACACTCTTCCCCTGCTCTGGAGTGGGGCCCCTCCCACAAGGAAATGTCGCCTGTGAGCTTCTTCAACATGAGTCCTTTCCATGGGCTGCAGTTCTTCATGACTGCTCCAGTGTGGGTCCCTTCCATGGGTTCAGTCCTTCAGGAACAGACTGCTCCAGTGTGGGTCCCCCATGGGATGCAGTCCTTCAGAAACAGAGTTTTTTCTCTGTGTGGGTGGGTCCCCTGTGGGGTCCCCTGAGGGATCACAAGTCTTGACAGCAAGCCTGCTCCAGTGCCTGGAGCACCTCCTGTCCTCCTGCACTGGTCTTGGTGTCTGCAGAGCTGTTTCTCTCAGATTTTCTCCTCTCTCCAACTGCAGTTTCTTTGCCTTCTTAAATACATTATCCCAGATAACATCTGGGCTCAGCCTTGGCCATTGGCAGGTTCCTCTTGGAGCCAGCTGGCACTGGCTCAAAAAA
Source organism: Melopsittacus undulatus (assembly GCF_012275295.1). Classification (NCBI taxonomy): domain Eukaryota; kingdom Metazoa; phylum Chordata; class Aves; order Psittaciformes; family Psittaculidae; genus Melopsittacus; species Melopsittacus undulatus. Next base: position 59,529,505 of record NC_047528.1, on the reverse strand, counting down.
AGTGTTCTTAAAAAATATTTCACTTTAGAAATAGATTGATTTTCTTTAGTGAAGCTTTTAGAACTCAACAGGATAAAGTACACTACAGGCAACAACACTAGAGGATGGAAGCAAGCAATATGATCTAATAGATGAGATAATTAATTCTGTCATTTCTGTCCTCCATCATGCAGTTGTCTGTCTGCCAAATACCCATTATATTTTTTTCTAGTAAAAGCATCATACTAACCATTATGTGCTTTCTAGTGGAAGCACCATCTATGAGAGATGAATGGATCTTCCGTAGCAGACACAGATATTAGATAAGCCTTTAATGAAACTGATTAGCAGTTACCCATCACTGCTAAGAAAAAGGCAGTCCTTTTGCTACTGGTATCCAGTTTATGTAGATAGGCACGTAAGGATTGCATGCCCAGAGGAGCTTTTGGGTAGCATGATGATGGATCCCTGCCTGTAAGGCTTGTAGACAGGCAGGCAGTTTTATGCTGTAGCTTCTATGTGTGGTATAATTCTGTATTCAAATGACTACTTGTATTGTCTGTTGAACATTTTAAAGCAGATAAATGTATATGGATCAGTGTTCATTATCATATGTATCTATAACCAAGATGAATTACGGAACTCAAATGAGGCTGGTTAAACATTTAACTTTAATTTAATTCTTTTTCTAGAACATGAAATGCACAATTTATCTCATAACCTTCTTGGCTGTAGCTATCAGGATCACTAATCACACCACTGTGGGATTAGAGAGAATTGGCTGTTTCTCCTTGCCTCATAAGACCCCAGAGGTGTGATTATCTCATGGTTACCACACCCCTGTTGTGTCTCACTGCCTCAGTGAAATAAATGAACTGTTAAATTGACAGTTATAAATGAAGTTCCTGCTGGCCAGCTGACTGTATGGTATTTTTGGGGGAAAAAAAAAGAAAAAAAAAAAAGAGGGATACCAGGGAATAGTAATTAAAAAAATTGTTTTCTAATTCTTCTGTAGTTTGCTTCTTCCTGAACTCATGGCCTGTAACTAGCATGACAGAGAATAGTCCTCCTGCCCAGTGTTCCTTGCCAAGCAACCTGATATCTAAGAAGTCAGAAAGCTCAGCATGAACAAGCAGAAAAACTAAGCAAAAACCCATGACTGCTAGCTGTCAGAAAAAAGGCATTTATATAGAGTGTATTAGTAGTTCAAATGCGTCAGTCACAGAAGACTGTTTGTCAGGTTACATCTCACCCAGAGCAATGTATTTGGCTTTTATCCTCGTGACAAATGATTTCTCAACTTCTGTACTGATGGCAACCAGCCAAGAGACTAAAGTGAGCGCTCTAACACACCACCCCCTCCCACTGCTGTCTCACCTAGCAGCATCTTCACAGCTAGAAAGCTTGCTCTTTACCTCACGCATGCACACGCATGCATCCTGGCCACACAGATTCCACAGCCTGTCCCTGGGGACAGATAAGCAGTTCCCACTGGAGTCCTCCAATTGTACTGTTAACTAAAAAATTATATGAGGCAGGGGTAAGAATGAATGTGTTCCATCTCTCACTAACCTGTGCTGCTATCTATTGGGTTTGTACTTTTTTCTCTAGCTGACGTAGATAACTGAGGGACAGTTTGCCAGAGGAGACTGTCTGTTTTGGTCCTCATGAACAACTCCTGTGCCTGCAGCTCAGTCACTGCTGCTTCTGGGGTCACTAGGATTGCACCTTTTTCAGGAAGGCACATGAAGAGCCCCTTTGGGTGGATATTCTCACTGTTATGACGTGGTTTTCACCTTCTGAGTGGTTCTTGTCTTTCTTCTGGGAGCCACTCCTTGAACCATGAGAGCAAAATTTGGCACAACGTTCCACAGGAGGCAAACTAGTGCCAGGTTCAGTTATAATCTGCTCTATGCACTCCTACACAGTTTTCCAATGCTGGCACTGGATGGTTTCAGTGAGGTGCTGGAAGCTCATTTTGCTCTCATTACCCATCCTACCCTATAGCTCTTTTCTGTTCCTGTCTTCCCTCTTTTTTTTTCCTGGTGGCTCACTCTGGGTTATCATCTCCAATACCACCTCCAGTATATGGCTGTAACTGTTTGGGCAGTAGACTGCTTTCTGCCCAGAAAGCATCACTGAAATATCTTTTGACAGAGTTGGGTCAGTTCCTCCTTTAGTTCATGGCAGAATTGCCTTCTTGTACAGACAAATCCAAGTCCTTTCCTCCTTTAATAGACAGGTGCCCATTTATTCTTGGCATCTGCCTGCCACTTGCAGAGTAATCTTCAAATGAGAGGAAACGATACCCATTTCATGAGTATTTTATGCTGACAAAGCAGTGTAAAAAGGTTTTGCGGTTAATCATAAGGTGGAGTTGTTTCTGTTCTCTAAGTGGATATGCACATATGAACCTTTCAGCAGGGCCGAGAAGCTACAAAATGTCTACTAACATGGTATCTGAGTAGTCCCTGGGATTTACTATGGAAAAAAGACCTCAGGGGGTCCCATAAAGGGAAATACGCATTGCATAAAATTTGCAGGTCTTGGTTCACATTTGAGTTATATCCTGATGTAATTTTTTTCTCTTTCTCCTGCAAACCTGGTTGCTTTCATATGGGTTCTGATCTGGATTCTGTCCCCATAGTAAAAATGTAAAATCAAAAGTTTGTTTGGTTTTTGTTTTTTTTTTTTGAGAAGAAAAGAATGAACAGAGCAGGGATGAAAGGACAGGAACCAACTTAGCTATTTACTGCAAGCTGAAATGTGTTTACTTTCTTTGTAGTGAAAACAGCATTATGTGTCATTTAGGTAGCACATGTGAGTTACTGCCACATGCATTTATGAACTCTCTATACGCATGCATTTTTTGGAGCAGTGACAAAGGTATCTAGTACCAGTTATGGCATTGTGCTGAATGGTGAAATATTTAAGTGCTCTTTTTGCTTGTTGACATGTCTCTAAAATATGAAAAAGATTGCTCTGCTGAAGTAGAAAATGCCAATATGATACTTTTTTTTTAGAAAAAGATATAGCTGTATGAATTACTGTTTGCTACTATCATGATATTTAAAATAAGATACTAATTTTAAACACTTGTTAGTGATCAAAATCTGATTGAAATACAATAGACACCCCTCTACCCACCGATTTTGCTGTTCATTGTGAGCTGTAAATATTGTGCATAAAGAGCTGTTTTCTTTTCTTTCCTTTCCCTCTTGTTTGCCTGTTTTGTACATCAAAAAACACCTGAAAAGAACACAGGGAAAATTATAAAGTTTTCCTACTGGAAACACAACAGCTGTTTTCCATAACTGTATTTATCCCATCCATGCCATGATTTCCATTCTGAATACGGGTCCTCCTCTGCTAAACATTGAATTTCAGCTCCCAAAATGATACATAGCCAAAAAGTTAGTCAGGTCTGATGCCTGAACTAGCCAATTAAAAATATATCAGAATAAAATGAAATGAAAAGCAACATTTGGGTTAGAAGTGTTCTTGTGTCTCTATGGGAAGACATACATGACTGTGTATGTGAATCAGGCACTATATTTTATGTATTTTAAGCTTGTCGGTATCTAAATCTTCAGATGAGAAATTGGAACAGTTTACTGATGCACAAGGCTCACTGCCAGCTTGGTTTTTGAAGTTAAGAAAGTGAATTCTCTGCTGAATGCTGGCTTTTGTAGATTTTCCCCATGGATGCAGTAACCTCTGATCTTGACAGAGATTGTAGCTGCCAAAAAGCTCATGGGATTAATAGGTAAGAACATGCTTAATTCCTAATATTGCTCATCTTTGAATAGCTCATCCTGAGATTGGAACTGAGAACATTACAGGAGGCTTTGCTTGAAGCTGCAGAAGAAAACTGGCAGTAAAATTGTCAAGCCTGCCAGTCTCTTCAGGGCTTACCAAGTGGTTGAGAGAAGAAATTCAGAAGCAGTGGAAAACCAGAAAAAAGCCTTCATCGTCTTACTAAAAGGAAAAGAAGAAGAAAAAGAACGTCTTTCAATGAATGTGTCATCCACTGAATGAGAAGAAAAATATATTTGTGCCATGAAGACCTTGTCAAAAGACTGGATTTTTAATATGGGTGTGTGCTTATGTGGTCTGCTGAACAGTGAAATTGTTATCACTATGATTACTGGTTGCAACAATAGTTTTCTTTATGTACTTCAAAGACTTCTCCAGCATTATCTTAGGGATAGCACTTTACATAAACTCTGTGCAGGTAGGAATGACTGCAATATTAAGGTAGAAATTAAACAATAAATCTACAGATATGTGTGGCAGAAGTTTCACAGTAATGCCATCAGTAAAAGTGTTTTAGCTCATCTCTGAGAGCGTTAGGCACAACCTTCTACAGTCTTATACAGAAGAAATGCCACTGTCTTTGGGAAATTTCTTTCAGAGGTAATACATGGATGAAGTATCCACTAGGCAGGGGAGCTGGCAGAGACAGAAACACTAGAGCAAATGATATTTGAGAAGACTTCTCTATCAGCTGATGAAGGCAGGTTCTGCTCCCTGGAGCTGCCTGAGAGACATGGGAGGCTGGGGTGATAGCATGGCTCCAGTTTATGCTGTGCCAAATCACTCTAAAGATAGGGTTTGGTTTAAAGGGGCCCAACAGATGCTGCTTACACCTCTGTTAAGCGCTGTGGCTCCATTTTAACCATAGGAATTAGTCAGCAGAAACCACATACTTTCTTGGAGTATAACTGTCTTTACATTGGGAATTAGCACCAGGAAAAGACCAGAAGGCTGTGCAATTATCTTCTTCTTTCTTTCATTTAAAAAGAAAATAATAACTAATTAGAATGAGCAAGTTATTAAATCCTATGTGAAGCCCTGACTCCACAGAAGATGGCAGTAGCTTTGCTATTGGCATCACCGAGATACGATCTCCTTGCTACTATCTAGTCGTTATTTTGTAATTCTACTTTGATGTAACGTGTGGAAGTGAATCTTAGGGATAAAATTACAACTTTTCCAATTACAGCAGTATTTTAGGACATGTAAGCTATCTCCCATCTACTTATCATTATGTTTTGTGAGGGTAATTATGCCTTGAGGAGTTAATTAGAAGTTTACCCCCATGTATTCAGACATATGTATTTGCAGCTAAGCTGGTTTTCTATACATCAATAGCATTTTGGTGAGCAATGCAGAAGTAGGAAGGCATTCTTTTTAAAAGCTGGTCATTTAATCAAAAAAAGCTTCAAAATTTTGAATTAGTATTTAATTGGTGTTGCCTGATAAGTACTGAAGAGTAAAGAACTGTGTGAAAATTTGAAGCAATTTTAGATCTTTGAGTGATCTTGCTGATACAATAATTTAAACATGAGATTTCTGTGAAGCCACTCTGCAAGGTCTTGGGGAAGCTTGATGTTTCATCCTTTTTATCATGAATCTATGCTTTTTCATAGATCTCATAGGGCAGCTACTGCAAAAAAAAATATGACCTAGTATCTCAGTTTTGTGAACTTTACTAAATTTACAGTGAGACAGAGAACTCAAGTCAAGGCAAAATATCTAAAAATGCTTGTGACAAAATTGCTTAGTATCTTTCCCTGCACCCTCCCCCCCAGCCGCAGGTAAAGACAATGCTCTAAGAATAAAGTTCATGATGAGATTTCTCACTGGGTAATATAAACTACATCTTTCATATCTTCCATGTGAGAAACTCTCCAGGTGACTCTTTTGAAATGAATCAACCTGCATGCCATGTTCACAGCTCTCCTGATTTAGGTATTGCAGCCCATGGAAAATTAAACTACGATCAAATGTATATGTTTCTCTAACCAGCCATTTGAAATTCTGCAAATTGGTGCATTCTATATAAATAAAAGGATCTGATTTTGTGCTTTGAAATCAGTCCTTTGCCTTCTGTTTGCCGCACAATGCCATCTGACTTCTTAAAAATTGGCTGATCCTTTTTCCTCATCTGCACCTGTTCTGCTTCAGAAATATCACTTAGGGAAATCTTGGACTAGTCTGTCTGCTCTGATGTTAGCTTTGCCGTCGAAAGCAAGGAAGATGTGAGGTGAGGAAAAAAAGCGTGTGTAATCCAAAGCAAGGAGAGGGAAATGATTCATCTAAACAATCAGTGCATTTCAATTTCATTGGAGAAAAGAATGAAAAGGCTTCTAGACCACCATGTTAGCAAATTTCTTGCAAATAGACATATTGGCTGATACAGGCTGTAGATCTGCACGACCAGTCACTAAAGTGTGTGCTTCACTTTAGTGTTTTTGTTGTTTTACCTACTTTGTTGAGACAATTCAGATACATAAGTTTAAAGCTCTGTGTAATTGCTGTGGACTGTAAAAATGATTTTATTTCCTGCAATATAATGATACTCAGCTGACATCATCCCCAGCAGCTTCCTTTACCTTTAGCTGGAGTGACATTTGAAAACAGCTATGCCAAGGAAGAGCTACTAATTATAAAATCAAAGAGTGTAGTGGATGGATAGGCACAAAGGTAGAGGGAAAGGTGCCATTAGATGACAATTATGAGTTGGCCATGTCTTAGGCTCTCTCCAGGTCTCAATGTAAACAGCCTGAATCATGACCACTTTTAACTTTGAAAGACGGTTAACATATGGCAAATTCCCGGGTGGCTAACTTAAGTGAAGAAGTTTCTCTAACTGATTGGAATTTATCATTTGAAGTTTAAAATACATTTGCCACATAACTTCCCACTTTTAATTATTGTTGCAAGGCTTTAATTTCAAAAGTAAACCATTTTGCGATGATTTTTCCTACAATATTTTGCTAGAAATCATCTCACTGAAATAAGGGGTTTGGTCTGTGTCTGTGTTTACTATCTTCTTCCTTGAATTGCTCAGGATGGGGGGAGGTCTGCTATATGCAGAAGTGAGACAGACATCTGGGTTGCCTAAAACTCCTGAGATTCCACCTGGAGGGGAGAAAGGGACTCTGGTCTTTTCCTGAAACTGACATATCCAAAATGTTTAGACTTGACCAGCTGTGCTCATCATGGCTGAGATTGATCTGCCTCTCTGTCTTGGGACTGTCTCTCAGGAGATTCCAGGACTAAGGACTTTGCACTCCAGATCTTTCCTTGAAAGGCAAATCTCAAGAGGTTAGAGAAGTGAGTAGGTAAGCCAAATGAAGAGATAAAACTGCCTTAGTACAATGTGTGAGTAGTGGAGACCTGCATTTCCAAAGGATCTTGTAGGAGTAGGAAAAAGAAGGTGGACAAGGATGATAGGAGCATGTCTCTGTACAAGGAGAGGTTAAATAGACTAGAGCTCTTTTATTTCAGAAAGATGTGATTTGAGAAATTTATAGTCCCGAGTGGAATACGGAAGCAGAAAGATGATTATTCTCCATTTTTCTTTATACAAGAACCAGGAGGAATGATCTAGGAGGTCAGAGAATAAGCTCAAAGTAAGAAGGAAATCTGTTTTCATGCAGGAGAAGAAAAGAGTGGGATGCACTGCCAGAAAATGTGGTTATGCAAAAGGTTCTTGGCTTCAAGGATTAGACAAGATCATGAGAGAACAGTTTGTCAAGGGGAATTACATTTGTAGAACCCTGTTCTGGCTTACAGTATCTCTGAGCCTGTGATTTCTGAGAGGTATGAGGGCATGGGCCCTGTGTATGTTCCCCTGGCCATTGGAAGAAAGGGCTACAGGAAAAGGAAAACAAGGGGAATGACAGATGAGAAAAGGGAAGGGGAAGGTCACAGAATCAGAAGTGTGCAACTAGGATACTAGGAGGGGTGCTGAGCACCCTGACTGTTCTTGCGGCTCCCTGGACATGTTTGAGGTGTCAATGGATGTTGCCTGGCCCAGCAGCGTAGTAGAAAAGGGGAACAGAAACTGGTCCCTCTCCAACTTCCTCCTGCTGATGATATGAAAGACCAGATTGGCTGGGGCCAGGAGGAGGTGATGAGATGGTCTTGGGACCTGGTGGGTCTCTAAGAGGGAGAAGGGTAAGAGCTTCAGGAAGATGGTCACTGTTGGAGGCAGAGTCCTGGGTCTGAGGGTCCCTTAGGCTGACTAGTACAGCCATTCTTTACCTTTGAACCACCACACCTGACAAGCATTACTCTGTGGGGCTTTTGATACTGTGATGGGGTACCTGCAGAAAAGCAGTCATGAAAGTCTGTCAGAAAAGACAAAGAATCAGGGGAATTTAGTACTACAGGTGGCAGCTGACACATTTCCTTTAAACATAGTTTTACATTCTCTAAATACATTAATAAATATAATGTGTTTTCACCAGATTATGTAAGGTAGGCTCAGCTTTGTATTAAAATGACTTATTTGGTCTACTCTTCATTTTTCTTTTTTCACGGGATCATTTACCTCTGCTCTCCCTGTGTTAGTTCTCCCCATCCTTCTGGCCAAAGAAAAGTAAATAAGATAGTTTATTTTTGGTCACTTGTCCCGTTGATGTCCTGGGGAAAGACCAGTTACTCAGAACTTCTCCATCCTTCTGTTGTCAGGGATCAAGCCAGGGGCATACAGAAAGATGGAGCTCTACTGCCATGCATGTTAAAAATGATTTTACTTGATAAGTGTGAAATTACATCTAATTACAAAGTTAATGTAAGTGAATGTAATCAGATAATTACAATGGGTAATGACATGATATTTACAACTTATAATGATCTTGTTATTATACTGTATATAATGACATTATCAAAATCCTTTCTGAAGTTTTCTCCCTCTTTAATTGGCCTTTTCATATAAAACAAATTATTTTAAATGTTTTAGAATGTTCTGTCTGAATCCTTTACATTCTAACATATAGGTTTAAAGCCTTGCTAAGTGGTTTTGTAATATTATAGCTATTTACTCTTTTTATTTTTTACAAAAATAATAAAATGCAGCACCTCTTTTTAAGGTGTGATGCAAGAAAGCCTTTGAAAAAGTCTAATTTCCATTCTTTTTATTGCACACTACTTGAAGAAGTGAGCAGAATTGTTAATAGAAGGCAGCATGTGGGCAAAGCCCTACCTTAGGTAACAAGTGACCTTGGGCTATTCTCTTGGGCAAGTCTTTTCACTATTTTATGCCTTGGTTTCCCTATCTGTAAATGGGAAATGATGATTTAATCTCATCTGTGAAGTAAGTTATAACATACAGATGAAAATTGACAAATATCTCAAGGAAAAGAAATTAAGAATTCACAGAAGGAATGAAGACAGACTTTAATTGGAATGAAGGCCCTCTACTTTATTGAACACTAGGCTTGCTAATTTATGAATATTGGTGCATGTCCCCTACCCCCTTCACACAAAGCTCAGATAATTGGTCTTTGTTCGAGGAACTGCCTATGGGTTGGAATAACAGCAGGAGCTCCCTTTGTGAGTGCTTTGGGCCCAGCTCCAAAGGTCCTCTCAATACTGGTGTATTCAAGGCTGCTGCAAACATGAGGCCTGATTCATGTCACCCACGTTACACCACTTTTGTGCCAGTGTAATTCCATTTAAAGTGATGGCGTTGCTCATACAACATAATACTGAAGTAATTCACCTGATTTCAGTGAAATTACTCTGGCACAGAACTCAAGTTAAACAAGGATTGATTGGAGCCTGTAGGGCTTGAATCTTAATTGTTTTCTAAAGTCTCATAGGTATAAAATACTAGTATTCTGACCTGTGAGCATTTGACCCCTTCTTTGCATAGAAGCAAATGATCCCATCAAGGCTACTGCATTAATGCTTCTGTCCACTTCCTCATGATCCCTCTTTATGTTAGGCTCAAAAGGGCCAAAAAAAGGTTGCTAAGCCTGCTGATGGCACAAGCTTAGGCCAGGTCTCCATCAGGCCAAGTCTCCCTTTTCTTTGCTCTGGCTAGGTGAGCCCAGGGCAGTTAGAACATAGTTGGGGTTCCAAGAGAAAGGATTGAACCAAGTCAAAGACAATGCTGCAGCTCCAGAACAGACTGCATCAGCAAAGAGTTGCCCTTTGGACCCAGAATTGGAGTCCTTCGAAGTCCACAATAAGCTTTGCTGTCCCTCAGTGCTTCCCCATTGCTAATGACAAGGGTAAGTAATGCAGAAACTCTGGGTTTGCCACTTCCAGTAATCATTTTACATCTTTACTATAGAGTATTAATGAAGCCTGTTATGTAATGTAGCCTACGCTCTATTATGTAATATAATTACAAGCCTATAGCCCCAGCAACTCAGGCAGATAAACAGAAAGCAACATAAGCTAGAGAAAGGAGAGTTATTTGACTTAACCTGTGCTGGGTTTCCAAAGCAGAGGTGGTTACACATGAATAGATGAAGAGATACCACTGACTGGGTATGGCTGACTGACACTGACTGACATTTGGCTGACACTGCCCATGTAAGCATGAGTGAGTATAGTGTTAAAAGGAAGGAGGTGAAACAGGTCTAGATATAGCCATCAGTATTCTAGGGTTGCACCTGGGTAACCATTAGGTTGCCCAATCCATTAGGGCTTTTTTCAGCAAAGGAGAAGCATGTTTAAGAACATGAAAAGACTTAAACCACTGGAAATTACAGACTTAATCCCTTGCAGAAGCTAGGAAGCATGGATCATTTCTGCATATGAAACTAGATATGAAGGATGAGATCAAGAAAAAGAAGGTATAGGTGTTTTGTCACCACAGGAGAAGGGAACATAAAAAATGGGACAGTCATGCTCAGCAAGAATAGCATTTGAAGAACTAGGCCTGGTTGTTTGCTTGGTTTTTATTTTTATGATAAATTAAGAGCAGCAGCCAAAGAAAAACATATTTAATTAGATTCTGAAGACAGAATGCTTTAGAAGAAGGATGCAAATTTGCAGAAAATCTCTTCTATCAAACAGCAGTTTGAATCCAGGTAAATTGTGGAGTCATATGAGACTACAAAAATGTGATCTTATGTTGATGATGTACAAAGAAACAGTATTAATTCTAATGAACACCAGAAGAGTCCTTGTATGCAACCCAGGGAACACAAGACCTCCTGGAATTAACAATATCCTCCTCAGTTATAAACTGTAGTTTCTGCAGTTTTGCACTCACAGCAGGTTGTTAAGTAGCAGTCTCCATGGATTAGATCAATGTACCTTTTTCTATGGAAGGTAGGGTAACAGGCAATGCTCTCCTTGTTCAACAGTCCAACACAAGAAATACCTGAAAAAAGAATATACTAAGAGGACAAAGCATGTTTGATGTAGACTCTCCATGTGTATCCTCTGAGATTACTGACATGCAGACCTGGTCACTGGAAACAAGACAGTGATTTCTTTGATGACTGAAAATGTATGATGTGGTTTATCCATTGTGCAAGTATCCACTGGTATAATGTTCAAAGTGGTTTCCATCATAGGAAGCTACACTAGCTTCTTCACATCTTAGACTATGCAGAAAGGGTCTAAAGCCAGCAATATTTCAAAATCAGAAGTTCACAGCACTTGTGAATATCTGACAGGTCTGCAAAGGGATGCAAAGGGAGTACACTCACCTGGAAAACCAGTTCAGTCCAGGAACACAAATGGTCTTGGTTCATTTGTGGACACAAGAGGAGTGTCCAGTTTGACCAGGAAGAAGGTCACACAACTGAGGGTACAAACTATATCAACATATTAGCCATAGTAAACTATATCAACATATTAGCCATAGTGCCTCTCTATGCATTTTCTTAACTACTTAGATGAGGTACTGAACATTAAAAATAGCAGTTCCAGCAATGAGGAAGCCAAGCACTAGTGTTGGCTCTAGTTATCGAAGGAGATGTAAGAACTGAGGGGGAGTTGCTCTTAAGGCAGTTACAGAGGTAAGAGAAGTGGAAAAGACTGTTGTACTGGAGGGTGTGGTCTGGCTGAACACAGGACCATGCAGGATCCTCTTTGAAGAGTAGCTTGAACTTTCATTATGGCTGTCAAGAAAGTTTTTCAAGAAAGACTTGGAGACAATGGAAAAAGAGACAAAATTCAGAGAGTGTCAGTGCCTAACACATCCTTCTTTGTCAAAATTCTCTACCTGAGAAAATGGGGTGGCCCTAACCGACTCAGAAGTATGAAGCTTAAGAGAAATTATGGGCAGAATTCCTTGGGATAGACCTAATAATCACTTGTTCTGTATTTTCTTTGATTAATAATCACAAGAAGTGTGAGTCAGTTGTCCATATTTATTGACACAAATAAATGGAACCAACATGTGGAACCAATGTCAGGAAGAAAGCTTGCACAATAGTTTACAGAACAAATCGATTAATTCCTAGGAACAGGATGAAGTTTAATTGGAAAAGTGCAAGACCATGCGTGCAATACCTACTAATAACCAGATGTTATTAGCTATATAGCAAGGAGTCGGACCTGTTAGAAGCATAGAGGGTGTCCACTTAGGTCGAAGAGAGGGTGTAGTATGGAAAGCCTGTAAGTCATCTTTGTGGTGCAGCCAAGAAAAAAAGACAGATGTTATTCCAGCTGTTATGTTATGTGTTTCCAGTAAAGATGGAAATGATGAATGTTGTTGAACAAGATGCATCTGATAAAAAACCTGTGTTAAAATGAGGTGAGTTCAAGTTTTTTAGTAGCTACAGGTTTTGTCTACAGTAATTAAGGGAAAGAACAGACTATCTCGCAAGAGGAAACAGAGCTGTTTGTTTAGCCAAAGAAAACAAAGGTTGAGAGAGGGAATTATTGTGCTCTACGGATATGTCAAGAGAATAAGTATCAGAGAAGATAAAAGTATTTAACTAAAGAACAGTATTGACATAAGAATAAAAGGCTGTAAACTAGTGAGGAATACACTTAGACTAGAAATTAGAAAACACTTGCAAACATTGGAGCTGCAGGGCTTGAGAACAATCTTCCAAAGGAGCTGTGTGAGCAAAAATTTCAAACACTTTCCAGACAAAAACAGATCAGTTCGTGAAATAAAATCTGCAACACAATCAGCTATGAGAACAGGGAATTTAATTTATGGTTCTGGAGGCATCTTTGAATCCAGTGCTAAAACATAGATGCCTGGTGTTAATGTCTAACCCTATGCCTCAGCTTTATATTTTGATAGATGGGGATAACACAACTTATCCCACATGATTATTTTGAATCATGTCTAGAGTACCAAGTATAGAGATTTGTAAGCATTAGTACTGAAATTAGTTAGGAGGCTCCAGAGAGGTGCCAATCATTCAAAGAAAAAAGAAGAGCTGTATGTGCATGTATATTAATATGTACTTGTATGCATATATTTTATACACTTTATATTTTATTTCTATTTATACACATAATAAATAAAATGTTGTGCATATGCCAAAGAAGTTATAAGTATACAATTGCTTATAACAGATTTTCTAAACCACTGTCTGTCTCCTTTATGCCCCACAAATAACTTATCCTGCCTGCAGTTTCCAGAGCCCCTGAAAATCTGTTACAATGCTCTGTTCAAACCTATAGTACTCTCTTAAAAACAATGTGTTTAGCACTAAAAATCACTACAGAAAGAATAAAGATTGGCAGATTGATGTCACGCAACATTTGATGTCTTCAATATTATATTGTTCAGGACACAAAGCTTGAAGGTGGTAGATGTAAAAAACAAATCCAAAGCAAAAGGCAGCTATCTTCACATTCAGTTTTAGTTTATTCTGAGCAAATAAAGCTTGCCTCTAACCCTTCATAATAGTCAGGTGTAAGCAGAGACTAGCTGATATTGTCCAGAAAGGACAGACTTGGCCATTTACCACAAATCTATGCTTTTCTGACTGCATTATTTATGCAAATATTAATTATAAATGAGAAACATGCTGAGTATGGACAGAGAGCAGTGGGAAATGGAAAAATGCCCGAAGGAGGAACGTGATCAGTTTGAGAGCGCTCCTCACTACAGAACGTGGCTCAGTGCTGAAAGGTGAATACCGGTGATTGCTCTCAGTTCAGACCTGCAAGCTTTGCTCTGTCGCAGAAGAGAAAGGAGCTTATCAGTTTCCTGTTGCTCCCAGGTATGTTTCCTCCTGGCAGGGGGGTTATGCATCAGGCCTCCTCTGCATTCTCCTCTGACAGCTCTCCGTTTTGTTTCCAACGTCTCTATTAGTGGCAGGATTTTTTTCCTGCACAGTTTTAGTTTCAACAGGTGCCAGGATTTGAACTGGTCAAAGTACAAAGGTTCATTCATTCCTAAATTGTCACTATCACAGCCATAACTCTCAAAGTGTTGCCATGCCACTTCCTAGGTCAATTTATGGCATAAATACCCTGTCAAAGGAACAATGATTTATTCATTCCCCTCAAAGATAAGTATCATATGGTGGGACTCATTATATGATTGATTTCAGCTTATTTGAATGATTGCATTGCTGATGGTGGACGCAAAGGGAGGCATCAGAGTTCTGGGAACTAGACACATAACACCAGTGTGTTTTTCATGGGAGCACTTTCACTCACACATTATATCTCAGGCTTTAGCTGGGTAATTCATGTCAGCTCCAGTGAGGTTGCCAGAGCCTCTTAAAAAAAATAAATTTCAAAGCTAGTTTTGCTTAAAACCAGCATGAGACTTGTGAGGATCCTTATACATTTGTGCCTGCCACTCCTGGTCTCTCTGATGGCAGTTTCACTAAGTGCCTGCCCCAGTGAGAGAGCAAAACTCGGGCAACACAGCAGCCTGGGAGGAACAAAACTTGTGTGGTTTCTCTGGCTGCTGTCAGATCCAGGTCTTTGCTGATGGCAGGTGGAAAAGCAAGTGGATGACATTGGCTCTGCTGAACAATCACAGTGCCCCTCTGTGGTTTCACACACCAGCAGTTATTTCAGTGCAGGTGCAGCCTTGTCAGTGGAGTTAAACTTTGGATTGAAATGGGCAGATTCGTTGTTTGGAGACAAGAGGAAACTTTGTGGTATAAAATTCACTATGTCTTGAGAGGTATACCTACATGGTACATGCAGCTTTACTGTATAAATGCGAGGATTTGGTTTCCCTGCAGCAATGCTTGGCGTTCTGAAAGATCTGTTTTAACGAGCTGTTCTGTGGCAAAAAGCTAAGAACAGAGATATCTTAATGGATATGTGCTGGATATTTGAATGAAGTCCAGTGTCCTACATACTACTTTAGGAGTTCACAACATCAAGCCATTCAGTGAGTAGCTTCTTGGATGTTGAGGGTGCATCTACATTCACATTTGAGTTCAGAGAGATAGTGTGCTACTGAAGTAAATCTCTCAGTTGCCTCCACTTGATCTTTGTTTTGTATCAGAGCAGTCTCAGAGTAAACAAACTGGATTCCTTTCAAAAGAAACTAAATGGAAAGATCTGATCCAGACCTGCATCTGATGGTTTCTAGCCACAAATGGGCAGAAAACAGCTAGCCTGAAGTGAGCCTCCAAAGTAAAACCCACTCTGAAATGTGCACCTTGAGAACACCAGGTCCTCAACACTAATTACTTAATGGAGATTTGCTCCCACTCATCCACACTGCCTGCTGATAGGGACACAACCTGTATGAGGCAGGTCCTGTGGACAGCACAGTCTGAAAGACCGGTGTGACAAAAAGTTCCCACAGTCCAACCCTTTCTGAAAACTGCTCACAGCATTTTCTTAGCTTTTCACACAAACACCACTACTGCCATGATTAAAGTTTTCGGTGTTTACATACTGACCTATTCTTAGAACTGGAGCTGAGGCTTGAATTACAGGTATTGATAACAGGTACTGATAACAGCTCTACCATCATCCTTTCTTCCTTCATGAAAAATTATTACAAAATTTGGTGCTTTTTAAAGCCACTTCCCAGTTTTGAGAATCAGTAAAATGCAACAGAAATGAAGTTCAGTTGAAAAATTCTGTTTATAAACTTTATCTGTACACACTAAAAACCGCAGAATGTAAACTAAATAGCCAATACCAAATGAGTTACTGCCTTTTAATTTCCTTTTGTATTTTGCATTCTGGGCCTGTTTTCTTAGCATTTCAGGATTACAAAACAGAACAGTAAATTTATACAGTTTAAAAATTCACAAGCAATTTCTCTTTCATGTCCAGCCTCTTCCCACATGCCCCCTGTGGAGGCACCGTTCTGTTTGTACTTACAGCAACATTCTCTGGAAACAGCTGGGTTCAACTAGTGTGAAATATTTTGCAGAATCACATTTTTCAAGTTTAAAGGGATACCTGCTAAGAATGGTGACTTGCAAAGTGATCTGCTGGGTTTGACGTGAAGAGACTATGCCACTGATGTATGCAGCAGGCAACAGGTTGGTTTATACTTGCTGTTCTCTGGAACTTCTTTTTACATTGGTATGTTTTCATCCCTTTTCCCCCAGAGCAATGGTAAAATATAGCTTTAACTCATGGATAGCTATATGCAGGATTGATGTGTTTTACCTCATGGGCCATACAGAAATATTGATGTGGTTTTATCTCTTCAATCTTGAACCAGTTATTATAGCACCAGAGAACCCTGATATTAAGCTGCTCTTTGAGTCTTATCCAGGCATAATGTGCTGTTCAATTGAAAGGCTGGCACTGTGAAGAAGATGCAGAGGGTGTAATCACAGCCATTAGAGAGAGCCATCAGTGGAGCCAAACCTACACTTTCCACAGTCAGCAGTAGGCAGCTAGATGAAAAGGAACTATTAGAAACCAAACCTAGCACTCGATGTGTAATAAACGACCAAGAGAAAGCCTATTAGGGAACTGTTTCCACAGAAAGGCAAAATGCTGTCATATAGAAAAAGAAAAGATTCGGTGCTAGTTTGAAAAGGTCAGCTTTTCAGGATAAACTGACAACACTGATATTGGAAAGCTGCCACCTTTACCATCACCACTCATATCTTCAAATTCTGTCCTCCAGCCTTTGTAAGGGGGCAGAGTTTATCAAAGGGATGTCTTCATAATCCTCCCTTCTCTCTGCTTGCCTCATTTTTTTATTTTCTTTTTTTGGTGGTGGATTATCTTTAGGGTCATTTTTAGGTCATTTGTATTCAGTGATTAAAAGAAGCTGGAGCATTCTAGGTATTTTTGATGCTCCCAGAGGACTCTTTCTCTCTCTGTCCTCCTCCCTGCCAACAGTGCTTAGGGAAAGTGCAGTTCCTCCTGCCTTCTCAGCATGGGGAAACATCAGTGACTTCCTAAGCAGGGTCTCTGTGGGGAACAGAGAAGGTCAAGAGCAGTGTTAATAGTCACCTGTGCAAAAGAGAAGCAATACCCAGCTAGGCCAATCATCACTTAAAGTCAATGTTTCTGAGAAGTTTGTATTCATTCATATCCTTTACATGAGAAACTCTTCAGCAAACCATGGAATTGCAGGGCTGGGTAACGTCTCATCAGATATTTAGCCCAGCCATCTTTGTCAGGCATATTTGCCCTAAATATAGGAACATTTTCTTTAAAGTGTTCTCTAATTCTGGCTTCTTTGATGCTGAGGTCCCTGTGAGCTCTATAGGTGATTTAATTTATTATAGTTCACCCTGTAAAGAGGTTTCTGCCAGTTTTAAACAGTTGATGGATGTAAAGAAAACATGGTGACAAATTCTTGGAGAGGTGAAGCTTCCCACTGGCTGGATCCTGAATCTGATTCAGTATGAAGTTTTAGAGTGGGATAAAGAGAAGAAGAGAAAAGGGACAAAATGGCAGATGTTGAAGGAAAACCCTGCTTTTGCTATACTGAAGCAGCACTAACAAGAGGGGTACTGCCTGAGTCCCTTTTTGCTAACACATGTCCTTGCCCTCAGACCATACATGATAGTATATGATGCATATGATTTCTTTTTTCTTTTTTAGTCACTCCCTTGTCTCTTTCACCTTTTTTTGGTAATATGATTCAAGACTTGCTGCCAAGCCAGTGTGCAGATATGCACAATGCATTTCAAGAGCTGAATTTAGGGCTGCAGGTATTATCAAAGCTAGAATTCTCCAATGGCCTATGTTATGTAACCTATTTTCATTGAAATTCATTGGTATTTGGATAACCACCTCCCTTAGGCTTTTAAAAAAATCCCAGCAGAACTATGACTGAACATAGGAAAGGAGCACCCTTAGAGTGCCAAAATTAAGCTAATGTTCATTAAACAACTGGAAAAAAATAGTGGCTTAGGGCTGATATTGCTAAAAATATTGTAAACAGAACACACAGTTATTAAGAAGATTATGATAAGCTGATATCAGAAGAGTAGAAGCAGGAGTAGAAACTGGAGTCTTGAGCTGAAATAATGGCTGACATTTCTAGAGATTTATGCATAGTCAAATTATAGATTTTACAAATAACACCCGGGGTATCCAAAGGAGCTCACCCAAAAAGAGTTAAACTCTGTTTCTGTAATGAGTTCAGTAAGCTGAAGACCCCTTGAAGTACCTCAAAACATTTCATAATGCAACTCAGTTTAAGTGGTTTTTATGTACAGTACATGCAGTGCTATACTGATACACACAGACACATTATTTGTCACTGCCATGACCCTTAATACAAAAACAAATTAAATTGTTGCTAATCCAGCTAATTGTTGCTAAAAGCCCCAGAGCTTCATGAGCTTTCACAGGCTGAGAGTTTCAGAAAACTTTAGTTTCCTGAAGTTTCAGTTTATTTATGAATTTTCAAAAGTGAGCAGTTTATCACCTCTCTTATGCATAAGCCCTACTTGCTCCTGAAATATGTGTATTTTCTGTGATTTGCACAAGACATTACTGGCTGGCAGGCAATTTCAGGGCTAATGTTTGCTCCACAAAAAACCTTGAGATTCCCAAAGAAGGAGGTGGTACTACTGCTTTTAAACAACACCTTGGTAGTTTGAGGTTTGGCCTATCATGTGGGACACTGGCCAATTCCCTTTTCTACTTGAAGTACTTGAAATCCTTTTCACCTTGTGGGGCTCTCTCTTCATTGGCCCAGTGAGGTATGGTTGCCTCATTTCCCTCCCTCTCTTCTTGTTTGCTGGAAATGTTTTTAGCATGGGAGGCATTCTTGGATTGACAGAAGGAATGGGATTGAGTGTGTCTTTCTGACCTAGTGAGTACAGCTTGCTCTTGAGCAGGCTAAATCTCAAGGTACCAAGTTTGCTGGTACCTCTTCTCCAGTGCTGGTTGTAGGTAAAATCTAAGAGTCTGTGTAAGAACATACAAGAGCAGGGACTAGCAATCAGCTTTTCTGCCTCCTGAAAAATTCCTTGTTCACTCCTATACTCCTTCTCAGTCAATCTTTCAATACCATGTGTACAGAGGAGCTGTTTCAACTGGAAAATTAGACAGAATTCCTCCCACTCCCTATATTTGCTCTAGAGACACTTGTATTCCCATGGTATGGCCTTTCTTCAGGATGTTGTCTTTTGACACGTTTTGGGGTACATGCTCTGACCGCCAGTGTTTTCACATTGTGGTGGCAATGACAACATCTTTTGGCTCCACGTTGTCAAGAATGAGTATGATTCTTCCTCTGTTTTTTAAACCCCTTTTCAAGGGGAAAAACAGTATGAGCACTGACTGAGCTGGGAGCAGATGTTTCTGATCATGGTACTCCAAAACTCATACCTGCTTGTTCTTGAATTGGGGATGAGGAACATGGGAATAAAGGAGAGCCTTACAAATGTGTGGATGGACAAGGGTTGCTGCTGGGTGATTTCTGGGAGATGTGGTTGTGAGGGTGAGGGGTTAATACATTTTTAGAAGGTGGTCCCAGTGTAGTGAGCCAGACTGTCACCTGCATTGCTTTGCTGGGGATGATGCATCCTGCCTGTGTTGAGGAGACTGATGTTCAGGGGGAGAAAAGCTTATCCTTGCTTCTTTCTGTGGGCTATTTGACAAGCTTTACTACCTCCTTACAGGAGGTTGTGCCTTATGGGCTTTTTCAGCGGGCTGGTAAGTGGTTGCAGCATGTTGCTGGTTCAAGGGCAAAAGGAATTGGGTTCATTAAGCAGGTATAGCAGCCAATGGGATGGGTAAAATATTGTGATAGGTAGTGTGAGCAAAACATGTGCCTTTATACCTGATTTTCTTGGCAGAATACAACAATCCAGCCTCATCATCCTGCTGCACACCAAACAAGTCACTATAATTTGCATTTGTTCATTCTGAGTTGTGCATAAACAGCTCACACATGCTAGTTATGCACAGGGTTGAAGTAAACAAAACTCTCCAAACCCTTATGCCCTTCCTGCTACGGTAGGAATTAGGGGCAACAGTTGACACTATTCCGTACCCTCACTTAATAAACATCTAATCATTCTGGGGAGGATTTGGAGCTGGTACTTAGTACCGTTATTATTACCCTTATTATCATGGATATATTAATAGCCACAGCCCTTATTTACACACACAAAATACAGCCTCTGCTTATACTGTCCATGGGGCTCCATGTAACTTTGGGCACAGGAGGGGGTGAGGGAAAAGAATAATGGGTATGAATCAGGAGCTGGCCTCTGCACAGTTCATTCTGCCTGCATTGTTCTCCTAAGGATGGATTGAATCTTATGCTAGAGATTTTACCCTAAAACTGAGGTAAAAAACAGACTACATCTCATTTAGAGTAACAGACAGAAGCTTCATGGAATGGAGTGCAGGTAAACTAGGTCTGACTGGCAGCAATATCTAAAACCAGTTGCTTTTATGATGAAAGGTTCGAAAGAATATGTAGCTATGCAGTTGAGCACTGGTGGAAAAAAAACGCAAGGAGCCAGGACTACTCTGAGGAAGCTGTGTGTCGGAAGACAATAGTGGGGAGGACAGATAATTCCAGAGAAAATGTGCAAAGAGAACCCAAAGGCACCAAAGAGCAGTATTTAGCAATATTTGACAAAAACCCACCCCTGAGACCAAAGACAAAAGAGCACATCTCTTTTTAGGTATGAGGGCAATCCAGAGACATGAAATAGCAAGCAAAGGCTCAGCTTCCTATGTTTACTGAAACAAGACTTTGTATTCCTATTCTTTATAGTTAGATCCGACCTTACCAGAGATATCTGTTTACTTGATAATTAACTTGGTGAAAATGGCCTGTGCAGTCATAAAATTGGTTAAGGTCTGAAGTCTAAAGAGGAGGTTCGATTCACTTTTACTGATTTTTGTGTATTGAAAAGTTCACTTTATTTAGCACTTAATGAACTCTTCCTCTTGTTACTGAATGTCATTAAAGTAATACTATCTCTTTATCCTAAGGGGAAACCGCTAATGCCTATCCAAGCTTCACCTGCTACTCAGGTCATTGGATAGCATAATCTTTAGGTAATTTAATGCCTGAATTGCCTTGGATCTAAGCTTAGGCATTTTTACCACTTAGGCAGAACTGGTTTATAATTCATTTATGCCATGTGCAAAGAGCGCTAGGGTATGATACATATGTGTTTCTGTCTGAAAAACAAAAAGTAATCTGACCTTATTAAGTTTGTTGTTCTGTAGGCTCATTATCCACTGGCCATGTTTGAATTTGATATTTAAACTATGCTTCACAGTCTCCTGATCTCTTTGCTGCACACAATGGTAGATAAAGGAAGTTTAGCTGTACCAGGCGGAACAGATTGCAAGGAACAGTCACCCACCAGTGGTGATGATAAACAACCTTTTACAACAATTGTCTAGTTAAAACACCATTAACAATTAATGACATACATCAGAGAACTTACTGAACCCATTTAAGACTAATTTACTGGCTATAAAAATATGGCATGAAGAATTTATGGATCATTAGCTTTTACTCTAGAATGAAATATTGCTGACTGAAGTCTCAAAAACTGTTGAAAACAATCACTCATTAAAACCACATGAAATTAAATTAATTAATAGCAGAAGGAAAGGAAATGAAGGCAAGGTTTGTCAATGTCTGGGTAGAGGAAGCTAACTTCTTATGTCACTGAATGGATGAAGATTGCATTTTCAGACGAGATTGAAATCTACAATTAAATAACTCAAACAAATTTTTCATGTGTAATAAATTCTTCCTTTTTTAACCAAGAAATGTTAGATCACAACTGATCAAAATTCTTAACATGGTCTATTAACTACAGTCAGCTATTTTGAAACACTGTTAAAGAGACTATAACAATGTTAAAGTTAATTAACTAATTCCTCCAAATAGTTAATACATAAATTCAAATCTGGCAGCTGCTCCATTCCTATATATTAGGATTTTAGTTATGTCTTTAGGCCAGCACAAGGCTATTAGAAATGGATTAGAGCTAACTATAATTTCACATTCACTGTTGCCCAATGAGACTAACTCAGAGTGGAGATCCACTTGTTTGTAACAGGAAATTTGTAAATGTCACATACCCTAAAGTTCTATAGAGGGCTTTTAAAACAAGGTGAAATACTTGCACCACTCTGCACTGTTTCTGTAAGAAAGTGTTTGTTGTTTTTTTTTTTTTTGTGGTTGTGATATTTTTTTTCATGAGAAACTGACTGCTGAGTAGCTCTGGAACAATGGCAACACTATTTTCACAATATTTTCTAGATTCTCCCAGTCTTGAGAGTGTAAGGCTTGAAGCTCACACCACAACAAATGGTCAACTCCCTTGTCATTCACATTGGCTTTGTTCTGAAACTTCTGTAATATTCTATAAACTACCTCTTAAGTACAGTAGCACAACTAAAGAATTGGGCTTTAACTAGTTTGGGAACAAAATGTTTTTTTGATATATAAAGTAAAAAGAAGGTAATTTTGGCAGGCCCTAATATTTTCAGTTACAACATTTTATCTCCTTTTCCACAGCAGTTCAAATGTCCCCAGGATCTGAAGAAAGGTTTTGCTCTTTGACAGTAGAAGAACCAAGTCACAGGGTAAGCTAGTGCAGTATTTAAGTTTCAGTTGTTTAGGTTCCGAATCAGAGTCCAAATTGCAGTACAGAGCATGGAGGTGGTTTGGAAAGTGATATCACCTATGGGAAGCCAAGACAAACCAGCTTGAAGGGTTTATCTGTCAGGAGATCAAGTCACTTTTGGAGTAGAGGCAGGTTCTCTCCAGTGAAGAGCCTCATGGTAGATATTGCAACAGTCTAAGAGACTTCTGTCTCTCCCCAGTGACTATTTAGATATGTGCCCTCAGTACCTATAGCTGAGGTGAATGGAGGGAAGGGAGGAAGGAAAAGGGGAGCAGTGTTCGTAGTTCACTACCCCAGAAAAAAAGCAACTACAGCAATAAAACGACCTAGAGTTATTCTGTAGCTTTAAAATTTGTGCAATCATTTAAGAAGAGTTTGTAGAGTTGTATTACAACCATATTCTTTGAGCATCTGGATAAATGACCTTATTTTATCCTAGATGAGTAAGTCTCCGTTGAGTCCACAGCTGATGTTTCTAGGACACTAGGTGTCTGCCAAGAATTCAGATTTGGCAGTGACTCCCTTCCTTCCAAGTACATCCCACTAGCAGGTTCTGCAAGGCTGTAAAACCTTCACAACAAGCCAAAATTGGGAAGTTTTTATGATATTGGTTTTGGAACTGAAAACATGGTGGTAAGCTTGATAAAGAGATGATCAAAAGGAGCATGTTTTGTGGTTTCCCCAATATTTAAATTACCAACACAGCACAAACTTTAGCAAAATGTCTCCCTCAGTCTTAATATATATGCTAGTGCAGCATCAGCAGGACTAAGTACACCATTTCTTAGCACACCATACCATTCTTATTTGGACCCTTGCCAGAGCAAGAGAGACAGAGATTCTATTTTTTTTTAATTAATATGGAGTTCTTTTTGGCCATCATCTGATTTTTAAAACACTATACATTGTATGCTTGCAGCTTTAGTAAGGCTTTATTTTTATCTACAAAAAACCTTCCTCAGAGCTCACAGACTAATCACTTTCAGACTATTTTACAGTGTGTAAAATTGTTGTCTTAACTTCACTCCAGGAAATCTCTGTCACTGGATATTTCAAGAAGACAATAGTCAGCCTATAATAAAATCTAGTATATTTTTTCCAGAACATTCCTCACTTACAAATCGATTTCCAAAAACCATTCATGGTCTTCTTAAATTTTTATTAAATAAAGAAACATGAAATGAATCATGCAATATTTGCTCTTTGGGAAGACTGCACTAAGCTTCAATTAATAAAGGCTGTATTATTAGAGATACTGCCACCTCCTGATATGCAAGGTCAGTATAGTGAAACAATGTAATCAATAGATCCTCAAAGAAGGCAATTGGACATAGCTCCATAATTATTTAAAATGAATATCTGTGCACATGAATATATAAACTCTGTATCTGCTTAGATTCACCTGGTGCAGAAAAACACATTAAGTTTTGAAGAAGCAAAATAAAGGCTACATCCTAAGTTCCATTGTTTTATATTTTGCGAAATACAGTATTTATGCTTCAGAACATTTCATATGCATTCTTTCTTAGATTCCAATATTTGCAGGATACATCTGTCCTCCTCCATTACTCAGATCTCTCTAACTTCAAAATCAAGTGAAAAAAATCAGCTAAAACCTTTTAGTTTTACCCAAATACATACAAAAAGTGAAACTGCAAATTTTTCAAGCTTTTAAAGCAAAATTATCACATAGCTTGGTCTTCAATAATGGCTGTAAATGCATCCCCTCCAGACTATTTCAAACTTCTATAGCTCATGCAGAAAAAAACCCCAGCATTTAATATGTTCAATGCCATGATATCATGTTCTGTGAGAGTGCAAATATGATTTTCAATATCACTGTTGCTCTAGTTTGGTGTTCTAGGTATATAAATCAATACTGGTTGCCGTATTTTCAAAATTCATTCTCCAATATATTATTCTTTGGGAGTGTAGTAAACATTTTCGTGTAAGTCAGGGAAGGACCATATAATTATGTAAAATTTTGGTGAATACAAAGTTAAAAGCCATCTGCTGTAACTCTCCTTTTGGATAACACATTTAATGAACAAAACTCTGGTACTGTCTTTTTGGCAGGTTCTGGTTCTTTCTTTGCTTAACTCCAAGGTTAAGTGAGCATAATTGTGTGGTTGTCAGTGCCGTTATCTCAGACTGAGAAAATGAACAATTTTTATTTTTAGAATTTCTCTCAGCTTGCTCTTCCAGGCAGTTTTCCTCCACAAAAATTGAGCATGGGAGAGGGAGATGAGACAACTTTTCTTTGAATCCTTTAGAAGGGAGGAGCTGCCGTCACATCTTTCTTTAGGTTCTTATTCTTAGACCAAATGTTCAGTCTCTTTCTAGTTCACTGATTGGATGGAAGACATCTATTACCTGGTTTTTATTGATCTGATCGGAGAGGTAATCCTTCCTGTGGATAGCAGAACATGTACTGCTTCTCATCCCTTTGTAGCATTTGTAATAATTTTGTGAGGCCTTCAGTAGGTGATGAAATTTGGATTCATTTAATCTATTTGTGTGCATATGTGTGTGCATGCACCCATGGTTTACACTTTTGGTTTGGGTTATCAGATACTAGGGAGATAAGAACCATAGAAAAACATATTAAAAATTATCTTCCCACTTGTTCCCCTCCTCTGTCTTTTTTTCTTCTCTTTTTATATGCACAATGAAGTTTATGATAATAAATTGAGGTTACTTCCTGTTTGTGAAGTAATAATTTTTCTCTTTGCTGAATAAATTGATTCTCAGGGCCATGTTGGTATTATTTCATTAACTCAAAGGCCAAAGATCTTCTAGTCTATCAGCCTAGGGTGTAATTATTACTAAATTAAAAGGAAGTACCCTTGAGATATTGTGGGCCAAATCCTCAGTTGGTTGAACTAGGCTTTGCCCCACTGAAGTAATAGCAAGGAGATGTGCATATTCACTGAGAGACAATCCAGCATTGATTATAAAGAGCCCTAGGAATGATTACTAATAGCTTAGTTATTGAGAAATAACTTCCAAGCGGTTAACTCCATCTACTTTAAATTATTTTAACTAATTTGGAGCACATAAATTGAGGAGTTTAATTTACCTATACAGCAGTAATGGAGACAAGGGGGCTTCTTCAGAGAGTGACTGAGAATGGTTATCCATTTATACCAGAGCCGAAATTAGTTGATTATGTTCTCTGTCAGGAGATAATAATGTGATTGCATTCCCAAACAGATGTATGACTTAGCACTTGCTCATTGATGCCAGAGAGCAAAGCCAGAAGCAATTTTTATGGGCTGATGTCATGCATCATATAATCCTAACAAAAATGATACGGAAACTTATCTTACCAATGATTTGACCCACAGCTGTGAAGAGCAACTCTAAAAGTTACCATCTAGCACAGACAGCAATGTGCTGCTCCCACAGTTTTCCCCAGTAAAACATGGAGCTGTAGTGAAATGTTATTAATCAGAAATGTGGAGATGGAAAGAGCCCTCAGGAGTCACTTTTTTGTCTTCCTTCCCACAGTGACAGCAAACACATCAATTTATAGATGCTAATATATATTTTCCCTAATGGCTCTTCATCCGCCCAGCAAAGGAGATTCCATAACATTCTGGGCAATGATTTCCACTGCTTCTCTTTATGACTATTCCCCCAGCATCTATGCTAAACCTGTTTTGCTGTAAAGCTGTTAAGTTCTTGTTGTCCTTCCCCAGGTGGACATCAGGAATTGATTCCCATGCTTCCCAGGCAAGACTGAAAGTTGACAGTCAACTTTCAAGGAGAAAGGATGAATCCAGAACTGCTTGCAAGTGGGCAGATGTAGAAAACAAACCTTGTTGCTCCTGTTGCAGTCCTGGGCAGTGACTGTTGCTTCTGGAATCTCTTCTTCCTCCCTAGAACAGCTCTGACTCTATTCATTCAAGCCCTTTTCTTGGTAGTGGTAACAACTGCTGGCAGCATGACTTTCTAGGGCTCTGGCAATAGCCCTGTGCATAACTCACTGCCAATTATCTGTCTCTAGCCATCTGTCACAGCTGCCCCTGTTCACCCATCATAGAGCTCTCTCTGCTTTTACATGTTAAAGGATTGTTGTGTCTCCTTCTTAGCTTGATTTTTTTTCCATCAGACTTTTATCCTGTTTCTAAACGTTCTGTCATTCTCATGGCTTTGTCTGCTGGCTTCCCCCTAAATTGCGTTTGGAGTAATGTGTGTTGAACAAATGGGGTGTTGTGGTGCAGTGGATTCCTGACTGACTGGAAGCAGAGCAGAATCAGTGCATTATGTTTCTTACCTGTGACATTCCTCAGAGCTTCATCCAGAATTAGATTTGCCTTGCTTTCTTTCTCCAGGAGTGTCACAACTTCTACTCATATTCACTCAGCAAACTTCTGTAACAGCAGGTCCCTTTCTGATGGATTGCTGCCTCCTCAGTTTTTCATTTCGTAATTGTGTATCTAGAGTCTCTTTTTGTTGTAGTGCTCTGCATTTGTCTGTATCAAATTTAAAGTTTGACGTCCAGTGTATCAAGATCAATTAGATTTTTGATATTGTCTTCCCTTGTGTGCTTGCCATTATGTCACTACAAATGTCTTAAGTGTATTCTCTGTTCTGTCACCAAAGTAATTCATGAACACATTGAATCAAACTGGATTTTGGACAATCAGTGCAAATCCTGCTAGAATAATTTCAATTCTGATAATGCATTTGGGGCATTTGTGGTTTGAATGTATTTTCAGTCAGTTTTGCACCTATTTTATGGTGATTTTATCTAGGTCATATTTCTATGATTTGTATATACTGGGATATGCAAAATAAATTAAAAAACCTTATAAAAATATTTCTCAGGTATTACTGTATCTTTTTTTCAATCAACAGAGCAGCTATCCTTCTGCAAGGAGAGAGTAGATTGATTTGACATGATTTACTCTTGAGAAATCTATTTTGGCAGTTTTAATCAGCTTAATATCCTAAAGATGCTTATACATCGATTATTTAATTCTTTGTTTAATATTGCTTCTGACACTGAATTAGACTATGGTCCTATTCCCCCCTTTTAATGATAGGTACTATGTTGACTTCTCTGCCATCTTTTGAATCTTTTCTCTCCCTCAAGTTGTCAAAGGCAGTTCAAATGCCCCAGGGATTACTTTGGGTGATTCTTTAAGTTCTCAGTGGTGAATTTCATCAGGAACCAGTAACTTAAATACATTTGAATTAACTAAATGTTACTGAACCTACCCCCTTCTCTATTCTGGCCTCCACACTGTTCTCTTTTAAGTGAGTTGCTGTAACATTTGCTCTCAGTTAATCTTTTTCATAAAGACTAAAGAAAAACGAGCATTTGAAGATTCATCTTTCTTTATGCCTATTATTTGCTGCTCTTTTCTATTAAATGATGAACCTATATTTTCTTTTATTTTCCCCTGATTTCAAATACATGTCCTTATTGGTATTAATTAATTTTGCACGTCTGATTTTATCCTCCATGCTCACATTGTCCCATTATACACTCCCTATGGGTATAGATGATGATGCTCAAATTTATCTTACTGGGGTGGTTGAAAGACCCGTTTCATTACCATCCCACTGCTAGAGGTTACTGTTTCCATAGATCAGGTGTTCCTAATCTGTCACCATGGTAGATTAGGTGGGTTAGTGTAAATCATTGCTACACTGAAATTCAAAATCTGCTCTGCAATACCCACAGTCATATCTTGCTTTTCCTATTGTATTTTGAGTTCCAAAAGACTCTGTATTTTCATCTTGCTCTGCTGCCTACTACCTTTCACACTGGCGCATGTTGCTGTTGTGCTTTTCGTGTAACCTTTTTCAATAGCTGCCACGTCTTTTGCGCTTCTATTCTCAGCAGTTGCTTACCCAAGAAAACCTACTTCAAGGAGGTTCCCTGACTTTATGAAAGTATGCATACTTTGAAAAGCATGATTAGTTATAGAAAAAATAAATATAGATATTGACAAAGCCTGAAGTGAACAAAATAACTATTTTTCAAAAGAAGTATTTCTGCCAGAGGCCTGTAAAGCATGCATCTCTTATGTAAAGCAAGAAGGCTGATGACTTTGTTTTTTGCAATTGGAAAATGTTTCAGACATTTAACGCAATCTATCTTTGGTTCACATGCAAAATTTTAATTTTGACATACATTCAAAATGATCAGGCATGTCAAATAGTAGAGACTGCCTTAGAACCAATGCATTTCATTCCCATATTAGTTTCTGTTTGTCCTCTATAAGCCCTGATTTGCATAGCAAAATGGAATGGCAATGAAAGGTTTAAAGTAAGAAAGTAAGCTTTGTTGTTGCAGGACTCTCAAACTTGAGTGTGAAGCATGGGTGGTCTCATTTGCTATTCTCAGCCTTTTCCTTGTCATGTGAACCAGTTGTCAGAGAACTTTTCACTCTTGCCGTGAGATGGTTAGTATAGCTACAGTCCTGAAGCAAAGCATATTTGATGAGATGTTGTTGCTAACAACATAGAAGGAATTGGTATACCGGAGGGATCCAATCAATTATATGTCTAAAAGAAATTAATGGTAAATACTCAGAGAAAGATGCACATTGTCTTTAATCTGCTGCATGATTGTAGTGTTATTGAGTAGCTTTGGACTTACTGGTTCAGAGGATAGCACTGTTCTGTGCTTAAAACAATTGATTGGACATCATCCTATTGATACAGAGGTAAGAGTGGTACTGTGAGTGCCTTAATTGTTAACTTGTTCTTGGCTGGGAAAAAAAGAAATTATTTTACTTACAAGCCAGTGAGATGGTTGACACTAATTAGAATTCAATATTCTTGAAAATAATGCTGCTAATGTGTAGCCATACTGAAAGTTCAAGAAAAAAATCACTGCAGAATGAAGAATAAAGAATTAAAAGGGGGAAATGTTAATTTGCTCATTTCCCAAGATTTTTCCACTTGACCCAGGAGAAAATGGTTTTATCTCTAATGTCTATGACATCAGCACTTAAGTATCAGAGATTCTTTCTAGGAAAATACACTGAAGTAAGTTTTTCTATATTGCCCTTGATTAAAGAGGTCAGTTTTGAGGCGGCAAGTAGTACAACTAATTCTAACTGCAAAAGAGTAAGCAGGATCTCAGCCTCTTAAAGAAAAGGAACATAAATGAGAGATTTTCAATCAGCTAAGCCTGATGAATTCTCTCTGAGGGTACTTAGAGAGCTGACTGATGAAATCATATGGCTGTTCACAGTTATCTTGGAAAACTTGGGAAGGGTGAAGGAGCTGCCAGAAAATTGTCCCTGGACATCCACGGTTTTTATCTTTAAAAGAAATGGTGCTGAGAAATTTCTGAAAAGAAATGAACAATCAAATAAAATATTTCTAAGCCCCTGAAATGTAAGGAGATGAAAAACAGTCATCACTGATTATCTAAGAGCAAACAACATGAAAAAATGTAATTTCTTTCTCAAAGTGGGTAACAGACCTTGCTCACTGAGAAGAAACAGCAGATGTTCTCTTTCCTGATCTTAGTAAAGCTTGTGATGTTGTCTCACATGACATTTACAAAACTAAACAAAGGAAAAACTTCTATAGACAAAAAAATGAATGGGTATGTATAAAATGAGTTTGAAAACTGTACTTAGGGAGTAGTTAGTGATGTTTCACTGTCAAACTGGAAGGCTAAATTGTATGGACCTTCACAGGAATCTATCATGGTTATTGTGCTATCTGATACTGTCATTAATAATTTGGGTAGTGGAAGAGAGGGATGTCCATTTTGGCGCTGCAAGGCGTGCAAATCCTTTAGTTGAGTCAGTGCCAGAACGACTTAGATATTAATAGCTTTGTTTTATTATCTTCTTGCTGTAACCGTGAACTTAGAAATGCAACTATGCTAGCTTGCTTGCTTAAGAGAGGTCTCCCTCTAAAAATTTATCATGCTGTATGCTAGAAGAGATTGTGCAACACAAGGCTGGGCTCCCAGAGTCAGCTGCAGAGTCACTTTTCACCCAGCAGTGATTCCCTCCCCACTCATTTATAATGGAGCTCCTCATACTTAATGAGCACGACTGCATATTCACCAAATTAATGTAAATGTTTTTGTTTGTGTGTTGAGTGTGTGGGGAGAGCAGGAGCATGCACACTGTTCAATGGCTGTGTTAATGTCAGTCATAAAAAAGGGTAGGCTGCAGGACTGATGAGCATGTTCAAACTGTGACACTGCAGCCAATTGGATCAGTTGTCTGCCTGCCAAACACATCATTAATTTAGACATAATGGCAGTGAAACAAGCGGCAAGTAAAGGGGGATGGGACTGAAAGGCAAGAACCAACAGGTTTCATTAAAAAAATAAAATATCTAAAGCAAAAAAGGATTTTGTTTGGCTTTGTTTGCACTCATTTGCTGGTATGTTGAACTTTACTAATTGATTCCATTAACAGGAGACCTGTCTTTGTGAGGAGACTGGAATTTTAAGCACAAATGCTTTTACAGATTGAGTATATTATAAAGTTGATGTGTTTGGCCTCTTAGGCAAGATGCAAAATAACATCCTTGAAATTCCATTAGCAGAACACAGTGTTCACATCTACATGAACCCCATAATGACTTCTTTATCAGCACACTTTAAAAAAGAACCAGAAGTAGAGAAAACTGCAAGAAGGGTCCCCAGGGGAAGGACATCTTTGTGAGGATTCCTTATGAAGTTCTTCCTTAATCTTCCACTAGAAAGATCTGCCACACTTTCCATTAGACGGTGGAAGTTTCTCAGTCCCAGAGAGCTCCATACTCAAGGTCTACTTGATCAGTTCTCTAGCTGTCCCTCTGCCTTTACTAGGAAATGGGCATGAACTGCTCTGTTTTGTAAAACCAGGCAATGTAAGATTTTAAAGAGACCTTTTTAGGACAGAAATGGAAATTAAGGTTACAGATTGAAAAGGTGAACTCCCTGTGGAACCATGCCTCCTTTTGTTAGGTATGCTCAAGATGCTACGGTACCCCTAATTTAATTCTTACCATATCAGTGCTATTTTCAAATAAGAAGGCTTTTGCCTTATAATATCGGTGATATTGTGCATGTGAGTCACCAGCAATTAGTGGAATTGATAAGGAAAACCACCTGGTTCACACACTTGGTGCTCATGAACCACATGTGATAGACTATAGGATTCTGAGAAATGCTGAGAAGCAGTGTGGTGTAGTTCATTAAATACTACTTGGATGTCTTCCAGTACATCGCCAGTGAGATGGTCTATGTAAGCAGGCCACACCATACCTCTCTTCCTAGACCAAATGAAAGAGATATGTGACAATGAGACTCTTTTGTATGTCTGAATCCACACGTGTGTAACTCTGTGACACAATTAGACTTGCAAACCAAAGACTTGTCTTTTTTAGGTGTGGTTACTTTACTTACAAATAAATTGAGGGGATATAAAATTAATGACCCAGATAAAATATTACAAGTATGAATTATGTCTAAATCTGTTTTGAAACAGCACAGACCCAAGTATCCTTGGCTTTAAACCAAAATTTTCAGCAGAATTTATAAAGAAAAGGTTTCCTTTGTACTGCAATATATTTTTCAAAGAAAAATTGTAGCATAGAAGGGACACTCAGGTACCACATCTAATGACAATTAATGGTTAAGCTGAAACAAGTGGTAACAGATCCCAACACAAACCCACTGTGAGTGCTGCTCAGGTGTTCTGTGAATTAACAGAGAGAAAGCTAACAGCCCATGAATTTTATTTGCTGCTCAAGGTACAATAGTATTCTTGTGAAGGCTGGATGACTACTAAAAGAAATCTGAAATGGTTTAGCAGTTAGTTCAGCCCTACCTATCTTGCAGGCAAAAGGAGTGGTCTTGTGTTCCTTCCAATCCACTGCCAGGGCATTCTCATTCCAGCTGAAGTCTCTACTGTATTTGGTATTTCAAACTTTCTTGAACACCAAACTAGTTTTCTGCCTGCAAACCTCTTTTCAAATAAGACCCATTGAATCAATCGTATACGGAAGAATAATGATGATAATTGTAAATAAAGCAGAGATCATCAAGAAACGATCACCCTTTTATACAAACCACGCAGGTGGGTATGAGAACACTGGTACTGCTAGGCCAGATTCATAGTCTAGCAGGAGACCACACTACATGCAAAAACGCTGAAGAGGTACCAAGAATAAACTTAGGACTGGTACAGTTCATAGGAGGACAGTTAGATCCAGGTAGAGAAACCTGAGAGTTGTGTGCTTCTGGAAACCATTTGAGAGCATGAGACATTACAAAATATTCGAGCAATTGTGTAAGTTTATTTAGTTAAGTGTGAAAGACAGATATTCCCATCAGGGTATGTAAACCCAGCAACCACCAGGAGACCTCAGAAGGTGGTATGTCATGCTTCCACTTTATAATCCCTTGTCGTTATTGTTCAGTTTAAGGGATCTCTGGCTGAATTTCATTATATTAAAGTTGGCATCAGTCATATAATTCTTACGGACAATCTTTTTTTCAAAGTTCAAAAATGCATTCTGCTCCTTTGAACACTATCTCTAAATATCCGTATGCAACCTAGATGATAAACAATATGCCATTAGGTCCAAGTTATAGGGAAAGGTGTTCTAGCACCAATGGAAATCATTGTCTCAATAATATATCCTGTCACTTCAGAACTTGTCTCCATGAAGTGCTACAATGGTCAAAAGGAGTATATATTCGCTAGAAAATAAAAAAAGAAAGTTCCACCAGCTCCTGAACTTAATGCTGTGAAAAAACTTGTGGTTTTTGAAATTACAATGTATAACCTATCAGTAATATTTTTTAATGCTGGTAGTGTGGATGACCAGCACAGAACTTGCAGTTGGAGGGCATTCGTGCAGGCAGTGACAGAATACAATGGCTGTATTCATCTTACCTGGCCTTCTCTAGTGAAAATGGTTATGTGTGAACCATTTGTCTAATTGAAGAAAAATGGCTCCTCTAGAATTCTGCTGCATTATGCAAAACTCCAAAACGTTTTAATGAGCTTTTGAGACACAAGATTCTATCCTCAAAGAATCCCCCAAATAATCTTTTTTTAAAAGACATCTCTTATGATCAGTCGATTCTGCTATTCCACAAGTAACATGAATAAGGAGAGGGATATGTGCATAAAAGTTAAGGTATAAATGCCTGTCATCAACAGAATGATCTCAAAACTGCTCAGGAGGTGGCCTCTCATAGACTAAGACTGTGCTTTTAAATACAACCATATTTTTTCTTCCAAGTTGATTCAATTTCATTTTTTTTTCCAGTTCTGTTGCTATTACATAAGTGGCAGAATCTTGTTAATGGGAGAAAACTCACCTCATTTAATGATATAAAGCTGAAAATACGTGGAGCAGCTTCTGACAATTGACTTGTACCATTTTAAACTTTTGGTTTGTTTTGAATGATAGTGTTGCTTGGTAGAAATAAAACCTAAAATGTGGATGCTGCAGTGCTATTTTCATGAATCTACAGGTATCCAGACTGAATCAATAGTTCTAAGAGTAGTGCAAACTGTACCATTCATCTTAATGGAGTGTTTACTTTGAAGCCTATTTATAACCTTGTAAACATTTTTTTTTATTATTTATTGATTTACTTGCTTACTAGGATGGAAGTTCAGACTTACTTTGGTAGCAAATTGAGTTTTTTGAGTGTATATTTTAGACTGTGCTACCTACTTTGTCTGGTCCTCACCCTGCCAATTTCACCAACGCACAACAGAAAATTGGGCTAATTTTCAACTCCAAATCATAGTTCTAAACGTAAAGATCTTCCTGAAGCATCAAGTAGATCAGATATCCTCAGAAACCAATTGACAATGGGAAATTCTGGGAAAGGAAGGAATTGCCAGATGTTTTGTAAATTATCATTACTAAAGCTGGTAACTGAGAAATCAAGAGTTAGAAGCTTGTTTCCACCAGAATCAAACAAGGCCTGGTGGTATTTGATTTGTTCTCAATGGCAATGCATAGACTGCTTCACAATGGTGTCAACTCATCTGAGGAAAAGGATGCCCATAACTTCAAAAGCTCTGAACTATCAGCAGAGAGTAAACAGAAGCAGTGCCAATGATGAAGACATAAGAAAGTTATTCCTGCATGTAAGTGCAAATTTTGACAGAGAGAAGGTAAATAAAACCTTATTGCCACTGTTTTTCATTGCTGAATGCTCTTGTAGGACTCTTGAGTCATGAAGACTGATTTATTTTTTTTTTTTTAATAATACAGACTTCCACTAATGCTTATTTCTGTAACACAGTCAGATACACATCTATATCAATTTGCTTCACAGTTGTGCTCTGTAATTTTATTTAAATACTGAATATTTCAGGACATTTCACTAAGGAATATAGAAAAATTAAATAACTCTTCTACAATATTCCAGCATCTTAAAGTAGTAATACGTAATTTCTGCTGAAAAAGGAAAAAGACATCAGATTTGCATAGATTGCTAGTCAAAGGAAACAATTCACACCATGGGCAAACAACTGTTTTGTTGTGTTCACTGATGAAGCAAGCACAGGGTCTTCATTTAGTGAAGAAGAGGGATTGCTGAATGACTAGCATAAGAGCAAGCAGGCACATGATGGCATACATGAGATGATACAGTGAAAACAATACCAACCACTGAATGCTTCCTCCCTCTGTCTGAGAAGTAATAAACCTGCAACCATTACCTCCTTACAAACCAAGAGGATGGAAACTCCAGCAGGGGTGCATGTTAATGAAATAGAAATGCTGTGGGGGGAGCTGACTCTGAAGTGGGTTCAGACCCCCTAGGAAGAACTCAGCACCCTTCTCTCCCACTGATGGCAAGGGGCCAGAGAGCTTGTGCCCAGCCTCTCCTCATGCCAAACTGATGCAGACAAAGACTACACAAAATTTGTTTATTCATTAAGAAACAGCAGCCTAGCTTTTTTGCTGTTTGAATTCATGTTAGAGTAAATTAAACTGGAAAAATGGGGAGCAGCAGGGGGTTGAATAGTCTAATCTGAAATGGACTTGCCAGATTCTGAATTGTTAAAATCCCCGATCAGCCACAAGATGGTTCAGCACGAGTCTGATATTGAGTAGGCGTCCCTCAGTCTACATACTTTTCTGAACTGCTTTTGTCTCAAAAAATCTCATGACATGTCTCTCTCATGGGCTGAAAGCTCATCCTAGTGTCAGTCAATCAGATGGTACAAAAATAGAGCTTCCCCTTGACATATCAGAAGAACAGAGACATTTCCTTAATAGTCTAACCGCAGTCCTGGTGGCCCATCTCTGAAGTCTGTCCTGGACTGGCTCATATAAGGTGCTGCATTTAGAAGGAGAAGAAAAGAAAATGTTGGTGAGGGGTGATCAGGGAACAACTTTCTCATAAAAACACAGGATCTCAGGATACTCAGGACCACAGAGTTTCCTTGCACAATACTGAGGGTCCTGAGAACAACTTTGGCTCAAAGCTGCAAGGGTCTAAATTTGGACTACATTTTCCTGAGAGTGGTTATAAGGCAGCAATTAAACACCACTAATGCCCTCAAGAATCAAGCCATGGTTCCTTGGTGGCTCAAGACTAATTAAAGCATTTTGTTCTAAAAGCTTGTGAAAAAAATCCTCAGAAGCTTTATTTCTGACAGTGCCTCTTCTGTGTATCATGAAGACATTTTCTCTGACAAGCTTGAAGCAAAAAGAGTTTTTAACTCATTTAATGTTCTCATCCCCATTTATTGTTTCTTTCATTCCCTAGTAGCCTGGTAGAACCACCAATTTTTTCAAATCTATCCTGTTCCATAGGTATTTACAGAATGCATTATTTTGTTTCTGTTTTCAGAAAATATTATAATCTCAGTTTTCAATCTAAGTTTGGATGAGTTTAGCTGTAGGTCAGCAAGAGTTACTGTTCTGTTCAAAGCAGATAGTCCAACCTCCAAATTGCAGTGACTGGAACAATATGTACAAACATTACTGACTGTATGGTTATTCAAATAGCAATCCCTCCTGCTTTGCAGTTTTCATTAGTTTCCTATGTTTAAGTGAAGAGCCTGTGAGTGGTGGCTGAAGTAGAGAAAATGGGCTGTTTAGGTCTTTGAAAGCATTCCAATGTTGTTCCGTTTGCTATGAATAAAGTAATACTGCATATCTAGTCATTCAAAGATCTTTTAACAGTTAACATTGCCTGGATGATCTGAAAGACATCTTGATTTCAAGACTGGCTTGACTGCATGTCTATACAAACTTTATATGGAGAATAGTATAATTTCTACTAAGATATATAAGGCAAAGACATTTGGATAAATGCATTAGTGCCATTAGTTATAAAAACACATTTCAGGCCAAAACCTGCACCTTTTCACGTTTGTTTTTTTATGGTTTTCATGTTTTTCATGATTTTAATGATCAGAACCTTTAAAAACAAATTATCTTGCTCTGTCTTCCACTGTTCAGATATATATATCAACTAGAATTCTCAGCTTATCTGCATGTATTTACTATTCTCAGAATTCTTTTGGTGTGTCTTTTCACTATCATAGATGAAGAGAATCATAGAATTGCAGAATGGTTTGAGTTGGAAGGGACCTTAAAAATCATCTGGTTCCAACCCTGCTGCCATGGGCAGGGATGCCTTTCACTAGACTAGGTTGTTCAAAGCTATGTCCTGGCCTTGAACACTTCCAAGGATGGGGCATTCCCAGCTTCTCTGGGCAACCTGTTCCAATGTCTCACCACCCTTATAATGAACATTTTTTCCTGATATCTAATCTAAATCTCCCCTCTTTCTATTTTAAACCTATCCTTCCTCATCCTGTCACTACAAGAAGGAATAATATTTTTACTCACAGAGCATTTGAGGTCTCCTCTGCAGTAGTATGTTAAAATTTGTGAAAAGACAAGGGTGTGGAAGAAACATACAAAAGAATATGAAAACACACAGAGGAACAAAATAACACATTCTGTAAATGTTAGTGTTGATTGCTGAGGGCAGCCAATGCCATTCAGCCCAGTACTGTTTCTCAAGGTAGTCAGGCTACTGACTTGGATATTATACTACGACCTAGTCCTCCTCAAATACTTCTCACCTGCCTTTTACTCTACTAGAGATTGCAGCATTTCTGAGGTGAATATTGCTCATGTGATGAGCATTTGAACCTCTTGTG
Organism: Melopsittacus undulatus; assembly: GCF_012275295.1. Taxonomy (NCBI): domain Eukaryota; kingdom Metazoa; phylum Chordata; class Aves; order Psittaciformes; family Psittaculidae; genus Melopsittacus; species Melopsittacus undulatus. Next base: position 59,491,650 of record NC_047528.1, on the reverse strand, counting down.
TATTTTGATTACCTCATAAATGTAAAAGAATATAGTACTGCTATTTTATTTTATGTCACAGGGGAGGGATTTATTTCACATATGTGAAAAAGGACCCAGAATGCCTTCTCCTAACATTTCAGAGAATCATAACAATAATTCAGGCTGACAATGACTTCTGGAGGCCATCTGGTCAGCCCCAAGTTCAAAGCAGAGCTAACTTCATAGTTAGATCTTGTTGCTCAGTGTATTTGAGCAGCATATTGAGCATCTCTGAGACTGAGGATTCCCCAGCATCTGTGGGCAGCTCTGCCAGTGTCTACTCACTCCCTTCGTGACAATTATTTTTCTTGCTTTCTGTCAGAATTTTCCTTGTTGCCTCTTGTTTGTTCTATCATTATCTACTCCCCTTGCCCCACCCTCTGAATCCTGTTATCTGATGATTTGGTCTCTTGCAAGATGACTTGCCCTAGCACAGATATACGGCTCATATTTTTAAAGCAAGAATATGCCAGTTGCAAGCTTGGTTCTTGCTATGCCTTTCTCTAGCACTGGGAATTGGAAGATTATGAAGAGATCTCTGTGTATATGCATATAAGAAAGTATTTCTCAAAAGCACGTCTCTTGCTCTGATGTCTTATGACTCTGAAGATTTAAGGTCTAAGCCAGATTTCCCTTAAAATTATATTCTGTTACAGGACACGTAGCCTGCTGTGTGGCCCTAATGACACACATTCCTCACAAGCTTATGGCTTGATTAGGGGGTCCCAGTGTGTGGGTCCACACCACAGGGCAGCATGCCAGAGGCATTGACTAATGGGGAAGTCTCAATGATGCCTAAGCTCAGCTGTGTCCAAAGCTTTCAGGTCCAAACATGGGCTTAATTTAGAGACCATCTCCAAGGGTAGCTCGCATATCAGGTAACAACAAAATATAGACAAGGACCAGGTACAAACAGAACCTTAAAAGCTACTTTTGAGCACATTCTTTTTACTGTTGCAAACCAATAAAGTAGGTAAAGTACATTTAACCGTTCATTATTCCTTTCATTAAAATGCACATAAGGCTCTTCGATAGGACACTGTAATGGTGTTAACACGTTTTTATGATTGCAGCACTATGTCAGAATCACTGTCCAGTGAATAATTGCAGGGATTTGTAAGGCTTGAGGGGGCTTTTTTCTTTTTAATTTCATACTTAATTTTTTATATTCCATAATGCTAAAAGTGGAGGGAGAAAATCAGGCCTGTGACCTACAGTTACCAAGTAGAGTCAGTTCTGATTTTCCATTTTTTACATATTTATTCATGGTAATGTCTGAATGGCAGCTATTTAAATTTGCTTCTCTTATACTTCTTTCCTTTTTAGCTTTGTTAGTTAATGCTACTTTATGAAACACACTCATCTCAATATGCAAAACCCATACCATAGTTATCTTTTGGTGATAATGGGAAATATCTTTGCACACCTGCAGTACACTGAATTAAGATCTTACTCATTAACAGTTATTTTTATCCATACTCTGTTTTCTCTAGATATGGGTGCAGATTTTGTCCCTACCAGGACATTTTGTCTTCAACTATGATGTGATCTTCATTGTAAAATAATCTCACTGTATTTTTAAACAGTAACTATTTTATGTTCTGGTTTGTTGTTTTTTTTTTTTTTTTCTGATTCCCTTTCTTTGTGTTTGTGTTTTTACCCTACACAGAAATAAGCTGTAGAAAGCATCTCTTTCTCTCTGTGTATGTATAATATATACAATATATATCATATTTCTAGATGGTCATTTGAATAGGCTGAGGAGGTATTTTGTGGATAGGGTAAAGGGTCTTGAGAAAAGAGGGTTTGTGGTATGCTTTATAGGAAGAGAAATACTGCAATATTTCTGGATATTTATTACTGCATACTGAGGGTGATCAGAAAGTGGAGGAACCTCTCTGTGTACCTTGGATATGGTAAAAGAAGTTACACAGTCTAGAAAGCTGATGTCAGTAGGTATGTTTTAGAAATCATGGCTCAAATCTATTCTCTATGTAGAAGCAATCCAGTTTGTTCAAATGCATAAACAGTGTATTCTAGTGAGTTCTCAGGAATCATTGATGTGAAAGATGGCTCCCACTGCTATCTTTTGAAGAAACTTGTAAAGTATTATGAACTACCTTCTCTTTAACAGGAATGATTTCTATCTACCAAAGAGTATGACTTTATTTTTTTCCCTTGGAATATATGGTGAGTACAAATCCAAGATTTTTAGATTTCAGCTGCAGCAGAAGGGCCCTGTTTTTCAACAATCAGGAGGTTGAATTATATTATAGAAGTTTATTTTGTAGAGTGGTGTATAGTGATGGAAAATAATTTGTGAGTGATTCTGCTGACCTCTAGTTAGATAGTGCTGAGCTTCACAACACCCAGATATTAATGAACCACAGATAACATTCCTTGTGACCAAGAATCTTACATCTGTGTAGGAAGAATAAAATATGGAAAACCTTTATTTTATATAAAATTATTAGAGCTATTTTATAAGCCAGCAAAGTACTTATGACCAATAGTCAGCAGTTGGATAGTAAAAACACCTTCCATGCCACTACATGATTTGCAATGAAAATTCTAATTATTGATGTCCTAGGTCTGTACCTCTTCCCAGTGATGGCACAGTGACACTGCTCCTCACTGTCATGATCTGGCTATCTGCAGGACTGTCCTGCAGTCCTTGGTAGAGGTTTAAGATCAGCATTTGCCTTCACCTCACCTACATGAGAGTAGTGCCTCCATGTCTGGAGAAACATATATGTGCCTGATTGCCTTTGGCCTGCCCAGTGACTGAAAGATAGGCAGAAAATGGAGGCAGTAACAAGTAAGGAGGAATCATAGCTGTAGTCTCCTGGCATGCAGATCTATGGTAAACCTTGCTGCAGAGCTCATGGATTAAGTGATGAAAGAGGTGTGCCAAAGTATTTTTGACATCTCTCTCAAAAACTACCAGGGAGGTACTGGAAAACTGAGTTCAGGTGGTTTCTAGGGACAAGCTGAGAGACATTCACTAAGGTCAAGTGCCCGCAAATTATCCCAACAGCTGAGGAAGGGACATTTCCTCATTCCTGAGACCACGGTGCTGCTGTTAGCAGTAACCAGCAATCTTTATTGTCTTTGAACAAGGCATCCTGGCAAATATGTTCATTTTATTCAAATTGTATACACATTTAAAAGAAAAATGTGGTCTTCTTCCCTCTACTTACACTTCCATTCACATCTCTGATATTAACCAATACAGAAAAAGTAGATGCATGCAAATGTGTAATACTTATGAACTGGTAAACATCTAAAATGGTACAAAACACAATAGTTTCTATCTAATTTGTAAGAGCTCAAATAAGCAGACAACAGAGGTAGAATTAGTGTTAGTAAGGAGAGGAGTGACATGGATAATATAGATAAGTGAATGTAGCTTGCAATGAAAATGAGTCGCAGTGAGCACCTACTGATAACTGTGAGCCACAAGAGGCTGCTGGCAACAATACTTTGGAGAATAATGGTCATTTTGTTCCAGTGGTTTTCTACTCTTTTTCTCCCCAAATGCTGTCATTAAACCAGAATCCTTACTAAAAGCCATTACACCTAACATATGTTCAGAACTATTTCTGAAACTAGCTGTTGTCCCTGTTCTGATTTCAGTGGTAGGATATCTACCTCAAATCACTGCTATTTTAATTGGCACATGCTGACAGATTTTTGGAGCACTTTATAGACAAATATGGAAATATAATTTCCCTCTCAGCACTACGCTTCATCTAAGTAACAATTACAAGTAATTTTTAAGAGCAGGTCTTAAAAAAAAATTTCAGGATAGGTGATCATGCAGTCCTCTAGGACCTAATGTTTTTGTTTAGGTCCTAGTGAGCAGTGCAAGCTGGCATTTTAATGTTACCCGAAACTGTTTATTTGTCTATGCGGAATGCTTCTTGTAACTGCTTCCTTTAGAGAAAGTATAGGACATATAGGGTCCCTAGAAGAATCCACTGAGCCACAGCTGGACCACACTGGCAGTGAATGCTACTTGGGGGAGTTTACATTTCAGCTGTTCTTTACAGAGGGAACCTGAATTTCTAGCAGTGGCACTCTCAATGGTCCCTGCCTTCCGTGAACCACAATACTTTCAGAGTTCATCACTGATCAATTCTTAAAGCCAGTTCAAGGCTTCAAGAAAGTCAAATTAAATGCATCTGAAGGATGAAAAAATTTAATTTCATAGTGTCATCTTTCCAAATTTGGAGAACTGAGGCTGAGGGAGTATTTCTTCCCCTGATGCAAGCAGCCATTGCTCCACGGACTGGGAGTGTAAGCAGCCTCTGCTAGCCCTGGTTGACTGTACCTGCCTCTCAGGCACTATAAGGTGCTCCCAGGCAACCAGAAGGGGAATGCCATGGCTGACTTCCACTATCCAACTTTCTTTGTCTCCTTCCCTGCCCTTGAGCAATCTACCAGCTGCACAGCAGCATGAAACAGGTGGAGGCAAGCATAAAAACAGGGCACAGCAGTACAGACTTGGTCGTCTGCTACTTAATCTGGGGAGCTCAGTCCATCTTGGTGTCTTGTATATGCATCAAGAATAGCTTACAAGAGCAGTACTCTGCCATACCTCTGAGTCTCCACAGTCTGGGCAAAGGAACGAGGCTACATCTGTTAAACTTGGGAGATTCTCCTCTCTCACTTTACATCATGATTTAGCTGCTGTTATTCATGTGCTGTGCTGGGAATCTTGCTTATGCCTAAAGCAAACTCCCTCTATGACATGCTGGAATGCTGGCACAATTATATTGCTTGGTTTTGCTTGAAGTTGCACAGTAGGATAAACAAAAAAAAATTCAGAAAAAGATTAGGATTTTGTCAATGGTGTATTGGACGAAATTCAAGATAGACTTTTCCTTCATTGTGTATTTGCATTTAGTATGGACAGGTAAAACTCATCAGACTGTAGATCTTCAGGACCATGATTCTGGATACAACTAGCCTTCAAGGAAAACTAGTGCAAAAGGTAAATGAAAACAAACAGCAAAAATAGGTCTATAAGCTAATAATATTTTGTGTAGAATGTAATGTAGAGATGTGTAGCAGTTTATTAGCTTCTAAAAGAGTAGCTTTGTAAGTGTAACTGTTCATTAAAGTGAGGATACCAGTGAACCTGAGATATTTTGCTGATTCATGAACTCTGCAGACGCAAATGCTGGTAGAGTAGTTATTCAGTGTGCTTCCATTACATTAACAGAACTGTTCTGGGTATTACTACTAGAAAAAACAACCTATAGAATCAAGTACTTAGGATCTGATTTTCAAATTGCTCTCCTTTTTGCATTTGCATTGATGTTTTGCATTTGTTTGAAGCTTGCATCTGCTTCCAAACAATAAGCACTAATTTTAAACCTGTTTAGCACTCATTTAACCCAGATAGTTCTTTTGTGGCCATTTCACATGCATCTGGGATTTAGTGCAAAGAGGTTGCATGGAACAAAATGAGAGGAAAATGCTACTAACCAGCAGCTGCAAGAAAGGGCCAAAAGAAAAAAAAAGTGAAAACAGTATATGAATATCCTACCATTATGACTTGAGAAGCAAGCACATATATATTGATCTTGTGATTATGATAGGTAGACATTGCTGTGGGTGATGACTAACTATTGGGAAACCTAAGCTTGGTGTGTGTGAGACACACTTCTCACTGGTTCAATGGATCTTTGATGTGCTTTAAATAACTAATGTTAGTTACATGTCAGTTGAGGTTCAGTGAAGATTGCCAGAGCTTTACACTCAAAAAGACATTACAAGGAACAGAATGTCAGATAATGTAAACTGACAATATTAGGAAGCCATTTCCTATGGCAATTGAAGCATCCACTGGAAGGGTGTTGAAACACTGGCACAGGTTGTAGAGGGTTTCCCTGCCCATGGCAGGTGGTTGGAAATAGATGATCTTTAAAGTTTATTCCAAACCAAACCATTCTGTGATTCTGTGATTCTACAACTCTCTTTTGGAAATTCCAAAAGGATTATGGGATTTATTCACATCAGGGGCATTTTTTAAAAGTCACTGCGGTGGGATACGAGCTATCACAAGCAAACTGAAACAGATATAGCTTCAGGTAAACCCCAAAGTACCTGAAAGTCTAGTTTACCTCTGACCAAGGCTGTAGTCACTTTTTATATTTGTAGTGATAATCCCCAAATCTAATGAGGACTGAATAGCCAAATGTATGTTACCTAGATACACCATGGTCCAACTGCAACTGTCATGTAATTAAGTTAAATTAACCAAAAGTCAGTGGCATGACCTAGTCAGAAGTCCACTAAGGTTAAAGATGTATTTGCTTACTTAGATTCCATCATTAGATAATAATCATGGGTGATTCTGTGAGAGGAGAGTTGTTCACTCAGTATAACCACCTGTAACGTAATATAGAGTTGCAAAGTACTTGTAATCCAAATTGAAAGAGGTACAAACTTGGAAGCTCTCTCCAGTCATAATCTTCTATGGTAGCATTTGTCTTTTTTCATTGCATCAATATTAATGTGATTTGTGGGTGTCATGGAGTTCTCAGCCTGAAACAGTGGCTGTATTTGTAGAGCAGTACCTGTTGTAAAGTAAGTTCTTACAATTTGTCACCCCTGCTCCTACACTAGATTTCTTATTACCTTTTTCCTACAGAAACTCAGCATATAAAAATATGATAGACATCTGGAATAAGTTGCAGTACCAAATGTCACATCTCTAGTTCCATTTTAAGGCAATGAGAGGACTTGATCTTAACTGCTTCTATTTACTCTCAGCCACTGACATAATCTGGGAAATTAATGGGAAAACAGTTATTCCAGAAATTTCCCTTTGTGTATATCTGAATATAATTTCCCTTTGACCTCTGCAAACATGGTTGATAATGTGTCTATTTGGTTCCAGCATATTATTTTAATGCTATTTTAGCATTATCTTAGCACAGTGAGCTCACCTCACTCTGACTCAGTAAAAAAGCAGAGAACTTCTTTAGGAAAGTGTACAGTGCTTCTGTACCTACAACTTTTTCCTTGCTGTACAGTAGGAAACTGAAATGAGGGATCATGTTTTCAAAGTATTGTGTGTAGAAGTGTGACTTTAGAGTTTCATGGTTCTTAAGTAGCTGTTGTTCCTCCTGAGATCAGTGGGGATTTGCAGGAGTTCAGCATATTTCATGTCTTATTTAATGCTACTCAGAAATGTGCAAATTTAATTAAAATATATATTTCTGGAAGTTTAGCCTTGAATTAATTAATCTTTTTTAAGTATGAAGAAGGAATTTATATAAAACAAACTCCACCCTTTGTATCTTGCTTTCCTGGATAAAATGAACAGTTCAAATGATAAGTGAAAAAGAATAGATTTTTTAGAGATATGAGTTTTCTGGCTGTACAAAATAGTGCAGCAATATATGTCTCAAAATAAAAGCAGGAGAACATCAGCTGCTTCTCCTTCACCCAGTGCTTATATGTATCACTGGATCAAAAACATGAAGCCCTTTAATGGAACACTACCCAATACAACCCATATAATTAAATAACCTTGAGAGGAAAGATTGGGGAGTTAAGGGAGAAGAACAATTTTATATCACTTAATGGATGGAGGCATTTAAAATTACATAGACTGAAGAAGGTGAAAGGTGCTATGGAATAATTTCTTCCATCCTCTGGAGATAGTGTCTTAACATGTAAATGAGAGTCCATGTTCCAGTGATTTATTGTATGAGAAATATACTGTCATAAAAGGAAAGAAAACTGTGAGATAAAGAAACAATGATTTCTGAATCCTGGAAAGACAACCTCACCTGAGGATTGTTCCAGCACCCAATGCTGTCAGTGGGAGATTTTATTCTCACTGAAAGATGCCAATGGACTTCAGTAAGTGTTGCATGAGGCCCCTTATGATGGTTCCAGGAGAGAAATATACTGTTATAAAATAGATTTCAGATCCTGAAGCTCAAGTCCGTAGTGCTCCTGCACAGAAACATGCTCCCTGAAGTGAATACATTTGGCCGCAGGAGCAAAAGTTTTGGAACCATAAGGGTTTAGGGGTCCCCCTGAACTGGTGGATATGGGTACATAGCCTGCTCCATGCATCACATGCATCGCATCTCACAGTGCGCATCGATGTTGTAAGACTCGGAACATCTGCAGCTCAGTAGGTTATACATCCAGTAACACCTTGTTACATGCAGCATTATGAATTTATAAATAAGGCCCTGCACTGGCTGGTCTGTCATGGCTTAAACATTTCTTATCCCTAGAAGGCAGTCTTGGGCATACAGTGGTCTGAACAAGTGTGGAGAATTATGCTCAGTTGTGGTTCTTTGGTGAGGCAGATAGTCATGGATGTTTGGAACTGTACTAAGGATGACACAAATCCAAGTCTTCATCTGGAGCTCATACAAATTCCCTATGTGAAAGCATCCAAATAGTATCAAAACTAGGGACTTACTGGCTTCAGTGCCTATACTCTTAAAATCTACATACAGCTTGTCAGAAGAAGTAGGAATCTGTCTTTAGCACAAATGCAGCTCAAGGCTGGAGTCAGTTGAGGTGCAGCAAGTCTAATTTTGTACAGCTTTTTTGCACCTGGTGCATTTCATCTGATACAAAACACACACAAGAACTCTGTAAATAGCTCTATGTAACTAGCACATCACTTCTCAGCTGATAGAAGCTATGTGACATATTACATCTCATAGCATATAGTAAAGTATTTCACCAATGTCTTACCTTTTTTTATTTCCTTTCTCTTTTGTGTTTACTTCATGACTTACTTTTCCCCTGGTGACTAACTGATAAGGGAAAAAAAAAATCACATAATCCAAGAAAGTTTTCTTCATAGAGAAACCTTGGTGTGGAGAAAGGTCTCCACTGTGAGCCTCTCTCTTTTAAAATGAATGTAAGCTAATCTCAGCTGGCCTTGCCAGAGGCTGAAGAAACAAGTTTACAAAGTAGAGATCCTCCCAACTGCTGTCTTACTCTCCCAAGCCCTCCATCTCACAGGAAACGGTTCTTTCTCTAAACTCTGACACCGCTGCTGCTGAAGTGCACTTCAGTTTTGAACACATTATTCTACCATTCATAGGCCTTTGAACTGTTGCTTTTAAATGTGGCAGTTGAATTAATGAATAATTTTGCCAGGTGTTAGAGCACATGAAGGGAATACCAGCCATACACATTGGTTGATCTGTGCTCATTTTTACATTATAAGATGTTTATTAGGGTAAGATAAAAGGTCTGGCTCACTCCCATACCTTTAATATGAAATTCAAATAATGAAGACAGAGACAGCAGAAAACTTTTGAGAAATGCATAAATAAACATGATTTATAGAACCAAAGAAACCAAGTCATTTGTCTATATGCAAAACTCATTAAAACATTGATTATTTAATCTGATTTAGATTTAAGGAATAATGCTGTTATATCAGATTGCCATCTTTTCTGATGTCTGAACCATGACATATCAGTGACTACAAAATACATAAAAATTAAAGAGGCTTCAAGTGTTATAACACCTGAGTTGATTGATTTTTTGGAAGAAACTGAAGACATATTTAGTTGTCATTCATTTGTGGAAAAATGAACATTTATCTTTACATTTCTGGCAGGCCATAAACAGAAGTCATGGATGAATTCCTCTCCCAGGATGAACTGCTTTTGAGTGGTGGTAGATAAGTCTAACCTAAGCACAGACTCTCAGTGGATGGTGCTGCAGAGGTGGAGCTGCTGGTCTTGGGCTATGCCTGGACTTAGGTTTTGATGTATGCCATGACATGTTTAGAGGTTCTAGTCTCCGACTTATGTGGACTAACATTTCTTTAGGGCATGGTCTATTCTCATCTGGTTTGCAGGTCAAGGTTTCCTCTGTGTAGAAATCAGACTGCAGTGAACAGGGGAACAGTATCCTTCCAGGTTTTTCTCCAGGATAAGGTATGTATGCAAAACTGGAAGATGCTCACTGCATGAGCTGATACAGATTTAGCCATAATGATACAAAAAATCTCTCTGTGGTCATTTGTCTTGTTTTGCTGACAAGCTTACATTAACGGTCACCACTTTTGTAGTCACAAAGGAACATTTTATCCTAACAGAACTGACAAGGATTATCAATATTTTTTGTTTTCTCCTGAGGTGTGATCCACTTCCTGGGATGTCTGGATAATTGACAATGTAAAGTATAGGATATTGACTATCTTGAATTAATTACCTTTATTTTCTAGTTGCAAGGCATAGTTTTTGTGACTTCTGATCATTTATACTACAGTTTATATTTCTGTATAACTGATACTTGACTTTCCTAATGTGCTTTGTCATCATGATTGTTATGGCATTTGAGTTCAAGAGAGGAGTGAAAGATTCACACTGTCTGCTGTCCAGAGCTTTGTGCCTCTGGCATCCCCTAAGTCAGTGAAGAGAAACAGCCTTGATGCTTAGGCACTGGCAATGAATATCTAGCTGGAAGAGACTTGCTTTTTGTGATGAGGCAGTGCCTTATAGCCTGTTGAGTAGGTGTCCTGGGGAAGTTGCCTAGGTTGAATCCCCATTGTAAGTCTTCCTGTCCTGCATAGGGTTTGGTAGTCCCTTCCTAGTCTGTTCACAGAGCCAAATTCACAATGCACACAATTATTAATAGGATGATAGGACAGAGTACGAAGGGTGTGCAACAAAAGTTGGTCTTTTTACTCAAGGGAAGCTCAGCATCTGGAGCCACAAAGGCAGTGTAAGAAGCTACATGGAAAATAAGCCTTACAGGGCAAAACTGAGAAAAGATAATGAACTAATGTATAAGCCACAATGTTTGTAACTTTACGAAGTGTATTATAATGTGCTTAGATCAATTGTTTTGCTATCCAAAGAAACAGTGCTTTCACCTCTGCTGATGTTAGCCAGCAATTGCTACTTAACACTCAGAAACAGGCATCTTAAAATAAAAAGACAGAGACAAAGAACCTCTCCTTGAATACACTGATATTAAGATAATGAAAGGTTTCAATGGTAGTATTATTAAAGGTTGACAATACTGGGTTTTATGATTCTCTTTATACAGTTCAGATAAATTAAATAAAACTAGCTCTTATCTATACAGCTCCTAAAGCCACACAGTAACAATAGTCTCAAGATCATGTTCAGTAAGATACCTGGAGTCAAGGCAGTTCTGTGAGGCAGGAGTGAATGTCAGGTGCAGTGTTTAGACTACTAAGAGATGTACCAGCAGGACTGAAGTGGTGACCTACAAATTTCCTGTATGTTGCATGTCCATCAAACACAAAGGAAGAGTAATCAAAGAAATGTGGTAAAGATAAAAACAACAAAACTGAGTGTAACACCCCAGAGGCCTTAACTGATAGCTCATTGTCAAAGGTACGATGCATATGAAGCTCATTTTAAAAATGTCAGCATTTGTCAGGTGTGACATCTACCCAGGACTCACAGACACATAGGTGCTTCTTCAGCACATAGGCCATTCACCTCTAAAACAACCCCAACTATAAAGTGATTAAGTATAGCCTAGGAAAACCTTCAGATGAATAAACTATGTTTAAAACCATCTTCAACTTCTCATTGGTAAACACTGTGCCTGTCTACTAATATATATTGAGAAAATTAGTGTTTTCATGCAATGTTTTATGGTACATTACCTAAACTCAATGAGCAACTTACACTCTGTGTTTTGTTGCTAACAGTGGATCACAATGTTTCACTACCAACTATGGGTGTCACAGCAATAATTTGACAGGCAATAAAAAGAGAACATGCTCTTTGGTTTTTACGGGTTTCATGGTCTATTCTACACAGTCTCAATCACTGAAGCAGAAAAAATTAAGATATACAGCTTATTCAGCATGTTCATATGCATATAAGTATTTTCTTTAAAAATTAATCTAATTACACATGTAAACAAAAATGCTTTGGTTACGGCTTTTGGAATTTGAAGGAGCTTTGAAAGAGCTGTCAAGTTCAGGAAGGTAAAATGCTACATTTTCCTGATACTGAAAAAAAATGTGTGAAAAAAGAAAAGTTATTTTTGTTCAGTAATTTCTTTATTACTAGGCCTTGAGTTCTTCATTAACTATTAAACTAACTGTTGGATTTTTAATTTCCAGATGAAACTGAAAGAATCTCATCAGAGTTACAGGAGAAAAATCTCAAGTAATTTTAAAGATGACAATATTGTCTCAACTAAGGTACTTAGATATATCAAATTTAACAGGATGGCTCACTCTGATCATGTGCTGATGGAGTCCTAAAGCACAGCACACATGGCTGTTTGTTTCTTTACTACAGTTCCCTAAAATACTGTTAAAGTTGTATAGGTAAGAACTAAAAATCAGGAAATATTGAAGAAATTATATGTTCACTCATTCCTTGTGTGGCACAGCACAATGTTTAGCTAGTGGTTTGTGTGTTCTTCCTTCAAACTATATAATTTATTGCCCAAGAACTGTCCCTACACGTTTGAAGCAGAAGTGTTAAAGCAGTTGGAGCTAATGGGCTACCTATTTAAGTTCATAGAATAGAATAGAATCATAGAATCATCATCATCATAGAATCATCATAGCATTTTTGGAACAACCAGGATGACAGAACTACAACAGCACCTTTACAATAAGAAGAAAGATTTTCCATAAATCTGGGTAGAAACCACTGGCAGAAGATGCTCAGTGACTGAAGAGATTTTTGATGGCTGCATCCACGCTCTTGTTAAGCCTTACAGAATGCACTATACTTTTTTGACCTAGATGACATTTCCAGTAAATGACTTGAAATATGGGAGTAAAGATGCTCTGGCTCTGGTGACTGAATGGTTTGATTTGAACTAAATTCTACTGGTGATTCCTTCATAACAACATAAAGCTCTTGATACCTAATTTTTATTGAATGACTTTTAAATTTCATAGTCCTTTGTGTGGATATAATATGCTGATCCATTTTCTTCATGACCCTGGCATTGTATCTCACAGTTTTTATCCCCCCTCATGCCCTCTTGAAGCTGCATCCAAAATATTGAACAGTAAGGATAACTGGAGAGTGAGGGGTGAGGAAAGAAAGGGTATGTAGGCAGGTGGCCTTGCAGATGGGCAAACACTGCTCTGGAGCCCAGCTCCTTACAGAATTTATGCAAGGGTTTCACTTGTGGTGGAACACATGGCTCAAAGAGGTCAGCAGGACTGGTTACTTAGAACTGAGAGAGTGCTTTAAACTTGTCCTAAACTGAGATAGGTTTCCTTTGAACACGTGTTCAAGTATTTTTTGGAGTCCCAATTTTCAGGCAGGTCATCACTCCTGCTGCTCTTCAATTTGCCAGCAAATGAAAAAATCTGCTTCATCATACTTGTACTAACAACTGTCAGTGCTTCCTTTGAACATGAAGGATTCTTAATTTTTTGTTTTCCTACTTGGGTTTTCCAAAACAGCCTTTTGTATTAATCTATTTAAAGAGAAATTGGGGTGCTATGAGATGTATAAATTACCTAACTTGTAAGGTTTTTGAAATAGAGGTCAAGCCCTTAACAATGCTATTAATACTACATAGCAGTATCTGTAACTAGCTATTCTTTTATCCCTAAGGAGACCATACATTTTTAAAGTTGTAGATGAAGCTACATTTCCATGTTATTCTTAAGAGAGGATTCTAATAAATAATTATGATTAATGTGGTTCATTGAAGAAAAATGTAAAATAAATTCCTATCAGGAGATCCACTGTAATTTACCAAAGTTTAGTAAACTGCAATATCAGCACACATGAATAAACATTCCAGTACACACAGCCATATGAGAGATTAAATAAGTAAGTTCAGGTGTGGTTTAAATTCTCTAATGCTCAGCGTGGTACTTTAGAAGGATCAGAAGAGTAAAAAAGACTGAGCAGAACCAGAAGGAAACACCTGGGAGATAAACTGTCCTAACACTGAAGTCCTTCTGGAAATGGAATTGACCTTGTAGTAAGAGTTTGCAATGAGCCCTGAAGAATTGTGCAGGAGCCTGCAGTTTGGCCATTCATAAAAGAACTGAATGTAAAATATGCTTGTGTCTAAAAGGTTTGTTTGGAATATATTATGGAAATAAATAGTAACATAACTAATTGAATTAAATTGGTGAAAGCTACATTTCAATCAGCAAATTTGTTTATAACACTAACTGTCTTTTCATGCCAGTTGTTTTTAGCTTCTTGGAGAAAGATTACATTAACTCTTGCAGCAGAAGTGATATCTTGCCTCTGGAAATTGCATGGCCGGTGGGGTGTCCCTTTATGGTCTATGTATCAGAGCGATGGGTGACATGACACTATCCAGCCCTTTGCCTCTTCTTTTGACTGTTCATTTTTGTGGCAATCCTGACGACCTGTTGTGCCAGAGTTACGGAGCGATGGAGAGCATGGAACCTGTCTGCTAAGCAAGCTTATATGAGCTTGCATATAAGCAAGCTTATATGAGAAGGGAATATACCTGTCTTTTAATCTTCTAGCGTTTTAAAAATTATTTTATAAAAAGACCATACCTGATCTGTGACCTGAAAGTGATTTCCAAGGGTGGACTCCAAAGCTTCTAGGGCTCTTTCAGGACAACCATTTGACTGCCCAGCTCCTAGGCAAAAGATGGTCCCCTAGGCTACACTCTTTTTCAGGGTGCACTAGATCTTTAATTCTTTAATAGTACATCATCTTGCTTTGTTGTAAGGCACCCAGAATTACTAAATTATTAAATAGAATGTGGTTTCCTCTGTACCTTATATAGTGCTTGTTCCAAAAGGTGATTTCAAAGAGCTCTTACTGACTGACATGGACCTCTTAGTAGTCAGCTTCAAGAAGAAAAGAAATACTTAGATGGTAGATTACAAGGGCTTAGTGTTTGGTGTCCATAGTGATGCCCTGCTAGATATAAACACACACAAATGCACATATAACAAGGCAAATATAAGACAATTTTAATGTCAAACATTAAGGAACATTTGCAGTAAGCAGCTCAGTGGTGGTCTGAAGACATTTTGAGCTTAGGAATCTAAACCTTGCCTGATTCTCACTAAGATTTCTATGTAGCACAATACAGGCCTTGAGAAATACCAGTAATTTTTGATAAATTAGCCAAGGCAGGATACAATACTAATGTGTTGTCTGACATCTCATGCCTGAACCTACTCATTGAAGGGAATAACTCAAGCATCTGTGTGTGGTATGTTTTGTACCATCTAGACATGCTTTTTATGGAGAAGTACCTAAAAGTATATTGCGCTGCTCTTATGCTCCAGAGGGAAGTCAGCTGCTGCTGATATACAGTTATACGTTTTCCCTGCTGTGATGATTCAACTGTGCTAGCTGGCACGCTGAAGGGAAGAAGCCAAATCTCCACTCATTTCCTCACTCTTCCCACTCACTCCCCATGAAGAAGAAGCATTAGCAGCTGTGTAGAGGCTCTGCTATGCTGCTGCCTGCCGCTACAAGCAGCCTACATGCAAACAGTAACACTCCTGATATTAGTAAGTAAAATAAATTACAAGATCATTTAAAAATGATAAAATTAGTCTTAAATGATCATTTAATATAGACTAACAGAATAAGTTACAGTGGCAGAGGTATCTACCTTATTTCTTAACTCATTGCTCAAAACAACAGAAATGACTCCACATTATGATGATAATGCCAGACTGTATTTTTAAGGATATGTAGAAAAAGTCCACACACACCTGCACAAGAGAAAGAAACCCATAACTGGAAGGAGAGATGCTGAAACAATACAAGTTTCTTACACCTTCATTCTTATTTCAGTCTCTTCTGCCCGGGGCAGAAGAGTTCTGTTCTGACAACTGTGACACAGTCAGGGGTGGAAGAGCTCTGAAGGGTTCATCCACTCACTTCATGGTCCAAGGCAGAAAAACATCCAGCAAATGACACTATGGCATCCAGACCACCAGTTGCAAAGCCTTGCTATTCTTTTCTTTGGGAGGTTTTCTGCTCGTTTGACCTTAGCCTCCACTGTCACAATTCATTTAGGGGCTAAGGAGAGAAAAGATGCTCCTGTTTCTGCTGTGTAATGACTTTTCATGTACTTGAAGATTTTTATCTTCTCCCCTGTCATCCTGTCTACAGGTAGCAACCAAACTTTTTGACATTTCTTCACAACTTTTTCCTCTCCATCGCTGCTGCACTTATCTTTACTTTCTGCTATTGGTTCATATTTTTCCTGAACTGTGTTAATAAAAGTTGAATTAATATTACAGAGGGAAAGTCATGAGTGCTGAGATGCCAAGAAAACCACTGAAAATATTCCCTTTTTGTTAAATTTAAGTAACCACTTCTTCCTTTTCTTGATCTGTCATGGGAGATGTGTTGTGTTGTAGTGAATTGTACTTGGTGTAAAAGGAAGAATTCACAGACATCCAGAGGGACTTAGTGGAAAGTATGCTGAGTTACTGTTTCAGGCACTTAACTTTCTTTTATCACAGAAGTAATTCCAGTGATGCAGCTGAAATAATTTTTTCAGCTAAAAATAGTGAAGCCAGATACTTCAATTTCAAGCTGAGCTTTGTGTCCTGTTGGTGACTTTTTTCTAATCAGTAACTCACCTACAAGTCTTGAAGAAGAGTTAAAGAAGATACCAGAAGAATTGTCTAAATAAAAGTACTTAAACTTCTTAAAATTTGGGGAACCCTGAAAAAATGGAGATTTGCAATGAAATCTGGCTATTTGGAAGGGTCTGTTCAGTGACCTGTGGTAGCAGGGTAGATTCACTTGTTTCACGAGAGCTTAACTTGTGATTTTAGCAACACAGACCTGGAGATTAAAAAATCTAATTAATGACAATCACTATGGTACAAAACTGATAGCTTGCTTTGACAAGATTACAGGTCTGCTTGATAAAGGCAACTGTGCTGGCATAGTTTACATGGATTTCTCCAAGCCATTTGATACAGTACTGCATGATTAAAAATCTTACATTATGTTGGATTAGCAGGTGCAAATTGTATTAAAAATTGGTTCAGTGGCAGGCCTTAAAGTGTGGTTGTTAACAGAAAGGTATTGATGAGCATTGCTTCCAGGGTTTCTTGGGAATGGTTCTTGGTCTCACAATGCTAAATTGTTTTAATCAGCTACATAGGTAAATAGTTCCAAAACTTTTCTGCTTGTAGCTTTTTGCTCCACTCAGACTCAGAAATACTTTCATGGTACAAACCCCATAATGGCTGCCAGGGATCATCCCTCTATTCTGTATTCACACACACATTAGCACACGTATGTTAATCATCGCAGCCCCACTCAAACTCTTATTTGATTGCTGCTATTTTAGGTAAAGTGAGACAATGTCTTCTAGTTATGTGATAAAGTAGAAAGTTAGTAAATAATTGGATCAGAGGTAAAGTTCAATCTACTGATACGTGCTTTATGTGGAATGCACACATCTAGAAATAAACATCACATTTTGAAATCTAGGAAGGAAAATGTATGAGCATTGGAAAATTCAGAGGAGGTTGCCATCAAAAAGTGCCACAACCAGAGTTTTATTTGCTATGGTGTGACAGTTGCTGCCCTTGGGTAATTAGAAACATGAAATAGAAACCAAGAACTGTTTTGTTGGTTTCTTTTTTTTTTTTTCTTTATGAGAATTCTATAAAATCCTTTTGTCCAGCTTTGGTGTACTCCTTTCTAGCAGGATGGGGAAACACTCAAAAAAGTTCAAAAGTAGAAGCCCAAATATGTCTCAGAAGATGGGAAAGAACCCATGAAGTGTCATTCTCTCGAAATTCTATCTACAAATTATTAGAAAACGGCTAGATAAGCAACTTGATCACTGTCTTTAGATAATCACACACAGAAAAGATATTCTGTAGGAAGAAGCTATTCCTTTTTTCAGACAAATGCATAACAATATCTGGAAGACAAAACCAAACTGGAAAAAAAAAATTTCCTAACAATAAAATTATTTGAATGCTGAAGGTGCTCACCAGGGCAGGTAGCAAGCTCAGTAGTCTCTGGAGTCTTTAAAATGGCATCTTTCTGCAAGACATGCTGTGGTCCAATTCCTAGGCAAGGTGCCAAATCCAGTATGAACAGGTGATCCAGCAAAATACTGCAGCATTTCTGCTCTCAAAGTCTATTGATTTTTGAATGAGGCAATAAAATTCAGAAACACCAGTTCTTTTTCTTTTTTGGGGGGATTTTATACTTTGAGATAGCCCGGTGCAGGGCTGACTGACAGCAGCTGAAAGACTTATCCACTTCACAAACTTCTTTTTAAATAAGGCTTAGAAATTCCAGACATTTTCATGAGGTCTGAGATCAGGTGACACCATCACCTACCAGATGTTACTACTAGAAGTTGCTAATCATCCAGCTGAAGAGAGGGTGGCCTAATGCCTATACTTTCCAAATACAAAACACTTTCCAAATTGTTGTTATGTTTTCTTACTGTGGGTGTTGAAAGAATTTGAGACTGGGTAGAAGGATCCGTGTTAGCAGTTAAGCATTTTCTATCTGTCCAGGTCTTACATCAGAAGTCATCTCTTTAGGTTTGATTGCTTGTAGGGATTGAGACACTGATGTTAAAAAATATCTTCCAAATTCCTTTGCCCTTGTCCAAATTGATGTCTGCTGCTCATCCTCCTCTTCTGTGCTTCCAATAGTGATTAATGTTTCCCATCCTTTCCATAGGAATCTAGGAATTTTTACTCTCAGCTCAAGGGGTGCCCATTTCCTCTTACTCCTGGGGAAAAAGCCATTCACTCTTAGGAAGGGTTTGTGGGCTCCTCTCAAAGGAGGTGTGAAAAACACCTAAGAAAGAAAACTCTTAACATGCATAACTTTGAGCAAGGACATTTAGGTTTAACAAATAGGTTATAGAAATGGTAGGGAGTGAGCGAGCACAAAAAATGTTTTTCCCTTATTCTCACTCTACTTGAAGTGTTGTTATGGATCATTTATCCCAAAGTGATTTTCAACTAGTATACTTGAAAATACATTATGCAGACCCTATTTACTTCTCTCACTTCTAGCAGAGGAAAGCAAATACTAGTGGCTCTCCAACCAGGTTAATGCCAATTGCGTACCCAAAAAAGCAAGGGAAGAACAGCAAATCACAGAGATCAAGGATCAAGAAAAAAAGAATGCACTTCTGAACACAATTACCAAGAG
The DNA here is from genome assembly GCF_012275295.1 of Melopsittacus undulatus. Taxonomy (NCBI): domain Eukaryota; kingdom Metazoa; phylum Chordata; class Aves; order Psittaciformes; family Psittaculidae; genus Melopsittacus; species Melopsittacus undulatus. Next base: position 59,472,493 of record NC_047528.1, on the reverse strand, counting down.
GACATTCCAAAGAGAATTTCAGTACATAGATTAGCTTGCCTCTGGTCAATTCTGAATAGATACTTTGTATCACGCCTACCACCAAATTATCTTGGGATAGTTGTTTAGTGAAGATAACTAGTCCATAACCACACAGAAGGAGTACTTGCTATGCTATTAGAAGGTTATGAACACGATAGTTTGGTACAGGGATGCAATTAGGAGACATTCTACTGGAACGGCAAGACTTGGGATGCATTAACTTAATTCAGGTTTTACCTCCCTCTCTCCTTGTTTCAAGGGCTTACATAATGTGCACTACTTTGCTTAGTGAGAAAATTTGGGCACCAAAACCTTTCTGGCTGTACAAAGACATGATGAGACCAAACTCAGCCTTGAGGCTGGGTAGAAAATTCAGTTGGAGCTGCATATAAGCCTTTAAAAATTGCGTGCTATTCCTTTGAAATGTGAGTCACTTTTTGTTTTGGTTCATGTTTATGTAGAAAAGTAAAACCTAATCTTCTCCGAGAAAACCTGAGCCAAAGCAAAGCATGAAGACACCTCTGTGCCTGGCAAAATCTTGGAGCAGATTCTCCTGGAAAGCATGCTAAGGCACATGAAAAACAACAAGGATGACCATAAACAAAGAGTTGTGGTCAGTGGCTCAATGTCTATTTGGAGACCAGCAGCAGGATGCCATCAAGAGGGACCTTCACATGCTTGAGAGATGGGCCAATACCAACTTCATGAAGTTTAACCATGACAAGTGCAAGGTCCTACACCTGGGTCGGAGCAATCCCAGGCACAGCTACAGGCTGGACAGAGAAGAGATTCAGAGCAGCCCTGTGGAGAGGGACTTGGGGGTGTTGGTCGATGAGAAAATGAACATGAGCCAGCTTCAGTGTGCGCTCACAGCCCAGAAAGCCAACCGTATCCTGGGCTGCATCAAAAGAAACATGACCAGCAGGTTGAAGGAGGTGATCCTGCCCCTCTACTCTGCTCTTGTGAGACCTCACTTAGAGTATTGTGTGCAGTTTTGGTGTGCTCAACATAAAAAGGACATGGAACTGTTGGAACAAGTCCAGAGGAGGGCCACGAGGATGATCAGGGGACTGGAGCACATCCCGTATGAAGATAGGCTGTCGTGGTTTAAAACCAAATCCGCACAGTTCGCTCGCTCACTCCCCCCCTTGCTCCTCCAACTCCCGGAGAGTTAGGAAGGAGAATCCAAAGAATCTAGCCCCCACGGATTGAGATAAGAATGGTTTAATTGCTAAGGTATAACACAAATCACTCCTGCTACTACTACTACAAATAATAATGATAAAGCAAACAACAAGCGAAGAGAATACAACACCTCACCAGCCACCAACCCATAACTCACTCCACCCTGCCCAACCGAGCACCGACCGATACCTCCTCCATTCCCCCCCAGAGCTCCAGCCCTTCCGGCTCTCTCCCAGTTACCTCTTGGGCATCACGTGCTATGGTATGGAATACCTCTTTGGCTAGCCTGGGTCAGGTGTCCTGTCTCTCCTTCCTCCCAGCCTCCCCTCCTCCCTGGCAGAGCATGAGCTCAGAAAAGGCCTTGAACAAAAACACCCGAGCGGTAACTCAAAACATGCTCGCTATCAAGCAACTGTTCCCAGCCCAGAAGTCAAAACACAGCACTGCACCAGCTACAAGAAGGAGAAAAAATGACTGCTACGGCTCAAACCAGGACATAGGCTGAGAAAGTTGGGGCTGTTCAGCCTGGAGAAGAGAAGGCTCTGTGGAGACTTCATAGCAGCCTTCCAGTATTTGTAGGAGGCTTACAAGGATGCTGGTGAGGGACTCTTCACTAGGAATTATAGTGATAGGACAAGGGGTAGTGGGTTTAAACTTAAACAGGGAAGATTAGGTTAGATATAAGGAGGAAATTCTTTACTGTTAGGGTGGTGAGGTACTGGAATGGGTTGCCCAAGGGAGTTACAAAGGTTCCATCCCTGGCAGTATTCAAGGCCAGGTTGGACAGAGCCTTGGGTATGATGGTTTAGTGTGAGGTGTCCCTGTCCATGGCAGGGGGGTTGGAACTAGATGATCTTAAGGTCCTTTCCAACTGTAACTATTCTATGTTTCTAAGCATGAATTTATAGCTCTGATTTTAGACAGTGGAACTAGAAAATTAAGAAAAATTAAGACAGACCTCTGACTAAATAATTAACCAGTTTACATGAAGGTCATTTGTGAGGAGTGAAGGTGATAAGATTTGCATGAAAAAGAGTTTGGGAATGAGCTCTGAGGCCTTGGTGCTTGACAAGCCCTGGGGAGATAAATTGGAATGTTGAAGGACAAGAAAGGTAAACAAGCAAGCCTTGGGGGGATGGGCCACGATGTAGTTGTGGCAGGAATCTCAGCTGTGAGAGGGTCTGCAGCACTGTGATTGGACTATCTACCCGGAGAGTTTTAGAGGGGCCAATGAGATTGAACATTGTATGTATGTGCAGGCTGGGAAAGTACTGAACAAGGGGATAAAAAGGGCTTGGTTGTAATAAAGTTGGATTTGGGTGTCCTCATCAACTTGTGTCCGTGTCGTGAAACGCCACAGTCATTTTTAGGGTAAAGCTCTACACTCCTAAACAGTGATCTTTCACTATGCGAAGACATACTGCAGTAAGTGGTTCCTAAGGTTTTCTGACCATAACCTCCCTGAGAATTTTCCAGGTGCTCTGCTGATTTCATTGGCCTGTTTGGACTCATGTACCCTCTAATGTGTCTGTGTTAGGACTTTGACTTGTAGCTACAGATGATCCAGCCAAAGGAATGAGGCACGGAAAAAAGCAAAGGAAGTATGGACATTCCGCAAAGAAAATATCAGTAGGTAATACGAAGGCTCTCAGGCTGAAATATGTATTTTGTTGTTCTTCAACATAAAAAATAAAAGCAAACAACAGAACAGATAGTGCACCAAGGGTGCTGGAACAGACCAGACTACTCACAGCTCTTCAGTGACACACCTACCCTGAAGTCCTGTAAGCTTGAATGGATTTTGGTTCGTGTTAGAGAAAAAGACTAAGCTCCAGTTTTGTGAATTGCCTCCCTGAAACACCGTACAACTTTCCTTGCCAAGTATAAGAACAGAAAATTTACCACCCTCTATCTTTTCATTTGAGACCTTGCCAAATTCACATTCATTGCTGAGATCAGTTCAGCACATAACTATTGAATGCTGGGAAGACTAAATCTCCCTTTCTCCCCTCCTCCTCTTATATCTGCCAAGATTTACCATTTTTAAATAACCCTTCAGAACAGGAAGCTGCTCCGAGGGTGAGGACAGTATTTGGTGCACTGAATTTCTGGAGGATCACAGGGCACAACAGGTCAGTGGGAACAACCAGCTGAGTAGGAGATGTTGTGCTGATTTCTCACAGTGATGTAACCTTTAGGAAATATTGATGCAAAATGCATGCATCAGTTGGGTCTTCAAATGAGAAGATATTTAATTTGTAGGATTATCTATTTTTTTAGTGGAAGCAGCTGTGGTGTCTCCTGGGGGGCCTCTTCTGAAGTTAGTTTGTAATGGAATATTAATAATCAGGTTACATGCCTAGCTGCAGCCACAATTTTTTGCCACAAATTGTTTCATAAAGTATTGTATCTCAAAAACCTGCAGTTATTGATCTTAACTTTCTTTTAACTGGTATTTTCTCTTTTTGTAACCACAAGAAACCTGGAGAGAATTTTAGCAACTGTGTCAAAAGTAAACACAACTCGGATGAACTCTACATAATGTTATCTAGTATAAAAAACCCCAAACCCTAAAATCTGACACAGAGCAGACTTCCTTATGTTCCTCTGCATATCATAGAAAGAAAACAGACAATATATGAATGAAAGCAGTTACTTGTGTTTAAGCAGTTTATCCTGCTGAAGCAAAGTGCTCTTTTGATGTATTGCTCAGTTCTGTTATCGATGACTACAACCTACTTGCAAGAAGGTATGAATATTGCTCTGCAAGTGCCCCTGCTTGTTGCCAGAATTTAGACTGGACACTTGATTTCTGGATGACTATAGTTAGTTGAAATGAATCTTCTCCATAGTTAAGGTTGATAGTAACACTGTCCGAGAGTATATACCTGCAGACAACCATTGTTCTAAGCCCTCAGCTCTACCTTTAGTGGTAATATGGTAATTCTACCTCCCATCTAGTTTCTGTCCTTTTGGCATTGTAACTGGCATTGTATGTGCAGGTTTTGAGTGGAGCAATCCTGCAAAGTGCATAACAACAGACCTTTGTTTTTAACCTTGCTCTTCTTAAGTCTCCTAGACCCTGTTACCTGTCTTCTGGCACTTTGGACTAACAACTTGATCTTTGTTCTGTCAGGTAAATTGAAGCAAGTAGCCCATAGTCAGATTTTAGGAAGACTCTACACTTTTTATCTGTCTTACTCTATGCACATGGAAACATGGTATCTTCTGTTTCCTTCTCCTCTCTATCACTTTACTCTTCAAGACCCACTTCTGCTAGTGATACTTGAAAAACTCAGCCAAAAAGTAGTGGTGAAACATCTCTATAATGACAGCAGTCATTATTTATTAATTTACAATAGGGATACTTGAAAATTATTGAGAATCATCAAGCTGTGACATTAATAACCTATGTAATGAGTGGGAGTCTACTAGTCCTTCTTTCCTTCTTTCCTTGTTCATGCTCACCTCTGTCTCGGATCAAATTAGGAAGCAAGCTCTTCAAATCAGAGACTGCATCCTCCTGTATCTTGTGGACTTGGATTACAACAATCATGAGAAACCTAGGTTACAGATAAAAGTTATGATTCATTGGAAACATGAATAAATTTTAAATAATCAAAATTAATTTATACTCTGGGTCAAGAATGATGCATCTTGTGAATGATCAGAATATTAGAATGATCAAAGAAAGCTTGTGTCTTCCTCTGCAGGAAGAGCTCTCAATAGCTGCAGGGAAGCAGAGGAAACAAATGAAAATTGAAGTAAGAAATACAAAGTATATGTTTGTATGGCAGCCTGTTTATTGCATAAAAGTTTTGAAATAGAATAAGCACTAGATGTGATGTCTGCTTGTTACAACTCCAAGAAAGAATGCAATTATTTCTTTTACCCTCAATACGTCTATCAGCTTCAAAGATGCTTCCCATACCCTCCAATGTGAAATTGTACGTAGGCTTACATATACCTGATTACATTAATGCTGCCCCTGAGGACACTTTTGCAGAGTGTTCCCAAACAGCATGTAGGATGGCCAAAAGAGCATATGAAAAGTTGCATAGGCAATCTGCAGTATTCCCCAGATTATGTACCCTTCAGCTATTGCTTACAATCAGGTTACTTTCACTGAATTTCGTGAGTTTCAAACAGCAGTTCAGAAACTGATGGAATTCCTCATGTTAGGCATTCATATGGTGAGTAAAGTAATAAAGATGCTTTATCGGGGAAGAATACTGGCTTTCAACGTTGAAAGAAAGAGCAGGACATGGACATCAGTCCTGCGTGATTGTGGGAGAATGCTGGATTTAGTACAGATCAGAAACCTGCTCTGATAAAACATTCCCTGAATACCAAATATAAGCCCCAAGGATGTGGAGGTCACATGCTGGTAGAGTTAGGTTATTGATGGCCTTGTCAAATACAGTGCTGACCAAAAAAATCTACATAAAATTCATACTTTCTAGGATGACATTGGGCCTGAAAACAATTACTTTTGGCAAGCGGTTTTCATTGTGATTATAGAGTCTCAGAATACCAAAAAAAAAGAGGAAAATCTTACTTTGGAGAAACTGAATCTCACTGTAAAGGCATACTTCTCGGAGTAAAGGTTAGGTGTATCCACTAAAAGAAATGTATGTATGCATATATGAAATATATGTCAGCTTCTTCCTACTTGTCAAGTCCTTGATGCACACTTAGCTTTCCATTCACACAGGCAAATTATGTGTTAAGTAATCGTGCTAGTTTTATTATTAAATACAGCATGGCCAGGATTTTCATTACATACTAGTACATAGTGCCCTTGCTAATACAGTACATAGGATGTGTCTGTATGAAAGAAAAATTAATTTGGTCTCACTGGACAAAATACTATGGTTTCATCTGAAAGTGCAGATATGTCTATTCCAAAATATTATGCACAAATATTTCCCAAACTTTGAAATGAAATGCAAATAAAATAGATTTTGTTAGAAGTGTTCCTAACTTCTGGCAGCATGCTGGTAGTCTGCAGGAGAATTTGTTGCTATATATAAGTAAAAACCCATGATGCTTGAATGGTGTAAAAAGGGGATAAATAATTTGCAATTGGGCAGTTATATGCCTGAGTGGGATAATAGTTTTGGATGTGGCATGGTACAAAAAATGAGGGGATGTAAAAAAAAACCAAAACCAAGCCAGAAAACAACCCTCCCCCCAAAAAAACCCTAAAAAAGGAAGAAGAAAAAAAAAAAAAGAACAAACCAACCCAAACATACAACAAAACAAGCTACCTCTAAAATTACTGTTGCTCTGTTGTAAAAGGAAAATGTACAGACTTTGTTTGGTGAGTTACATCAGTCAAGCAGAATCGTATTCACTCAGGTAAGAAGCATTTTTACATGCAAAATTTTCTAAGCAAATTCTTTCACTTGCTGTTGAGCTCAAAAGTAATTTTGTTGGATAGAGTCACACAATGGCAAATGGGAGAGGAAGAATTCTGACTCTGCAAAACATCCAGAAACTTGAAATGTGCGATGACATGCCATTATACTTTTAAAGGATGATCCTATGCAGTGCACTGTTTTTGCTCAGTAACACTTTCTATGCACCTTGTTATAAACAGTGCTAGCGAAAAGCAAATCACTGTGTCCCAGTACCAAAATACAGCGCATAAAGGCGAACTGTCACCATAGTTAATAATTTTGATAAAGATAGTTATTCTGCAGATTTTTCCTAAATTTTGCTATGGTCTGAATCGTTTGATACGTCTCCTAATCCTACCAGCTATTAATATGATCTTCAATTGTCATTTGAGCACTCAGCAGCAAAAGTGAATGAATGAACACTGATAATGTATTTGGTCAAATGGATGCACCTCTTATAGTAAAACATTAAAGTCAAAACCATCGGATAGGTGGCATCTATGCTGTTAAAAAGAAACAAGAATATTGTTGAGCAGGTCTGGGTTTTGTTTGGCCACATTTATTTTAATTATATGATATTGTATGTCTACTAACATGATGATATCAGCGAACAGATCCATGTTTTGCCACTAAATTACCAGGCATCTAACTTGAATTTAAAAGTCAAGCTCCTATTTCTCCTATCAAAGTACAGGCAACAGAAAAACAAAAGGGTAGATTTTAGTCACAAAGGTCCCTACTAGACTAAAATCCCAGTCACGGAGGTGAAATCCCCTGGCACTGATATGTAGGACTAACCCCTCCTGCTGAGCACACCCTTGCCTCTCTTGCCACCAACACAGCCTTGAGCGCCTCATCTCAGATAATTATGCTTCACATGAATCATTTTTTAATGTTTGGCTTTAATACACACAGATTCTTTAAACAATAAAAAAAATCAGCAAACATCATCACGATCTGGAAATCTCTTTCTTAACTTAGAAAACGGTTTCTTAAGGGCACAGGGGGAGAACACGACAGCAAGCTTGACAACATAATTAGAAGATTGTTACGAGGAAAGGGAAAAGCATTCTTTATACAGCTCTTACTACTTTCAATAAGATTATTCTCCCTGAATAGCTAATCAGCTTTTCTAGCTTCCCAAATCCATGTGCTTTAAGCTGCTCTCACAGTTCTTCTTAGTTGTTAAATGGCAAACAGTGACACCTCCAAAAGGGAAATTTAAAGTGTTAACCAAATGTGAGCAAACAGCATGATGGAGACTGCAGATAAAGAGATCTTTGGCAGATTAGCAGCAATTTAAGAAGATCACACTGTTACACCTGGGTTGACAAGAGCTGACAGGGTTTGTTGATCTCTGCTCCTATCTCCAATTTGAGTGTCATGTTTCAACAGAAATGAGAGGAATACAAAAAAAAAAAAAAGAAATCCTTTCAGTTCCGAACATTGGCTCCACAGCAAGTGTTTATGGCAGCTGAAACAAAAAGCAGCTAAAGAAATAGATGAAAGGATTAAAATAAAACTGTTCATCTCTAAGTGCACAGCACTTCCTCCTAATGCTGAGTGTCCCATTCTCTCCCTCAACAGAACCTTGTCCCACTCACTACCCACTTTGATGTATGGAGGCTTTCACTGCTGGCAAAATCCTGCAAAACAATAAAGGTTGAATTAGAGCTAGGAAGGAGGATGGGAATAGCAAAAAAAATCTCAGTAACATCAACAGTGAGGACTGGTTTTGCATTGCTAATGATACAGCTTGTTAGAAGGCTGTGGTTTTGTTGTCTTGATATTGGTTGGTTTCTTTTTTCCCTGTAAGTCAGTTACTGGGTGTTTCTTTACTGAGACTTTGGTGCTCTCCACTTGCTACCTCTGTCAATAAAGGAGTCCACTTGAGCTGAACTTTGTCACCCTCCTTTCTTTTAGAAATATTTATTAATAAGAATTCTTGTACAAATTGTCTTAAAAAAAAATAAATGGTGACTCTCCTCCAGTAGAGAATGAGAGGCACATGAAGTTCCCCAAATGTCACTGAAGTCATCGGCCACATAAGATAAATAAAGGAATAAAACCCCAAAATGTATTGGAACATCTACAGAGAAACATACCTGGGAAATGATTATATCTGTTTTCCACTGGGGCTCACAAACATTATTCTAGCAAGCTTAAAGTGGGTATAAATATAATCTAGCATCTTGGTGGATCAGATGCATCTAAAAATCAAGAAAGTGGCTCCATACACACCTTATTATATCCAGCACAAAACCCTCCTGGGCAGATGATGAAAATGAGCCAAACATTCCTTAAAATGTTACCTTACCATGTTACCTTAACACAAGAAATGAACTGAGATTATCTAGACGGGGTGAGGTGAACCCCTAGAACATTCTGGGGTAGCTGTCATCCTGTGCAGAAACAACCTGAGCTCACCTTTGCTTTTCAAGAGTGTGATTCAATTTTGTGCTTAGTTTTAAGTGCAGCTATTGCTGACTGGCACATTAACAACCTGTTCCCATTGCACACTGCCTCCCTTCTGCCTCTTCCCAGGGCTGTGCAGCTGTGTAGTGGTCTGACCATGAACTGTTAATTAGCTTTCTTGTAGTTCAGCAAGCTGATCTAGGTCATCAGGACCAAGGACCTTGGAAGTAGAATGAAGGGAAAAGAGAACAGTATCACCCTTTCTGTACCAATAAAGGGTAGCTTCATGATCAGATGAAGCCAGTCTAAACCCAAGCTTCTACTAGAGGAAGTGGTTGCACTTCCTTCTGAATGTAGATGTATGGTCACAAACCCTCCCTTGTGCCTGTGCTGATGGGTTTTTGCAGCCATGGCATAGGCTGGATCATGAAGCTTCTCTGATTAAAAACCCAGCCTTTTTTTTCCTAGCTAATTTTAATGTGTACAATATTTCCACATGCAGTTGGTGTGAGTGCATGCACCAACAGGAGGACAAAAATTGCATAAGGCATATAGATATCCAACAGGAGCAGTGGCAAGGAGATCTGCTTCTTCGGTGGCAATTATAGTCTTAGTTGATCCCTGAATTTAGGTAATGCTTCTGTTACTACAAACGTTATTGAATCTGGGCCTATTGCAAGGCAATAACTGAGGAAGCCAGTACCTCCGTTAAAACAGACTAAATTCCAGTGCCACACTGCATGCGGCTTTTCAAGAGTTAGGATATTTTTATAGCTTGATCCTCCAGCCGCTGCTGCTGCCATCAGTGAGTGGAGGTTCAGGCTCTTATTTGCAAGTCTGATCTTGGATGAAAAAGTCTTTCATGCAAAAGTTGTAAGTTTGGGGTCGTTTTCTTTCTCCTCCCCTCCTGCTGCCTCCTCGCCCCCCTCTCTCCCTCTTAATATCTCTACAAAGACACTAGAGACAGTAGTTTCCTTTGCTGTGTGAGCAGACAATATGAAATTTAGTCATGCCATCTAAATGGAGAATTAACCAGTGATCAGAGGAATGCAAGGCTGATGGAGAGCTGGCAATGTCAGTCATCTGCAGCAGAACTTTAAGGCCTAATTTTCTAAGAGAGAATGCACTTTCCAAATTGCAGTGCAATTTTCAAAAAGTGGGAGCTGAATATTTAAATGCTTGCTTCCTCCGCACCCAGCTGTGCTTTCACCTAAAGTCAATTTGGAAACAGCAATAAAAAACGTGCTCCATGTAGTTTACGCATATAATGGCATCCCTAATAATGCACAAATCCTTCTAACTACAGTAAGAGTCCCTTATTTTTAATACATGATATAGAGCCCAATTAATGTCACTTATATTACAAATATCCCAGGCCTCATTCCAATAGCAATCTTCATGATCATAGCAGGTCAGCTAAAGGAACTATGGCCAAGACAAGGAACATCACTATATTTCATTCAACGTAGTCATAATATTTAATTCATTTATTAATACGAGCTTTACTTGAGCATGGCCTCTCCTCTCTTCTGACATGATAGAAAAACATACTGGAAAATAGGAAGATAAGGTTCCTTGTGGAAATGGGCATCAGCATTTTGGATAGGTAGAGGCTGAAGAGTGCATCTTGAAGTTGAGAATCATGGCTAATTTGGGTTGTTTTGGCAGATAATCAGAAAACAGCTGTTTCTGACCCTCACCTCACAGTCAACTCGGGCTGCAGGACTTGGTACTTTTAAAATGAAATGCTGCAAACACAGCAGACATTAATGCCAGTGTTTGCCAAAATAAATGCAAAATGGGGTACTGCAAGTTACCATGTATAAAGTCTAAGAGGTAAAAATGACTGAGGGAAAAATGCTTAATTCTAAAATTTTGCTGATTCTATTAAAATCCCTTTTTGGCACCCAGGACAACCACACAAACTGCAGAACATACATTTTCCTCTCTCCTTTTAATGGTCCTTATTCCCAGTCTTAGCAACATCAAAACCTTACATTAGGACAATATACTTTTTTTCCAGGAAAAGCATAAGGCTCCTCAGTTCAGAAACCACAGGGTACCCTCTAACTGGTGGGGTGGGAGAAGTGGTGGCTGTGATGCTCTCACACCTTCCCATGGCATCAACTGCTGGCAAGCACATCACAGTGCTGGCAGACAAAGCCAGCTCTGCTGTGTTCCCATAAAACATGCTAATTGTTCAAATTGCAGATTTGATCCAGCTGTTAGCAGGTTTTGAGGGTGCAAACATCTTTTGCTCAGAAAGGGAAGGGAGACAGCTATTCAGGATGAGAGAAAGAAAGGATTATTACAGACCAGTCAGAAGCAGAAGATACAAACTATCGGCAGTGCAATATCCCTGTGTTTGTGGAGGAGGTCTGAGGCAATACTGGGAGCTGAGTTTGGCTTTTGCTGAGCTGTGCACCAGTATCTCCCACCCTTATGTTCATCCTCTCATGACTAGATTCTCCCTGAACATGTCTCAACAGTGACAGAGTTTCTGGAGTTAACGTGCTTATAGGAATGTCAGGCTGAGGGTATTAACTAAGTGCTCTAATTTTTTTGGCTTCACTGTAATGTGCCAAACTGCTGCCATTAGAGTACCCTGTCCTCTAGTCACTTGTATTAGTATTGTCAAAAAAAATGCCAAGACCGTATCATGTTTGTTCTTGCCAGCTGAAGAGACTATAATTGACATTGTATTTGTGGGTTTTCCATATAATCTGAAATAAACTAGTCTCTTTTTAGACAAGCAGCCTTTTTTTTCCTCCTTTTTTTAGTGTATTTATTTTAAAAATATAAAATACTAAGAAAAGCCAGAAATATTTGACAGCTAACATAAACCAGGAAGATGGATAATTTGTTTTCACTGCTGGCTTCCAAATATTTATTTTTTTTTTACAGTTTTAAAGACATTCTTAATTTTGTAATCTGAAGAAACAGCCCAAGGTATAAGAAGATTAGCTGTATATTACACTGATACTGAATGTGTGGCAGGAGTTGCTACTCAAAAAGCAAAGCAGGCCAAAGATTACCATGAGAACAGAAAACTAAACCAGTCTACTACTAAATATACATTGGTACCAGAATCTGAAAAGCACAAGATGAAAGAGACCAAAGATCATCCAATCTGTCTCCCTGTGATTGTGAAATTATCCATTTTATACTTTTGCCAATGCTAAGTACATTTCAGTTTTTAAAGGCCTTTTTACTTCCCTTAGAAGAAATTTTCACAGCTTAATAAAAATGAACTTTCTGCAATAGCCATTTTAAGTGTTTTATTTATAGAGTTAGTCCATTAGCATTAATTACAAAATGCATGATAATCACAAGAAACACTTCCTCTGTGATGTCTATATCTGTATAAATGGATATGCTAATGTTATACCATTCCCTGATTTTACTCGACTTTGTCTATCACTTTACTCATTACTTAATCAAGCAGTAGTTTATATATTTGTGTCTATGCCTCAGTCCACCCAGTCTTTTCATCAGTCATGTTATTCTTCCAAGTTCCCTTCAGACTGGCAATATATTTCTTGCTAAGTGATGGTCAGCCAGGATTGACTTCAGTTTTCCAGGAGAATCATAGAAGTTCCTTCGGGAAAAGAATACCTTTAAGTAGACAGTCCAAATTAGTATAATTCAGGATTACCTCAACACTATAACAATGAAAATTGCCTTCCACTGTGGATGGATTTTTAGCAAAGTATGGCCACATTCCCAAGCCAGCAAGTGCTCACGTGGAGTTCAACATGAACCGAGGATGAAGAAAGCCATGGGTAAAGAAGCAAAAGTAACAGTGCAAGCAAGATAAGAAGAAACTGGAATGTGCTAAGACGCAATAGTGAACTGTTAGCAAATTTTAAAGGCTAGGTTCCCATACACTTAATTTAACCAATTGTATACTAGTTGCTGTGTGCTACATTGTATATGTATACAATCTTAATACTGCAAGCCATTGAATATCTATCCACTAATACAGCAAGTTATTGTATATGTATCCAAATATTGTAAGCAGATGCAGACAACAGTATAAAAAGGATAGATGCTTTGTAATAAATGGCTTTGGTCTGATCACATTGATCTCTGACTGAGTCCATTTTTCTGTGGCTTTCCACTACATGTTTGTGTTTTTTTTCAGTATAACCACTTTCTGGGTTTCACCTGTGTATTGAACCATATATTTCAAATTACTATTACTTACAATGCAATCACTTGCATTTTCTTAAGCCAAACCTCACGTTGTTTCCATATCATGCCAATATTTTCAGGGTCTATGTGATTCTTCATTATTAATCTGTTTTGGCAAAGTTTGCAGTTCTATACATACTAATGCTAGATGAGGGGCTCATTCTGTCCTCAAGAGCTCTGCAGGAGTGCAGTGTCTCAGAAAGCAAGCTAATATTCACACCACACTGGACAATCTGACCAGCTAATATAATTGCTGTATGGTTATCTGATTGTGCTCATGGGCATAGGAACTTGTGTAGCAATGTTAACATGCAGGAATTGCGGTTTTGCTGATTTTTGAAGAGATGTACCTCTCCCTCCATGTGCTTCCAAGCCCCTACAAATGGTGTTGGTGTCCTCTTCTTTACTCTCTTCATGAACCTTGGGAAAGATAAAAAGTGGGGAACTATCTCTGAACTCACTAAAAGCTGAACCATCTGTGTGACAAGGAACATGCAAACCAAATAGCTTTCACCATGACACATTTTGTGGAAAAATCACTCTTTGGTTGGTGAGCTATCAGATAACACATCATATATGCCAGATTCCAAACCAGGTTCCTAAAGGCGTCAATCATGCAGAGATGTTTTCTGACAGAGGAACACAGCGACTAGGGCAGATTCTACAATTGCCTCAAAAGTGTGATTGACAGAATACCAAAACACAACTTACACTTTGTGATGGGTGACATTAATGCCAAAGTAGATGTGACAACCAAAGAATGGAACAAGCAGCAGGGAAGCCTGGGAGAAGAACATATCAACCCAAATTCAAGGGACTCTGGCATTGTGCTTTGTGTGTTGCTGTGTTCTCATAAATAACCTATTCCCTCTAAAATACAAATATACAATGAACACCAAATTTGCCAGAATAATGCAAACCTCTGTACTTTTTGTCTTACCAACAGAGCTACCACATTGGTATCAATCTGAGATCCAAATAAACCACGCAAGATGCAATGACTTGTGGAACAGTCAAAACCAAAACAAGCACTCTTGAAACTCATGTGTCAAGAAGCAACACCATACAGAGAAGGCAACAAATTGTTTATCTAGGCAATCTGCTAGTAGTCAGAACAGAGCTCAAGAAAGTGGTAACGATAGATATACAGCACAGGACTTGCTGAATTCAGTAGTTTACAGGAATAGAGATATGTAGCACTAAAACATGGCAACATGAGGTTGCATGAGATAACGGTCATTAGGCAAGAAATTAGGCATCTTTGAAAAGAATTCTCTGTTTTAAATTACTGGCCTTTGATGGTGAGACTTTATCACCAGCTGAGAACTCAGGTATGAGCTCTATCAAAATCAGATGGAAGCATTGAATGTATTTGGATCTCAAATGCAAACTCGCACATGAAGTCATCAATTAGAAAAATTTCCAAGAGTACTTCCAAGAACCTCTGTCAAACAAAACCATTGAAAATGGGAGCTTGCACAGATAGATAACCTCAAGAATCTGTCGCAACAACTAATAGTAGTTAACTTGAGCTGCTCTAACAGCTGTACTACTACTACCAAACTCAATACATTTAAACTATCTGAAGTTGTCCAAATGAGCTGTCAGTATTGTGATTTTAAGTGTAGATATACATGAAGTTAAAGCTCAAAGAAGGCTTGTAATAAATGGCCTAATGGGGCTAAAGTTACTGAGGCAAATTCAATGGCAAGTATAAAGGCTAGCCAGAACTTTCTAAGGCTTGTGCTCCACTCCTAAACAGGGCTTCAGTAACATGAATAGCTATAAAAAACACTTCAGGAACAGGAAGAGGCAAATACGGAAACAACAGAAAATGACAAATAACAGCAAGAAGGAAAATAACAGAAAAGACTTCTTCACAATTCCATAGACTTTCTTCTCATCAAAAAAATCTCTTTTTTAAATTATTTGGGTGAAGTTATTGACCAGAGAATTACTTTGGAAGACATTTACAGCTGTTTGCATAAGTACTGGGCTGTGAAATAGCACAAACACTATTAATTTCTTCTCGATTTCTTCTGCTTCCTTCATCAGTGACACAGAGCTCAAGGCCAGCTCTTTAGCATAAGTCGTATGAAAAATATTGCCTTTATCTTAGAATTATCTTCTTTACTTAGCCTTTAGCACTCATACCATTGATATTTATATCTATTTCAGTGAACGATATCCTCCTTTATTTCTGGACCTACAAGAGCAAGGTTATAGAACAGGATGAGAAAGTTGAGAAAATCTTGCTCAAAAGAAAAAAAAAACCAAACAACAAGAGTCATAGAGAGAAAAGAGGGAAGGGTTTATAATGTAGTGTAATTAGTCTCTAACCAAACAGACAGTACTCCCAGATGTGCATGTGTTCATTCTTGCTCAGCTCAGTGTTATACATCCAGAAAATATAATGTGTGCAAGCATTCAAAACAATAAGTTTATGTTAGTTGTCACTCTGATCTGAACCAGCTGAATGCCTTTTCATAGAACAGAAGAGTTTTCACCTGTTACACCCGGGGACCTTTACCAGCTACTGACCTAAGCAAAAAGATATAAGCAAATCACTCTAGCACATCCAGATAAGGAGGTAGTGTTTCAGTTTCACAGCCACAGTCAAAAGGTTATCTGTTTCTTTATGTATTACACAGCTTTTTTGCTTTTTTAATCTATTGTGTATGCCTTGATACAAATGCTTCACTCTATCATATCAACTTGTTGTGGACTATAATGTAAAAAGTTAATGCCAATGTGACACATTTAAATTAAAGAAGTACAATAATTTTCACATCACCAGATGCTTATTACTAGTCCAACTAGTGGTGCAAGCTGATGGAGGGATATGGACAAAGAAATGTCTGTTACAGGTGCCAGCTGGCAGGTCATAAAGTACAGGAAGTCTTATCTCAAATTTCAACAACATGAAAAACAATCAAGCAGCTCTCTAAATGTTATCTTCCATTAATCTATCTTCCTTAAATATTTTCACTATAAAATTCCCTCCCTTCACTATTTTTTACAAATTAATGTCCATTTGGGTATAAGAGTGCAGACAACATTTAAAGCTCAAGCTGGAAATGGTTTTCCTCCCATAGAATATCATCTATGTGTGTGCATGTGCATGTGAAGACATGTGCAACTGCTTGTGTACAGCTCTGTCTGCTTAAAGACTTTTAAAACCTTGTTCAGTTTTAGTCAAATTTGGCAGAGATCTCAGAGATACAGGTTGTATAGAAATAGATATCCAAGAAGAGAAGAATGATTTTGTCACTCTTGTCTGCCCTAGGAAAAGACTCCTATGTGAGCTTATCCAGACACTAAAGAATCTGCTCTTCAGTTAAGGTTTCTCTTCTGTGTATATTTTCAGGTTTCTAGTAAGGCACAAGCCACAAATCTCAAAGTTGTCCATATTTTGAGCATATGCAGCATGGATTCTCCAATGCTGAAAAAAAAAAAATAAAAATGTTTGTAAACTGCATCTATGAGTATAACTAATTTAAAAAGTAAATTGAAAAAGAAAAAATCCACTGGAAATAAATGTTCCAGTTTTCAGGGAACAATTTTAACAGTTTCTTTCTATTAGATGACATTACCTTTCATCAAAAACTGCTTAAAAGAATAATAAAAAATGTGTTGTAGATGAAAAATAATTTTAGGCTAACAAAACTCAGTTGGAAAGTCATACCATGCGGATTTTCCTGATTTCAGACACTGTTCTGAACTTTGTTAGGAAAATGCTCCTTCAGCATTCAAACACATCCCTCCTATGTATTCCTTCATATGGAGATTTCTTCTCTGATATCAACATGAAGGCCTCTTGTGAAAATATTTCTCCTGGAAAAGTTGTGTTCAGGCATTAATAGGATTCATATTTTATCCTTGTGTCTCTTCATTGACTCATGCGGGAGTCTAAGTCAGCTACAACAAACTCTAAATTTCTTAGTTAAATTCAGTTAGTTCTGGCAAGATCACGAAACTACTGATATTCACTTCTTAAGAATCTACACTGGGTTTCATCTCTGGTGTTAAGCATCTTAACTTCCAGCATGATCCAAGCCATGGTCCTCTGACTGCCCATGCAGAAATTTAGCTGGCTCTTGAGCTTCCTGAGCTCTCAGACAATTCCATACTCAATCTATGTAATGCTCTAGAGCTGGAAAACTGGTGTCATCCTATAAACATGACCATCTCTGACAGATAGCAATATCACTTCTTTTGAAGGCCAGATCCTTTACTACTGCAGAAATAGCCAGGAGTTACTGGGGCAGAACACCAGTCCTCTGATAGGAAGCTGTGTTGACTCCCTGCTTAAGAAGTGTGTCTATGAAGAATCATCTAAAGCTACTGTAGATTATACAAGGGAAATGACTTGCCATGAAAAAAAAAAACAAGCTTGGATCTATGGCTTCCATAGCTTCATGGCTTGATGATTTTCAGACATCTGTCTCAATGCTACCTAACAGCAATCAGAGGAGTCATGCAAACCAACCTGTTTCTGAACTGACTTTTATCACATCTATTTTACTATGCTTTTGTGTTATTTTTGCAACTGTAAGAAACATAAGTGCATGCCCAAAGAAAAACTGATGTGAACTGCAATCTGCCACAACACATGTGTATTTTGTTTATTCTTGGTCTCATCATGCAGTCACTTAAACATTAAGATGAATCAGGTGTGAAGGTCTGAATCTCCCAGATGTGAGAGAAAAAATTGTAAACCCTAAACAGAACCTAAACAGAAGGTGGCAAAAAGAACCCAGGCTGTTTTAGAGGCCCTGTGATACATTAAAATATGTGTATTTTGTTTGGGGATTTTTTGTCCTGCTTTATCATTTTGACAGCTTGGGAAGTAGGAGCATTATTGTATGCTTATAAATTTTGCATGCAGATACGGCAGAGCAAATCCACCTGAAGAGACGCTTTAATGTGAGAAGAAAGGATTATGGAAGTAAATGACAACAACACACTGTTATTCTCTCTTAGTGTAGAGAACTGGACTGCAACCATAGCAGATATCATGACCAATGGGTAGTGCCTAGGTGAGCTGACTGGGAGCAATCTAGGGAATTGTCGTGGGTTCAGCAGTAGCAGTCGTTTTTTCTCCTTCTTGGTAGCTGGTGCAGTGCTGTGTTTTGACTTTTAGGCTGGGAACAGTTGCTGATAGCAAGTATGTTTTGAGTTACTGCTCAAATGTTTGGTTTGTCCAAGGCCTTTTCTGAGCTCATGCTCTGCCAGGGAGGAGGGGAAGCCGGGAGGAAGGAGAGATAGGACACCTGACCCAGGGTAGCCAAAGAGGTATTCCATACCATAGCACGTCATATCCAGGAGGTAACTGGGAGTTGGCCAGAAGGGGGGGTTTAGCTCTCTTCCGGGTTGGGCTCGTTTCTGTGGGTGGTATCGTATTCTCTCTCCTTGTTTATTTCCTCTATCATTGATTTATTAGTGGTAGCAGTAGTGATTTGTGTTATACCTTAATTGCTGGATTGGTTTTTATCTCAACCCATGGGAGTTAAATTCCTTCAGTTCTCCTCCCCATCCCTCCAGGAGCGGGGAGGGGGGGGGAAGGCGTGTGTGGTGCTGCGGGAGACTGAGGTGGGGTTTTAAACCACGCAAACTGTGCGGATTAGTTTAAACCACGACAGGAATGAATTGTGACTCAGAATTGCGATTGGTCACTTGTTTTTTCTTGGCTTTAGGCAGCTTTCTTGAAGCAGCCTCTTGCAAAGCCCAGCTTGCTCCTTTCTGTTGAACGATACAGTGACACTGGGTAGAGACCTTTGAGATGTGTGAAAAGAAGGCATGGTCTATTAATTTCCTGTGAATTTTCAATCCTTTTATGGTGATCTTTCAGGCAGATTATCCACACAAGAACACAAGGGTGGGGAATGGTTTGCAGCTGCAGAATCGATCTGGCAGAGTTTCTTTTCTCTCTTCCTACACAAAACACCTATCAGATCGTGCTTCAGTAGGGAAGCAAACTGTGGGATTTGATGCTGGGCCGTGGCCAAAGAGCTTGCTTTCTAATAGGGATTCTTTGAATCATGGGATCCTACAAGTAGCATCTCCAGATTACTAGACAGCTTGACAACTGCCCTGTGCTTCAGTGTTCTCTAGGTCAGGGAGACCTGCTGCCCAGGCAAGGGCAGGAGCCCTGGGGTTGTGGTGTGGTCCACATGCTGGAGGATTTTGATTCAGAAACTAATTGTATAAAATCTTACTCTGACTGTTGGCAAGCTAGTTTTGATAAAGGAACAGGTTTTCCTTGTTCTATGGTAATTCAATCTTGATATCATGACTCTGGGAAAAAATCTGTTTTTTTTTTTTTTGTGCACAGTTATGTTGAACAGTATCTTTTTCTTGCTGTGGAGGATGTCTGCTCCTGAGGAGGGCATCTCCAAGCTGTGTTGACAGTGACTTACCAGAGTACCTCTTGGGGTGCTGTTTTTTCTAAAGACTCAAACCAGGGCATCTGTTGGACTCTGCTGGAGATACTGCCCTGGCTAAGGGTGCAGGTTTTGTTTCTGCAGCAGCCAGGGGGTGGCTGGGAAAAAGAGGTTTCACTGTGATGTGGTGCCAGAACATGGCTGACTTGACGTGGTCACCTCAATGCATGAACTGAAAATTGTGCGAGAATAGGGATGATATGCACGCAGATGTCTCTCTAAGTGGCATGCTCTCCCACAGAATTCTGAATGCAGTCTGTTTCAAGAAGCAGCACATCGCACAACATAAAGAGAGCTGGTAGGAATCTCATTCATTCCAGTCCTGAATTCTTTTTCACAGTTGTTATTTACAGTGTAAGCCTGTAAATTTGAGCCAGCAATATAATTAGGATATAAAGATTAATTATAGAAAATGTCAAGATTTTTTGATTTTTCAGAGGAAATTGCTAAAAGCAATGATCTCAAACCCTGTCTTTTCACAAGCTATTATAAAGGAAGGGGGATCCAAGCTGTTGTAGCCTTATTCATGCACAGACCAGAGGATGTACATTATGTTTTGCTTTATTGACTACATTTAGAGAAGGGGCAGCTATTAGTCCTGAATTTGTATCCCTCAGACTTTAATCAGTGTTCAGAGAAACCACAGCAGTTACAGACATGGACTAACTCATAGAAAAATTATCTGCCATCAGCTGGACGGAGAGTTTGTTGGTGTTTCTGTTATGGCATAAATTGCCATGGCAGGTGGAAGACCTCTCAGAACCAATTGTCTTTCTCCTCCCAGAATGCAATAAGCAATGCCAGATGCAGCCTTCCCAAATATGTGTACAGCAGCAGCTACACAACTTCCCCTGATTCCCTCATGCAGCTGCTGTTGCTTTTGAGCATGTTCAGTTTCAGGGCCAAAGCCTAGCTCAGACCATGCAAAAAGACATGTGTAGGAGTCCTAACTGTGACAATCCTCAGAGATAACAAGGAAGGCAGAGATGATAGCCAGAGCTCAAGTGATATCTTGTAAATAGTTTGCTTGCACCTTTCAATATAGTACTATAAGCATGAAAACAGAGGGCATTCGTAGGAACTTAGTCTGTACATTTATATTCTATAAATACCTATAAGTAATTTTGGTTTATAAAAGTCTTTCAAAAAGATGGAAAAGTTGAGGTTTTCTGTATATGTGTACTATAATTTCCCTGAGCATTGGAAAGCTGGCAGTGTTGACATTTATCTGCACAGTGTGAACTTATAGGCTCAGTCCATTGCAATGGGAAGAGGAAAAGAGTGTAAGTCCATCTTTTTTATAATCTCTTACAAGAGGAGTGCATAAGTTTTGATCCTACTATATCAGCACTTACAAGGAACATTTCCATAACTGAAGGATATCTGCCCATATCTCTAATAGCTATACTTGGAAAACGAGCATCAGAATAACCTCTAATAGGCAGCTATTGCATACACTCCCCTCAGGATTTCATGGACTTCAAAGTACTGACATATAACTTGTGGTAATGAAAAGTAGGATTTTTTGGATTATTGCACCTTCATTTAGAAAACTGAATAAAGAAAAAAAAGGTTTCAGAGAACTTGTTTGTCAGGAAGACTTCTGCATTGCCTGAGGTCTGTATTGCAGGATAAGAGTACATGCTGCTTTTGGCTGAGATATAGTTGGTTTTTTCACAGTAGCTAGTATGGGGCAATATTCTGCACTTGTGTTAAAAACAGTGTTGGTAAGACAGGGATGTTTCAGTTACTGCTGAGTAATGCTTGCACAGTGTCAAGGCCTTTTCTGCCTCTCATCCCACCAGGGAGCAGGCTGGGGGTGCACAAGAGGTTGGGAGGGGACACAGCCGGGACTGCTGACCCCAACTAACCAGAGGGATATTCCAGACCATGTGATGTCATGCTCAGCCTATACAGCTGGGGGAAGAGAGAAGGGGGAACATTTAGAGTGATGGTGTTTGTCTTCCCAATTCATGGTCACTTGTGATGGAGCCCTGCTGTCCTGGAAATGGCTGAACCTGCCTGCCAGTGGGGAGTGGTGAATGAGTTTGTTAGTTTGTTTTGTTTGTGTGCATGGCTTTTGCTTTCCCTATTAAACTGTATCTATCTCAACCCACGAGTTTTCTCACTTTTCTGATTTTCTCCCCTATCCCACCAGGGGGGAGTAAGTGAGCAGCTGTGTGGGGCTGAGCTGCTGGCTGGGGCTAAACTATGACACACCTACTTTCATAGGTATCCTTCATTAAAATTACGTGTATAACCTGGTAATTTCCTGTTTATTAATTTCTGTGTTGATACTAGTAACTACTCCTTAAAGTACTTGTCTTTGTCCTGAATCCATTCTAAAGTCAATAGTTAAATTTCTAATGACTTCAAAGAAAGAAGAATGAAGGTAATAATGAGGGCTTTAGCAGTCTAGTTTGGTGAATACAGGAAGACTAACAGGTATCTGTTGCCAGTAACTATTTGAAAGAGACACAGAAAGAAAAGGGTCATGCGGAAACCCAGAACAGAAGCTATAAAAATATTTGCTCTTTTCCTAACCCTTCAGTTCCCTCTGACTGCACAAACGCAAAATGCAGTTTTGATTCAATGTAAAATAATGAGCCATAAAGGAAAAGCGTTGATGTGTCAGACTCTCAGCTGCTTTAAACCAGTGAGCAATCTATATCACCTGAGAACCTGGACCCATGAGATTGTTAAATGATTGTTAATTATTACAAGAAAATAGCTCCTTTCATAGATTTTTCCCTATTCACCCCCCAAGAAAATTCACATAATGTTTAATTCCAAACTGTCTATTTCAGTTTTTAGACTCTATTGTAACATCAGAATAAGAGAATAATATTTTAGCATTTTTTATTATTATTATTATTATTATTATTATTATTATTATTGAGCAATGGAAAGAAGACAATTTTTTTTTATATGTAAAGATAAATGGTAGTTAAAGAAATTTGGAATGTATAAAGACAACTACTGAATGGCTGCAGATAATATTTTTGTAATGATATAACAAGGAGAAGTAGTTACAAAGGGTCTATAAATCTAGACCTGTAACAACAAAATATTTAAAATACATAACAAAGTGAAACATGAATAAAGAAAAATTCTACAGTACTGTTAGTAAGGATTAATTAGGCAAAACCAGTCATGAACAATACTGACATTCCAATCTGCTGATAAGCATTTGTGTTGTATTAAAGTTTTTATATAGAATGTAATAACAATGATTCATATATTATAAACATGCATATACTGCAAATACATTAGTGTTTCTCATTCCAAATCAGATTTACTTTCTGTATTCCTGCCTTCATCCCCACTGAGATGACTTTAATTATAGTGATGATGAAGAATAATACAGCCTAAGTTTTCAAAGGTGTTGGTGAAAAAAAACAGCAATAATGCACAGATCAATCAAGAAGAGGGAACCAGAAGAGTTAAAAGGACTTCAGTAGAGTTCTGTAGTTGGTATGGCACTGAAATTTATAATAGAAGGTCATTAAATGTGCCATAAATGCAGACATACAAGTGCTTAAAGAGTGGCTATGAGACCAAAGGGTAAAGGTAAGTAAGTGAAACAGTAATGATTTGTTCTAAAGGGAGACTGCTCTGCAGCACCATTTAGCCCTATATTAGAACTTGCTTTGACCCAGGTGGAGGGATGTACACCAGGGGAATGAAATTTGTTGATGATACACACTCGGAAGCGGCAATCAATAGAGAGAAGAAGGGCAAAGAAGTCAAGTCGACTCTGACAGAATGTGCCCAAAGGAAAATAAGTGCCTTATGCAATTAAATGTAGAGAAGTGTAAGATAATGAGATTAGGGACACAAAATAAGAGAAGGCGCTTATGCCCTACGTAATCTTATAGTACAAAATATGGAGTAGAAGCAGGATCTGGAGATAGTCTGAGATCAAAAAACTTCAGGACAGTGGTTAACAGTAATATGTTACCATTGATTCAGAGAGGTAACAATAATAGCATAGATTAAGTTGTTCCAGCTCCTGCATAAGGGATTTATGAATGAAGCTACATTTGCAATACTATGAGGAGTTCTGTGCACCTTATAAAAATAGCAGAGATAAAGGGAACTCAACAATAGGATCAGGTAGACAGCAAACTTAATTATTCATAAAGGTCAGAGAACAAAACAAAATTGCTTTCAGTCTTCACAGAGGAGAAAGTGGAATTACTGAGGAATTTGAAGTCTGGAAATTTGTATTGAGGATAGAAGCAATTTCACTACAATTTGATCTGCTAATGAACGTAAGACTGAAACCATGGTTGGAAACAATGAAATTAAATTGAAGAAAAATACAAAGTGAGGTATAGTTAATAAATGGAATATGCTGCCAAAGTCAACAGCTGGAGCAAGAGGAATAAGCATAATTTCCCAGATTTATCTCACTTTAGATGAGTAATATCTTTAGAAGGGCTGAATTCTAGATGGACTACATCACACTCCAAATAAATAGGGAACCAACATATATATGACTGCTTGCAACTCAGAAATATTTGTCAGTTGCCTGAATTATAACTGGTAGCATAAATGTGGATTTCAAGAACAATTTAATCACTGGAAATGGGAACCTCAGTAGTATGCAAGTGTTTGTCATAAGAATCATGACCCTGAATGCCCAGTCTGAGCTACATTTTGTCATTGGAAGCACCTGAACTCTGCTGAGATCACCTTTAAAACTTCTGATTTCCCTTTACATGTGCTGAAGCTACTTGGTTTTGATAGAACTCCATAGCACAGCTGTGCTTAACTGCAACTGGAGACAGAAACAAAATCTTTGGGATGAATTTACGTGAGCACAATGTAATTCCTCTACAGAATGCAGTTGTGCCCATTTCTTTATTTTAAAATATGGTCCCTGTCCTCTTTTCATGCAACAGCTGTCCAGTCGGATGGATGGATAAGGAAGATGGAGGTCTAATGCTGTTGTCTTTCATGAGAAGATGCAAATTTACGTCTCCCACCATGGGCCATGATGAAGAGGAAGTTCATCACTGTTCAGGTAAATATTTAATTCTGTATGGGCCCAGATAGATTTGATATATCCTTGTTTCTTAGAGGTAGGTTCCGGTCTCTAGGAATTGCATTTATTATTCAAAGTCAGCTCAATTTAACTGAGAAGAGAAAGGCCTATGAAGTGTGATCAGAACTTGAATCCACTTCTCAGGCAACGGTGAGACAAGAGTCCCTCTTACTTGTATGTATGACTTCTCTCTTCTGATCAGTTTTGCATTCCTTCCCTAATAAGGTCACAGATTAAGTCTGAGTGATAGTGAGTATCCTAGGTACCCATGCTTAGAATAAACCTTTGTGAGGAGGTTCAAATTAACCAAGCTAACTTATAGTTTCCCTGGTGAGTTTTAAAGTCATCTAACAATTGTATAAAGATTTGGTTGCAGTAGGTCTGCCAGCCAGGCTTAGAAGTCAAAAAATGAACCTGCAAGGATACAAGTCTGCCTTTAGCAGGGGTGGGCTGTGAAGGCCAAGTGATTGGAAGATATTTGTCTCTTACCTTGAGCAACACTTGGCAAAATGGGTGTCATGGGTTCAGCTGTGGCAGTCATTTTTCTCCTTCTTGTAGCTGGTGCAGTGCTGTGTTTTGAGCTCTGGGCTGGGAACAGTTGCTGATAGCATGTATGTTTTGAGGGTGTTTTTGTTCAAGGTTTTTTCTGAGCACATGCTCCAGCCAGGTGGAGGAGGGGAGGCCGGGAGGAAGGAGAGACAGGACACCTGACCCAGGCTAGCCAATGAGATATTCCATACCGTAGCACGTGATGCCCAGGATGCATACTGGGAGAGAGAGAGCAGGAGGGGGGAGCTCTGGAGGAAAATGGAGGAGGGAGCACACGGTGCTCGGCCAGGCAGGGTGGAGTGAGTTATAGGTTGGTGGCTGGTGGGGTGTTGTATCCTTTTCACTTGTTATTGGCTTTATCATTATTATTTGCAGTGGTAATGACAGTAGTGATTCTGTGTTATGCCTTAGCTATTAAACCGTTCTTATCTCAATCCGTGGGGGCTACATTCTTTGTATTTTCCTTCCTAACTCTCCAGGAGTTGGGGGACTTGGTTTAAACCACGACAATGGGAGATTCACCTCATCTGTGATGTTTCCATACTGGCTCTATGCTGATGTTAGGTAGTTTATTCATGTCTTTTCTGAGCTATCAAATGCTCCCACAGTGGAAGCCTGTATAAACCATCTCAGCATAGTAGATGTGACAGGTCTTAGAGATCTAAGGACTCCTAAATTCTCTTTTCAGTTTTATCTCTGAGCCCATTAGAGGATGCCTCTATATGTGTACATGCACATGTGTGTATATATGTGTACTTCTGTAAGCTGAGGGCATGTGTTCATTCTGTCTCACCTTTGATATAGTGCTTGCCTTATCTATTCTATTTCTGTCTCTTTGATTTGAAAGCCTAAGGACCACTGCAGTGGTGTTTCTTCACTCCTTTTTATCATTCTTTCAGCTTACAGCCTGGACATATTGGAACAGCTGCTCTTTTTTTCACAGGCTAGGAAGGACCATATGCTTGATATCAACACATCCTTACCATAACAGGTGGCAAATGTATTTTTGTTGTTAATAAATTCCCACTTAAATTTTAAACTGCCTCAGCTCCAACTCCCTTTGTAGCAACAATACTTCAGAATTCAAATTTTTGCTTTCTGAAAATCAAAATAACATGAACTAATTCCATTTGGTTTTACTGATTTTATCAATATAGTGTTTTCTGCTGGTGCCTGCATCATTATATTAGTTCCTAACATGCCACATTATGACTGCTTTTCATAGATTTGTCACTTATTTTCACATGACTGTTTATTACACCATATAAGATAATTACACGATTATACATAATACAATAGTATGCACTGTAAGCACAGACTGCCCAAATTGATTAGCTTCCTAATCAATTCAGTCTTTTAACTACAAAAAGCTGATAATGGAAAGGAATATTGTTTTAATGATGTCTAAGGCGCAGATTCATGGGACCAGGTAGGCATGTGCTCCCACCAAAATCTGTGGCAACAAAGTCCCTTCCATAGCTTTTGTAATGAAAACTTAAATCCCTCTGACTTTCTTTTACATCATCAATTTTGTAAAAAACTGAAATGTAAGGTGCAGCAGCTTGGTGTTTTTTTTCCCAGATACTTTATTTTTACAAGCTACTTGAAGCTTAAAAAACTCTTCAAGGTATAAATCAGAATGTTTACAAGAAATTAAGGCAAAACCAAACAGCCTGCATTGTTGGCAGAAGGTATCCATACTGATTAGTTTTACGTTCACAAAAGCTATTTCTTTAGTAGATATTACTGGATTGCATTATTCAACAAAATAATTAACATTTACATTGAAAAAAAGGAAAAATGTCATTTTATAGTTTTAAAGTGGAATTACTTCCTCTTTTATCAGCTCCAATATCTCCCCTCCACCTCCTTCCCCTCCATTTTGCAGCCTTTGTAATGAGTAGCACCATTTCGTATGATGTAGTGATATATTTGCTATTAATGTGTTTCTATTACTGTGTCGATTTTCTATCTAAGTGTTGATACATAAGGAGGTAGAAATTGCTGCCTCTGATGGTCTGCAATGTTTTAACACTAGGATGTGTTAGACTTTATAGTAATCAATGAAAATAACTGATGAAAGTGTATATTAACAGGTGCCTTAACTCTCTGTCATCCCTTTATATAAAAATTTTGAAGTCTGGATGCCAGTCTTCACAAACACAGCTGAGCAGTAATGGAGGGATGAGCAGCTTGTGTGGATGACACCACCTGTGTATCTAAAGAGGGAGGAACTTGCTGTATCTTTTGAAAGCAAAAAGTATGTGACCTCATGAGAGGGTTTTAGGTTCAGGAACTTGAATGTGTGAGAGTGATGGCACATTCCTTAGGTGACCTCCCTTCTGCAGGCGGATGCTTGAATTCTCATCCTGTCTGTCGTCTCCTCACAGACACTGAAATGTTTAATTCAGGGCAGTATCATAGAATAGTTAGGTCTGGAAAGGACCTTAAGATCGTCTAGTTCCAACCCCCCTGCCATGGGCAAGGACACCTCACACTAAACCATATCACCCAAGGCTTCATCCAACCTGGTCTTGAACACCGCCAGGGATGGAGCATTCACAACCTCCCTGGGCAACCCATTCCAGCGCCTCACCACCCTCACGGTAAAGAATTTCTTCTTTATATCCAATCTAAACTTCCCCTGTTTAAGTTTTAACCCGTTACCCCTTGTCCTGTCACTACAGTCCCTAAAGAATAGTCCATCCCCAGCATCCCCATAGCCCCCCTTCAGATACTGGAAGACTGCTATGAGGTCTCCATGCAGCCTTCTCTTCTCCAGGCTGAACAGCCCCAGGTAGCTTCCACTTTGGCAACCACAGATATAAGAACAAAGATACAGCCCTTTGCTGTTGTGATAGCACACCAACCACTAACTCCCAATCCACCTGTTACTCAAATCTGGGAGCCACATTTCAGCTGAAAGGAACAAGAAGGTGAGGATTCACTACAGTGGAAACTGTAGTTTTAATTACTACAAGGTTGAAAGCTTGGAACATTAGGTGGCAGTTTGTGGTCAGTGACAGTATCTAATCTGACCATAAGTATCTGAATAACAAGAAAATAAAAGTGTTGATATTCAATGCTATTGGCTTTTATTATGTTTTGCTATTATGATTTATTGTGATATATTAGAGATCAGAAAAGAGGTAGTTGCATTTTTAAGTTTCCTTGACGCCAGGTGTACTTCATCTGCTTCAGCAATTCTGTGGCCTCTTTAAGTTTGTATAGGACAACACAGTTCTTTGGAATATCATTTGAGATCTATATGCTAGCAGAAAAAGATCTTAAAGCTTTCAGATATACTATTTTATCTTTAAACTGCTGTGAAGATGACTTTTATTTGGCTAGGTGACAGAATAGAGGTGCCCAAACATTTGAACTTGATGTCTGAAGTTAGATTTGTTAATCCATTTGCAACCAGTAAACTAAACCCAAGTTCGCAGGGTATTTTAGCCTGTCAATATGGTTTGCTCCCTTGTAGGGAAAAAAAGTGTTTTTAGACTAGTATTCTCAGTATACTAGCACTTAAACTAGTACAAAAGACTTTTGCAACACAAAACCACGAAGAGTTTCCTTTCAGGATCAAGGTCTCATCATGTTGAGCACAGTGAAAGCATTTCTGAGAGCATGATGCTCAGAAAGAATTGAATGCCTAAACACACAGGTGTCGAAAAAGCTGAGGAATAAAATTGATTTAGTATAGTTTTGGTGTATACTTGCATTTGTAAAAGTATATAAACAGGAGCAACAATCATTGCATGATTATTTCTCTCATAACAAAATGACATTGTGATACTGATGAGTCCTGATGAACGACTGAAAATATGTGTGAGAAATAGAAAGGATTCTATATAAACAGTATGCAGTAAGCTTTGTGTAAGTGAGATGATAAGCAGAAAGGACAGAGAATGGAAAACATCCTAAAACCAAATAGAAGATAATGAGTACACAATAGTATATAGTTATGGTTATACACACACACACATGTATGAGATATAAGCACCCAGATACACATTTGGAAATGTATCCTAGACTGATAAAGAAGTTGCTAATACAGTCAAGATGCTGAAAAATCACAACTTATTTTCTCCAACAGTCCAGTCACAGACCACTTGTGAATCAGGCATTTACTACACCTAATCTTGATCCAAAGCAGGTTATTATGTCAGCAGACATCACCTCCTTTAGAAGACTTTGTTTCAGTTTTTCACTTTATGCCTCGGCACTATATAGTAATAGGTGTCTTTAATAAAGTCACTATGAACAGGTATTATTGCAGCCCTATTGATTGGCTCACCTTTGCAAAGCATTTATAAGCATATGTCAGAAATAGGCGGTTGTTTTTCTGAAACTTTTCTTTAGGATATACCTTAAATTTATTTCACATCAACCACATGAGCAATTGTGGAAATCTAGCTGTGGATTTGTGTTCATTCTGCTGAAACCATGGATACTGTCTCTTCTGCCATCAGTAGTTAATTTTCAGCATAAAACACTTTATCTTTAATTTGTGTTACATTGACTATCATTTGCTAGTTTAAGGCAAGCTACTGATTGACATGTGGATATGGAAAAAACATATTTGGAGATGGAGCAACGATAGCGGAATACCCATGACAGAAGAAACCTTATTCTTAACAAGACAGCACTTACAGAACAATGTCAAAGAAGACAGAGGCAGAAAACTAAACAGTTTTCTAAAACTACACCAGTGTTGAAAAGGAGATCAAACTTTGCATGAACCATGAAACTTTAAAATGAAGTAAAGCTTCAGTGTTCAGCGATATCATCTTTAAAGAGATGTGCCAAATAGTTTGGGATGAACTCAAATATTTCCTCAAACTGAGACAAGTGCAATTGGTTTCAGAGAAGCTTGGCATTGTAGGATGTCTCCAGAGTAAAAATAGATTTAACACATGTTGCTGATGAGGGTGGGACTTGGTGGAAAACACCTTCTAAGCAAGAAATAGAAGATAAAGTATATTTTACAGAATAAAGTCACTGAAATAAAGTCTTATACTGGGAGGAGTGGCATAGGAAGACTACCATCTTCTTCTTTTCCATATTTTGAGCTTTAAATGATGTATATCTGTTATACATAATTGAGATTATAATAAGGAGGTAGTGGTGAGACTTTAAGCCAAATGATTAATGATTTTATTCTGAGATTGGACACTACTGGACTGTACTTGGCTATGGACATACTTGACTTTACCCGGTTAAAATGTGAAAATGGTAAAATTGCTTTAAAACCTGCAGCCAAAACAGTATTGTGTGAGGGGTGCTGGAGTTTATTGTTACTGCATTGCCTGGAATAGCTGATGGCGAAATCATGCTACCTCAGGGAGAGAGGAGGGTTGCACCTCATCTTTCCTACACAAGAACCTCCAATTGGAAGGTTATTAATGCCAACACGATAATGTTGATCCACCTTGCATTCACATAAGAGCTTCAGCGGTTGGGAAAAAAAAATATTTAAATTTGTTCTCACTCATATTGCCAAAAAAATTTACTGGAAGAAGATTGTCAATGTCAACAACACTTCTGTCATTTTCATCCATACCTTACTTCTGGAGCATCTATATGTGCAGAGCACTTGCAAGCAGAGGTGGATCTTTAGTATAGGTCCATCAGAATGACAGACGGTAAGACCTCAATTTTTTCATGGTAATGAAATAATAAAGAATGATTATGAATAGATAACTTTGATACCATCCTTCTAAGGTAATGCATCAAGAAGTTGTACATAACCCTTTTGGTGAGTCACAGGTACTTCTACTCCCATTCTGCTTCAATTAATGCATATATTAACAAAATCATATACTTGAGTACGAAGGTCTTAGTTTATTTTGAGTTTTTCCCCATTTAGTCAAAAAATACAAAAATGATCAATAGTTACTGCCTGAAAAGTGTCTATATTATAGATTGATGATACAATTGCCCTCATTCATAAAGTGATTTAAGCAGGTAACTCACAGATTAAACAGCTTTGCTACAGCCTGAACTTTAAAATTGGCATTTAACTTAATTTATCCATCGATATAATCTACTACAAGTTTCTACCCAATACTTAAAAGCCTATGATTCGCAGGAAGTAATGCAGAGACTAAGAGATTAAAATGAAATTTCAAATATGTTCCTTAATATTATTCAATACTACTCCATGCTAAGTCTCCTTCCATCTGCAAATACAAAGAGAAGATTAAGACGCAAGAAATTATTCATCAACTATACAAAGAAAATGCAGTAGAAAAGCCTGTTGTTTCACAGCAGTCTATCATGATGTGGGGCTCTATCCCAGGAGATATGACAGGGAGCAAGGTGCACTTCATATCTGGGAAGGGGCAGCTAATAGATGTGTCTGCTCAGCTGAAAACACTGCCGAACAGAGTTGCTCTCCTCTTATTCCCTCTCAGAAAGCAAGCTCTTGCACTGACCTGAAGCACTGCTACCAGCAGTCAGAGACTTGCCATTGCATGAGTCTGCCATCCTGAAATACGGAGAAGAAGTAAAAATTCCACAGTCAGTGGAATGGCACCATTAGTCCTTCTACAAGACCAATGTTTTCCTGGGCATGGCATGGGAGTGGTGGGTTAGGGGGTTTCCTGGGCAAAATCTAGGGCTCAAGCATGACACAAACACAGGAAGTAAGCACAGTCTCAGGTTCTTAAAATGTAGATGCGTTAAAACAAAAGTTAAAACTCTCACAGTTTTCTGACACACTCTCGACTTCAAGTTTGAAGAGACCGACTGAAGCATAATATAATCTTGCTCATGATTGTATTTCTGTGGTGAAAAAACTGCAATAATAGGAGCAGTCTCATGTTAAAATGTGTACTGGTTGGCACTTTTAAATGTCTAACTACTTAAACGGATACAGCTTAGGTAGCTAAACAGGGGAACTGTATCATGCAAACCTTGACATAATGGGCTTTTGTGAAGTTTGATGCACTGGCAATGCCACTTCAGTATTTCTGAAAGGACTTCAATACATTGTATGATGAAACAAAAAAGATTGTGGCATTGGAGTGGCATTTGTTCTAGACATAAATATGACATTATTTTTAATGGAATACACTCTTTTCACAGACAGACTTTGTCAAGCAGCTCTGATGAACCCAGCAACATTTGAGGGTGATAGTAAAATTGAAGAGGTCAGCTCTTAAGTGAAGGAATTTACGGACTAATCGTCAAAACAATACATGTTCCTGGGGAAAAAAAAATTCAATGCCTACTGGAAAAAGAGGACAGGTATTAAATTATACAGAGCTGACATAGATTAGAGGTGATCGATAAATGAAAGCATTTATTCTATGATGGCTGACTGATGATGTATCTGAATGGAGCTGGCCTCCATAGTCTCCAGTAGTTGCACATATCAACTCATACTCCTGTTGGTTGAAATAAAAGCTAATGATTTAGTTGCTTGAAGGTGAAGTCCCTTTGCTGTATTTACTACACAGGCCCAGTGAGTAATCAGAGTGTAGGTAACATTTTTAATGCACTCATTGTGATCCTCTGCCCCTTTTGCACCTCTTTAGTGAATTTCCATAAAACTGAGTTACAAAAAAAGTAAGCAAAAGTGAATTTCAAAGTTAAAGTTCTCTTTACTGAAAATTACTTTTTAGCTCAAATTTATTAGTACTGATGAATGTGTCACACAAATACTTTCCACAAAATAGCATACTGTCCTTATGACTTGCCTGATCAATCACAAATAACTGAAGTAAATCAAACTGTATACATTCATAGAAAAAGTTACATTGAGTTTAAAAAGCTCACCCCAAACTAATCAAATACTTTGAATAATGAATAGATTAGACAAAATCATGTATTGCTCATGCCTATGCCACAATCAGACAGGGAAGCTAAACTCATTGGATGCATTATTCATTGTGAATTATTTGCTCTACCTATCGGTGGGGAAGCTTGCAAACACTACTGCTGTATCTGTGATCATCTAAGAGCCTGAAGAAGGAGATTTGATTGCCCTTATCATTACATAGCATCTTGCCATTTAGATGTGGATTCTATTCAGTTATTTATTTATTTTGTCTGAGAAAAATGTTGTCCATCAAGTGCTCAAATGCACTAGGGACAAACCAGAATGGCTATTGTAAAGACAAATCATGGCTCTCCAGTCTACCGTCATTCTTTGCAGAAGTCAGTGAATGACAAATAAAGAAGATGTATGGTGGGTTTGGTCTATCAGTGAAATCTACAGTAGTGATTTTTCCGAAAGGGTAAAGAAAAATTTTAGTAACATGCTCTAATGTAGAAAACGTGCAAATAAAATCCAGCATTTCAGTTTAAAAATATAAATGAGTTAATGCCGTGTGATGTGAAATAGTGATCTAAGAGAATACAGAATAAAGTGATATCATTTGTATGTGAAACTTTTTTTTTTTTTAAGATCCATTTTGGATTGGTAGAAAATCTGTGAAATTGTGTGAATACAAAATTGGCTAACAGATGAGAAAACAGTCCTTCCACCATATATAAACTTCCATTTTTCTGTATCGACTGCACTTTGTTATCATCACATGTGAGCATAAAAAAAGGCATATTTACACATAGTGGAAGTGCTGTTTTAACTTTTATACATGTTCTGACGTTATAAATGAAATTCAAATGAACTGAAGTTCTTGAACATCTTAGAGCAGAAATGTGACTGACCCTATTTCAGAATAGTGTAAGAAGAGGACAACCAGCAGTACCAAAAAGCCCCAGCAACTATGCCTAAAATTTTCTTAGAGATCTAACTGCTGATATATTTTATGAAGCCAGACTGCTTAGTAGATCAACACAGGATAAGACATCAAATTTATATGAATAATAAAAATTTCACTAATTTTTGTATCTTACTTCTAATATGCCTTGTAAGTGTTGATCATACAATGATGCAGGCAATAGAACAACTAAAAACTTCAAGAGTACAAGCCAGGCAGTCATACACACAATACCTAAGCTGTTAAATCATACATTTATGTAACTGTTATCACTGTGGAACATATGTATAATTGTATCAGCTTAATGATGTGAAGATATTAGACAGTAGTCTATTTTAGGCACTATGACCTGCTTTGAAACGTCTATTAATGGAAGGAATATGACAAAATATAAAACAGTTTTGATCTGCATAGGAATAGCAGCTTCTATATTACAAAGGTGTCATCTTAGCCACTTTTAAAGGGAAGAATGGGCAGCAGTGTCTGGCCAAAGGAGTGAATTACAGCCTTCCTTCCTCTCTCCCCTCTTCAACCAATGGCTTTGAAAATGTAGAACCTCATGTCTTTAAGAACTTCAGCCTTCTCCAAATCCAGGGTAGCCAGTTCTCCTGATAGCTTCTGGAGGGGGCCTACGTTGTCCCCAGTCTATCTTTTATTCACTACATACCTATAGAATCCTTTCCTATTATCCTTAACATCCCTAGCCAAGCTTAATTCTGACTGGACCTTAGCTTTCCTAACCTGGTCCCTAGCTTCCCAGACAACATCCCTGTATTCTTCACAGGCTGCCTGTCCTTGCTTCCACCTTTTATATGCCTCTTTTTTCCTTCAAATTTTCCTCAGCAGCTCCTTATCCATCCAATGGGGTCTCCTGGTCCTCCTGCTCCACTTCCTTCTAGTTGGGACACAACACTCCTGAGCTTGTAGTGGGTGATCTTTGAATACCAACCAGCAGTCTTGGCCCCCCCCTGCCCTCTAGGGCTATATCCCATGGAACCTTCCTAAGCAGGGTCCTGAAGAGGCCAAAGTCTGCTCTCTTGAAGTCCAGGGCAGTGAGCTTTCTGCACGCTTTTCTCATTGTCCTAAGGATCTCGAACTCGACCAGCTCATGATCGCTGCAACCAAGGCTGCCCTGGAGTGTCACATTTCCAACCATCCCTTCCCTGTTGGTGAACACAAGGTCAAGCATAGCACCTCTCCTTGTCGGCTCCTCTACTACTTGCAGAAGGAAGTTGTCTTCCACACAACTGAGGAACCTCCTGGATTGGATGTGCCGGGCCATACCATCCCTCCAATAGATATCAGGGTGGTTGAATTCTCCCATAAAAACAAGGTCATAACATCACATAGCTGTGCACATATATTATTAATTCAACATCTTTCATCAATAAATAAATTTACTTGTTGGAGCAAATCCAGAGGAGGGCCACTGGGATGATAAAGGGGCTGGAGCTAAGAAAACGGGCTGTTCAGACTGGAAAAGAGAAGGTTGTGTGGAGACCTCATAGAAGGCTTCCAGTTTCTGAGGGAAGTCTACAGGAATGCTATGGAGGGACTCTTCATCATGAACTGTGGCAATAGGACAAGATATGATGGGTTCAAATGAGAAAGGGGAGGTTTAGGTTAGATACAAGGAAGAAGTTCTTTGCTGTGCGGGTGGTGAGGCACTCGAATGGGTTGCCAAAGATGTGATAAATGCTCCATCCCTGACAGTTTTCAAGGCCGGGCTGAACAGAGCCTTGGAGGGCACGATCTAGAGTAAGGTGTCTCTTGGCATGGGGGTGGAACTAGAGGATCTTAAGGTCCTTTCAAACCCTGATTTTGATTCCATGAGATCCTGTATCAGGATTTGTATGTGAAGAGCAATGATTCTGCAAAAAACTGCCTCACTTCCAGGCAACATCAAACAAATACCTCAGTATAAATTTCAGGACACTAATTTTGGATGGTCTTTCTTCAAATAAGCCATAAATTATGTCTTTTGATAATGTCACATGCAAAATGATGTTATGTGCTTTATGCTTCCTTTGTTGTCCTGTCACTAAAAAATCAAAACTATTTTAACATCAGCCTGAAAAGTCCAATTCTGTAGGGCAATTTCTTGTGATGATGTTTACTTAGAAATCAAAAGACAATTTGATCAATTTTAAATTAAGTTACATTTTCCACTTAAACTTTAATAACCACTTCTTTAAATTAAATACGAATGAAGTCATCATAGCAAGCATATTGAAGGATTTCTGGAAAACAGAATATTGCTGTTGTTCTATGAGTGCAAAATTCAGGTCTGCAGCCTCTTTGGTAGAAACCTGCCAATAATATGAACTTTAACAAAGAAATAGTATCAAAGTGGTATCAAAATAAAAGGCTTCGGTTATCTCAATAGTTTAATGCATTGATGTTAACATTCTGAAATATACAGAACAGTTTAGGGTTTAAAAATAGCTAATATTACTGGGGTGAATGAGACAAACACTCATATGACAGCTTTCTTACACTCCCTAGCAAATAGGTTCTACAAGAACTTTTCATTACAGTTTTCAGAAATTGGAAGTGCAAGGAAATGCAGGCTGGAAGAGACTTCAGGAGGCCCATAGCCCACCCTTCTACTGGAAAAGGAGTCAGCTATGTGCTCAGACCGGGTTGCTCAGGGCCTTACCTTGGTGGATCTTGAAAATGTGTAGTAATGGAGACTACACAATCTCCCTGGGCAGCCTGCACAAGTGTTTGACTCTCCTCACGGTGAAAAAAAAAATATTACTATTAGTACCATCAAATAAGTGTTTTTAAATAGTTTTCATAAAAGTGTGAATTAAGTTGACTGAGAAAATTTTAAATGTTTCTGCATTATGAAAGGTAAAGTTCAAGCACTGGAATCAGACTACAGGGATAGGCAGAACAAAATGACAACTTTACCAGTTACGCTAGAAACAGAGGGTAAAGGATAATAATGCAGTGGTGTGTGCAGTTTAGGTTTATCTTCAGGTGTATTAGAGGTCCAACAGGAATTACAGTTTTGCACTGACTTCACAGATAAAAGCAGCAGGTTGGTCTTAGGTTACCCAGTATGTGCAAGGCTTCAGGAAGAGCCTTCCCTTCTTGCAGCTTTGACCCACTCGTACAGCAATGCCTATGCCTGGAGCAGGCAATAAAAGCTGTATAAGAGTGAAATAAAAGACCGTGCCAGATCAAAGGTAAAGAATAGAGAAACTGATGGTTAGAGATGATTTTTCCATCAGAAAGACCTCTTTTGCTGTCAAGGTTTGCCCAAATATCCAGCAGCTGTACCCTCTAAGAAGACTCTTCTGCCTCTGTATGTAGGTTTTGCTGGCACTGCTGGATGAGTTAGTCTTGCAGCGTGCTGTGGCATCATGTCTGAGTAGTGTATGCTTGAACTGCTCTTTCTAAACTTAAACATAAACCTCAGATTGAACCCTGAGAAATGGGGAGGGAGTTATATGGCCATAAAGCTTCATAGCTCATTGAAGACAGTGAAGGACTTAATATAAAATTAGTCAACATTCTGCTACTGTAAAGATAAAACTACAAGTAAATATATTTTTGCCCTTCTTTTAATTTTTCATTTAATTTTTTTTTTCTACTAAGCAGATTCATTTGTCCAGATGGAGAGTAGGTTACTGTAGTGGTTATTTATTTTTCTGTTAGAAATTTCTGCCTGCTTCAATTAAAAATTACATCAAATTCTCTAGGAGATGAAGAACTTCCTCAGCTGCTGAACTTCCCCAGC
Source organism: Melopsittacus undulatus (assembly GCF_012275295.1). NCBI lineage: Eukaryota > Metazoa > Chordata > Aves > Psittaciformes > Psittaculidae > Melopsittacus > Melopsittacus undulatus. Next base: position 59,434,754 of record NC_047528.1, on the reverse strand, counting down.
ACAGAAACACACAGAGCCAGAAGGGATCTTTGTGTATCAACTGAGGAATGTCATCTCTGCCCTATAAGACAGAGGAGTAACCATGTCTGTGCTTAATCAGACTTGTATCATAATGACACAGATCTGAGGCCATAATCCGGCTCTGCCAGTTTTCCACTCAGGAAAGATGCTCCTGAGCTGCAAAGCTGGGGAAGCTGTGCCTATGTTACTGTTTGGGTAAATGTGATTATGTCCTTGGGAGTGAATATAAGGAAAGCAACACTTGCCTTTGGTCAAAGCACCATATTAGGTTTCACTGGGAGAGGGTTAGAACCCGAGCCCAGGTCTCATCCCACTGCAAATCACTTGTGAGTTCACTGAGGAGCCAGCCCTACAGGGGATTCGAAGCAAGAGCAGGAAGCTTGGCAGGTCTGAAGGCAAGCACTGCAAGAGAGAAGCCCTCACACCTCTGGTGCCACAGCATGGAACCCAGGGTGGAGACTGCTGGTCTTGCACACAGAGCTGGTGCAGTCAGGATTTGTGCTGGGAGGGGGACATTTTGCCTTACCTCTGCGAACAGCCCAGCAGTCAGGTTTCACTATGATATTCATGTCAAATACTAAATATTCTTCTCTCTGTTGCTTCTGTGGTGGATATATAAGTCCTTTTTTTTCCAACCCAGTTTCATTTTGTTGTTAAATTGCATTGGCCAGCCCAGCCGACTGTACAGAAGCCTACTTGTTGGGATTTATTCAAATGATTCTGACAGGTACATTTTGTCAAAAATATACTACAACTGTGGCTGTCTAATCCCAAAAAGCCTTTATTTAATTTTAAACGTGTCAGTGCAAAACATGACCAAAGACAACAAGCAGCTATAATCAACTGAATGTGTAACATGGATGCTGAATTATTGTTACACTTCAAGAAAATCTTTGTTATTTCTTTCTAAAAGAAAAAAAAAAATGAAAAGTATGAAAGTGATATTAAGCAGATGTTAGACTGGAGTTGTCAATCTTGTCTAAGCACGCAGGTGCTAATGTGTTATAATTATCCCTTCTGGCAGTTGATATTTAGGATTTTGGATCCCACCTAGTCAATCACAGCTGTAATTGTTAAGCTACTTACATAGCTAATATGCTGGGTAATAACCAGATCAAGATTTAATATTTGACGTTTACCATCAATTATCTTTTCTTCTGACATACGTCTCCCCCACTCAGGTTCTTGCAGATCGGAACACTCTTCTGATTTCAGTAAAATAAATAAGAATCTGCTTATAGAAGAATACTCAAATAAAAAATATTCTTGTCATTGCCTCTTGTCTCATTGCCTCTTGTTTCTTAAAGAGTAAAATATCTTCTTGTTACAAGCTTTACAGGTATAATCATTTGATTCAGAACAATTCCTTCCTTTTTTACTTTTTGATGGATTTATTTACAGAAAATCTCGTACCAGCTATTGCAAAAATGTGGTGTAAGCATGTTAACCTAAGCCAAGCATATTTTCAGATGACAATATTTGCTATGAAACAAAGTGCTGGTGTTTGTTTTGTAGCAGGAAAATATGTGCATATGTTCACACCATGTATATTATACCAGAGGATTTTTCCTGCTAAAAGCAGTATGAAAATTAATTCTGGACTTAAAATATTTTGAAGTTAAAATTAAATTGCCAGTTACACAGTTTTTACTCTTTTACTAACTAAAATCTGTGTTATAAAATACTCTGACTTTGCTGTATTTTGTATTTTCTATTTTGTAGAGTCCAGGTGCACAATCTTTAAGTTTTACTATAAATTTACTAAAGCTTATCAAACATCAAGAAGAATATATTCAGTCCTAGATATCCCTTTAGATACTTTTATGTTTTTCTACAAGGATTTTCTACCATTTTTCTACTATTTTAATGCTCTTACATAATTTTCAGTCCTAGCTTCCATATGAATGATTACAGGTAGCGTAAATTAATTACAAAACTGCAATTTTACTTAATCTTTTCCTTTACAGGTAATCTAGCACTAAAGAAAGTAACAGTGCATAATACTGCACCCATGTAAGCCAGACAACTAAGCTGGAAAACAGCATTTTGACATGCCAGTTGTCTAGAAAAGACAGTGTCTTGGTTCGAGGTGGTTGTGCTCCAAGTTTGATCGGGAAAAGGCTGCAATCAGGCAGCCAAGGTACATGAGTACTTCAAAGCAGAACAAATGAAAGTGGGCTTTGTCATTTTGCAATAAAACCTGAAGTCATGTAATAGGTGCCCTTTTAAGCCACTTGTGACTTTTAAGACTTCAAATGAAATGCTATTAGCACAGACAGATAAACATGCTAAGCTGTTATTTGCCTGGGGTGATACCCTTGTGATTTGTAACAGGCAGTGGAAATACAGTAGTCTAGGTGTTCAGAAAGAATGATATGAATACCAGTAATCTCTTCACAGTGATGCCAAGACCTTTGATAATTAATCCTCCAGAAAATCTTGGGTTAGTCACAACTGGTTATTTTTTATCTTATTATGAAAGTTTTCTAAAACAGGAAAGCATTTCTAAAATCTGATTAGATTTGTAGAAAAAGGAAAAACATTTATACCAACATTTATATCATTAAAACATTTATATCAGTTTTAAGTCAGAAAAAAAATCATTATAATTTTTATCAAAGAGTTACAAGTACATGCCTTGATTGTACATTGTGGCACCCTGATTTACTTACCCGAGCAGACCCAAGGAATCATAGAATCACAGAATAGTTTGGGTTGTGAGGGACCTTCTTAGGTCATCTAGCCAACCCCCCTGCAAACAGTGAGATCAGGTTGCCTTGAGCCATATCCAGCCTGGCCTTGAATATCTCCATGGATGGTACATCTTGGGCATACTGTTCCACTATTCTACCACCCTCATTACAAAGAAATTTCTCCTCACAGCCAGCCTGAATCTCCCATCTTTTAATTTAAAACCATTATGCCTCATGCTATCTCAAGACACCCTGCTAAAAAGTCTCTCCCCACCTTTCTTATAGGCCCCTTTCGGGAACTGAAAGTCTGAAATAAGGTCTCCCCTTATTGTGAAACTGCTGGCAATATAAACTCTCCAGGAATTTTAACAAGGGTTTGCAGAATGAGGAGCTCAAATAGACACCAGACCATAACTGATTTAAACCCCATTGTTTAGACTCTGCAAATAAAGGAACAAGTGTCCATCATAATGCATGTGAAAATTTACTCACTGTTATACCTGTTCTGCATTAGTGTTGACTAGAAAGCTGTCAGCAATTCTGTGTTTAAATTTTTCCTGACTTGAAGCTTGTATGTATTTCTTGATAGAGAAAGCAAGAAGGATGTAATGTTAGATCTCTTCTCATGAAGTTTTGGGGTATGTAAATAAGAGACAGAAAAGCATTGCTTTGACAGCAGACTGGGGTTTCCTATGAAAGAGCCCAGCCTTAAAACAGCAACAACAAAAAAATCTCCATCTTTTTCAGAGCTGCATCAGTGAGCTCTGCAAAGAACATGCCAATCCAAATTAACCTGGAGTGCCACAATAGGCCAGGGTGTAAATTTAAACAAAAGCCTGGATGGCAGCTTCTTTTTTTAACGAGGGCAGTATATCTAGTCAGTAACTGATGTATGCTCTGTTTTTCCAGCTGGCAGACTCCCGGGGTATGCAGGCACACATTTTCAAGCATGTTGTTCTTCTGAGTTGTTTGTGCTTGGACCATAACTGCAGTCTAGGCAGCCAAAATAAAATATGCCAAGTAATACTGGCTGAGGGACAAGCGGATTGGACCAAATTCCTGCCTGATACAATGCGCTCAACATCAGTGGAGTCACACAGTGACAGTTCATTGTTCTCCACTTTCAAACACAAAATATGGAAGGGGCTTCAAGGTAGGATGGTGAAGGCATTGCTGCCACTGACTTCATGAAATGGTCTTTGCTTTGGCCTGGAGACAACAAGGAGTTATTAGCCATGAGGACTCCCCATTTGATCAGATTTTATGACCACATGCAGCCTGGACTGGTGGCCTTGTGTAGATGCAGATTTACCTGGCAAAGGACAGGGGGACAGCCTAACAGCTAATTTCCTTCTCCCACCCCTCAATGACAGTGCTTCCCCAGGTACCTGCAGAGGACATGGGCCTGCTGAAATTCATGAGGAGATCCACACCTGGCTCATGGATTTCAGTGGAGACCTGACAAATCAATCATGTTTCTCTGTGTGCATTCACCATCTGCAAAACAAGGGTATAAGAATGCTCATCTGCTTTCTGTGCTGCTTGGTACTCAGGTGATGAAAGTGCTACAGGGTTTAAATAAAGGGTTTAAGTAAACTTTCTCAACTAGGATGTATTTGAGACATGCATAGCCAAGCTCTTTGCCATCATACACAATGAAACCTAGAGAAATTTTCTTGGCAGGAAAGCAAGACTCTGAAAAGAAAAATGTAAAACAGTTTTCTTGGTGCGCCATATTATCCATTTTTCTGAACTAAATACATATGAGAGCCAATAAACAAAAATAATCTCTTATAGTTTGCTTTACAGCACCACACTATTGTCTCTTTAAATAATAATGAAAAAAAAGAAAATATTCTACAACTTCCATAAAAAAATGTCATATTTGTATAGACCCCAAATCCCCTCTGTTTAAACAGGGTGATTAATATCAGCTCCTGTAGGAAATTAAATTCAGGGAAGAACAGTAATATGCAGATATGCAGATTTCTAGGCAGAATGGCTAGCCCTGGGTAAGAGAGTCAGGTTGATTAATCTGCATCCTCAGAATACAAAATGAAATGCCGGGCTCTCCTGGGTTAGCACCAGAAATGACTTTTCCTTCTTACATTAGAAATAAATGGACAAACACATGCATGTATATTGCAAAAGGCCTTAATATCACATGCAGTGTTTACGAAGGTGATAAGAGTTTAATATTTAAAATATCCTATTTCAGCTGGGAGGGGATAGAAAAAGAAAAAGCTGCTTGTCATTAGGATGAAGAGTTTTGCTTATGCTAAAATAGTATTTATTTTTCATCTTTCATAAAGACTACAAAATTATAAGGAAATCCTGTATCAGAATGGAAGTGCATCTTTATTCTGTTCATAAGCATTTTACTGAAAGAGCACCATCCGGGAGATATTGGACACAAACATGTTCATAGTGTGGAAAAAAATGGGATTGTAAAACAAAATCACTCAGTCCTGAGTTTTTCGTATAAATTTCAGTGCACTTTGTTTTTGCATTTCAAAATCAGGAATACAATGCAGAAGCTAGAGAGACCAAAGTATGATTCCACAGTCTTAATTTTCACAAATATGAAATCCTCCATAAATATAACCTTTCTCTCATTTCAGAATAATAACGTTTCAACATTACCAGGAATAAATATGCAATTTTTAATAATTTAATCTTTGGAAAAAACACACCCCAAAACTCAGAAAAATATTTACAGCAAAATGCAAAATGTCATTTTCAGATTTTTTTTCTCTTGTCGTTACTGGAAAACCAAGCCTGTTATTTAAAATCATTCAGGGTCTCTCCAATAATTGTATAGAAGTAGGCATTATGCTATATTATTAAAGCTGTAATTTCCTGCTGAATCTGGCTGGATGTTTCTTTTTATCACTTGGCAATTTCTATCTAGTTATGGCATAATTAAGTTTCCTGACCCTTGCTCACTCTCTTAACAGGACGCTTAGAAATATACTAGAATTGCAGATCTTCAACCTGATGTCCTCTCTCCCCACACAGTAATGGAATAAAATTATTAATCCAGTAATTGTACAGAACACATTACTTTGCATTGAATGTTCCTATTTCTCATTTTCTGTTAGTGACAATCAGGCAGAGGTACAAATCATTTCTGCAGGGAGCAGAGCCCTTGAAAAAGCCTCTCATTCACTCCACTGGAGCTACCTGTACAGCTGTGATTATTCAAAGTCTAACACAGTACTAGGCTCAAGCGAACAAAACAAAGTTAATAAAATGGAATAAGGAACAAGATATTTTCCTGCCTGCAGCTTCCTATGTGCCAAAATTAGAACCTTACCTCCAAATGATAAACCACACTTCCAATTGCATTTTTATAACAAGACTAATGAGTCTCAGCTAAGCATTTCAGACTTGGCTGGCATTAGCAGTGGCCATTTACAGTGGGGGTATGCTCTGTATGCCTGGGCCACTAAGGGGGAAGGAGAGGAAAGAAGTTGGAAAGAAAACAAAGGTTGTACGTTCTTGAACCTTAGTATCGAGGCACTAACAATGTGTGCCTGCACCCATTAAAATCTCCATAGAAGAAATCCTAGCTGTGCCACAGTTAATTGCAAAATCCCATCTGAATTCAGTGGAGTTACTATTTACACCTAAGAAATTTGCAGTTTGCCTTGATGTGCCTTGACCTGAATCTCAGTTTGGTCATTGCCTACATGGGACTTCTGAGCCTGGTAAGCAATACTCATCCCAACAGATGTTGCAAGCTCCACAACTCAGCAAATGAATAAAGGCTTGGAAAACAACTTTCTTTCTTTTTTTTATTTATGTTCTTTTTTTTTTTTTCTTCCACACACATTTCCTCAACCAGTCCACCATCTTTGTTTTACTTTCAGGTTAGCCACAATTGAAGAGAGAAGGAGGAGATGTTGTATTCTATTTTATCACCATTTTCTAAGAAGACAAGTTGAATCTGCTCCTGTACAGTGTCTCAATTCTAGCAGTGGATCTCCCTAAAATATGTAGTCATAGTCTTTACACTGGTCTCCTCCCTCTTTGCTGATTGCACCAGGCTAATCCCCTCTCTGCCTCTTAGAAGAAATATATTATCTCACTAAAACCTGCTGGTTTATTGGACTGAAGTCCTGCAAATATATCTTCAACATGCACTTGAACTGATGGAACAAGCTTGTGAGAAAGTCTCTGGAGCAGTGCTGCTCCTTTAATAAAATCCTGATCTTAGAGAGGATAAATAGCAAAACAAAATCCCTATCTTCATGAATAACTCTAGTGGTTTTATTCAGATGCAATAACATGTTTCAAATTGAAACAAGTCAAAGTGCTGTGTATCACTACAAAAAAGAAACACAAATAAAGCATAGGATGCCGCATTAGGATACTCAATTTGATCACATTTCTTTCTTTGTGTTTTTACGCTCTCTTGCCTTGTCCTCTAATAGTGAATATCTGTGTTTTTCTGAGCAGCAGACTGTACAACCAGAGAGTGCTGGTTGCATAAGCATTTCCATTACAGACTGTCAGGTTTATAAACTCATCTGTGTTCCTTTCTTTATATCTGTATGAGACGAACTTGTGCAATTTTCACTCCTCTGGTAAATAGAGCTTATCAAATAATACAAATACTGTTCTAAAGTACATTAGACAATAGGCCATTTCCAGTGAAAAACAATACCACAGCAGTATTTTCAAGATATCTTTTATTTTTTTGGGCTATGTTTTGTAAGGTTTTTGGTTTGGGTTTTGTTTTTTTTTTTTTTTTACCTGCTTCAGAATAGCTCTGGTTTTATTTCCATTGAGTCAGTCACTGAGGAAAAGGTAATCACTATAATCACAGCAAAGATTTCTGTTTGTCTAGGGCACTTAAGTGACTGGCATCACTGTAGTGTCTGAGCTGCTTCCAGGGAAGTGTTTCATGGAAGGTTTGATGTACACTAACTTTGTTTAATTGGTAATGCAAATCATTGTGTCTGTGACTTGCACAGTCATCTCAATGACTTCTACAATTAATAATCAGCTTTTATACTGAGAATACTTCCCAATCTGGGGTTATAAAGATGAAAAAGCTTTGAATTTTTAAAATAGTTGCTTGTCTCTCTTGCACTGTCATTTAAATACAGCATACAGTAATTGAAGTTTATTTCTTCGAAACAGATCCATTTGTATCGAGCAGGCAGCAACGAAAAAAAAGTGATTTATTAAATTATTATATCCTTGCACATATTTGGTAAGTGATGGACTTGCAAGCCCATCACAGAGATGCAACACATATGAGTGTGTTATACAAAGATATCTTCAGGTATTTGTGTACAAAACAGTTACTAGAATATAGATTTACACCATTGGCTCATCTGAGGTTTTGCCTTTGCAATAGGAGCATGGTCAGCTCAACAGACATAGAAATTATATACTTGTGTGAATCATAAACTTTTGTTTTATACAAAGATCTTTGTGTATGCAGATAATAATTTCTTTAGTGTATCTGCAGAAAAAAGATTATTTGCAAACACACAAGATATTTGGATTCAACTTATTCTAAAATGTATGGTTTTCCAAAATGGAGGTTTTACACTTTCCCTTCCAAACTTTTCCTTCCTTTAAGGACACGGCAAACACACTGACACATGGGGAACTCTGCTCAGCCTGGTCTGGCTGTCCTGACTTACCACATATATATGCTCAGGAGCCAGGACACTAAATAAACTGTGTTATCACTATCTTTCTCATTCTGGGAGCCCAATGGTATTTGTTCAGGATTGCTAAGCACCCTAAACATAAACATCAAAAGAAAACAATACATGTATCATCTGTCCATCTAAGCAGTCACATAAGTCCACAATACTGCATATGTTTCCACAGTCAAACCATGCCAATTCTTATTTGATTTCGCCTGCATGAACCTACTTATTTTTACCAATTGCCAAGAAAAAATATTTAAAATGAAAGTTGATGTTCTTTAATTTCATTTACAGTGTTTTGCCTAATAAGAGACTAATGGTGATATGATTACAAATCCTCTTGATCAGTTCCTAATAAATACATACATTCATTATGAGGAGGTGGCAGGGAGGAACTATCACTTAACTTTCTATAGTTTCATTGGTAAAAATGATCTTGGAAGCAGGAGACTATACTAATTTTTTCCTTTTGGATATTTTTTTTTTATCTAGAAGTCTGGAAGACATTTCTAAAATAGATCTATTTTCTTTTCATTCTGCAGAATAATGCATGAATGATTATAACATATGCTCTATCTCCATTTTTTTCAACCAGTGGAAAAGTGCCTGACACAATAATCACAACTTGTTGGGTTTTCAATCTGATGCTGTCCTATTTTATCATGGTAGTTAAATGTCCATTCTTGTTCCGCGTGATAAATGTTATGGCCATTTAACAGTACCGAAAAAGAGAGACATGTTAAACCAAATATTGCTTCAGATTGTGTCTTTTATTCTCCTTTATCATCATATCTTAATTTATAGTATAATCATCATTATCACAACTGTCAGCCTCATTTAACCTTCCCTGCTCTCCCATGATTCTCCGCTGTCAGGCCTGATTGCCTGCCTTCTGCTGACGGGCTGATAATGCCTGACTGATTAGCCCTCCCCGAGAAGAAGACAATGATATATAGAACTGCGCCGCTCGCTCTATATATTAATGAGGAGCTGGCAAAGCTTTGATAAGGCGGTGGAATAATCCATCAGCCAGAGAAGGAGCTTGTAAAACTGGTGGAACATTTCATGGGAAAAACACCTGGGAAGGATGTAATGACCCAGCAGCTAAATACCTCTCAGCCCTCCTTCCCCTCTTGTAATTAACATCAGATAGCTGCTGTGTGGATATCACCCGGGGCGTTATCAGTCCCCAAATCCCGTTTACCTTCTCCCTTTTTTGCACCCAGGGCTTTAGGGCCTTTACAACATATTTAGCAAGCAGGCAATTAATAGCTCATTTTCCTTGGTGTTAGGAACTGTTTATCTTCTGAACTAGCTCTTATCACAGACCGTTACCTATGAAAGGCGAGAGTCATCGGTGTTTTTGTGCTCTAGTTGTTACACTTACTCAGCAGAGGCCTGCTTCACCATTAGATACAAAGCTTCTGATGGCTACTTGAGTTTGAATGCACTGTTATTACAGGTATTATATGAAATTGCTTGTGTTATGTGAAGGGGATTATAGAGGTTTTGGATCAATAACTTCAGTGGATGTTGGGAGTGATTACAGTGCTCTGTCAATTTTTCCCATTTGGCTGTCAGTACTGATTTACAACACACCACCTCTTTTATTCACATCAAATCACTCATTTCATTGGTAAATTCTATATATCTCAATTTACTTTAAGTAGCTGATTTGTGTAAAATAAAATGACTTCCTCTCTTCTGTGTATGTGAGAGTGTGTGTACACGTATACACATAACAGATATAACCCTATAGAGCCATAAATGGCACAGATGTTTATGGAGCTCTTTGTCCTCTTGCAAAGGACAACATGCAATATCATACAGATCACTTAAATGAAAACAAATATGTATAGATGAAACATTTCTCCAATGGCCATTTTTTTTTGTCATGGTTTTGTCTTCCATTATACAAAGTGGTAGATCTGTTGAGGTACAATAGTTCAGAGGATGAAGCTGAAGTATTTTACACCTCTGGAAAACAAATTCACAAAATAACTTGAGGCTGTCTAGCACTGGATAAACAGTCCCCCAAACTGCTCCTGGCATTTCAGGCTTCCGACTTGAAGCTCAGTGCAGAAGGTCCATCCTGAAGGGAGCTCAAGACAAAGAGGTGGATAATACACAGGAAATCCACCTCCACTCAGGTTGGTTTTACAGTACTGATGAGAACTGATGGAATGCACTTCCTAAGAGGAAGCACTAGGCATTTTGTAAAGTAAAAGCCTTCCTACCCTGAAGGGAGTTGCATTTTTTTATTTTTTTTTAACTTTATTTTTTTTAGAAGATATCAGGCTTCCTGTGTCCAGGGAATTTTTTAAAAGTGATAAAGCTTAGTGAAAAAAATGAGAGCTCGGAGAAATAACCACTGATAAAGTAAGTTTGGCAAAAGGAGTGAGATGGAACATGATAAGATAGTCTGGTATATATGTACCTGTTGAAATTGTGCATTAGAAGAGCGAGGCATCATGTGCAATCCTTTTAACAAATGTCAGTGCAGTGCAGATACATGTTTCCAGTTATATGCTTGTGGAGCTCCTTTATTTCATGTTGTGAAATGTATCTGTTCCACTAATTTGGAATAAAAAACTATCAGTATTTTCTGTTGACCTTGACCTAAAAGGGGCCCTCTATTTTTTCTTAAAGTAATTAATAAGCAACTTATAGGAATGGCCTGTGAAAACGATCAAATTCTAAAAAATTATTCCAATCAAACAAGCCTTGAAGAGTTAAATTTATTAAAAAAAAAAAGATTTACAGAATTATTAATTCAGAGACTTTCTAAGTTTTAAACCCATTACACTGAACTAATAGATTATAGATTATGAATAAAATATATTTATTATAATTCTTGGAATAAAATGTCTTATTTATTTTTTCATTACTTCCACTAAAGTATACAGGTTAACTTTGTTAAATTTTCAACTCTCAATCCTTTTCCTTCACTGCAATATATTTCCTAGTACAGATTATAAATTTTAAAACATGCAAATACAGAATGATGCTTAAAAGCTAACAAGTAAAAGCTCTATAAACTTTTTTTGTATTTCCGAAAAGTCATATTACTCCAGGTAACATCATGTTATAGAATATGACTCTGAAGTAATAGATCTCTTAAGTTGCCTGTGTCTTGAGAGTCCCAAAATAAGTGCTTCCACAGGAGTATTTAGTGCTTTTACTAATATAAAACAAACCCACAGATTATATATTAAAATTATGCTAGTATTAAAAATTACCTGAGAATATAGGATAATGAAATAAACCCTCTTTCTCAAATCATTCAGTCACTGAAAACATTAAAAAAAAATAAACATGGGTCAAAACCATTATATCCTCTCATCTTTTGGAAGGCTGAGTTGATTGCAGCTAGAAGTAATGATCAACCAAAACTCAAAGCTCAAATCACAACTCAGTTGATAAGCCATTGATCCACAAAAATACGGACTGCTACTCGTATTGTATTGTTTCTGTAGATAAAGAGCAGTTTTGCCAATATATCTTGTGGGAAGAGCTGGTGTTTGGCAGGAGTAATGTTAGCAGTACTAACTCCTGCCTTGCACACAATTTGAATTATTTGTGCTTTAAAAGTTGCAGTCATATAACCTTGCTCTGAGGCTTAGAGAACTTAAGCTTGAGTTCTGTAAGGGCACATGTAACTATCTTTGTGGCAAAATAAGGCACAGGTGTAGGTAGCTTACCAAATCAAAGCTATTCTTTACATCGATTTTAGCTCTAAAACATTTGGAACTTGTGTGAAAAAATGAGAATACGTGCTCCATTTGAATAACTTGTTTAATAAAGGTTTACAATAGCCAAAGTAGAAATTTATGTATGGCTCCAAAAAAGTCATCACATTGTCTTGGCCAAAGAGTGTGTGTTGCCAAGTGTTCTACAAACATTGATGTATAAATGGAAAATTATAATCTTGAAGGTAGTGTAACAGTATATTGGAAAAAGATTACCAGTATACGTAACTACTCAATAGCTACTCCTTCAAGAAAAGCAGAGTAAACAGAAATTTATGAGAAAATTAATATTGCCCCCTATCATAAATTTATCAGCATTTGTTCACAGGTCTCAAAGTAGGTATGTAAAGCTAATCCTGCTTTCAGTACAAACCTGTGAAGAAAATTTAAATGGTAGGAGAAGAAGGACCTGAAACAGATGTATAATATCTTTGAAATGTATTTTATGACTCAAATCATTTTGCCTTGGTGCACACACTCATGGGTCATGCTCTTTTGCACATCAGAAGCACTTAGTTTTCTCTGTAGCACTGGCTTTTGCTCATTTACTCAGTCATGCTACGTCAGCTGGCAAGATGATAGTTTTGAGGAGAAAGGTGTTGGATATGGTGTGAGGGATGTACTGCTCTATGCCTGCTAGTTTTCCAGCCAAGACTCACCATTCTCCATGTCTCTGAATTGGAGCTGCTCCTGCCACCTGCACTGGCAAACAGAACAGACCTGTCTTCAGCTAAGTGAAACCCCACAATCATGGTCTTCTGTTTCATGATGAAAACTTAAGACTTTGTAGAAAGTTTCTCACCAGGGTTGCCTAAGGCTTGGGTAAAACCCTAAAATACGTACAACAGGGAATCAATTCTCAACAGCAGGCAAGGTCACACTCAAGGCTGATACACACGACTCCCCATAAATCCTTGAGAAGGCTTTGAAAAAGTAGTAATAAGTATTCCATCAGTTTTAATTCACGTGTATTTTTTGTAAATCTCTGTCATGTTTAAATATCATTCTTTTACATATGCTATGCAAATGAAAGGCAGATAAAGCATTGTTTTGATGAAAGCTTGAGAACCTCATACAGACATATAGCTCTAGCATTCAGGGGCTATGAAGAAGGAAAAAGAATTATGATGGTTGTGATGAAGTCGTCTGCCAGGCTGGGGCCATGGGCTAGGTGCTGGGAGGTGGTGAATTAAAAACTCTCAGGATAACATGAAAAAATTGACAAGTAACTTTAGCTTTGACTACCTGGATGGTTAATGGCATAGAAAAAAAATCCTTTAAAATGACAAATAAAAATTCAATAATTTCTTTTCCAGGAAGTATAGAAACTAAATGACACTTTAGTCCACACTATACTGAAACATATTTTAACCACTTTGATGTACTGATTCATGTAAGTAACACATTTGTTGACTGTCTAATGCCTCAGCAAGGCTTTATGTAATTTATTATGAGGCATAAAATGTTTAAAAGAAATTTGGTCTGAGGTTGGTTTTGGTTTATTTTGGTTTTGAGGGAGAGAAGGTGTAAGTCAGATGCTTATTTATGCAGTTTCCCTGAAACCAGGATAACTTTATGCGATTTTTTGCCTAAAGTAAAAAGATGGAAGAATGTTTTCAGGGTGTTTGGACAAATGATTCTGGGTATTCTTTGAGCTCAACTGTGATCAGTACCTAGGGAAAAAAAAGCTGTGAGCTACATGAGATCATCTTTCTGTGGAAGGATTTCTCCTACTGATCAGTTGCAGATGTGATTAAGTTGTCTACATTGGCTGACTTAGTTGCTTTAGTTGCTAAAGAAGCAATCTCCGTGTTTGAGATGGGTCTCCAGGCAGGCTCTCAGACTTTGGTCCAGAGCAGTATTGATCTTTACTATCTCCTGCATTACACCTGCTGGCACCTTTAAGGCTGTCTCAGACAAAGTGATTTTTCTCAAATGGTCCTAACTGTCTAGGTTTAGGCAACCGAAGCAAGTTTGCTAGATTGACAGCCAGAGCAATGGGTCTTCTAATCATAGTTTTGCTGCTAAATGCTGCTTAGTAACTTGCAATGGTTCTGAGCACTACCTGGATGTGTAAGGCTCCTTTTGACTTGAATAAACCTTCTGAAAAAAAGGCTCTACTTGCTAAAATTCCACTTCTGATTTCTTCTTCATATTGGATTTGGCAGATCTGGGGGCCTAAATATTTTTTTTCTCATGACACAGAGGAGGTAGCTGTAGATTGCAGAAGTCAAATGACTTGTCAAGTCCCACGTGGGCAGCAGGTTCAGGAGTTATGCTTCATGACATTCAAACCAGTGAAAGGCTCTGATTTCATAATTGCTAAATCATACTGCAGCATGCCACTTCATTTATGAGACTGTTGCAAAGATGTTTTATAAAACTTGTCTGCACTTATACAAGGTGAATATTACACATAGCTCATGGTGAAATACAATTTTACATGGATGTGTCTTCGTTGAAACTGAAACTATTATTTGCATTGCTCATCATGCTGTATCTCAAGAGACTTTTGCTACAGCCAAGAGATGACCTTAAAAGTGTGAGCCAATTCCCCCAACAGTATGAGGACAGTATACCTACTTAGTTGTGGGAGACATATAAAATGGAAAGCACAGAGCAGCTTGTCACTGTACTGAATCATTGTTGATATCCTTTTATGCAAGCAACAGTATTTTTATTTTTTTTTCTGTTTTCATCTCTGCACCTCTCAGACACCACACATTCATTTTAAAAGATGAAAACTGTACAGCCCAAAACTTCCTCACCATCACTCCCCACAAATCCCTGCACTCCCTGAAGTCAGAGAAGGTCAAGTACGTATGCTCCATGGCTTTTAATCCTACAAAAGAGGAGTAGGACTAGAAGGCTCTTAGAAGCTTTGCCACAGATCATCCTTGAGGGCTCTTCTGCACAGTCCTGAGCCAGTGTGAAAGGTTGGAAAACACAGACCTCTGCCTTTCACTTCACAAAAGTAAATTTAAAAGAAGATATATAAGATAGAGCTTATCCTGGGATGAGCATTCCAGGTACATACATACTGATTAAATGTGCTTGTAAGGCTTTTGCTCATTCACAGGAAATGAGTTTGTCATTCCAGCCATTCTCTGTGTCAGTATCTCTGAGAAAAAAACAATAAATCCTCCTCATTTACCTGTGTGTAATTTACCTGTGTTAGGTGACTGCTGTGAGACAGGTTAGTTTTACCCTACTGATGCTGTGTTGTTGCAACAATAATCCTGCTCAGTATGAGAGGAACCGCAGGTCCAGACCGCTGGTGTGTGCGCTTGGCTGAGGAGCCACTGGTGTGAGGCTACCATCTGAAGGCTTATGGCTGAGTGCCTCTAAGTCAGATCCAGCCTAGATGTAGTGATACCGCAGAGCTGCCAGCGCCTTGGTGAGCTTGCGATAGCGGTCACTGGAGATTGACCCGGGAAATGACAGTCTTGCTCAGAACATAGGAGAAGGAAAACTCCTATCTTCAAACCCAGGCTGATGGAGCTCGTCCAGCCTTGTATGGTCTGCCATCTAAGAGAAGGAGCCTCTTACAAAACCTATGACCTGCGGACTTTGCTGTCACCGTCCTAGCTTGCTAGGCCTGGCAATTAAACCTCAGGTGTAAAGGGTGGTTGGTGCCAGTTCTGCACACGCTGCACCTCACCTAAACAATCCCCTGCGCAGGCTGGAAGGGCTTGGCTCTCACTTGTCGATATGGACGGGTGAGGATCGAATTGGTAGGTGACAAGGTGCATGGGAAGCTGCAGATTCAACCTTGCATGTGGATGGACCAGCTCATGGGTAGCTCAAGATTACTCAGGAGACAGCCCTGGTTGGACACTTCCTGATTGCCTAAGCACCCTTTTCAACCAGATTTGCATATCCCACATGCTCTTGGTCATTGTGCTTGTAGTAAGCGTGGTTAAAGCCCTTCCCAAAATCTTGGCTCACGAAGCCAAGTAATCAATCAAGATGACCACATATTGTGGTTTCGGTTTCTGCATATCTTCTGAACTATGTGGTGTGTGAACTAGGACACATGAGTAGGCTTGCAGTTCAATCTGAACTGCTTTGCTCTACTTCAGAAATGCTTTTACCTCAGATGAATGTGTCTCAAGCATAGCTGGGGGTTTTGTCTCAGCCCTTTGCCATGAAGTTTTCACTTCTATGTGGGGTTAGGATCCTAGCACTCATGTTTAAATTATGGTCTTAGCTGTTACTCAGCCTCAATCTCAGCTTTCCCTCCTGTAAAATGTGAACATTATTTTTTTTCCTGCAGGCAAAATGCTGTGAAGGACTGCAGATTGCCAATCACCATGTGCACTGTTTGCAGTAAGGATCCTTGTCCCCCTCTACAGAAAGGGCAAAAGCAATAGTCTGCAGGTCTCTATATGTCTGGCCCTGCAAAGGAGGAGCATGAGGCAATTGGCAGATGTACTTTATGCAGTGCTCTGCAGGCAAATCCCCATCTGAGACCAGACAGGATTCCCACAAAAGATGGGGCTTCCCACAGCGTTAACCTTAGGTAATTGATTTGCAGGGGAGCTACAGGAACATCATTCCTGGGCATAGGAATGGGAAATGAAAGCTAGCAGGTCAGAGCTTGACCCCCATTTTACCTACCACCCCAGGTGAAGAGAAGGCTGATTTTCTGGTTCACAAGAGTGTCCCCCCCCTATGAGGGACCTGACAAGAGGCATGAATCTCAAATACCCCACCCAATGCCACTCTGATGGGCTCTGCTGAATGTGGCTGTGAGAGAGAGGTTGCAGTTAGAGCATTCACTGGGATATGGAGTGTCAGTACAATGACCTCTTAAGAAAGGCTAGTGCAAACATGGTGATAAAATCTTCCTGTGCCAAGAGCTTGCTGTGTTTAGCTCAGTGATTGCATATGGCTGTTTGTCAGAAATCCACTGTCCTCCATTTTACCCAATTTTTTCTTCCCCAGATATGAATATGCAAGATAAATATTTTGTCATGTGTAATTTCCAGTTCTTTGGAAACAGGAAGATATCTGAGGCAGCAGAAAGGGTGGGGACAGATTTGGCCAAAAGTTTTGCATGCACCCACTAACTCTGGGAGCACTGTGCAGAACCAGGTTAAATAGCAGGAACCATTTTCAGCACAAACATCCATATTTTCAGCACAAACATCCATAAGTTCCTTTGATCAGTCACTATAGCAAATCCAGAAGAAGTCAACTTCCTTCTGATTCCAGCTATTTCAGAGACATACATTTCTCCCCTTCTCCTCATAACATCTGTCGTCCGAAAATTGAGGAAAAAAGGTGTTTAATATATTTTGTTGCTTAGCATGGGAACACTTGGTCACCAGTTGCACACCTGGTATCAGGAATTGGTACTTGCCTTTTCTAGCAGTGATGTTCATGTCAAAGAGTGGCCACAGAAAACCTTATGTTTACCACTTTAATACTATGCCTGTACATTTAAATGAACATTCCCTAATGAAATGCACAAATCTGATTAATCTGAGATCAGTCCAGTATTCTGCTCCTGCACTTAATTCATGGATGAACAGATAGTTTTGTTTTTTAAATGCCACAGGTATTTTCCTCTCTGTTAGCAAATACCAATAGATCTTAATATAGTTGCTCTGTTCTGTGGTGTTTTAATTTGAACTCTCTTCTGATAGGACAAAGTTACTATTTTTTTAAACATGGTAATCTATGTGGGTGAAAACAGCAATGGGGAATTTCTATGTGACACATTTAATAGTTCAAATGAAAAATAATTGAATACTTTGCAGCTCAAAAGTGGTTTATCACCATGGGTATTGCAGTGTTTAGAGTTACTTAGTTTGACCATGTTAAAGCAAGAATAGATTGTACAGTTGTGAAGCATATTATTCATGGTCTATTTAGTCTGATGTTTCTTCCAGAGAAAACCCCTTTTTATTCGGAGTAGAAAGCTCAAACCAAAATATGTAGGGATGGTAAAAGCTTGCCATAATAAGCCCTTATCTAAGACGAAAACATTACTATTTCGAAAAACAAGTTAATTCAGGAGCCTGCCTGAACTTACTGATTCCAAGTGAAAGTGACCCTTACTACCATCTCAGCTGTTAAACATTTTACAGCTCAGCCTTCTATCTTTCTCTTGTAGCTATTGCCAATCTTCTGTAATCAACTTCATGCAAATGATCACTGAATTTTATATTTCATTATCATGATGATAATAAGCTTTCAGGTCAGGATCATTTTTTTTGACTTTGCTATCTAAGGCCTCTCAGTCCCCATGAAGGTTTTTTAATGTCACATAAAAAAACTATGACTTTAAGGTACCATCCTGTAATCTCTATTTACAATTATTTTAATATCCATCACTCTAAGCAATGTCAGAATCCTCACCTTAAAATAAATCCCCCTGGAGGATAACTTCAAAAACTGATGCCTTTTGTACTGTGAGGGTCACAGGTTTGAGAGACTGTGTTCCTTGAAACAGCACTGAAGATGCCTAATCCATTTTCTAGTCCTGTAATAATCAGATTAAAATTCAAACATACCAAGCCTGAACTTCCCACATGTAGGCAAGCACACAAACGCCTCACAGCTACAATGCAACCAGCTGATTAGAAGCTGCTTTTATTTCTTTTATTGGAAGTTTTGCTCAATTTTAACCCTGAGATTTGCTTTATAGAGAAGTGTCTGCATACTGCCTTCCTTTTGTCTCAACCAGAGGGTTTAATAGCTAAGGTAACTGAAAAGGACTAGCACCAGAAAGGCTTTGGTTACCAGAGTAACCGTAAAAACAGACCCCAGTCTCCATGGCAAAGAGAAAAGCTATTTGCTGCAGCCTTTTCAGACCTTGAACAGACACTGACAGTTTTCCTATAATCAGTGCAGATTATTTGTAGCAACTAACTGTATTATAATGTTAACTATAGGAGGTCTTTGAAAATATGCAGCGCAAAAAAAAAGAAATAAATATAAGGATTTTTTTTTTCTGGGTTAGGTGTGACTATATTATACATTTAGAAATGGTAACATAAATCAATCTAACGTATTCCAATGCAACCACCTCCTTCTAAAGGTTTTTCTTTCCTTTTGTTTTTCTTTTATTTTTCTTCAGGAAATCTGTATCTTTTGGGGTGTTTAAATACATAACATCCTGGTGAAGAAGTTCTTCATGCTAAATGTATATGCTATAGTTTTATTGCATGCTGCAATAAGACATGTATGTTTTGCCAAATACTACACATCAGTAATGCTTTATCTCATCTGAATTACTTGATAGCTGATTCTTCCTGGTGTCTGTTTCAGTCTATGTTCAAATTGCACAATATATATTTTTAAAAAGATCTCTATAGTTTATGGGTCTACAAACCCTGCAATACAATTACCTAAATTACCAGTGCACATTGTAAGTGCTCCTTGTGGCTAATCACTCTGTCCTCAGTGAATTGCCTGACTTGCAGGGCCTTATTCTCTGTAACTGCAGTGTTGTCCCTGTCCTCCAAACCAATGTCTGTGAGAAGACTCATTAATATCAAAATGAGTTATGATGAAACTTAAGACTTTACCATTTTTAACTATATCTATTTAAATAGCTGACGATTGCCTTGCGAAGAGATATGCCACATTGTATTTCCCAGGTACCTTAGTTTCAAAAGAAAAATTTAATTGAGCACTCATTCTGCATTTTAATGAGTGAGGTAAAAACATAATGAATAGAGCAAGCAGCTACTTAGGAAAATAGTTCTTCTAAAATGTGCATATGCATATATAAAATCATGCCATAAACATGCACAGCAACTGCAGTGTAGGAGTGGTAGGGTGCATCCTTAAAAAATTACTTGACCTCATCTATTCTGGATTTTATTAGCAACATAAACTTTAAATACATATTTTAAAAAGTTGCCATTAAAATATGCAGTATTTGCAACATATGTAACCATACATATTTGTTTACATTTCACAGATACCAAGTTAAATTGACATATACAAAATATCCAAAAACCTAGAAAATTCAAAATCCTCCAAACTACTTAATAAAATTAGACAAAAACTGTACTTCAAATAAAAATGCAAACAAAAATCAATGCTTTTATTTGAAATAAAGAAAATAACTCTTAATTAAGTTAAGCTTATTTTTCACTGTCTGTATCTGTGTTTTAAAGAAACAAAGAATTGTCTAAATAATAAAATGAAAGATATTGCCAGATATCAAATCATATCAAAAGGAAAGAAAGCTTTCAACCCCTTGTATAATAATTTTGCTTTAAAGGAAACTGAGGCAAAGATTTTTTGCTTAAAGCCACAGCAGCTTAAGCATCAAATCTAAGGAAATAACAGCACACCATGACACCCACACCAGGACCCAGAATATGATTCCTCACCTTTCTTGTAAAAAATCATGTTTTTAAAGTATTTTCTGTGTTTTGATGCTGAAATTAAAGGCACAAAGCTCTGTGAGTTCAAGTAGACTCATCAGTTGAAATGAGTGATGGAACATTACTGGTGGAAGGGTTGAAGCACTTCCTCTTGGAATCAGGATATATATTTTTAACTGTAGGCATTTTCATTCAAATGAGAACAAGAAACCTTCACTGAGGGATAAGAAGCCGAGCTTACTGGAGGAAAAGCTAGAGCAGTGAGATCATAATCTGTTTCATCAGTTTGTCTTAATAATAGCATCTTGGCATGATAGAGAAAAAAACCAGAAAACCAAACTACCAAACCCAACCCAACCCAACCTCATTGTCTTCTTAAAATCGACTTAATTAACTCTTCTGCAAAAATCTTATCAAGTGTGGTTAAAATAGAAACAGATTAATGACGCTTAAAGCCAGAAGAAGCAGAGACAGAAAGTATTAGCTATTCTAAAATGACAGGTAATTAGGTTGGAAGATGATGGAAGAAAGAACATTAAGTAAAGGTCCCCAGAACAGGCAAAAGTTAGGGTCTTACTACTTAAGACCTTGGAAGACATGCACTTGCACTAGCTCCCACAAAACCTTTTAGATGTTCTAGATTGCTATCTCTCCCTAGTGCCAAAACTCTTCTTAGAGCTCTTTTAAATTCCATAATTTAAAATTTAACAGCCTGAGGCAGGCTGTTACAGCAATCTCAAGCCATTTGAACTTCAACTCCATATTCCAATGAATAGCTGTAGCCAGAAATATCCACACAGAAGACCCAACAGACAGCGAGGTAGGCTGGTTTGCCTGTGGGAGAATGGCAAAGCAGACATTCAAAACAGAATTTCCTACAGTTCAACTAATTGCCTGGATTATGAGACTATTGGCTGCTCTGAAGTCTTTCTTTTCTGCCTTATTCATCCTGCTTGGATTGGGACTTATGGGGATTTCATGAAGTTTTGAGATATTCTGTGCCAAGTCTCAAAACTAGTAAGGAACATCACCTTCAGTTTTACTAGAGGAAACTTCGCGCTGCACCAGTTCACTCTGATTCCTAGGATACAGGAAAATGTCTTCTGACTAGTAAGGTGAAACAAAAAACTTTTGACCGGAGGTAGTATTTTAAATTGGTCCTCCAGAACATGAAAAAGTAGACATACTTCACTAGGTAGCCTTTTCTATATGGATTATGGCTTTTTTATGCTACATACTGAAATAAGTCTCTTGCAGAGAGAGACATAAATGTAAAAACAAGTCCATAACAGATAAAATATAATGTTGAATTCTAAGTATAGTGACTAGCATTCCTGATGCCCTTATATATTTAAAATTGCCATTCAGTTGCATTGAATGTAATTCATGCTATTTTTCCAAAGTATAATCCCACAAGGGTTTTGACCAAACAAAAATGCTCTAATGACTGCAAATGGTTCAAATATTCTGTCCAGTGAGTTGAAGTTAAGTGATAAAAGTTTCCATGTTAAAAGAAATAATAAGTGGAATTTCACACATATTATAGTAATCGTGAAGCATCCAATTTACATAGAAATAATGTAAAAGAATTCTGACCATGATGGTTTAAGTGAATCATTACATGCATCGCTGATACATTTAGAAAACTGCAGCATGCCAGGTATGTTTCTTTTAGCATAATAAGTCTTGTAATGGAGCCTTTAAAAGCCTTAAATGTATGGTTAGATTAACCTTTCTGTTTGGATTAAAAAAAATAAGAAGAGAAAGAAGAAGAAGAAAACAGATAATCATTAAATAGCCAATTAAACCAACATTCATTTCCCTTTCCAAGTTAGTATAGTTTTTTTCAACTGTCCGTCTCTCCAAGAAACATTATGCTATTTACACTGTGCTCACATTTAAATAGCTTTGCTGCACTAATGTATTTTAGTTCCATAGGAGTTTACTCCTCCTCTCTGGATCAGTTACAGTTCAGAGCAGTACTGAGGTACCCAATCTCAGGTGGCATTCCCAGGTAGCTGTTTTGAACTGATTGATACTAGAATACAGCTGTGGGATCTAAGGAATCAGACTTCAGGAGAAGAAAGCTCTTCACCTTATACAAATTACACCACCCGTGCCACAGGCAAATGAGAGCGAAAAAAGTAAGTTGTTGTGAGTTCATCTTCAGGTGTTTTGGCATCTTCAGGTGCCAAAACAAATCTTCAACAAAATGCATGGGAAAATGCCTTACCTGAGAAGAGCTACAATTTGTCAATTGCACTGTATATGTTTGCAGTTTTAAAAAAATTATTAACCCTGTTCTTGTGTTTTCAACACCTTTTTTTTTTTTTTCATTTTAGACTCTACCTTAGTAAGGGTTTTTTTAAGAAAGAGATTTTTTTTTTTTTTTGTGATATGAAAGGTCTGCTGAAAACACCGATTGAAACAAAACAATCAATTCCATATCCCAAAGAAGTGCATTTTCATCCTCACCACTTCAGAGTTCAGAAAAACATCTTAAATTGCATTTGAAGAAATTTGACCATCACATTGGCAGTCCCTGAAAATCAGACCACTCTGCCAGGCTGTTTCACCCCTATTTGGGTTTTTTTCTTGTGTGGTCTGTGATTATCACACCATTTGTCTTTTCTACTTCCTTCAGACCTCAAGGGAATGCAACATAATACGGATCCCAGAAACAGATTTGGGTTGAATTTGATTCTTTCCAATAGAGAGTTCACACAGCTGAAGAGGGTCACAGAATCAATATGCTCAAAAAAACACGAGCATTTCAGAGAAAAACTCAGTCACGATACAAGAGGGAAAAGCAGCTGTTCTCCCCTCTTCACCTTCACCCTTCCACTGTTGCTGCTGCCCTCCTCATTTCCCATATCATTCCCTTTTGGAAGCTGCTTTCAATTCTCATTTTTTGTGTACCCCTCCTCCTGCAGCTAGCCCTCTCCTTCTCTGGCTTCTGCTCTTTCCCGATGCTGGCTTCTTCTGCTGCCTCCACCACAAAGCTTGTGTAGTTCTGCATGCAAATTCACAGGCATGAGATCACATAGACTTCAGCTTTAAAAGACTGTTCCATTCACTGAAAAAAATCCCCAGTCTGACTGCTTTCCATGATACCTCCTCCTTTTAAGAGCTAAATGTTGAGCATGATGGAGAGGCAATATAAATGGACATTAATTATAGCAAATCCAAGACCCTGAAAGGTGGATGATTTTAAGTATTTACAAACAAATACAGAAAAAAAACCCCAAACCAAAACAAAAACTTTTAACAGATAAGTCTACAAGTGAAACAGTCCAAAGTTGTTTACTTGTGTTTTCACTCCAAGACTGTGGGTATAAAGCAGTGATACCTCTTCCAAATTACTCCTAGAGTAAATAAAACCTAAAAAATGATAGACAGTTCTGTGAGATTCTTTTTTTAGCTTTCATTAACAGTAGCAATATTCATGTAACCTCTGTTGTACAGGGGGTTTTTGGTTAGTGATGTAATTCAGATAAATTCCCACTGAATATGCTCTACATAGTAAGGTACAATCACAGCAGCCTTTTTTGTATCCCTCTACTTTCGTGAATCATCATGTTGAACTTGCCATTTGTCTGCTTCAAAATAGGTGTGGAGGAGAACAAAACAAAACAATATACAGGTTTGAACACTTCTAGTTGCAGAACTGCACTGCCATGTATATTTTACAGCATGGAATTACAACCAGAGCTTCTCCTCCTGGAGTCAAGATACAATTGACAAATGTAGACCCCCTGTGAGATCCAGCTTCACTTCCAGATGCCATTCCATGAGGGCACAGATCACCTGCAGAAGCCTAGTTACATCTGACAGCCTACTGCAAATATCTTGGCTTAGCTAAGGCACTTGCAATACATAATGCTGGGTAGCTATATCCATCCTCATAAAATATAAATTTCCACAATATTTCAGATTTCAAATTTCCACAGCAAAAGAACATTTATAGCCATCTTGCTTGCAAAGAAATCTAGAAAATATGTATTGTGTGTAACCAGTACTGGTTGAAACTGCTGAGATCCATGAGCATCTCAGAAATATTCATAGACTAATTCATTATTAATGTGAATGGAGGTTTTGTGGCACCTGGATTTAGATGCTTAGCAAAGCTTTAAAGGGGTACTACTTTCCTCATCTTGCCTATGCATAGAATGATACCTGTGGTGACGGTAAACTGATGTGGGCCAGTGTCAGTCTTTTTACAGGGACTATGCAATGGCATCAGGATGATCAAGTTTCTAACTTGGCCAGTTAAATTCAGTGCATAACTGTGAGTGGCCTGAACAACATAATTGTCAGCCCCTACATACCCACAATGTAAGGTCTGCAGGGAGAAGAAGGCATTTGAGGCAATCAGCCCATCAATGTATAAATTAATACTTTGAATGCTGATGATTCAGACTCTTTTTGAATCTGAGAAGGCCTCTACTGCTTCTATGGATAGAGAAATATTCCTATCAATTAATCTGCAGGAGCAAGACAGTGGGAGATGCTCTTGGTGTGCAGGAAGAGGAAAGGGCCAGCACAGAACCTCAGAGCTCTGGGCTGTTACAAGCTACTCCTTAATCAGAGGGTGGTCACTGCCAGCTATAGTATGAAATAGCTACCAAGGAATGACAACACTTCTCATTTCTGTAATTTATCACATATATGCCACAGCAGTTCCAAAGACTATACCAGAGATTATTTCAGAAAACAAAGAGATCTTTTCCTCATGTTCCTTTCATTCTTAAGAGGGTACGAATCTGACAAAAATTAGTCTTCTGGATTCTAAATAAGAATACCAAATGCTATCTACAGAAGTAAAAGTTTTAAAGGTTGTACATGAACAATTGCAAATGACCCAACGGAAAGGAAGGGCTTGAATGCTGCTCTACTCTACAGTGGCCATTTCTTAATCTTTGGTCCAATGAAGGGCTCTAGCACTGACTAAGCATATAAATAGTTTTACTGATTTGCAAACCATTACTAGTGTACTTCATGCTAAGTACATGTTTGTATCAATGTCCTGTAAGATGTGAAGGTGCCAAGAGTAATTCCTACTGTTTTCTGTCAATTGTTGAAAGATTAACAGAAGATTGAAAAAACTTTTCTTTCAGACACTCTGCCTGGTGGCTGAGAGGTTCTTGTAACCTTGTGAGCTAAGTGAGGGAAATTCAGGAACATGTTCCACAGTGAAAATGTCAACATATCAGAAGAAAACCTATTTTAAGAGAACACAATAGACTCTACCTATACTGAGTACTTAGCACACAAAAATATGGCATTAAAAACTATCCTTCACTGAGAAACTAAAAATGCCTTAATTCTTCTTGGTGTCTTACTTTGCACATTCTCTGCCATGAAAGACTACCTGTGTTAACCAATGTAAAAATTCTATTGAAAAGCTGTGAGGAAACTTATATACTGAAAAAGAAGTTATATTGCAAAAGGAATATGTTTTATAGGTGTATGTAGAACATATTTTTCCCATAATTTAAATAGCCGATGATACAGCTTAGAAGAATAGAATTTTTTTTTCTGTCACTAGACCTAGGGGAACATCAGCTTTCAACAGACACCAGCAGGTACCTCATTTAAAATTCTGTGAGGTGTGGATACATGTAAGCCTGAGGAACCAAAATACAGTAGTCAGCACTGCCAGAAAGCACAAAAGTGTTTCATCAGAACATACTGTTTAATCATATGCTTTGATAGAAAGTCATAGAAAAGTTTCATTCTATTAAGGATTTAATGCTTCATTCTTATCTAAGCAAAATATTTCAAGAAATGCCTTAAATGTCTCAAAAACGTTTTCAGAAGGAAATTTTGGCATTTTTCTAATTTTCTGTGAAAGGAAATCTTAGCAAGAAGAATGTTTCCTATGAAAAAAAAAGCAACAAGAAGTTCTGGCCAGTTGGAAAAATTACTTGGAAGTGACACAGAACAACACTCTATGCAAGTCAATACAGCAATATTAATTCTAAGCCCCTTCGATTCAGATGCTAAATCAAATTTTTTTTCAAAAATACCCAAACTGACTATTTTCTTCCTCATATTCCTATGAAACATACATTTTTAAATGGCACTTTTACAATTCTTGCAGAAAGCTCAGTTCCCCAACTTCACTGACACCATGGTGGAGAAGAAATGTCCGTGTTCTGTGGTACTTAAGGGATTGCACAAGATATCCCTTCCTAATTCCCATGGTGATGGCAATGGTCACTGTCTTACAAATTTACTGGTTTTGATCAAAACTGATCCCCAAAACAGCTCAAAAAAAGCAGATATTAATTGGAAGCCATTGCCCCTAAATGCATTAATTTGATCTCCTGCAGTCATCTGAGACAATGGGTCCAGCAGGTGATGGTTGAAGGGAAAAGTGGCAAGGAGACACAACAGCTGAGAACAGAAAACAGTGATTCTCCCTGAAATTTTCCAGCAAGGAAACCATACTCAAGTTAGAGATGTAGGAAGAAATTTATCCTACTTTTAGACCAAAAAATTAACAATTTCTTTTTTTTTTTTTCTGTGTGTTGACTGTCAAATCTCACAATTTACTTCAGTAACGACAAAAATCTTGTCGGCCTGGTGCATGATGCAATCAAAAAGAAGGGAAGGATCACACAAACAGTGTTTTTGAGAAGACTTTGGAGTACGTCTGCATCTACAAATTTGCCTTGTCTTGCTCTCAGCTGGCTGGATATGAACAACCTCTAGCCCATGGCTTGTACAGCTATGCAAGCATGGCACTGTGCCCAGGGTGATAAACTCCTCTAGGAACATGGCAGCTTGCAAAACAGATAGGTAAACATATATATATATGCATCTGTCCACACGAATATGCATTTAAAAATCTGTGCATGACCTATAAGAAAGATTTTGTTCAGTTTACACAAACACACATGTCCCTGTATGCATGCAGAATGGATAGAATATTTGCGTTCAGATATGTGAACATCAGTGAATGCAGCAAACCCCCATTATATTCTACCATCAACAAAATTTTAAAATTATAATCAGGGAGGAAAAAATAATTTAGTTAATTTTAATTTTACCATTAAAATATCAGGCAAAGAATATGAATACTTATGCCAAAATCTTATCAATAATATCTTTTGGATTGAGAGAGATTACTGGAAAATACTACAAAAGAGATATTATATGGTGCAATGAGCGCGGTTGTTACAGCACTGGGAGGACAGTGGGTGGTGGCAATTCCAGCAGACTTAGCGGCAGCAGAGGAAGATATATTAGAGAATGCCAGACTCACTCACAGCCAATTAGTAGCATGGAACTGAGGAGAGCACAGCAAGAAGACCTAATAATAAGCATTCTTAAATGTAAGAAACTGATGCATAGGATGTATTAAAGTCAAGGGCCATGATTTTTTAGGAAGCCAATTGTGGCTTACCATCTATTTAGTGTAGCTTTTCCTGCCAACTGAAGCAATGTTCATTATGTGAGATTAATACTATGTGTGTTTGAACTCAAATGTGTTCTCCATGCTACTTTTTCTTATTATGATGCATGTACCTTTTAAGCTAATCAGTAAAAAAAATAAAAAGACGATGTTGTTTTGTGATTTTTTTTCTATTTTTTACTATAATGAAAGCTCATTTCACTCGGAAATGATAATTAGAAAACCCTATCAGTGTAAGTCATGACCATCCACAATAGAATCTAGTAATAAGCAAAGTTCTTAATTCTGGAAAAATAGACTGATGATTCGATGAAAATTGAAAGAGAATTCATCTTTCATGTAGATTTAATTTCATTCCCAGTGCAACTTCTTGCATGAAAATCCAAATTCTTATCTGGAAATGGATCAAATTCCAAACAAATAAGTCTGATGTTCTTTGTAAGAGTAATGGAAAACATTAAGGTTAGCCATTTTTGAAACATAGCATTACTTTCAAGCTAAAAATAACAATAACTCTGAACAAGCAGCTTCTGACAAGTCAAGTGTATTTGCAACTTGCATTGAGTTGATAGTTTCCATCCAACAAAAACAAAAATCAGAAATTTCAAAATTATTTGCTACAACATTTCTAAAACATTTCACTTTTTCAGGTCAGATTCACAAGTGATTTTATGGTTTCATTCATAAAACTGACAGTTCTGCAAAAGTTAGTACTAGCTCATTTTTATGCCAGTATAGCTTCAATTTGCAAAAGGCAATTTCAGGTTGCACAGTTCACTGGATCTTTTCTATTTATACTGATAGATGCCAAGAGAAGCTGGCTAAAAATGATCTCTTTAAAAATTGGGATTAATGCATACACTCAATTTGTGTGACCCAGCCTATTATTTCATTGTGATTTTTTAAACTTCTTTTAGGTGACCATTTCATTTCAAAAACTTGGAATCATAGAAAGCAAAGACCAGACATCATGATAGTGAAAGTAATTTACTTATAAATTACCTAGGAAAAATGAGAAAAAAACCCCAGCTGAGTAAATTCTACAGTTTTGCTCCTGGTAACTATATGAAATTGTTGGTCAAAAGAGAAGTACACCTCTAAGTGCATTTATTTTTGAAGGAAAAATTGGGCAAAAGCCTGACAAAGAAAAAGAAGTCAGAAAAGGAATATTATTGTTCTTCTACTGTTGAGATCTCTTTATAACTATAACTTTGAGTCCTTAGTCATTGTTATCAACTTAATGTCCTGAAGTTTATTACTTTATTCAAAGCCAAAAAGTGACCCAAACTTCAGTAGTGACCTTCTAGCAAAGACATACAGTTATTTTAGTCAATGGTAGCCAGCTTAAACACATATTCATGATGAGAAATCCCATTAGCAGATGTCCCAGCTGAGTAGGAAGACATCTGTGAACCAGAGGAGTGCCTTATTTAATTGTTGACAGCACAGGTACTCCTGGTTACTAAATGCTAACTTTTTGCAATTGTTACAAGTTAATGCAGCTCATAACAATACTTTTCTTAGCTCAAAAAAAGTATCTGGCAACTGTTCCTCTGTAGTGCAAAAAAACACCATCATGTAGACAAGAACTCTTGTTACCCTAGCTGCGTGACTCTATCCAGCTGTCTGGTCATTGTCACTGCCTGCTTGAGTCCTGGGCAATTTACAACTGAACTTCTGATTTCTTTATGCTTACACAAGTCTTACATAGGACCTTTTTATAGACAATATTGTTTAGAATTATAAGATAAAACCCAAAAGGAAAGTAAACCCCCCAAACAGTGCTACTCTATAAATCCAAAGCTGTTAAGAAAAGAGGGCCATTGGTCATCTTAATGTAACTGAAATACCTAAATCGTTCTTCCTTGCCCCGTGTGAGTAAAACCTTCCAAACTCAGCATGTTCAAGTAATACAGTTATGAAGGTTAGGTAAATATCTAATTCAATAAAGGTAGGTCATTAAGAGGATTAAATGATAAGACATGGTTCTGTACCTTCGTCACATTGGGTAGGATATATTTCCAAGAAATCTCACAATTCCATTAACCTGTGAAAAGAAGCAAATCTGGCACAGTCTGTACTAATGAAGGGGGGGGGGGGGAAATCACTGCTGAGGTGAAGAAAAACTTCTAAAAGGCTAAGAAATGGCAACTGACTCATGATAAAAAATTACTACTGTTGTGAAAAAAACAATCCTCTAATGGCCACCATTTTACTGCTTGATATTGCTTATGTGTATTTTTGTAAACAGATGTAATACGAAACTAGTACAACACCATCAAAGGAAGGGCAAAGAATAAATTACATGTCATCTGTGAATATAATCTACTATGCTTTCCTTTCTAGGTACATTTATATGTCACAATAGGTGCATATGATATGATTCCTCCTGTTCCTGAAATAATACCTTTATTTCTGTAAAAGTGGGATAGAAACTGAGGACTGCACTAGCTTATGCATACTCTGTCCTCTGACATGAGCAAATCATACACCTTCTGATGTACCAGTAATAGTAGGCATGAATTAATGAGTTATATTAATACAGCTCACTAATTTTACAGGGGTGCACTTTCAGTGTGTTCTAAAGGAATCAGAAAACTTTGGCAAATAGTCCTCTTTTCTGGGGAGGGGAAAAAGAGAATT
Organism: Melopsittacus undulatus; assembly: GCF_012275295.1. Taxonomy (NCBI): domain Eukaryota; kingdom Metazoa; phylum Chordata; class Aves; order Psittaciformes; family Psittaculidae; genus Melopsittacus; species Melopsittacus undulatus. The sequence goes on along the minus strand of NC_047528.1, from coordinate 59,404,208 downwards.
GGCACCTGCAGATGAGCAGTCAGAGATCCTGCTCTTCTCCCTCAGAGGGGAACTGGTCAAAACTGGCAATGACGGAGAGAGTGACAGGAAGAGAAGAGGGTTTTATAATACATTCTATTTCTATTGCTCTCTTTCATTAAACTGTCTTTTGTGAGCTTTCTGTCACCTAAACTTCTTTCGCTAATAACAAGAAGAAATGTTATAAGGAGTGCCGATTAATAAATATTTGATGTAGCATTACACTTTACCAGTAATACAATGCTGAGCACCAGCTGTGCGACATCCAAGACTTCCCAGATCCATTTGTCACTTCTTAAGTTTCTAAGGAAGAGTAAAGCAAAGCTTACTGGACTTCTACCCACTGACAAAGCACATGGAAAATCATAACAACCCTTTTTGAGACTTACTTGTGTTATCCCAATCTAGGCCAACTGTGGAAACATTCTTAACTCGGAAAAAAATATCTGTTTGATACAGGTATAGTATTCCCGGTAACTTTGAAGACAATTCAACAAACATCTCATCACACACATTTAATTTCAGAACTATTTTGCAGCATACAGCTCCACCTGTTGAAAAGGTTTTAAGAAAATAATCTCTACTCTTACATTTTCTTTTTCACCTTGCTGTTTCTGAGAACTTCAAAATAGAAACGCTCAAGAAAAGATGTTTCAAGGTCTCTTTAGCAACTGAAAAATCAATAAGTTCTGACAACTCAAAGACAAATAATAAGAGAATAAGAGACAGCATACAGCCAACGTCATATAAGTCAAAAGGAATTGCCCTCCAGTCAATGTTTCATGTGTTTCTGACAATATTTTAGAAATAGTCTTCTCAGATCTTACTTTGGGAAAGAGTTTTATTTGAAGCACCCTAAAGACGTATATCAGAGAAAGCATGAACTTCGCCTTTGTTAGAGAGGAGTTCCTATTTTTCAACACAATCAAGCAATGAAGCAGGCATAACAGGTGTTACCTTTGCTTTGAAGTGCCCATGCTTTCATTACAGAATGACAATGCTAATTGTCTCATGAACTGTAAAACATGTAACAATTCAATTCGTTACAAAATTTTGGAAGAAACTTAAACCAAATATATCCCAACTCACTATTAAACAGAAAATATCCCTAGTCACCTCAGAAGACATAAAAATACTGTGGGCCAAATACACTGAATTATAGTAGTACTAATAAAGAAAATGTCACCTGAAGTTGATGGAGTAAAGGAGAAAGAAGCACAGATTTCTGACAGTGTTTTAAATATGACACCAAACTGAAGGAATAATTAGGAATATCCTGCTCATATTGTTTCTACCCATGACTCTCAAAAACATTACTCAGTAACTGATGCGTATAATTATGTTTTTCTACCATCTCTCCTAGATAACCTGCTGGTATGTAGGATCCATATGCCTCTTTCAGTTATCCAATTATAAGAGCTCTGACCAGGTTCTGGTGGCAAAAGCTTCCAGTACCTTCAGCTGAAAAAAGTATTACAGAGAGTGTTGTAGGGCCTGGCTGTCATGTGCCAAATATCAGTAAGGCCACAGATAGGTCATAGTATAAAACCATCTTAAAATAAAATATATACATAGACTTAACTATATATTTCAAAGATTTTTTTTTAGCTTTTCCAAATACCATAAACAAACAAAACCAAAAAAGTAAAAAATTCAAATTAAGTAGTTGAGCGCAATATCACATTGTATCAGAGATACATTGTATCATTCTCAGAAGACTTTGCAGATGTCCAGAAGCATGTTGTCTAATCATTACCATATTAAGGTCAGGGGGAGGGAGTGTAATGGGGGATTGATTGCCTCAAATTTATTGCATTTTCCACTTCCTTAAAAAGAAGCTTATAAGAGGTAATTAAAAACTTAAAATGCTTTAATTACGTCCATCATTCTGATAATTATGAAAAAAAAAATCTGAACTGCAAAGACAAGGAAATTTCATAATTACTTTTACTGAAATATCTAAAAGTCAGTAAAATAAGCAAATTGCACTGTGTACAGCAATCCCATGAAAGCTGTTGGAAGCTGCAAAAATGGCCCATAGGCTTGTTTGACTCCTTGTTCAGAGGAAGATTCATGTTACTAGATATGATAAGCTTTTTGACCTGTCTCACTTCTATTTGCAAGGCTGATTTATGAGAGGCTGAAGGATACACAGAAAGAATATTGCATTGTGAAAACAAGCTTGTATGTGGCAGAGGTGAATTTGGAAGCAAAAGGAATGAAGTGTTGGCCAGTAAGTCTTTAAAGTGTGATCAGCTTTACACCAATGTAAACTTTTCATAAAAAGGCGCATTTAGCCTGGGCTAAATTTGTCTAAATATCCACATGAAAACCCACACAATATACTTACATTTAATTTACATTTGTAGTTATATTCATATAAATTAATATTACTATATTTAACATTAAAATATACTTGTGTGCTGTTTTATGGAAATTACGGCAGGTAACATGCACCACCTCTGTAGACTGGTCCCACTAGGGTGGACTGCTGACGTGCTGGTTCTTGATGCCCTGTGCCCAAGGGCTTCCTGTGATGTACAACAGTGATTCCTTGACTGAGGAGGCTGCTGTGCATCCCGGGAGTTATATTGTCTGTCCAAGAAGACCAGCTGCAGCATTCATAAGGATTTCCACTGTGAATTTCTGAAGTTTAGCCAGAAATTTTCTGGGGTTTGTTTCTGTCTGATTTTTGCTTGCTTGTTTTTCTATATGGCCTCTTTTTACTTTTTTTTTTTAAAGGAAAAAAATCAAGGCAACAATTATGCTTCCTTTCTTCTTCTCCCCTCAGCTCCTCTTGTATGCTGACAGATTTCCCAGCAAATCCCGCTTACTAGATTTGTCTTTTTTATCTTTTAACAAAGTGTGGAAGGCCAAAGTAGGTAAGATTTGAATACACAGTTTCACAGCATGAACAATGCACGCTAAGCAACAACCTGCAGTTTGCATTCTTGTACTCCTTTAGCTTAATTATAGTCTTGACCTAGGGAAAAGGACACATCTCTAGTGTACACATATTGCACCAAAGCAGAGCACCAGCAAAGAAGTGACACACAAGATATGTTCAGTTGACTTGTAGGTAATTATGATGTAAGCATAATAACATCATGAACCTTTAATTTTGTTGCTTCCTTGCCATGACATGACTGTTGTTGCTACACACCAGCTGAAATTTTCTGAAAGCCAGAGGTGGTCAAACAAAAGCATCTGCAGTGATCACTTGCAGATGATCTTTGGTAACCAAAGGCACATGTACAATTTCTCTCCCCCAGGTTAGACATTCTATAGTGAGGAGTATACAGAACTGCATGCACACTTCTGGAAATTCATTAGTCCCACCAAGAGCAGAGAGTGAGGAGTCTTCACGTCCTCCTGAAAATCAAGACAACACAAAGGAAATTCACTATATAGAGATGTAGCTGAGCCTCATACCAGACATTTTCAACATGCTGAATGAAAATAGTTAGGTAAAGATTTGGGAGTTTATATTATTTTTTTCCTGTTAAAGTGTTCCTCTTGTCATCCACAGTCCCTTGTGCAGTGCTGTACTGTGCCTGATGTAGGATAATACACTAACAAATAGCAAATTGTCAGATATGATCTTTATAAGGCATCATGCAAATCTATAGCACTGCATAAATAAAACACAGTCCTATTAGCATAATGCTAAAAAAAAGCAGATTGTAGATGTCAAGTTGTGACTTTGGAGTACTGTTTTCATATGAGTGCTTTGACAATTTTTTTTGTTGTGTAAAGCCATCTAATTGAAGAAAGATCCTGCAGCTGGACATCACAAAAGAAACCAATTTTTTTAAGGGCAGTTCAATCTAACAGTAAATTTGTATTAGAGATTTTTCCTAAAGTGATGTGAAACTGGGGTATTAGGAAATCTAACAGAGGCCATGATAAAATAAATATATTGAGGAATGAGTAATAACCCCTAATAGAGTGAAAAATTTAAAAAAAAAAAGAGATATCAAGTTTCATACTTTGTTTGTTTTACTGGGTATAGTTTTCATAAAATGTTTGCAGTTACAGGTGATGATCTTGGCAAATATCATCAGATAAAGACATTGCTCTGGCTTTCTCTGAAACCTCAGGGGAAACAGACTGTGATATTTCACTGCTCTCATCATGTGAGGTATATTAACCTGTCAGAAGTACTTCCAAACTGTGACTGAGGGCAAGGGGTTATGAAAGGAGACAGCAGAGTCCTAGGGACTTATACTAAGTTCTTATGCCAAGGCTAGAGAGAAAACAGGTCACGGGACATGGAAGCTTAGAGCTAGGCTGCTGTTCAGCGATTATCCCTTTTCTCTGCAAATATTGCCTCAGTGCATTGTGTCAAGGCTATTCCCTTGAGTCTGAATCAGAGCTGCGCTGAATGGCAGCTCTAACAAAGTGTAGGGAAGGTGGCAGTTCAATCAGGAAGGTACAGACAGTACATTCTGTGGGTAATTGCAGGATTCCCTGTAGTATGCAAAGCAAATTAGAAAATACAAATAAATGAGGTGCAATTACTAAAATGTTTGCTTTGGAAACCAGAAATATTTTTTCACTGTTTAAGCAGTTACTGGCACCTCATTGTCTCACGGATTTAGAAATGGGTCTAAACCAAAATTTTCTAAAAAGTTAAGTTCTTTTGTGACTGGGGTGGGGGAACTGTAAAGCCTACATTCATCTTCATCCATCTGATGAGGACTCTGTGATGTCTGATAATACGCTTTAGTTGTCTTCATACCATACATTTCCTTAATGTGGCTGTCAATTTTCAAGAAACCTGATGGAATTTCAGCTGTTGGAGCCTTCAGTTCCTCAGTCAGACTTAAGTGGAATGGGAACTTATATGTGGGAGCTGCTTACAGGAGGCAGTGCGGTCAAATCCACATTTCTATGCGAAATGACTAACATTGAACAGGAAGTCTGTAACCTAATTCCCAAGTAACTATCACACTATCAAAACAGTTCTTCAGAATATTTTACAGTTAACATTTTTACAGTTTTACCGTGGCAAAAAAGTGAATTAGAAGGGGAGAATAGTGTATAGGGTTCATGGCATTAAGCAGTTAATTCTGTCCACACTCTGAACTCGTGATAACTATTTTCCATTTGAATCCTGCTTATGCTACTGGCTGTGAGTAACTTTCCAGATTCCACAGACACCACTGACTTGATGGTACCTGTTAGACATGATGTACACAATAAATATAATAACATGCCTATCACATCAAGGATAGGCAAACACCACAAGGCATTCCTGCCCTCAAATACTTTCGGAAAAAAAGATAATTCAGCTGAAAAATTCACTCAGTCTTCTTTTTTGCAACTCCTTGGAGAACAGGCACCACTGTCAAAGTACTCTAAGAATTATTAGTTGAATAAGTATTCAGTGCACTCAAACAACTTCCTTTTATTGTTTGAGGCTTTTTAAAAATCATGAACACTGTTAGGATTTGTAAGCACTCACTGAATACTGGGTGGGTTAAAACTACACCATGTCTCTGTTTTCCTAAAAAGGCATCCACTGTGTGTGCTTTGATGCTGATCCAAAACCAGCATTCTGTGTTTGTCTCATGCTGGAGGGTTTTTGGCTACTCTATGGCATAATGCACCATAGCAAACAGAATCAGGCATGTGACAAGTTTGCTACATCTGTGCAGGGATAAGTCATTCATCTCAACCTGACACTTCTCTCTTTTCCAAAGTGACACTGCAATAGAGAAATATGCTTGCTCATTTATGGGAATGAGAGTAATCAGTCCTGGCAAACAGAGATGAATTTCATTCATACAGTACGTAACTCACAGTTTGTACTTTCATTACATTTCTATGGACAGTGTCCCAATAATTTCAGCCAAAAAGCTAGATTTCTAAAATTATTTTACCATTGAACTGTAAAATGGGGTTCTGTGAGGTACTTTAAGAGACATTCTGTAGCATCAGGAGTAAAAATAGCAGTACTTTCTTCAGAAAAATTATAGCTGCCAGTTCCAGATTTTCTGTGGTAATTAACCTAGATGCACTCAAGTGATGAGTACTCTCCCTTATGACTCTATTGGTTCAAAAAAGGAACATTTTCCTGTGATCTTCTCTGACAGTATCATCAGGATGTTGTCAGTGCAAACAATACCCTTATCTAACTTCTTTTCAAGTCACCTGATTAACTGGAGAAAATAGAAACAGAAAGAAAAGAGCATGTCCTTGCACAGAGGCTGTAAATGTCACTGAAAGGCCAAGGGACCAGTTCCACCTGTCCTTCCTTCATTAGTTCAGCTTCTGCTGCTGAAGTGGCAGCTTACTGGGGTGCTTTATTTCCCAGTCGCTCTGCCAGAAGGTGGATCTTTACTGTTAGAAACCCAGTTCATGTATCCTGATCACAATGGCGCCTTTGTAAAGGGAACAGTGGGTACAGGGCTTGAAAAACAACTTTCCTTCCCATTTAGAACCCTATAGGCTCATTATTCAATAGCACAGTGGTAACATAATGCATTTTCATTTACTTCACCCTAAATGTATGTAAATTAAAGGGTGGGTTTTTATTAAAAATAACACTGATGTGTTTTTTGTTATTCAGAAAAGAAATTGTATTAGTGAAAAACAGCACTAATGACATTTCACATTCAAATTTGCCACTTGCTGGAAAAAGGCAGGTCTCACCCTGTGCTTGAAATATAAAAAATAAATACAAAATCTCTACTAATTGGTACTGTCATCCATATGGTTAGGCCATATATGTGTTTCACTTGTTTTAACTTATGCTTGTCTCTTTAGATGTAAGATTGTAGCTTAAAAAAAAAGCAACCCCAAAAGTAGCTCTCTTTACAATGAAAAATAGATCTGAAATGAAATGGCAGAATCACTGCATGCCATTGCTGGAGGGCTTGTGGGTGGAAAAGTATCACCTTTACCAGCAAAGATTACGTATTTATGACAGTCTTTAGGGCATTAGGAAACCAAAGACACTGCAAGATGTGGCAACTTGTCTTTAACATTTGAAGTTTTGAAGCATCTAGGGCTTGAAATCTAATCTTATTTAGCCCAAACATTTACATGTCTATATTGTAAAATCCTGTTACTGTGCCCAGATTGCGTGTTTGGCTCCATAATCAAATCAAGTAAAGAGACTCTTCTTTCAAGGCTGCCTCACCTGTGTTAGTTCTTCAAATAAATGATAGATTGTCTAGGTAATTATGGAGTATAGAGAGACAGTGTATGAGCACAGATTGAAGTATTTGCTCACATCTAATCTAAATCCTTCTAAAACTAGAACATTTACAAGTCTTCTCAGTTTTCTGCTTGAAGCTCTTCCAGTCATATGTCGGGAAATTATGATCTCACACACAAATGAGCAAATATATACAGAAGATAAAGGTAAAAAAAAATTAAAAAAAAAATTACACTGACTACACATGTTGATGGCAAATCGAATGAAAGCCAATCAGGAAAATTAGAGTTTTGGATTTTATTCTCAAGATGATCAAGCCTATGCTTTAGTTCTATTTAATGATAAATATTTATATTATTTAGTTCCAGCTCCCTTTTTGCTACTTTCCTTTCCTGTTGAAGCTCTTTTGATTCTAGTGGACCAGGTCTGTCATGAAAGTCATGTCTGTGGAAGAAAATATAATTGCTGAAAGAGGTAGAATCAATCTTATGGAGCACCATAAAATTCAGAAAAAGACCTTTAACCAGGGATCAGAATTCAACGGGGCGAAAAAGTGAAGAAACACTAAGATGTGTTCACAATTGACCTGCATTGTCAAGTAGGCAGTCTGCTGCTTCCTTGATTAGTTGAAGCTCTTTCCAAGGCATTTTGTTTCTTTCCACATATACTGAACTGAAACAATCAAGCCATGTAGAGTCAGAGCTATGTGAGTCAGTAAGGGCAAACATGAGTTCAGTCACAGAAAGCAAAACTTCTGATGAAAGGTCAAAAGTGTTTTGTTGGTCAGGGTGTTAGGGCACTGAGCAGACTCTAGAAGTCCAAAAGAACCCACTAAATGGGGAAGCCATTTAGGAACCTGAAAGAAGATACTCTGAACTGTGGAGGAAATACTAAAGTAAGCAAGTGCCTGTGACAGCTATCCTGAATTCATTTGTAACTTTCTGGTTTTCATCTCAGTATCAGTTTTGCCTATGCAGAGAAGAACTGCTGCCTTAGTAAGATACAAAATAGAACTCAGAAGAGGGTCATGGAGAGACAGATGCTTACTGCTTTTGTCTTGACCGGTGCTTTTCCAATATCTTTGCTAGCTTTATGTAGACATTGGACATTCTGGGAGAATTAGGAGTTTTCAGTTAATTAGTGGGTGTAAATAAATGTGTGAGCAAAGCAAACCACTGAGCTTTTATGAAAATAAGGAAGACAAGATACTTTTGTTCAACCTTTTCTGCCACTTGGGGATTGGCTTGCTTTTATTCAGTTGCCAAAGAAAGTGAAAGGTTGTGGTTGCCCTTATCTGTAAAGAATAAGAATGGATATGAGGCTTCTGTACCATGTTTTGGATTTAAATTTGATTGGTGTTACTGACAGATGGCAAATGACAATGAATTATGTTGATTCTGCTCCTCAACTACAATACTGAGAAGAATGACATCAGACTAGGTGGCATTCTAAAAGTTCAATAGCTAGAGTTACTGTAACGGCTTTTGAAAATTATAGTTGCCATATGGCCTACTCTAGGTCTCTCTACTTTTACTTTAGGATGTGGAGACTGCTCTGGTCACAGGTAGCAATTACTTCCAAGGCACTATTCTTCTACTGGGGGATAAGAGAGAGTAGTACACTCTCTAAGTTTTTAGAAGAAAAGGTATTACATTTTCTGATACTGAAATCAGACAGTTCCACCTCATGATCTAGGAATCCATCTCAAATAGGATAAAGATATTGAGTAATAACAGTCCTCAAAACACAATAAATGCGGTTTGAGCTTTGAATTCTGAGTTAAACAAACTTCTTTCACTTGTGAGATGTATGTTACTTACTGAACGTGTTTGTATTTTGTTTCATGACATTTAATAGTCTGAAAAATGTATCTTTCTCACTACTTTCCCTGACTTCTGCTCTTCATTCTTTAAGTACTTTCATCCTGTCTCTTTCTCTCACAGATAACCCCAGAGCTGCAGAGAAAGATGTCTATTGACAGGTGTCTATTGTAATTAGGGTAAAGCACAGTACCTCAGATGTCTTACTTTTTAGATTTTGTTTGTTTGTTTGTTTGTTTGTTTTGTTTTTTTTTTGTTGGGAGAAGCTGAAAAGCACCACAAAAGGATTTTCTGTGAGGACATCAATCCACACTCGATATGCACAGTCCTTGTTCACACGCACAGTTTAGCGTGCCTGGTGTTCTTTGAAAAAAATTTTAATTTCTATACTCTCTATTTTTAATAAAACTGACAAGACTTTACAATTCTAAAATAAAAATGTATTCCAATTAAATGTTTTAAATAAGTACGGGTTGACACTTCAGCAGCATCTTATTTGGATACACAAATGCCACATTTTTATTTATGAGCCAGTATAGAATATAGCCCTTGTTTGATCATTCATAAGAAGTGATCAGCTGTGGATGTACATTTCTTTGAAAATGAGGCCCAATTTCATAGCAAATACAGCTACAGCAAAGGAAACTGTATCTCAGACTGTCTTATGTTCCTCTGTTACAAGTCAAGGTTAATCACTAATGAAAATAAGCTGTGAAGCACAGCTACTGATTAAACATCAAAGCCATCTGTGCCATGTCACTAAGGTCCAATATAAAGTAACCATAATTATTAATACCTTTTGGTATGCTCTAAAAATTATTACTTGTGAAATGAATTTTCCACATGTAAACTCACTTCCAAGGGACAAAGTAAAGGTCTAAAAAGCCTTTGTGAGTTAATGCTGGAATTTAATTAAATCCATAGTGCTGCCCAAAGTGGATCCACAGTCTCCAAGTATGTTGAAAAAGAAAAACTGTAAAACTAATTTTCTATGTCTTACTGGTATTCTAATATGAATAAAAGCTATTAGAGTAATAAACTCAGCTCTAATTAGAAACACTGGAACTCTCATAGAGAACAAAGTCTGGAGTTCAACAGATTCTGTATTTTTGGAAGGATATATGCCAAGTGGAAATCTTGATTTCAGTTATTCCATATTTTATGGAAGAAAACATAAAAGACCAGAGAGCAATCCTGAGAACTGTGAGAGAATTGGTTGCACTTGACAGTTGCCCTTCTGATGCCTTATAAATTCCAAAAGATAGAGTAAAACTAACTTATTCCAAATAAACTGGCTGAGATAAAACAAGTACCTTGATTCTTGCTGAAGCCTGTTGGGGTAGCATCTAGATAAGAAAGATGTACACCATTATATGCCATTTTTTTAGAAGTGATATATAATATGTCTAGTTAAATCTGAACACAATAAAAAGTGGGTCTTGAATAAATGAAACACTTACTACTACCTCAACACATTATTGGGAACACTGTGCCGTATGAATTCCTACATGTTTAGTAGACCAATAGATGTACCTCTTATTCAGAACCAGTTGCAGCATCTCAGGATCTGGCTGTGATTGATACCCATAAACACCTGCAGATTGCTCTAAAAAGTCTGCTAAAGGATAAATGCATGCTGATGGAATAATAAAATTGTTCAGGTTGGAAAAAAAAACTATAAGATCATTGACTCTAGCTATAAACTTAACACTGCCAAGTACATCACTAAACCCTGCACCTAAGGAACACATCTACATGTCTTTTAAACATGTTCAGGGATGGCAACTCAACCACTTCCTTGGCCAGCCTATCCTATTCCAATGCTTGATAACCCTCTAGTGAGGACATTTTCCCAAATATCTGATCTTAACTTGCCCTGGCAGAGCTTGAGACCACTTCTTCTTGTCCTATTGCCTGCTACTTTGGAAAATAGACCAACACCCACCTCACTACTTTGGAAAATAGACCAACACCCACCTCACTACAACCTCCTTTCAGGTAGCTGTAGAGAGCAAAAGGCTTTCCCTTCAGCCTTCTTTGTTCCAAGCTAAAGAACCCAGTTCCCTCAATTCCATCATGTGTTACTTATGCACCATAGAATTATGCCTTTGTCCTTAAGTCAACCTGGAAATCCAAAATGATGGGTTTTCATCACTATTTATCACTTCTACACTCTAGAGGCAGTAAAGAACCATGCAGTTTTATATTAGAACAGAATTAAAGGTAAATCATAGAATCATAGAATAGTTGCAGTTGGAAAGGACCTTAAGATCATCTAGTTTCAACCCCTCTGCCATGGGCAGGGACACCTCACACTAAACCATATCACCCAAGGCGCTGTCCAACCTGGCCTTGAACACTGCCAGGGATGGAGCATTCACAACTTCCTTGGGCAACCCATTCCAGTGCCTCACCACCTTCACAGTAAAGAATTTCTTCCTTATATCCAATCTAAACTTCCCCTCTTTAATTTTTAACCCGTTACCCCTTGTCCTATCACTACAATCCCTAGTGAAGAGTCCCTCTCCAGCATCTTTGTAGGCCCCATTCAGATACTGGAAGGCTGCTATGAAGTCTCCACGCAGCCTTCTCTTCTCCAGGCTGAACAGCTCCAACTTTCTCAGCCTGTCTTCATATGGGAGGTGCTCCAGTCCCCTGATCATCCTCGTGGCTCTCCTCTGGACTTGTTCCAACAGTTCCATGTCCTTTTTATGTTGAGCACACCAGAACTGCACACAATACTCCAGGTGAGGTCTCACAAGAGCAGAGTCGAGGGGCAGGATCACCTCCTTTGACCTGCTGGTCACATTTCTTTTGATGCAGCCCAGGATACAGTTGGCTTTCTGGGCTGCAACTGCACACTGAAGCTGGCTCATGTTCATTTTCTCATTGTCTAACACCCCCAAGTCCTTCTCCGCAGGGCTGCTCTGAATCTCTTCTCTGCCCAACCTGTAGCTGTGCCTGGGATTTCTCCAAAACATGTGTAGGACCTTGCACTTGTCATGGTTAAACTTCATGAGGTTGCCATCAGCCCACCTCACAAGTGTGTCAAGGTCCCTCTGGATGGCATTCCTTCCCTCCAGCATATCAACCGAACCACACAGCTTGGTGTCATTGGCAAACTTGCTGAGGGCTCACTCAATCCCACTGTTCGTGTCACCAACAAAGATGTTGAACAAGACTGGTCAAATAAAACTGCTTAACCAGTTTGTAAAGATCCCTATAACAGGGCGAGACCCAACATAACCATGGGCTAGTCTCCTTTCCCACGTTCCATCAGAAGTCTGTATGTTGTGGGTGGGGCATGACAGCAGCCTCTTCCTTGTAACTCCGGGGCATCCCTGATCACCTGTTGCACTTCTGGGCTCAAGGATTACAAACACCCACTGATTGGTAGGTGAAATAAGATAAGATGCAATAGACCAGAGAATTAATTGGTAGGCCTTATACGATCTGAAACACTACAAGTCTTCAGACAAACTCCTCAGTAATATATCATATTAGTTTTGCTACCTATGTAAGAAAATAGGGGAATGGAGACTTAGCTATACGTGGAGGGGACAAAAGAGCACCAGTAAGAAAGGACTACTTTTTTATTAAAGAGCTGTAAGTAAAACAAGCTTATCGGTTTCTTTACTTGCTTTTGTATTCTTCCATCTCCAATGAGATATGCATTAGGTCAACTTTTATTCATACCATACCTAATCAACCACTTACCAGTGGGAGCATTTTATATATAGTTTTCATTTCATGGGGACTAAACTCTTCCTGATGTTGTTTTGTAGAAGTCCATTGAATTACCCCAAGAATTATTTTGGCCCTGCACCTCTGCAGCTGTGTAGAAGATGTTGGCTTTTCACCAAGTTCATACAAAGATGGAAATATTCATTTTCCACCAGTAATTTACAGCTCCCACATTTGTCAAAAGCAAAAAGCATATTTTTACTTCCTTATTTATTTTTCCTGTGAATACTGTTTTTGCAAAGCACAAACAGAAAAAGCACAAATAGAAAATATAGCTATCTCCAACCATAAAAATTCTCCAAATTAACGAAAACTTGCAAATATGTTAAAAGACATAATTTGAATGCTTCAAAGTGTATTTCTGTAATTCACAGAAATTTGACAAAATTTGTTTTCTATGAAATCATAACAAACTCCTTCTTCTGCTTTCACAGTGGTCCTTACTTATGGAAATGAACATTCATACCAGCTTTTTATCTTTCAAACTCAGGCCCTAAAAGTTTATTTTTGAAAGCCTGCTATTAAGACCCATGGAGGCACGTGCAGAGATAAAATTGGACAGTAATGGGTGTTGACACTGAATCAGTTCAGTCCTCTAGAGTCAGTTTGAACTCCATGATCCAGCAGTACACTATTGTTTACAGATCTAGAGTCAGCAAGGGCTGGGCAGAAAATGCAGGTTGGAACTAATAGGCGCAAATGTGCTAAATTAGTTGAAGAATTAACAAATATTTAAACAAGCATTAAGAAGATATGCTACTGTGCTCTGGACCGAGCAATACATGAGCCATGTTCCTGCACAAAGCACAACCCATCCTCAGCCTTTAGCACCCTACTTGCCTACCCTTTCTTAGGGGATCAGTTGTTTAAAACTTCCAAGTAAGACACAGACATGAGTGCCCATTGGGAGAGAGAGTGTGACACTGTATGTGTTAACACTGCACAGACCTACATCCTGGGTAAGAGATGTATTTAAATCTGTGTGTCCAGTGGACTCACAAGACTTAAAGGTTTCCTTCTACTGTCTTACCATATTACGTATGGTCATCAAGCAAGTCTTATATTACCCAAATCCCATTGTGACTTTTATCTGTCTTATTTCTTAATTTTAAATACATTCATTGTAGTTCCACCTTTAAAGCTCTTAGGTCCAAGCTCTTTTAAATCACATATCTTACAGTTGGATTATTTTATCAGTGTCCGTGGAAAGGATGGCAGGAGTAGTAAGCAAGTCACAAGCTTATGGATTTCAGTGGTAAAACTCTAATTTGTTAAAAAACTCTCAAATTTGTTAAAATTTGGGTTACATCCCTTGATGGTATGCATAACTCTGCTAAAATCTTGCAGTTGAGACTACGGTTAATTCAATTTATTATTCTCTTTCTTCTCCCACATTATGATGCTCAGACTATACACCCCTGTACAAGCGAGTCCCTTCTGCATCCCTTGCAGCTACACCTTGCTTGAGGTAGCTGGGAATTCTCTATCAAAGTCAAAACTGTCTTTGTCAAAAAATAAATTCCCAATTTGATGAAAGCTTGAAAAATATTTTGAAATTGTCAGGCAAAAATTTTGTCATTTTCCAAGGAGAAAATGACAACACATGAAATTTCATCATGCAAAATATCTAGTACTGTATGCAATTTTATATGTAGCATATGTACAGTACTATATAACACAATTCTATCATGGGTTTAACATATATGTGTTAAAAGATAACAAGACCAAAAGGTGAAGGTCAAACCATATGAAGTTTTTGCAGCTGATTTTTTTAATTCATTAAATTCAAAATAATATATATGGAAGGGCTTTCAAAACTGAAATCTCAACTTTTAAAAGTTGAGAATGAACAGAACTTTTTTTTTTATTTCTTAAAATTTTCACAGGATGGAAAAATTATTTTTGTCCAGCTCTGTCAGCTCATGCAAAAATAGATGAAGAGTGGAAATGTGGCTTTTCCTTGTTGACTGGAAACAGTAATTTTTTAGTGGGGAGTCACCCTATTGCCTTCCCCACTCCAAGGTATTTGTCGGTATGGGAATATAGGCTAACAACCAAGGATATGTGTCTTGGGCGTCTCTCTTGCCTAAGTGGCTTCTTAGAAATTAAGCATTATGGGCTTGGTCTAGCAACTGCTAATTGCTACCCTATGAAGTTTTATTGGATCTTCTCAGTTCCTATTGCCTCAAGGGTAGAAAAGCATCCTCAGCGTCTTATGAGGTCCAAGTATTATCCTGCAGGTTCTTTCAACAAAAGCTGAACAATGTCTTATTATCATTATATCACATTATTTATAGTAGAACTTGCTGGTTCTTGCATATTTTTACATTATGCCATTGTAAAGAAGCTGTTATTTGCACCAAATATGTTTTTGGTTTTTGGTTTTTTTTTTTTCAGGTAGGAGACCTTGCATATGCCAAATTCTGATAGCCTTAGTCATATCAAACAGCATGTCATACAGGATTGGCTTGATTGCAACAAAAATGGGTATGTAACACCTACTGCTGAATGCCTTTCACTGTCCAGGCAGAGGATTCTGTAGCAAAGATTTGGAACCCAGCTTTCTGCGGTGGTAAAGGAAATGTGTTTGAAAAGGTCTGAAAAATGTTGAGCCCACCTGTGTTTCACTGACTTCAAAACACATAAGTGTTCAGCACTCAACAACTGAAGCCTATAAAATGAGCAGGTTACATTTGTCAAGTGAAAAATGTAATGAATAATTTCACATCTTCAGTGGACAACACAATCATTCAGATTTTAACTTTTTTTTTTCAGCTACAAGGTAACAGCTACATGATGCACCATTGATACACCAAGGTGTCATTTCACTTTACCTGACTTTAATCTGAAATTGAAAAAGCACAAACCCCAGCATTTTTGCAACCCAGAGGCTGCCAGTGCTGCTCCCTCCTATATACAAGTAAAACCTGCCATGAATGAGGACAAGAATAAAAAGGAGGAAGCATAATTCCATTTTTAAAAATGTAGATATTTTATCTGTAAATACTCCTGTTGCTTCCCAACTTGCAGTACTAGGGCCAATGCTTGAAAAATGGATGGAGTTTACAGAAGTAACAACACAAGGTTAGAGATTACTCAATTTTACTGGTGATGGGCTGCATTAAAGAAGATAAAAGCATTATCAGTATAGAAGATTCCCCATTCCAATGTCCCTGATGATCTCATGTGATCCTTGCAGTAAAAAAAATAAATACTTCGGAGATGGTGTAGTTTGAAAAGTTTTCCAAATAATTTCTCACTACCTAGTATAGCTCTCTGTCATGATGTACAGGCACCAAATGAGAGGAATAGTCCTAAGTGAGCAGAAAGGACCTAGGTAGATGATAACCATAATAAAAGCTTAATAAGAATACTTATTATTAAATATTGATAAAATAAAAGCATTGGAACACCAGTGGGAGAGTAATGATTAAATTATCTGATTCAGAGAAGATACAAGTATTGTGTAATAAACACTAGCATTAGAGCCTGACTTGTATTAATAATAACCAGCAACTGATTGTAAGTACTTTGCCTTCAGTGTTTATTTGCCTGCACCTGGATATTGCAGCTTGGCAATAATTGGACTCTAATCACCCAAGCAAGCTTTAAATTTACCAAGTGTGAGCAAAACATGCTCTGTTCTGTTTACTCAAGAACAAACCGATCTCATTCAGAGAAAAGATGTCTCATTGCCTTGCCTGAGTTAAAAAATCAACTCTGCAAATGCAAATAAAGCTGACCCTTTTCTTTTAGTAGTCCATATTGTGTTTACCTGAACTATTGTCCAGATTCTCTGGGGTACAGATATTCCTTACTACCATTTTAGGAAGCCTGGTAATAATCTACACTGTGGACTCTACCGATATACCTTACTTTTGGTAAGCCTTTTAGAAAAATTAATTTCTTTTGAATAGTAGTATATTAATAAATGCCAATCATCTAATATTGTGGTGAGTTCTCAGGCAGCTAATAAATGGATACTATCTTTTCAGGGTTGGTTTGTGGGGGTTTTTGTGTTGGTTTTTTTTCGAGGCCAGTTCCAGAGGAGAAAAGAGATGGGATCATTTACGGGTAGCTCATTAGCACCTCTAGTGTTTGTGAAAGTCTTTGCTAGATCAAATGCAACTCCCTCGTAAATTGTATCTAAACGACACATTTAGGAAAGTACTCATCCTTTTAAAGGGAGGAAAGACCGTCTTGTAAAGATGAACTAAATTGTTAGATTTATAAATATTCCCTTAAATAGACACTTATATATATTTTTAACTTCTCAGGCATTATTCGGCAAGCTTAAAACCTGTCCTATGGCCTTTGCTATGACGGGTCCTGGAGAAATGCATAATTAAAAATGAAAAAGGCTTTTAGAGCCTGTTTACTTCGGTGACTACTGTGAAACAAATGTTTCTTTCTCCTTGCATCGCCCACCCACAGAAAGGGAACAGAACAAAGATGGCTCTGTCAGGCCTCTCTCCACTAGAGAACGCCTTGAGAGGCCAGAATGTATTAGGGCCCTGCTGAGCCCATTCAGCTTCACATAACACTCATACACACCGTACAACTAATTACATGTCAGATTAGCGATTTCATTATTACCATACTACCACTAATTAAAACTGCTTTGATATTGCTCAAGTAGTTTTGTGTGTTTACACAGTTTCAAAGTCTGTGGGTTTTTTTTTAATTTACTGAAAAAAAATAAAAATAAAGAAATGGTATTATTTAAAGGGCGAAAATAACATATTAATAAAGCAAAATCTATACAGGCACTTTTCTGCTGCAAACCAACTTTTTACAAGTGAATTCTAAGTGCAAAGTCCCAACTGTACCTTAATCTGCAAATTGATAGATTCATGTCAGCTTTCTATTCCTAATGCTGCCCAAAGCTGAAGTTATCCAAGTAAGAAAATAACAAAAGTTACATCATTTTAATCTACATTCATCATTTTAATTGCCTGAATCTTCACTCAAACAAAGTAGCACTGTAGTTTTATGGTATTTGATTAATGAGGGCAAGAAAATTGAAGTTTTGCAATAAAACTAAAAAAAAAAATCAACAGACTTTTATAGTTTTTTCCCTTATGATTTTAATTTAATGGCTCGTGTTTTCATTACTGCAGAGGCTGTACACTTTAGCTTGCAATTATGTCCCATCTGTGAAGCACTGTGTTATTACAGTTTATTCTAGTAGCTTTTCAATCACTTTTGAGTTGTGCTTTACAAGTATTCTTGCAGCAGGTGGGCTTACTGGCATGGGACCAGAAATACACAAAGCGCAAAGCTGGAGTTTAATGGCAGCCATATGCATGTGGCACAGAGCGCCAGCCTTCCCCCATATGCTGCTAAGCAGCCCCTTCAGCCTGCCAGTCACTCTTCTTACTGACTACAGTCTCTAAGTAGTTTTCTGCCAGGGAAAAATATACCAAGGCAGCAAATTTCTCCAGTGCACCATCCTTATTACTGAGACAACCCTGTCATTAGCAAAAGCACAATGAACCTGATCTGGAGATGCATACCAATTAGGTTGCATGGAGCACTTTTCCTTCTTATCTCTATGGAAACTCGGCCTCCCTGGCTGCAGTGGACAATCAGTAATGTTTCATCCACCCATATGTCACCTAGTTAACACTGTACACTTTTATGTGAACCAAAAATCTGCTCTAACCCTCTCAACAACTCAAAGTAAAGAAATTAAAGAAAGGGAACGAGCAAAGTGCCCCTCATGTTTCTGAGCAAGGGTGCCTTTGCAATGTACAAACCTGCACAGTCAGCACTCCTGGACGCAGATAAAGCAGTGAGAATTGTAACTTTAGCTGTAGCAAACGCAAAATATATGTTTGATTTTTCCAGTTTTAAATCTGATGAAACTTGTGTAAATAACTCAAAGCCAACTGCCCTATTACAATAGTTATAGTCTTAAAAATCACAGAAAAATGCTATGCCACCTGCTTTGTCCTGGAGAATGCTTTACACAACTTCCCTCCATGTACCAGCATTAAGAATGTTTTTCCCACATGTACATAGGATACTTAAAATATTTAAAAAATGTTAAGTTTTTATCCAGAGATCAATGAATATTGTTGTTCGTGTTTGCCTGACTAAAGAAGAAGGTCTTTGGGAATAAACAAATGCACCTGATTTTTCCTTTCCTGCTTGTTTTTATGCCTTTTGTTTTTTTAAGGCTTTGCTCTCATTTTTACATTCATCTTTGTTTAAAAACAGCAGCAGAAGGGATTGGGACAAGATTGCTGTGGTATTGATTTTAGCCTCTACAGGTTTTGTCTGCAGTTTAATGTAGGAGAATGGGTACCAATAGACATGCCATAGTTGCATCAAAAGCTGCAGTTTTGATAGTACACATACTATATAGAGAAATATAATACAGGCTCTTCAAGGCAAAAGAAGGTGCTTTTTAGCTGTTTACAACTCATTTTTCTCACCTACGATGTATCACCCCCATTTATTTTGTTCTACAATATGCTTTCTTCATTTTGTATCGTAGAGAGAAAATAATAATATGTGGAATAGCTGTACTCCATGTCCTTTGGGCAACAATATCTCTCCTAGGAAATAATGTCATCTTTATAGCAATACTTAATTTGTAATTAGCAAAGGAACAACTCATAGATGCATAGAATATTGGCAGAATAATAGAACACATCATAAAGGTCAACAGGAAAAATGGGAATCTCCTTTTGAAAACATATAGGTCTGAGAGAGTACACACTTTGAGAATACTCCAGATTAAATGCAATAAATGTGCTTGATATGGGCAGTGGCACATCAGGAGAGGTGAACTCATAGACCAGATGAACAAACATTTAAAGAAGCTAAGTGCAATTGATATAACATCTACCAAACAGTGGATGTTGAAAAATAAAGCCAAGCTGAGAACTGCTGGTGACTCAGGAAGCTGTGTGAAAATCAAAATGAAGAAAGAGAAGTTCAAGGAGCAGAATTGACTAGACTTATGCCAGTGCTGTTGATATTCCCATGATACTGTCACTTATAGAACATTTATTTTTATTATAAAAGCAATTCTAGATATGTGTAAAATTCTAAGTCTTCTAGTGGGAGCAGTTTAAAACTGACTAATGCTGTCCTGAGGGGATTGTACTACTCTTTGGGTTTTGTTTTTAAGTTTAACTCATCACAGGAAAAACTTCCTCATAAGTAATTATTATTAGTTGTGACCTTTGAGAACAATGGAGAAAGAGTTAGTAGAGAGTTGTGAAGGAGCTGTTCATTGAAATGTTAAATACATTTTTAGGAAAAGAGAGAGGACTAGAGATCAGATTGAAGTGAGCCAGGAGAATTTCAGCCAGTCTGGTCAGGGTTATTACCAACCTGCCATTCAGCTATTTATGGGTTGCCACAAGCAGAGATTCAGACAATTTCTTTGAAGATTTTATTTTATAGATGCAACAATATATTTTATATTTTTCAGTAAAGGATGTTAGACCTGATGTGAGCTTTTTCCTTTATCTGCTCAAGAGAAAAAAGATAGAAAATAAACATTTCACCTGCTTCTGTTTCAGATGAGAAATGCATTGCATTTCTCACCCTGTAAAATGAGCTCTGGTATGATTGCTGTATTTATACTCTCTAACCCTAGAATGGTAATGTTACAATAAGGGCCCAATTCTGTGTTCAGTGGATAGGGTAAAAAATACACTTTTTAAATGAGCTTGCCTTTTTTTTTTTAGGATGTAGTCATGATTTATACACATTTTAGTTTCAAAAACAAGGACTGAAAATGCACTGTAAGTGACTTCTAAGAAATAGAATAAGAATTAGAAAAATAGGTTTTTACCCATGGGATTTTATTATTATTTTACAGAGACTGAGGCTTCTTAATATTAAGCATTTTCTGAATAAGAATGGTAGAAATTTGATGTAAAACAAAAAAAAATTTCTATCATGGCCAAAGCCAGACTGTTTACAGAGAATGGGCATTTATACAGTAAAATAAAAATAACTACTCTTGGGTTCAGAATCCTTGGAATTTCACAATCATTCTTGTAACTTAGCAGCTCTGTTATGAGTTTATGTGGTTATGTGGTACCTGTTATTGTTGTACAGCGAAATACTGTAGTCCATATATATTGTTGACTTTTTTGCTGTGAAAACGTGTTCTTAGTATGCCTTTTCAATTATGTCCTTAGTTCCCACTAGGAATAACATCTAAATCCTTGTATTGCATAAACCTTTCCCCTCTTTGCCTCCTCCCTCACTCCCTCTCTTATTTATTTCACTTTTTTCTTTGCTTAAAGCAAAATCACAAACCATTTTTGTTTTTTGTGGAATTCAATTAGATACTGTTGAACAGGAGGGTAAAACCTACTGCTTTACCTTGCTGTTTATGAAGCTTGCATAGAAACCTTTGAATTCAGAATAGGTCATTTTGGGATCAGGGGTTATTTCAGTAAAGAATGGAACGAATGTAGTTGTCAATCTTCACAGGCTTAGAATAAAATGGACTTCAGTCAGCATAACTACACTATATTTTTACTTAAAGATGTGAGGACTGGTTCAATATAGCACGCTGCAATTTTTTCCCTGCTATTATATCACTGGCAGTTTGCCAAGTTCAATATGTTTTACTTTCTGGGGTTGCCATACAACTCCATGTGCATACTCTCAATGCAAAGCCAGGGAGACAAATTTCTGATTTAAGCTGTGCTCTGCTGAAGAATTAAGGAGAGGTGGAAAGACAGTTGGGCTGCTTTTCTATAATAGGACTTCAAAGCAATATGGGGAGCACCAGAAAGCATATGCTGGGTTACACCAACAGCAAAATCCCTGTAGAATACCTAGTTGATGACCTGAGTAGGGAGCTTGACAAACTCATCTCCCTCTGTAATCAGTGGAGATGAAAGCCTTCAGCCAGGCAGTAATCTGAGTTGCCTTCTGAAGGTGAACTCTTCTCTCCATGGGTAGATGTGAAGCCTGAGACAAGCATAATCCTAGCATTAGCTCCTCAGCCCTAAGTTCAGTGGGAGGAACCTAGACATGGGCAAATGTGCTTTTCTAGAACAACACGGCATGCTGTGGAACCCCTGCCTCAGGGACTAAAGGAGAAACCTCACTGTATTAAGTTTGTAGCTAAAACACTGCTGTGTTAGTGGGCATTTCATCAGAGTGAATTTATTCTTGATGGAAGCAATCTGAGTGACAGGCCTACAAAATGAAGTTGTCTGCTTACACCAGCCTTTACTGAAATGGCATTTCAATTTCCAGCTATTTGAAATGGTAGTTTCTTTTTCAAGAAGACCAAGTATGGCTTGTTATTGATGAAATAAAGGTAAGGCTTTTTTCTGTGTTTTTTGTTGTTATTGTTGGGGTTTTTTTGTTTGAAGTTGTTTTGTTTTGTTTTTGTTTGGGTTTTTTTGAGGGTTTTTTGGTTTTGGTTTGGGTTTTTTTTTTTGGTTTGGTGTTTTGGGTTTTTTTTGTTTTTGTTTTATTTGTTTTTTTGTTTTTTTCCTGGGGCAGAGTGAGAACACTAGCTCAGCAGATCACTCCTAATGACACCAACTGCTGAGTAATATTAAATTCAACTTGGGTGAAAATAAGGCAACTTGGAGAGTCACTGAATATTTGTCTGAATCCTCCATCCAGCAAGAAAGCAAAATTTATTCAGCAGAGAAGTCTAATATGCACCTGTAACTAAGGGGAAGAAGTCATACAAGAGCACCAGTGAAAATTAATACTGAAAATGCAGAAGACATAAAAGGAAAAGAAATTTCTTGGAAAGAACTGAAATGCTCAGTCATGATCGTAACACAGACTTTAAGTCGATTCTTGACATGATACCTGAAAACGGGTAGAGATGCAAGTGTAACATTTCCATACATAAAATAGGCATTTTTATGATTTGTAACCCCAAAATGCAAAAAGGTGGTCTTTTTTTTCTGCAGTTTTACAGAATCTAGCCCAAAGGAATGGCACCTCCTTCATTAGCTTCATTCCTGTCTACCAGACAGGGACAATAAAGAACTCTGTTTCTGAAAGTTCAGGATCCAGAAAGTAGTAAAATTATTCCAAAAAGAAAAAATATTGCTTCAATTTCCCTGGAAATAAATAGCACAAACTGATGCAGTCTTGTACATCATAGAGAAAGGCTTTTCCATTAAAGATATCACTTTCAGAGGTTATTTGGAGTGGTAAAGTAGAACACCATGCGTAATATGCTGGTGGCATATTTGTTTGAAATAAATGTACACTTTCAGGGTGAATATTCTAAATTATGTCACTAATATGGAGGGTTCCAAAGTTAGTGTAGGCATGAAGTATCACAATTATTGTCAAAAATATGGTAAAATTTATAATATCAGATATGAAATCAGCATTCAGGCTTGTTTCTTTGCAATTATCGTCATACTGGATGGGAAATTTAGGCAGTCTATCATCACAAATTCTGAAAATCTGAGAAAAAAAATATTGATTCAAAAATTAACTTATAGCTGAGGCAAATTCAAGATTTTAGGATGGTGATGTGTCAAGGGCCAATAGTTCATAATTACTTCAGTAAAATTAAGTGGAGTCTTTCATATTTTCTCATCTTTAAGTACATTTCTCTGTTTTTTTTTGACTAAACTCTCCTGATTATGCTTTTGACACATAAACATTCATTTTAGAATCTGCCCCAGAGCTGGCTTTTTTGTTTCCGTATGATTTGATATAACCCGTAAAAAGACCTCATTGCAAATTTGTAACTTCACAAACCTCTTGCTAAGTTTGTGATGGAAAACTCCAGTGTACTATTTATTCAGCATAAATTCATATAAATTAGATTATTTATTCATTTGCATTTTATGATTAGTGGTGATTATAGGATACTTTCACTAGCACTTCTTTGGAAGTTTATTCAGTTGAGCTACATTGTTGAACACCTAAACCATACCATGCAATTCCTGTTCCCTTCTTAAATAATCCAAGAAGTACACACACACATATATATGTATGCACTTACAAGTACACTCATCTCTTTTCATATACATCTATACTTACATATGCACTTACATTTACATACATCTACATGCGTTCATACATATACAGATACTAGGGGTTTTCTTCCCTGGTTACTGAATCATGGACTGTCCTATGGTGTAAGGATTCCTCTTGCAGTGCAAACTAGAGTAACATGCCATCATCCATTTCTGTCAGAAACTCACATGCATAAGAAGTTTAAGGTGAACTGGCTTGCCTCTGTTAATTGGCACTTGCACCATATGAGAAAATTACATACCTTGTGTTTCTGCTTCTTTGAAAATGCCTTGAATGAGGGTTTTTTTTTTTTCCCCTGGTTTATGTCTCTTCCTAGATCCAAAGTATCTGTTAAAGACACCATCATCAGGCAGGAGCACCCCAGGAAAATCAATAACCCCCTGTGGTAAATGCACAGTACTCCAGCCTGACATATCCAGACCATCAAACCTTCCTCTGCCTAAAAGGAAAGCAGAACTCTGCTTCCCCATCATTAAATCCATTTCTCAAATCAATGCACATATATTAATTACATGCACAATTAACGAAATAAAGCAAACGCTTTAAAAGCAAGCCTGGTTACCAGGCATAAGGGACAACTGAAATAAGCAGTATCATCTCTAGGCCTGGGCAGGAGACATGCAGCATGCTGTCTTCAGTGCAGAGAAGATGTATGCCCCTTCTCTCATCACTTTTCATTTCTGCCTGTCTGCTAGGGGGTCTGAGGGAAGCAATGAGAAGAGGACAAATGACACATTATCCTCTTTCTGTCCGCTCTTTGGGTGAGAAAGTAAGCCCTTTCTTATTAAGTATCTGTGGCCTCTGCTGGTATGAGGGAGTGCAAAGCCCAGGGAAGAGGTGGAGTAACTGTTCCTGGAGGTATATAATAGATGTGCAAATGTGGTGCTTAGGGACATGGTTTAGTGGTGGACTTGGCAGTGTTAACAGGTGGTCTTGATGACCTTAAAGGCCTTCTCCAGCCTAAATGATTCTATGATTTTAAGTGCCTACAGACAAGTAAATTTTGATAAGTCTCAAAAAATCTGAGATCAGCCCAGGAATAGAAAACTGCAGTTTAAAATCTTGAAAACACCAGAATTAACCATATCTAAGTTCAATGTCCTAAAAGGGTTCTATATAATATAAAGCTTATTATTAAATATTAAGACAAAGTGACTATTGCACCCATTTTCTGGCTTTCAAATGCTACATTATCTGCCTCCCTTTTGCATTACTATGTATCTGCTCAATTCCCAGAAACCTACCTAAAAATAAACTTTAAAATTGCATCTATATTAAGACCACAGATAGCAAGTCACGGCTCCATCTGAGCAAAACCATACGAATAATGACTCTTCAAAAATGAAGTTTTTAATGGAAATGCATTTCTGAAAAAATGTTGACCCCTTAAACACTGGAAGCACCCCATCTCTCACAGTGTGGCCCAACTGAAAACCTACTGAAGCCAGTGCAAAGGCATCTGTTGACCTGCATGGTTTTTTGTGCCATGCCTCTGGGGTTATCAGGATACCTCTTCTCACATAAAGGGGAAGTAAAAATGTTTATAGCAAATCCCTCTAAAGCACAGGGAGAACTTGTTATGAATCAGCCATTCATGATTTGTACAGCTCAATCAGTAGCATTTTCTTTTTATGAATTTTCCTCTTGTAGGGGATGTGCATATTGCTTATGCAACATAAATAAATAACAACTCTCTGCATCATCACTATTTTGTTGCATTCATCTTACTTTACACATACTATGACTCCATGGGCAAGCTTTATGTGAAGGATCTCTCCTCATTCTGGGTGGAAATAAACAGTTATGCTAAAAGTGGATTTTTAGGAATATCTGAATAATACATAG
Organism: Melopsittacus undulatus; assembly: GCF_012275295.1. Lineage (NCBI taxonomy): Eukaryota > Metazoa > Chordata > Aves > Psittaciformes > Psittaculidae > Melopsittacus > Melopsittacus undulatus. Next base: position 59,378,609 of record NC_047528.1, on the reverse strand, counting down.
TCATTCCCCACCAGTTCATACAATGTGCATACAATTACAGGACTAAATACTTGTCGCTCACTAACAAATGAAGAGTAGCCTTATATTAGGATGTGCATGAAGTAAAGTATCCAGTTTAAATATTCTCTGTCAGGTACAACTGCAAAATGGTAGGCTGGTGTCCAATGCTTTTTTGACTAGAAAAGCATGAATCAGATTGGTTGTATGTAAGCCTCAGTTTCTTCTCATCCCTCAGTTTCACAGGTACTTTCCACATGCACATTATCTGCAGGATTTCAGAACATTTTATAAGCTGAAGTTCCAATTCTGCGATTGGATCCACAGCTCCAGAGACAAAGTGAAGACCTCATGGGAATGGAAGACCAATTAGTTGCAGTTCTCATCCACACAGAGTCTGCATTTAGGCAGAAATGACTGCACACTCCAGGCTTACGTATGAAAATCTGATGGAAGATAGCAACCAAATAATAGACAACAACATCTGACAGTAAAAGAAGAGCAAAATGAGAAAATTGGCCCAAAGTAACCCACGGAACAGTAAAACTCCCTCGTCTGCCCTGAAGTTCTACCTAGTATGTCTTCATTATTTATTATCAGTTGAAACAAGCACAACAAGAAAATAAATTAACTTTTATTACTCAGAATGATAAAATAGTCTTCATGTCTCTCTGGATGTGAGGTAGCTGTCTAAACTGTTTTATTACCTCAGAAATTTAAGGAGACAGAACCTGAAGACTGTGGAAATTCCACCTCTGCAGCAACTGATGCTTTCACGTTTTGCCCAGAGATGTTCTTAGATGCTTTCTGGTGACTTGACTTTTCTCACAGTATTCTATTTCAGTAATTTTTAAACAAAGAAAAAGAAAAGAACACATAAAAAAGAGATATCCTTTCTTCTCCCATCTCTGTCCATTAAATGACTGATTCAAATTTAATGCATTGACATCGAAGGTCTTTGAAATTCAAAGGTTTGTTTCTCTTCCCATCTCTAATGGGATAATAGCACATACTAATGCACATGCATTTGTTCTTTTAGTCACAATTTCATAAGAATTGCAAGTTGCAAACATTATCACTTTATCATTATTGTGCAATTAGACAAAAGAAGATACATATAGAGACATGTAAAATGAGAAGACAATATCCAGTAATATTAGCTTCTTTTTTCTAGATGACAGAAAGTTCCATTTATAGTTTGTGTATTTCTCAAATTCATCCTTTCAAAGAACTCCAAAGCCAAATGCCTAAAGTTTGGCAGTACTTACATTGCTCATTTGCTCCCTCCTTAAACCCTTCACCTGATACACAACAAAAAAGAAAGCATGATGTCCTAGTATAGCCATGTAAAATGTGCAATAAATTATTTTAAAAAGGAAACACTTTAATGCCAGCAACCACCAGTGATCTGCTTCAAAGCTGTCACAAAAGGACACTTTAGACATTAGAGTGCATTATTGGGTGGTAATAGTAAATGGCTGTATAGAATCTCACTGATCGTTATTGTCATTTAATCATTTTCCTGCCTGTTTGCAAAATGGATAAATGAGCATTTTCATGCTCTCAGAACAAATGGTATAAATCAAAACTGATTTATATAAAATAGTTTTAAATAGTTTCCACTATAGTATTGTTTTGATACACTGCAACATTCCAGCTATACGTAACAACCGTGCTTCTTGTATTTTATTGAATTTAGCTCACTGCAACTTAAAAATGGAATTCACAGTTTCAGGCTCATTGCATTGCATTAACCTCAGGAATTTGACTTATAGATGGTTACACCATATAGGAATTTGTCACAGCCTGCCATGTTCCTTCTCCATCTCTAACTTCTGCATTCATGACACTATAGATTTCAGATGATAGTCACGTATACCACTTTTCTTATGACTGAAGCACAGCCATTTTAATGCTTAAAAAATACATTTGTCTATTAAGAACACCTTTCCTTTGCACTGGATTTAGCCCTTGAGGTGTAGATCAGGAACAGGTTTTCACACATGCAGTGGCTTATCCACATGGCAACCTATGCACCTACCTCTCATTCATTTATACCTGTCCTCAAATACTTTGCAATCCAGAAGCACACATATCTAAGTACAATGCACAATTTCTACATGTGCAAACATGTGCTCCAGAGTGCTGACAGCAAGGAGAAAACCATGGATATGGGAGCTGGGAATCTATTCTGATTACCATCCATGAGGGAAAGAAGCAAAAACTCCTGTTTTGTCATGCACCTAAATGTTGGCTCAGCAGGCATGGGGTGTGCTGTGGCTGGGAAATTCAGAAGGCTGGCATGTCCTTTTTAATTTTCCCTCGCACATACAGCAGTGTTAAAAAAAATTATTAGAGGAATTAAGGCAGACTTCACTTCTACAATTAAAGTCAAGGGGAAGGTTTTGCTTTCCAGAGATAACTAAATCACCCAATCCACCAAGCATTAGTCAGAACACAGGCAAAATGCTGCCACAATTTCACTTGAAAGCATTTTTGTATTCAAAAGAAACACATCCCAAAACAAAGCAAAACAAAACAAATCAAGAAAAAAAATCCCCAAAACCTCAAAAAGCCAAAGATAGAAAAAGCTTAATGAAACATTGCTCCTTCCCTAGTCTAAGAGACCGGAGCTCCGGAGAGTTCATTGAGATCCTGATGTGCAGAGTGAGAAGCGCTACTATTGCTGCAAATATGAACAGCTTCTGTCAGAAGGAAGCGCAGCTGATTAATCAACTTGATATTACCCGAACTGATTAAACAATGAGACATCCTGGGGTTTTGCTGTCTGTCCTGATGAGTGCTCATCATAACTATTAGTACAAAACCCCAGCACATCTCCCTTGGGAGTAAACTACCTTCTAATGTTTTTCCTCTAAAGATTAATTCCATTGTTATGGAACCTGTGTATTAAAGGAACTATAAACTAATCATTAGTCATTTTCAAACAATTTGGCCTTTCCTGCTTAGACTAGTGGAGTGTTTTTGGAAGAGGTCTTGTTCAGTTTCCCTTATTCACATAAGCTGGTTTACTTAGACAAATAGAAAATGGACTGATATGTCTATCGTATTGTGTTCATTTCTAAAGCAGAAAAAGTGGCTATTTTTAAATGAACTTTTTTTTCCTGAAGTAATGTTTAAAGGATTAGCAGCTGTAGAAACCATGAAAACCTTTGCTTTGTTCCACCAAGTGACCCAAACCTCTGCGTAACCTCCACCTAACCTCCAATACAAAAAGCTCTCTCTCTGAAAGACCCCATTAAACTCGAGTTTTACCTGCAAAAGGAAATGGATTTTTAAACACGCACTTAGATAGAGGTTAAAGAGTGTGTTTGTCTTATGCCAAAAAATGATTTCTAAATTTGGATAAAATTTGAAAGTCATGCTTAATAGACATGTTCTTTGCATGTTTGAAATGTCTATTGATATGTTTTTAGTGGTATGTTTATATAGCAATCATTCAGGTACAGAGCTCAAGCATAAATAAATTACCCTGAAATTCCTCTTTTAGAATGTTAGAGAAGAGCCCAGCTTTCTGCATTATAGTATGTCCTTGTAGGTGCTATTGAGTATCAACATGTCACTTTGCAACAAGATCATTCACAAGTTCCCTACATTCCTGGCTGTGAGAAAGATTCAATCTGGCTGAGACCAGAGGCTGGAAAAGCCACTTGCTTCTAACTTTGTGTTCAGGTTTGGGGTGTTTTCCTGATTTCCAGTGACAGGAGCTTTTAAACACTTAACAGCTTGGTTAGCTTAAAAAAAAATTATATCAATTTTAATTCAGATGTCTAGTTTCAAGAATAGGATTTTTTTTTCTTTTAAATACATTTAACATTTTACTCCCCAGTGAAAAAAGTTTATAAACAGTTTATGCATAAAATTCTCAAGTCATTTTGACTGGATTCATCAATGAGCATTCTACCAGGCAGATCCTTTGGATTTATTCTAGGTAACCTCCTTTCTCTAAGTTTTCCTGATATGTATGCAGGTCAGAGTAAACAAATCCATGAAAAACCATGAGTCCAAGCCCATGAACACAAAGGACACAAAGAGCAGCTGTCCAGCTTCAACCCTGCAGGCATAATAGCAGTAGACTGGTGGCTGCAGTTCCCCACAGGGGCATACAACCCCACACAAAAGCTTGCAAGGTTTGAGGGTCTCTTTTTTCCCGCTTTTCTTTTTACCTCCTTTTTTTAAAGGTGTGCACTAGCTCGACATGACAGAGACCACTCATATTCATTGCTCAAAAACTACCAGGTGCTCAGATGCTACAAATAAATCAAGGCAAGTGCTAAAATTTTTTAGGTTTCAAATACTGCTGGTATGTTTCTGGGTTTTTTATAGGTCGTAAATATTCTTAAAGCTTTGGAAGTACCCATTTGTTAACCTCTCCTGTAAGCACCTAAAACTAAATCATATTTCCTATTGGCTACCTGAACTGGGTGTCAGATCAGCACACTGATTTTTTAGTTACTGTTCTTTAGATGCTTATGCTCTCCCTTATTTTACATAATTGTGTCGAAACACCTACACATATTTAGGGTGGTGAATTTCACAAAATTACAGTGTTTGACATGACACATCACCTCCCTTGCCCCAGCAAAGGAGTCCCATACACCTGACAATATACTCATGGTAACCAACAGGGAGTTTGTTCACAATCAACATACACAGGGTTAATATCAACACCTTTATTGCTTTGCTTCACAGCTACGTTTTATTATTTTAGAAAAACCTATGTTAAAAACTTGATATCTTAATTTCCATTAGAGTCAATGGAAATTTTGTTCAAGTAAGAAAAACAACCTGCGCTTTTCAAAATGTGCTTATGAAGCCCAGTGGACTACACTGTATTTCTGAAGTGCTTCTGAAAGCTAAGAAAAGGCAGACTACTGCCATAGACATTAACTGTACAGGGGTCCACTGAAAAGTGTTATGAGGTCCTCAGTTTAAGAAAGGCTGACAATCTTTTTACTATAGAACTAGATTTTCAGTTTGTGGATGAATCGGATGAGCTGAAGTGATCGCAATTAAGGGTTTTTTTCTGTTCTCTCAAAATAAAATAAATTTATGGATATTTTCTCCATTAAAAATGTTTCTAGAAGTGGAAATTTTATTTCAAACCTCCACCTCGTGAAACAATTTCCTTTGATTGTATTGCTGGCAATTTAAAAAATGATTTATGATTAATCTTTTAACATGTTATTTCATAAGATTTCTTTCAATGGCAATTGCAGATTTTAAAAGCCATGAATAAGGCCTGTAAGAAATCAGCTACTATACAAGAGTCTTTAAAAGCTGGTAATTTCAGTTACCTATGCCATAGGAGACTCAGAGTCAGCTTAAAAACGTAAACTAGAAAAAGTCCAACCCTGCCTCCCTCCCCCATCCAGCAAAAAGTGCTGCCAGCAAGATTTCATTATTTGTTTGTTTTGTAATCAATAAAATCTATTAGCAGACAAGGTATTGCAATTGCCAGAACATCAATACAACTAGTTTAACTTCAGATGCTGGTTGACTTGAGATGTCAAAGCTCCCACAGTTGTTGGGAGCCTGGCATTAAAAGAACAGATACAATCCTAAGCCTAAGTGTTAACAAAGCCTGTTGGCATCCCAGAGGAGATTAGGTTGCTGATCTTGTAAGGATCAGCTACTCACTTAGTGATGTTTACACTGACATTGATGTAGTGACATCCTGATCTAATTACATGTCAATAAACCACAGTCCTGATGCCCTGAGAAGATCAGAAGAGGATTACAAGAACTCCATAGCCAATCCTTAAAACCTAAGGAAGGAGCCCTGTGATTTAATTACCATGAATTCAGTAACTGTAAAACTATTGTTTTAAATGGAACAATTCTTTTCGTAATTAGACTGCATCCCTCCCTTTACTTTTCCAAATTTTCTGCATACAATTCACTGCTTTAGCAAACACTCTGGAAACTCCAGGGTGCCTCCAGGTCATTCATGTCTAAGATTCTAATTCTTCTTTGAGTATAGGCACTTCAAAGGTTATAGTGTATGTCATTTATTTTTCATGTTCTCTGGCATTGTCTCAGAGTGTAAGTTAAGTTCAACACTATGTTAATTCTGGCAGTCAAGGGATGTGTTTATCTCCTGAATGCCACCAACAGTGGATGAACTATGGTGCAGGTTTAGGGATGTATGGATGACTGTTCCTTCTCAGGAAAAGGTAGAGCATCAGACTCAAGATGGCAAAACGTAATTTTGCCTGAACAGCTGGGCATGATAGTTTTGCTGTAAACATGAGAAATGGTCAGCCCTGCAGAACAAAAATAAGTACCTTTTTGGCTAGTTGCTATTTGGAAGACTTCATTGAACAAGATTTAACACAGGAAAATAGATATAGAATTTCCCTTATCTTTGGCTTATGAGTAATTGGAATTGCTAGTGTAATTGAGTCATAAATTTGTTCCTTATCCCTCATGAAACCTCAGCAAATTTGTAAAGGTTTCACTTTTTCTGAGCACTATGTCTGCCTCACACTCAGGTGGGAATTTGGTTATGGTCTTACAAGGAAAGACAGACAGACTTCTGATGTATTGGTGAGGTGCAGGCAGGATCTTGCGGCACAGAATCCTCTCTCAGTATAAAATATCCACAACTGTGCTGCACAACCACAGATGAGATATTTTACCTGCTTCATGTCTTAAGCCCTGGGAAAGCGGGAGATGCTGTTGGATCTGCAGGCAAGGGACCTAGCTGGTTTTGCACAATTAATCTTCCTAGAAATTTAAAATATCATTTTTATTTAAAAAAATATTAATACACTATATTCTGTCTGTCCCATGGAGGGTCAACTTCCAACTCTGCTCCTTCAGCCTTCTCTCTTGCTTTCCCTAGTCTCTTATTTAATCATTTTATTCACCCTTCAAGTAAACTACCTGCTAGTGATATATAAAGCTTTCATTATGATATCGAAGGGTGCACAGCTATTTCATATTACTAGAAAGGATACAATCTTCAAGAGCAGTTGAATAACTTACAAGTCGAAGGCCCAGTTTTTCAAAATTACTCATGTTCTTTGAAAGTCAATGTTGTAGTGTCTTACCATGGGAGAAGACAGCTTTCAAACATTTTCTCTAATGCAATAAATTGAAAATAAAGGAGTTTTTCTTTAATGGTAAGCTTTTGAACCATGAAAGCACTTGGGGGATATGGATGACATTGAAGACTGACTCTCAGAGTGTTTTAGTGGTTTTGCAGGCAAACATATTTTGACAGAAATAGGTGCTAGTGTGACCTTAACTTGATTTAATATAAGTCATGTTAGAGATAGAAACAAAAAAGACCAGACTCAACCCTGATAGATTGCTACTGGCCTCACTGAATCTACACCAGTGATAAACATGGACCAAGTTATTTCAGTGTAAGTATGTGAAATAACTATTTTCTATGAATACTTTCATTCTGCATACCTACAGTATGCTCTATAATAGTAGTAATAACACCAGGCACTTAATGCTTTCATCTTCAAAACACTTTTGCAAACATTAGCCAATAGGAGAAACTCTTATGAAAAGACAGCTGATGAAGAAACAGAAATTTCTTGGCCGCATAGATAGCTTTTGTTGTACACCAAATGAGCTTTTATAAACTCAGTATTTTTCAACTCATAAAAGACTACAAAAAGAAAATATTTTACTGTACATGTATCTAGATTTCATTACTGCAATATATTGCAAGAACAAAATACCTCTGGCAAAGGATGCTGTATATCTGACTTCCTGACCATGAAGCTTTGTTTGATATTGCAGAATACTAAGTTACACACCCTTGTGTCAGCAACACATATAAGCTTTTATTCACCTATCAGCCTTTTTTCTTACTTGAGACACTCAGTTTCACTTCAAGCAGTGTGTCCTTTGAAGACTCTTGGCTCTTTCTAGTATCTAAGGGAACTAAAGTTCCTAAAAGCAACAGTTCTGAATCCTTGGTTTGAAGTTAATTACCTGCTTATGGACTTCCCTGAAGCTTTGTGGATAAAACAGGTGTGCATTTGAACTAAGCTGTTCTAAACCCCTTGTGAAGATTAAGTTAGTGAAAAGCCATTCATGTACAGTCAGAAAATATCAGGATGGAAAAAGAATCATGACATAGTAACCACTCAGTATTTAGTTCACTGGCTGAACAGCAAGCAACCCTATAAAATCTGTTTTCAACTTGTCTGATTCAAGTGGAATATGTGAACAAAAATATCTGCTTAATTAAAGGAATTAAAAAAAAATCAGCCTGAAGGGAATGCTGTATTGAAGTAAAAAAATCACTTTCAAATTTTTTCAGTCTCATGAAGTTCAGGTTTGGCAAATACAATGTGAAATGTTTCTGTACACTCAAAAAAATCTGGGAGAGAAAAGCCATCTTCAGAAGTTGCAGGAGAAGATACAAAACCTCTTCACATATGCTGCAGTATACACAAATTTTAGCTCTCTGTAACCATGTAAGTTTTGTTCAATGTCACTAAAACACTCTCTAGTAGTCCTTACCACACTTCAGTGGAGGGCTGATAACATGGGGCTGTAGTTTTTCCATTTCTTTCTGTCTGCACCACACTGCAGCTACCATTTACCTTTTGGGAGTATTCCCATGAGGAAAGGAAGGAAAGTTACCAGTCTACCTTTTCCCAGTCACACAGAAAAAAGTTACAATGGGTGTGTTTTATTTTTATCAATTATTATCAATCAATCAGTCGAATTATCTTTACCATTCCCTACAGCTAAGTGAGAACTTGTAACAGATACATGGTGAAGAACATCAATGGGAAAGGAGTGTAACAGTGCTAGAGACTACATCAAAAAAGGAACATAATTTAAAAGGCTAATATACCACATTAAGCCTAGAAGCTGAACCTTGATCTGAATTCTGGGCTCAATATATTCATTTGTCTAACTTCCTTACTTCTGAAATTAAGCATTATATAAATGTCTCACAGTGCTCCAGTTGTTAATCTCTTAAGAAATGAAAAGCCCTGTGTCTCATTCTGCATATTTAAAGAAAAATAAATTGTAATTGGGAGATATAATGTTCACTGAAATTGGATTCAGTGTTTATTTAAAGTGGGCTTCCTTTCACTGCAACATGGGCAGCATTAGGATACAGTCTACATGATCCCTATCTTTTTCAGTACACCAAATTAGAACAGTGAAAAAAAATAGCATTTGCTTGGGGTGTTTTTTTGTTTTTGTTTTTTTTTTTTACAGTATGAATTTAGTTTGCTCCATAAGTTTCTAAATTTTGGCAGGCTTTTTCTCCATTGTGTGTTACAGGATATTACAAGAAACTACTAGCCAAGTAAAAAAACAGTACACTTTTCTGCTTCCTCAAGTAACTACAAAGCCTGCTGTAATCACAGAAACAGCTTGTCAGTTCTTATGCACAACTTCATGGAGTCTTCTAGAAAGTGAGAAAGCTTTACAACACTTGGAAAAAAACACTACAGATTTCAATTTGTCCTGTCAAGTTTTACCACACTCATGCTGCTAAATCATTTTCCATCAACACAAGTTAAAATGCTTATTAGGCAAGTTCTTCTAGCCTATGCAATGGGCTATGCAGCGAGGAAGCTTATGAAAAGAGTTATAGTCTTTTCAAAAGGAGTCTCAAAGCAGCCCTTGCACTGATGCTGCAGTTTTAGCATTTCAGGGAGAGAGAAAAATTGAACACATAAAGTAGCAACCACTGTCTGTATATTTATCCCTTGTTTCTGCCTTCCTCCATTTCCCAGGAGTTCCTCTTGTCCGTAAGGCATGTAATGCACACTCCTTGCTTTCACAACTCACACTGTATTGTATGAAGGCAGGTACCTCTCTTAAAGAACTTTTAGAGATTTTTATTGAAACACACCACTTCAGGATTTGTTGGTTTTTAATCTGTTTCAAGTGTATAATCTATAATTCTTGGAATACTAAATATAAGAAATACTGTTTTATCACCTCACACCTTGCTGCTAGCAATCAAAGCTCAGAAATAGAATTATAGTGGCTCATATAATCTGTATTGAAATGAACAGATTTTATTTGAATATTAAAGTACAGAGGTACCATTACTGGCAATAATATCAGTATCTCCTGACTCTTGGCCACACTGGAGAGTTGCAGGGGGATCTCTTGGCTCCTTAGGCTACCTCTGGCTCTCCTGGCAGTGCTGCTTACCTACCTACACTGACATTTGGAAACCCTGGTCTCCAGCAAAGACATTTAATTGTAAAGCCACTGTGAGAAGGAATCATATGCAACTGTGATAGGGCAAAATAGAAAAGCTGCTGGGTGGGAATAAATAAGAAATTCCATCTAGTACACTGCTCCTTAGGAACACTCGCTATTAAATAAAAGAAGACCAAGGAGGTAGCTCAAAACCAGAACCCTTATTTTCTTCACTGCTCAATTGTTAGCTTTCACCTTAGCCAGTTTTTTTTTAAATGTATTTCAGTGCATTTTCTCCAAGATAAATAAATCATATATTCCTAGCATCACAGAATTACTGAATGATTAGGGTTGGAAGGGATCTTAAAGACCATCTAGTTCCAACCCCTTGGCAAGGGCAGGGACACCTTCCACTAGACCAGGTTGCTCAAAGTCCTGTTCAACCTTGCCTTGAACACTTTCAGGGGTAGGGCAGCCACAGCTTCCCTGAGCAACCTGTTCCAGTGCTTCACCACCCTCATAGTAAAGGACTTCTTCCTAATACCTAACCTAAATCAACCTTCTTTCAGCCATTCCCCCTTATCACTACTTGTTCTTTTATAAAGACTCTCTCTATGGATAATTTACCCTAGAAATACCCTGATCTACCACTAATAAAACTGCACTAGATTTGGCTCCTATCAGTCTGTTCTATCCCACAACATCATTTTAGCTCCCTTAAACCCCCTCATATCCCAAGGCATAAAAAGCATGCACCCTATTTCACACTACAAGAGCAATTTTGTGGTCACATAGAACTCAGAGTATTGCAGACGTTTTGAGCTGGAAAAAAAAACAAAATCCAAGCAGCAGCATAAAAGCACTTCTTGTTCATCTACCCTTTTAGTTCCTTTTGTGGATTACAGAGTATCTAGAAGTATTAGAAGGGACCAAAGGAGAACAGAGGTTTCCAAATGCTGAGGATTTTTGAGTACCCAAACACTAGAGCATAATGAAGAGATCAACTCAGTTAGTTATATCAGACAGTAAAGAAGCTAAGCTGCTAACAGAGGAAACAAAGCAGGCCACTTTTTATTACACTGTAATAGTAGTGCACATGAGGAAATGTGAGAAACCCAAGTCCTTATGAAGGGAGTTCACTTGTGGCGTTCACATAGGCCAGTGGGATTCTCTGTCAGTGCATAACCATCACACATTTGTGGAAATCTTTTCAAGTTTGCTGAGAAACTAGAGCCATTTCTGCTGCCACACGTCTCTACTATTTGCAGGTCAACCAAGCATCCAAAAGGCATCTCAGTTCTCCTCTAGAGAGATCTAGAGGTATAGCAGCAGCATCTCCTTCTTTTGAGCCCCTATTTTGTTACCTTTCCTCCAAGACTTCTTAATCTTTTATCCATTGTTGTTTCATCAATAACAATTCTTAGAAAACATCCTCTCAAAATTCTTAAAATAAGTCTTTAATAAAAAGGGGAATTTGAAGTCATTTTGTAGCTTATTTTGCTAATTTTTAACCCTGGGACTATCTTCCTATCTTCTCTGTAATGTAATTAGACATCCCCTTGGATTTGTATTTAAAAAAAAATAGATTTCTTTGAAATAGATGCCTCTATCCTAGTGGCTATTTCTGGAATGGTAGATTCTACCTTGCCAGAGAATTCTGAGAAAACAGGAGACAGCCTGCAGGAGCAGAAAGGGCCACAGTCTGGAAATATTCTGCTTCCTGCTGCAATGTCTGGCACAAGACCCACCACAACACGGCAGCCACAACACAACACCCACTCATAGACAGGTAAAGGTCTCTCCTAGCTAAATGTACACATTGAATCAAGATGTCTTAATTAAGATTGTACTTGTTCCTGTAGTCTATGGAAAGAAGAAAGATGCTTCAAGAGGATGATTCAGTTCATTTAAGACCTGCACCACTTTCTGGAACTGTACATTTATCTCCACTACTCAAGAAGGAACATTACCTTGAATAAGGTATGTCACCTGGGTACTAAATTTAAATGGAATGAATGTGGGCCAAACCCCCATCTGCATTAAGCAGCTAGGTCAATATTTTAGCTCATCTTCTTCTTTATGAACTGGGACACACTGGAGCATCAAACTGATGGTACAAAGGCATGTGTATGTCTGCACAATGTCTCGCAGCCTCTTCTTTTGTAGGAAGTCTTCATGGTTTCTGATGCTGCCCAGAAAAGAACAATTAAAGTCTTCTCTACGTAAATAATTGCAGAAAGCAGAGGCAGCGAATAACCGAGGCAATGGTTTTGTAATTGAAACAGAAGGCTGCAGAATTATGTAAATAAAAGTTAATCGCTACAAAACAATCGTGTAACAGATTTCTGTAGCAAGTAAGAACTCATGAACAGTTTCTTCTGTACATATAACCTCCATCTCAGTTTGACAGAACTGCAACACCCATTGAGTTCACTGTGCATAAAACTGAGTAACAAACATTTCCCCACTAAATACCATTTTCCAGGAAAGAAGAAGGATAAAAAAAAGAAGCCACAGTGATCACAGTGATTACTTTAAAGGAGAAACAAATAAAAACCATATGGGAAAACAGATTTTTAACAAGTTAGGGACACACTGCATTATGACCAGTTACTAACTTAAAATGAAAGCTTTGTGTTTGCAGCAGCAAACAGAAAGGGAATCTTCCAGAGAAAGAAGAGATCTGTTTACACCTTTTCTTACTTGCAGTCAGCTTTTGCTTGTGATTGTGTATTTTTTAATGGTTCAATATTTACAAAAAGACTGCAAAATTAAAAGAGATCCCACAGTTACAGAAGACAACATAATTATAAGGGTCAACTTGATAAGACATATAATCTTTAGAAACCTGCAGGTTTGCCTAATAAAATATTTATATCAGTCACTGTTGGACACCAAGTGAGAGCAATGGAAATGAATTCCTCAGGAGTAACTTTCCAGTATATGTGAAAATGTCAAAGAAATGTCGCATTTGGGAAGACTTTCAGAGAAAGCCAGTATTTTTCTTCCTTACTTGACATAATTGCAAACTAAGCACTCTCTTTGAGGCATATTGATTTATTTCTTATTTTCCTGTCAAAGGATCTTTGTTTATATACTACACATATTTGCAGTTAATCATAAATTTGTACAAAACCAAGCCAGTCTCTACCAGTTTAAGATCCATATTCTCAGCTACAATGTAAAATTCAGTGCACACAGTGAAAACACTTATTATGTGCAACCATGGGACAGTTGCAACAGGAACAGACTAATAGGGTCATATATTTAAGAAAAAAAACATGGGAGGAAAGAAATAAAGACAGATCCTGGGATTCTGGATGTACTGGTATCAAGCATGGACCCAAGCATGGATCACTGTTAGGAAAATGCAAGGAAGAAAAAACAAATTTGCTGTGAATCTAATCAGAAGCTATTTCGAAAAACTGTATCAGAGCAACTAAACATCAGGCTATGATATTGCATTGAAAACACTTGCTGCAATATCTAGTATAGCAATATCTGTTTTCTTTCAATATCAGAGTGGCACTGAAGGCAAACAGGAGCTTCTGGCTCCTCTGGTCATTTGAAATGCCCTGGCAGAAACCCAGTTTTGGGCTCTGTTTTTGAAAAGCCAGACTTCCAGCTTTATGAGACATACTGGAATAAAGTACAGAGAGGTTGCTGAAAGGAATAGTTGGTAGAGAGCTTACTGCAAACTGGTGTAATGAAAAACAGAAGTCATTTTAAAACAGTGTTGAGTTTATGAGGATTTTTAAGACTGAGGGCAGTACCTTGGTCTTCATGGGAGATATCACCACAGTCAGATAGAATGATGAATGATAAAAAGAAATACCTTAGCAGATAGTTCTAAATGGTCTAAATAGAAGCAAAGGAGTTGTTTGGATGAAAAGATAATGATTTCATAGGTGGAAGAAGAAGAATGGGGCTCACAAACTTTCCTTCTGAGCTCAAACAGTTTGGATGATGTGGTGTGTCAAGGGGTGTCAGAGAAAAATCATATAGATCTTCACACCACCTCTCACATATATGTGTGTGCTTTTGCTTTTAAGACATACTGTTCTAGAGTAGGGTAGACCCACTAGTATCCAGCTCTTTTGTAAGCTTCTTTTTGTGCTGAAACAGAAGAAAAAAGCAATCAGTGATGAGAAAAGAGAGAATCAGCCAGCTCAGAGTCTAACAAGTGTCACTGCTGAGTCTCTTTCTGGGTGGTAGGAATTATAGTGCACTTCTCTTCCGGTATGTTTTGAAATATAATTGCAAATTAATTACCATGTGACAATAAACAAACAGCTACAGTACACAGCGTATTTACTGTACAGAGCTTTATTCCATCTCTCTAGTACTCTAAACAGGTGTTCAGTGTTACCTACAGCTAGAATTGGGGCTACAAATCAGCATGAGATTCATCAAAACGGATCCCTGCCACTTCACGCTATTACTCCAGCAGATATAATTCATACTGCTCAGCAGTGGAAGCATTATATGCACCTTCCCCCAGCCTCTTTCTCCCTCCTTGCAAAAATGTCAAGAGAGACAGAGAGAGAATATCGAAGGAGATCCTGAGTGTCAATGAAATATCCCACAGTGCTGAAGACAGAGAAAACATTGGCAAGCTGCTTTAATAAGGGAACTCTGCCATACCATACCCAGGCCCTAAAAAGAGGAGCAAAACTTGGGGGTGGTGGGGGTGGTGGTGCACACAATCAGATAGGAGGAAAAAGGGAGATTATGTATATTGGCTGCAAGATTTAAATGTAAATAACTTGGGAATCATGTAATGGTCCATAAACTGTTTATCTGGAGCTGGGACTATACCAACATTTCAAGACTTACCATTAAGAAGTTACAGGAGGTGCCAAGGTGCCAGAGAGTTCTTTAAGGACATACTATATTTGAGATTAAATTTTGAATATACTACTGTATTTTAACAGATGACTGAGACACAGCTGGATTGTGCTAGTTTAGATGCATATATGTGGATCTATATTCTATACTGATTTGCATGTGCTGACTATTGTGTAAGCAAGTTCCACCTACAGGAAATCTGGATATAGATCTAGAATGGAAAAATGAATCCAGGTGCTCTAGAGCCTTGGAGGAACTTGATTCAGCCCAGAGGGTTTTTCTTCTTGCCATAAGGACCTTCCACTTGACTCTGCAGATCATTCCGGTGCCACCTGAATTGTCTGGCCTACTGTGACAGACTACTTTTTCTTCTGTGCTTGACTTTTGGTCCCCGTCAGTCTCAGCTGTAACACTACAGTGGCTGGAAAGTCTCATGGCCCCAGAAGAATCAATGAGATATTCTTTACCTTTAAGAAGGCTGCAGTTAGGGACCACCTTAAGTGAGACTCTCCTGCTATCAGTCTCCATCTCCTGACTGAGAGGGATTTGCGATGACATGCATCTATAATAGTATGGTCTCCTACAAATGTTGTGACTCTCACCAGTCTGATGCCAACCCTAGAGATGCTATGGAGACTGGTTTGCCTCTACTCCTCCGCCATTTTCTTTCAGAGAAGGAAAGTGATTATGGTCTGATTTATACTTGTCTCAATACCACTGTAGCACAACCCTCCTTTCCATTTATTGTAAAGCCCATTTCTAAATTTCTAAAAGAAAGAAAAAGTGACATTGCAGGTTCAAGTCATTCATACTGATCCCTAAAATCCTTTGAATTTGGTATCATATGCCTGGACCTAAGACAGACATAGCAGAGCCCTGCTTCTTTTCTAGGTTGTCCAGAAAATAGGTGGGTGATTTTCAATTGACCAAATTATCAACCACAGTCCTATTTTGGTGCCATCCTGCTCAGCAGAGGTGTATGATGCTGCAGCAAGGGAGCAGCATTCCAGTTCCCTGCAAAAACCCTGAGACTGTGAAAAGAGGTCATGAGGGCCAGGGAAATATCCAGGGATGGTGGAAACAAGAGAACGGTGACAAGCTGTTCTAGTCCAGGGCCCTAGGAATAAGCATTTTTCATCTACATGTACCAAAGAGAGTAACGCTTTTCTTTTAGATGTAGGCCCATTGCCATCAACCATAGATTTGCCAGTTTAATTTTAGAAAACATATGTTGTAATAAGCTACCCACTAAGAAATGTATTTTGAAATGAGTTTAATGCTGATTTGTAATTTTATGGGATTATTTTTACAAATAATTCTGACCTGATTAAATCTTATTCTGCAATATCATCTCTGTATAGTACTATTGATTGCAGGCTGGTAGAGAGAGGTTTGATCCAAAATATTCAAACCTGCACACCTAAATTTAAGACCCTTAATCTATATTTAAAGTATCCAGAATTAAATGGCCTGGTTTTCAGATGTGCTGAGCACTCACAGATGTTTCAAATACCATGTGAGAGCTAGCATTAACATGCGTGCAGTAAACTAGTTGCAGCCGTAGCATTGATGTGGAGACTGCTGAACCCCTGCATCCCTGTTACTGGGTTTTGAGAGATTAACAGCAGTGAAGGGAACATGAGAAGGTGTCTGCCTCCTGCCCTATCTCAATAACCCATCCCTTCACAAAGACAAAGCAAATCTATAGCTTTTCCATGCTGTGGTATTCATGTTTACAAAGTAAATCTATGTTTACCAGTTTTGGTGCTGTTCTGTTAGTAGCTTACACTGAGTTTCTGCATGAAGTACAATTCTGCCAGGCGAGTCACAGTTTCTCAGAGACACAGTCTGGTCATTGCAGCAAGGAGTCCCAGAGAAACTTTACCTGTGTTCTCAAATACAGGGAGATTAAATCCCCATTTTAATATCAGCACTCTCAGCAATCCTGAAGTTATATGTCATTTTGCTCAGTTTCCTAATTTATGAAGAAAGATTAATAGGTTTTTTTCCCCAACAAACATACTACAAGGATTTCTTAGCTTGCTACTTAGACTCTCAGCTGGTGTACATCAGTGTAGTATATGTAGCTTTCTGCACCAGTGAATATAGTATAGAGAAAATATAATATTCCTAAATTTTCTATAGTATTATGATCTACCTAACAGCATAAAAGCAATGGCAGCTAGAATTGTGTTTCCCTCTTTATGAGATTAAAAGTGTTCCAAGACATAGGGTGGAGACTTGCATTTAAAACATTGCAGAGAAGGATGAAATCCTTTCAGTCCTTTACTAATTTGTGCATCCTTGCCCATCATTGTGCAGTTTAAAAATGATTGAATATTTAAAGTGCATGATCTTCAAAATGAAACCTGTGAATCTCAGCAAAATAGCTCTTTTCAGATTGTGTTTTCTTTTGGCGAGGAAAACAGATATACATAAAACCATACCATCTTTTCCCTCCCATGTAGCTATGCACTTGACTGTGCAAATCTAAAAGATCAGGCACAAAAAGTTCAACCCACTCCTGTATAAATTATTTTCAAAAAGAGATTAAATGTAACTTCACAAATTAAGTCAGTGCAAGTTTGTGATTAGAACAAAAAAGTAACAGCTTCTTACTCATTTGGTTTTGGTGTTGTTTTTTTACTGCTGAGCAGGAAAAGACAATCTCTTGCATGCACAAAAACATGATACTTGGCTTCTTCAAATATTACAGCCACACACAAAAAAATTAACTATTCATTTCAATTAGATTCTACAGTATAGAGTAAATTGTAGTGTCTGGAGTTATGCAGACTTAAGGCTCTTGAGTGGGAAGTAGAAATAAATGAAGTTTCAGAATAAAATGTTCATCACAACTATCTCAAGCTTGACACAAGAAAAGCTGCTTCTCCTATTACCACAAGTCAATACATAGCAGTACAATATAAGTGTCTTCCATTTTCCCCTATTTCACGCTAGATTTGTCTGATAGATGAGTGTACTTAAGTAAATAGCACATGCAATTTTAATAGGACAGGTGCTCTGAATGTACAGGGAAGGTCATTCCTATTATTTCAATTAACATCATAAGCTACAAAAACACATGAGGGTGAATTAATTTAAAGCTTCAATTTAATGCTACTAGTAAGGACATCCTTAGGCCTCTTGGTTGTCTTGACAACTCCTGCATCCCAGCCTGCAGAAGCCAATCTCTGCTGTTCCCCTTCTCAGCATACAAACAGTTCAGATAGTACATTAGCAAAGAATATGATGCCCATGTAAATGTTGAAATATTTTTGTTGCCATAGAGATAAGAAGAATGGCAAAAATACAGGAGCACTTGACATACTCCAGGGCAGACTTTTAATTAAAAAAAGCCTCAAATGACAATGCCAATATGGCTGAACATACCATAGTGCTTTTATGCTAACCTACTGCATATAAAATCTGAATCCAAATAATATGCTTGCTGCTGAGAGGTCTAAGAATCATAGAAAAATGGTAAATAAAGATAGCCAGGATTTTCAAGAGGTGAAATAATCATGCATCTTTTCAATTAATCATTATAAAAGAACCTGTTTAAAAATGGTAGACAATTCATTGCAGTACTGAGATTTCAAATATCTTCAGAGAAACAAATGTCACAAATACTCATGAAAAAAAAATCCAAGATAGATAACAGGAGTAATTAAAGTGTCTTGTAAAAAATGTGATTAGGCAAAACAACCTTATACCCGGTGAGGATCAGCATTTCAGCTCTACTTCTGTTTTAAATATATGTTCAGTCCTACACCTACACTTGCAAACTTGCATGTGAGCAGAAGTCATGCCAAAGTCAGGTGAGTCACAGCAAGTAATCAATTCACGTCTACATTTTGAACATGCCAGGAATGACTTAAACTCAGCATGCTTTTACTTGATGAGACAAAATACTAGGCCTGATAAAGGGTAATAAATAATCATCCTATTCAGTGACTTGTGCTCCTCTTCAGCTCTGCTAGCATGTTTTAAACATTTGAATTTATAGCCAAATAAAAACTAGGCAACAGGACTGATGAATCCCCAACTAAACAGGAACCATTTTGACATGTGATTAACAGGCACAGAATATGAAGGAATTAGAAAAGTATATGCTTAATTAATGCTGCTGCCATTTTGTATAGAGCCATTTGACTTCAAACTTCACATAAGGATGTCTTATTTCCTGAAAGACATGGAAATATTGGCCTGAATACAAATAAATATTTTATGCATTTAGTATATATTCAGTTCTAGGTGAAATACAAAGTTTCGACTTTCAGCATATTCTATTTGCCACATACGGGAATTTTTCTCTCTCTCCTCTAAGGTTTGCAGACAGGCTCATGTTCTAAATTCTGATCCGTGTGTAGGTTATGAAGAGACATTATAAAACGTGTTCCTGTACAGGTCTATTACTGATACTATTCAGCCTGAACTAGTTGCCTTTCCCTGTCTAAAATTTCACCAAGACAACTCTCCTAAAACAACTTCTGTGTTCATGAGAGGACCTTAGGGGTATCTTACAAACATCTGCTTCACAAATCTGTATTCAGCACATCTCAGAAACATAGCTGAATTAGATTTCTGTACAAATCACATGGACAAGACTGTTCTTGCCACCTTAGAAAATGGTATTTCATGCCATGACAGTTCTGTGTTATACACATACATGTAAATATATCTAAAAATCTGTTTGTGAAATCTTCACATAGATATCAAATATACTAAGACTTTGTCCAGGATTTTGCATATGAAATATTTTTATTTTGACTGGGTAACTGAAAGAAGTAAAAAAATAAAAGAAATTTGTTCATGGATATATTCTTGTCAGGAAAAATTAAAAACAAAACCATAAAACACAGACACACTAGAATGCAGATATGCTTGCAGCTATATGGAGACCTAAAGGTCTCAGGCTGGGGGCTGCAGGAAGATTTAACAGATGAGGCTGAGTTCATTGCTGCCCAAGATGTCCAGACCTTAGGAAATCTTACCAAACTCAGTCCCAGATGGCAGTCAGCTCCAGCGCAGTTTACAAGAGTCTCCCCCTGTATGCAAATCTCTTCCAGAACATGCAAGAAGGAGCAGATACTCCGGGAATGCCAGCACAGAACATCATAAAAGTCACAGGGTCTTCCTAGGCACAGGCACTACTCTCTGTTCCCGGTGGCTCATACTTGTCTGTATGAAACTGCAGTCAAGAAATGGATGAGGCTTTTTCACCTCCAAAATTAGTAAACATTCTTTTCTTTTGGGTGTAAGAATTACCAATTAGCTGTGCCTATTTTATGCCTACACCCTACACTGAGGTAACTTCCAATTAATATTTGTAATTAATGTCGTGTCTTCATTTTAACTCAGGGTACCTTTAATATTCTATGTCTGGGGTAATCTTCTGTTTGCCCTTCTCACTGCCTGGGGCTGCTAAAATCAGATAAGGTAATTAACTTAAGAGAGCACAAACCCAGGGGTCCCTGTATTTTCCTGTGTATATATTCCCTGTAAGGTTCCCAGACTCAACATCTCTGCTCTCCCTGTTGCCCTCATGGAGACTGAATTTTTCAGCATTCAGGGCACCCTGGAAGCCTAAGTGGTCCCTAGGGATTTAGTCCAGAGGTGATGCCAAGAGAACATGTTTTTCTGAATAGTATTCCTTCCTGAAACCTGAAGAAAGTTTGTGATAGCTAAGTGGTCAGTATATACACTTGTTTTCCTTTGTGGTGTTCTGTATGCCTACATAGGAAACAGCCAGGTCCCTAAGGGGTACAAGAGAAGGAGGTTCATTTATTTGTGTAACTCCTTATTTAGTGGCTTAGCTTAATACATGATGTTCATTTTATTCATCTCTACTGCAGAAAGGGGACTGGGTCTTCTCAGATGGAGGGAAATGTCTATTGGCACATCTCCGAATAAGTCAGTCATCACTGGAATACATTTTATGCCACAGTGAGAGAAGAAAAGTGCACTGGTGACAATGACAAATTGTCACTGAACTTCCTTAAAGTAACAAGTAAATGTGTTGCTAAAGTGGATCTCTGCTGCCGCCAGTGATTGTGATATGCAGTACTACCATATTGCTTGTCCCAGTCTGGTATAGAGAAATATGACTGCTGGTTTACTAAAAGAAGACTTAAATAAGCGGACTTATGTTTTAGTATAATTTAATTTTAAAAAGAACCACAAAAGCAGAATTGTATAGAACTACATAATTCCAATTGACTGACAGATTTTGTTAGGGAAATGTGGTTTTATTTTGATTCAGAATAAGATTACACAGCTCAGTGGTACTTAAAGAAAATAAATTTAAAGAAAATAAATTGATACCAAAAGCTGTGGAACAGACCTAGCAATTTGTCTCCAAGCCTCATATCTAAGAAGTGCAGGCTGGAGAGGTGACAGGGGTCTGTGATTGCAATATTTCAAGGAATCTGCCCTCTGTTTCCAGCTGTCTCAAAGGAATGATTTTATCTCAAAAGAACAACAAATTCAAAAGAAATAAGTATTTTGTCAGAATTTTTCAGCCATCTCTGTATATTTCTTTACTGAAGAACTTCTGAAGTATCAACCACCTATTGACTAGATTATGGCTTAAAGTAAAAGAAACACACTCTCTTCTAGATATGCCCTGTTTGTTGTTCATCTCTAGCACCATTCCCATAGGTAATTCTCATGGTTATCTTTCACTGTTTGCCATTTTCCAAACTCCTATCTGCTTGGATAAGCTGTTTCTTGAAATAAAGCTTCAGTATAAGAAATTCTGTCTTGATCTTTTAAAAGATTCCCTCTGTTAAATGCCTTCAGATATTAGTCACAACTAATAATTTTTGCCTTTAACTTGTAGTCACATCCTTGAGTCAGTCTTACAATACCTGCCAGATGTATCGCCACTGAAGTATTGTGTCCACATAATCCATGTTAACGTACTCTTAGTTTTTACTTACAACATTTGGCCTACAATTTTAATATTCAACACTTAAATGTATATAAATATTGGAAAGAGGATTCACAGAAGCCTGAGCCATGTTTATGTTGCACTTCTGCAAATTAACGTGTAGATCTTTAAATGAAGAATGAAATGCCAGGTAAAAATGTTTAATGCATTTCTGAATATCCATTTTAGCTTGGCATTCACATGAAAAGCCACTTAGAATTGTTATGCTTCAGTAATTCCCAATCAACTTACTGACAAAAAGATGGGTTAACAAGTCTAATTGGTCTTTCCATTTCAAATACCAGTAATGCAATGAACAGATTGTTCATAGTAATAATAATCAGTACAGTATTTATGACAAATCTCTCAATATGTTTGTATTAAGAGCCTCAAAAAATCGTGTTGAAAGGATGCAGGTAGAGGTAGAAGAGTTCAAGGTATTAATGAAAGCAATTCCAAATTAGTTTGACTGCTTTTTCCTCGTGCTTGGGTAGGAATTTAAATAAGAGATTTTGGGGCTGAACAAAAGGTAAGTTTGCAACCCCTATGGGTGTTGGCTTCAATAAACTTCCCTGAGAGCCTTTCAGGAAACCGTCGTGTGATGAAACACGGTCTGTATCAGAATTTAATTGAGAATAGTCTTATTTCTTTCTTTTAATAAAGAAAGTGGATTCCAGAATATTTGAAGATCTAGAATGGTAGATTCAAGCTATGAGGCTATAGGCAGACCAGCTCCTTATACAGAGTCTATCTTTTTTCACAGTCAAAAACTATACTGAAAATGCTCAAGCACATTGAAAACAAGCATAGAACATTGTAAACAGTGAAACCACACACAATAAGATGAAGCAAAAATGTATAGTAGCTTATTCGTTGCAGGATACGATGGGTATTTTCATTAGCATGTTACAGAAATCAGAAAAGAAAAAAAAACACAACAGTCCTATTACACTGTCTCACTTATTTTCTTAACAAAACAGAATTTGATGTGAGAAGCAGATCCAAAATGCTCTCTGTTTTGATTAGGGTGCAGATGGCAAAGCTACATAATTTAATACTTTCCTCTGTTACTGATATTTTTCTGTATTTGTTAACTCCAAGGGTCTCCCTACCTAATTTCAAATATCCAGTAGCAATTTTCCATTCTTACTCTTCTCCAGCCTTAGTGGTAGTGTCTGGATGATCACAGTCATTCTTCTTCTGCCTTCATTGCCTGTATTCTCACCACCACTTTTTTCAAAGCTGCTTCATATCTTGCCAGCATTCAAACTAATTATCTGTCTCAGCAGGTTGCAGTTACAGCTAGGATGCCTTCATTACTTCATAATGTCTTTGGTGCTTCTTATTTGTTTCTAACTCTCCTTTCACTCATCAGTAAGTGCTTCAAATGGCAGGGTTTTTAGGGAGAGGTAATATTATTTATTAGCCTAACTGACACAGCTGGGAAAAAAAAAAAGAAAAAGATGTTTCCAAGTCCATAAGCCGTTTCTTAGGTCATTTTGACATTACTTCCTTTTTTTTTTTCTTCCCAGAGCTATACTTTCTGCCTTATTTTATCAGAAAACTTTGAGCTAAGCTGTAACCATGTGTTTCCTCAGTTCCTGTCCATGACAAAATAGCTGATACCTTGCTGGTAACTTAACTGTCAGGCAAAACAATCTCCTAGAAAAAAAAGAATATTCCAGAAAATTATGTGCAGCACCTAGGCAAGCAGCTGGTGGAAATGGATGCACAAACATACCGGCAACTTGTAATTAGAGTCCTAGAAGCAGGGATCCCACTGACTGGACTGGGAAAACACATTTCAAATTAATATTCTACTTAGAAAAGTAGAATAAAATGCGGGAGAAAATTACAAGAAAGGGATAAATTTCAGGGAAAGGCAGAAGAGAATCAGTGTCCGTGTTTGCACACTCCATAAGTCCACTCAAAAGTTTTAGGAGCCTTCCTAAGGAGAAATTCATATTTTTCCACTGATACCCAACATTCCCTATGCCTGCAAAGTATCAGGACCTGACAGTTTTATACTGTGGCATGTTTATACTGAGACAAGTTATTTTACATCAATTAAAATGAACCCTCTGGTGACCTGAGGTCACAGTAAATGCACTTTCCATTTAGAGATATAATCCCTCCTCTTCTCATTCTATCCACAATAAAGCAATTCTAATAATATTTAATAAATGCCTATGGTGTATCTCTATGTTTTTGTCAGTAATCTCTGATGATATAGCAAGAATGTACATGGACCAAATCTTAACCTTCATTCCTGCTGATCTGTATAACTCACAGGTGACTTGGTTGCTGATTCCAAATGATACACAAACACACTGTTGTGCATCCTCATTCTACAGATGATTAGGCGAAAAAGAGAAGGAGAGACGAAAACATTATGTGATGTCATGGCTCTGCAAGTCTATTTGGGATGGTCAGATTGCTCAAAAAAGCACAGCAAATTTGTTGTGCTGAACTTTCATCACTCATGCAGGTTGTGAAGCAAAGTCCTATTATCTCCTGTGCCATGTGGCTGAGACATAGCATGCTGTTCTCAGGCAGGGATTGTGCATATGCATAGCAAAATGGGTCTACACAGTATATCTAGAGATAGAGCCCTCTGCAGATGATGTGCCATGACATACTTCAAAGAAGAGAAGACTTGCAGCTGATACAATAGCTTGAGAAATGACTATATTCAAGATCAAAAGAATCTGAACTGCATAATGTCAAGGAAAGTAAAGAAGAGAGGAGCTGGGTTACTGAGGACATGGAAAAAAAAAAGGCTTTATCATCCAGGAAGATTGAAAATCATATCATGAGCTGTCTCATGAATGCCTCAAGTTTGCACCACCTTGTAAGCAATGCTACTGCCATCAGCGTTGCACCCACAGGAGGCAAAATTGTATGTCAACAATGCACACATTGCAATTTCCAGGGTAATTTAGCAAGTGTCTGGGCATACATGGTGGGGAGTGGTTTAAAATGCCTTTCCAACCCCCTCCTATATAGAAGGTACATGTGCTTTCATTCCTTCCTCTGCTTTACCCCAAATTACTCTTTATTGTATAAACATGCACGCAACAGCTGGAGCAAGGCACTTCCATTCTCCCTTCTGCTTCAAAAATGGCATCTTTTGGCCTGATTTTCAAAGGTTACTATCGATTTTGATCACTGCACTGATCTCCTAAAGGATGAATGCCCTGCAATTTCCAAAGAATAAGCTGGTTTTAAATAATCTAATATCTTTTGAAATTTTAGGCCACATGATTTGCCTAAATTGACACTTATGCAGGTGTGTGTGTGCAGGGATAAAGGAGGAGAATTCATGTATTTATGAGAGGATGCAGTAGTCCACTCCTGAAATGGAACATGAAAACTGACTGATTAAAAATAGAAGACTATTCATCCACCACTAAAAATAACATTAGACTACCTCTTGCTCATGCAGCCATACAGGGGATGAGGCAAGCTGAGCTGAGGCAAACTAAATTAGAAATAAGAAAACTGAGCTAAGAAAGACAAATGTCCTGGCAGAAATAGGATCACAAAGAAAAAAGCTCCTCAAGTGTTAATATAGAAATGCTGGAAGCAAAGTAAAGATAGCAAGGGACCTCCTGTAACTGCACACAAAAGGATTTTACTTTATGGGTGAATGAAGCAGAATGATTTAAAACCTTGGAGGAAAAGGACATGTAAGAAGAGAACACAATATTGAGGCAGAAATTGTTGAATGTCTAAGGTTTTTGACCCACTGTCAATCACCAAGATTGGTGACAGCAGAAACCAAAAAAAAAACAAAATAAGAGACCCAGAAAAAGTTGAATTGAATCATACATTTAACCAAATCAGAAAAATACCACTCTCCTTCACAGATATTGGCTGAATGTCATTCAAACAAAGCTCAGTTCAGGAATATTAATTTGACAATTCCCATGCAAAATATAACAAACATCTTCACATGCTTTCTATAGCATGTTCACCTTCCTCCTTATGAAATGTAGGAAGAAATAGAAGATATCTGAAGAAAGACAAACATTTTCTCTCATGATGTTTGGAAAAAGAGAGGAGACACTTTCCCGCATAAGCTGTCACTGGCTTTTGGAATATAGGGGCTCCTCCTACCCTGAATAGTTACAAGGAAAAAAATAGTTGCATCTTTCCTCTTTGATATCTTCCTTCTAACTCCACTTTGCAATCTGGAAAGATAGGTTTAGAATAACAGTAGTCCTTTTATTTCTCTCTAGCAGGGAAAATGAGAACTATATATGCATCCAGAAGAGCTAATGCAAAGGTGTTTGGATTAGCTTGCTCTTTCTCATAAAATGGGTTAACGCAAAAGCAAGCCCAAAAGAAAAATAGGTACAAGAAGGAAAATGTAAGTTTTCCCCATAACTATGAATGCTTGAAGCATTATAAAACCAGCAAAGAAACTCAAATAGCAGCATGTTAGAGACTTACATTGCATGTTGAAAATACTGCAATTTTCCAAGGAGAGAAACTGTAGAAATACTAACAGCAAAGTGATAAAAAAGATAGCAGTCTAGTATGTCTTTTCACAAGTAGGCCAAATATTTCCTTTTTTTAGAGGGGAAAACTTCTTGTTTTCCACAGCAATAATCTAATCTGTATATTTTTATAAAGAAGACTTGTTATAGGTGCTGCAGACCAGCAGGTTTGCCAGAGGTGTAGAGCAATAGAGTAAACAGACTTTTAATAACTTACAGTGCTGAGGCTTTGAATAGTAAGTGTTGTGGTTTAAACCCAAATCCACACAGCTTGTTCACTAACTCCCCCCCTTTGCTCCCCAACTCCCGGAGAGTTAGGAAGGAGAATCCAAAGAACCCCACGGGTTGATATAAGCACAGTTTAATAGCTAAGGTATAACATAAATCACTCCTGCTACTACTACTACAAACAATAATAATAAATCAAATAACAAGTGAAGAGAATACAACATCTCACCAGCCACCGACCCATAACACACCCCACCCTGCCCAACCGAGCACCGACCGATACCTCCTCCATCCCCCCAGAGCTCCAGCCCTTCCGGGTCTCTCCCAGTTACATCCTGGGTATGACGTGCTATGGTATGGAATACCTCTTTGGCTAGCCTGGGTCAGGTGTCCTGTCACTCCTTCCTCCCAGCCTCCCCTCCTCCCTGGCAGAGCATGAGCTCAGAAAAGGCCTTGAACAAACCAAACACCCAAGCAGTAACTCAAAACATGCTTGCTATCAGCAACCGTTCCCAGCCTAAAAGTCAAAACACAGCACTGCACCAGCTACCAAGAAGGAGAAAAAACGACTGCTACTGCTCAAACCAGGACAGTAAGGAATTATATATCTGAAAGATTCTTCCTCATACATACACAGAAAAAGGCAGTGTAAAGGTATGTGGGATGGGGAGCATACTAACACTTTTTCCTCCTGTTCCACAGCTGGAGCCAGACAGACTCCTTGCAGAAACTGAAGAAGATTGAAAACAAGGTGGTTCTCCATGTAATATCTTGTATTATATATTACATATATTACAGATATACAGCAGAAGTGGATACCCTCCCAAATTACAAAAAATACAAGAACCTTAAGAACATATAATGGAGAACACGCCATGACAAAGTTCAAATAGCCTGCACACTTCAAAAGTAGTATTTGCAAAAGTTAGAGCCCTTTTACCTATTCATCTATATGTTTGTTACATAGAAAAGGCAGTAGATAAAGAAGAATAACCTCCTGAGGAAACTGAACAAAGCACTGGTGTTTTCATTTTGCAAAATTTTCAGAGCTTAAAAAAAAAAAGCAAGATATTTTCCCCATTTCATTGAGTTTCATAACGTCACCTTAATTTTTGAAACCTTTACAGCATTTTTGACATTTTCTAATATGTATTTGTGCATAAATTCAAGCACCCATTTTGCATTTCAAATTGTATGTTTAATCTAAAACAAAATCAGAGGGAACTTCAGAGTGAATGCAGGCACCATTGCTTCCAACAGAGGAAACAGTACCTGAGCCGCAATTAGTGTTTGGAATTATAACCCAGTAACACTGCAGTAAATTGATCTCAGTCTAAGAACAAAAATCAAATCCCAGTATTATTTTACATATACATCTGTGTGCAAATTCACACAGAAAAGTGTAATTTTACCCTTAGTTAAAACTAAATGGTGTTACAACAATTAAATCTGCATTAAATTTGCCCTGGAAGAGGTTGTCTGGAGAGGCTGAGGAATATCGATCTTTGGAGATATTCAGACCCATCTGGACGTGGTCCTGGGGAACCTGCTGCAGATGACCCTGCTTTACTAGGGGGGTTGGACGGGATGACCTCCAGATGTGCCCTCCAACCTCAGCCCTTCTGTGATTCTGTACATCCCCTGGGTTTTATCCATTATTCTCATGTCCAGTGCTATTTGCTATTTGAAATTCTAAAACCATGGGATTCAAATTGTCATCAAAGGCATTTTTTAATTTTCTTAGTGGGTCACTTCTAGAAGTAGCAACTACACACACAGATATATTTTAGAATCACTATTGGAAATCCTAATCACTGTAGGAAACCATTTTAAAATGAATCAGAACTGAGAATAAACTGGAAATTGAATTGGTCCAAAGTACATTTCAACTTAGTGTAGAAGCCTAGATTTTAATTGATTAGCTCCAATATACTATCAGTAGAAAGCATGGCAGACAGCCAGTGTGCCTCAGATTTAGCTTTTATATTGGCTTTCTATAAAAATCTATAGGCTATGTAGAAATCTGTGTAGAAAATATTTTTCTCCTTGTGAAAACTTCTTATCCAAGCAATAATTAATAATAATATAAAATGTCATTATTCAGGATGCTTTTCGTCTTAGGCCAGGATCTTAGAGGATTTGAAGGTCATAGCAAAATTTCAGCTTCAGCCACACATAACCAGGCACTTTGCACATGAATAAATACATTAGAGACATCATCCCATTTTAACATATTTTTGTAACTTGAAATTGAGAAAGCCACTCTGTTAGCAGAGATGTTTCCATAACTAGTATTAGAATAAATTCTTGAAGAGGATTGCTTTATGGTTATGAAATATAACCATCTCTCAGTTTCCACTGGAGGCTTGAGATAATCACTAATATAGTCAAACTAAGCACAAACACAAATGACATGCTATCTCAACTAGAGAAAGATTAACATGTCAGAGTTCATTAACTCTGTTCTCAAAGGAGCATGTCCATTTTTATTGGTACACAGAGCAGCTAGGATGACAAACAAAATAATGTCCTATGAATACCATCAGGAGTTCACCACACCATATCAAGTAATATGACAATCCAATCCATGGATTAAAAACCAAGATGCTGCTTGTAAGAGTAATTTTTAGCTCCTTCTGTATATCATTGTATTTCCCAATCTGGCACCGTGAACCATAAATAATCTTATCATTTATTAATTACATTTTCCAGCCTAGTCAAGAAGAATCCTGCAGTGTGAAGCAGCAGATCATGAATAAATGGTTCATTGAAAAGCAACTCCTATTGCCAAATAGTTGTAAATTAGGGTTGTGATAATTACCTACTTTAACCTTTTTAAACAGGTTCCTCTAAAAAGCCTCAGGATGGATGTTTTATTGTAACAACTTTGACCTCCAGCACACAACAACACAATTAGTTTTGTATTATGACAATGGGATGCTCTGATTAAAAATCCAGTACATTAGCTTATGTTATAAAACTTCCAAACAGTAGTTTGTCTGTGTTTGTATACACATACACACATACATACCCATATACATATAATCATAAAATGCTCATCTATTGTGCGCCAAATACAGCTATAGAAAACACAATAGGCAGCTGAACTGCGACAGTGTTGGTGTAGCCAAGGTAGTACTAAATAAACTGTGAGAATGACACCGTTAGAGAAATAACCCATGTGTTGCCCCTTGCCCTGCTGATCATATAAGCTGTGATTATTTAGCAAGTAGCAGTCCAGTGGGTGAAGATCTGTGAGGGGAAGTAGATGGTGCAGGGGATATGAAGCCTGCAGTCTTCAGGTTGTTTTATTTCCGACTGGCTCTGTTCTATTCCCAGAGGAAACATGCCCGTTGGTGGTCAAAGTGCACTATGTGACCTCCCAGAATGCATCTTCCGGTATAATTTCATCCAAAAAAGAACCAAATACACGTGCTAGGAGACTGCTCTGCACTGGGCACCACAGTGCATATTATGTGGAGTCAAAGGGGTGATGGCCTCAAATGTGCACTACTGAGCCAAACTAAAATGAAGGTCCTCCATGCCAGCAAGTCAAGATCATACACCAGTCCGGAGGCAGCTTAGCCATGCTGGTCTAGGCAAAGCTACTAAAATGTCTGCATCACTTTGAACCTGGAATTAGTTCACATACACCAGCATGGGGCTGTCTGACACTGCCCCTCTACTGCTCTGACAGTAATGGGACTGCACTGACCCAAGTTAGCTGAGCCAGCAATAGAGCTTTAGAAGGCTACAAAAAGGCAGTGACAAGAGCATATTTAGCTTTTTGTGTGCTTTGTTTGGTATCAATATTTGCTTGTTTCTGTGGCTCAAAGATTTAACACATTTGAAAATAAGTGAATGTATTTTTAATATGTTTTATTTCTCCCCCCCCCCCCCCAACCTTAGGGATTTTCTTCAACAAAGACATGAGTGGCAGAATTAGATTTAATGATGCAATTTCAGCTCTCACTTCCTTGGTAGTAATTATAAATGGTTTCATGATATGAAACAGGTGTTCCAGCATGGTCCATTGGGAAGCATGAGGAACATTTTGCTCCCTAATGTCATTGTACATGATGTATTCAATAATTGCTATTTTCTGATGGAGAATACGTTTACATGTGCACCAGGTAGAAATTCAGCTGTTTTGTATGTTTCAGTCTGTCTGATGAGCAGGAGCTTCTTTATTTTGTGATCTGTGTCAGGTTTTCCAAACCCTTGTCAAGCAACAAAATAATCATATAGGAAGAACTCTTGTTTTGATTCAGTCACAGTGAGATTAAAAAGTCCCATACACTCACAAAAAGGAACAGATGATTTCCAGAATGTTTTCATTTTTTGGAAAAAAAAAACCCCAAACCATAACATTTTAAAGCAAAGCAACTGTAATAACACATCCAAGGTTGTCCTGAATGAGTCTGGATGGCTTTCCTTAAATATAAATTGAGAGATGCAAAAGCTTATGGGCCTAAATGATGGTTTATGCTGCGATCCACTGTTTCGTCAATACAAATTTTCCCTTCTCTCCCAAAACTGGGCTCTCCACTAAATGCAAGTCTAGCACAGAGTCAGAGGGCAGACTGCGGTATACTCATATACAATCCAGAGTGTCTCTATAGGCTTAAAGGACCAGGACTCTAGAATGCACCTAAACACATCACTGCAGTTGAATTCATCTTTGCTTCATTGCTGGCAGTGACAGGAGTACTGAGGTAGAGGCTAAAAGGAATGTTAGAATAAGCAAAATTGGGAAAATACCACTTCAGCAAGGCTAGAAGGAGAGAAATAACCCTAATTGAAATATAATAAATATATAAATTATAAAGAAAGAACTGTTGGCAGGATAAAGAAGCAGCTGTAGAAAAGGACAAGAGTAGAAAAAGGGCAACTCAAGTCACCTTGAGCAACCATCAATGCCTGGCAAATATAGCATTTACCAGAAGTGGCTTGACCACAGCTTGTCCCCTACTTACCTGGTGCTGCAGTAGCTGCCTCTTCACAGCTTATGATCAGAATGGATGATGAGGGGAATGTGGTAGGAGGGCACGGCAGAAGCTCATTGAACTAGTTACAGAAAGCTGAACCAATCTTCATTCTGAAATCTAACTTGAATTATTCTGAAAAAGGGAAAAACCTACATCCTGACAAAATCAGCAAGGTTCACTAAAACTGTTTTTTTACCAGAGGTAACTTTCTCCTTCCTCCAGGAAGTCCAACAGATTTTCCTTCTATTCTAACCTAAAATGTGACTTTCTTGTGCTGATTTTTTTAAATAAACCCATAGTTCACAAAACTTGATTTACAGTCACGTTACACCTTAAATAACATTTGAAGACCCTGTGGCACATCCTTTCCCCTTATTTAAAGTTTTGTACATAAGCATAATTTACAATGTTTCTCAGTTCAGCTAGCTTAAAAATCAATTTTATATAAGATATAACCATAAACTGGTTTAATTGTAATTCTTCTTGTTATAATTAGGCATTTGTAGCGTCTTCCTTGCTACATAAATTTTGCTGGTACCATCAGCTTTGAAAGATAAGGAACTCCCCTCCTCCCCCAACTTTCTTGTTTTTGTAAACAACAGATGAAATACATTTAAATTGTTTCATTAAAAACATGTATTTATATCAGAAACTCTAAGGGAATAAAATAATTACCACACTTTACAGCACAGATAAAGGGTAGCATAGAAATAAATCATTTATATGTGTGGAGCCAATTACTCTCCACACACAAGTAACTGTTCCTTGTAAGTAACTAGACTCTATTGTTTAACACAACCATCAGCAAATAAGCTGTTTTCAGGGATGTATTAAGAGCAGAGAATAACCAAAGCCAGCATCAAACAGTATCAGATATCATCAGGATCTGACCTTCCCTTAAAAAACTACTAAATCCTGGCTTAGACAATGTCAGTCACAAAGTTCCCATTAACCAAGGTTATGCTTTTGGCTCTCCTGGTTGCGGAAGCTGGACCAGTCACATTGAGGGGTGGATGAATTGCCTGAGCTTGGAGACTTCTGCAGCAAGGAGCGTTAAGTGCTGGGAACATCCCAGTTCATCTCAGCTGAAGGGTATCTCTGAGACCCACTGCTCAGTTTCTGCATTGCAATACGTTAGCTGTTCTGTGTAGGGAATCACAGTCCACAGAAACTGATCTCCTCTTTCACAGTGGCTTTTAAAACAAAGTTCATTGATAGTACAAAGAATGAAATACAAATCCATACATGCAGCTCAGAACATCAGTGAATCAGTCAGTGAAACTGACTGAGATTAAAACAAGCGCACAGACCATCTCCCATTATAATTAAAAGGAAAAACAAAACTAAATCAACAGGACAGAAAAAGAAATCCATAACTCATCCTTTTAAAATTCTAGGTACCAAATACAATTTACAATCAAAAAACAATCTGAGAATTGTTTGGGCTGAGTGAGTGATGGAAGGTAAATGCCAGGGAAGATCTGTGATAATTATAACAAACAATGCTGACAAAGGTTAGAGGCATACAAGTGTTTGTGTACTGCCAGAACTGTAACCTTGTCAAACCTGTTGGCAGAGGGTAGGCAGCTCCTGCACTTCCATCCGTTCTGTCATTAACTATTGATCACTTCCTATTTTTAAGCTTCACACTAGTGGCAAATGAATAAATTGACAGCTTCATTATTTGACTGTTCTAGAGACATTCCCAAGGGGAAAACCTGGGTCCAGATGTACGTCTAAAACCAAGTGGGGAAAAACTGAGATTGTGAGCAGAATATCTCAAAACACCGAGCCATTTCTAAAACTGCTTCCTCACGTCTTTTTGTTCTAGAGTCAGTATGGATAAATACAACCTCCAGCCTGTTCTGGACACAAAGAAGACAAGTCTACTGTATCTTTAGAACCAAATTCAATATTGGGAGAATTGCAGCTGACCATGCATTGCAGGATCAGGCTAGAGAGGTTTTGTTTGACTCCCATTCTGAGTGAATGTGGACCAGCAGCTTTTTGAGTTTGGATCTATCACCCCCAAATGGACTGGACTCCGAAAGACAGAAACACCTGGGTGATGACATTGCAGAGATTCCCAAAGCAGTCTGCTGAAGGAGTGGGGTTTCACCCCTGTCACAACACACACCCCAAGCTCAGGACTGTCACGAATCTGCCCCAAAGTATCCATCTGCCAATATAGTCCCTGCCCTCTGCACAAGGCCTGGGAACCCAACACCAGCAAAGAAGCGTGCTCAAAGAGCTACCCCGGCCAGGCTGGGGAGCTTTAGAAAAGACAATCTGACTCTTTCATAATGCCTGTACTTCCACAGAGAGACATGTATGGCACACTTCTACCTGTTCCCTTCTCTCTCAGGCTTCCTAAAGCCCTTACTCCCTTTTCTTCCATGGGCTGGAAGTTTTATTCTCTGGCATTTGTCTTTTAGTCACCTCTTCTTTGTTCTCTTTTTGGGAGGTACAGGAAAGGGCATAGTATTTCATTGTTGTACTATTAAGCTCTCCAGTCCAAGGTAACAGCTTTCAGAGGAAATCGAAACTCCTGCAGGCAATACTTTTCCCTTCCACTGTCACAGATATTGCCTCAGTCAAGGCAGCTCAATGGTTAAAATCTGCTCTAACACTCCCTTTCTCGGGTTTTTTCCCTTCTCATCCCATGGAAAGCAAATGCTCAAAGCAACAATTTTCCACCTGGCACACTGAAGTCTAAGGAACTTGCTGATATGGACTAAGGGCAAGAAAATTGCTCTATTTATTGAATTCCATGACAGCTGGCAATTGTGATAAAAAAAATCCACCTCTTAATGTTAAGGGCTGCTCTATGGAATTAAAAAGTAACAGGGTTTAAAATCTTATTACTACAGAGGCATGGCAGAGCAGAGAGAAAGCTGGCTACCTAGTTGTATGGGACATGTCCACTTCATTGCAAATCCTAATTAATTACTATTTGCTAACTCTCTTGAGTGTAAGGATCTGTTAGACCAAAAAAAATAACAATCATCTTGGTAGGTAGCAACAGTTTTATTTGTATGCATGTATTGCACATAGGAGAACAAGAGTTCTGTGCTTGTACTTCTGATTTCTATAGGAATTTTCCCTGCACACTTTGTTTAGGTCGAGGAACTTCTCTAGGACTGAATAGAAGACAATGTCTGGAATATCACTGTAAATGTAATGGACGGAGTAAATTGACAGCAGCTCCTACTAAATTACAGTTTAAAAGACAAGGGAAGGCTCAAGGGACATCAAACAAAGGAAACTCTAGCTGACCAGCGCTCAGGTAAAATTGAATTGGAAATGTTCCCTGACTGATTAACATAACAAAAGTCCCAGTGTTTAAAAAGAAAGTCATTCTGCAGAAATAAGAGGAAAAAAAAAAAAGAAACTGATCTTCCTCCAAACATACAATAGTTATTTTTAAAAATGTACATTCAGATAAAGATCTAAAATACTGGTGTGAATAAGGAGTTTTTAATTTTTTTAATGATGTCATTCAGAAACATATATAATTTTTAATAGAAGAATATGAACTGAAAATTTCTCCAGTTTAATTCCTCCAATTTATCACATAAATATAAGAGACATTCTACTTAAAGATTTTGAATTAGAATTAACTAAAATATATATTTTAAAAAGACAATGAGAAATGGAACTAAAAATTAAAATACTTGTATACAGCTTTATTTCTGCAGAACAGTTGCCTGAAGAAAAGTTTCCTTATGAAAATCTAACTCTTGGGATTATCATCAACTCTTATTTAACATATCTGTAGATTAGCTGGGGCTTTTCACATGTAGCAAAGGTATTTTTATTAGTCTTATCTCTCAAATACATAAGAAGCAGGGATAGATATTCATGTTTTTAAAATTTTGTATCGTTACTGTGCCTGCATGCTTGGAACATGCATTCATGAGCAAGCAGGTCAAAAATGTTCTTCATAGCATTCACAAATTTCAGGGTCGTAGTTTAGGGAAAATCTTGTCTTGACACGGTGTTGTCTCTAAGTGATTTTATCATCCTAAATGACTGTGTGACACAAGACATTTCTTTACATCTTGGAGCGAGATGCCAGCAGCCAAGCCCCTTCTGAGGCCAGGGGAAGCCTGAATACACCTCTCTTTTTCCTAAATGTGATCAAGCACCTCAGCACTCTAGTTTTGTGTTGCTTTGACCCTCTGCTCAACAGTTCAGATGCAGGTAGCTCTCCTGAAAGTCCACAGAACAAACCTTGCCCCAACTTCCCAGCCTGCAGTTGGCCTTGCGTCAGCTGCTCTATGCAGGAAAACGTGAGGGTCATGTCACTTTGTCTAAAAAGCTGCTTCTGAAATAACAGGTTTTAGTCTTTTTTGCAGTATATCAGTTCTTGGGTGATGGATACTTCTAAAAGTCCAGACCTACAGACAGATCCAAGTCAGTGAAAAAACAGTAGTAAGAAGATTCAGAGGTCAGTTAATGTCTCTGTCTTCTTAGTTACTGTTAACAACTTTCTGGTTTACCCAGGATCCCAAATACATTGCCCCACTGAGAATGGTGTCGGGAGCAGGTCTCTAGTAACTAGGCATAGGCAAAAGAATGAATGTTCAGAAGAAGGACGATCTTCAAATGATAGACTCCATGGTTCTCCTATTTCATAAGGTGACCTTTCCTTCACACAAAGGGCATTCACTGTACTAAGAGAAGTTTAGTTTTCACTGCACAACACAGACTAAAACTGACTGTAGCCATACACGAGAGAACTGCATCTCTCCATCGTGCTACAACACTGAAGAACCAAACTGCATGCTAGAGGAAACTTTAAAACACAAAGTCTTCCTTTGAGAATATAGTTGCAGAATAAAAAGCAAATGCGGTGCTAAAAAGGATAATCAACTAATAAACTGTACTTTGCTATTAAACTGTTGGTCAATAGACAATATGTTAAATAGTATGCCTGATAGAAGATAGGTTCAAAAATATGTGTGGGGAAGAAGGGATTGGAAGGGAAGACATTTCTGCAGAGCTGATGCGAGACACTGAAGCCACATGTTGCCTGTGAGACTTGTTTGAGCAAAGACAAGATAGCAAAGTCAAGAGTTTTAAGCAGGTTTGCTGTGTACATGTTAGCAAGGCTGTATGGTACAGCCATAAACCTTGGAGTTTCTGGAAAAAGTTTTTCACACCAAAGCACTATATAAAATGCTTACTTCATTAGCAGCTATGATTGTGTTTGCTGCTTACATGATGTACTGGTTCCATATGAAGGAAAATAAATACATTGTCATGAAATAAAATTTTGACATGAGTTCTTTCACACAGCATTTAACTAGAAATACACATTCATGTTTGATTTCCGGCTATATCTACTTTCCCCGTTCTGAAAAAATGTCTCTGTTTGGTGTCTGCAGGATTTCTTTGACCTGTCTTCATGTAGCCAAGTCCTTCCAAGTGCTCAGACTGGTGACTTTGCTCAAGAAAGTTCTGTGTCACTTTTAGTCTGGCTTTCACAGCATGGTTTTCCTTTTTTCATCCTACTTTTTGCAAAGCTGGCAAGCAAAGAGAGTCTGAATTATTGCCATTTTATTTTGGGTCATGTTTTTCATAGAGAGGAATATGGTGGGCGCTTCTGCTGGCATTTTGCTCTTTGGATGCTTCCAAGTACAGACACTGAGACTGCACAGGCATCCAGTATGCCTGTAAACAGTTGCACAGCAGAGCTAAACAATGAAATAGTTCAGCCATCAATCACCCTCCTTAATTATGCATTTTCTTCACAAATGCACATTCTTTTCTGTTGTTCACAGAGGATGGCATGTGGGAAATATGGGGAAGACACTGGGAGATCTGTGTTGAGATGAGATCTGTTTGCTACCGCTGCCTGGCTCATCACATCTGTGTTGGAGGTATCATTTACCCTTAACAGCAGTGTATTTTAGAAAGTCTTAATTTATTTCTGTCAGGCAATCAGATTGTTGCAAAATATATAAATTCTATGCACAAATACCATCAGATGATGCAGCAGGCAATCACTGTGGTAATTAATCCCACATTTTTGTAGTTGAAGTAACAATTCTTATTTCAGCATAGAGTTTGAGTAAGAAGAGCCTATCTATATCTGTAAATGAATGATATCATTATTTTGGGAAATGAAAGTTTAAGCTCTGTAAAACATACAATCCCATGGAGATCTCAGCAGGGGAACTTGTACGTGCAGGTGTTTAATGTGATAAGGTGCGTTACCATTTATCTGTGTACTTACAGACAAATATTAACATAGTCATGAATTAAGCTTTTAATCCCTTTTATTATAAATTGAATATCTTTATTTTAACAAACATCAACAATGCACATTATTGTGCTCCAAACTATTCATTACTATTCCCCACAGTGTACCATTACATGATACGCCATAATACATGTGTTAATATAATGCCAAGCATCTGCTTGAGTATTCCATAGTATATTTCATTCTCTCCCTCTCTCTCTTTTTGTTTAAACAAAGAGGCAATCTCACAAAAGACACTTTTTATATAGGAAACCACAGAGTCATTCAGCCTCACGCTGGAGAAGGACAGTAACACATTATGTGCCATTTTCTGATGATTCAGGCCCTACTTCCACTTCTTCAGATTACTTGACAGCAAGAAATAGACTTGGAAACAAAGAGAGGGAAGAGACAAATGTGAGGAGGGGGATTTAACTGATAGTGCTCAGGTAGGGTCACCAAAACAATGTGCAAGTAATTTGTCAGTGATCTCTGGGTGGTTTCCTAACAGCTGCAGTACCAGGACCTGCCAGTGCTAGCAGCTGGAGGGAGAGGCATTTACTCAAATGGTAACATGATTAACTCCAGAATGAATTCTTCAGGAAAATTAATTTGGGGTTATCTAGGTGAGTTCTATTCACAAAGAGCCATGACCACAAAACTGTTGCTTGTATAACCCCAGATAAGAATTTGCATTGAGGAAATGCAAGAAGAACTAGGCTCTACAGACTAACTGGAGAAGTGGGGCCTTATATAAACCCCATAACATCCTGAAGGAAAATATGAAATTTGATAATAAAAACACATGCATCGATTTGCACAACCCTTCCCCCTCAAAAAAAAAAAAAAGAAAAAAAAGAAAAAAGAAAAACCCAAACCCAACCAGGTGCAAAAATAACACCACCAGTACTGGGATGATGAAGAAAATTAAGTAGCAGGACCACCATGCTTTTGTTTTATAACCTATTACAACTGCCAATAATTTCCTAAGGCAGCTGACAAAAACTAGAATGACAAGGACTTGCTATGTGACCTTCCTTGAATAAGCCAGATGATAATTTAATAGAACTTCACAGTGCATCAAACTGTAAAAAAATGATTTGCTTTACTCATATGTAACTCAAGGAATTACATGAAATCAAATGAGATAGATAGTCAGAGTTTGGTTGGAGAGGAGAGGGAAAGGCAAAAAAGAAAAGGGAAAGCAAAAGAAATGGGAAGGGAAGGGGAAGTGTTTGAACTATAGTATGAAGCAAGTATTATAAGAAAACTGAAATAATAAATACTCTATTTTGGTCAAAGGTTGGGACTGTGTTTCAGTCTCCACAGAAAGTCTTATATTAAAAATATATTAGTGGTAACCTCTGATGGCTGCAGCTACTCTGTAACTCAAGCACCAGCTGCAGTCATGCAGCTATTTTCCTTGCAGAAGGATTAAAAAAGCTGACTTGGAGTCAACTAAACATCCAAGCAACATTACTGCCATCACAAAAAGTGGTGCATTTCTGCCTAAGCACCTTGGTAGCTTGCTTGTTTTTGTATTTGTAACAACTGTTTTTCTTCTAGTCAAGGCTGTTAACAAAAATGATTAATGATTGCTATATTAAATGAAAAGTTGTTGTTCCAAAGACATTATCCCAAAGATCTTGTCAATTACTGTAGAAGAATTCTGCTGAAAACATATTCCAATAGTTCAAATAAATTGTAGGC
Source organism: Melopsittacus undulatus (assembly GCF_012275295.1). Taxonomy (NCBI): domain Eukaryota; kingdom Metazoa; phylum Chordata; class Aves; order Psittaciformes; family Psittaculidae; genus Melopsittacus; species Melopsittacus undulatus. The sequence goes on along the minus strand of NC_047528.1, from coordinate 59,338,988 downwards.
AAGTAGGAAGAAAAGGGAAAATGGATGATGGTATATGGGTTATATTTTAAAAGCTGTACATTGAGTTTAAACGATTCAGTGTAATCTTCATTATCCCCCAAAAAGCCTTTTGATTGTTTTATTCCTTCAAATGTGCCCTATTTAAATCTTTTTCAAGCTTTACATATGGTATCTGTGTTATTAGCTCTGTAAAGTGTTTACATGAAGTCTCAAAATGCAATCCTCAAGGCACTGCAATTTACAGAGAAGCTAACACTGTCATAATAACATCTTTATCCTACAACAGATCACAGCTTAAAGTAATATTGCAAAGTAAAACAAATCCCATTAAAGCAAACAGAACTACCAGCTGTAAAATTATGGCATGCTGAATCACCCTTCTGAGAGCATTGTGGAAGCCAGGATGTGATAGGGTGCTGAAGTAGAATGATAAAGCAAATTATGGGAAATGAATAGTTTACAGACCCTGCTAAAATTAAACACAGATCCCTTCATCTCTAGGTCACAGGGGAGAAGAGAGACAGACTTTGATACATAGTAATTAAAGCTTTTTGGTGGCTTCTGTGGAACAAGTCAATGGCCACACCAAGTCCAGGACTTAAGGAGTAGGCATGTATTTTTTTCATTGCAAGGAATAAACCTCAATTACAGTAAACAGCAACACTGAGTAAATATGTGTTGAGACACTGGCACAGGTTACCCAGAAAAGCTGTGGGTGCCTCATCCCAGAAGTGTTCAAGGCCAGGTTGAATGGTGTTTTGAGCAACCTTGTCTAGCAGAAGGTTTCCCTGCCCATGGCAGGGGAGTTGGAACTGGATGATCTTTCTTCCAACCCAAACCAGTCTATCATTCTATGATTCAATGATTCTTGCAGCTGCCAATTGGTTGTGCTCAAATTGCAACATACAAAAGATTTATTGAATTTCATTAACAAATAAAGCCCCTGTCCCAGTGCACACAAACAACTAGCAATAAAACGCCACAACTAACAGTGCAGAGGAACCGATTGAATACATTTGTCAAAAATACTTGCCACCAACCCATGACTATACTGGTAGGGTACTGCCAGGCTTCTTGGGGAATAAATGGGATTTTTGATCTATTTTCTGCTATGTAGTTGCATCACTTCTAAGGGGCACTATCAGTGCCATCTTCTTGCCCAACCATTCTGTGAATTATTGGCTGGCAACCCCAGCTGGCTCACCACATTATTCACTGTACCCTCTGTAAGACATTAAAGACAAATACTTCAAGGTAATTACTGCAGGAGAAAATTTGACATATTTTCTCAAAACTTACTTAACTGAATAAAATCTTAGATCCTGTGAAACATTTTGCCCTTGACTTCAGGGTCCAGGATTTTACTCACTTTCAATTTATGTGCATGTTAAGTGAAGGACATGACTCTCTAGGTGAAAATAATTTCATTTTGTTCTGAAGCCACGAGATATGCCAAAATGATCCTAAAAAGTCACTTTTGCTCTATCTGTTTGTCTGATCCTCATCTCTACTGAAATTTCTTTCAAATGTAAAACATCCATCACTGTACTGATTGCAATATGGAAAAAAATGTGAAATAAAGAATTCTTTTTCACTGAATTGGAAAGAATTTGGAAAGAAAAAGATGCTTCTAAGTACAAACAACAGTAACTTTATACCAACCACTGACATTCATTTAGGACTGCAGACCAGCTTTTTAATATGTTCATAATGTGGCCCATTAGTCATTTCTTTTTCAAAGGGTTTTTCTTTTCAGATTTGAAGCAAATCCCAGCTGTCTTGAAAGACTACAGCTTTCTAATTTTTAAACACCCATTTTCTCCTTGAAATGTTGAAATTTTTGGTGACCATGTCCTCTGAAAGTCAGAAATAGAATGTGGACAATTTTTTAAGGAATTGAATTAGACTAAGATAGTTCCTTGAAGGAAGAAATGCCACATTTTCTGTTTTGCACAAACACACTTGTTCACCACACTAAAGGCAACGAATTTCTGATCATGCTCAACTGTCCTTATCTCAGATACTGAGCAAACTAAAGACCTCCCTCTGAGCCTTGAGACATTGTTAAATTTTCTTCATTTTCCATATGAAGGAGACCCCTCAGACACAGGTATTACTGTGGTAAACAACCTCTGAGATGAGAAAAACAATGACATATGTGTCACATAAAACAAACAAATCAAAGCATACTACAACACCCAAAAAAACAAGTTAGCAAAATCCATTTTCTACTCATTTCTTTGCACATAAAGATAAGATACAGACAAACAAACCTCAACACACTGCTTTTAACGTTAGAAATAAATGTTTAACGTTTAACTGGATGAGATTGTGGCTATGAGATAATCATAATGTTGAAAGTTGTAGATACTCATAGAAATTTTTATCTTCATCTGCAAATATTTCAAATCCATTATTTTCCCACAACAGTATATAAACAAGGTAACTTAATGCTTAAATCATTCTTTTAGAAAAACCCCACTAGCCAATGGATAACAAATACAACAGCTGGAAATAAAATCTCTTCTGTCAAACTGAACCCAGTAACATAGAGTATGTCAGAGCAGGTCCACAGAAGGAGTAAATTTAAAACAAACAAACAAAACAATTTTACACTGAAAAGACCTTCATGACCACATAATATAGTTACAGATTCCTAAATAAATATGTATATTCTAGTGCAGTGTATATTCTAGTGCCTCTGAGTAATTACTCAGGGGCAAACAAGACTCTAGCGCATCACAAGTATCCTGTTAGGTCCTCAGTGTGATTCCTAACACAGCAGGAATGTGGCTGTGCATGTGCCAAGGACAAGACTGCATTGTGAAACACCATGGATTTTCCAGGGGCACTGCTGTCTCAAGGCACCACTTAGAGCACCCTCTAACTAGGAGGGCGCAAAGAAGACCCATGCTCCTTCTCTCTCTTTCCAAGGGATGAAACATGAAACTGCTGAATATATTTTTAAATTAAAAAATTACAATTAATTCACCAGACAAGTAGTTCCAAATATTTTTCTTGCTCGTAGACCTTCAAAACTCCTTTAGCAGAGATTATCTTTGTTTTATATATAATTTTTGTTGTTCCCTTAAGAAGTAGCCCCATATTTGCCAATGAATCATGCACATAAAGTTAAAAGCAAGCTAAAAGCCAGTATACTTGTTCTATCTTCAGCACACAGCAGGCCACAGGACTTCTTCACTAGGGCCTTCATTGCTGAGCCCAAGTAAATACATGTGAAATACCCAGCTTTGATCTAAAGATTTACAATCTCCTAAACCCTTATAAACCTTTCACTAGTTGACAGTTAACACAATGAAAAAAATATATTCTTCATCTCTGGTCTAAATCTATTTAAGCTGAGCTTCCAGCTGCCTGAGATATTTATACTTTCTCCTGCTAATTTAAATTGCCTTCTTTAAGAGATATTTCCACCATCTCATATAGGCACCATGCATTCGTAGCATAAAGGAGATCTAGACCAATAATTCAAAAGGACAATAATTGTACTCCAGGAGTGTCAAGAGGAAGTCAGTTTGAGTTAGCTTATCTTGACATTACTGTGATAAAATTATCATTATTCCCTCTTCCTATTACTATAGTGTCAAGAGAAACCAACCAACCAACACTGGAGCAGTAAGGTGAAAATCTCTCTAATAGCACATGGCAAAACACAGTCACCCAATGCCCAGATTAAAGACACTAAACAAGGCAGGTGGGGCAGCTAATATTGTCCTCGTTTTACAGAGTAAGGACTTAAGGACACAAAGGTCTGTCGAAAGCCTCACAGGCAGTATAATAGTACCGGGAGCTTTCATGCCTCTTAAATATTAACCTCTGGTGTTAGCACAAATTCTTCTCAAATTACTATTTTCTCAAACCTATCACTCTAAAATTATCACATAAAATGGTGTTTGTAATTAATTCCTGGATTCACACCCATCTGAGTAGTTTGATGTGAAAATACAGTATGTTCAGAAGTCCAGGATACTATGAAGATTCTTATTTTATATAGCATAGTTCTTAGCCATTACTGGGGTAGAACACAGAGACTGTGGAAGATCAATAATTAGCCAGGAAAAATGCCCTAATTCCAAACATCATACCTACAAAATAAAAATTATTCATTTTCCTTTACAAATCACTCCTCTTTGGCACTTGTCACTTCTTAGCTAGAAGATTTGATCCCGAAATTTCCATTTGCAATATGACATTCAAACATGAACTAATTAATCCTGAATTAGCTCCTTGATGTGGAGTAGTGTAAGTTATAGTCCCTTTGTTGATGGAGAAAGCAGACTGAAGTTAGTAAACTCAATACCTTTCCTGACAGAGCATTTTGAGGTTAGGTGGCACTATGACTGGTGCTAGATACGAAAGAGTTTACATCATGATGTTTCCTTCACAAAGACTTTCCGAATCACACACCAACAGAATGAGACCCATCTTTAACAGAAAAAGCAGTTGGGTTGTTGTAGTTGTCTTTTGGTTCAGGTAACATAGAATTGAAAAAACTTCATCAAAACGGAATAGGATACGTACAATACATCTTGCTGTAGGAAGGTGTGTGCTATACTGAACTTAAAAAATCTCACAGGTTTCCTAAAGCAAAGTATATTTGTATACAATAAACCATTTAAACTAGCTTAAACATTCATAAACAAAATGACTTTAGGCTATGCTCATGTTAAACCACAACTGTGCCATCAGTAAATGAAAATCAATTGAAATCAATTTAGCTAGGATAAAAAGTCCCCTTTCCCTGCTGCAGCTCATCTGGTGTGCTAACAGCTCCCAGTGATGAAACAGGTGCTTGTAAATTAATTAGCCTACTGAAACACACCTTAAAATGAATTTCCCAGAACACCCTGGCAGTAAGCCATCCTGGTCCCACGAGCTGATCAGTGTTCTGTAAATATTGAGATTTGATAAAGTAAACGCTACTCTGGCAGCAGATGGTTTGGAATGCTCTGTTGACATTGCCTGCGATTACTTGGATATGAAGACTTTGCTTCTCATAGACCTCCTTTGGGAGCTACTGGAGGACTTGATCCCCTCTCCAGCTATTCGCCTTCTAATTGAAAATCCTTATTCCCAGATGGAGCATAATGCTGCTGCTTCAGGCGTCTAGCTCTGCACTGCTTGACTGTTGATACATGGGTAATTGCTTTCAGTAATGCAGGTTAAATGTGACATTTAGTGCTTAATAAAAATTATCAAGGCCAAAGCCGTTTATCATTCTTACACTTGGGCTGTCAGTTCTAAAGGAATTTTCAATTCATTTGAATTCTTGCTGAAGAAGCAAGCAGCTCCTCCCTGGGAGAGAGGGAGAGGCTGGAATCAAATTTGGGCATTTTTCTGCTTTATTTCTAGGATTTGTTTGCTAACAAAACCCCTTTAAAATTAACCTATCAAACACAGCAACTATCTGTCTTTGTACTTACTATGTTGGTGAATAATATATAATCAGCAGCCGTTGTATACACAAAGCACATAAACCAGATGCACTACACTGCACCTTCTGTGGGTGGCTGAAAGCTGAAAGTTATTCCTCTTGTACCATTATAAGGGAATGAACCTGAAGGAAATGGACTCTGCTGAACTGAGTCATTGCAACCTCAATGTGTTTAAAAAATGAGAACAAAAGCTTCCGTGTCATGGTAGCTCTGCTTGGCTGAGAGCATTTGGGATAGTTGCTTCAGTTTTCTTTTTTTGTTTTTTAAAGATGATCATTCCTACTTGGGGCAAACAGACTAATATTCTTATTATGATTAGTGATTTGATAACAGTGATGCTGCAGTCCACAAAGCTTAGACAGAACAGATTTAAAATAAGGGTAGACTGAAATCTGCTGTTTGAGCAGTAACAGTTCAATCACATCCCCGCTTTCCAGGCTCATCATCAGAGTTTTAAAGACATGATCTTCGCAGGGAGGAGGAGGCCCTAAAAATCCCTGAGTTTTAGCTATCATTACATGGCAAGGCAGACCAACATTTAGAACATTCTTTCTCCAAAAGTTTCTTCACTGATTTATAGATGGAGTCATGTTTCTTCTAACTCCTGCCATATTTATACAGAGATCTGAAATGAGTAGCTAGCTAACTGACCAGAACCCTTCTCCATCATCTTGGGAGGGCTTTTAGACATCTCTTGCTAGATCTTGTACCCCTTTTAAGGGAGACAGGCACAGACTTCTGTGCATCAGCCAGTTTGAGAGACATAGGCATAGGAAAGCTTAAAAGGAGATCAATTGGAGTGGCATGCCCAGCTGCATTCCATAGCTACCATGAGCCTTTGTTAATACATTTCTACAAATTCGTTTTGTCCCTCATGTTCTGAGCAGTCTCCAAAGAGAAGCTCTCACCTACCTACCACACAGTAGTTAAAGTGATCATGGAATCTCCCTTCAATATTACAAGATCTGTTCTCAGAGAACTTCACCTGTGGAGTGCATTGCACAACTAAATCTGATACAAGTTTGAATTAAAACATACATTATTACTCACAACAGGATGATCAAGCAGAATTCATTTTTCATATTTGGAAATTTTGCCGAAGAGCTTCTTTTAACAACAAGGAAACAGAATATTAATCTAGATTATGGTGGTATGCAACTTTATCTCTACATTTCATGTAATTTGAAGGATGCCTTCAAACACAATATCTGTGTATTTCCTATAATACATTATCACTTGACTAACTAAAGCAAATCTAGGCATACTGGTGACTTGGGGAGCTAAAAGCTGACAGAGTTAAGAAAGTTATAATAGTAATTCAGAAAACAGGAAAAAGTAGATGTCATTAATGGTATTGATTCAAGAGAGTGCATTTTTCACAAGTTCTAGTTTCTCTTTTTGGAAGAAGTTTCTATTTTTCTCCTTGCTTAAATCATTTTGTAAAGCTCAGGCTTCCTTCTTCATATCTTCATTACAATCAATAACTAATTCCTTTTTTTTTTCCCCCAGAATTCATTGCTGCTCACATTTTCTTTTTCATGTTAGACTGTTTGCCTCATCAGAAAAAACAGAAGAATTTCGAGCTCACATTTGCCTTAGAACAAACCTCATGAAACTGAATTTCTCCCATTTTGAGAAGCCTGACCTGAATGCCTATCAGACAGCCCATGTAGAGAGCCTGGAAAGTCAGAGCAGAAGACTCATTTCAGTTAAATATGCCATCTAAAGGCAGTAACTTCTGATAGACATCTGAGATGTGACTAACCCCTTCTTCAGCCACATGTTTTCTCAGGAGTAAGCAGAAGAATATCCATTTGATTTTAAGGTCCATAATCTGGTGTCAAACTCCTTCATTTGTTGTAAATTTCTAGTGCAGGTTTCTCCACAGAGATTCTGCACAACTAAAACATGCATCCTGCCTCTGCTCTGCCTTCTCTTGTTCTCCAGGAGTGCTTACATTTTTGGTCCCTACTTGGTCCTGTATATGCCTACATCTACAGTTGCCCACTATAAGCCAACCCTTCTGGCTATAGAAGTGTTTAGGAAAAAATGTAGAAATAAATATTTCCCCTTATAAACCCAGACATGTTGCCCCTACAGAAGTCCAGGTCAGATCCTAAAATTTATAGAGGTATCATATGGATCTGTCAGCACTCCTATTGCTAACTACTATACTTCCTAAATTATAAGGATTGAATTTAGCAGAAGATTATTTGCTGTGGATACTTTTCTCTTTTCCCTCTGTGCTGGAATACCATATATTAGGAATTCCTCTGGGGAAAATAACTTTAAAAAAATACAGTGGATGCGAAGTAACTTAATGGATCATAAAATGCCTTGTGCTTCTGGGACTGCTATTTAAAGACCAACTTGACGCTTTACGTAAAATAAGTATTGCAATCTTGGGACCTCACCCCGCCTTTCTGTAGGATTAACTATAGGTAAAGCACTTTTTCCCCAGTCAGAACACACTCCGAGGAGTCATTAACAAGCTCCCACAGGACAAATGGCCATTCTTGCTGCCAGCAACCCCACCCCCAAAAAGTGGGAGCTACTAAGTAAAGAATAGTGAAAGGAAATCAGCAATGAAGTATCAATACAGGCTAAGGAATGAGGGGATTGAGAACACCCCTGAGGTGCTGGTAGATGGAAAGCTGGACATGAGCTGGCAATGTGCTTTTGTAGCCCAGCAAGACCAACAATATCATGGGCCACATCCAAAGCAGTGTGACGAGCAGGTCAAAGGAGGTGAGTCTCCCCCTCCACTCTGTGCTGGTGAGACCCCACCTGCAGTCCTGCATCCAGTTCTGGGGCCCCAGACACAGGAAAGACATGGACCTGTTGAATCAGGTCCAGAGGAGGGCCATGACAATGATCGGAGGGATGACGCACCTCTCCCATAAGGAAAGACTGAGAGAGTTGGGGTTGTTCAGCCTGGATAAGAGAAGGCTCTGAGGAGACCTTATTGCAGCCTTTCAGCACTTAAAAGGGTCTTATAGGAAAGATAAGGACAAACTTTGGAGCAGGGCGTGTTGCAAAAGGGGTAATGGTTTTAAACTGAAAGGGGGTAGTTTAGATCAGCTATTAGGAAGTTCTCTACTGTGAGGGTGGTGAGACACTGGAACAGGTTGCCCAGACAAGTTGAGGCTGCCCCATCCCTGGAAGTGTTCAAGGCTAGATAGGATAGGGCTTTGAACAGCATTGTCTAGTTGAAAATATCCCTGTTCATCACAGGGCAGTTGGACTAGACAACTTTTAAAGGTCCCTTCCAACCCAATTGATTCTATGATCCTGTGCCTCTGTGAATGCCTCTTCACCACACAGGCAGCGGTGCTAGAGTACAGACTCAAATAGTTAAACATAGCAATATGAACACTTTTGTATAAGAAGACCCGTTTTTTTTTTTTGTCCCCTTACTAAGGGTGTGTAAATTTGCCAATTAACCAGTTCTAGTGCATACATTCTATTGCATATAAGCATGTTTATGACTTGAGTAGGATGTTCATCTGTTATATTCTGCCTTGCCATAGGACACTACAGATTCTTCCAGCACTGATGTAAAAGTGTTTTTATGAGGATTTCAACTGTCTTCAGAAACTGTGGGAAGAAAGCTGCACAGAAATTGAAACATCAAACTACACAGTGCATATTATCCATTCTTCTGAGGTACGAAGTGATGTGTTTATCAGAGAAGTACCAGCTCAGACCTTCCAAAGCATCTGAGGACATCTAGGTTCAAAAACAAAGCTGTACAAGAGATGGAAGTACCAAAGATGAAGGACACTTGGTCCCTGAGAAGGAGCCCTCATGCTGTTCTCTCGGTAACTGCCTACATGGCACTTTTATGATCTGTAAAGCTCTATCTAACCATAAATATTGGGGTGGAACCTCATTTCCAAGAAGGATTCAGGGGAGAAAACAAAGGATATAAAAAAATACATGCACTAGAAGGTACTTGAAAGGGAAAAAATTACATGCAAGCCTTCTCTTGCTATATTCCTCCTTGTTATACAAACCCATATCCCTGTTTCAAGATGAATATCCCTTTTTTTTAGAATAATCTCTGTCTCTGGGATATTTAGAGAAAAAGTTTCAGGGTGTCTGGGCAGGAGAAGCAGAAAGTTAGAGGTGGAATTGATTACTTTGCCCTTTTAGAACAGTGCTAGAAGATTTAAGGAAGTGGACATAGCGCACCAGGAACCCCAGTGAGCTTAAAAGCTGAAAAAAACAGTTACTTCTAACATACCAAAAAAAAAATTACATGCAGAAGAGATGTTCACTTAGATTTTGTGGTTGTCATTGGCTTGGTACGTGAAAGTCTGCCTAAAACTCTCCTGACACACAGGAGAAAATTACTGTATAATATTCCTATCACTATAAAGAAAATATTCATCTTGCCTAATTTCTTAGTGTACTCAGTGATTACAGCCAAATATCACAGTTAAATAGAGTACATTTAGGAAATGCTCAGAGACTGGCAAAGCATTCTGACAATGAGAGGTCCCACTTTGGCAGTCTCAAGGGAGCTAGTCGAAGAACTGTAGGGTTGGCGAGGCAGGCAAGGGCAGTAGGGCCACCTTCGTTAGTGCGCTTGGCAGAGATCTGGAGTTGCTAATGTTATTCAGAGAAGACACATTTGAAATCCCAACGAATTTCATTACAAAAGAGGCTTGACTGGGGCAAGGCAGTCAGTTGGAAAATGATATTTCAATAGAAGTCATGTATGTCTCCCCTGTGTGAATGTCCTTTTCTGAGATTTAAACTTTGCTTTGAATTCGAGCTCAGTTTAGATGCGGCTAGCAAGTTTGAAGTTACAGATTCCTCATCTTTAATTGATTACAAGTCTAAATAGCCTATTTTGGTCCAATGTTTTGTTCTCTTTCTAGCCATGATATGAATAATGACACTCCCTTGTACTGACATTGATTGGCCTTTTTCACAATTGTATGTGTATGAGCCTGAAGTACTAGAGCACTGCTGTGAGAAGTTCTTGTGGCTTATTGTCTGCTTTCTACGTTTTTATCTACCATCATTAAATCCTCTGAAAATCCACAGATTTCCTTGTGGTAGGCTTAGCTTGCAGGAGTTATTTCCTAATCTCCCTAATCAGCTTTTCTCAAATGTTACCCCAATTCTCATATGCTGTTACTTTATTCTACATCCTAAGACTCTCATTCCTCAACTTTCTTTACACCTTCTCTTGCTTTTAACTTAAATATCTTTAACCAAGTTTAATCATACTCCAGTCTGGAAGTGACTTCTGACCTACATGTGTCATTCAACTTCAAGGAAATTACTTTTGGACTCTATTCTTTGGAGTGTCCAAATGCTGAATCTTTTGCTTTCTTCAGAACTTACAGTGTTTGTGGTTCTTCTACATCATCACTTCTTTTGTTTTTAAAATCCACATGTGTACACAGCCTACATATATATTTAGTTAGACCTATAGTATAACATGCATATAATGCTACTAATTAGTATCTTTATCAGTAATACAGGGTATGCATTACACTCTACTGTAACATAAATGCACCTGATACCTAATAGTGTATGTGAAGTGCCTGTAATTATACCTTTTACATGATACGATAAGAATACAGATTGCCCTGGGTACAAGACAGTTGTTCAAATTTCACCACAAAAGTCTCAATTGATTGAGACAGGATTTATGATTTAGATGGGAAAAGAAGTCAGATCTTTAATTCACCATTTTTTTCTGCCTGTCTCCTCACTAATTCCACTTTTGGTTCCCACCACTTAGACTCCACGACTTAGGCCCTGGCAGTGTTGTCAGATCCATCTACCCATTAGGAGGCCCAGCTTTGCCTGTATATGTGAAAAAACTATTCTTAATTTGTTAACAGTGACTTAACTCTTTTTGAAAGGAACACAAAGAAGTGGTTCTGAAACTAGGAGAGATGTCACAGTCTTCTTTGTTGATAAAACACTTCTTTACAAGTGTTTCATTCAATGTGGCCTGGACAACTGTGTTTTCAAGATTACCTACCGATGTTACATTATCAAAGAAAACCTTTTTTATAACTATACATTGAGCTGGCAAAAGTATGTTTGACCACTTTTTTTGATCCTTTTTCATGGAAAGCAAAAGAAAATGCAGTTTTACCACAGGCTGGCTGCCATTAACAAGGGGCCACTGCTGAATCTGCCCTCCACCGGAATGACTTTAAAATTATTTTTCAAAGATGCAGTTTTTATGTGATAAAAGTCAAGAGTTTTATCTCTTTAAAAGTACCGAGTTTCCTTCTTAAGCAAAGTCACTGTGAGGCAAATAATATTCTTCATAACTGAAATTTATGGCCTGATATTGATTTGGGCTTTCTATTTGTCAGTCAATTATTACAAACTTAATGCCACAGAATATGGTTACCCAGCAGTACCCAGAAATCTCTTTTCTATAGGTATTTTACTGTGAAATAGAACAATTTTTTTCAGGGCTTTTTTCTTAATTTATGCTGGTGACAATTTAGAAAATTCTGGTTTGAAATAAATAATTCAAATATAGAAAATTAAGTGGAGTTTTTCTGCTGCTTCTTAAAACAGGAGTTTTGTCTATTATCATAATTTTCTGACTGGTTTTCACTGTGTTTGAACAGGTTTTATTTGAGTTGTTAAGGGCTATAAAAAGTCTTGAAAATCTAAATACTCTTTAAAATTTAAATGCTGTTATATAAGAAGGCTCAAGATCATTATAGAAGAGAGTTAATTATCTTTGGTCTATATTAAATTCTACAAATAAAATTATTCATCCCTGTGGTAAAATAAAAAGTTTATCAAACCCAGACACTACTTAAGAAGGTTAATTGTACAGTCAGTAGAATACAACGTATTTTTTAAATCTGTAAAGGATTGTCAACAGCAAGTGCTAAACAACAACTGAAAAAGAAAAAAAGTTTTGGGTTTTGGCAGAAAAAAATACAAATTTGTTATTACATTTTTAAATAAAATAATTCCTATCCATAGTATACTTAAAACTATGGCTATAACTGAGATGTTGCAGAAAACTATGAGGACTTCAGATGACTTGCGCAAATTCTCATTTAATCACGATCCACTGTTCCTGGCTGAGGATATAACTGATTGCATCTGAAATCCAGTGTAGGCTGAATTTTTTAATATTGCAATAAGTCACATGTGGATAGGCTGTAACAAGCACAGGATGTATGAGATTTATGCACTGATCTCCTACATCCATTAATAATTTTCTAACAGGTCAGCTTAAAAATGGATTTGGGAGTGGATGCTTATCCTTAGCCTAAAAAAATAAGTCCTTCTGGAAGGATGGGAGAAAATGATAGAGAAAAATGAAGTGTTTCTTCAGAATGGATGGAGACTAGCCCATAGAAGTTCACACCAAAATAAAGGGTACAGGGAGAATAGCTATAATATATCAAATGTGTAAAGGCAACTCCTTCCTGCCTCTAGGAAGACTTAAAAACCTCAAAATTATAATTTCAAGGGAAATCCAACCAATGCTGTAAAACTAAATAAAATTATGCATTCTTGTGATAAAATAAGAACTTATTAATGAAACCCAGACACTATCCAAGTAGGTTACTTGTATGGTTGGTAAAATCAAACCTAAAAGAGTATTTTTCCTAACCTGGAAAGGACCAACAACAGGAAGTGCTAAACAATTGCTGGGAAGGGAATAAGTATTTTGGCTTTAGATTTTCACAAAGGCTTTGAGCAGGCTGCACTTCCACAGGGCAAGCACTCTTCCTGTGCTTGCAGAATGCTAACCACTTCCATTCCAAATGAGAGCCTCACTGTAGAAAACTGTTTAGGTTCAAAGCTGGGTTCTACTAAAATAACTTTGGATTTTTTTGGATTTTTTTTCTGATCTAAAATCAGAAATGGCAAACTTCAGGGCACTGGACTGCAAAATGACAAAAGACAAAGCAGGAGCCAGGAACACATTTTGAGTCAGTGTGATGGGTATGGTTACAACAAAGTCATTGAGCCAGACTCTAAAGGAGGTTAAGAACATAGACAATATGAACCAAAAAGATCTGGAAGCTCTTTAGCATAGCTGAGCAAATTCATTCCCAAATTGTCACAAGCAGGGGCTTACTGCCAGATGTGGCAAGAGAAAAAAGTACAGAAAGACAAAGAAAACAAAATATTTGGAGGAATTATAGTAAGTGAGCCTGAAGTATATATCTGCCATCTGGAAAAAATGAAATAATGATACAATTTACAAGCCAGCTACTGATAAAAATGTTTGACTGTATTTCCTTTAAGACCAACACATCTCCCTGTCCACCAAAAGTATTTGGGTTGTCAATCCGAGACTTCAAAGGTAAATTCAAATATATGATTTGCCTGTTAGTAGTAGCTTCGTGGCCCAAAACTATTGAGTTCTTGGTTCATCTATAGTTAAGATTTCTCATTCAGCTTTTGCCATTAACAAGCCGGAAAAAAAAAAAAAAGGTTACTTTGGGAAAGTTTGGCTATCAAACTGATCATACAGATGGGGGAAATGCCAGTAGCCACTTTGCTCGTGTTCTTAGTTCTCACTTCAGCAGAAATATGCTCAAAGAGTTTAAAGATAGGACAAGGAGGCATCTCTGTTCAGCAAAAAAATGTGTGGCTTAGGGTAGTTAGAAATATCAAAGTAGTTTAGAAAAAGATTCATCACTACATTCATCAAGGCCTGTAAAAATATCCACACTTTCTTTGGGTATTGACTGTATCAAAACTCTTACAGTGTACGTACGTTCATCAAGAACAGTCTAATAGTCAGCCAAACCATGAAACTTCTGTATGTTTTATTAATCAGTTTCAAATTTATGTCAGTTTATACATGTTGAAACCTAGTATCTCTGATTGTGATGATTACTGTCAAATGCATTGTAGTACTAAATGTTGCTAGCACAACACTGAGAACATCACTGACATTCTAGACGTGATTGGACTTGAGGTGATCATGAGCTACCTGAGGTCTTCTCTGAGTCAAAGCAGATCCACAGGCGTGCAGGTGAGCTACACTTAGTGTGAGTTAATGAAGCAATTGATTATGATTAAATCTTTATGTTTTGGAATAAAGAAAATATTCAAAAAACAAGCAGATCTTTCCTGCTATGAGCTTGTCCTATGGAACCCCTGAGACAAAAGATACTCAGAGGCAATGATTACATGAAAGCCAAGGGAAGGAACAGCTAAATGTGAAGTTGACACACATGTATACTGTCTTTTTCTTTTTTTTTATTTTTCTTTTTAACCTTATATTGTTCTCTGTACTAATTTTTCTTATTTTTGTTTACTTCCTGTCTCTCCTCCTCACATGACTTCCCTTTTCCCAGTTTTCTTGATAATCTCTACTTTTCTCTGCCACATATTCTTGTATCATCTCCAGCACGCATCTTTTATTTTTGCTACAGGCTTTTGTGGAAAACAAGGAAAAGCCTCCCTCTGGCTTTTGCTCCCCAGTTCTTGCCACAGTAGCAGTGCCACTGCCTTAAATGTTGGCTTGCAGGAGCTCCTGGGGTCCCCACTCACCTCTGTAGTCCATAGGGTAACTACTGCCAGATGATCCAGCAACACCCATTTCTCATTAAGGACTTCCATTCCACAGGCACCATGGAAATCAAAAACCCAAACCAGCAATTTTTGTAACCAAGGAAAGCTAAACAATCTTGGAATTTTATCAAGGGCTTTTTGATCAGTTGGTTCAAAAGACACAGAAATGCCATCCTTGTGGAATTGCCTGGAACCCCTATATATCCCAGCTTGCTTTTTTAAAATGGGAACTTTAAAAAGATTAACCATAGTTTTCTGTCACAACTCATTATCCCAATCTAAAAACATTATAAAAACATATAAAAGAAATATACAGCTCTCTTACAGGTAATAAAATAAATTAACAGGAAACAAAGAATATTTTTTTTTTCTCTGAAGCAAGCTGTGTGAGTTTCTTAGAGCTATTTTAAATGTTTTTATACAGTATAATGCCTTAAATTAGTCCATAGAGGCTCACACAAATGTTTTCAATGTTTTTTTGTAATGTAGACTTCAAATAAGTAATTTCATTAAACACTTCTCTTTCTCAAGGGTGCATAACTTTCTGAACACTTCAGTGTTTTGGTGTAGGAGAAGGAGAGCAAGTTTATTCCTTTACAACCTATGTTCAAACCAAGGAGGATATTTGCAAAGTTTGAATACATCTGCTTCAACAAAACTTGAGTAATCACAGCTGAGAAACTGTGGACTGCAGGTCTGTGCTGGTACCCAAGCTACAGAGTTGGTATATGTAAAGTGTCATGGAGAATTTACTTTTCATTCAGTTAAAAATTACCTTTGTCATCTTTTGCATACAGAGACCAAAGTACAGCATTTCTTTACAATTTCAGATTTCAACGGATTTAGTCTACATGGAAAATAAGTGGTTTAGGAGTACCTGGATAGATAATTTAGACATCATATCCTTCCCAAAATTACATTTTTCATGATCTTTCACTGTTTTTCGAATGATATACCAAGTAACAGAACTATGTGTGTGTTCCTTTACATTGCATCTCAGTAGATTTTCGAGCATTATTCCTATGGTATTCTAGCATCATGTGTGTGATATTTAATTATTTGGAAACATTCTGTGGGAACAATCAGAACCATGTAGTTGGGTCTGATTCTATTTGATCACACTCAGATAAGCACAGGCTTTCACTAGGAATGTCATTGTGGTTCCTCCAGAATGACTGTATTGAAGGGCTCTCAGCAGACTTGTCATCTGTTTTCTAAACAGAGTTGATTTACCAGTGCAAATTTCCCTGTATTTCTCCTTCCAAATGTTCCTTCTGCATTCTTCCTGCAGGAATTAAACTTAAGTGAAAGTCTTTTTTAATCCCTATGTGAAATGACTGTTTTCTCTAGCAAAATTGCTAAGTAGGATGCTGACTAATGAAACATGAATTTCAATTTACTTTGTTCTAAAACCAAAAAAAGTCTTATTACCAAGGAAAAAGTACTTTTAGGGCTGAGAATATAAACAAACCATCCAGGAATTTCAGTCACATTTCATATATAGGACATTCAAAGAACATTCAATATACTATTTGTCCGAAGAAAGGTCTATAAGCATGTAGGGATTTACAGACACAACTCTGATGACAAACACAATTTTAGGTAACAGCATAGGGCTTCGTTTAGCACAGCTTGTTAAAGTGTTGGTAACATCAGACCAGAAGTCTGAGCAGCAAATGTGAGTGTGATGGATGCCCTATGAGCAGCACTTTTTCTGGTGGTAGCCACCAATATTCAAAGGCCATAGGAGCTAAGAAAATTCCTCTTGCATCAAGTAAGTAGCTTCACGATTTTTAGCCACATTCTTTACCATCCCTGGGACTAGTAGCAGCATACAAAACCACTGCTAATTAAAGCACCTTGAGTATAAGGTTCAAACTGTGGACCCCTTGATAGTCGGTATTACAAAATCTTTAACTTGTCTCCTGCCTCATTTTGATTTTAGGTGCTCCAACTATTAATCTCCCAGAAAAATATTAGGCAGTTTTGGGTGGGTACAAAGTGCTGTGTTTTATTGTGTTTAATCCCCTGAAGCACATGCCTTTTAACGGCACAGACACAAACCTAAGCTCCTCTGTTAGGGTGTTAGGTTAGCAGGAGGTACTATGCTGGCTATGAAAATGGACTACATGCCATGACAAAGTTCACCTTATATGGTTAACCTTTCTTTCTCTATGTCAGAGTCCCCCTTTGGGATACTTCCTGTAATGTACTATCCCTGGCCCATGTAAGGGAGTAGGCCAAGACTGATGACAGGACAGTGACACAATCTGTGCCTTGGCTTTGCTCTGTTTCTCAGCATATCACTGTCATCTAGATCTCTCTTTCCCACCATAGAAGCCCTCACCAGTCTCGCCCTAACAAATATCATGGCATGATGGATGCCAGTGAAGGCAAAATCCCACTGGGAGGCAGGGGAACAAAATGCATCCAGATGCCCTGTAATTCAAACCTTGGTACATAAAATGTACAAGCTTTAATTATCCTATTACTAACTGCTGCACTGTAACCTTGTTCTAAAGCTGTAGAGCGAACTCAGGATTTCTGAATGCAACTTACAATCCATGAGTGCTTCAAGTATTTGCTGTAGGGGTTGGTATCCAGAGAGGTTAACAGTTGCTTTGTCACTTGAGTGGTAGATTTCTAAAAAGTGGGGGAATCTGAAGGTTCAGGATCCACATTAGACTAATGACCAGTATAGGAGGAGCCTAATGTTGGGATATGATGGATTATAGTGTCTATTTTCTTTTTATTTATGTAATTAGTTAATTTTATTCCAAGAAAGTGAATGTAGTCTTGAAAATGAGATTTCTGCTTCATCATTATGGTGAAGTATGCATCCTAATACTGATAGTTTGCCATTTGGTTATTTCTCATCTCATTTATTTATCAGTATTCATCATCTGTTAGTTTTAAAACAGATTAAATCAGTTTATAAGCTCTTCTGAAGCTTGTAATACAGTTCACCATTTTGCTGAAAGGTCATACCATGGATGATCTAACCAGTGTAAAAGTTCAATGGAAAGCATGTTAAAAAGTTCCCAGTCAGGTTAAATGCAAAATAACTGAGAGAATCTAATGCATAAGCAAAAGTTTAATGTTTGAAATTCAAGTAGTTCTAGTTGATATCTTTAAGTACTTCTAGCAAATCTCATGACAGGCCAGGATAATTAAACAGTTAACTGCACCAAATTATTGTGAGCTAATTTAAATACCCTTTTTTCCAAGCTAAATTTCTCACACGTTTTAGTGTGAAAGATATCTCTATGGCCAAACTCAGAAATACTCAAGTTTCTCTAAATGCATATCTTTTGTGTTCACAGTTTCATCTCAGAGAAAAATAATTCCTAAAATTAAAATGTTATCCTATATTGCTGAGAAAAAAAATAAATCAGTTTTCCTTTAAGGAATAAAACATATATAATGCTACAGCATAAATAAAGCTGGGCTACTGTTGCTGTGGGAACCATAACTTTGAGTATCCTCAACATTGTACATTTAAATTCTCTGCCATAATGTTGCATTAACTTTTTTTCTTCTTTGCATTACATTTATGTCTAATATGATTCCATTTCCCACTCTTTACAGATGCAGATTAGCTACTGTAATGTTCCTGATGCAAAAACTGGTTTTGGTAAATCATATCAAAATGTTTCATGGAACTCACTGAGAAGTGTTGATATATGGAAATTGGTTTTTTTTTAAATTGTTCCTAAAAACCAAATTGCATATTTTGAACATCACCCCTCCTTTTCTATCATCACTTCCCATGTTTCTGGAGAATTAAAGGGAATGGCACATCTGTGACATTTCAAAAGTAAAGTTCCTATTATTGCTGGTCTAATGCTTATTATAAATACACTGTACAGCATGTTACAGTAATCTAAACAAACAAATGTTAGTAATAAAAACTAGCATCTTGCCAAATTTATCAGGCTTGCATTGATAATGAATCTTTCCCAGTGAACTGTAAAGATTCTGATATATGAAAAACCTGTATAGTTTTGGAGCTTATTCAGAAGAAAGTAATTTCAGATTATAATTCATGGCCAATGACCTATGAACCAGCGATTGATTATAAACTTATAGCATTGAATGTATGCATGTAAAACATCTCATGTGGTACAAGTTTCACTGGAAACAATCTCTCCTTTGTTAGATAAACCCCTTGGAAATTTTCTGTTCTTTCCCCAGTCATTTCCTGCCTTTTTGGTAGGCTTCTTCCAGTTTAGAACAAGATAATGACAAATTAATTCCAGCTAAGAGTCAAAATTCAGGTACTACATGGAGTATTTTTATAATGAGTATAATTGTAATTATTGAAATTAATGTACTTAGGGACAAATAGAGTAGTTTCCAGAGACAGTATTATAAGAGTGCCCATTAAAATCAGGGTAGAGCATAGATCAATAGTACTTAAGAGACTGGTTGCTTTCAAACAATTCATATGAGAGAGGTTAAATTATATCAATAAATTATATTATTTCAATGAACAGTACTGGTAACAAAAGTTGAGAGCATAGAACTGAATCAGCTATTGCTCAGCTCGTACCAAAATATTTTTCCCTTAGAAAAAATCCTGCAAAGTTATGCTGCAATGGAAATGGCACACAGAAGCAAAAGCAGAGTGTTTTGTTGCGCGCTGCAGCTCACCAGTAACGGCTCCACACTTCCCTCTTTGTGGCATTGCATTTGCCACTGACTTCCTATGTAATCATCTGTGGGCTTGGGGTCTGGTTTGCTTGTCCAAAATGTATTTGTGGCAGATCTTCCCATTGATTTGAATATTCTAATGACATGCAAATTGATATTACTGAAAACCCCCGAAACTCATGGAACAGAAGACTCTTCTTGAAACCATATATAAGGAGATGTGGGTGTGCAAACGTACGTGCAAGTATATGCATGTATGTATACATGTATTTATACATACACAAATCTTTGTTTTTCTACACTGAGCACCTACATACAATCAAAACTGCACACATGTAGGAGAAGGTATTATTAAAGAAACTATATTACAAACTTCTGGAATTTGAAATTGATCATAAGTCATTCTTATGAAGAGAAGATCCATTTATTATAGTGTCTTGCTAGCTCTGACTTATATTTATAATCTATCAAGCACTTAATCAAAATGTTACACAGCTTTGACAGAGAACTTTCCTATACTCTACAGGATATGACTGTAAAATGTCTTCCTTTCTTTGACTGCATGATTGAAAAATCAAGCTTTGAAATTTTATTTTAATAACATTGTTAGAGGTCTGTGTATTTCATTTCATTGTCAAAGTCTAATAGAATAATAAACCTTGATATTTCATCAGCCGTAAGTGTTTTCTTTTTTTCTCCTTCTCTTTTTTTCCCCCCACATAATGGTTTTAGGATTTTAGTTACTTAGTAGATTTAGATTGTACTCTTGGTATCTTTATTATTGATTCAGTTATCCTTAACTTCCTTGAACATGTAGAGACATCCTTTCATGCTGATATGAGGTGGAAGTTTGCACAAAAGCTCCACCTAACTAACCAGACTCCACCAGACTCTCTAAAAACAAACCCCAAACTTAATCACTTTCTGGAATTTCTCTAACCTTTTCTGCTTTTCTGCTTTGACTTTTGCTGTGTTTTGGCAGATATTAATAAAAGAGTGAGTGCAGTAGGTGAGGATAAATAATAAATGTTATCCTAATGTTCCCCTGAAAACTATCTCCAATTACAAGCAATTCAGAGGTAAAAATGTTAAAACTAACCACTTCTGCAATGTAGTCCTTACTTTTTTAAAATCTCCAGCTCAAATGCTCTTGTCCCTTTGGTTGGTTGTTTTTTTATATGTGTAACTGGTAGTATTGATCACTAAAAGGGAAAAAGAAAATATCAGAGTTTCTGTTGAGAGCTTCGAATATTTGCAAATTGGCTTAATTTCTATCATGGTCCAGTTACCACTAAAATATAGGACACTTTATTTCTTTTTTTTTATGCCTCTTGTTTACCAATAATTGTATTCAGCATCTCAGTATTATTTTTTTTGCACCTGGCAATTTTAATCTGAAAAGTCCCCGAGTTCTGTAGCTGAGATTTGTCCTAGATAACTGTATTTTATCTTCCTCATTTTTGCTGCTCGTTTGGGTTGTTTCAGTTTGGTTTGGGTGGGGTTTTTTTTGTTTGTTTGTTGGGTTTTTTTCTTACTGACATTATTCTGAAAAAGGGAGAGAAATAAGGAGCTGTTTTCTGGTATGTGCACCTGTGTGCTCTGATATCCATTTGAAACTGAAACCAAGATGAATGATGGGAAATGCAAGTGACTACAGGTATATTTTAGCATTTTGGCATAGAGCAGATCTTTAAAGAGTGGATTTACATTTCATCGGGGAAGACTTCTAAATCAGATCCTGATTCCTCTGTGAACTGAAGGGGCAGAAGGTTCAAAAGGACTTTAGCACAATCGTAGACTGTAAATATTATGTAATTGCATCACCTCTGCTTTAACCTTTTAGTTCTTACCAATTCCAGATTCGTGTGCTTTTTTGTGTCCTTTCACACGGCAAGGTGAAATATCTGTCCCAATTTGTACCCTGCAGCTTGACCTCTGATCTAGGTTGCTCACTCGGAATTCAGTTCCAAATGACTAGTGTTCTGTCAAGCAAAATCTACATAATCTGCTGTCAAAGACTGTCAAACAAATGGTTGACTTCATACAACCCATTTCAGTATAATGATCAAAACATCAGAAAGAAAAAAAAAATAAATCTTTCCTCAGGCTCAAAAATATAGTACAAAAATTGAGAAAATGCCCTGGAAATGAAAGAAACCCTTGAAAAGGTAAAAAAAAAAAAAGGAATTCCTGGGAGGATATAAATAGCTACAAAATGCTGAATGCATACTTTTAATTTTTACATGAATTGGGGGAAGAATTTTTTCATACTTCAGATTTGAATTTTGTAGATTTATTAATTTTATATATATATATATATGCACATATAAATCTCTCAGATCCAGCATATAGTGCAACTAACTTTGCAAAGAGGTACTAAAGAGAAAGCAATTATATGTGACCCAACAATTGCATGAGAATAATTGTTTAAAGTCCAAATGCCTTTGTTTAAAAACATCATCGAACTGGTTTACTCGATATAAGCCACCATTAAAAGTAAGTTTACATATTAGTTTTCCTTGAGGGAAAAGAGAAGTTAATACATCCACTTCTAAATGTAATTATGTTTCCAGTGCTATGTTTATTTCACAGCATAACTTCTATCTTAGCAAATTATTTTCTTTTGTTCTTGTAACAAAGTTCCTTGGGATGTTAAATGAAGAAGCTGCAGGCATCCTCCATTTAATCCATGTCCATTAGAACTTGCACATTTTACTTTCTAAGAGCTGTACACCCTTTTTGTACCTGGGGTTGTTTTCTTTTACTGGCTTTGTAAGTATAACAATTTTACTTTGTTCTTCCACTACATATTTCTTTTTTTTTTTTATTAAACCTTCAGATATACTTTATTCTTACCCTGAGAAACAGCAATTCACTCTGCTAAAGGTAATGTGCTATTTTGCCTCATTATAATAAACATCAATGTTTTTACAACTGCAACAGTTCTCCACAAGTATTAGCATATTTTGGCTGAGGTATTGTTTTACTGTGACCTGTATAATAAGTGTCACATTAGCAACACAACAAATCAAACGTTTGTTAATTTCCCTCGCTTTCCCACACAGCTGCTAGTGTTATCGTGTCACCAGATTTTAATTAATATGATAAGTAACACTTGCAAGACAACAGGCTGATTTTTCCCCCCCTGTGTGTGTGTGTCTCTGTGTGCACACGTGTAGCCCAGAAAAGCAGCAAATAAGAGACTTTTGTGGCAATTGCCTCACTTGCGTTTAAAGCAACTCAGTATTAACAGATAATTCTCTTCCAGCTTGCTCTGAGAATCCAGTACATGAGTCTGAAAATACGCTACAAATATACTTGATTTGCCCATTCTACCATTTAATTTCTATATTTTTGAGCTTTCACTGCCTGAGATATACATGGCAGACTATTTGAATCTGCCTCATTTCTTTTGACCCTATATAAGTAATAACAAATATGTGCCTGACTTACGAAAACCCTAGCTACTGGGGATTTTTTTCAGGTACTGCATCCTACCAACTGAATTGCTTTAGTACAAGTCAAAAGTGCCATCTATTTGTAACAGCTAGAAATGCACCAAAGGCCACTGCTGGGAGCAGAGCATGTAGGATAATCATCCTTCCTTCCTAGCCTACCAGGGTGGTCGTCAACAAGCTAAAGAAGAGCCAACAAAGAGCTTGAGGAAATTGTTGTGAGAGGTTTAAACATATTTTCCTTTGGAAAATGTTAACCATGCTATGATCAGCATCTAGAAAGGAATTCCTCGCTTTTGCAGAAGCACCTGGTCGGTTTTTTTAGCCTCTGCCCTGGGAAGTGTAGAAAACAAATTACTTCAAGTTAAACTAGGAAGCTTGCCACATTTTGTGGAGGGAAAACATCTGAGCAGCAGTTCATTGCAACATATTTTTAATTCAGTAGCAGAAGTAGAGATAGGTGTATATACATAAACCCACAATTATATGTTATTATTGCATAATTATAGAATTATAGAATACTCAAAATACATTCTTATGTCCAACTGAAACTGCCAGTAGCAAGTTACTATTCCTAGTACAATTTTGTTAGGCATAGGACGATGTCCTGAAGATTTCACCTCCACTACCAAGGCCTCCCAGGAAGTGGAAGGATTCTTTTCAACATATATGAAAAGCAGGGCCACCCCTTGAAGAATTTTCACGTCAATTGTGTTCTCTATTTTAAGGGCAATATCGAGCTTCCTACTACATTCAAGTGGGAAGGTTGAAGAATATAACATATATCAAAATGAAAGGAGAAAACCCAGAGCAGCAGGGATCTGAAAGCAGAAAAGTGAGATGGGAATGGGTCTTGCAGAGAAAATTCCCCTGCTGATATCAAAGGAAATAAAAGTGCACACAAAAAAAGACACAGAGCTGCCTTTTATACGGCCCTGTTATAAACTACTGCTGATATTAGGCTGCTGAATTTTAATTCCCTCCTTCGCTAAAATGCCCTTTTTCTTTTAACCTACTTCTCATTATAGCTTGCAAACTGTCAAACGCCCCAGAAGGTGGCTGCTGGGAGAAAAAAAAAATTCCCTGATAAACTCCCAGCATCTTTGCACCAGGCAGACCACAAGTTAAATCACATGTGTGTACCAGAGGAAAGGAATGGCACTTGGTATTTTTTAATAAAGGCAAATGTTATTGAGCATTTCAGAAAATATGAAATAGGCAAAGAAAATGCATTGAATGTGTTTAAATTACTTGTAGATATTATGACCTTAAAGTAGTCCTGAAGAAAAGACATTTCAGAGCTGTGCAATTCCGAAAGGGACATTGAAATATGTATTTATCCAAGCCTGGCAGACTGAATCTGTTCCCAATGCAGTTAATGTGATACTCCCATTTGTACCAGGAATAAGATTGCAGTAGAGTGCACAAATACTATCACGTCTCAGAAAATAATGTATTTTTATAGCAGTCTGGACAACACCTTGGTTAAAGAGTGTTGTCTATAAGACAAATGAAACAGCAGAGGAGAAATGGTTGTGTAATAATAATAGCCATGTCTTAGGTGCTTCAGTAGGATCAATAAGGATTTTTATTCTGTGCTTAAACAGCTGTGAAAAGGCTGTCCCAACATGGTCCTGGTTACTGCCACCTAATCCCTCTGCAAAAGAGATCAGTAAATTGATGTTTCTGTGCCTATAAATTAAAACATGCAAGAATATGCACATGCAGAAAAAGCACTTGTATGCTTACATCCTCTGTCTCTAAAACAAAGTTTGAATAGTTTCAAGTTTATACTTAGGGGAAAATGTCTAGGATCTTGCAAGAAATAAAAAGGAATAGTGACAAATCTACTGTTTAAGCAGAGAAGAGTTACTCCTGTTACCAAAGGAACTAAAATGTGGCTGTTCAAACTTTGCAACTCCATGAGCCATACCAGTAACCTACTGAAAGCCAAGTGCCAACTTAATTTCCATAGTTATTTACATAAATCTAAATGCAAATCATACATCCATACAGGCATAATAATGTCATTGTTTGCATTTTTATTCCCTTTGACTGGCAAATGGCAACTGCTTCTCTTTTGAGTTCTTTAGCAATAAAAAACCCCAACAAGAACAACAAAAACAAGCTCAGAATGGGCTAATGGTTATCTCTTCCACAGACTTGTGCAGGTACAGAGTTTGGGGTAGATGCAGTCCCAATTCCAATGAGGGTGTCAGCGTGCCCCACAGCCGCCTGAGTCTGAGAAGCACGTCTTGGGCATCAGTGCAGATGGGGAGAGCCAAATCTGCAGTTAGAAACCCTCTGACTGGGTTGAAAAGGTGAAGACTGCAAATAGCCCACAGAGCTAGAGGCTGGAGGCTGCCTCTTTGCAGGAAGCTGTACACCATCCCCCTGCAACACTTGAAAAAATATTCTTCAGTGACCTGACAATGCTTACAAACCAGTCTTAGAGAAGTTAATAATGAGAAAGTCTTTTCTGCCCCCTGTTATAGCTAAATCAATATTAACGGTTCTTTGGAATTCCTGGGGGAAAAAGCTCAGAAAACTTGATTAAAGGACAAATTTGAAGAGGATTTTCACCCTTCTTAGGCACAAAACACTTCCAGTGCTCCAATCTTGGGGATAACCGTGTGGCAAGTTAGGCACCAAGTAGGTGACAACATCTCAAAGTTAACAACCAGTAGAGACTGGAACTAGTTCAACCAGTTTGCTAAATCCTTGCTTTCCTAAAGCACTACACCAGGGCTGTTGAAAATAAAGAGATCACAAGTGCCTTCTTCAACTCTGTGGTATCCAAGAGCTACTCTACAAGAGCTTCCAACCAGTAAGTTTGCAGTTTTGCAAACTTTGGTGTTATTACTGCAAGCTAAAACATATGCCCAGGATGCACTATATATGGACATAAGTGAGGACACTCCCAGCCCCTTTCACACTCATGTTTGTGTCTAAGTTAAGTGTTTAAACTGGATTTTTATGTACAGATTTGCCATTCATCTGATAAATATCTACAGAGAAAGACTTCTATCAGCTGCATACGTTCAGTGTGGCTCAAATACAAACTGCCATTCAGGCAAAAAATGTCAGCTTTAAAATTTTGTTTCCTGAAAATGTTAATTCATACCCTCCCTCTGCTAATTCATAGATTTGCGTCAGTTGCTGGCACCGAGCTGGTAAAAATCTCTGCAAAATTATCAAGTGGATCATTTTCCAGATTCTGTCTGAGCTTTGCAGTCAAGCCAGACTTGCAGGAAGCATTTATAACTGTTTGAGAAATGACCAATTCAGTTACCAAATCAGTGAGCTCCTGCCTCACCTATATAATCTGTGCTAAGTAACTAAAATAAATAGAAGATAATATAGTGAGCAATATGGAGGGGGTTCTGTTTGGTCAGTTAAAGTGTTTCTGAATTTATTGTAGAGTTAGGGAATACATTTCCATGAAGAACATTTCTTTTCTCTAGTGAAAAAATATGCACTGTGTGTTTCCCTTTAAGAATAGTCTACTCTGAAGATAGCCTGAACACTGTATTATGTGACATACAAGAGGTCTGAGGAATTATGTGAGCCAGTAAATGATGCAGTAAAATTGTGTTCTTGCGCTTTTTTTTTTGTTAAATTCCTACAGAATTGCACTTGTAATGCAACAATCGCTTTGTCATGAATAGGGCCCTTTGTCATTTTTAGTTGACCCATCTCTGCTGTTGCAAAAATCAAAACAGAATTGATTTTGATGAACTAACATGAAGCTTTAGGGTAACACAACCACCAGATGAACAAAAAGCTAGCCTCACCGCCAGTAGATAGATCAATACTGTACCTATGTCAGGTATATGTGGTTATAAAAAAAGAAGAAGAAAAAAAAATCCAAAGCTACTCTGTCTTAAAATCTGAGACCTTCAATGTGTCTGGTATTCATCTGGGGTTTTGCTGGTCCAGGTGAATTGTATGTCTTAAAAAAGGACGTCCTTGACCTACAGCAATACATACATATGCATATACATGTCTGGTCAAGAAACATTGAACACATAGTCCTCACATTTAACCTTGGATATTTCGTTCTTTGGTAAACAATGCACATGAATAAGTAGAAGATGCTATTTCTGTGTTTAAACAGGCTTGTGCTCATTAACAGGCATAATATTATTCATTACACAAACCATTCAAGGCAGAACAGGAGAACAAGTGGGAAAAAATAAAAGACCCTTACATCATATGTGGTACCTCTTTCTGCTGCTAATTTTAGTGATTGCATTTAGACTGGACATCTCATTAATTATAACATCCCTGCATCTTTTATTTCAAAACAAAAAGAAAACCATTACTATTCTCCAAATGAAAAGTTCAGGAAGTAAGCAGTTATGTGGCTTGCTTGTAACCTGTCTGCGAGGTTTGCCTCTCAAAAGTGGCAATCTTAACAGTTAAGGTTAGGTGGACTGGTTTATTGTATTGTAAACACAAGTTATGAGGTACTTATGTGTGCTGTGTTGCAGGGCATATTTCTTGTTTGCATCACAACGACATCCATATTCTGTATCAGCCATATATAGCTTTAAACATTTCTAAGAAAATCTCCCCAGCATGTTAAAAATATATGCAGCAGCTAGGATGAAGAAATAAAAACTACTCTTAGAGTAGTTTGTGAAGTATAAACAGAGAATTAGATGTGCTGGAAATAAACCATATATTCACTATGGGAGCATTAAGGGAACAAGTAGCCAAAATGAGAGCTCTCTTCCAGATGATGCTGTCAGATGGGAGGCAGTCCTAGAGTCTTCACTTACGTTAAAGGAAGGAATCGATTGAACAAAGGCTTTTGGATGAGGTTGGGATGAACTGCCATAGTCTGCTCACTTTGCTGCTGCAGTGTCTTCCAGGAAAAAGAAGACAAACTCCTCTCAAATTGCCCTCACTTTGTGCCCTTTGTGTATCTTAAATAATTTGTCTACTTTACCTGAAAATAAAATTTTATCTTCAAGATTATGCAGCAAGAAAAATCTTCCCACAAGTTTCATTAATGGCTATTCATAGTTTTTATTTCACAAAATAAGAAATAGATAGGATTAATGGTCCAATTTAGTTTTACTTTTTTATAAATCAATTTCCTATTTGTTCTTAGAAGTGTTCATTTATTTTTCATGAATGTTAAAGATATATATGTATTAGTATGCTGACATGTGAAAAAACCTTGATATATTGGTGTGTAAAAACTTGATAGCAGCAGTTAATTTTATTCATAATTTGTAAGAAAGGCTCTTAAACATTTCACAAAAGCTCTAACACTTAAACATTATTTCTGAATTATTATTTAACAGGGGGAAGGGAGGCATAAGCTTGTTAAAGGTCTCTCCAGTTATATAGATCTGTCCTCACTCCTTGGGAGCGCTCCACATTTTCCTACCTAAATTAACATCATCTAATGTAAATCATAAAATCTAATTGCATATTTATCTGAAAGACCAGAATTACTCTGAAGCATTTGTTTTATTCTCTCAGAGGTATGTGATATGTCTTTAAAAAATTACCTTGTTACGGATTATTTGCTAAGGGACTGGACCCCAATTCCTTTTCTTTTCATACCCAACATTGAACTTCTTTTATTCTTCTATCAAAAAAACTCTTGGGTAAATTTGACACAAAAAGCTGTGATTAAGTAATATTATAATGGTGACAGAAACAGAGAAATCAACAGTTAAAGCTCCCATTAATGTATGCACCTACTTCACAAAGATATATTACTTTTTATATCAATGGAATATGGGTGGCAAAGCAGAATATCTTTTCTTTGAATTTTTTAACCTATGGATGTTTGAGATACTTACACAGCTGAATGGGTCATCTCCCTGCTGCAAATCAGTTGAATTCTAACAGTATGATTCTATACCTAGATTCAGTTTTGTTCTGAACAGGTCTGCCTGTAAAAAAAACCTTAAATTTCTTTGATGTTCTTCATAAGCCCTAAATGCTACACAGTGCCTTAGGTATAGTGGAACCTCACATTAGGACACATTTATCCTTATAATAGGGATGTTTTATGGGGAGACCCCATATCAAATCTGTCTGATATTGGCAGTTGTTAAGCAGCCAGGATTATAAATAAATGCATACGCTAGAATATTAAATGCAGCTGCAGGAAACTTTCTCAGCAGATGTCAAGCTGGATGATGATTGGTGCCTACAAAATGGCAGTCTTCAGTATCACCTTGGAGTATGGCTGGATAGAGATACTTCAACTATACATTCTGTCAAAAACATCTCAAGAAAGGGATCCAGTGGTCCAGTACACTCACATACAACTCTGGAAGATAGGGGCTGATGCTGCAGTAGCACTTTTTTTTGAATGGGTGTTACACGATAGTCATACGAAGGGTGCAAGAGGCAGTTTCATACCTTCCCAAATGCTAAAAACAAAAAAAAACCCAAATCACACTGGAGCATAGACCAGATGAAATAAACAAGGGATCCCTTATCTCAGGGGATTAGATGTTAAAAATAGGCAATAGAGTTGTTGAAAGGATAAGTCAAGTAAGAGTACTAAATTTTTATTCACTGATGACAACTTACCTAAAGAGCCTCCTATTAAAACTTTACGAAATAAAAGTTTTGTTATAGGCTGAGGATGCTTATAGCATAGTTGAGGGATGTCACTTGCCATTGCATCACCTCTGGTAAAGGGGCTTCCCACTTCTAAACAAAAAGGAGGGTAGGGCATTAAGGAGAAATCCGTTATTTTTAAAGCAATAATAACTGCTAAATTTCCATTTGCTGCTTTAATGACACCTGACTGAACTGATAAAACCAGGAACTGAACTGCATTCCTCGAGTGTTTGATGTTTCTCTAGAGCCCTTCAGCACCAAAGCCACTACACAGTTCTCATTTTAGATGAGAACATTTTTAACTCTTGTTCTCTATCCTCTGTGTACTCCTCCCTATCTTAAAAGGGGAGCTATTAACTCAGAGGGGTCTTGGGTTCACTTGAGTGGCCTATTCTGCCTTAAAGACGGGGGCTATGGTAAACATTCCAATGTTCATAGATTTTAGTGTTTATTCCAGAGGACTTGTAGGCTGTAAGATTATATATTGACACCCACTTCTCTAGATTTATAATAGAAGAGCGCAACTCCCACTGACTTTCTGGATATTGGATATCATGCTTTCACCAATTTGGAGGATAAAAAGGGTCAAAAGGGCTGGTCCAAGAGCTTGAAGACAACTCCCTGCATAGATCTGCTGAAACCCTCTTTTCATGCTTAGGCTGTCCAATGCCTTGTGTTGGGCAAGCTGGCAGACCCAGCTTGGGAAACAGGAGAAGATAAGCCTGATACTCTGTAGCTCTGGGGTGAGCAGAGACTGGCTCTGAAAGAACTTCTTCCCACCTTTCATGCCAAGTCAAACAGCTGCAGAGGAAAAACAAAAGCTTATTGTAATTGGTAGGCACTAGAGGAAAACTAATTTCAAGATAAAAAGACTGAATGAAACAGGTATTTAACTGGTCTGTCTGCAGCCAAGTTACCTACTTGAATAGAGACCCACGCACATTGGTTTGGAATATTTCTCAGCCAAACAGGAGACATTGACATTGCTTTTATATAATGTAGTAGGAGCTTGAGTGCTGTAGACAAGCATCTCACTGTTTCTCTTTAGAGGTGGTTTGGAGAAAGCTGAAGATTAGAAGGTAACTTAATAATTGACTGCTTTGAATTCCCATCACCTGTACTTCCACCTGAAATGCTTCTCACTTTGGAATTCATCTGTAGCAAGTACTACTGCCTTAAGCCTATTGCTTTTTATTAACCATTTGTAAAATACCAGTAAATCTGAACATGAAGAGTGGCAACTTCCATTCTCTTTAAAGGAAGCACAAACTACACTGAGAAACAGAGACAGGAAATTAAATCCCACTTTCCTCAACCAAATACTTTTCCATTTCCCGGTCAGCTGAATTTGTCTTTGGTAAGAAGCTGGAATTCAAAGTCACCCTGCCTTAACTTTAGGCACTTACCCAAGGAAGCTAAATTAGAGCCTATTTGTCTTTCCGTCTTTATTGCATGGATAGAACTAACAAAGATTCTCATAAAAAATGTCACATATTCATTCATTATTAATATTCTTTCATTACCAAGTTTACAGCATTATGGGGGGTTGTCTGAGATCAGATAAGAATAGTTTTCCACAGCATTTTGATTTTTAAGGGCTGAATTTTCTGGGTAAAACAAAAAGCATTGGCTTGGGCTCAAGTATGAAAGTTTCATGGTTGTTAGCAGCTAGCTTTTTTTTCTGCAAGAATAATGACAATGTAGTGGAAAATTGTATCAGGACAATCTTTCAGGTCCAAGGTGTTTGTTTTGGAAGATGACATAAACCATGGCCTTGTAGTTAGGTCACTGCCTCTAATGTGATCATATAGCTTTTCAAGTCATATGCCTAGGAGCAGGAAGGAGGGGGGCATCATCTCTAGCACAGGACAAGCAGCCTGCAGTATTATACATAAAGGGATCAAGAAGCATGGCATATAAGGGAATAAGTACAGCAGAATAGTAACTTGAAACTGATTCCCCAATATCTTTGGTGGTATTCCTTTATTGGGTTTGAAATAGAATTGTTGCCACCTAGAAAAAGGGTTGTGGCTGCAGGGCTTGCCCTCATGTAAAATAGGGACTTATTTTAAATCTCAAAGACTCTTTTTAGTATTTGTAAATCTTTCCTCAGAGACTTATGGAGAAAAAGGCAATATCCTTACAGAGAGGAAGTCCTACATGTACATAATAGGGATGAATATTTCAAACTGTGACTAATTTGGCTACCAGTAAATTTTGCTTTGTTTCAACAGAGTAACTTGATTGTGATCTGACCATCTAGCAAAGGACTTCAGGACTACAGAAGAACCCACCAGTTAAGTTTCCTATCTTCACAGTCTAAAGTGCTACCTTGGGGAATTAGGGCTGTTGCAATTTCATTCCATTCTGGATCGTCCAGGAGACTTATTCTACACAGCAGACCACACTCAAGTGTGAAACTGCATTTGAAATAAATGTAAAGGAAGAGAGGGTATATGCATGCCAAGGAACAGAAATACTGTATTTAACTGAACTCTTCACATTCTGCCATACGGCAGAAATCAGGTTTTTATTCAAAAGCAGACAAAAGAGTTTATTAAAGACAGTATAACCACGTAACTGAAGACTTTGGCTTATATATTACTTAAGACTATTGCACAAACTATTCAATAAGATCTAAATTGAGATACTCTGAATACAGTAGTTTGGGATATGCCTTGATAAAACATTTTTGAGAAGTTCTCAGAAACACAACTTCGGCACAAAAAAATAGATATAATTAAACACAATATATGCCCTTACATCATAGCATGGTCATTTTGAACATGAGATATTGGTCTTTACAGTGAAGAACAACTAAATACTGGGTTACGAGAACAAAAGCACAACACATAGGTCAATTGAGGTGATCCATCCCTTCTACTCAACACTGGTGAGTCCCAGTTTTGGGCTCTCCAGTAGAAGAATGACATTGACATAACTGGAGCAATTCCAGCACAGAAACACCAAGATGGTCTCTGGGCTGGAGCACATGATGTACAAGGAGAGGCTAAAGAAGGAGGTTTGCTCAACTTTAAGATGACAAAGATAAGAGAAGGCCTTATTTCTATCTACAACTAAGGGGAAGGTGTAGACATGATGGAGCCAGAGTATTCTCAAAGGTAAAGATTGTGAGTCAAGCAGGAGCAGACACAAGCTGGAATATGGGACATTCTGAATTCCTGTGAATTAGGAACGGTTTTTTTATTATTGAGAGTAATAAAAAACAGGAACAGGGATCCAGAAAGGTTATGGAGAATGTTGCAGATATGTAAAACTTGTCTTCTCTGTACCAGTCCCTGATAAGCCTAAAGTAACTGAACTGCATAGAGTAGGTCTCTTCCAACCTGGATTATTCTGTGACTTAGTGATTAAAAATAGTTAATTAATTAGTTAATTAAAAGGGAAAAGAGTTCAAGGCTGTGCTTCTGCCTTCCCACAATATATGTGTCTGCCAAACAGGTGTCCTGATAAAACAGACACTAAAGACAGAAACTTATCTCAGACAACATAATGTCGCTATTGGTAGACTACACACAAATTGTCAACTTCTTTTCATGAAAGAATACACTAGTAGAACCAGTGGTCTGCATCAGCACACATCATTAACTGCTCTTAAAAAAAATATTCTCTTACATTGGGTTTGCATGGCAAGGGTTTGATAGCAGAGGGGCTACTGGAGTGGCTTCTGCGAGAACCTGCAAGAAGCTTCCACTATGTCCAATGAAGCCAACACCAGCCAGCTCCAAGACGGACGCACCACTGGCCAAGGGGGAGCCCATCACTGACAGTGGCAGTGCCTCTGGGATAACATGTTTAAAAAGGAGAAAAACTTACTGCAGAGGAACATTTTCAGCTGGAGAGAGGAGTGAGAATATATGAAAAGTCCTGCAGACACCAAAATCAGTGGAGGACAGGAGGTGCTCCAGGCATGGGAGAGTCATCTGCAGCTCATGGTGCAGACCATGGTGAGGCAGGCTGTGCCCCTGCAGCCCATGTAGGTCCATGGTGGAGCAGGGGAATGCCCAAAGGAGGCCAAGCCAAGTAGTTTTGCCCATGACAGTAACTGGTGAGTGATTTCTCCCTGTCCTTATCTCAACCCGTGAGCCTTTTGTTGTATTTTCTATTCCCTGTCCAGCTGAGGAGGGGAGTGACAAAGCAGTTTTGGTGAGCACCCGGTGTCCAGCCAGGATAAACACACCACATTTCTTCATTCCTAGCACAAATACGTAAAAAAATCCAAGTGATTCTCTTAGGTAACTGAGCCTAACAATATGAAAACCTGTGCCCAGAGAGACTGGCAATTCTGCCTCTTGTCAGTAGAGGAGACAGGCCATGAAACCTAAGATGGCCAGGCTATACATGTTAGTGAAAGTAACAACATGAAAGACAAGCTAAAAAAGGGAGATGAAAATGGAGAGAGAATCACAAGTGGGAAGATGATAAGAGTGTCATTAAAAAAAGCCAATCCTACTGTCATGGAAAGAGGGGATAAATACTTGTTTTTTTGTGAACTCAGTGTGTCTAAGAGCAACACTACTTTGAAAAGCAGGAGGGAACCAAGTTGCACACCGTCAGTGTGTCAGGGTGCTTGTGCTATGAAATAGAGATGCTGCTGCCCTCAGGAACAAAGCAACAAGGACTGCACTTTGCTTCACTCTAGCATACCTTTCTTGCCATATCTGTCCTCTGGTTCCCTTTCAAGTTACCAGCATAGTCCTGAGAGCTACAGAAGGTCATGACTCCTTCAGAATAAAACTGCAAATATCTTAAGACACTCTCCAAATATTGCAGAAATATTTTGTCTTTATATTACTGTGCTATACATATTTTTCTACTTAGCAAGTGCACATTGGAATTACAATTTTTCTTTTCTTCGTCCCTTTCTCACCATAGCCACCCAGATACTGAATTTTATCCCTGCTGAGTGGAACAATAAGAATTTTTTTACCATTATTTCAAATGTTTTTCACAAGCTTGATTCAAAAAAGGATAATTCCCCACTATATTTTCGGTCTGATTATCAGATGATGGCGGACAATAGATTGATAAGAGTCACTCAAGAAGATGCAAGCTCTTGTGTATAACAGCCACTGCAATTATCAGACACTTCTAAACTATTATTGATCCTGTTCACATTGGGTGATAACTGAGCATTTTCCACTTATTTAAAGTGCTGTTAGCCAGAAACTCCCATCAATGAAAAGCAGCAGACGAATTTCTTCAAACATGGTTCAATAAATAATAGCACATATAGAAGGTCCATAGTTCCTTAATCTCAGTGAAACAACTAACTGTGAGGCACAAACATACAATCTAGTTGTTGCTAAATGGTTGATTACAATAACACAGGAACCTCCACAAGGTCATTTAATATGTAACCCAGGTATCACTGACAGAACAATTGTAACCTTCCAGAAAATAGGACAAAAAAAAAATAAATAAAAAAGGCTTTTGCCTCATATAGCTTCAATAATATGAAGAAGAAGAAAAAAAAAAACCCTGTCCAGATCAAAAAAAGTGGACTTGTCCCTATAATACCATGGGACAGATCTCATTGTCTTAATCGCTAAAGCAAGGTTTCTTATATATAATTGTATTATTTCAGAGATATGTAAATCTGTGCTTAATATTAGACTGGTACATTTTGATAGAACTATAATCACAGCAAAAGTGGTCCTTATCAGTGAAATTCATATTACTTTCATTTTGCTCTCTTTAATACAGGGGACATACAGGATGTGATCTGATATTCAGTGTATTATATTTCTCAAGCAGGGCCAGTGGCAACATAGCAGTGGACTACATGTAAAACTGGCTATTAAGGATATTAACTAGTAATTGCTTAGAGTAATCTCTCTAAATAATCAGTAATTAAAAAAATAAATAAATTGGCTGACCATTGGGATTTAAGCTCAGATTAAAATTGACCAACAAAGTCAATTGGAATAGTTTTAATTATTTATGGTGCCATATTTTCTTCAACAGAAATATTTTATATTTTAGTGTGGACAAAACAGATAATTTAGAGTGACACAGGAAGTTCTTTTATTTGTTGAACAAGTAATGCACAGAATTTCAGGTCAAAAATACCCTTTTTTGATTCAAATAAACACTTAACAAGACATGCTTCTTTTGATCCTCTATCATCACACCAGTGAGCCCCTTCGGCAATACATGTAAAGCCTGAATGAACAGATTTGGGGTGAAACCCTTCTCAGCTATTTTTAGAGATTAAACTTTGCAGCTTATGTCCAAGGGAAGGGAAATAGAGCACAGATTTTATGTTTACCAGACTGCAGCTGATGATGATAGCATGACACTCAGCTTTGCCTTTCTGGGGTCCAGCAGCATGGGAATTAATCTTGAAAGGGTAACTACAGGTCTTCAAAGAATTCAGCTCCTGCTCCTCTTGATCCATGGAGAGGCAGGGCAGAGCTCACAGGACTTCTACTATCAGCAGCTGCTGCCTTGCTAATAGTCAAAAAGGATGATTGGAGCCCTGATCTCAGCAGATACTCTTCTGACCTGTTTCAGATGTTGTTCAGGTAAAACATTCATCACTGGGTTAAATCTCTGCAATACCCATATCTAGCCAGCACAGCAAGACACAGCAAGAAACACCTGCCAATTACCAAGAATTCAGACAAAAAAACACACACAAAGCCAAAACCAAAACAAGCAAAAAACCAAACAAAAGCAAACCTGAATTAAACAAAACTGAGTAAAGTTCTTCTGGAATTGTTGTGAGGTGGACTAGAAGCATAAATAACTCTCTATTTGATGCAATAAACTGTTTAATTTATTAAAAAGCAAGTACACCTAAGACTCACACATCCATAGCAACAGCAGCAGAATGCACCCAATCATCATATAAGAACACCTTACAAAAAAACCTCAGACAACTCACCGATCACACACACCTCAACAGTATATACCACCAGTCTTTGAAAACCATGGAGAAGGTCGTTAAGGAATTGTAAACTGTTCTGAAACCCTAACCCTAACCCTATCTTCAAAGATATATTCCTAACACAAATGTTCCTATTCTTTAAGTAACCCTTACATTTTCTTACACTACAAACAGATGAAAGTTTCTATAGTCCAAAAAATACTGTATGGGTCTACGTCTTGCCTGACTAATAAGCAGGAAGCCTGCCAACTCTCCTGCTTGCAACATCAGAATAGCTAAACAAAACAATCAAAATCTTTGGATTCCAGTACCTCTCAGCACACAGAATGCTTTGTACACATGGAAACTAAGTAGGCAAAACTTAACAAATGCTACGATCTAGAGTGAACTCACACATCCATACAAACCCAGGTATTCACTAATCACTCTCTGATATCTAATCCTGCTCTTCAGTGGAGACCTGCAAAAATATCTTCAAAAAGATATTTTGCTTGATTGCAACCCTTTTTATTCTTGGCTTTATGTAAGCACAAAGACCATCCATGAAGCTTAAATTCTAAAGTTAAGAATATCACAGCTTCATTTGGAACAGAACTAGAAATAACAACTGTTTCATTGATCCATTTGTTAAATTGCACTGCCTAAGCCCATGGGCGATAGTTCTGTAGAAGTCCTGCACAATGCAGAAATTGCATGTGCTTCCTTCTGTCTTTCTCCAAATACTACTATCCCTATGCTTTAGAAAGCCACTTGCTCTGCAGTAGTGGGACCCTAACATTCCTTTTTTTACTGTGTTTGCTTGTTAATTTTGTTGAAATGCTGCATCTAACAGAAAAGTTGGTGCACCCCACATTCCACAAATATATGTGCAATGAGTGAAGAACTGGGGAAAAAAAAAACCAAAACCAAACAACTGACATGCTTCTGAATTATTCTGATGGGAGAATTTCTTTGCTAATTCATGAAGGGTCAAGCTCCCAAGTAAACTGTTCTCCTAAAGCCAACACAAAATTGCTTTTACACTCAGACAGCTTGGATCTGAAAAACAGTCGCCTTCCTATTTTCCATTAAAAGGCTTCAAGCAGAACAGCAATTTGCAAGTGTGTCACTATCAGAGTTGAGTTCTTCAGCAGCAGGAGGAGGACATCACTCCAAACTCAGAGACATGTTAATAATACGTTTTAGAATAGCATGACTACTGGCTTGAAAACTCATGCAATAAATACACATTTTGTTACAAAAGAAGACTATTTATACTGATGTCATTTTAAGAAATATAACAACTTTGGCAAGTGAAGTTCATTACAGCTCCATAGCTGCTCATAGTAAAGAACCAGAGAACAGAACTGTGAGCCTAAAAAGACAGAAGTGTCTTCTAGTTAAATCTAAGCATAATTGGAACTTTATCTCTTTCATTTGGATAGTATGTATCTCTGCCACTTTAGATTTGATGGGGGAACAGAACACCTCTGCTCTGCATCACAGGCATCATTCACTAACAGACACTAACTCATATAAAATCTTAAAAACACTTTGAAAATGTAAACAGATCTTGCTATTCCCATTTTACATATAGTAAGGTTAAAGGGGTGATTTCCAAAGTGATTTTGTCAAGACTAAACTGCTTAGGACAGTTAGGGAAGGATTTTCAAGGACTTGTGCTGGGGTCCTTTATTTTGAGCTCAGTGGTACTACATTAACGTCAGATCAAACCATACAGCAGTAAATCAGACTCCAGATCTGTAAAATTCATCAACACAACCTACAACAAGTACCCAATTAAAATGAATCTGTTTTTTTTCATTTTTATGATAGTGTAAACATTCTCTACCGCACATACCTTTTGATTTCCAAGACTTCAAAATTCTCTTGGTATTTTTCTCCAGACTTCTTGACCAACTATTATTATTTTCCATTTTCCTTGTAAAGAATACAATTTCTTATTCTGCATTCATCTTTCTGTCTCATTTCAATTTAGGCTGAGATTTTCCAATATTTACTTACTTTTCCAAAGCTAGAGCTTTAGGTACAATGAAGGTAGCACAGGACTGTCATAATGCTCCTGAGGGCAGCAATGCTTCCCACAGCCCTCACTGTAGAACTTGCCCCTCTTCAGGCTGCTACAGGGGTCCACCACTGCACAAGTAAACTAAAGGTCTGACCCTGCTGCTTCCAGATGACAGGTGGAACATTGATAGATATCTGTGTGTCTATTTCTTCAGTGCCTTCTGAGAGAAGCACTAAAAAGCATTTAATAAGGCAAGCTGAAATGATACTTATGAACAATCATGAAATCTGTTTTATCAATTAAAAGGAAAGATTTAATCCACCTTTTAGTTTCTTTTTACCTTCCTACCCTGACCCTCATTCTTCTCCATTAAAAAAAGAAAGAAAAAGGGGGGTTGGGGTTTTTTTTTGTTGTTTTTTTTTTTTTTTAAAAAAAAAGAAACCCGAAATTAATGGTAAGGATAAGAAGCATTATGATTGACCACTGCAATGCATTATTCTAGTCAGAGCCAGATCTCCTTGCACAAACACTTCAGAAAAATAGAACAGTTAGACTAAAAGAAATGTTTCAAACACTGACCCTCAGTTCACCCACTCCAGTTTATCTTGCAAACCCTTTTGGAGGCCCACTTTATTGGATAGTCTTTAAGAAAAAACTTAATGAGGGGATCTCAGAACAGCACCAACTGTAAGACCCTAGAGGACTTTAGTGAAGTTTGCTGCAGATGCAGCACACACATCTCACAGCAGCACCACAAGAGCAGGGAAGTAACAGAGTCCTACCAAAAGCAGTGAGCTAAACAGAACAAACTTAGGCTTGTAAACTGAACTACAATAGCCTTAGTTTTAATTACAAGCACAGTTTCTGATCCTCTTGCAGCAGGGTGCAGAAATGCTAGAGGAACTAGTGAACAAAGAGAGTCTTGACATTCGCTTTCTCTTAATACAGGCACAGAAGGGATCAGCAAGAAGCTACAGTTCGGTATCACACAATTACGTGCCTCATT
This sequence comes from Melopsittacus undulatus, assembly GCF_012275295.1. Lineage (NCBI taxonomy): Eukaryota > Metazoa > Chordata > Aves > Psittaciformes > Psittaculidae > Melopsittacus > Melopsittacus undulatus. The sequence continues at coordinate 59,299,360 of NC_047528.1, read as the reverse complement.
CATTAGTACCACATCATTGACTACACCATGAAAGAAATGACAAATTAGCAATTTCACAGGTCTAGCATAATACTATCATTTGTATCACAAAGTCAGCAAAATCTAACCTCCAATAATTCAGCTCACCATTCTAACCTAAGTATGGCCATCAATACGGGTTTTTTGTGCCTTGTACTAATCACTAAAGTCAGATAATATGCAAGGTTAATGGTTGCAGACAGTCTGGGGAAATATCCAAGATCTGATAAGGAAACCCCACATTATTGCTGTTCTATGTGTGTATATCCCAACCAAGAATAGCCAAAGGAAGGAAATCAATGCTTCAGGCAGTTATAATACATCTCTTGGTGTAACATATAAATTGGCCCTTCATTGCCCATTCACATCTCAGTTAATAAATAGTTCAGACATAGGACACATGGATAGTGAAGAAGTGTAACCATTGTATGTTTGTCTCCCTTACTTTAGATTTATGCTGTCTTAGTACAACAGACTCTATCCAGTGTTTTTCAATTACTTCAGTAGGCTTTTAAAGAAAATAAGAAACGATGCTTAATCCTGATCGGTAGTTTGTTATGCAGTCCACCACCTGAAAGGAACTTGATGCATTTTTGCTCATTTAAACAAACAGATAATCAACCAGGATATTCTCATTCTAATTGTACCTCATCATTGCTTACAGACATGATTATATATTTCAACTCCATTGCTGATAACAAAAAATCCTTTCTTCAATACTAGTTATAGCAGACTGGATGTTGATTTTGTTTTATAATTAGTACTGAGCTAACCAAGGATATTCTAAACTAATTTGCAGAATAAGAAGTCTGACCTCAATACACTCATGCACATTTTTTATGCAGCGTTACTGATAATACATAAATTCACATCATATAAATCTGTACCTGTCCAATGTTCCTAAAATGTCAATGTTACTCTGAAAATTCAAGTTATCCCTTTTTTCCCACTAATGTAATTACATCACTTCACCCTCTGCAAACCAGAGTGGCAGTATATTTAATCTGCAACAGTACCACTAAATGCAAATGTAAAATTAGCTGCTTTGATGTAAAATAAATATAGCTTATCTCACCAGTGACAGTGAGAAACAGACACTCTCTTAAGACTGTGAGTTATGACAGTCTCTCCAATGAGTGAAAAATCATCCCTGTACAGCTGTCACTGGTGAGAATTTGCTTTTCTTTTTCTCATGGCATGCAAGTGCTTCAGCATAGCTGGAACCACCATGCTGGTCCAAAGAAGGAGACTGATTAAATACAATGAAGTGTGCCCTTTTGTTCTTCACAGTTTTCTTTGCCATATATCTCTATCTATCTATCTATCTATCTATCTATCTATCTATCTATCTATAACAAATATATATATATAACAAAACCAAAACCACAAACCAACAAACAACAATAAATAAGCACAATGTACCTTTTTCTTGGGGAAAAAAAAAATGTGCGGGGCCCAGCAAGTAGTTCATATTAAGCTAAGATACTATTTGAACAAGGAATTAGAAAATGACAAGCACACAGAGCTAAGGATTAAGAGATGTCTCCAGTGCTCACATCATACAGAGCATGATTTATTTTTCCAAATGTATATAAGTGTACCTTTACTCACTTTAGTATAAGAAATGAACAGTGCTGTTCTTTAAGGACAGCATCACAGTACCAAGGAGCTTCAGTACCAGCTGAGCATACTGTTGTTCTGGACACCCTGCAAACAAACTCAGAACAGAATGTCCTTCCAGAAAGTTTGCAGTCCCAATGAAAGAGTTTGCAATTTACACACTGTTGCCAAGAAGAGAGCAGATCAGTAAGAAGTACTTCTAAATCCCAGGAAGTGAGTCTCTTTTTATTCTGTAATTGTGAAATAGGCACCTCTGTCTTTCAAAATATTCTTGGAAGTTTCAATTATAGCAATGTTAGACAAACACTGGGTGATAAATACTGGTAACCAAAAGAGACACCTAACATGTCATAGATATCCTTAATCACCTGTTTCTTCTGTCTAACTACATAGTATTACACACCTATAATGCTTTTCAAGCCTTTGTGTGGGCAACAGATATTGCAGGCCAAAGGATATGAACAGGGTGCCACAGTACAGTGATTTCTTCCACAAGAGGAGTGCAAGACCTGAACTCTGTAGCTGCACTCAGACTAAGAGAATAAAAGAATACTTGCTAAAGGGTACCTGTTAAAATCTATGTGAGCAACATTTGTATTGCTTTATCTATTTGCTGTGTATTTTTGAATGAGCTGATTATGAATTTATTTAATAAAACATTTTGAGGGACCTTTAACCAGACAATGCTCACAGATCATCCTCTCTTTCCCCTGTCCAAACAAAGAGTTCTTGGCAGTTAGTATGTGCATTTGGCCCCTCATGTTCACATCTCAGTGAAATGAAAGGGAAGAAGTGGTGAAAATCCAGCGATCGAGCTCCAGAAGTTACTCTAACAAGGAGAAGGCAACCAAGCTCCTCGTTTCAGATCTGAACTCCATTGGAGCCAAAAATGCATCTTATATGCAGCCCATTTTGCATGTGTGATACTGTTGTGTGACTTCCTATAACCCATTTGTGAACAACTTGAACAGGTTTTCTTCCTCCTGCTTATACTTTCTAGAAAATGTATTCCAGTAATACCAACTATTCGTTAGCCAAATGTACAGCGAACTCTTCCTTAGTCCCCAGTTTTGATGTCCCTTCACTCACGACTGTTCTTTCCCTGCTCTTAGCAGCCATCACCACTCCAGGCTCCCCTTATTTAGGGCACATCTGAACCAAACTCTCTTCTGCCCTCAGCCTGTCTCTTACCTTGACCTAGTGCTTGTCTACAGGAAGTCTATAGGCCCCTCTATAATATCCACTGATTTTTATATTATAGCAAGCAGAAGAAACCTGTCTGCTCTAATAGGCCATAACTGTAAAATTTTTCAAAGGATTATTCTTATGTGCTTTTTCTGATCCTTATGATTAGGCTGACCACTGCATGAATGCCCACAAAGCAACCCCCAGAACCCCCTTCAAATTCTTCCTCAAAATACTTAACCAAAAACAGACAGACTACCAGCGGCCTATGGTTACAGATGTACACAATGACCAAAATGCTGTCCTTGCTTTTATGTACTCACCATGCATGTGTTACCTATTGTGATCTACCTGGGAGGAAAATGTTGGAGAATCAAGCCTTTATTTGTTCTAGGTTTTTCTAAGAACTTGTATAATGGCTTGTTTCAAAGCTTATAAGCTAGCCTGAAGAGCTGGGGAATTCCATTTCAAAATACTTCATTAACTGAAAAAAGTTCCTTGAATTACAACTTTCTAAGAATCTTCAGAACAGAAGTCTAACAAATGTTCGTAACCCGTTTTTTCTAGCTGGAAGATGAGGACAGATGAAAACCTTTGCTGAATTCCACTGACAGAGGACTTTCTTATACCAGTGTCAAAGATAATCACTGCTGACTCTTGACAATGTGGTCTTTCTGTGGAGACTACCAATGGAAATGCTATCTATCTCCACGGTCTGGCACAGTCAAAGTCTTCTTTTTCAGGAACAGAAGTTCTGCAGCAATATGCAGCAGCTCTCTGATGCAATAACCACCCTGAGAATTGCTCAGTTACTAATGCAAGCAAGTTGAAATTGATTCCTAGACCTACCATGATACTGAAAAAGCAGCTGAATTTCAAGGGGCAAAGAATAATAATACAATTATTCTTAAAAATACAAGGAAAAAAATTGACCATCAATTTGGATTTTCCTTCTCTCACTCAGCATGAGAATGATGCAGCCTTAGATTAACTTCTTCTGAAGAGAAACAAGTTTGCAATGTTAACATTAAGGCCCTAAGACCTCAAAGAGGATGAATTTGCTCTATATCCTTTGCCATTATCACACAGAAGATCTGAAGGGGAATGGGAGACAGCAAGGCACAAGGCAGGTGGGGTAGAAATCTGAGCCAAAGAAGCAAGGCCCAGGTGACAAAATATTTTACCGTGGTTTGAGATCCCTGTGAATATCTATTTGCACACAAGATGAGCTCTTACATGGTTCTCAGCCATACCTTAGTCCCAGGTGACAGTGGACTGGATTTCCTATTGACTGCAACAGAACTTTCAACCTCAGCAACACCCCAAAACAGGGTGAGACTTACAATAAAGTCCCAAGACAAAATGCAGAAAAACTATACATACAGGAATCCCAGAAGGCTAGGTTGTTTGTCTGAATATTAGTAAGAGGATTGCCTCTCCAATGCCTGTGCCTTTCAGTGCTATTTGTGTTTTGGTAGGGACATTTGAGGACTAAAACAACCGCTAATTTTTTATATAAATTAGTGATAAGTTTCACAGTTCAGCAGGAGTAGAACTTCTCTGCAAGTGAGCAAGCCCTCATTGTGCAAAGTGCCTTTTTTTAGGATAGATGAATAATAGCTCTCTTCAAAATTCTGAAAACAAATGCTTTGCATTGCTTCTCAAAAAATAAAAAGGAAAGGATGTGAAGGTTGAAAGTACAATTGTAAGGACAGAATATTGTCTAGCCTGTTTATTGTAACAGCTAATTGGAGCAGGTTTATGGTAGTTTTTCAATTCTACTACTTACTTTTTTTCCCAACTCATAGTAGTGCAACAACACTTACTTGTTTTCCCTTGGTCTTGGAGATACTGTATTTGGTCATTATGTAGTTATGTTCTATCTTTATTTCATTCACAGTTATAGGTCATAAATCAGTCTTTCACAAAATGTTCATTACCAGCAAGAACCTGATTTGATGGCTAAAACTTCCACTTTACCCACCTCCCCCCATTTATTTTTTTGATTCATAATGTTTACAATGGATTTTGGCACCATTTTTGTTCATTTGTTTTTCTAAGCAAGTGGTTAGATTGCAAGAAAAATCTGTGAAATATCACTTGAATAAAGCATTTCTGAAGATGTCTGCCTGAATCTGCAGAGAGTCTGAAAAAATCTTTCTGCCTTGTAGGTTACCCCATTCACTGCAAGGGTGAATATGACTAATCACAGACATGTACCTGTCACTGTTATTAATTACATCACCACTGATCAAGGCATAAAAAGAGAAGCATTGTCAGAACTGGTGCAGAATTTTCAGTGACAGAAAAGGCTAAACAAGAAGAGATTTAATATTTAGAAGAGCAAGCTTTTTCAGTGGTTTGATACACTGGGGCCAGAAAGAGGAGTCAAGAGGCAAGAGTGTGTATGGTGTTAACAGGTAGTGCAAAATTTTTATTTCCAAGGACTGGAGACGAGAAAATTGAGAATTAGGGATTGAGAACTGAGAATAGTGACACAAATAAGATATAATTGGAGGAGCAGAAAATCTGGAACTGGGAAAGGAAATCTTCTACCATTAGAGCTCATGGCAAAGCCCCTGCTGATGTGTACAGAATCAGTGTTTTATGCTGTTCTCTTCTGTGATGTTGGCCAAGGCAGTTGCACATGGGATAAGTTGGAAAGAATATGTCTCCATTTAAAAAGGAGCTTGTACATGGCAACTCAATATTCTTTTTCTCATTTTCCTGTCATATCTATTTTGTGTTAATTAGATTAAAAATGTTACTGATGTCAGTACAATGAATATAGTATCTAGAAATGATATGCTGCTTAGACATATGGTAACAACTTTCAAAGTAAAGAAGGTGTTGAGATTCTTTCCTCTCTTCTTTAATTTGATAGTTATATTGTCAGAGACATTTCTGATGGGAAAAAAGAAATGAAATTAAATTAAATAAATGAAATAATGAAATAAATGAAATTAAATAGGCCCAATCACAAGCTTTTCCCTTTTTTTTCTTTATACTTTCTCTTTTTATTTCTATTTTCCCCCTTTTTCTTTTACCATTTTTCTTCCTTTCTTCCCATGATCTCCTTCAATTATTAGGTCACATTTTTTCTATTTGTTCACTAGCCACCAGCTTTACACAAAGGGCTAATTGAGCAAACAGGTTAATCTTGGATTCGTCAGTATATAGAACTTGGGCCAAACAAGCATTGATCAGAGTCCTATAGCAAAAGTCCTACATTCACAATGTTCACCATATACTCTAAGGAAATTTTCTGTGTTATTATCCTCATTGAAGAAAGGTCTGCGAGAGAGAAGTGTGAGTAATCCTGGATGTTTTCAAGTTTCAGCTTTGAACACAGGGATTAAGACAGCCTGTGTTCTGAGTAGACATCCTGAAAATGCAGTATAAACAAAAACAAGTCATGTATAAAATCATGGCACTTCCCAGCTCTCAGGTGAGTAATTGTATTAAGAAAAAAATACAGTATTAACCAGTCAAGCACTGCTGATCATCCTCTAAAGAAGCAAACTTCTTACTCGGCAGCAGAGACTGGGGCTAGATGGGTCTTTGGCAGAAGCTCATGCAGTTCATCTCTAATGTTGGTGGCTGAATAATGGCTAACTTAATGACCTTTTTTGGCAAGCTGATCACCAGTATCTCCCCTTCTCCAAATTTTCTGTGGAAGCAGTGGAAACCAAATGAAGCTGATTGCGAACTTCTAAAAAATACATAAAGATGTTTCGACCAAGACTGAAAATTACAGCTGCCTGCTCCCAGAAAATAAGTGTTTTTGACACAGAGGAGTAGCCAAGTGAATAAACAACTTCAGCTGTAGCAGCAGCCAACTGTACCTTCCCTATTCTAGGCTGTATCATCTTTCCTAAACTTTCTGCCATAAAACACAGAGGTTCTTCCCAGAGGTGAATATTAGGTATGAAGTTACCCAGTACATGGAGTCTTTAGTTCAGTCTGATAACATGGTTGAGTCAGAGCTTACATTCTCCTGGACAATTATTCCTGGTGCCTTATTTGTGGTCTGTCCATCCCAAGTTTCACTCCTAAAAAAGGAACTCAATTAGTAGTAAGCTTACCTATCACTTATCAGCTGACCATGTAAATAGCCTGCAAAATACTAAAAAGGCAGGTGGTAATCCAGTGGGATAATAGCTCAGGGAAAAAAATATGCTATTAAACCTGCTGGGCTCCACACGGCAAACAGCCCTTTCCACTCATAAAACCATGAATAGATCCGCTGCACAGCAAGAACACAGCCATGTTCGGCAGCATATGTCAGGGCAGGGAGGGAATGAATCCAGTTTTGTGAGACAAAAGGCTACACCCTGAGATAAACAATACTCTGGCAGCATGATCAAAGAATATTTAAAAATAATCATAATAAAGAAACACAGAGGTGGAGAAAACGTTCAAACAACCTGAGTGAAATCTCACTGAAAAATAACATAAAATATTCCTCGTGCCATAAGGTTGAACCTTCTACCTTGACATCACACTCTCTGTTTTTCCTCCTGCTGTTTCTAGGCCCTAAGGAAACCAATTTAGAAAATGAGGGACAGAAATGTAATCTTTGCCAGTTCACCCCATGTTGGCACTGGAAGCTGGGAGTAGGGTGTGGGTAACCACTGCTGAGATTCACCCAACTCGCGCTCTAGGAAAGTGCCAAGGAAGAGTTGTTCTGAATGATTAAAATATGTCAGTTATTTTGGTACTTTAAGCCCCTTTCAACTATAAAACAACAGGCTAAGTGTTTAGAAACGAAATTGTACTCTTGCTAGCCAGTGTGAGATTCCCCATGCCTAGTCCGAGCTTTCACATTTACCTGTATCAGGTGTACAGAGCCAGCACAGTTTCCTTATGAATGTTTGTGGCTGGAGCCAAAGAAACAGTTGGCTGAACTAAAAGCTTCCTCTGTAGCCTTCAGCATGTCATTTAACCCACCTCTGTCTCCCTTGCCTGCCTCATCTGTAAAATGGAGATAACATGACTTACTTAGTGGCTACACCACTGCCAGATTAATAGCTGCATGGCTGTTTGCGATGCGCAGGTAGTCTGGCACAGACATCACAGCAAGGATGAGTAGAAACCAATGTGCTGCCTGCACTTCTTGGTTCCAGGAGAAATGATATAGGCTGACCAAAGCTGCAGGAAGCAGGTCACCAACACAATGATTAAATCAACAGTCAGTATCCAATAATCCAGAGTATTTATCAGCATTAAAGTCCCAATGCTATGCAAGAAACTGTTTGATGTGTTTCATGGAACAGTAAGGTATAGTACAGGTTGTTCTCCTGACAGATATTACTTATCTATTCATAAATTTTCCAAGCTCGCATACATACTTACTGTAGTAAATATAAAACATTTGAATTTTACTTCCTTGGCTGTGGGAATGATTTGTATTTAAATCTGCTAATCCCTAGTGTCACTGAAAAATATGCACCTGGTTTATCTGCACTGCTTGAAGTAGGCTCAGCAACAAAGCAACAAAAGATTACTTTAAACACCTGAAACAGGATTTTCTGGGATGCTAAGAACCTAAACATCAAAATGTCCAGTAGCAGCTGCAGGAGTTCAAAGCTACAGAGAATCTATCTCCTTATTTTCTTGTCCAATGTAGACTAACTTAAGGAAGAAATGAGGAGGGAATATGGAGTGATTAGGTTACAGTTTCAGGACAGATAGTGCTCTTGGAGGCTGGATCAAGTCTGGAAAACAGTGGCTGATGAAGACTAAGCAAGAGCAGACACCTGGAATTAAAAAAGCAGCTGTACATTTTCTCCGTCTCTCTCCATACACACACACATTAATCATAGAATGGTTTGGGTTGGAAGGACCTTGAAGCTCATCTAGTTCCAAGCACCCTGCCATGGGCAGGAACACCTTCCACTAGATCAGGTTGTTCAAAGCCCCGTCCAACCTGGCCTTGAGCACTGCCAGGGATGGGGCAGCCACAGCTTCCCTGGGCAACTTGTTCCAGTGTCTCATCTCCCTCACTGTGAAGAATTTCTTCCTAATATCTAATCTAAATCTACTCTCTTTCATCTTAAAGCCATTCCCCCTTGTCCCATCACTACATGCCCTTGTAAGAAGTCCCTCTCCATATTTCTTGTAAGTGCCCTTTAGTCACTAGAAGACTGCTCAAAGGTCTTCCCAGAGCCTCCTCTTCTCCAGGCTGAACAAGCCCAACTCTCAGCCTGTCTTCTTAGGAAAGGTGCTCCAGCCCTCTGATCATCTTTGTGGCCTTTCTCTGGTCTCTAATACATCACTGAATAAGCATGCTGACTGTGCGACAAAAGAAGCATCCTATAGAGGTTAGAAAGCAACAGTGCTTTAGCGATGTAGCAGGAGTTCAGAAGATCAGCAAAGCCTTTTGACATTTCAGAAGAAATCCAGGAACAAACCTGTTCGACCATGTATTCACTATCTGGAACAATTTATCTGTTACCAGAGGGAGGCATAAGGACCCTGTTTCCAGGAGTGCTGCTTTCACTCTCTAAGTTTTCCTGCAGACTTCTTTTGGCTTATTTCAAGATCACTGGGCAATAGCATTGGTCTTTTCTATCAAATGAAATATTGACATAAGATCATGTCTAATAAGAGTAGGATTGTGCTAACAGATTAACCAGAAGAAAGAGCAAAATACAGGGAAAGTACGTTCTGTGAATACCAAACCTGAATGAAAAACTAAGAATGATAAGTAAAACACAGACTGATTTACCATCCTAAGATGCATATTTCAGCCACTGTCTGACTCTCTTTCCTCCACTTTGTTGTTTGTCTTTTTCTGTAAACACCACTAATTTAGTAGAGACTTACATTAGACACATCAGTACAAGCTTTCCAAAGAAAATCCTGAAAACACCCCTGCAGTATCTTTTAAAACTTTAATTAGAAAAAAAATTACCAGGAGAGAATTGCATAAGTCTACTGAATATTTGCATAAGGAACTTAATAGAATATGCTCAGACAGGTCCTCAGGGAGGTGGTAGCCAGATGCAAACTACCAGTGATATCTGAAAGGTTAGAACTCAACTTCTTAATGACTTACATGTTCAGCTCTGAGAGCACATTACTCACTTTTCAAACATGGTCTGTCACAGCCAGAATGCCTAGTCGGGGACATCCCCAAAAGTAAGTTTAAGGGTTGGGATGACTCTTAACCCTTACCAGTGGTAATCTCAGTGGGGTTATGAGGTAGCTGAGGTTACAGACATTCACCCTACAGCATTGCAGAGCAAGTGGCAGCTCACATCAGTGTAATGTCAGTGGAGCAAAACACAACCATATGGTGCTTTCAGCACCTACATAACCGGATTGAGGTTCTCAGACCTAGCTCACAAATGCCACCCATGCCTAGCCAAGGCTCCCTGTCTCAGACAAAAGCAGCTTCTTCAGCCCTCTTCTCCAGCCAATTCAGTCTCTCATTTAAGTGTGAATTGATGTCACCCCCCCACCCCCTCCAGTAGTATTCACAAGTAGCCCACTGCTTATTTTTGGAGCACCCCACCTTTACCAGTGACAGCCTGAATTCTGACCATGAAGAGTCCCAGCAAGGAGGAGAGAGGGAAGTCCCCACTGCCCTCAACTCCTTACAGCAAAGGCAGCACCATATGAGGCTGTGTGACAAGGGCACAAAACAAACGCAACAGCCATTTTGTATAAAAATACAAATACCTGTGGCATCTGGGAAAATATTTTTGACTGCATTACAAGACCAGCTTATAAAACCAGAACTGACTTACTAAAAGTTCTTGGAAAAAACAGCATTAAAGCTCTGACAAGCAAGCAAAATATAAAATAAGGAAGAATAAGAGTTGGTTTAGTAATTAGTTTGCACATTAAATCCATGTAGACATTGAAAATGCAGGAAACTGAGGCAATAATCTATTTCTCTCAGAAACAGGCAAAAAATGAAACTTTGCGATAGGCAGCACCACTGCAGACAGGTAGGGGAAAAATAGCCCCTTTCAAGTTAAACTGGTACTTACTGGGTTTAGAAGACTTAAGGCAGCAGAATGTACCAAGTCCCAAAAAGATAAAAGGGGAAGGTTAGGGGAATGTTTTCTTCTGGCTTGCTCAGTGGGTAGGTTGTGCTGCTGGATCAAATAAAATTGAGCGAGTCTGTTACATTGGCTTCACTATTAACCTAGCTGATCTGTAATTACAGTTTGCTGTGTAAGTGCTTTTCACAACAAACACATTTTACTTTGTCAAAACAGGATTGAATCAACGGCGCTTCCAGCCTGAGACCAAAACCCCTTCTCTAGCGGGCTGTGTACAACAGGAGCAGTGAGAACCAGGCATCCTCTGTACAGCAGCACCAGCCCCAGCCCAAGTGGTGAGAGCTGAGAATGAACACTGATGCCACAGGCACGGAGTATCGAGCCTGACAGCTCTGACAGATATAAACCTCATCCTTGCAGGACTGCTGAGCTCTGAAAATGCATTTCTTTATCCTGTACATTTTAGGATCTGTCTATATTGCTCTCCCCACAAAGGCCCTAGTGCTGAAAGTGGAGTAGGAGTGTATAGCCCTTACCAGCAACATCCACAGGAGTTAATACAGAGCAGCTGATTCACTGTAAACTCATGCTCTGGCATACCACATACAGTCTTTCCAGTGTAAATAAGTATTTTAAATATCACCTGTGCTATTTCACCAAAGTGTTTACTGTGGATATAACACTGATAGCATGAAATCAGTGCACTGAGACTGGAAAGGTTAGTCTTTTATACTTGTGCAAAGCAAAAATAACAGCCATTAAGATCTGGTACTCTGTGTGAGTTCACTTCTGTGACCACATATCTACCCAAGATACTATTTGTAGGTATATGACTTGGAAGCTCTTTTGAAACATTTCCATCCTTCCACATTTTAGAAATCCCCATATATGAAGGCAAGAAGGCTTGGTATGTTTTATAAAATTAGTCTTTATGGTTACTTTCACTTCATTATATGGAATTTTAATATTCTTGGCTATCATGTAATTAAAACAAAAAAAGAGTGAGAGTGGGGAATCAGAGATAGTACCCAACTACAGATACAGAGACAGAGTTCAGGGATCAGTCTTTATGATGGAGCAATCTTACATTAAGGAATGAAACCCCTCCATAGCTGATTAAAGGCTTCTGAACTCCTCAAAGTGTTTGTCCACCTAGAAAAATACTGCCTTAGCAGTAGTTCTGCTTATTCTTAGGGAGAATAGATTTTTTTTAAAAGGTATAACTGCCAAAATGTAAAGTACATCCTGAGAATATAAACTGCTTGGAAAACTGACATAAATCACAAAAAAGTCACAAGTCAAAAGGGATATAACTTTCCACTATATCAAGTTTGGACCCTTAAGCCTTAGTGTTGTGAATTCTGGAAAACTCCATACTAAGAGAATTAAAAGCACTTGCATCATTGTGTTAAGGAAATTTTCATACATATGTACATATATAAATGAAAGAAAAGCTAGGTGTAAGATGTTGTGAAGTCATAAATCAGGACATGAGGACAAATTAGTTCATCTGTCAGAGACCCTGAAGTAAAAAGAGAGAAGAGCAAAACAGCCACGTTGTCAGAAGAACATCTACATCAGGAAGCTATCCCTTCTGTTCTGTGTGGGCACTCTATATGCACAGATTGCCACTTCCTTGCTTATTGCTTCCCTGTTTACCCCATGCCCTTCCACAGGGCAGAAAAAATAATCTGACCTCATGTGACAACCAATTCAAATGTCTGGTTTAGTTTACTAGATAAACACATAAACTTACTAAGCTCCAAAAGCTGATATTAATGAGTAAAGAGCTGTATACACAAATTCCTCTTTGCTTACTCAGTTATGCAAGTTTTTGTCTGAGTTTCTAGGGAGGTTGTTTTGGTTTGAGGGGTGTGGGAGCTTGTTGCCATTAGGTTTTTTGATCCTTGTTTTTACCTCCAGAAGCTTGATTACATGTTCAAGTTTAGGCATCATCATTGTAATCAGTATTTAGTAATATCCCAACTTTATGGGTAGCTTGGCTGGCCACTTTTCCCAGTCCCTATTATCTTTATCTGTTTAATGGTCCAGATGTCAGAACAATAGAACATGTTAAATATTGACACTGGGGAAGCATCAAGAAAATTAATATTGCTTTTGTTTATTTTTATGTACTAGTAAATGCTTATTTTGGTGAGTGTTACCCTAAATACTCTGCACTGTTATGGAACTTCTTTCCTAAAATTAACTGCTATTCACAGGTTAAATCAAATTCAGATATCATGGGAATTAACCATTTTACATTTTAACAGTTTGATTACCTTATTAATCCCATTGTTTAAGGCTATTCTCCTGTCAGCTGCATTACGTGACAGATATTTGCTCAGCTGAACAGTGTGTATCACTTCTGTTTGCAGTGATCCTACCTCCACTAGTTTGCTTTTTTTTACAGATACTTATATCACCACTTGCCTGGCTTCATCCTCATTGCTAAAATCTACAGAAATCGTGATACAGCACGTCTGACTATAGCAGCTGCTGCAGATCAAGAGACAGCCCAGCAACTTTGCAAGCAACTCGTCAGTGTCATATTGAGCATGTTTCACTGAATACTACGTTCAAGGGTAAAACAGTTTCACTGTCTCACGCTGCTATTTAAAATCTGAAAATACGTTGACATTGTGCTGTCTCATTGGAGAATGTGATGTCCCTTTTGCAATAAGCCCTTTTTCAGTTCAGAACTGTAAAGCAACATTTCAGGTTCAGCCTCAGGCCTCCTTGTTAGCTTGAACTTATTTTGCCAGCCTGAACTGAAACCTAAGAAATTCAGCCCAGCTACGCAGCTAATCTGAGCCATTAAGAAATGAGCCATGACAATAGACACTTCCTTCAACTTCCTTCAAGTGTGCTGAGCTAAGGATTTGCCTTTTACATAAGTAAATATGGCTTAATGACAAATGCAGCAAGCCAAGGAGCCCTAAATGTACCATAACCCACAATAAACTGTGGACATTTCAAAGTCTCTTCAAAGCAAATCTCACAAGGAATCATGTACTTTCAGGCTGAAACAGGTCTGAGACTATTCCCCTGCTGCCTCTGCAAGTGGGCTCAGTTGAGCTTGACGGGCTTTCAGCACCTCAGAGTGGACAGGAATCTTGTAATGCTTGTCTATGGGAGCTCTGCACCACAGGAGGAACTTTGAATGGTGAAACCCTAAGGTCTGCTTTTCACATCAGTTTCTCTTCTGAGCAACTTTGCTCAAGTCAACCTCTCCTGTCAAGCATTCTGGTCCTGATGAGTAAGGTTTTTTTTTTCCCACAGAAACTCTTTTTAATCTGTTATCCCTGCAACACTCAGGCGTAAATATGTAAACTTTGCATCTCAGCCCTCTCTGGCCCTAAGCATCTTCCCACCTCACCAAGGTCAGAGGCATCACTGAGCAGCTTCCTGGTTGTGCAACAGAAAGGAGATGAAAGAAGTAGCTATCAGACCAGCTTCTAGCTCAGTAATGGGTTTTGGCACATTTTGCAAGGATTGCAAACCACTGAGCACTGCTGTTTGACAGTGCGCATTGCCCAATTTAATTATATCTTACTTCAAACAAAGACAAGTAAACATCCACTGCACACCAGAGTGCAATGGAACCAAAGGCACAATAGCTGCAGGACTGTATAATACTCCATTAAGGAGAAAAACAAAAACCATGTTGAAATAATGTTCAAACATCCTACTTAAGCATTCAGAGATCAGAAAATACCCAAGATAGGGCTGTTTATACAGTCAGCAGGCTGCCGGTACAGTGCTACCCAGAAATTCACTGTCTCTAGATGAAGCTCAGTAGGTTTTCCCAGCCACTTTGGTTCCCAGGACATACGAGTGCTGAAGAAGCACGCTCAAATATCCTCCAGATGCTGTGTGTCCAGGCATACCAATGCCTTTATACACAAGGCATGGACATGCTGTCAGCAGGCTGTGATGGAGGTAGCTGCAGAAGGGGCAGTACCTGGTTGTGCTGCATCCAGGTACAGTGAAAGGTTACCGTTGAACACCCTAAAATACAGTCAGCCACAGGCTTTCCACATGACATAACATGATGTCAACAAACCCCAAATGACTTCTTCTTCCCTTTGTTTCTTTTCTTTTTTTCCCCTGGAGTTAACTTTTTATATCAAGGAGATACTGTTAAACAAAAAACAGTGAACTCCTGGTTTTGTGGGGAAAGAAAGGGCAAATTCAAGTGATATACAGATCAGGATGATGGTTCTTATCAGCTGAACATTAGAACTGCAAGAAATTTACCCACTGCCTTTTTTGCTGCTTTTTGTGTCACAGAGAGGGACATCATTCCAGCTGGAATTATTTAAGCACAAGTCATATCCTAATGCATCAAGAATGAATCGTTTATCTAATTATATATATTTGTCTCTGTTCACATCCAGTTTTGCATATTAAAAAGACACAGCAAATGTAATGTAATTTTTCTCTCATCTGCACTTTTAAATATTAGCTCTTGATAGGAATTCATAGAATAAAAGCATATTATAGCAATTGAAAATGTTGAGCCTAGTGCCGCTCTTTGCTATTACACAATTCAAAAGAATTACTGCTTCTGATTTGCATTCTATGTCTCCTTGCTTCAGCTTGATTTTTCTTAAAAGTTGACACAAAACTAACTGCAATTAAACACAAAAGCAACTCTCTCTGCTAAAGTAAATTCATCTGTTCCAACATTAGCTCTGTGCCTAAGTTCAGATCAGAAGAATCTGAACACAGGCAGGAAAGCCAAGCTTCCTAAGTTAAGAACTGGTGATAAATGCATAAAGAAGGGATCAGGTGCAATGAAGGACTGGCTGAGAAATAAGCACAAAAGGAGAAGTAGCCATACATTGGAGGTTGAGAATACTGAATTTGATTCCAGAAGAAGAAGAAATAAGCAATTATAGGAAAAGTTTATAGAAAAAATAGGGAAGAAAAAAAAAAAGGAGATGAACAACATTGATTTAGCCACAGGACTTGAGGTCTTTAATGTCTATGACCTTCTCCTTTCAGAACAACAGCAGAGAAAGAAAAGGAAAATTCCTTTAAAAACGTATTTTGATGATCAGGGCCAAGCAGAAGGGCAGTGGAGAATGTAGCAGTTCAACAAAGGATTTATGCTTAGAGGCTCCTGAGGTACTAAGTGCCTTGGATTCAAGACCTCTGTTTCCTTAACCTTTTGTCGCTGTCACACATCCAGCCCGTGAATGAGCAGAGAGTGCTCGGACTCCCATTAGCCAAAATTATTACTGTTTTATTCAGAATCTGCAACTTCTGTACGCATCTCCTCAGCAAAGACTGCAGGCAAATCCTAGGTTTACACAAGCAAAACTTGGTGGAGAAAGAGGACGCCACCGCTGCTCAAGCTTTCACCTCCTTGCAGCTGACATTTAGGGGCAAGCCAGCCTGGGACGTGTTTTCACCTTAGAAGGGGGGCTTTAAAAGACATCGACACTTCCTTATCCACTCTCTGTTCCGAGCTGAGTTGCAGAATTGTTCTAAACCCGCCTCCTCTCCACCCTCATCAGCCCAGGTACCAGCCCTCCGTGCCTCTCTCATTCCCGTTTCCCATCCTGGCAGATTTCTTTTCCATTGGGATGCTGGCGACATCTGGTGGCCTTAGAAGGAACAGCCCCCCGAAACTCGTCCAAGGACGTCTTGCCAGCGATAACAGCAAGAAATTCCCACTGGAAAAGTGTTTAGCCTGGGTCAGCGAGCCCTAACAGGCTGTGCCTTGTCAGGATGAACGTCAAGATAGAGGAAATCATTCAATGAAGAAAGAACGGGTCTCAAAAATACTCAGGATTTTACTGGAAAGTCAAATTGCACGTAAACTAGGTGTCAAACATAGTAAGCTTTTAGGAGTTTCGTACTTTCATGGTAGCTTCATCCTGATTCCAAAAAGAACCCAAAGATAAAGGGTTTGGAGGAGACATGAAGGAATAACTATTAGTCAGTTTTCCAGTTCAATTTTTTCCATCTATTTTTTCACTTTTAATGTCATGTCTCACTGATTCTGGTACTGCAAAAGAAGCCCCAGCCAAAATTGCCGCCTTTTACCTGTTCAAACCAATGAAATTTATAGGATTCTTTTTCTGGTTTCTAGATTACATCTGATTTGTCTCTGATCTCAATAACCCAATACACTGCTTTTAAATCAATAAAATTTTGCCCCTCAAAATTGATAGCCATCAGAAACATCTGTGCATACACCTTTTAAATACAAACTAGGTCTAGTGAATCTTTTCTTGTCCTGATTCATAACATGGGCTAATTGACCTTCCATGGTCATTTTGAGGAAAATGGATATTTTCAGCATATAACCTTCTCAGTTCTAGTTTTGCTTTGTGTTAGAAGTACAGTCAAAATTCCCATGCAGCAACAGTTATGAGCCTTTCCACCTTAAAGTCCTTAGAAGGACTTTTGGAAGAGCTGTAGTTACTTAATAATCAGCCACATCCAGTAATTTCTTAGTTTTGAATATCATAAATATTCAGTTACACCTCTAGTAACATGGATGCTTTAACGGAAACTAATGTAGAGTTCACAAAATAGCTGAAAATCAGGGACATTTTGAGGTTACCCTTCCTCACATATTCAGCACCTCCACTCAAAACTAGAACCATCACATGTGAATACAGAGAAGGAAAAGCACAAGAGTTTGAAACTAACTTGATATATTACCTGAAGAATGGACTACAACATACAATTATAGAATAAACTAGATTGGAAAAGACCTTTAAGATCAAGTCCACCCACTACCCAAGCACTGTCAAGGTCACCACTAAACCACTGGGGGCCTCATCTACACGGTTTTTGAACACTTCCAGCAACAGTGATTCCACCACTTCCCTGGGCAGCCTGTTCCCACTGTCTGAGCACCCTTTTGATGAAGAAATTTTTCATAATATCCAATCTAAATCTTCCTTGGTGCAGCTTGAGCTGCTACCTCTTGTCCCATTGCTTGTTACTTTAGAGAAGAGGCCAACCCCCCACCCTCTTTCCAGGGAGTTGTAGAGAGCCATAAGGTCCCCGCTGAGCCTTCTCTTCTCAAAATAGTTTAGCTCAAAGCACAAATTCTTTGCCTGACTCATGTAAAGACCTTCTAGGCTGGGGATAAAAAACAAAGAAACAACAACAAACAAACCAACAAACAAACAAATCAGATTGCGACCCTTCCTCTTGTGAACTATAGGGGAGGAGGTTGTTATCCAGGGTAGTTCAGGATTTCTTTAAAATAGGTGTTCTCAGAGAACTATTTTATTTGTGTTTCCTACATATACCAATATTCCAAATGTGTATTGCTTTTCAGGAATCACAGACACTACAAAGAGAGGGAAGTACAGTTGGAAATTCAGAAACAAGAGTTGATGTGTTTCCACTTTTCAAAGAAAGCAACAGTGAGTCGTCCTTAGATGTAGTCTTGATTCCAAGTTACCAGTGTATTATGAATAATCCATAGTCAGAAATCGAGAAGTACAGCATACTTTTCTCTATAAGTGGTAGGTGCATTGTTAAGAGTGGGGGGAACATGACAAGGACTCTTGCATCTCAGTGAATCTTGACTGCTGGAGTGACCTATTGACACTGCTGGCAGCTGGTATAGATTGAAGTACTTTGTGAGCGCTCCATCTTGCCTTATGGAGACTTCAGCTCTACTCAGCGTTGGTAAGGCAGCAGCAAGAGTGTGATGTCTAGTTTTGGTCATGGCACTTCAAGAAAGATGTGAACCAAATGGAGAGAGTCCAAAGAAGTAATAAGAGTGAAGTGTAGAAAACATAGCCTGAGGTAACAACTAAACGAAACCTTCTTGAAAAGACAAAACAGAAAAGAGTCTATGAACAACCTTCAAAAATGTAATCAGTTCCTTCAAAAAGAAAGAATATAGCCTTTGGGATAAGAAAAGCGGTAATAGATTTAAACTGCACCTAGGATACAGTTCATTTTTCTTAGTGTACAATACAGTTATGGCTTCTGCTTTTAGCTAGACATGAGTCATTGCAGTGCTTAAAAGTAATCTCAAATATTTTATTCTTTCTTTTCTTACATGAATTTTTCTCTACTGCTTTGGAAAAGTAATATAGACATTCAAAATACTGATAACAGAATCACTCCCTAAAATGTGTTTTTCAGTGTAAATATAATCTTTATTTCTGCATGCCTCAGTTTACTGCATTCTACCCTACTTCATAGAGTTGTTCTGAGACCTATTCAGACACCTGTTATGCTATTTGGAAAGTGTGAATAGCATTATTTGTCTAGTATGTAATGCTGTTGTATATATTTATTAACAATATATATTAATATATGTTTAATAGTGCTTTTTATTTATTATTAACCGAACTGATACAAAACAAAAAAAAAATGGAGCCCCAGACTATGACCTTGCTTCCACCAGAAAATTTTCAGTCTGTCATTTTTTCATCATCTGTAATTACACAAAGCTGAAAAAAAAGGTAGTTGGGATGTATTTTAATAACTGAGGAAAGAGAGAGGGTCAGCAGTGTTAGCATGCAGGGGTCTCAACAGACCAACATCAATAACCCATTTTTCCAAAAGAAAAATGTAGTCAATAAAACATAAAAGAAAAGCATTTAAAAAATTTAAAAGCTCTTTCAAATACAGAAAGTCCGTATTATGACAGCAACTAGCCACTCCAGGATGCACATTACCAGAGCATGAAAGCACTGCTGAAGTGACTGAAGTCACTCTGCCTGTAGCCTTGCGTCTCCCAGCACACCCAAGACATGCATTAATGGCTTAATGTGTTACTGCTTAATTAAATGATTAAACATTTTGTATGTGAAAGACAATCTGTTAAGTGGTAGGTTCTGGCACACTTCACCCTGAAAACACATTAAAGCTCTTACCATCAGAAAAGAGATGAGGGAACCAACATTTGGCTCTACACAAAATTAATCCGACCAAAAGTGCCAATATTTAATGACAGAGACAGTGAGAGCACAAAAACATGAACTTTGTTTCCAATCTCTCTCAGAAGGGAATGAGGAAACAAAACAGAAGAAAGACAGAAATCATATGTAAAGCAGGTGGAAAATGCCTCCCAAACCTCTTGCATGCAGTACCTGAGACGTCTTGTAGAAATACATGCCAGCATCAGGGTAGAACCTAACCTTTATAGCCTGCACTTTAAGGTGTGCATTTGCACTAGTAAAATCATTGCTGCTTGTGGTTTGACTACACCTGCCACACAGAACATTAAAAATATACTATAGCTATACATTTGTGCAATTGTCTTGCACTTTAAGGGTAGACCAGCATCATCTAGAGATTGCTAAGGCTAAGTAAGAGAACCCTGTTAGCTCCCCTTTTAATTCCAGAGAACCTAAATCCAGTTCACGCCATGGAGGATTACTGACTAATGGGGGTTTAAGAACAGGCTTAATCACAAAGAAAGAGAGTCAAATGGCCTGGTTTGTCTTCCTAACTTTCATAATCAGACTTCTATATTTCAGTGGCAAAGCTGAAAAGCTTAAAGCAGAGGATAGCCCTTCCACTGGTCAGCTCTACAGAAATCAACCTGTTTGCTGTTTTACCTCCCTTGGGAACTTACAATGGGAGTTACATGCAGTGTCAAAAAAGGAGCCAGAGGGATCCCTGAACCAAGGCCACCAAAAAAGTCACAGAACCAGCAGGAAGCCAACCAGTGGCAAATACTTGTTTTTGAAGCAAATCTGCAAAGAGACAGAGCTCCAGTTAAAACCACATATGTTTAGTCAGACAATTGAAGCATATGCAGATTTTTTTAAAGGTTCTTTTTCTAAAGACCAGAGGTTGGGGGTGATAGAGCATTTAGGCAGACAGCTGCAACAATAAGTGATTGAAGTCTTCCAGTCTCTGTATACTAGGCTGTTTACAGTTGTGTAAATCCTAGCAGCCAGAGCCAGCAGGCTGAGCAGCAGGATGCAAGCCAGCAGCTAGCAGCATTACAAAGAAAAGTGCATTTCTCCCAGTGTGAGGCTGGGCTTCACAGCCATAAATTGCTTTCTGGTCTCTTCTGCTCTTAAAGACAAGTATATCAGGCTTTTTTGCCTACCTTTATGTAGTGAACTGCCAGTTTGGCCATAAGAAACAGGGTGCTCAGTTCAATGGCTCCCCCAGGCAGAGGGAGCTCAAACCCTCAAGAGAAGGCACCAAACCTTCAGCTGGAGATAAGGCTGGAACAGGAGACATTTTTTCTATCTAAGCCCATTTCACTAGAAAATCTAATATTTTGATTGCTTTGCGTTCTTTTTTTATTTTGCAAGGTAACAAGGTACAGAAGATGGGTTATTGCTTCATGAGAAAAGGAGAATTACAAAATGCTAAGTCCCGAGTTGAAACACAATGCAGATTATATAAAGAGCATACCAAACACCAGATTCTGAGGGCTTGATGTGAAAAAAAAACCACCCCCCCCAAAAAAAAAAACAAACAAAAACCCATCAAAACCAATATCTATATGAAAGATGCTCTAAATTTCTCTTTAAAATTTTGGTTTCAATGTATAAATACTGTTCTCTAAGAGTTTCATTTACGACTGCTATGAACTACAGCCTGAAGTTTCACTGAGAATAGCAAGGGTCAGGAACATATGCCATGCTATCATCCAAATTTGAGAGGAATGCCCTAACATGATTCATCTTCACTGATCATGGTCATCAGTGAAAGCTGCTAAATTTGCCAAGTGTGAGGCATTTTGAAAGCTATATATATGCAAAGAACTGGTTGTCAGTCTTTGTATTCTTGAGTTTAAAATCTCAAAACAATGGTCTGCTGTCTCAAGGGACTGCTGAGTTCACAGAGAAAGCTAAATAGATGCTTTTACCTGAGAACGTCACATTTTCATGACGGAACTTAGTTTTATGCAATTTAAATTGGCAGTTTCTTACCCTATCTGTACAGCATGTAGAAAATAGTGTCTTATATTTCTGCAACCACTAAAATCTCTCTAAGACTAGATCACCTCTCAATTTGTTTCAGATTAAATAATCAAAAATTCTTTAATATTTAATCATACAGCTTTATTCTACCATTACCAGTCTTATTTTGTCAGTGAACTTCTTAAACTGTGGTGCCTCCCTAGTATTATAATAAACATTGCAGCAGAAGCCTTCCTGGTGCCAAAGAGAGAAAATGCACTACTTCGCAGCTTACAAATAATCTCCATCACTTTCTCTTACCACTACATCTTTATGATCCAGCAGTATCAGTATTATCTTCTAGCCCTTTTTTAACCTGCTCTCATCCTTACCTAGCCTGTTGTTTCTAAACATGGGCTTTTATCATTTTTTACCCTGCAATCCTCTGGTATCCTGTATTTGGTGCCACCAAGGTTCATCCTGTTTGTGGTTTCTTTTTTGCCCTAGAGGATTCTTCCCATTCGTTGAAATAATTCTGAATTCCCACCCTGTCTTTCCAAGCACCTTTTACAGCTTGATGCTGCCTGCAAACGCCACCGCACCATTTCCATCAGTACTGAAAATAGTGAGTACTGCCAGACCCAGAAAACATTGTGAATATAAAGGTTACCAGCTAGGCAGTAGCTAAAGAGTTGAAGTGTCCTTGTACTTTTCGACACATATTAGGAAATTGAGGGCCTTTCACCTTTGTCACACAAGGTCAGAAGAATAATTCATCAACCTGCAAGCTTCAATAATTTCCCTAGTTGCAATTTGATATTTGTTCAGCTTATAAGTTTGGCTATTTTTGTAAGGACTGAGGTACCCATTCTTTCGCTGGTTGGATTGGTTTCTTTTGTCACTGACCTGCCTGAACAGTAGACTGCTGTTTTTCAGTATTAGCAAAAAGACAATCTCCTTAGCTGACCTCTAGCAGAAAACAAAACCAGAAGTCTGTATCCATAAAAGCAACTCTAAGATATTTATTCCCCACATTGTCCTCAAGACTCTTGATGGCTTAGTACCACTTAGCTTTGTCCCTGGCGTAATATTTAAACTAGATGATTGGGCAATAGGCCCTTTAGAACTGCAAGTCAACTATAATAAACTTAGACTAGTGTTACAAAACAGATTGAGTTTGATTGCTGCAATGTGTGCTGCTAGAATAATTTCATTCAGGGAAATCAGAAGTCTAGCTGATAGGTCAAGGTCATTGTTATGATGATGCTCTCTTCCTTCACCCCTGCTGTTGAAGGGATGCTTGCTGAGATAATGAACCAGATTAAGTACCTTGATGACACTTTCAATTATGCTCCTTCCTCAGAAAGGTCATCAGATTTTGGCTGGTAGGTGGCAATCAGCTTTGGAAAGGAAACAAATTTCAGAGGCACAAGCTGTCCCTTTTTTATAATGCAGTGACCTAGCAACAGTAACATACACATCTGGGGCCAGAAGGTTCGGTTGTTGTAATTCTGTCCTAGAAGGACATTTCCAGTGCCTGCAGCTTGTAGAGGGTTCAGAAGCATGTATGCACACTGGAGTAAGCATCACAACCTTCATGTGAACTGCAGTTTTGCTAAGGCAGTGTCTTTACCCAGTCAGTGGAGTTGCTCCATAGTCACTTACCAATGGGCCTCTTTATGTGAACTGGAGCAGAGCTTAGGAAGCAAAATCTTATGGCTGGCCCTATCCCCACACATTCCTGTGTTAAGTATTTAAGGACTCAGTGACTTCTCCAGGATCCAACACACATACTGGGGTGTAGGACAGGAGCACATAGCAGGCTGGGTTATGTGACAGAAGTACAACCACTTGGTTCAGGAAGGCCATGGTGAGAAGGTGCTGCTGTTTTTCACTATAGCTCCTCTGAGCAAGTGCCAGTTGAAGCAGCACAGCCCCAGCCACTCTGAGGCTCCCCAACACCACCCATGGGTGTCACAGGTTGTGGGAACACTGATCGGACCAGCTTGTCACTTCAGGCATGCCTCAGGATGGGAAAGAAGCTGTGGCTCTCTTTGGCAGAGGACGTTTGAGGTGGAGGAAGGAATAGTGAAGCCAGGGCTGGTTTTTCTAATTTAGTGGTTCAGGTGAGCATAATGTTCCAACTGCACAGACACTGTGGGTTTTGCTTGTTAGCCTTTAAAGTTCTATCCACCTTCACATCTGGCTGAGCTCATCAGTATTCAAAGTTTGTTTGAACTACTACACAAAGTAGATACTTTGGCTCTCTTATTGAATAGGAATTCCAGTCAACAGCTGTTAGTCAAAAGCCTGTCTTTAACCCACTGCTGTGTTTCCTTCTCTGTCATGTTCTTTGCTTTTTATACAGAAAAGGCATTCAGAAGAAATCACACAGACACATACAGCACCCAAGAAAGCGTGCCTACTAAAAAATAATAGTAAAGTTACCCTTGTAGATACTGACGAGATGTAGACTTCATATGCGCAGACCAGGTTCTTAGAGTGTCTAGAACATGCAAAACTTGATGTAAGTTTCCCAAACCAGTTGCAGGCTGTACTGCCCTTGTGTTCAGATGATAATGATTAGTTTAGTGGAAATTTTAAAACTAGATTAAAACATTTGAGGACTGCTCACATCCCTGGTGATACAAACTGCTCAAATAATTTGCTAAGCCAGGAACAAGAAGTGGGTTCATTTAGCCTCATTTTTTAATTTCTTAAACTAAAATCATAACATTGCCCAAGCGCTTCGCGGGGAAGGCAGTTCATAAAAGAGGACGTGCTGTCCATCTTTTGTTTGTGAGTAACTTTCATTGCCCTTACAGTTGGAGTTTTATTCCTGGATTGTCATTTTCACTTTAAAAGGTCTCAAATATTGTCAGTTATATGAGAGCTCTGCTCTAGGATTGCAATGCAAAAACAGTCAACAGGAACAAATACACTAACTCTCAGTAAGTCCCTCCTGTTCCCAGTTAACTTATGTGTCACAAGACACACAAAAGAAAAAACACTGGTTCAGGATGCACCTAGTGTGCTGACTGAATATAAACACAGCTGGAAAAGACGCTTCGTGTTTTGGTACAGTTTAGTTCTAAGCAACATCTCCAACATCTCATCACTAGATGGCGGCGACCTTCACAAATTTCTAATCGATGAGAGCTTTATTCTCAACAGTGCTTGCCAAGCCCTTGCTTTCTCTCTTTAAAACCCACTAGCACTTCTTCCTTTCTACTTTAAAAACTCTTCTGCAGAATGCCCTTGCAAACAACAAAGTGTGTCTCTTTTTCATTACAGGTAGTTTGGAAAATAAAGGTATGTTTTGTTAAAACTGCAGTATGGTTTTGAAAAAAAACCTTGTCTGGCTAAACTGCTTTGAGTTTATACCCATTTTCTTTATGAAGACATCTGTTTTCATATTCAAGTCTGCATGGACAGAGTGTTTGTAGGCTTAATACAGATTCTTAGACATTTAACCTGCATTATTTTCATTGGACTATCCCATCAGGAAAAATCCTGTAAAGTCATACCTTTCCTTTCAAGTTTCCATTAATTTTAGTAGTTGTTTACAAAAGCCATTTCTCTCAATATGTAGAAAAATTGAAACATAAAGCACAAAGGAAGTCACCAAAAGAACCAAAATGGTACAAGCTGTGATGGCCAGAAATTGTACGGCAGTTGTTATTGCAGCTTGCTCTGATCTATGTAGCAATCAAGACTGAAGAATGGTTTCAAACACACACACTTTTAAAACTGAAAAAATTTATTAATTATTATTTTAATACATAAAAAACTTTTTCCATCCTCACAACCTAATTGTGTGCCAATATCCTCCTTTGTTTCAATTAAAATGTCAACTTACGTTATTTTATACTCTTCAGAATGTATAGCTTGACTCAAGTCTAGAGTCTATATTTATATGGGGTACTACATTGGAGTTGTACAGGAGAAAGAGAGGGGAGAAAAAAATTACCTAACCTGCTGCAAAAGAGGCACTTTTTTGCCACACAGCCATTTGATCATCCAACAAAGTGCACATCAGATCAGAGTCTCAGTGTACCACCAACATACCTTTAAAAATATGAGCTACTAAGGACTGACTTAGAAGACAAGACTCAATTCATAAGTGGATCTCAGTGGCTCACTTTCACTCTGATACCTAAATACAAGCAGGATGTGCAGAAATCCTGTTTAGCCACTTTGGAAGATCAGCATCCTTAGACATGTAAAGCTCTGCTCCCAGACATGGCCAGAAAGAAGCACAGCGATGCTGAACAGCATGGCTCACATCTAAGCATAACCTACATACATTAAAAATAAACATAATACTAAAATAATATTATCAAGCCCCAAGCACAGCCCTACTGGAGAACAGCAGTAGCATTTAGTGTGACCATTTTACAAAGACAAGGAGAGAATTTTTAGCAGGGCCTGCTGTGATACAGTGAGGGGTAATGATTTTAAACTAAAAGAGGGGAGATTCAGGCTGGATGCGAGGAAAAATTTTTTTCAATGAGGGTGGTAAAACACTGGAACAGGTTACCCAGGGAGATGATAGATGCACCATCCCTGGAGACATTCAAGGCCAGGCTGGATGTGGCTCTGAGCAACCTGGTCTAGTTGAAGATCTCCCTGTTCATTGCAGGGGGGGTGGACTAGATGAGCTTTGAAGGTGCCTTCCAGCCCAAACTATTCTGTGATTCTGTATGATAATATAAGGCATGTTCTCTCCCATGTCAGATGAGAAGGTAGCCACACAGTACTACTCTCCTCTCAAAAAAACAAAACCAAACCACCATCTAAAACTAGCTGAACAGGACAAAGGGGCAACAGTCACTAGTTATTCCTGTAGAAAACAGGAAGTTTGCGTTCCAGAGTCCTGTGGGTATCTGAACCCCCATTTCAGTACTGTGAGTTTCTGCCACAGCTCAGCAGGAGTTAAAGGATTGGAGTTAGGCACAGAAAAACAGGTATGTGCTTTAAAGCCCTCAAAAAATAAATTACTGTTGAATGAACACTAAAAATAAAAATGTCTTGAGCACATTAATTCATTGGTATGCCATTGGTAGCTATCAAATCCTGTATTTTCCAAGTAGTATTAGACTAGCTATTGTATTTGACAAATACTGGTAAAACTTGTCACAACATAAGCAGCACATTTTACTCAGCCACCTCTATTTAATACGCCAGTTCTGATTATTCTTGAGAATGAGTAAGTTAGAGGTAAGGCAGAAGTTAAGCAGAAAGCACCAGGAACAGAGAAGCATACAGGAAGAAATGAGCAGGATGAACTACACAGCTCCACACTAAAGCCTCCAGTTTCTTCTGCTAAACATGAGCAGTTCCCTTCCAGCAGTAAGAACTGCACATAAAGGAAAACCAAAACATTGCTCCTTTATTTACCGAGGTGCAGTCCAATATGAATTTTTCCCCTTTTTGATGTACTAGCATTCACAAATATACCTTTTCTACTGTAGGCTAAAGACTCAGCTTTTGCTCTTGGGAGTGCCAGTGAGATCCTCATACATTACGAGATTCTGATGCAAAACTCCCATCCAATGGGAAAGTTAGGTATGAATATGCTCTACACCACAAAATATTTAAGCAACACAATAACCTTTAAAGTACCTACGTTACATAATGTCTCTTCAAAGTACAAAAGTTTTATTGTATAAATGAAGTAAATAGGCTCAGGAACTAAGTATTCTCTTTCTCCCTGAGAATTATCCAAAATACCCAAGACAGCTTGTATATTTTATGACCTCCAAATATTTCTAGTGATATTTGTTACTTTACAATGTGATATAATCCTCAGATACCTGCTATCAATGCTGAATTGCTACTTGTCCCCTTTTGAGTAAAAACTGCTTTTGTCCAGGTTGTTAAGACAAATGCTAAGCATGGTTTGAAGCCAAGTGGAGCAAATTAAAATGAAAAATTTATTCAAGCAGCTCTGTGACATTTCTCTCATCTCCAACTCAAGTGGAAGGATAGATGACAATTTATAAAGCCTCAGTGTACCTTAAATCATTCTTCTCCCATCCATCCCTGGCATTGTTTACCTCTCTTATAGGTACATTAAAATCAGTCATTTCTCTCCAAATCCATTTTGCAGGCACCCAATATGTGTTATTTTTATCTCTTTTCATAAAGAAGGCTCTCCAGTTTCTCAGCCAACTTCATAGCCTCCTGCCATGCCAATTCCACCTTGAACTGACCATTTCACTAATGCTTTTAAACAACTCCATACAATTGTGGTTTAAGAACAGCCCATAGCTTTTCTAACTTATTATCTTCTTGGTCTTTCCATTCTATAAGTTCTCTGTATCAACATCATGAGTAAGCATTCCACCTTCTGCCCTGAGGAAGGATATGGATATACGCCCAGTTATTCTTAAATATCATGCCAGTTTCTGCATTTTCTGTTCTGTTGACTAATCTTTACTACTGAGTCACTGGTTGACGGAGGCAGGAAGCAGACCACAGTGCTAAGCAGCACCAGCTGGTCTGCAAAGTCTGTTAAGGTGAGCATGTGTTTCTTTTCCCCTCATCAGTGATAGAACTGGTAGCAAAGAGTGAGCAAAACCTGTTGTCACCCTAGTGAAGCTCACATTTAAAATGCAGTTCCTATTGGTAGCCATCAAATCCCATATTTTCTAAAGAGTATTTGACTAGCTATTGTATCTGACAAATATCAGTAAAACTTGTCACAACATAGGTAGTGAAGACTATCAGAAAGACAGGCCAGCATCGCAGAAGTCATGGGAGACAGCAGAAGGAGGGGGTAATCAGACCTAACACCGAAGTGTAGTGTCCCACAAATACTCCTTCCTGAACCTAATGTATTTGTACTGATTGAGAGGTTTATAATTGATTGAGTGATGCCATAAGACTGGTGGCAGCATGCATAGAGCAATGAGTCCTACAACACCAAAAAGTGGGATTGGGGAAGGGGTGGAAGACAGATAGGGTAAGGAATGAAGAAAGGTTAAACCATTTTTAGTTTGGATTCATGGAGAAAATGAAGAATTGTCTCAGGGTAAGAAGAGTCACTGTAAGAAGGTACCTACAAGGGAAGACCACACTGGTCTGACATTTAACGTCCATGTTAAATCCTCCACTTTCAATACACATGCTGAATTGATGTATGTGCTGTAAAAGGATATACATTTTTGCCATATGTTGAATAAAAGCAGAAAGGAAAAAGAATTTATAGCTATCTTAGCATAAAGTTACTAATTGCCACACACCCGAAAGATATTCTCAAACTCAATCTTACTGGATCAGATTGGAGTACAGACTTCAAAGTTTCTCTGATTTCTTCACACAGTTAAAATTCCAAAAGCAATGTCACAAAGATCCTGACATAACCCAGTCAGAAAGCACTGCATAACACTACCTGTAGGTTTATCAAGGTCTGATTGTGACACCAGCCTCAGCCAAGGATGTCAATGGTTGGATTGCTAATGTCATTTCACACATAATAAAAGGATGCTTTTCCCACAGTGGTTAAAAATGATGACTCAAATGACTGAGTCAAATCAACAGTAACTCTAAGGCTTTTAAGAATAGCAAACTGTTCAGTCAATCCAGAATCAAATGGCAATATGGAAAATGGAAAACTCTTCTGCAAGAGGTAACTACTATTGCTTTTAGAACTACTATCAAGTGACGCTCTGGTAAAATAATCTAAATCAGCTCAAACCCCCTTTTCTTCACACACACAATGCCCCACAACATTCTCTGGAAAAACAAAGTCAACCAAATATTCAGTTTTCAAGTAAGACTGTTACTAATAGCCAAATTCCTTAATAAATCTTTCCATAAAAGCTTCTTTCTCGAGTTTCTCTCACTGAGCTTTATTTTTGTTGAGATAATCCAAATATCTCAGATTCCAATTACTTAATATACTTAAACCACAGTTGTCCTGAGTTAATGTTACAGTATTACCAATATATTTGTCAGGTCAATTCCATAGGAAATTTATAATTGTTTCCAGCAATATAGTTTTTCAGCTGAGCATCAACACTTTCAAGACTGAAATGTAGAAAGTGTGGAAAAAATTCTACCTAAACTAAGTTGATAGTAAAGCAAAATATGACAAAATAAAATGGTTGATTAAATGAATATGTTTTCCACATTTTTGTAGAAAAGTGAAATATTAATCTTCGTACGTTTTATTCACTCTCTTGTGAAAGTAGCTTTGTGGTTTTAGTCTTCCACTGGTGACTACATGCTATATAATACATTACACCCTTTCATTATTTATGGCTCCGGTCTCAAGAAAGAAAATCTGTGATGTATCATATTATTATCTCTTAATTGGAAACTTAGCCTATGGGAAATAAGGAAAGCAGGATGTACTGGAGCTGCAATTCTGTGAGGCATAGTACAGCATTTTTCAACCCAAATTTTTCAGATTTTAATCCTAGGTTTTCTCATGGAAAATATCTTCCTTCTGCCTGCACTGCTGCCCAGGAATCGTTTGGACATAAAATTCTATTTGTTTTTGCTAAATGGTTCTGAAGCTACTGCAAATTCAAAATTTTTATTTTCACCTGCTATTATCGTAACACTTGGAGACACCAAGAAAAAACAGGTTGCTATTATGAAGTTAAACCAAAAATAGATTACCTGTTCTTACTGTCTCAAATCTCAGTGTGGAAGCTTTAAATGTCTCCTTTTCTCCAAAAGGATCCTGACATCCCATAGCTTGTAGCTCACAATGACTTACTCCAAAATTTCAAAAGGTGCTAGACTTTCAGGTAGTTAAAGAGATGAGATGTAGAATTTTCCTATTCACATCATGAGCTACTACTTTAACACGAAATGGGACCTATGTTAAAAAGCTGCTTTGGGCAGCAATATAGACTGAGATTTTGGTTCATATTTGGTAAAATAAAATAAAATAAAATCTAAAGAGGGAAAAAGATGAAAGAGAGGAGGAACCCATGTTTGGTTTTTCTTTTTGTTGTTTTTTTTTTTTTTTTAAAAAGACAGTCTTTATCCCAACTTCTGATTTGTCTGAAAAGCATTTCTAATCTTTCCTATATGCAGAGAGAAAACTTCCAGGAACATAGTAGCAGAAGTGACATTATATTCCCCCTCCAATTAGTCATTTAATATTTAACCTTAAAACAAAGGCAGCAAAGATGTTAAAAGACTTTATCATTAATTCCATCTTTTTTTTTTTTTAACTTGAGCTTTTTTAAGTTTCATCCATGAATATGGCTTTTGTCATACACTGTTTTGTTGCTTTTAAAACACTGTGCTGGTCAAATGTGCAGGAAATTAAAACCAGGCAAATTTGACTCAAAGGTAATTTGAATTGTGTTATCTGGGATCACTTAAACTTCTGCCAGTATGAAATCAGAAAACTGTTAACAGAAGAATACAATTATATGTGTTTACATCACTCCCTGAATGCCTACATGGCCGTATCAAGACACATCTAGCCTGTAGAAATACAGAAATACTGGAGCATCAGAAAAGCAAATACAAGCTAACAAACAATCAAGTGCATGCGTGACACAGGGCACTGAGTTCCTTCAGATGTTGTTTTGAGGGAAAGACTTTTTAGCAGAAACTCTTGTGACAGGACAAGCACATTTTTAACCCACCTCCATTACAATTTCTGTAGAACTGGATCCATACACCCATAAATGGGAGCAGGTTATCCCCATTTTTTGCTGTCCTCTAGCACAAAAGCTAAGGACATCTTCCCAGTTCCAACAAAACTGAAACCCATAGGACCTTGCCTAAATAGCTTCTGGAAACCTGTCACTAAGAATTCTAACATGATCACATCAGATGCTGGGGAAGGTGAATTTAAGTTTCCCAACTCCTAGGTCTAAACACGGGATCCCGCCTCCATGGGTGCTACAGCACAAGCCTTGATTTTGAATCTACTCCAGTGTGAAGCAGAATAACTGCTCTTGCATTAGTACCTGTCTAGCATGAAATTCCTTGGAAGGGTAAAGGAGATCTTATCCCCTCTATTGCCATGGGATGTGATGACTTCATATGCACTCCAGTACTTCATATCATTGTCAGTGTTGCATAACTGTGCACACACAGTTCCAGCATCTCCCATTCAAATCAGGGCTGTTTCTTCTTTCTTCTCTTCCTTCACTACTAGTCAGCGTAAGTTCACATTCAGGTGTACAGAGATACTGCAACATCAAGGCAGTAGTGCAAAAAATAAAACAATGAATCACTGACCCAAACAAGAACAAATTAATTCAGCTGATAATGAGAATTATTCTATATTTTCCAAAGTGTAACAATTTCTTTCTGTTCCTAATTAGGTAAGGAGAAAAGCAACTGCAAACAATGATGCTATTTTATATTAAGACATTCAAGTGGGTTAATAGACTTGGGAATATCAGAGACTATTAATTTAGTTTTAGAACACTTGTAGCTACTCTAAATGTACTGACACATCATAAAATAATTGGTTTGTACATCCCTAACATAAACAATCAGTACAAGAGTTCAAAATAAAAGCAACTCTATTCATTAAAGAGACACATAAGAGAACTTTCAGCTTAACCAGTCTTTCCCACTGAAACACTTAATTTTCTTACACACTTTGAAAACCAGAGAGGCAAACCAGTCTACCTCACAGTGGGATTCTTTTGACTCCATACCCCAGAAGGAAATTGAATAAACACACTTTTCTATAACACTAAGATAATACCATCCTTGGAGTCACAATAGATACTACGCAGGCTGTTAATTCCAAGAAGGGGTCTCTTACATGTCTTTGGTCTATGCATGAAAAAAAACCCAGATTATTTAAAGTCCTGAGTTTGGATCCTGAGGTTTGCCCGTGCAGGGTAGCCTCTGGTACTCCAAGCACTGGTGGAAAGCAGCAAGAGCCAGGCTGTGAGCCACCACACTGAAAATTCATCCTACATTCACATGAAATTCAGTTACAGAAGCTAAGTGCATGCAACCAAGCTCTGTTCTTATTCTCTCAACTACTTTGCCCATCCAAGCATTTCCCAGACTGCCTGGTCTACCTCAATTTTCTTGCTAGTTTTCTCCTTGTCTACCAATTCTAGACCTAAAAATGTAACAACCATCCATTTTCAGAGCGTTCTCTCTATGAGTGACCTCCTTTCACTAGCAAGGATCAACTAATCTCTTGTTCCCATTATACTGAGAGTTCGCTCTTCTTGGACCCTGCTGCAGTCCAAGCAAACCCTCCCCTTCTGTTCCTCACCTTCAGCAGTGCAAAGTAAGAAGTAAATCTGCTACTTGTAAAATGGATTAGAGGAAAGGATGTGTTTCATGAAGATTTCAGCTAAAATTTTCAAAACTATTTGCTTGAAGTGATTGGGGAAGCTGATGGAATTAAATTGCTGTAGATTGTTTTTCCTGTTGTACAACAGAGATACCCCTGAGTGCCAAGGCTCTAGTACAATATTTTACATATCAAATAGATACCAAATTGCTAGCACTATAATATTACACAGTCTAGTGAAGTACACTCTACATAGGCTGCACAGCAATTATATGGCCTTTCCAGCTAAATATAGGTCAACTTTGTTTTCAGAGATATTCATTATCTTTCCAGTACATGACCAACTTAACCTGAGTAAAACAAAGGCTGATCCTTCAGCTTTCTGAAGTCCTTCTTAACATAAGATATTGACAAATTCAGGGCATGTAAGTTCCTGTAAACATCTCATTGTGCATGTTGTATGCTGGATGTCAAATTTCTATAGCATTAGAAAGTTATTTAGATTCATTTAGATTTACATGAGCAGCACAAAATGCCACCACTGTGCCTGCAACTATGTGCAGAGTGCAACCAGAGTAAGAGCTCTGGGTTCCCACTCTGCTTCTGTCTGATCAGGGCTGACACTTTCAATAAAGATAAACAAAAAAGCTACATAACACTTTGGTCACTTCAGCTTTGTCAATGGCTTTCTCTTTGTTGCTGGGCAGCAGACCAATTCTTGGTGTCTCTCAGTTGCTACCAGTATATTTCTGATGACTCTTGGTAGTTATATCTCACTTTGTTCCTTTGGCACTTCTGATGTTATCTTCACCTGCTTATGTTGTCCTTTTATATTCTCCTTTAAACACAGACTCAGCCTGAACTGCGTGTTCCCTGCTGTATATCAGGTCAGAGTTTTCATTGTCTGAGTTTTCCAATGAATCTTCATCTTTTTTTTGTGACTCCATCTCTGTCCATTATAACAATCATTTTTTTATTACTTTGTGCGTAGCCACGAAGTTTTATCTCTGTTTTTCAGAAATCTGACTCTGCCACCATCTTCTAACTGCTTCACTTCTGCTCCAGCTTCCTCTATGTAACACCTTTCTGTGCTTACTTGTTTTGCATCGGTATACTCCAAAAATTTTTGGAGTAAACTTGTTTCGAGTTAGTTTTTTTTGTCATCTAAGTGTATTTGGCTTTCTAGAATTTAATTTTTCTTTCCTTATACTGAGCAATTTTTGCTCCTCTCCCCCTTCCCCCATTTTGCATTTTAGTTCACACTTCAGGGACAAACCATGCTTCAGAAGCTGTTTTTCCATCCATAACTACTTACATATTTCTACATGCCAAGTGTATTATGGTTCATTGCTGGACAAAATAGCACATAGACTGTCGGTGCTTTAAATGTTTACACTGTTTCTTGAAGTTTGCTGTGCAGGGGCTTTAAATGTGTACCCTCATGAGATGTAAGGTCAGACAGTCCACCTAATGATGGCAATTATACAAATCATGCAACTCATACAGCTTCTGTCTTTCATATGGAAGAAGTGATCTTTAGAGGAGCCTGTGTTTACTGAACAAAACCGAGAGCTAGCAAATGACCTATAATAATAGGCAGACAAACACTGATGTGGTCCCTTCCAAACCCTGATGGAGTCCCTGCTCCATACCCCACCTTGAGCAACTGAGTGCAATCAGATATATCTGGAGCAGATTGTCATTACCTGGAAAGGATGTGTCACCCAGCGAACTCAGATATTCAAAGGCTTGTCAGATTTATACCAGGTAGAAACTGGGAGGTTCACTGCTGGATTCATTCAGCTGCCTATAATTTCCTTGGGAGCTTGAACTGTGAACTTCCCATGTCAAACAGACCTAACAGCTTCTGAATCTGCCTGTCCAACACCATCATTGCTTAGCAACCACCTTGTCCTCAAGAGCAGCAAAAGGTGGGAATACACAGATAATGTCACTGTTATTAGGGTTTATTCTCATCAATAGAGTCCCTTCTCATTTCCCAACTGCTCCCCTATCAAGCATTTATATTACCTCTAGTCCAAAGTTCTTTCTATTCCAGAGTGGTGAAATAGATTTCTTTAAATACTGACAACAGCATAAACTGCACAAAGGCTCATGTCAAAGATGCTTATTATATGGCAGCTTCCTTTGCACTAACAAGTCCTATATGGTGTTAGCTCTGAAAGCAACCTATTTTAATGTATAAAAAAAAAGAACATTCTTCTACATACAGAGACAATAAATCTTATTATCCCCAAGTTTTCTAGTTTTGCAACACTGATGTGCCATGTCATCTCTGCTGTTTGAGATTTCTTCCTGGTAGCCACCGTAACTGGTGTTCCCACTGTTCACAGTGTCAGTACTGTGCCCAGCATTCTGGTGTCACTACAGGGCATGGACATGGAAATGGAGGGGTGTTATGCCATGGTACATAGTACAGTTTAAACAGGGATTTCCTCTTCTAGGGTAACACTTCTACACTAAGTCAGTAGAAGTCCTCTTTACAGAGCCTACAGAAATCTGACAACAAAGTAAAACACCTAGGTCATGTTTTGGAAGGTAGTCTTGAAAGGGAAGGTTTTCAGAGAGGAAACGAAGGTATGTACTATTTAAAAATCACATGTTGTAATTATTACTTAAGGTCACAAAATCTCAGTCAGTAGTTTCATACTTTCAAGATTTTCCAGCTGCTTATTTGTACTCTTTTCTTTTTTCTTTATTTTTTCCTTCCAGTTTATTTTAATACATGCTAACAAAAAAAAAAAAAAAAAAAAAACAGAAAAAAAATCCTGTATGAGTCAGGAAACATAATTTCAATGAAAGTCTAAAAAAAAAATCATCCAAAATTTCCAGAGAGAGAGAGAATAAGGATTTTGAACCACTGCTGCAGCTATCTCCACAACTATCTCACTTTTCAGGAAAACAAGCTAAGAATGAGGCCCTTAGAAGCAAACCAATATTTTTTCCTATAGCTTTTTATTTGATCAGTGAGATAAGATAAGCATCCACAATCTGTAATGGAGTTTGGAATGAAAGCATCAGACCTAAGCCTCAACAGCTGTTAAAACAGATGACTTACTTGTACCTGGGCAGTTTGCTATAAAGAAACATGAATTTTAAACCAGACATCATTTAGATGTAGCTCAGCACATGGCTTTACCCAGCTGTCTGTAAGAAAATTGTCTGAAAGCTTTTCTAGCAGAGTATCATTAAGGTTTTTTTCCATTGAACAAAAGCAAAAATTCATCCAAAGCACTGTGGTACGACAGTGAGGAATTATTGCATACTACCCATGCTTCACAGTCAAAAAACCCAAACCTCCCGCAGCAAGATTTGTACATGCTAAATAGCCTATTTAGACAAATGCAACTCAGTGCAACTGTAATGTGGAAATAAAGAAAATTAACACCAGTAATAAATAGTGATATGAAGTTCCACAGTGACCTAGAAGCAGAAATCAGAGCCCAGGTATCTTGAGCTTTTTCTCATAATAAGCAGAAAGCAGCATAACTGGATTTTAAGCACCTCAAGACTTAGAATAATAGCATTGCAGCATAAATGAGACTTAGATTATAAAGTGACTCAAGAATCTATGTAAATGTTATATGTGGCTCAAGATATTTTTTTCAGGATAACATTGAGGCAGTTTCTGCCAAGTGGTGAAATAACCATAGCGCATAATAATGTTTAATGACCTGTTTCAGAGCATTCATAGAACACAATACTAATTAAACTTCATTCCGATTCCTTGATGCTAGGCCTGTAACATTTTATAGCGATGAGAAAGATCTAGCACTCCTGTCACTCAATACAAAGATTTCCATGGTTCTTGTGACTCTGAATCAGCAGCCGAACATAATTCTGAAAACAAAGTTAATGACTGCTAAAAAATTCTCCCCAAAACTCACTGCATGACATTTTGCACTTGAATTTTATGCAGGTAGAATATTTATGCACAGTTGCCCGGTTTAATTTATGCCTACCAGCCTCTGCTATGTTTAAAAGACCCTCTGTAGTCAGGGATTTTGAAGACAAGGGTTTGAACATCAAAAAGCTTGCCCCATGGTTTTGCATCTATTTGTAAATGGAGTAAGCACTCAGTGCAAAGCATATGCAAGAGAAGCCTGGGTGCTTAAATCTAGAGTTAAATACAAATACAGGTATTGCCATCCAAGACCTTCTTCATTATTTTGGGAACACCTGATCTGGGAGATGTCTCACTTCTCAATCAGTGCATCTCACAGGTGCCTAGAACTCCATCTCCAGAAGAAAACTCCTGTATTATGGGGCTGAGCAAGGCAGCACTTGGTACCATCAGCCTGCATGACAAACCTGCCCTCTCTTTGTACAATTTTCTGATCCAAAGCACTCACCCCTGAGGTGGGTACCTGTCTGCCACTCCCTCAGCCTATGGAAGTTCCATAATGGTGGTAGGTGGACTGCCGGCAGAGGAACTAGCAATGCAGTTAACCTTTTGTTTGGAAGCCGCTCCACTGCTAAAAAAGCACTAATGATACACAGGTGTGAAGAATGAGACTGAAAACCATTAGCTGATGAGGACACCGTGTAACAGGACACAGAAGGGAGTCCCCAGTTAATCCGGGAAAGGCAGTGGCTTTAACCTGGTGCTGAGGCATACCGTGGCCTCAGCTGGGAAAGATGCACAGCTCCCCAAGGCAGGGTATAAATGAGGGTGTGGAAATAGGTGTATTGCCCTCCTTTGCTTGCCATGCTCCAAAATGGAGGGACACAAGACATTTATCACTAAAAAGGCAGGAAGGTGGGGGAAGGATGATCCCCTGTTCTTGAGATAGTCAGTTTTGAGAGTACTGCTGCCACATGGAGTTGCTATGCCCTAATTTAGGCAACCAGAAGATAAGCACTGTGCAGGTGATCCCCTCAGCTCCTTCTCTAGTCCGATGGAGGGAAGGAGGCAATTCTAGAAAACTATTTCTTTCATCCTGTCCTGGTTTCAGCAGTAGCAGCCATGTTTCTCCTGCCTAACAGCTGGTGCAGTGCGGGGGTTTTTTACTTTCAGCCTGGGAACAGCGCTGATAACACCAATGTTTTTAGTTGTCACTCAGTAATGTTTACTCTGACCAAGGACTTTGTGAGTCTCATGCTCTGCCAGGGAGGAGGGGAAGCCAGGAGGAAGCAGAGACAGGACACCTGACCCAAACTAACCAAAGAGGTATTCCATACCACAGCACATCATGCCCACTATATAAACTGGGAGCAGTTACCTGGAAGGGCTAGATCACTGCTCTGGTCGGGCTGGGTGTTGGTCGGCAGGTGGTGAGCAGTTGTATTCTCTTCCCTTGTTTTTTCTCTTATCATTATTATTATTGGTGGTAGCAGCAGTAGTTTGTGTTATACCTTAGTTACTGGACTGCTCTTACCTCAACCAGTGGGAGTTACATTATTTCAATTCTCCTCCCCATCCCTCTGGGAGCAGGGGGAGGAAGGAGGGGGAGTGAGTGAGTGGCTGCATGGTTCTGGGCTGCCAGCTGGACTTAAACCACAACACATCCCAAAACTAATATGTGGGGGGAAAAAAAACATGTTCCTTAAGTGCTTGTTTCTCCACAATAGTTGTAAGAAGTTCTAGGTGATAATCAGAGAGGTAGACCTCTGAAGTGGGGTGAGATGAACCTTACCTGTAATTATACACAAAATAATCATCCCCTAATTACCAATAAACTATCATTGCAAGCCATAACTATTTCCCACATTTTTTGTAAGCAGAAATGTAGTGTATTTATTCTAGTGCCCATGAATGCTAGACAGCATTGAAATCAGCAGGTCTTCCCCAGAATAGGTATTTAATTCAGCACTCTGATGCTCACACATCTCTGTAATGACGTAATTGCTGCAAAAAAAACCATTCAGATAAAGAGGAAAGTATTCATCCATGCCATACAACACCATCAAAAATCACTGACCTCACCCCTCTTCCAGCGTGACTCAGAAGCCAAACCAAGAGGAACAAAAAGCTCCCACCAAAGCTGCAGTAGAAAACATTTTCTTGTGGTGTTGCTATGGCCTTTTATAGTTCCCCATAGCGACTGACTGTTTTTGAGAGCTGTGCAGAGAAGAGGAACATTTCTGGCTCTGCGTTACCTCAACATCAGTGTTCTGTTAATGTGTTTTCCCTTTCAAGTAACCATCAAATAGACTGTACAGTGCACTTGAGCTAATTTCCCCTCCCAAATAACAGGTAGCAAAAGGAAACCCATCCTGCCTCACTTTCTACGTGCAGAAAATAAAAGGAAAAGATCATCTATACCCAGAACAGTCTGCACAGCAAGCAACAATGGCATTAAAGGACCTGGTGTGCCTCCATATACTTGTTAATGCTGCAATAACAAAATATTATGTTTCACATGCAAGTGAAAACAGAATTTTATTCTATATGGGCAAGAAATCAATCAGATACATACCTTTCTCTAGCAGTCCACTGAAAGGTAAAGTTTGACTCTGAAGGCAAATGGGATCATTTCTGGCAATACCTTTAGGATTAATCTTTCTGTTGCTGCCATAAATCAGTAGTAAACTGCACACTGTTATGCTGGAAAGCTCTAGCATTTTTCCACACAGGCAGGTAGTTCAGAAAAGCAACTAGGGTGTCCATTGAAGGTTTCAATATCTTGATGTGATCTCCCACATACCTTTTTTACTGCCATAAACCAAAACAAGAAATAGACAGCTTAGTATAGTTGATTAGTTAAACTATTTAGTGGTGCTCTCTTCCCAGTTAACATTAAATCACTACTTTTGAAAATAAGATGAAAATCTGCAATTATTTAATGTACTTTAATTATTCTGAGCAACTAACGGAGTCCTCCTTGAGTTCATATAATTATAGTTGAAGTTTATTTTGGCTTCTAAAAGAGAATAGACCTGTAATGATTTCATTACTGAAAATATTCTTGATGACAAAGCACAATCAACAGAAAAGTGAAGAAACACAAATGGAGGCACTGTGTTTTCTGATCAATGACATTGCCTCGGTGTGAGAGTCTAGAAGCACATTCATTTTTATGCTTTTTAAGGACTGTGGACCAGGCACAGATGTATCTTCATCGGAAAGTTGTCCGTCCTACTACTAAAACATTGAAAATCATTACATGTATTTTACTGCAGCATTACAGTATACATTTTTTTTAATTATAAATAATATAAATGTACTTATAAAAGAATAGAATATATGTTATTCTACCATAAAGTAGAGCAGAGTATAGAGTAGAATATATGGTATTCTAATAGAATATATGGTATTCTATTTTAGCTAATATATACTCTAAAATATAGTTTCCTCTCCAGAAAATCTGTTGGGAAAACTATTTCTTTGACATGAAAGATCAGATTAAAGACTACAAACAAGTTGAAGAAAAGTGATGAAACTTTATTGAATGACACAGAGAACAAGCAGTTCCTTTGCTCATTTGATGTTTTCTGGATTCATGGAACCAGAGCAGGAATAACATCTCCCAACTACATTTCTTCATTAAGAGTATTCACAACAGCTTTGGCAGGAAATGTCACCACATACCACCACACACTGTCCATGCTGTGAATGTCAGTGA
Organism: Melopsittacus undulatus; assembly: GCF_012275295.1. Taxonomy (NCBI): domain Eukaryota; kingdom Metazoa; phylum Chordata; class Aves; order Psittaciformes; family Psittaculidae; genus Melopsittacus; species Melopsittacus undulatus. The sequence continues at coordinate 59,258,832 of NC_047528.1, read as the reverse complement.
TAACAGCTTGCAAAGAAGGCTGCTGTATTGTTTAATGAAATATTCAAACTGTTGCCATTGATGCTTGCATTTTTTCATGTAGCAGAGAGCCACCAAACAAAACCAAATGTTGACATAAATGACAGCTTTTTGGCACTCTGAAATTAAATTTACGAAAACAATGATTCATTTGTCTCAATGCTTCTAAAGTCATAAATCCCATGGGAGGCAGCTTGGCAAGAGCGACAGGGGGAAAAGCTTTCACAAAACACCTTTTTGCACCTGATGCTTATTTCCCCATCCCATAGGTAGAAGTTTCAGAGAGATGGCAAGAACAATTGCTCTGATGATGACCTGAGAAATGCTTTTTATTTGTGGTCCTGTCAGGTAATTTCTCCATCCTAAATAACAGTGGTTTGGAGGGAACATAAGGGGTATGTCCTAAGAGAGTGGGCTGGTGAAAAGCAAGGAGCCCTGGAAAAATTTCATCTGATCTCTGCCTCTCCCTCTCCTGCACTGAAGTTCTTTCCCCTCTAGCAACTCCATCAACATTTTGAGTGAGGAAATGAGGAAAGAATAGAGACTGCACAAAGGCTTGGTGTGGGGAAAGTGCCGTCCAAGTGCTGTACAGATACTCATGTTCCTCCTGCTAGTCTGCTTCCTATGCAGTCAGACATTGAGCAGCGGGTTCTCTAGTATACTACTATACCCCTAGTGTGATGTAGGTTATAATACCTTTTTAGGGATGTAAGGAGCAACCCAGAATCACCACATTCATCATGAACAACCGGTGATTACAGACAGCCATAAATTTCAAACCCACCATGCTTCTGAATGCACAACACATGTTTGCCAAGTCCTACAGAGCACTGATATTATTTACTGTAAACTATGCAGTCTTTGCTAAATTGAGAGGTCCAAGTAATAACAGCACAGCTGAATGAATTTGATATACTTACCCAAATCCAGATCGAAGCTGTGATGCTCTTGTTCTCTGGCTAATATCCATGATAAAACAAAGACTATTAGTTATAAAATATAAGCTCTATTTTAGCAGGTTGTTTCTCTCCAGTAAGTGCCATTGCTTTCATAAACACACCATTATAGGCTGGCAACAGTCTAAAAATGCTTATACATCATTACAATGGAATTTATTCTATTACTGCTTAGTTTAAAAGCAGTATTCAAACGTGGATTGGGTGTGAATTCTGTTGCAATTGGGTAAGCAAACTGTGAATGATTAAAGTTCCTATGGACCTGCAGCCTTCTTAAGATACAGTTAAACAGTTTGTCATAAATATGCCTGTGGAATATTATGAAAACATTCTCTAGTCAATGTGCATTCAGCAGGAATATTGCATTCATGTTATTTTCATTTTATTAATTTTAATATGGAAATCAGAGCTTCATTACAGTGCAACAAGAAATACATAATAATATAAAATTTCAAAGCACACAAATAAAATTATGCCTTACCAGCTTTCATTTCCCCACAGCATTCTGCAAATAATATAAACAGAAGTTGTGTTTCAGGATCGGTGTGGCATAACCAATTTTGCTCAGGCACAAAGCCAAGAAAACACAAGTTCTAATCCCTGCCTTTGGGCTCTCAATTTAACACTGCACTTATGTCCCTATGTAACTTTAAGAAAAAGCAGTGTTATTGAAGTCAATGAGTCTACTTCACCATTCGTGCATTTTCCAAGTGCCCTGCTCAGCTGAGGTGCTAAGCTCCTTGTTCCCCTTATAATAGGAACAATACTTGACTGTCACAGTAGTACTGTGAGGCTCCTCATCTGTATTTCTGATGAACTATTACAGCCCTAACCCTATGGAACAGCAATGCTTCATGGTCTTTAATACGTTTACATATTTAACAGATATTCCATTTTACTAACATAATGTCTCCTGATTTTAAGGAGTGCCTCTCTGTCCCATTAGCAATACTGGAGTTGTTATTACAAGAGTGCAACTGAATTCCCTCCCACCCTACCCGCCTTTGGTGAACTCACCTGGACTCTGCTACAGTCCCTCTGCTGCTTTGCACATACCATTGCTGTCTTACTGAGCTTTTTATTTGAAAGGTTACCTGTGTATGCAGACACAGCATCATTTTAAAGTTGGACCAACACCGCCTTCGCTGTGTCCCTACAGCTTTGCATTGGGTGGCTATCTGCACCTGCAAGTCTCTCCCTCTTGCCTTGTACTAGCTCTTGTCCCAGTTCCAGGAATTTCTTCCCACTCTTGACATCAGCCACCTCCTTTTTATCCCTGTTACTAAGACCATTCTTCACAATCATCATCCTGACTGCTGCGATCCACTCCTCCAGCTCCCACACTTCCATCACTTTGCTAACAGGCTCTTACTTTAAGACTTGCACCACACGGAGTATCCCGATACATCTCTGATCCTTGCCTTACCCCTGCCAGTACCACCAATGTCCACGCAGTTTTCTTGCTTCTTTCTGAAATACTTACCATTTTTTCAAGCCATCCCAATTGTGTTCATTGTTTTTTTAGCTCTCACTACCTTCTTAAAACTATCCCTTTTGACAATAGGGCAAAATATGAGCTGAAAACTTTGTTTTTCTGTAAAATTCATTGTTATCCTAAGCTCTCATTCACTTCAACTTAATTTTTCTATTTCTTCATGTCTTTCCCTTGGTTGATCACGACTACAGCAACATCCACAGTGGGTTTCCAAACCATAATTAGCTTTTCAAAAGGCCTATGAAAAGTCAACCACAGTTTGTTGGGTCCAAACCACATGCTCATCCCTTCTAATCTTCCCCAAGTGGGCATCCTCTACTGGAAGCACCCAGGAAGCCAGCAGCTACCCATGCTTTGCTCTGAGGAAATAATACTGTCCCATGATCTCAGGGTTCAATATTTCGTAGACACTAAGGAGCATCAGCAGGTTACTCTTCATTGTTGCTTGGATATTGTTATGTGCCAGTGGCTGCTGCATGTATTCTATTTTGATAAAACACAAAACCTTTTAAATTACTTCAGATCTATAAGGAGGTATAAAAGCCCACAGTGTTTGAGAAGCAAAGCTGAAACTGATTCAGATATACCGCAATGATGGCAACAACAGACAAGTGCTCCCTGTTTTTTTCAGAAGTTGCTTTATTCTCTATGCTTTCAGGGTTCAAGAACTGAAAACTTGCTTTCAAAATATTGCTCTTCATTACTTCATTATATGATTGTACATTTTATTAGTTGCATATTCTGGTTTTGCACCAGAAGTGTCAAAACGTTGTCAATGGAGTCAAGACCAGTTTTGCATGTAAATACTGGACTTGTCTCACAGTTTCCCAGCAGGGCAGACTTAATAACCATCTACTTGGCAATCATTTTCTTTCAGACATCTGACCTCATTATTGCAGCTGGACTGCTATGTTCTGGTGAATCCAAAACTGGATTTGATGTCCCTCTCTTTGAGAGAGCCTTACACTTAAATATGCCTGCTTAGACTTCATTTAAGAAATTAAGTCTAAGCACGCATATTTAACCCCTCAGTCCTACAATGCTGAGAGCAATAGGTCTTGGAGGATACTTTCAGTGAGAACTGAGGGCCAGAGGAGCAATCTGCTGTACTGATTCACACCCATGTAATTCCACCGATTTCCTGAAAGTTTCACTAGCATATACTCAGCACAGGAAAGCAAAAATCAAAATCACTGGCTTCCCTACCACACAGAGGAATCTGAGATAAAACACAAGATGCAGCTGTTATACACTGACATGGTCTGCATCCATGCCTTACTGTGTATAAACAGAGGCAGGTAACCAGGTTTCTACTTTTAGCACACTTTCCAGTACGAGCTCACTACGTTCACTTCACTACAATACTTTCACCAATAACCATCTGTACACAGGCTTGCATAGCTGTATGCACCTGGAGCAGCAAAAGCTTTTAAAACATTACTTCATTGTAGTGATGAAAATATTTCAGCCACTGGCAGGGAGTGGATCAGTGGTTCAGGATCACTGTTTCGTCTGGAAATGAGAAAATATTTACACCCTGGGCTGCACCCTTCCCCTCTACCTCACTGGTGAGATGAGACACATCTGGTGTGCTGGGTCCAGTGCTGGGCTCCCCAGTGCAGTAACAACATGGACTTCCTGGAGTGAATACAGAAAGGAGCCACAAAGATGATAAAAGGATTGGATCACCTGTCATAGGAGGAAAGGCTGAGCACAGCACTGTATCAGGTATTTCCTCAAATACAGATCACAGTATTTCAGCTATGGAAAGATATCTCAGGTTTCTTAATGTCAGACTAACCTTAGCATGGCATTGCTAAACAAACTCTTCTCAGAAAAACACATCAGAAATGAAAAGGAGAGAGGACCCCACCCACCTCTAATAGTCTAAAAAGTCCCTGCAGACTTCACTTTTCTACTGTGAAGTTGGGTATGGGACAGAAGTGACCCAGAAAGGTTAAAGCAAAACGGCCTTTCTGCTGGTTTTCACCTTCCATCAAGTTGGATTTCATTCCTAGTTTGCTGGGCTCCCCTTAACTGTCTAGACAGTACATTTGTTGGCCTCATGCTTATACAGATCAGTTCAACACTCTCCACAGAATCACAGAATCCTGAGGGTTGGAAGGGACCTCGAAAGATCATCTAGTCCAACCCCCCTGCAAGAGCAGGGTAACCTAGAGTACATCACACAGAAACTTGTCCACATGAGGACTTTCTGTGTAGCTACATACTTACTTATTGCACCGGCCTTCTCACATCTTTGGTTCCCATTGCATCAATGCCTGACATCTATCTGAGGACCCTGCACAGTGACTTGCTAGCCAAACCACTTTTCAGACAGTCTTCAACAGCAAACATTCAACATCAATGTTACTGAAAAGTACAGAGGGACTCATTGCATCAAGTCTTCGAAGTATATAGAATTTAGTGTTTTAAATAACATACTGTCCAAACTCTTCCCATTCTGGGAAAAAGCATGGCATCTCAGCATAGCCCCTCATCTTTACTTTTATCTTTGATGCCTCAGAAACTGAATAACACCCGTTATAACTCTTGCATGTTATTTTTTTCTCTTTTTTTCCCTACAGTAGACTCCTGTGAAATCAATATTCTCCAAGACTGAATCCTACTCAATCACCCAATCTCTGACAAGTCTACCAAGGAAGTAGAAAAAAAAAACAAACTGTGAGGTCCTAGATGCCTCTGAATAGTTAAGCTTGAAAACTCAGAGTGGAGGGAACTTCCCACACTTCATGAAAAAACAGAGCAGACAATACAGCAGAGCCTTACTTCAACCTGAAAGCAGGTGAAACAGTCTCCCAGTGCTATAAAAATCTGTGAAAAGCTAAAAGGAACATTAGTTAATAGAGATGAGCACCAGGGAACTGTTTGAAAATAAAATATGCTCCATTAAATCTCCTCCTTCATCATTACACAGTAGTTTCAGTCTTCTTTTCTTACTAAAACCACCCTATGACCCTTCATGAGCCCTAAAACCAGTTGTCTAACCAGAGACAAAAACAATACCTGCTTTGCTACAAGAAGTTACAGACTGCAGGAGGCCTGCTGTCAGAGCTCTGTCTTCCCAAACACCAGCAACTGACTGGACGTCCCTGGCAGCACAGTGGTAATGGCTTTACCAAATTTTTATGTATATGTTATTAAAACTTTAATTTAGAGAGTTACACAAAGGTTCTGTACTGGACATACAACTCCCTATTCATCAACTTGCAAACTTGGTCTATTAAACAGAAAATGAAGAACATAAGAATATGGTCATAACCCATAAAATGAGCAGTCTCAATTATGGTTATGATTTTATGATATAAAAAACCACCCAAACAGTTAATAACTACAAAATTTCAGTTTGAGTCCCAGGTTTCAAGATTAGCCTCATGAACAGAGTATGCAGCACCCTGATTATGAATGCCTGGAAACTGCCATTTGTTACTGAAGAGTCTTGGGGTTCTGCATAGAATTTCCCCTTGCATTAGCCCCAGCAAGGAGTGCATGCTTATGGACTCATGGGATTTTTTTTTTATCAATGCTAGGTTTTGAAAATCCTTTGCATTTGGAAACAATAATTTTGCTTCTAGGTGAATTTTGGTTTGTGCATCATTCAAACAGCTAATGTCACCATATAATTGCAAGGAGACTTTCCTATAAGAATGACTGAGAGAAACCTTTCTTATGAAAGAGTGACTGGTACCTCAGAAATCTATGAATGGCTTCTTAATCTTTCCAATAGACCGCATTTGCAGAAAAAATAAAAACTTGTGATGGAAAAGAAAGCTCAATTTAAGTAGTTCTCGGTGAGCAAACTTTCTGCAGCCTTCAGCTGAGACATTAGAGCAGGCAATTAGGCCTAAGGATTGCAAACAGGTTCCTGTGCAGAACAAAGAGAAGTCATCATGCATCAGGACAATTCACAGGCTGAAAACCAAGCAAAGTGTTTGCAGAACTGAAGTCTAATGTGCCTAATGAATTCATTCCCTTTGCTACTGAAAAAAATAATTAAGACAAACAATTAAACCATTTCCATTTTAAAATTAATGCTGACTATGTAAGTGGATGGCTTTCACAAATAATTTTCTAAATTTTAAGAACTGCTGCTGGTATAAGTCAAAACCAAATATAAATGAGCTATTGTGCATAGGTAGAGAGCAGACATTACAAGTAGTAATTTTCTTATGTTATCAAACCCAGGGTAAAACGTTATTTATAAACAAAGATAATATGTACAGGAACTCTACCGTATGTGTATATTTAAAAAATTGCCTACAACCATAAGCCCAAATTTTCTAACAATTTGAGAACAGCGAAGTAACAGCATAGTACGCAAGCACTCAAATGTTGAGAGAATATTATCAAATATCCATTTCCAGAACATGTTCACATTGCGTTTTCAAATGTTTGTGAAAATATCTGCTGAAACACTCAGCCATAAGAAATGAAATTCTATAGTTTTGTTTTTTTTTTTTTAAATGGTAGCTCCTGCTGCAATCAGATGGAGGAGTTTATAAAGATAGACCAAAAGAAACTAAGTAGAGATTTTCACATATTCCTCTTTTTTTTTTTTTTTGTAGTGGCATCTTTCAGACAGTGTGGATATTATCTTTCTCTAAGAATTATAACTGAGTATGGGACACCTATTCTTCCCCAAAATTGTATCTTTGCAGCTAATGTATTACAATTACTAATTATTTTCATAAATCGGCTATCACAAATTAGAGCATCTATTAAACTATCATTGTTGGATCATGTGGTTTATTTCATTTAATCTTACACTGACTTGATGAAAGCAGGAATATTCCCACTGTCATATGTAACACAGCTCCATTCACAAGCCATGTATAATTTCTTCTAACTGCTGCTGGGTTTCATCATGTATATTTCATAGAGAAATGATTGAAAAGTTAGGCCCATCAGACTAATATATGTGTAAACATGGCAGTACTGCTTAGCTTCAATGTATGGAGGAAAGCGGTAGATAGCTATACCTTGTGAGAATATCCTCAGAATAAAGCTGACAGAAGTAATTTGCTCAAATCCATTTTCCTCCCAAGTAGAGTGTCACCAGAGCATTCAGTCTCAGTCAAGAACAAACAAGGAGATACATGGGTTTATGCCCTCTAGCTGTTTGCATTTTTTCTGATTGTATTTTAATTTCTGTATTTTTTATACCAGAAAGATACAAGGTTCATTAGAGAAAACCTTTTCACTGGCAAATGCACACTGATCAATGAAGAGAGATGAGAAGGTTTTACTCCTTAATGAAGCAAAAAGAAGTTACTGACGTAACATGAAACATCTCCAAGGATGTGATACTTCAGCTAGGATATTTCATTTACATACTTCTGTTTAAGATAAATGGCAAGACTACCACCTGAAAAACAATTTTAAACATTTAGTCTTGTTTTTCTTACACAGGTATCATAAATAAGTTCCTTAGCTCCCAACATATAGGCCATCTTAGTTACAGAGTAAGTATCCACAGACATTTCTCAAATCATTTGGTAGCATGGTATCCTAAGGTCAGGAGAGCAAGTCTCTACCAGCAGTCAGTAATGAGCAAGAAGGCTCTCTGATAAGCAACAAGATATATGTGAATATAGGGGCTGGAACCCAGTGATATCCACATACTTATTCATAATCACTCCTATGTTCCTGAGCTTCAAATGAGCACAACATTTTTACTGGCATTACCACCAAGTTGTGTCCTTGACATTTATTTATCCTCACCTGTATTTAATTCTTCACAGTGTTTAGGGAATAACATGAAACTGTTACTAAAAAGTGAAAATAGGCATATTGGGAAAGCATAATTTTCTCATTGCTTCTATGGGTCATTGTGGCATGCCTGCTGAGTGGCTTGACAGAAATTCAAAAATGCTTCTGATGCTTAGACACATCTTTTGTGAAAAACATGCTTAAAGAAAGTATCTTGCAGAGCTAGTGATTTAGAGATTTCCCCCAATTGCTCAATTTCTGATAGACATCACATCACAAACAACTTCTCTGTTAAGCTTTCTGCAGATAGCCCATTCAGTTGCTTTGTTCATTCAAAGGCGTATCAGCTGATTTAATATATCACCTTTCTTACCTGAATTCACTTCAAAGCCCTGTGTGCCAGCAGATCTAGCAGATGCATCTGCTAGACTTAATATTTACTTGAAGTACTAAATTGTGCTTCACCTTAATAGTGTCTTAATATGAGCCCAAAGTAGGCATGCTTAACCTGTAACTGCTTTGAAACAAGGGCCTTTGTATCAGGTCAGTAAGCTAAACATCCAGAACCTGGTTACTCAGAGACACATGGCCTTGTACAAGTCAGGAATCAGTTTTTCAGAGCTTCACTCTTCACAAGACTATGAGTCAGTAACATGGAAAGGCTCTCTTCTTGCTATCAATAAACAGCTGAAGACACTTCAGAAGTTCATGCCCAGAAATACATCAAAGAAGCTCAAGATGCTATGTCAGAGATACTGCAGAGCCTCAGATCACAGCATCCTCCTGGTAGGTTAGAGGTGACACAGCACGAAACTGTCAACAGCCTAAGGGCCCAGCAAGACTTGGAAGGATTTAAAGGTGAGTAAAACAATGTGGAGATTTGTCCTCTTCCTTTGCTAAAAGCAGAGATGGTAGACCAGAAGAAACTAATCTCTGTGAAGCTTAAAGGCTCCCAAAACTTCTTTGCCAGCAGATAAAGTCAGCAACAGATGAGAGCGCAAGGGAAAATTAGGAGATTGTCCTGATTTAGAGGTGACTGCTTCCTTTTTGACCAAGTTCTGTATGCTTGATGTCTTTTCCAGGCAGGAAAACAGACAGACTCAGTGATTTCCTCTCTTCTTCCTCAACGTTAAAACAAATTAAGCATTTTATTCTCTTCATTTAAGGATCCAGCACAATCTAAATGAGCAGCAGTTTCCCTTCATATGCCACAAGGCAGGTCCTGTGTGAGGAGGGTGCTAGTGAGGAGGGGAGCCCACCGCAGTGTTCTAACCCATGAGTGCCTTGGCCTCCTAAGGGATGCTAATTCCTGTGCAGCCAGACAGTCTCCAGTACCCAGTCCTAACAGAAAGGATGATGCAATGTCACTGCCCCACAGGGTCAGTACCCACATGACACACTACCAAAAAGAGCTGGCAAGCCTTCATTGCTGCCTTTGACAATCAGTTTCAGTGGAGCATAGAACATTAGCCCCTCATCTACTGAGAAGCATTGCTGTATAAAGCTAGCAGATATTTCACCTTCTTGTAGAATGAAAATCATGGGAATGTAATGTCCCCTGGACATTCAGAATAGCAATGTAGTTTCCAGATAACAGAATCACTACAGCACGTGACTGGTGCCAGAGCTCAGTAACTGAACAAATATCTTTCTATCTTTAGGTTTCTAAGTCATATCCAGTCTGTAATGAGAGCAGCTGTTAATTACTACCATGTATGATTGTGCCATGGGCTATCCCTTATGAACAGTTAATCTCAAAGCATTTCTGTTTTCAGTACTACCCAGGAAAATAGTCACTGGTGACTTTTTCAAGCTGAAAAAGGAAAAGAGCTCATAAGCTTTAGATTCACATATAGTTTTACAAAACAAAAGATACAATTAGATCCATCTTCCCAAACAGCAAACCTAATACTCTCTTCAGACATAAAGCCACTAATGCAAGGATTTCATTCTCTGTCAGTTTTGTACAGCAACTGCCACCATCTCCCTGTTACGTGGAGAATGAATACAGCTAATCTATCACAGAGTTGACGCATCCCCTCCCTGCATTATGAAGTCCAAAGAGTCTTTCATGCTGTACTCAATAGTGTTTTGGAATTTCCTTATCCTTTCCTTTGCCAGATCTAAGTCACAAACTGCACAACGATATCACTGACAACCTGCCTAAGTCTGTGCTGGCTACCACATGTTGTTGGTATGGTAAGTAACGTAACAGAGAGGTCTCTGCTTGAGCACGTCTGACCCTGCCAAGTAGAGAGAGCCTTTAGAAACCCATAGCATGTCTGCAGGGTGATATATAATGCCCATGAACAGACATATAATGCCCATGAAAAGACATGTTCTCCAAGAATATGATGGGAAGTTTTGTAAAAGTTCACAGACTGCATAACACTGTCAGTTTCTGTGGTGGCTTCTGAGTGGAACTGTCAGCAGCATTTTGTCAGTATATGTATCCTTTGGTTCAGGTTCTCTCTACATGGCTACACCCCTACTTTCAGAAAGGCCATTATTTTGAAACTACAGACTCTTGCAGCTTAAAGACTCTTCTACTTCTTTGAAAAGTATCTTTCTGCCGTGCTGCAAGCCAAGGCAGTCTTTATACACACAAAGGCTTCATCTCTAGGTACAACATGAATTGAGTGTTCCAAATAATAAGCTCCCTTACTACATTAAATACTTTGGGGTTAGTTTTAAAAATAATGGCAAAGTTCATCTTTCTAAGCTCTGCATTCAACACTGAGAAGCATACTGAAAGAGGATCAATGCCTTCTTTCTCCTGCTCACACAAGTCTCACTACAAATACCTAACTGGACAGAATTTCTATAAGGTGATGTACTGATGCTACTCTGGAGTGGGTTGACATCAAAAAGTTGACTCCCAAACACAGGAGGATAAAAAATCAGACACTCACTAAGTTGGATGGGCTTTTTCTACTTAGTTGCACAATAGTGCTGGTCTGTTCTGGATTAATGTTTAGATGCTGAGGAAGCATCTTCAGCACAATGTGCTTTCACAGCCAATAGAAGACAAAAATTGGTCTTCCACAGCTGAACCTTAAATAGCAATCTCTAGATTAGAGACTTGTTCTATATCCATTCAACCCAGGACCCTTATACATGAACTTTGAGATTGACCAGCAATGTCAAAGTCTCTGATGCACACATCTAATTCTGAGTAACTCAACTCTCACATTCTTATTCTATTAGTCTAACCAGAGCATTAGCTGATTTTAAGTGTGGCAGTGCTTTATTTAAGTTAACAGTCAGTAGTCTCATTCAAATTACTGTTCTGGATTGAAGACCTGTTAAAGCTATCCAGTTTGTTTTACGAACTCATAACAGTAAGTCTTCTTATGAACTTACAAATTATTTTAATGATTTCTGTACAGATACATCAGCTTATGAAGTCAACTGTTAATCAGTAGTCCATTATCCATTTTATATATTTGCAACAGAGTCTAATAAAACAAGTGTAGAGTCCAAGGCTATCTATTGGCACGTTTGTATTGATTTTGCTAAAAATTTTCAATTAAGGCAACATAATGTCACATTTCCAATATGGTTCAAAAGCAGCATTTTCACATTGCCAATATGGTTAAAATCTTCTGTGAAAGGCCTTAATGAAGGATTATGACCAGCTCCAAAAAGACACTGGAGATGAGCTCTCAAACAGATAAATCAAGACATGTTTTACTAGCTGTTATGTGATATGAAGTATTTGACGTACTTTATAAATGCTTTGCAGCTGGATGTTCCATTTCCCAGGGAGAGTGAAATTACATTTTGGTAACTGTAAGTTTTCTATCTTTGCTGATTGGTAGAAGTATAAGCTGTGCTCTTTCTTCAGTGTAAGCAGTGTATAGAAAAAGGCTATATAAGTGTCTGAAGATGGCTGTTTAATACTTCAGATCTGCTATGAAGCCTAGACCATGAAGATGATTACCCATAATTCTTTGTATAATGATTGCCTTAAAAGTTTTCCTTTTGATACTGTATTCTATAGTGGATGCACCAGTTCATTCTTGCTCCAATTATTCAGAGATGGCTGCTATTTAATTGGCTTCAGTGTAGAGTGGGAACATAATATTTTTTAGACTACCTTAATGCTAGCAAACATGACTAGCTTAGGGAGCAATACAGAAAAGCTACTCAACTTCAATGCTTTCATATTTGACAATAAAAAGGTGGTCTGAAAAACTTTTACAAATCTAGCATTTACTCTGAGAGCAGACCTGATTTCCCAGTGTTTCCCATCACTTTCACACGGCATAGATGTATTTCAAATTAGATACAGGGATTTGTAAGTGATGAAATGCTCTGGGGAAATCAGGGCCAGTGCTTTTAGCAATGATAAGTTAAAATAAAGAGAGGATTAAATTATTTTGCAGTGAGGTTAAGAAAATCAGTGAGAAAAAAAAAAGATTCCATGGATAGAAAAAAGAAGAAAACAATACTGTCTATAACAAAGGCACAAGCAAATTTAGTGGAAAAATTGACTGTTTCATGCTGTGTGGGAGTCTTCTCCAGATTCCAAAGAACTGACAATTTCTATTTCATACTCAAGTATTTCCAGCCAATTTTGAGCCCTTAAATGCTACTGAAGGGGGACCCCCACTTTCTTTCAATTCCTGAAGTAACCCAATTGACAATAAAATTATTGACTTACTGTACTGACCTTGAGAGCCACAAAGCAGAAAGATGCAGTTTCAACTGTCTGTAAGAACAGTCTTGGTAAAATGAGCTAAATTACACAGTAAAATATGTTACCTTCAGATCACCACATGCACACAGAAAACTTGAGGGATCAGCTCCGCTCGTAAGGTAGATTTCTATTTCAAAGCAACATAGTGGTATTCAAATAGCTACATTAAGAAAGTATCACACACATTAGAGATCTGCTCTTTTTTCTGGCCATATTTTAGAATGAGAAAGGCTGAGCATTGGAAAGCAAACCCTTGTTTACAGAGCTCTTCCTGGATATCTTAATAAAAATACTTGAAGCTTTTCATTTTATATGCACCATGTGAATTCAAGTACACTGATAAGGCAGAGTGCATTGAAAGCTGAAAAGGCAATAACAATTGAAATCTACTAACCTTCTACTTCAGTGAAAATAAAAAGTCACCCAAAAACAAGCTCTTAGTTTTCAAGGACTGAAGTAGAGCCAGATGTAAAAGTAGTGAAATTTTGTGCTGCTCTGAACTTTTCTCTCTGCAACTTACATAAAGAAATATGGCATTTAACTGCAATCTACAAAGTTTAAACAAATATAAGAATCAGCGGAATAGAAGCAGGAAAGTTCATGCACAGCACTCTGCAGACATTCATCCACATTATATGGGTTGTAACTTGTGACCTTCATTATCATCATTATTGATAAGAATCCTTTAATATATTTTTCTTCTTAGTATTATTTTTACACATTTAAAAGCCTATCACATCAGCCTGGTGTCAGAGCTATTCTAACACCAGGATCCTAATGTGCATAATTTATCCAGATATGCTTCATTGAATACTCTTAAGAAAAACCCAACAAAAATATCCTAGGTGCAAGCCCAACCAAGGTGACCCCAAAATACTTCAAAAGTAAGGCTGAAATTTTTAAATACAGCTAGTACAAAGAAAGCAAATGTGCACATTTAAAAGTTCTCCCATTTGGATTAATCTTGATCTTAATTCACCATGTTTACCTTCTTAATAGTCAGCTCTTTATTCCCAATGATAGGATGCATTCATTAGATAAAATATGCCAAACCTGAATATATCAACAATTTCTTGACTACAGGTTTTGAAGGCTTTCTGTTACCTTATTGTCTGCAATGGTTGGAACTTGCTATTTATTGCAAAATAATTACAATCAACTTATTTGCCTTACATCTGTAGGGAAAACCATACTCAGTAAGGAATTTAGGCTCCAGCATCAGCAGATACTTAGAATTTCAAGGCAAATATGTAGTGCATCATTCAACCAACTGTCAACAGTGGACAACTTGCATTTCTGTGTTAAATAAGCAGCGTGTAATTTGTGACTGCATAGACTGGAAATGTGTTCCTTTGTGAACTTACAAATGCTAATTGCAATTCAAAATATCTACTTTTGTGAGTTACAGTGGTACACAAAATTAATGTTTGTAGATACCATATTTATTTATGTTAGAGTCCAAAATAGGCACCCAGAAATGAGGCTGGAGGTCTAAGAGTTATTCACTGCTAGGTAGTTACTCATAATTCATAACAGTATGTGGGCATGAGATACACTAGCAGTTCTCTTATGGAAAGCTTATACTTCTTTTAGTATAAAGCTGTCCCACTCTGCTGCTATCAGTTAGTGAAATTTAAATACTGAACTTGCTTTCATGGATGTTTGTGCACATACCAGAGCTTCATTAGAGCACCATATACCTAAGTGAAGCATCCTTTCTGTATGAATCCCAGAACAAAGCATGCATTTCCATGACAAAGGTGAATCCTGCACCAGAAACACTTCACTTCAAACACATTCACTATACATCTTATTTAAATATAGAAAGAGAAGAAAAACTGTTCTTTCTAAAGCTGTAGACAACATGGATTCTTTGGAAAACTTGTTATACTTATTTGTCCTATTTGATGCTAGGATAGCAGCATTGCGCAACTTCAACAGAAAGGTTTGCTCCTGAAGAACTCTGATACTACAATTTACCACAACTGTGCTAAGCCTGTATTTAAAAAGCTAAAATCACTACCACATCTGTCAGTTAACTAGTCTCCCAGTGAAACAAATGCCAAAACCACATTGCTAGATAGTTTAATTTTCAACTAGACAAAAAGGGTGGTTCTATTGAATAGAGTCTCTGTTCTCACATTAGCAAGTACCAACAAATGCTCTATTATATGCTAACATCCTTTACATTCAAATGCACTTGAAAATTTCATTGTATTATCATTCTTTCAAACATAAGCAATATTAGTTATCTCAATTCAACTTTGGATGCATATAAAGCAGATTTTCCAGTTGTGAAGAAAACTGGAATGGAGTGCAAGCTGCATTTTGCCTAACCAGCATTTACCCACAAAAACAATTCTTCATTTTAGAAATTTTCTTCTAAACAGAGCTAATCCAATGAGCAACAAAGATATAAATACATGTAATGTGCAAAAATATTCATCCAATTAGAGCAGTAAAACACATACCAGTCTTAAAACACTTTGAGAAATAAAACGTCATATTTCGGAGAGCCAGACACAGAGGTATGTTAAGTGAATAATAAAAACACACTTGTGTGTACTAATTGGATAATGACATATATTGCTTTGACTGTCAGTTACCACTGTGCCTTTAAAAGTTCCTTTTGTTAAGCACATAATTTCACTGTTAAAAATGAATAAGAACCTCTGCCTTAAGACAGCCTCACATATGGTACAGATCTAACTTCAATGTTTCTTACGAAATAATCCCCATTGTAAATCTTTGCAGTTTACATTTACCTTTACTTTAGATCTGCCTAGGGTATGTTCTGGTTAGTTTTTTAAAAAACTTCTGAAACCTTGGGAAAGTTTATAAGGAGAACAATACACATTCCTCATTTTGGTTAAAAAGAGTGGGGCTTGCAGAATCTGGATTACAAACCCTTTCACTGTACGAAAGCCCTGTGCAAAGCTGCTTCTGATTTGCCACCAAGACACACAGTCTGTCCTTCCTGCAACTGAAATCGACAAGTAATGGCACAGTTTTAACCTGATATCATGTCTTACACTGCATCCCCCCAGGCACTCTGCCGAGTGATTTTAGTATTACTCTTGTCACCCAGGCAGGGAGACTGGTCAAAATTAAGCTAAATCCTGAGGCAATCTCTCACCTCAGTGTTGGTGGGACTGACCAAGTCTGCATCTCACACGTAAATAGACCCCAGATCAGCATTTTTGCATGCCTGTGTCTGCATGCATTTTTTTTAATCACCACTCGGAGCTCTAGACTATCAGTTATCAACCATTTAAAAGCATACACTGATGGAGAGGAGGGGGAGGGAGGTAATTTCAGGTACTCAGACTGAAGTTTACCCTCCACTTCCCACAAGGTGAGGCAAAGAAGAGTCACTACAGATAGAACACATTCCCAGAGTTTTCTGCCAGCCTCTTGCCTTTGCTCACACAATCTATCTGGGGAGCATCCTCCACCCGTACCAAGACCTTCAGCATCGAATCACAAAACACGGATGTGACAACAAGGTACACCCCAAAATGTCAACAAGCACCATTGCCGGATGAAACCTCCAAAGGATTGCCAGCTAGTTAGAAAGAAACACCGAACCCCAAGGCAACATTTCCAAGAGCACCTCACAGTGCACTTGGAAATCCTCACTCTTTGCCCCTCACGTCCTCCTCCAGCCCCTGCTCATTTCCAAAGTGAATGAGCCCACACCGTCCTCGCAGGGGCTGAGAGCCTGTTTCCCCACTACCACTTGGAAAATCCCCAGCCAAGTTCTCCCACCGCGCTCTCCGCAGCCCCACTGCACGCCTTTAACCTTACCCTGAGGAGAGGGCAGGCAGCCTACCTCCCTGTGCTCGGCAGTCCGGTTGCGTGCAGGGCGCAGAGTGATGGAGAGCAGGGAACTCTTCAGTGATAATCAGCGCTGAGAGGCTGCTCCTGTGAATAGTGTACATCCTGTAGCAGCAGGCTCTGTTTCTAGCAGCTGGCAGCAGCCTTCGCAGGAGCAGTGATGAGCACAGCTTGAGATCTTCCACAATTAACCAAATATTGTATAGCGGCAACAAATCAACAACTAAAACCCGGCTCGCAAATAAAAGCAAAGTACAATTTCAGATGGGAGCTGAAAGCTTAAGTCACCGAATGCTACATTTCTTCTTCAAGATTATTCCAGCAAGCTCCTTCTGCTATTTTTACTGTACCATAATGCACTAGGTCTGGCTTTTACCCTATTGAAAGAACATGAATATATTATTATCCACACAAAAGAGCAGGTTATTGTTTATGAATTACCAGCCTTCCCAGCAACAAAGGCTATTTTCATAAGAAAACTCAATTTCATTTTAGCTCCAATTTGATTACCAGCTGAAGAAAAGCAGCCCTGCGCCTAAACCTCAAAGGATTTTTATTCATACCATTGAATGGGCTTTATTGCTTCCTTTTCAAAACTGATGTAGAAAGCTTTTAGAGTAAAACATTGACAAAAAATTATTGCGCTGCTATTTTGTGCAATAACAGAGCTGAAGAGGGGCAATGATTTCTCAGTCATCCTTCACTGTACTTCAGAACAGTAAAGGCTGGAATTAATGACAGACCATAGAGAGGAGCTAAGCCAAGGTCTCACAATGCATGTCAAATCTAAATGATCACTATACATTGAAAAGACCCAAAAAAGCCTGCAGCTGATTGATTCATGGCTTTCACAAGAAAGACAGGCTTGAAGAGTTTATTGCACCACAATTTACTCTGAATTATCATAAAAATGAATGTAGAGGCTGAATGTCACCCCGGCACACTCCAAAAACACACATCCAGGGACAAAGTTCACCCAGGAATTATAGCAGTGCTGTTCATGCTACTATAGTTAAGGGTCTGTCACTTTTCTCCTATTATAGGGGGTTTTAGCTCAGCTGTGAAGCTGTGCTCCAGAATAAAACTTGGCACAAAGGTCTCATTTTGAGGGAATATAATTTTTTTTAAACAAATGTAAAAGGAAAAAAAAAAAAAAACAACTTCTTCCTGGCTGTTTTTAAGTTAAACATTTCTAAAAGCTGCTTGCTAATTTCTGAGGCTTTTTAACAATTGTGTAACTCAAGATTGGGTTGAGGATTTAAAAATTTTCCTTTAAGAAATAAAAATCAGGATGTCAGGACCATAAAGGACACAAACTGGTTTTGCTCCACCAGACAAAAAGACTTTAAAATTATTGATTTTTTTTAAAATGGCTTATAGAGCACATACGGTAGAAGAGTGGGTTTGGTCTGTTAGCACACGGACTTTGCGAAGACACCTGGATGTTGTGTTATGAAAGCAGCCTCTGTACCACTACGATTGAATTGCTCAGTCACTAAATTAAGAAGTCTCCAAAAAAAATCACATATAACAGAGCAGAATGAGTCAAATGCAGCACATTTAAGACTACTGATTCTGAGACAATTTCTCTGTCTTTACTCAGCTACCGTAAAAATGCAATTAATTCATTTTCATCTTTCAGTGGTTTGACATTAACTTTTGAAAAGCAAAAGTGGAAAATAAACCATAGTTTCTACCATAAATCCCATCTGGGGCTCTTTGACCAATCCAGAAAATTTGAAACCTGAATTAGTTTTACAAGGAAACCAACAATACTTGATCATGCTATATTGCCACCTTTTCATTGTGAAATTTTTAACATTATCTGGCCTGAGAGAGATTCACATTTCAGACATTCCTCCTAATCTCACATAGATTTTGGGGGTAAAAAGGCTGACTTTGTGTGTTGGTCACTCATATCTCTTAGTGGAGGCCAAACATGGAATCACAGGATGATCTAAACTTCCTTTCTGGTTCTCTTGCGGAAAGGGCACAGCACACGCTGAAGAGATGAAAGAGTTCAGCTCCTGCTAAAGGCAGATGCTACTTCTTGGGTTCATAACTAGGTCCAGATCCATTAAAGGTCAAAGGAGTTTGGTTCTTCATGCTCATTTCAGTGAGTCGGAGTTTCTGTACTGCCATGGTCAGACTGCAGAAATCCTTTGTGAAATGTAAATAAGAAAAACACATTCTTGTATATTTTGTTATGGAATACTTCCATGGAAAAATATCTAGAGAGTTACTTCCATTGAAAAATATCTCGAGAGTTCATAAAAGCAAAAGAAGCCTGAAAACCCCTGCTTCAGTACCAGAGGGAAAGAGCCTGTACATCACAAGAACTGATTTTGTGTAAAATATTGCAGTTAGGTTTTGTCACAGCTATTTCTTAGAGTCAGGAGCCCCCTATAAAATTCAGTATACATACCAGCTACTGTCAACTTGCAGAAGCTGAGTACAAAGATGTATTTAAAATTCCAGAATACAGCTATACTTGCTACATCCTACCCACTCCTTCAAATGCTTTTATTATTTGATTTTATTTTTTACTGTGTGTACTTCTCTGAAGAGTTGGTGGCAATGGCAATGCACTCCCCTGAGATACAATCAAATCCTAGAAACTGGGAAACTGGTGCAGGAAACAGGGAAATTTTGTGTTTGGACAAAGGGGGGGGGGTATAGCATAGACCATGAACAATTACACAAATAGTTTTCAAATTCAGAAAGTTCTAATTACATAGTGGTTTAATACCCGTAAAACATGGAGAATGTTGCATAGGTATGCCTGAGTAGAAAGAGGAAGGCTACAACCACTTATATTCTGAAAAATAGTAGCATTTAGGGAAGTATATCGTAACTAGTGAAAAATGTTTGTCCAGCTACAGCAATTCCAGTTGCTATTCATAAGGCTTGTTGCCACATCAAGGCATTAAGAGCACCCACACAATACCACTACCCAGGGATACTATTTTTTACCACAAACTCTCATATTATTGGCACTATTTCTGTGTAAAAAAAAAAAAAAAAAAAAAGCTATTGAAGATCAGGAAAGTATTGTGCATCAAAAGAGATCTCATACTGCTGTATAACGTATTTAAATGTGTGTATGTGTGCACATGCTGACTATGAAAGTGGTCTCCATATATATCCTCACACAAATCTAGCTGGTTTTGCAGTAGTCTCATAATTTGTGTTTATCTATTATATGCAGTTACAAGCACGTGCACATTTTTGGTTATAGCAGATGCTTTCTGAAAATATCTTTTATCTCTAATACCATATATTTTAAACTTAGAAGATCTGACAGACTAAGGAAGTCTTACAAAGAGACACTATTTTAATGCATTAAAGGGCTGAGCTGACAGAGGGTTTGGACCCTCCTGGTAATTCAGGGCTGCACCCTGCCTCTTCTGCCACTCGTTAACACTTACTGTCTTTGTAGGCAGCATTCAGGGGTAGGTGTGAAAAGTCCTGTCACACAAGGCACCACACAAACCAGCAGCAAACAGCCTGATGCTGCCTGTAAGGAAGCCCATACTGCAGAAATGCAGCAATGTTTGACATAGCATTAAACCAGCAGCAGCTTACTTGTGCAAGAGAGACTGGAGCTGGAAACCCATGATGGATTTCAATCCCTTAACATACACAAGAGCCAAGTTGTGGAACAGAGAGATCTCTCTGAATGCAACAGCCATGGATGTGATTAAGTGTTCTGCCAGGACAACAGTAAGTAGGGAAAAAGCCCCAGGATTTGTCCACACTTTCATTAAAGTATTTCACAGGGAAAGCAAGGGAAGCTATCAAGCCACCAGTTAAGTACAAGACAAGTTTAAAGTAAACAAGCTTGCCCCTACCAAGTCTTCTTAATTAATCTTTCCACAAGATGAACATAGTCATACCTCCCGTGCCTTAATCCTTTGACAAGATATGATCAGCATACCCTTAAGCACGTGGAAGAGCAACACCAAAAGAGGGTTTCTAGCAGTGTCTTCCTGCTCTCTCTTTCCAAAACCCTGTACCATAGAGCCTTCGGTGTCTCCCTCCTCATCGGCTCTAACTTCAGCAGCACCCTTAAACCTGCCACATCCTCCCCTGCAAGCAAAGGCTGTGCTTTTACTCTGCCTGCAGGTCCCAACTCTCCTTTTCCCTTCACCTCCTCTTATTTAGGTGACTGTGGTGAGAATGGCATGCCCCAACATAGGAGAGAGGTAAATAAGGGTCTCTGGGTGTAAACCTTGGATGTGAAAGCTGCCCTACCTCACCAAAAAAACCCCCAACAAAATAAAATGCTAAAGACCTCTCAGAATTTGACTGGTAAACTCACTACTTGGCCAATACCAAAAAACTGTCCTTTTGCAAAAGGAGGTGACATAGTTAATTTTAAACTGTTTGAACCAGCCAGTACTAGATGTTCCCTGCCATTTTAAAGATGGGTTTGCTGTTTTATCATTGCCTTACAAGTGTGAGCCAAAGCACTGTTAGTCTTCCTTTTGCTCCCCCAGATCACAGGCCACCTTGCGCTTCAGTACTCAGGAGGTAAGAAAAGCCTCAGAGAAAGTACACACAAGAGACCAAAAAGACCTCCTACCAAGAAAAGGGAAAAGGATAGGCACTGTAGGACTTCAGAATACAAATTCATTTACTGTTTTTATATTATCTTAACTTTTGCTAGGATCAGATAAATTTAATTCAGATTAATTGATGTACTGCCTTTATATTATTCCCTTTTTTTCTTTCCTTGTCTGTTTCGTAGGAAATGCATTAGACTTACTCATAACCTAAAATAAACATCCTCTCAATTTTTTTATTCATCCCACAGCTGAGACTTTTAGCAGCCTTTCAGGCAGCATGGCTGCTCCCTTGCTCACCGGTGTCGGAATCTCAGGTAGACCCCGTTTCTCTACCCCATCTAAACCCATGAAGAACAAGAGAAGCAGCAGGAAGAAGCTGGTACAGCCTGGCTAGAAGCACTGCTATTCTGCATGTGAGGGGTGTAAATGAGTGCTCACTAGCTCCTTTTTTTTTTTGTTGTTTTTTCTCCTTTGAGAGGAAGGGCATTTGATGGGGTCTTGGAAAAAAAAGAGCTAAGAAGCACCTTGTCATTGCTGATCACATTACTGCAGGAGGTGGGAAAAACGCTGGTGGACTTGAAGCCTGTTATGTCAGAAACTGCTCTTTGGCTGGGAAGTGAAAACAGCCCAAAGCAGATATCAATGGATGTGGGAGCAGAAGAAGAGAAGGCTATATTGTCACTGCATATTATTGGCCATGTTTTTGTAAGTATGTACTTTCATGTTTTTTTAAGTATTCCTACAGACTCTGATTTTCAGGTGGAAACTGTGTCATAGTTTTTTACTGATGGAAAGTAACTGTGGGACAGGGAAGTGTACATAACCCACTATGCATTTTTATTAACATAGAGATGGTCAGATCATGTGGACTTAAACCCCAGTTTCAGTCTTTGTAAGGATACAGGCAATTCTCTGCTTCTTGGCAGAAATCCTTTCTCCCTCTCCAGAAGAATAAGTATTTACTTTGGAAAAGTAAATACTATTTATTAGAAATGCTATTTCAAATAAGAAAGCAAAACTCTCTGTGAGATTTAGCTGGCAGAAAAACCCACGCAAAGTAATGTAAAAAGAATGTAAAGAAAGACTAGCTGTCGGTGGGAGGAATATTCAAAGACAGCAAGGGAAAAGAGAGCTCAGTTCAAAGGAAGTTTGTAATAAATGATTGCCTGAAGTAGATTTAAATGGAAGAAGACAACTTACAGATACCAAAAGAGACTAATACTGAGGACAACATACCTAAGCTGTAGCCATGAGTAGTGGCTAGGTAGGTAAGAACAGTTCCAAACACAGCAGTTATTTTGGGCCAGTCCTTCATTTCTGACAGAAAAGGATTTCCTTAAAAAATGATCCTCAATAACTAGTCTTATTTGTGACACAAGGCAGGAAGTAACATCGTGCTTATCTGGTTCTTCTCACTGTATATTAACATACTGAGAACAGGTATGTTTGAAAAAAAATGTACTCCTTAAGGCACTACTCCACTCTTTCATCTTTCTTTGCACTACCTTGGAAAGCACAGAACCAGCAATACCATTTCTACTGATATTTCAAAATAAAATATAGTTCTCTAAACATCATGGATATTGTTTTTGACAAGATACAGTGACATCTGGTGCAGTGCCACTGGAAGGAATTAGCTTGGTTTGTGGTGGATGGGGTCTCTTTGAAAATGAACAATGAGTATTAAAAAGAAATGAGAAAGGAAGCTGATAGCAAAGGTTGAGGAAAACACAAAGGGTGTATTGGACAGCACTTCTTCTCTGTATGGTGCATTAAGTGCATTACAGTAAAAATGAAGGAAATCTCTTTCCTTCTCTTTAAAGTCCAACGTTATTGAACCTGAAACCTTTAACTGTGAGCAAAGCTGTGGTTTTTCTTTAATACAATTCTGCTATTGATTTCTTCATGCATTTCATTGGAATGATTCTGACAGTTTAAAAAAAAATACATTACCTCGATGAAAGATACAATTTTTCTCATGGAGAAAGGCACTTGAGCAGGTATGTGTGATGTACCAGGCATGTGAATCTTACATGATGCTCTGAAGTACCAAGAAAAAAAAAGTCAAGGAAGTAGAGGAAGAAGGGAGGGAGGGAGGGGGGAGGGAAGGAAGGAAAGGGCATTTCAAAGAAAGCTGATCCAGTTCTTGGTGAGTGAGACTCTGCACACAAAGGTCCCACACTGTACCAGAGAGGATTCATCTTTTGCAAGTGCAATCACCTCTTCTTCCTTCCTACTACTTTCCACTGCCTGAAATCCCTTCTGGTCTAGGCTTCTATCATTTTTCCCTCCCTTCACTTGGCATTTGTTCATTACAACATTGCATTAACCTCCTCTCCACACAACTTGTGTAGTTTTACTTTTGCTAATGGACAATGGTGTATTTTTAACGTACCTTAACATGCATTAAAGCATAATGTCTATTAAGCACAGAAAAGACTAGCTGCTGTTTTACCACCCCATGAGCATTACGGAAAACAGTCTTCCCATTTACACAAATGCTCACTTTAGATATGCTACACCTATGGCATATATTAACAAGGCTCCTCTTTCTCGCAGACAGAAACTACATGAAACCCACAGACTTGAAGGGCAAAACCAATCACTTAGTCCAAACTTGTGCATTATAGACACTATAACTTTTTCCCTGTGTATGTTATTTCAAGCTCAAAAGCCTTTCTTGAACTGCAACACATGCCTAAATTCATAGAATCATAGAATAGTTAGGGTTGGAAAGGACCTTAAGATCATCAGGTTCCAATCCCCCTGCCATGGGCAGGGACACCTCACACTAAACCATGTCACCCAAGGCTCTGTCCAATCAGGCCTTGAACACTGCCAGGGATGGAGCATTCACAACTTCTTTGGGCAACCCATTCCAGTGCCTTCCTCCTTATATCCAATCTAAACTTCCCCTGTTTAAGTTTGAACCCATTACCCCTTGTCCTATCACTACAATCCCTAATGAAGAGTCCCTCCCCAGCATCCCTGTAGGTCCCCTTCAGATACTGGAAGGCTGCTATGAGGTCTCCACGCAGCCTTCTCTTCTCCAGGCTGAACAGCCCCAACTTTCTCAGCCTGTCTTCATATGGGAGGTGCTCCAGTCCCCTGATCATCCTCGTGGCCCTCCTCTGCACTTTCTCCAACAGTGCCATGTTCTTTTTATGTTGAGGACACCAGAACTGCACAGAATACTGCAAGTGAGGTCTCACGAGAGGGGAGTAGAGGAGCAGGATCACCTCCTTTGACCTGCTGGTCATGCTCCTTTTGATGCAGCCCAGAATACAGTTGGCTTTCTGGGTTGTGAGTTCCCACTGCCGGTTCATATTAAGTTTCTCATCCACCAACATCCCCAACTCCTTCTTCACAGGGCTGCTCTGAATAAATCATCTTTTATTTTTCATCTTGAATTGAATTTTGTACAGTGAAGGGCTTTGCTGCCCTTGATAAATTACAACAATGGTTAATTTTCTATACTGTTACATTTCGCACACCATAATGTTACTTTTAGTCTGAATTTGTCTTTAAGCCATTATGAAGAGAAAGATCTATTCAAGCCACTGCAGCAGAAATGTGCCCCAATTTTGGTCTCATTCTGAGGACAAGTTCATCTTAACTAACAGTGCTGCTACCACTCTTTTCTTCCATACTATGCACATCCCCAGCTCACTCGAATCAGTCACTTGTCCTCCCACCATGCTACCAGCTGGCCAGCTGTAGTCATCAAGTAGTCTGGTAGAAGCATGGTGTGATATCAGCAAGACCCAGCTTTGAGAAGACTGTACTGGGGTTTCCTCTTTTGCAAAGTTACCTTCATGAAGATGGCACAGGAAAGGATTCCGAGGAACCTTGGCCAGCCTGTCAATCCTCTTCTGTGGAGAAGCACCAGAAATCCTACATGTCCAAATTCCAGGAACAGTAAACTGACCGTGATGCTCCTAAGAACAAAGTTTGAATATTTTCCTAAGAATATTAAATCAAGTTCTCAATCTCCATGTCTATTCTCAGAAAAAGAGCAACTGTTTGAATGAACGGTGCTCTGCTGGGTCTCTGGAGCAAAAGTTTTCCTTTTGATTCTGAGATGTTCACATACTCTGGTGTCAACGCTCTTTGTAATTATCTTACTAGCAAAAATGTCTTTGACCTGTCCACTATGCATATAAAACATGACCTATGGTCTGTGCAATGGTTGCATGAGGAGAAATTGGAACAAGGCAGCTGCAGAACACACCAGCTAGTCAACTATGTAGACCCAAAGTTGCAACTTCCCTTGCTGAAATACAGAAAGTTAAAAAAAGCCTTTCCATTTTTTTGTGCTGCACAGAAAAGTGTTATACGTTAGGTTATGTGATAAAAGCTCCCACAAAGGAGAACAGAGAGACAATATGAAGTGGGGATCCTGAGTTAATGACTCCCAAGGAACGGACACTCTGTCAAGGTCCCTCTTGGCACAGCCAGCAGCCCTACTGTCCAGGCATGGAGTCCATCACAGCGCTCATCAGGAGCAGCTTTCCATATCCCCTTTCCAACTAAGGGGAGTTGCTGCCTAGGGTTGCGATATATTATGGGATGCAGGGAAAGAGCAGTTTGGGATTATCCAGGAATTACTATAGGATGCTTAGAGCAGGAACCAAAGGTGGAGAAGAAAGGCACCTAGGTGATCTGGGAGGGAACAATGCAGGAAAACAGAGGGGCAAGCAGACTGGACGTATGCATGTAAATAGGGAGCTGGTTATTACACTTGTCTGGCCATACCTTTTGCCTGATCAGCGCAGTCTGTTTTGTTCACCTAATTAAATTCCTTTCTCCTTTCCTGGGTGCAGACTCTGTTTCCTGTGTGTGTTACAGGGTCTGAGTGCAGCAACCAGAGTGGGACCTTTAGACACAGGGGCCCATGTGTCCATGATGGCAGCAGTTGCAGTGAGTGAGGGCGTGCTGGTGAGTGTGAGCACTAGCAGGGACGCTTGTGAATACATGAAGTGGTCTTGGAACCAGGCATGACTGTCTGTCTGTCTGTTTCTAAGGAGGAGACTAGGAGAGTCCCACCAGCTGCAAGAGAGACAGTGGGGTCTGTGGGTCTCTAGGAGTGAGACCCACAGGTATGTATGTGTGTCTCTAAGGGTGAGATCATGGCTGGTGGCAGCTGTGGAACCAGAGCAGTCCCAGCCAGCTTGGCGTGGGCGATGAGTAGAGATAGTCTGGGCCAGCAACTGCATATGCACTCCTGCCTTTGGGCTTATATGTCCAGGTACCAGCAACTGGAAATACTGGGATCCAGAGACCAGTTATGGGGCAGACTGAGTGTCTGAGGCCATCTGCTGGAGGGATTCACCTTGTACATGTTTAAGGTTTACTTAAACTCTGTGCAAGAGGAAAAAGTTACCTTATTCTGGATAGAAATCCAATACTTACAGCTCACAACGAGAAATATGAGGTGTGGCTTAAAGGCATTCCTTGCCTCAAAGCAGCTCAATCCCCTCAGAAGCACACTCCAGTAGAAGTTCTGATTTCAAAAGTTCAGGAGAGCTCTCCAAGAAATGCAAATCAAAATCCCAGCATTTTTCCCTTCTCTGCCATTCTTATTAAACCAACCAATCCAAATCCACTACCTGAAGCATTCCCAATACTAATTATACACCATGTTTGTTTTCAAGACATGATGTTGATTTAGCTATGTGCTCCATAGCCCTTCTTTTGTGAAAAAATAGTAAATAATAATTGCCTTGTCATCTTTCTGGACCATCTGTAATTTTATAGTCTTCCATCTTAATTCAGTTGGAGATGCCTGTCTCTAACCATGTTATACATGAAATCTAGAAGACTAGGTGGACTTTGACATCCAACTGAAGCTTACAAAAGTTAAAGAGAATGAATCCTATCTTTTACTGTCCTAAAAAAAAAAAAAACAACAAAAATTATCTGAATTTGGCTACTATTTGAACACTCCATTAATTTTCATAATTTTGTTGAATTGCATCTGGTCAATTAATCCCTTTAGTTTTTTGAGAGCACTAGAAATTAACACACAATGTGATACATACAAGTTGCTATGGGTTGTATTTACCACATAATTACTATACTGTATGTATAAGTTTACACATTCAGTACAGAAACATGAGCTTTTTTCCATACCCATAATATTAGAAAATACTATAGAAAAAACCAAACACACACACAAATGTAACCCTCTATTCTGCATTATAGAAACCTCATTTTTAGCTAATAATGTAAGATATCCTTGATGGAGATTTAAATAAATGATTAAATTCCCTCTGTCATCCATTTAGACATATATAAAATACTGTGTTAGATCAACAGCGGACAAGTGTTTCTGACTAAATAAGACAAATGCTTAAGCTTTCTGTCAACTCAATATAAGTATTCCTATAGTTGCCAACAATTCATAAATAGACAGACTTCTCTTCAGAGCAGAGGCAGAGGTTTTTTAGTGGGGCCACTGCTCTCATCATTACTGATCCACAGGGATGCCCAATGCAGGGTACCTGGCTCTGAAGTGTGAGCCAGAATGCCTTGGTCAGCACCACAGCTCCCTTCCAAGGCCACAGGCTGAGATGGAAGCCTGCAAGCAGCAACCTAAAGAGTTACAAACAGGCAGAATTCCTTACTATAGGTTTTCACACAGGGCTGAGCTCTCCCAGTGTGAGTTGCACAGGCTTGTTCCTTGAAGAGTCTTTCAAGAGCATGTACAGTTGATAGATCTTCATCTATCTATTGGATAGGTTGATCACCTATCTGCTTGAACTGGGGAAATTAAACTTGGGATTCAAGCTGGGAGACACCATATAAATCTCCAGGTTGAGCAGTCAACTAGAAAAAGGGAGTTCATGATGTCACATTAGACTTCAATGACTCAAATCCTCCTGCGTTCCAGTTTATATGTTCCTATCTGCTCTACTGAATCCTGCCCTTAGTTACATCGAAAATATTGAGTGTATTTGCTCCACAGAAACAAGAGACGGTCACTGACAATCTATAAGGAGTGAGGAGACATTTTGCTGGGTGCAGAAACCCAAACTTATTAAACCCATCATAAAAACAGACATTCATAGTGAAAATATTAACATGAATTGAGAGTGAATGGACACGTCTGGGTGTAGAAGCACCAGAAGGAAAACCAGAAGCAGGGCTGTAAGAATGGCAGCAGTTGATAAGACTGAGGTTCACAGATCTGCAAATTCCCAGCATCCAGACACACAGCTTCCCAGAAAACCCAGATGGAGAAAGCACCAAGACTTTAACAAAGGACAGTCTGCATTACGATTAGATGACAGAAAGATAATGGACAGGACTGGAGTGTTAAGACACAGGGATGAGGAGCTAAAGGAAATAAATCTTAATGACTCACACAAGTGGGTCAGGATGTCTCAAAAGACAACAATCGCTGTCAGTTCCTAAAAGGCACACCTTGGTGACCTCATCTTGCTGACCATGTGCTGAGGGACTGTCCTGGTTTGAGCAGTAGCAGTCATTTTTCTCCATGTTGGTAGCTGGTGCAGTGCTGTGTTTTGACTTTTGGGCTGAGAACAGCTGCTGATAGCAAGCATGTTTTGAGTTACTGCTTGGGTGTTTTTTTGTTCAAGGCCTTTTCTGAGCTCATGCTCTGCCAGGGAGGAGGGGAGGCCGGAAGGAAGTAGAGACAGGACACCTGACCCAGGCTAGCCAAAGAGGTATTCCATACCATGGCACGTCATACCCAGGAGGTAACCGGGAGAGACCCGGAAGGGCTGGAGCTCTGGGGGGATGGAGGAGGTATCGGTCGGTGCTCAGTCGGGCAGGGTGGTGTGAGTTATGGGTCGGTAGCTGGTGAGTTGTTGTATTCTCTTCACTTGTTATTGGCTTTATCATTACTATTTGTAGTAGTAATGGCAGTAGTGATTTGTGTTGTGCCTTAGCTATTAAACTGTGCTTATCTCAATCCATGGGGCTACATTCTTTGGATTCTCCTTCCTAACTCTCCGGTAGTTGGGGGAGCAAGGGGGGGGAGTGAGTAACGAGCTGTGCGGACTTGGTTTAAACCACGACAGGGACCCAGAAGACAGAGGAGAAGGTAACTGGCATTCCTCATTCTCTGCCCTGGCCAGTCCCTCTGGACACACAGCTCATTAATTATGAATAGGGAAGTGTAAGTAGAATTAGTGATTTTTAATATATAAGAAAAATGCCTCACATTGAGCTTTGCTACAGTATTCCCTGGATTCTGGGCACATGAGCACAACCTTTAGATCAGACTCCCATGGAGTCCTCTCTTCCATGAAGGCTCTGAAAACTTTAAAGGTCCATTAGTTCCCTTGCCTCTGCACTTCACCCCACAGCCAAGTTAAATGTTGAAACAAGGGATGAAACTATTCACAAAACTAGTCTGTCTCATGAGGTGAAGCAGATATCTCATGGAGGCATAAACCACAGAAATTATTCTTAACTGACAAATAGGCAGCTATCAAGTCTCTTGTTTTGGAGTTAAGTTCTGAGAATCTGGTAGTTATTCAGAGTATCCACTGTACATCTACCAGCTGTTGTTAATGATTTAGTGGTACTGGATGCTTTATACTTGGGTCATCAAGGACTGACCCCCTGCAAGCTTTAACTCAGTCACCATCACCCTAATGGAAACGAAGCACTGGGGCTGTAGGTAGTGACTGCCATTGCTCTCTAGCTGTTTACAAGCATTACATTCACAATTCCTCCTCTTCAGTTCCCCATAAGCAAGTTAAGTGCATTTGTGTACCTAGGCTGTATTTCAGCTGAAAAGTGCTACATGCACAGGCTAATGGGAAAATAGTCCCTGAGCCTTCAAGTGTATTACCTGTGGTAAATTAATCATTTAATATAAGCATACATTTATGTAATGTTTGCCTAAGAGTTGCTCTGAAATTTTCTTTGAATAATACACAATTAGATTTAAATGTTTTCCTCAGTTTTCCTTTCATGAGCATATTTTCCAAATATTCTCCAGTAATTCATTCCGTAGCTGCATTTCAACTGGTTTGTAAAATTTTACTAACTCACAAAGATGTAATTTGCATAGAAATGAAATACAGACAAAAATGCTGAAGAAAAGAGAAGGAGATTTAAACTAAGTATAGCATCACAAACAATTTCTTTCATAGGTGCTTTCCAGTGCAGTTGGAAACAGTCATTTAAAAGAATACTATCAAAGAACATGCTGTACCAAGAAATGGTATATTATAAACTCAATTCAAACAGCCACATCTAAATTCCACATTCATATGGATTGAATGATTGACTGATTATTACTGGCATTTATTTCACAGAAAGAGGGCAGCTTAATAAAAGTGTATTATTCAGTCAGTGGTGTGGTATGATGGATAAAGAGGTGAAAATCACAAACATTTAAATCCAACAAAAGGAAGAAGGCAAGGAAAACAGTGAAAAAGAGGGATGAGAATTCATCACTATGTGATCATCTTTTAGGCTAGCCTACTGATGGTCTACTCCAGCAAACAGACTCAGAAAATAGAATCACAGCTTGACTTTACAGTCCAAATAAGATACCACACCAGTCCTTGAAGAATCAAGCTTTTTAGAAGTATCAGGTTTTTCAATATGTACTTCAAGATTTAAAAAGCAGCACATGGAAAACTGAACCTGGCAAAGAACTTCCAAATTACTCTTGGGAAAGAAGAATGAACTGCTCATTCTTTTTCTTTTTGCCTATTGTATATCTGTCTTTGTTGATTTAATCTTGCATGGGCTTCCTAAAAGCAAATAAAATTAGAATAAACATTTGTCTTGCATGTCTGAGAGCTGATGTGCACATAGGGTATTGAATCACATAAGTCAAGGGCAGCCTTCAAACAGAGCTTTAAAATTACTTTTCTCCACATGGCAAATTCTCTGGGTCACTTAATGAGTGAATCCAGAACCTGAGCTGTGTTCCTCCAGGTGTCTCAGACCACCATTGCTGGTTGGTGGTCCTGGAGATTCACAGTCTTTCACCCATGAGTTCATGTCACCTGGTGTTCACAGAAGAAGTGGCCAACAGCCACAGCCGCTCTTTCTTGCAGCGGGAGAGTTGAAGCACTTGGCAACCACACTTTACATCAACCTCTCCTTTCCCATGAGTTCAGCAGCAACCTACGTGCTGAAATTCAAGCAAGCCCTTGCAAAGATCTGTCACCACTCTTCTGCTTTTACCTGTCCCCCTGCCTGTGTCTCTGTGAGGCCCAGAACTGAAGCACACCAAACAATGAGGGACAAGGTTTGCAAATAAGACCCCTCCAAGCCACTCTGTACGAGCCTGTTAGAAACACAAACAGTACTGTTTCACACCAGCCAGTTTCAGGAGTTTCTTCCTAGGGGTTTGCTATCCTGACATATTTGTGCATTTGAGATTCCTCCTGCTCTAAAGAAAAAAAAATAATTGAAAAGATTTATCAGAAGTCAGTCACAGGGGTAGACAGGAGACAGAAAGCAGCTTGCTGACTTTAAAATATATGCTAGGAAGACCTTAGCATGAGGAAATACAAGATTTGTGCCATAAGTACCTAGAGTTCCATAACACACCAAGGAAGAGACTTAGCTCAATTGCTGAGAAACATTTTGGTATGGAATCCATCACACACTGCTTTAACCTAATCTGACTTTAAAATACAAACAACCTAATTCTATCTAGAACAAAAATGTATTAAATTTTTATTTTGAACAGAATTCGTTTATTTTTAACCTAAGGTTTCCAGATGCAAAGAAATCCTCTCACACACAAGGCAGTTTCTGAACAGCAAGAATGGATCTCTTCCCAGATCTCAAATTATACCTAAACTATGCTGACAGTTCATAGCAATTGAATAACCTACAAAATGCAGTTCATATAAGTCCAGGAGTTTGCACAGTTCTCAGAATTTTTCTTAAAGAGGGATGGAGAAGATTTACTTTCTGCTTGCTCCAGTGCTTTCTCACACAACACTCACAAAAGGAGGTTTGGAGAACTGTTTACCTGAACAATACTTTATAAATCCTTCCTAAAAATGGTGTCTTGTTAGTGTAAAATTCACTTTCTACTTGAGACATGTTTTAATGTCAAAATAAAAAGAGATGCTAGAGTTATGTGAGTAAAAGGCAGTATTCATCTTTGTATTTCCGGTTTCCTCAATCTTTAGTTTTGAAAAATATACTACCATAATAAAAGTTTGTAGTAAAAAAAAACCAAAACAAAACAAAAAAACCCCCCACAACACTTTGCAGGACATTCCTCATGGTGAAAGAATGGAGCTGGGAGAGATGAGGATTGGAAGAAACCGATAAAACTGGCAAACTCCATTGCTCAGGTTTAGACTTTTAACATTAACAGTCCACAGTGCTAAAAAAGATTGTTTTGTATATACTTTTGTAAAAAACAACCTAGCAAAGAAGTCCTGAAATGTATTGCCAGCTATGTGAGTATTTAAGATCGTCATTTCTTTCAACATTTTCTGGATACAGGACAAATACTGGGAGTTAGCAACAAATTTCCATTATGCTTTTTTTTCTGTCAGCCTTTGCACTAGAACAAGACGCTGGATCAGATGAACTTTTAAGGTCCCTTCCAACTCAGGCTATTCTATAACTCTATTAAATGGTCATTGCATACTGATTTCTTTTGCTTAATGAATATTGATTTGTAAATCATTGCCTTCTATAAGTCTCCTTTCAGATGAAAATGAAAATTTAGTGCCCATTTGGTCCTTACTGGCCTAGCAGTTGTATACCTTATCCACCCACTCTCCCCCTGCAGAGGGATAGTGCTCAAACTAGGTTTATTCTTCTGATTACATTCACTATCAGTTACAACCATGATAATCTTTTACATTTGCGTTTAATGATAGAAAGTGGCGCAATCATGTTTGCTCTTCATTCAGGAGGAACATAAGACGTTCTGTCTTCAAACAGATGGACCTGAAACAAAACCAGAGAAAGCAAGGTTTGAGCAGAAGCTGGCCCATGCAGCCTTACTGGGAGAATGATGTAGCAACTGCTCTAGATAAAGCACTGACTGACTCTGCACAAGATCCAAAAGGAAAGTTCTTATAAACTGTATTAGTCCATCTACCTTCATTGCCCCCTGTAGCTCACCACACTCATACAACAGACTCCTTTTGCAAGCAAAGCTACAGAAACTGTAGTGTTATTGTAGGACTTGAAGAAATCATAAGTCGATTTGTTTCCACATACCCAGAAGTACAGCATCTTCTTGGTCATTTAGATTCACAGCAGTAACTTGAGACAAAAAGGCACAGGTAAGGCATATTCCATACAATGCAGGTAAATGGAAGCACATCCTGAATGCATTTTTACTTAATATAAGTTTTTAAGTCATGTGTAGCTTGATATTATTCAGAATCTCCAAAAGTAGCATGCAATGTTTATGTTTCTCTCAGTGCTTCTTTCTTTATAGCATAACATCAGGACTTCACCATATCCAATGTTATGTGAGTAAAAACAAAGACAGGAAGAAATCTGGCAGCTTCAGAATATTAAGTCCCTATCAATGCATATAGATTTTCAGATAACATTGTAAGAAATTATATTTTATTTTCTAATAGTGGCCCACTGCAAAAAAAAGTAATTTAACATGACATTTAATATAACTTTAACACTATTCAACTCTAGGAATTGAAAGCCACATCAGAAATAGATACATCAGGAATCATAGGACAGCAATACTTTAGAAACAGGAAACACCAGATGTACCTGAGGCTTTCACATACCAGCTGCCAACACATAAACTCCTTCAGGAAACAGTCAACTAATGACAAAGCTGTGCCAGAGAGGCTGGAGGACACCCAGAAGAACAGACAGAAAGACTTGTCACTCTCAACATTTGTCCTTACGCTACAGGACAGAGTGGAAGAAGCTAGTTTCCGCTCCTGAGCAACATTACTGGCCATCACCATCATCCTGAGTAGGGATAAGCAAGCAGCAAGCACATTGCTAGCAGGTAAGGCAAGAGCACTTTTCTTTGAGCTACTGTTCTTTCTTTGGCTTTTGGAACAAATGAGCAGGAAAGAGGGTGAAATAGCTCAACTTGTTTTAAAACACTGAGAAATTTAATAAAGATAAACAAAGCTTTCTAAAAGAGGAAAAGCAATAGATCAGAAGTAGGCACAGCTTTAACATAAGTATTATAGTCAAACTGGAGGCCCTATGCTTGTGCATATGGAGGCAAGGCCTGTTGCTCATGGCCTAGGAATCAGACCTTGAGGAGTATTTGATATACTTTGGCAACTTGTCTTCCTTAAAATTGTTTCAGCTCTTATTGAGGCCTTGACAATATTGCCAGTTACGAACATCTGACTTAGCAGGTCTTTAAGATCTGTTTCTCTCTGAATAAAGACAGATCCTGAGAAATTATGAGCAGACTTCTCTGCCCACCCAAACCATCAGGAAAAAAACAGAGCAAAAGCCGTTTCCAGACATGAGACTAATGCATCCTGTTTGACAAAGGAAGAAGCACCAGCTACAGATGCCTGAGAGAATGGATATTGCCGTATATTAAATGGTCCAATTTTAAACATGAGATCCCCTGCATAGCTATGGGTCTCTTCTCTCTCCTACCCACCCACCTTTCTAGAGAGCCAAGTTTGGCATGTTCCACACTGAGGGTTTCTCTCTGCCATCCATTCTATAACACTCCACACCTGGGCTGCCCTTTAATTGATAATGTAATTATCAGCATAGTCATATTACTTCACACTAAGCATTTTCAGCCGTTTATCACAATGTTGATCTTTATTTTAAATATAAATCAGGCAATCATTTGTGTCTTTTATGTTCTTTGTATTTATTCAAGAATATTTAACTGTAGACAAAAGGTGACTTATTCATTATTCATCCTGAACAAGGCAAGTATGGCAATTTGAAAAGCCTGACATTTGAGCTTTTTGCCAACACTAGCAAAATTATATCCTTCCCATTGTAAATCAATGAAGTAGAATCATTGTGCACAAAAGAATTAAATTGCCTTGTCACTTTAATAAGGCCACCTTATATACAACCTTCAGCCAATGCCATTGTGCAGAAAAAGGGTGCATCCTTTGCCTCAGCTGCCTCAGATCTCAGTAGGCTTTCCAATTAAATGAACATCCTCTTAGTCTTTCACTCCACTCCACTCTTTCTGTTTTTTGAGAGGCAATGTCAGAATGTCATAGGCATAACTTGATATCAGTGGCATGCACGCATCAATGTGAATTAACTTCCTCCAACTCCTGCTTTCTTTTGGCAGCCTTTTTAACTTGTTTGTCAATTCCAAAATGATAGAACTCCAAGAAAGGGGATTTTTTTTTCATTATTGTTTACTGGGCTTGATAAAAGCTGCAAATAGCTATCTGCAAAACAAGAAAACTAGACAAATGTGAGAATCCTTTGCTGGCAAGGCAGATAATGTAAAACGACAAAGAAACAACATGTCCAATCAAGCGGAACACAAGTGGCATACGCCAGAAAGAGAGCAACTTTCTGTGTTCTCACTTCACAGGCTAGGACCCTATTATTACAATCAGACCTGATTTTTCCCACCTAACAAACACCCATTGGATGCTCTGAGAGTAGAAACCTTTAACCAGCTATTTTCAGGCATTTCAATGACCATCCAGAACAGCTATTTCATAATTCAATAACAGAAGGCTCTCTGTAATAGTCATGTGCTTGCCCCTTCTTTTCAGGCATAGCATGCAGAGGTTGAAAGAGCAATTTCAGCCTGGATTTTTTTCAGAATCAGAGAAACAAAAATAATGAAACAAAGCTGGGTACACCAGCAGCCAAAACACAGCATTATGAGGGATTCTTGGTATTTCAAAGCATCCTCAAAAGTCTGAAGCTTTACAATTATTTTGGAGTCTCAATATTTTGTCCTGTTTTGATAGTTAACTGAAAGGTAAAGAAAAAAACCATGTAAGTATACAGAAACGGCAACAATATTCTTGATGTCGTTAACATTTTGTGTTTAGTTAGAAAATGTTAATAACAACTGACCTTTTTCTGAAGGATATTTTAAGGAGACCAGGCAATTTTCTGTAATGTGGTTACCATAGTGATTGGCCCTCTAAAAAGACCAGGAAAAAAAAGAAAAAGAAAAAGATGTACATCTGTAATCAACCAGCCACTGCAACAACAAATGGTCTGATAAAGCAACACTTTGAGTTTAATTCCAAGCCGGAAAGATATTGGCTTTTGAAGTTAAGTATAAAAGAAACTATTTATGGGTGGAAAATAGGTCCTCTAGTAACTATTACAGAACATTCATGATGACTCAGAAGGGATTTTCCTTGAAAAATACATTAGTGCACAATAGATCAATTTTGTTCTTAGAAACTACTTCATCATCTGTACTGTACTGAGTCATTCAGAAGAAGAGCTAAGCAAGCACCTGGGAATGGCAAATAGGAACTTCTGCCTCCCCCACTCACTGTCTCTTGCCTTTCCTGGAAAATATGCAGTTAAAAGAAGTGCTATAGCTTTAAACATTTTTGCAACTAGACTTAAAACTAGCACCACAAATGTTTTAGCCTGCCTGTCTAGGTAAGGTTGATCTATTTAAGGACAGGAACTTCCAAACACCCATTACAGAACATTAAATTTCACAGAACATGCAATTTCACATTTAAATCCAAAATTAGAGTTTTATCACTTCAACCACTTTCTTAATTCTCTTCACTGCTGCCTGACTCTTGACAAAGATCATGGACCACATTTTCCATTTTCCACACTAAAGTTACCTGGAAGCCTAATGTGGCAAGCCTGCCCTTACTCAGAGAAGTCCTGCTGTGGTAAGATGCTGCTGCTGAAACCATGTAATGTCTAGAACCAGACAACCCTCCCTTTGTAACCTTCCAGGCCTGGGACATGTCTAACAAACCCCAGCATAGCACTGCTGACTATTAGGTGTGTCATGGTTTAAGGTGACTTTTTGTTTTGTTTTAAAGCATCTTTAGCCAAATCATGAAACCTTCCTCTAATTGTTAACAACACAGCACAGGATAATAAACACAGCATAGCAACCCACCTTCATGGACAGGCGTTGAGCTAGCTCTCAGCTGGGACATCCCAGAGCAAGGGAATAAGAACAAGGCTCACCTTAAGAAATCAACTCAACTCTTCCCTATATTTAGTTGTGAGCATTTCTCGGCATACTCGCTGGTCTCGGTCTCCTCCTGACACACATTATCCCAGAGGCATGTTCTTTTCTCTTG
The DNA here is from genome assembly GCF_012275295.1 of Melopsittacus undulatus. Lineage (NCBI taxonomy): Eukaryota > Metazoa > Chordata > Aves > Psittaciformes > Psittaculidae > Melopsittacus > Melopsittacus undulatus. The sequence goes on along the minus strand of NC_047528.1, from coordinate 59,221,321 downwards.
GTCTGGAACACCTGGAAGTGCCATGCCCAAATCTCTGCTGGCCAACTCCAGCTTCTTTTATAACCAAGGCAGACAGCCACGTACATGGAACAATTTACCTGACTAAAATCAGTCTGAGATTCAGTTAGGTTATAAATCTTCCCTGCACACCAGGTTAACTAGACTGCTGTCTACAGTGCTTTTGCCCTCCTTGGTCAGGTGGATCATCTCTCTTACTAGCAGTTATTGATCCTCAAGTAGGTCTCATTGTCATTAAAAAAAAACCCCAAATTTCTGTTGTATGTACCAGCTGCAGAACTGGAAGATTTCAGAACTGCAAGATTTACAAAGGCAGAGAAAATTGGGACTGTTCAGCCTGGAGAGGAGAAGCTGCATGGAGAGACCTCATGGCAGCCTTCCAGTATCTGAAGGGGGCCTTCGAGAATGCTGAGGAGAGACTCTTCATTAGAGACTGTAGTGGTAGGAGAGGGGGTAATGGGTTTAACCTTAAGCAGGTGATGTTCAGGTTAGATAAAAGGAAGAAGTTATTTATTGTGAGGGGAGGGTGAGGCACTGGAACAGGCTGCCAAAGAAGTGGTGAATGCTCCATCCCTGGCAGTGTTCAAGACCATGTTGGAGAGAGCCTTGAGAGACATGGTCTAGTGTGAGGTGTCCCTGCCCATGGCAGGGGAGCTGGAATTTGATGGTCCTTTCCAACCCAAACCATTCTATAATGCAGAAATGGCTAGATCTGAGCTGATTCCTCTTTTGAAGGGAACAAGGACCAGCATAATCTGTCTTTCAGACTTGTTGCTAGAAAAGCCCTCCTTTTCTGGATGCTCTCTATGTTAGGAAAAAATTCCTTTCCATACTACTGCTGATTCCACCCTTACCATCTTGAAGTGGCCTGGTTAGATTGTCTAGATAACAAATTGCATCATCCAGATGTGATGTCACTCTACAGAAAAGCATTCTGGGCAAACAGATACTGGGCAACATTTAGTTTAGGAACACAAGAAATTGAAAAAAAAAAAAATTCTAGTTCTAATAAATATTTGTGGCTTTGGACATATTAAAAAAAAGTCTCTCTATTGATATATCAACCCAAGTTCAAGGACCATGAGTTTCCTAAATAAATAAAACAATGAAACTTTGAAATTCATTAGGCAGGCAAGCAGTGTGATTGACATGTCAGCTCATTAATACAAGTCAGTGTTTTAACAGCAATCACATTATTTTCTTTTCCACCTATCATTTAACTGACTTCAAAACCAACAAATTATTTGGATAAATGTTCAAAGTCTATATATATTATTTATAGCAGGCATATATATTATTTAATCAGGCATTAATGACCAGTTTACAATGAGAGTGTATCATGCTGCCAATGTTGGCATATTAGTTTGACTTTGATACTACTCTAAGTTTTTCTGGATAATTTGATTATTACAACGTTGAAATACATTTGATGAATGCATATAACTGGAAAGACAGCTAAGATCTGCCTCTGTGAAATGAATATTGATTATGAATTTATGATTGACCACAAAACAAGTCCCGGTAATATTTTTTTAATTCCTGCAGAAACACTTTTCCCCAAAATACCACGGTTTGCATTTTCCATGGGAGCTCTTCAAAGACAGGCATTGCAAGCAACATTTTATAGGTATTATTGGGCAGAACCTAAAAGGAAGAAGACTTTCAAAAGTAAAATTTCTGTCTGTAAGGACAAAGCTGAAACCAATCAATGCAGATGGATTAGCATCCTTAGAGTTCTACTGAAGGGGCAAGAAACCTTTTCTAAAAATGCTTGAATTTACAACATTTACATCTTACCATGCATTCATCCTGTAATAACTCTATCCAACCTTCAATTCTCCCACTCACTGCATGAGCATCAGTATTTTGCAGTATCCAAGAGCTTATTTTTAGGTCAGTATCAACCATCATCTGTTGTTCCACCTTCACAGTCTCTCCACCACTACTCCAGGCCAACTGTGAGCAGACAACACAGTCCTGAGGTCAGACTCATGCAGCCAGCCCTTCACAACACATTAGCTTCTCTTAGCATTGCTCTAACTGCAGCCACCTCAGAGGAAACAATCAGGGGAGATTCAGTCCCAGACCAAAATGGGTAAGTACAGATGTCCATGCGTGATGCACCCTTGCAGCCAACTGAGATCTAGTCAATACAGTCCTAACTACTTACCCTAAAGTAGTTGCCAAAGTATGGGTAATGGATTGAGGCCCAAAGTGGAGCTTAGGCAGCACTGAACTGACTTCATAGCAACATTGTTAGGGATGGGTCTGGGAGGTCTGTGTTAAGGGATACAAAGAGTCTGAGTAACTTGTTCACCCAGAGAAACATAGTGCTATTTGAGGCATGTCTGAAGCATCTGTACAGAGCAGCAGAGAGAACATGACTTGCAGAAGACTGATTTCCTTCTGCCTGATTTTGAACTGGGGGTCAGCAAGGATGTGGGGGCATCTGAGTTAAGCCTTGTGTTGGTTATGCCCCACTGATTAGACTGGGAACTTGGACAACAAGCTTACGTAGTGAAATCTGTTTGAACATGGAGCAAGCCTTGTCTTTGAGCTCGGGAGGTGCAGCGTGCAGAAACAAGATGGCATGGAAGCAAGGAAGGGACAAGTGACATGCTAATATTTAGGGAGACAGCGTGACATCAATTCCTGCTTTATAGCAACAGCAGACTTACAGACAAGGGACTGGCTTAAGGAGAAAAGTCTGGGGTCACAGACAGTAAAAGTTACAACTGTTGGCAGTCAAAATTATGTTCAAGGCAAGAACAGTACTGGGGCCCCAGAAACAGCAGAGCTACTTTTCTAGGAGGAGTCTGGTCTCTGAAGCAGGCTCTTAAACCTAATCACTCTTCAACACCCTTGTCAGGGATGAAGAGTCATCTCACATGAAAATTATTTACAAGTCAGAAATGTAAAGAGTTTCTGCAGTGGTTCATAGAATGAAAAGAAAATACACAGGAAAAAGATACACCTTGAACTCCTAATATTTGTAAAGTATACGGTGCACAATAAGTAGGAAAATTGAAAATGAGAGCATGAACAAAAAGGAAGATAAAAGCAGCCCTTTTATGACATCAGTTTACAGGGTTTTAATTTAGCCTGTGTCTGTCAAATAAGGAGGAAAAAAAATTCTATTTGCCTCCAATGCTCACCAAAAAAAAAGTCAGAATGAGAGCCTTTTGTTATTTTTTACTAAGGTGTCATTAATTATTATTGCAGATTTTTAGGCTTATTAAAAAAAAAAAAAAAGACAAAAAGATAATTCCTGAAAGAAGTCAGGAGCTTTTTGTTCATTTGTGTTGCAAAAGGAAAATGAGGAGGCAGGAAGAACGTTTAGGAGATGAGAAGACTGCCAGCACAGGGCACAGCATGAGGGATGGCACCAAAAAATTCACCCTCCCCCAGACCCACATCTGAGTGTGCAAGAACCACAAAATCCCACTTCAGAATAAGACCGTGTGCTGGTTTTGGCTGGAATAGAGTTACTATTCTTCATAGTGGCTAACATGGGGCTATGTTTCCTATTTGTGCAGGAAACAGTGTTGATAACACAGAGATGTTTAAGCTCTTGCTGAGCAGTGATTGCAGAGTCAAGACCTTTTTTACAACTTGTACCACCCCATCAGTGAGCAGGCTGGGGGTGCACAAGAGGTTCAGATAGGGGACAGCCAGGACAGCTGATCCCAAGTGACCAGAGGGGTATCCCAGACCATGTGGCATCATGCTCAGCATATACAGCTGGGGAAAGAAGAAGGAATGGGGGGATGTTCAGGCTGATGGTGTCTGTCTTCCCAAGTCACTGTTATGTATGGGTGAAACCCTGCCTGCTGATGGGAAACGGTGAATTCCTTGTTTTGTTTTGCTTGTGTGCATGGCTTTTGCTTTACCTATTAAACTGTCTCTATCTCAACCCAGGAGTTTTCTCACTTTTACTCTTTTGATTCTCTCCCTCATCCCACCAGGGAGGGGAGTGAGCAAGTGGTTGTGTGGGACTGAGCTGCTGGCTAGGGTTAAACCATGACAGAGTAGAATCATAGATAAGTTTGGAAAGGACCTTAAGATCATCAAGTTCCAACCCCCTGCCGCAGGCAGGGACACCTCACACTAAACTGTATCACTCAAGACTCCATCCAACCTGGCCTTGAACACTGCCAGGGATGGAGCATTCACAACTTCTTTGGGCAACCCATTCCAGTGCCTCACCACCATCACAGGAAAGAATTTATTCCTTATATCTAACCTAAAATTCCTCTGTTTCAACCAGTTACCCCTTATCCTACCACTACAGTTCCTAATGAAGAGTCCCTCTCCAACATCCTTATAGGTCCCCTTCAGATACTGGAAGGCTGCTATGAGGTCTCCACGCAGCCTTCTCTTCTCCAGGCTGAACAGCTCCAACTTTCTCAGCTTCATACAAGAGGTGCTCCAGTCCCCTGATCATCCTCGTGGCCCTCCTCTGGACTTGTTCCAACAGTTCCATGTCCTTTTTATGTTGAGGACACCAGAACTGCACACAATACTCCAGGTGAGGTCTCACGAGAGCAGAGTAGAGGGGCAGGATCACCTCCTTTGACCTGCTGGTCATGCTCCTTTTGATGCAGCCCAGGATACGGTTGGCTTTCTGGGCTGCACACTAACTGAAGCTGGCTCATGTTCATTTTCTCATCAACCAACACCCCCAAGTCCTTCTCCTCAGGGCTGCTCTGAATCCCTTCTCTGCCCAAACTGTAGCTGTGCCTGGGATTTCTCCGACCCAGGTGTAGGACCTTGCACTTGGCATGGTTAAACTTCATGAGGTTGGCATCAGCCCACCTCACAAGTGTGTCAAGGTCCCTCTGGATGGCATTCCTTCCCTCCAGCATATCAACCGAACCACACAGCTTGGTGTCATCAGCAAACATGCTGAAGGGCGCATTCAATCCCACTGTCCATGTCACCAACAAAGATGTTAAACAAGACCGGTCCCAACACCGATCCCTGAAGTAACCACTTGTTACTGGTCTCCAGCCGGACATTGAGCCACTGACCACAACTCTTTGAGTGCGACCATCCAGCCAGTTCTTTATCCACCGAGTGGTCCATCTATCAAATGATGTCTCTCCAATTTAGAGAAGAGGATGTTGTGTGGGACAGTGTCGAACGCTTTGTACAAGTCCATGTAGATGACGTCAACTGCTTCACCCCTGTCCCTCAGTTCCATAGCTCCATCATAGAAGGCCACCAAATTGATCAGGCAGGATTTCCCCCTAGTGAAGCCATCACCTTGTTGTTTTTCATGTGCCCTAGCATGCCTTCCAGGAGAATCTGCTCCAAGATTTTGCCAGGCACAGAGGTGAGACTGACTGGTCTGTAATTCCCTGGGTCATCCATTTTCCCCTTCTTGAAAATGAAGTTCCACTAATCAGAAGAGTAATGGGAGCCCAGCACGGGGCTCAGCTCGTCCCCTAAAGCAGACATCAGATGGCTGTGTGTATCTCCAGGCTCCACAGACTGTATTGACTTGTGATCAGGAGAGGCATACATCTAGCTAGAACATCTAGCATATACAAAGGTGCCTGTGTTTAGGTGTTTTAATTGTAGCTGAACTGCACAGTCAGGGCAGGATCTGTCTGCCTAAGCAGCTCAGGCCCATCCAAGAAGACACAAATAGTTTCTCTCAAACCCTCCCTTTGGTGGGATGAAGTTATAATCAGCCTGTCGTCTTTTCCCACAGCTGAAAGGAGTTAGTTGCATGAAATCACCACCCAAGCTTATAGGACAGGAGACTCAAAATGGCTTTGTTGCGGCTCACCACACAGGTAATTCTATTCTGTATTCCCTGGGCAGGCAGCACAGATGTTTCCGGGGATAAAATAAAGAAAAAAGTAGTTCAATAACTGTGAAAGCCCCTATAAACTTGAAATCAAGTTATATATGGTATTAATTCAATTCAAACTCAATAAAATTATGTTTCCTTTATAGAGTAAGAGCACTTACCTGCTGTACTGTCCTGGTTTTGGCTGGGATAGAGTTAATTTTGCTCCTAGTAGCTGGTACAGTACTATGTTCTGGCTTCAGTCTGGGAATAGTGCTGGTAACACATCAAGATGGCTGAGGGAACTGGAGTTGTTTAGTCCAGAGGAGGCTCAGTGGGGACCTTATCACTGTCTACAACTACCTGAAAAGAGGATGGAGTGAGGTAGGGGTTGGTTTCTTCTCCCAGGTAACAAGTGACAGGACAAGACATAACAATCTCAAGCTGTGCTAGGGAGGTTTAGACTGGGTATTAGGAAAAATTTCTTCACTGAGAGGGTGCTCAGGCATTGGAACAGGCTGCCCAGGGAAGTGGTGGAATCACCATCCCTGGAAGTGTTCAAAAACCTTGCAGATGAGGCCCTCAGTGACATGGATTAGTGGTGGACTTCACAGTGCTGGGGTAATGGTTGGACTTGATGATCTTAAAGGTCTTTTCCAACCTAGTTTATTCTATGATTCTATGATGTTTCAGTTGTTGTTAAGTAGCACTTACTCCAATCAATGACTTTTCTGTCTCATGCTCTGCCAGTAAGGAGGGGCACAGGAAGACAGGAGAAAACAGAGACAGGACACCTGACCCAAATTAGCCAAAGGGGTATTCCATACCACAGCACGTCATGCCCAGTATAGAAACTGGGGGGAGTTTGCTGGGAGCTGCCAATCCCTGCTCAAGCTTGGCCTGGGTATCAGTCAGCAGGTGGTGACCAATTGTAATGTGCATCAGTTGCCTTTCTTGGGTTTTATTCCTTTCTCTTATTTCTCTAATATTACTATTGTTGTTGTTATCCTTTATTTCAGCTATTAAACTGTTCTTACCTCAACCCACAGGTTTTACCTTTTTCCAGTTCCCCTCCCTGTCCATGTGGAGGGAGGGTGAATGAGTGGTCACTTGGTACTTCGTTGCTGGCAGCAGTTAAACCACAACATGTTCATAAATAGAATGCAGATGACCAGGACAAGCATTATCAGGCTGGTGAGCACTTTCATGTACTCTGAAAACCAATTACACTTTGTCATCTCCAGCTCCTTAATGTTATTTCTTCCTCCTCCTTTTAAATAATGAAGGCAACAGACTGAAGATTACATGCAGGAGTGGCACAGCCAGCATACATTTAGTGACATTATTAATATTAGGTATAACAGGAACAGCATTTATCTTCAAAAATGTGCCTCTTTTCACAAGTTAGAGACATTTGTAGGGTACCATTGGAACAGATATGAGTAGTTTAGACCCTTAGCTGAGACTTTCTTTTAGTTTTCCTTAAATGAAAAGTTTGTTTTCCACCTCTGACTTGCAACAGAGGAATTGTCTTAAGCAGACAATCAAGAAGTGACTAATTCCTGTGAGATATACACAGAAACAAACATGCAGAAAAATCATGCTTTCAGCTCTTACAAGATTTTTAAATTTTTCCTGCAATCTGAAAGATAATTCTACCTTTCAAATCCTCCACAAAATCATACTTTCTAGTGTTGCTTATTGAGGAAAAACACTGGCAAGGTCACAAAGGCACCTTGAAGCACATTTCGTTTACTACAACGGAATTAAGTCCTTGATTATCTTTGTGCTGGCATTTAAATAAAATATGGAGCATTTCAATGTTCTGTGTCTACTTACACAGCCAAGGCAAAGGGTTATGGGATTCCTATCCTGTTTTACAGACCCACTTGCATCAGGACAAGGAAGATTCAAACCCTGTGTCTCCACCAGCCAGCAAATTCCCCAGTTGCTGGGTTAGCACACAGTAAGAGAGAAAAGGACCACTGCATCCTTCCTGCACAGACAGCACCTGCACTTCTCTGCAAACCCACCCTGAAACACTGCAGTGTTTAATTATGGGGTCATTTGAATCAAGCATTACAAAATGTCATGTATTTTTTCCTCTTTTGGCCAAAGCTATTCACCCAATTCAATCAGGACGTGAAACTGAGCAGCCTCAATAGATTCATGTGAAGAACAATACCCTTTTCTGTGCACAATATTTCTTTCAGCAAAGCCTCATACTGAGTCCAAGCTCAAGGTGCCCAATGCCAGACGAAGCAATACCACATACCATCTCTGCTCTCAGCGTGAACATGCTACATTGACAATGAGTAAATGAAAATAAATGGCAAAATGAAGAGAAGTAAATCCTATACAATATGAAATAACCCCGTTGTCAGAAAAGGAGACTGAAGCATATAAATATGTGTGTATTTTTCACATGTTTCACAAAGAGAAAGGAATTAGGGGAAGAAAAAATAAAATATAAGGGTCAGGTTGGGGGCAGGAAGCTTATAGTCCTGTAATCTGAAGATGAAAATATGACTGTGCAGTTCACTTTGTCTGCTGTTACTTGACTACCCTAAGCTGTATATGAGAAACATTTTTCTCCACTTTGGAATTACGATCTGCTTAACAAAGATGAGTTCCACACTTGCACGGCCCTTCAGGCTAAAGAGTCAGTAATTTTACCCTTTTTGAGTTTCGTATTATCCCATTACCCACTCCCACACAGATACCGTCTTCATTTTAGTATATATATTTAAAATCTTTTCGTATCTATTCCATTACCCCATTATTTTTATTCTTTGTTATTATTTATCCAAGCTTCTCACACTTATCTGGTTTACCTTTCTCCTCTTCAGTCAGCCCAGGTAGCCTTTTTATATGAAAACTACGTACTTTCAACCATAAGAGTTTTAAGAGAACAGTATTTCAAGTGTCACAGTATTATATAAATACATATCTAACTCTCTGAAGGTGCTCTTTTGCAGATTTCTCTCTCCCTCTTGGAGAAAAAATGCCTGCTCTACATTTTTACAATTGTTTTCCATTATTTTTCTGAGTAGGTTTATTTCTGCCCCTTTATTCATAAAGATCTTGTTTTAGTCTCTTACACGTCTCCTTGTTCTGGGGCTCTATGAGAAGAAGCTGAAACCAACCCTCTGAAACGCAAGTACAAGTCAACTTATGAACACAAGTTTAAGTTTTCGACAGAACTGAAACATTAGTCAGCCTTTAGCTGCCTCCAAATTGGCTGATTTCTCACAGATTAACATACATAGCCTCTCCTGAATGTTTTTATAATGAGCCTTTACATAAATTTTAATTGGAATCTGAGTATTATTCGTGCACATTCTCCTCCCACATTAACCACATGGTTGAAGGAAGCTCTCTTGGTTCATTTACTATCAACAACGCAATGCCAGTCACCAGGAGGACACAGGGGCATAAGGGCATTGATCAGCTTGAAATGAAGACAGAAAGACTGTGGCAGGCTTTCATGAGCACAGACCAATCTCTTCCTGACTTGAGACATGAGCACCACAAACACAGTCCACAAAAAGACATTAACTCCCAAATTAGAAGCAAAGTCTGAGATTTGAACAATATTATCTATTTTTTTTTTTAATACATGCCATAGGTTTCAGATACCTATTTTGCCCATAGAAGGAGCAGTCTGTGGTTACATACCCCTCTCCTAACAATTTTTGGGGGTGTATTTCATAAACATAAAGTTCATGAACTACAAAATAGAGAAAAAGGGGGAGGAGGAGTGAAAAAGCAGCGAATTTAACATCAGCTTTTCATTTAATTTCACTGAAAGAAGTTGCATTATCTTCACAATCACTGAAAGTGAAATCTCTAATGTGTATCTAGAATAAATTGAAGTTTGAAGCAAACAAAATAAAGGTAGAATTGACTATTCATAGCCACACAGTCTTCAAGTCATAATACCCTTCAGTGGAAGGCTCTTGCTGATGCCAGTCTGAATAGTCTGGCAGAACACAAGACAGAGTGAATACAATAGAAATTTTGAGATTCGATTTGTAACATATAATTATTCCATATTTTACTGTATTATAAGTTTAAATTATCCACATTAGAGGATTTTAGTATTTCAGGTCTGTGTAATAGAATAGAAATTTTTACTCTCATTTTGACAGGAAGGGAGGAACATAATGAATATGCACTACAGAAGATGATTAAAGAAAAGTACCAATTCCATGACTGACCATTTTCAGTATATTTACAAGTAGTTCAACATTTTCATCACGAAAGCTTTTTATAGTATGAAGTGGAAATAGAATTGCAAAATGATTAGAACTAGGAAAAAGCTCCCAGAAACTGAAAATGGGGTGAAAGCTGTATGCTGGCACATCATGGGGGCTCACACAAGATGCTGCCTTCAACAGAACACACATTGAACCCACAGCTGGGGACACCTCCAAGATGCAGAGCTAATATTAATGAAACACCAACCCTAATCAGTCAAAATTCAGAAAGGATTTTGTCTCAAAAGAAGCCCTTTGGCAGCTGCACCTTTGGAGGTGTCTGCGGTGCAGAACCTCAGGCATGAGTTGCATACCTGCCTCCCCATAACCACCGAGAAGGGAAAGCTTGTTACCCAGTTCAGCAGTGAGTAGTACCATACCAATTCTCAAATACAGCTTCAGAGCCATTCCATATCAACTGCTTCCTTTGCCCTGTCTCACATAGCACTTTAAAAATAAGATATATATTACAGAAGAACAGGCACTGTAGCGCAGCCCCACCTCAGAGTACTTTTATGCTGTAATACACAATGTAGCATAAATCTGGTGTGGGAGCACATACCCTGATGCTCAGTGTGAAGAGAGTACCATGTCATTATTTGAGCCAGGACCCATGCCAGCTTCACTGCAGCCTTGGAGATCTGCCCAGTCTGCCTTCAATCCAGCTGTTTCGAGACAAGTTCCTCCAGCAGCAGCAGACAAGCCCACTGGGTTCTCTGGTTAGTTTTTCCATCCTTTTGTGTTTTAAAGACCCAACTGGGCAAAGCCCTGAGAAACCAGGGTTCAAACTCAGAACTGACCATGTATTGAGTATGAGGCTGGACTTTCCAAGTTCCCTTCCATCCCAAATGTAGCAAGCCCATACCACAGCCTATACTGCTTTAGCTAATCCTACTGTCAGTGCTCAGACAGAGGTGATGAGGTGGTCAAGTTCAGGCTTGTTCCTCTGTGCCACAGTCACAACTCTAACATAGGCCTATGAGCTCTGAAATTAGTAACTGTGGAAAACCCGAGCAAAGGTTCACTTGGCAACACAACCCAGTCTAAGTGTGGGATGTACTTGGTATGGGCTTAATGTTTGTCTTCCAGAGGCAAATCTAAGCAAGAAAGCCAAGTAAAAGAAGAAAAATTGATTGAAATAGTAGCCTGCTTAATATTGGTCTTTCTGGTGGCCAGTGGGGAAATTTTCTGAAGGTCCAAGAGGATTTGGACACTTAAACCTCTTTGAGCAGACACAGGACATATAGCCCCTAAGAACTTTTTACTCTCTTCAGTGCAGATTGAGGTTTTCTGCCCCTCACTAATAACACAGGAAGGTTGTTCCAAGTCCCAGTTCCAATCTGGAACAAAGCCCCCAAGTAGTTTCCATCATTAATTGTTATACTGCTGCTATCTTGGATTGATGCTACCTGCAAGAAGTGATTAGGGTTCCCTTTTGGGGAAAATAACAGCCCTGGTGACAGAGGCCACCACATGAAAACACAGACATGCCAAGCGCTGAGGAACAGCAAAAGAATTGTCCACTGACAATGGGCTGTGAACATGCAGGAGGCCGGCTGTAGCATGACACAGGGTCTGCAAGCCCATGAAGTCTCTGGAGGCCATACTGGGTTTGGCTGCAATGAAGGTAGTTTTCTTCATAGTAGCTGGTATGGGGCTGTGCTTTGGATTTGGGGTGTTTCAGTTACTGCTGAGCAGTGCTTGCACAGTGTCAAGGCCTTTTCTGCCTCTCACCAGTGAGCAAGCTGGGGGCGTACAAGAGGTCAGGAGGCAACACATCCCAGACAGCTGACCCCAGCTGACCAGAGGGATATTCCAGACCATGTGGTGTCGTGCTCAGCATATACAGCTGGGGGAAGAAGGAGGAATGTTTAGGGTGGTGGTGTTTGTCTTCCCCAGTTACTGTTATGGCTGAACCCCTGCTTGCCAATGGGAAGTGGTGAATGAATTCCTTGTCTTTGCTTGCGCACACGGCTTTTGCTTCACCTGTTAAACTGCTTCTACCTCAACCCACGAGTTTTCTCCCTCTTACCCCTCTGATTCTCTCCCCCATCCCCCTGGGGTAAGTGAGCAAGTGGCTGTGTGGGGCTGAGCTGCCAGCTGCAGTTAAACTGAGACAAGGCTGGCCGGAGCAACAGGAAGAACTGAGAGAACAGATTATGTGGGAGGATTTTAGGCACGGTCCTGTTTAAAACCTTTTCTTTAATTGCTGCTGCATTCAGTGAGTGTGTAACTCGTACAGGACCCAAAGAACGCAGAGGATCCCATATCGCACTGCAATAAAAGCCTACGGGAGAAGATCCCAACCTACAGCCCGTGAGTTCCGGGAGAGCCGCCGGAGGGGGGCCTTGGTGCTGACGCAGCGGCCAGCAGGAGGAGCCCGTCCACCGCTGGGGGCGACCCCGCGGCTCCCGCCCTTGCCCCTTCGCCGAGCACCACACGGGAGCCCTCAGCGCGTTGTAGCCTCCGTTCTCCTGCCGAGGTGGGGGTAGAGCCCCACCGCAGACAGCAGTGGTCGCAGGGCGCGCAGCTCCTCGTCCAGGCGCTGATGAAGACGTTCCGCCGCAGCACAGTGGGTGGAATTTTGCCAGAGCTGGGGGAAGAGGATGTATGGGAAGAGGCCTCCCTGAAGTCCAGATGCTTTCAGCTTTTGATTTGAAGGCACCAATGTGGATTTCCCACCAGTGATGCTGCTCTGTGGCTCCTGGTTGATATTGTGATTGCTCTGATAACCTAATTCCCTCGCATCAGAAGCGGAAAACCCTGCTAACACAGCTTGCTCTCCATTCCTTCTCTCATTAAACCTCCTGAGGCATTGCTTTAGTTTCATTGTCTACTTTGGACACAACATTTGATATTGGGATAAACATAAATGAAAGAAGAGAGGGCAGCAGACATCTGACTCCCCCAGCCTGTACTCCTACATCATGGCTATGCACAGCTTTCATTAGAATTGTGCTTGTTCCAGATGTAATATGATATTTATGACAAGTTCCTCTGGATCGAGTTCTCTTTTCCTACAAGTTTGCCTATACTGAAAGATGCATTATATAGGATTATTCATCAGAGCACATGCTCTCCTTACAATGCAAAGTCTCATAGAGCAAACAAAGATAAATTAGAGTTTGGTGAAATGTTCTGTGAACCTTATTTGTTCATCATGTTTCAAGATCTAATACATTACACTGGGTTTCAAAAGCTCTCAGCTTTTGCCAAAGCTCTTCCCCTACGTTACATTTTTCTGACAAGTACCAGGGCTGAGCTCTACCATCACACTTCTGAGGCTTGTTTGTGGCTTTACCGCAGTTTAAAATAGCAACATGGCTTACTTACAACAGGTATAACATTGCAGTGAAACACCACAATATTGACTGTTTACATTTCAGAATTATCTCTCATCAAATGTGCTTTTCTCTAGCCAGGCTAGAGACAGGCTGTGTCTTCACTTGTGGCCTCACATAATGGAAGTATGTCATTTTTCTCTTCATCTTACCTAAATGCAAAGTAAATACTTTCATCCAAAGCAGTTTGCTTTCTATACAGCAGCTTAGGAAATTACTACTTCCACCATCTGTCACTATTTCAAAGGTGAATGTTCTGACATAACTCACTTTGGGTCATCTTCCAAAGCCTGGCAGGAAATAAAAGTTCACAGGGTTGTCAGTCATTGTGTTTCAGGTATCGCACATTCCCCTCAGCCTCGCTATCCCAGTTTTGGCAGAGAAGAGGCACATACTTACCTGTCCAACAGTCTCAGCTACAGTAAATTGCTAGATTCAGCCTAACAACTTGTGTATTCCCTCAAGTATTCCTTTTTTGCAGTTTTCAGCTGTACTGGTAGCAGTTCCAGAGACCAATCCCTCAAAAACAGGGGCTGAGGAAGACATCTGTCATCCAGAAGGGGTTTCTTTTGTTGTCATTTCATACAGATTTTCATTTCTATCTCAACTTAATATGGACAGTCATGTTGGTTTCATATCCATTTAGTGAAATCAATTTGAAATAATTTCCTTTAAACAACTGTAGCAGCACATCCAAACAATCCCCCCGAAATCCCCAGAGTTGTGCCTCCAGGGCAGCATCTAAAGAGCCAGCGGGAGTTGTTGGTTCATAGCTGCAGCTTTCATGAGCAGGTGAAAAAGAGCCAGGTTCAAGACAATCGGATCTGGTCAGGGCTGCCCCAGGAACTGGCCCTTATGGAGCCATTGAGTCAAATAGAAGGATTGCCTGGACCACATCAGCCAGCAGAAAACTCAGGAGTTCTGTGAGGGGGAGAGCTGGTAATCAAAGGGAGAAAGGGTTCAAGAACAGCAGCAGACCCTGAGCTGTGAGCAGGAGGAACAAAGTGTCCGAAGGGACAAAGTGCCTAACCGACAAGAGGATACATGTCTGCGACAAGAGTTGGGTGAGCAAGTTCAGTTTTGCTCTAGTCACCTTTTCTGAAGTTGCAGAGGACAGTCTGTAACTCAGTGGGTTTCCCTTACCTTTCCTCAACCTTTTAGTATGTATTTTTTTTAGTATGTATTTTGTTCTTCAAATATCCATGGCACTACTTCACACTGAATAGGGGTCCAGCAGCACTATTCCAGAGTGGTCAGGGAGCTGTTCTAAAAGCTGAGCTTGGCAACTAAACAGGCAAAGTGTTACTAGCTTTATAAGGGGTATTTTAGCAAAACTGCAAACATCCAGGTAACCTTGCAGCTGCCCCTTGGCACAACAGCAGCTGGGGGCAGCAGCCACTGCCATACAGGCACCCACATCCAAGCATCCCATAAAATAGCAGTGTCTGCTGCAGCCCACGTCCACCATATTATTTTCAGCTGTTTCAAGAGTGACAGGCAATTAAATGTTTTATTACAAGTTGCACACACCATTTTTATTTCACTTTCTGAGATATCTACCAAAACTGCAGAATCACTTGGCCAGCTCCTCTGCTTCCCAATCTGAACAGTTTTAGAACCTCATGGTGGACTTTAACCCTGTTTGACATGTTTTGTCCTATAAACTGGTGCTCGTTAGATGCAAAAATCTCTGTAAATGATTCTCCTTAAATCAAGATAAAACCAGATTCTGCCTCATTAAGGCTGATCACGGAGCACTTCCAACTGCTGCAAGACAAGGGCAGAACAGCCTCACACCAGCACGTTTTTGCTTAGGAACCAAGTAATAGCTCACTTAGTTTAATACATTACGATGTGCACAGTTACTGCCTACAAAATGCATGAATGTGCAGAGTAAACGACATCACCACTTTCTAACTTTACCAGAAAAGCTTCCCTGGGGACAGCTTCAAGATCTTGCTTGAATGACAGCGAGTTCATGGTCAATGACACTGTGCAGTTTAGAGGGAAGGCCAAACCTTTGCCTGGAAGGAAGCTGTGAAGAAGCGAGATGAAAGAAAATGCTTCTCCATGGTGCACATCTGCTGGTTTTCTGTTGGCAGTGATATGGAGTTTCCAGAAAGCCACAGATTCAACTGGAAATGAAGGCAAAAAGGAATGGGGGAACCTAACACAGCTGAGAAAACCAAAGCTTCAAGTTTAGGGATAATGGCTTTTCTACCTGCTCAAGACCTGTCTCCTGTCCTCCTTTCCCCATGGTGTGGGCCAGTGCTCAAGGAGGTTACAGTGTCCCTTGCTGGTTTATGGACACCATCAGATGGACATAGGAGGTAACGTAGTTACATAAAAACAGCAAAATGAATCTTGCCCTGCGGACAATCCCCCCCCCCCCCCCCGTCGTTCCCCCCCCTTTCCCCCTTGGTTAGTACCATGTGTCTGGGTTGCAATGTTTTCAGCCATTTTTGCCCCTTTCCCTCAAATCCTGTCAGTCCAACCATTCTCAATAGTTAAGGTTTTGAGCAATGCCAAACTACTCAGCGTCTGTCACTTCCCACTTGTTTTCACACTCCAGTTCTTCACAGTATGCACAGCACACAGAACACTCTGCCTTGCCAAAAGCTCACATCAGTACTTCCCTTGTTGGGATAACAAGAAAGGGCATTTTCACTGTGGTTTTCTCACTTCAGAGCTCAGCCCCATGTTGTAGCTCCCTGTTTCCTTTGTCATGTCCCCCCACAAACTGCCTAATTTATCTCTGTGCAAACCATCTGGTGGCATCCTTTCGGTTTGGAGTGCAGCATGAAGGATGACTGTTGCTACAGGGTGGTCAAACTGGCTTCTAAGGAGTCTCCACCAGGAAGAATCCTTCTGGCACATGCCACAGAGGGCTATGCAGATGAATCCAGCCTTCAAGACAGGTATACTGATTTAAGAAGGCATTACATTTTCTCCTGCCATACATGAGTGCTTCTCACCTTACAAAGATCCAAGTTCTTTATCCACAGCCTTGCAGAAGGCAAAACTTTTAAATATTCCATGGTGGATGCTCTGATACTACCTGATCCTCTTAATGAGCAGGGAGCCATTGAGAATAGACAGAGTTGTTTTTCTTTTAATCAAAGGTTTCCCTGCTAGCAGGAAATGCACTGAATTGCATTGAAATGTTATTTTAGTTTGCTTCCTAATAAAACCCAATTAATCTGCATTGTTTTAAAGGCACTTATAAATGGATTTGGATAAGCCACAGAGTGAAAAGGAACAGTACCTGGAATACAAATTTTCATACTAGGAGTCTTCACTGCCTTCCAAATAAGAGGCATACACCAGGATAAACCATTTCAAGGGACCAGACTGAATTTTCTGTACGAATTGTGTGCTTCCTCTGTCCTTTCAGAACAACTTTCCGTTTTTACAACCTGCAGCAGGCAAATTATGCAGTGTTGATTTGTGCAGCTATCCATAGCAGATACTAAAGTATGTTGTATTCATTTGATCATTTATTGTGTTTTACAGCCCCCAAACTACACCTATTTCATAGAATCACAGAATAGCTAGGGTTGGAAGGGACCTTAAGATCATCCAGTTCCAATCCCCATGTCATGGGGGGGGGGCACAAAGCCCTCAGAAGTGATATTCTCAATTCTACCAGAAACCAAGTCTATTAAATGAGAATAACACAGATTCTTCAATCCATTTTTTATTACTTTCCCAGAATAATAAGTAAATCTGGTCATTATAGTCACCTTTTTCTTCTTTTCCTTCTGTGAGTAGGAAGGGTTACTCTCAACAACTCAAGATGTATTGTCTATGCCTCCACATCCAGCCACCCAAAAGTGAAGAATGTTCTTCCCTTGCAACAGCTGTAAAGCTCACCTCCAACTGTCCGATTCATCAGCTGAGCTGCAAGATGGGATGTGTTGTGTCCTACTTGTCTGTGAACTGCCGTATCTCAGAAGCAAAACTCCTGCACAGTTATAAACAGAGTGAGACATGGCAGCCCATGTCTAAGAACTCCATGTTCAGATAATGCATTTTGTTTTCTTTCCTCAAATAAACTATCTACTTCTTCAGGTAGTGGTCCCTCACCAACACTATAGGAGTTGGGTAACCCTTTACACTAATACAAAACATGCACAAGAGCCCATCATATCCTGCAATCCATGTGTCAGGATTCACTGCAGCAGCGGGGTGATGCACAGCAGGTGCACCTCCTTTATGACTACCTCACCTTTGCAGTGCCCTTGTAGGACAACTATGAGGTTCTGCAAGTGGAACCAATGCTGAGGACAATGGTCCTGCACTTGGGCCACAACAACCCCATGGCAACACTACATGCCTGGGGAAGAGTGTCTGGAAAGCTGCCCCATGGAAAAGGACCTGGGGGTATTGGTCAGTACAGGTTCAGGAAAGTGACCTTGCCCTGGCTACCAGATCTACAGAATGATTTCTGCCTCAGTATTCAGATGTGGTTCCATGTATCTGCTGGCTGTCTCACAGATCACCTTTACCTTGCTGTTATTATGGAATAACAGGGTCATTTTTCTGAACCTGTATTTTTAAATGCTCTGCTTCAAGTCCAAGGTTGTCACCACATTCCCCCTGTGCCATGAGGAAAGAGCACGTTGCTCTCTCCCCTTGCCAGCACAGGTAAAACAGCCCTGTATCTTAAATTTCTAGCAGAAAGAACACTTGTTGAAGCTGACAGTATTGAAAGAGTGCAGTGAATGGAACATG
Organism: Melopsittacus undulatus; assembly: GCF_012275295.1. Lineage (NCBI taxonomy): Eukaryota > Metazoa > Chordata > Aves > Psittaciformes > Psittaculidae > Melopsittacus > Melopsittacus undulatus. Next base: position 59,203,172 of record NC_047528.1, on the reverse strand, counting down.
CATTGCACCACACTTGTGTTTTCTCAACTCAATCTCAGAATGAAGATTTCTTGGAACTGGCAATACTGGTCCTGCAGCAGCAATGTTTCTCAAGTTCCTCTGCAATTGTCTGCCTTAGACTAAGGCCTGAGATTAAACGAGCTAGAGATCACTAAAGCCAAGTCCTTGCTTAGTTTCAGCTCACAATAAACCTGATCCTGTGTTACCTCCACACTGTGCTGAAAGAGCCGTTGTGATGCGAATATACAGGTGCTGCCAGGTCCAGGTCACCTGAGACACAGGGAAGTAGGGAAAAAAACACAACAAACTAAATACCATACATGTGGCTAGGTCAAATGCTGTCTGAACACTTTCAAACGTGACTGTCTACCTTTGTTCAACAGGACAAAAAGTTAATAGACTGTATGTCCTGGAGCTTGAAAAGCAGCTCCAAAGCATACAAAAAGCCAACTCCAGTTGGTTACAAAAGCCTACAAAAGTACAAACGTTAACAAATTCAGGGAAACTGTGAGTAGTTTCTGACAAAGCAGAAGCTAACACAGTCCCCTGCTGGAAAAATACTGTAAAAACATGCTCCTTCTGTATTGCTCCTCTATGTCTACAGCAGACAGAGGCTGCTTGACATGCACGATACGTCTAACAGAGCCTGAGCCATGCACTGGCTAAGAAAAAAATAAATATATAGTTTGGGCAATCTCACCAGGCCTACATATAACATCCCACAGGACATTAGGAAAAGGTTCTTCACCTGGTCGGTTACTGGGATTGGCTCCCCTGGGCAGCAGTCATAGCACCTACAATATACACTTACCACAAACTTTAGGTCTATTCAGATAGAACATGCCCATAGACAAGTATTTTACTTGATTTATGCAGCAATTTGATTTTCTCATATTTCTGGCTTCCTTCCCTTTCATTATCTTCTGATTTTGATCTCTTGCATTACCCTACCAGGTCAGGTTCCCAACAAAAGTGAAAATTCCTCAGTGAAAGGTAAGTCAAGATCCTCCTTCTCACCTCTCTAATCAACCCTTACTTTGCTTCATTTTCTTGCATCATTGGGCTATTATAAAAGACAATGAAAAAGCCCTTTCAGGATGGTGTAACAGCTATTAAATACAGAGGTTACCTGTATGAAAGGACAAAAATAAAAAAAGAAAGCAATTTTCCTTCTTAACCTCATAGCCCACATATTAGATTAAATGTAACACTTCATAGGATAGGGGGGAAAAAAATCATGGTTTAATTACAACAATGTAGCATAAACACTTTAGTAGTCCATACCAGGATATTACTGTGACGTCTAACCTAACCTTGAGCTCTCCACAAATACCGTAAACAGACACTAAAAATTCCCTAAATGACTGGCATTAAGAAGGTTTGTACAAAGGCAGTCAGTTGTTCAGTCTTTAAGATGTCATGACATGGTGAGACAAACACGACACATACATCAGTAAGTACAGAGAAATGTTATGCTACATTTTAGACAGTTCAGAACTGAAAGTGCTTCACATCTATAGGATAAGAAATGGCTTCATCTCCTCATCCCTAAATGATGAGAGCAAAGAAATAACCCTTTAATAGGTTAAATAAACAGTGCCCCATTTATCCATGCTTATATAAAGTTTGCAACAATTCAGAAGGTCCATGATGAAATTTACAATCTATATACAGTATAACAAATTGTCCAAGAAAAAAGTCCAGATACTCCTTGGTTCCCAAAAGCCTGAAGCTCGTTCACCGCACTAGAGGCAAAAGCTACCTACAGGATTAGGTGGTTTTCCTTTTTCCTTTTTGGTAAAAATCAGTCATCCCAATCCACATTGAATAAAATCAGTCCCTAAATCCTGGTTGTATTCAACAACTGCTTAATCCCAGTGTTTAAGGCATGTTCATTAGATGTCAGTATAGGGGTACTGTCAGAAATCATAATAATCACAGGTACTAAGAGTCAGCAGACTTACATAGCAACGCCACTCTTCATAGTATAATGTCAAACAAACTGTTACGATGGAAGCTGTTCCTGAGTTTAAATTTGCTAAATACTGCTAAGATTCATGTTTTCCTTTTTAACTTCTTCCTCTGCAATGCACGTGCACAAACGAAAATTAGAATTTGCTTTGAAAAACAGCCTGAATGTCAGAAAATAAAAATGTTAGAAAACTAGAATTATATGGGCATTCCCAAATCTGAATTTAGACAAGATGGCACAAATTTGCAAGGTTTAGTATAACTTAGCTTTTAGTAACTTCTAAATATGAAGATAAATATGTCAGTCCACATTTTCACACAACTGCAAACAACAGAAAAAAAGATTCTGGTACCAAGAATTTTTATAACTTTAAAGTTCTGTGAACATACGTAACTGATACTGCAGAGATCTTTAGTTTTCTTATCTAGTCTCTTCCTTCAGAATTAGAGGAGGACATTTTTAAATTGTGGGAACATAAAATACCTAGGAATATATTCAACTTTTAAAATCAGAAACTAATTGTCTATTCAGATAGTTTAGTATCCATTCCACAGAATTGTTTCTCGAGTATGTAATCATTGATGTTCTTTCCTATTTAAAAAAAAGCTGTTCTTGGCTGAGAAAAGTGGATAGCTTTTAAAAACAGATTTTTCATGAGACTCACAATGTGCGTGACAGTTCTTACCACCCTAAACATCCTGGCTCCAACTCATTAAAGTTCATACAAACATTTGCTCAAGTCTGAGCATTAAGCTTCACAGGAGTTAAAGGGCACTAGAAACTCAGGATGACAAAAAGTATGACTCAGGTCTGTGCCATACCTGCACTTCTGTCAACTGAACAAAAACCCCTTAGAAAATTGCACCATCTGGAGTTTAATCCAAAATTTGCTGAAATCAATGAAACATACAATGAGCTTTAACGGGATTAGTACTTTAAGTGCTCCAATGGAAGCAGTGATGTAGCATCTCCTACTTTAAACACAAGAAAGGACTGCAGTAATTGCACCTATCAGGCTAGGGAATAAATCTTCATTTATGTATTTTCAAATCTGCCAGCAGTGCAAATTATGAATTACAGTATGATTAAAAAAAAAATCTTATTTCCAGATTTGTTTCCGTTTAAATCCTGGTAAGACAGAAACCAGCAACATGCTGAGGAAACAAGGTGGGAAAAAAATTACTGCTTCCACAGTCTGGGAATTCGAGAGAGTTTTACATAGTGGTATGAAACCAAAGCTTTGAATGAAGTTTGGCCTAGCCCATGTGTCTTGTGCACAAAGGTTAGCTACAATTTAATTGTTGTGACTGTAAAATATAAATAGCAACAATTTATTCACAAAATTCTGGATTAGATTGCTTTTTTCTTGCTTTAACAAACTGTATGATCTATTAAATTATCAGCCAGCTGTATGTTTAAGCACAACAATAGAAAATGTAGTACATAAACACCTAAAAATCACAGTCATAAAAAGCAGGCAAGTACATCAGTCTTTCGGTGGTCAAAGCACAACAGATTAGTCCAAACAAGTGTACATGAACACAGATCATGGCCATCAGCTGTGTTAAAAATTGCTTCTACTGTCAATAAACAATTTCCTGTAGTTTAATACTGTTCTTAAAGAACTGTAAACCCTTTAAAAATGTATGCACAGACATAAATAACAGTGAAGGATTTAAATACAGTGGTCAACAGGAAAAACAGGGCTTTAAATTTGCATGTGTGATCAGTGGGTAATTTGGAACAAATCCATAATTATCCACAAAGAACTCTGACCCTTCTTAGGTAAGACAGTACTGCCGTCACTTCTAACACTTGTGATCATTATAGTAACAACAGAAAAAAAAAACCACAACCCGAACACATCAGCCTCGATACATCAATCACATATGCATTCAAAATTACAGATATTTACAAGAAAAATATATATTTAATTAAAAAGCCACTGAAAAACATGGACTTTTAGTCAGGTGCTGCACCTTCTGCAAAATGAGGTAATTTAGATGCAAACAAATTAAGTTTAGTAGAGTTCAGGATCCACGGTCTCCACACTTAAAAGCATAGATTGCTTCAGTAAATGGCTTGACTGTTTCTGTATGTTCAGAGCAAGAAATCACTAGATCCAGTTAAATCCTGTTTTGTAGTGCTCTTGATGCAACACTGACTAATGTCAGAAGGCTTCCCAGCTCAGCTTTACAACTGGTCTTTCAATAGAAAGGAAAAGGGGTGGGGAGTGGGGGGGGGGGGGGGGGGGGAGGGGAGAGAGGGAAGAAGGAAAAAGGCAAAAAAAATAGTTATAAGTTGGTTTCATCCCAAGATGGATCGTTCATGTTCTTTAGAACTTTTCTAACAAGCTTCTCCAAGTCCTTGCGAGCTCTTTGTTCTTCTTCTAATGATTTCTTCATCTTCTTGTTATCCTGTTTAATAGAACAGAAATATTACTGGCTTGGTTTTGGTTGGTTTTTAACAGCTGTTTTCTGACCACACATACACTGTCAATTATAAATTCTGAAGACTCTTCTCAGTAAGACTGCTATTAGCTGTTCAAAAGCAAAGCCTTCGATTAAAATTTCACAAGTTACACAGAGTTACTTCACACAACACAACTAAAACCATCAAATGGAAACTGAGCTATTTTCTGTTTATACTAAGGGGTCCTTTATAATGCAGGTGCTAGTAACAGATGGCCAATAATCTTGAATTCTTTTGCTCAAACCTGATCAATGAAGGGTAGAATATATTTGTTGCTAATGGAAAAGGGAAATGGAGCAATTAGTAGAATAAATATCTCCTCTGAGAGCCTCCTGTGATTATAACTAGTTTTGCAATCCCAGAAAAAGCTTCTTAAAACTTAATGCAAATTAACTTGCTTCATTAGGAAAGTGAATAGTTGATGAAGTATCTTGAAAACCATTATGTTCTCTGGGAAGTATTTTGTGACTCAATTTTAAACTAGGGAGATGACTACCAGCAGTCTAAGAGGAGCCAGAATTTCAGGGAACACCACCACTTTACATGTGTATTTACATGTATACTAATATGTATATTAAGTCAGTTCTCAGTATTTAATGCCACTGGGTAATACTGAAATACCCTGAACAACAGGACCATAAGTATGTCACTAACCAAACCACAGTAATGCTTACATTGTTTAATCCTGCACAGGCCAAGGTGATGCTGGCAACAGTAAGGAACCAACCAGATGACAAGACAACCTTATATTAAGGCCCCAAGACAACAAGATGGGTTTTTAACAAGCACATGTCTGCAATCCAGGGGTCCCACTGAACTCCTGTTAGCTGTCATTTACAGACATTTCTAGATCAACAACAGCCACCTCATTAACTCCATTCCCTCCTCAAGTCTATTGAGAAACTCAAATTTCTTTATTTTCTCATGGGTACAGAATTAATTTCTTTTCATTTATGTATCTATTCAGCACCAATTCAGCACTGCACTATTTCAAGTGTGGTGCCTATGGAGAAACAGCTATTAATAACCTACAGAAGCTGCAACAGGAGGGATTCCACTTTGCCTGCACACAACTAGTGCACTATGTACTCCCAGAGTGCCTTTATCCATAAAGCCTTTGGTCACTTGGGACCTTCCCAGATTGCATATTTTTTTCTGCCACCTCTCCAATTAGCAACATAACAGCAACAGGCTAATAACTGCCTCAAAGCTGATATTCCTGATAAATTAACTCAGTCTTTAATAGGTTTTGGCTTTGAAAGATGTGAGATTCTGAAGACACCATCTATTTGGAAAGGCATCAGAAAAAGAGAGCTGCTGCTTGAGGGTCAGGACAAGGTGACTTTTTGTTTATGGTCACACAGACATTGGTGGGGCCTCAGTGAGGCAGCATATTTATCTTCTGTGCAAACACAACTAGGCCACAAGAATACCAGTGGGTTACTACTGCTGCTTGTACTACATGAAGTGTATTTTTTAAAAGACTCAAATGTGCATTAAACCCGGGATATACATGCTTTACATGTTGAAAACAGCAGAATTTAGGTATTCAAGACAACTGTCCTATTTCAAGGAACATGCACAATGCCCTTGGAAACAGTGGGCACACTTACTGATGGACAAAGAAATTGGATTCATGTTTATAGCAAAAAACCTAGAGTAATTTGAATACAAATTTATTTTACATTAACATGGGAGATCTTATCCATCTTCTTAAGTCAGAACTGTTAAGATCAGTTAGCAAATTCATACACACTGGAAAGTGAGTATAATTCAGTGCCTTTTAGCCTACGCATTATAAGCAACACTAACATGGTTTGAACAGTTTCTGTGTCCTGACAAAAAAAAAAGATAATTTTTAAACACCTAATTTGGATACTTAAAACAAGCTTAAAACATCAGCTACAACTTCCATACCAGCAACTCAGGTGAGATCCTCCATAATTTCCCCATGTGACAAAGCAGCACCCTAAGCTACCCTGAAGCTCTCATTTAAAAAAGGTCATGTGATAAAACACTGAAAAGGACTCTCAATCTCTGGAAAACAGGTTTTAAGAACTGATTTGTAAGAAGTGTTCAGGTTACTGAAAGACCTAAATAGATCCAGACATTTATATTACTGAAATGATACATTCTAGAGCAAATGCTATTTCTCTACGAGTTTATTTTGCTGGTGATACAGCAGATCTGAATTTGCTTAACGTTTTCAACATTTCATAAGCTGTAACACTCAAGCATAAATGCAACTGAACTTAGTAAGTCACCTCAGAGAGAAGATACTTAATGCTATTCTCAAAGGCTGCTGCTTCAAGAACTGATAGCAACTACAATAAAGGGTGCTTTTTGTCAAATTGATATGTTTTACTTTTAAACGTGAATCTAGTCCAAAATTCAAGTTCATTCTTGTCAAAGTCAATAACTTAAGACATTTATTTTTGTAATAAGCTTTACATCTTTCCATTCTCCCTGTTGCTATAATTGTAGCAAGCTACCAACCTGTCTTAACTCCTGTACTTCATCCTTTAATGCATATACTGTGTCAACAAGGCTTCTAAAATGAAAAAAAGAGGATGATCTGTTATAACAGTTTTCAGAAATATACATTTAAATCTATTATTAGACAAAACTAAAATGAAATGCATTAAAACCCCACAGCCAGCAGCTGATTTTAAACCTGTGTTAAAAAAGGTCTCTTATCTTGATTTATATTAAGAAAGATAAGGACCTGTTACCAGCTTGTGACAAGATATACCTCTCAAGCACATATAGATCTATACTGGTCTCTGAAGTACAGCTTTATGTAAAAGAACTGTATTTCATTTCCACCATACAACTTACCCCAAAAAATTAGAATGATGCCATGCACTAACTAGGTGACACCATTTTAATATTGAAATCCAACAGCATTTGAAAAATTATTTACAGATGAAATATATCACTTCTTGGCACAAAAGGAATAAGCAGCATAGCATATAAAAAGAAACCAGACTACAAGAACTTAAATGAAGGCCAACTGCACTTAAAAGACTGGCAGCATACTCCAAACTGCTCTGTTCCCTACAACAAATATACCAATACACACACTACTATAATGGGAGATGAGAGGAGGAAGAAAAGTGCAAAGTTTACTAGTTTAATCCACCATTCATTAAATGTTCTCTTACTTCTCTTCTATAACAGTCTGACCATTACTTTTAGTTTCTTCTACAATAATTTTTTCTTCTTCTGGAAGCAGGACTTGAGGAGCTGATTCTTTACGGGAACCTGTTGTAAAAATAAATTACATAATGAGCAATTCACAAATACTGCTGGGGCATTTTAAAGATAATTATTTCATACACTGCATGATACACCCGCATGACCAAGGTGCATCACTTTCCATTTTCTCCTTCCCTCCACACACACAAGTTACCGACACATTTTTCTACATTTGAAACCACAGCCTTGCAACAACAACAAAAAAATTGTCTGATATTACTATTCTGCTGCTGCCATTGTCACATCTGTCATTGATGAGGATGCTACGCTGTTCAACAAACAGGGCACAATTCAACTATCAGTAGAAATATTCACCATAGCTGACTCAAAGAGATAGATGTGTTTAAGCAATAGCAATTCAAGCCTCAAGGACAGATTCTGATCTCACGCTGATACAAATCCAAGAAGTAATTCCACTCTCAACCGGTTACTCTATAGGTAAGGAGCAGAACTGTGGTATCAAATGATAGTGATGGAAGGAACAAAAAGTTAAAAACCCTTTTCCCTGAAACACTGTGAAGAATACACTTGTGTGTGCACACACATATACATACACGTACACTTACAGATAGCCTTTTAGTCCTATTATAAATTCCTACCCAGTGCAATACATACTTTGTGTTTAATGCTTTTAAAAGCAATTAATGGTTTGCCAAAACCTCAAAACATTCCAACCTCTTCAAAGTATTTTCCACACTAATTATAATTTATAAGATCAAGATAAAACATACAGATTCTAAGAAGGTAGCTCTGAATAGAAAAATCTACAGCTCAGAGATGTGCAGAGATTCATACATACACAAGGTATGCATCCTATAAATGTTATTTAATTAGGCTGCAACAAATCACAAGTTTTTTTTTAAAAAAGATCTGTAAGTAAATTGCTGTCTAAGTATTTGTTCAGAATTGAAGCACAGCAGATAAGACATTAAAATTCTTATTTTAACAAAGATATCAGTTCTAACAAGCAGGGTACACTTGCCTACCGGTTCATTGTGATGAATTTTCATTAACCAGGAATGTCTACTGTCTAGTACAGTCTGAGCTGATAACTAGGTACTACAGGCTACACGCCTGTCAGGAGAAATTATTTAGCTCTTGTGGAACAGCTGCTTTGTGATAAGTGTTTTGTTTGCCTGGGTTTTTATGGTTATGATAAAAAACATAACCTAAACACACAAAAAATGAAAGAAATAAAGCTCATTGAAAAATACTAACTTCCCTAACAGCTGTAGTCTGGAGTTCTGAACAAAGAGCTTGTAGGGACTGTAGTTTAGTAATATGTGTTAAGCTATTTCAACTATTTCAGCAAACAATGACAAACATCCTTTAATAAAGAAAACTGTTTTCTTAAGCTGGCAGTAAAGATCTAACATATCAGTATGAGATGGTCAAAATTTTATGGAATAATAGCAGATAACTGCAGATTTGAGAACAGAATCTTGTCCTTGAAAGCTGCTCATCTTTATAGAATGAAGAAATCTTTAAACGTTAATACCCTTCCATTCCCACTCATTTTCTAAGAACAACCTATAAAACAAGCACACCCAAACTCTGTATGGAGCTCAAGGACATTTCCCTGTTTGCACTTATCTATCTCTAATCGTAAAAAGTTGTCTTATGTTTATTTCAGTTAACTGGTCACCACTCTGCTTTATTAGCCTGGGAGGTAACACACAACACAGAGCTAAATGTTATTTCAGGAATTAGCTGGCAGCAGCTGCTACCATTTTGGGTCTTTGTACCAACATGGAGAACTCAGCCCAGCACTGACCAAAGGGAGAGAAGTGCTGCGTGTTTCTCACTCATGACTCCCTTCAACCAAGTGGAGCTGTGTATTATATTTAACACTGTATAGAGTTGCGTTCAAACACCTTTGCATGGTCAGAGTAACATAGGTCCTTGAGAAGCAGAAATAGCATGGAGTAGACAGCTTTAAAAAAAGTCTCAGCTGTACAGTTGTATACACACACGCATGTAAAACAGATGTCTGCACCAAGCGCATCTTGACATATGTACAGCATAGTGCTAAGAGAACACTTAGTACTACTGAGACATAAAATGAAGTTTCATTAAAAACTGTGTTCACCAACATTATACACAAGGAGACCACAGAGCACATGTACACGCTTACACAATGCAGAACTGCTGCTGTGAACACTGACCTTCCTGTGCTACAAAACAAAGTACTGTGGAATTCAGGATACCACAAGTTTCACTCTCACCTTCATTGCTCCAATACCCTCAGTCATACAACTTTTTTCTCAGAACCCTCACTGCTCTTACAGCTTGTCCTTATCCACCTCCTCTCCCCTCCTTTTATCTTGGTTTGCCTTTTATGAGTTTTGGTGGGTTTGTTTGTTGTGGATTTTCTCCCTGACACCCCACAGCACTTCCTAAGTATCAAAGGTACAAACACACAGTCCATCAATTCTGCAACAAAGGACCCTGTCATCAGATGAGTAGGAAAGCTACTTCACTGCCCTGCTTTTCTGCATCAATTATGCCAGAAGTTTTTTCCTTTTTTTTTTTTGAGACACGTTTTTTGACAATTATCTCTCTACACGGAACCTGAGAGTCACCTCATTACCAGCACTCGGCAATACTCCCTAAACCATACTTTGTGTCTCTACCTGGTTCTTTGTCTATTCTCTATGTGACCATTGTCTCCAGAAAGTTTACAAGCTACAGCTTTAGGACACAAGAGAGTGTTGTGTTCTAGCACAGTGGGTATTTCACACAGAGTTGTACTAAAAGAATGGGAGAAAGTTCCTGCAACTTAGATAATCCTAGGCACCTCTTTGAGATGTATTCCACATTCTTACGAAGGCAGACAGAAGAATCGAAAGTTACCTCAGTTTGCTCTGTCTGCTATTCCTCATTTCTAAGTGTCCAAGTTTCAATGCTGAATTTTATTTCAAGACATGACTCTCTCATTCCAAATCAAACAGGCCAACAGACAACATTTAAATTGACCTCCAGCAACCCTGGCTCTCAATCACATTGAGAAAATACAACCAAATGTACTAGTTAAAAAAATACCTCCAAAAGCTGTACAAAACAAGGTTTAATTTTGCTTCCTTTTCCTCTTCTTGTAGGGTGTTGGGATAATTAAGGTGGATGAGAAAAGATGTTGTTTGGCAAACCCAGACAATTACTTCAAGATTAGCAGACAAAAGCTAAGGCTGAGGTGGCTGTAACTTTTCAGTGGGGAACTCCTAAATCCATGGTATTGGAAAAATGGTCCCACACAATTTAGAAGTCTGGTGTGTATTTAAGGCAAAACAACTGACCACTACAATCAAGATTCAAAGAAGTTTCCATCAATTAAATTCCATCAAGGAAATAAACATATCTTTATTCAATATTACTACCTCCCAATCCTAGAATGGAGAATAAAGAACTACAATGCTTTTTTGCCAATACCATACCTTTAATTATTGGTTTAGCAAACTTAGCCTCCAGAGTAAAGCAAATAATAGCACAGCCCATCTGGCATTCAGACCAGGGCTAGAGACCTTAGCAATACCCACTGTGCAATGTCATTCAACACCTGAGATACAAGAACAGGCCTGTGAGTAACAGTCCCCTGCTTTAGCTTCCAGTGTCCAGATCCCCTTGCCAGACTAATCCATCAGCCAAACCAGCAAGCAATTCTGAGCATTTCTGGAAAAAAATCAAAGCTGAAACCCATTTGGATATTTATGTGGCTGAAAGACTTCACGACAGAAGTTCACTTTCTATCTGTCTGGAATCAGTAGAACATAACTCCTAGCCCTGGAGTCTTAATACCACAGAGAGAAGAAACTAGAGAACAGACTGAATGCCACAGAGGTTCTCAGCAACTTCGGAGGCCTAACTGCACAACCCCAGCTTTTTAATCACTCTCCTCCAAAGGGAATGTGACATCTTAAGAAAAATGGTTGATATGATGCCATGCTGGTTCCAGACAGAAGCCAGGCTTCAGGAGCTGTATTGGTAATTAATCTGGTCCTTTGTTCTGAAGCATTAAGCAGACACATGTAAAGAGAGTTCAGAAGTTTTGCACACATCTTAACACACCAGACAGGAGGGAAGCAGAATGAAAAGGGGGATGACATTCAGCTACCTTTTTGCTTTAACCAGATATTAAGTCTCTGCCTATGTTCAAAGACCTTGTCTGTCCAGGAACCATTTATGCCAAGAGTAAAATGGAGGTGGCTATTCACATAGCCTTCTTAAAGCAGCTAACCTCAGGGCCTCAGTGAAAAGCCAGTCCCAGTCAATCAAGACAAGGGTTCCTTCCTCCAACCGGCCATATGGAAAACGCTCAACCGAGGTACTTTCACAAAGAGTGTACATTCTTCCAGCAACTGTGAGGGTCCTAATTCAAGCTATGGAAGTTAGATGTATGGTGATGGTGGTTAATATAAAGAAATGCATGGCATAATCTGAGACCATCACCAGTGATTCTGTTGCACACCTTTTAAGTATTGCTGTTTTCTTCACTTTTTCATTCCTTACTAGTGATTAGGAGAGGTTAGGAGGGGAACAAGGCACAATAAAGGTCAAAAATTAGAAATAGTACTTGTAAATGCACAGTTCTGGTTTTCACTTTACTAGGCTCTCTTCACAAGCTAAGAAGCTCTGAAATTATTTGCTTGAGCTTCAAAGACAGAAATCTGACTTGCCACTGATAAATACATGCATACACAAGTGCACAGATGTACCATTAGCTACTGGTATGTACGGACATGGAAATTTCCTGGAGAAGCAAGTGTTAAGAAAAAAAAAAAAACGAAACAAAACAAAACCAATTACTTGTAATTTAAACCTTTGCATTTCATTGCATTAATTATATTAAAGACGTTAAAGTAGATGAGCAGAAATGTCAAATTAACCTTCTCTTTCTCAATGACTCTTTGATGAAGTCCTAGTATGAAAAATCCTAAAAATGGTGCTTGCAAAATCCATATACATTGTGATTGAAACGCTGGGGGAAAAAATCCTTCCTGCTACAGATCTGCCAAAGTCAAAAGGGAGCCCCTTTCATATCTTTGTACAAAGGAAACCAAACCAGAATCCAACCATCAGGTTAAACTTAAATTCACTGTATAAAATGCACCGTTGTCTGCAAATTCTTGGGAGTAACAAAAAAGGTTTGGGCATAAAGTTATTTGGATTGGTTTTGCTTGGTTTGGGTTGTTTTTGTTTGTTTCCTTGCTTTATTAACTAATAGCAATACACAAACAGGAAAAAAACAGACGTGACTGAAATGACAGATCTATGCAGTCTACAGCAACATGTTTTGACAAGTAAAATAAAAAGAATTAATTTGGACTGAAGCACATACAACTCCATATGTAAGTGTTCACCATAAGAACAGAGTGAAGAGTTTGAAAGACAGACGCCATCTGAAGAAGTGGGGTATTTTTAAGACAACATCTGGAAAGAGCTATTCCACTAAAAACTTCCTATATTTCACTAAACAAAAAAAAAAAAAAAAAAAAAAAGAATCCAGCTACAGGGCTGCAGGGCTAAACCTAGAGTTGCTACAATCATAGCCAAAAAAATGCTATGACTTTTTAATAGAAGCAGATTACTTCATTTATTCTGATGTAAACATTTTAGTATATTAGGTTATAATTTTCTTTAAATTCACTTATATATGTGCCATCTTTTATATACAAACACTGAAGATAACACCTGTTTTAAAGAGAAACATATTGTAATATGAAACCTTCAAAGTACATGAGGTTATAGAAACCGAGATCACATTTATAAAGTTTCTCTCTAGTAACAGGACCTACAGAAGTAGATTTGAAGTTTTTCAATAATTCAGCCCATGCCTTTACCAAGAATACACCAATTCAAAAAATGAAAAAGGAATTAAACCAATTAAGGGGAGAGGGAGGCAACAGAAGAATATTCTATAGATGGCAACATCTCTGAATTGTAATTTAATAAAAGGAAAGGAAAAAGAAGACACAGAAGGATACATACTTCACATTACATTCAATTTCCTGTAGTTGTCAACTACAGTAAATAAATATTACACGCTTATGTCAAAAAAGCTTTCACTTCAGCATTTGATTCCTCCAGGAAGAAGGGAGGGAGAGAAAAGAAGCATGGGGAGAAGAGGAAAAGTGTTAAGTTACAAGTTACGCTGTCCTTTCCCCCTGTGTAATAACTGAATATTAAAGTCACAGTCTAGCAAATGCAAAATTTATTTCAACTGTACATAACAGATGTCCTTTTTATATAAAACAAAACACTTAATCGATATATGCAACCACAAACAATATGCATACTGTACAGTACAATGCAACATTCAGATATACATCCATTTTGTATTTTCAAAAGGCAGTTACCTACTAAGATGGCTTCTCCCATTCACAAGTGAAATGCACAATATATATTATTCTTTCTATGTTTTACGTCACTATATACACATTACTGTGTTTTGGCAAGATTATGCAAAACACCCAGTTAATATTGGTTTCAATTTATGGCAAATACTAATTTATGGAAACACTGCATAAACCATGTGAAGAGGGGCTGACAATGGCTTCAACCTACCTTCCAATTCAGATTCTCCATCCTTCCAGTGTATTTGTAACTGTACACATATAATTTACAGAATTGCATAAACATAAGGTACTATTATTACCATGACTAAAGTTCCACAAAAATAGAAACACTGAACCTTTGGACTGAATACCACCATTTCCACATTTGCCTTTTTTTAATCTTTTTTTGTGCTTTTTTTTTAAAGAATTTTGTATTAATACTCCTGATTAGTTCACAATAGCTTATGACCTGTAACGCTGAAGACAAAGAATGATTTTAAATGTGTGGTCATGTTAATATGAGGATACAAAATCCTAATTATAGTAATAGTTAATGACTTAAATGCTACAATAATTAATGGTGGTAAACTGTCAAAGCTTTGGTGCATAGAGAATTCAATAAAATCTTCAATCTGGGTAACAACACATTCTGTGTGATAAGGAAAATTCAAGTGCAACAACTGTATTACAAACTCATATTTACACTATATAACATGAAACAGACATAAAAGAATTATTGTTTATCCAATGCAAAAAACATTATTCAACTAGAACACCACAGCTTAAGAAACAGGAAAAAAGAACAATCCATACTTTCTGTATATGTTAAAAAAAAAATCAAAAACTGAAAGGAAGAGGAGAGTGAAGTGGGTTACAAATGCGCTGTGGAATGGTATGGAGCACACGTACTTATTTCTCTAAGCAACACTCCTCCACTTTGAAAAATCTCAGCACACAAGTTCCTGGTCATTACGTTACTATATGTGTAGCAGGAAAACGTACCCCTGAAAACCCTCCTCGGTAAGCACTTAGTCACATTTTTGAAAGCCAACAACAGTGAGAGAGGATAAAGCAGGTGATCAAACAAGACTGAATGCAAGTATGCAGATGTGAACTGCTTTGAAATAGCTTCTCCACACTGGCCACCTTTCTGGAATCATGCATGTCTAGCAATTGCTAACTTTCTGATCTTGTAACCTGCAGAAAGGCATAGATTACTTCTTAAACAGTGTGATCAAGTTGCCAGGCAGCAGTTAACTGCATCATGATTATTCTGAACTTGTCCATACCTTAACACTGGATAACATGCTTACTTGAAAAAGGGGTAAAGGACTTGCATTGGAGAACCCTGCTGAAAATTAGTAACTGTCTTTCAATCACATGCTTTTCCCTAATGCTAAAAAAAAAAAAGACTTAGAAAACACATCATTTTTGTTTTGATGCCAGTTATGTTATCTACAAGAAGGAACACACACACTTCACACCAGCAGTGCCCTAGGTGCAGGTCTGAGACCTTCAGCTGTGCACAGCAAGTCACAGCTCTCTGAAAAGCCAACACTGCTGTAAGTGAAGAGCTGCTGCTGCAAACAAACCTGCTTGTGAGATAAGTTACAAGACACAATAAAATCTGTCACGGACATGCTCCAAACAGTACAACCCAAAAGCCAAGCATTCTATTATTCAGAACTTCAAACAAGCCGATATGATTGTAGTTGTACCTAGAGTTTCAGTTGCTGAACACTCGAGCCTCCATCAGGGGAACCATTTTCATCTCGTCTTTTCAAGAAGAATGGTCAATTGAGAGTTGACAGCTGTGTATTTTAACAGGCAAGTAAACATCTAGACCCTGTTTTCTGCCACACTACTGCATACAGTAAAGTGACAGTATGACCGTAGGTAACATGAGATTATCAAAACACTGCATGTAATGAGCATGGACTGCTGGGTTTTCATGACAACTGCCAGAGTGGGGTTGGGGAGAGAAGTGCGGTCCTTCATATAAATGTTTAAGCAATGAGGAAAAGACAGCAGTATAAAAACAGAGGTTTTTTATGGATTAGCAAATTCTCTTCCAAACAAATGGGCCAGATAAGCGAATATCTGAATGATTTTACAGCTCTTGTACTGCATATTTTTAAGCTGCATTTTTCTTACTCTACCAGCCTTGTATTTTGTTAGTAATATGTAGAAAACCCAACCACTACCGCTAAGGCATCTCCATATCGCTGGCACTCAGCTCACAAACCAGTATGGTTTCAGTACAAAATACAAAAACGTGCTGTATCCAAAAGAAAAGAAAGGACCTGTTGCTACACTGACCAAGTCAAAAGAAAAAAAAGGGAAAAAAAAGACCATTCAGAGCTACAAATTAACATCTGTCAGTTAAAAAAGCCCTCAAGAAATATCATCCTTAACAGGATATATACACTTTTTAGAATGACTTTTTTGTACGCGTTTTGAATTGGCAAGAGCCTTCCACCAGGTATAACTGAAGTTTCAGAAGCTCCCTCAGAAGTTGTTAAAATATCACATTAAAGAGACAAGGAACAGCAAGAAAACATCTAAGAAAAGCAGGCTGTGATACAACAAGCATTTGTTAAGAAAAAGCTCAGAAGTGCATTAGTTCTGGTGAGAGATATATGAGCAACAGCTCTTACGAGATGTAGACCCCATTCTGTAACTATGGGCTGTCCATATACTGTCATAGTCAGAGTCTTCTGAGAGGTCTGAAGGCTCCAAACGAGAAAGACTACTGCGACGACCCAAGGAGTCTAGACTTGATTGGTCATCATCAGCCAAGACGTGATTATGCATCAGGTCAGTGCCTTGCCATGCTAAGGATGTATAGGTGAAATGAAATGGTGGATGTGGATAGGCAGAGGTGGGATGAGGAGGAAAACGTAAGGAATAGCCACAACCAAACACATGAAATAAAAGCAAAAAGGTGATGGGAAGAGAAGGAAAAGAGAAAATATTGTTAAAAAGGCAAAGTTTGTTCTTTCTTTTTTTTTTTTAAAATAATTTGTTTGGGCTTTAAGTATAAATTACACTCAGCATAATGTTTGAACTGTTACAATATACTAAGAGAATTTTGAATAACCGAAATCTTATATCAAAGTAGATTTTTTGGAAGAGGGAGTTAGGTTCCTTTGAAGTATGGAGTCAGAGCTGATCTGGGGGATTTGACTGGGTACAGAGCAATAAACATAGTAAGCCAGCATGATCCAGCACTGATGTGAAAAGCAGCAACCCTTTCCCCATCACACATCTGTATCTCCATCCTTTCCCTCTCTTGCAATGACACAGTCACTTGTACAGCTGCTTGGTGAGTCAGGCTGGGGAAGTGCTTCAGAGGAAAACTAACCCTACAAAAGATGCTTTTTCAAGCAGGTCATTTCCCCACCAGCTCACAACACAGCCACAGAATGCTTGTGTCACTACTGTAAAGAGGAAAATGCAGGGGAAGAAGCAAAGGTTCTCATGCAGAGCAGGGCTGCTCACTTTCTAAATCAGCAGCAACATCTTGCACCCAATTAAGAGGACTGTCAAAGTACAACTTTTCTGTGCCCGAAGCCCTTGTTATTTGTTTAAACATGTAGTAAATTCACTCACAGAAAGACAGGGCCAAGAGGCTAACAGCAACACAGCCTGGTCTATCCAGTCCCTCACATACATCTTCCTAATGCCTCTATCTGAATTTATCTTCCCAATTAAATACTTTAAGATGTCTGAAGCAGTTGGTCAAAGATAGGTAAGGTTTGTATTTTTCTGGTTTTAAGAGTTTGGCAATATTCAAAGACCATGTAAGTGACCATGCTACAAGCCACATACACAAGATACTGCAAAAAGATTTCATTTGGAGCGGAAGTGCAAAATAGCTTCAGTATATAAGAAGCAGGAGAAAGTGAAACTCTGTTCTTTAATTTGCATCTGTCTCCCCAAATTAAATCCCACATCTTCCCCACACAAGCAACTAAAAAAAGTTGCCCTGCTCTCTACCACTTTGCACTGCTGCTGTAACTCTGCTGAACTGTCATTGCCAAAAGCAGTACCCTTTGGGCTTTGGGTTAAATGCAGGTAAGAGAATTGCCAAATGAGTGCTGGAAGGGACAAGCAGAATATTAACACAAAGGTATGAAAGGAGTTTGTAAAAAAGGGCATACTTCACAGATGACAGGCAACTCTGTTTTTATTCTTCTACACTGACTACTGCTCCCACAGAAGCAATTCCAGCATGAGTAGTTTTTTTTCCCCATTTCCAATTCCATCCTACAAACGGATCTTCTGAAATCTAAAGTCTTAGATGACAGCATTAGTCTTTCCAAACAAAGCAGCTGTGTGCTTATTAATAACAAAAAGAACTTGCTGCAATTAAGAGCAAATAAAAGCTGCTGACTTCTGATGTATGCAATGATACCCACAGCACTATGTATATTTCTTAAATATACATAGACAGAAAAAATAGGCAAAAAAGCAAAAAAAAAAACATATCCATATTATATCTGCACACACACACACTACCGTGCAAGTGCAAATGTGTTCCCAACCATTTGTTGTCACATTATCCTTGGAAATAACAGATCTCAGTCAAGACATTTAAACAGCAATCATCTCATTTAATTTCATTTGGAACAACAGTATATATTCAGAATTTTGAACACATTCATTCCCTTTTATCCAATTAAACACACTACTGTAATGACTGAGAAGCTACAAAATAGATTAGTATTTAAAAAAATTATGTACTTGTAGTTGATTTTATCACCTTGAGACCTACAGTTCATCAAAACAGAAAAATTAAAAGGTTATTTCAGGTTTCTATAGCCAAATACAAGGGCCATATTCCCATTACATATTAAGTAGCGGGATTTTTTCAAGGTGATAATAGTAAATGAACACGTATTAGGAAAATCCATGAACTAAGTTTGCAATTGCATTTTGAGACATCTCAATTGTCAGTATGAAGTGCTTCTGTGTGGAAGCAAAATGGGCACAGAGCACAGCGGGCAGCAGTAAACAGTGATTAATACTGCAAATTTAAACTGCTTTAGTGGTCAAGGAGGAAGTTATAATGTCCACTCTTGCAGTTCCTAAAAGCAAAGCCAGCCAAGTACTTCAGGACCATTATACTGTGTTCCAAGGATCCCCAAATTAAATTGGTATTCAACAATGCAAAAACTGTGCAAATCGCAACAAACGCAACAGCATTTTCTCCTTCCTTGTGTAAAAGGAACACATGCTGGTGGACTCCCCTGCTCTGCGCAGTGTTTTACTTACAATACAGAGGAACTCCACATGGCAACCTTGATTTGGATTAAATGAAGTAGGACCCCAGAGGCACGTTACAGGCTTTCAATAAGCTAGGTTTTGATCTGAGAAACTAAAAATGGCTTTAAGCAACACACAGATCTAACAACAATTTTTTCCTGAAATTATGAGATGGGATTAAAATTTGTAATTAATACTAAAAACAACTAGCAGCAAGAAAAGAAAGTAACTTTTATAGTTCTAGGTTACTTTTCCATAGCAAAAGTTTGTGTTGAACAAGAGACAGAAATACAGTCCTCCAAAATTATTATTACTACTTCTTCATTCCTCCTCTCTACTTACCAGCTTCTTAAATTTATCAAAAAGCGTACCAATTAACTGTCATACTCAGTTCAGACATCTCTTGTTAATCAGTGAGGGCTTTGTGCAATTTTAAGCCATGGCAAGAAGTTGCTTTTGGTTTGTTCGGTTTTGTTGTTTTGGTTTTTAAATACAAAAAGAATTACAGTCTCCAGCCATGGTCCTTGGCATCCAATATTAAACATTTGGCACCATTAAGACAGAAACAGAGTCCATTTCAGTATTTTCTAACTTACTTGAATTTAGTGTTTGACGTGTTTTGGCACTTGTGCAATATGCTTCAATGACTTTAAGAATTTGAGCATCTTCTTCTAAAGCAGCTGTACCTAGAATCAATGGGGAAAATAGTATTTTAAACATGGTTATGTTTCTTAATACAGAAAAGCCTTTATAAATCACTACTTTTCAATTGAGTTCAAAGTTCAAACCCTTTAAAATGCTCTTAATCATCCCATTTTAAAAATCAAACTTCAATGAGCAAAAACAGCTTAAAGAGATAAATACTATTCTGAAATGCTTGGGAAAAACAAAACCAAAACCAAAAGAACCCAAGCCAGAGTAATTACCCACACATTCACAAAACTCTGACCATCTGAAGTTGCACAGAACATGTTTTGAAGCATGATCACTCTGGTTGTAAAACAGTCATTAAAATGAAGAAAATTGTATACTCTGGTTATTATATGCATATTATTATTCAATCAAATAAATGAAGGGACAGGATGTTAATTCACAGAAGTTCTGAAAACTTCTGGGGTTTGTGTATGTATTAGATTTACCCCTTTCCACAGAGCATTATTGAAAATTAACCTCAGAATTAACAGCATAATACATCAGTACAATTTCAGTCTAGTGCGCAGTAGGAAAGATATCACTACACAAGTTTATTTGTGAAGAGTGCAGTAATTAAACTTCAGACTTCAAAGTAGAAACAGCATTACTGAAAAAAACAAAAAAAAAAAAACAAAAAACCAAAAACCACTAAAGCTTAACATGGCAAAATTTTCCTAAAGGTAGAGCTCCACAGCACAGCATCTCCTTAAGGAGTTCAGTGAAAATGCTGTCAAATTCTTCACTTACAACTGAGTGAAATTCTAATCAAACTGAACTGTAGAGGTACCACTACCTTTAGTTTAGATGGAACCAGGAGTCTATGTGTAAAAGAAGATTAATTGTTGTTTTTAAAGCATTTTTCCTGTTTTCCTCCATGAAAAACTAGGCTTGAAGATTTTCTGCTGCAACAATCTGAACTGCCTCCAACATAAAAATGTATTAGTATCTTTTGTTACCCAATGCATTCTGTTAGTTTTTCTGGTTTACTATCACCAGAACAAAGCCAACTGTCCAAAGATTTATCAGGATCAACTGACAAGCTGTTGAAGAAAATATATGGACCTGATACAGTTTTTCTACAGTTACAGGATGCAAGTACTCCAAAATACAGGCTATTTCTCATTCAAGGATTTTATTGTGGTTAGAATACAGCATCATATTATTACAGTAACAGGACAAATATCTCACTTCTGAAATGAGTATTGTGAGAACACTCAGTTGAAATATCTTACTTGCTTTGTCTGTTACAATGCTAATTTGACACGGCAGTTCTCAAAACAGCCCATAAAGCCCTGGGATTCCAGAGAAGTGATAAAATCCAAAACTACCTATCAATAAGCTTTAAGTTCAATAGAAGTTCCTCAGTGGAAAACTTTTACAGCTCCACAAGCTGGAAAAGGTTGAAAGAACATGAATATATAACGGAAGCTACTAATTACTGACACAAGGAGGGTAAAATATAAATACCAAGAATTAGTAAGTATTTCTTTAAGTAACACTCTCTGACTTAAAGACATCACAAATCCCTTGTACTGAAAGTTATCTCCTATGTACAAAATGTTGGTGTTAATTTAATCAGAAGTAAAACAATGTATTTGCAAGCTACAGCCTCCCTCCTAACCCCCCAAAAATTCTTATCCACTCTCAGAAAGTGTTCTTTAATAATTCCTAAATCTGAAGGTTGACATCTTCACCTCTGTCCTTACAACTCCTGAATCTCTATCCTCCAACATCTGAAAAGATGCTGACTGACAGAACTTCAATTTCTCCTAAACAGATACCTTCCTGTAAGAATAAAACATCCTGAACTAAAAAGTTCACTTACACATCATGAACACAGGATTGTTCTATTCACCTTAACCATTGCCATATAAAATTCACAGCACACTCAGAAGGACCTCCACCTTAGACAAACCAGAAGTACCCTGAGGAAAAGCTTCTTCTCTCCAACCCTACATAAACCAGTAAGAGACAATGGTGATGACAACTTCATGCACTGAACACTCAAGGCACAGTCCCTATCTTAAAAAGCCTATGAGCAAAGGACAAACACAGAGAAACAAAAGTTGCAGTAAATGAAGTGGGCCTTCATCTTAAAATACCCTGTCTTTCATTGATGAGTGATTTGATTATTCATTCACACAAATTTCTACAGAAGAATTAAAGTGACACTGACAACTCAAAGAATACTGCATTTGCTTGATAACATTAATGTTCCCTCCACCCCAGTATCTCAATGTCCAGATTTTGACCCTTCTGTTTTTCTATGCATTCATCAGCCTCTTTTTAGTTCAGTGTTTTCTTCAGATTTCAAGGAAGACCAAAGCTCTGCAATTTATTCAGACACAGACACTTTTGCTCTCTGGCAAAACGAAACAGGCACCTCACAAGTATGTATCCACTTTAGTCAATAGTAAAGCTCTAGAAAGCCACTAATGGCATCATGACATAAGCACCTAAAATAAATAAAATAAACCACCCTCTAGAGATACCTACCTGCTCTCCCCTGACAGGAGAGAGGAAACCATGTATAGCTTGCTTACACTGTACATCTAACTTTCACAGAATTTAAACTGATTATTTAATTCCAGCCTTTGTATTATTTAAAGATTTGTTCAAATGTCTCTTACTTTTTCTCAGTGCAAACTCTTCATCTGACGGCTTCCGTTCTGGCTTGCGTTTTGGAAGCAGCTTTTTCATGGTTTTAGGGCTTTTACTGAGATCCTGTGCAGGGGAAAAAAAAAAATAATAAAAGAAGAGTAGAGCTTCTTTACAATATTTCAAAAATGTAACTGCTAAGATGCATACATGAGTTACTAACTGAAAGTCTTTTCAAAGAACTAAAATTCAGTTTAACATTTTTTAGCACATCCAATTTGCCCAAACTGGCTGATTTCCTCTATACCTTTCCTCCAACCTCCAACACAAAGTGAGGTATTTTATCTGTTCTATTAACAGAAATATATAGGAAAAGCTGCTGCAAAAGCATGCAGGCTGTTTGGAAGCTAGAGCAAAGGGAAGAGGCAGGTATACATTAACATGGGATTTTTTACTTAACTTTTGAAGATACAACCCATTTCACTTTTTACTTTGCAGTAGGTAAAAAAAAAAGACCTAACAAGGAAGCTTGGCAGGTAGTATACTCTTCAAAGCCAGAATCTGTAAATGTTGACATCTGTTCTTACTAAGCTCTACAGTAAAAAATGTTAAAAAAAAACAAACAAAAACAAAACAAAAACCAGAACAGCAACAAATACAGCTTTTCTGCTCAAAATGTCGTCATGCTATTTTATAGGGACAATGCCAGGTTACAGGAACAAGGGATATACTGGTCTACGCTTTACCTTAAGGATACAAGACATCATCTACAAAAATACAGAACAAGAAAGTAAAAAGGTGAATGAGGACAGACCAAAGAAGATGAAGATAGGTGTTGAGCATCATTGTATGCTGAACACTGTAAAGGTGACTGAAATTTCACCACACGGGATAATTTACTGCCCTACACATGGAAGCATGAAAGGAATTTAACTTAGATTATAAAATGAACATACACTACAAGCATACAAACCTTCCGACCACAAATCACCTATCACTTTTTCCCTGTTTATGGGATTTGCAAAAGAAAAGGAAAAAAATAAAGGAGGGGGGCTACAATTTCTAAGAAACTGCAATTTACATGTCTACAGAACAAAATCTGTTTGTCAGCATCTCATGCTTACAGAAGAAAATGTTCTTGGGTATAAAAACTGCATGATTCTTTCTGGGCTCTGTTGAGTCACCTAAGTATCACAAGAACACATGACAAAGACACTGAAACAGGAGATATCACCAAGCCACAGAGCATCTGATATTCTCCTCCTTACATATACACAGACTTTGAATTTAGGAGCTACCATTTTCTTACTATTCACAAAACCACGCAAAATGTTAAGTGGCAAGACCAAATTAACCTACCACCACCACCTTTTTACGATTAAACCCACCACATTTTATTTCTCTTGGAACAGACTCCTATTTCATACCATATGCTAATTAATAAAATACAATAGTTTCTTAAAATTTAAGTCATGTTTTCTGCCAACAGTAACATTAGCCATCAAATTCTGCTGAGTGAAAAAACATTTGACAGTTACCATTCTTTCTTTTTTCTAAAATATGCTATAGTTACCTACTAAAAGTGACACCTAAGAGTCAATTATATCACCACAGCTGTTGATTTGATTTGAATTATTTGATACAACTCTTTGAAACACCAAGGATCCCTTAAGCTGGATACTTTGCAGTGTGCTTAGCAAACAACTTGCTCTGCAAGAAGTCTGGATTATCAACATAAAAAACTACCAACTTTAAAAATAAAATAAAATAAAATAAGGTCTTCATTTATTAACTGAATAGAGTGGGAGGACTTGGGGGAGGCAGAGGAAGCCTCTCCTAAAGAAGCCTTAGTATCTTCTGAGCTGCAAGACTAAATCAGTCCATTTACCACTGTTCCAGCACTATCTGTTACATCATCTGTATATAAACACATGCACAAAATTGTGAAATGGTGGTGTATATGGAAAAGTCCTATTTCTTGGTTGCTGCATCTCACCTCTTTATAACAAAGAGCTGCTGAAGGCCGTAATGGAGGTGCAGGCCGTAAGCAGCTCAGGCTCCAAGGCTTGGGGGTTTTCGGAGGTTCCAGCGGTCCCCAGTTTATTGTGGTATGTGGAGTCCCATGATGTGACGGATGAGGGAGAGTGTGGTATGCAGGTGTCAGTGGTATTGGCTTGCTGTCTGAGTGCTTGCTGGAGGGTGTTACTGGATGGGAAGGAAGCTGTCAACGACACAAAGGTGATGGAAAAGGAAAGAAAGCATATTATCATAATAAAGACATAATATAATTAAGGATTGTTGAAATCTCACTTGCTATCTCGTGCTTTTACTTATTATAACTGGCTTTGAAAACTGTTACACAATTATTATTTGGAAAAGTGGACCTTAAAGAAGTTTTATTGTTTACCACTGACAGAGCATGCACTAAAGAGAACAGCTACAAGCAGCCCAGCTCCCACTTCTCTCACCACCAAGGACAGAGCTAAATTTAGATCCACTCATATCCAACAACCCAAATTAAGAACGTAAAAGAAAGTACTTAAGGAAATTGTTTCTCCACAGTGTGTCAAGTGCATCACCAATTAAAACCTACTGTTCTAAGGATACTTACAAGATAGCAATGGTCAAAAATCAAAAAAGTACTAACAAGGAGGTTTTTTTTACCCTGTTAAACTATTACACCACTATGTAAGCATTTTATTCTTTTACTCACACAACTAAAAACAGAATGATCTTTTGACCCATTAAACTACACTTACAACATTCAGTTCTTGTTCCGAATGGCTAAAAAAATGCTTTACATGGTGGTATATTTGCCAGATGACTTAATTCAGCATACACTGCTCATTCACTTCAATCCAGCTCTTTCTTACCGTGTGAGATGGCACAGAGTGAGGTTTAATGGTGGGATTCCCAACAGTTGTCACTTTGGTTTGCTTCTGCAGGTGATCCACCCATTCATGCAAATCTTGTTGGTTGTTACAAGACACTAGTATCCTTTCAATCATATTTCCTAGGTGACAGAAAACAGAAAATGTAGGAAACCACAGAAGAACAAGTTAGAATGTTTTAGGAAATTAGCATCTTGATAATCATGTCTGATGGACTATCCCCATAGTACTAAGCAAAAACTTTAACCCATGTTTTCTGTACAGCAGCACTGCACTTTCACAGGTTATGGGAGGCATTTCCTCCACGTATTTGTTCTTGTGCCAAGTAGGGAGTTCTGTGTTTTTCCCCACCTCTAATAATCAAACAAAACCCTTAAAGACAAGAAATAGATGTAGGAGACCGGCTCATCTAGTAGCCTTACGCTTCTCCATCTTCCCCCCAGGAAAGCTAGCATACAGCTTAAAATGTTACTCTTGAGTCTGTAAGCTTCAACATACAAGAAGTTATAAAATATGGTTCACCCATCTTCTCTTGCAAAAAGGCACAAAGTTAGTCTGAATCTGAAAATCACAGGCAAAAATCACTTGGGAAAGTAACCTTTAAAAGATTAATTTCTGCAGCTAATTCACATTCCTCATCTGAGCTCAGCTTCATAGCTGTTGTCTCAAGAACATGCACCGTCAACAGCTTTTCCCCCTCTGCCTCATAGCACTGATATGTGATACCACCTGCCACTACAGAGGGTCAAAATTACTCTGCTTAAATGCAACCTGCTTGGAGGCAAAACTGTTGCAGAAAACTAAAGAAGGTATGAAGCTCTGCTGTGCAGACCCTGCTCCTACTCATTTAAATCACCCAAGGGTATTAGGTACGTGCTGAAACAAATGACTTAACAGACAGAAATCACCCAAAGTACACACAACATAGAAACAGAGAATCATAAGATAGTTAGGTTTGGAAAGGACCTTAAGATCTTCTAGTTCCAACCCCCTGCCACAGGCAGGGATGCCTCACATCAAACCATATCATCCAAGGCTCTGTCCAACCTGGTCTTGAACACCACCAGGGATGGAGCATTCAAAACTTCTTTGGGCAACCTGTTCCAGTGCCTCACCACCCTCACAGTAAAGAACTTTCTCCTTATATCTAACCTAAAATTCCCTTGTTTCAACCAGTTACCCCTTGTCCTATCACTACAGCCCCTAAGGAAGAGTCCCTCTCGAAAACCCTTGTAGGTCCCCTTCAGATACTGGAAAGCTGCTATGAGGTCTCCACACAGCCTTCTCTTCTCCAGGCTGAAAAGTCCCAACTTTCTCAGCCTGTCTTCATACAGGAGGTGCTCCAGTCCCCTGATCATCCTCATGGCCCTCCTCTGGACTTGTTCCAACAGTTCCATGTCCTTTTTATGTTGAGGACACCAAAACTGCACACAATACTCCAAGTGAGGTCTCACGAGAGCAGAGTAGAGGGGCAGGATCACCTCCTTTGACCTGCTGGTCACACTCCTCTTGATGCAGCTCAGGATACGGTTGGCTTTCTGGGCTGCAAGCGCACACTGAAGCCAGCTGATGTTCAGTTTCTTGTCCACCAACACCCCCAAGTTCTTCTCTGCAGGGCTGCTCTGAAGCTCTTTCCCACCCAACCTGCAGGTGTGCCTGGGATTGCTTCAACCCAGGTGTAAGACCTTGCACTTGCCATGGTCCACATCATTAGCATTAGAGATGCTAAAGGTTTCAGTAAAGAGGTGGACCATTTCTAGAAGAAGGCTCTGCTTAAAGCTTTTCCAGAGTCTCTGGAATTCCCTTGCTTCCAGTGAGTAGCATACTTTCAACTGCTTCATTGTAAAGGACCTTTTCGAAGGCTACTGCCTCCATTAATTAAAATGCAGAATTTTGGGTATGAATCCTATTGCAAAGGCAGTTTGTGAACTGTTTGATACAAGCAGCAAGAAGAAGCTTTCAAGTGAGGCTCTGGGTGACTGCTTTACTAAATTTATATAATCACAGGACAGCTGAGACTGGAAGGGGCCTCTGCAGGTCATCCACTCCCCTGCTCAAGCATAGACACCTAGAGCTGGTGGCCCAGGACAGTAGCCAGAGAGCTTTTGAGTATTGTCAAGGATGGAGATCTCTCCAGGCAACCTGTGCCAGCGCTTGGTCACCCTCACAATGAAAAAGTTTTCCCCTCTTGTTCAGACAGAACAACTGATATTTGAAATAGCATATCCTGGAGTAAGAAATAAAAATGTTTACAGTCAATACCTGATATTTCAAATGCATTTTTATGGTTTTCAGTGTCTTCTAACTTTGTGATAGTCATTCCTGTTGTTGGCAGTTTTCCCTGGAAAAAGAAAAAAGTAGTAACACTGAAGTTAAATCAAACAGACAGAGAAACATTATCAAAAATATCTTAACTTCATATCCGTATCTATTAACTTCAAGCTCTGAACAAAAACACACAGTAAATTGGCAGACACACACTGATGGGTTAAAAACATTTAAAAATCGACACAAACACCTTGTAATGGAAATTTTTAACATGCTCAACTTCTGCAAATGACACCTGTGACAGTATCAGTCTATCTGACACATATGCAGGCTATGAAATCTACACAAATGTAACAGTGGTCACTCATCACAGCCTCGGGTTCATGAAACTGAAACCTTCAGGGTCATCCATATTACATGATGAGAGGCAACGCTGATTCAAGATCATTTCTTTGCAAACTGTTTGGTTAGCTCTCAAAGCAAGGTCTGTAGTACAAGTAGATTTAGAGAAGATTTCACTAAACAAATGCATCAATTATTTACTGCAGATTTATGTCTCTAATAACCCCACTACTAAATTTGCTCACAGAAGTACTTTGAGGAAAAAAAAAAAACCAACAAAACCCAAAGCAGTAAAAACATCTTTAAATTAGTAAAGTTTCAGAAAAACATATTATTTTGCAGAGGGTAATGTCTCATTTTAAAACCAGTCAAGCTCGGGGATGGAGGGGGAGAGAGGAGGAAACACAGTTTAGGCTAATTCCTTAACCCTTTACAAGCACAGAAGAATAAATGTGACTCAGGATGAAAAGCCTTTACCAAAAAATGCAACTTTAATAAAAGTTTTTAAAGACAGATCCTATATTCTCTCCTGCACAAAAACACTATTCAGCACATGCTGGCAAAAGCACAAATACTATGCACTGGGGAATTTTGGCTCCAATGGAGGGACAAGAAAACAACTTTTTTCCTTTTCTTTCTTTCCTAATGACTGCAGAATGGACAAAGGTTTCTTAGACACTTGAAACTAAAAAACACTTGATATTCTGTATGCACAGGGCATGCTCAAGACCAAGATGCCAAAGAGAAAGGAGGAGTTCTCTTGCAACAGCTTCTCCACTGAAAGAAACATGGTGGCATTGTGCACTACAATGCAGCCTAAAATTCATTCTGCTTTTCCATGTTTGCTGGTTCACGAATAACACACCACACAACCACAATTAAGGAGGTGCAAAAAACGCTGATATAGGTAGAAATGAAATATGGGGATACACTAAGCAAGAGAGTGGTGACAAAGATCACCTGCACCACATGGACAGAAGTAGTACAAACCCAGCAAAACACAGAGAAAATGGAAATGAACTTGTGAACCTTTTATATTTCCCATCTTACAACAAACAACTGTGAAGCCTTCCATGAAGTACAGCCTATGCCCCTTGCAATTTAGGTTCACCACTGCTAAAAGTTCTCCCCATTAGCTAGCATGGCAGGTATCAGCACTACCAACCAGAAAACATGAAGCCAACTGGTAAATGAACATTCAGAAATACAGGGAGAGTGTAATGTAGGATGCTGCCTCCAATGGCATCATTTCCCTGGAAATGACTGAGGGAGCTGCAACATCTTCTGTCCATATCCATACCCAGTTCTGAGACAAGAATCTCAGAAGCGAAGTCCAGGTGGCCCACATGCAATGCAGGCACAGCTCTGAGCCACTGCCTTGGACACAAATAGCGATGTAATAGTTTCACTTTGCTGTGAATATGTAGCCATTAAAATCTTAGAATTTCTCAGTGTTAGGAAAAGGTTATGAGGAAATTGAGGAGTTTTGCACTCAGGAGAGGGCTGAATGGCAAACACTAAGAAAGGGCTGTGGCAACACTGAGTAGCTGAAGACAAATGTGCAGAAAATTGCTTATTTACTGAACAGTGCTGTGCTCCTGGGGGACAACGTGGGAGGGAAGTGGAAGAAATAAGTGATGTACAATAGAAGAACAAAATAAAACCTGTCAGGTGGTTTCATTTCATATTGTTTGTTACCACACTAAATTTCTAGTTATTTGCCTTTAATCAATACACAAGAATCTACCTTCATCAGAAATTCTGGATGTGCCACTTGGAATACAGAGCTTACCTGCCTTTTCTAGCATCTTTTTTTCCATCAATGTTGGGTAAAACACTGGCCAAAAACTCTGAAGAGTGGCACAGAGCTAACAAATTTGATTGTCCTCTTAAATCACCTAATGCAACACTCTTCGATAAATCCAGTTACTACTAGTAGGTAAGACATGAATCTGGAATGCAATTGCTTTCAAAAAAGAAAAAAAAACCAACAAAACAACTGGCTGTGGTTGATCACATAGGAACCTCAAAAAACTAAACTTCAGCATTCCTTCAAGCAGGCATATCACTACTCACAAGAAAGAAACTGCTCGAAAGGCTGATTTACAAAAGTACTCAGAGCAGGTGAAATCTCTGGCTCCTTTTAGAACTTTCTTGCAGTTTTCCCCTTGCTTTTTGGTGTTTTGATATGATGTCTGGAAACAACACAGCAATACTTGAACATTTATAAAGATTTCAGGAAGTCATGGACTGTTCATTTGCTTTAGCTTCACTTTTCAAGCATCTTTGGAAATACACACCAAAAGGTGTTTCTGCAGATGTGTTCTAAAATACAAAGTAGCCAACCTGATCAGCACTGATCCTCCTGTACTATAGCAAATGCTCTATTTCTTTAGTGGGGAAACAAGGCACAAGTATTCAGCTAGGAAACTTGGTAGAGCTCAAAGACTGTCTATCAGCAGTGAGTGCAAGATCTGTGCAGTGCAACACCTGGTGCTAAGGATATGATGCCCACATTGCATGTATTTCAGGTGGTGTTACACTCAGCTAAGTCTAAGCTGGGCCCAGGGCTTGAACATCAGTTCATGTATTTGATCTACTTGCAGAACTGGAGCAAATCAAGTGCACTTCTGGAGCATGCCTTCCAGTTCAGCTTCACCTAGAGTGAATCTAGTCTTTGAACTTCAAAATAACTTCTATGCTGTGACTCAAAGATCATTAAACATGAAAAAGAGATTAATTTCAAATATAAAACACTAATGTAGACATGCCTACAGAAACAGATGACAACAGCCTGACTCACACCAAGGAAAGCTGAGTGCTGTGTAATTTTGATAAGACTTGAGCAGAAAAGAGCAGTAACAAACCTGTACAATAGCACTGTTCCCCTATATAGATCTAAAAAGCTACCAACACTTCCACTCATTAGCTACCACTAAGGTATCAAGGTAAAAAAAAAACCCTGCTGATAATCACAGCTGCAAAAATCAAACCCCACGCTTCTAAACCAGAATTTTATGAAACAAATGACCAGTTCTTCTTGCAGAAATTACCTTTTATCTCTATAAATACAGAAGTTTAACAATCCTTGAAAGTTTCCTCTGAAATACCATTTGGAAAAAACAAAACACATCCCCTTCCGCCAAAACATTTATACACATATGTACATGTATTACTTTACCTGATAGATAAACCCACTCATTCTCGGGCTGGCAGACAACATTAGCAAAATATTAGGGAAGAGAAGAAGATACCTTTCATTCTTTTCCTTATCAAAAGAAGAAAATGAAAATGTAAATACAACATCACGAGCCCCCTCATCCCCTTTTTTGTTTTACGTTATTAGAAACTACCACTAATGTTACTACTCCGTAATTACTCAACAAATATTTACTTCTGGCAAAATTAACTGTTTGTAAAACTAGAGGAAAAGCAAAGACAGATTTGATTTTCTATTTGAAAACTGATAGTAACACACGTCTATGCTTCTTCCTGAAGAGTAAAGCCTCATATTTTAAAACAGAAATGTTATAGTCTGAGTGAATTACTGACCTTGTTTAATATGATAACAACTGCTTTGCCATTTTCAGCAAACCCAAAATTACACATTAGATTGGTTTCTTAACATAAATTTAGATGGATGCTGTTACAGTAATGTCAAAACCATGGTGTTTCAAGTTGAAAAGATCAGATTTTTGAATTATGTTGGATTACGATCCAAAGTCAAAAAAGAACAGTAAGGCAATAATGCTTATATTTACAATAAAAAACCCTCATTACTTTGTTATGGCTTTAATTTGCTGCTTTCACTTAAGAAGTTATCCACAAACAAAAGCACAAAGGATACTTTTATGTGAGGAAAAGGTTTTCTCTTAGATCTACCACTACAGACAAACAATGAAACAGAGAAACATTAAGGTATAATGCTTTAATTCTAACAAATTTAATTCTTAATTATTCGGTTACATAAACACTTTTCATTTTTATAGGCATCTTTGTTCTAAGGGAGGAAACTGACTGAATGAGGTTGCAATTCAAAAGCCCCCACCAGGTTCAAAGTTTCATTGATTTTACAGAGGAACAACTCACAGTAAAAACATGTCTGTAATCTGTAGAATATTTCCTTTCTTTTGGCACTTGCTTTTAAGATTATTTTAACATTATTTCTGGTGGGATAGCATTTTCTGTGTGCTTGGATGTTTTTTAAAAAAATCACCCCAGACTTCAACAGCATCACCTTAAACTTTCTAACATCTCTTCTTACTCCATTTCTCTCAAACCACCTGGTTCTCAAGCTTTTATTTCAAAATTTTCAACTTAAGTGCCCAAAACAGCACGTGTGCCTTAAGACACCTTATAATACAAACCCCATAATTACTGCTACACAAAATGATCCTGTAACATAACTACACATGAAAAATCCTGTTTAATTACGTACTTTGAAAACGGTCCTGCAAAATAATCATAATGTCTGTAACTGCTACACTTGGTTCCATTTCAGTAAATTTTACAGATGAGACCATCCATCTTCGAAGAAATTTATCCCAGGCTTTGTAATAAAAGCCTTAAATCAGTAGAGAAAGATTTTAGTCTAGATTAGTAATTCTGAAGCATTCTGTTTACTTCTGTTGCAAAATGATTATAATTAATTTTATTCAAAATGAAAAGCCCGAGAAGATGAGAAAGAAAGATGAAAAGGAAATTACCTCACTTCCAGCACACTGAATCATGACCTGGGACATGTAAATCACATTGCCAAGTGTTTTAATATCCTCTCCCTCCCAACAACGGATAGCTTCTGTCAGTATTTGTAATTCAAGTTCTTTCCGTTTCCGTACTTCTTGACATTGTGCCTAACAAACATAGGAAAAAACACCATCTCTATCAACTCTACCAACTGGGAGCTGATTAAGAGTAGAAATACCACTACAGTCGTATTCACTGCTGTGTTTGTAGTACAGAAGACAGCACTCAACTTAAAGTGTTTTCATTTAGATGACTACTACCAGTATTTCTTCAAAAAAAAAAAAAGTTGTTTTGCTAACTTCAACATATTTTTTCAATACGCTTACTTCAATTACCATTCCAAATTCATAGCCAATAGCTCTGTTTCTCAAATTTCTCCTTTCTTTACATTTTAAATTTTTGTGCTTCTAATCACAAATTGCTAGGCTCAGCAGAAAAAAACAGCTGTCATAAAATACACAACTACACAACAAAGCACCTATCCTCAGTAAAAAGAGCTATATCAACTGCACAAACTGTGTTTATAACCTTGTGTTCTTATTCTTAAATGTCTCCAACCTGCTCTACTAGCTGTACTTGCATTCATTTGAATTTTTCTCAGTAAGAACTGTTTTCTGTTTGTAAAGTACCCAATGGAATGGGAACCCCAAACCAAAAACTAGAAAATGTTGGGTTACCACCACATGCACCTCTAACAGGAAGCACAAAACATTCGGTTTATTGTAACTGAGATTGCATTAAGTATATGCTTGCTGCAGCTCAATTATTTGTAAAGAAGCACTTACTCAGGACACTAGTTATGACAGCATTAGTAGAAACAAAAACAAAGCACAAGTGTGAGGGAAGACCAAGAGGTGGAGAATGCTTTGCGTGGCATTTATATCAATAGTGTATTTGCTATAACTCTCCAGCAAATGACTGTCCTTAACTATCCCACAAACAGTATCAACCTCCAAGCTTTCACAAATTTCTTGTATGTTTACAAAAAAGCCTCACTGTTTCAAAGCAACAGAGGGAGATGAAATTCAAAAATATTCTACTTAAAATATATCATCATCTACTGTTTATCACTCTTACAGAAAGGTTTTTGAAGGCAGTCATGGATTTCTGAATATCTGGACGATCCGGATGATAATCCTAAAACCAATGAAGAAAAGATTTAGATCTAGTAAAATAAAAGAAGTTTTTAGGCTCTTAACTAAAAACAATAAACTACTCTTTAAAAAGTTGTAGCTTGATTTGCTCTCTTTTCACAGCCTTTTTATTCTTACAACAAGCACTGGTGGTCTTTCTTGTAGTAAAAATGAAGACACACTTGTATCATTCCTACTCAGGCTCAAAATAGACCCAAGGCAGTTCTACAAGACATAGGATTTCAAAATCTCTTATCCACTAACAGGAAAGTGATTATTTTAAAGAGTTTTATTTGGCATGTTAGCTTTGTCACAAACTAAATTCCTTACTGACTGGTATGTTCTGTTGTCACTGACTGACAAACCAAATTGTATGACAAGAGAAAGACCCATATGCTTTCTATTTCTCTCTCTCCTTCACACTCCAAAAATCTAACCTATATAATGCAAGAGTAGAAACTGTAACTACTCAAACACCTTCCCATACTGGAAAGATAATTTTTGGACAGTGTTCAGTAGAAGCCAAAGGGACTATTCTCGTGTTTGACACACTGAGGTCCCTAAGATGAGAAGCAGCACACCTTCTACAAAAGAAAGTAAGTAGCCTCAAGTATCATGCAGCAGATACATCCAGTGTCAAGTCAACCTAGACCCTAAGACTGGTCTAGTAGTGACGATTAGCTTTTCTGGCTAATTTAACTTTAAACGTTTAGCTTTTACAGAAGTTTTACTGCACTAAGTTTTAAACCATTGCAGCCCATATTTGAGAAGGCTGATGGAAGAGCAAACAAATGTAATTTTGGGTCCCATCACGTTTGACATGTACCTTTAAAATAATTGTTGTCAAATCATCATTAAGCTGGAACATAAATGCTGATAAGATATACCTCCATGTGCCTTTCAAGTTCTTTGAGTAACGTGGGGTATTTATCCAGACGCATAAAAGGTTTGCTGAGGCCCGTGGTCAGTACAAGGATCCCAGGGCTGTTGGCACCTTTCACCTCCATGAATTCTCCTAGCTCCTCACTGTGTACACAAGACATTAAAGCAAATTAAGATCAAGTTACCAAAACAATTAAAATTACATCGGATTCTTCAGTCTTTCACCCACAATGAATTCTACCAATAAGACAAGAGGCCAAATAAATCAAAAAGCAATTCAAGCACAACTTCAGTGCTGCAATCAGTTTCTGCATTAAATACAGGAACAAAGAAATTTGAAGATTTGAGGTCCATGCAGAGAGCAACAGAGACTGGATCAAACCCTCAGTTCTAGGCAATTGATGCTGAAAGACAGCTCTTAAATGCTACCCCCATCCAAGTAATGATTACAGAATAAAGCCTTTCACCCTATATTATTCTAGTAAAATGGCATCTGACCTTACAGGTTGTTTACACAAGTAATACACAAGCATAAATGAATCAACAGTTTCATATTCAATCGAGCATCGATATTTTAAAGGTGTCAAACACTAACAGAAAAACATAGGATGTTTCAGAACCTTTTTTCCCTCCTATACTTCCTTGTTTAATGACTTCACCTCACACATCCAAGGTGTTATTACAAAATGACCAAATAAGCAGCCATACAAATGGCAGCCCTATAGAATAAATAATTACTGTGCAGTCTATTCACAAACAAGGTTTCACTGGGGGTGTACTTGTGTAACATACTTGTTTTGACAGCAAAGCTGCTGTAAGAAATCCGTGATTTCCAAGTATCATGAATTGCTACTTCCCCATACAGTTGTTTTTTTCATATTTGAATCATTTCCAAGAACTGGCAAAGCTCCTCAACTTTTTACATTAGGCCAGTTACAAAAGCAGTGCACTCTGGGAATTCCAGCTCACTTTGCTAACAAGAAAACTTAAAATGGGTACATCCTCTCCTCCTTGTAAAGTAGAGGTTTCAGAGGACTGCTGTGGAGGACAAGCTCCATGGGGAAACGAAGGTGGAGCAGCACCTGAACTGATTCCTAGGCTTCAGAAAATACAAGTTGAAGACAGACAAAAATCTATGTAAATGAAATTCAGAAAACCCTTTATTATAAAGACAACATCTTGCATTAAAGCTGTGTTGTTCTAGATGTATGTAGATGAGGTTGCTTATGTTTTGAGCCCTTATTACAGTAACTTAACTAGATTGCAAAAAAAAAAAAAAAAAAAACCAAAAAACCTCAACACAACAAACCACATTATTCTCATGTGACAGTCGTGCAAATTCCACTCTAAGATATCCTGAAAGTCATTACTTCCTACTGATACAGTATTACTACCCCACAAGGCAGAATTACTACTTGAAACATTTTTCTGTCCCTGGTTATTGGCATAGTTTGATTTGACAAAGGAAGCCTTAGCCAGCTACTAAATTCAGTACTTTCAGAAAGTGTAAAACACATTGTCAAACATCAAACTGCAATAAAGGAGCAACACTTGCATATTGTGGCCACATTAGCAAAAAGGGGAAGGCAATAACCTCTAAATCTAGGGCAGTGTGCCCTTGCAGAAGTGAAAGCAAATCTTGACCTGTTCAATTTCCCTAGGAAAAAAATACATTATAGGACAGTGCCATAATCCACATGCTCAATTACCAGTGAGTCATACAGAAAAGTATTACACAGATTAAGACAAAACAGACCTACCTCCCTACCTCCCCCAAGACACACACACTCCTTCGCATTTCACAACCAGTGACACTTTGCTTATCAATATAATTTGTCTGAACAGATGAAAAGAGTAAAACAAAGGCATGAATCATGACCTTCCCAACTCAATGAAAGTGCTTTACTGACAATCCCAACCAGATCTCTCTTCTCCTAGCCACTAAAGCTTCCCCTAGTTTACAGAAGAAAAGGCTTTTCCACAGTTTACTCCAGTAAGTGTCTTCAGGTTAGTTAATTGGTATTTATGCACACTAAGTTGTTTAAATACATCCAACATACTTTCTGAACTCTGTCAGGTCAAATACAACCTTATGCCACATCTTTTAGAGCACTCCACCCCCATTCTACCTGGGCTGAGGCACTCCTCAGCACTCAGACTTGTGCTATTTCTGCTGTATTGAACTGCAGAGCCAAGAAAGTGTGTGAGGGAATTTCCCAACACCTGCTTTGCATTTTAAAGGTGCAAAGAGAAAGGCTGTGCACACTTGAGAATGCCCACAGCTCAACAAGGCAGACCCTGCTATGTCCCTCACAAGTAACATGTATCAGTAACTCCAGGCCTCCTAAAATTAACCCCTGATGTGATGAGGTTTTAGCCAAAAGTCAAACCCATTAAGAGTCTCTTACAATACCTTGCATGAAAAATTATATTAATGCAACATGGATAAACACAAGTACTTTACTAGCTTAAATTTAAATTTCAGCCAAGCTGGCCAATTCCGAATAACCAGAGCCCAAAGACCTACATTGCTTTATACTTTCTTAGCTGGAGCACTTACACAGCATAAAAATCACACCAACTTCAGAACTCCACAACTGATCTTGGTGGTACCCTAAACAAGACTAAGGATTTTGACTCATGTTTTGGGTTTACAGTGTTACCAGCTACTTGCTCATTGAGGATTTAGGCTGATTCACCGAAACAGAAAGCTGCACATCTATAGTGTGGTGGCATGTCCTCTCCTCCTGACTCAGTTAAAAGGGATACAGCTGTTTCCAGTAAGGTGATGAGGCAAATGAAGGGACAACACCCAGTTTCTACAGGAAGCTTTACCGGAGTTTACCTGTGAAAGCCCTTCTGTCAGAAGGCACTCAGCTGTTTCAAATTTCAATTCATTATGTGACACTGCTCACATGCACACCTCTGCTCTTTTTGTTTTATCCATTAATTCTCCACATGGGCACCCCTATCCATGTGAGGATCATAAAGTTAAATTACACACAGTATTTGACAAGTATCTTCATCTACTTTATTTTAAGTAAAAGATCCTTGCTACAAGAACTAACATGAAGGAAACACTTAAACATTCTTAGCATTTTGTTTTCTTCAGCCAGGCACACAGCCCCTGCTGCTTAAC
Organism: Melopsittacus undulatus; assembly: GCF_012275295.1. Taxonomy (NCBI): domain Eukaryota; kingdom Metazoa; phylum Chordata; class Aves; order Psittaciformes; family Psittaculidae; genus Melopsittacus; species Melopsittacus undulatus. Next base: position 59,165,181 of record NC_047528.1, on the reverse strand, counting down.
TTTTTATCAACTCTTCCCCTTAACCTTATTTGCTATTCTTCCCCGTTTCACGCAGCACATCCATACACATATCTATGCAGTTTCTCCTTTCTCCCCAACATAGCAGTGTGTTCTACAGGACACACCAATTGCAAACACCACATGGTGGTCAATTTACATTGTTCTGAACAGTGCTGATTTTCACCTTAAAAATCGCAGAGGCCAAACTCCCCGTTCCTAATTACTGTGGGCATCTCCATGATGCTGGGTGCACATAAATGCATAGAATCATAGAATAGTTAGGATTGGAAAGGACCTCAAGATCATCTAGTTCCAACCCCCCTGCCATGGGCAGGGACACCTCACACTAAACCATGTCACCCAAGGCTTCATCCAACCTGGTCTTGAACACTGCCAGGGATGGAGCATTCACTACCTCCCTGGGCAACCCATTCCAGTACCTCACCACCTTAACAGTAAAGAATTTCTTCCTTAGATCCAGTCTAAACCTCTGCTGTTTAAGTTTCAACCCGTTACCCCTTGTCCTATCACTACAGTCCCTAATGAATAGTCCCTCCCCAGCATCCCTGTAATTGCTGAGCTATCTGCTAACACAATGCTTGTGCTTCTTCCCCTCCCCTATCTTTGTTTAATGCTCTAGAGTAGGAGAAATTGGGTACTATTTCACCCACATTCACATTTTCGATTTCCATTATTATTGCTCCATTTTTCCCCAGCTTCAGCATTATGAAATAGACATTCGAGAAAACAGGAAAAAAAAAAAAACAAACCTCACTGTGGCCTGAATTAAAATAGACAACTTTGAAACCTGAAATAAAAACCTGAAATTATCCATTTTTGCTACCTACTCTGCAATGCCTTTAATTAAGCACACATTGTGATTACACAATGTTGCGGCAGTTACCAAGCCATTCACTGCTCTTGACACAAAATACTTGGTTGCTTATCATCTTTTTCTTTAATCACAGTATAGGAACCTACAGAGCTAGTTTAAACCTCAGCAGGCTTGAAATGTACACAAAGTCCTGAAAAACAGGCTTAGTGATGGCATCATCAGGAAGCCTTTTACACAAAGCAGCATTAATAGGTGCAATTAAAATTGAATGGCATAGTTTTCCTCCCAACATTCTCAAGAGGACAATGTTTTCTTTCATACACTTCTATGCTTCCCTCTGACAAGTTTTGACATGACAGCTTGTTCAAACTCTAGGATGAACACACACACATACACTCTTTTAATACAACAGTAACCAAAACTTCGCCTGAACAGTTCCATCATGCAAACCCCACTAGCAATCTACTAGTCTTAAACCAACCTGCTACCTCTGCAGCTTCATGAACCTACAGTATCTGGCAAAATTGATTTTACTTTACCTCAAGGCTTAAAAGTGTGCATCCTTCATTTACTTACAAAGAAAAAGCATGACAGAACATAATGGAAAAGTTTACTTTCAATAAAATATGGGTCAGTTAAAATACTGGTTTAATATAACAATTCACAACTGTTTTTCAATTAATTACAGCTTAAAAATCAGTGTCAGTAGCTTAAGAGTGCAGCTGCTTCACCAAAGACAATGGCTCTTTCATGTCACAGATTCTAACTGATGCCTGCAAGTACCACAATCTCCCAGGCAGTATATGCTAAATAGAACTCTGGCCCACAGCTAGGCAGTATACTATAAAAAAAAGTACCATTTAGCTGAACAGGAAAAACTTTACAATGGTGAAATCACCAGCTTAGTCTCAACTGCCCTTCTGCTTTTCAGAAAAAGGCAGCTGAGATTTGAATTCACTACTAGCATCGTTTTACAGAATAAAATGCAGAGAAGAATACAAAAGTGCTGTGCTGAGCTTCATTTAGCCTGAAATCTCAAGCTGAAGAATTCTCCCTGCTCCAGACAGTTAGTTCACACCCCTAGATACTTTAAAGGTCATCATGAAAAGTGTCTTTAAGCCTTATTAATATATTCAACTCTTAGTACAGATGCCTCAAAAGCTGGAAGTTGAAGCAGGGGAGGGAAGAAAACAACTTCAGATGTGTCTACAGTAACAGAAGGTTAAGAAAAAGAAAAAGCCATTTAAACTTGAGGAAAGTAGACCCAGGAATTAAATCATACAAAATCACAACTTACACTTCTGAAGTAGGTCTTTGTTTGTAATAGATGGAGCATGAGCTATCACTGCTGAGGGGTCTGAGGACTGCACACAGGCACCGCATTTTGAGAGTGTTGTGGCACAGCTTGGCTCAGCAACCCCTTAACAGCAGCTTTTAACTTCCTAGTGCTAAACTTCCCAGTCCAGCTCCTCTCCCAGGGACTGTTGCTTGGCGTATGACATCAGCCTGCACGCTTGCAGGCTCAGGGATGCACCAAAGTGGGGGAGGCACAAAGAGTTTCCTGACTCAAGCTGATCTGTATTCCACGCTCCAGTTACTTGAAGTAATTGTGATGTTTCAGCTCCATAAATTTTGCTCAGACTGCTAGGTCTGTGATGCAAGTGGAGAATATGCTTGGGACACATTATCTAGGAGAACAGAAGAATCTACCAGAATTAATGTCTGAAGAAGCAAATATTTGTGAATAGACTTCTTGCAAATGAGAACTGGCTTGACACTTGCCTCTTAACAAAATTAAAAAGCAGGCATATATTACTGATTTTTGTCTGCTTTTTCTTCAAATTAAATTACCTTTTGGAGTCATTTTTCCTCCATTTCTTTTTAAAATAGACATGGTGTTGTTAAACTAAAACAAAAAAAAAACAACCAAAAAAAAAACCCTTACACCCCCTCCCCAATAATAATTATATACTTAACACCAGTTACACTGGGTCTGTATTCTCTGTACTTCTTCAGAAGAGTTTTACAACCACTTATCAGTGCTGCTTGTTAGACTTCTTTCCTCTTGTCATTTTGGACATAGTCCACAAAATCGTAATCCTAGCTTCTTAGGAAATCAGGAAATCTCTTCAAGAACCTTAAATGTACTCAAAAAGGACTTCAGGGCCTTGGGGCGACTGGTTCAGAGTTCGGGAGCCCAAGTAGTGTGAATATCTTCACTGATGACCTGGATGAGGGGACCGAGTGCACCTTCAGGAAGTCTGTGGACACCAAATGCTGGGTGCTGACTGATGGAGCTGAACACAAGCCAGCTTGTGCCCAGGCAACCAAGAAGGCCAACAGCATCCTGGCCTGTATCAGAAATAATGTGGCCAGCAGGGCCAGGGCAGTGATCATCCCCATGTACTTGGCACTGGTGAGGCTGCAGCTCTAACACTGTTCAGTTCAGAGCCCCTCAGTACAAGAGAGACATTGAGGTGCTGAAGCAGGTCCAGAAAACTGCAACAAAGCTGGTGAAGGGTTTGGAGCACAAGTGTGATGAGGAGTAGCTGAGGGAACTGGGGTTGTTTAATCTGGAGAAAAGAAGGCTCAGGGGGGATCTTATAACTTTCTACAACTACTTGAAAGGAGGATGGAGTGAGGTGTGAGTTGGTCTCTTCTCCCAAGTAACAAGTGACAGGACAAGAGGAAACAGCCTCAAGCTGCGTGAGGGTAGGCTTAGACTGGATATTAGGAACAATTTCTTCATTGAGAGGGTGCTCAGGTATTGGAACAGGCTGCCCAGGGAAGTGGTGGCATCACCACCCCTAGAAGTGTTCAAAAACCTTGCAGATGAGGCCCTCAGTGACATGGATTAGTGGTGGACTTGGCAGTCCTGTGGTAACGGTTTGACTTGATGATCTTAAAAGTCTTTTCCAACATAGTAGATTCTATGATTCTATTCTATGATTCTGCCACCTCTTTATGCTTGCTGGAGTTTCTCCTTGCACTGAACCTTGTTGCTTGTGATAGTTTTTCCCCCAGGAAGGTAATATGTCACATTCCTGGGGCTCCTTACTCCACTGCATTACCCATTTCTGTGCCTTCTACCCAAATGTGTTTTTTAATTTGAGGGAAACTCATTCTTTTACAGCTTAGGTTGTTCTTCCTGCTTCTCTTAATAGAAGGCAAGTGTAGGTCTGTGATGAGAAGCACACACAATAACCAATGCTACTTTGACTAAACACTACAACCTCGAGGCAGTACTGCTCTCATTAGCTAGCAAAATTCTCTAAAATAGCACCTATACTATACTGGTTCACCTTGGACTTGAACTGACATCTTCAAACAAAACTATTGCATATTAAAAACAAACCTCTTTACAATGCAGCCAAAAAAGCATGACTGTTACCGAATAAATTAATCACAATACAGATCGAGTATGGTGGCACTCTAGCCACTATGAGAACGGAACAAGAAGAACAAAATAAGAGGCAGTGGTGAAAACATGTAAAACACTGATCTCCACCAGAGCCACCATCCAACAGTACCTGACAAACTCCACCTCTTCAGAAGGTGGCTAATTGTGTGCTGGCTGAAGCCACTGGCTTCAGACACAACTGCAAGACACGATGACAGACCTAAGGAAAAATTACTTAATTCTTCAAAATTCTTGATTTATTACACAAAGAATTTTAATTCTGGAAAAAAAAACATGCAACAGCTCTGAAACAACTCCTGAGACACAAAGTACCTATCAAATTTCAAGATTGTATAAAATCAGAGAAGTTGAGTACAAACTTACAGGGACACAACCGGAACCAAGAAAATTTGTTATCAAATTCCATAGCAAGCATTCATTGTTGTTGTGATTATCAGAGGTAAATATGACCTCAAAAACATGCAGATCTGGAACCTGATCTCCTGTATGGGCTGTATAAGGTTTTATTCCCATTTCTTCATGTCTCTCCTTCATATTCATTTCAACCGCTTGACTATTGATTAACTTAAGGAAATTAAAGATGATAGCAGCTTTGAAGATCTGAACATGAAAATCTCTCATTAAGAAATAATTAATCCCTTTCAGCCTTGACTGTATTTCTATAAACATGCATATATATATGAACATATTTTGTTCTAACTGAGCCCCCATTTGCTACTACATATGATCAAGAAGCAAATGATAAAGCGGAAACACAGGCTGGCATTCATACTGAATGGCATTTAAAAAATGGCATTTTAAAAGGGGGGGGCGGGGAAGGGACATGAAAGACAGACACATTCCAATTGAATGCCCCTTTTAAATCTCCAGCCTCATCCCAAGTACTGCTATTTAGAAACAACTTCATAAAAACGCTTTTTAAAAAAGACACTTTTGACTAGAAGTCCAAAATAAATCTAATATTGTCCTGTTTCATTTGTATATATGCATACAGTCTTTCCCCTGCTCAAAGAGCATGCTTGATACCTCAGAAAATTACATATAAAAGCCTCATATGTGGAATATTCCATCAAACCAGATGACTGCTTACAATTTTGATGTTACAATGATCCAACTGGTTAAAGAAATAATAAAGTTAATGCTTGAGAATTATAGCCTATTTTCTTTGTTTTTAGTAAGCAACAGTAAAACACAATAATAAAACTATATTTCCTAGAATAAAAGTATAAAGTAGTGGTAAAGTTTCTGGAGTTTTACCTAGAGAAGTTACCTAGGAGATTTTTTGGCAGTTTTTTGTTGGTATGGTTTCCACAAAAGCAAGTGAACTTAAACCACAGAAAATACTATTTTTGTGATACAAGACTGACATAAAATTATCTGCTAGGGTTTTTTGTAGAAAGGCTTTCAGAAGCACAGTTAAGGCATGCATTCAGTTTATGAAGTACATAGAATTCATAACAGAAAATAATCTGCTGTAGACAGTAAGAATTTATGTACCAAATCAAACTCCTGCAGACTGTTCCTTTTTCCTCTCTAAAACACTACTGAAGAGCACAGCTGTTACAAACATGATATTTGAATCCAAAAATTCAAACACCCTTTTCGCTGCCATATTTTTGCTGCTTTTAAAGTACACATAATGCTTTTGGACCCTCTGCTAAAACTGTATCACAAAAAGAGCCAACTAATTGCCATTGTTCTAAAAAGTTTTAAACCTCAGTCTCATGTCTAAAAATTCCAATTTAATATTATCTAGTATTAAATGCACTGTAGTTGTTTCATTATTACTACAATCGTGACTATCCTTAAATCTCACACTAATTTTTACATTAAGGTTTATGAGGGATGCTTTTACACACTAAAACCATCTTAGTTAAACAGACAAGAACAGACAAGTTCAGAGCATTTTTGTTTTCTTTAAGTCTCCAATCAATTTGTTGTTTCTTTTCCTCTACCTTTAAAACAGTGTAGTTAAAAGCTTTCTGACCTTCTGAAAATAAAAGGTTTAGAACTGCTTAAAGCCACCTTATGATTTCTTCATGGCAAGAGGTCTCAGGCAAAATTTTTAAGTCAAGCCACTTGCTACCTACAGCAAAGCTACTCAACAAAAATGCAGGACTGAGAATACTAAGCCAGAGGTAATAAAAAAAACCAAACAAAAAAAAAAAAACCCAAACAACCAAGTAACCCATGGTTCTGTTGACTCATGCCTGGCAACAGAACAGCATTAAACAGCTGTTTATCACAACTTCCTCCCCTTGAGCAATCTCTTACAAACAGTACAATTGCTTTGAACCTACTTCTACATCCCAATCAGTTAACTGCTCTATGACACACTGACTCCCCAAGGATTTGATATAAAGTTGACTTTACAGTCCAGAAGCTGAACTTAGGAAAACCTGTGTGCAAAGTAACACAGAAGAAATGCTTCTCTTCTCCATTTGCAGAACAAACAGCTTTCCTTCCTCACATTTCTATCACTGTTTTCTCAAACGTGTCTATGGAAAACACTGTGCTTTACAAGAGTTCCGAAAGTAGGATAATCCTTTACAAGTATCTACAAACCTTATGAAAATGTAGATGATCACTTTGCTATCGCTTGCCACGTTCCATCTATAGATTAAATCCCAGACCTCTATATGGTAAGAGTAAAAAGGCACAAAAACAAAATACCTAAGACTATGAGTATTAAAAACCCCACATATTTTGTCTTGTTGAACTGTAATGACAAAAACACCCAACTTCTGTCTGCCTGTTTTGCAATGTGAATTTTTAACAGCTTTGGTTTTTCAAACTAGGGTTGGAACATAGCTACACATCTTGCTAACATATGTGATAGTTCATAGTATTTGGTAGCTAGAAGGGTTTTTTTTTATTTACAGCATTATGAGTAAAGCTCACAAATAGGCCATGTAGTGTTGCTGTTAAAAAAAATTTGAGTTCTTCGAAGCTAACAGTATAGAAAGCAAATTATGCTTCATTTTGTTAAGGGACTTGTAAGAAAATTCAGAGTATCTTTACTTTGGTCCATCATAACACCATAAACACCCCCCCCAAAAAAAAACAAACAAAAAACAACCAAACCTAACAAAAACAACAACAAAACCATAAAACAAATTAACAGACCCAACAGAACAAACAAACAAACAAAAAGCCAACAACAACAAAGAAGAGAGCTTGTGAAGCAAAAAGAACACATCCTGACAGAACTATGTCTAACCTTCCAGAGAAGGTCATGGTTCTGTCTTGTACCACAAGCACAAGCAAGCATAAATAGCTCCAAACTACCAACTGCTTCAGCACATGCTCATCAGGAAAATACACTGCAAAAGTTTGTCAAAGCAGACTACTTTAATTAAGTTCTGGCCTCCCTCTTCCCTCAACATGATACAGGGCATCTTGTATGAAAATTCAAGGTCTGTTCAAAGCTGAACTACCTACACCACATTAACTCAGCATCCTACTTCTTACACACAGGAAACACTAATTCTGTAAGCTTGGAAAGTTCACACTCTCTTCATATCACCCAAATCTAAAGCTAAGGGTACAGCATGATAAAGTTAAATACATACAAACATAAGGGCTTTTACATATCTACAGTTACCATTTACAGTTAAAATTCACCAACTGTCCAAAAAGCCTACTAGTAATCAGATCAATTATGCCAGAATTTCACAAGCTTGTTTTGATCTTGCCTTTTACCGAGATGACAATCACTACCATTTGCTTTACATATCCAAAGTCCAGCATGCATTCTTTAAATGAGAAGTTCCCCTAAATAGTTAATAACACACTGCCGAAAGTGACAAGCTGGTCCTGATCATGTGTAACAGCTTTGTGTTGTTGAGGCTTTTGTCTCTACCATATCAAATGCATATCAAAAGATATCACAGGTTTAATAACACAAATGTCTTTTATGTGGTTTTTCTGTATCAGACTTAAAGGACTGCAAGGTAAACGTACCTGTGTTCTGTGAGAACATTTACTGCTGATGGATGGTTGGCACAGTATGCAAGGTATAAGCTTTTCATTTGTGGCATCAAATTTAGAAAACACCCTCCAACCCTCTGCTGAGCTTCAGGCAACCTAAAAAGAGAGCAATAAACAAGAGATTCCTCAATACCAACCAGACACAGAGATAAATTAAAGCCTGGAAAACAATTTATACTGAGGGGAGGGTAAATGGTTTTGTTTGGTTGCTACATTTGTTGGGGTTTTTCTTCATAAAATCAAAAAATAGATTTCCATGGCCACAGATAGGCAACCAACACCTTTCCCTTCCTTTACAGCTTCAACCCTGTAACTGTCAGGCCTGATCATGCCACCGCAGTACAGGCAGAATATGGTACATACCTATAAAACGGTCAGTCAGAATTTATCCCCCCCCCCCCCCCAAGAACTAGTAGTAACTAGCACCTTCTTTAGGATTTTGATTTTCAGTCAATATATGTGTTACAACAGTTTTCTATGTACTTATATATGCCATACCAGATCTTAAAAGCAGTATTTCAGCACTTACAAACAAAAATTGATGTGAGTAGCAACAGAATTCACTCCCTCTACTCTATACCAGCAGAGATTATAGGCTTAAAATATTCATTAAGATGATCTAAGTACCATATTAAGTTCTGACAGCACAAACACAAGCCAGTTACAGTGCAGTAGCAGGCTGTTTTTACACAATTGTCACTTACTTGCTTTTTAAGAACCAAAGCATTTTATGTTGGTTTGTAACGAGGGCAAGAGTGCTGCTTACCACCATTAGTACAAAAACACTTTCTATAACACTTACTTTCTTCATCTTTCATGACTGAATGCAACACATATGCTAAGCAGCAAAGGAAAATTTCACAATTCTGCTCAGAAGTGCTTATTTTGTCTAGCATAAAATCATGCTTCAAAAATAGCCACCTCAGTGACTCTGGCAAAAAAAAAAGATGACTTGGCAAAGAGAAACGGTATTTAGAAGAAAAGCTTACTTTCCACACAGTCTTGATGAACCTAATAATTTCAACCTGGTATGACAGAGGAATTTACACATACTTGTTCATACAATTAAAGGAGAACAGGTAATGAAAAAACTCAGTATGAATATACACAGTATTTCTCAAAGGCTCTTAGCAGAAGCTGTCATCTCAAATTGCAGAAGTTTATACTCCAGACAATATCTGGAGTATAAATATCTACAACTTGCTGTATGAAACCAGCTTAGAACTGGTACAATCAGCAGAAAGCAAATGTCTAACTTCTGACTACATCTGTGTGAGCAGGGAAAAAAAAGAAAAAGCAAAATTCAACTCTTCCAGTCCCATTGTAAGTATCTCCTTAAGCTGCATACTTCAGATGCAAATAAAAGCACACTCTCATACTTTCTCAAAATCTAAAATAAATTTCATGTTAAACACAAACTGATGGAAGATGCATATGCTCTAACCAGCCACACTTCCTTATTGGTACCGTATCATCATTCTCAGAACCACTCACAAATATTCATACTAGATTGTTTCCTATGTGACAAAGGATAAATTGGACAACTGAATAATATCAGAAGGGTGTCGGAAGGGATGAAATCCATGTTATTTTCTACAGAGAAACTCTCACTTGAAGGGCTAAGCCTCTTCACTAGTAGACCATATGGTCAACAGCCAATTGCTAAACCCAGGCTTAAGGTAACCATAAAATGGAACACGAAGTTTCCATCAGTCCTAGACCACAAGCTTGTTCCTTACACCTTATCTAAACCTCCTGTACATAAGTTTCCTCCCCTCGAATAAAGACTGTATGTCCTAAACATGTTGAGTCTTGGCTTCTTTGCAAGACTAGACAACAGTGAATTTTTGTTATCTATTTAATGACTTTTAAACTCAGTATTTCACAATGATCTAAAGCTATGTAAGCCTTCAGAAAGTACTCAACAAGCATACTGCTGGCACAAAATATTTCTTACCAATATTAGTTCTCCCTAGAAGACCATTGTTTTTTATTTTAAAAATTTTCTGTAGTTGTCCTGAACAGGTACACAAAGTTTCTAAGCACGAATATTTAATATATACCCTCTGAAATGGTGAGAGATGCTCCAGTAAACTTCTGTAGAGAAGAACCATCCAGCTTTCCACAACAGCCACTCCTCCAAGCAGAGAATACTCCCATCCTGCCCAAAAAGTCATATTGTCCCACTCCTTAGGTTTGCTCATAGTAGTTAAAATTCAAAGTTCATCCCAAAAAATATTCCCCCAAATTTAAGAAACAGGAAGTCTGTCTCCTACTAAGCTGTCAGTGCTTCTGTATCGTGTGGGAAGACCTATCGAATATAAAGTCAAAATTGACTGTACAGGTGTTCAAAAAGGGAGGCAGGGGAAACACACTTCCTTATTTGAAAACAGCATTCACTATACACACAGAGATAAATGAGAGCTGAATCCCCAGCTAGCGCATGTCATATACACTCTGATCACACTGCCAGTGCTCCTTACATTAAAGGCTAGGGCCCATATTTTATTGTTGGCATCTTAATTTCTTGCAAGAAAAGTTCAAATTCTGAAATCAGCGGAGTGACTGCTTTTACAGGTATTTAGAGGAAAACCAGGGGCATTCCCCAGCATACTGAGGAATGCTATTCTTACAACCTTCCAAGCAGCATTCCCTGCCTACCAGCTGGCCCCTCTTAATAAATCAAAGCATGAGCTAATAATACATTCTTCCAAGTAATGGATGCAGCAAAAGTCTCAAACTCTGAAGACATACTCAAGGCATATAAACCAGTATTAAATACTAACGAGGCCGCAGTAAAAGTTGCTGAAAACAGTCAAATTCCCTTTTCACACTGTAGTGATGGGGTGGGAGGGAGTGAATTATGGCTGTTCTCTCCAAGCAGACATCTGTGTGTTCTCAATCTGCTGTTCTTTCAGCAGAATGAAAGACTGACATTATTCTCATTGCATCCTCATACTGCACATTCTTTGTTGAACTAAGATAATTAACAGACTTTATGACAGGGCAACAACTCACCCCCTTTGACTTTTGTAATCCATGCATTATTTTCAAGTGTTCTACTATTTTTAGAGAAACAGTAAGTTATCTATATTTCCTTTAAGTGCTGGAAAAAATAATTTCATGCCTACCACCATGTCATATAAACTCTTTATAATTAATGTGTTCAAAAAAAAGGCATAGTTAATTTATTTTAAAGTTGTCATCCCAATATTCTTCTCATATTTGTTACTCTAATTAAAAAGGAATAATTTATAGTGTTTATACATTTACACAAACGATAACTTCTGTTGTAGAAAGTCCAAAGACATGTTTTAATTTCATTACAAAAGTAAGAGAACCATAGCAAAGCCTCTGCTGGTGTACACATGCTAGAGGCATCACAAAATGACTACATCTAAGCTACCCAACATAATCTGCTTGTTAGAATTACACCCAGCAGCTATCAGTTGTTTCTCTAGACTTAAAACAGGTTCCCACTGCATGATAACTTGAGAAAAGAAATGCCTTCTTGATCAATTACACTTTAAGATTCTGATCAAAGTGAGCAATCAGAACTAAAACCAGAGCGGCTGTCAGAGGAGTGACATTACAGAATATCTAATTGTGTCCTGCGTGTTTTGAAGTAATCTGCCTTAGTTTTGGTGTCAGTGGCCATCACAACATTCCTGGAAAGGCTGTGGAAACTGTGATGAATCCAGACAAATTTAAACACAGACTAACACAGGCAATTTTAAAAGAAAAATAGGTAATAAAATGTAAACAGCACTGTGTTTTCTTTTTGCAAGGAAAAGATCAGATGTCCCTAAACGTCACTTGACTGTATGGTTACCATAAGACTGTCATGCAGCAATCTGCATATATGTGTACAGGCACAGGCATAATTCGTATCTGCACTCCAAAAACAAACTTGAGAATACTGATAAGTGTTTTGGAGTTTTTAGTGGGTTTTGGGGTTTTTTTGTTTGTTTATTTGTTTGTTTCTGGATGGGGTATTTTGGGTTTTTTGGTTTCTTACTGGATTTTTTTTGGGGGGGAGGGGTGGATTGGTTTTTTGGGGTTGTTTTTGTTTGGTTGTTTTGTTTTGTTGTTTGTTTGGGGTTTTTTTTAAATTTTATTCCCCTTCCACTTCAGGATTATCCCAGAACATGAAGTACCTTCTTGTACTTAAGCCCAGAACAAGAGAAAGAAAAGCAACATAGTTACTGTGATTGCAAAAGCAGGGACATTAAGAAAAGAGGGCAAAACCCAGCTAGTTTTCATGGGGCAGGGATGTAAATCTGTGATACTACCTAAAAGACAAAGACAGCCAATGCCTTCAACCTGCTGTAGAAGAGATTACATTTAAGCAGTCCGTACCTATCAGCCTGTGTGTTGGGTCATTCCCCCCAGACACTGAGAAGTACAGCCACAGACTTGACAGTTTCTACTCCAAAGTGAATGGACGATTTTAATTCTTTTTTAACACTTGCTCAATCTCCTGTTAATAAAATACTCAAAAAACAAGAGAGATCACCTGATATACACTTGACTTTGTTCAGAAACTCCTCTCCTGTGTGAGCCACTGCAAAACTGATTTTTGGCACTGGGTCACAGGATCTGGAAGAGATCTAGAGCAGCAGACCACTTTCTGTCTTCAAGAGAACGGAACATGGAGTGCTCTTGCCCTGCTTTACTGTCAGAAATGCACCGTTTTGCAACTGAAGACTCCAAGAGCATCTCTCTACCTTGGCAGTTACAGATCTTTTACATCCACCAAAAGAGCACCTAAAGCTGATCAGTAAAAAACAAAAAAAAACCAAAACCCCACCAAAACAAAAAAAAAAACCCTAACACCACACACTTCTGAAGCAGATCAGCCAGAAGGTTCTCAATCAATGCTAATCAGACTCCTTTCATGTACCACTGCTATTTGGCAAATGAAAAAGAGACATCACAAAGGAAGAACACCAAATGTGTCCAGTGCTGCCCAGCATTCAGTCAGGCAGAGAAGTGTCCCCAGCCCTGCGACAGATGGAGCACTACAGTGATACTGCAGTAGAGGCCAACCTGGACAAGTTCAGAGACATATAAACCTTCAGCAATGCACCAGAAGAGCTTCAAAGCTGAGGGCAGTGTGGCACACAACTGAAACCAAACCCCATACAAACAACTGCTTTGCCCAAAACACAAAAAGGACCCACTACCACATTTTGCGTTGTGACAAGCACACAACCCACCTTTTAACAACAAGGATTAAAAAAATCAAAGCAGTGCAGGCAAGAAGAAAAGCACCAGAAAGTTTCTCTCACTGCAGTACATGCCAGGATTTGTTAAGAGAAAACTAAAACAACAAACTGACTGGAGGGGCATGTGGAGTTCAAAAACACATTCAACTCTCACACCCAAGAACAGAAATTTGTCAAGCAAGGTAGGCTGGCAGCACTACAAACTGGCAGGACATCGGCATTTGATCATTCTGACATGTCAAGTTACGAGCACCACACCGGATGCTGCAAATATGAAGTGCCTGAATGACTGAACTCTTAAGTTCTCTGCCAAAAATAAAATAAAATGATAATTCTATTTTCAGCCCGGGAACCACTCTGAGTTTACAGAACACGTTCACCAGCCAAAAAAACATGGCACAATGACAAAAACCAAGGCAGTAAGGCAAGCATTCTTCTACATGATAGGATTTATGATGAATTACATTCAAAACAGAAGGAAGCTGGACACTCAAGTCAATATACTATGATGAAAACTAAACTGAAAATACAATTTGGCCTGATGTGTATATTTATGAAACTAAAATAACAAAATATTTGCAGTAACACTTCAGTACCCCTGGGAATCTCCCAGCACATTTTTATGACCACCACTGTTCAGGATAGAAGAATACTAAGCACAAGCATTCTCAGAGAGCGCCTTCCATCAAGTTACTTACTCCTTCCTCCATCCCAACTTAAGCTCCCTTCATTCTTTCTCTTACTTTAAGGAAAGACTTAGAATTTATGCCTCCTAAACAAAAACCATCACTTCCTCTACCACTTTCCCACTGGTATGCAATTGCATCATGGAAATCCATAAACTGCCAAACTGTTAAAAGTTCCTACCTTTGCAATTGCATCCTAGAGCATCTATCTGAACAAGCAATCAATATATTATCCAAGCAGCTACTACGATGCTGCTGTAGCAACTATCCTTAAAGTGAGCGAAGCAAAAATTATTAACTACTACACAACAATTAAAATAATTAAAAATAGTTGCTTGCTAGAATTTTACAGTTTCTGGTATGCATAATACTTACTTGGTGCATTCTTCTAAAGACTGTACAAGCATTTGCTGGAAAGAACTTATTTCTTCGAGGTTTCCCATTAAGTATGAAGTATTTGCCAAGTTTAACCTGGAGCCAAAGCAAATAAAAGGTGCTTAGGTTTGCAGTTATTAACTAATTGTGCTTTAATAAAAGCTACAACCTTAAAAAAAAATGCTTACTGGTTCTTAGATCAAGGACCAGACTCCTTTAGTAAGCAAGCAAACAGAATACAAAAATGCAAGCCCTGCCTAAAGAATCTCTCAGACCACACAAAAATTTCAGACATTGAAATTTTGACCATGTGAACCCTCCCCAATACATGAGAGATATTAAACTTCATTTGAAAACAAAACAAACTCACATACTTTTCACTGGCTTGTAATGGTCGCAGGTAGTTTGAAAGCATTGTTTGTAGCTCCTTAGCATATTCATTTTCTGTTTCTAATATATTTTGTAGCACCTACAATAAATGACAGTTGCTAATTGGTTTTTTTTTAAGAGATACTTCAAAGTGGTCAAATCAATACCATTTTTAAAGCATACTAAAATTTACTTAGCACTAGGAAAACTTAAATGAGTATTCCTACATTAAAAATTAAAGTATCAGCAAGAAAGCATATACATCTACAAAATCCACAGGGGAAAAAACCCACCACACACACACAATGAGCCATCCTTTAGCGATATTCAAAAAAAAGTAGTAAGCCAACAGGAATTTCACTACACTCAAAACTTCTACTGTAAAATTTGAGCTATATAGTGAGTGTTCTTTCAAAGCTAGGGGTAATTATTCCTTCCATATACTTCAGAACAGTCAAAGATCATCACAGGTTGGTAAAGCAGATAAAATAGAAGTTGTAAGAGAAATAAACACTTAATGTTGTTTTCCAGTCTCAATTACAACACATAACTAATCTTGCTAGCAAAGTGTTTACTTACTCAGATGTATTACTCTGTCTAGAAGGTCTGAATATTAACAGATTTCTAAATATCAAGTAATTGCCAACTTTACTTAGCATATGATTAGCATTACTGCATTCTTTTTAAACAGGGTTGCCTAACTTTCCACTGGGAGTGCAACAATATATACTACCAGGAGAAAACTGTAACAGATTCTGATGCAAAGCCAAGAATTTATGGAATACAGAACATGCTTGTTTTTTTGGCTGAATATAAATCAGACAACTGGAATATCCCCAAATGTGTACAAGAAAACATTTTATAGGGCCATCTCCTGGCAGCCTGCTTTAGGATCTCCTCCAATATGTTCACATCAAGTTCCACTGTTCTACTACTTCTAGCAAATTATTTTTTGCTTCCAAAAAGTTAATGATTTAGCAAGAGAATCATTAGAATTAAATGCAGTTCAATGAACGCAGCTGAGCTTTGAAAACTTTCTGCTATTCACTGGTCATAAGGCACACCACAAACCTCATTTGCTACATGCCGTATTTGTCAAGGCTACAGTAATATCTCATTTCAGCATTTATAGTAACGACTGTAATTGAGTGCATTATTCACTGTTCTAGTCAATACTCTTTCTTAGAAAATAAAAAAAGCCATTCAGTCCTAAATGCAAACCTGATGAAATAACTTTAAATAGTTCAGTACGTCAATGAAGAATTCACTGTTCCTTTCACTGGTGACATTGATTCTTCTTATTCCTTGAATGCTTCTATTCATTTGGAGAGTGGGAGAGAGACCACTTTTGAGTTCATTCTTTTGTTGGAAATCTGAATTCTGAACTGAAGATTTAAATGTCTCCATTCTGTGCTAAACACTATGACAGAAGAATGTCACAGGGAAAGTTATGGCTACCAACTAGGAAACTACGGCATAAACTACAATAGCGGACACAAATGTAAAAAGGCTAATGGAGAAAACGGGACGAAACGATTTCCATTGATCATACCACTAATTAAACCCCATATTCTCTCACACATATATAAACCAAAGAAAGTAAATTGTTTAAAGTATAAAAGTATTTAGCATCCATGAGTTGCAAAACTAGATGCAAGACCAATCTTTTTCAATATGGCTTTTCCTACAAATATCTCCCAGCCCAAAGTCATTACATAGCCATTAATAGGGAAAAGGACACTGAAAGCCAAAGACAAAAACACAGTGTCCTGACAGAAGCACTGAACAGCATTAAAAGACACACAAAGATAAAAATCAACAAATTGGTAGAGGTCTTGAAAGGCTGCACAACTGCTCCACTTTCTCAAAGAGTATTCCTGTTCTTTGCTCTAAACAGCTGCCTGGAAAGGCTGAAATAAAACTAGTTCCATGTTGGACACACTCCATTATTTTCCTGTGCTGGTTTGGATTCTCCTCTGAGGATTTTCTTTGTGATATTGGAGAACATGGAATTGGGGACAGAAGGGGAAGAATGGGAAAAGTTAAAAACTAGAATTGGGGAACCTATTAATTACTAGGAACAGGAAAATAAATGCAGCTGTAAGTAAAACTGCTACAAAACCTGTGCACTCTACTAGACATACTAGAATCTTGTTTCACATTATTCTAGCTCAGTGTTACACAATACTTTACATACACAGTTTTATATACTTCCCAACACATTTGAATCTTTTTTTTTACAAGTAGTTTCCCCTGCATACAACATTCTTTAACTTTTAAATATCTTTAAAAAACAATAATCTTGCTTACACAGATCTGAAACATCAGTTCTGTGAAATCTTGCATCCTCCCAGCTTGACTTACCTACCTCACTGAGAAGCTATGAGGATTAAAAGCTTGGACTGTGCTTTGAAGCGATAAGTAGTCAGTACTGCAACCCAGTATTTTGGCACCAGAACACTCTTACATTCCTCATATCCGCATCTCATCCGCATGCTCTAATAATCACCTTTCTTCCCCTTCCTGCCTTCTGCGCGTTCTGGCTGCTGCAAGACCCCATGAGACCTCGAAGACCTTGTTTCCACAATTCCACCACAACATTTGCACAGATAAGACCGGGTACCAAAAGAGCAGCATTGAAGTGGCAGCTTTTGCAGTCTGTAACACTGATGAATAGCAGGCACAGACAACTGAGCTCATACAACACAAGCTCCCTCATGGAAAATTCAAGCATGGTTAACAATTCTGTCACACAAAACCCCAACCATCTCCTCAAGGCAAAAACTACCACCCAAAATGGATTTAAAATGACCTACATGAAGCTGATCTCTCAAACCAGAGGAAGAAAAGGCAGATTTCACAGCTATGCTCAGACACAATCCTATAGCACATTCCCCATTTTACAGGGGTACGGCACTCAACAGAAATATCACATACTTCAGCAAAACGGTGATCAATGCTTAATTTTCTTGGATCATGAGAATCTGACAGATGTATCCCTTAAAACAAGCCCTTGACAGGGGCAATATAAAGCACCACACAAATATAACATCTTTCAAGGGTCCTCAAAAACTTTTATGAACTTCAATAAAAACAAACTCTTGACCCAACTTCAAAAGTGCAGCCACAAAAGAAGTGCTTATTTTCTACCACTTCTCAAACACTTAAATGAAAAATTACATCATCCAAGTACTCATACCATCATGAAATTTGCCCATTTCTTTACCTGCTTTTAGAACAGCTACTTGATCTCAAGGAATCATCCCATAAATGGAGATAACCTAATTTTATTTTGGACACAAAGTTCTCAAGGGATCTCAAGTAAAACTCAGAGTAATGTCTGTTCTGTCTTCAGGGGATAACCCACAACAATATGCTCAGTTCTTCAGTAACAGGTTACTAAATTACTTCTATATGAAAAATGCTTCATGCTTGATCACAAGTCTGGTTCATATTACACACTGTTGTAGGCTTTTATCATTTTATGGAAGACCTTACAGCTAGCTTTAGCTATTCTCTACTAACGTGCATTCCCAGGGCAGGTAAAACGTGAGCACAGACCAAATGTGTTCTGTCTTCTCAGCAACACCTAGTGCAAGATGAAGCTAAATAAAGCACACTGAGACTAGAAGGTATGCGATTCGTGTTACAAACTTCAGATGGAGCTCTTTGAATCCATAAAGAACATGTTGACAAGGGGGTAAAGAACAGAGGAAAGGGGAGAAAACAGTCTCCTCTCTACATTAAGCACCTTTCCCTTGGCTTATCTCGGCCCTTCTGCCAGAGGGGGAGATTTGCAGAGACTCTCCTACCACTTCCTGAAATTCCTCTGAACTGCTCTTTGATTTTGTCCTCAGTCAAATGAATGTATCTGCAAGTGCTGCCCGCACATGCACAAATCCTTTCCTAGGAATCACAGGAATAAATAACAGTGAGGTTTACAGGGTCTGAGCATGTAACCATATGGTGGAAGATCGCCACAACTTAAAAACAGCAAGCAGTCCCAGAGTACAAGCCTCAAATCATGCTTGCTTGTCAAGACAGCCTTTAACACAAATGTTAATGCTTACTCTTGAGCATGAGGAACATCCTCTTAGCTACCAGATGGCAAAGGTTTATTTGGAGATGTTGTTTTTACCTCAGTGTGGTTGCAATTTTCTTTATCAGTACAGACTGATAAGACTTCGAGCATAAGGAAGTATCATGTCCACAACTTAAGTATTAAGACAGAACAAAAACTCAACAGGTTAAACTGCTTTCACTTCAATAAATGGTTTTGCTGTTTGTGTTAAGCTACATGTAAAAATAATTACATATTTAACAATTATTTTAAAAAATTATTTTATAGTTATACTGCCAGAGGAAACATTTAATTTCTTTTTTTTTTTAATATGTGATAGCTGTTCGCCACACTGTAGAAAAACACACTAACAAGAAAATTACCCAGTTCACTGCAAATAGATTTAAGAACAGTGCTCTAGGGCCAGTCCTGTAATTTACTACATACATTATTATTATGAACTAGTCATTTCTGTGGGTCCTCCTCACCCCCCAACAATGCCATCAACAGTTAACAACAGGAATCTTATTACGTCAGTCTACTGCACCAAGAAGGCTGCATCTGAGCAAGATGAAAAATAACCTAATTCTAAAAGTAGTTATGATGGTCGCTAGTTTCACCTTTTTTTGTTTTGTTTATTAAGCCACTTTAAAAGCCAGCTATGGCTACCTGTTTCCCAAAGTATTTAGCAGCTTGAGTCTCCCTGATTATGATAAAACATTATCCAGGGAACGACTGCAAAAAGCACATAAGCCAAAGGTGGCATTTCAAAATTGTATGGCCTTTTATAAAGTTAGCAGTCTTAACTATGGTTTTAAGCAAATTCAAGCATTTGCTTCCTATGATAGTCACTGAAGTACACTATCACCTCCAAAAGTGTCCTGTGTTACTCTCACAAAATAAAATACACAACCACCCGATTAAATTCATTTTGGACACAGTCAAACTGGAGTTCTAGTTAATCCCAAATTAAACAGCTGTAACTCTTACTTTTCATCATATTATGGTCTATCAGGGAAATAATAGTATGAGATTATATGAGACTGGATTTACAACTGACTTAAAAAAAAAACCCACAAAAAAATCCCAAACAAAGCAAAACCAAACAAAAAGGCACCCCACAACCCAAATCTGAAGAAACAATGTTCAAGGCTGCTGCAAATTTATTTTGATCAAAAATTCAACATAAATATAAAGTAAGAGCAGTCCTCTACATATTGAAGGTACCAGATCGTCACCTTTGCTGCACTCACTCCAGTTTACTTGCATTGGAAAACACAGGTCTTAACATCAGAACAACCATAGAGAAGACATATTTGCTACTATGCACTACAACATCTTTGGGGGAAAATAGAAAGGCTCTAAAGAGATATAGTGAAAAAAATAAATAAATAAAAGGGAAAATTATCCACTACATGTACCACAGTAAAATCATGACTTCCCACAGTTTGAAGGAAGCTGTGCCTGCAAAGATATTTCCCACCATGGCTAGCAGGTGTGGGTTACAATAGCCAAAGAATTGGGACCCTCACTTTACCATGGAATTATGGCTACCAACAGACACCAAGCAAGCCACAGGGAGCAAGGAGGAGGTTGCTTCACTGTTTTCAACTAGGGGACTATATACAAACCAGCTCTGCTCTTCCAGGTGGCTGGCATTATTCATGCCACAACCACAAAAGATGAAAGCATAAAACTATGCTTTACCATCCCCTCTAAAAACTGACAAATAAAATGAAAAACAATGACAGCTGCTTCAAAAAAAGGGAAAGAAATAGTGTGTTTAGGTTTTACACCAGCAGGGAGCAGTGGTTAACAAAAACAGGAAAAAGAATTTTGCTGTCCAATCTAGTTACTGTTAGTAAATAAAGGATTCTCTAAACGGTTACAACAAAAACATTTAAAGACAGAGTTTGGCATGTTTCTTACATGCATCTGCTAAAGAGGTTTGAGTACTAGATTAAGAATGCCCGGGGTGGTGTTAAAGGCCGATTCTGGCTATGCCCCTTTTGCTGTGAAATCTACCTATCAGTGTAAGGGAGAATTCCAGAAGTTAATTATTTAGTTGATTTACAAGCAGAAATACAAAGGAGGCAAATTCTTTTAAAATGTTCAATCTCTTTTTCAACAAAAAGGACAAAGCTATTCTTCACTATTTTAAAACAGCAGATTTTCATGAATTCATAGAGACTGGGGAAGACTGATTGCATATGGGGGGGGTGGAATTAAAACTAGCAAAGCAAATAAAATGAGCATAATATATTGCAGAAATGCCTATTAATCACTTTAGACTGTATTTCACATCATGCTTAAGAATCCATATGTATGATATTCTACTCTACTAACAATGATCTTTGTTTATATGAGAATTCAGTAAAATCCTTATCCTAGTTTTGGCAACAAGGCTCTGAAAAGACTGCCCTTTCTTTCCACGCAGATAAAAAAGCATTTAGTTAAATGATGTTCTACTGTATAGAACAGCTCACAAGGAAGAAAAAGGATCACTCACCACATTGTAATAGCTTTTGTTAATTGCAGACGTATCAAAGCCTTTAGGTGGACTCTTCAATGTACCTGATTTGGGGGAGACGGGTTTTTCTGAAATGCAAGATATTTTAAGATATTTATGTGGTGCAATTTCACAGTTCAACACTAGAGGTCAAACAAACTGCTTTAAAATATTGTAAATTACAGTGAAAACAGTGCTTCAATGAGAAACATATATTCTTGTGCTAGGAATTATTGGTAAAGAATTAAAATGATTCATATGTTCACAATGAATGAAACTCTAGCCTCAATAAAGGCAAGCAGAAGAACTTTGATTCTTTTTCTTAGAAACAGAAGGCCAGTTAATAAAACCAACTTTTCCAAATGATTTTTTAAAGACAAAACATCATCACAGACTGCAATTAAAACCAAAACCAACAGGTACTTCCAAACACTATACATACTTTCAAACCAAAGTAGTATTACTTTTTAATATTTAATTAATTCAGTAAAAGCAAGTGACCAAAGGCTGAACATAGCAGAGGTGGGACGTTACACTCAGTCTGGATGAAGAGAACCAAAACACTGCACAAGCAGTGGGGTGACTTACCTGAGGCCTATCCCAGAAAATCACCTTTTAAAACAAATTACCTATTACTGTTAATGAAGTAAAAATTAAAAGTGCTTATGCACTTGAGAACAGAGCCCATCATAACAATATGTGCAATCCTTCCTATAACCCCACAGTGAATCTAGTCCTCAGTAATGCACACTCTTCCTGGAAGGACTACATAAGCCTGCAATATCAAAACAACAGTCCTGAAAATTATGAGTGCTCACTCTCAGAATGGAAAGGCAAAGAAAACACACCCTTAAAACCTCCCCTCTCGTCCCTACCATTCCTTTGAGTCAATCACAGGGGAGCAAAGATATGGAGAGAGACAATCAAAAGCATCATACTGCATGCTGGAAAAATAGCAACTAAGAGTTACAGCATCTCTTTTTGAACTCTCACACTTGACTTTACACACAAGCAAGTGAGAATGCTGTGAGACTGTATCAGGACACCATGGTGTTTTGGGTTTGGTTTTTTTTTGGGGGGGGGTTGTTGAGATTTTTTTGTGGGGTATGCTTTTTTTTTTAAATAAGCAGGCTTGTCTAATATGCAAATTTCAAGTAAGTACTTGAAAATGAAATAAAAATTTGTATCCACACAATAAAAAAAGGTAAAATAACCAAACGCAGAAAAAAAAACCAAACAAAACAAAACCCCATCAAAACATACCTACTGAAACATTTACCTCCATTTTAAAAGCAAGCTCCTGTTTCAAACACATTTTAATAAAGAATCATAAATAATTTAACTCTAGTTTACCTGATACCTCAGGCTACTAAGAATAAATTATGCAAATCTCAAAACACAGACCTGCCTTTCCAGGAGAAGCTCAATTAGCAAAGCTAAGGGCCAGCTGCAGGGAATTCCCATGAACAGTAAAGCTCCCCAGGGAAACACCACCATAAGGAGAATAGCCCACATGGTACCAGTCTCTACTGGAATGCATCATGGGTAAATTAGTGCTTCTTAACGTTGCACAGCTGCATGCCCATGGATGCTGCCATATCATGGGAGCTGACTACAGATGCAGGCCACCCTTTTGCAGGAGCACCCAGGAGGCCAGCAGAACCTGAGGCTTTAGCCAGCAGTGCATAAAGAGCAGCTCAGGCCCCAAGAGCACCCAAGTGGTATTATCCTTAAGGGAACTTTTCTCTGTACTGCACTAGAAGTCCCTTCAAAGAAGCTATTCTAAAAATAAAATATGGTCTTAAAACTGCCAAACATGGGCAAAACCATTTCTCCTTACCATGTACAGAGATGACAGTAAATCCTTTCGGTTAATATTCTCCACCCACTTCCCCCAAGTCAGCTATAAGCTGACAGACAGCACAAAACCCATTATCCCCAACAGTTACTCATCTGGGAACACTGATGCTCTCAGCCACCAATCCTGCAGTACTTACATGCTCTGATGTACAGCCAAGCAATTCCAAGTGACAGGGCTCCTCCCATCCCCTTAGAACAAAACCATAAACCCAAGCAGATCTGTCATCCAACATTCAGTGACAAAAGAAGCACCTACAGTCATGTTGTATGTACAGCTATTCATTTATATATTCATATATAATGCTACTCATTTAAGGGACAACTACAATTTGCTTCTTTGTACTGAAAGATGAAGATGATTAAGTTTACACAAACCTGGTGATTTGCTTTTATTCTCTGTGAAATCTCTTGACTTATCCTACAATTTATAGTGACTTTCAGGTTCACTAAATACCTAAAGGTTTGCTAATCATGTGCCAAAAAGCATGATAAGAGAAACCAGAATTACACAACGAAAAAGGTAAATACTTTTTTTTTCTTCTATCAGAGTATAGATGTTTGACCCCTGTTAACCTGGAAAATGTTGCCTGGTCATAGAAATCTGGCTCTTCCAGCTAATCGTTATGTTAAAAGGTGTAAAAATGAATCTCTTCCCCTAACTTTCCCTAAGCTGCTGAAGAAATGGGGACATTTTTTGCTGAAATATGTAGTAATTTATATTACCAGCTGTTCAGCAGATTCAGTTATCCAAAGACACACGACCAAATTCAGACTTAAAAACAAGACACAAAAAAGCATCACACATTCAAATCATTTTGCCTGAGCAGCCATAATCAACATTCAGCTTTTAAAATTCACAGGCCATTTCTATTGTAGAAACATAGAATTAGACACAGCAAATCAGTCCAGCTGTCTATCACGTCTGGTATTCTGCCTCCAAGCACTGCCTTGCTTCATAAGGAAGAATAAGAAAAAGCCTTGTTGTAATTAGCTTATTGCACAATGCATCGCACAGAAGAAAACCCTGATCTTCCACATAAGAAATCACTTTCTTAGCATAAACAAAGATAAGTGCTACTTATCCTTCATGATAGAATATTACAGTACTTTTGGGAATACAAGCATAATTCACTGAGCATTTCAAGCAGGTGCTTCCCCCATTGGGCACACTGGGAACACCTGCAGATCTCACAGGTCCATAGGTCCACGGAGTCCATAGGTTCCCAAAACATTAGCAAAACCCTGGCACCTTGCCCACTTCAACATATGAGCTTTGTTTTTCAAGATACTGGAAGAGAATGACTTAAGCTAGACACCAAGGTTTCCCATATGGAAGATTCTTTGCTTCTCCCTGTTTTCCCCCCAGTCACACTGCGAATCCATTAACAGTGGAAACACAACAAAAATATGTACAGCATCTGATCAAATCTAAAGGAAGCAAGCATCTCCTCAAGTACTAAAAGAGACCATACCCAGCTGATGACTGAAACCAAGAGGTAAGTTACCTTTTACCATAAATTTCTTTCCTGATCAAAGCATTACATTCAACTGTACATTGAAGGATCCAGTGATAAACCAGACAGAATTCAGTTAACAGATTATCTATAGGTGGAGAAACTGAGGTTGGCACAGGTTTCTTAACACTATTCTTCCAGCAAATAATTACTCTTAGAAGAGCCAAAACAACTTAGAGCAGCTGCTTCTGTAACCTTTCCCTAAGTAGCACATAAGATACTATGAACTCTAGAATGAAGTAATTTTATCCTTGACACACATCTACCTAAGTGACTGTAAAAAGCCAGTTTCCCCAATCTTCCCAATGTTTTATTTGGTTCTGTTTTTATTTACATGGAAATATTTCTTTTACTTGCCTTCAATTTACTCGGCACTCACAACCTCTCCTATCTCTCTTCTGTCATGACTGTTTATGTCATGAAACAGTCTATGTCATGCTATTCCACAAAGCACTCCTTCAGGATGTATTAGGGCACTTCAGTCCTACTACTGCAAGCACATTGTGTGTTTCTGCAATTCCTAGGCTATGTTGTGTAATCTAGATGCAAAGATCCAATTTACCCAAGGAAGCTGCAAATGCTCCATCCCTGGCAGTGTTCAAGGCCAGGTTGGTTGGAGTCTTGGGTGACACAATTTAGTGTGAGGTGTCCTTGTCCATTGCAGAGGGGTTGGAATTTGATGATCTTAATGTCCTTTCCAAACCCTAACTATTCTATGATTTTATGATTTGGGTTATTTCACCCTACAGTAAGAATGAAAGGCATACCAGCTGGGAGACCAAAAGCTATGTGGTTGCTATGAGTAAACTGTTACAAGCAAGCTCTGTTGCTCTAGACCAATCAGTTCAAGTCCAGCACAAGGAGGGCAGGCCTAAACTTGTTCCCAGTTCTCCAGCTGGCTCAGGCATCACGGCAACATGCTCCACTCTGCAATATAGATGCTACCAACGCTCCCTCCCTTGTAGGATCCACTGTTCCCAATCTCTATTCTATTATGGTGATGGATTAACACTTGACAAGAGAACAAAATACCCCTTCAAGTGTACATAGCTGGGGAGAAGGAAACCAGCATTCTTGGTAGGTTTTCTGTTTTTTTTTTCCTTTTCTCTCCTTCTCCTTCACCCTCCCTCCCACCCAAGCTAAAAGTGTTTGGTTGGGGGGGGGTGTTTAACTTCCAACCAGAAGAAGCACTAACACTGTAATTTGCACTGAGCCTGATACTAATATAACTGTCAAGAAAGCATTAACAGAAGAAAGACTAAAATGACACATTAGTTTCTGTGAAGAATAAGAATAAATTCTGTGACATACCAAATGTAACTTTTCAAAGCCTCAGTCCCTTATGTGTAATCTCATGCCATTAAAATGAATTATACTTTGACAAGCGATCATGTGACTTTTTAAAATCTGATTAATATCTGACAGATGCTAAGCAAGAGCACCCCATTTGGGGTAACCGCTACTCCTTTCATCACCAGGGAACCCTCAGAACTAAGCCTCCAAATCTCTCCACTGTGCAAGGCAGAAGCAGTGGTTTAAGAGACAAGACTTCACACACCTTCATCCCTTCCTGATCTGCTTTATATAAGGAAAAAAAAACAACTCAGTAAGGCCACACTGTCAAATACTTAACAAGTTTACACAGTATCAATTTTTAACCCTCTGTCATGTGTAGCAGTATGGCAGGATGGAAATAAAAGTCTCCTCATTTCAAAGTACTTCCTGCCTAGTGATCAAAGAATATTAAAAAAAGGCAAGATGTTACAGGGTTTAAAAAGGGAAATGAAAACATGCGCAAAGGCAGAGAGGAAGAAAGAAATACCCATCTGTTTGATCCTTTGAGTGTGGGCACATACCTGAAAAGAAACTACTATGTGTTGGGTTTTTTTTTTCTTGTAAGTTCAATAACTGTGCCACAATTTAAAACAAATCTTCCTTTTCCCCTTGGATTGGGAAGTAGGAGAGGAAAGAATAAGCACACAGTCAAAGGCAAATTAAAAACTATTTTCCATTAGAGCCTAATTTATTTCCCAAAAATGCAGTCATGGGCCACCCTAAGAAAACTAAATGCTGTGCTTTGCACAATAGTCTCGTATGTCCTACAACCATTCCTAGCTCGCCTCATAGATGTATAAGCGTTCTGTGCTAACAGTGATTCTGCCCCAGCTAAGCAAATGAGTTACGTAGGCATAGCTTTGTGATGTTTCAGCTACTCCGATTTAGATACATTACCATATAACATGCTCTGCTTGTGCAATATATGTCATTTACTTTTCTTCTAAAATCTTTAAGAAAGCAATGTGGGTAAAGGTGGTTCCTGTTAATAAGCAGCTCGCTCTTTCTCTCCTTGAATATCTCAGGGCAACAATACAAGCTAAGATTACAAATACACAGTTATCTGACATTAGAAGATTTGTATTGAAACAAAAATCCTTTCATTTAAATATCCAATGCCTATGAATTTTGTGAGGATTAAAACAAGAAAATGCATGCAGAAAGAACTTCTTTCCGTTTTCCTGCTACACAGCTTGCCAAAGCCATGTTACAGCAGACTAAAAAGATTTATCTAATCAAATGCACCATTTCCCAGGTGTTCTCCAAGTAACTCATCATCAAAAATTATAATAAACAGTGTTGCCTGTACAGAATTTGTAACTAGTTGCAGAATTTCAGCCACATTTGGGAGAAGGTGGAGTCATACCATCAATAACCAAACACTGACAGGAAGATGCTCGGAGGGCTGGAGCACCTCTCTTATGAAGACAGGCTGAGAGCTGGGGTTTTTCAGCCTGGAAAAGAGAGCTCAGGGAAGACCTTAGAGTAGCCTTCCAGTACCTAAAGGGGTCCTTGGTACTAACCTTGGTCCCACTTTCCTGTTTAGAAGAGGTACTTAATTTGGGTGAAGTATTATTAAAAAGCAAGAACAACTTTCATTTCAGTTGCTGGGAATCACTTCTTGTCCCATTTTCACTGTTAAAAGCTACTTCCATTCCAGAGCTGACCCAGGTTTCAGTCTCAGGAGTCAGAAGAGATCCAAGTGATGAATTCCAAACAACACTCTGCAGTAACATTTTACATAAGTAATGATGGAACAAGAAAGTTATCATGGCTGAAAGACTGATACAACACCACAGACAAGACAAAAAATAAGACTTCAGGAACTGTTTTCAGGGTAAGCCACATTTGGGAGACCTCTGAAGATCATTAAAGCTAAGTTTTACATCATGACTATGCCTAAGAGAATCTAGTTGAAAACGACAATGAAGTTACAGATCTAAGACTAGCATTCTGCAAAATTAGTCTGTAGATAGCAAATCAAGGAAAAAAGTAAGAAGATGCAACTGTAGAAAAGTTTTTTTTAAAAAAATATAATGGAGCTTTATCATCAAAATGTAACTTTTTTATCATACATCTGTATGACTGCCTAAAACAAAAAGAGGTCATGCCAATGATTTTAGCATGGCCCAGAAGATGCGTGTTTTCACTGGAGCTGTGACAAGGATAAGAGTGGTAAAGCCTTTCAGAGTCCCTGGGTACTTTTATCCTATAAGGTTTATTCCTAATCTCCAAAAGGAAGACAAGACAGTAAAGAGACACAAAGCAGGGGCAGAAGGGAATATGTCACCCATGCCAAGGTCGTAGTGGATTAGAAAGCAATGTTAGCTCCGATATTCAGCCACAAAGCTGACATTTACAGAAGGCACTGTAAGTGTCTGGAGTTCAAAATAAAACTTCAGTGAAAGAGTGAAGCCTGTATAAAGAAAAGTTGAAGACACAAACAATAAAGTAAAAGAAAAATGACAAATACATTATCTTCCAAAAATTTTCTCAACTTCTAGTAGTTTTTTATAGAACTGGGAATTTGTCCTGCAGTAGTTTACTTCTAAGTAATGGGTCATGTTGAGAGATTTTTTTGTGTTTCTTTCTTTTTTTGGGGGGTGGTGGGGGAGAAGATAGAGGGGGGTGTGCTGGTTTAGGCTTTGTTGCTTTTATAGATGTTTGCAGGACATCTTTCACTATTTAAACCCAAAGCACCAATTTAAAGCATGCCAGCATCAGAGCCAAAATCCTTGATCTCAAGGAAGTCAGAGCAGCCCAACTGTGACAGAGACAGACAAGCAAACAGAATGGGAGAGTTTTCTGCATGTGTATTGTTAATTCAGAACTCCTACAGCACTCTATGTGGCAAACTGAGGTGGGGGAGTATGAGTTCTTGAGTATTACAGGTTGCTGTGAATGTATAATACAGTACATACAGTCAAACTTAAACAAAAAGCATTTTAATTTTTAGCGAATCAACCAACTATCAACCTCTACCCAAAGCAAGAATTTGTGCAGCAAATAAGCATTCCTTCAGAACTCACCATTCGATTTTATTTCTCGTACATAGTTACTTGGAAACCAGCCTGTTTTGCCATTCAGAGTTCCTTCCCACCAGCCTCCTTCTTCCACTCTTGTAACATGGATAATATCGCCTTTTGAAAAAGAAAGTTCATCTTCATTTGTCTGTTGAAAATTAAATTTTGCTCTCACCACCAACTGATGGTTGCCGTTATCTGTCATGTCCTAGTGAGAATACAAAGAACAAGATCCCATTAGAGATTTAAAGAATTATTCCATGAACAAATCAGAAATAACCATAAAATGGAAACAGCCTCTAATCCACACACAACACTCCCCACGCATTTTTACTCTAAGTACTGTAAGGCACTGCCATTGTAAGGATTTGCCATTTCCAGTACTTCTCTCATTTTTAATATATGGATTTGCATCAGTCCCAAGAATACATTGTCTTAATACAGCCCCTTCATGTAAGAAGGTGGAAAGAGAAATAAAATTAAAATAATTCTCATTCTCCCAAGAAATCAAATTTTATTTTCTACATATAGTATAAATGGAAACTGCCTTTGGCAACTACAAAAAAACAACAAGTTTACATTTTTGCATTAGAGAGTTTTTTTCCTAAAACTTTATGGGCTTGGAAGGCAGAACTGACTTAGGTTTAATTTGATTCTGGATATAAATAAAGAGTCTGCAGCTTAAAACTTCTCTTCCTCCCCCCGTAACAGAACAGGTTGGAAAGCTCCACACCTGAAAACATGCAATTCTCCATGAGCTACCAATGGAGAAGGACAACATTCTTCCACAAAACCTATGAAACAGGCAATTTACCTTGAATAAGTTAGCAAAGCTCTAAGTTTGTAGCACATCAGACTTGCAGCTGTCCACATATATATACAAACATTTTTTTTTCACCCATCTCCTATTACACATGTGAAGGCAGATTATCGCTCTGTCACAACAACCAGATATTAGAATAGCTACTTCTAAGTAGTCTTTCAAATGACTGATGTTTAAATTAAACTCTTTTTTCTTGGATGTTAATTTCAAGTATCTGCATCAAACATTTCATGAGAGTCAGGACAAACTTTTAAGCCAAAAAGCTAAATAGCTGGACATCTTCCAATAATCCAAATACAGTCCATTGCACTGGAACTGGGAGGACAGCATTATAAATCATGTCTGTCTCCATCATAGGTAAGGATTGATACTTCTATAACTAAAAAAAATCCTAAGTGAAAAAATGACTGTGTAAAAAAATCTGCTACTATCCAAGCAGCAGAATTTCACCTACATGTTGTCTAGATAGTTGAGATGATTAAAAGATGTACTGCATATCATCACTGGGATCTTATAACATGTCAGCTTAATTCATACCCACAACACATCATTGCAGCACAACTCAATTTGACAGATTTTCAATAGCTGAGAAACTTTAGGAGAATGAGGGCAAAAACAACTTTGAAAACATGCAGAAAGCTCAGCACATTTGGCAAGAACGGTTCCAAACTGATTATCTACTGCAGCAAAACCAAACTAAGAATTTTTGGAGTTTTTCCACTAGCTCTCTTGCCCTCCTTCCTGCACTTCTCTGCCCCTATGCAACATTCGAAAGAGCTGCTCAGATCACCAAGGTTATAAAAATACTTAAGAACTCTGATTATTTCAGTGATCCAGCTAACAGCTAATTCCACAAACAACTGCATCAGCAAAACTGAGTGGGTTGTGAACAGTAGAGTGGGAGCTGGAATTAGTGGCCTACGGCAAGAACTTGCATGGGCTCTACTACCAAATAAAGCACATCAAACCACACCTAAGAAAGCTTATGCAGAGGACTGTGTTTCAAGTTTCACATAGCAATCATCACATAGCTCAAAACAGCCTCCTTCAAGCATGGAAAAAAGCAGTTTACAGTAGGGATTCTGAACACTCCTTGCAAATCCTTTTAGTCAGCAAAAGAACCCTACAGTTTCAATACAGTACTCCAACCTGATTTAAGTTCAACTTAAAACAGCTGCCCATACCACTCAGTACCTGAAGGCTAGTTGAAGGATTCACCTTGAAACATAACAGAAAACAGGAATAATTACCAATACTGCAACATTAAAACTAGCACTTCTGCTGAGGTTTGACTGTCCTTCAATCACCATCCCTAAACTCAGAGACATGAAGAAAATGAGATTTTCGCCTTTGGAAAAGCAAGTCCTTATACTGAAAATAAATAAATCCAGGGAGATACTGTGTATGCAGAGAATACGGAGCGGTTAAGTGAGAAAAAGAATAATAGAAGTTCACAGATAGCTGCATATATTTTGGAACATCATAAGAAAAGGTACAAGAATAGAATGTCACAGGCTTGAAACAGAGGTGAGAGGAAACAGTGACTCTGCTCTCCACTACAGTTTACTCAGAAATCCTGTAAAAAAAATTAAGCCACACCACAGCATGTTTCACTTCTACAACTTACCAAACTCCGATATTGTCCCTGGAAGAGTTTTGAAGTTCTACTGTGTAAAGACTGGGATCCCAGAGAATCAAAAGATTTTATCCGATGAGATGAGGGACGTGCGCATACAGAGTCACTGCCTAGCCCTATGTCTACAAGAGGAAAAAAAATAAGTAGGTATTAGAATCTGAGAAATGTGCATGTAACTTCAGCTTACCTCCAAAATTCACATGCTTAGAGCAGATACAACATAACTGTAGTTTCTCAGAAATTCAAGATTTAAAATAAAATAGCAAGTAATCCAAAATCCTGAGACACTGGTTTCTTCCCCACACAGACAGGGAAACAATTTGAGCTGCTTAGAAAAGGAGGGTTAGGATTGTATTTCTCCATTCCTACTCACTACCAGTCTATTTAAAGGTAATTAACCAGCATCATTTTAGCTAGTGGCCAAGAATTTTGAATGCATAAAACTTGCTTGAAGTAAAGCCAGCCACATCTGTTTCTTTGCTCTCCCACCCCCCCTTCTCAATTAAAACATTCCTTCCACTGTCTTTTTTCCTATGCTCCTTTGTCTCATCCCTTTTTTGCCAACTAAGCTATTTCTTCTTTGGAGGAAGGGGGAGGGATAGAAGGAATAGAAAAAAGAAAGCTGCTTTCTCAAAAAAGACATCACCCTCCTGAAATCTCTCCCCTCTTTCATCTCTCTCTACTCTGAGAAGCACACCCATTTGAGGTGCTCTTCTGAAGCGCAGTATTAAGTGCTGTCAGGGTGCTACAGGGATCGATGTGGGCTGGGAGGCATCAAGGTTGCAGCAGGGTACATCCCACTGTGCCAGCCAGGAGTAGGGCAGCTAGGCACCGGAGCAGTGCCAGCCCTGGACATCAGGCACATACCTTGGGACAGGATGTCACCCCACTCACAGATGGGGTGGGCATTAGCAGGCCACAGCCAGACACCGGACGGTGCTGAAAGTGGCTCCTAAGGACAGTGCTGGCCTCCCACAGCACTGCTGGGAGCCTCTCCACAGCATTACGTTGGGACCAGTTCCCCCAGTCCTCACAGTCAAACCCCCAGGAGGGGGATGCTCCCAGAGTGTTTGCACAGGTGACATATAAGACAAGCACTGCTCCTTTGCATGAGTATGGCAAGCAATTCCTTCTCCTCAAGCTTTCCCACATACAAGTAAATCATTCAGTGACCACCTGGGCTTCAAGGAGCCCTGAAAACAGTGCAGCATTTTCCATCTCAAACCTAGATGCCTTCACTAAGATTACATAAGCTCTCATGGGTTTTATGCCTTTGTTACTCTCTTTCCTAGTAGCTGCTTTGCTTCCAGCACTTGACCTCTGTATCAGAGGTACACTATAGTCACCTATTAGTTACTTTCAGACTAAAGCAGACCATGATTAGGCAAATCCAAGTTGTTTTTTTGGTCCAAGGTAAACGGCACATACAGGCTCAGTTCCATGAGGAAACTGAGGAACAAAGCATATCTGCTGTTCCATGTCAAGGGACAACTGAAGGAACAACTCAATCTTAACTTCATATTTTGACTTCAGCATGGCATTCAACACCAGCTGAGATGAAGGAGGTTTGAGGGTTTGAGACTGACTACAAGCACAGAAGTGTGGACAAAGGTTCAAGTCCACAGTAACTGAGCAGAAAACACCTTCCTCTGGTCCACCTCTTTAAGAGTCTTTGTTATCCTTTGAAAAAAAAAAAAGCATGCAAATATACGTTCACTAGTCATATAGTGCAATATGAAAACTATCCAGTTGCATATTTTGTGTGGGTAGAATCA
Source organism: Melopsittacus undulatus (assembly GCF_012275295.1). Taxonomy (NCBI): domain Eukaryota; kingdom Metazoa; phylum Chordata; class Aves; order Psittaciformes; family Psittaculidae; genus Melopsittacus; species Melopsittacus undulatus. The sequence continues at coordinate 59,131,742 of NC_047528.1, read as the reverse complement.
TAGAACACAAAATTGCAAGAAACCTCAAGTATCATCTGGTCTAACCTTTCTTGGTAAAGCCTGACATGGACTAGATATCCCAGCACCCAGCATCATTACACACTGGTCATAAAACACCTCACACTTTGTGAACCTGTTTTCCAAAAGGCACTTAAAGGTGACTGTATTAACATAAAACCTGGCAACTACAGTCCTCTCCAGAAAGGACATATATCTGTGTTTTCACAGATGGCTAGGAGAGACGTGAGATTAGATCATGGCCTTCCTTTGTAAATCATAACTTTATGGCTAACATTAATGCTACCAAAAGCTTTAAGGAGGCCATAACCATCATCAATTAATAGAACCTAAGGATTAGAAGTAACCTGAAACATCTCCATGTCCAGTTTGCCATGCTTCCTGATTGCAGTCAAGCAGAACAGACACACCACCAAATCCAGCATCATACCTTGACACACAGTTTACTCAGGCAACCAGGATCAGGCTGACCCATGGCAGGGCATTCCAGCCCCTGGACAATCCTAAAACACACTACCTAGAATTCATTTAAGTGCAGTCTGATTTCCCAAATTTTCTACTTCACAACAGCAGAGCTAAAACACACCAACACAAGAGCACCTTTTGAGGCCTGAATTAGAAATTGCATGTATGTGTTTGAGATGAAAAGAAGGAAAACTAACAAAACAAACCACATGCAAATTTCAAGTTTTTATTACCAATATCATCTAAATACTTCCAAATCAGTTTGATTTTTGTAAGATTTAAAAGGCTTGCAGACCACATGTATCCATTAAAGTTTCCATTAAAATACTAAATGAAGCATGTTCAATGAATTTCTCAATGGGATTATTGTGAGAAAAACTTCAACTCATGAATCTTGGATGGCAACAGGATGTGTGCTTGACAAACATTTGGTAATTTTCTCAGAAGCTTCAGTGTTCCATCCATCCAAAGGCTTCCAGGGTTTGTAACACCATTTCTTCTTCCCTACTGCAATCTCAACTTCCCTATACCAGTTCTTCTCTTTCTACAAATAGCAATTGAAAACTTGATCCCACCCCTCTGAAGTCAAGAATGTGATGGAGTGTGTATCCATAGCAGCCTTTCATCAGTCTTTGTGCTCATTACGCACACTAATTCCACCATAAAAAAGGCCCATCTCAGAAGAACCTGTGTCCACTTGAAACTCTTTAGAATCCAGATGGGGATCTGAAAGTCATCTTCCAATACTAGAGTACAGAGATATGAGTCTAAAATGCCTTCTACACAGTCACCCAATTAAAGAAAACTGCTTGGAAGAACAAACAGTTCTTGGCCAGGGAGATTTATGCAGTGCTGCTTCCTCTTAGGAATGAGGTAACACCACAGCTTGCATGTGGTTTTGATTTTGGTTGCCATACCACCATCACCCCCCAGTGAAAGGGATTAGCCTGTGTTCCTTCTAATCCAGATGCAATTGCAGCTTTTTGATGTGGGCATTAATCTACCAATGTCTGGACCAAACAGCTGCACTTTTTCTCCCCTTTTAGGACAGTTATGGTCAGTGTATAGCAGCTTTAAAGATGTGCTGAAATGGTCTGCATTTGCAGACCATTAATTTGCAGTTAAGATGAAAAGCAGCATCTACAACTGCTGTAAATAGCTCCAAAGAGGTTCATAGTATTGCTCCATGCCCACTCATTAGAACTAAGAATTTGATTGTAAAACTCACTCCTGAGAGTGTTCTCATGCAGGGAGGGGAAGTCACCAAAAATAAAAATCTCTGTTGTAATGAATCCGAGTAGTATTATAAAAGTAACAAGGGTACTTATCATAATACTACTAAACAACAAAACACCAATCCACACCACTGACTCATCAGCTTCCTTTTCTTCCTCACATAAAAATTGACAACTATGGTCCATTTTTTAATTATCTCTCTCCCCAGACTCTAATCTGATGACCACTATTGGAACTTGCTGCTGACAGCATAAAGCCCTACCATAGAGCAGCAAGAAGCCTAAAAAGGGTCACCAATGTTAACATTTCTTGATTGTCCTTGGGTACAGACAGCATGATTTAGTGCAGCCTCACCCCACAATGAAGCATGGACACTTCTCACTTGTGTGTTATTTCTACAGCTCCCTCCTTCACACCAAAGAACTTGAGGTGGGTGCTCATGACTTCTATCTGCTATTTAAATAAAATATGCATGGCTTAAGAAATCCAAGATGTTGGCTATCCTTCTGTTACTTTCAAGAAAGGTTTGTACCAGGGAAAGAGGAGTGGAGAGAATAATAAAACCTTGGTGAGATTGCTCAAACATGGGAAGACAGAGAGGAGCAAAAGTTAACTTCAGTATTTCAAACTGGGGGAAAACTTAAAAACAGACAAGAAAAACAGGCCCTTTCACTACGAACTGTTGCCAGCAAAAAGGCTCAGCCTTAGCTCCACTGAGAAGCTTCCTTCTGCAGAAGAGACTAGAGAACTCAAGAAGGGCCACTGTCAAAGTCTTAACAAATGAACTGCAACAAAACATCTTTAAAAATGCTGCACTTATTCCTTTTATAATGCATGTATAAACAGGTATAAATACACACTGATGTGAGTTAAAGGTAACTGTAAGTGAGCACCAAGACAGAGCAGAGTCTACTTACCTGCAGTCACCTTATTTAAAGCCACGAGAGAGCTGAGAACTTTACTGAAATTTTGTCCCTGATACAGGTCATTTGCATCAAAAGTCTGAAAACAAAAGAACATGCAATAAGTCATAAAAGCAAGCCTTAAAACTAAGCATTTCTATGGTATCATGCAAACCACAACTGTAGAAGTTACCAATCAAGATATCAGAGCCACTTTTCAGTGGCTCTTATGGACCAGTAAAACAATGTGGTCTCCCCCATCCTTTAAAAAACAAACACCCTTCTCCCCTTTTTTAAATAGAGAATATAGAAACAGCTGCCTTTGAGAAAACCTGAAGAACATATTCACTAAAACTATCAAGTATTATTTAAATTACAGGAAAGTTGAGCAAAATGTAATTATTAGAAGAGAGATGCTTTCCTCAGACATTTTGGCCAAAAGCGTTACTGGGTACCATTGCTGTTGGCATACTTTTCGTTTTCTTTAGCAGCTCACAGGCACTGTATCTGATCATGCAGAAAGTACTTTAAAAATTACTACAAATACTTTTAAAAGTACTACACAATGTACCTGCTGTCTCTTTCTTCTAAGAGACATAGAGGAAGGCTGCACTGCCAAAAATTAATGAATTTTAGAAAGAGTAAAGTTGCTAGATAGGTCAGATGGAGAATGAGGTTTGGGAAGGGGAGATATGAAAGACAAGGGTTATTTTATTTCTTTCTTAACTGTGGGAAAGAGATCCAAACCTTAAACTATCTAGTAGAAAACACTCCAGTAACTTTCAAGCACTGGCTGATGACATTAAACATCTGGATTTTCGGGGGGGGAAGAGGTTTTTAAAAAGAATAAAAAGAGAGAGACCCATAATATTTGCCTGAGGTAATGGAAACACTCATCCAAAGTCTCATGAAAACAGCTCTCACAACAGACTTTGCACAGGTTCAAAGGAGTCTCAGTATTCCCTTGTGCAAGACTAGAAAAAGGACAATAAAAGATAGCTATTACAGTTGTTCCAATTGATTTAAGAAACAGAACGAGCTTCAGTTTTCCCCAGTGTAGCAGTTTTTATCTAAAAAGTCAACAAAAAACTCGTTTAGTTACTTGATAACAGAGCCATCCCACAGGCACTATCAGGAAGTCTGTACCCCAGAAAGCAGCCTCCATAGGCAGGAAAGGAAAAACAAAACATATTCCCAGGGGAGAATAAAGAAAGGGACAAAGGAAGGCTTAATTTAAGCGAGAATTTTAATGAAAGCTACCTAAAGTAATCAGAAAAGGGGCTGCCAGACCAGTTAGGGCTGGTTAAGTGGTACACAGCAAAGGCAGAGCAGATTTAGGAAACATTTAATGACAGTGGTGTTCAGTAAGACAAAGAAATCTCCACAGGTATTCACAGTATTTGAGGTACTTGTATATGTCAACATGCACACTGTTTCCCCCTCAGAGTGAGGATCATCTCTGGTCCCAGCAAGAAGTAGTTCCACCTCACATACATATGCTGACATTTCTCAGGCTCAGGTAGTGTGTACACAGCTCGTAAGAACAATTCCACAAAACAGATGCAGAATCAAGTAGAGGAGAACACTAATATACTTCAAGCAGTTACCACATACATAAATAACTATTTCATCATGTTTTCTCTGGGATACAGATAATTCAAAGACATCTCTTATTTATTTGAAGCTATAAGGAATAAGGAGAGGGACTAGGGAATTGCCTAGTTGTGAAATTCCCTGAAACACAGGGAAGTGTTTAAATATTATGCATGCAAAAAAGACATTAAGCAAATAAGAAATAATTTCACAGAAGAAAAAAAAAAGCTGTGTTAAGTTTTATTAATAACGTAATTTATAATAGATATAAAAAAGGATACCAATAAGGTGACAGCAGAACACACAAAACCTGGCTTAAACACAAAACCAGATTAGCTGCTCAAAATGGGGAAAATATTTACGCTGTAACAGAACAAGAAAGCATCAGGAGCGTAACATTTTCATTTTTAGCTACGTGCTTATTGTGGCAAGTTTTAAACAAGCAAACTACAAGTATGGACAGAATCATGAAACAACAGCCCTGATCCTAAATAAATGAAATACATGAGAGGCATTTGTGTTGACACCAGAACTGTATCAGAAAGATACTACAGGGGGGAGAGAGAACTATTAAAAAATGAATGTTCCAGGAAAAAAAGTATTATAAAACTATAGCTTAAATTTTAAAAAACTTCCATATATAATCCTAACTTTATTTTAAGCTCACCTTCATTGTGGATTGTGACAGAGCCAGGAGCTCTCCAAAATCAGGCTAACTGGAGAACAACAGGATGAAAGGAAGTCTCGTTTCCTGCTATGCTGAGACTATAAGGGATACCAACAAGGATTTGATTGGAGCATCCCAACACGTATAGTGCCATAAAAAAGTCTGTATCCAGGACTCACATTCAGTCTGCTGCTTCACAGGAAACAACACAATGGAAGGATACAAGAAACATTCACTTCCTTGCAATTTTACGTAAAGCAATTCTGACAGGAAGCCCTCCTCAACACTCTCATGGCCATTATGTTCACTAGTAGCATTTGATAACAGGGAGGGGGACATGACACCCTCCAGAGAAGTTTCCTCCTAACATAACAAATGTTTAAAAATAAACTAACCTAGAGATAAAAAGTGAGGGGGAAAAATGCTTAGCTGCTCTAAAGTCTTGAGGAAAAAAAAAAACAAAGCCCCCACAAACCTACACAACAAAGAACCCCACCAAACACCCACATCTTTATTCTTAGTGGAGGCTTGTTCATTTCACAATGTATTTGAAAACTCTGACACGAGTAAAAGCATCAAGATGCTTTAAAAGGAGCTTCCATGGGACTGACAAAGAAAACAGTCTGCTCCAGGTTTTCAAGAAGTCCAACTTATATGTAGTCTATGATCTTCATTCTGTTTTTTAAAGATCAGCTGTGAGAACTAACTCTTTAAAACATCATATTTTGAGTGAGAGTCATTCAGTAACTTCCCTATTCAGTGCCACCGGATGACAAACATCCCACTCATACAACACCCTAATTCTGCCACTGCAAGAATCAAAGCTGAATTTTGAGATCCAAGTATCAAGCAGAGTTATTTTTACCTTGCAAACTATTACCAGATAGCAAGGTCTGAATGCTAAATTATCTTCTGTAATACTGGCATAACCCACCTCTCAAATCATGTCAGAAATACAATATGAATTCAAACTTGCACATGCTTACAGCTTTTAAAATCTAAAAAAAATGCAAACACTTAGAAAGATGTTACCTTGGAAATATTGAGATTTGTGTTAAGCATTAAGTGAGAGACATCTATAGACATAAAACAATACTTTATGGGAAAATATTTCCAAGTATGCCCTTGCTTTCCAAGCAAACGTTTTTAACTCTGCAGAGATTCTGGCTGTGATGAAGTTTATTCTCCTGTTCTCCAATTCTTATCTTCCACCAAGAGAGTCTGACAGAACATTAATCAGGATGCAAGTATAAAACCATCATAAATCAGATAAGGACCCAAGCAAGCCAAATCTTTTGAACAAACTATTTAATTAACAGGCTTTTGTTTTTATGAATTCCACAGAATTGATCATATGCAGATATGCCTTGTATAAGCATTAACATGAAGCACGCCTATCAAATACAGACAAGGACCATATTAGGAACCTTACACTGGAAACACTTTGCAATTTATAAACAGCTGGGAATCAATGAAATTCAAGCTAAGCAGGCTCATCCACATATGCCTCTCAGTACTCACCTATTTTACTGGGTTTTAACATCCTCCTCACGTTGTTGTGTTCTCCCAGGACCCCAACATTTAACGCATCAAGTATCTGCACTGGTTTCAGCTGAGATAAAGTTAATTTTCTTTATAGCTACTAGCATGGCCTATGTTTTGGATCTGTGCTGAAAACAGTGTTGGTAACGGGCATGTTCCAGTTACTGCTGAGGTGCTTATACAGAGTCAAGGCCTTTTCTGCCTCTCATCCCACCAGTAGCAGGCTGAGGGTGCACAAGATGCTGGGAGGTGACATAGCCAGGACAGCTGTCCCCAACTAACTAGAGGGATATCCCAGACCACATGGCATCATGTCAGCATATACAGCTGGGGGAAGAGTGAGAAAGGAGGGAACATTTAGAGTGATGGCATTTGTCTTCTCAATTCACTGTCACTTGTGATGGAGCCCTGCTGTCCTGGAGACGGCTGAACCTGCCACCAGTGGGGAGTGGTGAATGAATTCCTTGGTTTGCTTTGCTTGTGTACACAGCTTTTGCTTTCCCTGTTAAACCGTATCTATCTCAACCCACGAGTTTTCTCATTTTTATTCTTCTGATTCTCTTCCCATTCCACCACGGGGGAGTGAGAAGTGGCCATGTGGGGCTGAGCTGTCAGCTAGGGTTAAAACATGACAATATTCCAGGCAGATGTTGCATTCTAGAAGCAGACCAGACCAAACTGCCCAATAACAAGGGGTGTTGTGTGATCTGCAACATTATGCATATATTCTAAGAGCATAAAACACCTTTCCATCACAGGACAGTGACTGACAAAGCCTGCCTATTGCCCATCCTGACCAGCAGGTTCTGGTTTCCCTTTCCACACCCCCACCAATTCCAAATATACCAGCCTGACTTCCCATAACTATGCCTGCATTTTTCTGCCCCTAGGATTTCAGTTGGCTGCAAACTTTATTGCTAAAAAGTTACTGACCTCTTCCAGGTTGTTAATGAAATGTTAACACAGCGCCAATGGCCGCAAATCCCCATAGCAAGGTGTACACTGGATGGCCATTCCACATTTGTAATTGTATTAAAGCCTATTAATAAGCCTGTTTTTAATTTCATTTCACATGAGCCATATTGACTTTTCCATCACTGGCATCTCTTAAATACCAAATGAAACACATTAGAGAGCCATTTCATGCACAAATTGGTTGTTCAACTATTAAAAGCCTCTAATTTTAAAACAAGACTGACCTCTGCATGCATCTGTTTAAACTCCATCACGTTTAAAATGGCCATGATAATAATCATCCACTGAGAGTTAGTGGTTTAGACTTCTGTTCAAGTGTTATGTTCTAATAGCCATAAGGAAATAAAACTAACATAACAATGCTCTTCACTTATAGCCCTGCAAAAACCAGTACCTACAGAAACTGGAAAAACATTAACTAAGGAATTAGTGAAACAAAATTAGAAGACAAGGTTGAGAATGTAACTGGGGAGCAGACTAAGGCATGCACAGCAAGCCTGCAGCAGCATTTCTTAGCCAAAACATTCAGTTTCAAGGCTTCAGGTATCCTTTATACTTTTCATGCCACCCTTTCAGCCCATTAAGTCAGAAGCCAGTTATGGAGGGAGCATTTTTAAATTAAGGTATTTTGCATAAGGCCAGGCCTACAACTGGAGACAGGAAAAAAATAATAAAAATTGGGGGTGGTTCAGGCAAGCTTCCAGACATAAAATTTTTCTTCACTTCTCTTACCTTGCATGCATCCTTAAACCACAGAGCATCAGGAAGACTGTATCTAACAGCCGTTATAAGAAAAGTTCACATAGTGCTTAAGAGTAAAATAGAAAGGCTTTGCTTAGTAAGTATTCCCTTGCTAGACTAGCACCTTGAATATACACAGGTATATTCCAGTATGTATTTGCAGTAGATATTATCATTTTAAGCATCTGTCTGACAGAAATAGATGACAGCTTTCTTTACAGCACTGCACCATAACTGCAGGCGGCTGAGGAGCTGACTTATGAGCAGCCCAGACATTTGTGCAGCACAGGCAGAACTACTGATGCTAACCTCACCAGGCAGCCCAAAATAAGTGGTAAGCCCTAGGCTGTTTTACTAAACCAACAGGACACTTTCCAGCTCAGTTTGATGGCCTCAGGCCCCTAACACCAAAGATTATGAGAACATTGGCTCACTCACACAGAGGAAATGAAAGGAAATGAGCAAGGTGACTTGGCAAAGCTCAGCAAGACCATGGACAACATGTCACTCCACCTGTTCCTAGTGCACAGTCTGAAATATTTTTGTCCATGGGAGCATGAAATAACCAAGCAACAGGGAATAAAGCAACTCATGGTTAGAAATGGGTGAGCTTCTTAAGAAACACTAACAATCTCCAACACCTCACTTCATTATGCCACCACCCGCAGTGTATTTCTACTCCTGGAGCAGCTGGCAAGAGGAAGCCACAGAGCCTATCCATGGTCCACCTTCCCACATTGACACCTAATCCACCCAAGCTGGAAAAAGACCCCATAGGTAAGCCTGCATGCTAAGCACAAATTTCCTCATTTCATCTCGCATTAGGTCAGCTCTGAGCAGTGCTGTGTCCCATTGAGCCATTATGCAGCAGCTGTTCCTGAGCGGTACATTATCATGTGAAAGCTGCAGCAGTAAAAAGAGAGATAAGAAAAGCAGGGAGCTATGACAACTGAGAGAGGAAGGGAAGGGGGGGAGAAGAGATGATTACAAATGTTCTGGAAAGCTCTGTGAAGCATACTGTTGCCCAAATGCTGTAATGCACAGCACAAGGGAGAGCTTAGGAAAAAAAAGAGTTCTGTTTCAAAAATTATTATAAGTCAAGAGGAAAAAAAGTTTGAAAATAACTGAGAAAACAGATCTGCAGTACAAGGTTTCTGTGTGATTTGCTAACAGTTCACAAGAGGAATTAAAACTCAGTGGAAAAGAATATATAAAAGGAGATCTGGAATTAATTTTACTGCTCCTATAAACCTGTTCCTAGAAAGTAAAACCTTAATTGTTCTAAAAACATCACATCACCTACAAAGCTTTATTTGATTCCTACAACTAGGAATACTTTTAAGACCCAGCATGTTACCTACAAAAGCAGCACAACCAGCACTAAAAATATAAAACCCGAAGTTTGTCTCATCTGCATGCACATCTCTGCACATGCATGTATCCAAATATACCTTTACCATACAAATTCTAAGAGCATACACACATAAAGGAGGGATAAAAGAAAAAAAAAAAAACAAACAAAAAACCAGAAAAAAACAACTTGTTTCAGAGTCCCTGAAGATGTGCTAAAGCTTTCCAGCTCCAAGATCTTTTTTTGCCCAAACCAGCTGTATCAAAGCAGTAATGATTCTAAAGAGCATTAATTTCAGATACTATGTAACATTTTATCTAAGCCACTGCTTCAAAGTCAAGATCTGAACATTTCCAAAACTAAATACATGCAACTTATTTTTCACCAACCCCAGCAAAAATGGCATAAAATCTACACCAAGAAATAGTTTCTGAAGATGAACTGTACAATTTCAGAAGCTTTCGAAAATCAGGTTTTAGACTGTAACATGGCAAGTCAGTATCCTCAAATTAATTCTTTAGTAAGAAAGTCATAGAATTTGGTATTTCTAACCATAAACTTCTAGTAGTAGCAAACCGAAATGGAATTAAAAAACAAAACAAAAAATGTAACAAAGAAATAGGAAGTTTAGCACTGCCTACATTTGTCTAAGCTTGTAAGAACACATAAGCCTGATCCAAATTTTGACCTGCACAGCAAGCCAAAAATTCCATCTATCACATCTTCATCCTAAATCACTTTCGAATTGCTTTGCAGGTTTTGAATCTTATCGATGATACCACACAGCAATAACCTCAGCTGGCATGGAGAGAGACATTCAGTGGCACACAGTATTAATACATGTTTGAGTACTAAAGCTTAAGGAAGCTCACACTCCTGGATCTACAGGCAAAACCAAAAGGTGTTGGAATGAAATTACAGACGATAACATTTGATTGAGACACTGAATTTGGGATGCCTTGGTACTTCCCATCACAACAGGTTACACCTACCAGCTTAGGTGAAACAAAGCAATAGCATAAGAATCTTCTAGTGGCAACAGAGAGGCACCTCAACAGGGAAATCTGTCCATAAGCATACCCCAAGGAAGATTCAGCCTAGTAAAACTCACCTCTGTTTTTTATATACACAGACAAAAACTATGTAAACTACTCTCCTAAAATAAATCAGGAACACAGCTGTGGAAACCCATGTAAAAATGCATGGGGAATACTGTGTGTAAGACAGGCAACACACAGGACCAAAAATATCCATGAATTACATGCTTGGAACTGAATATAAACAGCTCTGTTTAATCACTCTGTGATTAAAATGGTAAAAATTAATTTTTGGCTAATGAGTGCACAAGCCATCACAGACTGCCACTGCTTTTGATTAACACGGACATGGTTAAATAGTCATATGTTCTGGGAAAAAACACACGAGAAAGGTGAAGGATGTCCTACAGAATTAACTAACTTTTCTTTCTAAAAATAAGAACCAAAATCTCCACCTTATCCTTATCCCAACAGTCCCATTCCTAAGAACAAAAGAACCAAAGATATTTGAATGAGGAGTAAAAATAAGACCCAAGCAATTCACTCAGAGTTAAGTGCAATGCCCACCTGCTTAGATAAAGACCTGCCATACAGAGTAAGAATGATACATTCAGATGACCAAGATTAGGTGCTCAGTAAACTACAAATTAGATTAATTTCCTAAATTTCCTGATTTACGGGTTCTACTTAATGTTCTGTACTCTACTAAGGCAGCTACGGACCCTAGCAATGCTCCAGAGGTCAAAGCTCAAGTCTTCACAGTGAAATAACTTGTAAGAAATCAGCAAGAATTTTCTCCCAAGTGTCAAGTATTTTTCTTCCTGAAAGTGATTCTGTCATCTGACCCTGTAATGAAGATACGCACACTTCTGCAGTGCTTATCAGCATTGACATTACAGAAAAACTGCAATGGGTCTGTAATCTTTTGCTAAAAAAGAAGGCTCCGCTTTCATAGTGTTTCTTTTGGACATGAGGGACAAACCAACCTATTCAGCACTAAAGGGTGTGAGTGGACTAAAAGCCAAAACTGCCATGGGGATTGAATACAGTGTCACAGCTAATAGGCAGGCTTGCCCAAATTCTAGAAACTAAAGCAAACAGCAAACCCCACAGAACTAACAGGAGATTTCCCCAAATGAAACAGGCTGCAGAGAAGGAAAGCAGCTTCTAGGTCCCACTTCACACACAGCCACATCTTCCCCAAGAACAATGCTAGCACCTATTCCATGATTGTGCTTCTGATTCAGAGACTAGAAGCTTATACATAATGAAACCAGCTTATTATATGAACAGTTCATTAAAAATCAGTTTAGAAGGAGAAAGCCTATGAAGTCAGTTTTTAGGCCTTTCTTCAAGAAATGCTGATTATCAGTTTGAATTCAATTGACAGTAATTGTAACAGTTATTAACAATTATCAATTGAGCAGATTTGCAAGGCTACAACCCCCAGCCATGGTGTGTGGGTTGGACCTAGATGGTCTTTAAGGTCCCCTCCAACCTAAACCATTCTGTGATTAGATGTGAACAACTGCAAGTTATGGCAGTGGCTGGTCATGAGTGGTTACATTTCTTCTCTTTAAGAAAAAAATTAAAAAAAAAAAAATCACAGTAATAGATTATGGTTTTGGGAAGCCATCCCTTCATTCCACAGCTTCTGCTCCTTCAGATCCTGTTGGGCACCCATCCTTCCACCAAGCTCCTTCCAATGCCACCATGATGGAACAGCATGGAAAACACAGGCTTTCCTGAGTTTCAGTTCACAGGAAGTCTATCTTACTTTGTGAAGTACTATGTAAAGTTCACAGGTAGACAGCCACCTTCTCCTCCGTAAGTTTATAGATAAATGTCATATTTGCAACCAAAGTTACTGCAATGGAATCTGCAAACTGTTTCCTAGCCTAAGGTAGAAACATACATTATGGCTCCATCATTTTTATGTATCCAGAATTTCTTCCCAACTTCCCCTCCAATAATAATTTAAGAAGAAACTACTTAAGAAAAAGCCTTAAGGAAAAAAAAACCAATGAAAAAGTAGTTCTGGACAAACACTGGACCAATACTTCATGCTAACTGAAAGTAAGGAGAGCACTGAAAATGAACACAGTTCCTGAATATAATCACTAAGACCTGAATCATATCTGCTTGAGGTTTTACAAACTGCTGTTCACCAATGGCTGAACTCGACAGTGACACACGAAATTTTTTGAGGCTCAGAATAAAACAGCTTCTAAGGAAGGAGCTGATATATTCAAGAAACCTGCAGCTAGGTTTTAAACATTCGGAAGGGAAATGACTCCTTTTGCAATACCTGAAATTTAGATGTATTTTTTAAATTAAAGTAGTAAAGATATGCTAAACTCTGAACATCTCAATACTCTTATCTAAATAACAAAGGAAGGATGGCTTGCCTTAACTGATTTCAGATGTTTTCTGTCTAGATAGATGTTCTATCAATATTTCTCAACTAATTTCTGAAGTCTCAGCTTAGTTTCAAAAGCCATGCTGTATGGAAATAGAAGGGGCATATATAATGAAGCAACAATCTTCTTTTATATCATGGAAAAGCTGGAGAAAGAAAAAAAAAAAGGAAAATCAACTTCTCTGGGTCCAAAACAGGTTGTGTTACCTGCCATCCTGGTCTCCATTTTGCAGAACAGGGAACACTGGCTAAATACCAGTCTGAGTCACTACTATTGAGTATCACAGACACATAGGTAAGACTGCTGAGACACACTCCTTTTAAAACAGCAGTGCTCAGACACTGACACACCCTGAGCATGTTAGAGCAAGAATTGGGGGCAGGAGAAAGGAGTCTTCTTACTGCAAAAGACTTCATACTACATGAGGTTATCATCTGCCCTCTTAAAATAGCCTGCTGGCTGTTTTACTATGCTACCACGTGCTATAACCACAACTTAAATGCTATCACATGCTCACGTTTCATCTGGAAGAAATGCATACAGCCAAGTGATCAGATGATGCACAGATTCAGCATCAATGAAGAATGAACCACAGACAAAGCATGAGTCACAGAACCAGCCTCACTGACTTCACAGTATTTCACTTACTTTTTACCAGCACACTTCGAAACCTTATTTTTGTGTGCACACACACTTTTTAAAATAAACATATTAACAGAAGAAACAGTAAATTCTTGTAGCATTAAGTACATGTTAGTAGCTGAAGGAGAAAGACAAGTGGAATTCACAGTCTGAGATTTCTGGAATGGGGGTAATTTGGAAAAGCATGATTCAGTGTGGGGAAAATAAGCATGAAAAGGAAAAAGATAACACAGAAACACAAGAAAGAATGGGGGTGAGAGGGAGAGAAGTGCTACACCCGTGGTAATAAGGGATTTAATAAGAAATCTCAATTGCTTCCTGAATATACTGTGGAAAGCACCAAAAATTAAGAATAAAGGCTTTACTGAACTCCCATATAGCCTGCTGAAGCTTTCATTTAGAACCACTAACTGGAAAAAAAAAAAAAAAAAGTAACTCCAAAAGAATTAGCAGAAATTAACAAGCCCTCAAAACTAAGAGCCAAGATTTCAGGTTTTAATTAGATCGGAGCAAATTCATTTCAATACTTCCATTTCAAAAACTCACTGAAGAGCACAAAACTGCATATGTATACCCCCTGAGCTACAGCTCTTCCCAAACCCTTTTCAGTTCATAGCATACCATTTTGATATCAGGTAGTCCAAATATCCTTAAAAAGGAGCTTAGGGCTGGATCCCTGCCTCAATCCCAGGAACCTGCAACAATGTAATCCAAGGTCCGCTACCACTTGTAACACTCATCGGCATAGGATGTTAGACAGAATGCAGGGACAAGCCCCACCATCAGCTGCTCTGGGGACCATCCTGTTGCAGAGCTAGTGGAGCACCCTAAGCAGCAGCAAGGCAGCCAGAGGGCATCTTTGGTCAAGGAAGACAGAAAACTGCAGCCAATTTAATGCAACAGCCTGTAACTTGAGGGCACTCAGTAGCTGCCAGGCCAGCAGCCTATGAAGTGCTGGTAAAACATTCCTGTTTAGGATTCACAAGCAGACAGCTCAGGACAAGCTCTCCCATGCTCCCTTCTCCCACACCACCTCATGCTTTTCATGCAGGGTATCATTAAACTCTCACAGCAATCCATTTCTAGAAGCTGAACTGGCAGAAAATAAATCCAGCAGGAAGAAGCAGGAATTTTGCTGCAAGTTGCATGAAGTAAACTTGGTATTGGACAAGCTTAGCACCTGAGCTAATGCATGGGAGAGAAACATCTCATCTGTCAAGGGAAAAAGATTCACTTCAGGTGCTGGGAAACAACACAGTTGTTCAGATTATTTTCTGATAGCGGAGAAAGAAACAAATAAATAAAAAAATCTAGATATAAAAAAAACCCACCCCACAACCTGGCTACAATTGACCTTGAGTCCAATCATCCCACACCATGCAGATGTTCAGTAAGAATTTTCTGTAAGATAATGAACATGTAAGAACCTTACAGTTTACAGGGATATCTGTAAAAATTTCCACATTCCAAATATTAATAAAAGATGGCTTCTAGCAAGCTACAAGCAACAACAAAAATTAAATCCACACCAATTCCCCTTATTCATAGTAATGTCATAGTAAACAATCTGAAAAAAATAATAAAGATAAGTTTTCCAAGAACCTAGCTATTCCAAGAATTTTACAGTTCCAATTCATCAGCTGCTAAATTATATAATGGGCTTGGGTAGGCAAGGGCAGCTAGAGGTGATACTACAAGCAGTCCAGCCCAACAATATATGCCAATTCCCTTTTTTCCTCCTAAATATTTTCCATGGTTCAGGATTCTTCTAGCCTTATGCCATCACCTTCCCCATTACAGATGCCATAACTTTAATGCCCTCTCCAAAACACAACTGCTCACACTGCCTTCACAAAACCGAGTCCAGCCTCTCACTTGCCACATATAGTACCTCACTAGTACTGCCCAAACCCTCACCTAACATTCTGACCCAGAAGGCAGATCTTGGGTTTCCACAGCAGATGCTGAACGAAGCAAGCTTTGGCCACCATCTGATGAATGACACCCATACAGAGATACCTTATTCCTATCAAGTCTATGCAACCAGCTAACAACCACGGAGTCCATGCCTGTGGTAGGTGATGCCCTGAATAATCAGTAAGGTGTCTGTCTGCAGTCACCAGAGCTTGCAACCTTCTAATGAAGACTCAGGTAAGGCAACTATGTGCTTTTACAAGAGTTCAATGACTGGCAAACATTGTTTCAGTGTGAGCTCTTTTGCTACTCCTCTTGCCAACAAGATTTTCCAGCAAAGGGGCATACACTCCACTAAACAGCATCTAGGGATGACATCAGTGGAATCAGAACAAGCACTCAAAAATCACTGACAGCCTATCCATAACCTGCATCTAAAAGTTACCAATAAGGAAGAATATAGAAAGGCAAGTATTACATAGTAATTCTTAACTGTTCTTCCAACAGTTTCTCTCAGGGACTAGCTACATTTGAAAGTCTTAAATGGATTTTTGAGACCTCTATAGTCAGTTCTGTAGCTCATATAATTTTAACTTCTACAAAACCCCACAGAAATTATTTACACAGCTCAATTACAGGGTGAAGAATCACATCCTTTAATTTGGTATGACCTTGCCAATTGCTTGGGTTTTTTTCTGAGTAGTCCCTAGCTCCTGTGCAAGGAGAAACAAAAACCAACCTTCCCATCTTCTCCATGCCACCCATTACCAAGATCCTGTTAACCCCAGATGCTCACCTTTTCTGTCAACAGAAGAGTCAATAAATTTATCTGCAACTCATATGGACTCCATTCCTTCCTTTTATTGTAACAATGTCAGTTAAGTCTTGAAATAGCAGACTACTCCATTTCCCTTAAATACAGCATTTCTCCAGGGTATTGCTATAAATCTAATTCATCTTGATGCTATGACTCACAAAACGGTCAGAGTGACCAAGCACAGTACATTTGTGATTTGCTAGGACTGCATGATACCTGTCAGTTCAAAGAACTCAGATACTAAACTGAAGTTCTAACTGTAGCATGAAACTTAGAAACTTGGCACACAGTAGCAGAGGAATGGAAGGCAGCAGACACAAACCAAGCTTTTAAAGATCAAGGAAGGAAAGAAGGGAAGAGATCCAGGAACTACAGATCAGTAAAGAAAATGCCTGAGCCTCATACACTGATAAAAGCTATAATAAAGAACAGAATTGATGGGGTTTGCATAAATATAGAAATAAAAAAATTAACATTGCTTTGGTGGAAGGAAGCAACATTTCTAAAAATGCATCTATGGTCCTTGAAGCAAGTAACTGTGAACACAGCATAATCCAGTTCACACATCTGAATATCCTTTGAACAGATGCTTCATCAAGGGTCAGTTTTGTTTTAAACAAAGGCAATATAAGATAGGAGACTCCTTTTGAAGGTTCAGAAGTGGTCAAGAAGTAAGAAACAACAGCTGTATACAAACAATTGGTTTTCACTCTGAAGGGACTATCAAGAGCATCCCATAGGGATCTGACTTAGGACCCAATGTAAATGCAATTTCACACGAAGCATGGAGAGTGAACTCTGCTGAAGACACAAAGTTATTGATACTTGAATTCACAATAAACAGCCACCATATGATCTTGTGAGTAATCAGATGTTAAAGTGGCAGGTCAAATGCAGTGCTAGCAAATGTAAAACCTACCCTCAGGCATAAAAACACCAGACCTCACCATTACATGTGCACAAAAATGAGCTCTAACTTAGCTATTCCCACTGACAAGTAAAAGACAGCAGTCAGCTAACAATCAGATCAAGCATCAGCCAAGTCATGAAACTGGAGAGAAATAATACTGGAAATTCAGAAAAGACAAAGGCGACAGATGGTTTTTATTATTTCCATAGTATCTCTGCAACTTAAAATACAGCTCTGGTCCACCATGATACTATAGAACAAGAAACAGTACAGAGATGCATGCTGTTTAAACCAACTACATTAATGCAATGGTTTTCATACAAGAAAAGAGTAAATAAACTAAGGGTTCGTCTTGGAAAGATACAGTGAAGTATACCGGTGCCACAAAGTCACGTATAGCACAGAGAAGATCCATCCACTGCCACCAACTGCAGCAGCTGAATAAACAAAAGGAAGTTTTTATACAACATGTAATTCAACTATGGAACTTAGTACCATAACAATGCTCTGAAGGTAAAAAAAAAAAAAAACAAAAAAAAAAAAAAAAAAAACAAAAAACAAACTTAAAATAGCTTTGAAAACTATTAAAAAACAGAAGCCATAAAAGGAGTTCCACCGAGTTGTTAAATACACAGTGATATAAAAGATACCATCCCTCATTCTTCAAGAAGCTTCTCAGCTACAGACTTCCAGAAGCTGGGAAGACTATGCAGAATGTATCATGCTGTATTTTCACCATTTTTAACACGTTTTTCTACCAGGGATCTATTACAGACCCTTAACTCAGGGAATAACAAGGTAAGCAGACTTTTCATCTGTACTTGCACAGTTACTGTTAAAGACTACGAAACTCTTTCTACATTTTTTAACTCCAAAGCCAAGTTAGCATAACAAATTTTTTTGGCCTAACTTAGTCACTACAGAAAAACCCTCTGTAAAACATGGCTTGAGCAACAATAATTAGCTTTTACTCCCTAAAATCTTAAAACTGTGTACCAAACTTAATTTTACAGTTAACACAGGATTTAAAAGCCGAGTTACGCAATCGAATAGCCGTATTGGAAAATGCACAACTACTATAGTAACAGAAATCACCTGCCAGAAATTTAAGAAAACATTTCATCCAGGTCAGTGCAACTGCAGCCCAATCACCCAGAGGGGTATTGCTGACTCAGCACTTCCCAGAGACATAAGCCGCTCAGGTGTGGGATCTGCCCACAGAGCAATCAAGGGCTGAGTCAGTTCTATTCAGCGTTAGTTTTCCGTAAGATCAGCTCATGGAAACAACTCACTCCACAACTGCTCGGTCTGTAGACCTGGTGCCGAAAGTAGCAGGACTGTGGAATATTGGGATTTCCCTTCACAAGGGCAGCCCACAGCTACAGCAGCACATACATAACAAACAGCATTCACCATTAAGAGATGCAAACACTTATGCTAGTACCACCATATGCACCACTTCAAACACTGACACGAACTTCACACCACTTCAAAAATCAGCCAGTAATTATGTCTAGGTTTAAATCATAGCAAGAAGACTAGCAAGAACAGCTCCATATATCACTATATCAATATGTTAAAGTTAAGGCATAGAACAGCAATAACATTTTGTTATAAAAATCTCACATGGTTATATTAATACACAAATTTTCCCATACAAACACTTGATCTTTGGTATTTAAATACCACAAAAATCAGCCACAGTCTACATGAACAAGTTACTAAGCCAATGATATTATACTGACCAGTTGATACTGCGAAGTTGAGTCAGTTAATATTAACAGGACTTCCATGGGAGGCTCACGATATTATCAGACACAAAGTATACTGAGTTAAAGATAAGGCTTCAAGTGTAACTGTAATCCCTACAGGGAAGCACTTAAAACTGAAGTTGTCAATTATATAACACTTTAAGAAGAAAGGATACCAACCGAATCACATGCAGCTACAGCATCCACAGAAACACAATTCATCATAGACAACACTGTAAAGGCACAAAAGGCTATAACACTGGCATTCAGCGCAAGTCTCCAAACAAGCCAAAGTGAGCACATACAAACCCTTCTCAGATTGTTCCTGAGAAAACAAACACATGGACAATACATACTCCTTGTATTTAATGCCCTGCAACAAAGTTAGTTTTAGAGAACCCAGCCAAGAAATACAGTTATGAAGACTGCTGTTAAAGCATACAGCAGTAGCTGCCACAGCATCTTTTACCAGCTGTAAAAGCAGTTCCTTACAGACATTCATATCATAAGCTTTAACTTCATGCCATCGATTAAAATGGAGTTACTACAACATGCTTCAAATAAAGCTATAACATAATGTCTCCATCCTACCAAAGCAACACAAGTTCTGCTTCATGGCAACCCACCACCTGCAGTCCATGATCCTAGTGCTTTCCAAACAGTTTAACCTACACAGTCCTACATTTGTGGCTTCCAACACAAGACTATCTCTTCCCAGGGCCATTGTCCAAGGTTTTCTGTTCAAATATCTTTCAATCCAAGAGAGTAGGTGATCAGCTCTGCTCTCTGCAAGCTGCTCAAGCAAGATCTCCAACTGTCACAAAAGCTACAGCTTACTGCCTCAAAAGGCAGGGTACACCTGCTGTATGAAGTCCCTTTGAGAGAGTGCTTAAAAGGCAGGAAAACAAAGGAAAAGAGTTTCATGTTGGCATTTCATGTCCTTCATTAACTAGAAGGAAGGGCACCTGAGGCCTCCTCTTCAAGATTAGAAAGCCTCCATATTCTACAGAAGCTAAAGAAATGTACAAAGATGAAAAGGTTTTCTTAATATTAAAATCAGTATCATTTCAAACAAACCTCAACATACCTTACTTTCAAGCACTGCCACAGTTACTTGAGCTTAGACACTGCCATGAAAACATAATTATTTCACTTGGGTAGTTTATATAGTAGAACTAATAGCATTCAGCAGGCAATGAGGACACTCCTTGATGAGACTTGCCTTAACTACTACCA
The DNA here is from genome assembly GCF_012275295.1 of Melopsittacus undulatus. Lineage (NCBI taxonomy): Eukaryota > Metazoa > Chordata > Aves > Psittaciformes > Psittaculidae > Melopsittacus > Melopsittacus undulatus. The sequence goes on along the minus strand of NC_047528.1, from coordinate 59,111,525 downwards.
AGAACAGACTCAAACTTCAGAGCAATCACAGGCAGTACTTAAGTGAAATTCAATCCACTTCAGGACTTTCAGTAGCAAAGCAAAACCACCAAGACCCTATCTGAAGGGCTGAGCACTGCAATACATCACCCCAACAGTTAAAGTCCCTTTAAGAGACACAGGTAGATACCTAACAGGCTTTACTGAAGATAAGGAGTCTGCAGGACCACAACCTGTTAGTCCTGTTAATGCTAGCACCTTCCATTAACAGATCTATTTTCTCTTAAGCCTTCCAGAATGTCAAACATTTGAACTAGTATTTTTCATGTAGTGCATGTGCCTCGTGCTTCACTTTATCACCAGTATTTTGTACAGAATTTCCCATCATTAGCAGAAATGACACCCCCAAAAAGAAAAAAAACAAACATACACAAAAAAAAACCACAAAAAAACCCCAAAAAGAACCAAAAAAACCCAAACAAAACAAACCCACGTCTACCAGAATTCAACTTTGGGAAATCCAAAGCCTGATACATTTCAGCTGCCTTTGCTTTGGAGCCAAATTTTAAGAGGTTCTCTGCCCTCTCTATCAAATTTTTTTTCCAAAATGTACCAGAAATTGTCCCCTAGGGAAAAAAAAAAAACCCTACAAAAAAACCCCAAAGTGACAAATATCCACTCCACTGTGACCAGCTTAAGACCCTTTGGCTTTGTCTTGTTCACTGCTTTAAACTAGCCTAATTCACATGCTTAGAACAGACTGAGTGTGTCAGAGATTCACAGAGGAGTCCACTTGCAAAGCAAGGAGCAGAATGTTTCCTTGAGGTCTCAACACAGTTTGGATGCTAATGCCAAAAGAGGGAGCCTCCAAGAGAAAGCAACTAAAATGCCATGAAACAAGAGTGAGATCCAGAACTAAGGATCTGGGAGTAGAAGAATTACATTACCAAGACTAAGTTTTACTTGATTTTAGGAAACTTTTTCAGACGTGGGTCCATGCTGTCTCCTCTCATACCCCTAGAGGGACACACAACCCATTCACCCTAGGTCATCCCCTGGAGAGGCTTCTGTTGTTGACTCTGAAAGGAAGCCTTCATAACTAACTTGAGCTGTGGTCCAGGAGACAGAGCTGAAAGCAAGGAAAGGGAAGGGTAGTGTTACAGAGAACTGCAGCCTTTGGAAGTCCCACTCCTCCTCAACCACAATCTTAGCTACAAAGTTGCACCCTCCCTTTCCTACCAGCTTTTGAGCCCATGGTTCCCTTGAGTGCAACAACCTGAATCAGCTGAAGTCTAAACTGATTTTTTGCTGGGGTAGGTCTCTGCTGCTTCATGGGGCTGACCAGCACCAGAGCTGGTCTACTGGAAGTAGCAAGAACAGACAAAAACATTCCTCTTTGAGCAGAGATGACACTGACTTGCTTGCCTCTGAGACCCCAGAAATGAGAGTTAGGCAGATGATGCGAGGATAGGAATGACAGCAAGAGAGGAAACAGTGATGCAAATCACTTGTGACAATATGCAGAAAGGAAGATCATGACTCAAAAGCAAAGTGGGAAAACAAAGCCAAAAAGAAAGGGAGAATGGGAGAGGAGAAACAGAAACAGTTGTCAAAAGCTTGATGTAGAAGCCAAGTCACATCATCCTTCTGCTATCAACAAATACTCAGAAAATGCAACAGTTGAGAACGTGCCCATCTCTTCCCAGCTCAGCACAAAGAAGAAACATGAGCTTACCACCGTGACTAACAGATAAGCTGACAGTTCAGGTGCAAAGGCTGTGCAGGTGAGACAGCAGTTCTGCTCCCCCTCACCAGCATGCTGCCACAGGGAGCTTCTCCCCCCTCCTTTTTTGAAATCTAGAGTACACCTATAGATGACCTGCATGTTGACTGTACAATAACAACTATCACCATTTCCCTCAACATCTCAGTGCGTAGGACAAGGCTGGTCAAAGGATCAATCAGGAAGCCTTAAGAAAGAATTTGCCTGTAAAGGCATTTTCCCAAGCCCCAAATCTCCCCCATCCAAGACATCCTGCACCCCCACATTCTGTAAGTTACTCAAGCAGATCACTTCACTTACCTGGATTAAAAGCAACTTCAGAACGGATACAGGTTTGTAATTTAGCTCCAAAATTAACTGAATTTGTAGAACAAGGTTGTTCATGAGGTGGTAAACCAGTACTGCCCCTGAGCCAGAAGCTCACAAAACCTACTCCTTTAGATGCCTGTGTCATTTACTGCAGATACGAGAAGGTAAGTAATGCTGTTAAGCAGCCAGCAAACCGTGTCTCACAGTGAAGCCAGCTGACAGCTACAGGAAAGAAAAATTCCTTCTATCTCCCACAACACTGCTACACTACCGCAAAAAAAAAAAAAACCTCATTTAATTTGAGTTGATCTGTTGCTGTCTCCTCAGCTGCAGGCAGAACAAGGGCTCAAATGAATTTGAGGCAGCACTGTAACTATCTGCCACTGCCACTTTGGGCCAGCCCCAGATCCCTCCTGACCCACACTGCGAGCCAAATTAGCGAGAGAGAAAGCAGGTTAGTAGCGTTACTTCTACCAACCCAAACCCACCTCCTTCCATCACCTCACAGTCTGCCAAGCCTCTGTGCTGGAAAAGAGAAGGGCATGGAATATGCAAGCAATAGCATGGAGTCATTGCCACTACTGCAACAGGCTTAAGCTACCCTAGGACCATCCTGAGGATTGGTACTGGAGCAGGACCACAGCCTAGCTTCAGTCCACTCTGCAGCATGTTTAGGGCTCACAGCTACAATTGAGGTCCATAGGAGCTGTGTCAAGCTATGGACACTTTAGCCAAAAAAAGTCTGTAAATATCCAACACTGTTGTGGAAAGCACCACAGAATGTCCATGCAGAAGCTACTAATTCTGCCTCAAAACTAAGACTTAAATCACAGCCAAGAAAAGTCTGAGACCACCCAACAAGCAAAGGAAGAAGACTGAGTAACATTCCAGCTGAAATCAGGAAAGGCTCCTAAAATGCACATGCAGAGGGCATCCAAAAAACCTTTGTGGGTTTGGCATAACAGTATTCTTTGGTCAAAGCCTAAATGGATTTGAGGTGCATGTAAGTAAAAGTCAGTCTATAGTTGTTCTGGTCCCAAAATGCTGTTACAATACAAAAGTAGCCCACTTACCTACTTTAAAGATAAACTAATAAAAAAACCCTGATTTATTTATGTATGTGCAAAATAATTCCAAATTATACACTCCTGAGAGTGTCAATTAGGGAAAACAGACTGCAGCATTTTAAGTTTCAATATTCTCTCGTTTCTATATCAAAGAGTAATTTCCTAAGATCTGAGATTTTTGGATTGCTCTAAGAGGCACATCCACATTTTCTTCTACATTTGCTGACAACAGCTACAGATAAAATAAAAATTATTCACTTAACTGTGTATGACATACAGACCAAGATACTTCTAGAAAGCAATATCAACAAAGAATTAAGAGATAAGCCATTTTAATAAGCAAGTAGAGGCAGGAAAGAAAACAACAAGTTGACAGATACCTCCAAAACTGCAGAGCACTCCAAGCCAGCTCATTAATGTAGGCCATAAATAATACCTAGATGCAGTAAATTTAACTATCAGCAGTTTACAATATCAAAGTCAGCTAATTATAACAACTTTGTACCTTAACAATAAAGAATTGCTCTTTTAGTTTCACTGCCAACTACAGAAAATACTTAAGCTGTTACTTATCCATGAAAGCTATCTTTTGCAAAATGTTCATGTGACACCAGGATGAAGAACTGGCCTCAGGCAAAGGGTGTGAAAATGCATTTTCTTGTAATTTACTTTACTTTGCTCACAAGCCTGTGGGGTGGATGGATTTAAATGGCCTATTGAATAAACATTAGATGAGTATAGATCAACATCCTGTTCCATATTTGTAGTTTGAGCAGTTTCCTAAGTACTGGGTATCAATCTTTAGGAATAAAAAAAATCAGGCGATTATCCTATCTCCACACACTTAAATGCTTTAACATATATAACAAATAATTTGATCAAGGGATAAAAAATAATGAACTACATCATTATTTCTGTACTGAGGCTGCCTTCAGACAAAGCGTAGTAATCAGTTTATGTGTACATTCTTAAAGCACTGTCTTTTACTAATAAGCATACAGAACATGCAAGAAAGTGTTTGAACATGTTTTGCACAGAAACTCTGTTAATTTTTACAAATAGGAAGAAGTACTAGTGCCTGTTGATTTAAAACTAACTGCTTCCAGGCACATTCTGCTAACAGATTTTAGAATCAGGAACCATCTTTTTCTTAACCTCATTTTTATTCATTAATGAAGTCAACAAATGGGGGTTTGTGGGGTGTGATAAATTCCACCCCCTCTCTCAGTCTCTTTGTTTTGTACTGACTGAATGAACTCAAAGCATTTGAAGAATAGACTGCTCTACATGAACAGTAAGTAAAAGTCTATTTATTTTAGGTTGGGTTGCCACTGCCAAAAGACAAAGGTCTAGTTCCCTCCCTTCTGCGCTATGCCCTTTGTGCCACAATCACTCGACTGATCCACTCTGATCTACTTCAGGTGGTCAGTTACGCTGGAATTAAAAGAAATCTAACCCACCAGAAACTGGCAGGGAAACAATGAACAGTTAAGTGGAAACATGACAGCTCATCTGAAAGCAAAGCAAGGGGTGTTTCTGCACATATTTCATTAGAAGCTAACATGAAACACGTAAACTCGTCTAGCTGAAATAAGAGTAATACTGGGGCACTATATACTTACTGCCAGAGTTACAAGGAAAGTCAAACACTGAACTGGTGGATGCCTGGCTAGGGATGTTTCCATTGCAGCTTACGCTAAACTAAATCAGTGTGCTGCTGCAGCCTATATATAAATATCACTCAGCACTAGCAAGAGAGGATTGGTGAAGATGTCCTTCATCAACAGGGAGCACACCAGCTACTGATGGCACACTAGTTTTTTTGCAGAACCACAGAATGGTTTGGGTTGGAAGATCCCTTAAGGCTCACCTAGTTCCAACCCCCGGCCACAGGCAGGGACACCTGCCACTAGACCATGTTGTTCCAAGCCACATCCAACCTGGCCCTGAACACCACCAGGGATGGAGCAGCCACAACTTCTCTGGGCAACCTGTGCCAGTGCCTCACCACCCTCACAGTAAATATTTTTTTCCGTAATATTTAATCTAAATCTTCCCTCTTCCAGTTTAAAGCCATTCCCCCTTGTCCTGTCACTATACGTCCTTGCAAAAAGTCACTCTCCAGATTTCTTGCAGACCCCTTTAGGTACTGGAAGCTGCACTATGGTCTCCTTGGAGCCTCCTCTTTGCCACAGTGAACAACCCCAGCACTCTCAGCCCATCTTCATACGGCAGTTGCACTACTGCACTCTACCTTTCATAGGGTTGATGAAGCAAGAAGCACTGATGATTTGTACTGGAGGAGGGACTTGGCTCAGTTTTAATATTTTGTTTCTAAACTGAACTCAAAAACAACTATCATTTAATAGTTTTTAAATACTTCATTCTAAGAAGTGCAGCAAACTGGATGATGAAACAGAGAAACACTCAACACTGTGTAAAATACGCAATAGTCAATAACTACAAGAAGGCTTTTAATTCAGCTGAAGTTTAAGGGGGAGAAGGAGCAACCAGGTTTTCATATGCTAAATATGAGCTCTGGTCCCAGCCCATTCAGGGAGCACTGGGTACTCCGAGATCATCTTATCCCTTACCCACTGGACCCAAAGGTGAACACGGACTCCTCACTCCCCCAGCAACGGCTGACAGGGGGGGTGGACCCACCTAAGGACACATCACAAGCAGACTATTCTGCACCAGAAGGGATACCCCTTTGCTTTTCAACCTAGCAGTGCTCAAGCTCGTGTATTTGTGCTTGGCCCACAAGATGGCACTGACAGAAAGTCTTTGCTCCCTCTTCCCCCCTGCCCGCCTCCTTCTGACACCGGGCTCACCACTGGCCCCAGACTGATTCAGAGAAGGACTGCCACCTACTGAAACATCCCATCATCTTCCCACAGAGCTATCTCGCTCCTCACCTGACATCAAGTTACCCAACCAGCTAGATCCTGATGGCTTCGTCAGAGAGGCAGGCGATGGACTGAAGGAACACAGCTGAAGACAGCTTACTTTCAGTAACAGTCTGAAGTTTTCAGTACTACAATGTTCTCCATTACCTGGAATTTTTCAGTAATTCCTGAAAGACCTGGAAAAAGCTGCTGGCAGTGTCAGAAACACATAGTGATTTCCACATAAGCAGTGTCCGGCTCTCAGTAACACTGACAGGACCACCCCAGCTTCTGATGAAACATCTGAACACAGTTAACTACAGCAAAATAGAGGGTTCAAGCTGGAACATGTGGGAACTAGACATGTCTGGATATTCACCTGAACACAGTGAGATAAGATTAACTCCCCTTAAGGAAAAATCACCATATTCTAATATTCCTTTTCCTTTCAATTAGAAGAAGTGAGCAAGGCACTTCTCTCATCAACACTATCTTGTAAAATCAAGCCTGTGAAACCTCCTCTCCACAGCAGAGTGCATATCACCTTTCCCACACATGCCAAGATATTTACATGCAAGAGGTCAGGAACAGTTGCAAAGCTGGAATAATTTAGGAAACTAGAGGAAGTCACAGAATATCTAGATTTAATATTGCATCATTTTCATATAACTGAAATTATTTACACTGACTCTTAAGTCCCAAGCAAAATCAAAAGAAGATTCTGCTGAGACTAGGGTAAATAAAAGCAGCAGCCTATTTTGCAAGGCTGGACTCTCTTCTGTGTGGTCCTCACCTCAGGTAATCTTCAAAGCAACAATTCTGCTAGAATTCCTCCCTTTGCTAAAGACATACAACATTTCCACAAGAGGAGAAGGTTTTCCAAGTACCCGTAGAGACCAAGCATTGGCATCTCCTATACTGCAGGATGCACCTCCGCTAGGAGAATGTTATTAGCCCAAAATCATGTTAAAAACATACAATTCTATGCCCTATCTGCAGGTTTATTTCTAGTTTTCTTCACACAGAACATCACCCACCTGTAATACACTCTATATGAAGGCTGACCTTTTGTTCTGCTGTCACACACAAGCTTGGTAAGTTTAGTTACACCTAATAACATAACTGTGTTCAGTATACACAAGTGTAATTGTAGAGTGCAAGCTTTATCCACATTTCTATTTTCAGTATGTTTGACAGCAAAAAAAAAAATCTCTTAGAGGTCTTTAGAACTATTCAAGAGAAGTGTGTATATAGAGTCTGAGACTTCTGAAGTCCAGCTTCACAAGCCACTCTTAAAAACCACAACAGCAGCTAATGAGACTATAGCCATCCTCTGTAAAGGAAAAAGGCAGGCAGGCCCAGCCATACACATAGACAGGCCTTCTGAAACACACTTCACTGCTCAGCACTTGCCTCTCAGTAGGTGCAACACTGCCCTGATGCTTCCTCCTTTCCTCTTTCTCATCAGCCAACCTACTGTACCTGCTGCTGCTCTCTCGCTGGGAAGGATGGAGCTTCTCACCTGCTCTCCTCCCAGGAGCTGCCTTCACACCTGACATCCCCAGCACAGCTTGCTCCTTGCTCAGGGCTTATCAGAAGTCTCTTCTCCCACAGCTCTCACCCAGATGAGCCCTTCCTCACTGCACTACACACCAAAGAGTTGGAGGACAGGAGAAGGCTAAAGAAATTAAAAAGCAAGAATTCCTTTGACAAGGAGCACAGTGTTAAGTCAGCAAGCAGCCTCTTCTCCCTCTGTCTCCCTCAGTCTCCCTCAGGGACTCAGAAGCTCTGACCAGAAGCCTCCTCCCCTCCAGCCTTCCCTAGCTACCCTTTTCTCCCAGTTTTCCTATTTTCCATGCTTTCCCTCACATGATTAACTCTTCTGCTATCAAAGACCCATTGAAACCCTTTTGTGGAAAGAGTTTGCTATGTTTGAACATAAAAATACAACGCTGAAATCTTCTATGCATTCTGGATTAATAGTGCAATACATTTTAATTGCTGGATGAAGATTCATTTTACTCTCAAGATCCAAACAAATGCCACAAATGAAGCAGTTACACAGAAGCCTCTCCCAAACCACAGAGCAACCCATTTACAAAACTGCTCTGAACAGTTCTATACTAGTGTTGTGGTTTAACCACACACCCACCCGCTCACTCCCCCCTGCTGGAATGGAGGAGAGAACTGGAAAAAAAACAGAAAGGTAAAACTCATGGGTTGAGATCGACAGTTTAGCAGGACAGAAAAGGAAGGGAAAATAATAATAAGTAAAAAAATAAAAGAATACACAATGCCAATTGCTCACCACCTGCTGACTGATGCTCATCCAGTCACCAAACAGCAGGCCACCCCTGCTTGCCCAATTCCCCCCAGCCTTATTGTTCAACATGACACCATATGGTCTGGGATATCCCTCCGGTAAACTGGGATCCACAGTCCCAACCTCTTGTGCACCCCCAGCCTACTCAGTGGGAAGGTAGTATGAGAAGCTGAAAAGTCCACTGCTCAGCAACAACTGAAACATCAGTGTGTTATCAACATTATTCTCATCCTCAATCCAAAAACTGTACCAGCTACTGGGGAAAAAAATAAACTCTATCCCACATGCCAGCTGAAACCAGGACGCTAGATAACATTTACAGCAAAATACAGCATGCTGCTGCAACTTGCATTGTACATACTGACCTCCAAGACATGACAAAAGCATTTTGGATGTATTCTGGTATGCCAGACTCACCCTCACACATGACCCACACAGCAAAGACAAACAGATCTGCATCCATGACAGATCTATCACTCCAGACAGACTGTGTATGTGCACACTCACTCATATTTTTGTGTTAAAAATATCACATCAGTAGGCAATACAAAAGAACTGTCAGGAAGTAACATATTTATGACCCAATTCAAAATTTCTGAATTATATTTTTACTTTGAAAATGTAATCTAGCCCTTAAGTAGCCAAAAGAATACCAGCACTTTCTCCAACCCCCCTTTGTTACAGTACTCTGTACAAAGGCGCACACTTGTAATCCACTTACTTGCTAGCTTTTTTAAAAAAAAAATCTTTCAATATTCAATATCAGGTACATCTGAAAACATACCCCAGTAAGGAGATACATTCTTCCTGTTTAATGAAAGCCACTGGAGTCACTTCAGTTAAGAAGCAATAGCAGAATACAACGCTACTGGGAATGCGACAAGCTTGGCAGAACCACATCATTAATTCCCAAGGGAAGGGAAGGGGGGCTTAAGTGAACAGAGAACAGTATGAGGATCTGAAATGCTACCACACACATTTGTGTTTTAGACTTTTACTGAATAAAGCCTTAACAACTTCTATGTTGGAACTAGATCATCTTAAGACCCTTTCCAACCCTAACTATTCTATGATTCTATGATACTACCATTCCACCCTGTCCAATACCATATGTTCTTGACTCTCTGTCACCTCCTTAACTACCATGACACTATCTATGATGGGCAAAACAAATAGAAAAGACCCGTGAACAACTTGTGTGCATAACAATAGTTTTCAGAATCATCATATTAACATGTGACAACAAGGACAGAAATTGAGGCAAGGGACAGGCATGTCATGAAGATCAGTATTACAAGATGAGTTGCAGTGACACAGGGCACTTTGCTGTAGATATTATCTGTTCAGGTTAGTTTTGCAAACAAGAAGGGGGGGGGAAGGGAAGTAATACTGTAGACATCTTCTATTAAAGATGTCACTTGTACAATTTTTCCCATTTGAAAAAAAATCTACCAGTAAGATCTCAGCCTCCAAATAAAACTTTCCAGTGTGTGGTCTGTAAGCAAAGAATGGTGACTTTATAACATCAACATTTTGGAAAATGTTTATGACAAAGAATCATGAAGGCATTCAGTGGCACACATTCTGGATTAGAAAGGCTTTCTGTTGGAAATAAAACCTAGAGGAAATCTAAAGAAAATATTGTTCATGACAAAATAAAGATGATAGTCTGAACAAGGGCTGAAAGGAATGGGTGGGTGACTGAATTTCTGTATCATCATAAGATGGTCCTAAAGCTCTTCAAAATCCTAATCATTCCTAATTAACAAACAGACATCAGCTAAATCCATCCATGCTCGCAACAGAGCTCTACACCTTCCTGACACAAATAGGTCTTTGAAAGCCAACTTGCAGGATACCTTTCCAAGGCCACAATGGTGGTAGGACTGTAGACATAATCTAAAGAAGTACGCAAAGCTCAGAGAGAAGGTGCACCACCAAATAGATGAGCTGCTATGGTAGGGGTGGGTATGAGGGAAGGAGACATTCAAGTTTGCTCCCAAAAGATTAGTTGGTCTAATAAAATGACACTGGCACCCCTTACAAACTTTTCCTCAAGGCTAGCGCTCTGTTATGGATACTTATAGACATTAGTATATCTTGATTAAATCTCAAGAGCTATGAACTGTATTTCCCAAATTTGCATGCAGTGTTCTGAACCTTAAGGGCAAATCCTTCTTGTACAAGAGATTTAATAATAAACATACACAGGATCTTCTTAGACTGCCAGGTTTGCTTTATTTCTTTTCTGGTTAGTTTACTGCAGAAATAAAATCCTGGTTTTGGTATTGCTGCCTCTGTAATAAAATTACAAGCCTGAATCCCAGAGGCAAGGAGGTCTCTTAGCATGTACAGAAAAGATTCTCAGATCTGTGGCTTCTCTATCTTTCTCTATTAGCCAGCTGCCATCTTTCCAATCAGCCTAAGAGTCAGAAATACAAAACATTATTGAGCTCAAGAAACCTGCTAACATTAGATACTTGCAGATAAGCTGGCATTCATCTTTTATTTGACAAAAGCCAGTAGAAAAATGCTGCAAGACTCTCCTCATAGAATTTGATCACATAGAGATTGGTATTCTTCACAGGATATATCAAGCATTCTGCCCCTACTGCATTATATTCAGGAAACTGGAACTCCTTTTAAAGGGAACAAAACCAGAGTAACGTAACACAGGTGCAAGATAATCATTAGAGCAAAACTTTTTAGGGCTCAGGTAAGAACAAATGCTCTGTCACCATCACCTTTTCCTTTCTGTCTCTATTGCTAGACTTGTGTGAAAGATACTGTATACCTGCAGTGAGTTCCATCTCAACTACACAGACCCAGTAATATTCTAGAACAAAGTTCATCATGTACCACAATATTCTAGGACCCTGTTTTCAAAAGCAGGTCATTCTTCTCAGAAGGGAGTGCAGTTAAACGTCTTCCCACACAAAGATGAAATGGGGGGGGGGGGGGGGGGGATGGGGTGGGAACAGCTTTTAAAGCAAAAATGGCAAGAGCAGCATATACCAAATGTCTTCTCCCTACAGAAAAAGCTCAAAGTTGTGAACTGACAATATAGGCAGCTATTCTACAGTCCCTTCCTTCTATGCAGACATTCAGTGAAGCTTCAGACCAGAATAAACTGCTCAACACTACCATTAGTCTAAGCAAGAACTAACACTTTCCAGAAGGGAAAAACAATATGCTGTTGCAAATTCAGTCTCTGCCTGAGATCTTAGGATTTTTTTTATTAACAGATCTCAGCTATTTGCATCTGCATACACAAAACCTGTATTAAAAAAAAAGGAACAAAACCAAAAAAAACAGAACATTCTTCTGGTTATTTCTTGAAACTTGCTCTGCTTTCAGATTTCATCTTACAAAGGACTGTTGCAAGGTGCAGATTAAGTGCTCTTCTTTTCTTCTCTGGAGCACTTAACACCTGAAAATACTGGGGGGGCTGTGGGAAGGTAGCCACTGGTTTCCTCTGAGCTATAGCAATCCTTCTCATTACAATCTGAAATATCCTTTTCTAAATATCTTATTATCTTTCTAACAGCCCAAGCTTACTGGGAAGTAAGAGGAAGAACAACAACTTTCAGACATCAGTGTTTATAAACCAACAAAGCTTCTCACCTCCACCCTTTTTAGGGAAAGTAGACAACAGTGAATGTGTCCTCTAAAAAAAGAGGACGCATCATAAAGCATCTCAAAGAAGCCATCTCTTGCTGTGCCATTTTCCATTAACCATGGCAGTTTACCAAGGTCCCAAACATGCCACAACAAAATCTCCAAAGCTGGAACTGCAGAGAGCTTCAGCAAAGCAAGGTGCTCAAACATAGTTTCATAAAAATATAATTCTACTACTTCCAAGAGGATTTCAGATCCAGAAGCAGTGCCTGTGCAACGCTGAAGCCAGGCTAACGAAACCAGTACTGCGTTTCTATACTACTCTCAAAATTACACACAAACCACCTGATCTAACTACAGATAACTCAGATTCAGTATCAGGCTCAAGCGCATCCCTTGTAAAGCCATGCAAAACTCCACATTGTGGAATATCTGCAAAGAAAAGTACCAGATTAGTGCACGGAACAAGGTCGTATCTCCCCGCACCACTCGAGCTTCCTCTGATGCCTGTATCATCCAAATGTTTCTACTATTTAAGGTATCACATACACACCCACCACTCTGTCAAATACTTATACTCACCATTAACTCTTCATTAGCTCATCTGCCCTCTCTGAAAATACCCTCCCCCCACCCTTCACTGCTTCCAGAGACACTCTTCACACTCTTAGCTCAATGCAGTCTCTAAAACTGACTGCAACTAAGGAAGCATTACATAGGTGCTGCACAGAGGAGCTATGGTATCTCCCCAGTTCTCACAAGGAGAAAGGCAGAGATCCACGAGGGCTGACTCACACCTTGTTAAATGAGACAGGAGAAAGAGCCCAGGATTAGTGGATGGCCAGGAGGCCCCTGCCAGCTACTCACTGGTTGAATCCAGGTTGCCATTCCTCTCATCTTTGGCCACAGCTAGGGGGTTGGAAAAATTAATGAGAAAACAACAGGGAACAGCCAACATACAAGCTGTAAATACACACACAGGAGGCTCCATAAGCCCAAGCATTTGTGCCCCTTCCTGCCAGCCTCTGAACCCTTCTGGTAGCTTGGGAGTAATTCCTGTTCCAACATGCTGAGCTGGAAGCTACTGCAGCCAGTTAACTCCACGTAAGAAAGGAGTTTCCGGCAGTCTTGCTGAGAAGCCCCTGAGGCCAGGTTAACCAATCTGGCTATGCCCAAAAAATATTTAGGCTCTGAGTGTAAGCCCAAAATGATCTTTATTTTTTTCTTCATTTTCTTGTCACTCTGAGGAAAAGAGCGGACAAAAGCTTTCTGCAACTACAAAAGAGAGACTGAACTGCAATTCCGTGACTATTCCCAGTGACAAGTGCAAAAACTTCAAGCTGAGAGACTTCGTGTAGGAAAAGAGTAAAGGAGAAGGGATACTAATGGTATACTTTCCACCCTTTTGCTTTAATATCTGCAATACTCAGTTTATTTCTGAATTAAGATTTGAAGTGCCTCTCTCCCCAGTTCCTATAGCTCATGCTTGTCTACTACTTGAATGTTAGATCAGCTCTTACACGTGGATGTTCAAAACTGAAAAACTTAATGCAGCCCCAGAAGAGACAAATGAAGAAACAGCTGCTTTAAGGCAAAAAGGAATGACTGACTTAATAGACAGTTCACCCCATAATCTAGTTTGAGTATTTCCAAATCTGTTTTTACTCTCCACAAATCCTAGAAGATTCTGCTTATTTGGAGGCAGAAGAAAAGAAAGACAGGTAAGAATGTAAGGTCACCTTTCAGAAGAAACAGTGCTAAAAGCTGTCTTGATTTCCATCTTTCCCCATGACAGACCTAAGATTAAATGCAAGTCCTGCAAGTATCATTAGTGAAATTAATGGTATTTCAGTATTCAGAGGCCTCAGGAAAGCAATCAAATTTTTTTTAATGATATTCTGTTACTGCCTAGCAAAATCACAGGCAGAAACAGAGCTACTGTAAGAACCTGAGACCTAATTAAGGCAACACTTCACTAATTCAAGCTCAGAAGTGCTAGCAACCATTTTTTCCACCAAAAAAAAAATTGCCTCTGAGAACTTAAATGATAATACCTCTCACTTTCCAACGCAGAGAAGCTGGAACCTGATTTTAATCGCATCGATTCCTTCCCACACAGAAGCATCAAGTAAACTCGACAGCAGTATGTACTTGCTATAGCTAAATATACTGGTAACATACGACTACCTAATTTGCAACCCTGTGAACGCATGTTCAGAAAAATATGGCAGTTTGCTGAGCTTTTATGTAACACAAATTTTAACAGAAGGAACAGTGTCTGCCGTTTTAATTAGTATTTCATTTGGCTGTTAGCAACTTGATTTCTATAAGCCATCTCCAGTGCTTCAGAGTCAGTTTCAGAAATAAAATGGGTATAATTTAGACGTTTATTACCAAGAATCCACTTGAACAGAAACGCAAAGGATTTACCAGCACCAGAATCAGACCAGTATCACACACACACAGAGGGAGCCCCTTGTTGCCCCCGCTCAGCTCTGAGTGAAAAGGGGTGAGGAGGCCCCTCCATGCCCCCTCCACGCGGTAGCGCACATCCCACACTCACGCCGCCCGAAAGCCCAGCCACCCGCCGCGATGTAGGCCGGGACGGGGCTCAGCCGCCACCGAGACTCATCGCGCAGCCCCCCTAAGGGCAGCGGCTGCTTCCCCCACCGCCCCCCGGGCCCGCAGCCAGGGGAGGGGCGGCAGCCACCATCTTGTCAGACGCCCGCCACCGGCCGGCCTCGCGTCCCCGGGCACAAAGGGAGGGCAGCGCCGGCTCCCGCAGCACCGGGCTGGCAGAGAGGAGCAAGGAAACCCCCAGCCCCGGGGATCGAACCGAGCACCCCCCGGCTCAGACTCACCTCCAACCGGAGGGAGGCACCGCAGCCCCGCAGGAACTCGCGGATGTTGCTCAAGCACTCGCCCTCCGTCCGCGGCTCCGGGTACACCTGCAAGAGAAGAGGCGGACGGCTCAGCGCGAGGACCGGCACGGCAGACCCGCTTCCCCGCCTCGCGGCTCGGCTCCGCTCTCCTCACCTCCCGCTCCCTCCGCAGGCGGCGGCGCCGATCGCTCCCAGTGAAGGGGTTGAACCGGGAAGTAAACACGGAGCACAGGAAATGGCGTGCGAGGGCAGGGGGCGGCGGGCAGGAGCGAGGGCTGGGGTGCCCCAGCCAGGCGCGGCCCCGAGCTACTCTGCCCAAGCGAGGGGAAGCAAGCTGTACTGAGCGGAGCGGAACCGAGGGGAGGGGAGATGAG
Source organism: Melopsittacus undulatus (assembly GCF_012275295.1). Classification (NCBI taxonomy): domain Eukaryota; kingdom Metazoa; phylum Chordata; class Aves; order Psittaciformes; family Psittaculidae; genus Melopsittacus; species Melopsittacus undulatus. The sequence goes on along the minus strand of NC_047528.1, from coordinate 59,096,302 downwards.
GGAGGGAGGGAGGTGCGCCCCGCTCCGCCCCGCCCCGCCTGCAGGCGCAGGCCCAGGCGCTGCCGGTGGAACGAAGGCCGGGGCGTCCGCGAGAGTGCGCCCGGACCTCTACTCTTAATATTTTTAATTAATAATACTAATAATAATCCACACGACGCAGTGTCATTAACGATTTGGTCTGCACGGGGAGACGAGGCGGTCCCTTGGGCCCGGGGCTGAGCGGTGGCCAGGGGACAGCCCCTCCCAGGGATGGCGCCCCGCCCTGCGGCTGCAGTAAGGAACGACTGCACAGAGTAAAACACCCACGAAGCGAGTGGCCCCGGGTGTGGGGGCCTGCTAGGGCCAACCTGGTTTTGACTTGGGTTCACCTTTAAGCGTCGGTTTCATAACAAGGAAATACATCAGAAATGTCCCAGAGATCTCGGTGGAAAAATGCCAGTACCTAGAGTTAATAATCTACAACTCCTGGGTCTGATGTTAACGAGCTTTGTTTATCAATAGTTTATGAAACAGCAGTCGCTTCCTACACCAGAAGAAAAGCAACTTCACAAAGAGGAAATCCTTGACTGAACTTAAAAGAGCTTTTGCCAACACATCTGCTATTGAAGCCATATTCATGCTGCCTTCAGTTCAACCTGCCTCCAGTTCAGCCTCTACCCTGAAAGTATAGTCTTCCCGCAGAAAAGCAGGCAGCTCCATGGGCTTCAGGGCCATAGCATAACTTATTACAGCTTAACGCAAATTCTGTGATTCTGTGTGTACATAAGCATTATTTCACAACAAATTCGCTGATTTCTATGAAGCAGTTCTGCAAACAAAGCATTGCCCAAACTGGGAGATAACCAGACCTGCAGCCCGTGTCACCTTGTTCCATTGGAAGGGGAAAGCCTAGCACAGGAATCCACTGAAAGTCATAGGAACCTAAGGTGTCAATGCATGGTGTCATATCCTTTGATTATGCATTACACTTGGAAGTGTCCTTAGAAGCACACGTATGCCAAAGCTACATAAACTCACGATCATAATGTACCTCTATAGCACTGCAAACTTCACATAAGGTTGAGGACAAATACTGCATCAACCTGAAACCAATGTAGCACCTTCTTCACATAGGTTTATATAATAACAAAGATACCTCTGTTCCTGTGATACCATAAAAATTAACAAATACAACAGCATGACAGGGAGAACCTGGTACAAAGAAATTTAAAACACAAGACAACATCATTTTCTAAACACAAAATTCCAATGAGTTTTAAATAAAAGCCACTACTTAGTAATACAAGGAATTTGGTTGTGATAGGACTTGAAGAATTTTCATTTACTCAAGCAAGTGCACACACACATACACAAACTCCTCAAATTGTTTGGTATGATAAACTACTGTGGGTTAAGAACAACTCTTTTACTATACTAAAATGTAAAGGGAATGACAAAGAAGTCCTATCTGAGTACAGCAGCTCAAAAGATAAATTCAGTAAGTTTGGAAAAAATACAGACAGTGAGAGAACCCTCCTGGAAACATCATGAGTTTCATCCCTCTTGCTTGTTATGCTTTTGAATTAGTCAATTTATTTCTTAGCTCTAGTTAGAAATCTCAAGCTTAGTCAATCATGCCAACATCCCTTCTTAGAATAGGTTCCTCAGAATCCTATTAGCAGTTCCATGTTAATGCTTCCAGTATGCTCCCTCCTCCATATTCCTAATATTTATATAATATATAGTTGAAATTATAACCTTTTTTCTTAAACTACTTGCATAACAACTGGAGTTTATGTCCCTTTATAGGTCCATACTTCCTCGCCTCCTTTTTTTGCACCCACCATTTTCTTGGTTGCTTCTACTTCATTTGCGAAGGTCACTTTTCATTCTTTTCATAAAATTACTTCCACTCTCCAAACAAGAATATCCTCTAACAAGAAATCGCAGTAAATCTGTATTTCCCTTAAAAGAAACAAATGTCTTGCCTCATAACACTTTATTCCCAAGGTCCTCAATACCTTACACATAGAACTCAATAATTGTAAGAAACCCGGATATATGTACTACTACCTCCTAAGAAACTGCACATAATCCATACAAGAGTGCACAGTATCTGGAATTATGTCAAGGGGGGAATAAGGAGGGGGAGGGGGGAAATAAAGAGGGGGAGAGGGGGAAAGAGGGACATCTTAGAGGAGGGCAAAAACTTCCAATTAAAAGATTAAAGAAACAACAAGCAAAGAAAACCCAAACCCTGCAAACTGTCCTGTGTCAGGTCTGGGATTTTAAATTACATATACACCAAAATACACCTCTGTGAAACCTCAGCCCTGCCAGCACTCTAATGCATGTTTCCAGTTAAAAATCATCTTCTCTCAAAAGAATAACATAAGCTACAGTAAATTGTTCAAAATTCCATTTCTTCTCTCACAAAACAAGGAAAAAGACTTCAGAAGCAATACAAGAAGCAAGCTATGTTTTCTCAGCTCTGTGGCTACAGTGGCATTTTTACCCAATAGGAGACAGAAGCATATTGGTAAAGAATGTAAAAATATCTTAGCATTTGCACCCTGCTAGAAATTTTAAGTGTTAATGATCCCATAAAAAGAAGCCAATCCATTAAGTTATTTACCTGGGAAATCTTACTGTGATTCTGGCAACCTTCTCCTACAGATGGCTGGGGAATACAGTGAGGGACATAAGTAACAAAATCAGCTCCCTTGAAAGAATCTCAAAGTGCCATTATACAGGCCAAGTCTGTGTTAAAATCACACTTAAGGTATATTACATCTTTACATATAGTTATAGGAAGCTCAGGAGCATGACCCCTCTCTCTTAGATCACGGTTACAGCCTCACAGACTATTCAGAATGTAATGGAAGATAACACAAGCAGTCCACAAGTAGGTCAATCCTAATCTGCCTGAGAGATGGCAAATACTTTCAGAGAGAAAGGATAAATAAAATGAAATTACAGTACGGTCATACTTCAAAATTACTTGGCAAAATAAAAAGTAGATTGCATGTACATAAAGCCAGCAGAATAAAGAGGTTCCATATTTTTGTCTCCAGTATTTGCATCCTCCTCTTGATTTCACAGACCAGCAATTCATTAATAGGAGCTCTTCTTCTCATATGTCTATATGACTCCTAGTACAAAGAGGCCTCAGTGTCCAACTGGAACCTCTGAGTGCTCTAAGTAATACAGATAAAAAAAGGTTAATAGTAATTAGAAAAGACAACGATTCCAGGGGGACCTGACAGATTCTTAATTAGGGACCAGAGCTCCACAGTGGAATTTAAAGACAGAAGCAGAAGGTAATACACAGAACAGCAACAGTTTAAACCAGATCTTTGTGGTTCAGGGACAGGTTCTGATTAAGATTTAATCTCTTGGGGAGTAGCTCTGGAAATCATGGCTTGTTCAGTGAGGACACTTATGTGATGCACTGCAGCTATCAAGAAGCAGAGTACATTTTCCACCAGCCAGGAAATATGGAGAACAACGTGTGATACAGATAGATGGTACTTAGTTAAGTAGTTTAATCAGTTTATATCTATGATTTCAATCAACAGCAACATGCATAAAAAAGGGCAATGCAGAGACAAGCTCTACCAAAAAAAGATATGACAGGGGTGGTCTTAGAAAAAAATGAAAAAGGCTACCATTAGTTCATTTGGACAGGAAAAGTATATGAAGAAAATAAGCATGGAATGTATAAAATAATAAATTTAAAAGAAAAAAGCAGAACACACACAGCCCCCAAAAAACTCCACAGTCCTTTGATTGCAATGGGTGAACACAAGAAATTAATAAAAAGTAAAAGACATCTTCACCTATATGTATGGGAAACTGTTTACTTGCAACTGTGTGCTGAATAAGTTGAAAAAAATGGGTCAAAGAGAGATGTATAAGGTCTCTAAATACAAACTAAAATCCACCAGGAAGACAATAGAAAGAGATTGAATGACAGAAAGGCTACTATCTATAAGTTAAAAAATAATCATTTATCTAGCATGACATATGGTGTGTACAACATGGTTTACTATGTAAGAAGACTATCACAGTTACTAGAAAGCGGAAACTAATAGAGAACATAATAGGTAGCTGCAAACTAGTAGGCATGCCCAGGAGACACTTGACAGCATTCTGTTTGGGAGTACAGCTGACCCAAGTCTGAAGTTCAAAGACTTGGCCTTCAAGTAAGTATACTAGGGGGGAAATCCCACAAAGAGGGAACCCTGCACTATAAGGAACATCACAGAAGAATGCAATCCCAAAGGGAGGTGCTGTAGGGACAGGGTGGATGAAGGTACTGTCCTCTCACAACATGCCCAAACATTTTTCCCTGCACCCTGTTTATCCTGCCTGGAGCCTTTTACAGAGGATCTGCCTTGCACCAGTAGTTTTCTCTCCAGGTTTCAGAACAGCTTGTATACACAGCACACTACTGCAATCTTAACAGTAAAAACACTACAGATGAACACTATGGCAAAACTAATGAAAGAGTCCTATTGATCACATTCGGTCCCACAGCAGCTATGTTTTGCTTCCAGACCTTGGGACTGGAGCCCAGTTTCCAGACCCCTGGTGGCGTGCAGTGGCCCAGAGGCAAACACCTCCTGCAGAAGCACTGCAGGCTGGGGTTTGTCATCAGGCTTTATGTTCAGGGATAAAAATGAGATTTAAAAAAAAAAAAAATTACAGGCCATTCTCACTAACTTGGGCTGTGAAGCTGAAGGTGATTGATTCACTGTCCAGCACCTCCTGCAGGTTCCTTCCCTCCCTACGGCTCCCAGCTGTTACCTCCTGCCAGCTCCTGCTCCCTGCAGGGCACTTTCCTTGAGGCATTCAGGTTTTCTGCTCCATCCTCTGTCCCAGAGCACCCACCCTCACAAATTGCACCCAGCAGGGATGGAAAAGAAAGAGTGGTATCACAGTGGCATCTTCCATAGCTGCACAGGAGGACACCATCTGCTTCTTGAGGATGCACCCATTGCTAGGGACTGATGGCAGGTACAGTGCTGCCTCCATAGTCAGTAAACAGAGCAGGGCTCAGAGGACTGTGGATGGAGCCCAGTGCTCCTCCCAACACAGCTGGAGTCATAGGTGCGCTTTGAAGGGTTGCATCTTCCACATCTCTGAGTAAGGAGCACACTGCAGTTGAGCCAAACCACTTCATGGATGGCTCATCTTGCTGATGGCATTAGGTGACATTACAGGATGCTGTAATTAAACTAAAAACACAGATCAGGATTCTCAGCAAGATGCAGTTTTGGTTTAGAATCAGGTGTCTTGGTGGAGCACTAGATCTCACCACAACACTGTTTCTGCAGTACTGTATGTCATTCTTTAGTACTGACTTTTCCAAACCTGCAAAACCTGCTGCCCACAAACTTGTCAACAATAAGCCACACAGCAGTTACCATGCCCAGGTCTGGATTTTGGCATGAGGAAACGCATGCTCTGAAAACAGAGCAGGCAGGCAGGAAGCATAGTTAATAAGAGCTAGATTCTGTAAAACATTTAAGTTCCTACACACCATGCACTAAGGTGCCCAAATTTTAAATTTCTAGGTTTCACACAAGAATTCATCTGCTGCACACAGCACAAAGGGAAAGGCAGGTGCCTTAATATATGCTCTACAATTCTTACATGCTGAGAAGGATACCTGGCCTTCAAGTTAACCAAGAGCTAAGACACAGCAAAAGGCAAAAGGAAGAGCTCACCTATGTTCTTGACCCCCTGTGGGACTCTTAACACAGCGAGTCTTCATGTGCGTAGTGTTCCAAACTCCAGTCATCTCCTGGACTTTCAAGAGTCCTTTGGAAGAACTCAAAGTGCATCCTCACAGAGAGTGACAGCTGTGCACTTTTATGAAGTAATTTAGGATGGTCCTCTTGCCCTTGGACACCACTGTTAATGACAGCCACAGCAGCAATTCCAGTCCCACGTTTAGCCCTACCGCACAAACTTATCCCACCACCCTTCTTTTACTGTCCAATGGGCCAGACCAACTCATGAGCCACAGCTTCATGCTTCCTCAATTTCTACCCTTCTATGTTTCCACACTTCTAGTCACGATCTATGACTAGAAGTCACTTCTGTGGTATTTTAACAAATGAACCTCTTTTAAATGCCATCAGAACATACTAATCTTCCTCAGGAATCATTTTGCTCTAAGAACTGAGTTTTGCTACTTCATCCTCTCTCACTCATCTTTTTTTGCAAATAATTATGTTTACTGAAAATATATGCTGTGTTGGGAGGTGTTTATGCATGTAGTATTTATCCTGTACTCCAAGCATGTGTTTGTCCTTTGAGAGTGTCAAGTTGAAGGGGCGTCAAAGCAAGAACTGAGAACCTTGGGATAATCACAGAATCCCAAGGGTTGGAAGGGACCTCAAAAGATCATCTAGTCCAACCCCCCTGCAAGAGCAGAGTAACCTAGAGTACATCACACAAGAACTTGTCCAGGTGGGCCTTGAATATCTCCAACGTAGGAGACTCCACAACCCCCCTGGACAACCTGTTCCAGTGCTCTGTCACTCTTACAGTAAAGACGTCCTTCCTGATGTTAATGTGGAACCTCCTATGCTCCAGTTTACACCCATTGTCCCTTGTCCTGTCACTGGATATCACTGAAAAAAGCCTAGCTCCATCATCCTGACACCCACCCTTTACATATTTGTAAACACTGATGAGGTCACCCCTCAGTCTCCTCCAAGCTAAAGAGACCCAGCTCCCTCAGCCTCTCCTCATAAGGGAGGTGTTCCACTCCCTTCATCATCTTTGTGGCTCTGCGCTGGACTCTTTCAAGCAATTCCCTGTCCTTCTTGAACTGAGGGGCCCAGAACTGGATGCAATATTCCAGATGCGGCCTCACCAAGGCAGAGTAGAGGGGGAGGAGAACCTCTCTTGCCCTACTAACCACACCCTTTCTAATGCACCCTAGGATGCCGTTTGCCTTCTTGGCCACAAGGGCACATTGCTTTGCTCATGGTCATCCTCCTGTCCACCAGGACCCCCAGGTCCCTTTCCCCTTCACTACTTTCCAGCAGGCCAACCCCCAACCTGTACTGGTACATGGGGTTGTTCTTCCCCAGATGCAAAACTCTACACTTGCCCTTGTTGAATTTCATCAAGTTTCTCCCCACCCAACTCTCCAGCCTGTCCAGGTCTCGCTGAATGGCAACACAGCCTTCTGGTGTGTCAGCCACTCCTCCCAATTTAGTGTCATCAGCGAACTTGCTGAGGGCACACTCAGTTCCCTCATCCAGGTCGTTGATGAAAATATTAAACAGCACTGGTCCCAGCACCGACCCCTGAGGGACTCCACTAGTCACAGACCTCCAGCTAGATTCTGCCCCATTGACCACAACTCTCTGCCTTCTTCCTTTCAACCAGTTCTTGATCCACCTCACTACCTGATCGTCAAGCCCACACTTCCCCAGGAACCATGAGCACTTTGGTTGACTGAAGACTCCTCCAACTCTTTCTTACCCTGCACACATTCAGAAATGGTCTTCTGCTTGACCAGCCTTCATTAACAGTGACCTACATTCAAACACACTTGACGTTCTGCTTTAGCTGCTTCAGTCCATTATCAGAAATAGCCCTCAAAAGCCCTCAAAAACCCAGTTCAGCTTACTTTGCAAAGAAAATTTACAGCTAGATTAAAATGCCAGCTGGATCTGTGGCAGCCTTGATAAACTGGTTATTTGAATCTTACACAACTAGAGCCCCTTTTTTACTTTAACTTGTCCTGTGAAAATGATACTGTAAACCTGATACAGCTGTTTGAGTTCATCCTGTCAGATCTGCACTTTTATTAAACAATGTTGAGGAAAACAGTATGTTCTCTGCAATAGAAGAACTGTACTTTTGTCACTTCCTTTGGACGCCTATCAAATTCCCATCAAAGTCTATAAACTGACTCCCAGGAGGTGGGTATTCAACCAAGCCCTAAGATAGAAACACAGTGAGTTAAGGGCACTAGTACATTCCAGACTGCAATTCTGCTTTCTCAAGTTTCTGTTATGTTCTTATATTTCACGTAAAAACTACATTAAGTCAGCATTAAGAAACTGAGAATGCCAAGCACGTAAAACTTAGTAAATAGAAGACTGACAGTTGCCTTTGCAACTGCAATTACAATCTGCTTACAGGCCCACCTTTTGAACTGAACAAGGCAGGAGTCCTACCAGAGCACACGTGAGTGTGCCTGAACAATTTTATGTATGCACATAAGAGGGTGTAGTTGCAGCTGCAGGAGTAATGGTCTTTCCAGTCTTTCCTAAATGCTGAGAACTCCTAATTCCTGTGGCTTTGCTTGTTTTCTCGTTATTTCAAAGAAAAGGAGGAAATCAGTGAGTGTGCAACGGTCACCATCCCCATGCAGTACCATCAGCCTCATGCTGCAGAGCTCCAAGGGTGCCAGCATTAGCTGCCCACAGGAAGGCAAGTATTTCCCTGAAGCCAGTGAGGGGAAAAAACCAGATGAAGTGCTGCCCCAGGTGCGGGCAGCGTTTGGGCAGGGCTTGGCAAGACCCTATCTAAAAAGGTTCCCCTGCAGAGAGGAACTGGTGGGTAGGGATTTTGCAGTCCTTCTCACATAAACCCTGCAGCATTTCCCACGCAGCATCACTGTTTTGATGCAGCACAAGCTTCAGCTTCAGGAGTTCAATCACTCAGGGTTTGTTTACACTGGGAGAGCTCTGCTGCTAGATATGCTGGCATCGCTCCTCAGTGTGGATGTAACATATGCCAGAGAGGGAATTCCTCTGCCAGTCTAACGGTACCACTTCCCCCAGTGACATTAACGAAGCCAACAAAAGCATGCCTCTGTCAGCACAGCTGCACTGGTGGAGAGAGGATGTATGATTTTTACTGCTCTTCCCCGTGGTTTCTGGGTGAAAATATTCCATACTGTGAAGGCCCTACAGTGGGGACCCTCTCCTGGGCAATCTGCCAACATCATCCAACAACACTTGCTGCAGAGCAGGAAAATGGAGACATGAACAAAATGCTCTTAGACCCAATCAGCATTTTGCAGTTTAAGGGGACCCTGCTCACCAGGTGCCAGAAGTCTGTGGTGAGGAGGGGCACAACAGGAACTTCTTGCAGATGAAGCTGGCCACTCCTTCTCAAACCTGCAGCACCAGTGGCAGGTGATGGCAGCAACCACATTTACAGAGATGCGACAAGAGGGTGAAGCAGGAGTGAGCACAGGAGTGTCACACTGGCTGAGTATCAGGGAGTAAATCTCAGCCAGCCAAGGTGCAAGACTGACGCTGCTGCCATGCTGCCAGCTCACAGTATTTCTGTAAGCCCTGTCATGCTTGAAATATTTTAAAGTTCAGCTCTTCAAATCACAGCAAGTATGTAGCAACCAATTAAGACCATTATTCAAGAAAGATGTATATTGGATTCCCCTCAGTGTTTCAAAGCCAGATTTTATTTATGTATATGTGTATATATATATGTACAAATACTCCCATAAACATATAATTTGTAGATTTCAGTTTTAAAGCCAGACTTCCAGTTTTTCTAAGGCTTGAACTGAAAACAAACATTTTCATGTGGACAATGTGGTGCCCTCAGCCGCTAACACGCAGTAGTAACCAGAGAGAGCATGCTAGTGGCATCCCCACTGTTTTTCCTTTTCCCACAGATGCACAGCGTTCAGTGGATGGTCTAGGTAGCAGTAGGATACCTGAGGGCTAAGGAATTGTGCTTTCTGTTGTCCATATTATGCACAGATATAGAAAGAATTTATCTAGAAATTGCAAAAAGGACATTAATGAGAGTAAGACCATCAAAATTACATTATCTTTATGTATTTTCTTACAAAAACAATTTAACCACCAACAGTTCCCTTAATTGCCCCCTTTTCTCAGGGTCTGGCATGCCATTACTTAATTCTGTCTAGACCCTTACGCATTAACAGCTTCTGATTTTCAAGGAAAAAGCAAACACAAGTCCTCTGCTTCCTCAGCACACATATATATACAGGCAGAATGTTTCTCTGGCTAGCACCCCAGTCACATGAATTACAGAGCCAGTGCATAGATGGGAAGAGCACAGGCATCCTCCTTCAGAGCATCCTGCACCCCTGCTCTCACGATGCAATAGGAGTAACATGGTAAATGACCATGTGGCAGGACTGAATGGCCCCATAAGAAGCTCACAGTAATGCTTATGAGAACAGCATGTATTCAGGAAAAGGGCACTCATTGCTTGGGGTAACTTTCCCCTGGTGCTTGGCTCACCCTTGCAGTGCTTCCACCCTAGAGCAACAGCATCCACACACATGCCAGCACTCCCCAAGCATGCAGTCACAGCAGGCACAGCTGCCCAGCATGGATTATTCCTGCCAGAAGCATAATAATCTCCTTGGGAGGCTTTACATAAGGACTGTTGCTGGGGGGACAGACCATATGCACATTAAAATGCAGGTTTTGCTTCCTGCCTCCCAGGTCTAGTCCTACAATGACCTGCTGCTACCTCTGCAATTTCAGCTTCTGCAATACCTTTCCACCAGATTTCAGTGAGTGACGGCAGGATAGTCCTTTGGTTCAGCCAGGCAGACCCTGACAGCCTCCCTGGGGCTGCAAGGGCAAAGCTATCCTGCCAGAAGAATTTCCCAAATTCAGATTGCTCAAGGGCAACCAGCACCTGGCAACTACTACCTTAGGAGTAACCTCTGCACCACTGGTGGGATGCTCACCACAGTTCCTGAGCTCTGCCTGGGCTCCACAGTCAGTTCACAGCCCACGTGGTGCCTTCTGCAAAGGTAGTGGGCTATAAGAATCATTACTTGTTAATAACTCTGGCTCCCAAACACCTTCCCTTTCTTCTTCCTTTGCAACACTTGAAATACCACATTCAGGTCACACCTTGTCACAACAGGACAGAAGTAGTTAGCCTTGTTACATCCGTGTGAAATCAGAAGCAAGTGAACGTGACTCCCGCTTCCCTAGAGCTGTAGCTGCACCCATCGTGAGGACAAGGATGCTGAGATGGCTGGCAAAAGTGGCAACCTGAACCCTTCTTTTGGGGACTCTGACTATCCTCCAGTGCTTGCACTCATACACAACAATACATTTGCCTTGTGAGTTGTGAAGAGTTAATTTCTTCCTAAACTACAGTTCAGAGCAGCTCACTTAGCCAGAGACCTCCACCATTAAAGAACGAATCATACTAATATTGAAGGTTTAGTTCAGAGAAGACTGAGAGGGGATGTCATTAATGGATATAAAGATCTCAAAAGCGAGTGCCAGAAGGATGGTGCCAGACTCTTCAGTGATGACTACTGAGAGGACGAGGATGAATGGCCATTAACTAAAACACAAGAAATTTCACCCCAACATGAGGAATAACTTCTTTATGTTGAGGGTGGCAGAGCACTGGAGAAGGCTACTCAGGGAGGTTGTGGAGTCTCCCTCTCTGGAGACATTCAAAACGCACCTGGACACATTCCTGTGTAACCTGCTCTAGATGGTCCTGCCTTGGCAGGGGGCTGGACTAGATGATCTCCAGAGGTCACTTCCGACCCTAATCACTCTGTATTTATAAAAAGATCCTCATCCTTGCTGCCATCAGCCCTGATCCTATCCCAATTAATAACCAAATTAATGTGACACTGGTGCCCAATCCACCAGAGGGAGAATGAATTTTTCTCCCAGCCATGAGCAAGAGTGGTGTATTTATGTTCCCGGGGTCAGCCCCATGCCACTCCTCTCATGCCTCGGTGATGCAGGCAAGCAAGAGGAAGCAGCTTTGTTTTGGATCAGACCCCCATGCCCAGCAGAGCAGCTTTGGGGTTGTCCAATCCTACACTTGGTGCAACGAAGGCTGGGGACGGTCTGTTCGACAGAGGGGGGCCAGGGTGTGCATAACCCAGCATGCTTCTCTATCCCCTAGCTTCAAAGCACTGAACCAGCTGCTCTGATCCCCTCCAGAAGTCTCTAATGGGAGTAGGGGGGGTGCCAAATGGCTGCTGCATCACATTCCCCCTTGTGTCTTCCCTTTTCTCCCTGAACGGAACAAAGCTGTCCTCAAAGTGATGCTTTCTGTCGAACAGCTGACCAAAACTGAAAGTACAAACAAAATTTAATGGAGCGCGAAGCCTCATATGACAAGGAAAATTCCCGCTCCAGTTCTCATCTCTGTTTACAACGTCAAAAGTGGGTCAAATTGGTCTGCAATGGAGGAATCTGTTTGGAAAATTATCTCAGGGAGGAAAAAGCATCTAAGTGGTAGACAACTGCACTGCAATGCTTCCACATGGATCTTTCCCCCTGCCATCAAAGTAACTCAGTTTTACAATGCAGGGTGGAAATCCTGTAACTCAAACCCACAGCTTTTCATTCAAATGACCTGAATTCAGCAATTCCATATCCTTTAGAGCAGGTAAGTCGACAAGTGTCTTCCAGTACAGATCTCTGCACTTTAAAACAATTAAGACCGGGCTGGATTTGGTCAGGGTGGGGGAAGCTGTTGGGGGGTTTGTTAGTTTTGTGGTTTTGTATTATTTTTGTCTTAAATAACTGCCCTCCCTTTTGTTTCTTTGCCATGTTCGAGATAAGGTTATTGAGCTGCATCACACTGCCTAACTCAACTATTCTGTTTTATCCCATCATGGTCTCTCACAGCATGCAAAGGAACCGTAATGACATTAAATGGGAGCCCAGAAATAAGAGAAACAGCCTGTAGTAACATCACTTTCCAAAGTATTTTCATTTCAAGTACTAGGAATCTGCTGAATTTAGTATGTCCTTTGCTGTTGTTAAGGATAGATGTCAGGAAGTTTTGGCTACATTTGCATTACAATCAAGAAGCTCTGTACATTATTGTGTGCAAGGATGGTATACAAATACAAAGCAATCTAATGAAAGAACATACCAACCAGCCTCAGAACCCACTAATTTGTTGTATCGACTTAAGGAAAATCTGTTGTTTGACCTTCAAGTGCTCGATTCTTTTTACGATCACACAACATTTATTTATTAAGACTCTTCTGCTAAGTACTCTCAGGGTACCCAGAAGCTTTAAAAAGCACAAAATGCCAAAAAAAGATGCATTATTGCATTGCTGCACATACTGAATCCTCTTCCTGAACAGTTTTTGAAAGGAAGAAATGCATTCATAGCATTTTTAGAAAACATCTTAACAAGAACCAAACTGATAAACACTCGTTCTTATTTATAATTTGTATCCTTATTCTGTCTTTGGTTTTAGTTACTATTTTGTATTTACAGAAAAAAATGAGCTCTATAAGTCCCCAGAGTATCTGCTGATGTCAGGTATTTTTTAGAAAGTTATGATTTCAAATTATTTTAAGAGCTGCCCATGGCAGGGGGGTTGGAACTAGATGATCTTAAGGTCCTTTCCAACCCTAACTGTTCTATGATTCTATGAATCTGTGGGACAAACCTTGCAACTTTAGGCTTCAAATATGTCCAATTTGAACTGGTGGCTTTCAGAAATTCCATTCAGGAATAAAAAGGTCACATTTAAAATGCACTCAGTATTAAAAAAGAATAAAAATGACACAACGAATAGTAGTAGGAAAAAGGACTTTGAAAAAAATAAAATACAGGACAGGATGAAAATTTTGTATGTATTTATTAGCAAAGAAAAGAAAAAATATCATGGAAACAACTCAGACTTGTAACAGTGGCAGAGAGCATGCAAGAAGTATCTGCTATTACTGTGAGTCTGTAGGAAAAGACTATTCAGAAAGTTGGATGGGAAGATGAGTTCATGAGTCTCCCTGATGTGTTTATGAATTAGAAAGTGCAATGTGAAAGACACACAAAAATAAGTACAGTTCTCCTCACAAAAGTAAAGTGCCCCTAAAAATTAAATAAATAAATACATGAAGGGTTATTTCTCCCCGAACTTTCACCAAGTCAAAGCTGGAGGGACCTCTGTCAGCCTCGCATCCAGCACTGTGCTCAGGAAGGTGGAGGCTGTGAAGCACCAGGGTTCCTCCTGCCCTGGCTCCTGTCCCAGCCACACACTACTCAATGTAAACCTCATGCCTCACACCACAGGGTACACAATAAACCCCCCTGACAGCTCCTGGCATGCCAGGCTGGTGGTGGGGCTGGTGGCTACTGGGAGCTCGGTGAGCTCAGCCCCTCTGCTAAACTCCCCTCTGGGTGTGGGTACCGTGAGGAGAACCTCCTGCCTGAACATCAGAGGGATTCACACCTCTGATGTGGAAAGAAAAGAGAGCCTCTTGTTCACGCTGAGCTGTTCCTAGCTATACCACACAAGAGAAAAGCACTTTTAAGTCGGGAAATGCTGCTCTAACACGTCTTATTTACTTTGTTGCTCCTTAGAGCCTATTTCACAAATTGAGTTCAGGACCCCATCTGACTAGGCTTGACATCTGCACAAGGGGAAAGAACTTTTCTGCCCAATAACTAAGGGCCCAGAGCCCAGCATTTTCAAGAGGTGCTCAGAGAGGATGCCTGGAGCAGCACCGTGGGATGGGCTGGCAAGACCCTCCTTGGGTCTGGTGCCAGCAGGCAAGAGAGCCTGGTGGCAATGAGGGACAGGCAGAGCTTGCCCAAGCAGGTGGGCAACCAAGCAGGGGCTTCACATGCTGAGGGGTCCCTGTCCTCAGCCCCACATCACCCATGTAACCCTGAACGGAAGAGCAGGACATTTACCTGCTCCACAGCTGCAGTTTACAGCCCAGTACACTTAGACAGAAGTTAGCACCTCTCATACCATGGCCACAAAGCCGCAGCACCTCAGGAGTGGACCCATCCTCTTTGGCTCTATTGCCCAAACAGCCACTCTGGGGAAGATGGCAGTGAGGAAAGCTGGGGTCAGCGATAGCAGCATCAACTGTCCCAGCTAACTCCACTGGCCACCATGACGAACCCCAAGTTACCCACACTCACACCACTGTGAACACACTGTGCCTGCTCTCATCACTTCCATCACCCATCAACAGCACCACGGGCTCCTGCAGGGAGTATCCCCATGCTACCTCCTGATTTGCTTGTGAATTTAGGGGAGCAGGAATGACCTAATGCATCCATAGAGCAGGACTCCAGTCCAGAGCCAAGACCTCCACACTATGGTACAACACAAGCAACAACCTCAGTCGGTGGCAGACTGAAGAATGGAGACAGCCTAGTCCAGCACCCCACTGAGCTCAAGGCACTGGCTTTCAACTTTGTGGGTCAGCGGACTGCTTGAAAAAGAGCCACAGAAGGTAACAAAAGCCCATTGTCAGCAGGCTTCAGCGCCCGGAGTGTCTGCCAGCCGCAAAAGGTGAAATGTATGGTGTTATTTTCAAGCGAGGAGTTTTCCCGTCAGCATGGCAGATGACCTTCACCAGCCTTCTCTTTCTCACCTCATCCTGGCTTACGAGGAAAGTTTTTCCACTACGTGAGTCACTACATGTACCGTGTTGTTGAGCACCAGGTGAGACAACAGTGCTGTCACAAGTCTTGAGGCACAATACCACCCTCCCCTCTAGCCGAGCTGCGACAGCAATTACGTGCGCACACGGAGCACAAGAAAAGTTACCTGACACTGTACATTTCCCTCAAACGCAACGCAGAACGGAGCTGTAACGCGCTTTTTCAACACGAAAAGGACGAGATTTGTTTTCTTTCCCACAGGCTACCAAGTGGTAAAAGACCCAAATAACGCTAAAGCAGCCTTCAAGAAAACTAAGCGTCAAACGTTAAAATGTCCTTCAGAGGCTGGAAGGGATGAGCTGAATCACCCCACGAGCGAGGTGAGGCACCAGCTATGCCAGCAGTTCCAGGGATAAGTTTGCAGCCTGTGCGTGACGCGCCAGAAAAGATCCATAGCCCCCCAAAAAACGAGAACGCTTCTCCCATGCACATCCAGCACTTCGCTCTGGAGAGCGGACCATTCTTCTATGTGAAACCCTTGCGAACCCGTGGCCCTCAAGGGGAAGCACTCTTCATCCGACCACCCCCGGGGCGATACCGGGGCTTACCCTGCAACCCCATCCCGCCCCATCGCGCCCTTCACCCCCTGGGGCCTGCGGGACCCTCGTCCCTCCCGCACGGGCTGAGGCGGCTCAGGGGGCCCGTCGGCGGGTGCGGCGGGCCCGGCTGCACAAAGAGCGGCTGGGCGAGGGGAAACCGGGCACTTACTTTGTCTATGGTGCCCGGGAGGAGACGGTCGAGCAGGCGGCAGAGCACTACCCCGTCCTTCAGGGAGGACTGGAGGAAGCCCTCGGGGTCGGAGATCGTCTTTTTGGGCGACTCCAGCACGCCCAGGGCGATCAGCCACGTAACGGTCTGCTCCGCCGAATTCATGGCGATGGCGGCGGGGCGGGGGTCGCGGCCCCCCGCGCCTCCCCTCGCGTGGGTTTTGTGTGTCCCCGGGCGGGGGCTTCAGGCGGAGGCCGGCGCCGCCCCCATGTGAATGCAGATGACGACGCCCCGGCCCCGCCGCCGCCACAGACACATGCAGCTGCAGCAGTGCCGCCTCCTCCCCGCCCCCCCCCTCCCGCCGCCGCCGCCGCCACCGCCGCCGCCGCCGCCCCATGACATCACTGGCAGCGGCGGCAGCCGGCCCCTCCGCGCGGGGGCAGCGCGCCCGCGGACAGCCGCGCGCCACTCCGCACCCTCAACCGCAAAGACCCGCGCGCCCCCCGTGGGGCGGGCGGCGGCTGCCCCCTAGCGGCAGGACGGCGCCTCCGCGGGCGCGCAGCGGGATAGGCACAAGTCCTGTGAGGAGCGACCGAGGGAGCCGGGGGGTTAGTCTGGAGAGAAGGAGGCTCAGGGGGGACCTCATCGCTCTCTGCAACTACCTGAAAGGAGGATGGAGTGAGGTGTGGGTTGGTCTCTTCTCCCAGGTAACAAGTGACAGGACAAGAGGTAGCGGCCTTAAGCTGCGCCAGGGGAGGTTTAGACTGGATGTTAGGAACAATTTCTTCACTGAGAGGGTGCTCAGGCATTGGAACAGGCTGCCCAGGGAAGTGGTGGAATCACCACCCCTAGAAGTGTTCAGAAACCTTGCAGATGAGGCCCTCAGTGACATGGATTAGTGGTGGACTTCACAGTGTTGGGTTAACAGTTGGACCTGACGATCTTAAAGGTCTTTTCCAACCTGATTCTTTGATTCTGTTCTGAGGAGCAGCCAGTTACTGGCAACCATGGTCTTCCTGGGGAGAGTGGAAGCTGAGGGGGGGAGTGGGGGGAAGAGCTGGGAGACACCACGAGCTCTTGGTCCCATCAACCCAGTTTGGGCCATTGTGCACATTCTGTGTGTGGGGAAGCCAGTTAGGCAGCCTGGGCCCAGCAGCTGATCACTGGCTGACCCCAGCACACTGTGTCCCCGCCACCATGCCCATAGCTCAGCTGTG
This sequence comes from Melopsittacus undulatus, assembly GCF_012275295.1. NCBI lineage: Eukaryota > Metazoa > Chordata > Aves > Psittaciformes > Psittaculidae > Melopsittacus > Melopsittacus undulatus. Next base: position 59,078,946 of record NC_047528.1, on the reverse strand, counting down.
CCTTCCCAGGGCTCCTTTCATGGGCTATGGCACCAGCTGGGGAGCTGGTGTGAAGGACTGGGAAGGCTGACCTGAAACAGGAGTGAAAGCATTCCTGGGGGTTTTATTCTGGAAAAACCTGTTCCTGAATGCTCTGCATGGACAGCACCCTGCATGCAGCCAGTGGTTTTTTAAGGCCTTTGTGGGCTTCCCAAGGCCACACCGTTGCCACCAGCCTCCCTGGTGCTGGAAAGGCAATGTCACCAGGGCCACGCTCTCCCCCTTACCTTCACAACCCTTCCCCTTCCACACACAGGGGAGCTGAACCTCTCAAGGAGCAAACCTACTTCTCAAGGCAACATTAGAGGGAATGTTGCACACCCTTAACTCATCATTTCCTCTCTGTGGTTCTGCTTCCAGACTGACTCATCATGGCCACCACTGCCACTGCAGCCCCTGAGCAGGGTTCTCCTGGTCCAGAGTAACCTCCCAAACCACAGGCTGGCCCACACAATCCACAGAAAGACTTGAGGTGCATTTGGATATCAGATAATGCAATCCCAATGTTCAACCTCTTTCTAATCCATAATGGAAGCTGGTTTTCTTCAACGCTGACACCTGAGGTATGACAACTCTTTCAAAATTTGCTGGCATTACTGATTTGAAACTTTGCCTTTTGCTGCTTCCAGATATATTTGGAGCAGCAGCTTCCTACCTGACTGCTGGTTAGCTGTGAAGAACACAAACACAGCTGGGTTTTCCCATCAGAAAGCCATGTGGATGGCCTGCCTGGAGACCTCTGAAAGAAGCTTGCCACAGGTGGAGTAACTGTTTCCAAATCTTTAGAGGAAAAGAGTGAAAGTTCCCAGAAGATTCAGGAGCATGCCAATCCCTTCCTGGCTTCCTTATTTGTCAGACTTTCCCCTACAAGGTGTTTAGTGCAAACCACAAGAACTCTGCGCCGCTCCCTTGATTTATCCTTTTCTCTTGTGTGCCCAGTGTGGGGTATGGAATCACAGAATGGTCTGGGTTGGAAGGGACCCTAGAGACCATCTAGTTCCAACTTCCCTGCCACAGGCAAGGACACCTTCCATTAGACCAGGTTGCACAAAGCACTGTCCAACCTGGCCTTGACCACTGCCAGGGATGGGTTTATACCAGAAGTTAGTAGGACAAACAGATATTTCGTATACACACTGTCCAGAAAATGGAGCCCATGCTGTGGTGGGAGTTTTGGAATCATGCAAGCAATGAAACATGTAACTATTGAAAGTCTGTGCCCTCTTTCTTCTCCTTTAGCTGTTCTGATTCTCTTCTGTCCTGACTTTGGTCTCACTTTTCTTTTAAATCATAAACCAGTAATAACTAAATCACCCATTTTGATAGTGTTGAAACAATCTAAGCTCTTTCTGAAGGCTTCAAAAGGCATGATTTTAAGCACCTTTCTCTGCAAAACATTTTACATACATACAAACTGAAAAAGTCACATTAGAACTGGGCCTCTATATAAATAAAGGACAGATGTAGAGCACGTATGTAGGTTCAGGTAACTTCCAGGTCTTAAATCTCTTTACACAAAGATTTTTTTTTTATTTTGCAGTTTTCTCTCAGTTTAACAATATCTGGGCCCTTTCTTGAGCAAGAAAGAAATAGTCAATGAAATACATCAGCCACCTTTGGTGGAGGTTTAACAGCACATCATTTTCTGTAAATGAAGATTAAGCAGTTGACAATTTATTGGGCCTTTTCCCAGCTTTTGTCATATTCCTGTGAAAAGTTACTAAGGAAACCAGGTAGGCACGAGGGGTAGAAGAAAAATTCCTGCCACAGATTAGCAAGTGGTTGAAAGACAAAGCAGCAGGAAAAATTTGCCAGTTTTCGATTTGACCAGAAAGTTACTGGTAGAGCTACTTTCTCTGATCTGCACTAGAGATTAACTGAAAGTCTCCAAAAGGCAATTGTACTTCTGCAGGGTTTATTTAGTCTTTTAGCCTGAGCAACTGGTTTTAGAGGAGAGAGAGCAGGAGAGGTAGAAAATAGCACGTGGGGAGAGCTGCTGCTTCATTTTGGACTCTCATTTGTCATTTTTCATCTCCAGCTGTTTATACCTTCTCCGCCTGCCCCCGGAGCAGCAATGGGATGCTTTGGCCAGATATGCAACTCTCTGTTTTCCCTGTGCCAAACCAAGGTCAGGATTTCAATGGGGAGGAGACTAATTAAATATCGGTCCAGCTTGAACAGAAATTGCCTTGGCAGTCTGTAATTAGCTATGTAGGGGTCACACTGGATCAATCGCTGTGCTGGGATTCTTGGACTACACAGAATTACCTCTGTAGTTTCATCCTAGGGAGGTTGACAGCCCTTTGAAGCAAAAACCTCACCCCAACAAAGCAATGCTTCTGTACTAAACTCAGAGATATGTTTCCATGTCTGGTTAAATCTGCTTTTCAAAAGTATCCGGAGGCTTGTAGTGGAGATAGTCTTTTGCCGTTACTGAAACCAGCTATCACAAATTCAATATCACCTGCTCTCTTTGCTGATGATTGACTACCTGTCATCTTGTCATCTGAACGTGTCAGTTAAAATCTACATGCCAAAGATGGTGGTGGTGAACTCAGGAAGGCAGATCTATGAGCTGCAGGGTACTGACATGGGTGACAATGGAGAAAAACCAACTCAGAACCAATTACTCCATTATCTTCCAAGTTGCAAAGTACTTTCATAGCTAGATGCAGAATTTCTAGTCCCAAGAAGCCTGTCAATCATGCATAAATAAATGAGTACCATGCAGAGTGCAGCTAAAGTGCCAATGCAGAATTACAGATGTGGGACCCTGAGAGCAGATGCTTGGAAAGAGTGACAGCAATGTGATGCTCTGAGGCAGTGTGATGGGTGACCTGGACCTCTCAAACAGGATTTATAGCATTTTGCATGCAGAAATGTCTAAGCCAGTCCCAAAAAGAAGAAAGCAAAGGAAAAGGTGCTCAGAAACCTCTTTCATGGGGGCTGCAGGGTTTGAGGGAAAACAGGGATGCTGAACATGGACAATGCTTTTAGCTGGAAGAGATGCCCCAGAGCTCAACTCCCTAATTTATTTCCCCTGGACATGGATTTCAAATCTCTCAAGTCTCTAGCCCACTTGCTCTATCTACTACTTCATGGGCAAATGCCTTTAGGCATGAAGCAGAAATACTGTCACTACATCTTTGTTTTAAACCTATGAAGCCTATTGACACCATGCTCTGATTGTGCTCAGTGTCCAGGCTGATGCCAGATTCTTAGCTGTTGTTTTCTTTACAGTCAAACTTTTTGTTGCCATCATTTGACAGGGCAACTAAGGCAATTCTCTGTGTTAGAAGCTTTATCACAGTCATCTGTGCTTTTGTAGCTTTTATCCTGGCTGTGATCTTTCGATGGAAATAGCCACGGAGTGCTCTGGCAAGTCTGAGATTGACCAAAATGTAGCTCTGCTTCCAGGCTCCCAAGAGCATCAATTCAACAGCTACGCTCCTTTTGTCTTCTAAGTGCAGTTCAGGATAATGGCATTGATCCGTAACATTCTTTAAACTTTCAGAAACCAATAATAAATGTCTCTGCTTTAGGCAAAGATGAATATGAAATGAAAAGTCCTTGCCACGAAGGGCTAAGTCTAAATCACAGCTGACAGAACATGAAGAACAGACCTGAGAAAGGAAGAAATGAAGAAGGACAATAGGCAGCAGCACGATCATACATCGGCTCCCTCCATGGAGAGAAATCTATTTTAATTGCCATTTTGAAAGTTTTATTCGCACTTAATGAGGATTAAGAAAGAGATTAAGGAAAGAAAAATTACCTAGAAATCAAAACAGCTAAAATGATTGAAAATGCTTTGAATTTAAACACCAACAAAAAAAAGGAACCGAGAAGTTCAGATTTAACATGTACATACTGAATGAACAGTATTTGCTAATTTTTGCCCTGTATTTTGTTAGCATGAGATAGAGTAATTGCTGTTTTAACATTGCCGGCCAGGCGGAAGCAAATCAGTGGCTCCCCTGGGGAAAGTCTGGGGGAGGGGAGCTGGCAGTGAGCTCCACTGTTCTGGGCCAGCCGCAGGGAAAGCTGTGTCCTGCAAGCTGAAAGCTCAGATGCAGATCCCCAGCTGGTCCAAGTTGTCACGGCTCCCTGGAAGGAAGCTGATGAATCTGTCACATCTCCTAAACAGTGAGCTCTTTTTAAAACTTCTGCAAAGAGCTCTGGTTACAAGCAACAGTCATGACCATTCCTAAAAAGGGCAAATTAGATTATAGGCTGTATCTGATGAAAAATTTTGGGTAAAGGTAAGAAAAGGTGTTAAAAGAATCATTAGTAAAAACTCATTTGGAGTATAGCACAGAGACTTGAACACTCATGTTCTAGAAAAATTAAATTGCACTGAAACAGTCATTAGAAGACTGACAGTGATCTTATTGGAGCTTATCATGTTTGCCCTTGTGAAACAAAGCCTGAGAGAGTATGCAGGAGACCTATCTGTAAATACATCAGTGAGTAAATATCACAGATAGACAGGCAAGAAGCTATTCAAGCTTAAGGACAATGCCAGCACAAGAACAAATTGATATAAAAAAGTCCAGAATAAATTCATGCTGGAAATCAAAAAAAAGATATTTGATTCTTCTGGCCATAAAAATCTTCAGTCCTGACAAGAAATAGTGGGGCAAATTACCCAATTGTTTTTAGAGGGCAGTGCAATGAGTGAGTTAAAGCGATTTTACAAAGACTTGACTGCAGTAGCAGGGACTGGACTTCACCCAGGGTCTGCTCCTCAGCAGGCTTTGCGTTATGCCTACAAGAATCAAAGTGGGCCAAGCATTCATCATGATGGATAAAGTTTAGTGTGAGAAGTCAAATAAGCAGAACGACAGTCAAAGCCATTCTCTCACTCTGAGTGAATGCTAATGACACTCATCCATTGCCGCATGGAAAACTCACTCGGGAAAGTAGGTTAATGGACGAAAATCCTCTTCTCTGGGATACAGGCCCATTGGGTTGGAAGCTACACACAGTGACCCTTGGACATACTCTGTAGAGTCCTTTCCTATTCATCTTTTCCAATCCTATCAAAGTTTGCTACAGGTCTATGCCTCTCTTATTTTTAAACATGCTGCCATTAACAGAGTGAAGTAGCATCCTGCTACTGGTGTGAATAGCCTTTCTTCCTCTTTATTCCAAAGTCCTTGGCAGTAGAAAACAGTTTTCAAGGTGATTTTAAGTATGGAAGATGGAAGGGCAGCACACAGGATGAGAGAGCAGAGAACACAGATGCTGGAGGCTCTGGGTCAACACATTGAGCTGGAGCAACAAAATGTGCAACTCTCCCATCAGTGTATTCAAGATAACATTTCCACACTTTGCTCAGGTAAAAAAGATGACTGACTTTGATGGGATTGGTTAGTTGGTGAGGTTCACAAGAGGATTCTTACTCACAGTTATACAGTCAACTTACTGGACACTTGATAAGACTATAAAACTGGAACAGTCCCCATTCACAAGCGAAATCTCTGTCTCTCCATGGCACACAGCAAGTGTTACCATCTGTCAGGCCACTCTTGCTATTTTTTGGGTGTGGGGATTGCACTCACTAATCCTTAGGGCATGCTCAGGGGAGGGTTTCAGCAACTTGTTCCCTTTGGCACCCGCCTACAGCCCCAGCCTTGGCTCAGTGTAACCTATCAACTCAACCAGGCTTTCAAGTGCTCTCTGGACTATTTTTGCATCACACCACATGAGTTTGTGGAACTCTTATTTTTAGTCCTACGGTATGATTTGTTGGGCCTGCCTGTTTCCCATGTAGGTACTGAAGTGCCAAGGTACTAAAAGATTTCTAACGATAATAGTGTCAATAAATGTCACAGTCAATAAATGTCACCATCTGTGGTACAGTTAGCATCTGCACCCTTCCAGCCCATATTAATATTATATCCATTTAGGTTATAGGCCTTTGTATCATCACTAGCTCACTTCAGATTTACTTCTAACACTCTCAGTCAGCAGTAAGAAGCTCTCCTAGTGCTCCTTTTGAAAGATACCAAACACTAAGAAAACTCTTCCAGCACAAGCCCTGCTGAAGGCTTATCTTGCTCTTTGGAGCTTTGCCTCCTCAGACTAAAGGGTTTGCATGGGTGCTATTACTGAGTAGCAAGAGGAGGCACAGGGTCAGCTGGGAAAGCTTCTCTCTGCCCTATCAGAAAAGACACACAGATGGCAACACCTAAAAACTTGTATTTTGTCCCAGGATCTCTAGGTACTTCTGGCTGCTCTCATTTTTTGCTGGTCAAAACTGCAGCCACTCAATAGAGACAGATTATGGTGGTAGTTACTTGGCTCAGCCCTCTGCCCTTTTCTCTTTGAGAACCCCAGTTTTTCCTTGGCTTTTCTTCAGCTTTTATAGCCCTGTTTACAGCAATAATAACTTTTAGTGCTCTTAATTTCAGCCAAATAAAATTTTAAAAGTATGCTCTGATAAATTAGTAGTCACTTGACAAGCAGCTTACCAAACATGGTTCTTCAGAGGCCTTCAGTCCTGACGATCTACAGCTTTACAAGGTGCACACACACAGTGTCACACCAGAGCTGATCAGAAAGGAGAGTCACTGACACACTGGATTTCCTGGAGTTCTCAAGCTTAGGTGACATCATCATTTACCAAACAGTAATCTATATGGTCTGCCCTCATAAGCCATGTCCTCCTACACCATATTCTCCTGGCATATTTCAGGTGGAACCTCACTGAAATTTTTAATTACCCCATATAAAAATGCCCCTTAGAAGGAGAGCCTCAGGCTTTCATTACTCAGTGGCCTTGTGTTAAACCTCATGTTTCCAACAAAGTAATAAGATATTTCTGCTTTCAAACACAGGAACTGGACTATAAAGCTCCAGGCTGAAGATTGTTTGAGATTTCTATCTCCATGTTTGCTCTGCTCTCAGTGGAGAGTTTCTGTATTCATGTAAAATATATTTTGATGACAGTTCTGTAGCCATTGCTGCCGCACCTTTCAGCCAGTTTCCAGAAGGCATATTCCAGCTGCTTATCACAAATAGATACAAAAACGAAAAATATTGCATCGGTAAGATAAACTCTTTTTTTTAAATTACGAAAAATAAGGTTTTCTGTGTTTACCTGGTTTTTCTAGGGCACCTTCAAAGCACTGCAGACCTCTGCATATTTTCAGCATGTTACATGTGATGACTTGATGTGATGGTATTTATAAGCCTGTATTACATTAATCAGTTATTGATCTAATGGATTGACTCTATACCTACTTACTTTTCATAATGGATTGACTCTATACCTAGTTACTTTTCAATTTGAAGAGTGTTCAGTGCCATCTATATTCATAATCTCGATCTGATCAGTAAAACAGACAATGGTAAAAGCTGTGTAAGGAAGCTTCCTTCTTTACTAATTGGACTAGACTTGGAAACCAGAGGCTCTCCTGGGAGCATTGCCTGTTTTCCTCATAATTATTTGCATATTCAGTTCAACAGCAAAATGAATCTGTAATTGTTCAGTTCAGAAATGAAAAGCTTCTTATCATGTACATCAGTCAGAAGAAAACACGTGCAATCGTTACATCAGTGCCAAACTGTACTAAACCAGTATTACCTGCACTAATTTAGGATTAGGAAGTGTATTAAACAATAACTTAAGAAGCAAAGGATGTTAAGGGAAGGAAATTGGCTGGGGACATTGTTTAATGTAACCTTGCTAGTACAAGTAAGAATTTTTCCACTGCTCAACATGTAAATTACATTCATCATCTAATTGCACCAATTGAGGCAATCTGAGGTAGTTTAGCATTCAGAAATATTTTGTAACCAATTTATATTTGATGTATAACTCACAACAGTATTGACATCATCTTTAAATTTAATAATATGGGTGAGGTCGGACCTCACTGTGAGCTTCCCGCTTTGATGTCTGGCATAACTAATGCACATGGAGATGCTCAAATGCTGCTTGGCTGTGCTGCTGGGGATTGAATATCACAGCTTAATGCCACTGGGAAGAAACAGCACCACCAAAATAACTTGATCTAGCTATTAACCCTTGCAAATATATACTAGGAAATGAGACAAAGACTGAAAAAAGAAATGGTGGGGTGATGGTAAAAAAAAAACAACTTGAAATGGACTGTGGTCCTTGCGATTCAAACCCACATGGTTTTCACATCATATTGTCCCATCCAAACTCACAGGACTGTCTGCACCAGTAATGATTAGTTTGATATCATTACATTCCAGTATACACATGTGTGCCTACTGGTCAAACTTCCTGAAAATAGGATTATTTAATTAGTTCATATAGAAGTCAAAAGATCAAAGTCCATGCTTAAGCAAATTGTTACAAAGCAATTAGGAGTTTTACATGAGAAAAAAGTGATGAAAAAGTTCAGAGCCCATTTCTGATTCTTTTTTCTATCCTAAATTTCAGTACAAAACAAAGGAAAAGTGTTGTTTAAAACATAAAGTATGAAATATATTATCTTTTATCCAAAAGACATCATAGCATCAGGCGAATTTCATCTGTGGCAATTTCTATGGACAAATATGAACCCTTCGATCAAACTTGTAGCTGAGTAATATTTAAAAAGTAACACCCTACTTTCCTGGGTGCCATTTCCCTGGCTGAGGAGTTGATGACAGAAACCTGTACAGAATAAGCAAACATGCAGGGAACAGACTTTCACCAGGACTACTCCATCTTCGATTTCAAGCTCAGACAACCAGTATGCCACAGATTAAGTCGAGCCACCAGAAAGCAGATCTTTCACAAATGGGCTCCCATGTGCCAGTTTCAACTTCTTGTTCTTGACATTAAAACTGTTCAGAAGTTAACCTCAAGCTTTGACTGTTTTCCAAGCCAGCTAAGAGAAAAATGCAATTTGTTACTGTTATGCCTGTATGGCTGCTCCCCTTTTGCTCATCCCAACATAAAGTAAGTCTTTTGAACAAATCTTCCATAAAGACATGAAGTATTTCAAGAGAAAAGGCAAGCACTGCTGTTTCCTGTCATTTGTAATATTCTGAAATGGAAAATAAAAACTCAGAGACACCATCCACTTCTGCTATTTCCTTAAAAGTGGAACTGGACCGTTTACTGGCTCCACCAAGGGAGTAACCCTCCAAATCTGCACTTAGCATTCATTCCAGGAAGGATGCTTCCACTGTCCTGCCCTGGAAGTGCAAAATGATGAAAAAAACACTGATACAGGAAGTCTGTATGGTTTCTAGGCTCCTCACCTCATTATGTTTAATACCAAGTCTCATTTTTCCTTCCTCACTCTCTCTTGCTTATTTTAATGCATGAAGAATTATTTTATGTCCAAGGAAAATTGTTCTGAATCTTTCCATATTTTGAATATTGTTGCAAATAAAGTTTTGTCTTTATATGGAAGTTGAAACAAATTATTAATTTAATAGAAGCAACATTGTGTTTGGACCAGAGCTAAAAGTCTTGCATACATAGAAAGTAAGAAGTTAAAATAACGAAGTAATGAATTCTACAATTACCTGTGTTATTTATCTATGCTCTTTCAGCTAGAAACTGAGTTTCTTCAAGGCCTGAAGCCTTTGAAGTCTCCAATTGGTGAGAATTATGAATCAAGTATTTCGACAGTATGATATATACTTATTTAAGCATCACACGAAAACAGCCCATGATGCATTTGACTTAAACGATAGCCGCTACAGAGTGACCCCATAATTTTCATTCAGTCCCTGATAAATACACTGAGATACTTTCTTAAACAACTGTAAGAGCAGATCTTCTGTAATAGAAATGAAACACAATTAAATGTTGGGTAAAAAGCTGGTTAGTCTCATTCACATGGAAAAGGACTGTACTCCTCAAAAAGACACAGCAGGACTGTTTGAGGAGCAGATACTATTCCATGCAATAAGGAAATCAAAATTTAAGCCCAAGATATTTTTAGTTAAGACTGTACCTTTTAATTTGCAAAGCACAGGACAGATTGTTTGCTTTATTTTAAAGTACTTTTTAAGGGTGTATTTATTAAATAGTAGAGGTCTATCTAAAATACACATAACAAAATAGCCTAAAAATGAGAAAAAATGATGGCACATTGTACCTGCAGGACTGCAAAGCTGGGTATAATTTAGCTTCCTCTCACAAAAGGAAAACTCAGAAAAACTAAGCCAACAAACTTTGAAAGAATCCAACTTCTTGATGTCAAATATTGTTCTTTCACCAGGTTTGTAAACACTAGAATGTCACATAAGCAAATTTAGCTTCAACAAAGGCATTTAATTGTTTACTGCAAATTACAGCTGTATATATTTTGATCATCAATGCAAGCCAAGAAAAATATTGTTACAAGTTAAATGACCTAAAAATAAGATGACTGTGAAGAAATACTCACTTTTAGACCACGAACTTAAACACTGCCCTTTAGTCATAACTCTAAGAATAAAATAAAAAACCCCTCTGTGCTACAACTGTATTTCCTGTAACATCTGTTCATGATTGAGGTATTTCACTAGCACAGGATGTACTCAGCTGAAACGGAAACTGCCCTTCTAACTGCCAGTTGAGCTCCCAAAATATAGATGAGTTTGCTGACCACAGCGCAACTGAGCCTCAGCTTTCTACTCAGGCAGGGAGGTATTAATACACTGACAGCAGGAATGCTGCTAATAATCTGAATATTCAGTTAATAATATTGGAACTTATTCTGGAAGAAAATGAGATCTGCAGAAAGGTATTTCTTTAAAGGGGTTTAGATGATGAAAGCCTACAAATGGATTGATGTCCAGCATGTCCATTAGCCACCATGATCTGCTTAAAGACATAGGAAGCCTGTGGCACTGACAGCACAAAGGAGTGAAAAGGACTGTTTGAGGAAGACATTCAAATTGATGCTGAACTCTAAATAAAAGATACATTAACAGGGACTAAGCAAAAACGTTTCTTATTGTGAAGAAAACTCATATAAACAGCCTGAAGAAAAAGGGAAGGAAAGAATTAAACTTTTAAATCCATACAGAAACTATCTCAGCTACATTAACCTCCTGCTCCCTCCAGCACTGTTAAGAGTGTAGCCAGACAGCCAAGGAAAGTGATTTTCTCTCTTTCCTGTATGAGAGATTCTTTCTTGTACGTGATTTTCTTTCTTTTCCTACTTTCTTGTTGCTCCCATTTGAGGAGCTACATCTGGAGGACTTCATCCTGTCCTGGACACCCCAATACTGGATACTTGCTGACAGTCTGGAGCCAGTCAAGTGCAGGGCCATGAATATGAGCACACCACTGAAAAGGAGAGGCTGAGAAAGCTGGGCTTGCTCAGCCTGGGAAAGAGCTGGCTCTACATATCTCACGTAGAGGAAAACAGATGCCTGTAGTTACTCAAAACCCAACTAGAGAAAGACCTTCATAAGCTTTGCTTTAAGCTAGAGGCTGGACTAGAGACCTCCAGAGGTCCCTTCTGACCCAAGTTATTCCATGATTCTGCTCTGGGATTATGTGAGGTGAAATGATCTATGTCAATGTTGTAGGGATGGCAGAGATTTCACCATTGGAAGTCGGGCATGGAAGGAGAGTACTACTGCATGACAAGAGGTACCTTCTAAGGGCAGATTAGCAAACTCTCTGCCAGCAGTTAGCACTGGCAGTCTAGCTAATCCAAAGCTAAATGTTTCTGAGGGACAAGATATATAGCCCTGCTGCCCAAAGCTGTTTCCTAGAAGGAACAGTATCTGCATAAAATCAGACACTCTGATATTCCAAAACCACAGGCAAGTGCAAGGAATACCTAGCTATTTTCCAGCTGGAGAGCATTTTTATAAGGAAGAGCTGAAAACAGAAATCAGCATTAAAAAAAATACTGAAATAAAGTATTAAAATTCCTGTGACTTAGGAAAAATTCTTGGTGTATTGACTTTAGAAATCTTATGTTTTCACCAGTATAAATAAAATAATTCTGCTAAAATAAAAAGCAAGTTTTGATGATTCAATATCATGAAGTTATCCACTGTGAATATGCTAAGCATTTGAGACAAAAATGGAAGAATTATAACAGGCACATGTGCTAAAGAAGCTACCATGCAAGATATGAAGCAAGTGAAAGTAAGGATGCAAGACAGGAACAACAGCATAGTACAAAAAATATGATTTATGCAAAAGGATGGAGCAAATCTTGAAATAGACAGAAAGGCAATTGCAAACCATATGGAAATAATGTTTTCCATGACTGTGGTGCACAAATGAGAAAGAACAAGTTTAAACAGCAGCAAGGAAAACTCAGGTTGGATACAGAAATGTCTTAACAGCTTTTGTGGGAGGTGCTATAACCTTAGCATTGCTGGCAACCTTTAAGAAAACATGAGACAAGTATCTGTCAGAAGTGATATATCTACACATGTTCCTGCCTAGCAGCAGGAAGATGCACTAGATGAACTTTGATGTCCTTTCAAGCCCAATGATTTCATATGGAAGCTTCTATATATCAAAGATAGGAATAAAAAAATACCACTAATCTAAATTACAGCCTAAAATACAATCTGAACTAGAATTACAGAATTATAAATGAAAGATTAGTGATCAATGAGTTTTAGAGAAAACTATGTAATCTTTGCTTGTGATGGTATATGATAATGGAAATTCATAGTAATCACCTTGACATTAAATATATATATAGGAATAAGCTTGAGGCATTTTATTTCTCAGTACTGAAGTACTAAGACAGCAGCCAATTATGAAATGCAGCCTCCATGATTATGACTTAAAATGTGACCTGTGTTATGAAGAACATCAGACTAAATAATCATCACTTTCACTTCTGGCCTTAAAATGCAGGCATAAACCAGGATTATTATTGTTAACACATCCCTCAAGATACAGAAAACAGCAGCCCATAATGAACCTCTGCGTGTTAGCAAAAGGCTCTGTGATTTCTTCAGCAGCATGATGTTAGGCAATGAGCATCTTCTTTCTCTTCCTCTCTGCTATTTCAAGAGGTGACCTCATCCATATACCTAATAAAATCACAAAGGCTGAAAAGCATACTGGCTGAGCTCACTGATGTTCTTAGCTCTGTCTCTTAATAATTACTTTTACAGTGCCTCCCCTTACCAGTAAGTTGAGCTCGATGAATCGGAGCTAACTTTATTATGTGTCTTTGCCAGAAGCAGCTTCCCCTCCTGTCATCTTCCCAGTGATGAAAGGCTCTCCTCAGCTTTAACTACAAAGTCCAGACTGCTGTGCACATACAAATTTTATTCAGGCAGTACGATTTCTATCAGTCCACACAGACTGATTTTACACATACATGTGCGTAACAGTAGCTCAAAATAATACAGCTGCCACATGATTTTCTTAGTTCTGCTGTAGTGTAATTGTCTTTCTGAATTTTAGCAATGGACAAAGGCATCTGTGCAAGCAGTTAAAATTAAGTGCATTTGAAGGGTAACCTACAGTAAATAAATGGTACAAAATAAAAAAGTGTTTAAATAAAGATCTTAAAAATTATCACAGAATGGTTTGGGTGGGAAGGGACCTAAAAGACCATGTAGTTCCAACCCCCTGTCATAGGCAGGGACACCTTCCCTAGATAAGGTTATTCAAAGCCCTGTCCAACCTGACCTTGAATACTGACAGGGATGAGGCAGCCATAGCTTCTCTGGGCAACCTGTGCCTCACGCAACATAACTAACAATTAAATAAACCTGTTAATTTTGTAATAATTTAAATAAGGTTAATAAAAAGAATAATCTTTCTCAAGATTTGACACTCAAGTCAGTGGTATTTGAACAAATATTATTTCTAAAATCCCAAGTAAGAAATTAGCCTGCTTCACATTGACTTTTCCCGAGCCTCTAGCTATATATGTGGCAGTACTGTTTGCACACACAAGGCATTACTGCAAGCAGAAATTACTCCATGCCTTTATTTGCATTTGCACAATCAGGAACATTTTTGGAAATATAAAAGCCATAGAGCTGTAGCAAACTCACTGAAAGAAGCAAATATGAATGTCCTCCCTCAGAACATCTTGTCTTATGCAGAGCTGTTACTTTTATTTAGTTGGAATGTAATGTGATACATATAAACTATCTTAAGTGTCTTACTCAGCATCAGTGCTAGGCACCAATACCAGTGAATGAAAAGAAGGTTCTGGATCAAAGCCAGGTATGATATTTCCTTCTCTGACTCCAGTCACATGGCATGTTATTTCCTTCTTTCTTGCTTGATGCTCTCTCCCTCTTTCATATTTGCTTTACTTACCCCTTGTGTGGGTTTTCCTCTTTTTCTTTTGTCATTACTGGTAGTTACCATTAAAACATAAGTTCTTCTTCCCAGAGGGATTTCATTAAAAGCACATAGAAATCAGTAGTTAGTACTGCCAAAACCATTTCTACAAACAGAGTTTGGCCAAGCTCAGGACTTCAAGGGATATAGAATGCTGGCAACAATCAAATACCAATTTGATTGGCCATTTTTAAAAAAGATGTTTGCTAGAAATTAGATGTTTTGGTTGGGAGAAAAACCTGGGATTTGGTCTGCTCTTGAAAACTAACCAGCAAGATTGGCTAAACTATCTTCTGATAGGAAAGTGTGACATCGACCAAGTACAAATTTCCTTGAAATCTCCTTTTTCACAAAAAAAAATAAAAGCTTTTTTAATTTTCCTTGATTTCTTAAATGAAAATACTTTGACTTTCTCAACTTTCAAGCTTTAATCCAGGGGTGCTTTTCAATCAAAAGTCTTACTTATATTTAGTGGTCTGTACCTTTTAGAGAAAACAAATCTGCTCAGATGCATTGTCCAGTTTACCCTAGAGATACGTAGAACATCTCTTTGAAAAAGAAAGAAGGGCATTTTGTTCCCATTGTTTTTTGTTGCCATGGCCTTCCTTTCCCTTAGTATTATCAGAGGTTTAATTTGATGTAGTGGCTCAGGCATTCATCAGCTGTATTTCATGCAAGGAGAGTAAATGCTTCTGGTTTTGCTCCAGTTCGGTATTTTTCATCCTTGAGTTTTTCCTGTCCTTTAATCCCTGACTTCCAGCTGTGTGGTTTCCAACCACAGCAGTTTGTGGGCCTAAAGAGTCATTCAAACAAATTCTAAAATGTAAAGGCTCTCTACCAGCTAAAGAAGAAAGAAAACCCCACCTGTTCCAAGCGTAAATGTTAGCTCACAGGTTACAGCTTGGAAATCCCTGCTCCAGCACAGACACATTGGATCAGCACATTCAGCTGCCTTGGCCACATCGCCAGGTCTTAAGCACAGGCAGGGTCCTGATAGCAAGAGTGTGCCAAGGGCTTTGAGCCAGACCAGCTCCTCTACAGATTCCAGTCCCTGTACCAAGAAGAGCTGCAGCTATACACTATGTCTCATTCTGCCTCCAAATCTTCAAACAGACAGCATAGCCAATGTGGGACAGAGGGCTGGAGGGCAGGTTTTCGGTGTAATGGGGCGATGGCCAGACAGAGTAGTGGGAACAGAGACAGCAACTGCAGTTTAAAAAAAGAAAGGTCTTGTGACTACTGGATGTGTGCTTCACACCCAGACAGGGGTGTCTGCACTTGATTCATATTTGAGGTGCTAGAGTGTCAGCATAAAATAATATATGATCAACAGAGCCCAAGCAGGCAACATGAATGTTTAATAAATAGCTGAAAATAATAACAAAAATTTGACAGTGTTGATAGCCACCTATTTGGCAGCTTAGCAGAAGCATGAATGATTTTACAAACTGCTGCTCAGATACAGTGACAACATTCAGCTGTCCAGGTCACTCAAGTGTACATCTAGCCCGATCTGCACCACCCTTCAAGAGAGTAACGTAAACCCATTATTAAATATGATCCTAAAAAGTCAGCAGTCAAAAAATGCTCTGCTCTTTTTGCTACACTTGGGGACCTTCACATTTGATTGGTAATATACAGATTAAAAGTATCTGCAAAGTGGAGGTGGATAGACACATGGTCAAACTCAGATGACTGAAAGCAGCATATAGATCAGGATTTTTACCAAGCTTGCCCCTCCTCTTCTTCATGCAACTTTCCCAGTCACAGGACATGACCTGAAGTAGCAGAAAACATGTAGCCCCTGTATAGGATAGTGACCCTTTTTAAGTGGAGTAATAAATCTTATAGAACCTTCTGACATCTGCTGACCTGTTTAGAACTTTTTAACTCATGTATACTTATGTCTTGGTCCTCCAAATAAACTTACGAAGTGCAGCATTTGTCCTTTTCAGGACACAGTCCTTTAATGAAATCTACCAAGATAAATTTTCCTAGATTGCAAAACACTCCAGAAGTAACATCAGCATCTCTGTGAACTGGCAGAGTTTCATCCACCTTTGACCTACGTTTAAGACTTAGCAGAACATACAAAACCCAGCTCCCTATCAACCGATTAAGAGTAATAAAAGATAGTTCTCTGGAGGAATAAGATAAAGAAATCCATAGGATTCACAAATCTTGCTTCAAATCTTCACCATAAATGAAACAAACTTAAAAAAAAAAGAGATTGGCTTTAAAAACATGTGATTTGAAATATGAATAATTTTGGAGTCATTTATCTGCCGTTGAAATTGTGAGCCTCTAGAGTGTGCTCCAGTCATATTTTCAAGTGTTTCCTTAGAAACTGAAATGTGTAGACACTTCATTTCCCAAGAACACTGAGATGCATTCACAAAAGTACAAATATAGAAGTTTAGGCCACCAGAGAAACATGAAGTTTCAAAAATGTTCTGAAATTGTATTATTAGAAATACAGTAGAATATTAGAAAAGTAATAGAGGAGAAAGGGATCAAACTGACGGCAGAAGGCCTGGAAATGCTAAGCATTTCTCAAAAGATTAAGAAAAAATTCTTGTGGTGCCAAGGAATACATATTCCAAAATTTTGGGAATACCTTAGCAGGCCCCTTGGTGTATCAGTTCACTTATCCTGTCAGTTAAGTATTATTAACAACCGACACGCCCAGACAAAGAAAGACTTTTTACGATATTGAACACTCTATCTCTTTTCAAGTTCTGAACTGATTCCTCAAACATAAAGAGGGCTGGCTTGCAAAAAGTTTCAGATTCACTTTCCAATAATTCACTCTCAGCTCCTTTTATTTGCCCTCCAAGGATCTTCCCACATTATTTTTAGTATTTCCAGGCACTTGCCTCCATATCTAGGGCTAAAAACCTTACTTTTATTTAAAGGAAAACAGGTTTTTAAACAACCATAGAAACACAGAACAACCCACAATAGAAATTACCTCAAAATAACATCAGACATACCTTTCATGGGGAAAAGGAGCCTCAGTGAGATGATCTAGCACCCTGTCCAATCTCATCTTGAAAACCTCCAGTAATGGGGACTATCACACCCCTGGGGAGGTTGTTCCATTGAATGATTGTTCTCGCTGTAAGAAATTTCTTTCTTATATCAAGACAAAAATTCCCCTTGTGCAGCTTGTGCCCATTGCCCCATCTTCTCCACATGGCTCCTTGTGAAGAGAGAGACTCTGTCCTCTTTGTAGCCACCCTTCAAGTGGCAGCTGGAATGCTGTGATGAGGTTCTCCCTGAGCCTTCTCTTCTCTGGGGAGAAGAGACCTAACTGCTTCAGTCTGTCCTCACCGGGCAGGTTCTCTAGCTCTTTGATCATCCTTGTGATACTCCTTCAGACCTTCTCCAGTCTGTCTGCATCAGTCTTTAACTGTGGGGACCAGAACCAGACACAGTGCTCCAGGTGTGGCCAGACAAGCGGTGAGTAGAGCGAGATGATCACGTCTCTACCTCTGCTACTAATGCCCCTGCGGATGCAGCCCAGGATATGATTTGCCTTGGTTGCTGTAGGAGCACACTATTGCCTCGCATTGAGCTTCTTGTCCACCAGCACTCCCAGGTCCCTTTCAGCAAGGCTGGTCCGCAGCCACATTTTGTTAAACTTCATACTGTTCTTGCTTGCCTACTCTTCCAGACTGTCCAGGTCTCTGTGTAAGACGGCTCTCCTTTCTGATGTGTCCAGCTCACCGCCCAGTTTGGTGTCATCAGCAAACTCGGTAAGGATGTTTTCAATCCCATCATCCAGAACTTTTATGAAGGTGTTGACCAGTGTGGGGCCCAGTATCAATCCCTGGGGATCCCACTTGTGACAGGCTTCTAGCCTGGGTGAAAACCACTGATCACCACTGCCCTCTGACTGCAGCCAGTTAGCCAATTTCCTACCCATCTTGCAGAGCACCCAGCCATTCTGTATCTTGCCACTTTGTGCACAAGAAGGCTGATTGAAACTGTGTTGAATGCTTTGCTGAAGTCCAACAAGAGGCTGATGGAAATGCCAAATGCTGAAATAGAATCACAAAGTTAGCAATCCTGCATCTTCTAACCTGAGCATTAAATCAAGACCAAATCCACATGAAAAGACAGCAGTGCATGCTGGCTTTCTTCATTCCACCCTGAGTTCAACTGTTCTGTTTACAAGTAAGAAAATAATACTCTGTATTATGTATTAGATGTGGAATATGAATTAACCATGCCAATAATCTCCTTATTTTCCCAGCAGTTCTGCAATAAGCATGTGGAATTAACCATGGTAACATGCATAAGTCTATTCAATTAATATTTGTTCACTGACATGCTGCACTTGCTAACTGAATGACTTTATGATAATTTGATAAGCTAGAAGCTTCTAAGCGGGGAAAACAGGCAGAGTCCTGTGAGCGCTGTTCTTACATATTCAAAGATGGACAGTTTACTGTCCATGCAGAATTCTTGTAAACCTGAACCCCCACATTTAAAAAATGGCCCTTTTCCCTACTGTCCCCAAGCTTTTCAGATTCTCCTCCAGCTTTACCTGTCACACAGTGGCTAAACTTCAACAAGAACAGAAAATATTTTAGCCCTCAACTGGGCATATAGCCCAGTGGCTAAAACACTCCTATAGGCAGTAGATGGATTTCTCAGTGTGCATCTGCATTTGCAGCTTGTAATGCTTGTGCTGTAACTACAAAACATTAATCTAGTGAGATTCCTACACTAGAGAGGTCTTATGACCTGGCAATAGTATATATGGCCATCAGATTAATTTTTCTATAATTTAAACTTATTCATTTCTCTACTAATGAAGGTGGTATTTAACTTAGGTCAATAAATGAGGATTAAACCTTTTCTTGCATAATATGAAAGAATAAAAACTCAACAACCCCTTAAAAATTAGATTGATTCAGATCTGGTAGCAGGTAATTGTTGAATTGTGAAATACGATTTCCTGACCACAATATTTAAGTCACCCAGCCTTCACCCAGGTAACACTCCCATAGATTTGTTCTGGAGATTTACTGAAGCACCCACTTTGGTATTTGAGTGCACACACTTTACAGTGCAAAGCCATGCTTTTACGCAGTCAGATTTCTTCAGGCAGTTTGGAAACATGGATTTCCTGAGGGAGAAAAAATATTGCCCAGAGTCTGATGAATTGTTCCAGCTGCATAAAGCAGTTCAAAAGTGCACAAGGGGCAACAGAGGGGCTGGGAGAGAATAATGAACAAAGGATGGTGAAAATACTGTGGCAGAGCCATGGTCATGAAACAAGCCCATGTGGCAGTAAGACTTCAGAGTGTGTGGCAAATTGCTAACAGACTCTCGTACAGAAAAAAATTAACAGGAACTGGCACTGGCTTCCATTTTCCCATTCATACCCCATGCAGGGCTCCACCAGAATAGCAAACACAACGCCTCAGCTCTAAACCAGTACACAATGGTCCCATACCAGGCTTGTCGATCTCAGAGAACCTTTAGCTTCTGCAGTCTCTTGATTAGGTCCCTGATTAGGCCTTTTTCACAGTGCTAACACAAAGACCTACTTTCCTACCCAGTGTTAGCCTATGTCCTCCCCTTCCTTACACCCACAGCATGTGCTTTAAGTATGAAAAAGACAAGGAAAGCTTGAAAACCTTTCTGAAGCAAGCACCATAATTCAGCACCATTGTGAATTTCATTATTTAAATAAAAAACTATTAATAAGCAAATCTCACATTGCTCATGAGACTGTACATCAGCTAGTATTTAGTCAAAGTAATTTTTAGCTGAGCTAAAAGAGAATAGAAAACAGGCTGGTATTGAGTTCATAGGGCACTTCACACTGGTACAACATACAAAGAACTGAAAAAAACTATTTTATGAACTAGCTAATGAGGAGTGTTGCTGAATGCACACAGCTAGTGATCACACTCAGTAATTAACCTTATAATCATCAACTACAGAAACACATGTATGCAGTCAAATAATTAATCCAGAGAGAACCAAGTTTAAAAAAATGCACTGCAAAAAAAAAACCAGAGCATATGATTTTGGCCATTCTAAAAAATGTCAGATTTTAAAATACTCAGGAATTACAGTGAAAAGTGTAAGGGGGGATCAATGTGAAAGCAGGACAGAATTGGAACCAAAAAGTATAGGTGAATGACAATGCAATAGATGACTTTTCAGCCTTTGGTCACCAAAACAGCCTTGGTAGTGAGTGAAAATGATTATTAACTGATAGCTGTTTATCACAACTTGGAAGCGAATCATCCCAATAGTCTCTAGCCAAGCCTGCATGGGAAGATGTATACACTACCAAATTCTTGTTGCATGTGGTAATGTTTCTGCCAGACCATGAACTACCTGAAGATGAACACAAAAAAGGTGATCTTCAGAAGCTGTCTGAAGGCATTGATAATGCAGAGTGAAGACTGGTTTTTGTCTCTCTTTTGTACTGGCTTCTGCTCCAGGGCATGCAAGTACTTGTAACATTCTTCTCTAGGCACAGCAACCAACAAGCTAGTTCCTTGAGTTTCTCACCTCACATGAGAGATGAGAAACTGTTTGTTAATCCATGCCTCTGTTTTCCTTCAAAGCTAAAGTCAACTCCTCCCTTACTCTCATGTAAAACCCATCAATGTCTTAAAAGTGGTCATCACAGTTTGCTATGCCTTTATCTAATACAGCAGGCAACTGATTTAAACCTGCTTGATTTTTAAGTTCAGGTGGTAAGAGTTCAACAGACACCAGCAAAGCCAGATCATATGTAGAGTACAGGCTATAACAGCAACTATTTCTACCTCGATGAAAATGTAGGGCAAAAGTCTTAATCTAATTATATATATAATGCACACTTCCTGCAATATGTATTTTCTTGCCCAGCTACAGTAGCATTCCCCTAAAAAACTACTAAGAGCTAATCAGGTTCCTAAGCATGACTGTAAGAAGCCACACAAACTGTTCTCACTCATCCATGGGATGATAACCCCTGTATTTTGTGAGATGGCTTTGTGACAATAAAAATGTCTCTGATTCTTATAGATGTTGGCAAATATGACACAGCCATAATAAAACAAGTTCAATTTTCTATTAAAAAACATGTGAAATTCTGTTCTAAGGCTACATAGGTTTATCTGAGCAACTGTGCTGCAGATTTCTCCAACTTGCTGAAATAATTTTGTGAAATTCAGCTGAACCAGAACTACTGTGTGTTATTCTCTTACTAGATACTACCAATAGAAAGAAACCAAAACTGGAGTGACTCTTCTAATATGCTGATTACTTCATGATCTCCATCTTCCCAGCCCTCCCATAACTATCAGCTGCTCTACACACCAAAGCAGCCATATGTTGACACAGAATGTTCCTTTATTGAAAAGCCATCCTTTCCCCTAGATTGACTGCAGGCACAGAAGTTCAGCCTAAAAAGCTTGTTCAACATTTGTGTCTAGACATACAGTTTTTAACATATTCTGCATCTATGGATGGGCTTTTGGCTCTCTGCACTTGTGACCATCTGCTGGGAGGGCGGGATGCCCACTGGTAAGTAAGTTAGCCAGAATCTGTGTCAGTTGCCAAAAGAAGGGGATATATAGTCCTGCAAGTGACATCTGTTTCACCAGAAGCCCTTTTCTCTCTGAACAATGTTTCTGTTTAATCTCAGCCACGGTTGTTAAGAATATAATTTAAAAGACAAACTAATGAAAAACCCTGGAAAGCATTGGAAGGGAAACATAATGATGCCCAGCACAAGGACGCATCTCACAGACCTATGGAGAATTCTTTCAGTATTAAAATGATGGGAATATTGGAAGAAAATTGTAGGTGCTATGGCTGTGTAGGCAGTCTCTTGGCAGATAAAGTCACCAAGGGATAAAATGAACCACAAAGGACTCACTATAACTTAGCCCAAGACAGCAGCTGGGGTCTTAAAGAGAACACTGGAGAAAAAAGGACAACTGACTGACTAATAAGATAATGCCTTTTCACATGGATGAAAGATAGAAAAAAGGAGTAAGCCATTATGTAATCTTTAAAAAATCTGATTGATAAAGTCAGACACTTGACTGTGTGTGGAAGGAGAGACATCAAATGACACAGGTTGCTCGTCTTCTGCTTGTAGGCTTAGCAAGTTGAGCCAAACTGGCACATCTAGAATGGAATCCATAACGTAGAGCAAAAATTATTCAATCCACTAACATTGCCGAGATTCCTGCAAGAGAACTTGAAGTTTCTGACAGCTACGTCCCAAACAGACTTGAGAAGTAACAAGAAATGGGAAAGAGAAACAGCAACAAAGGAAGAAGAGGAAGAGATCGTTGAGAAGTCATTAGTACTTACAGAAATAAAGAGATGAGTTACACTGATTGACTGTTATTCCTGGAACAGTCAATGAAAGGAGGGGATATATTCCAGCAAGATACAACATTGGTCTCAAAGCACCATTGACCATATTGTCTGAATCTTCTGTGTGTTAAGCATGTACACAGGAGACACCTAAACTTAGCTCTGAATCTGAAGCTGACTCCCACTCTGAGAGTTCTGATTCATGATCAGAGGTAACTTGTTCTGGATGCATGTTTCATCCAAACCTGTAGCTGGGTTATGGCTAGGGCAAGTTCTCACACCAAACAGCCTGGAAATGTTTCTGAGATTTTCAGCACAGAATACAATATAACTTTGTTCCCCTCTAACTTCTTGACTTTTTGGGATATTGATAAAAGTTCCATCGCCCTTTCCCCCGAGATTTTTGGTTCTGTGGCAACTATGTCTTGTTTGGAGAACTGATGCTTAAGTACTACAGTTGGTTGGACAATGCTTAAGGTAAGCCAAAAATTATTTGGGCTCAATATACTTAGCTGCAAATTATAGAAATTCAGCAGCTGCCACATAAAGAGCTGAACCATCTCTGCACTGAGGGTGGAAAACTGCATGTCATGGGATGGAAAGGACAGCTGGGAGCTGGAAGTGTCACATCCATCACTAGGTGAGCACGGCCACTTGTGAGTCAGCACCCTCACTGCTCCTATTCTTGACATACTGTTCTTATAAATATGTAGTTCTGAGCGATAGGGTTTCGCACTTCCATTTCCAGCAGTACATCATCTGTATAATAGTAACCATAAGGTTTAAGTAACACTATAACATATATATTGTGTAAGAATTACATCAGTTTTGAAAAAAAAAACAAAACAAAACAACAAAGCATCAGACAAACCCTTGACAGTTATGGGTTCTTTCCCATAATATAAGACACAGGGGAAAACTGAGTTACTCTCAGTTAAGCTACCTGGCAGTAAAACCATGGAAATCCTGAATAAAACTGAGCAAACATTTATAGCAAATAGCTAAATATATCCCAAATCTAGACTACTGAATTAAACTCAAATAATGGAACTTATTACACAAGACCTGCCCTGACAGAGCTCTTGAGCATTTGGTCAGAAGAGTCCAAATAAGTGGCTAGAGATGAGAAACGCAAAGTTAGGCTCAAAGTATCATTAGCATTTTTCTTCCTGATTCTCCTTTCCAGGAAATACCCCACTCATCTGAGACTCTAGCACTGTGCCTATTCCCAAGTTGTCTGCTAGCTACAACTCCCTTCAGAAGCTCTGCTCCTAAATTCACTATAGACCTGACCCCTGATTATACTTACAATTCTTCAGTGAATCTCTGAGTTAATATTCCTGGGTTAAGCTTTTTCCCTAAACTGAAAAATCTAAATATATTCTTTTCATCCCAAGCCTACTTTGGAAAGCATGCAGATTCCCAGCAAAGGTTCCTTATACATGTAGTATGTGCATGTACACACCTCAACACATTTAGTTTAGAATCTTTAAAAACAGCAGCAGTGGCATGACAGAATTTCACATAGCGCTACACTTGTAGAAAGCAGAGAACTGTTGTTTTGTGTAACTGTATATATCACAACTGCCTGGAATTCTTTCAATACAAATTTTCTTATAGCATCAAATTTGGGGGTTATTTAAGCCTAATGGCTCTTATCCACACGCAGGGCTTTATTTTCCTAGCATTTCATTGAGAAAGAAACTGAAGCATTTCCCAAACGTACAACAGATTTATAGCTCGTACTTTTGATTCTTTGTTTCATTTTGTTTTGGTTTTTTTTTCAGTTGGTAATATGCCTTATAGTATGAATATATTAGAGCTTTATTATCAAAGATTTTTCATGGTTATGTATTAGAAAAACTTGTAAGCTTTTGTTTCTGGATTTCTGTGCCCCTGGCTTTTGTAGTAGCTGAGCACTGCACATAAATTACACTTTGCCTCACAAATCTTGGGGAATGATGGAGTCCCACCAGTTCTCCTAGACTTCATTTTCCCAATGAATACAGACCTAGGCACAGACCCATGGAAGTTTTTAAGAAAGTAAGTGCTATTTGAAGTGGGTTTCAGCTGCTACCAATATGAGCAAGAAGCCTTTGTAGATCTGGACCCGTATGCCTAACCCAGGATAACTTAAGAAATCTGTAATAGTGGACAAACCAAACCTACTCTATCATAATGCTGGCTGGTATGCTAACTGCTGGGATACTCCTCAGCTTCTCAAACACTTGAAAGTCAAGGTTGATTTGCAAGTTTGGGCATCCATTTTGTTAATGTGATAAACATACAATTATTCCTTATGTAGGGAGAAAATTATGTGTGTTTCAAAAAGATAACATGTTTTAGACATGGTACTATCCATCATTTTAAAACCTGGCATGGTTAAAGATTTCAGCATCAACTTGCATGCCAACATGTGATATCAGACAGTCTCCATGTCCTGTCTGATTCTTAAAATAACACATTGACATTCCTTTGGGGTTACTCAGTTCCTTTATGTTGATATAACCAATGGCTGTGGCTTAAGCTTTCTTGTAAGATGCTCCATCAAGCTTCCTAGGTCTAATTTCACAAACTTCTTCAGAACAGCAGCATCAGAACTAAATAAAACATGTGTTTTTTCTCCCTAAAATGTCTGTATATCTGTCAGAGAAAGCATGATCAATAAAAATAATATCTGCATGTTAGGATACTAGATTTTTATAAAAGAATGTCATTGTGACGGCAGGAGTGGGAGCATCCGTAGAATAAAAACTGCTACATGGAAATGTTTTCAGGTTAACATGCTGGTTTACACTACTTAAAGCTTTTGTTTTCAGGCCAGCATTTACACGTGGTACTTCCTGCTCAGAACTTGTCCTGGTTTGAGCTGTAGCAGTCATTTTTCTCCATGTTGGTAGCTGGTGCAGTGCTGTGTTTTGACTTCTGGGCTGGGAACAGTTGCTTGATAGCGAGCATGTTTTGAGGTACCGCTCGGGTGTTTTTTTGTTCAAGGCCTTTTCTGAGCTCATGCTCTGCCAGGGAGGAGGGGAGGCTGGGAGGAAGGAGAGACAGGACACCTGACCCAGGCTAGCCAAAGAGGTATTCCATACCATAGCACATCATACCCAGGATGTAACTGGGAGAGACCCGGAAGGGCTGGAGCTCTGGGGGGGGGAATGGAGGAGGTATCGGTTGGTGCTCGGTTGGGCAGGGTGGGGTGAGTTCTGGGTCGGTGGCTGGTGAGGTGTTGTATTCTCTTCGCTTGTTGTTTGTTTTATCATTATTATTTGTAGTAGTAATGGCAGTACTGATTTGTGTTATGCCTTAACTATTAAACCGTTCTTATCTCAATCCGTGGGGGCTACATTCTTTGGATTCTCCTTCCTAACTCTCCGGTAGTTGGGGGAGCAAGGGGGGGAGTGAGTGAGTGAACTGTGCGGATTTGGTTTTAAACCACGACAGAACTGTGTTGTTTCAGAAGGTATTCTAATATGCCTAGCAGATAGAGGAAAATATACTGAAGTGGCACACAAGGCAAAGTCTTCAAGTGTTCAAGGCCAGGTTGGACGGGGCTTTGAGCAACCTGGTCTAGTGGAAGGTGTCCCTGCCCATGGCAGCGGGGTTGGAACTAGATAGTCTTTAAGGTCCCTTCCAACCCCAACCATTCTATGATTCTATTTCTTCAGTCCAGCCAATTAGTTATCTCTGGCACAGATTTATCTAGTAAAATTACCAATCTAATTAACTTAGTATTGTAGTTTAAAGCTGTTTTGTTATTTTGGTGAGTTCAGTGAAAATTCAACTCATTCCAATTAGATCAGAACCTGGATTTAGATATTGCAGAAGATACAGCACCAGAGAAGGACAGGCAAGAACCAACATCTGCAAGAACCAACGCGGTTCAACAGGATTTTAGCAGTGGTTTAAATGACGTCAAGCATCTACTGGAAATGGTAAAAAATATGCTATGCTTCTCAAGAATCAATTTAAAGATTTATGAGAAGAAAAAGGAACAAATATTCACTTGTGAAAATACCACAATAAATGATAAAAAGAGACAACACTCACCTGGAGGTGAATCAACAAGAAATTTTGTTGATTAACTTATACCAGGCTCTCACATCCTATATCCAGCACCATGCATGTGACATCTGAAAGCTTTCTGGGATACAGATAGAGCTCATATTCCTGCATAGATATATGAAAAGTCTCTTTGTAAAAAAAGGATTTCCAGCAAGTCAGTAGTTTACTATTGAACCAAGAGGTAATTAAGCAAATTAGACATTTATTCAATATGCCAAAGTGGAAAAAGAAACAGGGAGACAAACACTTTCTTTTTTGGATGAATTTCCAGACAATGGCATGACAACATTTTCTTCCAGAATCTGCCATTTCAGTATTTCACAATACAGCTTAAAAATGCTTTCCTTACTCTTTTGAATAAAACAATTTCTGATTGCAAACTCAGTGTAATCCTACTTAACAGGAAAAAAACAATCTATATGAAGTACAAAGGAACCTTTAAGGCTGATCTGCTATAAGCTTCCACAAACAGTGGGTGGCAATGATTTATATCTAGGGAAAATCTTACCCTCCTTCTTGTTTATTAATTTGGAAGTGCAGACCTAGGTAGAAAAAACATGTATGACTACAAATTCACTTAGCAACCATGACTTTTTGGAAGTTGAATCCATGTCATTCTAATAAACTCAGCCCAGCTCTGTCAAGAGTGGATACTCTGATACTTTTCAACAGTTTTTGTAGAGTTCAGATATTACAAGGATTGTAATGCGTTTAAAATGTACTCTCTTCTAAGCACTCCATTCTAACATTTGATCCTCTTTTAAACTCATTCATTATATTCCACATTTTTTAGACTACATGTTTATTCTCCTCAGAATACACAAAAATGCCAAAATTCTTGACTTTCATCATCCTTAACATTAAAAAATTGCACAATTACATCAGTCTGGGATCTGATTTTGTTTCCTATGTTTGATTTCAGTTTCTATCTCTGATTTCAGTTTCACCAAAGGAAATCCACGTTTTTACAGAAACATACAAAAAATAAGCTTTTGATTCAAGTCCCACTCAGAAACGTAGATTCAGAGGTCAGGCTGTGATTCTTGATAACTGGGGTGGCTGTCTTCAGAGATGCACAGAGAACTCAATTTTTTAAAATAGACTTTTTGCATACTAACAGGTAGGGAAATGAGGCAAGTGAACTATGCAACTGTGATTATTTTAGTTTTTATATTTAAACAATTATCTTTCAGAATCCTATACATCCAAATACTTTCTTTGCTACATCACAGTGGATTATTTGTGTCAAAAATAATCCCATATATATTTCGCCTCTCTTATTGTAGTGCTCAGAATAATCACCATTGTCATACTAGTATCACTTTTGGAGGGAAGATATTTTAATTCACATTTAACTGATTTCCTAAGCAAGAATCCTCTGCTGTTTCTTTTATTATAGGCATTGTGTCTCCCTTACTAGATGCGAGATAGAGAAATCTTACATGGTACAATACCTTTCATTTTCCTACTTATGTTACCGACAACTATTGTGTTTCGTTCAAATAAGTAATTTTCTCAGATAGTGAGATGCCATCTGATGTTTTGATCTTATTTATTGATACACTGTGAGGGCAGTGAGGCACTGGAAAGGTTGCACAGAGAAATTGTGGCTGGTCCATCCCTGGCAGTGTTCAAGGCCAGGTTGGACAGGGCTTTGAGCAACCTGGTCTAGTGGAAAGTGTCTCTGCCCATGGCAAAGGGATTGGAACTGGACGAGCTCTAAGGTCCCTTCCAACCCAAAGCATTCTATGATTCTATTATTCTATTTTTTACATCCCAAGAAAAATATCATTTTTCAAAGTCTTATCTTTAACTGGGGGGAAGAAGTAAAAATCTCAGTAAAAGCTTAAAAAGCTAAAAGCAACTTGAGCATCTTATTTAACAATTTAAAAACATTTAATTTTGAATTTGATGTTCTGAACTATTTAAATAATTTTAAAGAAATTAAATTTTAATTAAAAAGGTTACACTTTAGGTTTTAAAAAAAAAGAAGACATATTCTGAATTAACTTATGCACACATTTTCAGTAAAAAGCTGGATTTTGCCCCAGTTAATTGGTATCCTCTGACTGAAAATTCTATAAAGTCTAATTTTTAATCCAAAGGCTCAAATAATTTCCCAAAATAAGTCTTTACACTGTCTCCCCTAATCAGCTGTAGTAAAAACTCTTATTAATTCTGTCTCTCTTTTTCCCAAAGTCTACCTCCAATTCCAGCACAAGTAACTACTAGTCTCACTGCAATCCCCAGTTCCACATTTGCATTTTCCTAGAACAGTCTTTTCTTCCTATCCAAGGAATACAGTAAACCTCAAACAGCACATTCTAAAGTAAGACTTTGCTTATCTATTAGTTAGAATATGTGAGCAAATTTACCAGAAGCTATGGATTTTGTACATTTTTGCCTTCAAACAGTATTCTAGACAAATAGCAACCGAGTCAAATTTGTAACATTTTTCTGTACTTTCTTCAAATGACAGTGATCCTTGGCCTTGACGTTACATTTAGTCACCAAAGGCTACAAGGATAGATGGCTAAGATGAATCATACAGAACCTTACTCAGTGTTATTAAGGAAATAGAACTTTAAAAATTATGACTGAGGCTTGTGTTTATACATAGCTTTTAGGTTAACTTAGGTTTGTTTCTTCTAATATACTGAATTAAATTGATACAAGCTCATTGATAAATGAGCTAATCTATCTAAAATAAATTTGCTGACATCTATTCTAAAGAACTAGAAGGAAAATTATCACAGAAGCATAGAGGCATCTTTCGCTTCAGCTTTTTAAGGCAATATTACAACAACATTTGAAAAACAGACAACCACAAGATGGCTCCTTTCATAGGATGCTAGCTAAAACAGAAACCTATACTGAGAATATAGGCTGCTTAGTCTGCACTCTTTCACAGGCAAATGAAACACCAGGCACCATCCTCTTTGACAAAAAGATGGTGCTACAATTTCTTTAATAAATGAGTTTGGGGAGGAGATGCTCTTTCTTCAATAAATCAGTACTAAAACCCTCAAATACAAGCACCTAATCTCACTGAACAGGGTGCAGGTTCCAAGAACACTTGCCAGGCTCAAGCACAGACATTTCATACTCTTCACCTTTCTCAAGGTTTTTGTTTGTCCTCTTTGTAAGAGGATATGGCATTTTCCCCTTTATTAAATAGTTTTCCATTGAAAGACATCTGGATTATTGAACCGTAAAATTACTACATGATTTATTAATTCCACATCCATGTAGATGCACAATCAAGCTACAGATTTGGTTGTTGTTCCATTTAACATCTCAATAAATATTACACAAATGTACCACTTCAAGCTTCCATCCAAGTGCCAAACAAAACAGTAGATAGAATAATTGTGGGTAATACGATTCTTAATATAAGAAAGTCTGGTTTGGTGTGAAAGGTTTGTTATGCTCCATTACATAGATTCTGTACCAGCAGCCATGAATTCCAGGAGTTGCAATGTGCAGTGGCCTGTGGTAGCCTTCCTCAGGGTGTGAGGGCATCCTCTGCATTCCTTTCATCTCAAAACACCTCAGAGCACAACAAAAATGACATGAACATGTTGTTGAACAGCTGGCTACAACATGGCAACTACTTACCATGGCATGACAGTGAAGGAAGACAGCATCGCTAATGAAATATCAGGAGGAATTTAAGGAGTGAGCATGCGAATTATTTAAACAGAAACTTGAGCAAGACTACTCCATGCACTTGTGTGCATTTTCAGATAAAAGTTATTTACTGAACACAAGCAGTCAGGCAGTCAGTTTTACATTCACCTTAAATGTAAAGCTAAGGGGAGATACGAAATTTGGCAGTCCTGCAACTCTGCCGAGAGCTCCTACTTGTGTTTTCTTTTTCTATTTTTACAATCAGAACACAATTTGAGGATGAGGACATTGAAGGACCTTTTTATTACTGTGGCTCAGGTTCAATATAGGTGGAAGATGGAAATGGTTTGGTATTGATTTCTTACAGGACTGTTTCTTACCACAATGCTGGTATCCTGCCTCTCAAGAAATGTTAATTTTCCGTTAAAATTGGTGAGGAATGTGGAAAAAAGAAGGGTAGTTTGACAAAAAGCCAGCAACCATAATTAACTCCTGTACTTTTTAGGCACCAGACCTCTCAGTTAAGCATGGCCCTGATGACTCACGTGTATCAAAAAGAGAATAGTTGCATGGAGGCAGAATTGACAAAACCTTATGAAGAATAAGGTCCCTCTTCCCAGGCTCATAAAAGATGGCAACTTTACAACTGTAGTGTAACAAATCTGGTTTTATTTGTAACCCACAAAATCACATCTTTTCCTAAGTAGCAAGGTCTTAAAAAAGGGCTTCTTTATGCATGAGTAAATATTTTTCTTTTGAAATCTCTGTCTTACAAGCCAGCCCGAGTTTATTTAATAGTGAGATAGCTTTCTCCAGGGAAGGCAGTCAGAAATGGGGGATGGGAAAGGCAGAAGTTGGCTCTGGCTACCGGGCACAGCTGCTCTTTGCTACTAGCCTGCAATGGAGTAATACATCAGTAATTATTTGAAAGTCAGACAGATTCCCTGCTTTCCTTGCCAGACAAAACTCTGAGAACTGAGGGCTGGAAAGCAGGATAAAGGACTTTCAGTTTACTGTTTTTCTGCTCATGGCTTTTTTTTCCATGTTAGCAGCTACTGCTGCTATTAATTTTCTGATCTTCATGCCTTCAAAGGCCTCACATACTATGTAAACTTAGTTTTAGCATTTGAGCACTGATTTTTTAAGTGTATTAAATTAATTCTTACAAAATGTTTCAGCTGTTCCTCCCAGTAACTTCCATTGGAAATAATGATGTTTATTTCCATTTCTGTTTTAGGAGTGATCACAGCAGAACATTTGGTCTTCACTGAAGGAAGGTGAAGAGAACAAAAAATCTAGATAAGAACATTGTACTTCAGGGGGTACACCACTCAGCTGTGATTTAATTTAATAAAAAATAGGAAGTAATACGAACCTTTGAACTAGCCCTTGAAAATTAAGAGTCAGCCTCTATTTTACACTAGGAAAATGATGGAAAGTTCCCACCATTGCTAAAATAAATTCATGGCATCTGATGAAATATTTTATTTTCATCACAGTTCACAAAGAGTTAAAAAAAAAGGTAATGATGAATAATCATAGAATCATAGAATGGTTTGACTTGGAAGGGAGCTTCTAGTTCCACCCCCCCTGCCATGGCAGGGACACCTTCCACTAGAGCAGATTGTTCAAAGCCCCATCGAACTTGGCCTTGAACACTGCCAGGGATCAGGCAGCCACAGCATCGCTGGGTAACTTGTGCCAGTGTCTCACCACTATCACAGTAAAGAGTTTCTTCCTAATGACTAACCTCAATCCACCTTCTTTCAGTTTAAAGCCATTCCCCCTTGTCCGGTCACTACATGCCTTGTGAAAAGTCCCTTTCCAGATTTCTTGTAGGCCCTCTTTAGGTACCGGAAGGCTGCTCTGAGGCCTCTTCTGAGTCTTCTCTTCTCCAGGCTGAACAAGCCCAACTCTCTCAGCTTGTCAATAATGTTTGAAGAAGTTTATCCTTTTGTAAAATCTCCCTCAACATTTTAGATAGGAAAACAAAATTAAACACAAGGAGCTAGTGTAACGCCCCACAGGACAGGATTCAAGCAATAACACAGGAGGCAGCAAGCAACTTTCCCTGACAACCTCCTTCAAAGACAAAAAGTTTTATGGGATTGAGGATCAGGCAAAATGTGAGGAACTCCTTATGTGACTGGGCACATCAATGCAAATGACATTGATGGAGGATTCCTGTACCAGAACATAGATGCCCAATGTGACCTACAAAGCGTTTGGACTCCCAAAGGGTCTATTAGTTCTGCACAGGCACAGCACAGCACCTGGGTGAACTGACTCCTTTTTGCAGCATCAGCTGGCACCACGGAGGAACATTCTTGGCCATCTCAAGAGGCACTAGACATGTATGTGTGGGTGAGTAAATAAAACCCTAAGTGCTAACCAATGCAAGCATCCTACAGCAAGAATGGGAGGATTTGAATGAATTACATAGTTGATGAAATTCCACAGTATTTTTTAACAACAAAAAAAAACCATCTCAACCTTTGTTCTGTACAAGTTATTATCAAATACTCTATATTCACCCTGTCTGAAAAGAAAAATTGGCAAATATAATTTATTTGTATCAGAATGGCACAGAGAAGCTGAGTACATTACAGTTATGTAAGCCAGCAAACCCTTTTTCACGAAACAGTTTAAAAATAACGTACTTTCTAAATTAGTCTTGTTAGACTCTCTTGAATATTCAAGAAGTCCTCATTTACAGACCACTTGCTTTCTCAGCCTTTAGCCAGAAGAGAGTGCAGAAGCAAACATAGTCAAAATAAAATAAATCTCTCCTTCCACCCCGCTTTGCCTATAAACTTCTCCATGTCTTTTTCTGTTTCTTTCCATGGGGAAATTCAGTTCTGTTAAACGCCCCAACAAAACATGAAGTCTACCTCCTTGATCTGACAGAAACAGAAACAAAACCTCTCACTTCACTTAAAAGACCAGGAATAGAACTGAAGGCAAAATTAATGCAAATAGGCCTGCAAATAACAATTTTTTTTCCAAATATACAAAAATGTGGGCTGGTAAATTTAGTAGGTGAACTCTTCTGAGTCATAAAAAAATCAGGAATGTATTTTTTTATGTAAGCAATACTGTAAGCATACTACTTACTGCATTCCATTAGAGAATTTCAGTTTATAAAACACATTAAATACTAAAATCTGTCTTCATACAAACCAGAAAATAAAAAAGAACCTGAGATATTATGTAGTACTGCTTCCCTTTTTTCATAAAAGGTTGTAAATTACAGTTTAACCCATGACTGTCAATTTCCCGAATTACGCTATGTGCAAACAGACCACAGTAGCAGCTATATCTGTCAGGGAAACCAAATCTATCATCTAGAAAGAAGTTAGAATCACATAGCAGATTTATACTTTACATATCTGATCTTTTGGACAGAAAGACTGTTGAATATATCTTCAAGATTTGTCATTGTTCCATATAGAAGCTAACTGTGACAATGACAGAGAAGTACAAAAGAATGAATTATAATGTAATTGTAATTAAATAGTAAAAAAATTAAAACCAGAATTCCCAGGTCTCCAGTTTCACAACATCTGACATCAGCTAAAGAAAGCATTTTTAATTAAAACTTAATTTCTATTAAAATCAGCTTATAAAGCCCATTGCCAAAATATATTAAGGAAGTAAATGGAAAAGCAGAATATTTACATTTATCTGGATAATGATTCACTATTTAAATCAGAGAGAGACAAATGTGACTCCCCAGGTCATATGCCAACTACAGACTGATTATGGAATCAGTATAATATGGAGAGCAGTGTGCATGTCTATTTTGGAACTGTTGGTGTAGATGACCAGCAGGAAATAAAAAAGGTTGACCTCACAATGAGGAATTTAGTTATGAAACACGCAGAATTCCTATGCAGCATTGTTGAAGCCTCCTCCCTTCTGTGCATTCTGCTTCCCCCTTTCTAGAATGAATAGAACAGCACTCGTCTGTCTTACATTGAGTGCTAGAAGGCAAATACAGTGTCTATAAGGAAACAAGGTAGACCACTGCATTTATTCAGTATGGTGGTTCCCAGTAAGAGAGAAAAAATACATGCAAATCCTTAATACCTATCTTCTCAAGTTCAGGGATATTTAATTCTTGTTAATCTTCACTATAACCCACTTTTTTATATATTTATTGCTTTTTATTATGAACCGTACGTGAACAACTTTGTCAATGCTTATACAATACCATAAGAAACAGTTTGTGTGTTTTCAACTTAAGAAATTGTATTCTTTAATAGCAGGTATTTTGGTAATGACTATTTTTATAACATAAGTTATGGTTCTGGATATTGGGTTGGTTTGGGATTTTTTTTCTCCCTTTTTTCTTTCAAATGTTCTATCACGTGGGGCCTTTCTTATTTAATCCCAAAAAAAGGCATACTGATGTAAATTGTTAGCATCTGCCTAGCTACAGATTGGGGGGGGGAGGGGGGAGGAATCTACATAACCCAAAACCAGAAATGCATGCAGAATTAGAAACTTGTAGAATATGTGAAAACAAAGGCCAGATCCAACAGAAGATGAACCTGTTTGTAAGGCAAAGGATAAGGTACTAGACTGAAAGTTGAAAAGTACTCCCTCCCCTGGCCAAAGCGTTTACCTTTCCCGTGCTGCAGTGCTCCCATCTATAAAAGAGCCTGTTTCTAATTCACCCTCCTTTACACATCATTCTGAGATCTGTGACTTGGCAGCCTTGTATAAATCTAAGTTTGTTTTGGTGAAGATAGAGTAGTATCTAGAAGATGTAAGTATTAGCTGCACCAACTTCAAGTGTTGAAATTCGTCATCTGTATATTCCTATTGTAGTACTATATTTTTACCTCAAAGCACTTTGATTAATTGAGCTTCTTACAACCACTCAGGACATGACTTTATTATTCCTATTTTGCAGATAGAAAACCTAATGAAATAAGACTCTAAATAATCCCACAATGAAGAACACGGCTAAGGTCAAATCAAAGTTTCTGACAGCCAACTTTCTATCTTTGTATTCTCTGTCTTGACAGTGCTGTAAAAATACAACCACATACAAATATAATATTTTTTATGAATTTACAGTTAAATATGATGGTTCTTGATACCAGACTTGTGCTACTTGCCTGAAGTAGAGACATATGTTATTACTGACTGTCCAGATCAAAACAAACCTGAGAATACAAGTAAGGTGTTTCATTTTGCTAGTTTTTACAGTCTAAACACCCTGTTTCTAGCTCAGGCCACCATTGTGATATTTTAAGGAAAATTTTTAGCCAAATCTCTTGTTAGCTGTTGCAACAGCATTTCGGAAAGCACCCACACAGTATCAGCCCTTTCCACAGTGAATGAATGTCCTTATCACCTCCTTGACAACTAAAAATTTACCCCATATGCTGTATATCTAATTCCGTTTCTAAGATTTTACATATGTACAAAAAGACTCTTTGCTATGGAAGGCATATGTCAAGAGGGTGTTTTATGATGGCTGTATTCCAAGGTGCAGTTTTTTCTGCTTGAAGGTAGGTGTTTTTCTTGTCTCTGAGTTCAGGACATCATACATACACAGTTCAGCTATGCCAAAACACAAGGAAGCCAAATAAATGTGAGGATCTCCTATGGAACCACAATACATACTTTCTGAGAGTATACAAAACCATGACCAGGGACAGTTTCAGCAAAAACTGGAAACTAACAGTGACGTGTTAGCCCAACAGAGTTCCCCCTCAAAGAGTATATGGAATTTTAAAAAGCTATTTAAATAAAACCCCAAACCAAAAAACTACAATCTTTATACATTCCAGTACTAGTTCAATCAGAAAAGTAATTTAAAAATGCATTTAAGCCATATAATTTCAGATACTGATTTCTACCCATCAGAATATAAAATTCACATTCCTCATGCACAAACTCTAATCCAAAAACATTTATGAATGTTTTAGTTTTCTTAATTTTTGGGTTTTGCTTTCATAAGAGAGAAAACCAACATACCTTCTGAGAAGTCAGAATTCCTGTTATAAGCAAAAGATATTTCACAATATCTTAATGATCAATTTAACATAATGTTAAAGAAAAGCTTTTAAACTGTCTAGGTCTCCTGGTACTTTTAACAGAAATTACTTTGTACCTTCCGTGCCCCTAAACATAATTCCCAGCTTACATTGCTTAAGAGTGTATACTGAAAAAGGAACATTCCTTGATTTTCAGGGGCAGATGAATGTACTTAGGCTTAAACCAACCCACTACCATCAATTTAATTTTGCTACAGTAAGTAGTTCACAAATACTTTGGACAGAAAACAATTAGAGGCAATCAGCAAAAGATTCCTAAAGTTTTTGTGGAGTCGTTACTCAAGGACCTCTCTCATGAGACCCCACCTGCAGTAGTGTGTCCAAGTCTGGGGCCTCCAGCACAAGAGGGACATGGACCTGTTGGAGAGGGTACAGAGGAGGCCATGAAGATGACCAGAGGGCTGAAACATCTCTGCTATGGACACAGGCTGAGAGAGCTGGGCTTGTTCAGCCTAGAAAAGGGTTTTGAAAGGCCTTAGAGCAGGCTTCCAGTACCTAAAGGGACCTATATGAAATCTGGAGAGGGACATTTTACCACAGGGACATGTAGTACAGGGCAAGGGGGAATGGCTTTAAACTGAAAGAGGAGAGATTTAAATTAGATATTAAGACCATTTTCTTTACTGCAAGGGTGATGAGACTTGATACAGATGGCCCAGAGAAATCACGTATGCCTCACCCCTGGAAGTGTTCAAGGCCAGGTTGGACAGGGCTTTGAGCAACCTGGTCTAGTGCAATGTGTCCCTGTCTGTGGCAGGGGAGTTGAATTAGAAAGTCCCCTCCAACCCAAAGCATTCTACGACTGGTTTTTAGTTGCAGCTGCAAATTTGTCATTGTCATTTTAATCAGTCACTAACAAGGTTATCCTTTGGTTTGTAATCATTATACAGTGAAAAAACAGTGACCTTGGAGTCCTGAATTTGGCTTGAAAGCACTTACACAGTTACAGAATCACCACAACTGGCTATCCAGACAGTCAGCAAGTCAGGGCCCCCAGCAAGGAAACACATTCCACACATCAGCAGCCCCTTAGACCAGAGGGGAGCCTGCTCAGGTGAAGACTCTGTGATGCCTGGAAGAGGGCTTGATGAGGTTCTCTTTGTTTCCACAAAATCTGCTCCCGTGAGTGCTTTTACAAAGACCAGCATCCTGCATTAACTGCTGCTGCTACCGCACGGGCGCTCTGCACAGCACAACCCGACCGGGAGGCCGATTCCCCTACCAAGAGCTCGGGACGGCTCCCGCCACCAGTTTCCACCCGCGCGGAGACAGAAGCGGCAACACTACCGCGCCGGGAGAGCACAAACCCGCCATCTCTCCGCCTGCATGCCTCTCCCCGCCGGCGCCTCGCCTCTCTCCACCAGCGCGCCGGCCTGGACAAGGCCGCTCGGGGCCACCGCCAAACTCGCACCCTCAGGCAGCTGCAGCAGCCGCTCTCCCGCCTCAGGCGGCAGAAAACAAACCACGGCCGCTCACCCACCGCCACGCCCTGCCTGAGGCCGGGCGCTGCTCCCGCCCCGGCTCCCCGAGGGGTGCACGGCACCGCCCGCGCGGGGCGGAGCGGCGTGCGCGGCCCCGCCTCGCTTCCTTTGTGCTCGGGCAGCTCACGGCCGCCGCATTCGCCGCCGCTTCCAGCACGGGTAGAGCGCGCCTGCCCGTGCCTTCTCTCTCTTTCCTCCTTCCCCTCATCCCTTCCTTCCTATTCCCCCTCTCCTCACCCTTGCCACCGCTGCTGCTGTCCCCCTGCCCGCCATGTCGCTGGGAGCCGGCCCCGAGGCGGGTTTCTCCAGCGAGGAGCTGCTGACCCTGCGCTTCCCTCTTCACCGCGCTTGCCGCGATGGGGACCTGCCAGCCTTGTGCGCGCTGCTCCAGAGCTCGCCCCGCTCCGACCTAGCGGCGGAGGATTCCTTCTACGGCTGGACACCCATCCACTGGGCCGCGCACTTCGGCAAGGTGGGGCCCGGCCGGCGGAGCGAGGAGCGGGAGCGCGGGGGAGGGGGAAGGTGTTGAAGGGGAAGGAGGGCGCGAGTCCCGCTCGCGCGCAACACGGCGCCATCTTTGTCCCTTGTGCGCGCTCTGCCGGGAGGCAGCTGCCGCCGTCCCGTCCCCCTACGCCATGGCTGCTCGTTGATTCCTCCGGGGATCGGGTGGGAGTAGCGGCGGCGCTTGGCTTCTGTCCCGGCTTACTAGCGGTCAGCGAGGCGGGGGTAGGGCTGGTGGCACCTGCCGTCCCCCAGTCATTCATCCTCTCCGTGTCGCCGGCTGGAGCGGCCCCGTTTTTCGTCCTCTCCCGTCAGGCTGGCCGATGGAGGCGCCTCTGGGTCTCTCAGACGGGCGCCCGAGCGACGGCCGCCAAAGGGGAGGAGCAGGGGCTGGGGGCTCCCCTCTAGCCGCGGCCGGGGAGCTCCGGGGAGGCCGGTAAGCGTCCGGCTGCGCTTTCGCACCACCCACCCCCTCCTGCTGCGTGCTTTGTCCGCAGAGCCCAGCCGCTGCCCTTAATGGTCCTCGGGCTCCGCACCTGGAGAGTGTTTTGTTGTGGTGTCTGTGTTATGACTACCGGCTGGCTGGGAGTTTGGGGAGAAGATGGGTGTGCTTGTCAAGCGCTACTCTGTTGCCTTCAGTATGAAAAACAAACGGTGGTTGATCCGCACGCAGATGCGTACGGGGTTGCTGCATTAATTGGCATGGTTGCAGTGCAGAAAAGATCAAAATATAAGAAGTAGCTACATTATCTTGCAGTTCTTAAGATAAGTGGTATCTTAATTCTCTGATTTTATGTAGACCCTTCATGTTTCTAATGTGTTGTTACAGCCTCAGCAGAATTTCACCATAGAGGGCTGGGGTTTGGTTTTCTTCTTCATCAGTTTGTCCGGCGTTGGATTTCGAGGGGCTTTTGTTCTTGTTGTTCTTCCCATTTCTAATGTATTTGTACTTCTTTATTGTTTGTGTGCTGGAGGAGGAAAATGAATGTATTCAGGCAGTCGTTACGGTTTATTAAAGTACATTAAGACATGGTTTCCGTATGTTACATGATCTTATCTGAAGTGCTTGTTTAAGAAACATTTTGGAGACATAGCTAACTAGCCCTTCAGTCTTAAAAACAAAACAAAAAACCCAAACAAAACAAAAAAACACCAAAACACACCACAAAACAGACAAAAAGCCCCAAACCCACAAAAGCCAAGACCTAAAACAACCTGTTCAGAAAGAAGCTAATATACACTTCGGGGAAAAAAGAGTGCTTTAAATTTTATTGTGAAGTACATGCATAGAAAATATGAAGGTACTGATTTGGTGTTACAGTCTTCTGTTTTATTTTTCCATCCCACAAGAATCTCTTCAGTATGAGCTTATAGCAGTTGTGCTTTTGTGTTGGAGGTGTGTGTGGTTTGTTTTCTGTTTTTCCTTTAAGCATCTTCAGCTTTCTGTTAATCACTGTAGATTGTGTGAGGTTTCTGTATATGTTCAAGTTTCCTTTCGAGAGACTCCTGAAGAAACAGATGACAAAAGTAATAAGTCTTCAAGGTAGTGTGTTTGTTTGCCACAGCCATCCTTGGGGGTGAGCAAAATTTGATGCCTGGGAGAAATATGGCAAGTGAAATAAGACTTGCAAAGATGACATAGGCTGCACATGGTTTTTATACAACTTTGTATACATGTACCTTATCCTAAAAGCCTTGTGACAAGGTGTGGGCAATTACAGTCTGCGGAAGTTATCTGCAGGTTTTATAATCTTGTTAGGTAGTGCTCATTCCTCTGAGCCAGAGACTATACAATACAATTGAAAGAGTTACAGCAGTGTAATTGGACCCCAAATTCGACTGACTTTCTGTGGCAC
Source organism: Melopsittacus undulatus (assembly GCF_012275295.1). Classification (NCBI taxonomy): domain Eukaryota; kingdom Metazoa; phylum Chordata; class Aves; order Psittaciformes; family Psittaculidae; genus Melopsittacus; species Melopsittacus undulatus. The sequence goes on along the minus strand of NC_047528.1, from coordinate 59,038,706 downwards.
AGCTGTACTTTTTGCCTTTCACCAGTTAATAGGGGATTGCCAGCACTGAAACAATAGCTGCGCTTAGTGGACATTTGCATAAGACGTTTGTATGTCTTTTGTTCCTCTTCATCTCTTCCAGCCCTCTCCCCCAATTCAGGTTCATCAAAACTTCAATTGGAGAGTTCTGTTTCCCAGAGTATTAGAGTTTTAAAACATTGGTTTTGGAAATGTTCGGTAGCAGCTACTGAACATAGTTTTACAGCTTGCAACTAATAAATAAAATACCAATAGAGTCAATTAAAAGCAATAGATACTATAGCCAGCTATTTCTGGATGTTTATCCGGAGTTTTAATGACAGCATGGACTTCCTTTTAGACATAAGTAGCAAGTCCATATTAACATGTGTTGAGTATCTGTGGCAGTGTTTGCATTTTCAGGACATTCCCTGACTGCAGAGAAGTGCTCATATCTTGAGATGTCAATTAATTCTCATTAGAGTTACCATATTCCAATTAGAGTTAATTATATAGTGCCCTAAATTACCCTGGCATCCTGTAGATTTCTGAGAACATGGGTCAGAATATAAAATTGTTAGCAATCTAAAAATCTGCTAGAGATATAGGAAATGAAGGGCTTGTATAAAAATCAAGGTTGCTGTTAATTCACTGTGTCTTGCATTAATTTAACCTCATTTCAACCACTTGAATGTGTATTTTAATTCTCTCAGACAGCATCTATTTGCTCTTACTCTTCTCCTACCTTTTATTTTTGCCATTTGACTGTTTACATTGTAGGAAACAAAATAGGAGTAAGTACATTCTGTTTCTTTTGGAACAAAAGTAATAACAGATAAAAGTGCCTGTCTCTTCCTTGGTGTTTTGCCAGCATTATGGCCTGTGTGGAGGTCTGTCTTTCTTCTTCATTAAGTAAGTTTAACGTCTGCTTGAGGTATAACAAAACACTGGAAAATGTCTGCTAAAAGGCTAATGAAAGCAGACTTCTGTGTCGTAATCTCGAGCATAGTCAATCATGTGCAGTATTGTTCTTTTTATGTTGACTTTTCCCATCTGCAGCAATTTACCTTGCTCTTCCACAATGTTGGAAGAAGCAGGTTTTTATGACAGCTGTGATACGGAAGACCCATACTTAAGCTTTTAATGGGAGGAAACATTATATTCACTGTTAAAACCCTGTAAGAGATTATGAAAAAAATAAAGCACACAAGAGAAAACAATTTAAACATGAAGTTGTGTAGATAATAATGATGTGCAACCATGTTACAAAGTGGATTTAAGCATTTTTGTTGCAAGGTGCCCCTGGTGAACCAGTTCCAGTGTGTTTCCCTTCTCAGTTGATGGGCTATAATGCTTGTCTGATTATGGAAATTCTTTCAGCCTGGTTTCTGTGCAGGAAATAATAATATTTTCTGAAGTTGTAATGCTTGTCTAAAAGTGTTTTCAGATTAATTCTGTTAGAAGTCCATTGTTTTAAAACTGGCTGAAATTTATTTTTGTTTACAGTTATACTAGAGGAACCTTTTGGTGTAGCTGGGGTTATTTTCCATCACATTGCTTATTAATAATTACAGTGTTACAATTATTAAGGGTTAGCAGCCGTGTTAGGGGTGCTAGCATGTGAACACGGAGGAAAGTCTAAGGTTAGCAAACACAAAAGGTATTTGGGTAGTCTAGCATTAGAATTACAAATTTGTTTACACAAGTTTTGATGTAAAAAGATATTTTTTTTTTTTCAATATAAGTGCTTGTTTGCTTTTGAGAAGGTACTTTGTCATTGGTAATGCTGAGGTTTATGGAGCTAGATTCATCAATACTGCAGTATATCAGTTACGCTCACCCTTACATGTTTACTTCATGTAATTAGGGCGTTAGTGGTACATCTGTGTCTAGTCCATTGCAATCCAGAAAAGTACTTCTGTGTATCCTAAAGGGTGGGTTCATCTGTGTTTGTTTGACATATAAGGGGGGAGAAAGCAGTTGAAGTTCACAATATGTTTGCAAAACTAATACAAAATACTTCACTACAGTGGCTGGTAGTTTTGTATATGCAGTTCATGAAGATCAGGAATTTACAGGTTTAAAAAAGAGACTGACATACAGTAGTAGAGAAGAACATTAGAATCTTGGTGTTTGTCTCTGAACCAAACTACCAGCTTGCCAGATGATTCTGGTGCCTTTTTTTTTTTTCCTTCTGTATGAACAGACCGTGGTGTAGCTAACAAACATTTTCTTTATCTGTGAGAGACTGACCCTTGGATTTTTATGTGAACCAGTGCCCCAAGTTGGTGTGAAGGTTTTTTTGTTTTGCTGTCCCGTGTGTGCAGTGGTGTTTGTTATCTAACCACAATAAATAGAAGCCTAGACTAAACTGTTTATTTTAGCATAGTGCATTCCTTTTCCTATCAACAAGAAGACAGTGTTACTGTGTGACAGGAAGGGAGCCTTTTTTTTTATGTGTGCATGTGGTGGATTTTTTTGGTGTGTGGTTTTTTTTTGTTTTGTTTGTGGATTTTTTTGGGTTTTTTTGTTTTTTGTGTGGTGGGTTTTCTTTTTTTTTTTTTTTGGAAGTTGAGGTCATCATGGCTGTGGCTTGCTTAGCTTCTACAGATGTGGTGTTATGAACATCTAAAAATAGAAGCTGTATATCTGACACTTCTTGTTAGTGTGACAAGAAAATGAAAAAATATAGTCTGATAAAATAGTGCAGCTTTTTAAAATAAAGTTTCTCTTTTTTTGATATTGCCACAGACATGCAGCCTAGTGATGTATTTATTTATAACAGCATTTCAGCCATAGTAATAAGAAATATAATTTAGTCCTTTTATAGTGTTGTCATATTAGTTATTATAATGTTAACAGGTTTAGTTGTCTTTAGTAATCTGCTTCTGTCACTTTAGTGAAACATTAAAGAAATATAAAACATTTCTGTTTTTCTGATTTACCTTCCTCTAAACTCTCCTGAGAGTAGTCTTTGTCTCTCCTAACAACACTTGTTTTGTCAAACATTATCTAATAATGTCTGGTTAGTATGGTGTCTGCAGCTTTGCTGGATCAAATTTCTTGAGTTTTTGTGCTTTGTTTGGGTTTTTTCACTGGTGGTTTTTTTTCCTCCCTTCCTTAACAGTAGTGAACCAAATAGCTCTGTAGTCAGATCTCAGGTATTTATGCCCTCTTTCCCCCCATCCTGAAAATAAATGTTGGTATTCAGTTTTGATAGTGAAAATTATGTGTATCTTTGCTATGGCCTAAGGCCAAAGTAGGGAGCAATAAAAAGGAGGAAGGGGAAAATTCTAATGCTCATATTCTCTTGGTTTGCATCCCTGTAGTCTCAATAGTCTGGTTATCTTTTCTAGGATTTACATATTTATTTATCACGTGCTGATTGTCATAGCACATCTGTGTAACATTTTTGGTTTTATTCCCTCGTGTCTTTAAAGCTGGAGTGCCTAATGCAGTTAGTAAGAGCTGGAGCTTCTGTAAATGCCAGTACAACACGTTTTGCTCAAACACCAGCCCACATTGCTGCTTTTGGAGGACATCCACAGTGTCTGAATTGGTTGATTCAAGTGGGGGCCAACATAAACAAACAGGTATGGATTCACGTTTATTTCACGTGTGCATAAAATTTTGGAAGGAGTGTCTCAGTCCCATTTTCCTGTGTGTATGATCCTTACATTCACATACAGATACATTATTTTTAATATCAGCTAAAGTCAAATGACTTAATTATCATTTACAGACTTTTATAATTTCAGTAGAGATAGGATTAATGAATGTCCTTTAAGCCACTGAAGGTTTGGAGAACATTTGGTTTAGGAGCTGAAATCATACTGTTGCTTGAACAGCATGGTATGATGCTCTGGTGTTGGCAGCATCAGTAAATACTCTGATAATGCCTCTTTAAGGGAAAGAAAAAACGTCTAGTGAGGAGCATATTATTAAATATGTTAAGAGTTAAAAAATTCACCATTACCTACAGAGCCATGAGACCTTTGTGGGGCTTCATGATATAATCATACATCTAACTAGTAAGATATGCCATGGTTTATTTTAAGGTGCATCCGGTTTCAAACTGTTTTCCTTTTTAGATTATTTCTGAAACTTGTCTAGTAACTTCCTGCAGATAGGTCAGAAACATGTACTTTACTAACAAAGAATGAATTGGGGATTTATTTTTTTTTTTTCAATTCTGTTACTTTTACAGTTAAGTATGCATAGTGATGTATTTGGTGGAGGACAGTGTATTAATATAGCAAAATTCCTGTAAAGAACTGTACTCTAGTGCAGTAACAAAATCAAGTGCTTGAAGCTATTATGCTTTTGGAGATAATTTTTGCAGCACTGAATAAATCTATGTATGCTGGGCATGCATAATGTGTGCCTTTCTAACAGTATGCAAAATTATTTATAGTATTCTATGAGAGTAATTAATACTACAGCATATGCATTTACTAAAAGCTGTAGTATAGCACAGCATCTGTAAAATGCCTGGTCTGTTAAATCTCACATATTTTTTTAATATCTAATGGCCAGACTGTGTATTATATGCAGTAGAATTACACTAAGTCTGCTGAAGGACTTGAACATTTGTATTTCTAGAGTTTGGTTCTTTTTGTTTTTTTAAGCTATGCAAAAATAAGAAATGGGGAAGTTTGTGTTGAGTTTTCAGAAAAGAAGGCTGGTGCATTGAGAACAGCTGTGAGACACCAGGAGAATTGTAGAAACAATGAAGTGACTGGATGCAGAGGCTATAGATGGCATCTTCTCCTTGATACCTGACAAAAGTAACTTATTCAATAAGTTATTGCTGCATAGTGGTAGAATCTTCAGAAGAGAAAATAGAAGAACTATAAATGCATCTGGAGACCAGGTAAGAATGTAAAGAAACGGTGATTAGAGAGGAAACATGGCATGCACAGAATAAAGGTATACAAATATCTGCTAAATGAGAAGAGAAGAATGAATGAAAATGAATGAATGAGAAGAATGAAAGTTTCCAACTATGAGGATAAAGAGAAGAACTGACCAGTGAGGTTGAAATGGAGTTGAAGAACAAGCTGACTGTCCTGGAACATGTTGGGGGAAAAGAATCACATCTAGTGAGTGAGGTTATAGCAAAGAAGAAAGTAGCAACTAGCCCCCAAAGAAGAGAAGAGTGCAGAGAGATCTCTCCATGGGCTGAGGGCACCATGCAGATGACTGTAAAGGAAAACAGAAGGCAGTATAATATGCAATTAAAAATAGGTAGGAGACTGGTTCCAGCTAAAAGAAGCCACCAAGACTAGTCAGTGACTCAGGAATCTAGAAATTGATGGCCTGTCACCCGACCAAATCCTGTTAATAGGTCTGTGGTCCTCCACAGGAGGAAGAGTACTGAGGTTCTCAAATTTTCAAAAGATAGTGGTGATGGTATCCTATAGACTTCTAAGGGCAGATTTAGGTATTGACAGGCAAAGTACACTAATGTAGATGGTATTGCAAGCTGACTGTGTGGAAGTGTTGAATGTTGTTAATAGGCTCAAGTTTCACTTGAGTATGATAGCTTATTTTGCCTGCACAAAATATTAATTGAACGTAGAAGAAGAGGTATTCTAGATTTAGTTTGAAGATAGCTCTGGTTAATTAAAATAGTAGTAGAAATAAAAAAGTCTAAATTCTTAGTTAGGATGCAGCTGGTCAATCATACTGGTTTCACGTGAATGAGCACTGAAAGCTAGGCAAACTTAGATACATCTGGAGTATTTCTTACATGGCTATGTGAAGCATAGTGCATGCTTTGCTTTCCCTGGTTCCTTCCAGCTGTTTATTGAATTGCAGTCAAATTCTTCTATTCTTGTTTCATTTGAAGTCCTTAATAAATGATCTTGGTTCCTTATTTAACTTCCAAGTACTGTCAGGTGATAATCTAGGGCTTCCACCCACACTTTTGAGCTTCCAGAGCACTATTTCCTGATGTGTATTTTGTTTGTTCCTTCCAGCTCGCTGACTGATGCTGTACTTCAGACAGACATAGTCACTGGCTAATGCTTGTGTGAGGACAAGTGTTCCATGGACACTGGATACAAAACACATGCTGAGAAATCTGGGAATACTTGATAATTAAAGTAGTAAAACTTTTCTTCCACACTGACTCCTGTTCATTGGCTACAGACTAACCCATCACCTCTGGGAAAAGAGAAGGATAGCTTCTGAAAAGGAATCCACTCAAGTCTCTCAGTCTTTATGTAAACCTCCGGTACTCAGTAGAATTTGCATGCACGCTTTCTCATATGTGCCCTGAGGTACTGTATTGTAGCACATGCTGCCTGCCCTGAAGTTTAGGAAAACATGGAAATGTGTATCTCAGTGCTGGTGAAAGCTGCCTGAGACATTTCTCTTGCAGCAGCCATAAAGGACTTAGGCTGAAAGCTTCTTGTCCCACCTGTACCTTTCTTCCCAAATAAATTCTCTGATTATATCTGTGATGTCCAGCCCTCTTATATTACTTTATGTGCTGGCTAGAACCCATTTATCTCTTATGATCAGTTGGGCAGTTCTCTCACCTCCAGGATCACTGTAAAAATGCAAAGGAGAAAGCTGAAGTGCCAAGCAGCAATCTGTCTGTTCTACCCAGCAGTCCTACTATATATTTTTTTTAATTTAGTGGGCAGTGCCTGCCAATAGTTTTTGACTCAAGGCCTGCATTTGGCTATCTGCCTGCTCTAGTTCACTGTAACAGTGCAAAGCAATTATACTGCTACTTTTACTTTCCATGAGGTTATTTATTTTTTTTTTGTTTTACCCTTGTCACAGATTGATTTTTGTGCTGTTGTGCATATTAACAGTAAATACTCATGAGTGCTTTTTGGTTAAAAAGCCTGTTACTTCATTTAAATATATTTTCCCTCTAGCTTCAGCCTGTTAAAACATTTCTATTGTATGTTGCCTGTGTTGATTTGCCCCTTTCCCCCCATTCTGTTTTGTGTGGCTTGACTTAAAGATGGGATAAGAAATACTGCATCCTTACAAGTGATGCTAATATACTTTACATCCAGCCAGTTACCATCTTGTGCCAATGATGGCAGATGGATTTAGGAGGGTTAGATTACCTATGCTAGCAAGAGCTGTAAACATACTGGTATCCTTGATGAGGAGGAAGAAGACACTCGTTCTTTGGTATGTTATGGTTCTGTATTTTAAAAAGTTTGGACTAAATCCAGGTAAAAATATTCCATCAATTCTCATCTGTACTCAAAATTCAGAAGGAGAAAGCATAATGAATTCAAAGCATTCATTTATAGCAAAGAATAACAAAAAATACTTTGTATTCTCCAACATGTACTTGGCTTCAGAAAGGGTGGGTGCTGGATCTGATAAATCTAAACAGTTTTTGGAAATATGATCTGTGGATAGAACTTACAATTCAGTTGATTGACATAAGGAATAGAATTAATTTGTATTTCTTGTCAGTTAAAATAGTGCTTCTGTGTCTTAGATACCTGTGCTAGAAGTATTCTGAAGTGCTTGCATAGTGTTGTGGTTTAACAGCAGTAGACACCTAAGCACCACACAGCCACTTGCTCATTTCCCCTCCCCACAGTGGGTTGAGGGGGAGAATCAGAAGGGAAAAGTGAGGAAAACCCCCGGGTTGAGATGAAGACATGTTAATAGGTAAAAAAGGAAACAAAATCAAGAAAATAAAGTTGTTACTAAAAACCATAACAAACAAAAAACTAAAGCCCCTGCACCATAACCAGACAATCCCACAATTGCTCATCAGTAGCTGACTGATGCATGGTCTGTCCGTGAGCAATGATGGCCCTGGAAAGATGCCCCAGCTGTTCTTAGTGAGCATTGAGACACACACTGTGTGGGATATTCTTCTAGTCAGTTTGGGTCAGGAGATGCAGCTGTGTCACCTCCCAGCCCACTCCTAGCTGGAACATTCGTGTGTTATCAGCATTATTTTGGTTATGAATCCAAAGCATAGCACCATGCCAGCTACTGTGAAGAAAATTAACTGTCCCAGCCAAAAACCAGTACACATACTTGAAAGGTTTTAGTGTAAATGTGCGTGGGGCTTTTTGTTTTAAAAAGAAACATTTATGGGTAAGTAGCATATATACAAAAAGGGTGTAAAGATATCAGTGAAATCAACTGCATCATATCTAGTGGTTTGGAATTTTAAAGACAATGGAAAATATGCACCAAATTCAACTGGAAGATCCCAATGTCAACAGAGATGTGGATCCCAAAAATACAGAAAGGGGAAAATGGAATAAAAAAACGGCTTTACTGAGTTTGAGATACAACCATATCTAAAAGAGGTCTGGGAATAACAAGAGAGTTTGAGGAAAAATACTTGATCAGGAGGGGAAATGTCTTGAAGTTAAGCAGCATAGTGAGGAAATGTGAGCTGATTAATCAATCACATAGAGTTACTGATTTATCCAAAAAAGCAAAGACTCTCAGCACATAAATGAAAATAGAATCAGGAAGGTAGCTCAGTAAAATGAAATAACAGTGAAAGGTAATCTAGTCATGACCCTAAGTGAGAGAAGACTGCCTTTGTCTTCACAAAAGGATAGTTACGCTCCTCTAAGGGCAAGGAGGAAGGTGTTTGGCAGTGGCATTGAGTTTCAAAAAACAAATATGTCTGTGATGTCTCATGACTCTTACTGTCATATCTCCAGGAGCACCATGCACAAAATACTTGGATCTGCACAGAAGCAAACTTGTGTTACCTTGAATGATAAACTAATAAGGCTTAATTGGCCTTTCTGCTCATTTATTTACAACATGACTTTTGGATTAAGAGACAAGTTTGGGATATTGGTGCAGTGTTAAGTCAGAAGGGTGAATGGGATCTTGAAAAGTTCTGCTCTAGATATGAGAGGCCAGTACAAGTTATTGATGTTTCAGTTCCTGGAATGTCGCTACGGAAGGGATTATAGCAAACTGAACCACATATGGAACTGTGGACAATTACAATAATTATGAGGTATGTAAAAGATAATTAGGAATTTGTAGAGCCCCTCAAAGTGACTTGTATTTTTTCCACGTAGCTGAAGAAGAGATAGGGAAGAGGTGTCTTATGCATGAAAATGTGCAAACAATCTAGAGCCTGAACAGCTCTCAGAAGCTTCTTGGAAAAGCCTCTGTTAAATTGCTTTTTTTCTGTTTGGTGCCATCAGTTCCAGTTGTTGAATCAAACCAGAATTGTTCTGAGGCTCATAGAGTACTTCATTTTTCCCTGTATGTGTAATTTTGAATGTATTGAAAAATAAGTAAACTTTAAAGCCATTTTTCAGTGGGACATGTTTTTTTTTCCGTTCAGTCTACCTCATAGCTCAAAGAGGATGTTTTCCTTATAAAGCTAGGAGACTATTTCATAAACTTTCAGTGCAGATAGATTGGGTCCTACAGGAGAACTTCAAGAGAAGATTAACTGATGACTGAAACTTAGGTGCTGTAATTAAAACCAAAGCTATAAAAATCTGAATTTGAATATTTGACATTCTCAAAGTGTTACCTGAATTCCTTAGCTTTAGAGGAGAAACACATGCTTTTCTGGGCCAGTGATTGAAAGAAGCCTTTCTGAAGACATGTTCTCTTCTGACATACTAACTTTTTCTGGCTGTGGGTGACAGGATTGTTAGCTGCTACAAGCTTAGTGTATTCTTGTAATGCAAAGGTCTTTTCTCACTCTTCTAGCATTTCCTCACAGCAATGCTTCATAATTCAGCTCTCTAGATTTTATTGTAGGCAACATGCTAGGTTTATGGGGCTAGTAGAGATTTCTGTCATCTTTGTCATACTGCATGGCTAGTTGAGCTAACTTTCCCTGTTCCCCTGAGCATTCAATTGAATGATTTATTACCTCTCAAGTTAGGGTTGGGGTTGTAAATACTAATGCTGAACAAAAGAGGCAAGTCACTTCTTTTCTGTGCTCTTAACAAAAGGTGTGGAACCATAGCAAAATGATGAATCGAAGACAACTTCCATTATGGGAGAATATGAAGAAAATTTTCCTGGATAAATTTGTGCCAAATTAATTTTCGTATGTGATAGTTAATAATATGTCCTCTGTTAAATGTCTCTGTCTTCCTGTAACTTCAGAATAAGTTACAAGTAGGAAAAATTACATAAATGTCATTGGAAAACAAGTCTTCTATTCATCAGCTACAGAAAGCCATTTTGGGAGAGGGGTTCTGTGGTTCTTTTCTAATCACTAAGGACTTCATGGAGTTTTCTGCACTTCTCCGTCACCAAACTTCCTTGTCAGCCTCAGCAATCTTCCTTAGTTTATAAGCAGATAAACTTTTGTCTGGTACCACTGCTGTTCCTTTCTGGGGTGCTAGGTGGTTCACTTTTTGGCTGAATATATGTCTTAAGCACTTTTATACTGGCTTCACCATCAGTGAATTTGTAACTTGTTACAAAAATATTTTGCCATAAAATAAAATTGGCACATAGAAAATTGAGAGTATATAACACATAATCCAAAATTCATTTTCAAGTTATATTTGCATGGTCTAAAAGATGTGATTTAATTTCTCAGAAGCTTGGCAGACAGTTTTAAGACACTTGTTACCTTCTATATCAAAATACTAGTATGATCATATTCTAAATATATTCACATTTCAAATTGAGCTAAAGTGTAACTGGTACTGTAGTATTAGATGGTGAGCACTGTTGTGTATGAAGACTGGTGAGTCAGTAAAGGTGGTGTGTTACTTCAGTAGCTAGTGTTGATATTTTAATAAAAGGAACACGGAAGCAAGAACAAGTCACGTGACAGTTGTAACATGGTTAACATTGGTGGAGCAGATGAGTGAAGTCTGTCAAAAATCAGAGAAAGAAAGAGGATGAGGAAGGAAGGGGAAAAAAAAAACTCTTGCTATCTATTGGAACTGTTGAGGACTGTGATAATTGCCTAATAAATCAGTAACTGAACATTTGCTTGCTACTTCAAGGCTCTATTTCATTACAAATTCTTAATAGCTGATGACCTCATAGCAGCCTTCCAGTATCTGAAGGGAGCCTATAAGGATGCTGGGGAGGGAGTATTCATTAGGGACTGTAGTGATAGGACAAGGGGTAATGGGTTCAAACTTAAACAGGGGAAGTTTAGATTGGATATAAGGAAGAAATTCTTTCCTGTTAGGGTGGTGAGACACTGGAATGGGTTGCCCAGGGAGGTTGTGAATGCTCCATCCCTGGCAGTATTCAAGGTCAGGTTGGACAGAGCTTTGGGTGACATGGTTTAGTGTGAGGTGTCCCTGCCCACTGCAGGGGGGTTGGAACTAGATGATCCTAAGGCCCTTTCCAACCCTAATTATTCTATGATTCTATGATTAATTGCAAGTACTGAATTTTGTCTGCAGCCTGTAGATGATGATGCATGGAACTGTCCTGCTGCTTTCCAGTTGTGTTTATAAAATTGCTATAGATTCTCTCAGTTACCTGTGAAGATAGCTTGTAGGGAGGACTTGCCTGAAAAGTAATACACTACTTCCAGTATATTTGCACTTAATATGAACAGATGAAGTGATTGTGTTTGCCAGTTAACAGTAATGGACTGTAAATGAATAAAGATAGAAAAGTATATAGGACATGAGTCAGTGTGTATGTCTCAGGAGATTATCTGGCCTGTCCTGTGAACTCTGGGCTTATTTCTATTACAGTAGAGTTAGATGTGTACTCCTCACCTGGTGAGTATTTATGGTGCAATATGGTACTGCATGTGTCAGTGAGATCTGAAAGCAGTATAGACCCACAAACTTGGCTATGCTGCTTCTAAATTCAAGGCAGTTTCCTCAACCCTACGTATTGGGAAACACAAGGGCTGGGCAATAAAGGTGTTAGAATAATTTGATACAGTGGTATATGTTGTGGGGGGTTTTAACACCTTTTGCTGAATTATGACTCTGCTGATTGCCTAGTTACTGGATAACGCTTATCTTGTGAGTTAGATGCCCTTAGCATTATTTCTTGTTAAATATCTAATGTACATGACAGCATACTGCAACCTTTAAAATAATAATGTACCTGATGCATTTGCTACCTAATAAATGTTGCTTTTGTATATCTGCTTTCTTAATTAGAGTGAGTATTGTAAAAATACAAGATTTTTTTTTTTGGGAAGATTATGCTTGACAAAATGTAGTTTGTCTTTACAGGATTATGTTGGTGAAACTCCTATTCATAAAGCAGCACGGTCTGGTAGTATGGATTCCATAAGTGCCCTTGTGGCTCATGGTGCGCAAATAGAGTAAGTGAGGTATTTTTTCTTGTTGTTGATTGTTGTGTGTTTAGCTAACTAACTTAGACCAGTAAATATATATACTAATGTCAGATGGAAAAGTCAAAATAGCCAACACCTGATTAAAAGACAGCTAGACATGTTCAACTGTAATGAAGCCCAAGATGGTTTGCATGTCTAGTGATAAAAGTTTCTTTTACCTAAGTGATACCAGTGTGCTATATTAGTATTGCATTTATATCTGATATCTTAAAATATTTATCATGCTTCTGTCAGACGTCCCCAAATTGTACACCTCATGTAGCATGTAGTTATTTTTTATGACAAATTTACACCTTGCACTGGTGAATAAATACAGAAAACAATGCAAAAGCAACATTGCAGAATAGCGTCTCACACACTCTTTGCAGTTAGTTTAATACTGTTTGTTAGTGTATTGTGTATTTGCCTGTTAACTTTTTTCTTTGAAGGTTTATGTACTGCAAAAAGTTTCAGAAAATCTCACAAACTTTTGAAACTTACAGCATGGACAAAATGGATGCAGTTTTCACCTAGAAATGTTGAGTATAAGCTCTATGGCTTATAATAATGTAAATACTTTAGCAATTTGTTTTAATTAGATCTAGTCTTATTATCTTAATTGGTAACTACTTACTGTATTTTAATCTGGAATATGAAACTTTTAAGTTGTAAGTGAAATAAGAATCACGTAGTCAAATTCTTGTTTTACCCTTTGGTTTCCATCTTACTGTTTTTGTAATGCTGCCCTGATAAATCTATCATAAAATTTAACTCTACAATAGTATGATAGAGTATTTGAGTATCTTTTAAGTTAATAGTAATGAACAGATTGTTTTATATAAAGAGATTGCTTCATAGAAAGGTGACACTAAAATAACTATGCATCTGTCTCAAGTTATTGACAGGCTCATGAAATCAGTCTCAAATTTATGAATTCTGATTTTGCATTCACTTTCAGATATCTTAGGATAAACTTGGATGTAAATTTACTGTGGAATTGAGCAAACCTTAATTATCATCATCAATTAGTATGTAATCTTGCGATTTTTACAAAGTAACCAATCAAAAGGGAAATTGTGGAACTGCATAAACAATGTGAAATGAGTGAGTTAAGAGTCTGATGTAAAGAAGAGGATGTGTTACATCCAGAGGACTTTCAAAATGAGTAGCTGAGTAACTGAGGTTGGAGATGTGGCTGCAACTTTAACTTACTGAACTAAAATTTCACTTTTTAAACATCCTATTTGCAAACCATAAGCCAAACATTTCTGTAAGTCTTGGAGAGTGGTATCTGCCTTTGACCAAAACTATTTGCAGCAGAAGTAGCGTAGGTTTATAGCAGTTTTAGTGAGCAGGAAAGAATTTGAATTCTCAGTGTTCTAACTTTGAATTCCATCTGTGTTTCAGTAAGGTAGACTTGTGACAAGTTCCTTAGGTAATTAAATATCAGATCCTATCCAGGAAATGTTAAAATTAGGGATGCAAATGCAGTAGGCTGGTGGAGCAACCCACATTTAGTCAATTAGAGGATGAGGACTTGACCCTCTCACCTGAGTGAGCTAGCCATTGACTAACTGGGGTGGGGATTTTTTTCCTTAGAATCTAAGTTTCCAGGCTTAATATGTTAAATTAGGCCAAACCCGTGTATGGGATTTTGATGCTGAGTAATTTGGGGTTCTTTGGGTTTGGAAACTGGCCCCATATCTCTAATGATTATGTTGCTGAAAATATATGTGCTCTGAAACTTTTGACTCCTTTATTTTATGGCTTCAGTTAGAAGAAAAGGAGAGGGACTTCATCCATCTGTTGGAGTTCTAATTTGTATGTATATTAACCAAAATTATAATTGGCTATCCAGGACCGAAGCAAGAGTTTTATTAAATGTAGAGTTAAGCAGTAACTAGAACTAAAGTGCTGATGTGTACTGATGGTGAATATGGCCTTTTTTGGTGGGGATCTTACCCCATTTTTTATTTCTTCATACAGTTACAGTACCAAAATCTAATTATGTGAAGATATGGAGAATATCCCTTGTGACTGCAAATAGTCAAATATACTGCTTATTCCTGATATTTATAGTATGCATCAAGTATTGCACCATCCCTAGTTTTTTTATAGGAAGTAAAACAGGGATGTTACAATTTCATTATTACATGAGCACTAGTAATCAGTGTAATACTGCAATAAATGTATTTTTTATTAGTGCACGATTACTGAAATACTGCTTTCAATATGAAATAACTTGGACTAGTATAATTTCTGGTATCAGTGTTTACCGTATTTCTACTTCATTCCCTCCTTTGGTTATATTGGAAGCCAAAGAACAATAGTCCAGTAAGGATAAAAGTAAGAATTTTAGTTTGAATAAAATTGCTTCACTTGCTGTTCCAGTTTACTTTATTTCAGGCTTGTTAGTATGTTGCTTTTATGGAGTATGTTGCAGTCTCTAAATTTCATTACGATGTTGCATTGTTTTCCTAATTGATGAGAGAGAATTTGGGTCTCTATTCCTGTGTAAATTTTTAATAATATTAAAAAATAATAACTGTACCCTAGTGAAAATATTTTGATTTTTTTTGTGGTATTTACCTTCTCATTTTAGCTGAAGCATATTCTGTGCACAGTTTGTCCTACAGCCATAAAAATGGTTGCTCCACTAACTATGGTATTCATGGACCCTTGAAGAGGGGGAAGCAGGTGGTCACAATGTCCTCATATGAGTGAAAAGGTTTGCTGTGTAACTGACTTTTTAATGTGGATAGTACCTTTTAAAGTATCCATAGTAACTGCTGGATTTTCACTAAAAAGCATAATTATGCAATTTATGTGTGTTTAATTGTGTATTATTTATCATGGTGACAAACAAGTGTCCACAGTTCTTTGCAGAGGAAAAGCCTTCTTGGTGCCATGTTTTGTTTTGCTCTTTTACGCTGTTTTTTAAAATACTGGGTCTTAATATAATTACATAGTTTGCATCACAGCATATATATAAATATAAAAGTCAGCTATAAACATGGAACATGGATAAAAAATAAAACACAGATGCAGCTGTTACACTGATTTGAACCTCTTCCGTTTTACGTCCATTTGTATGCAGTTCCCTTGTGCATTGTGTACACTTATTTCTGAGTAAAAATTCTTATGCAACTGTCATTCAAACAGTTGTGTATTCCTTAGTGACTTGATTCAGAGCTAGGAGAGAAATTTCAAACACTGTATTATCCTGGGATAGAGGCGTAACTTCTGGGACAGGATGTGGCTGGATGTGCACCCATCCAATTGAACACAAGTACTTGCTTGCTTCAGAATTTAGTTGATCAAGGTGCTTGAATCGTAGGATAGGAAGGCTTTTAATTTTCCTGCCAGAAATCATAAGGATTGGGGGAAAATTGGTTTGTATAATGTGATGGGGTGCTACAAGACATCATAGAGATACTTTCCTTTCTAGTTTCTTTCACTCTGGTCTCTAGGGCTGACATGCAGGGATAAACGTATCAGTACATCTGTTTCTACCAGATGACAGATTCATATCATGATGTTGATCTAGTTTAGGCACATACTTCAGCCACTTCCTCATTAAAGCTGTCTTGCATTCATTTGAATGTGTAAATTAACTCTTCTGTGATGCCAGAAATGTCCTATCTCTGGTATTCAGTTTTTCAACAAAAATTGCATTCTATTCTCTGACAGTGGCTTAATTTTAATTAATTCTCCTTTACAAAGTCATGTGTCACGATCTGCGTTGTGTTATAAAAAAAAAAAAGAAAAACGTGCTTTTTTTTTTTCTTCAGAACTGCCTCCATCCTCCCTAACAGAAATCTGTTCAGTGTAAATTTTTTAGTGCTGCTGGATTAGCCCTTTGTGAAATCCTTGCACTATGTTTCTGTTTGAAGTCTCTTTCATATTTTAATCATGACCCTTCCTGTGATATCTGAACTTTTGTTCTTCTCATTTGTACTCTTAACACTTCTTGACTTTCTCAAATCCAGTCACCTTTAATGAAGAGATAGAAGAAGAGTAATACGTAGATTTCATGAACATAATGCAGAAATTGGCCATTCCTTTGTGATATAAACTCTCAGTTCGTTTTCAGTTTGGAGGGGCCTGTTTTCTTGGCCCCTCAGTTCCATGGCCTGTTTCCTTGAAGGGTCTCAGCATTCAGAGATCTCTCTTGTTAGTTTCTAGATTTCTTCTGGCTTTCTTAAAATCTTAGCAGATACTTGAAGGTTTTTAACATCTATGTGGTTTTCTTCACTCTTAAGTATTGATCTGCTGTCCATTTCTGATGTTTGCATACTTGGGAAGTGCTATTACAATGTCATCCTTTCCCTTTAGAAGCTGTACTGCTGCTGTATAGATAAAAGTGTAGAAAAAACATCTTACTTTCTTAGGGTGATTAGCCTCATTTTAGGGTTATTAGCCTCATCTTGAGAGTTCAGGTTCTTGTAATTTGTCTAGGAATAGGATTTAGGTGCTTTTTCAACAGTGCTTTTAATCTGTTAATTGGTATTTTAATACTGATAATATGTTACTTTTCAAACTCTGCCATTTCATGCATGCTTCTTTCTGCAAACCTGATTGCTTGTTCTGCAGATAGTAGTTAAACTGCTGGATTAATTACTGTTGTTGCATTATTAAACAGTGCAGTATAGTTGAGGGAGAATGTGGCTGTTCCTGTTTAACTGTATTTAACAAGCATTTTAAGGGCTGCCACTGTAGTATTCTTCTAGTGACAATTCTGCAGTATGGAGGCTATACATATTGGAATTCATTCTTCCTTTCCTGCCTTACATAAACTCTTCTGGAAAGGAAAAGTCAAAGTGGTTTGTACATTTCTGTGGTGAAGCTCTTAATTCTTCTGCAAAATAATTACAAGTAAAGCTTGCTGATTTCTTCCCTGTTTGGTTTCACGCTTGATTGTCTTCACTGTAGAAGAATTTAAAGTGTAGGAGGTTGTGATTGTGAAGTAAGGCAGTAATTTGGGTTTAGTCTCAGAGAAAGATTTGGAAATACTGAAGCAGAACATAGATGCATGCATTTCTGATAAATAAAAAAAGTGGAAGAAAAGGGCTCAGTCTTACAGTTGACCTGTATGAAAATAGGTAGTTTTCACAGTTACAGCTGTTCTAAATAATTGCAGGAAGCTGAGGCAAACTCCTATCACTAAGTTCCTGATCAGTTTGAGAGTCAATTATTCTTAGTGGGAGTGGAGTAATATCAGTAGTTACCAACATCAATTCAGAAATAGAAGAATATGAGAGATTGTATTTTTTTATTAAGATAGTTAAATCCTTCATTAAAGCAATAATATTTTATGACCTTTCTGGAGCATAAAGGAAGTTCACAGGATATGGATCAGCTTGATAGGGGAGCTTATTCATTAGTGCTGAGCTTTTGTGATTTTTAGCTCTGGTTTCTCAGCTTTTCTTCAGCCCAAAAGAGCTAGGATAAAGAACACTGAAGTGTTACTAAGACTTTTATGTGAGGAAAGCTGAGATTTCTGACAATAATGTATTTTTTTGTTGTGGGTGGTCTGCCTCCAGAAGTGATACTGTGCTCATGGCCACTGTGCAGCTTCCCTTCAGATAGGTTATTTTTTTTTCTGCAAGGTAAGCTATTACTGACATAGAAAACCTGGGTGTGGTTAAGTCAGGTGGAGAAACCAAAGTGTTACAAAGTGGAACATGGCCAGAGCACAAGTTAGATACAGTGGAAGAAACAAGGATGCAGTATATTCCCAAATAAATTGGTCTGATTAGTTCTGCTTGTTACTTCAGTTGTCACTGGTGATGATCTGCACACAGGTTCTGTGCTTGATTTGCTGGTACTTTTGGTTGGATATGTGATGGGAGAATTGTTAATTGTAGCACATTAGTGCTAACTTCTGCTGTATTGATTTGGATTTTGTTTGCTATTCTAGTTTGTGTCTTTTCAGTAGAGTTGATCATAGTTCAGCTAGTACTTTTGAACCTGGACAAAGACCAGTAGGTAGTTGTGGCATGGCCCAGAACTTGTTGAGGTTAGTCAGAAAAAATATTCTAATGTGTCATGTGCTGCAGATTACAAGATGTATCCCATTGCATGGAGGCTTAACAAAACCTGAAGGAGCTTTGGCAACTAGAAATTAGGGGAAATGTTGCTCTTCTGTTTCAGCTTCTGTTTCCTTCTTCCGATGTTGCTTGTTGCTTAAACATGGTAGATAAACTTTCTTTCAAGTGGAAGAAAAATCTAAGTTGAAAAAACTCTTGCAAAATTAAAGTGGTTTTATGCACTTCAGTAGTTTCTTAATCCAAAAGATCATCTGTCTTACTGAATAAGAACATCAAGTTAGTTCTGTCACAGAATTAAATTTTTTTAGTTTGATGGTCTCCCTCTCCATACCTATTACAGGAAAATAATGAATCCATCTAATACATTTAGTTCTGTAATTCTTGATTTTTTTTCCCTTTTGACACAAAAATACTTTAAAATTAATTTCATTCTTAAGCTCTTACTGTCCATGCTCTTGAACTTTCTTCCATGTTTGGCACATTTGAGAGAAGATTGCTTTCTTTTTCTGATTCTAGGCTATAACTGGTTTTCATTTGGTATGCTGAAGAGATATAGCATTTTATTTGCTACTAGAAGCATCTTAGCAGAATATAAATTGCAAGGTTGTTTATCTTTCCAAGTCAGAGTTTGCACTGAACCTTCCCTTAATAGTATTCCATAATGCTTTTCTCATTGTAAGCAACTTTATCTGCAGTTCCTGGTCTGTTTCTAGAAACATGACAGCAGCAGCAATGATAGTTCTCATTTTCATAAGGTTGGCTAGCTAAGTAACTCTTACATTCTCTTTGGATTTAAAGTGGCTGCAGTGCTAAAATGGTGCTTATTTGGAATTCATTTTTGCTATTGATCTAGGAAATAGTTATTTTCATTTTAATAGGTGAGGTCTTTTCTGTTTTGCTGTATTGCAATCAAACTGTTGTTTCCATAATCTTTGATACCTTTCTTTTGTGAGTTGTGCTTAGGAATCACTTGTTACATAATTGGATATGAATTTAAAAATGCTGTTGATTGTTGATGCCAGGCAAAGTCAGATAGGCCTATATTGTTCAGGCAAAAATTTATTTGAAACTGTGGATCAATTTTACAAGAGATACTTCAAAGTGAAATATTCTGTTTGAAGTCTTTCTTAAAGCATATAAATTGGAATACAGATAGAGCAATAAATCACCACCTGATGGTGATGCTTGTAGTAATGCCAGTGTTGCCTGCCATGGTTAATGAATTCTTTCTTCTGCCAGCATTTACTCAGTTCCAACTTGAAGTAACTAGGAGCTAATTAGAGCTGCATAATTTGTAGTGTACCTGTTTTTACATATGAAAAAAATGGCTTCATAAAGGAAAGCTTCATACTTCCCAGTACAGACACCTTGTTAAGATTTTGGGAGATGTTTGTCATAACTCTACCACTGTTTTTAAAAGTCTAAAATAATTTCAGTTGCCACGTTTGGTTGTGAAATAAAAACTTGGCACCAACTTGTGCTTTTGTAGATGCCTAGTATGTAATCCTAGCATGAATTTTTATAGCTTCCCAGCAGTGACACACATCTGTTTAGTTAAGAGTATCTTTCTCTTGGTATCTGAAAAAAAAAAAAGTTTGAAATTATCTTACAACTATTGTATTTGGACACCAAAGGGTTAAAACACTTTAGTATTTTAAAATCATTTTGCTTTTAAACATTTTAGACTAGTATACTGATGTTTATATAGGAAACGTTTTTTTTTCTCACTGTGGGTGATTTAGTGTTCTGATCTTTTTTTCTCTTTCTTCTTTTGTTTTGTTTTAATCCTTGTATTTGCTAATTTTTTGTATAGGAATAGTTACTAATTCTTTTGAGATACAGCCTACTAAATTTAAAGTAATTGAAGCCATGAGTTGACCAGTAATTTTAATCCATTCTATATAAATTTCAGTGAAGAACTGACAAATTGGTTTCAGGATGAAAGTAATAATGCTTTAAAGCATAAAAGGCTTAGTATCTTGTTGTTAAGGTGGTCACATGGTAATGGCTTACATATTGAATAATGTGCTACAGCACTTTATGTATGTTAATGTAACTTTTAGTCTTAATGTTGCCTGCAAATATGTGATCCCTTATGATATAAGTTTCCTGTTTATGCACCATTGCCCGTTTAAATCAAACAGAAGATTCTGAAACTGTAAAAACTACACATGTCAATGTTTTACAGCTACGTAATTCGAATTGACTTGATTTTTTCAAGTAATCCTAGAAAGGGGGAGCATTCCATATAGAAACTGCTGAAACTGCCACAGGTGCTTCTCCGAAAACCTTACAGTTGTGGCATTGAATGTTCAGTATCGCTTCCTTTCTGCACACAAGGCATACTGTTGAGGTATTTGTTGCGGTGATTGGTTTTAATGCTAATCTAGGAATTCAGATATAGAATCTATAGATTTGCATGCTTTGCTTACCCTAATTTACAATTATCTACATTTTTATTTGTAAACTAACAATAGATAAGTTGAGATCAGTATTTTTTAACAGATATGGCATTGATATACAAAAACTGTGGTTTATTTTCTTAGATTGTCGCATGGCATTAACAAAAACACAGTAAGCTGTAGGCAATGTAATCACTATTTAAAATTAAATATTTAGGGGATTCTTTTTTACATATATGAATGTTTTGGGGTTTTGGTTTTCGTTTTTTTTTTTTTTTTTTCAAAAAAGAGTAACTGTTGACTTTTTGTAGCAAACATTTGTTTTGTTTTTCAAGGTATGTGACATTATAAGTGGAAGAGAGTATATTTCAAATGTATTAGACACATGATTTTTTCCTCCAATAAGTATGAAAAATACCAGTAATTGAAACAACTTAGAATCAAGTTTTTTCTAAGTAAATTCAATATAATTTATAATTCAGTGCAAGAAGCACAAATCTTTTTCCTTTCTGCAAATCTTTCCGAGAGTAAATTTTGTAAGTTATCTTGAAATAAATCTTTCTTACACAAATGTATTTATATTTAAACAACTCTAAATTTTGTATTTGTTTGTGTTTTTTTACTTTCTGTAACTTAATCATAGTGGAAGTGTGTTGCATATTTTTTGAGAGCTTGCTTCAGATATTTTTTCCTTCCTTTAGTAAACTTCCCAAAACAACAAATTGTGGTTAGATAGAAATAACAAAAACATCCTCCTAAACTGGAAGTTAACATCATGTTTCTGTACACCAGTCCTATTTGGTCAGATAACATACCTCTTTTGGTTCTGAAAAACACTTTAATTACACTGACAGCCAGCATCTTACAGAGCATTTCTAAAGAAGAAAGTATCTAAACATATGCTTCATCAGTGTCCTCTTTATAGCTGCTTTAATTTGACACCAAGACTCGTATTAGATTAACTGGGGCTTCACAATGGGAGTTCGATGATGTCAACCAGAGGGAGAAAAACAGATTTCAGAAAAAAGTCATCTTCATGCCAAGATTAGTCAGTTTTGAAGACTGCTTGTGGACATCACTTGACGGAAGAACAAAAATGTGTTTTAAGAGTGTTGTTTTAAGCACTGTAGATGTGTGAATAAATGTATATAAAAAAGTCAAAGCTTTAAACCTTAATATAACAGTTCATGTTTTGAGTTTATTTATAAAACACCTGTCAGTACAGAACAATGCAAGTGTTAAATGTCATCTGTCAAGGAACTTCAAGATCACATACTTATACTCATCCATATTCAGACTTTCCTCAACTTTCCTTGTGGATTTTTTTTCTATTTAGCATAACTTTATAGTAAGAAAACGTATCTTTCTGATTACATTTGTCTGTCTTTTGCTTTGGAGTTAGCATCTTCTATACTCTGAAGAAAATGGTATGTCTGTGATTCTCAGCTCCTGGATTTTAGCCTACACCAAGGCTGAGGGTAAATGATATCATGCTTCATGATTCTACTTTGTTTTGTAAAACAAAAATGGAAATGGTGAGTAAACTACAGAACAAGAAAATATGCCAAGTAAAAGAATCTTAACAGGACTCATTCATTTTTCAAATTCTTTAATTCCTTTGGAAATGATGCAAGGTACATGTTTTCTGGCCACTTACTAAAACTGCATTTTAGTCCTGGGCAAGGTTAAGTAAGGAATTTTTATCCTGTTTGTCAGTTCAAGTTTTCATGTATGTTCCTCTCCAGAGTAGGTGCTAAAAAGGGAATGGCATTTTCAGAGCTTAAGTTTTCACTGCCCTTCCTTCAGTTTTTACACCTATTCATGTAGCTGGACTGACTTTCAGAGATGTCTTCAGGTTTTGAATTCTTATTTTTTTTACTGGAGAGAGAGGGAATTAAGTTTTTGGAACACAGCTGTCTGTTTTCACAGTAACTAGAACAGCCTTTAGAAAATACTGCACCAAGTTGATGAATACTGACTAATCATAAAATTCATGGAACTTTTCAAGGCTTAGTCTTATTTTCTGTAATAAGACTTTCTTGCATCCTTCCACACCTTTCTTACTGGTAGTTGCTTCCTTCAGAAGATCATCTTTGGAAAATACAGTCTGTAGCTCTCTATTTGCCTAGTCTTGGGTCAGTTAGGTAGCCTTGCTTAGAGAAAAATACTGAAAAGAAATGAGCTTGTCCTCAAGTTTGGCATCTTTGTTGTGGGAAAAACCCCACCCCACCCCCAGAAAAAAAAACAACCCCAAAAGAACAGGAAATTGCCTTACTTATTCTAAAATTCTGAGTAATGCAGTTACAGAAATAGAACTGTCATATTTGCAGTATGATGAGCAGTAACAAAAGGACAGGTTGCCTGAAGATTTAAATCAATGCACTCTGAGCTTCTTTGGAGCTTCCACTACTTCAAGGTGTTTAGGATGAAAGATCAATCAAAGCTAGTTCTGGAGGAATTTTTAACTTATTAAGAAAACAAAGGATGGGTGGAAAAGAAGGTTTTAATTCTTCTTTTCCAAGGGAGAGTAAATTCTGAGATATTTATGTCCATGTGGTCCAATGATTTAATTATTTTTCCCCCTCTGGTTGCCTTTCACAGTCCAGGTCTTGAAGTTACATTCAGTTATAACATCCTTTACCTGGTCAAATACTTTTTATTTATGTAGGCAGCTATGGGAAGTGAAGTATCTTTCAAGGAATAGCTCTAATAATTGAAGTAGTTGAAAACTTACTTAAATATAGTGGTTACCTCTTTTGAGTTTCCTGGTTGTTGATTTATTCTATTTTTTTTTTTTAGTCATGCAGGTCATGCAGGTATAGTCTACTTAATAGCCAAATGAATCTTCAGTTACTCTTTCCTCCTTTTCACTTGAGAGTTTAAGTGCAGCTCATAACCAAGGGCTGGCACAGGAACTGCACATAAGAGAGTGAACTCCTTTTTGTTTTATGTATAGCTGGGGCAGTGAACCATTTCTATTTTCGTTCTTGTAATGGAGTGTGTTTACAGTAATGGCATTTATATTCTTAATGCATGGAGTCAGCTGAGGTAACTGCTTCATTTTCAGTCATTGACAGCATTTGAGGTAGACCGTATGCTGCACATCTAGTAATGGATGTTCGCAGCTCTTTGTAACTACTGCTTATCTATAGCAGGATAGTTCTACTCAAGTCCAGAGTAACACTTTTAAAGAATGGTCTAGTAGATGTCTTAATGTTCATTGAAGTATGCCAGGGTTTACTAGAAGGACTGTATTTTTTTGTTATGCACTCAGGTTCCTCACAGTGGTGGCAGTATTTCTACATATTTTGGAAATGCATAAAATTATTCTGGTCTGGTAAAACTGTGATACCCTTTAAAAGCTTTTTTTTATTTAGCCTTTTTTTCTTGGATTGCATTCATTTCATTATGATGAGCTAGTATAGCATGGTTAGCTCTTGTTGCCTGTTGCATTCCCACTGATAGATTTTTGCTCCTAGAGAAGGCTAGACAAACCAGCTAAAGGAGTAGATCTTTCTAGCCTGTTTTTGAGAAAGTCAGAAGTCAAAGAGATTCTACCATTTTGCCAGCTTCTCCTTTCCTTTAATATTGGAATGCAAGCCAGTTTAATGTAGTCATGTTCCCTTTCACAGCAGTCTGCCAACCATTTCCTACTTATCTAGGTCCTGTAATCTCCTTACATTTGATTAGACTTTTTTTATCCTCTCTTTTGTTTTCATTACTAACTTCTGAACACAGGAAATTCTCTTGATATTGACAGGCTAAATTCAGACTCAGATTTTTAAGAGAGACATTTCTAAACTCTCAGAAGCAAGACTCTTGTATCCAGTGTGTTTAAGTCCCTTGAAAACCTATGTGGTGCTTCCAGAATAATCCTGTAGAACAAGTATGTCTTTGTTTACCCATTAAGAGTAAGCTGTTTGGGAAGAAGTGGGGACAGATCTAAAAATATCAAGCATCTAAAAATATGAAGGGTCATTACATTTTAAAATCTGGCAAACACTAACTTCAAGTGCATTTATTTTGTTTCTGGGAAACCTTTCTTTCCTGGAGTTCAGTCATGCAGTCTTACACACTTGCATCTTAGTTTGTATATCTCCCAAGTGCCTCTGGCAACTTATATTTACATTCCTTGGGAAATGGTGACCTAACTGTTGTCTGTCTTGCAATCCGTTTTTCAAAGCAGAGTTATTGTCCAATAACATTTGCTAAGTGATAAAATTAGTTACTACTTGATGTTTAATTAAATTAGGTGGTTGGTCAACACCATCTTGTTTTGGCCATTTTTATCTTTGCATATCTTTAATTTGCTCCTGTTTATATTTCCTTTACTGTCCTCTTGAGGCTCTGAACTTAAATTTCCAAGAACTGAGCTATTCTATTTGACCAAAATAGCTATATTGACATTTCTGTTTCTTAAGTTGTAGTTGCATTGTATTGTGTCCGTCTGCTACACAAGCAAATTGGAACTACTGAAAACACATTAAATATTGTTAGCAGGGACCTTAGCAGGCCATGTAGTTGAAGTGTAGGAAAGGATCAGCTGTTTTGCAGGATTTCTGAAATGATAATCTGCTCTTAAAAGGAGGAGGGAGAAGGGAACCCACTGGAGATTCAGCAGACTTTATACTTTGAAGCTTTCTCCTAATGCCTAAACTGAAATATCCTTTGTTCGTGTTAATCCCATTCATGTAGTGCCTGCACTAGATGTACAGAACAAATTATTCTGTTTGTTCATATCTTTTAGGTATGCAGAACAAATACCTCTACCTTGAGATTTCATGTCTAACTTTTTCTTTTTTGGTCATCCAATGTCTTACTTTCTAGACCTCTCTTGGCCGCTGTTCTCTGGATTTTCCCTAGTGGTCCAAGTAAATGACGACTTAAATAGTGAAATTAACCCTGATCTAGCCTAATGCTTTTTTCTGATTCTGTAGTATTTTGACTTAATCTTCCAAATATTATGTGATCTAGCAGTATCCATTTATGGAATTGGTCTTGCAGTAACAGTTTATAAAGATTTTTTTAGTCCCATTTTTATAGCAAATAAGTTGCAGTGATCTAGGAAGCAAATCTGGGCTTTGTTCTTTATTTTCTGTGAGCTGGAGTGAATTTTCTGCTTCATATGAGTTTCAACAGAATTAGGTCTATTAATCTTCTGAATTCTTATACTGTTGGCTGGTCTGTTTCTGGATATTTAATAGACTTGATAGAGTTGTGTAAACTGCTGAAGCCAAGAAACAAAAATTCAGTTTTCTGACCAGTTAGATCTGTCTGGAAAGGTGGAAAAAAACTTTAGAAATGTTCCTTGGAATCTTTCACTTAACAATCTAGTTTTGTGACTTCTGGCCCTCTTGTCTCCGCTTTCATGCACATCCTTATGAAGTTAGCCTGTATTTCTAAGCACAGACATACTGTATGTTTCTGTAATTGCATATGATACAGCACATTCTCAGATTAAACGTCTACGTCCCTGTCTGTCCTACCTGGTTTCATTTATAATCTCCTTGATGCATTAGGATATTCCTGTTTAAATAACAAAGCAAGTCCCAGCACTTATGATGTCACACACTTTGAAATGAGAAACAAACCAGAAAAAAAAAAATAAGCAAAGCATAACTAAATATAGCATCTTTATCTCTCTATCTTTTCCTATATATGTATATATTTTGTTGTTAGGAAGAATAGTGATGATGTTGTTACCTTAGAAACCAGAATGCCATGGACAATTGCCAAGTCATGTTAAGTTTGTTTTGGGTTTTTGATCTTTTGCTCAAGTTAAAGC
This sequence comes from Melopsittacus undulatus, assembly GCF_012275295.1. NCBI lineage: Eukaryota > Metazoa > Chordata > Aves > Psittaciformes > Psittaculidae > Melopsittacus > Melopsittacus undulatus. Next base: position 59,012,204 of record NC_047528.1, on the reverse strand, counting down.
AATAGATTGCAGACGATGATAAAATTCAAGGCTTAAAGTAGTCTGAAGTTTATGTAAAGACGAGATACTTCAGACTATTTTAGAGTAAAGCATTTTGAGAACTTTAAATAGGAAGATGTTTTTTTTAAGTCACATAGTATATTGATTTTATTTAAAAGTGCATTGTCTTCCAAATTTGTTTAGAAGCCAGATATATGTGGGAAAAAATAAGTTAGTTATAAAACTAAGTTTGTTAACTAATTTTGTAATGGAAATTTGCTAAGTGTATATTTTCTCTCACCAACAGATAGATAGTCAGTAAGGGCAGCAGCAGCAGCATGCTGACTTGATGAATGAGTGTAATTCAGTTCCTTTGTATTGTACAGCTTGAGAAATGCCAGTGGCCTGACAGCAGCAGACCTTGCACATACCCAGGGCTTCCAAGAATGTGCCCAGTTTCTCTTGAACCTCCAGAACTGTCACCTGAATCGTTTCTATAGCAATGGCACCTTAAATGGGGTTCATCAGAATGCAGGTCCCAATCCATTCAGTGGTGGGACAAGTCGAAAGAGATCCTTTGAAGATTCAGAGTCTGCTGGAGTAAAGAAGGCTAGAACTGAAGGTGAGACCCTGGAGGTAAAAGGGATGGGGGTGAGACTGTTGCTGAGAAAGGAAAATAAACATTTTTAAAGCCTTTCAGAATGGATGTTGAGTATTCTTGACAAACTCATGTACATACCTAAGTTACATATCAATACAAAAAGCAGATGAATACCGTTATTATGTGCTACAAGATCGCAGTTCTCCCTGTCATCATCTTCGTGTGTTCGGGAATTTCTATTTACAGAGAGTGCTAAAGTTACGTGATGCCAAGAATAGTATGTGGAGGAGTAGTAGCTGAAATTAGCTTCTACTCAATTTTCCCTTTGGGATTGATTCACAATTCAAAAACCGGTTGCTAGATAAGATGGATGAAAGAAATTTAATGCACAAAGGTTTCTCAAACAGAGAGGGTTGTATCTGTGGCATTAATGTAACTGAAGTTTCCAGGATCATGTTCCTGGAAAGTGATCCCTTACAGGAGGAGGTAAGACTAGGATGAACCTCAAAGGATTCCTATTCAGCCTTGTGCATTGAGGATTGTGCTTCTTCCTCTGCCAGCAATAATATCATAGTACAACCTCAAAGATATGAGTACGGATTATTCCTGGGGAGATTTCTGGTTGGGCACAAGAGAAAAGTTTTTCACAATTAGAACAATCAGCCATGCAATAATTTCCCTAGGGAAGTGGTGGATTCCCCAACAATGGACACTTTACGATTCAGTTGGATGGGGTGCTGGGACATCTTGTCTATTGATTTTTGACAAGAAACGTTGCACCAGATGATCCTTGAGGTACCCTCCAACCTGATACTCCTATGATTCTATCCTTTTTTCTTGGGGGCTATATGAAGGAATCCTCCTTTATATTTTTGAGCACCTTGAATAATGGAAATTCTGCTTTCTTTCTGTTGGTCATCCCATCAAATTATTAAAAAGAATGCACCATTCTGCATGCAGGCCTCATTTCTTTTTCTGTGTCTAGCATTAGAGAGACTTCCTTCGGCTAAAGTTTATATTGTTCTAACAGATGTGACTGTCAGTGAGCCAAATAAAATGGGCTTAAGTCCAGATAACAGGAGGGGAATTGAGACTAAAACAATGCTTCTAAATATGACATGGACAACACAAATTACATCAATATTGACACTCTAGTAATTGCTTTAGTCCTTGCTATCCAGCCACCATACAAAGATAGAGATACCGGGATCTGAGGCCTTAACAGGGTACTCCATAGCCAGTCATAAATGGGATGTGTTACTTCAATTTGGGAAATACAGGATGTAATTGGTCTAAACTGTAAGTAATTTCATGATAGAGAAGAGCACCTATGCAATTAAATGCAGGACTGCTTTTCAGGAATAACCTTAAATAGCTACATAAAATGAGAGAGCATACACAAGTATGCAAATGCCTGTAACAGCTGCTGAAAGATTTCATCAATGCATTCATGTTCTGTTCCTGGGAGGTGCTGCTTGCGGTCAAAGATACATACCTTTTTTTTGAAGAGCTATTCCTAACAAATGTTCATAACCAGCAGTCTCTTCTAGATTCAGAAAACTGCTCCGATCTAGTCAGTTGGAAACATTTCCCCACAGTCTGTGAGAGTGCCACTGGGCTAGCTATTTTTCTTCTCTGTGTTGTCATTTAATCACAGTATCTTTGTTACCTTTCAGCATAAACAGTGGAAAAGTTACACTGAGCAAAAAAAAAATAGACAACATGTTTCAGTTAACAAGATCTCCTAAGCAGCTGCAGAGGTGTTAGAAAAGCAGAGTAGGTGAAACTTGAAATTTTTACTGGTATAACTTTTTTAAAGACCTTTGCAAACAAAGCCAAAAACTTTGCTGCATTGCTTGAAGGTTTTTTAAAGCAATTAAGAGATTCATCCCAGCTGTGAAGCTGAAGTTTCTAATCTGGTGCATCTGCCCTCAAAAACATGAGCATTAGTAATACCTATCAAATCAGTGTAAAAAGTCTATTGGAGTGAGAATGAATCACTGTTCTTGAAGCACTCTGTAAACAGCAAGGCTGAGTAATGAGAGCCCATCTTTGTGCTTAGCTAGCCTTTTTACAAAACAAGCCCAATTCTGTGGTAATTTTGCCTTTCCCACAATCATGCTATTCTGTTGTCCTTTAAAGACTATTTACACAGGAGATTACATGTGTTCAGAGAGAACGCAGGCAACCTCTGTTTGCAGGAAAGAGTCAGATTTTGGTGGCCATACCCCAAACTGGAGCAGTCACTGCTTTGAAAAACCGCTTTTTGTGACCAGGCACAGTATGTGCCCCTCACATGAACCTGTAGGCAGCAGAGTTGGAAGAAGAGAAATACTTCAGCTATGCTTCACCCTTTGTCCTGGAGTAGCTGAACTAAGAAGTGCATGGCTGTTACTTGTGTAATTTTGTTTACATGCACACATATGTATCTCCTATTGTGTGCATAGTATTAAAAAATCCTTCAGCCTCAAAATTAACCAACATTGATACATGTCACACTGTGATAGAAACTGATTACATTCAACTGTATTACAAAAATTACTTCCAAAGGATGAAGCTGAACTTAAGTAAATTGGTGACTGCTTTCAGGATATGCACAAACAGGTTTTAATTTTGGTTTAGAAACATGCTAGATTTTCTATCAATTTTTCTGAAACCAGTTCCAGGAATTTCACCCTGTTCCCTGGGCTGGTTGGGTGGTGCACAGGGTCAAATATGATGATGATGGTGGTGATTGATGATGGTGTGCGCTGGGCCTGCTAGTCACGTGGCTGTGTTTGTGGCAGTCCTAATCCCAGCCCTTCTGGCTGATGGCCCTTGACAGCCTGGCATTTGCTCTGTCCTGTATGTGGTACATGTAGTGCTGACCTGCTGTATACAACCAGTGGCTGACTGTATCACAATATCACAAGTTCCAGCATGGCTGCTTTTGTGTTCTTTGTGAGGTAGGGATGGAGAGTATTGCCAGGTGTACCCTTGAATTGGCCAGCATAAAACTGCACTTTGATACTCCTCTAGGTAACTGCAAAAAATGCCTTTTTCTTCCTGGCACAGGGAGAGTTGAAGCTCACTGATCCAAGGGCCTGCATTTCCTTTAAGCCCTATGTGATCTCTGGCCCTGAAACACTTTAGCTCTTGCTTAAGGTTCTTTAAAAACAAGCAGTTTACAAAAACGTCTGTTGTGCCCAAGGTAATGACAGCTGACTTGCCCTCTACTACAGTAGCTGTTTATAACGTAGCATTAGGAGTGTGTGCAGTGTGTATAGAAAGGTGTGTTAATGTCAGTGTGAGAGCAGTGCAGGGTCTGATGGGGTAGTACTGGAGCAAGGCTTTGGGTGGTAGGTATATGAAGTAGTGAGGCAAAGCACATCTTGCTTATCAAAGCATTTCCCGTGGCAGTCTAACCACTGCCAGCTTTTCTTGGAAAACAGATGTTTGTTCAGCTCTTGAAGGGATCCCTGGAGCAGTCTGGTTTGACCAGGGGGTGGGTTACTGGAAAATGGCCCTTGGCATTAAAGGAGGGAGCAGTCCAGACTGACAGGACGCAAATGTGAGGTTGAAACTGTGCGTGACTGTCAGGCACAGTAGCTGTAAAGCCTGAATATGAGTAACGTAAATTACTCTTTATTCAATCTATTAGTATATTAGACTAATAATTATTTGATATGTAATTGCAAAATCTGATAGATACACTGGTGATTTTCCATTCTGAGGAATTAGAGTGTGCAAGTACTTAGCATTTACTTATTCTGTATTTGTAATTTCAAACATGTCAGAAGTTTTCAAATGTGAACAGTTCACATTTCTTTGTAAAAGGTTTTTTGCTTTAATAGTTGAAGTACTTGTTGGCTGAGTTTTCAAGTTACACCAGTGACTAAATGTGATTTTATTTTATCAGCTTACAGCTTCGATGGCTTAATACCAATGACGAATGGCGGAGTTGAGGACGATGCTGACAATATGCACGTTGATAGAGAGTTTGCTGTTGTATCAGGTGGGAGTGGACAGTTACCTGTTAACTGCAACAACATTCAAATGGTTGAAGACACCAAACAACAGGAGAGTACTTCTGTTGGACCAAAAGAAATTGAAATATACACTGTTTCTGCAATGCAAACTCCTTGTCGTTGCAAGAATCAATATGCATTTTATTTTTAATTTAAGTATAAAACTTAGTCTTTTATTTTTGCACATTGCTGTCTAGAGTCTTGAAAAATACTGTATTGATGTAACACCCATTATACTGGGGGTTTAGTAGGTATCGGAAATTAGCTGTTCACACAATATATTGTAACGGTTACAGAGAAGGTTTATTAGTAGTTCATTATTATTTCGGATAAGCAGAAATCCACAGTGGCTGTTTCAGTTTTAACCAGAGGCTTGTATTACGTTGTGCCTTGCATTTAGTTGCTAGACTTTTAGGTAAGAATCAAAAAATAATGTAAATTATTCTTTTAATTTCCATTAAATAGGTTTAATTGCCAAGAAGGCTTCATAAGGAAATACATCCTCGTGCTTATATAGCTTTGAAAATAACATATGTTACCACAAAACTATATTCAACAAATACTATAAAGAATAGTTGAGACATATACCATGTTTTCAGAATTCGTTTAGACACAGTAACCTAAGTGCAGGATTCTGCTATGAGGTTTTTTTTTTGTGTAAATACAAGACGACACAAATACTGTAACTAGTATTTGGAACTAATGTATCTTGGGAAAGTTTCTGTGTTTCGTACTGATCCTCATGAAACAGTCCAAGTGTTACCAGTATTAGTGAATATTAATGCTCTAATTTTTTTTAAGGGCTGCTTAGTTAAGATGCTTTTGGTAACCCCAGGATGTGTATAAAGTTTCAGTGTCTTGGATCAGCTTTTTCCATGCACTTTGTAGGTAAAGGCATGGAGTTACTATGACAGTGCATTATTACATTCAGAAATTAATTTCTTTAATTTGTTCTGCGATAAACATGTTTATGCTTTGTACCATAGATCAGATTCACCAAAGGGAATGATAATAGATATTTTAATATATTAGGAATAAATACATACATATATATATAATCAGTACTTAAGAAGTAGACTATGGTATTTTCCAGTGATAATTACTAAGTGTTCTTATTTATGGAAAAATTATTGTCTTTCATAAATATGCTCTTATTACTATAGGTGCTAATTTTTAACATGATAACAGTCTGCAATTATCACTAGACTATTCATTACCTACTTTTGCCTATTAACTAACAGTAGTGCCATTTTTATTAAATTTGATTTGGCAAAGACAGCCTATGAGAATATATTTTTAAACAGTTAAAATTTTGCACTTTTCAGTTAATAAACACTATATGAAATTTCCTCCTGTGCATTTTCATCACTGAAATATTAGCTTTGATGCCTTGATGGGTTTGGGGTTTTGTTTTTTTTTTAATTTCCACTTTCAATAAGAATTTATGGTTACTGAGTTCAGCTGATATGGTTATTTTAACTTGTGTAGGGACTAAACAGGAAACTGCAGTGAGTACATCCAGTGAGTTACAAATCAAACACATTTCTTGGCATTATGTATTGCTGTATGTGAAGTATCAGTATCCTAATCCATATTTCATATAATAGCCTTGCAAAAGAATAATAACCAAAACTTCAGATTGCTTCTTGTCAAACAGTGGTACTCATTATAAACAGGAACCCAATGTTCTGCAAATGTGAGAAGTTACCAACAGACTTAACTGGCTTGAACAGGAAATACGCAGTAAATGCAGTCCTATTTTGCACATAGGTTTATGCATTTATGTGTACATAAACATATGTGCAAGTATCCAAGAATAATAGCAGAAAGTAAAATCTTAAAATGTCATCATATATATCTGTAGTTTCCACATTTGCCTTGCTCATCTTTACCAATATAGATGTGCATTTTTGATGTCTTTTACTGGTAGGCATTTTTAAGGCAGAATATATCACCCATTTTTTTTGTGCTAGTACTTTGAGTACCACTGCAAAACCATATATTTCAGACAAACTGATGAAAACTGTTTATGGAAATAAAAGACCATTGTATTAACTATTAAATTCAAAGGAGAAATTGCTTTAAAACAGTTTTCTGTGGGGGTTTGCATGCACATTTTAGAATTTTGTTTCCTGCTCTAATCTTTTTTAGTCTTCTGTGCACTCTGCTGTTGCTGTTGTATGGCATTTTGCATGTGGATTGTACAGATTCTAGCTAGATAAATGGAAGAACTTTCTGAATAAAGGAACTTCAAAACATTTTATACGAGCACCCCAACATAACATTTCTTTATTTGACCTATTTCAGCATCTGTTGTATTGTGAGTTATCACTAAAAGAGCCACAGATAAATAACAGCTGAAAAATAGTAGAAGAAAACCTTTACCTTCTCACAGATAACTCAGTTCCTGTATGCACATATTCTTTCATCCCAAGAGTGCATTACAGTAAAGGTGGAAAGATGCCTTTTATTTCTGCCTTTCAAAACACTGCCCAGAATGTTGTCTGCTACTTATTTTATACAGTTAAATGAAAAAGATTCTGGGAAGTTTGTGTTGTGTTTGCCAAGATTAATATAGGCATATTTGCATATTGAATGTAGATAGATAGTTGTATTTACAACATAAGAATCCATGCTACAAGCTTACTGGTCAACTCTCCTTACTTTGAACTACCTATACTGTTATAAATAAAGAAAGAATAGATTATTTTCAAAGCTGTGTATGGAAACATTTTTTAAATCAGTGGAGTATAGTGGAGACATTTGGATGTATTTCGATCTATTCTTAATTGTTGGTGACAGGTGTATTTCTTAATGCAGATATGAATAGCAGTAGCTCCATATTGAATGCACTGACAAATGGATGTGCCATCAATGGACATTTGGATTTCACCACCGCACAACAGCTCAGTGGGATGGATGCCAGGCGTGAGGAGTGTTTAACACCTAATGGAATAATTCCTGGAATAACTTCTCCCAGTAGGCATAGAATTCATACCAGTAATGGCATCGAGGAACCAGAAAAAGCCATGAATAACTCCACCGAAATGTGTGGATCTCTCCATCTGAATGGAAGCCCTAGCAGCTGTGTTTCTAACCGGCCCTCATGGGTGGAAGACCCTGGAGATACTTTGCACTATGGACACTATCATGGGTTTGGGGATACTGCTGAAAGCATCCCTGAGCTCAGTAGTGTTGTTGAGCATTCCAATTCTGTCAAGGTTGAACAGAGATACGACAATACTGTCCTAGGCACAATGTATTTGTATCACGGTTCCTAGGTGATGACCTTTGTATCAAGCGCATATTGAAATTGCTACCAAATGAAACAGAGGGGAGAAAATCCTCGCATAGCATTAAATTTGAAGATCGCAGTTTATTGCTATTTTTACACTTTGTTTATATGAAAAGTAATCTTTTAATTTGACAGCCTTATACAATAGTTGTAGTTTGTTGCATGTATGGGGCTTACTTAGTGATAAAATAGGTGCTGTTATGATGAATGTTTATTGTTTATTATTTTTTATTATTATTACGGAATGTTCTGGTTTTGTATTTTTTTATTTCTAAGCACGTGAACACTATCTTTCCCTTTTTAGAGCTGTTTTATTAAAACAATGTTTAACGGTATTTTGTGAAGAAAATGTTACATATGTGCATCACTTAGAAGCGAAGATCTTACTTTTCCATATCTTCTGCTGAAGCTATGGTAGCAATATCAATGCCAGCTATCACTATGCAAGGTTGAAAGTGGCAATCTTCTGGAGCTTCTCTGACTTTATAGTTTGTACATTTGTTTGGTATAATTAGATGTTCACCTTTTCTGGACGAGTTGTTGAAAAACGCAGACTTGGAAGAAGTTAATCGTATCACTTCCTGTGTAGTGTAGAAGTGCTTTTTGTTGTTGTTGGGCTCTTTGCATTATAGAGTGGAAAAGAGGGCTGCCTTTGTTCGGTTGCAGTTGGGTGTGCTCAGGTTAGCTCTGAATTTGTGGCAGTTTCCTTCGGCTTCTCTCCTTTATACGTACGCTTGATATTTTACCATAGCTCACAGACTGGAGGCATGTTGGCATTGTTCTGCTTTGTACGCAGTTTAAAATTGCTGTTACTTGTTATAGAATTTGCCAAGTCAAAAATATTTGAGTTTGACTGTCTTAGATATACATTTCTTGTCCTTTCTTTTAACATACGCTTTGGAAATGTAATGTTGTGTACTCTTTGGGCAATGCTCACGGAAAATACATTGTATTTAAAGCTTAATACACAAATCAAAATTCATATAAGTGCACTATATGAGCACTAATAATATAAGTTGCTGCTTTGTGTTATGATAAGTGAAGAGTGGGGAAGAATATGGTAAATGAGATAAGCCCTCTGAATTGTGTTGATTTTTTTGTTCTTGTTTTGTTTAAAAAGGGACCTTTAAAAATTGGATTTAAAAAAAAATAAACCTATTACATTGTATCTGAATATTCTGTTTAGACATTATTATTTTGTTGGCAATTTGAGAAAGTTTTTAAGTCACATTTCTCCATAATCCTCAGTGCAACTGTGGAATTTCTTGATTTTTTCAGTATATGGAAGCAATTAAGAACAGCCCAGTAAGCTGTCTTTGAATAACAGAAACACATGCTGGATATTCTCTGTATAATGCTTGTATCAGCTTTGAAATCCAAAAATAGGTTAAAATACTGGCTGGCTGCCTGGCTTTCATGAAAATTACAGTCTCCTTTCAGCATTTTCAGGCAAAATTCTGTGGACTACAGAGAAGTCAGGGGTTTAAACAGACTTCATGTGGTCCACTGTCTACATACAAGATACTCACAGTGTATTCAAATTGAGACCAACACTGACAGGAAAATTGACTGGTCCTTTTGCAAATAGCTTGCCAGGCCAGCAGAATTCCTCAGTGGCTTCCAGAGACCAAGATGACCATTAAAGAAAGCTGAATCTCACCTGGGACAAGCTGTTTCTGGCGTGCATATAACCACTTGCTTGTGCTCAAACAACAGCATCCAGGCCCTCTTCTCAGGCAATTTAATTTGCTGATGTAGTGCCCAGAGGCACGTGTTCTGTTGCCATCATACTAACAAGAGAGATTAACTTAAATTCCTTGTAGCTTTTGGTTTGGGGATCTGCTTAGCATTTGCTGAGCTTGCTGCATATGCTTTCTTGTGCTGCTTCAAATAAAGCAACTCGCAGTTATAATAAGCACTGCCATCTTATGTACATGGCTATAAACTTGATTCCTAAAGGATTTTCTTAGGGTAAGAACGATGTTTGCATGTGTCTGTTTCAATGGTAAAATTTTAGGTACATAATTTTAGCATGACAAGATTTATACTGTGTTCGTAAGGCAACGTTTTTAAAATCTGTGTACATTTGGGTTTCATTCACTTGCTTTTCATGCCTTTTCACCTAAAAATAACTTGGAGGACACTGTTTCAGATTCAAAGAGAAGAGCTACTGCTTTGTTTTGAAAAGCACTTCTGTGCCTGTGTGTTCAGCCACATGATATCAGAGAGACAGATTTCAAGGTCTGTGTCTGTTGCCAGACTCCATGGAAGCTAAGTATTAAATTCTAATTAAATGTAGAAGACCAGTGAAGGCCATATGATGTAGAAACACTGGGGTGGGGGGGGGGGGGGGTGTGGTGGTGCTGGGTAGTTTATGGCTAATGTGGCAAAAGATGGAAGTCTCTGACAGAACATGCCTCAGCCAGGAGCTGAGATGTATCATTTTTAAAGCATCGAGCAATTGTTTCTTAGGAATTCTGAGACTGCCTTTTTACAGATGCTCTTTGAGACAACATGTATTTACAGCAAATCCCATCTGAGGTCTTTGTTTTAGATTATTCCATAAATCTTCGCTAGAACATGAAATGGGGAGTCACGGAATCACAGCATGGTTGAGGTTGGTGGGTACATACCCTAAAGGATAGTACTGTTACGAACCCATACAGGTTTGTTTTCACAGGAAAAAAAAATCTCTTCTGTTTAATTGGAATTTCCTGGTTTTCAGTTTGTCTCATTATTTCAGACACACGTAGCCATAAAACTATAAAAGTAATAAACAGATTCAGGTGCACTCCTGGTAGGGAAGGTGCTGCGTTAGCAGATGAAGAACTTGTGAAGCATGCAATGAGTTCTGCCAGGTGTGGCTGTGTCCTTCCATATGCAACTACTGGTGACACAGAAGCCTTGTGTTAAATACCTTGCTGTTAAAATACAGAGGACTGTCCTGGTTTTGCTGTGTTAGACCAGCTGACGTAGTTAAAGCAGCCTGGTAGGGTTCACAAACCCTCTTCAGCCCAGAGTGATGAGTTTCAGATTCTGCTAACAGACTAACAGTGCTGAGCCATTTTATTATGCTGTGCTCTGCACTTCCTGACAAGATTGCTGAGTTCTAAGCACCTGGGTTTAAATTCTCACAAGCTTTTTGTTGAGCAAGGGCAGCAGTATTGTTTGTACTCAGGCCTTTTGTCCAAGTCTAGAATTTTCAAGGTTTTATCAACAGAATGTTGCTTTAGTTGACGCTTTGTCTTACCATTATATTGGTTCTGGGAATGGCTCTCCAAAACTGAAGTTTGCTTTCCATCTGCCTGGTTTTAATTCAGTAACACTGCCATGAATTTTCATGTGGAGTACACCAACCAGTTATTCTCATCATCCTCCTGGTTAACTCTTTGGTTGAGACTCAATTTTGTTTCAATTTCAGTTGATTTATTTCTGGCTTCTGTAGATGTTTTTGCCCTAACTCCCCCAAAATGTAGCTTTTCCTATTTTGTTTTTGAAAACCATTGCAAAGTTTTTGCAGAAACATAAATAAGTAAAGATTCAGGCAGTGTTTTGATATGGAATATTTCTGACAAAGTAGTTGAAGTTTGGCAGGGTGGGAAAAGAGGAGCATTACACAACTTCATACATGTTACAGTCTTCAATGTTCTTAACACTTCATCCCCTGATTCCAGGTAAAATATTAGTATAAATGTCTGTCATGGTTTAAGCCCACCTGGTAACTCAGAACCACGCAGCCGCTCGCTCACTTCCTCCCTGCTTCCCTCCTCCTGCTCCTAAAGGGATGGGGAGGAGAATAGAATGAATGTAACTCCCACAGGTTGAGATAAGAACAGTCCAGTAACTAAGGTATAACACAAACCACTGCTGCTACCACCAATAATAATAATGAGAAGGGAAATAACAAGGAAAGAGAATATGAAACTGAAAAGGGAAGGGAACAAAGCAACAACACAAGTGATGCACAATGCTCACCACGTGCCAAGCAATACCCAGCCCAACCTGAGCAGCGATCTGGACCTGCTGGGTAACTTCCCCCAGTTTCTATACTGGGCATGATGTGCTGTGGTATGGAATACCTCTTTGGCTAGTCTGGGTTAGGTGTCCTGTCTCTGCTTCTTCTTGGCTTCCCATGCCCCTCATCACTGGCAGAGCATGAAAGACTGAAAAGTCCTTGATTGGAGCAAACATGACTTAGCAAGAACTAAAAACATCAGTGTATTAGCGGCACTGTTCTCAGACTGAAAACAAGCCACGGCACTGCACCAGCTACTAAGGAGAAAATTAACTGTTACAGTTGAACCCAGAATAATTTCTAACAGCTGTGAAGGAAGGCTATCATTCAAGATACATATTAGCTTAAGATGAGATGCTGCTTGGCTTCAAGACCCATTGCAAATGCTTTCAGGCTCTGAACTTTTCTGATCATTGCTCTTGCACTTTACCGTGATTGAATCCTGATCCTTGCTCAGATTCACATTCCATAAGTGAACAAAAGTTTCTCTATGTCTATTTCACTCAGTTTCTTTACCAAGCTATCATCCTTCTGCAGATTGAACCCCAGCTTAATATTTATAGCCAAGTTAAAACACTAAGCTTTGCCATTCCAATGGTATTACAAATGTAATACATGCAAAATACATGCTGCCTCACAAAACATCAAAGGAAGTCCTGAGCACAAACTTACAATGAAAAAGGAATCCTTGCTGTCACATATGCTAGAGCCAACCTACAATACAAGCTTTTATCAGTAACTCACACTCTGAAGCACAGCTTTACACACTTCTTCACTTACTTTGCATCAAAACAGTTTCTTCCAGTGAAAGACTACACTACTCCAAGCAAAACCCCAAAACACCCCTTCAGCAGCACAGAACTGTCCACCTTGCCATTCCATTCTGGCATAGCCAGGGCAGGATGTCCCTTACACCCCTTCATCTCCTGGGCATGTGGGGCGTTAGTAGCAGAGGTAAGGCCACTGGACCGTTCGTCCCTTGCTGGTGCCAACAGATGTGACACATGTTGCACCTTCCCACTGGCACCATCAAATCCTGATGAATTTTCTTCAGGATGGTTACTGCTCTCATGAAATTCCTTTTAATTGTGCTTTCTAGGGGTCTTTGTGACAAAAAATACCTCAACCTTCTCTTGCGTTCTAGTAGCTGTATTTTCTTACTTGCCTCTAACTCTCAAGTATGGCTTTAAGTAAGAGAACACAGATAAAATGAATTTCTTGGTGCTTCAGGGAGGAATTCCTGGGTGCTGTGGTTTGGGGACAGGTGAGCTGGGGATGGAGCACTGTTGTAGATTTCATACAGGGACGAGAGGAAGGGCAGGGGAAGCTTCCCATGCTGGGCAGCGCTGAGAGCTGCAGCAATCCTGCTGGAGCTGGAGAGGGGGTGGAAGATGCACCCTGAGAGCATTGGAGTTCACTGCTGCTGCTGGCCTGGGGGACACAGATCCACAGGGAAGGAAATCTTTGACACCCAGACAAAACAAGGAAGGAAAAACGAAGTCTTGTGTAAGCTGTGCCTTTACTATTCCTGGCAATTGGTAACTACACTTCTGCTGTACTGCTTAATGACTCCCAGATATTTCACACCTCTCCTTCCGTTCCTGAAGTTTCCTGTCTCAAAGTGGTGACTGGCTGTTCACAGGCAAAGTTCAAAGGAACCCTGGTTTAAAGCAGATGGTTTATTTTAAAAGCATATCTGGCTGTAACATTAAAAAAAAATCCCCAAAACACTGCAATAGTTCATAACAGCATCATGTGCTTGGTGTCTGCATCCTAATTAAAAGTATTTGCAACACTTCAAGTCATACCCCTCCAAAAAGCATACTGGATGTTACCTGTGGTATGAGACTAAAAGTGAGGCATCCTCTCTCCCTCCAAAAAACACAACTTTTAATGAGAAACTTCTCTTTGTTTCTGTGTGACTCAGCTGCACGCACAGGACTTGTAACTGTTCCCAAATCAGCAGGAATTTGTCTCAGCTGGCTGAAGAGCAAGCAGGGGAGACATGCACTTGACAGTGAAGACAAGTTCCCTGGTTTGATCACTGATCTGAGCAGGGTTCCACAAGGAAAACAATCAAACACCTAAAGCTGAACACAATACCGAGCTGCATAGCAGGAATTGTAAGTTAAAGAAGAAAAAATAAGTTAGGCTGAGTTTCTCTTCCTGCAAAGGCAGGATGTAATCTTACTACAGAGGAAATACTGCGTATTAATAGAACTTCTCTTGATGTTACCGAAAGGTCAAGCATTGTTTGTTGGTGCTAGATGACAGCTCAGTCCTACCAAAGACGCGTGTGCCTTCCTGTGACAACCACCAACCTAATAGTGTCTGTGGGTTTTGCCGAATTTTGTTTGGGGGAGTATAAGTTGGGGTTTGTTTGCTTTTATATTTTATTGTGGCTATTTCTAGAGGGTCTTGGGAGTTAAATCAAGTCTAAATAACATTAGGCACATAGCTGGAACTGCAGCTTTTCCTATTTTATATTTGACACATTGTATATTTCATAAAAATCAGTACCAAATTCTAAAAATCAGGGAGGTATACACTGTAAGAAGAACTAAGCAAAAAGTACATGCATGATGCAGAGAAGCACTTACTTGAACGGTAGTTCGTGGGATCAAGCAACATTCCGAGCAATACAATGTCCAATCAGGAAATTCTGTAAATTGTAGGAAATATAAAACCTGCACATTTTTTTATATAGTGTAACTGATAAAAATGCCCAGAGTTTATTTATTGGACTATATTTGTAATTAATGTTTCAAATCTGCATTTGCAGTTGAAATTCCAGTATTGATAAATCATGGATGTGTCTTCCATTAGCTGATAGGTTGGACACTGTCATACTAGAAACTGTCACCATTTGCCAGATGGATTTTCACTCTTCATCTTGGGGCATTATCCTGCAGATGCAGGTTTTCATTGCTGACAGTAACCAAGTACAGCATCTGTGTAAAGAAATTATTGTTACAGGGAGGAGGGAATCATAGAATCACAGAGTGGTTTGGGTTGGAAAGGACCTTAAAGCTCATTCAGTTCCAACCCTCCTGCCATGGGCAGGGACATCTTCCACCAGACCAGGTTGCTTGAAGCCCCATCCAGCCTGGCCTTGAACACTGCCAGGGATAGGGCATTCACAGGCAGTATTCCTCATAGTGCTAATATGCTGCTCAGATCAGCCCTGCACAGCCCCCAGCCAGACAAATACCAGCTGGAAGCTCTGTAACCAGGTTAGCGTGGCAGCAAGCCCAAAATAATAAGCCCTATTTATTAGGTCTTTGGTGCTCTGCCTGAGGTTAAGCCTGCTGTGACCTCGATAGTAGAAGACAGAACAGCTGCGGGAATAATCCTGCTGAACCCGAAGACAGGACAATAAGATCATCCCTCAAATTCAATTTGCAGAGCTGAGATATGCACATGACCTGCTGCACAGGACAGCTGGGAAGTGAGGCTGAAGAGAGCAAATACAGACCTGATTGCCTCACCCTGAAAGAAGTTCAGAAAACCACCAACAAAATAGCCACCAGTAAGGCAACAGGAGCAGAAAGGTGGTACCCTCAGTACAGGAGGCTCTTTGAGACGGAGATTCCCAAGGACTTACCAGAGCTTTTCCAGTACAGAAAGATACATCCATAAATCCAGTGATGAGAAACCCGGTGATTTCAGGAACCAAAGAGACCAAGAGCAAAATGAGGTGATGAAAGTACATCAGCCTGATAACAAAGGCTGAAATATGCATAAAGCAAAACTGTTTATGAATGAAGAGAAATGTTCTCAGAAATGGTATTGGATATAATGACATTCCAGGACAATGCTTGACACCCATGTCTGCACATCCCCTCAAGCCTGTACCTTCAGGCGTATTACTTATGGGAGCTGCAGGAATAGTAGTAATGGGGTAAAAAAAGGAAAAGGCAGATGCAGAGACCAAAGTCTGCTGTGACCAGCGATATACAGCCTTCACAGAATTAGAGCAGTGTTACGTATTTCACAGCCATTTCCTTTCAAAAGGCCAAAGTCCTCACCTGGTGCAAATGACACACAAATGCTGTCCATTTTACCTGAAACAGATGTTTGGTTTCCCTTTTGCTTAAGCAGCAAATAAATTTGCCCAATCTAAGCACAATGTGGACTTGAACTGCAAATGCTGGTTCCTGATGGCTAGGAGCAGAGGTTTATGGGCGCCTGACAGGTATCAGAAGGTCTCCAAACCTCCAGGTGATCTGCCACCACATCTGGTGCATCACTGAAATGCCTGAAAGATACACAAATTACTGTGTATGCAATAAGTCTGATTTTGTGAGGAGGTCAGATCAGGACAGGAAGGTCCTCAGTGCCCTCAGGACCTGGGCAAATGTCATCTGGAAAAGGTAATGGGGAGTTTGAATCCTCGTTGCCTCTCCTGGTCCTTGTACTGGGGGTGCCCTGCACCGGCTGAGGGGCATCAGGGTAAACTGAGCTTCACCTAGGTGGCCCTACTGTGGTCCCCACCTTTTCGTTCATGCACACATCCTGCTCCACGTGCCCCCTGCCAGCAGCGTGAGGAAAATGCTCAATGTGCTGTTGGATATTTGCTGCTCTCTGAGGTTTCCAGGCATTGCCTTCCAGCATTGCAGCACCTTCTGATACTCACCACTGGTACAACACTGAGGGCATTCTCCCGTATGGATGAGAGCTGCCCAGCTCCTCCTCATGGATCAGCCCAGCAAAACCCGTTTACATGTGCTGTATGCCTCTTGGTCATCCCCACACAGCCTGCTGGCTCTTCAGCTCTCCTCTCTCCTTGGCCTCTCCCATCCACACTATGCATTAGTCCTGCTGACACTCCTGTGGGAGCACCTCTGCTTTCTCTTGCCAATCCACAATTAAAAAGCTTCTCTCATCTGCTCGTAATTCAGGGTTTTTTTTCACCAGCTTTGATAACTGTGATGGTGATAAATGAAACTGAACCTACCTGAGCTCCATATGAATTGCTGCTGAAAGAACATTTCCTACCCCAGCAGTTTGGCTGTACTACCCTTTTCCCTATCTTCTCCTTGGGCTCCTTCATTACATGTCAAATGCGTGTGATTTCCTATCACTTTCAAGGCCTTTCATTTATTGTCAGCCCCTACCACCCACCACTCAACACAGCCTGAACCTGCTGAATCTGCAAGGGCCATCCTGCCAGTTCCTTCACCCCATTACTGAATTTTCAAGCAAATATAATCATGCTTTTCATGTGCCAGCTCCCATGCTTGTGGAAACTCCCCTTTCATGTATACAAAGCAACTTCATTGTGCTCCATCATATGCTCCCTTGGAAAACTGCCTTTACAACTAAAAAACCCCACCTTCCCCTATTTTTGGCTCTGCTGATGAGTTGATACTAAAACCTATCATAGAATCATAGAATCATTTAGGTTTGAAAAGACTTTAAGGTCATTGAGTCCAACCATAAAACGAACACTGACAAGTCCACAAAACCTATTCCCAGACTAACTTAGGGCAGAATGCATCCTTAGAAAGACATTTGCATGCTTGTCTGAAGCCTGAAGGTGACCAGCACTGTCCCTCTGATTTCTTGTACTGCCTGCCTGTATCTAACCAGCCATCTCTTGTCCTTGACACAGTTTACATATACTTTGAGACAAAGATGGATTCCTTCTAGTTGTGTGCTTAGATGGTATCTAGCACAGTGAAATTCGAGCCTAGTGGTAGGGCTTCCAGAAATTATAGTAATAATGACAACAGCAGCAACAACACTATTAAGTTCAGAATTTAACCCAGGACTTATGTATTCTATGGTACAATGTGACCTAAAGCCATGGTAGCTTCGACATCTGGTGTCAGTAACACTGAAATGTAGTAATTTCCTCTTCTACATGCTCTCCATAGAAACATATTTGAAAATACTAATTAGCAATAATGTTGTGGATCCCATTGTGATTATTTGCAAGAAAAGATTGCTGTATTATACATGTAAGAACAGACTTCCACATCCTGCTCCCGCAGTTTGTCAGGTTGAAAAACTTCCTTTCTTTACCTTATCCCAGCTCTCATTTTCAGACCCCCTTCTGACTTCCCAATCAACACAAATGTGTAGGGTTCCCCATCCATCATTACATTATTTCTTGATTGCAGGCAGGATTCCAGCTCTGCTCTCACTTTCCTCCAGATTCCTTATTCTACCACTCTGTGAGGATGCTCAGAGCATGGGCAGTATGCTAAAACTGGAGATTAAGAGGCACTGGCAAAGAGAGAGAGAAACCAAACCTGAGTATTCTAAATCTGTTGGGACAAAGAGATCAAACAGTACCCTAAAACAAACAAGGAAAACCAACATTTTGGAAATGAACCCCAGATTGCATGGCTGTGGAGGTAGAGGGCTCACAGGAGGCCAGCTGATGGGAATCAATCACAGTGAGGGCTGAATGTTCCCTTTTTCATGGGAGCCTAACCTCTGCAAGAAGGCTCTGAAGCAAGAAGCAGGCTCCACATCCAATTTCCCATCCAAAAAGGGTTAACTGAATCAAACAGGGCTGAAATAGAGGATAACAAGCTAAAATATCAAAAGAACCCTTTCAGCTTTTTTGTCCCTTTGTCCTTTTGCAGTGTCTGACCCCAAAGGTCAGCAGTGCCATGTGGCTCCTCCTAGAAGATGCAGCCCTTTACATTTGCCTATGGCACACAGGAGATATTCCCCAGCCCTTCCTCGGGCTGCTGACATGCTGACAAGCTGCAGTTCCCCTGCTCAGCTCAAGCCAGGGACTGCCACGAGAGAGTAGGTGAGGTTTTGTCAGAAGCAAGCTCCGGTCACTCCCATAATTTCCACTACTGAGGCTTTCAAGGACCTGTACTGGTAACTTGAAGTTAAAGTGCCTCGTCTAATGATGAGGAGGGTAAACTGGGAGAGGGTTGTGAGAATGGATGTTTGACACAGAGGAAAAATGGGAAAGGACAGAAGCAAAGGGGGGAAGGCTTTTTCCCCCAGCAAGCACTTTGAGCAGAAGGGGAAAGGGACCTGGGGGTCCTGGTGGATAGGAGGATGACCATGAGCAAAGCAATGTGCCCTTGTGGCCAAGAAGGCAAATGGTATCCTAAGGTGCATTAGGAAGGGTGTGGTTAGTAGGGCAAGAGAGGTTCTCCTCCCCCTCTACTCTGCCTTGGTGAGGCCGCAACTGGAATATTGCATCCAGTTCTGGGCCCCTCAGTTCAAGCAGGACAGGGAATTGCTTGAAAGAGTCCAGCGCAGAGCCACAAAGATGATGGAGTAGAACACCTCCCTTATGAGGAGAGGCTGAGGGAGCTGGGTCTCTTTAGCTTGGAGAAGAGGAGACTGAGGGGTGACCTCATCAGTGTTTACAAATATGTAAAGGGTGGGTGTCAGGATGATGGAGCTAGGCTTTTTTCAGTGATATCCAGTGATAGGACAAGGGACAATGGGTGTAAACTGGAGCATAGGAGGTTCCACATTAACATCAGGAAGGACGTCTTTACTGTAAGAGTGACAGAGCCCTGGAACAGGTTGTCCAGGGGGGTTGTGGGGTCTCCTACGTTGGAGATATTCATGGCCCGCCTGGACAAGTTCCTGTGTAATGTACTGTAGGTTACCCTGCTCTTGCAGGGGGGTTGGACTAGATGATCTTTTGAAGTCCCTTCCAACCCTTGGGATACTGTGATTCTGTGAAGGGTCTGTGCACTCCCACACAATGCCTCGCCTGCTCCAAATGGCTAGAGGTGGGTTTTGGTGTACTTGGGAGTCTCTGAAGGATTTTAATCATTGCAGCTACAGGAAGGGCTGCTCAGCAAGTGCTCTGTGTAGAGTTTAAAATGTGGGAGACTTTTGTCTTGCAGAATACTACATATTGAGCATGCTAGTTGAGTTGGTCTCCAGTTGCTCCTGCATTTTCACTGTGCATATCAGCTCTGGTGCCCTGTTGAGACTCTCTTCCTAAGACTACTTTGTACCATAGATGGGAATGGCATCATGCCAAGGAGCGCATTTTGGCTTGCACAGGGGACTATGGAGTGCTTTTTCTGAATAGTAATTTTCTATGCTTTAGAGCATAGAGCACTTGGACTATGGCAACATATCGGCCTCTCTGCACAACTGGATGTGACAAAAACAAGTCTTTGTAAGGGAAAAAATAGTATTGTATTGGCAAAGAAACAAGCCGAGTACTCTGCCGGAGCCTGGGACAGAGATATCAAATTAGGGAGCTACTGAATGAACTGCAGCTACAGTGAAATGGGGAGAAGAAAAAAGGAAGTAAAATCTCATCAATGAAAACCCAATAAATAAAAACAGTGGGTGTCAGCTGGAGTGCACATAAAAGCCAAAATCCAGAGAGAAATAAACCACAATTAGCTAAGAAAACTGAAGATAGTAATATGCTTACTATTTTAATGTCCACAGTGAGAGCAGGTGTGAACATCTGTTTCCCATGGCCATCAGGAACTGGTAATGGTTATCCATCACTGGTGCTGAAGTCACTGTCTAGCACTGGGCAAGAGGTGAGAGCCCAGACCCTCAGTGGTCTTGGGCCGGGCAGGAGCATCAAAGACACAACAGCAAAAACATTCGCCAGGTCCAAGCCATAGAGAACAGATCATACCAGATTGGGATGGCTGGCCAAAGACATCTGTCTCTCACTTTCATTACCCTTATGAGGTTCTTGCGAAATGTTGAATCATCTTTCCTCACTACTGTGATTAAACGAACAAAGGCAGAAGAAAGCTCCTTAGGGATCTCTGTGGATTACTGACTGCTCTACCCATACTCTGACAGGTGGCTGTAGTAAAGCATCAGAGAAATATTTTCCTGATCAGCAAGCTACTAACTCAACTGCCTGAATTCACACATATGCCAGAGTTCAATCATGTATCTCTTTTCTATGCTACGTAAGGACCATACATTGCCTCACTGCCTGAACCCCTTACTGTGGGCAGTTTAAGTGAGCCCCTATTGTAATGAATTTATGTGATTTTTCTCCATGTTTCACTTTTTGAATATTTAGTATTGCATATATGGAAGGTATCCAAATGGTCACCTGAGTCCCATATTTATTCTCAGGAGGGATAGAGTACACATACTGGCAGATTGCTTTGTCCTCCAGTCTTTCATGATACACTCTGGTGGGTCCTAGATCAGAGGCTGTGCAGATTGTCCCAGCTTCAGCCCCTTGATCTCCAGTTCCATCAGCCCTCCATCCATTCCTCACATGTATCTAAAGCCCCATCCTTCTGCACATCTAATAATCTGTGAAGATGAGAGGAAGATCAGTTATCAGCCTGCAATGGCTGTTGATGAGGTCTTCATAGGGTTTCACTATCTGGTCAGCTCTTGCTGCAAATTAAAATTAATATATTTCTATCCAAATAAAGATGGATTTCTCACACTTGGCACTCATTTTACTCCTACAGCTGAATTAGGGCAGCTGTTGGAACCAAAGGAGATGGCCTAAATGAAAGCCTGCTTCGGCAGCTCTCATGTTATATGGTCTGTGTACCTCTTGCTGAACCTCTTGCTTGAAAGATATTTTAGCCAATTCGGAGGTAATGGAGACAAAACCACCATTTAAGACCTCAATATAAGGATAGAGTCTGGGATATATTTCTGCTACCTGATGTATACATTTGTTGGAGAGTGAGCTGGCTGTGAATTTAAGACTCAAAAGAAATTAAATTACTTGAGAGGGTACTGTAATTGAAAAGAAGAGAAACGTGAGAGCTTGAAACAAATTTATTTACTACCATGGGAGAACTGTAATTGAAAAGAAGAGAAACTCGTAGAGCGGAGCATTTGGAATCGACTTGAGAGGGAGAGAAAGTACGGGGCTCCTGCGCTCTGAAACAAATTTCTTGCTTGATTTGTAGTACCAAACTTTGGAAACATCTATACCAATTAACTTGAAAGTGTACTGTTTTGCTCTAGGGAGTCAGGCATCAATGTGCAGGGATAGAAAATTATGATACTTTAAGCTTGTTCCTCAGCTTTTACAAGAAGTAGAACAAGGCATTGGTCCAGATACAGGTCTAGACGTCAGGTGCAATGTCACCAAGGTTTTCTTCTCTGATTGTGAAAAGCCCATTTGCACCTAAAATCTGTTGGGGTGGTTAAAACTGAACACGCATCATCCTGAAATGGCTTATGAAAACAGAACTATCTCAGAGAGCCCTATTATATGAGGAAAACAACAGCATCACAGAATCACAGAATCCCAAGGGTTGGAAGGGACCTCAAAAGATCATCTAGTCCAACCCCCCTGCAAGAGCAGGGTAACCTAGAGTACATCACACAGAAACTTGTCCAGGTGGGCCTTGAATACCTCCAACATAGGAGACTCCACAACCCCCTGGGCAACCTGTTCCAGTGCTCTGGCTTGTACTTGATGGAGAAGTTGGTTTGTTCTTATACCAGAAGAAGATAAAGAGGCTGATATCACTGAGTAGCATAGAGACTTCTCTAGAAGTCTCAAGAGTTGGGACTGCAGCCTCAACTTGAGTTGGAACTCTAGAATCCTCAAGAGTCAGGAATGTTGTTCAGATGCTTCCCAACATGCAATCCACATAGCGAGTTCTCTACACCAGAAGACATGCAGCAGCCTGCCCCAGGTCTGCAAGCCACAAACCCACCTTGGCACTTTGGACCTTTATGGAACGTCACCATAGGACTTCAAAATGACCACCAGCTCTTTCATTGTAGTTGCCACTTGCAGCCTGTTTCTGGAATCCATTCAGTACCAAAACCTGGTTCTGTGCTGAAAGCAGGTGAAAAATGGCCTTGCCAGATCTGTGCTTTCTGTGCTACAGACTCAGTGGCTCTGGTCACCCTGGAAAACATCTGTGCTGAGTCTTCTCAGTTCACAGGGTTTGCCTAGGAGCACAGGTCTGAGCTTGTTTTCTTTCTGCCTCACACACCACTGACTGCATTCAGGACTGTGCAGAGCGCTGAGGGCTTTCATTGACACCTCTGCAGTCAGTGAGCAGGAGTGATTGATTTGCCAGGTAATAGGAACTTCCTCTTCCTTGCAATACCTCTGTAGAGTAGCCATGAGTCAAGTGCAGTTACTGTTTCATTTTGTCATAAGGCTTAGGTTGCTATCAGGCTTCGAGACTTCTTCTCATGGAATTGTGCTCCAGAATCACATTTTTAATTAAATTTACCTTTTTTTACAGTCAACATTTATTTATTTCTAAGAATACAGAAAAAAAATAAACAGATGCACTGTGTCTGACTCAGGGACAGTCTTATCCAGTATTATGTTTTCCCCAATACAGCTGTATGACCTGACAATTTCTACCTAAATGAATTAGGATCAGACGATTAGAGGATGGGATCACTGGGTAATTCAGGCTGGAAAAGACCTCAGGAGGTCCCTCATGCACCCCCACTCCAAGAAGCAGTGGGATCAAGCCAGGGTTGCTTAGGGCTTTGCCCAGCCAGTCTTCTGGCTCCTCTCCCAAGGATGGAGTCCGCCCATCCTCTCTGGGCAGCCTGTCCCTCTGCCTGCCTGCTGCCCTGCCTGTCCTCATGGAGAAAGGTTTCCGTACCCAACCTGAACCCCTCTCATTTCAGCTCATATTGTTGTACTTTGTTGCCCTGCCACACATGGCTGCCCTCACTCCATCCCCTCCCCATAGGCATTGTGAGTTGGCTGTGAGGTGCCTCCAAAGCTGTCTGTGCCCTAGGCTGCCCCACCTTCTGCTCATGGATCATGTTCCTTAGCATCATAGGGGTGAACTGACTCCACATAGTCAATGTCTTTCTGCACTGGGGGCCACCAAACTGGGCACAGTGTCCAGATGTGGACTAACAACGACTGCTGGGCACAGAGGACAACCCCTGATGAAGCTCCTGGCTGTGCTCTGGCTGATGCAGCCCCAGATGCTGTTCGTCATCTCTGCTGTCAGGGCTCCCTGTGGCTCCTACCAAGCTTGCTGCCCCAGCCAGAGCATTGGCTTTCTGTACTGGTTTTCTATAGCCCTTGACTGCCTCCCCGCCATTAGGCTGTTTCATTATTTTTTAACCTGTTTCTAATTTTGACTTCTACAACAGCCTTTGCCAATGAACTCCACAAATTCAATACACACTGTGTGAAAAAGTACTCCTCTTTATTTGCTGCCTCTGACTGTTTCATTTGGTGACCCCTGGTCTGTGAGAAACAGTGAATAAATTTTCTGGTGCGGCACACAATTTTATAGAGTTACATCATATTTCTCCTCAATCATCTATTTTCCAAGCAGAGGAATCATATTCTGTGCAGTACTTTTTATGAAGCAGATCTATACAGCAAATTCTAGTTATTCTCTCTACCTCTTTTTCATTTCAACTATAACCTTTTGAGACGAGATGACAGTATATGAAAAGAGGATGCATCATAAATCTGCAGTGTAATGATGCACCCTGTTTTGCACTCCCTTCTTTCCCTAGTAATTACCAAGACTCTTTTACTACTCAACACTGAACTGATATTCTCAAAGCACTACCAGATCATTCTTATGTGGTTAGAGGAAATGGAGAGCCCATCATTATGTGTATGTATGTAATTAAGATTGATTTCCCTACATGAATTACTGTGAACATAATAATACCCATTTTCATCCCCGACTTTTTTCTAGTTAATTCATACCATGAGATCCTCCTGCAAGTCTCTGCAGCAGGCTTCAGTTCAGATAACTGGATAATTTTGTATGGCCAACAAACCCTCTCACCTCATGATGGATGCTTTTCTTCCTACATCACTTACGAGTATTTCAAATAAGGTCTGTCACAACATAAATTTCTCTCAGGCTTCACCCAATTCTCTTTCTAGCTTACTTATCCCTACTTTTATTCCCTACTTTAAAAACTGCTCTCAAAACTTTTCTGTAACCTTGTTTCTTCAAAGATTCAGGGCCTTAAGAAGATGCTTTGAAAGAACTGTCTGGAAATGCACCTGATGAAATAGGATTCCCCCCCTACAAAATCCAGATGGATTCTTTCCTGTATGTCCTGTTCATCCATGTGATTCCTGCTGCTGTCTCTCATTAGCCTGACAACCAGACTGTCTTCCAGAAAGTCAGTTCACCCCCGTGATCTCTGAACTGGCCGTTTAAAAAGAGGTGCTGCATCAGTCAACTCCATCCTGCACAAGGAGACCTCACCTCCCCCACAGGTAACACGCTGCTGGGATTTGGCACGTCCACCTCTGGAGTCCCTGACTTTCCCTGCCAGAGCCCCAGCCATCAGTTTGGTCTAGATTTTCTTCTACTGGCATGTTAATATGGGACAGATTCATAGGCAAGGAAAGGGTCTGAAC
Organism: Melopsittacus undulatus; assembly: GCF_012275295.1. Taxonomy (NCBI): domain Eukaryota; kingdom Metazoa; phylum Chordata; class Aves; order Psittaciformes; family Psittaculidae; genus Melopsittacus; species Melopsittacus undulatus. Next base: position 58,987,022 of record NC_047528.1, on the reverse strand, counting down.
TGCCCCAAGGGCCATGGTAGGATTTTTGCCCTCTGATTCCAAGGAAATATTTTTGGCCTTCCCTGCTGTGGTTTTCCATTTAGTTTGCCAGAGCTTGTCCTTTTTTGCACCACCCTCACTGGGAGATGTCTTCCATTTTCTGGAGTTTGTTTATTTAGTTAACTTCTGGTAGTGCTCTTTACTGTTTAAAAACATGGAAGTGTGGCTTTTTTGGATTCCTTTTAGAGTCCTTTAAAATTCATTTCTCCTTTCATCCTCTGATGCAATGTCCATAAGGCAGCTGAGTCTCATTTGTACTTTGGGCTGTACCTTTTAACAGCCTTTCAACAGCCTTTATCGCTTTCACATTATTGTAATGAGGTGCTCTACAATGCACTTTTTGTGACCACTCTTCTCAGAGTCTTGCCTTGCGTTTCCTTACTGATGTGACGGTTTCACACTCATGCCCAGTGTCAAGGGGAACCCCTGAAGCAGGAGGGGTTTCTTGAGCTACTCTCCACTTGGATGAAGCTACCAAGAGAATAAGGAAACTGCTGTTAGCCCTGCGCCTTTCACAGCACACAGAGACCAGTTCATCCTCTCCTTCCTTTGTTTTGCCTTTTGCTAATCTAAGGGCTGCAAAACTTGACTTGGAGCTCGGTACTCAATATGAGACAGAGATAGATTTGCAGCTCCTTCAATTTTTATCACTTTACCAGGAATGATCACTATGCAAAAGGACCAAAAATCCCTTTAAATAAAAGAGGGTTACTTTTTTTGTTTACTATCCTCAAATTATGTTAGCATTGAATTTTAAAGGTCAAGGCTAGAGTACCACAACTCATCACCACTTTACCTATGATTGCACCAATTTCAGAAGGAGAAATCTAAAATAAATTGCCTAGGGAGATGAAGACCAGGCTGGTGACAGAATAGTTGAAACAAAACAATAAGGCTTCTTGTGATTTTGACTTTATTAGTTTTCCAGTTCCTCCTAACGCTTGCTTCTCCCATTGAACTTAAACACGGATGCTCTGCAAGACAATCCCCTGCACTTGGCCTGTCTGGTCTGATATCCATGCTGTCACAGGCATGTGCAGCCTCTGTGGATACTCAGGGCATCACATGGACTGTGCAAATAGACATGCTGTCAAAAGTCAGACATTTTAGAGTGTGTAAGCAGCAAATTCTCATGCAGCTCACAAAAAGGTTCCTATTCTCTTTGGGAAGTTGAGCCAAAAAGTGCTGTCCCAGAAGGCTCCTTCTCTATGTGTGATTTGTAAAATGTTAGGAAGTCAGCTGATGATTGCAAATTGCTTGGCTCTTGAGAGAAGGGGTAAATAGATGAGGAAAAACTGGCAGATCAAGGACTCTCTACTCAAACAGCTCACATTTAAGAAATACTTCATTAGTATTCTTACATAGTCCAAAAAAAGTGGTGTGTTGAATGGCTAAGCATCAGCACAATGCAGAGGTGCTCTGCATTTGTGCAGCAGTATGCTTTGGCACTTCAAGAGCAACCATAAAATGTCCATGTGCAAACAGGAATAAAAAAAGTGATAACAGGATTCCTCTCTAAAAAGCTGTTGTTTGAAGTAAAGCAGTGCCAGGCAGGGAGAACAGCTAAAGAGAAGAAGAGAACAGCTAAAACAGAGGATGGGTGGCAGGTATAGTCTCCTGTAAGCAGGTTAACACTTCACACTTACTTAACATTTTACTTTGATCAAATAAACCTGGTTTATGTCTATTTTGAGTTTCGTCTACTAATGAAGAGATCCCACAGTGATCCAGGATATAGAATCATAGAATCATAGAATAGTTAGGCTTGGAAAGGACCTCAAGATCATCTAGTTCCAACCCCCCTGCCATGGGCAGGGACACCTCACACTAAACCTTATCACCTAAGGCTTCATACAACCTGGCCTTGAACACTGCCAGGAATGGAGCATTCCCAGCCTCCCTGGGCAACCCATTCCAGCACCTCATCACCCTAACAGGAAAGAATTTCTTCCTTATATCCAATCTAAACCTCTGCTGTTTAAGTTTCAACCCATTACCCCTTGTGCTATCACTACAGTCTCTAATGAAGAGTCCCTCTCCAGCATCCCTGTAGGCCCCCTTCAGATACTGCAAGGCTGCTATGAGGTCTCCACGCAGCCTTGTCTTCTAAAGGCTGAACAGCCCCAACTTTCTCAGCCTGTCTTCATATGGGAGGTGCTCCAGTCCCCTGATCATCCTCGTGGCCTCCTCTGGACTTGTTCCAACAGTTCCATGTCCTTTTTATGTTGAGGACACCAGAACTGCACACAATACTCCAAGTGAGGTCTCATGAGAGCAGAGTAGAGGGGCAGGATCACCTCCTTTGACCTGCTGGTCACGCTCCTTTTGATGCAGCCCAGGATACGGTTGGCTTTCTGGGCTGTGAGCGCACACTGAAGCCGGCTCATATTCATTTTCTCATTGACCAACACCCCCAAGTCCTTCTCCACAGGACTGCCCAACCTGTAGCTGTGCCTGGGATTGCTCCGACCCAGGTGTAGGACCTTGCACTTGGCATGGTTAAACTTCATGAGGTTGGCATCAGCCCATCTCACAAGCGTGTCAAGGTCCCTCTGGATGGCATTCCTTCCCTCTAGCGTATCAACTGAACCACACAGCTTGGTGTCATCGGCAAACTTGCTGAGGGCACACTCAATTCCATTGTCCATGTCAGCGACAAAGATGTTGAACAAGACCGGTCCCAACACCGATCCCTGAGGGACACCACTCGTTATTGATCTCCAGCTGGACATTGAACCGTTGACCACAACTCTTTGTGTATGGCCATCCTGCCAGTTCTTTATCCACCGAGTGGTCCACCTATCAAATTGATGACACTCCAATTTATAGACAAGGATGTCATGTGGGACAGTGTCGAATGCTTTGCACAAGTCCAGGTAGATGACATCAACTGCTCCACCCCGTCCATCACTTTTGTAGCCCTGTCATAGAAGGCCACCAAATTGGTCAGGCAGGATTTCCCCCTAGTAAAGCCATGCTGGCTGTCACCAAGCACCTTGCTCTTTTTCATGTGCCTTACCATGCCTTCCAAGAGAATCTGCTCCCAGATTTTGCCAGGCACAGAGGTGATTCCCCAGGTCATCCATTTTCCCCTTCTTGAAAATGGGGGTTATATTTCCCTTTTTCCAGTCATCAGGAACTTCACCTGACTGCCATGATTTTTCAAATACGATGGCCAGTGGCTTTGCAACTTCATTCGCCAGCTCCTTCAGGACCCGCGGATGGAATTCATCAGGGCCTATGGACTTGTGTACATTCAGGTTCTTAAGATGGTCTCGAACCAGACCCTCTCAAGATGGTGATGCTCCTTACAGAAACAGCAAACTGCTAAATAGGATGGCCTGGGACAAACTAGAAGTGCATAAGTTTCAGCACGTGTGTTGGAGGACATCATGCACCATGATGTGTGATAGCCAAGGAGAAATATTTCCTCTAACAACCTCTTTCGAAAAACCTGCTGTTTTGACACAGCTGAGAAGACCATGTTCAATGCTCAATGAAATAATAAAGAAGTAAAGGGCACATGAAATGGGAGTCCTAATACACTTGGAAGACTTCACTGTTTGAACCTGCCTTCATCCACAAGTCCTGCTCACCCTCCACTCAGGCTTTGCCTAGCAAAGAATTCCTGGCATCCAGCTGATGACCCTTGCAAATGTTTCTCATGAAGAGTAACTTACCAGGGAGGGTTTTGTGATTAAAGAGTTCATTTATTACCTACTTGACTCTAATCAGGTTGATTTATACCATGGACATGTCTGAAGAGTGTTTGTAGTACCTCTGATTGTTGATAGTTAATAGCCTGACCTTGCTGACCTTGATATCCACACTATGGACTGGGATATATTCAAAGTGCTCAAGCACTTTCCTTTGGTTTGAGGGGTTTTTGGTGGCTATTTTTGAAACCCCACTAGATGGCTCAAATATCCCAGCTTTGGATTATCCTGCCCCATGTCAGAAAGCTTTTAAAGTTAGCTGTCAGTGCTAACAAATGACTATACCATCACTTCTGAACCTCAGCTTTACAAGTGTGATGTATTAGACAAAATCAGAACTGTGTAACACCTCCTGAAGATGGATTCATGTTACGATGTTAGTGTCACTTAATTCTTTCTAGGTCAGCTTTGAATGGCATTTGTGCATTTGTAATGTAGGAACGTCTGGCTAAAAATGAAGTCCTGGACTTTTAAACGACTTGGCAAAGCCTTCTGGGCCTGAATGTCAAGTCTAGCTAAATACGTCTCTAGGGATCAGATTTGAGTCTTCAGTCTTCATGTTGTAGTATCAACATTCCTTACGTTTATGTTCTCTGGGGAAAATGGAATGGTCATACTTTGTCAGTGTGACATTTTACCTCCTAAATGTTTATGAAGTGGTAATTTCATCAAAAGTAACATTGTCGGTGGTGGTTTTAATTTTTTGTTTGATTACCTTTGAACCTTATGCTGTAGCTGTTCACTGTGTATGGACCACACTGCAAAGTACCACAGAATCCACTTAATATCTGGTTCTAATACTGACTTTGAAACTCACTCCAATCTATTCAGACTCAAAAATCTTATTAGTTCATTCTCATTTTCAAATTCTATACACATTTGGGCCTATTATATCTGGCCACATCTATGATGACATTGGGGCGGATGGAGTTCTCTGATTCACCATTTGGGAGCTGTGAGCACACTGTATCAGATCTCTGAACTCCACCATTCATTTTTAAATGATCTGAGCTAGTGGCACTAGGAAGGCTAATTACTGTGCTGTGATTCTAGGTGTGTTACATCAGTCTTACTAATTACATGCTTGATATAAGATTAACATATTGTGAAACATCCTTGTATTAAGATACTGTTTGTGGCAAATGAGGCATCAAATATAACAGCACTTCTCTCCACAATGTTAGAAGGCTGGTCTTTTCTCTTTTTCCTATACGGCATACTAAATCACCATCTTCATTACTTCAGTGTTGAAGTTATCTGACATTGTTGTGAAGTCAGAGGGCAGCAGGGCTGCATAAAGAAATGAGTAGATTGAATAGGATAGACAGCAATGGTATGAGTTAATTCATTGGGAATGACTCTGTATAAGAAAGGATTTGCCAGTGCCTGCATAGGTTTAGCCTGGATTAAAAATGAAATAACTGGGTTGGTCTCTCTTTGCAATAACAGAAAGTTATTTTACTTACAAGAATTAAAATTAACCATACTTTAGAGTCTGGCCATAAGATAAGTACTTCTCAAAGCTGCACAACTCTGCTTAAGTGTGCTTTGTGTTTAAAGAAGAGCTTTTCTCTTTGCATGCCTGGGTTTGCAGTAGCAAATATCATCACCTTTGTGCTCAAACTTCTCCCTTGAATTTCTCCTGTGAGCATGGGCACCTGGCACCCACACACAGCACAGGGTGTGTTGAAGTGTCTGACACCCTGAGGGCTCTGCCTTTCTGTGTGAAGAGAGATGGTACCTGAGAAGCATGTGCAGGAAGGGGAGCTGTGATCTGTGGCTGAAGCTTTATGGCCACCTGAGCCAGCAGAGATGCTCTCCTGTGCCCATTTGCCTACTGAAATGGCAAAACCTGCCCACTGCTTTTGCTCAGAGAGGAGCCCAGTGCCTCACATACCTACCAGAGGTGGTGGTAGGAACTTTGGCCAGGGGTTGGGCTGGGAACCATCCCCTTTTGGCAGCAATGAGCTGTTACTCTGGCTCACACCATCTTATGAAACCTTACTCCCAAGACAGCTGCAACAGGAGGAATAGCACAAACAGGAGCATGGGAAGGAGAAGGTAAAGCAACTTCTTCCACCTCAGCCTGGCAGCTTCAAGAAACTGGCGAGAGAAGAGTAGAAAGAACAACATTAATGGACACAGGTGCCTGATCAAGGTGTAGCACGAAGACAAAGAGGCAGATTGAAGCCCTATGTGCCACCTCTTGGTGCATCTTTTCAAAAAGAAGCCATTTGGATCCATGAGTGAAATATAGCTTCCCATACAGAGAGGGAAGCACAAAGGCAAATCCTCTGGGTGACCAAGAGCTTGCGGGACTGCCCAGGACTGCATCCCTGATGCAAAGGTTGTGTATGGATGTGTGGTCATCTCCTTCCCAGCTTGTAAGCTTCAGACTTTTGGTACTCTGGAAAACAGCCCATAGGACATCCATGACTGTAAGGGGTATGGTGTGGGGGGTCTGGGGCCTGTTCCCAAACTGCTGTGCAGGAAGTTAAGGGACAAAACCTTGGACAGATTTAGAAATCTCTTAAGACCTGAGGGATACTGTAGTAACTTTGCTCTTACTTTATGCTCACTCTCTATCCCCCAATACTTCTTTGGTTGATATTGATCCATTTAGGAGGTATAAAGCAAATAACTGTATTTAACAGCCCTAGTTGTGAGCAATCAAAGAGCTCTTAAAATCTCAGAATGTGAATCTACAATGTTTACCCTCAGGCAGGAATCCCACTAATAATTTAAGATGTCTGTATGCAATTGAACAGTAATAGTAATTTTCAGCTACAAGGGATCAATCTAACAGCATATTCCAGATCTCTGTATACTGTGGAAACAGCTCTTCTCTGGGTAAATGACATCTTTATATACAGTGAGCTGTGAAAAATTACAGCCATTTTTTCTCTATGGTTCATTTATAAAGCTTTCTGGAATCCTAGCAAAAGCCCTTATAACATGACCTGCAGCTCGCATGAGTGTCATTGCCTTACACAGCCAGCAGAGTTGCTGCTGCCTTGCCCTGTAAGTTTCTCAAGTGCTCAAAGACCCAGAAGCAGGGGGCTCTGGCTTCAGTGTGCCTTCCTGAAGAGCAGAGCTGGACCCACCCAGAGCTGGATCATCTGCTGGATGCAGGCCAGGACATAGTTACACATCGGACATGGAAAGCCAAAGGGTGCAGTTATATACCAGGCAACGTGCTGTTCCTGCAAGAAAACAGCTTTCAGGAGGATGCCTGCCCACTGGCCTGGTTGCCCAGTGGGATTCGAGGGGACAAATCCATGGTGGGTCCACCTGCGAGGTCAGCACCCCTGTGCCAAGCCAGTCTGGTAACCCTGCTGGGGAGGAGTGGTTGTGCAGGTATGGGAAATGCTCCATCAAGCCAAGGGAGTAAGCCTCTGCAAAAAAAGTATTTTCAGGAAGGGCAACAATTGAGAAACTGAGTAAGGAAAATATGAGAGCAAATAAATCCGACACGAAGGTAACAGCTGTAAAAACACCCAGCCTGGGCAGAGCCCGCAGGCCAGCCAAGTAGAAGGAGCAGACTGAGCCACCTTAACAGGGTACTGGAGCCAGCTCTCCTGCTGCAGGGCAAAACAGGGCACTGCGTTGTCCCCAGACCTCTGCTGATGTCTTCCCAGCAGGTAGACAGTGCAGCCCTTGAGGTGTTGTAAATAAACTGCTGTGACATCCCCCCTGGAAGGAGGACACCATGAAGTAAGCCTCAGTCTAGGGTCTCTGCTGGCAGCCTCTGTTTTGGGGACAGGACCCATTCCTGCCTTCATCTTTCTTCACATGCTGCTGGATGCTTTCTATGTTGGCTGTCCTTAATGGTGCCTTAGAGCTGTGGGAATTTTACCAGCTGTGGTGGCAGTGTAACAACAAAAACCAGCCTGACAGACAAGGCTAACAGGGAAAAACAATATATCGGTTTTTACTGGATTTCTTTGAATTCAGCCTCCATCAACGAGGATGATTATAACCAATTAGGCAGAGCACACTAACAATGATCACATTTAGAAATGCGGTTTCTTGATAGAAAAGGAAATTAAACAGGATGCGATCAGAGCACTGCAGACAAAGAGAAAATGAGGCCAGCCCAAACCAGTAGGTTTTCATGAGAGAACAGATGAATAGATTAGGTAATTTATTTTGTTGTACCTAGAACATTAATCAGTGTTACACAATACTATCATTTGCATTTCCAGTAAAAGCATCTGATATACCATCCTAGAGGATTTCATTTCCCTCCTGCCCTTAGCCCTTTCTTTGCTTGGGAGGCAAGGGTGCACAATGCCCCTAAACCCTTCCAACAGGAAGAGCTTCTTCAGGTGATCCCGAAACGGCTGGAACATCCTCTGAAGTGAGGGAAGGGTGGTCTGGTGGCTGGGGTGTCTGCGGGAACAGAGTATCTGGCTGTGGCACCTTGGCCCAGGCAGGTCAGATGCCGTCCTGCCAACAAGGCTCAAGGCTGTGTCCTTGTGGGGCTGGTGCCTGCACATACACACACACATGTGCATGAGCCTTCAACTCAGCCACCAGAACCTGCTCTCCCTTCACCTAGGGAGAGCCCCTGCACTGAGTGCCCAAAGCAAATGTGGATGCTCAGTGCTCAGGGTTGTGAAGCTGGCAAAATGCCAGGGCTCAGCAAGATGAGGAGCAAAGTAAAGGGGAATCTTAGAGCCATTTAGGTTGGAAAAGACTCTGAAGATCATCGGGTCCACCAAGGAGGTGCAAGGTGGACCTGGGCACAGCAAAGGCACTGGTGGCTTTGGCACAATTGGTTGTAACTTCTGGCATCTCAGAACCACCCTGGCAAAGTTTCTGGAAGACATCTGAGCCAGTAGAGTTAGATGGAGAGTTAGAGCAGAGGCTTGTGCTGGCAGGTGTGATCCCTGTCCTAAGGGGCACAGCTCTGGCCTGACCATCCTGGAACAGGATTACACTGACACTGGCACAGGTTGCCCAGAGAAGTTGTAGCTGCCCCATCCCTCCAGTGTTCAAGGCCGGCTGGATGGGGGTTGGAATAACCTGCTCTGGTGGAAGATGTCCCTGCTCACGGCATGGGGGTTGGAACCAGGTGATCTTTAAGGTCCCTTCCAAGCCAAATCATTCAGTGATGCTTGCAAATGTGCTTGGAAATGTAGGTCTTCAGGTAAAGGTATTTTTTACATCACTTTGCTATATAAGAACTAGGAAGCATATTAAAAAGCAGTACCTTGAACTGACAGCACGTTTTTCTTGCCTCCCATTGGCAGGGCCCCTAGTGCCATCAGAGACATGAAGCAACTCTCCATGGAAGCAGGAATCAAGCTCTTCTTCATGCCCCTTCATCATGAGCAGAGAGCAGGACTTCATCTCATAGTCACTCTTTGCAGTCATGATCAAACATCAAACATCTGCCCAAGTAATGCAGAAAGCAGGGGACTGAAAAAATGCCACTGCTTAAAGATGACACCAGGGGAAATCCCTCAGACCACAAATTCTGTAGAGCACAAACTGGGGAATTTCATCCAGCAGTTCCTGCTTCACACCTTCCCCATACCAAAATTGCAGCACACTTTCAAGCTGGGCACCTGAGCTCCCTTCTCAGGCAGTGACTTTTCTTCTATGGGCTGTAGGAACAGTATCATAAACACATATGAGAAAATCATTGCCTCAGCATAACCAAGCTAGTGGGAAGGAGTTACGTACAAAAGAGAATCTGTAGATAGAGATAACAATTGCAATAAAAGCTTCAGGCCTTGTCACTGGAGCTGTATATAATCCATGGAATTTACAGAACCTATTTAAGTTTAGCAACTTCCCCAAGAATATGAACAAAGTAAATGAAAGGCTCCAGAGGAACAGTAATAGCAGTGAAGCTACAGAGGTGGCTGAGCAGGGACCAGCAGCTCAAGATTAAGGCAGGATGGTAAATAACTGAAGATTGGTGCCCAACAGTGTGTCCTTTCCCCCATGCACTTCATGCTGCAGTGCTGCTGCTCACAGGATAGCCTGGCCACCGATGCCACATGAGAAAGGCAGGTGATGCCTTGCCTGTACTGGAGGAGAAATCTGTCCCTAGGCTGAGGAAGGAGGCATGGCTCCCACGGCTGCTGGCCAATGCTTTCTGCACGTGTTCTGCCCACTAAACAGTGTTTTAAGTTTAATATATATAAATTATATATATATATATACATATAGCCAAACCTCAAGATACAGGGAAAAAGTAACAACAATCCCATTTGAAAATACATTGGCTGCCAAAACATAAGCTGCCTTCTGCTCTGCCCTCTTCTGAACATACTACACATTCTCAGCTTGCTCCATCCATGGCCTCCCATCAACTTGCTGTGCCACCCTGAATACATCCTCTGTCCTTCAGCCTTCACATTTACATCGGGGTGGGGTGATAAACTTATTTTTGTAGGACACTCAGAAATTCTCATATAACAAGATGTTGGTCTTTAAAAATGATCATTGATATTTTCCAACTCTCCTAAATACAGTGGATTTCATTTGTCCTAGCACTGCTACTATTCCTTTTATTTTTAGATACTATTTTCCTAACACACTGCAGAGGAAGAAAGAGGTAGAGGCATGAGAAAAGCTGCCTGAGCACAGCTGGACTGAGAACCTTCATATTCACGGGGGGGGGGGGGGGGGCTGGCTGTTCAAACTCCATCCCATCCCAATTTCATTAGAGCACTCCCAATACTGCCTGTTTGCTGAACTGCTTATTTCTGAGAGAGGAAAAACTTACACAGCCTAGTTCAGACCAAGAAAGCTGTACAAACAAATTACACGAATACAAGAGTAGCTCAAGCCCAGTGGGCTGGGGACTGTGAACTCGCAGATCGCTGTTGCTTTGTGGGCACAGAGAGAGGGGGGAAGCTGAATAGATGTAAAAGACGTGGCAGGCAGCTCTCGTAGCCTGCATCCATGCCACCCAGCCTGAAAGTTCAAGATGTGGTTTGCAAGGGACTATGGTCACTTGAAGTCACCTGATTTCACAGGTTGAAAGCCAGCTGAGATGTGCCCTCCGTGCAGGGGGACAGGGGCTGAGCACAGGAGCTGGAGGAGCTGTATTTCAAGGATTAACATTGTCACCAGACCTCGGGAAAACTTCTCCATGTCTGATGTTTTTGCGAAGGGCTCTGGCTTGACAACAACTTGCTGGTGCTTCAGATGTGCCAGAGAACAAGATTTCACCTTTCCAAAAAGGTGTCTTCTATGCCCTGGAAAGCTGGTTTGCAATTAAACAGCTCACCAGCTGCAGTGCCCAGCTGAACCAATTGACAACATACATGCATGTCTGGGATGGTGATTATCTCAGCCTGTGTGTGACACTGACATCCAGGTGGTACTGCCAGTACTGGCTTTCACCTCCTTAGCTTGTGCCTCAGGTACCACAGCTCAGGTGACGCTGTGCCTTGCCTGCACAGTGCCCGGTGGTGAGCACAGAGGAGTTAGGCAGGCTGCTTAAATGTTTTTTCTCCTGCTGATGCCCCTCTGTATGAAGCCGGTATGGACGAAAGGTGCAGTTCACTAAGGCAACCAGACTGCAGGGAATGATGGTACTGGTGGCAGACACGAGCATCAGGAGCTTGTGAGTCCAGAGAAGAACCAGGTGAGAGCTAGAAATATACTGGAACTCTGTGGTGCCTTTCTAAAGCAGTATGGAGACAAACCCTAATTATAAAGGAAGGATAATCTTTGGGGCTGTATGCACTCCAGTACATCTGGAGCCTCTCACCATTCAGAGGGTGCTTTTTGGTTGCAATTAAAGGATATAATGACTGCTCCTTAATGAAGGAGCTTCTCTCCTGCGGCAGAGATGTGTACCACAGAGGTTTGGAGAAAGGCTGAAGTTAGCAGGGTTTGCCAGGCTGCTCTGACAGCCCTCCTGCAGCATCCTTCTACAACTTTTCACTCATAAAGACCTCCTTTTTTACAACTCCCTTCCCTCTCTCTGCCACTAGCTGTTAGTTGTCATCTTATTTCATAGCTTCCCTAAGGCTGAGTGAGATGTAAACCTGACAGATCTCATTCCTACGCAACAGGGAAGTGAGACAACCCTAGCTACTAGTGCAGCTACCCTAGATACTAATGCCATTCCTTTGCTCTCCTGCTAAAAGAATCAGCTCATCATCTGCAAAATAAACACTAGGTCTGCTGGGGCAGCACAAGGCAATGTGTAATGGGACTTCTACCCTGCCTACTCGGTGTCGCCACATCCCACCTACACTTACTCATCCAGCTCCTGCAAAACAGAGCGCAGGTGGCCCCACGGGAAGAGACTGGGGGCAGCCAAAAGCTTTTCCTTTCTGGTATTTACAGGTTCTCTCTGAACTTGTGTGTGAATCGGGACTTCCAAGAGCCCAGTACAGACTGGAGGCAGGTCCAGCTCTAGCAAAGGTCTAGCCTTGAGCTGCAAACTGCAAGACAAAATTGCAGCAGAGGGGTGGCTGTCATTCCTTGGAGGTGGGGATTCCCTCATAGGAAAAGGAATGGGGATGCTTGAGCACAGTGGCCCAGGGGGGTCAGTGTGTGGGCTTTCACAGCAGGAAATCAAGGTCTTGGATCACAACACAGTGATAACCAAAGAGGTTTTGATGCTGATACTGATAGGTAATCTGATGTAAGGCAGGTGAATGTAAATGGATCTTTGATTTAGTGGGTAAAAGGACACAGAAGCTGAGACAAATGTTTTGATATGAATGTCTCAGAGTATCTTTTTGCCTTGACTTCAATCTTTGCTTCTGCCCTTTTGGAAGTACCTACATTTAAAATCACTACCACCCTGTTATTTGCATATTTTTAACATTTTCACTGGCTAGCCTACAGACACCAGCTTATTTTCCTTTCTGGTATATTTATCAATTGTCTTATACTTTCCTCATGTATGATTGGCAAATCTGCACTTACCCAGTTACACTGGGCATGACATTCCTTCCATAGTGACAGAGGGAATCATACAGAGTAATTTAATGTGTCCAATCCTATAAAAGCCTGGCAATATTTGCAGCATGAGATCCTTAGGAAAAATCAAGGCCCTTTATTACAACAAAATGAATTCCCAGATGTACTGGTTCTTGTGAAAACAGAGTTACTGACTTGAAATATCGTGTAAAACATATTTCAAATTCCATTTGGTGAAAGCTGTAGGGGTTCATCTGACACAGGATGGCATAGACGTGGTGATAAGACACCATGCATGTAGACAGTCAGAGATGTGAGATATGAAATCAGTAGGAATTGTGCTCATGCATGTGAATGACAGTTTAGTCCCAATTCCCAATCTTCTACAGCAGCACCTGTTCCTTTGGTTGATTTATGTGCATCTTCACTCTTGCTTCTTACAGTAGGCTTCCAGGATACACAAGAGACCTGGCTGGTCCTGCTTTGGGCTAAATACATTCAGAAGTTACACAAACAGCTTTCTATTAGCATAAAGAAGACAACTTGCAGCAAATCAATAACCCGTGGTTTCTAAGGCACACTACTGCAACCAGGAAAAAACCCGCCGATGGCCTGCACAGCCCCTGCAGACAGGCTGGCTTCCATGGCCCTAAGCAGCACCCTGCCCCATGACCTCCTGGGGCACACAAGGAGACAGGGCCTTGCTTGTTCCATCCCTTGCTCATGCCACCCTGACCCTGAGCTGTGAGCCCTGGCTCACAGCTGCTATTTTTGCAGCACGATTAAAGTGCCCTTCTCCTGCTCCACAGCTTTGCCAGCCACTTGTACTTTCCCTCTGGGATCCTGAAGGAAGAAAGAGACATAATGGCCAGCAGCAGCCTGCTATAGAGGTCCTTTTCACATAACAGATACAAACTTGCCTCTGTGGGTCAGTAAACCTGTTGTGTGGGATCCCCCTTCCCCTCTTCTTGTATACCCTTTAGCATACGTGGCCATGGGCATATACGATCAGTGCTTGAGTCTTTCACATCCATATCCCAGGCCAGGAAGTCTGTGTACTGAAGCAGATGACATCCCATGCGTGTCTCTTGGACCAGGTTCAGCTCTCCAGGAAAAGCTTAATTTCTCCCCATAGCCTACTACATCAGTGTAGTTGAAGGGAGATGCAGTACTGCTGCTGTGTCCAGCTGCGCACCTCCAGGCATCACAGCAGCACCAAAGCAGTTGTACCAGCTTGGGAGTTCACATCTTGCACAGAGGACAAGGTGGCAGAGGCAGCAGCTCCTGACCCATAGGCCTGTGCACAGTTTCATGCTGTCTAATTTCATCCTTTTAATCAAAACCTTCATCTACCTTTCCAATAAATATGGTATCTTCATTGTGAATCACCTTCCTGACTTACAGGATACATAGAATGAAAACTGCGATTATGAAAGCACCACTCCAAAAAAAAGATAAGAAGTTCCATGTTGATTCAGTCACATGGATGGCTAAGGCTAGAAAAACACATTGCTACAGCAATTTATTCAGGAAACTCAGAATTCAGGAGTGTTTCAGCATCAAACTTCTTCCTAGCACTGTGAGCAGCTCAAACAGCTCTGTTCATAGCTAAAGTAATAATAAAAAAACAACAGCCAAAAATACATGTCAGGTTTTGAATGTGTCTAAAATTGATCAGAAACAAGATGCAAGGAGCTGGGGCCTTACCTGAGGCGCAGCAAAACCAAAACATAAATCTCCAGCTAAATTATATAATCCAGGGACTCGCTCCTCCTGCACCCCAGTTAAGGAAAAGGTTTAGAAAAGCTGGTGATATGTTTTCATCCATTTGCATTTGACAGAAATCACCATGGAATACCTTTATCCAAGGAAAAAAGAATAGCATTACCCTGCAAGACTCCAGAGCTGTAAAAATGTGTCAGGATCAGTTAAGATGGGTTAATAGGGTTGCTCTGCTTATTTAGTCTTCCTTTACAATGCTGATCCCCACGGATGAAGAAACAAGCTCGTCTCCAATGCTTCAGTGGATTCTTATGTCTGAAATAAGAGTCAGTGAGTGTTTGCCCGTGGGCTTCTGGAGAGCTGCATGAATTCAGCTGTCCTTGCTGGGTTGCACAAGGTTCCTGTCAGCCCCCATGCCAGCCTGTCTAGGTCCCTCTGCATGGTAGCCCCAGCATCAACCCTACTGACAGGCAACCTTGACAAGAGAGCCCTTCACTGATTCCTTCAGGTCACTGGCAATGATGTTAAACAGGACAGGTCACAGGACAGACCTGCAAGACACCACTCATCACCAGCTCCCAGGACGAAGGTATATGACCCAGTAACCATGACCCTTTGAGCCCAATCACCCAAACAGCTGCTTACCCACGTAGCTGCCCACCCATCTGGACTGCAAAATCGCAAGTTAGATGCATGAATATTATGGGATAGAACACTGAAAACCGTGTTAAAATTTCCATGACTGGCATCGCCCTTGCTAAACCTGAAGTAAACGAGATCCTGTGCTGGTGGTCATCTTCTTGAACTGTCCACTACAAGCAATTGGCAGGTAAGGAGATATATAAGCTGCCAAAGATTCATTCAATATGTTGCAGAGAATGAAACACATCCACTCCTCAAGTATATTACACCCCTCTGAAGACTCCCCCTCTCCCCCAAAAAAGAGTGCAAAAAAGAGTGTGTGTGAGATCACTATCTACCAGGAGGATGTGCCCTAGGTGGTTTCCATAAAAGTATAGAGACCCCAGAGACAAAAACTATTTTTGATGTGTACAAGATGCTAATAAAACAGCCTCCAGCAGCTGCTTGATATGGAGCAAAGATGCCTTATGTGTATTTTTATTGAAGGGATTCTCTGCTGTCCAGAAATACCAGGTCCAGTATACAAAGGAGCAACATCTGATTCTATGGCTTTAGTTTTTACTTCAAGCAAGAAATTGATCTAAAAATCCCTGTGTTAGAAAGGATGAGGCTCTTCCTGAGCTTTGGTGCAAAACTTGTCAGCTAGTCTTCCAGAAATTCCTTCGTTTTCACCTTATGTACACCTGTAACATTATATTACAGCTCTCTCCACTTCATCACTAAACTATGTCCTGAAACACAACAGCATTTGACACCTGCTCTGTTGGACACAGTAAGTGAACCGTTGGCTTCTGACTTGCACAAAGAAGGTTCTTTGCTTTCCTTGCATCCTCCTTGGACATGGGTCCTACCTCCTGGCCAGTGGTGCCTTCTGTAAAATAACATCTATAGATGACAGAATCACAGAATGGTTCGAGTTGGAAGGGACCTTAACGATCACCCAGTTCCAATCCCCTGCCATGGGCAGGGATACCTTGCACTAGACCGGGTTGCTCAAAGCCTCATCCAACCTGGCCTTGAACACTGCCAGGGATGGGGCAGCCACAGCTGCTCTGGGCAACCTGTGCCAGTGCCTCACCACCCTCACAGTGAAGAATTTCTTCCTAATATCTAATCTAAATCTCCCCTCTTTCAGTGTAAAGCCATTTCCCCTTGCCCTATCACTACAAGCTCATGTAAAAGCCATTCCCCCTTGTCCTGTTACAACATGCCCATGTAAAAAGCTCCTCTCCAGATTTCTCACAGGGGCTCTTTAGGTACAGAAGGCTGCTCTGAGGTCTCCGTGGAGCCTTCTCTTCTCCAGGGTGCGTTACCAGGCTGGTAAGGTTACCAACCTTGGTAAACCACTTCTAACAGTTCTTCAATATTCTCTTATACACCATGACACACTTCTAGCTTTGCAAAATGTTACTACTGCTTTTGCACGTAACAGCTTCTGGTCATTTCATCAAAACCAGTAGAAGTGCAGAAGTGTCACATCCTTTGTGTTTATCTTTTGGGGAAATTTAATGCTCCATTTCCCTTGAATTTCTATTGAGATAGAACTTTAAATCTTTAATGGCAAGGGAGGATTACTTTTGATATCGAAATCCAGCTGTTTACCTTAGTATTGTAGCCTTACTTCCACTCTTCACAAGTCTCTCTGTCCCTTTTGTAAAGCTTTCTTTGTGTTGATTCTAAGAACTCAGCATAATGGAACTCTCATGACATCTTCTATATTCCCAGAAAAAAAAAAAGTATATATGAGTGTGGATAACAAAGATTGAGAGCAGTATCAGTAATTTTGAAGTAAAAAATATTTCTTTTGTCTTCTTGAAGCTGTCTTCAATCCAAGCAGAATAGGCTAAGCTGATAGAAAAAATGGGACAAAACATAAACCAAATCCTGATAAAGCATGGAAATGCAAAAGCAGGGCCAGCCAAACAATTATATTTCTCTTCTGTGGTGACACCGTGCCAAAATGATATGATCACAATCAAGGCTTTTAAGTAACTGTGACCATAGATTAGACTTGATTAAGGTTTAAGACATGTTACATTCATTTCCTTCTACTTTCAATGTCCTCCAGGGACACCTACAAACTAAAGCATTCAAACTCAGGGGACTTTTCTGAAAGAATTGGCCTTAATCTTTTGGTTGTTAAATAAAATCACTGTGTGGAACATGCATCTAACAATTCATCTTTTACTGATACAGCTCCCAGTAAATTGTCTCTTCCCAAAGTTATAAGCCTGAAGAAGCTATTATGAGAACAGAGCATTTTATTTCAGATGAAACCATGCAAATCTCAAGGAGAGAGGAGGCTGGCAGAAGAAAAGTCCCCTGATATATATCTTTTAATTAACATAGCAAAACAGTCTTTCTGTATGCAGGTAAATCATTTATGCACAATTCACTTGGGTTTCTCATCCTTATCACTAAAACCCTCTTTCTTCCCCCCAAGTCTGATTTATTTTGTAGAAAAAATATCTAACTAGAAAAGTTGTATTATATGATGAGGGAGCTTAGGATGTAGAGCAGTGAGGGGACAACAGTCATTTAAATTGCATTAATTCTTCCACAAAGCAAGAGCATAAAGTTGACCATTTGCCTTACCCAGGTTTTACAATATTCACTTAAAAGATTAAAGTTTAAGTATATATACACTATACATACTCTATAGACACAGTGCACAGTCGAATATAAACTCAAATTACTGTACCACAGGGAATTCTGCCATTTCAGACAGCTTTTGCTCCCTGTTTCACCAGTTACCTAAAACATGGATGGATGTTAGATTTTCTCCCCAACAACTAAAAGGAATTTTTACTTCCACAAAGCATCCATCCATCTGATTGGGGTAACTTCCACACTCTTCATTACTGCAGCATAGAAGAGAATGTTTTGGGTTGGAAGGGACTTTAAAGACCATTTAGTTCCACACACCCTGTCACTAGTAGGGACATGTTCCACTAGACCAGGTTGCTCAAAGTCGGGTCCAATCTGGCCTTGAGCACTGCCAGGGATGGGGCAGCCACAGCTTCTCCGGGCAACCTGTGCCAGTGCCTCACCACCCTCATAGTGAAGATTTTTTCCCAATAACTAATCTAAATCTACCCTCTTCCATTTTAAGACCATTCTTCCTTGTCCCACCACTATTTGCTCTTGTAAAAAGACCTTCTCCATGTTGCTTGTAGGCCTCCTTTCTGTACTGGAAGCTGCTCTGAGGTCTCACCTGAGCCTTCTCTTCTCCAGGCTGAACTAACATCTGAGAATCCATGACCTTATGTTAGATGGATACTATACAAAGTCTTCATAAACGGTTAGCTGAATTTCCAAGGTATTTTGGAGAGGACAGCAAAGCCAGCAGTCCTTCTCAAGGATGTTAAGCCACAATGTTTACTTACACTTCTCCAGTAAGTGCTTCTTTTTGACTACCAACAACAATACATGCTGACTGGGAAAAATAATCTTGGCATCCTGAATTCAGGAGAAAACCTTAATACTGTGCCTCAATACTTCCTATACATACTGTGCCCTGGTGCTTTTCCTTACTATGTCATTCCTCCTTGCTACATTTGGGACTTCAGTAATACCTGGGAAAGAAAGAAGCTGTGTGAAGCATTATTAGCTAAATTATTTTTTGACATTACATTGAATTTTTGCACTACTTTTGATACTCAGAAGCCAAAAATTATTAGCTTTTCTGAGCTATGGCTAGCACAGGTTGGGTTTTTTATGTAGGCAAATAGGCTGTGAGGATGATAATAAGCCTCACTAAAGCAACAGAATGTGCTCCAATGATATGGACATTTGTTTTGAAGCATTTCCATTACAGAGAACCTTTTTTGTATTTTATTCTGTGAAACAGTTTACAGGATTTTGTCTTCCCCTTTCACCAATATTACAATTAAAAAGACTAACTAAGAATACCCTACAAAAAAATGAGAGTGGTGGAACAGTCTGATTCAATTGTATTTATTCTGCATACTCCATTAAATTAGGACACAGCTAATCAGCAACTGTGCTTAATTAGTAAAAAAACCTATTTAAACCTAATAATACAAATGGCCAGGGTTGCTGCTGCTTAATGGAGACTAGTACTGCTTAATTGTGATGTTTTCAGGTAATACAGTGGTTGAAACTGGTGTTTTGCTCTGATGTTTTGGGCTCACAGTGGCTCTCCCTCTCTCTCCCACTGAGAACATTTCACAATTGGAGCTGACATAGCACCCAAATGGCTCCCTCACTGCACCTTTCACCTCCTCACTTCAGCACCAGCTCTTCACTGACAACTGACCTCCTGCAGAACAGATCTGTCACTGGAGGATGGGGACGGCTCAGGTGTAAGGTCTGCTGCCAGCTGCCTTGAGTGTTGAAACAGTGCTTTCTAGTAGTTGGAAAGACTGTCATCAGCTGAATGGTTCAGCAACACAGCATGGACCTACCTGTGACACCTACTACAGACTAGCAGTGATTACAGCCACCTGAATGTTTTCAGTGAGAAGTCTAAGGAGTTTGCAATTCCTGCTGCTGTGACTTCCTTAACACCTCCTGATTTTGTATTAGTGCTACCATACCTTGATCACTAGCCTGTGGGAAATGAGTCAGAAGCCCTAGCTCAGCCCCTAGAAGAGCCTCCCTCTCCCTTAAGCCTTAGGTTGGCAGCCTCAGTGGGAAAGGGTCGCTGAAGTATTCAGATGGTTTCTCAAACCTGCAAATGATCTCCCCAGATCACAGCACTGTCACCCTGACAGGCAGTGCAAAGAATCATACCACAGAATCATAGACTGATTTTGGTTAGACATGACCTTAAAACTCATCTAGTTCCACCCACCCTATCATGGGCAGAGACACCTTCCACCAGACCAGGTTGCTCAAAGCCCTGTCCAAAGGAAGCTTATGAACTAGCTGATCTGTCACGCAGAAATAACAAAAGCTGGCTCAAAGGATGACAGATTCTCATGGCCATTAAATTCCCTGCAAATAACTAAGAAGGGAGGATTTGTAAAGACAGTGTTGTAGACAAGATAGCAAAGCCAGAACAAAGTTTGCCCAGTACACAGCACTTGGCAGCATGTCAGTATAACATGAGACAGCTTCGCTTCCATCAGCAAAGAGCTTAGTGCCACAGCAGAGTCCCTCTAATTAATTGTGCCCATCAACTGAAAAGAGACCTGCCAAACAGTACCACACCAGTGCAGCCAACCCTCAGGGTCAAGCAGCAGAACAACTTTGCAGCCTGTAACAGGGCGAGTTGGAAAGATAACGCAAGACCCGGAAAACGCAGAAAGGGATGTAGCTCCAGGCTGCCTTGCAGTTCATCAGCTGTCTTTTACAAAGGACTGAACTGGGGAGACTACAGCCAGCATTCAGTAACTAGAAATACAATCATTTCAGGGAATATAAATATTGCTCTACTGATCCATCTTTAGCTAAACTTTCTTACCATACTCCTTTGCACCTTTGGTGTTTTCTCCTGGCTTTTCACATTCAAAATACCCAGTGCAGGCATTTAATGAAAAAAGGCTTTGTTTGAAACTGTGCCTGCATTAGTTCCTATAAAAAGTTTCACTAAGTATTGATGTTCTCAGTGCAGGCACAGGAGGACAACAGAGCAGATGAGCCAGAAATGAAATATCAGGACTAACCACAACAGTAGCAAGTGGAAGGAGCAGGAATGGCCAGTAGGCAGGCAGGGAGAATGGAATACCAGAAAGCTTTAGAGAAGGGTAAGAGAACAGAGAGCTTACACCCCAACCCTAACCCACCTCAGGAGCAGATAGGATTTGGAGTGGTTGTTTGTGCAGGGCAAGAATGGTGTAACAGTGACTGGATACACCAATGTATGTGCACATATGCTTAGTGTACCTATTCAGAAGTGAAACAGGACTTGTCACTGTGAATATGTCTGGCTGGCAGGGAGTATCTGTGCAAGGTGATGCAGTGCATCTTGGGGCTCTTCAGTACATCTTTAGAAAATACTGATCCCCTTCAACTGCCTCATGTACAACTGGATCCAAAACCTTGCCTCCCCCAGAAAGACCTGCTGGAACACATTAGGAAAAGGCAGCATCACTTCAGTGGTATGGAAGCAAAACAACACAATTATAAATTCCAAGAGTGAATGTTCCATAACACCCCAACCCCAACCTCCCACAGTCTTTAAAGGTTCTTGTCTGACCCACTGGATTTCACCACCTTTGCATCCATGACCTTGTTACTGCTGGTCCCATCCCGTTCTCACTTGCAGTGAAAGCCCACAGGGAGATGAGACAAAATCAGCTAAGCCACATCAGCCCCACCAGCCAGGCAGGTGAAGGTAACAGTCTGACCCAGATTCACTAAGCCAGAGGGTCTGGGTACCTAACCCAAAGTGTAGCACATCAGCCATAGCTTGTGCATTTTTGTGTGAGGACACCATGAAGAACAGAAACACCTACTCTGGAATAGCTGCAATAACACTTTGAAAATGCTGTAATACAAAAGATCTTCCTGCTGGTAACAAACATGGAACGTTTTATGCGCGTAATATAAAGAGCATGAAAACAACTGAGCACAACCACCATTTCAGAGAAATGCCTGGGTCTGAGAGTGACTGCAAACACAAAAAGAGTGGACCTAGATGGAAAATTAAATGTTTTGGCTCTTCTACAACCTTGCTGGCCACATGGTCTATGAAGATTCCTTATCACAACCACAATTTGGTTACCACTACAACAGTTTCAGGCTTCCAAGCAGCAGCTTGCTGGAGCTGCTGAGGTTAAAGACAAATTTCTTTTTTTCTTAAGCTATATGAATGATCATTAAACAGGATTGCTAAAGAAGCAAACTGTCAAAGTTGTTTCATTTATTTCTTAATATCACAGCTGTACAATTTTCATACATACAGCAGGAAATGCGCATTGGTTACACAATGGCATTTGGCTGCATTTCCAAGTATAATACAGTAAGTGCAACTCCACTTTAAAATGTACATTTATACAACTTAAACAAATTAAGGATTGCTACACTACTATCTGTGACAGTATAAAGCTTCATTTATGTGAAGTCTCATTACTAAACCACTTCCTGGTTAAATATAAAACATATTCAATAATTTTAAAATGGCCCTTGTGGTATTTGGCCAGCATATAAAATATTTGTTGTTTAAAATTTAACCATTAACTTGTATTTCTTTTTTAAAAATAATCCTCTAAGCCTATTTAAACTCTTGCTATTGAACTGTTATTCTGACACTTTGTAGCAGGAACCAAATTTTACCCTCCTTCTATTTGCTCTCGCACTGCTTATCATTGAAAGAAGTTATATTTTTAATGTATTGCAGCTTTATTCAGACACAACCAGATTGCTAAACCGTTTAACAATTTTGGCCAAAAGGTAAATAATATTTTTCATCAAAGAAAACAAAATTACATTGCAGAGTTATTTGTCATCAAAATTTTAATGGGTAGAGTGCTGCCAGCACTGAAAGAAAAGAGAAACAAAAAGAGTATTAATTTATCTTTTAAGACCCATCCACATACTCAGTTTAAACTCTTATAACTTTACTTTTGGAATACATTGGTCCACAGACCACATTCTTGTTACAGTTTACCAAATGAAAACCAAAATTGCTTATTGCCGTCCCTGTAACAGGAATGGTTCAGTTTTAAACCTCCTTTAAAAATATACATTTTACAATCCTTTCACCTCAACAAAGGTGACACTGACAATAAATACACTGGTTTGGTGGTTCTGTTGTTTATTCGTGTTGAAAAGTCTACAAACTACCTGTTGTAGGCCCTTTCTTTTTTAGACTTCTCCAATGCCTTGTCCATAGTTTTCTCGTTTTCTCCTCTACATTTGGGGCAGTACCATTTGCCCTTTGGTTTGTGGTTGAGTCCCACACAGGAAAAGTGAAACCACTCAATGGGGCACTCATCATTATCGCATCCTATCATTTCTCCATAGGAGACTTGGTTGCACAAGCAATATGTTGGCTCGTTAGGGTCAATAGGAAGGTCAGGGGGAGAAGCTTCCCTCTCTGCTTTTGCCTTAGATCGTTTCTTCTTCTTGGACGTCTTTGCTTTCTTCTCCTTAGGAGTTCCTGAAGTGATGTCATCATGATCATGATTATTTGAGGCATTTTCTCGATTCTCGTTGTTCCTTTGCCTCCTCGACCTCTTGTTGTTGGGCTTTTCAGCCTGCGTGATTGTCTCGTTCTTTGACTTATCTTGGCTGGCTTTCCCGCTGTTTCCAGTGGTGTCATTAGTCTCTTGACAAGTCTCAAACAGTTCCACGTGGCTGTCCACTTGCCTTGTTCTGTTCTCAACGAGCTCCACCATCTGACTGACGATTTGGATCTTCTCATCCCCCAGTTCCTGACTCCGAATCAAGGCTCTCTGGATGCAGTGCAACATTCTCCTCTTCTGCACGGCATCTGTCTCTCGTTTAAATTTTTCATAGTAATCATCCAGGTCCTTCAGAATCTCTGCAAGGAAGAAATAAAAACTGTAAGTATTTTCAACAGAGATAATGGCAAAACAAAGCCTTCCCGTATTTTTCCTTCCATGAAGCAACACCTTTTTGTAATGCACAAAAATTCCCTGAAGCTGATATCTGACAAGTGGCTGATGACTCCAGTGGGTTACGTTTGTCTGGTCGGTCCTGCAGGAATAGGATGCAAACGCTGATTTAGGGAAAAAAAATAGTGACTAAATACCATTTTATACACACTGAAAACTCTTCCCTTCAAATTTAGCAGTAATTAAAATTAACTAATTAAAATATGCACACATGCTCCCCACAGAAAGTTCCAACATTAACTGTAACATTAGAGGGGAAATTAATTGATTGGGCTCTTTTTCCTGGACATTTTCTGTACAACAGCATTAACATTTTTAGTGAATGACTGAGAGTGGGAGAGAAAGCGAGCACAAACCAGTGTAGAATCAGATGCTGTGTTACTTAACAATCACTATCACACTTGACAGCTGATACAAGAAAAACCTCTAAATACATGGGGCTGAAGACCAAGCTATGGCAAGTTTCATATAAACTGCTGAGTTGCTGAAAAAAGTGAGGCCACTTAAATCCCCAGGACTACAGAATTAGGATCAGAATATCCAAGATGTCTATGTGATTTCCTCCCTACACTTTCTGTAAAATACCTGTTGCTTACTTTTACAATACAGATATACAATCTTCATTACATATTTACTGCAGAGAAGGAAACAAAAAGTTAGAAAATGCTATTAAAGATTATATGCAACAACTGGAGCAGCTAGAGCTTCCAGCTTAAAATGCTAACATTGAAAATACGTTAGATCTTGAACTGCACCTCAAGGATTGTTCCAATGTTGTTTATATGAAAGAACAGTATTCAAAAGTGTTTCAAGTTTCAAGAACAGTTCTAGAATTCTATTTTTAAGCAGATGTTTTTGAGTTTCACTACAACACTTAAAACAACTCAAACATACAGGACACTCAGCATCTCCATATTAAGTCCTTAAAATCGTGTAGGATGTTTTTCCTGCATCTCTTTTCTTTGATTTTTTTCCGTTTCTCACAGGTTAGAAGATTCTGCCCTAGAGAAGCAAAATACATCAACATATAAAATCTAACCTCAATTCTCTTTGCAGAAGCAAAGATCTCTTACACATGCAAATGGCATTACCACAACTTTTAAAAATATTTTCTTCTAAGAGAATGTGATACATATGCAACTAATGGTCTTCCTGTGATTTAGGTTTTATCTTGCCTGAGCAGATTTTCTGAACACCCGTGCTCCTAATTTCTAGTGAAGACATGGAAAGTTCATGCCAAGTTTTATTTAGCTTTTAGAGCTGCAGCCTATGCTACTCACATCAGTTAAGCACAACCTGTCAGCTGGTACTGCAAAATTACCGATCTGACCAACTTTAGTATTTCAATATATTATTAAATACCTTAATCAAATGCCTTTTTTTTCTAACTACAAGAAAACCCCAAAGAAAACAAACAAACAAACAAACAAACAAAAAAAAAAAAACACACAAAAAAACCCGCCACCAGAAAAAAGCATCCCAAGTGTACAGGTTAAACATTAAGAAAGACTAAAAGTCTAGAGTTAACTATTTTCGAGGGCTGAAATGTAAGTTTTGTGTTCTAAGCTTTGGCACGTGACTGATGTTACCAGTTTAACTCATTTGAATCTGGTAGGTAGGTATCTTTCATAAAGAATACTCTCTCACTACCACAAAATAACTAATGACTTCAGTTAGGGGTTATGAAAACTTCAGCTCTAGTATTGCATATACACGTTAACACCACAGCACCTCCTATTACGCAGGAGAAACAGTTAACTGCAACGATTTTGACTTCTGCAAAGCCTTACGAGCACGTTCCTCGGCGCTAACACGTTCAGTATGTATGATGCGGTGCGGGATGTGCCTGCTCATAAACGCGGACAAACAGAAAGGGATGCCTATCATCACTTTCACAATCACGTTACTCAAGCTATAAGGAAAAGGATCGACAGCTGTTTACTATAGCCTGGAGGGGGAGGATTGCACCACCGCCCCTCACACAGGCAGGCTCGCCTTAAGTCGCCCGCCCAGGAGAGACCGCCTTTATAGGAAACCCAAAAAGCCTCTTTCTCCCGGCGTGCTGCAAAACGAGGACCAGTGAGCGGAGTTTAGCGCGATCTGCGTGTTACGCAATTGTTCCCTAGCTGTGCACGCACACCCCCAACACCGCAAACGCCATTAAACAGACAAAAAACAGACGGTGCCGCACGTTGCGAAAGCTTTATTCCCGGACAGCTCCCTCACCGGGGCTGGGACCCCACCACAACGGCCGCATGCGTACTGAGCGGCCAGAATGGGGCAGCCGAGGGGCCAGCGGAGGCGCGATGCACTCCAGTGGTCAGGGGGGCCGGAAGACACGAAGTGACGCCCGCCCTCCGCCGCCGCCTCCCGGCTGGCTAGAAACTACCCGCAGCGGTCTCCCCAACCAGAGACACGGGAGGGACACCAGCGGGACACGGAAGGCAGCGGACAACCCCGAGCTGGGGCGGGCCCGGCCCCCTCCCCGCCCCCCTGCAACCGGCGTGCTCGGCCGCCCAGGGAAGGGAGGGCGTCAGGCTCTACCATTACGGCGCTACAAGCCCTAACAGTCCTAATGCAAGGCAGCCACCGCGCGCCCAGCCGGGCCGCTGCTGCATCCCACCGGGCCAAGGTAGCCACCGCCTTCTCCTAGCAACCAGCATGGCGGAGCCGCCCCGGAAGTGACGGTATAGCTATTGTTCTCCGGCAGGAAACCGGCTGCGCGTCCCCCGGTTGGCAGCATAGCAGGGAGCCAGGGGAAGCGGGGGAGGAGACGGCGGGCAGCAGCCAATAAGAGCCGTCGGCGGGGAGAGCCCGCCCCTGCTAGCCCAGTGTTCCCAATCGGAGGCAGAAAGAACGAGAAGAACCCCAAACAGTCAATCAGAGCCGGCAGAGCCAGCTTGCGCCCGCCCCCTCTAGCCCCGCCGCGCCACTCACAAGCAAGGGGAGGCGGGAGGAGCGGCGCCCCCGCTCCCCGGGCCCACGTCAATCACATTCCGAAAGCCCAAGGTTGGCCTGCCCGCTGCAGCCGCCCCAGCCAATCAGAACGCGCGGGGCGGGGCAAGCCGAGCTATTCAAATCAACCCCACAGAAAAGTTGCCTCTCCGAACGTCACACGGAGGCGGGGCGCAAAGGCGGAACAGCCCGTTGGAGGACCAATGGGCGTGAGGGGCAGGGCCGAGGCCGGCCGGTGGGAGGCTCCTCGCCAATCAGCTCCGCCGGGGGCGGGGCGCGCCGCGCAATGCTAAAGAGGGGCGTTGATAAAAGCCGCAGCGACGCCGCTTCCCCAGCAAAGCGCGGAGGTGCCCGCTGCTGTTGATGGTGTTTTCTCGGGCCGCGTCAGAACTGCGCTGCCCGCCCTGCCCTCTCTTCATCCCTGCCCCGCCAGCTCTAGCCCCCCGGGAATTCACTGACTGCCCCCTCCCCCGGGAGCTGCCGGGCTACGCGTCGAGCGGCCGGTGGAAAGGACAGGACTCGCAGCCCGGCGGCCGCCCTTAAGGCCACATGCAGGGTGGCTCGCAGGCCGGGGGAGAAGGGGTCCTCCCCGCCTGGCACCCCGGCTGTCACCGCTGCCGGCGGCATCGAGTAGAGCCCTAGCCCTTCCCCTTCCCGAGCAGACACTGGCAAGCAACTGACAAAGCTGCCCCGAGCCCCGCACAAACCGGCTTCCCCTTCCCTCCCTCCGCCCGTGGGGCACGGGGACGGCGTGCCCCGAGTGCCGGTAGCGCGGGAGGGGAGGGAGGAAGGAAGGGAAGGGGCAGTTCAGCCTCCACCACATCCGTATACCCGCCGTGTCCCCCCACACAGACACAGCACACGGCAGTCCCTTGTCCCCCCCGCCCCACGGAGAGGGGCAGTTTCGCGGGGTGAAACGAAAGGCACCGAGGAGGGAGCGAAGAAAGCGCACCCTGCCCCCCACTCTCGCCTAACCCCCCTCTCTCATCTCTCCTTCCCTCCCTCTTTCCTTCCCTCCCTCCCTCACTAGCTGCCTCTCTCCCCTACTACAGCCATAATGAATACTGTACATTCCTAAATGTTGTGCTGTAATCTCTCCCTCTCTGTCCACCCAGCACTTTCTTCCGTACCCCGAAACCCTTCCACCTCAGCCCCGCGGCCGGGGACGGCCCCTCTTTGTGCACCGCACACCCCACTTCCCTGCCCCCGCCTTCTTGGCCGGCAATTTACACAGAAAAGCAGAGTCCTTGCTTAATAAGAGAAGCTGGAGACCTTTTGTTCCGCCCCATGACAAGAGCTAACGCTGCAGATCAGCCCCTCTCCCTCCTCGGATCTCTCCTCCAGGCTTTCTCCCTCCTTTCACCTCCCCAAAATAAAACTACCATCCCTGTGGGGTGCAGAGGGGCAAGCGGAGCCGAGGCTCAGCTCTGAAGAAAGGGAAAGACACCCTCCTCCCCCCCCTTCCCCGAGCCCCACACCATACACACGGACACACAGAGAAAGCACTTACCTTGATATTTGGCGTCAATTTCCCTCATCAAGGAGACATTTCTCTGCAGATCGAAGGGCATAGACTCGATGGAGTCCAGATAATCCTCCACATAGTTCACTAGGTGAAGCTGGTCTCCGTTTGCAGGACTCAACATTTTCATCCGGCAAAGGGGAGGAAAAAAAAAATCTTCTCCACACCTCTCTGTCCGTGTCCGTGTGAGAGCAAGTGCTGCTCCCTCCACAGCCGGTAACCCCCGCTGAACGGCTCACTCCCTGCCCACCTCTCTCTGTAGCTCCCCCAAAAAACCGAGGGAAGCTACATCTGACTCCTCTTGTGCGAAACAGAGGGAGAGACACACACACACACCCTCCGCCAGTCCCCTACAGCCAGCAGCAGCTGATTGAATGGCTGTCGTTGTGGGTAATTCACGAAGGAGGTGGTAGGAACAATCAGAGGGATTTGTGTGTGTGAAGGGGGGGGGGGGGGGGGAGGAGGAGGAGAAAGGAGAGGGGCTTAAACCAGCTCCTCCGAAACAATCTGGAAACAAAATGTGCTCTGCAAAGTGTCTGTCAGGAGCGGCGGCAGCCCCTCTGCATGCGCCAGCGCCGCTCTGCTCCGCTTCTCCTCCGCTCCCCCCTTTTCCCGTTCTCCTCCTCACCGCCGCCGCCGCTGCTCCCCGGCGATATTAACGCAGCACTCCTCTCTCCTATACGCCGCACTTGATCCAACGTGGAAAACCCAAATACCAGTTTCAAACACTTGGGAAACATTCAGCCCCGCCACGCACGGCGCATGCGCACCCCTCCCAGCGCTGTATACACACACACACACTGAGGCACACTCACCGCACACACGGACACACACACACAGATACACCCCATCCCCCTCCCGGAACCGCGGCGGGGCCAGCACTCCTCTGCATATTCATCGTCCCTCCTCCCCTTACTCACGTTTGGGGAGGAAAGGCTGTGGGGATGCGGTCGTAGCGAGGGGAGCAGGCGGCTCGGTGGGGAGGAAGCCCCCTCGGCGAGCAGCCTGGCCGGGGAGAGGAGAAGGGAAGGAGGCAGGGAGGGAGGCGGAAGCTCCGGTGAAGTTGCGCGGACGTTCTGAGTGAAGAGAGCGGCCGGCGGGAAGGCTGAGGGGGAGCGGGGGGCAGGCTAGCGGGGCAAGTTGGATGCTTTTGCGGTTGGGCACAGACTTTTGAGGAGTCTCTCGCTTTTCACACACAAGAATTATTGCCAGGGCTTCCCTGGGAGGGACAGGACGATGGGGTAGCACTGGTAACTGCGACGCCACGGCGCTATCTGCGCCGCCGGCCGCTGAGCTGAAACACGGCCTTCCTCCTCAGCAGGCAACCGCATCAATCATCTCCAACGGCGGGCGACACCCGCTCCAGCCAATTGCCTCTTCCTTCGTGTCCCGCCCCGCAGCTCGCTCTGCCAATCCCCGCCAGAAGGGAGGGAGGGCGGGCCGGGCGCCGCCGTGCCAACGCTGCCCGGGATACCGGCCGCGGCACAAGGGGCGGTAACGTGTGGGGAGGGGGGGGAGAGGAGTCCCCGCGCGTGCGCACTCTAGGCAGCGCGAGAAGAAAATGGCGCCGTCAGTTAGCGCGCCGTATTCGCCTACGTTTCCCAGTGGGCCCTGCACCACGGCGGGCGGGTCGGTGGCGGAGCTCTTTCACTTGCACTAGCGGCGGCGGTGAGGGAAGGGTTAGCGACGCTTGTGGGAGTGACTGGGGTTGAGCTCAGTCAGCCTGGATGGTAGCTGGCTCAGCCCGCCCCGTTCACCCTGTCCGGCGATGGGGCTCTGGTCTCGCCCGTAAGGCGCTTTCTGGCGACGGAGGGGGGGGGCGGGTGCTGAGCGGTGGCTGAGGAGGCTGGAGTGGGGTTGTCAGCGTCGGCGATTTCATCCCGTCGGTTGTTAGGGAGGGAAGTGCGTTCGCATTTACCTCAGGTTTCCTCTCGGGAAACTCTCAGAGCCCGCCGAACATACACCCGGTTCCTTCAGGATAGGTGGTGTCGGGTAGCGAGGAGCGGGAAGAGGCGGGTCTGGAAAATCTACCCGGGCAAAGTAAAGCAAAGCAACGCGCGCTTTCTTGCCTATTTATTTATTTATTTGTTTTAAACGTCACTGGCAATCCCCTAATTAGGGGAGACTGAGTCATCATTTCTAAACGCTCAGACCTGCTGGTACAGTCGTTTGTTGATGTTCTGCTGCTTCTTGTAGGGAGCAGAGGGAACAACAGCCTAACTAGATCGCAGCATCTTAACCCCGTTTAAGTATTTCTGCAGCTGTCATCAACTTGGTGTCCGAACGGTCGAAGTTGGGTTTTGGGGACCACAGGCTGATTTATTTGTTGATTCCTCCTGTGGGATTTAGGCACTGAAATACATCTGAGGAGTGGAGACTATACCATAGACTAAGCCTATTTTGAACTGGCTGTGCCCCACTGCTTTGGGCAGATTTCAGAGGGCAGTTGCTCGTTTTTTGAAGGTACCTGTAAGTTCTCTTCCCCTCATTTTCTGTATCTGTGAGTTGCTGCATTGTACACCTCGGAAACCTGAGATCTTACGTTGGTGAATTATGACGAGTACTACATCATCTAGGCAGTGCTCCAAGCCAGTGTTTCTGGATCTGTGTGCTCTGGTGTACGGTGACATTGACAGGGAGTTGTGTAATAGCAAGGCTAGCCCAGGAACACCTTTTCTAAATTGTTGGCACCACCTTGGTAGTTAGAGCCTGTTTCACCCTTGCCTTGAAGAAGCTGAGCCACTGTCAGCAATTAAAAGTAGCTAACAGTCCCCTGGCTAGTGTAAGAACCAAACCCAATAATTATGACTCAATAGAGGCAAAAATCTGAATTCAAATAAGCCTCAAAAAGAGTAATTTTTACAGAAAAGTTAACCACCCTTCCAGACACATGGTAGTAATTACACATACAAATAAGAAATCAGTTTGTAAAAGTACCTGCTAATTTACTAAACAAGAACTTCTGTCCCTCATCCTTATAGACAAAAGGAAATAGGAAGACACAGCTCTTAAGTGTGGCTGCTCAAAAAGTATTGATAGGCTTGGATGCGCTGAGGATAGAGACCTGGATATCATCTGCCTCTTAAAAGCGCTGTCTGCTGGATCTTCCTCTATTAGCCTCTCATATGTTGCCTGCAGAGCAACAGAAATAAAACATCATTGGGCTTTGCACAAGTCCTAGGGAAAGGATAGGACTGAGCTCACCTGAGAATGCATTTAGTGTACACTTTTAAGGTCCCCTTTCACAGTTCAGTGTTTTGTGCAGTGCTGTAATCAAATGCGCCTGTACCCAGAAATACTTGTTCTCTGTACAGCCCTCTAGGCTCAGCAGCATGTCAGCCATACATTTAGGAAACTCTGTGTGTGGGAATCAGGTGTATGCATACATCTCCAGGTTGGAAAGTTGTGGAAAATGTGGTGCTGATGCCCCATTGCCCATCTCTGCTTCTCCTCTTCTGCTTGCTTTTTATTTTGGCCTCTTGCCTCTGAACTGCAATAGATGAAAGATGGGAGATTTTGAATGGTGTCTCAGTTCTCTTTTCATATTAGGGACCTATTTCTTACTGTGGTGGAGCATTCACAAGTAGAAATGTAAGGAATGATGGTTATGCATTGAAGAAAGAAGACATTGTGGGCTTCATTTTCTTCCCATTTTCTGTGCTTCATGGGCAGATAGAGTATCTAACTTCCCTCTTCCTGCTTACAAATCCCTTTGCTGCAATTACAAGAATCCTGAATCTCTGGGGTTTTCAAAAGCTTTTTGAAGCTGCTACCTTACCAAAGATCTAAACTCACAGTAATGGGAATCAGGGGAACATATAACCAGATCAACAACTGGCACAACTACTGTGTAACATACAAACTGTGTGTATGTGTATAATGTTATATACTTCATGTATAAATGTTCTAATAAATATGGTGGTTCTAGCTCATAAGCATAAATATCAGGATTCTTAATATGAGGAACATAAAATCCTAAAACCTCCAAACCTGTTCCACAAATGCAGATGCTGCTGATACAAGGAATTCTGTCTGCCTCTTGTCTCTTTCTCTGCCTTAGTTGAATATTGCTACATGAAATACTACATAATCTACTACAACTGCGTCTCTCTTTATTAGGAAAGACTGTGTTCTCATTGTTAGTGATTATACTTCATAGGTACAGATAAATCAAATCAGTTATTTCTTCTAATGAATTGCTGTTTCCACACCATTTAATAGCTTAATCCCTCTCTTCTAGTTTGTGCTTTTGTTTTTTGGTTTTGTTTCTTTATTCTTTAGGAAGCTGAATTAATACTTACCTGGGTGACAGTAATGGAATTTTACAAATCTATTCATTTTGCTTATGATTGAAGGTTTTGAAACAGAACTTCAAAAGGTTTATATGCAGGATGAGCAGAGGTGAGATTTGCAAGTGTGGAGACAAGCAGCCAAACCATAGCTCATGCTTTCATGCGATATGCATTGTCTGTATGGCGGGCAGTGTATATACCATTTACTGGTATTTGGGCCAGAAATACCTGTTTGTATCAGCAAATGATGTGGGATTAATGGGTTATAAAATCTGTAAAACAGTTTAGCTGAGTTGGTAATTTTCCTGCTTCCCAATAAATGCTCAAGAACTTCCCAAACACTTACCTGACATTACAAACTTTGTGTGTTTTTTTTAAGTGAAGTCCTACTTAAGAAAACAGGTATTTCACTGGGTACAGCTCCTCATCTCTTCCTTTGCCTGCCCTGCCCTGAGACTCTTTCACTCACTGCCTTTTTTCACACGTGTTTCCTGACTGCTGCCATCTCTCTCATGTACCTGCTGCACCTAGTGAGCTTAAAGAGCCCTGGCATTAAAGGTGAGCAGGAAAATTCTGTCTGGAACTAGTAATCATCCACTGCAGTACAC
The DNA here is from genome assembly GCF_012275295.1 of Melopsittacus undulatus. Lineage (NCBI taxonomy): Eukaryota > Metazoa > Chordata > Aves > Psittaciformes > Psittaculidae > Melopsittacus > Melopsittacus undulatus. The sequence goes on along the minus strand of NC_047528.1, from coordinate 58,954,079 downwards.
AGCCAATGCAGAAGTACCTCTGAGCTATCCCACTATGGAGTCAACCCATATCAAGGGGAGCTTATTCCATGGGCTCCGCATTTGTGTAGCAAGTTCAAGAGAAATATCTCTCAACATCTGGAAATCACTGACAGAGACACCCAATCTGACCCTTGACTGATTTTCTACCAGCCCTCAGGTTTCTTTATGTAAACTGTGGCCTGGGACCCAGTTGTTTCTGATGAAAAACAGGTAGCATCTGTCAGAGCAGTTGACAGGTAGGTTGTCTGAACAATAGCAGATGGTGTGAATACCTTCGGGTTCAGCCTACCAAGCTTTTGGTAAGAGGAGGAATGTTTATTTTGTTCTTTATGTCCACCAGTGAAATTTCTTCTGCAGTTTTATTGCGTTTTCCCAGAATCGCTCTTTTAGAATAGATAGAATATCTCAAGATGATTTCTCTTTTATGAAACACTCTTTATGTCATGAATGTCATAAGGCCACTCAACACTTATGAGTATTTCTGAGTCAAACATTTGTAATAACCTTGAGACAATTTTTATTCTCATATAAAAAACCTGAGATTCTTAAACAAACTGATAAACACCTAGGTTCTATAAAAATAAAATTATTATAAAAGGTGAGTTGACATGTGTCTTATTACAAACTACTACAGAGTTACAGAGAGAAATTCAGTTCACTGCAGTGGATTTAGCTCATCTTTGCTTTTGGTTTGTAGTTTGTCTTTACAACCTTCTCCCTTTGTCTCAAGCTTCCTTGCCAGGTTCCTGAACTAGAATCTGCCAAGAAGGGTCACAGATACTGGAAACATGCTCTTGATAACACACAAACACAGCCATTCTCCTCTGTGAACAGTTCTAAGGCTGTGTGGTTTAATGTTTTAGAAGAAGAATGCTGCACCTTTAGCAGTAAGGGGGAACAACTGTAAAACCTTACAAAGCATGTGTCTCCTAGTAATAAAAGGAAAAATGACATTTTAGATTTTTTTTTATTTTATTATGATACAAAACATGCTTGGGGATATCACCCGCTCATCTTACTTCTGGGGACAAGGCTTGTAGGTAGTCTTGGGACTGGAAATTGGGAAGTACAGGAGGAGCCAGGTGAGCCAGAACCCCCAAAGATACCCTCTCTGCCTATCAGACGGGTGTTGCAGAGCAGCCAGGGAAAAGTGCACAGAGCTGTGCTTTCACTGGATTTTTCCCTTTAGATGAAGGCTGGAGGGGAAATGTAGTCTTCTTGCACATCCAGGTACAGGGATGGAAAATACATAAACCTGTTCTAAAGGCATTCAGAAGTCACCCCTTTACCTTAGAGTTTCAGACGTAAAAAAGGAAAGTTTTAGCCTTAGTGGCTAATATGAAAAACATATGACCTGAAAATATTAAATACATGGGTGTCACCTTGAAACAGCAGTTTACCTGAAGCTCAGTCATATTCCCAGATGGGTGTCTAATGGATGTACCACTGGGCAAACAGCATCTCCTGCTAGCTATATAGCACAAAACACCCAAGTCACAGGAGTGCAGCAGGCTCAGGCCTGGCATTGGTTGGATGTGCCCTGGTTTCAGCTCCTGGCAACTGCTATAGGCATTTTCTGCTCCAGGTAGAAGCAAAAATGAATCTCCTGATGGAGGCAGAAAATCCTTTGCTGCTATTCTGCCTCTCTGGTGGAGTAGTATTGTCTCATTCCACATGTTCCCGGTGAGGAATAAGGGTATCGGGGAGGGGGAGGTAGCTGTAGGTGGCAGAAGCAGAGCTGTACTTAACAGCCATAGACTGATTGTTTCCAAGAATGTTCTTCAAATATGCAATTTATTGTTCCAGTCCATCAGGATTAGTATTGCTTTTCATCTGGAATTATATTATTTTGGTATTTCAATGCCTGTGGAATACTTTCCACTGAATTTGTTTTATTGCATTAAAACAAATCTCAAGCGTGAACGATGTTAACTATTTATTTTGGACATTTAGTAATTGTAGCCTTTCCTACCCTCAGAAAATAATGTTTTATAGCAGCACATAGAGGTTTCTGGACTAAGTGCTAAGAGCCAGTCTGGATAACATAGACACTAAGCCTTCTGAAAACATGAGGGAAATAAAAAGCTCCTGCATTCTTCTATCTGTTGGCAGTTTCATCCATGCCAGCTAAACCTGGAATTAAGGCTAAAAGCCATCCACGGATACTTAGTTTTGATTTGGGCTCTGTCAAAGTGCTTGGCACCATGCAGAACAAAGAAGACAATGGAGTTAATGACAACTCCTAACAGGATACATGTTGAACGGCAAAGACATCAAACCCAGCTCACTATGGAAACTGAAATAATTGGTTTGTGAAGCTTCCTGAGAAACACATGAAGCAAACATTTACAAAGGTTATTGAATATCTTCAGTTTCATCCTAGCTAGTCTCAAATTAGCAAACCCGTAAGATAAGTTCAGTCAGAAAGATCATTAAATGAAAAATACTGTAGAAAGTGCATATTAAGAAGGAAACATTTATCACTGGTAGTGCTTTATACCTGATACTCACTAAAATCAACTAAGATGCAGACAGACAGCTATTATTATGTACAAGCAATGCTTTTAGATGTTCATATTACACATAAGAAAAAGCTATCAAACCTGTCCCTGGTAGATAGAAGAGGAAGCAATGCAAGGACTTCTCTGAGGCATGTCACCACAGGCAGACCTGTTCCCTGCAGCATCCACTCACAACAAGCTGCCACCACCCTGCATTACCTTCCTCCCAAGTGATCAGCAAGATGCTTTTGCAGGTGAGTAAACACAGTGGTCTGGGAGGCTGGGAAAGGCTCTGCTCTGAGTAGCCTCTTTTGAGGCTCATGTGGAGGCAGACAGTAAGTGCTGGAACTGACAGTCACTGTCTCCTCTCATGCAAGATCAAGGGTGGCTGCTGCTGGTGCTACCAGGCCCCAACTTCAACATGTACCAGGAAGATGCTTCCTAAAAATGGTGGTAGACCTGTGGTACTTGATGCCAAAGGCAGGAGTTGATGCAAAGTCACAGAGGTCACGGAATCTAATGGTAGAGCAATCTACCAATAGAGGGTAAAAAAGACTTAGGGGGACACCAACCCCAAAGCATTCGGCTGAGGATGTCATCTGGTTGTAAGCGGGGAGAATAGCCAGGAAAATATTATATATGCCTGTGGAGTTCTTCCTTGTTTCCTTGGTACCCACTCATGGTTACTTTTGGAAACAAGATGCTAGTTAAAAAGGACTTATGACACCCTTATGTCTGTTCCGTTACACTGTTATTCACTCTAGTCAAGTAGCTCATAATTTCCAAAGCAGATCAAGGTAGTCAAGTTCCATTTCCTAACTATGCTATGAAAGAAAGAAAGAAAAAAGTTCCACAATAAGATGACAGAAGCCTCATCAGAAAGCACACACTCTTTGCTTATCCTGGCACTGGAAAGGAAGCAAACCTTGACCATCAGCTAGTTGAAGCCCAAGGAACCTCAGTGAGTACCTGAGCAGCACTTCATGTCATTTCTGCAATGATGTGACCAGGCCAGGTAGGACTTTACATGGGTGCTTAAGAGTAAGAAAGGTGCAAAAGTGTTTATTAAGTCCAGCTTGGGAATGTCTCACCACGTTTTTCTTGCAGGAGCTGATGGGCTGCCTGCTGTTCTCTGACCTGAAAGGCAGTGTGAAATAGATTCACTCCCCGTCTGACCGAACTGACTTGACACAGCAGGTATCGTTTCGCTAAATTATCACCTCTCCCCTACAGACACCCCCACTAAAACCTCGTTAAGAAGCAACCAGGTTCCGGCGCGGTTACGCAGAGGCAAGGGGCTGAGTACGCGCTGCCCCGCCGAACTAAAGCAGGGCACGGCCAGCCCCAAGCCCCGCACCCTCGGCGCCCCAGCCCGCCGCACTCACCCCGGGGCCGCTCCAATAACTCCCTCCGCCCGGGCCGGGCCAGCAGCAGCAAAGGCGACCCTGCGGCCTGGCGCGAGCCGGTGGAGCCACCCGTTGGGACCGGGCCGCGCCTCTACCCGCAGGCCCCTCCTCTTCCTGCCGCGCCGGCTGTAGCTACCCCGATCGCCTGCTGTTTCCCGGCACAAGCGGTGCAGGGTGTCGCGGTGACAGGCGCAGCGGGTTGTGCCCGCTCCTCTCAGCCCCCTCCCCGCTGAGGGGCGGAGCCGCCGGTTCTCCGCCCCTCCGCCCGCGGCCGGGGACTGTGGCCATGGCCATGCTGCAGGGAGCAGTAGGGGTTGTGGCCCGGCGGTGCAGCCTCGGGCCCGGCCCCGGCTGTGGAAAGGTGGTAGCGCGACAGTGTTGTAGCGCAGCGCGGCGGCGGGAGTGGGTGCCGCCGGTGGGGCGGGACAGCGGGATTGTGGTTTACAACAGCCGCAGCCGGACCAAGGAGTCGCTCGTACTTGCCAAGGACCGAGTGGCGACCTGGTAGCGCCTTGCGGCGGGCGGGCGGGGGTTACCTGGGTGGCCGGGCAGAGGTGACGGTGTGGTTTGCCTCCCCTCTCCGCAGGTACAGCTGCGGGCCGACAGTGTACGACCATGCACACCTTGGGCACGCGTGGTGAGTCGCCTCCTGAGTCACGGCGGAAAGTGGGGTCTCGTCCTGTGCGGCCACACTGCGGGTGGGAGCCCGGTAGCTGGAGTGTGGGTACCGCCAGGCCTGCCTCGGTACTGAGCAGCCGGTGTCCGGGTGACAGGCTCAGACCCCGCTGGGAGCTGCCGGCCCTTTGCCTCTTGGTCTGCATAAAGGAAAAAATACTGTTTGTTTTCTTGTTTGTGTGTTTGGCTTTTCTCCCTCTCGACTTCAGGAAGTATGGAGGGCGCTGTTGGTGCAAGTAATGCCAGGCAGAGATGCAGTAGTGGGGTGGAAGGTATTAAGAACATGCATTTTTTTTTTTGCTAGGCAGGGTGAGTTGTTGCACGTTTTATCAGCTCTTGTGCAGAGGAGCTGGGATCCTGGAGCCTCTACTCTGTGAAATTAAAGTTTTGCTTCAGATTTAGTTCAGACAAGGTGTTGGCACCAAGGTAAAGCTGTTCAGGGTTGACAATTAAAAAGGTGCTTTCAAGTGTTTACTGATAAACACATCTGTTCAGTCATAGAAGTACAGAATACCAAGTTGGAAGGGATGTCAGGGATCATCTGGTCCAAGCTTTCTAGGCAAAACTTGACCTAGACTAGATGTCCCAGCACCCCGTCCAGCTGAATCTTACAAGAGTCCATCATTGGGGAGTCCACTGCTTCCCTGGAATGTGTTGTTAAAGCTCAGAAAGGCCTTTTGGCATACTAACAGTTGAGTGGCTTACTTCATTAAAAAAAAAAAACAAACAAAACGAACAGCACAGTATTTTTTTTCATAGGTCATTAGGATAATTACTAAACTAGCTTCGTTATAAGTAACTTCAAAAAAGTACTTTAAATACACCAGGGCAGGTTGTTGCCAGTTGTTTTACACTGATGCACCTGATGAGAAGACATGCAGCAGGCTGCCTGCTGCTTCCTGTGAAGTCAAGGGGAATTGCAGCAGCTCAGCTGCTCCTAAGCTCCTGTCCCCTAATTCTTAAAAGAACAAGATGCATTTGGCTCCTCAGAGGAGCAGGAGTTTCTCAGATAACTGTCATCTGTGTGAAGATCAGGCGCTGTGTATTTGAGTAATTCCATTTTAGCGCAGGGGATTCCACAGCTTCTGGTCCTGTCTTGGCTTCATTCAGAAACTTGTGTTGAATTTTGCTGAATGTTGAGCCATTGCAGTACTGCACAACTGCTGCTTCTTTCTGTAAAAGGGGAGTTTCAGAATACTAAACATATGAAAATATAGTTGGCAACCTCACCTTAAATGCTGCTGTAGTGTTGTGTGTGTATGTGGTGATGTCTTTTTCCTCTTTGCTTTTGTCCAGTCTTAGCAGAAAATTAATCTGATATTTTAGCACTGAATCAGAAAATGGTATCTTGAATTATTCTGTTTGCACTTAGTACCTTCAGGGGAACTTTTTTTTTTTTAAAAAAAGGTTATAGCAACTTGTGCATTTAAATCTACAGTTACTGTAATACAGTGTAATATAGCCTATCTTACAATTTACCTTGAAATGTTTATCACTAAAAATAATCACTTGAGAGCAACTGTATAAAAAGATACTAATAAATTGCTTCATCACTTAATTGAGGTTCTGTAGTATGGTAGGGCCCATCCTGATGTTGTGTAACAAGAGAGGGAATTGTAGAAGTCTTCCTGTCCTAAGTGGTATAGTGGATCTACAGCACAATGTTTGTAGATCCGGAGAACTTCACCTTTTGATCTTGCAGCTCTCTGGCTTTTAAATGTCTGGTTTTGCCAGTGGTTCTCCTTGGTCTCCTACCTTGACTCTTTTGATTAAAGGCTCTCTCTGACTGTTCTTCTCATTCATGTCCTCTTACTCTTTCTAAGCTACAAATTTCAAGTTTTCCTCATGTGAGGTTTGCCTTACATCTGTGTCATCTGGGTTTGACCGCTTCACTTACTGGTTTAAGACAGAATATTTACGACTGAATCTTGCCTCTGGAGGGGTGTATCATGCAGATAAATAGCAGTGGTATATTCTTTCTGCTACCTTGTCCTCACCTTCATGTATTGTTTCCTGTAGTGCTGCTGTGCATCAAGGTACCTGCACTGAAGACCTTCCTCTCCTCTCATCAGTTAAGCCCTCCTGTGTGTGAGGAGTTGGCTCTTCCTTACCAGTGTCTTTGGTCTTGCACACATCAGTGGTGACATCCTGCTGGTTGGCTGATTTGATAAAGATGGTGGAGCACTCTTGATTTTATATGGGTTTTTAGCAATGATTATGTGTTTTTTCCCCAGTAGTTATGTCCAGCTGTAGAGCTCTGGTAAGCACAGCTGAAGCGCATCCTGCTGATGAAGGTCTACAGGAGATGCACTGGGAAAGAGCATGAAGTCAAATAGAGTTAATGGTTGTTGCTGCTGTGCTGCTCTTGTAAAATATAATTTTGTTGTACTCTTGCAACATGCTATTACTAGAATCCCTTTTCCCCCTTCCTTCTTGCATTTGACTTGCTGCAAGCACAGCATAATGGCAATGAGCTTGAGATCCTTGAGAAGAATTTGAAAATAGTGGCGTTGTTGCTTTTTCCCCTTCCTCCTTCCCCTCCACAAGTATTTCTTATTTCTCTAAATAATCCAACTTTCTCTAGTAATCTGTGCCTCTAGCTTTCAAAACAGGTGCCTCAGTGCAACATCCAAAACTCATTCTGTATCAAGAAAAGAATCAGACAGGCAGATAATGCCATCTTTTCCCTCAGTTCTGAGACTGGGCTTGATCTTGCTGGCGTGAGCTGTAGCCTGGTTGGCATCCAGTCTCCTGGCTGAATGTTTGGAAATAAGAGTAAAACCAAGTGTGAGAAAAGATTTAATTCAGTCCCTTGTGCCTGCTCTGTCATCCCCCTGATTCTGACTGTCAGGTTTTTTTTCCTTTTTTAGTCCTGAAGAGGTAAGAACCCTACTTTCTGAGGTGTCAGGAGTTCTGCTCTGACTTTTGCAGTGCTGCTTCTATCAATTCATTTGGAAGATCAGAGGAGAGGGATCCATGCAAAATTTGTGTCAGCTCTGGCAACTACAACTGCAGGGCTGTTTAATAACAAGCTTTTGATCCTGGCGTTGTTCCTCTGAACAGGGTCCAAAGACTGATCTAATACTCTTGTGGAATCATGTTGCCACATTAGATGAACCTTACTCCCAGAGAGCTGGTGTTCATTAAAAACTGTTCCTGGCAGCATGGCTTTCAAAAAGCTGTTTTCAACATGGGCATAGTGCAGACAACAATGGAAAGTGTTTTTCTTCATCAAACATCAAGATACTGCACATCCATAAATGTGAATCTTAGTGCCACCTGGTCCCTGCAGCTAGGGGGAAGGATGCAAATCCATTTCCAGTATTTACTTGTACTTCTCTGCTCTCACAGCCATGGGATTCACAGTTCGTGTGATGCTGTGAGCGAAATAGGAACCTGTAGGTCTGTGAGTCTCCTTTGGGCTCTTGTTTTCTCCAAAGCAAGTGAAGGCTGAGGATTCTCATCACTTTACAGGGCAGACACAGCACCTCTAATCACTACCTGATTTCTCACCTAGTAATTGGGTTTTACTCAGTCAAAGTATGTTTTGAGAATTGTAAGTGGAGAGTCTGAGTAGAATATGGGGCTTCCACAGCCCTGTGCAGTTGTATGTACTTCAGTCTATCAGCTTTGAATCTTCTGGTTTGTGGCAAAGAGCTGGCATAATTTTGAGGATTTATTCTCAGGTGTAAACAAAGCAAAATAACCCACAGCACAACTCTTCTTTGCTATCAGGAAAGATCTGTAGTGGTGTGTGAATGAAATAGTTTATTGGTGGCTGGCAGCTGTAGTTGTTACTCAACCCTAAGCAAAGTTCATTTGCACCTTGTTTTATTTCTCCCTGTTCTTCTGCCCTGTGGCTTTTGAAAACCTGTTAGAATATAGAAAGCCTGAGGGATGTGTTTCTAAAGTATTTGATCTGTGTGTCTTATTTCATACTGCTGCTTTGAGAGAGTCTCGTGGCCCGCGTGTACCTTCCAGTGCACTTCAGCACTTGAATGAAGAGGTGCAACAAAATAAAACCCTCAGAAAATTTGATGTAATGTGTCACTAATGCCAGAAGAGGGTAGGCCAGTTCAAGGGAAATTTGCTTGACTTTTGTGTGGGTGGTAGCTGCTGCTGGAAAAGTACATTATGCACTTAAGACCTTTTCATTCATCCAAGTATTGGGGTATTTCGATTATCCCTGTGGCTGTTAGTGCTGTTGATTATTTTTGTTTGTTTGTTCTTAATACTGCATGTTTAAAAGCTCATGGTTTTGATTTTTTATTTTTTTCTTCTCTCTTCTAGCTCCTACGTTAGGTTTGATATAATTCGAAGGATAATGACAAAGTTTTTTGGAATTGAAGTTATCATGGTGATGGGGATCACAGACATAGATGACAAGATAATAAAAAGAGCCAGTGAGGTAGGTGTGTGCTGCAGTTTTGACCCAAACTTTTGATATTTTCTACAGCTACTTACGTAGGAAAATTATACAGAGTTTGTTTGGGTTTTTTTGATGAGTTTTGCTTATTTTAATTAGTAGATGATAAATGTTGAGATTTCTGGTCCCCTCGTGTGGCTCTAATGGGGCTGGGAGTCTGCAGGGCTGGGTGGTGGGGGTAAAAGGGTGCAGAGTTCTTTGGGGGAAAGAGGTGGGAGAACTATGTTACAGCACCTGTGGCCAGGGTCCTCCTACCCTTGCCCTCTGCCTAGGAGGCCAGTGGGGAACAGAAAGCTGGGGTGAATCCTCAGAAGAGTGAAAGGTACCTTTTCCCCAAAGCAACAAAAAACTTAACAGCCAGGAGCCTTCTGTCAGTTCTGGAGAAGTGTTGTGTTATTATCATTAAAGGCAGCATTGCCACATGCAGGGCTGAGGGTGGTTCCTGCAAGGTGCTGAGCACCACCTAGCTGCAATGTCAACGCCTTGGAAAGCTTTATCAGTCTTGTCAGAATTTGTTACCTACATGGAAGGTGCCACTGATTATCGGAGAAAGTCTTGATAAGACCTGGACTGTAAGTGATTCTCAGTTGGATTTTAATCAGACCTTTGCCACCAGCTGATCTTGGTGAATGATTATTCCATTTTTTTTTTTTTCCTTTTTAAATGCTTTCTGGATCCTGAAACACTGAAGAATGTATTCTGTGTTCTGTTCTGCATTTTGAGTTTGTTTGTTTTAAGAATCTGTAACTCATGTCTATGGATCATAAATGAGTGTGTTAGATCAGATTGCAGTTGCAAGCTTTTCTTGGAGCCAGAGAATTTGACAGCTGTCACTTTTACTTAATCTAAGTAAACAGTTACTACTGCAGTTAAATATAGGGTGCTGCATTGAAATGAATACTGGCTCACTGCTTCTGTAGAAATACACGTGTGCTCCCTTAGTCCAATTACTTGCAGTTTTCTAAGATGATTTAATAAAGAGACAAGGCCCATCCCCTCAAAAACCTCAACAAAAAACCCAACCCAACTAAATCAATAAGCCCCACGTGAAAACCCCCCAGGTGTTTTAAATCTGTATGTGTGCATTTTAAGATTTTTTTTTCTGTTGTCAGAATGTTACGGGGATTTTTAGGAGGGATGTTATGGGATGTTTTAGGAGGAAGAAATAACACGTTTTAAAAGAATTTGTGTTAATTTACTTTGGTTGCATGAAGTAATCTTTTTCATTCCTTTTTTGTGAATTTTTTTTAAATGCCTATTCTGCTCTGCACACTGTTTGGGTGGCCAAGGCCTCTACCTCAATATCCTGACTTTGTTACTGGGACATCTGTAACTGAATCATTATAGTGGTAGGATCAACATGCCTGAACTTGTTCTCCATCCTCTGATGGGATTCATGTAGGGAAAACCTGCAAGTTCAACATCTAATCTATGATGAGCATGCTGCACACTCTTGGTAATCCTTTGAGAGAGACAGATGAGTCTCTGTCTTGAATGTCCATCTGTAGGGGAGGAGTTTCCCCATCTTCCTCCTACAGGCATTTTTGTCTCTTGTCTTCTGTTGATCAAAGAAGCAGCTGAGCATCTAGGGAGATGAGTCTTGTTACTGGGGTTTGAAAGAGCACTCCTAGTCTGTAGGCAGAATCACACTTTTGTTTCTTAGTGCTGACCATCTTCCTGGTTTCATTGCTGATGAGCATCTGGTTTGCCTGTATCTTGCCTTGTGCAGGAGCTTGTCCCAGTAGTGGTACCCACCTGTGCTCCAAAACTCAAACCCCTTAAAGCTGCTTCAGTAATTAGAAGTGATGAAACTGGATTTATTTTGTTAATGATTCAGTTATCTGCAAGCTGGAGAGACTGACAGTATGTTGTTTTCTGTGCAGTAGGTTCTCCTCAGAGAAAATGTAAAAGCTCACATTTGAAACGCTTTGATACCTGCTTTTGTTCACTAGGGTAGGTTTTGCTGTTGTAGATCTTTCAAGCCCTGGCCTCTTCTGAATCATAGAATAGTTAGGGTTGGAAAGGACCTTAAGATCATCTAGTTCCAACCCCCCTGCCATGGGCAGGGACACCTCACACTAAACCATATCACCAAGGCTTCATCCAGCCTGGCCTTGAACACTGCCAGGGATGGAGCATTCACTACCTCCCTGGGAAACCCATTCCAGTGCCTCACCACCCTAACAGGAAAGAATTTCTTCCTTATATCCAATCTAAACTTCCCCTGTTTAAGTTTGAACCCATTACCCCTTGTCCTATCACTACAGTTCCTAATGAATAGTCCCTCACCAGCATCCCTGTAGGCCCTCTTCAGATACTGGAAGGCTGCTATGAGGTCTCCACGCAGCCTTGTCTTCTAAAGGCTGAACAGCCCCAACTTTCTCAGGCTGTCTTTGCCGTGGAAAGGACTCAGTCAGAGATCAATATGATCAGACAAAAAGCCATTTATTGCAAAGTATTAACTCCTTATATACTGTTACTTACACACACCTACAGCAATTTGGCATATCATGATTGGATACTTGTCTTGAAGACCCTTAGTGACTAACATATAATTGGTTAAGCACAGGTGTGAGAACTTGACCTCAAATGCTTGCCAACAGTCCACAGTTCTCATAACTCAGTGAATTACAGCTTCTTCTTATCCTGCTTGCTTAAGCTTCCTTGGGCCTCCCACAGCCTTGCTATATCTTTCAGAGTTATTCAGAGCTCATGTACCAAATATCCATTCTCCTGTGAGAACACGGTCTCCACATGTCTTCATGTGAAAGGTGCTCCAGTCCCCTGATCATCCTTGTGGCCCTCCTCTGGACTTTTCTAACAGTACCATGTCCTTTCTATGTTGAGGACACCAGAACTGTACACAATACTCCAAGTGAGGTCTCATGAGAGCAGAGTAGAGGGGCAGGATCACCTCCTTTGACCTGCTGGTCATGCTCCTTTTGATGCAGCCCAGGATACAGTTGGCTTTCTGGGCTGCGAGCGCACACTGAAGCCGGCTCATGTTCATTTTCTCATCCCCCAACACCCCCAACTCCTTCTCCACAGGGCTGCTCTGAATCTCTTTGCCCAACCTGCAGCTGTGCCTGGGATTGCTGCTACCCAGGTGTAGGACCTTGCACTTGGTATGGTTAAACTTCATGAGGTTGGCATCAGCCCACCTCACAAGCATGTCCAAGGTCCCTCTGGATGGCATTCCTTCCCTCCAGTGTTATCAACCTAACCACACAGCTTGGTGTCATCGGCAAACTTGCTGAGGGCGCACTCAATCCCACCGTCCATGTCACCAACAAAGAACAAGTATGTCGTCTCATGCAGGTTGTCTCTTTCCTTTCGGGTTGCATGTTCTCGTTGCATGTGCGAGGATTCCTGTTCCTGTTTGCTGCCTTGTGATTGAGAAATCTGGAGAAGGTGGTAGAGAAGTGCCACACTTGGCTAAGTGTGGGACTGACTTTCGGTTCATTTCCCCTGATTGTACTGAGATCTATGAGTAACCATGATCAGCTGAAATAGCCTATTTTTCTTAATCACTGAAAATTAATGTCTCATCCTGCAAATCTCTGGTCTGTCTTTCTGACATGTAGGTGGTTCATTGTCCCCTGCTAATGAGTTTACTGAATTTCCCATCCTGTGTATAGTAGTATACCTTGTCACTGGAAATGGAAACCCTCTCAAGAAGAAATTAATGGGAGAGGGAAGGAGTTTATTATTTTAATCATTGGTTTCTTTCTCCTAAAAGATATGTATTAATATTTTGGAATTCAGAAGTGTAAATGAAGTACTACTTTTGCTACATATAACTTGCATCTCCTCCCCATGGATGTTAAGAGCAACAAGCCTTTCTGACTCTTTATCTTGGGGGTTCTGTAAGTCTTCCAATTAGATAATTCTGTCTGATAAAAGATTGCAATATTTTATATTATTACTTTGATTTATGACTTACTGATCAGCTTCTCTCTTTCAGATGAATATGTCACCAGTAGCTCTTGCTCGTATTTATGAAGAAGACTTCAAACAAGATATGGCTGCCTTAAAGGTACAGATACTCAAGCCTCTAAATTTTATAGCATTTTAAAGCAGTTCTTTTGGTAAGGAATGTGATTTTGACAATTTGATTTGAAAAAAGAAATTTGTTTGCTTGTTTGATGAAGTGTTGCTTAGAAACCTGGGATTTGGGAGTACCAATTTACTTTTTCATTCTTCTGGAAAGACATTGCACACCTTTTGAGTAAGGAAATGGGGAGAAGCAAACCCTGCCTTTGGAATGAAACAATTAAATTTCTTTAGCAACACAATTGTGGTTTTTATTCATGCAATTAGTCTTGGTTCACAGACAATACATATTTACTATAATGCAGAAATAGCCTGATATAAGTATAGGAAACATGTAATATTCTTTCATTGGCTTAGGGTGACTTTGCTCCTTGTCCAAACTGTTTGTGTGTCAGAAGCAGGGAGCAAGGCACTGAGAAAATTTTTCCACCATTTTCTTTTTTTCCTTCTGGGTATTATCTTAAATGCTGCTTGTGCCATTTCAGTTTACTTGCTTTTTTTTTTTTTTTTTTAAAAAAAAGATGAAATTGAGGAGAGTGTGCATTAAAATTTGTTTCCTAGAGCGGGGGAGCTTGTTGGCAGTATGTTTCTTACAGGCTAATGAGGTGTTTTTCTTTAAGGTCCTTCCTCCTACAGTATATATGAGAGTGACTGAAAATATTCCTCAGATAATTTCCTTTATAGAAACAGTAATTGCTAATGGCCAAGCCTACGCAACCTCACAAGGTAAGACTTACAGCAAGGCAACTCCTTGTTCAGCATATGTCCAGGAAATCAGTGCTCCTAGTAATCCTGATTTGGGATCAGATGAGATACCCTGTGCCAGGCTTTCCTGCTGTTGATTAGCAGACTGGGTGTCAGCAACCTGTTTGTGATGACATGAGTGGGCAGAACAACTGTTTCGCAATTTCTAAGTTAAATGTAGCTTATCAATTAATATAACTGTTCACTGTAATGAAGTGCTGTCTAAGTCTCTGTGGGGAAGTCCTGGCCTGGGTCCTGCAAGAGAGCTGGGGGAACCTCTTAGCTCTAAACAGGAGGAGATTATCTCCTATGTGCTGTAAAAAAATATGCCTGCAAAGCATGATATGTGGATTTTATTTTATTTTATTTCTTTACTAGTAGAATTGGTGGTTGTAGAAGGATTTGAGTGCATTGTAACTGGAGTAGCAGTAGGCTGCACTGCAATCAGGGAGATTGCTGTTTGTGTATAGGCAGGGGAGAACCTGGGGAAATGTGCAGAATACAATGCTATCCTATATGCAGATTGAGCACATACAGTGAGGTTACTGAAAAGCTGGTAATGTGAAAACATCTGCTACTATTTCTGAATTTCTAAATTGGAATAAAAAGGAAGTTGAAGGGCATTTTGTTTTGCTTTCAGGGAAGCGTTCTCTCCTCCTCATGATTGTGCCACATCTTTGCTATAACACTAAACATTTGTTTTCTGTTAGGCAATGTTTATTTTGATGTTAAATCTTGGGGAAAAAGATATGGAGTATTAACTACTGTTTCTTCTGATACCCAAGATGAAGCAGGTAAGTTCTTGGCACCAACTTGTTTGTATTAATGTATCGTTTGAACTTGTAATGTATTTATGCGTAAATTTTCATTTTGGAACAATTTTCTAACCTGTTGTGTATATCCAACTTCTTGGTTAATTAGGACTACATTGCTTTCATAATTATTTATTGAGGCACTCACTGTTGGCAGTGCAAGAGGAAACTTGGTCTCATTTTATGGTTGGCTCCCTCTGTACCTTTGTTCTGGTACCTTAGAACAATTAGGACTCTTAACCAATTATTTAATACTTGGGAGTGGTACATATAAATTTCATAGTGATGTAATGGTCTCAGCTGTTGCACAAACTAGCAGTGAGATACTCAAGGGTAAATGCAGGGAAACTTCATCTGTTGTGTTACTGTTTGGGCAGTTGTACTCCTTTGATTCATGATAACTGGATGAATGTGCTTCATTCATTATTACTATAACTTAGATTACCAGACTACTTCTAAGCAGCCTATTTGTGTGAGGATGAGCAATCTGTTGCTTATACCCTAGGTTCTGTGGGGTTTTTTTTCTGCAGTTGTCTGGCTGCTCAGCAGGATTGTTGAGCCTCTTGGTAGTTTCCCAAAGTTAGGTCTGATCAGGTCTCTGCCCTGAAAATTTGATGCAGGTCTCATGCATCCTTTTGCATGCTGATGTTCAATATTTCTTCATTGAAAAAATCCATTTGCAGTTACTGAAAATGCCTGGCAGGCTGATGCTCAGGTGAATTGCAGCCAGAAACTTCTCACAGCCCCTCTCTGGAGTTGTTTCAGCATTACAGTTCACAGAGGGAATTTGTTTTGTTGACAGTTATTCAGAGGCAGTTACTGACTGCAAAGGCAGCCAACAGCTTCCGGGACTGTACTGGAAAAAAGCACTGCCAGCAGGTCAAGGGAGGTGATAGTTCTCTGCTCAGCACTGGTGAGATGTGCCTGGAATCTGGGTCTGATGCTGGGCTCCCCACTATAAGACAGACATGGACATGCTAGGGAGAGCCCAGCTAATGGCCACAAATGAAGTGGAGGTACTGGAGCATTTTCACATGAGAAAAGGCTGAGAAGGTTGGGACTGCTCAGCTTGGAGAAGAGAAGGGTCAAGGGCATCTTATCTGTGTGTACTAACATATGATGGGGAGAATAAAGAAGATGGAGCCAGTCTTCTCTCAAGTGGTGCTTGGTGGCAGGACAAGAGGCAGTGGGTACAACCTGAAACACAGGAAATTGCATTTAAAGCTTAGAAAAAAAACTTTGTTACTCTGAGGATGGTTAACAGAAGAACATGTTTCCCAAAGAGGCTGTGGAGTCTCCATCTTTGGAGATACTAAAAACCCAACTGGACACAGTTCTGGGCAGCCTGCTGTAACTGAGCCTCCTCTGAGCCACGGGTTGGACTAGACAATCTCCAGATGTGCCTTCCAGCTTCAGTTGTGACTGATTACCTGTTTTACCTTGTTTCTTCTCAAGTGACTTACAACTAAATTCACAGTTATTTCTAAATATTTTAACTGTTGTTTTGCTTATAACCAAGAAAAGTAGGGTTGTTTTGGTTTTTTTTTGTGGCAGTATGCTCAAGGCAAAAGAGGAAAGGAGTCAACAGATACTGGTCAGCCAGAGCTCGGCAAACTGATGGAAGAGCCAAGATGAAGATTCAGTGGATAAAACTAGAGTTATATTTCTGTCCCTTTATTTCTTATCAATTTTGAATGATGAAGCAGGTGTAATGGATTTTTGTAATGTGCTTCCCTTAATATTGCATGACATTCTGAATAAAAACTGACTCTGTGTAATATCAGTAAAGTAGAAGCAGAATGGCTCAAGAAAAATGACCATCTAATAGATCTCCAAAAATAGCTGTGAATCATCATTAAAATGTGTTGATACTGTAATGCTCCAGGGATAAGTTCAGACCCAATGATATACCTTGAGTTTGCTATAAGTCTGAAATAAATAAAGTAGTAAATCTAGTGTCAACTGCTGATAAATCAGATGAGAGGTGTTAAATAAGGGAACTTAAAACACTGCAAGTTGGTTGCCAAGCTGGATCCGTTCAAGCCAAATTGATGTACTGTTTTGTACCAGTCAAATGTGACATCATGTATTTGTCAGAAGAAAAATGCAGAGTTCAGAACCCTGTTCTGGTTTAGGTTGCTTTGTTGCCTTTCCTGCTGCAGTACAGGCTGTTTATTCTGGGAAACTGATAAATAACTATATGAATGATGTAAAACTGGAGAAGGCCAAAAGAACTAAAAGGGAGGATGACTGAAGAATCTTGAGCCCATCTTTTTAGCCTGCAGAAATCTAATTCAGCATACTATATATTTTTTTTCAAATGATTGAGAAAATGGAAACCCGATGTAAGGGGGGAAAGTTGCAGGAAAAGAAGTTGAGCAAAAGAGGTTAAAATCCGAGTAATTCACTAAATACATTTCCACTTGCCTTTTTTTTCCTTTTTTTTGCTTTTTTTTGCCTTTTTTATTTTCTTTTTTTCATTTTTTTGGAGGCATATCTCATTAACATTTCACTTATTCTTGGCAGTTAATACTGATAAACGACATGTTAAAGATTTCGCCCTGTGGAAGGCTGCTAAACCTCAAGAGCTATGTTGGACTTCTCCCTGGGGAAAAGGAAGACCTGGATGGCACATAGAGTGTTCTACAATATCGAGGTCAGATTCTTGGCTTTTAAGTCTAGTGCTGGTTTTTGTTTTTGATCACAGTACAGTGGTAGCAGCAGTATTGAAAGTGATTTTTCTGATCAGTAGAACACCAGTTTTGATAATATTTTGTGCAATTGTGCCCCAAACTGCTCCACCTTAGTGTCATAGCTATCTTGCTGGGTTCTGGCACCTTTTCTTGAGAGAAACCCTGTTCTTAAAGTACGGCATGCAGGATCACACAGTTGATTAGCAAGTCTTCAACTTGAATGGAGTAACCAAAGTTTTAGTGAAGGTTATAGTACCTCTTTCATTTGCCTCTGTTCCACTTGTTGCAGACTCTACTGGACTTAGTAGAACTAAAGACCTAGTTCAGCACATGGTGCTATGTCAGAAGGACAAGGTATGGGAATCCATCCTGACTCCAGTGAGTGCATAAGGTCTTGTGGCCTGAGTGCATAAGGTCTTGTTGGCCTTAACTGCAGTTGTGCATTATTCAGCTTTCTTTAGAAGTCAGCCAAAGTATGAAATATTCTCATTTCTCTGTGGGAGTAAATTCTGTGGGCATGATGTGAACTGAGTGTAGTAGCATTTTGCTTGTAGTTGGTTTAAATTAATTTGCTCTGAATTTGGAGCTTTATTTTCTCCACAGGATGGTAGTACTTTGTCCTACTTTTATTAACTTATGACTTCATTTGTATTTTTAATAAAGAGACTTTACATTTTCTCTCGTGGAAGCTTGTTAGTGGTGCTTAGTTCTACATTAGTCTTAGATCTGTTTTTGGAAGCTAATTGCAAATTACTTAGATATGGCCCTGTGTAACTAAAGTTTTCAACTCAAGCTGAAAGCAGATGGAACAGATGCTGTAGGTTTCTCTTTCATATGCTTTGCTGGTCACCTGGGGTTTTTAGTCATTACTACTAGGTTGTGAAAAGCATTTATAAGGGTGTCTTTCTGTCTGTAAATAGTTTCAGCACTGTGAAACAGTTCTTTAAAGCAACTGAAGTGCACAAAAACATAGAATCATAGAGTAGTTAGGGTTGGAAGGGACACATTTTAAGCAATACCTGCTTACCTGGCTGTTTTGCTGAAAGTCTCAAAGCACTTTAAGCTTGGTGAACTAATTTTGAAAAGCCTTTGAAGTGTGCCTGGGAAGGTCACTGAGGAAGGTGTGGGTCTCTAGTGCAGCCCTGGAGAAGGAAACCACTTGCTGTGACTTGGGTCTGATTTCCTCTCCCTCCAGAGCTTCCCTTGAGGTGAGGTGGGCTTGCCCCTCCTGCCGCTGAGCATTTTGCAGATCCATCTCTCCCCAGCACTTGATGGTTTTGTTGGAGCAAACTACAGGTGGCCAGTGCTCCTCTGTAGATGGTGCAAGGGAAGGTGTGAGCTGGAGCCTCTCCTGGGAGGATCTGTGCTTAAGCTGGGTTTGGAGCAGAAAGGAGGAAGCAGAGGAGCATAAGCTTGAGAAATGGTAACAGCTAGTCTTTCTTACCATCTCTCCTTGTTTTTTTCCTGTGCCCCAACAATTTCTGCAAAGCCATAGTGAGCCAGGGTGTTTTGTCCCCAAAAGGGACAAAAGTATTAATATCTAGCCAGCTATGAGGAGCAACTTGTTAATGTGACACATAGGAAGACTGTTTCTCTGTGTACACCCACATGCATGTATATGTGGAGCTTGCCCTTAGAAAAATAATTGCTCCTACTAACGAGAATTAATTGTGGCCAGATAGGGGTCTTGCTGCAGCTTTATTATAAGATTTGTGTAAAGTCTTGCCTTAAAACTGCAGTCATTAAACTGTACACTTGAATTTATGTTGTTTCATTATATTCTTTTCTGCATTTCTTTTTACAAAAGCTTTTGTAGTGTCCTACTTACTGATCAGGAAAATATTGTTACAGTGCAGTGTTTGGAAAGCAGCTGGACATCCATACTGGTGGAATAGATCTTGCATTTCCTCATCATGAAAATGAAATCGCACAGTGTGAGGTGTATCATCAGTGTGAACAATGGGGGAATTACTTTTTGCATTCTGGTAAGTAAAATATGAATCAACCTGAAAGGCCTGTACAAATACCACGGCTTGGATTTTTTAGGTTTGGCTTTTGTATGTTATGAAAACAGATGGTCTACTACAGTGACCAAGTTCCTGTCTGTGACATGTTCTATGGTGTATGAGTGATTTGTTGGTGTAGCATGTAGATGTCACAGACCCCATCTCTTACCTCAGAATTAACCTCACTGGCTATGCCTTAGTAAACTATATGAATGTGTCTTTTACTTGCTTGGTATTCAGCATATGGTACTGCCTGGCATTATGTAGAACAATATGCATGATAGTGCTTCAGTGAAACTTGTGCTGTACAGTGTTTTGAAACTACATCCTTGTCTGATGGTACTAGCATTGTTCCCATTGACAAAAACCTTGGAATTTGTTCTTCCTATTGTGGTCATTGTGGCTCTGGATGGTCAGCTGAAATCGATAGAAAGTCACATTCAAGTCCGCAATGTCTCTTTTTGCTGAACAACACTTTGTGCAAGATGTGTTGGTGAACTCTTAGAGCTGCTTTTCTAAGAGCTGCAGAGTTACGCCTGTGGTACACCCTGGGAGTTACTTGAGCTTTCCTTTTATATATATATTTGTATTGTAGAGGATGAATATTGAATTCTAGTTTCAGTTCACAGTGTAGAGCCTGTTGCAAATCAATAGCAATTGTCTAGAGTATGGTGCATCCTCCAGGGTGTGCTTTGCTCCTGAAGTGCTAGGGAATTTGCTGTGCTTCCACTGAGATGCACTGATTACTGCCAGTTGGAGCTGTCTGTTGAAAAAAAAACAGTGAATCTGGCTGTTCAAGCTTAGCATTGAAACTACAGGAGAAATATTCTTTGAAACTAGCTGACTGAAGAGGAGTCAATTCTTCTTAGACAAGTAGAAAAAAAAATAGGGGAAAAAATCCCAAACTTGATTCCAAGGGCAATTTGTACACTGAGATTCTCCAGGAGCTGACAGATTACATTCATTAAGTAAAAAAAAAAAATTGCTGGAGGATGATAGTGTGAATTATTTAGGGCAAATGAATCAGCTTCAGAAACAATTTATTCTGGAAACAGACTTCAGAATTTTAGCAGGCTCAGAATTGGAGGAGCAATCCCCATTAGAGGAAGAAAATCTCTGCACTGGGGATAAATCTTCTTAAAGGACTTTATTTTTAGATTACTTGTACTCTGGGAAGAGTGCCAAGCCAAAGTTATGAAAATCCTTGTATTTTGTGATTCTTTAATGAAATCATTCTAAGCGCTGAAACTCTTGAAGAAGAATATTATTTCAAATTCAGATGTCACCTGTATATTACTAGGAAAACACAAACTATGTTAAGCTTGGCTGCTCAAAGTTGAGTCAGTCAATATTTAGGATCCTTTGCAAAATAAGAAAATAATTTTCCTTCTCCCAGGAGAAGTTGGGGTTGTTTAGCTTGGAGAAGTCTCAGGGGACCTTATCACTCTCTACAACTACCTGAAAGGAGGATAGAGTGAGGAGGTGGCTTCTCCCATGTAAGAAGTGGTAGGACAAAACAGTCTCAAGTTGCACCAGGGGAAGATTAGACTGGATGTTAGGAAAAATTTCTTCACCAAAAGAACAGTCAGGTGTTGGATCAGGCTGCCCAGGGAAGCGGTGGAATTACCAGCCCTGGAAGTGTCCAAAAACTGTGCAGATGAGGCCCTCAGTGACATGGTTTGCTGGTGGATTTGGCAGTGCTGGGGTAATGGCTGGACTTGATGATATGAAAAGTGTTTTCTAATGTCAATGATTCTATGATTCTATTACAGAGTAAGAAAGGTTTCTGCTTTAAAATCTGTTTCTAAGTCTAATTAAGTGCTGGATTCTGCAGGCTATTAAGTGCCTGAAAATTGTGTTAGCTGTGGGTGCTTGGTAATTTACAGGATCACTCTTTTATTAGGAGAAGCAAATGAAAGCTTTCAGTCCTGAAGTCAAGCTCTACATACTTTCCTAAATGTGATGGAGACACTTACCGCTTTTTTCCTGTACAACAGCCCTGCAAACTGACAGTCCATGTGATTATTGGAAGCTCTAGCAATGCTCAGAGATTGCATTTTAAAATGAGCTAATTCAAATTGGGCATCATAGCTGCATCCTTCCCTTCCCTTTTTTCTTAGTCTTCCAAAATCTGGAGAAATAGGGCATGTGCAGAAAAGTAATTTTACACGTAAGGGTATTTAGAACCAGCACAATAAAATTATGGATGAAAAAAAAAGAATACCAGCCACCAGCAGTAGTGAGTACAGAAAATTTGAGTTTCAGGAATGTTGTAATATTAGATTATTGGAAGATCTTTAAAGGTCTTAAAATATTCTGGATAGTCAAGAGTAGCAGGTAAGGTACTTTTCTGTGAAGTGTTCTGAGAAGTGTTTGCTTGCTTGAAGGGAGACATTTTTTAACTTGATGTCTCTGCCCATGCTGGTGCTGTTTTGTCAGGGGGTGTTTTGTGGGGATTTTTGTTGAGTGGTTTTTGTGGTTTGTTTTTTTTTTTTTGTCATAGCAAATCTATTAAAATCTTACGTGTTGCACTGAAATGGTTGGTGCATGTGAACCACAGTGTATGCTGCCTCTAGCGTTTCCAGTGTCTCAGTGCAGTTTCTCATACGGTCCCCATTCAGAAGCATGCTCATTTATCCTCATTAAATTTGTTTGCTTTTGTTCTAGGGCATTTGCATGTTAAAGGAAGTCAAGAAAAAATGTCCAAGTCATTAAAAAACTACATAACGGTTAAGGTAATCTGTTTCTGTAAATTGAAGCAATGTATGTTTGTAATATGTAAATATTAATCACAGCCTTCTTCTGAGAAAACTTTGGAGAGTGTGCTTGTGCTGTAGAGAAAGGCCTGAAACAGAGTGTTTCTCTAGTGCTGGTGTGTGTACCTGTTATTGTGGATCCAGATGTAGGAAACCTGCTCAGACTCAGGGCTTGCTTATAATGAGATCTTGCTGAGAGTGGTTGTAGGAGCAGCGTTTGTGCTCAGTACCAGACTTCTGCATTATAGGTTTGTGGTTGGACTTGATGATATCAAGGGCCTTTTCCAACCTAAGTGATTCTATTCTATAGTGATGGGTTCTCATCTGACTGCCCTTAATAGTGCATATGCTTCTGGGACTTAGAAAAGAGCAGACTTTGTTCTGCTTTAGGTGAAATGGGACACAGTATCAGTATTGGGTGTCCTGCAACTTCACTGTTCCAGTGGTCTCTTGTATTCTCCTTTACGGTGACCTTGCTGATGGCACATAGAGCTTTGTCTTTGGCACCCATAAGCCACGTGAATACATCCTGGCTTACTGAATCCCAAAGTTTTTGGTGTAGCCCCGAGCAGGGTTTCTGTGCTAGGCATGTGTGATACAGCTGTGCTTGGTGCTAGGGTGGCTCCAGTGGCTGACACTTATTTCTAGAAGTGGGTAATTTCCTTCCTTTAGACAAAGCTTGAGAAGCTCTTTCAGCACATATGTTCCCCTTTGCCCTCTTGGAAGACTTAATTAAAATCCCTTTAAAAAGGAGTTCAATGTGAGCTGCTTTATTCTTAATTCTCCTGATGCTGTCTGGGTACAATTAAGCCCTGTCTCCCCAAGAAAATTACCCATCGCTCATGGTTTTCGCAGTAATTTCATGAACAGGGTGAAGAGATGATCACAGATGCAATGCATGCAATTAGAAGTAACATATAAAAATGTTCCCTCCACATCTGCAGTGGGACTTCTTTGTGCTGAGAAAACAAAAACTTGAGGTCTGTCTCTCTTCCCTTGTGGGTCTCTGCTTTTAATTTCTGCCATTAGACGTGGCTGACTAGTATTAATCCTTCCCCGTAAGTGACTTTTGGTCTGGTACAACAAATTTCTTCCTGTACAGCCTTCCTGCATCTTGACAGTAAGCCCTATGTGGAAGTTTTTACACTCCAAAAGATGGGAAGCCTACCCAGGACCTTCCTGTGGTGCTGGCTGCCTGTATTCCAGGCTGTCACCCAGGCAGAATCACCTTGCACCCTCCACATCCAGCTGCCCTGTTTTCACTGCCCTTTGTCCCCTTGTCTGATTTCTCCCCCCTGACCTTTTTTTTTAATACCTGTTCATTCTGACCTCCAAAGTCAAGCATGTTGCAGTCATGCATGGCTGAGCAACCTGCTTTGAAAGAGGTGTGATGCTTTCTCTGTACTGTTTTAATAAAATGCCAAATTGCTTTTTGTCTGGTTTGGATGGTCATTTGCCAAGTTTGAAGTTATTTCTGTACTTTGCTCATATTGTTCTATCCCTGTATGTTAGTGGAAAGCTCCTGGGCACCATAGGTACACTCAGTTACATAGATTTTATTTAAAAGAGCAAAACCAAACAACAACAAAACCAAAACCCCACCCACTGAAACAAGCAGTATCGC
This sequence comes from Melopsittacus undulatus, assembly GCF_012275295.1. Lineage (NCBI taxonomy): Eukaryota > Metazoa > Chordata > Aves > Psittaciformes > Psittaculidae > Melopsittacus > Melopsittacus undulatus. Next base: position 58,930,362 of record NC_047528.1, on the reverse strand, counting down.
TGTTTATTTCTTGATTTAGCTTGCCCTGATTGCCTCAGTTATTTTTGGTTTTACTTGAGAGGCAGCACGTTGCTGGCACCTGGGTGACTTCAGTGTTCAAGCTGGTTTAGTCTGGTAGCAGAAGATGACTTCGAAATATGCATCTTTAAGGACATAAATTACACTTTCCAGATTTTCTCACTTATGTTGATTTTTCTTCATGATTTTCTGTTTCAGTGGCACTTCAGTGTTACAAACTTACCATCAGCAGTCTGGAAATTAGAAAAAGAGGCAGGAATGTAGTGTTGACAGTCAGTCTGCCACAGTGTCCAGCCTTGCTGAGTGCAGAGTTGGAAGTGTTGAATGTTTTACCAGTGTACCTTCCAAGCATTTAAATATTTCTTTATACTATTAGTATAAATTACACAAATAGTAATAATTTACTCTTTCCTGTAGTAAACTGTTTGTGAAGCTGGATAAATATTAGGGTATAATTAATGAGGTTTCATAATTAATACAGGTGAATTCTAGCAATATTAAAAGAAGTTATTTTTTGTTAGCTCCCTGTTTTTGCGTATTCTAATCCTGCAGAAGAGGTACACTTGCTTTATTTTTCAAGAAATCTTTATTTTTCCTTAAAGCTTTCAAAACTCAGGACCTGTACTTTCCTGCAAGCTTGTATCCTAGTCTTAGTTTGCTAATTTTAGTTTGGTGTTTTTGCAAAGGTCTTTGTACAACGTATGCTTGATCATAATTACAAAGTACTTTTCACTGTCTTGTATGTGATATTGTGTGTATGTTTATGTCTTGTATAGATGCACATCTGTCTTATATGGAATTAAATCTTACTTAGTTTAGACTTTAAACCAGTGTTTAAACCAGTATCTTAAACTATGAAGATCGGTTGTCATGTTTGCTTGCCTGAAATATGCTATGAAACTGGTGTAAGGGAGTGCAAGAACCCCTGAAGTAATTGTTTGATGTACTGCTAAAGCTTTCTTTTTGTGGGTGGAATTTAGGATTTCCTGAAGAAATTTTCATCGGATCAATTCAGGATGTATTGTTTGCGCAGCAGATACAGCTCAGGTGAGATAAAAAACCCTGTTATTTGTTGAGACATGCCTTTCCACACACGCATGCTTCCCAAGCTGGCAATGCAGAGATGTGATGGAATGAGCGCTCCTTGTGGTGTCTTGCAGTATCCCTCTGTTGGGTGAAAAGGTTGGCAATGCTCTGAGGGGCTGTTCTTTGGTTCTTGTGTAGAAAAGCATCTTTACTGAGCACAGTACACAGTCATTCATCTAAATACCTTCTGAGCCGCAGTTAATTGCGATTCTCAGTTAATTGCACTTTCAGTTAATGACTTACCTCCATCTCTGATTTGCCTCTGTTGCAGTGACTTGTATTTCAGATATGATCAGCTGTTTTTTGAGATCTGTCGAGGCAGAGCTTTGCCTCATATTCCTGTAGGGTATGACAAGGGCTTGCGAATAACTTTCTGTCTCCCTGCTGTGTTATCATTCTTTGTCCTGTGGAATTACTGAGTGTTCAAGCAGTTCTCTGGTGCAGTGCAGCTCACTTACACCTCAATAACCTAATGATCATCTTGGCTTGGGGAACACTCCTTGTGGGGAGAGGTGTGGGAGATTTGGTCAGCTTCCCTGTCTACACTGTTATATTTCCAGCAGGCAGTTGCTACTTTGAACTGGAGGAGGTTTCCATATATAATATGAAAATATTGATTCCATAGCATTTCTACCAGTTTATGGCAGTCTGCCAAAAGCATATGGTAGTTCCCTAGCTGTCTGTGGCCCATTGGCCATCCTGGCATGGTAAGGATGTGGTGGAGTACAGGGTGACACCTGCTGTGTTACTTTAGTGGGCCTCTAACTGCCTCAGATGAAGCACCTCTAGCACTGTGACATGTGGAAAAGCTGACATGATTAAAGTCCTGTGGCTTTGCTAGTGTCTGTCAGCTTGCAAGCCTTGATAGAGGTGCAGTCACTGAACTGAGAAGTATTTTGCTTGTTAATAACTCTAGATACTTGCAGGAGACACCTTTCTGATTTTCCTGGTAGAGCCTCCCTCTCCTAAGGCAGCTGAAAGCACTGGGAATGCCATGTATCTCTGAAATATTTTGAAGCTTGGGGTAGTAAAGATACTGCTGGTTATTACCTGCTGATCCCCACCGTGGTAGGAAGGAGCACATTCAGGTGGGAAGTTTGCTGCAGATCAAGTCCCTGTTTGGAGCAGGAGAGAGGCAGGCAGTGGGGTGTACTGCCACTGCAGGGTGAGGCAGCAGGATGGTGACATGTGATGGGTCTCTGTCAAGAGATGAAATACATTGTGTACACATAAATGGCTCCCAGGCTGCAGCTGGGAACATTTGGGAGTGTGTTTAAAACAAACAAAAAAAGGCTAACACAACACCATCATATGTATATATGTATTTGTCCTGCAAATGGCTGGCAGTTTCTAAACTTGCCTTGGCAAATAATGGCAGTGCCTTTGCTTTATGCAGTTAAGTGGAGGGGTTGTGAGCCCACTGCAGGCATTAGGATTGTGTCCCAAAACACTCTGTTGGTCACCAGCACTGCTGCGGTGATTTTGTGAACATGAGTGAACTGTAACATTTTGTTCCCTCTGGTCTTTAATTACTTGGTGGTGCTAAATAATGGTGATTTGATAATGTAGCAATGATGCAAAAGAGGGAGGGAGCAGGGAGTACAGTAGAGGTTTATAGAGCTGGGTTTGCTGGTGCCGTGCTGTGGGTTTGCAGTGCCTGCAGGCGGTGGCTGAGGAAAGTGCCATGAATTGGGGAAGAAGAATGGCTTTAATCAAAACAGGCTTCATCAGGATAAACTTTCATCAGGTATTCCTCATGGAGTTCCTGTAGCAAGGGTAATCAGTTGAGTAATCTTGTTGGATATAAATGATCGCTTTCAATATCTCACTGTTTTCCGAAAGTCTGTACGTAAGTCTTTTTTTTGAAGCTAAGTAAAGCTTAATTTTTAAAACTGGTGTTAATGAGGCCATAATGCAGATTTTTAATTACACACAAGTGGAAAATCTGACAAACACAAGTACAGACTTATGCCGTAGTTATTCTGGGGTAAATAATACGGAAAGTATGTTTAAACATTTAGGCTTCTTTGGGATTTAGGCTAATGGAACTGAGATCAGGTCTTGCATCTGGCTGTTTCTGTCCTCTTAGATCTGCCCCCTTGCTCAGACTGTCTGCTCTAAAGAGTGTCTGGGCAACATTGTGTAATTGCACAAAGTAGTTGGCTGTAATGTGTGTAGGACCAGAGGTGAGATTGCTGTGGAAGCTACAGGTGATGCTCAGTGCTGATGAGATTAGGAATACGCTACAAGCTGTAGTTTGGCTATACCTTAGTGCAGAGGTCAGGCATAAAATGGTGAAGCAATATTTCACTGGCTGCAAATGGTGCTTTTTCAGAGTAATCAACTCTGGTGTGATATTTATAGAATTACTAAATAGTTTGGCTTGGAAAGGAGCTTAAATACCACTTGGTTCCAGCCCTCCTGCCATGGTCAGGGACACCTTCCACTAGACCAGGTTGCTCAAAGACCCGTTCAACCTGGCCTTGAACACTGCCAGGGATGGAGCATTCACAACTTCCTTGGGCAACCCACAGCTTCTCCAGGTAAACTGTGCCAGTGCTTCATCACCCTCACAGTAAATAGCTAATCTAAATCTCCCCTCTTTCGGTTTAAAGCCATTCCCCTTGTCCTGTCACTTCAGGCTCATGTAAAAAGTTACTCTCCAGATTTCTTGTAGGGCCCTTTAGACACTGGAAGGCTGCTCTAAGGTCTCCCCAGAGCCCTTTATTCTCCAGGCTGAAAAAGCCCAGCTATCTCAGTCCATCTTCATAACAGAGGTGCTCCAACCCTCTGATCATCTGGCCCTCCTCTGGATGTTCTGCAACAGCTCCATGACCTTGGTATGTTGAAGACACCAGGACTGTACACAGTACTCCAAGGGGGATCTCGTGAGAGCAGAGGAAAGGGGCAGGATCACCTCCTTCGACCTGCTGCCCTTTTGATGCAACCCAGTGTGTGACTGGCTTTCTGGGCTGTGAGTGCACATTGGAGGTCTCCAAATACAGATCATGGCTACCTAGATTAGAATAGGAACGAAGTTAGAGGTGGGACCAAAGATATGCCTTGCCAACTGAAATCTGGGGGGATGCCTAGAAATATATTCAATCTAAATGCTTTGGAGCAGTAACTTCACAGATTCAATAATAATAATAATGGCCAAGTAGTGAATGCTTCAGTCAGTTTCCAGACAGTTTTTGAATAAGTCTGTTACCTTTCCACTAGGATATTACTTTGTCATATGTAGTGATCATTTTTTATATTGATTTAGTTCCCCAAGTGTGCATGAAGAATGGAGGTTATAATTAAATGTGCAATTAATTGTAAGAAAAGTTTACTGTGGCAAATAATAACAAACTTTTCCTGGAATGACTTTGTCTCAGAATATTGTTCCTATGTATGATAGACACCATCCTCTCTGTCATAACATCCTAATAGATGTTTTTTATTTTCTCCATAGCAGTAGAATTCAGTGACAAGAGCATGGATGATGCAAAGAACCTTCTTCAGGCAATCTCCTCATTTATTAAAGATGCAAATGCTTATATAAAAGGACAGCTGATAAGTGACCCTGTTAGAGAAGACATACTGTGGGAAAGGTAAGTGCACCTGTATTTTAAAGATTGTGATTATGTGAACAATGGTTTGCTGACAGGCTCAGAGGGATGAACAGTGTGGTGTTCTGAGTTCAGTTTAAGAAGCAGGACAAGAAGGACTGAGAGGCAACCTTCCCTGCCAGCCCTCACCAAGACCAGGGCATTCTTCTTTTCGTAACCACCTGTTTTTCCTTGTAGTCTGCTACATTTAGTTTATTGTGTTTTTAAAATCCGTGTTATTTATCTAGTGTGCCTGTTCTAACACAGGCATCTTTGTCCATCTCAGGTGATGCAAAAGGCAAAGCTATGACTGAAGGTGTGAGACTTCCCAGGTTATAAGTAGAACTGTGTGTTAGTGGCTGAAGAAGAGGATGGCTGGAAAGTAATATGCCTTAGGCACATGAGTGTGTAATGTAGCTGACTGGCACTATGTTGTTCAGCGGAGGAGAAAAGGGGTTACTAAGAAACTGTCCAGGGGCAGAGATGTCACAGGGAACAAAAAAACTGTTGGTTGTGGCCCTGAGGAGGAGAATCTCCTTTGGAGTCCCTTAGGGAAGCAGATCATCTTCCAGGAGAGAGATGTGCTGTGCATTGGGTGTAAAGCTAAGATTAGTGCAGTGCTCTGGAGCTGGGGTAGGAGGGGAGGGAGCTGAGCACTCTGAAGCAATGTATGTGCAGATAGTTTTGGGATTGGGATGTAGTATCAGAGGGTAAGTGCTGTAGAAGTGTTAGATGGCTTCCCTGTGGTACCAGCACCTGGTGGCTGGGGAGCTTGCAGCTGCGCGAGCTAAGGCTTGCAAGGGGCACCAGAACATGTTACAGGGAAGCAGAGCTGAATTAACTAGTTGTGGTATTTGGCAAAAGCAAGTCCTTTAGCAGGAGACTGCAGGTAACCTGTTGGTGAAAGATAAGGCTGAGAGACATGAGGCACGTGGGGAGGTTGAAATGGATTGTCAGTGGGGGATATGTGGGAGGGCACAACTTGTATATCAGTAGATGTAAACCCAACCAAAATGAAACAGAGCTCTTTATTAGGAAAGTGGTAGATATTCAACATAGAGGGAGAAGGTTGCAGGGCAGAGTGTTGTGAGGAAGGAGTTAGGGCAGCAGCCATCTGATATCTGAGGGGAGGCATTCCAGGCAAAATCACTCTCCTGGGGTTCAGGATAGCCCCAGAGGTTCTGGGATAGCTTGAGTTTCCCAGGTAACCCTACTCCCTGAGGGAGGGGGAGAAACAGCACTCTTGGGTCAGTGCTGTTGAGGTCCATTTCACCTGGCTGTGTACAAGAATGTGCTGCCAGCAGCTGTTTGCAGCACACCATTTATTCCTGCTGCTGTTCTCACTGCCCAGCTCCGAGTGGTGGCAGTGTCTGGCACTGGTTCTGTGGTGATGAGTGCTGGCTGCCCACTGGCTTTTGATGCCATTACACAAACAGTCCCACCGGACCTCTCCATCTGGGCCAAGCCAAGCAGAGTCCAGGGTCTGGGATTAGGTTCTCCTGGGAAATGAGGAAGCAGTGCCTGCTTTTGAGCTGGATCCTGCCAACAGGATTCCTGGCAGACCCTGTATCAGCACTCTTCCCAGGCATGGGATGTGTGTGGTGTGGCTTTGGAAGAGAAGCATGCTGTTAGCATGAAAAATGGGCTGCTGGAAAAAGAAAAGAACTTAGCAAAATCTTTAACATCCTTAATATCAATCTAATTTTTCATCTGACTTTAATTGGCTAAGGCATTGTTGGCTCCTGTGATTAGCCATATGTTTATTGAATGGATGCAGAACTTCAGCTTTTGAGATGCATCAAATTTTTCCCTTTGCAGCTGAAAGATGTATTCGCTCTTATCCGTGTAGCATCACCCATCATAGGACAGCTAGGAAGAAAATGAAAGCGTCCTTTCAATGACTCCCTCTGGCTGAATAGCTGATGAATCCAGCATACTGCTGGCATCTTGTTTGTCTTATCTTAAATGCTACCTTTTCTTCTTGAAGGCTAGCCAACACAAAAGTAACCGTGAAGGCTGCGTTTGCAGATGACTTTGACACCTCCAGGGCTGTTGCAGCAATTATGGACCTCATTCACCATGGCAACAGACAGCTTAAGGCTGTTACTAAGGTAACCCATTAGGATACAGAGATCAGAAAATGACAGCTGTCCACTGTCCTACTGTTTAATGCAGACAGATTAGTTTATTGTTCACATAAGAAACCAGCAGAAACAAAGCTCCATAAATTGTTGACCTTAGCGTTGCCCATTTGTCCTGACCGTATAGCAGGAATTGTGTGAAGCTATTTTATGCTTCCTTGTGTCCAGAGGATGTTTCTTTCCTGCTGCCCTATGTTATTTATAACAAAGGCTTTTGAAAGGCCTGAAGCTGCTGTGGCATGCTGGTAATTTTAGTGCTGGTTTTATGTTCTTACTCTGCTTCTTTGCATAATATCTATGCACAGAAATCAACCTGAACTGGGAAATGGGCGGTGATGATTGCTGGGGGAGGGGGGTGGGGCTTTGGCAGACAGTCCCAGCTGCATGGGGCAGTCACAGTGGTGAGTTCAGCTTTGGGGACTGAGTGACTTAGGCAGATTATAACTGTGGCCTCAGCATGCCTGCAGGAGTCTGTTTTCAGATGGCTTTTGGTAAATTGAGACCCTGTTAAGACCTCTTGATGCTGACACAAAGGAAGCGTCTGGTGAGGACAAGACCTGAGCAGTAAACACTATCTGAAGCACTTCTGGGTCTCCTTTCAGCAACAGCTCCCTTTCTTGCTCAAGGCGAGCAGCTCAGCCTTGTTGCTGCACTACTTTATTGCCAATGTCCTCACGTTAACCATGTTTGTGCTGCAAAAGGAACATTGAGGACATTGTAATACCTGATCTTAAGAGAGAATTAGGCTGCTGGTTTAGGAATCCTGCCTCCTTCTGGTCCTGTTTTGGCTCTGGCTTTACATTCTGTCCTTGGCCTTATCTTTACAAAACAACTCTCTGAGGGAATCTGTGACCCAAGCCAGTCTGAGCAGGGCTCTGTAACAGCATTAGCACTCCTAAATACATGTAGCCTCATTTGCCAGGCATTGCTTGTTCCCCCTGAATTCCTTCTGTCAGCCATTTCCTGGAGAATGGGAGGGGGTGGGATGGGGTGCTTGCAGGGCAGCTGACTCAGATTTCTAGTTGCTGTGGTGGGGTTTTCCAGGGTGCAGCCCAGCTGCCTTAGCATTACCTCTTAATGACTGTGCATGTAGTGTTTTCGCCTTGAGAACAGTGTAGTAATTTCATGTACATGTAACTACTCACTCCTCTCCCTAACCTTCTCACCATTCTTACCTTAGTTGGTACATTTGTGTCTCTTCCCCTCAGTGCTCTGCTTCAGCTCCTTCTAGTTCAGGTCTTTTCCATACTTTAGGTTATGGCTTATCTTACCTTATATTGTGGAACAGATTGCCCGAGAAGCTTTGGCTGCCTCATCCCTGGCAGTGTTCAAGGCCAGGGTGGATGGGGCCTCAAGCAACCTGGTCTAGTGGAAGGTGTCTCCTCCTGTGACAGAGGGGTTTGGAACTACATAAGTTTTAAAGTCACTTCCAACACAAACCATTCTGTGATTCTATGATCTTAGGCCCTTATGGAGATGTTGGATGAAACCTAGTACCAGCTGCTAATTTGGTTGTATGTGTCTTTATCAGGCAAGGGTTAATCCCTGAAATTGCTTCTTGGCCTGTCATTTAATCTTGATTTTATTTTTTTGTGTGTGTGTGTGAAATAAATATGGAGGAAAGAAAGAAATGCATGTGGTGTTAAAAGCATGATTCTGTTGCTGCTGGTGCTCCCAGGGCATTATATAAGCCATAAGCTATCCCAAAGCAGCCTTCATGTTATTTAAATCAATAAGACACTCAAAAAAGGATTTTTTTTTTAACCATTTGTTTTATAGCTGCCGTGAAGCTGGGGTTTTGTTCTTTTATTTTGTTTTCACACACACAGCCCTTTCATGCCCAGAAGTGCTATTTTTAGGTCTAATTGACTGTGCATGTAATGCATGGCAGCTTCACGCATCTCTTCTCCTTGCTGCACATGCTGATGATAAACTCTTCCCCTCCCCCGTTCACCTAAATCTTTTTCCCTTTGTGCTGTGAGATGCTTTTATATCTCTGTAAAAGTCCCTGTCTGGGTAGGTGATTCTGGTGGAGGTAAATCTATATGATTAGTAACAGTTTTCCCCTGTGGACTAGGCTGGAGAGAAATGCTGAGTTCCGTAACATGTATTGACTGGACAATCTCTTTTGAGTGTTTTTCAAACAGGATGCTGGATCTCCTAGAAGCTCTGTTGTGTATGGAAGCATTATTTCCTATATAGAAGGCTTTTTTAATGCCCTTGGGATGTCCTTTGGAGAAAGACAGGTATGAAACATCTCTTCTGTGTGTACTAGTATATGGTAGTAGCACCAGCATTATGTTTTATAGAATGCTTTCTGAAAGCATCAGATATAACAAAGTTATTTATGGTTTTAGTAATCCTTTCTGTGCTGCTTGCAGTTTCTGTATGATGTCTGAGGAGAGCATATGAGCAGATGGAACAAAGTGTGGGCTTTTTTCCTCTCAGAGGTACTCCCGCATGACTTGCACAGCAGTTGTGCTGTGGAAATGAAAGTCAGGAATGAAATGACAAGAAGTTAACTTTGGAGGCCTTTGAGTTGGTCCTGTTACGTGCCTGGCTTTCCACTGGCTTTTCCTCTTCTTTGTGATGGTTGCACCCAATCTGACTTTATAGCCATAAGGATATTTATGTATTTGTGGTTGTGACCTCCCTGCACAGCAGGAGGTCACAACCTGCAGAAAGCCATGGTGCAGGGAGGGGAGGGCAGCAGAGAGGGCCCATAATTGGAAATACCTTACATATTCTTTAGTGTTTGAAAAGATAGGAATGTGGAGTCAAAAAAAGGGGGAGAGAAAAGCTCAAAGCAAAGTACTGCACAGTGGAGAGAGTTATAAATATGGAGGTGATGCCCTGAAGTATGGAAAGGGAGCACTTAAAATGACACAAGGTGTTAGAGACAAGCAGACTGTTCTGTGGTCCTCTTCTGCTTGGGTCTGGAGCTGAATACCAAGAAGTTGGTAAATTTCCGTAGAGAAACCTCTGCAAAGATTTCTTCTGGGGAGGGGAGAAGAGGACAAGAAAACACAACTAATGTTATTAACCCTTTGAAAGTAGGCAACAAATGTATTTATTTACTTTGCCTCTTTGTGGGTTTTCCCACAAAATTTCTTTCATAACAGTGGTTGAATGTGATTTGGCTGTGTGTAACTCCTCATAACTCATGGTTTGTCATGCTAATTTTCAGTGATGTACTAAACACAGACGTAAGTTATATGACAAATTAGCCATCCAGTTGGATTCCTCTGGGTTGTCTGTATGAAGGTGCCTGCTGCACCTCTATTTTTGCTGAAATAAGTGTCTGAATGCTTTCCTTTTTGCATGCTGTGCTGGTTTCTCTGGGGCAGCAAGGTCATCAGAAGGCGTTGGTGAGAGATAGGAAGAAAGGATCTTGTCAGACACTTCTGTCCCTCGGTAGTTCTAGCAAATGAATCAATCAAAATCTTCATCAGAATGGTCTGTGGGATGCTACAAGCTAGTAAATAAAAAGGTGAAGGGATTGTTCTCTGGCCCTGAGATTACCTACAGCAGCTCAGCATCCAGCCTCTCTTGCCTTTTGGCTGGGTGGCACCAGACATGCAGCTTGTGAGTGCAGTCCCTGACCACTGTGGGTCCCGGTCTGTGGGGTGCCTGGGAGAGGGCTAACTTGCCTGTGTAAAAGCTTAATGCAGAGAGTTGTATTTGGGCCCTCTTCATTTAGGTGTTTGCATATAACCTGTGGGGTCTGTGTTGCTCTCAGGATAGGATTCATCTCTGCTAATGAGCCTTGCATCTAATGTAGCTGCCTGTGCTTCTGCAGTAGTCGGTGGAGAGAGAGGCAGTGCCTCTTAACCTGGTGGCTGTATAAAATAAGGCTGCCTGTCTCTTTGCATTGGTAAGAAAAGAAGCCTGGGCAACCACAGGCAGGTAAGATGAATCTGCCTGAAAAGATGAGGGGTAGAAACTGTTGTGCCTGTTTCAGAGCTGGGGAGCAAAGGTGAGAGGTTTGGCTCTGCTGAGGAGTGCTGTATTGTGGATGCAGCTGAGGGCAAACAGGCGGGCTAGGCAAGGACCCAATTTCCATATAAAACTTCCTAGGAGCTCTTTGGATTGGTTGGCTCTGAAGGAGGAGAAATTGTGTATCAGTCCTGAGAGGCTACACTGTATCTTATGTGGAAATCCAGTCAGTTTGTGTCCTAAAGCTCCCCTCATTTTAGAGGATCTTGCCTTAAGAGTAGGTGCCTGGTTGGAACTTTGGCAGTGGCATTTGTAGAGGTGCATTTTTTGCTTCCCTCTTCATTTGTCTTTTGTCTCTCTTCTGTATTTAAGCATTTATCCTGCTCTTTTTCCTGCCCCAGCTTACAGTGGAGCATTTCTGGCACTTAAATTAATTACCTTCTTCAATCTCAAACTTCTTTAGTACGTTTACATGTTCTGAAAGTTTGGGGAATTTGCTGCTTCTTCTGATTGTGGAGAGCACTGCGCATCTCTTCAATAGCCTCCCCCTCACCACCTCCTCCTCCTCTTTGTTTGCTTCAGTCAGTGACCTCTGAAACTACTCCCTTTCATTTCCATCCTGCCTTCAGTGACTAAATACAGCCCCCTCTAGCTTTAATTACTCAGCTGCTCTTATGCTCCCAGTCAAGCATTGCTGCCAGCAGCTTTGCCCCCCGGCCTTGATGTGTTTTACATTTCACTGCTCCATTGTCTGCTCCCCATCTTGTGCCCTGGTGATAAAATGCTGCAGTGGTGTTTTCTTGTTTGTTGGAGGTTTGTCCTGTTTCTCCCACTTAGGAGTTTGCCTGTAATGAGGAGCAGGGATTGCTGAGAGCAGGAGCCAGGCTGTGTCAATGCCAAAGAGCTGTCCTCTCTGGCTAGCACCTGAGCTCTCGGCCTGGAAGCCATCGGAGCGGGACCCTCAAGGAGAAGCAGGGCCATTCCTTTCCCATGGTGTTGACCAGCAGGACTCTGCCAAGCCAGAGGAGGCTGAGCAAGCTTGGAGCTGGCTGAGGGAAAGAGGAGGCCAGGCAGCAGCCAGAAAACATTCAGTGTGTGCTGTGGCTGCTGCTTGGTCAGTTTTTTTTGGGTAGCTGGAACTTTGGATAAGGTGGATAAGTTCTGTGGATCTGGGGAGGTTTCCTATGGATGCAAGGAGAAAGGATAGTCTAGAGACTTAAAAGCCAAAGTACTTACTTCTTGTTTGCGTTTCCTGAAGAAAGTCTGGAAATCAAAGGTAGAGGAAGGGGCTGCTGTGCTCTCCAGTTTTGTAGGTGTAGCTCAGCTGAGGGGCCAGTGGAGCTGGTGGCTGGGCTTCCCTCGCTGTGTCGTTTGGCTGTTATCAGCCTGTTTTCCATTAATTTGTCTAATTCCTTTTTAATTTATGCATGCTTTGGGCATCTCAGAGGTTTCCTGTGGCAATGAATTCCACAGTTGGGTTATGTAGCATGTTATATTCACATGAGAGCTCCAAAATAGACACTTTCCTGGGTAGGAATATGTTGAACTACTTCCACTCTCTTTTGTCTGGCATTAATGAGACTATGACATTTTTAAATATATCAATGCATGGAAGATGCACAACCAAAAGAAGTGATGAGGCCTCAGTGTATGCTGCTAAGTTGGGGTTGACTTTTAAATCACAGAACAGTTTGGGTTGGAAGGGACCTTAAAGACCATCTAGTTCCAACCCCCTACCACAGGCAGAGACACCTTCCACTAGACCAGGCTGCTCAAGTGCCCCATCCAACCTGGCCTTGGAACATGGCCAGGGATGGGGCAGCCACAACTCCTCTGGGAAAACTGTGCCAGTGCCTCACCACTCTCATGGGAAAGAACTTCCAAATACCTGATCTAAGTCCATCCTCTGTCAGTTTAAAGCCATTAAATCATTCTCAGATGTTTCTAAATCAACCTGTTTGGTTTCTAGGTGGCTCTGAGAGCAGACAACTCTACTGTGCTCTCCAATGTCATTGATGAGCTTGTGCAGTTCCGCACAAAGGTCCGTCATTACGCACTTGTTCTGCCAGAGGCAGCAGAGACTGCGCCAGTGGAGGGTGATGCAGGAGCCAAAGGATCAAAACGGGAAGAGAAGGAAAAGAGGCAGCAGCTAATGCAAGATAGAAGACCCCTCTTGGAGGCCTGTGACAGTCTGCGTGAAAACCTTGCTGCCTTTGGAATCCACATAAAGGTACGAGTAACTCTCTGCCTGAGGCTGTTGCTCACTTTTTAAGGCAACATTTGGTTTTGCCCCTCATTGCCCCTCCAGCAGCTTTCAGTGTTGTACCCTGCTCGCTGTGTGACTGCAGCAGCAGGCAGTAGAAGTTAAGCCCTTGCCTGGTTGCACTGCTAGTCTTCTGCTCCCCTTCATCCTCATGCCTCAATGCAACCTACTTCTGCAGTTACTGTTACTTCTACAGGTACTAAAGTGTGCTATTTAGCCACTGAGAATCACATAATGCTCAGAAATCTCTGTTTCCCAAGTTCAATCCAGAAGGAAAAGTATGAGTAATGTGTGTAATCTTTGAAGTGATTGCAGAGGACCCAGAAAGTAAACTCAGATGACATGTGAATAGTGCCAGCCTTCTACCTTCCATGCATTCAAGTGTTAATGAGAGTGTCTGTTTTCAGCATCTCCGTTCCCACCTGTGCCATAAGTACTTTGCCAGATTCCTCTGCTACTCCTCTCTCCAGCCTGCTTCCTACTTTTGGCCTATAAAGAATACCACTGTTCTTTTCTGTTACCCCAGTGGTGGTTCCTAGTCAAGAGAAATCCCTTCACTGGGTTATTGTCTCCTCCTGATTTCAGGGTGCTCTATTGCTGCTTTAACAGGTGCTGCTTCTGTCATTCCTCTTGCTTCACAGCCCTCCTCCCCTCTGCTCCAGGCCTCTTTGGGTCAGTGTTGCTCATTATGTAGAGTAATCTCTCACTCTCTCTCCAGCATCTTCCTCCCTCCCTCCAAGCTGCTTCTTCTTCCCTTCCATGGTTTTACCAATGGGAGGATGTAAAGCACAGTGACATTAGGGAGTGACGGCATTCATCCTCTAACTGCTGAATGTGAGAGCTGTCATTTGTTAGCACACCTATTAAATCCAAAAATGAAGTGTGGTCAGCTGCCTCATGATCTCAGATGAAAGCAAGTGTGCTGAAACAAACTGGGGTGAGGGGCCAAGTGCAGCAGTGGTGAGCTGCAGCTGTGAAAGCAAAGGAAGACTGTGGGAAGCTGGAACATCTGTTTCCTTGTTTGTACATAGCTAAATCCTTGCTCCACTTACCTGTCAGGAAAGTTTGCAAATCCAAACAACTGCACCAAGACAGTGTCTTGGAGGTGACCCCGTTTTGATCTGTTTGGCAAAACAGCTGCAGCCCCACCTCCCCCCGTCTGCAGATCTGTTTTTAAAGGGATTTACTGATGTTTAATAACCTCCTGGAAATTGCCCTTAGTCAGGATTCAGCCTATTCCAGTTATTTCAATTCTCTTTTTTAATAACCTGGAGCTTGGCATAATCTGTCTCCTGCTTGTCCCAGAATAGTTTGCTCATGAAGACAAAGCACACATAGGAGCACACGCACCACATGCCCAAACTCTGCTCCTGCTTTGTTTGCTGATCCTGTAGGTGTGCTGTGGAGGTTGCCCAGATCCCAGAGAAGTCCTGCAAACTGAGTGATGTGACATGACACAGTCCTGCCCAAGGCAGCACCCTCGCCACCCTCATGCTTGGCATGAGTCTGCCTGGCTGGGTGGGTTGGTTGCTGCTGAAAATGTTGTGGTAGTGCAATGCCAAGCAGCTGGGTCCTGCTTGCTTTGTAGGTGCTTGAGGAAGTAATCTGAATTTCTCTTGTCTACCCAGCCTCTGAACTCCATAAAACTTTTATGAGCCCCATGAGAAGCACACGATAACACATCTGTTCTGTGTGGGTGAGGTCAGTCCATGTGCGGGAGGAAAAGCCACAGAGCAGATGAAGCAAACAAGCCTCATTTCTGCCCAGTACAGACTACGAACGCCTGGTTCGGGGCTGGGCAGGGAGAGATTGGCTGGTGTAGGGTGTGAGTGGTAGCTTAGAGAACACTAGTAACTTAATTCCTTTAAAAATCAGGTCTGTAGCAAGGGTAGCTTCTCCTTCAGCAGGTAAGCTTGTGATTTCTGTACACTGGTTTCTTCTCTCATGCTGCTCAATGCAGATGACTTTCTGTTTGAAGCTAGAGAACTTGCAACAAACAGATTAAAATATCCACCATTTTTCTCACATTGCAGTAGCATCCTTGAAATGTGAGCTGATCTGTGCTACCAAGTGAGGTATACTATTGAGCATTTTTGCATCAAAACCAGTTTTCACTTTAATCTGAAGAAAATTCTACATTGTACTCCAGCCTTTCTCATGAGTCAGAGCTCATGTAACATTGTACATTAACTTTTGCAGTTGAACTTCTAGATCTTGAGTCAGAAATACTCAGTTTGACTGTAACACTGTCAAAAATATGACAGTATTGCGTTAGATACTTACAGCAACAGGCTATTGTCCTGAAATTCAGAAGTTACTCAGTACCTTCTCAGGTACTATCGTAAGAGCTGTTTCCCACATATATGAGCCATTTAAACATGACAATGTAAGTGCCTGGCTTTAACAGAGGTTCCTCATAGGATACAGACTACATACACATCGCTGCAGCATCCCAGACAAAAGAGGTGACATTTCTATTGTGGGTTTTTTCCTTAACTGGGGAGAACTGTCTGGCTTTGTTTGACAACTTTGGGTGTTACTGGTTACAGCTGCATTCCTGTGAGATGGTATCTCCACCTCCATTACCTTAGGGGATGAATAGCTGTGCTCTATGGAGCTTCGTTAAAAGCCTCTGCCTCCAACTGCCTGCACGTGTGATACCTGTGTGATCCAGACTGCTGGGACTGACCTGCTCACTTCTTCTTACAGGACAGAGCTGCTCTTTCAACGTGGGAAATGGTGGAAGGAGGAGGGCAAGCAGAGCAGCAGGCTCAAGAAAAAACCTGATTCTTTGTTCTTGGACCTGTGGTGTTTTTTTATTTCAGCTGCTTTGGCAACAGTTGTAAATACTAATATTTCCAAATAAAACCTTCAGACCAGAATGGATAGAATGGAAAGATATAATCTGTGCAAAGCTGTTGACACTAGTAGCAGGTAAATAAATAGTGGACTTACAACTGGTATGTAGAAGCATTAAAACCCCAGGGCAGCACGGAAGCCTGCTGGATTGTGCCTGACACTGGCCACAGCTCTGCTTGCTGTGTGATCTGCCCTCACACCCTGCTCTGCTGAGCTGGCACTGGGAATTAAAACATAGTGAAGACAGAGGTGAGACCTTAAGCGTTTTCACCCTCAAAACAGGTTAGTTCAATGTTTTAAACATGTGCTTTCTTCTCAGATGGAAGGAGGTGACACTTTTAGCCTTCAGGTATTTCCTTACTGCTGTGTTGCTGTTTCGGTCCTGTGAAATCTTTAACTGCACTATGATCGTATCCAGTTACCTGTAACGCCTGTCAGCTTTTTAGTTTGTTTCTGCAGAGAACACATCAAGACTAGCATTAGGAACACAGGGTCTCTCCATCACAACTGGGAAGATAAAATGTGTGTTTGAGTTGTATCACCTGTTCAGTTACCTTTTTCCCCCCTTTTGCCGTGTTTGTGTTAAAAAGAGAGACCCATCTTACACATGAGGTGACCTGAGTGTACATGGGGCTTGTAGTTACCTGCTGGCATACTTTCTTTAAATCAGTTTATGAAAAGAGAACAGAACACTGCTTCTGCTACAAGGAATCTCATTTGGAAATACAGTTCACACAAGTGAGTTGTTCAAAAGGATAAAGGCTTTCTTTTATATTATTTAGAGCAAAAGGTGTAGCTGGTTTTCTGCTCCCTTTCTGGCTATAGCTACTCCTAGAGAAAACAGTGATGTCTGTATCAGCACTTTGGCAGATGCTTATGTGATTCTGTTCGTACTTCACACATGCTAGGGGCTGTATTGCTCTAGCAGACTTGAATGAATGGTGAACAGCTCTGCTGCTGTGGGAACACACCAAACAAGGTACACACAGTCACTTTGCTATTATTTTTATTTCCTACCAGAAGAAACTGCTACATTGCCAGAATGTTTAAAAATTGTAACAATTCATATACAGTAGTGAAGAACAGAGTTACAACTTCTGTGTAGATTTAAAACCAACAGGGCAGGTTGAAACCTGCACTGAGGTCTGGTAATTTACTGACTTGGCCTTACGAATGCCATTTAAATGATAATACCACTGATGTTCTAAACACAAAACCAAAACTGTGCTCACTTTAAAAGAAATCCAGTACCTGTTTTAAAATCAGTTTTAACTCTGATTTTATTTAAATGAGTCAAGCTTCTCAAATAGTTTTAGGGGGAAAAACAATAGTAGCTTTATTTCCCCAGACGTAGACAGTTTACAAAACTGCTTAAACACCAAAACTCATCATCTTTTATGAGTAGATGTTGCTCTAATCTTAAAAAGTCTGTGAACCCTCATAGACCCGAAGTGAGCAAACATTTAAAAACCTATTTTAAAAATAGGTAACTGCTTTAAAAATGAAAAAACGCATTGGGGTGAGGTAGTAGTCACAGTGCATCCAGAAATATCAACTATAAGGGCTGAGGGGAGATACTTGGAGCAGCTTTTCTGGTTCCAGGTGCTTTCTGTGGGCAGCTACTGTAAGGAACAAGAAAACTATCTGACTAGTAGCATGGCACCATATGCCAACCTAGACCTAGAGCACTGGGAAAGAGTGGCTGCAGTGAATACAGAACATCTACTGCAGTGGCTAAGATGCATATACTTGTTCTTGCACTTCAAGAAGTATATACACCTGGAGCTAGACTATAGGTTTAAGGGCAGTACACACTTAAACATACTTCACATGACCTTGTTCCTCTCTCCATATTGGTTCTATCCCTGCAAGCTTCGACTGCATTTACAAATGTTTAAGAAATGATACTGTGCAAAGTTGCATGCAGCTTCCCCTTTATATCCAACACTCCTCTGCCCTGCCAGTGAGGTATAGCTTTAACTATTAAAGATCCTGTCTGTCTTGCTAAGGATTAAGCAAAAAGCCCCTAAACCCAGGAACTGCACTCGGAGTGTAACCACCAACCACCCTTTTCCTATGCCAGCTTTTGCCTTGCAGGGTACGGCTGCCTGCACACACCTAGAAAGCACAGGTACATGCTGTTGGTTGCCCTTTGTGTCTGCAGTTCATACTCCTGCTGGTTAGTGGATACCCACCTATGAACCTACAAGCCGGTCCTCTCAGAGCTCTAACTCAGCAGGCCATCTGAGTTCTAAAAACACTTTGCTTCTCTGTGACTGCTGAGAGGCTGACCAGTTCAGGTAGGGATCACCGAGTTTCTTACCCTGCCTAGCACCTCTCCAAATTGTAATTCCACAAAAGTTCATCATACCAAATTCTAGATGAGTCAAGGCCAACTAAAGGAATAGAAAACATTTTCTTCAGGTAACATAATTACTGTTTTAACACTAAGATACCTATAGTACAGCCTTGTTCTGAGATGGGGCAACCTTTTACAGAACAAACACCCACCCACCCCGAGATGTTGTAGGAAGTGGGTGTCCTGTTGAAAATAAGCGTTGCCTCTGGGACTGGGAATGGGAAAAGGCAACTAATGACATTCAAAATCTACAGCAACTCTCATGCATTCCTCTTCCAAAGAGGCTTACTTTTTGCTGCTTAATATACTAGCATGGCAAAAATGAAGTGCAATAACTAATTCTAGACAGAGGGTCTAAGAATGAAAACATGACAAGCTTGGTGCAGTCCAAGAACTTCAGCTGAGCTGGTGGAAGAATTTTATCTAAGTACCAAGTGCATTTATTTTTTGCTGTTCACACTTTAGTTATTGCTCAATAACTATCAAAAAGAACAGAGGAATACTTTCAGTTTAGTTTTATTATATTATAACAGATCTGCAACTACAGCTTATTCCAGCCAAAACATTTTTGTATCCCAAACTCTTAAAAAATATCTACATTGATCATATTTTTCTATTCTGAAAAATAAAAAAAAAAATCTACCTAGCATTCCAATGCTGCTACAGCACTTGAAAGGGTGCATTACTTATGGGAATTCTACGGTAAATGTAATTACTCTTGCAGTCATTGCTCGTCCTCTCCTTCTTCTCTGCCGTTTTGGATTCAGGTCTCAAAAAGTTTGTTAAAAGCTGTCCCAACTTCTGAAACCATGTCAGAGGCAGTCATTGAACGTCCAAACTTTTGAAAGGCCTGGTGGTTAGCCTGCCTCGTAAGAGAGCACGCTCCAAATGCAGCCACTAGGAAGGGATTTTGACTAAAAGGGAAAAACAAGCAAACATCAGAAACAAAACCTGAACTCCTATGTAATTCATAAGGTGGTGGACCCAATCTTTGCACCCATAAATGTTTGTCAGCAGTGCTGGGAAGGCCTCTTCAGCAAACACCTGTGTTTCTCAGACTCTTGCATTGCACAACACCTTTGCCTGATTTTAACATATACTTCCCTTTCCATGGCACAGAATGTGACTGAGTGAGAAACTGCCATTGCCAAAGGATGCAAAAGGAATGCTTAAAAGAGGGTGAAAAAATGTTCATGCCTAGTTTTACCCATCTGAAACATCATCCCTTCCTTCAGAGGAAGAGTGAAGTCGCACCTGGCAATGTTTTAACTCCTTTTCCTCCCTTGTTGCTGGGTAACTCAGTCTGGTTTAGGTTGCAGGGGGTGGAGGAAAGACATGGGGATGTGGACAAGAGATTCGTTTTAAAAGGGCCTTAGTCACTGCTCCAGGGCCTTCATTAGATCAGCTTGAAAGTGGTAACAGCTGTAGACTACAACTGAGATTGAGGCACTCTCTTAGTGCCTCCTACATGCTTAAAAACTATAACAGAGTGTACACAGCCCCAGTCTTCCAGTGCTGAACCCTCTCCTGAGAAGGCAGCACAGCCCTGCCACCTTCAGAGCACCTTCTCACAGGCTGGGCCACAGGAGCTGTATCCGCTGCCTTCAGCACCAGCACAGAGGAAATCAACTGCAGAATCATCCAGCAGCTGGCCCTGGGCTCCAGCTGCTGCCTGGTGAAAACCTTCCAAACCTCAGCCATGGCTGGGACACAGCTGCCTCCAAGTCACTAACTCCTGTGACGAGTGTTGTGAAGGATCGTCACACAAACAGAGGCAAAACAGAACATGAGTTTACAATTTGGTGTTACAAGGGTAGCTTTGAGCATCTTTTCCTTGAAACCAGCACCTTCATGCACTCATCAAAGTGCAGGAGTATTTAAGCCACCTGGAGAATCAACCCTGAATGCCCAAATACTGCTGTGAAATGAGCTGTGCACAGGCTTCTGGGCTCAATACAGTTAAAGTGGCTGTTTCTAAGCTGCTGCATAACCAGTCTGAAAGACATCATCTGAAAGACATCACCTTAACATCCCCTTAAAAGGACAATCTACCTGCTATCCCACTAGCACTCCTGAAAGCCAATGCAATGTTAACGTTTCAAAATCATGCTCTGCCCAGACTCGATTTGAAACAACAGAGGCAGGCACAAGCATGGAAGGACTGGCTGTGCTTCCTGCAGTGCAGGCTGCAAGATGATGCCCTGATTCACTGAGCCTCAAAAGCTCCTCCTTTTCCTGAAACACATGAGAGAAACAGGACTGGTAACAGCAGGTGTTTGAGAAGGGTCACCTTAACACCACCACAGGAGACACAATGTGCTGCTGATGCCAATTACACTCTGACTGTTCCTTCATCTATAAAATAAAGGAGTTTCTGAGTGAGCTGCCTGGAAAAGCCACAGGAGCCCAAGTCAGAAAGCCTGGAGAACACGTGCTGCGTTTGCTAATCTCTCCAACAATTTAATACTGATCTGTTCTGCACTATGCAAAAATGAAGTCATCCTTTTAATGAAGTGAAACAGAATTCCTCCTCCAGTGGCAGCTGCAATTGCAAATACACAGATAATCTTGGTTTCATTTTTCATCCTATTAGATTTCAGAATTTTAAAGCCTGGTCCCTCATTCCTCCTGGGGGACCTGATGTAGGGCTCTCACAGTAACACAAGGAACCAACTAGTTACCTCCCATGGACGTCTAACTGTGTTCATCTGCACGTAGCATCCAAAAGACTGCAAAAGTTCTCTGCTTCTCAAGCTTCAGTAACTCATTATTTATTGCAAAGAGGGACTGTCATTGCCTAACTGCTTGTGTCAGGGTTCCTTTCAACTTTATTTAAAGCAGCTGCTCTCACAGAAAGACTACATGACTATATGGACCAACCAGTTAGACAGGAATTGAAATAGTTTAACAAAGAAGAGACAACAGCCACCTGCATTGCTGCTTTATGTATGATCAAACTGGACTGCTATCTGGTCTTTAAATGGTTACTCTCTTTGAAATTGTATTTTATTTGCAAGCTTTGACTTACCTGCCCCTTTGAATGAATGAGGTACAGTGCAAGAGTACCTAAGTACCATGTTACAAACACAAAGCTAAATGACACATTTTCTGAATTACACGTTACTGCCAGTGACTACCACGTATTTACTCTTCATACCTGCCCCCTGCATTCATTTTGAAAACGCAAACCCCTCACACATATGTCCTTGGGACTTGATCCAAGTTCGCATGCTACTTCTGCCTCAAATTGGGAAATGTTAGATTATTGAAGAGTCTGTCTTATTAAAACTGTAACTATTATGCAGACTGCTCTACAACTCCCTTACATTCTGTAAAAGTACATGCATACCTTAGTCCCAACAACTCTGATTTCATTTGGGAATGTCTGCAGCAGGACTACAACAGCTGCCATAGGAGAACAGACTCACAAGAATTAGGAAGTTATTAATATCCATACCCATTTGTTTTTTCTGCTCCAGCAAGAAAGGCCCAGTGTGCCAAGACTCCAAGAGAACCAGAAAGGAGGTCCCCCTGTCCACCACATCTCCGGCTGCTTCCTTCATGACTGCATACAAGTACTACAAATAGACAAGCCAAAAACAAAGTAATGTGCATTTTTCTGCTGTTTACAGTTGTGTCACTGTAGCTGCAAGGGTCAACCTGAGGCACACAGTGATTAACAAGTGAGACATTCCTCACAGGCAGCAGCATACGCTGTAATACACAAATCTTAACAAAAATACTGCATAAACATTTTAAAAATAGTTTTCTAATTACTTTTCAATCCCTTACAAATAGCACTGCACAATGTTTACAATTCCTCTACTTCACTCAGCTTGCACAGAAGACTCAGTCACTAGGGAGTAGTTCACATGAACTGATGCTGCCATGATGAGCAAATCTCCCAAACTGGACCAGGTCCCTCCACAAAGCCCCTGCACAAACACAACTCTCCAAAGTCTTTGACCTTCAGAGTTTTCAAATGTAAACCAAGGTGTTTCTACAAAGAGAAAACGCAAAATGACACTGGAATTTCAAGCCTTCTACCATGCCCACCAGAAAGGCATTTTACTGAGAACAGACTTTTCCTTAAGCTTTGTAAAACCAATGTGAAGAGATATATCATTTTCTGCCAGTCACAGTGTCCTCCACATCCGTGTATGTTTCTGTCAGCAGTATCATTGTGGATAGGCTCTGACAAAGTATCAGGTGTTACATTTCTATTTTAAATATACAAAGGACCTTGGTCAAACCAATCTCTTTGTGAGGCTTTAACTACAAAGAACATGCAAATGGTTCCACTAAATTTAAGTCCTTTGTTCTCCCCACAAGTCCAAGCAGGAAGCCTGAGAGGTACATAAAGTATAAAAGAAGAAAACAGCCTCAATTCTGATACCATTCTCCAAACTCTTATGGATATGCACCTACCCTCAGCTGTCTTTATTGCTTGATTCTGAAAACAAAACCAGGAGGCATTTATTTTCTTCTCCTAGGAAGGTGAAAGAGCTGGCAGAATCATCAGTGGCCATGTAGTGATCCTTAGCATCTCCAGCCAGCTACTGCAGAGCTACCTGGGGTCATGGCTATGCACACCATTGTTATGTGCACCCAAGCATGCCAAGTACACAAGTGGAGTATAAAGCAAGACATTGTTTGGACAACAGCTCTTACCTTAATGTTCTCCAGTCACCTGGGCTGGGGTTCTCTGAGGTGTATGAACAGAGCAGCTCAGGTAATTTAGAGGGAGTACTCTTTGTCTTTTTAAAAGGAATTTTCCTCTTGCAAAAGAAGGGAAAACGTCTGCACAAAGCCAAATGACTTGCAGGAAAATCTTAAAACAGCAAGCAGTGAAAACTTACTTAATGCAAGTAGACCTTTTCCAGTTCATTAGTACAGCTCATTTCTGCTTTTTGTTACTCAGTGCAGCAAGGAATTGTACTTCACTTTCATTTCCTACTAATTCCTCCAGCAGTAATTGCTAGGCTTGTGAGGCCAGGCAGTTGTGCATTTTTGCTGCCACTGAGAGGGCAAAGATTCATTAGTCACCATGAACACAGCAGACACCGCTGCAGTACTGCCAGCAGTTAATTTTCCCAATCACTCTTCTTCCCTCTCCCCTCCCCCCCAAATTAAGATTCTGGATGTGTTTCTCAGTGAGCAGTAGTTAATGTCAGATTTCACAAGTGTAATGCTCTTCTGAGTCAGGTATCTGAGGAAGCCATGCCCTTTCAGGTAGTGTTTTGGGTTTGTTCAAATACAGTCTTTTGGAGAAATTACTTCTAATTCTGCTTACTTTGAAGATGGTATCTCTCAGGATTTTCACTTTGAGGGCTTGAACTCCTGGCAGGAGGCAGGGTGGAAATCCTCTGTTCAAAAGCTTTGGGGCCTTCTGACTGACAGCTAAGCACAAGCCCCTGCTTATTAGCTGCATGTCACCATCTGCCACTATTCTGTAGCCCCACAACCCTGCAGTCAGTTCTGAGCTGTACAGGAAAGCAAGATCTCCTCAAAGCAGACCAATTATAACACCCCGCTACAAAAAAAAAAAAAAAAAAAGAAGTGGTCTTTTGTTTGTGGGTTTTTTTCAAAGTAAGTCTCAAATATGTGCAGAAATACCTCACAGGTGACAACAAGAGCAGGCCTTTGTACTTGGCACAGAAATGCGGGAAAACAAATCCATGCAATACCTTAAAAGAAGCAGAACTACAGGAAATTCACTTGAACGAGGGGGGAAAGGTGTAACGCAGGGGCAGCTCCTGTGCTCAACTCCTCAAAGAACATCTCAAAACAAAAGGATGATGAACATTACAACAGGCAGCGGGAAAAGGAATGAAAAACTCTTCTGAACTACAATAGCTGTTAAGAGCTTTTCAAAGAAAAGAAGGAATCCCACATGCCCATCAAGACCAACTGGCACACTGCCAGATATGCAAAGCACAAAGTTTTCCTGAGGCTTTTACCAGTCTTCTCCTACAACAAAAACAAACCTCCTGTCATCCTAGTCCCCCATTCCAGCACCCCACATTAAATATCTGGGTCCCACTGCGATGACAGCTCATGCAGATCTTTAAGGACCACGGGGGTCACATCCTTATATGCTGCACTGAGCAGTGGCAATGTTACATAGACCCTGATTAGATGGACATGACTGAATAGTCAGGGATGATGCTGAGAAGGCGGGCAGTTCTATTCCCTGCAGACATGCAGAATGATGTATTTACATGTATTTTTCAGTCCATTGCCCAGTGAAGCTGTACCACATTTGACTAGGGATGAACACATACATCAGGAAACCTAGAAAATGTAGTTCTTGGAATAGCTGAGGAGACAAAGACAACAGAATGCTGGACAACAGGAAAACTGCAAAGACCAAAACCACCACAACCTATCAATGCTGAAAGGCAGCAACCAGGACCACTTAAGGTCAATCAGTCTGACACCAGTCCAAACCAAAACAATGGAGAGGTTCATATTCAATTCAACTGACAGACCTTAGGAGAGAAAAACATGCAACCAATGCAGGTCAAAACTGGCTCTTGGGACAGGGTGTCTTGTTTTGGTTTTTAATAAGTCTGGGCAACCAAATCTGATGTCATTTCACGGAGTGATGAATAAACCCACCCCCCAACCAAACACACTGTCTTTTAATGAAAACTGATTTCTGCTAAGTAACTTTCTGAAAAGTAAAAACCAAGCGGCTCCCTAGCACTTACCCATGCAGCATACATCTACTATAATAGGAAAAGGCTAGACAAAATAAAAATGTCATCATTGAAGAAATCACTGAATTATAGCAAGGATATCTGCTAGAGTCAGAACAACCACAGCCCTATTCAACAGTTTCAACATACTCTCAGCAATTAAACAGCACACAAATATTGCCAAAGTCCTACGCAGCAAATACAACATGTCCCTCACATACAGTCACTGGCACTTCTTGCTTGCCTGTACTGAAGTGTGTCACAGAAACAGAATACTGAAGGCTATCATATTGACAGAGTATCAGAAAGTAAAAGTTCAAGAGTTTCAGGCTCCACACAATTTGGAATTCTGCCCCAGACTTCTAGGTAACTACAACCAAGTAATTTTGTAGCTCTATGTTTAACACATTTCAGGCCATAAAACAAGTTACCATCACTCCCTTTTCAGCACTCCCTGAAGATAAGATTAACGTCAGCATTTGGGGAAGCATTCAGATCATGGCATCACACTTAACTGTACCATTGCCAGCAAGTTTTAAGCCCAAACTGTGCTGGCAGATCAAAGCACAGAAGAATGACCCATTTATGGGTATTGTATGCTTAATTAGAAGTCTGTTATGTAACTGAAAATAGCTGTCCTTGCTTTGAAGGGGAAAAAAAATTAAATCAGTAGTTAGTATTGCTGAGATCAAGCACTACCAGTTAGCTGGCAAGCAACAATTCTGATAGGGCTTTAGACAGGAGGCCCTACTTACAACACTAGCACGCAGACACTACAGTTAGAAAACCAAAGGTCTATATAGTATAAAAAGTAACGTAGATCTGTGTTTTCTTGTTTCACAATGTGAAAACAAACCAACCCAGGGACTCATTTATTGTGTCTGTATTTAGAACACAGAATGTGAAACATGGGCTAGCTAGTCAAGGCTAAACATGTAATACTGATGATGATAAAGAAGCCTAAAGAGCCTATGTGAAATGCCACATTCGCTGAGACTGAAGATCAAAAGACAGCCTGGACATTAAACTTTAATTCTTGAATCTTGGGCATTGTGAACAAGTTCTTTGCACTTGTTTTCCTCTCACAGAGCAGGAGTATTACACTTATCCTAATGTCCTCGGGAATCTGTGTTTGTCAGATATGACCATTCTCACTTCTGATACCATCCAACTGGATTGGATCACCTACATCAGCTACCCCACACAACAACAAATACTCTTGCTTAATTGAAAGGCTTAAGATTTAAATTTTCTATGTAAAATAATGAAGCTATCAAAGACCATTTTGCTCCACCAAATACATGATTCAGGTTTAGACCACTGTCAGATCTTGAGTAGAATCTTTTACCAATACATATATATGTGATCTGGCATATACTCAGACTAGTAAGAAATTTATCTTTTTCCTTTTGCAAGTTAGCTCACAAAAGCATGTAGCTGGAGATTGTGGACTCCCAGAAACATACAGACAGGGAAACCAAGATTAAGGACTCTGGCTGGAGAAGACACTCAACTGATGAGGAAAATGTAAGTTGGCTTTTAAATAAAGGGTGCTTATACTTTAATATTCCCTAATCACACTTTCAAAACTTAGATAGGTCCTTGAGTGCAAGAAAACAGGCAGTCTAAGTGAAAATGATCCAAATTTTACATTACATTCTTAGAGAGGTGCAGCAGCCAGAGATGTGATGTGATGACAGGTGAGCAGTGACAGGGAGACCACAGGCCGGGCTGTGCAAGCAAGGGAAAGCACAGCAGCACAATGGGTATGAACAAAGAGTTCCCTGTTTCACTCACTCTGCAGAAGCAGGAGTGGAAATGAAGGTGCTGCCTCTCAGTTAAAAAACTAGGCAAAATCTGCTGGGCAGCCAGATACCTTAGCAGCTTTCACCCAAGTGAGCCAGGAACTGATAAGCACTAAACAGCTTCCTTTCCAGCTGTATGGGGCATGAACGGCAGAAATCAGAAGTACTGCTTGGGGATTTATGGCAAGAGTTGGCTTTTTTGCCCCTTATTTAGTACTTAATAAGTCCTCTCACATGCTGCTTTGCTTCTCTTGACCATAGCTGCAGCTGGGCAACTGGAGAGAAACTATGTCTGCCTATTGGCTCCAGGTAAAAGTAGTCCAAGGCAGCAGTGGTCTGGTTACCCATGAAGTCTGCCTTTTGGAAGGGAGGAGACAACAAACACAGATGTTGGGAAAATACAGAAAAATTCATTTTATCATTTAAAACCAAAAATCCAAAATCTTCAAGGACCTAACCAAATTTTAAACATGTTAGGAACTAAGACTGGTATAACCACACTTTATTATTGACCAGTTCTCCAAAGAATAATAAAAAGAAAGCCTTAGAGAGCTGTGCCATAGTGAATAAAAGCTGACTTACCTTTCACCCACAGGCTGAGTACTCATTCCTACCCTGGTCAGTGATGGCACTGATATCACCTACCAAGAGCATGGTGAAGCTCATCTTTGTAGAGCAGGGAATCAACAACTGTAGGCCAAGCTATAATGTGAAATTGCAAAAGGAAAGAGAAAAACAGTATATAAAACTTAACTTAAATCTTGGTGATTACGTTTACAGGGCAGCTGGCAGCTCAACTGAAATGAAGACGAATCTTAGGAAAACCTCCTTTACAGTGGAGGACTGCTACTGATTTCACAGAGGCCAGGTATGTGATTAGGTGCTGATTTTAAGGTCAGAAAGAACCACTTGCACCATCTATTCTGATCTGTAAAACAAAATCTCAGAGGTGTTCAGCCACTTCACAGCTTGGCATCTATCAGAGTTCTAGGTATGTTATTGTCATAGCTAACTTCTCTGCCTTACTTTTAATGTGAATTTATTAAGCTTCAGCTTCCAATCACTTATTGTGCTTGTCTGCTTAAGACTACAGTTATCTGCCAACAGTAATCCTTCACCAACACCTGTACTTCCAGCTATCAAATCACCTGATAACCTTTTCTGTCTTCAACTAACAGAAGAAAATTGTTTGCTGAATTCACTACAGATTCATGAATAACACCACAGTCACTCTAAGCTATAAAGTATTCACCAAGCCAGTCTTCCCCGCACCCTCAAAAAGCCAACATCACAGCCAAGAGCAGAACACTAAAGCTACATAGTAAAGTTTGCAGCTTCTGATTTTCCTGGAGTGCATTCAGACTTACTCTTTTTCATTCCCACCCTTCCTCCCCCCCTCCTCTGCTTTTTTTTTTTCCAGAAAGTAGGCATGCAATATATTTCCAAAAGAGAAAGTTTAAAATTCATATATGGAAACTCCAGTATCAATATGCTAAGTACATGAGCTCAGGCAGGAAATGTCTGAAAACAGGTACAGGTTAAGCACTATGAACAGATTTTGACAATAAAGGCAAGAGGAGTACACAGACTTTTTCATAGTATTTGATTGTGCTCAGAGAACATTAGCCTGATCCAACAATATGGATTTCCCTCACATTGGAATCATGATGTATGCTGTCTTAGGTGAAAAAAAAAACTTACATAAGATCAGAAGAACAGACAGATGAAAACACTCAGAGCAAAAAACCTGGGAGAGAATTCAGGGTCGGTGACACAACATGTTCTGTGTTGTGGCACAGAGCAGACAGTAGAATCTCCTTTCTCACTGTGATTTTGCATTTAAGCAGCTTTTAAAAGAATGACCGACAGTAACTCCCAGACCCAAAGAACACACTTATTAGAAGGAAGATGAAGTCTACAGTTTCTGCAAAATTCTCAGGAAGCTTCTTGCAAACAACAACCCTAAAAACAGTGTAGCAGACATTATAAACTGTATTAAACCTGCCAACTGCTTTTTTACAGCTCAGCAACGCTGTCCTGTAATGTCTGTAATCCAGGAGAGAGAAGGCATCAGTGATAGAAGCAAAGTAACAAGAAAGCAGCCTATAGCTGGACAGCAAACAACTGCTATAAAGGCACAGAACTGTTTCTATTTCAAATAAAAAAGCCATTTAACTAAGAGAAAAAAGAGATCAGAACACAACAGAGACAAAGAACAAGGTGAGAAAAAAAAAAATCACACAAGACATACATGGAACTTGTGTCACACCTGAACACCCAAAATTGAAACTGGAAAGAGTTTTTTTCTTTATTGAACCCTGCATGACAAGAGACAATGAAGACAGTGTCCCTTCTCGCCATCAGTGGTGGGGTACATGCATATGAAGAGTAACAGGTCAGAAGGAGATCTGAGATACCAGCAGGTAATGTGCCCAGTCTAAAGCACTCACCCAGTTTTCACAACATTCATTAAAAAAAGCAATAATCTTGCATAAGAAGAACACTGTTGACATAAAATCAGAGAAAGAAGATACACCACAGTGCTCTAAAGCTCTCTAGCTGGCATAAACTAGAGCCAGGTTAGTTTATCTTCTGACAAGAGTTCATCCTCCCTTAAGCCTGACTTGACTGTCCAAGGTTACAAACCTACTCTGCTATGGATGCAAATGTGACAGCAGATTTCATGCAGGGCAGCTTGGGTACTGTATGATCAACCCATGTCCTTCACCACATAGGCGTAACTATATGAGTTAGTATCAGTGTAGATAGATCTATCTATCCATCCCAGCTTGCTTCACAGTCTGTTATATTATCTGTACTAATGGGGGTATGTAGAAGGTGGCTCTGAACAAACCAGTTGTCATATTACATCAGATTTTCTGTTACAAAAGACTCCTGTGTCTCCCAATAATGAAAAACTGACTGTTTATATGAAACAGTTCAGAAGCGGCATAAACATTTATCAGAAATTAGCATTTCAAGTAATTAGAAGCAGAGCTGCTGCTTGTTATGTATGTGAAATAAGACCATGTAGTCAAAATGCAATGAAGGCACTCATGAATTCATTTTATACTGATCACAGTAAACGATCAGTGTAAAAAGGATCACCCAGGCAGCTCATTTATTAAGTATATTTTAACCATATGAGTGACTGGTTTAAAAAGTTGTAATGGCAATCTAGAGTTAATTTGATTTTTTTTTTGTCAGGCCTAATGTACAAGTCATATACGTACATGCTGATCTACAGCTCCATGGACCTCAAGACATCTTTATTTTTCATGCACGCTGATATATGGTGAAACAATATTATTCTGCACCAATTTAGCAACGACGTCTGCACTTACACAGACCATTTCAGCCACGGATTTTAAAACAGTTCAAAGATTGAAAAATCAGTATCTCAATACCTGCATAATATAAAAGATAAGTTATAGCCATTTAAATAAGAAATAAAATCGGCAATTTTTTTTCTTCTTTCAGCAAATAAGTTGCACTCTTAAAGTATCAATTCACACAAATCATCTAAAGGCGATCTGCAAAGCCACCCCTCCCATTCAATCTTCAGGGACTACAGTCCAGCCATTGGACTGAAAGCAAGGAAAACAAAACAATCATTGCTGAAAGCAAAAGGCTTCACTTACCTTTCTCTCCATCTGAAATAAGATCTCTTTCTCCCTTCTGAACAACTGTCAAATTCCCCATGGCTTGGCTGAGTCTTAATACACATCCATGATGATCACTACTGTCTACGGGGTCTCTAAGCTACAACACAAGAATTCCATACACAGTATGTATTTTACTACTAGAACAACATATTCTAACACCTGCTACTTCATCATATGTATGGGGGAAGAAACAAAAAGCAGCACTATCATTCTTTCCAGGTATTTTTTTTCCTATACTCACTGCAGTGCCAAAAAGCGTGTAAGAAAAAGTCTTCCGTAAAAGATCTTTAAGAATTATGCATAAAAACCCAGAGAATGCTTATTCTGCATATAAGAAACAACACATAATGTTCAAGCCAGTAATAAGTTGTTTATTTTTAAAGACTAGAAGACTGGACTTGCATGTACTTAAATATAAAAAAGGAAAACAGCTCACCATGGCTTCATACAGTCTACTAAACTCCATATAGTTTGGAGTAAGAATAGCTCGCTGGTAGCCTTGAATTAGGGAAGGCTGCTGGGAAATAAGCCAAAGTCCATCCTGCAAAGACCAGTAAGAAGAACATTTACTTAATGGATTCTTATACATCAAATCACCGATTGAATCAAGAAAATACTTACAGCATCAATAATGACAGGAATTCCTTTCACTTTTGATTTTTCTATGATACCCTGCAAAAAAATGAAGACAACTTTAAGATGCTTGCTAGTTTAAATCTCTTACAATCCAAACCACATGTATATAATAAATCTGATTATGTAAGTTGTTTTTACAAAGCAAATTGGAAACAATCAGTTATATTCCGCAAACTAATGTAAAAAATCCTCATATCAACTGGTAATTTTATGACTACATTGTTCTCTCCCTGTTTCAGGTATAAGCAGTATCAAGAGGGGTTCCATAACTGATGCCTTGGTGTTGCTATGCAAACAAGCAAACAATCTTACTCTCCCTGCTGCAGGAGGCATGTAATGCCAACATCAGTCACACACAGCAAAAATGCATCTCCAATTAAAAAAATTAAGAATAAATCCAGGAGAGTATTGCTATGATATAAATCTACAAATAACTATAATACTAATTTTAGCTGCTTTTCTGATAGTAGCCCCACTGCAGTATTTGTGTGCATGGACGAACAACCTGAGACAAGCAGTACACAAGACATGTAATTTCACTTGTGGCCCTTTCACTTTCAAAACAAATCCAAGCTGGGTCACTCAACAGACTATCTGGAGAACTGTTTTTTCAGCAAGCAGCATCTACTAGCAGACACTCTGCCCTTGTCCTGTTCTCTCTTCTAACTGAACAGTGGCAACAATTGATACTCAAGTTTTTTTAATGAGCAATGGCTGACAGTCAAGTTTTTTGAATGTTGGTCATTATCAACTTGTCTTTGAAGCTGGAGAGTTTATCTTTTTCCTGTAGAAGATAACAGAGGATGGTATCCGTCCAAAAGTCTAATTAGTTTTGAATGTTATTAAGCTCTTCAGATTAGCTGTCATATGGCACAGGGCTCCGCAGGTTAGCAATTATGTAAGGAACAAGGAAGCAGCTTTTAATGGATGTTCACAGTATTGAACATCACTTGGTTCTTGTATTGTGGTCAAAATAAATACTGCCCACCTCGCTTCCTGCAAATTACTGATTATGGAATATACACATCTTCACAAACACGTTCCTACTTCATTCTGATTTTTCCAATACCAGTAGAAATCTTTCCCTTCTATTTTTAAATGGATGACCAGAACTTAGAGCAGTGTGCTTCAACCTAACACTACTTTTGTTCGCTTGGGGACTGTTCGCACATTGGAAGCATGAGAGTGATACACTACCAGCTGCTCCAAGCTTGAGGACTTATCTCAACACACCGTTGCAGCTACATTAGAAGCTGCTACAGAATAAAACCCTTTCCATGACACACACACGTGCCTGGCACAAGCCTCAGCTTGAGCTGTGTGTCACAGACTGCCCACCCTCTTTGGGATCCCAAGGGAACAAACACCAAAAGTTTTCTCCCACATCCACCTCCCTGGATAATTCTGAACCAATCACAGATTTTTACACAACTCATGCCATTCAACTGCTATTAAACTATTCAAGTTTATGAGTAAGTGTATTTAACAGCTGTGCAAGGATGGAATCTTAAAGCATGCCTACAATTAGCTGTGGCATACTGAAAACCACAGAGACTTACTTTCAAAGCTTTTAAGAAATTCACGCGACAGAGTCACTTCTTTATTCATTAACTTTAATCTGCACAGATGTACATAGCTCAGTTTTTCTTCACAGAAGCTCTACTGCTTTGCTCCTGCTGAGTTAAGTTCGTTAACAATTATGTTTAATTTGACTCGCTTGGTTATAATACAATAAGGCTGTTGATCTAGCAGCCATGTTTATGGTTTGTTGTTTTTTGTATAAATGAGTATTATACATCCAACAGCCCAATTATTTTTGAACCACACTAAGCTCTTCTGATTAGCTATCGTATTGCTATCTACTGAGCCCCAGAGGTTAACAAGATAGCATGTAAGAAAGCACTGAGATCCTTCTCCCCCAATTTTTGAAGATACAAATACCATTTACTGCAACCTCATTTTCTAACTGCTTTTAATTAGAATATTTTTGTACATTAGCAGCTTCACCAAATTCCTTCAGTACATAAAACAATTACTGCTTCACTTCCCACTAACATGAATCACCAGTTTATTCTAGTATGTCAACTTTAGTAAACCAGTCGTTCATGACACTTCATTTTTTAAAGCCATAAAAGATTTCTCCAACAGATTCCTTAAGGAAATCTGAGGGAAGACACAAAATCACAAAAGTCCTTACCCTTTCAAATCATACTCTTAAATATATTATGAGCAACCCAAGGAACTTCTGTTTCTGAAACAGTGAATGTTTGGCTGTTGCTGTTATCTGACATCTTTTCACGTTTCCTCATAACTATCATTTTGACTACTGGCTAGAATTTCACTTTTTGTATGTATATATCTGTAACAACAGGCTAAATCAACAATCCTGAAGATCCATTATCCACCAAAAGGATACAAGTATAGGACAAAAACCTAAAAGGTGGAAGTTATGAAGCATGAAAGTATACCTACAAGTAAATAACTTCTGGAAGACTGAGACACTGGTACTATCCAGAGAAACAAGGCATTTCTTCCTAATAACATTCTGTGTTCCTACCACTCCAGCATGTCTTCCACAATCCTGAGACATTTGATCTCTGCTCTGAAGAGAAATTTCATCTTGCTAAGTAAAACCTACTGGCAAAGCAACTTCCATTGTGTGCTGAGTCTCTGAGGTGTAAGCTCCTAATCTAACATATTGAGTGATGTTTGCTTTTTTTTCCTCTCTCTCTCCTTATAAAACAAGTAATCAGGGGTAAAAAGTCCTTTGTCTTATTTAGAAAGCTCATTTCTGTTAAAAAACAAAACAAACAAACAAAAAAACGCACCCAAAAAACCCGACAGCTAAACAAATGAAAAACCACCCAACCCAGAAAACTATTTATTTTCCTTTCCTCTTCTTCTTTAAACTCAGACAGAAACTGCTTAGAGAGACAGGGAACCTCACAGAGGAAGTTCTGGGAAGGGTAATTGTTAATCTGGCAACCATAGTAAAGCAGAAGCAGATAACCATCCATTTGAAGCACACAACATTCAATGGGGAACCTGTGGTCCCTATCGATTGTGGACAGGACCATCTCACCTGCTGCCATTTAAAGGTCAAATGGCTAGCCACTGGAGAGAAATTCATCCTACACAGCTTAGGCACCACACTTAGGGTGGGATCAATCACCAACAGACATATCTGCCTTTCCTGAGCTACCACAGAGAGAACAGAGACACTTTACTGCTTTATTTTTAGACACCAATAAATAGGTGATATTAAGCACACTTTTAAACACTCTATTGCTAGAGATAGTGTATTTAAAAAAACCCCAAATAAGTAAGTTGCGTAAGAGGTGTTTATAGCAAAAATGGCAACATCCTCTATGCAGAGTATTTTGTTCCTGGAAGCAAAAATCAGTTTTCAGCTGAACCCCTATCTCGATATTTGGCATGGACTTTCCTGGTTAATAGTTGTAGCATACAGAAAAATCTTCACTGTCAGTTACACAATATAGCTCAAGACTAACTCCACTTTCACACCGAAACTTACTTAACAGTTTCTGACAGGATTCTATGCATGAACAAGAACCATCTGTTCAGTTTTATCCCATGTAACAATTATTAATATGGGAAAGGATTTGGAAGAGAACACTGCCAATTAAAATTACTAAGAAATGATACTGGACTCACAGGGCAATCTTAGCACCTAGTCACAAAACAGAGAGATCAATGAGGAGAAGAACAGTGACACATTGCTGTCACCCAACCTGATGACCTACAGCCAGTGGTTAGCTAAGATACTGAAGACTGAAATTTGGATACTTCCTCTACAATATTCAGAGTCAGACCCACATTTCAGTCTCCTACCTTTCATGTAGAGAGTTCTAATAAGGGGGTGTGGGCAGTTCCTTGGTAGAGATGTTCTGCTTCCTATCAGTCGGTTGAATACTTGGTGGCTCTCTGAAACAGTGATTCTACAGCCCACATTTGGATGAAAAAAGAGAAACAAGTTCCAGCCTGCTGTGATTAATATCAGTGATGATGAACTGTACTAAAACAAATCTGTAACAAGAGCTTCCTCTCCAAACAACTGAAAAGCACAGTTTGAGTTTCTACCCTAATTAAGCCAAAGAGGAAATGACCTGGGATTCACACATCCTATGAAGGTGCTGTATATGGGACAACCTCCCACACAGTTATCATTTGTTAGCAGCACCAAATACTTGACATTTAGGAATGTCCAAAATAGTGTTTCAGTGATTTTGCAATTTTTGAAGGAGGTAGTTGAGGGGAAGAGAGCCAGAAGGGGGTAAATTAACCTGGATCTACTCCTACTCTACTCTTGAAACACAAAATTTCCTGAAAAATCTTTGTCCTCTGACTGGGTATCCAGGACTTGTACGCAAGCAACCTACTCAGAAAGAACTGAAAAAGTTTCACAGCTGAAACCAGTGCTCTGTCTGAGTAAAGGTAACCCTTTACTGCAATTAGGAAAACTTAAAAGTAAGTGCAAAGACTTTATGTGTTTTAATTAATTATTTTATCATGGAAGCTATTCCTTGAAATGTAATGCATTCATCAAATAACTGCACTCTGTCCCAACTTTCACATGGGAATTTTAAAATAAGATTCCCAAAGCCAAATTCTGTTTATTTATGGGGGAAAACCACCCACAACACCACAAAAACAAACCAAAAGAAAACAGAAAACTCATATTCCACTGCAACCAGACCACCACACACATTAAATCAGAAACAACTCAGGCTGGAAAGGACTACAGGAGAAAGAATGTTGAAGGGACAAGTGTGCTGAAGGAGAGCACAGTAATGCAGAAAAACATTATGCAATTTATCCATTTGATACCCTGCAGCTGTGCTATGAAACACAAGGTTCACCTGCACTAACACGGAAATCCAGGACTCTTGCACACTTCCATAATTATTATGGAAAATGGGAATGGGCCAAAATGAGCCAGTGCAAAACTCTGGCTGCAAAAAACAGCTAGGAGGGGAATGAAGGGAACATGTGAGGGAGGAATAAATTGCTATGGAACTTCTTAGTACTATCAAAGGATATCTAATCAGCCATGGAAGTCTTCCTACAGCAGCCACCCTGAGGCACTAGCAGCATCCACAGCCTCTTGCAAAACTCTGTAGTCAGCCTGGACTTCTCCACTCAAGCCCATGAGCCAGCAATAACACCATATCCTATTTACTCTGCCTGTAGACAATAGCATACAAGGTGGTTCCCCATAGCTCCTTGGAAAAGGCAATTATGTACAGTTTTGTCCACATCTGACTTGGATACGTTTCTCAGCTTTTTTAATTAGATGTGGATTAGTTGCAGAATGCCTGCAATGACTTTCAGTCTAATTATGAGCTGCAGCACTACTTCTGTTCTTACTGGTGAACTCATTTGGTTTACCTGCACAATACCTTCAGCATTTGATGTTTGCAATGGGAAGAATCAGGAAATTAGAGCTTTTAGTAAAAGACAATGAAATAAACAGAAAACCACAATAACAGCATATATAAAGCAACATCTATCCCACAACAGTAATTAATTTTCATCAAGGATGCATCACAATGTCATCTTTCTACCTTGCAAAGTCTTCTTCACTGACACCAGCAATGGACACTGTATTTCCTAGGTCCCTTCAAGAGGCATGTCTTGGCCTAGTCTTTGCAAAATTCCTTATTCATGTTCTCAAAAAGATGTTTAAGCTTCTGCATGCCATGATAATAGACAGTACTGCCCGTGATGACATTCGAACATTTTAGGAAGCAGTATAACCTTGCCTTCAGTGCACTCTATTGCAATCTGCAAATGCCAAGTATGTAATTACATACTCTGGTTTGGTACAGACATTCAAATGTGCATAACGTGGCACTAGTTACATCTCATAAAACCTTAAAGTATCAAAAAGCTGTGGCAACCCTTTTTATGGAAGAACCCTCTACTGAAAGTTAGGATCAGAAACTGCTATTGAAATGCCCCCTATAATTGCTTGTATTTTTCACATGGATGCTGCTCTCACCCAACAATTCTGAATCCAGAGTTTTGTTTGGAACAAAGAGATAAAAGGGAAAAAACAGCAAAATTTTCCCTGTAAATGCTGCAGCTGGAAGTATTTCTGCACACTCCTTCCCCAAAGTGCCCAGGAGGCACAAATAAGTTCCACCCCAACACACTGCAAATCAATTCCCACAAATAGGCACTGAAAGCCCTAGGAAGCATTTCTGCATTCCTTGCTTCAAGTCTGGATAAATGCAGAGTTAGCAGGGACTCAGCTGCAATAGAGGTCAGGATGCAGCTCTGCAGCAGAGATGCTTTGAAAATGGCCTTGGCAAGCGTAAGTTTGTAATCTTACACAGCTAGAGGTAGGCAAATATCCCAAGCACAGGCTTGTGCTCAAGGCCATAGTCAGGGCTGACAGGGGACAAGAAAAGAAGCTTCCCTTTTATTACCCAAATAAAAGAAAAATTATTTGATACAGAAGGTTTTGAAAATCATTAAAGAAATGGAGATCCACTGTTCCACTGTTTGGTGGAAGCAAGGACAGGTGGCCTGGGATGAATACAGGGATGTTGTTCAGGAAGTTAGGGACCAAGTTAGGAAAGCTAAGGCCCAATTGGAGCTAAACTTGGTAAGGGATGTTAAAGATAATAGGAAGGGATTTTATAGGTATGTAGCGGTTTAAAAACAGACTAGGGACAACATAGGCCCCCTACGGAAGCTTTTGGGAGAACTGGCTACACAGGACTTCGAGAAGTCTGAGGTTCTGAATGACTTCTTTGCCTCGGTCTTCACTGGCAAAGGCTCTGACTGCACCACCCAAGCCTTGGAAGGTGGACGCAGGGATTGTGAAAACCTAGACCTTGGGCACACTGTACATGAGGATCTGGTTCGAGACCATCTTAAGAACCTGAATGTACACAAGTCCATGGGACCTGACGAAATCCATCCGCGGGTCCTGAAGGAGCTGGCAAATGTTGTAAAGCCACTGGCCATCATATTTGAAAAATCATGGCAATTCTATGACGGGGCTACAGAAGTGATGGACAGGGGTGGAGCAGTTGATGTCATCTACCTGGACTTGTGCAAAGCATTCGACACTATCCCACATGACATCCTTGTCTATAAATTGGAGAGACATCAATTTGATAGGTGGACCACTTGGTGGATAAAGAACTGGCTGGATGGTCGCACGCAAAGAGTTGTGGTCAACAGTTCAATGTCCAGCTGGAGATCAATAATGAGTGGTGTCCCTCAGGGATCAGTGTTGGGACTGGTCTTGTTTAACATCTTTGTCGGTGACATGGACAATGTAATCGAGTGTGCCCTCAGCAAGTTTGCCGATGACACCAAGCTGTGTGGTTCTGTTGATATGCTGGAGGGAAGGAATGCCATCCAGAGGGACCTTGACACACTTGTGAGATGGGCTGATGCCAACCTCATGAAGTTTAACCATGACAAGTGCAAGGTCCTGCACCTGGGTCAGAGCAATCCCAGGCACAGCTACAGGTTGGGCAAAAAGGAAATTCATGGTAGTCCTGCGGAGAAGGAATTGGAGGTGTTGGTCAATGAGAAAATTAACATGAGCCAGTTTCAGTGTGCACTCACAGCCCAGAAAGCCAACTGTATCCTGGGCTGCATCAAAAGGAGCGTGACCAGCAGGTCAAAGGAGGTGATCCTGCCCCTCTACTCTGCTCTTGTGAGAACTCACTTGGAGTACTGTGTGCAGTTCTGGTGTCCTCAACATAGAAAGGACATGGCACTGTTAGAGGAGGACCTCCAGAGGAGGGCCACAAGGATGATCAGGGGACTGGAGCACCTCCCATATGAAGACAGGCTGAGAAAGTCAGGGCTGTTCAGCCTGCAGAAGAGAAGACTGCATGGAGACCTCATAGCAGCCTTCCAGTATCTGAAGGGGGCCTATAAGGATGCTGGTGACAGACTATTCATTAGGAACTGTAGTGATAGGACAAGGGGTAACGGGTTGAAACTTAAACAGGGGAGGTTTAGATTGGATATAAGGAAGAAATTCTTTCCTGTTAGGGTGGTGAGGCACTGGAATAGGTTGCCCTGGGAGGCTGTGAATGCTCCATCCCTGGCAGTGTTCAAGACCGGGTTGGATGAAGCCTTGGGTGATATGGTCTACTGTGAGGTGTCCCTGCCCATGGCAGGGGGGTTGGAACTAGATGATCTTGAGGTCCTTTCCAACCCTAACTATTCTATGATTCTATGTTCAAGATTTTTCACATTCGAGCTGTATTTTCAGTATCTATTTTGGGGTTTTCTTTATTTATCTATTTGCTCACTGGTGGAAACATGCAGTGAACTCTGAAACTTAATTTCCTTCATTCTTATGAACCAACCCAAGAACTCATCCTTCTTTCAGAACTCAGCAAAGACAATCAAAACCTTACTTTGTGAACAGGATTCATATAAATCACCTAGCCTAATTGCCTGATTTTTACTTCATATACCCCTGCATGCATAACTACCACTAGTTCATTAATTAGTCCACTAAGTTCACAAATCTCACATAAGAAATGATCACTATTTGTACTATTTGAATTAAAAGTCACATAACAGCAACAAGCATCCTTTCTCTGAAGCACAAAAGCTTCTTTATCTCATGGTTTATGCTCCATTCAATTTAACCAGGTCTTTTGCCTTTTAACTGTAGTACTACATGTTAGACCCTGTTCCCCAAAACAGATTTTTCAGGTGCACAAGTAAAAACTTAATCCAGGCAGAGAGTGATAAGGACTCTAAAGAGTAACCCACTATATCATCAAGCACAGTAAGTGCTTTGGAAAGTGCTAAAAGCTCTTGTTACAGCTAAAAAAGCTGAAGATGCTCTACATGGCAGCTAATCAAAACTGTTCCATTCTACATTAAAAATAATAAAAAGAGAGAATGATCCACTTGTAGATCCCCCCTCTGAATTCCAAGCAGATCCCTTGCTGTCAAACTTGGAGGAAAATTGCAGTTTTCCCTAAACACATCCAAATCCAGTTAAGCAATAATCCTGTTTACTCCAAAGTAAAAAATCTAAATCAGAATAAAGACACAGAGTTTTGTCATGCTGTCTCATCCACTGAAGGATTACACTCAGAAAGCAAACTCTAGGAGGTTCCCAATTTACCATTGATTATGTTAATGTTCATAGAAAGGCCTGGGTTGGAAAGGACCTGAAAGATCATCTAGTTCCACCCCCTCTGCCATGAGCAGGGACACCCCACACTAAACCATATCACCCAAGGCTTCATCCAGCCTGGCCTTGAACACTGCCAGGGATGGGGCAGCCACAGCTTCCCTGGGCAACCTGTGCCAGTGCCTCACCACCCTCACAGTAAAGAATTTCTTCCTAATGTCTAATCTAAATCTACCCTGTTTCAATTTAAAACCATTCTCCCTTGTCCTCTCACTACATGCCCTTTCCAGATGAAGCTCAACATGAACTGGCAGTGTGTGCTTGCATCCCAGACAGCCACCCATATGCTGCATCAAAGGAAACATGACCAGCAGGTCGAGGGAGAGGACTCTCTCCCTTTACTCTGCTCTTGTGAAACCCCCACCTGGAGTACTGCATCCAGCTCCGTGGCCCTCAACACAAGAGGGATGTGGACCTGTTCAAGTAAGTCCAGAAGAGGGCCATGAAGATGATCAGAGGGCTGGAGCACCTCTCCTATGGAAACAGGCTGAGAGAGCTGGGCTTGTTCAACCTATCATGAACCCATCCACGGGCTCACCAGGCTTCACAGATGGCAGGTTACCTGGCTGTGTAGCCTCTACAGCCTTACAACTTCAGTTGTGTCAGAGGAAGAAGGAAGCCTTGGCATTTCTGTGGGAAATGTGTGAATTTCCTGACTAATCCTGTTGCAGATGTAAGCCCTGATCCTGCACCAAATTCCACATTGAGTACTGGGCCTTTTGGCAAACAGAGTACTGCAAGACCAGAACTGAATTCCCAAGTAGGATTTGTCTCTTGGTTGTTTCCTGATTTTAGACCTGGCTTAAGGTATTCATGGTCAGCTGCTGGGATTTTGTCTTAAAAATAAAACAAATAAACATAAACTGAAAATTAACTCTGGAATTTATCATTGCCAATTTTTTTTTTACCATTTCTAGCTGAATGTGCTCTGAAAGAGTTGAAAAGGTATCGAATTCCAGTGTGTTGCTTACAAATGCTTATAAGTATCAAAATGAAGTTAAACAACAATATAAGCCTACAAACAGAAAGCAAATAAATATCCCACTTCACTGTGAATGACTTTCATCAAGATCCATTACATACATTAGAAAACAAATTCTGCTTGCAAGCTGCATAAACCTGTATTTAAGGTCCTGTTAGCATATTTGCAAAAACCGTTTTTCTAATCAAGAGATTTGCAAGGAAGCCACAGAATACTAATAGTTCTTAGCACAAACAGCAGTAGTTCTTAGCACAAAGGAGAGGATCTCTCTGTGTCAAGCTGTCTCTCCCAAGCTTTATCCACATCAGTACCAGCACCAGAAAAGAACAGCATACTATCCCAGAAAATGCTACACCTTAGGTAAAGAGGTCCACAAAATCTGACAGTCACTGGGCTGTTTGAAAGCAATGAAGCTTGGCTACTAAGAGTGCAATTTTTCACTGGACACCACTTGTGGTATTTGCATCAATATTGGGGATAGGGTGAGGGCTGAGAAAAATAGAGTTTACACACACATTCTCACAGTGGGTGCATGTACATGAATTCTGCTTTTTGCTTCTGCAGTATCACAGGCACAAGACCCTGTCTCTCTCACTCCATCTAGCTGAGGGCTCAGACAGAAAGCGGCATGTCCTTGTTACTACTTCACTTCCCTATGAACTGCTGAATCACCAGAGCAAGAACCTCCAGAGGACTTTCCAGAGGGTATGAACAGGGCAGGAAGCAAATGCATGTGACACACACTGAAGAATTCTGTTTCTGGTAAAGAATTCTTCTGCTAACTTGAGTTACCCCAAAGAGAGACATCCTGTTGTTCATATTCATACTTGGTGGTAGGTCCCACAGACAATACTACTATCTACCCACTGCAGCATTAACCTGGGATGCTTCTCAGGTGTCTTATACTTGGTACAGAAAGAACCCAGGGGGCTGCTCAGGTATCAAGAGGAAAATGTTTTTCAAGGCCCAGAGCAGCAGATTTAACTTTGCCAGACTGCTACAACAAAAGGTGGCTCTGTATTCTGTAGTCCTCTTGATCTTGCAAAAAAAAGAGTGCAGACAGTGTAATGAAGCACCTGGTCCTGTTCTCACAATTTATCAGGGCTGTGAAGTGTTGCTCAAATCCTAAAGGCATGAGGCTTGAAAGGGGGGGAATTACCCCAACTGACCAAACACAGGAAGGCTCAGAACTCAGTTGAGGTGGAACTGAGAATCCACCTGAAACAGAGAATTTCATATGGGCTCTATCTGGGCACCTGAGGAAAAGCTCTTGATGGCACAGACAAGAATTCCCGTATTTCCAAGTGTCATGCTACAAGAAAAATCAATCAGTTTAAGACCAGAAGTACAAACATCCCTCAAATGTCTGAATGAAGAACACTGTGGTGGGTAGATAGTATAGGGACATAATATCACTGCTGTGTGAAAAAAGAACATCCAATATCTTTAGAAATAAGCTGCTTCTAAGCATTGGCAGAGGACAATAATAGGGTCTTTGGCCTTGCTTCCACATGGCAGTTGAACTCTTTCTCAATAGTCTAAACCACTACCAGCAGCATATCAGCTGAGATGAACTTGGAGAGGTAATGGTACTACCATCTCTGGCCAGAATCAACCATGGACACCAAAAGAGGAAAAACAGATGGCCCAGTGTTGTCTACAAGGAAGTTCCACACCAAATGTGGTAACAGCATTTTGGAAGTTGGAAGTAGAATGGGGAGCAGAGATGCTTAAATCTGCACCCTCCAGAGCTGAGAAGGGGAGGAGAAATATATTTTTGTCCCCTTCTCTCAAGAGAAATAGGTAGCATGGACTGTTTATTTGGTCCAGAGTCAGAGGGTGCAACCAGGCCAAGACTAGGATTGCAACATCTACATAGGATCCAGCTGCACAGCTATTAGGACCCAACAAACGCTTTCTTTCAGAGATTCTCTTGAAGCTCCTGGTCCTGCAAACCCATGGCTAGAAAGCTCTGACAGATCATCAGCCCTAACCCAGGCAACTGAGGAACAGCATGTGAGGGTTTTGGCACAGATCCACACAAGTGACATATGAGAGAGGAGTATAACTTGTAGAGTGGCTTCTTGTAACAGAGCTTGTAGATGGAATTACAGCCAAATCCAGACAATCACAAGAAGCCAGTAAGTACATAGTCAAAGACTACCACTATGCTAAAAAAAAAAAAAATCTCAAAGGAAACTGATAACAAGGTGACTTTTTTTTTTTCCCCATCAGACTGTTCAAAATAAGCTGAAATGCCACAGTGTATACACTGCAGGCATCAAGTATGAGAGAAGGTAGTGACATAGTCAAGATGCTGAGGACATAAAGCATTCTTTGACCTGGAGAAAGAAGATGCACCATCTGGTCAACAAGTACTCAGGCTATAAAATATAAATTATTTCATTCACTAAAATACTGTCCGTGGGCTCTATACCAAAAATTGCAGATTACTGCATTAGTATCTTCATTTCTCAAGGCTCAGAAGAGAAAAGCATTCCCAGCATGACTGTTTGGACAATGACATTCATTGGCAATGTGCTGGCACAATACTGACAAGAACTGACATAAGAACAACATCAGAGAGGTGACAGACCACTACACCTCAGCACTTTAATGGGGCAGGAGGAGGAAGACGGGAAGCTCTCTCCCCTCATCACTGCCAATCTGATACAAAAACCTGACCAAAATGCAGACACTAATCTACATCTCAGCCCTGTGTTCATATGACAGCACGCTGAGGTTAGCTTAAAGAGAAAACTGAGAATTATATAGCAAGCCAGCCTCCTATAAAAGTTTAAAATAGCAATGCCATCATCGGTTGCTTTTTTTTTCTTGAAGGTGAAGAAGGATACAAAGCTTAAAATTCACCACTGAAGCAAGGACAGACTCAGCCTTTCCTCAGCACAGAGAAGCACCAGTCTTCCTCAAGCAGGCAACCAGGGTTCACTTGTCCCCAGTTACATGTTAGAAACCAACACTGAGTAACTAATGAACACTTGCATACTTACAATGAAGACAAAGAACTTGAATTTTAACAGGACTTGAAATTAATAAGGTCAGATCCACAGCTCATACAAATGTGGCCTGGTATTTAAGCATTCCAAACACACTGTCTTCATTGGCTGGGTTTGTTTCTTTAAGCCAGCTCACAGGGTACAGCCAGGCTGAAGTACAAATATGCTTGTAATTTACTAATAAAACAAAATTATTTTTAGCAATGATGGGAAAAAAGAATAAAATACAATCAAGGACTCTTCCAGATACATCTGTAATACAGACACTGATGGACAGTTATAAAACACAGATGGAATTCTGATATAAAAGAAGCTTATGTTGGATAATTAGATATTCTAAATTAATCCT
Organism: Melopsittacus undulatus; assembly: GCF_012275295.1. Classification (NCBI taxonomy): domain Eukaryota; kingdom Metazoa; phylum Chordata; class Aves; order Psittaciformes; family Psittaculidae; genus Melopsittacus; species Melopsittacus undulatus. The sequence continues at coordinate 58,885,744 of NC_047528.1, read as the reverse complement.
TCTTTTCTTTAAAGTTGTTTTCCTTTAGAAAAAAAAAATTATTGCCCAAAATTTTTTCAGTAAAAAGAACTTTTTTAAAGTTTTCAAAAAAGGATAAAATTGCTGATGGAATTTTCCATTCAGAATAGAATTTGATTTCTTGATCAGCTGTAATAAAGTTCTTTTCCTTTCTTTCTGAATCCACATTCTTTATAGTTCTGCACCCCTATATCATAAACCAAACATCTTTTGGAAGCATGAGGAGAGTCAGAGAAGCAAAGAGCTCCAACAGCAGCTTTCGCTAACAAAGGCCTAGCAAAACCACCCTCTATATCTCCCAAGGTATTCTAAACTACTTGGACAGAATGGCCTCCAGTCTCTTGCCTCACGTCTTTTGCAATTTCCCTGTGTAACTATTAACATTTCTGTAAATTATACTTATTTCACTTGTTAGTACCACTGATTCAGTACTAACTTCTCAGGAAAAAAAGTTAAAATTGTACAAAATAAGGTTGACATTGGACTGAAAGATATACTTTGAACATACAAAGAGGTGTTGACAGTAATACGAGACATCATCTGGAAGGTGGTGTAAGTACATATTATTTAGAGTACAGAACTATCTAAGCTTCTGTTTTCAGCTCTCCACTAAGGCTTGACAGAAAACAGGATTACCTTGTCACCCAGGGTAGAAATCTGCAACATTTTATAGTTAAGAATATTACTGCTTATTGCAAGAGGGCACAGCCCCTGTTCTTTGGTTCCTCGCCTGATAAAGCTGTTACATATGGTTCCAAAAATCAGGAAGTCAGATTCACATTTATGTTCTCACAGTACAAGTGCTTTGCACTTAAGAAAACACGGAGCTCTTTATCTAGAAATGCCAACATCTATTGCTTAATTAGCAATTTTCACAATCAAAACAAAAGCAAATCAAAACAACCATATGGGTGCCTAAAATTCAGAGTGATGCTTACAGTTTCATACAGAAGACCATGACTAACAGCTGTAATTTTAAGTCAACAATATTAAATCTTACTTAGTAACCCTATCAAAACCATTTGTGTAATTATGTAAAAGAGATTAAATTGGTTAATAAAATGCAACATAAAGATACAGAATAAAACATCAGTATGCACATTACCTTAGCATTCTCAAGCAGAACTTCATCTCTACCTAAGCCAGGTCCTATGACAACTGAGTGCAGTCGTGGTAACCACTTTTCCACTTCATGGACAGCATTGGGACTATCACTAAATGGAATTGGGGAAAAAAAGACAAATTTTAAAAGGCTTCATTTTAGTATTTGCAGAATCTGAGTTGAAGATGCAAGATAGAAGAATGAGTTATTTCCTATCTTCAGTGTCAGGTAATTTTATCCTCCAAACTACCAAAAATCTGTGACCCGGGAAATTTGGAATGGTTGTCCAAATGGCTAAAATGAAACATTTCTCTTGATTCATTCCTTAGGGGATACTACATAAAAATTAAGAGCTAATGGCAAGTATCCACCATGGTTGTTACAAAATAAAAAGCAAAGCATGAAACCACCAACTCTTACAGTCTGTCACAATTCCCTGTTTAATGCTCCTTTGCAGAGATTATACCTTGGAGAGAAATCCACCATCTCACAAGTATATACTGCAGCTTGTTGGAAATGATGCAATTATTTATCACCCTGCATAGCAAAATGATAAATCTACTCCTACACTTTTTTGTCAGTTGCTTCATAAGCATTTGTTCCAACTGAATTACAGCCAAAGTGTCCCCTTTCCCCAAAGGGCAACAGAAGAATCAAGCTATTCAGGAAAGGTATTATCTGCTTGTAATGCTTAAGATTTCTGTAGCATCCAGGTTCTGTCTACATTGGAAAAATGATGAGAAAATCCACTGCCAAATATAGCAGCTACAATACAGCATTCAGCTGCTGACCAGAGCTGTTTATTTTGTTCTCATCCGTTTTGTTGTGCAAATAGGTCAGAATATTTTGAAAACACTGCCCAACGATGTCAGTTAATCCTTATGGACAGTAAGAGGGAAAATTCAGACTTCCTCCCTCCCTCCCTCTGACATAAGCGATGATAGTAAATGAACATTTTAATGGGAGCATTAGGGAATGAAGCTCCCTATTGGCTAAGCAAGGAGATACTGTTTGACAGCATTTCTCAGACCATTTTGAGCTTGCAATACTTCAACAAAGCTCTATTATTGCAGATGAAAGCCCCTGCATGTTTTTCATAACCAACAGCTGTACTGATAGGACACACCACTTGGGGACAAGTGCTTAGCTGGCGTCTGGCAGAATCAGCAAATTCCACAATGATTTCTGCAAGCGGCAGGCAGGAGCCTTTGCAGCTGCACAGAGAGAGGTAGCCCGCTCAAGGCCGCAGGGATGCAGTGCCTCGTGCCTGGCAGCGACCCAGCACCCCTCCATTGACAATGGATGCTTCAGAAATCCCCGGCTGCAGCAGCGCCGGCTCCCAAAAGGCACCCGGTGCTGACACCACAGAACAGCTCTGTCATAGCAAGGTTTTTGGGTGGAAGTGATGACCTGCTGCAAGGGCAAGGGATACAATGATCCATGTGAGGGCATCAATCCATGAGAGGCCATCAGTGTCCCTGAAGCAGTTCCCTGCTTAGCAAGCTGAAGCTGAATTTCCATTTGAACAACATAGCTCCCTCCCTTCTCCTCTAACTCATAAGGAAACCATATTAGCTTGAGAATTCCAAACAGCTCACTACGACTGTTTGTTGTCTCTGCATAACTACCTCTCAGCTTATGATTTAGATACAGGCTGGAAAGAAAAATTATTAAAAAATAATTGAAGTACTATTAAAAAAAAGCCAGTTCTTTTACACATGGCAGGCTGAACATGTGAAAAACTGTCTGTGAACCAAGCTCTAATAAAACGTCACCATTTCTGAAGGCACACTACTTGTTATTTACATGCTGAAACTGATTTTCTCTCTAGAAGAGCAAAATGTGTCTCAAAAATAGATATTTCTTAAATATCTCATACATATCTAAGTATCATATAGCTGTAGGGATACTGTTATATACATAAGGATGTTTGAAGAAATTGGATTCAAAATACCTTTGGATGGTGGAAGCCAAATACAGTAAATAAATGTTCCATTAAACATAAGCTAAGAACAGAGCCATAGATAGCATGGTAACTGCTCTGCTCTTGAAGAAATATCTCAGCAAATAATCTCAAGGTAGAAAGCTTGCCAACTTATTTATCTTCAGGACTGAAATAAGATAATTTTGTTTCCAACCCAATTGATAATGCGCACTCTTCAAAACAAAGCCATCTCTTGGGAAATGAACAGTCCAACATTAAGCCACTCCTGCTCACTTTGCCTCTGGTAATAATAAAACCCTACTGTAGTGCTTTTCATCTTCAAAGCATTTTACAAACATTACGTTCACATAACTCCTTTGCAACTTCACATCAAGAAGCAACACAAGCCATATGAAGGGCCAAGAGATTTAAAACGGTGATAATGACTATTACATTGCAAAATCAGCTATAAAAACATGCTGTAAAGTAACTGATGGATTTTGATTTTTCATGAAGAAAGCAGAAAAAATACTGCCTCAGAGAAGCATCGTGCCAACTTCACTTTAAGACACTGGATGTTCACAACTGCTGTGGCTATCCCCTTAAGGACATCTTACAAATAACTTGTACCTACAGCTTCTCTGAGAGTGGAGAGGCTATTGTGTCATCTTGCAGTTTACTTCCACACACAGACATCAAAGTAGTAGCATTTTAAAGCTGATGGGTTACAAATGATGAACACACAACATTCTTCAGAATGAGTGTCACCTTGAATATCCCTGACCATGTGATTTTGCACAGAGATGGAAACTCTTTTAGCTCTTGACAGCTACAGTCTATACACATCATTTAAGCATGCCCAGGAGAGTTCTCTGACACTGATCTCAGCCGGCCTGTTTCATTTCTACACCTTCAGGCTTCAGAGCAGGTAATGCTCAAGCTGCCTACCTGGACCACAGTAGCTCCTCACCAGTAGAAGAAGTTTTTGGGAGAGGCTACTGGGTATGGACAAAAAATGATGCCAAGGATTGTGTGGATAATACGCACAGAACGCAAGACATGTCCTCAGCTGTTCATTGTGTGCTGTACTCATACAAGTAATGTTGTTAACTTTGATTCTTAACCTGATTTCAAACCTTTCCATTCAGTTATCACCTGCATCATACAACTGCAATTAGCACTGCATTTTTTAAAAAACCACGGATGTAGAGAGGTGTGAGGTATGAAGAAGATGTCCCCTTGATCAAAAGAGATGGAATCTTCAGGCTTTGACAGAAAGGGATCAAGTAAGAATCAATTTTGCCTTTACAGGTGAAGAGTCATACAATGTGTGACTTGGCTTTTCTCCAAAACAGGAATCACAAATGCAATACTCCTCCTCTAAAGCACAATGCTAATATTAATATAAAGAGGAATCAGAAAAGAAAACAGCATCTGAATTTCTGAAAAGAGGGTAAAAACCTTTGAGAGAGACTCTGATGAACTAAAAGTCAGGGATATCCCAAAATAAAGCAAGCGTTTTTGGAAGGTGATGGGGCAAGAGACTGGGAAACAGTCTAGTTCTCCCATCATTTGAAAATACAAACTGCACCATGAACATACGTAACAGGAATAATTTGGGAAGCTGAATCCAAGAAGTAACACATGTAAACATGGAGAGTGAAAGGCAGTACCATTATGCAGATGTGTGCACTTAATGACCACAGCTGCAGATTTGCAGGGAATGCACAGATCTTCAAACAGGCACTCAACTTCCAGCAAACCACTATGTGTTATGTGACACATTATCAGATGTCATTCTGATGAAAATCTAGGTTATGACAGCTCACTGTTGTTAGGTAGCAACAAAGCAACATCCCTCCAAATCCCAAAAGCTTCCTCAAAGTCTCAGCTGGAAATCCATTGATAAAGCTCTGACTGCATATAAAAAAGAACTACCACAGGATAAACACCTACACAACAACTAGAAGACAATGTAATTACTAATACAGAAAACTAAAGGAGTGTCTCATAACTGCAAAGTTCAATAGATAAGGAAGAGTCTTACGCTAATGACAACAATCATTCAATCAACTTTATGTCCATTAATCAAAGCAGATTTAAACAAACAAGCAAGTATACAGGCAGTCTCACAGCAGGGCACACTGTGAAAAAGGACCCCACTGATGTTTTACCTGATCAGCTTTCCTTGGCTATTAGTGAGAGGTAAAAGAAAGGGACAAAGCTTCACCCAGCAGAGGCTAAGAAGATTGTGAGCTCCTGGGAAGACAGACACAGCAGCTTTATGATTTGCCTTCCCTGAAGCCCCTGTGCAGGCAGCACCAAGGTATGGTGGTCAGTACCTTGCATGTTTCTCTTTGCTCTTTTCTCTGCCTCCACAATGTATCAAGAAAAGTGCTTTCCATGACAAAATCTAGAAAAATTCTTCAAATTAAACAGCACTGAATCTCTGAAATTGTAACGATTTTTGTTAATTATTGCCAAATTAAAAGCAATATGCCATGAAAAAAAATCCTCATCTTGACACATCAATTATTTTTGCATACAGCATCAGCACTGGCTTGGTTATAGTGCTTACAGCAGTAGTTTGCCACTTCACTACTTCATAGTCTCATTGTTGCCTCTTAATGCACAGCCTCACAGCCTTTCATAATACCTTTCAGTTTTGAAAAGCTAATATAGAAAATAAAAACTTTAAGTCAAACTTCTTAATCTTCAGAAATCTTCTGTTTTTCACTATCACTTGATAAAAATCAAGATAAAACCCAGTTCTCTAGATCTTAATCTTGGTGAAAATTGATGTAAGAACCTTTCCAAAACCAAAAAAAAAGCCCCCCCCCAAAATATGGTGGCTACTGCCCTAATATCACACAAGGTTTCTAAACATCTTTTAGAGCAGTTTGTAAAAGATATTAGTGCCATCTCTTTGAAAGCCTGCCTTAGGCTGGTCACTGTCCAGAGTGGGAAGACAGTTGTCAGCTAGGGCCTACAGTGCCACTCCTCTCCCCAGCCCTCCAAAACAAGATGACTTTGCTGTAGACTGCATTTGATTCACAGACTGGCTTTCACCTATGATCAAAAACCACCGCGGCAACAACTTTAAACTATTACAGAAGGTGTTAAACACAGCAGCTTTCCTCATAAGGATGAATGACAGTTACTGTCATTGCTTTCCAGAGGAGGGAAGGGAACAAGGGTGATAAGGCACAGCCTTGTCAAATTTTACATGGAAAAAATATGAAGTGAAGTCAGCATGGATGTAACTGGGAGCTACAGGAATAATAGATACGCATGAATGACAGGGCAGAGAGCAGGCAGCAGGACCACAGCTCTTCATGTGTTTTAGGCATAGCTGGAACCACCTTAGTAATCAGAGACGTGTCCTGGACATCACAAAATGCCAATCAGTGGGACATCCTGCTAGAGAAGGACACAGGACACAACCAAAACCTCCATCAACTGATCAACTACATGGATTCTTGCTGGAAAGTGAATTCGAATTCTGCTTATTTTCTGTGCACATTTGGTGTGACTGAGGCAACTCCAAGTGCATTAAAATGCATCATTGCAAGTTTGTTATGTAAATTCAGACAAAGCCACCATAAGTGGGCAGTTTCAAAAGCCAACCTAGAGTGTTGTCTTCAAAGATGGAAAAAAGTCTCTGATCTGAGGATGAAAGAGTTTTGGTTTTGTTCGTCCAAGCACTGCAGGTAATTATATTAACGTGAATCAAATGTTAGACCTGCTGACATTTGGATCCTGTCATGTTATACAGTACATCAAAAGAGAGAAAGACAGGACATAATATGCAGCTCTAGCATTTAATTGGTTATCTCAGAAAGCTGATTATTAACTATTGTTGTAAACCTCGAGTAAAGTCATTATTGGAAACTGGGTAAATAAGATAGGGAGAGAGATTATTCTGGAAAGGTTAGGTCAAAGGAATTAAAAAGCAAAACTAAACAATGCAAAACATGTTTGAGCATAAAACTAAACTAATTCTATATTCCAAGAGCAGCTATATTTGCCAATGTTTAAATCATCATTCTTGCAAACTAACTCCAAATTTCCAGAAGCCCAAAGGCTTGAGGAAACTCTTTCTGGCCCCATGTACAGATCTGGAAATAACTTACTCTTGAGAAGTTCATTGATCCCATTTACCAACTCATAAGTGTCTCACTGAGCATCCCAATCAGGCAGAGTAAATCTCAGGGACAGCAGAGAAGCATGAAGTTGGCTGAATGTAATTAGAGATCAAAAAAAATTTGTATTTAATCAATTTAGTACATTAAAATGCTCCCAAAAAGGTTTACAAGATACAATGGTCATCTCCATCTACCAGGCTGTTGGAAGATCTTTCAACAGTGTGTCATCTGTCAGTGCTGGGGAGACAATACTTATTTTTCTGCTACAACCTGATTAAATGACAGGTAAGAAAATGACAGAAAAATTAAGACCCTAATGAGAAAGGGACTGAATAGTTTCAAATCAAGTGTTCCTTTTTAGCCATTGAGTAAGTTAATTTAGACACCAGAAGTGAACCTGGTAGGTCTCATTGAATATTATCAATTCAACAACACAGCAATAAGAACAGCAACCCATGATCCAGAAGAAGCACAGCTGTCACAAGTTAATAGCAGGAGACTGCTCTTGATAGGCAGACACCAGTCTTCACTTGCTCCATATTCTACCTTCAAGGAAGCAAGTGTGTGAACCACCTGCTAAGGTGTACATTTAAAAAAAAGTGCTGTATTTACCATGTCGTATTTTTATATAATGATGACAAACCCCAAAATATTTTCCACAGCTGCTATTTGGACAGCAGACTCTCAATTAGGTATCAGATCTTCTGTTTCACTACGAATTGGGTTCTCAAAATATTACATGCATCAGAGACAACACAAAAATGAACTCAAATGCATTATACAAATGGTCTCACCTCTCCTATGCAGAGAAGAGCCTCTCAAGTCCCGTGAGGAAGAGCCCCAAAGGAGAAGGTACTGCTTGACTATTTTCTGAGATTTCTCACACAGACATGACAACAGCACTCAAAGTTCACCTTATCTAGCCTCGTAAAGATACCACAGGTATTGGCACAATCATTTTTTACACCCTGCATTCAGATATAACCAAATATTTAAAGCAGTTGTACTATGTTTTCAGATCAATCACATTACCAATGCATGTTATGACAATGTCCCCCACAGTATAATGGTAACCAAATGTCTTGACCTCGTATTTTCCAAGCTCAGTGTCCCGCATTTAGCTGTAACAGTTATTTTTCCCCTTCCTAGTAGCTGGTGCAGTGCTGTGGTTTCGGCTTTAATCCGAGAACAATGCTGATAACACACTGATGTTTTAGTTGTTGCTCAGTATGTTTACTCTAATCACAGACTTTTAGCCTCATGCACTGCCAGTGAGGAGGGGCATAAGAAGCTGGGAGGGAGCAAAGACAGGACATCTGACTCAAACTAGCCAAAGGACTATTTCATACCACAGCACGTCATGCCCAGTATATAAACCAGTGGGAGTTACCTCGAAGGCCCAGATCACTGCTTGGGTCAGGATGCGTATCAGTCGGTGGGTAGTGAGCAACTGTACTGTATATCACCTGTGTCTATTGGGTTTTTTTTCCTTTTTTAGTTTTACATTCTCTCCCCTTGTTATTTCCTTTATCATTATTACTACTAGTAGTAGTAGTTTTGTATCACACTTATTTGACTGTTCTTATCTCACTCCATGGGATCTACATTCTTGTGATTCTCCTTCCCATCCTGCCGCGAGCAGGGGAGGAAGAAGGTGGGGAGCAAGCAAGCGGCTGCGTGGTTCTAAGTTACCGTCTGGGCTTAAGCCACGACATTTGTGCAAGTGGTCTTGCCCTATTAATACTTCTTGTGAACTGACTTGGTAGGTAGAATCTGTCAAATAGTCTTCCAAAAAGACTGCAGTCAACCAAAACTTGTGACTTCAAAAGTGACAGGATGAAGTTCAGATGACAATGTAATTACCCTCAGAATGAAACAGACTAAAAATGTCCCTACAAAAAGTAATGCACTTTTTTTTTCTTAAATGTTCAAATCAAAACAAAGTAACAAGTTTTTATCACATCAGTATCCCTCTCTGGTTTACATTCAACTCTTAAGGCACAGATGATAGTTCAATCAATACCCAGAAGGCTAAAGTACTTCAAATCAGCTCTGGACACATGAGAAGAACAAAATAAAATAAGTATCATTCTAAATATCTGCTTTGCAAAGCTGAAGAAAAAAGAATCAAAAACCCTAAAATCTTCAAATAACAATAATGCAAAAGCAAATCCCAGGCATGCCTGCCTCTGCTTTCACTCCAACTCAAGAATGATTAAACACCAAAGAAATCTAATCCTGGTGTCAAATCACAGCAGTATTGCAAGAAGAATGAATCTGGCCAGGATCTAACTGGAGTAAAACTCTTCTACACATATACACATCTCTTTCAACATATCAGAAAGCAGCAAGAATAGCAGCACTCCCTGCAGTGATGCTAAAAATCTTTGGATACTTACTGCAGTTTGAGGTGTCAAAACCTCTGGTAGTATCACCTGGGATAAGGCACTCTGCAACAACAGGGAGGAAGAAAGGGACTACAGTAGGGAGTGAATACACCTCCTGTCTACTATTCACTCTTCAGCAAAGAAGCAGCAGCTTTTTGCCAAGAAAGCCAGACACTGGCAATACATCTATATGGTACTGCACAATAGGATTAGGAACAGTTTAAGTATACTTCTCTGAGTCAGCATATACAAACTGACCTTTAGCTCTCTGTAAGTACTTAGGGGAAAAAAACAAAACACGACAAACCCAAACCCCAAGAACTCTCTCATGTGATTCCTAGCTAGGCTGCTGTCTAAATGAGGTCTGGGAGAGAGATCACAAAGTTCATGCCTGCATCTTCTCTGCAGGTGTAATAGGGATCCAGAAGCCAAGTAACTTGGGAGGCATCCTTTAGATAATCTGTGCTTTCTCCTTAACTTTCCCTAGTGACAAGAATTCTTGTGCTTATTCCAGCAGTTGAGTCAAAAGAGAGGTTAGTCACACGCTACACAGAAGAGTGTTTAATCACTATCCTTAGCTAACACAACTAAAAGGTATGGGCTTCCTCCAACGAATAAATACTAGTCTTGAATCTCCTCTCCACATAATGAATTAGGAAAAGCCAAAAATCTTAAAATTATTCCTGGGCTTTCTTTAATAAGAGAGGTGTCACTGGTTGAAAGTGTACAAGTAACTTTATCAGGAGCTCATTATCCATGATTCACTTTAATGATATTTTTCAAATCATCAAAACATAGACAAAATACAGTAAAACTAGATAAATTATGTTCCAGCAACCCTGATCTAAGCTAAGCTTCTTCATTACTGGTAATTGGCCTCAACACACAGGACAGCCTTGAGCAAGTTTTCTACTCAGTTATTTTTATTTCAAACTGAATAGTATTTTTAAAATCCAACCCAAACCTCAAACTCTGCAATTAACTGTAAAACTTTCAGTAATTCTGGCAATCCATACAGACCCATAGATACAACCAGCTGGGAGGAAGGTATTGGTTCTAAATCCATACCTAGTTCAAGGGTGTCTTTTTTTGGAGATAATGGAAAAATTATGTGACTTCCCCAGAATCACAAATTAATGACCTAACATTTCATTCTACTTCTCATAAAACTGGAGATCAAGGAATATATCAACTGTTGACTTTACAAATTATCTGACAACCAGGTTACAAGTGAACAGCTCAGTAGTATCTCAATCTTTCCTGCCCTACAGAGGAAGAAAAACTCTAAGATTATCGAAAAGTCCTGGGAAGAGAAGAGTCTAACACAACAGATGTATACTCTCTCCTTTTAAAATATAACCAGCTAGGCTCATATAGGGCATTTTAACTCTGATCATTCACCTATCAAGACAGAATAAACTAACCCAACAAAGTATACAAGAATCCTATTCAACCTGACCTGAGCCAGCAAATTAACATGGGGAGTATGAAAAAGCCCCTGAAAACTGTTCTCCAGAAGGTTTCCAACAGTAATGTAAGAAAAGTATATACATGTGTACAGCAGAAATCCACCCAGAAACTGCAATAAAACTATAAAATGCAAAAGCTAAGTTTAATCTTGTATTTGTGTAGAGTTTAGGGTAGGAGCATGTTAACTGAGAAGACAGAGAAACGTAGCACAAACCAGGGGTATTGATAAGAAAAGCAAGGCAGCTGTGACCAGACTTGGTATACTCCACTATTCCAAAGCACCAACTTCTGCAGTACACACTATTAATACACACTATTTGCTTCTCTGCAGGAAAGCAAAACCAGTCAGCACAAATACTGAACTGGTTAGCTGCCAGTTTTTCATTAATGCTTTCATTAATACCAGTATCATGGAAGGGGTCATCATGCATTTGGTAGAATCCCTGAAAAAAAAAAAAAAAAAAAAAAAAGGAAAAGCTACTATTTCTAATATTGACTGTTCATGGCCCCTAGACACACAACTATCATTATTCAGCTCAGGTGGTAAGGATGCACAGAGACAGGTGTTGAAGCTTTGTCTTTCAAGATCCCAGGCTGCTCCCTTACCTTCACTCTCGGGAACACAGAAAGAAGTCATGTGAGAAAAAACACAAAGAAAGCTATGTTACAGGTGTCCCAGGCACAGGATGTTACACCAAGAGGAATCCCAGGATGGTCTGCAGCTGGGGCCACAGAGAATTGCCCTGGCAATGCTGCAAGATGGCTGCTCATTTTCATAACCCTCCTTCTGCAATCCTACTCAATTCTTCCCACATAACATTCCTCTCATCCTTGAAGTGACAGGCATTTGCCTAGGAACTGAAAAGCAACAGTGCAACTTCTAGCTCTCACATACCTTAGCTACCCATGCCATCAAAGATCTGTGACAGCAGCTCTAACAAGCCAGAAGAGCCTTCACAGTCAGGGGGCAGCAGCAGAAAAAGAGCATGTTCTTTCTTTGAGGTGATCCCCTGTGAGCTAAAGGCAGCAGGGAAAGGTAGTGGCAGCCAAGTCACAGAGGAGATGATAAAATGTCAGACTCCTGGCAGTACAAAATGGCAGCTGAACCCTGGCAAAACGCCAAGCTGTTCAGTGAGTTGAGGAGTACACGGGACCATAATTTTGATTAGCATAGTAAGAGAGCGGTACAACAGCTACCTAGTTACTCTGGAGGGTCATGGAGAAATCATAACAACGCAAAGTTTTAAGGAGAGACGCAAAAGAGAACAATGACGTAGCTGCCTGGTGGGTTTTACCCAGAAGTTCTTCCATGCGTGAAGTGCGGCCCGGGAGAAAGTACAAAGACTGTTTAAGAGATCAGGCTCTGAATCAAGTGTGACCAGCCGTGCCTGCAGAACTCAAACAGCTCCACAACGCAGAAAAGATCATCCGAAAAGTGTGACACTGAAGACAAAGGACCTTACAAAAAACAAGCTGTTTGTGTAAATGTAAATAAAACCTGGACTCAATAGAGTCACTCAAGATTTTTTGCTTTCTAACCAGAAAAGACTGTTTTCTCTTTCCCTCAAATTAAGAAGAGACAAAAACATAAGAAAATGTAACAAACAAATCTGAACATTCTGATATATGCATTTTTTTATTTTGAATGTCGTAACAATATTTATAGATCCACTGCTTCCTGCAATTAGCCAGCTGTCTGGGTGAAATTAATCAGTTGCAATAAAAGTATTAAACACTGAATTTCAGACTTAAAGCAATATGGATACGAAAGCTTCTAAATTCACTGTACTTTGTACAGCTACAAAAATTTATAGACAGAGTTGAAGTTTAAAATCAACAGTTCTCTTTGCAAAAGAAAAACAGAGCTTTCACTGAGATCTGAATTCCACAGAAGACACTACGAATCTGCATATGTAAGAAAATACCCTTATTTAGTAGGTACAATCTGGTCCTCCATGAACAGAAACTTCACTGTTTACACACTGTCACCTCCCTTTTCTTCTATGCTGCTTCTGTTTCTCCTATTAACCTTTACCATTACCACTGACATCAAGAACCCTATGTACACAAGACAGGCTTCTCCCAGGGCAAGGTCAACTCCTTCCCATACAAGGCAACCATATGTTGCATCTCAAGTGTCACCCATCAAGGCAACCTAAGTTAGAAGCTAATACTGCCATTAAGATTCTCCATCTCATTTGTTATCATATAATACAATTCAGAACACCAACTGAAAACATGCCCTTTGGATTTTAGAGGCTAATGCAGTTGGGACTGCTAAAAACCCAACCCTTGCATTTCCTCTTGCTTTCATTCTTCCCTGTCTAAAATCCACAGTTATAGGTTTCTATCTTTGAAAAAGATCAACCAAGCCAACAAACAACAAATCCCAACCATAACCCTCCCCTCCCTCCCCCTAAAAAAACATCTACCAAACAACCCTAACAAAACCACAGTCCGTGGTATATGTCTGTTTAACTGACTTTTTAAGCACCTCTACACCAACAGGAATGAAACCCACCTTTAGAATGTAATAAACTTATGGCTTCCAACCTCAAGCATCCCCATAAGGGAGATCATATTCTTCTCACACACCAAAATATTTCTACTATCATAAATCCATCCTGACAGCAATATCTAACAAACACCATTTTAAATTGTGCTTTCTCTAGCTTAATCACAACTTTGCTATGTACACTGACAGACTGCCAAGCACTGGTGCAAGCTCAGCTCAGGGACATATACCTAAGGGACACATCTTAATTCTCATTTGTAGTGCTCATTGTAAACCATCATAACACCTAGCTGAAGCAATTTATCCTGCAGAAGTTCACCAATCAGTACCATATTTCAGAACAGAAATTCAGGGAAGCACACACTGACACCTGCTTATTAAACTTTTCATCTTCTGGTTAACAAGTCTCTTATTTAAAATCATTTGAGAACATCCATTTATTCCCAGGAATGGGTGTGTATCTAATGCAACATACGTATGAAGAAAAATGAGAACCAGCATCTCTCTTGCCCAGTAATTCTGCATAAATAACTATACACATAAGAGTGAGAGGAAAAAAGATATGCTCCTGTTAAATACTATAAGGACTGAAGAAACAAGAGAACATGCTCTATCTGCTTTTCAAATGCAAGTTCTAAAATGCTGACTTGTAGTGATTCATACTTTTGGATTTTGCTACCATTAAATGCATTGCAATCACAGAACACATACAAGCATGTAATGGAAAGCAAGATCTTTGCTTTTAAAAAAAAATGTATGCTGGTAGTAATGAAAAGAATTCACAACTGATTGTTCTACATTAAATATCTGTTTGTAATGAAAGGATAAACCCAGGAGGCTTTGTAATCTCTATCTACCCACACTGTAACTCAGAAAAAGAATGAACACAAACTTGTCAACTGTCAGACAGAAATGTTCAAGCTAGTAATCCTAAATTGCTCATTTACACAAAAGATAAGTCACTTACAGAACTGGATGAACTATCAGCTCTGGACTATATGATTTGATTACTGTTGCTGCATCTTTGGTACAAAACACATGGGATAAATCAGCACCCTAAAAAAGAAAATTTGCAAACAGAATTATCAAATTAACACTTAACAGTAACTTTATTATTCCAAAGATTACATGGTGAATAACTCACCTGAATTGTTACTTCTCTGTACTTAAACTTTTTTTTTATTTTGGCTTAGACTACCATGCAATGTTTTAGAGATTTTTTTTTTAACTTCCAGTATAATTTTTTAAAGTTTTGCACCAGCAGGATGACTGAAAACACAGACCTCAAACCTTTACTCACTTGAGAAATATTTCTCATTTGCAGATGAGCAAAGACTAAAATGTCACACGTACACTGAGAGGAAAGGCAAAAGAACACAGTTGACCAAGAGACAAGCTGCATTAGAGAGGAAAAGTAATACTGTAATGCATTTGCAAAATATAGCTATGGCAATCTATGAATACATTTCCAGTTCTACCATTTTTACTCAACGGGCCAAATCCACCCAAGATAAAGGCTGGCACACTTTCAACAACACTCCGTAAGTTAAATAAATCTTAAAGCTGAGGAGTTTAGTCTAAATCTTCTATTATCAACTCAAATAATCAGACATACACATAAGAATTGTGTAAGCAGTGACCAGAGAGCCTGATCTTGTATCTGTCTTGCATATTGAAATTTCCCAAGGTTAAGGAAGTGTCTCCTCTGCTTTACTACTACACATTTAAAATTTCAAGCTGCTAAGCAATACAGAGATTTGATCCTATGACTCTTTATATGCAGATGTAATAATCTGAGACCAAGTGGCTTCAATAGGGGGCATCCTAATATTGTACTGTATTTGCACACAGTGAACAGTGGGCTTTTATATTCTGTAAGATCGTTAACTAATAGAATTTCAATTTTAAATCCTTGAGGGACAGCATCCTGGGGGAGAGGTGGAGTGAGAAATACTTGGATTGGTAACCTACTTATTAAAACAGATCTTCAAGAAGAAAAACGTACACAGTGAACTGCAAGTAATGACACACTATATAGAGAGTACTGAAAAGCGTATCTATTATGTGAGCATGATTTGTTTACATTTGAATAATCATCACTGTATTTAGGTAGCCTACAGTAAATATACTTTTATTCAGGAAATATGCCATTAAAGAAGTTCACACTTCTAGGGAAAAAAAAAAGCTTAGGAAATACTGAGCATTATAATGTAAATAAAATGTGCTACTAAAAATTACATAAAATTCAACCAACAATCTTTAGACTTACAGTAATAATTTTACTATCCTAAGGTTGTACGTTTTGAAAGGAAGTTACTTCATTCATCACAGAAAAGCAATCCAGATTAAAATTCTGAAGAACTTACTACAGCACTGAAAACATAATTTCAAACATTAATCTGAAGTTATTTTATTGATCAATTTTGGAGAAAATAGTTCATCAGGTTTTGAAATTTCTTATCCAGATCTCTGAAAGAATAGTTCTCCCTTTGAAATTCTGAATTTTTTGACATATGTCTAACTCCACCTTATACAGAGAAAACATTTACAGAAAACATAGCAAATGACCTATTTGGAAAGTATTTCTACAAATCCAGGAGTAAGGATTTTCTTTGTTAAATAGAAGACCTTTAAAAACTCACATTTCATATGCAACACAGAGCAAATGCTTTTAAAAAGATGGCACTTAGCTAATATAAATGATGGTACAAAAGAATACGTACCACTTTGAGAGCTGTAATTGCAGCAAAATATGGTGCTCCAGTGTATCTAGAATGAAATACAGTTTAGGTTAGGAAACACAGTAAGGACATTAAATAATCTAACCTGCCATAATGAAGTCCCAAATTCAAGGGCAAGCTTATAAGAGAAGCTGCCTTCTCTTTTACTTGCTGTAAAAAAACAGATAAAATCTTCCTATACTGAAGCCAATCTGAAACCTTGCTCTGATTTGGAAAGTGCAGGATTTCACCATAGCCACCAGATGCTTCAGAGAAATATTTCAAAGATCACGCCATAAAAAAGCAAACTTTTCTCAGCCAGCCAGCTAAAAAGCTGAGAGACAAACAAAACAAAACAAAACGAGAGTGGAACACTGTTTGCAAGCCAAATCTGGGATCTGTGACCCAGATCAATCCCATCTGGTTTTAGATGCTTAACTAAAGTGCCTAAACTGTGATTCCAGTTGCCCTAAATCCTCTTTATGGAGACTGAAGAGAATGATACAGACAGAATCGCCCTCCACAGGTGCTTATTTCTGCCAAGAGGTAAGAACCTAAGTGCATTAGGCCAACAGGAAAACTAACTCCTGGCTAATCAACCCAGCTGTAAGACAGCACCTGTGTGCTCTTTACAGAATGTTTATTAATGGCAGATGTCCAACAGCAGATCTCTCTCACAGGAGAGATCTCTCTTTCTATCCATCTCTATTTCAAAACAGGAAAATGAAAAACAGGAAGGTGTAATAGCTCATTCAAAGTACTGTGCAGATTACTGGAAGTGGCCAAGAAAAGCACAGAGCTTAGTTTATTTCTAGATCAGTACAGCAGTTAACTGATTCATGCTGTATCTCTTTTTCCCCTGTAACATGCTATTTCTCTCACTCCAGAACATAAACCAAAGTAATGACAGAACCTAGGAACTACCACAATTTATCAAAGGGCATAGTAAGAAAATTTTCTCTTCTTGACTTAAGAGACCCAGTTCCCAAGACACCAAAATATATATAACAACAACAAAACAAACAAACAACAAAAAGATGTGCTGCTGTCTTACTCTATTCTAGAACTTCATGATGCAGTGGGAAAAGACACCGAAAGCAGAGATAGTTTGGTGGACAAGAAAGACGGAGAAGGTAGACACAGACACAAACAGCATTCTAAGCTTAAATCACATTCGCTATCAGAATTTTGCAACACAACTGCAGGGAAACATGTTCTTTCGTAAGTATGCATGGCTATGATGATTAATAAAGATCCCTAGAAAATACTAATGTTTTAAATGTAAGGTGAGTTTGAATGGCTTTTACAAGTACCTAAGACATCCTCAAACTCTCCCAGAAACAAAAACCAAATTTCTGTTTAACTTACTCTTGACATCCTCCAACAATGCCTATACGTCCATCTTGACCTTTATGCCTTTTCCCCGTTAGGGGAGGGATAACATTGCGCACCAGTTGAAAGATATTCTCCATATCCTTTAGAGAGTGTGTCCTGTGCAGTGAAAAAGATCTCTCTATAACTGAAAAGAAGAAAATAAGTGTTACTTGAAAGAATGTTCTTTCTTCAACTACTATCAGTATTTCTTTAAAGCACTCATACACACTAGTAAAAACACTCAAGGACATACTTCTAAAAACCAAATGCTTCATCACTTAAAGACCTTTAAAACAGTGAGTAGCTAGAGAAGGTGAACATTTTAAAAATTAATTTCGGGTCTGATGCAGGAAATATTCCTGCTGACTGCTCAAAGTCCTAATTTAAGGCTCAGGTACAGAAACAACAGCCAAGAATAGTTACATGAACATTTTGTAACTAGAAACATATTCTTAGTTCAGCCTGAAATCACTTCCATAATTAAGCTCAACTGAAATAGGTACACTTACGAAGGACTAAACACACCCAGACACGGAGCAAGCACAGACCAACTATAACCACATTT
This sequence comes from Melopsittacus undulatus, assembly GCF_012275295.1. Lineage (NCBI taxonomy): Eukaryota > Metazoa > Chordata > Aves > Psittaciformes > Psittaculidae > Melopsittacus > Melopsittacus undulatus. Next base: position 58,867,524 of record NC_047528.1, on the reverse strand, counting down.
TAAACATACACCCTACCTTATTTTTTGCTTCCCCTTAAAAGACTTCCACCTCTCAGCAGAATCAGGGCTTATCTCACTGCTTTTTTATTTTGGCAGGTGGTTACAAAGCATAATAAAGTCTTTCCACAAAACTACAATCCAACGCACTAAATGCAAATATTACAAATATCACACTAAGAGACTTTTCAGCTATCATACAACTGCAGATCTCTGATGCAAAGCCACATGTCAAGCTATACATTAAAACAACTGCATACTCAGAAGCCTATATACTCCAATTACTGCTTCAAAAGACTAAAAAAATCTAGAAGGAAAAGGTGTTTCAACAATTATAGCTAAAGAGAATTAAACCATTCACCTAACACGAGACAAATCTGAAGTTCAATACTTTTAACAATGGGTTAACTATAAATTGCAGTAAGCACACTAAAAGAGTAAGTTCTTATATTTCAACAAAGCTCTTAACTAACTGAACAATTCTCTTCAGAACAGTAGCTTATTTGAACATGAGTTTCCTAGACTGTAGCTGTGCCTTCTTTTTTACAGATCTCCTAAAAAGCTTTCAAGGAACTGCTATGTACTAACACATAATCATGTAAAAATAATAATTCCCACTATACTCCTTATTTTCAGCTGTATTAAACTTAGTAATCTCACCCTGCAACTTCAAAATCAGAGAGGGAGACTGAGGGAATGTACAGATGGACCTGTTCCTGAAGTTTTGGATGTAATAATGGGTAAAAAAAAGACAACTTTGCATCTGTGAGCTAGCCAGCACAAAGCATCTTTTTTTTCTATCTTGTGCAGAATCTGAATCTAAACTTAAACCATACGTGCTAATCTTCAGAAATAAAATGCTTTAGTGCTCAATAATGACAACTACTCCTGGCTGATTTTTTGCTTTTCAAGTCCTTTTATAATACAGGCATCCCACTCTCACTGAGATTTAAAAAAAAAAAAAAAAGAGGGAAAAAAACCCCAACCAAAAACCAAGAAAAGGAAAAAAACCCCAGCCTGTTTTGGATTATGGCCAAAACAGCACTGCAGTGACCTAGAGGAGAACAAAATGCTCATCTCCTCTGGAAATAAGGCAGATTATTCTCCTTAAATCACACTTCATACACTCTCTGGTTTTCAACCACACAAGAAATAGACTTATCCTACAGCTTGTAACCCTTAAAGCACAGTGTTGTTAAGGTCCTCTGTTCTTTGTTGCTTCTTTTTTATATGCAAATATAAAGTGATCGCATAATAAATGGAAAAAAAACAGAGAATTATGCAAAAAGCAATTCTTAATAGAGCCCCACTCTCACCTACAAAAACACTAAGGCGTATTTAGCTATAAAGAACTGAAATCTTAATCCTTAAAAGATCTACTGCCTAAAGCATTATTTTCATATGTCATTTTAAACACTTTGTTACACCTTGACCAATTAAGAGATTAGAATCCCAAGTTAATCTGGTTACAGTTAAAAATATATGAGGTTTTGCACAGTGTAATATGATTGTACACCTACATGACGAAATCCAGCAAGAAAAAAGAAACTTGAAATTCAAGTCTTTACAGATAATGAAATTCTTTCAGAAAAAAAAAAAAAACAACACACTTTCAGAAGTAATAATAATGCCCTGCAGGCACCATTGCCCCAGTCTATAACCTCAAATGACTTCCTAAAGGATTTTCTAAAGCACTTCAGGTCTCCTTTTAATGTGAAAACAGCATTTAAAACACAGAATACAGACATATGCCATAATTTATCTATGAAAGTCTGCTGCCATCAAGGAATCCTACAGACCAACTACCTAGTCACAAAGAAACCCCCAACAGGCTTAACCATCCAGTCCCCCATGCATTTTAGAGGGAAAGACAGTATGTAACACAAGAACAGAAAACGCTCAAAGATCCTCTCAGGAATCATAGTCACCCTTCAAGATATGGCATGCTGGATTATTACTCAGCACTGAGGCTGTTTTGTTTTTTCTTTTCAAAACATGCTTTTTAATTCCAAGCAGTGTGAAATTCAGAATTAAAACAGAACAAGATCTGTTTAGCTTCCATATGGCAGGCTACAACGAGCAAGCCCCAAGCTGACTGGTTTTACTAAGAGTGTATCCCTACTCACCTCCTCCCATGCAGCCTACTTCTATGTATAAAGAGACTACAACACAGATAAATGACAAGGAGCCACAGATCCCAAGAAGTCCATTAATAAACGCTAGTATCAGATTATCAGCTTCTGGCCCACGCATGAGGTACAGAAGGAAAAGTCTGTGCACAAATACCAATTCCAGAGTTACTGCTTCACCTTTTTCTTTAAAACAAATTCAGATCCCCAAAGAATTTATAAATGAACTGGTGAAGACAAATATACACCAGGACTTCCATCTTATATTACACCTACTACAATAATTTAATGTTAAATCAGAAGATATGATTCAGAAAATGGATTTTAACATTTGATTTACTTCAGTGTAGGCAAAACTTCACTCTTCCCAACACTAAACACACACATGCACAGCCTTAACTTCATATACTGGGTTAGACCTGATAATTTCAACAGCAGCAGAATTTCAGCTGCAAGGTACCTAATGTTTCTAAAGTTTTCAGCGAGCATGTGCTACTGGCCTCTTATAAAGAAAACTTCCCTTAACTTCACTTCTCAGAGCCATGAATGAGGAAAGAAGTTCACGATGTTTACAGGATTCGAAAGGTGTTATTTCATTAAAATTTGTTATAATTTATGTATCTATATTAAATAATCACTACAATGGTACAAATGATGTTTTGTTTTCCATCAGACAGACACCTTCACCACAATATTAAATAAATTCGATTAGCTTTTATTTTCAACAGCCACTTACTTACTACCAGGGCTTTGACACAGAAGTTTTAAAAAAAAATAGCTTTTATTTATGCTATAGAAGGAAGTACCTATCGGTGGAGAAAGTGCTGCTGTCATAGCATTATAATTAAAGTTATCCCCATACGAACGATGGTTCGTCCTCTGAGGTGGACTTGCTGGTATAGATTGTGACCTTTGTGATACTGTAGAAGAAATTCCTGCCAACATCTGTCCCAACATCTGTAACATCTGGAGCTCTCGCGCATGCTCTGCTTCCCGACGCTTGTCCTCTATTTTGAGCCTCTGCTCTTCGTATCTGTAGAATTTCTCTTCTGTATCTACACTCTGCTGAAGGAATTTTTCCATCATTTTATCCAACGTTAAATTTGCATGGCGTTTTTTTGATCTTTTGGGCTGATTGCGAGGTGGGGTAATAGTTGGAGCATTGATTTCTTTAAAACCTAAAACAAGAAGAAAACCAATTATTTTTCTGCAGAAAAATTACTTCCTAGAAAAAATAGGCAAAACAAAAGAGATGTGCACCTAACACACGACAACATTGTTATACTTTTTCCATGTGAGTTACAATTATCCCAGATATTTTCATTTTGGAGTACCAAAGCAAAACCACAAACTTCTGCAAAAGGTAACACAAAAATACAGAGAGTCATCTTTTAATTGTTGTAGTACTAAACTTCAACAATAGGAGTCTTTCTGATCTTCTAAAAAGGTTTAAGTGAAGGCTATTAAATAGTATAGCCTCATTTGGGTATTGCAGGTAATTACATTAATCTAAATTGAGTTTCAGTCTGTTGGCATTCTGGATTTGCATTTCAAAAGCACATTAGTGTAAACAACTCTTTGATGGGGTTTATGTGTAAAAAGAAGGTTGGTTAAACGTCAGCCAATTGGCTGATTCCTCAGTGATGTCAACTCCTGAAGACAGGTTCATGTTTGTATTAAAACCCCGGCATTAATCTAGATTTAAAACAAACAAGCAACACTGCCTCCCCCCACCTCCACAACACAAATGCGGAGCTGAGGGTAAAGAGGGAGCAAGGGAAGGCCAGGCTTTATCAAAGGTCTGTTTCTGTTCACAAATCCACTGAAGTTAGAAGCAGTGTTGCTGAAACAACTCGAGCAATTAATTACATAAAGGCTCTCCCCTCGCTTTCTGGCCCATCTGCAACCACAAGCAGATTTTTCAGGTATTCTCATCATCACGGTTTTAATACCGATTAACAAAACTGCACATAGTCTGAAGGGAATGGGAGAAATCTTTCAGAAAGAAAGGACCTATATTTTCCCATATACCGCTACCTGACACTTTGTCTTGATAATGCCTGCGCTAGTTTTCCTTTGGTCTCCCACTGATAAACACCAATAAAAACTCACTACAGTCGTCGTCCCCCAGCATGTCCCCGTACCCGGTTTGCAGCACTTTCCCCCCCCTGCAGCGGCCCGCTTCCCTGGAAAGGCGGCGTTTGCTCGGTGGGGGAAGGGGGGAGCTCTCGGGAACGAGCAAGGTGCAAGACGAGGGGGCACGGGCAGATTTCGGAGGACGAGAGGAGAGGGAGAAGAGGAAGACACAAGCTACTACAAGCACGCTAGCTGGAGAGGCGCCGGCAGCTGGGCTAAGAGAGCCCAGAGCGGGGCTACCGCGGTGCGCTCGGGGTGAGAGAACACCCGGGGGCGGGAACCCGCCCGCTACTCACCGTCGCCCGGCGGCACGGGGATGGCGAAGGAGGGACACTCCACCTTGATGGGGTGATCGGCGTACGAAGAGCACTCCCCGGAGTCCTCGGTGAAGTTGTCGCGGGGGGACTCCAGCTCGCCGTCCTCGTCCAGCTCGGCGTCCACCTCGCGGCTGTTGTGCAGGGTGCCCGGGGTGGTTGGCCCGGCGAGCGGCCCCGCCGGCTGGGCGCTGTCGGGCTGCGGGGCCAGTGGCTCGGGGGCGCCGTCGGGCCCCCCCCGGCAGCTGAGGATCCGGTCCATCTCGTCGTAGTACTTGCATATCTTGCGGGCGTGCCCGTTCTTCTTCAGCCCGTCCCGGGCCTGGTAGTACTGGCGCTTAAGGCCCTTGATGCGGATGCGGCATTGCTCGGGGGTGCGCTCGAAGCCCAGTTCGGCCAGGCGGCAGGCCACGTCCCGGTACACATGGCTGTTCCGAAAGTTGCCGTCCAGCGCCGACTGCACATCCGCCTCGCCCCAGATCTCCAGCAGCGCCCGCGTCTCCAGGTCCGACCACAGGAAGCCCCGCGTGTTCGTAATCATCCTTGGCCGGCCGGGGTCACTGCAATGGCCGCGCACCGGCGAAAGGGAAGAAGGGAGGGAGCAAGCGAGGGAGGGAGGGGGAGAGCGAGGGAGGGACGGAGGGGGGCGGAGGAGGGCAGCGGGGAGGAGGGAGCGGGGTTTAATGCCCGCACTCTGCGCTCCCAGGAGGCGCCTACGCCAGCCCTGGCCGCGGTGCGGCGGGAGGCTGCGGGCAGTCGGGCCCCGCGCCCCGCATCCCGGTCCGCCGGTAGCAGCCCGCACGCACGGAAACAAAAAACTTTCTAGGCGCCGCTCTGAGCTGCGGGCACCTGCAAAAAAGGGGGGGGGAGCGGTGTTTTAAAATGAAAACCAACCGAACAAAAAGCCCCCAACCAACCACCTTCCCCCCCCGGCTCGCCCTGCTCTGAAAACAATGACGGTAAATAAAAAAAACACAACCGGGCTGCCGCCGCAGAGCCGCGGCCCCCTCCCCCGGGGCAGGACGCACCGCCACCTCGCTCAGACAGTCATCCGGGAGCAGCCGCTCCCCCGCCCCGGGCTCCTCCGGGAGCGGCAGGACGACGGCGATGGCTGGACTTGGAGGCCCTGCTCATCACAGTGCGCCTCCCTCTCTCTCTCTCCCTTCCTCCTCCTCCTCCCTCCCACCCGCCCCCGCCGCAGTGGAGCGCGATCCCTGCACACACACACGCACACAGGGCGATGCAGCTCGGTGCACGGCGGCCGCTCTGCCTCATCCAGCACACTGCCGTGCCGCGCCAACACCGGGTACCCCTACCCGCTCCTTTAGGGCTGCCATGTCACTCAGTCCCGGGGCAGAAGGGCAGCGGGCGGGCAGGCACGCTCCCTCCCTCCCGCACCAGAGTGCACACGGCTCAGCTCGCGCCAGGAGACGCCACAAAAGCCCGCTCTGCGGCTAGAGAGACACCACCTTCCGGAGGCCACCACCGGATCAGGTGCAGGCGGTCAGGTCGGGTCTGGGTGCGTTTTCCACTGAGCACCCCTGCCACCCCTTCGCCAGGCAGGTGAGCGGCAGGCCTGTCACTGCGGCCCCAGGTGGGCTTCATTGTGGCGGGCAGCCCTCGGGCCCCACTGCCGCCCGCGCACTTCTCCGGCCTCTGCCCTCCGGTTTTGCTCCGAAAACCGCTCTCCAGCGGGAGCGGCGGCACCAAGCCCACCTCCCCGTCACGGCGGCCTGCCACCGCCTCCTTCACACCCCTGCCCAGCCCCAGAGCGGAGCAGCCCAGCCGAAGGCCTCCCGCGACCGGCAGCTTTTCCTTCTCTCGGAGGAAAGCCCGACCGCACGCTTCCGCACCGCCTTTGGAGGGCAGCCCTCAGCAGCGAGCTAGCCTGCCTCAGCTCGGCGCCCACCAGCCCGGCCCGCCCCCTTCTCCCCTCAGGGGCAAGCCCCACCCCCTCCACCAGAACCCCTGTGCAGGGATGTTTATACCTCCGTCACTCCGCAGCCAGAGCGCCGCGGTTAAGGCTGCAGCCAGCGCGCCGGCGGTAATAGCGGCCTATCCCCACATCCTCCCGGGGAACAGGCAGGGGCTGCACTCGGGCCGGGCCCCCGCCGCTCAGCGCTCTCCTCTTACCTAGCCACAGCGCGGAGCTCCCGGTACCCCCCACCAAGCGCGCAGGGAAGCGGCGCATACAGCTCATCGGCGCGGCTTCCGGCTCCGCGGCGGGTCGGCCCGGGCAGGGCAGAGCAGGCCTCCGCGGGAGCACCCGCCCGGCACCGCTCCGCACCTCCCCGCGGCGCGGTACCCCCACCCCCCTGCGGCAGCCAATGGCGGCGCGGGGCCTGCGCGGGCGGTCCGCGCCGAGGTAGCGCCCGCGGCCGCCCGCGGAGCCGGGCAGGGTCGCTATGGCCTCCTCGGCAGAACTGAGCCCCGCGCCCTAGGGTCACCCGTGCTGCTGGGCTTCAGGGCAGCGCGGGCCGGCGGCGGTGTAGCAGTGGCCGACCCTCCCAGCGCTTTGGGGCTGTCTTCCCAGCCCCTTTAACAGGCAGCAAATAAAACCTCGTAGGGATTACCATTTATTGCTCTCTGCTTTTAAACGCGCATCGCGTCCCTCACCGTGCCGTGTGTTTCTGAGAAATCCGAGAGTGGGATTCATTTTTAAGCTGCTATTTTTAGCTCAGATACATCATCTTAAAGCAGTATTCTTGGAACAGTGTCGTTAAAACGCAACAGAGCCCATGGAAATACCAGCTGATGTGCACCTCTGGTCCTACAGCACCTACTTAATCTGCACAATAAATCAAATTACAGCATCACCCAGCAAAAACTATCTTGATCATGTGTATGAGAAATTGGAAACATTAAAGTTTGAACAGCTGATATTTTCACTCTAGACTCCTGAGTATTTCAAGCAGGAGTGTTGTTACTGACTCAAAACTTCCAGCCTAAGTACAGCAGTAGAATGTCATTGTTTCAGTCAGTTTGTATTTTGAAAGGGTGAATATAGACAGTATCTTTTACTGCTATGTGTTACATATAAACTGTGGTAAAACAGCCTTCCTGGTTTTACCTGGACCAAACCCAAGCGGGAGAGATTTGTGTTCTTCCGCTTTGGAAGCGCCACTTAAAACAGATGTGCTGTCTGCAAACTGCAAGACACATAGGCAACCTGAGCTTTTTAACCTGGATTAATCAGTAACCCAGGTACTGGAGTGGGAGCTTAGATGCCTGACAAGTTTACTGTCAGGTATTAACTTGTTTATTGAAAAGTTATTATTCTAAAAGTCCTGGTATCTGATACAATTTTAAAAGCAATACTGTAAAACTTGCCCTGCGTTCAGCAAGCACAAGTAATGCTTTTTAACCCTTGATTATCTGTGTGGCAATCCAAAAGATAGATTCAGTGGCTAATCAGGTTTAGTTTTTACATGAGTTGTAACCCAGGGGGTAAAAAAAAAAAAAAGAGATTATTGGGTCATTGAACACATTTCTTATACATGTGCTTTGATTCCAACTGCAAGGATAAAGAGCATGTAGGTTTCCTGTAACTCCAGCACTGATTTAATGCCTGGAAGATAGGGAGGAAAGAGCAATGTGGATGTTTTTTTTCATCCTATCAAGGATCTCTGGCTCTGGCAAAAGCACATCTTGTGCCCAACAGATCAGAGAGGAAGAAAGATAATTGTAATGTTTTTCACTGGGTTCTCTGGTTTCTTTTGTAGAAGAGACAGAAGCAAGTTCTGATAATGATGCAAAACCTTCACAAGTTGTTTGTGGAATCAGCAAAATTTCACATCTGTAAAAGAAATCCTAAGGATATCTATGGGCTTTCTCTGTGCCAAAGTTGGTTAGGTTGTTGTACACAAACTTGACATCAACTAAACCTGTTTTGCTACCGCTGTTATCCAACATGAGTGTAAAAACATTGAGCAAAACGTGCTGCTGCTCCTCAGACTTTCTACTGCTCTGCATCTAACTCAAGGTACCTTCTTCTGGTATAGTACTGGCTGCCATCTCTCTACTGCGTACAGTGTCAATCCATATAAACTAGTGCCATCTTTGAGCCCAGAATCAGTGATGATACTTAACCAGGGGATAAGGCAGGGAAAAAGAGCTTTTTACAGAAACATGGAAGGTGTATGAAGCAGAAGTTCACTTGCCCGTCATCCAGTTCAGAGAAAAAGCAACTGCAAGGGACACTTAGTTCTTTAGGTATACTCTCTGCTGTGCCATTTTTGTTGAGCTTTCTATTCTGCCACTCCTGTAACTTTTTCTGCTTGTCTGCAAGCTTGTCCCTTTCTTACATGGAGGGAGGAATGACCCTGTGAGTTCCCTTTCATGCTTTGGGCAAAATCCTTCTGGCTTATTTGTTTGCTGGCCCCTATCTATTTCTCAGAGTCTCACCCCTCCTTCTCTAGCTCTTGCTGTCAGCCTTCAGTTCCAGCATTTAAACCCTTTTCTAGCTGCACTTATTACTACAACATGCCCTCCTCACTAGTGGAATAATTGCTTCAACCTCTGCCTCCCCTGCTGTATGAAGAAAGGCTAGTCATCAATGACTGACATGAGAATGTCCAGGTAGGCAAGAACTTGGAGGTTTGACTTGGTAGTAGGTGGCAGCAGTAACTGACAGCTGATGATTGCTGGGAACAGTATGTGTATACATAGGGTGATATATGGACTGTAAGCTAGATGTTATCCAGTGGTAGGACAAGGGACAATGGGTGTAAACTGGAGCATAGGAGGTTCCACATTAACATCAGGAAGAACTTCTTACCTGTAAGGGTGATGACAGAGCACTGGAACAGGTTGCCCAGGGAGGTTGTGGAGTCTCCTACGTTGGAGATATTCAAGACCCACCTGGACAAGTTCCTGTGTGATGTACTCTAGGTTACCCTGCTCTTGCAGGGGGGTTGGACTAGATGATCTTTCGAGGTGCCTTCCAGCTCTTGGGATTCTGTGATTCTGTCCCCAGGTAAAGACCGCAGATAGTGACCACTCTGGACCATTCCATGGTTTCTTCTGTAGGTTCCTGCTGAATCCTTGTTCCCAATGTTTTTAGCTCTTTGTTTCTGATTGCTTTGCACCCACTCAGTACTGATGTTTGAGTCCTTGCCATCCATTTGGCAACTGTTGTTCAATCCTGCCTACCCAAGCCATTCCAAGGTGAACCTGGACAGCAGGTGGCAATAGCAGAGCTTGCTTAAAGCCCTGTCCAACCTGGCCTTGAACACTGGCAGGGATGGGGCAGCCACAGATGCTCTGGGCAACCTGTGCCAGTGTCTCACCACCCTCACAGGGAAAATTTTTTTTCCTAGTATCTAATCTAAATCTACCCTCTTTGAGCTTAAAGCTGAAATGAGAAGAAATACACCCACACCTGATTAAATACTGTGCAATAAGTTAGTCCCTACACCTTTTGTAAATCTTTGTGGTTTTACCAGGGTATTAGAGATACTATCACTTCTAGACATACTCAGTGTAATAATAGTTGTCAAGCCCCATGCTTTGCTAGATAATTTTTATTTCACCCAAAGTGAACAGTAAGCTATTTTTGCTGAGTGTTAATGCTGAAAAAATGGATATCAAGGAAACAATAAAGAGAACGTTTCTGTTTTGTCATCCTCTTAGAGCAGGTGATAAGAATGATCTATGTACTGCAGTAGAAGTGAAGAGGGGGATTTTGGGGGTTGACCTGACTTCTGCAAACAAGTTCCTAATATCTAGTGTGTTGCAAGCAAAACTATTGCAAGCAAAGGTACATAAACTCACACACCCATTAAGCAACATCCAAAAAGTTAAACTGTGTTTCTCCCTTTTTCAACAGGGAATAATGAGACTCTAAGAAAGTAAATACTGTGGAGTTACACAGTTTTCCATAGAATAGCTTTTGCTCTGTTCCTTGGTGGCAGAAGGTAGCATTTGCCAAATCTATTAACTTACACAATGTAGAACACTGTTAGTATGAAATACACTGCTCATATAATTTTTTTTAATTGTTCAGTAGCTATGTGTTATTTCATTTTAGTTGTGTTTTAGCTGAGCCTGGAGGCTTTGCCTCTGTATGTCTTATTCACTGTAGATACACAAAAGTCAACCCTCTTGATCAAAACTCAGCTTTATGTGCATGTAAGAGAGATGCGGATACTCAGAATGATGGACAGATTTGTAAAAGATAAATTGGTTTTACCTTAAGTGCCACAGTTCAGTTCAGTCGTGGAAACACATAGTGTATATTGAACATAACTGCTGGAAGACTACATGCTATATCCACAGAGGGATTCAAATGCTGAAATATTCCTTTTTCAGGTACTTTGCTTCTTTGCTTCTTTTTTTCTTTTTTTTTTTTTTTTTCTGTAAATGTTGCTAGTCTTCTCACCCATCCAGCATACCACCTTCAGCAGTTGTGTCCCCAGGTTTTCCTGGAGACTCTGTAGTTACTTCAAAGTAGTCACCACAACCCCCTAAGCCTTGCATTTGTAGTCAGCCTCAGATTGCTGTAATGCCACGGGTGACATCTTTGCCTCCAGTTGCTTCTGGAGTTGTGCATTATCTTTTTGCCCAAAGGAAGAGGCTGTAATTCTTTTCTCCCTGTGAGAGATGTTTGTGTTACACATTCCTGAGATCTCATATATGGAAAATGTACTCTAGTCTTTCCTATGCCTGCTCTTCAATATACAGGTGTTAAAATTGAACACATGTACCTGAGTTTGATTACAGCATACTCTACTTGAAAGTCAGCACATATACATGCGTATTATTTCTTTCTGTTGTTGCCACAGCTGTGTAGGTGTATGGTCAGCAACAATTCCTTTTCTTCATGCCACGGCCAGCTCTGCAAGTTCTACTTGTGTATTTAATCCCGTTGTGGGAGGAGAAGGTAATTAAAAACAAACAAACAAAAAAAAAAGCCAAAATAGGGTAAAAGGGTGGATATAACTATCTCATTATAAAGATGACATGTCAGAATGATGATTTTCCCTGCTGCATGAGAAGATCTATCCCAGAATAAAATGCCTTTATACAAATATAACTAACGATACATTAAAAAGTTGAGATAGCAGGGAAATTGTATTGCTTTAGTTCTATCATTATAATTAAAATGGTATTTATTTTTGACAGACAAGCCCCAGATAACCTATGAACATTTTAAATTACTTTATTTGGCTAATGGCTTTCCACAAAAAGCTTGTCATTTCATGTGAAGCAAAATGAACTGTGCAAACTCCTATTTCCATTTTCTGTTCTTCATTATGGTTAACACCTTTTCCAGAAAGGCATGTCATGTCAATGAATCCTGTTATCCTAATAGCACATTTTCACAAAGAGTAGGTAATGAAGGAGCAACGAAGATCAGGAGGAGTGAGAATTTTGTGTGGGAAGGAGAGCCTTGACATGTGGTTCTCCAGAACTAGGGCTGCCAAATAGCACATGCCAAGAAAGAAGATATGTGGCCAGAGACGAAGGGAGGCAGGTGCCCTTCTGCCCTGAGCTGCTGCTGTCACCTCTAGGTTCATATTTAAAGAGTTCAGGCAGCCCATGCCTGGCTCACCACTCTGTACAAATCCATCCTTCCTGCACGCTGATCTCCTACTGTCTTCTATCAAAACTGAGTCTCATCCAGATTAAAATAAGATTAAACCTCAATGAGTGAAGGGAAGAGGTCTCTGCATTCCAGTGCAACTGGGGAAAGTGTTGCTGCACTGAGGCCATCCTACTGATGCTCCCCAGCTCCAGAGCCTTTCCTCTCCCTCCGTGCCTACCCACTCTCAGCTCCCTCCCTTGCAGGCCCCACACTGGCTCAGCACCCAGTGCCAGCTGGTTCCACCCTCCCCCTACCATGTACTGAGGCTGTCCACAGTGGTCTTTTGCTCCCATTCTCCCTGCACAAGTGGCCCATGCTGCTGTCAGTAAAGCAGACACAGCCTGCCTTCACCAAAATCCACCCGGACAGGACCCTGATGGAGGTAAAAGAGAAGTTATGTGCAACAAAACTCAAGCACCTTATTGGGGACAAACCACGTCAGCCCTTGGTCCTGTGGTAGGTGGAACGGGTGGCAAAGTGCTAATGAGATGGAGCATCTTGAGCTGCTGAGGCCAAACCTCAGCTGATCCTCTCAGGGATGCAGAGCTGAAGTGAGAGTGCAATACAATTGTGCATCACCTCCAGCCTGCCGCTTTGGCTGATCTCCAGTCATGCTAACCCACCTCTTCAACACCCTCCAGGGAGAGGAGTGCTAAAAGCTCCCTACAAGCACACCCACTGTGCAAATAAGGGCTCCAGGCCATTCCTTTTACCTTCCAATTCTTTATACAACCTGCTCCATCAGGCTAGCATCCCTAACCTTTGCATTCCCACTCTCCCCTTCTTTTCTCTTGAATACCTCCATGTTCCACTGCAGAGCACACTTTGGTTCCCACTGTGTTTTCGTTCGCTCACACACTTTTGCTGGATTGCTGTGAATTTCCATATGATATATTATATGTGCCACAGGTGAGCAGTTTCTGCAGGTGATGGCAGAGGAGCAAAGAAATAGGCCATAAACTGTCTTCAGCCCAGTTGTCAACTGGTGAGTTACCTGCTGTAGAAGGCTTCTAAGGCAAAGCTTCCAAGTGGCTGTGAAGGCTTCCTCCTGTTATACTGAAACCAGATTATCACTGAACTTACTCGATTCACTCCTAGGGAGTAATAAAATACGCATTCTACTCTGTAAAAACTCCATCTGGTCTCTGAGATACTGGCATGGCAAGCATCCACCTTCCGTTGCTGTCATTTGCGGTCCCCATCCAGCCACTTATCAGTTCATCTGTCACAAGAAGCAGAAATATTTCCCTTGCATAGACAAAAAGTCACCTCCCCAAGGCCTCTAGTAACTGGTCCTGCCTCTCTTCTGGCAGCCGAAGTGTCACATTTTAAGGTTGTAACAGCCTAAAAAGGATTTAACAGGCTGCTCCTTCTGCTTAGGCATTCAGAACTGTCTCTGTACAAAGGAACTGTGTAACAGGAAGGGAAAGCATTGGGAATTAAAAATTAATCACTCTTGATTTTTTTCTGGAACACCTCTTTTATGATGTTTCAGAGCAGACAGGAGTTTGCTGGTTAGGAAAATCAGCAAACAGAATGCCGTTCTTTTGAGATAAAATGTGATGCCTTTCATTTACAGCTGTGTACACACAGTCTTAATCTATGCTGGTTTTGTCAGGTTCAAAAGCACTTTTACGTAATTCAAGGAAAAAGAAGTGTTGCAGGTTTGGGTTTAACAATCCTGATACCTATGGGTCAAGCCCGAGACCTCGGCTCTTTCTCAGAGGGAGGACCCAGTTCCCTCCCTCCTCGGCTGAGTTTATTAAGGTTGCTGATCTGTTCTTTGTGATTACACAAGTGACTCAGTCACCTTTCAAAAGCATCACATTATTTCAAGACAATACTGTTACTGAGTAATACTATGAGGCTAAGGATTTGATGGAAAAAATACTGTTTATCGGGTTTAACAGTATGTGTTTCTGCATGTGTTTCCTTGACCCTCTTCAGAGGTGTCCTGTCTCTGTGCCCTTTTCCCTCCCAAGGTTTTGTCCAGATTAATAAAGCTAAATTGCATGAGTACAGCCATTTTCTTGAGGCACAAGGCTTCTCAGACTTATTTACAAGCCAAGAGATTAATCTTAACTACTCTCCAGTGATTCTAGGATCTGAAAGATGCAAAGGACACCTATTAATACATTAACCTATGAACATCTCGTGTGCATGGTCTCGAGATACAGTTTTTGTTTTCCTGGGCTTCTGAAGCCTCATGTCTGTTACAAAAAGGCACTTTGACTATTCAGTGTGAGTAAAAAGACTCAGAATTGGAGGTCAAAGTGACAGAGGACAAAGATGACCTAATTGTGGAGGTGTGTGAGGACTGTTTCAGAGTAGTGGAAAAAGTGGAAATAAAGGAGGTCAAGAATTTCAGAAGATGCTTCTGAGGGAGTATTTTTGCCAGGTCATGGGCTGTAACGGGATATATGGAGTGTAATTCAGTTCTAGATTGTAGACATCTAAATTTAGCTATTGAATGTAGGTAGCTGCCTGTGAACCACATACCTAAACTTCAATTTCAAGCAATGGAGATCAAGTCCTTAGGGTTATTTGGGCCTGGAGAGCTAGTGAGCTCATCCTGAATTAGACACCTACCAGGCCAGTCAGTGAAAGACCCACTCATGCTGCCGCTAAGTGCTTCTTAAACTTTGGCAAGTCTATTTGACACATAGACAGATGCCTAGGGTTCCCTGAAGCTGAAGGAACCACACACATCTCTCTGGTGGCTGTGCTCACAGGGAAAAACTACGAATCTGTTTGTCCACAGAGAAACACACCAGATGGTTGGGACAGCTGAGTGCAATGCATCTTTCAGTGCAAGCCTCCTTGAATGCCCCAAAAGCTGCTCGTATACGTACTTGTTTCACATGAAGGACGTAAACATGGCATCAGCTGCTCCTGAGAAGCCCAAGAGCTTCATCTGTTCAGAGCCTCTATGCTAGGCTTACTAACATGGGCAGAGTCTTGGCTGTGGGGCTATGAACAGGAGCTGTAGGACTCAGGGCTCTTTGAAAAGAGTAGCTAGATATGTCTGCAGTTAATGTTAGTAAACTGAAAAGACGTGGCATGACAACCCTGGTGCTTTATATGTCTGGAGTGTATATATGAACCATATAGGGAAGGCTAAAACCAAATTTTATAGCTCCAGCACTAATAACTATAGCTCACTCATTTAGAAGAGAAAGGCACTTTCTTCATGTATTTCTCTTTTATCTTACCCTTTACTCAACCTAAAAGGTGTTAAAAAAACCCAACAAACAAAACCCAAGCAGACTCACAATGACAATATCAGAGCTTATTTTTACCTATTTCTTTTCAGAGTCTTTGGTATATTTTACAAGGATTACAAGAATTTAACTACTAATGGATTTTCACAGTACAGCATGAGTGCACAGAATGTCTGGAAGTACAGTATGTTCATACAGTTCAAAATGCTGTTCATACAGTTCAACATAAGATGTGTGAATACACAAATACCTAACAGTAGATACTAAGACTAGATACCTTTGGCTAACATAGGAGGATATATGCTTGCACTTCATGAGAAGGTTTTTGGTCCCTCGCTACTCATTGCACATTCCCTTCAAAAGGTATTCATTGTATGCATCTGCCTTAAAAGCATCATCAGCTTTGTCTTTGCCACTGTTTCTACACAGTCATGTCCTTTCTTGCTGTTGTTAGGCTCTGTTTGCAACTAAAGTCTGTTACTTCCATCTGCTGTGGGCAGAAATCTGCCTCTGAAAGACTCACTGTCCCTTGGCAGCATGCCAAAGAATGTTTCTCCACAAAAACAGTAGCTGTCAGTGCTAGATTCTGGGTGCTGCAGAATCCTCTTCAGTGCATAACAGTGCACCTTTACTTCAGTTATTATTAGGTCCCTGAGAAAATGAATTTTCTGGGCCTGGACTTCTGCGCCTCTTACATTCCCCAGATGGGGAAAGTGATTGATGTACAGCCCGCTGGTCATGGAAACACAGAGCAGCCCGTTGAGCTGCAGTGCTGTGAATCCTTTCTTTTCTCACTTTTAAGCATGAAAGCTTGAAGGAAAAGTGATTCTGATCTTGTAACCTATCACTGTGCTCTGCTGTCCATCTAACAAAAGATTTTCTCTCTCCTGTGCCCTCTGTAATCATTATTGACAGCATGATTCTTGTGATTGTTAATCAGATTTATAGCCAGGACATCACCTTCAGATTGAAACTTGTCTTCAAGTTTCAAAATGTGCTCAAATCTTGCAGGTGATTTTACCTACAGTTCTGAAGAAGTGATCCATCCCATCTACTCGCAAACCAAAACGCTCATTAAATACAAGCACTGCAGTATCAGAAGAAGAGCAAGAACTGCTACTTTTTTGGTCAGAATTCTTGTCTGCAATTCCTGTCACAGTAAGGAGAACTACTCACTGATCAAGACTCCATTGCACTAGGAATTCTGTGAAGCTCGTGAAAACAATAGCATCCCAGAAAACTTTACAATCCAAGTATATGAGACAACATTCAAGTGGATCCAAACAAGAAGTCAGGTAAATACAGAGAATCAAGAACTCATTATTGGTCCGTATAAATGTTTATTGTATTCTTCTCCCAGATGTGATGGGTGCAAGGGAGGAAGCACCAAAGGGATGCACAGAGAAGTGCAACAGATGGCTAGTTGGTGGCTGGAGTCAAGCATCTTTGTAGAGAATGAGGGATAACCACATAGTTTAAACATGCTAGGAAAGTTCTTGAAAATGAAGCCAAGGATATATTTGATGAGAAATAAAAAGAGGAGAGAATAAATGTGGAGTTTGAAGACAAACTAATGGAGAGAAAATATAAGAAACAAATGGAGGGCAGAAGCTGTTACATATGGTGGTAAGGGTGCAATCTTTAGATCAGGATGTCCTTAAGCTGTTGTCTTTGGGAAGAAAGTGAGGAAACTTGTAAATTTCTGTTTTTCTTCCCATGGTCTGAGTACTGCTGAGACCCCACAGGTGTTCATTAATACCTTTGCTTGAGAAAAAAAGAAGCATGTGCAAAAGAGACACAGCAAACTTCACAAAAGCTGCCTAGGTTTCTGAGCTCTCAGTTTTAATTCTGTCTATCCTTTTAATGTCAGCTGAACACTTCATACTGATGAAAAGACAGCTGGTTGCTCAGACATGGATATACAACATCTGCTGGATGCTGTATAGCATGAAACTTGCAACAGCTTTCACTCACTGTGCACCTGACTTTTGAAAGTAGTCCAGTTTTTGTTTCTGAACTGATTTGGTGCCTTTATTTGTTGGACAGCGTATACTCATCCCTTCTATATCCATCCTTGAATGTGTGCCACAGCATCAGAAAATAAAAGATTGAATTGGAAGATTGCACTTGTTTTTTAGCTTTTGCATAGCTCTTCCAGTATTTCTTTTAGTTAAAATAAAAACAAATTATTACTGGAGTGCCTGCAAGTCTCTGTGACTCTTTGTCTGCCTTGCCACAGGTGGCAGAAGTGACAAAATGAAACTCCCAAATGCTCACAAGCCTGAAGCCATGGGCAGGGGACTTAAAGAATCTGTAGCAGTTAAGAGACTCCTGTCCTGCAGCAGCTAAACTGTGAGGTCTCATTTCTTTAAAAAGGAAACAGGTGAAGCTTGTGACTAGTAAGTATGCCCAAGAGGTTAACTAAAATACTAATGCTGGAATCCACTTGAAATAAAGAAATATAAAGAGCTTCTGGGTCCCTCATTGTAGCTGGGTGAACATCCACACTTAAAATGCTTCCCATGCTGCTGGGAGCTTTCAGCAGAATACCACAAGGTGGTTTGCAAGTACTGAATATGTACACACACATATAGCAGCTTTCTAATTCTGAAAATGTGTTCTTTCCAACACACAACACACACATCATTCTGTGTCACTGTGAGTGTGCTAAAAATATACTTTACATTAAATTGTAGATGGGAATTTTGTTTACCGTTGACACAAAAGCAAGAGGGCATTCATTTCATTGCCTCTTGCCACTTCACCTTAGGGTGTTTCTCAGGACAGAACTTGCATGTATAAAAACTGTGATCTCAAGAGTGCAAAGTGATTTCCAGGGTGGGGTGGGAAGATGCTGATGCACTCAAAGTTAAGAACAAGGCTAAGAACTTGCAGACCCAGTGTTGGGAACCTGCGTTCTCCAGGGGCAGGAGCACTCCTTCTCAGGCATTTGGATATATATGTTGCCAACAGCATGCCCTCATCCAAAATTCCTGTAACTGTGTTTGCTGGCACCTCACTTGAATCTCTTGGCTATGTTTACTAGACACAGATGGTGCTTCATGAATGCATCTACATATGTTCTTGATTGAAGTTAGTTCCCTGAAGTGAGGATGAGGAGAACTTACTGGGATAGGTACTATCCATTGCTATCCATTGCTATCCATTGTCCAACATAGCCGAGGCTTTGGGTCTTGCCCACAACCTGTAGATACTACTGCTAAAGAAATAGTATTTTTTTCCCTACTTTGTCAAGACATGAGAGGATTTCCTGCTTTAAAAAAAAAAATAAATTATTTATGATTTTGAAGAGTTCTACAAGATGTGCTTTTTCTCTTTGTTGGAGTCTGCATTTTTACCCCTTGCTGAAGAATGTTCACTGGATCACTTCCTATTCTCTTTCCAAGGAGAATTTGTAAATTGTGCCAAGAAGTGTTGGTCTCTTTTAGGTCTCTGACTCGCCTGCATTGGACCAAATAGCTGTGGTGATTTAGGCTATAAGCATTTCAACAGCTGCTTGCTGCTTCTCTTTGCCAGGGTGAATAGAATTTCTTCTTTTGGCTGGGCTACTTCAGCCAGGTCAGAGTAAAAAATCTACTTCATCGACTTTTTAGCTATAACAAACTCTGAACTGGAACACTTAAAGTATGTTCTTGATTATGCTGGTACTCTTCTGGAGATGTGTGGATGGACTATGACTTGTGTTTTGGTGTCTTTTTCAGGTCCCTTCTACACAAATGCTTTATGAAGAAATATGGAAGTGAGCTTTCACCACTGGCTGTGACAAGGCTAGAGTGTATTTGCTTGTGTATGTCCAAAACCTCTTGGCAGGTGCATCCCCTGCGAGGGCTGAAAGTCAAGGATAGACCTTACTTGCTTTTAGATGTTTGAAGGCGAAGTATTTAGCCTTCAGTTGTCATTGTAGGCTCCTTTTGTAATCACTGATCAGTGAAATATACCATCAAAGGTAATTTGTGTCGTCCTAAAATGAATGCCTTTGGAAAGTTAAGCAAGTAAGCATTCCTCCCTTTTCTTCCACTATACTTAATGAGAACATAGGCTACTAGCTCTGACTGCTGTGGATGACTGTGTATTAGTGGCAATATTTAAATACTTACTGAACTTGGACATCCCTCATCACAGGTAACAAAAGTAGAACAACTACGAAGGCTTAAGAATAAGTGACAGACATTTATAGTGACCATGATGGTTCTCCAGGAGTGATAAAGAGTGCAACAGCTGAGTTGTAAATAAATATCTACAAGTGATCATCTCACATTTACTATGCCCCACTGAGATGAAACCCTAACCCTGACCCCAACTCTAGCCCTGGAAATACCAGTTAAATTATAGATATCTTATTTTTGCATTATCCTGGAGAATAGAAATATTTTTAACAGTGAACTAATGCTAAAGAAACACTAAAGAAATACCAGCCAGTGACTGCAGTCTCATTGCTAAGAACAGTAATTAGCAAATACATTGAGAATGACAAAATACTGAGATGTTTATGATTTAAGACCAAATTATCGGCTTTCATGAGGATAAATTCTGACTCATTTTGAGCCTTTTTTGTAGCAAACTAATAAAGGAAGGGAGAAAGAAAACCAGGCAAATAATTTAGCGGCTGAACTTTCACACAACAGGCTGTAAAAGAAACTTGAAAACCATGGGGGTGTAGGAGCTGTTCTGTCATTAATCAAAACCTGCAAAAGCAAGGAAGCAAATGATAGTAATATCAGTCTGCAATTAGGTTAAATCTGAATTGTTCAAGTGATGAGTGCATGTGAAATTTTCTTGTGTACTCTCATTTGCCAGACTTAAAAAGATAATTAGTGAATTATCGTAAAATGTGTTTAATTAATTAGGAGGATGTAGGAGATCTGAAAAATTAAGTTGGAGATTAACACTTATTTTCCTCAAGTTTAATTTCACCCAGCTATGCAGCAAAATTTTCCTCCCGTTTTATTGTATTCAACTGTCTCACAGATTGAAGAAGGCTTCGGTTTCTTCATCCAAATTCCTGGCCTATATCCATTTGCTAAGTTTCAGGTTCTGCATTTTTTGGTATCTGTGGAGTAGGATGGGAGTGCAGCTGTTTGCGGTTGCTCATGCTTTGTATCTCTTGACATATAAGAGCCTGGAAAAAAGCCGTAAGTGTGCCAGTGTTGTCTTGAACATTTGGCTAGTGGCATACAAAACAGAAACCCTAGTGCCTGACACCAGCATGCAAAACATAGACTCAAAGTCCAGCAGGAGGGAGAAGAAAGCAAACTGTAAGGTCACACTGTGTGAGAACATGGTAAAAATCTCACTCTGGACTGAAAACTTTCCCTTGACTTTTGCACTGGGTTTGCCACCCGGTTATTTGAAGGGGCTGATGGTAACAGGAGCTTGGCAGAACCATGCAGGCGATCTCATTCACTGAACAGTTGCACTGGCCAGGTGGTCCTCTGAGGTTGGCTGGGGACACAGACTCTTCTTTTTACAGTTTCTAGGAAGCATCCGGATGCAATTAAGTGAGCCAGGAAAAAAATCTGTTCTTCGTTCCTTGGAAAGCTGAGGTAGTATGGAAGAAATGCCTAGGGTTTTCCAGAACACACTCCTTAAATGGTTTGGCAAAGAAGCATTTTTGACCAGAGAAATACAGGCAACACAGTATAACTTTTTTTTTGGGGGGGAGGTGTTGAGGAAAGGGAGATTCTGCAGTGTGGGAACAAAGGTTGATTTTTGCTGCTTTCTATGCCTTGTGACACCACAAAGGTGTCACGCAATGGGAACCACAGGTTCTGTCACCAGTAATCTTTCCACACCCTGCAGAGACAGTTTAATTTACCTGCCCTCTGCCTCCAAGCAGACTACTGTATTGAGTGGAGATGGCCTCAGTGTGGGCCAACTTGCGGTGAAAATATTTCCTTAATTACAAGGAGAGGAGGAATGGGTCTAACTCGGTTTGACACTTGCTTAATCACGCTTGAGTCCAGTTAAAGACAGGGTCTTCATCTTGTGCATTTTTTTTGCACATTCCTTCAGCCCTTGCAAACACAGTGGCTTCCTGGGCAAGAATTCTTTCTGTAGCTGAGGGACAGAGTAAACCAAGTAAACTGCTCCAGAACCACATTCAGCATCACTAACACTTCCATTAAAGCCTGTGAAGTGCATGCAAATAAAATTTATGGAATCTGATGGTCATTTGCCTATTTCCAGTGCGTCTTAGATTGCCAAATAAATTGTTGAAGATTAGGACTTCATTATCATCTTTATTGGAGGCATATACTGAGGGATGTAGTAGTGAAATAATATTAATAATAACAAAGAAGAAAGCCACTCCTAATGTTTTGGCCAGGATGGCATGTTCCCAATGAGCTAATGAAGACTTTGCAACAACCTTTTTTCTTTAATGGCCTCATCTTAAAATGTCAGCTGAATGAATCAAAATTAGGAGTGTGCAGCAGAGCAAGAAGGACTTCAGAGGACTGCTCCTGCGAAAATTAATAGAGACATTCTGGAACCCTGGCTCAGATGCATGAACGAGTCCATAACCTCAACTATCAAAAACTCGTTATATATGTAGCTTTGGGGAATTTAACAAGCCATTTGAAAGATTGGAGGCTATAGGAGAAATGAAAAACAAATTAAGTATGTTCGTTACAGTGTCATTCTTCATTTTGCCTTCAGAAACTGGCGTGTATGATTTGACTGAACAGACATGGAACAGTTTTCTTTTGATCAGTATGAGTTACAGTGCATTTTGCCCTGCTGCTGCTCTCTGTTACTCCTTCCGTGACTCAGATTGCACAGGGTTTGATTTATGTGCATGCTTTACACAGTGTCATTTTTATTTTTATAGCCCACTCATAATTATATAAAAAGACAGTATCTAGTCTAGATCAGAACTCACTTGTTAGGGAAAACATACACACAAACTTCTTTTTTTCCCCTGAACTTTTGCTCTACAGTTTTAAAGGAAAATAACTTTGAATCTCGTAATTCCTGCTCTTTAATGAACATAGTAGTGGCCTAGGAAAAGAGCAAACCTAGAAATGAATAATCAGGCAGAGTCTCCTACAGAATACTACCTGACAGCTACAGATGTGGTCTGATGAAATGCAGTTTAACAGTCTCAGTGACTAGTAACTGTAGGCACCAACTATCTTGTTGACTCTATCAAGACAGTTTGACTGTAGGGGTGTAGTTTTAGGTATCCAAGTAAAATCAGTTACTCCTAATGTTCAATATTTTAGTGACTGCAATGTGTGCATTTAATTGGTAAGCAAAATTGAATCCAATGGAATATTACTGCGTTAATATATATAACACTGCTAAAAGACTCAGCTTGCCCCCAGGCTGAAAAAAAAAAGAAAGTTCAATTATTGCTTTCCAATATGGATAAAAGTAGATTTTTCTTCTTTTTTTTTTTTTTACTTTTCAAAAAAAACCTCATGCAAAATTCCATTTCACCCAGCCTTCACTGTTGCTTTCATTTTCATATGGATGTAACTCCACACGTTTCAAAATGCCCCATATAAAAGTTATTTAACTTTCATAAGACTTGACTAATAATTTCCATTGGTGTACAAGAGCTGTTGCATTGAAACCATTCAGGTTGTATTAACATTTTCAGTACTGCAGATGGTATCAGACACTTCTTCCTTGAAAGTAAGGCAACTTCTCAGGTGCTTGCTGTGCTGCTTCATTGCTAATGGCTTACAACACTACTGTGACTATGTCACTGCCTGACTAAGCATCTTTTTCCTCTGTCGTTCTATGATACTGGATGTCATCTGTGTTTCCAGGCCACAGAAGTAAAAGCAGCTCTTCTTTTTAACTGTCCCACTGACACACAGTCATCACTGATAAGTAGAAAACAAGACAGCTCACTTCTTGGAAAACTGTTTCTAACTGTATGCAGATATCAGTGTATCACTGGCTATGTAAGTGCTACTCCTGTCCCCAGGGCTGGCAGAAGCTGTTCCAGAGAGCTCTGTAGCAGCCATGGAGAGCTTTTTACTCGCCATGAGCAACTGCTGAAATAATTCAGGAATCTGCATAGAACCACAGAATCATAGAATAGTTAGGGTTGAAAAGGACCTTAAGATCATCTAGTTCCAACCCCCCTGCCATGGGTAAGCATACCTCACACTAAACTATGTCACCCAAGGCTCTGTCCAATTCAGCCTTGAACACCACCAGGGATGAAACATTGGTTCCTTGGGCAACCCATTCCAGTACCTCACCACCTTCACAGTAAAGAACTTCCTCCTTATATCCAATCTAAACTTCCCCTGTTTTAACCCGTTACCCCTTGTCCTGTCACTACAGTCCCTAACGAAGAATCCCTCCCCAGCATCCTTATAAGCCCCCTTCAGATACTGGAAGGCTGCTATGAGGTTTCCATGCAGCCTTCTCTTCTCCAGGCTGAACAGCCCCAACTTTCTCAGCCTGTCTTCATATGGGAGGTGCTCCAGTCCCCTGATCATCCTTGTGGCCCTCCTCTGGACTTGTTCCAACAGTTCCATGTCCTTTTTATGTTGAGGACACCAGAACTGTACACAATACTCCAAGTGAGGTCTCACAAGAGCAGAGTAGAGGGGCAGGATCACCTCCTTCGACCTGCTGGTCATGCTCCTTTTGATGCAGCCCAGGATATGGTTGGCTTTCTGGGCTGTGAGTGCACACTGCCAGCTCATGTTCATTTTCTCATCAACCAACACCCCCAAGTCCTTCTCCGCAGGACTACCATGAATTTCTTCTCTGCCCAACCTGTAGCTGTGCCTGGGATTGCTCCGACCCAGGTGTAGGACCTTGCACTTGGCATGGTTAAACTTCATGAGGTTGGCATCAGCCCACCTCACAAGTGTGTCAAGGTCCCTCTAGATGACATTCCTTCTCTCCAGCGTATCAACCGAACTACACAGCTTGGTGTCATCGGCAAACATGTTATCATTAAGCTTAATTAATTATAGGGAAGAAAACTCCAAACCATCTAAAACTCTCAGTACTGGAGTTTGCATCAGAGAAAATCCTCAGCTTGATTTTGGGCTCCAGTTGCTCTTTCTTTACTGTGATCTTTGCTATGCAAGGTGTGCACCCAGACTGGGGTTAAGACACTGGGATATTTAGACCATAGCTAGCTCAGAGTTGTTTGTATACTTTCTTGTCATACAAATGACTGTATATTTTCATGCTACTGCAGTACGTAATCCAGTCAGAAGGTAATTTCTGAAGCAGGTGAGAAAACATAATATATAGATATTTTGTTACTGTAGATATACTGACATTGTGTATGAATATAAATCAGGATTTGGGAAGCAGGGGACATGGATGTGAAAAACGCCATTTGATGGCTGACAGAGCACTTGGAAGCTGACTTGAGGAGGGTGGCAGGCTGCACACAGAGCCTCTGCACCAAGATCATAATTTGCTGAAGTACAGTGGAGTTTTTCATACATGTATAAGCACAGGAGGAAATAATATCCTCAGCAACAGCCCCAGCACATCCGGCACATCACCCGCATACAACCTGAAAATTACGCAGCAGGCAACAACAGGACACCTGACACAGGTTTCCCTCAAAACAGGCTCCAGCAAGGTGCATGTGTGCATAAGAGGGAGCAGAGAGATAAGCTGTGCTGGCATGTCTATGCGAGTGGAAGCAAGGAATATAAACTGCACTTTAAAGGAAGTTATTTGTTTTCATGTGTTTACGGGATGCTGTCAGTCTCTGTCCTCATCAGAAACAAACAGCAAACAAATTTTTCAGGAAAATGAATGTGATCATAAAAGCATCTGACTGCACACACAACCAATTTCTGAATACAATGACATTTATTGCTTTTTATATAAAGCATCCTTGGGAAGAGCACTCTGTGACAGAGAATTTACTGTAAAAGCAGAAAAGAAAAAAGTGACTGAAGGACAACCTTCTCATTTCAGTGCTGTTCTCATCTGGCTTGAAACCCAAGAGACCTTGCACTCAGCACTCTTCCCACAGGCAGCATCCATTTACAGGCAGCATGAAGAGGGGTCTCACACTGGCCGGTGAATCCCCCCAGGGAGCAGCAGCCTCTGGTCTGTGATGACAACCACAGGGTGACGGCCACACTCTGGACCTTGTACACACTGCATGGCTGTTGGGTTTGTGACTAATCCTTTGCCATCAGCTGGTTGTTGCCAATGCTTCTTCCAGTTCAGAGATCACAGGAAGCTATTTCCACCAGGCCGTTCATTTGTATTACTGACTTAATGTTACTTTTCTGACTAATGGTACCAGGTTATTCTAGGAATTAATGCATCAACTGACCTTTTATCAATGGTCTAAAATTCAGTTTACCGTTTGTTGTCTCATTCATTCAGCAATGGCCCCCAGACAATTTGTTTCCTGGGATCAGGGTCAATTTTGATTACTGCAGTGGTAGACTATGGCCTGTGACAGGAAACATGAACAGCAATATCCCAAGCATGTCAGCATCTCAGCTCAGTGTGACTGTAATACAAATGATTTTGAACTCATGCTATGACTACTCGGGGGAACAGACTCTCCATCTCCACCACAGTACCTTCACAGCTCCTACAGCAATGCTTTTCCAGAGGGTGAACAACCTAGGCAATCTCTGCTGTTTGAATCATTAGTCTTTGCAAGTTTTCCTTGCTGTGAGAAGATTTCAGTTTAATTTGTGGATAAGATCGTTTGTATTCAGAGCAAAGGTAGCAGAGCTGTATCCAAACAGGATACAGTCTTTACTTGCCATGGTACCACTGCAGTTTTGTGATGCTGAGGTTAGAGGGAGGGGGACTAAGAGTGCCATAGCCCTCCACTGGAATGCTGGGAATGTGTTCAGGGAGCGACATGCAGCTCCTGTGCCCTCAATCCGTATCTCAGTGTCGCTGAGACCAGCACTGAACTGCAGGAGTGCCACTGCTCTCCTGGTGTGAGATACCCTGAGCAGCTTGTAGCTGTAGGAGCCCTGGACACAGGCAATTGGGCAGCCCTAGGTCTCCCTCTCCAGGAGCAAAGCTGTTGAAATAGGAACTGCCGAGACTAACTGTGAGTTCCTTAGTTCTTCAGAATTCAAGATTGTTAATCCATCACTGAAGAAAAGCTTTCTTATTGTACCACATGACTGCTAGGTATTTGAGATTTCAGGTTGAGCAGTTAGAGAGCAAAGAGTAGTGAGGAAATAGAAACAGTCAATCTCCTGGACCTTCAGAGCCAAGGGGCTTCCCCTGACTCTTTGAACCTAGTTCATTTATTAGCTGCTGGGGAGCAGCAATAAGCATGTGTCAGTGTTTGCCAGAATTTTCCCCCAATGCCCTTCTCCAAGAGGTGGGGCTGGCACCTCTGCAAAGCCATGCAGAGACATGGTGTAAAGTTCTACAGCTTTCCTGGAGCAATTCCAGGACAATGAGACAAACCAGCTCACTGTGGGGGCCCTCAACAACATGACAGGTATAGCACACATTGCCCAGAATAACGGGGACCCGTACTGCACTGAAAAAAGATTCTGTGAGGGGGAACACCCGAGAAGCACAGGCACCTGGCTGTCTCCTGTCATATCCCTGTGAACTGTTGGGATATAGAAGGCTGGAAGAAGCACCAGGGTGTTTCCTACACCTGGGTGAGGGCAATCCCAGGCACAGCTACAGGCTGGGCAGAGAAGAGATTCAGAGCAGCCCTGCAGAGAAGGACTTGGGGGTGCTGGTAAATAAAAATTTTAACATGAGCCAGCAGTGTGCACTTGCAGCTCAGAAACCAACAATTTCCTGGGCTGCATCAAGAGGAGCGTGACCAGCAGGTCAAAGGAGGAGATCCTGCCCCTCTACTCTGCTCTTGTGAGAGCAGAAAAAAAACTGATTTACTGTGAGGGTGGTGAGGCACTGGCACAGGCTGCCCAAGGAAGCTGTGGCTGCTCCATACCTGGTGGTGTTCAAGGCCAGGCTGGACAGGGCTTTGAGCAACCTGGTCTAGTGGTAGGCGTCCCTGCTCATGGCAGGGGGCTTGGAACTAGATGGTCTTTAGGAGGGCCCCTTCTAACTCAAGCGAATCAACAATTCTATGAGCAGAACCCCAAATACGCAAGGGGACCCCGTAGCTGGGACCCCGGGGGAGGTGGGAGCGGTGGATGGTCACTGGCGACCCCTGATACGCGACTCCCGGTGCGATACCATCGGCCCTTTCTGCTGCGGGACCAGTGCTGCCACCTGCCGGCCCGGTGCCCTGTAAAACCCGGAGGAAAACCCTTGCGCCTCCCACCAGATTTCCTTTCTCCCCCGATTTCTGCACTGCACAAATTATCCTATATTATCTTTTCTTTTTCAAACTTCTCTGGGACCACGCGTATCCCAAGCATCCACACAGCATCCAGCGTGTTTTATCCTGGTTTGTAAGATAAATAGTAATAACATATACTACATGTTTGACACAGCAGATTTTTGAGGAAATGTCTGAGAGAAATGGTAATTACTTTTTTTCCATCTCAAGAGCTTGTTTTAGAAGCAGTGCCTCCAGGTTTTGGCTGTGCAGTACTGTTGGGGCACATATACTGTACAGATGTCTGCAGTCTTGATTTTTTCCTACTTGCTCAAGTTTGCACGTGCCTGCAATTGCTCCTGCTCCCTCTTGTCTGCACATCAAGTTTTCTTACACATAGAAAAGGGACAGTGAAAGAACAAGTATGGTGCTTCAAGCGTAACATCAGGACATGAGATTGTAAGCATCCAGACTTAGCAACAGAGAGATGCCCCCATGCCCTGTAATACAGTCCTAACCTGCATGTCCTATTGTTACTGGAGCAGTTCGCGTTTCAAGGCACGACAACACAAATCCACAACAGAACCACATACTTGTAGTATGAGACTAGGTATCCAGGATGTCTTCCAAAAAGGTATCTATCTTCCAAAGAATATCTTTGTGGGATAATCTCCACAAATCCCATAGAACTGCAGAAACTGGATTTTCTTCTAAAGCATTCCATGGTTGAGAGGATGCAATTTCTCATCATTACAGAGAAAGCAAGGATCACAATCACTGGACTCCAGTGGTTTTGCACAAAATACTGTAAATTGTAAATTGTCTATGAGGGATGGCACATGTGGGCAGAAAGCTCCTGATGAAGAATGTTCTTAGTCAGAGAGAGGAAGTCGATGCAACACATTAAAATCCTCATTTCCTTAGCCAAAATAGAAACGCCTCTGCGGGTATGCAGACATTGCAGCTAAATTCACTACTATAGCTCCAAATAGTTCAGACTTCATAATACCCACCCACAGGTTTCTGCTGAGTTAGCAATAGTAGAGGGTAAAGATACATTGACTCAGCTCTCATCTCTCTGCCATAATCTGGGTCAAATTAAAAGGATTTTTTCCTTCATTTTACTTATGGGAAAAGGTGTCAAGGAGAAGACTTTGAGCATTCAGCCAGGAAACCATGGTATCATGCACAAATTTTTAATGCATTCCAAATGTCGTGATTTAACCGATGTCGTGATTACTTGACAACTGGCAACTAATATCTTAATATCTTCTTGTGCATTTTTAAACAAAAACATTTGGATGTTACAAAAGGAAGCATGGAGTCTCAAAGGAAAAAATGCACAACAGATATTGACAAAACCCCTACTATATTCACCAGACTTGGCCCATGATTATTCAGTATTTCTGATAACCTTATATAGTCAGTCTTGTTAAAGACTGTTGAAAGCCTGTGTAAACTATGCAAGCTTTTTCCCCTGCTTAAGAAAACATCCAAAGAACTGTAATCAAAGAGGGAGATTTTCCAAGGTGAGACTGCTTGACCAGGCATCAGACAGCAAAAGCATTTTTATAGATAAAAGATATAGCTCATGAGGGGAAACCACACTAGAAACGAATACCACATTTCTTCATGACAATATGATATGGCTTGATATGTAAACTAAAGAAGAAAGACAAAAGGTCAGTTAAAAAAGAAAGATGAATGAGGTGACTCTCACAAATGGTACAACATGTAGGACCCATTTCTCTAACACTGGTCATTTTACAATATCTTGTCTAGACAGGTTGGCTCACCCCACGTGGTTTGTGAGGCAAAATAAATTGCTGTGGTGAGGTTTCCCTTTCTCCTCACTGACCACAGAGAGAATCCAGTTTCCACTCCCACCAGTTTTGTGATGAGTCGCTTCTCACAGGATGCTTCCCATGTTGGGCTGAGGTGCTAAAAGCCCACCCACGGCCAGGTTTTTTGGTTTTGTTTTCTGCAAAAAGGGGGACTGTAACAAAGGCTAGAATGTGATGCTGCTAATTCAGGTAAACCATGTCCAAACTAGAGGCTGGACTGTTAGCCCCTGAGTGCACCCTGGGGAACAGTTACTTTTACTGCTACATTTGTTGTCATGTTGTATTAGCACAATTAATATGCACAAAGAGTAGATGCTAATCTGTTCCTCCCTTAGAAGACGCTAATTTTTTTTTGCTGCAATCAGAAACCCAGTTTGTCAAGGTCATGAATCATCTCATTCCTCAGCAGTAGCTGATCTCAGAATGTGACCAAACCAGCCTCCATTTGCTTGTTAATAGTTAACAGTTTATCTCAAGTGCCTGATAAATTCTGGGTCAGAACTCCTGAAAACATTTGAGGGCTCAGAGTTAATGTTTATCTTATCAGGGTGAAAATACGAACCACTCATTTCTGTAGCTTGTTGTGATACAATTTTATTTCCATTGCAGCCCCTTCCTACTGTCACCTCCTACCCTGACTGCACCCCAAAATCTCAGTGTCCCACAGAAAGGACAAATGAGCTATCATCTTGATTCCCTGAAATGCCACAGCTTTTAGAGTAATGCTTTAAAACAAGCTGACCTAAATCTCAGTTTCTGTTTATATGTAACTGCAGTGGTCTGGGGGCTGCTTCATAAAACCATTCCTTTCACAAAGGTGAGGAGGCTTTAAGCTGGAAACTAAGCATGCGTGCAAGAGCTCTTCCCCAGTAAATGCTGCAAGTGTTTGAGAATTAGCAGCTTTGGGACTTTCTGATTTCCATTAGTCTAACAGTTTTTTAGACTTCTGACCTCCACAAGTCAAGAATCTCTACAATGTAATCACGCACTGAGAAAAAACAATTACTTTCTTCCATTTTAAACCTTCTACCACAAGATTGTAACGGTTACTCTCACTTTTGCTAGCTTTTCATCTTTTATAATGGCAATTTGAGGACAGAGGTGATGAGGTAAACGTTTTGTCTGGAGAACAAACTCCACTTCCATTCTCTGGATTGCCTAAATTCTTCCATTGAAAAAGGCTTTGAGTTTCAAGTTGTTACAGTTCTTGTGCACATACAAAGGGTTTCTTACAAATCTTTTGTCTGTCATGATCACAAAATGTACTTATAAAGGGTATAAGCACATTGCAAACTTGTGTGGCCTTATCCATCAAAACACAGGCTGTGACCTGAAGCTCAGTGAAATGGAAGGTTTTTTTCTATCCACTCTGAAGAATGCAGCTAACAAGTGTTTGCCATAATTTCTCCATTTGTACTCTACTGGGTGTTATTTCCTTTTCTTGCTATCCATTTTCTGTACATCTACAAATCAGCTATTTATAACCCTAATAAAAAACTCATATCAGAATTTAAATTGAAGCCCACCCTTCTTCACTGAATAATTTAGTGTAGGCTTCACTTAGATATGCTTTTAATTGTTTATAGTATTCCTAAGTGCTAAGAAAATAGCTCAGCACTCATCTGACTAGCACCACTCTATGTGATCAGATCCCTACTTGCCATTTCACTGAGAATGAACATCTTTTTCTACAGACACTGATGTCTTCCTGTCTTCCTTCTCATATGAGTGGATATTCCCATTTATTTTTCTGCTACTCTCTTCCATTCTCATTTTCCATGTACCTATTCTATGATGAAGCTTTTGTTTTGGTATCCTCTCTCTTTTGGTCAATCCCCCAGCTTTTAATTTCAATTATTTTTTCCATTCAGTTTCATTTGTCTATAGTAAATTAATTTTCTCCTTTCTCTTTTTTTTCTGATTTATGAATAGAAATCTTGTTATGTTATTTCATTGTAATCTCATCTGAGCTTTAGAGAATGACAAGCTTATTTTTTGAATTAAATAGGGACAAGCTCGCTCCAA
This sequence comes from Melopsittacus undulatus, assembly GCF_012275295.1. NCBI lineage: Eukaryota > Metazoa > Chordata > Aves > Psittaciformes > Psittaculidae > Melopsittacus > Melopsittacus undulatus. The sequence goes on along the minus strand of NC_047528.1, from coordinate 58,836,023 downwards.
TAATAATATCTTACATTGACATCACCAGTATGTTCTAAAGTGGTCTTTAGTCTGTTATTTTTACTCCTTAAACAGACAAGCTTTGACACAAACAGGTGTTTGAAGTCAATTAGATTATATCATATAAAATCTGGAATGAGTTACACCCAGCACTTCTGTTTAAATTAGGAATTTAGATTAAATATCAACAAGCATTAATAATTCCTGCAACTTCCTCTATCTCACAGGAGCTGTTTTCTCAGTGTGTTAAAAGGACGCATATAATTCACACTCTATGAAAAATAAAATCTCATAATAGAAACTTTTTTCTTGAGCATTTCCATTCTTCCATCCTGTATGGCTCAGAGTTTTCTCTCTGATTTAAGAGTTTCTTGCCTGGGTGTGAAGGAAGGTCTGGATACCTTGTATTTAAAGCTGCTGGAACCAATCAATGATGTCAGGCCAAATACAGAACTGATTTGCTCCCATAAGCAATTTAAGCAATGTTTTGATGAAGTTGGCATAAGCATAAATCAGGACAGAACATGGCGCTATGTTTCTGCAATGCTCTGAAGATAAAAACCTCCTGACAATACTAATTTATTACTGATAACTAAATAACCAAAGAAAGGCAGTTTGTGGTTATATTTACCTCCTGCTTGTCATTGCAAATGGAAAAAAGCAAGACAGCAGTTTTTCAAATAGTATTTCCAGAGCTGAAGCCAGACCAGGAGGTACTAAAGCAATTACTTCAACAGCTTGCTTTTATAAAGGGTATCACCAGCAACAGGTTTCATTTCTAGGTAACTTCCCAGGCTTCCAAGAAACATGGCAGCACCTACAGTCTGGAAAGATGTCAAAACAGTAATATGCAATTCATAGCAATTCAAGAAACAAAGTGCCAGAAAATATACTTCTTCAGCGAATACAATTTGCATCAAATTTTGCCATAACAGAATGACATGGAAGATAATTACATTATAGCAGGAGAAAGAAGCTTTCATTTCAGCTGCAAACAGTAGACACCATTTGTCAGAGGCAATTCTGAAGTATTTTTGCTCTTGAATTTAGAGCAGGATTATGTCTATATAATTAGAAGGGAGAATATTTCTTTGAGGTGGCTGAAGGTCAAATCCCATCATGCTTATTTATACCTTGGCTATGAATAGTTCCACTGATCTCAATAAGACTTCTGGAGGAGTACCCAAGGTGAGTAATGATGAAAAACTTGATTAATGAAAAAAGAAAGGGCAAAGGCAAAACAGAACAGTTTCATAAGATCAATCAATAACAAATTTTTAAATACTGAAGTTGAAAACGCATTTGAAAGAATAACACAGAAATGAACTCCCAGAACACTGTGATGTAAAAAGATGCACTGGGGAGTGGTACGCTTTTTTGATCACAAATATATGATTAAAGACACAGAAAAATAAGAAATACTGAATGTAAACTCTTCACAGGATGTTACAGTATGGCAATGTTTTTAATGCAGTGGTGTTGCTGTTACGCTCTGTTTGAAACACTTTTAGTAAACCTTAGGGTTGTTTTACTAGGCTTTCAGTCTATAGTGAAAGACATAGTGTGTAATACAGTGAATGTCCAATAGACTATTAACTTAAATATGAAATATTCTGTGTTTTTTGTCTCTTTATACAAAGAAGCTCGGAAGTCTTCTTTCATATTCTAGGAGGGAAAGATTTTCTCTTAGAGAAGGAAATGTTACTAACAAAATCATCATAGCATCTTTTTTTCTAGTTCTAAACCAGGACTAGAAAAGGATTCGAAAATTTTATACAGCAAGTTTCTAATCTGAAGACTACAAACAAAAAATTCCAGTACGACTCTCCAAATGCATGCTGGTATCAATTATATTTGTATATTCTAAATTCTTCTTTGATCATCCATTCTTAATCTCCAGGTCCCATCTTCATATATCTAAGTAAATCGTGACTGCCTTTATACTCCTAATTACATTAGAGTTTCCTTTCTAAGTAAGTTATCTGTTATCCACCAATAGCTGACGAAATCCTCATGCAGGGGCCAGACACAGCCAAATGCAACAAGAGCCCATGGAGGGGTTCCATGTTTTTAGGAGAAATCATTGTGACAGATTTCACTTCACAGTGACCAGTTTATGCTTTGAAAGTCTCAGTATTATCTTTCTATAAGGGATAAAAAGAGGGCAGCTGTTTTTATTGCCAAATTCAGTCAAATTCTTTTGACCTTTGACAAACACCTGGAGGAGAAGTCCCACTTCTCTCTGCATACTGCCAGAGTGGATAGGGAGGAGTTCAAAGAAGAAAGAAAAAAGGGGATTGCAATGGCTCATTCAGCCAAGAGGTGAAATAAAGGTGTAGTAACACAGCTAGAGGTAGGACAAAGTGTAACTCCTGAGTGGATGTGATTTTGCCCTGAGGCAAAGTTGTCTGTGACAGTCTTCAATAGCCTTTTCTTCCTGACCTGGAACAATGCTGACAAGCTTGGCACCATGAGAATTTCTTCATAGGGAACAGCTATGGATTACAGCCTAGAGAAATGACTTAAAATTAGGGTATAAAATGCAGAATTTATATGCCTGAATGTCCATAGCTATGAGGTGGTCTCAGCTGAAAACATCTATTCTGTACATATTGCTTTTTTCTTAATGTTTCTCATGATGACAGTATTGAGCTTACAAATAAAAATCAAGTTCTTTTAACTGTCACAAACCTGCATTGTGAAAATAACTTCACATTTAAAGGACATCACTTGCATTCATTTAGGCTCACATGTCACTTTCACAGTGCCAACTGGTTCTGCCACACCTGCATAGATTTCCCATCATGGGCTGCCACAGTCCATAGGTTCTCCTAGATATATGGGTCTGTTTATCATGTGCAATAGTCTTGATGAGTTTATAAGCGCTAAACAAATTCTCTCTTACTACCAGTTAACCAGTTAACTTACTTGATCCCTTTCATAATCCTCAAAAGAGTGAAAACTTATTACATCTTTTTATAGACTGCAATTCTGTAACTTCTTATAGGCATAAAGACATCTGTACACATGCATGCACAGTCCTCCAGGAGCATGGTAGACTGGTAGGATAGCCTTAGGTTCTCATGTGTTGATGAAGTCTGATTGGACCTTAAAATGTTACGGTTAGTTAGAAAAACAAATCTATGCAGAACTTATATTTTGTACACTTTCCAGAACTTCTTTCATTTTGATCACGTTGAATCACATTTGCTTACTTTCTGATTGAGTCCTCAATCCTATATTTCCATGTCATTTGGTGAGTATGCCCATACTGAAATTCACCCCCCTGAAATTTAAGAAAAGACTTTTTTCTTTCATATAGCAGAAAGTCTAGAAAAAACTAGAGCACTGATACCTTCATATGGTAAAACATATCAATCTACTTAGGTAAGTACAAAACACTGGAGGACTCGGATGATTTGATGAATGGGATGTACTAGAAAGGAGTAGAATTGAGATTGTTGGTGGTGTGGACATGACAGGACTGCTGCCTCCACATTGTACCAGCTTCCAGCTGTTCACAGACTCGGATTCCTTGTTGAAGGAAGCTCTTTGAAGACCTTGACTCACAGTTGAGCAATTAATTCTAAAATAGCTTCTTAAAGAAGACCTGATGGAGAGTTTCTCCTGAGCCCCTGTTTTCATCTGCATTGCTAGCATCTGTCCATCAGGGAAGAGTTTCCTTCAGCTAGGTGTCTGTATATACAGTTCAGGTTGCTTTATAGTTTGTAAGATCTTTTCTGTTGCCTGTAACACACACAAATTCTATTCATCCAAGTCAGGCTTTTTTGTGGTAAGGATGTTTCAAGCCATTTGATTTACCTGTCTTGTTTTCAGTGCACTGTGATTTGGGCACCTAACAGCCAGAAGTAATACAGCATTATGCTTGTTCAATCCTGGTGAAAGAAACAAGTCCTACAGCTGAGGTGCTCCAAGAGCTGCGAGGTTTGAAGAGGGAAAGCAGAGCAGGGACATAAAATCAATAACAGAATCATAGAAACATGGAATAATGGAATAGTTTGGGTTGGAAGGGACCTTCAAAGGTCATCTAGGACAACCTCCCTGCAATGAGCACGGACATCTTCAACTAGACCAGCTTGCTCAGAGCCACATCCAGCCTGGTCTTGAATGTCTCCAGGGGTGGCACATCCATGACCTCTGTGAGCAACCTGTGCCAGTATTTTACCAACTCTATTATAAAACATTTCTTCCTCACATCCAGCCTGAGCTTAAAACCATTACCCCTCATCCTGTCGCAACAGGCCCTGCTAAAAAGTCTCTCCCCATCTTTCTTATTGGCCCCTTTTAAGTATTGAAAGATGCAAAAAGGTCTCCTTAGACTGTTCTCTTCTTCATGCTGAACAACACCAACTCTCACAGCCTTTTCTCACAGGAGAGGTGCTCTATCCCTCTAAACATTTCTGTGTCCCTTTCCTGGACCCTCTCCAACAGGTCCATATTTTTCCTTGATCAGGGCATCTAGGTTGTGGACTAATCTGTAGGGTGAAGAGGAAGAACCTAGTTTAGGATTAATACGTAGACACAGCAGTGGCAACGTGATGAATAGCTCTTTCAGGCTTTGTAGCCTGAGAGTTCACTGTAGTTAGGGCTGTCTGAAAGACGATGAGTGTAAATATCTCTGTTTAATGAGCATGCATGCTCATTTGCTCATTTAGAAGAAAGAAGTCATAAAGGAAGGCAATAAGCAGAAACAAAACCATAAATTGCTGTGCCTCACAAACTGCTACCTCTTCATAGCTTTTGCAGTGACCTCATGCCTTGCAAAGAGGTGCAACAAATAAACCACTGGAGTGCCAGCACATTTTGAGGATGAGGAATAAGCTTCCCTTATTTCCCATCTCTTTTGTTTGTAGTGTCTCGGCTAGGATTCACTAGATTACTAGATAACAACAGGCCTCTTATGGATTTGTCTGTGTTTAAAAAGCAGAATGTTTTGTTCAGCAGTTTGTACCTCCTTTATCATTGAGGTCCCACTGAGGACCCCTGTGGTATCTTTAGAGTGCTCATCGGGTCATGGTAGTTCAATATCCCAGAAGACAGGAAGATAGATGCTGCCAGAGGAGGAAAAAGAGAGACAGAATGAGGTGCTCAACACCAAGGCCACAGCAAACCTGTGGTATGTTGGGGGCAGCAGTTAAAAGCTGGCATGACATATAGATATATACCTTCAGCCACTTGCTCAACTTGTCTCCAAAAGAAGATCACCTCAGCAAAAATCAACCCTGTTCTGTGACAAACATTTCACCCCATGTGAACTTACAAAATACTGTTAGCCTGGAGACCAAATGCAGCCCATGGGCAGGACAAAGTATATAAATACCTAGGGAAGGCTGGTATGGAAACAAATAAACAGGCTCTAATTTTCTCCTGCAAAATTAGGCAGCTTTCATACTGTATGAAATTAGAAAGATTGAGTTATCCTGACAGCAGTAGTTATTATTGGCTCATGGTTTTGGCTGGCATCCAAGGTTGATGTTCCTGTTCTTGAGGGGGCTTTACTCTAGCACAGAAATTGGTGAGGAAGTTTAATGTGTTGTCCACCTCTGTAAGCTAGCCTGAGCATCTGAATTACAGGACATCTGGAGACCCATGGTGAACATGTCACCACACTGTCAGAAAGGCTAATGAACAACCTCACTGTAATTAAATGATGTCCTCAGATGCTCTAAAATGAAAAACAAATGCTCCCCAATGTGTATAGCCTGCATACCTGTGCTACACAGACAGTAAAGTATTCTGTGTTCCTTCCATATTGAGCAATTTCTGACATGCTTCATGCCTATACTTACTGTGGTGGAGACCTCCTGCTATAGACAACTCAGTGATTTGGGGAAATTATCTTGCAACAGGCCTATGCATATGAGGGCTAGAATGCAAATTACAGGCTCTTAATGTTTTCCCAAATATTTTCACATACACTCTGTTATTATCTATATTGCATTACAGGCTAGCTATCATGAGCCATTCAATTTAAACAGGAGGCAACTTAAATTGCACACTGTACATTGGAGCGCATTTGTACAAAGAAACATCAGCAGCAATAACCAGACACACTGTGCTATGCCTAGGGAATGTGCTCTCCTGAGGTCAGTGGAAGTTCAGACTGCTGAGGACTTGAGTCTTTAAGGGCTTACCTCAGGAGCACTTCTATATACCTGGAACCTGTCCACATCACCAGTTTCCTAAATTCTCCCAAGGATCTGAAACAACACATAGTACCATCCAATCACAGGTAGTCAAGGAGGCCAACAGCTGCCCACATAGCCAAGAAGGTCAACAGCATCCCAGCCTCTACCAGAAATAGTGTGGCCAGCAGGACTGTGGGGAAGTGACTGTCCCCCTGTACTGGGCACTGGTGAGGCTGCACGTAGAATCCTGTGTTCATTTCTGGGCCTCTCACTACTAAGAGAGACATTGAGGTGCTGGAGCAGGTCCAGAGAAGGGTGACAAAACTGGTGAAGGGTCTGGAGCACAAGTCCAATGAGGAACGACCTAGGGAACTGGGGTTGTTTAGTCTGGAGAGGAGAAGGCTCAGGGAGGACCTTATCGCTCTCTACAGCTACTTGAAAGGAGGATGGAGCAAGCAGGTGGCTGGTCTCTTCTCCCAGGTAACAAGCTATAGGACAAGAGGTAATGGCCTCAAGCTGCACCAGGGGAGGTTTAGACTGGATGTAAGGAAAAATGTCTTCAACCAAAAGGGTGCTCCGTCATTGGAATAGGCTGCCTCTGGCAGTGGTGGAATCGTCATCCCTGGAAGTGTTAAAAAACTGCATAGATGAGACCCTCAGTGACATGGTTTAGTGGTGGCCTCCACTGTCCTCGGGTCCTGCACATCAGTTATTAACAAAACCTAAAATCCCAGTTGCATTTTCACCCTGTTATTGAAACTGTTTTCTGGTCTATCTTCTCTGCATCGCTGTTAGAAACTATTGATATCTGTTTTGAATGCCAGAAAGAGCTACATTTCACTAGCACACAAAAATAACTCAAATACAGCAGAATCTTGGTAAAATACAGAAATATTGTTGTAAGTGCTTTAACTGCTATGATTTGGTAGCACTGTAAATCAATAATCATACTGAAGCTTTTGGGTATTTTACTAATATGTGAACAGCAAATCAGTGCATAAGGTGAGAGTACATGCATGGAGTATCCCTTTACTGGTCTAGATCTTCATGGTCAAAACTTCTTGATACAAGATTACTCTTCTCTTTCTGAAATGATGCCTGCCACTTCAAAAGGGTGTAATTTATGTTGCACGTGGGAATTATGTTGCACAGTATTCATGCAAAGAGAATGTCTCTTCATATCTTCATACCAGCCACCCAGAAGAAATCTACTTGCTTTGCATTACTTCTGAGAAGTACTTTGATTGAATGAGTTTCTTTTTCCCAGGTCTGGTATTCAGATGGGAATCTAGGTAGGAAATGGAAATCTGAGGTGCCTGCACACGCTACAGCAAAATAAAGCCATACAATAATGAAAGTAAAACACCTTCCCTCATAGAGTACTTCACACTGCCCTGAATCCCATCCCACATATTGCTATTTTAGATTCTCTTGCAAGATTTTTTTTTTCCCTCCAAATAACTTAACATCCCCTCTCTTTGGGCATCTTTTGGGCAATGTTTGGTGGGTATCTGATTCTGAGCTGAAATGATGTATCCCCAGGTACAGCTGCAAAACCACAAATCTGGGAAGTAAAAGCAGAATAAGCAAAATTAACTGGGCATGGCTTGAAAGAAGAAAATACTGCTACACAGCTATTCCTTTTGAACAGGTAAGCAAAAATCAAAGCATCCCATAAATGCAAAGCCTAGATTGGCTAAAGGAATCCCAACACTTTCAACATGAGGCATGTGAGAGTGAGGATGTGTGTTCATTTATTATGACAAGTGCTGTTCATTTGTTATGAAGAGTGCTGCAATCTGAATGTGTTCATGTGAGGAGGGAGAGGAAACAACCTGTCAGCTCTCTTCAAAATCCTGTAAGAGTTGTTTCCCCTCCAGTCTACAGATTATCCCTTTTCATATTTCCCAGGGTCTACACATTATCCCTTTCTTTGCCCAAAATTCATAACATGTTTATGTCCTATTAAAACGTTTTCCCAGATATGCTTGGTGCAAAGAGGATTGATGCAGAAACGATAGGTTAGATCTCTAGGTATTTAAAATTATTTCAGTTCCGTCACCTGAAGTGGAATTAAGCTGAATTACAGCAGCTGAGCAATTGACTGCGAAGGTGGGTAGACCTGCCACTTGGAAAATAATCCCTGTTTTTTGCACACAACCCGGCCTCTTTCTCACCAGGGTTTGGCTATCACAGCTTCGCGGGAGATCGTGACTCCGGAGCAACTTTTTGCCTCTCCATCTGCTACTGCGGGGGAGCCGGGAGAAGCGGGCTTTCTGCTTGGGGACCGGGAGAGCCGGGTGACTGTTACTCCGTTCGGAGGAGCTCTGGCAGCCTGGGACGCAGCAGCAGCAGCATCCGAAGGCCCGGCGTGGCCGAGCTCGGGCCCGAGGAGCAGCCGCGCTGCCGCGGGGGGGGAACGGGGCGGCCGGTACACGGCACACACCACTCGGCTGCTCCGGGGCAGGGCTGAAGCGGCGGCCCGGCCCGGGGCGGGGGTTAGCGGGGCTCCTGCCCGTCCCCTCCCTCTGGCGCCGGCGGAGGGCAGGGGTAGGAGGAGCCGGAGCTGGGGCCGGATCGCGGCGGCTCTAGCGGAGCCCCCGAAGTTTGCGCTGCCGGCGGAGGGCGGCCCTCGGCCCGCCGCTTCCGGGGCTCCACTGTGCCGGGCGGAGCGGGGCGTCAGGCGGCCAGGGAAGGGGTGGGAGTCGGCGGGCCGAGCCGAGCCGAGCCGAGATGAAGAAGCCGGACGGGAAGGTGGTGCTGCTGGGGGACATGAACGTGGGCAAGACCTCCCTGCTGCACCGCTACATGGAAAAACGCTTCCAGGAGACGGTCAGCACTGTCGGCGGCGCCTTCTACCTCAAGCAGTGGGGGCCCTACAACATCTCCATCTGGGACACGGCCGGTGAGACCCTCGACGCGGCGCGGCCCCTCTCGAGGGCTCGGTGCGGGGCAGCCCGAAGGCGCCCCCCCGCTCCTCCCGGGGCTCCGGCCCCACGGGCTCTCGGTGTTTCCCGGAGGAAAGGGCCACATAGAAACTTGCGGGGCGCTTGCTGGGCTGCCCCTCTCCTGTGGGTGCGGGAGAACGGCGCTTGCTCCGCCGCCGTCCCAGGCGGGGGCTGCCCGGCGACACCGTCCGTGTTTCAGTCATTCTGCGTGCGGTTTCCTTTTCCCTGATTTTGGTAGGAGCTGTCGAGTGGACACGATTGGGTGACCTCGCTCGGTACGATGGTTCGCCTCTCCGAGAACTGGAGCGGAGGAGATGGAGAAGCGAACCACGCTCCGCACTGGAGGAGGCGGGGTGCCGAGAAATGTCCCTTGGGTGTTCGGGGCTCAGTGCGGCGTTTCGGGGCTGCTGTAAAATAAATCGGCTAAACCAAATGGTTTGGTAGTAGGACAGACTCTGAAAAGAAACACATTTCTGACGAGCCAAAAGGGGCCTTACAGCTGCTAATCCATAGTATTTTTGGATCTGCTTTGCAAAACGTGGATGTACAGAGAAGAGCAGGATGCCTGTTGGCTTTCTTTAGCCTGAGTAGATGGCACTGACTGCAAATTCAGACAGGAGTTAGCGAGGTTACAACTTCTGCTCATCGCTTCTCGCTGCGTGCTTTTAAATGTCCAACTGCAATCAGCTGGTGCCGGGCTCAGAGTGACAAATGAGCACAGCTCGCCAACCCTTCAAACGTGGCTTGCCCTTTGACCGCAGCAAGAAGAGCTCGGCTCATAAGGATTTAATGCATAGCAGACGTGGGCTGCAAGTACTTTCTGTCTGGGAGAGCAGCAAGGGGTTGTTTGGCCAGCTGTGTTGTGGCAGGCAGCATCTCCGGGATGCAGGAGGGAGCGCGGGTTGTGGTTTGGAGCCCTGGAGTGAAGGGGGGTGGGAGAGCCTGGACTGGAGAAGTGGTCTGTGGTCTCAGTCATGTGAATATCTTGCTCTTGGTTATTAAGTCAGGAAGTATCATGTAGAGGGCCAGACTATACTGAAAAATGAGGTCTCTGAACATTCCTGCCTCTTAAGTTGCTTGTGGGAGAAATATCTTGTTTTCCTGTTCAGCTGAATTTTGTTGAAATTTTTTAGTGGCAACCTAAAGAATGTGGGTCATATATTCTTGTGAAACTTGGGGAGCTACAGTGTCATGCAATATTCCAGTTTCCTCTTGGTGACATCTGGGAGGGAACTTCATTTGCTGCGTCACTTCATGTCACAATCTAGTCCAAAACGGCTTCTCCTGCGTCAGGAATTGAGAAGGAGGAAGGGGGGAAAGAAACTGCCTGAAAATTATGCAGAAACTCTTTTTTTTGGGGGGGGGGGAGGAGATGCTTAAGAACTTTGGCTTCTTGAGTTCCTTAATCTGTTACTGTGATGAAAGCTCTCTACCAGCAGCCCTGGTTTAGATACACTTTCTACGTGCTTTGTGGTATTTTTGAGAAAAATCTACTTCAGTTTTAGAATTGGCATGTCCTATTGTGGGGGGCTCCTGTGGGCAACTGCTGCTTGTTTCTAGTAAGCCAGGCCCATGTGAGTGATTAGCGGGAGGCTTTATTTCAACAGAATTATCTTGGTGAGTTTGTTCTTGGTAATTTCTTTAATGCCCTTATGCTTTTTTTCCTTTTTTTTTGGTAGGGTTTTTTATCATATGTGATAAAATAAGTCTCTTCAAGGCCTCTTCTGATTTTAGAGCCTTTCTTTCAGTCGTTTATTCTTATTGTAATATTATATTCAGTGTTAGTTGAGGAAATACCTGAAACACCCAAGTGATACCTGTTTCAGGGCAACACAAAGGTTTCAGGGCTCATGGCCTTCTCAGCAGCCAAAGTTCCTCCTGCACTCTGGAGCATGGCCCTGTGATGATTCTGCTGCTTGTTCAGTACTGCAGCAGAAGCCTCTGCTGCTTCCTAAGCCTCCGCAGGACTTCTGTGGCAGGATTGCTGAAGCCAGTTGAAAAGTGTTGTATTGTACTGAGGGTGGAGTAACACAGCTTCCCCAACCTTCTCTGAAAGAGGCATACCTGCTTTCTCCTGTCCTGGTGGAGGAGGAAGGAACCTTGTGGACACTGCAACTCTAACGTTGAGTCAAGAAGGGCATTCAAAAGCCTGCATTATTTATTGTATTTTTTATTTAATTTGTGCAGACCTCACACTTTTGCTGGCCACAACGTGCCTGCAGTCCTTGGTTTGTGGCTCTTATCTCTCTGTGGTGTCACTGTTTTATCTCTGCCAGGTGGCTACCAAGTAAGCTTGGGTTTTCTTATAGTAAGAAGGAGTTTAAAATTTAGCTCTTCTGTCTGTTTATTAACCTGACATTGCTTACTACTGAATTGTTGTGAAGCAGTTACAAGGTGATCAAAGACAGATCCATTGTTTTCTCTAACTCTGTGTGCCTGAGCTTATAGTGGAATCCAGAAAGAAAAGATTATCCAGGAGGTAAGAAATTCTCTACTATGACAAAAGTATGGTTCAATGTTTGCACCCATCTTACCTACCTAAATACTGAGTGCCAACACAAGATGTCTGTCTTAATACTCCAGTAGTAGTTCACACAATGTAAAAAGCAGAAATACAGAAGATTTGGCCTAGAAAATGAGGGGATGCCTGGTCATGACTACTGTACTAGTTCAGTACTCTGGTAAAATACACAAACATGCAAGAGTAATTAGAATGCATGTTCTTTTAAAATTTTCTTTGCTCATGATTATCAGCATTATTTTGGGGACTGTTATCTCCTTAGGAGTCCCATGTATTTTTCTCTCAGTTCGGTTAAGATGGTTATTTGTTATTCTGGTCTGGGTTAGGAAGTTGTCTGAAACAGTGTAAACTTCAATACAGTAATGTAAACTACATTACTATTCCTGTAATAGAGTTTTGTTTTTACAAGATTAGACTGTAGTGATTGATCAGTATATCTGCAGTAATGGTGATGGACCAAAAGTTAAGTATGCATAGGTATATTAGTGCTGCTCAGTTTAATTGCCCATCTTCTGGATTATTTAAAGAATGCGTCATTTTTACCCATCACTCTGTTGATCTTGCGTTACTTCTCACTCTGTTATTCAGAAAAATCTCACATTTTTTTCCAGGAAGAATTAATTTTGCTTACCAGAGTGCTTAAAACTCATGGTTCTGTGTTATCACTCAATAAATCACAGAAGAGCACACTGGACCTGTTTTACCAAGTTAGGTTTGAAGTGCAAATCAGTTAGTCTAGGGAGGACTCTTGGCTCTACGTTAACTCCCCTCCTTATCTTGGGAAAATCAAATGCCTACTCTAGTGTAGGTTTTTCATATTCTTAGTCATAAATGTAAAATGGGTGTGCAGAAGTTGTCAGACTTGATTGTTTTTTCTGTAAATGCACACAGCAAATAATTTGGCATTTCCAGTTTTCCATTCTGGTTATGAGAGAAGTTATTTTGAAATTGTATTCAAGTCAAGGAAACAAGCCACAGATGGAAGAACACTTGGAGCATGTATCATATGCTTGCCATGTATTTATGCTCTTTGTTTTTTCCCTAGTCATCTGCTTTTGACTGTTTCTCCATTGGTAGAGGCTTGGATAGTTGGTCTACTGTTGTATTCTTGGTGCAGAGGATTTTTTAATCTGATGCTACAAATTATATTTGCTTCTTTCCTGTTTGGTCAGTTAATTCAAATGAATAATAATAAAAAAGTAAGTCCATAAACTATAGAAGAAGACAGGAACTGTAAACTTTTAGCATATCTTAAAGTCTGCTAGATAAAGACCTAGAAGCATCTGAGCTATGCTTTGAGACCCTCATGTTTGGAGCAGTATTTTTCTGAACCAAGGAAAGTAAGCAACAGTGTCAGCTAGAAGAATTTTCTCACATGGAAGTATTGGAGGCTGCGATGTCAAAGCTGTTTATATGTATATGTATGTGTGTATATATAACTTCTAGGCAGTGCTGACAGCAACTGTGGAGTAAACCAAGACTTCCTACTGGGTGTTGATGACATGTGGCTCTGAGCTAGCACACAGCCTTTTATCTCAGGCAGCACAAACACATCCTGAAGTTCTGAGGGTCTCAGGCCTGCTCCATCATTAAACCTGGAATACTAATGCATGGTGGCTGCAGCTAACAATGTTGTGGGAGTCTTGGGTGTTCAGGTATATTTTCTGATGCCTTGGTATTTCAAAGGGAAAAGCTTGTTTGTTTGTTAGATTCAGTTTCTTTAAGTTGACATTTGCTTCTCTGGCAGATAAGTGGTGCCTCCAGCAGCAAGTTTTCTTAATTATTAGTGGTCCCCTGTGCTGCTGGCTTAGTATTAGAGGAGGCAACTGGTAAGTTGATGACAAATGTTCAACAAAGTTCACTTCATGATCCCGTAATTACATTTTAAGAAAGGGGTTGGGTTTTGAACTGGCCAACAGATAGTCATGCAGCATTATAATGGGGAAATATAAAGGTTAGCAGGGAAAACAAACTTCCCTTAAGCTAGCTATCTGCATGCAAGAACTGACTTGACTATTTTCTTCTGTGAACATTCAGCTATTGGTCTGTATTTTTCTACCCTCCACCCTTCATTTTGCACCTGGAGGTTTTTTTTAGTGACTTTTTTACATGTGGAGCTAGTAGGGACAAAGGAGATAAATATAGCCTGGAAAAGGCTACATGAAAGGCTTTTCTGTGACTTGGGTCAGCTGCAGCCTATCTGTGTAACAAGTGCTTACGTCTCTTGTGACTAGTTTGCTGATGTCTGATGGATCAGTACTGGTGAGCGTGTGAGTTGCTCACAGTTTCTGATCTTTGATTGTCAGTGTTGTGTTGGCAGCTGCCTGTGCTGAGCTTTCTCAGGCTGGGTCTGAGTGTTTGGCTGGTAAGAGGTGTTAGGTTCCTTCCTCGCTCAGCTAGGCTTTGAGGCTTTTTGGATTTCTTAAGAATGAGGTCAGCCCGGGTGGGCTGGTCTGTCAGCTGCCCTGGAGGCCAATGCTCCCCTGTGTGGTGAACATTATGCAGATTTGCTGTAGGTAGGGAGGAAGTATGGTCCTTCATTGTATTGAAACAAAACAGAGAAAGAGTAGGATTAAATGGTGTATTTTCCTCACAAGTGAAGACTGATATTAGCTACTCTGATATTCTGCTGATTTTGACTTTTGGAAGTAGAGGGTTACAACAGGGGAAAAGAAGCTACAGATGGGATGATGAGGTGGGTTAGTCAAAGCCAAAGAGGACTCTGAGGCGTGTGCTTCTGAACCTGATGGAATAGGAACAGAGCAGCAGTTGGGATGTGTGATGAAGTATCTTTAGTTGAGGAAGTTGCTTGTTGGAAGGGTTTAGAGGTTGTCATCTCAAAAAGGGGATCATCTATGAGGAAGGCTTCTGAGTGTGTACTTGTGCTCAAGAGGTGGGGGCTTATCAATATATGAGGTGGAAATTACAGGACATAAAGTGCCTTAAGTTTGTTGCTGGTGAGTCACGGGTTGGGGGCTAGTTGTCACCAAAAGACTTTTTGAGTTTTCGCAGTTTGCATTTGGGAAGATCAACCTGCAGAATATGATGTTTGCCTCTGTATTAGTTGTTCATAGTTGTTGCGTGTAAACCGACCACAGCTGAAGACCAATGCACCATACACAAGTAGTTAAACTTTCCTGGGATTACTGTGTACAGTTATAGTCCCCATACCTTGAAAAGGAAATCATAAGAGCAGAGGTTCAAAGGGACAATATAGCTAGCTGCCAGGAAAAATCTCTTGTGTACCTGGGGAAAAGCCCTGAAGAGAGTTCACTGTCAGCAAGCTCTGTACCTAAAGCCTATGAAGCAGCTTCAGAGGCAGGAATAAAGGTTTAGCTTTAAAGTATCCCTGGAAGCATGGTTTTGTTGTGTGAAACACTGCACTGGATTGCTTTTTTTTTTTTTTTCTGCAATGCATCTTTCCTGAAAAGAGGGGAGTAACTTAAGAAATGATTAAAAATATGGACAGATAATGGATTGTGTGGAGGAAGCTTGATTTTCTCTGTCACACAACTTAAAAATATAATGATACAGAAGCAGAGTCAAAGGTAGTAAATTTGCTGCTGCTGGAAGTGCTTTGTGTACGTTAATGAAGTAAAAGTATGGAAATACCTTGTCAGAAGAAATTGTCAAAAATATACATCAAAAAGAAATGGAAAAAGTAACACACTTTGTTTATTCAGCCATGGCTAACTTACTTTATTGCAGGAGGAATTTTGTTTCCAATATGTAGCTTTAGAACAAACTCTTGGGAAGGAAAGATAATGGGGAGGGTGAGCCACTTTATTATACTCGGTGCAGCCCTAGATCAATGTCATGTATGAACCTCTGGAGTAACTTACATATTCCATCCTCCAGGTTAAATCCCCACTGTGCATGTGGTATTTAATAATAGTGTGCAAAGTGACTGAGCTGTTCTAACCTAAGTGTGAAACTACTTGACCATTTGGTGAGACTCTCTCTGAATATTATCAGTGACCTGAGAGGTCTATGCCTGGCTAAGGCTCTCCAGTGTTGTGCCATGGCATTGCAGCTTGATAAACATTAGCAGCTATGGAGTCCTCAGTAGCACCTTGGCTTCTGTAACAAAAGAGGTCATCTTTGCTTTCTAATTTTAACGTGGAGGGAGGCTTGGGTTTTAAAGTCTTGTTGTAAAAGGGGGATGAGGGGTTAATATTGACCCTTTTCAACTACCTAGTCTCTCGTGTGCTTGTTTTTCTGTGAAAATTTTGCTTCTCGGCTTTGGCTGATAGAAATGAGTTTTTACAAGTCCTTGAATTGATTGAGTACATCTATCCTAAAGCCATGTTTTAAAGCCCAGATCCTAGGCTGAAGCGATACTGAGAATCTTCATAATGAAGAGTTTGTGCCTTTGGCATTGTATTCTCTCTTCCCTGCTTACTGAAGGTATCTCTTTCAAAATCGACTTGACAGCTGAAAGGTTAGTTTAAGTGTTGACTGCCTGCTTTGTGGCAATACTGAAAATATATGAGGGAGGGAGGCATGAACAGGAAAAATGGTTAGTCAAGCAATGTAAATGCAATGGCAAAGCTGCTGACAAAAACTGCAGACATATGGAAATTACTCTTGGTGGTGACTCAGGAGCAGTAGGAGAAACTGTAGAAGATTTCAGAAGGGTGTCCAAGAGCTGGATTATTCACTTCAGTAAAAGTCTCCCGGTTGGGTATGTACGAAGGCATAAATAGGTGTTCTGTGCAAGAAAACAAGTTATTAATGCCCCATTGCACTCTTCAGTTTGACTTTAGTATTTGTGAAATGTAAACCTGAGCTGTCTAAGAAATGACCACTCTTTCAACAGCGTGCGGGGGAAACGCGTAGACAGGATGTGATGATTTTTCTTCCCTGTAGTTCTCTCTCTAGCTGAGTGAATAGTGCTGTGCAGAACAGTTAAAAGCTTCATTAGCTGTAACATGGGGGTGAATGTGTACAAAGTAACTCATGTTGACATAATTCTGGCTATTTCTGGGTACCAGGCACATTCCCTAATGGAAAACAAATATCTACTTAAAATTAGTATTGTGTGCTTAGGTGGCTGAACCCAGGCGGTCTGGTTAAGATGCTTTTTTCTATAGACTGTGCAATCAACCTTCACTCCTTCCTTGGAAGGAGAGTCACAGTGGGTGCTTAAAAGCACAGGGCAGGTAACTAGCTCTTAGCTATATGGTTTTATATTTGCTTCTTTGAGCACTTATGTATGGTGGGTAGTTTTCTTGTTTCATTTCACATGCATGCACATCAAAGCCAGGGAGACTCATAGCCAGCTTCACAGTGCCTTGGCAGAGCTGCTCGTTATGATTGCATACCTTTACATATTCACATCTTAGATCAAGTTGTTTTCATTCCTACTGTTACTATCTTGTGTTGAAGCTATTAGCCATATAAGCTTCCAAGCAATTTCTCCTGTGGCAGTGTTTCGCTGTCTGAACTGAAGATACACTTAGTAATTCCTCATCTGAGTCACATTGTACTGTTGCAAAATATCCAAACAAGTAACCTTTCTTTGGGTTTCCACACTGAATCTGTCACAGATGTAGCTGGAGTCATTAAAAATTATGGAGCAGAAAGAATCTTTTCCTCTCCCAAGTCTGAACGATTTGCTTTCTTCCAGGTGAACACTGGTTAGAACATCTGGGATTTCACTGAAAGGCAAACTTGTGATAAATACCTTTTACTGCATCTGCCATATTAACTACAACTTCTTTTGTAGAACCTGAAGATAAGCCTAGAAAATGAGATTTTTAACTTGGTGATTAAACTTATGCAAGTGGTATTGCTGAGAGCAGAGGGTGGTCAAAGGAAACGAGGTATTTTTTTCTCTTAACTTGAATGAATTCTTAACCCAAGTAGTTTGCCATCCTTCACCACAGGAGATCCAGGATAACATCCTTTAGGACAACCAACTCAATAAGTATACAAGATTTTCTAATCCGACTATCCTACTTGGTTATGAAAAAAAAATACCAACAAAAAACAAATTTAGATGAGAACTTCTTAACGTCATTTTTAAAGGGAGATAGATCATCAGATGTGTTTGTGAATCTTCTAGTGTATCTTTCCATTGCTTAGGAAGCAGACTAGAATTGAAGTTGCCTTTGCATGGGCTGCCAAGGAGCCAGTTATGGAAGAGCTCTGCTGACAGCTTGAAGACCTGTGTAAGCTTGAATTTAATGTTTATAGTGTTTTGGGTCCAGAAGAGGGCATTAAATGGTCTGGAGACAAGTCTTACAAGGGGCAGCTGAGGGCATTGGGATCATTTAGTATGAGAAGAGAAGGCTCAGGGGCAACCTTATCACTCTCTGCAACTACCTGAAAGGAGGATATAGTGAGGTAGGGGTTGCTCTCTTCTCCCAAGTAGCAAGTGGTAGGACAAGAGGTAACGGCCTCAAGCTGTGCTAGGGAGGTTTAGATTGGATATTGGGAGCAATTTCTTCACAGAGAGGATGCTCAGGCATTGGAACAGGCTGCCCAGGGAAGTGGTAGAGTTACCATATGTGGAAGTGTTCAGAAACTGTGTCGATGAGGCCCTCAGTGACATGGTTTAGTAGTGGACTTGGCAGTGCTGGGGTAATGGTTGGACTGGAAGATCTTAAAGGTCTTTTCCAACCTATATGATTGTGTGATTCTATGATCCTATAAAGCAAAAAGAAGGAAATGTGTATTTGAGCTTTTGCCTCTTTACCAGTTCCACTGGAACAAGAACACATTGCAGTCTAGCTTGTAGCATGGTGGAAACTTCATGTAGAGGATTCCAGGAGGAGAGACATTTGAAAATCTTTATTCTCAAGCAAGCTAACGTTTCAATTAATGTTTTTATGCTTTGAGGCTGTTTTTGTTCCATGCTTTCACACATAGGATTATTTTTTTGTTTGTTTTACTTTTTCTGTTATGAAAATACCTCCTCATGTCCTCAACTACAGAGAATGTAACTTTTCGTCTTTTTTTTCTTCCCTCCTGCTCTACAGGTTAATGAGTTGATGAGTTGAAGATTGGAATAATTTTGTCTAATAATGATTAAGCATCCAGTGTAGATACTTCTGCCTGTTCCCTCAGTCTCTCCTGTCATTTTTTCTTTAATCTGTTACATGATTTAATATTCCTAGCCACTGTTTTTGTGCTTCAGCAAAATCCTACAAAATACAGAGAAAAGAGGATGTCCAGCCATTCAACTGCTCTTATATACCTAGTTTAAAAATAAGTCTTCAGTACTGCTGAAATAGCAGGATATTTTTGTTTTACATTCTGCAGCTGATGACTATTTAGGAATTTTTAGTCATGTATAATATTCAGCCATAGATATTTAAATACTTGAGATTTTATTTTTCTATTAGTTATATCATTATCTGTAAAATGAAGGATAGCTTATTTAGGCCTTCAGGAAAATGTTCTTCCTGTAAAAAATACATTAACTAGAATCCCCAAACAAACAGTAGAGGCATGGCAAGAGAAATGAACATGTGCTACACATGAAGAATGCGAAGCAAAAACTAGACAAACTGAAGTAGCCTTTAAAATAAAAGAAATGCTTTAATGCTGTTCATTGGCTGGGTAATAATGAGGAACAAACACTACTGTGTTTCTCTACAGAGAGTCAACCAACTTTGATTTCTGCTTAAACTCATGTTCCTAATCCATTCAATGACAAAAGTATAAAAACATACCTGTATGGTGTTGTATCCCAGTTACAATGACCTTCAGTTGAGCTTCTACTTCCCTTTCCCCAAGGGGTTTGGACTAACTGACTTCCCTTTCTGGTTATGCAGGTTACTTCAGCAATGGGACTGAAGCTTCATGCAGTGAAGTGCCTTACATTGTGAAAATCCTGAGAAGTTCAGTGTGTCCATTCTTTGTGACGGGGTCTGTGATCTGGACATACAAATCTGTTGTTATTCTTAATTGAGTTAAAAGTAAGGCACTCTGTTGCATTTTAGAGGGTTTTTTAATCTATTATTTACTTGTTTCCTCTTTCTGGCTGTCACTTCCTCACAAAAAAAAACCAAACAAGCAAGCTTTTGCTTCATTTGGAAGAGGGAGAAATGACCAGAATCTGTAGTGGTTTATAGGGCTTTTTCGTTTTTTGACTATGTAGTTGAGACAACATCTTCCAAGCTTCATAAAAAAAGCTCATCAAATTTTGTGCATTTTTGCAAAGGAAACATAGGTATTTTAAGCCAAACCCACTGGTATAATGTGAGTGACACCATCACCCCCCATCTTGATACTGGCTGTTGCTTATTTAGAAAGGAAATCTCTGATTTTTGAAACTGAAAATGTTTCAAACTGGTCAGCTCCTCCAGCCCCTGCCAGTATGGTTACTTCTTATTTTTATGAGGAACAAACACTCCTGTAAGATTGTCTTTAGGACATGAGGTTTTCCTCCCGCAGCAGATAGCTGTATGTGTCACATCCAGATTGTTTCACTTATTTCCTGTTCTAGCATTGTTGGCCCTTTCCATACTAATAATAATTAGCTTTATCTCTGAAAGGGATCATGGCCAATATATTTGGGTCCCTCTGTATGTATTATAGGGTTCCAGTGCCTGTACTGAACAAAGCTGTGCTGCTGCTGTGGGAGAAGAGAATGGTCTCTGGCTCCGGGGAAGGGTGGGAAGGTGCAATCCCAGGTATATGTGAATGGATTGTCCTCAAAGTCTTCCAGGGTGATTACCAAAGGCTAAAAAAGCTTTGCTTCTGATGTCCTGGTGCTGTGTTAAAAACATGCTGGAGATCCCTGAAAATATCTGCAGACTGAGCCTTTTTCGGTGTCTTAAAGCTCTCTGGCTGGTGACCTGAAGTGGAACGCTGTGTGAGGGGAGGGAACACTGGGCTCTGTTAGCCCATTGCCACTGCTTGTGCTTCCCAAGTATTGACAAAAGATGGAAGGAAGTGTCATAGAAGTGGGGCTGATGGAAAATACGTACTGCCATAGCTAACATTCTTGTAAGTGAAGCTCTCCTGTGTGTCTCTGAAAGAGAAAGCAAACTTACTGCGTTATGACTCTCCTTGGGTGTGCACAAAAGAGTTTATAGCTGCATGTTGTTGGTTTGGTTTCTTATACTTGGGAAGAAGGGATTTGAAGACAGTCAGGAGGCCAAAATACGTATGATGTGTTTGGGATTAAAGTGGTAATGTGGAAAAAGAATTACTCTAATAGATTAGACCATTTAATTTTATGTATGGTTGATTATAAACTTAATGCAAAGAGGATCTGCAATCAGTAAGTGAACTATTTTTCTTCTCTAAAATGTTGCAGTCCTTAATGAAGATGTTTATTAAGTTCATGGTATTTCCTAACTCAAAAAATGGTTGGTGTGTTGTATCAGTGGACTTGGTATGTACCTAGTTACTGTTCTGCAGAAAATCCCATGGGGAATTTTTGATTTTAAAGCAAACAAACAAAACCCAACCCCAAACCAACCCCCTGTAAAGAGATATCTGAGGCAAAACCAAAGTATCTAATGAGGAAGTTGAAAAACTTAAGTAGAACAGGAAGCGTTTCTTGTCTGTGAGGGAACAGGCAGATGCTGACTTGCAAACTCCTCACTGGGACCTGGCAGGAATGCCAGATGAACAGTAGCATGTTGGAGTGCTTATTGAGATACGTTTAGGAGGGCAATCTCAACTAAGCCCGGCAAGCTGCTCACTCACCATCCCCCAGTGGGATGGGAGAGAGAATCATAAAAGTGAGAAAACTCGTGGGTTGAGATAGAGACAGATTAATAGGTAAAGCAAAAGCCGTGCACACAAACAAAGTGAAACAAGAAATTCATTCACCACTTTCCATTGGCAGGCAGGGCTTCAGCCATCTCCAGGACAGCAGGGCTCACCCATAACAGTGACTTGGGAAGACAAACACCATCACCCCAAACATTCCTCATTCTTTCCCCACACACACACATATATATATATATATATATATATATATATATATGTAATATATGTATATGCTGAGCCTGATACCATATGTATCTGGGATACCCCTCTGGTCAGCTGGGGTCAGCTGTCCTGGCTGTGTCCCCTCCCAGCCTCTTGTGTACTCCCAGCCTAATTGCTGGTGCACTGAGAGGCAGAAAAGGCATTGACACTGTGCAAGCACTGCTCAGCAGTAACTCAAACATCTCTCTGTTACCAACATGGTTTCCAGCACAGATCTAAAACATAGCCTCATACTAGCAGCTATAATGAAAATTAACTTTATCCCAGCCAAAACCAGCACACCAGGTTAACTTGCCAGCTCCTTATTGAGCAATATAAAGCATCCACTGTGTGTGGAGTGACCTCCTGGCCCCGCAGTGCCAGCTGAACTATGTTAAAATACACCTGGTTGTGCATTCCTGACTGAGCTAAGGACCTGCTTCTCTGTTTGAAGAGCAAACTTTGGGAGGGAGTGTGGGCTTAAAGGATCTCTTTTCTGAGTGACCCTGAAGATAAGGACCTGGTAAGAGCCTCTGCTTAGCAATTGTATAGAGAAGTGGGCTCATCTGCAGTGCCTGTTCCCCTGTGGAAAGGAATTGTAAATTTAAGGAAAAAGTATCAGTTTTCAGGTACTGGAAAGAAAAAAAGCATCTGCTTTTAGTACTCATCCTGTGGAATATGAATTGCTTTTCTGTAGGAGGGACTTTTCTTTGAGGAGACGGATTGATGTTCCAGTGAGCGTTACAGCTGAAAGGCTTTTTGCACAGCCCAGAGCCAGGCGACTCACGTGGATGAGGCTGTTCTACAGCCCTGTCCTGTAACTGGCCTCTTTGCTACCCACTGCTGGGTGGTACTTGATCGTCAAGCTCTGCTGCTGCAGTTAAGTGCTCTGTGCTATTGCTTCCTGCAGAACTCTCCACAGTAAATCCAAAGGGGCCTGGGTTTTCTGTCATAAATTTAAGTCACAAGCACCCTGCGACATGTTCTTTTCATAGAGATGGTGTTGATGCTGGATTTCAGCTCACGTTCTGGTGGAGCACTGGCTTGTAGACAGGATGATAATGTCCCATAAATCTGGCATGTCCTCATTTCTTTTGCCAGACTTTGATGTTGAGGTAACACATCTTCCTACACAGCTATGAGGTTTCGGAGGGAAATTGGTCCTGTTTTTTAGTATGTGTTTCAGATGCACTCAAGAGATGCTTGCTGGTCTGGTGGGGCTATGCTCAATTCTGTTGATCTTCTATAAGGTTTTGCCCTTCCAGACAGCTGAGAATACATGAACTGCTTGATGCTTCTGGGGTTATTTCCTTCTCTTAAAAATAAACACAGTACATCAAGAGACCTAAATAAAATGGGTAGTTTGAAAAAAGCCTTATCTAGCTAAATGAGAAAGTTTGTTTGGGTTATAGAGGTGTCAGTGGGATCTTTAGCTACAAATAGGTGGGGTCTTGTTTTTCTCCCCTCCCCTCCCTCCTTCCCCCTTCCCCCTTCCCCCCCCCCCCCCCCCCCCCCCCCTTTTTTTTTCTTCCAGTAAGAAAAGTTAAGCTAAATTCATTCTGGGCAACAATATGTATTTTGCAAGGTTCATTGAGTTGGTAGTAGATGACAAACTGAGCCCTTGGTACTTCGTGGTGTCCCACAGCTCATGAGCTGTCCTGAAGAGCATACCAAGTGTAAAGAGGAATGAAAGTAGTGAAGAATTTCAGTAACCTCCTAGCTTTGGTGAGACAATCCTGGTTATAGAATAATATGGAAAGATTGGAGAAAAGAGCTACAGGTATGGTTAATAGTTTAGAGGAATTTGCTAGGGGCAAAGAGCCTGAATATGAAAAAATGTCGGTTTCTTTGGCCTAACAAGAAGGTGGTTAGGTTATACAGGAACACCTTTTAGGGAGGAGTGTTGAGTTTTTCTGGGTTTTGGGGAATGTGGTGGGTTTTTTGATGGTGATGTTGGTTTCATTTGGGTTTTTTTAAGAAGATACTACCTGGAGCTGAAAGTCTACCAAAATTCAGTCTGAAAGGTGATCTGTAACAAGCTAATATGTGGGATATTAACTTTTCTTTATTTGGCTGCTTTATAGAATATAACTTTCTCAGTCACAAGATGAAGGCTGAGTAGAATTCTATCAGCCTCATTACACAGGAGATCAAGTGTCGTTCTCATTCTAGTCTGATCTCTGGCCCTGCTCTGTGATTTAATTTTTTTTCTTTTGTTTTCTCTCTTCTTTTCTATGTTAAGTTGTTCTCTCCCTTTGCTTGTGTCTGAAGGGTCTGTCTTTGGGAATCAGTCATGGAAGTCTTCACTGCCAGTTATGGAATGAAAATGGACAAACTACTGTTCAGGGCTGGATTTAAAAGTTTCTGGGAAAACTTAAACTGGCTCATGGGTGAATAATACAGGATTTGACAAGGTGACTGAGGGACGTTTATTATAGTTCAAATGTGGGTGTGTGGGTAATCAGTTTTTTTTTGATACCTCTGTGGCTCAGCGTGCTCTGCAGGACATAACAGATCGATCAGCACCACTGTAAGTTGTTAAGCATCAGCCTTTAGTTTAGCTGCCTTTAGAAAATTAAGTTTTTACTTAAAAGCACATTTCTCCATGTACTATCACACTGTTAACTGTCAAAACCACAGCATTTTTTTACCCATGTTTCACTCATAGATTCTTTAAAGGTATACTGTGAGTAAAGGCTGTGTGTCCTTTGAGTCATTGCTTCGACACATCAGAAAAATTTTGTGACTAGACATTTATTGTGGAGCTTCTGTCAGCACATGCCTTGGAAAATAAACTTCTTGAAGGATATGAAGTAAAACTAACCCTGTAGCAAAAATACCCTCTATTTTCTGTTTTGCCATTTTTATTAGACAGGGTTTTCTGTGTGCCCTTTTGCTGAAGAAGAGCGTTATCACAACAAGCATATATGCCAACAAGCAATCTTCTTCAGATAAAGCTCAGATGATCCTGTAGATCATTAACCACATCTTAGAGTTCAGCATGTGATGTGCAGCACATCACGCTGACATCATTCTTGCATAACCTCTCAGTGTGCTATTTGTCCTAACAATAAAGGGCCTATTTAAGTGAGCTTCTTTGGAAGAATAGTTTCATGTGAATTGTGCCAAAGTATCACTTTTGGAATGTTAATTGAATTGTTGTTTTAACAGCGATTAAAGAGTTAGTTGAAACTGCTTGACCTATTGGTATTGTTCAAGTTTGACAAGGAAAAGTTATTCTCAGAAGTATAGGGGTGTGAAGGGGGTTGTTCTCCCAGCCAGCCAGGTCTTGAGCAGGTTGTACTATAATAAGACTGGGTGTACATAGCAAAGACAAAAAAAGGGAACACAGTCAAAATAGAAGTATGATTGTTTTTTTCTGACACAAACCATAAAAAGAGAAGCAAACTAATAATAATTGCTGCTGTCATTTATGTTAGCTGGCTGTTAAGATGACTTTCCTTTTACAAAGGCTGTAAACTAGGAATAAGCTTGAATCTGTAAAGGAATTTTGAGAGCATTACTATTAGAAAAACTGTTAATCCTTGTATGAGAAGGCTCATCTTTCTAGCCACTTCACCTACCTTTTGAATTTTAGGGCAAAATCTTGTACATACTTCATGTTTTCTGGTCCCTGCTGAAACATGTCCCACAAGTCTTATTTATGGAATATCAGGTATTTTTAGTTTAGTTATTATATTTAGAGGGGAGGGGAAAGAAGTAGGCTAAAAGAAATTTGGCTATAGTTATTTTTCACTGAATGTTTTACTATTCTTACTCATAGAGTGTAGTGTATTTTCGATTTCCAGTAAGTAAATACATGTCCTGAACCACGACAAAACCCCATTTTTCTTTATTTCATATGACTTCTAGTGATTCTTCTTGTTTGCAAAGATTCTGAACTGATTCCTTTCCCAGCCATACCTGTGGTGATTACAACTCAAAAAAATGAATTCATATGCTGCCTTTGTATTAGAACAAGCAAAAAGAGCAAAGCCTCATACAGGGTGTAGTGGTGTTTCTTTTCTCTCTAGTTTGTCTTTATGCTCTTTAAAAACTTTTCCATCTTTGTCCTGCTTTCCATATCTGTTTCCATGTCTGGGTTTTTTTTTTGTTTTGTTTTGTTTGTTTGTTGGTTTGTTTTTTTTTCTTGTGGAATGTAGTAGGGGATAGAAATAAACGATTTGTGTTTTTAGTGCCCTCAACTCAACCAAGGGAAGTAAGAATGAGTTTCTTAATGCAAGCTGGTAGTTGCTGGTGTAGACTAGCCTTCCAGGGAGCAGGCCTCTTCTCTTGGCAGAATGTTAATAGTTAATTTAGATGCCTGAAAGGATGTTGGCTTTGTTATGTAAAGGATTGAGAATAAAGGATGAGTTTCTTTTTTTTTTCCCTTGAATATTACATTGGAGACAGGATCTCCAGTAATAGGCCTTGGTGCTTGGTAATGCTAAACATGTCATCCAGTTTTTCCTGAATATTAGTGCAGCCTCTCCTTTTATTCCATGGAGAATACATTAATATCTGTTAAATATTTGTGCATAAGTTTGCAGGGGACAAGTGGTTATCCTGTTAAGATAAAAACAGATTAAAAACTTATGCTTTTTTTTTTTTACAATTTTGTTTAAGAACTAATGATTTCAAACAGCCCTTCAGTTATTCATCACTGTGTGTTTTTCTCAGTTTTGATTCCTGTTAGACTTTAGGTTACCTAATAAAACACATCCCAAAATAAATGTACCATGTTATGTTAGCCACTTCTGGATCACTGATGATAGTTTAGGAGACTTCTAGAAACAAAACAGAACAACACAACAAAACAAAACCCAAACAAAACCCAAACCAATTCTTCTTAATATTTGTATTTGCACAGAAGGATACAGCTTAATCTCCCAGGATAAAAGCTGTTCTGGTACCATAGCTCATAAATTTGGGATTATAGTGGCAAGACATTTCCTGTTTCATCAGACCTTTATCTGCCTCTAGTTAGATAAGTAGTTGGATTTTCTCAAGTAACGTATCAGGCTGTTCAGACAAAATCAGATCTGTTAAATAGAATGTTTTAATATTTGGTTGAATTCTATTCTATAATCTGACAGTATAAGATTTCTGCATGTGAATTCAGCAAGGACTATATTACAGTGACATAATGTAATGCCACTTTCAGATCAGGAAAATAATTTTACATTCCTCCTGTATAACAGCATACTGAGCTCTTGAGATCTGCCTTTTATTCAAGTGCCGTGGCATTAAACATATTAGAAAGCATCTTCTGTTTCACTGTTGATGGTTTGCAAAGCTTTCTTATCTGTGGCAGACAGTTAAATATGTTGTTGGTTCCTCTGAATCTGGGACTTGCCTCCATCTGAATATTGTGATCTATTTTAAGAGGAGATATTTGTAGCACTTGAAACAAATGTCCTGTATCTATTTTTGCCCCCCTGGATGCCAGCCTCTAGGGGAGGAAGAGCTCATGCAGTATATTTCCTTTATCTGTATAAAAGCAGTAGTATAAATACCTAAATGCTGCCAGTCTTGGATCTAAGTAACTTTGGACATAAGCTTGTGAATAACCTGTATTATAAGGAGTGTGTGTATGTGTGCCTGTTGGTGAGACCATGTGTGCAACATGGTGGTGCTTCTGTGTGTGTTCATGTTTTAAATTGGAGTGTTAATTGTAAAAGTATTTTTGAATAACCCCTACTTTCTAAGATCAGAACTGAGGGAATTTAAGTAATTAACATATAATGATTATGCAATGGATAAGTTCTAGGCATTCTGATCACTGATTTTTGTGTTCAAGGGAAACATTTGTTAGTGAAGGTGTGGTATTTCTAATATGATAATTAAAGCTGACTGAAGGACAGGGCTCAGTTTTATAATGATTTCTTATCTTGCCTAAGTGAGAAGTGAATGATTACTCCTGTTCATGTGGTTTTCTTGCTCACACAGAACTGCTGTTTTGCAGAAGCAGCTTTACAAGCCTAAACCGATTCATGTTTGTAGAGTGGCAATGTTTGCAGGGTCTTGGGAATTTCATATTCCTTCAGAACTCAAAGTATTTGTTCACTAAGTTAAAAATACATAGATTTAAGGGAAGATATGATCTCTTTCACCTTTTTAATCTTCTTTTATTATGAGATAGAGATACTTGTCTTAGGAATTGAGAGTAAGTTCTGTTTAGAAATGGAGTAGGCTTGTCCCAATTGTATGTTACATTGAGCCCATGTTCCTGACTGTTTCTGATGGTTTTTCTTTGGAGAGCTATGTTAAAGAATTTTCCTTTGTTCATTGTTCAGTTGAACCATGTGGTTGTTATTTTCTTCCATGTGTAGCTCTTTCTACTTTAAAACATGAAAGTGAAGCCCTTTGGGTATATAGATCAGAATTTTGCTATGTTTATGTTCTTGGCTTTGGCCAAGACATCCATATATCTGATTTTTAGTAACTTAAATAGAAGCTCCTGAATTAGGGCACAGTTCACACCTTGAGTGTTGATTCATATCCAAGTATAAACAAAATGAATGTTGTCTTGATTTTTAGTAGAGCTAGAGATATTTTGCCTTCTGAAACTTCAGTTACACCAATATCTTCTATACTGTAGTGCTGTGAATGTATAATAGTAGGCAAAGGTGGAGCTTAAATGAATTTTCTAGTTGCTCAAGTTTTAATTGTTTTGGTGGTTGGGTTTTTTGGGGGGTGTTTGTTGTGGGCTGGTTTTGTGGGTGGTTTTCTTTCTCCCCTCCCAGAGACTTTAATTCTTTGGGGAATTTTGTCTTGGAGGAAAACCAAATGTTGGTGTTTTTCTAATGGATCGGGAAATGATGTATTCAGATAGCTTCTGGATATATAAAAATTGAGCGCTCCTGTGCTTTCCGACTCATTTGTTTCAACTAATTCCTACTTATGTCCTCCATGTTAATCCTTTGGGATGGAGAGTTTTATTTTTATCCCCAGGTAACCACAGGCATAGTCTGCTTCTTAATAAAGCTCCTGACTTCAAGGGAAATGTGATAAAGCCACCTAGAAGAAATAAATACCAATCTTGAACAAGGTAATGAAGAACTCAAACTTCATCATTGTCAAACCTTGAGAGCCTGACTCACTTCTGGGCAAGGAAACTTTTCTGAAACCTTTATGGACCTTTATTGTTTGTTCTTTAATAGTCAGTATATATCTTGGTGTACGTGCACAAAAAAACTCCGTTCCTAGCAAAATTGTTTCCCCTAGTGCCCTTTAAAGGGTCACAACTTTACTGCTTTGTCTGCAAACAGAGGGAAATGTTGTTCCCTTTTTAAAAGGGAGCTTGTTTGTCTGCCCTTGTGATCACGCGCATGTTCCTGCTGAGGTAACTCAAGAGCATCAGGGTCACCCTTTGAACCTTCATCTACTGCAGCTGGATCCTCAGCTCTCATTTCTT
Organism: Melopsittacus undulatus; assembly: GCF_012275295.1. Taxonomy (NCBI): domain Eukaryota; kingdom Metazoa; phylum Chordata; class Aves; order Psittaciformes; family Psittaculidae; genus Melopsittacus; species Melopsittacus undulatus. The sequence continues at coordinate 58,807,055 of NC_047528.1, read as the reverse complement.
TCTAATACTGATTTCTGTGCTGTGTCATGGGTGTTATACTTTCTGTTTTCTTTCCTATTTTAGCAATTTCCTTAGGGCACAGTTCCTGTCTCTCTTCATGTACACTCAAGTTCAGACTCTCCTATAAGGGAGAAAGAGAATTTGAAGGCAAAACCTAACTGATACCTTCTGTTTCTGTTAATTCCTCTCTACTGCCCAAATTACAGTCTTGCTTAAATTACAGTGGAAATCCTTGGAACATACCTGATTTATAGACTGGAAATTTCTGGACAATTTTGCCCTCTTGTTAATTTTTAATGCAGTAGTAGTGTGCTGCTTTTGTTCACTTTTGTGTACTTTTCCACACTACGTATTTACTTCAGAACCTCAACATTTAGAACCCCTCTCAGACTGCAATATCAGAGTAACAACTTTTTTCATTACTTTCTGGAAGACCTTTTTAGCTCTTTAGTATTTCTGGTGTCTTATTCCCTCAAGACTTAAAGGTACATTCCGTTTTGCATTCTTGCATGTGCTCAGTACCAAAAGATTTAAAACTTGTTCTTCCAGCAGAGGATTGATTTCTTTAAAAGAGTGTGTGTGTGGGAAGTTATGCTGCTTAAGAAGTTGTGGTGAAAGCCTTTGAAGAGGTGGTATGTAAAAAACTTTCAAATCTGTCAGGAGGAAATCTTTTGCCCTCTTAAACATCAGTAGAAACTTCACAGGCTACTTTGGATACCCCCACAGGGATGGCGGGTAGGAAGAGAGCTCCAAGGAGGAGATTGGGGCAGTGGTTGGCACTGCTGCTTTCAGTGGATCCCACAGCAAGGAAGGGAAGAGGATGCTTGGTCAGGCTGTGATCCCATCCAGAGAAAGCATTCATGTGGGCTGTTGTCTTCCAGCTGGGAGGCAGGGGTACTGTAGGAGCCTGGCTGGACTAAAGCCTCAGCCTTAAGTTCAAGTCCTTGCACACTTTAAATCTAGCCTTGAGTATTTATAAGGCTGGTCTCTTGGAAGGTCTGCTTTTCCCTTCTTTCTCCCTTGGGCTTCTCATGAACCATCTGGTTCTGAAGTCTATTTGCCTCAAATTCTTTGATTGATTCGTGACAACCACCGTAGGACTCTGAAAATGCTTGGTGACTGCGCTGCTCCTGAGTGGGTGAAGTCTTCAATGGGACTTCATAGACTTGCTGGAAGAGCCTTTGAAAAGCTAATGGTGCTGCAGGTAGTGACAACGCCATAGGGTAATTGAACTGCTATACACAAGGCAGGATATAAAGATGGAAAAGAAAACTGGAAATTAGTTTTGGGTTGCTTGACTTCAAGGGATTTCCCTAACATTTTGCCTTTGTGGTTGATTTGATTCTTACACTTCCCTTGATAGCAAGTTATTTGATAGTTCTGGAGCTCTTCCTTGTTGCCTTTATTTTTTGAAAGGGTGAAATCATTTAATTCTTGAGTTCAGGTTTTACCATTTAATTTAGGTAATTCTGGAAAATGTATGTGGTTGGAGTGGTACCGAGTGGGTCCAGGGAGAGAAATAACTGGCCCTTAAGAAAGGGGTGGCTGTTCTCCTGCATAATGTCTGATATTACTTTGCCTGACACCTTAGGGACAGGTAAGCTTTTAGTTTAAGTACTTGGTGTAGTTTTGAGGTTTTTTCCATACCTGGGGTTGTTCCAGTCCTGAAGCGCCAGAAGTGGTGTGTACAAGGAAACCGTGCTGTAAAAATACATTATGCATTTTTTCTGCATGTAGATTGTGCTGTGTGGGTGAGCAGGAGAGACTATCCATAATTCCTCTGACATAATTAATTCCTTATGCAAGGTAAATTCTTCTTACTGTTTCTTTCCCCTTTCAACAGTATCTTAGTTGTAGAAGTAGCCAGCTTGTAGTTAGAGTTTGAAAGTGTAATGGTTTATATTATTCTGTGCAAGATTAGATTAGCATACAAATTCCATAAAACAAGTAATACTATTGTTCGAGTACCCGATTGCTGTAGCAAATCATTCTTGGGCATTGGATTTTATGGCTTGGGCATCTGAAGTGGGAGGACAGAGGAGGATATGTGTTCCATTGTGGTTTCCAGACTGCAGTATAACCAGGGTTTGGATGAAAACAAAGTAGATTGCAGCACAAACTCCTATGGAAAAACTGGAGACTTTTAAAGACTCAGTTGCAGTGCAACTGAAAGCACAACTGTGAACATGAGATTGGAGGAGAAAGTGTAAAAGGACTGACCCCTTCCCTATAACCCACTCTCTCTTGCCTTTACTTGTTTACACCTAAGCAAGGTCATACCAGCTTTTCCCCTCTTCTCCCATTTTTCTACCTTCCAGCTCATTGGTTAAAGAATTTCTTTTGATGAGGGAGAAACAAGCTGGAGATTATACAAAATTGCACAGAAGCAGTTCTCACACTTTTCTGTACTCCAGTCATTGAACCTTTGTCCTCTGCAATGTCATGTAACACTTACTGCTATTTCTTCACTGTACGGGAAAATAAACTAAACAAGGATTTTTATTTTTATTTTTTTAAAATGTGAAATCCTCATTTTCTGTGTTACCAGAGTAAATAGTTGGTTCCTGAGTTAATTTCTCAGTATTAGGTCTGAATTTATAGGCATCATTCATACCTTTTTTTCAGTCGTTCACCAGCCTGAGAGATTCCACAATTTTTCCTTATGCAAAAGCTTTGCATACTTCTGAGCATCCTCACCAGCTTCTTTTTATACCTCTTTGTAGTGTACTCTGAACCTTTCCACATCTATTTCTCTGGCAGTTATCAAACTTTCATTCAGTGTTAAAGGTATGGTGAGCTTTGAATTTCATGTTCATAGAATCACTGAATGGTTTGCACTGGAAGGAACCCTAAAGACCATGTAGTTTCAACCCCCACTGCCATGGGCAAGGACACCTTGCATCGCATTGCTCAAATCCACATCCAGCCTGGGCTTAAACACTTCCAGGGATGGGGCAGTCACAGCTTCACTGTTCTAGCTTGATGTTTTCCAGGTTTATTTACTGATAATGATGAACACTTTGTCTGTTTTCTGGCCACTGAGTCCTAAAGTTTGCCAAAGGACTTACAACAGTTACTCAAAAGTTTGAAGTTCTATTCGTGACTGGAGATAGGCTCTAAGTTACTTTCACAGTGTGCATGTACATGTGCAGATGTGTTTTTCCAGTATATGCTACCTGTATTTTTCAGCATGAATTTCTTTTATCTTTCCTACTCCACAGCTATTTGTGAGGATTTCACAATGCTGTAACTTGTGGTTACTAGCTTTGTACAGAAAATTTAATGTATCTAGATCACTTCCAGACTTCCTGTAGATGGAGACTCTCTGCAAAGAGGCTGTAAAAAAAGAGTTGAGAAATAATGATGATTCTAAAATGTTTAGAAGAGTAATGTTGCCTTTTTTTCTCCCCTTCTTTAGTGACCTAAGGTTGACTCTGATGGCTGGTTGAAATCTAGCCTGCTCTTTTTCTCAGTCAAGTTTTGGGGAGTAAAGTGAACATGCTACAGTAAATTCTACATGTAACAGGTATTTGAGGAAAGTTGTAGTTCTTGATAGCAAAGGGAGCGCTTTTTCTTCTGCCTCATTTCCCATAGTCCTTTTGCAAGTACTGAAGAACATTTTTTGCTTCCCAGAATTTAAAGAAGAGTCAGTTTTGTCTTCCCAGGAGCGAAGTTGAAGGCGACCATCAAAGCTTAGCTGGAAGTGCTGGTAGATATTTGCTGAGTGACAAGGAGGAAGAAATGTTTGTTATTAACTGTTGGTTATTGAGTGATGGTTGGGGCAACCTAAAATATAAATGACTCCTAAAATGTAGTTAGGGTTCTCTGTACTGTGTATGTTTAATATCCTTAATAAGAGCGAGTACTTGTGAATGGGATAGGTGCATATTAATACATACAGGCTATATACAGCAGCATTAAAGACAACTATTTTCCTCTAAAGTGAATGTACCTGAGAACTGTGGGCATGTAGTATAGGGCTTACAAAATCCTTTAAAACCTAAGAAGAAGCGGATTACTGACTTTGATCCAGATTTCTGAACGGGATATACTTGAAAGTGTACATTGAATTTATAGGAGTAATAAGATCTAGCAGAATTTGAAACAGTAGAACTTATTTTTTTGTTTATAAATTGTTAAATAGGTGGAACGAGCCATCTGCAGATGCAAGTGCAGTAGTTGTTAATGTGTCATAAATAAACTAGTATGCAGTTTCATAAAAAAGCCCTAAACCTTTTTCTGCTGTCTGCAACTGTGAATGTTGTGTCAGACTTGCTCACTCGTCTTTACAGATTCCCTGATCTGCAATTGAGCAAGCAGAGAGCCAAGCTGTTCTGCAGCACAGTTGCACTCTCAAGGGAAAGCAGAAGAAAAAAAACCTGAAAATGCTGCAAATAACACATTTTTACCTTCACTGCTCCATCCAAATTGGCGAAATTGGCTTAAAATTCCCTAAACTCTCTCACTTAGTTAATAACGTAGCTTGCAGCACACTGACTTATTGTTGTGTTTAAACCTTTGCCAGGACGGGAGCAGTTTCATGGCCTCGGGTCTATGTACTGCAGAGGAGCAGCTGCTGTGATCCTCACGTATGATGTGAACAGCCTCCAAAGCCTGACAGAGCTGGAAGAAAGATTCTTGGCGCTGACGGACAGTGCAAGTGCTGACTGCATTTTTGCTATTGTTGGAAATAAAGTTGACCTCACCGATGACTGCGCTTTGCCACCGGATGAAAATAGGCCTGAGAAGTCTGTTGCCAGCTGCAGCTCGAAGGTGCGAAAACAAGTCTGTGCAGAGGATGCGATTGCGCTCTATAAAAAGATACTGAAATACAAAATGCTAGATGAGAAGGATGTTCCAGCAGCTGAGAAAATGTGCTTTGAGACCAGTGCAAAAACAGGATACAAGGTAGACTACCTCTTTGAAACTGTTTTTGACATGGTAGTCCCAATAATTGTACGGCAGAAGGCTGAGGGACCACCACAAACTGTAGACATTACGGACTACAAGCCGGCAAAAAGGACAAAATCTGGTTGTTGTGCCTGAACCATTTACACGATGTAAGGAAAGGGGAGGGATTGTTCTCTCCAGCAAAATGAGGAATTAAAAGTGCTTGCAGCTCACCAGAAAGGAAAAGTCAGAATAAATAGACTAAAATGGTGTCTGTGGAAAAAAAGAAACAACCCCCAAAACAACCAGCCAAACAAATCTGTCCATTAAATGTTTCTGGGAAGCTCTGTGTATGAAAATGGGAAAGTAAGTGGAATTATAGAGGAAGACTTGCCAGTTTCCAGGGGAGTGGATCTGAAGACAAATGGTGTATTAGTACAATTGGTAGAAACGGCAATAACTTGAACAGTTTGGAAGGAGTCTGATTTTTACTGACTTGCCATTTCATGTTGCATGTAAATGATCTGTTTGTATACTCTCAACAGCTTTCACATGATTATCATCTTTCCCTTTGCGATTCTGACTTTGGAAGATTGAAAACACAGTACTTTTTTATTCTTGACAAAAAAAGAAAAAAAGAAAATCCAGGTATAATTTATATTTGTAGCTAATAAATCAATTACAATCTTTTCATATCAGATGACAATGTAAGACTCAAAAGCTGAACTATTAAAATCACTGTGGATACGTACTATTCATTTGGAGACTTTATTAGTGTGAATTCCCCTTTCACAGTGGGCTTTCATGTATTAACAGGCAGCATCACAGCTCTTGCTGCTCTAATTGCAAGACGTAGGAGGAAGTTTTTCTTTCCTTTTTCTCTTGTAATTCTTTTTAATGTGGATAGCAAAGCTTTTTGGGGGGAAGGAAGTGATTCTCTATTTGTCTTCATTTTGACCTCTTTATGGTGCCAGTAGAATGCCACATGTTGAATACCTGTGTTCTATCTCCCTTCCAATTCTTCCTTCATTGTGCTCAAGGCTGCAGCTTTGATGCTTAGCAGCTATGCATGACATTCCCATATTCCTGGAGGGAAGCGAGGACTTGCATTTTCTGACATAAAACTGGCTAATGCAGGAGGAAGGAAAGAGAAACTGCCTTTTGTGGAGTAGAAAGGCACATGAAGGAGCACTAATGAGGTACATGGTTTCTCTCCTGACTGCAGTAAAAAGGAGAAGCTAATACTCAATACTGCTCCTAGAGTTTCCTAACTCTCTCAGCTATGAAGCAGTATGTGATGATCCAGGAGTGCACACTGAGATGCCTTAACCACAGTGAGGAGCTGCTACTTTCCACCACTGTATTTCCCCAAAACAAACCCCCCAAAACCCCAAAGATGCAGCTCACATGTTTCCATTTCAGCAAGTTGTTGTATGGGGACTCTTTCGTCTTCCTATGGATGCTGTGGGCATAATTTTCTAAAACTGAGGGTTGGTTGTTCTTATACTTTCTCATTGACTTTCTCTGTCCCAACCAAATCTTAGTTGAGTAGTACATAGGGAGGTGATTTCTAAACGAATAATGAATTAAATTATTACTAAGAATATTAATTATTTTTTCCCCCAAGGTATATCTTCTTGATTAACTCGCTGCAGAGAAGTAGGTTTATTTTCTGCTTTCAAGCTCACGTGCAGTAACAAAATTCTAAGGCCAGTTTCTAATCTTCCCTTGGGACTGGGAAGAGACAAACAGGCTACAACCTCAGTCTTGTCTGTTACCAAAGTGGTTTGCCAACATAGTTGTGAGAGGTTCACCGCTGGCTTTGCTGCATCTGTCGACAGCTGAACCTGCAGCATACGCGTTTTGCAAGATCAGGCTTTTGGGTCATGATTGGTAGAAGGTACAGAACAGGAAAAGTATTTGTAAATATAATGTCTAATACTTCTTAAGGAATAAATATTTGCAGTTCAGTTGCACCAGCGTTTGATTCATGCGAGATCCGAAGGAATTCTTAGTCTTTCCCAAAGCTCCAACTTGGGTGTTTTCACTGAAAAAAAAGGACACAGGAACCAGTCTTGCGTGCTGTGCTTTTGCCCTTAGGGCTACACTTGTCTGGCAGGATGTTCCTGGCTTTTTAGCGTTACTGGCTATTGCTCCTTGAGAAATGCCTGGGTTATAGTGGATGTCACTCCGCCAGCCTGTGAGAGAGATCATGGGGTTACACAGCAGAACCTGAGAGGCTGCAGACTACACAGGAGCTGATGATAGGAGCTCAGGATATCTGGATTGCTCAATGTGGCTAGCCCAATTTCTTTACTACTTGCAGAAGTCAGATTGTGCCTTCAAGCAAAACTTGAGGGTTTCTGGAGTATGGTGTAGGATTTTTTATTTATTTTACTAATTTAAACTCTGCTGTAGCTGACTTCCATTTTTACAGCCCAGTGTTGATGCTCTATCTGCTGCAGAGGTGCCTGTGTGTGTCTGCAAGCACTATTGGAGAGCACAGTTCAGTCCTCAGCACTGGAATTGCCTATATTTGTTGTTTTCTGTTTAAATGGTGCTTTTTATTTATCCCCCCCCCCCAATCTTACATAATTTTACTGGAATAATTCAGCTTGGCTCACTGATGGGGAGGAGCAGTGAAGCTGCAGAATGGTCTTGCATGGCCAGGACTAGCAATGGCAAGTGAAAGCAAGATCCCAGGTGCTCTGCTTGCTCCCCCTGCCTGAGAGGGGGACCTTATTTTACAAGTACTTGGTTCTCTTCACCTCCCTCAGTTATGTTTGTCTGGATTGTGTGAAATGTTTGAACTGTGAAATAGATGTTATTTTTGTCCACACTGGGTGAATGTGAGCTGTGGGCATGGTGTGCCTGAGATGATGACCAGGCCACGCTGTGACCCGAGGGGGATGGAGGGGTGGCAGGGTGAGTGGGTGCCGGGCTGGTTGGGAAGGCCACATCCTTCTTCCTGCCCCTTGCAGGCAGTGATTTTGCGAGACTGAGGTTGCTGATGGCTCCTTGCAATCCCAATAAGGTTTCAAGTCTCATGAGGACCACCAAAGGAGCCTGAACGCCTCAGGTGCTCATGAAGCAGGTAGAGCTGCTTGAGCCACATGCTTTGGCTTTAGATGCCCATGCCATAGAGTTGTAGAATCAACCGTGTTGGAAAAGACCTTTAAGATCATCAATCCAATCGTTATGTCCTGCTGGGAAGCACCACTGCCTGTTTTTACTTCTCTGCTCATGGGTCAGGGATGCAGTGATGTTACTTGTTCTCTTCATCCAGTGTTTTGCACCATCTGTGTCTAATCCCTGAAGAGTCCAGGCCCTCGCTCACCCTGGTGGGTGTGGGTGGGCAACCCTGGGGGTGCAGCCTGTCCCCATATGGTTTATGGGGTCTGCTGCCCCCTGCACTGGGGTGTCATAAGCACAATATCGGTGACCTCCCAGCCTCTCTTCTGGCAGCAACCTAATACCTTGTTTACTACTTGTTGTTGGCTGATTGTGTTTCTGGCAGCCACAGACAAGCCCAGTCATGTAAGGTGTGAGTCAACTTGGCTGATCTGGTCAACACACTCTGAGGAGATAATTGGTGTCAATTGACATTGATATATTGCTGCATTGTTACCTGCAGAAGAGCAATATAATCTCATTCACCTTCTCCAGGCTCAGCAACATGCTTTCAAACAGGGAAGTGTAGGAAGCAAACAGCATGCTTTGAAGCAGAAGATTTGACATGGTCAAATCCAGGCAAAACACTTGCGGTTTTTACATCCTAGGCTGGAACACTGTAGTTTAGTAAAAAGATTGTTTTGTTTTGCTGTAGCTGAGTTTTTTTCCCATATCAAAATGTTTTAACTTCTTGGAAATGGGTTCTGGGATCACAGAATCATCAGATGGTTTGGGTTGGAAGGGATCTTCAAAGATCGCGTAGAGGACGCCCACTTGCCAGGGGCAGGGACATCTTCTGATCAGATTGCTCAAAGCCTCATTCAACCTCATCTTGAATGGGTTTAGGCCACAATAAGATCTTCCTGGAGCCTTCTTCAAGCTGAACAACCCCATCTCTCTGACTTTTTTCACAGGAGAGGAGGTAATCCTGCAAGTAAGAGGCAGCTTGAGTAAGTCAGTTCCCCTCATGCTGTGCTCTGGGTTACCTCACCAGGTGAAATTCTCCAGCTCCTGCAAGTATTCCATGTGTTTGTGTGCACGAGCAACCTCCCCTTCTCAAACAATGATTACACAGGCTTTTGAGAAACATGGCTATGGGAACACAGACCTGAGCACATGACATACACAAAGTACAGAAATTCAAGTCCACTTGGCACCCTGTGGGGTTTTATGGTTTGTTTTTTCCTGTACCATGCCCGTGCGTTCAACTCAATGCTGTGCTGATACTGCACTGAGCAAACTTGTTCAGAACAGCTTATGTGAGCCAGAGAAAATTAAGAGGCAAAACCACTTGAGAGGAAGACCTATCTGCTAGAGTTTTTACATTGGAAAAAAATTAGCTGTGTAGGAAGATTAGGCAATGTATTAGCTATGAAAGAACAAATAGTTTGCTTCTGTTGTTGATGTAATTGGTTTTTACAGATTTGCATAACCTCCACTTGAATTCCCTTAAAATACTGAATGTGCTGGAATGGTATGCTGTCAAAATCCCAAGTGATAACTGTGTTCATCCCACAGCCACTGGTTTCTAGCAACACTGAGCTGAGGTAAGTTGCTGATTTTGGGGTGTTTGTTATTGGCCTGTGTATTTAAAAGAACTGGCAAGCATGGAATAATTTGGCTCAAGTTGACTGCATTGTTTTCTCTTCTTTTATTTAGCTGAACAAATAGTAGTGTGATTACTTTTGTTTGGGGGCTGCCTTTCAGAGCTACAGCATAGCCAGAGAGCTCATTTCAAGCTTAGGTAATTTCTCTGTTTATGGATGTATCTCATCATATGTACAACTGATCAAGGTTAGACAGTATGCTAGCTAAGAATTTCAACTTCATTTATATTTCATCTTTTTTTTTTTTTCAGAGGTAACACTTGGAAAATTTTGTTAATGTTGGTTTTCTGAACATTGTATAACATGAATAATACACTACTTTAGTCTGCAACATTGCAATTTATAGGCTTAAATTGTTCTAACAACAAGATGGAATGCTATTGCAGTAGTTCAGCTTAAGCAAGCAATTTTAGAAACACAGCTTCCCTCTTGGATCTTTTAAAGTGTCATGAAATAAACAAGTGTATTGCCGGTTGAAGAGTTTGAATTTCAGTGGAAGGAGCTTTCTGGCAGTGTGCTTCTAATTCCTTAGGTGAAAACAAAGTAATTCAACAGAGCTGTCCATATGCATTGTGCAGAAAAACACCATTTACAAAATGAAAATCATCAACAAACAAAAGTGTAGAAAAAACCAGGTTTTATTTATGATACAGTGAGGATGGAATGTAAGTACAAAAGCCAAAAGCACCTGAAGCAGGACTGAGGTGAACTGTTGAAAAATCAATTGCCATTGCTATAAAAATCTCTTCAGTTTCTGGTTTAAGCATTCAGGTACATAATCAGATTATCCCAGTAGGAAACTTGCAACTGATCCGTTCCCCCACTTCCCGGTCTCTTGCAGTGGTGACAGATAACTTTGAGCTAAGTTGTTTCTGCAGAAGGAAAGAGCCATTCTGGCCATTTATCAAGCCTGGCACGCAATAACCTGGTTCTCTATGGGGTAAGATAGTTCCAAATTAATGCTTTGCTTCCTCCCCCCCCAGCTGTGTGCAGATTGGTGGTGGTTATCCCATTGCTGTGTGTCCCTAGCTGCCAGGATAACATGCCTTTTGACAGACAAGTGGCAGTACTGGAAGTTCTGTGCTCAAATTAAAAGTTATGGGGCATCAAGCAACTTGCTCTCCTGTAAAGCCCACCCTATGTGCAATAGCTGTTGCAGCAGTAATGGTTCAAATCTGTTTGTGATGAATGGCTTGGTTTCAGAGGAGAGAAGCTGCAACTGAAAAAACTAACCAGTGTCACTGCTATGTGGGTAGTGTGACAAGGATGGATGTCCACAACATATCAAGGAGCAAGAGACCTTTGTAATGATCCTGAGGTATGTCTAGAGAAAAAATTATCAAGCTTGTAAAATAAAATGCTGATCTTCATCATTTAGTCTCCTAACTGAAATAGGAAGAGTTGTATTTTGCGGTCACTGTTTCTGGGGGGGCCTGTGGGCTTCTCTGCTCTTTCCAGTGGTTAAGTGCTAAAGCATTGTTAGGCTTGAAAAAAACCAAACACAATAAAAAGATAATTGTTTTGGGTGTGTTTGAAATACCCAAGCTTAAAGTACTAAAATCAAGGTTAGGTTTCAATGCTGGACATGAGCACTTTGCAGACTAGTTTCAGTATTTTGCAGGAGTTTCTCTCTGTGATCAGGCTGTGTTAATTTATGGAACTGGAACTGTTAGTATTTACTGTTGTGACAAATACAGTAAATGTAAAATATACATATATTCTCTTAAAGTAAATGCGGTTGGTATCTGACCAAGGTAACCATTTATTAGTGAAGTTTTTTGGTGTTTCAAAGCTGTGAGTAGTTGTAGCATTTGGCAAATGATGTAATGTTAAAATAGCAAAAAGAATATATATATATATATATAGTAGGAGAACACAGCATTAGATCTGTGTGTCAGATGTGATTTGTGTTACACTTAATTTGCTTTTACAGACATTTTAAAAAATTATCTTTCCCTTCAGCTTTTGAGGTAATAAGTTAAAAAAGCACCAACATGATTTATTCAAATGTCTAACTATCACAGAAGGTTCCACTGTATAAGTATGACATGATAAGCAGGTTCCTTATACTGTGAAAGACTTCTATAAATTTTTCATACAGACTTGACATCTGCTGATATGGCTTCGGATCAGTCCTGCCTTGAGTGTATCTGCTGAGGGCTTGCTTTGGAAGGGCTGGTCAATCGTAGTGAGCCAGAAGCTGTATTTATTGGCAAAGTAGTGACAGGTTCCACGTGCTCCATTGCATTCGATGAAAGGAGTCGCTCTGAAATCTTCTAGGCAGCTCCCGGGAGAAACCAGCGACTGGCCTCCACCTTCATCACCAGCAGCAGTGTGCTAAATGAGACAAGGAAGGCAGTGTTCAGAGTACAGTTGCAGTCGGTGCTGTCAAAAGCTTACATGTGGGAAAAGAGAAAAGCCACTAGAATTGCTCCTAATTCATAGGATCATAGAATGGTTTGAGTTTAAAGGGACTTTAAAGATTATCTAGTTCCAGCCCCTCTGCCATGGGCAGGGATATCTTCCACTCTACCAGGCTGCTCAAAGCCCTGTTCAACCTGGCCTTGAACATTGCCAGGGATGGGGCATTCTTCTCTCCAGAGCAGTCAGCTAATCCTGCAGCTAAGTAAGGCTTAAGGGTTTGGCTATGCTTTAGTTATACAAAGGAGTAGCTGCTGTGTTGATCGCACTTTAAAGTCTTCAGGCAAACATCTTTTCTATAGTTAAGATTTTCACTGTTGAAAGTCTTAGCCCTGAAGAATCATTTAGGTGGGAAAGGCCTGCTGGGGGTTATTTTAGCCAGTCCTGTGCTCAAAGCAAGGCTGACTCCAAAGTTGCCCACAGTCACTCAGGGCGCCGTTGATTTATCAATACCTCCAAGGGTGGCACAACCTCTCTGGGAAAACTGGTTCTCTGTTTGATTACCCTTACTGAGAAAAGCTTTCCACCATACATATATCTAACTTGAATTTCCCTAATTAAAACGTCTGTCTTACTGCATTGCACATAAGGAACACTGTGGAAACAAAATCACCTTTTATGCAAATAACTAGTTCCCTCTATGGCATATTCTTTGTCAGCAAATTACACCAAAGCCATGCATCTTTAGACCACTCAACTGTTACTTTTGACACATACTATGGTAATGAACTGTTAGTTTTCTTCTGTCAAAGGCACTGATAAAAACCAGACATTTCCTCTGTCCCTTTTAGAACTGTACAGCTACTTTTTAAGTGAAGATCTTTCCTTTTCTGTAAAAACCTGAAAGAATTTGCAATATAAAAGCAAGCAGCTGGAAAATAAAGTTGCTAAATAGTTTTGTAAATGTAAGGGGTAATCTGGGCACATCTACTATGTTTGCCTGCTTATGTCTTAATAAATACCACACTCTAAAAGTGCAAACTGTAACTGATTTGGTTTGTGCTGCAAGAGGTCCAGTGTGCTTGTATAAGTGAGTCAAAGAAGTGGCCACCTTTTAACAGAGTAAAGGACTGATCTCTGGCTGGAGTTCCATGTTGCTGAGGTTTAACTGTTAAACGGTTTAAAAAAAAAACGACCCCAAACAACAAAACAGCTCCCTCCCACCAGAATCCCCTACCCAGACCCCAGAACTGCAGCCTACCAGCTGCCTTATAAATCTACATGACTTGCTAAGCTATGAAAATCAGAAGCAAAATTGTTCTAGCATCCCTGTGTAAGAACCAAGTTGGTAAGGAGCAGCATAAACTATTACAGCTTTGAGGCCTTTGCAGTTGGAGCTGGAAAGCAGTTAGCAAAAACTACAAATGCTATCTGAGCCCTGGCTTGGGAGCAGACCCACTTGAGAACCTCAGGATGAGTATTGGCATTCCTATGCTCAGGGTACAAGCTCCACCTCTATGTCTGTAGTATCTTTTCTGGTATTGGCCATGGCCTTCCATCCTTCTGCAATGCTTATGCCACTCTATAGGATGCATGATACTGATGTTCCCTTGCTACTTGAAATCTGTGTGGCTTTTATGGCTGTTTAGGCATGAGTCTGTGATGACTCCCTTCGGTACTGTACCTTTCTTAGGGGAAAGAGGTGACAAATGTAATCCAAGGAAGTAAAACAGTATGTACTCTGAGATAATCAAAAGCATGCTGTACTTCTTTCATAGTTGCCTGAGAAGCAAAAATGCATTCACCAAACACTTCATTCCCTGCAAATGCTAGCTGGGAAAATATGACCTTTTCTCACTCTGTGCTCCTTAGTGCTGGCACTTTTCTCTGGCAAAAGGTCTTACTAAGGTGAAACTCTGCTCTTAACAATGCTTGGTGTTTACACAGGGATTTGCAAACATTTAATTAATCCTTAGCATTCTTGTGAAGTAACTATGAGATTGGTATCAGGGGTTTTCTTTTTATAGAAGCAAAAGAAAGGTCAGACATAAGGCTGGTCAAACATTTAACCTGCACTCTCAGTTTTTCTGGTTTTGGTTTGGTTTTGTGTTGTTTTTTTGGTGTGGGTCATTTTGTTTTTTTTTGTAACTAAATGACAAATACCAGATTTCCTTTACCTTATTCTCTGAAAAAAATAAAATTGTGGCTTTTGACAAACAAATGATTTGCAGGTAAGAATGACTATTGTTATTCTATGATGTTTTCTGTCAGAAATCTAAGTACTTTTTTCCTCAACCCTGTTTACTTTAGCATTCAGTCCAGTCTTTAATGGGTTAACAACATGGGCTTACTGTTGCAGATTTTGACTCTCCAGTACATGAATCCAGTCAGAAACAATGAACGTGTGTCAGATCACTCACACATTCTAGCTGCTCTTTACCATGTTAAGCCCTCCAGTACTTACATGACACCTCCGTACAGTATTGCAGGAAAAGCAGGTCAGGCTCTTCAGCAGGTCTTCCACTGCACCCATAATGCTAAGCTTTTCTGTAACCTCCTATTTCCTAATTATAAGATCACAAGATCTAAGAGATCCCATAAGCCATGGGATATAGAGCTCAAGTCTTGTTGCCATTAGAGATACAACACTGAAGCTTAATTTTAAAAACAACAGGAGGCTGTCACTCTTTCCACACTAAGTGGAAACCTTTGGCTTCTAAAACACAGAATGGGTTGGGTTGAGATCATCTAGTTCCAACCCTCCTGCCATGGACAGGGACACTTTCCACTAGACCAGGTTGCTCAAAGCCCTGTCCAGACTGGCCCTGAACACTTCCAGGGATGGGGCAGCCAAAACTTCCTTGGGCAGCCTGTGACTGTCTCTCACCCCCCTCATAGTACAGAATTTCTTCCTGATACCTAATCTAAATCTATTTTCTTTCTGTTTAATGCCCCCTCGTCCTATTACTACTTGCTATAAAAAGTCTCTCTCCAGCTTTCAAATCTTAGACTAAACATCAATGATTTTAAGTTTCCAAAAGAAGGGAAAAGGTTGATTTTTCTTTTTTGAAATACAGATCAGCTTTACCAGTGATGTACATAAGTAACTCCTAATCTTTAGCTGTGGAAATGCTTTGTAGGCTACAGTTGCACCTCAGTGCCATTTTATTTGTCAATCCACATCTGTCCCTATGTTCTGCTCTGAAGCACTATTTTGTACATGCAGTAAGGACTCTAGATGCTATTCTGACAAGAGGCAATTTTATCTGCAATTTGCAGAAATTTTGTTTCTCCTCTTCTGCTTCCTAGAAACTAGGAAGTTTAAGTAGTTTGTAGTTCTCTGGTTCCCCACTATGATGCTTGGTTTTGGTGTTGCTGGCTCTAAAACAGAGCAGCCTTCTTAGTATCTAAGACTCAAACACAAAAAGTGACACTGGAGAACAAATACCATAAGGAAGGAATATCCGATCCACAAACTGCGCCAGCCTTCAGGGCAGTGAGGAATAGAAGCTTCTTGGCTATGGACAGCAATTGCCACAGCTGGGGCCTCGCAAACTGAGCACCGACTGATATATGGCTTGATTTCATCTTCTGCCACAGGCATCATTGGAAGAGGTGCTGTAGTTGAGAGCCAGTAGGATTTATCATTTCGACTTGCATAATAACAAATATCTCCAGGGTTACAGTAGAGGAATGGCATAGTGCTGAAACGAGCCAAACATGAGCCAGCCAGCCCTGTTAAAAAGGGAAGAGAGAAAATAATAGAAATGATGGCAATCATTGACACAGAAGACAATGCATGTTTTCAATTTCCTGCTCTTTCCTAAGTATGTCAGTAAAATCCTGAAGTCCAGAATACTTCACTGGCTTTAGAGGTCCCCTTGAGCAACACTTGAGTGCTCAGGGGCACTTCTCATTCTGGTGTTTCCTAAGCCTGTCTGCTCAAGTCCCAGCTTCCTCTAAGAACTATTTTATTCTTTTGTTATTTTCAGTCAGAGACATGGAATTGAGGCTGCTGTCAGCAATACCTGCCCCACGTACCTAGATCCTGGTTGTGTGCTTTCTCTTGTCCTTCAAAGTACAGCAGGCTGTATCCACTCCAGAGTTTGTTCATGCCAACCGGGCACATTGGCTCCTGATCGGACTGGCTGTGCTTCACCAGCAGGTAGCCCATGCTAACGCTGCGACCTGGCATGCCTGGCAGCCCAGGGCTACCAGGGCGGCCTGGCTGACCTTAGAAGAAATGGGGAAAGAAATCATACAACTTAGTTTGTGCTCCCACAAATGCTCTGATATTCCAGTTAAGCTGCTGCTGAATAAAACCTAATCTTTTAATAATAGTAACTCTTCTTATGGTAAGTTTAAAAGAGCTGCAGTTGTAGGATTACAGCAGTTGCTTTTAAATAGATTGGTGCTGGATCAGGCTCCCTGGTTTCTAAGGTGATGTATTTTGCTATCAGATCCAGGAAAAGTCACATATAACACCTTGAATTTGAGCATACTTTCTGCAATACAGATGAGCCTATTTGTTCTTTAACGTGCTTTCTTAGTCCAAGATTAAGCAATAGTTTTTTAATTGCTTGTGTTTGCTTCATATGGTTACAACTATGCTCTGCAAATACCTTCTTCTCCATGTACTTAGCTAAGTAAGATAGTAATTGTTCTACTCTTTGATTGGATAAGGACACAGATATTTCTTCTACAAATACGCTCCTTTAAACATCATTTACACATATATCACTTACCCAACCATTTGTTTCCATGAATGTAACTGCTAGTAAAACACTACGTGAAAATACTTAAGAGAAAATCAATATAAAAATACACAGATCAAAACAAACTCACTAACATGAGTGAACTGATATCTACATTTACCAAAACTGATTGTGAAAATATCGCTTTAAGATAACTTGGTAAAAGTTAGTTATTTGTCTCATGAAGAAGTTGTGAAGACAGAAACTTTCTTTCTCCTCTCCCCATCCCTACCCAATGAGGTAGAACTACAGAATGATTTATGGCAGTGAAAGTGGAAAGATGGAAGAAGTGCTGTGCAACATTTCTTACCTTCAAATCCTACTGGACCCTGAAACCCTGTTGCTCCTTGTTCACCTCTGGAACCAGGAGGAGCAGGAATGCCACCCCTGCCTTGGAGTCCTGGTTCTCCAGGTGCGCCTCTGAAACCTTGCACCAACAATCGTTATAAGCACAGTGGCTACACAAATATGAACATGCTACCTGCTTTGTTAACACATGCTCTGCTTCTGTGTATTTGGTCTTATATGACATGTTTACCAGTTTACACTAAAGGCAAGATCCTGTAGTTCTTGCTCAGGCAAAAAGTGCTGACTTCATTGGAAAAAGTTCCTTGGATGAGCAGCATGACCTTGATCTTTCACTTTGCCTACCACCACGCATGTCCGATGAAGCTACTAGCAAGGAGTGTACTGCACTGGATCCATATATCACTAATGCTACATCCCCTGTGCTGATAGCACTTCCATAAGGATGTGCACATTTCCATCAAAGAAGTTCAATCTTGATTTAAATGAGATCCACATCTGGTGTTGCTTTGGCTACGTGAGTGTTGTCAAAGTTTCCTTGTGTTTTGCTTAGGTTCTGAATGCTAGGAGGAGGAGGAAATCCAAACCCTAGCTTTGAAAGACCAAAATTTGACTCTCCTTTCTGACTTCTGGAATTTAGAGTAGAAGAGAGCCAAAACAGTTCTCTGGTGACCTGACCTCACTAAGGGGATCTGACCTTTCACTCTGAGTGTGCAATTCCTACCTGGATCGCCTGGTGGACCCTGAGGTCCCACATCTCCTGGGCTTCCTGGAGGTCCTATATTTCCACGGGGACCTGGTGAACCTTGCTCAGCAACCAGCCTTGGAGGAAGAGGGGACAGCCCAGGGGAGCCTGGAGGCCCCTGAAAGCCTGTGATTAGAACCAAGATGAGACAGTTTGATCAAAAAAACACTAGTATTTTCCACAGATATATATACACACACATATGTGAGCATGGGACTGTGGTCAGCAGCCCTTGGACAGCACACAGATAAGCAGAAGGAAGTGAATGATGCTACTGCTCCCTATTTATGCCACAGGAAGCTGGGAAGTTCCCCACACAGCTCTCTGAGGCACAGCACCATCTTTTGGTGGGCTTCAGGAGGCACAAATACATGCTGATACAGTTGGAGTGAAGGATTTTAAAGATATTTCTAAATATCCAGTATGTGTACTTTGGAGGTTTAGTTTAGATCAGGAATTCTTCTGTATTTTAATCCTGAAAGTGATTGTGATTTTGGAGCTTGTACCTCATACAAAATAAATTGATAAAGGCAAAAAGTTGACTACTCATGTTAAATTCAGGCATCTGCCCACTGGAATTTGCCAGACACAGAGTCATGCAGGTTGTAGAAGACTCTGGAGGTCATCTAGCCCAACCTCCCACTTGAAGCAGGGTAGGTTAGATCAGCTCTGCGGAGCTGCAAAATGAGTAATTTAGAAAGGAGTCATACATCTAATTACACTTACCAGTTAGTCCTCTATCCCCCTTGGGTCCAATAGGTCCCAAATCACCTGGAAATCCTACTGGGCCCATAAAGCCAATGACACCTTGCTCACCCTTCCGACCTTGAATGAAAAACAAAAGGTGACATTACTGCCTTTCAACACAGATTGAGTGCAAAACTCATGTTATTAAAGCTGCTGTAGCATTGGATGTTCCCCTGTTCCTGGCCAAGATCAGCATTTCCCATCCTTACCTTTTGGCCCAGGGTAGCCAGGAACGCCAGGTCTCCCTGATAATCCAGGATCACCTCTACTTCCTTTTGGGCCAATTTCTCCACTTACACCTATTTGTCCACTTTCTCCTTTGCTTCCTGGTGGAGCCGGTATTCCAGGCTGTCCCTGTAGTCCTGGATAGCCTATTTAGAGCACATATAGGTTGTAATCAGCTTATTCTTAAGACCTGGGCACAGGGGAAAATAACAGTACTATCTAATTGTATCCCATCAGGTTTTATTTCCTTAATTTAAGAGGGGAACTAATGCTTAGCTCCCCAACTTATTCAGCACTCCTGCTCTGAGACTGGTATACTCTTTGCTGCAGTGGCAGAGGAATTAGAGCATGAATCTCCCACAAAGCACAGTGTCATCTCAAGATGTCAGCAGAAATGAGGTGCCTGCTGAGATGCATCCTTCAATGAGCTTCTCATTCCCCAGCAAGTTCCCCACTTAAATAGATGCCTCCCTGCTTCATCCTAAATTCTCCAAGTAACTAGAGAGAAATCAAAGAGCAGTGAGTGCCTGACCCAGTGCCAGGTGGTAAGTCAGCCAAGAACTTACTGTTCAGTGTATCTTAGTGCTTCAGTTGAACATCTGGATACAAACAACTACTTCATGCTGTCTTGGGAATTATGGGAACAGCTTCTGTTTCTAGAATTACTTACTGCCTGAAGCTGAACCTGGCAGGTTTCTCTTCAGTTACCTCTGCTACCTATGAAGACATTTGGACCTTGATTCTGAAGAGAGAGGGATTTACTAACTAGGGTCTTGAGTGGGACATCACTCGTGCTGCCTGTTGAAGTTGGACCAAATGCAAGATGCAGGTGGCAAAATAAGAATGAGCCATGCCTCACCATTTTGGCTGAGAGATGGTTCATGTTCCCACTCTCCTGACTGCTTCTACTTTTATTTTTAGATCCAACGACTGCCTGGGGGGTGGGAATCAGTATGAAGTGTTAGGCCAACCAATGTTTGTTTTCCATTTGGAAACTTAGGTATTCTGTTGAGTTTCATCTGGGTTGCCTGTTGTAGATTTTTACCAAGTTTACATAAAAATTTCCATGCATCATATAAAGATGGTAGTGGGACATCTGCAGCTTCTGCTACAAGCTCTTAACAGTGGCACTACAGTTTGAAATGAATGTGCAGTCCAATAAGCTACAGGTATATCAGCCTCTAAATATAGAGAGACACAGAGTGGCTCTTTCATATGTGTGAGAGGGGCAGGCTCATAGCATGGACTTGTAGAGAGAAAAGCTAATACTTCCTTAGTAGCTTAGTTTGCATGGTAATTTCACATAGGAAAGTTTTATAAATGATAAAAAAAAAATCCATAGACCTGCAAGACTGCCACAGACCTCAGATTTTAAAGTAGCAAATTAGCATAATCCTTTGGAAAGTTAAGAGAACCCTGGATGATTACAGTTTGTATGAAAATCAAACCCTTCCATCAGGACAACCTGGAGGAACTGCCTTTTACTTTCAAGAGGTCTGTCTCTATTATCATATACACCATTGAATATAGACTGAATGAAGATAGGGGGTTGGGCTAGATGATCTTTCGAGGTCCCTTCCAACCCTTGGGATTCTGTGATTCTGTGACTTGGAAAGGGCTTTAATTAAAGTGTAAGTTGCATTTGATTTTAAATGCATGTAAATTATCTGAAGTAAAGAGAATTACAGTTTGTGCTCCCTGAACATTTATCAGGCTGACAAAGTTGGGGCTGTTCAGCCTGGAGAAAGTTGGGGCTGTTCAGCTGCGTGGAGACCTCAGAGCAGCCTTCCAGTATCTGAAGGGGGGCTATAGGGATACTGGGGACAGATTATTCATTAGGGACTGTAGTTACAGGACAAGGGGTAATGGGTTAAAACTTAAATGGGAAGTTTAGATTGGATATAAGGAAGAAATTCTTTCCTGTTAGGGTGGTGAGGCACTGGAATGGGTTGCCCAGGAAGGTTGTGAATGCTCCATCCCTGGCAGTGTTCAAGGCCAGGTTGGACAAAGCCTTGGGTGGCATGGTTTAGTGTGAGGTGTCCTTGCCCATGGCAGGGAGGTTGGAGCTATATGATCTTAAGGTCCTTTCCAATCCTAACCATTCTATGATTCTATTAGTTCTGTCCAACAATTATTCATGCACTCTAGTGTTGCATTTAATAGGGATATTTTACTGAATCAAGACAGAAATAACAATGAAACTGCTGTTGCTAACCCAGTAGTTACTCTTCTATTGTTGTCTGAGGGCACAACCTTGTACATAGTCTTTTATTCTTGCCTGAGGGAAACAAGGCATGAATTACCTGGCACTCCATCTAGACCTGGGGAGCCTTTATCACCAGGATGTCCCGATATATTTGAAATTCCAGGAGGACCTGGAGGTCCTTCCTGCCCAGGAATGCCAAAGGGTCCTTGGACTCCTGAAAGGAAGAGAAGAAATAATCAGTACTACAAGGAAAATGCACAATTGCAATTGTAACAACTCACCTCAGACTTTATATAAAGAATGGGATTTTCAAAATGGAAAACACCTGCATAGATCCCATTCTCTGGAATACAAACCTGGAACACCTCTGTCTCCCTTCTGACCCGGAGGTCCTTGGCTGCCTTCCACTCTGCTTGGCTCTCCTGCTTCTCCTTTGTCACCCACTGGACCTGGGAAACCTGCAGAGCCGTAACCATCTGGACCTGTTGTGGAGTTGTTAAAAATTAAGAGGAAAGTTGAGATGTTTCTGTATGTAATAGTGTATCAGCATGCTAACACACATATATAGAGCATGTGGACTTACTAAATATGTGAGTCTGTAATGGCTAATTGAAAAATGGCTCATAATGGGAAAAAAAGGCCTTGAAGCTTTAACTTGGTAAGAGGAAAAAAAATTGTGATTTAAAGTTGAGTTTAATACATCTGTGTGGCAACACATAGGGTATGAAGCTGTTTGCCAGAGCCCACAATACTGAAGAAAATTCCACACTGGGCTATGGAATACAGTTAAGAAAGTCGCATTGCAAAGATCTCACTCACCCAACTTGCAGCCAACACAATGCTATGCCTATGAACAGGCAGAATAAGAGTCTCACTTACCTGGTGATCCTGGTAAGCCCTTAGTGCCTGGTAAACCATGCAGTCCACTGATTCCTCTTGAGCCAGGCAAGCCTGTTTTAAAATTGCATTCATGATTATCATAATAGTTTCTATGAGTCTGTATATATTTCTAGGCAAAAAATCCAAATCCTTGGATAAATACTATTCTGTGTTAAAATCTTGTGTATTATATGCAAATTAATTACAATAAGCTTACTATGAAATACACCACACAATGGTTTTGTGATTAGCAAATTTCACTACTATCAAATATTATCCAAGTAATAAACAGGATTATTACTTTTAAAAATATCTTTGATCTGTCTGGTAGCATGTCATTAGTTCCATTCTTGCTGCTATGAATTTTTAATAACCATTTAGTTTTCCAAAATCCTCAAACCAAGACAATTATGGCATAATTTTAGGCTCTAAATGTGATTATAGTGAAGCTCTCTTCAGGAGAAATTCACTCTCTGTAATTTAGAAAAACCAAAACCCCAACAAACCCCTAACAAAATGTGTAATAGCTGCTGCTGTTGTTACAGGTAAAATTTATCCCATCTATTCGTACCTGTCAAAGTGTTAAGCATGATGTTAAAGCTAGACAGGTACTTCTAATCAATGGCCAAGGATCTGGAGGACAACTCAACCTCACAGTAAATAACGTCTCTCCCTCTTCACTGTCTATAAAGGCAGCCTTCATAACCATATTAGCTTAGATTTGATGCAGATTCAGATAGATAAATCCTAGTAAAAGCAGGGTAATTCCTGGCTATACTAGAAAAAAAATCTGCTTAATATATTAAGGAATTAGGTGGCAACCAATGAGATTCTGTATCCTGTGATTCAAGCAGCTGCATCTTAAACTATCACCTGTATCTTGATAGCAGAATTCTGTCTGAGCCATAGGTCATTTATTCTTAAAACCAGACATTGGATCAGTTCACAGTTTTTTATGACGATGTAGGATAAGCATATAGTTTGCTATCTAATGCCACACTATAATATTCTAATACCGTATATCACTGCTCTTGCTGCATGTCAAATATTTGTTTTTTTTTCTTCCCAGTTGCCATGAAAAATGAGTATGTTTCCTGAAAACTGCTTTCCTGGTTGAGGGAGGTCATGTGCTGTTAAAGTGAGCTCAGCAGACAGCAGTCCTTCAGAAGCCATAAATCAGAAAGCAGCCACTTGGGTCTTCACTAATGCACCTGGACTTTATGAGGAACAAATGTTTACCAGAGGGAACTCTGCCGCTCTGAACTGCAAAGAGCCCCCTTTCTTCTCCATCCCAAAGGAACAATAGCAAGTGCTCACACTAAAATGACTGAATAGTTGAAGCTGCAAATACCTGCTTGTCCTGGTAAGCCAGGCCAGCCAGGAGTTCCCTTTTCACCTTGAAATCCAGTCATCCCAGGGCTTCCTTGCTGTCCTGGGGGGCCAACCAGTCCTGGCAAACCTGTGTGACAATGATGTTATTGCTCATGAGTGTCCTTAAAGCCAGTTACCCAAAACATAGACTACATTCATTTTCCCAGGTAGCAAAAATAAGGCTTTCGCTTCCTAATGTCATTGTATGATACTGCACTGCTCATCCAAGTGGAAAAGAACTAAAGAGAATAAAGGTAGGAGAGGCAAGGTATAACAGAACAATTAATTATAGACTTCAGGTTTTTACAACCTTTCTGACAACCGCAGAAATACAACGGGCTCCTCCTATTAAAATGATATTTTTTTTCTATTACCAGTTACGATGAGTAATTTAATGTATATGCACCTCAGCTGCCTCTTCTGCCACATCTGTTTTGCCTTTCCAACTGGAAAGCTGTTCAGACAAGAACTGTTTCCCATTGAGGAACCTACTGAAACTGCTCCAGTCCTGGCTGGAGTTTCTAATCCCTCTAATTATATGAGAAATGTGGAGCAACTGTTCTGAAAGAGCATTTTCATGATCCTCTTGCAATAAGACATGTTCTTAAGCCCTGAGTTTATGATCCAGCCAGAGCCAAATCTGACTTCAGTTCCCCCAGTATGCTTGTACAGTCAGCCAAAAAGCTTGGCTCGAAGGCTCTGTAACTGGGTCCTAGGGAGTATTGACTTAATTTTTGACAGAAAAGAGTATTTAAAAGCCCTTTTCCTTGAAGTGTTGAGACAGTATTAGAATACCTGAGTACGCCAGCAACACAGTTCTTTGGACACGATTGCTGTAAAAAGTAAAACTGTATGAAGCAGAGGTATGCTTTTGAAATTTCCTCTTAATAAGTTCTGCAAGTTCCACATCCTTTTCACTGCTCTTTACCAACTTACAGAATAATCAACATATTAAAAAACATACTGATTTTATTTCAAGATAAAAGGTATTTTTTCTTTCTCCTCTTAAACATCTCTATTTTTCTGAGCTCTAAAAAGAGTATTTTACCTTCCTGTCCCACAGTGCCAGGGAGACCCTGAGTGCCCTTAAGGCCTTCAATGCCAGGGGAACCAGGATCGCCACCTTCACCTTTTTGTCCTGTGCTTCCTCTTGTGCCTGAAAAAGCATGAAGCCAGTATATTCTTTTAATAATCTGTACAATCCTACAAGCTAACAAGCATAATGTGAAATTGGCTACTTCATAGGTCCTGATCTTGCCACATAAAGACATTCCTCTAGTCAGGGTGCTTGCATAATCTGTGAGAATGAACAGTTGTCTACAGCATGCTGGCCAAACCATCATTAAATTTGTTTTTAAAAGTAATCCCCAAATTATGTGGAACATGACACTGGTGTTCAAGTGTGCTGCATGTACAGGGAAAATTTAATACATGACCTAACCAACCCCATCCAAAATCGACCTGGCTCTGCTATCCCATCTTCCATAATTACTTCCTCTTCAGGAGCTCTCATAAGAATACAGGTTCAACAGGCACCAAAAGCCTATGGTAAACTCTCCCTCCCTCCCTCTGTAGCCTTCAGTGTGAAAAAAGTAATACATGCAGAGCAACTGTGAAATTAATACCTGTTAAGCCTGGCACACCAACTTCCCCTTTAAGGCCTGGCATTCCTGGTAAGTTTATAGTATCTCCCCGCTCACCTATTTCAAGCAAAAAAGAACACGAGTGTAATGCTTTTAATTTAAACAGCATTTCCTGTTGTTTTGAATGAATTGCAATCTCTGAGGCAAAATTCAGTAATTATTATCTTTCTAGAATAAAAGAGGAGTAAATTAAAGAAGGAAAAACATAAAGTCTCTAGAACAACCACCCTCCCCGCTATGGGTGGCTTCATCCATGGACAGTACATGTTGCATGAAATTAACAGTATTAAACTTTTCACGGCCTCCCACATCTACAATACCATTCTGTAAGACTGTATGAAGGCTCTTTAACACTGAAGACCCCCTAAGACTCTTCAGAACTTAATGCTGAGCATTTGATGAGCAATGAATACAAAGTGGGCTCAGATGAGAGAATTAACTCACCTATTTCACCATGTGAGCCAGGAGTACCAAAACGGCCTGAAATTCCTGGCATACCCTTTTCTCCCTGTCACACAATTGAGAACAGGTATCAGTTAGTGGAGATGAGGATATATTCAACTTTCTAGGCAGTGCTGTTTGGAAATATTGAAAAAAGGTTATAAAATTTACCATTTTTGAGTTTCTGAAGTCCTTTATAGAGAGTAATTTGGCTGAAGTCAGTTTAACCGAACCAGTACAAAACCAATGGACAAATTGTATTTGCAAAGCCCTAAGTCTGAAATTGAGAACATCCTATTGCACATATATGGTAGTGAGTCCTTGTGCTGGTTTTGGCTGGGGTAGAGTTAATTTTCTTCACAGGAGCTGGTATGGCTTTAGATTTGTGCTGGAAACCATGTTGGTAACAGAGAGATGTTTGAGTTACTGAGTGCTTACATAGAGTTGAGGCCTTTTCTGCCTCTCAGTGCACCAGCAAGCAGGCTGGGGGTGCACAAGAGGCTGGGGGGTACACAGCCAGGACAGCTGACCCCAACTGATCAGAGGGGTATCCCAGACTATATGGCATCATGCTCAGCATGTAAAGCTGGGGGAAGGTTGGGCAGGGGGCCACTGCTGGGCATCAGTTGGCTGGTGGTGAGCATTTGCATCACTCATATTTCTTGGGTTTTATTACTTTTTCGTTGTTATTTTCCTTTACATAACTATTACTATAATAATTATTATATTTCAATTATTAATCAGTTCTTAAACCCATGAATTTTCTCAGTTTTACCCTTCCAATTCTCTTCCCTCATTCTGCTTTGGGGGAAGTGAGTGAGCAGCTCTGTGGTGCTTAGTTGCCAGGTGGGGTATACCACAAGAGTCCTGCAGACCTTTGTTGGGAAGAAGTCCTACTGAAATCTAAGGGCAATGCTACCTGAGAAAGGAACATAGGTTTTGGCTCTCTTACATAAATGATGTGAGTCTACTGTCAGGCTTTTTGGAAGAGTCTATTTCTTCCATTGTAACTTATTTTGCATCCAAAGTGAACCACAATGAATTATCCTCTATGAGCTGAGATTCTTAGACTCTTACTGTTAGATGAGTGACAGTGAATTATTTTTGGGCAGTGGTACCGTAAGTCCCAGAAGAAAGGGAAGAGCAAGCTCAAAATTGAGAAAAAATTTACCAACAACTACAGCAACAGCTAGGTCTGCAAGGACCTTTAGAAGGAACTGTGTAGGCCCTCATTGGCAAAAAGCTGGCACCTGAAATTTGGATGTCTCCCAGTAGAAGATAAAGGACTCTACTTGATGAACACTGGAGGGACCAAGCAAAAATATTTGGCCTAATTATTAAATCTTTATTGCATTTTTATCTTTTCACTATAGCTGTTCAGCAGCATGTCAAGGGGTGAAAGCCACTGCCTAGAGAAGCTGCATGCCAGCACAAGGACACCTTTATTCCCTCACGGGCATGAACTCACCCTGATTCCTGTGGTGCCAGGGAAACCTCTGATGCCAGGAGAGCCGGCTGGACCTGGATACCCTTTCAGACCTGTCAGCCCTTTTGCGCCAATGTCTCCTTTCACACCAGCCACATAGCTGGGATGCCCAGGGGACCCTGGAGTGCCTGTCTTTCCGGGAACACCTGGCATTCCCTTGCTACCTGCAGACAATAAAGAAGAAAAATAGAAAAGACGTAAACTATTAAAGCAGAGGAAGGCTAAGATGCAGTTGCTTATAAGAAGCTTTCAAAACATGTCACCATAATGTCTTAGTACAAAAAGGAGGCACACAATCACAACATAACCCCACAAAGCTTTCCTTGGCTCTAAATGCAGTAAAACGCAGCCAGAAGCTCAGCTTCTGCTGTCAGAGACTTTGCTGGGAGGGGCTGCAGCACAGTGGAACAATGAGTGGGGAATATTTAATATGGTAACTGAAGAAAGACACCAATCAATAATCCTGAATGTGCTTGGTTTTTTTTTTTTGCTGTGACCACTGACCTTTTAAGCCAAAGAATCCCTTTGTGCCCCTTTCTCCAACATCTCCTTTTTCACCTTTAACTTCCATCATCATGCTGGGCTTGAGCTTTGGGGGTTCTCCTGGGGGTCCTTGATCCCCACGGTCACCTAAAAGGTAAAAAAACAACCATGTAACAAATAGCTAGTCAGTGGCACTGTGGTGGAAAAGTAAGCAGAAGAGTAAATTTAGCAAAAAGGGTTTAATAGATAATTTTGCACAAACTAAGGAAAATCCATGTTGTATTGACCTGTCTCAATACGACGTGGCATCAGTGCAGTCAAGCATTAAAAATCCCACAAAAACTGCGTTAAACTTTTGTACATGCAGTCCTGTGAAGCTGGACCCAAACTCCTTTGTGATAGATAATTTACCTCTCAGCAGTTCAGTTAAGTATCATGTGTTTATAAGAAACCAAAAAGCACACTGGAGAATGCACAGAAAAGTAGGTTAGTTCCAGTGAAAGTGAAACTCTGTCAAATGTCCTGGGCAAAAGAAAGTGTTTGGATTTGTTACCAGTTATTTTGTTCCTTTTCTTGATTTGAAGGTTACGGGTGACAACAGTAAATAATATTGTGAATAAAGGACCTGAAGAGACTGACTTCATGAGTGTCTTTAGTTCTTTGTGGGATGCAGAGACAGGCCATCCACCCAGACTTGTCTCCTATGATCATACACCATCTTATATTTCTTCACCAAGAAGTATATTTGCACTTCTCGTTGCAGGGGCTGTTTTCACACTTGCCCTTTGCTCATACCTCCCCTGTATTACTGGGAGCATTGTTTTGCAACGTTTAAATTGCAGACTAGATTTTCTGAAGTACCTATCTCAGCGTCCCTAGAAAGAACATTCTCGTTTTGTGGTAAAGAGCACAAAGAAAAGAGGACTCAGTTACACTTTTAATTTCACTGATGATATCAGCTGAAACTTTACTGAATTTTAACTACTTAATTGCTTGTTGTTCTGAGTATTTAAGTACCTTTACAGTGCAACTGGAGAAAATCTGAATCTTTTTCCCTCAAACACCTTTACTCTTCCTGAGAAAAGGCTCTGTTAAGCTCTGCATATGCCCAGCAGTGCCACTATCTGAGCTCAGCTGAATAATGAGATGTCTGTCTTCAACCTTAAATGTGTAAAGATTCACAAAGAAGTAACTTTTCCCTGAGCCTAAAACTCAGGCCTCTCAGCCAGAGGCCCATGTGTGAAATAGGTGGAGGAATGTCTGAGCTAAATTTACCATGTGAAAAATGTGTCTTCATTGTCTTTGTGTCCTTGTAAAATTGTTCTCCAGATGTGAAAAGCAAACACACTGGTACCACCCATAAGCAAATACCTTTAAAACCACGTGCTCCTTGTGAGCCTTTATCGCCCTGAGCCCCCAGTGGGCCAAATTCTCCTTTGATTCCCTTGATGCCCGGTCTTCCTTTTAGGCCTGTCATTCCTTTGAAACCACCAATGCCAGGTGAACCTCTTGCACCTTTAAAGAAAGAAAGGGAAGAGAACTGTTACCTCACTCAGATTTCTGCAAACTAAGCATCACATGACCAGAGTGGTGCAAAAACTGTGCAGCAGTATGTATTTTTGTATGCCTTGATGTCTAGGTCAATCTGCAGCTCTGGGTCAGGCACCCAAGGTAAAGAGCAGGGGCACATTGAACTGCTGAAACTGGCTAGAAGATGTTGTAGAGATGACCAGAACTTAATGACTTCTGAAAGTTTAGCCACTCTCCTACATGTAAGCTAGAGAAAGGTAACTAGTTGCATACAAGGTTTTTAGTCAGCCTGTTCTACATGTAGAGACACAAATCTTAGGTTTAGTACTGGCTGACCCTTTCTCACTACAAAATCCCACACTTCTTTTCTCCAAACAAGAGGATGCTCTTTTACACAGGGCATGCTAACATACAGATCTGAATTCCTCTCAAATGAGAGGTGATCAGTACTCCAGAGTTGTATTAGAAAAAAAACCTTGTATTTCCAACTGGTGAAATTTTAACATGCATTCATAGGCATGTCCCCCTCCTTTCTCCACCTTTGACTGGGCTTCACATGGAGTTCAATACTGTTGAAAATCCCTGTAATCCCTGAGAAATGTAGGTAATTTGCATTATGCATAGCATTTTTGGGACTGGCAGGTGAAAATCTCACCTTCTCAATACATAAGATTAGTATCCTGGTAAAAGTCAACATCGAGGTCTTGTGTGTGGCATTGCTCAGTATAAAACAGCCAGCTTTAAAAAACTTCCAAGCAAAGGTTTGGGTAAAATCTCTAATTTCATTGACAGCCAGAGGGACTGGGACAAGAGAAAGACTTCTGGACAGAAAACTGAGTAAATACTGTGGAATTTTTAAAAGGAGAAGTAAAACAGCCACTTCCCTTCTGAGTAGGGCTGCACGTCAGAAGCTAGCATTTTGCCAAGCACAACACAGGGGATAACAGTGATTTTGGAATATATTAGGCACATGATCCTAATTCTTCCATTTTAAACATGTAGCCCAGCAGAGAAGGTGTCTTGTTCATCTCAGCACAGAACTGGTATAGGCAACACTACTTTTTTCAAAGCAGCTTGCAGAGCTCACCTTTGTCTCCTGGAAAACCATCCATTCCACTTATGCCAGGGGGACCAGTCACACCAGGCACACCTTGTAATCCCGGATAACCTGTTTCGCCTTTGTCACCAGACAGACCTTTCATGCCCACAGGGCCAGGAAAACCTTGCTCACCATCTTCTCCCCTAGCACCAGGTGGACCTGCCATGTGAACGTGAGAATAGGGAGATTAAAAAGTGTTTGGACATACATGATGATTTTCACACAAGGTAGCTCAAGGGGGAGAAAACTGCTGTCCTACCAGCTTTGTGTTGAGGGGAGAACATTAGCATTTTTTTCAGAAAAGGACTGCAGACATGATTACAAAGACAAAGCAAACCACTCTTGCTATCAGCTTGGTCCTGTACCCACTCCCAATAGGACCTTTCCCTCCTTTTTAGGAATTTCTTCCATAACTACTCCCCCATTTGGTAGCTCCATTCTCCCAGTCTGCCACCAGCAAGCTCTGACCTGGCTTGGTAGGTGGCTGTACAACTAAAAGCAGCAGCTCTGCCAGCGAGGATCATCATCACCCCTGCTTTCCACCTCTGATACCAGTACAATTTGCAGACACATTGTCTACATTATTACTGTCATTTCTCTGGCTGGGAACAAAAGCATGGCATGTGCCACAATCCCAAGCTTAACTTTCTGCTGTGGAAACCATACAGCTGTCCTGCCACAGAGAACTGGCAGGAGGAGGGACACAGGAGAGCAATATTTCCTCACCAATAGGTCCTTGAGAACCAGGTCCGCCATCTGGTCCAGGGTTTCCTGGTGGCCCTGGGAATCCACGTGTTCCTGGAGTTCCTGGCAATCCCATCAAACCAGGGAGACCTTGTGGTCCTGGCTCTCCTTTGGGTCCTGGCAAACCTGGGATACCATCCGCTCCTAAAATACCATAATCATGCATTAGAGAGCATAAGTATCTAGAGAGCTTATTATCACCACTTCTGTGTATGCACTAGTCTTTCAGGGTATGTTTTTCCTGAGAGCAGGAAAAGCAAATTAAAAGACCACTCGTTAGTTTTAAAATAATTCACATTACCAATACTGATCTCAATGTTTGTATTGGAAAGGTTGACTGGCTCTTCCAGAAGAATGGAAACAGTTTGGCACTGGGCGGATATAGATGGGGCAGGTCTCTTCCAAATTTAACCCCAGTAATTCTGTAATTCCTGATCTCTCTCTTTATCACATATATCTTTGTAAGAATCAAATCAAGCAGCTGACTGAACCACTGAAATAATGTTCTATATCTTCTGTAAAATATGATAGGCAGGAATCAGAATATTTAAGGCAGATAGGTTCTGGTTTGGGGTTATTGTTCAGAAATCTTCAAGTGAGGTCATTACAAGGCATTGTTACAAGATTCATACAAATTCTTATGCAAAAAGGTCTTGACATGACTTAGTGCACTTGGTGAAAATTTACATCTCTACAAGGTAAAAGCAAAGGGGGTGTCCAAGATTTAAAACCTAATTCCTGCTTTATATTCAGATTGGAAATGCAGAAGCATAGAAGACCTCAAAAGTAAATGGCACTTAACATCTAGGCTGAGTGGATCTGCTTCTCTTTATTCAGGTTTTACGTCAGTGTGGGTCCATTGCCTTGACTATAGTTAAGTGTGCTTTTATAACTAAGGTCACATAAGGTGAGTTTTCTTCTCAACAACAGAATACAGGATTTACCTCTTTGTTCTGAGGGGCTAGTAATGTAAGTGGCATAGATGATACAGAGGAAGCACTAGTCACTTCATGTCAAACTAAAAACCCTCATCACATACAAAAAATTCACATGCTTTTCTTTTGGAGTCATTCTTTCAGAACTGTAAAATAAATTAAGAAGAGACAAACTACTAATGTTTTTTCTTTTATCCATGCTTTTTGTTATTTCTAAAAACTTAGTTCTACAGAAATGCTTAGGAAGAAGGTACAGTCACACAATTTTCTTTCCCTTTCAATTCATGTTTTACCTTGAGTTTCTTCCCCTTTTCATAGTGATGTTTTCTGCCTTTTTTCAAACTTGCCAAGTGCCACAGAGCTGTCTTCATCTTTTTTTCACTCTGTGGCTCTACTGAAGGTGAAACCAGTTCTCTTCACTTCAAAAAGCTTAGTAAGATGACGCTCTTCTTTTCTTTGCATTGAAAATTGTAAGAAAAGTCTCCCAAACAGGCTCCTGTGATAGACCTCCTTGCTTTAAGCTCGTCACACAATTACTACTCTTTCTCACTCCCACAACGGGGCAAAAGGGTAATCAGCATATTGGTAACACTTGATAGTAAAGTGATGGGAGATCATCAGGCCCTGGGATTTGATACTGGGGTCATCAGTACCTCCAACACATCCCAAGACAGTCTCTTACTACTCTCACATTCCTATAATTTGCCTACATTTATATCATACTCTTACTTAAACATTTCTTTATTTAAAGTAGTTTTACCTCTAACTCCTGGTACTCCTTGATCTCCTGGCAAGCCTTTCAAACCCGGAAAACCAGGAAGCCCAACATCCCCTCGGGAACCTGCTGCAGCACCTAAAGCGTCGCCAGGTAACCCCTTCAGTCCTGTGGCTCCTGGAGCACCAGATTTTCCTGTGAGGCCTGGGTGTCCCTGCAGTCCAGGTAGACCGTTTGGGCCCCTGTCTCCCCTGGGCCCAGTAAAACCTACAAATAAAACAGGGAGTAGGCATCACAGGTTCACTATAAATGTTGGAGTTCATGTCCTAGGTGCACCATTACACCTTTTATATTACTGTAATTTCCCCTAGTTCTTAGCAGAAACATGCAGAATCAAAGTGTTTATATATATACATACATACATGCTTTTAAACTATGTGGCATTTATAAGAACATTCAACCAAATGTGGAAATTGGCAGTTATATAGAAATACTAATACTAGTGTTTTCCTACTTTATGCATCATCATTCTGAGTATATTCCACTTGGAATCTGAAATATCTTGTTCCTGAATTTATTTCTATGTGAATTTTATGGACTTTTACTGACACATTCACAATTTTGCACTATAAAGCAGATTTTAAAAGGTTGGTGTCTGTGTTACTCTCATTCTCATTATTACAGAAGTTGCAGGAAATCCTTTTGGATTTGAAAAATAGCGTTTTTTTATAATAGTTTATTGTTTGAACATGGAAGGGAAGATAAATGAAAATGTATCTGGAACCAAGTTGCTGTGTTCAGTAACTGTAGTGAAGAGGTCAAAAGTATATAAAGAATGACAAGTTATTTCAAGATACCTGGAGGACCTGGTAAACCTTCCCGACCTGGATCACCTCGTGTACCATTTAGCCCTGGGAATCCCACTGGACCTGGATCACCTGGGAATCCTCTTGCACCTTTTGCACCTAAATTATATGAAAGAAAGTATGAAATTTTGTTCTGAACAAACAAACCAGAAATGTGCATATAAGAAAAGGTAGTGGTAAATATCACCATGATGTGTTTCTGGATGCAAAGATGAAACTTTTTTAATTTAATGGGACTATACCATAGCTCTTTAGCAGTATTCAAGATCCCAAGACATGGCCAAAAATCTAGGCTGAGTGCTCTTACAAACATGGATTAACCTGACTTAAAGACTAATGATATGGAGACTACCAGATGAAAATGACTAGGCTCACAGACTTTTAATATTTTATAAATTAAGGCTTTTATCTTGAAGTCAAAGGCAATGTCAAAGAAGAATGTTCAACGGAAACAGGTGCAGAGGAGATGCTGTAGGAGGAACAAATTTTTCCCTTCCTGGCTAAACTGAGCACAGAAAAAGAGCAGAATGGTTTAGATAACCACAAAACAGAAATGTAAGGCTAAAGGTTAGATCTAATCATCCTGGAAGCAGAATACAAAGTAACTACTCACTATATTTATGACTGTACAGATGTATAGTTTTGATAGTAAAAGCAGGGCTGAGCCCTGAAAAAGTATTTTTCTGGCACTGAACTCATGTTCATACCGAGTTACCTCCTGACTAGTAAAGTTAGACCTCACTTCCTTGTACTGTAGTATTTGACATTTGGGTAAGGACAAATATTACTGTTTCTCAACACTGAACACCTGCAAGCATTGCAAAAGATTCTTAAGTTTGTAAAATTATACATATTTATTTTTTTGCAATAGTTTTACTACATGATTCACTGTATTTACTACATTAATTCATTGTATTCCAAGATCAAGATTATTTGGTAAAGCTCTTTCTTTGAAAATAATTCCTGTGGAGCGCTTTGTTTCCCTACCTTCCTGAGCTCCTCAAACTCTTTAAGTTCCCATCTCCAGCTTGAAGGTCAACAAAATGCTTTAACATTTTAAGTGTGGTTGCTTAGCATCACCATGAATTACAACTCATTTCTTTATTACACTGAAAGCAAATTTCTATCTCTGAGAAACCAAAGAAAACACCACTTGAATTTTGATACTTTTTCCACTTCAGTTTTCTGAATTTCCATTATTTAACTATAATTTTTGCAGTTCTAGCTGTTATTTGTGAAGGGGAGAAGAAAACCTTTAAAAAGACCGCAATTAAGGTGCACATAAACAGACAATGCAGCATGAATAGCATTTTCCCAGTCCCATACAGGACTATTGTTCTCTCTCTTATATGAACAATAACTTCTCAGAAAGCAATTAAATGGAAAAATCCTAGGCTTTCAGGTCTCAGTGAAAAATTCTAATATGCCTCTTACCAAAATAGCATCTTAGTCCTGTTTCCCATGTGTAATAACTGACTTCATTCATTCTGTTCAGTATTGCACTAATTAAAAAGCCATTCTAGAGAAAGAAGGCAGCAGATAGAGAATGCAACTACTGCTTACTGCTTATTTCAGTAACTCATTATGCAGTGTTAGCTGCTGTTAACATGTTATGCCAAACAGTAGTAGGAAAAGGTTTTTATTTTAGACCAGTGTTTAGTTTGCAAGCTCTTTAGCTGTACATTTGAAACAGAAAACTTAAACATTTTATTCCACAGCGGTCACGTAGGTCTTGAGACTACTGAATAACAAGGATGTAAATTAGGGTGGGCTGTCTATGTTGCCAGGAATTTTAAAGGGACATGAGAGTGTGAGACTATAAAGATGACTCCTTGCTTGATATACTGGGTGCCATCAGCACCTTGTACACTGAGAGACTTGACTGCCTATAGCAGAGCTCCATCCTGGCTGACAAGAAGGCAGGAAAACTTGTGGATAAAACCACATCACTCTAAGGAGACAATGAAAATAGTGTAAAGGAGGTGTTGGTGCTTTTGAGTCAGTCCAGAGAATGTGGGTAGGTATAATGACCCAGGAAACTAGATTGACACATATATGGCAACAAGAAGCCGTGAAAAGTTGTAAAATGTGTCCTGTTCCCACTGGGTTTCCAGCTTCAGGACTCACTCAGGCTGAAAGGTGGTTATAAACAGAGTTCTGCCCTGGGCTCAGCAAGGGACCTTTTTCAGTTTTTGGAGGGAAGGGAGGAAAAACAAATCTTAAAATTGCTAGAACATAAAAGCTGACACAGACAAAGAGTTGTTAAAGAGCTAACCAAAAATACAAAATATAGACCACATGAAAACAGTGTCACTTGTTTTACAACAGTCTTACAGCTAGGAGTTAAATCTGACTGTATTCACTGAAATAAAAACCATATGAATGAAAGAATAAACAAATCATCAAAGTAAAAAAAAAAAAAGAAAAAAAATTACAAAGATGGCAAAGAAAACAACCTTCAGAAGCACTGATCCTAACAACAAAGTAAGGCATTAAGGACTAAGGAAACATAGGTTAGAGATACACATCATCTTTGAACAGGGATCAAATGTTCCCTTTTAGAATCCATTAGTCTGTGATAAATCGATCCATCAATCCATGCATGCCATAATAAACCTTATGCTGGAAAAAAACCCCAAACACTCAACACTAAAATTTATAGCCCGTATCTCTGACACTGGCTAAAGCATGGAGGCACAAGAATAGCTACATCAAGAATTTTACATTTATCAAGCTCTGAAAGACCCAGTTATAGTTTCTGTCAGAACCTTTACCAGCTGGTTGTGAGGATTCACTGAAAAACAGCTTTATTGCTTTGGTTGGGAGCATATAAGCTTATAGGAACATAAGCTTATAGAAACTACCAGTGAAGGTTCCCTCTTCAAGGTCAATAGTTACGACTAATCAGCATCCTTGTCTGTGTTTCTCTCAATTTCATCTCACACAGTCCTTCAGACCCTGTCCCCTGCACCATTTCCTCTTCCTTTTGGAAAGAGATGTGGAACCCTCAGTGCCGGGGAGGCCCAGGATTGCCAGATGGTCCCTCTGGGCTAGGATAGACCAGCTTTGCAAGGAAGGTGTGTGCAGCTACAGACAGTGCAACTGCATTGCTTCAGACAGCCTGGCCCATTACACTGAGCTGCATTAAAGATTTCAGGCTCACACTCGCTGAAAGCGCTCTGTATATCACAAGAGGAGGAATATTAAGAAGGAACTGACACAGATCTCCACTGCAATCTTTTATCAACCTGCTCCCAGAGGACAGGAATTTCCATGTGAATGTCCAGTCAGCTCTGGGAGACCTCAGTATACTTTCTACCTATAAGCCTGTAGATTCCTTCTGTACACCTTCACTCACTTGCAGTGGAGGACAGGAAACGGGCTGTCCTTTCTGTCTTCATTTGCTAATGGCTGACACTCATTCGCAAAGGCAGAATTAGCTCAGGAACAGTGCAGCCACCTAGGCTTCACACTGCTTAGGTCTCTCTGCTGGCTTTAAGTTAACATTGTCCTCCCTTGGAATTTCTAAAACTCACTGCCTCCTAAGGTTCAACATTAATTGATCTGTCAAGATCTTCCTCAAAACATAGTACATGTGCAAAAGAAAGGTGAAAGCAAAATGTTACCTGTGGCTCCTGGCAGTCCTGGATTTCCTCGGGATCCCTGTGGTGGCCTCACACAGCCTGCACCTGCAAGCAAAGAGGGCTGGTTAGTCACACTGTATGGTGCTCATGCATTGCCACTCATCAACTCTGTGCCTGCAGTTGAGACAACATCATTAAAGCAAGTGAATGAAATTAACAGGCAAAACCCTAATATTAAAAAATATTTTATTCTTCATGAAAAAAAAAAATTGGTCATAGGTGGCATTTTCAGGAGAGCACTCAAGTTGCTCTTCTGTCTATTTCCCAGGGGCTATGGTGGCTTGCTCCAGTTAGACTGGTATGGGAAGGGCAGTCAAACCTCATGGATGACTATTTTTCAGAATAACAGAGAAACTTTGTTTCCCTGTGGGCAATTTAGACTCCTGAAGCAATCAGATAAATTTTGGTACAAATGAAGTTTTTTTTTTTTTTCTTTATATGTCAAGTTGTACTGAAAACCTTCACTCAAAGTTCCTTAAAAAAAGTTGTTTAAATTTTCTTGGACATCTAATTTCTGGGACTGTTGTTATAGAGTGCATGGCAACCATTATTTTGTCACAACAAACACTCAGGAGCAATGAAATAAAGAATTTCTGAACAGCACAGCTAAAACTGCAATACTTTTAGAATATGTTCAATTTAATTAAATTGCTTTAAAGATATGTACAGTATGTGCATGGTTATTTGTGACCTGAAGTTCAAATACTTTACAAATAGGAACATCCAAAACAATCACCGGAAAGAATCAAGCCAGAAGAGCAGTGTAAGACTAAATTTTAAAATATAATCAAGCAGTTTGTACATACAGTACCTGACCATATTGGCTCAGTTCCATCTCCTCTAGAAAAGTCTTCAGTGACCTGCCCACAGTCTATGAGCAAAAAAATGGTAAAAGGCAGTTATTATTTAAAAGAGAAACATTGTAAAGTGCTCTCAATTCCAACCAAAATGTCTATTACAACATCAAATAATGTATTCACTTACATATTATGCATACATACAACACAAACTATTTGTTATACTGGAACTCTCTATCCATGTATTAATTCAATTCATGCCTGAAACCTAACCCTGTCATAGTTAGGAGGCTACATGTCTCATACACTGTGTAGGGCTGGCAGGTGCCTGCCTTGGCTTTTCAAAGTTGAGCAATAAAACCGTGAGCCTGAACTCTTGTGAATGTACCCCTGTCATTCTTATGCTGGAAGTTGCAGAGATACTATCAAGAGCTCTGAAGGATGGATATATGATTTTCTCTGGTCAGTTAACAGATTATGCTGGATGATGAAGACCAAAGAAAATCACCTGTGAGTGCTCCAATAGCAAGATATTGCTCCATTGCCACCAACTGCTTGAAATCTGAAAGATGTTACTTGCTGGCACTAACCCATTCGTTCATACTATTTTAATACCTGACATAAAACTACTGGGACTTTTGAAGTATTTCCTTTTTTAATATTTCTGGACAACTAATACAAGCAATCCCTTTTTACTCACATAACCCCCCACCAAATGCTACCTTTTCAACAATGTGCTGTACAGATGCTTCACACAGTTCAGTAATGATTTCCCATGGCTTTGATGTAAAACACTGCGATTTATTTCTCTTACCTAGTTGGCCAGGCTCTCCTGGCAGACCAGGCAGACCTGGAGGTCCTGGGCTTCCATCTTGTCCCTGGTCACCTGGAGGACCCCGGTACCCTTTTGGACCAGGAAATCCGTCACCTGGCAGGCCTGCTTCTCCTGGAAAGCCCTTTGGGCCTAATTCACCTGGATAACCAGGATCGCCGGGGAAACCTCTGACAGCATCACCCTGGGGGAAGTGAATGGATGTGGTCACTTTGCTGAGAAACAAAAAAACTCAGACAGTTGAACCACGCTTGTGAGTAACATAAGCAGTAACTCCTCAGATGTTGCATCCCAGCTCTTTAAATCAACATTGCAACTAAAATATTTTTGAAATGATCTGATTTTAATTTAAACTCCATGTCAGAAAAGGCATGAGAGCCTTAGAGGATGCATTCCCCTAAAGATGTTGGCCCATGAATGGCACTTGGGTAATATGAATGAATCACTGCTGTGGAGTGGCTTACTGCCCTTTCTGAAAAGCTGAAAGTGGATTTTGGGGAATCCACATGCATCACTAGATTTGTTCTAGTGTGGCATTTACTTCTGAGACCTTGAGAAAAGCTGATATAAAATTGTGCCCAAATGGGGGCATATTTTTAATTTGTCTGTTCCTTTACTGATATTTCTGCACTAGTGAATCTAACAAACATCATTATAAAATGTTTCAATCCTCAAAGTAATATAAAATAGTCTCTTTAGTGGTAGTAAAAAGCATTGTAGTCCAGATTGAATGATATGGCTTATCTTCAAGTAATGCATAAGAGCAGTTAGCTAGGTGAGGTGGTATCAAGCATATATATGATGACACAACCTACATTTTGAGACTGTAAAATTGTAATAAATTTTGCTTTTCTTTAACTCTGTTGTAACAAAACTGCTGAAGTTCAGTCACACAGAATCTCTCAGACAATGTTAGGAGTCACTAATGAACCACTATTTATCACAAATAACAAGCTGGCCTCAATGGGTCATACACTACTACGTAGTTGGTCAAATAAAATAGAAATAAAAGTGAAAGATTGTTCTAAAAACCCTGAGAGTAAACCTGATCTTGAATATATCAATAACTAGCAAGCCAGTCCAGTTGTGCATCATTATCTGTGAGAGAAGGATAGCCCGGTGCTTGTAACCCCTCAGAATTAAATGCATTTGTAATTGAGTGTGCTGGAAATGGTTTAGCTGTATTTGCTGCTCACCGGAAAGCCAGGCTGTCCTGGTAAACCATCTAATCCATCTCTGCCTGGAAATCCATCTCCACCTCTGATACCAGGCAGCCCGGGATCTCCTCGAATTCCTTTGGTGCCTAAAGAAGACCTTCCATTGTGAGATCAATCTCTCATGAAAGGTATAAATAGTAGCAAAATACAGGTGATATCAGTTGTTTTGTTTTTTTACTCTACCTTTAGTAGTTATGTATAAAGAATCTCCCTTTTCTCCTTTAGGACCAGGAAATCCATGTTGACCCGAAAAACCCTGGTGTTACATGCAATGAAATAAAGAAGAAACAGAACCATTTAAGAAACAGAAAAGCTTCTGTAAATTATTTCTTCTTTAGTAATCCCATGTATGTGCCAGAATGTTTATTAATATGCTTTAACTAGGACCAAGGTCTTTGTGGCGTGGTAGGGGAGCTTCTGCACGAGGACAGCACTGGGAGAGCTGTGGCTTTTCATGACCTGCAGTCCTGCAGATGACTGCAGCTGCAGAACTGCATTGGAGAATACTCAAAACATTACTATTTCACTATGTGGAATGAGGGACTGAGTGGCCCACAGTTAAGCCATTCCACTTGATGCCTACTCATCCAAGTTGAGCAAGTTACTAGTCTGCCCTCTCCAAAGTGTCAGTGGACTTTACTGAAGCTTCAGACATTTGGCAACATGAAGGCAATCCATGTTTGCACAGAAACCCTGACAGGATAAAGCTCCCTACAAAACAAAATGGACCAGAAGCCAAACAGATCTTCACCAACACCACTACTTTGGCTCCACACCCAGTGCTTGCTCTTCTCTGTTCTAGGACACACTTTCTCCAAACCCTAGCTGACTCAAACACAGTCTCAAAAGAGGCTTTGGCTTAATCTAACAAGTTAATCACACTATGCACAGTGTATCACCATTATTCCTCCACTTGTCTTCTCCCTCTTCCCTTTGAGTATTGGATAAGGAAGATCATGAGGGGAGAGGAGGGGCAGGAGTAAGGAGAGAGGGGCAGGCATGAGATGAGCCTGTGAGGGGCAGCTGTGAGGGGAAGCCTGTGAGGGGCAGTTGTGAGGGGAGATCCAGAGGGGCAGTCATGAGGGGAAGGTGTGAGGATGCAGGAGAGATGGCCTTGAGGGTTGAGGGGAGATCATGAGGGGGCAGGGGTGGCTGTGGGCCATGAGGGGTGGCCATGTGGGGAGATCTTGAGGGGAGATAAAGGATAGCTGTGAGGAGGAGGGTTGGCAGCTATACAGAGTAGGCCACTATGGGGGGTAGATGAGGGGTTCCTGTGAGTGGAGATCATGAGGGGCAGTCATGAGGGGAGATGTTGAGAGGAGATGAGGGGTGACTCTGAGTGAAGATCATGAAGGGCAGCCACGAGGGGAGACAAATTTGCCCTCAGTGACATGGTTTAGTGGTGGGATGGGCAGTTCTGCATAGCAGTTGGACCTGATGATCTTAGAGGTCTTTTCCAACCTGGTTGATTCTGTGATTCTATGCTAAATTACTCAGTTTTAACCATTAAAGAAAATGCAGCAAGCAACTCTTTGGCACCATGGAAACAACACTGTTATATTGACCTGCAATTCTCCCTGCCCACCACTACAGAAGAGGACAGCCTCATAGCTGGCAATGGATTGTGATTCACAACACTATTATAGGGCTGAAAAGTAGCATCATCTTTAGATGTTCAGAAAAGCCTAAAGCACTAAATGAAAACATTATGTTTGCTCTGACATCGTTGCATAAACAAAATCAGTTTTGGGTCAGATTTACAAAAATTTTATTCTAAAACCTCAAGAGATGTGATTTCCTGAAGTCAGTTCTGACTGCAAGGAACCACAATGCAATTGGCATACCACACAGTACAGCACCTCTCAGTGTAAGAAACAAGCAAGTGATTATAAGCAAAGCTCTTTTCTTGGGGTTATTGAATTCTGGTTTTTAGGAAGACTTAATGTATTGTAAACAAGAACCTTGCATTTCATCAGTTTGACATAGTGTCTTATTAGCAACCATAAGTTATTACTGGAATTGTTACCCTTCCAGATGGTCAGGTCTTACTCAGTAGTACAGTAGCATTGTTTAAATTGGAAGTGGACCTTGGATTACATGGAAATCTTTCACTTTTCCTAAAACTGCATATTTTCACTTCCATCCTAGCAATTCTTTGCTTTCAGTATTTTGTAGCAATCTGAAAGCAACTGAAATGGCACA
Source organism: Melopsittacus undulatus (assembly GCF_012275295.1). Classification (NCBI taxonomy): domain Eukaryota; kingdom Metazoa; phylum Chordata; class Aves; order Psittaciformes; family Psittaculidae; genus Melopsittacus; species Melopsittacus undulatus. The sequence goes on along the minus strand of NC_047528.1, from coordinate 58,765,159 downwards.
GAAAGAAAGAAATCATACTTTTTAGCATTTTTCCATGGAGAACAGCCTGGACTGTTTTCTTGTGTGGTTCTAGATTGTTTTTTCATGTGGGGTTTTTTGTTCGTTTGGTTTGGTTTTGGTTTTGTTTGTTTTCTAGTAGGCATATAAAACTATGCAATAAAGAGATAATAAAGAGATAATTATCTCACTTTTGCTCCAGGGTAGCCAGGAATACCATGTGGCCCTTGATCACCAGGTTCTCCTTTCCTCCCAGGCTGGCCAGGAGTTCCTGGAAAGCCAGGAGGGCCAGGGGGACCAGTAGAGCCCCTTCTCCTTTCCTCATCCAAAAGGCATGTACTGCAATCTCCTTCTTCACCTAAGGAAGGAATTGGAAAGAGAAGAAAGAATGGTCTGTCACCATGAAATGGATGTTCAGCTATATCCATTTTATATGTAGACTTGAGAATACTTGAGTAGTTTCTGAAATACTTGAGAGAAATACTTCCTCTTTTTTTTTGTTTGTTTTTTTGTTACAAGAAGCTAACATAATGCTTCCTCGTGTTAGCCCCAGAGCACGTCATAGCTCTATGAACTCAGAATGAACACAATGGAAGCTTTACACAATGCTGCTTACAACAGCATCTGTTACCTGTTATCATAACACCTATTGAGTTATCTGTTGCAACTTACCTTTAGGTCCTTTTTGTCCTCTCGGCCCAGGGAAACCTTGTATGCCAAATCTGCCCGGTGTCCCCTCCTGTCCTTTTAATCCAAAGAGAGCACCTAGAAATTAAATAAAAATAGCAATTAATCTACTGTAGATTTACTTTTATTCTCTTTCCTTCCTATTCCTTTGAGCTGTACTGCATCTGCCCTTTTCTGTTCTCCCTAATGGAATTTACTGTCTAACCCAACCTGTTATTATCTACCCCCTACTCTCTTCCTCTCTACCTCTTCTCACAGCTTCCCACACACTTTCTTAGCTACTTCCATCTGCAGCGGCAGATGATCCTTGCCATTCTTTGCTCTTTCTCATCTTGAATTCCTTGAGCTTCTCTCTCTCAGCACAACTAACTCTGCAGTACCACAGGCTGCCTGCACTGGATCACCTCTTGCACACCATTTTCTCTACTGCTCTTGCACTGCAGTGTTCTGCTTTTCACAGCACAGTCTCAGTCAGAAGTGGCCTGTGGAGGTCACCTGGTCCGACCCTCTGCTCAAAGCAGGGCCAGCCTCAAAGTTGCAGTAATTTGTTCAGGACCATGTCCAGCTAAATGCTGAGTATCTCCTAAGATGGAGAGTCTACAATCTCTCTGAGCAACGCGTTAGTGTCTGACCACTCTCATGGTGAAAAAGGTTTTCCTAATATCTAAGCAGAACTTCCTTTGTTGCAGCTCGTCACCATTGCTTCTTGCTCTGTTGCTGTGCTCCTTAGTGAAACATCTGGTTCCATTTTCCCTATGACCTCCTGGGAGATAAGGGAAAGTAGCAGTAATATTCCCCTTAGCTTTCTCTTCTCCAGGATGAAGAAGAAATTCAGCTCTCTCAGGCACTCCTTGACACTCATATCTCTCCCCTAACCCCAAACAGACCTTTTGTTTCAAATTTCACCAGGAATGTCTAAAATCAATGGAAACCTTTCCTTCATTGAAAGAGTGCACAACACCTCTTTCCTGTGCATCCTTGCTGACACACCATTTAATTTAATTTCATTTCTGTCATTTCATTTCATTTCCATTGCTTCCATCTACTTTCTCATTTTGCCTTGCCAACCACTGTATTTAAAATAAGCACAGATGTTCCTGTGAGTTCTCGTCATCTCTCTTTATGCACTTACCAGGAGCTCCAGCAGGACCAGGTGGACCACGGAGTCCTGGTGTGCCATGTTTACCCGGAAAGCCAGGCGGGCCTGCCTGATAAGCAGGAGATCCTGATTCACCTTTTTCACCTTTTGGTCCCATTTCTCCAGGTAAGCCTGGCTTATCCCCATCCGCTGGAACAGAAGCAGGGAAGAAGTTCAAAACAATTTCTTAACAACAGTGCTCAAAAAGCTGTAATGGAGCGTAAGGGAAAATTCATGCAACTGCATCTAGCATGCAAGGAAAAATTGAGATATTTAGCATAGAGTAAAAATGGTAACTGCACTTTTCACTTGAGCAAATCTACAGGAGTTACTGAAGCAAGTTTCCGTCATCATCTCCAGTTGTTTCTTCAGAGCTTCCTCAAGGCTGGAGGAAAATGCTTCTCTGTTTTTTTGTCCCAGCAGTTATCTACCACTCTGCACTGCACGATCCACAGTCCAAACATAAACTGCCCACATGTATCATGTATCAGTTGAAACTCGCTATAAAGTTAAGCTGTTGGAACATCTGTTGCTGGGATATTACCATCAGAAAATCCAGGAAGACCAGGCAGCCCACGATCTCCCTCTTCTCCTGGGTCTCCCTGTAGTCCAGAAACACCTGGAAAGCCTGGATCACCTCTTACACCTGAAAGACATCCCCGTTCCACAAACCACATGTTAGTGTGATGCTGCTTGTGACCCATAAATGCCAACTTGTGTTACACTGCAAATTACTCAGTTCTTAAAATGTAAAAATTAGGAAATTCAAGGACTTCAGAATATTAGAGTTTGCTAATTCTTTCTTAAAGGTAGTTTCAGAAATGCAAAAACCTGCTACCTCATGCTGCCTAGGCTGAATAAAGAAATTAATTTGAGAGATTTTTGTAAAGCCCAAATATCTGGGAGCTGAACATGGCCTGTAACAGGAAGAAGAACATCACTCAGCTCTTACTAATATGCTGCTAGAGCTAAATTGCTCCTGGGAAGCACAGAAGACCAGCTCTCTATGATATGTGAGCTTTGGGCTTTCCTCTGTTCCCCAGTAGATAAAGCATCTGCCTGGCTATTGCCTGTAGGATATCATGCTCTTGTCAAAGGTCAATGACACTAGAGGACATATGGTATGTCAGCCCCTTTACCTGTTTTCTCCTGTCTCTACACAGTCTTTCCTGCTCCTAAAAGCCTGGCAGGGTGTTTGATTTGAACAATATTTTGGGCCTCTTGCTCGCATTCACTGGGAGAACTTATTGTTAGGCTCTCTGGCCTTCTTCAACAAGATCGGTAAACACAATGGTATAAGGACAAAGGCTGGGACAATGGTCTATGATCATCTTTGTTGTTTGCTGGCACCTTCCCTGAAATAGTTTTTGTCTTGGCAAATTGGTATCACCTTCTATGTGTTTCTAGTCTAGCCAGCCATGACTGCGTAGGACAGCTGACAGTGGGTGATACAAATTTAGTGAAAAGGTCATAAAATCAATTTGTTGGAAAAAAATCCTCTTCAATTCTGTTTTTTTTAATGTTGATTTTTTGTTTGGTTTGGGTTTTGGTTTTTGTTTTTTTTTTTCCTTTCTAAATATTAGATTATAAGAATGGTCTCTGCTGTACTGCCATTGCTGCACTTCATCCAGAGTCTCTGAAACAGGATACAGAAGACAGACTCTCCCATTCTTCCTTTCACTGGACAACAGTCACAGGCTTTTTTGCTTGTTTCTTCTTTCTGGACACAGGAATGCATGGATGCCTTTTGATCAGCAATCCAGCTTCAGCAGGACAGAGAAAGAAGCCACCTGCCTGCAGAATAGTGATCAGAGCACTCTCTTGAAAGGCAATATATTCTGGAACAGTTCAGCAAACCAGTCTTTTAAGGAGTTGAATCCTCAGAATTTCATGCTTTTGATCTATGTATACAGTAGTAAAATGCAGCTAAGATAAGCAATCTAAGGAAAGAAAATGTACCTTTCCTTGGGATGTGGGAAGGAAGATAGGAATCTGGTCCTGGAAGACCCACGTCGCCTGGCTCCCCCTGTTAACAGAAATTGAAATATCACATCTAAGCACATTATTCTAGAGAATTCCTTTTAAAATGCCCAGGAAACCCAAAGAAACAAACTGACATGACCTTTCAGAAATCTCTGAGATTTCGAGTTAACAAATCACCTAACTGGTTCTACAATTATGTGAAACACAGTTGTTATTACATGACAGAAAAGAAAGAAAATCACATTTGCTTTATTGCTCCTGGCAAATGAAAGTAAAGCAGTACCTTGCCTCCCCGAGGACCATAGCCACCTGGTGAACCATCAAATCCTGGAACACCCTGTAATACACATAAAAATAATAGTCTTTTCCTTATCAGAGAGGGAATAAAATTACTTGCTTCCTCTGATGTCAGTGTTAAAAGTATGCAACAGAGATGAGCAGTTTGTCTCCCATGTGGTCTGGTAATTTGGGTAATACCATTAAGTTTCCTGTTTTGATGTTCCACGTCTTGGACCAAGCCTAACTCCCATCAAAGGCCAGAGAGATCTGCTGTGGTGCAGGCTCTGTCACCCCTGGCAGTGGTGCAGATGGAAGGAGCACCTACATTCACACTGTCCCATGCAGGCTGCAGGATGGGGGAGCAAAAAGGGAATGCCTTCCATGCCAGCTGACCCTGAGACACGTGGGTGAGGCAGCCAGAACACACCAACCTGCTGCAAGAAGACTAAATGAGTCTGAATCATTGGGAGTGGACATATTTTACATGGAATGTAAACAGTGAACAGTGAAACAGCACTGAAGTGCACAGGTCCCTTTTACTGTTTTCCAGGCAGCTGGAGCCTGTTTGGCCAAAGAGGGGCTTCCTGACTGAATGGGAAGAATCAGGACCAGCCCTGAGGTGCCTTCATGCAATTCTCCCACCCCTGGGCATGCTGTGCATCAAAGAAAATTTTTCATCCCTACCTCAGCAAATATTGTAATAGTTAAGGTCCTGCCCACTTCATTCTTTTTAAAGTCTTGAAAGCCAAAGCACGTGGATTAAAACACATGTAGTAAAGCACAGTACCTCCTACATGAGAGACTATTTCAGCTGCTGCAGTGCATAGATCAAAGTGCAGATTTCAGTGATGCTGATACAAAAGAGGTTATCTCTTCTGTGTGCCTTACTTGGCTCTTTGACAACTTGTTGACTATAGAAAATGTTCATATGTACTCCGGAAAAAGGCTAGCGTTTAAAAGGTAAGCTCTTAGAAAACAGAGGCCGGATCATCAACTGATTTCAATTAACACAGTTTTACTGAAGCCAATAGAATTGTATAATTCATACTAGTTAGATTATAAACCAGTTTATTTAAAATTCAGTATCTCCCAAATTTCACAGAGCTTGAATGTTAGTAAGCCACTCTGTAAGTCAGTTATGCAGTTTTAAAGCATTATAATACCACAGCTGACAGCAAGATGATCTTGAGGTCCTTTCCAACCCAAACCATTCTGTGATTCTATGGTTCTATGTCACAACCTAAAGTGCATGCTTCAAAGTCCTTTCCATAACGGCAACTGTACATCAGACAATGACAAAAGGAGTCTCTTCACTCAGGTGTAAAATCTCTACACTAGGTGGAGCTGGCGGTCTTAAAGTGAAACCAGTAACTTCCCAATTAAATGCAGCTTCATCTGTGTGCAGGCAGACTTAACCATCCTTCCTTCTTTCTTAAGAATACTACTGAAAAAGCAGCAAAAAGATGGCTGTTGTGAACAGCATATCGAGTAGGCTGTCCCCTCTTATACACATTGTACAATGATACTTCATCAAAACCAATGCATCTTCTGCTAAAAATGTTGCCAAGATTCACCCTCAGTAAGGGGAAGTCACTGACCATTTCTGACTGGAGCATGAACCTATGCTAAGGTCAATCAATGGGCTTTAATGGGGTTCGCACCAGCCTCTCTACTTATGTATTACTGATAGCACATTCCCTTCCACACCAACAGGCTTTGTGATTGGACCAAATAGCTGTTATTTTTCATATTTCATGTACTTTCATGCCCCATGTGCTTCATGTTATAATTGTTATGCCTTGGTGGCAGGACAAATCCTTACACAACTAAGTATGGAAAAACATGGAAAAGTCACGCATTTGAGTACACCACAGCTATTTGAGTACCTCATGGAAGTGATTTCTAAGGCTGACGGAGGAAGACTTTTTCTGAGACCAAACAGAAAATATGAGCTCTTCTCTGTCTCACAGAATGATATTTTAAATGTTTGGGTGTGTTTCCATGGAGACAGAGATTTATCTGGTACTTTTACCATTTTTCTTCTCTTCTTTCTCTTCTTCTTTTGTGATATTTAAGTCTAACCATAAAGCCCAACAGCTATTCAAAACAGTAAATTTCTGCATGTCAGAACAAAATTACAGAAATCATGGTCACAGTAATGGGAACAATGAAAATGACACCTCCCTGTTGTGCTCCTAAAACAAACTTTAATTATTGGGCCATGTTTTTTCTCACTGCTGAGAAAAATAACTGACCCAAAACTACAATGATGGATGAATTCAGATGATATTTGTTAGACTACAGCTGGTGTAATTACAGACAGGGTTTGCTCTCTACAGTTTACTTTTTAGACAGATTGTCTACATATGTGTTAGAAACAGCAGTGTGGTATGAGATACTCACTCTTTCTCCACTAAGTCCTGGAAAACCATTGATGCCAGGCAGTCCCTATGAAGGCACAATAAAATTAGCATAATAAGGTGTCATCCTAATATCCTACTGGTGAAGAACCATTATTATTCCTGAGATAGAATAAATCTGACAGCTTGAAACTCCAACACTAACAGTCAGAGTTCAGATACTTTTTCAATAATATTCATGTATGGTGCAAACAGAAGAGGTCTGAAATCTAATCTGGTATTTGATTTTTATCTCTTAATCAATACATTGTAAATTGACCATGAATATTTTAAAAATGGCTAAGATTTTTTTTCAAATATGTGCTCAGTACTGTTTTCATGCTGTTTAAGCATTTTAGAAACACTGCCCCCCAAAAGAAAGCATCCATTGATGCTACAAGGTAATAGTATTTAAGCTAGTTTTTTTCTGGGGTCACAAGTAACCAGAATCAAACTCATGTTTGTTAGCCATGGTCTGAAGAGACCTAAGATGGAAACAGTGGAGTCTGTGCTGGTCCTCAGCACTAGCACTCTGGCTAGTGAGCACAGCTTTAGGTATAAGAAATGCACAAGGCTTCCCAAAGATGGTATAGGCATATCTGTGAGTCCCAGAGAGGGCTCCTCCCACTATAATTTCAAAATGGCCTTTTTGCTTTCCTATAATCAGGCACAGGTGGCCACAACCTGGTGGGCTGAAGAACTATAATTTCTATAGTCTGTTAATCTGTGTTTTGCTCCTGAAGGCAAAGTCTCGGCTTGGACTTGCAAATTCATCTGGGTGTATTTTACCTTTAATGAGTGACTCACCCTTTGTCCTGGGAAGCCTATCATCCCTTCTTCACCTTTTTCAGGGACACGAAGAAGTACACCCTAGGAAACATTACAGATTAGTTTAATGTATTTCTTCATTATGTGCAAAAAAATTGTAACACTGTTTTATGGAAGCTAAACAGGAACAAAACATCATTGTAACACATGGAAGATCTAATAATAGCTGCATGTGAAAGAACTGTTGTCCTTAAAATTAAGTGTAACATGCTTGCTTCATTACAATAGCAGGAGCAGGCCATTAGGGAGAAGACAGGGCTTCCCTCCTATCATCTCCTTTATTTTTTCTGTTGCTGTAACTCTAGAAGAAGAGCCAAAGCAGTTATTCAGCTATACAACTAATCAAGCAACTCAGCTGATGCTCAAACTGTAGCTTGAGAGAGCTATTTGGCAAACATAGGCATGCTGCTATCCATTCTATAAAAAAAAAAGGAAGAAACACATACTCCCTTTTGCTACACCAGCATAAAATCTACAGTTTTGCTAATGTAGCTGACAAAATTCTACATGTGTAAAATCTGACCAACAGCTGAAGAACTGGCTGAAGAACTGGCTAGCAACTCCACATAGAGGGCATCAGGGCTCACACTGTAACCTTCTCCCACAGCCTTGTGGAGAAGCTGACCAGACCACCTGAGCAAATAAAGCTCTGCAAAATGCTTAGTGGGGCATCCTTAACTGGTAAAGACTATATTTTAAATCACTCTGGGAAAGTAAAAAGGCACCATTCAATGGCAAAGCTATTTAGGCAGTCTAGAGATTGCAACTAAGTTAACTAAACCATATTTAGTCAAGCTTGGTTGACAGCTCTGAATGATACAGCAACACATGGGATTACTGTCCACTTACTCAACAGACTTACTGACCAATGATTCCAAAAGTCTGTATGTGTTAGAGAGTAGACTGAAAAGGACTGAGAAAGCTTCTGTATATGCTTATTCAATGAAATTTAGTGGAATTTTTAAACATAGCTAATGTTAAAAAGTGCTTGAGGGAAAATCTTATTTTGGTAAACCAGTATGAGAATGACTGATTGCACTGTGGAGTTATTACATGTCATATTCAGCTTTGCTACAGCATAAGAACTGGTGTCTCTGCTTATGCTGCTCCATATCTATACTGCATCATGGCAATGAAGAATGCACCAGCAGTAACTCAAATATTATTCGTTTTTCTTCTTCTCCCATTGACTTACTGGAATTCCAGCTTCCCCTTTTTGTCCAGGGTCTCCTCTTTCACCCTAACAATAAAGAGAAAGTATTCAGATATGTTAGGCATTCCCCTTTACATTTCAATGACTTTTCTAAAACACAAAGTGACAAATGTTTATCAAGAGTGAAAAAACACCACTCCTGTCCTGTTCTTTATCCATACACTTGTCATATGAAATGCATTTCTTCATAAGAAATTTTTAAAAGTTGCTCTTTAAAGAAATATTTGATGTTTTTTCTGAAAAGTTTTCTAGAAATGTGAACACCTCAGGGGCTTCCCAGGCTTATTCATGAGATGTCTGGGTGGTGAGTGCCTGAGTATTGCCTATAAATAAATGCATATTCTTCCATTTTTACCTGCCAATTATCTATTAATTGTCTCATCAAAAGTAAGAGTTCCTGTTAGGATCAGACAAATCATAGCCTAAAGTCTGCTCACTATATTGATGATATCTCCACTGAGTATAACCGCTCTCTAAGAAGTAGCTCATATGCAGACATTTCTGCTTAGTCATGGAAATTCCAACATATGCATTACTTAATGCAGACTGCAGACCATCAAAAGCATTTTTAGATTTTTCAGTGTCATAACAATTTACTTATCTTACTGAAGAAATTCCATGAGCCAAATGAACTTTCTAACTTCAAATATGAGATGAAAACCTACTGGTTTGGTTCTCATACACACATAGGGTATGAGAAACTCTGCTCCCAGCAAGAAGCAATAGATAAGAATAAAATACATCTTGCTGCTGAGGATTTCTCCAATATGTATGAACAATACTTAATTGTAAGTATATAAATCTCTGCATCACACAGATAAGCTATAAACAAACACAGTAATTCAGATAGCTTCCCTAAAGATACGCTTCTTTTAAAGCAAGAAAATATCACTCACTGTTATGAAAAATAAGATAGTAGATGATTTCTCAGCACGTATTGCTGCTTGTAAAATGAGAAAATGTGAGTGATGGCCACTAGTCACATAGTTAAACAAAAACAGTAAGTTTGCCTAAGGCACCTCTAGTCTGTGAAAAGTGCTTTCTGAATTACTTTAGCCACCAGTATTTCAATAAATACTTCATGATCCAAGATATGGGAAAGTAGTAGATTTCTGTTTTCATATACTAAAGTATTCTACATATTATATGTTAAAGCACAATTGTACAGTATTTCAGTTTTGGTACTGCAGAGCTTAGTTCCTTGTGTATTTTGGCAAAATACCCTGCAGTTACCTTGTGTTTGTCAGAGGGGACACCCATCAGTTCTCTTGTAGGAAGCCCAGGTGGACCTGGAGGACCAGGAGGGCCCTGCAGGAAAAGTGCAAAAGTACATTTATTAACAGTTGTAATACTTTGCCAAGCTGTTGATCAGCACATGGTCTAAGGAACTGCAACAAAAGGAGCAATGGAGATTTGCCCCTCCCAGATGTATAGTTCTAAACCTGAATAAATTGATGGTAAGATAAATGTATTTTGTGCTGGGATTAACATATAGCAATACTTGTTCTTGCCTTGTATGCTTTCAGAATGATGGTAAAGATTATTGTTTTATATAAAGTGGTCATGCTTTATAAATTTCAGAAGTGTTGCCTCTGCGTTGGTAAAAATGAGGGCAAAGCAAGATCAAGACATGTACAACTTAGTCCAGCTATGACATTCCTTATGGAGATTATCATCACTTTCAAAGTTATAATTGTTTGGTTTTCTCTTATAATTGCATGATACAACTGCAAATTAAGAGTGTATTTAACATAGGTTCCTTTATAAATAGCAAATAATAGCAACCTGTCCATTAGTAATGACACTAATTCATTAGTTTTCCTTTACCTGTTCACCTTTTTCTCCATAGAAGCCAAGGCCCCTGTTACCCTGCAAAAACAGTAGGTCAAGATTTACTTTATGTATGACTCAGTTTTCTAATGTAAAGTTCAAATTTAAACATGCTTAAAGGCCTTTTCAGGCTTGCAAGTTCTTAGGACACCAACAAATTGCAGTCAAATAATAGTCTAGGTTTACTTTCAAGGTTTTTTATAATTTTAAAAGTATTTTTTAGAAATAAACATTCAGAAAGACAACTCTAATTAAAATCTCATGCTACCAGTGCTACTTAAAACAGACTTCGAGTCATTCACTGAGTAATGTTGTGAAAAGGTCAAGTATTTCTTTTGCAAGTTTTTTAATAGCACTGAATGTTAAATAAAAAAAAAGTGAACTGGAACAATGAACTCATATATTTTTTCTTCTGTGATATAGCTGAATACTGTTAAGACTGCAAGCGTCCTCTGTTAATGGGAAGCTACTGTAATTACAGTAGCAAATTAAATGTGGCTCTAGATGTGCCTTAATCTCTTCAGGGTAGGCGATCCCAGTGTAAGATTAACTTCCTGTGGTATGCAGCCAACACAGAGAGTCCTGTGCTACACAAGCTTTAGTGCAGCCTGTGGTTCTTTATTTTACTGCTTTCAAGTAGGTATTGAATAAACCTCAGCAACACAAAATCAACATAAACAACTCTGACACAGACTTACTTGTGGTCCTTGTAGTCCTGGGGGCCCTGGTGGTCCCTGGAGAAACACAATAGGGGAAAGCAAGTTACTTGTCAACTTTCTAATCAATGCATGCAGGACATCAGCTATTTTATGTCCAAAATATAAATATTTATTCCTCAGCTTATTTATTCCTGAGCTGTATTCCTCAGCTTTGTGCTACCCTCTTTGTATTAGCTGTGCTTACTGTTCTTAAAAATACCCTCCTAAATCACATCATGAGTTTAGACCTAATGAAATCCCATGTTAATTTCAAATAATAAGAACTTGTGCTTTTGGATCCTGACCTAGAAACATTTTAAGCTGATACCTAAAGTTAAGCATGTCTTCACTGGACTTCACTGTGCTTCACTGGACTGATGCCCTGGTACGGCATCCATCTGTGAAGGGAGACGAACTAACATATGCATCTCAGATTCCCTATTTGGTATTGTACACAATGAAATCACAGGAAGATAGTGGGAAATGAAAATACTACAGGAACAGAAGCTGCCAGAGTCTTACAAGAAAAGCAGGAGGAAAGCCTCTAATCGGACATACAACCTGCCTTGTTTCTTTCAGCTATGGTATTTAGCAGGCTCCTAACAGTTCTGCACATTAAAACCTCCATCAGATGTAGGAAAGGTGAAAAAAAAATACTGAAAAAATTACTGAAAAAAAGAAATGCAGAATGGTATCTGGAGAGAAAACAATCTTCTCAAAGAACTATTCAGCAACAGTTGTCAATGTCAATGCTTGCTGTAAATGCTGACTTTGGAGAAAATGACTAAAAAACTGGATTAAAAATAAAATTGTATTCTAAATACTAATGAAGATTGTCATCTATCCATTCTCCTACGGGGAGTGTGGAAAGCTAAATATATATTCCTTATGATCACTAAAGATAATATATTTAGGTCCTGATATCTTTGATAACTAAGTGTGTGGGGGATGTAGACTGGATAGCATTGAGTAATCTTTACAAACAAGACTCTTTCAAGGAGGTTAAAGAAATACAATATAAATCAAAAGCCTCAGGCAATATGGGGTGAAAGAAATTATATCTGTTTTTGCAATATTTATTCTTGTAGAATCAGTGTCTCAGAATACTTTTTAAAAGGTTTTGCATCCAAGGACACCTACTTGCTACTTTTAACCTGTTTCTCTATCCATTTGCTAGGTTACAATCCAACATAATGGAACTTGCTGAGATAATTCTTTTGTTAGGTTTTAATTTACTCCAGAACATATTTTAAATATACTTACTGGTCTTCCTCGCTCTCCTCTTGGACCAATAGGTCCTTGAATACCCAGCGTACCTGGAGGTCCCTTTAAATAAAAAGAATGCCCAGTCATCAACTAACGTTGTTCTGGTATCAGTTACTGTTGACACTTTTATCACATTTGCTGTAGTACTACTTACTGGAAAACCATTGAACCCTGGCTCCCCAGGTTCCCCCTAAAAACACAAAGAAGCAAAAAATGCAATAAATGCTATATACAAAAATTAAGAAAATATTTTTCTTACTCATTATTTTTTTCTCATTCAAAAAACTAATCATAGCATACAATGCTACACAAACCCTTACACACAGGTATATTCAATTCAGGTGCTGAGATAACCGAATGTGGGCCACATGGATTTTGTGCTTTGTATACAGAGCATATATAGTTGCATATATAGTTGCATGCAACACAATAGGAGGATACAAAATTGGCTAAGGAACTTATGCATCTAAACTACCAGGTTGAAATGGATAACAGGCCACATTTAATTCTTTTTTGAAAAATCCTGTCTAACCAGTGGCTTAATTAGGGCTATAACCTTAGGTGAAAAACAAGTACAGGTTCATATTTCATGAGTTGCATGGGAATTACTGAATCGTTTTGATTCAATTCTGACTCACTAGAAGCATTTGGAACATACTGTTTTCAGTGACCACATATTTTAACTGCAGTACATGTTGAAATGTTTTTGGAAATTGGACCCAAAACTGTTCTAGCACAAAGATCTTCCAACACCCATAAATAATGTGGCATTCAGTCCAGACTCCTTCAATCACTTTTAATAGCATTCTAGCTATCTGGTTAATTTGTATTTAGTTAACAGAATAATTTGTGGAACCAAATACTTTCTGAAATGAATACAGATGTCAGTATCCATCCTTGGGCACAATATACTTGAGCAACTCTTAACCATTACTTAATTATTTCTTAATCATTCCTAATTAATAACAAGTGCAGATGTAAAGAGTTTCTGAAAGCAAAAGAATTAATTAAAAAATGTGGGCAACTTACAAATATATCAACAGAAACACCTATTTTGGCATTCATCACTGACACAAAATAGACATAAACGATGTCAGCAGATCCCTTCTGTGCTGAGTGCAGCTCAGATGTAGCTTTGTACATAAATTTGTCACAATTTGTTCTCTGACACTGTATATGGCCCATTATCTTTATTTGATACTTTCAAATTATACAAGCCTATATATATGAGAAAAAAACTACAAGTGATTACAAAACAACTGTAACAATTAGATACAGTAGGATTAGACCCCTAGAAATACTTTGGGTTTACTAATTAACTAACTAATATATTGAATCATATTTTATCCTAAGTCAACCAAACTCCAGCATGAAAATTATAAAGAAAGGATGGTAACAGTAAACAGAATAACTCTGTGGACAAAATTATGACAAAAGAGTGATTTGCCATGCATGATATAAAGGTAGGCATTGAATAAAGAGGGGAATACTTGAACTACAACACCAGTGCCTCTGCAATCCACCTGTAGGCTGGAATTCCTTGCAAATAACTGAGGGGACATTTCTCCCCCCCCCCCCCCCCCATATATCAGATAAGACTTTGTTGTAACCACAGAAAGCAGAAGCTGCCTTGCAAAGCCTACACAGAATCAAAGTGTGCCTCTTGTGTTGTGTCTGTCAGAGTGCAAGAAAAATTCACTTCCCATACAGTAAAACTGTACTGAGCATGAATAACTCACAGGAGTTACAGACATACCCTGTATCTGCTTCTGATATCCGGTGGCAGTATATAGGGTTCCCCCTTCTGGCCCTTTGGCCCTTGGACTCCCTAGAGGTGACAGAAAAAAATTATAGTGTAAGCTTTCATATCATATATGTTAACACATGAACAGCTAAGAAAAATATTTGTCGGGGTTTTCATGAGTATACACATACCCCTGTTTAGAGACAGAGACTATGCCCAGCTTTGGAAATTCACAGTTTAAAATCAAAGTGCAAACCCTCACAGTACATAAGAGTGACTTTCCGATTCCATGGGAGGAATCCCCTATTACCTGGGAGTGGTATTACAGGGTAACACCTCCTAGCTAAAGCTGCAGCAGCAGCTCTCCAGTGGCTGACATGTGCCGGGGTAAATCCAGGAGCCCCTGCTCACCTCAGCATGTATATATATGTATCATGCCATGAAAGCCAGTATTTTGGCCATGGGACAGGGAAGGAAAATGTTGCTTTCATCAGGAGTTATCAGTTTAAGATTATTTTACCACTGTTGGATAAGGATGTACCAGTTTTCCTGAAGTATTCTCCCTGCAATACCTACATGATAGATACAGCTCTGGGCACACCTCCCAGCCCTGGCTGCAGTTCAGTAACTAAGCATAACTCAGTGTGTCCATGGTAAATCCGCACAGATGCTCTGCTGGGCCAAAAGGGAGCTCCATTAAGAGATGTTGCATTTGCTTCCAACACACATGTGAATAAAACTCCCTTCAGCAATGATTTTACCTTCAGGTGCTCCCTTACTGCCAGCTACTTACAATGGTACCAGGGAAACCAGCGAATCCAGGAGTTCCCGAGTCACCAGGATCACCTACTGTCCCATTACAGCCATCATGACCTGGTTTCCCCCTTGATCCTGGCTGCCCTGGATGACCCTGTTGAGGAAAAAAAAAAGTGTTTATCTATCCATCTGTTTCTAGTTTTCCTTTTCCTGTAGTCACACAGTATTTAGACATTCTCACATTAAGCCCAAGGCTTGGATCCATGGGAAACTATGATTTTCAAAGACAGAAACAGACAGTGCCTTTTTTTAATATAGCTGCAGCTTGAACCAGATGCCCCAGACAGCATGAAAAAATGAGTAGTGAAGGACCTTTCATAAAGGGTAAGAAAGCTATGTTCAATGCAGGCTCTGTTAAGCAAGATAGCTAAGCCAGATGAGGCTGCTGTACAGGGAGCCACTAAGAACTGGGATTTTTAAGCATTTTAGTGCTTCACACTGGAAGAGTGGGAAGAAAGGTTCCTCACTGACTTTGAACAGCTTCCAAGCCAGCAAAAAACAGTCAGAGATGCTTCTGGAGCTAGCTTGAATGTTGTGATGAGGATTTAAGTATGGAAGAAAACAGCAGGCCTCAAAGCAAGGGAGCCAGGAGCACTGCAGAACCTCCACACCAAGACTCTGAAAAGTTATTCCTGTGTCCAGCTGGATTTTTATTGCTGTACCTTAATCACCTTAATTGCTGTTGCTTCTGGTTTGCCCTGAGGCTGTTGAGAAGCAAGTATGCCCTTGATCGGCTCTTTCTTCCAAGGGACTCAAGTGAGAAAACCCAGAAACTAACAAAAGATATTTTTCTCTTTCTCTTCTATCTAGAATAAGAGTTTTCTCTGCTTCTTCTCCCTTGCTTACAGGAAATCTGTCCGTGTCCTTACCTAGCTCTACCAAGTTCTGGCATTCCTCACCCCAGAAGACACTGAGGCTTGCCACCATCCTCTCTTGGCCTCTAGCCCCACACCCTAACACTGTGCCATTATAGTTAGTACCTGTACCCATCTACCTGCTGTCTGATGGTCAGTGTTAGTCTCAGCCTGAGAAAACTGGTTGAGTTTGGTGAATGTATGTTAGCGAGAACGGCAAGGGAGCTTAAGGATAGACATAGTGATCATACAGGTTCAAGTACTGTCTGAAGGTATTTACCCCTCGCAATGCAACATGCAAAAGTTGGGAAGGCAGGGCTGAAAAAGAAAACTTGCTCAGGTAAGAAAAGTGATCCAGCAACACTGAGCTTCACAGCGATTTATTATCCTCCTGAGGATGCTTAGAAAAAAGTCAGTGTGACATGGCGAGATGAACAAGATCCTTGGATTTGGGAGTGTTAGTAAAAGTGGGAGAGTCCTCTGCTTTTCCTTTGAGAGTGAGAAAGAGGGAGAAGAGAAAGACTGTGAGAGAGAAAGCCCTGAAACTCAATAGGGAACTCTTCTGGAAACAAACAAGGGGGAAAGGAGAGTGGATGTGGATGCGTGGGCTGCAGAGTGGGGCCCCAGTGTCAAGGAGCACTACAAAGGAAACCCAAGCCTGGGAACTCTGTCCAGGGATTCCAGTGACTCAGATTTCTTTGTTATTTTATGACACAAGATGTAAAGAAGTGTAAGCTGGGAAAATACTGTGCTGTGAACTTTACCCGTCTTTCCTCTTTGAATGTTTCAGTTTCATGGACCTGGTCAATTTGTTCAAAGTTTGACACTGTTTAGTATTCAGTAAGTTTTTTAAGACTATCTCAAGCATGCCACATAAGCTAGAACACAAACAGCAATGGCTAGTATTCTTAAAATGATTGGTCTTTCTATATGCTTTTCAACTCTGAAATAATTAAGGAATGACCCACTGGTGTCCTTTGCTCACAAGCACAGGAAATTTCCATCCTGTCTTGTCCCCTTTGCAAGGGGATTTCTCCATAGGACAAAGCAAATGGACCTTAATTATCTGAGGGAATGAGAGGAAGCACAGATCCTGAGCTCTCGTCTATCTGCAGATCCAGCCAACAAATGCCCTTAGCTTAAAACTGTGTATGTGGCTGATGTTGAATTTAGTCCAGCTATTTTAATTAAAATACAAAGGCTTTAAACTAGCTTGCAATATTTGCAGTTGGTGATTTCTTAAAGATGAGGTAAACAGCTACTTACAGGCACTCCATCTGCCCCGGGGAATCCAGTGACTCCTCTTTGCCCCTAGAATGAAACAGCACAATTGAAATGATGTTCTGTCCAGTATTTTGCTTGTTAGCTAAAACATCTGCCATTCGGAAGTTACCATTTCTCCTTTGGGCCCACTTATTCCTGGCTGTCCTCTTTCACCCTTGTGACCTTTGGGACCTTGCACTCCTGGGATTCCCATCAATCCTGGTGGACCAGTGAACCCCTGAGATCCAAGAAGTCCTGGCTGGCCCTGATAAAAATAATAAAAAAGCATTTATTTAGGGACAGACATGAAGCTGGATTAGTTATCATTGCTACAATGGAGTCAATCTCTTGAAGACAAAATAAACACAGAATCCCTTTTTGTTCCAGTAGGTCAGACTCTTTGATGAATGTCATCTGGAAACACCACAGAGAGAAACTCCAGCAACAGTGACCACATTGCATGTGACAAAATCAATGTGTGGAAATTCACACTCAAATCGAGGTTCACTACTTGAATATTCATGGCTACTCTATGTAAAAAAAGTGTTTTCTTTGGAATAAGACTTCTCAAGAGTGATTCTCACTAACCTGCGACATAACCAATTAATACTCCAAGCAACTAAAATATGCTTAACTGTGAAATTGCTTAGTGGCTGTATTTCTTACAACTGGAGTCTGCCTCTTTGGGGATGACATTTCTATTTATCACTGGAGCCTGAAAATGATTAGATGTGCATACACCCACACAGGTGGAGGAGCTGCATTCAGGGCTCCCTTGTCATTCTCCCTTCCAGAGCTGGTTCGGTTCTTGGGGCCACTTCAAACATTGTTTAAAAGTAATCCCCTGTTGACTGCCAACATCACAAGGCTCAACTGGGGAAAAAACAATTTTGAATGAACACACTGTTGGTTTAAGTAATGGGTTGTGACAATATGTCTGAGATCTGTGAACCAAAGTGTTTGAAAGCAGTTCCAGACGCAGTGTTACTGAAGGCACATATGTTTTGCATGCTCTACACTACACAATGCACTAATGACACAGTAAATTGCTGCAATCTTTTCTGGAAAAATATGCTTCAATGGAGCAAAGCACCATTTACCAAGTTCTAATGAAGACCATTCTAATGAAACTATTTTTAAAATGAATTTAGATTTTTCACAGACTAGTCTACAGCAGCGCCAGTATCTCACAAAGCAAGAATTACAGCAAAACATGAATAAACAGATATCTACTTATGCAAACAAGCTGACAAAAAATAACACTCTGCTTTAGTATAAAATACTTACAGTGTTGCCCATGCCTGCAAAGAAAGAGCTAGAAGATGAATTAAATCCCTGTCCAGGAAGGATAATACTTCAACTTTACTTAATGCCATTGAGGTGGGAGAAGTGGAGGAGGACAGTGTGGGGACTTGAAGGAACGAATTTGAAGATACCCTAATTTCTTTGTATTCAGGAAGTTGTAGGAAAGATACTGAGAAATGCTTTATTGATAAAAGGTGATTTTTAAAATTCTCATACTACAGGACAGGCCCATTTGAGACACACTTTCAAAACGGAATTGTCAACAATCTATCTATAATGAACATTTATCTAGGCTACAGTTGTCTTGATACCGCAACCTCAAAAACAAACAGTATGACTGAAACACAGCTTACTCCTAGTTTTAGAAACAAATCAATTTGCCACACTGCTTTTGTGGCAAATGGCTGTCACAGCAGTTGGCAGTAGGTTTTTGTATTTTAAATCTTATTGTACAACATCAAGTGAGTCTATACTGAGAAGCTGATGCAAACACAGCACAAAACTCAGTGCAATTTTTTAGGTTTTTTTTTTAATTTTTTTTTTCTTGGAAGAAGCCTAGGAATGAGCTTGAGCCTGAGGAACGAATTGCATTGATTTCTTGGGACAAGCCATCGGGATGAATCTCTTACATTATGGATCTTTTGCTATATTGTTATAATTATTTTGACAAAACTGATTGTTTAGGAGCACTGCCAAGGTACAACAGGGATTATTTAAGTGTCTGAGCTGTCAGCATGAAAGTGAACCTCTCCGCATATAGCCAAGCCCAAGTTTATACAGCATCCCTGCTTCTAAACCAAGCCTGCTCATGTGGATTCTCAGGCACTAGGAGGCCAATGCCTTTTCAAGCTAACAAACTGAGAAGTAAGAAAGGTTATATTAATACATATAAAATATAATATGTTTTGTGTTGGCAGGAGGTATATGCATCTGGTATATGCTCATTTCTTTATGTCAGCAATAGCTGGTTATTACAGATGTATCTTTCTCCACATTAGTAGCTTTCAGGTTTTAAAAATTCAGTGATTCTCTTGAAAGTAATCATATGAAGGTGCAGATCCTTGTCTAAACAGATTCACATCAGACATACTTTTCTTAGTTACCTGACTCAAATGGAAATATGCTGATTAGAAGCACTAGAATGATGATTTAAATCTGAGCCAGTAATCATCAGTGTGAGCTCCAAGATCAGGAAGATCTTATATCACAAAGAAGTCTTTTCTGACATCATGTTTTCTCAACTTACTATGGCTCAAAATTTAAGTGTAAATGAATTGAGAGTACATACATATGTACATACATCATGAAACTGTTTTTTAGGGAAATAATAGATATTTCATCAATTTTTAAACTCACATTCTGTGTTTTTTTTAAAGCCGCATCAATTCTTATGCGAATATCAAAATAAAGTATTTATTTCTTATTATAAAGCCTTAAAACTTAATTAAATACTTAAGCTAGCTTGTTCTTCCCCATACACCTAAATCTAGAAAGGAACCTTTAAAAGGGATAAAAACGTATCTCATACACCTGCAAAGAACACAGAAATATTATTCAAGTCCAACTGTAGAGATTTAAGTTGGTTTCAGTTTCAGTTTGACAGGTTCTGAAAACAAATGTGTCACTATTCCCATGAAGAACGGAAAACCTGGATCCTGTACCCTGAAAATGCTGCTTCATTTTTTTAAGTACCTGAAAACCAAAAGAAACCAAATAAATTCCAAAAGCTACTCATCCACCTGTTTAGTGCCCATCTGCATCCGTTTTGTGGGCAGCAGGCTGCAGGCAGAAAGTATGCAAAACATTTAATTACAACTTCTGATAAAATGTTGGTTATGTTCAGAACTGTCAAATCTATGGATGGCTTTCTGCCATGAAGAACTCTTCATGCCATGGCCATGAAGAGTTGTAATACTTCAAAGGTGGCATTACACAGAACACGGTTACCTCTCCAATTCCTACACCAAGTAACACTCTCCCGCTTACAGTTCCATTTTCTTATCTGGTGTGGAGAAAGAAGTAAATAAGGAATGGAAAACATGAAGAGAGTTAAGCAACACCGGCAGCCCCTTCCCCTTGTTTTCCTGGCAATTATCTGGTCATTTGTTTTTCAAAAAATATGGGTTATTTACTTGCAATAAAGACAAGAGCATTGAACCTTCTGTGATCAGTTTAGCATGAGACTCAAGTCAGAGCTTTCAGAGGAAGTACTTAGTATCATGACAATGTTTGTGTAATTCTTCAGCCCATTAGTAATTTGGCTTCAGTTAACAGCTGTTAACTGAATTAACTTTGTTAACCTTTGTTAACTTGGACTTGCCAGCTTTTACTCTGTTTTCTTCATGTTAGATCTTTTTTTGAACAAGTAAGTCCCCTTTTCATTAGTAAATGACCTAAGAACATTTTTCTTTCGCAAAGGTCATTGAGGAGATTTAAGCAAAGACAATCGATATGAAAAGCTTAGTCAAGTAAAGCACAACTCAATTATTATCAATTACTATCAATTATCAAGGATGCTGTGAAGAGACTGTGGTGGTAGGACAAAGGGTAACAGGTTAAAACATGCACAGGGGAAGCTTAGATTAGATATAAGGAAGAAGTTCTTTACTGTGAGGGTGGTGAGGCACTGGAATGGGCTGCCCAAAGAAGTTGTGAATGCTGCATGCCTGGCAGTGTTCAAGGTCGGATTGGACAGAGACTTGGGTGATATGGTTTAGTGTGAGGTGTCCCTGCCCATGGCAGGGATGTTGGAACTTGATGATCTTGAGGTCCTTTCCAACCCTAACTATTCTATGATTCTATTAGAGTCCCATATTCCCTTCATTTGAAACATAGTACTGCTCTGCTGTGCTTCTGGAGGGTCAGAAGTCCTAGCAAATTCTCCAAACCTGTGACATTGTGTCTGGTTTAAACTTGCAGGTCAAAAAACTCATCAAAACACCAATAAAAACCCTCAAAAGGCAAGGCTAGGGAAACATGCTATCCTTATCTGTCATATTTTAGACAAAGACTTTCTCTCCTGCTCCCTTCCTTAAATGATAAATCAATGCTCTAGAAAGGTGAGAGAAAGGGGCTGTCTGGCAAAAGGCTTCCCATTTTGTTGAAGTGAACTGGAACTCTTCCTGAATCCAGAGCACAGAATGATAACCGCATGTCACCCACCACTGTATTTACAGGCCAGTGCTAAGAGGCTTTTCACAGCATGCATGGCAGCTATGGCACTATGGCCAGCATCAACGAGGGAGCATGTGAAAAGGAAAGGAAAAAGTGGGCTGATGGAATATCTTGAACACTAAGAAGAAGTTTTTTCTTTGTTCCAAGAAAACTTCCATAACAGTTCAGATGAATCACAAAGCTCCCAATTCCAGGATGCATTCCTAAATAGTCCCTGCTTTGCTCTTCCTGTGACTTCAGCTGACTGGAAGAGGTCTCACACAATTCATGTGGCCAGCCCAGCCACTTGCAAAAGCTATTTACAGACAGGAGCAAAGGTTGGAAATTTAGGAAGCTGTGTGGAAATCTTCCCAGAAAATATTTGCAGTGATGTATATACATTGCCACTTGTCCAGTGACGTGCATTAAAGAACATGCTGTCAAGGTTGTGACTGAATTAAATAACTGCATTTTGCAATTAAGTCCCAGTGGACTTCAGAAGAACCTGAACAGCCTTTTAAATCTGTACTGAATGTTCATGCTTTGCAGCCTGTTCTTTTTCCAGTTCTTTTAGGACCAGTCAAATGAAAGAGCTGTCATGTTACAATAGTTTCTTCTGTCTAATTTACTGCTACGTTTACAACAAAACTGGTAGAGGAGGTTGCGCTAATTCTGAGATCAACCAGTTGTTTGAGGTGCTATACAAATAAAGATACAATAAAGGATAGTACTGGCTCCAAAAGTTTTAAAATACAAGCACATAATCACAAATTGCTGAGAAATCCATGTACCAGTGTGGAGATATGAAGAAAGGAGGAAACTGTTGATTTGCAATAAAGAGGAGATAGGATCAGAATTAATTGCTGGAAAGCTTCAGAGTCATTGAGCCCATTTCTCTGCATTTCATTACAGACTTCCCTTTTGCAACTGCTTCTGGTATATGGAATGTGATGATTCAGTATTCCCCACACGAAAGCGATCCTTGTAGGCCATCATTTATTTAATAGTGGACAAGAAGAAAGGAGGTTAATTCCCTGGCATTTTTAAAAGGTCATTGGCGAAAGGACAAGTTCACTTCCTCTGGGAAGGGTGATCTGACCGTGACAGACAAGTGGGAACTGGGACTTTTTGTAAGCTGGCTCAGCCAGAAATGGTCCCTGTAAGAACAGATGGGGAAAGGACGTGACAGCAAGGACCTCAATGCAGTCCCACTACAGGGAGACCAGCAAACAGAACAGAGAGCAACTCACCAGGGAATAAAATCAGTTATAAGGAAAATGAGCAACTTCTGAGCTGATTAAAAGTGCTAACCCAGGAAAAGGCATCCCTGCAGGCACGCAGCTAAGACACAGGGAAAGTTTTAAAAGTAATGTTGGCAAAATGTGGAGAATGTGTAAATGTAGGGAATTTGCGGTTCTTTAAGGCATCTTCCATGGAGATAGGCACAATAAAACTATTGTTGAATCCAACTAAAAAATGTATGATCTTAAATGTTCTCACCACACCCAAAAACATGAACTACAAGCAACAACCTCAAGAACCCTGTTGTGGCACAGAGTCAGACTGGTATGGGCATATCACCCGTCATTTCTCCTGGAGCATAAATCCAGGAGTTAATTGATTGAACATATTAAAGGGGAATATGTAAGTGAAGGATTTGGGGTTTCAGCTCCATGCAATGCCTGCTGTGCCAGAAATCACTCTGCTATGGGGTTGCACAGCTTTGGGCTGGGAGGCAGAAAAAAGCAGACCACATGGACCATCATGCTGCCATAGTCCAACGAGGTCAAATCAGTGACTGCTTCTGGCAGTCCAAGACTGCCCAGTATGGACAGATTTCCAGAGGCTCATTGCACAACAGCCCCTAGCTATTTACAGAACCAATCTCAAATCAAGTTTAAGACCATATGGGATCCTCTCCATGACAAGGATACATGTGCAGTCTTCCTTTCCTGCCAGCTCTACTAAGATAAAATTTTTGCTTACCCGCAATTCCCAGTGGTTACTGGAATAAACCAAGGTTTAAACACTTTGCTTTCAAAGCTTCACTGGGTACAACATCAGCCACTGATGAGCACATCTTCCATGACGCAGAAGACATTGGTACATTGTCACACCATATATCCTGTACATTGATAACATAGTCTGAATGGCTCCATCTACCCCAGCAACTCAAGAGTTTTGTTTTAGTAAGATTAAAACTTTTTTGCAATTCCACCTGAAAAAAAGTAGGTCAAATCCACTAATGGTAGAAAATCACAGAATCGTTAGAACTGGAAGGGACCTCTGGATATCATCTAGTCCAACTTCCATTGCCAAGGCAAGGACCACCTAGAGCAGGTTACATAGGAACCATGGAGGGAGACTCTACAACCTCCTGCGCAGCCTGTTCTAGTGCTCTGCTACCCTCATCATAAAGAAGTTATTCCTCATGTTGAGGTGAAACTGCTTGTGTTTTAATTTATTGCCACTGCTCCTTGTCCTCTCGCTGGGCACCACTGAAAAGAGTCTAGCATCATCCTCCTGGCACCTGCCTTGAAGATATTTATATTCATTCATGAGATCTGCTCTCAGTCTTCTCTAGACTAAACAGGCCCAGCTCCCACATTCTCTCCTCATAAGACAGAGGCTCCAGACCCCTGACCATCCTTGTGGCCTCCACTGGATGCTCTCCAGTAGCTCCTTGTCTTTCTTGTACTGAGGAGCCCAGCAATCCAGATGTGGCCGCACCAGGGTAGAGTAGAGGGGAGGATCACCTCCCTCGACCTGCTGGCCACAGTCCTTCCAATGAACCCCAGGATACTATTGGCTCTCCTGACAAATATAAATACAAAGGGTATAACATAGCTAATGCTAACCACTGGAAAGAGAGATTATATGGGAGAAAAAATCCTGAAGTTTGTGCAGGCTTGGTTGTTAAACATATTAGCACATCACTTTATATTTGTGTCTTCAGGACTGTAATAATGACTATTTTCTAAAAGACAGATACTAATCTCAACTTGCAGCTAGCATTCAGAAACTCTTCACTAGATGGCACCAGCCATTGCTGCTGCATGCAGCCCCCACCACCACAGGTGCACGTTTCCAGACCATGTTATAACTTCAGGAAATCTAAGGAGTTCAAATATGGTCAAAATATCTTTGTGTGAGGGCTACAGCAACAAAAGCAAATGCCTGGCAGTGAGATAGATGGGAAAGTACAAATGAAATGGGATGAAATTCATCATGCAACCAAGCAGCATGGCTTCCTGAAGTGCCCGACTCATTGTTCACCCTTCATTTCATATAATAGGAAGGCCTTGGTCTTCTAAGAGGAATGGGAAAAAATTATTATTTTATTTCTTCAGTGGATTGCTAAATTTACATTTAATGTCACAAGCCTGCCTCTTCTCAAATTTATGTTCTGAATCTGTATTTTACTGTAGGGCTGGCATTAGCTTCTACTACCACATGGTTACCAGAGTTAGGAAGAGATGGACTCCTGTAATCTAACTTGAATATTGATAAGCCAATGAAGCAAATCTTTCTCATATGCCTTAAACTATGTGATAGTCCTTGACAGAGTAGCACTGAGAGAGTCATTAGTCTTAAAAAAAAAGTAGATAGCTAAGGGTTATTTCTATTTTTAATTTATTTTTCGCTACTTCAGAGGTTATTTAGCTGACTTTCACATCCAGCTGATGTTCTCAGAAAAGACTTCCCTTCTTATTTAAGAGCTTTTATTTATACCAAAAAGTAAACAAAAAATTATAAAATTCATGTTAAGTTAAAAATAACTAAAAATTGAGGCTAGTTCAGCCTAGTGGCATGGTAACAATTTGCTGCTCTTTCAACTACATTGTCTGGAAATGCGACATTTTCTCTCAGGACAGTGGTGACCAAATGACATTAACATTAATTCCAGAGTGGTGATTCAGCTTGCAGAAGTTTTGGGTTTGCATTTTTTTTTTTAATTAAGGAAGGAATAAACATTAAATCTTCATGAAAAAAGAACTATGAGAGGGTTCTCTTTACCAGAAGCCACAGCCCTTTTCTGTAGTCAGTAAATGAAATAAGTTTGTACTGTTTCCTGTTCCCACGGTTTGATCTAATTTGTGTCCTTCCATAAAGCTGCTATGTCACCCAAGAAGATAAAACATGTGTAAAAGAAAATATACACTGGAATATAGGTCAAACACTCAAGAACCAGTTAAAAGTTTCTTCATGTCACAAAACAGATAGGAGTATACGTCACAAGTGCTTTCTGTGCTTTGCAGAGCTGCTGTAGAAAGAATGATACCAGGACCATGGCAATAGTCTCTCAAAGAAAAACATATGAAAGGGCAAGTCCAAACAAAACCTCACGAGGATTTCCATGCTAAGTCTTCAAGAGGCTATTGCATAGAGGAGAGAAGAGGAAAGAGAAGATGTGGGAAGGAAGTGATGGGCAGAAGGGAAGGGTGGTTTTGTTTGCAGACTCAGTAAGGGAATAACTCTGAAAGTCCAAAGCAGCATCTCTGCTGAAGTATGACTGCACAAATTGAGAAATCTGGGATCAGAATTAAACAATTAAGCTGATCTAGTTGAAGATGTGCCTGCTCATTGCAGGGTGGTTGGACTAGATGACCTTTGAAGGCCCTTTCCAACCCAAACTATTCTATGATTCTGTAACACATATATTAGCAACTGTATTTCTCTAATGAGCACACTCTACTGAATTATAGACTTACAATGACTTGAAAGGTAGCAAGCATTTTTAAAGGATTTTTTAATCTATATGCAGTGTAGCCATTCACTACACTGTGATGGTAGTATGTTATGGTATGAGATATCCCAATGCACATATTTAAAGTGGATATTCAAACAAATGCACCCTGAGTGTACCCATTTGTCATGGGTTCAGCAGTAGCAGTCATTTTTTCTCCTTCTTGGTGGCTGGTGCAGTGCTGTGTTTTGACTTTTGGGCTGGGAGCGGTTACGTTTTTGAGTTACTGCTTAAATGTTTGGTTTTGTCCAAGGCCTTTTCTGAGCTCATGCTCTGCCAGGGAGGAGGGGAGGCCAGGAGAAAGGAGAGACAGGACACCTGACACAGGCTAGCCAAAGAGGTATTCCATACCATAGCACGTCATGCCCAGGAGGTAACCGGGAGAGACCTGGCAGGGCTGGAGCTCTGGGGAATGGAGGTGGTATCGCTCGGTGCTCGGTTGGGTGGGGTGGAGTGAGTTATGGGTCGGTGGCTGGTGAGGTGTTGTATTCTCTTCACTTGCTATTGGCTTTATTATTATTATTTGTCGTAGTAGTAGCAGGAGTGATTTGTGTTATGCCTTAGCTATTAAACTGTGCTTATCTCAATCCGTGGGGGCTACATTCTTTGGATTCTCCTTCCTAACTCTCTGGGAGTCGGGGGAGCAAAGGGGGGAGTGAGTGAGCGAACTGTGTGGACTTGGTTTAAACCACGACACCATTTTTCTTAACTGTCTACAAAAGGAGCTTAGGTACCTCACTCAAATGCTTATCTCCGCATCTTTGTTTTCTAAACAATACGCCAAAAGATCAAGTCCTGGAATTGGGTATTTAGCAGTTAGAATTAATACTGAAATAAACTTGAGCATGAAAACTATTCTGCATGAAAAAGGAGCTGGATATAAATGCAATACATTTACTAAACTTGGCAGGCAGTATATGTCAGAACAGTTGCTACTGGTGGTGCAAAATAATAGGATTTTCTTGGAAGTTAGAAATATTTCAGTGATCAGATGATAATGGTGTGTGCTCAAAAGTATATGCATTTATTACAAATATATCCTCTGGACTGTACCTTTCTTCCTTTTTGGTTACTCAGATAAATGTGCTAGGAGCCACATGAATACTGGCACTTCTATACGGCTTCTTAGCTAAGTTTCTATAATTTTATTCAGGAGGTAACAGAATTTCTACCTACATTGGGCACTGCTAAAATTTTGATATGGGGCCCTGGTGACACGTAAGGGAATCACAGGGAAATCTTCAGATCTCAGAAACCTGCAGAGCTAGCAGAGCTGCAGCTGACTGGATACTGTGCAACCTAGACAGATGCTTTGGGTTAGCATGAGTGAAAGTGTGATTAACGGAGCTACTCACTGCATGTTGGTTAAACTGTGAGTACCACCCTACGATAACTATAAACCCAGAGAAAAACTACGTCTATTGATATGTAAATACTGTCCCTCTGACTTCCAACCAAATAGCGTCTTTAAGAAAGAGTTAACCAGAATAACTTAGAGATGTTACTTTGGATCAACTTGAAGTTGAGGTCATGAGCTAATGATGTTTCACAGAACACTAAAATGACATTGATTCATCCTTGCAAAACATTCATTACTATTTAATTAATTGGAGAAGGTTAGTTTGATAGCCAACCAAAAATTCACCAGAGAGGAAAATCATCTTGCCAAATTTGCTCTTACAAAAGACAAATATTAAGATGATGGGTGTGGAGCAGGAGGAAGCAGGAAACTCCCAGTTATCCGGTGATAGCTGCTGTATTATATTCATGTAAAAAGGGCAGACATTGGTGATGGTACCTATTAAATGTTTGACTGAGCATTTTGAGGTATGGTGAATGCCTCATGTTTTTAGCACAATGAGCATGCTTTCAGAACAGAAGAAAATTCTGTTCGCTCAGCATTGGTTTTGACAGGATTAAAAGAGCCAGACACTTCCCAGGGTACCATAAAATGCAGTGCAATCCTCCTAATCTGCTAGTATCTGCACCAAAGGTTTTTTTTCATTCTTTCAATTCATTCCATTCATTTTATTACCCTCACACTATTAAGATTGACTGCTTTTTGTGACTTTTTTAAAATCCCAGTTCACACAAAATGCTAAAAACTTGCATAACACAGTGGCTCAGATAGCTGAAAGGTTGCTGCTTGGCCAGCCAGGCTCCTCATGGCGAGACAACAACCAGCACCTGCTTGCTTTAGAACATTCAGTCATAGACCCAAAAGCCGATCTGCCAGACCAACTGCTTTCAAATGGGTTTCAGTGGTGTGTGGGAGTGTTCTCAAAATCCATAATTCAGGAAGTTGAACACAGATGTTTTCTGTCAGTAGGCGTTGGAGGCACCGATAGTAACATCTGTTCAGTTTTTTGTGAGAACATTTTTTTTCTGTCCAAGAAGGTTTCACTGTTGAAACTTCCAAATTGTGCAACTGGTGAAAATGTTAAGCTCATTAGGGTCCGTGAGTTTAGGAGTACGTGAAAATTAAAACCCCTGCAGGAGTTCAGTCTATCCTATGCCAGGTTTTCCATTCTGTGCTCCTCTTCTGTTTAAACAAAAGCATAACTATTTTCGTGGTGGGAACAGCTATAAAAACTGACTTGATCATACAAATATAAGTTACTACTGGCTGTTTTAACTGTAGAAATAATTTCATTCTTACAGAAGCACTAACTTTTTAGTTAGTTGTATAGTGAGATACAATCTCCACATGGGAGCCCACAATACACACTCTAAAAGCATGTGCAAGGGACTTGGTGTAGACCTTAGACACCCTCATGCTCCGGTCATGGGAATTTTCAGTTTAGGACAGTCTCCGAGCTCCCAGCAAGGCCAGATGATTGGCTCTGAACCACCAGGAGGGACAGGGGGCTTTAAGACAGATGTGTGCAGCAATATGAAGAGTCATTGTTGATGCTGAATAAGAGACATCTTTTTTTCTCCTAACACTTCTGGACAGATGGGTCTCAAGAGCAGTGGGGTGCTGTGAGATCATCTGAATGGAGTTTGCACAGTTGTTTTCTCAACATGATTGGCTAATCTTGATGTTAGTATCAGTGTGGATGTTCTAGAAATTTCAGCAACTGGGACTCTGCACCCATATGCCTTCCAGTGGATGTGCTTGTTAACAATGTTCTAATGCAGTCATTTTGATGGTCTTTTAATTGAGCCTGGCTTTATGTTGGGTTTGTCTCCAAAAACAACAAATAGTCTAAATAATCTGTATGAGGTCTTGCCATCTTCAGGTAGTAAACAGAAATACTGAAAACTGACAGCAATTGTCTTTTACACAAGTAAATTTCCTGTCTTTTGTATGCACAGATTAACAGAAGTTTTTATAATTTGACAGTGCTAGATCAAGCTGAATAATCTAGGCAATGTAAATGATCTGGGGAAAGTATTAGAGCAACCAAGTACTTGTAGAAGTCTCTGTGATCCCACATAAACCTATTTTTCTTTTTTTTTTGGAAATCAGGAAGAAGGCAAGTAAAACTATTTTCCTTTGAATCATGAAGGAAATAATTCTATGTCATCAACCTGAAAAGAAGTACTCTCTTGAATACAGCTTGTGATAAGAATCCCAAAGAGGACTGAGAGTGGAGAATAAAACTTGAACAAGAAGTATAGTATTCCAGATCCATTATGAAAGATTTAGTTTTCCTGTTATACGCAGTTTGAGGTAGCAATAATGGGGACCAGGAGTGCCCACACATCAGCAGCTTCCAAAATGTCATCACTCATGGGAAAGGATGTTCTGGAGAACATCAGCAGCAGAAAGTTCCACAGCTGTTGGAGAAAGCCTATTTATCATTTCAAATGTTGATTTCAAAAGCTACTGGAATTTTTTTAACCATTTATTGTAGTCAGTGTGGACTACTCAGCTGCTTCAGCAGAGGACTGGGATGAGAATCAGAGCAAAGTGTTCCGTTTGATCTTTTACTCCTTTTCACTCTGCAAAAAATGGGGGAGCAAAGGTACTATTAAACCGTAATGGCAAGTTGCTTTCACTTGAAGGATATGCCACTTGTCTGACAGTTTTTGAATTCCCTCTCCCCTTTCTCCATGAAAGAAATGCTTCAACTTTAACTTTCTTATCTCTCCTGCATCTGTGAGAACTTATGACTATTAGATGGTTTCTAAAAAGCCAATGCTAGTTCTCCTATGCAAATAACGCCTATATTTTTTACTGGGTTTGTTGTTTTTTTTTTTTCAAGAGGCAAAGAACACTTGTTACATGAAAGTAAACAAACTCTGAGCAATATCCTTATTGAGCACTACAGCACTCAGTGCAGACTGGGATAATGTAGATAGCTAAATGAGTCACTATAGAGAACAGACTGGTAACCCCAAAATTACCTGGACAATAACCAAGACTAACCAAATATTAACTGCTCTAACTTACTCTGCTTGAAAAGGGGGGGACTGGATGAGATAGTCTTAACAGGTCCCTTCCAACCTCAACCATTCTGTTTTCCAGTGAAATACACCTGATGTTCAAAATACCTTAAGATCCTGCAATTTAGCTGTTTGCCAAGACAGCTGTTTGCTTAGATTTTTTGCCTCTCTGTGATGTCTGAAGGTTTTTTCTATATCTGTGTATATATTTATTCTCCCTCTCATTTGCTGTCTTCAGATTTCTGCGTATCTAACAAACCATAAAGCCCTCTTGTTTCTTCAAAACATATAAGGTGAGGGAGTCACATTCCTTACTGATAAAAACTGGTAATTACTACGAACTATTCAGGAAAAGTTAGCATTATTAAAAAAAGCTACATGCAAGTTTATAGCTATCTTCCTATGGATACAATAGCTGTGTGCTTGCCACAGACAAAACTATGTACATGTGAGGTCTCCCATATCTTTACAGTTTAGATGGGTACAGTATTTACAAGAAAAGCCTGGCTTCTGGTTCTGCAACACTTTAATAACCTCAGCAAAAACCTCACCAGGCCTGTCACTTTATGGATTCTACTGCTTTACTCAGACATTGCAGTTCTGAACTAGACTGCAAAAGTTTCTGCTGTTACTTGTTTCCACAGGAAAACATCAGTGAGCACTCCCGAGAAAAACTTACTTTATTCTGAACACAACCTGGTACTTCACTACTTTTTTGCATGAGAAATAACTGACAGAATGTGGCTCTAAAAGGAGAGATTTGAAGAAAGAGTCAGAGAAAGAAAGATGATGGAGATGCTCAGCTTCCTGTGAATACTTCTGAGTTGGGGCCACACTTCTCTTTCTACTCGCCCTGACACCCCCAGACAAGCAAGAAACCCATAGCAGACTTTGGAACAGATATATGAAAAGAATGTAAATGAATTTGTCTTAATAAGGCTGACAGCATTTTCAGAGAATAAGTTTCCAGTAACAAGCATAGCATTAAATATCAATGAAAATTTATTTCTAGTCATGCTGGTTGGGTTCATGCAACATTATTCCCATAAATGTTAAGCCAACTGCAATGAATAAAACCAGAAATCTGACTATTTGCATGTTCCTTTGGGTCTTGATGACTCCTGACGATTTTATCTATCTAGTTGCTATTCAAGGTATTAGATACCTTGAATAGATGGAACCAATTCTAAAAGAATATAGTTTAATAACCACATGGGGATTACACATGTCAGGAAGAATTTTAATGAAGCATCATAGAGAAAGCATTTGCATTATTAACTATAATAGATTGTGGACAAAAAAAAAATCAAAACTATTTCCTTTCAGCATTCAATAGAGCTATTTTATTCTGAAGAGAAATATGGCTTATTATCATTCCCCAGTTAATTTTGGTTATTTATAAAGGCCTGTCTAGACACAGAGATGCAGATGTCTTAGATTTTAAATTATCCAGAAATGTAAATAATTTTGTTTATTTTATGCAAAGTAGTTATGAGATTTCTGTAGAAGTCCCTTCTAGACTAAACTTTCCTCAAAAAAATCAGACCTTAGTATGAAGAAAAGCTATGGGGGAGGATAGGGGAAATGAAATGCATTTTGAAAATACAGGAGAAACATTAAGGAAGGTATCTGGAAATATATTTCAAGATCTAGTAAAAGATCAGACTTAGTAGACCTTTTTTCAGCTGTTTAACTAGGTATCTTGTTACTTCATTCAACTCATGTTAGAGAACTGATGAGCTCATTACCCAGTTGAATAGCTAATCCTTGACAGTAGAAATCAGCGATGATCTGATAAAGTAGCTAACTGACAACAAGGCACTGCATTCTCTATTGCACTGACCACACTTGCCCTAGACCACCACTGACAACATCAGTAGTAGAAATAAATAGTTGAAAGTAAGAAATAAACAGCTGAAAGTACTTGGATCAAAGTAGAAAATGTCAGGGAAAGCAATAGGAAGGGTGAGGAAGACCCTGGCTTCACCAGTGTGGGCAAGGCAGGAATGCCCACAAGCTGTAGTCAGCCATTTCCTCCTTCATATGCTATTACTGCAAGGCTGTTTGGTTAACTGTTTCTAGTGTTTTCCAATCTGTGCTCTTTATAAAGAACATTCATTACTTTCACTGATATATAAGATACACCTATCAATTCATATGTTTTTAAGGAATACAGGTTTTGACTTTGAAAGAGAAATGGACACTAAACTCTACACTGACTATTCACTTTATCACTTTATTCACTACAGATGAACAAGTCAGTAACATCAAGGGACCAAAAGAAGTTTCAGGGGAAAAAAAAGAAACCTACAAACAAAATAAGAAACTGGGGGGCAAGTGATGTTTCATGATGTCATGTTGGGGAACATCAGCATTTCTAAAGCCTTGGCAGCCAAGTGTCAGCCAGTAATTCTATTTAGAGATGTTAGAAATTACATGTCTGAGGTGGAGGGCAGTTGGGAAGAGATGTGAAGCTACACATAAACACCTGGGAAGAAAATTGAGAGAAGCAGACTTGATGCCAGAACACCTCCATCTCCCACAGTGACAACGCTGCCACTGAACCATGCTTCAGCTACTGAAAAATACAGACTTCTGGTGGAGTGTTCACAAGCTAAAAAAGGGAACCTACTGGAAAAGAAAAAGTAAGTATAGATAGCCTTTTTGTTTTCTTTTGCTTTTTTTGCACACTTTCCCTAGACTAACAGTAGCCAAACTGTAACTTTGTTAAAGCACAAATGACTATAAAATTTATTTTTAGCTTAATGTTTGCTTGACATCAGAGTGATTGCAGTATAAACAGGCAAAACTACTGCCTTCTCATTCCTCAGCGTGCAAGTGCATATAGACACTGATGCTGGCTTGAGACTGGTCTGCGCTAAGATAACAGCAGTATCACACTCCTATGAAGTGAACTGAAGATGGGAAGCACCTGTTGAAAGCACTTCCCTCCAGTCAATGCCCAGCACCTCCTCAAGCTCACCCCTCTGAAGCCCACAGTGAGTCCTTTTCCACCCTTTGCAGAAACTGGGGTGGGTATCACAATCCCTATCTCACCTCAAGAGAGTTGCAGGTGTCAAACAAGCCCTTCAGAATAGAGGTGAATTTCTCTCAGTTTGATATTTCCTAATTATTTTTATTAGACTGGTTCAGCAACAGCAGCAATCCTTCCATGCACAGGTAATCAGGACTTCTTTTACTTCTGAAGGGAACTAAGGAAGCAGCATGGAAGAACATTTCAGAAGACAGTTTTTGTGCAGCTGTTGGCAACTTCATAGAGGAAATGCAAAAGGTATGTGCTGGGATAATAATACACAGCAACAAAAATGTAAACATGAAAAGCAGGGCTGTGAATTAATTTAAGCCTTGTTCAGTCACGTGCTAGCTAAAACATGCTTCCACCCTCATAATTAAAAAAAACACCCAGAAGTTTAAAACGACTGAAGCCATACAGCTCTGGGACTTCTTGCATTGTCCCAGAGTTGTGTAGTGAAAAAATCTCATACTTAAAGCTCTAAGATTAAATAGAAAATATGCAATAATCCATTTAGAATCGTAGAATCATAGAACAGTTAGGGTTGGAAAGGACCTTAAGATCATCTAGTTCCAACCCCCCTGACATGAGAAGGGACACCTCACACTGAACCATATCACCCAAGGCTCTGTCCAACCTGGCCTTGAACACGGCCAGGGGTGGAGCATTCACATCTTCCCTGGGCAACCCATTCCAGTACCTCACCACCCTCACAGTAAAGAACTTCCTCCTTATATCCAATCTAAACTTCCCCTGTTTTAACCCGTTACCCCTTGTCCTGTCACTACAGTCCCTAATGAATAGTCCACCCCCAGCATCCGTATAGCCCCTCTTCAGATACTGGAAGGCTGCTATGAGGTCTCCATGCAGCCTTCTCTTCTCCAGGCTGAACAGCCCCAACTTTCTCAGCCTGTCTTCATACGGCAGGTGCTTCAGTTCCCTGATCATCCTCGTGGCCCTCCTCTGGACTTGTTCCAACAGTTCCATGTCCTTTTTATGTTGAGGGCACCAGAACTGCACACAATACTCCAAGTGAAGTCTCACAAGAGCAGAGCAGAAGGGCAGGATCACCTCCTTTGACCTGCTGGTCACACTCCTTTTGATGCAGGCCAGAATACAGTTGGCTTTCTGGGCTGTGAGCGCACACTGAAGCTGGCTCATGTTCATTTTCTCATTGACCCTCAAGTCCTTCTCCACAGGGCTGCCATAAATTTCCTTTTTGCCCAACCTGTAGCTGTGCCTGGGATTGCTCTGACCCAGGTGTAGGACCTTGCACTTGGCATGGTTAAACATCAGCCCACCTCACAGGTGTGTCAAGGTCCCTCTGGATGGCATTCCTTCCCTCGAGCTTCCTGATCCCTGAGATATACCACTCGTTACTGGTCTCCAGGTGGACACTGAGCCGTTGACCACAACTCTTTGTGTGCGGCCATCCAGCCAGTTCTTTATCCACCAAGTGGTCCACCTATCAAATTGATATCTCTCCAACTTCGAGACAAAAACACTTTTACATTACTAATCACTTCTTTTTCTAAATCTAATGGAAAATGTATGTTAGGTTATCAGTCAGTATCAGCTCCAGATTTAAAAAAACTGATGACACAGTTGATCTGAAATTTTAGAAAATGAATTAAAAAAAGTTATTGAAAAGACTAGATTCTAGCTGGAATCAATACACTTGTTCCACATCAGGTTCATTAGGTGGCAGGGATTTAAGCATGATGCTCTGGGCAGACACAACTATCAAAAGGGCATCTTGCATCTCATTTTGATTGGACACAAGTCAAAGAAATCTGAGAATAACTCCAGCATGTCCTCATAGCAAAGCTGATTATCAGACATTTACAAACCATGGGTACACAAGAAGCCACTAAGTGAGACTTCAAAGATGGGCATTTCATGACCTTCAAGATACAGCCCCAAATTTGTCTATCTTTTCAGGTAACTTTAATACTGCATTACAGAGATTATACAATATAAGGCTTTTCTGGCGGAGCTGGTGTCTTAGAAGTCAGGAAGACTCTGGCTACATCTCGTTGCCCTGCTACTTCAGCCTAAAAAATGCCAGGTATGAGTTACTTCTGGTTAAATTAAGCTCATGCTAATTTCTTGGCTTAAGCTCATCAGTTCCTTTTAGGGAGAGACAGGTGCCATGCAGGGCAGCTGCTCTCTTTGCTGTCTTGCCTAAGGACCACAGGAACCCAATGGGAAAGTTGAACTGTAAAAAAGAGACCAGTAATTTTTGGTGGTGCCTAAATGGGACTGCTCTAGGAAAGTTGTCCCAAACTGTTAACTATTTCTTACAGCATTTATCAGAAAAGTTTCTTTAGCTTTCTCTGGGAGAGAGAGATGGAGCATACAACACAGGCCTCTCCATTCCACCCTCTTCTGAGCGAATTTCCTTTTGTGAGGGTGGAGGGAAGGGGTAAACACAAGAGATCTTCCTTTATGGGGGCTGTTGATTTGCCTTGCCTAAGGGAGTCTTTGGTGTCCCTCTGCAATATTAGCTCTTCCTTCAATTGGTCTTCATGTGGACTGAGAGGAGGTGAGGTAACACTCACTACTTGTATGCCTACAGTCCTAGTTAGGGCTGCCCATCTTCCTCAAATAAAGAAGACTTTCCATCTCCATGCTGTTAATCTACAATAGGCTTTACAAGAAAACAAAAAATGAACAGCTTGCATGCAGTACTTGGTTTTCTTTACAAAGTTATGTAAAATAACACTTGGATAGATTCATTTTTATCTCCCACATGAAGACTACAGACTAAAGATGAGCATAAATACCATGAAAAATGCATGTCCCAAGGCCACTTACTATCACAAGCACGAAATACAGAGCTCCTTGTCTAGTTCTCCTACACCATTCCAATCCATTCCTCCTCATTATCTCCACATAAAGACTACTCATTCATGACAAGTTGGTTTGGTTAGTCCAGCTAATTTTCCATCACTGTTCACATGCTCTGCTCTGCTTCCTGCAAAATCACTTACAAGCTGCAGTCACGTCAAAGTTTTTGGGTCACTCTCATGAACTTGCTGAAAAATTTGTCTGTGCTGCCCGACGCCTAAACTCACCAAAATAATCATCATAATGTCTGTACATGGTGCTATTAGTTACACATTTGGAGCTATAGTGGAAGAAATAAGGGCTAGAACTTTTTCTAGTAATTATAATCAGATGCCTGCAACAATCACTGTGGTTTTGCCTGATCATTGAGTTGTTCTTCAGACAGACTATCCACAACATGAGCAGGAAATTCCCGTGAGAACAGACTGTGGAAACAAGGTCCAAACGGTGCACTCTATTGGTTTGAATGGAGAAAACAAGCTGGGTTTTTTTAATCAATTTGTTTTGATTATGGGGTAGCCAGAATAAACTGAACACACCCCAATAAATAACATACCTTTTATCACTGAAATGTATTAATTTTTGCATTACTGTACATTTTTAATATTTAAAAAGCTGTGGATAGAAAAAATTTATTGGCAACCGATACATACATACTAAGTAATTTTAGCCACATTTTATTAGTAAACAATTTTCTGACACATTTGTAAGTAAATAGACTGTAAAATTTATCTCTAGACAAATGTCAATGTAGATGGATAAACAGTCTGAGAGAGGAGGTTTCCAAAAAATCTCAAGCTGTCATGTTATGTTAACAGGAATACAGTATGCTCTCAGCAGCACTACTCAGAGCGAAATGTTATGCCCATGGATGGTAAAGCAATGAATAAGCTGCTGTTAGTCCTGGTCATGAAGCACTGTGTTTGAAGGCTGGACACGAATGCCAAAAAATATGTACAATTAAGTGCAACTAGTCCTACAGATCCCAAGTAGGCAATACAAGAGCTTATCATTCTTCTTGCTGTGAAAAAACAAAGTGATACACAGGCTCGACTACTGCATACTTGCAGCTTTTCTAGATCTGCAAGGCTAAACAAAGCTGGGAACATAAAGCCACCCAAGCCACCCATGCTGAAGGCAGTCCAAAGAGAGTTCAGCACTGGTCTTAAACCCAGAGCTGTTCAGAATTATTCTGTAGTTTGCTGAATGTTTTCTTACCAGAAAACAACAATCTGCCAGAAAGGATTCTTTGAATGGATCAGTTTAGAAGATCAGGGAGAGGGAGGGGGAAAGGGGAATGGGACAGAATTCCCAATTCCAAAATGGGAGTTTTAGTCAAAATGAGAGAAAGTGCCAACTCTTGTGTTAGTTCATGGCTATAGCTCTCACAGGAGGTGTGGGAAGCTCAGGTTCAAGACTGGAGCACAGCTGCATTGCCATGTCTGTATTCCTTTTCCTAAATGTGTTTTTCCATCTCAGTCCTTAGAAAAAAATAAATCTCAGTTTTGCCTTATTTAGGAATAAAGTATTGCAAGTCTTGAAAATATTTCAGGTCAGCAAAACTGGCTCTGTTAACATTTGTTCTGCCATACACTACCCAAGAGCAGCCTCCTTGCTTTTATGCTGCAGGACAGCATGTTTGGATCTTGCTGTCTCCTGCCTTTTACACCTGCTATGCTGTGAATGGAGTCAATGTCACCAGGCTGGCTCTCCTGGCCTTATTCCAGGCTAAGATTTCCTCATGCTGGAGGGAACCTCTTCATCTGCTTTTACAGCACAGCTTTAATTCCTCTTTTCTTTGCTGCAGTTTTGCAAAAGGGGGTTGAGCTCAAATTTAGGCTTCCTTATTTTTCATCTTCTTCCAAACAGCGCAGCTTCCAACTAACAGGGCTTTGATAACTAAAGGGAAGGAGGTAACAGCTTGCTTGCTCAATTAAATAAGCTTTTATTGTAACTTAACCTTTGTTTTCCTTAATCTTCATACGAATGGAAATGCAAGCATACACGCCACAAATCAGAACACAGATTTAGATGTATTTTTTTCTGAGAGAATTAGTGAAAAAGGGTATTCAAAAGGTAGTACAGACTGAATACAGCACTGGAACAGGACATTAACTGGCTTGCAGCAATGGATGCAGAAAAGGTTTCCACTGCAACAAGACACTGATGGTGGAAGTCTGCTAGAATAAAGTTCCCTTTGGGTCAACTTCTGGCCATTTACAGTTTCTTTATGCTAAAATCTATGATTCATAGATTTTTCTGCCTTTCACTACAAGATTTTCTTAATTTGGAATTATTTTAGCTTTCAGTACACAGCTATTGCTGCTACTTAAACAGTATGTTGCAATACACTCTAATGCCTTGTCATCTCTCACCAACTCCACTGAGTTCAATTACACCACTCCAGTACTAGACCAGTGCAGCTGAACTGGGAACAAATTTGGGTCTAACATCTAACAGATGTGCAATGGGAAAATTTCCAATGTCTCATTTTTTTCTTAGAAAGCAGTTTAGAGTAAAAGCTAGTTTAACTCCCGTTTCTCATAGCTCACAATCTCTCACAATAACAAGATATAAGAATAACATGGAAATGAAAGAAACCACACTAATATAACAAGAGGGAATAACAGCTCTGTGTAAAATACAAACTATTTCACATGCTTGTTCCTATCCATATTATATAGAATCCTTCCGCTGAAAGCATTCCAAGAATGTGCCATTTACCATTAAATCAATGAAGTCAAAGAGCATGGGAATGTACTCTGAGATCCCAGAAGAATCTATCCAGATTGCACTATCAACAACCTGCCATGTAGTGCAAGGTTGAGACTGAGCCCGACACTTTGTCCAAAAGCTGGGTGATGATTTTTTTTGAAGGATCAAATACATGCATTTGCAGAGTTACACTTGTGACTGTTTGTCTCAGAAGGTTAAGCAAAGTTGGAAAACAGTGCTTTCTTAATGAACATATTTTATTTTCTCTCAATCTATATGCAAATGTTTACTGCAAACAAATCGTTTGAACTGTTCTAAAACAACCCTCTAAAATGAAGTAACTGAAGCTTACACAAATACACAGCAGAAGCAGGAATTTTGCTGAGTTATTACATACTCAGCTCTTTTTTTCCCCATGCCTCAACTAATGTTAGGACCCCAGCTTCTGATATAAATATGATTCTTGTATAAACACATTCTTTCCAACAATATTCATCTGTTTCTTTGTGTCTAAGAGAGTATGAAACATTACAGAGCTCTCAGCACTTCATTCTCTCTCTCATTCAGCAAGCAAAAATAAATCTTTTTCTTTCTTTGCTGGTATATAAAATGCAGTGCCAGGAGCTGCAAAATCCTTCCCTTTTCTAGTAGTGTCTACTGCACTCAAGAACTCATTGTTAGCCACAGACACGAAGAAATGTTAAACAAAGTTGCTACTGCATAATCATCTCCTCTTCCACCAGCTTTTGCAATAGGTTTAATATTCAGCTGCACTGGAAGAATATACTTAGTGAGATTTATGTAGCATCATAGCTGGACTGCTTGCGTAGTTTCATTTAGAGCTGCGTCAGCATCCCTGCAAAGTAATCTAGCCAGGCTATTTAAAACGCTTCTTAACAAGGCAAGAAATCAGAGTTTTTCACATTGAATGCTCTGGAGTTTTCACAGGAGAGTGGGGAGGTCTGCACTGCTGCTGGTCTTTAAAAGAAGTCCTTATACATGCAGGACTGAATTTGGCTCCTCCTTTTCAGTTTGGGCTACATTTAAAAAGAAGGATCTAGCATAGCTTCCCAGCTCCTGGATCCACATGCTTATCCCAACCATCTCCTTGCTGTGTGTCAGAATGAGATGCAGGTGCTCCTTGTCTCCTGTTCCCCTATCTCTGCTCCATATGCTACTGGAACAGCATGAAGCTCATGAAGATGGATGACTAGAGCTTGGAGGGGTACCAGC
The DNA here is from genome assembly GCF_012275295.1 of Melopsittacus undulatus. Classification (NCBI taxonomy): domain Eukaryota; kingdom Metazoa; phylum Chordata; class Aves; order Psittaciformes; family Psittaculidae; genus Melopsittacus; species Melopsittacus undulatus. Next base: position 58,724,735 of record NC_047528.1, on the reverse strand, counting down.
ACTTCAGGGCTGGCTGCAAAGAGGACCTGCAGTATAATTCCATTTAGACACCACTATAATGAAATAGGTGATACCAAATGGTTACATGGAGACAAGAAGCAGAAACCAAGAACGCTACCAAGATTCCATAGTTAAGACAGCATATTATAACTGCAAAGCTGAGTAGTTTAAGCCTCAGCTCTATCACAGTTTTCCTTCTTAATGCTGGCAAAGCTCTTACAGCTGCATCCATGGATGACATCTGCTTTCTTCAAAGTCTCTGTTTCTGTTGCTCCAATAGGCAGCACGTTCTGCAGTGGCAAAACTGTTTATTTGCATAACTTTAGTGAATATATCCCTCTTTTCAGATTAGGAACAAGGTTTTGTGTGAATAATCATAGAATTGTAGAATCATAGAATGATTTAGGTTAGAAGTGACCTTATTGACCTAGTTCCAACCCCCAGCCATGGGCAGGGACACCTTCCACAAGACCAGGCTGCTCAAAGCCCCATGTAACGTGGCAATAGAATAGCTGTAACTCAGTCTGTCATACTAATTTGGAACTGTTTATTGAAAAAGTACACGTTTATCATATTTATTATTTAATATTACAAAGAAAACTTCACTAAAATTATTTGCATGAATTATCTTCATAGTGAACTCATTAATTGTGAGAGAGATTTGTTCAGCAAAAGCATATTAAGTAGTCTCATGCAAACACACATGCACATGGAAAGCTCTTCATGCCTAGCATGCAGGTGTCCACTCTTGTGGAGGAGGGGAACCACAGTTCTTTCACATTTGCTCATCATCTTTACTGTGTGCCTGCTGAACTATACTCTCTGGAGGTCCACCTCCAGGGAAAGAAATGTAATATGGGCAGCTTTCTATATTTAGATCCAAGAACAACTAAGAAGCCCAATGTTGGTTGCACTGAGAAGCTTTTTTGTCTACTGCCATGTCTACAGTAGCCTTGAAAATTCACACTGCATAACAAAGGGCCATGTTTCTTTAGCAACTACGAATCGGCTTATACTCCATTGCCATTTGTAGAGCATATCAGTAATACTGAGCCAAGAAAGTGTATAGATGAAAACCAGAACCTGCTCCATTAAAGCATCCTTTTCAGAGCTACATTGCTCTGCCTGTAATACCGTGCTTTGCATAAAAATGAAGCTATTTTTTCTCTTTAGTAAGAAAAATGTACTTTTATGGCTGAGTTCTCCATCAGGGTATGCTTTTGACACAGGGAACTAAAAAAAAAAAAAAGATCTTTTCCTGTTTCATTGTCTGTGTATAACACCATGTGCCAAAGGAAGTATGTTTGGACATTAGTATGCAGCTTGCTGAGAAACTACCTTAAACCTGAGGTTTCTTCTTCCCTACTAGCCATTATGATTCCTTATCTCAAGCATTCAAACTGCTTGCTAATTAATCTCTCTTCTGTTGGTGGTTTTGTTTGGTTTTTTTTGTGCTTTTTGTTGTTTTACGAAGTAGTTGCTATGAAAATAATGATAACTTGTGGACATGAACATTTCTGTCCATTTTTTTAATACTGAAAGGGCCTATCTTTATTGAGTAGGAATGTTAATGTATCTCTGGGAATACCCTTACAAAAGCAGGTTGAATTTTGTTGTGAGACTGAAAAGTTGGTGCAACAAAAAACTAACTCTTCCGGTGACTAATTGCTACCAGGAGTTATTACTAAAGACTGATCTATACTATTAAAATGAGTTGAAAAGAAACCCCCATCTTACTTTACATTATATAAGATACATTAGGCATAAAGACTTCAATTATTTTTATTGCAAGATCTAGTTTCCATTTACCTGCTATCTTGCTTGCGCCCTAAGCAAACCCCAAACATATTAAAAAATGCTTGGCCATATGTTAATGTATTTAGGGTGCTTTTCAGACATATCCTGTCCAGAAAATTGCCAATGTGACTAAAAGCTGACGGAAAAAAACAGTGTGACTTGTATGGGGGAACAAGAACATTTGACAAGAGTTGTGCAGCATTTTGCTGTAGCTAGCACTAGCATTTCTCTGCTAATGCACAGCTGAAATTCACAACTAAAACATGGAGATGGACTAGTTGTTTCATTTTTAAAAAGGTAGATGGTATCAAAACCAACTTCTAAAATCTTCCAACAGAAACATCTTTCCATCTGCTGCTATAGTTTCTTTATCCTGAAATTGTTCTCTGGAATTTCCTGTTTACTCTTAATCTCCTAATTTATAGATCACGTCCTTCAGCACCAATGGAGGAGTTTATGTAATTCCTATTCACTGAACTCCTTCATTATACTCTTTTAGAACAAACTGTATTATTACCTTAATGTGTGTAAGTTCAAGAAGTTTAGCATTTCTTTATAATGAGTATTTCTACAAACTTCAATTTAATTGCAAGTTTGAGCCTCTTACCGACAATTGCCTAATTAAAAAAGAAAATTAAATTAAAACTGCTGGAGTAAAATCTCCAGCATATGTAGATTTAATGTCTCCTATTTATTTACCCTCTTAAGAAATCCTTCTCCTCCCCACTTCTGTGTCTGATCTCAAAGTACAGATCTGCCTGGAGCAGATCCTCCAGTGTGACAGCTGGGAGAGCTATAAGTGACCAACTCAGAAACGAGAACATTGTGAAGACTAGCATAAAATTTTCCCTTTCATGGAGTCAGTAGGACAGGTGGCCTTTCTGTAGGGCAAGCTGTGGGGCTCATCCCTGGTTATACAGTTGCTTATTGAGCAGTGAAGACCAGGCTCTTCTAATCCCTCCCCCTCTTACTCCAGACACACTTCCTTTACAGAAAGGTCTCTATAGCAAAGGACAGGCACAGAAATACAGCCTGTGCTGTCCTTCCTAGGCAGTATTTAAGGAGGATGGATGAGTCACTTTTTCCATCTCACAGAATTACGCACTTCCATCCTCAGCCTGTCCAGTGTCGGCAGCCTTCCCGTGGCCTGGGAAAAGGGAGGAAGAGAGTCCTAGATTCCAGTGCACACTGCTGCTCCTCTCTCTGTCACCCAGGAAGCCTTACAAAATCCACTCCTAGAATGGCTTTGGAAAATTGTGATTTAGTTTATTTACTAAAATAAGATTTATATCGTTAAGTCCTCACTGCATTTTTAAGTGGTTTGTTGAAAATCTTCCAGAAGTTCACTTGGGAACCAGATTCATTTCAGCTTAGCAGAAACGTCTTTTACTACAGTATGTAAGAAGCAAAGGCTATTTACTGCTGACTGGCCACAGTCAAGATGTGATTAAATAATCTTCATTACCCTTCACCCCAACATCTCAGTCTCCTCCCCTGAAATAACATGGTAGGAAGGGCCCTCTTGTTCCAAAACACCACTGAGAGAGGGCTGGGTGCTCTGTGCCAATGGCAAGAGAGGCTGAAATGGCACTGAGATGTCTATTTAAACAGCATGGTGAGTGAGCTGGCCACTGTTGTACCTTGCAGCCTAACCTGGCCCTCAAACAGAATATTACACTGACAATATCCCAGTTCCCTGTTTCCAGCAACTATATTCAAAAAGAGAGAGGAACACAAACACAGCAATTTCTGCTCCACGTCAGCTTACTGAGGATCATATCCATCATGTAAGCATTTACACAGAATGGACTTAAGTTATCCTCCCCTTGTGCAACCCTGAGCTCTGCTGCGTTTAGACTGCTCTCCTCTACTGCCCAGCTCACTGTTCCCTCCTGCTCCCCACTGCTCATCTCCTCTTCTGGCCTTAGTCCAGCCATCTGCTGCCAGTTCCTAGACAAATCACATCCACAATTTTCCTCATTCTGTCTGCTTCACCATCCACTCCCACACCCTCTTGATATCTCTTTGCCAAATAGCTACTTGGCAAGAAGAGCATCTTCAGGTTCATCAGGTGCACATTCCTGGAGAGAAAAGCACCAGCTAAAAGAGAAGGGTGTGGTTGGCATGGGGATAGCCAGGGAGGAAAAGAAAAACAAACAAGCAACGAAAGCAGGGTAGGAAAGAGTGTACAAGGAGAATCCTTGGTAGCACAGATGGCCAGATGGATTTTGGTGAAACTTAAGAGTGAATAGAATACCCTGCCTTAATTGTACTTAATAACCTGTTCCTAAATGAGAACAAAGGAAACAACAACAAGGGGAAGGTGGCTGGAGTATGCTGATTTTATTTTTATGGGCTGTGAGATGCTCTAAAATCTTCCACTGAAAGCCAGCCAGAAACATGAAGAGCTCATCTGAAGACTTGCATTTTTTGTCTCAGAAGAAGAAAGTGCAACCCAGACTGAAATCAAAACACAGCTAATTTTCAGGAGACACTGGGTGGTAAGGAGCAGTTGTGTTTTGCAAGAATAAGCCATCAAGAAGAAGAATGCGCCCTACTTTGATTTTTTTTCTAAACATGGATTTGAGGTTGATAAAGGCGAATGAGCTCACCTCCCAGTAGAGATAAAATTCCATTCATACAACTGATTAGCTAGAAGACAGTCCTCATCGTACTAAAACCATTCCAAACACCCACCCACCCCTGCAACCTTCCCACAACCCCCCCAGCACCACCCACAGTTCTCAGTGCATTGGAAAAGTAGCTGCTGACAAATGGGAGAGAAGTCCATCTGCTGAGTTTTCCAAGTGTTATGTTTTGGCTATTTATTGGCATAGTTACATTGCAAATGAACTTCTTATTCGTTGGTATGTTCCAGCAAAATTCTGACCTAAGCAAAGCATGTCCAGTCATTTTGGCCAATTGGCAGGGGTTGATTAAGATCCTTGATATTTTTACTTTATTTTGACTGGCTTTGAAAAGGCAGTCCTGAACAGGCTTTTCACACTTTCTGGAATCTTAGGGAGTAGAGAAGGTATCACACTGAACGTGTAGAAACTTCCATGGGTCCCCCTAGTGCTGTGCAGTCACAGGCTGCCACTTATGCATTAATACCTCCACACTCTGATTTACTACACAGCTATGAAAACAAGATACACTGCTGTGCAAGCATCCCTTCCAAACTTTGACAAGGAAAATTATATAAAAAACCAAAGGGGCACACACATATTTCCACAATTCTTGGTGAATGCAATATTTTTCTCATGCTCTCCACCTTTTACTAGCTACAGAGTGCAGTTTTCAGCACTTTGCTAAAAATATTCTATGATTCTATATTTAGAGCCTCCTGGATAATATGAGGTTCTGACTGCAGACAGAAGAAACCTTCTAGAGACAGAGGCAGGGAATTGTCATACTGACTGAAAATCCTTATAGTATTTGTTGCAGAGATTGTCGTGTAGTCCATGCAACAATCCTCCACATCCTTGGCCATAAGTTCTTTAAGTATAGTTCCCACTAACAAGAGTTACTTGGCAATAAAACTTGTACTAAATATTGAGCTGCAGTTTCCAGATACATACACATTTGTGCAAGTCTAGATTCAAATCTAGTAAAGAGACGTCACAGCAACAACACAATCTACGATGGAAATGACAGCTGTCTCATCTAATGATCTTTCTTGTCTCTGAGTTTTTGAAAACAAGCATATAAAGGCAGGTATAACCCGTAGGACACACGAAGTAATGTCTGTGCTCTTCTCAGTATTGGTAAGCTCTGGGCCTGATGGTCTGAGTTCAGTTGTGGACATTGCATTTCAAGAGTCAAAATGAAAACAATAAAGAATGATCCGAAATACAATAAACTTTACCTACAAGTAACAAAGGAACAAGTCATCTCTGCCCAGACTACAGTAGCAAAGACTAAGTGGTGTATAATAGCAGAGATACCACCACATCCCTTCAGATATGTTGACTGGAAAGACTCTGGAGTCTCCATCATGGGAGGTCTTTAGGACAAAATTAGACACATCTCTGTTGGCAATAGTAGCAGAAATGGCATACCTTACAGTTTACTAGGACATAAACAAGAAAAAAAGTCCTGTCAAATGTAATCAATGCTTGTAATTGTTGTGCTATCTACACAGTCTCAAAGAGATAAAGGCATCCACGTGAGAGGCACTCTACTCATTGAATAAAGTTTAGAGAGCTTTCACTGTAAATAAACAAGAGAGCTGAAGGAGGGTATTGTTGACATTTTCTTTACTAAGGTTGAGAACCTCAACAGTGGTATTAACCAAAAGACAAGAACTTAGTTTCCAAAAATAGTACGAAAACCCTGGCTCCAGGTTCCCTAAGGAGCCCTCAATTCCCAGTTAGTTGCTTCTCAGTAAACAAGCATGATGACCAAAAATAATGCACAATGGATAAAACTCCATTTCAAAAATCTGTTTTACTTAGGTAACTAAAGAAAACTGAGCTCTTAACTCTTGGGAGATTCACCTTATATGACTTAGTTTCCAGCTGACCAGGAGTCTGTGCCTAAGCCAAAGGAAGTAATGTTTCCTGAGAGCCAAAGGCTACAAGAGGAAAACTTGCCTGGAGGTTGCAGGAACTCCTGAAACTCGTTTCTACTCATGCGCTGGCTATGGGCACAACTCAGACACGCAGGCAGTAATTACTGAACGAAGAGAAAGACATATAGCTGGGCCAAAATCAGTCCTGATTCACTGCAGTAGAATCAACTGTGAGCTGAGGGATCAGTTCCTGCTTCATTAGCTGGATGCTGATCCACCTCAGCAGCAGGGACAACTTAATATAGTGTGTATATAGAAGAAAGAAGTGCTTTTTTATGCCATTTTTTGGTACTACCTTCTCATATACTCCCGTATTACGCAAAGCTGACACTGAGGCTGTCAACTGAAAAACAATACGTGTATTGAAGTACTTTGTGTCCCAGCAGGCCTGGGAGTCCCAGAACAGTAAAAAGTGCATATCTGGTAATGAAAAAGTACTACTTACATGTTGTCTAAAGATAATACTGAAATCTTATCTCTCTGGGGACAAAAAAAAAAACTATTTTGAAAACAATGTTTCTGATTTTTGTTTGTTTTCTGAGCACAGATCACTCTAAAAGGTGAACTGATACACTGCAGTAATGCCCAATTTCATCCTGTGTGTTCTTGATTTACATAGTTTATTCTAAAGTTTAAAACTGCTTTAGAAGAAACGTATGTGGGCAAAGGAATGAGAATGGAAGAGAAACTACCCACAGGACATTCGGCTAAAACTCATCTAATGGGAGGAAGACATTGTGTGTAGCAGGTCAGAGAGTATTCTTCCTCTTCTCCCACCATGGACCTTCACTGGTTTCTCTCCAGAGCACAGGGAAACTACCAACATCTGTCATCTGTACAGCTCCCAAACCTCATTTCAAGATCCTGAGTGGATGTCAGTAGCCTGTAAGTTTTGTGACTACCTCTTGGTTCAAGAGTGAATTTAGCAGAGGTGAAAGTAGACTCTACAGCAAAGGTTGTATGCACAACTTCTACTGAGTTCGCTTGAGTTTTGGGGGGGGTTTCACTTAAGAAATCAGAGGGGACAGTTCTAGCCTAGAGGAGAAGAAGGAGCTCAAGTCCAAAGTAACAGGGAACTTGTTTGTTTCCACTCTTTTTTCAGTGTATCTTCTTGTTCAGCAGCACTACACTGTGCACCCCAAAAAGTGGAGAAAATCTGCCCTACTTTTGACTTGTGAGACTATAAATAAATGTAGACAAAACACAGACAATAGCAGATGACTGCATATTTTTACATATATTACATGAAATTATAGCAATACTCTTCTTCACAGAAGTTATTTCTTCCCTTAAGCTCTTGATAACTTTCCGCTTAGTGAAAATGGTTGTGTGTGTGGCACTTCAATGTAATGACACAATCTGTAAGTACAATAGCCTAAGTTTAAATAATGCTTCCTCACAAAGTTTCAGACACACAACTAAAGAGTTAAGTAGTTTCCATGTTTGTTTTTCCTGGATCCTGTTCTGAGACTATCTTCCATAGCTGGAAAAGGTCAACATCCTACCATTAATACAACATTATTCCCACAAGTTTCTACAACAAAAAGAAGTTTTCATAAACAAAAGCCATTTTTTAATGTGGTGCATCAAGAGCTGTGTTTACTTGTGCTGTTATTTTGCCAGTACCTTATGGTTTAGAAAAGATAAGGCTATTAACAGAATTTAAAATACATATTTTTTGATCTTATTCCACATTAGGAATGAAAGAAAATGTTACTAAACTGTCCTCCCAACTTCCTTTCTAGAGAGGTCAGGCAAGTTGGCAATCTATCACTTCTGAAAAAAAAAGTATACATATGTATATTTGAAGGAGCCACAGCATGTAAAAAAAATTATATACAAACATTCAAAATTTTTGGAACTTTGAAAATAAATAATAATTCTATGTCATTACAAGACTGTTTTGAAGTATTTTATAGTTATTACAGTAAAGCCCTAGAAATCTTCTCATAATCAAAATGCTCAGAGGAATTTCTGTACTTTGACTTTTAACTCACTTTGTTCCTATGCACTGGTTGGCAAACACAGTTCATCCAGGAAATGTGCATACATTTATAGTATTCCCATTTCTCAGATTTCTGTGATACTTCAAGAGAGTGTTCATGAAAGCAGTACCAAAGTACTTGTGTGACATCTGGTTAAAAACATAAAAGGACAGAATATTGAAGAGAAGTGAGGGTTTTTTTCTTCATATACAGTTTTCAACTGCAGCACCTGATTTAACTGCCTTTGTTCCCAAAGTGTATGATTCACATCCCTTCTCTCCAGAGAAATAAATCTGCAAAACTGGTGTGTGCTATCCAGAACATGGATCCTGCTATTTCTTCCCTTTGATCTCGTAAATCTAATGTGAAAAAGGATACATTGGAATGCTAGTATCTGAAAATGAAGGGGTGGTGCATGGAATGAAATATGTGATGATCTTGACCTCTGAAAACTATATATTGTTATCTGTTAGTTTACTTGATCTGCCTCTTTATAGCATGCCCTCCAGAAAACAATCAGTGAGCTGGCACATGGAGTCTAGTTTTAGATGAGAAATGCTCCTGTGAAGTTTTCTAATATGAGAGTAAACAGGGTAAACAGGGGATTCTTTAACTCTCCTGGCACTGCTCAGACCATTTGTCTGTGCTGAGTTATGGTATAGGTCTGTCCTGGTCTCTGGGACTGTATCCTTGGGCACCTCTTTCTTTGAAGGACTCTTTTTCCTCTCCATGATCCGCTAAAGAAAAGGATTTTGTGACAGGGAAGCAACTTTGTCTGAAATTTGGGCAAGTGACAAAGCTTTGTAAAGTTGCACATACTCAGCAAAGGTTTTTACTTTCTGACATTGAAACATGGGAATATACCACTGCTTCAGAGTGTGCCCAGAACCTCACAGCTCCTCAACAGGATCAGGCTTGGTGAAGATGGAGCATCCCATGCTGGGTCTGTGGCATATCCCTGCCACGCCCTTATGCGGAGTGGTGTCAGCCTCACAGAGGCGTGGGTGGGTGCTCACCCAAAAGCTGAGGAGCTTTGGGAGGACCATTCCTATAGCTCCTCTTCCAAACCAGCCTGGGATAGATATGAAAAATGAGAGTAGCATTCCTGTCCCTCCTCAGTCAGCATTCAGGCAGCGTGGAGCATGCCCAGGGAGACAGCAGATTGAATGGAGAGGTCTGTATAAGCTTCCAGCTGGAGGTGTCGGAAAAAAACAGAAACAAGGTTGTGAAAATGACTGATAATGGGAGTCAGAGGAAAAATGGGCCCTGGTGGCGCAGGAAGATGGGGACTCAGAGCACCAGCACAAGAAGGGGCTGATTTTTTAAAGAACAACAGACCAGCCAACCAACCAATCCAAACCCACCACCAACAAAAAATGACACCAAAACCAAACCAAACCAAACCAAACCAATGGGCAACTGGTGAAAGAAGGACTTTATGGTCAAATGGGGATGCAGATGGCTGTAGTTTAAGTACAGAATAATGCATAAAGGGAATAGCAGTTGGAATAACTGCAATTTTAAACATTATTTAATACAGAATTCTGGATCACACAAGAGATATATTACAGAGGCTCAATGACTGACAAGCAGTTTAGGATTTTGTACCTGAATCTGTGCTTCCATCTAAGAGCTATTCCTCCTGTGCTGCTGACTGCCCCCTCTTCTGAGGACAATGTGGAGAGCAGGTGAGGAACAGGTGGTGACTGCCACCTTAGCTGAAAGATATTTAGTGAGTCTAATCAGAGGAGTAAGATGAGGCAAGTTCCTCTTGAGAAGCTTTGACAAATGTGCTGCTCTAATTTCTAATTTCTTGCAAGGATCCCTAGGTATCTCATTTAATTGAGATACAAAATACCCCAACCAAAAGAGGAGGGGTAGAACACAGAGAACGATCTTGTAAGATAGTGATAAAAGTACTAGCATCCTGAAGTGGTTACAGGAGCACACAACGGAAAGTAAATTCAGTGCAGTTCATATTACTCAGGCTCCATATCCACCAGCCACAAAGCAGTAAAAATACATATCACACTAACAGCAAAAGAGGAGATTACATCATATAAGAAACACTGACTCTGGCTTTAAGAGAATCCAGAGGAGCACAAATATCAGGCTAAAACCTGGTGAGAGCCAACAGAGCATTACAAGCACCATGGCATCATACAAAGGCATATGCACTGGCCATAGGCTAAACTGGTCTAAATTTCAGGATCATAAACGAAGCAGGGGACTCTTTCACAGCCTTCATCAGAATTTATTCTTACCATATTTATCTGCCTGAATATTCAAAAGTCAGATAGGAAGTAAATGAATTTCATCAGTCATCAGCTGGCCAATGCTCCTGCATCCTGGAATGTTTATAGTTGTGCAACATTTCCTCTCACAGGGAAAAAAATACTTGGTTACAAGACAAAATGTTTTCTTCAATCACTGGTTCTTAACAACAGTTCATTGCTGAGGTTTTCTTTGCTTTGTCTCTGCTTACCTCATGACACTTTAGCATCTAAATATTAGTAGCTTGTTTGAAAGACTTGCCTTCTCCTTGGTTTACATATCACTGTGTACACTTCTGCAATTTTTCTTTCTGACTACCACCCTCTCTTCCTTCCAGCTCATCCTAACCAACTCAAGGAAACTTCTGCTTGTGCTATGATTACACCAAAAGCTTTGTGCCCATGGAAGGAGGCACTTCTAAGAAGGAAGTCTTGATGCTGTTTTGCTTTGTGGAGTAGTAGATTCATATCTCCGGATGGTTTTATCTCAATTCTCCCCTGACAGTGAAATTAAAGCAAAGATGGTTATTTCCTATTTCCACTAAAAGAAACTGTAAGATTCTCACACAAGGGTAAGCTGGAAATTTAAGCATTGCCCTCCTGGAACCTCTGGAATGGCTTCTTCCTGTTGCAGCTTTGATTTAAAACACCTGGGTCTTCCCCTTGTCAAACACAATAAAATCTGTCTGCAATGTTCCTGCTTTCTTACGAAACATGCTTTGCACCTCTCATGAATTCTTAGATGCTTAGTTAGCTCTTACAAAGCCAAACCTCACTTCGCGCCAAATTTCAGCTCCAAAAGCTAATCCAACCAGCAACCATGATAACAAGGGAGTAAACTAGAAATGCCCTTCTTGCAGAGCTTCAACCAATTTATGGCTGGTGGAAATTGCTGCCATCTCTTTAGGAAACAAACAGCTGGGATGGGATGCTTCACCCAACTTTTTATATGTGTCTGCTGCTAAAGGGATTAATTTGCAACACATGCTCAAAGGGTATCATGTACTCACTTAAAAGATTCTGGTTAATTGACAAATGTTACAAGATCCTAGGACTGACCTGCTTTCCCACTGAGTGAATTTTGAGGAAGTTCTTCCTTGAACTAAATGGGTATTTAAGGGGTAAGCCTAAGTTTGACTTACATTTCAATTAATGATAAGAACAGATTATAATACACATGAGAAAACACAAGCTGACCAATCTTCTTTAAGAAAATTGTGATAGATGTTTGAATAAACAAACTGCAGGAATAGAAGAACAATGATAAACTAATACTGGGTACTGAATTTCATTATGGGAATACTATTACATGAATTGCTAGAGAACTCAGACTCTACCAGACAGCCCTAACTTTATATACTTCCAGAGATCATAGAATCACAGCATAGTTAGGGCTGGAAAGGTCCTTAAAATCATCTAGTTCCAACCCCCCTGACATGGGCAGGGGCACCTCACACTAAACCATATCACCCAAGGCTTCATCCAACCTGGCCCTGAACACTGCCATGGATGGAGCATTCCCAACCTCCCTGGGCAACCCATTCCAGTACCTCACCACCCTAATAGTAAAGAATTTATTCCTTACATCCAATCTAAACCTCTGCTGTTTAAGTTTTAATCCGTTACCCCTTGTCCTATCACTACAGTCCCTCACGAATAGTCCCTCCCCAGCATCCTTATAGGCCCCCTTCAGATACTGGAAGGCTGCTATGAGGTCTCCATGCAGCCTTCTCTTCTCCAGGCTGAACAGCCCCAACTTTCTCAGCCTCTCTTCATATGGGAGGTGCTCCAGTCCCCTGATCATCCTCGTGGCCCTCCTCTGGACTTGTTCCAACAGTTCCATGTCCTTTTTATGTTGAGGACACCAGAACTGCACACAATACTCCAAGTGAGGTCTCACGAGAGCAGAGCAGAGGGGCAGGATCACCTCCTTTGACCTGCTGGTCATGCTCCTTTTGATGCAGCCCAGGATACAGTTGGCTTTCTGGGCTGCAAGTGCACACTGCCAACTCATGTTCATTTTCTCATTGACCAACACCCCCAAGTCCTTCTCCACAGGGCTGCCATAAATTTCCTTTTTGCCCAACCTGTAGCTGTGCCTGGGATTGCTCTGATCCAGGTGTAGGACCTTGCACTTGGCATGGTTAAACTTCATGAGGTTGGCATCTGCCCACCTCACAAGTGTGTCAAGGTCCCTCTGAATGGCATTCCTTCCCTCTAGCGTATCAACTGAACCACACAGCTTGGTGTCATTGGCAAACTTGCTGAGGGCACACTCAATCCCACTGTCCATGTCACCGACAAAGATGTTAAACAAGATCAGTCTCAACACCGATCCCTGAGGGACATCACTCGTTACTGGTCTCCAGCTGACCACATTGACCACAACTCTTTGCGTGCGGCCATCCAGCCAGTTCTTTATCCACCGAGCTGTCCACCTATCAAATTGATGTCTCTCCAATTAAGAGACAAGGATGTCATGTGGGACAGTGTCGAACGCTTTGCACAAGTCCAGGCAGGTAACATCAACTGCTCCACCCCGTCCATCACTTTTGTAGCCTTGTCATAGAAGGCCACCAAATTGGTCAGGCAGGATTTCCCTCTAGTAAAGCTATGCTGGCTGTCACCAAGTACCTTGTTGTTTTTCATGTGCCCTAGCATGCCTTCCAGGAGAATCTGCTCCAAGATTTTGCCAGGCACAGAGGTGAGACTGACTGGTCTGTAATTCCCTGTGTCATCCATTTTCCCCTTCTTGAAAATGGGAGTTATATTTCCTTTTTTCCAGTCGCCAGGAACTTCGCCTGACAGCCATGATTTTTCAAATATGATGGCCAGTGGTTTGCAACTTCATTCGCCAGCTCCTTCAGGACCTATGGATGGATTTCATCAGGTCTCAATGACTTGCGTACGTTCAGGTTCTTAAGATGGTCTCAAACCAGATCCTCTCTATATCCCTAGCACCCACATGTATTACTAGAAGTGGGTAATAGTCTGTGGGACTTACTAGAGCAGGCAGCCTCTCCACAACATCCCTGATCTGTGCCCCAGGTAGGCAAGACACCTCCTTGCGACCGGGTCAGGCCGACAGATGAGCGTTTCTGTCCCTTTCAAGGCAGAGTCCCCTACTACTACAACCCGCTGCTTTTCCCTGGCGGCACCAGTAGAGATCTTCTGTACCAGTGCACCAGCCGGCTGTTTCTGATGCATTTCCTCATCAGCCCCCTGCAGGACAGCAAAGCAGTTCTGGGTGGGGACAGCAGATTTAGGAGGAAGCCCCTTGCTTTTAATTGCTCTCTTCCTCCTTTTGTTGTTTTTCTTTTTGTTACTAATTCCCAGCTTCCTAGGTTAACGGCCTCCTTCTTTCCTCCATGAGTTATAGGGGAAGCTTGAGGCCCCTGTGCTGTTTGGGCCTGGAGCAAACAGTCCTGCTTCCTCTCAGCTTCCCTGACATCTTGCAGCTTACTGACGGCATCCCGCAGCTCAGCCCCTGCTGCAGGAGGACCTCCATCACGGAGCAGGGAGTGCAACCCTGCCCATTCTGCACCTTTCCCTCACCAGACCAGGTCAGGCACTCTCTACACTCCAAGCTCTGCACCGCAGCCTCCCCTCTTACCGGCTCTGCCTGGGTGCCTACACTGGCCACCGTCGGGGCAGCCAGGGCAGAGCTCCCAGACCGGGCCCTGGTCATACGGCAAGTGCTCACCACCCTGCTCCTCTGCCCGTGTGAACTGCTTCAACCCGCTCCTGGTCGCTCGCGCTCCCTGAGGCACTTTTCAAGCCCTCACGGCTACTGCTGCTCCTCCTGGCTCCGCCCCCTGTGAGTCAGCTGCTCATGTCAGCTGAGCTGCCGGCTCCTGGGTAAGTCCTGTCGAAGACTTGAGGCTCCCTCAGTGGCTCTCGCTGCTCTGAGTTGAGGCTCCTGGGCGCTGATCTTCCCCTGCCCCGGCGGTGAAGGTGTCCTCTCTCGAGCTACTCACCTCAGCAAGTGACCTCAGCAAGTGATCTCCAACAGAATTTGGTACAGAGAATTAGGAATATGAAAGAGATTGTACAGTATGAAAGATCTCTGCATCAAAGATCTCCTCTTGAAGTAAAGGATTCACAAGTGGCTGAAACAGTGTTCCAGTGATTGTAAATACATGGCAGAGAAGTATGTTTATCCCACAAAAATGAAAAGGATTCCTGTTGATTTAGTACACAGAGGCAGGAACACATTTAGCTTTACAACTACATTTATTGCAGGAGAGTTTATTCAGTCACTCAGGGTTCTGATTTACACACACAAAACCTCTTTGAAGTCAGTTAAGTTACACAACATATATAAACCAGTATAGGTCTCTGTCTAGAACTAAGAATAGATGGAGAAGGAAAATCCTTACAGGGAGAAGGCAGAACACAATGTCTGTGAGGGGGAGAGTAAAAAGCAACCCATTCTGCAGCTGTGTAAATGCACCAAGCCCACAGATTCAGTAGACAATATGATGATGTGTATTTATACCAGAGTGTTGGGGCTTTTTAAGCAGATAAAAATAATCTCTCTTTTTTTTTTTTTTTTTTTAAGTGTACTTACTGAGAATGGTATTTAGTGTTTATTTAGTTTTGGTAAGCATGAGAGGACAGTCATACTGAGGCAGGACACTGGCCTAAGCTTCTAAATAATTTCACAGGACTGAAATTATTTGAGGCTTTTGGATGATTAAATATATATATGCTTGATACAATTAGCACTGGCTAGCACAAACTATTACTTAATAAAACTATTACTGTGACAGCAATGGGTATCTCTGATGGCTATACTGACTTTACTAGAAAGTACTCCTGTGAGTGACAGAGATATGAGGCCCTCCACCAAGTGCTGAACATGCTGAGGATGGAGGGGACAGGAGTGTCTACTTCCCCTGATGGGCAGGATCTCCACCCCCCTGCACGTTTCTTGTCCTGTACCATGTAACACAATGGGGCACAGGCTGAAGTGTCCTGCTAAATGATCAGTGTTGGCTCCTTGAGGCAGTCTCAGGGTCACTTTCATGGGTGGTCCAAGGGCAGCCTGATCCTTCTTATGGGTGCTTCCTGGTGAAGCAAACTGATCCTCCTTGGCTTTGGTGGTAGCCATGGATCCAGACTAAGCCCAACAGATCTGTTCTCCACTTCCAGGTGTCCAGAAAAACTCAGGCAGCTTCAGAGGCACAATGGGGGAGCATGGCGGCCTAGGGGGGCATGAAAGGCAAGCCTGTTTTCTAGCACACTCGACTGTACATCAGGCCCCAGAGGTGCTGGATCTTGCCCTGCATCTTTAACATCACTCCAATGCATACCGTTCCACTTCTTAAGTGATGCTTGAGCCACTGTGTCAGTCAGAAAATATGCTACTACATGCCTGCTGGGCGCTGAGAAAATGGCCCTAGAGGTGTAGGGGGTGGCATATTCCTGCTGAGACACTGACCATGCAGTGCCAAGGCCAGCAGTGGGATGAAAGCTGTGCTTCTGACGGCCATGGCATGGCAAATGTTAGGTACCAACCTGGGGCACCACCATAATGTCTCCTTTTTCCTCTTCCCTTTCTGTCCAGAAAAAAACCTTTCACTTCCCACCGTGGATGAGCTGCGCCAGTATCTCAAAATGAATCAGCTGGGCAATAGGTGGGGACTGAGAGAAAAAAGAGAAGGGGAGGGAGGCAATGGCTGATGCTGCCCCAGCATCCCTGCTACCTGCTGGGGGCAAGAAGAAAGCAATGGGGCCTGGTGGCCACCTGCTCTGCACATGGACCTCGCTCTGTGCATGGACCCATCCACAATTAGGGGTCTGCAGGTCTAAGTGGTCGGCACTTTTGCCTACAGGCACAGGAAAGCTCACTTTTTAAGCTTCTCCTCAGGCTGCTCTGCTGTTCTTCTGGGGGGGGGGCATAATGTTTTTCTCTAGTCTCCTTTGATGATAAAACTCTATCCCCCTTTGAGAAGGCTTTGTGGTCTTTCCCCCCTTCTCTGTTCTACTGAGCTCTGGGTCTCTTTCCATGAATTTATCTAATTTTAAGGACATTATTTAATTGCCTTATAACAAACTGACTTCTTCCATTTTACATTTATACTTCATAGCACATCTGCAGCCTTTGAGATTTCACTGCATGGATGTTTCAAAACACACCATAGGATCTTGGCAGTTACACATGACTTCAGAGATTTTATACACATATATCTGACGTACAGAAGAAGTAATTAAACCATATGGACCTCTCTCATACAGTAGGAAGCACAGCAGAAATCTTCTCACTTGATTTATTATAACCTTATGTCATTTAGCAAAACCAACTTTGCAACTGTTTGAAGGAAAGGAGCCAGCTGAGGAGGAGAGAGGACCTGCATGGGAGCTGTGGCTCAGGCAATCTGAGCCGTTTTGCATGCCTGCTGCTGTACAGTGCAGTTAAGACCTTGCTGGCAGCACCAGGTATGAGCTAGAAGAGTGCAAACTCTGCAGTCTAGTTTGTGAGGTTTTGTAACAATAAGAAAAACAAATGGATTTGTCCTCAGCCTCCACATTTACTTCTTCCTCAGCTCTGATGGCAGAGGCTAAGGAGGAGGGGCTGCAGGGGACAGCATCAGAAACTGTCCCTTGTCACCAGGGGGAGCCCACCCCTCTATCCTCCGGCCTCGCTCTGTGCACACACGCTGAGGAAGGATGAGGTTGGGCTCATGCAATTTAGCCTATCCTGTCTGCAGAGCACATTGATGGTGGGGGTATGGCCCCTACAATCTCTGCCACTGTGCAAAGTCCCTAGCAAATTTAAATAAAGTAAAATAAAAGCTATGGGAAAGGGTTTAAGATAGTGTTACACTGCACATCTGTGCCAAGCTTGTGGAGGAGTGTGCTGTGTAATGGAAAGGGAGTTAGTCTCATGGTGATATGGTGGTAAGGGAATACTCTGCAGTAGCAGCACAGTCATATTGGAACTAAAGAACTTCCTGTGGAAAGTATGTTCTATTCGTAAACTCACATGCCAGTTCTTGCCCTCATTAAATACCATAATAATGAACATACATGGGTCCAACACCCACAGCATTGTATGGTGTCTTTGGGCCCTTTGCTGTTGCAGTCCTTATCCACTGGAAAGAAGCTGTCACTGTGCCCCTCTGCACGATGCTACCTCTGCCATTAATGTGGAAGTGCTAGCAATGCTTTTGGCACTCTAAGAAGAGATACACACAGATAGCTCCTACCCCAACGAGCTCACATTCTAACACAGCCAAGCACAGACAGCTGTGAAGACCACCACATCCCGCACTGCAGAGGGAAGAGTTCATCTCACAGAACCAGCTTCTCTCATTCCCCTTCCAGGCCACCAAGAAGGGAAGTTTCTTACAGGAAGCCTTCACCATGAAAAGGGTGGTGAAATGGCAAAGGAAAAGGTGTTATGTACTTGGGAGCAGATAACAAAAAGGTCATAAAAGTAGAGAAGAAGTAAAGGAACTAGAAATTGAGAAAAAGCCAAAAGCAAGAGGTGGTTTATAGGGGGAAAAAAGGAGTATTTGGATCAGAAGAGAATAATACAGACATATCTAAGCCCTTATTAGACTATTCATGATGACTGACTGCCCATTCCCACATTCCTGCTCTCTCCAGGTCAGACTCAAAGGATTCCACTAATAGTTTGGTACTTACCAAAGCAGACAAAAGGAAAATGGGTCAATGTTACTTGCTCCCATGTGACAAAAATACAGAAAATAGAAACAAGCACCATTTGAGAAACTTGTAAAGCCTTGGACACATGTCATGAGAAACATTTATGCTCTCTTGAGTGTAATTTCAGTGCTAAAAGATGACCTGGATTATCCTCCTTGGACGCCAGTGTGAGGTACCCAGTTACAAAGCATGACTATCATCTACCCGCTGCACACTGTTTAAACTGCTGCTCATAGTAAGCAGGAATTGCAAAACTTGACCAAAAGCACAAAGAATATTTCTGTGCAGTAGTTGCACTGTCTACCAGAAGCCAAAGCCTGAAGGTATAACCAAATGGACAGTATATTTATCCTAAACCAATCTTAACAGCACATTTCATTTCTGTAATGAAGTGTAACAACATGTGAAAAACAAACAAAAATATCAATGATACATGAGAATGTACTGTGCTTGTACAGTCTTGTTTTATCATCTGCAATAAAATTGTTCTTGATTCCTTACTGTGATTTCTCTTACTTTTTTCTCCATCTCTCAATTAAATTTGTGATATGCAGATGGCCAAATACACTCTTAAAAATGCTGCCCTCAAAATGAATTCCTAAAATAACACTGAAATAACTTCTCAATTTATCAGCAAACTGCAGTAAGATCTGTTTTCTTACTTGAGTGTAACAAGCCTGTAACACCGTCTCCACAAGCCCCTAAATCAATAGAGTACATAGGTAAAGCAAGAGGAATCAAATGTTTTCTTTTCAACACAAGAGCTAAATCCACATCACAAATAGTTAATCCAGCACATTTATTTCAGTTGTAACTTTGTTTAATTTACAACCTTGGTATTCATTTTGATTGATTACACTAATTCTTGAGCGTTGTCCAACACTTTTGAATTGTTCTCCCATCACACCAGCTGAGATTGCAAAGGTTTTTGATACAAGCTCGCAGGAGAAGTAACTGCAAAGATCTAACCTAGATCAATGGACTTTAGAGAGTAAAGTGCAGTATTTGTATGAATGCTGAAAACCTGTAGTTATTTTGGTGGAGATAATGTATGTAAACATAGATAAGTTTCAAAAGATGAAATTTAAAATGTAAGTAAAATAGTGCATGTGTCCTTTTAACCACCTTTCAGTCAAATATCATTCTTTTTGTCCTGTACAGTTAATTTTAAAAGATTTTGGAAGAATTTTGCTTTCAGGGCTGGAGCAAAAGACAACTGTACAAGAAAGTAAAATCTGTTAGCATGGGATGGGCTTAACAATACTGTAGTCCTCTAGATTACAAATACATACAATATTTAAAGATTAGTTGAGGATTCAAACAATGTTTCTTATCTGTCTGAAGCAGAAATGCTCTGCAAAAGAACAAAAGAATAAAAATGAGGGAAAAATAATTTTTGGTCAATGTGTATTTTGCTTGATTTGAAAGAAAGATTCCATTTGAGTTTATTTTACACTTTAAACATTGTTTATGGTATTCTGAATATTTACAAATGAAAATGTGACTTTGGTGTGAAAATTTAATTGCATTCATGCATATATTCAAACAAACCACTCTGCTTCTTCTTACATAGTTTGCATTTCTCATTTGAAAAAAATTCTGAGGAAAACCTTTCACCGACTCTTCCCACACCTCAGATTTTGCGTAGAATGAATATATGGAAGCAGGATTCATTGCTTCTTGCTCATGGGAAAGTTATCTAACCTCCGTCCACCAGTTCAAAAAGATCTCTGATGTTGATTAAACATGTATAAACAGAGCTAAAAGAAAAAGGAAACATGCATGCTTCACTCAAAAAATGTCAGGACAAATGTACTGAAGAGCAGCAATTAGCAACCAGCATGAGTACCCCACTACATAGCTGACTGATAGTCAGTGTATCCCAGGTTAAGCAATCTTCACTAAATAAAATGTTAGGTCATAAACTAGTCAGTAAGTTTCAGACTGACTCAAATTCAAGTTCTGTCAAGCAAACCTGTACCCTGCCTGACTTCAGTAGCTAACTCTGAAGATTATGGGCCTGTTCACTGCTAACAGCTCATTAAATTAAACCTTTAGCCTGAGATTTAGATGCCAGTGGAATAATATCAAGACTTCAGAGATCTGTGTATGCTGTCAAGACCTTCTAAGGCAGTGTTTTGAAAGTATAAATGTAAACAGAAGTGTGCATTTAAAACTGTACCCTCGAACACGTGTAAAAGGAAACTGTACTCTTGTAACTGAAAGCAGAATTTAGCTTCACAGTTAAACACTTTTGTATGGTAACACTCCTCCTGTCTTTTGTAGTCACCAGTAAACTGCTCTCCAGTATTACTCTGACTAGAGAAATGAGGAAAATTGAATCTTAATGTACCATACTAGACTTGATTACAGTATTGAAAAAAAGTAGGTTGCCTTCTTGTTCATGCATAATGCTTATTTGTATTATAGGTATTTTGCTTGTAAATCTGCTGTCATTACAAATACCTCCCCTCTGAGGGCAGCTCCTCTTCCTGGAAATTTCCAGAGACTTAACCTTGGCCTATAAAGCAATGTGAAGTTTTGAAGCATCATTTTTTGGTACTTCATATCCATCCTAGTGCGGAATCTGACCATACTTCAGAAGACACATGAGTAAGTTCACTCACAAGCAAACACTGGGGAGCAAATAGGACATTTTTCAAACCATTTTTATCTTGGGAATGAAAGAACAAAAAGACAAAGACAAGCAAGGGCAGGCCACTGCAAGGCACGTAAGCTTTATGAATTTTTTCTTGCATGATCACTGGGGTTTCTTCTGGTGGTGAGTTCATATTTAGGTGTTTGCTGAGTGGCTTCCCGGAGTGGATGAAGTGGCAAGGTGATTCCTTGATCTTTACTATGTAGGAGCTTGCACAACAGAGGAGCTTACATCAGCCTGTATATAGAAGCTTAGGTCAGCTTGCCTTCTCCTCAAGACCCCTAAGCACATCTCAGTGAGGCCAGATCTTCCTTGTTGCTACTTAGCTTAACATGGGTAGAGCAGGGAAAGGGAAAAGCAATCCCAATCCCTTTCAACTGAGAAGTTAGACTAAGAGCTAACAAATTGTAAGCTCAGGATGCAGGCAGATGCTGAGCAACAGAGAAGAAACCACTCTTCTGCAGAGAGTGAAAAGTCTGTTTTTACTGATCTATAGAAACATAGAATAGCTTGTGTTGGAAGGGACCTTAAAGACTATCTAGTTCCAACTGCCCTACCATGGGTAGGGACACCTTCCACTGGCTGCTCAAAGTCCTGTCCAACCTGGCCTCAAACACTTCCCCGAACACTTCCTCGAGCACAGGGATGGGGCAGCCACAGCTTCTCTTGGCGACCCTGACTGGAGCTTGTGGCAGAGAATGGACAAAATTTGTAAGTGCTTCTATGGCAATGCTTGAGATCTAAAACCCAAGGTTACAGAACTGTACTAATCAGCAACAAATGACAATCCTGATATAACAGGCTTCTCATGCTGGTGAAATGAGAAAAATCAGTGGCACAGAGTTGCTACGCTGTCTCATTTACAATGGATGACAGAAAATACAGATACAGCCAGAGCAGTGGCACAGCATGTGAAGATTAAACCAAAGTGTAACAGAAAAAAATACTGGGGGAAATGGGAAGCATTAGGGAATCCTTGTGAGGGGAAATAACAGAAATGTATGATTTGGTTTATATTTAGGATTTCCCTGTTAAAGACACTGATCACAAATACTCAGTGAAATTAGAGAAGTTGCAAAACTAGGACAGGTAGCAATACTGGCAAATTCCAACTACCAGAGTATTGTTAGGCACAACACCTCCTCCCCATGAGATAAGGAAATAAAACTTTCCATACAGCAACTGGCCATTTAGTGGTGAGCTCTGGAACCCATAATAAAGGTTGCAGCTCTGGTTTTAGTCTTGAATGGTGCACAGGACCTGCTTCAAGAGGTACTAGTGGGAGAACTGCTCTGTAAGAGCTTCACAATATAACTGAACTTAATGCCCTAGTGGGATGGAGTAAGCCGAATAAATATATCATACAGATATCTAATTCAAGAAGGGAAATATATAAAAATCACAAAAATAGTAAAAACCTAAAAAAAGCAGTCCAAAAGGCAAGAAGCCTAAAGCAACCTGGAGGATTTTCAAAAATACTGTATTAAAAGCCCTGGTAAACTGTGTGTCACATATCAAAAAGAAAGTAAAACACTTCAATAAAAACCCTGCATAGCTCATAAAAAAGCTAAGGAGGCTATTATAGGGAAAAAGGTTAGCATTTAAAAAATTGCTGAAATGAACAATGGCAACTAGGATGGCTAAAAAAGAATGAGAATATTTTGCAGAAGATCATCAAGATGATAGCAAAAAGTTGTATAAAGAAAAGCAAGAAGCCATCAAGGGAAATAGTAGTACCAGATGATGCCAAAGGCTTATAAGGGGCACTTTGGGATGATAAAGCCATAGCAGAGAAATTTATTGACTTCTTTGCATAGGTCTTAACTGCTGAAGGTGTTTGAGAGGGTCCCAAATCCAAGCTATTCTTTGACCCAGATTAATTTCAGGTAAATATAAAAGTACAGAATCATAGAACAGAACCACAGAATAGTTAGGGTTGTAAAGGACGTTAAGATCATCTAGTTCCAACCCTTCCTGCCATGGGCAGGGACACCTCACACTAAACCATATCACCCAAGGCTCTGTCCAACCTGGCCTTGAAAAAGCATTAGATAAAATATAAATATATACATGAAATATAAAAGTAGTAGATAAAATATGCAAGGCAGGTGACATTCGCCTGTGAATTCTGAAGGAAGTCAGGTGTGAACCTGCAGAGTTGCTGGTCAAGGTGTTTAACCCATTATTACAAGCTGCCACTGCATCAGCGGGCAGCTGCTAACCAAGCTCCCATGTGGAAAAGAGAATCAAGAGGAGACCCTGTATATTATGAGACAGTTTATCTGACTTTCCTGCTTGGAAAAGTTACAGTCTGCCTTAAAGAATACAATAACTGAGCACAAGGATAAGCATGGTAAAGCAGGCCCCAGTGACAGTAATGTATTTGGATTTTCAAAATGGTTTTGACAAAATACTTCATCAAAGCTTTTTAAAATAAATTCCCTTAGGGTTGCAAGAGAGGTGCTGTTATGGACTGAAGGCTGTTAAAGGTAGGAAGAACAGTGCTTGATGGTCACATTTCAAAACGAAGACGAAACAGGAGTGGGTCCTCTAAGACATGGGTGCTGGAACTGGTTTCAGCAAAGACTTCAACAGTGATCAGAAGGCACTGAACTGTGAAAAATCCAAGTCTATACATGATACTAACCTCTCTTAGATTGTTAAATGTGATGTTGGTAATGGAGGATGGAGAGATCTAGTGATCTCCCATGCTGAAAGATCCAGAAGAACACCACCAAACTGGGTGGGCAGATAAGCTTCAGTGTTGAGGGGCATCAGGAATGGTATTGAGGAGAAAACAGAGAATGTCAAGTTGCTGCTAAGCAAGACCTTGGTGCACCCATAGTCCTGTGTGCTGTGTACTGTTCTGGTCTCTCACAGAAGAGAGAGAAAAATAAGGGGACTAAGGCTTGGAGTGTTGCCTTCAGAAGATAAAAGAACCTAAAAAGGCTGCCACTCTTCCTTTTGGATATGAAAAAGCTAAGAGGGAATATGACTGAGATTTACAAAATTAGGGAAACAGTTAATGAGGTAAATGCTGAGCTGCTCTTCCCAAATCTTACAGTACTAGAAATAGCGTGTACTTGACGAAATCGGAGGAAGATTGAATTAGAACAGGTTGGACGGTGATCTTACATTATTTGAGTAGTCAACACTTTGTGTCACTGGAGGTTGTGAACACATACACTTAACAACAGCTTCAAAAATGAATTAAGACAACTTCAGGAAGAAACAAAGATACTGAAGGAACGTACAAGTAGGGTGATCTTGGGTATAAAGGAAATGGACTGCACGAAGTTGCCAGATCTCTGTTCTCCCTGTAAATAGCATCTCCTACTGCTACTGTTGGGGAGACAGTAGTGAAATAGATGAATTACTGATCTAATTTGAGAAGACCCTTCCTATGTTCTTATTTTGTAAAAACAGTAAAGTATCAGATTTCATCAGCTATATCAACTTACACTAACAAAGAGTTACAAAGGAGCTACTCCCATTATACCAGCTTAGAAGCCAGTTAATTGTGATGTTCAAGAATTACACTAACTGTTGATAAAATAATTTTATTGGATTTAAACATTCTCCTAAAATATAAAAATGCAATTGACTTAAGAACATTTTAAGTGCTGTATTTTGTTTATTGTTTGTTTGGTTTGTTTTAGTTTTTTTTTTTTAATTATGAAGAAAAACTTCTTCTAGATCTATCCCATATGTTAAGTTTTAAACTTGCATGGAAAATGCTCATAAGTAAAGATCAGACACTGGACTTCACAATTCTACAGCACTCACAAGCAGATGGAAAAGCTTACCCTTGGCCACCTCATTAGTGTAAGCAATGGAACAGATATCTGTAATGGAATTATAACGAACCCTCATGTTGGTCTTGGTTAAAAAGAAATGTTTAGGCATTCCCCAATAGTGGCCTTTGTGGAGGGACTTGAAGCTGTCTTTTCATTTCACAGTTTGCATTATTCCAGACCCTTGCAAAAACAATGGCTAAGCGGCTCAAGCACTGTTAGATGCTTGACTCAGACAGAAAGTACAAAGCCAGATTTCAACAGAGTGCATTTTCTCACTCTATAGAAAGATCAAAAAGATTTCTACTCACTTCCACTTTCTACAATGCTTTCTAGGTTGATTATGAAGTGAAGCTGATTATGAACTTCAATAGGTCAAACAGTTGGCCATTGTACTGGAAGGAGTTACCGTTTCCTACATAAGTGCATTAATGTTTAACAAATTCTAAGAGTGCATATATTGTACCATGCCCAAGATATGGTTTGCAAAGAACTGTAAATCTCAACATTTTAGGAGCTGCAAAAAGCCAAACAAAAAAAACCCCAAAAACCAACACCCCAAACCAAACCAAACCAAACCAAAAGCAAACAACCCCCCAAACGTAAAATAGAGGAGAAAGAAAGAAACCAAAACAAGAAGGTTTTAGTTTGTTGGGATTTTTCTTTTTCCTTTAATTCAGGGTGTCCATTTCATTCAAAGCAAGATTTCAACAACATATCAGTGCTTCCCTTTTCTCCTTTCTCTTTTACCCAGGCACCTGGGTACTCCTTACAGTATTTTCTCCACATACAGCTTAGGGAGAGGTTGTCTGCTGTCATAGAAGAACAACTTAGAAGAAGTTGTCTTAGGAGAAAATGAGAAGATGAGTCTGTCTAATCTTAGGGAGAAGATGAGTCTGTTGTCTTTCCATGTTTTCTTGTCATGTAGATCTGAACACTCCTTTAGGAGCTTCACTTCTCGATAGAACTTGGCTGAGCTTTTTACCAGCTGTGAGAAGGGGAGATGAGGGTGAGGCTGGGCCCCTAGCTTGACTCCTGCAGCCCCAGCTCCAACCACCTGCCTAGTTGCAAGGTACTGTTAAATGGACTGGATATTTGTATCCAGCTAACAGTAAATAGCACCTCAGTTAAAGTAAAATAACGAGGCTGCAGTGAAAAAAAACCCCAAAGACTAGAATGCCATTAGACACTAGAAAAGACACAGGTTATGGAAGAAGTTCCTTTTACTTTTCTTCCTCTGAAGGTGTGAACTGAAAATTGAGACAGGAGGTGGAAACTTCAAAGGGATTGGTTGTGTGGGGCCCAGGAAAGACATTCCTTAGAGAAACTTCCCCGAACAACAGCTCAGCATTTGCTGTGAACTATGAAAACTATGTTTATACATGGTTATCAGCAATATCCCATGATTCTCTGAACATTTTAATTTTACCTGTTTTCCTCCTGGGAATGAGCAGAACATGCCTTTTCATGGGTGTCCTCACAGCCCTGGGAGCAGCTCTGATGAGAGGCAGGAGGTTGCAGGTTAGCTGCTGCCTTTGCCTTGCTACAGCAGCTCCCCCAGCGCTACAGGAGGCAGATGAAGCTCCTGCTGTTTCATCTTCCTGTCCCCACTGGGTTTCATTGAGCTGTGTCTGAGCCTAGGAAAAGCTGCAGGGCTGAGCTCACACAGTGTTTCCAGTAGGCCTGCTAGACACATGCTCTAATTCATTCTAGGTGGCCTTTTGTCCCTAAAACCTGCCTGCTTGAAAAAGGATTCAACTTTCCTGTGCCTTCGTGCCTAACCTTATCAGTCCGAAGCCCACAGCAGTGTAGACAGAAGCTCAGGGCTTCCAATTGTCCTGCATCTGGATACCTGGCACAAACTACCAAAGCTTGGCTGAATCTTCATGCATCTCCACAGTGCCTCTGCCTCTAGCACAGATCCCCCAGAAGATATCAGTGGGCATATTTTGTAAAGAACACATTTTTAAAAACAAAAGCCATTGGATTAAGACAACAAATAAAGAGAAGCATCTTTATTTAAATATCTTTATTATCTTAAATAAAGCCTCTATTTAAATGCTGTACTTTCAGACTGTAACTGAAACAATAGAAAATGAAGTAGAAGCACATATAAATAAAAAGTAGGTGTCTTCAGACCTTTTCTATTTTCATAGTTTGCAACTGTATTTACCGCTCCAATGAATTTACTTCATTCAACAGCTTCTGATATGCATTCAGTAGCAGCAATCCAAAGAAAGTGTTTTTGTTTGCCTGGTTCTGAGAGGATATCCAGGAGATGGTGGGGCTGACAGCTGAATGCAGACCCTCATGGTGCTGCTCCCACACTAGCTCCAGATGCCCTGCAAGTGACAGCTCTGTTGCACCTAAGAGTCAATTGCACAAGCAGGCTCTGACAGAGTGCTTCAGGCACTCCTACAAGTGCAAACATGCAATATGTCTATTGTGCATGTAATGAGTCACTTTGAACAGCAAATGAGTGTCATGCAGAGATTTTGTAGGACATTTTGTAGAAACAAATATTCCCATTGAGGATTAGCATGAGACCAGAAGCAAGACCAACACTGTTCCTTAAACCAGATGTTTAACAGAGGTTGTGACATCTGAAGAGATGAGCAGACACAAAATACATGCAGTGTATGCTGACTCAGAATGAGGCGTATCATTTCAGAGTTAAAATATGATTTTTGAAGTGTTTTAAAATTCTTTACATCACTTTCCCCAATACTCCTTCACATCTTGCACAATTAACCACAAGTAACAAAACATAATTTATCTTTTGTAACATCCTCATTTTCTCCTTTTTAGTGCCTATTTAAAGGGAAGCCAATGTGATTACTTACTGGGGTTACTTACTTCCCTGGGATAACTCAAAGAGTGAGAGTGGTGAGCAAGTACATAAAATCTGCCTTTATCTTCCAATCTAGATACTAAGCAACTCACTGGGAGCTTCTCATCAGTGGCACCTGCCTGGTTCTCTACTCTGGTAACGTAGCGTTTTTAGCTTTTCTTAACTATGCATTTACTTTTGTTTAGCTATGTCTTTTGTCCTGTAGACTTGGCAGCTTGAAACTAAAAGTTATTCAGTCAATAAGGAATGTGAAAAATATTTCACTCACGGAAGCTGTAGTTTTCCAACAAGTGTTTTCACAAACGCTAACAAGCACATCCGTGCTTTGCTTTTAGAAGCCAAAAAACTGACACTGAAAATGCATAGCAATGTCATGCTCGAAGCCATTTCATACAGCATCAGCTTGTGACTTTCAGAGCCCTTGGAGGGAAGCGGCAGGAGGCATTCGCCAAACTTCATGTGTGGGATGAGGAGGGTAAGGCAGTAACAGCTGGAGAGAGCCTCACTGGAAGCTGTCTCAGGGGAGGACTTGCTTGTCCTTAGCTTCACGAGTTTGCCATTAGCTTAATGTAACGGAAAGCAGACCATGAGAGGATCATGATGGATGGGAGTATCACCATTACAGTACTTATGGCATGGTAACCCCAGGATCATCTGACTTCCATGGAGACAATGGGACTTCTACTGTAAACAAGAATGTTCCTCTTCTCCCACCTACACTGTGACTTTCTTACTACCTCTTTCTCCACTCAGACATAGAGTCAAGCTTGAGGAATGCAATGGGAACAGGACCTGATGTTTCGTTGCATGGAGGGAAGGCAGAGAACTAAAGAATCTTAAGAGGTTTATGACAGCAAAACAAGCATATGACCTGCCACCACAACTCTTGCCTGACCTATTCTTAGAGATGGGTGGATGAAAAAGGCTGAGTCACTGTCTCAGCTGCAGAAGACCAAGCTGTGCAGAAGCCTGCCAGCCAGGGCTCCAAGCCATACAGGATAAGGAACTGCCCTATTTCTTGGAGTTCTTTGCAGCAGGTGGCTAAATCTCTCCACCCCATATCTCTTCCTCTGCCTCATTCCTCACTATTCCCCAAAACAAAGAACAGACTATCAGCAACAGTCTAATGTCAGTAGTCCCAAGCAGTTCCCTTCGAGCAGAGATTTCAGGTTTCATAGGCCTGGCTCCCTTTTGCTTTAATGGAAATCACATGTATGTGATAGCTTTTTGTGAGATGCCATTTTGTTAGAAAGACTTCAAGAACATTGCTGAGTGATTTTGTCCATATTCATTTAGCACTGTCACAAAATCCAGTGATGCTGTAGAACATAACATCCCCAAAATTCTGATCTGATCAGCTTGTCATGACTATTAGGTCCCTTGGCCCTGATCTTTGAGAGAAGAACCTGCTATATTTCATAACATTGCATTTCTTCAAATCTACAAGCTCTTGAGGAAGATGAAACAACAGTAACTTTTTCCTAAAAAAAGAATAATTGTTTGAATATCCCTAGCAGACTGATGCAAGTCCACCTTTATCAAACAACATTGAACACTGAACATCAAGAATGTTTTACAGGAAAAAATGTTACTTACACGGCTTCCTTTTTCAGGGAAACACTGACATCCTCCACTGCAGTCTCTGCCTCCACATGGTCCTGTGTAAGTCTTTCCACCCTGTAAACCAGAACACACATAAAATGAAAGTTAAAAGATATCAGCCACAATACCTGGCACGGCACATTAAGCTTTGATTAACAGGCTTGCTGGAAACTTGCCCAAGCAAAGACCAGGATCAGATCTGTGACTTACAGTTGAAACTTCTTTAATCTCTGCTTAGAAGCAGCCATGAGTGGCTTTCCAGTTTTCTGGAGATCAGCATCAAGAAATATAATGTTACTGTATTAATTTCCCTTCACATTTTCAAAACATTGCAGCTCCATGCTGAGCAGTATCTCACACATCTTTTTGACACATGCAACAGATATTGTATCACAGAAGTGCAGCTGCTTGGATTCTTCAGGGACAAGGACTAAGTCCTAGGTCACAATGCAGCACATCCTTCTATGCATGCTCTAAATCGTTGCTATACTTTAAAATATTTATGGGTGGACATATAGGAAGATGTAAGTATCAGGTTCAAAATCATAAGCCAAACTCCTGCTCTTTCCTCTTCAATGACTGTCTGTTCTAGAGGCACCTAAAACTTGCTGGGAACCAACCACTGTGGCCTAGAAGTCAGACATAGATTAAGTAGATGGCTGCAGTTACATCTCTCCTGCTTGTCCAGAACCACCTTGGGCTGGGCTGAAAATATATGGGTCACAAAATATGCACCATTCTGTGTAAATCTTTGGATGGTCTTCAACAGGCAGGCCAGCTCTGATTACACCTAGCACACTGCCTGCATGAGATGCAGCAGCCACAGTCACTCTTGTTCAGAAACCTGAACAGCAGAGATGCTGGGCATGCTGTGGTGTGACTTTTATAACTGTAACTTAAGCATTAGGAACACTGTGAAGACAAGCCTGAAGCCCACCTAAGCCCAGGGTTTTGAAAACCTGGAAGTGCCCCATCAGCCTAGTAAGCAAACTGGGAAAAGAGGAAGGGTTTTCTTGTTGCTATTTCTAAGCCTGGTTTGCCCCACAGCAGTTAACGGAGCCAGAAAAAAAAGAGAGAAGGATATCTTGGAGGCACAGCCCCTCAGTCAGGGTGGCTGCTAATTTTCATGTGCACTGGTCCTTAGATAAAACTTCAAGGCACTCCAACTGTAGGATACAGGTTTTATCTGGCTTGCTCCACTACTGGATGGAAGAACCCTGAATCCTTTGTTGTGCTGTGGCAGGAACAAATGGTCCCTTCACCCTTCCTGCCCTTTCATAGCTTGAGCTGGAAGGGAGGTGACAGTGGTATAAACAAGCCCCAAAACAAGATGGGTGCTCTATGCTGTTGCTTAAATAGGCTCTGATGTTGTTCCTGCCTGTAGCCCTGACTCTAGGACCTAAAACAGAGAAGGACCAACACTGCCATGCTTAGCATTTTTCACATGCCTCTTAGCAATCCCCTACTCAGCAACTGGGGTTGTTGGGTCACATTTCTCAGGTATCCACTCCTGCCGCTACACTACTGAGAACCTGAAAACAGTTCAGAGCTTTGGATTTCTCCCTGGGAATCAAACGAATAAAAGGTATGGAGCAGGTATCAGGCATTGCCTAAATTCTTCTTTGGTCATATTTGCACAACAGACTCTGTATTACTGCTATAAGAAGCAGTAATACAAAGTTCCCAAGGTAAGCTCTTATGCTTGTCATGAGAGGGTTAATGTCTGTATCTGAACTATTTTATATATCAAAATACTTCAGTTTCAGCTTTATATTTAATTCTCACATTTAACACTGGGCTTTTCAAATTGATAAAAGACGTCCACAGACTGAAACCACGGCCCAAGCTATTTAAAGGTTAGGTGTGTGATTCAGAAAATTATTTCATGGATGTAACAGTGTTCTACATCATGCTATGAACTCTTCTTTATGTTTAGGCTATTGTTTAGAGGAAATCATAAACCAAGACAGTCTTATAACCTCTAGCAGCTCGTGCAGGTTGGTCCATTTTTTAGTTATATATTTGGATGGTCACAAACTCACTATCTCTCTCTTATGTTTTGGTGTTTTTTTTCTCATTAACCTATTTGCAGATGAAACATGCCTCTCCGTGAGTATCCTTCATTTCACAGTTTCCCTCTAAGTTCTTTTTCAGAAATTAAGGATAGTTCTATTAATTTTTATGGATTCCATGCAGATGTAAGACCTGTGTGAACATATACCTCTGCAGGATACATGTCTTGATAAAGCAACACTGTCTTAAGTAATGCTGCCATTAGTAAGAATCAATTCTGATCTTTTAGAGATCTGTTTTTTGGTTGGAGCTGTAACAGCCTAACAGTCACAGACTGATAGATACAGTAATTTTACCATATGAGTTGTCAATTATACTTACTGAGAAAACAACAGGGAGAACAATAAGTTTATTTCTTTATTAATTAGCAGAGTGACTCTAAATTTGGTAAACTGTTGCTAAGGAGAACATAGAGTGTGAGTTGGAACTATGGCAAGATTATTTGTGTACTCGGGTAGGAAAAAAAAAGGAGGTTGCTAATGCATATTTCAACTGGAATAAGTTCAAGGTCTATTGTTTGTGTACTATCCACCATCCAACATTCTAATTTGTATGCCATAACAATACCGGCAGCTAATGTGGGGACACAATTGTTTTCTTCCACAATTTTAGGAAGTTTTTTTTTTTTTATTTTCTCATTTTATGTCCTTTTAAGCACATAGATTCTTCAGATAATCAAGAGAAAAATCTGGAAGATTCCAAAGGTAGGGAACATAATGGGAAAACATTTGAGACCAGCACTAATATGTCTCTTCTGGACTATACTTGGGCTCTCGTTATTGCCTAATTTCCACTTTTTTACTTTTTGACTGCTAGTGAGATGACCCTGGGAGCTTTTAGTCACATGTAGCATTTTCTACTTTATTATCTATGAAAGTTTATAACTCCCTGAAGGCAGATCATTGCACTGCCATTTAGTCTGACATTACTGGGAAGTTACACTATAAAACATTATGGTTTAAAAGTTTGTTTATGGTAAATAAAGAACTCTATTAAGAATTTTTCTAAAACTTTGTCAAAACCAATTATACACATAGGCTTACAACTGAGATGAAGGGAAATCACATGGACATGTATCAGTCAGTAATCAGAATGCAGAAAGTCCAGTTTAAAATTTAGTGATGGACAATGTAGTTGTAAAGCACCAAAACTATGTATGCCCAGAGGAAAACAAATTTCTGGGAACGTAACACCAATTGTGACAACCAAATGTGGCTCTTTTGATATAAGATGGGTGCCTAGACTACTGTTTTGATCAATGGGGAGAACAACCAGTCCTAGGATACAATTCACCCCATCCTGATACTGGCACCTAAACTGATGAACTGCACCCTTCACAGATAGCACCTACTACTTTCTTTGAAAATTAAGAGGTGGGTGGAGGTGACTAGCTTACATGCAGACATCCATGCCCTGTATAAGTCTGAGGACAGTGAGGTGAATCTCCTGATTTGATCAACATGGAGTTAAATGGTGAAAAGCTTAAAGAAGTTTTTACAGCAGAATGGCATTCTAAGAATTGTGCAACAAAGCTGGAAGACTGGCAATAGTCCCCAGTTCTGAAGTTGTTTATTGAGGAAACATTCAATTCCAGGTCTTGGTCATGTTTTGGATGATCCCAAATTCCATTAATCTCAAAAAAGTCTAGAATCTAGGAATAGTCTAGAAATGGGGTTTATATAATCTAATTTAAAATTTCTGCAATATAGGAACAACATCTGGCTGCTATTACAGACCATCCAGAGAGTCTCATCAGGTCTATTTTAAATGTCTGAGCTGAACCTCATCCTAGAAGGGTGAGTAGATTAGAAAGGTAGTCTTGGGTAACTGGTTGAGATGTGTTTAATGTTCAGCTTCACATGAGAGGGATTCTATGCTAAGTGTCCAAATCTCATCCATAAAGCAAGTTATGGCCTCTGATGAGAACACTGAGTGTCAGAGAATCAAACACATACCTATGGCTGGGAAAGCTGTAACCAGCAGCCTGCAGATGAGGGTGGAATGGATGGAAAAAGGGAATAAGGAAAGCAATAAATGAAAAAGGGAGAAGAAGAGTTTTCCCAACTCTCTTTTTACTATCATTAAAGAACATTGCTGGAAAGAATATAAAATTGATGGTTCAGGGAATGTGAATACTACTTAAACACAAGTAAGAGAAAACATGTAAGTGCCATGTATGTTTGTAAAGCTTGTATATTTTTCTAGTGTAAATAGTGCCTCATTTTCATTTATATGAAATTGCAAGCATAAAATATGAGTGGTCCCAACATTAAATCTTTTTTTGCCCTCTTGCTTCCTCTTTTTTTTTGTCACCAAACAGTATTATTTATGTGCTTACACATCTTCAGCTAACAAAGGACAACTTAAATGCAGTTTCCTTGAGCCAAACTCTTGAAAAACTCAAAAACATATATGCCGCTATCGTTAAACTTTTTCCCACATTAATGATTTATTACTGATCTCGGCCACATCTGTGTAATCGTTATCTCTGTGTGCCTATTCCAAGTACCTTCACTTCAAGGGTTGATATTCTGACAAAGAACAAAGGCAACCAGAGGACAGATGTCAAAGTTCTATGAGTACAGAAAGCCCAGGAAATATAAGCCACTTCCTTACATACAGCTCAAAAAATTAGGAAAATTATAATGAAAATATTGCAACCTGGAATCAAAAGACTCTGCACACTGACATCTTCTTTGATAAAGTTTTATATGTTGCAGTTGTACATTAACTTCTGTCCTGACAAGCCCCATTGTGTTCTTTCCATCAATCACAGTGGCTCCTCCAAGCCAGCTAAGCTTCACCAAATGAAGTTTTAGAAGGCCTGTGAGCCTGCTGAAAAGCTGAACTATGACCATGGGTGCTGACATACCGCATGCCTCTATGGTGTGGCAATGAGCAGCATGTTTGGACGACTCACGTGAGACTTCAGCCTGGAAGTCCTGAGGGGATTCCTGGCATGCCTGCAAGGCAGCCCTCTATGTCACCGCCAGGGAGAACCAGAATGGCCCACACCTCCGGTACAACCCTCTGTTTCCACGTCTGACCTTCAGCTGTCGAAACTCACATTAGTTTCAAATTTGGTTTATACGGCCCTGACTTACAAACATTAATTTTCTGCTTCCTTTGGAAGAAAAGAGAAAACAATAAAGGAGCATGACAGGGTACTCCTGCTGTTGATGACCCAGACAGAAAACAACTTCATTGGTTACAAATGCAACTGAACAGTTGCATTTGCTCAAAACCAGCATTTTACTCTTTAAAGAGCTGAAAACATTTGTTGCCTGGATGCCAAACTTATTTCTCTAGAAACACGTATAAACAACCATTCAAAACAAGCATGGAGAATGCTGTCAGTGGGGGATGCCTGGACTGCCCAGTGTCAGGCTTGGTCTGGAAAATGCTCTGTCCTCAGAGTTACAATGCCAAAGAAGGAAACAGTCATCTGAAACTGCCTGCTCACAATCCAGTAGCTACTAGTGCACCAGACAGTAAAACCACTGTGAAGACCTTAATTGGTGAGGGAAAGGATTAATTGGCACATTCAGAGAGGAAGGAAAAGATGGGGGTGTGGATCCTCT
The DNA here is from genome assembly GCF_012275295.1 of Melopsittacus undulatus. Classification (NCBI taxonomy): domain Eukaryota; kingdom Metazoa; phylum Chordata; class Aves; order Psittaciformes; family Psittaculidae; genus Melopsittacus; species Melopsittacus undulatus. Next base: position 58,689,873 of record NC_047528.1, on the reverse strand, counting down.
CTCCAACTGTTCTGAGAATTAGTTCGCTAAGAAATAATTCTTTCTTTCATACTTGAATGGGAGCCAGAACCTTTCTAGACTGGATGCATGGCAACTGGAATAATTTAGTGCGTGACCTCAACATCATATGAATGTTTGCACTTCCCACCAGAACAAGGGGGAGCCATACAGTTACACATCCTTCGCTGAAAAAAAAAACCCAAAAAAACTGGAGAAGGAAATCGTTCCCAGGAGGAACACGAAGAGATTTACCATCAGCCACACTAAGAAAGCCGGTCTCCTGACAACTACCTAATGTAGTCTTCCTGATGAAGTAAGGAGAGTGATGCTTGCTGCTATCCATTATGATTGGTATGGAGTTTCATATGCCACCTCCCTCTTATAATGGAATGCATAGAGAAAACTGGGAGGCAAACAAGCAAATAAGCAAGTTGCTTCAGTTTGAGTCTTGATGGGCATGGAAACATCAACAGAGGAGGAGTATCCAAAAGCAGCACTGCTCCCAGGGACTGGGATGCCTGTGCTCAGTGTTTGAGGTGAGGGAAGGAAGGACAAGAGAATACAGTCTCTGATGCTGAGAAGACCCCAACAGACACAAACTTGTCTTCTCAAGTGTGTCTCAGCAAGTATGTTGAAGCCAACAATGGGAAACATGAATTCTGTACCTCTCAGAAGTGAAGCTATAAAAGACTTTCCTCTTATGGGCTGGCTTGTGGCTCTTGATTATATTAACTTTCTAGCACACAGCCTTACATAGTTTCATTTCAAAGTGAAACTTCACAGCTCTACATCTTTACTTTATTTGAGGTACTATTTATCATCCTCTCTTTAAATTAAAATGTTCCCTTGTTGCAGTGTCAAGACATTGCCTTGTAACAACTGCAGAAGTCAGACAAGATATAGTGTGAATGTACTCTTCACATTTTCATAAAAGCATATCTAATTTTGTGGATTTCATCCACACACATGTTGACCCAGCATACCAGATGGGAGCCAGAAGGAGCTGCTGTTATATAGTAGGAATTAGAAAAAGAAAAAAGGAAAAAAAAAAAGGAAGGAAGAAAAAAGTAAGGTTTTTAAGAGGCTCAGTCAGATAGTAAATCTTAAAAGCTGCCTAAATATACAATACAGATATTTGAATAACTGTCCAGGGCTCTTGCCTACTTGCCCAACTTGAGGTTATGTGCAAACAGTACACTTCTGAGCAAGCAGTGTATGCCATGACAGGTTTCTGTCAAGAAGTCAGTGAATGGGGATCTCATATTTTATGGATAATGAAGCTGGATTCAGCTGCTTTTTGCCTTTTCTGTCACAGAGATAATTATATGCTATCCTAGGAAAGGGATTAAAATACAAAATGGGAAAATCCAGTTAAAACTTTTTGAAATGTAAAAGAATAAAAATAGTTACCCCTAGAGAAAAAAATATCACTCCTACTTATTTTTGAAGAATCTGTAATGCCACAGGAAAGGGCATCCTAAAAACCAGCCACAGGTCTCTGCATGAATATGCTGTAGCTCTAGGAGCTGCTGAAGGAGGTTTAGGATGCAGAGGGCTTTTCCAGAACAAAATTTCATCCAGAAGAGGATGAACAATATCCTCTGGCACTTCCGTAACTGAGACAGGTGACTTAGCTACTTAAAGGAATGACAGTTTTTGTCTTAATAATCAACCAAAGTTTGAACATGCACCAGCAAGAGAGAGGTGATGCTGCAGGCAAACTAAGCTCTTTGAAGAGTGTGCAGCAATGGTTAAAAATATCTCTTACATCTTCCAAGGGGAAAAATGTTACATGGTCATCAACTGACACCTATGGCCCACAGTGATTGCAGAAGGACAATGAAAGTGTTGCTAATGAGCACCCCATTTTCAGTTTTACCAACTTAAAAATCAGGTTTGCTTGCAGAAAAAAATCCCCACAGATACAAGTATAGTAAGACTTTGAAGATGAAAATATATTAATAAGGGTAACCAAAGGTACACACATTAATTATTACTATTAGTTAAGGCAAGGATATTGGATTCCCTGATTATAAGAGCTCAGACACTTTGTGAATATGCAGATGCCTAAATTTTGGTGACTTCATGTATCAACTGACACTTTGTTCAAATGTGAATTTTTAGCTAAATCTGAGAGACACGTAAAAGATGCAGAAGCATCTGAAGGAAAATCTGGATTGGTAAGTTAAAATTTGTTTTGATATCCTCTTAAACTTGCTTCTATCTTTGTAAATGCATATTATTTTAGTATATTGTCTGATGAGACAACAGACTATCCACCTACCATCCAACATACCATTCCTCGTCTAAAAAGATGGTGGTCTTTACAGTGAGAGTGCTGGCACATCTTAACATGAGCCTTTATTCACAACACCCCACACCTAGAAATGAAGTGTATCTTCACAGAAACTACTAAGGTGTTTTTAAATAGTACTACAGGAATCAGAAGAAATGTTTTCTAGTTATCAGTGAAAAAGCTCTCTGACTTGGCAAAGTAGATGCTATCACTTGTTGGGGAATCTGTGATGACAAGCTATGTTGGAAGTCACAGTTTGTTTCTCTTTTAATTTTTATTGCATTATTTTACTTTATGTGAAGCACTGTGCATTTTGTATTTGATCTGCACAAATGTAAAGGCTTATGCAAGGCACAAGTTAGTGAAGTTACACTGCACTGTGGATCAAAAATATTTTCCATAAGAAATGAGATAAAGGCACTGACAGCCCTTAATCTGAATTTGGCTTTTGTCCAATATCTTATATTACTGGAATAAAATATCCCTTCCCATCCCTAAGAACAGAAAGGCATTTGTTCACATACTAGTAGCATAATAATGAAACACAGTATCCACTCATTAAAGTAGCAATTTCTATATTTAACTACTTTTAGTTTCCAAAGTCTAGTCATTTTCAGTTCTGGAAAGACATTCAAATAATGATATCATTTGCTTCAAACAATAGAAAGTCTGGATACTATTCTATATATGGAGTTTTTTTTTAGTCTATTTATAAACCAAGCCAGCTATTTGACCTGTCTAGTTTACTCACCTACGTAAATTGCCAGACTCAGGAAACTTACTTAAGAACATATTATTCTTAGTGATTGGCAAACTTTAGAAGTTGCTAAATTGTATTTCATATCTGCACCTACTACACTAAGAACACACCAACCTGCCAATGTAGGAAAGATTTTTGCTTTTGAACCAGCAGCGATGCAATTACATTAGCCCTGCTGGTGGGGAAGCAACTGACAGAAACCAGCCATAGAGCTATTTGCATGGCTCTATCATCTGTATTTGTTCAGTGCAGTGCAACAGTGCCAGGATTCCCCAAAACGTAAGCATAACCACTGAGATTTTATTCCAGTTTCATGTTTTCTATAAATATTTTAAAATGCTTGACTGTGTATGAACTGCATTTATAAACTGAATTAGTTACTGAGTTTTCCTCTGAAGAATACCTGTTTACAGCAATAACCTACTGACCTGGTTCCTATGCATTTAAGGATACTAGGAGGGCTTTTTTTCCCCTTGGGAGGGGTGAGGTTGATGATGGTTTTTAATAGCCATTTTTAATCCTGTTGTGATGACAGAATCAAGTATAGAAGAGAAAGAAAGAGAGCCGAGTTTAAGTTCTTCCTGCAGAATTATGTAGTAAATTGTAATTATAAGTATACATCAAGAACTGGAAGTATGGAGCTATCACTGAGAGCATGATTTGAAAGGAATAGATTTCCACACATTAACCAGTGATGGCACAGACTGACTGACACTATCACACATGCTGATGAGTAAGTCTAGTCCAGTACAACACTTACAGACCTGGCTCAGTTTTCAGAGTTGGCTGTTAGGCAAGTGACTATTTCCACACTATTAAATGTAGAAATTTGCTATGCGATTTTTCAGAACTGTTTCTTGAGACTTGACTAGCATTTCCTTAAAAGTAAGGAGAATTAGATAAGAGATTTGAAAACTGGAATAAGAACTGCATTTGATGATGGAATAATTTACTGCTAACTGCTTGATCAGATGCAATACCCATAATTTCCTTTCTATTTCAGACATTAAAAAGCCCATGAGAACTAGGTTTCTTACTGACCCATTTCATTTTCCACTTTAGATTTCAAAACTTAACCTCCTCCCTGAGCCACCCTCTCTCTGCTGAGTTGATCAGTGTTGCCACTGGTAAAAGCCTTGGTTTTACAGTAGGTTGTTACAGGGGGTATACTACATAAAGGAAGTATATGAGAGTATCTTACATATCAGGACTATCTGAAAGGTACGCTATTTGCAGTGAGGTCAAGGAAGGTAATCTAAAATACCGAAGGAGGTGTTCAGAAGGAAGATTGATCTCTTCCTTGTGGGTATAAAAACTTACAGTTAACTATTAGTGATAAGGTCCTTTCTCACTCGTACACTTTTGATCAGCAACATGTCTTAATATATTTTGCCAAGAGAGAAAAGAAAGGACCTGTGAAATCTCAATTTTTTTATTTTTTATTTTGCAAATAAGATGTCTCAATGTGCATAAGAAACACCTGAAAAATTCAAACAGAAGCAGCATAGTAAATCCTGCTCATAAAACTTACATGATGTAGCTCAATTCCCATTTCTACCAAAAAACAGTTTTAGTCACTTACTTGCTCAGAAGAAAAAAAATCTCAATATAGGTTTTGGACAAAAGCTCAATATTTTGTGTATTTGTATGAGCAGAAACCTGTAATGGCCAAATTAAATTCTCCTGGATAGTAAAAAATAAATAAGAGCCAGGTTTTTCTTTTGTGGTGTTTTTTTGGTTGGTTTTTTTTTGGGGGGGGGGGGTTGTTTTGTTTGGTTTTTTGGGGGTATTTTTGGGGGTTGTTTTTTTTTTCATCCTTCATATCTGCTTGTACATAAATTTAATGGAAAGTTTGGGAAATTTTTTTGGTGGGGATGGAGGGAGATTCAATTTCTTTCAAAATATTCCACTGACTATACAAAAGTATTAGCCTCACAGCGAAATGTTAGCTCAGGAGAATATAATGTAGTATTTACATTTATGCAGAATAAGAAAAAATAGCTTATGTTTCCCATATGTGCCACTGACCTGTGACTTACAACCTGCTTTGGTTCAGTTCCACAGCTGGGCTGATTTCTGCGATGCTGCAGAACTGAGTTCAATGCACTTTCCCAGAGTCGCCCGATGACTCACTGGTTCAGCATGGTCTGGGACCCAAGACCTTCGGGCCTTCCAGTCCATTTCCCTAACCAACAGACAAATACTGTCTGCATTGCTGCAATAAGTCTTGTGGCTCAGTCTCCACACCAAAAATGCTCTTATCACAATACAAACAACTAACATACTGAGATCATAAACAACCAAATATCAAGCTTCCTTAAACTGTCTTAAGTGATGTCATTTAGCTTCCCTTTCAGATCCTTTTCCATTATATACTTGTCTTTTTTCCAAACAGATCTAAAAAAACTGGAAATGTTCATGCCTCAGCAGTATGGAGTAGAATACAGACAAGAATAAAGTAAGGAATACACCTATAGTTCACTGTATCAGAAATTAGATGGGCTTGACTCTTAGAAGAGATACAACAAACCCTGCAGTGCTCCTCAAGCTCTAAGGTCTTAGCAACTGCTAACTGATGCTTTATTCACAAAGTTTCCTGTATAAGTGTATACCCTTCCTAACTCAAGAAGAGTAACTCTGAATGAGAAATCCAGCAGAGGCAACCAGCAGACTGGATGTATTATTCATCTTTGCCATAAGAACCATTCTATGAAACTCCTCATGTGTGATGTTAGCTCAAAATGTGGATTTTGAGCCAGATGCCCAAAACCTAAGAATGGATCTTAGAAATACTTTACCAGCAGTGGTGTGGATATAACCTGGGATTGCAGTGCTCATGCTAAAGGGTCACGGTAACATTGCCCAACACCCCCTCCCAAAAAAAAAAAAAAAAAAAAAAGAAATTAAAAATTTCAAGTTCTATCTCCTTGCTTGCCTCTCTGAATCTTCATTGATTTTACCTCATGCCTCTGCCTGGAACAAAGACCAGTAATGAGACTGTTGATGTCCTGGGTGGGTACCACATTATCAGGGCAGTGGTCAGGCCTCTCTAAGCTCCCAGACATAAAAACTCAGTGGCTTTTACCTGACATAAGATGCAAGACTTTGCTAAACTCTAAAGCCTGGTAGAGGAAAATAGCTCTCCACATGAGGAATCAGGACTCTAGTGAACCATTACCACACGTATGCCCCAACCACTGTCAAGACTGTTCTCCAAGATCCTTTGCTCTTACAGTCAAAGCCACAGCTTCATTTTCAGGCATTGGAAAGTAAAAGAAGAATCACATATTTGTCTTGTCTTTCTTTCCCCTGATCATGGAAAAAATAGTATCTACACCACATTTTGTGAGCAGGATAGATCTCAAATGCAGTAAGTTTTTGGGAAGACTCCACTATGTTTCCTGTCCTAGCGGAATCCTCTCATTAATTTACTTTTATAAGAGAGACGCAATGCATGAACTGCTGAAAGCAGTTTCATTACTGCCTCTTCACTAGGTCTTTCCTTCCATGCTCCTTTTTCCCCAGCCTCTCATAAATTACTCCAGCTTATTTTTGAAAGGTAGGTTTTTTTCATTAGAAGGTAACAGTACTGACACACACTGGATCAGTAATGAGATTTCCAATCCTATCACACTTTGTCAGCAACAGCTGCTGTTCATGGATGGATCTCACTAAGCATGCATTTGAGGGGCTGAGCACTGACTGTTCAATGCCTGCAAGCCGTGTAACTGGAACCTCATTTCTCAGTCTAGTAAGATGAGCAACAGTCCCCATAAAATTCCCACTCTATTTATACTGCATGGTTTGTAATCTCTCCCCTTTTGTATCCTGAAGCGGAAGAAGAGGGTTTCCCTAGATGTCATATCCTGGAACCTGTTTAACTGAATTGGAAAACAAGTCTTGGCAGGATTTACTCCAAACCTCATCCTCTTTATCTCCTTAGTGTGCACTTACACACATGCAAGTGTAATTCATTTTCCAGGTGTGAAGCATAATAGTTTTTCTTCTTGGTCTTTTTCCTTACTTTTGTTTCTTCTGATGAACTGGGTTCCACTCAGGCAACAGCTTCTCAGTAGCACGAGACCTCAGATCAGCAGCTTCGATTCAATTTCAATTTTGCTGCTGAAGCACAATCTTCAGCACAGTTGGACAATTCCCTGCAGCTCAGTTTTCATGGCACCAGATGTTCACACAGTCCATTCAGAATATTTATTCTGCAGTTCTCATTTCTGATAGCCCAAGCATAATATTTCAATTTCCCCAGACTTTTTTGACTGTTGCCCATTATCTTCCTCGTGCATACACGTGCTCTGTCCTCTCTGTACAACACTGAGGTCACCAAATCATTTGGAGAACTCCTAAGTAGTAGATTATAGTCAAACTGACATTAACCCTTATTTTGTGGCATTAGTGATTCCTGCACTATTATGCAGAATGCCAGCTTTAGTAGCTTAGGAGAGTGCTTCTTCCTACTGGTGTTCCTGTGCTTCTGTATTATACACAAGCCAGAGTCTGAAATCTACGTCACCACCGATACAGCTGGTCAAGATACTACAAATATGAGCATGACAAAAGCAATCCTTGAAAACCCTGATATTGTAATAATAAAGCCCCCCTTATGTATTTCCCTTCTATTTACTGAGAAAGGGTATCTGTAACAACAAACTTCACCATATTTCTTGTGACTTTCTGATGTCCTGATTCTTCTTACTCATCTAAAGTACCTTCAAAAACTATCCTGCAGTGCAAATAGCCAGTAGATCTGAACTCACTTGTCCCACTATATTCATCTGTATCCCTTAATCATAGAAATCGAACCTCTTGTTGCATACTGGAGAACTTCATCACCATTAGAAAGCGTGATGTTCCTGGTTGTGAATTCCTGCTACTATGTGAATTGAGATCCTATGGCAAATGAGAGATTTTTCTGCTTCTGCTGGTTTTATTATCTTTAGGTAACTAAGAAAACATTAGTTCTTGTGTTTTCCTCATTAAATCACAGTAATAACATAAAAATCATGTAAAAAACTACTCATAAAATCTCACAATAGCAAAACCACTCATCCTCCTCACAAGTTTAACTCCTATAGACACAAACTCCAGTAAGTTAATCTTTCTAAATAACACAACAAGTGACTATTACCCCATGCTGGTAAGAGCCTCTCTCCTGTCATCTTTTCCTAGGAACAGGAGACCTGGATGAAATATGACTACATGACTGAAGACAACAGTTTATGTCAGATACTTAAGAAAAGTAATACAATGCATTACACAAAGAAATGCTGGGTCTTATATTTTGACCAAAAATACATATTACTAGCCACCTCTGCTTCCTATTTTGTCTTTTTTAAACAATTCTACCCTTTCAGGGGGAGAGCAGAACAGTGCTGTCATGGTTTGCTGCGTCTATATTGATAGGAGGAGCTGGCACAGCTGGCAAAAGGAAGGTTAACTTGTTTCTCACTTCCCCACTACCCCCACTGCCCCCCATCCCAGGAAGGCAGTAGGAAAAAGGAACTGTTCTTCTGAATTGCACATCCATCCCGTCTCCTTTTGGGAAGAGACAGCTATTCCTTATCTTGGCTGTTTTACATTACCCAAATGTGAAGGAAGGGTTTGAAGGAAGGAAGTCAGAGAAAAGACAGAGAGACTTCTATGTTTCAGAGCACTTGAGGGAACTACTGCCTACATACCAGAAGAAGGGTGGGGGCATTGGTGGTGGTGGGGTCAAGAATGCTCTAGGTAATGATGAAGTAGAAAACCCCACTGACAGAAAAATGAGTTTTTTTGGTGAAAGGTGATCTTTGATCTGCTATCTACTCTACATTCTTGAAAAAGACATTGAAGTAAACACTTTTACAGTATTTCAGCCTGCAAACGTCTTGTCAATAGTGATTGTCCTCTGAGATCATAAAGAAAAGATGTGGCTCTCTATGTTATTCATGCCTTAAAGATAGAAAGGAAAGAAAAACATCCTTTTTGCTCTGTTCTAGGACACACTGCCCCTGGAAATAGGGACTTATGTCTAAATCTAGTATAAATAATGTCATTTGGTAATACTTGAACAATTTGGCCTTCCCGCTGGGGATCATAAATGAACACATGGGTTCTCAGAGAAGACACAAAGAGATTTTAATTATCTTATTTCAAAGAAGCTCTGCTTAAAGAACACAGAATTGAAATACTTGAGGGGCAAATTTAAAAAGATCTGGAGTTAAAGATAAGCACGCAAAATGGAGAGTACTTATCTAAAGCTTATCTGGACTATTTGATGCTCTGTGAAATGGTACCAGAAATCCTGTACCAGCAGGCCTTCTGTTATAATTTCAGAACTTCCTTTCAGGCTAGAAACTTGATCTATTTGGTTGCAATTCCTCACCTCCGGACTTCATGTAATGCTGACAGTGCAGCATGAGAACACAAACCCAGGTAACTTAAGAAATTCTTGTCATGGAACTGCTACCCAGGCATTTTAGAACTCAAAACTTCTCATGCAGCAGGGGGGGCTTGGACATACTCAGCCAGTTTCTTCTGTGAAAGCAGATGGACTGAAGAGTAGCTCTTTCCCAAGAACTCCCATGGACAATGAGTCTTCTCTGCAGCCTAGAGAAGGAGCATCATCTTTTGGCATATGCTAGCAAAAGACTAATGGACCAGGTGTTACCAGGCTTCACCAAACACCTATCTTCTATCATTTTGGGCCTTTGTGTGAAAAACAACCTAGTTAAAAAGTGTGGAAAATGGTGCATACAAACACATTTGCAAAAATGTAGGCAACTTCCCTGCAGTAAACACTGCCCTAATAAACCGTGCTGGTCCTGAGAAGTGGAAAAATGTGTCTATGTGGGAAAACAGATTCCAAGACGATTATTTCTCCCTTTCTTATTATCTTTAGTAAGGAAAGAGCACTTAATTCAGTAAACCTGTTCTGTGTGACTGGGGCTCTGCATGGATCCCTGCACCGCTGCACTTTCTGTAAAGGACCAGAAGCACCACTGTGACAGCTGAATGGTAGTTGGAGACACCAGAGAAGGGCAAGTCAGGAGGCTGGCTGCCAGCACAGCAGTCACACTAGCACCAGGCAGACTCAGCATCAGCAGCGACTAATGGCAAAACCAGTAGTGGAGCTCAGCACGGCACGACACGTGTGGGGATTAGGTCTAGAGCAGGTTTGGCTGAAGACAGCACCCACTCCCTGTGAGATCTGGGCACCTTGCTCCTGCAGATAGACAGAGGATGCGGGAAATGTCAAGCCACTGCAGCCATCACTCCCAGCTCCTGGAGGACAGTGTGATGCTGTGAACATACTCGGTGATGGCAGTTTTGCCTCCTGCTGTGGAGTACTTAGGTTTTCCGAAATGACGTATGATTAATTGGGAGGAAGAAAGAACAGGGAAGTGTAAAGATTTATTTACTTAGGCCCTTTTGTTTGATTCATTGTTCCTGTGGAGGGAAGTACTGCTCAATAAGAGAGCATAATTTAGATGCCAGATTTCTGGGTGGAGGTTCCAACTGGGCAGTTTGTTTGGCTCTGCAGGGTTGGGTTTTTTATTTGGTAATGGAGAGCTAAAACTGATTCTGATCTATACTGCTTCTTGCCAGAGAGGTTTCTCTCATGTTGAATTCCCTGCTGGGTTAGACATCAGTCTACCTGAATGCTGTGGGCAGATATGGACCTCTGAAGAACCAATGCATACACAGGTATCAAATCTAGAAGCCTAGATATCTCATAACACAGATGGACATGAAGTGTAATTTATCACTTGGATAGCTCAGCCAGGAAAGGCTGCTATTGCAATCACATTGTCAAACTACACTGCTGCCAGTGGAATACCTCTATGCAAAACATACAAATAGGGAACAGTGCAGGCTTCACCTTTCTGGCTTTGTCTATAACAGCTTTTGTCAGCAAAACATATACGTGTAATCCACAGATGGCTGGGCTGGCAAAAGACTACTTAAACAGACCCTTACACTTAGCTAGGAGACTAAAAGGATTCAACTGAGATGGCACAATACAACACTTCGTAATAATAAACTTACTTGTAAACATTAAATGCCGTAACAATATTATTCAGGTACATGCTTAGATAGTGCATGGTTTTGAGGTTTTAGTTTTGAGTGAGATCAGCTGAATTATGCTAATTTGTTCTCCATATTCATTCAGATACATTGCTTTTTATTTCTCTGTTTTCCTGTTTGGAAAGAAACATCAGTGAAAACTGAAATTACAAAGGAATTAATTTTTTTTTGAGATATAGCTGTGAAAACATGTAGCATTTTCTGCTTTCCCATAATAAAACTGCCTTGGCCTTTAATACCAGAACTATTTGTTCCTTGGAGAGCAGAACACACGAATAAAATATTTACCATCTAGGAAAGACATTGGCAGTGTTTTTCATACCATCTGCATTTTGACTCCAGGACTTCTCAAGAGCTGAGTATGGGTGCTGCTTGGACAGCTTTCAAAACTTGGGCAAAGAGTGCTTGACATGCCATGGGAGGTGAAGAGTCCCTGAGCGGAACTGTTACTGATCCACCCCACTGCACCTTGCACCACATCTGCAGCCTGGACATGACATTCCAGATCTGATAAAAGCATCTTCACTGCCCATATTGCTACAGTAGGTCCAAAAGCATTAACTGTTTCTAATTTGCAGTGCTGAAACTCTGTTAGTATGTCAATCCCTTTGTTTCATCCCTAAGAAGCTTTGTTTCCATAACATAGTACCTGTGGCACCTACTTTGTGCTGTGGCTCACTCCCTGAACTCAGGATGTGTACTTTGCATTTGCTTGCTGCAGGGCTGACATCTATCCTACTTAAATAACTCTAGCTGAAAACTGTAGCATCTGAAGAACTGATCAAGACCAGAAGTACCAAACATTGCCATTGTGCTGTTTTTTAACAGCACATTATACTTTTGGCAATTCTTGTGCTGAAAGTTCAATATAGTGCCTATAAATGCATGTATATGATTTCTGATACTGCTTTTTTCTTTCTTTTTTAATCCTTATGCTCAAAAATAGCAAAAATTAATTGTGTGTGGTAGGAGAGAGTAACAGTAGCAAAGTACATAAAAGCCTTTAGTTAGCCAAGGCAAAGTTGGGTAAGATTATTTACATTGGTGTTCATATTGAATTTTTTGGTATTAAAAAAAAAAAAGTAAACTTACAAAGGTTTTTCCCTAACTTTAACTACACGTTTTAGCTCTATACAGTCAGCCCAGAAAAAGTTACATGAATGCAACGTGCTTTCAATGGAAATAACAAAGCATAGGAAACTTCAGTATCAAAATGATGGATCACTTGAGGGATCAATTTATTCTGAGTAGGAAAAAAATATTTTTCAGATATTTTTTTCATAAATATGCTTGAAACATGGCTTCCTTTCTTTAGAAAAAAAGTAGCTTCTTAAAAGTAGCACACACCTTCAGGAAAACAGTAGCAATAGAAAGGTCAGACAACTTTCTTTTCCAGGCCTCTACAGACTCAAGGCGCCTGTGCTCTGAGACTCCTCCGCCTCAGGGAGGCTTGCCCAACTCTGTTTTGCTGGGTAAATCTGATGAGACTGTGGGTTGGATTGACAGGACTGCAGGCCATGAAGAGCAGCAAGGCTGTTCTAGCTGTCTCCCAAGCACAGCTGAAGCCTGCAGACACTACTGCTGTAGCACAGCCTTCAGCATCAGATTGCTAGTCAAAAGCAGAGGAGTATCAACAGAGTATGAATGGCAGTTTTGGTGTTACTTTGCCACCTGATCTTGAGACTACAGCCCTTCCATGGAGGACTTCTGTCTTGTTTCACTAATATCCTTTCCTGCACTGAAGTTTGTTCTCCTGGTACAAAACTGCTCCCTTTCTTTAGGAAGTGGCAAGGTCTACTACACAAACAAAACAGAAGGTACCCCAAGCAGAGTGTGGGGCAGCTTCCTGGCTAGCGAACAAGAACATTCTTCACTTGCTTTTTCATTTGCAAAAGACTGACACAGCTGAGAGCTATCAAGCCTCTGTTATCTCTGCGACTGATTCCTGGTGAACAGACAGCAGCAAAATGAACTTTCCAGGGTGTCTGAATATAAAATAAATGTGAGTTGCCTAGACTAGACAACAGTACTATCACTACTTAATTTGTTATGACAAAACAAGTTAGTATATTTGTCATTCTTTACTTGATAAATAGAAGCATCATTTATCAAGGAAACACAAGGAGTATGTAAGGACATAATTTTCTTCCATTTCTCAAAACCAGCAAAGCTAAATATCTTCTCTGGAAGCACAGCATAATCTAAAATTCGAAAAACAAAGACTGCAGAAAGGTTTCTGGGATTTAGTTTTCTAATTAAATAATGAGAAGAATGGTTCCCTCCATCCTTCCTATTCTCCTCCATGTCTGTCAGCAGGTAGGTGGAATGACAGTTGTAGTTAAGAAACTGCTGAGTTATTTATGAAAGAAACTGAACTTCAATGTTAAAGTAGTACAACATGGGGGGATGTGTATGTCCCAGACTTGCTTGAATGATGGCAACGTATCTTGCTTGCACAAGTGGGTATATCCTCTGAATTCACAAATTCAAACCTGTGCAATCACTTTTTTCATTCTCTTGCTATACATTTGCTCCCGCAACACCCAGCGTCCTCAGCTGGAGCTGCAGACATCCTATGGCCTTCTTTGCAGTACATTCATGCTAGGGGCAGCAGCAGAAATAGGTACTTCTGATTTTGCCTATGTGAGATGGTGACTCAAGCAAGAAGACCTGGAAGCTGCCATCTCTGGCCAGCACACACATATCACTTTGAAGCAATATGGCCATATGGCTATTTCATAAAACAAAATACTCTGGGAACCACACAGGAGCCTGCAGCAGAAAGAAAACAGAAGCTATGACCATTTGGACTGAAAAAAAACCATTTGGCTCCTTAATGCAGCCCAACTTATGAAGAAGAGGTCAATCCTGGTCAAACTAGCCTGTCTACAGGTTGAGCTTTGGTATTAGAGGTCAGAAGTCCCACTACCTGTGTTGGCCCATGAAGGGAAAATGTTCATCAGCACTAATCCCGAGACCTATGTGTGGGAAATCCACAACAATAAAGTAGATAATTTGTAATATTCATGCTATGCAATTATCATAAAGATGAGGTGGTCGCAACAGAAAGACTGGGCTGGACAGAAAAATATGATGACTTCTAGAGAGCAGAATTAAGAAACCAAAAACCTCAAGAAGCACATTAAAAAAGAACTATAATTTGATTGCTACTCTGAATCTTCTGACTGTACTAAAAAAGTCACACTGACTCCTTTGTTGCCACTTTTTCTTCAGCAGAAGTATGCAAAGTAGCTTTAAACTTATCTCTTATCTCTATGCTTGCTGTATATGGAATTTTCCAGAGGAATTTGTCTAGCAGATGTTTTTAACTAGAGTTGGTTAAAAACATGATGAAACCCCAGCAGGGAAAATAAATAACAATGTTGTGACACTAGGAACCCAGTTGTCATCATTAGTGATGATAAAAGATAATTGCCTGCCCTGAGCAGGAGTGTTTTGGTGGTCTCAGTAAAATCTAAGATGGAAGAAAACAAGCTGGACTGAATTCAGGGAAACATGAGTATTTGTTCATATACCTTTCAAATTACAACACGCCATGATCAGTTATTCACCAGTCATCAGTATCAGATTTTAGGAGCACTTGCTCTTTTTTATCTGGAAAATGAAATAATTGGAACAAGAAACTGCCTCTCATTCAACTGGAAACTAAAACCGAAAGGTCAGGGTGTTTGGACCTTTAACATGGAAAGTATTTACCTACAAGTAGTTCTTAGAGTGCTGAAGATAGTCACAGGGATGGAGAAGGAATTGGGCTCTTTTCATTCTACAAGGAATTTTGTAACGAATTCTCTCAGTTTTCTCACAGAAGAAGATGATCTGAGCTCTTAAAGATAAAATAAATGCTCCATGAAGCCTCATGCGAACCAACTTCTTGTCAGAAAAGCCTGCTTTTCTACAGGCAACACTCTTTAAAGTTTCTACGGAACAATTTAATATAATTAGTTCCATCCAATCTGCACCACTCCACCACTGATGTGATGTTTTTGCAATACCAGAAGCAAAATTGAGCATGACTGAACTCTTTTCCTGCAATGTCATGTTGCTCTACAAATAGTAAGTGGCTTCAGGCTACAACATCATGCTGCCCTTTGAGTCCAGGTTAGCCTCTGTGGGGTGGCTGCACTCTCGGGCCTCTTTGGAGAGGCAATGAATGGACACTGTGGGTGGTAGGTTCCCACAGTGCTAATGGTCAGAGAAAAAAATGAAGCCAGACATAGGGCAGGGAAGGAGAAAAAAGAAAGTAGGACCAAGAAGTGGAAATCTATTATATGCCCTCAAAGCTCAAAGGGAAAGAATAAACAAAGGACTATTATTCCTTCTGTTGCTGCTTTTTTGCCTTTCTTTTTTTTTTTATAATTCATTTTCTCAGTGTTGTTTTTTCTTTTTAACTTCTTTCATCTTCCTGTCTCCTGATCTTTCTTTAGCAAAAAAAATACCATGTTGAGATGCGCTCAGGCTTAAAAATGATTAAAACAACCCCACTGTACTTGTCCTCCCAAGCGTCCCTTTGTGTGGACGCACTTCCCTGCTTCTCTGCTGACTGTGGATGTGGATGTTGAGCAAACATGTGGCATGTCACACTTCACTTCAGCAGGCACGTTGCCTCCTCCACTTGACCCTGAATCACCACAGAGTGTGGAGCAGGGGTGTCACACATCCATTCTTTGGGAGCCCCCAGCTCCCAGACCCTGGCACGGGGCAAGGGCTGAGCCAAGCCTGCCTCAGGAAAGTCTGCAGCAGACACCGACAGCTGTGGTGGGCAGCTTGCCCCAGAGATGCATTTCAGAAAGTGGAAGATATTTCTTGTTAACGCATGTACGACTGCAAGGAAACGCAGCTAAACTATGTCCTGCAGTTTCCTTACAAACAGAAACCTCACAGCAATAAATAAAAGTGCCTGGGGATTTAACACACTTGGAGGCAAAGACCATGCTAACATGCACAAGCCAGCAGTATTCTCTACAGAATAAATGGCTATGGATACCTGGAAGACCAGGCACACTGCTGAAATACCTCAGAGGGGGCCTATTTGGTACTTATTGCTGCGTGTGCAATGAGGGAAGAGACACAGTCATCTCTAGAGGACAACTAGATCCAGCTGTCATGCCTCTCTAGAAAACCAATGTGCAACACCCAGCAGGTACCTCCTCACCTGCTCAGACCTGCTACTGAGCCCTTCCATGGCTGCCGCTGGGCAAGGGGAAGCCAAGCCTTTCAAAAACCTGACTTCTCCGAAGCATCCCACTTCAGACATCTACCCTTGGCAGTACTTTGATGATGATGAAGGGGAAAACTTTGCATAAATGAGTTTATCAGGTCAACAATTTACATCAGCAAGTACAAAACAAGATTTTCGGGTATAGAGTTTGCTTTTTTCCTCCATGTGTGGAGAAATTATTGGTTTAGCAGCCAGCAAAAGGAGGGACGGATGTGTGGCATGCATTCAGTAGTATGAAAAGAAATGCAAGGAGTTAGAAATGCATACCTGATGTCTCAAGTCACTTCAGAAGTATCTTTACTATCTTAAGTGCAGAATTAGTTTCTGCAGCACAGTTTCCAGGAGATCCTATTATTATATCACAATCATTAAAGTAACAGTACTTGAAGGAAGGCTTCCTTCTCTTCCTTGACACAACTCCCAAGAGAACCTGGCACTGGAATGCTTGACTCAGTAAATACTTATTTTTGGTAGTATAGCCTTTTATCCAGCAAATGTGTGACCTTTGGTTATTTTTGGAAAAGAAAAAATTTGGAATTATCTATCTGCATGGTATTCTTTAACAGGCTGAAAAAAAAAAGAAAATTCCCTAAAAGGAGACTTTGAAAGTTACTAATTTTTGTGAGTTATTAGAGTATAATTTAAGAAATTCACAGAAGGGATCACTCTCCATGTATGTACATGCTGTGAAAACTTACAGTTTGATTAACCCACTGCCTCTGCCCCAGGCAAGATAACCTTTCAGAAAATACCTTCTCTATACAGAAAGTTGGACCTCAGCCAGAAGGTGGACTCATAAGAATAGGTTTTAAACAGTCAGTAAAGTCAAAACTGCCTTTAGTGTGTGCTTCTTCACGAGTTCAGACAAAGATGTATATATTCCAATATATGCTTAAAATAACTATCGCCAAAGAAGCAAATACTTGGTTGCACTGTATTCTTATAACGTGGAGCCATCAAACAAGCTCTTGATTCAAAAACTGCAACCTCAGAAGAGGAAAGAGCCCTAAAAACAACTGTATCCAGAGAGATGGACTTTACAACATACTACATGACAGTGAATGGTAATACTAATTTCATCCTTTCAGTACAAGAATGGCTGCACTTTCTAAGGACACTGATTGTTTCTTTGCATTATTTTACCACAAACACCCCAGCTAGGTAAACATATAATCTCTTCCTATTCCCATTGTCATCCTTATATATTGAGAGAATTGAAGAGAATTGTTTGTAAACAATTGTAAACAATTCTCTTCTTCAATGGTTTGACCTCTTTTCCTAGGTATCAAGTATCACAGTTTTCATTTCAGTCTTCACCCTGTGAAGCTCCTATTAGGAAACACTGAAGTAAACAATAGAAAGAAAAGAGAAAACTCCACAAAGCCCTAGACCAGCTTAACTTAAAGAATTTAACATAATCTTAAATAAATCAATTGAAATAGAGTGGCAGCTTTTCTGATTAGTCTCAAGAAAATACTGCAGGCTTCCAAGAGTACAATGCATTCCATTCCAAAACCATAAAATTTCAAATGAATCCACTTTCATATAAAGAACAGATGCTGCATTACAGACCAATCCTTAATACTTCCCACCATTGCAAACTTGACAGTGACCACCATGGCTAGCTGAACTGGATCTAGATTTAGGATTTTTCCAGAGGGTGGAGTGAAACGGCACTGACTGATGAAATTTTAACCTTAGAAATGTCAAGTTATATTGCCCACAGTAATAGCATCTTGGCGCAACTCCATGTGCCAAATAAGACAATGAAGTTAACAACATCAGGTTAATGTTACATTTATGGAAATAGGCCACCTGATGAATGATACATATCTGAATTTCCTCATTTCCTTCCACAGAAGAATTCATTATGAAATGTAAAAACATGAGGGCCCTATGTGAAAATAAGTAAGACTGTTGGTTAAATAATTTTAAAGCACTATAGCTACCTTAAGAGAAAGAGAAGGCAAGAGAATTGACTGGAATCCATTACACTGTAAGGAGTGGGCACACCAGTCTCAGGTTACTACTTTCAGACTAGTACACAGAATGGGACAAGAGGGCAAAGGTAGAAATTAAAGAAAAACAAATTCCAGCCGTCAGGAAGCATTTTTCACATGAGAATCATAAATGTTGGAACGCTCTATCAAGTAAGGTTAATGAGGCTAACAGCTAGCAGCCAAGGAACATAAAATTAGATGGCATCATGGGTGGATGACAAAAAGGAAGTAATTTCGTAATCATCCTGAAGGCAAGAATGCTTCTGATGCTCTTTGCATATCAACATATGCAGAGACCCACATCTGCCTATCAGTTACATCTGCAAAAACCAATACAATTCTAGTAGAATTACACAGCATCAGTGACAGGATAACCTAGTCCATGGGTTTTATGGGAGGTATGTAAGAAATGAGAAAGGAAGGGTTATTTTTCCTTAATTGGCTGTGATTTAAAAACTAGATTAATTTTTCTGATTTGCTACAATTTGCAATTTTTTTATATTCACTTACAGTTTTACACAATCAAACGATACCTAAGAACTATGAGAAAACCTGTTCTTGAAACTGTTCTCATGAATATCACTGCATCACTGTGACTTGATGCTGCATGACATTCTGGTTATGAATCACATAGGAAATTTCCATCCAACAAAATCAACACAATATGTCTTAAATGGGTTTAAAATATATATATTAAGTGCCAGATGACATTTCATTTAAATAGATGTTGGCTTTTGGTGACACCCCATAATGATTGACAGTTACACAGAGCAGTTGTGTAAGTTACATGGAATAACGCATAACATTTTCACTGACAAAGTTAACTGATGTCATGAAGATGGGACACAATAAAATAAAGTAGAATCTAGATTAAATGCTAAAATGGAAGCCACAAAAATACATTTTAGCACTGCCCACTGTAAATTGTTATCTATAAAAAAAGAAACCTGGGGCACAGAGTGTAAGAGAGACTCTTTGTTATTTGGTTCTCTGGCAAGAGGCATAACAGGATTTTGATAGGCAAGACTAATGAAGCGCTTGGTCAGTTGTGACTGACAATTTCAAGTAAGAATGGAAGAAGATTTGGAAAAAAGCCACAGGGAATGATCAAAGACTTGTAGAAAAGGATTCTTTAGTGACAAATTGCAGGAGGCTGATCTATGTAGCTTCATAAGAAACTGAGAAGGGGTTTAAAACAATCATTTTACCAGATACTGCCATCAGCATTTGTGGCAAACATCATGGACATGCCATTCTCTCAGCTCCAAGTCTGGCTTTGTAATGCTCCAAAATGGGTTAAATGCAACAAGACATATCTTTCTCTCTCTTAAGTACCTACATAATGTAACCAGTAACGCTGAGCTTTTTTATCTACCTTGCACAGGTAAAACAAAAGCTCAAAGACAGATTTTAAAGCTAAATCAATGTGGTCTAACATCTGTGTTTGTTTACTGCAAGAGTAATCAACTACTGGAACAACTTAGCAAGGGCTGTGATAGACTCTCAGACACTGGAAAAACAAAAAATACACATGGGATGTTTCACTAAAATTGGCACAGTAATTCAAACATGAATTAAATTCAGGAAATTCTCACAGCCTACATTATAAATATTAGTCTTGTTTTATACATTCCATGTTTTTCTTTACACCAACATGCCACATGAATCAAGTGTACTCTATTAAACTGACTTGGTACTTTCAACTGGTGATAGGCAATAACTGCAAATGAGAAATAAAAGACCTAACAGTTTAGTGCTGTAAGTCTTAAATAAGTAAGTGTAATGTGGTGGACTGTCACAGGACTGCAATGAAAAAACAATTCCCAGCTGGCTGCTCGTATCATCATTACTTAAGTCAAACCCCAGCCACAGCTTTACTGGTTGATAACAAATGTAGGTGACCAGTTGAGGATATAGTCTGACTCACCCTTCTAAGACCCTATTCAGAAATTCTGGTTCCTAGAAATTCAAAATTGAACCTGTTTACAGTAAAACATTTCTCATCTCAGACAGAGACATGACATACAACTGCAAAACCACGAAGGCCAAAAGATGTGTGCAGTGTTAAGTCACTCATTATTACCTGAGGGAGGCTTGAAAAGCAGAACTTCACTAACGATTAACATGAAACCCCAACTGTCAGCAACCATGGGTAGCATTTCCATTAATTGTTACCCTGAACATTAAATCCAGTCAATCCTATTGTGTTCTGCTGCATCTCCCAGCAATCAACATAAAAGCTTGAATGCTTATAGACTGATCCAAAGCGTGCTCAAATCCATTGATTTAAAGGAGGTTTCTACAAATATGCTTTAATCTCACTTTGAAAACTGACTGAAAACATTAGACCATTTGATAGCACCAGCTTAAATTAGAGTTTTCTGTTGAAGACAACATGCTGTTCAGATTAAATCTGGTGGCACAAAATAGCTCTCATAACACTACAGTTAATCATTACAAAATAGTTAAGCCAGGGAAGTATTGTGTTCTTCAGACACAGTTGTTTAGACTTAAAGAAATTGGTCACATGTCCTTAATAATTAGACAGAATCCATGTGATAATATACCAAGATCTCACACCACTAAGTCTTCACCAAGCATGCTGAATATACTCTTTGGAGCATGTGACCTTCTGGGGCACATCTAAGGCAGCACATAGCAATATAGCACAGATATTCAAAAAGCAAGTCTCAAATAACCCACCCTGGATACTGTATCTGGCCTGAACAGTGTGTGTTGCAGTGCATTTGTATAATTTGCTAGAGGAATTCATTAGGAAAGCTCTAGTTGCAGAAACACAGGGCTTACTGAAAGCAGCTTTTATCTTGGCAAGGTAGCCAGCTTAGTAACCTGCAGTGATGTAAATCAGCAAGCAATAGCATGCTACTCTGAGTCTGGAAGGATATAACATTTCTTTCCCTGCTATTTTCAATGGTGAGAGGTGTTACAGATAATGGAATGCAACTGCAATATGGATATGTGTACTGCAGGAGAAAACAATTAATGGGCTGCTTATAGTCAACAGGGAGAACAAGTTCCCTCTCCACCACATGCTTGGCTAGGTAATATGCAACTATCAGCATCCTGCAGATTGAGGCATGGCTTACCTGCACCATGGCTGCAGGAAAAGCAACACTACAGGGATGGACAGGCAGTGAGTCCTGACTTGCTCACACTCCCTAGTTAGTCAATATGGTTCTCATGTTGGGGTTATCTTTTATGACGATATTTGTGGCTCTGCTGTTGTGGAGGTTGATGGACAATCTGACACTTATGCATGGAGGAGAGCTGTGTGAGTGTACAGCGGCCAGCATTTCCAGGTCCCCACAGGCTTGGTTGTGATCTCTGTCCTGCAGCTGGACCCCTTAGGGAATTGTCTGCTTCTGCTTGTGAAATGCTTGAGCTTCCCCTTTCCTCAGGTCTCCAAGTTCTCTGGTATTTGTCTTGCTGCTTTTGGACATGCAGAGATTTTGGGAACAGATCATCAGATCAAAAGGTCAGAAGTTTTTCCTGCTTGTGCTCTGGAGCATAGCCTTTGTGTACATTGCTCATTTGAAAGATGTAAGGGACAGCTGGCATTACTAACCAGACTCCCTGCAAAGGCTAAGCAGACTATATAAAATTACATTTGGTTCTGAAGTGACAAGCTATGGCAACACTGAGTGATTTTTTAAATCCAAAATATGAAAGAAAGAAAAAAGAAACCAAACCAATAACCTTGCACTTTTATTTTAATTCACAATTTTCCCGTGTATTTTCATAGGAAAGCAGTGCCTTCTTTTGACAGTAGGCAAACTTGGAAGTAGGAAATACAGCAGAAATTCTGAGACGGAACAGCAAGACTTCTGCAGCTGAAACAACTTCAGGGCAACCAGACCACTAAAAGGCTACAGAATAGTCCCAGGCCTGGCTTCTCAACTACTCAGGAATAGGACTTTCCTCAAATAAAAAAGTACATCTGTGTTTACAGGAAAGTTGTGAAGAGTGGGGGATCTCGAGATGCAAGCTGAATAGTCTTAGGATGGATCTCATCCATCTTTAAATAAATTTAAAAAAATCCTGTTTTTTTTTCTGTATGTATATAAATGGCTTCAGAGAGTTGACATTTCTGCATAGATGAAGGGATTACCATGGGGTTACCCATCATCTGCATGCAGCACTGTAACCTCTCTACAGACTGTCTGGGTAGGTAGTAAAACTACTTGACATGTACATTTTCACACCCCTTTATCTCCTGAGAAGGTTGAGCTTTAATCTCATAAAATTAATTACACTATTCTATGAAGTCATGTGACTGCCTAAATGGAAGATTTTTTTTAAATGCCTAATGAAAGATTGGTAGCCTCAAGGCTAGAAGTGCATGGCCAGGGCAGATCTCCATCTGCCTATCATTCATAATGAATGATGACTGTACTTCAGTTCCTCTGCTTGCTTACAAGTTATTTGCTTTATTGGAAGACACTGAATGATACATGACTAACACTGAAATCACCTTAAATGAAAATGAAATACCTTGAAGAGGTAGTAAAAATGACATCATCCCTAATTTGAGATGGTATATTTCCAGTGAGGCAGCTGACAAACCTGTGGTCCACCTCATGGAAACTGGGTTTGATGCACAGATCATTCCCAACATGCTGGTACGATGTTTCTCAGTGCCTGTGATTTGGTCATAGTAACTGAATGTTTTTCCTTGGGAAAAAAAACAACAGATCCGTTGGTTCAAAGCATAAAGCCCTGTTAAGCAGTACAGGATCATGCAAGCATGTTGCTGTAGGGCTCACAGGGATTCCTTACTCAGACAAATTCAAGGCTACAGTCCTAACCTTTCAAAGAGATTTATCATCCAGCCTCAAGCTACCTTACTAATCACCTATCTACTCAGTGGTGACTCTATGCAGTACTGTGTCCCTAAGGGACAATACAAACCTCAAGCAAGAGATTAGAGTTGGGAAGCAGAGCTAATATTTTCTTGAAGTTCTCCAACATCTCAGACCATAGAACATACCTTATCAAGAATGGCTACTATCTTATTCCGTTGAAGGCACAAACAGGACTAATATGAATGAATAACAGCAAAGAGAGCTTCAGGTTTCTCATCTTACACAGAAAAATAATCAGATTAGTATTGGTCTGAACATGAATTGGATGGATGGTGTGAGATGTTTGGATCTCAATTTGATGGCATAAATTCATAAAAAGAAATCAATATTAACAAGATTTTTTTTTCTCAATTGCTTCCCAGCCCATCTGCCATATAGGCTTATTTCAAAGATCATTTCTTGTAAGGGATTCAGGTATAGTTTGATGTGTGAAAATAGTACCATATTTCACACTCTTTGAGTCTAATTAAGTCTATTTACACAGAAGAAATGAATACTGATTCCTTCAGTCCCTGGGTCACTGAAAGAAAGGAGTTCCAAGAAGTCCTCTCCTTATTCTCTAAGACTAGGGCAAAAGCTAACCGGACTACCTTATAGAAAGCTGCAGTATTAATAGCTTCATAGATAAGGCAGCTGGGCTGTAAACTGCCAAACAAATCAAAACTACTGCCATAGGCAAGGACTGGAATAGAAAAGTAAGAAAGAAATCTAGACTGGAAGTTGGCACTGTGTAACTGACAACTGACAAACTCCAGTTCACACCAAATGAGAATAGTTAAAATCTCTGTCTTCTACTACTCACCTGTGCTTGACTTTATTCTAAAACCAGAAGGTAAAAGAACCCATTTTTGCCATTCCCCTGATATGAGTGACCATTCCAGGTGGTCTCCAGCGAGAGGAAGACAGCTCAAGGAGTTGCACTGCAGTGTTCATGCTCTCCAAGAACAGACCAAAGTACAGTCAGGGAGCACAGCATAAGCCACCAGGAAACAAGCACGTAGCCAAGCGCTATATATTCCAGCCACTGTCCTTTCCTTGGGAAGGACTATTTCCCCTCGTGCTTAGGCATGACAAAGAGGACTAGTAAATGGTGTTTTGATACCTCTGCTTTTGCAATTTTGTTTGTGACCTGTTGCCATTCACATGCTTATTTTTGTCCTTTTACTTACATGATGTAGCTATCAACAAATAGGGCATAATGCCATGAAAGATCACATAAAGCTTAAAACAAAAGTATCAGGAGAGATTTTGCTTTTCTTCTGCATAAATTTCTTATTTGAGTGTGCGAAATGTGAATAGAGTTGCAAAGCAAGCCACAAGTATTCAGAATGCTGAGGCATTTTCTGCACCTGGCTGCAAAATAACTCAGTTCTTCTATTTCATCCCTACTCAGGTAAAACTACCCAATACACTGATGGATGTGAGAAATGAGAGTGGGTTCTTACTTCCAGGCAGTTCCTGTCACAGTCTGAAGTGCACGTGCTCTAAATTAGTGTATTAAGTTGCCCCTGCTTGACCATCTGTACTATTTTTGCTGGCAGAAAGGTCCTGTGCATGCCTGTTGCTTGGGCTAGGAAGCTTTTGCTTGCTTTGCTTCAGCAAAGACATTTTTGTGCATGATGCAGGAATCTGAATACTGTAAGGACCACAGGCAGTCTCTAAGGGACCACCCTGTTTTGGAAACTAAGGAAAGTAATTACTGTTATGGTCATGGACAGACCATGCAGGCAGAGAATACACCTGGGACTCTGTGGTTTACTGTAAGGGATGCAGCCAGAGAGGAAGCAGGCCACAGGCTTTAGTGAGTTAAGGGATAACAGATGTGCTGGCTACCTCCTGGGCATGCACAGAGGATAGAAGATTTGAGTGACGTTATACCTATCCCATTATACCTACTCTTACCACACACCTGCAAAGCACTTGGGAAAAAAACATCTTCTGCCCACACTGCAAGGAAAATGCTAAGTTTCCCTGTTCACTTCCTTCTTCCGGCCAGTGTCACTTAAGATTTTCCAAGTGTCATGCAAAGATGTTTGGGGCTGTTTCCAGCAGACTTTCTTTGGCTGAGAGCTTGGGGAGATATGCAAGCTTCCCATGCTCTGCGGCCTCAGTGGCTATTCCCAGTCCTGAGCATTCCTTTCTGCCCACTCCCTTTGCTGTGGCTCAGCCTGGGACACACCAGCAGCCCTGGTGAGCAGCTCCACTCTCCTCCCAGCACTGCTCCCCACTGTCTCTGAACACATGTTTGGCGTGCTGTGAGACTGGGACCAGGTGACTGAACATCAATTACGAGGCGGGTCAATGTCTCGAATGTAAAAATGCCTTTCCTCATCTGTTTGCAGCATGCCTGGGGACTGCTCAGCAGGTCAAGGAGATCCAGCACTGTGCAAAGAGCAAGGCACACATGAGCACAGCTGGGAAAGCCTACTAAGTTTTCCCAGGTTCCTGTCTTCAGGTATTATTTTGCTCCCCATGTTTGCAAGGTGCAGCAAGTGTGGGCAGGACCTGACAATGGACACTCCTGCAGTACAGGCAGTGAACCGCTGATTTGTACAGATGCTTGGTTTTCCTTTTTCTTTTATCACCGATGAGGAACAGGTTTGTTTCCAACCTGGCATTTCCGCAGGATCCCAGGCCATGCAGCAAGGCAGTCAGCTTCCTGTTGAGCCAGGAGCTGTGGCCTCCAAGGGATGAGGACCAAGGACAGGCAGAAGGGCAGCCTAGCTGCTCTGCTGCTGTGTCAGGCACCAACAGCCAGAACACAAATTCCAGGAGCTGTGCTGGATGCAGAAACTCATGAAATCAGAGCTGTGCTTTGGGACAAAGCTTAAACCTAAGGCAATTAGTTGTTTTCTAATAACACACACACAAAAGAATGACACCTCCATTTTCTCCCCCCACTAAAACCCCATTTGCAGAACAGGACAAATGGAAGGGCTTGTGCTGTATCCAAAATATTTCACATTGACCACCATCCCTTTGTAAACAGCCCACTTATATAGTCAGGAGATAATTTTGACCAGCAAAGAACATTTAAAGGCCTGGTGAAATATACAGAACAAGTATAGTTGGAATAAAGAATTTATTAGTTTCACCAGCCAATGGTGAGAGGAGGTGTGGGCATGATCTGCAGCTAAGACCTGCCAAAAATAAGCCAAGCCCTATTTATCTGAATGATCTTGACTTGCTGACTTCAGAAAGCTACTTCAAAATAAAGGTTGAGATCATTTATGAATAAATAGGATGTCTGGAATATCCCAGTAAGCATACATTCTGGATAATCGTTATGATCTAAATGCCCTTCTAATCTTGCATGTCTAAAATAAAAACAGAACTCATTGGTAAATTTAGGTTGAAAATCCATTTTTTTCTCTTGACAGAAAGTTTTGTTTTGACGAACTCTGTCAGCAGAAGAAAAGCCAAGTAATGCCACCCTTTGGATTCACATAGAAGGTTCTGATCAGTTTTGAAACCCTCTTTGGGCCTTCCAGAAACACACTGATCTCCCTATAACTTCCACAGAACTTTCAGCTCACGTCTACTTATCCAGCACTCGCATTTCCTGTCCCAGCCTTTCCCCAGCACCGGACTGCCATCCGCCTCCACCGCTGGCAGTGACTCAGGCCCCGCTCCCCAACCAGCCCCAGGGGAGCCCCGGGGCCAGCCGGCCACCTGGGCGCAGGGCCAGCTCCTGGTGCAGCTGTGCAGCCTCCCCTCACACTGCATGGGGATGTGAAATGAGCTGTGTGGGAAAAAGGCCGTGAGAAGTGGGGCTTCCCTCTTGGCCCACCAGCGGATCACTGAATGCTGGGTCTCGGTGCTGGCATGAACTGTGGTCAGCCATGGGCCACCCCGACCTTGACCTGTGTTGATATCCCAGTGTAACTGCAGCCCATCCCCATCGCCATGGCCCTGCCCTGCTCTCCAGGCCTGTGTCTGACCCTAGTCACCACTCCTGGACCAGGAGGATGAGAGCCCAGCCTCTATCCATGCCTCTTGTCTTCCCTACCCATGTGGGGCAGCAGCCTAAGGCTGGGTAAATAATGACTGCATCACACCTCATTCCTGCGATGTACAAAAGCAAAAGTGAAAGATGGTGCAAAAGCACATGTTCAGAAGATTCTGCAACCTTGTCAAACACTGTCAGAGGGGAAACCACGCTACAAAAATACGATGCAGCTGAAGGATGTACAATTACTCATGCAATGCAAGTTCACTTTTCTGCAAGAGTGTTCTTCCTTGCTACACATTATTTCTAGGGTCTGAAGACAGGTTGCTATGCTTGCAAAGTTGTGATTCACTCCAGCACCTCAGCTTACAAATGGACATAAAAGGGCACATGAAAACCAATCACGTCAGTCCTTAGTCACTCAGAAATACCTGCATCATAAAAATCACATACATTCACTCTGAGCTGAGTCAACTGCTCCTGTCAAGCAGCTGCTGCCATTTTAAAGAAAATAACTGTTGATAAACATCAGGAAATACTGCAAACTTCACTGTGTTTTTCCTCCTTAGAAGCAAATGAGGTACTGCAAATAGTGCAAGGCATTTGTTTCCTAAGGGAGAAGAGGTTAGAGAACACAAGCTGCCTTCTTTGGCAAGCAGAGATATCATAACTGTAAGCTACTAAATTAACTTTGAACTATCCCAGGATCTTGGATCAGTATAAAATACAATATGAAGAATGCTCCACTCCTTGACCAATTTTTGGCTTGGAAAAACAAAAGCAAAGAACAGATGAAGTCAGTCTGGTCTCAAACAAGAAATTCATTACTGCAAAAAGAAATAAAAAAGATCCACTAATACAAGCTGTGCTTTCAACTCTGGAACTAAAATATTTATAACAGGTATGTTTTCTATACTATAACTGAATAAGCCACAGCACAGCTTTACGTCTTGGGAAAGGCAAATCTGTTTGGACTTTTAAGTAATTTTTTTCACAAAATTTGAAAACTACATGCTGTGGCTTAGTACCATAATGCATAAAGGCTTCCTGTGGCACAACTACTACATAGTAAAACCCAGACATACTACTTTAAAAGCTCAAGGAAAAGTGATGCTGAATTTTTGAAACTACTTCAGCTACTTTCAGGTTAACTTTCAGATTAACGTGACAAAAAAAAAGAGATAATTTTGCTACATGATAGCTTATCTTGTCTCTCAGTATCAACATTTTAACCTCTGAAAAATATGGGAAGCTGACAGAACTCTATCTCTTCTCCTACCAAATGCAGCATGACTACATATCATGTAATAACTCTTTAAAATTATTATTGCACTCTGTATACATTATTGTACACATTCATTAAGCATCCTTCTGATCTACTCACAAGAAAGAGTAAAGAATATGAGTGGCTTTGCACTGGGAGATCACCACAGACATGTGCGAGAACCTCCTCCTCACTAACTCCAGGGAGACACAAGGATTTTAGTGTAACCTGACTTTAGCCCTAGAATGAGTAACTTTGATCACTCTTAGGATATAACTGCATAACAGTCTCTCTAATTGAATCCACACAGATATAGCAGAAATGGCTCTTAAAGAAATCTTCCTAGGAAGAATGATTTATTAATAAGAACTTAGGATCAGTATTGGTTTCATAAGCATGGCAACAAAAAAGAACTTCAAGGAAGAATTTGAGGAACAGCAAGGGAAAGAGACATTTAAGGAAATTCTCTTACTGATGAATGGAACAGACAGCATACTAGAAAGAAAGGACCAGAAACAGGATTTTAAAGCTATGGAACATGATGACATTTATATGTATGCAATACTCGCAGTGAGTGTGTTAGTCTGCCTGACATCATATGATGCTGAAACATGAAATCCTGAGTCTGACAAAAAAAAAAAAGTAAAAATTCCATTTTGGCAGCCATTGTGCTGCTCATCTACACCATGATGCACGCTGTGACCCTCAGCATGGAAACACCACTGCCGGATCAAGCAAGGCATGGCTGTTGGTGCCACTGAAAGCGAGGGATTTTGCCTTATATAGCTATCGGGATGCCACCTTCTTCACTCAGCACTTCTTATAGTTCTTTATCAGAGATGCCCCATCTTCACAGCTCCATGACTGAATGTAGAAGGAGTCCTCTCTGAACTACGCAATAATTCTTTCAAGGTTCAAAGAAATACTGAATAAAGTTATCAGATGTGCTGGAGGCTCCCAAAAATGCTGGGTTTGTTGGTTTTGTTTGTTTGGTTTTTTTTTTTTTGCAAGGTATCACTGTTCTGTCTGATTTTCTTACAGAGCACCACTCTTACCCAAAGATGAGCCAAACTGCACACTTACTTAAATAGGCATAAAAAAGTCATGTCTGCCAGTGTGGAAATGCCTCAAATGAAATTGTTCTAAAATAGGATTGTGATGATTCTCTTTATTGGGAACTCTTAGGCAAAAGGCAGAGCTGTTTTTGAAGCAGTGCACAGGTAGGCAGTCTGGTATTTTCAGGAAGAGACAGATTCATTTTCCATGCACTACGAAATGTGGCAGAAGAAATTGATATGTCAGACTGACAACTCAATCCTGGGCTACCTGGGAAGAACATATGCTCTATTATATTCTGCACACTGTGATACATTCACAGTGGACATGTCCAGCAGGATGGGCTGAGTGATTACTCAACCCTGGCTTTTTTCAGCCTGGAAATTCTGGGTTAACGTAAAAAGTGCTCCCCTTTCAGTGAGAGGGGTTTCCAGACAGAATGAAACAGGACACATCTGGGAAAACCTGGATGCAGGACAGCCACAGAACATTGACACATTTTAACTCAGAGCAATAATTTAGACACCCATGTCAGCAACTTAATTTTACTATGAAGTTGATAGAAAGAAGTACATAGTACTTTTGGTTTTGACTTATCTTTTTAAGGACTGCTGCTTCTCCCATTTTTATGCCATAATGCTACTAGTACATCCCCTCACAATGTCACAGAACACAAGGGAATTATAACCTGTAAACTACTTCAACTGTATTTTTATTTCTATATAAATCTCTGTATATATGTTCTCCCTTAAAAATGTCAGTTGTGATCTGTTGTCATTATTTTTGCAAAAATGTTAGTCTAACTTATTCTCTCTCAGATTTTTTTTATTTATCTGACAGTCATTCCCTTCTTTTCTGGGATTCCATTGCTCCCAATGGATTACAGCTTGGGGAAACAAACAAACAAACAAACAAACAAACAAAAAACCACCCTCCCCCCAAAAAGAAACCAAACCCAAACAATCCCCCCTCCGCAAAAAAAAACCCCAACAAACAACAAAACAACAAACCCACAAAACAACACAAAACCAAACCTATTTTCATTAGGGGGATTTTAAAAATATATACTAAGGGGGTACCAATAAAGTAACCATGTGTCACAAAACTACTTATGAAGAAGCGTGCTTTGGAAAAGACAAATAAAAAACAAATCACCATTAGCAGAAGATACATTCTATCTGAAAAGAAAATCAATAAATAATCAAAGAATTATATTTTGGATGCAATATATTTGCAGGGATAGAAAGAGGGAGAAGAAATCTGCAAACTTGGCTGATCTTTGGGAAGTTAATACAACTTAATTTTATCTAATCCATATTAATTCTTAAATCTACAATTTAGACTAGTTCCAAAGTTATTTAAGGCCTTTAACATCACCAGCCAGTGTATGCCAAAGAGTGCTAAAGATAACTGGGGCCTGATCCTGTGTCTTCTACTATTTCCATTCAGGGACTCCTCTTCCTTAATTTTCTTTAAGCCTGCAACTGGCAGCATCTCCTCTTGCCTGAGACACCATTTCTTCTTCCCCAGTCCTCAGATATACTAAACATTGTGCGTTATCTTCCTCTCATTTCTTTCTCTGCTGAGAAACATCCATCTCCCTAACAGCTAACAGCAGCCTCCAGTCAAATGCTCTGAGTTCCGCTCTCTTTCCCTCCATCCTGGCTTTCTCCTTAATCTCATTCCAGTTTCTTCCTATGTGCAGTTTCATTCAACAACACTTATCTCCAGCAGCTGTAACTCATTCTCACATATACGGCTGTCAAACCCAGGAGCCCTGCTTGTCTCATTACATGCAGAACCATGTCTTTTAAGATCTGGTCCCACAGACTTTGGTAATTCATAGCAGTTCTTTTTTAATATAAGCTAATAAAACACTTTATAACTTCATCAGCACATCAATCTGTGTAACAAACAGTAGAAGATTCAATGTGACAAACAGGATTACAGTGCAAAGAATGCGACTGCCAGCAACCCACCCGCAATCAGGTGGTGGTGCTCCTTCCCACACACACGCTCTGTGCAAACACACTTGCCCAGAGCTGCTGTCACTGCAAGGAGCAAGCCCACTCTCAGCTGCCTGTGCCAACCCAAGTTTCTATGAATACAAGTGGTGACTTGATCCAGGATAGAGTTAGCTTTTCACCCTTCTTCTCTTTTGGGGTACTGATTAGTTTAAACGAGTAACTTTCCAATGCAGCTCACCACACAACTATAGAAAGACTTGTGCTGGCCATGGGAAGGGAGTGGCATACGGATGGAAAATTGGATAAATATTTTGGTGGCAATGCTGTTCTAATTTTTTTCATGGAAACATGACCAAACTTCCTCACTCACATTCACTGTGTCTTTTCATCTCCTACACAGCAACCACCTTAGGAGCTGTTAAATCATGGAATTAAGACCTTCAAGCAGGCAAATTTGCTCTTCAAGAGACCTGGGGGAAAAACAGCATGTCGACATTCAAGCAGCCATGATTAGACCACATCTATTAAACGAGGTAGCTCAAACACCTCTTCAGTATGCTCCTAATATTAATGCCTCAGACTTCAGTCTACAAACAAGAACATGAAGGAGAATGAATTAACCTATGCTACAGCTAAGGCTCAGGTATTACGCTATACATGTTACAGCACTTTATAAAAATAGGAGTCATACCACAAATGCTGCTTTTTTATGTCAGCTTATCCCAGTGATTTCATTACCAGGCCTAAACCACTTGCATTATCATCAGCCTGCTCTGCTTTCAGCTGCACATGGTAGTATTATCACCCATTTAGTGCTACTCAGCAGAATGATGTTTCTATCAAAACATGGCAAAGAAGAGTAGCATGTGACACTGGAGGTCCCCACTGGTGTCCCTTCCCATGGGTCTGCAGGTCCCCAGTCTGCCTGCACTTGCTCAGCCATGACGTAATGGCATCAAGCAGCCACGCAGACCAATGGGCAAGCTCTGCACGCCAACTGCACATGTGGCACAACCCCTGCTGCAGAAGCCCTAACATTTCCCATTCCTTAATTATATCATCTCACCATGAAGGTGTAACCACATCACATATCTAGAAGCAGCGCAGTCATAAAAAGGGGATGAAAGTTGCAGACAGTAGGATTGAAATCTAAGTAAGACAGCTTAAGAAAAAATGTAATCAAGGTCCCACTTGCCCATGACCACGAAGCTTTACCCATAAGTGGTGGCTGACAGATGCAGCCACAAGGCCTGATCCAAAGCATACTGGCATTAATGACAATCTTTCCATTAAAATACAGTTAAGCTTTGTAACAGGCAAATGTTGCACTCCCATACACGTTATCTCTCACTTCTTTCACATCCCTGCGATGATGACCCAAGCCACCTTGACAGCACCTGACCTACCTATTTTGGATTTAACAACTTAAACAATTTATTTATAAACATGCTTCTATTTGTGTGAGTAATAGCCATAATATCAGCTTCTCAGTCCTCAGACAAGATCTGTACTTCACTGAAGATACTTAATTTGCAGGTTTACTTCTCCTAAGTTCTCTGTTATCTAAAGCACTGCATTTGCTTTTCTGACAAAAATGAAGCAGCTGTGGGGCTTGCTTCACTATTGCTTTAACAAATTACCCAATCTGAGCAAAAGTAGTAGTGGAATACTTCAAACAACTTGTCACTGGAGCCTTACACTTCTCTGCTAAACATCATGTTGTTGAAGTCAGTTATCTGTAAGGCTCCCAAAGATGATTTGTTGGTTGTTTCTTTTAATGGCATGATAGATAAGCCATCTGGCAAAGTTCCTCACTTTCTGGTACCCAGGAAACTGCTTTTCCCTCCTCTCTCCTCAGTAAAACTCGTAAGGCATTTTACTTACGGCATCCACTCGGACAGCTGACAGCACGACTTCCATCAGGATCAGCAGAAGCCCCAGATCCCTGCAGGGAAAGGTGAATAAGCATAATATTATTGTTTTAAACCGGCCCAAAACAAGCACGTGACAAAACTCTGCCCCTGAAAGTGACAATACGACTTTTAAATAGTTATTTTCACAAGCCTACCGAGCAGAATTACTTACTGACAAACAAAAATACGTGCGCAGGGAAGCTGCGAGATATCCATTTTCGCTCCTTCTCTGCCCGGGGGCTCGTCTCAGGGCTTCCTCCCGCCGGACGGCCGCTCCTGCAAGGCAAAGAAGAGCCCGCACATAACGCAGGTCCCCCCGCAGGAGAGCTCCGCGCTCGGCGACGCCGCTGCCGGGGTAAGGAGCGGCCCAGCCGGTCTTGGGGGGAAAGGGGAAGGAGAAGGAGGGGTGTCGCGCCGCAGCCACCCGCGGGAGCCTGGACACAGACGAGAGAGCAGCGCCCGCTCCCCAGCTCCTTCCCAGCCCCTTCCGCCGCCCGACCCCGCGCCCGTTCCTCACCGTTGCGCGCCGCGCCGCCGTGCCCTCTCGGGCGGCAGCGGCGGTGTGGGGCGAAGCAGAGGCGCGCCTCCCCCCTCCGCCCGCCCCCTCCCACCACCCACCCGCGGCAGGAGCAGGAGGAGCAGGAGGAACTGCGGCCAGTGGGGAGCGGAGCGGGAGAGGTTGCGCCCTCCCAGGCAGGGTCCCCGCCCGGGGGAGGAGAGGGGGCTGCCACCGCCCATCGGCTACGGCGCGGCGAGTCCCTCGCCCCCGAGGCATTACAGGCGCCGAGGCCGGCACGGAGGGGAGAGGAGCGCATGTGGGGCCGGCCCAGCGGAGCCCCACACTGAGCCGGCGGCGCAACGCCGCTCCAGGGACATACGGCGCGGTGCGGTGCGCGGCAGCATGCGGCTCTGGCTTGGCTTCGGGCTGCTGCTGAGCGCAGAGCTCAGCGCCGTGTCTGCCGCGGTGAGTACGCGGACGAGAGATCTTCTCACGGGGCAGCGCGGGGACGGGATGGGGTCTGCCTAACGTCTGCCCCCCGCCTGCACTGTGCGGGGCCGCGGCTCTCGGGAAGGCGGAGCAGCCAGGTGGGCTTGGCGGGGATACCCGGTTGACCCGCGGAGCTGCGCCCTCTGGCTGGCCCTCCGCGGGCGCGGACAGCGGCGGCCTCCTCTCGGACTGCCGGCGGGGTCCCGGCTGCAGCCGCGGGACGGGCCCCTCCGGCCGGTAGCTCTCCCACGGCTCTGCTCGGAGCGCCGCTGGCTGGGGAGTATAAATCGCTCACCCACCCGCGGCTTAAGAGTACCGAGTTGTGTGTGTCCGCGGTTAGAAAGAAAAATAAGAGTTTTCGTACGGGGAAAA
Source organism: Melopsittacus undulatus (assembly GCF_012275295.1). Lineage (NCBI taxonomy): Eukaryota > Metazoa > Chordata > Aves > Psittaciformes > Psittaculidae > Melopsittacus > Melopsittacus undulatus. Next base: position 58,655,104 of record NC_047528.1, on the reverse strand, counting down.
AAAAAAGAAAAGGGACAGGTAATAAATAAATAAATAAGCAAGTACTTGGTTGCTTGGATCCCTGTTGCCGTGCTCGCTGCCTTTGACCCCCGCGATGGCAGTAGTCCGGAGACCAGGAAGGATCCTGATGTTGTTAATGGTTAAAGTTGAGTTTTGGCACTTCTCCCGATGGAGCAGATTAAGCTACAGTTTAAAATCGAAAGCATGCAAGTAGTCTGCAAGTTTTGCTAAGGGAGCTAATTTTATCACTGAGATAATAGCTATCCGCTGTCCTTAAGTTAAAGGACTCTCCTGGCTCTCCTGGAGTGTTTGTGCTGTTCCTTCTGTACCCCTGAGTAAAGGGCAGTGACATAATAATTTGAAATGGCTCATCTTTTTGTGTCTCCTTGCTTTCTTGCATTTGCTTAGGTTGATCCTGTCCTGGTGAAGTTTGTGAGTACAAGAAGCTCATCAGTAGGCATGGGCAGATGGATTTTTGTTGTGCTTCCTGCTTATAGATGTAGGATCTTGTACTAGCATTTTAATCAGTAGAGAAAGTATGGGAAAGGTTCATATTAAAATTTTTCTGCCATTTCAGATGAGACTAATTTCTATAATGAATTATAATATCTCTGTGTGACCATGGGGATGGTATGTATGCCTTGAATCAGCTGAAGTAAGAAATGCACTGAACTTGTGATGCCTTATCTGTTGCTCCTAGGCTGATAGTATCAGACTTACTGTGGTTGCAGTAAATCACTTGGTGATGCACCTCTGACATGATTCACCCATCACTTGGCATTAAGCTGATTAAGCTGTATTCCTTTCAGGATATAATTAATTTTCATTAATTAAAGTCTTTTGAAGTAAATGATTCACATTTGCACTTTGAATTTGGTATTCCTGGAGGTATAAATACCTGTTTGTGAGATCTATTCCTCTCTTGAGCTGTGAAGTCAATGGGTAAACCATGACTCTCAGTCAAAGAAAGAAAACTATGTAGGGAAGCAGTGCTTATTAGAAGACAGTATGAACTTTAGAATTAGTTGTAAAATTTCAGGTCTTCTGTAGTAACTCTGAAGAGGCTCTGTTTTAGAATTGTCCTGTATGTGTGGGACAGGTTGTTTTATTAATGCCCCTCCCCTGGCAGCAGTCAAGGCCAGGCTGGACAGGGCTTTGAGCAGCCTGGTCTAGTGGAATGTGTCCCTGCCCATGGCAGGAAGGTTGGAACTAGATGATATTTAAGGTCCCCCCAAAACTAAACCATTCTATGATCCTGTGGTTAAAGATTCCTTAAAATATAGTCTGCTGCTATTAATTACATTATGAAGTTATCATCATAATTAATTATTCTTTCTGTGCTGTGCTGACTGCAGATTTACAGTTCCTATTCAGCACCACTGGGAAACACAAGTACACTGTGGAAGCTGAGCTCCTTGAAGTTTTGTTGCATTAGATAAACTTTCAGCTGAACATGGGTGGCCTTTCAATTAATGCAATTCTGTTAGTGTTGTCCCCAGCTCCATACTATTGCCCATCATTAGCAAATGCCCTCAAGGTGAAGGCAACTGCTGTTGGCCTGCATCATACCGGGCATGGGTGGTAGTTGTGGGGTTTCTTTTGGAAGGTCCTTAAGCTAGGCTGATGCCTCTGAGTAATTGTGGCAGGATGGTCTGATTGACTGTACACCTGGGCAGGACTTCTCGCTTCTGCTTTTTGCAGAGCTGGCCCAGTGCTCACATTGTACTCAAAAAATGTGTTCCCACTGTTTGCATTTGAAGAGTAGTTGTGTTAGCAGAGGACTCCATGGTAGGCAAGGTTGAATGGAGGGAATATTGCTTGAGATAGTCTAAATGGAGTGACCACTTTTCTTCTGTATGAAGTGATGCTGGTTCCCTAAACAGCTTATGATAGCCAGATTTTTTTAAAAAACTTGTATTTGTGAAGCCACAGTCTTGTCATGCCTTAATTCTTCTGTGGCCTTTGTCACAGAATCTGTGAGGCTGGAGGACGTCTTGGAGGTCATCTAGTCCAATGCCCTGCTTAGAGCACGGCCAGCTACAGCAAGCTGCTCGAGGCATATCCAGCTGGGTTTTGGGTATCTCCCAAGGATGGAGAATCCTCACCCTCTGTGGGCAACCTAGTTGGTAGTGCTCCATCCTGTCACAATAAAAAATGCTTCTTCATGTGCGCATCATGTTGTGCAGGGGTGACTAACTGGGACTTGAGACCATGTCCATGATTGCAAATGTAGCAGAAGCAGCTCATGCTTGTGTTGTTGGTGGTGATTCTGCAGTGTAACAGAATCGCCAGGCTGGCAGAGTGAAAAATTGGTTTTATCGCTGACATATCTGTGATTAAATACATACAAGGAGATTTGGAAGGACTGCTCTCTCAGAGGCTTTGACGTAGCAGAGCCAGCCTTGAGCCAGCTACTGTCAGGATCACGTGCCTCAGTACAGAAAAGGGAGCTGCTCCCTTGCAGCTCCCACCGGTTGTAATCTGGCACGGTAAAACGTATCCAGATGTGTCACTCGAATCTCTTTTTTTTTTTACGTTGACCAATTATAATTAAGATATTAATTATAGCCTACTGGGCTTTTGTACTGTTCTGTGTTCTTTTTAGGAGGTTAACTTTCAAATTGTAAGGAGAGTAGAGTGAAAGAAAGGGCAGTGGATTTAGATGTTTCCAGATTAGGCTGAGAGGCTGCTCCCATGAGATGGCTACAGGAGAGGCTTGTTTTGATGGATCTCTGCAGGGGCTCTCATTTCTGACACTCTTCAGGCTGCCATTTCCTTTGAAGAAAGTGCATTTCCTAACATTAGTACTGCTTGGTTGAGAGATGACAATGCCCTGGAAATCCCGGTTTCATGTTTCTGTACCTTGTCAATGCTGCTGCATCTCTAGCCCCTGTGCTTCTTGCAACAGAGCAAGATCCTTCAGCTGTGCTTGAGCCCTGGAGCGAGTCATCTTCCACATAGGTGGGCTGGCTGCCATGTACCCCTGGGGGAATAATGCAGGTGCCCTACCTGGGCTTTGCAGTCTCTCCATGTTTCCCAACCATATCCTTTTCCACTTTTTAGTGTTGGCAAAACAGGAGCTGGGCCAGATCTGAGAACAAGCTCTGTCCAGCAACTAGGGGAAGGCAGGCCAAAACACTGATAGAAGTATGCATAATTTTTTCCACAAAGGCAGTGCTGATTCCAGTAGTGTTATTTATGCCGAGCCTGTGGTGGCAGCTGGGGATGCACTGGTGGGACGCCAGGAGGTTCCTGTCCCCGGACAAGCCCTGTCTGGGGAGTGGTGCCCTGTCCATAGCCAGGCAGAGGCAGCTCTGCTGTATCGCTCTCACGCCTTCCTTGTGTCAGCCCTCCTATTTTTAAATTGTATTTGGGACTGCAGTCTGACACCCATAATTCTAGGCCTAAGCAAAAAGAATAAAGTGCTTTCAACTAATCTGAATAACTTTTTGGTTCCTTTTTCATTAAAAAACGTGGTTTATTGAGATGTACAATACACATAAATGTACACATAGATGTACAGAACACATAAATCAAGAGCAGACAAAAAAACCCCACCAAAAACCACTGGGGCTTTTGGCATGTGGCTGAAGAGAAGTCATATGACCGAGCCTGAATAACTGGCAGTGTTCACTTAAGTATGCTTTTACTAATGAAATAAGACTGCGTTGGGCACCTGCCTTCTGCAGCTATTGTGTCTAGGGCTGACAGCTGTCTTTGATGCTGAAAGACCTATCACCTGAGGCCATTTGGCATCTTTGTCCCTGAATGTCCTCAAGGACTTGTCAATACTGAGAAGATGTCCAAAAAGCCTGGAGAGCTTTCAATTCAGGATGGAGATGAAGTCACTGAAATTCAGAAAATGTGGCCAGGAGAGACCCAAATGACTTCCTGTAAGTTAAGCACCTGTCAATCTTGAAGGTCTCAGAGGGGAATGGCAAATGCATTTGGTTTTGCCTACCTGATGATGGCAGGATGCAGGAGGGTCTGGAGAAGTACAGCACTTCCCTTTCTTCCTGTTGGAGCAAGGTGGCTTGGCAGGAAGAGGTATGAGACCTGGGGTATCCAAGAGTGTACCCCAGAGGGCTATGAGATCTTGGGCAGGCAGGTGGCCTTCCAGCCCACTGGAAGGAGCACTTGCTGGGGGAGCAGTTATTGTGGGTTTGTTTCTCCAGTCCCAGCACCTCCCTGCAGGGGAGTCATTTGATCAATATATACCTAGAGCAAGTTTTATAGGCTCATCTGGGGATGAAGAGGCAGGCTGGGTGACTCTGGGGAATGTCCTTGTCCTTGCTGTTCTTCCTGTCCACTTCCCCACTCCTTCTGGCCACCTTTTGTACAGCATCATGCACAGGATACTGCGAGAAAAGTTAGGCTGCTTTGGAAGCACATACCTGTTTGCCACTGACTGTTGGAGAATGCAGTCCCTGGGCCGCCCTGAGCAGTAAGTCCTGACTCATCTCTGTGAACTTTATTCCTGGAGCCAGCTGATGAATGTAAGCACACGCAAGTGCATTCCTGGACTGTTATCCCAAGTAGCACAGTTTTCATTTCTGAGCATTTGTGTGTATCAGATGCCTGTAGGACTACTGCAGTGTTTCGTTGCAGCTCATCCGCTTGGCATATATAATCCTGGGGTACAATTAGGCTATGTAATGCCTGAGGTTATGCTGGATGTATATACTGTCAGCTGCCTTGGTCAGGTAGAGAAATGTATTATAGCTGCTGCAGGCAGCTAAGACAATTGTTTAAAATGTCAGAAACCATCTCTAGGAATAGGCTTATGAATATTGTTCTTTTTATAGAACTAGACTAAACAAAGGAAGATTCAACAACCTCAACATGAGAATAAATTGACTTACTTCATCGGTGTTTAAAGGTTGCATAGTGCTCCCTTCCCAGAATTTCCGTTTACTTTCCCATCACAAAGGTCCTTAACACCTTGCAACATTTGGTCAAAGGGAAGAATATGGGCATGGACTACGACCTGATTTGAAGAGCAACCTGTGCCTTTAGCGAGTAGTTGAGGGTGTGAAGTACTGCAGCAATTTAATGATGTCTGTGGAAAGATAAATTTTTGATTTCTCTGGATTGTGGCTGGCTAGAATTATTCTTGGTGATTTAATACATCAGAAAAGTAAATGGCATTAGCCCTCCCAGGAGGTTTTATATGGTAGTATCTTGGACAATGTGGAAGTAAAATACAGAAAAAGTTAAAACATTGTCAATATGTCAGTTACTACCATTATACCATTCTAATATGAAGTGACTTGCATTAAAGGAAAAGGCAAATGTTCTTTATGAAGAGTATAATTAGATAGTGCAAAAACACATGGTCTGATGTTACTCTGGCATGTATAAATGGATAAAGGATGATTAAAGATTTCATCAGAGAAAACTTGTGCCCATTATAGCTTACAGTTTTTATTTAGTATTGGGAAAAACATACATATATAAGTAAGCAGGTTTGAGTAAATGTTTCAAAGACCAAAAACTAGACTGTTTAATCTTCCTTTATCTCTGACATATTCTCTCACAGGAGGAGGAAATTGTGTGAACTTTCTAAATAGAAAAAAAGAAAAAGTACAGTATTATATATTTGAAAGCACTTTAGCTTTCAGTCACTTGTACTTCTGCTATGCTCTTTTTAGATCTGGATTTACTTATTATCACTGATCCAGTGTCTCAAATACGATTTTTTTAGGAAACTTCTTACTTTGTGCCTGCTTCTGTTGCATTTCCAACATGGGCAAAAAGCATTGTAAGCTTTAAAGCTGTATTAGCTCTCCCTAGGGGTAGGAACCTCAGATTTGCCAAGTCATCAAGTGTCTGAAAGCTTGTACTTCTGGGTTCCAGTGAGAATTGCTTTTATACTATGATTCTATGATGCTATGCCTGTGCTGGGGTGTTCCAGTGGCATCGGTGCAGTTGTGGTACAAGGTGCTGAGGCATGGGAGCAGGTGGCAGGTGCCGTGGGAGCCAGTAGCCTGGGAATCTGCTTGAGTGCAGATGAGTCAGCCTTGCTTCACAGCCCACATATAAAACTCCTTTTTTTATTTTTAGGTTTTATTTGGCCTGGATTGCCTTAGAGTAACATAATAAGAAAGCCATGACCAAAGATGAAATAAGGGAAGACAGAGAAGAGCTGGAAAAGGATAGGGGTTGGGTTTTTTTTTTTTCATTTTTTCCTTATGTTGCCTTTGTGTCAAATGGATGCTGCCCTCACACGTGTTCTAAAATAAATGGTATAAGATTTTCCAACAGCACGCCAACTTAATTCACAGAAGTATAACTGTATTTCTAGCAAAATTACTCACTGATTTTCATGGAATTTTATGTAGACTGCAGGGTTTCTTTGGGTGGGTCCAAGAGAAGAACTGCTAAACATCCTCTGTTCCCCTCCTTTCCTCTGCCTCTTCTCTCTACGTGTGCTCCTGCTGCCTTCACCTTTACTGCTGCTGGCAGACAGCCTTTTGCATGGTCTGAGGAAGGGTGTGCATCTTCAACAGAACAATGTAAAGGACAAAACACAAAGTGCTGTCAAGTGTGTGGAGTAAACAAATTGCAAAGCAATAATTAATTTTCTTTCATCTTTTCGTGGCTTTCATCTGCTAGTAGTGATGACAAAGATGGCATTTTGAGATGAAGGTTTTCAAGATGGCTCAGAGGGAACTGGAGGAAGAAATTATCACAGTTAGAAAATAAATACAAAAAAATGGTTTAATACACAGGGATTAGCAGGAAGAATTAGAATGTTTTCATTAAAACCTAGTGAGTTAGATCTTTCATATTCAGAAGGGATACAATTTTTACAGATAAAGCATGGGACAAACTGTGCATTATTCTGGCTGTATGTGACAATGTATACCTTAGAGAACATTTCAAATGCTACAACCGGGAAGCAGAAATAAGGTCTTGGGTAAAGTTTGTCACCTCAGTGAAGAACCCTGTCCAGCTGTTAAAGTGGGAGCAAAAAAGATGCTCTGAAGAGCTCAATTTTGCAGACTCCACACTTCATCTCTGAATTGAGATGAGATAAAAGCCCCAAGTCAGTTCTAGATGTTGAACTTCTTTAAAAGGTATCAGAGGCCTGGTGGTGTTCCCTAGCATTTGCTGCAAGAAAATGGCTTGAGGCAATTAACATTTCTTCAACATTTTTTTGACATTCTTGAGGCAATTTACATTTTCTCTACCACCTTTAAAAAACAATGTCCAGCTTTTCTTTCTGCCCATGTTTGTTTCTGCTGCTCTGGGATTTATAATTTCTGGCTACAGGGGAGGTCTGTGATTTCACCAGGGTGCGCAACCTTCCTTCTAGCCAAGGTGTCCTCTCTCACATATGTCTTCTATGCCTGAGGATGTTGTCTTAACACTGGGCATGAACCTGGTAGAGCATTTCTAAATGGTTTAGTGGGTGAAAGTGTTGTAACTCATCAGTATAGTTGCTGCCATTCTTATGTGATGATTATTTCTATAGATACTCATGTTAGAAATTCACAGTGAAGTATGTTATCGTTCATGCAAATAATCACTAAGGGGAAAATGTTTTATTAGCTGTTTCTATTTTAATAGATAATTTATGAGGTCCTTAATTTAGTATATGGATAGCAGAATGAGGCAGGTTTTTTTTTTTTTACTTCAGGGTTTTTTTGTCTTTCTTTCCCCCTCCCCAACCCCCTTCTTTTTTCTTCTTTTGTCATGACAAATGTTTCAGTTGTAGCTAAAGGGTAAAACAAATTAGCCCATTTTCACTGGATAGCTATGTGCTGACTGGATATTTTAAGTCTTTTGGTTTTATTAGTCCAGTTATTTATCTAGTGGAAGAAAACTTGTTTTCTAGTCTACTGAAGACTTCTGTTTGAATATTTGATAATCTAAAAGCATTGAAACAAATCCTAAGATTGTAATGAAACCCAAATAAGGCTGAAAAATTACACTGGTATGGACTTATGGAGCTGTAAAGAATTAGAACAAAAGTTTGAGGAAAAATTAGTACATTAATGGTTTGTATTCATAGTGCACATATTAAGGGAAAAATCAGCTAAGTGAGGATGAGGGTAGACTCCAGCATTCCAGGAATTTTCAGATTGTGCTTGAAGCTCTGTCCCTTTTATGGCAATGGAAGTCAGTTATCTGCTAGCAGAATAAAAAAGGATAAATATTGGCTGCCATAAAGCCAAGAGGCATGTGCAAGCAGTATTCAGGGCCAAAACTCATAAGACTTTAGCTGTAAATACACGTGTAGCTTTAACAGTTTGTAAGAACAGGAAAGACAGACTAAAACTACTTAAATGCTTGTAATATTGCAGCTTTGTTTGGGGAAATTATGAATTTTTTTTTCACTGAATCTATCAGAATATTTTTCTTTAGCTGAATTCTATTGACTGGGGCTGTATCTTTGTTAAGAAGAGTTCAGTGTTTGGAATCAGTGTGGAAATATTTAGAGAAAAACAAGAAATAGCAACAGGTATGAATGTGAGAAGAAAGTAAAAAGGTTAAAACCATCCTAGGAAGTCTGTTGGTTTTATCCTTTTTTTTTTATTTTTTTGTAAATGGTACAGTGATTCTGAGGAGTTAAGGCTGCGTGACTTATCCCAAGCGGCTGGAGCAGAAACCAAGGTAGGAAACATCCTGGAAACTAGGGATTAGAAGAAATTGTCAAAAACCTGGTATTACAAAAAGAAGTCATGAGAGAGGGAAAGAGCCAAATGCTAGAGCCCTGCACTTAGTTTTGCTTAGCTGGAGCACAACTGTGGGAGCTGACTGGCTCCTGGCCCCTGTCACTGTTTGTGAGGACCCCCGTCTGGCAGTCTCAATCTGGAAGGTGTTGTTCTCTGATCATTACTAGTAAATCCCAGCTGGGGGAGAACTCAGACATGAGTTCTGGAGCTGTTAATTCTTATGCAGTGTAATCCTACTGTCTGTGACTTTCTAGTGCTATTTTAAAACTTGCTTCCCATTATGGACCTCGATGATTCAGCAAATGTTGTACCATTTGGGTTAAATAATGTCTCGGCTCATGCCCTTGAGAATGCCAAAATAGCAGTCCAAATCATGCAGAAAAACAAATCCATCTTGCTGGGGACATGCATTTGAACATGTGCTTTGATTCACACTGGTCAGACAAACAGTAGATGCTGAGTTTTGATGCATTTTCCAGGAATGGTGTGCTTGGTTGGGAGGGAGCTTGTGATCCTGAACGAACTGGATGCGTCATGAGCATAGAAAAGCTTTGGATCTTAGCCCTTGGGACCTACAGGCAGGCCACTACCAATCTCAGAGTGATTCTAGCTCAGTGCCCTCTGTCCTGTCAGGTGCAAAGTCATTTCCTCAAAGTTGCTAATGATTTGAGCTTCCATTTAATTCTTCTCTAGAGCAGTTAAAGGGGCCAAGGATGTAGAAGGATTTTTCTTAGATCAGCAAGCAGACCAAAGAAGATGATGGTGACAGGGCAAAGCCAGGAAGAAAACTGCTTAGGTCAGATATGAGAAAGGTTATTTTGTGAAGATGCTTCTGTGTGCCATGATTATAAGGCTCATGTTTTCTTCTTCATGTCTTCAAATAAAATCCTCAAAGGATCAAGCTTAGCAAGTGATTGCCTCATACCCACTTGTGTCATCGGAGTCTTTGCAAAGGTAACATACACACCTACTAAAAGATGTCTGTTCTGAACACCTTCTGTACATTTAGAGGCACTTTCTCATGGGAGCTGTTGGTAGTGGAATGGACTTGGCAATGTGAGAGCAAGAGGGCAAGATCTTTGCAATCCTGTAGGTAGGCTATTCCTGGATGTTTCCAGGCTCTCAGAAACTACAACTGAACAAAATACATGTAGGATATTATCAAGCCTGACTAAACCTCTGTTATGGTCTGAGCTGACACTTGCATGGTTCCTTGTGCAGCTTGAAATGAAAGCCAGCACATTATGATTTTGGTCCAGAGTTTGCAAATTACCAGTTCTATGCACAATTTTAGTCATTTATATGATATGAGACACATCTGTGTCTTGACAGACATGTAAGTCTGGACTCCATTTCGGCAGAAAGTGTTTTATATATGTTTAATGTAGATATATCAAGACCATTTATTTTATTAAATAGTCTCCTGATTGTTAAATAGAATTAGCTTATAAAAGAGAAGAGCATGTGTAACTTACTGCAATGCCAAAACAGCCCATGTACTTCCTGAGTGTCTATCTTCTGTTCAGCTCAGGTTTATTTTTGCTGGACTGTTACCCAGTACCATAAGGCCCATAAGCAGTTCTTTGTTTTTGTAAATCCCCATTTATTATCACAGATTAAAGTCTGAACATTTAATGAACAGAACGTGGAAAGTTCTGCATTTCCGTCCGTGTGCTTGCTCAGATGCATGCCATGATTGCAACAGTAATGGGCAATTACATGGGATGGGTTTGCAAATGGCACACTGTGTATCTATACTGTCCATGAGGAATGTGTGAAATTTATTGGTATGGGAAGATGCATATGTGGTTATGTCATGTCTTGTGTTGTTTCTGATAACACCCCTAGATTTCTAATAAATGCTGTTCAGCTGCCTAGACAATTCACAGTTCTAAATCCAAAGATACATAAATCATATAAAATCACTCACGAAGATGGAAGACCGACTTCTCTCTGAAGTTGCACATATTATTGGATAAAGTATTGCTGAAAAGAATTAAATGTGATGTACTTAGAACATGAGCCTCTTATATGAGTTTCTGTACCTGAAGACAACTAATGAATTTCTGGAATGTTAGGTTAAATGTAAAGTTTGGGTACAACTCTAGTTAACACAGAATTTATAATATTGTATGTGAAGTGATCTGTTTCTTGTAGCTGTTTGCTATGTTAGAGAATGTAAAGTGCAGAATTCTTGTCCTTAGATTTATAGTATTAGATGGAAGCTGCCAAGAAAGCATTTTTAAAATCTGAATCACACCATGCTAAAGGCAGAATTATGATGTACCTTCATGATTAACCAATCTCATAGTTGTTGCTATGTATTTCCCTTGGTACCAATTATTAATCCTAATACCACTTATTAATAGCTCAGTATCAAGTGAGGTAGTTCATAGGAGTTATTTGACTGAATTTTGGTGCTGATGCTTCAGTATCTGACTGGCTGCAGGAATTATCCAGTGACTCATTAAGTGTAAAACAGGGTCTATCATTAAGAGGCCTGATTTTAGGCAGGTGTCTGCTTCTTCAGATTGATTATTTGCCTGCCTGTGTTTGTAGGGGCAGAAAAGGGATGGAGCTCTAGAAGAGTCAAGGCACTTTGCACATTGTGGTGAAATAATGAGGTATGAGCTGGGTAGAGAAATTACTTCTAGGTATGTTGTCTGGGCAGGACCAATGGCCGCACTTAGTTGTCCCCCCATGCTTTCCCATGTGTGCTGAGTTCCCTGTGGGATAGGTGGCTTCCAGCCTTCTCCTTACACCTGCTTTACTGTGGTGTGTAAAAAAGTCATATGGGTTTTTTCTTCCCTGGCTGTTGCCTCCTGCATTTGAAGCAGGAGCATGGCTGAGGCTTGGGCTTGCCAGTAGCAGGGATGTGCTCCTGCAGGACTAGCAGCAGTACCTGCTGCTACCCTTCATCCCACAGGAGAGTCAGAGGAGTGTGCATCAGCTGGTGGGCTGTGCATCCCAAGTCAGATGCTTAGCACCCATACCTACTTCCTATGAGCCTGAGTATGACCAACAGGGATCCCATATTCTTGGGCTATCCTGCTGGGGTGACAAAGGTTTGACCTCCAGAGGAGCCTGAAGTGGTAATGCTGCCCTGTCCCTGCCTGGTGTCCCCTTTGAAGCTGAATTCTCTGTCTGACTGTAGTAGGCAGCAGTAGCAACTCCTGTTGCATCCCCTTCAAAACCTACAGGTGATGAGAAAGGGGAGGGAACAAGCTACAAACAGGCGAGAAAATGTCAGTAAGATCTATGAGTCTTTTCTTATTTTTAGGGTGTTTCAGTGTTTTGTTTATGGCATGAGAAATTACTTCTGTTGCTGAAGAATTATTATGTGCAGAGAATTAGGCTAGCGGTTTCAGTCAGCAGAGAAAAAATCAGTTCTGTCAGCTTGGTTGCCTGAGGGTTATTTGAAATTAACAGATACAGAGCGGGGGGGGGGGGGGGGGAAAGAGGCTGGTTAGAAAAAGAGAAAGCAGGTCCTGTGACTGTTTTCCTCCATTTCAACCAGTGTTACTCAGTTCTCTAGACTGCAAGTCCAATGTCATGTCTAACCACTTCATTTATTTCATATGTTTGTTTTGATGTTGGGACTTAGTGATGATGGGCTGATATTTAAACTTAACTTAAATGAAACATCTGAAAATATATGCTATTGTCCAATGTCAGGAACCTATTAAAAGCTTCTGGATGTGTTGACAGTGAGAAACTACCTGGGTGTAGTGATCAAGGAAAATTAAAAAGAGAAAAATATCTCCTGAGGCTCTAGGCTGAGTCATCAAAGAGAGGTTTTTTTGAATAATGAAGACATTAACGAAGAGACATCTTCTCAAATGTTGTCAGTAGAATACAAGGCAACTTTTTCTGTAGAGTCTGGTTTAGTATTTCTCACTGTTAAGTGAACACTTCAGACTAGCTTCAAAGACTCTGGGTGTATTTCTTTGTACCTCATTGTAACTCCTAACAGTGCAAAAGAGGCAGTCTGGTAGTCTTTTAGGCCAGATGTGTTGTCAGGGAACAGGGACTTAGAATGGGAAGTTGGCTGAAACCCATGAAGTTTTGTAGCTGTGACCAGCTGGTGTATTGTTTCTTTATTTAAGGACTACTGACAGTTGGTACAAATCACAGCATCTAGAATCTCTCTGAAATGCAGAAAGACGTGTTTGGGGCAAAAAGCAGCTCAAAATGTTCAGGAATAAAAGGTGATGTTTGTTTTTTTGTTTTTGTTTCTTTTCCCAGGCCTTAGCAAGAAATACAAGGAGGATTTTGGAGAAAAAATCAAGAGAAATGTACATAATGTATTTTTGTCAGAATAGGCAGTAAAATAATTGCTAGGATAATGATAAAAATATTACTGCTGTACTTGTTTATCAGAATTCTTTCTAAAATTATAAATAGTTTGAATAAACAACTTCATTTTGGAGCCTGTAGTATCAGCCAAACACTGTTCCTGTGTGCTGTGGTCTGTACTGTTCTCAGTCCTGTGCTGTGGTGTCTATATGTTGGCATATTATATTTCTTGACTAAGTTTTTTTTTTTCACCAAAAGCATCTTCTTTATTTTTATTACAGAATAAAGTATCTGTGCATGTTTGTTTCTGAAATCTTTATTTTTGTTTACAATTTAATGACAGCGACGCTTTATCCCTTTCAGCATTTTTTTTCTCTTTTAGTGCCTATTCACAGAAGTTTCTACTAATAGAACCCCCTCAATATTACATGTAATATTCAAAGGTATTTTATGAATCATTTCATGCAAACATATATATCACTGCACACTCCTTTTAAGTCTAAGGGATGCTTTATGCATAATGTAGATAAAACCTCATTTTTGTTGCGGATAGATACTTTTTTTCCCCCCCTCTCTCGCCCCCCCCTATCCAGTCCTCATTTTCCTGTTATTTTTCATCAGGAAAAGTATGGGACCCCCCTGCCTTTTCTCCCCAAACCATTAAAACCGGTGGGGACTTCTCAAATCTAAATCAGAACCAGGGATCTAGGTAGATAATCAAGGGAGAATAAGAGGTTCCAGTGAATTTCTTTTCCCTTACCAATGAAGTTGGCATAGCTGATATCCTGACTCAGTGGCGAAATACTAATTTTTTTTTCCTCTTCTTTCAGGTTAAGTTATGAACTTTTTTACTGTGCAATCTAAGGTGTTATTTTTCCAATTTCCTTTGCTCTGTGGCACGTTCATCAACCTTTTTCAGATGTGAATGGGACAGGACATTGAGCGCTGTCCAAAGATAGGGTGTCTGTTTCAGAGATAAATCTGTATAATGATGCCGCTGGACATACATTGCCATGCCACAAAACCCTTGTGGGCTCTAAGTTTTTGTTGGAAGGATCCAATGTGATTTTTAGATTTCTAGTTATTCCCCTCATGTTGCACATCCACCTGCTCCCTCAGCTACAGCAGAATTGCAGACAGATCTAGGTACTGCATCCTGAAAGGATGGATCCAGCAGATTTGTGAGGAGCTTGTTCTAGAGTAGCTTTTTGGTACTGTTCTTTTTCTTTCCCCTTTTTCATTTGCTGTGTACAAGGAATTCTTCCTGAGCAGCTCTAGCTGACTGCTTAGTTACTCTGGAACAAATACCATGGATCTCTAGTTGTATAAGGATGATCAGCTGCTTATCTAGTTCCAGTCCTAGGATAAGGTCAGCTTCTTGCTGCTGTAGTGGACTGAGAGAGATGCTGCAGGTAGTATCAAGTCGAGCTGAAGGTGAACATCACTGCCTGCACATGCGGAAGCAGAAATCCAGTCCTTAGTTTGCCAGAGGCTGCTTTGGCAGCCCTATGCAGTATTTTAGCTTTCCTGTGTCTCCTTTTCTCAACAGTGAAGTAAAAACAAAACGTATTGGTCTTCAAAGTAGAATATAAGTCAGTTGTGTCATACACTGTGACCATACAAAGCCTGCAAGTATATAGTAAAAGTAGGTTTGCTAAAGATTGAAAATTATTTTTTTTAGAATTACTAGCATGAGAAATAAAAGGAATGTGCGTGTCCCAAAATTTGGCAGTGCACTCAAACATATCACTCATCATGTAACTCTGGGTTGTCTAGCTTTTCCTGTGTTGATCCTTGCTGTTCTCATTTTTAGGTGTTTCTACGGCAACTGCAGAGACAAAAAACTTTAAATAAAGAGGCTAAATATCAAAGTGGGGAAAAGGACAGATGGTAAAGAGGAATTTTGTCATGGGGTTCAGGATAGTGCCCCTGATTAGCTGTAAATTTCCATTTGAAGCTTTTACTTTTGGCTACTTCTTCATGGTCCTCATGGAGAATAAAATTGTTCCTAACTTTACTTAGAGTGCATTTAAAAGCATATTTTCTAAATTGTTTCTGCTTAGGACCCCAAACCAGATTTTTTTTTTTATTATTTTCTTTTTCTCCACAAGAAAAGGCAAGTATGCACAGGATTATTCAGAAGAGTAAAGGTAATGGATTTGAATTTTGATATTCAGTGTAAAGGAAGAAAATAAAAGTAATTGGACAGCTTTAAACCCACACATCTTACAAGGCCTGCCAGTTTTCTAAGGGAAAATCAGCTAAGATCTTCATATTAAATTATTTTAGTGATTAAAAAAGTGTTTTGGAAATGGAAATTTTATTTTTTTTTTCTTTTTTTTTTTAATGTGGAATTTCTTTCCAGTGAAAGAAGGGGAAATGAGCGAAATAAATTGATAAAGGAAAGGCTTGGCAATGAATGATAAGCTTTGGATTGTTGCAAATAACTATGAAAAGTTCAGTTTCATAATATGAGTGTATGTTACCTGCTCTCCTCTTACCACACTGCTAATTGAAAATAAAGGGGGAGTGATTTAATTCTTCATGGTTAATTTTAGAGCACTGAACAAGACAGGGAGTTGAGGCAGTTCTTAGCTGGATAGCAAACAGTAGAGCTATTCTTTTGGTCCAAAAGCCCTGACCTCGTAGGGAGAAGTGATCCAACTGCTTCCAAAAGTGGCACATCTGTATACTGTAGTACTTTGTCTCTCAGGAATACTTGATGTGCACTCCACCAGCCGAAGTATGGGTGAGATAAATGTAGAGTTCCAGAATAAAAGGCATGAAACTAAACCTTATCCCCAGAGTTTTAGGAACCTTTATATGTGTCTTGTTTAGAAAAAGCTATGTCAATATATTTTAAGAAGTACAGTAGACAGCTTCTGTTCTTCATTCTTCTCACTACTTGTAGTTCCTGGTTGGCACCTGAAGTTGCCATTCTGTTGTGAATGCTTTGTGATTAATTTAATAGTGTTGGACAGGATAGGGAAGCAGGCTGGACTGACTTGCTGACTGATGCTAGAGAGACTGCATCCTGCAAGGCTGTCAAAAGAGACATTTCTGCTCCTTTTCCTGATGTACATCAGCATTAGTGTTCATTTTGCTGTAAGCTGGAGCCTGTTTCAGCTCATCTGGTTCCCAGCGCTGGCTCCTGGTAGGGCTGGCTGCATGACGGTCAGTATTAGCACAGGAGAGGGAGCGGGAGTGGGGCCAGACCGCAGCTGTTAACAGCAGCAGGGATTTGGGTTGTGCTGCAGGCACTGTGTTAACCACAGCTTCAAGGTGTGGTTTCACATCAGAGCTGGACTGGCCTAGAGAAAGGGTGGAGGGTGAGTGTGGCTGACCTTCTTGTCACAGCCAGCTATTAGCTGGCTTCCCAAAGCTGCAGCCTTGCTCCCACTCTTGTCTGTTTGCTTTCGGAGAGGTGGTGGCCACTAAATATGTTTGCATGATGTATAGCCAAATGCACTTCCCTCTTACCACTGCCCATATGCTGACATAATATTAACATAATTTCCCACAGAGAAAATGCTTAGAGTATATTCTGTTCTCATAGTCAACCTCTTGTGCAACCTAAATATAGGCCCCCTTTGCATCATACTAGCCTTTAATTGCTTGATGGTTTTCACAGGATCCCATCTTGTTCAATATGCAGAACAGACTGTGCCCAGTGAGTGAGGGAGGATGCAGGGTTATATTTTTTTCTTTATTCTTTTTGGACTTGTTTCTTAAGTTTAAGATCTCATAATCAAGTTGTGCTTTGAAGGCAGAACAATTGCCTTCAGCTTCTTATGAGCTTCCTATGGCTTTTATCACAATAATACCCAAATGCTTTAAAAAAGGAACACGCTGATTTTTAGAAACATACCCCTAGGTGGACTGAGGCAGCATATTGCTGCAGATAGCCATTTCACCCCATTTTCTATATGGGATACAGAGTGGTGCTTGAACCATCCCTGAATATCTCATAGCTATTTGCTTACTTTTTGCAAGAGCAAGCATAGGGAAGGTAGTGTCAAAAGTACCTCCTAATTAGCATGCAGCAGCATTTCATACTTTGCTTTTAACACAGTAACTTCAGCTGAAGTTGGGTCTTTGAGATCTCTGGTCTGAAAAAAGATCCAACGCCAGATGCGTAGAAAATGGGAAATGCATAATAAGTGATTGCCTGTGAAAAGTGTGGAAATGATTTGTGCAGCATCTTCAAGGGATTTCGTGGTAGAGGCAGGGCCTGCATTGCATTCTCAAAGGGCATTGCTCAACTGCCTTAACTAGGAAATGTCTTTACAATTGTCCATCTTGGCTTTCCATGTATCTTAAGTACCTACAGCAACCAAACAGAAGTCAATGGAAGGAGAAGGTTGTCAATCTAGAACCTTCAAAAATCATTGAAAGAATAAAGTTAATTGAAAAAAAAAAAAGAAAAAGGGAATAATTTTTCCATTTTGATTGTTTCAAGAAAAGAAGGTTGTGTAGCTCTGCCACAGGAGCAGTTCCTTGCTGCTCTCAGTTATTCCATCACTTTCTCAAGGCAGGAGGAAGGTGTGGAATTTAAAATCCTTTCTCAAAGGCATCATAGTTATTACTGAAAGCAGTGGTGAAATGGAAATTTTTCTATGTCTTATCCAGACTACTGTTTTGCTCCAGTAAAGAGACTGCACTCATTGCTTTTTGCTACTCATTTTCTCAGCCCAGTGTCTTTCCCCTGACTGTATTAATGATTTTCCTTTACATTATCTGTGTATCTTATCTGTCATCCTGTTTTTCCTGACTCCCTTGCCTTGATAATCCAGTTCCAGTGTGCTTGATTATCGCTGTAGTCTTACCCTTCGCTCTTCATATGAAGCCACTTGACCTTATATATATTGGCAAAGCTATGAGCTTTGCCTGTAATAAGGAAGAAAATTGTTGCATCAAACCACAGATTTTGATGTTAGCAAATTATGTACTTTAGCATTGTATGTACTTAAGTATTTTGCCTTTTAGCTGCTGATGAGCAAGCAGCTCCCAGTTTACAAGCTGCTTAATTTGTTTGATTACATCAACGCTTAGTCTGTGCTCCTCTTTTGGTGTTCCTTTCTCTCTGTTGAGCTATTGACAAATACAATTCATATGTCTGAAAACATGGAAGAGTTGAGGAAACAGTTGTCTTCCTTTTTCCCTGAAAATTGTTCAGTGGGTTTTTGCTTTGGCAGTGTTCTATGTTGTGCTTGTCACTGACCCCTTGGATGCTTAAAATCACCATGAGAAAATTGAAAGGTCAGATGCTGCAGGACTTCATTTCAAACCTGCTTTCTATCTCATGAATATAAATCTTTTAAAAGTAACTAAAAGGTTTGTTGAAACAACTGGAGAATGATAAAATCTATGAATTCAGGTGAAGTAATGGTAAAACAGCAACACAGTTATTTTTAGTCTTTATGTACACAGAGGTTTTTGCAATCTGTTTCAAATTATCCATGGTAATAGAAAATTGCATATTACTATGAAATGTATAAAGCTTGAAGTCCACCTAAGCACATTTCCCTTTAGAGAGTATCTTTCTGAAGATCAGCTTTTTGGCACTGTGATAAGTCATGTCCTTCTGCATATGGTGCCTTATATGCACTGTTGGTAGTAGGTAGTCCCAGCTGTCTACTGCTGGCAGTGAGCACCTAGAAAGTAATTGTAAAACTGATGTGCATTGTAGATGTATTAAACACACAAGTATATTATGAGATTTTTCTAATGATCTGTTCAAAGTAGAAATTAAAAAAAAAAGAAAGTCTTAGTTGTCCAAAAAAGTCATTAGATGCCTTTCCTGAATAAAGTAATTTGACACTGTAAAGCTGAATAAGCATTGTGATGTAATGTTATATAGCCCTTAGGACAAAAAGAAAGATGTTGTTTTCGATCTACTAGCAGGCTGAGCGGAAATACAGTAGAAGAGAGAAATTACTAGGGTTGAGTATAATATTATAGCAGGTGTTTTATAGCTTTATGAAGCTTAGAAAGCTCCTTATAGCTTCAGAGAGTTTCAGTTTAGGTCTTGAACATTGGACTTAGGGCTGTGCTAAGATTAAGAAATTAAGAAGGAAACCAGAAAAAAACCTGACAGACAAAAGTTCATGCTCCACTGGAGTTCTGTGTTCTGATTTTGGTAAATGGGATCATTAAATATTGACAAATAATTGCAGGTAGGTATCATGGAGTAAACAGAGTTTAGTAAGAATGACTGAAAAGTTTTTTTGGGATAGCTGCTTTGGCTACTGGTGCTGCTTAAATAAGAACTGTATTAATTCAAAGTGAACAAATATTAGAATTACATCATACGTCTTTTAAACATTTATGGGTGTTATGACTTCCCTAATGCATAAAACTGCAAGGAAAAAAGGTTGTGCTTTTTGAACAGCAAGATTTAAAATTCTCACTGTTGGTATTTCATTGGGATTTAGGACTGTTTCTTTTAAAGAGTTTTGCTTTTAATATAAGTGAGTAATTGTTTTACATTTTCAAAGGAATAATAATGACATTGTGTTGCATTCTAGATAGTTCGGGGTTTAGGAATGCGACTTTTATTTTAAGGTTGCATGGGACATCCCCAAGGCATTTCGCTTTTGACCTTTAGATGAAATAAGTGGATGTTCGCTTTTTGTAGAACGGACAGAGCCTGCTGGCGGAGTGTAAAGGCATTTCTTATTTAGCACAAAGTCAAGCTTTATGTGGAGAATTAGATATACAGATTAAGCAAAATGAAGTAATGCAAATATAATGCCAATCTTGTTTTCACCCTAAATAAGTTTACATTCTTAGACTCAGTCTGCTTATGTACATCTGTGTTATTAGCTCTGCCTTTAGCTCCGTTGCTTCTAGTTTTCCATTCATAATTTCATAGCAATAGAAATGCCTGTGCATGTATGTGTGAGCTGAGGGCCAAGCTTTATTTCTTCCAAAGTCACGTGGGTACCTGCCACATGAGATAGTATGTATGTTTCTTAGCAGTATGTCTAATTTTCACAGGAGAACAGTTTTGATTGTAGCTGATAGGAAACACATAGATGCCTAGATTCTGACTTCTGCAGTACATATATCTTAAACTGTGTCTTCCTATTATTATGGTGTCCCTGAAGGGACTCTATGTGCAATGGTTCTGTGTGGCATTAATTTTTTAAATAAAGTACCTGTGCTGTAAATTGATTTTATATGTTACAGAAGGCAAAGCAGAACAAGTGCCAAACACTTGTTTTTGCAGAAGATGGAGAGATTTATTGTGAAGCTCTGTAATCTGTAGAAATTTGTTCCTGGATGCCATCAGCTGTGGACTCTTGCCAGGTGGTTTGTCCAGCTTTCCAGCAATGGGATATGCCACTGAGGGGTGACCAGATTTTCTCTCGACAGCTGTGAGTGTTGCCTTGGGCAGTCCTGCAGATGAGCAGTGACAGAGGTTCCCTGTCCTGGCTGGGGCTGCAGCCAGCCCTGTTAGTTTTGCTTGAACAATGTCTGCCACAAGGAGGAAATACAAGTGCTGTTTCCATTATTTACAGCTATTTGACATACAAAATAGGTCAGAGTGATGTTGAAACATCAACTTCAATTTTCAAGCACTTTGTTTAGATGTACCAACAAGGATGACAGAGCTTGCCAGCCTCCTTCCTTTTCGTCACCTCCTCTCAGCTGGATCCACATTGCCTGGGGAGAAGTCAAGAAAAAAGTTTATACAGAAAAAGTATTGATCACTCTCCCATAAACTGTTACTTTGAATCCCAAGTGGCATAGCATGTGGCAGAGTGTATCACAGGGACAGAGTGTGGCGTCAGCACTAAAGTGCAGTGCATTTGCTTTTTCAGGAAAGTTATAATTGAATTTCAATATTTAAAAAGATCATTACTCAGTTAAAAATTTTTACAAATCTAGGTCAACATTTGAATCTTGCACAGGCTTAATTTCCTTGCGAAACAGGACAGAGCCTGAAAGGGGTTTCACAGAAGCAAGATCTATCAAAGAGCAGCTGTTTCTAAAACTCTTGGAGAGGCCTGAGCTCTGAATGGTCTGAGTTAAGTCCAAATGATTTCTTTGTTTCACTGAGCCTCCTCACCTCTGTAGTTTGAGCCCCAATTTGTATTTAGATGAAAGAATTGCAGAGAAAGTTAAAACTTGCAGGCCACAATAGTGCCTGCAGAGTTGCTTTTGTAGGTGAGAGATGGCTCCAGCAGATGAGGAGAGAAAAGAAGATGCCTTTGTGTAGGCTCTGGGCTTTGCAGCTTTCTTTTTGCTATTTGTTTTGTAGATGCACTCTTGAGCTTTAATGAGCTTTCTATACTGCTTGCTCCCAGTGCTGGGCTCTGGGGTTATGAAGAGAATGGGTTCTCAGCTGTTTCCCTTCTTTTGATTTTATCAAAGGTAGAAACAAGGGAGGGAGAGGCATTTCCCTTCCCAGTATCCTTTTCAGGTGATAGATGGAGAGAGCATCCAGTGCGTCCACTTTCTGTGCTAAGCAAGTTGGACTGGACACCAGTTCTACTCTTTGCTGGTAAGAATGCAGAAGGAGGTGTTTGTCCTATTTGTTTGTCCTGTGGGATTTTTTTGTCTGGTGGTCAGTGATATTTTGATTTTGGAAAGCTGTGGAAATACTTCTGCAGGTTTTCAGTCTGGTTTTGCTTATGGGAAGTGGAAGGGGGAATACAGTTGTAAAATAAAATTCTCACCAACCTCCTTCAAACTATAAGCGTATGAATTTGGGGAAAGTTCTTTTAATGAAGTGTGCCTGTTTTAGAACAACCAGGTGGAAAATTGGAAGCAAAAGCATTGGCAGAGCTCCCTGTTCCTTCCATGGTGGGGGAACACAGGGACCAAACCATGGCTGTGTAAGGGTGACGGTGGGAAGCAGTGTGAATCAGATGCACCCAAAATACAGCTTCCTGTTTTATGGAAGCAGTGAGTTCAGCGATTCCCCTTTCTGTGTTGGCTGCAGTAAAAAAACATTCTTGCGCTTTTCCGAGTATTTAACCCGTCATCCAGTTAAAGTTGTGAAAAATAGAAAAAGCTTACAGTCCATAAAAGGAGATAATTTGAAGTTAATAGGGGCAGCTGTGTCACACAGAAATGGAACGCATGCCATTGTGCATTTCACTCTTGTGTTCTGCTCCATTAGATTAATCTGCCAATTTAATTCATGTCTGTGCTAAACAAAACTTTACATGACATAACAGAAATGAGCTCGTGTTTCTGCCGTGTTGCCTTGGCTCTTTTGTAATACTACAGCTTTCTGCAAGCCTGAGAACAGCAGGATGAACATCAGCACGGGTTGAAAGGCAGGAGATTGAATAGTTGAAGCTCAGGAGTTGATTAAAAGGCTGGCCAAAATGCCCACCCCCTGCCTCTGCTGTGCTCCCTGATACATATTAACCTAAATTGGTTAAATATACAACTTGATTTACGAAGCACAAAATTGCTTTTGCAAGTGAAAGCTACCTAAGCCTGTAGATGTAGGATATGTCATTGCCTTGATTTTTTTTTTCCTGGAGTTAATAAGTTAGTATATTAGTTACTGATTTTAGTCTAGGGTGCAATAAATGAAATTCTGAGCATCTGGGTGTGCTAGATGAGGCAGGAACATCAAAATCAGGTGGGCCATGATTGCCCCTAAAGTTCAAGGCTGATGGATTTGACATCAGGGAACTTCACATGTGAAAAATTCATCCTAAACCACTTGAAACAGAGATTAGAGAGGAAGCAGCAGTGCTTAGGTGTCTGACAGCCATGATGGAGCTCACCTGGGAGTCTGGATGCCCTTGGTGCTGAGTGCTGTACTTTCCCTCCCCTGTGTTGCTTTAGCTGTAGGCAAGTGGGAGGCATGGGGCCCCAGTCTACCCAGGATAAACCTGTCTATTCAAAGGGGCTTCCATGTTTCTGGCTGCAAACAGAGAGCAGCAGGGAACAGAAGTAAGCCTGTGTTATGTCCCCTTGTTCCCTGAATGGGGATCTTGTTGCTAAAGTAGGAAGTTGACAGTGGGGAGAGGAAGGTGACTGTGATGGCAGTGGTCCTATAACCCTTTTTTTAGCACTTTTCCTCTAGGCTCAATTTCTCCATTGTTTTTCTGCCTTTATGCTCTTTTTGCACATCTCTGCAACACAGAGGTGTTCTTCACACCTTCCTGTCCCTAAACTCTTCCACTTGAGAGCTAGCCCTCCTCCTCACCAGCTCCCTTATCCCCCATCAGTTCCTATGCTGGCTAAGCTTCACACCCCCTCCTCTCCTTCTCTCCAAGGCCCACTTCTTGTTTCTGGAGGCTTTTAAAAAATAATCTGTGGTTATCAGAGATCTACCTAGACAGGAGCACAAGGGAAAGTGAAGACATAATATATGTGAGCCCTAATATTTACAGTCTCGCTATGCTGACCAAATGTGACTAATACTTGAAAGATTAATGGTCAGATGCCATCACTGATGTGTTAATTGAAGATGGCTTTTGTCTTAATCTCGTATATTGCAACATGTTGGAGATGTGCGTCAGTAGATGTTTACGGATGAGGATTACTGGTGTTCTTCCAGACAGCCTTGTGTATGCTCAGTTTTGAAGGCTTTGGCACAATTGTTCCACTGTGAAGTTTAGAAACATATGTTCAGGAATATATATCTTTCATATTGCATTTGTGCAGCTGCAAACAAAATCTTGGTACTATCTCTTACTTTAGGGATAAAGTAAAGAACGTGCTGTACCCATGTATGAGTCATGGTTCATTTATTTTCTATGAGAAATTTTAAATGCTGTATTGAATGACCTTTGTCATCTTTGTGTACAGTGGAAAAAATATACCAAGCCAGGAATATCAATGAAAGTCATCTCAATAACCAAAAACAGGCAAGTAAGTTCCCATTGGGTCCTGTTTGTTTTCTTCACTAAATGGGTCTTTACTGTGGAACAAATGGTGATGACTGCCTGAGACTTTATAAGCTGAATAAGCTTTGAGATCGTACAGCCTTCTTGACCAACCAGCATCCTCTGATCTTACATCAAAGGAATGGGTCTTTTCTGGCAAACTGAGTCTGGAGTGAACATGTCTGCTTCTACGTTTTGAATTGAAAGTATATTATTCATTTCTGGTTAATAGAGATTATGCATTTATTGCGAGTGGTGCTTCTAGCTACACTCTTTGTCTGGTGCTGTACTGAAACGTGGTAAGGGATAATTCAAAGCAACTCCACACTTAGACCTGATGTGCAGCTAGGACATCTAAGACAAGGTACATCTTCCAGGTTGTTTCCTTCTCATGCTTCAAGTGGCATTATTACCCAGTGCATTGTGTAATGCAGCAAGCATTTCTCAGCCAAACCCTTTCCTCACCAGTACCCCAGTTTCTTTTTCATTGAGAGTTAATGTTTGTCTTGGTGCTAACCTAACAGCTTCCTACAGCTTGTGCTGTGGAACCAAATGCCTTGTAATGGATTAGATGCAGGTCCTTAGAATAAGAAGCATAATGTGCCTGCTGTCCAGGGATATTTGTGGGGGTGGCAGAGAAATCAGAATGAACAGGCAATAAAATGCTCTTTCATTCATGCCACAAGTTTTTGTGAGTGCACATTTTCCTAGTCTGTGTTCTTGTCTTACAGTTTTTATTACTTAATATCCTGTTTATTAACATACATCCTACAAAAATGATCCCTAACATAAAGGTACAGCAATTGCCTGGTATAGGGTTTGTCATAGGAAAATAGGCAATTTAAAGTAACTTTTAAATCCAAAAAGGGAATAAAACTCTAGGAAGTATTTTAGGAGTATTGGTGTTTAAGATCTGATTTTCTTAAAAAAAAAATAAAAGATTTTTTGAAGATGATTGTGAATTAACAGCTTTTGTAGTTTCTGAAAGGGGAAGAAGTTGAAAATGCTTAAAAGACTAAGGTTGAAGTTGTTTCTTTTCAATAGACTCAGGGATAGTTTGGCAGGATCCTGGTGGAAACAAGACAAAACAATTAGTGTTGTACCTTTAAGCAGGATAAACTATACAACTGCAATGGGAAAACCAGAAAGCATAATCGGAAACTAGTTGAGAGCTTCACTGAAGAGATGGAATGAGTTGGAGCACACTGCACAGAAAATGGCAGTGAGGCCAGGTTATTTAGGAACCATTATAAATAAGTACCATGGGTATGTAGGCAGGAACTCGGAAAGGGCAGAATGAGATAAAATGAACTGGGGCCATAATAGAGAGAGAATACTCCTTGTGCTTACAGGCAGTAAGAGAAAACCAAAGGCATTAAGTTGTGCCTTAGTAATTGGAGCTGAAAACCTCATGATGAGTGTGGCTTATATGTTCAGGTGGTTAACACATGCATCATCAGGTATCTGAGCTATCTTGGGGAAAGAGCAGGCTAGAACATACTTAAATTAGATGCATATTTTAAAATCATTTGACCCTCATGACTCAGACTCATGGCAGGGCTCACAGTCTCGTTTTTTTAAGCTGCAGAGCCATCAGACCAAGCAGTTTCTCTCTCCTGCCCCTGCCCACTCCCAGGAGCTTACTCCTACTCCTGAACTCTGCCCCTTCGTGTACTGCCATGGGAGTTCATCCAGTTATGTGGTAAAATAGGGCAGGGAGTTGATCTGACTTAAAAATGTTGATGTTTTAAAAATCCTTTGCTATGTTTTTTTTTTTTAAAAAATGACTTTTACCAACCCAGTCCATTGTATGCTGGTAGGAGGGGATTGGTGAGAGGTCTACTTTTGGTGGCTGTGCTAACATCAAGTGCTGGGGGACCTACAGCACTGCCCCATGGACTGAAGTCTGAACTTGCAGGCTGTAAGAACTAATGAGGTGTAGTTGTATGTTACACCTGACCCAGCTCTATATTCTTACTCCTAGCACTGTATTTTTGTTACTTCTCATTGTAAATCTTTGTCCTATTCTGAGACAGTTCAGCTCTGTAGCCTGTAAAAAGAATTATTCGTTATAAAAGTCTTTTTTTTTGTGAAGATTAGGATGATTCCTTGTAGTAGCAGTGACTGACAGATTGACTGAGACAGACTCAGCTTCAGCTTTGGTGAGTAGACTGTTGTGGTCCTACAGTCACTAGGAGTTATCCTTAAGAAGTGATGTGATGTAGGAGTATGGACAGAGCAGCTGTGATATCTGCTTCTGTTTGCTTTTCTTGACAAGGTGGGAATGGAATACCCAGGAACTTGATACAGACTAATCAGTTTTTCTCAAGTCCTAAAAAAGATCCCTGGCTGACTAAACAGAGTGGAAGCACCCATGTAAATAAACACCCACACAGCTCATGCTGGCACCATCCGTGTTAAATCAGTTCACTGGCTCTGTACCACAGTTAACAACTGGTGAAGCAGCAGATGACAGTGAATTCAGTAATTATTTTAATGCGTCTCATCTAATTCTTGATGCAGATGTCATGTGCAAATGCCTTGTCAAATGATGGAGAGAAACAGTAGCATACAGTCCTCCATGAGAGGCTTGTATATCCTGTCTGGAAAAAAGGATGGGCATTGCTCCTCTGAAATGAGAGGAAAGAGAAAAATCACAGGTCTTGAGCAATATAAAAAAATTGTTTAGAAGTGGGTAAGAATAAACTCTTTCTGTCCTGTAGGTAAGAAAAGAATCATTAAATTGCTAGGAGAAGGATTTGGGTTGGTCATTAAATTGGTAAGTTTTAAGAAAGACCTATGCGAAGAAAGCACTATGAGAAGCAGATGTAGTTGATCCTTCCTTGAGACAGCAAGTGTAGTTGGTTCTTGGGTTCCTCTTTCAGATATTATTTTCTAGGTTTTTAACTTAAAGAAACATGGCACTTAACTGCTAATATACACCAGCAGAAATTCAGCATGTAGACCCTGAGCTATAAGATACCCTCAGAGAAATTTGTTTTGCTTCAGAGGAAGGACTGCTAAGCAATACAAGATGTCCTGTAGTTATCTCAAACACTGGCAATTAAACTGGGTTTCAGTGTGCATCAGTGAATACCTGGAAAACTAATCAAACCTATTCACATGCCATAGTCATGTGGTTTTCTGTTCCCCATCTCCCCTTTTGTAGGATGCAAGAGGGAAGTCCTTTTCAAAAATTCTTTGTTTGTTTGTTTTTTGTTTAAAGAAGGCAGCCATGGAAGTTTGTTGCAAGAAAGATGGCTCTGTTTGCGTGCACTTTGAGCTGAGTGAAAAATAAACGTACAACAGGTTTGGAGGATCTTTGGCTCTTCTTTTCGGGTTGTGCACCAGATGGAGAGCCTAGCTGCCTCTTCCTCCTGACCTTTGGTTTACAATTCTTTCAAATTGCAGCAATGTGGAAAAAAAATATAAATTAAGGAAGAAACATTAGCAAAGAATTTCCTTCACCAGAGAAATAGGAGGATTTGAAAAAGCACTTCACAGAAAGGTCTTACCTCCATCTGATGCTTTTCTTTCTTTGTAGCTAAATTTACCATTCTCTCACATTCTTATTTTTTTTTTCTGTAACTGTGAATTCTTAATCATCTTTGAGCCTGAACGTGCATGGGAGTTATGAGGCAGTTTGAGAAACTTAAGTGAATGTGACTGAACTGAGTAAGGACTTGTTTAGGAGCGGGGTTTTAATATTTCTCAGGACCAGGGATATGTGTTGCCAACATGCCAGTCAGTGTTGAAGAAAACTCCAGCATCTTTTGAAAGACCCTTTCCTCATCCATCTTGCTTGCCCTCCCACATAGCACAGCTTCTCAGCACTGCCTGTGTTTGCACAAAACATATGTATTGGGGCAGTTGAGCAAGAAGACAGAACCGATACATTGTTCTCCTTAATTCAGTTAACATATGACCTTGCAGGTATCTGCGACTTACATTAAATTACATGAGCTGTGGGTGTACTCTTTTGGGTGGGTTTTTTTAAGGAATCTATTTGTTATAAAGATAATGCTTCCCCTAGTGGGAAAAGGAAGACTGTATTGTTACAGTGACATGTCTTTGTAATTTGAGAAGACATTTCGTTTCAGAGCTTAGACTTTGTGTATGTAATTATCATAGTGAAAAAAACAGATCTTTGTTATTCTGAACTGCAGGCAAGCACAGTCCAATAGAGGGGTGCAAACAATTATTTTATTTTTGTAGTGGTTTTCTTCATTACTTAGAAGCACCAAAAAAAAAAATGAAAACTTAGCCTGAGTTACAGCTAGTGACTCCATCTTCACCTTTCCTGAGGTACCATGGGCTAATGCCCTTGTCCTGGCAGTCTCTCCAGTCCATCCCCCTTTATCACAGAAATAAAACATTCCCTCTGACTTAGAGCAATTTCCATCCTCCCTCTCTCAGTATGGAGAGCCTCCTGAGAACTTTGCTTCTGCTGCTTTTCTCCATCAGTCCTGCCTGGTTTCTAGATTTGTTGCTTTAATTCCTTCAATAAAACACAAGTGTGCCATGGTTTGGAAGTATCCTAAATATCCCTGCTTGATCGATATGGCCTTATGATGACTTCACTGTTAAAAGAAGCTGTTTCTCACAGAATACTCCTAGAAATCAGGGGTCAAAAAGCTGTGTAGATAAGTGGTGACTAACCATGTTTAAGAAAATTTCACGGTGTCATTTGAACCAGCATGGTTAATACTGTGTCAGAGTTTACAACATTTCCTGTTTTCAGTGCTTTGTAATTGTAATCTAATCTCTTTTGGTTTGAAGGGGAGATTAAATCATTGCCAGGGAATAATTTTCAAAAACTGAAAGTACATGAAAAGTCAGCTGGTTTTGCTTGAAAGTGAAAATACAAAGTGGAGTAGGCTTCTATTTTGAAGTGAAAGTAGAATGACAAATATAACAGTATTCAGCATAGTCACTGAAAAGCAGTTGTTTAAATAACCTCAGATGTTATTTTTAATAGGTAAAAGCAAAGACTTTGCAGAAAATCCATTTCTGTAACAATCCATTTCTCTAATGCTCTAGGTATCACTTCTAAATCCTGCAAGTACCTTTCAAGAATTCTGAAGCTAATGCCTATAAATTAAATCTATTTTTTTAGCCATTTTACTGTGGGATATGCGCTTTTAGGAGTTATTATCAATGAAATAAGATATTTGATGCCCAAATGGCTAACATACTGCCACCATTAATTTAGAATAAGCGGGTTGAATTTGATAATCCTGATAATCCTTCATTAGACCTTCATATGACTCTCCTTAAGTATGTGTGAAACTGCTATTCTAAGTTATTCTTACTCTGCGTTTTATGCCCCATCATATTTCTCTCAAGGGGTACCTTTGCTTTACTTGATAGTCATTTAAAATTAATTTACTACATCTTCCATTTTAAAGGTGACTAATCTCAAAGAGCAAGCTGTTTTTGCCTGAGAAGTTGCTGTAGTTTGAAGCGTTGCTCCTGCAAAATCCTACCTGGGGAAGGAACTGTTGGGGCAGTGTCAGTGGCTTCTTCTGCTCTTAGTTCCTCCTGGGTTTTTAATCTCAAACCATTCAGGAGTTTATTGAGAGAGATAAAATGGAGCATATATGCAGTGCACAGAATGCACAAAGGCACAAGACCACTTTATTAATTTCTCCCTATTTCCCCATGAAACCTTTTTCCCTGATCCTAAAACTTTGTATGTTCATTGGTGTGAACCTAAGGTGACCGAAGAGTAGAGGTCTTGAGACATTTTTGTGTCATGAAAATGAGCAAGACCCTGCTGAAAAATGGCCGTTATTCTCCTCTTAGATATGAGAAAGATTATAAATGCTCTAACTGTAAGAAAAGCTACAATGAGTATTGGAGCTGTACTGAGACAACTGAAAATGGGGGGGGGGGGGGGTGTTTTTTGGTCCTTTTGTTGTTTTTAAACCACAGGGATGCTTTAGTGCCTGAAAGTTTTATTAGTCTCCAGGAAAGCGGTGTAGTCTGTAAAGGATACATTTCCCCATTCTTTCACTCTAGCTTTCATACATTGAGGGGTTATAGAGGGGATGCTATTTGTACAGTCTCTTCCAGATAACTCCCCCCACCTCTCACCCATCAAGTTTCTTTTCAGAATTAAGCATCCTTGCATTGGATCTAACCCATATCCTAATCTCGGCAAGACCCTGTATAGCATAGATCTGCATCACCCAATGCAGATATGATTGTGGATCCCATTCAAGTGTCATCCAAATACAAAGAAGTCAGGATTGTCATAACTGGTCACTAATGCGCTTAGTGTGATCATAGACAGGGAGAAAACAAAGTTGTTAGTAACTCTTAGTGTAGACCATGTCAGAGAGAGAAAATAAACTGTTTTTCATAAGAGGAAGAAGTTGCACCTAGTATGTTTCAGACCTTTAGGAAGGGGGTCCCATGGTCACAGTAAGTGGCTGGTTGCAGTTGCAGAACCAGGCTGTTAGCTGAAAAGGTCTTTCCTAAATCTGCCCCTGAGGTAGAAAATAAGAATTCCCATTCTGAAAGTGTGGTTCATATGTTATATACCTTTCTATTCTACATTATTGTGAGTGCCTCTCACTTCTGGGAATAATCTCAGAAATTTCTAGCCATTTTTCTGAAAGATAAAGGTGAAACTTTTTCGGGTCTTCTTTTTTTTTTTTTTTTACTTACAGGAATATTTTCCACACAGGTGTTTTTCTCTACTTCTAATTTTCAAAAGCAGTTTCAGAAACTGGGATACAGCACCTCTGTTGTCTGAAATCTTATGATTGTGCAACTAATGTACTGACATAAATCACATCTATGAGATGTGTTTATACATTATAATCCATACCACAAGTTACTTTAAGAATGGTCATGTAGTAAAAAACTAAGTAGCAGGCTCATGAATTCTCCATGCATTATTCAGGTTGCCCGTCTTGCATTTGCATTGCTAGAGCTTCGCTTGCTGCGTCATGGTCATCCAAGTGGTACACAGTTAAAGAATGCAAATTGGCAGAGTAGACCAAAGCCCAAATGTTAATGGTGCTGCATGGCTTTACAAGTATAACAAATCTGTTGTTTTACTGTACCAGTAACTATAAAGTAAAATAAACTCTCCAGGGACTTGTCTCAGTGTGAAATACAGGACATGCTTTGTCAGGGCACACCACAAGTTGCCAGGAGCAGTGTTAGGATGTGAGCTGGCAATGTGTCTGCCTGCGTGGGTGTGAAAAAGAAGCCAACCTAAGGATTCTTCAGAAAATAAGAATTTGAGCATTTTACAGAATTAAAGAGTCATTAGGGTTAGAATTGACCTCTGGAGATCATCTAGTCCAATCCCCCTTGCCAAGGCAGGGCCACCTAGGGCAGATTACACAGGAATGTGGCCAGGTGGGTTTAGAATGTCTCCAGAGAGGGAGACTCCACAACCTCCTTGGGCGGTTCTGTTCCAGTGCTCTGCCACCCTCAGCGTAAAGTTCTTCCCCATGTTGAGGAACTGGAGACCAGTTTGGTTTGTCCTTGAGCCTTTTCACTGCCATCAGTACATTTAGGTCAACTTTTTACTGCCAGCAGTGTCTTCTCATCAGAAATAATCAAAAGCTTTTCATGCCCCTACGCTTGTTTATTAAAGCCTATTTGAAGTTTGCTTGTGGTTCAGGTATATATGATGTTTCAGGAGAGGCTGTATACATATTAGAAGGAGCCCTCAAAATGGAAAAGACCAAAGAGTTTACGAGGGAAGAAAAGTGTGTAAGTCAAGGTTCCTTCTGATTTGTACATTAGGAAGGATTCTTTCGTGCAGTATTTGAAATGATTCACCATTGTTAAGAGAAAACAAAATATTCTTTATTTATTTCAAGTATTTACTTTTGAAGTTTTTGTTTGTTTGTTGGTTTGGGTTTTTTGTTGTTTTTTGTTTGTTTATTTGGGTTTGGGTTTTGTTGGTTTTTTTTTTTGCCAAAGAAATATGCTTTTTTCTGGATGAGGATGAAATATTGCCAGACCCATAATTTTTTTTACATTCTGTTACTCTTCCACAATGATTTAAAAAATCTGGAAATAATGCAGATGAGATTTTGCGAAGATAAAATTCAGATTCTTTCTTCTGTACAAAATGGTGACACATAGCCATCTAAGAGGAAGGAAGGATGTGAAAAATAAGACCAAAGGAAGAAGGTAACTATCCTAACGAGTATAGCAGAATCTTCTGTGGTACTAATTGCCTAATGTTTCCATCTTCCCACAGATGCTATTTGTGTATAGAGTTGTTCCAAGGAATGAAATGGTGGTTCTGTGATCTGAAAAGTGATAAGAATTACTGTTACATCGGTAATGTAGTAGTGCAAAAGTATTTGAGTAGTGTAAAAGTATTCATATTTTTGATATATGGACATTTCATGAAGACTATTTCAGTACATTCTATGATGACCTGCTTCTGAGCTAAAAACAGTTTGGGGATTTTTGCAGTTAAAATAACTGGCTTTGCACAAGCAACAGCTAACTTTGGTTGTGATATTTTGACTCTTTTCAGAAAGTCTGCCAAGTGTGCAGACATAAGGTGACTTCATAACATGCTGGTTTTAAGCGAGAATGTAACACTTTTCACACATGGAGAATATCACTGATATGTTGGATGCATATACATTAGGAATGAATACTGATAAAGAAAGGATCTTAGACTGGAGGTTGGAGAATTCATGGTAGTCTTGTTTTATTTGGCCAGTTGGAGGTCTCTTCAATTCTTAAAAGCTCTCTGACTGGAAAATTGGACAAAATCTAAGCATACTAAATAAATGGGTGCCCAAATTATGCTTCTAGAGCCAAATCTACATGAGTAACAAGATCTTTCAAAACCACCAGGCACTTCAAAGTTTGTGATCATATTTTTAGGTGATGTGATGCATGTAACACTGTATTGGAAGAACCTGCTGCAGTGGCTGGAATCTGCTCAGTGCTTTGCAAGTTTGAAGATTTTGAAGCTTATTTTGATCTCTACAGAGGAACTACTAATACTAATATGAACACTGTTGCTAAGCTAAGCTTTGCAGGTGTTTTTCTCTTCTCTAGTAGTATTTCTCATGACTTGGATGTTGCAAGTGATGCTCCGCTCCAGCAATATTCTCAGTTGCTCAAAACTTCTTGGATGTTCAGAACTTCTTGAAGGCCTTCTGACTCACATGGCCGATTTGGCATCACTTTTATCTCTTTTTTTGAAAGAATTGTAGGAAGGATTCAGATATTATGGGTGCATATCAAAGAAAAAAAAAGCTGTCTTTTCAGTCTGTGTGATTTTCTGTTTTGGCAAGCAGTATCCATCTTCATAGCTGTTCTGCGGCTGCGTATACTTTATAAATCACTGTGGGGTATGTTCCTTCTGGGAGATGCAGTGGCAGGAGTGTACTTGTGACTACAGATGCTTGGATGCTGAATTCTGTTGAAGTTTGTTGATTAGAAATTAGTTCTTTTTTGCTTGTTTGTTGGTTTTGGTGTTCTGGTTTTTTTAGGTTGGAATTTAAAGGAAAGACAGAATAAGATTGCAGTGTGTGACCTTAACTCTGTTCATGTGGAGATGCCTGCAGTTTCTGGAATCCAACTGTCCTCCTCAAACCTGCTGCTGTTCTTTGTGTTGCTGTATTTGTCAACCAGAACTAGTCCCACATCTCAGTACCTTTTTCTACTTTGCTTTCTCCAATTTGAGTGTTCTGAGGGGTGCCAGCCTAGTGTGATGCTTATAGTTTTGTTTGTGTGTGACAACAGGGATGCAAACTCTTCCATTTCTGATGACTGAGAACTGCTGAAAGTTGCACAGTGTAATTATTAAAATCTTTTTATAGAAAGTAACTTCTGTTTCTTTCTAGCACTATTTAGACTTTGATGAGATGTTTTATCTTAATAGGATACTTTTCAAAGCCAAATTACTTTCTTCAAGATCAAGTAAGCTGTTAGAGACAGGGAACAATAAATATTGTAAAAATGTAATATAAATAAATATCTCCTTTAAAGCAAGCACCAGTGAAATTAAGGGGCTAATTCCGTTATAAAACTTTGTTTACATTAAGTGTGGTTAAAATATGCTAATGGCAACTATCAAACAGATTGAATCTTCCCTAAAAGCTTGAATTATTTAATATTTGACTTTTTTTTTGTTTTGTTTCAACTTCTGAATTATATCAGCTAAAAACTGATCCAGGAGCAAATACCCGTTACCATTATCCCTGTGCAAAAAAAAAATGTGAGCTGGGCCCAGAGCAAGTGTGAGTTTGGCTTAAAAAGAATGTTTTTTTTAATAATTATCCTTCAATTTCTTTTAAATTTATCTACTGTTCTTGATCTTTAGATTGCAGATTTCTGATCTATGAGACAATTGAGGGGATGGTGCTTTTTCAGTTAAAACAAAAAAAAAAAAACAAAACAAACCCAAACAAAACTTGTTAATGTACATAAACATGTAACTCCTGTCTGAAAAATAGTGCCAAAAGTGAAAGGACCCCCCCAGTAGTCATGAATACTTGCAACACATCCTTAAGGCATTAGTAATGAGTTTAAGGCAGCACTGATGCCCTTTTGGTTGACAAGACACTTGTGATAAGTAGATGTAATGATTTTAATTACTTCAGTTTTCTGTAACTTTTCACGCAGTGTAAATATGAAATTTTTGAAAAAGTGTTATTTAGATGTGTGGTTAAAAGTGTGGTCTGTTCTAGGGAGTGATTTGGGAATACATCTGGTGCATTAAGGATGTTGCCATGAGAATGACATGTTCTGAACTTTGAGTTTTAATATGACTTTTGCAGATGTGCTGGCATTGAAAAGCAGTCTCGTGATGTGACTTTGGGTGGTTTTGCTTACATTCATCTCTTTTATTCCTGTTTTTTTGAGGGCACTTATTGCTCAGAGTTGTCAACATTTGCATTTCACGGTGTAGTGAAATTGTTCAGCTGAGCATTTTTTTCATTCATGCATCTACTCAGACTGTTCTGAATGAGCTAGGCTAATTTATAGTGCACAAACAGCTTTAATTCCAGCAAAGTCCTTGTCAGCACTGGGTGAATCTTCACAGTTATTTTGTACATGACTTGAGGTAAATTTTCATTACCTGAGGATAATTTTACTGGATTTATGCTTGTGTGTTAGTGTTGGGAACATACTGCACATCACAAGGGTGCATACTTAAGGATGCAGGATAATCAGAAATTTTAAATCTCTTTAGCGAAACTGTGTGTACTGCTAGATGTACTTTTGGATGACATGTCTGCCAGAGAAGTTCACAGGCTGGGAAGGCTCGAGGAAGGAGCCTTGGGAAGTTCTTTTGCAAAATCTGAGTGCCCTGAAATTTGCAAATTATGGCATAAGGCCATGTTAGTAGTGACACAGTTTTACAAATAAGAAGCTTGGCTAAGCTTGCAGTCATATTACAATTAACTACTATTGGGAATTCAGCTAATATCTATAATGATGTGAAGTTGCTCAATCTGTTTTGAAAAAAAAATGATGCTATCTTAAAAAAACCTGCATGATTCTATATAGAATGGGATTATTAAACAGAGATCATACAAGTATAGGAAATGGAAAGTAACTGTCAAATTTAATCAAGAAGAATTTAGAACAGCACAACTTTAGGGATACTTGAACCTCCTTTCATAATACCAATCAAAACTGAAGTGTCTGTGTTAGTAAGTGAAAGTTACACTATTGGAGAAGGGATCAGTGATATTTAATTTTAAAGGTGAAGTCTGGGGATCTCCATCTTCTTCTGTCACAATGGCATGCAGTAGCTCATAAATATATCATTTATCTCAGTGCTCAATAACATGGTGTCTTTGCTAATTAAAGTACTTATGAAGGCTATGTCAATCTGAACCCCCATCAGACTGTTCCTGGACAGTTTAACCACTTGTGGTTCTGTTTGCATCATTTTGCCCTCCATTGTGGCAGCATTTTTCTTTTTACTTACCCCAGCATGAAGGTAAGCTAAAATAGGCCATTAAAAAAAATGGGCAAGGAGGGAGGGAAATCGTTATATTTAGTCATTATCTAGGTTAATCTCAGGATGGGTTTGATGTGCGCTACTGGCAGCACAAAAGTAGGGCTAGGGCTATAGAAAGGAGAGGACAAACCTGTGGCAGGTCCCACCAAGACTGGGCTCCATGGCTTTACCTGTTGTGAACCTGCCTTTCAGTGAATTGCAGAAGGAATGGCTTTTGATGAGTTCCTGGCCTTTCCTGTGTCCTTCATCTTGCCCTTTGGGTGCCTTGAGGCTCTTACTGGCAGAATTTTTTTTGGAAGGGCTCTGAAATTGATCTGAGCCCTCTTCAGTAACCCATGCTTATTGATTTCAGAAAAAAAGTTTCTACGTTTCTTTGACAAGGAATGAGATCTTTAATATTGAGCTTTTACTGGATGGGTGAGCCTACTGGTTTTAATTCTGAATAGCAAGCAAGAACTTTGGCCCCTTTTTGTCTGCTTGCTTGTTAGTAGTAAGTGTAAGAAGTCTTACAGCTGAACATTATCTGGCTGCTTCTTACTGTTTTTAAATAAACTCCTCACAAAATTTTTACAGCTATATCTCAATGTTCATCAATGTTTGCACTTCTGCTGACCTCTACATGTGGAATGCAGGTTAGGCAAATGTTTAATTTTACTCAGCTATAGCTTTTCCATCACTCAGGAAGTTGCTATATAAAAGAATGGATTTTCAGCTTCTCTTCTGAATCACGTTATTTCCGTTTGTGCAATGAAAACTATTTACTTTTCTTTTTGTACTTAATTAGTAAGGCATTTTTGTAAACTGTCAGCTATTAAACACTTCCCTGGATGCTCATGAAGTATGCTTTTATTTACCAAATGCAGTCAGCAACTGAAGTGATACAATAAAAATTACGTTGTATGCTTTACAAGAGGAAAAAAATCAGTTTTTGTCAGCTTCCTGTCTAGTCAACAAAGAAACATGAAAGAAAGAGAGGACTGACAAGTTTGTTTCCTTTTGCGTCTGGCGAGTGCTGCACACTAAAATAATATTTCCTGTTGCTATTTTGCTGTAATGTTCCAACATTAAAATTTTTATTAAAACTGGATTTTCAAATGTCAAATTTGAAAAATACAGGTTTGATAAAATTGTGTCTGTTTTACATTTGGGCCAGACAAGTAAGCTGGAGTACATGGGGGTAGTACTGATTTTGCCTTGTGACTAGGTTTTAAAAATGCCAAAGGAATTGATTAACTAGCCACATCACTAAAAGTGAGTTCCACAGCTGAAAAAGAAAAAAAAAGAAGCTGTTTGATAATCAGCCTTCGTTATTATTTTGTTACTGATTTTGAGACAAATTGCTCTTTAATAGATATGCTTATTTGCAGTGGAACATGCATGTGGAATGTCACAATCTAATTGTAAGTGAAAATGTTTTTTGGACTAAATTGCTGATTTGTGCAGGAAAAGCTGACATTATAGTTTCTGCTAGCATGAATATTCTGGTGTGTTTGTGTAAGAGCTGAATTCAGAGCAAATTAGAGGATTAAGGCTCCAGGACTTCATAGCAATAAAAGTTACACTGATGACTTTCACGGCCTTTCTCTAAAATCCTTTATGGCATAGGTAAGAACTGGATTCAACATGAGGTGTAACCACCTTCAGTGTGGATTTAATGGGATGAAGTGTGAGATTTAGAACATATAATTTGCACCTAAGTTCCCCTTCCTTCCCATTTAAGTTTGATGTTCATTGGATGAATGAGGAAGACAGCAACATCCTGAAAGGGATCCAATCCATCTACTCCCTGTAAGCCTAATGCACAGTTCTTGCAAGTCATACAAGTCATTCCTAGGTTTTACATCCCAGTGGTGATAGTTCTGCCCATCAGGTAGCAGAAAACACAGAGTCCTCTCTATAACTCCTAATTCTCAGTGTTGCAGTCCATAAATTAGGTTGTGGTAAAGCTCGTCTTCATTCTTTCTGATGAAGTGAGGCAGAAGGGAATCATAAACCATCTTAAACTTTGGGTGTTGGCTTATGAACTGAAACACTGATTTGAGGGTTGCTTCTGAATTATCTGTCAGGTTGCTGAACTTTACAGGTGGTTTGAGGATTGCAGTCTGGTTTGGTATTTTTTCCTCTGTTTTCTTGTCTCTAGACCCTTTCTTAAAGGACACACCACTTGGACAAGGCCTTGAGTATTACCACTTAGCTGGTGCTTCTCAGAGAGGAATAAGGAGGAAAGAAAAAATGTGGGTTTTGGCCTTTAGTTGGTCTTCTTTGTACTTCTGAGCAGTAGTTGAGTCTTCACTTCTTTACAGAGCAAGGGCTTTCGTAAAACCATGAGCTTTGCATTTAAGATAGATACATCTCTTGCAAGTTGGGACTCTTTTAACAGCTGTGGCCATCTGGGGTCTTTAAATATGGAGTAATGCATTTGAAATGTAACTGGAACTGAGTGAGGTGTCTCTGGGGTGTGCAGTCTTTAGGGGAAAAGATACTGGCGTGTCCTGAAGAAAAAACAGATCATAGTCAGTGGCATCCTTGAGAGCAGATGTTAAAAAGGGGCAGAGAAAGCAATGCTTCCCCTTTTTAGCAGTCCAAATAGATTGGTAATTTAGGCTGGTAATTTATTGCAAAAATTAGTGAACTGAAGCTGTAAGTTGGAACTTCAGAGAAGATGCCCACGTATATTGTTGACTAGTGGTTTGTTAAAATGTTGGAGAAAAAAGCATAGGGTAAACTTCTGGTCCATAAATTGTGGTAGGTTTATAATACAAATATGCCTAGAACAGATTTCACTTTATGTAATACGCTTCCAATTTTAGGCCTTCCTGTGATGCTGCCATTTCTAGAACTGGCTGTCTGCAACAACTGCCTGAGATTTTTCACTAGAGCAATTAAATGCAGCTTTTTTACCATAGCAGTGGTATTGCCATAGGATGAACCTGCTTGGAAGAACTTTGAGGTCTGTGGGGAAGAAAAAAGGGCTTATAAAGTGAAATTTTGTGTATATTTTGTCTGGCTGGGAAGAAGACTAAACATGCTACATGCTTTTTAAATCCTGTGTTTGACAAGGATTTTGAACTGCTGTGGTTACTACTGCTATTTCACAATACCATAAGGTTCTTAAAGTGTACCAGTGAATTGCTCATTAACAGTCTTATTTGGTTGAGTCCGCTGGCCAGAGTGAGACTATCATCTGCTCCTCTTTCCACTGTTGCTGAGGAGCTGTGACCTAGCCTCCTATCTAGTGTTGTGAAGTATAAACAGTGTATTTAAAATTGTTTACATTAATCATTATTAATTCATTATGTAATTATCAGAATTTTTGAAAAGGTTGGGGTTTCTTTTAAAAGAAAAGACAACTTTGTATGAAAAGAGTGTTGATTTAATCAGGAAATCATTTAGACAGTTCTGATAAATTCATGCAATAAAAATTGCATACAGTCTAGTAAAATTTGATAGTCTTTAACTAATCCATCTGACCAGAGTCCTGGAAGGATTTTAATGACAAGTTGTATACACCTACAATATGTCATGGAGTTCAATGTGGACTTCCCTTAAGGTTTTCCTTGCAAAAGCTGCAGCATTTGACACACAGGGGCAAATCTTGTTAACAGGATGCCTCACCACCTCTTGTCAAATGGGGTTGTGCATTGGGAATGTTCAGGGAGCAACTTGGGGAATGGCCGCCAGTGCGCATGCAGAGTCCTTGCTGCAGGTACTGCATACCCACTTAAAGCTACGTTGTTTCCTAAGCCATGAAAAATCAGGCTCGGGGAGGGCCAAAGGGTAAGGAAGTAGTGATGGGGAGCAGAGGATTAAGAAGGAGCATATGGACACCATTCATGCAGGATGTGTGACATGGAAACAGGAGGTCTTTTGTGCAGTATTGATGGTGTTACCTGTGTGTACACACAACCTTTTCCATTGGTGATGAATCACACTGCAGGAGGGTGTTCAAACTTATAAGTCCAGTTTATCTTCCTGTGCTTTTCTCACATTCTTTGGTGCATCATCACAACTAAGAGGGTTTCACCTCTCCATTTATTTAGTCTAGGCAAGGATAGCCAAGGAAGAAGCCTAGTGCTGTGTTGTTTTAAAGTTGTTACTTTTAAATGTATTTGTTTATGTTAATGCTCATGTTTATCAGTTAAGAGAAAGCACTGCTCATGGACTTGCTGTAAATATTTGCAAAATGGCTTCACTGGCTTCCTGCACATCCCTCCTGGGGCATCTAATTTGCCTTCAGGTTTACAAAACCGCCTTAAGGAGATTTTGAGTGCTGGAGGGCTACATCTCCTCTGCAGGTTTGCTCTTTCAGTGCACTCCTCTGAGCAACAGGGTCTTGCAACGGCCCCCTGAATATTGGTTATTAAAGGGAAACCTATGCATGGCTGTAGTTTGTGTGGTAAAGAGATGGCATCTCCAACAGGATGATGGCCCTGCAGCTGCAGGGATAGCCCTGGGTCCTTTGTGGCCCATGTCAGTGTGCACAGGCTGGCTCTGTGGGTGGTTACTGCCATGTCTAGGCTGCTGTACTGGGTGTAATGCTTGGTACCTAAAACAGTGGTTGTGCATTCATGTCTTGCTAACCATTGGCAAGGAAGCAGGGCAGTTACATGGCCATTAAGAGGGATATTTTTCTTCTCCACCTCCTGAGAATTTGTGCCACAGCAAAGCAGCTTTGCTTGTGGCCACGCTGCTGCGGTTTGTCCTTCTTCCAGTGGACTGGCCTCTGAGCCTGAGGGCTTGCTCTGGTTTTGGCAGCCACCTCTTCCTGTGTTCCCGAGTGCTGCTTAGAGAGGGCTGCTGTATGTGAAAGGATGGAAGGAGAGAGTCCTCCATGGCAGTTTCCTCTTAGCCTGGTCCTGCTTCTGGATTGGGTCAGGGGAAGTGCTGGAAGGTGTGGGTTGGCCAAGAGGGGCTTCATCGTTTGATGGGCTGGTGGCCAGTGCTGCCTCTCCCTCAGCCTCTGCCTAGTTTTTGTGGCATGGTGTGGCATTTTGCCTGCCTGCTGGAGCATTTTGGGGTGGGTAAATGCTCCATCCATGGCGGTTGACCAGGTTGGATGGGGCTTTGAGCAACCTGGTCTAGTAGAAGGTATCCCTGCCCAGGGCAAGGGGGTTAGAACTAGATGATTTTAAGGTCCGTTCCAACCCAAACTGTTCTATGATTCTATGAACTTACTATGGGTACCCTTGTGCTAGTGAAAATGGGGATGTGTGATGAGCGCTGAAGGCACAGAGGCCAGAGAAGCTCTGAGGTGTTTCTAGAAAGCAGGTACGCCCTGCAGATGTGGGTTTAATGAGATGGCAGCAAGGAGACTGCTGCCTGTCCCCCTGGCATCACTGGACATCACTGGCAGAGGCAGCTGTTACAGGATACCATTATAATGACACTGTTTCCATCTTGCCAGGTTATTGCTGGATCTAGCTCTGAGCCTCTAGTAGATGCTGGATGTGATTGTGAGGATTCATCCTGGAAGGCAGCAAGAAAAACAAACTCTGTAATTTGTTTCAGAGTCTGCAATCTCTCTGCCCTCTGAAGAAGAATGAAGTTTGATGTTTGGTTTCCCTTCAGCTACTGCTAGTTATACTAAAAATATGCATTAGTAGGCAGGGTGTTTGGACCTGCTTTGTGCAGGACAAGGAGCAGTTTGCTTTGTATGCTCCAGAGTAGCTGCATATGAGGTGGATGGTAAGTTCTATACCAGCCATGGTGGTTCTTCAACAGGTTTTCCTTAGATTTTTTTTCAATTTAGCAAGATAAAAAAAGGGAGCTCCTCACCTATATTGCCTGGATCCAGTGTGCCCATTCACAAAGTAGAAGAATAAGGTGGGGATTATTGGCAGTGTTTACCATAATCAAATTTAGCTGTTGGTACCACCAATGATTGTAACACCAGAGGATCCTCCTGGCACCTGGAATTGTTGTCACTTCTTTGAAAATATAACTGAAAGTTGAGTTCTTAAATAGCAAAAGGATACAAAGCCTACTGGACCAATACTCACTTGGTAAATACAATGTTCTCTGCTTGCTGAAGGCTAAGCAGTATCTAGCAGTCTGTGGAATTAGACCTCCTAGTAGATAATGTTGACGGGAGGCTGTATATTTTAATGATAACAAACCAGTTATCTGCTTTGAGCTGTGCAGAACTGAGTGGTATAATGTGATATTCTGGAAATTTTCACTGAGTAAGCAAATACCTTGATTGTTGCCAGAACTTCCTGTAAAAGAATGTACTTAGAGGAAGCAGTTGCTTTAAATGTCATTTATGTCCAAATATGGAACAACAGGAATAACTTTGTATTTCCTGTGAACTAACTAGAAGCCCCCTGAATTTGCATTGCTTTGTGAAAATGATGTTCACAGAGCAGCTTTCAGGGGACTCCCATGACCCTATCTCCAGGACAGACCCCTGGGGAATCTGGAAGAGTGTCAGAAATGAGGTCCCAGCAACAAAACATTTCAGCTTCAGCAATCTGGTATTCTTTTGACTAAGAAGATGTGACTCTCTTTTGTAACACTTCACTTCTTTTTAATGAAGTACATCTGACTGATGCTAATATGCAAACCAAATATTTTCTGAAATAATTAATATTAAGATTTTAAAAATTAACTAATATTCCCTTGAGTAGCTGAAATTCACTGGACATCTCTGATAAGAATCTGTGGTCTGTCTGCAATTTTTGTATGAACATCCTGTATGGTTCTGGTAATACTAAAAACAACAACAACAAAACAACCCTACCCCGTTCCCCCAGCCAAAAGGAAAAAACCCTGCCAAAAATTACAAACATCCCCCATGTCCCAAGAGCATAATTTTTTTTTTCTGATTATATTCTGTAGAGCTTTTCTTAAAAACAGTGGCTTTTCTGAAAATTGTACAAGGCTTTAAAAATTGTTGTAATTCAGATTTCATCGTGTAGAGTGGTATTGTAGACAGTAAGTTGCCATTTCTTTCAGATATTATCTGTATGGTAATTTGAGACTCGCTTGAAGTTTCCCTTGGACTA
The DNA here is from genome assembly GCF_012275295.1 of Melopsittacus undulatus. Taxonomy (NCBI): domain Eukaryota; kingdom Metazoa; phylum Chordata; class Aves; order Psittaciformes; family Psittaculidae; genus Melopsittacus; species Melopsittacus undulatus. The sequence goes on along the minus strand of NC_047528.1, from coordinate 58,612,293 downwards.
ACAAGGATTCTTAGTTGATGTTCTGACATACTGCCGTCCATGAAGTGCCATGCTTTTCCACTGGGTAGGTTTGTTCCAGGAGATTTTTCATCTGGTCTAAATGTACTTTAGAAGGTTTATTAGGAGAACAGCTCCACATTGACAGAAATGAGTGGACACCACTTCTGCTTCCTTCTGTCCTTCTCATGTACATAATCTGGAAGCCAAAGGAGGTCTTTAGGAGAATGAGCATTTTAATGCTTCTTATCTGTGCAAAGTTTGAAACTTTAGAGATTACTGGGTTGCACTTATTTCTGTTGCTTAAATGTAAGCATCTGGTGCCATTTGAGATACTCACATAGGCCTAGCAAATAATGACTCTGGACTTAGGGGAGAGCTGTTGCCACCTGGCCTGGGACATGGAAGCAGGTGATATCCCATAGGTCATTTTGAATGGTTCTGTTCTTCTGTGCTCTGTGAATACTGGAGCTTCAGAAAACTGAAATGACACAACTGAGGACTTTAAATAGCTACTACATGACAGAAACATCCAGTGGTTGCTGACTAGAGCTGACCTGAATTTGGTGACCTAGAGGGTGAAAGCTGTAGAACCAATAAGCCTTCCCTTGGTTCAGGGAATTCCCTGAACAGTCATGATTGAAGTCTACACATGATTTGCTGGGAAAAAAAAAAAAAGAAAAAAAGAAGATAAGCTGCTGACTGGGTTTGGGTTTTTTGGGTTGTTTTGTTGTGGTCTTTTTGTTGTTGTTCGGTTGTTTTTTATTTATCTGTTTGTTTTGTTGTTTTTTTTTTTTTTTCTGGTGGGAGAGAGGAAAGACTTGGGAGAGAAGGAAAGCTTGAGTTTGAAACATGACCAGCAGGTCAAAGGAGGTGATCCTTCCCCTCTACTCACATGAGACCCCAGTTGGAGTGTGCAGTTCCGGTGTCCTCAGCCTAAAAAGGACATGGAACTGTTGGAACAAGTCCAGAGGAGGGCCATGAAGATAATACAAGGGGCTGGAGCACCTCCCATGTGAGGACAGCCTGAGAAAGTTGGGTCAGATCAGTCTGGAGAAGAGAAGGCTGCATGGAGACCTCATAGAAGCCTTGCAGTATCTGAAGGGGACCTATAAGGATGCTAAGGAGGGACTCTTCACTAGGGACTGTAGTGATAGGACAAGGGGTAACAGGTTAAAACTTAAACAGGGGAAGTTTAGATTGGATGTAAGGAAGAAGCTCTTTATTGTAGAGGGTGATGAGGCACTGGAATGGGTTGCCCAGGGAAGATGTGAATGTTCCGTCCCTGGCAGTGTTCAAGGCCAGGTTGGACAGAGCCTTGAGTGATATGGTTTAGTGTGAGGTGTCCATTCCCATGGCAGGGGGGTTGGAACTAGATGATTTTAAGGTCCTTTCCAACCCCATTTTATGATTCTATGATTATAGAATCATTTTATGATTCTATAATCATAAAATCATAAAATGTTTCCTTTTGTTGGTTGTTTATTGACATCGGAAATTGATTGGTTTACAAATGAAGTGAGAACGTTGCTCAATTTCTGTTCTTCGCTTTAAGTCCTGAAAAGGAAGGCAAGGCAGATGTTCCTTTTCATGAACCATTCTGAGAGTGGAATTTCAAATCATCAGTCCAGGACACCTTACTTTGTATGAACTTCTATAGGGGAACATAGCTGAATTTTGCTAACTTGCCAAGACAGTCTGGATTTTTTTTGTTACCCTCTTTGTTCTAAGTGTAAAACAGAAATTTTAGTAGCTTAATTTTTTTAAATGTTGTTAATGGGCTGCAGAATCAGTTAAGAAAAATGTTAAGGTGAACTGCAATATAGCAGTGACTTTTTCTAATGGTACTTTACACACAAAAGAGCAGTTTGACTAATTCAGTGCATTAAAATCCAAAGGGTAAAGACAAGAATAGCAATACAGCCAGGGAGCTATTTTGACATTCTGAAGAGAGAAGAAAATATGAGAGGAATGCAAGATAAGTGTCCTGCAGTTGGCATCACCTCCCTATTTCTGTATTTGGTGGGATGTGAAACCTGAAGACATCATTGATCTAGCTCTCTTGTTACAGCTACATGAGTTATGCATACGTGTGCTTGGGAAGAAGTACAGCATTTGCTACATAGGGATAAATTTCTGTTGGCCTTCGCTGTCCACACTAGGGTAACATAGGGGTGAAAAGGGGTGGATTTTGTTGAGGGAATACACTGAGACTTGAAGCTGTCACTGCTCATCTGTTGGCATAGACATTCTTGGTGTTTCAACTTGAAATTGGTATTTGAATTCAGCTCAAATTGGGTTTGAAGTAGAGCAATGTGAATGGGAAATCTACACTCTTTAGTCAGAAAACATCAGTTTAAGTGCCATTTCTAAACAGAAAATGCCATTTTATAATGAATAAATCACAAGACGAAACATGTATGATTACTTTTTGAAGCATTTCAGCTGTGAATTAGAAACGCTGTGAATAGCCACCGTTTACCTGTTCACAGGATTTTTAGTCATTTGAAAGACATTGGATTTTAGATAGGAAAAATTGACTACATTCCCTGGAATGACATTTTTAACATGGACAGAGTTAAGTGTACAGTGAGACTTTTATTAGTTTTCTCACTTAAATGTGTACTTTATAGGGAAGTTTTGAACTTGATTGATACCTATGCAATTAGCCTAAGCTGGTAGCCAGATCAGCAATTGAAACTCAGCAAGCAGAGCCTGAGCTGATGCTGTGGGAAAGAGAACTGTGTCTTGTCTTGAAAAATGCACTTCTGTAAGAGAGTGGAACGTCCAAGAACTGACTTGGCTTTTGTGTTTTTTTGGAGATCTCTGTAGCCTCCAGAAATGGTGCATTTCCAAATACGGCAGTTGTTTCCCTCCTAGGCTACTCATCTGGCTGTTCCAAGCTGTAGTCCTCTAATGCCAGGAAAGTAGCTAGACATGGAAAAACAGGACAAAACGCAACAAAACTCTGCAGCTACGATCTGACAGATGTCTTACAGGCTGCATTGCAGTGCAGTTTCTTCGTTTTGCTGCAACAACTATTAGAAGCCTTCTCAGCTCTGTCACTGAAAGGGCTTAGTAACCCTAAAGCTCTGTACGTGATTCATGGAAGTTAGAGGTCTGGGTTGGGGTGCCCATTCATTAGGTGCACTTTTTTTTTAACTAGAAGTTAATATGATAGTAAATGAATTGATGTTCTTTAGGCAAACACTCGGTCTTCATGTAGCACATTTGTATGCACAATGTTGAAGGGACATAATCTTTTTATAGTTTAATACTGATTTGCTAGCATGATTCACTCAGCTTATCAGTTGCAGACAGTCTGGGAGAATGAAACAGAACGGAAATGCTTGTCAAAAAATGAAGCCATTAGTATCACTAAAATGAGCTTCTGCTACTGGGCTGAGTGATATTTTGTGGGTGTAATAAGATAAAATCAATTTGTTCAAGTATTATATGAGAGGCTAGCCTGTGGTGTAAGGAAGCTATGGCTATTTGAAAAATGCTAGCCTAGCATGTAAAATAGGTGAGGCATCACGGTGCACCTACCCAAAATCTTTGGATTACTCTGTAATTGCCTTCTAGACAAGGGATAAGGAGCCTGCCTTTTCACACCTTGCCTGCCCCTGCCCCTCCCCCCTATCCCCTACCACCCATCAGATTACACTTCCTGCTCAGCAACATTCTCTCCAGTGTCTTTCTGGGGAAGACACTGTTTCAAAGAGGGTGTCTGGGAGATAGGACAAAACTCTTTCTCTCCATTTGTCTCATTATTTCTAGTCATGTATGGCAAGAAATCATGAAATTAATTCTTCATAACATGAAATTGATTTTAAATCATAGACGTTTAGAAATAAGCAATAATTTTTGCATAGTTTCATCTTACTTACCTTGTGACTTACAGTCAGTGATAGTGGGAGATGATGTTAGTGTAAAATAAAGGCAGAGTTTTGTAGGGCAGGTGGCCTGTTCTGGCATAGCAGGCTACAGCACTTGCCTGCACATTGGGCCTTGTGCAGCTGTGGTCCCTGATGCTCAGTACCTTCTTGTCTTCCTTGTCTTTGGTTATTCTGAGACTTAAGAAACAGTAAAAATAGAATATTACAGTGTCATTTTTGGAAGCACAGAAAGAGACGGAAAAGCCCAAGTCCATTCTTCTGGCCATGCTAAACTTAAGAACAAACCCCCACTTAAAAATAAATAACAGCAGGCTTTTTTTTTTTTTTTTAAACAGTGCATGCTAAATAACAGGCTGAAGGAAATATGTGGGGATTAACTTGAAAACAGATGTTTATAATGATTCAATGACGTATTTTAATTACATTCCCAGATGCAATTAAAACAGACTTCTTCTGAATTTAAGGGATGTGTTGATAAAACTGATAACATTCTACATGATGCTGAAGGAGGAAGAATGAGCTGCAAGCATGAGTCCTCCAGCCATGATCTTATCAGGTCTGAAAAACTAAGAGAGGTCACACTGGGTCATTTCTTTAAACGGGAGGCTCAATGTTTTTCCAGGCATAACCATGTAACTGCAAGAAGTAAAGTTGATTATTCAGTGGGTGGCACTTTTCCCTTCTGGTCAGTACTGAGTTGGCATTGCAGCATGAGTTGGCATCATTTTCTGGTCTAATTCTCTTTCTGCAGTAAATAATAAATTTTCATCTTTCTGTGCATTTGTAATATAACATGGCAAAGTGCTAATGTAAGGGAGAAAATGTGGCTATTTTTATGTGAATGCGGAGAAAGTTTGACTTCAAACAACAAATTCGGTGGATCTACATTTAAAAGAAAAGTATCTCAGCAAAAGCAACATTTTTTTTCAGGAGCTGGTACCTTAGTTTTATCGGACAGTCTTCAATATTTTTTTCTTTATGAATGTTGCTACATTATGTAACTTTCTGGAGTGATGATGTTTATTGGTCTCTCATTGGAGGTTTTCCAAATTCAGAATATATTAGGCATATTTTTTCTCAATTTCCCATAAATACTGAGGTCTCAGTAGGCTGTGGAGCCTGCAGGTGTGGAGGGACAGGTGACCAGCATCTGTGTTGAGAGCTGACTGAAGAAGTGCTGTCCCTGACTGCTTCCTGTTAATGGCTTAATGAAACTGCTGAATTATCTTGTGTTTAGTTGGTGCAATATTCAGTGATATAAATATTTTGTTTGTTTTCCTCCCAGCTGGTTTCTGAGGGGCATGACAATAGCAAAAGCAGTAGAATGCTGAGTTACTCACCAGTTGCTTCATGATTATGAGGAGGAAAAGTGGGGGGTAGCCCAGGTGTACTTAAGTGCACAGAAATACTTGGTAACACAAATGACTGAAAGCTTTTACACTTGGATCAGTTAATCTGACTTCTCTCAGATGTAACCTTTCATGTTTTGCAAAAAAATAATGTGTGTTTTTTGTTGTCATTGAAGTCATAGAATCATAGTATCATTTGGGTTGGAAGGGACCTTAAAGGTCATCTAGTTCCCAGCCCTCTGTCTTGGTCAGGGACACCTTCCACTAGACCAGGTTGCTCAAGGTCCTACACAGCCTGGCCTTTGAACATTTTCAGGGATGGGGCACCCACAATTTCTCTGGACAGCCTGTTCCAGTATCAAGTTTATCTAGTGTAGAAAACCCATGAGGTGGTGCTGTTATAAGGAAAGGCTTTCAGAAAACAAGGATCTCTATAGTGTCTAATGGAGAATAATTTGGACTGATTATGTTTTTATTGATGTTTTCTATGCATTCTCCTACTGCAATGAATGTGCTTTTACTTAGTGGAAGGTTTCCTATCATAATGACAATTGCAATTAGTCATTATAGAGAGCAGGAAAGGAAAAAAGATCACTTAAAATGTGATAGATGCAAGAAATAGGACCAGAACCCTGGTGTTAGATATTGCCTGTCCAGTAAACAACATTAACAACTGCCTCAATATCTACTATTTGCCACTAGGAGCAGTTTGCTCTCTGAGGGGCTGCAGTTTGACTTGATGTCATAAAGTATGTCCATGCATACTTCTTGATATAGTTTACTGTGGTAATTATGCCATTATTTAACTTCCTGTAAAAAATACTTTTTTTCTTATCTGAAGGTTGGCAATTACTAAAAAAAAGAAATAGTAAATCAATATTAAGAAATTTCATGGTAAAAAAAGCAATGGGTCTAGATGGGTTTTATATTTGGAAAAGAAACACAAAACATATTCTTCAGGTTTGATATTTTTCTTAAGCATCGAAGATGAATCATGCGCTGCAGCTTCACCATCCCTCTATCCTCAAAGCAATGGCAGATATTTATTGAGCTTAAGTATTTATGCAGAATGCAAGCCATTTATTAACAGAGACCTAAGAGATGCTTCTACGGTTGAATTGATTTTGTTTTAAATATTCTGTTGGGCTTTGAATGTGTGACTGTAGTGTCCTAGAGGAGAACCTACTTCTTTTAAATTGAGACATTCGTATTGCTAGATGCAGAGTACGTATGTATTCTATAAAAATAAGTTATTTTTTAAAATGGTGACCCTGAAGACAATGGTTTAGAAGTAATATAAGTTTTCTATGGTTAAGAACTATAGCAGGCATTTTTCTTCTTTACAAAGGCATCTCTTACTGAATGTGGTATGAAATCGGAAGAGTACATCTATATAAATCTAACAGTGTTGCATTGGGCTTAAGTGATCATTTGCCATGCTGACCAGCCTTGCACTTAGCATGGTACTGGTGACATTCCTGGCTTATTGTGGTATGTTCTGCCTGTCATCCAGTTCAGACAATTAATTCTCAACTTCTCTTTCATTTTCAGGGTTGTTCTGGCTGTGGAAAATGTGACTGCAGTGGAGTAAAAGGGCAAAAGGTGAGTAAGTCAGCTCTTTCTGCTTCATTATCTTGCTTATTTAAACCACACAGTGTATGATCTAGTGGGAGGCAGGTGAGCCATTGGTTTCAGTGAACACTCTGACACCGATCACTACCAAGGCCAGGCTACATGCCCTTCAGCAGGATTTCTGAAAAGCAGCCAGCTCTGTGTCTGCAGCAGCAGAGGGCAGGAGGACCAGGGGTGGGAAACAGATGAAAACTCTTGCTGTGGGGTGAAGCTCCTAGTCCAGTGCTTGGCTGTGTCTTCCCTTTTTCCACATTTAGTGGGATGCTAACCTGGCAATCTCACCTTTCCTAAACCTCACCTCCAGTCTTTTCAGTGGATAGCAGGGTTGACATCCTGAGCACCTCTGGAAGCAATGCTAGCAGTTCAGTTGCAAAATGCTCCCCTTAATGAGTAGTGCAGCTTGCTCTCCAGGAAGTCTGTGATGCATCAGAAGCAACTCACCCTGACCAGAGTTAGGCCTGGGAGGCAATGACCTGGAATAGGAAGAAGTAGGTTAATAATCAACTTAAATACAGAAAAGTGTTGCATGTCAAGTTAAAAAATAAAATACTTAAAACTTTTTGACAGAACCTTGCAAATGAGTTTTAAAACTCCCATTCAGCCATCCAAACATTCTGTGTGTGAAACAGAAAAGGCACTTTAGAGGCTTCTTTTAAAGTAGTAAGAGTGAAGGAAAAATACAGTGTACTTAAGCATTCCATGAATTCCCCCTGTAAATTACCTGCTTTTGTAAATAGCATAGACATTCAATCACTCTCCTTATCTTTTCCAATTTTGCTGTAGAGATTTCAATCTGCAATGTGTTCTGTTGTGCATGCACATGTATTGTATTATTTACCATTATAAATTAGTGCAATCCAGAGGTTTTATCATCCTGTGATTGCAGTGGGAACATTTGAGGTAAGTTGTTTAGGTCAGTCAAAGGAGTGCTTTGAAGATGTGGGGGTTTTGTTTGTTTTTTGTTTTGGGGTTTTTAAATAAAGGTACAGCTGGTGTTCTACATTGTCTCACATGGGATAGCTGCATATTTACTGCTGAAGGTTTGTTGTTGGCTTTTCTTTAGTGTTTTCTAGAACAAGAAATATAAATTACTTAATTGGAGACCCAAGCAAAGATAATTTTCTTTGTAACAGAACATGGATTAATTCATGAGACAGATGAAAAGAGATTCAAAATTTCTTTTAGACGTTTTCATGGCCCACTAGTATCTGTTTAATAAAAAGCAGCTATATATTAAAAATAAATAGCGCAAAAATTTGGGAAAGTTCTGGAACTTTGAATTTATTCCGTGATATCTTGATCTTGTTTTTCAGTAACAAGTACAAATAAATCATTGTAGAATGAGAGAGAGATTACGTTATAACTCTCTTGTTGAAAGCCATTAGTTTTCAGTTCTCAGAGTATGCCAGCATCTTGTAACTAGATAATTTAAAAAAAATTGTGGTTTGGGGAAATAATTTGGCTTCATTTATTTCTGGCTGAAATCATGACTCTTTGCTATAGCCGTTGCTGGCATTTTTTGTTTGCATAGTCCAGAGTCTCAAAAAGTTCTCCTTGAAGTAAATAGATCCTTCCCTGATAGCCAAAAACTACCTCAGATTAATGTAGGCTATTTTAAAATGTGGAATAGAGAAAATATCAGTCCATAGCAACAGAAGTCACAGTAAGTTCCATATTTCATGCAAACTTGTCCAGCAAGTCAGTGTACGCCTTGCCCTTCCTAATGGATTTCCATCAAAAACTTCTCTAGCTTTAAATGTGTGTGTAATGGTATATTTACTTATTTTCAGACTGTGTAGGAAATTTAATTATTGACATTAGAGACATTTAGACAGGTGAATGAATAGTTATACCTATAAAACAATATTCAAGGAAGGTATTTGAAGGTCTTTTGGAGTGAATTTAAAATTAACTTGATTCAGATAATAATGCTTGCTCATTATGTTAACATGCTGAGGCTTTCAAATGCTTACTTCTGATTTTGAACAGAAAACCGAGTTTAATTTAAAACCATCTGCCCCCACCTTTGTTTCATCCTAGTGCACCTTTTCATCCAATTCTTTGCATTTAGTGCCTTTTGGAATAAGGACAGCCTGGTACCCAGTCCCAGGCCTGAAGACAGAAGTTGGTGAGGAAAGCAGGGCAAGCATCCTTCCTGCTTGCCACTGAAATATTTCTAGAAATGGTTTTTCCACCCAATGCATTTGTTTTGAAACATATCTCTGTAAACACAGTTTCCATTAATGAGCACATCAGTATTGGTACTTGCTACCTCAGAAATATGCATAAATGTTGCTTAATCAGAGAGGGACAGATTAGAAGGACTGGTCCTTGCCAAGATCCAGGCCAGAAGAGGGCCGCCATGCCCAGCTGTTCTGGGTACCCCAGGAGACCACATTAGGGAACATCTGCTCTCCACTTCTCATGTAGCCACTTGCGTGGGAAGTGTATATCCATCCTGCCCAACACTATCCCCAGCCAGCATGTTGCCCACACTGGAAACCCTTTTGATCTGTCTTCCATGTTGTGCAGAACTGCACAAATGCTGAAGGGCCTTTTCCAATCCACCCACACTCTTCAGCAACGTAACCACACTAGTTCACACCATGGGAGGTTCAGGAGCTGCGGAAGTGGGTGCTGGGTTTACCCTTTAATGCCTTAATTGTTAACATCTGCAGATACATTTCTTTCCACACACAGTGTGGGAAGAAGTTCCAGACCCTATGAATTGGGGGTGGGATTTAATTAAAATACATTTGGCCAAATAATCATATTAATGATCTCACCACAAAGTGCTGAAAATAGTATTTGACTTAAAAGCTGTTAAATTCCCAAGAAATATTGCCCGTCAGTGTTTCAGACATGGAAGAGTAAGTTATATTGCTGTATTTTTCTCTCTCATTTGAGAATCATTTAGTCAATATGACCATATGGATGGCTGTATTTAGAACACATTCAAGTGTGTTCTCTCATTAGACTGTTTCCATGAAAATTGTATCTCTATGCCAAACTCCTTTAAAATGACTCATACTTTATCAGGGGCATATAATTGGCAAAGTCTAAGGGTTTTTCATCCCTTTCAGAAAATTTCAGAAAGTGAGTGTAATTGGAACAGATGGTTCTTATCCCATAAAGCCTTTATTATTACACTGAACATCAGACTGTTATTTTAAGCTATATAGTGTCAAGTATCACATATTTACTGAACAATAGGTGCAGAAATTTTAGAAAAACATAATATTGCTAAAATAATAAATAATACCTTGGTGTTTTCCATTAGGTAGATTAGCCGAAAATCTTCATTAGTTTCCTCTTACACTTTTTATTTGGTTTTCTGCATAATAACTTGACTGTTCTTTCCAACTTCACTACAAGGGTGAGAGTGTGCGCTTACAGCCCAGAAAGCCAACCGTATCCTGGGCTGCATCAAAAAGAGCATGACCAGCAGGTCAAAGGAGGTGATCCTGCCCCTCTACTCTGCTCTTGTGAGACCTCACCTGGAGTATTGTGTGCAGTTCTGGTGTCCTCAGCATAAAAAGGACATGGAACTGTTGGAACAAGTCCAGAGGAGGCCACGAGGATGATCAGGGGACTGGAGCACCTCCCATATGAAGACAGGCTGAGAAAGTTGGGGCTGTTCAGCCTGGAGAAGAGAAGGCTGCGTGGAGACCTCATAGCAGCCTTCCAGTATCTGAAGGGGGCCTACAGGGTTGCTGGTGAGGGACTCTTCATTAGGGACTATAGTGATAGGACAAGGGGTAACAGGTTAAAACTTAAACAGGGGAAGTTTAGATTGGATGTAAGGAAGAAGCTCTTTATTGTAGAGGGTGATGAGGCACTGGAATGGGTTGCCCAGGGAAGATGTGAATGTTCCGTCCCTGGCAGTGTTCAAGGCCAGGTTGGATGAAGCCTTGGGTGATATGGTTTAGTGTGAGGTGTCCCTTCCCATGGCAGGGGGGTTGGAACTAGATGATCTTGAGGTCCTTTCCAGTCCTAACTATTCTATGATTCTATGATTCTATGATCTGTTTGAACTGGTTAGTTTTGAATGCTTGCCTATGTTTTACTGAGTTACTCAGAAGCAGGCAGAAGCTGTATTTTCTCTTTTATGCCTATCTAGATTTTGAGAACAATTTCAAGCAGCTGTGGAGATAAGAAGTGCTAGCCAGTAATGTGTGTAGAAAAAGCATGTTAAGCATTTAATTATCATTTAGAACAAAGACTTTATAGAGCTGAGTAACATTCTCCATGCACTGACTTTTCCCAGGAATGTTCATTCTTTCATTCATGACCATTTGCACTCATTTTACTCTGTATCATAAACATGTATAAAGAGAGGCAACATTGGAACTTTGCTGTAAATAAACCAGAATGATTAATCTTCTAACACTTATCAGTTAGAATGCATTGAAGCATTAGTCTTCATCCTTTAATATAAATATCTTACGATGATTCCCCTGTCTCAGCTTTCAGTTACCCATTGAAAGTTCAAGTCACAAAAATGTCAAATGTGATTTTGTCACTGGACATGAAATATTTCACTTAAAAAAATTTATATCTGCTGGGACATTCTGGAAGAAAATGGAAAATAAGAATAGAATTAACTCATGTAACTGCTGATTTTGACATTTTTGGTATGAGATGTAAGAAAACTTGAGCAAATAATTTTATACTGGCATATTTTTGTTTGCCTAGTGCCTTGTTCTGAGGCTCTGTCTGTATTATTATACCTACATAAGAATTACTTCTGTTTCCCTTGATGAGCACATCATCCCTGTGTGGATTGACTGCACTGGCTGCGGAAGTACACAGACTCACTTTGCTTGAGGTGTTTTTGGGCCTGGCAGCCAGGTAGCTCTGTTACTGGCTTAGACTGACAGTTACTATGACGCCTCTGTGGTCCCCCATTAACAGGATGAGTCTTTTCTCTCCTGTGCAATTCTACAATCTTGAAAGTCATGCATGATTTTCCTGTCTGCAGGGGATTGTGCAATGGTGAGTTGACTGTTCCAGTGGGCGGTATCCCTATATATTTGGTTTGGCTTAGGTTTTTTTAAGGTTTACCAGATTGGGAAGGTCTTCAAGGCTTTTCCAGTCATTTTAGGTATCAAAAGATAGAGCAAAAATATTTATGATGTTCATGAGTTAAACCAATAGAAAAACCCTTGTTAGAGAGAAATTCTGACAGTCAATGGGATAATCACTATTAAGTGATTCTGAGTTTCCTTTATTATATAGTAAAGGGCAACAAATCAGTTCCTTTAGTGGAGCGAATCAATAATCGCTAGATCTGTACTTTTCATATTCAACCAATGCTAGCAGCATCAACACTCTTTTTTACCAAGAATGTTGAGTTTTCAGTACTTTCCATTGGTGTACTGTTTGGTTTCAATAAGCTCTTCTATAGTTTTGCTCAATGTTTCTATTTACGTGGCTGCTGTGGGAACTTAATGTCATTTCCAGCACTTGTTCATGCACAAGTTGGAAAGACTATGAACTGAGGACACTAAGGAAACTACCATTAAGTAATATACTCCAGAAAAGGACATAAAGTTAACAAGAAGGATAACAGGCAATGTGGGAGGAAAGATTGTGTTTGCAGCTTTAGTTTGCAGCTAATAGATAACATGAAATCATCTAATAATTCCTAAAGGGGGAAATTAGAAGACTGTAATAAAATAAGCAAAGATATTGATCACTTGCAGATCTGATGTTCTACAAGGATACTTGTGGCTTTTATTTTTGAAAATTAGGCCATTGTCACAATGTTTATGTCAGTTCTGCAGTGACATTAATATATTTTTATTGATTTGCCCTTCATGCACAGAAAAATAATGCGTTTAATTCAAATCATGGAAAAAGGATATCTATGTTTCATGAAGAAAATATGTAAATAATGCTGTTATTCTTGAAAAGAATGAGATGTCAAAAGACCTTGAATTATATTGAGTGGAATATGCTAAGTATTGGAAGTTTTCTGCACTTCCCCAACTGTAAACTGCAAAGTGAATCCATCAGATTTTCTTAGTTTAAAGTTGTCACTGGGACCATTTGTCTCAGTTGTCCAAATAGGACTGAATGTCTGTAGCAACATTTTCTATATTAAGACGTATTTTTGCACTCAGTACAGTATGTATCTTTGTTTAACACAAACTAGTGGATTACACTGATGAATTTACCTCTTTGGAAAGAGTGCTATAAAAGCAGATATCCCAGTAATACTGTGTGATGGGGTATGCTCATATTTAGTTTTCAGAGCTGACTTCTAAAGGTTTTCACAAAATGGTATGTCAGTTGGCATAATATGATCTTTTAAGCAGCTTTTAAGTTGCCAGATGCGTATCTTTGCTTCTACAGATATTGGTATAATAAGCTCAGGCATTTCTTCATGAAACAAAACATGCTTTCTGACCTCACAGAGTTTGATTTTACATTTGTACAACTGTTCTATATGTCTTCATTATGGTTTCTTGAAGGATTACAAGGCCTTGTTTTGATCGGAAACATGTAAGCCTCTAATGAAGTCAGTAAAGTTTCCCAAATGTGAGATCAAAGCAAGATGAGAAAAGACCTGTAGGTCGCCACTTCCCTGAAATCTGCATGCTCTGTAAGTGGAGCTGCTACAATCCCTATGCAATACCCATGTGTAGTTTGGAATCTTCCCAAATTTAAAATTCTGTTCATGCAAACAGAATCACGCTTCCATTATATACCAGCTACACAGTGAGCCTTAAACTTACGTTGCAGCATGCAGTTTTTTTGTATCTGGTTGTATGCATGACAGCACCTGCAGTCTGTATTTGTACATTGTTCATCTTACTGCCCACTAATGTTCTGTGATACTGACAGGTTTTTGTGGGTGTAGATTACAGGTCTGGGACAGCAAATGGCATAGCAATGGGTATAGCAATAGCAACATTTTGTATTTTATCCCTCAGGCTCCTTTAAATCATTCTGCAATTCAATTTATATTGTGTTTGCTGGGGATCTCAGACCAAACCAGCTATTATAATTGATGGCTCAATGTGATATGTCAGTTCCTACACAAGAACTTAATACTTGAGGCACTTAATAATCAGTCTTTGCCTACATTTTCTCTGTAGTAGTATTGACAAGAATTATAGATAACATAGCAAAGAAAGTTCACCTAAATGGTGAAAATAATTATTAGCTTTCAGTAGCAGGCAAAATGTTCTTCTATATCATCTTTAACAGGAGAAGAAAAGCAAAATTAAGGTGAAGCCAAGGGACAAGCAACTTAAGACTCCCATCTGGAAAATCATGTTTCTGTCCCTTAGAAGGTTCAACTGTAACTGGAAAGGCAAAACCTACCCATAAATTTCATAGCTGTTAAAGAAAGCGTGTGTCAGCTTCCACTGCAGTTCATTTGCAACATTTTAAAATGCTTTTATATGCCAATAAAAGTAATTCTTACCAAGGTTTGTATCAAAGTTAAAGTATGCACAGTTAAAGTAAATACTGAGTTGAGTGGGTGAACACAGGCACTGGCATCAAATCGGATGTCTTTTCAGTCTTTTCTCATTTGACACTATTACTGACTGTGAAAAGATGGAACGAAACTATTTCATGGGTAGCTAGCAGAATACTAAAAGCCTTGAGGAGGTTTGGTAACCCTTAGTTTTGTTAGAACAGTTTGCTTGCCTACCAAGCAAAGATGCTGCAGAACTACAGAACAAATGGGTTTAATGGAAGAGAAGGACTCTAGCACAAAGGGGCAGTCTGAAGTGCCCTCTGACTCCAGTGTCAGCAGTTGAGTGAAGGGAAGAATACCAAAGGTTGGTACTGTGGAGCAATGAACAGAGAAGCCAGTGCTGTATGCAGCACCTATAGTGAGATCTGTGAGTTGAGGATGCAATTACAGATCTTCAACTCAAACTTCCTTTCTGTCTGAAAGTGCGGAGATGGAAGCTGCAGGTCCAGTAGAAACACACACATCTTCATGAAACTCCCCCAGAGGGATCTCTTTAGGAAGTTTTAGTTATTAAATGCAATGAATTTATAGTGATGCCAGTGTGTGGGAACTGAGGGACACTGCTCACCTCAGGAAATAAATGGAAAAGGTAGCATTTGTAAAAGTGAAATTCTCCAGATGCAGACAAAGTACAAGCTTTTGATTGCAAGATTGTCTCTGCACCTTACCTCTCCTTGGGCAGGAAGGGCCGGGAGGATCCGGATGCCGGTGCTGGTGGCGCTGGGGGGAAGACCTGAGCCGTTTGGCTCGTATCATGCTTCGTCCCGCAGCTGTGTCACTTCCCCGCTGGCTCCTCTGGGTGGCAGTCAGACATCACGGGATTCCTGTTCTCTGGCGGGCATCCTTGCCTTTTTTTTTTTCTCTTTTGTTCTTGTTTGTTTTTTTTTTTCCTTTTTAATCAAAAAAAGAAAACCTTAATGCCACTTGCTAAGCAGGAGATCAGCTTCTGCTTGGAATTTACTGAAAATGATGCTGCAGCAATATCCTGCACAATAACAAACTAAGGAAAATACTTGTTTTCATTAATGATTACTGCATCCTTGTTAACTTAATTGATTTAGGCTGAACAAGCCTGGATGTACTACCAAAAAAAATTATATTGTAGTGTCTGTTCTGCAGTGGATCTGATTGAGTAAAGAGACTCTAGAGATTAAAGTGAAGAAACAATGATTTACACTTCCGAGGTACAATGTTATCTGCCTTCTGGTATTTTCATAGAATCATAGAATCCCACAGTCCTTTAGATTGGAAAGGACCTTTAAAATCATTGAGTTCAACTGTAAACCTAATACTGTGAAGTCCACCATTAAACCATGTCCCTAAGCACTACATGTACAAGTCATTTAAATACCTCCCGGGATGGTGACTCCACCACTGCCCTGGGAAGCCTGTTCCAATGCTTGACAATCCTTCCAGAAAAGAATTTCTTCCTCATATCCCATATAAACCTCCTCTGGTGCAACTTGAGGCTGTTTCTTCCTATCTTATGGCTTGTTACTTGGGAGAAGAGACCGATGTGCAGTTGTAGAGGGTGATGATCAGCAGCCAGAATATTTCCTCTAGCTTTTTCAGGAAGCAACTCTTCTGCAACATTCAAAATATTTAAAACTTTAGAAGTGCCATTTCTAACCTAACCCCCCCAAACAGCTAGAATATTACTGTCTCAAATAGTACTGTCTGTCATGTACTCTCTTAAGTTATGAGCTACTTCATTATGAGAACTTTATTGCCGTCTGTACTGTCCAGGACCAGCTGCCCATGTTTTTACTATTTATGGAAGAGATTACTTGCTGTAAATATGTCCATGACAGACCTTTGCCAAGAGAATAAAACTTGCATGTAACGTCACATTTCATTCCAGGTCTAGGGTCTGAACAAAAATAAAGTAAAAAAACCTGAAAAGATCAAGACCTTTTTTTTTCTTTCCTTGCTGTTTCATCTTTAAATGTGAGCCTTTAAACAGTGCCAAATGCAAACAAATGCTAAATAATTTTCACTAATGAATAAGGAAGGGCGTGGAGCATTTTTACCTCTTATATCCTTGGACCTTCAACACTGGAAGTGATTTAACACAATGTGCAATAAAACAAAGGAAGAGTTACTCAGACGTAATGAGTTCAACAGATGATTAGAAGGGGTGGGAAATATAGCACCCTTTTGATCCAACCTGTCTCCTTGAAACCTCCCCTTCTCTTACATTTTTTTGAGGTTCTTCTGTTCCCCAGGGTGGCTCTAAATGGTGGGGAGGAGTCTCCTTGACCCAATCTGATTAAAAGAGAAAAAAAGGTTTGGAAAACCCCATGTGTACCTTTGGTAAAAGGTTTGCATGACTTCCTCCTGAAACATCATGAAAGCTGTATTTTTATTTTTACCTTTTTCCTAAAAAATCAAGAAAAAATTAAACATAAAGACAATGAACCACGTGCCTTAGAGTTACCTTACCAGGCTTTGTGTAAGCAGACTTCCACAGCTGAAAATAAAGTTCACCGCTCTTCTGTTGGCTTTTGCTGTCTGTTAGTATTGTCTTCATGTTTGTCCTTCATATACCATATCTTCAGCCTTGCTTTGAGGTAGACTACTCCTGGCTTATAAAATGTTCACACTAGGGGTTATACATGCTATCATTTGTGAGTGACTGAAAAGTGCATGTGCCTCACTAAACTTCAGTCAGTTTTTCTTCTTTTTTTTTTTTTTGTAATGAAGGGAAAACAAACAAAATATTTTTTTTTCTCTAAGTAGAGACACGTTTCTCCTCAGCATCCTGGCTACTTCTGGATCTGTAACCATTTGTCTACACTGGAATCAAATATCACATAAAAAGTATGTCAGCCAAAGACACTCACATGTAAGGAAACACTGGGAGCTTAAGTGTGTACATGGCTCAGGAAGTCCTAAAAAGTGAAATTTGGGCACCTCTGTTGATGAAACTGACTACTGCAGTTGGAAAATGAAGAATAACTATGGGGTGAGCAGAAGAGGAATTAGATGAAGGAAGCTTGGTAAATTATGTAGGGAGGGGCCATTACTTATAGCTGGTTTAACTGAAATTGTAAAATGCTGTTAAGCAACCAGTTGCTTGACTCTAGTTAAATGAAGGCTGAGTGTGTAGCCATGACTGACTTCTGCATGTTGATTTTACTTCCCTTATTTTACTTATCTTTCATCTTCTAAATCAAATTCACACACTGTATATCCACCCATTTACTTGCACACCAACTAAACACATACATACTGATATGTAGCGAAGTGGATAATCAAAGATTGTTATTTCTATTTTTATACTCCTGGGAAGCACTTGGCAGCTTTCTAAGGAATGCTCTGTGCAGCCATGAGGTGACACTGAGGTATGTTTTCAGCCTAAGCATTCTTTTGTATTTAGGAGGCAGAGGGACAGGCTCAGTCCCTGAACTGTAAACTTGAACTGCTTTCTAATTAAATGTTTATACAGATAGACTCACTATTTTGGGGTTCATTTTGTATGAAGCTGCACAGATTCCCCAGTGTTGTAAACTCACGAGGCCCAGGAAAGACACTTTCGTAGTAGGAAGTGTAATCTTTTCAGGGAGTGGGAGACCAGAGCTGGGTGAGATGCCATCATTCGGTGATCAAGAGTATGGCTTCTGCCCCTCTGTATGGGCATTGGCTTTTGCACCATTAAGTCATTGCTTCTCAGCGTTCCCACCTTGAAGTGCAGCCTGAGAGTTGATTTAACTGACTGAAGGAGTCCCATGAGTGAAGGTCACCAGGGAGGGAGCAAAGGGAGAAGGAGAGGGCACAACTAGCACCATAGCAGAGCTATGACTGGAGAGTGCTGTTCCCCGGCAGCTGTTGGACTAGCTCTTTGTCAGTATCTGCTGTGTCTGTGTGTAAAAGAGAGCAACCCTCTTAATGCTTGAAGTTGTTCAGGGGACTCATCCAGCCCACAGCTGGCCTGACTGTGGAGCTGTGCAGGTGATGTAGAACTGTCAGGGCGGCTCCTTCTTTTAGTCTTGCCAAAAAGGTTGGACTCATGTTTCCATGCAAGTGAGTTTTCTCGGATGCTTCCTGGCAATGCAAGAATCCAGATTTTGCTGAGCCTCCCTGCTCTTCCCCAAGCCCTCACACCCCCTGACCCCCTTTTCTACTCTGCATACTGTCAGGAACACAGTCCCAGAGCTTCTGGGTGAGCCAATATGTTTACAGAACTCCTACACAGATTCTTTGCATGTCTTCATAGTTATGTTTATGTACTTAGTTACTCGTTACTTGTGTAGCTCCAGAATTATGTAGCTATAGCACAGATAGACTGTAGTGCTGAAGGATGTGCTGTCGGAATTTTGTAATGTTAAAGTATCCATAGTGCATTTGAGGACACTCTTGCTCTCTGAGCATATAGCAGTACTTCTGTTTGACTGATATCCACTTCACACTTTCAATAAAATACTGAAAATGGTAAGTGCAGCTGAGGACAAACAGATGATAGTTACTGTACGTGTTTATTTTAATCCTGAGAGATATTCAGGGCCAGTGCTCCCTCTGGCGGTTAAAAATACTGCTTTAATAAAGAATAGAATATTGCCCTCCTGTGTCTTCACCGATGTAACACTGAACCAATTACAATTCTGTAACACATGCTTAAAAGAGTGTGGAGAAATACAGTGACTTTGAGTGAGCTACTCGGATCACACAATGGTGTTTCCCACTGTGCAGTGTAATTACTGGTTTAACACCTCAAAGCCAATTCACTTCAGTGCTTGCAGTTATATCAGCTGAAGGAACAAATACAGAGCCTGTATTCACTTCTCATGTGGCTTGGGATAGTCTGGGTAGAAACCACGTATTGCCTTGCAAGGCTGTTGTGAATCTCTGTAGATTTTATAAGGTTATACTGGAGCATCAAGGCATGATGAACGATTTGGATGGTGGGTTTTCTTGTCAACAGTTGCATCTATGTCTGAAACTAACGTCTTTCAAAAGCAATGTTTGAGACTCTTTGTAAAATCAGATTTGAGGAGAAAAATCAGAAAAGAATGCTGAATTTGCAGGTCCTGTTTCTCTCTTTGGAAACTGCATCCTCAGTTTTCATCTTGAAGCAGTTGCATTTCTTTGGCACGCATACTCTTGGTGGCATTTCAGTTCAATGAACATTAGGTTTTGGGAAGAGGGGAGCATGTGTGTTTGTGAGAGAGGAAGTCTATGCTTATAACAATGTTGGAGTCAGCGGGAACATTGGTCTGAAGATGGCTCTCCAGCAAGGTCAAGCGTTTGTTGGCTCCCAGCTCAGCTTCTCTTGCAGCGAAGGCACAGCTGAGGAGTTCTGGTGGATGAACTCCAACAAACCCCACTGCGCTGGTGTGAGAAGCTGCTCTCACTGCCTTTCCACCCTGTGTCCTGCATTGCTATGTCCTCCTTGCATCAGCTGCCTGGCCTGGTGAGGTCCTCAGCTCACCAAGGCCAGAGCAAGCTTACTAGCTAAAGGAAAGTGAGTAAATTTAGTGACCTGAACTGGTGCAGTGGAGACTGAGGGAGTTGTACCAGGTGATGTAAAGAACAGAATTAGAATTATTAAAGAAGAATAGCACCATGCCTTTAAAAGAAGAGCTACCTTTGCTTGGTAGATCAGCTCAGCTGCTTTGTGGCATCTCTCCGTAAGACTTTCATGCCTTTTCAGCTGAAGGGCAGGCACATGCTTGTCCTGCTGTCTCAGCTTCAGGGCTATTGCTGGAAGTGGCAAATGAAACATCTTTCAGATGGCTTCAGGAAGATCTGCACATTGTTATTCACCATATGCCTGAGTCTCTGGAGAGCCTGGAAACATTATATTCATATGGGCCCAGACACCCTGTGAGCCCACACTATCTAAAATCTCCCAGTCCTGCAGGCCCTAAGCAAAATAATAGCAGAAATAATTTATCATGGGATGGTGATTGTTTCCTCCCCCCCCAGCACTTCATTTATTACAGCTGAATCTTCCGAAACTGCTTACTTATGTGACTCTCTTGCTTAGCAATCTGCAGTTGTTCCATGTGTCAAACAGCATTTCAGGGCAAATTTGAAAGGGTAGGTGCCAGAAAAAATACCAGCCCATGCTGTTATGCTCTTAACAGGTTCACCCCTGTTTAGAAGTCCATTCAGTTGCTTTCAGTTTGAACTATATCTAATGCAAAGGCATTTGGGTATGTTTCACAAAAGCCAGGTTAATACGGGCATCTTGCTTACTAAATGAGTGCAACAGTGACTGAGTGCTTGCTGTCTTTTTATGTAGCACCTCCACATTTTCAGCAGCTGGGTGGCAGAATATTAATTTTTGTGAGCTGAGTAATGAATTCTCCTTTGTGCTTTCTGACAGTTTGTATTGAATCAGCAGAGGTACAGATGACTTGGTTACATCTGTTTTAATTTTTGAGTCTCATGAATTGATTTGTAAGAAGCAGAAGCTCTTTCAACATCACTTGCCAAGATTTCGCAGCTGTGAATACTGGAACTTGAACAGTACATAGCCGTTGCAGTCAGAGTCTTGTGTTCTTCATGCATCACAGCTAGAAATCTCAGTGCTGAGGGAAAAATAAGTGGGTAGCAGCGGTGATCTGGTGCTTGCCAATTTATTCTGTGTGGATGCTTAATGAGTAGCAGCATAAATGTAGTGCAAACACTAGCTCTTGGGCTGCTTGATTGGAACAAAGTGAAGAAAAGAGCTGGGCAAGCAAGCAGGGAAAGGATGCTGCTCAAGTATTTCCTTGCAATGCAAGGCATCTTCAGGACATGCTTATGTCTGTATTGCACAGCATAATAAGCAATAGCTTCATCTGAGCTTGAAGTTCCAAGTAAGGTACTGGGTAGGAAAGCAGCAGTGCAAATGTTGCTGCCTCAGTGATCTCTGCGGGCTAATCTAACCATTGACAGTAGGATACATGGAGCTCTGTGTTCACATGCATCTCTACAGCTACTAGATGGTCGTTTCTGTACTCTCTTGTTTAGTGTAGATACTTAGAGACTCATAGAATTTTACTGTAATTTAGTGTAGTTTCACTGATGCCAAGAAACGTCTTATGGTGGAAGTTCATGCTAACTGGAGCAGGACTACTGAAATAAGACCTTTGTTCATTAGCAATACTTTACTTACAAGTTTTGACACACTGGTTTTCTAAGACTGCTACAAAGAGGCCGTCTGCTACCTGGACTAAAGAAAGGGACTGGAATCCAGGGGACATCCCTAGATCTGTTACAGGGTTGTGGTGAAATAGGGTGTCATAACTTCTCTAAGTTTCTATGAATGACATGGAGAGGTAAGGTCCCATTAACTGTATAGCCTGGGACTGCACAAGTTTGGGCTACTTATTCAATACTTACTTTGGACTGGTTACTCAAACTTACTTTGCAGTAAAATGAAATGGGAAGGCAGAGTAGAGGGAGAGGTGTAAGCAGTATGAAAGTCCATGTTCCCCTGTTAGAATAACTGACTAAGGTTGCAGGTTGCATGCAGGGAGGGCTCCAGCAGCTTTCACACACACAGTCACCTTTATGTTTCCTTACTTCCCTATGGCTAATCAGAGGCAAAAAGATGAGCTCAGCTCTAGTATGAGAAACCATGAGTCTGCAGTATTTGGGACAGCACAGCCCTCCACAAGCTCAGAAGTTATGCTCTCCAGGCCTTGGGATGTGTAGTAGCTTGATTGGATGTTCAGAAGTCCTGGACAAATAGCCAGTTATTTTTATTTTTGGCTAAGCAGTTCAAGTCAGTAAAGTAAAATGTTTCTAGGGAAACCTGGATGTATCTCTGCTCAGAGCGACTTGGTATAGTCTCAGCTCTGCTCCCGCAGCTGTGTTTTACCCCTCAGACAGGGCAGCCTGGGAGGTTGAAGACAGCCTTGAGAGAACTGACTCTAGTTGCCTTGGAAGCCCAAGTTTGAGTTAACCTCCTTGGCAAGCTGAAGTGGTCATTACCTTAGTGAGTGATTTACAGGCATGTTAAGGCCCTTTTGCAGTGCCAGAACAGTCTTAAGGGAGCCTTAGACTAAGTGAAAATCCGATCTGTAAACCACAGTTTTATCTTTCTTTAAGAATGGAAGAAAGCATATTTCCCTGTGTTTTGTTCGAAGTGTGTTGAAATCCACTGAACTCCTGACTATAGAAAGTATTAGTTGAGCTACACATGACTCATTTTCTCTGTGGGTGTCAAAATGATCAAATGATCTTGTTTTCATTTGCACATATTGTGCTTTTCTTCAGTAATGGAAAATCCTGTTCTATATACTTGAGTGTCTTCTTCCTCCTTAGTCCATCTCCCAGCAGGTCATGGGAGCAAGTGCCCAGGGTTCAGTGTGAAATCATGGTCTGAAGTGAGACAGCATCTGATTTTGTAGAAATACTCTTGTTCGTGCAGTGCCAATTAGCAAGCCAAAGTGTGGGTTTAAGAACCTCAGTTATCTGTTTACTATTTCAAATAGCCTTCAGATTTCTAATTACTTAAACACTTATCCTGGATCCTAATACATTCTTCCTTAAAATCTTATTCAAAACAGTTTGTTACTTTAGAACTTGGACTTTGTACTTCTTACAGCTGACCTAGAAATGTATTTCTTCAGCTGTTCTGCTGTTTGCTTTGTTTTGCTGTGTTTTGTGGTCTAACATACTGCCTCCTACTTGGGTTACTAGAAAACTTTATTCTCAACCATGACAAGGAATACTGGAGAGTAAAGAGAGGAGACCATGTCATTTTGGCACTTAAGGGAAAAGCTGCTTGTTTGCCTCAGAAAATACCTTTTTTACTGAAAAATGTATTTTTGTAGGAGGAAGGGAAGCAGCAACAGATTCTTTTCCTGGCAGGATTGTTTAATAAATGAGTGCTATTTTGATTTCACTTTCTCATGTTCTTATCAACTCAGTTATAGTTTTCTCCCCTCTTTTCCTCCTAGGCTCTGCTCATATCTGTCAATCACCTCTCTTCTCCTCTGTCTCTTCGTCATCTTAACAAAATCCTTGACAAGGAGCTAAAAACAACATCAACCCAATAACTCTCATCTTCCAAACTGTAACTTGCACCATGTCTGTGGGTCATCACTCAGTTTTCTCTGCCTGTATAATACAACCTTTTCTTCGCAAGATGCCTGTTATACCTACTTGAGAAGTGAGCTCTCCAAGACTTAGATGTTCTTCTTTTCTTGTGTGCTAAGTCCTCAGGTGACCCCTGCAAGTTACCAGCATATTTCTGGGAATCTCTGTCCTGAGCAAATAGGAGAAACGTTTTTTGCTATTTACTATCCTAAAATCCAAATACTCAATTAGCAAATAGCAATCTTATTTCTCTCATTGTGTTGCAGAAAATACTTAAATATTTGTGTAGTTCCCTTTTGTTTTGAACCCTGTTGATTTTATTTTCCTGTTTGTATGCTTTGAAAATTGGTCTATGTTTTGAATTTATAAACTATTAACAGGTGCCATGTTTTTTTCAACTTGTATACCTTTTTTTTTTTGCAGTCGCTCACTAATATTTTATTTGTCTAATGTTCCCACATTTTCGGGCAGTATGAATTGTTTCTTCCTGTTTCACACCACCTAGAAAGGACAACTCTGATTACTTCCCACATGGAACATTTAGCTTTTGATTTGCTTGATTTGCTGTTTTCAGGCTCCCCTAAGTGCAGACTTTGCAGCTTTTATTCAGGCAATGTTTCTCTTGGTTTCACTGGGAGCTCAAGTATAGTGAATGCATAATAGCTGAAATATTGATCTAGAATGTGGATTTTATGCCTCTAGTTTTGTCTAATTTAAATACCGTTAGAGACAGCACAGAAAACTCAGATGTCTCATACAGCATTAAAGAAGAACCTAAAGGGTGACACATACAATCTGTAAGTTCAGCTTCTTGGGAAGATCCTGTATCTTAAAGCACTCTGAACCACCCTGAAATTCAAGAATAAGTGACAAGCCTGGTCTCCTAAATCTATTGTTGTGAATGATGTATTAGAAGGGAAGTCATATTGGTATTTATACAGTAGTGACTGAACATTGATATTTGTGGTTTTCAGGAATTTAATTGCTGATTTGGGGTGTTAGATTTTCTACCAGGATTTGGTGGTATATCTGCAGACAGATCTTATTAGAGGGAAAGTGTCCTTCCTGATCCCATGGGAATAAACATGTTATGAACAAGAGCTATTTGGGGAGACAGAAAAAAGGTTTCATTGACATTCAAAGAGTGTTTTTTTATTGTGCCATACTCAGGTTCTGCCAACCTATTACTGAACCAGAAATATTTCTTTGTTTATAATAATCCTTCTTTCAAATACCAACATGAAATGTTTGCTGTCACGTGTAGATTCTTACCACCTATCAGGTTTCTTGAGCACAGAAATGGGGAGTATGTGGGTTGCTTGAAGAAGTGGATTTGGTTGTTAGTTGCTAATGAGTTTTCTACTTCCCCAGGGAGAAAGAGGCTTGCCGGGACTACAGGGTGTGATTGGGTTTCCTGGAATGCAAGGACCTGAAGGTCCCCCTGGGCCACCAGGGCTTAAGGTAAGAGCTTAAGCTTTAGTATTTAAAACACTCAGATTTCTCTAAATTGTTGTCCCTAAGAAAGACAAAGCTATCTCTTTCCCTTTGCAGGGTGATACTGGAGAACCAGGACTGCCAGGAACAAAGGGAACAAGGGTGAGTTCTGCCTTTTTTGCAGTTCTGCTCTCTATGTGTTTATCTCTTTAACTTTCCATGACTGCCTTCAAGATAGGGTTAGTCTTTTCTTTGAGTTAATGACATCCTCTTGTGCTGCACAATAATTTCAATATTCTTGCATTTGCCTTTGAAGTTCTTTCTGTACTGGGCATTCAGTACCTTTGCCCATTTGCATTTTCACCATGTGCTTACCACTGCATGCACAGCACGTTCAGTATGTCTTGGATATCTTTCTGACATACCAAGAAGCTTTTTTACAGCTTGAATATGAACCGACCTTATTATCTCATGCAAAATTCTTCTTTATATTTGCCATCTAAACTCCTTCAAGCACTCCAGCAGAGAAGCTGACACACCCATGAACATATAACATGTTAAAAATATTCATAATGTGCAGAGCCTGATTAAAGCCAGGGACAAAGGACTCTTGACTTTGCTAGAAGAGGCTCTTAATATACCTGTCACCTTCCTGTTGTCATTTCTGTTTAATGTGGCACTTACATAACACTTATTTTAGCACATTTTATTAACCAGGGCCATGTCTTTTGGGGTTTTCTGATGTGCCAGCCTTGTTCTGAGCATTTTCACGTTTCATAATGTGATGGTGAAAGAGATTCAAATGATCTAACCAGTAATGATGCATACATTTTCAGCTATATCACCTTATCCACAGATTTTCAAAATGCTGTCTCAGTTTTGTTCTGCATTTGCCTGAGTTGCTGCAGCACATAGATTTTATTGAACCAACTGCCATTTCTGAACTATTTCAGAGAGGTTATTCTGCTAGATCAAGAAATCCTTATTTCAATCCATGATGTTCATGATACCCCGGGGTATCCTGGATTTTATTGTAAATTTGGCATCTCCTGACAAATGTGTTTGTGTACTACAGTGCAAGTAGAGACTGTATTTTACCGATTACAAAGTTCTGGAAGATGCCAATATTCTGTCTGAGCACAGGATTCCCATACATTTTTTCGGCTGCATAAGACATGTATTAGAAAATACTGCATGATTAAATAAACTGGTAAGATGAAAATGATGTGCCAAGTCAGACTCCTGATTCATTGCACTGAAAAGCTGTTCAAGGAGAGAGCTATCTCAACCCAGTAAGCTCTTTGAGAATAAGGATGAGTTGCTACACTAATGTGGAGTATGAAAATAGAGAAGCGTTTTACAGTGTGTTAACAACCTCTTCTGCTATGAAGAGGTGCTTACAGTAAATTTCATTTTGGAAATGCTGGTTGTAAGAAGACAGCACCTCTGCATTCCTTTCTATCTGTACATAAGGCCCTGGTCCAGTTCCTGTTGAAGGAAATCCATACTGCTGCTTAAAAAGTTAAAGAAATATAAAGAGTTGTTTTCAGTTATTGATTACTTAGTTGCCATGTTTGAGAGGTTTTAAAGATTAGAGCTATATTGTCAAGGAAATTTAAAAGAAACTTACTGTATTTTTACTGTCACCACTGGAGATGAGACTTGAGCTGCAGCTTCTCATTGGTGTTTTATGGGTTTGCTATTTCAGTTTATGTTTTTGTCAATTGCAGGGTCCCCCAGGAGTATCAGGCTTCCCAGGAAACCCAGGCCTTCCTGTATGTATGAAGTATTTTTACAAAGAACTTCAAAGTTCTAATTGTAGCATCTGAGCTGGATTATTGCTAATATTGCTATTTTCTTTACTTCCTTTTCATGTAGGGCATTCCTGGACAAGATGGCCCTCCTGGTCCACCTGGCATTCCAGGATGTAATGGCACGAAGGTGACATTTACATATGTTTACAACAGCGTCTCTGTTTTGAAATAAAAACATCTCTCAAGCATATGTTCCCTAAACAAAACCAATTTCTCTGTTCCCCTTAGGGTGAAAGAGGTCCTGTAGGTCCCCCAGGTTTACCAGGGCTGACTGGGAGCATAGTAAGTAGAGTCTTCCATGCCTCATTCACTTGTTTCAACCCTTATTCTTGAAATGCAAATAGAGCTATATGAAAAGCTATAGAGTATAAGATGTAAAATATACAATACTGAGGAACAATAATACCAAATATGTCTTTTTTCACAGGGACCCCCAGGACCTCCTGGAATGAAGGTACATTTTACTCTGTGTTGATATCCTGCTTTTAACAATAAGAATTAGGGTGAACTCTACACCCTTGAAGACTAGGAGTCCTTACTTAAGGACTGAAAAAATATACCACCATGTTTCATTTTGTGCTCTGTTCTGCAGTCCCACTAAACAAAGACAGCGGAGAGACCTCCACTTAATAATAATTGAATGTATGTGTTGTTCCATGCAGATCTGCAGTGTGTGTCACATAGATTACAACAGGAAAAAGTAGTACATATCATGAATTATGTGTAAATGGTATGTGTAAACTAGCTAACTAGGTATCTGAATGCATTTTGTGAGCAGGAAAATGAAATACTGGATGTCAGCAGAGAGCTTTAAAACAGACACAATTTGGAACTGTGAGCTAAATGTGAAACTAAATGTAATCATGAATTTGTAACGGCATGGCTACCTGAAGTTGTAAAATGCTCTTTCCTATTTATCTCACATGGGAAGAAACTACTTTAGTTTATAAGCACAAGACTCAAATGTTTCTTTCCTAAGCATGTATGCATAGCTATGCAACTCATGAAAAAAAATCACAGTGTTGAAACTTTGTACAAAAATGAAGGAAGAAAGGGTTCTTTTGCTGTAAAAAGAAGAAACATAAAAGAGTGGATAATGGTCAGAATAGTTTTCTAAACTAAGACAAAGTGAATTCCTTTTTGGAAGAAAGAGAATGCCATAAATGGCTTTTATGTCAAAATATGGTATAAGACTAAAAATCTTAGCCAGGAAAGGGGATTGTGAGGTTACTGCTTCTCTCAGCAGCCAGGTCAGATATTCCAGTTGTGTGGTGACACTGTAGTAGTGGTAGATTTGGTGGGAAAATCTTTACTATTACCCATTCCGGTGTAGGAAATTAAGGTATGAATGTAGATTTGGTACTGTGTCGTGGTTTAAACAAAATCCACACAGCTTGTGCACTCACTCCCCCCCCTCGCTCCCCCAAGTCCCGGAGAGTTAGGAAGGAGAATCCAAAAAACGTAGCCCCCACGGGTTGAGATAAGAACGGTTTAATTGCTAAGGCACAACACAAATCACTACTGCCATTACTACTACAAATAATAATGATAAAGCCAATAACAAGTGAAAAGAATACAACACCCCACCAGCCACCGACCCATAACTCACTCCACCCTGACTGACTGAGCACCGCGTGCTCCCTCCTCCATTTTCCTCCAGAGCTCCACCCCTCCAGCTCTCTCTCCCAGTTGCATCCTGGGCATCACGTGGTATGGTATGGAATACCTCATTGGCTAGCCTGGGTCAGGTGTCCTGTCTCTCCTTCCTCCCGGCCTCCCCTCCTCCCCGGCAGAGCGCGTGCTCAGAAAAGGCCCTGAACAAAAACACCCTCAAAACATGCTCGCTGTCAAGCAACTGTTCCCAGCCCAGAGCTCAAAACACAGCACTGCACCAGCTACAAGAAAGAGAAAAAATGACTGCTACGGCTGAACCCATGACATACTGGAATCTCTTCAAGTGGCTTTAAAGGACATTTGGCAACTGAGGTCTTAACTTTAAATATCTCTTGCTGTGTTTCAGCTGAATTAAAAGAAGGTGACTTTTTTAAAGTCAGTTTTCCAAATGATTCTAAACTTTGCATAGCTCCAACTTCCCTCTCATCTCAGTATTGGTGTCTTTGAGTGTATTTGAATGGATGTTCAAGTGTTACTGTTTTTCCTTTCTTATTATAGGGAGATCCAGGTGAAGTGATTGGTCTTTTACCTCCTAGTCTGCTAAAAGGTGATAAAGGCTTTCCTGGCCAACCTGGACTACCTGTAAGTCTAAATGATGTTTGAATAGCAGTGAGCTTCAATTAAAATTCTGTCAGTGTTATGACATTTCCAAATAAATATCACTTTTTAATTATACCATTTTAATTTTTCATAGGGTCCTCCTGGAAATCCAGGGTTTCAGGGACCAATGGGGCCACAGGGGCCACCAGGAGAGCCAGTAAGTTTCCTTTCATTATGATTTGCACTTTACTGATAGAGTGTTATTATAGGAAAGTTCTACAAGGTCTGTATAGCCAGTGTTTGTTGGGATTTGGGAGATAACCTGTGGTTCCAGGCTTCATATCTAACCTCCTGGACTCTACCAGGAATAAATAGGTAACATAGGTTTTCAACAGCAGTTGCTCCTGCAGTGATCTCTTCACAAGAAGAGGCTTGGAGAGTATTCTTGTGTGGAAGGGGTTGTAACAGTTATTCCTCTTTTCCCCCCTTCCCCCACTAAATTTAAAGAAAATGAGCCACACTACTACACAGATCTAAATCAAAATGTTTGCCAAGGTTGTACTTATGGACAGCCACAGTAAATAGTACTGTGGAAAGCAGGATATCATCTATCTGTTATTATGGAAATTGCCAAATGCTGAAGGCACTTCAGCTATTTGACATTTTAACAGGTCTAACAGATATAATATCTTCTGTTTATGTACTGGATGCAGATAACATTAGCAGCAATCAGTTATTTCTATCTGGTGAAAGTCAGCCTAGTGCTTCTGGCTATTAAAGTGTGATGTGTGAGATTTCTTACCCTTCTAAACAAACTGAAAGTTATGTAAAGGAAAATGGTCGTGCAGTTTAGTCATAATTCGAACTTGCTGATGTGACAGAGAAGTTTAATGAAAGAAATGTGGGGAATAATATTTAGCCTGCAGAGCTGGGAATAAAATCAGTCATAAGTTTATTTTACAGTGCAGTACCATAGACTTTTTTTTTATTGTCTCTTGTCTAGGCGCTGAATAGACATTACTAACTGCAAAATAAGGTCTGATGAGGTATCTTAGACAGATTCTGTTGGATTTTATTATTTAATTGTGAGTTATGTACAGTAGCAGAAAAAGATTTTACATCTTGGTCTAAGGGAAAGATTTGCATTCTTGCTGTCTTTATAGAATAAAGCATTATTCCACCTATGTTCCATTATATATATATATATATATATATATATATGCTAAAATATGCTGTCTTGTAGGGTCCCCCAGGGCCACCAGGACTCCCAGGCGAGAAGGTAAGACTTTTTATTATAAAGATTAAGTCTGTAATTTGCCATACCAGATCCCCCAAAATCTGGAAACTAATGGTCATAAAGGACTGGTTTTTTTACATTTTGGGATCTATTTTATGTCTTAACGGACATCTGTTATCTTACTTGGTCAAATTAGTAGTAATTACAACATTCTATGATTATTTGACCTCATCTAAAAAAGTCAAAATTTTCACTAAAATGTTGAAGAAAAAAAAAAGAGCATACTGACAATAAAATTATTTGATAAATTTCTCTCTAGATTTTCACAAACTGCTGTGATACAGGACTTAAAAGCACAGCAGGAGGTTTAGGAAATAAATATTTGTTTCACATGTGCGTTTGAAAGACATATTCTGTTTTTTATATTCTCTCTTTGCTTTCGTGGTGTACAGAATACCTTTGTATATGTGTATATATGCATGTATGTACTGCTGATAAAAACTGGCTAAGTATGTGTGATTTGTATTTTCAGGGCTATATGGGCTTGGGCTTTCAGGGTCCCAAAGGTGAAAAGGTAAGTCTCTTGAAAACTTCTAGAGAACAACTGTCAGACATATCCTATTGCTTTGTTTAAAATAAACAAACTGTTGGAATCAATCCATACAGAACATTGTAATTTTTGGAATGCTTGAGTAAATCTGTAACTTACACCTAAATGAACAAAAAGTCATGAGCAATGAATGGTTATAGACTTTGCTCATTATGGTGTTATACCTGACATTGATTTAGCTCATTACCCCGATCTTCTTCCTAAAGGAGGCACTAAAAGAATTTGTCCTGTTACAATAATTAATTGGATGTGTTCTTTTTATTTGGTATTAATCATTCTTCACCCTACCAGGAGATTCAGAGATTTTTCTTCAGGGCAGTCTCTGTCTATTACCCAGTATATAGCTGTGTCTCCTATAAAACTGTGATGTAACCCTTTCTCTGACTGAGTTTGCTGAAATAAGAATTAAAAAAACCCCAAAACATTTAGCTATGTTTTTAAAAGTAAGTGGTAATTCTCTTTAATGTTATTGGCCTTAGTAATGTTTGTTCTCAGTGCCAGTACTGTTTTCAACGGACTATCCTGGATTTGGTGTTGACAGGGAGAACAAGGGGTAAGGGGCCCCCCAGGCCCACCAGGACCAGCACCACATATGAAAGAAAAAGGGAGTGAAATCATAAGAGGAGAAAAGGTGAGACCTTAAATGATTAATCTTGTTGTTTTTTCATTAAAATGTGCTCAATAGGAATTAGCAAACTAAAGTATGACAGGAAAAAGTATAGTGAGTCACCTACAGCAAATTTTCAAATGCTTCTTCCTGTTTTACCCCATGAATGAATTTTGATTGTCTTTCCAGCAGTTTCTCTGAAAAATGTATGATAAATGCATAAATAACTGCATGAATAAGTAACGCATACAGCAGAGACTTTCTGAGGAAGGAGGATTGGCAAGTAAACACCAAATATTCTGTAAATTTGAATTAAGTAGCTTGTACTGGAGTTTTCCTGTGCAGAATCACATTCATGGAATCTGAGTGTTAATTAATTTTTCAGTTATTGAATTAGGCAGTCTAAGCAATATGTACTACTACAATGAACTAGCTTAATGGATTTACATTTTGTGTTTCTGTAACTTGCACATCATACTATTAGGCAAAATACTTGAAGCAGCGAACAGGGTTAAATGTGCTTTTGCTGACTTGAAGAGTTAAATGATTTGCAACCTAAATAAATAATGGTTAAGGTTATGCTTACTAATCTACTTCTTTTTCTTTTTTTTAAAATTTCATTAGGGCGATCCAGGTGAAAAGGGTGAACAGGGAGTTCCAGTGAGTATTGTGTAGATTTGGTTTTATTACTATAAAAATTGTGGAGAATCTGATAATGGCCCTGAATATCTTTATAGCTGTTGGACAAAAGCAAAATTACTTTAGAATTTGGCAGTATTTTTAATCTGGTGTATATTTATTTTGCAGGGGTTGCCAGGTTCAGGTTTCAAAGGTGAAAAGGGTGAACCTGGGAAGCCTGGTCCACGTGTAAGTGTGCTCAACTTTATCAATACTATAAGTACAGTCATTGTGTTGTTTCCATAAACTAATTTAACTTAATAACCGTTAGCAGACCAGCAAATTTGGTATATTTCAAACAGGCAAGTTTTGCTGTTGGATAGGTGTACGAGTCAAGGTAGTGATAACATACAGTAATGTATGTAACACGCTTTCAGATAAACAAAACCACCTAACAGCAGCTTGCAGTGCTGAAGGCAAAGGCAAGACTCCCATTGATCCAATTGAAGCAAGATTAAATCATTCTGGAACAGAAGGAAAAACAAAGCAAAACATATCCCTTTGTTGGGATGACTTTAGCTAAATGGAACGTGTTGAATTTACTGCAGATCTCTTACATGGAATCTCTAAAATAGGCCTGCTTAGCCTAAAGGTACCATTTCTTATAAAGAAGACAAATGGAGCAAAAGCTTTAGATGACTGAAATGTGTTTGCTTGCTGGTTTCTAGCCTGACTGTAGGTGCTTGAAGCCATAAGGTCTGTTACATTTGCCTGGTCTGATCTATGGCATAGTCATATCCATACAACTTCTACATGAGTCATGCTGTATCTTTCGTAGCTGAGTTGGTAGCAAAACCATAGTTTCTACGTGCAAATGTGTTTGAAGTGTTGCATCTCAAATTGTGGATCCTCATAAACTGTTGGAAAAGGACCAGCACATGTATAGGTGTTGAATTGTATTTTAATCTGAAAAAGACACAATCTTGCTCTCTTCAGTACTTCAAGGTCAAATGTTCCATCATCCTTTCAGTAAAGATATGTGTTGGGATTATACTTGCTGCATATGAATTTTTTCTCTTACAGTAAATGAGGGCTTGAAAGCGGGAAAAATGGAGAAATGTTAGCCTAGAAATTGTAGAGGAAAACTGTTCTTTGAATTACTCAAAAACACAGCCTTCAGTTCCTGCAGAGTTCCCTAAACAAAGTTCCTAAGATGTTTTGTATATAATTGTTGCTGTTCAGGGAAATCATACCTACTTCTGAAATTGAGATAAGGCTTGAAAGATGAACAGATGAACAGACCTGATATTCTAGTTTCATGGAATGAAACTGTATGATTAATTCTAATCACAGTGTACATTTGAAGATTCTTGTGACTTTAGAGCTCGTATTTTTAATTAATTGTTTAAAATCACGTATAAACTTCTTTATAAGGTACCGTAGCTGCACACTTTGGTGGCCTGTTCACATTTGTTTTATCATTTTTATCCTTCAGTTTCATTGTTCTAGACAAGAGTTATTTGACCTAAACTGATGGGATTATTTTTCAGACTGAATTGCATGCACTCTTGTTTTGTTCATTAAGTATATACAGTTTCTCATTTTATGGGACATACTCATACTGCTTATGATACACATACAGTCCAAGGACTCTTAACACCAACTAAAAGCCAACTTTCAGTGAATTAGGCTACAAGCCTAGGTGCCAGTCCCTTTATTATCCATAGGAAGAGGAAAGGAATGCTGAAAAGTAGGTTAGTCCATCTAGGTCATTTATCACTAATCTGATCTTCTCTATAGGCTAACACAGTGGTCTAATAGTAAACCATTTTGCTCTGGAGGAAGAAGTCTGGGATTCCAGGTTATCATATGCCTTGTGATTTGAAATTATAGCTTTCAATTTACCACTAGATTACCCGCTATCTGATACGGGGCTGCTCTCCAAGCCTTCTGTTGAAACTGAGCCACTGAATGTCTATGAATAAAGGTTTTGTGAGGTTGGAGAGTATATATATAGAAAGGGATTACTATAAAGGGAAATGTTTCTGGGTCTGGTTCCAGTTTCTTGTGCTGTTGATATACTTCTTCTTGAAGCTTCCTTGACTGGGAAATCCATATGTTATTCCTGGACCTAGGAACAGATTTGCAGGATTTTATTTAATTCTGCAGCTTGTAGGATGTTGAGTAATATAGGCACTAGGCAGGCACAATTTGCCTGCTTTGTACCATTTGCAGTTAACTGCATTAGCACACTTTTAATTCATGCATTAAAATAGTGGTTGTATTGTTCTAGTGCTTCACTCACTGTATTTAGAAATTGCATGTGTGTGGCTGTCTGTTTAAGTAGAGTGGAACTTGGTGTTTTACAGGGAAAGCCAGGAAAAGATGGTGAGCCAGGACCTAAAGGAGAAGCCGTATGTATTTTACTGAATTTCCAGTACTGTTTCTTGTAGTTTGTGTATCATAAATAGTAGAAATTGTCTAGCCTTCTGAGTTGTTTATTTAAAGTTGTTGCTTTTGGTGAATTAGTGACTGGTTTGAAAATCTAAAATTTCAATGCTGCCAGGGCTAAAATACAGCTGTACTTGTCTTTTCTGGTTTTGCTGTCTTTTGCACACAGGGTTTGCCTGGTGGGTTTGGGATTCCAGGAAGACCCGGGGAACCTGGTGCCAAGGTGTGTAGTAGTGGCCTTCACTTCCCATCACATAGAAAGAGAAATTAAGAGCTTGTATGGTGTATTCATAGATGTGCATTAAAGCAATAAATGCATATTAAGCAATGTTAAATGAATGTAACCAAGTTGTAAGTAAGGTCATCACTCAGAGTCTGAGAAAAGTCAAAATTGGGGTAGTGTAGGTATCCCTGGTTGAGATCTCTTATGCAAATTGATTAATGCAGGCTTTATTTTCACAAATTCTTTGCCCAGCCAGCATATGTGCAAATGTACTTTCCTAAAAAATCCAGTTTCTCTTTACATAGTGTAAAGCAGTACAGGCCTGCAAACTAATTTCTTACTGCTTCTTCTAATGGTCCAGGTACTTACCATTTGAAAGTTGCATGTTTCTGTATCAAAGTGTTCATTAGCTAAGGAAATCCTATTTTGGGGGGAAGAAAATCTGATCTGTATTTAAAATGTGCATTATATTTTGATTTAGGGTGACAAAGGTGACCGAGGTTTTCCAGGACCTCCAGGAAGAGTAAGTAAAATAAATTATTGTTTGATTTTAAACATCAGTGAAAACATAAGTTCTGTGAAAGCCAAAGAGCTCAGACAATGAGGAAATAAAGAGAGACTGTGCATGTTCTGATCTCATTCTAATCAATCATGTCCTAATTTTCTCTTAATGAAAACAAAAATTGGATACATTTCTTCTAAGTATGTTTGAAATTTGGGAAAGGAGCTGTGAAAGAATATGCCTTTCAATTATTTTGTCCTGTGAAAATGATAGGCATTGATAATCAATAGAAGTATCCAAAAGAGAATTCAAGAGTAAGTCTGTCAGCTTCCAGTTTGTAATTTTTTTAACATTTCAAATAAAAAATGGTATTGGTCAGCAACAAATACATTATTGATGGTGCTACGGGGGGGGAGGGGGGGCAATTCCCAACGTCTGCTGATTTTATTCTAAATATTAGTATCCTATATGTCAAGCTCAGATCAATGTTAGCGGAAATTACCAGAACAGAGTATTTTAAAATTAAAGGTAATACAAACCTAATGGGTAAGCGCTTAGACCATGCTGAGGTTTCTTGGCATCATTCTGGTTCAGAAATGTGCTATA
The DNA here is from genome assembly GCF_012275295.1 of Melopsittacus undulatus. NCBI lineage: Eukaryota > Metazoa > Chordata > Aves > Psittaciformes > Psittaculidae > Melopsittacus > Melopsittacus undulatus. The sequence continues at coordinate 58,576,575 of NC_047528.1, read as the reverse complement.
AAGCTCTCCACTTAATCCTGCTACTGATGTGAAGGACTTTTGGTAGAACAGGTAATATTTTTCATGGTAATTCCTCAGCATCTACAATCCACTCACAGCACTCGTTGTGCGTCACTGAAATTGCAAGTATACCAAATCTGCGAAAATTGTTAGTACAGACCAAAATGGCCTCTGTGCCATCAGGTCAAGAAGGGAGAGATACAAATGAGGGCACAGTTTTATGTTTGTAGTGTCCTAGCCTTGTCCTGTGATTCAGATTATAGATACTGGACCGGTAGATATGTTTGGTGAAAAAGGAGAGCCTGGACTTTCAGGTTTGCCTGGGCTGAAAGGTCAAAAAGGTGAAAAAGGTATGTATTTTGTCTTGTCTTTTTGATTGAGTTATGATTTTAGTTTTATTACTTAATTAAAACTAAATTAAATTAAAATTGCGCAATCTTGAGCTCAGGAGCTCTATATGACAGTGAAATGTTCCAGTTATTTATTTAATTTCTTTCAGGTTATTACATTTGATGGTAATTTGTAGGACTCTTTTCCTCATCATAAGTAAAACTGCCTTTCAGCTACAGATCGGAAAATGATAAACTAGGATCTGTTTTTATGGCAGTTAAATAATACAGTGGGATTATTTAAGATGGAAATCAGTACTAGCAAAAAAGAGGATAATAATACAGAGAATCTTGAGACTTCTTTAAAAAAATCAGTAGCTAAATTTTAATCTTAAAATTTGGCTTCCATAGTTTATAAAATGCTCCGGTAAACAGAAATTATCAATCATCTCCTTTCTCATTTTCCCCATTATAGACCTTTACACTATTGAAGAAAGACCAGTGGAGAAGATGGGTCACAGCAGGGCTTTTTGCCTAAATGTATTGTTTGTAGATTATTTAACTTAACGTTTGATTCAGGATATACTAGCTTCTAGTGTGTACTTAAATAACATGTGCTAAAAGTTCACTGACGTTGGTGTTTATGACTTCGTTCCCTAATTGAAAACCTCTCTTTCTTCTAAAGGTTTCCCTGGTATACAAGGAATACCAGGACCTCCAGGTATGAGTTTATGGCCATTGATCACATTTTTCCTGTGTTGTTCTTGGGTGAAGAGTCCCAAGAGATGTTCTCTGTAACTACTGCCAGTTACTTGCCTGACTTACAGAATACCCAGGCAGTAGCCTCTCCAGATGTCTAATTATCCCCCTAGTCTTTTCCTGTAGATTGTTCTCATGTCTCTGATGTTATCCAGCTTTACCCTTTGTGTACAGCCCTGATAACTTCCTGCTTAAATTGAAGAAGTACTGTGTACAGGTCATCAGAGGTAGCCTGGAGAGTATGGCTCCACTGAGCAAGACTTATTAAATGTGAATATGTGAGTATATGCATATGTGCCTACGTATGCATACTCACATATAATTTTTATGCTCTCACTTAAGCTTTATATGTGGTTGTATGAATTTAATAAAACAAGGTTCACTAGGAGAAATAATAGCATTTATTTAATCAAAGTCATTCCTGAAAGCTTCCTACTTTTTTGTCACTTGCTGTAATAAGAGTTATTTCTTTTGCCTGCAGATGTTGCCAGTTTCATAGGCAACAGTGCTTTACCTACCTGTCTTCTTCACATTAAGACAACACTGCTATTATGTATATATCTACGTGTACCTGGGTTTGAACTGAACTACAATATTTGCCTTTTTAAAATTAAGCAAATCCTCCGTGGAAACCTGACTGTACTGCATCCTCCAGAGATACTGCTATTACTTCCTTTGCTTGCATTTTCTGTCTTAACAGTGAGCTAAATATGAAACTAATGTGAGCCAGGACAGATAGTTTCTAGGAAATTTTTCACAGTTTAGGGAGGAGATACTATATACCGTAGGCTGCAATAGTCTCTAAAGAATTCTATATGACAAGGAAAGAAGAATGGTAGCTCTTAGTCTGTCATTACCCTGCAGAAATTGAGACTTGTGTGACTTTCACGTCTTTCTGCAGTGTTGGAGAAGGCTGAAAATGGTTTAGTGATAATGTCTAGTGATCAGTTATGAGCTGAATTAGCTCATTAAAGTATGAAGATCTGTGTGACAAACAGGTAAAAGGAGATCTTAAGCGGGCTTTTTCCCTAGCTACTTAACTGCTTTTTATTGGCTGCTGTTTGCTTGTTTTTCCTACAAACAGTTTTAGTTTTAGCTTTACTGAAATTTGCTAGCATTGTTGAATACTTATTTACAGAAGTTCCTAGACATGCTGCCCCTTTCTAGATCTGTTTAAAATTTGGTTTATTATGAGACAACACCTGTGTAATAGTTTCTAAGTGTAATAGTTAACTCCTGTGTTGCCACTATTACTACCCAGCAAAAGTTGTTTCAACTAAATCTCAGAAAGGCATTTAGTTCAGAATAAGTGTGTTTGTCTAGGGACCTAACTGAAGTGAATTATTCTGAGCTGTAGTGAGTATATAATATCAATTTGTCATAAATCAGCTATAGTAAAACACAGTCCCTTTTTTATTGTGCACTAGCATTTCTCCATTTCTCTCTGAACCCTAATGGAGGCCAATGTGTTGTTAATGTTACTGTCTTTTCACTTGGTCACTTCTTTCATGTATGTTTTACTCTGTCCAAAGGTCGACCACTGCCAGACAGGGTAGGATCACCTGGTGTCCCTGGAGAGAGAGGTGAAAAAGGTGAAAAGGGTTCTCCAGGATTCCCTTTGCCCGGACCCCCAGGAAGAGATGGTTTCCCAGGTCCCCCGGGGTTGCCTGGCCCACCAGGTCCTCCAGGCAAAACAGGTAGGTAAAGCATTCAGTTGCTTTTCACAATGAAGATTCAGTAATGCACACTGCATGCACATAAAAAAGGAAAAAGCAACAAGTTTATAAAAGCTATAAACAGAATGCATCTACGTCGTGGAATAAATATATCCGAGTTGTTAATGGACCAAGAAAAAGCTGTTCCATGGTGCAACAAGCTGTTTGTTTCCTTACTAGGACAAGGATTCTTCGCTAAACTATTTTTTTTTAATTTCTTTGTAAGTTCATTATGGACTGAATGTAAGTTCATTCATTCATTACTGTTACAATATAACCAAATAATTGACCTTAATGTATACTGGTTTCCTCTGTGTCCTAATGTGCCAACCTAGAGATATTTATAGATCTTCAATTTAAAAAATAACAGATACTAATACTGGTCTTAGCATGAAAGATAGCCATTCAATATCACAATTTACAAGTCTGCAGTTCCAGTCTGTGTAACAGATTGAACACGTGTAAAAACTACAGCCTGAGATACTAGCCTGCTAGAAATTTTTACTGTAAAAATTATCTTACAGGAGAGTAGAGTCCACACACAGTTTCTAGAGGAAAATGAAAAGCTAGTAATGATATGATAAATAGGTAATAATTAGTAATAATAATAACATTATGTATCTATGTATAACTACATCTGATGAAATAGAAAAAATATTTTTAAAGATGAAATTATTTTGGTTTTGCTCTGCAACAAAGCAATGAAAAAAGTACATACAAAATTGGTCTGTGCTTAATAGCTCCTTACAACTGATGTTTTAACTCTTTTATTGGAGGAAAACTTTTGCTATAACTGATACTGATATTGTGAGTTATATCGTCATATCAGAAAGAATGATATACCTATTACAGTAGTTTAGGTAGTCTACAGCTATAGAAGCTTGTGAGACCTCACCTGGAGTATTCTGTGCAGTTCTGGTGTCCTCAGCATAAAAAGGACATGGAACTGTTGGAACAAGTCCAGAGGAGGGCCCCGAGGATGATCAGGGGACTGGAGCACCTCCCATATGAAGAGATGCTGAGAAAGTTGGGGCTGTTCAGCCTGGAGAAGAGAAGGCTGCATGGAGACCTCATAGCAGCCTTCCAGTATCTGAAGGGGGCCTACAGGGTTGCTGGTGAGGGACTATTCATTAGGAACTGTAGTGACAGGACAAGGGGTAACAGGTTAAAACTTAAACAGGGGAAGTTTAGATTGGATATAAGGAAGAAATTCTTTACTGTTAGGGTAGTGAGGTACTGGAATGGGTTGCCCAGGGAGGTTGTGAATGCTCCATCCCTGGCAGTGTTCAAGACCAGGTTGGATGAAGCCTTGGGTGATACGGTTTAGTGTGAGGTGTCCCTGTCCATGGCAGGGGGTTGGAACTAGATGATCTTGAGGTCCTTTCCAACCCTAACTATCCAATTTTTTTTATGATTTTATGAAAGGAACATTAATCTCTGTGGAATTCCTAAACAAAAAATACTTTGTTCAAAAACAATTGAAGATGCCCCGTTGTTTCTGTATTTGTCAATTAATCCATTTTCCAATAAATCTATCAGCTAGAAAATGGAATTAAATAGCTAAATCTTGCCTTGGCCTAAAAATAAGTGCAATTCCTGGTTTTTCGTACATGAAAATACATGTTTCTTTTCCTGCTTAATTCAGCTCCTTCCCCAGACACCTGACCTTTCTTCAAGTACATAATGGGAAACAATTTGTTTTCATTTAGCTGTTGTTTGTCAAACTTTACATTAACATTTTCTGTACTGGCTTTGGCCAAAATGGTGTCATATTGTATTGGATCAGAACCCATGCTATATCACCTAACAGAAGCAGCACAATATGTGTTCTCATATCAAGTCTGCTAAATATTCTTATTTCTTACCTATTTCACTTCCTAATATTATGAATTTTTTTGGTTTCAGGAAGCTTGATCAATGTGAAGCAGTTAAATAGATGTCATCAAGCTGCTGTTGACCTAGAAAGTTTCCTAAAATATTGGGAAAAAAAAAGTCTCAGTAGAAACCCTTCTACTTAATGAATTTCTTCAGAAGTCAATATTCTTCATTCTCTTCAGGGTGAAACCAGTAATTTTCACAAACAGCAGTCTTCTTGTCCAAAACTTAAAATCAGATTTTATGTGAAAGTTGTTTGTAACCTTATTATGGTAGAGCCTGTCTTTTCTTTGTAATCCTCAGGGTTTCTTAAGCAATATATGTGGAATCAGAATACAGAATCCCAGTTAGATTTGTCAAAGTAAATAAAATAGAAAAGTAAAATGCTATCCTGACTTACCACTCTTCAGCTGGGCTATTCATAAATGCAGCCTATAATGGAAACTGGAACTTGTCAAACAATATTCTTCACTGTATTTCCATTGCAGATGGAATCGATCAGTGCCAGCAGGGGGAACCTGGTGCACCAGGTAGTCCTGGACTTCCAGGAAGAGATGGATTTCCAGGAGAGATGGGAGAGAAAGGTAATACTATTTTAAAGTGATTGCTTGCTAATGCTCTGTACTCTGGAGCTTGGGTATGTAAAAAGGCTGAGCAAGTTAGTCTGGATCCAGGGAAAGCAAACTTGAAGTTAGTTAAACACTTCATGGACATGGAAGACTTTTCTTGAGTCTGCTGTGAGTAAAAGAAGGATATTGTGTTTTGAGTTGGGTGACACAAACTGCATTTACATTTCTGTTAGCCTACACATTGCTGTAAAGTGATAAAGGATAGTGCATGGATAAGAAAGGAGCTGGGAAGAGAGAAAGGGTTGAGTATAGCCCCATTAAGTGTAAATTGAACTGTTTATGGCAATTAAAGGTGTGAATTCTGAGATAAAGAATGAGAGAGGGGCAGATGAGTTGGGAATGGAAATGGTTTATGAATCATTGCCACAAATATAATTGAAGATAAAATTGTAACACCTATAAATAGCACTGTCAACCATGGGTTTTAACAGCATTGACTAAATGGGCATATAAAAAAATGAGCTGCACTCATTTATACAATAGTTGATCCTTCCTAATCTCATTCTGCTCACTGCTTTTCTAAAACTGAAAATTGTAGTTAATATTAAGGTCTTCTTTTTCTGCTTCAATCTATTTTTCTATATGCAGTGTATATTTCTTTTTTTCTTAAGACTTAAGTTGATTTTCATGCCATTCCTTTAATTTTTTTTTTAGAATTTTGAGTATAACTTCACTGATAAATTCTCTTTGAAGGATGTAACTAGAAGTAGCACATTCATTTTTATTCTTTCAACATGAAGTGTATTAAATTGACATTTGCCCCTGAATCCACCTGCTTGCAGTTATCTTAAATCTTTTCATTGTTATTCATTAGCTTTGTGGTGTGTTGGTTTTTCTAAGGTGACAAAGGTGAATCCTGTGCCTTATGTGATAAAGTAGGACCTCCTGGACTTCCAGGACCGCAAGGACCACCAGGGCCAGCAGGTAAAAACTCATTAACTACCTGAGAATTAACTACATAGGCTAAAACCTAAAAATGCAACATATATGATAAAATTAATTACTTTTTGTCCTGCTAATCAAATTATTTGTGAAACTAGTGAAAGGAGCATGGACTATTCCTATTTTGGGCCTGATTCCACATTTGCAAAGCAATCACCAGTTACTAAGGGGGCAAAAATTGGCCACAGGGAGGGTCTTTGCAAACTGTAGCCCAAATACTTTCATAAAAGATTGTGAAAGTTAAAAATAATCTGGGAAGCATTTGCCCTGTGTGCCCAGGCTTGGCAGTGGCCCATGCATACATTCCAAATTTTAGCATTAAATTCTGGGGCAAAAAAACCCTAATTTTTCTGCAATCACATGGGAGAAATTCCACATGCAAACATGTTTGTTTGTTCCAGTGGCTGTTGAGAAAAAATAGTACTGTTTAGGTAGTTTCAAGACCACAGTGGTTATATGATAGGTCTAAGTAGTAAGGTGAATTCATTCCTAAATCAGATGAATCATCAGCTTCTGGATTTATGAATGCAGACACATATAGCAGAGGAGCACATGAATCCAGACAACCTCACTGACTTTAACAGCATTATGTTGATGGAAGTGGGATGGAATGAGACACTTCGAGGAGGATCACAAAGGATTCATGAACTATTTGTAAATGCATGTAATAAATTTAACTGTATTTTTGTCTCTGTGATAAGGTTTTCCAGGGCAAGCGGGTTTCAAGGGTGACAGAGGCTTACCTGGACTTGATGGCCTTCCAGGGGTACCTGTAAGTAATGCCTCACAAAATGCTATGTGTCCTATGAGACATGTAATTAGAAAAACATGTGATCATCGGTGTGGAGGTATAATAGTTCTGTTTAAAAACAGACCAGCACAGCCTAGGAAAATAAAATAGGAGGCATGATTGAGCTATGAGAGGAAAAAAGAGTGGTCAGAAATGGGTTATATTTCTGTGTTTGCCCATCCTATGAACTCAGCAGGACACATGACCTGGTTGACCAAGCTAAGCAGTGGAGTTGAGTTAAAACTAGGATTCTGCAGGAAACCAATGTAGGTCTGCCCTGTCCTGGTGAATTTTTGCAGTAATTCGTTGCTGTTATGTACATATATATTGAGAAACAGTGCCATCTAGTGAAGTGTAAGCAATGTAATATTTGCATGCAATATATACTTTGGCATTTTTTCTGAGTTTTGGGAAATATGTGCAGTATGTTCCATAAAACTTATTTACTTAGGAAGGCAGCTAAGTAGTTTTGAAGAAATAAAGGAAGTCTCTGAAAGTGGATAGTATCCTGACAATATGATCACTTGTAAATTATGTTGATGCAGCACAACTAAGGACTCTTAGTGAGGAAGATATCAGGAGCACAGCACTTGTCTAAAATGTAGCACAAATTACTCCTAGATGAGCACTGTACTAGTACAACTGCACTTGATCTTGTCAGAGTTCACTTGAGTGTCCCTACGTACAGTGTGGTATGCTGTCAAGACCTACCTTAGCATACATGTTCCTATAGTATAATGTGGATTTTGACACCATTCCTAATGTAAGTAGACTGGGTTTGTCAGAGTCTCCCCAGACTTCTTTTTCCAAAAGCTTTTTTCTTCTTCCAGCTGATCACTTTTGGGAATATAACTTCTCAGCATTATTCATGTGCACTAGTTTTAACACATACGGGAGGTGCACAAGCTCCCTCTATCACTAGTGGTAAGAGAGAAGCACCTTCAGAAGTTAAACCAACCCCTGCATGAATTTCTTCTTCAAGAAATCCGTTTCTCTCCCTTGAGTATGGATAAAGCCTAGATGCTTGCTTTCAGCCAATGAAAGTTAGCTAAGATGGAGTCCATTCTCTATTTCTACCATGATAAATAAGATGATGTTACTCAGTGACTGACTTTACTATAATATCAATGGGATCGTTGAAAGAAACAGTGGAGAAAAATGAAAGACATCCAATATATTTAATTTTTTTTTGTGTGTCTAGCATTTGTTCTCAGCACGTTTTGCCACACCTTTATATTTTCCCTTTATTGCCTTTTAAGTTCTGTTCATGTCTTTCATCAGACAAGGACTGACTGCTGTTCTGAATTCTTTTAAGCTTGTTTTGCTTCACAAAGTTCAGCCAGGTGGTGATCCAGCATATAGTTTAGCTTGGCAAAAATGCAAAAAGACCAGCCACGGAAACTCACATTGCTTAGAGGCATGCCAGAACCAGATTCCTATCCAAGACTCACCAAAGCTAATGGAAAGATCACCTTTGACTGTGTTCTGGTTCAGGTTTAAGTGGAGGGCACACATCAGTCATAATCAGTGGACATTGCCCATGAAGTCTGTGCTTTACTACCCTAGTGAGTAGCTCTGATTCGCTTGAAATTAGAGACTACTTCTATGAGAAAAGTTCATTTAAGTCCTAGAAAACATTTAGGGAAAAATTTGAATTCTGGAAATCCTGTAGGTATATTATTAGGTAGATAATTTCTTCCAGGGATGCTTAGAAAACTCTTTTCTGAGCATGTGCGTAGTATTTTGATAGTACCTACTGGCTGTGATTGTTAATTTTACGAAATTGATTAATGTTAGTAGTGAAGGGAAATGTGGTTTTGTGTCAGCTAAATGTCATAAATAAACTACCCAGGGAGAAGCTTTCATCCTTCAGTTAACCTTAGCTCTTGTACAAATAATGTTTGAGTTTTGTGTAAGACAATCAATTTAATTTCATAGATAATCTATATATTTGATGAATAGTTAATTTAAAAGGTTTTGAAAGAAAGAAAATAATGGAGGGCTTGTATAAGCAATTTAAACCTCTATGTTTGGCTGAGTTTGCATACTGGAAGTTTGTTATTTTCTCGTATTAGTACTACTTCTGCTGGTATTGTAAATTATCATGGAAATGTAGAGGTACATTTTTTGCATTTGTATCAGGGAAGTAGGTTCCACAGTGTTACAGAATTCAGCATTTAACAGTTGGGGCAGACACTTCAACTCTGAAAATGCCTTTTAAAAAGCTTTACTTATGTTGATGCTGATATTGCATAAATATGCGTAGCTGAAATCCGGTATTGAAAATTCAGAGTATGTTTTTGGTATCTTGGCCTGCAGGTCTTGTGTGAGTGGTGTCAGTTTATATGTGCATTCTAAAATGTGATATGATAAATGACAAAATGGTCAAGACAAGATTTGCATTAGTTTCTTATTCACACTGCTGTGTCCTAGATTATATTCTCATTTGGCCTTCTCAATTGAAAATTTAATGGTTTGCATGATTTGGATCTACTCTTTAATTTCTAAAGATTTGTTCTCTTTTGCATCAGTTGAAGGGTTGGTAGGGCAACTGATGACATCTGACTTTATGAAATTTCAGGGCCCCCCCGGCACTCCAGGACTTATGGGCAGCCCTGGGGCAAAAGGAGAACCAGGAGATTTTTCTTATGATTCTATCCTGAAAGGTGAAAAGGGAGATCCTGGTTTCCCAGGACAACCAGGTATTCCTGGAAGAGAAGGATTACCAGGAAAAGATGGACTGCCAGGTCTCCCGGGTCCGAAAGGAGCACCGGTATGTGTGTTTATTTATGTTTACATACTGTCCTATGTATTCTGTCTTTCAGATCAAAATTCACACGTTTTTATGCCCTATACATGCTTCATGTTTATTTGCCTCATTTATTGTTCCACATCATGTCCTTACCTTGAATAGTTCAATCTTTCTCAGAGGGAGACTCCATTTTCCCTGGAACTAGTGGGGAAGAAGTTTTTTAAATAACAGACTATTTTAGATTTTGACCCTTTTTTGCATGTCGTGCAAATAAGTGATCTGACTCAGATGTATTCAGCATGGGGTTGCTACTTTCAGGACTGTAGAGCAAGGATACTTCCTCCACAAGGTTGTGGGCATAGATAATAGTTTTGTTCCATTCTCCCTTCTCACAGCTTGATAGAGAGAACTAATGTGGATGATTTAGCTGATACCTGGAGAGGAATGCAGTTATCCAAGTAGAGAATGTTAAGGCAGGTTTCAACTCTGTTCTAACATACTTCCCGTCTTGTGGAAACTAATGCTTCAAAGTCTTGCAGCTGATACAGATGTGGAGCTGAAGATGGAGCTCTGTATGCTCCCAGATCTATCACTGGGAACATAGCCTCCATGGTCCAATTAGTTGCATTGCATACTAGGTATAATTTCCATGTGGAACCCAGTTTCCACTGAACTCAGTTATAGAAAATCCACTTTCTTTAGTATTACAGATACATGTGCCAAATCGAAGTTACAGAATATTCAGAAAGGATGATGTGTTCTGTCTTGCCAATCAGTCAGACAAATAGTACACTTATACTTTCCTTAAATTAGGGTACAGCTGGCTTGAAAGGAGAACGTGGTCCCCCTGGCCAACCTGGATTTCCTGGAGTACGTGGTGAAAGAGGTTTTCCTGGCCCTCCTGGGATAGGCACTACAGGGTTACCTGGTGACAAAGGAGACAGAGGCTTTGCTGGAACCCCAGGTTTACCAGGCCTTCCAGGTAATGCTATAACATTACCGCGAACAAATAAATCCAAACAAACAAAACCCAAAACCAACAGTTGTGCCCTTTAAGTGATACAACCTGCAGGACCAGCAGCATTTAAGACTGAAATAAAAAAAACTTTTTAATTTAAATTAGTGTCTGCTTTCAGCAGTATAATTGCTAATCTTTGAGAGCAGGTTTCTTGAAGAATTTTTTTAGGCCAAATGGAATGGTTTAGCTTCATCTTAATTTTCTACGAACCTCCTACAAAAAAACTTCCTAATAAGACAGTTGTAATGGTATGGGTGAACTAATAGTGCTGGCTAGGTGAAACTCCCATGTGTAATTTCATCAGTTCCTGTAGTTAATCTTTACATTACATCTTTACATTCACAGGAGCAAAAGGTGAAGCAGGACGAACTGTAACACTCCCTGGACCTCCTGGTGCAGATGGCCTTCCTGGGCCACCTGGTTTCCCTGGACCCCAAGGTACAGTAGCCTGTTAATCTTTGATGATCATAATGGCTCTGTTCCCCAGAAGCTGGCCTTTGTATTAACGTTTGTCTTGTTTTCACTTGCAAAGGTGACAAAGGGGATCCTGGGCTTCCAGGTAGACCTGGCCTGCCAGGAGAAAAAGGTGCTGTTGGACAGCCAGGTATAGGGTTCCCTGGACCTCCAGGACCCAAAGGTAAGATAAAGTTATCCATCTAACACTACTGGTATAACTGGAGTGTGGATGGAGGCATGCACAATCATCCAGCCATGGCTGCATGAAGTTTGGGAGGTGCAGCTAAAGAACCTTTGTAATGGAAGTCCACAAGCACCACAATAAGCATACTTTCAACACACACTTGCTTTGCTGTGTGCAGTAATGTGCAGATACAGTATCAAGGCTACTTCCAGAATAGAAAGTGATATAGTGCAACATCTTACCTTGCAGCAACTGAGGTTGCTGAGAGATGAGATGACCTTTCTGAGGAATGAAGCACCATGTATGGTTGGTCAAAAAAACATGGTGATATAACTATAACATTTTTGGGCCAGAGATAACTCTGCTGTGTCCCAGGTGGCTGAGAGTGGTTTGGTTAGAATATCATCTTGTTCAGCATAATTTTAATCTTCCCTGCATGGCCATTGTCGGAGTATGCATATAGCTTAGAGTCTAAATGTTTTGTATTTTGGGGAGATGTACTTAATAGTACTGTTACTAATTTAAAACTGGATGACTGGGTGACATGGTTTTAGTGTGACAGAGTCTTGGGTAACGTGATTAAGTGTGTGTTGTCCCTGCCCATGGCAGGGGGCTTGGAGCTAGATGATCTTTATGTCTTTTCCAACCCTAACTATTCTATGATTCTATGACTGAGCTTTCAGGAGCCACCTAAATCCCCAAAGTTCTTGTTTGTCTTCATTATTATTTCATTTATTTGACACCACACACCAATGAACTGGGAGGATCAGGAAGACATAATAAGGAGAAAAAGCAAATTTTTACCTGTGAGCACCTCCAGTTCTTCCAAGATTGGTGTGGAATGAGTCTGAACAGAAGAGGCCTGTTGCATCTGGAAAGGGATTGCTGAATGGTCTTTGATGCCAGCAAGAAAGGCATGGCATATCAAACACATTTCTTTCAAGGACCCTTTCTTGAATTCAGCTCTACCTATTGCCTTTCCTGGGGCTTAGCCTAAAAGCTGTATTTTCCACTCCCCAAGCCTGGAAGAGAAGCTTCATCTCAGTTTATTGAGCATATACTGGTGTTGAGTGAATGGAGGATGTGAGTAGTTCCCTTAGAGGCTTGAAGAAACAGCAGAGGACACTTACAGGCAGAGACAGTAATGATGTGAGTTTTGGTTTGTTTTGTTTTATAGGTTTCCAAGGTCAGCCTGGCTCGCCTGGTCTTCCGGGGACTCCAGGAACCCCTGGCCTGGATGGCTTGCCAGGTGTACCAGGTTTACAAGGTCAAAAAGTAGGTGTCAGCTACTGGTACTTATATTTGTGAGTGTCCGTGCTAAAAAGAATGGGTGTAAAGATCCTGCTCTTAAAAAAAAAACAACCCAAAGCTGGCCAAACTGTCCTTCTTACGTTTCCTACTATGCACACAAAGGAATAGAGTAGATGGATGAATGCTTGACATTAATACTAAGGGGCTTACAGCTCTCCCCTGAAGTCATGTATAGTGGTTTAATAGCCTCTGAGTGATTTAAATAGTCAGTGAATGAATTCTTGGTTTTGATGTGTTGATTCCTAATGTGTTCTGTTTCTTTGACTAGGGTGAACCTGGTGTAGGTATCCCTGGCCCTAAGGGATTGCCAGGCCCCCCAGGCCCAGCTGGCATCCCTGGAGAAAAGGGAAGTCCAGGACTGCCTGGTTTACGTGGCGAGCAAGGCTTTCCAGGCATACCTGGACAGCAAGGATTCAGAGGTAACATTGCCAGAAATATGTTCAGATCTGTATTTGTATTTCTTTTAAAGTTACCCCCTCATAGATGCAGCAAAAAGCCTATTCACCACTGAGATACCCTGCTGGTATCTGCCCTTTTTTCTTCTCCTTATTTTCTCCTACCAACCACCACTAACAAGTGGCAGCAGCAGAGAGCAGCCCTTCCTCCAAGCAGAGACAAGGAGGCATTATAGGCTCAAATGATGCCCTGCTGGCCAAGTAGTTCCAAACACCTTGTCTAGCATCTTCAGCACAAAGATTTCAAATGATGTCAGAGGACACTTGTCCTCTGTCTCTGTCTCCCCATAGGTGACCCTGGCCTCCCAGGACTGCAAGGGTTGCAGGGCCCTCCGGGCGCACCGGGGCTGGGCCCGCAGGGATCGCCGGGACCTGCTGGGCAGCCAGGACCACAGGGACCACCAGGTGAGAGGAAAATACTCTGCTTAGGAGTAGACTTTTGGTATGAGTAGATATTGGTGTTGGTAAAAGCATTGCTTGTGAACTGTTTTGTGGTATGAAGTTGGTGGGGGTGCACGGAAGGGAATGTTGGTGGGCTGCCTCTGTCTGGTCCAAAACACAGGGCAAGGCCTCCAGGAAATGCCTGCCAATTTGTTTGTTATCCTCACATAATTGGTAGATAATATATATACAGTTAGAAAACGAGGAATATTTCCACTGTCTGCCTTTGGGTCTTCATTCTTCATGCTATGTAATTCCTGAACCACAGGTGGACATTATCAGATATTCTTGTTAACCGTGTTCACCATGCTCTATTAAGGACTAATCCTGTATCTGCTTTTTTTTCCTAGGTTTTCCTGGAATAAAAGGAGAAAGGGGCTTCCCTGGTATCCCAGGTCTAGATATGCCAGGACCAAAAGGGGATAAAGGTAGCCCAGGCCAGCCTGGAGTACCAGGGTCTGTGGGATTACCCGGCCTGCCAGGTCCACAGGGGGCCACTGGACTGAAAGGATCAGCAGGTAAACAACTTTTCCCTCAGAAACCATCATCTTTGACTACTCTTTTATTAAGTTTCGGGATCATGGCCTTTCACTCAGTCAGGAATTGATCCATCAAAGAGCCCAAGCCTGGGAAAGCATACAGGCTTGCGTCAGTAAAGCAGCTCTGTTGCACGTGTAATTGAACTGCTATTCAAGTCCTTTGGTGGGTCAAATCCAGTGACTTGCAGGGACTAGCTGTTAGCCTGTAATAATGAAAGAGGATTATTCTGTATGGTTTCAGTGACAGAATGGGGTTTTAATAATGCCTTTCTTAATGACAGCATTATTTACTGTAATAGGGAGTTTTAAGAATCTATCAAAAAAAAATTACAGTTTTATTCTGGTTTTCATAACACTATTTTTTACTGTTGTTTTCTCTATCAGGCTGTTTTAAATCATCTTTGTCCTATTTTTCCTTAAGTAGTGCAATTCCTAATATGGTAGAGAGTAAATGATTCTGTTTTGCGTATTTCTTTACACTGCTTGCTTTGTTTCTGTTATTCACACTTTCACTTTGGTTTCAGGAGCCAAAGGAGAAATGGGAGTTATGGGAACTCCTGGATTGCCGGGAACTCCAGGACCAGTTGGAGATCGAGGGTTGCCTGGTGAAAAAGGTAGGAGAGATTTTATAAAAATCAAATCTGTAAAATCCAATTTTCTTGGCAGAAGGCAAGTCTGGAAATCACCAAATTGAGTATGCTTGGCCTAAGGAATGTTTTACATCAAGTAACTTCCCTGTAAGTTAGAAATAGTGTAATTTAGAAAGCCATATCCTAGCAGCAGTCATGTATTTTAGCATTGAGCCATGATTTTTGATTCATTCTTCAACAATGTAAGGGTTTGCTAGGTGCTACAGATATTACTCCAAGGAAAGCACTGTATTTGAAATTATAAAAAGCCAGAAGGAAAGTCGTATTAAAATTCTTCAAATAATCACAGAATAGTTTGGGTTGGAAGGGACCTTAAAGATCATCCAGCTCCAACCCCTCTGCCACAGGCAGGAACACCTTCCACTAGACCAGGTTAGTCAAACCCCTGTCCAGCCTGGCCTTGAATACTTCCAGGGATGGGGCAGCCACGTCTTCTCTCGGCAACCTGTGCCAGTGCCTCACCACCCTTGTAGTGAAGAATTTTTTCCTAATGTCTAATCTAAATCTCCCCTCTCTCAACTTAAAGCCATTTCCCCCATCCTGTCAGTACATGCCTTTGTAAAATGTTCCTCTCCAGATTTCCTGTAGGACTCATTTAGGTACTGGAAGACTGCATTACTGCTAAACTTCTACCCTTGTTGTTTTCAGAGTCTAAAATTAATGACTGTGAGGCAGGAAAAAATATGTCAACTTTTTGACAGAGCTGTTGTGAAGTCCTGGTATAAAAGTCTTGATATTAGATAAATGAGATATTCCAAAGCATGGTATTCAGTGCTTAAAATCTGAATTAATAGCTAATTTCATTTGTTCATGTTTACTGAATATTTTATTAATCAGAAGATTATATGCCACTATAATATTCTGTGCTATCTCTTTATAGGTAGCCAAGGTTTCAAAGGTGTAGTTGGACCACAGGGTGATCCTGGTGTCAAAGGAGATAAAGGAGAAGCCGGTCTCCCAGGAAAACCTGGAACAATGGACACCATGGATATGGTTAGTCTCAAAGGCCAAAAGGGAGATCAAGGAGAAAAAGGTAACTTTAGTTTCTAACTGTGGATAAGTGTAATCAACACTATATACTGTTAAGCAACAATGCTTTGAGTTCAGTTGTATCTTAGTTTTTTAAATAAGAGTAAAGTATTTCACACAGCAAATGCAGATACGTTTCTGGTATCTTTCAACTCCATAAAAATGAAGATTAATCGCAGACAGAAAAAGGGTTTTGGTTGGATGGAAGAAGTTCCATTGGCCCTTCTAAATTCCATTTTACCTCTTTCATCTGAATACTCTCAAAATAGAGGAAATTTTAAAAGTAGAAACTAGAGCTTATCAGAAGAGAAAAACTGTCTTTCATGTAAACATATATTAGAAATGCTGTTGTGGCCGTGAAGACCAACTGGTACTGTAAGAAAAAGTGGATTGCCTTTTTTGGCACATGTGTTTTTTGTGACCTCAAGAAGTTTCAGAGAAGACACATTGTATGCCATCAATACCAAAAGATCAACTTATATCACTTTAGAAACATCTGGAAATATGCAGGAGAAAGACAAACAACTTTCTATTTAGAAACTTAATGATGGTAAAGATATTAGGGGTTTTTAGACAATGCATTCTTCTTGGACTTTTATTTTCAGCATTGCATGAAAATTTAGTTGTTTAAGATAATTTTCTCTTTTGTTTTTCCTTTTGAATTAAAAATAGTGTGTATTTTATATATTTTTATTATTTGCCCCCTTTATGTTGTGTTTTGCTTTTTATTAAAAAAATTCTGTAAGAGTTTTTAAATAAATTATAAGTATTTAGTTAAAATAGAAGTGCAGGGCTTAGAAGGTTGCTGCTGAGATCATGTAGTTTTTCATTTTCCTCAACCAGATCCTTCAGCCTTTCATTATAATTCATGTTTTCTGAAATCATTATCATTCTTGTCACCCTTTCTGACTTCTCCCCAGTTTGGTTGCATACTTGTTAGTGTGCACTTTGCTGAAACAAGTGAAGTACTTCAATTTGGGTCATGCTAGAATTAAATTTCCCTTTCTTGAAACAACAGCAAACTCAGTTCATGATTAGTTATAATCTTTAGTCCTTTACTTCTGGACTGGTGCCTATACAATTGTTTTTTATTTCGATGCATGCTTTTAGCTTCTTATCATGTATGTGGTGTATTGCATTTTTTTGAATTTCATTATGTTGATTTCAACTTTTACTCCAACTGTTCTGCAGTCTAATTCTGTCCTCTTTTCAAGGCTTTCCAGTTTAGTGTCATCTGTATGTTTCATCAATTTATCCTCCATTGGGCCCAGGACAAAGCACCTGAGACTCCTTTTCAGTCTGGCAGTGATTCACCAATAACTGTGCTGTGTTAGGTCTGAACTGTGGGAACAGGATGGTTTCCTAAGCAATGTACTTTTTATGACTATGTCCTGACTACTTGTCAGAATGAGACCTGGGCTCATGTGTCCTGGTTGAGTCTCAGAAAAGCCTAGGTATGTCGATAGGAAGTGACTCCCAGCTTGGACACCCTTGGACTGCAAGGGAGGACAGGAGCAAGTGTGGACTGCATCTGTCTCTAAGCGAAGGTGCAGCCTCTAAGAGTCTTTGATGAGTCTTCCAGCCTATAAAGATTTCACCTAGGTTAATTTTCTCATTTGTTCCTGATCTTGATATATATGGTTGTATGAAAAGCTTTAAACCAAATCCATGTAGGTTGTTTTTCATTACTTTCTTATCTACTGCTGAAGTTGACTGATTGATAATTAGTTTTATTTTCTTTTCAGAAATCCAAATTAGGCGCACCGATTACATGCATATAAAGAAGCCTTTGCTGAGAAATTTGAATGCTTGATTTCTTGGATTTCTAACTTAATCTCTCCAGCACTAATAATGAATGCTTACTAACGTCTATGCTGTACCTTTTCCTGGCCACACAATGTCTAGAGATTAGCCTGGCTCATGCAGCCTGGAAGTTTAGGTTCCAAGCAGATCCCAGCCTTCTATTTCTGCTGTTATTCTGCCCATCTCATCTTCTTCAACCCAAAGATATTTAGTACTAGTAGAGAAGAATAATCTAGTTGTTCTTTATAATTTTATGATCTGCCTTCATCTCTCTAGGCATGAATATCACAGTAATGCTTTAAAAAGCTTCTAAAATACTAACTGTGCAGAAAAGACACAGTATTTTTATGGAAAATGATCAGTGATGTTTAATGGAAAAAAAAAGTTTTGGACATCTTGGGACCTTTTGAATTAAATCTGCTTCCTTAAAAATATTCAATGAACTATTTTCAGTAACCTATTGCCCTCTACCTATACATGACACTAACAGAAAGGATTATGACCAAAAAGCATGGACCTTTAACCCAGATAAGAGGCACACTACAAAATAAGAGATGAAGCTTTCTGGAATGATGAAGATGCTTTAACATTAGATAGAACTGAGGGAACAGCAGATTTCTGGCTCTGAAGTGGTTGTTTACATGTACCTTTTTCGACAGCAGAACAGTCAAATCAGTAATTTCTGTTAACACCTGAGTCTGGCACTTCTAAAGTAACTCATTAATCTAAAACACATGTTCAGTTGCAATTTCATTTAAAGGCGTAACTTGCACAGACACCTATAAAATTGTAATCGTTTACTGCCTTTCCTCAACACTGGTTTAGTAACTGGAAAGTTGTGTTTTACTCAACTATGACTTTACCATACAGCATGTTAAGCTTGAATTCAGACATTTCCTTATTCAGCAGAAAGAAGCAACAGTGATCAAAAAATAACTGGAAGGACTAATATATGGCATTATAGTAGGTTTTCACTGAATAGAGCTCATCTTACTGTGTTTGCTTTCTTGGTGTCCAGGGGACCATGGACCAACAGGAGAAAAAGGGTTACGTGGGGACTATGGAGAACCAGGAATTCCAGGGAAAGATGGTGAACCTGGTACTCCAGGACAGCCAGGTATGTCTGAAGCTAGCAACGGAGAGACTGTTCATCAGGTATTTGAAACCTCATTAATTAATGGGACTTTTAATTTCTCTGCCGTCCGCAGGACCAAAAGGTGATCAGGGCCCCCCAGGATTCCCAGGGGATCCAGGAGTTCCAGGACAAAAAGGATCGGTTGGTGAAATGGGTTTGCCAGGTACTGACTGCTGGGAATTTCCTGCTATTGTTTTACACAAATTAATATAGAACATTATGAGACCTGTATAGGATATTTGTTGGAGTAGACCTACTAAATGGTTGCACTGTTTGCAGTGTCTGAACTTTAGACTTTTGGGACACTGCTTTTTCAATCCTATTGTGATATACAAATAATAGGATGGTTTCCTAAATTTCTACATGAGAATCATTTAGCTGGATTTGTAGGATTTGTGTGTTTGTTTCTGGCAGGCAGTTTTCCAAGTGATACCTGTTTTTGATGTCTCTGTCTCTGCTAGTATGTGAACTGCATTAAGCTTCTTGTGTATTTACCACCTTCTAAAATGTTTGATGTGTTGCTGTGTACTGCCTTTTAACTACAAACTGTAGTGGTCTGGGTCATTGTGAAGGGGATTGGTGGAGAACAGAATGGAGAAGAACCTGTATCTCATCATGGAAACCTTGTCTCTATTCAGATGGCCTTGTGCCTAGATATTTAGGAAATCAAAGGTGGAAGACTGAAATGGTAAAGCGGGACAGAAAAATTTGCTACAGCAGAGTCCCTTTGTCACTGTTGGCCTGTTAGAAATTCTTCAAACATAAAGTTTTATTCAAATCTTACTTTTAGCAAGAGCTCTATTTACTCTGAATCCAAGATTATGACCTCTTATGAGGAGAGCTTATTTTCCCGTAAAAAGTCCCATTTACTGAGTGAATCTCAAAAGTTCATTTACTACCTATTTTTAGTGAGTTACATTGATTTTCTACCTCTGAATAGCTAAGGTAACACTGAAAAATCATTGTCAGCACTGCTAAGGTGCCACTAGTTCTGATATACCCATTCTTCCTTTTCTCTTACTAGGTACACCTGGAGAAAAGGGTCTGCCAGGAGTACCAGGTTCACCAGGCACACCAGGGTTCCCTGGGCAAAAAGGTGAAAAAGGAGACAAAGGAGCACCAGGTTTTCCTGGAATTGGCTTTCCAGGGTCTCCTGGTGAAAAGGTATTTATACCCCTAAGGATTTAATAATCTGTCTCTACCAAATACCTTATTTGAAAAGATGCTATTTTATTGTATTTTCTTTAAGCTATTTTATTGTGGTTTTGGATGTGCTTATTTAAGCTATTTTATTGTATTTAAGCTATTTTATTGTATTTTCGGATGTGCTTCTTTAAATACCTGATGAGAAACTTGAAAGGTGTACATATGTGCAGCTTTAGGTGCATTCTGTTTGATGGGACCACTGTCTCCAAGATTCTTACTTATTCTTTCTCTTCGGAATAGGCTAATTTACAGTGCTAGAAATGTGAGTGAGGGGAAGAACTTTTCAAAAATGTTAAGTAAATAAAGTCAAAAGGGCTTTTTAGAAACAGAGCAAATAATCACACTGAAATAGTATTTCTGTACTTCGACAAAAATACTGGGAAGCTGAAAAGAACTCTAAAATGGTTAGATATTACTGAAGAGAGAACTGTATTAATACTGTCTCTAAAGTTAATATAATACTGTTCTAATAGGATTCTCATTTTTTTCACATTCTTTCTCCTAGCTATACAATGGCACTAATAATGAAATTATAAGTAATAATTGTAAAAATAAAACTAATCTGATAGCAAACTTGCTGAAGACTTAAAGAATGTTTTGAACTGAACCCAGGACAACAAGTCAAGAGGCTAATTTGGAAGAGACTTTGTAAAAACTGTCATGAAAATTCATAGAAAACTGTTCATTTTCATGAGTAATATGTATGTATTAGGCAGTTGCTATAAAAGTCAGTAATTCTGATAGTGGAATCTCATGCCAAACTTAATCCTAAATTACTTTATTTATAATTGGAAAAAAAATGCGTTATACGTCTGATGATTCAGAGGGGTGACATATACCATTGCTAACAGAAAAAACTGATTCATAATCAATGTGTGGATTTTTTAACATGTGTTGCTTCTTCTAGGGAGAACCAGGAAGAACAGGTAGTCCAGGTTTATCTGGAGACAAGGGTGAAAAGGGTAGTACAGGAATTCCTGGAATGCCGGGTGCCCCAGGTCCCAAAGGATCCCCTGGCATAGCAGGATTTCCAGGCAAGTCTTTATGCTTTAATAAAACATAAATTGCCATGAAAAATTAATGTGAAACTTATACAAAATATCCTGCATATAAACCCATGTTTTCTTCCTCTCTGTAGGAAGCCCAGGCCGCCATGGAGAAAAGGGTGAAAAAGGACTTCCTGGTTTAGCTGGCATTCCAGGCTTAAAAGGAGAACCAGGTAAAAAAGAAATATAAAACACTACTTAAATTATTGTTCACCTCCAGGTAGTGGCTAAACAAATACGGTGGCATCCTACGTTTGTTTTAGCTCAGCTATTTCCTGCTACAGTTGTTCATTTCATAAGCGAAATAAGACAGCTCTGTTTCCCAGCTAAATCTGAGTCAGCATAGTTGGGACTAATACTTCTTTTACACTGTTTGTAGAAGCCATTTTACCACCTTCCACAACACTGGTTGTTGCTATAGCCATTATTTCTCTTGTTTCTGAGTTAATTTAAAAAAAATAAAGTTGATCTATGTGCCTAAACCTCAATCACCACACTAACATCATTCAACAGATGTTAAAGAGGAATCAGCCCATTGCTGTTATGAAAATAACAACATTTTTGAACTTGGAGTCTTATGTTCTTAGTTTACTGGCTGCAGGACACATCATCTCATTGGATAATGGGCTGTGCCATTCAAAAGTCTTTGCTGGAGTTCCTGCACTTTAAACTCACTGAAATCCATTATAATTAGCTATGTCAAAATTGGTAATACTTGAGACCTGTTTTGCACTGATTTAATTCAGAAGTAACCTCAAAGAAAAGTCACAATGAAATCATCATGCGGCTTCTGCTTGGTCTCTGTGGGAGCAAAAGAATAAGTGAAGCTTTTCTTTAGGGGAATAAAAGATGTAATAGAAAGTCTGATGAAAGTGAAATAAAAATGGGATTTTTTTTTCAGGTGAACCTGGCCTTCCAGGTCCTGCTGGTTCCATTGGACAGAAGGGTGAGCCAGGTTATGATGGGATTCCAGGTGCAGCTGGTGCAAAGGGTGAACAAGGTACTGTGACTGTCGTGTTAAGTTTATGGGGTTCAAAAATACACTGAGACAGGCTGCACAAGAGTAGCTGGTAGAGGGGTGTGCTGGGTTTTAGGTACTTTGAATGGAACCTTAAAAAACAAAGTTAGTATGCTGTCTTGCAAGTTACTATCATCCATCATTGTAAATGTGATCATTTAGATGAGCAACTGTGTTTAATCAGTGTAATCTTGTAAGAATTTATTTCACAGAAGCTGGCAATACCTCAAAGAATTGGTATGTTTACGAATTAATTTCAGTCTGCAACTTTGCTGTGAAATAATGGAGCAGGCTTGCCTTTTCTTATGGTAGGGTTTTTAGTCATGCAGGACCCATTTTCCTAGATATAACGCCAGTAATAACAAAGTCTTTGCACTGAAAAACTTTTGCATAAACCACTTATTTAGATTTTATACTTGCTTAATAAATTTTTGTTCATTACACGTTAAATTTAAGTCTATCCCACCTTTGAATTTTTTTCTGCTTCTCTATTACAGGTGTTCCAGGTAGAGGACTTCCAGGATTTCCTGGTGCAAAGGGAGATAAAGGTAAAACAGTTCTTTAAACAAGTAACAAACCTCCCTCACAACATAATATAAACATACTTCTGTAATTCAGACATACTTTCTACTTCATTCTTTCACATGCTGTACCTTTTCAGAGCAGGCAGAAACTCTGAGAGGTTTAAATACTTTCTGTCGCAGTGGCAGCATCTTGGACATGAGTTAGCTATGCCCTAAAATAGGTAATTATTCATAGTGTGGAATTTACTGCAAGCTGTGCTGTGATGAGGTAATATAAATAACTCATGTATTTGTGTGCTGTGCTTTTGACTCCGAGTATTCCTTGTTTTGTACTAATTTTGCAAGTATCAAAGTCTAGTGAGGCTTTCTGCACCAGACAGCTAAAGATAATAGTTTCATGGCCAGGATACTGCAGTAATTTTTTTACCTGAGTCTGTTGTGCAGCTCACATGCTATTTTATTCATTGCTAAAACTGTTATTCTGTATAGCTTGTTATAGCATGTCTAAGCGATGCACAGGAGCATGGTGTAGAGGTGCAAAAGGTAACAGAGACTGGATGAGATCTTCCTGAAAATTGTACTACCTGGACTCTGGACTTGCTAGCTATCACAATTTCAAGACTACTTGTGGTCTTTGCAGAGAGTGTCACTACACTGCAATGTGAAAATAGCATGATTGGCTTGAGTTAGTGTTTGTTCAAGGTGTCTGTAATGCACCATGCTCCATTTGATGAAATAAGTATGTCCTAGACACTGGGCTGCAAAATCAGAAGAAACTGTTTGCAGAAACATCATACTGCTACTGATAAAGGAAATTGTGTATGATTAAAGAGTTTTTTCAGTTTTTAAAATCCAGAAAACAAAAAGATTCAACTGGCCCATCTATGATATAAACACGACATGGCAGATTTTAAATAACTTACATAGCTTGAAATTCCAATGCCTTACCTCACTCATTCTTCCTATAAATACAGGAAACTTGTTTGGACAATCAGAAGTGGTAAACCAGGATTTTAATTACCATCTTAGAGCAATTAACAGCCATTATTTACTGAGAAAGCCTGATATTAGAGAACTTTCTTAATAAGTAGATTTTCTAATCATAGCTCAGTAAGGCACGAGAAATGCTAGATTATAAGAGCACTTTTCTCACCTTATCCATCTCATTTTGTCAGCACAGCTCATTTAAAAATATCTGGGTTTAGAGTAAATAGATATCTAGCTGCCATCATTTGTATTCCAAATGTATTGTACTTGAAAAGAAAGTCCAGGATTTAAAGTCCCTATTCTGTTTAGGTAAAAAGCCAGGGATATTGTTCTCTATAAATTTTATTTCTCTTATTATTGTACTTATAGCAGCTAATCTATACTCTTCTTAATCATGGACTGAATTGCAAATGTTAACCATTTGTACAAACCTTAAAGTAAGTACTATGTGTCTGAATCTAGATGTTAGAAAAAGAACATTCCATTTTCCTCCAGGAGCAAGTCCTTTTGTGCTTAGTCAAGGAAAACATCCATTACTCAGTTATGACAATAATAATTGTAATGGAGTAAAGGTTTGAGGGCTTTATGTTCCTATTGGAAAGACTGATAGATGCTGAAAGTTTATTTTTAGAGTGGTTTAAAATAGCCAGCGATCAATTTAGCTAAGAAAAGGTGTCAGTCAGACTAGTCTTTTCCTTATACTTTATGTCATAATGTGGAAAACAATTTTCTAAAGTTTTGCATTTTTATTCAAATGCATAAAGGCAAGGTCAATATTTTCTTAAGGAATAAAGCTTACTGTGAGTGGATAATAAGGCAAAAGATTTCAGTAATTGTGATCCTTTCTCTAATCATGTTTTATTTGTGGGTTGTTTGGGTTTTTTTTCAAATCTTAGGCGCAAAAGGTGATGTGGGCTTTCCAGGATCCCCAGGAAGTCCAGGGATACCAGGCCTGAAAGGAGAACCAGGATATGCTGGTCCACCAGGCCCTAAGGGCAGCCAAGGTTTTCCTGGGCTACCAGGAAGTGCAATTGAGGGCCCTAAAGGAGACAGAGGACCCCAAGGCCAACCTGGCCTTCCAGGTAATTCTTTTATCTTTGGTGTTAATGTACTGCTGTTAATCAAAGCTCAACTAATTAATTAATTAATAATATAATAAATATTGCATATACTTGTTATATCCTCTTCTCACAGGTCAGATAAAAGCTCTCCTTCATATTGGCATTATGTCCTAGAACAAGCTGATTTCGTGTCCTTAGGCAGTTGGTTTTGTCCAGAAGTCTTTCTAGTGCCGAGAAGAGTGCCTCCCATTTCCATGTTTCCCTCTGGGCTTTATTTACTGTTTTAAGGCTTCTGTAGCTATATGCTCCTATATCCTGGAGTGTTAATGTGTTTAAAAACAGCCCAGTGTGGCCTTATCTTGACAGTGAATGGGTCTGTGATAGAGGATAAGGAGGAGAGTAGAGAAGAGCTGCAGTATGTCCCTACCACTTTCATACCTGAGAACATACCATCTGTTTTACACATACAGAAAACTCTCAAGTATTTTCTGTCAGCCACAGGCTGATAAATGATGGGATGGGGAGTCATATGGACATCACTGCAACAGATTCTCCTGCTTGTTTTCCTGAAATGTTGTCATGATAATTACTTTGATTCTGCCCATCTGTAGATTGAGAAAGCTTGTCCTTCATCAGATACTGCTCTGAATGAATTTTACCACTAAATAGTCACTTCTTCTGGTTTGTAGGTTTACCAGGTCCAACAGGGCCACCAGGTCCCCCAGGTCTGAAAGGGGCTAAAGGAGAGCAGGGGAGCAATGGCTGGCCTGGGACTCCTGGGAGTCCAGGAGTCAAAGGTGATCCGGGTTTCCAGGGACTGCCAGTAAGTTACTTTCAGTACACTCCAGATTTTCTGAAAGCTGGTTCTTGTAATTAATGGATATATTAATCATAGATGTTTCATGTTCAAAATAACGATACTTTACACTTAAAGTGCCTTTGGGACTCCCTGCTGACGATGTAAAGTCAGTTTGAAAACATTTCAATTCTCTGCTTTTAAAGGCTGCTTACCAATAAGCCCAGTGAGCTAATTAATTTAATAGAAATTTATAGATAGTGAGTGGTAACATACAACACTCAGAATATGATTTACAGTGTATTAACAGTACAGGATGGCTGCAGCACATCCATAAATCCTGCAAATGCATTAGTAGTTAATTTTAAAGGTTGCATATTTCACGATAAATTGCCTTCTGAAAATACTTGAATTGTTTGATTTTGTTATGAAACCTTTCAAATAAAGTGCACTTTCAGTACGGTCGGTGAAGAAATATAGCTGCTGATGCAGAAATACAAACAGGCAATGCTATTAATACATTGTTTGTATATATTATTAATTTTCCCTAGTGTAAACTAGTCCCTTTGGTGTATATTAGGGAAAATAATGTAGAATAGGACAGTTACCTAGAATAGTTGGTCTTCTATACTCTTTCACTCAGACTGTCTGCTGCCTTTTTCCACACTGAAAAATATGGTCTATATTTTAACTTTTAATTTCCTGTTTCCCACTAAGAAAATAATAATAATAGAATTTATAGAAGAAGGAATAAGAAAGTAGGCAGATATGACTCAACAGTTCCTGGTGTACAAGGAGAAGGAAGACTCAGGAATAAGGTCCTGATGTGAAAAACAAGATACTGATAATAGACTTAAAATGTCAACATTATTCTTGAAAATGCAAAGATCTGCTACATCCTTTTCTGCATCCAGGACTCATTTTGCAGAGGCATTAAGGGTTTGAGTCAGTGTTCTAACACTAGATCTTGGCTTTATCTTTTTATCTTTGAGACCATACCATACCAGCTTTCAAGGTAGTAAATTTCAAAATAATATTCCAGTATATTTCCACTGTTTTAAGAATTTGCAGTGCTTCTGCAGGGAGCCAAGTTTCTATATGCCAGAAAATTCTGAAGTTTTCATGGGTTGTTACTCCAGTCCAAGACTGTTTGTTTCTGAAGAATGGGAAATGCCAAAGGATTTTCATTCTGTGCTTTCAGTCAGAAGAAAATGCTTTACTATCCTTGTGCCACAATGTATTGGGTTGTTAAGTCAGTGTGAAATGTTCTGGTGAGAGTTATTTCAATATTAAACTTCCTCTGGTGATATATACTATGATGGGTTTCTAATGTCTTCATGCTCCCCAGTGTGACAGGCTACTGCCCTGATTACAGCTCATTTGCTTGTACTGGTCTCCAGGTACATGGTAACCTATATCACAAAGGAGATTTTGTTACAACATTGGTGACACAGCCTGTCCAAAAATCCAATTAAAAAAAAGTGAATGTGGAGATCAGAGCATGAAATACAAATCCCGTGGGTTTTCTGTGCATTTTAAGGTTGAAATGAGAAAAGAAACACTTTCATAATTTTAATGAACTGAAATACTTTTGTTTGGAAAAGATCCAAAACAAAATGTTGTTTTGCAAAGCTATATATAGTGGGGGGAAAAAAAGTTCAGGGATCTGCATATAGTTGTGGAAATGTATTTTGTGGAAAGCTTCCAGTAAACTTTTCTTATAAATTATTACATTTTATAATTATAACCTCAAAAAAAGAGGTTATTAGAAAAAACCTCTAACAGTGAGATTCTCTGACTGATGACTGTCTTTTGAATGAATGTTAGCTCTCCTGTTTTGTGCTAGAGAAGCTCACATATTATGATACAAAGAGAGGACCATTTCTTTAAACAATCCTGTGTACTACGACTGTGTGGCTGAAGGAAACCCTTACTTCATTACTTCATTAATACCTCTCTTCACTGCTCCAACAGTAGCATTTCTTTTGTTTAACTTCGATAGATTCATTGTTGATATCCATTTTTGAGCAAGTTATCTCTTCTCCCTTTATAGTCAGCGGAAAGAGAAGTTTTTAGGGAGCCATTCTTCTCATCTTAGTATAAACATCTATCAAATGAAAAATCACTCTGCTGTGTGTCTACCCTTTTGTTCTCCAAATATGATGAGGTGAATCTCCTGCCATTGGTATTATTTTTCACTCAGTACTCAATTCACATCTCCAACCTCTGATCAGTAGGTTACTTAGCAAAGGGATTTTGTGTCTTTCCTCCATCTGTGTTCACAGTTTATTAGATAGGGGACTGTCACTGCCATATTGCTTCAGCCAGGGAGAAACTCTAAACTATACTTACAAGCTTTTTGCAGATGCTCTGCAACAGACAAAAGAAGAAAAGGAAATTGACAGTCATATAAGTTACTATTTACAGTGTCTTTTGAAATACAGGCTTGGTTTTCCTTGAACTGAAGGTATATAGTGAACTTGTTACCATTAATTTCAGGAGAACAGTTTTATAATAGTGAAGGCAGAAGGAAGAGTTCACATTGTATTTGAAGTGTGTGAATCCTTGTATATTTTAACCCTGTTGAGAAGTAAAAATCTTCAGAGGATTATGAACTGTTGAGCACATTCAATTTCATTCAGCATGTGAAAGTAGAAGGTTTCGAGTTTGATATGGTCTAGAGTGACCCCATTCAATTATATGACTAGCCACTGGCTTGTGGGACTGCACTCAAATTAGAGTTTGCTGAGCTTTGTGCTTGCTGATGTTTTTCATGACAATATATACAGTCTATGGTTGAGAACGTTTTTATTAGCTATACTATTAGTGAGACCTTATTCTGAGCTAATATCTTTGTAAGGCAAAAAGTAGTTTAAAAGAACAAGGTGCCATGCTTGTTCCTAGAAGAGAAGCTTCTTATCCAGTCATGATAGAGAATAATCATTCCTTAAAGTTAATGGTTTTTCTCTCATATTAAATGTGCTTTTTATAGGTTTCTGAAAATATCTGGACTATTTGAGAGTCATATCTTAATAGTGTAGGATAACTATATTTAACTTTTTCTTTTATACAGGGTAGTCCTGGTTTACCAGGTGATATTGGTCAAAAGGGTGATCTGGGACCTCCGGGAGTTCCAGGTGTTCCAGGTGAGAACATTAACCATGTTCCTAAAAAGTATGTCAAGATGTCACTTTCATATCCTTCCTCTCACAAAAAAAGATGCTCAAAGTATGTTGACTGTTATGAATTACTGAAACAGGACATTGAAAACTGCATGAGAAAACATACAAGAACATGGAGATTTTTCTCAAGGTTTTTTGCCTTTTGTTTGTTGTCTTTCTTTGTTAATTTTAAGTGTATTTAAAGACATTATTAACTGAAGTAAGGTAAATTTGGTTCCAGTCATCATTTATTTGGTTACTTAGTGCTGTTGTTTGTATCATAATCTTGCAAACAGTTAAAAAATACTTGTGTAAATAAAGTCATGGCCTTTACATGGGTGGTGACCTTTACATGGTCATGGGGTGGTACATGATTATTCTGCAGATATCCTTCCAAATCAAGAATATACTGAATTTTCATGTAAATATTTCCTTTGACTTCAGGTCCAAAAGGATCTCCTGGCTTCCCAGGCCTTAAGGGTGAACGAGGTGACCAAGGTCTCCCTGGATCTAAAGGTATAATACGAAGATTTGCCTTTATTTATCCCAGATGTTGTTAAAATGTAACTAATAATGGTATCTCCTTCCCCCTTATATTCAGTGTCACCAGTTAGAATATTAAACTATGTATCATGGTATCAGCATCTGAATCACAGAATCATAAAATAGCTTAGGTAGGAAGGGACCTTAAAGGTCATCTAATCCAACCCCCCTGACATCAGCAGAGACACCTTCCACTAGATCAGGTTGCTGAGAACCCTGTCCAACCTGGCCTTGAACACTTCAAGGCCCAAAACTTCTTTGGGCAACCTGTTCCAGTGCCTCATCACACTCTTTGTGAAAAAAATTCTTAAGTCCAACCTAATTCTACCCTCTTTCTGTTTAAAATCATTGCCCTTTGACCTGTGACTATAGACCCTGGTAGAAAATCTCCATCTTTCTTTAAGCCCCCTTTATATATCGAAGTGTTACGATAGTCTCCCTGGAGCCTTCTCTTCTCCAGGCTGAATAACCCTGGATCTCTCAACCTTTCTTCAAAGGGGAGGTGCTCCAGCCCTCTCTAATCATTGTCATGGCTGTCCTCTGGACCTGCTCCAACAGGTCCATGTCCTTCTTGTACTGGGGACCCCAGAGCTGGATGCAGTATTCCAAGTGGGATCTCATGAGAACAGAACAGAGAGGAAGAATCACCTTCCTCCACCTGCTGGCCATGCTTCTTTTCATGTAGTTCAGAATATGATCGGATTTCTGTGCTGTGAGCACATATTGCTGGCTCATAGCCAGTTTTTCATCTATCCGCAAGTCCTTCTCTGCAGGGCTGCTCTCAGTTCATTCATCTGCAGTCTGTATTGATATTGGGGATTGCCCCTACTCAGGTGCAGGACCTTGCACTTGGCATTGATGAACTTCTTGGGGTTCACACAGGCCTACTTCTTAAGTATGTCAATGTTCTCCTTCATGGCATCCCTTCCTTCTAGCTAATTGACTGCACCACTCAGGTTGATGTCATCTGCAAACATGCTGAGGGAACTGCAAACAGCCTAAGGTCTGGGCATCTATTTCAGTCCTTGGGAGATCTGTTTGGATGGAGATGTCAACAGATAGACTGTAGTGCTTCTGTTTGGGTTTCAGCTACAGCCTTGCAGTTGTAGATGCCTTTTTCATTCCACAGGTCACAGTCTTCTTGCAATTCTTAGAAAAACAGTCCACTTTAAAAATGGTAATTCTTTTGAAAGATGTCGTCCTTCTAATTGTAATTCCCTGGAGACCTCAAGCTTCTGGGTAGGCTTGCACAGCCATCATTTGTAATCACTATCAGGGCTACTGGGGAGCAAAGCAGGCAACAGCCCAGGAACTGGCAAAGTGTGCAGCTCTTCTGAGCAAATTGTTGCACAACCTGCCAATGTCACCCCCATCAGATACCCCTCCCTGTTTGAACACCCTGGTCACAGAGCTTCTTGTCAGAGCTACATCTGTGGGCCTGCTCTGTCCTTCCTGGCTGGACACGGGAATGTAGGAGGTAGCAATATGGTTTTCAGCCGCAGCATGTGCAACTACTTAGGTGTTACTGGAGGCTTGTCAATGGCATAGGCCCAGCCTATGCTGTTTCCCCCATTGCGCCTTGAACCCTGTTGTCTTCTACCCTCAGTTGGTTTTGGGTTTAGCTTCTTAACAGGTATGACCCTACTCAATGCACATATAAAGTCTTGGACACACTAATATCTTGTACGTATAGGCTTTGTCTGTTTTCTGACTCTAAATGGTGCTACAAGGTAACATTGTTTTCTCACCTTTTTATTGTACAATACTAAATATGTGCTGATTTCCTCTGTTAACTTTGGCAGGTTTACAAGGCCCACCAGGCCCACCAGGTGCGTTTCAGCTTGTTAAAGGCGATCCTGGCTTACCTGGCCCTGTAGGACCAGTTGGTCTCAAAGGATTCCCAGGACTTCCAGGTCCCAAAGGACAGCAAGGTGAGTCTCAGACTTGAAGCAGAAACACATTTTAAGTAATGTAAAAATAGACCAGTGGTAGGCTAGACACTAGAAGATTTTTTATATAATATTGCATAGCTTTTTATAAGCCACATAAAATAGTGTCAGCAATGAGCAGGAGGGTTCCTCATTTTGGAGCTCATCCGGAAGAGTCCCAGGAACAGATGCCTTCCAGGTGATTTTTGTATAAGCTCTCACTCTGCAGTCAGCACATCAGTATCTGAGATCAGCAGTAAGCAGAATGACTGGTGACACACTGCTCATCCTTTCCCCAGAATGTATTTGTTAGGGTATCTTCTGTCTTTAGTGTTGAATCCAAACTTAATTACTGTCTATCTCTGGGAGAAGACAAGCATGAGGAAAAACACTTTGATCTTGGAGTGAAAAGTGCTTTCTTCCTGAGGAAGCTTGTTTCATAGTCCTAGATTGCAATTTTGTAAAGAAAATGTAAACTGCAAAAATTAAACGCATTAGAGAATGAGTTTAAGAGAATAAATAAGAGAATGGAGAAAAGGGTAAGACAAATGAAATGCTGGCGCAAGGCTGCATGTCCTTCAGAATGAAAGGACATGGTGAATGGGTGCTCAGAGGTGTTCTTAAGCTAGTAGTATTATAATGGAAATCTTTGTTCTTGATTGTTTTATGAGAAAATAATAGGGAATTACAGTGGAATATAATGAATATCTTGTTTCTATTTAATAGATAATGAAGATTTAGAATAGATTTTGAAGGTGTGGTTACAACTTTGTAACTGCTGTCCATTAAGAAATAGCTATGAAATAATCTCAGTGATTGAACACAGCATGGGTTCGCTTGTAAGGGATGTGTCACTGTTCTCTGTAGTCACTTCCATATGTGAACACAATATTGCTTTTTTTGAATAATGAAGAAAATGACAGCTGTGCCTAGCTGAAGCGTCTCATGTGCCACAGAAATGTTGCTATGGTGCTGATGGTGTTAACTTCTTTTTCCCAGTCAGAGTTACTGAGTTTATGTAGAACTCAAAGCATCCCTAGAAATTGATAAAGGTTGGACATAATGTATGTCTGAAAACCTGTTTGGGAAGAAGCTAAGAAAATACTGCTTTTCCCACTGTTCCTGACCCAACTTCTTTATGGTTTGTTTTAGTTTGAGTCATATGAAGAGAGGGAAGAGACTGCTGCCCTTTTTTTCATATTCCAGGAGAATACTAATTATTTTAGAAGCACACACTCTTCTTACTTCTCTGTTCTTCTCTATTGTAATCACTTTGCCTGCAGTAACCCACATATGTGCTCTAGATATTGAAATATATGCACTGAATCTGCATGAGTTTAGTTTATGCTGAGGTGTGCCTGTGCTGCACTGAATAAAAAGGCAAAATGTCAGAACTAACAGGAAGTAATATCTAATAATAACTATTCCTCATTTTTCAACAGGGGTGACAGGACCTTCAGGTGTACCTGGACCACCCGGTAGTCCAGGGTTTGATGGTAAACCTGGGCAAAAAGGAGAAGCTGGTCCTTATGGTCCCCCAGGTAAGTCCATGAGTTCTTCAAAGACTTGATTCCTTCATATAAAAATAACATAGGAGACTAGGGGTGAATGTGTCTAATTTAACTTAATTAGTTATATAGGCAGAGTACTGCTGTCTAAGAGGTAAAAGGAGACTCTCTGTATTGTAGGGCCTAGAGGATTCCCTGGTCCACCTGGCCCTGAAGGTTTGCCTGGGGCTATGGGCCCACCAGGTGCACCATCTGTTGCTCATGGCTTCCTTGTTACCAGACACAGTCAAACCACTGAAGAACCAGCGTGTCCATTTGGAACAAGGCTGATTTACCATGGCTACTCCTTGCTTTATGTACAAGGCAATGAAAGAGCACATGGCCAAGATCTGGGTAAGTAGAGAACAGATTAGAATTTAATTAGAATTAATTACAAACCAAATGTTTCTTTCATTTGTAGGACTGTATTGAACAAACCTGTAAAATTACTCTGGGCTAGCTGGTATTTATTATGCCTTCTAGGTTGGTACAAATAATGGTTTGGTATATAGTGGAAACAGTGCCAGTTTACCTAAGAAGGTCTTTCTCAAAGCCTTTGATGTGGTTGTCCATAGTATCTTTCTCATCAAATTAGAGAGATATGAGCTGGCTAAGTAGATGATAAGGTCAATGGAAAACTGATGGGTCCATCAGGTTCAGAGGGATGTGATCAGATGTACAAAGCCTGAGCGGTGGTTGTTGATTAGTGATATCTCTCAGGAATTAGTACTGAGCAAATACAGCTCAATGATTTTATTAATGACATGGGTGAGTGCACTCTCAGCAAGTCTGTAGTGTGTAATGCCAGACTGGGAGGAACTAGTGGACACAGCTGCCATTCAGAAGGATCTGGCCAAGCTGGAGAAAAAGGCTGAGAACCTCACAGAGTTCAGTAAAGGCAGATGCAAAGGGGTCATCATCATCATGGCTTGACTTCATGAATGAAGATTTGGGAAGGGTTTCACCCACGCTTACTACAAGTGTGCTGATGACTAAAAAGGCCAATGTGGGATAGGCAAATCCGGTTGCAAAAAGCACAACGAAAGGTCTCCTTGGGTGGTATAGGTGAGGCGCGATTCTTTCTACATTGCCTTTTCTCCTCGAGACTAAATTTGCATGTGTTCCCAAAGGAGACAATGGCATTATGTATAGTGTGTCTCCAAGTCTCCTGATTGGAGGCCAAGGTGCACCACTGATGGTAGTCAATATGGCCAAGGCTAAGGTATTGTTTCAGGGAGTCCTTATATCTCTTCTTTGGGGCACTTCTTTTGTGGCAACTGGTGGCAAGTTCACTGTAAAGCATAATCTTAGGGAGGCAATGGTCCTTCATCCTAGAGATGTGCCCTGCCCGGCGCAGCTGCAATTTCAGCAATGTGGCCTCCATACTGGTGACCCCTGCCTGTTCAAGGACAGTAACGTTTGACACATTGTCAGTCCAATGGATGTTTGGAATTGTACAGAGACAGCACTGGTGAAAGTGGTCAAGGAGTCGCAGGTGATGATGGTAGATAACCCATGATTCAGACCCATATGAAAGAGTAGACAGTACACCTAGAACAAAATAACCTTGTGCAGCAGAATAGACTGGGGACTGACTGTGCTTCCAGTGGCAGCAGTACAGACTGCTGCTAGAAACCTGCTTTGCAGAAAAGGACTTGGGAGTCCTGGTGAGCAACACTGGACATGACTTAGTCGTGTGCCCTTGCAACAACAACAACTACCTATTCCCCCTTGCCCAACTTACTGGCCTCTGTTGACAAGAGTGCAACCAGCAGATAGAAGGAAGTGATTCTTCCCCTCTGGCAGTTGTAAGACCGCATCTGGTATATATTTGTGCCCAGACTTGGGCCTCCCAGAACAAATATGCCATTGTCACGCCACAGTAAATGCAAAAGCTAGCTACTAAGATGGCTAGTGGGGTCTGGACAGTGTGATGGGACTGTAAGGGTTTGCTTGGCCTACAGAAATGTAGGGAGAGACTCTTATTGCTGTCTAGAGCTGTCTACAGGGAGGGTAGAGAAATGGAATCAACTCTTCTCAGAGTTACTTCTCAGTAACAGAAGCAAGGGTCACAAGTATGAGGTATATTCCTGTGAAATATCAAGAAAAGCTTTTTTTACCTTGCTGATGCTCAAACATTGGAACGGAATCCCAGAGAAGTTTCTGAACCTCTGTATTTGGAGAGTTGGAGAACTCAAAACTGGCTATGGACCCAAGCACCTGTTCTGACTGTCAGGCGCTTGGGATAGGTGACTTCTAGAGGTCTGTTCCAACCTAAGTTATTCCATAATTCTACAATTAAGACTGGGCTACTCCTTGCCTTGCCCTGTTCCTTCCTTAGGGAGTAAGAGAAGTCACTTCCTCTGAGAGAACGAGGCCCTCCAGAACAAGTGAAATCTGCTTTTTAGCTGCTCCTGGAAATCTTTGCTTGGCAGTTGGCAATGG
Organism: Melopsittacus undulatus; assembly: GCF_012275295.1. Lineage (NCBI taxonomy): Eukaryota > Metazoa > Chordata > Aves > Psittaciformes > Psittaculidae > Melopsittacus > Melopsittacus undulatus. Next base: position 58,541,501 of record NC_047528.1, on the reverse strand, counting down.
TTCAACAAAAATAGGTTAACAAGGAACCTTTCACTTAACATTTCAGGCACGGCGGGAAGCTGTCTTCGTAAATTTAGTACCATGCCTTTCTTATTCTGCAATATCAACAACGTATGTAACTTTGCATCAAGGAATGACTATTCCTACTGGCTGTCCACTCCTGAACCCATGCCAATGAGTATGGCTCCTATCACTGGTGATAGTATCAGACCATTCATCAGCAGGTACGATTTCAGTTCTGCTGCTTTTGTAAGATGAAGAAGCCTGTGAAAAGTGCGTATGATGCATTATTTTTTGGGGAAAGGCTTTTAATCTGTACATTTTTATTTCCCGACTAGAGTTCCTTTGATAAAGTGTTTCAAAGTGTGCATGTTTTCAGCTTAGACTTTGATCAAAAATAAATCCATTTGGAGGGAAACCCAAACAAATACTTTGAGTCTAACACAAATGAAAAGATTTGCTTTGAAATGTTGTTTGTAAAAGTTATGACATACTTTGAATGAGAAAAAGTTTTCAATTTATTCACAATTCTTGTCCAAAACACTTCTTCTTTTTTTTTTTTTTTTTTTGATTAGCCATAGACTGAAGCTTTTCAGGGCTCAGTTTTCTTTTGTTTGAAAATGGTAGCATTTTTATCATTGATTAGGCTGCCAGACTTCTTCTGTTGTTTTGGCAACACTGCTTGAATACAACTATTGTTGTGTGAATTAAAGGAAGCAGTTGCAAAATCAATCATCTATTTTTTTTTATTCCAGATTCTTAGCTAGCATAAAGTGTGGCACGTAACTGTTCTACATCAATCCAGCATGTCAAACTTTTGGTCCATTTTAAATTTCAAGATCTCTAGCAAAAACTATCCTGGCATAATATGCCCAGTGCTGAAGGCAGAGGTGTGAGAAGAGTGTGGTGAACTGTACCACTGTCATTAGATAAGAATCTGACAAGGAAAATCCAATCTATAGCTCAATTGATAATTGTTAGATATAGGCATTACTTTGATTCCTATCATTGCTTCTAATCTGTATCAGCTCTTGCTGATCCCTCTCTCTGCCATGTAAAGTGAATGGGAGTGGAGATTGCTGTTACTGTTTTCTCGGGTCTGTATAAACCACCCAAGAGAAAGGGCAATTCAGATCATCAGTGGACTGTAGTATTGACATCTTTGTATGTTCAAAAAACTATTTGTCTCTACTGCAAAATGTTTGATATTTATTTTGCATAATAGAATCCATCTTGTGTCTTGTACTCTGTACTCTATTTTTGGCTTAGTGCCGTAGAAATTGTTGTGCCTTGAAAATGAGTGAGCAGATTGAGGGCAAGATTCTCAAGACAGGCTATAGTTTTTGTTGGTCTTATTTTTTCGGTTGTTCATTGGATGTGAAAGGAAGAGTCTTGACTCGCAGCAAAATTCAGTGAACAACCTCTGAAATGCATGTTGCTTTTATGCATTCCCTGTTCAAGCACCCAAAGTAGCCTTTAACAATCACTTATGAAACTCTTTCTCAAGGAGGTACCCACCAACATTTTGCCCTATCTTATGCAGATAGTGAAGCTTTTGCACTGTAAAAAAGTATATGTGTGTGTGTATATATATACACACGCATGTGTATGTGTGCATGTGCATATATGTGTGCATGTGCATATATATGGGTTTTTCATCTTTTAGCCATAACAGAGAGTAAGATAATTGTAATACACATTTTTTAAACCAGCAAAGAATCTGAGAAAGCTATTCTTTCCATTTATTTTATTAGTTGAGGCTTTTAAACCAGCAGCTTTCCCAGTCCAAAAGTTGAAAAGGTGTAGAAGTGTCACTTGCAGCCTTGGGTCATGGGACTTCTTTTCATGTAAGACCTTCCACTGAAATACCAGAAATCTCTTGAAGCAAAGCAGAGCCCCAGGAACAGGAGCATCTTTACATTCTTCTTTCAACTTACTCTTTCATCAGTGTGTTTCTTGAAATAACTCTCTCACTTCTGCACTGAAGATGAAGGCAGTAGGTATGAAAGCAGTCTTCACAAATCAGAAATAGAAGGCTTTAATTCTGAATTCCTTTGCTTCTGTGCATTTTCCAGTATCCAACTTGCTCCATTTTGCACTTGATTCTTTCCACTTCTCTGATAACTGGAATCAGACTGTTTAGTTCTGTTGTGAATCATTTTCATCATTACTAACTGCAGTAGCCAGTTTAGGCATTGTAAAAAAGAAAATGGATTATATCTACCAAATTCTTTATTACCAGCTCCCGTATTAAAGTTCCAGCTCAGCTCACTTTTGTTATGCTTCTCTTGTGAAGGCATAATTGGTCATTGGATTATTCAGTAACATAGCAGTTCTAAGACACAATGAATTTGTCTGAAGTAAAAGAACTGGTGCTGCACAGCTTTCTGGAGAGTTGCTTTCCAGTTCATTGTTCAAGTTACTTTGCTAAAAATCTCTTACTGGAGATAAATACCACAACTGTAAATAAAAGCCACTTTCAAGGAAAATGCATTGGGAAGAGTCTGCATTAGGTTAGATTTGCCTTGTAAGACATTTTCCAGGGAGATCACTTTCTCTCTGGAAGTCACTCAGGGCTATGTTTTAGGATGGTGAATTCCTATGACTTCACTCTGATCACAGTAGACCGCTTTTAATTGATACTTGCTGAGTTATAATGTTTGCCTCTCACATTCATGACATTGAGCACTTTTAGAAACTACAGTACAAATGGGACTAGAAAAAGACAAATATATTTAAATACTCAGATAAGAGGTCTCTTGTTCTTTGCTCATAGGAAGGCTAATAGGAGTAAGACTTAAGCTGTCCCAAAATAGAAAAAAACAATTGTTTTTCTAAATGAAACATTTTAGTTTTCTTTTTTCTTTTTCCTGAAAGTGACAACATTTTCTAATTCAAGATTTCTTAAAGAAAGTAAATTCTAAAAAAATAAGTAATATTTTTTTTTTTAATATTTTAAATTTACAAGTGCATGTAGCTCATTCATGTCTTGGTCTTTCTAGATGTTCTGTGTGTGAAGCTCCTGCTATGGTAATAGCTGTTCACAGTCAAACAATTCAAATACCACCGTGTCCTGAAGGCTGGAGTTCACTTTGGATTGGTTACTCCTTTGTCATGGTGAGTGCACTGGGGCATACTCTGGGCTGAGAAAAGCATTTGTTTCAGCATTTTGTCTACACTCCTGCTCTGAGAAAGTTAACATCTGACTGTACTTTAGGAAGGCATTAGACCTCTATCCTTTTTGGTGTCATTAAAAAGATTCTGGCTAATTACTAAATGAGACTGATACAGTGGCATTAGTTGTTCACTTCTGGGGAGATGCACACAGCTTGCTGTCTCATTTGCAGATCCAGGACAGAATCAAAGTGCTGAATAAATGAACAAGCACAATTTTTCCATTGTCTTTTTACATCTATGTTACGCTAGCTTCCTAGAGTGGTAGCATATCACTGCTTGCGCTCTTCCCATTTTTTTGGTGAATAAGCCGTCAGTTTTCAAATGGCATATTTGACCTTTTATCCAGTTTATTTACCTGTACCTGTACTAGTAAAATAAATAGCGCTAAAGAATGGCCTGGAAGAGCTGCTCTGTAGTCCTCCGTAGTGGTTCGTTAACATGCATGACAAGAATGTCATGCTCACAGCCTGTATCAACAGGCACTGTCCCAAAGTCTGGGCATGGTCTGAGAAGCAGCATGGATTCAGAGCTCTTAGAAGTTGGCAGTAGGAGAGAGGCCACTGTGATGTGGGATGGGAACTGGGTTAAGCTATTCAGATATAAACAATACCAGTCTGTATGCCTTTCTGGACAGAAGGCTGTCCTTGGCCTGTTGCTAGCGGAGGTAGCTTGGTTCCTACTGACAGTCTTGTAGGATTTCTGTGACTACAGACGCCCTGAAATTGATGTTGCTGGTGTGTTGTACTGCCATTAAGTGAAAGAACCTAGTGCCACCTCTGGTTCCTTCAGCTCCACCTTCTTGCTTCTCCTTAAGCTAGTAGTTCTCTGACTGATACTTTTGCATTTTTCTAGCACACCAGTGCTGGTGCGGAGGGTTCTGGCCAGGCCCTAGCGTCTCCTGGTTCCTGCCTAGAGGAGTTTCGCAGTGCTCCGTTCATTGAATGCCATGGCCGGGGCACCTGCAATTATTATGCAAATGCTTACAGCTTCTGGCTTGCCACTATAGAAAGGAATGAGATGTTCAAGTAAGTTCATGATTTATTTATCAGTATTTGAGATTCAGTCAAACCATGTCCCTGAATAAGAGAAGTATTGTTTGAATGTAATACATGGTTCAAGTATGGGTTGCGCCCCAACCTCATTAGTATATGCAGTTAATGATTTTTGTAACAAAAAGAAATTGTAATAGCTTTTGAGGAAATTAATGAGTGTATCTTCCTTTAGTGTCATTTGTACCTGGCATTTTGCTTTACAGAATAATCTAACAGTGTTTGCATTTCTATTATGTTGGATTGTATTCATGGAGTTGTAACTGGGATAGGCTGACATGCTGGTCTAAATTAAGTTAGAATACAGCATTCCGCCTGGTGAATGTTAACATGTAATAAAACCACTTGAAATTTGCACAAGTGTTGAACTAAGTGAGCTGCACAATTATTTACTTTTCCCTAATACTGGAGGAAGTATGTCTGAGTAAAATGCAGCTGAAGGCAGAGGCCTTAGGTATTTCTTCAGTCCTGCTGAGGTTCTGATTTCAGGAATTAAGTGGTAGTAGGCTTTGTTCTGGTCTCCCACACATAAGTATTTTTCAACACAGTCTATTTTGTACCATATGAGTTTTGTTATTATATTAGCATATAGACCAGTTCCCAGGTCTGCACAGCTTAACCATACCTGATAGGCAGACATTCCTCTGGACTGCTGACAAGCACCTTCTCTGCAGCAGTCCAGGCTGTTGCTCTTGGTACCCTTCATCTGGTATCCTTCATCTCTTCACATCTAGATCTATGAATGCCTCTCAGCCTGTCTCATTCAAAATGAATCAGGTTGCTTAGCCAGTTTTGACTATGTGTCTGTGAGGTAGCTGTCAACTAAGTTAAGTAGAAAAATTGAGCACCGGGAGTGATTATCATTGGGACTGTGAGAATGTCATCAACCAGAAAAGCTACTGAAAAAGCCCATTTTCCCATTTGCTTACGCTGGTTTAAGCACTGGCTCCCTAGAAAAGAAGAAAGCTGGTCAGAGGAAAATTCAGAGGAGTCAGAACTACTGTTGTTTGTATTCATTGAGTCTTACCCAGAGATCTGTCAATTTCGTACTGTTTTCTGGAGACAAACTGTATTTCAAATTAATAAAATAATTCCAGATCAGGGACCTGTCCTACCATCATGATTCACAAATACTCATCATTTTCCTATAAACTTATAATCTTTTTTGAAGAAAAGTGTTAAATGTAAGCACACTTGTGCCTGAAAATGGTTAATTTCCAGTTGCTAGGAGTAACTCCTTATGATAGGTTAGAAAGCAAAATATTTTGGTTTGTCTTTTCTATAGTATATCACATAATTTGTCTTCTGGCTTTTCACTTTTATGTAGTCACAAGAGTTTGCAGAAACTCATGAAGAGTTAAATGTCTTCAGTTTCTTTGCCTATTTTTTTTCTTCTACCTAAATTCCAGCATGTTCTTAAATTGCTGATTAAACAGGTAGTGTCTTTTGGTTAGGTAAATGTTCAGCCTTGTTACAGAACTGAATTCTAAACTGAAAGTGGATGATGTTTAAAACTAATCTTGTGAGTTTATGACCAAAAGTGAATATACAATGGAGAACTTGGGCACATCTTCTTGATTCAGCACACCTTAAAGAGGCACTTGTCTCCATGCAAAATCTATGTTGTCAGTTCTAAACTTGAAAACTGACTGTTGATATCAACAATTACTAATGGGTCTTTTCATTTCTTTGTTTTTAATAGGAAACCAACTCCCTCAACTTTGAAAGCAGGGGATCTTCGCTCAAATGTTAGCCGTTGTCAAGTCTGTATGAGAAAAACATAATGACTTTTGAATTTCAACTAATTTCACACAATATGGTGCTATTCGTTTAACAGCAATGAAGCCTAGACATATATCATATGTACCTCATTGTTGTCCAATATGAAAACAGTAAAGTGCCTTTTAGGAACTTGCATAACTAACACACACTGCTTTACTGGCCCTGTCCTTGCTGAAGAAGAAAAGAGACAACAAAGATAAGCTTCAAACGTTGACATGCCAAATGGCACTTTTGATCAAAATATATGTATTTTTTATATAAATGCAATGCACTGATAGAATAAAGTCAGCATTTATCCAGAAAAAATGCAAAGGTGCTAGGAGGTATGCAGTTCTGCCTTATACTGTTTGACCCCCCTTTCTCATTTTTGTATTATATATTTAGATTCATTTTTCTTCCCCAGGTAAGTTTGTTGTTACCATTACCTAGGTGACTCAAAATCCCAGACTCTTGGATATGTACTTATTGTTCCTGTACAAAGCAATACTAATGTAAAAAAGAGTTTTGGAATTACAGACTGTGGTTAAGCAACATGTAACCATCTTTTCACAACATAGAGTGCCATCCTGCAAACCTCTGCTTCTGTTTGTAGTCTTTAGTGCTGTTGGTTTTAACAGGACTACAGCTGGAAGAGATTGCCAATTGGTTTCCCAAATAGGCGAGTAAGTGTTTCTGCTGTGTTGGTACTATGCAGCTTCTTTATGCAGTAGAACAAACTTTCCTGTGGAATAAAGAATGATCCAGTAATGGTCAAAAAAAAATATATAAATATTTTAGTAATTTATATAGGTATCGACCATTGGGCAAATCAAGCTCTGGGTTTATAATTTCAAAAAGAAGCTTGCCAAAGATTTCTTCTTTTCAGTGTCATAAATTAGGTGTTTAATGCCAAAATATTATGTGAAAAGTTTGTTTTACAATAGGCCATTTCAATGCTGAAGTTGCAGAGACTGAACCCAACTTAACAGCTATTTGTGTTTATTATAGTAAATCCTGCTTTAAGCTTATAGTCTTTATTTTGTATTTAATATTTTTCAGGGTTTTAAACACTACTCACACACTGAATGACTTGATTTTGAAAAGCGTAAGGCCTTAATTTTGTTAATATTGTGCCAAAAAAATATCTTCAAAGTGGCCTCAGAAATATTTCTAAAGAATTTCTATGCAGTTATATCATTGTTTGAGCACATCTGTGTCCAAAAGTGTTTTATAGCCTATTACCATGCAAATACCAAAGGATTCTTTACAAATGCCAAGGCCTTTGTGTAAATTCTTATATGTGTATTTCTTAAGAATTCAAGTTTGTAATAAAACTATTTCTGTAAAAAAAAAAGCAGAAGAAAAGAAAAAGTTTTTACTAATTTGTTATTAGCATTCATTTACAGCAATGAATGAATTTTTAATAAGCCACCAATAAATGCACAAGCTTGATGTAATCCTAGATTATTTTTGTTTTGCACATCTCTCAGATGTACAAAGCATCTTCCAAAGGGGAAAACAGGATACTGTATCAACACCTCTGTTGCTGTCTTCTGAGAACTGGTACTAATAGACAAAACAGGGGTTATGTGTCTGTTACTGAAATGTGCTTGATGTGAACATGTTACAAAAATCTGCTAACCTCATTTTAGCTCATGGGAAGCAATCAAGTTACATGTATTTTTCACTCTTTCCTGGAACTTTCATGTACAAAGCAGAATTGAATTATACAGGAAAAAAAAATGAAGTATCTCATATAGTTCTGCTTGTTAAATGGACAAGGTGAATCTTGGCTCTTGTTGGTTGGAGAGGAAGTGGTCTGTGATATGTTTTTCCTTGGCAAAGGCACAGAAATTGTTAATGTGTCATGTTGTTTTCCAAAAATTGTGAAGAGGCTGCTGCTGCTGTTCTGAACTCACTTGTACTTAAAATCATTGAGGATTGTCTGGCCAAATGGCTGAGGAAGGCCTCTGTATAGAAATTGTCCGCTTCCTTTGGCGCTGATTCTTAACTCTCATGGAAGTTTTGACAGGTGATCAATTTGTTTATAAATGACCAGTCCTCACAGAAGTCCCTTATCATAGTACAAAGTACCAGAGTCTGGTTATGTCTACACAACCTGTAGCAGGGTTTTCCAAAGTGCCATTTGTTATTCAGAAGGAGAACACTATGCTAAGGGCAATTCATTGTGGCCTCCAAGAAGAATTAAGGATTCAGCCTGCTCTAACTCAGAGGATCCAGGCTGCTGCTCAGGCTTTTTAATTGCACTCAACAGCTTGTCTCCTGGTCAGCTAGGGATTTAATTTTCTTGATTTGAATTGTTTCAGAACTGCCATACAGTTGAATTTATAAAGTCCTTCATGTATGTCTAAATGAAACCTGTGCATAAGAATACAATTCCTTTTGCTAGTGAAGGGACTGCTCCCTGCAGCTGGTCATGTACTAACCAGTGTTTTCTCAACTAGAAGCCTTTTGGAAACCAGGTAATTTGAAAATGTTCAAAACCTGTTTGAACTATAGTTTGATTTCTTACTTTTATAGTAATAATTATTTATTCTATGACCTCCAGCTCATAAAAAGACCTAAACCATTGTCATGCTAAAGATGCTCTTTGTACTTAAGTCAGTGAGTAAATGTTTCGGTGGTTATCAAATACCAATCAGATCTCTTAAAAATATTGTGAACGCTGGAGTCTGGTGCCCTGGGTGAGGAAGATCCCATGTACTAATGTGGAAAAGAAGTGTGAAACACTTTCTTGCTTTCACAAATCTGTAACTACCCCATATTCCATCATTTATGGCCAGCATTGTGGCTATGTACCGTTCATTGTGTGAACAGGCAACTGCAAACACATCATTTGTTAAAATTGCCTTGCATAAGATCAGATTTCAGGAGAAAGCTTTCCTAAAGAAGTACAGCTTGTTTGGTAGGCATGTCTGTTTTTGAATGCAGTACTTGAAGAATAACTTTCATGACCCAAATAAATACATTTCTAAACCAGGAGGTGGTGCCCTTGCTCTCTTTATGGTAAGACTGGTACTAACAACTACACTAACAAATGCCTTGTTTCTAATCCACTAAAATGTCAAGCAGCCTGAGAGTTCTTCATGTGCCTTCTGAAAGAAGAATGGAGCAGTCTTCAGCTCAAAAAGAAAAGAAAAAAACCAAAACCAAACAAAACCAAACAAAAAAACCCTATGCATAAACAAAATAAAAATAGAATATAATGGAATAATCCAATATATATTTTGACACAAATGATCTCTTAGCCTGTGTGTGTCTTTTCTGATAGATGTATATTCAGTTTATAATTACATTTTTTATCCTTTCTATAGTGGCAGATTCCTTGATGAAACACTTCTTTCTGCAAAATGGTACTTCTGAGAACAATATCCCGCAAGTAGGCTCTCAGAAAAGTGATTGTATTAAAGCCATACCTTTATATGCCTGAAATCATAAAGCTGCATGACTTCCTCAGAATTCCTTTCCTACTTTTCATGTGTTACAAATCCTGGGTAATCTGCAATAACTACACAAGGCAGAACATCAAGATGTAAAACAGGGGCAGGTACTTGGGTCCCAGAAAGCCCACTTAAACCCAGTAAATAGAAAATCATAGAATCATAAAACCATTGAATGATTTGGGTTGGAAGGGACTTAAAGACAATCTAGCTCCAACTACCACTGACAGGGAGACCTTCCAGTAGACCAGGTTGCCTCATTCAACCTGGCCTTGAACACTTTCCAGGGATGGGGCTGCCACAGTTTCTCTGGACAACCTGCTCCAGTGTCTCACCACCTTCACAGGGAAGAATTTATTCCTAATATCTAATCTAATTCTATCTTCTTACAACTGTCACAAAGAAAGGCCACTGGCAATTTGAAATCATAGGTGTCTTGGTACCTGCCTGGATTTCTGTCCCTTGCCCTGGCATCTGGGACTGGCCATGCCTGTACTTGCACCTTCGGAAGGAGTCCAACAGCCTTCTGCCTGAGGCTGCCACAGAGATTCCTCTTTGCTGTTCATGGCAGCACGTTTCTATCTCTTCATACAGAAATAGCCTTTCTTACAAACCTCACATTCAGAATTAGAGAATGATACCAGTGTGGATCCCTATATGAATACATCAGGCTCAGGCTAATGCCAAGACCAATGATGATCTGGAATATATTTAACTATTCTTAGGAAAAGAACTGTCCAGTGGCCACATGGAAACACTCAGCCTCTCTGTTTTCAGGCTGAGGTAAGACTAGAGAGAAAGAATTCATTCCACACATCCATCATTTACAGTATAGTTTATTTAGTAAGATCTTGGTATTAATTGTGTTTGTAATACTGGGGGAGGTCTGTACAGCATAATTATAAATAAAATGATATGCAAACTTGTAGCACTAGCAGCTGAGCAAGAAGCACCACATGTTCTTTGTGAAAGATATACTAACATTGAGAAAAACCTCAAAAATTATTTAGGATCATAGAATGCTTCTATAATAGAATTTCCTGAAAGTATAATTTTTTTAAACCATTCTCTTCCTTCAGAGGAAAAATGCTAGGAGAGGGCGTATGTGGTTTTGGTTATTTCTCTCTAGCAAACAGCATGCTTGTTGTGTTGCTTGAGGTGTTAATACCTGTGGGAGGATAAATCAGTATGACTTCTCATGAACTCAGAAAAGCTTCCCATGGTAAAGATATTTCACCCAGCTGGCCTTCCTGACACCACCTTCTGTCTTCAGCTCTCACTGTAGAGGATGTTACTCTGAGCTGAATATTCCTACTTACATTTCACTGTTGATTTGTAAAGATATATTCCTTTCCAGCTCACTGTCTTCAAATAAGATGGAGCGTTGCTTTTCTGTAAACAATCAAAAGATGTACAAACGTCTGAATCTTTTAGTTTTACATACGTTAGAGAGCTGCCTTCATTTTCCTCTGGCTATATGCAGTCAGCTATATTTATTATAATTGGCATGCAGAGGACAGAATACTTGACAGAGTGAAAGCTATAGATGGAACATGATCATTTGACGCTCTGTCAACTCCTGTCTTGCCTTAAGAAAACATGTTACATTTAATGCAGAATTGTGGCAGGCTTCATTTGTCATCTCAGCTCTATGAAGTATGATTTACTCTGTAGTAAATAAACATGTAAAATGGCCTGGGCAGGGGAGAAAGTCCTTGTAAAACAGTTTAAAGAGCATTGATCAATCTTTATTATGTTTAGTGCACAGCTTTTAGACCAGTGTTACTCACTGTATGCTTCCGCTGTAATGTACCTCTCAGGCTTGCACCATAGTGGTCATTTCTCAGTCTCAATTCCTGGAAGAGGTGCAAAATGGAGACTGCTAGCACATGCCAGGTGCTATCTTCTGCTATCAAAGCTTTTGTTATCTTTGTGGGCTAGTAGCTAGCAGTGGAAGATGTTGCCCTCTTCGTATTTCCTCTAAAGAATTATATAATTTTTTCCAGCCTAATTTTGGACATGAAACTGTTTGAGATGCAATCAAAGTGGCAGCAGAATTATAGGGACTTGAAATGCAATTACAGGAATCTCATGTCAAGAATTGTTTCTGTGTACCGCTTTCAAAATGTATCTGGGAATCCCCCACACTAGCTGTGCTGTCAGACACTGACTGACTTCCCAGGCAGTCCCAGTGAGTATCAATTTATAATTATATTGAGATCTGTATTATCCTCCTATTATCGTAGCATGGATGTGCTGCAGTGTCTGCAGAAACTCTTGATGGGTGAGAAGATGAGTACGAGAAGTGAATGACCTCTTGGTAGCTCAAGAGGCACATCTACAAATGGAAGGACTGTTTGCTCTCTTTCACATAGACCGACTACAGCTTTTTCACGGATTTTTTACCACCCTTGATCAGCAATTAGGAACTGTTGACCATTCTGTTCAAAGCTAATACCTGCCAGGCCCTGTAGCATTACCCTGAACTAAGGAAAGGATCTAGCCCAGGGCAGTAAAAGATATACCCTGTCTTCGTCCCAGCCTTCCCTTTCCCAATAAAAAACACATAGAAAAGAAGGTGCTAGCCTTCCAATAAAAATACACTGCAGCTTTCATTCTTCTGTTTTCAATGGCAAATTTTACTTCAGGGATAGATAGTGACCTCTTTAAAATGGGAGGGAAAAATCTGAAATGGAAATTTGAAAAAATACTCCCTAGATTCTATATTCACTTTATAACAACAGTTGCTCAGAGTAAGAAAAGCAGTATCTGAAATGCTATAAACACCTATAGTTATGAGAGAATTTGAGGAATTCCTTATAAAGATGGGGATTTCTTAACAGGAAAGCTACAGAAGTTATAAAGGCCAACTTTAAAAAAATACAGAATCACACAGGCTAAGTAGAACACAACCTTATGCATTTGAAATAAAATCAGACTCTGAAGGTCACCGTGACTGTTAGTGGTTCAAACCAGAAGCACAGCATTTCCTAGAGAAAGGCATGAATAAATCTGCAGTGAGAATAATTGGGGTTCTGCTCATATGAGGTCCTCTGGAGCCCCTGAAAAGGTTCACTCACAGTCACTTGCTTTTTTCAGAGACCTGACCTGAAAAACTGAGTAGGACATGCTAGTCAAAGCCTGAGATTGTCTGAAAGGACATTTGTGAAGAGGATCTGTTAGCTGTGGCCAAGCACTCGATTCACCACTACAGAAAAAATGAGCTCTTCTGTGCAGTTTTGGTACCAACATATTTTTTGGTATTTTTTTGTCCTCATCTGTAATATCAGATGAATACATCCAACAAGTGTATATTAATAACTATTAACAAGAGGTAGATTTCTTTCTAGAAACACACAGTACAGTGGAAATTGTTTAACTTTTCCTTCTCTTTTTCAGGTAAATTGCAGAGAATCACAGAGAGGCAGAGAGAAATTTTGTAGTTGTTTGCTCTTGCAAGGCACTGAACATGACCCCTCAGGAATGTGTAGGAGAGGAAATGAAAAGCAGACGTGGGAAGCTGAAAAAGCTGCACTTCTCCTCTATCATTAAGTATATAATAAGGTAGATTACATCAGTTGTTGGCTTAGTCTCCCTGGTGAACAGGTGTCATAGATACAGCACTGTCTAATCAAATATTAACTCATCATGTGGCAGCAAGTACTAGGAGAGGGAACATGTAAGATCATCTACCTCCTTTCACATGCAGCCAACTCTTCCATGAGGCAGTAAGGTTCAGCAGAGGACATTCTTGTCATTCTTACAGAGTTAATCTAATTTTATATAGTTGCATAGACTTCTGACAATGAATTTTTTTCTGCTTCCTATAACAAACGTATGTTGGATGCTAATATATGAAAAGCCGCAAACTCAGACAAAGAGTGACCATGTTTATGTACCTATCTATAAAGTTAAATCGTAGGAATCTAGTAGTAACTGTCTCCAACTGTTAGTTAGAATAAAGTGACATACAAGACTTTTGATTAATAACTTTCTACACTGCAAATAAATGCCATTGCTCCCAATTTACAAGCAGGAAAAATGGAAATGAAATTACATGTAGTTAGTTACAAAAGAAGCCAGTCCTTAACTCCTGGATTGGGCCTGTCCCTGCTAGATCATGGTCTGCCCCAAAACGGGCATTCCTGAACAGGGGTGGAAAAAAGAAAGACTTGTTTGTTTTTTGAATATTCCATTGTATTTTTTAGACTTTATACAGCTTTATAGAGAATCCAGAGGGTTGCAGTAATTTTAAAATTACAGCTGGATCAGATATGTGGGCATTGTACATAAGATGTCAAATAACATGAGAGAAGGTGCCTAATGAGTCTGTCTTCCCAGTTACTTTCCTGAAGAAGAAGAAAATCACTAATATATGGTATTCAAAGTAGGAGCAAACTAACGATAGATGAAATGAGTTAAGAATTTTCTTTTCAGCAAAGATAGTGTATCACATATTCTCTTTTCCTTTGGGGTCCAGGAAAAGTCAGGATAGAAGGAGAAATGATAGCTAGGAGACAACATTCTGGATAACTAGTTATCCTGACATATGAACTGTGATAGCTATCCTCCTCGATCCATTCTAGCTGTCTTTCTTCTGAGATCAGAAGCCTAAAATTCCTTCACACAGTTTCAAGGAGAGCGTAAAAGCTCTTCCTGTTCAATAGAGAAAGGACTTAGTAAATTTGGAACAAATTGACCAAAAGGAAATTCAGCCTGAAGAATCCTTTATAATCAACAAAGAAGGGAGATTTGGAGCCTGGGCTGGCAGAACCGAAGAACTAAGACACTTTCATCCCAAGCTGTGTTAGCACGTACTGAAAAGAAATGCACCGCTATACCTGTAGTTTCCTATTATCAGATATTACTATTCTATGTTCTGGTGGGATTATGGATTATATATCTATATATATATATAGGCACAAGATATATATTACTATATATATATATAAACCCAAGAGTTATATATATATATTACATCTAAGAACTATTATCCCATTGTCACTACTGCTTGTCCAAAACATATTAAAATTCATCTGATGTGTAAGTGCTCTGTATTTTTTCACTATTTAATGAAAGCAGGAGATGTGCCAAGAGCTGAAGAGATCTAGGTGTTTTAGCTCTGAATCAGCTCCACCTTGAAGGGAGATACAGATGCAGACTGTCCCCTCTCCACCCTCCTTGCTTTTGGGAAGAAGCCTGGTGGCACAGGAAAGGGGGGCAAGCTAGTAGTGAGCTCCATCAGGTTCATGATATTGGCACTCAGTGAGTTAGGATATGTTGTGGGGTAGATTTGCTCTGGGGTTGTGACATGGCCAAGGTGCATGGCCTACAAACACAACAATTGCCTCACTGTACAAATACTGCTAGTGTCACCTTCCATCTGCTCAAGTTAATGTTAGTCCACAGGAGCAGAGCTGTTGAGGCTTGAGCACCTTGAAACACCCCTTATGATGTATTTAAAAAGAAGTGCTCAAAACAAGCACTGCCTGGCCACCTGCTGATGGTAAACCCTCATCAATTTATTTGAGATTAATTGGAGATGTCTGCATGGGTTCTGTATTGCGTCACATTCAACATCTTTTGGACACCCTAATGTGACAGAGCCAGTGAAAGTAAGCAATCTTCTTGAACTCTCACTTCTGGAAAGGAGACCAGTAAGAGCTTGTCATCAGTTTTTATTAACACTAAATATTTTAGCAAGCTCCTGCCATTTTAAGTATTGTGGGGAAAACAAAGCAGTCATCTGCCTCCTCTAGCAATTTTCGTAACTCATGAGACTAATCATTCCTGTCAGGTAGCTGCATAGCTTTTTTGTGCTTTATAGCTGACAGCCTTTTTGCATTTGGTATTGAAAGTACAGGCTTCAGCATTATGCTACAGAGAATATCCTACATATTTTAATCACTTCCTAGAATCATTCACCTTTTGAACAAGGCACAGCTCTGCACTGCAAAGCACAGAAGGGACAGTGTTGAGTCTACAGATTTCTTACCCTCTGGAGGATTTATTGGCAGAAGTGTAATGCTCTCAGTGAAAGGCATTGAGAACAGGCTCCGGTGTGGTCTTGGTGAACTTGTGATCTTTACTGTTATTTCATTCTTAGTGTGTGCAGTGAGTTGATCTAAATTATATTTTTTTATTAAATAACCAAATCATTGGTGGGTCCCGGAGGGCTTGTTACAGACAAAGAAACACAGAATAGGAATATTCTCTATTTTTTTTTAAGAAGTGGAGACTCACTGCCAACAGAGAGTTTCTGCTGCAGTAAACTTGTACTGGTGGGACAGGTTTAAGCACTTAATCCTTTTGCTGCTCCTGTTATAACAATTCCTAGAATATGGCAACATTAACAGGATGTTTTTTATAGAGATTAAAAAGGATTATTCATTTTAGTGACTCATCTCCAGCCAATCCATTGTTGAAATCTGCTTCTGATTGTACAAACAGTATGTTTTCCCGATGAAAGGAAAGCAAACTTGAAGAGACCTGTTCCTTTTCAGCCACCAGCTATTCTGACTTTTACTCTCTGCTAGGACTATAACAGTTAGAAATCCTGGAAAAGTCTAGTTCTCTTCAGTGTGTCATATGTGTTAGCCCAAGCATCTGTCTCTCCCTGTCCTCTACTCCTACAGATTCAGAGACAAACACCACAACATCACATAGTGTCTACCCCTCTGTTTTGTTTCAGAGTGGTGTAAAGTCTGTGTGTCAATATTAGGGGCACATTCTCATCTGGTCCCACTTAGAAATTAATTCTGAGAACAATAGGCCCAAGAATATTTTCTGCAACAAAAGAAATCCTCTTTTGAAAAGGTAACAAGAGCAGCCTAATGAATGCAGAAGAGCAAGTAAAATGCTCCACCAATAGATACAAAGGAATCTCGCTTTCTTACAGCAAGGCAGGAATTGTGGTGCTGAGTAAGGCTCATATTCCTCTACTACATACACACAAATACTGCCTCTTTTCTAAGGGCAAACTACAAACTTCTGATTGACTTCATTTTCTGTCCTCTTAGTCTACTTGAAAAGGTTTAAATAGTGAGAACAAACAACAAAAACCTTTACTTTAAAAAACCCTACAGCTTAGAGTGTCTCTTTTAATATTATTTTTCCTGGCACAAAAAAGAAGCTTCTTAACCTTTTGCTTAATAACAAGGGTTTCTCTGTGAAAAGCTTGCACTTCATTTTTTTCCTATGTGGGATACTCAATTTGCTTTCTAAGCACTACTTCTAATCTTTCAGTTTTGTAGGTCTTCTTTTGGCTTGGTATCTGCTACTTTAAGGATGTGAGTTGCAGAAATCTTTTGAAATATACAAATGCATATACTCAAGATAACACTTTGGAATATATTCTCTAAGCAACTAATTGTACCCAGTAATGAAAGTAATTTTCTTACATCATAAACAAAATGGGCTTCAGTTAAACATCATGGAGCAAAAATTGCTTGGATAGATGATTTTCCTGTGAAGCAGGAAATATATGTTCTCTTGACATCTTTGACACTGAACATACTGCTATCTGGGTGTCCTGAGAAAGCAAGCAACTGGCTTGCTTCCTCACCTGCTGCTCTTGTCCTTTCTCAGTGGCCACAGCAAAGTGCACTATAAACACAAAAATATCATCAAATGCCAAGTTTTCAACCTTACATAATGCCACTTGCTCTGGGCTTCTACAATGTGATTGATCATCCCTGATTTGCAGGTGGAGGAGCTGAGGCAAAGATCCCCAAGATCCAGGGGCTAGAGCTAGAGCCCAACTTCTTCACACACTCGGTGCTACTCTTAGGCCATGTCCACACCCCCTGCTGCCCTTGTGCCCACAATTGTTGTCAATTACTGCCAGTACGTTACAGCTGTATAAACGTATTCCTTATGAAATGTTGAAGCATCTTAAAAGACGATATGATAGTACTACATTTGCTCAGCTTTCCAGTACAAGACAGACATGGAGCTCCTGGAACAAATCCAGCTCAGAGCTACTAGAACTAGTAAGGGTCTAGAGTATCTCTCCTATGAGGACAGGCTAACGGAACTGGGCCTGTTCAGCCTAGAGAAAAGAAGGCCTAGGAGGGATCTGATCAACGCATGTAAATATCTGAAGGGAGAGTGTCAAGAGGATGGGGCCAGACTCTTCTTGGTGGTGCCAGGCAATAAGAGAAGAGGCAGTAGGCACAAACTAAAACACAGGAAGTTGCACCTGAACATGAGGAAGAACTTCACTTTGAGGGT
This sequence comes from Melopsittacus undulatus, assembly GCF_012275295.1. Classification (NCBI taxonomy): domain Eukaryota; kingdom Metazoa; phylum Chordata; class Aves; order Psittaciformes; family Psittaculidae; genus Melopsittacus; species Melopsittacus undulatus. The sequence continues at coordinate 58,523,821 of NC_047528.1, read as the reverse complement.
GACTGAGCATTGGAGTAGGTTGCCCAGAGAGGTTGTAGAGTCTCCTTCCCTGGAGATAATCAACAACCATCTGGACAGTCCTGAGCGATGTGCTCTAGGTGACCCTGCCTAAGCAGGGAGGTTGGACTAGATGATCACCGATGGTCCCTTCCAGCCCCAACTGTTCTGTGCTTCTGTGACAAAATGATTCCCACTGCAGTACTCACCCCAACTCAATCATTGCTAATATTAAAGGCACTGTTTCTGCTCCACTTTCTTCCTCTGAGCCTAGGTAGCTGAATGCTGCCGAAGTGCCTGCTTTTACACATGTTATTTGAGAAGTGTCTATGTGTAGGTCACTAAGAGTACATTAGGAATGCAGTGACATTTGTCATTCAAACCATCGCATCAACCAAGCCTCTGCGAGTGTTAATTACTTCACAAGTGGCTGCACTCAGTCATGTGTCTCAGGTTGGTGTGTTGCCAAAGAAGCGTGATTTTTTTTGTAATGAGTCAGAATTTTCTTTCCTCACCCGTACCCTGTTAGATGGGATCACGGTCCTCACATGCTTCCAGAGGGATGTGAAGACACCTTGGGTAACAAACAAAAAGAGGTTAAAATTGCAAACTGCAGCTGTCCTCTGTTTTCTGTTAGATTGCTGAGGTGCCTGCTACACTTTTCAATCTTTCAGGAAACTGAAAGGCAAGAAGCTATTTCATTGCCCACAGGAGCTCGAGGGGTTTTGTATTATAGTCATGTAGCAAGGACCCATTTCAATTGGTACTGTTGCCAGGAAGATCACAGTATAGTTTAAGTCGTTGTCATGAATCCATTAGGTTTTTGCTTACCATAGGCTGAAGCGTGAACTGTAAACTGAACTAAAAATTGATATAATTTAGTAATGTATTATACAGAGACCACATGGGATTTTTCTAGAATTTAGGAACAAATCGTCTGTAGATGACTGCTGATGGCTTAATCTCCATTTCATTCTGTGAACAACAGGACATACAGCCAGCTGGGGTTTATTAGATATTTCCAAAGCATCGTTATTTCCAGTTAGAAATGCTATCTGCTGTGAAGTCAAATCCCGCAGTGGAGGCTGCTGAGACTTTGCACTCTGCCAGAGTAAAGGCGCTACCCTGATCGTATGCAGCCCAACTGGAGCCATAGCTATGACAGGAAACTGAGCAGAGACAGGGCAGCCTGGAAACTATGTCCCCAGTCATTATGTTCGTTGTTGCTATAAAAAGACTTCATGCAATTATGAATTTTGTCAGAACATTCTAATATGGGTAGAAGGAGAAGGTCACTTTGAAATTAGCTCATATTTATTTGTCTGTCAATGCTCATAAGAAATTATACACATACACCAGATGCTAGACTGGCCGTGGCCTTTGTTCATTACACAAGCAATTAAAACAAAAAGAAGAATGTCCAAGTGGTAGAGTTTTAATAATCCCAAAGATTAGAAACTAATCCCAAACCATAATGAATTTTCCATCAGCATGACTTGTAGGTCACTGTCACTATAAATCCAGTCCAGTGAAATCCATTACCCGAAGGAATGCTCATGGACTGCGGAAAAACAGAACAGAAGCCAGTCAGTGATGGAAAAATAAATCTAATAGAACATTGCCCACAGGGTGCTGTATTTACAACCTGTAGATGGCAGTGTACTCAACTACAACTCGTATTCCACAAGGAAAATACCTTTAAGGAGCTAAACATTCATCATCTTTTGCATTTACATCACCTTCCGTTCTGTCCCATCTTCATAACACCAAGTCCTAGTACCATAATGGCTACTAAATCCTTGTCTTAATCACAAACGTTCTTTGAATGACTGTTACACATATTGGGTGAAAAGATGTGGACTTCTGCTTAAGTGCCTGAATTCTGGACAAAATGGTTCCACCTCTGTGACCCTATAGAGGAACAGCTGAGTGAAGTAAAAAAAGTCCCCTGGGCAGAGCATGCCTTTGCTCAGTATGTTATATGAGCACTGCCAGTGTAGCATTAAGTACCAAAAAGTCTGTTCTATATTGCTGTTAGTGACTTAGGTATTTAAGGCCACAGACCATGGAATTCTGAGGTTCTGGTGTGGGTGAAGTATCTCAAGACCAAACTGTGAACCAGAAGTCTCTGTACAAAAGCCAATTTATCTACGAGGGAAGGGGAGTCCATGTGATTATTTAATTTATGTTGTGACTAAAATGACTGACATGAAACCATGATCTGAGTGAATGTCTGAAACGGTATCAAAAACATAGCCATGTTAACAAATGAATATTTGACATTGTCTCCTGGAATGTTATAGCCTCTATAGGTGGGCAAGTAGGTTGGTAAAAAATCAGTTGGATGATCAGACTCAGAGGGTCATGATAAGTGAATGATTTTCTGCCTGGAGCATGCAGCAGAGTAGGTACTGCAAAGTCTATTCTCCAGCCTGTGCCACTTAATGTTGTTATTAGTGACCTGGAAGAGGTTATGGAGCACGCTCATCAGGTTTGCAGAAAAAGCCAAATTAGAGGTGGCCAGCCAATATTTTTCATGGAAGAGCTGTCATTCAGAGGCTCCTAGATAGGCTGGAGGGGTGGGCCAACAGGAACCTTATGAAACTCAAGAAACCAAACACAAAGTTCTGACCTGGGAAGGAAGAATCTTTTGTAATGATAAAGGCTGAGGACAAACTGCCTGGATAGAAGGTCTGGGGAAGGAGCTCTGGGGCAGTGAGCTGGATTGGAGCAAGTAGCAACCCCTGGCAGCAGAGATGGCCAGCAGCTCAGTATCATACAATGGTTTGGAAGTGACCATCTAGTTCCAATCTCCCTGCCATGAACAGGGACACCTTCCACTAGACCAGGTTGTTCAAAGCCCCATGTAACCTGTCCTTGAGCACTTCCAGGGATGAGGCAGCCACAACTTCCCTAGGAAAACTGCCAGTGTCTTGCCACTCACACAGTAAAGAATTTCTTCCTAATGTCTAATCTAAACCTTCCCTCTCTCAGTTTAAAGCCATTCCCCCTTGTCTTGTCACTACATGCCTTGTAAAAAGTACCTCTACAGATTTCTTGTAGGTGCCCTTTAGGTACTGAAAGCGGCTCTGTAATCTCTCCTGAGCCTTCTCTTCCTCAGGCTGAACAACCCCAACTCTCTCGGCCTGTCTTTACAGGAAAAGTGCTCCAACCCTCTGAGCATCTTTGTGGACCTCCTTTGGACTCACTTCAATTTGTGATGCTATTCCCATCTAATTTATCTGGTGATAAATCCTGGCTGGGGACAGTAACCCCGACCTTTGCATCTTGACCACTGGCATAAATTAGTATTGATTATACTGACTCAAAAGTGTTTAAATATAGCAGAGGCTGTTTCTCATTTTTTACTACAAATGGTAAATTTGTCAACAAAATATTTCAACACTTCTTCTCAAATATGGAAGAAAGAGCCAAATTAAAGAGTTCTGTGTTTTTTTCCATTACTACCGTTCACCATCAGTATCCTGTAATGGACCTGAGCGTGACTTAAAGAACATACTTTGTTTCTAATTTGCTCTTTTTTGAAAGTTCCCTTATACTTTCAGATTTCCTTGGTCATTCCCTGTGACTGGTGACATTTCACTGATTCCTTTAGCTTCTACTATCTCCTCCCTTTTTAAAGTTAAAATGTCTCATTGCTGACATTTTTCTTTCCTTCCCAGATTCTAAATATTTATTTTGAGGATTTATCACCCTGCATCTTTTTTTTTCCCTTCTTTTTAGTCCTCTGAATATTTCCTGATTGCTCAATCATGGTTTTTAATTTAGCATCCAAGAACTAGTTCTGAAGCATTTCCTCCTGTACTTTTTCAAAGCATTTCTCACTCTAGATATACAATTCCAGTTTACAATGTCACCAATTAGTTCATGCATTTTAAAAAATGCCAGTTTAAAGCTTGATAAAATATAATGCTGATTAGTAACAGTACTGCGGTGAAATAGGTTTAACCCAATAGTGATGATTAATATACCGGCAAGCATAAATATCCTAAATAGCAGTGAATATTTGCTTGTCCATTAAAAAAACCTCTGACATGACAACTCTCTTATCATCACTTTCTATGGATACTTTCAGGTCTCTGTAGTTAATTTACCTAACGCTTCACCCCACTACTTGCACTTTTTCGTACTCCCATGAAAGATTCTTAACATCACCCACTTGTTGCCACCACCTAAAAAAGTGAGGTCTTTCTCCTAAATATTCCTAAGCTAGATAGTTCCCACAGTGCAGCTAACACATGGACGAGGTGACTTCCTGGGGTGCCTTCCAATCTCAATGTACTACTAGTTGTGCTAATATCCTGCAGTATCTTCAATATCTACTTCAGTATTACCTGTTCTCATGGCTTCCAATTTTGTAAAACATCTACCCTGTCATTTTTAATTGCTTCTCACCAAGTACATTATGGAATATAAAAGCCTGTATACTTCAAAGACTCTTGAACCTGGACAGCACCATCATTCATAGAAATGGGTTTAAGGTTCAGAAGCACTATCTGATGTCTATAGCCAGTAGAATCCCATAGACTCACTGCTTTATACAGCAGTGCTGGTTCCACAGCCTTTCTGAGCCACTAATTACCAAGATAATTCTCCTTATTAGCTGGGGAAGCTCTGATTCCTAGTTAAATGTAGAGCAGGGACCTTGGCAATAGAGCAAATCAGATTATGGAGAATCATAGGATAGTTAGGGTTGGAAAGAACCTTAAGATCATCTAGTTCCAACCCCCAGCCATGGCAGGGATGCCTCACACTGGACCATGTCACCCAAGACTCTGTCCAACCTGGCCTTGAACATTGTCAGGGATGGAGCATTTACCACTTCTTTGGGCAGCCTGTTCTAGTGCTTCACAACCCTCACAGTAAAGAACGTATGCCTTATATGCTACTTGAACTTCCCCTGTTTTAGTTTAAATGCATTGCTTCTTGTCCTATCCTATAGAACTCTGAAAAATGAAAACACTCTGTGAAGACCCTCCAACTTTGATCTCACCCTTCTAGCATAAACTTGGTTCAGACAGTGATATTGCACAATGTTGTCATTCCTTCCTCAGCCTCATTTTCTTTTTCTTACAAAACTGAGGCCCAGGTTGTACAACCCAGGGCTCCCTTCTTCATCAGCTTTCTAGGAAAAAAGCATTGGAAGACACTGTTCCCGTACGGACACATGCCATGATTTGATAGCCCATGATGTCTCCACCACACACCTGGGCTGTACCTTTTCCACTAGGTTATGATGCATTCAGTACTTTGTGCTTGTGCTGCTGCTTCTTCCCCCCCTTCCCATCAACTACTTCAACTTGCAGACTGAGAAATTGCACTCTCAGCATTTTTAAATGCTTCAGTAAGTAAAATCTAGCATGTGTAGTAAATCACTGATCTTCATTTTTATTAACTTAGCGCTAGAGGTTCAGAATAAGAGACTCTTGAGTCTTCTGAGAAATAAAAAAGCAGGGGAAGTAGGGAAAGGTGTGCTCACTCCATTACTGACTGTGTTCCAGCAACTGACACATCATTGGGTGTAACCCACATCAGCTATAGGAACTATTGTAATTTAACACCATTTCTCAGGGATTTTCCACTGGCTTCAGATCCTTCAGAATTATGAGCTCTACAGTTGTTCCCCACTCTACCTTGGAAAACTTCTGTACCGGGCATGAGAATAGAGTTACCTATTTTGGCTCTGACCTACCTTTCTTGGGTTGAACCAGACCTCTGAGGATCATAGAAATTCCCTAAATGCTGCTTAATCATTTGTGCATATGCGGGAGGGTTGCTGAATTAGTCCCTTCTAATTTCTTACTTATATGTACATAGAATCACATAATCATTGAATAGTTTGGGTTGGAAAGGACGTTAAAGATCACTTGGCTCCAACTCCCCTGCCATGGGTAGGAACACTTTCCACTAGACCAGGTTGCATGTGGTATCCACAGATGTGCAAGGATATATGCATGTAGTTTCGAATACTCTAAGATGCAGGTATTAAGCTAAGCTCTACCTGGTTAAGGGAAAAAGAAACAGTGGACTGGACTTAAGAGAAAATGAGCTCTCCAGCTATGAACCATCCAAACGGGTGCATCAGAGACTTCAATTTTTGCTGAACTTGTAATCAAGGTTGTGCAGATGCCCATGGTTTTGATGAACTGGACAATGTGTGGTGAGCAAAGATAATGCTCACCACAGGTAGATGGGAGAAAGAAGAAAGCTAAAAAAATTCTGATCTCAATGACAGAGTGTTGTTACTTGTGGAAAAGCATATGGGGTAAGCTCATACGTTTGAGTGAATCATTGAGTAGCAATTAACATCCAGACACACAGTGTCATGCTTTGAATCAAATTTTGAAGTTAGATCTTGTGGGAAAGAGAAGGGTATCATTGTAATGCAAAAATGCATAGAATGTGGTATCCAATGCAAAGGAAACAGACACAGACTGAAAATAAACAAGCCACCAAGCAAAACATATAAAATGAAAACACTCGTACTGCCTACTTCATTTCACCAAGTAACACAGGCTGAACCTTACCTGAAGGATACATTTGTAAATGAGTGGATGCATTTTTAATGCATTTGTACCTCCTCTCATTCAGAAGGTGCACTCCTTTATTTCTGCAGTCTCTGAGAGCAAGTGTTTTCCCTTTCAGGCTCTCATTCCCAGCTGAGCTCTGTGTCTCACTGTTGTGCAGTCCTGTACACTTGTACTGCATTTAATTGTTATCAAAAGAAGGTGGAACAGCAACAGAAAGGAGATGCCTGACAGTGGCCTTTTACTGTGTGGCAGTGCTGTAAATTGCAGTAGAGGTAAGAAGTGGCTCTAACCTCTGACTCTGATTAGCTACCATAAAACAAAGAACATTTTGCCATTTAAATGTAGCATTTCTACACTGACAAGCTTTCCTGAAGACTTTCCCAGTATTGATGTGATCCAGAGGGAAGAACCTAGCACCCCTTTGGGCCTACTTGCTTGTATATCTTAAATGTGTGAGTTTCATAGGAAAAAGAATATTGACAAAGTTTGAAATTACTTACATAGGCAAATTTAAAAAGGCACAGAGAATAAATGAACTAAAGTCTGCCTACTGAGACCCAGCAAGTGTCTATCTTCATTCTGACAAAGAGATAACCTATAAAGCTGTGCCAACTGACTTGAACTAATTTGGACACTTGGGACAGTCCAGGAATGTACTAAAGAAAGACATTTCTCCAAGAGACATATCTACACTGATAGGTAAAATATGAAGTTATCCCTACATATTCCATAAAATTGCTTGTTAACTCAAAAGCTGCTGCATAAAGTTACTTTTTTATTAGCTGCAGAAACCTGATGACTATCAAATGCAGTAACACAGTGACTTTACTTCTAAAATTGCAAGGTCCATATTGCTTGGGTCAGTCCTATTAAATCAGAGCTCTTATCAAGTGAATTTAGCTATACCTTTAATAATCCTTAGTGTACACCAATGAAACAGTTGTACTTTATTATCCAGAAGCAAACAATGCTGATCATTTAGCTAGATACTGGACAAAGCACACCTCTGTCAGAGCCTTTGGCTCTAAGCAGTTTCTGGAAAAAAACCCAGACACTATCTGGGAACACATATTATCTGCATGAGTGGCAGAATTAAGTAGCTAAAACCAATACAGCTGAAATTTCCTGGAAATTTGGAAGGCCAATGTCTTGAATAGTGCTTCATTCTGTATCTGCACTGACGAATCTGCGAAGTTTTGTCATATATGCCAGAAAGAAAAGCCAAGTAAAGTGAAGGAGCCCATGCTGATGTCACAAAAAACATCCTCATCCTGGAGCAAAGGAGAGATTTGTTTGTTAAAGAGCATAGGACTGGAAAAGATCTCTGGATCTTCAGTATGTTGACTGGAAAAAAACCTGTGTCCTTGTAAAATCTTACTGCAAGGATACCACCTTCTTAAAAGACACTATAGCTAAAACAAGTGATAGTACAGATGAAATCTGCTTTTGCTTGACATGTTTTTCACTAAGTTCTAAGTGCAGTTTTGCCCTGGACTTTGAATCCTTTTAGTACTGAAAAGCCAGTACAGCTATGCAGCTGGACAGTGGGGCACAGTCCAGTGGATGTGAACTCAGGCAGATGGAAAAGATCATTAATTTAACCAAATAATTCCAGCTTGGTACAATACAGTGCTAGGTAATTAATACTGATTAGAAAAGACAGAATGGTCGTACTCCACACAAAACTACTCTAAAATTATACTGATGAAGACTGGACTGTTCCCTCCTGCTACTTTAACAGACACAGGAATGGTTGCAGCATGAAAAACATCTCCAGGTCACAGTGAACCTGGATACAGTGAAGAGTTTATTTTAGACCGAAGGTTAGTAGATACTCCCACAGTGCTGTTTGAATATGTGTCTAAACACGTAGTGAGCGCAAGCTTGCTTCCTATCTCCACTGCGTTGAAGACAAACTGGGGGAGTGGGGGATACTTGGGCTTGAATTAACTCTGAGTTTAGGCATAAATTTACTCTTTACTCCAAACCCACCCTAACTGAATCAGGTTCTTGAGCCCCAGCTTGGAAAACGGGCTGGAAGTGTGCACAAACCACACGCATGAGTCTGCTACTTAGATTTGTTAATAGATTGGTTATAAATATCACATAAACATCATGTAATCGTTGTCACTTCTGTTATCCTTAGCTGGGAAAAGAAAGTATTGGGAATTATATTTTCAAGGGACTTCTCTGCACGTCATCTGAAACCAGTTATGTTACACTCAGGCTTGTGTAATGTGCTGCTGTAGGCTGGAGCCCAGACGCACAGTCAAAAAGACTTTGTCAAGCCCTTGGCTCTCATGGGGGAGTGAGGAGCAAGCAGGTTATTTCTAAACTTTAGCAGCTAGCTTGCGTTAGTTAGCTCACTTCTACGTGCAGCCTGAACACTCCCGAAATGTCTGTCACAGGACATAAACATTTATGATTTCTTTAATGCCAAATCCTTGGGCTCAGAACCAGTAAAGTTTAAATGAATACCAATTATTATTCTTCACTATTTCAGCTTAAAGTAAACTCAGTATGCTTAGTTATTTAGCAATCAGTTACTTCATGCTTTCAGTCTGTGAGAGGACAATCATGCCTGTCTTACTGGTTTGCAACACCCTGCAGACAATCTCAGCTCCTGGTGTGAAAGAGTACACAGGGCCACCCATATTGGCAGATGTGCCATGGCTGTGTGACTTTTGATGAAATGGACTGAAAAAACACTTCACAAAGAGAAAGAAAAAAACATTTGAAATAAGGGAGTGCCAGAGGAGACTCTCATCCAGTATATTCACTGGTGTTAGGACCTGATTCTTAAGTTTGGGTGTAGCTCCCTGCTCCACAGCCATGTCTTTCTTGTTCTCCCATTTGTTCTGGCTTCACGCCTCTGTTTCATTTCTTGCTTTTATAACATACTCACATGGCACACAGACCAAACACCATGCAAGCTAAGTTATATGTAGTTACATGACATGAAGCAGCAGCCTGTTTTTCTGAATAAAGACCATAGATTTTATTCTTAAAGACCTCGAGATTTTGCTAAGGAAATAGCTTTGCTTAGTAAGGAGTTTGTGCAGCCAATTTCAAATCACAGAAAAACTCTCAAGATATTTGTAACACCTTCTTTGCCTTTTGCTTTGCATTGATATATTCCCACACATAAAATTATCAGCAAGAGGTGTTTTGTTTTGTGGGGTTTTTTCTTTATGCCAGGAGTCTTTTCTTCATGACTTGTTTGGAACTGAGCCAGACTTCAGTGGTATAGCATCAGTGATTTTACCAGGAGCAAATACCATCTATTTTTCTTTCCTGAGAGACTTTAGATGCTAACCCCACCCTCCAAGGCTGCGTTATGATCACACCACTCTCTCACAGACGACAAGTCAGGTTACAGTGCTCACTAGATTAACCAAACATAAAATGTGAATGCAACAGTTCACAATCACAATGAGAAAATGCCCTTGAGAAACAAGAGTTCCAGTTTAACAGAACAACAAATTAGCTTGTTATGAATAACATTTACAATAACTTCACAAGTAAAGCTGCCATTCTGTTCTGTGAACTGTATAAGACACGAAGTCACAAGGTGAAACCGCCAACTGCTAGGAAAGAGAATAAAATTCACTCCTTTGCATCAGTGCTGATTAGAGATAACAACTATTGCATTTCAATTTATGTTCTTTTTAACCTGCTCTTGCTCAGCTAAAGGTCCTTTTCACTGATGACAGTTTTATAAGATACATCTTGCAGGTGCCGGACTTCATTCAGAATGCACAAATCACTCTGTAGACTAAAAAAAAAGGTGAAATGATCTTATGGTCTTTTCAAACCTAAATGATTTTATGATTCTGTAAGGAGTCTTTGATTTCAACTGAGAGCTGTGATATGACTATATTTTCTCATATACGTATCTGTTTGCAAGATTAAGCCTGAAGCATGAAACTTAATGCATGATTTAAAAAAACTAAAAAGGAAGAAACAGGTTTTTGGTGAAAGAACAGAGGAAATAATGCCTTTTTATGCTTTACTGGCTTCATATATCTTTCTACTTAAACTATGTATATTGGTTAGTGATTTTTAATTTGTGTGTGTGGTGGAGCAGAGGTCAGAGTTGCAAAAACAAGTAATGAATAAAAATAAGAAAGAATACTTTTCATCATTCAGCATAGTGACAGAGGTGCAGAGTCTGGTGTTGAGAAGCATCCAGAAGGCAAGACAACAGCAAAACTCTGCCTCTGCCAATTTTAGGGTTGGAAAGTGAAGGGTCAGGTTTTGAAAGCAAGATGGATAGCAGTTACATGAAAAGTCCTAAGCAAAGACGCGTGAGATAGTGGTCAGCAACATATTCTTCCCCCCTTCCTCACATTGTGATCTACTTCAGGAAGCTTAGGTCAGAAAAAAAATAATATTTACTATGCTTTTGGATGGCATGACATTGTTGTAAAAGCCACACATTTATATCAGTAGCAGAAAGTCTGCCCAGAGACCAAACTTCACCACATTTTCTGCATCTGTGGGCATTGGCCTCAAACTAGTTAAAGAGGCTGAGCTTATTCTCTGACACCATTTCACAGCTACGTAGATTCTGGGGTGTTTTTTTGAAGGACCCATTTGGAGCTGAAATTTGAACAATGCACAGGACAGGAAGTGAGAAGAAAAAGGTTTTCTGAGATATGACTGAAGGGAAGGATAAGCAGCAGCATGTCGTGGTCAAGACAGGAAAAATACAGAGACTACAGGAAAGCTATCAGATCCACAGGCATATGGTCAATATGATCTTAGCACTCAAGAACAAATTAAGGGATGTAATGAACCTCACCCTGAAGTGATAGGTGGGATTCACTTTGAGTCTAAGATGTCGAAATTGTGGTTACGCTATATAGGTGTCATATATGGGCCACTTGTCTAAGCTCTTGCTACTGTCAACAGAGGTTTAGTCAATGGGATCCAGAGAGAAATTCAGCAGACAAGTTGCTTGCAGCATGATTCAGCTGTCTAAACATAGATATCTAATACCAGTTGAGATGCCCTAGGCTGTGCCATCTGGCCTACAGCTTCCACTCCTGGAACAAATAGGGCAAACAGATCAGTATTATACCTGCCAACCCACACAGATGTCTCAGATACCTGCATGCATCTGAAATGGATGCTGGGCACTTCTGTCTAAGGGTATATCTGAACCAGCTGAATCGAGTCCTAGACACCTATTTTAGAATGAACTTCTAGAATACTCTCCAGGCTCTCCTGAATTTGTTTTAAACCTGATATGATTCCCATAGAGATGCTAATTCCAAGTTAGCCGTTATCCCTACCCTCACAGACATACATACAAGCTGGCTTCTACTGAAACCAAGGCATGTAATCTAAAAATGGTACTCAAGATGGTACTAAGGGACACCTGCTGGTACTCTGACATACTCTTTTTGTTTTAATCAACTACAAAGGGAGGTAAGACTGACAAACTTGCACTTCAGTATCTGACTTTTAAACATCTAAAATGAGGTGAAGTGGAACCCAGTCTAGGGAACTAGTTTCAGAAGAAGAATCAACACAATTTCGGTCTGGTCTACACAACAAAATATATTTTCCATGTGATGCAACTTTATCTGAATGATTTCAAACGGGTAGGAACGCTTTTATTCTGGGACCTTTTTCTAATTTAGCTTACATTGCTTGTGAAGAGGCTGGAGGAAACAAGATCCAGGATAAGTGTGCCTGTGTAGTATAGCTCATAACATTTTTCTCCAGAGAAAAAAGGCTTGGGGATAGAAAAAGGGGAAGAAGAGAAGGGCTAGTAAAACCAGTGCCACAGGGGAGGTTAGTTAAACCATGGACAAGAGTAGTAACAGGAAGTCTCGTTTAAGTTCATTCTGATTGTATAATAGTGATGATAAAAAGTGTGCTCCGTTTGCTTTGTTTTTAAATGGTTTGTGTTTTTATACTTACTGGCTGTTCCTTTCATTGTGAGCCTTTTGTTTGATACAAATTGTTTCAATATGTCTTTGAACTGCATGTCTGAACACATGGCTTAATTCACTTCCATTTTCAGGAAGAAAATATCCCAAGCACTCAAAAGCATTTAGAAATAACTCAGCACTCATAAAACATTAAAATCTTTGCAAGTGCCTGGAGCAGGAAATTATGCTGGTTTGTAAGATGTGCAGTCTATTTGAAAGCCAATTGTGTATTTCATTTAAAATGAAAGTATGTAAAACCAGTTTGTTGGTTTAAAGCAATTTTAACTTAAGTTGTCCTTTTAAATGACTTCTATCCTCAAAGCTGCTAATTTTTGCTGCCTCTATCAGCAATCTCCAATCCCGCAAACACTTGTGCATGACAGGACAATTGCTGTAATCTAATTTACTTCAATGGAACAACAGAGAAATGTTACGTCTGACAGTTTTTGCAGAAGCAGGGTCACATTATTCCTGCTTCCTAACTGAGGGACCTAACTTCAGTTGCTTGCAGATCAGTTTTCTTATATTGGAAACCAGGTAAACTGATCTTAGCAACAGACCTTACTGTAAATGTTCTGAACAGGTTTCTAACCTTTCATCTTATCAAAATGTTTCTCAAACTTACTAGCCAATTACTGCTCACTGTGATGCAACCTTTCTTCTGAAAATGGTATGGATTGTGGTCAGATGAGAACTGATGTCATCTTAGAGTTACAAGTATGCTTCAAGATGTGTATCTGTAATCATGCTCAAAACAAGGAATAGTTTGTGTTATCAAAAACCTAAGGCACAGTTATAGAAAAGTATTTTGTAAAAGGTATCAAGAAGGAAGCAGAGAAGACGTTCTTTCAATATCTAGTTTGCTATGCTTTGTTTCATGAGCCCTTCAACTTTGCCACTTCAAATGAAAGTTGTCTTTGTACAGGGCTTTTTTCTGTATCTTTTTTTTTGACATATCATTTTTCTGACACAAAGCCAATCCAATTATTCCCTCCTAGGAAATGTCTGAATCACAGTCTTCAATGTGGACACATGGGAAGCCTAAATCACCTTTACCAAGGAATCCCTTCTGTGGGAAGTCTGGAAACTTTACAGTGTTACTTGCTATACTGGCTGAGGTATTTTTTTTCCATAAAAAACAGATGCTATTCCATAGTATTAAGAGAGATTAATTTCACAGATACAATGGAATCCCGTTATAGCAATCTGGTTTTGTTTTTAAACAGCACAATTCCATCGTATGCATGACGCCTGGTTATAATATAACTGTTTTGATGTGCAAATGGAAATCTGGGAATCTGACTTTCTTACACTATATGTAAAAGGTGGCTATATTTGTAGACTCTAAAAGTGGATTCAACTGTACAAGTGTTTGAATACATACCATCTGTGTAAAACATATGTTCTTTTTAGGCCTGAATTTGCCACTGCCATTATTTCTTTGAAATTACTATAGTGCACTTCAAACAGACTGGGCATTTCAGAATTCAAGATTAATTGACAGCCATCTTGTAAAAACTCAACACCTACTAATTGTAACTTGCTCTGAAATTAACAAAAATATAAAAAAGAAAAAGGATTGATTGTGAGATGAGGCACTTCCCAATGCTGTGAGGACAACTTAGTGGCCCAGGGTAGAGCTGTGCATAGATTTGATCTTCAAAAGTGGTGAGAGAGGACCTTGGGAACACAGGAACAAAAGGCAAGTGGAAAACGACGAGCAGCCTGCGGTATTGTTGTCACATCTGGTCGCAGAGATGGGAGTGAATGGAGGGCTGTTTATAAACAGCTGAGCTGTGGCACAGTTGTCCTGCAGGCTTTCCAACTGAGGTAGGTTTTCAGTGAGTAGAGGCTTAGTTACGGAATTTAGTTCTCTTTCAAGAACATCTGTGGCTTGCTTTTCTAATTAGAAGGGCAGTCCACAAACAAACTGCTTTTTATGCTGGGAGAAGAAACAATGTCTCAGAAAGCAGCTCAGGGCTTTCAGATGCAACAAGGGGGAAACATAATCAGGCAGCCGTGCTTTTCAGAACAACCACATCACTTTTTGATAGTGTCATGTCACTGAGCCCTGACAATTACATGTGTGATGTAAAATGAAATGTCAGTGGGTCTTCCATTTATTATACTCCATCATAATTGATAGCCTGAGTCTTCCCAGCACTGACTTTGATCTTGCTGCTTGATTTATGTGAGCTGACTCTATTGCCCTGGAAAACCTCAGCTGAAATCAGTAGGGTTGTGGAAGGGTATGTATATTTGCCCTGCAGCTCAGGCTGCAGGATAAGAAAATAATTTTATAATACTGAAAATTGCTTTTTGAATTTGTTACTATGAAGAGCTAGGCTAATGAACTCAGAATTTTCATTTTCATACATGTGCCTGGTGGTACATGACTGGAGAATATGAATTTCTGGAACACTGGGTTGGATCACCAAACTTCCCAGCCAGTACTTCTCTGACTTACAGGGCATTGAGACTAATGAGTAGATACAGAGATCTGAATTTAGCCCACAAAAATAAATCATAGAATCACAGAACAGTTAGGATTGGAAAGGACCTTAAGATCATCCAGTTCCAACCCCCCTGCCATGGGCAGGGACACCTCACACTAAACCATATCACCCAAGGCTTCATCCAACCTGGTCTTGAACACTGCCAGGGATGGAGCATTCACAATCTCCCTGGGCAACCCATTCCAGCACCTCACCACCCTAACAGGAAAGAATTTCTTCCTTAGATGCAATCTAAACCTCTGCTGTTTAAGTTTCAACCCATTACCCCTTGTCCTATCACTACAGTCCCTAATGAATAGTCCCTCTCCAGCATCCCTGTAGGCCCCCTTCAGATACTGG
Source organism: Melopsittacus undulatus (assembly GCF_012275295.1). Lineage (NCBI taxonomy): Eukaryota > Metazoa > Chordata > Aves > Psittaciformes > Psittaculidae > Melopsittacus > Melopsittacus undulatus. The sequence continues at coordinate 58,508,476 of NC_047528.1, read as the reverse complement.
AAGGCTGCTCTGAGGTCTCCACGCAGCCTTCTCTTCTCCAGGCTGAACAGCCCCAACTTTCTCAGCCTGTCTTCATATGGGAGAGGAAAGCAGATTGTAACAACAGCAGCAATGAAAAATATAATTATTTCATATCAAATGGTTGAAAAAGTTCTCACTATTTTCCCAAAGTAGGGAAACTCAGGTCTCACTTTTCACAGCCTGTTCATATTCTCAGACTTCTTCCCTGATGCTTCTTTAAGATTTGTGGCAGCTCATCTCTTGGTGACTCCTTACTCAAGACAACACCAAGTTGTCAATTTATAGACAAGAATACTGCTTGCAGGCCCCCGGAGCCCTGAGATAGTCTAATTTTATTTATTAAGATAAAATTTGAATTTTATTAGCTTCCTGGACAATGTCCCTGTATTCTTCCTGGCCTGGGAAGAATAGAGGGACATTGCCCGGGAAGCTAGGGATCAGGTCAGAAAAGCTAAGGTCCAGTTAGATTTGAGTCTGGCCAGGAATGTCAAAGATATTTGCCCATTTTGTATTTCTTTTCCTAGCCGTTCTTGTTTCCTGCTTTTCAGGAACCAGAATCTTCGCTCTCCAATCTTCCCGTTTCTATCTTTCCACTTCATTCCAGTCTTTGGTCAGGCCCAAATCTCCCTTCACAGGCTTATTCTTCCTGTCCTTCTTCCCAACATCTTTGCTTCTTCTGCCTCTTCCCCCTGCCCGCAGCCCCCTTCCCACCCTCACCCTGGAGTCCCTTCCCTGACCTGGCCTCTCCTTTTCTGCTCTGTCCAGGTAAAACTTAAGTCTTGCTCTGCCCTCTGCAGCTTCCACCTGGAACATACGAAGAAAGGGTGGAATTCCTAGACAATGGGTTACAGATTTCTAAAGAGGTGAAACCACTGTTTTTCAAAGCCTTATAACTGGACCATATTGGCTGGAAAAAAGCAGAAGTTTTTTTATGTGTAAGCCACTAATCCCCCCTTAGATTTAAATGCTTTCTGTGAACCTCTAGACTTAAGAGCAGGCTTTTAAATGCACAAAAGGCTCTCTCTCCCCCTCACTCGCTCTTGTGTGTGGCTGGACCTTGCCATGACAAATTTTCCACAAAAATTCATTATCTAGTGTTTGCCTCATTCTGAAGTGTTTCACACATGTAGTTGGATGATGACAAATCCTACGATGGGAAGTCTATTTAAGAGTATTACAGAAAGTGCCAGCCTAGCTTCCCAGCAGGAGCTGCTACCAATCCCAGTTAGTATATAAATGAAAAGAAAAACTAAAAAATAATTTTTTGATTTTAAACACCAATTACTGAAAATTCTAGTAAAATATATTACACTGACACTGTATTTTGGTGTCACCTCACCCAAGTCATAGTTAAGACAGCTCAAAAAACATACTGACATTGATTATCTTGGTAACAAATTCTGACTGAACAACCAATCATAAGAGATAAAACAGATAATAAACATGACCAGCTTTTTATTATATTTTTATGTGAAATTGGAGGAGGGAGGAAATAACAGGCTGAGAAATGTTTCATTTCTTCTTGTCAGGGTGAAAGAAAAGAAAAATACACCCAAGACGGCTCTTTAAAAGCGCCATTTAAATGAGACCACTGTTGAAGGAGGTAATTATTTTTTTATCATAAAAGCTTGACAGCCTCCTTTTAGGGCTGAAATGCAGAAACAAAATGAAATCTTTTGTATGATGGATTGAGTTTAATGCACAGCAGTTTTCTGAGTGGGAAAAACAGAGAAATTATTAGGTTATTTTTATTACTTTAGCTAGAGAGACTGGATACTGCTTCTATAACTAGTCACTGGGGTATAATTAATAGCCCATTTGCTAATAGAATATAGAGCTTTAAAGGCAGATGCTCTTTGGGATTTCAGCTATCTTGCTGCATCCCAGAGGGGTGTAAGGAGTGTGGAGGTGAGTGGCACAAACCCAGTTGTTTCTCCTGGACCCTACACGGTTAATTTGAGTTGCTCAGAGAGACCTCTGCTGTGCAGACGTCTAGGCAGACCATGGGGCCTGCCTGGCTGCTGCGGCTGGGCTGTGAGCCCTTTGGCAGCCTTCACACCAGGGTGTGTGCACTTGGCCGCCAGCTGTGCCAGGTGCCAAGTCCCAAACTCAGCTCGGCAGCCGGGATAGGTGGGGCTGTTTTGCAAGAGGAAACGAGGAACCATTTTGGCCATCCCAAGCCAGATGGTGAGGGCTGGCTGGAGAAGCCAAGAGCAACCCAAAACCTTTGTTCGAGCTCTGACCTGCTGGTACATGGTAAAATCTGTGGGTGCCACAGGTGGAGTGTATCTTCATGTCACCCCATAAGAGGTAATCGTTCCTTGTCCACTTGCAGCCATGGAGGTGTTGTCTGTTGAGGCTAATCCAAGGTTAGCTGAGAGAAGAGTACCTTTCCAGCACCTCTGAGTGTTGCAGGTCTTTACAAGAAAAGAGGTGAGAAAGGAACCTGGTCTCACTCCAGTTGCTTTGCATATATGTGCTTGTCCAAAGGGAAAGAACAAGCGAAGCCAACCAGGAACTTGAAAATAGCATGTATAAGAGACGCCTGGACACCTAGTCCAGTGCATGTATTATCCTGGTTTTAGGATACATGTCATCCTTGCAGAACCAAATTCAGGTTACTGTGAAGTTCAAGGTGTCCCAGTTTGTGTTGGAGATGGGGGTCAGTCTCCCATTAGGCTAAGAGTACAAAGACCATGTCTCACTGGTATTGTCTCCTCTATTTCTTATTTCATGGATAGATAGAAATATAGACCCAAGTACTCATTTACATGTTCCTGATTAAAATGTTATTTCACTGAAGAACATTTAAGATAATGAGTGTGGGAGATATTAAGAAAATAAGTGCAATGAAAGCTTTGAAGGCTTCCCGTTTTACCCAGAAAAGATGCTAAGAGGGTGAAAATGTGATTTGTTGTGGGTTCAGTGTAATCTTTGAAGATACCCAGTCTATTTCTCTGCTTCTCTGACACATTCTGCAGGATTCCAGAAATATAAGATTCAACAGTCTTCAGACCTTTTTTCTATTTTATTCTGAATTGTTTGCAGCAGTGTAAATGTCCCTATATGCTTTGTATATCTGTTTTCAACTTTTCTCCCTGAATCCCTGAGACTGCAGTCAGCCAGGGAAAGGACATCCACATGAGTTCCTTCTCCTGTCCTGGGCTGCCCCACTGCTGTCCATGTAGATTTTGTTTCACAGTTTCCATTTACCTTTCAGGCCACACAGAGAGAGTGGATTGAGGGTTTGCTACCTTTCCAAGCATGGCTATTTTAGCAAACGTTTGTTTAAGCAGTTTAGATCCCATTAGTGTTGGGATGGCTGTGAACAGCTTCCCTGGGGCCTCCCCCACCTCTGGGACCACTTCTGTGCTCAGACCTTGGCCTGTGATGCCTGCTGGAGTGTCTGTGCCCAACTTAGCTGATCCAGACCAGCCTGACCTTAATCCGTTCCCCTCCTCACAGCCCTGCCTGATTCCAGTGACCATCCTAGGGACTGTGGGTCTGTGCTGGGTGGGTGAGGGCCTGGCTTGCCCCACCACTGCTGCCAGAGGTGTCTCCTCTGCCGGTGCAGGGCAGTGCAGTGGGGTACCCAGCCTCATACCCAGATCTGCTTCAGGGTTGATTTTTCTTTTACTGTTTTTTAAATTTTACTTTCTTTTTCCCCATTGGGATAGCTGGTACCACAGCAGGTAACGCTGTATCAGTGGCTTTTGAGAGCTACCACAGCAGACTCAGACATACAGTGAATTTAGTTTCCAGAGCTTAACAAACTACTGCACACCAGCGGCTGTGGTAGCTGCCTTTATACGTTCTTTGTCTGCAGCAAATGCAAGATAATTCATCTAGTCTTAACTCTTTATTACTGCAGGCTCAATTAAATCCAATTATCTCACATTTGTGAGATGACACACACACAGAGGATTATTTCTGCTCAGCTGAAGGTGGAGTCTGACAACAGCTGAGCCCAGCCTAAATATTTCTTACTACTCTTAAGGATAATTTATACCACTGTCTGGAACTCTTCTGAGTTTGTTCCCATAAAACTTTATCTCCAAGAGAAGGTGGTGTGCTTCTAAATGCCTGCTCGTGTTAGTATATGCTTCTAAATGCCTGCTTGTGTTAGTAAATGAATTTACATTAGGCTAAACTGGTGACAGTGGAGGAAAAGACCAGGCTCCACAGCAAATAGAAAATCTTAGGCTCAGGCTTACAAGATGCTCCATGCATTGAAAGGTTAGGAAATTCCCTCACAGGAATCCCAGGCCCTGCACAGCTAACCAGAATTCATCAGAGACATTTCTAGGGGTGATATCATGCAATATTTTTCTGTTACTAGTTGGTGTGTTTCAACAGGAGAGAAGTTAAAGCTCCTGTCTCCCCAGTACATTTACAGTTAAGTTTTGGAGAAGCTTACAGCTAAGCAGGTACACAGGAGGAAAAACCTAACCAGAAGAGATAGAAGAATTCAAAGTATACATGAAAAAGGTTAAGTCCAGTAGGAAGTGTCAGTAGGAGAGAAGGGCAATACAGGCAATTTCTGAAGAGACAAGGAGCTTTCTTAGAAAACTAGGTCAGAAATAGAAGAAGGACCATTATAATATGGCATATATTCTAAGGCCCTGATGAGTAAGATATTTATAGAAAAAGAATTGCACACATGTGATGCTCTGCCATTTGAAGCTTAGTGACTCCCAGAAATCTGCTACTCAGGCAATCATTATTCACATGATAGGAGCACATGTTGATGATTACAAAATGAGGTGCACACTCTTGTTTGTGTGCACAGTCTGGAAGGCAAGGTGTGCACAAATTACCTTTCCACATAGAACAAGTTCTGGCTTTTCAGGTTAGATAGTAATGGCTTATTATGGTATAACTAAAAAAAAAGAGATCTTCATATATTTCCCTCAAGCAGATTTTATGGCTTTTGAAGAGCTAATTTTGTATCAGAATGATCTTGAGTGCCATACTGCTAGCACTCCAGAAAAGTATTCCAGCACCTGCTCTCACACAGAATTAGCTGTACTTATACTCCTAAAAAGAAGACCAAATGAATTATACTATCTGCTATTAATCATTTCACATATATCTCCCATGATATTGTAAATATTCAGCAGTTTCTAGTCATGCAGTAATAGGAAGAAGTAATACACTGCATTATGGATAGCTTCAATTTCAGAATAAGTGGAGGACCAAATGTTTGATCTCTATATAACACAAAGTACTTGAAAAATGTATACTCCCACAGTTTGGTTATTGTTCAATGATAAAAACTAGACAAGAATGAACTATGGCCACCTCAGCTTTCTAGTAAAGCACCCTTTCTGAACATTGTGATGGACTGTGAGTCAAGTTGCTTGCTCTTTATGTTCAGTGCATACAACAGGGATTTCAATAAGGTCAAAATCAGTAAGGTAAACCTTGAAAGCATTTGCTATTTATAAATCACTGAACTTCGAACAAGTACACATCATACACTGGAATCTGACCTTAGCAGAAATAAAGTCTAAAGGGGACTGAAACTCACAGTCATTATACCAATTCTCACACAATATCATATTTAAAGCACATTCTCCTAGGAGCTTCTCCAGTGAATATGGTTTATAGGTCAAATCATTCAGCTTCATATATCATAGCCTTAAATATACAACTTCCTTAAGTGTGGGTGGCTTCAGAGAAAAACAAGTCATGAAGAAAGAAATTGGGAAATCACATTTATATCAAGGTAAGCTCAAAACCAGCCCAAGAGGCATGATTCTGGGGTCCAGTATAGTCAAGTTATCTCCTCCAAGTGGCAACACTGGGACAGACAATCAAGATGATTTTACAGTTTAAATTCAATTCTATCAAGCCTGAAATAAGCACAGTAGTGATTTTTTTTACTGTTCATATTTACTTGTAAAGATGCTTTAATATAGAATTTTCCAGCTGAACTCTGGGAAGTGTCAGACCTTCTGTGCCTGCTTTCTGTGGTTTTATATCAGATATGCACTGAATCTGACCTGCCTCATTAACTACAGATATGATATAGATTCACAAGGCACACAGGTGATTTTAGCTACACCGAACTGTAAAAGTCAGGGCAAATACATTTGAAAGCCCGTATTATATGTAAACCTTCAAGTTGTTAAGGCAGCCCTGGATAGGGAGGTATGAGAAGATACCTTTAAAGCTGGCTGTGCTGTGGTAACAAAACCGCTGGGAGGGAAGTGGAGCTGATATTGTCTTCAGTTGACCTAGATGGATTTGGAAGAGGACATATGCCTACAGCTTCAGCCAGGGGTTATAAATATGGGATTAAGTTCCCATTCCTTTATGCTACACTTCCATCTAGGAAAGCTAAGTTACCTCAGTATTTCCACATCAGTTGTGCACTACTGATCTTTGCCATAAAGGCTGAATAGCCACATTTTCGTTCCAGAGCTGTCTGTCTACCCTTTATAGGTCACCCATTAAAGTGAAACCTTTAGTGAGTTTTTCATATAGCAATTGTATTTGGGGATCAAATCCTTTTGGTGGCAAACTATTATTCCTATGATTGGCACTCAGTAAATGAAAGATACATTTCAGATTTTGGAGACAGATGAAAGGTTCTATGATCCTCTTAACAATTTATCCGAAATGTGGATAATAGATAAAAAGAAATGTTACAGCCATGATCTGTTAAGCTGCCTGAAAGAAGGAGAAATTATGGGAATGAAAGAAAAGGAACAGAAAATTGTATTCTTCATGGGACTGCCTTCAATCCCTTAGCAATGTGCTCAGCTCTCTCCATGCACAGTATGAAGCCCAGCTGTTGATCAGCCACACAAACAGAATGGATGTGATTCATACACCCCATTTTAACCATGCCAAGGTGACTGCCAGCAGGCACACTCCGTACATAGTCCTGTAGAAAAGAAAGAGGGACAAAATAAAAATAATGCTAATTTAAAGATATGCTCATATGGGAGATGGAAAACAGGTCACACTGGACACCATAGTAAACAATTAGATCTTGTGCGTTCATCTAGCGGTGACTCCTTCTGGCAGCTGAAGCATTGTTCTGTTAAAGGAGTAGCTGCTGACAGAAATCTGGGTTAAGATGCCAGAGTGAAGGAGTCATTTTACAAACTTGGCCAGTTAAAATGTAAGATCTCCCTAGAGTATATTTAAGAATCTTCACAGCCTTAATTTACTCCAATCTTGCTGGTCAATTTTGTGTCTCCTACCCACAGGTACCAGCTAGAAAGACAAATGTTTTGACGGAAAGTTGAATCAGGAACAAACCTGTTGGAGTTTGCTGCTTTACTGTTACCATGCAGGGCGCAGGCTTTGGGAGGCTAAAAACAGCAGAAGAAACACTGACTTGTAAAGTATCAAGATAGGCTGAAAATGTTGGGGCTGTTCAGCCTGAAGAAGAGAAGGCTGCGTGGAGACCTCATAGCAGCCTTCCGGTATCTGAAGGGGGGCTATAGGGATGCTGAGGACGGACTATTCATTAGGGACTGTAGTGACAGGACAAGGTGAGATGGGTTAAAACTTAAACAGGGGAAGTTTAGATTGGATATAAGGAAGAAATCCTTCACTGTTAGAGTGGTGAGGAACTGGAATGGGTTGCCCAAGGAAGTTGTGAATGCTCCATCCCTGGCAGCATTCAAGGCCAGGCTGAAAAGCCTTGGGTGACATGGTTTAGTGGGAGATGTTCCTGCCCATGGCAGGGAGGTTGGAACTAGATGATCTTAAGGTCCTTTCCAACCCTAACTATTCTATGATTCTATGATTCTGAGATGTACCTTTGCTTCACAACTTGGCCATTCTGTCAAATTCTGTTAGAGAAACTACAGGTGCCTGTTTTTCTCAGCCTAAAAGGACAGGGCAATCTTCTGATACTAGGCTGCCTGTGATAAGTTTGATAAACACCTGAGGCTAAAAAGAATGACTGTCCATGCTGAAATCTGGAACCGAAAGTCAGGCAGTCATTTTATTAATGATATCCCAGGGTAAAAGAGTCCTCACATAATCTTTTTTTATATCACATTATACTGTGAGCAATTGTGCTGAGATTCAGGGAAAGATGAAGTAATGACTATAACAGATAGAGTGGATTTTGATTTGGAGGTAAAATATGTCCTCTTTCCACTAATAATTCAAAGGGATAAAATTTACACTGATTTCACTAGGAATTTGCCCCATGTAGCGTCATTTAAAGCACTCTGGGGTTTGAGCCTTGGACATTTGGAAGCAATGAGTTTATAGGGAAAAACTAGGCTGTTAGCTTTACTTTCCTGAATTTTGTTTTATTTCTGTGATTAAAGGAGTACCTGCCACCTCTGTCCCTCTTTAAGGTTTCAGTTTTCCAAGATGATTATGTCTTTCAGAATCTGTGTAGGGGTTACCTACCACCTGAAACACACAGATATTATTTTTATACTGACAGGAGCAGTCTCTGATCTTCAGTACTGTGAAATATTCAGTTGTGAAATGACCTATACCCTACTGACATGTGACTATATTTACTTCTCAGTCAGCTTTCAGTGTCAAATGCTAAATGCAGCATATAAAGACATTAGATGTATCTGCATTATTTTATGGAAGAATCTGGGTCCATAGCCTTTTAGTAGCCTCACAAGCACAGCAGTAAAAGAACCACCTTGTTTACTTGTGTAAGATCTATGAAGTTACATTACCTGATATAAATAAGCCCAAAGTTGCAAAGCTGACAGGAGTTCATAAATGCCCTAAATGGGAGCATATCCTGGAACAAGGAGTTCTCATGATCAGACCAGGTCTGGATACAGTGACCCAGGACAGATAAAATCAGTTTATCCAACAGCAGGCTCTGGAGAAGTGTAGTTCAAAGGTGACACTAGACCCTGTGCTGGGACGGAGTTGCACTGAGAATTCATCCAACTGTCATCTGGTATGACTGGTACTGTCTCATGCTAATATTACCTATGGCTTTTTGCTCATTTTAGGAATATCTAGATGGTGTAAGTGCATAGGTTCTGATGTGTGCACTGCATGCACTTTTAATTCAAGGAAATTTCTTCTTTTCATCCATGTGAAGCTCATGATGAGCATGAGCTTGTCCCTACCCATCCTATGGCATGAAGCGGGCATAAGCTATCTAAGTGTTTCACAGCTCTAGCTTCAAGTGAAAAAAAAGAGCTGCCCTGATGTTTATAGGAGCTGGTTTCAACCCAGCAGTGACCAGTAGACAGGTAGCCACATGGAAGATGATTTGGCTGAGTCTCTCTCTCTCTAGTTCAGTAACCAATCCTCAGCCCAAGTGGTACTGGGCTGAGGATTATGTCCACCCAAACCAGGGGTAGCACTGGTTTAATAACTAGATGTTACCTGCCTTAGGGAGGGCAAATTCAAATAATTCAAAACAAGAGCCAGGCAGTGGGAATGATCAGGTCTCCAGGAGCTGAACTGATTTATTTGTCCTCCTGCTGAGAAGCAAAGACTGTATTTGTGGCTCCCAAGAGATGTGTCACCTTAGAAGGGGTGGAAGGAAGAATGGTTCTGTCCTAGCCTTCTATGAACAAACCTTCAGAAAAGAGCACAAAAAATGTGTCACTTTTAGAGATGCCAGCCTTCCAGGAACTCCTCAGGCAGTGTTCCTTTACACTGTTCTTTTCTAGGGAAGTCTTTATCCCACATGATGCACCCAAAGAGAAAGAAATATGAGTCTCCCTATTTGCCTTATCACACCAAGGGCTCAGAAGCATTCCTGGTACTTGTATATGTCTCTTGCCCCTCCCTGTGAGGCAGCAGAGCCTTACCACCTAACAAAAAATGTCTATGTGGGCATACTGAGTACCATCTTTGGCCCCTTCCTTTGGACACCCCAGTATGGAATTGTGCCCTGTGCTACAAAGGCCAATTTACTAACACTCTTGGGTGTTTTTCTATTTTTGGACTGCTACAGAAAGTATTTTGTTTGGGATTTGTTTTCCTCCACCACCACAGAACTGTGAGGTTGTTCTTTTGTTGTTGTTGATCTTCTACATCAGTTGAAGGAATTAAGCAAACACGCTTTATTTGTCAATCTGGCAAATGGAAAGAAAGAGAAAAGAACAAATCCCACATCACAGGATGCTAAGAGAATTACTTCTATATTTAGCCTGGTACATTTTCAGACATGTAAACACCTCTGTTAATCGCAGCCCCTGTGGCAGTGCTCTAGGGATTATTGAATTGCTTGGAAAGCTGGCAGCCCTATATGGCATACCAGTGAAGGACTTGACAAGGCTAATTGTGTTCCAAGTTGTTTTCAGCACCAGTGGGAAATGAGGTCTGTGTCCTGGATGTACCGTACAAACTAAGTAGTACTGACGGAGGAAAGTGAGGTGGGAAGAATGAGGTGCTGAATATAGGTAACAGGATCTATAAGCATATGACATTTAACTAATATATTTGTCCTCTGGAATTTGAAAAGCAGTTGCATGTTTAAAGGGAGTGAAATATACTATCTAGAGTGTCTATGTTTCCCTTGGAAATTTTAAATGGCTGTTAGGTCTTGAGTACACCCTTCTACATCTCTTTCCTGTAACAGTAAGAATACAAAACTCGTTATTAATGAAGTTTCCCCTCTAGACACGGAATTTTTTATATCCAGGGAAGATATTTTTTCTCCTTCATACACTTACAAAGCCTAAAATTTACGTCCACAAAGTTTCAAGCTCTAGTAACAGCACTTTAGGACTGTTATCACTTAGAAATTCCCAGTAGTAGCAAATGATTTGCAAATACCTTTTTACTTGTCTTTCTGTCTTCAAATATGGATTTCCACCTAATCTATTGCTTGAGAGACTTATCTGCTGTCCTGTGAAGTGTTCCTTAAAGAGTACTTAATTCAAAACCTGTGCGAGCAGGTGAAACTTTTGTGATGTTTGCACCTGTTTATCTCACATTTTAAATGGGTTCTGTTCATTAAATTCAATATATTTAACCAAACCATTTTCACAGCATTTGGAATGCATTCATCAACCATTTATGTGACTCTCTGGGTTCTGGTGGGAGGAGGCAGGTAACCTTTTATGGCTTAGAGCTCCTGGAAAACTAGCTTGATTTCTGTGCTCAGGAACAAACATGCCATAAAAACACCTCATTGAAGCAGATTTAACAACATTTTCTCTTTTTATGAGCATAGCAGTAGATTTGCGCTAGGTCTGGCTTTGGTGCCATGTTTTGCTCTGTCATATGTTGTTAAGCATACAGTCTCCTGCAGAAAGTGTGCTGTTTCTTCTTTCCTAGGGCATATCTTCCAGTCTTACAGTGGCAATGCAATCTAAGATTCTGATCATACTCAGTTGTGCTAGCTCTTCACAGCTGGTGTTATGAACCCTCTGACTGAGGGTTTAATAAGAGGAAATTTTGGGGAAGCAATCTCAAAGGGAAATTGCTGGTATCATGGGGCTCAGGAATAATCTGTCTATCAGAATAATAAAAGGGAAACCAAGATAAAAGGATGAAAGGACATGAGAGGAGAGGAAGTATGGAAGAGTGGAGGCTTGGGGAAAATAGCCTGGAAATGAGAGAAGGTCTGGAAGAATATCAGGGGTGTGATGGAAAGAGATTGTGAGGAAAAGCATTTCCAGAATGGAGAAGCCTGGCAAAGGAGTATGAAGTGGTATTAAAGGGAGTGATGCATGGTCTGGCCTGGGGGCAGGAGCAGACTGAGGCTTGCAATGCAAGCACTCTTCTTCTAGGGGTCTGGGCCAGAAAGCAAAATGATTTTTCTGTTTGGCTAACAGGAAAACTATAAGCCCATCTTCCTATTGTTGGTATACTTGTTGGTGTTGGTAAGGTTGGTAAGTTGGTAAGGGTGTTACTTCCCATCAAATATGTTTAGTTCTATCTGGAATGGGCAGGTCCTGAAGGATATATGCATGCCACTAAAAAAAACCAAAAGAGAGTACAGTGTGTTCTCTGGTCCACCAAGCAAGTGTCAGTGAAATGACAGGGATAAAATCTTTCTTCTCTCAACTAAATAAGCTCTTCTTATTCATTGTTTCTACTGGAAACAGGCCTTTGTATGTGTTTTTCACTGAATCATGCTTGAATATTGGCTGGGAGGAGCTTAACTATATGAGAAAGCTTATCAAGAGTGTGTCTGGTCCATGGCTCTGTTTCATTTCCCTGCAAAGTCATAACCTCTGGAAGAAGGATGTCTTGCTGCAGAGAAATTCTTGAGTCATTTTTTGCTCTGACAATGAATGTGAACTTTTCAAGGGAGGTTTCCAGGCAATATAGGTTTTTCTGCTTTCCATTATGCCTGCCATAAATGAGATCAGCATTTAAAACCTACACCAGGATGAGTATAGGGCTGATCTCTCTCAGTATCCCTTACCAGAGCAATGATGACCAATTGACAGGGGTGCCAAGTCACCAACAGAGCCTTAAGATGGTGCCAAGGACTATGATGATTTTTCAAATAAGCTTGAAATGTGTCAAAACCTGTTTATTTAGGGATGACAGATTCAGTATAAGGATAGTCTTCTGTGAGGATCCTCAATATGTAGAAATTAGTTGATTGACGATGGAGAGGGATTAGAGAGATTGGCCCCAAAAATGCCAAAGTAAATGTTCATTATTATTTTGCTAAACTATCAAGAAATTAATAGGTAATCTGTGTTGGTGTTTGTCATAGTTTAACCTGCAGCATGGTTTCCTGATGATCTAGTCTGGTGTCATAGTTGGAGAGTACATCTATTCCACATGCCATCCTTTACATAGTCATGGGATAAAAGGGCAAGGAAAGTAAATTGTGCATCTCTTTGCAAAATAGAGCTAGGATGTAACCAAAGTACCTGTGCAAATCCATAAATTGAAGAGTACTCAAATTTTCCATTACATCCTATGCAGTTGTATTTATTTTTTGTTATTGTGAAGCTGAACATTATGAAAGTAATAATAAATAAGTTTGTAAGAATCTATTCTGAGCAAAGCTGTAACTATGAAGACCAAGAGCTACTATGATTACTCTGCAGACTTCAGCACAAAAATGGCAATATATTCTGCCAACAAACAATGTGCTGTTCCATTGCTGTAGGACCCAAATTGCCATCTGTGTCTCCTGCAGTGTTCAGTGTCCCATGTGGCTAATTAGCTGGCATATGCCATCATGTGGAAAAAGGAATTGTTCCATCTTGGAGGGGGTTTTGTTCAGAATTTAAGCTATCTACACTTTTCATCTCAAAGGTTAAGTAGCTATTATGGGGAGCCATAAATATTCTGAGTACTACACAGAACAAATAGGACACATAATCTTGACTGTAAAGAATTTATCTAATTTAGACAAAAAGCTTAGAGGGACAGGTAGATAACTAATGCATTTTCAAAACTGCTTCAGATAGAAAACTGTTTTTTCAAGGAGAAACCATTCACAAGAAATACTTGTTTTGAACTGACTCAATTTTAGGCAGGAACTGACCACAAGTTTCAGTTCAGATACTCTGATGCAGAGTCTTGCAGAAGTTATAGGTAGGCTGTTTGGGGGTTGCTTTCTTCTTTGTATGTAATTCGCCTTCATGAACTGAACTGCAGTCCCACAGATGCAGTCTCATCTCTTGTTAATAAGAGACCATGTGCTCTCTCACAGAAGATGTAGGCTAAGCAATAAGCCATGTTTAAGGAGAAGAATATACAGCAAATCATCTGTAACTTCCGGTGGAATAGAAATATTTCACCAAAAAATTATTCACAGCAGATTTTCACAAGGCAATTTCATTTCATTGGTTTTGTCTGCCTTTGCCTTGTGGAAGGGCTCTGCTTCGATGCCAAACAGACACCAAGAAGCCAGAAGGGTGGGGGATTTGTAGTTGAAAATATGAAGAGAGGAGACCGGTTTCTGAAATACTTGGAGCTGACAATACATCTAATAATCTGTGGCTGTTTTTTAAAGAATTATAACCTGGCAGGCTCATTCAATTTCTGCTGAATCTAAAAGGTTATTGAGATAAATACATGATTGCTTACTTTAGCAGTGAGAGTTTGCCTAAATAATTTTTCAAACCTTAGAAAAAGAGACAGCTATTCTGAAGTCAAGAAGCAATGAAATACTGTATAGATATATTAGCCAACATTATTATTGATAATTAATACATATTCATGGTTATTATGACAAAGCTATCTAGCTATGGCTAAAATGCTTCTGCTGCGTGTGTTCTGGGATACAAACCACCTTTTTCCATCCAGAAGCTAGGGGCAGTACTGAGCCACTCCTGTTTCATACACAGAGGGTCTGCTGAAAATAAATTCCGAATTAAGCCCTAAAGGCAGAAGGGAAGGTGGGATGCAGCAGCAGGCTTCTGTTAGCAGAAATCTTGTTACTTCATGGAATTAAGAAGTTCCATGTACTGTGAAGGGCTGTGAGCTTTCCAGCTGAATCCCATACATGAAATAATTTGCTATTGTTTGTGGTTTCGAAAGTAATTATTAGGCCATGCCCAGAGAAAATTCAGGATAGATGTGAGAACTCTTTAACAATTCAGCTATAAGCAGAGCAAACTAGATCTCTGTGGAGATAACTTTAGGTAAGTCCTGCTGATGTTCTGTTGGGCTTTCAAATGCTGTTTGCAAATTCAGAACTACAATAAATTTGTAATAATTCACCTCAGCAGCCCCCTTCAGGTCCTTTTATCCCAAGTAGTTTGCCAGCTCTCTTAAACATGCTATACTGTGTATTGACACTTCAGCTTTTTTGGGTATTTCTGTTCCTTTGCCTGTATGAACCACTCCTTAAAATGGCCTGTTTCCCTGGCACTGGGAATAAAACTGGAACAGCTTGTTCTGGCAACTGTTGCTAGTCCACAGTAATTGGATGTATTAAAAATAAAAACAACAACAAAACAATTGTTTTTCCTCATTCCTTCCCAGTAGAAATCAATTAGTCACAGCCTTTATTTAGCACATGTGACATTTACCTAAGCAAAGGCAACTGGTGAGCCAGTTATGTGTAGCAGTCCTGGGGAGCACAGATCTTACTCACGCTTCAGGATTTGCTCAGTTGTCCTGCTTGTCACCAAGGGCTAGTCATTATTCATGGCAGTGCAGGATGTTTCTGGAAACAGGACAAACTGCTATTGGATCCTTATTGCCATGCATTTGAAAAGAATTGGATAGGTGAACAGGATATTTTACTTGCCATTGGGAGTACCTTCCAACAACATGCCATGCAAAGAGCTTTCTCTTGTGGGCTTCATGCCAGGGCCACATCCTCAATGTAAACTGCCACCTTCAGTGCTTGCTGGCTGCTGTCCATCATCAGATCTCCATGTGCTTCTGCCCACAAGAGGGCTTAAGCAATAAATCACGAATTTGTTCCTCCATCAGACGGTACCTGCCCCACTCCCTCCCCATCCCCATTCTGACGGTGCTTATCTTTAGGCTCCACAGAGAAGTGGGGGATTATTGTATTTTCTTCATAAACACCTGACTCATAACATGTGGGTGCAATTGTCTTGAGAATGCTGCTCAAGTCAGGTCAAAATTCAGCAGCGGACAAAACTGAAAAGGATAATCTGTAAAGCTTTGGTTTAGTTTGTGTGGTTTCATTTTGGTTGAGGCAAATCTCACAGAAGGATAGGGGAATTCCTGCAGGTATTAATTTTACTTCTTGGGCTGAGGTCATCTGGAGCTACATCACCCACGTGTGACAGAAGCATTTTGACCACCTGGCACAAAGCAGATGACCTTTTAATAAAAACCATGCAGTTTTGACTCCCTAACCTGCTTGTACTTGTATGTATTTGGGCTGTAGTATAGCTGGAGTCTAGCTACCTGTCCTGCCACATGCTACATACCCTAATAACTGCTGAATTTCCTTCCTGCAGACTCCTGCCACTGTTGTGACTCCAGCTCATAATTTTCTTTGCATTTATTACCTGCATCTAAGAGAAAAATTAGTAAAATTAAATGTTTAATGCAACTTTGAAGTATTTTCTCAAGGTTTCCCTTTGCTTCAATAAGAAATATCAGGAATAATTCTTGGTTTGTGCCAAATTAAATTGTTCTTTTTGTTTTACCACCATTACTGTCACATCAGGCATTACCTCTGTATCAGTTACGACTGACCTTCTATGTTGCCTGTGTTTTGTGTGTTACCTGTGTTTTGAGGTGTGGCTTCTGTCTGTCAACTGCCTTGCTCAGAAAAAAGCTCTTTCTTTCCTCTGGCAGTATCTTGAAAGAAAAATAATGCTCTCACCTCTCATTTTCATCTAGGCATCACCCTGCTTCTGCAAAGCAAGCTATTTTGGTGCATACATTCACATGAGAATGTTCTTTAACTCTATCAGCTGGTGATTAATCATTGCTGAGGTTCAGAATATATAAAAATTTATTTTTAAAATACACAGTGCTATACATAAAAGCCTCCAAGGGTGACTTTGAAGTCTGAAGATAATTATTTGGCAAGCATGGTGGGGTCTGCTGACATGGTTGGTTAAAGAACATATTGTGCTAATTTGCAGTTATACTAACAGAGATAAGAAGCATGAACTACAGAACTGAGTACAATCAGGGACATGTAAATGGGACCTATGTTATGTCTGTGTGATCTCCTGAGGTTCTGGCTCTATTTTAGACCATTTCTTTATTTAAAACTCCATTGTCGGAAAGAGAGATGTGTTGAGTGCTCCAAAGGAATGTGAAAGCTGGAAGACTTGCCAGAAAATGAGTTTTCCCTTTAATGCTTGATACACGATTCATCTATTGTTACCTGCTTTTCCTCTCCTAATTACAGAACGTATGCATTTTAGTTCCCATTTTAATACATCTATCAGTGTTAAACACTTTATTGGATGAATTGATAGGTTCTGAACTTTGTAAAAGCTCCACAGGCAAGGGTGTAGGTCAGCAAATAACCATAAGGACATTGGTCTTCTAGTTTGGCCTTACTGAGAGTACCCAAGATGAACTTTGGTTATTTGTGTAGGAGTGATTTAAAATACCTGCTCCATTTTTCTGCCAGACATTATTACCCCAGCAGCAGAGGCAGCAGAAAGGGTGATATACCCTTCTCTCAGCTACAGAGGTCATAGCCTGGTGTATTCAGTGAAACTGTAATAAGTCTTAGCTTTCGGGCAGTAATTTCTGTCTGTGTGCGCAGGCAGCTGAGAGTAATAGCCTCTTAAATTATTCCAGCATACATTGCAAGAACTCATTTAGAGGTTTTCTGCATAATCTTGGGCCCATATTTGCTAAGGTGAATTTCCCTTCATGAAGCTTTGTGTACAAGCTGTGTGTTTGCACCTATGTACATGCGGTCATTAGGCTTCTCATCTGTGCATGAAACTGTCAAAAGGCACACATGAAATTGTCTTGCATGCAGCATGGGAGGATATCCATAATGCTACTGATCACAGTAACGTCCCGGTGCCTTTAGAAATCCTGTTTGTCTGCCTTTGTAAAGTACCTGATAATGACACCATGCTGCAGCACCTGGCTGGGAACCTGAGATGGCTCCTTCACACCAGTGGTCCACAGCAATAAACCCCTTGAAGTTTCCCTGGGGTTCTTACAAAAGCAAGATGCTTCTTCTCTCCCAAGAGTAGGGAGCTGCTGCCTCTCACTGATGCTTGTCAGGACACCATTTCTGTATCCCCACCCAGCCCTGCCCTGCTGCATGCCACTCAGGAGCTCCCTTGTACCCTAGGTTTGGTGTTTGTTCTGCTCATTCCTGCTCACCAGTGGAGCTGTACTGTTCAGAAATCAGTTCGATTACCAGTATCTTTGGAAAAACTCTCATGGCATGAAAGTTTTGTGGATTAGGAGGCAATGGCTATAAAACTGAGATGTTTGTGACATTGGTTTTTGTTTGATTTTTGGTTGTGTTTTTATTGTTAAAGAGTTAATGATATGCTATAATCCCATATAATCATTCTGTTCTTATTGGAGTTAGTTCTGTTGTTTGTGCTTACTAAAGTATAGTATACATGCATGTGCACCAGGACAAAGATGCAATATCAATGGAATTGCATATGAGGTTTAGCAAATAGATATCAGAATGAACAGTTAACAAGCATGTCAATTGTGATATGTGAACCTCCACTCAAGTTCATATGGCTTGCAGCTGAAGTCACATAGGAACTATGGTTAGTATTAGCCAATCTCAGTTAAATCTTAGTGATCGTGCATGTTATCAGATCAATAAAAACCCCAGTCTGAGCACATTTATCCTCAGGTTGGCATCTGGAACTTGAGTTTCCTAGCAACATCTGACAACTTTGAGGCCCGTAATGTTAGAAGCTTACTTTAACCCATAATGACACCTCCTTACTCTTATGAGGATGACTTTTATCAAGTCTGTTTTCTAGTTTTGATTCTTTTCCTCAGAAAATGAAGACTATTCACAGGGTCAAAATACATACTCAATTTTGAAAGGGTTGATGTTTCCTTTACTCGATATAATTTTTGGCTACCTTTTCCTAGAAATGTTTCTGTTCCCCTCCCTCTACCCTGAAGAATTCTGATAATGGGTTTGGGTGAAGTCATCAAAAAATAAAAGTAGTGAAATGCATAAAAAATCAGAAGGGTGTCTGTTTTTTTTTTTCGATTGCTTCCTTCAAATATGGTCTGAAGCAATTTAAGCAAAGCATGATCTTCTCTTCTTCCATTAGTGAAGGTGAGTTATCAGTGGGTTATACATGTGTAGAGAATTTAGTTACCTTACCATGAATGCAATTTCCTCTCTTATTGCTTAAATTTACCTTGATGATAGCCATGTTACACTGTATAATGTGTAATCATGACAAAGAAATTATCTCCAAGCACAAGCTGTAGTTCTGATTAAATACCTTTATTACTTGAAGTTTTCAGCCCAGTTTATATTTGTTTCCCTTCTTCTCTTTCCAGATTGAAAATATTGCAGTAAATGAAGACTCAGAATCTGCATTTCTTCTTAAGAACAATGATCTTATAAACATTGTTGACTTTCTTCTAAGAAAGGGAACCAGTTACAAGAAATCTGGTACTGAAGTCATTTTCCCTCATATCCCTCCCCCCAAACCTCATTCATTTGTTTTCCACTCTGAACCTGTTTGTAGTGACTTTTATACTTTAGTTTCTTACTGGGGTGTGTGTGTCTTTTCGATGTAACTGTCTATATAGAGGTAGGTATCTCGTGCCTGAGAGCATTTCAGACATATTGTTTCTAGGATTGCTGTATATCACCTGCACCAGTTTTCAGGGGAGATTTTCATTGCAAGAGAATGTCTATGCTGCACAGTGGTCTGCTGTTCAGAAAGCAAACTTGCTTTCTAATTTTCTGGCTTGCTAGCTCACTAGAAATCTGGCTCTTGAGAATCAGTTAATGATAGATCATGTATCTGAAGTTGGCACTGCATTGTGGAGTGCAGCCACAGCCTTAAGAGCCTTTAAAGGATGAGTGGCTATTACCGACCTATAAAACATTATTGCGTAGCAATTTATTCCACAAAACCAAAATGATACATGGAGAAACTGTATTCATTACATAAACAGCACACTTTAACAAACAAGACTGACATTCTACAAGGAGCACAAATGCAGGAATGAGAACTTTATAAACCAAATTGTGAAAGGAACAAACTGTTACAGTCTGATGTAATTTCAGTAATTTTGTAATTGAGAATTTCCACCCACTATGCCTGAAAGGAAAAGTACACATAGTCCTGCACACCCATTACATATTTACTTTTTTGATAGTGGCTGGTGAAATGATGGCTTTGGGTCCTTTCCATTATTCCTTGACTGTCCACAGAGGTGTCATTGCTTCCTAAAGTTCAGAAGGAGAATATTTGAATTTTGATTATTAATATCGCTCGTAATGGGAAAAAATGAGATTTTTAACCAAAACAAAACCATCTATTTAATTGGGGCTTTTTTTTTTTTCTTCCAGCATAAGAAAATAAGCATACTGGGAGGAAAACTGTATGATAGCTTACAGATTATTTCTTTCAGATAGCAGTAATGGAAACTGTCCTTTTGAATATAATTACATATGTGAACAATCAGTGAGACCTGCCAGGGTTTTCATTGCTGTAAAGTTACTCTTTCATATTTTCAAACATTTCTTTATAGATCTAGATCGATTACAAGAAGAATAACAGCAGCTATGGCCTCAGTTGTAGACATTTGTACTAATTGGTAGAAAAGTGTACGTGTATATGTATATACAAACACACCAGTATTCCAGACACACACCAGAAACTTCTGTACAGCTAAAAGTAAAATCAAACTCAGATTTTCCATTTCCATTTTTGAACCTAACTTTTTATTATGCTGCAAATTTTACTAACTTACTAGGTTCAGATACTGCTTATCATTCAAATTTAGGTTATTCATACAAACCAAGCCTGAACATCAGACAGGGGAAGGTCAGTTTTTGGCACTGTACTTCTGAAAAGATGTGAACCAGTTGGAAGGAATCTGGATGAATGCAACAGGAATGAGCAGAGGTCTAGAAAATGTAACCCATGAGAAAAGATTGAAGGTACCTAGCTTATTTAGCCTAGAGAGGAGCAGACAAGGAGGAAAAAATTTAATAGTTTCAAATACCTAAAAAGCAGCTATGCTTATTTATTTTCCAAGCTGATGGCTGAAAAAGCACAAAGGAGTCAGAGACAGAGACACTAGGAAATACGCTGTAATGATATGGCCAGAGAAGCACTGGAACAGTGCTGAAATCTTGATCACCTGAAGATTTTAAAGAGTAGGTTAGAAAAACATCAGCCAAAAGTAGACGTTTGAGGACTTAGAAGAGGGGCAGGGGAAGGAGTGAAAGGGTTGAACTAAACAATCTTTTGAGAATATTTTGAAAACTCCTTGTTTCTCGGTGATGTGATTTCACATCCTGGGCTGTTATAGGAGGGCATCACAGTTCCTTCAGTGTCCTTTCAGGCATCCATGATGGCCACAAGATACATCTCATTTTTCTGGATCAGAATGAATCAGTTGTAAAGGTTACCACCCCATGTTGCTGCATGCAGTGGGAACATACCATTTCTTTGTTTTGTCTTTTCAGTCAGCTGCAAGAGTGGCTTACATGGATGCTCCAAAATAACTTCAGTCAAAATAACTAACTTAGTAAAGATCTATTTAAAGTGTGTATGTTAATATGACTATCTCATTTGGCTGAGCAGCTTCTGCTAGTAGGTTTCTAGCAAGATCAATGATAAAGAGGAGGTGAGGCTGGGCTATTTTGTCAAGCATGTTTTCTTTTCCCTTCTTTGGACTTTGCAGACATTGCTCTGACCATAACTGTCCCTGTTAATCTTGCTACTTTCCCACCTCCCATCCTTTCTTCAAGAAACAAATCTCTATACCATTGGCTCATACCCAGCTAATTTTTAGATAGTTTGTATTTTGTTGGACAAAACTCATTGCC
Source organism: Melopsittacus undulatus (assembly GCF_012275295.1). Taxonomy (NCBI): domain Eukaryota; kingdom Metazoa; phylum Chordata; class Aves; order Psittaciformes; family Psittaculidae; genus Melopsittacus; species Melopsittacus undulatus. Next base: position 58,487,097 of record NC_047528.1, on the reverse strand, counting down.
AACCTGATACACTCTCTAGAGAGGCAAAGGCAGGGACTGGGAGAATCTGCATACTGTGGGAAAGATTGGGTTTGATATCATCTAATGAAGGTGAACATGTATCAGTGAGTTCTGGGGGCACTGGTGGATAAAGTAGCTAAGCAGCTCACTATCATATTTGAGAAGTCATGGCAGTCCAGTTAAGTTCCCACTGACTGGAAAAGGGGAAACATAATTCCCATTTTTTTAAACAGAATAAAGAAAGACCTGGGGAAGTACAGGCCAGTCAGTCTCACCTCTGGGCCTGGCAAGGTCATGGAGCAGATCCTCCTAGAAACTTTGCTAAGACATGTGGAAAATAAGGCAGTAACTGATGACAGCTAGCATGGCTTCACTAAGGGCAAATAATGCCTGGGAAATCTGGTGGCCTCCTAAAACAAGGTTATTGCATTGGTGGATAACGTAAGAGCAACTGATGTTATCTACCTAGACTTGTGCAAAGCATGTGACACTGTCCTGCAAAACATCCTTGTCCCTAAAGTGGATAGACATGGATTTGAAGGATTGACCAATCAGTGGACAAGAAATTGGATGGATGGTTGCAGACAGAGTTGCAGTCAGCAGCTCCATGTCCAAGTAAAGACTAGTGACAAGTGGCATTCCTCAGGGATGGTATTGGAATCGGTGCTGTTTAATGTCTTTGTCGGCGATATGGACAATGGGATTAAGTGCACCCTCAGCAAGCCTGCTGACACCAAGCTGTGTGGTCTGGTTGACATGCTGGAGGGAAGGAATGCCATCCAGAGGGACCTTGATATGCTTGAGAGGCGGGCCCATGAGAAGTTCAACAAGGCCAAGTGCAAGGTCCTGCACCTAGGTCAGGGTAATCCCAAGCACAAACACAGGCTTGGGCAGAAAATGGATTGAGAGTAGCTTTCAGGAAAAGGACTTGGGGGTGTTGGTTGACAAGAAGTTCAACATGACATGGCAATGTGTGCTTGCAGCCCAGAAAATCAGCTTTATCTTGGGCTGCCTCACTATGAGGATGGTGAGGCACCAGCACAGGATGCCCAGAGAAGTTGTGGCTGCCAGATTCCTGGCAGTGCTTGAGGCCCGGTTGGATGGGAGTTTGAGGTACTTGGCTGTCCAGTGGAAGGTATCCCCACCCATGGCAGATAGGTTGCAACTAGATGATCCCAAAGGTCCTATCCAACCCAAACCATTCTATGATTTTATGATTCATGCATCACGGTTTGTACCTCTGACATTTTTTACTGGACATGAAGTTAATATATGTCAGGATAAGTTACAGCCAGTGCAAGACAGACTGAGGTTGGAGGCTGTCATTGTCCTCAGAAAGAAATAGGGAAGGTAGATAATGTTTTACCACTGTTTTAAATATTATGTTCATTTCGATATATTGCCTTTCTGGCAAACAGGGTCCATTCTTCAGGAACTGCCAGCATGAAGCTGATAATACATTACATACTGCAAAATCAGTCCAAGAAGTTACAGTGGTAACTGGCAAGGCCTTTTCTTCTCAACTGCCTGTTTATATTTAGAGGATAACTTGGACATTTCTGTTCTTTGCTAGCTGTAAGTCAGGATATAACTTTAGCTTTTGGGGAAGAAAACAGAAACTAGTAAGAGACTCATCAAATGAGACTTTTATGAGACAAATGAGACTTCTCAGACTTATATGCTGATAACCCAAAAGGTCTCAGAAGTTGTGTGCTTCATTTTTTAATGCCTGGATTCCTTTTAATGCCTAGATTTGAGTCAGACCAGCAGACCCAAGCCAGGTGCAGCCTCTTTCTGTATTGTACTGGGAGAGGAAAGCACCTCAGATTGGAGGGGGCTGCAAATGCCTGTGAGTTAGGCAGAAAGCCACCGCAGGTGGCTGCTGGAAAACACAGTGGGTGGGGATGCCCTGAAAAGCCTTGTTTTCTTCTGAGGCCTGCCCTAGCCACTGGGTTGTTTGGAATGATGTAAGGCTCATACAGATCATCTTGAAAATGGGTCTGAGTGACAGGCCACGGAAAGGAGATAGAAGTGAGAGGACAGGCAAGGGAAGGAGGTCCTCCTCAGTGAGTGAGGCCACCTGAGAGCTAGTGTGAGCCTTATAGCTGTGATATGTACCAGGAGGGCAGCCAAGTACTCCTACTGCAGGCAAAAATGTGAGTGCTTCTTCCTACCTGATGCTTCTGAGTGAATCTGTAGTTACCAAACCATTGTGGACTCATTTTGGCCAGAGCTGAAAAATACCTTCAGCCTTGTGTCTCCCACACCCCAGAGCTATCCCCTATCTGTGAAGTCTCTGGGTGGAAAGAGGAGGTTGGTTCCATCATCCTCTCTTCTTCTAGCTACATCTGACAGGGGAAGAGTCCTTACCTGCTCTAGTTTTGAAACAAAGCTAAGAAAAATGTCCAAGAGTGGGAATCTTGAGGGAGATAACTGAACAAGGCGCATACATCTCAGAATATAAAACAAAAGCCTTCCCCAAGTAACCCTTGGTTGTCTTAGTTGTGTTCATACTCAGTATGTAAGCTGGTTTAGGTCATTTTGATGTACTTGTTTGCAGTATTTCCTGTGCCGGGCTCTTTGGAGGAAGCACTGTTTTGTAGGACTGGAGGGAAAATACTAATGAAACAATCTGAAGGCATCGTATCTTAGTTAACTGCTAAGTCTTTTTTGAGACTGTGTAAAAGAGAAGGGGTACAGCTGTGTTCTTGACGGTGATAGACTTGGTATTACACAGGTATTTTGTTAGGGACCTCACAAAAGTAGACTTGGTTAGCAATACACTGCAGACTAATAAGCTTGAGTGCATGGCTACTAAAAGGCTAAAATAACCCCAAATCTTTCTTCCATTTTTTGAAACCTTGCATCCATCTGCTGTATCTCTTGTCCTACCTAGCATTTCAGGACCTACACACATCCCAGGTGTGTGTAAACATGACTCCCACAACCTCCTTCTGCTCGGTGATCTGTTTGGCATATCACTGCTGTGAAACCGAAGGGCTCTTTGCAAACTAAATGCACTTTTGGGGGTGGGAGGGTAAAATGCCATCTTTGAGGGATACTCCCATCTGAAGATTTTATTGCACTTACATGTAACTGTTTGGATGATGCAGAGGGCTATAAAGGTCTGTATCCTTATTAAAAATGAGTATGCATTCCAAAGAGCCAAATTTTTTACAAGAGTTCTTCGAGATCTAGAAATGTCGTAGAATTTAGCATGACCCTGATCATTCTTGAATTAAAGATTTGAAGTTGTCCTTGTTTTTCATGCAGCCACTTAGTTTATAATGACACTTTGCTAATTTTACAAGAGACACTGTATCTTGGTCTATCTTTCTGTACTGACTATCTGCTTTCAAAGGCAAACACGTGCCAAGATACATTTCATTCAGACTAGAAGTTGAAATCCCTGCCAGATACAGCATCACACTAATGAAGATGAGTGCAATTTGTTGGGAGTGTTAGAAATAGCTATAAAAATGGAAGCAAGTTTTATTCTGTAAGTCTTCAGTTTACAGGTTTACTTACAGTTTAAAGATTTACTTGCATTAATCTAATGAAACAACAAGATAGTTAGAAGCTTGTCCACAGTTTCTTTTAAATAGTTCCTTCTATCAGTAAAACAGTTCTGGAAACACTGTGTGAAAAGATAGAACTTAGAAATCAATGGCAAAAAAAGTGTGTAGCAGAGGAAATAAGTAACACTGTTATTAAGAAGGACATTATTTTGCGTATATACTGGTCAGAATAAAAAGACATTTACCAGAGCAAAACCCACTATCTAGAAATACAACATTGCCTAAACCATTTCAGCAACGTAGCCAAGGAGTAAGTGAGTTCAGGAAATGAGAAGTAGCTCTGGTTTAGCTCAGGAAAGCCAGCTCCTTTTCTTGAAACAATTTCATAACCCTTCACTTGCATATAAATTGTAAGTAATAAGAGGCTTGTAAGAGTTGTACAGGCGTGTTTTGTATGATGATCAGCCTCCTCCCAGCTGCAGTTTTCAGAGGCAGGGGGGAGCAGTAGCAGCATTCTTCATAGGATTGCCATTCACACTTCAAACGGGACATATATGGGAACTAAAATAACACTGGTGCTGTTCTGAATGTATATTAGAAAGCACCAAAGTGGATATAATTTATCCCTGTGGCATCCAGATGCTATGGAAACCCACCTCATATAAGGCAAGATGTTTTTTTTATGATTTAAATTCCATTTCTTCTGTCCCACATGAAGCATATGAATACCACCAAGGGAGAATTTACGTATAAACTACCATATGCTTCTTAGCAATTTCAAGCCTTTTCCAAAATGACAGTAAGATTATTTGTATGATCCCTGTGTACATTTTCAATCCCTTAGTTGCTTCAAGAAGAAGCAGAAAACTCCTTAATGTAAAACTTTATGTAAAGCTCTGTCTGACATTTTAGTGTGAACATTCCTACTGTCACACAAAAACAGACTGCATTGTGCTTTCACTGGATGGAGAAGTGGCCAGGACAGAGAGCCTAAGGAAGATACTATTTCCTTATAGAATGTCTAAATAGAAGGACTTTAAAATCTTCCTTAGTGGTTTAAACAACCCTTTGGTAATCTCTTTTTGTAGCATAGTTCTCAATCTTGGAAGGTTCCCACTCATTGTGAGAAGAGAAATAGAGAATTCACATACTGAAGAGGAGTGTAAGATAGCTCTGTTGTTGGAAATCAACTTTAGGAGCAAAGTTTAACCTGATTTTTTTTAGATTATGGACAGGCTGAATGAAAAACTGAATTTTCTATAATATGCTTAAAGTTTACTGAGGACCAGCAGAAGACTTGATCATTCTTTTTGTGTTTTTTCAGAAGTAAATAAGCAAAGTCATTAGAACTGTTTGAGTCCTCCCATGAAGTTTCTGTGGTTGAGTTCCATGTGTTTTCTTCATGTTGTAGAAGACCGATGTTATCTCTCAATCACTCACCATCTTCAGCTCCTTCACAAATTTGAAATGAATCTTACTGTGTTGAAGCTTAGAAAACCCTTTTCTCTAAAAGTATTTCTTGTTAGCAGATGACTTTGCCTTCTTGCGCTATTAGGACCATCCCCTCATATTGCCTGTGCCTTCCTATGTCTCAATGCTACAACTCTTGCATAGAATCATACAGAAACATAGAATTGTTTGGGTTGGAAAGGACCTTAAGATAATCCACCTCCAACTCCCCACCATGTGCAAGGACACCCCACGCATTCACAGGTACTTTTTTTTTTCACTATCTACAGCAATTTGTGTGTATATAAATACTTGGGAGGAGAGAGGGAGAAGTGAGTGCCATGCTTAATGCTCTGGAAAACTTTGATAATGACAAATATATGTTTATTTTCTTTGAGATTGGTCAATAGCTATTGACAAGGTGCAGTGATGGACTGTGAGACCAGTTAAAGCTATATTCTACAATAGAGTTTATTCATTAATAAACTCATATTAGAGTTTATTTAATATTATTATTAAATATTTACATAAATATTTTCTTACAAGTTCTGAGTCTAACATGGTGTGTTGCTTATAATACATGTTTTGCCTCCAAAGGCTGTTTTGGGAAGAGCCACTCTTTCTTGCTTTGCTATTTTATTCCCCTATTATTGTAGAGGAGCACATGAGTAGGCTACTGGGTTAGCTTTGGATACTATCACCACTAACCCATATGAAGTTATTACCCCAAAGTGGGGGAGCAGAGCAGAACCTGTTCCAACACCTTGGCTGTTCCAGTTCATGCTTAATCTGCTGATGGTAGTGGATTTACATTAAGATGTCAAAGTACAAAGCACATGTATTTCTGCCTGGTTTCTTCTGTGTCAATGATGATGACCACCAGCAGAAGAAAAAGCAGCTACAGCACAGAGGAGACCCATAACATTTTCAGTTGCTCCAGCTGTTGAACAGTGAATGTGATTATCTGTCAGACTAACTGCAGCCAGAGATAATGCTGCAAGTTGCACAGATATATCTGAACATGCTTTGAAGTAGCTGCCTTGGATACGGCCTGTGAAATAGCTGAGGTGGCACAGTGTCTGGTGCAAGCTATGTTTCCTGTTATTTATTCAGCTTCTCAGGTGGTTTGCATAACCCAAGCTGAGTTGTGCTGCCATAGCTACATGGTAACATCAGTCCTGCTAGTTTCAAGTCAGACTGGGCTTGGGTGCATGAGCTCCAGTCATGGATTCACACAAACAGACCGGCTCTGCCCTTATTTGTTTGTATAGTGGGATTTCAACTCCCCAGTGGGGCCTTCAGGCACTGCTGCAATAGAAATAATAATGAATCATTAATAACTTCTGCTGAATCATATGAAAACTATTCACTGTGCAGTTGATGTTTATTTATTGCAGAAGAGGTAATGCAACAAAACCCAACAAACAAAATTAGCTGTGGACTGTTTTGCTCCAATTCATTGAACGTTGTCTTCTGGGGATAATTATATCTTAAAATGAAAGAAAATTATGTGCATTTGTGGTTGGAAAGATTCCCCTTGCCTTCAGCAAATATCTTCTTTAAGTGGCTTTATTAGTCCTGGTATTGCTTTACTATTAACACAGTACTGATAAAGTGTCTGGAGAGAGGTGTTTGGTTTTCTTCAAAATAGAGTTATGAGATGTCAGAACCGGTTATGTTCTATTCTTCTGTTAATATTTGTAGATTCTTTTGGCACAAATTCACACCAGCCTCCACCAAACAGCTAGATGGAGCTCTTTCCTCTCTAATTAACACGAAACTGTCTACAAGAACTAATTTAAAATGTTTAGACCAATCCTTCCAATGAAAATATTCTCATTTTTTAAATAAGATAGCTATGAGTAAGAGGTATGTAGGAAGGTTTTGCATGATTAGACCCAAAGACCTTAGCTGGAAAGATGTCAATAATGTGCATGTGAACAGAGCTAGTTCTGCAGTTCATGAACTATTGACAAAAAAAGATAAAATGAAAGAGAATGAAGTATAACTTGAAGGTTTCCTAACAAGCAGTATCTCTGTAATTTGTATGAACACAAATACAAAAGATTGGATAGAATGATATAATAGTTTTTCTCTGTCTCTGATTCAATGAATCTAGACAGATGTCAAGTACATTCATTAGTGAAGATAGCTAAGATGCTGCTTGTATGAAGCTGTGTTAAAACAAGCCAGGTAGAGGTCTATAATCTTAAATAGCATGGCCAAGAGAAGACTAAACATTGTCTTGAAAATGTACAAAGCAGGAGAGCAGTCACAGATATTCATGCTATCTACTCTTGCTAAAATAGGAAAATCTACTCTAGTATGGATATAATTCATTCTATTAACCCTCAGGAAAAGAAGATGAAGGAAAATGGAGAACTATTTGCCTTGAAAGCATGCACAGTAAAGATATGTATCATTTATATAAATGTAATTAGATATTACATTTTTTAAAAGTAAAGGTAACTGTAATAAGCAAAAATCTGATAGTTTTACTCTTCATTTTCCCTTTGTAATGCATATACTTATTCTGGGATTGCACTAAAACCTCTTAGAATCAATGGAAGATTTTCCCACTGATTTGGGGGAACAAAAAAGACACAAATTTTCACAAGCAACTTATCAAATTTCACTCTTGAAACTGTGCTTCAGTCAGCTACTAAGAGATTCTGGTTATAGACAGAGACACAACTGAGCTGTCTGATTCTGCTTTGTTCCACAGTCTATCAACACCATAAGCTGGCAGAGGGAACAGAGCTGAAGTCATGCTTTGTGGCACCCACACATCATCTCAACTTCAGAGCACAAAAATGTTTTCCAGAGGCTCCACAAACTCCTGCTAGTTTTGTGTATACTTGCTTCCCATAAGTACCTCCATTGCCATGGCTGGGGATGGAGGACTCCAAAGTGGGCCCTGGGATTTTCTCAGCTGTACATGGTACCATAGACTTGAAGGAGTCTGCCTGAGCTGTGCAATTCAGTCTCATGCTGTTACAGTCAGTCACAATTTCTATCCCTCTTTGCCTGGTTAGCTCCAGCTAATAGTAGTTATTGTTTGTTGACAACAGCTCCCATTGGAAAGCTGCTCCAGGATCAAACTGAACCAAATATTAGAAGCCTTCTAATCTCCAGACATAACTTCTTAATAGCCAGTTTATACTTACCTGTTCTCTTACAAGTATACCTGAAATCTCAAATAGACCTTCTCCCTCCATTGTGCTAAAGGTTCATTTTGTGGCTACATTAGCAAATTAATTTCAGTAATAAGACTGGATTGGCAGGCAGAAGCAGTGCCTATCAGGCAGTTTATTTGGTATGTGATTTCTTCTGGTTGAATGCTCCCACTGCACATGTGGTTCAAAGTTTTCCAAAAGAAATCTGCAATTTGGACCTTTTCTTCTTGAATCTCAGGTTCCTCTCCAAAGTGCCACGCATCTGCCTCATACAGGTTCATGCCACTGCTCATAGCAGTTTCAACACTGCTATTATCTATGTAAGTTGAAACACATGAAAGTATCACTTCTTCTCTTTCTCATGCTGTTTTTGCATGACACCACCTGCAACTCCATCCACCTCCCTCCTCTGCACAGTCTGCTGCACTGTATTGCAGGCAAGGAGTGAATCCTGTGGCTTCAGTAGGTACCCCAGCAGGACAGTGAGAGCAAACTGACACTTGTACTCCTGAAATTCTGTCTCTGTTCTGATTCTTTTGCCCAGGCTGAGTTAGTATTGAGTTGAGACTACTGGGAACTCATCACTATAAGGATGACCAGTAGTGGGTATGAAATTTCCCATTGCAGTGGAGTACCACCAAGGATTTCTCTTGTGAGCTGGTGCCAGGACCTTACCCTCCTGACATGAAATTTTTGCAAGCTGGTATCTGTATTCAGAATAGCCTTATGGAGCCTTATAAACTTCAAAGCCTCATCTGTGGCTAACCACTGTGGGATTGCAAGTCCACCATGTGTGGGGTTGAGTGAAGCTCTCCAAGATGCTTCCTACATAGAATGCAAGTATCAGCAAAATTCCTGAGACCTTTGCAATTCAGGGGTTGTGGAATTGTGTGTGCCATGGAGGAGAGGAGCAGGCCCCTTCTTATCCAATTCCCAGGGTATAGCACCTATGATCACCTAAACTGCAAAGGTTACCATCACTTGTTGTTCAGGACCAAGGCAAGCCAAGATGCCTTGACAGCATTCACCAAAAGGGCTCAGGATACTCATTGCATTCTGCAGCTCTGGCCATGAAGTCAGTTGGGTTCTGGCACCATCTTTGCAGGATGAAAAAGGGTCATTCAAGGCACTCAGGCTCTGTAGAGATGCTGTTTATCCATGTATCACCTGATCATGAGTCTGTGCTGAGGACTACACCACCAAGGATGGGAATGCTTCCTTACTGCAGGGGGCTTCTTACTACATGTGCAAGACACGTGTGTTTGGCCAACACACTGCAAGCTGGAGGACCACACAGAGCAGCAGTAGTGTCAGTGCTCTCCAAATTATGAGAGTCTGCTGTGACCTGCAGGATTCTGGGAGAACACATTTTGAACTGAAACCATGAGGGACAGTTTCTTCAAAAAAATTGTGCACAACCTGTTATACTCTGCACACAAAACACCCAGTACGACATGCACACTTGGGATGTTAACTGCTCCTTCATTGATAGTGAGCATCTATGAGACAAGATGTTTAAATATCCCTATCTTTTCCAGAAATGAAACATCATAATGGTAATTAGAAGGTCTAAAAAACTAATAATAAAAAAATGTCTTTATGTCTGTTTAGACTTTCTTTTCCTCCAGGAAAGGCTACAGGCGATTTCTATACAGGCTTCAGCTGCTTACTGATAGCACTCAATGCACTATCCCTTTTCAGCAAACATGTTAGCCAAGTCTCCACCAGCTCTCTCTGTTTCCTATGACTTTTTCTGCATACCAGTATGTCCTTTTACTCAATAATTCTAAGAAAACCACCCCCACCCTCTGTTAAGGTGAGTCTCCTGCCCTTACAGGTCTTTCCTGGAGTACTGCTCTGGGGGATGTAGCAGCCAGAATACACAGGGTGCACAGGTGAAAGGGGAAGTGGGTGGGCGTGGTTTTTGCTGCTCAGCAAAGATCTGACCGGGGAAGGGGGACTTGAGGGTGGTTTGCTTGCATGTGGCACTGCAGGGAGCTGGCAGCAGACACAGTGGTGGGAGGGAAGTTTGTTGAAGACTCGGTTAGTTCAAGCTGCTTGGTGGATGGTACAATCAAGTGTTGGAGTAGAAGACTAGCTGGCTCTGAGTGGTGGGAAGGGAACCCTCAGCAGGAAGATTCTCCTCCTGTGTCTGACAAAACTCCCTCTTACTCTTCCTTCATTCTTTTCAAATTTTAGGAAAAAATGTCCCATCTGTTCTGTGCCTAGGCTTTTGCCTCACATGTTCGATTCACAGAGAGACTGAGCCCTTCCAGCCTTACAGGTTGCCCACATTCCTTGCCCCAGAAGGACTTAAAGCTGGAGTCCCAAAAACTGTGCTTCCCCTTTCACAAATGAAGCACTTAGTGGCCAAGCTTTCTGCAATGACACAGCTATTCAAGGAACCACTACTATATTCTTCCCATGCTATAATGGGCCGTCAGTTCCTACAACCCACACTCCCCTCTATAGCAGCTTGCTCTTATCCCATGCAAAAGCACCTGTACATGCTAGGATGGCCCAGAGTTTTACATCAAGATGAAATACCTGTACCTAAGCAGAAATAGCTGAGCACAGATAACTTAATCTCCTGAGCTGACAGGCCCTGTCACTTGTAAGGAGATCAACAAGCAGAGGGTGGGAAAGCCAATATGGCCAAAAACTGCATATGAGCAAAGACCAAGAAAGAGAGAGAGGGAAGTCTCTGTGAATCTTCTAGGAAGAATGGGCAGGTGTCTAATAATGACAGAAAAGAGAAAGAAGGAAACAGTGACACACTTGGGGTGGTGACCCAGTGGAAAGGTATTTTGCAAAAATAGCAGATGCATAGCAGTTGTTGATAAACACAAAGGCAGAGATGGCACTTGTTCCTTTGCATGGCAGGAGAGATGCCTTATGATGTTGTGGGATCTGTGGAAGAGTCAAGAGCCTCTTCACAGCACAGATATTTCACATGATATCTAGTGGCAATGTGGCCCACACCCTGGCTTGACACCGACTGTCTCCATGGAGCACTGGAGCACTTCTGAAGTGGCAACTTTGTTTTAGTTTCCTCCAAGCGGAATTTAACTTGTGCACACCAAAATCACTCTGCCACTCAAATCAAGATGCTGGAACAGAGTCAAACAAGGATGTCTCTTCAAAACTTCATGGCTGTTTCAAGTCACAGTGTCCATGTAGACATTACCTTACACTCTCTTCTCAGCCTTCAGATGGTGAGGGAAACAAGCTGAAACTTTGATGTTGGTGTTCTGGCCTTGTAGCTGAGATGAGGCACTGTAGACTGGTGCAATATCTACAGGATCCCTGGTCTAGTTTCCATGCCTGCTTTCTCTTCTGAGGAATTCAAGTATAGGGATGCTTATTTACATCTGACCCACTCTAATATTGCAGTTATTATCTGGGATCTTGGAAACATCTATTGGTCAAGAATATGGACACAACTTTTAAGCTGCCTCCCCTGAACCTACTATGTTGCAGTACAGCTGGATGCCTCCTACTGTGTCCAAAAAGGCTAAGGCTGATGGCAAGCCTACCTACTTAATTATATGTAGAAGTTCTTTTTTTTTTCTCATTTAGCACCACACAATCCATACTTCCCCAAAATCATATAGTATTGAAAAAATTGAACAGAATTAATCTAAGCAACTTGGGACAGTAAACTTATTCCATTGGATCTATGTGCTTTTTTCATTTGTCCCCTTAAGTGATACTTATGGAACTGAACAAAGTGGAAAAAATGGACTGGATTTTTAATTTCACCAAAGTGTAACAAAGGACTGTGGTTTAAATCAATTCTGTTTCCTTTCTTTAGGAGATAATGTGCAAGACTTTTGCACATAATAAAGCATAGTTTAAAGCAAATCTTTGATATAAAATTATAATTATATTAAAAAACAAACAAACAACCAAACCCAAAACATGAAACCTTTCCAATATGTTGTCTGGTATTTCCTCTTCACTACTGGGTATCTTCCAGTTGGATAAGCATCAATGAATCATCACAAAGATTTTGCCCGAGGTTCAGCTGTGTGATCATGTTTAACTTTGCTCCTTACAACCTGAGGGATTAGCAGGACCATAAATTAAGCATTTTATCTACTTCAGCCATTAAGCACAAATATCCAAGTTTTTTATACTTTCTTATACTTACTGTGTGATGATAATCAATATGAGGTTTTTGTTTTATTTTGTTCTTCTGATGCATTTTTTTGAAAACAGGATACTCCAATTTTTCAAGATGAGTAATCGCTGAGATTTTGCAGCCTACCAGGCACCAAACATCTCCTGAAATAGTTGACTAAAGGTGTTTACAATCATACCTGCTTAGTCCTAAATCAGTCAAGTCCCATTTCAGTATATGCTAGAAGAATCTTAGGTCTAACTAAAGGGTGACAGGAAACCAGATAGCCAGTTCAGAGTTCAGAAGGACAGATGAGAAATTATACTACCTATTGCCTCCCTTTTGCCCTATAAACAGTAGGACCTGGGGTGAAGAGTCCCTAGAATACCCATAGGCCTTGCAGGAAGCAGCCAGTGGAGTCCAGCCACACATGTGCTGTGCAGATGAAGTTCAGAGACTCCACCTGAAACATGAGGAAGCAATTTCTGGCATGCAGGCAGTCCTAGTTGACTGGCAGAGCCATAGGGGATATATCAAAGCAAATCAATTTTAAAAACCCTGTGTAAGGGGAGCCCTGCTGTGCTGGTAAGAGTAATTTTTGGTGTCCTTATTTTGATTCTTCCAATTTGAACAGCATAAAAAACACGTTCCAGTGTAGCTCATAAACCTGCCTGTTACCTGTTCCTTCCTACCTTCTACCACAACCCTAGCTTGTAGTGGCAGTGGGCATTCCTGTTATTAATTAGTCAATAAAAAGTTAAGCTTCACTTGATTTGGATTCCTATAGCTTGTCTACATTGTCATACGCACAGAAACATTATGCTTGTCATCCTTCTCTTTCTCCTATTGTTTGTAACACTCACTTGTGTTATTTCCTATGCTAAAATGTATGATGTTATCAGATGTCTGTGGAATGGAAGTGAGCATGTCTATAAACGGATATTCTACATAACTAGATGCTTCTCTGAGGTGTGGGAGTATACTGACACAACCATTTGTGCATCTGAGCCTTCTATGATTCCTTTCAGATCCTTTATCATACCCAATATGCTGCAAGTGTGAGAGTATTTTTGAATTTGTAGTTGAATACTAACCATTTCCTGTTTCTTGACTTAGATAACATGGTTGGGGATCAGTTGAGGAAAACAAATGGTGAAGATACTGCACCATAGGGAAACCAGAAAATTAAAAAGATTTTAAAAGCTGTCAGACTAAAATGGGTTATTCTTTTCCAGGCAGAAGCCAGTATCAGATACTTCAGGAAAAGCTGCATCTAATATCCACAGAGTTGGTTTCTAATGCTGCTGATGGGATTGTTTGCTGATCCATTAGTGATCTGAAAAATTTCTTGTCTTTGTGTATATCTGAAAAACAAGTCCTAGAATGGATCAGGATGTTCTAAAATAGAAAATCAGGAAGACATTGCTTCAAATGGAAATGTTAGGATTAACCTTTGTGATGACAGTGATAAAAACTAACAGCTGTGAAATGTCATCTTCAAACATACCTGTAAATTAACATATCTATACTCTGTTAGGGAAAATATCTCTTTGTTGTCTTCTTAATTTTTTTCCTTCCTTCCTTCCTTCCTTCCTTTCTACCTTCCTTCCTTCCTTCCTTCCTTCCACCCTCTCCACATCCCTAAACAAGGGATCTAATTATGGTAGAGAGGGCAGGTAGGAAAATAAAGAGGAAACAGCTAGTGGAAAGGTATGGCTGGGTAATTTGGCAGGCAGATTAGTCAGGTGATGGATGATACTCAAGAATGTTTGCACTTTGCCTCCTAAACTACTCTCCCTGAAGTGGTGAACTGAAGAAATGTGGGCTGATTTTATTTTAATTTGAATTACTCACATGACCAAAGTTTTATTCCATTAGACCCTTTTTCTTGTCAGCTTAAGCTCCCTACCATTCTATTAATGAGTATTCTATTTTTTTTTCCTTTTATATGTTTTATACATGTTTCTATTCAGCTTTTTGAATAATTATAGCAAGGGTAATGATGGACGTAAAGGGGGAGAAAAATGCATATTTACTCTTCTTGAATTACATGCTACCTGCTAGAGTGCAGTACAAAACACTGTCTGTGTTATAAAATCCGAACATATCCAAGTAAATTATTAAAGGAGAACTTATGCCCCCACATCTCCATACACTCGATTTAAGCTTTAGGGAAGATCCTAAATAGGCATTTGATATATACACTCTGCATTTGATACTCTTTTATTCATAATGAAGGATAAAATTCAAAGCTGCCATTAGGCACAAGGTAAAAAGTATGAAACAGCAGGCAGTGATGGGCATAGTCTTTCTTCCACAGAACAACTGTAGCAGGCTGTAGATACAGGGTTGCACATCTTTTCCATACTTTCCATGCCAGGACTAGACATTTTGCTTACAGCCTTAAAGCCTGTGCCCTCCCTGAGGGCTTTCCTACCACAGGGACTCACAGTGGAGGCTCTATGCCTCCAAAGTGAAGGCTTTAGGGCTAAGCTTGGCCAAGGGTATTAAGCTGCCTGCTCAAGGCATCTTCATTGCTCTTTTTGTGGACTGGAGGTGAGGATGAGGTCTCTGAGCAGTTTGGCAGAGGCAGCGTGCTTCTGCTTTTTCCAGCTGGGACCTCAGTGTTCATTTGCACAAGTGAACAGGCCTGTGCCTATTTCAGATTGTGCAAGGTGAAGTGCATATTCAATAAAAAACTTGGATAGTTACAGTGCAGTCCCACTTTGCTAATTAAACCTGAGTTCTGTTCAATTTATTTTGACAGTACACTTCTTCCCCCTGTTATATTTGTAACAGCAGGAATCCTACTCTTTGGCTAATAGTTCCACAGAAACATGCAATTACGGAAATTGCCTATCAGTCTTCATGTCTCTTGTCGTGGCCAACATAGTGAAAGCACTGAAACTTATTTGTCCTGGGTATGTGCCATGGAGGCTTTCCTGACCCTCCAGGCAAATTGCAGCCAGCACAATTTGTGTGTCTGGGAGGGGACAGAGGCATAGCTACAGATGTTCTTAATGGCTGTCAAATTCCTCAATTCTATTTAGAAATAAGCACTGTTCTTCCTGATTGCTTGAAGTAATGCTTATAGTAGACTTAACTAGTTACCTAACATAAAAAGTGAGAAAGAGAGTAGGTGTATGGTGTGAATCCATAGCAGATATGCTATATGATTCACAGACTAGATGTTAGACAGGGTAGGAAGAAATTATGTTTCTTTCCATCTATCAGCTAACTGTGAGAATGGTAACCAGAGAAAATACACCCCAGTGGGAGAAACTGGAATCTACAATAGTTTATCCATTGTGACTCATTAAAGAAAGATATAAGCAGCAACATCTGGATGTGTAAAAGAGAAGAAAAGAAGCATCGCTTTTGGCAGAAGAAAAGCTGATGTCTTCCTTCCATCTGCATCTGTACCTTCTGTGTCTGTACATTCACCACTCCTGGGTGCTCTTTGAACAATGGTCTCTAAGAACATTCACAGAATTCAGAAGACTCCAGAAAAATATTTGAAGGTGCTATCTTTGTCCATTATAAACCACATTTTAAACTGCAGCTGAAAATACAACACAAGAACTCATTAGATGCCACCTCACCCATGCGAGACAGGAAAGGGTTGCCTTCTCTATTTTGCAAAGAAACAATAAATAACAGCAGCTATTAATGCTCAAATATAAAGCTACGACATCAGTAACAAAGGTTAAACTGTGACAAAACGCTAAAGCTCAGTGCAGCTTTCCTCTGTATCACTGTCATTTTCTTCCTTTTAATACATTTGCCATTTAAAAACGAATGAGGAATTCAAGCTAGTAAAATACAGGAAATTATTAATGTAGCCTAACCACAACTTCACGAGGTCAGTCTCTTTAAACACTAAATGCAGAGGGTTAGGATGAGGTGCCTACTAAGGGAGACATACTTTCTCTCTCCTTGTGTCCCTCTCTCAACTTTGGAACACAGGTGACCAACTGCACATGGCTCATAAGCAGTCTGGAGAAGACTGCTTGTAAGAGCAATGCTAAATGATTGAGGTTACACAGGAGCTGAGACCACAGGTCAATCCAGACCTCGGAGTGGAAAGGCAAATTGCAGACTTCAGCATGGGGCTTTCACATCCATTTCACACCCCATAGTGAAGCAATGACATCCTTGGTCAAAACAACCTCCTTCCCGCTGGGACCAGCTCCCATATTCCTCTTCTCCTTGGGTCTCCTGTGTATGTGGTGTGTACTTTATGACTCTCGATTATGCAGATATGCTATGTGGCTTCTACTAGCAGGAAGACCAATTACCCTGGAGTAATTTAAGGAATTATGCTAAAATTAGCAGGGAGATGCCTTTCAGGGTGAGATAAGGTGTTTTTAAGTTATTTTTCATTTCAATTGAAAACAAATTCTTATAGTATATGAATCCCTGACAACATAAGAATTAATCACCCAAGCACCTCTACATCTGTGGTTCCTAATCCGTGCTGAATATGCATTACCACCTTAGGCAAAACAAGACACTTGAAGGTTTAATGTTTGATCTAAGCCCTCAGCTGACATTTATCAGAGCTGGTCAGGTGCCTGTTCATTTATTTTTTCCGGATTAAAGTACTTCCACATTTTAAGATAATTATTGTAATTATTTCCTCTAATGAATGAGCTGATTACGCAAGTATTTCATAATTTCTTCTCTGACTTATTACCTTTTCGGTGTGTTTGTCTTAGCGAAGAAAGAGAGCCAGGACATTGCAGCCGACATAAAACCGCAACCCTTTGTTTTTTAGCATACAATGATTTGCTTGGTGCCCTGGAAATTTATTTCCATGACAGCCTTCTTGAATGGCATATTTGCCATTTTCAGTTTACTCTGCATGTGTGCGTATGCATTTGTGAGTGTGCGTGTGTGCTGGCAGGGGGGTGTGCCTGCAGGACAATTCCCATTGACGGGAAAGGTGAGGAGGAGGTATTTACAATATGTTATGAAAGACCTACAAGGAAATAGCAGGGGTAGCTGCCACAGCAGATTAATTGTTAATGTTTATAGCTTAAAAGTTTTCAGAAGCCCAGCTGTTCAGGGCATATGTGTGTGTGCGTATGCGTGTGTGTACATACATGTGTGTGTTTATGTGTGCAAATATGAAGGTTAATGACTCACACTGTGTTTAGTCAATGAATGAGTAAAAGTGCCCAGGCTTCAAGCAACAACTAGTAGAGATGCCTGAGAATGTCCATCCTAGTAATCATCACCCAGAATCCATAAACAGTGAAATTTCATTTGCTTGGGACTTTCTGGCAGCCCTGATGTTATCATTGCTGTTTATGGGGTCCTTTATGATGTGACAAAGAGATGCATTGTTTTTTCTTTTTTTTTTTTTTTTTACAGAATTATCACACATGTTTACAGGTGAATGGTAGTACTTGAGACAGCAGACATTGTTTTATTCCAGAAGCTGTGTAGCTGGTCTGAAATAGCAGCAGTCTGGTATTCCCAGAAATGACCTGTATTTAAGGAAAGAGTTGCACAACTAGCCAATATTCAGCTTGGCATGAGAACTCGTTTTGTCTTAGTTTCTGAATAACTGGTGGAAAAATTTCACATGGAAAAAATCCCCCTAATCCAGACAAGCAGAGAGAGAGACAAACAGTTAAAAATTAAAAAAAAAAGGCATTAAGACACTCCAGCTGAGCACAAAAAGAGGTAATAAAATATTTTTTGCAAGAAAGGAAAGAAATCACATCTGTTTGATTTTCACCCCTTCTCCAGGACCAAGAGCTTTCACTAACATGCCAGAAGGCCTAGGTCTTGTTCTTTCCTCTGTTTAAGTGAATTTGCATCTGGACCTCCAGCCCCGCAAGTAGTGTGTCTGAATACTCTGAAACAAGTTATGCATTAACTATTAATATCAGCCTCTCTAACTGAAGCTGTCCTAATTATATGGGATCCTGAAACATGCACTGAACCTTGTATATGAAGCCATGTACAAACTCCTAAACCACCCAGGCATTTACTCTTTCTGTACCTGTGAGTATCTAAGCACTTGTCTATAGGGAGAGGAAAGCAAATATTTTCAGATGGAGGAGGAAACTGAGCTTCACATTCCCACATCTTGTGTATCTAAAAAAGTAATGGAAGATTTTTTTCTTTTCATGCCATTTTGCAATCAATGACTACGTTTATTTTTTTTTCCATTCTCTCATTGTTGGTTTTAATTACTTACTTGGAAATAAGCAAAAGTTTCGTTTGTTCTAAGGTTTTGGCATTTTCTTTTTCACTTGATCATTTCAACATGACAAATGGTATATTTTTATTTGTTCATACCACAGCATTCCCCAGCTTTTCCTCTAGAAGCTTGGTTGCACCTGTTGCATTTCCTTGCTTAAAACTGCAGCAAACCAGTGCTCATTGCTGGCTGAAGCATGTGGTCCATGACTGTGTACAGAAAATAGTTGAGCCAACAGTAACATCACACTTTTCAGAAGTGACTGGGGAAAATGGACAGAAAGGACTCATCCTTAGAGCTCTGAGGTCCTTACTTAGAGAAAGAACAAAAGCCAGACTAAAAGAATTTCGATAATTCTTTGCTGCTTTTTAGCAAAAGAATTTTTATAATGTTAATATTGTATACTTTTATAATAAAAATCTTAAAATCTTTATATAATAAAATATTCTCATATATATACATCTATATGAGAAGATTTTCAGTAGTCAGCAAACTCCAGCTAAATTTAGATTTCTTTCTTCTCTGTCACTTTGCCAGATTTAATCAGAGACTAAAGCCGTGACTTCTACACCCCTGGCTTGAAAGGTTCATGCATAAGGAATTGTGGCAAGAACTGCAGGTTCTGCTCTGGCAAGCTCAGCCACATGCACACTTGAGCCCGGAAAACCAAGGAAAGCACAGGCAGAAAGTTTGCATCTGGAAAGCCCACTAACACTGCAGATGTAGAAACACTACACTCAGGTAGTACAGGAGTGGTTACCACCCAGAATTTGAGTCCACCTGCGACATGCCAATTACTGTTCACAGGGGGATTAGGTATGGTTGCACAAGAAAAGGTTAGAAGCTAAGAGGACAGTATGTTACCCTCAAATTACATTACCAGCTGCAGCTCTAAAACTTGGTGATGAGGGTTCTGAAGTCCAGATAGCCAAGTTTTGCACTGCTCATATATACATACATATATATACAGTATATATACTGCTTATATACACAACATCCAGAAGTTCATCTCCCACTGTCTTCATTTTAGTAGTCCCACTTTCAAGTGTAAGGACAACAAGCCAAGTGTCAGTGAACATGAAGTCTTTATGAGTTCCCTTCCAGAAAGACAAAATTCAAATGTAGCCTGTGCGCGTGTGTATGTCTGTGTTTGTAGAGATGAGATAACAGCCACTGTCATTGTGACAATAAAGACATGCTTTGTTGAAATCTGGGTGGTTGAGGGTGGAGGTTTATTAAGAGTTAGGGGAATAGTGCTATGGGGCAAAAGCCCAACACTATGTGGAGAGGACATAGCATTCCTCACATAAACAGTTTTCCTCAAAGCCTCTTTCCACACAGAATTTCCCTGACAGAATGTCAGAGCTGAGCAGTAGTGATGTACCACATATCACACAAGCGTTAAAAACCTGAAAGATGCAATGTCAAGCACATGTGCAGGTGAAATCTGCTGAGCCCACATTCATGGAGGCCTCATGCCAAATGACACTACCTGTGGAAAGAGGGAGGTGCCTTACCCCTTTTAGTCATAAATACCATCTTCTGTCCTCATGTTTTGTCAAATAAATATTCAAAAAATGTTAGGGAAATTTCACCAGCATTCCTAAGTGTGTTGACTGGGTATGGCTGGGGGCTCTGGGAGTCTAGTCAGCCCATATAATAGATGTATCTGTAAAGTACTGACTATGTAACTGAAGAGGCATGGCACACCTCAGGCTTTAATAGCAGTGCAATTCCCTCTTCAAGCTGCTTTGTGTTATGATTACACATACTGTTTTGCTGTTAGCAAAAGCAAATTAAAGTTATAGTAGACCCATCAACATCTGACCACGTCCAGACAGCTGGCGGCCTAAGCCATGCATGTCTGTCCATCTGTAATTCCTTGACTCTCAGCAGCTGCTTGCCCTCTTCCCACCTTTTCCTCTCAGGGCACTTCCTACTTGAAAAGCATCTATGTCTGCAGCAAACTTTTGCCATCCCTACTATTGACCTTAGTCTTGGCATCAGAGGCTCACTGAATTGCGTCAACCCTGCTGCCAGCTGCACAGCAGCCTGTTTCTCCATACAGACCTCTCCATCTGTATGGCCAAGAACTTGCATTGTGTGTTCTTGCCAGTTTTCCCTTAATTCTTGTTTAGCCAACTACAGAGCAAAGCCAGTCAAAACATTTGACACTTTGGTCCCCAAAGCTTGTAAAAATTAAAATGTCCATCAAAATGTGTTTCTGACAGAAAAGCAAGAAGGTGTTTGTGAGAAGTTTATTCACTTTTATACAACAGTCATTTCCAAGGTGAGCAGCTCCAGAGAGGTGCCTCCAACCCCGGACTGAGGGGAAACCCCCCCTCCAGGAGCCCCAGTTCTGAGCGGCGAGAGGCACCGGGAGAGCCTCGAGCCCTTGACACAATTTGCCCAGGAGCCGCAGCTCCGCTGAGGCGAGCAGGGACTCACAGGGGGTGTGGCCAGGAGGGATGGGGCAGGGCCAGAGCGGGAATAGCGCGTGGCCTTGGTGCCTGCAGCCATTAGGGTTGCAGACAGGGTGGGGAGTGCTCACTTCAGGACCAGGCCCCCTCTGGTTGCTCTGCTCTGGCTGCCCCAGCAGTGGCAGAGTCGGCACCAGACAGAGCCGATGACAGGGGGAGGCTGCAGCGTGGAGCTTGGGGTGCAGAAAGAGCCTGCACCGGTCTGGTGAGGAGTGGGTGCAGAATGGGCAGGGCTGCACTCGGTGTGCCCTGGTGGAGGCCCTCCTGCAGCAGGGGCTGAGCTGCGGGATGCTGTCAGTAGCTGAAAGATGTCAGGGAAGTAGAGAGGGAGCAGCACTGCTTGCTCCAGGCCCAAACTCTGCAGGGGTCACAGGTGTCCACCATAGCACATATAGAAAAGGAGGAGGGCATTAATCCAGGAAGCTGGGAACTGGTAACATATACATATATATGTATATATATAAAAGCTAAAAGAAACGGACTTCCTCTAAAGTTTGATGTTCCCACAGGTGATTAGCCAACAAGAGAGCTGGTGGGTCAGGGTCAAAGGGGAGAACAGTGATGTGGGACATTACTGTGGGGATCTGTTATAGACCACCTGATCAGGAGGACTCTGTGGACAAAGTGCTCTATAGACAGGAGCAGCCTCACGCTTGCAGGCCCTTGCCATCATGAGAGACTTCAACCATCCTGATACCAGTTGAAGGGGACGGTACAGCTCAGCACAAGCAATCCAGGAGGTTCCTGGGTTTTGTGGAAGACAACTTCCTTCTGCAAGTAAGAGAGGAGCCAACAAGGAGAGGTGCCGTGCTTGACCTCGTGCTCACCAACAGGGAGGGGCTGGCTGGGAATGTGACGCTCCAGGGGAGCCTTGGTTGTAGTGGTCATGAGATGGTTGAATTTGAGATCTTTAGGAGGGTAACAAGGGCGCACAGAAAGCTCACTGCCTTAGACTTCAAGAGAGCAAACTTTGGCCTCTTCAGGAATTTGCTTATTAAGGTTCCATGGGATAAAACCGTAGAGGGCAGGGGGACGCAGGACTGCTGGCCGATGTTTAAGGATCACCTTCTCCAAGTTCAGGAGTGGTGTCCTGTCTAGAAGGAAATGTGGCAGGAGAGCCAGGAGACCTCCATGGATGGATAAGTTGCTGCTGAGGAAAATTAGAAGGGAAAAAAACTTATAAAAGATGGAAGCAAGGACAGACAGCCTGAGAATAATACAGGGATGTTGTCCAGGAAGCTAGAGATGAGATCAGGAAAGCCAAGGCCCAGTTAGAATTGAGTATGGCAAGGGATGTGAAAGATAACAGGAAGGATTTCTATAGGTATGTAGCAAACAAAAGATAGATCAGGGATAGTGTGAGCTCTCTCTGGAAGCTATCAGGAGAACCGGCTACCCTGGATTTGGAGAAGGCTGAGGTTCTCAATGACTTCATTGCCTCAGTCTTCACTGGCAAATGCTATGACCACACCACCCAAGTCTTGGAAGGAAGATGCAGGGACTGAGAATGAAGGCCTTAGGCCCACTGTAGGAGAGGATCAGATCTGAGATCATCTTAAGAACCCAAATGTGCACAAGTCCATGTGACCTGATGAAATCCATCCGCGGGTCCTGAAGGAGCTGGCAAATGAAGTTGCAAAGCCACTGGCCATCATATTTGAAAAATCATGGCAGTCAGGTGAAGTTCCTGATGACTGGGAAAAGGGAAATATAACCCCCATTTTCAAGAAGGGGAAAATGGATGACCCGGGGAATTACAGAGCAGTCAGTCTCATCTCTGTGCCTGGCAAAATCTTGGATTGATCTTCTCCTGGATGGCATGGAAAACAACGCACATGAAAAACAACAAGGTGTTTGGTGACAGCCAGCATGGCTTCACTGAGGGGAAATCCTGCCTGACCAATTTCATGGCCTTCTATGATGGGGCTACAGAACTAATGGGCAGGGGTGGAGTAGTTGATGTCATCTACCTGGACTTGTGCAAAACATTCGACACTGTCCCACACAACAACCTTGTCTTGAAACTGGAGAGACATAAATTTGGTGGATGAACCATTCAGTGGATAAAGAACTGGCTGGATGGCCACATGGACACCAGTAATGAGTGGTGTCCCTCAGGGATCAGTGTTGGGACTGATCCTGTTCAACATCTTTGTCACTGACATGGACAGTGGGATTGAGTGTGCCCTCAGCAAGTTTGCTGATGACACCAACCTGTGTGGTTCGGTTGATATGCTGGAGGGAAGGAATGCCATCCAGAGGGACCTTGACATGCTTGTGAGGTGGGCCAATGCCAACTTCATGAAGTTCAACCAAGCCATGTGCAAGGTCTTACACCTGGGTCGGGGCAATCCCAGGCACAGCTACAGGTTGGGCAGAGAAGAGGTTCAGAGCAGCCCTGCAGAGAAGGACTTGGGGGTGTTGGTTGATGAGAAACTTAACATGAGCTGGTAGTGTGCACTCACAGGCCAGAAAGCCAACCATATCCTGAGCTGCAGCAAAAGCAGTGTGACCAGCAGGTCGAAGGTGATCCTGCCCCTCTGCTCTCATGAGACCTCACTTGACTTACTGTGTACAGTTCCCCAACATAAAAAGGACATGGAAGTGTTGGAACAATTCGAGAGGAGGGCCACGGGGATGATCAGGGGACTGGAGCACCTTCCATATGAAGACAGGCTGAGAAAGCTGGGGCCTATAGAAGGCTGTGTGGAGACCCCATAGCAGCTTTCCAGTATCTGAAGGGGACCTACAAGGATGCTGGAGAGGGAGTCTTCATTAGGGACTGTAGCAATAGCACAAGAGGTAATGGGATAAAAAATAAACAGGGGAAGTTTAGGTTAAACACAGAGAAGTTCTTCACTGTGAGGATGGTAAGGTACTGGGACAGGCTGCCCAGGAAAGTTGTAAATGCTCCATCTCTGGTAGTGTTCAAGGCAAGGTTGGTCGGAGTCCTGGGTGATGTGGTTTAGTGTGAGGTGTCCCTGCCCATGACAGGGGTGTTAGATGATCTTAAGGTCCCTTCCAACCCTAATTATTCTATAATTCTATATTAGCATAGGTCTAGTTTAACATATTTTTTTGGCTAGGTTTGAGGTAGCAGTTGTGAGGTATTTGAGAAAAGAAGGGTGGAAAAGTGAAGCAATGTACTAAAGTCAGTTTCTTTACCAAACAGTGTGATGGTGGCAAGTGCTTCATCTCTCTTTCAGAAATGTCATAAGGGATGTTCATGAGATCAAAACCAGAGAAACCAGTTCTTTAGTAACTAGTAAATGGAGCAGTAACCAAAATTTGAATTATAAAATGCTGTGGTGAATATAACATATAAAGGGCAAAAAAGTACTGCCTTTGCAAAGAAAATGTGTATTTGTGAAAGCCCAAGAACAGATTGAAAGGGATGGGACTGAAAAAAAAAAACCCAAACATAAAACCAAGAATTGCATTTTACATGAAAAATTGATGCTTGAGCAGTTTGGATGCTGTCAACTTTGTGAAATGCCAGGAGCTCCTGGAGCTCCATGCACTCATCAGTGGGTTTCAGCATTCAGAGCAGAGTCTTGAACCTTAGCAATCTATATCCAGGGAAATAGCTATGACTTTATAGGACTGGCAGTCTACCTGCTTCCCTCCCTTGTTCTCTCTCTCACACACACACACAGACACTTCTTTTTTGTCACAATTTCATGTGCTCTTAACACACATAGAAAGATTCCCACTGAATATTTCTCTAGGAAGGCAGAACATTTGAAATAAAAATTGAATTCCAAAATTAAATATTTTGGTGAAAATTTCCAAACCATCCTTAATAGGAAAGCATGCAGCTCTGAGATCCGAAGTGCTTTTATTAAAGCCTCTCACAAAATTTTTATAACTGTAGCTACATATGACAAATGTTATCTATTTTGGATTAAACAGAGTTTCTAGGGATTGCTGGAATCAAAAGTGACTGTCAGCATGCAACAAAACCATTTTTTTTTACAATCTGAAGTGTAATGAAAATCTTTGTTCATAATAACATCAATAACAGAAATCAAATAATGCTAAGATAGACAAGAAGATGGTTATGTAAATTGAGAGTATGCCGAATGATGGTAATCACATCTAAGAACAGCAAATCAAAACAAAACAAAGACTGAACTGCAGTTTTGTGGCAATAGGCTAAAATCACAAGGATTATGCAGAAAACTTTGCATCATGAGAGCGTGAGATAGTTTGTACTAGGAAGGAATTGAGAGGGACTGGGAGATAGGTAAAATATTGAAAATTAAATAGAGCATGTAAATTGGGAGATTCTTTTTATGGGTCTCACAATACGAGAGAAAGGGGATGGACAGTGAATTTGAGAAACAACATGTTTAAACATGATTTAAAGGAAATGCTCTTTATGCAATGTGGAATTATCTGTTAGGACTGATTACTAGAAGATAATTGAGGCAAAGGGATTAGCAGGATTTGAAAAATTATTAGGCTTTTATAAAGCCAATAAGAACATTCATTGTTAATTAGAAAGGATAAGAAATATATAGGTTATACCAACAGTGGAGCAACCTGCTCTATTGGGAGGTGTGCCTGCCCCTGGCAGGGGGACTGGAACCAGCTGCAGAGAGAGCCTCTGCCCTCCTTGTAGCTACACTTTAAAGACTGGAAACCTGTAAGGATCTCCCCCCGCATTGTTACCCCATGCTCAGACATATTCTGCTCCATTAAATTCCATTTCATTCCATCCCATTGCATTCCTTTGCATTCCATTGCATTGCATTAAATTCCATTGCATTCCGTTGCATTCCATTCCATCACCTGGCAACGCAGCTGTCACAATACCCCGGGAGAGTATAAAAGGGAGCAGGCTCCTGTGTCCTCTGGCCTCCTGTGCCCTACTGGGCCAGGGAAGCCCAAGACTTCTCTAGGAAGTCCTTGTTTGGAGGTTCTAGCAGGGGAGCGCAGCTACTGTATACCCATGAGTGAGGAAGGGGAGCGCCTATGTCGGGGAAGGTTGTCCTCTTGCCGAGCGTGCAGTGTGGGGAGGGACGCGTGTGGAGTAGAGGTGCGCAGCCCGCCAGATGAGCTGAATCAAGCCCAGCGATCAACAGGGTGACAGATATCGCAGCCAGACGGCCCTGAAATCCAGGCAGAGCTACAGGCTGGGCAGAGAAGAGATTCCGAGCTCTGTGCTGCAAGGCCAGCTCCTGGCAGGGCCAGCTTCTTAGCTCATGGCAGGGCCAGCTTCTTAGCTCATGGCAGGGATTGCAATCCTTTTCAGCTGGATAGGCAGGGCTAGATTCTAGGAATGGCTTTTGGAGGAGCGCCGCAGAGCTCACCCTTCTCATCCCCCACGGAGCCAGGGGCAGCAGCCATAAGCAATGGGATGCAGAGATGCTTGCAGAGATGCCAGCGCTTTGGAGCAGCCACTGATGCCCTGCCATGTGTAGCAAGGATGGATTCTTGCCCCCAGGCTCGATGAGGCCAGGGGCCTTTGGCCACTCTCAGCAGCCCCTGAGGTGGCTCCAGATTGAGGGAGAATAGGGCTTGGGCATCTGCGGGGAGGCGTCAGCAGCCTGTGGAGCAGGAGCAGGTCCTGTTCCCATGCTCAGGGATAGCCGATCGCCAGTGCTGGGGTCAGGAAGGAATTTTCCCCCGGGCCACATTGGCACTGGTCCCGGGGGTTTTTTGCCTTCCTCTGAGCATGGAGCAGGACCACTTGTCAGGGCTCCTCTGCCCCATTCTGGCTGTGCTACTGCCTGCTGCTCATGCACCATGAAGGTGGCCCCTCGTGTCCTGCAGCTGGGGGGGGGAAGCCTTTTTTTCCCGCATGGAGGGCCTGCCAGTGTCCCCGCAGGTTTTTTGCCTTCCCCTGCAGTGGTGAGCCAGCCCCTTGACAGGGCTCCTTTGGGCTCTTGTGGCCCAAGGGCTGCTGCTCCTGCTCCACGCAGGTGGCCCCTCATGCCCCCATGCATGTGGGGGGAGGAAGCTTTCACGACTCCCGGGGTAGCCCCTGGACGTTGCTGCTTCTCCTCTGTTGCATTGAGCACAGCCCCTTGACAGGGCTCCCCTCTGGGCTCGCTTCTTGCCCGCTGCTCTCGCACCTGCAGCCCACCACTCCTGCCCTCCCACTCTCCAGCTCCACTGCAAGCTCGCAGAGGGAGTCACTGCTGCTCTTCCCTTGGCTCCGTATACCCGGGGGTTCTGCCTTCTGCACAACACCACTGTGCTTGCAAGGGCTGGATGCTTGTGAGCATCGCCTCTGAAACCAACACACAACAAAACCCCATGATGGAACTTGACGGAAAATTCGGCCAAAGAGAAGAAACCAAACTAAAATCAAATGGAATCCTAAAATAAATTCTTTTTTCCACTTGTAAGCTTTGTGTTTCGTCTCCTTGAAAGTGGTTTTGGAGCTGAAAAACCCTGGCATCGCAAGGGAGTAGCAGTGCCACAGTTATTCAGCTTGGGGTGGGTGTAGGGAACGGCATGGGATGGCAGGCAATGGATTGGCATGGAACGCAATGGAACGCAATGGAATGGAATGGAATGGAATGGAGAGTCATAGAATGGAGTGCAAAGCAGCAGACTAGGCTCACAATGGAATGGGTTATGCTGTGTGATGCCTCCGAGTCTGCATGCCAAGTGATGCTCTAGGTATCAGGGATCCAGGCAGGAGAGCAGCAGTTGCACTGCACCCTCTGCAGTGCAGGTCCCAGAGCCATCCAGGAGACAGGGACAGGCTGAGCTACACCACAGCTCAGGCAGGGACTGAAGTCCCCAGGCTGAGCTGAGACACGGCCCCTTGGCCCTTGGCATGAGGCATCGGGCTGGGGGTCCCAGCAGAGATGGCTCCCAACTCCTGAGGCCTTTGAGTACCCCCAGTACCCTGGCAGAAGTACCCCTGCTCTGCTCATAGGCTCTCCTTTCGACACTGACGCTTGGCCTTGCTGGAGTGAGAACTACTGGGAATTAGGTAGATATTTCCTGCATGGCTAGATTATTCTGCACCTGTTCATTCTGGGGTTTCTTTCACCTTTTTCTAAAACATTTTCTTTGAGACTCAGGGTGCCAGACCAGTTTGTGTATCAATGTTGTGTTGTCAAATGGTTATTCCTATGCCACAAAGGCAGTAAGGTTTGGGAATTGTGTAAGTTTAATTCTAAGATGTGGAACTGGCTCTGGAAGAGATGAGAACTTGCACAGAACCAGTATTTTACTCTGCCCAGGTGTGTCTCTTCAGACTATGAGCAGAGTTGTTGAGGCCCTCATGATCTTGGGAGCTGAAGCTTTTTGCCCTCTGCTGAGCTTGGACAGAACTGGCTGATGCCTTCCCAAAAAAGTCTGGTATAATTACCATGGGATATTTTGTCTAAGAAAAGTTTTTTGAAGACAACAACAACCTAAGACTGTGTCACATGAGCATTAGGTCAAGGCCCATCTGGGACTGGTGGATGTACTCTCTGGCTGCAGAGGTGATGATATCAGAGTATGACATTAGCAGTTCACTGTTTCATGGTCATTGAGGTCTTGGTTTCCTGATCTCCCTTCCAGCCCCCAAACATCAGTGCCTTATCTATGAAAGCAGGGAAGAGAAGAACAATATTTTCCCACCCCTTACAGCAGAGCTAAGGTCTGATGTTAGCACTTACCTGAAACTGGGAATTGGGAAGAAATCACTGATGTGATAACATACACATCTCAGAGATTAACTGAATAATTTAAAAAGGATGAGGAAGTTACAGCCTGATTCACACCAAGAGATGAAATTCTCTACTTCTGCAGCAGAAGTTTTAGATTTTCAGGGAAACGTACCTGTAGGGAAGACTTTTTATCCATTGACCTCAGTTGTACAGCATGTACAGCAGTTTTGCCAACCAAAAAATGTTGCTATTGTCACAGTCCTGAGCAACTGGCCTACTCTAAATAATGGTGGTCTGAAGATCCATTAGGGGTGGCAGAAGAATATAAATCTTTAAAAAAAAGCTGCTAAATAACTTCAGAGAGTGCAAGGAAAATAAATAAAAAAGCAAATTACTATCTTTGCTAAGCCTGTTTATATTCAGTGTTGTCAAGCAGATTACAGTAAAAAAAGAAGACTGTATGCCTGTTTTTGGTTGTTCTATGGGTCTTGCTGAAGGGTGGAACCAGCTTAGATATGGTTTTCTACTAGCTGTTTTACCAGCAGTCTGGCTTCCCCTGATTTTAAGATTGTTCTTAGAAGATTATACAGGATGTGAAAAATTCAGACTGTTGTTTCTGGGAAGCTCTGTTCAATCAATATTTCATGTTTCTTTTGTGGTCAGGCCTAGAGAGCACTATCTTCTGCAATATTCTGAGGAAAAGATTTTCTATTCTGAAGTTCTTATGTCAACAAAGATTTTCTTTTGTCTTAAGTCTGTACTGTAAAAGTAATGTTGATAGCAGATGCTTGACCTTAAAATTACTTAAATTCTTATAATAACTTGTAAAATGTGTATTTTCATGGCTTATTTATAATAAGTAAACTATGTTGATCCCAAATGTTAATGTAATACCATTCTCAGTTGTCGTAATAATTGGATACAACATTACAAATAACCTTTACAGCTTAAAATTTGTGGATACACAGACAGGATACACGTGGTTTAACCAAACTAACATAAAGTTCAGTTGTTTTTTCATATAGCGAAAGCTGACTGATACCTACATATGGAACTGGTTATACATGTAATGTATAAGTTTTTGCATATATTAAGGCTTAAAAATCTGAGAAGAAAAATATTACATCTTGAAATGATTAAAAAGTAACTGTGATGTTTCTCTGCACATTTCCACAATAATATAGCATATTTTGAAAGTTCTGTTTTGTTTCACTGGGTACATCTAATTGATGAACTTGTTTTTCTGATACTTTCTTAAAGAACAATTGAAATTTTTGGGATGTGTAAAAATTCACAGCTATTTTTTAGTAACTTGTGTTTTTCCAGATGAAATCCAATATTCCATGACATAAAAACTGTGTCAGAGATTTATTTTTCTTGCTTACATATTTTTAAGAGCTTTCATTGTGTGTCTATACAATTTATATGTTTCTGCTAAACAACAACATGTTTTGCAATAGGCAGAGATTTGAATATCCGTGCAACAGGATACAGAGATTTTTAATGATTAAATGACAAACGATGTGATTGAGTAATGCCATATCCCTTCATTTTTATTTAAAAGTAACTGAAATAGAGCCAAATTTAGAGGCAGCTGTTGTCAGAAGTGATGCTTTCTGTTAAAAAGCAGTTCAAATACATCTGTGTAGAAATTAATTAAATTATCTATATATATCAACAACCACAATACCTTTCAGGCAAAACTTACACACTGGTATTAAATAATTTCCTATGAGAAGATATTACTAGCAATGTTACTGGTTGGTTTTAATGCTGGAAAAACCTATTAATAGTTCCAGGTTAGACGATGATATGGTCAGTGAAAGAAAAAGGGAATATGCTCATGTTTATTAAACAGCCAGTTGGGATAATGTGAAGAAATCCTCTGACACAATTCTGATCTCAATTACACTGCATGAAACCAGAATAATTCTGGAACTAGTCTTCAAATAATTCAAGGAAGTTCCAAATCAACATCGCAGCATTTGGTGTAAAAATGTCCAAGACTTGTCCTGTCACTCAGCTTTAATCTTTCAGGTTGTTCTGAGGTTAAATAAATTCTTTTAAATCTCCCTGAAATCTTTAGAACTTAAAGGAATAAAGTTCATGTTGTCATCACCACATTTAATAAGACTCAAGCCATTGCTTTTTCTTACTGCTCAAGTTACAATAAACTTAAAAAAAATCTCATAATCTGTGAGAAGTGTGATTTGTTTCACTGAATAAGATACTGCTCACCATCAAGAAGGATATCAGAGCTTTTATCAAAAGGTTTTGATAATTTTCTAAGCTATCCTTTTAGCTATTTAAAATGCTACTTTAACCTTTATCTTTTAAACACACCTTTTTCAATGTCTTTTAACATCTCCTTTATATACTCCATTCTCATGACTTGTCTTTAGTGTTCATTACCCAGACTAATGATCATTCACTGAACTGGGAGAATCTGAAAGGAGAAGAAAAGGTCTGGAGAACAAGGGAGAGGGCAGCAGCAGCTCCACAGTTGCATGTTAACATTGGGTGAGTTAGTCTGTGTTTGCATGGTTTCTGAACCAAAGGTGTGGAGACAGATAATAATTTCCAAAGTTCTTTTCATACCTCTTCATGAGGGTTTCGCCATATCAATAGTAATTATACAAGACTGTTTCTGTGTATAAGGTTTAATAACAACATAATTACATGGTGCTTTCAAGCCATTCCTTCATGCTTTCACTGGTTAAAATACAACATGCTTTTCAAATCTGGGCACCTTACTTTGTCTCCTACAGAAATAAATGTGAGGAGTCTCTCAGTTTTTGTGAGTCCACCTGAGAGCCTTTCCTGATGAGAGCCTGTTCTTCCCCAGAAAAAAAAGTTTAATAGGCTGATCAGGTAAAATACAACTTGCTGCATTTCTTCAAGTTAATCCTCAGTGCAGCTGGCCTTGCCACCACTGCGCAGCACCAGATGCGGTGCTCTGCCTTGCCCTGGAGACCTGCAGCCCTGCAACACAGCAGCCTGGCAGCAGTAGTGCTGGAAAGGAAAGAGGTAAAGTTCCCATGGAAACTTCCAAGTTCTTCCTCCAGTTATATGTGGCTCAGCTCTGGTGGTAATTCTGATAAAGATGATGGTGGTGTGTTCATGAAAGCACAGTGAGAAGTAATGCAGGATATATACTGTTTTCTGTTAGGTTGAAAGCAGGTAGCTCTCTCATTATATGACTCTTTTATTACTGCTCGTGTTGTGTAAACATAAATGCTTTCATGTCTGGTTACTTTGTTCATCATGTGGCTGTTCATATACTTACACAATTTCTTAATTAAAAATTGCAAAATCTTTACAGTTTCACCTCCCTGGTCCTGTCTCAAAATTAACCTGATGAAAGAAAATGCTGCCATTCCAGCTGCGTGCTGTACAAGGACTTGAATAACCAAGGTGCCTCTGTTGCACTCTCCCTGCAAACTTGTAGAACAAAACAGGTTGAACAAAAGCATCCACATTTGCCTGTGAATTTTTTCTGTTTCCCATGGAAACTTTGGTTTGCTTGGTGGTTCAAGCACCCAGTGCTGATACTGGAACTCACAGTCTTAGAAGTAGCTAATTGTGGATCAAGAATTTCTTCAGTCTTTAAATATCTAACACTAAAAAAACAAATAAATATAAAAAATTAAAATTCTCTTCCTCTGAGCACTGGAAAACTAAGGAAGAGGCAGCTTCCATTTTCAGGAATTCAAACATGCCCTTTTGATTTGTACTTTCCCCCCCAAGAAAAAAACATTATTCACCAAAAAAAGTACTGCCTGAAGGCAGCACACACTGCTGGGTTTCTCTTTTCCTCCGGGCATTGTACTCACTTTCTGACTGTCTCACACCCAGGTGCAAAATAATTCAGTACTACCAGATCCTGTTTCTGCAAGCAAGCCCCTGGGAAACTTATCACTTAACATAGCTTTGGTTTTGCTCTTGCTTTGTTGGGCCTTATCTTAGTACTGCAGCTGCCACTGACCAAAGGAATGTTTAATTGTTGCCTTAGTACACATTGAATGATGTTTAGTGAATGCATTACCTTTAAACACAGCTATACCTGATGGTAGGTTTTACTATCTTCCAGCTGGACTTCAATCTGTTCTGTGCCAGTGCACAAGTTCCTATACATTAGTCCATATGACAGAAGCTCCCTATATATTGGACCAGCATATCTGTAGGATCCCTCATATGAATGTGTTGTGTGAAGGGAGAGGCTTTGATGTGAGGTTAAAGCCTGGGAAAATTTTACTTTTTCAGTGTATATTTGAGATCATTTCTGTGTCCAGTAGAGCTGACCAGCTGGTCATAGAAAAGGCCGACCAGTTAATTGGATAGAAGATAAACTGTGCAGAAATTCGTGGAACAGGGCCTTTTTGGTAGAGAAGGTGGGCATCAGATGCTGGAATCAAATCAGACTTCATGAGCCTGTACAATGGACCTCTGTGTTTCACTTTGATAACTCACCATACTTATTAACTTATACTAAATAAGTTAATAATTGAACATTTGCTTTATGCCATTGGGAAGAATATTCCATTTTCACTCTGAACTGCAAAGAAAAGTCTCCCTCAAAGATGCCAGGTATACAGCAAAGTCTAAATGACCATACAAAGGGAACCACACTTGGCTTCCTGGGAGAAACATTTACAGAAGAGATGAGGCACAGCCCTAGGCATCTCACCTCTCCTCCTGCACTCTTCTGTGGGGATTCTTTCTGGAAACTGATGAGCAGTTGATCAGTAGTCTTTCATTCTTACCTACAGCAGAAATAATTGCTTACACCTCTCCAATCCTTATGTAACATTTACTGAAGACAGTAAAAAAGATTTGATTTCAGGCTTGCAGAATACATGCCTATCCAAAATGCTGTCTGGCTTTTACTGTCTGGTTTAATAAAAGGTATTACATATTCTCATTGAGGTTTGTCTTACGCAGCTTTTGGCTGTTCCTTCTATAGCAATATGATTAAAACTGTGCTTGGCTTATAGAGACACAGGATTAAGGACCTATGCTCCTTTACAAGTGCTCCTCTTGGACTTGAGTATCTGAATACCCCTAGGCACAGCTAGACTCTGAATGTGGTATTAAGTGCAAGACAAATGGTGTCTAAATAAGCAAATAAAAAATCCTAGAGAAGCTCCTCATCTGTTTCAACTGCAAAATGACTTCCTGTAAAGATTATTCTGTATATCACTTCTTGTTTTAAGTATGTGCTGTGAAACACAGAATTACATTCTCAGCGCATTTATATTTTAGCTAGAGTTCTGTCCCTAGTTTACCACACTATAATTAGACTGAGAAATATCATTTCTGTTTTCATCAACTAGGTTAACTATAGCTGTCACATTTGTCCAGAAATGTACATTTATATTCTATGTAACTACTCTCTTACGACAATATCACCAAGAGGAATTGTTAGAATTCCTCACTCCCCTGGGGTGCCAGCTTCTTAGATACCACCAGCCAGAGAACAGTGTAGGTTCAGCAACAGAAACCTTCCCTTTAAAATCTGTCAGGTCCCCACAGGTTTCAGCTCTGAGAGACTGATCACACATCCTCTGCTGACTGCAGAAATGCCACAACTGGAATGCTTGGCAATCCCCACCACTGTCCCCTCTGTTGATGTGCTTGTGCTAGCGCTTTTTACACTGTTTCAGCTTTAAGCTGGCTCATTTTGATGGATGAAGGTCAGGGACTGACTATCCAAGCAGCTCAGCAAGCAGATCTCTAGGACAGTAATCTCTAGTAGCCTGACAGTGACAGATCTTAAACTTGGGCTCTTCACTTCTCCCCTCTGCAGGTAATAGAGAGGAAATGGTGACCTAATCATTGAAGGTTTTGGTTGTCCTTTCCTTATTTAAAACATTTTTGCCTCTGAATCCTCTTTAGCAGCTGGTAGTCTAGTGGCAACATGTGCTAGAGAACAGACATATGAATTTGCATAGGAAGGGATATAAAAGGAAATACTAAGCGTCAGAATATGGAGGTTTTATTTTTCCAGGCATTAGTGAGATTATGAAGCTACAGAGGAGGACTGTTTTCATGCTTCCCCTGAAATTCTTTTCTGTAGCTCACTGAACTTCTGATTCATTCATTCTGTGCAAAACAAAGTGATTACAGACTTTTAAAGCCTGTATCTTTATTACTGTGGGTGTACTCTTCCCTTTCTTTTTTGTTGCTAAGATAAATGGGTAAAAAAGAATGATTTCTGTAATCTGTCTCTTAGTGCAGAACTCATTATGGGCAAATATTAAATACTATTTCATAACTTTTAACAGGCAAAGCTTTATCTTCTGAGGTGTAAAAATGTGTGTCTTAAGGAAAATATCTTTCTTTCTGTAGGCACTGTCACTGACATCCTGCTGCCTGGAGATCAGAGGGACCCAGATTTCTTCCTGCTTGACTAGCACAAGGGCAGACCTACATAGAGACTGGCAGACACTTCCTTGGGAGAAGCTGGCACCTCATGCATAGTGGGAAGAGCGAAATGGCTGCTTACCACCTCTGTGTTCCATCAGTATAGCAAAAAAGGGGGGAAATCAATGATTCCTTAAAGCAGCATTTCCCAGACCCTGCTACAGGGCTGTAGAGAGAACGAGGTGAGTGGGCAGGTGGTAGCATGTGACGGTACCATTGGCCTTCTGTACTGGGGACTGACTGGGAGGTCAGCACAGGATGTCAGGGAAGGCGACTTACTGGTGGTGCTGGTTCACAGGTGCAGACTATATTCTCTCTGCAGGTTTTCTACATCTGAAGAGAGGTCACAGCCAGATGAAAGGGAGGTACAGTGCTGACTGCTTTGCAGCAGTCTGATGCCAGCCACTTGACCTAGAGCTGCACTGCCATGCACTTCAGCTTTGGCTTATATTGGAGGAGAATGCAGCAGAAAAGAATCTCTATTCATGCATTAGCTTTTCTGTTTCCCTTCTCTGACCATTCCTTTTTCCTCCTTCTTATGCCAGGTGGCTGTTGAAACAGCACATAGTCAATGTTGGCAATGTCTTTCTCACTGAGGTTGCCTAGGAATCCTAACATATTTCATTATTTAGTGAAAAGTTTCAATGTCTTATATTAATTTTGAATTGTGTAACAACACTGAATACTTCACACTAGTTTAGTATGTTCATCAGGGATTCTCCAAACATTTTCAGTGAGGATGGCAGGATTTCTATTTCTACTTTTCCTAATACATAGCATAGAAAACTGTGAGACATAAACATGAATCTTTTCGATTTCATGAAGCAGCTTGTTCAAGATCATATTAGGGTCCACAACCTGGATCACCTGTCAAGTCAAAGTTGCAGTATGATAATAGTGCTGCAAAATGGCATTACAATCTTTTTTCATTGAAAACAGTCTAATGAAAAGTATGTAAATGTTTGACTTCTGTATCAAGTGCGTTGTCCTTAGGTAGACAAGCTAGGAGAAAAGTCACTGTTCTGAAGCAGGAAGTCTGTTCACACTCACATTCACCAGCAAAAACTTGTCTTACCTGTTCAATACCATGAAAGCATAATGCCACTGAAGCTTTCTGCCAACAAATAACCCCAGGATAAGGCTGCATAGAAGTCTCCGCCATTCATGAAATTCTCTAAATATTCTCTCTCATGTGCAATATTTCAAAGGCATAATAGTAAGAAAATGTGTGCTATTTTACAAGGATGAGTGAAATGCATTTCTTTTGCTTTGCGTGTGAGGTGAAAAGAAACCAGGCAATTAAGTAAGGAAGTCTGGGGCCCATTTTATGGCGTCATGTGTGACTGCAAAAGGGAGAGTAGTAATTGCCATTAGTGTGTGATATCCTTTAGCAACCTGACTCAGAGAATATCTCTGCATCCTAGAACGCTGGTGTTTTATAAAGCCTGCAGGCACATCAGTCCTCAAGATGAGAGCTCATTCTATTAAAGCTTTTAAAATTAATTTTAATCCAGGGAATTCAACTCCTGTCTTTAAACCTTTACAAACAAGTTTAAAGCTGTCATGTACCATAAATTCATGGTGGTCTACAGAGGTTTGTTGTTTTTTTTTGTAAGCTGAACAAAGCATGACAATTACATGAGGGATTCAGCAGGGCCCAGTTGAAGTGTACAGATAATACACTTAGAGAGGAGTTCTTTCTACCTTTTATAATATCTACTGTACGTATGAAGTCTAGAGAAAAATGTCACTGTGATGACAGCTATCCCTTAAGTCAGGCATGTTACAGTGAAATGAGAGTGCTGCTGCTTTATATGACAATGAAAGAGCAAGGTAAGTATCCTGTCTCATAGCCAGTGCATTATAATACAGGCGCAGTTTGCTGTATACCAGGATGCTGAGAATTGTCCCATTCTGCTGTAAAATATGGGAAATTTTGTTGCTGCTTGACTTTATTTGTTCCTTCTTACTGAAGTGTGCAAATATTGCATGTTCCTAGCTCTGAGATGAAAAATGGAATTTCATCTGTTGCCCATTTAATTTCACAATTGCAAGACATTGTGCTGATAATGGCTAATATGCAGTCAATTTCTAGCTGACCAGCCTTGTTTTCCAGGCTGCTCAATTTTTTTTTTCCTATTCAGATTCCATGTTCTTATGTAGTAAGGCAATGTTGGCTCCCACCTCCTCTTTACCAAAGACCCTGAACTTCGCTACCTGTTATGTTTCAAACAAGCGCTGTGTTCTCACTGCTGCTATTTCATTCTGTAAACACACCATTATTGGTGCTGAGACTCTCCCCTAGAGCCAGCACACTGACACTGCTGCTTTTTGAGCTGACCCTGGTGATGCTGCTGTGATGCTGTGCTCTTTGGCAACAGTGTCCTGTTGCAATCCCAAAGGCAGCAATTCCACTGCAGGTCCATGCTGAAGCACCAACTGCTCATGGGGCACTGCTTGCCATCCCACCAGGTTTGCTGATCCAGCTCTCTCCAAGGTTACATTCCATCCCTGAAAAGTGAAATGGACCAAGCTAACAGCCTCTGCCCCCAACGCTGCACTAAAAATAGTGGTGTTTTCAAAATGTGATCACTTTTTCAATCCTAAAAAACCCCATCAGAAATGAAAGATGGACGTCTCTTAAACCTACTTCCCTGGAGAAATCTTAAAGTGAACCCTTACGCTCATTTATTTTCCATTGATATTTACATGCTGACTGGAGTAATAATTAAACTACAGCCTCCTTAGGGCAGAGACTAGCCTTTTGTTCTGTGTTAATTAGCAGTTTATGCAACAAGGCCTCTGTGGCTTCACTTCTGAGTGATACAAAAATCGATGTGTTCTATTTTTCAGGTTTGGGGGAGGCTCTGGCACAGAGAGAAGATTGGCAGCTGGTTTAGATTCAGAATGCATGCACTTTAGTTGAATGCTGCTAAAATGATAAACAGTTATAATTCAGTTGATGCTAAGATGACTGATCATATTAAGGATTTTGAGTTATTAGTGTTCTGTAGTCTAGTCACTCCCATCTCTCCAGACTTTATTTCAGGCTGTATGCACAGTCAGTAAAGGAACAATACATTGATTTACTCCAGGTTCATATTGTCAGTGTATTCTGGATTAGTTAGGTTTGGGAACATATTTCTTTTCCTAAGTTAAAGCTTGGATTCCTGGGGATTCCAATGGGCTGCTAACTTTGTAATGGCTGCCAGTAGCAGCTACTGACCAAGTGCCTCTGTCTTCCTGCTCAGGTCTCTGGGTCAGTTAGAAAACAGTAGATATTTTCCAGAGAATTTTACAAAAGAGGTACAAAAACTTCTGTGAGGGGGAAAAAACAAAACACAACAAAAAATCAGGTACATGTCGAATTTTCTGTGCAACACTAGAATTGTTTGATTCTGAACACCGGAAAAGTTTCAGTTGCTTAGCTGGTTGGTAATAAAAAGTGAAAGAAGGAAAGAAGGAAATGTGCCATGTGAAACTTTTATTTTCAAAGTCAGTTTTTCATTAAAACTTTTAAATCATCTGTATTTGTGACAAATAAAAACCACATGGGAATTTAAGTTATTGTTTGTATAATGTGTCAGAGAAAGAAATTTAGAGCTTTTTTCAAGCATCAGAGAAACGTTAGGCATTCCCAAACTGTCACCAGTCCCATTAATCACCCAGGATTTTTAAATATGCAATTCTAACCATGCTAAACAATTAAATCAAAGTTAAAGTCAGAGCTTCTCTCTGAATACGCATACACAGCATCCGTTTAAGTCAATGTGGGGACAAAATTTAGCTCTTCAGCCTTTTAACTGATAAAGTCTTAAAATAGCTTCACAGGCAAGAATTTCCTGGCAAGACTAGAGTTTTGTAAATCTAAAAGCATGCAATCATATTTCAATGTAAAATAGCATATAAATATCAGTCTACATCTTGAATTGTAGCCAAATGCAACATTATATCAAGCATGGCTCAGAAGTGCTATATACAAAATTAATGCTTTGTCAAGTTTCTGTATTGGTACATAACAAACAGAAATATGCACATACATACGTATCATTGTATGGAATTGGAAGCTGCCTTTTTTCTTTTTGCCTCAGC
Source organism: Melopsittacus undulatus (assembly GCF_012275295.1). NCBI lineage: Eukaryota > Metazoa > Chordata > Aves > Psittaciformes > Psittaculidae > Melopsittacus > Melopsittacus undulatus. Next base: position 58,448,003 of record NC_047528.1, on the reverse strand, counting down.
TATAAGCTGTTTTGGTAAAAGCAATGTAACATTCAACTTTTAAAGTCAGATCAGGATGCAGGTGAAGAATATTTCAAGGAGAATTTTTTGTCTAAGGACATGTTCTGTTAAACTTACTGCCACTGCATAGTGCTGTATCCCTCCAGCAGCCACATGCAGTTAATGGCTGCCTCTAAGAGTCAAGTTCTTCTGAGTTTAAGAACAAAAGTTTTGATAAAAGCCATTTAAACCACCCACTCCTTTGAGTAAATCTCAAAAGCCAGTAAGAAATCTTAACATGTCAGAAAGTAATAATACAATTAATCTTTTTTAGAACCTTTTAGTTCCTATTTGGCTATTACACTCAGCCTATGTAGATCTGTCCTTATTTAACATTGTATAAACTATAACTTTTCATTTCCTCTCCTAAACCTGATGTTTAGTGTTATGTATTGCTGGAGCTCCATCCTGGAGGAAGCTGCACTTCAGCTGTGGAACAAGTGATTTCTCTATAGATGGGATTTGAAGACAAGAGCTTAGTGACTGATGCCATGGAGAAAGCAGAAGCCGTGTTGGGATGCAGCCCTGAGAATGATGTTGTCATAGTGATAAATCAAAGCCATCTCTGTAGCAACATTGTGAGCAGATGTTAGTGGCTCTTGTCAGGGCCAGAGGACTTTGAGGCAGTCAGGTTAATAGGAGCCCAGACTAGTGATTTACTTGTATGAATGGAAAACAACAGAAGGCACCAAATAGGTGTGGTCTCTGAGGCTGAAGAGAGTGATGATGGTAGAGTACCTACAGATAAGTAAACTTTCTTTCCTTGACAAAGATTATCTGAATATACATTCACATTATGGGTCTGTATGTAAAATCACTGAAAATATTTTTTTCTCTCTGTGGTCAGTAATACCCATAAATGTCCGCAGCTCGACGGTTAAGATTCCTGGAGAAAGAAGAAGGCAAAGACAAGAGATATCAGTGAGACCTTTCTGAGCTGTAACTGACCACGAAAGGGAGGCATAACTGAGGAGACCTAAAGAGATTCCTTCAACACCGATGCACAATCAGATCCTTCAACTCCAGCCCACCCCTCAGTGCTGACTCAGTTCACTGCTTAAATTTCTCAGGTAAATCAAAGCTAGTGACAGCTACTGAGCACCACTCAGCAGTGCTCCCAGCATGGTTTCAAAAATGGATCTGCTATCTGTACAGAATAAAAGGATAAAAGACATTGCAGGTTCCTGGAGGTAGTCTCTCCAAATCAAAGCAAGATCAGGCCTTTGATTAGTCAGATTTTGGATATCTCCATGGTTGGACTGCCCACAGCCTCCCTGGGCTCCTGTTCTTGTGTCAGACCATCCTCATGCTGAAAATATTTTTCTTGCTGGGAATTGCCAGTGTTACAACTTGTGCCCATCACCTCTCCTCCTTCCACCTTGTCCCTCTAGGAAAAGTCTGGCTCCATCTTCTTTATATCCTTCCATGAAGCAGCTGCAGACAGCAGTAAGGTATCCCATTTGTCATCTTCTATGGATGAGCAAACCCTGCTCTTGGAAGCAGCAGGGCAGAGGGCTGAATCTAATCACATCAGCCACCCTCAGCTGTGCCATCCCCACTAGTAAATCAGAGCCCATAATGCTGCCAGTGAGGAAAGAGCATCTTGTTTTCGCTCTGTTCACTGAGATAGGACTTTTTGTGAGCCCTCTTCTTATAACAGAAGAAAAAGGCTCTTATATCTGTAATCAGGTGCTTATTTTAGAGGCAACAGTTCTCATATTACAGAAAAACCTGGTAGCCTTTCCATCAAATGGTAGAAAAAAAAAATTAATTCTCATAATTCCTGCTGTTTGATTTTTTATCCAGCAGAATGGAAAAACTGTCTTTCAGTGAAAATTAAGTTAAAGCAGAATTTAATTTGTGAGTGTCTTATTTTTTTCTTCTGGTACTTTTTAAGTTTTCAGAGGAGAGGGGTTTTTGCATTCCTGCTTTTGTAAAACAGTATGTAGCAACACACCAAGAGCCCTAAACCACATAAAACCATACTGGATTTTTTCCAGTTTTTTTTTTTTTCCCAGATAAATTAACACTTCTTGAAAAAGCAGTATCATCTTGAAAAATCTTTCATCAAATACACTGGTCACGGTTTCATTCCATCTTACACACGTATCTATTCCAGCATTCAATAACTTCCTTACGCAAATTGAATTCATTTTATGGAAGAAATGTGAGTTCTTCTGTATTGATTAGTAAATCAGTTACATTGGAAATTTGTCTGGCAATTGACCTCATTTTAAATACCAAGGCATAGAGGCTTTGCTTCATCTTTCACCAGTGCTTATTTAATTTTGTTAGTTTCACTGAGGCTTTCTTGGTTTACTCTGGTAAAAGCAAGAAAAAAAACCCACAGGTTTATTGAGTCTGAATGCTTGAGCAAACAATGCAAACACAGATGAGGATTCATGCCATTTATTACTGTATATATGCATGCACAGAATACACACAGAAAAGGGCTAGGGTGAAACAGCCTTCCAGTAAAGTCCAGGTGAAGAAAACCCTTAAATAAATGTGTTTTGGTAACATCCAGCTTTATTTTTTTTTATTATACCTCTTTGAAAAAGAATTTTCAGGAGGTCTAATAATTAAAGAAGTGATAGAGCCCCTGCATGCCAGTCCTAGCCCAGCTCATGCATCTCTCCGACGAACGACCTGGGACATTGATAGTTTGTCACTGTTATGCTGGCACATTATCATACACTTGCTGATTTTCTTTACTGTTTAAAATCCCTGCAAATGTTTCTGAGAAGGACACTTCATGGCAGCACATGAAGCAAGCAAGTCACTGCCCCCCCCTCAGTGCTGAAGCAACAGTTGCATCCCTGAAATAACCAAAGTTGGAGATTTTTTTAAACAACTTTCAAAAAGTATTGGTGAGGTTTCGTTTGGTTGTTGTTTGGGGGTTTTTAAACCCAGGATGGTGGTTGCCACAGCTCCACAAAATTAATCCAACACAGCTGAGGAAGCAACCAGTTATAGCTATGGGTCAGGAATAAGCAGCAAATGCAGGAACCTCTTAAATCAGCTGCCACCTGGAAAAAAGTTCCTGTAACTATATCATTGTGTGATGTGCTGGGGGAGTAGAAGAGTATTTTTATGAATATAAGTGCAGTGATTCATGTGTTTGGTGTTCTGGAATGTGTTGAGCATATGGTATTGCAGGCTTTATGTAAGTGACCTTGTGAGTTTGTATTTTTAAATCTATTATGGAACAACTAATGAATAGGTTCTGATTTCTCCTTCCTACTGGTGTAAATTTGAGTTTCTGTTAAGTACACTGTTTGGGGCAGACCTGCAATCAGTCCTGTAGGACAAGCATATGAGGAACGAGGAGTTCTCCACAAGAATATCTTTTGGGAGATTTTTGTTCCTGGCATATGCTACCTTGTTTTTTTTCCCATGGGAAGAAACGTTGTGAGCCATAATAGCAATGCAGAGATATACTGTATATGAAGTCTTATCATTTTCCAGGAGCACAAATAAGCTAGGAGTCTTCTTGGTGTTCTTGTTCCTTGTCAAAGATGTAAGGCTGTGACTATACTAATGGGCAACACGCTGCCAGGGAACATTACCGGGCAAAGAAAATCTCTCATCCCTGCTGCTGTGCTGGTGGATGTTTCCACCATGGGCTTTTGGCCTGGCATCCTGTGAGTGCTGTGCTGAAGAAAAGAATTTGGTCTGGACTTAGTTTGGTGACCACCTCAGTAAAAACGTGGTACCTACACATCAGGGCCAGCTGAATCTTTCTACAGAGTTTTATAGTTTAGCAATTAATACCTGGTGTGTTATGGCACAAAAGATTTTTTCATGGGGACCCTCAAGGCCCTAATGGCATATTGTAAGCAAATATATATCCTCTGTATTGTGCTGAAATTCCGACACTAGGCATTTAATGATTGCATACTGTGTTTAACTGGCTTATATATAGTGCCCTAGAAGTGTGATCTCTGTATTTCTTTCATTATAAATAGTTAATGCAAAATATTAGATCAAATACTGTTGAAGCCTTTTAAGTCAAAGGCCTCAATTAGTATTTTGTGGAGTTCTGGACTGCCTTTGGTGACACATATGGTCTGCAGGGCCTCAGATGCAGAAATTGATCAGAATAGCTCTTCCAAAATAATTATTCCTCTGAGCCATTCTGCAGGCTCTAATCCAAAATGTAAATGAGCATGTTCCAGAATAATTACTCTACTTACAAAGCAGGGTAAATATCCTAAAATGAAATAATTTCTATTCCAAATTAGACTCTCTTTATAGAGGAGTCATTCTAGAATATAGGAATAGAAGAAAATATGTAGACTGTGTTAAGATTTTGATTATTCATAATCCTGATGTTAGTATTTTTTCTAAAAATTCTTGTATTTCTACATGTGTTTCAAGGACATCTTCAAAGCTAGATGATTATTTCAGATGTATTTGTACTGAGTAAAAAATAGAGTTTGAGTTTCCAGGTTTGCGTGTTTACTATGGAGATAAGGATTTTTTTTATAGTACAGCACATCCAATGTAATGAACTAGTTTACGTGCTTGAATGATAAATTGACTAAGGCCCCGTTTAGATGAACATTTATTTTTGTGGCAGAGTTCACATGTTGTATTTCCTCATTCGTACGCTCTCCCATTGTACAGCTGCACAGTGAACCAGGCTGAGAAACTGAGAACCCAGAAAAACACCCACAAAAAAGTGCATCTTTATAATCTGTATTAATTCCTTACTCCACTTTGGGGCCCTTATTTGGCACCACACACAGTTGTATTGCACATGGTGTACAAAGGGAAATGAACGGCAGGCTGGCAATAACAACCCATTTTCCTTTTATTTCCTTGGAACTTTCCATTGCTTTATCAAAATGTAGAAAACTTTCTGCAGTTAAAAGTGGTAATGAATCATTTCCAAAGCAAAAATTATTGTTTGTGTTTATCCAGTTGCTGTCAATGAGTCCAAAGGCAGTGTTGTGAAAGAGGGTCATATTCCTCCATCAGCTTTCAGTATCTATATTAATTAGTGTTAAAACTATATTAGCTTATTTTTTTTTCTTGATAAGATACTATGCTGACTTGTCAGTATTTTAGTTCTTTTCTTTTCCCAACAGCCTCTAAGAGTTTGATTCAGGTCTCTACAAGTAGCATGGCCTGCTTGAAAGTGTATTATAACACCAGCTTTAATTATTTGCATGCAAAGTTAAAATGCAAGAGAATAATTATGCCAAAAATGTTCTCTTGTCTAGACAAAACCTTTTAAGGATGGCATGATGTGGAAAGGCTTCTGTAGTTGTGTCCAAGAAATTCTGACACCCACCATGCAGAACAAGCATCCTGAGGACTGTGCCTCTGGGACATGTCAGACCTGCTGGTTTTCTGTACACATACACCAAGACTATTAGTTTTTGACAGGGTCAGACTGACTGCTCACAAGCTACCAAATGTGTACTATGTGGAGTAAGGCCAACGTATCCTGGCTTTACATTATACCTGACTTTTGCATCAAAAATGACAACTGACTAATAGAGTCTTCTTCAACTGAGACAAAAATTCTGAGTGGTAAAAGACAACTGGTCTAGAAATCCATGGATGCATCAGGTCAGGCCCCACTGTAAACCTAATCTTAGGAGAAGCCTTTCAGATAGAACAGTCAACTGTGAAAAGAACCCTGAAAATGTTCTCTCGAAGTCATCCTGCTAATTAAAGGGCTGAAATTCAAGCAACACAACCTTAGGAAATGTTTCATGCTTATCTTTGTGCATGTGCCAGATTTCTGAATGTATAGCTTTTCCATTGCCAGGCATATGAACATGAAAATGTCTAATAAGTAAGCCTTGAGCCAAGCAGAAAGGAGAGAGCCAAAAAAAATCTGGCTAACCCAAGCCACTTTTTAATATTTCTTTCCAGAAGACATGTATAAAGCACTAAATTTTAGGACAAGGCTTTTTATCGTTCCTAAAGTGTTAGCAGGAAGAGCACAGTAAAAAGCTGGGGCCAATAAATTGTTATGAAAAATTGTTACTGAGCAGACACAGAAGCCAAATTAAAAATAGGATTATCATCACTTCATTAAGAGTTGTATTTTTTAAAACGCCTGAAAGGCAGTGCTTCTCTTACTTTTGCCCTAAGACCAGATTCTGGTTCTGCACACAGTTATCCCCAGACAAGCACACACACTTACATAGAGAGCTTTATTTTAATATGCACACATATCCCGAACAGCAGAAATTGTACATGTCATATCTTGTGAAATGTATTCTGTCCACAAGCTTAAGCAGCCTTCACAGGAATGCAAATACAGGCTGTGTAGTTACTTCCATTATTGAGTTCTATGAACTGGGTCAGATGATGGGTGGCAGCAGGCCAGAGTGTGGAAGTCGTGTTTGATGTGCATGTTTGCGGCCATGTGATGGGGACATCTCAGGGCACTGCAGATCCCATGCTGGGAGGGCATGAGAGAAGGGACGGCTGTACTACTGGTCTGTGAGATGCCCTGTGGAGACACGATGATTACTGAGTAACTAAATAACTGGCTCTCTTCCAGCTGATGAATGCCAAACAACAGCTGTAGCCTGAAGTAGAAGAGTAACCATGGCACTGCTCTCTATGTGCATCATGTTAGCTTGTTCAGGCAAGCGAGCATCCATGTACAAACACAGAGCCGATGGCTTGTGACCTTTAAATCATACCAGAAAATTCTGTTCCTGCTCTGTCCTTATATAGGGAGTTTTTGAAGGAAGAAGATAACCTTATGGCCACATAGCACTTTGAGAGTGTGGACTTTGTTACGGCTGCCTGAATATGACCTGAAGTGAGGAGGGCATTGGATTATCAAATAGAGAGGCCAAGGTTCTGAAGGGAATGAGAGATAGAACTTGAAGTTGCCTTCCTCCTATGAGGATGAGATGTCAGTAAGTGTCAGTAGAAAAAAAGGCTGAGACTGTATTTGGGAACCAAAGATTTCCCTAACAGATGCTGGGGCTGATTAACAGAGGTATTTTTTGGTCTTGTTTATGTGATGGCCATCTGATCTGTTTATTACAGTAAGAAGTGGGTCTTCCTGCTCTTTCATATTTACTGAGTTATTCATTGCCATATTTTCACAAAACTCTAGCCAACAGTAAGTATGGTAGAAACTTCCTGTTCTTATGATCAGAGTCACAAAAAGGCACTATTACAAGACCAGCTAAGCTGTAAAACAGAATTTAGGGATCAGAACCCTAAAAAAAGTCAAATGTATATGTCCAAACCTGCAATTTTAGATTACGATTTAGGTACTGCTTTGACTTGGAAGCTCCTTGATGAGAACTCTGCATTTTCCACTCACCCTCTGTGAACAGTTCTCAGAAGTGTGATTAAAATCTAGCTGCTCAGCTTCACTGCACATAATTACCCAGAGGATCCTAACCTATTAAGCATTATCAGAGCACACCTACAGCATACCCACACCATAGGGCTCCTCAAGCAATGCTATTGTTTCCATTTCTTAAAAGTCTGGATTGAAGTAGTGTTCTTTCATAATTTGGTGGTGAGAGCATCTACTTGGAAAATGGAAAACCCACTTCAGCCCCCTCAAATCAACATCTATCTGACCATGTCATTCTCTACCAGCTTCTCTCCTCCACTGATTAAAGTTATGCCACTGTACAGGAGAGACTGCAGCCTTACTGGGGAATGAAATGGAAAGACATACTTGTGATACTTCATCTCAGTGGCCATAGCACTGAGCTGAGAGCATGGAGTCCTTTGTTTTCCAGGATAAGTTTTGCATGCCATCCAGTAGTTATTTTGTTTAAAACACAAAATCAAAGCTTGGAGAAGGGACTGGAATCCAGACATACTCTGTTGTGTCTTCAATGATAAGCCAAAGAATAATTATTTTGTCTGTATTACACGCTTGGTCTCTAGCCCTGCTATTTCTGTGGTAGTCCCTTCTCCATTCACTGCAAGGTGAAACTTATGATGGCTTTCATGGAGACCAATACCAATGATCACTGAAAAAAACCCTGAATTAATCTGGTAGCTTCACATATATGTAAGCTTGCCTCATGTTGCTGAGAAAGAATAGAGCATGTTCTTCCCCCTCCCAACCCTCACACAATTTTGGTAGGACAAAAAGCTTCTAGCCTGAACCACTCATAACTAGTGAAAAAGGCTAGGGAAGGTGCTGGACTGGAGAAATGATTGCAATTGACTTGCCTAGACAAACAGAAAAACGAAACGGGAGAGGCAACCTGTGCTGATGGAGAGGCTGTAGAGAAATCCAGAAATACGAGTATGATAGCAGAATTTTCCCAGTTAGTTGTCCCTGAGCAGGTTTGCCTGAAGAGAGATTAGGTGAAAGTTATACTCCATCAAAAGCTGAAGAAGTGGAAAAGTCCTATGACACAATCATCTCAGAAGAAATTCTCCCTGCCAGCATTTGGTTTGAAAATCCGAAGGACAGAAATGAGCTTGAGATGCTGTGACCCAAAGAGATACCATAATTTGACTAACTTTTGGTTGCTTTATGCCTTCATTGCTATCCTGCTGGAGAAGGTGAGGCACTAACTTGCTTGGATTCCTTGAGAAAAGAAGACATCCCAAGTGTTTGCACTGCTTACATAGGGGAACATATGGTGAGGTGGAAAGATGGAGCACAGCCATCCAGGGAGTACATTTCCAGGGGCTATACAAGCAGTATCACATCACTGCCAGAGTGGCACATGCCTCAGGGCAGCTGAGTTCAGGTCATTTGCCCACATTCCCTGCCAGCAACCTTCTTTCCTTCTCATATCATGGGCGATGAAGGGCCCTGGGTCTGCAGAGATGACCTGAAGGGGCAGCCTGGAGATGATATAAAATTGTGTTGCTTCTGCTTTTTCTCACAGCTGTCATGGCTTGTTCCTCTATTTGCTTTCAAGCCAATAGCAGCCTCACCTGTTGTCACTATTCAGGCTCTCAAGCTCTTTAAGCTCTTTGCTGAAAGATGCTCCCCAATTGTCAGCTGCAATCATGCCTGAGCCACAGCAGTAAAGGTGCAACCCCAATAATAGTATGCAGAAATTATACTGAAGTGATAAATACTTCAATGATTAGTCATATGATTGGCTCTGATAAGCTAAGCTAGTATAGCATTGCTATCTTCATTCAGGCTCTGAAAAGCAGGTTGCTGCAGAACCTGAAGACAAAGAGCTGCCACAAAGCCAGACCCCTTCCCTGGGTTTCAGGGCACTCTGCCAGTTTGGCCTGCCTTCTGAAAGTGTTGGGGACACCTAGGCACAACCATTTCCTGGCCCAGCCTGGAGGTAAACCGTAGGATCTGTCATTTCTAGATTGCAAGGTAACCCATTGCCCAGTGAAACCTGAGCCCAACTTAGTTGTAATGTTGTAGTTTTATTCTCTACTAGTCTTCCAGACAGTTACTGTGGAAGCATTTTTTCTGTCAACAGTTCTCAGTGGATACCTCCCACAAAGCCAATAGAGACCTGGTAAATACAATGACTGTGCTAATGACTGATTAATGAAAGCGAGGGCCAAGTTATATTGGCATCAGCTTTTGGGAAACTAGCAGAAGCAAATATGATTTTTACTTCCTTACATTTCTGTGTGTACGTCCTGTTGGCTACTGAGATTGGTAGAGAATTGAATTGCATGGTCAGCTGGACTATGTGGTTGCATCTTCCCTCACTAGCTGCAGCAATCCCAGGTCTCAAACTTTGGTAAAAATAAGGATGCTTTAAGGCCAAATAGTGAGCTCTTCCTTAGAGCTGTTAAAATGCTGTATTTAAGTATATGAATGTGTGTGTATGAAAATGTGTCTGTAGTAAAGATAATTATATCAGCACTGTAACAGGAAGGTAGATGGCCTTTCTTGTTTGAGTACAAGTAGTTCTTTAAGTAATAGCATGGTTGCGTAACAACATGGAAATTTAAAGCTGATCTCTGTTTGCTCTAACAAATGTAAGGCTGGCACCCTGTCAGTTATGACTCAAGTAACACATTATAACACTTCAACCATATTGAACTGTGCGTCACCAGGGGAGTTGTTTCGTACTCTATTTTTTTACTTATGGAGGAAGAGCAAGTAGCAGAATGGATGATTTTATTTTTTTTGGTGAGCTGTTGGTTTCCATTCGCTTTGACCAGGATGCTTTGTAATGTGATACGAGTGAGAGACTGGCTTTCTTACAAAAACACCCTACTTGAGTAACAGTGTTGTTTCTAGAGAGGAAGTACAATTTACACTGTACTCTCTACTTTAAGCACTGGTGAGGTAACAAGGTCATAAAAGTCAGCAAAATAAAAAGATTTAAGGGTTTTAGTTTCATGGTTAGCCAATGTGGGGAAAGTAACCCCCTATGTTTTTCTCTCTACTAATCTGTAGAGGTCTGCAGTCACTATTACTGAAGACCACTGATCAAGTGATAGAGCTGGAGCAGCTGTGATTTCATCTTCTCTTTACCTCTGTTCAGTAATATTGACCTATCCTTTATTAAGCTTTGCGGTACTCTGAAGCAAGTAACACTTGCAGTTTTGTTTACTGTGTTGTAGTGGGGTTTTTTTTCTAGATTCTATTTTAATCTGTATTTTCAGAATTAGGCAGCTTCTCATGTTAGCCATTTTATCTTTCCTTTGAACAGCAAATCTTTTTCATTCACTCACATATTGTCACCATTTAAAAATAATTTTTCCTCTTTTATGTTGCAGGATACAATACTCATGCATGTCATAGATGGCTGCTTAATCTGGTGTTCAGCTCAATATACAGTTAACCCTTTTTTTCAAAGAGAAGCTGAGTAGGTATCCTACTTTCTTCTCCCTTTGTTCTAACAAAAGCTTGCTCTCTCTCTCCTTCTCTGTATATTTGAGATAATGTAGTTCCCTTTTTTTACTACCAGAAGATGTGATTGAAATAAAAATTTTGTGGTTTGTCCCTTGCTTTACTGTTTGAAACAGTGCTCTGTGAGCAGTGATATGCTCTGTTGCCCAATAGTTATTCAGCAAGTTTTACTTTACTTATGGAAATCTTACAAGCAGCAACATGAGAAGGTAAGCCAACTACAGAACTTGTCCTGGGCGTTAAGAAACAGGTAGTCTTGTCCATAACTGCTTTTAACTAAATGTCTCCAGAAATCTCATTTTCTGAAGTATCTTGAAGGCTTTAAATCTTTAGCCTCATTAAATTTGACATAGATGCAAAATGGGCAGGTGTTATCTTTGACAGTGGAATTTCTGGATCATTTAGGTACTTCAAATATATTTGTGTAATCTTAAGCTATAAAGGAAGCTACTCTACTTCAGGTTGTCAACAATATAGAAGAAACACAGGTCTAAGATAACAAGCTTAGTTTTCACTACTTTGGAAACCAGTGAAAGAATCAGCGATTACAGTACACCACCCTGTTTTCAAATATTGATGCACTCCTTTACAGTCCCAAGTAAATGATGCTACAGGTAAATGATAATAGAAATAAAAGTCAGTTTTCACATAGCAATCTGATGCAGAAGAAATGTGGATTCTTCACACTACCAGTCCCAAGGTGTTGTGGTTCAGAGGATGTTTTTAAAATTGACTTCAAAACATTCATAAGTGGTTGTTTCTATTGCTGATAATATGCAAGAGACTCTCAGTCACAAACCAGCCTGAAACTTATTAAGATCTCAATATTATTGACTCCATCTGAAGACTGTCTAAACTTGGGCTTTGGCTCATGTTTAGAAAAAGATATAGCTGGGAAGTGTCCATTGTCCCAGCTGCCCATCCTGCTCAAAGCTTCAGCCACAATACAAAAGAGGTTTAAATGGGATTGACATCCAATCCTCCACTGCTGCAATCTTCAGCATGATATATTAATGTATGATTAACATAAAACCACTACCAGTTTCTGTTTATGACTATAGGAAAGACTGTAAACAGAGGTAATTGAGATATATGCCCTGCTCAGCCACTGCTGGAAGAGGGACGGGATAGCTGTGGGTGCAAGTTGCCTCAACTCTCACAGCTGAATTGGCCAGTAATGCAAGCCTGACAGTTTTTTAGGAGTTGTGTCGTAAGTTTATTCTACCAGAGCTGGAAGTGTTCATGTGTCTATCTAAAAGTTCCACTCAAAGAGATCATGAGTTCTAAGATCAGCAACTAAATAAGTCCTAATTAGGCTGGAATTAGGGCTGACAGTATATTTGAGAGGCCTAATTGTTATAACCCTTTCATAAAACATGCAAATGTTTTGGGGGGGGGAAGGAGAGAAAAAGGGCAGTGAAAGCTTTGACATCAGCTGAGCTTGCAGGTGACTCAGGTTTTTCTCCTGCTTCTTTTTATCTTTTCCTGGGGTGTCCTATCACTGCTGTAAGATAGCAGCTTTGAGTTATGCCCTTTCAAATCACACCTACCACTCATTCCTTCCTTACTTATTCATTGCCTCAACACTCATTCCTTCCTGTCTATCCATTTGCTAATGTCATTCACTACCCAATTCCGGATTATCTCCCCATCTACTCACCAAATGAGGGATTCAGATAGTTCAAGGGGTTTTATTTCGTATTCGAAACCTGTTTTTCCTGTACTCTGGAGGGTTTCCTCTCAGAGGTAAAGCTGCAGAAGTCTGTGGAACTTGAGAAGAGTTTGTTTCTGGCACAGTCTTCTGTCCCCAGAAATGCCTCAGAGTACACAGCTATTGGCACCCTCCATTTCCCTCCCTGTTGCTATTCAACAACAGAAACCCCATGGAAGCAGGATGAACTTCTCTGTTCCCAGGAGATTTTTCACTCACCACACTTACAAAGCATGTGCTGGGCTCTGAAGTGCTCCAGACTAAATTACTGGCTAAGGTTAATCACAAAAATAAAACACACACAATGCCTTTTGTTAATCACAACGTTTCAGCTCAAACATTTTCTGCAGTTTATCCCCATCAAAATTACTTTATAGACAAAACACAAAACCTTCAAAATGAAACTTTCCGGACTTTAAATCCCAACATCAGCATTTTTGGTAGTAAAAGGTCCAAATTATCTCTTATCCCAGAGCATTTTCTAGTGCTGAACTTACTCTGCAATTCCACAACTTTAGGTAATCCTTCAGTTCACAGAGCTTTGTAACATCATACTTTTCTTTAAATCATTTTCCTTAAATACAGAAGAGTCTCAATTTTTTTAATAGAAGTTTTCTAGCCATTATTGTTATAAAGATGCCCAAGGCTTAAAACCAGACATAAATGCAAAGAACTGCAAATTTATCATATGCAAAATTTGATGTTTAAGCCAATCTCATTATTTTTTCCTGACTTATTATTCTTTCCTGCTGTGATTAGCAAAAGTAAATAAAAAATCATTAAAACTTCACATTTTTATACTAGCAGTCTTCAAATTTAACTTTATTATCTCTTTTTGTTTTCTAAATACAAAAATCCTCTCAAGGTCGCGAAAATTGCAACTGTGGCCCACCCTTCTCCACCTCATTTCCAAGGTCATTTAAAAATGATTTTTCATTTCCTGCTTCCAAAGGACATACCTGGATAAAACGAACAGGACAGTAAAAATTTCATCTGGCAGCATGTTTGAGCTTGAGAGAAATTTTCCTGAAGACTGAAGAAAATGATAGCAAAACCAAATTTGAATAAACCAAAAGAGTACTATTTATGGACTTGCTGCCACCATTTCATCTTCCACGTGCGAAATGTAAATATAACCCCACTGAGCTGTGTAAAATATCACATCTGAATTACAAAACGGCATGTGCCATAACCTTTTGAATTATCATGTTTGCATAGGGCCAATGTTTTGAGTGACTGAAGGCAATATGTCCGTCACTGTGAATGCAATGATAGGCTGTACCTCTGTTGACAAAATGCATTCATGTTTATCGAGCTGGACCCTGGGTGCTTTATGTTTCTAGGTATAAAGTATACCTATGTTTATGATTCCTTCAGTCCAGAAGTATGTTAATGAAACACATTCTGTGACCATGGGTAACACCTAAGGATGACTTACAGGTGAATAAAAGCAAGGTTTTTTTTAAAATGCCCAGGGAAAGGAAGAGCTAGATTCATTCACTCCTTCCTATTAGTGTGATGTCTGGGCTATGTTGCTGGGCTTTGCTCTGATCAATGGGCTTTTGCTTGCTGTGGAAGTTTCCTCACCAGTGCTACCTCACACACATTATATAGCTGCCTTGGGTGGCCTAAGGGCAGAGAATAAGCTTCATCTCCCATACTCAATGGAAGGCCTCTTCTCCATCTGTTTTCCTCTACTCTCCACTGACCCTGTGACAATTGCGATACTACACTATGTGCTTACCTCTACAATCCACATATTGATGAGTATAGCAAAGCTTGTATCCAGTAACTCCGTTTCCCTCACTAGAAAAAGATAAATCAAAGCAAACTGGCCTGTGGAATCATTGCACCAGGTAGACTGAACTGAGCTGAGCATCTTTTCCTTCAGGCATCATCATCTCTCTACCTCTGCTTACAGGTTTGCAAGACAGGGGTTTTGACTTTGCCCTTGGACAAGAGCTGTACTTGTCAATAAATACTAATAAAAAAGTTCACCAGTTTCTCAGGGGTTTTTTTTGGGTTTCTTTCTTTCATTTATTTTTTTTCCCCCTGCTGGAATAATAGCAGGAGGAGACACTTTTCTGATAATTTAATTTTGCTTTACTTATAAGGACTGCAGTTGTACACCTCAAGCTTCTAAATCATAGGCTGAAACTTTGAGGCAGTGAAGAGTTTTGAGTGAAATCTATTAGCCTTTCAAAGAGCCCCTAGTAAACCATATGCCAACAGTCGTAGGAGCCACATGGTGGGCTGCTCAGGCAGCAGTGTCCAGCTGAAGTAACCCAAGCTCATCACCTTTCTGGGCTTGGCCAGTAGGTAGGGAAGGGAGCTACTGCTTCTGGCTGCTGGGGAGAGCCCAAGCAGGAGTCTTGGCTCTGCTCCCTGACTGGACTCAACTCACAATGAGCCCATAAGGGCTCTGCCAACTCCCTGCTGGTGGCTGACTGCTGGCTGGCAGACGTAAATGGCTCCTTAGCTGGAGGGTGACCATGGTATTCAAAGCCAACACACATATACACACAATGAGTATTTTTATTCCCTCATATAAATTGTCAGAGATTTGCTGCCAATTATTTGCTAGAAGTTAAGGCTTAAAAGCCCACTGCAGTCCTTTTCTAGTTCTTACCCCTGCCCTCAACATACAGCATTAATCTTGTTTTGTCTCTGAGCAGTTCACATTTTATTACTTATATTTAAGGTGATAACTGGCTGCTGGTACGTCATGTACATGGCAGGAAGAAATGTTTGTTTTCCCAGGCAAATGTTTTACCTCTCACACGTGTTGTCCTGCTAGCAAAAATAGGGCCTGATTCCCTAAAGAGCAGAGGTGCTTAGACCTAGCTTTGCTTGGGTCTCAGAATGAGCATAGTTTACATTTTGGCATTACCAGGAGTTTTATTTGAGACAAGGAATGCAGGAATAGGCCAAACCTTGTCCAAAAAGTGAAGAGAGCAATACTGTCCTTCTCTGGCACCTCTTTTAACATCTAAGGGCGTTAGGCATTATATGGAAGCTAAAGTTTTGATTAATATTTTGCTGCTTGTAAAATCAGACATTAGCAGGGACAGGAATTTGGCTCTCTGTTTCCACTTCCCACAGAAAACAGTGAAGAAACCTTTAATTAATAAGACATTTCGCATTGCAGGCAACATGACTACTGCCTTGTTTCCCTGGTTAAAAGCATCTCTCTCTACTCAAAATACCTTTCCCTTTCTCTCTAAAATCTAAGTTATGATATTTTGACAGAGCTTCTGCAGATTTCAGGAATTAATTTCCTTCAAGTTGTTCCTGTTCTTGGCATTCTTCTAAGATGACAATTACAGAAGCCTTTTATTTTTGTTTTCTTCCCTATTTTTGCTGTCAACACACCAGAATGAGGACAGCAGCTTTAGAAAGTATATTTACTTAGTGTTTTGACATGTTAAAGATACCTGCTCTTTGAATTTAAAGGGAATGGGTTGCTGAATCCCCAGCTAACTTGTAATTTCATATATAGTATCTTCAGGGTCTGCAGAATTTATTTCAGCTCATATTTATTGCTTCTTTGTTTTAAAATGTTTTGTTTCTGAGAGGGAAGGTGGCCTTCTCAATCTGTTTATAGTGCTACTACTGCTGTGAACTTACTACCAGCCAAGTACTTAAAATTAAAACAGTACACAAAACATGTAGGCAAAGCTCACTGCAGGGAAAATATTTGATTCCAAGTCTGTGCAGACATGGAAAGGAAAGGGGACTAAACATTGCCAAATAACTTAGCTCTGTGGAATAATGCTGTACATAGGTGTAGTCCCTAAATGCAGCCTTCCTTGAATATGGCTTCTGTTGTCAGTAATCCAAGTGTCTATTTTCTCAAAGCAATACCATTTTTGGCTTGCATCAGTGGCTTTTGACAAATGTAATGTTTATCATTTTGTGGTTGAGTTAGAGATAAAACTTACTTCCAAAATTATCTTTTCACTGCTCCGACATAAATCCATACCTGTACCTCACAACTGTTCCTGATTTTTATGCTGTGATGTCACTCATTTTAAGCCTGAAGATGCAGACAGTAAACAAACTTAGTGTCTGCTCAGTATTGCTCCTGAAGGCTTTTCACTGCAGAAACAAGGAGCTCTATGAACTCACTGTGAAAAGGAGTGGTTAATGTGTAATGGAAGAAACCCTTTATTAATTTAAGCTCTATATCAGTGTTCTGTGCTGTTTATACTGCCTGAGCTTCTGCTGCCTGCTGCCTGCCAACCATATCTTGAATTGAAGCTTTGAAACATCAGAAGGGATGTCCGTAACCTCAGTAGCATTACTCTCTGATGGCATGAGTGGAATGTTGGCCCTGCAGAGGGAAAACACGTCTCTCCTTGTTAACTCCTACTGATAAAGCAGTGCATGAAAGCCATGGATACATCTCATACATAAATGGATTTGATTTGTTTGAACCGGAAACTATCACAGCTCATTGAGCTTTGATTAGTTTACCAACAAAAATGTAAAGAGTGCAATCTGTGAGCCAATGCACAGTAGAAATGGTACACCCTCTTGCAAAACACGTTGTAGAAACTTTTCTTTGCATTCTCTTGTGTTGTCTAAAGGAAAAAAATAAATAAACTAAACTTCTGTTCATTTTTTTTCACCAGCTGGCTTTCAAAGCACCTGCCTGTTTAAATGTGAATTATAGATCTCTAACTAAAATGTAAAATTCTTGCCTACAATAGCAAAAAATATAAGAAAAATGTTCAGCCAGTTCTTCATCCAGCACACCTTGAACCTACTCATCCTAAAGTTGGATAACTTGTCCAGAAAGATGCTGAGGGATAGCATCAAAGGCCTTACTAAAATCCACAAAAACTACATCCATAGCCTTCCCTTCATCCAGTAGGCAGGTGATCTTATCATAGAAGGATACAAAATCAGTTAAACAGGACTTTCCCTTTGTGAACCCACATTGATTATGCCTGATGATTGCATTGTTCTTTAAATGCCTTCCAATAGTATCCAGAAGAATAGTAAGTTTCATGCCAATAGCTGGTCCATGGTGCAGACAGTGCATGCACAATATGTGACTGCTAGAGGACCTTGAGCCCATGCTGCTACTGAGGTGCTCTGGTGGTGGGCCTCTGTGTTCCTTAAACCTTGATTCCCTCTGGAGGGAAACTGCTCTGAAAACCAGTGATGTGCTTGGTTATACATCACATCTCTAAGTATAAAAGGAAGGCAAATCCATGTCAAAACCCACCTCCTTTGGTACATTAAGTCATTAACATAGAAGCACAGACTGCGTTTTCGTGCTACTCAATCATTCCCTTATTAGCCTTACAAGCATGTCTATATATGTGATATAGTCTATGAATTTTCCAAAGTATACCAATAATGATATTATAATATATGCCTTATAAATACGTGCATAATAAATCATGCAAAATCAACATTACACACCTGGTTCCTAGTGCATAGTAATGTGTTTGCCTCTTCCAGATCTTCTAAAATTAGTACTGGGTCATGCTGCTAAAGTCGTATTTTCACTGCAATGACAGATCATTCCACTATGTCCAGTGGGACTGGGTGCTGCTAGGTGGTAAGCACCATTGAAAATTAATCCATTCACTTCTTTCTATTTGTGACATGAAAATAAGGTAGAGGTTTTTTTTGCAAATTGTGGAACTTATTGTGCTCCTATAATTGTCCCATAATTATGTAGAATATATTATTACAACTAAGTAGTGGAAAGATCTTAGAGTTCAAAAGATAAACAGACCTGTTTGTTGGAATTTATGAAACAGGCTGTGTGATTTGAATGGCAATAGTCAATAACTTATGACCTTGTAAGGTAATTTTGTTTCAGAGTTCAAACTCTTATTTTATGCCAGAAGTCTTTCAATATCATTATGTGTTCAGAAACCTCTTAAATATCTGAAAGTTGCTGGGTGGCAGGGGTGTCAATTTGCAGAAAAGATAAAAAATTCTTCTTTATTATTATCATGTCAGAGTTTAATACAAAATGTATAAGGCAACTAAAGCAATATACCTGCAAGATTTAGGTTTAATAAAAGTAATATACAAAAAGATTGAGCTATTCTAACATGAGTAGAAAGAAATCTATCAGCAAGGGACAATCTGTAATGTAGTAAGTATTCGACTTACTATGGAACGATTCACATCTCAGCTGTATGTGAAGCACAGATACTAGATATTCCAGAGCACAGCACACACTGTACCCTGGACTGTAAAATAGCAAGAGTCCTTAGGCCAGAAAGAGCTCATGAGATAGGCACAAATGCTTTAAACACTGTTACGAACTGGGGAGGACAACCATTCCAGATTTAAGCTTGCTGTAACAGTAGTCCTCATGCTCAGTGGAAACTGATGCCTCTCATGTGACGAGGGGTAACCTTCAAGACGCTGACATATGCCAGGCAACTAGATGCAGAATGTAAAGTGTCCCCTATCAGCTCCTCCACGTGATGTGATGTTGGTACCCTTTAATTGAATTTTAGTGATATATTTTGTTCTGCCATTTCTCAACTCCATGCACTTTTCCCTTCTAAAATCTAATGCAGAATTACTATCTTAAGGAAATATAATTAGTTTTTTCTACCCAATATGAAGTGAAATATTGCTGTCACAATACAGAAATGCTCATCAAAATTCACTTTATCTCAGTAATTTTTGTCAGTTTTTAACAAAGAAGCAAGAAGAGAGATAAAGCTTTCTCTGATGGACTTATGTGCCAGATAGCAAAACACTTCCTAAAAAATAATTGAGTGAACTGCTATTTAAAATTCTTAAGAATATAAGCAGTAGTGTTACAATAGCTGCTCAGCTCCAAAGACAGCAAATAAAATTCCTAGTATGTCAGCTACAAACTTGTTGGCAGTCAGGAGGAGGGGGATTAGATATTTCTAAGCTTCCTTGTAGAGATAGTCTCTATGATGCAAACCGTTATTCAAGTCTTTGACCTTAAGACATCACTTCAATTTTATTTCAGGACAGTTGAAAGTAGTCAAATAAGCTCTCTGTAAAACAAAACAGTTTTAGATGGTAATCAGCAGTAGATGAAAATTATGCCACTCCTAGACTGTGTAATAAAAGGCTGTAGGAAATTGTCCACATCTGGTCATTTGAACCATTTAAACCGCTTGCCATAAACCTTCATAAATAAAAAGTCATGGCGCAGTCTGCAAATAAAATTTAAATGCTAAAACCAGAGATATCTGATCCTAAAATTTTTGGAGCACTGCTCTCAAACTTTCCTTGCTAATATTTTTATTTCCCCAGATACCAGTTTGAGAGCACAAAACATGAGAATTTACCCTCATATTTCAAGTCAATTTAGCTTTCTCTGTCCTCCTCCACTGAAGCTGCTGACTCTGTTAGCCTACTCCTGCAGCCCTCCTGAAGTGATCTCATGTATGAAATATACATACTTTTAAATACATTAATTTCTTAACAGTTCAGCCTATCCTTCTCATTACTCTGCATCACAAGCTATTTCAGACATGAAGCTGGTCTTGTTTCTATCAGCCACCATACTCCTACAGGATTCACTGGTGAGAAATTAGTCTTTGGCAACATATATGGGCACCATCTCCTTTCAAATATATTTTTAAAAGCAGTGAAAAACTACTTGTTTTTCTATAAGCCCAGTCTTTATCTGCACTTATAGTTTTGTTGGTCTGGTACCTTTCAGAAGACAATTCATCATCCATGGGGAAGTGAACATAGTGGTTTGGTTTCCTAGGGCTTCTAACTGCTCTGCAGTAATAATGTTCTTGCTGCCAGGGAACCCTAGCCAATGAACTGCATTTGAGAAAGAAACTGACAAGTTCCTCCTTGAAGACTGTAAAAATATTCTCAATACGTAAGCCCTCAAGTGAACAAAATATGGGAACAAAAACTTTCTTCCCAGAATTCCAGCCCTCTGATTCTAGATAATTTATATGTTTGTTTTCCCCACTCTTGATCACATTGGGTTGGTTCTGAATGTGCAGGTTATTTTGAGTAAGAGTGGATGGGAAGAGCAAGAATCGGTATGTAGACCCTCAGGGGGAAAATTAATTCACTAAACTGTTGTCTACATCAGTGTACTGTGTATTTACAGCACAAGGTCTTAGCAAATAATATACATGCTTCAAAACCCAGGAACTGTTCTGATTTACAACAGCGAGGTATCTTGTCCTTGAGCATCTTGTTTTCTTTGTTCTCCTGGTCCTTACTAGTATGTGGAGATTTATTTTAAATTAATTTTAGTAACATGCAGTAATCAACCTCCAAAGTTTATCAACATAACTTTCAGCAAAACACACCCTAATTTTTGAGATACAGACAACCCTTAATACTTACTGAAGCCGCTGGGAGCAAACAGCATAACATTTCATAAAATGGTCCTAGGTTTTTGAGACTAAAATGACCCATTTTATGTCATTCCATACTTACTGAAAACTGTCTTACATAGTTACCTACTCAGCTTCATGACTTATGCTGGGGAAACTGACATACTATTCTTAACTGTTAATAAAACAGTGCTGAGCTTTTCACTGATACCTGAAGAGGGGTTATGTTGGTCCCCATTCAGTACACTGGAGTTCATAAACATAGCTTTTAATACAAATCTAAGCAAGTAGTATTACATTGTGGCTAAATTTTTAAGCAAAATATATACATTTGTTGATTTTTTTTTATTAGTTATAAATTTAGAAACACAGAACATCGTATACTTTCTGTAGATCTTATTAGTTTTAAAGTTGCTAGAAAACTGGCTTAAACACACAGCTTCTAGGTATTTTAGAAATAGTTCTCACTGGTTTTCCACGTATATGGGAATATAATTTCTGATGTCTACCTCCACAAAACAATTAATGTATTTCGCAGTAACTTTAGTTGCTACTTGCAATGACCTTAGCTATAGCTTTAAGAGCTGCTGGGTCAGGCTTGCCAGTAGTGTTTTAATTCCTTTGTTTTATTTGTGGAACCGACCACTTTCCTACAGAGTTTTTCAATGCCTACAAGAAGAAACTGATATCTATACATCAAAAAAGTAAATTAAAACAAAATTTCTTGCCTGAGACAGACCAAAATCCATAAAGGATAATCTTTGTACTCCTTGGTTGGCAGAACTTACCTTTAAGAATTAGATAAACAACTCCTAGAGCTAAATGTACTTTTTCTGTTTTTTGAATGGCTTATGAATTTTGGTGTGTCAGTCTTTGGCAGCTTAGTCTGAACTGTTGTTATAAGGTACTAATGTTTTAGAAGAGCTTGTGTTTTCTAGTCTTTTGATTTGCCTAATGTGAATATCTGAAAATTAATACATTCTAGATGTGGTTTCATGGCAGAAAGTGCTCTGTGAAAACACTGGATTTAGATACTCTTTTCCCCTTTTTCCTCCTGTCACCCTGCTCTGTGGCATGTGGCTGAGAGTAAACCTGCTCAGATCTGCTGAAAATTTCTTTGTGGTACCACGCTGTGTGGTTAAACATAGAACTGAAAGTCTTGCAGATAAACTCTTTGTAGTGTGAAATCATGGCCCAGAAATCACTTGTTACTCTAGACACACTAGGTCTTCCTATTCCAGAATCATTCTGCTCTGTGGCTTCCATTTCAAAGAGTCAAATAATATTCTTTGAACTCTGTATCTCCTCATACAAAACACTTACAGAGCCATTGTTCACTGGATCTGTAAAGTCATGGGGGGGGGGGGGGGGGTTGGGGGGAGAGAGGGGAGAGATTTATTTACCCTTCCAGTGGGTGAAATTGGAATAATATGAAAAAAGTGATGATTTTCCTTAACAAAATAAAGACATTCATGGTCAGAAAGAGAAGTTGCATACTCACATTGGTCTGCCGCTGATGCAAAAGACAGAATCTTACACATCATGGCATCCTATGCAAGAAGGGAACCTATTCCACCTGCAGCTTCCTTGGTAAATTCGAGACTGATTAAATAATTCTGTAGGGTCATTCACTGTCAAATGCTCCCTAGAAGAGGCAGAG
This sequence comes from Melopsittacus undulatus, assembly GCF_012275295.1. Lineage (NCBI taxonomy): Eukaryota > Metazoa > Chordata > Aves > Psittaciformes > Psittaculidae > Melopsittacus > Melopsittacus undulatus. Next base: position 58,425,462 of record NC_047528.1, on the reverse strand, counting down.
CACATGAAGAATTATGCTTTTAGCAAAAGATAGATAACACACGGAGCATTAAATGACAGTGAAAATCGTAATCTTGTTGAGAAATAACTTTTCCTTAGGTATAACTAAATAAGAGTATTTGAATGACTCTGCCCACAAACACTACCCACTACTCTATCAACAGTGTTCACAGGCATGACGACATTCAGAGAAATAAATCTTGACTTCTCTTTCTCCATCGAACATGACTTTTATATGTTAACTTAGATGTTGTACTTAGTTGTATCCTAGTACAGAATGGGATAATTGCAATTTACAATTATGTGTGGGTCTACAGCTAGTAGAATATTAATTAGTAGAAAAATAGCAAATGCTGATTTGTTGGTGCTGGTTTTCTTCACAAGAGGACATAAGATCATATATTTTTTAATTAAAGAAAGTCACTTTGCTTCTAGTCATAATCCCAAGAGTGTTTTGCTAACAGAAGTCTAACTATATCCTCACTGTTACAAGTTAGCAAATTACTCATGCTTTTTATTTATGTGGATTGATAGGGCATCTGGGAATGATTGTTCGTTAGGAGAAAGCTGACATAAATGCATGAAATTTTATTTTAAGATATGACAAAAGCATTGTGCATGCTGATGACATTAGCAATGATTTTAGCAGCTATTTGATTAATATATTTAATTACAATTTTATGTACTGTTGATACTTGTGCTATAAATTATGTGGATATAATGGAATTACATGTGGGTCACTCCACGTTTGGTTGTGGAATTGTTTACTTGACATGCTGATGTCATTAAATTATTATTCCAGATCACTGGGTAATCATGGTGACTTTTCATAAGAAGGAATCATCTTTTCATTGAGTCAGTTTCTAATTCAGTACCTGAATTCCTTTAGTTCCAGATCTATTTTGAGCAAAACATACAGAGGAAGTACAAGTGTATTCGTGTTGCTTACATCTCTTTGTGTGAAATTCAAGTATGAATAACTTGTTTTGGCATTCCAGTTTTTGGATCCTGACCTAAAGCCCACTGAAAGCAAAGGAAGGGCAGTCAGGTCGCTTGATATTGCATAACAAAAGTGGGATAGGAATGAGCAACTGGCTTGAAGTCCATGCATTTCCACTGACCTGTACCCACACTGCTTCAGGTTAGTTCTTATATAAGAATTGTATTGAATGAGCAAGATGTGACAGGCCAGTGCAGAACCAGCAACTGAGATAGATAACAAATCATCTGTGGTGATGATTAAGACCAGGGCTAGAGCTTACTCCCTGGCTCTTGCTTATTTAGCCAGGTGTACATTCACTGACCATCCTGAGGTCTGGCTTAGACATTTGCAATAGTGTTGTTTGCTGCTGACTCATTTGGTATTGCATGAGCAATATATGTAATGGATGTAGTTATGACTGACAGTTCATAAACTCTTCATGAAATTTGTCTCCTTGTTTGTATCAAATGTTATGGGAATGAGAGCTCAATGTGATTAATTTGATTAATACTAGGTGAAAAGCATGGCTGTGGTAGCTAAATGGTATGAATTCAGTTTCACAATAGCTCAACTTCAGTGGTAAAACTAGTTTACTGAGTTCCCACCCTTTCTCCTCCCCCCATCTCAGTCGGTCCTTTTCTGCCCCCAGTCCCTCATTCTCATGCCCTGTCCCCTCCAAAATAAATGTTATTTTTAATCCAAATCAGTTCAGCGATCCAGTTTAGATTGCAGTTCCACAAACAGTTGTGTTGACACAACTGTGGAGGTGGTACAATATGGGAAGGCAAGAATGAATGGTTAGGGACAGCATGTTGTGAAATGACAGCTTGAAAGTGATACTTGGAACAGAAAGACTTTTTGGACCTATGGAACCATTATCATAATTATGCAACAACAAATCAGAACATAAAGGTCAGTAGAGAAAGTCAACAAAATAAATCACCATGTCTTTATACAAACCTGAAAGTTGTGGAGTTCTGGTAATCTGCCTTTCTCTGTCTTTAGTTCTGCCAAGTTAAAACAATAGCTGAAATGTTCAAGACTGTCCTGAATTGTAAAATGGGTGCCTATGTTGTTGTTTTCCTCCCTTCCACTCCCAGGTGAGTTTATTTTTCATTTTGAATGTTTATGTCAAACTCTATCATTCTACTGGCCGTTTAATTCCTCATTCAGTAACTAGAAGGTATCACTGGGGAAAAAGCATATTTTAGTTACTTGATGTGCTCCATATAAATACTCCAAAAGCAGCAGTAAGAGAATTGCAGAGAACCCATTCTTACCTCAAATTCAAAATAAAACATTAAACCGTGTAGCTTAGAACAAGTGCTTCTTCTTAAAGCCATTTCCAAACAAAGTACAGTGAGGTTTGTAATTGAAAAAAGCAAGACTGTTTTCTTTTCTTAAAGAGTTTGAATGGAAGGAACTCAGGAACAAGCACAATAAAGCAGGCAGCTGTATAACAGGTGCAAGAGATCCTTCCCACATCTCAGTGCTTCTGTGGACCAAGTCCTCCTGTTTAGAGGTTTGTAGTTGGACACATCTGTTAGGAACAAGCTGATGTAACAATGTGAGTAAGTGTCTCCAGTTCCTCAATCTTCTTTGCCACATAGCAACTGAGAAATGGACAGGATGAGTGGGGAATGGGATCAGGGCAGGCATGACCGCCAGAATGACCAGGTGCTGCCCTTCTGAAACCCACTGCCTGTCCCTCTGCTGTGAAAGATGCAGAGGGCTTTTCAGTCCTTCAGAAAATCTTCCAGCAAAAATGAGAAACTATTCTTTTAAAAAATCTATTCATACAATCAAGAAGAAGGGAGCAAAATATTCATCATCCTTTTGAGTGCTAATAGCCCACAGAGACAGGTAAGATGGAAAGGCAAGCAAATAGAGGGAAACATCAAACCCTGATTTTTTACTCAGGAACATAGTGGGAGCAGAAAAGAGACAGGATCAGGCAGGCTTGAATGAAAACATATTTGCAAGAACTTCTGTCTCTAAAATCTTTTATGTGACATATTAACAACGGAGCAGACTCCCCTCTATACAAGGCAAGATGAGGTTTTAAAATTTTCTTCACATTTCTTTTTCTATTTCTATTGTGGTATGTTTATTGCTTGCAGTAATTCTATATCTTTTCAGTGGCTTAGAGGTGCAGAGGATGTTTTATTTCTATATCAGTATGATAACAAAGTGCATTCAGCAAACTGCTGAACTGCAAACCTGCTACTGTTTTTTCACTGTAATTTTTCACCTACCCCATGGCAAATGAGTTCTGGCAGATCTATCATACAGTCTTATTATCCCTCACCCCATCACTCCTTGACCTGACTCTTGGCGGGTCTTGACCCCAGGAGCACAGAGGACTTCCCTCCCCTGGCCAGCCCTGGAAGTCCCCTTACCCTGCCCACAGCCCAGGACTCCATGTCTGGCCAGGATAGGACTCCACGTCTGGCCCTGATTCCCCTCACTGGGCCTTATCCTGACAACCCCCTGCTCCAACATCCCAGTCTGGATATTACCTTCCTCTTCATTTCTGCTCATGTGATGTGTTGACTGAAATAGTCTCTATTTTTCATCATTTTCTTCAATGGTTCTGCTGAACTTCTACTCTTCCTCATAGGCTGTGAGCACCTACTGCACCAGCTGAGCTACCTGGATATCCCTCTGCAAAGTAACCACTACCAAAGCTATCCATACTTCAACACGAGTCTAAAAATATTATCACTCCAACTGGGTAGATACCTCCATACCTATTGCCCTTGCCTAAAGGCAAGATATCTCCAGGGTTTTTGTAGCTGGGAACCCAGACACAGATTTAACAATTTCCTTTTGGCTATTTCTATGCCCTGTGTACAGAAAGACTGTGTGTTTCACAAATGCTGCAGGTTATGTGTTCAAGCTTTTGTCTGTTCTATGTCAGTTATGTCACACTTTTAGGCTAAAGAGAGAGGCAATGAAAAGTTGTGCATGATGGAGGAGCAAAACCCTCATCTAAATTAGAAAAATTTTTCAACTGGACAGAGCAAAGTCAGCTGTTACAGAGCTGTGAATTCAGAAGCCAGGCAAAAAGCTGAATAGCCTATAAAATTAGGAACCACGTAACAATTTTGTTCTCTGGATAAAAATTCCAAAGTATTCTGATATCTGTGGATTTCATAGTTACGACTAAATTTATTGTCAAGATTCCTTTGCACCACAGGACTTCCGTATCACAGAAAACAGGAGTTCTGGTTCTCCAGAGGAGGAACTAAAACATACAGTATCTAAGGATGGAGGTTCATGAATAATTTTCCCTCTGACAGTGATTCCTCTCTATCCACTTGCTTCCATTTCCTCACCAGTATTTACCTCCTCAGTTATGCTAGTGGAGCCATCAATAAGATTTTCCTCAATATGATCAGCAAAATGTCCTAAACTAAGAAAAATCCTTCAAAACAAAAGTCTTTTCAACCCAGATTATTTCACTAATCTGTTTCAGAGAATGGCACTGAACACTCATTGTCCTGCAACATGAGCACAGCTAAGGAGGTGATAAATTGTGTTACAAGGGAGGGAATGAGTAACTGTGGTGAGAAAGGATGGAAATCTATTAAATTGGTTTTGCCACCAGAGAAAATGAAGTCTGGAACTATGCTACAGCCCTTGTCTGAGTAGGGCTGGACGATATGAAGATTAAAAAGCATTGATAGCTGCCAGTGGCTCATCTATATAAGGATCCTGCAGAATATGCTGCAGATGCTGAGCAACAGTGGGGAATTTAAATAAACAAAAAAGTGGTGTTAAAACAAGGCTCCTAAGGTTAAGTGTAGTTTGGTTACAAAATCAAAACAAGTCTATCCTTCAACAGCAAATCATCCTCATATTTTTTTAGTGGAAAAATAGAACAAGGGTGGTTTTGTTTTGTTGTTTTCTTTTTTTTTAAGAAGTATATATTTGCACATCTAGGTTGGTTTTGCAAAAGATCTGTGAGAAAATCACAAACGAGTAAGAATTGAGACCGATTGTGAGATTTTTAAGATTTACAGGGAAAGTATTATCTGGGCTTGGCTTGAAGGAGAGTTTTGTTTGGTATGTGTAGGTGTATGCTCTTAATGTATTAGATGACTCCTTTAAGTCTATGGTGTTTTCAGCGTAGGTGCTGATTAAGAGCTTAGACTTCTGATTACTTTATAAGCAGTCACGGCAGATGTAAGATGTTTACACCTGACATGTGGCTTGGTGGTGGAATCATCCTCCAGCACAGGTGTTGTGAGGGATCTTGAGACGTTTCCTAGTTACAGGTCTGGTCAGGTTAGTGCCCTTGTGGATGCCTGTGGCAAGGCAGGGGGAAACACACTCCTGAGCTATCCCTGCTGTCTGCTGAGCTCTGGGGGCAAAGACCTTCTGCTGAGAATTAGTAACAAAGCTAATTATAAGCCCCAGTTAGACCCAGAAATGATCATCTCTAGCACTGTACAAACCAAATTAGCTGCTAGAGAGTCTCTGTGCTTCCCTTATTCTCCTCCTCCCTTCATTACACTGAAGTGAAACATGATGGGACCTGGCTCTCATCAGGGTTTAGGAAATTAGCCTACTGAATGCTAGGCTTGAACTCAAAAACTTTCAAATGTATCTGTGATGATAATATGCAAACCAGAAAGAAAATCCTGTGAAATAATATTAATACTTTTACAATATTAGCTTTGCCAGTGGTGAAGTGCATTAATTTCTCAGCACTTACATGGTCTCTAATAGACCACAAAATTGTTGACTGCTAGCTGAAAAGGAGCTTAAAATGCATACTGATTTGACATAATTTATTATTGGTCACTCTAGGGAAAAGCATGGAATTAGCTGAATACTTCTGTCACTAATAAAGTTATACTAAAATGGGATTTCATGGGATTCTGCTATTGTTCAAATAATATTAAACATGCTTTTCATAACCTTGCACTTTTAATAACCTTGCACTTTTAATAACCTTCTACTGTTAATCTCTGCATGTGAAACTATGAATTAAGAAGTCTTTTCATGTACAGGGGCAGAACTTCATTTAAAGACCTTGATGGTGCAAGAAGCAGGATGAAATAAATCCACATTGCAAACAGTCAGCTAATGGATGTGGAGATCAAGAAGGACTTGTGATGGCAGAAGCAGTGCAATGTCACATCTACTTTTTGCACAATTTCCTACAGAAAATATACATATTAAAAGCAGGAGTGGAGCAATACATGAGAGGTTTGTGCAAACCAAAACATGTAAATAGTAAAAATGATCAATGAGGTTGATGAAATAAAATTTGGTCAGATGGAAAATGAAGATTAATGAACTCTGATTAATCCCATATTTAATTGTGAAAATCAACTAGCTTGGCAATATTGAATATCCTATTCAGTATTTTTATCTCAATTTTCAAGCCAAAACTTATGCTGGTTTTATAAACACTGTTTGTTCTTATCTTAATTTACTATTCATGCTTATCTTGATTTAACTTGGATTAAATTAAAATCAGACCATGGTATTGGTGACTTTTATTCTAAAATCCTTCTTGCAGCTTTTTTTCTTTTATTCTTAAGATAAACACAGTTTTATTTTAATTGAGTAATTGAAACTCACTAAAATAATAAGACTCACTCAGCTAACATATCCAGTTGGTGTACCCCTGCTACACAGCATGGACAGATCGCAGTATTGGCAAAAACATTCTTCTGGCAGCAATCCTTTCAGAAAAAAAAAAAAAGGCAAAAAAAAAGAGCTTTCTTTTTTCTTTTTATTTTTACAGGCTGGGGGTGGTTTACACAGATAAAAAGCACCTGGTTTTGAAATACAAGCATGATTTACAGCGCAAGGTGATTATTGGCAATTATTTCATAATTAACAAAAAGTAGACTTTCTTCCTGCAAAGCCTGCTGCTCTTGTGTCTTTGGCCCATCCCAGTTACAGCACTATTACCAGTGTTTTCATAACAAAGTAGTAGAAGAGCATGTACTGTTCAATGCATTTATTTCAAGCCTGACACTACACAGGCAGAGCTGCGGAAAGAGGAGAGTCACACCCTTCAGCCAAACATTGGCAAGCCATTCTGTCTTACAGCAGGGCCTGCTCCCACTGCACGCCTCTGGAGGAGTATTGCTGCTAAATAAAGGGAGCAAGGACCAACTTCTGCTGCTGAAACCCAAGTTGCACCCAGAGGTTTATACCCTCACTACCCAGGAGGAGCTCATCAAGCAGGATGGGCGTCCATGCCATGAAGCACATTCTTCTGTAATCTCTGCGATGCTGTGGAGTTCCAGGACTTAATTACCCTTCTTCATATGGGAATTTCTTTCAGAGAAAGAAGAGTCATCAATGTCTATGATCAGGGCTCCAGTGCTCAAGTTCTGTTTATGGGCCTCTCTATTTATCTTGTCAATGGCCCCTTTCTGTCCTCAGGACAGTATACACACGCCACTCCATTCTAGTCATAGTCTTACAGAGCTTGCTCACATCAGCCAGCTGCCTGGAACATTGCTTGAATTGTAGCTGTTTAGATCTGAGGACATATGAAACACCTAGCAGTGAGCCACCCAAAAAGCTACAGATGTCCCAGCCAGGAGAGGAAATGTAGGAAGTGCATTCAGACAGGGAACGCGTCAAAACTGAACAGTGAAAAAGGCTCAAATCTGCTTGGTTGCAAAATGTTAAAAAGTGTGTCATGAATATGGCAGAAAACTTCAAATAGAAACATTTCAGTACCTGGTTTTAATTCATTTTTCTGCACATCCATCTAAATATACCTAGAGAGTGCTCAGCTGAATGCTAAGCACTGGTAATTGCAGCAGAAGTGAACAGGAACTGCACTTTGACCTTATAAAGGCCTAAAATTGCTAAGTACTCTGAAAAATACAGCTGGAAAGCATATTACATGGGGGAAAAAATAATAAAGGACTGGTTTCAATTTTTTCAGCATCTCCACTCACAACATGTAAGAGGAAGATAATAATACCACTAGGGTGTTGGGAAGATAATTAGTATTTGCAGAGAAATAGAGTACTACAATGAGAGCACAATGGAAAAGCCCATGAGAAAATGAGTGATTCTCTGTTCAGTGCAGCATTCAGATGGTGTGCAGTAAATAGTGGATGGGGCACACGTTGAGAGATGAGTCTAAAAAGAAATATTGAACAATTACCCACTCATTGAGCTCTGTTCATCCTTTCCTGATCCTGCTATCTGCACCCCCCATGATGTATGTAAAAGGAAAATAAATGCTGTCTGACTTTGGAGCAGCTAGGTAGCCTTAATCTCACCTAATTTTTGCTTACAAAATAAGGTGCCTTGTCTGTGCTTCACTTATAGTCAGTGGAAAGAGATAGGTACCTTAAGAAACAGTTTATCACACTGCCTCTGACACCCATGTTAGAACTGGATGATCACTGTCTGGTGGTGTCTATCTCTTCTCCTGGGCACACACTGAGGGAATTCAGAGAAACAATTTGGCTTAGTCCTCCAAGCACTGAGATGACTTCAGTGTTTAGATTAATCCCGCCCTAAATCTCAATCTGAACAGCACAGTGTGCCATCCCAAAACAAGTAAATCATTTTAACTGCCTTGTTTTCCTTCTAGTTTTCTATGAATCATGATCTGTTTTGCACTATAAAGTAAAGGTGCTGAAATTTGCATTAGACTGTCACTGACATGGTGCTTCAAAGATACCATTTGTGGGGCAAGCTGGAGAGTGATGGAGTGATGCCTGATTAAATGTAAAACAGCTGCTTGTGGTGACTGGTATTGATTGAAGAAGGATCCCTCCCTTTCTCTGTGTCACTGTATGTAGAAAGTTCCTTCACAGCACATGCAACTGAGAAAAGTACATGATTTAGAAAGAGATTGTTTTGTATTAGGAAACAAGCATTCTTTCTCATCCTGGAAAAAACTATTTTAATCATTCATATCACAAATCTGACCTTTGTGTTATGCCAGGATGAGAAATCAGATATACTGCACAAACCTGTTAGTAAATAATGCAGAACAAGTGAAAAAAAAATGTATTTTGTGGTTGAACATGTATTTAATTTTAAATCCAAGATAGAAGGGAGAAATAAAAGCTCAAAGCAAACAAAGCTGGTTGCATCTAGATGGGGGAATGGAAGGCGGGGGGGGAGAAAATCTTCCAGGCATGAACTTTTAAGAAATTAGTTTATTGCCTTCTTGTTATTTGAATGGAGCTATGAGAAGTTACCTCTGTATTATGAGGACAAGCCCCTTATGAGCTTCTGAGTACTGGGTTTCTAGCTTTGAAATGACAAATAACTAGCCTAGATTTAAATAGTGTTTGGTTTTCATTAAACCATTTCTGAGCTCAAATCCACTTTTATTATATCTGCCATTCCTTCTTTTTCCTGGATTGCTATTACATGGCATCTTCTGTGAATGAAGATCATGTCCATATTTTTTGATGGTTAAACTGAAAAACTTACTTTAAAAGGACATTTCAGATTCTGTAGGAAAATACAGAATAAAGAGGTTAATTAATAGAATGCTCAACAATCAATCATCTTCAATTAAAATGTGGCTACTGTTAACACAGTCACCAGTCTATGTCAGTCTCTGTGCTCCAGGGACAATCAAATACATAATGCAAATCCACCCTACTTCTCTTCATAGCATTAATATTCATTCTATAAAATTTTCATGGTAGGTGAAGTTCTGCATTTTATTTTCTAACAGCAACTCAAGATAGCAGTTTTATGCTGGTCCTTTCATTTGTTTTCTTCATTCACTAAATACTTAGGTTTCTTGTACCGCTGACAGGCAAATAATTTGCCACCTGCTTACACTGAGCAGGTCTACTGCATCTTATAATCAGTGCTGAAACCAAAACAATAAATAAAAGAACTGACCAAAGGAAACTATCAAAAATAGGTCTTTGGGGCTCAGTGTTCACTAGGGCTCTAGAAGCCACCTTAACAAAAGACAAGGCAGATTCCAACTGTCACCTTTGGTATCTGTTAAGAGTAGAAATGCCAAAGATGTAAATTCTCTACTTTTAGATATTGGTAAGACATTGTTGGGTTTTGCATTTCTGCAGTAATCTGCAGGAAGTGCTCATTTGTAGATGCATCTTCAGACCACTGAAGAAACACTTTCTAAATGCTGGAATTTGCTTTATGTCTTTCTGAAAGTCTGTCAAGTGTATCCTACCTGTTTAATGTTCAAAATACGTAATTGCACTCTCTATACTCTCATCTATCCACAGGTTTGCAAAAATGAACAAAAAAAGCTTCCGTACAATCCTTCCCTCAGCCTTAATCTACATGTATTTACATTACTTTGCTAATTTATTAAATTACTGAGTTGATGCCAGATGTACAATGCAAACTTCAGCCTATGAACAGACAACTTCTTCCAGGCTTTACTGTGCCTTGACTTACCACCATTGTAACACTGTCTGCAGAAGTACTACTGTGAGTGCTCTTTAACTTCTCTTGAAGTAGGTCTGAATAATGCAGAATCCAAGAGCTATTTCTGTGGGTAAAACTATGGGTAAAAGGCAGAAATAATGAGCTGAGGAAGGACTATCTTTGGCCAGGACAGCTGCTTGAACAACTGTCTGTGGCTGCGGAGCAGTTTAATGTGGAACAGTTGCAAGAAACCAAAGAGCTGTCAAACGTTGCTACCTGCTGATACTACTTAGAATTCACTCAGGATGTTTTCAATGTCTAATATCTTCCAGGAAGGTTAATGGTCAGTCATCTCACTTGCCATCAGTAAACAAGTAACCTGATTGCTGTTTGCAAATGTGAGGCAAAGCTTAGAACTATATAATGTTTTGTTTTTTTTAAACTTGCACTTCTTAAATGTGGTTTTGGTCAGTTCATTTTTTACTTCAGCTTTTGAGAGTGTAACAGTGAACTATATTATTATTAGACTTAGGGAACACATTAGATTAGATTGATTTAATAACACTATAGTTACTCATCCATCCTATGTTACCTAATACTCTCTCTTTCTGAAAGGTTGTTTTGAAAATCAGATATTTTCATTTACTGGCAAGGTCTGTATTGAAGAGAAATGTTGTGTTATGCAGCTAAATTTAACCAAAATTCACAGTGCAATAGCTATAAATCAAAACTAAGTAAACTGTTTCTTTTTAGTGCATAGACATTTTTCTCCATGCTTCAGGGCCTTCATACTGATTTCTTTATGCTGACCTTTGCTCTTGCCGATTGACTGTTCTGTCACTATCTACCAGTTTTCAGCAACCAGTCATGCCCCATATACTGTTCTTTCTGCTGTATTTTCCAGCTATTCCACAGTGTTTCTTTCTTCTTCTCAACTCCCCTCCTCTGAAAGCCTTGAGGAAACATCTGAATAAAAATCCAAGCTAAGAATAAGTTATCTGCACTTTTTTCTTTTTTGTCTCCTGGAAAGGATTAGAATTTCTAGAATGTGCTCATTTAGCTTGCTTCCTCGGCTTTTCTTTTTCCTTCTTTTAGTTTTCCTTGCACAGTAGTCCATGTTAAGCTGCATTACTTTTTATTTAATGAGCTAAAATGTTGGGCCAGATATGTTGGGGACTTTAAGAAATCTGCACTGAATTTTCTGTATATATTAATTTAATTTTTTTTAAGTGAAAAGCAGGTGAAAGGCAGCAGCCTTATCTAATTTGATAGGGATCTCTCCTGAAACAGTCAGGAAATGTTCCACTTTTTACTATCCTCCCAAGCAGAACTTTGTGAAGTACCTTCTATTTTCCTGGTTTGAGCCAAAGTACGTTCTGAGTTGCTAAACAGGAGAATCAGTGTACAACTAATATTATTCCAAAGTAGATTGCTAAGTGACATTTTGAATTATGTATTCCCACTATTGTGCCTAACCCCTTTCCAACCTCTAATTGTGGGTCCCTTTTTGTGCATGTTAACTAGCTTTTCATCTTGACTGAATTCTAATTTTATCTGAACCTTTGCAAGTATGTATTCTAATTATAGAAAAAAAATCATTCATTTTGAAACTAGAACATGTTTTCAACAAAATGTTTCCATTTCATAAATGAGAAATTGCAACTACTCCTGGCTTTGTCACTCACAGAGATTTTATTAGTGTTACGGTTTTGAATATATTTATGAGATGCACATTAAATTTATCACTTGTTTTCTGTAGTTCATAGTAGCACTATTGTTAATAAGACAAAAATACCCTAAAAAAATAAATGCCTAGATTTTTAATGCAAGACAAAAATACATTTTTTATTCTAATTTTAAAGAATCTTTTTGCAAAAATAGATTATTCCCCTTATTAATTTATTGGAGCTATAAGATGCAATTCCATTTTCATTTTATATATTTTAAATGATCCCACTCTACTTCTGATTACACACATAATAGGTATTATTTTAAAACTAAAGGAGATGCCAAGAAGAGAGCTTTCTAATTATTTTTACTTAGTACTGAAAAAGAAGGACAATGAAACACAAATGATCACTTGAAGATTTAAGTGCTTAGTTATTAAATGATTGAAAATGTAAAGGAAATAACTACTTTTAAAATCAATTTGAAATGTAATTCCCTGTTATGCCATCAGTGATGCAGGAATACTATGATTTACCAATGAAAAATTCAGCCTTATGTTAGGAAAGGGAAGACCTGTGTCATTAGTTGCTACACCTCATTTACATTGGTTTTCAACAGAGAGAACTTGATGTAAGCTGGATAGAATGCATTGGTTTGAACAATTCACAAGTTATTTATTACAGAGATTTAACAATTAAAAAAGAAAAGCTGTTGATGAATGCATATCTTTCAGTATGAGTTAAGAAATTTAGGTCTTGCTATTCCTACAGTTCTTTTGTAATTACATCTCACCTAAAGCTTTCTTATTACTAGAATTCATAATTTTCATCGTAGAAAACAAATATTGCAATGTCTTCTCAGTGAAATGGGACAATGTGCTGCCCTTCTCCTGCAGCTAATAGGACCTCTCCCAGAGGAGTCTTTATTTCAATTCAGTCCAATGTGTTGGCAATCTATGAAGACTAATAAAAGTAATGGATAGAAAACTACGTGATAGTTTTAAGAAGGTTGGGGTTTGTTTTTTGGTCGGTTGGTTGGTTGTTTTTGATTTTCATCTGCCTGTGTTTTAAGGAATGCTGCCTCTGATTTATCCAAAGCAAAGCCTGGTAAGGCCCCTCAGATAAAAATGTCTTCCTCTTCTAAATGTGAAGAGAAAAAATAATGTGATGTTCCTATTAAAGGAAATGGATGGAGGAGCACTCCATTTTCATAATGAAAAATAGAGAAACCATTTGAAACATGTTAAATACGTCAGTCTAGAGGTGGCCACTACCTAGCCAACAGTAATCATGGATGGTCTATAGAAACATTTTTTTCATAGTACAATTTCCCTTGTGTTTCCCAGACAAATCATACTGTGTAAAGGACACAAGGCTTGCTGTAATTCACGTTGTATCAACTGACTCCTTGGGAAGAAGATATTAACATATCTTCTGCTATGTTTCAGATGTACAGCTTCACATTGCTATGGTTACACTGAGAGCAGAGTACCAGACCCATGTTCTGGCTTTGGTATGGCAGCACCAGCTGCAATAGCAGTTAGCTGTATTTACATGCTATCACTTGGAAAAAGTATGTGATATCAGCTGAAAATGCAACATAGCAGCAAACAAAAGAATGCTTTAAAAAGAGCACAGTTGAGGAAACTTAGAATAGTATATTCCTGCTGTCTGCTCTGCTTTTCTGGAAGAAATTGTTCCCTCTTTGTAAAGCTGAGAGAACAGGCACTATGTCTACTCTTCAGCTGCCACAACCTCAAGCCTGGCATACTACCTGCAGTGGCCATCAAGTCCCAGTTACTCCTGATACACTGGACTGTGGGTTGGTGTGGCTCAGAAGCAAGCACCCTGTTTTTGCTCTAGGCATGGTAACCTGCACAGAGAAGTGCTGGGAGCACTACCTGTTTAAATTGTTCCAGCATGAATCACCACAGGTTTCCTGGAGGCACCCTCCTTTAAGGCACCTTTATGCAGTTCTCTTGCTGCGGTTCATAAGGAAAATAGTCTTTTGCTTAATTCTTTTTTGAGTATGAAGTTAGCATTAAAGAGCCTGAGGCTTGGTCTTCAGTATTTTGTGTGGCAAACAAATGGTATGTGCAGTGACCTGGACAATCAAATCACTTTCACAGAGTGATCACATGTATTTTCTCAACTCTTCTGTCTTTCAGGGCCTTATCAGCACAGTAACTCTAATGAATCCTCTTCCTGAGAAGGTTAGCATGTTCTTCTAAGAAGACCAGTAGCGTAAAAGGTCTATTTCATAGAATCATAGAAACATAGAATAAATCTTAGTAAATTGCTGAAAAATAAGGCACAAAACAAGATTAAAACTGTCATTTTCTAGATACTCTTATCTAGTTCATTTCCTCTGGCAAATTAATCCATACTATTTATATTTTACATTTCCCTATAAGAAGTGTTACCTGAGTTGCCAATGTGGTAACTTAATACTAGACTGTACAAATTGTGACTTGTCTAAGGTTATACTTAGAACCAAACAGTACACCTATTAAATTTGGGGGGAAAAAAGAAATCTCATTGCTTCAGTGGGTGGTAGCCCTTAAACCAAGATAATACAAACTGGTTGATCTGCATCAGTATGTCCTGCATAAAGCTCCACTTTCTAGCAGAAGCAGATGGGGGAGCTTGCACAGTAACTGTACAATGTGAATAAGGGCCTCCACACAGTCATGTGATGTCATATAATCTTGTTCTTTCCATTGAAAACTAGAGGAATGACAAGTGACCTGTAGCTGTTTCGTCCTCTATACTTCCTTTTTGCCCTGACCAAGGTTACAACTGCTTCAGCAGAATGGCACTATAGAGCATGTGAGTGGCAGGGTCACTGAGCTCAGCATAAATTTTGATGAACTTAAAATAACTGTCAGGTTTCAGGCTGACATGATAACACGTGGACTTGCATTTGATCCACCTACCTTCTGGCTTGGAGGTGGGTTTTCTGGCTGAGCAGTTGTACAGGTCATGACACCGCTTATAATGGACTTTGTTTTGTAAACAGCAGCACACTCTGATAACGTTTTAATCTCCTAGATCCGCAGTATCCTCTCAGGAGAGGCACCCCTCTGTTTTCCTCCATTACCTCCTTTAATCTTTCTTAGGTAAAACTGGCTTGGTTAACAGAACCTGGCAATACATAGCTATGGATGATACTAATTTCAGATACCACAGACAGACATGGAAGAGGATGAATTTCCACACGCTAAGGTCTCAAACTGGGGAGCAAGAGTGGGCAACGTTGGGCTAGACAGATAATTTCCCAGATGCAGTTCTCTGTTCCCACCTTTACTGTGAGATGACCAAATTATGAATGAAGTTGCTAACGGCCATGAACTAAAGAACTGATTATCAGTGCTGATTTGACAGGTCTAAAAACTTTGGTGTTATGGCTGCTTCCCCAAAAAAACTAGCCCACCTTGCAGTGAAGTGAGTGAACTCAAAAGAGGGGGAGAAAGCTAGACCAAAATACATGGCTGTGAGTGGGAAACATTGCAGCCATGCCAGCTTAAGCCATTCTTGCTCCCAAGTTAGAGTCCTGTGTGAGCATGAGTCAAATCCCCTAACTGTGGCAGTATAACCATGGAAGATACCCAGCTACAGCACCTTACTGAGGCTCCTAAGCAAAGCCTAGAGTAGGAAACCCCCCTGCATTTAAAAATTAAACAGCTAACAGAACTGAACCTTTTCGAACAAGAGTAAAGCCAGGTTAACATCTAGAAAAACTGTTACCTTACAGCTATGCCTTAGTGAGGAAACCTATGTGAAGACAATTTGTTGGTAATAGTCATCTTCTCTTAGGTAACCTTTTTTACTTACCCATACTCTCTCTGTGCTGCTAGAAAATTCTTAAAGTTCTTTAAAAAAAAAAGCATCAAAATGTGCCTAGATACTGGCTTGTCACTCAGTGATAGTAGTCTTTTCAGACATTCACACACTCAGAGAACTGCATACGTAAAATCTACTCATGCTAGTATGATGAGCAGAAAACCAAAAAAGAATGGTGTGAAAAAAAAGGGATAGAAGAAATGTAGCGATTTCAGTAGGCATACACTGACTGTGTGTTCTCTGTCTAACATATAAGGACAACCAGCCTTTTTTTTTGTGACTGTGGGTCACCAAAACTTGAATGAGTTTTTCATATTCTTGCGATTCCGTTTTCCATATGCAAAACTGACAAGTCTTAAAATATACGTAAATATGTTACTTACAAAGACAGATCGGTCATAGATGTAATGAATCCAAATAGATTTAGCTTTAGCTCAGTTCAGTGCTATTTTCCAAGTTCCTCTCTTAACATGCGAGAGTCTTGCATTTAGAACAGGCTGCCTGAGGTCATAGACAGGATTTAACGAGTGCAAGCCTGCTTAAGGAGGCTGATTTGAACTGAGTGGATACAGAGCCTTATTTATGACACAAACATAATCTGAATGAAATTGGTTTATGTCTTGTTCAAGTTTAAGAGTACTGTGCTGCCCTTATGCAATATTTGCATTGGAAAATAAGAGATTCGCATGGGAGTGAATCACTAAAATTATTCACAAGGCATTACAGGATTATACAGTGGATCTTTCATAAGCAAATCAGAATGGATATTGTGGCATTGACTTCAAAATAAAATTTGGATGCTATATGTTAAATTTTGCAGAAAGGCTGTCTCATCATCATTTTGAATTTATAATATAAAATCTCATACCTTTTAAATAATATCTTTCAGTCCAGAACACTTGCAACCTGTCTATCTGCATCATGGTGTTAGTGTAGGCATTGAACATGGAGAAACGATTTAGGCAGAATGAGAAAGCAGTGTTTGGAGCACATAAGGTCATCTCTTGAATAGGAGGATTTTCTGCTAGCAGCTGCCACTGTTGAATCTGACCAGTAACTGGAAGGCATCATGCCAGAAGCTGGGACATAAAAAGATCTTCAGGCTGGGGAGCACAAAATTGAAATGGAGAGGAGGTGATCAGCCTTTTTTCAAGTTTTAAAGATAGGTCAGGGAGGTGAGTGAGGCAATAATTGATGGGGTTGGCACTTCTGGGCTTGTCTACAGCAGAAAGCTGTACTGAGGGAAATTTAATTAGCTTTGAAGCCAGTATAGTTACTGTAGTGCCTGTCCATGTTATGTACCTTCTTGGTATAGGCCATTTTTCATTTTCAACCTGTCAGAAATATATTCAAGATAAATGGGAGAAATCATTCTTACTCTGTCATAGAAGCATACACATGAAAGTCTGCTCTGGTACAAAGTTAGGACCAAATCCAAGCCAAGAAAGATTTGTCAGAATAGACTTGCCAGCAAACTCTCTTAACTCAGGGACAGCCTATATGAGCAAGAAAAGTGCTTTACCAATATAACATGCACCAAGGCAAAATTGCAAAATAAGCTGTACTGCTTTGTGCCATGGTAAACAGGTTTCTCCTTGGGCTTTTACCAGTATTAACAGGATGCAAGGCAAAGCACCTCATTGGCCATTCGTACAGCTGTCAAGGGTACTTGTACCTTATACCTCTATGTCTGCTTAAATTTACATCTAACTTATTTTATACTATACTATTCTCAAGACTAGTACTGCATAAACCCACCATCAGCCACACTAATGCAATGCTGTGCCTATACCATGATTACTAATGTTTTAATGCAATAGTGAACACATAGAAAAACACAGGTAACACACAGTTTTGCAGACATAGCCTAATGGGGATAACTCTATTGATTCAGACTTTTCTACACTGCTAAAAAGATTAACTATTTTTTTTTAACCTCAGAGAAATCAAAATGCTTCTGCTCTCCTGTGCTAAAACCATAATCAAGATAAGGTACTTTAATTCTGTGTGAGGTGAATTTCCAAGTTCAGTCCCAGGCAAGAGGACAGGGCTCACCCTCCTGAACTAACCTTGTGGTAAAATTAAAGTATCCAGCATTTGGCTGTACTTCCAGTTTGGTGTATCTGCCATATATTGGTGATTCTTACACAAAAATGTCATGCCTGCTTACAAAAGACTCTGAATTCTATATTCAACTGAAATACACTGTGGACATCTGTATCTAAGACAAGTCCTCTGAAACAAGGAGCAGTATGTCCAGAGTGTTTCATTATCCTCAGTGATGCAATTTGCATTTGGAATAATCATGTCTACACACTGTTCTGGAATCGTTATGCCTACACAGCTGTTACAACACTGCTGCTTTGCATTCTTGGAAGATTCCACAGTTTATTGCTTTGCCCCTCTGTTTTTTTTTCGTGCTGGTTATTGTGAAAGATCCCACCAGAAGGTAGTGGGGTATTTCTCACAATATCTTTCATTTCATTACAACATTCGAAGTGAGCTCTGTTTCAAAGGACTGTTAGGCATCAGGCAAGAAGCACTGAAGACCACTTGGAGGTTCCTGGTTCTATTTGTATATCTTCGGGGATGGGGACATCTGCACATCTGAAGCTGAGCAGAGACAACTGACTAACTAATGCATGAAATGGTGAGGCTTAGTAGTGATGCAGAACAGGAACAGCCAGCAGTTTCAACAGGGTTTGGGAGTAATAACTTTCAAGAACCTTAAATGGAAAAATTGTCCTGCAACTGTAAGAGTGGAACATGTCATAAGCATTTCTTTTGGCACAGTGAAATGTACTCATCCGTTTTCATCTGAAAGCTCACCATTCTCATTTGGTAACCATTTCTGCAGAGAGAAATCCATAGGAAAAAATGGTCAGGATTATTGTGAAGGAGTTATGTGCAACAACTATAAACTGTCTGCCTTATACAAGTTGGAAATACAAGGCATTTACTGATGAGTTTAAATATTTGCTATTTGTCTTTAGGTCATTAATGTGACTGATCAGGCTATTCCTACTTTAGACTGCACCTAACAGAAGGCAGCATTTTTTTGTGATGTACCAAAGACAGATGATCGCCATGGGAGACTTACTAATATTAGAACGATGTGATGGGTAGGTCCAAGAAACCTACATTTTTAGAAACACCGGGCTTTCTTCTTTTTTCTTTTTTTTTTTTTTAATTTTCTTTAAGGGCAAATATAGAAAACACTACTGCTATGATTATTCTTGTCTGTCCAAAAGATTTAGCATATGCATACACCCATGTTTCGCCTATTTATGAAGCCTTTTACTGGATGCTTAACTAAAGAAAGGTTCATTTATACCCAACCAAGTAGGGTGATTTTAGATTGTGCATTAACAATACTCAAAAACTGGATGCTTGATTGGTAAAATTTGCCTCATGTGAGAATGATTTCCTCTGCAGTGTTATGCAGATTCTTTCACAGCAAACAGTGAAACACTAAGACATTTTGAGTAGTAAAAAAGAGATAGTGCATTCCTTCCTCTGATCAGGAAGACAATAGTCAGGGATGCCCTACAATTCAAATGAGTGAAATGAGTGCAGATTTGTGAACAAAATTGGTGCCCTCTTAGGGCAGGAGTAGGGAAATTCATATATGTGAAAGGTTTCAATATATCATGCACAGGGATTTTATTAAATTCTGCAAAGCTTTTTATATAATCAGGAAATGTTACAAAAATCACTTCAGAAAATATAAGTTAGATAGGGCAAAACAGCAGGGAAAAATATCCTGTGCATCTGTAGAAATACACTATGCCTTTGGATAGATGAATGAGTTTACAGGGTCTTACACTATGCATGCTTTATTTGTTGCTTTGCAATGTGGAATGTGGAAGGACAAACACATATGTGCAAACTGCTGTTAAAAGGTGCTACCTCAGTAGATACATTGTTAGAATAAGGCTAATGCAGACACAAAAAGCTTTGAAAAAATCATATTTACACTTACCTGCTCTCTATCTCTTGCAAAAGCTGTTTCTGAAGGATCATGACCATTTTCCTCTTCTCTCTCTCTTCTCTTAATCATAATAAATTTAACTTTCTTTCCATTTCTCCATCTTTTTGTCACTCTATTGTCTTGTGTACACAAGATCAGTAGACTTGCCATCCATTGATTTCCCTTCCTTCTTGTGTAGATCAGATAATAAGCACCTGTGATCATGGTTGCTGCAATCTGCCGTGGCTAGGGAAAGATAAAAAGGAACAGGTAGTCATTGCCCAAGAAATAGCCTCAGTGCTAAGAACAGTAAACTCTGTTTACTGCACAATATCCATGTGAAAATAGAGGACTATCTTTGCCTGAAAATTTCTTTTCTAATACCTGTAGGTCAGTATAAATGAATTTGTTAAATAAACAGGATTCTGCAGTCACAAAATATTAAAAATGTTGAGAATCTCTGTAATTATTGAAATGTCTTTGTAGTCAGAGTTGGGTGATTTATTTTGTAACAACTCAATTCAAAGCTGAAGGCATAATGAAAATATGCCAGAAAATTTATTCTATCATTTTTTTCTATAATGTATCTGCTGCCACAATAAACTTGCTCCTACTCATTAAGCCACACAGGGTTGCCCTGTTAGATTTTTATAACTCTGAGGTACACGGTAGCAGGAAAGAAATAAGGAACAATGATGAAGGGCTGTTCCACAGACTTCATGGGAGATTCATTTTACATTCACATGAAGTGGGTCTGAGGTCTTGTACATTAAGGCACTTTAGTGTTCAAGTCCAAAATGCTTTGTTTTTACTGTCAATCAGAAAAGAGAATTCAGTGTCAACTTTCATTAATCAGTAGCAAAGTTAGACACTAGCTATTCAAGGAAGATGACATTGGTACGGAGGCCATATGTATTATAGAAGCAGGGTTGGATGGGCATCTTCCAGCTAATCCTGGAGGCCATAGAGATGTGCAAAAGTCTCCTTGAAGACTGTGTATAAAATGGTGATGTACGTGTATTTTGTAACCTTTGAAAAAGCATCTATCTTGGTAGAAATGCTGTATATTAGATTATATTAGCAACGTGTCTTTGTAAGATATGTCCATGCATTAATTCTTAAATGTATTAGCTCTTACCAAACTCATTAGAAGAAGCACTGTGATCATAACCAGAACATTAAGGCTCTAGTGTAAGTACAGCCAATATTGAGAGAATCAGGATTTAGTAGCTCTCTGTATAAACAAAAGAATTCTATATTTTATAAATGCATCAACAAATTCAATTAATTTTGAGATCTACACCACTCAGATAGGTGGGTAACCCTTGGCATAATGTTTTACACTTCAAAGGATATCAGAGGTATCAAGCATTTGGCATAGCTGCATAACTTGTAACAAATGATACATGTCTAAGACTTGCTGCTTGCTTCAAATCCTTGGTTGTCAAAGATATATCCACAACAAGATGTCAGAGATATATCTACAACCTCTGATGATGTGCCTGGTTAAGCCTTTGGGGAATTCATTTAAAGGCCTGCATGCCATGATTTCTTATAGATGGTGGTAGGTAGTGAGAAAGATTTGGCTTGTCCACAGTTTTGTTGGCATAAGCTGCATTAAAAGAGGGAAACTGGTCAATATTGCAAATGCCTTAAATAATTGTATTCAATATGTTTTTCAATCCCTACAGCAGAGAAGCAAAAATCATCAATAGGAAAGGTATTTTCTAATACCGTAATTTCACTTAAACATTGTTTATAATGTATTGTTATTTCTAGATGTCTACTACTTGATGATCCAGGAAGAGTACTCTGTTCAAATTACAGTCTTAATAGCTGCACTGATGATTATCAGAAGTATTTCTGTAAGGCCAAAAGTGAATTTAAAAACCTATGTTGCAAAACCCACTTGCTTTTTAGGTTTTCCTATCTTTTCACTAGAGCAGAATTCTCAAATGTGAAAGAAATTATTCACTAACCCACTAATCATAGTGTTTCTGAAGCAATCTCTGTAAGCAGATAGCTATTTGTACTGTCAGTATGTTGAAACCTTTTAACAAATTGACTGGTAGGTTAACACAAGTTATTTGAAATCAGCTTCAACATATCCCTTTAGATAGCTCTCTTATGGATCATTCATGCCATTATGGTTTTCCTATAACGTAGAAGAAAACAAATTAATTTGAAACTTTAAGTTTTGAACACATTTTAAATCCTTAAAAATTTAAATATTAACTTTTTCAAGTATAGTAAAAAATAAAAATAAAATTTAGATAAAACAAATAAAACCCAGTAAGTTAATTTAATTCATAGTTATCTGAATTAGAGAATGCTGTCTTGATTTATTTAGTCTGATTCATATGACATACAGTAAACAAATATTTACTTATTATTTCAATGTAAAGTTGTTTAACTAAGAATTTTAAGTTCTTTCATCAAATTTAACTAAAAATAATTTTAAAAAACCCCTCATAGAGTCATAGTCTAGCTTGTAATTCTGGTAAAGAAAATTAATGGTTTTAAATGATTTTTGTATCTTGAATATTCAGAGGCTCAGCTGCTGCTTTTCTTCATGATTATATAATCAACTATTATTTATTTCTTTCTTATTTTCAGTTAGGAAAGGAAAATGCAGTGTGGATGGCCAGATGTACAAATCTGCAGTACAAGGACCTGGATCAGGACTAATCATCCTGGGCTCCTTCTATTGCCTGTGAGCAATAAAAAAGAGGAGAAAAAAAAGGAGAGAGTCAGCACTTTAAGGCATACTTTATACCATCCTAATGTAGGCACCTAAACCAGGTCAGGTTCATTGAGCTCTAAAACGCCTGGTTTCCTCTAGGGATGAGATCATGGTCACTCTAGGTAATCACTAGCTTAGATGTGGATATCTATGTTATCAACTAAGATGAGATGATTTCCACCCCATGTAACTTTTGTGACTAAGAACAAATATCTATAAAGAAAATTGCTTCTATAAAAAGGCTTGAATACAATGATATGGGCTAAAGTTCTTGTTCCACGTTCCCTACAATGCCCTTTATCCTCTAAAACTTAGATTGAAATATCTATCACAAAAGAAAGCATGTTATAATACTGCATTATCCTTCATTCTGACTCATGAAAGCAATTGTCCAGTGAACTTAAAACTAACACTTGCCAAGAAGTACATAGCAGTGATCTAATTAAAGACACAGAATTCAGAGCTGATTAGCATGTGTATTATAATTAGTGCATACAGCAGTACATAAGTGTATTAGTATATATACACATGTATGTGTATACACATGTACTAACAGAATGCTTAAAAAAACAATTACATATAATTGTAATTAAGGAAAAATGAAAGGCAACATTCATATAAATTAATAAATGTTATAAATTAGTACATGCAGTATATTGATATGCAAACTAATATATCTATGAAAGCATAGGAATAAAGACAATAAGAATTTGTCTTTGTTTTATTCTGAATTTCTATAGGACTATTCGGGACAATAGAAATCCTAGTGATGACACAGTTCCACTGATAGTTGTCGAAAACAAAAAGCTTTCATAGAATATTTCTGGTTTGCATTTAGAAAGGAAAACAGAGTCTGCATTGCCAAAGCATCATCTATTCTGGCATTCTCCTGAGTGGATGGTAAAAAGCATCTACTAATTTTTATACCTATATATTTATTTTTTTTTAATTGGCAGGGTCAGATAATTTAAAGCTTTTAAAAGGAATGCTGTACTGCTGCTCATTGGCAAAAAGCTTTGGCATACTGTGCAAGTCCAAGAGGCTTGGAAAAATCTAATGCCATGTGGATATTTCAACAGCATAAATAGGATGACCAAGGTAACTGTGGATGAATTAACTTGACCTTGGTTCTGTGTGAAAGAATGGAACAGCTGAAATGGGACCCTGTTCATAACGAAATAAAAAGATTGTAACATAATTACTGCAGGTCAACATGAATTTATGCAAAACAGGTTAAGTTAAACAAACTGCATAGTACTTTTATGAGATAAGAATTTTGATCATTTGACTTAAGAAAGGTAACTAATGCTGACAAAACAATGTCTTTCAGACTTCTGTTAAGCATTGATACCACATGACACCCTGATTAAAATGTCAGCATCAGAACAAAACCAAGAAAACATATATTAAATGAGACTAAACTGTATAACTCAGAAATTCAATGTGTAATTGTTAGCTAAAAGTTGACAACTATTGCCACTGTGGTGCTACAGAGATCCTTTCATGTCTGAGACACTGTTATTCAATGTTTTTATTTATGCCATGAGAAAACCCCCCATAACCTAAATTCTAGTAATACCTCTAAATTATGCAAATAACAAAAGGAGGAAAGAAATTGTGAGGACATATTACAAGCAGGAACTGATTCAGACAACTTTCTATCTAAGAAGAAACAATATGGGTATTAATATTGCCAATTAAAGACTAGTATTTGGGGAGGAGGACATACAGATTGCACTTGCAGGACTACAGAGTATAACAGCTCAAAAGAAATGGGAAGGCAATGGCCAAGGGAGAATTTTTTAGTGTAAAATAGCATGAAGTTGGTTAAAGTGATTCACAGTTTTACTCCGGAAGGGGTCAGAGGTGGTCTTCTAATGGGCATGGTGGTCAGACCGAAATAAGCTCTCCACAGAGAAAGGCAGAAACAATGAAAGCTACCATCCTACAAACACCTATTGCTCTGTTTTGGATTATAGGAATAGAGCAATTTCTCTTGGATATATTGCAAACACAGTGGATGAAGAAACGGTTAGCAGGTGTTACGTACATCTGCATAAGTAAGGCAAAGAAGAACAGCAGGGAGCTTGTGTTTGGGGAAACAGAGTTTGGCTACATTATTTGTAAAATAAGATTGCACAACTTTGCTAGATCTTGTCCAGTTTTTGTTTGGTTTTGGTTTTGTTTTTTGTTTTGGGTTTTATTTTAGTAAGCACAAAGCAAGTCAAAGAGTGAGAAAGCTTAAGACAGCGCTGACATTTTTGAGATCTTTTATGGGAAACTCATCCTGACAGTGTCCAACTTATTTTCCTGTCTCATGGTCCCTAGAGATTTGCTGTGTGAGTGGTGGAATGCTCCTCTGGTTTCCTCAGGAGCAGTCATCATTGGCAGGGGAGGACATAGCTTTCTGCCTACCCACTCCCACTCCAAATCCACCCTCTTCCTCTGTCTTCCTTCTCCATGAGCAACAGAGAAAGACACTAATTTTCCACTCCTTTTTTCCATCCTGGAATGCTTTAAAAGGCAAAGACGACAAAGGATGTCTCTAGGTCTCACCCTGCTCTTTTAGTCTCTAAACTACAAGAAATCATACACAAGCACAGTTTGATGTTGACTTAAGAAGCTATAGCAGATCGCATGCAGCCAGTCCCAGCTAACCCTGATCTCTTAGTCTTCTCTAGTCTCCAGGCTAGAGTTTCAGACAGAAACCAGGAAGCAGGAAAAGGGGCCATGCATAGTTGCATTTCTGTATGGAGCCAGACCTGAAGTTTGAAGAAGCTGCTTGGGGTTTACTAACCTGGTTGGGTTAGGTAGGCTACTGGAAGGAAGCAGAGATGAAGCTGAAGTGATGTAAGTGGGGAGATGCATATCTGTTTGCTATATTCCTCAGTGCCTCTGGATGAGACAGTAGTAATGGCTGATAATGTGACTGGTGTATCAGGTCATGTGGTGGGGCAGCAGCCCTTATGCTGCCCTGCAACACAAGCATACAGCCTACAAACCTAAAGGTTCAAAGTACCTTTGATGGTACCATCTTATGGTCCTGCACCTTTCTTCTCTGATCAGACACGTGATCCTACATCTGATCAGTAAAACCAGAACTTTGTCAATCAGCCGCACCAAGTACCTCAGTTCCTGGAGCAGAAGAGCCTGCAGCAAAAGCGGGCGAGATGTGGGCCAAATGGAGAGATGTGTCAGGCAGGATGAGAGTACAAATCTCATGGTTAATGCATGAGATTTGGGCAGATTGGGAACAGAGAGGCAAATGTGAAACAGGACTGACATCAGGGCTGGGAGTCAAAAAATCACTTAATCTAATAATCACTGACATTTGCAGGGAATGTGAAGATCAATATAGATGAAAAGGGATAAAATGGATAGGTTATAAATAAAGCACTGATGAATAATAGCCCTGTCCCTCAGCATCTTCACCACCACACTAAGGATACCATGGGCTTCTGGTTTTAATCCCCCTTCTAAATAGCCAGTAATTCTGCCCTTTCTAAAACAATCACCCGGCAGCTGCTGTTTTCCTTCTTTCTCTACCATCATCAACACACTGGTTGTGAGGAGGAAAAGGGAATAAATGAGATGTCTCCACTTTGCTCCCCCTCAGTTTCCCTTGCTAGCTGTCCCTGTACCAAAGCTGCCACACAGCGCTTGGCAATGAGCAACTTTAAAGTACAAATGTCTCCCAATTTTTTTCAGCAAAATTGTCAGGGTTTTGCCCCATAATGCCTAACATATTTCCTTAAGTTTTCCAATAAATTCCAAAGTGGTCACATTGTATCAAGACAGGCAGGTGATCAAATGCATATAAGCATCTTGGCCATCTAAAAGAGAGGGGGCAAGTGCTCTAGTGTCCCTTTACGGCAAATGGAATGGGACGGTTATTTTCTAATTGGAAATGCGTCATACCTTTTTTAGGCCACTGTTTTGTCCTCATTATAATACCAGAGCTACACACAGTTGTACATAAGAGATATTAAACATATCTTGAGCACTTCTTTTAAAATTGTTTGAATGTTTTTGTTGAATGAGCAGAGCACACAAAATTGAGTCCGTGCTGGCATTAAGGTTCTATGCTGCTTACAGAAGCTATAAATACACAATGTCTCATTTTTTTTGTAAAAAGAAGTAGTTGAAATTGTACAAATCAACACCTACATTGTATGTCCACATATCTTCTCCGCCAATATTAGGAGGAACATGAACCCAGATTTGCTATATTGTGATTAAACCCACTGTTAGATTTAAGAGCTACCTGAAGAAAGGATGAATAACTGTCCCTTCATCACTCTGGAGGAAATCTACCAGCTAAAATGCATTATTTGACCAACATTTAAACAGGTATGGTTTGCTGAGATGAACACCACCTCAACAAATATGAAGGGAGATTCAATCCAGCTGAGTTTAAAGCATCTCTTCACTTACCCCATCACTTATGGATATAATTTAACGGCCACTGATGGCCTGTATAGGAAAACTTCAATATTTTAATTTAGTTCAATCACAAACTTCAATATTTTAATTTAGTTCAATCACAAGTTGTGTCTGTGCTGCAGAGGAACATCAGATCAGTGAACTCTATACAGTTTGCTTTAAAATCCATGCTGCTATAGCAAACACAACTTGAGTCACTCTTAAGTGACTTGTTAAGCCTGAGGAAAAGTATAAAATTTATGCAAGAAAACCTACAAAACAGAATGTGCTTGTGGAGAGAAAATAGGCCTTCTGGATTGTGGTGGTTTTCTACAGATGTATCTTCACTTCTGGAAATGCAGGGTACAGCTGCTGCATTTATGTAAAATACCTGTGGTCTAACTAGCACTAGAAAATTTGTAATAAGGGACAGAATATTTTTTACTGAAACTAATGAACTTGAGACAAAATATTGTCAGCTCTGCAGAGTTATTTTCAAAAAGAAAGGAGCCTCATCAATTGTGTGTTCCTGGGTCTGCATGAAACAA
Source organism: Melopsittacus undulatus (assembly GCF_012275295.1). Classification (NCBI taxonomy): domain Eukaryota; kingdom Metazoa; phylum Chordata; class Aves; order Psittaciformes; family Psittaculidae; genus Melopsittacus; species Melopsittacus undulatus. The sequence goes on along the minus strand of NC_047528.1, from coordinate 58,397,925 downwards.
TCCAGAGAGAATGGTTTGTAAGATTTTAAGATTTTTTAAATTATTGAAATCCAGCTGGAGGCAAGATATCTGTTTAAAGTGATCTGTTAATCTGATGTATGTGTGCAGCATGGCTACAAAGCTGAATGTGCACATGGAAAAAACAAATCACCATTAATTATAGACAGTCTTTGAAAGTGAGAAACTGAACAACCTACTTTATTTCCCACAACTCAAAGTAAAAAAGCTACTAAAAACAACAAGTCATTAAATTGGGTTGTAAAATTATTTCAATAATATCGGTCTGAAGGACCGGTTATGTTACGGATGTCTGAGTGTGAATGTTTTGGGAAGTGTGATTTTTAACTTGTTGGTATTTGTTTAAATATAGCCAACACAGGAGGGTGGCAGACAACTGGGTTTTTTTTTAAACTTGATTATCTTGCAAGAATTTCTAGATCACTTACCCAGAGGCATTTTTCAGCAAATGTTCAATTAACAGCTTGACAGCTAACTATCGACTTTAAAACTATCTGATCTTTCCACAATCAATAAATTGCATCTGTGTAATTTATACTGCTGTGAAGCAGTTACACGTTTAGCACATTCGTAGTGCTTATGTGTTTCTAAACAAAGCAAAGAAGGTCATTTTGTCACAAAGAGGAACACCTTCTCAGGGAAATCATTGCAGAGGAAGCTGTTGGGTAGATACATTGGCTGGGAAAGGTAAACCAAAGGCCAAACTACAGTACAGCTCAGGGATCCATCACCAGGTTGAAGTGTGTTAGGCAGAAGATGTTTCTGTTAGCAATCTCTGAATGCTTTGTACCAGAAATGAAAGGCCCTTTCAGCTCACTTGAGGCTGGAAGAAAAAGAAATCCCTCAGGGTCTTCATTTCTGAGGCTTCTTCCAGGTCCTTATGCAACTCCAACTGAAGAAAGAGTTGGCTTTGCTTTGGTCACCATAAAGTAGTGGGCTAAATCTTAAGTCACTGACCACTTCCATGACAGCTGCTTTCCAGAGATGACAGCAACTCTTGCAACATCTGCATTTGGAGTTACTCACCTTTAAAAAATCTACTTCCATAGCCTTGAAAGAATTTGCAAGTCAGCAAAAAAATATCTCAAAAGAGAAGCATTTAGAAATGAAGTGAGGCACCTGGAAACATTCCCTTATTGTATGATTAAATGCAACAGATGAAATTAAAAACATGTTCATTTGCCATGATTACCTCATTCTCTTCTGTTACATATGCTGTTCCTTTGCTTAATCAGCAGTTTAACTGAAAGCACACTCTTCACTTGTATTTGATTTTGTGGCCTCCCATTTCACTAACTGAAATGTAATGTTCACATGAATATTTTATTAACATTAAGTGACCATTTTGTTGTGAGTCCATGAGCACTCAGCAGAACATGCATGAACCTTTTTTTCTTCTTTTTGTGGAAATTACTCAACAGTAATTCTTTTAGCAAGTTATTATTATTATTTAGACATATAAATTGCCTCCAACCACAATAGTATCTGCTACAACAAGGATTTCAGAGATACCCATGACTCCTTTTCCTACCCCACTATCCAGCCATCCATGACAGAGTCTGTACCAGCAGGTGTGATGTTAAGCCATGATGCCCACCAACTGGGAGAAGGTTTTATTTAACCTCTCCTTCAGGCCCATGAAACTGCATTAATTTGTAGTGCTGACAGTTTCATACTCTTGTTGTTGAACAGTCTGTACTCTTCTTGTGAATCTTAATCTTTCTGAAATTAATAGTTGCACCCAATCTGTATGTCTGAAAAAATAGGCTTCCAAAAATACACTGAAAAAGATACTCCTCCTCTTCCTTCAGCAGACATGTTGCCTTTTGTGCTTTCCCTGTGCATATGAGCCCACCAAAATATGGAAGGCTGACATTATTCAATTCTTCTTTAAATGCTGAGCATGCCTGCAGCATCCACCAGTTAAGCAACTGGCAAGTCGAAGCCTCTGCTTCTCAGCCACATGGTTCATGAGGCTGCAGAATCGCCTTTCTCCCATTTGACTCCCCACATCAGCAATCTTCCTCAATATATTGTATACATAAAATATATACATTAAACAAAACAGGAGGCCCACCATTAATTACTCATCTACACAATGGGAGCCTGAGACTCCAGTGAGTTTCCCAGACGCTGTCTAAATAGTGCAGATAGATAACTCTCCTTGAAAGCAGTGAGCCCATTTCGAGGGCAAGCCTTCCTCATTCAACTCACATAAAAATTCCACTGAAGGGGTACACTGAATAAAGCAGGCAAGGTTTTCCTCCCAACTGACTCTATTTCCCCAAACATCTCTTTAGCTCCCTGGTGGTCATGTGCACAAATTAGACCACTAAATGTTTTGCATTAATTGCACCGATTACTTACCCCAAACAGTAGTAAGTGGTGATTCATAATCAGAGTTCTGTTGTCTTTATTTTGCACAATCTGATAAGCAGACAGAAAAAAGACCAAAAAAAAACAAAAGAGAGAAGACTGTTTTTTCCCTTTCAGCAGTAATAAACGTGGGGCTATTTATAAGGTGTACATATAATTGAAATCCAATAAAACAGGACTGGAAGTAAACATGAGATCATCTAGGCTATCACACTGCCCTGAGTCAGGACAACTGTACTTGTGTCATTCCTGATAAATACTCGCGTAGCTTAAAATGCTCCAGTGATGAGCACTCTATAAAAATCCCTTGACAATCAACTCCAGGACTGCATTACCCCTGCTGTTAGGACAATTATCCTGATGTCAAGAAAAATGACAGAGGAAGTTAGGTTCCCTTAGAAGTTTAAGAAGAAGAAAGCAGCAGCAAGACGAAAAAGAGTTAGTACCTAAAGCAGATGCAAAGGCCAGCTGAAACAAAAACAAATAGCCAAACGAATTGTAGGGCAGAGGGGAAAGCTGAATGCCTGGGATTGTTTTGCTGGGGAGCAGCCTCTGAGAGCAGTAATAAACAAACAGAAAGGGAGGCTGGAGTATCCTGCCTGGGGAAAACAAGCAAAACAATGTATTATCTAACAGAATGTTACCTGGAAAGAAACAGAGTTGGAAAAACGAGACCAGAAAAAAATCCTTCTGTTGAGTCCAACTGTGTTTGGGCAAGTCACCTGTAAATATTGCATCAAAGAAATACTGAATTCTACTACTGGTCTCAAACCGAAATACCCTGAAGGACCCCAGATCTTGCTATTTATATTGGTTATGAAGGGAAGGGAAGGAGAGGAGAGGAGGGGAGAAGGGAGGAGAGGGGAAGAAAGGAGAAGAAAGGGGAGGAAAGGAAGAAGAGAGTAAGGCAGACAGGCAGGAAGGAAGGAAGGAAGGAAGGAAGGAAGGAAAAGAGAAAAAGAGCATCATCTGCCGTGCTTTTACACATTCTCCTCATATGCAAGAGGTGTATAGACTTCCAATTATTGCTTGAGAATATTTGGTTCTATTGCTTCATTAATGCTTTTTTTTTTCCCTTACACCAGGATTGGGTATATTCTATCAGGATGTTTTTCTTTTACTTAAATAAATTACATTTTTCAGATTCTTGACCACTCCAGAAGGAACGAAAAATAGCATTCCCCAAAAAAAAATTCCACACACCCCCCCCAACTAATCCACCCTCGTATTTCCCGCACCCTCGTCTTCCCCCCCCCCAGGGCGGAGGGGTGGGGCAGTGGCACCGTCCTCCCTCTTCTCCCCCCGCATCCGACCCCCCTCTCCGCCACCAGCACGAGCAGCGCCACCGCCTCAGCCGCCAGCGGGCGGCAGCAGCACGGGCGGCAGCAGCACAAGCGGCGTCCACCCCTCCCGGGAGGGGTATGGAAAGGGGGAGCTGCGGGTGCTCCGGGGCTCCCTCCTCAGCCTGCACCTTCCCCATCGCCGCAGATGCGTTTGACAGGCGGGAACTGGGGGGAGGGGGAACACTAACAATTCCAAAATAAACCCCGCAACCAACAAAAATAGATGTTCCAGGAAGAAAATCCTGGCGATTGCGACGCGCTGACGCATCTCTGATCTCAGCCCCCTGTGCATGATTTTTACACCGGCAGCGGAGGGGCGGGAGCGCGGCAGGAGCTCGAGGGGTTGTGACCCCCACCCCCTGCCTGGGAATGCCCCGGAAGGTTTAACGAAGGCAGTGATTTCCAAGGGAGACGGCAATGGCGCGGGCGGAACCCCCGTCAAGCCTGCAGCCTGGGGCACCGGGTGCCTTGCGACACGCTGGTGGATCAACGCGTGTTTCCAAAACGGCCTTTTTTGGGGTACACCTGACACACGAGGAACAACTGTCTCCCTCTTCAGACTCAAGATCTTTACTCAGTGTTTTCTCCAGCTTACAGGCTGCAGGGTTGTGAACTTGAAATACAAATTTTGAGGAAGAAATTATCTAAATGCAGAAGAATATCCCAAGTCTTTGTCAAAAAAAAAACCCACAAAACCCAAACCAACAAAAAAAAAAACCCAACAACAACAGCAAACCCTTGGAAATAAGGCATGTTCTAGGTTTTCCTCAGCTTTATAGCCCTCCCATGTTAGCCTGTAAAAGCTAATAACATCATTTACAGTATCTATTTAAAATAATTAATTAAAGTGTTATTAGCCTCAAGAACTACTGAATATGCACAAAGCTACCTAACTATAACCCAAATTTATTTAAATTGGAATTCTCTGGAAATCTGTGGGTGTGATATTCATCAAATCATATTAATGGCTTGGGTTGGAAGGGACCTTAAAGATCATCCAGTTCCAACCACCTTGCAATGGGCAGGGGCACCTTCCACCAGACCATGTTGCTCAAAGTCCCATCCAGCCTGAGCTAAACACTGCCAGTGATGGGACAGCCACAGTGTCTCTGAGCACTCGGGCAAGTAATTCACTCAGACACATATTCTTTACTTTTAAAATAAGTATTTTCAGAGTCTATGGTTTCTGAATACCTTTCTCTCATGTACAAAGACACTCATAATTGTTTTCATAAAATTGCCAGCCCCAAGTTAAGGGAATACGGCAGCTGTAGCCCTTAGCACTATTGCTATAGAGGGATAATCCATGGTGTTACAAGTTACTACATTGACACACTATTTTATAAAACCATCTGGAAAGGTTGTCAGTCCTCCCCTCCAAATAACACAGGCTTCACAAAGGGGTGGTAGCAGTTGTGGCACATGAGCACTCAAAGGAGCTTAAGAAGGTGAGAAAGAAAGAAGTTGATGGCAGAACTCTTACAGTAAGGTTATGAAATGTATAGCCAGAATGACACTGTATTAGAAGTATGCAAATAAATGTACAAGGGAATAAACGGACTCCACCTGTTTATGTAGAAGTTCAAGGACATCAAAATATAAATCAATCTGGTTTTTTGGAACAGATAACTGTACTCCTGATGGTACAAGAAAGTGCTGCTGACGCACATAATTTTCCTCTACACTTTTTTCCCCATGGCTTTCCTACCACCAGCTCTCTGATCCTGGCAACAGGTAGAAGGCAACAGCCAAGCCAAACATCCCTTTCATCTCTTACTTCTTATCCTGAAACTGAAAGGTATTTCAAACTGAGATTTAGACTAAGAACAAACAAAAATTCATTTTTAAAGGATTATGAAATTCAATCTACTCATGCATCCAGCCTCTCAGAAAGTGTTTTATACGTAGCCTGGATGAGGCTTTGGGCAGTGTTTAAATACAGCTACATATTCACAGGACCTGGTGCTCCAATCCCCCTAATGTGGTGGAAAAAATCCCTAGATCCTGTGGGTGCTGGGCTTGTAGAATGAAGCTCCCACAGGTAACTAAAACCAATTGCACGCCCCTAGAGGTAATACTTTTGTCTGACCATCTAGCTACTGTTCAGGCAAACAGTATCTCCAAGCAAAATTCACTGATGGCTTGACAAATTCATTGCCTGCAAAACATTGTTATGGGTCACTGTTTATCATTCATCTATATAGTCTAGTACTCAAACAATAAAGTTTAAATGCATTTATACATAAATGAAATAATGTGGTTTGCTTTTTGTTTTTTTTTTTTTTTTTCTGGCAAAGCTCTATTTGCTATATCAAGACTAAACTTCAGAATTTTCATAAGCATAGCCTATAATTTTCTAGGCATGTCTCTGCCACTTCAGGGTGGACAGAGGTAATATTCTGTGATTGATATAAGTGACAGCAAATACCCCTCATATCAATAGTATATTTTGATAAATCTGGCCATTACCCAGCACAGTTTATTTTTATTGGAGGAAAAGGAGGTGGCTGAAGCTAAGTATGCTGGCAAAGGCATAGTTTTGCAGCCAGGAAAAGCGCTAGTATTAGGACTGTTTTGTTGGTCTACTTCATATACTAGGAACACATTCCCAGCAGAGACCTCCAAATCCAAGATAAATGTGGTGAAATGGAGATGGGGCAGGATGATACAGCAGAAAAAAGGGAACAGGAGAAGTAAAAAGAGATAACTTTTTCTTTCATCATGATGGAATTACTCTGTGGAGATCATTTCAGCAAACATCCTCTGGCAAATCTATTGCAGTTACTGAAGATGCTAGTGCCCTGATTTATCCCCTGCTATGTTCTGCCTGAAATTACCTGGTGAACCAAGAGAGCACATGCTATGCTCCAGCTAACTGTTCAAATTCACAACCTGCTGCATCACTGAAAACCCACTTATGTCAGAAATTAAAGCTAAGATGCTACATGTTGCATAGGAATGTCTGAAGCATAGGACATGCTAGCCTGTAGAAACACAGACTTATACCTGAGAGGTGGGATGGACAAATGGTGTTAATGCTTTCATTTCAATTAAATGTCCCTGTAATTACACTGAAAAGACTGGAAAACATTTCTAGAAGAGATAGTTTTGAAAAGCAATTCAGAGGAGTTCAGAGAAAATTCTGAGTAAGACAGATCACCTGGGTAAACTGGGATCATTTTGTTCAAGAATGTTGGTCATGAAACAATAATACTTTTTAATCTAAACTTTAGGCACACCTGAGTCCCACTTCTTGTGCTCTGTACCCCACTTATGTACCAAAAAAAAAAAACCCAACAAAAACAACCAACCAAGAAAACCACACTAAAATAAACCAAACCAAACCAACAAAACCCAACCAACCAAATATAATTATGGGAAAAATAAGACTTGTTATGAATCGGCCACTGCTAAAAATGAATTGTTAAAGATGGTCCTTGTATCAATGCCATACAGAAATAAAAAGTATGAACTCGTCTTTAGTTCTAGTCTATCCTAATGCCTTTGTCCTAGAAACTTAGCTCTGCTGCTGCAGCCAGAGTATTAAATGTGTATTGCCCGCAGAATCAAGAATAACAAACTCCCCTTCGTGTTTATGGGCGCAGTGTGGCAAGAAATTGTTCAGGTATCTCACTCCCCTTATGTCTTCAGTGGTGTAAGTACAGTGGATAGCCTGGCCCACTACAGTTGCAGACAGAAAACCAACTATTCACAAGTTTTCATGAGACTTTCCTCACTGTGACCTCATTTCCTCGTTAAGAACGGCTGGCCTCAACACCCAGGTTGGATGGGCGGAACGTGTTCGTGCCCATGGCAGGGTAGTTGGAACTAGATCTTTAAAGTCCTTTCCCACCCAAGCCATTTTATGATTCTGTGATTCTATCTGTTATGCAATCATTGCATATAATCTAAGCCTACAATCACCAATTCTTTGCATTTTTCCAGATACAGAAATCAAAGAACATTACCAGGACAGTAAAGCCAGAAAAGCATCCTTTTCTGCGTGTGAGGAGTTGCAGAGGTAGAGAGATCACAGGTACCTTGCCCAAGGTCACTCTCTGAGTCAGAGGCAGCTGCTCTTCTCTTGCTCCGGTGGAGCGGTCTGTGCCTCAGATCTGCAACTTCTCACCCCTTCCACCCCCAAAAAATACCCAAACAAAAAAAGCCCCAGGAAACTACTACCTTGCATGTAACTGGTAATATTCCCGCCTAAGATCAAGGGAAGGGTCTTTCCAGCAAACCTCCCCCATTGCAGCATACCGGTATTTACAGTGGACAGGTCTTTTCCAGTCACCCCCTCTCCCTCCTTCCCTCTCTCCCAGTTACAACCGTTGATTTCTAAATGGTTCATTATGTCCCAAACCGTGGTGAAGTTCAGCAAAGACAGAGCAAAGCGGAGCCGTGCGGTGCCAGCCAGGCGTGCGGGATGCGGGCAGTCGGCCCCAGGCCCGGCTCCGCACAGCGGCAGCTGGAGGCGTTGATTCACTTTCGCCCTTTTTTCCCACCTTTTTTTATCCCCCCCCCCCTTTTTCCTTCTTTTCCCCCCTTTCTTATATCTTCCTGTGTTTCCCCCCCCCCCCCCCCCCCGCCCTTTTTTTTCCTTTTTTATTTTTTTTTTCCCTGCTGTTTAAGCTTCATTGCAGATCAACAAATGAAAGCGTGCCCGGGCGGCATGCGGAGAGACAACGGGAGTGCGCGGAGAGACGCATGTGTAGCCCCATCCTCACTCCCTCTCGGCAGCATGTGCGACGGGGGGTCCCCCTGGCCCTTCCCGGCGATATCGGTAACAGCCCTGGCTGGAAGTTTCCAGTGCAGCCTCTTCCCTTCATCGTCTGGCCGTTATTATTGCTGCCCACTTCGTGAGGAGGGCGCCGCTGGTGCCCTCACCCGGCGCTACAGCAGGGCTTCCCCGCGCCGCGGACCCTTCAGGGGCCCCCCCGCCCCCCCCCCCCCCCCCCCACAAGAGCATGGGACGGGCGGCCCCAGCCCCACCTGGCTGCGATCCCTTCCCAGCTCGCCGTCCCCCAGCCCCGCGGCCCTGGGTCGCGCCCCCCCTCCCCTCCGCCATTCCCATCCTTCCGGCGGGCTGGCTGTCCTGGGGGTCCCGGGTAAACAAGCGGGGGAGCCCGCGCACACGCCGCGGAAAATGAGAGCGGGCGGCGGCGGGGATCGTCTCCTCCGCCGTCCTCCTCAGCGCGGGCGCGCTGGTTTCGTGAGGAGACGCGGACACTACCCCCATCCACCGCCACCGTGAAACCCCCGGATGAACTGATTTGTTCCTTTAATCCCCAGCGCCGGTCATCCCCGCGCCCTCCCCCACCTCGGGTGGCGTTCCCCCGCTGCTGCGGAGCGGGGTTACACATACGACATGCGGCGGGGCCGCGGGTGTTGCGGATGGGGGGAGCAACATGATGGTAGTGCGTGAGGCGGGGGTCGCGTGGGCGCAGCCGGCTGACACACCAGGTGTAGGAGCGCGCGTACGGGGGAACCGCCGTTGCGTGTGTGTGCGAAGAGGGCTGACGCACACACGCGCGTGTGTGGGTGTGCGGGGGGGAGCCGGCCGCACACGCGCGGCCGGAAGCTCCGCTCTGGGGGCGACAGCACCTGATGGCCGCCACGGTGCCCGCCCGTGTCCCGCCCGCCGGGGCTACAATGGATGGCGAGGGACAGCACCGGGTGAACCAGCGCCCCCGCCACGCCCGCAGCACGCTTGGGGCTCTGTGCGCGGAAAGCAGCGGCAAAGGAAAAGGGAACCGGGGAAGACGATGCCACTGCGCCTGAGGGCGGCTGGAAGCTGCGGGCAGGAGGGGGTCCGCCGCGGTGAGGCGGTAAGAGGGCGGGGGGCGGGGCTCCCGTTGCCCAATGGTTTCTCGTCACTTCGCACCCGAGAGCCCGCCCAGCCACCCCATTGGTGCTCAGGGCCATCCTTTACACGGCGTGGGGGCCAATGCGGGGCGGTGCCGGCTGCGAGTGCGCTCCGCCCCGTCTCGGTGTGTGAGCGTCTCGGTGAGGCGGTGGTCACGTGTTGTTTTGCTCTTTAGTTGGGGCACTCGGTGCGCGATGTGTTACTTACGGCGAAACTCCCGCCGGCGACGGCAGCACCAGCAGTGGCCGGGGAGCGGCAGCGGCGCCGCCGGTACCCGGGCCAGGGAGAACGCCTGGCAGCCGCCCGCAGCACCCGCTGCCTAGAGGCGACAGCGGAGGACCCCGCTGCGGCTCCTGGCAGCCGTGCTCTTCCTGCGGAGGAATAACTTTATTTTACCCGCTTCTCCTTTCTCTTTTTTTTTTTTTTTTCCCCGCGGCGCTCGGTTCCCAGTCCCGCTTGGCGGCAACAGCAGCAGCGAGAGGAGCAGGGCGGTATTGCCGCCGTGGGGTCGGGGATGGCGAGCCCCGCCGTGCTGGGGATGTTGCCCCCCGTGAGCTCCCCACCCGGCCCCAACCTGAATAACAACAACAACAACAACCAGGGCGTGAGGAAGTGCGGGTACCTGCGCAAGCAGAAGCATGGCCACAAGCGCTTTTTCGTGCTGCGGGGCCCCGGCGGCGGCGGCGGGGAGGAGGCGGCTGGCGCGGGGGGCGCCCGGCTGGAGTACTACGAGAGCGAGAAGAAATGGAGGAACAAGTCCGGGGCGCCCAAGCGGGTGATCGCCCTGGACTCCTGCCTCAACATCAACAAGCGGGCGGACGCCAAGCACAAGTACCTCATCGCCCTCTACACCAAGGACGAGTACTTCGCCGTGGCGGCAGAGAACGAGCAGGAGCAGGAGGGCTGGTACCGGGCTCTCACAGACCTGCTTAACGAGGGAAAGGTGGCCGGTCAGGGATCTCCCCACCGCCACCTCGCCTCCCCCTTCGCCGCTTCTTGCAGCGCGGCTGCCGCCTCCCTGGCCGCCGCCGGCGAGGACCTCAACTACGGGCTGATCACCCCGGCATCTGCTGCCTACCGGGAGGTCTGGCAGGTGACGCTGAAGCCCAAGGGCTTGGGGCAGAGCAAAAACCTTACCGGTGTTCACCGGCTCTGCCTCTCAGCCCGCACCATCGGTTTCGTGCGCCTCAACTGCGAGCTGCCCTCGGTTACGCTGCAGCTGATGAACATCCGCCGCTGCGGCCACTCCGACAGTTTCTTCTTCATTGAGGTGGGGCGCTCGGCGGCCACCGGCCCCGGCGAGCTCTGGATGCAGGCGGACGACTCGGTGGTCGCCCAGAATATCCACGAGACCATTCTGGAGGCCATGAAGGCGCTGAAGGAGCTGTCCGAGTTCCGGCCCCGCAGCAAGAGCCAGTCCTCCACCTCTTCCTCCTCCGGGGGGGCCGCCGGGCCCGGCGGCAGCGGTGCCTCCGCCACCCACCCCATCACCGTGCCCGGCCGCCGGCACCACCACCTGGTCAACCTGCCTCCCAGCCAGACCGGCCTCCTCCGCCGCTCCCGCACCGACAGCCTCGCCGCCGGCGCCGGCACCAAGTGCACGCCGTGCCGGGTGCGGACGGCCAGCGAGGGCGACGGCTGCCGGGTGGGCTCGGTGGCCGGCAGCCCCATGAGCCCGGGCCCCGTGCGGACCCCGCTCAGCCGCTCGCACACACTTAGCAGCGGCGGCGGGGGCCGGCAGGCGGGGAAGCTGCTGCCGGTGCTGGCCGGCGGCGGCGGCCTGCAGAGCAGCCGCTCCATGTCCATGCCTGCATCCCACTCTCCCCCCTCTGCCACCAGCCCCATCAGCCTCTCCTCCAGCAGCGGCCTCGGCTCCGAGGCTGCCCACCCGCACCACCCGCAGCGCCCATCCAGCGGCAGCGCCTCAGTCTCCGGCTCCCCCAGCGACGCCGGCTTCATGTCTTTCGACGAGTACAGCTCCAGCCCGGGTGGCGATCTGCGGCCCTTCTCCTCCTCCTCCACCGCCAGCAACCGCAGCAACACCCCCGAGTCGGTGGCTGAGACCCCCCCGGTGCGGGACCCGGGGGGCGGCACCGATCTCTATGGCTACATGGCGATGGAGCGCCCCCCGAGCGGCCGCCTTTGCTACCGGCCTGGCCCCGACGCCGCTGTCGACAGAGGCCATCGGAAGCGTACTTACTCCCTGACCACCCCGTGCCGGCAGCGGCCCGCCCCCCCTCAGGTCTCCTCCGCTTCCCTCGATGAATACACGCTGATGAGGGCTACCTTCGCCGGCAGTGCCGGCCGCCTCTTCGCTTCCTGTCAAGCCGGGGCTTCCCCCAAAGTGACCTACACCCCTTACCCCGAGGACTATGGGGACATCGAGATCGGCTCCCACCGCAGTTCCGGCAGCAGCAGCACCAACCTGGGGCCGCCGGCAGGGGGGGGAGCAGGAGGGGGAGATGATGACGGCTACATGCCTATGACCCCCGGTGTGGCCGCAGCCTTAGGGCAGGGAGGCCGGGGTTGCGATGATTATATGCCCATGAGCCCCACCAGCGTGTCAGCTCCCAAGCAGATTCTGCAGCCCCGGGCGGGGGCGGGTGGCGGGTCCCCCGGGAACAGGAGCAGCTATAAGACCAGCTCACCCGGGGAGAGCTCCCCTGATGATAGCGGGTACATGCGGATGTGGTGTGGCTCCAAGCTGTCTGTAGAGAGCTCGGATGGGAGGCTGAGTAACAGTGACTATATCAACATGTCCCCTCGGGATCCCCAGCACGGGCCTCAGGCTCCCTCCCTCACTCCCCCGGACTTCTTCTTTGCCCCTTCGGGGCACGGTTCTGGTGAGCCCCCCAAGCCCAGCTGCTATTCGTACAGCTCCTTACCCCGCTCTTACAAGAGCCAGGGCCTGGTGAAGGACAGTGACCAGTATGTCTTCATGAACTCCCCAGGGAGGATGATTCCGGAGGAGGTGGTGTGTGGAGCGGGACAGTTGCCTGCCAGCACCTTCACCCCCTCCAGCCACACGGTGCCTTCGCCCCTGCGGCACAGCCGGACTGAGAGCTTCTTGAGCCAGCGGTGCCAGCGGGTGGTCCGGCCCAGCCGCCTCTCTCTGGAGACCTTGCGGACGATGCTGCCCAGCATGAACGAGCACCCTCTGCCGCCTGAGCCCAAGAGCCCCGGTGAATACATCAACATCGACTTTGGGGATGCTGCCGTTTATTCTCCCCCCTCACTGCCTGCGGACAGCCCAGCCTCCTCTCTGGGCTCGGGCACGGGGCAGAGGCGCTCCCCTCTCTCTGACTACATGAACATTGACTTCGGGTCACAGTCGCCCTCGCAATCCGGCATGGTCTCCGTGGGCTCCCTTGAAGCGCTTTCACCAGGCTCCTCCTCCAGCACCAGCCAGCCCGAGGGGCGCTACTTGAAGGCAGCTGTAGGGGTGGCTTGTTCATCCAGCCCGTCCGATGGTGGGGATTATACCGAGATGACCTTTGGCATGGCCACCACCCCACCCCAACCCATTGTTCAGAAGCCAGAAAGTGCCCGGGTCACCAGCCCCACGGCGGGGGTGAAGAGGCTCACACTCTCTGGGGTGGAGGCTTTCATTCTCTCCAGCCCTCCCCCAGATCCAAATCGGGGGGCTAAGGTCATCCGGGCAGATCCGCAGGGGCGCAGGAGGCACAGCTCGGAAACTTTCTCCTCCACCACCACTGTGACCCCTGTGTCCCCCTCCTTCGCACACAACCCCAAAAGGCACAACTCGGCCTCCGTGGAGAATGTGTCCCTCAGGAAAAGCGAAGGCCTGGAGGAGGAGCAGGGTAGCAGCCCCATGTGCCGAGAGACCTCGGCTGGCTTTCAGAATGGCCTCAACTACATCGCCATTGATGTGGTGGATGGGACCCTGGCAAACTGTGACAAAGCCAGGTCCAAAGCCAGGCATGTCCTGAACGGTGGCATCAATGGAGTGGAGATGAGTGCCTATGCCAGCATAGACTTTCTGTCTCACAACCTTAAAGAAGCAAGTGCTGTGAAAGGTGAGTAGCTACATCTGAGTGCCTGCCATGAGTGTTTGTGCTTAGTGTTTGTTTCTCACTGCAGGGTTGTGTTTTGTTGGGTAGAGCCCTCTCCCTCCTTGCTTCCTTAAAAATCTCTTATCACCCAATATGTCCTGTAATAAACAGTCTTGGAGGAGCTTGTTGGCTCTTTGTATGAGAATAAGTTTAATTTTAGGATGTTTCTTCACGTTTGAATTCTACTGTGCTATTATTACTACGAGTGTATACTTTTGGATACCCCAGTAGAGGTTAATGTTTACACAGTTACTATGTTTGGGCTGTACTTCAGAGTTTTCTTATGTAAGATTTTGGAAAGTGTTTGGAAAATATGACCAAAATAGTTTACGTTAATGCAGCTTCTAATACTATTTTAAAATGTAAAACGATTAAAAAAAACCAACAACAAAAAAAAACCAACCAAAAAACGAGTCCTTGGCTCTCTTGCTGGAAAGGTCAATCATGCCAAAATGAGAAGGATAAAATTATTATTTAGGTTTGGAAATATCTTATCTCTTGCAAAAGTTTCAATGGTAAATCATGGTGAGCATGGAACGTGAATTTAAAAAAAAAAGTAATAATTCTTTCCAGAAGTCACTGTATGCATGATCTGTTGCATGTTGTATTGCACATTCGCACATTTCCCTTCAAGGCCTGCTCTATGGTGGGCTGTAACTGTGTCCCAGCTGTCAGCTGAGCCCCAGCATGAATGATCACTTGGTTTATTTTGCTCTTATACGACTGCAAGTGCCGGGTGTTCCAAGGCAAAAGCAAACCAAAGAAATGGGAAACTTAGGGTGAGAGTGAATTTAGGTTTTAATTATGTAGCTGTTCCTTTGTGGAGGTGCCAGTTATGCTGTGGAAAAAAAAAAAAAGGAAAGAAACAAAGAAATATGCACACACTCCCAAAATAGCAACCTGCCTTCTTTTAGGGAGTGAGAATCTGTGTGCAGCTGGGGGCTTGTTGAGGAAGGCACCAAAGAGCCAGCCTGTCAAGGATTAAAAGTTAATGATGAGACGCTGTAGGGATTCTTTTTGCTATTGAATTTATGCAAGGCATGGTACTTCGACCCTGTATGCATTCATAGCTGTGCTGTATGTTCACGGGGCTAGCTAGGTAAGGTGGCATACTGCAGGAAACAGCTTCTTAGAGGTGGATAGTACTTGCTGCTGTAGTCATGGTGCTGATGGGGGGCACCAGTAACAGCCCAACAGCGACAGTTTGTAAGAACAACTCTCAGGTTTTTTTTTTCTTCTGTGTTCTGAGTAGCTAGTTGATTTTGAAGAAGAAAATATTTTCTCTTTTGATAGGAAGTACAGGAAGATGGAAAAGATGAGAGAGAGAGAGAGAGAGAGAGAGCCACCGTTTGCAGAGCAAGCTTTGCACCTAATTAAGGCGAGCGGATTGCTGAATGCAGTGTCAGAGTTTGTGAGGATGATGGACGCTTACTCTGATGGACTGGAAAGGCTGAGGGCAGAGCATTACTTTGAGTCTGTTGCTTTTAGTTTTGCTGGGGTTGAATTTGGGCTTGACCCGGACCGATGTGGATGCTTAGCCTTGGGCTGGTGCCCCGGGCACCCACAAATGATTGTGCCCGTTGCTTTGCAAACTGAAATTTGTTTTTTCACAGAAACGAGGAGTTTTTCTTCAGCCACCTACAGCCCCAACTGCAAACCGAGGCCCAGGTTGGGAAAGAGCTATTTCCACAACATTCCCCAAACTGCTGACCTTAAGGAGGGGGGGAGAAGGGGCGGCGGGCACCGGCTACCAAGAAAACCTGGAGTGGATGGGCGAAAAGCAGGAGCGAAGGAGGCAGTGGGTGGGATAAGCAGGGGCAACTGGCTGCTGTCCTTCCTTCCTTCCCTCCTTCCTTCCTACTTTCTTTCCCACCCAGCAAAAAGGAGAATGCAGTAAACACAGCCATGTTAATTTGGTACACGGTGGTGTCTGGAGGAGGGGATTCAGTTCTGCTATGAATTCGTTAAAGGGTGGTTATAGGCTTGCCTTATTTTAATATTTAATCTGCATGCCTGTTTATTTCTCCTCTTTCCCGTAAGCTTTTAAACACAAAACACATCAAGGAGTGGTGCAGGGAAAGAAGCTGGTTGAAATTACTTCTCTCTGTAGGAGGCAAGGCTGGCTTCTCCACCACCCTGTTCCCTGAGATGTGTGCATGCCTGCTGGGTGTACTCAGGGTTGGGGGATTTGGGGAGCAACAAAGCCATGCGGGGAGGAAAAAACTCACCCCAGCATCACACAGTGTTAGGCACCAAAACCAGGGGCTCAGGTTAGTTGCACCTGTGGCAGGCAAACTGGAAAAGCCATAGCATGCGGGAAGGAGAAATGTATCACAAAGGACTTGATCGGTGTAAACTGAATTGAGTCATTGACTTCTGCAGGTGTCCTAGTTTCTCTTTTGGTTTTCATTGGGATTTCACACCAAGGTTTGTTTACAGAAGGACTGCCTCCACTCTTTAAAAAGATCACCGAGTATTCTACCAGCTATTTGAATTTCAAACATTGTGATGTGGGGGACTACAAAGAATGCCATGTTTTACAGAGAAAAACATGCAATTTAAAGAAAATTGTGTTTTGAGCATAAGCAAGATCATTTTAACACAGTAGTAATTCAGGTAGATTTGAGAGAATGTAATTTTGTAAAAATGGTTTGCACAAGAGATAGCTTATATAGAAACAGCATTGTTTACTTCGTTGTTTGCACTTTTTCAAATTTTGTTTTAAACTATATTAGCAAAGTGAGAAGCTTTAATTCTTCATAACTTCTTCAAAACCCAAGAGAGGTTTCTGTCTATTTTAAAATATTGGAAAATTCACATATATTTAATGTTTAGAACAGGAGAATGTCAGAGATACAGGGAATACAAACAGACTCCTTGTAATCACCTCAGTAAATTAGTATTTTGATTTGTGTAAAATACATGTAAAAAACACAGTTTGAAATGTGCCTGAGGGTCTGTAGTAGTAGACGTGTTTTCATGTGGGTGTTTTAAGGTGAATTATTTATATTATTTAAAGGTGGCTGGCTTTCCCGTGTAGCTTGTTTCTCTGCTATCAGTAACTTGCCTCTGCTGTAGGGAGTGCTGTGCTTTTGGAAATCTCTGTCTGTGTTATTCTGTCATAGCAAGAGCAAATGAGTGCATCCACAACTGCTGTCAAAACAGAACAATTAGAAGGTTGCTTGAAACTACCAGTTTGTTCAGTTTTACTGTGTTCTGAAAGTGTGCAAATGTTTAAGAATTGGAGAAACACTTGCCGTCATCTGATGTGTAAATAAAGTAATGCTGTTACTGGTTGGTTTTAACTTGTTAATTGCTGGTAATTAGCCTTTGTTCTTAAATTATGACTGCTTTTTCTGCTTAAAAAACATATGAACTGTGTATGGTTTTCATTATTTATGGAGAAATTTACGGTAATTTTTCTCATATAGTGTAAATTATTTATTCCAGTATATTTATGACAGATTACATTTAGAAATTATGTGACTTTTTATGGTGGATCTTAGTTCTGTTGAAGTCAAATGGGAGTTTTGTCTTTGGTGGGGTCAAGATATTGCTCTTTGTGTAATCCTGAAATTCTTAAGTAAATTTCCCATTAAATTTAGTGGGTGTGTAATAGGGAATTTTTGCTTAATACAAAACACCAGACTTGGGTGGGTTATCTTCACTTTTGTTTTCTGTTAACTAAATACTCTGTAACTTGTGAATGTTTCTAGTAGTTGATCTAGTTTTCTGAAATTGAACAGATGCTCTGTGTAATGGTGCAAAAAAACTTGAGGGTTGTTTTCCTCCTGTGTTAGTTATTTAAAGAAGTCATCATCTGTAATGCATCTACTTAAGATCGTAATAAGGTGATTTTTGATAATAATGACCCCCCCCTTGCCTTGTCAATTAGCTCTTCTTTTGTGAGG
This sequence comes from Melopsittacus undulatus, assembly GCF_012275295.1. NCBI lineage: Eukaryota > Metazoa > Chordata > Aves > Psittaciformes > Psittaculidae > Melopsittacus > Melopsittacus undulatus. The sequence goes on along the minus strand of NC_047528.1, from coordinate 58,380,338 downwards.
GTTTTATGATTGCAGATAAACAATAAAAAGCCTATCTTAAGAAATCTCTTCTGTGTCTTTCTAATGGCATTTTAGATTATTGAAGACATAACCCTTGTATCGTTTTTCTTTGGGATTACTTTCGCACAATGAATTATTAAGGGTTCCCTCCCCCTTCTCTAATATGCCAATTGCAGTGAAGTTTTGGTTCTCAGAGTAGCATGAGAATGTTTGTCTTTTTAACAAAACGTGTTCATTTTAAAATGGCTTCTTAAAAGTACTAGAAGAACTATATGCTGTGTTAGAAAGCTATGCATCTTTTAAAGTTCTTTTTTGAATAAAGTAGTTGTGATAAATTCTGCAAGAACATTAAAATTAACAGCAGAAAGAACTGAACTAATACCCTAATACCTTACATAGTTTGATTTTATACATATATATTTAATTTTTTTACCTCTTATGCTTAGAATTAAGTTTGAGTTTGTTTTTTCTTTTTTTTTTTTTTTTTCATCCTTGAGAAATCAACTTATTTTCTTTCAGGTTGTATTTTACAGCTAACTGAACCAAAATAGTTAGGTCTGAACCTTGAAGTGCCACTTGTGAAATGCAAAATGTAAACTGGAGTTATCTAAGATTAAATGAGGTCTTTCATAGTTTAAATTATGCTTATTATATGTATGTCAGATTTTTACAAGCAGATAGAATATTAAAATGTATAGCATCCATTAGACTTTTATTTTGCTTTATACTTCATGTTTAGCTATACTGCTCCTAGAAAGAATGTCATGGTTACTTTGAGTCATTTAAGATAAATTGTTACAGTCCAAGTTGAATGGTGGGTTTGTTCTAAAATGAACCAGTACAGTCATTGCTCAAGGCAGAGGAAGTGCTTAGGTTGATGATTGCTTCTGATTGCTTGATTTCTTTCAAGATAGCTACAGAGGCTAACATTTGCTTGTAAGTAAAATGGATAAAGGAATGTTTGAGTATTAGGATGTGTTTTATATGGTGGTTTTGTTTTTATTTAATAAAGAGAGAATAACATGGGTTTCTTTACACTTGATTTACTATTATTTTTAAATAGCATTAATTACACTGGAATGCTGAAGCGGTTTAACAGTTGAAACACAGCAAGCACCCACAGAAAAATTAAGCTAGAGTTTGTGTGTGTAATCTAACTTCTCTATTCAGCAGTTAAATGGCAACATAGGTACAGTGGGGTATTTTCTGTTTATATTGGATTTTCTCTAAAGCCCCATTAATATGTTTCTTTTAAAGTAATAAACACCTAAAGAAATTACTGCATCTGGAGTCTTCTTTCTTCCCCCTCCTCTCCCCCCACATTAGTTGAGGTACAGTATGCTTTTGTGCTGGTTGTCCATATGTTTTTTCTGTGTCTAGGTGTGTTGTGTATTGGTCATTATATACTTCAGCAGAATTTGTGGAAGTTTTAATGTTATGTTGGTGTGTGTAATGGCAATTCCAAGTGAGTGTAGTGACTGATGTGATAAATTTGGGCTTGTGGTTATAAGGGTTTCACAACTCTGTTTTTTATTGTTTCTTAGTGTTTGCTTAGAAGTGATCTGTGTATACATGGAAATCAGTAGCATCCCTTGAGTTTTTAGAAGAGTGTGTAGTGACCCCAAAGTTCAGATATGTTTTATTTGTGTGTCTGTTGTCTGGCATGTAGCTATTTTTAAAGTTTCTGTGTGTATGTATGTAGGGGGTCAAGAGTGGCAGCCTTGAAAGACCAAGTTCAGCCTTGCTGCCAGTTGTTGAAAAGGCTGGTTTTTGTCTTGCAGCTTCTCCAAAGGAAATCTTTTCTTACTGGTTTTGTGGGTTTTTGGGGGGGAGGTTTGATTGTGGGTTGTTTTTTGGTTTGGGGTTGGGTTTGGTTTTTTTGTTTGTTGTTTTTTGTTTTTGTTTTGTTGTGTTTTGTTTGTTGTTTGTTTGGGTTTTTTTTACACTTACATTTGTCTCAACCGCATTTAGCTGTCCAGCATGTGGACATCTCGGGTTAGTCCACCAGGTGCTCTGGAGAGCCAGCAGCAGTGTACAGAGCCAGCAAGTAAAAGATGTTCCTACATCTTTCACATGCAAGCTACAAAGTTGCATGAATTTCCTCCCTGCATCTCTGTCCGCTACAGTAGAAACCAGAATTACTGGTTTAGATTGTATTTGTGGTTTCCAGACGAATTTAGGTAGGATACATCCCTTAGGTTGTAAGAGTTTGTATTTAAAACAAGTTTTTAAAGCTCAGTTATTACGTGCCTCATCCAAAACATGGATAATCAATGTAAAGATTGTTAATGTTTTTACAGAGGCTCACCTGAAAAATACACTTCATGGAGTGTTGAAGTGCTAACACATATAGTAAGTAGCATTTGAGGCTCACTGAAAGACAGCAGTAGTATTTGCCAGTTAGACAGTAATGTATAACTTCCCTGAAGAACAGGTGTGATCACAGCAACTGGTCTTGTACGTGCATACACATTTGCATGGCATTGTGCTGTTGCTTGGTAGCTGGGGTGAAAAATTGGCCACTAAACCAGCAATGTTTAGGAAAGATGTTCAATCCGATCATAAGAAATCCTTGTGGAAATAGATTTAAAGGACTAAAGACAATACCCGGAGTTCTGTTACTATCCGGGTTTTCCTACTTTCACAACTTTTATTTTTATTTTTCAAACCAGATGTTCTGAATTTATTATCAGTGATTATGACCCCAAATTATGTATAAGTGTAAATAAAATAGTAATTAAAAAGATTCACTTCTTGTGTGCAGTGAAGAGCAGTACATGCTGGGAAGAGGTATGTTACAAGTTAGCAGTAGGGAAATACTTTCCAAAATAAACATCTTTGATACAAGGCTGTGGTGGTTTTTTTTTTGTTTTTCAAATCTAGATTTGCCTGCTTGAGTTAAATGGAAGTTATTTTAGTGTGTTTTTTATCTCAGTAAATCAGTCACAGAAATAGCGAAGAGGAAAAAAATTCAACCCTAGCTTCAAATGTAAGCCCCCACCTGTGATAGTAACATCTAGGTTGCAGAAAAGTAATGCAATAGCTTGATTCCGTAGATCAGGAGTGATTCAGTGTTTTGTTTACATTATTTGTCGATCTCCTCAGCATCCTAGAGGAGAACACTTCCTTCCTGGCAGATGGCAGCCCCAGGGCCATGCACCTGCCATTACAAGCAGCGCACTAGTAATCTACCCCAGCACTGTTGCTGACAAGAGGCTAATGATTGGAGACTGTCTGCCTGACAGCCTAAACAAAATAGGAGCATGTTTGTCCTTCAGCAAAGGTCTGAGAGACCTTAGGAAGGACACTCTGGACAGTATACTGAAGAATTGTAATGGAATTTAATTTAGACCTCTTTGGTAGTGTTTACAGTGTGAGCCACTTTTAACATAATGATGCTGCAGAAAGTGAATGATATCTCAAAGAAGGGATTTTCTGTTTCTCTGGCAGAGCGATAGCTGACTTTATATTAATAGCTCCATGTCAATGGGAGGAGGAGGGCTTGTGTGATTTAGCTGGCCCTGCCACAGTCCTCTGCAGCAGTCTGCCCTTGTTGGAAGAAGAGGCTCAGATGTACTTGTGCAGGGCTCTGTCCTATTCTGGCAAATGGGGCCTGAGCAGTGTTAGAAAGTAAGAATGTTTCTTTAATTGTTTGAGTGGTGTGTTTGGTACTTGCATAATGCATTCCCATTTCAATAATTTGATTTCTGATATTGTATGGTTTTATTATGTCATTAGACCAGGATCTCTTATTTTATCTGTTCTACGTTTCCCTTACAAGCTTGCATGTTTGGTTTTCTTCCTTGAAAAGAGTGTGGGCGATGTTTCTAGGGGACGCTACCCAAGGCGAGGGTATCTTTGAAGTAGGCCAGGATGTTCTTTGCTAAATTTAAAAACTACCCAAATATTACCCAGAGTTTGTAGAGTATTAAGCAGGATTACATGACACACGGATTAGACATTGTTGAGCAGCCTGTTTTTGTTTGAAGGGGTCAGAAATGAAGCCACTGGGGCTTTAGTGTGATGCCAAAATAGGAAACTTGCTGATACCAGAAACAGCAGAAGTTTCTTAGAAACAGTAGAGCACAGTGGATAATTTTCCAAGCTTTTTGAAGCGATGCTTTAGTAAAATTTGTTTCACACATGCTGTGATGACAAGCATAAAGTATGAAACTTAACATTTTAAATTATCAGTGGGTCTCAATTTCCAAGTCTGTTCCACAGGTACTTTACAGTAGACTAAGAACAACACTGTAAGTGTGACTTAAGGCAGAGGACTTTGCTTCTCTTCAGTCAAAGACAAATCAATAAATCATTACAGTGACAGTGGAGAAATCATGTCAATGAAATAAGATCTAAGCAGTTTTAGATTTGCCTCTTGTGCTGTGTGCTCCCAACAGGAAAAATATGTTATTTAAAAACAGTGCTTAAGACAGTCCTAATATTCAGTTTACCCCCTCATTAAATTGCATAGCATTGGCAAGGTAATGTGTGGAATGAGACTTTGGAATATTTCCTTTATTTTTTTTCCCCCTTTGAATCTAGACTTTTGCTCACCACAAGTCAGAAGATTGATTGAACAAGGCATCTGACATTCTTTTGGGGAAGAGTTAGGCTTAACTCTTACGTTGGAGATGGTAGTGTTGAATAGTTGCTCTAGAATGAAAAACCAGCAACTATGCAGGCTTATTCTGCCTTCACTGATGGACATAACTGAGGCTATAGGAAGTTAGTTGCAATAACTGGTAATGTTACATTATAGCATTACTTAAAGGAGGTAAGAATAGAATTTACAAGTGGATGCAAACTTCATAAGTTTTTTTAGTTTTTTTTAGGTTTTTTTAGTTTTTTTTAGGTTTTTTTTTTTTTTAGTTTTTTTCAATACCCCTTTAAATCACCAAGTTTACTGCTTTTATTACTGTGGAGTTATGATGTGAGTTTATTCTCTAGTCTTTTTACCAGTTTCTCAAAAACTGCAGTGAGCGGCTTTAGTTTGCTTTAAAAGAAGGCAGACCAAATGTCAGGTGATGTGTCTAACCAAAATTTTCACTGATACCAAGAAAAGACTTCTTGCAAGGGAATTATGAGGTTTGGATCTGGAAGGTGGAGGCAAAACTTTCCTGTAAGGCAGTTGCACTGGGTTGTGTTGTAATATCATTTATTTTTATGAAGTAAATATTTAGAGAATTTTAAAGGAGGGTGGCTTGCATCTTTTATAAAAGGTTCCAGTCCTGAGCAATTATTTCTGCCAAAATTAATGAAATACAACTATGGTTTTTAACGTAAAAAAAAAAAATTACATTTTGTAACAGTCTTGTACACAAACGTGATAAAGATTTATGATGGTGATTAATATTAAAGTTTTTGTGAACTATGAAAAGTCACTATATTACAATTATTTACAGCAAATTAGTTTTGATCTAACATAAAGCTTTCAACATTTTTGTTTGGCTTTCGGATCAAGCTTGTATAACTTAATGCAAGGGTACATAATTCCCTCTGATGTTACAGAATTGGTGCTCATGACTTTAACAACAGTTACAGAGAAATGACTGTATGGTGGAACATTAGGAATAAATATATATATACACATAGATATATGATGCATAGGTACAGAATACTTGAGAGAACTGAGCATAAACTTAAAACGGTTAGCACATAAGACTTTATAATCCCAACAGTGTGGCAGTTACTCTCACAGGTACCAGTGAGAGATTCTAACATGTATCAATGAATGCTAAGATAATACTGCATTTTGGGTATCTAAGAAAGGTAACTTACTACACTGTTCTATTTCAGTACCTAAATGTCAAGATAGGCTTTTAACTTTTACCATATCTGGTGTATTTTTAAATAAATAGTGGATTGCATGGGTTCTAAATAAATAAATTGGTAGTGTTGAGTGTTAGCCAATAGGATGATTTCCATATACAAGTGTACCACTGTATTTTAGCACTGTGGCTTCTGGTCCAGGTCCTCACTCTTTTATTTTTATTTATTTTTTTTTTTTCTGTTAGTAGGAACATTCAAGTGACAGCGAACTGAAAGCTTTGCAGTATATGGTAACATGAGATTGTTATTTAAAAAGTAAATCAGAACTCGATAGAGAAATAGCTTTGATTTGAACCAATGAACTAGAATTCCATCCCCAGGAAATAAATTGATGTGCTTTTATTTTCATAGATATATACTTGACTATGCTAGAAAGTGGAAACAGTAGACTTGGATCTTGAATCATGAGTGAGCACAGCCAAACTGGTGTGCTTGAATGCAGAGGGAGCTGGCCTGTGCTATGAGTGAGCTATGTAGGATGTTTAGGTCTCACACTGCTGTTTGATGACTTGTAAGAGGTCATTCAGAGAATCTTCTGCAAGTCTGAAATTATTCCCCAAGTCTCGAGTTTGCTTTATCAGTCACGAACATGTCAAGCTTTAGTTTGCCATACTGGCCATGAGGATGCTATGTTGTTGTATTAACAGAAAATACTGCAACATTTTCTGTTCCTCTCACTCCTTGGTAGATGTTTCCACTTCCTTTGTACTCATAGATTGGCTGTTGTTGCTTTTACAAGTTGATAACATTTCAACTGTACCATTTTAAATATATATATATTGAGAGTTATTTACATGATAATTCTGGTCATAAAGACTCAAGCTTGTATTCTACGTAATTTTACTTTGCCAAATAATATAATTGCATCGATTTTTACTAATAATTTCCATATCGTTATAGCACAGATTACTCTGTTTTCTTTCCCTAAGTATAGGAGAAGCAGAATGCTGAAGGTTTGTTCAGAATATTTTTGTTTGTCTGTTTGTTGTTTTGTTACTCTTTGTAAATAAAAAAATAAATAAAAATCCAACCACCACCCCCCCCAAAAAAAAAAACAACCACTAACCAAAAAACAACCAAAACCCCCCCCAAGCCACACCAAAACAAAACCCAGACCCAAATAAAAACCCACAAAAAAGGTGCCTGGGACTTAAGAACATGTACCTTGGAAATAGCAAACTCTTGGGTATTGATGCGTAGGAGACAACTTTAGCCTCTCCACTGTAGAGACTCTACCTTGAGTGGAATGAAGCGTATACATCTTGTCCTTAGTCAAGTATCTTAACTCTGAAGATGTTCTTGCTATTTCCTATTAGTTTGTTTTAAACACCAGCCCATTTGTCAGGCACTCATTTTTATTTTAGCTTGTCGTCTTGGGGCATTTTCCCATCCATTTTGTAAAGGGCTACCTGAGGAGCCAACTCTTCTCCATTCCACTGTGGAAGCAAAGTTCTATTAAGTTCTGCTGAAGATGGCAAAACAATAGACAAGTCTTTTATTGAAACTGTATGTTACATTTCTAATTTGCAATCTTTCAGGTTTTTTACCATGTAAACCTATTGTTTTATTGGACTATGAAATGGCTTTATCTTACTCATTGGTGCAACTGTGGGTTTGTGTTTATGTATGTGAACCTGCCGAAGAAACATTTCACGCTTTGGTATGTCTCAAAATATAAACTTGTTATTTGCATCAGCTACAGACAAAGCTGATTCTTACCTGGAAGAAGGGAATGAATTGTATTTGATCAGTTAAAAATAGCACTGTACTAAAAAGAATTATATTTGGTAGTTGCCAGTAAATTCAGGAGCAAGAATCACTTGTCCAAATTCCATGTTTTAGTTTAGGAAAAGCACTGGAAATAAATGCTACCCATATTAGTACAGGATGTAGCATAGTGGGGCTTTGACTGTAACTGTCTGAGTGAACAACATTACTATTTGTCCTTTAAGTCTAAAATTCTGTTTCTTCACTGAATCAGATGGTACTGGTGGTGGGTTTTTTTTCTCCTAGTATGTGTATTTCTCCTGGTATATCTGGTAGCACCTTTCTTAAACTTCTTTTCTGCTTCTGTAATATGGTAAATTTAAATTTGACAGAAGTTTCCAAGATTTTTCATAGCAGCTGTGAGATGCTAATAAGGATTCTTGGAACCATTTCTCTTTTCTCATGGATTGTCTTAGGTCCCATTTTGGGCCATTTGTGACCACGTAATATCTTTCTGGAATAGTAATAATGAATTACTTCAATTAATTTTTTCAATGTACTTTAATTAAAAATAGCTACTGGATATAGGGACCTCTGATACAGTATTAAGTAGTCCATGGACTATAATTTGGAAAGCTGTAATGTAGAGGAACATTTACAGCTTGTTCATACTGGGTTTATTTTGTATGCGTTTTACGGAAAAGGTTAAGTAATTGCCCTAGTCTTGTTCTTGCGGTATAGGAAAGCGTATCTGTGGTCTCCTGTCTCATAGGTTGAATTCGGATTGTTTTGTTGTTTTTTTTTTACTTGACATTTCTCTTTTTTCTTTTTTTTTTTTATTTGGAACTTGGAGAGGCTGGGGCATCAAAGTGGAACACAGTCAAAGTAGTTATGCCTTTTATTAACGCCTCAAATTGGTTGACTGGTTGGTTTTTCCTTCTCACAAATAGGCATCTTGTGATTGCTACAGAAAAGTTTCAGTAGGATTTTGTAGCATAGATGGGATGGGATTGTTTCCAAGCCAAGGGAGTGTATTCCAGCGTAGGCCATTTATCCTTGTTTTTCCTAATAGGTTTTGTGGAATTCGTCTGTGCTGGGCTCCTATTTTGGTCTGATGGACACAAGAGTGGAATTAAAAGGCAGAAATATCTTCATCTGATGCTGCAGGACTTCAAAATCTTAGGGGACCTTAATGTAGATGTTCTGAGTGAAGCTGCTTAATGCCTTTTGTGTTGCAAATTCCAGCTCTAGTGTTGTCAGTGTGTTCTGAGGGTCCATTTTCCTGGTTTAGATTCCCACATGTGGTGGGATTTTTTTTTTGTCTAGCCAGTGTTCTTGCACCTTATGTAGAACTGAGAGGTTTGGCCCAGTCTGTAGACATCTCATTTTAGTAGCCTACTGAAACAGTCCTCTTAAAAATCTGGCTTCCATAAGTAGTCACTGGAAGGATACAGGTGTCTTTTAAGCATCGAAGAGGCGGGTTAAAGACAGACTTTGAGATTGGTGCAAACTTGGCTTCCCTGGCTATAGAGGAGCCTATACACTTGGGATAAATGAAACACCTAATTTTCAGAGGTGTGTGGCTTATGAGATCAAACTTTTTGTGGAATCTATTGTAAGCAGAAGGACTTGAAGTGAGATTGATACTCATGTGTGGATTAGCTGATGTAGCTAAGTATTCCTGCCTGACCTGGACTGTACTCTAGTTAGTTGATGAGGTATTGTGCTTGTTCAGTAAATGTAAAATTAAAAGGGATTTGTGTTTTCTCTAGCTATGCAGCTGCTGCACTGTTAACTGAATGCTTTTCATTATATTTTCTGGTCAGTCACAATATGTGAAATACACAACAGTATCAGGGCCTTAGCATTTGGAGGCAAACGTGGGCTTTAAAGCCACAGATGCACTGGGCAAAGATGGCTTAGGCAAATATTGGTATTTTGCAAAGTATTTCTTCATGCATGTTGTCTGCAATCTTTTCTTCTCCATTCTTTGCAGAACATCCTTCCTGAACAGCATCTTTGCTTTATAAAGCCTCACCTACTGCACAATATCCCACAGGAAGTTATATAGTTCCTTAATGCAGTGCCCTGAAGAGCTTATCACACTCATTGGAGATGTCCTAAGCAGCTTTAAAGAGCTGGGTTACTGGCAAGAGGAGAAAAATACACATAGGTCTTTATGTACTGGAAAATATCCCTGAAGTCTAGGGGAAATCTCTGCTGCACATCATGGGACTAGAGCCAAACTCTTACAAGTGACAAAGATGTTTTTTCATCTGTTTTATAGAAACAGTCCCAGTAACATTATTGACTTTCAGAAAGATGTGACAGTGTCAGTTGCGTAGTTGTTTGGTCAGATATATTTCTATAAGTAACATGTATATGAGGTACTGATGAGCGTTTTCAAGGAAATTGTCATTGGTTGCTTATAAACATATTTATTGGCAACAAATCACGGGAGCCATAAAACAAAACAAAGACACCTGTGTGAGGAGAGTACTTGGGAGAGGAAGGCAAAACAGAACTGGTGAAACAGTAGAGTACAGCTCTGTGTAAATATTTACTGAGAGCTCTTGTAATTACAGAATAAAGTGCATTCTGCCCTGGAGTTAGCAATACTGCATATAAATGATAGTAATTTTTTGGTCTTTTTTCTTAAAATCTCTGCAGTTTTGAGAAAAGTGCTGTGAAAGGACACCGTACTCTGACAACAAAGTATCCTTCATATTTAATAATATTTTATTTTCCTAGGAGAAGGTAACATTTTGTACTGCCAGTATCACTGCTGAAAAAAAATGAATAAATGCTGTTTTCTAAACTGAGATTTAGTGCAACTGATTTCCCATCAAAGTGTTACAAGTGTTTTCAGGTAACATGCAGCGTAGTTTTGCTTCTTCCCAGAGCCCTGCAGGAACTGCTGGCCAGCTGTACAGGGCTTTTCATCCCAGTTTTGCAGGGTTGTATAGAAATGCTTGGGCACTGTGTTTTCGAGCCTTTCCATTGTGCTTTCGGGTTGTAGATAAGAAATGTCCCTATGGGGGAACTGCAGTTCCTGCTGCTGTGTGTCTCAGTATATAAAGAAAGGACAGCATTTGATGATACATGGACTAAGTCTTAACTGTACATGGGAAGTAAGAATTCAGCTTTGTTGGGAGCACTAAACTAACATGTGGCAGGTTCAGAACAAGGAGAAGGAAATAATTCTTCTTGCAGCCTGTAGTTGAAGGGAGGTGAAGTGCAGGAGGTCCTTAATAGGTAAATCATTAGAAACTAGATGAGAATCTGGGGAAGCATCTCAGTATGCTTGTCTTGGTTTTTATAGTCTTGCTTAAGCAGCTGCTTCTTTGACCCACTTTCAGAGGAAACTGTATTAGAGACTTTAGCCTGCTTCAGTGCTGCCATTTTTTGCTGTATTCCCCATTTTACTAAACAATTTGGGGAAGGTTAAGGGGATGGTGATGTCTTTTTATCACAATACATGAAGTTTGCAACCTATTACCTAGCTTCATCTTCCCTTCTCTCCTTTATAACTGACTGATTCACAGTCAGCACACAATGGTGCAAATACAAAAGATTGCTAGAAAAGCATTGACATAAATTGAAAATCATCCTTTAAAAACCTTTTTCTATCTTACTGTCAGATGCTTATAGTTTTAAGTGGGGTGTGACAAGAAGAGAAAGCAGCAGGGAAAAGATTGCTTTCCTCTTAGCCTGTCTAGGCTTTCTTTTCTGTGTCTTCACTCCCCATGTATTTTTTCTGTGAGAAGAAGCATCTCTCGACAGTTCTCCTAACTTGAAAGTCCAAAAGCTGCAGCAGGCAGCCTAATGCTTTGTGTGTGACCATCCAGTGGGCTTAGATGCCAGGTTAGATGCAAAAGTGAACTTATGTAATGCCAGGGGTGTTTCAGTGTTCTTGGTAAGCAGCCTGAAAGTCAGTTTGCAAAACAGGCAGGTAGCTGACTGTGAAAGTTGACGAGAACCTTGTGTTTTAAGACATTTCTGGAGGATAAATGTCTTCCTCTAGAACAGATGAATGCTCCAGTCTCCATAAAGACTCTGTAAATCTGAAACCTGTTTTGATATTAGGTGCCTAAGCACTTTTGGCAATGATGGAGGCAGGGATCAGTCTTTCAAAGAAAGCCTGAATGAAGTGTTTCTGTTCCCTTGCTCACAATATTTATGTGGCTAGAGCACTCACCCAGGACTGGCCAGCATTGCCTGGCTGAAAAAAGTCTCAATTCTCTTTCCCCCCTTCCCCATTCCTAGTGTGTCTTAGCCATATATTCTTTGGTAGAGTTATTTAGTTCTTTCTTGCTGAAGCTGTTTTCATGGAATAATTAGATATCCACTGTAATGAAAAGGGAGAATGGACATGACTTCCCACAACTTACATGAGTCCTTTTCCCTGTTCCCATGAATATTTGAATTTTTAATATGCATAATTCTTCAATTTGATCACTGGAAGAAATTGCTTTTTCTCCTCAGTGAGAGAGAAAATGCTTTTAAGCTCTTTGAGAGCACTTTAACATTACATGTTCAGGCATGTGGATGGAGGTAACCTAGTGGCTCAGTAAAAGCCATTGGACTTTGGTATTGGCCACTGATACCTAGAACGGCAGCCAGGTTCTCACATGTGGAGCTAACCAGAAGAATGATTATACTTCCCCCACCATTACCTTTCTGAAATGGGTCCACCAACACTGATAGCTTTTCAGTGTGCAGTTATGTGAGCTCTTCTTTGTCAGACCTTGTTGCCTTTGTTAATGATTATTGATACATATTAGAAGAGGGACAGATATGCCTGTGATATCCCAGTTCAGCAAACTTTAAAGCAGCTGTAAAGGTGTGTGAAAAGATTTCATCCCTGCTTCTAAAATTAGTACCAAGTTACACCTCAGAGGCTTTGTGATCTTTCATAACTTGTAAACTTGTAAGACTGAATTTCATAACTTATTCATCTGAGCCTAATGTGAAATAGAGCAGAAAAAATGTTGCTTAGAAGTGCCTGTTTCTTCTCCTTGGCTATAAAGAGCTAGAATGACTAGTTCCTAGGGTGAGTGGGTCAGAGATGCAGAGATACACACTGGGGCTGGCAGAAGTTAGCTGAGTATTGCCTAGTTTATGCTGCAGGGGCAGACAAGCTAATTCAGTTGTTTTTGTTGTGTCTCTGAAGATGAGGTTGGTAGATCCTTCAGTGTATTAGTCACCAATCCCTTCCTCCCTTGCCCTTCATCACTTGTAAGGTGACCATGTTGTTTTGAGAAAAAATTGTCTCTTAAGCAACTTCCAGCCTCACTTTGTATGCAAAATAATGTTGCTGGAGTTTGGGTATTGCTGTCAGTCTGTTACTGGGAAGAGCTTATTCTCTCAGTCATGTGGTGGAAGGAGGTGTAAAAATGAAGCCAGCTGCCTAATAGAGGCCACATTTGCAGTGTTGGGTTTTGAATCTGCACTTACAAAGGAATGGTGTGATGGGTGTAAGGTGGGAGGCAATTCCAGTTGCATGATAAGAACGTGACTTCTTGTTCCACAGTGGTTAAATCCTGTGCATGTGAACTGTTGAGTGGCTCTCTGGCTGACTGCCACAGACTAAGCTTTTCAGTCGCAAATTTTCTATATAGTTTCCACATCTGCTTCTGCTTGTGCATTTCTGTCCCTCTTATAAACTCCCAGTGGAAGACCAAAAGGACTGAGCATTTTTTTTTTCTAGTATTTTGTTCACTCTTGGAAAACAGCTTGGTTTTGTTTAATTGCATTTAGTGGTTTTGAATGGTTGTATACCCAATTTGCAAAAGGAGAGGATAAGTGAACAAATTTCAGATATTACTATACTGAGGGTTTTTTTGTCTAATTTATTTTATCCCTAATCATGGGATTAAATCATCTTTGCAAACTTGTTTAATAGTAGACAGTGGCTGTAGCTCTGAAATTAAGAGATATAATAGCAATTGTATTAAATTAATCCTGGAAAAATGAGCATGTCTAGTTTCTTAATTTTAAATTTGAAGTGCCTATTTTTATTATAATTGATATGGGAAATGTATTTCTGGACTGGCACTTTAGCTATAAATTCATTATAATGACATTAGTAAGTTAAATCCTTTATTTTCCACCTAATTACATTTTAATGTTTAGTTATTCATACTACAAAATCTTAAGAAGCTTGACAAAGTGATATGAAACACAAATTATATCAAATTCTGAAATCAACTAAGCATAGCCCTCATAGTTGTCTGTACTTCTACTGTAGACTCAGCTGCTTAAACTCTAGTGTAAGTATTGCAGGTAAAAGAAGTGTTAGTTGTGTAAATATATAGTATCAAGTACAGATTACTTTGATCTTTCAGTACCTATGGATAGAAGTTGATATTCATTATAAATTGTGGAGATTTTCTGTGCCATCAGATGAACATTTTAGACTCTCATGCATATGCTAGGGCAAAAAAAGAAAAAGAAGTACTTGCAGGTGCTGACATGTACCATCTTTTTCTAGATAATCTAGTGGTTTGTTTCCCGCAGTAGAAAAGAGTATCTTTCCCCATGGTTATCTTTATGCAATTCAAGATGTTAAGATTTTTTAACTATTTGGCTCAAGAGGTTAAAGTACTGTCAAGCTCATTTTAATATAGAGAACTGTGCCCACAAAATCCCTATTTTACTACTTTAAAGAAATTCAGTGATTTTTATTTCTTTTAGTGTCAGTCATGAAGAATGTATGTTGACCCAATTCTTGCTTTCCTAAATTCATAAGCCACCAGAGACCTATTTAAATAACATTGTGTACTGTTTCTTAGTGGAAGAACATACCAGAAGAGCCTAGTTACTTGGGGCAGCATGTCTGCAATTATGATCAACCATGACTTGTTTAAAAATATAATAACAACATGTCTTTTTCCTTTCACAGTTTAATTTGTTTTTCCCATCAAATGTGGAATCATTTACTTTGGATGGATATTATTCATAGTCTTTGTAAACTGTTAGAGCACACTATGCTTTCCTGCGAAGTGTTGGTAAAGTGAATGCTTAAGTTGATTGAAACCTTTTCCCATGATGATGGTCAAGCTCAGCTTTATTTGGTATGAGCAGTCCTGCTGCACAGAGCTCGGTTTCCTTGGAATTACTTACGGAAAGTCGTAGCTCAGCACATGAATTCTGCTATCTTTAGCAGGGTTACCTATGTGCTTGATGTTAAGTACAGTATTCATTAAATTGCTTAATGAGAGTCAGAGCCAGGTCAGGATTTGGCTCCTACTGTACACCTCCCCAGTAACATGCCAGGGAGCCGGTGCACTGCATTTGCACTGGAGTGCTTGGCCAAATTTATGACCTTATAATGTGCATGTGTGCATCCCACAGTCCCTCCTGTAAAGAAGCCCTTAGAGATTGCAGTTCAGACAATCTCCTGTTGTTGTTGGTGCCAGGTCGGCATGGGTTTTTCACCGTGGGACCCATGCTGTCCCTCCTCACCCTCTGCCCCTTCTGCTTGCCTCCATGCTCTGCTTATTTGCTCGAGGCATAGGGAAGGTCCTGCTGAGGTGCAGGGTTACAACCTGGTCAGGTACTTGTAAGCCCATCTCCTGCAGGGTGCCAGGTACAATGCACAGAGCTGGAGGGTAGGGAAAGCAGAGCAGCTTTCTGATGGGGGGACATTTGTCTTTGCCCAGCCAGCTGCCTCACCCAGGACCCTGCATCTCTTCCTGAGGGAGGTGGCAGGAAGTAATTACTTTTCCCTATAGGTGGAATTCAGTTCCTTGGGCTGTGCCGTCTAATGGCCTGTCATTATGCCCATGGATGTACATGTTGTTAACCTCCAGATTCAGTTGTGTCAATAGGATTTATCTTCTAGGAAAAGTTAGTTGGTGGAATCAGAGCCTTGGTTGATTTGGCAGGCAGCATGGGGGAAGGGAAACAAAGGGACAAAGCCGCCAAGTGATTTTCCTGAAGTCAGGGCAGAAGCCTGTGGCAGAGCTCGGGTTTCTGCCTGAGTCCAGTGCCTGATCTGCTCTGGCAGTCAGTGGGATAAATTTGCTGGTTATGAATAACCACCAATGTGTTTTGTCGTGTACTGTCTGTCTGCTTGTTAGCAGAAGAGAATTATTTTTAGGAATTAAGAAAATTTTTATTCATTGCTTACTGACTTTGAAAATTAATAAGCAGACTTGATCTTCTTTAATTGACTAACCATTGTATTCTCTTTACAGAATGTTTAACAAGTCTTTGAGTACTTAGTAGTTTCCTAGCAATTTGTGTGTGTGTTTATGTATTCCCCAAGAAGCACTGGTTCAATTGGATGACTTCAAGTAGTTTTGGGAACTCAGTAGTGATCATGGATGCTTTTCTGTATAAAGCTCAAAACCAAAAGGAAACTTGAGTATTGTCACATGGACTTTGTATTTTGATTTGTGTGTGCCCATGGACAATGAGGTTATCAAAAAACATATTCATATCCTGTAGGAATTTTATTTAGTTCATGGGTAAAGACAATGTATTGGTAGTGTGACTTGTGTAAGTGGAATATTGACCTGAGACTTGAAATAAGTAAAAGATACTAATCACTGAAGCAAAACTTAACAGCAGTATTGATTTCTTGTTTGTTTAGTTTTTGTTTGGTTTTTTTTGAGGTTGGTTTTTTTTGGGGGGGGGGGTGTTTGGTTGTTGTTTGGTTGTTTTTGGTTTTTTTAATTATTCACTTTAACGTGGAACTTGCGGTTTATTTCTTGCAAGTAGGCTTCCTCTGAATCTGTCATTGCTATTATGTGGATCAAGTGGTAGCAGCAGTTATTTTTACTTTCTTAATTCAAAGCTTATTCAAAACCTGATTCAGAGTTTATTGAAGTCAGGAGAAAATGTTTCATTATTGAAAACTGTGTTTTGGGTTTTGAGTTCTAGGTCAGCATTAGAGACTCACTGGATGATTTGTTTATTGCATCATAGGCACTTAGGCTTGTGCCCACAGTCCCATTGTCAACTACAAAACCCTGTGAACCGAGTTTGTAAGTGCTTTGAAGCATCAGCCACTTCACTTGCTCCAGTTTAATTCTGGCTGGAAAGTACCTGTTGTGCTGTAAGAACAATGGCAGGTTTACTCAGTTGCTAATAATCCTCCCTGATGACTGCCCTGGGCTGACATACTTCTGGAAACATGCTTGTTTGTGTTTGCATGTACAAAAACATCTTCCTCTGATTCCCTACCCGAAATATGGGGGTTTTGTTTGTTTGTTTGTTTGTTTGTTTGGGTTTTGGTTTTTTTTCTTTTTAACTTTATTTCGCTTTTGCTATCATGTGGCCACTTCTGAGAACCTAAATTTAGTTGTCAGGTTGGTATCCATTTGGAGAAGGAAAGCGGTGACACAGTCAGCATGTATTTTTAAAGGCTCACTTGTTTGCCTATGTGATACATTTATACTGCTTCCCTGAACAAAAGTTGAAACAAAGTGATTTGTTACCTAGCTCTTTCTCAAATGAGGGGTCTCTGCTTCTTTTGCAGGGGCATCCATCTTGCCAAATGTTCTTGCGCACAGCCTTACTGAATGGTTATGGCAGTTTTGGGGCTCCCTTGATTGCATTGTAAGCCAGTTCAAGTTTTTAATCTGAAACACCCCCAGCTCAAACAATGAAAGCTCATTTTCTGAAGATTAAAGGATAGATTTGACTTGGTGTTTGATCAGAAAAGTGGCAGCAAATAAATGGCAACGATAGGTGCAACGAGATGTCTTTTCGGTCTCCTTTTGGCAAACTATTAATTTATTTCAAGCTGTGTCATGAAATAAAATTCTAAGTAATATCCTAATTATCTGATCATGGAGTGGCTCCAATTGATTCCAGCAGGACTAATTCCTTAAGTAAACCATAACTCTGAGGGATTCAGTGGCAGTTTAGCAATTTTCAACTCTATGCCAAGATATGTCAACCTGTGTTTTTGTGTAGACTTGAAGGAAAAGCCTTTGTATTGGTTTATCAGAGACTTACATGGATTGAAACTTGCACGCATAAGCACTATGCTTACTTTGACATCCAGGTTTTATATATATGATTTATTTTGGTTTTATGGTCCCAAAGATACTAAAAATACACAAGAATACTGAGTAACTGTATCAGTACATTCAAAATAAATGGGTTACGTACTTTACAGACTTTATTGAGTAACAATGTTAGTTCCCATAATGTTTCAAATAATTTTTAAGGAAACCTGTGTAGTATATCTTCAACCATAATCTTCATCTAACTTGTAAACTTGGGGACAACAACATACAACAAAAAATATTGCTATGAACTATTATGTGAACTAGACATTGTCTATAACGTATAGTGTGAACGTAATGTACGAGCCTGATGTTGTATTGGAATTTATCACTTAGCATCTTTTGAAATGAGGTGTCGGTGTTTTGTCATGTAAAATGTACAGTCATGGTGTTCTGTTCACTACTGTTTGTGCATTGCTCTTTCCATATAGTATATCAGACAGGAAACATCTACACCATAAGCAACATGCTGAGAAGATTTTGATAATTTTTTTAATGACTGAGTTGTGAGTTCATCAGTATAATAATGTCCCCTTATGGTGGTAGCACATGCTATCCATTAATACTTTGCCGTAAAATATCATGGAAGGAGTGAGCTGCATTCTTTAAATTCCTTCCATTTGCACACCTATCCACTTTTGTACTTCTGAAATAAAAGTTATTTAGTAAATCACATAGGTCAGTTGGAGAGGGTTCCTTCTGTACTTTGCTTATAGGTTTTTAGACCATATAGTGTTAGTTTTAAGGTCTGGGAATAGACAGCTGACTAAAAACCAGTTGATTTTGTGCCTGCTTTCTGCAACCCCTTTTCTTTTCCACAGGTGTAAACAGTGATGGTCACAACTTGAACTGGGGGGTGGGGGGTGGTGGTTATGTTGTGTTTCCTAACCAGTTGTATCTCTCATGGTTTGCTGGTCTGAAGAGCCACAGCCAAAAAGTTCCAAAAAAAGGAGGTGGTGTTGGATTGGGGAGTACACTTCTGTAATATCTTATTTTGTAAACCAATATAAAAGCAGTTATTGCATAGCTTCCACCTCCCTTCCCCATGAAACCCATTCTAAATATTCTCCCTATGGTATTTTTGGTGTTTCTAAGTTGTAAATATGATTTTTTTTTTCAGCTTTTATTGACTTTCTTTCGTTTTTCTTTTCAGATTGAAGGAGTTAGTTTTCACACCATGACCTCAAACAACTGAGTACAACATTCAAGGAAGCTGCTTGGCATATACCTTTTTGTTTGTTTGTCTTGGGTTTTTTGTTTTGATTTGGTTTTTGTAACTGAAGCTGCTTAAGGTTTACTTTTCATTGTTGTTGTTATTGTTGGTCGGGACAGTTGCTTAACTGTTGTGGACTAAACTTCAACAAACCTGGGAGGAAGGGAGAGCAACTCGCCTAACTTATTACCTGTCCATGGCATCTATGGTATCATTTTGCTGCTGTTGTGACAGAAGTTGGAGATGCTTTTTAGCTCATAGGAACTTTTCTGCTGGCCTCTTTAACTAATAGCCAATGCCTTCATTTCTTTTTTCTGCAAAGATAAACTGTATTTATTCTTCGGCATATTAGGGGATTCTGTAACACCTGCTGAAGCAGTAAGATCTGGTATTTACTGGCATAATTTCAAGCCTACCACTGTACTACCTCAGTTCAAAGTAAAGCCGGATTTACAGTGTTGGTGTATGACAGGATCTCTTTTATCTCTATGCTGAGTCTCTCAAGAATGGTCGTCAGCCTTACTGAACTTGCAACGCGTACAGCTGCTGCTGTTGGGTTGTGAATCACTAGCTGCAGGGTTTACTCCTCAGACAAAGCCTAACCAGGGCACTGGAAAGTCTAAAATGGGATGAAACTCTGTGGATCAGACTTGGACAGAGGATTCAGAGTAGTAAAAAAAAAATAAATAAAAATATATAAAATGTATAACAAGCAACGTAAGTTAAAAACGTCCAGCTGTATTGGGGGTATCTCTCTGTACCTTTGACACACTTGTTTAATCCTCTCTATGTAGGTGTTTATGTAGGTACTTCAGATTGCAAAAGCCTTTACTCCTATTTACAAGCTTTTGTCAGCTAACCCTGTTCTTAGCTGCATTTCTTGTAACCAAAAATCCACATAAGCATGCTAGGAATGCAGGGATGATAATGGGCATCGGGCAGATTCAAGCGCTAATATTAACACAGTATTATCTTGCCATTTAGAAAGTCCTGATATTTGCCTTTTACCAGGAAAGCACCATTGTAGCTGCAGGTGTTATTACAGGGAAGAAGAACCACTGCAGTCACTTATCCTGAGTTCTTTTCAAGGCTACCTTGAAAATCCAAATGATGTGGCAGCTACTATCACAACTGTCACATACAACTGTTGCACCAGACTAGCAGAATGTCATGCCACCTTGTTTCTCCTTTGATAAATTTATTTGTATACATGTTAAGGGTACCTCCCCAGTGCCTGCTCTGATAGACATGTAAGTATTACTAAGTTATGAGTTGGGTGAGACTTTTTTTGCTTTAAATCATTGTGCTAGGTGGAACCTGTACTTCACTGTTAACAATGCATTATCTTTTGGGAATTTTTATTTCTGAGGAAGATGAGAGTCAATGTCTAACAGGTGTAATGAATGGCAGTGTGGTCTTCCTGCTTACATGCTGAATTTTTAGAAGTGAGGATTGTATTACAAGACAAAGATGAATGTAAACTAATTCCTTCCCTACCCCATGGCACACTTCATTTTTCAGTGTAATTTTTTGGGGTCTTAAATCACAGCAATGCATAGGCTTATACAATATTGGATCTAAAATCAATTTAAATATCTTATCTGTTTGATTTTTTTTTTAATAATAATACTATAAATGGTTCTAAGACATTCTAAAATGCTGCTTTTTCAAGTCTGGAACTACAAAAAAAAATCAAATACCTTTGGCATTTTCTGTCTGATTTCCCCCATAGCACTGAGTGTGGTACCTGCTGAATTCAATGTTCTAAACTTCTATTTTGAAGTAGCCCTCTGTACCAATTAAGTAATCATGCCACTAAAACGAATGGCTAAAATGCATACAGCAACTTCAAAACAAAAACTTGACAATATAGTCAATTCTTCTCTATCCTGTATATTTCACAAAGGCATATGCAATACTTACATTCTTAATTTAGTTTACAGAATGGAACCAAAATGTATAAATGTTATGTTTGCTAAAACTTCACAATGTATATTGGGTCTTTGTACATTTTGCCTGACTTACCTTAAATTTAAAATATTTTTTGCTATATAACCTTAACAGTTATTAAGCAGTGTTTTCTTTTGGGGTACGCATTGTTTCTGGATATCAAGATGTTAAATATATTTCTTGCTATTGTGATATGACAAGAGACTTAACTTATCTTGCTGTGTCTTCCAATGTACACGCTGTATATAAGGATAAATGTGATGCTGCTGGAGACCAGAATAAATGGAACTAGAGTAGTGTATTGTATTTAGTCTGTATTGATCATGGATGCTCTCCTTAATAGCCATATGCAATAAAATACATTATTTATGAAAGGAGTAAAGTATTTCTGTGCTTGTTTTCTCCAGGGGTAGGGTGATTTTTCTGGTTGTTTACATAAAATCAGTTTATTCTCTTCTTAACAGGAACATGTTTTCTCTGAACAAATCTTACTGCTCTGCAAATACTTACCTGCTTTCCTTTTAACATTTGTAACACGTGAAAAGTTATGAAATAAATTTCAATCTTGTTTAATAATAAAAAATTAGTATTTTAAAGCAGGGTTTGTGTATTTCAGAAAATAACTAGGAGCAGAGTTTGGTCTTAATTTAATTTTAAAAACTTAATTTTTAATTCCAGTTTTAAAAGTGGATAGAAGATCATAGGAGTCCTCATGGCAGCCTATTTTGTGGGAACAGACTTGGCATATACATGCTGTATGGTCACACTGGTACAAGATGAATGGGAGCCTCTGTTTAGGTATCTTCATCTGCTGGCTTGTGTGCAGGGCCTCCAGGGTGCAGTCATAGATACCATAGGGTCACCATAGCCTGACCTGCTCCTGATCAGTAGGAATGTCCCTTATACATGTATAAATGACTCTTTTTCAATGTTCCTTGTACCCAGGTAAATGACCTGTGTGAGGGTCCCTGACTCATTCTTGACAGGAATTACGGTGATGAGAGGCAGGGGACAACAACAGCAGGTTCATAAAAACACTTGGATGTCCATTCAAGGGTCTTGCTTCATCTGGCTATATCTACCACTAAGTGGGCTAGTACTTTCATGATTTCCTTATGTTTGGGGGGTGGCTGAAGAACTGTACTCACACAACTTTGTCTTAGAAAGACAAAACCTGGCTCATTGTGGCAAGATTAGGTTCTTTCTCTGAAAGGAATTTGTGTGGAAAAGAGCAGTTCTGTCTGCTGCTGCTGTAGGATCATCCTGTGGCTGCTGCAGTGTCCATATAAGCCACAGAGTGCAGACATAAACCACAGACAATATATATGCTGCTCAAGAGAGAACATTCAGTTCCTTCTCTCACTGTCCCGTCTTAGCTGCAGGCTGAGTTAGGGGAGGTAAAATGATACATTGTGGATCTTAGGCTGCTTACATCCTAGAGGAAGAGCAATTGCTTTAGTCTTTGAAATTGCTCTGGAGAAATGCAGAGTATCTTCTACTGTCAACAGGGTATGTGGGTGGTACGTTATGATGCCACAGAAGGAGATGATATGACATCTGGAAATTCCATGTCAGATTCTTTGGTGGGTTTAATTTCTGATAATCAAAGCATAAAGGAAAACCTTTGGATACCCAGCCCACCCACAGTACAGGTTGGTGTGATGTAGGCTGCTTCCAAACAGAGCAATTTGCACTGACACGAGAGTGGTGCTCAGTGTCCTTGTTCAGTGACTGCTCTTCTCAAGAACCTCAAAGCAGTCCGTGGGTTTCAACCTCCTTGGGAATCTTGGTTTTCTTTTTGTGGTACAGGGCTCTGCGAAGGGTTGGTACAGGTCCATGTCATCCTAGCATGGAATGAAGTTACCTTGAGCACTTACCTGTGCCCTGGTGCTTAGAAGTGATGGCCTACCAAAGTAAGAGGGACAGAAAACTTTTAAAATATAGATCCTTGGGTTTCAGTTTTGGTTTTGGGTTTGGTTCTTTTTTGTTTTGTCTGTTTGGTTTGGTTTGTTTTGGTTTTTTTAATTTTTATTTATTATTGTGATCTGTCCAATCTTTATATCAGACTGAACATGTTTTACAATGTTTAAGCTAGGGATGGGGAAACTATTGCCTGTGGGATGCATATGACACAGAACATTGCTTCATATGAGCTATGATCTCATAATTTTTTCCATATTATTAGGCAACACAGTGTCATGTGTTGAGCTTATGGCTGCCACATGTTTTTGCAAAGCCTACCTGGTCATCAGTATTTCTTTACAGGGTCTGTTTGCATCTTCTCTTTGCTTCTCTGTTTAAAATTAGTAATAAACACTATCATAAAAATGCATCAGTAAGTGCTAAACTGAATGTAAAAGTTATGTCTAGAAGGTGAGGAGCACTACTGCCAAAATACTGGCTTTTACACAAGAAAGAATATAAACATCAGGCTGTGTTTACATATTGTAAATGGAGGAGGCAGAAGATGGAATGAGGCATACCTTGAAACATCCATTACTATGAATACAAGGAGGGTCTAGATAAAGGAAAGTGATTTCCTGACTTGGAAATGTGTTTGCTGCAGATGGACCAGTCAGATTGAACTCCTACATTTGATAGGAGTTAAACATTAATATATTATTCTGTCTCAACCTTTGAAGTTTCTGCTGCTGCTCCTAAAAATGGTTTTCCTTCTCTTTGAATAAGAAACCTGTCTGAAAATGTGGGTGTACCCAGCAATGCAGTTATTACTTCCCAATTCATTCATAAGTGTGAGTAAGCTGTATTGCAGAGGGGAACATCCAGGTCTACCATTCTACCTCAGACAAATTCTGATACGGGAATTTTGCCCAAGCAAAAGGGCCCAGACTTAGTTCTTGTAATATGACTTAGATTTCACTCCCAAAAAGTGAACAGAGGTGTATCGGGTTAGGGTTAATTAGTTAGTTAAAAATATTAATTAATTAGTTCAAAATATCAGGTCAAATGATGAAATGTGTATAGAGGGATGAATTTACTATGTCTCCATGAATTTACTATGTCTCCACCAGAATATTTTTGTAAGAAGTCTGACCTTAAAACAGTGGAGTTAATGCATTCTCCTAATTCCTTTAAATTCCTTTAATTCCTTTAAAATTTTCCCTTTCACCCAGGTAGAATGGCTTTTTGGACAAATTTGTACACTAAGTGACTGTGGAAAGGGCTCCCAGGTATCCCTTTTGAGGTCTCCAAGGTGCAGTCTAAATGTGTGCGGCTACAATATGTAACGACCCTAATTGACAGAGAAGTTACCCCTAGGGAAAAAAAAAAAAAAAGGAAATAATTTCTGTAACATTGTCCCTTCACTGGCAACTGACCTGATCGAGATGCAAGTGTTGAAGAGAAAGGAATGGATGAGACTGGTTACTCAGTTAAAACTCAGATCATTTGCTTGGGAGTCCTCTTATCCAATTGCAGGTGAAACTCCTTATTCAACATGATGAATCAAAAAACAATACAAAGCAAAACTATGATCAACCTCTCTGGTAGTTGCAGGTAGTTATCATTTTGTATCAGGAGACACAAATGCTTCCCACTTCACAGGAGCGGAACCATCATGTGTGACCGTCAACCCTCTGTGGGGCCTCCAAGCAGGGCTCCCACTGCTCCTCAGGCATCAGGAGTGAAGCTGGTCAGTGTGACAAAGCAGCCTGTGGTTACCAAAAATGTTTTCATCAGACTTGTCACTTTCAGACAAATGTTGCCATCCTGCAAAAGGACCAAAAAGTGAGGGGTGGGTGTGGGGAGGGGTGGGGTGTTATTATGCCATTACTTCAGCTGTGTGATAAACCTGGGTAAAGCTGTCACAGTTCATGTGAATGTGTATATACTTAAACAGGCTATGAAGACACGGGAGAAATAAGGAATGCAGCAGCACCACCATCATGTCTATCATTTTGCTTAATCTGACCCAGTGGTAACTGGGAGATGTTTACTCTTTCCCTACTGATCAGTGACTACCTTGACTTATCCCACACTTGCCATGAGATCAGGGCATAAACACAGAGACTGGGAAATAAGTTCACACTGAACTCGCCTTTAGTAGGGTCACCCAGATCACCTACAATGTACTCACGCGATTGCCCTTTTACTGCTGCCAATTTGCAGTTTAAATATCACAAGCTGTTGCACAAAGATAAACCCTGGGGCCCCAGTTTCAGTGACTGCAGATTAGGAATATGCCACTATTGCATTCATGGTGATTTACTGCAACTGAAGCTCTGACTCAACTTTGTTTAGGAAGTTGTTTATATATTTTAGATATTTTGTTTTTTAAACCTTATGTCCACTGAAGGCTTTTCTGTGTTGTGGGATAAGATTGCCTTTGAGCAGTACCTCATGTAATGTAATGTAATTATAGTCAGTTATTTATCATGTCTATCAAGCTGCTCTGTATAAATATCTTGATTCCTAAGTAGGATACATGAAGAACATCTTTTTTTCCGTAGAATGCCAAACCTCACAATGACTCCCCATTTTCTCAAGGCTAAATTGCTTTTAAATGACATTTTTTTTGTTCCTATTCAATGTGTCAATGCAAGCAGAGAGGAATTTTCATGCTAGTCTGTGCCTTTAGCCAATAAACCGAAAAAGCAAGCCAATATTCATTTCAGCTGCAGATAAATGAACGTTTCTTTAAAGGTTTCAGAAGAGTAAAGGTTAAAATTTAATCTTATTTATCGAAAGAACAAATATGGAAGTGTTTCTACCTTGAGTAGACTTTTCTTAGTAACAAACTTGACAAAAGAGGAATATTTTCCTTCTCTGCCTTTGATGCAGCATGATTACTATCCAAGTGCTAGATTCTATATAATTTTAATAAAATAATGGTTTTAATATTTCACAGGAAATACTTGGACTGTATAAACATTTCATTACTTTATTGACTTTGTATTTCTCAGAAGGTAACAGACCCCAGGATTTTCCTGTTTTAAAGGAATAAAGGAAATGAGATTTCTAATTGAGCAGCTGTAGTCTAATGCCTCCAAAACCAGAGATGTGGTTTTACAAAGAAATTCAAGACAGCATAATTTTCATTTTGGAAGCCTACTCTTTCGTTGTTGAGCAAGCACACTTGGTATGTGATGTATTTGGAGGCCTTCATTGCTGGATTACACCTTGATCTTGGCTCTTCATTTACAGACATGCAGATTGGGAGAAACATCCACGGGTCATGGTCAGAAGAGCCTCATTTATGTTTGGACTTGCCTTTACATTCTCCAGCCATAGAACTGCCTGCCTTCTGACAAATTCTAAGCTCCAGTAATGGTGTTATTTTACGCTGTTATTGTCCTCAAATTGATGGGTAAAGCAACAATATATCAGTGATATATCTATACAGTGTGAGGTGCATCATTGCTCTGTGGGTGAAGTTCTCCCATGCTGCTCAGGAAAATGCTCTGGTTCTCCTCTTCTGCAGAAGCAGCATTCCTTTTTTAACAATGGATACTGTGATAAAGGCCTAATTATACTTGTTACTACACAACAAATCTCACGTTTTGTGTGCATTCAAATATAGTTTGACAAATGTTGGTGTAACAATTGACATGTATTTGGAGGATGTAGGTTGCTTGGCTTTATTTTGCTAATGAGTGGGTGACTATTTTACTTGTCCTCTAACAGAGAGTGTTTGCAAGGTGAAATCAGAAATTCAAGTGGACCTCCAACTTATCTCAGCCACTAAGGATTTAATCTTCCTGCCCTAGAACTTGAACTGCTGCTGTGTGCCTCTCTTAGCACATACATTTATCGTACAAACTTAGAAATGTAGAATGTTTTGGGTTGGAAGGGACCTTAAAGATTTTCCAGTTCCAAGCCCCCTGCTCTGGTCAGGAACACTTTCCACTAGATCAGGTTGCTCGAAGTCCCATCTAGCCTGGTCTGAACACTGCCAGGGATGGGGCAGCCACAACTTTTCTGGGAAATCTGTGCCAGTGTCTCACCACCCTCACAAAAAAGAATACCTTCCTAATACCTAACCTAAATCTCTTTCAGTTTAAAGCAATTCCCCCTTATTCTACCACTACATGCCTTTGTAAAATGTCTCTCTTTAGGGAGGGTCTTGTAGGTCCCCTGAGGTTACTGGAAGGCTCCTATACTGTCTTCCCTGGGCCTTCCCTTCTCCAGGTTGAACAAGCCCAATTCTCTTAGCCAGTCTTCACAGGAGAGGTGCTCCAGCCCTCTAATCATCTTCATGGTCCTCTCTGGACTTGCTTGAGCAGGCCACAGCCCTCTTATGTTGGGGGCCCCAGAGCTGAATGCAGCACTTCAGGTGGGGTCTCAGAAGAGCAGAATAGAGTATGAGAATCACCTCCTTGACCTGCTGATCACAATTCTTTTGATGAAACCCAGGATATTCTTTGAGTGCAACCATACAGTCAATTCCTTAATCTGTGTGATTGAGATACAGTGAGGGCCAAAATCTCTTGAACCCCTGTCTCAATGCATTAATCTGCAAGGTGGATCTTGGACAATGACTGACTTGAGGAAAAGAAAAGTGAGCCTTTTTGTACTTTCCTTTGCATTTCAGGTTTCTCTCGAGCCTTTCCAGAGAAGAAACAAAAACTTCTAAACAAGCTAAGGAGAGAGTGGTGTTATACAGGAGAGTGGTTCATTGTACAGGAAGCACCATAGCCTTTATGGTGGTGGATACAGAAGCATGTAGAAATAGACGCTGTCCTCCCCAGCCACTGGGACAGGGAGGGCTAATGGAATGTCTGCTAGACTCTGCTCAAGCTGCGTCCGCTCTATCCAGCCACACCAGTGGGAAATGTCACAAACCATCAAACTCGGCCTCAGCCAATTCTTTCCTCATTTATGCTCTTCCCACTCAGAGAGGGGCAAGAATGGGACCCTTGAGGTCTTTTAGCAACTTCCTCAAAGGTGACTGGTGGAGGAAAGCAGCCCCTGGCAGCATACACAGCTTCCCCACACCAAGGTGGGCCACTCACCCCTCTGCTTGCCCCTCCACTGTGTGTGTGTGGTGCAGCCAACTCTCAGATTGTGTCTGCCTCATTTAAGGCTTTATTGGCTGCTTTGCTGCGCTTTCAGGGATCCCCGGCTTGATTTTCATGCATGCCTCCTTGGCAAGAAGCCAGCATCTTGTTTACCTCTTAAAAGAAGATTCATTAATATGTTTTTCCTGTTCTAGTTTGTGTGCTGTTTACCCTGTGTAGACAATTTTGCTGCCCTAGTCCTTTCTTGTTGTTGTTGTTGCTGGCTGGGGAATGGGGGAGGTTTGTTTTAATCATTGATATATTGGTCAGTTAAGTAATTGTTTGCAAAATGAGCCACATACTGTTTGTGGTTTAAGGATTTCTTTTCTTTCTTTTTTTTTTTAAGTTTCTGAGCCAAGTTTTGCTAGCAGTTATTTTTATGCAGCCCCACTGAAGTCAATAAAATTGCTTAGTTATTACTGAGTGTTGTACTAAGTCCACTGCAATTTTCTCTCAGGCCTTATTTAAGTGATATATCCAACACTGCTAGAACCGGGGGCCCCACAACAGGACTAGGTGCAGTGTGAATGTTAGCAAATGAAGTCCCATATTTCCAGACTGCCAGGATAAAATTATGAGAAATGTAAAAGAAACAATACTGAAGAACTCAACCTGCATTAATATTTAACTGCTGCTCCAAAATCGGTGGTGCTATTTTAGCAGAGAAATCAGATTCAGGTTTTTGACAGTGTAGACAGGCTGATCAAACACAGAGGCGAAAAAGTAATACTTCACAAATTTCACTGCTCTATCCCACAGAGGGTGTAACTTTTTTTGTATCATTTTGTAAATGATGAGATGACAATGAATTTAGCAGAATTCCTTCCTTTTTATTACATGCACCAAATGAGTTTTCAAGCTCTCTGTGGCCGGTTTGTATATTCTGGAGGGATTCTGAAATGAGAAGATGCTAATGAAGGACTCTGCTCACAGTGCAGGTAGAGATGCTACTTTCAGGGAAGGGGGGTGGCTGGCTGGGAGCCGATCAGGTTGAGAAGAATTAGGGAGGCCAGATGTCCAACATATTGCAGGGGCTTACAATGGCCCTCACGTGGTTATTTAAGCATAGGAACTCATACAAAGCAAGAAGTGTAGCACACGCTTTTCCATTCCTCAATCCCAGAGCTTAATTAAGTTTGTCCCACAAACTGTCATTTGGAGATGAAATTATTTTAATCATTTAATCAAATCCATTCAAGGTCAGATTGAGAGAAGGAACTAATGAATACGCTCTGGAAGAAAGACACTTTATGTTCAGTGCCAGTCTGTAAGGGAATGTCTGAGATCAATTTCCTCTTCCTATAAAGCATAGCATTGGGACTTAAAAGATTTATATTTTTTAAAAAGATCTCCTCATTTCAGGACAGAAAAATTATGATTGATTAGCTCCCTGAAAGAAAGGAAGTGCTTGTCTAATTAACACCCTCATTTGCTTTCTTTTAAGGTAAAGCATTAGGCAATGCTGTATAATGATCTTTTGTTCTATATTCTGTGTCCTCCTCTGCTAGACCAGTGAGTCAGGGTCAGCAATGCAATATTTTCCACCAGCCCCATGACCACAGCAAGGAGGATTTTGAAAGCCAGTTTCCACATGCCCTCCTCAGAAGAGAGACACATTCCCCAAAAGTGTAAGAGCTCTTTGTCATCCTGACTACCTATGTTTCAAGTTTAAAACCTGTTTCCTTGGTAACTAGACTTGCTAAGCTAGTCTGCTCACACCATGCATGCAAAGGCCACTGCATACCATACAAAGCTTATTGAGCCATTTAGCAAAAACATTTAATGCCTTAGATATTTTGTACTAATTTTAAAGGGCTCCCCAGAGACAAAAAATAAACTCTCTCTGCTGCTTGCCTTGCTCTGTAGGAAATCTTCTCTTGTGATGCCAGAAGGTATCATGATGTGGGACATTGACAGTCCTTTCATAAGAGGAAAGTTGTTCTTCAGCTGGACTTCCCTCTTCACTGCAATTCCATCCTGAATTTCTCCCAAGCATGGTCAGCTGCAATGCCACCTTGCTGTACTTTTTCTGTCTACAAACGCTGCTGTTACAGAAGAGATTCAAACTTGGCTATTCATAGCATATCTCTGTGCTGTCGTCACATATCTGTATGACGGGCAGCTACTTGGATATTCCTGACTGGCAATTTGACTCTCCACACCCAGACAATGTACATTCATAGCATCTTGGTTGCCTGCCACCCAGCCCATCTGCTGGGTTGACTCTTTGCCCGTTTAAAAGTCAGTCAGACAGGGGTGTAGGTGCCAAGAAAATGTGAATTGAGAAAGGGAGTCTGCATAACACTGCTGGCAGAGCATCTTCAGCAAAAGCCTCCTCCTTTGCGGCAGCCATCACTGCCAGATGCCTCCCTACAGTAGGTTACAACTGCTGACATTTGCGTATCAGTAAAAGAATACACAAAGCAGAGAAAAGGAGGAAAGAGTTTTCAGGGTAGCCTTGGCAACTTGCAAGGCAAGCTGTGCTGCTGCAGGTATTCAGCTCTCAGCACAACTAAGGGATGCATGGAGCTTGCAGAGCATTAAAAAGTTACTCACCAGGAAGGAAAGCACATCCTCAATGTACTAGGGTGAACCTGAAGGAGCCCATTAGATTTGAGAAGTGAGCCATTGACCCAACTGAGATGGCTGCAAGAGGCCAGTAAGGGTATTTCTCCTCCTCTTCCATGCAGACCTATAGAAGATTGTTAGCCCTGCCTAGGGAGCTTTCCTGAATACAGAGTAGAGATTCGAAGATGAGATCCCTTAAGATAGATCATCTCTCCCAGCCACAACCAGGTTGTGCATTGAAGAGGATTAACTCATCTATGTGTAACCTTTGTAATCCAAATCTGGAGAGTATCAAGCACATACATGGTTACAAGACTGTCCGTAAATGAGTGTGTCATTTCAAATCTGGTTGACCAGGATTATTTTATCTGTGAGGTTAATTTCTGTATCTGTCTTCCTTGCTTCAGCTTTTTCTGCTGAAGAGGCATTACTGTTGCTGCCTCTTATACCAGTAAACAGGTGACCTTTTTCCATTGTCACATTATACTTTAAGGTACGAAATAAATGCCTTCAGAGTTTGTCAGTGAGAATCTGCCTTATCAGTGGTTGTGGATCAACAGTATGCTGCAGTCTAGATAGTATTTCATGGATAATTTTCTTCTCAAACTTAAAACACAAATAGACATGTGGGGCTAGTCTGTACTCCAGAATGTTTTAAATAATTATTTTAAATAAAATACAACAATTATCCCAAACCAGGTGAATAGCTCTGAGTGATCTGAATTACTTTCTTATGTTTCCAGGCTTGCCTGGTCGGCTGGTTGGCTGGTTGGTTGGGGTTTTTTTGTTATAAAGACATGGCTTTCCTAGCTATCCCATGAAATGCAGCCTGGCATTATGAGATCATTATTAATGCAGAGATTATATCTCTCTTCTCATGAACCTAAAGAAGAAGTTTGTGGAAAGCACTTGAAGTGAAGAATTTCAGTCTTCTTTTTCAGGGCTTGCTGCAGTGAAAAGATGAGCTTTCAGGTACTGGGCAAGACTGTTTTTGTGATCACCTAAGTCTTCTTCCACCTTCTCTTATTTTCTCATTATGATGTGTTTTGGCCAATGTCTAATCCCAAGCAGAGAACCCACTTGCCTGGGTAATGTACTGAAGAAGTAATGCCCCACAGGTCATGTCTGATGCTGTGCTCTGCTTTCCCTGATAGCTGCAAGTAATGCTGAGGAATCTGGTGCTCAAAATGTTGTCTCTGAGCCAAGAGTGGGGGACTACAGCCTGAGGGGACAAGAAGCAGATTTAATGTGCCTACTTGTCAGTTAATAGTCAGCCTTATGTTGTACAGTAACCACTCTACTAGCTCACTACAAGGGAATATAAAAAACAGAAGACAGTAAATATCCAAAACAATCGTAACAAATCTTTCTTCCTTCCCTCCTCCCCCATGCCTTCCCCATTTCCAGAAGAGCTAGGTAGCATGCTGCATCTCTGAACGTACATGATATCAAGTAGTATTGAAATTATTAGGTGCTGATGCTTATGTAGCCTTTGCAACAGCAGTCTGCTGTTCTGTGGTGTGCTAACCATGCGGCCCACCTTCAGTGCCTCTCTCCCCACCCTTATCCACTTCAGTCTTATACCTTTGAATCTGTAAGATGTATCCTGCTCAGTCCTCTACTTCATCAGCATGAAGTAGATGGTTGACTGCTTGTCCCCCAACCATGTCACTGATCTGCTCTCTAGGAGGGTGTGGTGGGGATCTAGGATGAATATTAATGGAGACCTGACAGAGGGACAGGTGGGGGTAAGGTGAGCCATGTTTTCAGAGGAAAAAGAACACTGGAAAGCCAGGTTGAAAGAGTTCAGTAAGCCATGGTCTGAGAGAGAGAAAGAAAGAGTTGTAGGAATGAAAGAGGAGGAGACAAGAAGAGAAATTGATGGAGGTGCAGGTTTCATGGTGGTGCTTTCCTGCAGTCTCTGCTCTGGAGTGAAGCCTGCCAAGAAAGCCCCATTGTCTGAAAAACAGGTGTTAATAAGTAGAAATCATACCTTTGTTCTCACATAAGGCCACCTGCAACATGGCATTTGGTAGTATCTGTATCCTGAAACATTTGAATAGCAATGTGTAAACCCAAGTGTATACCCAGGTAGTTGGTTGTTAAGAGATCAGGCTGTCCTGAGCACAGGAAGCAGCACAGAAAAACAATTAGCATCACAGAGGAAGTACTTGGTATTTAGTCTGACTGGTACAAGGAAATATGAAAGCTCTTACTCTAAGAACTGCAAGAAAAGTCAGATAGTCTCCTAGTGTTAATGTGCTGCAGTCCAGTGAATAAAGTTCCAGTCAGTGAAAGCAGCCTTTTAAAATAGCACAGCCTAATTCCTCACTCTTCTTCTGTGTACTCTACAAGGACGCTTGCCAGCAGCCAAACTGCTACATTTTGGTCCCAGAAAAATATTGCTCCCCCTGCCCTTATTAAAGACTACCCAGAATTTAGCTGATAAAAACAAATACTCTTTATTTAAACTGTTTGTTAAAATCTGATTAATTACTTTGGCACATAGTTTTCACTAGGTCTTTTTCAACAGAGGCTCTGCTGTATCTATTTGTAGCCATAGATCATGAAAAAACTAAATGATCTGTCCTAACCTAGGTTCATTTCTCATTTCGGATCACACATTGTTATGCCAGTGCTCATAAAATGCAGCCTTTTGAGTTCCAGATTGAGATGCTCTGCATTAAAATAGTTAAAAGCATTTATAAACCTGTGTAATACATGTATGCTGCATACTCTCAGCATATTCTCTATATTTATTTTGTGTAGGCTCTATGCAGCCACTGTAATAAATATCCCATGTAAGTAACATCCTCTTACCCATTTACAGCATGGCACTGTGGAGGATGCACTTCCAAAACTGGCCAGTGAATTGGGAGGGTATAGGAAGAAAGAATAACCCCGACACCACCGCCATTCGCAGTCGAGTTAAACTAGCATGCAGTACTGCCAGTGGAATAAACAGTCTTACTTTCTCCTTGCCCCTGTACATATTGCCTTCTTGACCCTATGCCATACCATCCCTGGTGCCATGCAAGGTTTCATGCAGCTGCACAGTGCACTGGGCAGGGAAATCCATCCAGGAGAAAGCTGTGACAGGAAAATCGGCTTGGGTATCTCAAACATGGATCTGTTCCCTTCTCTGGTCCACTGCATCAACACACACTTTCTGATGCCAGAACAAGGGAGAGAGCAATGTTGAGTCAGAACAAAATGAAGGTGATGGGAGAATGGGACTGCTTCTTTTGGCCTCAGTGCTGGACCAAAATGTTTGTGGAACTAAAGCTTCTGGCTGCCAGGTCTGAATCTCTTGAATTAACTTAGCTAAACCATGAATAAAATCTTATTCTGGCAGAGAATTTTCTCTGGCCTACGGTAAGTAACATCCATTGTTTATTTAGTCATGTTCCTGGAATACAGGCAATAAATATATTTATTTTTTCGTCCAGTTTTTTGTGGAAGTTTGTATAATAATGCCTGACTGCAGCAAGTAATTTCCAGTCTGAGTCAGAATGCACTCCCTTTTCTTGTACACCAAACTGAGATATTAGGGACTGACACATACATTTTGGGATATTTGGGGGGACCTTCATTGTCCCCATGAATTGACAGTGCCCAGAAGTGGTCTTTTCTGGGGTCTTGGGTATTTCCCAGTGTGAAGCCTATGGCATGGTGTGTCTCTGTGTAGTGGGCAGGAGACAACCAGAGAGCAGCAGAAATTACTGCCCTTCTGAAGGCTGCTCTGGCTGCTATCCTTCTCTGAATGGTTCTACACAAAATCACAAAGTGATTAGGGTCGGAAGTGACCTCTGGAGATCATCTACTCCAGCCCCCTGCCAAGGCAGGACCACCCAGAGCAGGTTACACAGGAACATGTCCAGATGGGTTTTGAACGTCTCCAGAGAGGAAGACTCCACAACGTCCCTGGACAGCCTGTTCTAGTGCTCTGCCACATTCAACATAAAGAAGTTCTCATGGTCTTCCACTCCAAAAGGAAAATGAGGCTAGTGTAAGGGTCTGCAGTAAAAGATGCTTTGTCAGGTGCTTGGATGGTTATGATTCAGACACACTCTGTCTTTAGTAGTGGGGTGTACCTGT
Organism: Melopsittacus undulatus; assembly: GCF_012275295.1. NCBI lineage: Eukaryota > Metazoa > Chordata > Aves > Psittaciformes > Psittaculidae > Melopsittacus > Melopsittacus undulatus. The sequence continues at coordinate 58,345,932 of NC_047528.1, read as the reverse complement.
GGGTAAGCACAGCTTTTGCCCCACACTGTTAGACAAGAGCTGTTTGCTTAATGCCTCTGAGTGAGGTAACTGTGTATGAGGCAAGGTCCAGCATGGCCAGTCCTCAGTGGAAGTATGTGTAGTTTGACACAAAAATGAAAGTCTTCCAAATGTTGCACAATAACTCAGAAATCCCAAATGAAAAAAATCAGTCCAGATTTCCTATGTGTAGGGATGGACCATGTGTTCTACAGCCTGGGTAAGGGCTTAAGAAAGTGACAAAGAAGTGAGTCCCTATTCATAAGAGGGCATAGTGTAGGTGGCAGAGAGCCCCTCACAAAAACAGGCTGAGTGATGGGTAGGAGGGTAGCCCCATGAAGTGCAGGCACCACAGATGCGTGGAGGGGATATGTTTGAAGGCATTGCAAATGGTCTTGGGCTCCTATAGAAAGCTCTAAGTTGACTTATATCAATGGGAGGCTGGCTTTGTTCAGTAAGAGTGTATGTCTATCTTAGGTTGGAGGAAAACACTTCAGTTGATATGCAAAATAGGGGCAGAGGATGAAAACACAAATTCTTACAAAGTGTACCAGTCAATGTTAGGGTTGTGAAACACTGGTAATAGATGTACCATTGAAACATCGGGAAATAAAAGTGCTTTCTCACCTTTACAGCCATTTCCACCCTTCTAAACCCCTCTTTCTATTTCTTTCTTTTATAGAGTCATGTATTCCCACCCCACTCCCACCCCCCTGACCTTTTGTTTTACTATATTTGAGTTGGGAAGCACTTCTTTGGTTGTCAGAGTGTTGCTTTCATTTGCAGTTCTGCTTTGTTTTGCAAAATCAGTCAGGAATTTTTCTTGATCCAAAGACAATAGTTTGAAAGGATTTCAGTAAAACGTGTGAAAAAAGGCATCTATTCTTCCCTTATTCACTTTCTCTATAATTTTTCTTGTTCTGTCCTTGCCTTTGCCGATGACCATTACTTTTTCCATTTAGAATCCAAGGAAAAGCGTGCCTTTATACTTTCCGAAAAAGCCAGTGTTGTTTTCTGTTCTTTGCATGATGCAACATGTGCAATTTCCTTCCTGCCTCAAGGTCTGAAATCACCACAACAATGCTTTCCCCCATCAAGGTCTAAGAGGCTCCTCTGCAGCAAAACACTTGAACAAACACTTAAGTCTCTGCATAGGCTTATTGAAGGAGGTGAAGAAGCATGAATGTACCTTGAAATGCACAGAACTTTTGTATAAACATTCTGTACATTTGCATTCAAAAGGGAACTGATGATTTTTTTTAGACTAGAAGTTGCTTTGTACTTGAAATGGCTTTTCAGTTGATAGCAAAATTTCCCATCATTCGACATTCTACAAGAAGAAAAACTCTAAACTCCTGAAAGTCAACCTTCAACTGGGATTATTTTTCTTTTTTTTTTCATTCTCACAAAACATGAACAATTTAAACAAAATGAACCTGAACTCCTTTTTGACCCAGGAAGAAAAATTAAGACTGTAACATGAAAATGAAGAGATTAAAAAAAAAATCTGTTGAGATTTTGTTTGTTCATTTGTTTGTTTTTCCTGCTTTGTGGTATATAAACCAGCCTGAAAGGTTTGAAGATTAGATATGGTGACTCCTGAAACAGAGTCCATTTCCCCATGTTCAGCATGGTTGAGTTTGATATTCAGGTTTGTTCAGACTGTTCTCTTCGAAAGGACAGTTTGCAACCCCTGCTCCCTAGAGCTGTAGATGACTGTGTAATGTTTACAGTACTGGAAAGCCCACCTCAAAATCTGTTCCTTTTACCTTAGGATAGTCAGATATTTGTCAGGGATTGCTGTACATCCCTAACGGTGTTTCCAGGATCACTGTGCCATCAAGGTGTCATGAAATCAGCTAAGAGGACCAAGGACTGGAGCTGCCTAATGAAGAACTATAAATATTTGAATCAGACAAATGCACTTAGAAATAAATGAGTAACCTGTTTCTGACACAGGCAATTCATTAGGAAATCTTCACACAGAGTCTGAAAGACCAAGCCCCTTGTTATTTGGATTAAGATTTCTCTATGTTGCTGTCTGGGATGAAGTGTAGGATTTATATAAATACCTTATTTCCCTTGCTGAGGATCAGCCAATTCAAACAAATTGTATAAGTATTTTCCACACTAAAGAGAAGTTTACATCTTGAGCAGCTGTTGGTGTGTTTTGGTCATGTATAAAATCAGGCCAAACCAAAAACCTATTTAATTTCACATTTGTTACCCTGTTCCCAATCCATTTGGACACAGTAGCTGCTTTGCTCATCTGGCAGCATAAAACCCAGGCAATTTGGTCAGAGAAAGATGAGTGCTGTTGTGCTTCATCTACCACCTTCCAGATGAGAAAGGAAGGAAAAGAGAAGGCAAAGGGATTTCTTTTTCCCTTCTGGACTGGCTTTATGTGAGCTGTATAGAGACATCTTCTGTTGACAAGTCATCACAGGTCATTGTGTGCCTTTATCAGTGATATGGGGAAGAATCTGGAAGCCTCAGATAGCAGGGCTTTGGACTGATCATCACTCTCTTGATATTAAATGCTGGAGCAGCCATCACAGCTTCATTAGGCATCTCCAGTACAATGACTTGGAAAATGCCTTCAGGATCAGGGACCTGGGATTGGGGGTTCATAATCGATAATCTAAAACAAGTTTCTGGACACTCAGATCAACTGCACCAATTTTCCAAAGAGAGGATCAAGGTCCTTATTTCTCCCTTATGAACGAAATGTTAAGTCTCCTTCTTCAGGGTTTTTTCTTTCCATATACAGGTATACAAATCCCTCCCTGTGTAACTCTGATAGCCCAAGTACTTTAAACAGATACAAGCATAAGGAAGAATATAGCTCTATCTTACTCATTTTGCAATTCATACAGGCCTGACAAGAATTTTTTCTTTAAAATTTGGAGCCTGTGAACCTCATCTTGCTTGGCTAGTTCAAATCAGATCTGATGAAAGCCACCTTTGGTTTTATTTCTTGTTTGCATTAAATGTCTTCTTGAACTTTGGTGTGTGGGGCTGACCTTTAGAATAAAAAGCTGTACTGGTGCAATGCAGCTAGAAGCTTTAAACAAGGGTACTGACAGTTCAGTGAAAAGTGACTGGCTTGGCTGAGGTACACCTGTCACATTAATGCTGCCAGGGGAACTTGGTGCTCATATGTTTGTTTGGGGTTTTTTCTTCCCCCCGCTATAAATCTCAGTTATATAAATTTGCTGGGAACATTTACATCCACAACTCTGGCTTCAGGAGGCACCCAGCATGAAATGTAAAGGAACTCAGTCTCTTTTTCTCTAGAATACAGGATCAAGAGAGGGCTTACGGATTAAAAATAAAAAACTAAATCAAACAGCAGTGGCTTATTCTTTAAAGTAAACAGAGCAAAGGCTATCGGTGTCAGCCACAGCAGCAGTCAGGTGCATGCTGACAAAAGATAGTGAGGAAATTTTTCCTACCAGAGGAAATTATTGGGGCTTGTTTACTTTTACAGGGAGAAAATAATCTTTTTGAAGGATGCAGACTGATCTAAATAATAATAACAACAGCAGCAATCCACCAGAAGGCAGACTTGTTTGCAGTAAAACCAGTGAACACTATCTAGCTTATGGCCTTGCTCGGAAAAGTGCTGAGGACCTCAGGTTTAAAGAGTTCAGTAGAAAATTGGGTGATGCCTTCAGAATCAAGCCCAGTGGCAGGATGAGGCAGTGCTTTAGGGAATGAGTCCCAGATTTATCATTAATGAGCTGCAGGTGAGGAACTCCAGAACCTTGAAAAGTGTCGCCAGTAGGTAAAACTATTTTGCACAGTCATGATAAAAGACACAGTAATTTGCTGGTCCTGATGCTGTTTTCCTTGCTTCTTTGTAGAAACAAAGCTTCAGTTTCATTTCCCAGGCTGCCTGACTTCTGTCATCTCTTCTGGGCTTCTTAATCCAATGCTAATTAATATTCATTTAACTGTTTGCTCCATCAGAGAGCATTGGTTAACTCCAGAGTAAGAGTACAAAAATGGAGCATGGCAATGACAAAGTCCTTTCTAGGAAAATGACAAAAATCTGAAAGAATTGTGTTTTCATATAATGGCAGGTACATATCAGACAGGGATTCTAATAATTTATCAATGATAAAATCTTATCAGTGAGAAGTCAGTGACTTCAGGCCTCTTAATCCTTTTTCCTATGCAAGGCTGTTACTACTGCAAAGGAAAGTCACTGGTCTATCCTTATTTTGAATCCTGTAGGTAATGCAAAGGAGACAAAACCTGTCTGAACAGTAACATTACAGTGTCTTCTTGCAATGGCATCCTGCTATTTTTTCTGGCTTTGGTGCCCTGTGCAACAAATAATGCTGACTTAAATGAAGGTTAGGAAGAGTTGAAGGCAATGTGTATGCTGGGAAGTTTCGGAGGGAAGATGAATCCCTGAAGGATGGCTTAATGTCATAAATTTGTCTCTCAGCTTCAAAAATCATGTCAGACAGCGGACACATTTATAGCCTTGTTGCATCCCCTACTCCAAAGTCCAGCCTGGCCAGGTTGGAATGTAGCCCCTTGTCTCCACCTGCCGAAGTACCAACAGTGTGAACCAGCCTGTGGAAGTAACATCACACAGAAGAGTTTTGCTTAGTAATGATGCTCCATTTCTGTCATTATAACAAGAAACCTGACTGCAAGTGGATAATTTTCATTGATTGCACTGGTTATCTTCTTATTAGTGTTCCTGTTTTTTCAGAGTAATGTTAAGTTTTCCTGACACAGCTGAACTAAATGAATAACTGCTACTCCTGAAGGGGCAGACTGCATTCCACTCTTTTCCTTCTTCACTTGTTTCTTTTCCTTCACTGGTTCTTTCCCACATCTTCTCATTTCTTTTCTCACTCATAAGCATAATACCCTTCCCTTCCTCTTTAAGCTAACTCCCTCAGTTGAAAAATAAACCAAACCCAAACCCAACCACCTAAATACAGCAACACATTTTTTTTTCTGTTCCACTGAATTTTAGCGTCATTTTAGCATACTGAATTCACTAAACTTCTTGGTTGTCCCTCCATGCTGCAGGACAAACAGCCCAGCCTGGCACAAGCTAAACAACAGACATGAATGCCCACACTTTCTCTTTTCCAGTTATTTGGCTTATCTTGCTGAACAAAGCCATACCCTGAAAACTTCATCCCAGTAATATTTTTCCAGTAACATTTCTCCCATCAGTAAAGCCAGTTTAAGAGGTTCTGATTTTTCCTGTTCCTCTGGCTATTCCCACTCTGTGATATTTTTCCTACTGCAACTAATAGTTGGTTGTGCTGATACAACTAGTTGTGGATGCATGTTGCAAACTGGACCACTGAGATGATCAAAAACCTTCTTCAGAATTAGTTAAGGGAAAAAAAATCCCTCTGATCCTTCTGGTTATTGTGATTAGAGCACAGCCCAAAGCAGACCAAAGCAGCACCTACAATGCTTCAGTTGGCAGAGCTTTAGTTGGGAGGGTTCTGAGCTGCAGCTGTGAGCCAGGTGAGTTTGCAAAGAGGAGAACAAAGTGTCCAGGGACACGGAAATGACAAACTATTTCACACTGCTTTGCCACTAGAGAAAACAAATGTCTAAGTTACGTGTATTTAGCTTTTTTTTCAGTAAAGGCTGCAGCGAACACAAGTGGGTAGTGTATAGCACCAGATGAAGCATAACTGCAACCACTGATGTAAATACAAATTTTAACAGTGACTATAAAAGGCTAAGGACATCAAGGTGACAGCTGTGTTTTCAGCTTTGATCATATAAATAGAGAACTGGTGCCAGCTGGGAACAGTTCAGTCTTTCCTGGGATCCAGCTTTAACAAAGAAGCATTTTTGTCATGGGAGCTTGTGGACCTTGCTTGTTACACCTGTCTGACATGTACTTAGAAGGTATATAATAAAGAACATTTTCTATGTTTGGAATGAAAGGAGTGTTCATTGCCATAGCAGTGATTACTTGATATAGAAAAATGTAAAGTACAGCATGATACTCTCCAAAGTACAGATTAAGGAAACCTTCAAACCTACTATCTCCTAGTAGTTCTTTGTCTATGTCCACCCTCAATCAACAACACATAATGAGCCACATCACGCTGTACTTTATATGCTTGTATAAAATACAATTGTCAGCTTAGATGTTTACATGAGATACAGATTTTTGCTTGTAAAAGATATATACACTGAAAGCTGAATCCTTTGAACAGCAGGCAGGAGGGAACATTGTCTCCCCAGGTGGTTAATGACTTATTTATATTAAATACAGAAATGGTCTCCAGCAAGTTTCTGTTTATGTGGAGAGGACTCCACCTGAAAGGGACATTAGTAAGTCTCAAAGTTAGATGGGGAGGGCCAATAACCCTTCAGGAGGTGTCAAAATTATCACTGACTAAATTACAGATCACAGGTATCTGTGCTGGAGTAAACGTTTGAGTTTGAGTATGATCTCAACACAAGCCTTTTCCTTTAACAGGATTTTCTTCTGAGAGTGAAACGTAAGAGTTTCATTCTAAGAATAGTGTTCATGTGAGCATCCTCACAGTGTTTGAAGCAAAGAAGAAAAATGCCTTTGAGTGGATCTGAAGTACGTACATACATTATCATTATTCCTTTTTATTTCTTTAAATCTGAACTTAAACCAAGTTATCAGTCTATTTGTCTGATACTATTTGAACCACAGTAAACAGGTTTTTTTTCTATAACTGTTTATGCATCTACTTCGTTAACTATTTCTTAATGTTTGTCTTGGGATAAAGTTGATTTGAGGGTAACACAAACACCATTCTTTACTTTGGATGTGGTGACTCTTAAATCATGGATTATTTGTCACTTTTCTGTGCCATCACCACAGTGAATGTGTTCTGGAGGACTGAGAGTTAGTGTTCCTTCTCTAATTTATTAAAATTATTTGAAATCTAGAGCATCACTGCAAATAAAGTCTCTTTCAATAAATGAGTATTAGCCAGAGTTTCAAGATTGTGCACTGATGCAAAAGAGTGCTTGTGCTGAACCCTAGATATAACTGGAAATAAAGATGTTTCAATGAACCAATTGTACATGATGCATATTCTCACAATAAGTGATTAAAATAAATCTGTTTAAAATCTCAAATGTATTATTAAATAAGCAAATAAAGAGCAATGCAGGGCAGCCTAGTTGTTATTAGCATATATCTCAGTAATATGGGATGTATTAAATCTGTATTTTTGTGAATAATAGACATAAAGGAAGAATACTTATTCCAGAAATTGCTGCAGGTGTATGACATTTAGGACACATTCTATCTAACTTAACCTCAGTGCAGTGTTTGAGTTTCAAGAAGGTTTTAGGGGCTGTGCAGATGGGAATCTAATCAGGAATATAGGTTCAGTGCCAGAGGGGACAGAACTCACCTTTGTTTACAACCTGAGCAGCTTTCAGATTTTCACCAATTGACAGCTCTCATTCAGCTTTAAACATCTGAATGTTCTCACTACTGATACTTTGCAGACATCTTATTTCTTGTTGCCATGACTAAAGCTAAGCTAAGTACAAACTGTTTACAACTGCTGCTAATGTTTTGCTAAGCTGGTACTGATATTGTTATCTCAGACTATTTCTAATGCTGTCTTACACTATTCAATATACCAGGGTCTATTAAAAGAGTTAAGATTAGATTCTTGATCTGTACCTGAACCTTAGCAAAATCTTTTCGCAAAGCTTCTGTAGAGGTTAGTATTCGTTTTCTCCCTGTTTGAACAGGTCTGTCTAGCTCTTCTGTGTAGAAACCAAGAGCTTCCAAGGAGTCATAATAAGGTTTGTAATTGTTATGAATAATGGAACCACAGTTATGACATCGTAAAAGCTAAAAAAGATCAAAGACACATACCCTAATGCTTTTGGATCACTGTTATATAGGTGGAATTCGGGAAAAAAGTGTCTGCAAGGTTATTTTTTTCTATCTTAGAAGCTCTTGGAAGAATTTCTTTGCCTATTTCCAAATGTGCTGCTTTGAACTATTGTAGGCATTCTTGGGCTGTGAGGACTTAGTTCTCAAGCCCCAAGAAACATGCAAGTCATCACCAAAAGCTAGCAAAGATATAAAGTATGTGCTATCAAAACTTCAAAGCAAAGAGAAAAAAAAAAAGCACCTGCAACTGTGTGGTTCACAGGAGATTTATTTTCCTAATGTGATTGATTTGACAAGGATAGTGCATAAAACACTAAGGCTGTCACTACTGACAGAGAGGTGTGTTTTTCCTACAGAATTACCAGGTCACATTAGCCAGCCCTGTGCAGAAACATAATGGAGTCAACATTTTGTTGTAAGGCAAGTGGGGTATTAACCATGTGGATATCTCCCAATTACTTTGGCTGATGACCATTTTACTATGGGATTTCGACAAGCTCTGTAACTGGAGGTAATCTTGTAGGAGGAGAGGTGCTAGAAAGCTGTTCTAGTGGTGACTGGGAGATGTTTTGATGATGACTGGTAGCAGGAGGTTCTACTACTGCTTTCTAGTTTGTTCCAACTCAGATCTTCCTGTGTTTATAACTATTTCATGTTAAGCACCTTGTTCTACATGAAAGCTTTGTGTTTGTGAATATAAATCCCCAAATGAGATAAGGATAAGAAGATTTAACAAATAGAAATGAAACTGAACATTCAGGAAATAGGAGCCGATGAAGGTGTGAGAATAGGAATGCAGAAAAAATGTACCCCATTTGGACACCCACTTGAAGCAGTTGTTCAGTACAGAGTTAGCAGGAAATTACAATATTTTTTAAACCAAAGAAAAAATTGATTTTGAAGTTGGCTTCTCTGTGGTTTTGAATTTACATCCGTAGAATCCTGCTGGCTTAATCCAGGGATGTAAATCATGAATGAAACCAATTCATCATATTTCTCCTGTAAGTAAAAGCATGATTTCTCAGCTTGCATGATAACCTTTGCATTTATTTTTATTTTCTTTTCCCCTCCCAGAGTCTAAAGCCTGTATTTCAAAAAGGTTTCTATCTGCTACTAGGACTTTGCCCTTTTTCCCTTTCCCATAACTCACAATCAATCCTGAATCAGGATCCAAGTATAATTGGGACTGTTTAACAAAATCCACAGGAACGTGTTATTGCTTGTTTTACTTGCAGGGCTGCTTTATTTTCTTGTTCCTTACCATGCTGCTGTCCTGTGATTTTATTTTTGTTGTTTTTAATTAGGAGACTAGTAGCCAAAGATGTAAATTGTTGGTTCCTTTTCTGCTTAGTCAAATTGTTTTGTGCAGGTAACAGAAAGAACTTCTTTTATTGCTTCTGGGTAGAGAGGGTGGAGGGAAGAAATGAGTGCAGGGGATTTTCTTTCCTTCAAAGTTTTGTTCCTCTTTCTGGATACGTGAACAGTACCCCAATAATGAAGAGTCTTTACTGCTAGTTTATGAAGGACCTGTTCCCACATATACAGAGCATCTCCTCTCCTGTAAGGTATGAAGAAATGTGTCAGATAGATATGCCTGAACAGAAATCAAGTAATAACTCTGGAAGTCATTGTGAATAGACATCAGTTCTGGGTGTTTATCTTAAAAAGTTGGGAACAAAGATACTTAAAATGACATAAGGGAAAATCTTGGCCTTTAAAAGTCCAAGGGAGGCTTGCTACTGACTTGACTGTAGTCAGGATTTCATGTTAAATGTTTAATCTGTTGAATGTCCTAAGCTCTACTATAGAGCAAATGCTTTCTAGTCTTTCTCTAGTGACTAATGTCCCAAGATCTTGCAGATCCCTCCCAAAAAACAAACTGGAATTTATTTTTATTATGAGTTAGCCTTAGAAGCATTTAATTCAAATTCATGACCCTGTACTCATGTACTGACATTCAAGAGCTAAATCTTATTTTAAGTAACAGCTGAAAGTCTTCAGATCAGGCATATGGTACCTATCTCTCTGTACAACTAGTCTCCAAATGGATCCTTCCTAGATAATTAACAGATTTCAAGGCAGTGACACAGTAATAATAAGTCATTCTAGAGTTCAGGTACGTACTTGATTGACTTTAATTTAAATATGTTAAGTTAATAATAATAATATTCTGTAACTCAAGCACTGTAGGAGCTTAAAGGCAAGCATCAGTTTGTTCCACACCTCCTAGCAGATTAGTTTTCTAATATAGCTTTTTTCTAATGTAATTGCAGTGGCGGAACTGTAATTTGGGTTATATGACAAATGTTCTTACACCTATTTACATTAGGAGCATCAGCTGAAACTGACACATAATAGGTATTTCCAAAATGCACACCAGATTTATATAGCAGAGAACGAGGCATTTTTAATTTAAGATGAAGACTCCTGCTGATCATAAGTCCTCCCTGTTATTTCATCACAATGAGCTCCTTTTAATAAGTATGAATAGCTGTGTTGATTAAGAAGGATCTGAGAATATTGTCTCCTGCCACAAGGCTGAATGCTCTAACTGCATGGCTGTTAAAAAGAAAACAAACCTGTAGACCATTGTTTCTTCCTCTGATTAGTCAAGGAGGAACACGTGAGCAGGGAAGACTTTGGTGCTTAGTCAAGTGATCTCCAGTCTTTGAGAGGCTGCCAGTCACCACCACAATGGTGGCTCCTCTAGAGACACGGAACAGAAACATTTTAGGTATCTGAATAATCTTTTGCTAGCAAATGTGGATATTCTCACAGCTTGTCTTAGGTGCATAGTGGGTCAATATATTGACCATCAAAGAGCAATTTTCTTACTTGTTTTTTAGACCTAACCTGCAATTTTATACTCATCTGCACTATGACTGGAAGCAGGTAACTCTTTTATACTCTTTTATACTTTTATTTTCATCTTTATACTCTTTTATACTCATCTGCAATTTGGCAGCAGGTAACTCTTCTGCACATGCATAACTCGCTGTTTTTGTCATCTTCTGTCCTGCCTTTCATGCAACAGAAAGAGGTACTATTGGCGTGCCTACTTTTGGTGGTAATAATGTGGAGCTTGGCTCTGTGCCAACAACTGGTGCTGAACATGATGTTGATAATGAACACAGCTGGGGTTCTTAGAGTTGTGTCTGTCTTTGAATGCCAGGATGTACCTTCACGGAAATTAAACAGCAAACTGCTCTGTTACGGTGGCCCCATCTTATCCCTTACAATCCCTCTGTACGCACTCCTACTTACTAGTCCCAGAGCATCTTTTGTAAGTATACACTGTCCTATATTTATGCAGTGGGCACCCTTTGATAAATTTAAGGACTTGTGAGCAAGTGCCCTGTAAAACCTTTGGAAAGTATTTTAGTTATTGACAAGAGTAAAGAAGGTAAACATAGGTAAGCTGGAGAAAACCTCCAAAATATAGGTTAAGAAAAAAAATACCTACTGACAGGATTTTTTTTAATAAAGGAAAAGAAATGCATAAAAATTTGATCAATGCTTCTGTCAGACTTCATGCTTTTAGAGAATCTTGAGTCTGAATAATCAAAACCTTATAATAGAAAATAAATTCAATTAATTATTTACATTAATAACAGGAAATTATACAATTCTTATATGTGATTCTAACTCTAGAATTTAGCGTGGACTGTGTCTTAGGTTTTCACTTTGCACCTCCTGATATGACCTGAAATATTTAATGAAAAATATTTGATCACAAAAATACTTGTTAAAAACAAACAAACAAACCTGTCATTATTAAAAGCCATGTATTTTTCTCAGAATGATGAACAAATGAATCTGTTTCTGATCTTACTGATGTTGGGATGAATGTGTAGAAACTCTACTGAGGCCAGGGTACTGCATTTACATTCATGCAAAACCAGGGAGAGATCATAATTTAAGGTATTATCCTTTTCTCTTTTAGAAAAGATTGCAAATATTGTCAATTTTTACTATAGTCGTAGTTCTGAGGATCTGTGCCTTGTTCTCCTGTCTTTAGTGATTATTCCAATGAGCTCAATTAAAGCAAAGAACGTTATTTAGCATTATGTTTACTAAAAATAGATCTAATCCTTATGGTCTTAGATTAAACTATGATTCAGGTGGTAAAAGGACAGACTTCTCTGGCATGATGTCATTATTGAGCTGTTTCTCTTTCAAGGTAAACATACACTAGGGAGAAAAAAATGTTTTATTTTATACTGCTCAGGACCTTAAAAAAAATCACTATTGTCACCTAACCATGTTTTCCTGTTTCTCTGTCCACCTTCCTACCTGCCTACAATGTGGAAAAGATTAAAAGTGAATATACTTTATTTCCCAGTCTTATAGATGGTACAGTTTTGGTCTGTCTTCTGACTCCATGTCAGCAAGTGATGGCAATTGTTTCAGTATAGATTTATTTTTGCACACTACAACCTGTACTTAAAGAAGCAACTTTCACTTTTTTCTTTTTGTTAAGAAAAGCCTCTGTATAATTTTATTCTTGTTTTAAATGTCTAGAAATCCTTTCCATATTTTCTGAAGAACACCAGTGTGCATAATGCTAGAGCTAAAAGCATCAGCTTTCTCACTGTGACAATTCAGCTGCTCTGTGATTAGCAGCAGGTTATGCAATAGAATACACGACACTGCATCTACTGTTTTGTTTTTTATCTAAGGGATGGCAAAGTAACCTTTTATGTCATCAAGGACAGGAGCACCCTTAGCATCTAGTAACAAATATAGATCTATGTTCCTAGAGAAAATAAAGTTACCATAACTACCATTTTTTACAGTAACTAATGGGTATGTAACTTATTATTCAGTCCAAAGCTCTTGGAAGTGAAAATCTTTTTCACTGGAAAACAATCCTGATAGCTCCTGTATATAAATATCTATTATCAATGTTCTACCAGTGCTGTGAAACAAAATAAAAGAAACTGGATGAAACATCATTAGAACAAAATAGGTAGAGCACAGTTAAATTTATTATATTAGTGAACTAGAAGTCAAGCCCTCAAAGACATACAAGTGCTTAAATCCTAATGTTTTCAGTAGAAATCAGGCATTCAAAAATGTATTTAGAATTTGGGACTGTGCAGGTTCTGTAATGAGTACAAAGAAATGAAATACATGAATATTTAAGATTAAATTTTTGCTTTGACAGGTTTATTTCTTCAGTAGGTATTTATTTTTCAGCAGTTTTATCATGCATCGTGACCTAACATGATATATCAGTAGGATATGGCTTTTACACCAGACTAGATACATTTGTGTCAACATTTCTTATTTTTTTTTTTTGAGGATTTTAATAACTTTATTTCAGACCTTTCCTTGGGCTAAGCCTTAGGTGAAATAAACCTCAACCCAGGAACTGCATTTAATTTTTAATATACATTCTGAAGAAGCTATATATCCACTTCCTTTTAGATCAAGTGGTGACAAGATGCCATCAATGACAACTCTCTGCTAGCAGCAGAGGAAAATCTCTTCAGCTGTGTTACTTTCTCTTCTTACTCTGATATCTCCTCCTCCTTTCTCTCCCACTACCCCCTAATCTGTACCTCTGGCTAAATGTTTGCAGGTTAGGCAATGAATGAGGTAGCATTTGCTCTCTAATGCTCTGTGATCTGATTCTATAAATAGTTTCCCAGGCACAGAGTCCAGCCAAGATCAATGAGATCATTCACATAAGCAAATAAAGTTCTGTAGGATCAGGCCCTTGATCACCTCCTCTCTTCTCTTGGGACTAATGTCCTTTCCCAGCACCACCATAACAACACTCTTTGGCATCTCTTTCTCTTATTGTTTCCTGTCAGTTTGCCAATCCAATCTTTTATTTCATCCTTTAACTTCCTTGAAAGCCCCATCTGTCCTTTTCCCAAAGCCCCCAAAGGCTGGGGATTTTTAAACAGTGTAAATTCAAGGGAAATTAATCAAAACGGTTGATTCCTCTTATGTTAAATTGCTGGATTGTGATCTGTTCTCTAAAGCCTGATGTGTTAGTGCATGCTTTCTCCAGAGGCTCTCTGTCCTGCAATGATTCAGCTTCCATGATTGCTGTACCATCAGGAATTATCATCAGCACTGAAAAATCACTCCTCCATTTGTCTGCATCTACACCCCAAGCACATAATTTTTACAATGGGTTGCATCATGTGATGTCAGATCTCTAAAGAAAACAATTTCTTAGTCGGAAATATAAACATTGAAGAGCCCAGGGCTGCTTCATTTGAAACCAATAGAGATTTGTCCTCTGACTTCAGTGGGAACAGAATTAGGTCCCAAGACTACAACCACACAGCCCCAGAGGGGCTGATTTACACAAACACTTCTTATTATTACTTCTTAATAAATTCCCTAAAGTAGTAGGGAGAAGAGCATATAAATACTTAAATGCTTCCCCCTGTGTCACCAGTACATTTATGCTCTGTTGTCTCCACTTAGTACTTTTTATGGTGAGCTGGGAAAAGGAGAGACTTTCCACCCCCAGAAAATCTCTCTCTGATGAGAGGTGTTTTAAAATGAGAACCTTGAGAGATCAGTGACTAGGGGATCACACAGGAGAGAGCTCTAGGGAAATTTGAAGGAAAAGGTGTGGAGTCAGAGGCTGGAGGGAGAGCGGGCCGTGTGTGTCACAGAGCGAAAGTGCTTCTTTCTATTTTGAGAATTAGAAGCTGGGGCTTGTCATATTTTTTTTCCTCTGGAAAAGCTTGCAAACGATACTCAGATGTCATTTAGGCACCTGTAAATATACAGAACTTCTAGCAAGGATCTGTGAGGACCCCAAAGGCCTCCCACACTTGGTCTAGAAGACTTCTGAAGGGAAGGAGGTTCTTTCTAAAAGACCAGGTATTTTGCTGAGGTTCAAGAGGGCTGTCAGCTGATTAACTCACCATTATGCCACAGCTGAGCATAGGCTCAGTGGGTAGGTTATTTAGGGCTGAGATAGGTGTCTTCATGCAGACTGTCAGTGACTGTGTCAGCTATCTTAATCTGGCTACATGTTCAACAGTCAACTAGCTAGACTCAATACATCTTCAGTTAGAAAACTCTAGCAAGTACATCTATAGATCTGGCACAGGTATTTTTGTAGAGATGTCATATTTATCTTGAGATCCTTTATATGGAAAAATAAGAAGAGCTGCCTCCTTGAACAGCCATCACCTTGTTAGGCCAGTACCCCAGCTTTGCTCTTGTTAGTGTCTGTGTCACCTCCTGTGAGCTGTCCTTTCCCTTTATGAATGGAGATGGGATTGGATTCCATGAATGCAAATCCAATGGGGCTAAATACCATGACAGGTAGATGGAAAGTCATCAGATAAAAGCCACAAGCTTTGGAAAGCTACCCAAATCTAGTCCTGCCATTTACCTTAATGTGTTATATTTTATTCTGTTGCATTACCCCTGAATGGCTAAGCAAGTCCATATGGCGGCATTATTTGTTACTGTTGATTATGCTGCTGTGTTTCAGTATGGAGAAAGTAAAAAAATGTGTAAAAATTCTGAAATAGCTGTTCCTGGGCTTACAACCATTATATTCCCAATGGACATGTTGACAAAGATCTTAATGGTTGTGAACCAGCTATTTCTGTGCTCATGGCTATTAGAAAGTCTCCACTGAGAAGCCAAAGGATTTTATAATGGTCATGAACCAGCTATTTCTGAGTTCATGGCTATTACAGGTTCCAAAGAAATGCCAGTGAAGTTTATCATGTTCATGAGCTGTGTGTTTCTGTCTCACAGTAACTATAAACTCTGCTGAGAAAGTGAAAGAGTTTGTAATGGTCACACATGAGCTATTCCTAGGCTCAGTGCTATTACTAACACAGATATGAAGCCAAAAGTTCACAAAGTGGTATTTCTTTCGCCCCTGGCAACCTCCTTGTAGAAACTGATAAAGCTACTAATGTTTCTCACAAAACCACACTCTAATTCACAATAACACCTCAGAGTACTACAGTGGTGCAAAGTCTCTGCTCTGCTCAGAGCCACTGTGGCAACTTGCCAGGAGCCTGAGGGCTGCAACTCATTTATATATGCATTTACATAAATTTACATGAATTTTGTGTCAATTTGTATTCTGTCAATGTTGCAATGAAACCTATACTAGAGAGAATAAGTAACATATAGCTAACTGACTAACACTAACACTGGTTTTCTATTTTTCATTGTACTTCTTTCACTCTCATTTTCTTTGTAGCTTTCTAATATCAGTTCCCTAGCTGGATTGACTTCCAGTCTCGAAGAGAGTGTGTTTTGCAGGGTAAAGAAAAGCCCTGTTTCATCTGCATTTGATGGCAGGGAAGAGAGTTGTGGCTTCAGCAAATTGCTTATGCTGTACACTTAGCAATCTCCCCAGCCACCAGTGGCTAATATGCATATTAAAGAGGGCAGTGCTAACACAGTCCCTTGCTGACCTCCACATGTGAAGCCTTCAGAATATTCATGAGAGTTTAAATATACACATTAAAATACTGAAAATCAGAATTAATAGGTCTTTTTGTATGAAAATGACTGCTAAGGTAGGGGTTTAGAAATAAAAATAACCCAGTGGACTGACTTAGTCATTTGATAGCAAAGGTCCCTTTGTGACAGCATCTATTAGGAATCAATCGACTTTGATGCCATTATGTACCTTTGCTTTCTCTTAAGGACACATGGTTCATACAATGCTTCTTTATTCTTCAGTGCAGCATTCAACAAAGGTCACTATGACTTCAGATAATTATCTGTATGAACCACAACCTCATATTCCACTTTCTGCCATCCTTATGAAACCACTAGCTTTGAGATGAGTTCCCTACTTGTTGCTTGAGGGTATGACAGTATTTTAAAGCAGAGATGGATTTAAATCTTATGTGGTGTTGTTGATGTCAGGAATCAACACAAAGCTTAAAGACTTTCCTGGTTTGAGCAGTAGTAGTCATTTTTCTCCTTCTTGGTAGCTGGTGCAGTGCTGTGTTTTGACTTTCGGGCTGAGAACAGTTGCTGATAGCAAGTATGTTTTGAGTTACTGCTTGGGTGTTTGGTTTGTCTAAGGCCTTTTCTGAGCTCATGCTCTTCCAGGGAGCAGGGGAGGCTGGGAGGAGGGAGAGATAGGACACCTGACCCAGGCTAGCCAAAGAGGTATTCCATACCATAGCACGTCATACCCAGGATGTAACCGGAAGAGACCCGGCAGGGCTGGAGCTCTGGGGGGATGGAGGAGGTATCGGTTGGTGCTCAGTCGGGCAGGGTGGGGTGAGTTATGGGTCGGTAGCTGGTGAGGTGTTGTATTCTCTTCACTTGTTATTGGCTTTATCATTATTGTTTGTAGTAATAGTAGCAGTAGTGATTTGTGTTATACCTTAGCTATTAAACTGTGCTTATCTCAATCCGTGGGGGCTACATTCTTTGGATTCTCCTTCCTAACTCTCCGGGAGTTGGGGGAGCGAGGGGGGGAGTGAGTGAACAAGCTGTGTGGACTTGGTTTTAAACCACGACAAGACTCAAGATCTCTCTGCACTCAAATGGCTGATAGCACTTATTTAGGAAGCTTTGCTAGGGTAGCAGAAAATGGTGGAAGAGGCTACAGCCAACTGTGATCTGCTTAAGTGTTTGTAGTTGCTGCCAGTGCAGTTTATGTTGGCTGGTTAAAACCTATTTTAAGAATATTTTCCATTTTCTGCTGCTATAGTCTAGTTGGCATGTAGCTTGTGTTGGTGAACAGCTACTGCAATAAAAGCATTTTTCTGCAACATTGCTCATTTGAGTGACCAGGCATTCATATCTAGGTCTGTGTCACTGGACTACCTGTAATATACCCTTCATGAGAAGTGGAAACTTTAAAATTTAGGCTAAAATTACAGAGAAAAAGTATTAAACATACTGGTTAAGAATTTACTGGGCTGTTAAAAAGTCTTTTAGTCCAAGACTTTGTCTGGTGGCATGGAAGTCTTTCAGATCTATTCTTCTTCAGTGTAAACCAACAAGAATGGTGACCAGGAATGGATGCAGAAGCAAAAAAAAAAGCAATGTGATTACCATACTGTGAAGATATAGCCAGGGAGCCTTTAAGCCAATTGAACATACACGTCTCCATGGGACTGGATGGGAAGCATCCAAAGGTACTCGTTCAGTTGTTTGGTGTCACCGTGAGGTCTCACTCTGTCATCTTTGAGAGATTATGGCAGCTGGAAAAGGTTCCTGATAACTGGAAAATCTGTCCTTGGAGATATTCATAACTCAGTCGCTTGGTCTGTATGATGTGCAAGAAAACTTTTCCTTCATGTACAATTCTGTTATTCTACATGCCTGCACAGAGGCATGCTTCTGAGAATGTCAGTTTTTCAAAACACTTTATAGGGTATGTCTGATTTATCACCTCAATGTAAGAAATTCCATAGGCAGACAAAACTGAGTTGTTTAATTGTAAATTACATGAGGAAGTGCAGCAGGAGGGCCAGGAGACCTCCTTGGATGGATAAGGAGCTGCTGAGAAAAATTCACAGGAAAAAAGAGGCTTATAAAAGGTGGAAGCAAGGACAGGTGGCCTGGGATGAATACAGGGATGTTGTCCAGGTAGTTAGGGACCAAGTTAGGAAAGCTAAGGCCCAATTGGAGCTAAACTTGGCAAGGGATGTTAAAGATAATAGGAAGGGATTTTATAGGTATGTAGCGGCTAAAAAACAGACTAAGGACAATGTAGGCCCCCTCCGGAAACTTTCTGGAGAACTGGCTACACAGGACTTGGAGAAGGCTGAGGTTCTGAATGGCTTCTTTGCCTCGGTCTTCACTAGCAAAGTCTCTGACCGCAGCATCCGAGTCTTGGAGGGTGGACGCAGGGACTGTGAAAACCTAGACCTTGGGCCCATTGTACGAGAGGATCTGGTTCGAGACCATCTTAAGAACCTGAATGTACACAAGTCCATGGGACCTGATGAAATCCATCCGTGGGTCCTGAAGGAGCTGGCAAATGGAGTTGCAAAGCCACTGGCCATCATATTTGAAAAATCATGGCAAACAGGTGAAGTTCCTGATGACTGGAAAAAGGAAAATATAACCCCCATTTTCAAGAAGGGGAAAATGGATGACCCGGGGAATTACAGACCAGTCAGTCTCATCTCTGTGCCTGGCAAAATCTGGGAGCAGATTCTCTTGGAAGGCATGCTAGGGCACATGAAAAACAACAAGGTGCTTGGTGACAGCCAGCATGGCTTTACTAGGGGGAAATCCTGCCTGACCAATTTGGTAGCCTTCTATGATGGGGCTACAAAAGTGATGGACAGGAGTGGAGCAGTTGATGTCATCTACCTGGACTTGTGCAAAGCGTTCGACACTGTCCCACATGACATCCTTGTCTCTAAATTGGAGTGTCATCAATTTGATAGGTGGACCACTCAGTGGATAAAGAACTGGCTGGATGGTCGCACTCAAAGAGTTGTGGTCAATGGTTCAATGTCCAGCTGGAGATCAGTAATGAGTGGTGTCCCCCAGGGATCGGTGTTGGGACCGGTCTTGTTTAATATCTTTGTCGCTGACATGGACAATGGAATTGAGTGTGCCCTCAGCAAGTTTGCCAATGACACCAAGCTGTGTGGTTCGGTTGATACGCTGGAGGGAAGGAATGCCATCCAGAGGGACCTTGACACACTTGAGAGGTGGGCTGATGCCAACCTCATGAAGTTTAACCATGCCAAGTACAAGGTCCTACACCTGGGTCAGAGCAATCCCAGGCACAGCTACAGGTTGGGCAAAAAGGAAATTCATGGTAGTCCTGCGGAGAAGGACTTGGGGGTGTTAGTCAATGAGAAAATGAACATGAGCCAGCAGTGTGTGCTTGCAGCCCAGAAAGCCAACCATATCCTGGGCTGCATCAAAAAGAGCATGACCAGCAGGTCGAAGGAGGTGATCCTGCCCCTCTACTCTGCTCTCATCAGACCTCACTTGGAGTACTGTGTGCAGTTCTGGTGTCCTCAACATAAAAAGGACATGGAACTGGGTGGTTACCAGTAATGTATGCTGAGAGACTGGACTTTTCTCTTGAACTGGAACCTTCAGGGGACTAGCTTTCCCCCATTTTAAAAGACATTTCAGTGTTGCAGAGGGAAAGAGAAGTTTGGATTAGTCAGTCAAATGATCAGACATTCATAGTGCAATGCTAAGCAATATAAGTGTTGATTAAATGTTGCAGTAAGTGCAAACTTCAGCCTGGAGGAATCGTTTAGAAAAAGTAACTACCAAGGTCAGAAGAAATAAGGTTCTTTTTGTGTTATCTGAAGATTACACTGAATTGACTGCTTTGAGGAAACTAATCATGGATTTGTCTTCATGTTTCAGATTGCTGCGTAAAACACACTGTTGCTTCACAGTTCTGCTTTGTAACCCATACAAGAAATTTTACACAAGCAAGGGAATTTCTGAAAGAAATTAGCAGCTGTATAAAGAGAAAAAGGTAGAGGCACCCAGCTGGCTGAGGGTCAGTTATGAAGTGAGTGAGTACTGCGCACAAGGTGGAGTTCTGACGTATGTCTAGACAGCTTCTTCTGTCAGAGCCAGGATGTTTCAAGACAGGATCTTCACTGGATGTTTTCTGGAAGTCTCCACCTGGCTCAGTAGTTCATGGATGGAGCAGAACTACAGCTCCTTGCTGGGTCTGGACCTCTGGATGCAGCTGGAGAGAAAAATGGGTTCCCTGTATCTTCAGGTAATGATATGGGGAGAGTGACAGAGGACAGGGGTAAAATTTTCAGTGTAAAAAAAAAGTGTGGTCGAGGTCTCCCCAGTTTCCATGCTAACACACTGCTGAAAGCTGAAAGGTCTGGCTAGAGCAAGGTGGGGAACAGGGGGTAAACCAGGGAGGTACTGGGAGTGCTCACTGACTCAGAGCAACATTTGAGTGATCTGACCTAAGCTACCTTTGCTGAATGCCATTTCATTTATCAAAGCCAATTATGGCTTGAAATCAAGGTCTATGTACATGATAACAGCCAACAGCAGTTCCCGTTTTATGTACTCCTTTAAAACAAACGAAAAATTGTTATATTTCTTTGGAGACGTTATACAGAAATGATCAAATGATTGCTGAAACATGAAAAGCTAAACTAGAAATGTATTGCCCAGTAGAAATGTAACTAGAATTCCCCTCTATGCTCAGCTTCTGGTATGTGAATATTGCCCCTTTCTGTATGTCTACAAGGCTAAAAACTTGCTGTACAGGAGCAACACTTGCTGCTTACTGGATATGTAGTGCCTGGAATAAATTGGTCCTGTGCAATGCAAAAGAAATAGAAGTGACAGGGCTCTGAGCCTGGCCTGAGGCACAGTTCTGCATTTTCAGTTGGCTGAATTCTAGCAGTCTCTTGTGGACTGTGGCTGACCATTGACTGAGTGGCCATGTTCTGACAAGAAGCCAGGGTACACCCACTAAAAGGTAGAAGCTCTCACTTTGTGGAAGGGGCAAAGAAGTGATTTTTCAGGGATTAGATAGCAGCTTTTACTATAAGACCTATCACAAGTTATACTGAAGTGTCTCTTAGTTGCAGTAGACTGTCAGATGGAGACCTGTGTGCAAATGGAGCAGATGATTAAAATAAGCCTAATGTGAGTCCAAAAAATATTCTGAGGAAAAATGTGTAGTAAGAAATATGGAAATACAGTAATTTTTTTTTTTTTGCAAAGGCAACAAATATATTTTTGTCCATTGTCATGACAAGAGATCATTTGATTGTGATGGGAAATAAGCACTGGCTTGATGAGACAACAATACAGCTTTCTGGGATGAGACTTTTCATATTGCACATGATATTAGTGTCCTTTGAATTAAAAAAAAATCCCAAACCTAAAGATTTACTTGAGAGGGATTTTTAATTTTTCTTCCCCTGTGGCCATGGATTGCTTGAGCTGTGGAAATACAGGACTGTTACTGATATTTCTTGTCCTTATGCTACTGATGCAACTACAGTACACCATCATTAAAGAAACAGTCTCATAGGCACAACCAGGGGAATAATGATCTGTAGAGCAAGGCTGGGAACTATGGTCTGGGACAGGGAAAGCAGGGGTTGTTTCAGTTTGTTGTCATGATTGCACAGAAATGTTAGGGCTTTTACAAACATATGCTGCAGCTGAAAGGGTCTCAGAAATATTTTCCATCTCAGTCTCTCATTCCCTAGCAGAGAACTGCCAAGTTCTCTCTTCTTTATGAATGATACAGAGAAGAGGTCTAGCTGATACTTCTGTTTATTTCACAAAATGCTCAAAGTTATTAAAAAATTTAAGTTGGAATGATATGCTTTTTATGTGCCAAAGTCTATGACAGGACGTTAAAGTAAATAGTTGATAAATTACCTGGTAAGAAAGGTTGCTCTTATGTGAAAACAAGAACAAATGGAAAGAGATTTCTCTCCTGTGTGTATATTAACTCTTAAGTTTCTGATTTCCAATTTAATTACAGCAAAAGTTATGTTACTCTGTCTTGCCTATGATCCTTGAAAGGCTTTTCAGGCAACCATGCACCTTTCTGAAGGATTAATTAAAAAAAAGAGGACTTGGTGTGGATTTCTGGATTTTAGGATAAATGTTTTGCTTTGAGAAAAGTTGCAAATTATGGGTTGCAAACTACAGGAGCCAGTCCAATATTCTACCTTCAAATTCTATTCATGTAATTTTTTGAAATGGCTGGAATGTTTATTCCAACTTCCTGTGCAGCAGAAGAAATTTTTGTTGAGTCACTTAGAGTCAGACATAATAAAAATATTGAACACTGAGCCCAAATTAGAGCAAAATTTTGTACATTGAAAAAATTTTTATGAATCACTTAAAGTGAGATATTGAAATGTATTAATATTGGCCATAAATCCAGTTTGGAAGAACATACTGAAACTAAGGAAAATCGAATTGTATATATGAAGGCAACTTGAATGTACATTTAGAAAGAAGAGTGTGTTTTAGAATAACACTGCTTTGGTGGTGGATTTTCAGTTCATGTGTTTGCTCTTTAGTTATTTTTCAGCAATGTGATTTACCTAAGTAATTATATTTGTTGGGGTATTTTTTTTTTCATTGCAGAGATATTTTCTTCTCTTTTCCTAGAAAATACTGTATGTTCTCCCTAACACGAATTAACCATGTTCAGTATTTTACAGGATATTGGCAGAGTACAACAACCAGGATAGTTCTCTGCAGTTCATTACTGGCAGTGCAGTGAAGTGCTCTGTTTATATTAGACCTCACATCACACTTGTCTCCAAAGTATCTCAGCAGCTCAATGTTTGAACTTATCTCCTTCTGAAAAGCAAGATTGTTTCTTCTTATGCTTGTACTAGTGTTTTATCCAGGGTAGCTTGTGATATGTCAAGATATGAAATTTCTGCTACTTCCCTTAGGAGACTGCTTTACCCTAGCAGATATCCCTGGCAAGTAGTTATTGCCTCAGATGCAGGCTGAGTGATTTCAAGTTGATAGCCTAAATTGTCTCTTTGCTATTAGAAAGCTTTCTGGAATCCTCCTGTATGCACCCTGAATGCAAAAATTCATTTATTTGGAGGAAAAAAAACATCTTAAGCAGCATCTTCTGCTGAATGCCCAACAACATTACTAGGTCACAAGAGTATGGAAATTCAATGAGTGGTGACTCATGTGCCTCTAAGCTCCCATTCTGTCAGCAGTTTCCGTTCTGCTTAGCTGATGTAAACAACAATGAATCCGTGCTGATTTACCAGAGGAAAATTTGGGACTGCAGTGTTTCTGTCTTCCTATATTTAATATTTTTTTGTTGTTGTTATTTTCTTCCCCTTCTGCTACTTCTTTTATCTATTGTGCCTAAAATAAGACCCAGGATGCAGCTACCTAAAAGTAACTTCCAGGCAGGACAACTGCTGATTTACTCATTCTGAGGCACAGAAACACAAGAAATATAAACACTAAGGATTAGGGAATCGGAGCATGCTCCCCAGATCCCAGATCTAAGAACAGGATCTCGGCTCCGCACCAAGGGAAAACATGAATGAGTAGCATCACCTAGGCATTGACAGTCAAGGAAATGAAAACTATCAGCAGCTGAAGATAAGAGACCGAGTCCCTTCTGCCCCTGTCCCAGGTAGCTCTGGAGCAGCATCCCAGTCTGTCTTGCCCCTATGGAAAGTCAGAACCAGCAAATACTATTTTCTAGACTGGCTTGTGATTCTGGACATAAAGAAATCAAAGTAGAAAACTGGAAAACATGCTGCGTTGTTCCTATGATTGCATGTTTGAGCACATTAAATGAGAGTATCACTGCCCTGGCATCACTGCTAAGAAGAGATCAGAGAGGATTACAAAGTATTTTGACATAATAATAGCTAATCAGTTGGGCAGACTCAGACTGCCCTGATTAGTAGAAAAGGTAATGAGATTACTATTAAATAAATAAATAAATAAATAAAAAGAGCAGGATACTTTGAGTGACCACAAAAGCAGATGTCAGGCTTTGGGAATGTATGATAATATACTCACTATTTGTTTTTTAGATATTTCACCATCTATTTCTCTGTGAAATCTGTAGAATGTGGAGATCAAATGTGAGAAGTTCTTTGGAACCAGTAACGTGTGCTTACGACCAAATAAATCCAGTGATGTGAGCATACCATGCAGCAAACTGGTTTCAGTTTTCCTCTTAGTGCTTGGGCAAAGCAGGAGGTAAGGGCGTTAAATATTTGGTATTGATCATCGGAACTCAATCTGCTGAAAGTAATCTGAATGGTCAGTCCCAGTGCTGGCTAAATTGGCTGACACTTGGCAATACTGCCAGCAGATGAGGATGTTATTGATTGTAGTCATGTTGTTTATACATTTCTCTGAAATGGTTCATTTTAGCCCAGTGGGAAAAAATGTCTTGCTATATATGGGACAGTTAGAATGAATGGCTTCATGGAATTTTTAATTACTTTCTTTTATGCCATCATCATATTAATAAGTGCAGAGCAGTTTTGCTACTGTTAGAAGACACTTTCAGTGTTGTTTGAAGAGGATGTCTTTAAAAGCCAATTAAAATGGAAACTTCTGTGAAAAAGGTTTTCTGCACCATAGTGTATACATTTTTTTCTTCTTTCCCTTCAACAGCGAATGAGATCTCTTTAGTGGTGCACTGCATGGGGTATTCCATTTGTGATCTGAATGCACTGTAGCTCCTTAGAGATGCATTCCTTCACCCTTGTGCAAGTTAAAGCATGCTGATGCTTTTTAGTGTACTACCAAGAAGCTCTAAGTTGACAGTATTGCTATATTCATTTTCCAAGGAATTTTACAGTGTCTCTACTGTCAGCATGAAAACAGGAACTTATTTTTTCAGTACCTCTATGCCCCTGCTGCCTTTTCCCATTACTATTGTATTTCAGCACCTTATGATCACCACTATCTGTTCTAGTGAATGTTCTAGTGAACAAATGTTCTAGTGAAATACCATGATCCCTGACAGAGAACTGAGGTGCAAGCTCACAGCAACCAAAGTCCATGTCGTTAGTAGTCTGGAGCCTGCTTGTCCTGGTTAATTTCTTGGGTGCTTCCTGCCCTGGTTCTGGCCTAAATCAACTGGCACTCTTCCAGTCTCTAGGAATGGTTTGGGAGCTTTATGGCACTGGGATCATTTCCCTTAGGCAGCCTGTGTGTGAGTAAGTTCTTCTGGAGGCCAAGAGCATTCAGGTGTATGAACACAATTAGTTGTAGGCTGGTTGATCTCAATGCCAGGGTACAGCTCATGGCATGTTTAATTCCCTGGTACAGACATGGTGTCCTGTCAAATCCCTCAGACCCCTGCTCACACAAGGGTTCAAGTTACTACTAATGAAAGGGAGTGCTTGGGTAAATAAAAACCACTTTAAAGGTCCAACTACTGTTATAAATTAGGAGATAACTATTGACACTTGCGACAGTGACAAATGCCCTAATGGTGTCTATAGAATATAAAAGTAATGTAATAATATTGCTAATATAAAGTCACCTAGGTTACAAAACCTTGTTACTAAACTTCTTGCCCTGAGGAAATGCAAATAAATGACCTTGTGCTTGCTGAGTTACCTAAAGACAATGCAGGCTGTGACAATACAGATGAATGACAGATACATTTCAATAATATCTCTGTTCATGCATCTGATCCCACCAGGAAGGAGTGGAGACAAATACCTTCTAAAGCAAATGAGAAAGCAAGAGAGTTAGGTTGCTGTGGTTTAGTATGTTCTCTCCAGAACAAAGAGACTTTCCGAAGCTTCAGTGAAGTATCATTTAGACTTCTAAGCTCTCTGGTGGCAATTTGCAGTATGGGCTCATCTCATGTTCATAAAGGTGATTAAGTGGAAAGGAAGATATCAGCAGTATAGTATAAACCTCTTGTGAATAAGATCCAATAAAGCATTTTAGTCCTACTGTCCTGACTTAGTTATGAAGTCCAACTCCCTGTCCTTAGTACAAAGGTCCATTAAAGATGGATAGCATTAGCACTCTGTTTTGCGGCTGATCCACATAAATAAAATGTAAACAAAACCCTAATACAACTTATTTTCTCAGTTGTATTTTGGTGCTTTTTAAGTTCAGAGAAAATTGAGCTCAACAGAGAAGTTACTAAGCTTTTTTTTAATATATGCATTTGGACAAAACAAAATAATTTTTCTGAAGTTCTGAGCTCTCTTTTTCTTAGTTGTTTTACATTTGCACGAAGCCTCTTTCAATGCTGATAAACACAATAAATCTCAAAATTATTTAAAACAGACAGGAGCTGAACAGAATGATGTTACAGTTGTTTTTGCAGATGGGGTAATTGGTGAAGATAGATGCTAAATGGATGTAAATTAGCTGATGTTTTGGTGATAAATTTCACATTTGTAAGGTTTGATTTTGTTTTTTTAGTGATAGTAATATCAATATTGATCAAAAATGTACTAGTTCAACAAACTGAACTCTCGAACACATGAAAAGGGTTTGGAAAATTAAATTATTTGTAAGCTCTAAGCTGTAGCTTCTTCTCTTACTGGAAAACCTCAAACTCTCTTCAAACATCTACCTTCCTCAAAGGATAACTTCTACACATATCCTTTTGCTTGCTTTGCAGGGACTACATCACCTACTGTCTTCTCATTCTCAGTGTTCACTTGCATGATCTAGGTTGCTGCTTGATGGAGGCATCAGTGCTTGGCTTAGAGCTACATACAGGCTGATCAGCTGCTCTGAGCTCAAGGTGTAAATATATACCAAATATATGTGATATATACATATACACAGATATTTCTCAATGCTGGAAACTGGTGCTATGAGAGCTAAAAAAACCAAACAAACAAACAAACAACAAACTCTTCAGATACAGCCATGCCTCTTGATCCTTTACTGCACGAGCAACAGCCACTGTTTACAGATACAGGTTCTCACTGGATCTGAGCTTGTGCATTATAGTTTGTGTAATGATGTAAGGAGCAAGCTGTACTGAGACAGATCGTAGGGGTCTGGTAGGCTCCCTATTCTAATCTCTGACACAGCTCAGTAACTCATGATGAGAAGAGGATATGAGAACAAATAGAGTGTAATGAATGTTCCTTTAGCTGTGCCTTTCAACAGCAGTGGGCTATGGTCCACCTGGCACAAAGGTGGTATCTTGCCTCTTAGTAGCTTGCAATAGATTTTCCTTCTCTAAGTCTGCAGAGTCAGCTTTAAATCTATGTATGTTTTTGGCTTTCTACCATCCTGCAGCTGACACAGGTCCCTTAGTTTAATTATGTGATACATGAAAAAAAGAAAAAAAATACTCGTCTTGAAGAAATATCAGCTTTTGTACTACAATTTTTTCTCCTCAATCCTCTTGCCACTCTTGTCTCCTAAGACTCCTGTCATATTCTTCTGCCTCCTTCATGGGCTGAGAGGTCACAGGCAAGTCAGTTTCCTCTCATGGAGCAGCCATTCCATACCCTTGCCAGCCTTTCCTCAGTCACCTCATCATTTCTCAAGGGTTTGGTCTGGAATTGCATGGTGTTTCCAAAATTCAGTGGTGTCATGGTTTTATGCTATTGAGCA
The DNA here is from genome assembly GCF_012275295.1 of Melopsittacus undulatus. Lineage (NCBI taxonomy): Eukaryota > Metazoa > Chordata > Aves > Psittaciformes > Psittaculidae > Melopsittacus > Melopsittacus undulatus. The sequence goes on along the minus strand of NC_047528.1, from coordinate 58,318,001 downwards.
TGGAGGACATGGATTTTTGTAGGTGGAGATCAATCCTCAGGTGCAGATTTACCTGAGGGCATGTCTGCAACCCCTTTCTTTTCACTTATCACCTATCCCTCTGTTGTAGCACTTCCTGATGTGGTGTTTATTGTCTGAATTTGGCCCTAGTAGGGTTCACTAGATGGTTTATGTAGGCATTTGCTAAAAGAGTGCAAATTGCTTCTGCTGCTGACCCTAGTCAAAGAAGATTCCTGGTAAAATAACATGGCTTCAGCAGAGATGTCAATTCACCCTGTTTTCTACCTTTCAACAGGATGGATTATCCCTGCCCCTGTGCCCTCAAAAGCAAAGCCAAACCAGGAAATTGTGAAGGACAGCTAAGGGAACAGTGACTAGAGATACCTGAGAACTGATCTAACAATTTCTACTTTGTACTGAGAAGTAATCCCTGCAAGGAAGCTGCATGTGAAGCTGTTCTACCCACTGCAGTCACTCCTGCACAGCATTCCTATAACTGCCAGTTTTTCTGAAAACCTAGCAGAAGTGGGATCATTAACTATTTTTTTCTGTATCACATCAGCTGATGTTGTTAGCCTGCAGTGCATTTTTGAACACATGTCCATGAAAACTCCCAGAGGGCTTACAGGATCTCACAAATTCATCCCTTCTTGAAGAAATTGATTTTATTTGTTTTTTTCCTCCTGGGGATGGGTTTTGCAGTGCATCAAGGAGCATAAAATGCTGACAAAAAAAGAAAGAAGTATGCCACTGCAGATCACATTATTTTGTTCTTTTTCTTAGAGAGTGCTCTAATGCAACAGTGTAGTGTTTAATTGTATTTCCTGATACTTCCTGATACATATTTCATTATGCTAAAAGCTTTAATAATATAAACAGAGTATTCTGTGACTGAGGAATCAAGAGATGGAATATATGTGACAACATACAAAAGCTGCCAGAAGTACTACACAAATCACTTTTTTTCTTTATTGTGATTTACAAAGCAAGCATATAAGTTGCTTTGCTGTAGAACCTGAACAGCTTCATTCAGCACTTTGGTATGTTTAGGCTAATAGGCTATTCTGGTCTACTAATTTGATGTTAATTTGGAAGCAGATTTTACTTTCAGTTAATTAATGTAAGTGTATATGAATAGCTTTTTTTTTTCTTTTTTTTTCTTTTTTTTTTTCCTGCACTAGGAGATGTTACTGAAAATAGGTGTCTGCAGGTTGAGGGAAAATAGTAAATGCCTGGAAAAAAAACAGTCTAAAGGTAAAAATGTAGCCAAGAGCTATATCTCTCTGTAGGGTGTTTCTAGGACATCTACCATTCTTTCTTCCTCCCTGATGGAACTTTGAAATACTTAGCAATTTCCAGCTCTCAATTGAAGTAGCATTAAGCTATTAACATATGCTCTGATAAGAGGACCAAAACAATTGTACCAGAGGAGTAACACAGCATGCCTTCTGGAGTGCAGAATAAGTGTTACCTTCACACTTTGGATTCATCAGGACACAGTGAGGTATCTAATAGCAACACATTCCTGCTCTTTGTCTCTTTTATGTGCATTTTCTCATACACAAATGCCTACAAAAGACTTTTCAAATTTTCCATTGATCAGCCAATGCTTATGAGCGTGAGTCACTCTTTGTAGTATTTTTAGGGGTCAGCTTGCTGTAGAGTTCTCTACAGAGCAGGATAGACCAGCTTTACAGTTACAGAAACCTTGTTTTGATTTGGCTTTTTATTTAAATTTACTTCTGTGACATTACATCCATAGAAGAATCTATTGAAAATAAAAGTGGGTAAAAAGGACACAGGAAGGAAGAGGAGAATAATATATCCAAAGGGAGAAAACCATAGTCCTTTCCTTCACACCATTTACATCTTTTTCTTATCCCTTTTACTGGTCCTATGTGACTAAGTGCCAGGTCCTGCAACTGGGTCACAACAACCCCATGCAATGATACAGGCTTGGGGAAGAGTGGCTGGAAAGCTGTTCAGCAGAAAAGGCCCTGGCCAATAGTCAGCCATATAAGGGCTGGCACTGTTCCCAAACAGCCTGGCTTGTATCAGCAATAGTGTAGCCAGCAGGGTCAAGGCAGCCATCATCCCCCTGTACTTGGAACTGGTGAGGCTGCACCTCAACACTGTGTTCAGTTCTGGGCCCCTCACTACAAGAGAGACATTGAGGTGCTAAGGTGGGTCCAAGAGAAGGGCGACAAAGCTGTTGATGGGTTTGGAGCACAAGTCCTGTGAGGAATGGCTGTGGGAACTGGAGTTGTTTAGTTTGGAGAAGAGAAGGCTCAGGGGGGACATTATGATTCTCTACAACTACCTGAAAGGAGGTTGCAGTGAGGTGGGGGTTAGTCCCTTTTCCCAAGCAACAAGTACAAGACAAGAGGTAATAGCATCAAGTTGCATCAGGGGAGGTGAATTGGATTGGATATTAGGAAAAATTTCTTCACTGAAAGGGTTGTCAAGCATTGAAACAGGCTGCTTAGGGAAGTGGTGGAGTCACCATCCCTGGAGGTATTGAACAGTCACCTAGATGTGGCAGTTAGGGACACGATTTTGTGGTGGACTTGGCAGTGTTGGGTTAGTGGTTGACTTGATGATCTTTTCCAACCTTATTGATTCTATGATTCTGTAGTTTGGACTATTACAGGAGTTCTTTTACTTCCCTATTCTGTCAGTCTTCCTGCATTCCAAGTATTCCTCAATATCTCTTTCAGTCAACATCTTTCCTTAGGCTTTTGATTAATTTCCCTAAGCTTTGGCTGTTTATGTTTTGGGGGCCAAAAGATGCATTCCTCTGAGTGTTCTCCTGCTCACAAGCTAGGAGAGTTTATACACGCTTTGATGAGGAAAACTGCAGCTTCCTGTGTGTTCTCCATCTCCAGACAGAAGATGTTAGTATGGCTATTCTGTTCTTAAGCCACGTAACGCTATGGACTCCAGCCAGATAAACACCTGTGGCAGCAAACAAGTGTTTTATCTGACGGGTACAGCTCTGCCAGGAAAAGCCAAAAAGCTTCGGCACACACACAGTGATCCTGGCTAAACTTGCTCTGACCTCAGGTCCAGGGTGTAGCTCTACTCTTGCACTGTAACATTTGTTACTACATCAGTGTTTGCCCAATGTAACATATTGGCCTTTGTGTACCAAAGACACTTTGTACTTTGCTTCATATACTTGGTTCAGGGTACATGCAAGGTGTATCCGCTTCTAGATGTCAAGGCATTTTAAACTGAGAGTAGGTAAAACCTCCCAAACCTGACTTTCTTGGATGGTGACCCAGACCCTGCTAGTAGGGCTCAACCCCCTCTTTTTGAGGGACAGGGAGACTGTTTTCTTTGTATGCAGAGTGTGCATCAGCTATGCATGATGGATTTCATGCAAAGCATTTTAAACAGACATCTAATCTTGCCTGGAGGGAAGAGTGTTTTTTACAGTGTGTGTATTCATTTAGCTCTGTGTTTCTGCACTAGTGGGTAGGAATAAATCTTTATATTGTATTGTTTGAATAATACTAGAAATGCTGCCACAAGTGTTTATCTTGTCCCTTGTTACTCTATAAACATAAGAAATCTCAAAACCAGACATACAACTTGCAACAATTTGGGTATGTATGTATAAACAGGCTACTGAGCATGGAGTACATTGAAGAAAATATCTTTTTATTTATATTCTGAGTGGTGTTTTTTATGATTTCTTAGACATTTTATTGTTAGCTGTGCTTTTCTATCTTTTTTTTTTCTTTTTTTTTTTAATGGAAAATCTGACAAGTCATGATTACAAACAAGAAGATATCACTAATATTTCTCATGCATGATGGCTGGCATGACTCTCTATATTCAAGCACCCCCTCATAAATATGTGTATCCCAGCAGTGCTAACAAAATTCTCCAGGTGTCAATCTTCAGCCTAGTGGTGAACTAGGTAAAAGAAGTTGCTATATTCCCTTTTCAATACTATCTCTGGATCAGCACTGTTGGCTCAGGGTTTGTGGAAAGGTTGATCAGCTTCACAACATATTCAAATGCCCTATGGTGTGAAACACATAAATTTCTTTTCTGCCTAGAAACTCAAACTGCAATCTCTGCTTCCACATCCAAACTTTCTCAGCATTTGTGAAGCTGGGATAAGGCTTGGGCTTGTTTCTGCTTCAGACTTTGGAGGTTTTTCATCCTTTCCTTTGAACTCTGCTGACCCCATCAGTTCAAAGTGGACACTTTGAACATGAAAGCCTTAAAAGACTAATTAAATGGGCTGGCAAAGGACTGTGAAAAATCTCAGCAAGACTGTGGCAGAGATTGATGAAACTTGGATTTGGTTTGTAATTTAAAGGAAGGTTGTGTTAGGATTAAAAACCAAATCAAACTCTTGCTCCCTCAAAGCTTGCATTTTCACTTGCTTTAGTTGTCAACAACCAAGATAAGTAAGGAGTGGAAAGGAAGCCTTGTGCAATCCTCATTCAGATGAACACAAACACTTTTCTGCTCATCTTACTTGCTCAGCATAATGTCATGGCTTGCTCACAATTACTTGACCATCCTGGATCCCAGGAAAGACTACTTTTTTATGACTCTCCTCTCCCATGGAGGCAGACTTATAACAATGCCTCTCACCCAAACAAGGAATTGCTTTGCTGTACGCTGTGGCTCAAGGTGGACCTACCCTACTTCCTGCCATAGACCAGCTCATCTACATTGTTAAGTCTTACCCAGACTAAATTACAGGTTAAAATCCTATATGCCTTAGTGGGCCATGAAGGCAGGGTTTCAAGATGCAACCTCACTTCTCTCTGGGAGAAAATGGCAAAGAAAGGGCACATTTACTGACCCCTGTTCTGCTCCAAGGCTCCTGCTTTGTGGGATGAAGGGAAGCAGGCACAGGCACCTGCCCTCCTGTCTTCCATGCTGCCTTGGCAGACAGCAGGTTGTAAGCAACTTTCATTCTGAGAGATAATTTTGGTGGGAACCTCAGTGAGCAGGGCTATGTGTGTAAACAAAAGCTTTCTGTCTCAGGACCAGCATTTGCAGAACATTCTTCAGTGTTCCTCCCATAGTGACCCACATGGAAATGAAAGTTCTCTCTGATTTCTTGACTGCCCTCACTTACCAAAGCCCCTAAATCTGCTTAGTTTAGATCAAAAAGTAACCCAAAAATCCCTTTTGATGGAATCTTCTTGACATATTGTGATCTTCCAGAAGGCATTGGACATCCCAGGAACCCAGTCCAGATCATCAGGTAATAAGAAATGGCATTTGTGAATAATCTAAGTACATCACTGAACTTGCATCTGATCTATATGCCACCAAACAGTATATTTCCCTCTTTTTAATTCCTTTCCTGGAGATGACTTAGACAAGGAAAAGCTGTATTTTGCTGAAGACTGAAATTTTTGGATTCTGAACTAAGGTAGTTGCTGATTCTGGATGAGAAACACTGGGTGACTGGTGTTTTTGCTCTGCTGAACAGTTTGAAACCCTGGGTCAGTTTTGGTTTTGACACCATTACATTTAATCTCTGGTTTCACAGCATGATAATGCTAAGGGCACAGCATTTGCCTCTGCTGACTGCAGATAACAGAGACTCAGCACTGAATTCTTATGTGCTGCAAATTGCTGCCCCCCCTTCCCTTCCCCTCCCCCCCCCCATCTGATACTGTAGATTACGCTCCCTACTCTCAAAAGAGTTTGCATTCATCTTCCTTGTCTTTTTTAGAGGTGGCGAGAGACATTTCAGAAAACTGCTTTTTAGGTGACCGACTTCCACAGATTTCATTCCACTCCAGCTCTGATTCATCTGCTGCAGATCAGTAAATCAAACTGCCTGGCCAAGTCTTCATGACTAAATCATGCAGGGTGGGCATGCAAACTGCATGAGGCATGGGTAGGACTTCAGGGCTGAAGCAGCCTGGTATTGTAGGAGCTGAAGGAAATGATTAATAAACAAAAAGGCATCTGAGACTGTAGCCATGAAGGTGCTCATATGGAAGAAGGGAGAGCCTGGATTCTTGTGCCTGTTCCTGATGCTATTTATCTGATGACATTTAATTAAGAGATGCATAAGCAGTGCTGAGAAAAGTGCTTTTACTCTCTCACTGTCCCCTGTCACTCTCATTGCTGGGTACCCAGGCTTAGCCTGTATGGATGGAAAATAGTCGTCCCCTTGCTTGCTTCCGTAGGAGCAGGAGAGTGGTCTATGGGAACAACTCAGTGCTGGAAAGAAGATGAAGTCTGTTCTAGTCCCAGTTTAAGAGTTCTGAGGCTAGCTTAGGTGGGAAGGGTGACTCAGAGAGTCTCTGTGTGAGGCAGGAAGGCCTCACCACTGAACCTCAGTGGTGGTAAGCAGGGAGTGTCTCTGGAGGATTGGTGGGATTCCCAAGTCTGAGTTTTGGTTTAGTTGCTTGGCTCAGCCACAGTGCACGCCAAAGTCCTATTTCCCTGATGATGTGGCTCCTTCCCTGGATTTCCTTCACCTGGGTAGAGGCTGGTGTCACTATGAGGTGGACATTACTCAGATATGAGGTTGGGGCACAGCCAAGGCATGTCCCCTACATATGGACACACAGAAGCTCCTCTGCTTGTGGCTGGGCAATAAAGATGAATGAGGCTGCCTGGGCAATGAAGCTGCACATTTACCTTAGAAGAAGACTATATGCTTTCATCAGCTGTGAGAATTCAGTCTAGGAGTGTGTTTAAACAGGACAGAGGAATTTGTGCCTTTGTCCTCCTTCCTTTCATGATACTAACTGAGGTGTTTCTTTAACTGAGGGTAGGCACCCAACAAAACAGCAGACAACAATGAAAGCAGCTGAAATCTCAGATTTCCTCATCCAGAGATGGAGATGGTCCTACTCCCAGGAAAAAGTCTGGTTTTGTTTTTCTTTGTTATTTTGATGATAACATTTAGAATACAGAGGCTAGTAACCTGGTTTTGCTTTTGCCAGTGAAAGTCAACCTAATCTCTGCCTGCTCTGCCTTGGGTCTCACTTTCTTGACTACAGTGTGACCCAGCTTTCAGTTCACAAGAAAATCAGTGTGTTCTGTGTCCTGTTATAACACCCTGCTGGGACATGGGGCCCCTGAAAGGGGAAGGCTCAGTCTTTCACAGTGCTAAAGAGTATGCCAAGTACAGTAACCCACACCATCTACTGCTTTCATTTAGTACTCTAATCTGCTAGCTGTCATCATATGCCTACTTTTCCATCCTTTACCCTTCGTTGACTTGATTGATTGAATCTGATGAGCAACGAGCCTCTGAAGTAGATGATTAACTGTTTGGATGGTTCTGTTTAGAAAGAGGTAGAAAAAATTCTCTTGAAGTCTGACTTCGGGTTTTTGGTGTCACAGGTGCAGTGGCTCTGGAGACTTTTCAGGATAACCATCTAACGCAAAATAAGTGGAAGAGATCACCAGGGCATAGCAAAACTTGATATCACATTGCAAAGACTCCTATCAGTAAATGTTTTAGGCCTGCAAGCAGTTGTTCCTTGTCTTTTAATTTAAAAAGCAGTCAGTGCTCTGGCCACCACAAAGCTGGTCACCACAAACCAGCATCTCTAACAATCCTCACATTATCAGATATTGAGTTGGCAGTTGATGGTCTTGATCCTGATCCTGCCTCTCCACAACGTGTATATTTAAACTGTGTATTAAGTTCCTGAATGTATTCCCTGTATTACATTATTTTTATTAAAAAAGAAAAAAAAAAAAAGATTTGCTGTCTATCAAAACCCTAATCACTGCCTTTTTCAGAGGTGTATCCATGACCACAGAGAGATATATGCCTGTACTAGCTGGAGGAGGCAGAGACACTGACCTGCTTATTTAAAAGGCACAGATCTGACTGCTGATCCCTGGATAAGGCAGAAGGACTCAAAGCATGGCAGGTGGTGTGTTCCATTGTTCTGCCTTATAGCCAGCAGCAAGAAGTCAGTGGTTGACACAGGAAGATTTTATCTTCCTTTGGTGCTCTTCAGAAGCACTTGCTGATCCTTCCTTGGCTGTATGAGAAGTTTAAATCCTGGTGTTCTCCTGCCCAAAGAGCAGGTAAAACAATGTCTGGGTGAAGAGCACAGGGTAGGTGGGCTGGGCTGCTGAAAAGTGCCTTCATCAGTGTGCCTTAAGGCTTCAGCCTAAATCCGTCTCCTACGAAAAGAATGGTGTGAACTTCAAAGTACTTCAAAGTAAGTTAGGCACTTAACTGCTCTGACTATCTGACATATTTAGAAGCTTTTAAAAAATACAGTTAGGCAATTTAAGTACTTGGAATTTCTGACTGCTAATCTGGAGTAAGTTTATTTGTACAGGCATTACAACAGAGTTCAAGATCCCTCTTTTTATCCAGTTTTCCACTTGTGTGAGTGAGTGTATATGTATGTTCAGATTCTGGAGAAAACTCAGGCTGAACAGACCCCAGTTAGGAGTGGTACAGTTTAATCATAGCTCCTTTACAGTTCATGCCAAGAAAAGGCACTGATAAATTGAATTTACATCATGTATTGTTCCCCAGGAACATCACAGTTCTATCATGATTTTCAAACACTATCTTTTGTCTGGAAATTATGTTGGCTTTTGGTTTGTTTTTTTTTTGTTGTTTTTTTTTTTTCTTTGAACTTCAATTAAAAATTGTTTTTATGCCAAAATATCATTTTTATTAGCAACAGAAACCTCTTCCAAACACAAAACTTGATACTCCTGCTCATTGCACAAGCAAAATATTATAGGATAATGTTTATCATGATATTCTTTCTGTAGTAGTGACAAAACACACTGGTAGGGTTTCTTGTGGATCTCAAGGTCTGCATATTTAGTACATTTTTTTTGTTAAGAAATGGGCACTATACCCTGCTAGATTCTTTGAACACAAACATTCAGACTAAGTTTGATATTAAAGCTTTCCTTTTTTTTTTTTTCTCTTTTTGCAGGCTGGAAATGCAGGCGTTGACTAGTTTAAATTTTGCATGAAGTCTAATAAGTGCTCTGACTGAAAGTAAACAACAGTCTGAGTTACATAGTTTTCTTTTTATTAGCTGACCTTGAAAGCTAATAAATTCATCCTGTATTTTTGTGCTACTGCCAGTTTGCAGCATACAGGAAACTAATCTTGTACAATAACTACCTTCCTGTACTCAGTTCTTAAATGGAGCCAAATGGATTGGTGGCGGAAGAGCTCCCCAGCAGTTCCTGTGAAACAGTGCTGAGCACAGCAAGACCTGACAGAGGCTGCTTGCTATTATTGACTTTGACAATGTAATTATGTTCTCATTTACCTCCCTAGCACTTAAGGAAAAAAAGAATCCCCCCCAGTACAACGACTACAACAATTTTAATGTCAAATTAGATGTGAGATATGTATTTGTAACATGCTAAATATATAGCAATAGCTCTGTTTTTTGAGAGGGTAAAACACACTAGCAGTGGCCGTTACAGCACAAAGGTCTTTCATATGTATCTGGCTGCTGCAGAAACACTTTGTTCCAGACACAAAGGCTCAGTCTCACTGGTGAGTTAATAAAGGATCTGTATCCCGATTAGCAACTCGTATGTGCTTTTTAGCAGTAAAAACAGGCTACCATTAACATAGTATACTAAAGTATACTACAAATGAACCTATTATCACTTATTTAGGGGCTGAGCTCACTCTTTCGAGTTTAAAGATGTTCATGAGTATTTTACATATTTATGAGTGGTTTGATCTTGCATGTACTGAAATCAGTTGCAAGAGCTACCGAAGATTTCTCTTGGCCAAATGAATGAGCAGATCCCCAATGCATTATAGTAACATGGACACATGTGGTCATATGCTTGTACAAAACCAGTATTCTTAATTTGCCCCATGTAGGAAAAAGACCTTCCAAAGGGAGGTCCCCAGTTCAGTTGAGTTAGGTAACTGTCTGTCTGGTCAATATGGAAATTAATGTGGAAAAGCTTTATTTTTTTGATCTGTCATGAAGTATTCCTACAACTAGCACCAGTCTCTCCAGCCCCTCTATCCCCCACCAAAACCAAGAAAAGGATCCACTGAAACAAACGAACAAATTATTGAATGTCATTTTTGAAAAACACGTTTGATTATATAGTTTTCCCCCTCTAGTTCTTGATTATGGCTGACTCCTGCTTCATTTGCCCTCAGAAAAGGTTAAACACCAAGTACGGTTCACATATTGCTCTCCAGGGAAAAAGACCATGATAGCTTCCGAGCTGGGGCTGTCATTATTGTAAAGCATTTATGAGAAATCACACAAGCTGCTCCACTAAAATGGATACTCTTCTCTGCAGCAACTTTTATTTGGGCTCTGTATGGGCTGTAGTTGTGAGTACAGCTGGGTGGATAGAAAGGGACAGAAAATAGAAGTTAGTTTCTGTGTTCTTTCTGGGTCTTTTAGTTTGTGATTTCCTTTGTTTTGAAAAAGATAACCGGGAACTGAACTCCTGGAGTTCATATTCCATTTCAAATGAAAAGAAAATGTGTTTTACGCATGCAGGTCTTGGGTAAAGGTTTCTGGATCTGTTAGATAAAACAGTTCATCAAGAGAAATGAGCAATTCAGATAGATATCTTCTCAATTAGTGACCTAATGGACATTTGCTATTGCCTATAATGGAATATCCTCTTAAAAAACTCTCCAAAGGAGCAATTGCTGGCATGACTCTGGAAATGAGACAGTTAATGATGGTTAGGAAGGCAGCCTGTAGATAAAAGTGAAACGTACACCATTAATTTAATTCAAATATGGGAATGTTTGCTGTTAAGTAAAGGTATCTACTGTACACTGCTTGCTTAATCTTCATCCTTTAACCTTCATCCCTGAGTTTCTTCATGCTCCCAGAGCAAATGTCTTAGATGCATGTACTTTGCTTTGCAATCAGGGCTGCCTTAATCCACACTCAGACACTAATGGCACCATAACTCAATCCCCACACGGCCCCGCTCGTCAACATATCATGTCCATCCTGACTGAGACAAGGGCTCTGAAGAAGATGATATGTGATCTTGTAATTAAAGATACTGTAAAAATCAGATTGCACCAGAAGTGTTAGTTTTGGTGTTTCTCAACCTTTGAATTAACTTTACAAGCTTATACTCTTTAAAAGGTATAAGTTTGGTTTTTTTTATTGTGTTTTTGTTTTTGTTTTTTCTCATAAGAAGATAAAACACCCACAGCAAAAAGCAGCCCTTTCCCATAGGTATCTAATCAGACAGAATAATACTGAGTTCTGATTTGGGATTTACTAAGCAAGGTTTAAACTCCTGGCTCCCTAGGTTTCTCTTGTATCATCTAATGAAAAAGCCTGTGGCAACTGTGAGACCTTAATGGCTGTTTAGGCAGCTGATTAGACTAGCACAGTATAGGACAATGTATTTTGCCACATGCTGCACAAACATGTCCTCTGGGCTCAGTTTCTAGTACTGAAAAGAAGAGCACTGCTGGTAATTCTCCCTGTGCTAACAGCATGTCTCCATCCCTGTTCTCCTCCTACCCAGTGCACATTCTCTTCCTACCCAGTGCACATGCTCCTGTTCTCCACCTCAGTTTCCTTTTCTCCAAATCAGACTCACTGTTGGCCCATCTTTTGCCACCTTCTCCCACCCTTCTCCCCTGCCTCTTTCCCCAGCTCTGTTCCTCACCTTTAGCTCACATCTCCAGGAGCAGATCTTCTCCTGGTCTGTGACTTCCACTTGCTGCTCATCTGCTCCTCATCTGTCACCATCTTCCTCCATGCCTGGAGGCCACCAAGAGAAGAAGGAATGGGACCTCACCCTCTGTATCACAGACTGCCTCTTGCAGCTGAGTGAAGCAGCCCTCCTTGCAGGTGAAAGTCTTGTAGTGATCCCAGAGGTTATGTTGGTCTGTGAAAAAATGGAAACATGGTTTGACCACATGATGAAAAGCCCAGTGAAAAGGGAATCTTAAGTCTATCCAAAGCTGCCTAACTCCACTGTAATCCTTATCAATCAACTCAATGCAGTCCTCATAAATTCAAAATTTCCCAGATTCTTTTATGACTCTGAAAGTTTTCTCAGAGGCAGCAAAAGACAGCAGAATTCAGCTGAAATGCATTTCAAGACTTCAGTCTGAAGTATGTGAAAGAGACTAGAGATTGACAGTAAAATGAATTTAAAATTATTTTCTAAATAGGGAAAATGTGTATTTCCATGATACAGTTCTTGGAAACTGTCAAACTCTTAGCAGAAATGTGCCCCAATACTTTCATGGGGCAAGTGTATAATGTATATCTGAAAAATAAAAAATCCATGAAACTGTTTATAGCTCATTTAGTAATTCACTGAAAACATTATCTTGTAGTGGGTATTTGGGCAACCTTAAACGTGATTTTCATGCAGTTTCTGTTTATAATATTTCTAGAACAGTGTTATGGATGAGTACATTTGCACATGGCTACAGAAGCTCTATTGTCACACCTGTCAGATTTATCGTACACATGCTCAAGATGTTATTTATTTAGGTTTCCCTAAACATCTAGGACACACATTTACCTGGTTTTGTACAACTCTGTCTTCATAGTTCATTGCACTTTCCATCTATACTTTTCAAATCCTTGTTTAATCTGAATAGACAAGAACAGAACACTGTGTTCTAAGTGGAACCCTACCAGTGAAATGTATTATTCTCATTATTATCACTTAGACACAGAGAAAACCTGCTGTGAGTGCTATTCTAGGGTCTTATTTAACTTCTCAGAGTCAGGAACAGAAAGGCACTCCCTTCCCTGCCTATCAAACCAAATTCTGTCTCTCTGTTCCATGCAAAACCACATCTGGGTGCATGAGTTTCTAATCCTTTATTTTCAAAGAATAATAGTTCAATTGTCTTCTGATTTGAGTCAATCTTGTTAGCTCCAATGAACAGTTTTGCAGTGCTATTGGTAGATTTTTTTCTAGTGTTTCTGAACCTCCTAAGCAAACCTATGTATGCTTTGACTAAAATTGTGATGTAATCCCTAATTATTCATTAAATAATTCACATGAACCCTTAAACTCACTACCATTTACCCACAAGTACGGATATTTATTACTTCAAATAGCACCTAATTTATTCATGATCATAGATGACAAATAATTCCATTAACTTTCCTTATTTTCTTGTGTTAACTTCATACCATGAAAAGTACTTTAGCCCCTGAAAGACCCCAGAACCAGGGGACTCTGTGAAAAACAGTCAAAAGGCTAATAGTAACAGTGAGCTAAGAATAAGTAAGAAGTTCTGGGACTTTGGACTAATGATTTCAGGTATTTAGTTAGATACCTTGAACTAAATCCTTCAGGTTTTTTGTACTTGGCTTTGGCACCAGTGCAAAAAGAGCTTGAAATGCTGCCATTCCAATTTAACTGCAGTTTATTCTCCTTTTGCTGAGTTGTACATGATTCAGCGAGATGCAGATAACCTGGCCTCTGTACTTTTCCCACTGACCCTGATTTGAAGGTACTGTGGCAGAAGGACAATTACATGTTTCTTCATCTATGTACGGTTAAAAACAAGTCTTTCTTTCAATGCTGAAAGCTGACTCACTTTCAGACTTCTGAGACCTACTGTGAACTTAACAAGCCGTCTGTGGTAGGGAACTGATCTGTCACAACACATGAGGATAAGCCCCATCTGTGCTCCCTGAAGCCATCAGTTTGGAGTTGCTCTATGTTAGTACATTTCTGATTCCCTACTCCAGGAGTTGTCCAAGATATCAGATAAACAAGTATTGTGAGGGGCACATTTCTAAGGTTCTCTCTTTGGTCTGTAACTATCTCACAAAAGAAGGCTTAGAGACATTTGCGTATTTGAAGATCTGTTCCCTACTAGCACAGACCATCACTATCAGAGATAAAATTTTAGCCCTTTCAGTGATAAAACTTCTGCTTCAGGATCATTTTCTCTTCTGATTTATGCTGCCTTCGTACTTGGGTCTCTTGTTCTCTGTTGATGTCTGTGAGGAAAGGTGACAGCAGTATTTTTTGAAGTTCAATTTAGTTTCAAATGGGATCTGCAAAATCTACTTAGCTACTACAGGACCTGACTACCAGGTGCCCTGAAGGCAGAATTCTGATAACTCAAGAAAATTAATGAGATGCCATTGAAATGCACAACAGGTGATGAAATCCTGGGCACAGGCCATGGAGCAGCTTCAGACTGGATACCAGGGTTAAAAAAAAAATGTTTACCTGTGAGTTATACATGGGATTAGAAAGACGAAAATGCACAAAAGCATACAAGAATTTTTATTAATATTTAGCTGAACTACACTTACTCTTCAAGATATCATAACACTTTCTAGAAACAAAACAACATTCCCTTCAGTGTTGAGCACTGATATGAATTTATGATAAGGTGTTATGACTTTTTGGAATCACTGCAGTGAGTTGTGAATTATTCATGAAATTAAAAATCCTAACTAATTCACAGCATCAAACAGTTCTGGCAAGTGGCATATAATGCTGGAATTAAAAAACATACACTACATATTAATCCAGAAAAACCTTTCTTATCCCTTAAATTACTGGACCCATACTGTTTTCCTCACCCTCAGGCATGCTGGTACTTTAAGCCTTTAGAAGGGAAGTTTTTTCACACATCAGGATTTAGATATTGTGATTCTCTGCTGTGAATAGATTGCACTATAAATGGCTCAGAAACTAGCAACCAAGAAGTCTTGGGGGGGAAAAAAAACCCAAAAGTAACCAGTAAAGATTCCCAATGGTTTTTATATATACATACATTTTTTTTCTGCAAGTAAATCACAGATACACATTTTTCCTTATTTTTATAATGAAAAAAGCATGCTAATAGGTGCAAGGAAGGAGTAGGGAAATCATGTAAACTGTTTGATTAGTAAACACGCTTATTTTGCAAGAAAGTATTTACTCAGATTCAGTTTCAAACTCCCCAAACACAGAGAATACTTCCATTTGCCACAAATTGCAAATGAATGCCACTTTTGCATATTTTTCCTCTTAGAAGTGGATCATTTCCAATAGAGGTGTGTCAGCTCTCAGGTTAAATCATTATAATTGATCTTGTTGACTTTGCAGGGATTTTCAGGCAGTTTACTGTTTTATGAATATTCACTCAAATATGAAAATCCTGAAAGCTGAGAAACAAAACTGGGTAAATGTTATGAAATCTATTAAAATCTTTACACAGCCCCACTTTCCCAAAGGATATATAGGCTGTCTTTATTTACAGTCCCTTATGGATAATAAGTAATACACATTTTGGATCTGTTCCATAACTATTTCACCCAAATGTGTTATCAACTGCTTGAAGAATCAGTGAAAGCTTATAACTGTAGACCTGGAGCTCTGCAGTGAGGAGTCAGGAGTAGTTTCTGTCTGTTCAGCATTAGGACACTGAACAAAAGAAGCATGGTACCTAATTTAACAACAACAATGTCCTTATCAAAAGTCATATCTCTGGGAGGAGCTTCAGAAAGCTAATACCAGGTTTTTGACCATTCAAGGTTTGCTCTTTCAAGTGTCTTCTTACTTCTGGGTGCTCAGTTTTGGGTAGAGATGGGAAAAAAACTATACAATGTACCAACTAGTGAAAAAGAACTTGAAAATACTTACAAATAACAGTATACAACTGCCAACTACTTCCCAGAGTCCCCTTTTCTGATATAATGCCATAATGAATTCCTGTGTGCTTTGGCCTAGGCTATTTTGGAAGTCCTGGCCTTCTGGGAATTGCTCCTTCAGTCCTATCTAGGCCAGAGTCAGTAAGATGTGTGTTGGTATAATAAAGCAAATCTAGATGAAGAAGCACCCCTGGAGCTGGGCAATGCTTGAAAGGGGAGCAAGGAAAGGCTAAAAGAGTATTAGGAAAGATGAGGGATGAAAAGGAGTTATGGTAACATGCCTATTATGGGAAACAGGGGACCTTTCTTTCGTAAACACTGCCATCTGCAAGACATGCTTGCAGTGCTGTGGCAGGGACACAGAGGTTGTAGTCAGCACCCCATGCAAAACGCCTGGCTTCAACAAGCTGCCCAGAACTTTCTCAATGTTATTTGATATGAGGATCTAACAAGACAGAATTTGTCAGGGCAATCAAAACTACAACCCCAGCAACTCTGGATGGTACAGCAGTACTGCACACAGGCAGTTGCACTCAATCCAGAGTGGACTTCTTGCAGCTCAGTTCCCATGGCTTCATATTCATCTCACTTCTTTTGCTCCCTTCTTCTAGAAGACATTCATAACACAGCAGTTCTCACCCTTTCTTCAACAGTAGGCCAGTGGACAAATGCTACCTGGTCCCTGGTATTCATATAGTGTGAATACGAAAATTTAAATTTCTGTAGAAACTGCTGCAAAGGAAAAAACTGAACATTATATATGTGCTATTTTATGATATAACTGAAAAGAAAACTACTTCTGTTAAGCATTCAGACTGTTTTGGAGGGAGTTGAAAGCCTTGTTTGAACATTTTTATGTTTTCTGGGTAATAAATATCTCCCTGCAGAAAGACAGCTTATGTGTTTATGTATGCAATTACTGTCTCGCTTCTTCCCAGCTACCTCATCTACCTAAAATCAACAGAACTTCCCAAATGTTTAATTTATCCTGGGAGAATTAATATGGAAATTATCACATCTGGAGTTGTAGGAAATAGCATTCTGAATCTATAGAAATGAAAATTGTCTTCACAGCAAAAAGATGAGGGAGATGTCTGCACTCAAGCAGCTTGAGCAACCTAGCTAATGGGCATGGAGAACAGCGTGCTGTGCAACAGGACAGAGTTCAACTGAAAATCTTATCTGCACCCTGGCTAAAAGTCAGTCTCCTTCCTACAGTGACTGGGTATGAATTGCTTCAGTGAAATTGGTACTTGTATTAACTGCTTTCCTGTGTATCTGTAAATGCATCTTTAAACTGTAATGCAAATGTTCCCCAGGAGTTAGAATAGGTAATTGATTTTCCAATGTCTTTGCCATTTTGCTTTCCATTTCTCAGCCGGTACAAGAGGAGAGTCAACATGTAAAGAGCATCTAAAATATCATAAGAGTAGGGGAGAGAAGGAGGGATGGAAAAAAAGCAGCTGAAGAGCTGCTTTAGTAACTTAGGTGGCCATGTTTGCTGACAGCTGTGAAAGCAGAGTTGTGAAGGGGTACTGTTCCAGTGAATTTAGAAAAGGTGGGAAATGCCTGCATCACTCTGGAGGAAGAAAAGACTTATGTAAAAGCTTGGAGCACCTTTTCTTGCTAGGGACAAAACCTACTGTTACTTTTCACTTAACCTGTGTGGTACTGCAATCACACCTTGTAGAACTGTCCTATAGTATGTCTATTTTATTCTCAACCCCAAACACTAGCCCTGTAGGTAATGGGAAAGATAAATTACTTACAGGACCTTGCAAGTGCTTTTGGTTTTTAGGTTTTGTTCTGTTTGGTTGTGCTTTTTTTCATAGTTGTCCTATGCTTTAAACCCTCAATCCTGTTCTTGTGTAATAGTTTAGGCTAGTATAGAGAAAGCAATACTTTACCTCTGCTTTCTGTTAGCAAAAATTCTGCTCTCAGCAGACCTAAATGTTCTATCTAGTTCTTAACAGTGATTATGCTGATGATGACACACAGCTGTGTTGTTTTCCACTATGCTTTAGGGGTTCAGAAACGATATTGGCAAAAAAAAATTGCAATCAGGCAGTTTGCTAGCCTGATGTCCTACCTCAGATTTTACATTATTTTTGGTACCTATGCTATGGCCAATGCTAAGAAAAGTAAGAACAGTGATTTTTGGCAGAACCAAATAGTTTCACTTTTTTTTTTTTTTTATTTAGCAAAGGCCTTGCAATTAAGAAGCATAATCACAAAGCTTCATTGACACTGGGATTAACAAGGAAATTAGATCAAGTTAGGTAGCAAATGGTTTATTAGAGTTGAGCTGCCACAGCTAGATTGACATAAATAGGTCAGCATGATATTCCTCTGTAGATATATCCTAAAATGTCAGAGATACCAGGCAAAATGAATCAGGCAAGATGCAGGGTTGGTGTCTTGAGAGGATGTACAGTACTTCCCCTTCCCAGTGACCATAGGCCACCATAGTAGTTAATGGCAGCTTCTTCTCTTCCTGGTACTCAGTGTCTTCTCCTCTCCATGGATTTGATTTGACTTTAAAATAAATTAAAAATAATCTTTCATTTTCAAGTCCTAGGAGAAAAATATGCAAACTTTCTTAATATTTTTCTCCCCAAACAGTATTAGCTTTTACCTTCATAGTACAAATCTTAGAACTATACGATTTATTAGCAAAGTCTCTACCGAAAATATTGTTAATGTCAATCCAACTGAAACTACTGAATACGTTCCTTTATTTTCTTTCAGTGCTTTACTTCTACTTTACTTCTAATCTAGAAAAGTATGAGAAATTAACAGAAAGATGTAAAATTTTGAATTAATCTTTTTACACTAGTATTTTAATATTTCCAGGGAAAAGAGTGTTGCCAGTTACAGATACACAAAACCTTCTTGGCACAAACATAGTATTATTCACCAGTGTGTTCCAATTTTAATTGACTTGATGTGTGACATACCCTGAGCAAGAGGCTGTGTTTAACAGAAAGCAGACCTGTGCTACCATGATGTGCAATTCTGCCATCAGTCAGGCTACTCACCAGGAAATTGAACCATGCCATGGAAGCTTATTTTTACTTACTTGGAAAGATTTCAGGTGATTGATGTATAGGGAGCTATTAGAGGTAGGTATTTCATTAAATGCCTCCCGTTCCTCCTATTCTTGATTTGTTAGTGCCAAAATCTCACAGCTGGAGAAGGTTTTTTGTCTTCTTATTCTTTAAAAAAGGAAAATAAATTAATAATTCTAAAAGTTAAACTAGCTCTGAGCAGGAACAGTGAGCATATCCTCTTAACCATGGGCTCAGATGTTCTGCATTGACTGCTGTTTTGACATTCTTGGATGGAAATCCATCACTTACTTAATACTCAAACATGATGCACATACTGGTTCCCTGGCATGCCTTCGCCTATGACCATCTGTTAGGGTGGCACCATGCCCACTCAAAAAACTCTCTGCCAGCTTCAAGAGGGCAGAGGTATCAACCAAATATAGATTTAGAAAGATAGCTAGCAAAATGCCAGGCATGTCATTTTAGCTGAAGACTATTCCTCTTGCTGCTAAGCAATCCTAGATTGGGTCCATACATTTCAGAATAAGCCCTGTGGGCACATTATAATCTTATCTCAAACATGTCTGTTCACACACATATATACAAAGGCAAACAAATATCATTAACTAGAAAATGTCTACATATTCATTTTTTTCTGAAAGACTGGCTTGGACTTAAGGAAAGCTCCTTTTCAAAACCCAACCATTGTAAACAAATGAATTACTGTATTTTTAAAAGAAGTAGCTGTTTCTGATACCTATCTCCCATTTAAATTCAATGCATTGACATTAGACAGCTACTGTAAAAAGGATTTGGGAGTTTTTACTTGAATAGCAATTAAGGATCACTTGAAAGATATCTGTTTCTGGGTTGCTCAGAAAAGCCATATTCTTTGAATGAATTTAGAACACAAAAATATTCACGACAAGTGAAAAAAGTCAGGCTGTGTATGAATGCAACTGTGCCTTGAATTTTGCAAAGATGGTATCAAAATACAGGATGTCATTTAGGACAAAATCAGAAGTTAAGAATTTCAAGAGTGTAGAACAAAAAATTTTGATTGTGATCTAGTTTTATTTTCAACTTGTAAGAGGAACAAGACTTATTGGTATTGTTAATACAGAAGATTTTGGTCATGCAGGTGATGATTAAGTAACAGCTATTATAATTAAAACTGCTTATTTCTCCATCTGTAAAGAGCAGTTTACAACTGTAGCAAGATAAAATTCATACCCAGCTGAATTTAAAAGAAATTGTAATATATGAGAAAATAACGTGGATAAATTGAAAAGTGGATTGAAAGGAGACTAAGAAGTGAAATAGTGGGAAAGGGAGAGGAAAAATAAAACTAGGATTGCCACAGGACAGAATGATATAACCTCAAAGACAGAAGCTACGAACCTGAATCTGAAGTGGAAAGACAGAAGATTATAAAAACATTGGGAAAGCAACCTTCATGTTAGCATAGAAAACAGGTGGATAGACTCCTCTATGGCACTAGCAACAGGACATAAATGGGAAGATGAGGTGCAGGAGTTTGGGACAAAATGACTGCAGAAGCACAGAAGTTGTGAGAGAGAACTGAAATGCCTTTCTTGTCCATTGGAGAGAAGATATGCTTCATAAAGTTTATAAAAGAGAGGAAGGCAGAAGAATGGGAAAGAGATTAGCACAAAGAGAAAAACTAGTCATATAGACATATCCCAACATGATGGGTCTGAAAATTTCCTGCCCAGGCAGGAAATTCCAAAGAAAGTGGAGGAGTTTGCTCTTGTAAATCCAATTATTCACCAAAGAAGTGGATACAGGAACATTTCCATTCAGCTACTGCAAAAGTGAAGTTTAAAGATTAAATGAGGATTCCTTTAAGCAGCTGCTATTGTTTGGTCCGTGAGATCTTCTCAGGAAACATTTACATGGCTGCCACTCTTTTACAATACTGTGCTAAGTCTGTGGTCATCATACCTGCTCATACATGTAGAATAGGCTTATAAAAAAACAAGGCCAAGATGTGATCTTTACCTGCTCTTTTAATTGGCCTGTGCATCTCCTTTTACACACCTCTTTTTCCTCTTAGACTAGTTTTGGGGTTCCTTTATCAAGTGCTGACTACCCTAGATTCCATAAGTTTGTAGCAGCATATTATCTGTGTATTTGCTCTAAGGAAGGTGAATGGGGCATTTCAGACACTTGTCATTAAGACAAAAATTACCTGTCTACTGCAGATGTAGACAGTACATCTACAGGCTCCTAATATGGACTGTGACCTTACTGTGCTGCGAGCCATACAAACACAGAACAAAGAGATGGTCATCATAGCCCAGCAGTTATAATTTAAATGCCTCTTAAAAACAAGTATATGCCCCAGTATTTCAATAGCTGGGCTGGGCTCTAATTCTGAGGTTTTGTTTTTTGCTTTTCTTGACAAGAGACCAAAATCTGTATTTGTTCTTTGGGATGTAGCTTTCCTCCAGAGGTCCCCTGGGAGAGAGGGTCAGGATTTGCTGCAACTTGTCAAGTACCCCAGGTCTTTGATTCAAAGCACATACCCAATGCTGACACTTCTGACCGATCTTGAATGTAGTGTGGTGTGTGAAAGGGTACATTGCCTTTTGAGAAGATCATCTGGCTATGGAGAGGGTTTACAGACAGAAGCCCAGCAAGGGTACAGTGTCTGTTATCCATAGGTCCAAGGGTAAAAGTAATAAAGAATTTTTGTAAAGCAGCAGGTGTTTAAAACTTTTGTATCATAGAGTCTTTGCAGTACGAAATATCTAGCAAGAATGAAACAAATATTGACAAATGCTATCTCTTTTCTTCTCTTGAAGAGAACAAGTAGAAATATGTAGAATCACAGAATCACAGAATCCCAAGGGTTGGAAGGGACCTTGAAAGATCATCTAGTCCAACCCCCCTGCAAGAGCAGGGTAACCTGGACTACATCACCCAGGAACTTGTCCAGGCGGGCCTTGAATATCTCCAATGTAGGAGACTCCACAACCCCCCTGGGCAACCTGTTCCAGTGCTCTGTCACTCTTACAGTAAAGAAGTTCTTCCTGATGTAGAATGTGTAAGGGTTGACTAATTTATCTTGATCCCTGAGAGGCAAACATGGAATTCATCTATGAGAACAGGTGCCATTGATCCAATATTATTTCTTGCTGTAATCAATTTGTCTTGACCTATCACATCCTCATAAACCTATATTGAAATAAGTGCTTGTTTCAATTCCCATTGGAAAGATTTGACGAAAGGGTTTATCAACAGAGGGAAATAAAACCTGCAGCTGAGCAGGAAAAAATAAGAGTGTATCAAAGTTGGAATGCATAAATTTTTCCTTTGATGTTGTTTGAAAATATTTAAGAAAAGATCTGCAGCTTTTGGAAAAGAAACTTCTTTGGAAAGAGTACAGAGTTAACATAAATCCAGAGATATATGCCTTAGACTGATTATAAAGACAAAACAATTTCTTATATGTATGTGTATCAATACCCTTATCTGTATCTTTGACATAGGTCTGTGTAAAGATATTTATGATTTGCATAGGTATATATTTGATTTGTATGTGTTCGAAATTTGTAATTTAAAGTAAAATAGTTTTATATTTTCTCAAATCTTGCAAGGGACAACACCCTTAAGGTGAAAGTCTCTGTTTTTGAGAGATTAAATCACTTTCCAGATGAAGAGGGGAAAAAAAGCTGGAGTCAGTTTTGCCTCAAAATTACAGTTCTGTGCTTTCCAACAGCTGCATAAATTTAATTCCCATTTGTAACTTACAATTGTTTATTCTGTGTCTGAAGTAAAGTATTAGCTACAGCTCTAGAAATGTGCATTGACAAAATGAGCAAGCTATAATTAATTCAATTCATTATGGTATTCCCATCTATAACAATGTATGTAGTTCAATGTTTCATAGTGTTACAAGTAGAGTTTTTCATGCCATCGGAGAGGGCCATAACCTTCTGCAATCTCAGTCCATCGAAGGCTGGGAAAAACAGGATATAAAGTTCTCTCTAAAAGGGCACTCTTGTGTGTTACACAATCATTCCTTAACGTTTAAAAACAATTTAGAAAAGCAGATAATGAAAAAGTGGTTGCACTGGAAAGCAAGGGCAATTATAGAGCCTAGAAGTATTTCACATGGGTATTTGTAGCAGTCACAGCACAGCAGCAAGCTATACATTAGACCCTGGGAACACAAAGAAGGATATATATTCCTAAAATTATTATAAAATTTAAGAGCACTTGGACTCCTGTTGGAATGTTTTCAGGTATGGCATGTTTCTTTACAAGAAGGTGGCTGCCAAGCAGGATCACTGAGTGCTTAATCAACCTTATATTAAAGCTGAGACACATGAACTGAAACAGTTATTATAGGGAATAATTAGAGACCAAATTAAAAGCATTAGAACTGGCAACAAGATCAAAGCAAAACATTCCCTGTGAGAAACGGACACAGTGTTTCTCAGAACAGGTAGAAGTGTAGATTTGCAGTGAAGATTGTATTCTTTAAAGAGAAAGTGCTTAAGAATAGGTATGCACCTGATGAACACGACACAGTAAGAGACTCAGATAATAAAGACAAATACCTGCTTGCAGCAAATATGAGGGCAGCTGCACAACACGGTCAAGGGGAAGTGATTCCATTTTGAATAAAACCTGAAATTTTGCAAAGCAAAACCAGCAAATATAAAACAAGCTCTTTAGACTCTTAATTAAAAAAAAGGAAAAGACATAGCGAATTGCCAGAGAGCCATAGACAGAATATCACAAAGATCATCAGTTCAGAGACTTGTCTGAAAAGAGAAAGTATGTGACAATTCCCCACTCTGTGAGGAAAGTGATGGTAAAAGCTGATGATGTGAGAAAATCAGGAGTCAAGGAATATCTGGACAAGCTGGTTGCCCTTCATGCTTGCTAGAACGAATAGTTCTAGATCATCTAGAACTAATATAATTTCTCAAAGGCACGGTAATTGGTCATCTGTTAAGATAATACCTCTCTCAGCTGTACCACAAACGTGTATAACTGGTGTGTATTCTCCTTTCACAGATACAATAATGAGAAGGCAATGAAAAGATACTGAAGTTAAGAGTTTGCTTGTTGGTACTGTCTGGAAAGCTGTGAAAACCACACCTCCATCCCAGTCCATGAGAAAGCAAAGGGACATGAATAAAAGGGGCATTAAAACACAACACCTGAAGGTTCAAAGTGTGGGCCCCTGACAGTAGTCAGGCAGGGAAGGGGGACATTTTCACTAGAGGACCAGAGGAGAACTGGGATATTGAACAGTTAGTTACCTGATGTGTCCTGGAAGATGGAGAGAACACTTTCCTTTCTGAAACTGTTGTCTTCCCTGCTCAGACAGGTTGTATTAACCAGTTGCATCAGGTGGCAATGAATGTGATTTCCAAAAATAATAAGGAGTTGGTGTAGCAGTGGATGCTGACTGCCATGATACAGAACAGTAAAAAGCACAGCATCTCTAGTAGCCCTCACCCATGTCATATCACTGGCTCAGGAAATGAAGACCTATTATAGAGCTTGCATGTGTCTTGCCAGTACCATAATGTCTAGATCTATTAAAATAGTAAAAAATTCATATATACATATA
This sequence comes from Melopsittacus undulatus, assembly GCF_012275295.1. Taxonomy (NCBI): domain Eukaryota; kingdom Metazoa; phylum Chordata; class Aves; order Psittaciformes; family Psittaculidae; genus Melopsittacus; species Melopsittacus undulatus. The sequence continues at coordinate 58,293,753 of NC_047528.1, read as the reverse complement.
TATATATCAAAACAAATTATTTCAGGGAAACAATAACTGCAGTGGCGCATACCATGCTCCATACCTAAATCAATGCTATTGAGCTGAGCTAACAATAAATCAAATCTGCAGAATCGATTCCTCTACTGGAAATGAAATCATTAGCATTCAAATACAAAAGCATATGCCATTTATATGATTTCTTTTGGCATTTTCTGTTTATTTGACTCTAGAATGTCCACTCTCTGGTATTTAAGGACGTTGTCCTCTTATTAATGCTTAATGTGGTATGTGAAGCAAAGTATCATGAATGAGGCACATCCCATAGCACTGCTGGAACAAGTTACATTGCTGTTGTGTAGATTGGGTTAAAGAAAGGCTAATAATGCTTCAGTACATTTAGGGCTTTTGAAGTCAGAAGACATGATGGAGGGTAGGCAAGAATAGTCTAAGAATTAACACTGAACTGAGTATAAATAAATAGGCAGATTTTTGAGTGCTAAGTTTTTTCTGAAGCATAATTTGTCATTTCTACTTTACAGTCATCTGCACAATGAAAGATGCAGTGTACAGAGCACAGAGACGGATGGGCTAGAGAATGGCACGGAGAGATCTCACCACAGTGCTCAGGGGCTAGGCACAAAAGCTTTACAGTCGGGGACCTAGTATCTACAGTAAAACTGGAGAGGGAAGGATATGAAGGAAGTTAGGGTCAAAAGCAGATGGATGACAAGAAAGCAATAACAGTAAACAAACTCTTGCCCTTGCTGCACAGCCTTTTACTCTGTGAAAAGTCTCTCTGTACTGCTCATGGGGGTAATGAACTGCTCCAGCAATTCTGAAATGCTTCTGGTAAGGACACACAGAGAAAACTGATCATCTGGCATAACCTCCAAATGCCAGGATAACTGTTGTATGAAACATCCCAGGTCAATCTTGCTACCTTCCAAACTGTCATGATCCCATTTAGAACTGATGTCTTGTACCGTGAAAAGAAATCAAAGATGAGGAATATATTCTGGGAGAGAATACTCGATGTGTAGTCAAATAACTCAGGAATACAAGAGAGCTTCATAGAGCTTTTGCATATATCTCATTCCTGAAGCTCTTTTTTCCTAGAAAATCATTTATTTCTAATGAAATGCATATGTATGAATAGTAATACTGCAGTCAGATCCTGTGCAACTGTTTTAAATCAAAGCCTTTCTTCAGAAAAAAAAAATCCTTTTTCCTAATCTTTGTTCTCGAAATGACTGCAGTACCTGATTTTTATAAAGTGAAGGATGCATTTTAGCCAACTAAGAATTTGTTTTTTTATAGTCTAGTAGAGACTCTTCTGCTTCTAATCTGCTGATTACAGACAGACATGGACTGTCTCTTGGACATGCTTTTTTTTTTTAGTTGACTGTAAAGGGAGTTAGTTCATGTTGCTTAGATCAAATGCATAGCTTTTAGCTAAAATTAAGCTTTTTAAGCCATTTCACTACAAAAGTAGCAGGGTCCACTGGAGAGACCTGTGCTTTAGAGTTCCTAAACTAAACTACTGGTCATGATGGTCGCATTTCTAAAACTGAAAGAGTAAATCTCTTCAAGCATAAAACAAGGGGTTTAAGTAAAAAAATACTATTAAAAAGTTAAAAAAACAAGCTTAAGGTTTATCTAACAGAAAAAAAAGAAAGAAAACCTATAATCTCTTAGTTTTCATTGCAATAAACAAGCTAAGGGGTAATTTTCATTTCTTGATTTTTCCTTCAGAAAGAAATAAAGCAATCAAATAAAAATATAAACCAGAGCAAAGAAAACAAGGATTACTGTGTTTTATCTTGTGTAGAAGGGAAGACAAATTCAACACTAGTAAAAATTCAGAGGGCTGTATGAAACCTAGCTGTATTAAGCCTAGCCTAGAATTATATGCAAGAGTGACCTACAGTAGTCAACTCTGAATAGCAGCTGTAGGAACCGCACTCTGCTATCTTGAATTTATATGCTGCAGCAGTCTTGACGCATAAGGTAGGTAGGTGGTCTGAATACGACTCCTGCAGCTTTTCCGGATGCCACCCATATCTGCACTGCTGTTTGTTCCCAACCACGTTTGACCTAGTACACTTACTGCTTTCAATATTCACTTCAGAAAAGAGCAAAGAAAATGAAATACATACATTAAGACAGAGCTGTAATACAATACAAGCCAAGAGGCAGGTACCAGGAAAAGAACATTTCAATTTTTCTTGGTTTTTGCTAAGGCACAAGAGAAATGAGGAGCTGATGTAGTTTTACCTGAGCAGGGGAATGAGGCTGGAAAAGTCTGATATTGGCATACAAAATTAACTCTGTGGACCTGCAGACTCTCCCTCTCTCCTTTCCCCCATGCACCTTACCTAACTGTGTATTGCTTTGGCCTCTCTCCAGCTGCAGCAGAAGGGAGCAGAAACGAGGGAATCCCAAACCTGTTTGCACTGCCTGGTAAGTCTGTATCTGCTGAAAGTGGCTGGACAAATTCTGAATTCCAAGTGCCCTTTGAGCTCTAAGGCTTCAGACACATGCAGGAAAAGCCAAGCTGATATGGAGACATGCTGCTGTTGCTAATCGTACAACTTCTCCTCCTTCCTGTCAGAGCTGAGCCACCTTGTTCTTTGCTGGACAGTTGTCTGTAAGGAATGTTCTTGTCTCAGAAGTAATCCACCTTAGTTAGCCAAAGAGTTTGAGTTTAAGCAGAAAAACTGACATAGGAAAAGCAGGAAAACATTAAATAGAAACCCTCAAAATATTTCTGTTTCATGTAGGTAATCTTTGGCAACAAAATCAAATAAGGGCAAAGATATGGAAAATATAGACAAAAATGAATTACATAAAAATGCATTAATACAAGTGTTTCCAGAGAGAGAATAAATTCCTGGTGAGCAAGCAGCAGAAAAAGGCTACATCAATCAGCCTCAACTCTCTGCCTACATTCTTGGGATGTAGATTACAAATGCTTCTACCTGCCTGCCACTGAAAAGGCATTCTGCCCTCCTCATTTAGCATTATAGCTGTTAAATGATGTTTGGCGTATAGTTCCCTACTACATATAGCTCTTTACTGAATAAAGTACATTCACTGAATACAGTAGGCTAAGCAGTATGCCAGAGCATGGACCTTTTGAACATCCAGATGGCTTAATTATCAGCTCACCCCTTGGCTCTGGTTTGGACTACTCCAGCTAGCTTTCACAAGACAATGCACTCCAAGGGTTGCTCTAAAAACTCACTTCATATCAGTCTGTGCTTCAACACCATCTCAGAAGTCTCAAACTCTATATGTACTCCTGTCATGCCTTGGATCATGCAACACCTCCCTGAACTTCACTCAACCTGGTAAGCTGTAACACAGCCCTCACACCGTTTTTGAAACCTTGGAATTAATAAACACACTTAGAATATTATTCATGCCTTTGGGTCACAGGGCCACCACTTAGGAGCAAGAATGGATGCTCGGCCACATCCACTTAGGAGCCTTACACAGTGAGGGCACGAGTCAGCCCATGCCATTTGATTTTAGCGTTGTGGATTTCTCCCTCCTTCATTTGGCAGCATGGAGATAGCCACAAAAGACAACTGCCATTTCCCTTTTCCCAGCCTGCAGTTTATTATTGACTCTTAAATGCCCACATGGTTTGAAAGGATTATTTATCTGGGTTTTGCTAGTAGAGGAGAGAAGGAATCAGCAGGTTATCTTAAGTGAAACCAGTACTGCAGTCAGGTAGTATAGCTCTAATTCATGAAAGTGGTTAAGTCATGTGCTTAAATCTCTTCTCTCCAGGTGAATCCTTTAGGCTCTGCAGTAATGCTGAAGTGCTCCCACAGTTCAGGTCCAAAGTCACAAAAAGGTTCAGCTGTTTGTAGGATATTCAGATATTTTACCTCTGTCTCTGCTGAAATCAGTAGATATTGGGAGCGATCACCTTGACTGAAAAATCAAGCCGGTTTGCTGATGAGTCTATCTGTACTTTCAGATACACCAACCTCTTACATAATATCAGCCTCCATCGCAAATTGCAGAAAGTACTGGAAAATTGGCATTTGCCAGGTTTTTTTTCCCAGCTCAGGAATAGGAACACATGAAAAATATCCTCATTCCAGGACAGATTTCAGCATTTTTCTGGCTTTTTTTTTTTTTTACTTTTTTTAAAATAGTAACAGAATGGGTTATAGACTATTATTTTGTCCTTTAGCATTGCTGATTTTACAGTTAATTGCTGCATAATGCACCATGGTAAAATAAAGAATTCATCTCTCATATTCATGTTACCCTGCTGCACTAGCAGATGTCCAGTTACAGTTGTGTATCCCTCTGCATTCCCTCCTTAAAAACATCCTAAGCTTTTCTGTTACTGTTACACTTTTTTTTTCCAAATAATACAGCATTAAGGAACAGTAGAAGCTTTGACAAAGATTTTGGTACAGTCAACTGTGAAGGTTGTTACTGTGAGACAAGTTAGTGACAGCTCTCTAGCAAGTGTGCCTTCAGGTTTATTGGTGCCAAAAGTGCTGCAAAGTGAGAAAACTGGTTAAATGCACTCACATATTCTGATTTTGGCTTTGCATTCTGCTGCACTTTAGTAATCAACAATTTCCTGTAATGTTTGAAATATTACTCATTTGGAGTATTTGATAATGACCTTGCAACTTTGTGGGAAAATTTGTATGTTTCTGGAAGAGCACAAATAGCTACAAAAAACACTGAAATAATTTATTTAGGCAGTTCAAGCATCTTTTGTTATCCACATGCCCTGAAGTTGATGTCTTTGTATCTTCTGGAAACATGTTTTAAAAATGTCAGTGAAACACAATAAAATAATTTTTTGGTCTCTCTCTTTCTATTCATTCCTTCAAATCAACAAAAGTTTTCATAACCTTTAGAAGTAGGGTTTGAATATATTTATTTTATTGGCATTAATATAAAAACTCATATCTTGGTGTGAAGGCTGCATTTTGTGTACAAAGAGGAAAAAGACTAAAGCAAAAAGGGTTGGAAAACTGCAATATAAGTATCCATGTGTGCATATATTCTGATATATGTTCTGACTGTGTAAATCCAGTAATTCAATACATTAATGAGAGAGAAGCAAGAATTTCCTCTGTGCTATGTTGATTCTTTGTCTACATGTGTTTGAAACCTCACATAAAAGGCTCAATATCAATTTTAACACCTGCAGACCCCACTGAAATCAAGGAATTGGTGCCTGTCCGCATGAGGTCTGAATCTGGATATCAAAATCAACTTTCATGAGGCTCCAGACAGTGCATTTAGGTGATCCTGTTGGCTAGTACGAGAACGAACACATACGGTAGATACAGTCCAAACCACATGTTCTCTATTTACTGTACAGCATGAAATATGCAGTCCAGGATTGTACAATATAGGTAATTTAAGCCACATGTACCTCAGTGAATGTAAAGCTTGTGTATTTGATCTCAAACCCAATTAGAGCAGTTTGTTTGCTTTGATCTGCCTGGAATGCTGTAGTGTACATGTTATAAAACTGACTTCTGAAAGTTATTGGGGTAATAAACACTAATAATCTGGATATTTTCTATTCTCAAGTTCCAAAAAAGAAATTGCACATAAGAGTTGCAATAGGTTATCCAGGATGTGACTTTTAAAATTAACACAATTCTCACAGAATTCCCTGAGGTGGCAATGTGACCAGATGGAGGAGGACTTGAGCACTCATGGCACCATTGCCTTCACAGGTGAGCTTGCTTCCCCTGGAATTCCTCTGTGATTGTCCAGACATCCAGACTGCAGTTTTACTTACTCATTAATACACTTCATAAGAATTGCATGTGAGTCTAAACTGATGCAGACTGATAAAGAGCTTGACTTTGGGGATATTGAAAAGAAGGGGAAACAGAGGCAGGCAAGTGGCTTAGGCTGACCTAGGAATCCATATCTGCATCACTCAGAAGTCTACTTTGGGGAAAGAGGGAAAACTTATTTTGTATCTCAAAGAACCAGTCTGAGTCACCAAAGTATCTCACAGAAATCACTGAAAAAGTTAACCCTCAGCCCTTTAGAATCACAACATCTTTCAGGGCTGCTGCTGCTAGAATCACAGAATAGTTTGGATTGTAAGGGACCTTCAAATGTCATCTAGTACAACCCCTCTGCAATGAGAAGGGATATCTTCAATTAGATCAGATTGCCCATCCAGCCTGGCTTTGAATGTCTTCAAGGATGGTGCATCTGCCACTTCTGTGGACAACCTGTCCCATTATTTTACCACCCTCATTATAAAGAATTTTTTTCACACATCCAGCCTGAATCTCTCCTCTTTTAGTTTAAAACTCAATTCAAAAATTCCTCACCTTACCACAACAGCATCTCTAGTGCAGTTTCTGGTAATGCAGCACCTCTAGCACAAAGAAGACAACTTCCTGCCTCCTCATGTGACCCTGGGAGACAGCATGTTGGCTGGATGACCTGAAGAAAATTGAGTGAGCCACTGTTAATGGCCTAACAGCCACCATCAGTCACGCAATCTATGTAGACTCTTCTCTCAATCCCACTTCTATAAAAAAATTAGGTAAAAAAGACAGCAACAAGACAGTACTATTGGGTGATCCCTTTTCTTGTGTTGTTTTTGTTTTGCTTGTTTGTTTTCTTGTTTGTTTGTTTCACTAGGACTGGCTTGCCTCTGGAAAAAAAAACCAAAACCCCTAATCTACATAATTCTAGATGAAGCAATTTAGGGAACACAAGTATAACTGAGATGCAGATCTGCATAAAGTACTGTCATAAAACTGATGACAGTTAAATGCGACAGCCTCCACAATTTTTGGAGGGGTGTCTCATGCAGAGAAAGATTTACAAATCCGTGTGGTAGCAAGTACTCATTGTACTTTTTTTTTTATATAGCAGATTCATATAGTACTTACATACCTGTGATATCTGTATTACAAAAATGGTCCTATGTGTATGCTTGGCACTTACAAATTGTAATGGAGTAAAGATGATTAATTGCACAGCAGAACTCTCTGACAATTTGCTGAACCTGTGTATCACTGACATAAATCTTTCTCCCAAGTGCCTTGACTATCATTAACTTGAAAAATCAGCCAAGCAAAAGCCTTTATGAGTGGGTCCATAGATATAGAGACACGTATTTTGTAGGTATGGTATGCAGCAGACATGTGGGAACAGGAGAATACCTGCAGCAGTGTGATTGGTCTTGCATATTTTTCAGTAATAATCCATTTCTTATGGCTGGTATTTATCTGGACCCCTGTACTATACATATTATGTCTTGTTTTGCTGGGCTATGGTGGCCTGCTATGCAGATTTTTTTCCTCTCACTTGCAAGTACCCTCAAATAAAGCAGATTAATTAATTTCCTTCTGTGGCCTCAAAGCACCCCTGTTCTTTCTGCTGCTCCTCAGGAATTCAGCATCCACAGGCTGCATTCAGTTAACTACACTTTCATCTGAGTCGCAAATCCTAATTGCATTTGTTTATAGCCTTTTCCTCACTTAAGATCCTCAGTTACACTGGAGGTTGGGAACCTTCAGTCTGAGAGCTGAATTATACATTGAAGAGTCTTGAAAGAAGTTTTATGTTATAAACCTGTGTAAGTGCTAGAATAGAATTTGTTCTCTAAAAAATGACCAGTAATGAATTGCTTAGAATTGAAAATCTGATTTTATATTTAGGCAGACTTGTCTAGGCCAAACCTGACTTAAATGAAAAGGACATTTGACATTGATGATCTTTGCATGAAAATTGATTAATTCAAATGAGCTTAATTATATTAATAATTCAAGTGAAAATATCCAGCTGCAATTGCAGCTTGCGCATCATTCAGAGAGACTTGTAATACGGTTTATTCACTGCAGTTCTCCATTTTTTATGTTCATATGCAAAGACACTGGAATTCACTAGTATCCTCTAAATCTTGATTCATTTCTGTATTCACTTCTCCTTCTGAACCACCTTACTTGAGAAGAGAAAATAATTTTTGTGAATAATAAAGTGGTTTGCTGAGATGCAGAACAGAAATTACAGTGTGTTTGAGATGTTTAGAGTATTTCAGGAAAGCACTGACTTTTTTTGCAAACATCTAAAGTGAACTTGCATTCAATTTGCCTCAGCTGAAAATTCAAAATTAGGAGCCAAGTCTTTTTTCGTATTGATCCATTGCTTACCTACTTTTGATACAGCTCCATTAATGCCATTCTGTAACACCGTATTTCCCTTTATTATTCTCAGATCAGTTACTTGAGCAAAGATTACTCAGTCTACAGCTGCTTGTGGAAGGAAAACATTTGCAGAAAGATCAGTGAGAGTCCACTAAAATATGTACATATATAGATGGAAAAACTAAAAGCTGAAGTTTTCCCTTTTCCGTATAAATCCCCTGGATTCAAGACCACTTGCTTCCAGGATGAGAGGAGACTGCCATTTAAGACAACCAGCATGTGCAGCTAGTACAGAGTGTCAATATGCTGTTGCCAAGACTTAAGAATGTCATTGCTTTCAGATAGCATGTCTCCATTAGGTACACAGATCATTAAAAAGTGAGTGACTTGTAAGTCTGTGCATCACAGAGTTTACTCACTTCCTATGTACACTAAACAGCTGAGGTTTAGTTATATTTGTATTTACTAGAGTATTGTGAGCAAAAACCTGTTAAAAGGGTTGAGTATAATTTTTGTAACACAGACAAGTAATTAGGTGTATCTCATGGTTAAAAATAACATCAATTCAGTGAATTTCACTTTATAACAGCTGAGAGATTAATTACATGCTTATATTTTTTATTAGGCATATTTTCTGCCACTATGAATTAGATTTAAATTTAAAAATATAGTGGAAAATATTCTGAACATGAATACACTTCCATTATTTATACAGAAATAATCTGTAAAACTAAAAAGTTCAGGTAACTGCACCAATTTATCATCAGAGGCAGTCATATACCACAACTATCTTAGTGTAGGTAGTTACTTGACTTTTTAAGCAAGATTTTAGTAGGAATTTTGTACTCTTTTCATCTGATCACAAACTACAAACCTTTACTTCAGTATTCGGCTAGTTCCCTTGCGAGTCCCTTGTTTGCAATCAGTAATATTTTATTCTTTCATTTGATTTCTTCTACCAGCCAGCACATTTATTCCTTCTCATTTTATTCCTGCACAGTATGAACTTCAGTTGCATCTGAGGTTGGTCTGCTCTGAGCTCCATCATCTCACTGCAGGTTACAACATGCTTCTAGGTTGTTGTCACAAACTCACTATATACTCTGTGGGATAAAACACTGAAGTCCGTCAAACAAGCACTGCTGCAGTTAAAGCATTACTAAAGGTTAGGTACTATCTCTTGTGCATCTTGAAGATTATAGCGAAGACATTGTAGATCCTGGGACATTCTGGATTTTTTTCCTACCCATTTTTTTACAATACACTCTAGGACCCTTTTGCCAGTATGCAGTAGAGGACTCCTAGGTGACTTCATGGTGCATTAACACAGAGCCATGTAACTCCTGTGGCGAACAGGAGGGTGGGATGGGACACTACCATCACCTTTTGATTTGGTTCCCTCTCCAGTGAGGCACCCTTTTCCTCCTACCTGCCATGTGTCTTGAGCTTCTGTGCTTATAATTTGACTTTCTGCTTTGATACACTCTAAATAACTACTCGACAGTAAAAGGGCATTTTGGATGCAATTCATCTGACTAGGAGACATCAGCATATGGTGAAAGGAACTGTGGCCTAGGGGTGCCCACAGAATTCACTGCATCTCATTACATAGAAGGGGAGCCTACAATATCTATCTCAGGTGCGGATGTTGACAATGCAGATGTCTGAAGTTCCCCTCCTGATGCAACCGTTGACAGAGGTAAATCACAAGCCCAGATTTACTGAGGAAATCCAATAAGCTGAGATGCCTTGTTTTCCTCTAACACCCATATTATCCCCACTGATGTGTCACATACTCCTCTATCTGTTTCTTAGCCAGTCACATCTGGGCTGTCCCCTTACAGAGTAGCAGGTAATAAAAAAAAATTCTCATTTCCCATCTCTGCTTTTGCCAGAGGTATATGCTTGTTCAGGAAAGCAAATTCCAAGTATATTTAAGCCTGCCTACTCTGATGGAGACAGGAAACATTTGTTTTACCCTTAACTACTCATCTCCCTTCTCTGTCCATCTGAGGTTTTTCTTTTGCTGCCAATGAGATTGAGAACAAGATATGCAGCACAGCAGTTGCTGTTATGGGGTGACTGTCAGCAGCATCACTAGCACTTGTTTGCCTCCTTCCCTATTCTCAAGATGATTAGTGAAAAAAAGCCTTGCTTTTCAAGGATTTTCTCTGGCTCTTCATCCCTGTGGTAGTAAGAACAACCAAGATTTCTCTCCAGTATACAGGCACATGGGAGCTGGCTGGCTGTATGTGAAAAATATATGCAGAAGGGCAAATGAAGTTATTTCCCTGAGGATAGCCAAAGTGCAGTGCTGCTATTGGATTTGTCACAAAATAGAACTAGCAACTTGCCAGTGCTTGTTTACTAGCAGATACAATACAGGAGGTCAGCATTCATCTCTATATTTCTAATTCTTAGAAAAAAGTCAGAGAAAGAGAAAAAAAAAATTACATAAGGTATAGAGAAAGAGTGAGCCCGGTGAAAATGTGCACATGCAATATAATAATAGATGTCTGTAGCACTTCTTTGGTTTTTAGAGGTCAAGAAACATAGTCTAGAATATGCAAGAAGGTATAGTAAAAGCTATTGATTTTGGAAAGTACCTAGGGCTTAAGAGTGACTTTAAACAGACTGATTCAGGGCAGCTGAGTTCAGGTGAGGTGGAAAATTCCATATTGTAGGGGAAAAGGAATTTCTGACCAGAAGCAACCAAACATTTAGAGAAATCATACTTTTAATATGATAAGAAAAGCAGATGATTAAGCACATGCTTGACTTTTTCTTTCCATAATCATTTTTTTTTTCTTTGGAATCACTTGTTAGTTACAAAAATACTATTATCTAGAATGTACATTAAACCACATGCACAAATACATATATACACACATATAGAGTCCTTGTTTGCCTAGAATATATTGGCATATTGAAGAGTGAATAATACATGAATAATTTGCCATATCAAATTCCTTTAAAACTTCAGGAAAACAAACGCCTGAACATGGTTGATTAATTAGAAAACAGAAGGGAACCTTGCTCTTTTGATCTAAGGTACAATTCATTGATAGAAAAGCCTGTGGTAATGAAATAAAGCAGTTTGTTTCAATATAGTTGATGCACAATTCAAGTGCACTTTTAAACCAGATAACTAGAAATAGATATTGTTATTGGTATCTGCAAGTATTTTAGTAAAAAAATGGAAAAATAAAGCAGAAGCATGATGCATGTTTAAACTTATAATCTTCTTTACCCACTGAGTGGCTTAGCATGCAATCACCATTACTACTTGGGACATGAAACATACTGAAGTTTTCTCTCTGTCTTTAATATCGCCCTGCAAGTACCCTCAACACATACGTGCATGTAACAATTGGAGGTCATGCATGACTCTGGCACGGCCTGAGGCATCGTGTGCCAATTTAAACTTTTGTCAGTTCTCTGTAAAAAGTTCAAACACTTCCAATGCATGCTACTGTACACCAGGTACAAAGGGCCTAATGCCCCAGGTAAATTATTAATCCTCATCTTTCATAAACAAAAATGTGCTGTATTTTTAGTAAACAGATCTGTAAAACGCAGAGGTAGTACGGTCAAAAGGCTTACAAACCCTTTGAACTTTGTCATCTTGGGCGTGGTATTTCCTCTCTCTATGCAGTGTCTTCATGTGAAATGTAGAGGTAATAATACTTGACACAATTACTTAATGCTTCCACAGGGTTTTGACCATGGTAATCTCTGTGTAGGCTCTTATCTGTTACAGATATGTTGCAATTATATAACTCTTACTATGCAAAAGGTCTTTCTGTTTATTACAAATTTGATATATGGAGAATAAAAACCAGTCCTCTGAACAAATGAGCCTGCAGTTCCAGGGAGCATTCTGGGAACCAGAGCAAGAAACTTTAAATCATTTGAGTCACCTAAATCTGATAGTGGAGTTAAAAGGATTCCTTGAAACTTGATCAGTCACATTTTCTTTTTTTCTCCCAGCTCCCTTCCATGCCCTCATGGCCAGCTCATCTTTATAGTCCCCTGATCTTTTTGCTTTTCTCTGTGGCACATTTTATCCACCCTTCCTTTTTGTCTTTCTCTCTCCAGTCTGTTCCCTTCAAAGGGGAGCTGCTGCTCTTCCTCAGGTTACTGGAGCATCAGTGGCTTGTATTCAGGTCACTTAACATGGCAGCAGTTGTGTGGCCTGTCTGTGTAAGCATCTTCTCTCTCTCAGAGTTGTCTGTTCTGTTCCTGCTACCACAGGTACCCTGGGCCTAGACATCCCCCGATCTATAATGTAGTATTTACAACCATTTCCATGAAAGGGATTTTGCATTTCAGCCATGTGTTTGCTTTTCTGATTGATGTGTTAAGCTGTGTGTTTGCTTTTTTTGATTGAGGTTTATAGTCAGATCTCTTCCTAAAACAGTCCTCATCAATTTAGGTTCAGGTGAAAATGTCTGTATTTTGGGATTTTTCACATTTAGAACGTCAGTTTGTTTCTTTCCTGAGAAGCACTTCACAGATGGCATTGTGAAGTTAGTTTCTGCTGAATTATTTTTTTTAACCTGTTTGGTTTTTCATTTTCAAATGCCTTGCAAAGACAGACCAAAGAAACCATTAATTAAGAGACTACTGAAAGAGAGAGAAAAAAATAAAAAAGAATAATAAAAGCTGAGATCATTAGAATGGTTTTTTTGAAATAGTATAAAATATGACAGAATTCAGAATCCTGTTTTATTCTTAACAGTATTTTTAAAAAAATTATATTTAGTGCCTATGAAAGCTGCTGCTTTGGCAATATGGTGTATCATCCAGTGGCCAACAAACTCAGCTAGGCAAAAGCCAGTAACCCAGCTGCCAAAGGATACATTGACCTTTCCTCAGTAATCATTTCCTTACAAACCTCTTTGTTGATTCAGGCATAGGGTGTTTGCCTGGGAGCTGGTGAATAGATATTCCTCGCAAGGATAATATCTGGAAAGAGAGAAGTTTCAGTTTCATAATTAAATGTGAAAGCTTAAAAAACTCTGCTGAAAGATGAATTACTTTATTTTTTTTGTGAAAGACATGTTTCTAGAATGAATTATTCAATACTAACAATGCAGACCTTGAAAATGTGATACTTTCTGCAAATGTCATGTCTATCTAAATCTATTTTTACACACATATAGATGCAGATGCACAATCATGCATGCATACACATGTACACAGTTTTGTAAAGATATTTTGTATGTTACATATTTTGGTCCTCTAAAAAAAGTGAAACAGTCATTCGTAAGTGTATGAAAAATGGGGGAAACTCCAAAACACTCAGTGGAATTCTGTGTAATTTTATAATGGTTTTTAACCTTTGCTTGGTGTTTTCTTATGCATCCAGTGTATTACAATTTGTTAAGAATAGTGTGCAGCTAAATAGAAAATTTAAATGCATCTGCTTTGGCATTAAATATATACACAGACTTGAACAAAGTAGTTGGAAGGACAAGATTATCTTCTTTGGTTGTAAAATGGAGTGACATGTGTATGCAGAGTCATGCTGCAGAGCAAGATATTATCAATTTTAATTAAAAATAGGTCAGGATGGTCAGGTTTTCCTTTTGATTGACCTCACTTGCCTTTTCCCTGGCAAAATCAAAACCACCTCAGTTTTTCCTGGGATGCAGTATGGCCTGCTTTGCATTTCCCAACTTCCTCTTATGTGTTTGTAAGAATTTCAGACAAAATCAGTTGTCCCCTTCCCCTTCTTTCTCCAGATAATCTGTCCCTATTTGTAGGAGTACAAGTGGAAACACATGCTGACAAACAGGCAGACAAATGAGCAGAAGGATCACGCAGCCTTTGGGGTCAGCAGAGTGTGCCTCTGTACTCTTAGGCTCCTGCAGAGTGAGCAGCAAGGGTGGGAGAGGTCCATGATATGGTGCCTCACACAGGTAAGCAGCTTGTATGTTTTTGGGGAGGAAAGGGGGAGAGGCACCTGCGAGGTCAGTTATGTGGCTGAAAGGAGGTGAGTGGTGTCAAGAAAGAGTTTCTTGGGGAAGGGCAAAAGTAAGTAGCTGAGACATTTCAAGGGCAGTGCAAATAACAAGGAAGGAGGATATAGGATACCTGAGGAAAGAAGTCAAGGATAAAGGTGGTGGGTGGGAACCAAGGCAGAATGAAAAAATTGCAAGGTGTCCGATGCAGTTTCATTATATTAGGTCCTTGCTAGATTTCAACAACATATTACTGTAAAATCAGAGCAAGGCATAAAACTGAGCTGTACTGTGCTCTGTGCTCTGAACCCAAGCATCCTCTAATGTGACAGCAGGCATTACTTTTGAATTTGGAGCTTCAGTTAGAGCCACAGCCTGTACTACTGCTATTTTAACTGTCCTATGTGTTTTTAACCTTTTAAGCAAGGGCTTCAGAAGCAGTTTGTCTAGTCCATTACCAATTTGTCTAACATAAGATATACTTCTTCTGGATTCAGATCCTGAGTTACCTGGGCAATTAGGACTTGGGCAAATGACTTATCCTTTTATGTCCTGGCTTCCACATCTTTTGAAACAGGGTTAATGATGCTTGCCTACCTCATGGGAATGTTGCAAGGATTAGGATGTACAGAGCTTTGAGAATGCTAAGTATGGTAGTTATATTCTTTTTATGGAATAAAAGCAAAGCAGAAACAAAGCAGTTCCCTTGCTATGATCCCACACTTGAAACCACCACCCATCAGCAAAGGATGACTCACAAGCACCCTGAGCCAAGGATATGGTGTTTACTCCTCCAGGTTTGTTTGCACAGAAAGAACGATCTATGCTTCTGAGTACACCTGGCTAACTACCCTCCCAGGACATCTGAACAAGAAATGGCAGAGTCCAGAGGTGTGGCCCATGGCTGATAGGCAACCCATATTGCATCAAGTCTTTTCACTAGGGAGCATAACTGAGCAGGATACTGAACCAACTGAAAGTCATAGTAGGCAATTGCAGCAGTGACATTTGGAAATCACCTTCAATAAACTGTGCTAAGGTTTAAGAATCACAAAGGAATGTGATTTTTGAAGTCTTGAAAGGTAAGTAATTATAGTTGAAAGATGATGTACAAGCATGTATTGGTGGACTAAAGTAGACATCAGAAATTCCAGATTACTGTCAATAAACTAGAAGGGAAATTTCCAAACTGTATGATGCAGTCCTGGTAACTATGGTCTGTGCAAGCCTCATGTCTGGTGTGCTGGCAGGGTCAGCCACCACCACAATCAGTGGCAGTGAGGCAGGCATTGTTGCTAGGAATGGCTGCTGGAAAGTGCTGCTGTCAGGGGTAATGGATGGGGGAAGGTATCTGATCAAGGTTGGGGGAGGTGATTCTACCCCTCTGCTCTGCCTTGGTGAGAGTACTGTGGAGTACTGTGTCCAGCTCTGGAGTTCTCAGTACAGGAAAGACATGGACCTGTTGGTGAGGGTCCAGAGGAGTGCCACGAATATTACCAAAGCAATGGTAATTTTGTCCACCTGTAAGGAAAGACTGAGAGAGTTGAGGTTGTTCAGCCTGGGGAAGAGTCCGGGAGACGTTATTGCAGCTCTTTAGAACTTAAAAGAGGCCTAGAAGAAGAATGGGGAGAGACTTTTTAGCAGAGGCTGCTGCTCAGAGAGTTGGTAGGTGGATGTGCCATCCCTGGAGACATTCAAGGCCAGGCTGGATGTGTTTCTGAGCTACCCGATCTAGTTGAAGATGCCCCTGGTCATTGGATGGGGGTTGGACTAGATGATCTTTGAAGGTTCCTTCCTACCCAAACTGTCATTCTATGAATCTGTGAATGCATGATTCTGTGATTTTATTCTATGATTCTATGATCACTGTAGCAGCTTCATCTCTTTGCACAGGCTGTGTGCATGTCTGATGTCTACTTTAGTCCACCAATACATGTGTGTAGAATAGTTAAGGTACATCATCTTTCAACTGTAATTATTTCCCTTTCAAGACTTAAAAAATCACATTCTGTTGTGACTCTTCAACTTTAGCACAGCTTAAGTCAACTACATTTCTGATTATGATCCCTCTTTTATAGACTCTCAATCACAACCAGGTGTGCATCCTCTGTATTTTCCCACCTCTACAAGTAAGTCCTCTGCCTCCATATAGCTCAGAAAATCTAGCACCACAGTACCATTTATTTGATTACGTTATCACCCAGTACTCCATTCCTATCACTCTTCTACCCGTTTCTGAAGATGAGATGGTGCCAGTGTTGCCTTGACTTGAGCACATATTAGGGAGCAAGCACAGGAGCTAAGACCTCTACTATGTATTCAGCACAAAGACATTCTATTGCATCTTCTCCAGTCCCATACCATCTAGATGCAGAGGTGCTTACCCTGGCACAGGTGAGATCCTGTGCCCATATCTGCATATCTGGCTCCAAAAGTTTCCAGGTGGACTCAGGTTTCCAAGCAGTTCCTCCCACATACAGAAATGACAGCAGACACTACTTACTTCAGTGGTATGGATGCAGCCCAGTATTTTTGAACTAGAGGTCTGTGCTAACGCCCTTGGCCAAATTCCTGCCGCATTCACATCCGCATAAGTCAAGGCTTAAAGGAGTCAGCAAAATCATATGTTGTGGCCTTCTGCTTATCACAGGTCACAGACATAGACTGATTTTCTTTTTTGTCATTGTTGCTGTTTGCTGATCTCTCAAAGAAATGATGTCTGCATGAGATCTGCTTGTTTTAGCAGCTAAATTCAAGCTGCTCAGGGATCCTCATGTGCCCTTGAGGAGCATAATTTGCTCTGGTCTTCAGAGTCTGTTAAATGTGTAACTCTCACAGGCATGACAGCTCTCCTGTCTATATTATACCTCAGACATACCAATACCACACAAAAAATTGCTACTACCAAAGCATAGAGACTAATCCAATTTTTTTTTCTTTTTCTGTCAGCATAATCTACCTACTAATGTAAAAGTGATAGTCTTCCTTTGGTATATTATTCACATATTTATGAATTTATCTTTTAGTAAACTCATAGATTAAGATAACTAAGAAAATATATAAAAAAATAATATTTTTTTTAATGAGTGATCTCTGTTCCTGCCTATCCTTCGGTTAGGACACCAGAGCCAAGAATTAGTGCCCTCACTCTGCTCTATTCCCAACATCCTACTTGTTTTCTCTAATCTTCTCACTCTTTAGTTTTTTCAGGCCCACAGATAGAAATACTTTACACACATTTCTCTTCTTTTTTTGAAGTCATTAATGTGTGATGACAACTTGAACATGCCTGTCACAGTGATGTGGTCATTGAAACTAACCTCATCAACATGTGATAACAATAATGTTTTGATTTGTTTGTACTTAATTTATAACCAAAGAAAGTTTTTATCTGCACATGGAGAATTATCCCACTATCTATGGATATGACCACTTTTTCCATTTAAAGGCTGAGAAAACCGGGGCTGTTCAGCCTGGAGAAGAGAAGGCTGCATGGAGACCTCATAGCAGCCTTCCAGTATCTGAAGGGGGGGCTATAGGGATGCTGGGAGTGGACTATTCATTAGGGACTGTAGTGACAGGACAAGGGGAAACAGGTTAAAACTTAAACAGGGGAGGTTTACACTGGATATAAGGAAGAAGTTCTTTACTATGAGGGTGCTGAGGCACTGGAATGGGTTGCCCAGGGAAGTTGTGAATACTCCATCCCTGACAGTGTTCAAGGCCAGGTTGGACAGAACTTTGGGTGAGATGGTTTAGTGTGAGGTGTCCCTGCCCATGGCAGGTGGATTGGAACTAGGTGCTCTTAAGGTCCTTTCCAACCCTAACTATTCTATGATTTTTCCACACTATTTTTACAGTTTTCCAACAAGACACAGGTAAGTTATAAAGCCTAGTCACTCCTGGATTGGTCTTTACTAGGTCTAAACTAATTTGTTTGCCTGGAAAAGTAAGGCTGTGTCTGCTATCTGGAGCCTTTTTGCAGAGGTTGCACATGAGAATGTTTCTTTCAATCTTATTGTGTGCATATGTGCAGTATGTGAATGTGTGAATAGAAAACTCAGTGTGCTGAGGCTTGAACTTTATACCTGTCTTTTGGTCCAAGCCTCCTCTTCTTTTAAATGAAAAACTACCAAGAATGCCATGTTTAGTTTTAATAGTCAAAAGGTGATTTGTTCCTTAACAAAACAGACCATTCTAAAGTTTTCTCCTATTAGTACAATTCAACTTCTGTTTTATTGAGGTTTTGTTTCTGTTGTTTGTTTGTTTGTTTTGTAGTTGAACTGCAGGGGCAATATCAATCTGTAATGATTTCACATAACTGAGAAGCATAACATATAAAATGTAAATCACAGCTTACAATACCGTTCTTTTAACAAACTGACAAAAAGCCCCTTTAAATGTAAACCAAAAAAGGCAGTGAATCATGAGAGAAGGCCACATTATTTTACTAGCAAAATAAAGTCAGTACAAGTGCTGGAATGGGTGTTTTTGCAACCTTAAATCATACAGCAGTCCTATTTTGATGGTTTGTTCTCATGCAAGCATAGCAATATGCTCTCAAGGCCTGTGGTGACCCCACTGTAAGGTTATACTAGTTAATAGTATGACTCTAGTGTAAGTTCAGCATCAGCTTTTTCCTATACAAGCTGGATATTTATAAATGTGATTATACTTTCAAATTAATGAAATGAATTGCTAATTGTAGTTATTAAGTATCTGGGCCCAATAGCATGTAATACATTTATTCCTGAGACAAAAATATAGCCCTCGGGAAACTGGCAAATCTTGGAGTTCTAGGAAAAGAAATTATTCTTCTTTCCTTGTACACTTCCCTTGTTCCTTTCTGAGAATAAAAAGTAAAATGAGAGAATATTTACGTGCTTCTTAATGGACTATGCAGTGTCACTAGATAAACACTCACTGTGCTTCTAGCACAGGGGTGAGCTAGTGCACTGGAAATGGATTATCTTTCACCCTTGCTATTTAAAAAAGGACAGTGCATTCTAATTAAAGCGCTATGAAACACACAAAGCTGTAAATGAATAGTGAAAAGAAAGTCAAAGCAGTGGTCTGCTTTGTAGCATATGTTGAAGAAAAGGAAGAAAAAAGACATTCCAGGTAGTCAATGCAACAGAAACTGTAAAGACAGTGGGAAAAGGTGAAATAATAGTGCTCCCCTAGACTAGGGAAATATGAATACAAGAGGAAAGGGGTAAATAATAATGGAATCTTTATTATGCATAAAAAAGAAGATTTTTATAGAGGCTGCACAATCTAAGGATGTTTGGTCATGATTAGCTGCTTCTCTGTGTCAGCTCATGACTGCAGCTTTCATAAGACTGGATTTCAGCTTAACCTCTTTTTCCACTGAGGTTGTTCACTGCAGTCCACAAAAGCAGCTTGTCCAGAAGTAAAACCTGTAGGCCTCCTGTCATGAGGAGAGGACATTAATTGGAAATCATCAGGCCTTTTGTTTTTCATGCCAACCTCACATCCTTTTCAGCAATATTTGGTTTTTTCTCTTGTCATTATAATTGTTGAGGAATACCTCATGGAGAAAGGGTAGTTTGCATAACCCATTTGAAAGAAGGAAACATTTGCTTATCAGGTGTGGTAAAAAGAAGCCCACTGAGGAAACCCCAACCCCCCCCCAAATAATCCTTTCAAACTATACTGGTTATTCAGAGAATTATAACTTAAGAACATCCTCTGAATTTTAATTCTACCTGTGCCATACATGAGGATAAGAGTGTTCATTACTTGAATAAGATGTCTTCCAATTTAGAAGTACATTCTCATTCAATAGGTGGCCATCAATCTTCAATAAAGCAGAAGAACTGACGTCTCTGGTCTTCCAAAGACTAGTTGTTATCCATAAAGAATATATAACTTGCTGGATGGTATTTTTTAGTGTTCTCTGTCTGGACACAGCTGTTCTATGTCAAGCCAGTAACGTGTAACACAATTTTAAAAAGCCTATTAACACTGTTGTCAGTTGGGTGTAGATGGCTGTGTACTATTGTCTGCCAAGTCTCCCCTCTCCTGCACAATTAACTTCCTTATTGAGAAAGTGGAAATAAAAATACAGAATCATTATGTAAAATGATTTAGTATTTACCTGGAAGGAGAGAGGCAGGAAGTTCTCAAAGATGGATGCTGCTCTAGAGACTAAACAAAAATAGTTAAATTATCCACCATCTCACACAAACATGACAGAGGGAAGGCCAGTGTTACAGAGGAATTTTGTGCTCTGGAATAAATGAAGTTTATTGAAAAGAGGTGAGAAGTAGGGTGTTATTTAGAGGTAGTCTTTACCAGTTCTCAGGAATCCTGTGTAAACAATATTAGCAACCTTCATTTGGAATAGTGTCAAACACAACAGGAAACAGAAAGACAAAAGGGGTTTACATATTTAATGTTTATTGACTTTTTTTGTCAGGTTTGTTTTTAAGATGAATTGCTTCAAGATGAGTCTACAGATTTGAAAAATATTACTTGAGAACCCCATATTAGTCACTTTAGCCCCCTGCTTTCATCCATTAGTCTGTGCACCCCCTAATTTTAAGTAAACTAATGTCTGAAGAGTAATTTCATCTGAAACCAAAATGCCATAGGTATAGCTGATGTAGTAATGAACAGATTTTGCATAAATAAACCTGTTTATCCACAATTCTGTCTGGAAGAGATCTGAGGATCCAAGTGAATATAAAAACAAACAGCTTAGCTGTTGTTTTCTCTGGGCAAGTGTTTGTTTTTATTCAACAAGAAAATACAAGGAACTACATTTTATTGATTTGAAATGGCAATTGCCTGCTTTAGTTCAACATAATTATTTTTTCACAGAATGTGCTGTCTTTGATTATTTATTTGTTACTGGAAAATGACTGCGGATTTAGCAAACGTAATCACTGCCTGGCTTCTTGGAAAAGCATAATTTTTCCATGTACACTTAACACCTTCTTACATAACTGGGTTAGCTTTTGTCTGAACAGAAAGTTTCTGACAGACACAGATTTTTAAATCTCACAGAGCTTTCTTGTAACATGAGAAGAGCATGTCCTGAACATCAGGGTCTGAACACCAGGCCCATGCCAGTGCCCCGAGCTGTCCCATTGATTCTTCCAACTAACCTGAAACACACACCTCAGGGCTAATATGGTCCAAAATGCAAACTGTTTTCTTTGTTATTACCCAGAAATCTGTGAGATACTCAGGCCTGGCAGGTTTAAAGGGGTACAGCAAGACTCTTCTCTTGGTTGTGGGTGTGAGAGCGGATGGGACTTGGTGGCTCTTCCCTCATGAAGGAGAGGTGCCCTGCTGTGTAAAGGGATGTAGTTTGAATGGGAAGATCACTCTTGATAAGCTTTGGATAAACATCCAGATGTTGAATGCATATCTAAACTGAATACAAAAGCCAGAGAGAAGATGGTTTTGTGGCTAAATTTGACTACGACTTAGCAGATTTGCATCCCATCCCCAGTTCATGGCCATGTATAGGTTCCTTTCCATTTACATTGCTTGATTTCTATCACATGCGAAAAATGAAGCTTTTGATTCATACCCTTTATTTCTCATTGTCTATTTTCTGTAACAGAGGAGTATAGAAGTCAAAAAGATCTCAACAAGTCTTTTAGCATCCCCCTTTGGAGCAGCAAATACACAAACACTCCCTGGAAGATATTTGTCTAACTACTCATTAAAACCAGAATAAGAGCTGCTTTTTCTTCAAGAGCCATAAATTCAATTTATAAATCACTCTTTGTTTCTTCTTTATTTACAGCATGGCAATTAAACATGTTTCTGATTTTGTATTTGTAGAATGGAGTTATATTTCCTCAGAGTAATCTGTACACAATTTATTGAGTTTCATGAAGCAATTTCAAGTAATGTCTGTAATTAATTTAGATCATTCAACTTCTATTTCTTCAACTGCTTTGTAACTCGCACTTTTGAAAATATCTGAGAAAGCTAGAAATGTACTGAATTTCATTATCAAGGGATTAAATCCAGCTTTCTTGATTTAAACATCCTCAATTTAGATGCTCATTAAAGTTGTCCTCCTAAAATATGTGCCTATATTTCCACTAGCTAGTGATGAAAAATAGCTGCCTTTGAAAGTATTTGGGAGAAGTTCCTCTGTGCCTAACACTAGTGGTTACAGTTTTTACTGACAAATCAGCGTTGGTTTATCACTTGATTATTTTTCAATCCTTACAAAGAAATTGACCAATTATGGTTTTTGGTATTTCAGAAGAGTTAAAGAAATTAAACTGACCCGTTTTCCTCTAAATTCCTTTCACTTTTCATCAGTATTTAATTCTTTTCTTGCCTTTCTTCACTTCTTTGGAGTGTCTTCTTCTCTTAAGGACTCTGTTAACATTTCAGACATCACTTTGTGTGGTTTCTTCAGCATTCTTGCGTGAAATTCATTGGGCTCCTACAACACGAATATATCCAGTGTATTTGTTAACTTGTTACATCTCTGTTCCAGCCTCGGCTTCTATCCCCTCCTTAAAATTAAATATTTTTGTTATCTCCCCATTATTGTGATAAGAGATTAAATCAACTGCTATTTGCTCCATTAATGATGTGTTCCTCTGTCTGCTCAAGATTCTAACAACTCTTTCCCATGACTCTTATATTTCCTGATGTTTGTTGTACCCTCAACTTTAGTAGGGGCTTCCTTAAAGACTATATATTTATACCTCTGCTATTCCTTTACATTGATCCTCAGTCATATCTTCTTCTAATTTTTATTTTATATCCATAAAAGTCCTCAAAGAGCTCTTACAGTATCCCTAAGAGCATGTCATGTGATTTTACTTCATGTTAGATGCCTATTAAGACAGAAAACAATTCCCTTTTTGATTTGGAATTTCTGAATGCTACCATAAAGTAAAAAACAACCTTGTGAACTTTCCACATCTCTACCTGAATCTCTGTCAAAAGAAATAAATTGGTGGGTTTTGTTTCTGTTTTATTGTTGGTGTTTTTTTTGGGTTTTGGGTTTGTTTTTTTTCTGAGGAGGGGTTGTTTTTTGGGGGTTGTGGGTTTTTTTTTTTGGGGGGGGGGGTGAGGGTTCCTTGGTTTGGTTTTTCCAATCATGATTCTTTCGAATTCACGAGAAATATCAGAAGGATTTTGGCAAGGTTCAATATCTCTGATTTCCTAGTCTGGATTTCAGTCTTTTGTACATCCTCAATTATCTTTTCCTGTACCTGATTTCTCTGAGTGAGTGGATATTTCTCATTAAAATGTTATATGGCAGGGAAGAGAGCATAGATGTGAAGACATGTCAAAGAGAAAATGAATACAACAAAAGACTAATCAGAATTAAAGAAGGATATACAGATTTTTAGAACACTTTAATACAAACCTGAGTCTTTCTTTACATCGTAGGTAGGAAATTGGAGATAAGCATATGTTTCAACTTCTTTTGAAACTTTGTTAAACTGTACAGTCTCTTTAAACTAGAAACCTCTGAGGAAAAAGTACTGTCTTGAATTTCTGGCCCTTATACTCTTCCCTGAGCTATGAGCTGTAGTTGTGCTTTCAGCTCAGCTCAGGTTTCAGGATTTAAAAATAAAAACAAAACTGAAAAAAAAACCCACCAAAAAATCTAACCCCACAACACTTTCCCTCTGTTGCACAGTTTAATACTAAATTCAGATACTGAACCTTCATTTATAGCAGACTGCGCTTCTTCAGCATAGACGAGGGCTACCTTGAAATCACCTGGCCCTTCCCTTACACATTTACATGTGCACTTATTATATAGTCAAAAGGCATAAACAAGGACATGCTGTGTGTGCAAGTTTCTGGAATCTCTTGTTTTTCCTCCATAGTGCACAAACAAGTCATTTAGGTGGACAAAGTCTGAAAGTGAATCATAAACTTGTGTTGTTGTTTTTCTAAGAGAACTTTTTCTGATGGCTGCAAGAACAGAGGCCCTGTGTCAGGCCAAAGTACTGGCTTAGCCCCTAGAATTCAATGGCATTGTGGAGCTAATTTTTGTGGACAGGCTGACAAAATGTTCGAGTAGCTTCGTGCCAGGGATAATGATATTATGGCTTGGAGTATAGCAGAAAACAACATTAGACTTTGTTTTGAAGGGCATAAGTAGGCTTTCTTTTTTTGTCACTACGTTAAGAAATTTGATATAAGTAAACACCTACACTCTACCTAAAAGCCATACCAATGAAACCCTGGGTAAAGTGGTGGCTTTTCTTAACACAAATGAACTATTATGTTTTGAAAAACAATCTCCATTAAACAACAACAAAAATGTGTTGATCATATGCCATTGATTAATTTGACAGAGACCAAGTCCTTCAGAACTCTGTACTTTTCAAAGACAGTTCTTGGACAACTTGAGCTTTGACACTCCCCGCTAAATGTTTAGTTCTATACTACACCCCTCAGCTCATAGGCCTGGGTGTGTACCTCACCCATGGTAAACGAGACTAAAGGGAAGAAAAGCCAGGCATGTGAGTCAGACAGGCACTGCAGCATGCCCCACCTGATGAATCGAGACACAGCCAGTGTGCCTAAGAGTGCTAAGATGAAGCCAGGAGATAGAACAGCCCTGTAATTTGAGCTGTTTTAATTTGGACTCAAACTTTGATTTGATGTTTAAAATATATTCTTCAAATAAGGCTTCTTTTATGAGTCTGTTGAGTCATAGAGACCTGAAATCTATTTACCTTTCTTGTCACAGGATTTCTGCTTGGCCTTGGGCAACTAATTTAATCTCTCTGTCTTTATCTACAATTACCAAATGTTAAGCCTTCTTCTTGCTCAGCATTTTAAAAAATAAGAATAAATAGTGAGCAGAAAAAAGATTGCAGCTTAGAACAGATACAGGAGACAGGAAGATGGAGATGGGAAGTAAATGGAAGAGACAGAAAAATGTGTGCAATGCAGGAAGTGGACAAGGATGAAAACACACAGCAAGAAGAAGTGGACAGGCCTCAAAGGTGGCTAGCTCATACTGAGCAGATGTGGTTCTGCAAGTCATTTGAGAAGGAAGGTGGCAGATGCACTAGCTAACATCTGCTCAGAATAAACTGCATGTGTGTGAGAGGGAATGTTTGAGAGGGGGAGGATGGCCTGAGAAAAGCAACTCTCAAGTGATCAAAGAGTGTCAGTTTTCTCAGTGTACAATGACCATTTGATCTTCGACTTTTCCCCTAACTAATTAGAGAATTGAAGGGTTAAAAGTGAATAAAATAACAGAACAGCACAGGAATGTCCTAAGGCTTCAGACTAGTCCGGAAAATCTAGGTACAAATTTCCTATGTAAATTAATAGCAAAAGGAGGAATTTTGCCAAGGTAACCCAGAGACAAAAAAACAGTTGAGACTAAAAGTGTATAAATGCAGTGTGTAAGTAACTTCTGATATTCAAAACTCTGGTTTTAAAAATAAGTGTTACTAATTGTGTAAGTTAAAAATAATGATTCACTCTTGCAAAAGTAATGAGAAGGATTAAATATCTTATGATTTAAGTGAATGCCTTATTCTTTGCATTTCCTCCTGTTTTTGTAAGTGCTGAGAAGTAATATGGTTCCAGTTTCACGACTTTTCTGTAATCATGATTTCTAGAAAGTAACTTATTTAAAATGAAAGGTGAGATTCTTACACATTCCTATAATTCTTCATTTCAGCAGCTGAAGCTATGGAAAAAAATGTCATTTACAGTGAACTTTGCAATAAAATATCTTGGGAGTTAGCCTTCTTGGAAAATTCTACCCAAAATCTATCCCTCTTCTCTAAGCAATCCTAGATTCCTTACATATTTTGAAAACTGTGATGAAATCATGTCTCTTAAAAAGCAAGATTTTTTTTCATAGGAATTCCTAAGCTGAGTTGTTTATGATCATAAAAATCTCATAATAGTCAGTAGGAGAGTTAGAATGTACACCAGACTACTTGGTCACATGAGAATCTTACTGAAATGATTCAAACATAGATCATCACCCATATCTAAGCACAAGAATCACTTTAGACTTGCAAATGGTCTGAAAGAAAAAATACCAAACTTTTAAATGAGATTTACAGAACCTAGCTCAACAGCTTACCATTTTTTGGACTGTAACTCTATTGTACAAGTTATATCATAAGTGCAGTAAAACCTGGAACTGTTGGGAATAAACCAATCGGTGATAGCTTGTAAAGGCTTGAGTGAAGGTAATAGAAATAAATATACATATAAACAGAAGTCACTGTCATAAGACATGTTGTATAGGTAGGGGAAGCACTAATAAACACACTTTCCTGGAATGTCATATTCACTCTTTTGAGGATGGTGATGACAACCCAGAAGCCAGCTTCCACTTTCAAACAAGCAGTTCCTTGCTTCATTGCTTACCATTGCAGTTGAATGTGCAAACATGAAAGTTCTTGGCAAAAAGAATGACACTAGTGCCTGGTCCCTGGGATTACCTCTTGCCCTTGACAGCATAACCTTTTGAAGTCTGCTTCTTGGCAGTTTTCTAACTTAACTTCCTCACATTGTACAAAAGAGCATATGAGTTAGAACTCAGGAAAATGGCATTGACTAACATACAAAATCCCACAGACCTGAATTCTCTAGACTTCCATAAATAAGTTAGTATCCCTCCTTCCCTGGGGTCATAAAGCCTCTAGTGAATTCACAAAGGGCATTCCTTTTGAGTGAATATACAGAAAAGATTAGTAGAACTGCAAAAGCGGTGTTGGTTTTTGTTTTTTTTTCCTCCTCAAACTCCCACAGAACTAAGGAAACGGCACACAGAAGAGCTCAGGAAAAGAGTTAATCAATCATATTCAAACTTCAGTGTTTCCAGGAAACAGTTGTTTTATTGGTAGAATATACCAACTTGTCAGCTCTATGAAATCTGATTTTCTATTTATCTGAAGACAAACTAATACTCTGAAGAAGTAAGTAAAATTTTCAGTGCTTCTATCTTATGAATCAAACTTGACTTGCAAATGTCACTAGAACATGGGAGAGAGGATGTGAGTTAACATATTCAAGAAGTCCTTAATCTAAAAAGTCCGGACAATGAAAATAACAAACAGAAGCAATTTTTACGGATTCAAGTGCTGCCTTTTTTTTTTCCTTTTTTATTTCTGTTTTGTTCATACCAGGGGTGTCTGCAACAGTAGAAAAACAATTGATGATATTTGTTCTGAAAATCAATGAGAGGCTAAGGGTAGACACAGCTTTGGTCCCAAGGCAATCCGAAGCTGATATGAAGGAGAGAAGCCTGACTTGCAAACAAATCAAGTGATTTTAGAGCAGGAGACAGTGTTCATGGGGGACCACAAACCCCTTACTTCCCTTCTCCTGGGAAATGTATATTTGGGATAGTACAGATGAAATAGTCTGAGATGGTGGAGAACTTGGTTGGACCATCTAGTAAGTTACATCTGGTATTTTGTCCCAGATCACCATATGCAGAAGCTAATGAACATCTGTAATATGGTCAAGATTTTTAAAGATGTTACTCATTCAGATCCAGAGCATCGATCAAATGCTAGTAGTAAATAATAGAATGGAAATGTCATTAACTGCATTAATGGAAATGTCATTAACATGTTTTTCTACTGTCATCAGTTTTTCCAAAGTTTAGGGGGTGGTATGTGTCTGAAGGATTCTGGTAGCATCAGAGAGGTACATGATGCTCGCAAGTTCTTCTGGAGAATGGACAACCTTTTACATTTCATAAGTGAAATAAATGAAGTAAGTTTAATTGCTCAGTGTGTGTGGTCTGGCTTCAAATGTTATCTACACAAGCTGAAAGTAGGAAAGAGGTCAGTAACAGATTGGTGCATATGTCATGTCATGTTGTCATGTCTGAACTCAGGATTTTTTGTGGAAAATAGAGAGTTGTGATTATTTTCTTGAAATTTTCTATCTGAATTAAAAAGGAATGCTCTGGGAAGAAGTACTCAATAGTCTGTGCGTATATGAAGGGAGCTCTACAAGACTATAAACCTGCCGGACATGAGCTATAAATGGATGGTCAAATTAAGCATTCTCCTTCCTGTGTTGCCTCTAGGACATGAGGCAGATGGTGCTTTTATGATACAATTACCAAATTAAACTTCAGTCAAAAAAGCAGTACCTTCATTGAATTCCCATTTTGTATGTTCCTTAGATGGCTAGCTTCATTCTCCATACTGGGAGATTACTTTAAAATCTGCAGTGAAATTATCAGAAACTAAGTTTTGCAAACATGCAGCCACCTGTGACAGCCAGGTATACAGTTCAAATAGTGATGCTCTTAAAGTGTTTTGAACACACATATTCTCATTGCTCAGCTCTTGACATGGGTCTCTGCTGTAAAAATATGGCCATGGTTCGTTATCATCCCTTGATTTTGTTTGTTTGCCTGTGAATTGCTTGTGGACCAGCTTGCCTCCTGTAACCTTTAATGGCACTGCAATTAAATCCAGTTGATTTTGTTGCAAAAATGTGCCTGATAGTTTTCTTTCCTGTCCAGCTTTGAGCTTTGCTTTAGTTTTTGTCCCGCTCATTGAATCTCTTAAATATCCTCATTTCAACACTTTGAGGAAAGAACTTGCATTCCCAAAGTTATTTCCCTCTAGAAAATAATAATCTAAATAATAAAAAATAACATTAATCCCTGGAGTAGACCACCATTAAAGATTAAACATCAGTCTCTGATTTTCAGTCTGTAGTGTATGTGTCAACAAAGTGGAAAGCACGTTAAAGGAGGTAAAATTTCAGAACTACAGCTCCACAACTGTTAATAGCAGAGTCACACTGAAGTCACACTCACAGCTCCCTTAATTGTCATTTTTGATTCTTTTCCACTCCCTGCAAATGGAACACCCCTGCCATGACATCTTGAAATACCAAGGCTGAGTCCTTTTTCTGGATTCAATGACTGTTAACTTTTTAAACCATATATTTGTTACAAAAAAAACCAACAAAACATTTATTATTTTTTTTTATTAAAATAAAAAATTACTACTTCTTACTGGTAAAACATACTATAAAACATAGTATAAATAGATCAATCTCAACTGACTTGTCTACAGACTCAAAATAAACTTGTCCTATAAAAGAGAACATTGGTTTAAAATACTAAATTTATTTCCCTAACAATTTTGTACACTCGTATAGGAAATTAAAAAGAAGTATTTGAAGAGGACTTTAAGAAAAGAAGTTACCCCACAAAACTGTTTAACTGAAGCACATACAATGATTTGTAATATTTCATAATCAGGTATAGAATTCAATTATTTCTGTTTTCCAGTCAAAGACAAGATAATGAGAATTCTTAATTACCAGCAATTTCTTAAAGCTTGAAGTTTTAGAAAAGCCAATGATATAAGGCCATAGTCATGTCTGAATAATAGTAGTGCATTACAGTGGGAATAACTCTAGTGAGCTAAATGGGTTCTTGCTTACTGTCAGTCTTCTCATTCAATTTATTCCAGCATCAGTAATAGTGGGACTGAGACCTCCACTAAAAAAAAATGATGAAGGGCTTTTCAGGTTGCTATTCAAAAAAGAATGAAAGTTCAAGGTGAAGAGAGACATGCAGTGGAAAATTAAGAGAGGATCAAGAGTGTAGGTGGGTGACAGTATCTTTACAGAAAAAATCTGCTTTGAGACCTAGCTCAGGTTGTGATTAGGTGCATGGCCTGATATCTTGGTCAAGGGTGAAGAAATAGATTTCAGACTCATCTTCTTCCTTTGTTTTTGGTAATTTCTTGCACACATGATTTTTTTTCTTTGTAATACTGCAGCGTGCAGCTGGGATGGAGTTAGTTTTTCTCACAGCAGCCCATATGGTGGTATGTTTTGGATTTGTGACTACAAAATATGGATAACACTCCAGCATTTTAGCCGTTGCTGAGCAGTACTAGCACAGTGTCAAGACTTCTTCTTTTTCCCACTCTGCCCCCACAGCAGGTTGGCTGGGAATGTGCACACACTGGGAGAGAACACAGTCACAGCAACTGATCTGAATTGACCAAAGGAATACTCCATAGTGCATAATCTCATACTCAGCAATAAAAATGGGATAGAGGAGGGTGTCTCATGTGGAATGTAGCCATTGCTCAGAGGCTGGCTGAGCACTGATCTGCTTGGGGAAGGCAGTGAATGATTGTCCTTGCATCATTTATTTTACCCTCTTCACTTATTTCTTCATATTGACCCAAAAGATTTCTTATTTTTGTTTCTTCTGTTCACTCCCTCATGCCACTGGTTAAGAGGAATGAACAAGCAGCAGTATGGGGCTTAGCTGATGACTGTAGTCAACTCGCCACAGAGTTTAAAAATAATCTTAATCCTCTGCAGAGATATCTCCTACTTATTTCTGTAACAGTTTTGCATTTGGAAACAGAGAGGGTGCTAGGCTTGTTACAAGCTCCATGCATATATGAGGAGTCATCCTCCATCACAAGAAATCGCAATGTGGAATTTGATTGTACCATGTATGTTTTGCATCATCAGTCACAGTGGGTGGGCTTGGGTGTTAGCTGATGCTAACTGACTGATGCAAGCTGAACTGACTTGTCATCCCTTCCCTTGCTGAAGCACTAACTTTATATGACATGATGAATCTATTCATTTTCAAAGGAAAGAGCTGTGAAAGAAATAGCGTTGCATTTTCAAAAGCTGCTGGCTTTGATGTGTGCAACAGGCAAGCTGAAATCATCATGCTTAAAGGGAAGTTGGGGATTGTGCTCACAGCTGACTGATGAGTTTTCCACAATCAACATTAGGGCAAGCTTTGGTCCTGCACTTCTGTCAGTAGTCATTCAAATAGACATAGTACTTAATGTCTCACTTGCAAACCAGTACCAAAGCCATACAGTGGTTAGAAAATTATTCTGTCTTCATGTCTTCAGGCTGGCAAGGACAGTGATTCTTAAGTGAATGGTGATGCTAGTAGCCAAAGTGGGGTCACAGCCATGTGCTGCTGCTAAGATGTCTTTGGATGCTGTGGATATTGTGTGAGAGGTAACAGAAAAATAAGGGAAGAATGCAGATGTCATGGATAGGGATGGTAGAAGTTAGGCCTAAAAGAAAGACTAAAGAATAAAACCAGTTCCTAGACTGTATTTCTTTGGGGCTGCTTCTCATCTATTCATGTGTGGTATTCTCATGTGCCTAATAAGGGAGCACACCACCAGTGCTTGTTGTTTAAATATAGAAAAGAGAAATATGAAACTACAGAATGCCTTTTTAATGCTCCTTAAACCACATCAACTGGCAACAGAGGCACCCATTCCATTCCTGAGTTCAAGAGAAAATGCAGTATAGCACATGAATCAATAAACCCAAATCCACTGTAACTTTCAATAGATGACAAATAACAGTAGCAGTAATCCTTACTCAATAGACTTGTTGTAAAGTATCATCCATTACTCTTCATAAAGTACATTGAGTTCCCCAAATTTTAATGTAATACATGCTCTGTGTGCAAAACACAGGTTCAAGCCTGGCAGAAAACTGACCAGTACAGGTAAAGTCCCACATATCTGCAAGTGCTGACCATGTGTTGGTCTGATTCTCATTTAATTTGTATTGGTGTTAATCAAAAATAACTTACATGGAGACACAGAAATTACAGTGCTGTGATATATGTGAGATTACCATTAAATGTGATACATTTTTTAATCCTTTAAATTTATACTACATATTTCAAGATGCTATAAATCTATAAGTAGTTCTTCTATGGGGCATTTACAAATCTAATGTAGACATAGGTCTGATCCTTCAACAGAATTATACCAACCAGCATAAGCTGAGGATCTGTCATGAAAGGAAATTGGGTACCAAGTATATTGAGATAATTCATCGTGATATGGATAGAGACTGTGATGAGATATCACAATCATATTTTGTTCTGTTGAAGAAAGACTAGCTCTGTAAGAAAATTAATCTAATGGAGTAATTATAATCTGCTTACCTAAACCCTTCCCCCATCCAAGCACTTTCAGCTTGATTAGGGAAAAAAAAAAGAGGAAATCCAACTAAGACATATTAGAAACAAATTTGAAATAGTTTTAAATTTCTTTAGAAGGAAATGTATATATTCTGACAATTGCTTATTTAGTTGACAGAAATTAGTCAGTGTAAAATAAGCCAAGAGAAACCCACACTTGTTACTTCAAATTGATGTTATTTTATTTCTCTATCTTTCCTCCTTATCTTTTTTTCTTCCTGCATTCTCCTCTGATACCCATTCTCTTTCATGCACAACCTTTTCTCTTGCCCATTTGCTCCCCCTTCCCAACATCTGTAGAAACAGCAAAAAAAATCCTTGGAAGAGCATGAATAGGTTAGAAATTTTCTGAATAGAATGACTCTGAGCTTGAACCTGTGCTGTTTAGGCCTGCAAATTGTTCCCACTGACTTAGAAAACGGAAGCATCAGTCTTTGGAAAACTAGACAGGGCCTCTGTTTCCATAAAACTGTGTATTACTCTCTATTCTGTTTTGAAAAAAATGATTTAATGAGCTTCTGCAGGTGGCAAATCTAACGCATTGAAGAAGACAGGAAAGTTAACCTGAGGATTTGACCCCCGAAACATGTGAGTACAGCAGATCATGCTCTCTTATGAAGCTGAGCATCATTTACTGAGGTCAAACTAAGCATTTTAATTTTCAAAGATGACTACCAAATACTTGGCAAAATACACTGGTTTTATTGACTAGCCGTTCCTCTCTAAAACAATTTGTACATATCTGAGAAATCTTTAAGTCTGTTTTCTGCGAGTACAAATAATGAATGTGTTGCAAGAACACCTAGAAAGTGTGACAGCAATTTAATGAAAAGACATCTAAATCCTCATGTTTTGAAATATAAAATAGACATTAGTAATAAATTTGATTTTCTTTCTATCTTTTTCTTCAGATATGAGTTTCAGCCTTTCATAATTCTTTGCCCCTGGTGTGTAATTGAAAAAATCTATCTGAACTTCTGGACTTAAATGACCTTATAAGTAACTGAACAATGCTACTGTCTGGATCATGCGTCATGCTTGATCTTCACTTTGTAGGTGTTGGTATTCAAAGCAGAAAGCTTTTTCCTGATGAGAGAGAATACATTCCACACAATTTATTTTCTGTTTCATAAGCCAAAACATTTATTTCCTATTTCATTGCCTTGGTAATCATAAAGACAGTGATCCCATGAGCAAATCCCTAATAAATGTTTGAAAATATTACTATGTTGGTATTTAATGATGTTTTTCAAGTAATCTTGCATAAAACACTAGGAAAATGTATTTAATCTTTACCTTCAAAACACATCAAAACTTTGATCTCTAAGTGAGAAAGAAAATGTGTGTAACTTCTGGCTTTACATGTTCATCTTTGAATACCATTTTGTTTTCCAATAGAATTAGGAGACAGAGTTTACACATCACGCTAAATATCTAATTACATGCTCATATGTATAATAACTAATTATGTCCCCTATAATTTCTTTTCCTTAGGGCAAACGAGCTAATAATAGCAATTTTTTGGTATATGTTTTTCAAGATTTGTTGAGAGCTGAAATTCCCTTGGGCTACATGAAAATTGGAGAATTACATTAATTTATTTCTGTCAAATTAAGAGCATTTAAAAAGGCCCAAGCATGACATTTAAGATCACCCTCACTGTATCTTTATTTTAATAAATGGAGGCTTAGTTTTTCCTCCCTCATGAAATAAATTTTAAATGTTTATACTATTGTCATGTATCTCTTGTGATGCAGCTGTGAAAGCTCATGATTCTTGATTGAATTTTAGTTGTAATAGGGACAAGACCTTCTTTACTGACAGGGGAAGACAGGACAGCAATCACATTCAGCTTCTTAATGGAAGGAAACAGTTGGACCGTTGCTGTCTGTTTCCAGAAAAGACAAATTGCCGTTTTGGAATGACCTTTTGAAGAAAAGCCATCATGGCAAATCGGGGGTCTGTGAAAGTGCTTCTGCTGTCTTACTGTGATCTGTTCATTTCTTGTACAAATTCAGTGATTGGCATGTGTAGAGATAAAAAATACAAAACTGTTTCTTCCTCTCTGCAGTCCGATTATCTTACTGCATGCAAGATGCAAGATGAGTCTAAGTCAAGCAGGTCTTTCACCAGGGACTCAACATTGTGTCTGAAAATACACTTCTAGGATGTTAAAACTAGTTCAAACCACACCTCTCCTATGTGTTCTTCTTCATGGAAAAACAAGGTAATTTCTGATGTTCTAAGTAAATTTCCATTACTTAGAAACTGATGAAATACAACAGATTCATTTTGCCCTCAACTTTTTTTGGTTCCCTGAGCAGCTCTAGCTGGTGGTACCATTGTTTCAGAGCTGGGGGGAAAGAGCATGCTTGCTGCAACGTGATCCTGACTGTGTGTGCTGTTGCTTCACTCAAGTAACTGTGGTCTGAATTTGTTCTTGCTCTTTTAAGTCACTGGTCTACTAGCTGGGCACACAGAAAAACAACCACATGCCATTCCAAAAAATGCAAGTCTATGGCTTTCACTTTTGTGACATATAGGTTTATAGAGGGAGAAGAATGAGCCATACATGGAAAATAGTTTTGTGTGTTAATAGCTTACTATCCTGGGAGCACTGAGGGGTCCTGTTCCACTGGAAAGAATGCTGACATTGAGAAATATGTGTAATAATGTGTGGTTAAGCTCATATTTGTAAGACTTTTTAAAGTAAGGATCTATTCTGTCTTCTAGGGAAACAGGTAGCAAAACTTTGAGTTCTATGAGCATAGGCTCATGCCCCATGTGGGTTTTTTTTCAGCTCAGTTCAGCATGTTCAAACACATCTTACACTAATCTAATTGCAGTGTAACTCCTTCCAACCACCAAGTGTTACATTAATTGCATAGCTCATATTTATCCT
The DNA here is from genome assembly GCF_012275295.1 of Melopsittacus undulatus. Taxonomy (NCBI): domain Eukaryota; kingdom Metazoa; phylum Chordata; class Aves; order Psittaciformes; family Psittaculidae; genus Melopsittacus; species Melopsittacus undulatus. The sequence goes on along the minus strand of NC_047528.1, from coordinate 58,258,755 downwards.
ACGTTACAAGGCCTTAATTTGCTTTAGATCTGTGACTTTCAGAGTGACAAGGCTATTGTTTTTGGTATGCCAGTACATCTACCCTGAGAGAAATGGCCCTTTGTATTTCTGGCAAAGTGGCAATACTTTGTCAGACCAACTATTTCAAAGAAAAAATGTAATATGGCAGAAAAGCTGCTGGCATATATTCTCGTTGAAGGAAAATTAATCTCCCTATTCTGATTTGGGAGACATTGGCTTAATAAACAGCTTGAAATAGCAAAAGCCCATTCACTGGTCCTAGCAGATGAAAACAATAAAAATACTGAAAATAAACTGAGCACTCAGTCTCTAGAAATAACTTTTTGTATTCAAAGATGAAAGCTTAAGGAACTGGCTAGATGCCAAACAAAAACAACAGAACTGCAGCTGAAAACATATATACCCCTTTCAAGCTCTGTAGTCAGGGGCATACCATTAGTTATAGATGACAGCAGGAGGTTTAAAAACAAATGGTTTCAACCTCACCTTTAGGCTTGAAATGAAGCAAATGTTTTATTCTCGGAGCACCACTCTGGCATGTTCTAGAAGGATCAAAACAGTGAAAAACTGAAAGCAGGCTGCCTTTCAGAGCAAAGGTTGTTCTTGACACTCAGCAACAGAAATAGTCTTTAGGCTTAATGATACTCTATTGGCATCATCATTTCTGTTGTTAGTGGCTCCTTATTTACTGTTAAGCAGGATGGTTAGTAGTGCTTTTTTAAAAAATTAAATACAATACATATTCTGAACAAGTTTCTTCTCTACCTTATTTCCATATGTAGCTATTTATATTTAAATTACAAATAACAGACTAAATAAAAAAACTGACTTTTTGTTTTCTTTTTTCTTTTTTTTATGTGTGTGTATGTGTGTGTGTGTGTTATGCCTTCTTTTTCTAAACCTAGGAGTCTGACTAAACTGCCTAAACAGAGGACATAGTGCCTTTGATCTGAGGTATCTTCATGGGGCTGGAAGATACTTATGGATGTCCCATCTTCAGCTAGGGGAAATGAGCCAAAAAGAGAATAGTAAAACACTTTAGAAAGTTCCATAATGCTTCTCATGGTCTACTTCTTCTTGGAAACTTGTTGTTGTTTTTAAGTATCCATAAACAATCAACAACCATGAGTAAATTGTATTCTCAGCTTTGTCACCAGTCAGGTTGAGTAACTGCAGCATCTCCATTCACAACTGAGAGATGAATTCTCCATGTGGAAACTTGCAGCCATAGATGCTAATCAAGAGCTTGCTCAGATGAGTATGTGCAGCATCATTAAAAAGGATCTGAAGTTTACAAGTCCTCAGGGAGTTCCTGATGGCTTTGCATGACTAGTGTTTCTCACTGTGTGAAAGCAAATACAAGGACTTAACATTTGCTTTCCCCAAAGTACAGAAAAAGGATTTTTTTCCCTGTTGTTCTGTAAGACATCAACATGAAGGCAGGATGCATAGGAGAAATTCCTAATATAATAGGATAGTGGGCTTTCTAGGAATCCAGTGGAAACAAAATGATTTGCCTTGTGTGGTTAAAGGTGTGAATGTAATTGACATCACAATTCTTTCTTTACCTCGGAAACCCTCTTTACCATCTAAAACTGTAGGTGAAGAACTTACTGAAGATATTTTTCTTGGGAAAGAATTGCTTACATCTGTAGTCTAGGCAAAGGTGGCATGAGACTGGAGTGTACCTTTGAAAAATTCGGAAGTAAATGGCAGACATTAACCTTGAGTTAGATGAATAACACCAACTTCAAATGATTGCTATTTGTTTTCTACACAACAGCTGTGAGAATAAGGGAAGGAAAAGCTGGAAAAGTTTTGCAAGAAGGGAAATAGAAGTTATCAAGTCATCCTGAGCACTATTTTGGTTGCTGGGACACAGTATAAAGAACATCTTTTTCACCTGCTTGGAAGAAGAGTAGGAATTTTTATTTATTATTTTTTTCTGTGCTCTGAGGATTTTTTTGGCCGTAGAAGAGAATATCAGTCTATAGGAGGAATTTTACTTGGTCTGTGTGCTTTCACAAATCCTAAATATTGTGGACCTTTAAACTGAACAGCATATAATTGTGGCACCTGAGACTGCAGGTGTGAATAGTTTGTCTGCTCCTGGCTATTTGTTTTGTGCGGTTTGTGGGTACCACAGTAGGGCTTTAGCTGATAGGCAAAAATTACAGTGCTCTTTAATTTCACAAAACATGACTTTATTGTCTTCAAAGTGCAATCAGTACAAACAGTGCCAAAACTGCAAACACAGAGAACATTTAGAACACTGAGAACTGCAAACAATAAGAGTTTAAATTAAAGGATGAGGGAGATTAAACTCAATAGCTTGTAGCCAAGAATTGGTTCAGAGCTACAGTGAACAAACATATTTCTTCCTGGTAAGCTATTTGAAAACCAGCATGGTAAAACACATTGTTGGCACTGAAGTATGAAGGATCCTAAGTGCTGTCCAAAGGGTCTTATTGAAAAGAATTTTGCCCTAGCCAGGCGATTTTCCCACCATGTATGAGACGGAGCTGGTGAATCTTGTGTTTGCTGAAGCAAATGTAAAATTTTATTGAAGGAAGAAGGAAAGGAGTGACAAATCCAAGACAGCACCTGCTATTCTTTTTTTTCCCCCTTCATGTGCTGGCAGTTCATTTTCATGTATTTTCTTATTTGTCTCCTCTTTCATCAAAAATCTCTTTCTGTTAATTCTTTAGCAGGATTTTTTTTTTTACCCCTGAATCACCTAATCATGACTTGCCGAACTCTCTAGAAATTCTATAAATGTTTCCTCTTTTTCTTTTTTCCTTAACTCTCATGTTCCAGGTTTTAGACAAATCCTAACTCTGGTGTTTTGAATAGGGTGAACATGGACTGAAGCTGTGGGATTTCTGATGAAACCAGGCAATAGTCATCCTTAGGGAGTCCCAATATTTGAGAATAACCTCTGTGACAATAAAGCAAGCTAATGCCTAAGAGCATCCAGCAACATGTGTTGCTAGTCATTAAAATAATCTGGAAGAATGCAGCCACTTTTTTGGGAATTGGAAAGGAGACAACAGTAGCTCTGTTTGCAGTGCTGGGGTTCTACCAGAGAAATTTGTATGCCTCATTCCCTTCTGTGTCAACTGTTCTCAGCCCAGATTTCATGAAGTCAGTAATGCTGCTTTGTAACTACTTTAAGCAGTGTGCCTCTGTGTGTGTGTGTACAATCTGTATGGGTGTGTGTGGAATTACAATGTTTTTGCCTTGCTAATTGCACTGGGCAACATGTTGCTCAAGTTCTACTTTGCATATTCTTGCAATACATTTTTTTGGGGAATGTGAAAATCACATTGACATAGGTTTTACAGATAATAAAAATGATTTATCATAAACAGTTTGGTTAGGATTTTACTGAAATATTTCCTTATGAGTTTTTTACTGAAAAGAAAATGCTATTTTAAGATCTGTTCTGGTAGCAAGTCATGCTGACTTTTTGAATTAATTCTCTTGGTGAACAAACCACAGTGTGTGTTTTGTATGTGGTACAGAGTAAGACATTCTCAGCTCACTAATGTCCTCCGCTGCTAAGAGTTTAGACACTCCTGCAATGTGGAGGTGAAAAAACAGATGGTTCCAGGAGGTGAGGGACATGGAGTTAGAGAAAGAAGGGTAAGGAACTGAATGGCAGGACTGAGAGCTCAGCAACGTACAACATGCACGTTTTGCAATCGTGCTGAAATACTCCAAATAGACAGCTATGATCATTATGCAAACAATGATTCACTCTTGAAAAAGCAGAGTGAATCTCAGAGGAATCCACATGAAAGAACAGCTATTAGGCTCACACACACAGGAGAAAGAACCCATCTATATCTCCTCCTGTAGCAAATAGGAGCATGCAGTCAAGTCTGAACTGTTGAACAAATAAAGTCTTAGAGCAAATTACCACAAGGGACAATGAATATGCTGAAAACAACCAAGGGAAATGTCTTAATGAACCAGCAAATCATGTAAAGAAATGAGGAAAATAAGATGAAACCAAAGAATTTAAGTGGGAGCTAACAGGGCCTCTGCCTGTACTGAGGGACCTGGGAATGAGTCCCAGCTCTGAGGTCACTTTGGCTGCACCCCAGATTCCTGTCAGGGTAAGATTTGAGTGAGTGTCAGACCCCTCCAGCACTCTGGCTTCCATGTGAGGGAAGCCCTGGCATGCAGGCAGCAAAAGAGACACAAAACACAATTAGAAGGAAAAGGAGAACTTAGGTGTTGCGCACACCTGCTGTGCAGCCTGAATCCAATTCAATGGCATTTGAGATAAATGCTGCTACCTTTCTGCAAATAGATTTACTTTATGAAAACCTCAATCTCCCTGTCAGATGAAGTTGTTAACAGAGTTATTAATAACAAGTTATCAATAAGGGAGTAATCTACTGCTGGCTGGCTTAATTGCAATATTTTAATTGTATACTAATTACATTTGTTACAGATATGTAATTTTTATGTATTGACTAGGCTTGTAAGTTTCACCCATTGGCAATGTTCTTGACAAGATGAAGTAAAAATAGACATCTTATAGTTTTGAGATAATCCTGAAGTTATGACTGCCCGAAGTCATATACCTAAAAAATGGCTAAAACTATGTCAACATAGAACACAGAAGTATGTAAGTTTAACGAATGGAATCAGGTGTTCTAACATCTCTTGCATTCCCTCCTATCAATTTTTGGCTCCAAACATTTCCTTTGCTTTCTGAAGATTTCAGTATAATCGTGCAAAATTGGTGTGTGCAGAAATATTTGGTCTGATTCCTCATTACATTGTAGTCTTATATAGGTGCAGGATAGTACCTATCAAATTACCAGTATGGTACTAGATTGTACCAGTATTTGGTACTGGATGTCACCAATGACATGTTCCTATTCTAAGTAGCATTTCACTTAGCAAGCACAAGTAGAGTACATGTGAGCCCTGTAGAAGGAAAAGCATCCAACTTCCTTCCTGATTCCAGCTGGGACTGTGGCATTACACCAGGTCTGTTAAAGATTAGAGTGCCAGCCTTTAAATACACAATTTAAGAATAATGAATGCATACTTCAGTAAAGTTACCTGATACTGAGGCATGGTCCTCTCTATTTGCTAGTAAAAACAAACAGAACATTAAGTTTCTGTTCTAGATATTGCAATAAATACAATTCCTATAGACATGGCTATTATTTTAAGTTTTGATTTTAAATACAGAATTGAGAGTCAGTGAAAACTGTATATTTCTGTAGACAGATCTTTTGTGCTGCAGTGATATTTTTACAGCAAAAAAAGAACACCATGAAGCAAAATCCACTGCAGTCACTGGCAACTAAGATTAACAGATCAGGTGTCAATTGCACTGCTGACACATTTTCACTTGGAGCTTGGCTGAATGCCCCAGCTCATTTCATAAAACCCTCTTGAACAGTAACATTCAGATTGTAACAGCTTTCACCTTCCATACGTCTGGTTGAGATGATGCATAAGAAACCAGAAAGGTAAAGGCCTCCAGAATTTAAAATCCACTTTTGATCCTCTAGGCTGTTTGTCCCACTAAGGACATCCTGCTGTGTGAGTAAGGACATACCTTATAGGCACAGCGCACTCAAAGAGATGCATTTTCTCACACGACCATACAGCTGTTGCATGTCTGTTGAAAGTGAACCTGTTTCAAGACACATCAGATGGGACTAATGCTGGAGAACACTAAAAAGGAGCTGTGCATTGAATAAAAGTGGGAAATTCTCCCAGAGACATGCTCTAGGCAGCTCTATGTGAATATCATGCAGCTGTGCAAGTTGCTGGCAGATTAAGATATTGGGGGTTGAAATTCATGACAAAAAATAAATCCTCAGGCTGAGGCACAGCACACTGTATTTGGCAAATCTTAAACACTTGTAGTTTAGTCATTCAGCTTCTTTCTCCCACCTCCTCCCTGTGAATATTCATGTGTAGTCTTAGTCTTGCTTACTGCCTTTTCACGTTCTTCGTGGTGGGTGCTGTGACTCACGTTGCCTGCCTCAGACTCCTTTCTCCTTGTTCCCCCACAGCTCCTCACATAACCTCCCACGTGCCAAACACACCTCCCTCCATTCATTTCCTATAGATTTCTGTGAGGAGCTGCTAGGCTTTTTCTTTTGCAGATGCACACCCCACAAAACCGTCAAAACTTGCTGTCCTCATTCCCTGTTGAGCCATCTGCAACAAGCAGCTCCTCCGCTACTTACCTTAGTCATCCTTTGCTATGACAGAGCAATCTCTGACCTCACTTCGTTCTCCGTCATGACACCTACGACACCTACATACAGAAGCTGACGCAGCTCTCCTGACTCTCCTTCCTGTGATGCAATCTGGTGCTTCATCCCTCTGAGTTAATTTTATCATTCAGTGAAGCTGGTGCTGCTTAGCAGAAGAATTATAGAATCACAGAATAGTTTGGATTGAAAGGAAGCTTAAAGATCATCTAGCTCCAACCTCCCTGCCACAGGCAGGGACACCTTTTATTAGACCAGGTTGCCCAAAGGCTTGTCCAGCTGGGCCTTGAAGACTGCCAGGGATGGGGCAGCCACAGCTTCTCTGGCCAACCTGTGCCAGCATCTCACCATCCCTACAGTGAAGAATTTCAATAAAGCCCTCTTTCTCAAGCAGGACTTTTGCTCCTTGTTCAATCTCCACATTTATGGACGGTTTGTTATTGGCTAGGGTGTGATATGTGCTCAGAGTGATGCTGAGCTCCTGATCATGAGCAGAATTCTGAAGTGGTGTTGGAGCATCTGCTACCAGATCCTTTTCAGACAACATCAACATGTGCCAGTAGCAATGAGGTCACTGAACACAGGATTATAAAATGGCCCTAAACTTGTGATCTGTGCTGAAGTTTAGTACAGGAGAGCACAGGTTAAAAAAACCCAATCCAACAACCCTTACCTTAAGAAGGAATGTGGTTATAAAAACATTCATTCAGTCAGTGCAGTTTTGTGAGTGCTTTCTAGAATATATAACAGGCTGAGCTCAAAGTTCTGTGAATCAAAAGTAACTTGCTGAAGAAAACTGAGCTATTCCAATGTCACTGAGGCCAGAAATAATCACTGGTCAATGCCTTGAAGAGAACTGGTCCAAAGGCAAACAAAAAGAGACAAGCAGTTAAAAGATGAGACTGAGAGAAATCAATGAAAAGGTGATTCAGTGGATTTAGCACAGATCATCATGGCTATTACATCTTTGAAAGTATTTTTTTAAAATAGGGTGTTTTTTTCTGTACTGATTTCAAGAACTTCAGATACCTTTAATTTAGTTAATAGCTTGTGTATGAAACAGTTTCAATAGCTTATCAGTGGAATGGTCCTCATGTATATCAAATGTTTCCTTTACATTTTATCACACTAGGTGATTTATTTTTTATTTTTTTATTTTTAGAAATATTAACTAAAAAGAGTCACATTTCTGTGAGGTTGAGTTTATTACACCTGTAAAAAAGAAACTAGTGGGTTAACGGTAAATTTGTTTTTTATGCTACACTTACATGTGCATGTAGCTAGTTGCATTTACACTGTGAGTCAATGCATGAGCATTTTTGAAAGAGTAATAACATTAAAAGCACAACTTCTTGAAGCTACTTTATTCTGTTTAATACCAAGCTCTACTGTACAATGATTCTTCCTGGGAATGGGCTACTAAAAGCATATATATTCCATAACTCCTACACTTCATGCTATAAAAAACGATAGAACAGCATCCATGTGATGCTATCCATAGGGATACTACAAGTGACTGCTGAAATATTATATCCTATTTGTATTTGGAAATCTGTAGTAGGAAAGATCTGTACATTTTATTTTCTACATGTTGATATCACTTATTTGATCTTGAACTAACAAAAAATGCACCTCTTGTTCATGAGAAAGAAAACAGAGCAGGTTCAAGGACAAAACTCTTCTGATTAAATCAGTAGACTTTTACAGTCTGTCTTATCTGAGGCAGGTGCTTCTTTCTGTTGCATGATGAGAGAGCTATCCTCTGAATCAGAGGTTTCTGCTAGATACATATGGTTAGCCACAGAGGTTTGGCCATCTCAGAGTAGAAATAAAAGGAAAAAAAGAAAAGGTGCTTTGAGCAGGTAACTGCTTAAAGTGAATACACTAAAGAAGTTGAAATGCATGTTAAGTTGAAAAGGCATGGAAAATACATAAACCCTTTAGCTGTCGGGACAACCAGTGATAGAGTTTAGGATCAGATAAAGTAGGAATCAGAAAAAATTATCACATGAACCAGAAATAAATTACTGAAATAGGCTAATTGCTGCAGAAATGTTTACAAAGCTATTAACTTCTGTAAGAGTTGCAAAAAGAGCTATTCCAGTCTTCTGAGTCTATTTACAGTCAAAACCAATTCCTTATCTATGAATTCGCATAAAAGGTTGGCTATCTTCCATTTTTCAGGTAAATTTTTGCTTTATTATAGCTCTGTGGCAAAGTCTACAAATACCAAATCAGCTTGTATGTATGTTCTGTATTTTTTTTTCTGCCCAACAACTTCATTTTAAAAACCTAGTGAAATATTTATATGTGAAAAAGAAAAGTTTAAGGAGTGCCTCTCCCATGGATTGTATAAACCCACTCAAGTCAAAACGTTCTTGTATGACCACATTATGAGGTTTTTCTTTATAAGCTGACACAGTCAAGGGTGTGTATGATGGCTGTTTAAGCTGTTTGCTAAGTTCACCCAAGTGTTCATCTGTTTAAGGATGGTTGTTGCTAGTGGCTTGCCAGCAAGCTATTATATGCATAGACCTGAATGCCATTTATGGGAAGATGAACAACATAAAATATGAATTGTGTTTTTACATAGAAAATATTTAGGTTATTCCTATTCAAATGTAGCCATTCCCCAGAACAAAAATCCTCTATTTAGCTCCTGCTACTACCATCCTACAGACTCAGCTAATGCAATCAGGAGAGTAAAGGAGACCTGTGTCAATAAGCTTGTGCTTTAAAAAAAAATATTCACTCCAATTTGTCACACAAACAGATGCATCAAGGGTCCAAAAAGGTTCTTAGAAAGTTAACAACTTTTCGGGATAGAAAAAAAATTTTAGGGAAAGATCCAATAAATGTTGAAAGACCTTCAAATTTTGTCATAAAAGAAGTGTTGTCTAAGGCCCTGGAGAACATTTCAGGAAGAGACTGTGGACAATTGACAGCTATGGGCTGCCTATACTTAGAAAGCTCTGTAATCACCTCCCAGTAGGGCAGAACGGAGTTTTAAATCTTGCCTCTCCAATGTTCTCTACCTGTGTATCAGAGATCAGAGGAGACATGCATAGAATTTCTTTCAAAATTCAACCTCTCCTCTCATCTCCTCTTCCTCTTCCTTTCTCTTCCTTTCTCTTCTCTCAGAATTCATCTGACAAGGCAGCAGCAACAGGAAAAAGGTGTACCTTGATAACTATGGGATCAGTAAGAAAGTTTTTGTGGTTTAAACTCTGTTGGCAAGTCAGCCACACAGTGTAGGCCCCCCTGCTGCTCCCTGCTCCCAGAGGGATGCGGGGGAGAATTGAAAGAATGTAACTCCCACAGGTTGAGATAAGAACAGTCTGGTAACTAAGGTATAACACAAACCACTACTGCTACCACCAATAATAATAATGAGAAGAGAAATAACAAGAGAAGAGAATACGATACCACCTGCTGAAAATGAGCCTGACGGAGCAGAGAGAGAGAGCCCTTCCACGTAACTCCCATTCACATTCCAGGCATGACATGCCGTGGTATGGAATACCTATTTGGCTAGTTTGGGTCAGGTGTCCTGTCTCTGCTTCCTCCCAGATTCCCCTCCTCCCTGGCAGAGCATGAGACTCACAAAGTCCTTGGTCAGTCTAAATATTTGAGCAACAACTAAAAACATCAGTGTTATCAACGCTGTTCCCAGGACAAAAGTCAAAAACATAGCACTGCACCAGCTACTAAGAAGGAGAAAAAATGACTGCTACTGCTAAACCCAGGACAAAAGTACAAGACAAAGTATCTGCCAGGGGCATGTAAGGAGAAGGTCTGATGTGCATATGGTTATAGCAGGCCTGCTTCAAAGACGTGCTGAATCTATGCCCTCAAGGGTGGTGCATGAAGTTGTAGCACTGCAGCTCCTACCTAACTCGATACTGGAGTCGCGATCTCTCTACAGTGGATTTAAATTCCAGTCAGTCTAATTTCTGGAGCTTAAGCTTCTGTCTTTGCTGTTGAAAACCAGAGTAAATTAGGTTGTTCAAAGCTCAATGGTGCTACAAGAAGATGAACATATGTATGCAAGCTACTTTATTTGAGCTTGCTGAGACAGTGCTTCAGCCACTGTGGTGGCTGCAGTGTAGGTGCTCTGGGGAGTCACTCTAAATTAGAGTTAATAAGAATACTGGACACCCTTTACTGTGTGATACATTCATACTAGAGGAAACAGTGAAATTTTCTCAGACTAGCTGTTTTTATTTGTTTCTTATTTTTTGAATCTTTGCCATGCAATATAAATGTTTCTTTAATTCAGCTTTTGACAGATTAGCAAGTGTTTTGTTATCCTACTGGCATATGCTTAGGTCAGCAGAAGCAAGCAACATTTAGGATTATTGCTCTAGCTTTATCTATTTGTTAGATTCTATTTATATTACTTCTGGGCTTTAAAAAGAAAGTATTTCTGTATGTATCAATTACAGGAAAAGTAGAGGCTCTGTGCTTCTGTCTGGACATGACATGACTGCAAGAAAGAAATGGTAACATTCTCCACTCCTAGTATTAACCAGAAATGGTTCTGAGTCACACATTTGGCATGAGCAAAAATGTTCCCCAAATTAAGAAATATTCAAACTGAGTTTTTGTTTAGCTTGTTATAAAGCTGTGAGCTGGCTGTGAATCTCAGATGCAGATCCAAATTTTCAAAGCTCCAGGAATGTTCATCCCCAAGATGTGAGGGTTCTGTTCACGTCCACATCTAGAATTATTAAATATCTAATCTGGTTTCCTAAGAAAGTAGAGCTTATGCGATCACACTACTTGTCAGCCCCTGCCTAATTCTGAAGGAACTGACCAATTGCAATCAATCTAGAAAAAGTGGTATAGATCTCAGAAATAATCATATACCTACAAGTGTTGTGAGCTTCATAGAACATTTCATACACTCTTTGCGTGAAACAGATATTCTCCCTTTCTTAAAGTGCTGCCCTGGGTTCAGCAGTAGCAGTCATTTTTCTCCTTAGTAGCTGGTGCAGTGCTGTATTTTTGACTCTCAGCCTGAGAACAACACTGATAACACTGGTGTTTTCAGTTGTTGCTCAGTAATTTTACGCTGACCAAGGACCTTGTGAGTATCATACACTGCCAGGGAGGAGGGGAAGTCAGGAGGAAGCAGAGACAGGACACATGACCCAAACTAGCCAAAGAGGTATTCCATACCACAGCAAGTTATGCCTGGGATGTAACTGGGAGCTCAAGGGCTCTCTGCTTGGTTGAGCTGGGTGTCGGTCAGCAGGCGGTGAGCGGTTGTATTCTCTTCCCTTGTTATTTCCCTTATCATTATTATTATTGCTGGTAGCAGTAGTGGTTTGTGTTATACCTTAGTTACTGGACTGTTCTTATCTCCACCCATAAGAGTTACAACCTTTCAATTCTCTCCCCATCCCTCTGGGAGTGTGGGGGGACGAGGGGGAATGAGCAAGTGGCTGCATGGTTCTGGGTTGCCAACTGGGCTTAGACCACAACAAGTACACAAGATCTAGATGCCTACCTGCATATGTAAAGCAATTTAAGGCATTTAGGTGCCTAGAGACTTTTTTACTAAAACCCTACATGATTAGAAGTGTGATCACAACTAGAATGAGAAGGCAGCATAGGAGGACATAAAGGCAAGTTTTGGACTCAGGTTGCTCTCAAGTGAAAATCTAATGAATATCCAGCAGCTATAATCCAGTGTTTTGCAGCTAAGGATTAAAAAAACTCCAACAAACATTCCAAGCACCTGTTGCTTTCAGAAAAGGAAACAGTTCCTACCTTACCACTATTTGGCCTGTGCAAATGTATAAGAGTCACATATAGGTCTTTGGAGAGATACAGGTATGAGTTTATATCATACTGGATTCCCAGAAAGCTGTAAAGCTGGACAAGGAGTCAGGAATTCAATGAGATTGTAATTTTTGCCTCTGAACAGCCAATCCCCTCAACATACGAGTATTGCTACTCATAAGTTTTGTACACAGATTTTGTACACAGACTTTCTTCAGATACACAATTATCTTTATAATTATAACACTTGAAAGGACAGTATCTTATTCCAGTGAAATGAAACCCACAAAAATAGTACTCCTGGAGAAATATAACTGGAAAAAGGGAAAATTCTGTCAGTAGTAGCATGTGCAGAAGAAGCCCCAGTAAGGTAAGAGTGAGCAAGGGGTGCTGGAGGACAAAGGTATAATCACCAAAATAACAAATTAGCACATTTTGATATAATGAGTGACACAGGAACATTTTAGCATACCAGTGAATTTACCAAAGCTCATGGGTTATAGCATAGACAACTAATATGTTGCTTGCAGACTGATTCATGCCTGCCCAAAAGATTTATCCAGCTTCTATATAGCTATGTGGTTATTGAGAGGTATAGTTTAACGACAGGCCTAGCAGATGGTTTCTAGTAATTCTTTCTCAGAGGTCATTTATCCATATTCCTATTCTGTATCTAGATATGTTCCCAAGAAATAACAAATTAGCTTGACATGTAACAGTGTACATCTGTGATTCAATTTTAGGTAATACAGGTCCTGGGAACATATCTGGGGAGAAATTTTCTACCTGGCAAGAACAACCTCCTTTATGCTCAAAATCTTCATTAGGGACTCTAGTGATAGGACAAGGGGTAACAGGTTCAATCTTAAACAGAGGAAGTTTAGACTGGATATAAGAAAGAAATTCTTTACTGTGAGGGTGGTGAGGCACTGGATTGGGTTGCCCAGGGAAGCTGTGAATGCTCCATCCCTGGCAGTGTTCAAGGCCAGGCTGGACACAGCCTTGGGTGACATGGTTTAGTGTGAGGTGTCCCTGCCCCTGGCAGGAGGTTGGAACTAGATGATCTTAATGTCCTTGCCAACCCTAACTATTCTATGATTCTATTAATCCTTTCACAATTGATCTGAGTTGGAAGCAGCATCTGTAGGAATATTTGGGTTTTTGAGCTGTCTCCTCTGATGCTCTCAGAAATATCAGTGCTACAGTAGGTTGGTGAATTACAGAGTTGAATAAATGTCTCTGAGGAGCCTCAACTACAGGAAACCTGCAGTAACACAAGGGTTTTTCATGACACGTCAAAAGCATTCCCATTCATGATTTACCCAAACCTTTGGCCCAACATTTACAAAGCCTAGCAAAACTTCACTATTGCTATATTTTTATTTTTTAAGCAGGCATAGAAGTGGCACAAAAAGCTGTTACCTCACACAGATATGTTGCTAATAGGGTATACTCACTGACTGACAGAAAAGCCTTCAGGCAAATATTATGGGCTGAATAATACATCTGAGATACAGAAGGTAGGATTCTGTTGCTGAAAAACAGGTAGATAGTGCTATTTGTGACATCTGAGGGCATCCAAGACAGTGGCAGGGAGCTGGATTATACAGGATATGAGGAAGATTCACATCCTTTAAAAGTGGCATGTTATGACAACCATAGGCACCTACCTTTGGGCAATTAAGCCTCAATCTAGGTGTTCCCTTAGTACAATAGAAAGGTTAAGGATTGCATATAGATAGCCAAGTACAGGTAATGTAAATAGGCAAACATGGGAATCTGAATATAGTGCTGAATCTTAATTGTGTAGGTCTATTGTAGATATCCTCACTTTAGCCTAAATATCTGCTTTCTGGAATCCTGTCTGGTCTCCATTGGGTGCTTCAGAAAACCACATGGCTCATCTGAGTATTTTGTCATGCTTGCAGCCCTATATGGGTGTTTTGCACACTGTAGTGCATTTCAGATGACACAGCCTCAGTGTCTAGCTGATTAAATTGACAAATAACACGTCAGTGAGTATGCTGATGAATGACCTTCTTTTGTGGCAACTATCTCTTTTTTCAATCGTAGTACATGAAATAAAAATCCAGAAATATGTAGTTATTAGTGTAGAAGCAATTCTATTTTTATTTCCTTTTAACTTTTTTTTCTCTTTTCTGTGCCCCAGACTGCAATGAAACCTGTCTTACACACATCTTTAATTTCCATATTTCCTCCTAAATAGAATTTGAGAGGCATTCTCTATCAGATCAGTTGAAAAATCTAAGTGGTGTAAGCATTTAAATATATAAATAGTAATTTAATATATCTGATAAAAACTTTCACAACCAAATATTCAGATCTCCAGCTAATGAAATTTGGCTGAGAGTAGGTTGAACTAGGTCAATTTACCAGCAGAATATCCAACTTCATGATTTTAAATTAACAGAAATTTTGGTTTCTCAAATGTGTTGAACTTGAGAGGTAGTGAGGTAGGACATGAGCTTTTCAGCCAGACTGCAGCAATGAGCAGTGGACTCAATTTTGCAAAGCTGACCTCCTAATCACCAGAATAGCTGTCCTTCCATCCAATTTTACAATGCTCTGAGTGTTGCCAAGAGAAGTCTTCTGCTTATCATGGCAGATGAAATGAGCCATCCATCTCATGAGATGAGAATGATGAGAAGCCATCACTGGGTTTTCCAGAGCCATTTAGAAAAAAATCCATATAGCTTATTAAATATATAATATTGTCAGTGATTAGGTGATTTTGCAAATGCAAACCTGCAGAAGTTTCATAGAATCAACTAGGTTGGAAAAGACATTAAAGATCATCAAGTTCAACTACAAGTTTCAACACTTAATTTGACTACATGATAAATAACTAGTAATTTTTATTGGTGCTTGACTAATAGATGCCATAGAGGGCTGGGGCTTAGAATCCTATTGAATGTATTATACTTTACAATTGGTTAGTGTTTTATGATGATTTGTCAAGATTAATTATCATGATTGTAAGCAATTTATCTTTAACAATGTGAATATAAAGTGACTTCTTGAAATTCACACACTCTAATAAATAGAAGAGGTCAGCGCCAGTTTTTGTTTGTATATTTGGAGCATTCATCAGTCACGTTACTGACATGTAGTCAGTCCTCTGAAACACAACACAACAAGTTCAGTTAAATTCAGATTGACAGCGTGAAAAGCAAGTTGGCAGAACACAGGGTCCCGTTGCTAAGCAGTGCTTGGCAATACAACACATGCACATTATGGTGCTGATGGTGACACCATCAGGAGAGAAGATGTTTTCAATTTAATGAAAATCCATCATTTCAGAGGAGATGGAGTGGAGCAGTAGCAAACAGGGTGAATGGGTGGAAGACATGTTCATAAGGAACCAAATTTTGCTATTAGTTGCATCAGCATAAATATGTTAACTTCATCAAAGATACACTGGATTAACTGTGGAGTCACTGTAACATATCCCAGACATTATGATGAAACTGTTTGTAAGGTTTTATCAAAAACCAATCCATATCTTTCACAGTGCTTCCATTGTGCTTCTTTGCCTCATCAAGTCAGTGTGAAAAAAGGCTGTGGACTTCACAGTTGAGTCAGGTGACTGCAGTTCTCAACATCCCCCATCCTTGAGCTGGGGCCAGAATGGTGACTGTGCTTCCACCTCTCCCTCCCAATTGTAAGTGCACATCACCACTTGGACCTGAAGGAGAACTGCCCACGGGGTTGGGGAACTCCTACATTCAATCCTAGGCTAGGCATCTTCCCTGTGCTTCCAAGTCTACCCTGCCATCATACTTCCTGCTATAGACCTAAATAGCTTTTTAGCATTTTGAGACTTGGTCTCCTCCATCCCTACAAGTTTAGTGGGGTGTTTGAATTTTTTTTTTAAGGTGTCATTATCACTATTGTACTATTTTGTATTTCATAATAGGACAAACCAAATTCAGTTCAGCTCTACAGTTTCTAAACTTAACTGTAACCATTCCCTGTTTAGTCACATATAAATGAAACAGTGAAATCCCAACTTTTATTAAGCCAGTGACAAAAATTACATTGACTTTATTGCTGAAAAATGAAAACCAGGAGTACTTTATACTTCTGGAGTCTTATACATCTCCTGCTTATGTCCTGACAAAAATGCCTAGTGTGTTATCCTCATCCTTTCTTTGCTGCTCTTTTCTTGGGTAGCAAAGCCAGACATAAGCACAGGGAGAGTACAGTGATCTGGATGGCAGGGGACTTCTCTACTGTTAAGAGGTGACAATGAAGGCCAAGTTTTCATCTACATCTCTCACATTACAGGATCACAAAATGAACAGGGAGGGTAGCCAGGAGATCTGCCAGCCACCAATTCCGCATTTCCAAACGATAGATGGCATATCTATTGTGAAGCCATTACCTGAAATATGGTGAAATCGGGATGAAGGTTTCACAACCAGACATTGTTCTGTATTATAACAGCTGTAGGAGAAGCCATTTAAGTTCACTCAAAGTTTGTCATTGCAGGTGTTGAGAACACTGGGATGAATCAAAAAGCATTGAAGAATGTAAGTTAATTGCTAAAGAACACCTAGGAATGCATGTGAGTGCTCTGCTTGATCAGATCAGCATGCCTAGCATGTCACAAGACAGAGCCGGATGTCTATGCTTTAGAATACTCCAAAATTGATGTTTCTGTAAAAGGGTGTGACCAACTTCAGGAGAAGTTAATTGGTATTAGAGATTCAGGATTTTAGTCAGTATTATTTGTTGGCTTTTCTTCATACTATCTTGTTTTAAAAATATTTTCCAAGCAACCTGCTACCTCTCTCTACCTCAACATCTTTATCAGGATAGAATGTCCTTTCTGATACAGTACTCATGTTTCTAATATACACTTATTTCAATGAGAAAGCATAGACTTTCAGGCTGTGGGCTAGTTATGCGCACTGTTAAATTGCTTGTGGAGTGTGCTCTTGCAGGATTGTGTAATGCAGAATCACCTCTCCCCCTGAAAAATTCACTCCCTTTCAATTCATGACTCTTCCTTACCCACAACAGGTTCAACAAGGCAGTGTGGGGGCTAATAATCCTCCTGTTGCATTTTTAGAGAGATAATAAAAGTCCAGGCAAATCAGGTAGCAAGTATCCTACTAGGGAACAAACATTTTTGAAAAGAGAGGGTAGCATGTGGCTGTTAGATAAATAATTTGAAGAGCAGCTAATTCTGAAATCCTACTTTTAGTATAAAATTTGCTATGATATTATTAGGAGTGATGGTAAAGATTTTCAAACCATGTTAAGAGTATACTTTCTACATGGGACTGCATTTGAACAAGTCACACAGCAGTATCATTTTTTCCTGCATTTCTGTGGAAACACATACCTCAGAAATACAGCTTCCATTCAGAGACATCTTTAAATAAAATAACAGGATTTTTTTTCCCTGATATTTTGGCAGGTAAGTAAATAATAAAGTAAAATTAATCTGATACTTCTGCAATTTTTTATGCATTTTCAGCTTGCTGTAAAATAGAGGAAAGAGATTTCATTTGCTTATTTTATAATTAATTACTTGTGATTACTTCATTGCAATTACTATCTTTAAAGAGCATCTCATAGGAATAATAGAAGGCTTCTGTGTTCACACATTTTATAGTAAAATCTCACAGGACATAAAGTCATAGTTCAAAGCTAGCAAGTTCCAATCTGAATGGTCAAATACTGTTGTAGGGTTCTCTTTTTCTTTCAGAGGCAAATGTGCTATTTCTTCATTTCCAGCTACTCTTCCCTTATCTCTTTCAATCTACTAGCAACTTTCTTTCCTTTTGCTAGACTTCTTTGTGCCATCTACCTTAGCATTTTTTTCTCCCCCACCCCTAAACACTTATTTTAACATACTGTACTGTATCTTCATTCTTTTAAAACTTGGTATAGCTTATAGTCAATAATGAGCATATTATTAAAATGAAACAGAAAAGAGGAGAACAAAAGATCCATCCCCAAGTAAAAGGTGGAAAAACTTTGGAAGTTATTTGCCTGCCTGTGTTAATTAATTGTAAGCAAACTGAGGATGGGCTATTTTTTGTATCCTGGACAGCACTTTCTATGTTGTTAGTGATGACCATGCGAATAACTGTCATGTTTCCACAGAAATAAATGGGGTTTATTTTTTTGAGCAGCCTACTCACAAAATTTAAACTAAATGTAAAGAAATCCTAGTTTCATAGAATCATAGAGTAGTTAGGGTTGGAAAGGACCTTAAGATCATCTAGTTCCAAACCCCCTGCCATGGGCAGGGACACCTCACACTAAACCATATCACCCAAGGCTTCATCCAACCTGGTCTTGAACACTGCCAGGGATGGAGCATTCACAACCTCCCTGGGCAACCCATTCCAGCACCTCACCACCCTAACAGTAAAGAATTTCTTCCTTATATCCAATCTAAACCTCTGCTGTTTAAGTTTCAACCCGTTACCCCTTGTCCTATCACTACAGTCCCTCATGAATAGTCCCTCACCAGCATCCCTGTAGGCCCCCTTCAGATTCTGGAAGGCTGCTAAGAGGTCTCCATGCAGCCTTCTCTTCTCCAGACTGAACAGCCCCAACTTTCTCAGCCTGTCTTCATATGGGAGGTGCTCCAGTCCCCTGATCATCCTCGTGGCCCTCCCCTGGACTTGTTCTAACAATACCATGTCCTCTCTATGTTGAGGACACCAGAACTGCACACCTACACATCTTTTGAATAACTCCAGGAATGGTGACTTCATACTTCTCTAGGCAGCCTGTTCCACTGTTTGACACCAGTTTCAAGGAATTTTTTATTGCCTAGTATACAATTTAAATGTCCCTTGGTGCTATTTGAGGCCATTTCCTCTTGTTCTATCATTTGTTACTTGGGAGAAGAGACTGGCATCCACCTAACTCTAACCGTCTTTCAGGCAGTTGCAGAGGATGATAGGGTCTCCCCTGAACCTCCTTTCCTCCAAGCTAAACAACCCCATTTCCCTCAGCCACTCCTTCTAAGACTTGTGCTCTTGACCTTTCATTGATGTTTCCCAGCACTGATGTCAGACTGACAGACCTGTAGTTCTTGAGATCCTCCTTCAAGCCCTTCTTGTAGGTGGACATCACATTTTCTCATTTCTGGTTATCTGGGACCTCCTTGCTTAGCCAGGACTGCTGACATATAACAGAAAATGCCTCAGTGAGCACTTCTGCCAGCTGCCTAAGTACCTTTGAGTGGATCCCACCTGTTGAGTGGATCCCACCTGGCCCCATAGACCTGTGTGTGTCTAAGCAGTGTAACAGGTCATTGACCATTTCTCCTTTGATTATGGGAGCTTCATGCTTCTCCCCATCCCTGTCTCCCAGCTCAGAGGGCTGGGTACCCAGAGAACTGTTCTTACTATTAAAGACTGAGGCAAAGAAGGCATTAAGTACCTCAGCCTTTTACTCATATTGTGTCACTGTGTTTTCCCCCAATTCCAATAAATGATGAAGATTCCCCTTAGCCCCCCTTTTGTTGATTTTCTTGATGTTACATCTATTGAACTAAAGTGACACTTGCTTGTTGAGGTATGTAGCATGAGAAACTTCAAAAGCAGGGGAGACTGGAGTACCTCAGTCAGGGGAGCTGGATGACCTTCTCTTTGCAGGACTGTTATGCATCATTTCATTAGGAAGTGATACAAGTATTAAGATAATTTTTAATGTACCTAACCTTTACTCCAGGCTTATGTGAGACAGTCAGAAATTGCAAAAAAAAAAAAAAAGAAATAAAAGGGAAACAAGTGATGATCTGCGCTGCTGCTCACAGCCTGACCTATCTCACCCCTAGAAAAAAAAACAGTTTTCACTAGAGACATCTTGTATCCTTCTCTACAGCTGGAAGATGGAACTGCATTGTAAGCAGAGCACAAAAGCCAGCACAACCAAAGCAGTAGATAGATATTAAGCAAGTTGCTGGGTTGCCTGAAAAAATAACAATGGCAGTAGATGCTGTATTAAATTAAACTATTGCCTGAAAAAGGGCATTAATATTTGACAAGGGTAGCAAGCAGTCTTACAGGCTCAAGAAATTTATGGCTAATTTAATTTTAAAGAAACACATCCTTTTACCAAACAACTAACTAGAAAAGAAACCAAACCCACAGATAAGAAGCTAAATAGTTCAGGATCATGGTTACACATTCCACATCTCTAAACCAAGTAATTATTTTGAGCCAAAAGAGAACAGCAATAAGCCATGAGGAGCAACAATAAGTATAGTCTGAAAATCAAAGAGCAGTCAGTCTCAGAACCCAATTTTATTTTTTCATATTTACACATAATTTATGAAATTCAGCATCAGTTTTAGGTAGAATCTGATTTCTAGAACAAGATAAGGCTTCATCTTCTCCAAGACTGACATCACAAGAAATCCTACTTGTTATCTGTTGAGTAATAATGATATGGGTACTCCAGGCAGTTGATTTTGGTAGCTGATGAGTCTGACCTGAAGCATATAGATGGTGAACCAAGACGTTGTTTGAATACGGCTTCCCTGCTTCCCATGTTTTGAATTTTTAGTCAGGATCACTACGAGGTTATATAAATGCTACAGCTTTTATAAGGCTCTTCAAGGCATATTACATTTTTTCAACACTAAAGTGAAAGTGAAAAGAACAAGTGATCTGATAAGCAGCTACCATCAAGACAATCACTGTTTGTCCTTTATCGTATTGTATGACAAATCAAGACACAGCTAAACTCAGTTTCTATGCTTTGTTCCACTTAGTGAAAATGTTATCTAGACTCATTCTACAGAAGACTAAGAATATTATGCATAAACCAGATCCTTAAAAGGGGCGTTTCCTTAATACGTTGAAGTTTCCAGAAGTACAAGCTGTGCTTTGCTGATGAAAAGGTAAAATCCTATGTTATAAAAAGGCAGACATTTCTACCTGACATTTTCCTCTGTGAGTGAAGGTTACAGGAATCGTGTTTGTTGAACATTTTTGACTGTGAGAAATGCATGCTTCCTGGTGTACATTAGGAGAAGGGCCAGAATTCAATGTCACTAGTGAGAAAGTGCCTACACATTTCTGTAGATCAGTAACACACAAAGAAGTAGGTGTAAATCCATCTTAGAGACCTACTGTAAGGCTGGTAATGATAAAGACAGCCAAGAAATCTCTGTAAATAGAAAGATCATCACTAAATATCACTATCACCTTAGTTAAATCATGAAATCAAAAACCTACATGGGGCAAACTGTAACACCCAAAACTCTTCTGCACCATCATTGATATTGATAGGGACCTTCCTTGCTACCACTTAGATTAGCCGATGAGCACCACTGCCAAAGAACTGAATGGCAGTCTAATACATTTATTTGTGTGATATATCATAAAGAACTTAATCTTATCAATAAAGACCAGATTTTCCATCTGATAAACTTAGTGTCCTGTACTTTTACTGTTATTTGGAATAGGGGAGGAGGATAGCTAGTGTATTAATGATAATAATGCAGTGAAGCATCTGAGTAACAGATGTTTCATCATCCAAAAGGGTAGATGCAAGAGAGATGCCAGGTAAAACCAGGTGAAGAATCAAGCCCTGATATAATTGGCTTTTATGGGAAATGAAGTGGGAAGCCACATGAAAGCAGTAACTGGTTCAGCCTGCAGCAACTTGCCTCCTAAAAGGATTAGATGCTAGCAGAACATCACACCAGAGCTCTGCTCCTTTCCCTGGGTCCTGCTGGTAGCTCAAAATTGCTTCAAGATGTTGGTTCCAAAACTATAACGAATCCTTTCCTGTGCCCCCCAAGGCAGCTGGGATTAATAGGGATGCTGCAACTGAGGGAGCCCCCAGAGAAGCTCTCTGCCACACATGGCACATCAGCCTCAGCTGTGGCACTGCTTAATCCCAGAGATCAAGGCACATTTTCAGTTTGCCACCATTGAGACAAAATATCAGGTTCACTTCTTTGTGCAAGTGCCTTGTAATAGCTGTGTTTGTTTACAGAAGGGTTTAGCACGATTTCCCCCGGAGGTAATCCAAGGCATAAACTGACATAAACAAGTAAGGGAGTGGAAGGCACAGGCTGCCTGTGTTCTTACATGTGGTACTGAGAACCCATCTTGAAGAAACTGTTATGAATGCCAACCTGAATTAGATTAGCTAAAAAACCAAGTTTTAATTGCAAAGAGTTAGAAACATCCCAGCCATGTGTGCATGCTAACAAAAAAGCAGGCTCTATACAGCTTGAGTTTTCATTGCGCTTTGGAGCTGTCCTGCTTCAAGAGAGAGGGGACACCTACACTCTTCCACTGTCTCTGGACTTGAGCATCCAGGGAGGCAGAATGATGTCTGCCTTGGTCAGCTTGGAACACGTCATGAAGAGAGTGTCCCTTCAAACTGCTGGTGCAGACTAAGAATTTGGAGGGTAGGATGAAAAAAACAAAAAGGTTTCTTTAACATATTTCTCCAGTATTGTAACAAACCCCCTCACCGCCAGCAGGGAAAGATTAAAATTCTCTGTTAGTGCGGGTGGAATGGAATTTGGAAGGAATAAACAAAAATAATCCTGGGCACATTTCCAAGGGAGTTCATAAGAAGAATGCCACAGGAATAAGTGTCTGTCAAAAGACAAGAGTCTAAAAACAAATTGATTCAGCTTCTGGTGCCAAGATTTGACTGAAGAGTCTTCATCTTCTTGAGTGAAGTTGCAGCCATAGATTGTAAATAGTGAACAAGACTTTTAAAGATCCTCTCTGGTAGTGACAGAAATGAGAATACCTCTGAAGCTAGAAAAACATGGTCTATTTTAGGCTACTTAAGATGAAGAATGTATTGAACTTCCTTCCCTACAACATTTTGAAGCACCCAAAAGCAAAGCCCTCAGGCTAATCTCACTAGGTAAGTGTAATATAAAAATTGAAGCCAAAAGAAAAAGGAAACAGTCTAACACAGAGCCAAGGGGAGCAGACACTGTCAAGCTGGCCAAAAGCTGAAGCTGGTCTTTATGGATTAAGATTTTAAAATTTAATAAGTGGCTATATAATTTTAATAATAAGTGGCTATAAAAACTCAAGCAACTCAGTGCTGGGGTGATTTTTCATGTGCCTTTCCAGAAAGATGGGTTTCCAGTAGAAATAATAAAAAACAAACAAACAAAAAACAACAAATCAACAAAATTCCTGACAGAAAACAAAAAAATTGTCAATATGTAAGTCATTAGAGCTGAATAAAAAAAGAAACAAATACAATATGTGCTTTATTTTATTAGGGACTCAACAACTGTTACAATAAATTTTAAAGAGAGACAGATGTGGCATCAATTAACAGAGAAAAGCTTTCTATGAGAATACACAAAAGTGTGGACTGGGGTGTGATCCAATTGACTTGGATGAGGCTCCAAATATCTGCAGAAAAAAACATGAGAATTTTCCTCCAGCCCTCAAGGGCATCGAATGCTCAAAACTGCCTGCAGCAAAATGGGGAATACTAATACCATTAGTGAAACAACATTGAGTACAAGAAGGATTAGCTCTCCAGAATTTTTTTTTTTAGTGGATATAAGGTACCAAGGACATCTGATGTGGCCTACAGCCCTCGTTGTCACACTCTGAAGAAATTATAATCAAGATATGGTAAAGCAGCTAGATCACTGCTAAATTTTGCGTAGGATACTTTTCATTGAAGTGTTCTTGCATAGCTAAATAAACCAGTTTTGTGCCCCAGAGTTAAAGCAGGATAAAAATAATTGCTTGTTTCAATATGTGTGTGTCCTGAAAAGGAGAATTCTAGAGAACTACGTAATTGGACAGGTGTCTCAGGGTGTTAGCACTTAATTATCATCTTTCTATATGATATTATGTTAAGTTTAATCTCACTGTATCTCCATTTCCTATATGTAAATCAGAGGGATGCCATACTACCATAATATTCTTTTTTGAGAATGAAAACAAGGAATGATTATGAACTAGCTCAATTCTTCAGAAGTGGAGAATACGCAAGTTTCAAAAGTTCTTGTCAAAAATAGGTCAAATTGTTTGCTGATGCCTAAAATTCAAAATACAAAAAAAAAATAAATAAAATAAAGACCTTAGGTTCATCATTGGGCCAGTTGTAAACAACGGAAATTATGACAGTGGTGAATTTAACTGCACTCACAAGTTGCCCTTCTGCCACCTCAAAAATAATGCTGCAGGAAAAAAAATATCTACTCCTTTATAATGCTGACTCTTAGAAGACAGCAAAGTGATAAGATGCAAAATGCAAGCAAGTGTACAACCTTACAGAAGCAGAGTGCCCAGATGATGTTTTAAATTAAACCTTGAGACATGTCAGGATCTTGGCCATTCGTCCAAATCTTTATGCAAGGGTTCAAGGGCCACTGACTGAAGCATTGTTCCTTTCAGGCTGTTCTTTTATATTATGCATTTCAAAAATAAACATTCATAGATTAAAACCCAGAGATCCTATTATGGTTCCTCAGTTCCTCTACTTCATGTTAAGATGTTGATGTTTTTAGAACAAATTCCACGGCAAAGGACTGTAGAATTACAGGGGGTTTCTGCATCATCCACTGTATATAAGCAAAGATGAAGACTATCTGTTTATTAGAGATCCAATTTTCTACCACTCACTACATCTTGTTTGATTAAATCCATAAAAATCCTTTTTAGCATTGGCGTATTTAGCCACAGAACATTTTTCATGGGATGCCTTCAGGATTAAAGAATATATTAAGTGCAGTTTATTCTTTTCACCTGTCCCAGAAACCATCTCAGCTACGACCACCTCTTGCCAACATGCAGAGCCTGGGGAAGATCACTTATCCTTCGGTGCTGGCAGCCACCCCCACTTGCAGCACCCACATTTCTGCTTTGCCACTGGTGCTGTGTAGGCAGGCAATTAGTATGTGGCTTGCGATCTCCATCTACGGAGTGGGTTTCTAAAGCTTCATGTGTCTCATCTACTTCATTCTGCAATCCACCCCAAACCTCCCACCAGTCAAAAATCAAACAGCTTTACTTAATTCTTTCCACACACCTCCTTCAAGCAGACTAATGATCTGGTGCTGCTTGTTTCTTGATAGGAGGGTGCAGCTCCTCCAACACAGTAACCATTTGATTATATTTAGTAGTGCCTTTCAGATCCCAAACCTTTCATTGCCTTTTCTGCAACACCCTGTGAATTGCTACTCGTTGCTGGTAAGCAAACCTATCAACATAAAAGCTGAAAAAAACCCCAAGCCTTCATTTGCTCTGAGTCTGTTTTGGTCAGGTCTCTCTCCTTTTCAGTGAGAGGAGTATTTTGCTTTATAAAGGGTCAAGAATTTGGATGTAAGCAGATAAAATATATTAAAAGAGCCTCACTGAGATTATAGGTGCCTTGTATAAAAAAAGTCTGACCAAACTATCGTCTGAAACACCCAGAACATTGCATTCTGTATAAAGTGCTTATGAATGGAAACTTTGAGTAACTTAATAATAATAGTCCTGCTGAGCACCAGTATGCACCAATATGTTTTCAAAACCAGTCCTTTGCGTGTTTATTATTTTTATCATGGTTCCTTTATTTTCCATTTCTTCAAGACCTCACAATTTCTGAAATGATAGTCTGAAACCAATGCAAACATTATTGTATAAGGAATTGTTTCCTATGACAACCATAAACATTTTTATCCATGTTGGGATTACTCCCTGGGTAAAACTGGAGTGTTACCAAACCCAGCACATCTTTGTGGAAAAAAGGACACTTCTTTGCAGAGGTCTAGCACAGATCCCAGTCACCAGCTAAATTACCCTCTTACTGTCAAGTCTCTGTTTCAAGTCTCTGTTTCATACAAACACACACAAACATGGTCGTGACAATGCTCAGCTGGGATCATGCGAGACTGTGGGAAGGGACGCAGTATCAAAATAAGCTGGAAATAGTGTGGGAGTAGCTGAAATGAGCCTGGCAGAGGGGACACTCATACTGAGAATGGAGGAGGAAAGCATCTGAGTCAGCCATATCCGGAACAGGGCAGTGGGCACAGACCTGACACAGTAACATCTTCATACAGCTCTGCAGATAAACACAGATGGAAAACATTTTCAGGTGCAGATAATCCACACAAAACTGTATCAGACTCACACCCCATGACATCCTTGGATGTTACTCTATGCATCTTTCCAACAACACACACACTGGCAATGTGTGCAGGTCTAAATGGATCAGTCAATTTTGTGGTTGGCTATTTAAATATATATTCCGTGGTATATTCTGTCCATAAGGTTTGTGACAGTTATGCAGAAATCTAAAAATGTAAGTGGTAGGAAGTACTAAGGGTTTCTACTGTGCTGTAGCATTTTAAACTAAACATTTGGTGTCTTGCAATCAGTAAGAAAGGTAATTGCATAAAATGGATGATGACTGTACTTTAATGGCAGTTGCAATTGACTCACCCATGGGCTTTGCATGCTTAGGCACTGATAGGTGTGTGGGCTGCTTAACAGGAAAAATTCCTACCACATACATGAAATATAGATGTCAAAGGACCAGAGCGTGAAAATCCTGCTCACACCCATTTTTTGCCTAAGAAGATCACTGCTGTTGTCCAAATGTGGGTGGACTTAATGATTACTTAGTAATAGGATTACTAAGGTGAACAATGGCTCAATAATTACAGTAAAGAGTTCACTACTGGCCTAGAGGGACTGATTGGCGCACTCCTCCTCTAGCTAAACAAAAACTGACATCTTCTTTTGGGGCCAAATCTGAATACAGTCATTTACTCAATTTGTTTCGTGACAGTCATGTCAATGAAAATTAACATATCTGCCTTCATTAAAAGGAAAGTATTTGCTTATATTAACAATTTTTTCACAGCTAAAGGAATCTATTCTGCTGATTGCTTTGCTAAGGATTCAGAGTAGAGTGGTGGTGGGTTTGTATAAATAGAACCCAATCATGATAAAAAGCACTATTAACAATATGTGTTAGCAGATGTGAAGCTGAGGGTTTGTCTGCATGGTCCACTCACACTTTTGCAGGAGCTAGATGTGTTAGTTGTGGCCAAATTATAGTTTGGAGATAGTAGAATGGGTTATTATATATTGGCAATTCAAATATCCTCTGCAGTTTTAATTCAATACAATTTTCTACGCTTTCTGGACTGAACTGTTGGAGTGAGTTCCTGGATACTGCTCTGCAGCTACTGGTTTTCATCTCTGCAAGAGACGAATTTGAGTCTGGGCCAAAAATTGTACGGATGAACATATGGCCACATTCCAAGGCTGTTTTGCAGCCTCCTATGGTACTTTCTTCTCAGACATAAATTTAGGTAAGTTTATAGTTACGTTCCATCTTGTCCTGTACAGGTAAATGAAAATGCCCTCCTTTCTTTGACAGTCCACATAAAGCTCTAGTTGATGGAAAAATGTCATCACAGTGTGAAGTGGAGGCCTGAGGGAGGAGAAAACAAGTTGGTTCTTGAAGGCTCTGGTAGAATTAGAACAAATAAGGAATGAGTTTTATACCGCTGGGCAGCAGCATGTCCTACAAAAGCAGCGGAAGAGTGGCACCTACTTGAGCCCAGCCCAGGGGAAGGAGTACCTGTAAAGTTGTTGCTCTTTCATTGATGCAGGGGTCCCTAGGTCAGTGGAAGTCCTATCTTGCTGGACTTCTCAGCATGTACTCACACTCCCTGTGGTCTTTTGCTGGTGGATCTCACTGTCCCCTTAAGCACATGAATGAAGCTATATGAGCATGAGAGGACAGGGAGTGATCAGGCTGAGTGGAATCCGTAACCCAATTTTGATTCGCATACAGAAACACACAATGAAAATTGGAATAAAAGTGTCCTGGAAGTTGAGTGAATTTTGTGTATGGGTGGGAGTGAAACCAACAATTACATTAAATTCTGAGTTAGCTCTAGTGGATGCTGAGTGGATTGCAGTATTTGTTCAAGTAATGGAAATGAAGACATCTGTATCTTAATTCAGAACAGCCTTCTAACTAAGTTCTGAGGTCTATAGTTGGTATTCTTCTCTAAAAAGATATTTCCTAATAGTTTGCATGCAGGACCAGAAACCAAGAATGCCGAAATCCTAGTGGCTTCATTTTTGCCATCTATCTTTGGTAAATTTGGTATCTACCAAATGCTTGACAGCATGTTGGCTTTTGCCACAAGGTAGAGTGTGGGAAACGGTTATCAGAGGTGTTGGTTAGTAAAAAGACATAGGTGCTTAGCAACTGGACAGCTTCTTGTAGTTGCTATGTACAGTGTCTGCAACTTTGAAAGCAGGAAGTTAAATCCATGCCTCTTGTGACTCTCAAGCAAAAATGGCTTGGTATTTGCAGAATTGCAGAGAACTCTCAGCTTCTGTTCTCTCCATTAGGAGATTTGTTTGTTGAACACAACTGGAAATCAGTCAAGCACATAAGGAAATAGCTTCTTAATATTAACCATGGAAATATGAATATCTAGTTGTAATCTGAATAAATAATAAACATCATCATTTAATTTATGCAGGATGAAAATGACATGTACTTTTTTGCTCTTCTTTGTATTTGAAAAAAGTCCAGTACCAAAAGTAGTGGACAACATTCATAACTGAATGAAGGGGAAAGAAAATTCTTCACTAGTCACCTGAAGAAAAGCTGAAAGAATTGTTATGTCTGCACTCTTTCTGGCATAAGAACATGAACCTTAGGTTAATTACACAGATCACTGTCATGTCTCTATTGTATATTTTACCCTAGGCACAAACTAAGTTAATATTTTATTAGGCACTCACCAAATTGAAGAAAACTAATGGTGGAAGCAAAGTGATGGAGCAGTCATTTGCATTCCTATGAGAATCTTACAAGTAAGTAAAGTACCTTCCAAAGGAAAAAAAAAAAGGTGAGAGTGAAGTTCTGCATTCCTGGAGTTATTCCCAGCATACTCTATCTACCAAAGCACATGCTGTTATTAGTTAAATTTAATAGACATTTAGCTTTTGGCCAACAACAGAGCACTTATTTCATAGAACAGAAAAGCATATCTTTCATCTGGTCATAAAACAGGTAAATTAGTGGAAAGCTGTTAAAATTATAACCTTCAAATGCACACAAAAAATGTTCTACAATTAGCAAAATGAATTGGACGTTTTCACTGAAAAAATAAATCTTTAAACAGCTATTTTTCTTAGCATGACTTTTTGTTTTCAGATTTTGTATGAAGTCTTCTGTGGCAGACCTGCACCCAGTTGTAATTTCAGGTGAATTTCTTTGGCAAATAAAACGAGACAGCCATCAACCTAGTTATAGACTTTTAGAGTTGCAAATGAGGGTTTGTTTTTTTTTTTTCAGTCTAGGAGTTAGATCCATTCCAATCTAATTTTTCATATTTGCTTGTGTTGAAATGGACAGGGCTTTGAGCAACCTAATTTGGTGAAAGATATCCCTGATCATGGCAGAGTGGTTGAACTAGATGACACTTGAAGGTTTCTTCAAGCCCAGACCATTCTTTGATTCTATGAAGTTAGGTATGAAATACAGGATTGGCTTTCCTTGTGCACATCACATGCATTCCATAGATTACATAGATTGAATATAAGAAGGAAGTTCTTTACTGTGAGGGTAGTGAGGCACTGGAATGGATTGCCCAAGGAAGTTGTGAATTCTCCATCCCTGGCAGTGTTCAAGGCCAGGTTGGACAAAGCTAAGCCTTCAGTGACATGGTTTAGTGCGAGGTGTCCCTGCCCATGGCAAGGGGTTGGAACCAGATGATCTTAAGGTCCTTTCCAACCCTAACAATTCTATGATTCTATGATTCTCTCACTGTCTGTTTGCACAACCTCATCTGCAGTTGATGTGAATTTAATGGGCAGCGTATTTGTCAGGTAGCAAAGGAATCTGTGCTGTCACAGTCATTGCACGACTTTTTAAATGCCTGCAGTTCTATGATACAAATTTAAGCCCAAGTGGCTTTTTAACAACAAAGCCCGAACAGCTGCAATAATTTTGAAATCAAATACAGCAGCAGAATGTCAGTGTGCTCTGACAAACATATAGGTTAATAACAGCCAGGAACCTTGTATTAGATGACACAGAAACAGTATGAGATTAAACCTAGCTGTAAAAGCCTAACTGCAAAAGTAACCACATATTCCATTGTAACTTCTGGTGTGAAGACTGTATAGGATTTATAGGCTTTTTAAAGTGCTTTGAAGTTCTTGGTCAACTTAACAGGGGGGTGATACTTTTACCCCAGGGCATCTATTACATAACCACTGTGCTCCAGCTTGTGATATAAAAGTTAGAAGAAGGAGGAAATACTTTATTCTGTGTTTTTTACTAATCAACTCAGTCTTGAAGTTTCAGTGCCAGGCAACCTTAGCTTTACAAATTTGCAACTGGAATTTGGCTGCAGGGAAGTAACTGGCCAACCTACTTTCACTATTTCTATGAAAACAGGTCTTTACATCAGGCAGTCAGTTGAGTTTTAGCATCTACTATGACAAGACAAGTCTGCTGTTTGATGACTCACTTTTCCCTTACTTTCCTCTGCATCTTGTGATGACAATGGCATCAATTATCTTGATGTCCTTCTTGGCCTTGACCTGGATTTTACAGAGAAGATGAGCTGCTGGAGGCCTCTTTTGGCAACTGTGATTCATTCATGACCTAAACTACCACAATTTTATTTTCTTTCACAGTCTCTGTATCCTTTAGAGGATGGTAGGAATCCTTTGATGCCACAAGGAAATGGCTTCCTGCCTACAAAATCCCAGTAAGCACTTCTGAACAAAGGCAGAGTCCAAGACTGATTCATGTACCATGCACACAAATGTGAGCCTCAAACACACATCAAATTTTCATGCTGTTTGCAAATGACCTGTTGGAGGGTGAGAAGAGGAAAGAATAAGCAAAACACCTTCCCATCTATTTGGATTCCCTTTGGTCTCAGCTCTGAATTAACCTCTTCAAGAGTGTCTCCCATCTCATTTATATGCCTTATTCATCTTCTACTGAAGTCAATGGAGAGAATCCCATTGAGTTTGATGGAATGTAGATCAGGCTCTTATGCTACCATAAATCAAAAGTGCAAAGCATATTTATTGCTGTGGTGAGCACCATAGCAAGCTGCTGTGTCAGCAGACCTGCTAAAACCTAACATATTACATGGCTTATAAATTTGCCATATAGTTTGACTGGAGACTAAAGCTTGGCAACAAAGCATATGGCCTTGGTGAGCATTCAGGGTTTTTTGTTTGGGTTTGGGGTTTGTTTTTTGTTGGGTTTTTTTTCAAAATAAAAAGCAATTAATTGTAGCTATTAAGAGTTTAAAGCTGCAGCAAAATAAACAGTTGGTTTGGGGGAGTTCTTTTATTTTCTCATTTGTTTGAATCTGAATCAAGAAGCTTTCTTAGATTTTAAACCTGCAGGCCTGTAGCATCATTTTTCTTTCAAATGTCTGAAGAGAAATTAGATGATTGTTTGCAAGAAAATTTGCCTGCCTGAAGAATTCATTTTGGTGCCTCATGGAAGAGTTTGTGGGATTAATTAACATGCATTTATGGAAGTCATTTCCCTGTGTTCTCTATACTGCTCATTTGTGTGTGTGCATGAATATATACACTGTCCTGTCTTACATTCAGGTTTACCTTGTCCACAAAAATGTGATCATGAGCTAACAGGCTATGCCAAAGATGTTTCAGCTGTGGATGGCACTGTATAGCTATGTCCTGAGCATGTTTTCTGATTAGACACTGCAGAACTGTAATAGCAATCTGTTGGTGTATCAGTTTAATATTCCCTTTCATTTTTGAGAAGAATATGCTTCATTCCTTTGTCTCTTAACATTTACTTAAACCACAACAATGCTTCAGTCTGCGCTAACACATTGACAGAGTATATTTATTTTTCTTTTGAGGTCCTTTGTGAAAGTTCTTGGGATTTTGGGTTTGTTTCTTGCACAGACTTGTGTCTCATACAGTAAATTAGTAGACAATATGAATAAGGAAAGGTAAATAAAGCCTTTTGCCCAGGTTTATATAAAATTACCTTGCGTTTATGTATTTGTTTATGTACTGTTTTCTGTATTTATCACTTCACACACATAGCTGCCTTTCAGGAGGATGGTATCTGGTTAGGAGGTGCAGAACAAATGTGGTCCCTGAGGGATCAAGAGATGGTGCTCATGAGGGAAGCTCAAAGACCCTTCAGATTTCTTATATGTGCTGGGCATTTCCTTCCTACAGTTTCCTAATGAATGTGTCACACTTCCTCCTCCTCAGCAAATCAGGCAAAGTGTCTGCCTAAAGGCAGAAGCAAAAGAGCAATTGCTTTTCCTATTGCACTCCTTTCCCACACCATTTTGCTGGTGAGCCTCTCTACAGGGGAAACAATCTTTGTCTCTTGAAGGCAAGGACTGTTCTCATTATCTCCTTTTATGCTAACCATGTAATGGGATGAGGAAGGGACTGTTTAGTTCTTCCTTCCCTTCATGTCCAGCATGCTGGCCCTCAACCTATTTCTGCATAAAGCTATTTTCACTTAAATTGAAATGTAGTTGATCATCCATCTAAACATAAGCCAGATTTGCTGAAGGCTGTAAGAGGTAATTTTTTTCCTGGCAGAGAAAACCAAAACAATAGTAAAAGCTCAGCTCACACTGACACTCTCTTCTGTTCACTAAAAATACTATGGGAAAAAACACTAGGCCCAGCAAAAGCGAATGTTAAAAATGCAGTCTGCCACATAACAGTTAAGATCTGTTTTCAGTTTTCACCATGCGGCCACCTGAAAGCCCAGTGACACCACGTGGATGTAACAGGCTTTCACCATTGCAGAACATGCAGTGTATTTTAAAGGAAGACAGACTTTGACTCCAGTGTCCCTAAGAATGCTTTTCACAGCAATGCATTCCTATTCTCTGACTTGTCTCTTTCCAAAGGTCTTTGTCCCCTTCCTTTTCCCCCCTCCAGCCTTCAAGGGCCTCAAATGAAACTCAGTCCATTTATTTTACTGTTTTGTTGGTTTTTTTTTCCCTGAAGATGGTTGTGTGAAATTGTTTCATTCTCACATTAAAAAACAAATTATGAATGCTGTCATTATTATTACCAAGATTAACTGAGTAAGGAGTTCTCCACTAGCTATCTAGCCTTTGTGTTCCTGGGCCTTTTTGTGCTATTTGATTAAAATTTACCATTATGAATATGAATGCCATTATTCCTTTATAAAAAGATTATTGTTGTGTCTATTTTTCATCTGTACTGACCTTGTCCTTTCTATGTTACAGGGACTTCATTCAAATATAATCACACTAAGATATAAAAGTGGCCCATGAAATTAGGTCCTGGAGAAAAAAAAAAAAAAAAGAAGCAAAAAAGACCATGACCTAGGTGTAGGGAAAAAAAAAAAAAAAAAAGAGGAAGGCAATTTAGTTGAAAGGTTTTCTTGGCTTTTTGTTTGTTTGCTTTTAATTACTTCAGCACAATGAACAGGCTGACAAATTTATCACTCCTTCCTGAAAATAAGAATAACAAACCAAAACATTCCAAAACCAAACCAAACCAACAACAGAAAAATGACAAAAACACAAATCCAGTAAAATACCTGGTGGGAAAGTTATTATTTTTAGCAGTGATTCTGACTTCCTCACTATTCCTGTTTGCTTCTGCTCTGCAGACAGTAGGGATTTATTTGCCACTCATAAGAGGAGTTCATTTTTGTGCTAACTCAGACTTCATCTTGATGGAAAATCCACCTGTAAGAACAGAGACCTTTTTCTCAGAAGAGTCTGTACATATGTTTTTTTTACAGTTCCTCCAATAAGCTGTTTTTGTTTTCTCTGCTGCATCACTGTTTCATTTCAAACAATGGACAGGTAACAGAACAAAGTGGTATAATAAGGGCAGAATCCCTCTTGCTAAAGCTTTCAAATAGTTTGATGCCCAAAACAATCGAGAGCACTACTGCTGGGGCTTTGAATTTCTACATTCATTCATAGATTCACAGTGAAAGAGTTTCTTAGCTGTTCGCATTGCCATTGAATAGTGTTTACCCATGTCCTTCTCCTAATTTATGACCTATGTTTGCAAGCTAGTCAAAGCACCAAGCTTTTTGCAATTTTAGCAAGCCTGAAAATAGGGCAGGATTTTTTTAAGCTAATTTTTTTTTAATAGATTTGCTTTATTGGATGTAGGATGTTTTAAGTAGTAATCAAATATCAACCCATCTTTCAAAACAGACAAAATAAAAGACCTTTTGTTAGTGGAGATGGTAATTAACATGCAATCCACATAAAAATTGTCCAATTTTATTTTATGTTTGCATAGGCTTACATGACTAGCATAAAAGCTGTGTTTGGAAGAAAATCAAATACGGACTTTCTACACTGATGACTCATGAGCCCTCTGCTATTGGTTACTTTAAGTGTCATCTTTAAAGATTTCAAGTGAAAATGGGAAGGGAAGGGAAGGGAAGGGAAGGGAAGGGAAGGGAAGGGAAGGGAAGGGAAGGGAAGGGAAAGGAAAGGAAAGGAAAGGAAAGGAAAGGAAAGGAAAGGAAAGGAAAGGAAAGGAAAGGAAAGGAAAGGAAAGGAAAGGAAAGGAAAGGAAAGGAAAGGAAAGGAAAGGAAAGGAAAGGAAAGGAAAGGAAAGGAAAGGAAAGGAAAGGAAAGGAAAGGAAAGGAAAGGAAAGGAAAGGAAAGGAAAGGAAAGGAAAGGAAAGGAAAGGAAAGGAAAGGAAAGGAAAGGAAAGGAAAGGAAAGGAAAGGAAAGGAAAGGAAAGGAAAGGAAAGGAAAGGAAAGGAAAGGAAAGGAAAGGAAAGGAAAGGAAAGGAAAGGAAAGGAAAGGAAAGGAAAGGAAAGGAAAGGAAAGGAAAGGAAAGGAAAGGAAAAAGGAAAGGAAGTTTACCACAGGTTTGTCTTCCTTGCCTTACTTAATCTTCCAGAACTGTTGGGCTTTGTGACTTGCCATGTGCTCTCATGCATCCCAAAGTTGGAGCATATACAATTGGTTTCATGCTATACAAATACTGTTCCAGTTGTTTACAGCATAATCCTCACATTATTTTAGTGAGTTTGAAGAGAACCTTCTTCCATTTAATAGCAAAAGATAGCACAGGCTGAAGATGCAGCATTTCTCTCTGGCTGAGATAGCCCTAACCAGTAGAGGAGTGAACCTGCTCTTTCAGTTAGCCTTGGGCCTATGAACTAGAGCTCTTTAAGTCAGTGACATGGACAGATTAGCCAGAAGAACAAACATTCAAGATGCTAGCACTGGGACACACAAAACATGGCACCTGACAGACAGAGAGCAAAAGAGATCAGGAGTAGAGAAGTGAAGAAGAGATTCATAAAAATGGAAGGGATGTGCTTGTAGCAGAAGGAAACTTTTACATTAGCTAGGAAGGAAGGAAACAGATTGCAAAGCGGAGGCAGATACACACCATAATTAAGGAAAGAAGTCACAGAAATGAAGAGGGATTATAAATTCCTGACAAAGCACAGAATTCATGTAAATTATATTTAAGAATACTGTTGACACTGGGAGAAGCAAAGGGATGCAAGTATTTTACTGCACTGTGTAGATCAACACACTTAGTGTACTAGCCTAAGTAAAGATTTCACTAAAGGCAGAGTTTGGGATCTTCACATGTTTAGAGACTGTCTGTATCTGCTGCCACACAATCCTTCATCTCACATGTATGGGAGTGGGTAGGCTTAAACTACTTATAAACCAGCCACTTAAAACTATTATAATGATCTAGGGCAACTGTGCTGTGGCATCGTATTTATGTGAAAAGCTAACAAAGAGTACCAGAATATGAGTACCAGAGAGACCACTGGATCAGAGAGATGTCAACTAAAGGAGGCTTGAGAATACATAATTCAAAGGCAGACAACAATAGAGAATTAGCATGAATGTATCCACTGGAATTTACTTTTCTTGATGTTTTTAAAAAGGAGTATTAATCATTAATCTGGAAAGCTAAGTGTTTATTATGAAGTTCCATTATTTATTGCAATAGCCCTGAAATATTGCAAATATTTACAATGTGCAAAGAAAGTAAAAAATTTAGGGGTTTGTTTGCTTGCTTTGATTTGTTTGTTTTTTAGGAGGAAATGAAGCTAGAGGAGAGAAAACAATTTGGGATAAAGAGCTTTGTAGAGTCAAATTCTCAAGATCGACATGGAAAGAGATAATTTTCCGTTATGTGTAGATCAAATCCCACAGATTCAGCAGAAATAAAGTATCTGGTTGTAAGGCATCTCTCTACATCCTTAGGAGTATAAATACCTTGAAAATGTGATGCCTAGTAAAAATATATGCAACAAAAAAGTCAAACAACAAAAAAAGACTTTAAAGTTCAGTCTTTAATCTTCATCAGAAGGATGCCAATAAATTAAGACTTTGGATTCTCAGGCTGGTGAACAATACAAAGGGCTTTTTGTGTCTATACAAATGCCTCTGAGTATAAACACTAATGCAAGCCACACACACTTCTTAATGCCAACACAGACTTACAAAAGTTACCTTTGCATAGATAATTACAATCAGAATTTACTGGAAGACACACACAGAATCATTGGAATCCCCAGTGATTATTGTCAGCTATATTAATGCAATTACAATGGTTTGAACACTTCAGTACTTTCCAAGGACCTATTTATATAGCAGTCTATTACTAAACTCTGACAACAGCAGCCCAAATTATGATGCACTTACTCACTCTAGAGAGTACTTTGTACCACTAGCAGTCTCACTTTGAATAAGGCATTCACGATCTGGCCCATCACCCTTTAATTATAGATGTTTCAGAGAAGAGTGAGCGTCAGGGTTTACTGCACTATTTATAAAGCTAACAGCCAAATGTTGTAGGGTTCCTACTGCTTCAAAACAACAACTTTCCTTCCTTTTATGAGCTCTTCCGCTGTGTACTTTAAGCTCATCTGAATGTATCAAGAACATCATTGTAGTAAAAGAGGCATCCACAGATGAGAAGTAATCCCACTCTTGGAAAAATCCAGCAGTTAATTCAAACAGCTGATTTACAGTGTTTGTTTTGGAAATTAAATACAATATGTTTATTAATACTAGCAACAAATCATTCTGCAATCATAGCATATCATCCTACTGTAGAGCAGTTCCACTACAATTGCTATCATTGTGTAAGCTGAATGCCCTCTGAAACACAAAGAAGTCTGTCTTCATTGTCCCTTATACAAATATGAGTACACCAAAACACTAATCTACAGGAAAGAAACCAGCCTCTATCTAGGAGGAAGCACTTTAGCCCTGTCTGTCCATTGATGGGGTGCTAGAGCTTTTTTTGAAGTCTCTACCATTAAACATTGTCTGAACGAGGACATGAGCCTGAAAAAAGTGCCTGGATTCAGTAGCAGAGGTAAGATTTTCTCAGGGTGTTAGGGAAAGCATACACAGTATTCCTGGGCAGTGTTTGGGGGATACAGCAGGAGTTTCTATATCCCACATACAGATGGAAGCAAAGGAAAGATGGCAGAAAAGACCTCCAGCTTTCACTCAGAAGAGGTTCCAACCCTATGCCTTTCTTTTCCTACACCACTGTTCTTACCTTACCAGCTCTTGATCTCTGCCACTATATCGTAATGCAAATTTTGCTGGTTTTCCCAGCTGTGCACAATTCCAGAATTCATGGGGGATGTACCTCCCCCCTTAAACTTATTCTTTGTGGTTCAGAACTAGTAGTGAAATGTATTTGCTCTGTGTTCTAAAGCAAAGCACTGGATAAGCTTGGTTGTTGGTGTCAGCCTTTATCAGCAGCTACTGACAAAACCTTGGGAGATGTGAAAATTTCTTGGAGAAATAGCTGGAGAGCTCCACAGTAAAAAGAGAGAACCCCACTTGTGTGTTCCCACCCCCTATAAGGACAGGTGCATGAAAAATATTGTTCTCTTTAGTGCCAAGGTTTAATCTGAATGCGACACAGTTCTTTTGCTTCAGGTACTCTCTGTGGAGCAGAGCAGGCTGATCTATAAGGTCACAATATAGGGATCAGTAAACCTGAAATAAATGGTGAATATCCTTTTACACCAAAGATGAGAGTCTCAGACTCAGTGCTATGTAAGGACACATAGTACCATAACATGGAGTGAAGAAAGCCTAAGTAAGGTCCTGAATGAGTATCAGCCTAGTGTCATCTAACACAAAATACTAGGCACAGGGGTTTAGAGGAATTTAGGTCATCTGACTCAGACACTCAGTTCACTGAGTCCGTCATAAATGCTCCCTTTTAAACACCCTGTTTTGGAGAAGAGCTTAGAGTGTGCAATAGAAGTGACTTGATTTCTAATAATAGTCAATTAGAAGTTCTCCTCTGTAATTGTATTTGGAAATGCAATGTAAATGCTTCTGCTGGAAAAAGTTAATTTGTCTTCATTTTCCTATGATTTCTAAAAATAGATCAGAATTAAATGTCATGTACCTTTGGAATGTGTATGTTTGGTAACTAGCAAACTCACTTTGTCACTGTTTATGATCTCAGAATTCTTTCCATGGAAACTATTATAAGGTCACTATTATCATCAAGCAGCAATGAATGCTGTTCATATTTTAGAGAGTCATTAGGGAAAGCACAATCCTAAGCTTTAAAATCCATTTGTGTGTTCAGCTGGAATTATAGTACTTTTTTGGGTTGTATATATGGCTTTATGTGCTCACAGATACACATTTTGGTTTGAAAATTCAAACTATTCATTCCTGCATACTACCTCCTGCAGAAATCTCCTTGTCAGGCAAAATTTGGTGGGTTCCAAAACTACATCTTCATAAAAGGCATGCATTTAAATGAAGACAAACACCTATAAGGTGCTACATGGTCTCAATTTCCATTAGTACCTTTTAAAGGTATTCATGACCTTGCAGAACTCAGGTGTTTGTTCCC
This sequence comes from Melopsittacus undulatus, assembly GCF_012275295.1. Taxonomy (NCBI): domain Eukaryota; kingdom Metazoa; phylum Chordata; class Aves; order Psittaciformes; family Psittaculidae; genus Melopsittacus; species Melopsittacus undulatus. Next base: position 58,219,806 of record NC_047528.1, on the reverse strand, counting down.
AAGACCTGGTCCTAATGGGACTTCACCCATGCCAATATCTGTTGGAAGGAGAACATAGCAGTGCAGAAGCAATCCAGGAAGTTCCTGGAATGTGTTGATCATAGCTTTGTTCTCTGAGTGCTAGAGGAACCAGCAAAGAGAGGACTTTTGCTGGACTTTGTTCTTACCAACAAGGAGGGGTTGGAGTGGAATGTGTCCTTTACTGAGCCACTGTTCGTCATACTTGAGAAGTCATGGCAGTTTAGTGAAGTTCCCCTCATGGGCAAAGGGGAAACATAACCCTATTTTTAAAAACAGCAAAAAGGAAGACTAGGGGAATTACAGGCCAGTCAGTCTCACCTCAGTGCTCTGATGGAGCAGATCCTCCTGGAAACTCTGGTAAGGCAAATGGAAAATTAGGAGGTTATGGATGACATCCAGCCTGGCTTCACTAAGATGAATCATGCCTCACAAATTTGGTAGCCTTCTACAGCAGGGTTACAGCACTGGTGAATAAGGGAAGGGCAACTGATATCTTCTATCTGGACTCCTGCAAAACATTTGATACTGTCCTGCACAATATCCTTGTCTCTAAACTGGAGAGACATGGGATTGAAGGATGGACCACTCGGTGGATAAGAAAGATGGGTGGTCACACTCAGAGAGTTGTGGTCAACAACTTGATGTCCAAGTAGAGAACAGTGATTAGTGGTATCCCTCAGGGGTCAGTACTGGGACTAGCACTGTTGACCATCTTTTTCAGTGCCATGGACAGTGGGACTGAGATGCCCTCATCAGGTTTGCTGACAACAACAAGCTGTGTGGTGAGGTAGACACACTGGAGGAAAGGGACGCTATTCAGAGGGACCTTGATAGGCTTGAGAGATGGGCATGTGCAGACTTCATGAGGTTCAACAAGGCCAAGTGCAAGGTTCTGCACCTGAATTGGGGCAATCCCAAGCACAAATACAGGCTGAATGCTGACTGAATTGATAGTAGTCCTGAGGACCTTGGGGTTTTGGATGATGAGAAGCTCAGCATGACCTGCAGCCCAGAAAGACAACCGTATGCTGGGTTACATCAAAGGAGCATGGCCAGCAGGTTGAAGGACAGGATTCTACCCTTCTACTCTGCTCTCATGAGACCCCACTTCGAGTACTGCGTCAAGCTCTGGAGCCCCCAGCATAAGAGGGACATGGACCTTTTGGAGCACATCCAGAGGAGGCCATGAAGATGATCAGAAGGCTGGAGACAACAGGCTATGAGAATTGTTCAGCCTGGAGAAGAGAAGGCTCTGGGAAGACCTTTTAACAGTCTTCCAGTGCTTAAAGTTGGTCTAAGAGAAATCTGGAGAAGGAACTTTTACTAGCGCGTATAGTGATAGGACAAGGAGGAATGGCTTTAAACTGGAAAAAGGTAAATTTAGATTAGATATAAGGAAGACATTCTTCACTATGAGAGTGGTGGAACATTGAAACAGGTTGCTGGAGGGGTTGCAACTAGGTGATCTTTAAGGGCCCTTCCAACCCAAGCCATTCTATATTTCTACGATGATATGTAATATTCAAGAGTCTTAGACTCTCTGAAGAATTGCCATTCCTTGTTAGGAGTAGCAATAGAAGCAAAGAAGAAAATATTGTCAGCAGAGAATGCTACTCACACATATGCACACAGATACATATCATAGTCAGCAGAAGTTGATGGCTTTCGTCCTTCAAGGCATTTGCTCACACTTTTCTACTATTAATCTGCTAGCAGGTTTTCATGATAGTTCAAACTCTTCTTCAGCATTTGAGAATATTTAGTTAGAACAAGGAAGCAAACTGTGAATTTCAAGATCTGTGTTAAAGCTAAAAAATATAAACACAGGGATGGATTTGTGATGACAAGTTGAACATGGAGGTTTAAAATTGTTTTACTCAGAGTTGAAACTGAAAAATAATGGATCAACAAAGGTACCTAAAACCTTGATTAATCAAATAGATAAAACTGCAGATGTAAACACAGCTTGTTTTTTTTTTTTAATACAGACTTTAGGTAATATTAGTTGGAAAAGATACAAGTCTATAAATAGGTATGATTTAACATTCACCTTAGGGTGCCAGAGTACCTCAACTACAGCAGCAAAATCACGCATTGTTTCTTCTTTTTCCCTCTTGCTTTTTTCCTTTTCCCCACAGATAAATTTCTCTAATCTTTCCAAATTTACCTAGTGTTAGTGAATTTTCTGATGGTTTTTTTCTAAATAAGACTTTGCACTAACTTCTTTTTCCAGAAATCTTCATTCAGAGGCATACGAATTTCTGTACATAGCATCTCATATTACAAATCTGGATGCCTCTGAAGTATGGCTAGTTTACTGAACATGAAATTAGCTCAGAAATTTAACCCCTTAAATGTTTCTTATTCACATCTTTTTATTGATTTGTATATAAAAAGAAGTTTTCCCATTTTCTAAAGTAAGTGACAATGAAAATTTGTACTTGGGTCTCATTTCACACTCACATTTATATACTAGAGAACTTAAAGAGAAACATTTTTCTATAGCAGCCAAGAAGTTTATGTAGTCTGAAGCAGAAATGAGTGGTGCTGTTTGTGAAGAAAAGTGACTACCAGGAGTACCTTCTTTACTGCACAGAAAATCTTCTGTCAGACAAAACTAGGGGAAGCAACTGCTTGTTTATCTGTAGTAATGTAACCCTCAATAGTCTTACAGCTCCACAAATTAGTATGGTTGCCCATGGTACCTAATAAGTGGATGACCTCTTTTTATTGCCAAAGTATTGTCAATCTCATTAAAATATTTGTTTTTTTTTTTTCCTTTTTTCACTAATTACCATGTACTTTCTGTTATTTTTATTAGTTGTCCTGCTATTTATTTTGTGCTAGTCTTTGAACCATTTCTGTGGCAGCAGTAGCTGTGTTTATACCTGTGTCATTAGTCAAACAGAGATGGTCACAAGTTACATGGCTTTCTGGACTACCTGAACAGTCTGCCATAGTCAGAAAGGGGCAGGACATCTTGGACTTTGCAGAATGATTGAAAACTAGGTGTAGTAATCTGTCTGCTCTTTCTTGGGTGTTACTTTAATACCAAGGTAATACCTTATTCACACTGTGTTAACTTTAACATCAATCAACTGAATTTTTCATATTTGGCACAGACATGACAATCTCAAAAATTATTTTTTTTCTAGAAGTCTCATAAAAAAAACAAGAAAGGGCAATATGAAGATAGATGCCCTAAATGTAAGTTTAGCTTAATTTCAAACACCTTCATTTAGAAGCTTGCAGTATGTGCTATATGTTTGTCCGCCAGTCACTGTCTGAGACTACGGTCTATGACAATCTGAAGTTGTAGTCACCTGTCTAAATATAGGCACCTAGTGCCACATGAGATGCCCTAATGTGTTTCTCCTAGCCTCCAACTGCCATTTCAGAAGACCATGAAATAGGCCCTTATCATACCATGAGGATGGTTCAAATACCTTATGAATTACAAAGGGCAACTAAATCAAGATCTGGATCTCCACTGAATATAGTGGTCACTTAGATGGCTAAGTCTGACTTCCTTAATTGCAGTTGCCTTATGTCAGTACCACTGGTAGACATTGTCTCCTCACTGTGGCTCTAGAAGGGTGTAGGTACTATAAACCCTTTCTGCTGATCCTGTTCTCTTTCATTTGTCTTCTTGACTAAAGGAAAGCTGCAATGGGCTTTGAAATCTGTGACTGAAAGAAGAATCATAAATGTCCTAACTCTCAGGAAAGTAAGTTTTCAACCAACAGCAAGGCCCCCATGCAGAAGGTACTGTGATTTGCCCATCACAGATCTCACCAAGAAAACTTTTCTTTACAGTCTTCAGGCTTTATTTATTTAAGCCTTAGTTTTGAATTTTTCCCCAAACTCACTGGATGAACTGTACATTCAGACTATTCAGTCAGGACAATCAACATGTGAGGGACAATGACATTCTGGGTTAGGACTTTCCATTTGTATGTATTGCCCAGTGTCCCCAGCCCCCAGCAAACACCTAAGGGGTTGCTCTTTTAGCAGCTACTAGAAATCACTTCAGCAAACACCACAGTGGCACAGGAGGCTGTTTGCCACACTTAAGTTGAACTGGCCACTAGCAAGTGCCATCCTTTGCTTATTGCAAGAGATTTATGAAAACTGGCCTCTCACAGGTACCAGCCCCCTCCTACTTGCCTTCAATTCACCCTTTTCTCCCCCCTCTCCAGGCCTGAGTCTCACCTGGCCTTTGAGCTGAAAGCCAAGCTCCTGATCTGCCTCCTCAAGGGCATTCCCTCAGACCTGGATGTTATTTCTTGGGTAGTACACCCATGGCAAGGGAAAGCAATGGGTGATTAATTTGCTTAACTGGCAGTCAGACAGACTGCTTTACTGGCAGCTACATTTTCATTTTATAGTAATGGTCAATACTCATTGAAATCTCCCTGGTATGCCTCTCCAGAGCTGCCAGAGCTGTTGATTGAACTTTGCGTGATGCTGGTGTTTCCTTTCAAGCCAATTTCCATTTGTAGTTCAGAGAAAGGAAGTGGTTTCAACTGTTTTGTGGGGAAAGTAAGTACTCGCATGTGACCCTTCTGATTCCAGCCTGATTTCCTTTCATTGGTGTTTCTTAAGTGACAGGCACAGTGACAATTATGTGGACATTTATGCTTTTGAGACAGACTATAATTCCAAGGCGTGTGCTCTGCTATGACCAGAGCAGTTTGCCTGTTGTGGGACATAGGACAAATGAAGGAACATCTAATCTGTGAATCCTGCCAAATAGGGGAAATGAAGTTGCTATTCTGGCAAAATCTGAACATCCCTGGTTGTTCACATGTCCCCATGACCTTGCCAGTGTACATATGGTCTTGAAGGAGCACCAGACAGTGCTCCTATACAGACATCTACAGCTACAATAAATCAGCTTAGACTTCCCTCAAAGTCAGTGGAACTAATGGGTATTTTAAGGATGGAATTAACCTGACCTATTTTTGATGTTTTTTAAAATCAGATGAATGCTCCTTAGGAATACCTGTTTATCTCTATTAATTATGAAGGGTGCAGACCAACCCAGATGTTGATGTTTTCATCACAGATGTCTTTGGCCAGATGAATGCTCCCTCCATTGGTTTTAAAGATGGGGTGAATGAGTTTTTTGTGAGCATTCTGGTAGGTACTGAAATATAGGACAGAGGCAATGAGCTCCACCTGAAACTCAGGAGATTCCCTCTGAGCATCAGGAAACATCTTTTCCCTGTAATGGTTACCAAACACCAGCAGAGGTTGCCCAGGCAGGTTGTGGAATCTCTATCCTTGAAAATACTCAAAAGTTGCCTGGACATGGTCCTGGGCAATGTGCTTTATGGTGGCCCTCCTTGAGCAGGAGTTTGGACAACATGCCCTCAAGAGGTCCCTTCCAACATCAACCATTCTGATTCTCTGATCTTCTGTTTCTTTTCATTATTTCTCCTCAAAACAACAACAACAAAAAAAAAACAACCTAAAAAAAAACCAAACCCACAACAAGACCAAAACAAAAGCCAGCAGAGTAGCTGAAAAGTTCAAGCTTTCTGATTTTGCCGGTGAATTAGTACCCTGAGTGACCCTGATGGACACTTTATAAACATTAACAGCTTTGAAAGTCTTTACTAGTTGCCACACTTCTCAACTCTGGAAATACTGGAGACCCCTTTCTGCCTTTATTAATTTATATATATATTATAGTGGTGTTTTCTACATTATAATGTAGAGAGAACACTCATGAAACTGTTCTGTGGGATCATCTTTTGAGAATAGTTTTTCTCACTGAAGAAAGACTGTTTCGTACTGCCACACTGAATTTTCTGGCTTCAGAGAAAATGCTGCAGGAGAGGCAGGTGTGGGGAGGGAAGGGGTACCTTACATTCATCTAAGAACAAGAAAACCCCAAACCAACAACCTTTGAAGACGTTTTGTTTTAATCATTTTATGTGAGTAAGGTTAGTTCAGTGTGTAATAACAGGCTGTCTTGACAACAAAAGGCTGAATCAACACAGAACATGATTGGAATTATGCATGTCAATTATAATGAATCTCGTTATGCAACACGAAAGTCTAATTCTATTGTAAAGATCTGCGGTCTGCAGTTTTAAGGCTGATGTCAATGTTGAACAATAACTGCCCTCTCCTCCACCTCATAGACATAAAGAATAAATATAAACCTCATTTCTGTAGCTTTTTAATATGCAAATTTCCTTGGGGTAGGGAAAAAGAGAGATTTCTTATTTTAATTAAAAACAGAAAACTGGTCTTTAAGCAGTCAGTCCATCATGTGCATGGCTTCTTTAGCTTTAACATCTTGCTTCCCACAGGAAAAACTTCAATGATATTTTTAAGTTCTCTACTTGTATCAAAATAAAAACCAAGAATAATAATTTCCCATATTGTATCAGCCCAGTATTATGTTTATCAAAATAAAATAAAGATTTACATAACTGTAGTGATAAGACTCTAATTTCTAGCAAGAAGGTTACAATAATGAGTGTGATTAGGAACACCTTTATGGAATTACAGGGTAGTAGGGATTTGACTCTGTGGTTTATTACAGTTCACTATTTACCCCCATTATTTATAGCAAGGAATTTAACACTTTTAGTTGAAATGTCTAGATTTGGGAGTTTATTTTGAAGTAATAAATATAAAGGTGGATTCTCCTCTTGAACATGTGATTGCAATGCTGCTTAAGCTCTTAAATACTGTTCCATAATTCACTGTTAAATAGTGGATAACTTCAGCTGGAAGCAAGCATGTAAAAAGCATTTTTATTTGCTGAAAGAAAACACTGTTGTGACTCTATGTGACTCTAGTGGATGGGAGTATGTCAGCAAATGGAAGTGAAATAAAATTCAAGACTTAGAGTCTTCAAATTGTAGCAGGAGTAGGTGGGTGCATTAGAGTGGGAAGCAACATCTGCCTGCCTTGCATTGAAACTGACCCATGGCCATCAGAGAACACTTTGCAGAGTACAGTAGGACTAGCCAGTAGCCTCTTGTGTTACTGGCTATTTTTGACCTTATGATTATTATAAAGACATTATTAAGAGCTGCTGCAGTTGGCAGCAAAGCTTATAGGCAGAAACACTTCTATTCTAGTAGACAGGACTTTTGAATGCAAAACAGTTACTAGGTCGGCATTGCAATTCTGTGTGAGAATTCATAGATCAGGGTTATTTTACAAACAGACTTCTAGTAAGATATCTATTTCTAGCTGCTGTAAACTGAGTTTTTAAACTCAGCATTTACAGTAAAGTTGAAATAAGATATAATGACTTCAAAATAGTTGACCCAGAATTGCTTTGAACTCACACCTTTCTCACAGATCATGGTTATTTACTTTTCCTTTTAATAGACAGATGATCAACAAATTATCAGGATCTTGAAATAAACTTGAAGTTATTAGACCTATGATGGTTATTCAATTTGCAATTAGAAAAACATGCTGAATTTTCCTCATTTAAAAATTCTAGCAGCTTTCATAGGAAAAATATGACTTGGACAGGTTTACCTGCCTGAAAACAGTAAGTTCCTAAAGGTGACATGATATTTATTGTCCTTTCTTACTGTTTCTGAAAACCTCCTTTACATTTATACCAACAGAATGTTACCATAACCATGAACACAACAAGAAATAGTAGACCTGCCTGGAAAAAGTATTAAAGACAGTAATTTGACACATATACAAAGAATACTCTCTTTTAAGTAAAACTTAGGTTATTCTTGTTATTGCTCTTATTGTTACCGTTGCCTTCATTGATGCATTTTTCCTGAGCCAGTAGAATGAAAAAAGCTTGTGCTGCAAAAGAAAGCACATGGTGTCATGGCTGCATTAGACAAAGTACTGCCCAGCAGGTGAAGGGAGGTGATCCCTTTCCTCTGCTCAACACTGGTGAAGCCACACCTGGAGTAGTGTGTTTAGTTCTGGGATCCCAGTACAAGACAGACATGAACATACTGGAGACAGTCCAATAAAGGGAGTAGCCAGACATTTTTCAGTGGTGCCCAGTGACAGGACAAGAGGCAATGGGCACTAGCTGACACTCAGGAGGTTCCTTCTTAACATCAGGAAACACTTTCTCACTGTGAAGGTGACCAAGCACTGGCAAAGGTTGCCCAGAGAAATTGTCTGGATGTGGTTCTGGGCAACAGGCTGGCCCTGCTTGAGCAGGGGGGTTGGACAACATGACCTCCAGAGGTCCCTTCCAACATCAACCATTTTGTGATTCTGTGATTCTCTTACCGATTCAGCCAAGAGCTCTTCCTAACTCAGCTGCCTCAATTGGTTTTCTTTATGCCTATGGGAATCATGGTCAGCATCCTGACACTTAGTGTCTTCATGAAACTCAAAAGTTACAAGAATCGCTCAAAGTCTGTATTTATTCAGGAAAGAGGGGGTAGAAGTGGGTAACAGTACGCTTTTTCTGATGCTGTTACTAGCTTTATATTCCTGAGATATATGCCTTCTTTTCCAAACTCTGCCTTATTTTTCCCCTCTCTTCCCATAGGGAGCATGCTGCCTGTCTGTCCCAGATTTCACCCTCTGCACACCACATCACTCTTTGAGTGCAGACATGGAAAAAATGAGCCACTCTTGTTTACTGGTAGTGTCATTAATAGATCTGTGGCACAGTGTGGGTGAGGACTTCACCTCACAGCTGGCACCACTGTGTGACGCAGTCTATTGCAGACCATAGTGGGTGTGCATGGAGTCAGCAGTTGGTGAGAAGAGGCAGTCAAGAACAGCAGACATCTTTTTCTTTTTTTCTCATGTTTAGTCTCTCTATATAATATGAAAAGTAGAAATATCAGAGACAGTTACCATGTCACTTCCAGGTATACCTAACAGGCCGCGGGGCTAGAAAATCAATTTGATTTCAGCATGAACTCAGATGCAGTGCCAGAGACCTGCACTGTCCAGCACACTTTGATATCGTGACAGCTCTCAAAAGCAGGAGAAGCATGGAGGGATACTAGGAAAGCATTGGAAGGTCCTGCTGGTCCATCTGCTAAGTAGGTTCATGCTTAAAGGCAAAAAATTCCTGAGATTCCTCAGCTGGGATGAGCATTGCCTCAAGACCTGGTTGGGTTTTACACCAAACAGCATCACTGCGTGACAAGTTTAGGCCCATGCTAATGTTTAAAGTGCACATAATGATTTAGCCACAGTATGGGGAACAAACTGGAGTGTTAGAAGAGCATTCTTGCATTTATTTTATTTTATTTTTTTTTTCCTGGCATTTCTGTATATTGAAAACTAGCTACAATAAATATGTCTGCAATTCTCTGGGATTACTGTACTGTAGTATCTTGCTTTGGAACCTAGAAGGCTATTGTTGGCACACAAATCTTTAAGGAACTGCAAAAGGCACCTGGAGACCCAAGTGCACTCCTGGAAAGGGTAGCTACTACCTGAAGAAGTCATTTTAATTTTCTGTCAGTTGCAAAAGTAAGTAGTGTTGTAAATGAACATTATCAACTAATGAATGCTTGCATTGTCAGCAGGAGGTGTCAGGTACTGTACACACAGATCTTTCGGTGTTTTCCCAGTGCTTACATCTCCTAATATTTTATTTCTACACACACATTGTTATACTAGAAATAAAACTAGACTGCAGGTTTCTCTGGTCTGTGAAGCTTTTCTGCTGCTGTACAGACAAAGCAATGGATAAGCCAGGTACGTTAAAGCAGCCTAGCCAGAGGATTCCCCAAGGAATACCTTGTGCATAGGGATTCTTTCCCAAGGTTAGGCTCCCAGGGCTCCTGGTTTCCTGTATACAAGTTGTAAAAATTAGATGAAGGCATAAAGGCATCTGCGGTGACAAAGAGTGGAGAAAGCCTGATGTAAGGAGGAACCAGTACAGACAATTCTCTTTCTTTGAAGCAAAAACCCATCAGACTTCTGGGTAAAAGGAACTTCCTGTAGGAACCAGGATACTCCAGTAATTAGGCATCCTCACACTTTGGAGATCTATGTACCAATAGCTGTTCTACCACAGACCTCCTGTGTGACCTCCAGTGTGTCATTTAAGGCCAAAACCCTCCAAATTTTTTAGATACTTTACCTTCACTGAGCTCCAGTCCTGGCTGGACCATCAGGTAAATATAGTTGATATTTGGAAGCCTGACAGCTTGCATATGTAGTGTTAGATCTAATAAAAGATCTTAGGCAGTCAACAGTGGATCAGATAGTGCCTGTCTCTGTCTAAAGCACTGTTTTCCTCCTGTATGAGTACAGACCACAGAGTGGACAGTGGTCATGGAGAGGAAAGGGGAAAAGGAAGGGGTAAAGTACATCTGTTTGCTTCTACAGGAAAACCTACCTCATTTTAATAGGCTTTAAAATATTGTCCACAAGAGTATGAAAAAGCTTGTTGCCTCCCTGAGTGTGCTTTTCATTTAGAGTGAGCAGCATATATGTTCATAGGTCACTTTTTTTTTTTTTTTTAACTCAGAGGTGTGGTACACTGCATTGCTATTCAGAAAAACTGATACTTCTATTACAACACTTACACAGACATGCCAGTGGACTCTCTGATGTACAGTGATGTTTTTCAGTTTAATAAATAGCAACACAAGAATTATCTGCTCTTTGGGATTTAATCTGTGAAATGCAGTTGGCAAAAGTGCTTAGCCCAGGATTTTATTTTTAGTCTGATGGATATTTGATTATAGGCAAATGAAGACCATGCAGTACATCCAGGATATATGTATGATAATTATGGAGATGAAATATTTTAATTCAAGAAAATAATCTTTGGTTACAAAAAATGCATCTTTAACATGCTGATTAAGCAAAACATCCACATGATGAAGTTCTGCTGTCTATTTGATATAGATGGCATGAAGTATAGGTGCTCAAGAAATAGTAATTATCAAGTCTCTGAGCTGAGACATCTGGATCCAGCCCTGCAACAAAGCAGAGAGATTAGAGCATGCTCTGTGTTAATCTCTTACCAGGCAAAGCAATGAGTTCTAGCCCACCTTTGGCTTTGTTTTCAGAAATTAGGGGACATATTTTAATAATTATGTTTAAGAAATAAGCTTTTTTATAAAACAAAACTGTTCTCACAGAAATGGTCACAGCATAGCTATAAAACTGCAGATGGAAATGTTCAGGAAGAAGGATAACAGTGGTAAGTAAAAAACCCTTCCACACAGATAAACACAAATGCATTCATTCAGTACGTAAATAATTGCTATTACTGACAGCTGTGCCATTCAGTTTCTCAAAGGTACTTCTCAAATCAGCAATTATTTTAAAACAAAGTGTTTACTACTTCTGTTCTCCCCTCACAGTTGCTGTGTTAGGTTACGATTTGCAAGAAAATAGTCCAGTACAGTACATGAAAGTAAAAAAAAAAAAAAGAAATCCCTACAGAACTGGTGTGTGAACATGAAGCTACGGAATGATGATTTATGCCTGGAATAATCACTGCCAAATAACCAAAGAGGCTCCTCTTTGGAGCGTGCAGCTGGAATTAGAATTCTTGAGGAGGAATCCTAAGCAGAGGGCTGCAGCAAGGTCTTTTTTTTTTTTTTTTTTTTTTTATTTTTCCCCCCTCCTTCCCTTTTTATCTAAAGAACAAAAAACTCCATCTCTCCCTGTCTGGACGAAATGGTACTGTCCCAGACAGAAAGGTCCCTGTAGGTCAAGCTATTCATGTAACACCAGGCTGCTGGGAGTACCAAGCTATGGCAGGGACAGGGAGCAAAGCCAGAGGAAAAACTGCAGTGCCTGCATGATAATTAGGATGATACAGATTGACTTTTCTTGCTGGTCCTGAAGGAAGAGAGACAGAAAGGGAGGAAGAGAGAAAAGGGGAGGGAGAGGGAGAGAGAACAAGAAGTAAAAGAGGAAAAAAAAGACAAAGAAGAGGAAAAAAGAGAAAGAAATAGGACTACATAAAGCAGTATTTCAAGAGTTCAGAATGAATCATGAGTAAAAAAAGATGAGGCAGCAAGTCAGTCTTTCTCCCAAGTTGTTTTGTAAAGACATAAAAACGTTGTTTACTATTTTGCTTTATAGAATATTCAAAATCATTTGCTAAATAAATGGGTGAATAAATTCACTGAGTTCCTCGGATGTGTCTGAGTGCCTTTCTTGTTTTTCAGGCCCTTTCTTTGTAACACTTTCTCTGTATCATTTATGAAGACCACTATTGCACTTGTTCTTCTTTGACCAAAAGATTCATTTTAACAGATTTAACAATCCCTATAAATGAGAACACCAAAGACAGCAGATGTAAGCAAAGTAATGGAATATTCTCCAGTGTGTCAGTAATAAAAACATTTTTCAGGATAGCACTGCAGGTTGATGTATGGGGTTTTATGCACGTCACTGCTAGTAAAACCAGCAGGAATAATCAATGTATATATCTTCATGCTGAAAGGGAATAGGAATGGCTTATAACCACCCTCAGTATCATATCCCCTGAGAAGGCACATAATTTTTTCAAAAGGGAAAAGAGATCTTTTATCATCATAAAAGATCATGTGTATAAGAAGTGGCTCCTTAATTCTAGTTTGCATTATTTTAGTGGTATTCCAATCTGGAAAACTATAATAATTCTCCTGTTTTTCCCCACCCCCTCACACTCTGTTATTCATGATTTTCCTGTCACACAGACAACAGAACTGTGTTCTCTCCTTTATTATTTTATTCCATATTTTGTACAGAGGACTGTATTTTTACTTTTGGTTAATGTAAACAAAGAGATCATCTTAAATTTCCTTTGATCAAGAATAGTTAAAGCATTCTTATGATGGGTTTCTTAGTCTTTAAAAGCTTTCACCTTTTATAATCTTTAAGCCTCGCTAACCATTATTACCCTATATATACACTCACAATAAAAGCTTTGCAGACTGAAGGAACCAAACCAACCTAAGAAAATAATCCTACTGAATAATATATATGCTAAGTACATGCGTATGCTAAATACATGCGTATAAATTTATATGCATTCTTATAGAGATGCATCTATACATGCATATGCAGAAGTTTATATAGACATTTATATATAAGGACTTTATTTTTTGTGATTTATAACTTAAACCACAATTGACTTCCTTGGATATCCAATGATATTTGACAACTCACCAAATTTGGCCCTTTATGACATTGCAGATTTCATCTACTTCATTTGGTTTCTTTGCCCCATGGGGAATAAATTGCTCCAAATTATCTGATTATCTCAATATTTACCCCAGTTAAGGCTTGGCCTCCATCACCTTCAGTGGGGAGGCAAAATGGGAAATCTTTTTGAAAAATCAGCCAAACTGATGCTTGGAAGCCAAACATCTTAGTGTGACACAGTATTATAAGGGTATAAAGTCTGTATAAGGGCAGGTTCACATGGTTAAGATGACAGGACCAGCTGGCTTATTGATGCTGAGCTGCCCTTCTCCATCGCAGGTGCACGCTGATGATCCCTCAGTCAGGCTGGCTCTGCAGCTTGTCTGATCCTGCACCAAGATCACTTTCCTGGTAGAGAAATCCCCAGAAGTAACTGTCTGGCTCAGAAGGTCACAACCAATGGGTTGTGCTCTGCCTGTAGTATGTAACCCGCAGGGTCTATCTTTAGACCTGTGCTGCTTAACTATCAATGACCTGAAGGCGGTGACAAAAGGCATTGTCATTAAGTCTGCAGATTGCTTTATATTAAGGAGACCATTCAATATGCCCAGTGGTAAAGCTGCTATCCAGAGGGACATAGAGAGATGGGGGGGAAAGGGCGGGGTAATGCTTACCTTGTGCAATTCAGTAAGGACAGGTCATGCATCTGAGAGGGAAGAATCTCTTGAAATGATAAAAGCTGGGGAAGAGACTTACATGGGGAGCAACTCTGGGAAAAGGGTCCCAGGGACACTAGGAGCTGGGCAGGAGCCTAGGAAAGACTCCATAACTCCACTACACCTAACAGAAGTTTCCCTGGAGTTTTTCTAACTCTATGAATGTAAATGCAAAGAAGGAAGATCTAAGCCCCTCTGTTCTGCAGTCTTTGAAGAGTGTTGAAGTCTTCACTGTCTGTCTCCACCTCATAAGCAAGCAGGGAGTTCTGTAACTGTAATGTGCTGTAAATTAGTATTTAATAAACCATTATTCCACCTTTTTTTTACAGGTTGCAATTTAATGTCTAATTCTAAGTCATTCATAAAAACATTAAAAGAGAAATTAGGCTGAAAATTGACCAGCAAGAGATAAGCAATTTTACTCATTAATATTTTTCTCTCACTAATATGTTCTGTGATGTCTCAGCTGGTTTTTAATTAATTTCATACATACATATTTTATGAAGTGCTAATTTTTAATCAGAATATTGTGTAATTCTAAAGCTAAGTTAAACTCCCAAGAAACTAGAGAAATTATGTTATGCCCATTCAGTTATCTGTACCAGCTACGCTGTCAATGAATAACGCCTTGCCAATAACAGCCATATCATGTGGTGATACCACATATAATAAGTTTGACTTTTAATTTTAGGCTACACCTTTTCCCTTAAACATGCACACACACAAAGAACAGATCTTTTTGCTTCTTTACAACACCTACTCTGGATACTTGAAGTCAAATCACCCCCTGTAAGGTTGATGGATGGGCAACTCAACTCATGGTCTAAATAGACTTTTTTGAGTTAATCGATTGCTATGCCATCCTCCTGCCATCTCTACTCCAGTAAGTATTTTTGTACAAGAATATTTTCTTTTATCTTAACATATTGTAAGAAATTAAGTCAATTAGAGCAGCACAAAGGGAAGGGTTAGATCTTAAGCATGTGGAGGAAATATTTTGATATGGTTCCTCTCTTCCAAATTACCTCTCATCTTCCTCTTTTCTTTTCATCCTCCTCCAAGCAATATGATACACAATAGATGAAATAGATGAGTAGGTTCTTTGTGACTCAGAACCTCCCAAAGAGAAAAGGGAAAATGTCTGGTTTAATTTGCTGTGGAAATATAATGACTCAGCACAACTTCATGCCACTTCTTATTTCTTGCCTGGCCTATAACCCTCTTCCAGCCACTCCTTCACTCCTTCCCTCCAGGACTGTGTTAGAAGCTGAATTTCCTAATCAGAGGTTTTGTGGCACAGTCTACAGTGACAGAAACTGGTCTGTATTTACTCATGCTATATGTAACATGTCTGCAAGAATCTGAGAAAAAATTTGTCATAACTAGTCTGATGAAACATAGGCATTTTCAGGTCACCTCATCCATCTTCCATGGTGACTTGATGGTCATAAAACACATCAACAACTGTTGGATACAATATATATTAAGACAGCTTTCCACTGTAACCAAATCACATCTGGTTTAGATTTTGGTATTTACATCTCTCCTGGGTTCAGCAGTAGAAGTAATTTTTCTCCTTCTTAGTAGCTGGTGCAGTGCTGTGTTTTTGACTTTCAGCCTGAGAACAACGCTGATAACACTGATGGTTTTAGTTGTCACTCAGTAATGTTTACTCCAACCAAGGACTTTCTGAGTCTCATGCTCTGCCAGGGAGGAGTGGAAGCTGGGAAGAAGCAGAGACAGGACACCTGACCCAAACTAGCCAAAGGGGTATTCCATACCACAGCATGTCATGCCCTGTATATAAACCAGGGGGAGTTACCCGGAAGGGCTAAATTGCTGCTCGGTCAGGCTGGGTATTGGTCAGTGAGTGGTGAGTGGTTGTATTTTCTTCCCTTGTTATTTCCCTTATCATCATTATTATTGGTAGTAGCAGTAGTGGGTTTGTGTTATACCTTAGTTACTGGACTGCTCTTATCTCAAACCGTGGGAGTTACGTTCTTTCCATTCTCCTTCCCATCCCTCTGGGAGCAGGGAGAGGAAGAAGGGGAGGTGGGAGTGAGCGAGCAGCTGCATGGTTCTGAGTTACTGGCTAGGCTTACACCACGATGACATCTTAAAGTAGCCAAAAGTCTATATGTTTTCCCATGTAATGTCTGGAAATAGCTCCACTGGAAAAGGGCAAAGTGTGGGTTAGATTCAGTATCTGACATGCCATTTTTGTCAATGGCGAACGTAAGAGTAAATTAAAGTGTCATTTTTGAAATTTTTGACAAAATATTATTTAACTACTTTCCACTGTCCAGTTCAGAACATCAGGGTTGGATTCACCCATTATTTTATTTTACACCATACTACTGATTGCCAGAGGCACCATTGCCTTGTAAGACAACTTCAGAAAGCTAATTATGGGTGATGTGACAAAGACTAAACCCCTAGCAACTTGGATGCCTCCCCAAGGAAACAGTAATTTAGTACTATAGCAGACTATTCTGTGCTAATTATCTTGGATCTAACTACAGTTAGGGGCAATGTGATATCTGTGATTCCTGAAAAGTCATTTTCTCTTCCTTCTTTCAGATTCTGCAGTAGGTTGATGTGATACTCCTGTCCTGTGGCTATTTAATGAAATCCTTTGCTGTTGCGGTCTCAGTCCTTTCAGCATTCAAAAATTGCTGCAGAATTTTCACCCCAGATGCTTTTAGAGTCATGTAACACCAATCACTTGAAAAATTGCTGCTCTGACTTCCTTTGAAGACTCCTATCAGCACAGAAACAACTGTAGCTTAATCATAGTTTTATTTGAAAAAGAAGAACACATATTCACTTTGATTAAATTTTTGAGTTTCTGAAGGCCAGATCCTGTTCCCACTGGTGTCTGTGGCAAAACTCCCACTAACTTCAATGGCAACAAAAGCAGTCACTTAGTTTGCATAATCTGCAGAAAGTAAATATTTTAACACTTGTTATCTGTGATATTTAAGTAGCTAATAAAAATGTGCATGTAAAACCGGTTCATATTTATTAAAGCTAGTAAAAAAGTGGCTTTCAAATAGGACAAAATATAGAACAAAAATATTCTGTAAATGAAGACTCAATAAATAAAATTCTTTTCCCCTTTTCTCCCTCCCCCCCATAAAGAATATGCTCTTTAATAATGTCACAGAAATACAGCTGTGAACACTGAAAACAAATAAAATATACTTATTATGGATATAAAATGACACATAATGACTTCAAGTCCTGAATTATTCTACTACAAAACACACATATATGTTTATATAAGGAGAAAATAAATTGATGAATTATTCTACTTGAGCTTATTTCTGCAAAAGCCATCTCAGCACAGTTGCTAATATGCTATTTATCCATTAAAGAATGTTGCTATAGTTACAGTATCTATTGCAAAAATAGTCTGGTAATATGAGAGAGTAGATGAAGAATGCAGAACAAACAAGCTTTCATATTTTTAGTGCTTGTATTTTTTTACTTGTTCATGAAAGTTAAAAACATGTAGTTAAAAATCCCTTCACTGCTGGCTCTGTTTTGAATTAAAGCTTTAGAACAGTCTTTTGTACTCAGTGGACCTATTTTCTTGTACATCTGGTATTGCAGGAGCTAACTTCAATGACTCAAACAAATACTCTAATACAAGGGTTTAACTAAAATTTTCACTGTAAGAATTTTATAAGTGATTACATAAGAAGATCAAAATGTCAAGATTTTACTTAATAATCCTAGATCTCATTTGGAAAATCAGAAGATGATAACACCATTTTTTACTGATAAACCAAGCAAAACAGGTAAATGCATAATGTCAATTTTACACTGACATATTTCAGCCCAGAACTACATCTTAGGTATGTTTCACATGAAAACATACTAGATCTATTTGATCTCCCCACCCTAAACTAACTTTGGTGAAATCCTTTAACTGTGTAGGAGAGAATCTACACCACAAACCAACTGCTTTTTCTTGTGGTAGTTTTTGTACCAGAATTATAATGTGCATTGTAGTTATGTCTAAGCAATGTGTATATAGATACAGTGGTTTGCCGGACTCCTGTTAACCTTAGAAATCTCTCCTGTATAAAAGGAATATTTGTTTTTAAAGAAAATAAATTAAAAAAATCCTATCTAAAAAAATGTGTAATAACTAAACGTCTTTTACAACTCCTGGAGTAGAATTTGCACAGTCAAATGCAGTGAATATAAAACTAGGATTACACTCTTCTTCCAAATAAAACACTTATGCTCTGAGAGTTACTTGGTTTAACTCAGACTATGATGAAGTCCTGGACAAATTCCAGCAAAGTCAGTGCAGTTACATCAGTCTTAAAACCAATTTGGTGTCAAAGACATTTTTTCTCTGAGAAGTTTTGCAGTCATTCTGTTTATCAGCCGAAAAAAAAGAGTGGTTCAGATGTTACTCTCAAAGTAATCTATAGTACTTTGACCCTTCCCAGCTGATGAGAGAAACTGGAAGGCAGGTAAGTACCATCTTACTTTTGGATAACCTCAAAAAAATTTAGTCCAGAAAAGGCAAAGTACTTTCTACTGGAATGTCACCTGCATAAGTAAGCATCGAGGGAATCTGGGTTTTAAACACTAATGCTTATGGTCCTGACAAAAAGAAAAAAGAGGCCTAAAGTGAGGTTATGTCTATGCTACCAGAAAACTTGGCTGCTCAGTTCATCCCCAGTGCTTGAGTAAGAAATTCTTTACAGTGAAGGTGCTACAATAGTGGAACAGGTTGACCAGAGAGGTAGTGGATGTGTGATCCCTGGAGACATTCAAGGTCAGGCTGGATGTGGTTCTGGGCAACCTGACCTATTTGAAGATGCCCGTGCTCATTGCAGGCAGGTTTCACTAGGCAACCTTTGATGATTTCCTTCTAACCTAAACTATTCTATGATTCTATGATCATCCTACTGCATAAATATCATTTCCATTGCAGCTCTGTCTTAGAGAGACACAACTTAGTTCCCTCACAAAAAAAACCCAGGCTATGTTTGTGTTTTCCTCAGGAACAAGAGCGCTCAGGAGACAATCCAAGTCAAATGCTAGGCAGTCAGAATGCAGTGATCTGCTATATGAAAGGATACACTTGCACTAGCAGGGAATACATGACTCTTTGCAGACCTCGTTTTGGAGATATAATTTCCTGCAGCAGATGTACTTAACAGTATAGATGCAAGCTGCTGATTAGTCAGTATTTACTCTTTCAGCACTAAGAGAGTTATGCAAACTGTTACCTTAGCACCTGCACCTGCTTCTTTTGCCAGCACTTGTGTCTGAGGTTTGGCTGTTGTGGCTATCTCAAAGTTTTAGCTCAGTATTTTTTGAATGGAATATTTTTTTGCCCAGATCCTGGCTGAAATTCACAACCCTCTACTGTAATAAACAGAGAGGCCCAAATCACAGTAACTGTGCCATATGAAATGGCTTTGGTAGAAAGAACATCAGCTGCTTTCATTGGGAGTTTAGCTGGCTATGCCTGTCTCCTATAGCTCCATGGCCAGAGGATATGGACTGGAAGAAAGGAGTTTTATGCCTTTGGTTTCTTATGGAGATGTCCTAACAATGAAGCAGCGAACAAGGCTTAGGTACATACATAAATGCTCCACCACTGTTACTGCAGTGTGTCCATCATCCCCCTGGGAAAGGGATGGAGCAAGCTGGAAGAAGCATGGTTAGATCTCAGGGCATCCACTTGTTAGAGCCTGACATAATATATAAATTTCAGCAGCAGGCTGCAGAATGCAAAATAAATAAGCAGCCTTGAAGACCAGTTTTAGACGAGGAATAAACAGCTTTGAAAGCATTTTGTGTAGGAGAAAACTTGTCTGCAGAAGGGGACAGACAGTTGTTTCCTCACTAGCAAAGACACTGAGAGAACAGTATTGTGTAGGATGGTGAGCCATTAGCCAAAGATGTTCAGTTCTTAAGTCTGAGTTTGTATTTGGCTCCAGGGATTGGAAAAGTTTGTTTCTATTTTATCTGAGGAAGTCAGCTGAGCTTATAAACCCCAGTTCTTCAGTTAGTATGATCCTATATTACCCTAGTGTATTCACAGTTTGGAATGCTACATGAAGGACTACATAACCAGTGGCTCATCTATGACCAGTAGAACTGAGAGACAGGCTGCTTAGCTTAAACATAGTACTCTGCCAATATATCTGAACAGCTTCAAGAAACTATGCAGATACCTCTGGATGGTATGGTATGATCTGGCTCTCCACTGGCCAGTTTCTCCACTGTGTCCCCTTTGTAGTATCTTGAAGTTGCTGGATGGGTGGAGAAAACGGAGATAAAGTGAAACCAGCTATGAATGCTCTTAAGCATCTGTTACTGATCCCTGCTGGTAGTGAAACCAGCTATGAATGCTCTTAAGCATCTGTTACTGATCCCTGCTGGTAGACTGGTGGTGTTCTAGGTAAATCCATCCTCAGGTATGCAGCTTTTGTGTTCTTTCCCTGAAGTCTGATCATCTAATTCTCATTAGATGGTCTCTTCTCTTTCCCATGTAACCAAGCATCATTGACAGCTTTCCTTTTGCATCAGTTCCCTGATGCTAGCTGTTTCCTCCATGAGTCAGACACTCCTGCAGAAGTATAAAGGCTTATTCCTATTCATCAATGATCAATGACAGGGTTGTTTTCTGCCCCTTCAGAAACTGTAATCAACTCATAGAGATCTGTTTCTACCTTGATCTCACTGCAAATTATTATTCAATTTTATCTGAACCAGTTCACTCTATAGCATAATTGTTACATTTTACTGTGGGTGTGGTAACTAAACTGCACTGCAGTTCTCTTCATAAGGATATTGAAAGATGGAAAGAGCAGGTGATAATCAGCTTCTGCTTCTGAGTCAGATAAAAGGTTAAAGAGATTTCCCTGTCCATTCTCTCTTAGCTGAGTGGGCTACAAGTTTCTCTGACTCTTCTGGAAAATTTTTGTTATAGGATTAAAATTGCCATTGGGTCTTGATTCATTGTGCTACAACAGCATTGCAGTTTAGCAGGACTTTGCTATTGCCATGAAAGTGTGGAAACATCAGGAACATCAGAACAAAGGTGGCTTTAGAATAGACTGAGGATAAAAAATCTATTAAAGATCTTCTCTCTCTTTTTTCCTCAGAGTGAAAAATCAATAAAGTGGTATAAGGCAAATAGCATGAAATGTACAACTCTGGACCTCCAATTTATGCACAAAGTGACCTTGACCTATTCTGCAATTTCCTATCATTAATTTATTATGTACCTCTTCTAACGATATCACTACAAACCACAATGAAAAACAAAACATAAGAGATGGATGTGTTTCTTCCTTTTAAAGAAGCAGACTTAGCATGGAGCAAAACAGCTTAAGTTACTGTTTATAACAAATGGGGAAATATTTTTTTTCATTATTCATAGTCTGACTAAATAATGATTTACTATCTAGAAACTAGATGCAGAAAACATTTAGGAAGCCTATGATTCTGAACTTTCTGAAAATCTTTTTCCTGTCTGTACTTTCCTACCTTTAGCCTCACGCTGTTTTCTGTGATATCTTCATGAGTATATGATCATAAAGAAAACAGGGAAGAGGCAATGTGAAAAGAGTTTGCCAACCACATTTATTTCTTCTAAAAGAACTAAATACATCACATTGTCAGTCATAGATCAGTTTATTATGTAAACTGCAATCAGAGGAATATAATAACTTTTTCTTACATTGGCCAGGTAAAACAAAGACATTAACTGTGTACTTCAGGTCATACAGTAGGCGATCAGTTGAGTTTGAAGACGTTGTTTCGATGCCAGTTACAATGAACAGGTTTTGAATGAACATACAGAAAAAAACCTAGGAAAAGCTTTCACAGAATGCTGAATCATAGAATGGTTTGGGCTGCAAGGGACCCTAAAGCTCATCTAGTTCCAACCCCCCTGCCTTGGGCAGGGTCATCTTCCACTAGATCAAGTTGCTCAAAGCCCCATCCAAGCTGGCCTTGAACACTTCCAGTGATGGGGCAGCCACAGCTTCCCTGTGTAACCTGTTCAGTGCCTCATCACAACAGTTATTCCTTGTATCCAGTCTAAATCTACCCCCTTTCTTTTAAAGCTATTTTACCACTTGCCCTATCACTACATTACCTGAAAAAGTGTGCCTCCCCACCTTTCTTGTAGGCCTCCTTTAGTACTGAAAGGCTGCTGTAAGGTCTTCCAGAATCTTCTCTAGGCTAAATAACTTCAACCCTCTCAGCCTTTTTCTATAGGAGTTGTGCTCTAGCCCTCTGATCACCTTTGTGGCCCTCCTCTGGACCCGCTTGAGGAGGGAAAATCACCTCCTCTGAGCTGCTGGTCATGCTCCTTTTGATGCAGCCCATGATACAGTTAGATTTCTGGGCTGCAAGCACACACTGCTGTGTCATACTCAATTTTGCATTCACCAGTACCTCCAAGTCCTTCTTGCAGGACTTTGGGATTACCCCAATCCGGGTGCAGGACATTCTACTTGGCCTTGTTGAATTTTATGAGGTTCACATGGTTTTTTATACTTCTAGTAAAACCATGTCTATGCTGTCTAAAAGTCACCAATGCCCAGGCAGCAGTCAAGTCCATTCCTTTGCAGGGCTGATCAGTGACATATCTACTGTTGGCTATATTTAGCCAGCAACGTGCCCATTTTTCTCTGAGAAGCCAAGTGACTGAAATGATCAGGAAGCACCACTTTTGCACATACTACTTCAACACAGGATAAGAAACAAGAGGAGACAAGGATTTAAATCTATTCTTATTCACAGCCAAATTCCCTAGACACCAGGGAAAGGCCTTCAATGTTTTTCATTTTCAGTTTCATACCTGCCAAAACAGTGAAACAGTGGCCAAACTTAAAGAGAAGAGGTAGAAATAATATTTATCCAGTACAAGTTCTTCATCAACAGGGGAGACAGGCGCCTAACAATGGGCTGGACCATCCTTGAGCTATCCAAGTTCCTTCCATAGGTACTAATAACAGGGATGTGCTGAGGCGAGGAACACCAGCACTCTCTATGCCAGTTTTCAACTCTCCCTTTTTGACAGGCTGGCGAAGCTTGGCAATTTTGTCCAGGCAGATTAGATGGTTTCTTGCCTTCCCCTCCCAGGAGTGCCTTCCTGAGATGATGCCATGCCTAAATGAGGTTGCCTGGATTATCACCTTGTTCAGGCTATTCTATTCTGCTAAATTCACTGTCATGATTTTACAAGAGCTGCAGTTCAATCTGAATATCAAAAAGTCTCCACTATGCCTGAAGGAGACAGAAGCCGGTATTTATCAAAACCAAGTTTCTATTTTCAGGCATGAGCACTAAAGGTAATTGCTTGGGTTTTATTCAAGCTTTTCACCAAACTGAACAAGCAGGTAGTGTAAAACACAAGGAAAAGTATTTTTCTATTAAGATCAACTACCCAGAAGAAGTTTTCAAAAGTAATTCAAAATCACTCATAAAGAGCATGTCCAAAACCAGTTGCCCCTTGTCAATCCTCTGTGCTCTGCAGATGGGATGATGACAGGGAAAGCATCCCCCTGCACAGGGATGGTGGTGTCTCAGATGCATGAGCAGACAGCAGCATGAACTACTGTAAGCTTCAAATCTGTGCTGCCCAAATTTCCATCACTTCTTAAAATCCCCAAATCTGATCACAGGTTTGCCCTTGATCTCAACAGGAGCAGGATCACACTTTCTGAGGGTGATTGAGAGCTGCTCTGCACCTCCCCTACAAAATGAATACATTCATACCTGAGCACTGTCATTCCTATTCACTGCCCATTGCACTAAACCCCAGGGAAGTTTTTTCTGGGTCAGTGTCTTATGCAGTTCCCAAATCCTGGTCAGGAGCACAGAGGTGACAGACTTAAGACTTTCCAAATGTTTTCAGATTCCCCTTATTTTGCATGCTGCTAAAATCTGCAGAGGTTTTGCCCCTCAACCCAGCCTTCTGCTGCAGGGGTGCTCTCCTGGCATTTGAGGATCTATAAATCACATGCATATTTCACTTTTTCTATTCAAGCATAAACATCATGTAAAAAGACAGTGTCTCTTTTTGCATGACCCAAATGGAGTTTTGCCAGAAGAGCAGCATCAGGCCCACACTCCTTGCGTTTTCATGCCAGCAGAATGAACAATAAAAACTAGTTTTCTTCAAAGCTAACCACATGCAAAAGCAAGGCTGCTTTGGTTGACTGGAAACAACAGGTATAAATAACCTCCCGTGCTCTACAAAGGAAGAGCCTGGAAAGGCTCCTTGGGTTGTTTTCTGTGCATCAGCCTATGAGCTCGGTGTGCTTTAATGCTCTGTTGATGCCACAGCAGCCAACAGAAGCAGGGACAGATTACATTGAGAAGAAGGTAAACAAGTTGTTTACAACTCAGCAGGGCTGCAGTGTATCCTCTTTCCATCGGCTGAAAGGCAATGAGAGCATTGGACACCGGACTGCTGATGGGAACGGATCCCTGGAGCTGCCAAGCTCTGGATCCAGAAATTTCTATGGGGCTTCAATAACAGAAAATCACGTGTGCTGTCATTATCAGCTGCTGAGCGAGACAGATGCACCCAGATCAATATCAGTGTCCGATATCAAAGAGCTATTGTGACAGTACCCATCGTTTTGAACTAAGGAGAACAACAAAACTATTTTAAATTATTAGGGCTGGCAAAAATCCCCTTTCTCTTTTCTGTTTTTTGTTTTTCCTCTCTGAGGCAGTGGATTCATCACCATTAAAGGAATTGAAAGTCCTCTCTGGCCAAAGTAACTTTAATCTTTATTGATCTAATTAAACCCTGTTTGCTTAAGATTGCAGTGGGAAAGGGCTGCAAATCAGCAATCTTCCTTACCTCTTCTAGTAGTAAAGGGTATCTGTTCACTCAGCTTGGGAACTGGCCCGTCCTTCAGCACAGCTGAAACTGGAGTAAGTTTTCCTTCTTATGCCATGTTTTATGCTGGCTAAAAATACAATTTAGGAACAAAACAAAACATCTCCAGGGCTCTTCTTCCAAGCAGACTTGGGGAGTGGAGAGTTTCTGCATGTAGACAATTGTCCTCCCTTCACTAATGTTAGCGCTGTAGGGGTCCTGATCATAGTATCATTACACAGCACTGCTGGTTTCTGCAATGGGCTTTCTGTTTCTTGTTACTTGTGTTATCAAATAAAATACATTTGTAAACAAGCCAGCCATTTTAGCTTTGTGCAAATGATAGACTCAGAGAGGAACTCTGTTTTCTGTGGAAACATCTCTCTCCTGATACCTCAATGTTCCCTTCTCCTTTTTTTTTTTTTTAAACACCTGGTAGGTTCTGGTATTTTTTGAAGGATCATTTGTGCCTTTAAAACCATTGCAAGCCATTGCAGAAAATTCAGTAGTTTTCAGGGCAGGGATGTTCAAAGGAAATCCACAGGTAGAAGTAGGGAACTTATTTAATGGTCCAAACATACATACTTTTGCTATCCAAGGACAGCCCTTTCGGAAGGATTTCTAGGATATGTTGGCCCCTCTGATTTCAGATAGGGAATAATCTGTGACACATGAGAAACGCAGTGAGGTGAATCACACACTTCTTTCCATTACTTCAGCTGGGTGACCGCTGTGCTATTGGTGCTTCAAAAAAGAGCCAACAGCTAGAACAGATACCTGCCTTCTGCCAGTTCTGCTGGTGGCTCATCTGTTCACATTAGACACTCTTAGCTTGTAATTGCACTGCTTTATGTTTGCATGTGTGTGTAGACTGCTCACATAGAATCATAGAATAGTTAGGGTTGGAAAGGACCTCAAGATCATCTAGTTCCAACCCCCCTGCCATGGGCAGGGACACCTCACACTAAACCATATCACCCAAGGCTTCATCCAACCTGGTCTTGAACACTGCCAGGGATGGAGCATTCACAACCTCCCTGGACAACCCATTCCAGCACCTCACCACCCTAACAGGAAAGAATTTCTTCCTTATATCCAATCTAAACCTCTGCTGTTTAAGCTTCAACCCATTACCCCTTGTCCTATCACTACAGTCCCTAATGAATAGTCCCTCTCCAGCATCCCTGTAGCCCCCCTTCAGATACTGGAAGGCTGCTATGAGGTCTCCATGCAGCCTTCTCTTCTCCAGGCTGAACACATAATCATGCACATCCTCATAAGAGCAGTGTATGAGAATGAGATGATCTGCACAGTAGCCTGTATATACTGTTTTAAGTGTAAGACAGGTGCTTGAGGGGAAATAAGCAGATTTACAATAGAAAAAGGCCCAGCCTTGATTTTATTCTGGGCTGAGAAATGGCACCAGACCAGGGAGGTTTGCGGGTTTCATTTATGTCAGTTTTGTATAAGCGAGCAGTGCAGGAACGACTGTCTCCTTTCAAAGGTGGGAAGAGACATGGGGTGGTGCCGAGGTCTAACGCAAGGGCTTCCCTTATCCATGGCTGAAGAAATCCTCCAGTGCTTTTTAAGATCGTGCCTTCTGCAATCACCCGGATCCACCTGCCCTTAAAGCAGCCCTGCGTAGCCTTTCAGTGCTACCGGACCGGAGGGCGGGCGGCTATTCCTCTCTGCCTGAGAACTGTTCCGCAAGCAAAGAGTTAAAACAAGCAGTTCCGAGGGCTGCGGCAAAAGTGCGGGTCCTCCCCTGCCGCCCAACCGCCAGCCAGCTCCCGAGCCCTGGTGGAAGAAGCCTTCGGGGTGCAGGGCTTGTCTCCCAGATAAGATAGACGAGCCCTTAATGCGATTCCTCAGATCTCCAGAGGGACATCCATAAATGCCGCAGAATAAACAAACATGGGAAATAATGAATGGGGGCACAGCAGCGACACAACTAACAGGGCAGCAGCCTGCAAGTTGTAGTAAACAAGCGCACATGCGGCTGCAGCACCGCCTCTCGTTCCTTGGGCCGGGAGCTGCAACCATAGCACCCGCTGCCATTCCAGACTTTCCTACATTCTTCCCTGCGGCTTGCTCCGAGTCCGAGCAGCAAGGTGCTGGGCTCACGTGCTCTGCATGCATCAGTCTATTTTTACAACTGCCTGAGAGCCCTGGTTTCCTCTGGCAGATCCCCCGCTAATGCTATTACCCTGCAGTGGAGAAAAGAAACGAAGTTGCTAAAATAACTGTGCATCTCTGAAATAGATGGAAAAGGCATTTTAGGTCATGCAGTCCGTGTCCCTGCCAGCAAAGGTTGCTCTCTCCAGAATAAATCTGAGTGGTGTGTAGATCAGCTTTATATTGATGTATTAGGCTCCCTGATGTGGATGGTTCTTTTTCAGCCCAAGTTTTAGTATTGTTTGGGATTTTTTTTGGATCATGAGAAACCTTGACCAAAGTGAACTGGCACAGCTTCAGTAGTAACTGTTTACCCCAGGCAAAACTTAGTCCCTTTTCCTTTGTTCTTTTCTAGCTGTTTTTATGACATAAAATCTTACTCTGTGCAATATAGAAATGTTCTGCAAGGTCACTTGCACAAAATGTAATAAAGCAAGCTTATTGCTTCCCAGAAAAAAGATTATGTTTGAATTTCTCTCTTCTCCTCTGTGTATTTAAACTGCTGTCTGGTTCACTTTGGCAGGGTTCAACCGTAAAAGTCATAGAAGTCCTGACTGCCTTCACAGAATGTTAGGTTTCAGACTGTTAACATGTGTTTTAGTCAGTGAAGCAGGTATTTCAGGACTTTTGTGACCTTTAAATGTTGTAATAATTGATAGTCATCAAGTGACCCTGTCATTGCATGGGTGCTTAGATAGTTATGTATATCCAGGGTGACCTTCAGTGACCTGCTGTTTATTCTCTAAGTAAGTTTTTCATCTGGGAGGCTGGTTATTAGAAGGGAACCAGACAATCTGGCCAAGGGCTGTGCCTCCCCATGATGCAGCTTAGCTGGAATACCCTGAACTGGTGAAGGAAAATTAGAGGGAGAGATGGAAAAGAACAGCTGAAATCCTGGGGTTGCCAAGAATCCCTGCACCTCAGCTGAGACAACTTCATGTCTGCAGTTACTACCTGCATTCCCAGATCTGAGAGCATTTCCATGTTTCTGAGCAGCAGGGAGGGTATGTGCTCTGGCTGTATCCTAACTCCTGATTCTGCACCAAAGCCAGATCTGCAGAGTCGCCTTCTCCAGCCTGCTCCTGCATGCCCATGGGGATGAAACATTGTGGGTGAGGGCTGGCTGGGAATGGTGACATATTCCTGAGGGCACTCATATTCCTGAGGGCACTCATCCACCCCCCTGGAGCATGGGAGTGTTAAATCTAGATGGGTCTTTCCTTCTGTCCCTTCTGGTACAGTGGAAAGACAAACAGATTAGTTTGAATAATTGAATGTTTAGAGCTGTTGGACTTCAAAATGGACCAGAGAAATAGTGCTTACTGACTCAAGAACAGGTAGGAGGTAGTTTAAGAATCTGCTTCTTATCAGCTTTCAGCTATTGGTTTCTGCCTCCCAGCTGAGACAGTGCCTGACTGTGTCCTAATTTTAGAGTTATAAGATTGGTCCAAATGCAAAACCCAAATGTGCAAAAGCTATTAAGAAAAAAGTCTGCAAAACTTTTTTCCATACAAGTATTTTTTTTTCCATACAAGGGTTAAAACCTGTATCATCAGCAGAGGAGGGCATACTGAGGGGAGAGCAGGAAAAGATTACAAATAGCACACCTCTGCTGCTTGAGATAAGGTGAATACCCTTTGTTGTTTGCAATTCAGTGCTGTGGTACCTACGACAGGCAACAGAACATTTCTGATTTATTCTAAGAGACCAATAGTAAACATACTATATAAGTTGTATATTTGAGTATGTACTTGTGTGATAAATTTTGCAGTTCTGGAAAAAAAACCTCCTAGTTTTTTAAATCTAATCAGGTTTGCAAATGAAATTACCATGTTAGGGATCTTTTACTATGGAGGTGGAATATGAATTAAATATCTTTACAATTAGGTAAGGAACACTAGCCAAGAGACTAAATTTAAATGGTCATTCATAGTATAAACCCTATGGAGTACCAAAACCAAGGTGGGAGGCAAGCAACATGATTTCAAATGATTAAAGAGAACCAGGAGAAGGTAGCATATGGGTCCAAAAGTCAAGGAGAAGGCTATAACAAAGCAACCACTGAAATTAGTAAAGGGTTTGAATATGCAGATGATTCCTTCAGCTGGAGACTTACTTGGGACACACAGATACCACTGAGGGCACCAGTGCAGGTAGAAGACAGGTGCCAGGGTGGCCTGAACCCTATTAGGAGGTGAAGAGCAGAAAAATGAACTGTGACTAGCAAGGAGAACTTGGGGCACCAGAGCATGCAGAGCAACAAGAGAGTTAAAAAAGGAGTTGGAGAGGAGGAAAGCAGTAACAGCAGGTCTATGCTGAACTTTCTAATAAGAAGTTACCAAGATCCAGCCGGAGGGAAAAAGAACTAGGAATGAAAAGGCTGAAGAGGGCAAAGAAGCATATGGAGACTGGGAAGAGGCAATGAGGGTTAGGTGGAATGATGGACAAGTATTGATATGGCTGTAAAGAGAGTGCAAAGACACTTCTAGCGGAGGAAGTTGTCTGGTGCTGAGCTTCTTCAGATGCTTTCAGTGGCTCAGCATCTGGCAGAAGAGGAGACTGAATACTGCAGATATTTATTATAGTTCTTGTTCTAGATTTCACTTTCACTTTAAAAAGGAAAGAATGGGTATGGAGTCTTTTACAGCAATCTTGTCTGTTAAAAGTGTAACCTTAGTCCTTTAAATTTGTTTGTGCCAGCACTCCAATGTCTCACAGGATCCTTCTGAATAGCTACTATGTAATGGCTATTTACAAGCATCTGCTCAAACTGTATCCAATTAAAAAAATAAATCTGGGAACAAGCTGCTCCCAGTTTCATCTGGCTGGCAAATATGAATTGTACTTTCATAAAAGGCTTATTCCTATTCTCAGTTCTTTTTATGGCCATTAGGCCAGGAAAACTGTATCATGTTACTTTTAAGTCATATAGCCTTTAAATTTATCTAATGTTATCATCTGCAAATAGCATTAAAAAAGCAGGTCAGCAAAGAAAACAAAACAAAACAGTCCACCTAAAATGTAGTGACATACCTCATTGTGAAATACTGCCAAGAGTTTTGGGGAGTTAAGCAGATCACGTTTCATTGGTCTGGGGGATAAAGCTTACTGATTTCTGCCAAGGTTAGCAGACTTCTTGCTTTCAGTAAAAATAAACCAGAATCTCTGTCAGTGGTGATAACTTCCACCTCATGAGATCTCGAAAAAAGCCTACCAGCTTTCACTTGCTTATGACCTCTTCAGCATGAGCACTATTAGCATCAGTGTAGAATGGTGCAAGGTGCTATAATAATGGCATTATTGCAGAATGTTTGGCACCGAGTTGAGCATTCACTCATAATTGTGCTACGGCAGGTTTTTACACTTGAACCTCCCCAAGGTGTGTGAGAGCCAATGCTCCTGGCAGTGCAGCAGCAGCGGGGCATACAAGTGTTAGAATATGCACTTGTAAAATTTATAGGGACCAACTGGTTTTGCAGGTGTACTGTCTAACACTTGTGTGCGCCCAGTTGCTGGAGCAGATGAAGTGTGAGCTGGGGGCTGGAATGCTGGTAGGGGACTGGGGAGACAGTGCCCACCCCAAGGCTGCTGCAAAGTGCCTGCTTCTCAAAGTAGGAGAGCTCTTGGCTCTGCCCATAAAACAGATCCTTATATGGTGTCAAGTTTGGCACTCTGAAGCATAGGTATCTCTAAACACTGCACTTTCTTAAAAGGTTAGTCAGGAAAAAAAATGCATATAAAATAGAAACATGGTACAAGGTCCTTAGGTAATGTAATGGCAAGTCAGACACTTATTTTAATTGTCAGACAGAATCTCCAGCTCTGTATTTACTACCCATCTGCTCAGAGGGTTGTACTTGCTACCAGATTTACTGGGGGAGAGGAGCATGGAAGAACAGGAGTGGGAGAGGTGTTGGAAGGTAACAGGAGACCCTCCTGTGGCTGCTAGGACTGAAGCAGCCCTTGTCACTGTGCAGAGCTCCTTCCCCTGTTCAGACAACAGATGCATGGGAGCATGGCTTTTGAAAATCATGAGACAAAACCTACAAAATGAGAACCGATGTTGTTCCTAATTAATTATCCTTCATTTTTTAATGTTCTCAGAAGCATAGGTGTGTAAATGGATATATACAGTAATTGACACATTTAAATTTTTAATGATGACTGCTATTAAGCACAATGCAAATTAATCATTGATATAACAATATTCAGAAATGGTATTCCATTAGAGTTTACTGGCTGGTGACTTTGTTTCCATTTCTACTCTGCTTTCCTAATGAATCACTCACTTCTTCCCCCTTGCAAAGGGAATTAGTGAGCATGTCTTCCTGTTACGAATACATAATTATAAAATAATTTATCGTTGATTCTTAGAGCTGACCACATAATTTTACTCCATCTGTCAGTGCCAAATAAACTGCATAGGTATCAGAATTAAAGAATTTTTGGTTAGGTACACCTTACTTGATGAGTTATACTTTACTATTTCTAATAAGCTGTGTATCAAAAGTCATACAGCATAAGAATGAAGAAGGCAGAAGTGCAGTCATTTTAGACACTTCTCTGCAGGACTGAACAGCTGAGGACACCAGCTATAACATACTAATTCTAATAGTTCTGCATGAAAAAGAGCTACTTTAAGAACTGTTGCAACCAAGCCTCCATACGAAATATAGCTGTGAATACATGGATCCAAATCCAGGATATACAAACCCTGCTGCGTGGAATGCTTTGTCACTTGAACCTCCATATGCTGCGGATACAGTTTGGGGGTGGGAAGGGGGAATATGTTATCTATTTACATTCTAAATAGATACCAAGCCACTGAGCTGCTGAGCATAATGTAACCAGGCTAATGTTTTTGAGGCTAACCTGGTGCCACTCACAGAGCCACCCCTCTCACTGCCCGTAGCGCCGAAGAGGCAGAGCAGGGTACAGTTGTGCCCTTGTCCCCATGGTCCCAACCCTCCCTCTGTGTAAACACCACAGGGTTGGAATGCTGCAGGAATTTGGGGTCGAGAGCCAGCCTCCAAGGGGAGCAGGAAGGAGCAGCTGCTTTGTGTGACAGGCTGTCATCCAGAGCTTACTTAGCTCATTTGAAGCCAGGGAACCTTCTAAGGCTATGGAGAGACTCCCCAGGAAACTTAGAAGGCTCAGGAGCGAGGCTTGAGGAGAGCTGCCAGGCAGCTCCTCCTTGGAGCTGAGAACAGCCACGGATGCCACATGCTCGCAAGCAATACGATGCTGACACATCTCACCCTTGCCATCATGAGGGAAAAAGCAGACTCAAAACACATATGGCCTCTGTTCCTCCTTTGGAACACAGTAATTCGCATGCAGAATCACCATGTGCTACTAAACTCCGGGTAATTTAATGTTTTTAATTTAATCTTAACACTGTCCTAAGTGTGTGGTGGTAACTCAAGTCCTGCTTAGGGTTACTGCTTAGTTTGATACAAGAATCTCACTTAGGCTTTCATTTACATGTTCATGGACAAATAAGCTATCAGGACTGAATTAATTTCTAGTGACCATGTTTTGCTCAGAGAACATTGTCAACAGCTGTGTTCTGTGGACATTTCTATGCTGATATTCACCAATAGATAAGAATTGAAAATAACTTTCTAGCTGAGTGCCCATGAGGACAAGTCAGAAAGCTGGTCCATAAATCAAGTTAATACTTTCACCTTCTTTGCAGATTTATCTCATTTTAAGATATCCTGTACTGCACAGAGACATCCTTAAATTGATCAGTGAGAACATCATATTCCTTTGGGACAGCAGCAAGTGTATCATTGTTCCTGCACTACTGGTCTGTGGCACTTTGTGAAAATGCAGTCTTAATTCTGAGTTTCCTGAAGCTCTATAACATTGTGTTTGTCACACATTCGAAGTAAAGCTGTGAACCCACCAATTCTACTTAAAAGCAGGAGTTTTGCTTGGTGAGGGAAAATACGAGGACATCTATGTGACACACGCATTAACCCGGGAGAAATAAATTTAGCTAAATTGCACTGAACTGTCATTCTTTTGTTGCCAAATATATTGTGTGCCTGAAAACAGACCCAATTTTCAGGACTCCCTAGGCAGAGTGAATAACTCTTTAAATAGCCACTGATCTTCATATCATTAGTTCCCTGTTCTGAAAACTGAAATGCCCTTTAATTATCCAGCTGTAGGAACATATAAGATGGAACTAAATTTTGCTTAAGTACAGACTATTGCCCAAAAAGGAAGCCAAAATACATAATTACGTTGGCATTAACATTCTATAGCTGTGTGATATCAAACTGCACAATGGCTGGAACATTCTGTGAAGGGCAATGCTGTCTGGGTAATGTAGCAGAAACACTTATCTAATAGCATGCCCTCCTGTGCCCTCTGTCAGGGTGCCAGCACATTAGTCCTATTATCAGCCTGCAAATACTGGAGGCTTCCACATCCTGGCTGCTGCCAAAAGAAACAGTCTTCCCTGTTACAGGAGCAAATGTCTGTGCACATAAATGAAACTGAAGATTAATTAGATTACACTGTTTCCAACTCACCCCCTGTGCAACTGAATATTCGGGCTTGCTGATTTACATTAATAAAGATCCCACTATCTTGCAGCATGTTTGGTTTAGTTCACAGGTCAGGCATTTTCCATAATACATTCTAAACAGACTATTTCAGTCAAGTAAAGAAGAAACGTTGAGGTGACTGCTTGTAAAAATACCTTTCAAAGCACCGTTTTGTCTTTTCATTCTCCTACATTATATGATTGGGGTTTTTTTTTACATGTGTACTTAATAGGTTTGGGATTTGTTTGTTTATTTTGACAATTTGGACTGAACAGGTAAAAAAAAAAAAAGAGAACAAATACCTGACCAACCAACAACATAAAAAATCTGTTATTTACTGTATTTACCTCCTTCATTAGAAGCATATTGCAATAGCTTGTTATTGTCTGACAGGCACATTTGAAACTATTTTATTTATTACAAGAAAAAGGGAGACAGCTTTATATGTCATCTAAACCATACACACAAACAAACAGACAAAAGAAGAAAACAACCCCAAATTAAAATAAATGTCTTGCTTTAATAATTTTTAATAAAACTAATGTGAGAATGCACTTTTCAGGAATAAAACTATCATTTATTTATGAGCATTTACATCAACATTGCAGAGTAAAAAATTCTGTTAATTGAAGCCCATGTAGTTGAATTCATATTAGCTTGTAAAACCAACCTATTAAGCCCATCATGTTAAAAATGAATCAGTCAATGATCAAAGAAGATAAGAGCTAAGGAAGGCAAGTTTTTATATGGTCTAGTTTTCATGTTTATAGAATTAAAAAATAATTTCCTGAAACCTGATATAATATTGATTCCTTCATTCTTTTGGCTCAATTTAAACGACTCTTCATAATTTGAAGAATTTATAGGAGTAGAAAAATATTTTAAAAAATCCTGCTATTTTACTGTTTTAGATTAAGCACTGCCATTTATTTAAGATGTTTCTGTCCTACAGACTGTTCCTGTAACTGCTATCTGGGTCATCTCATTGGAAAAATGGTTTCTGCTGTAAATAAAAGCTGTTAAGTATCAATCTCCAAGTTCCTGTATCTTGTCAGAGATCTGAAGGAGCACTCTGGTGCAACAATGCTTCTTGGGATAACTGATGGGTTTATTATAAAAGAACTAATATAAAGGAACTAGGGATTCAGTGACTAACTTATTTGCAGCAGTCTCTAGACTTCTATGAAAAAATTAATTAAAAATGGCTCAATATGACATTTCAACTTTTTACACACATAGTTACATCGTGGTTTTAAAACAGTTCTTTTCTAGGTTTCTGAGTATGTTATTATTGACAGTACGGGTCACTACTATTGCCTTGTATACATGCAGCTTCAAACCTACTCTTAAAATAACGGAGAAATGTCTTTTTGCCCTAACCTGCTTCTACACTGTGAACAAGCTGTGAGTGTTGGAAAACACTTTCTCTTTCTTTCACAATAAATGTCCTTTTTTCAGTCACAGACTAGTGATTAGTAAGATGTCAAAAACAAATTAGTGATAGCTATCAGACCTTACTAAAACCCAGTGGTCTGGAAAAGAAAAATGCAATTAATTACAGGTGAAGGGCAAACTCTTCCTCATTTGAGCAGGAGTGACTTTGAGGAGGGAATGAAAGAATAAAACAATAAAGGAAAGAATGAAAATGAGAAAGGATGGAAGGAAGGAGGGAAGGGAGGAAAGAAGGAGGGAAGGAAGGAGGGAAGGGAGGAAAGAAGGAGGGAAGGAAGGAGGGAGGGAGGGAGAGTAGGAAGGAAGGAAGGAAAGAAGGAAGGAAGGAAGGAATGAGGGAGGGAGGGAGGGAGGGAGGGAGGAAGGAAGGAAGGAAGGAAGAAAGGAAGGAAGAAAAAGGAAGTAAAAAGAAAAAAGTAAAGAAAGAAAAAGAGAAATCTCACATTTATTTGCATTTAGAATATGTATCATTAGCTTTCTTTCCTCTTCATAGAAGTGATGCATCAGCAGATCAGCAACCCCTGTTAATAAGTGTTTCAGAAAAGCATGCAAGCACCAAACTTTCTAACAAAATACTTCAGTGTACACCACAAGGGATGAAGCCTGATTTCCAGCTGTAGCAGTGCAGTGCTACATCCCCTTTTTTCTCAGTTTAGTTACCTCTGGTTGTTTTTATAACACCTTGTGCACTTAAATCTCAGGATCTCTTGCCTTTCTTGCAATATGTGCAACATCTATATTCATTGCACACCACAATATCTGCACACTTGTTCCTTGTATTGCCCAGTACAATAACTCTGGCTTGCTGGCTCTGGAAAAAGACTGCTGAACAGAAAACTGGAGTGTTTTATAACTTTGTCTTTAGCAGGATAGCAAGATAAAAATGCACTTTATTTATTTTCACTTGGCAGAATAAAGTAGCAGAGAGAAAGCTGAGGTCTTGTTAAACATACCAGATGCAATGAAAAATTAGTGATGTCACTCACAGGAGGAGTGGGAGATATGTTTAATTCCTTGTCCCGCTCCAGACATTCAGAGCATTCTAGTAACAAGTCATGTAACATCACTTTCCTGTATGAAACATGAACATAAGGACAATTTTATGCCTGCTATTCTGCCAATATTGCATGGCATAATGCAGCCATGACCATGGTGATGGGGACACATCTGTGGAAACACATGAATGGAGTGTAAGATAAGCTGACTTGTGTTATAGAAGAGAGAAAAAAGAGTGATTATTTTATCTTCTCAAGAGGAACTAGGTTAATACTTAGGAAAATCTATTTGCAAACAAGCATGTGCAATCCTGTTACATATAGACAAATAGTTTTCTTTGCCTATGAATATTCATGCAATCAATTTTAATTCACCTGGAGAACTGCTTTTATTGGAACTGAGATGGAAATTCATGCATGAAGACAGTATTTCTGAGCAAAGAACACAAAGCTGCACTCACGATGGTCTCGTCTAGACACTGTACCCCTTGGTTGCATGAGTTATGAATGTAGATATTCAGAGATGGGAAAAGGAGCAAGCGCACATGCCAGTGGCTTTCAACAACCCTCAGATACATCACCCCCCACACACAGGAGCAGCAAAGAGAGATGGTATAACACACGGACAATGCTGACCTAGTAGCAAGCTCCCTGTCCCAGTGACACATTTAGTGTGTTTCAAAAGGCAGCAAGATCTGCCTATAGTGTGGGACAAAACCTGGGGAGAGGAATCAGCCTCCAAGCACAGCTGAAGGGGACATTGTGTGCTGAGGTCTTAACTGATCTTTACACTTCTGTGTCTCTGCCCGCAGGGTGAAATTGCAGCTAGCCCTGCATTATTAAAAGGCACAAGGTTCTGAATTCATCTTGTGTAATTATGGGATTATCGAGGATGCCTAAATTAGGAATGTAGCCACTTCACGCTCCCTCTATGGGCCCCTCTAACTGTGAGATGTAAGCACTACCAGTAGGCAATCTGTATACATAGCTTGCTTTGCTATATATTGTGTGATGCTTTTGATGGACAGCCTGTTTTCATCCTTGCACAGTCAACACTGAAGATGTCAGCTTTCATAGTGTTTCTTTTTGGCTGTTTTGAAAATTATTTCTAAGCTTTCTTCCACACTCCCCAAATCATAGGGCTTTCTGTATGCTAAGCAACCCCCCCAGTCTTTATTCTTGCAAAATTTACCTATCAGTATGTAAAGTCCTGAAAGAGCCTAGTGTTCTGCATATTCTTTCTAATTTACCCAGAGATATAACCCATTCTGTTGTATCCTGTACCTTAGTGGTGTTTCCTCTGGTCTGTTGTACTGCCAAGCCCCACAGCTACGTTCCCATCGGAGACTCATTCATAAGCTTCTTGTAGGAATTACAGCATTTATGCGTGTCACATCTTCGTTAAAATAGCTGATGATGTGACCAATCACACTGTGAAACACAGGAAGGCTGCAACTGAATGGCAAAGTGAAGAAAAACACTCTGAGATCTGCATTTGCACAATAATGTCTGGCTCAAACAAGTCTAGGGTTCTCGTTTGTGAAGCAATTACTACAAATCCATAAATATCATGATCAATGCTCACCTATAAACAGTGAAAAGAGGCATACCTGATAATTGTTCAGAACAAATAGCCCGGCCAGCTGCAACATGAAGTGTCTAGATGGGAAATCAAAGGTAATATTGCGACCGTGTGTAATGTCTTGAGGTTTGTATTTAGAAGCTGAAATTATGTAAATACAAATGAGAGTTAATATGTGGGTTGTAACAGTGTGGATAATCAATCAGGAGCACAACTTGCTTGTGGATATAATTGCTTTTCCATCACTGCTTGTTCTCGAATTGGCCACAGACCTCTTTTTTGAGCAATATATTCAATAGTTCCCTCAGAAGTTATGATTAACACCATTGTGGATCATCCAAGCTGTTTTATGTCAGGCTAAATGACCATAATAGATTTTTGCTGTCTGAAAAAACATTTTTGGACTTTTAAAAAACATTTTATGCAAAAGACAGTTGTTTCTAGTCAGTTAGGTGAACCTACCAAAAATTGAAAGATGGGGAGACTAAAAAAAGATATCATATTCTCACTACTGATCTATGATTCTTTATAAAGATATATCCTCTGCATATACCTCATGAATAAGAAGATGCTTTCAACAAATATTTGTAATAGTCAAATAATTAAAAAGACACTAAAAAAAAGATTTTGTAATTTTTTTTTTTGGTGGCTTTTCAAATACTACTACCTGCTGGTCTATGGTCTATAGACCAACATACTCCTTTTCCAGCCTTTATCCTGGTTAACTGTCTTTGAGAACATAATATAATAATTCTTCGATTTATAGTGAAAATAAAGATTAATAATACCACATGCAAAAAGATCGTGAAAAGAATAAAAAACCCTATGTCTCAATGTATACCTGTCCATCACTAGGTTCCATTATCTAGCATTAATTTTATTAAATTCATAGTGTTTCAACTAGGACATTCTTACACATGGCAATAACAGAGGTAAATAATTTTTATTCAAGGACTTGAAATATATTAGCAAATCAAAAAAAAAGAAAAAAGAAAAACAGCAAGATAAGAGAGATATTTCAGTGCCTTCAAGCCTAGAACAGGAAGGTTTTTCTGTAAATTGTCAGCATTTTTTTTTAGATAACTGACATTTTAATGTGTACCAGTCACTCTTTCTAATATATTTTAATTATACCTAAATTCATGCAGTTGCC
Organism: Melopsittacus undulatus; assembly: GCF_012275295.1. Lineage (NCBI taxonomy): Eukaryota > Metazoa > Chordata > Aves > Psittaciformes > Psittaculidae > Melopsittacus > Melopsittacus undulatus. The sequence continues at coordinate 58,181,190 of NC_047528.1, read as the reverse complement.
TTTGTAAACTTGACATATAGAAGACAGTTTCCAATCTACATAGATTATCAGATACACTATTCGAGTTTTCAATTTTTTCTTTTTTACTGGAAAGACCACACTGACTTCTTATCCAAAGCTAGTATTTGACCTTTCAAGTACTTCCTAGTCACAGAAAGATTTTCCTTTCTAAATCTTGAAAGATTTTAAATTATACCACTACCTAAAATGATCCCGTGCATTCTGGGCTAATCAAGGTTAGTCAGTGGTGTCCAAACTGGCAATGAAAATGCAGCAACCTGAGTTTTAATTAATTTCATTAGTAATTGTTAAAGTTGAAAGAACAGCCTGGCATTCCGTTTAAAAATAGTCGATCTTGTATTCTGTTAAAATGGTTTAGTTCTTACCACTGTCTAGCCTAGAACTATGAATTCTGGACAAGTAAACAACATTTTGGCTATTTATCTTTTATATTCATTATAGGGTTTCTCTTCCCAGGAAAAAATATAGCAGAAACACTTGACTTTACTAGCCAAAAACCTGGAATAAGATTGCCAAAACATCATTTTGAGTTGCTGGGCTTGGGGTTTTTTTCTTAATTTGGTATGGAAAAGCTTGTAAGTGTATATTGCTTCTAGCTGGAATCCAATCAATTTTCATTTTAATACACCTATATTTTAAAAAGTTTCATTTTCCTTCATTCATTTTTCCCTTCAGAATCCATTCGAAACAACAAAACTTTCTTGTTGCACACAAGCAAGGAGGGTATCTCTTTCTCTGCCTAAAACAGAGAAATATTGTAGAGATACCAAAATATTGCAATAATACTTATAGCAATTAGAGCTTTCTAAGACATTTTTCATTGGCACTTGCTTCCCTTTTGCCTTGCAAGACATTTGAGACCTTTTGACACAACAACCCCTTTCCTTTTGAAAAGAAGGCAGAAAAATATGTATCTTCCTTAACATTTATGAAAACAGAACTGATTTTAAGATGAAACCAATGTTTGCAACTAGAATGATGTGAAAATCTCATCACTGGAGTTATTCAAAGCTGTAAGCTGTAGGTGTAGTGACAAATGCCTACAGACTCATGACCTGATGTTGTGCATTTCCTTCCCTTATTCAGATAAATAGTTCTTATTAGTCAATCTGAAAATAGTGAGCTAACCCTGAAGATTGATCTGTGCTCAATCAGCTGTCAGTCAGGTAAGCCTCGTGGAAGTAGATGGGAGCTTGCCTGGGAAATGACAGAATAGGAGTTTGTTAAAGCCCTTAAAATCAAAATGCATTTGTGAGTTTTGCAGGATCAGGCCTTTAATTTAGCATGAACTAAAAATGTTGGTGGAAGGTTGGTCATTCAGAAAGCTGTAGAAAGGCTGAGCCAGGGCAGGCACAATTCCAGGCAGTGCCTGCCGTGTCTCTAGATGTTGTGGGAGTAGTGTAATGAAAAGTGACTGATGTAGCTTGACAGAACACTTTAAAATGACACATTGAGCGAGATTCAGTGAAAGAGTAATGGACAGATGGTTTTCATTTTTAGAAATTTAACGGCTATTTGACATTCTTTGTCATTAGTGAACTGATTTAAAACTTTATTGAATAGTGATAATTTTTGTTTCCTGTTTTAACAGAACAATAGCTTTGCTATCCCTACACCCAGCAAAGCACGCCTATTAAAAACGTCTGCTTCTCACCAGGATAGCAGGAAGAATGATTCCTTGCATACAAAATATTCATACTTATTTTCAACAAAGTGTGACAGGAGAATTGGTCTTTTTTTACTTCCCAGGTATAAAAACAGGGAAAATGCATCTTCAAACCCATACCTGATGATATGTTTACTTACCACTTTACAACAGTTGAATTTAAATAGTTCTTTAAGTTGCTACTTTAAAATAAGAAGTAAATAAATATGTTCTATTTGGCCCTGAGGCCTTCTATTACAGTATCTAACATATGAAAACAAACTCTGTTTTCAGATAGACCTGTAGAAATCAGACACAATGATATAAAATGCTTTCTATTTCTTCACACACACACCCCCACCCCAAGACAAATGTAGCCTTTTCTTTTAAACAAACATTCACATCTAAATTAATCTGATTTTCTGTCTTAAATTTCAACTTTACAGAATATTTCAAGCTACCTGGTAGTAGAAATATAAATTTGTGTTATTTACTTCAGCTGCTAAATAATTAATCCATACACCCAAAGCGTTCCTCGTTTATAGTTTTAGGCTTTGTATTTCATCTGCAGATTCTGCTGCCCTTAAAAAGTCTCAGAATATCAACTCCATTGCACACAGTGCAATCATATTCAGAAAAAGACAGCTAATGAAATGTCTTTCTTTCATGAAGACACAAAATCCCACTGCTTCTTTCATGAATCAGATTCATAATAGGCATAGGTACATGGCTGGAAGTATGAAATTACAGTTTCAGGGAGTAACCTGTAGCCCATTTTCAAAACATGAAAAGACTTACTTGTGTGTTTTATAATGTTCTAGTAAAAAGCTGGATATGATATTTTTATATCATTTGCTGATTTATGTGTGATTCATTATTTTGCAGTAAAGCTCATGATTTCAGAAATACTAATATTGACTTTTCTTTTTTTTTCCCTGTTTTTATTTGCTACAGCAAGATAAGGTTGCTCAAAACATGTAAGTTGCTATTATGAGATCTGCAAAGAAAGACAAGAAGAAAAGTTCAAATTTGTGGCCTATTGACTGTGGCAGTGTCCTTTTAAAGCATTTCTGTTTACTGATGGGTTCACTTTATCAGGCACATTCCATTTTCATTACTTATAAATGGTACAAGGCTTATTCCATTATTTATTTATTAGGAACCCATGTTGTTTTTCAAGTTAGCGAGTATCCAGGTAACTTCTGGAGTGTCATGTGAAAGGGCAAATTATCAGCTCCACTTAGCTCTGAAGGAGCTGTTTTCACTGAAATGCATCAAAGTCCCTCTTGGGTATGTGGTTGCTGACTGGCTGATGGCAGGAAACCCTTGATGCTGTGAATCTTGCTTCTGTCCCTCTGTATTGAACACCCCCCTACAGTTAACTGTGTTGAGGAGAAGAGGGAGTACAATTGATCCAACCCATGTGGGCATCCTTGGGTGGCCCTGAAGCTTCCTCAGCCACCAGAGTGGAGAGACCTGGGGGGTGAGTGGCTGCAGGGAAACCTCTGTCCTTTTGAACCCCCAGTATGACCGTGGCTCCCAGTTCTCAAACAGAATGCACCTCGCTGCACCACGGAGTGTGACGAAACAGGTAATGCGCTTTCTGGGAAGGAAAACCTTTCACCCAGTCAAGACACTGTATTCATATTCAGGCTGCTTGCCATTACCCCCCTAGTCAAGGGGTCATCCAGGCTGGTGTGGCAGCCCAAGCATGTTGTACTGGCAGCTGTGGGAACCAGGTGCAGGATTGGACCCAGCTCAGCAGAGGCTTAGCATATTGCCACAAGGATATCCTCACTTGCAGGGGGCGAGGGGTGGGCGGCAAGTGCCAGCTGTCCCCTTGCCCTGCGCTGCTGCAATCACTGCCTGACATTTCCCTCACCTTTTGGAAGAAACTAACAACTTTCCATTCCCTGTACCCAGTGGCATGACAGCAAAACTACACACCCAGATGGGAAGTTAAAATATGCACTGGAAATACACGTGTTAAAAAAGGAAAAAAGTCTCCAGGTTTAACTTGAGGCATGAATCTGACAAAAAGGGCTTCCTGCTGCTTAGGCAAGTGGTATCAAGATTAAAATTTCCCCTGAGAGTAGAGACCCCTCCAGGTTAAAAACAGCCACACAATAAAGCTTGTCAGCATTTACTAACCTGATCACCTGCATGACAGAAATCAGTCAGATCTTCCTTGCCATTGTACCTGGCTGGAACCAAACTACCAGTGTAGAACAAAGATAATTTTTAAAGCAAGGGAAAAAATGTTAAAATAGAGAGGATTTTGCTAATGTTAGATGCTTTCAAGTACTTAGAATCATAGAATAGTTAGGGTTGGAAAGGACCTTAAGATCATCTAGTTCCAACCCCCCTGCCATGGGCAGGGACACCTCACACTAAACCATATCACCCAAGGCTTCATCCAACCTGGCCTTGAACACCGCCAGGGATGGAGCATTCACAACCTCCCTGGGCAACCCATTCCAGCACCTCACCACCCTTACAGTAAAGAATTTCTTCCTTATATCCAATCTAAACCTCTGCTGTTTAAGTTTGAACCTGTTACCCCTTGTCCTATCACTACAGTCCCTAATGAATAGTCCCTCCCCAGCATCCCTGTAGGCCCCCTTCAGATACTGGAAGGCTGCTATGAGGTCTCCACACAGCCTTCTCTTCTCCAGGCTGAACTTCTTTTAAACTTCCAGTAATTGTTATTTTCCTTAATGATTTGTCATGACTGACAACTCACAATTTTTATTTATAAAAATTAATTTCAAAATATTTTGTGTATGCAAGCAAATAAGTATTTTGTGTCATAATTAGTATGTAGATTAACTCACTTTTGCAGTGAAAGGTAGGTTTGCTGGGTGTTTTTTTTTTTCACGGTGCTTATATAAAGGCATTGCAATTCCAAGTTTTTACTTGGAGGGATCACCCTACACATCTTTTCAGTAGTGTCTCCAGTGAGGCAGGTAGGAAGGATGCCAAAGGAACTGCTATTTTTTTCCCTGTAGCATGAAAACCTCTTCAACAGGAATAATCAGCTCGGGCCAAGAACTTGTTTCATGTATATGGCAGGATTACTGACCCACGCAGCCATATAATTTAAATAGGAGATGAAAATTGATCTCAAAATAACCTCAGCAATCTAAGCCTGGAAGAGACAAAAGCATGGATGCCTACCACTGCAGAAAAACAGACCTTGTCACAAAGAACTGAATGCTTGTGTATCACTTTGTATCTTAATTTGAAGAATATGCCTCTGCTGATAAGCATAATGAGAACAAGAGAAAACTTTTAATGAACCTTTGCTATAATAGTATGACCAAAACTACTGAAGTGAGAGGTTTTGTTGTTAGACTGATGAATAGTGATTATGACAATGTCAAGGATATCAACTTACATATTGTGTTACAAAGGAAGACTAGCTTAAAAGGAGAACTAGACAAATAGAAACAAGGCCATTATCAGAGCCCCCTCTCTAGTTTACATATGCATATATACATATACACACACATATATATTTGTGTGTATATGCATATATAAGAGTGATCTAGCTAGCTACATGAATGTGTACTTGGGAGATATGACTCATTGTGTGTGTCTATTTACAGTATCATGTACTATGTATCACATATGACATATATAACGCGTTGTATCTCCCAAATTTAGCAAGTATTCATTGTGATCCTTAGCAATACAATAGCTTCCTGAATTCCTAGATTCTTCATGGCAAGTTAGGGTCTCCAGCAAAATTTACTTACCAGATGGATAAAGTTCAGAGTGTGGAAATGGCCCCAAGTTCCAGCTAGACAAATAGATGGAGTGGGTGAAAACCATGTCAGTTTGTGTCTGTTTCCATGCAGTTTCTAGAGCTTGCTGCTGGAGAAGCTGCTCTGCTGTTCAAATAGCCTGTTGCTGAAAATTCAGGGGAGATTTTTCTCAAAGAGGAGGTTCAAAAAGGCCTTTGAGAAAAGGAGCAGGTTCTTTGCAGAACATCTGCCTGTGTGACAAGTATTTTACCTGTACAAGAGGATAAGTTATGCTCCTGGAATCCAGTGCATAAATTACAAACAAAATAATAAATTCGGCCCAAAGCACCATCTACTAATCTACTCGTGTATATCACAGGTAATATGTAAGCGCTTTTCAGAGCTAATCCTGTCAAACACAGCATAAATGTGAAGGCCAATAAGATTACTTGGAGAATAAGCATTTTAATAGCATCACACAATCAGGAAGTAAACAGATTATTAAAGGACGCAACTGGCATTGATTTTATTTTGCAGCTTGGCCTGAATGTCCTAAATTGATGAGTCTTATAATCAATCTTATTTGAATTTTGCATAACATTTTATCTCCTCCAGAGGATAAGGAAACATGCAATTTCAAACATCAGAACATTAAAAAGCAAATGTCGAGAGAAAAAGAAAACCGCAGTGCAAAAAATCTGATGGTGAAATCCTCTTTGCTGGGCCTCAAAGGTACCTGACAGGGTTCAAAGGATGAATCTATGAAACAGTTGTGCAGGAGATAACTGTGACGGTGCCCACCTGGAAGTACAGGCTCTCTAGAGAGAAGTCAGATTCTGTAGGTGTGTTGCTAGACAGTCTCCAGGCTTCTCCATCTGTGGGTTTGTTTTTCTCCCCTAGCATTCTGGACCAGCCCCAGCAAGGACTGCTTTGTTCTGTCATGGTTTTAATATGAAGACACACATCAAGAAAAGAAATTCAAGCTTTAAATTCTTCTGAAAGAAATGTCATTCATGCAACAAAACCACTTTCAAATCAAACTGATACAAAGGGACACCAAGGATATAGTCTGCCAAAACTTCATTATTTCTTCAAATCAAAACACTAATGTAAAGGAGAAAATTTGGCCTAAATTGCCAAATCAGTGAAATTAATGTCCTGATTGTGAGCTATAAGGTCTTTCTGACAGCCATCATACTGTAAAAGCTGTTTTCTCCTTGCTATAATACTGTGAAAGTTCTCTACAACCAGCAGAGACAGGTAAGTATTTATTTGCAAGTGTGACTTTTTTGGAAGATATGAGGACAGTCTAGATCAACGGGCTGCATACCAGATCTGATTTTCTGCCACACAAACCCTGAGTACAGTAGAAGAAAGCACTGTGTGTCATGAAGCTGGCTAGCGGGACTAAATTAACAAGAAATTCATATATGCTGTTCTTATAGAACAGGAGCAGTTGACACATCTTTTGCCACAATGTTTTTCTCCCCAAACATATAAAATACGCATCTGAGGTAAACCTATGCCTTTCTTCCTTGTGTAGGTACAGCCCCACATTTATACTGCTGTTTGCAAATCCAGTAGATTTTAAAATATTTTGAGTCTATTCAATTTGAAATCCAACCTTTCCACTCTGTCCCTGCAGCTAGATAGTTTGTGTGACAATCAGCTTTTACCTAGAATTTATGCCAAATCTGCCAGTGCATTCATATTGTGTGGTTATACTTCCATTTCATACTTCCAGGCTAAATGAGAGGGCAATTACGTTCCCCCTAGGTTAAGAATAGCTGAAACAAAAGAAGATACTGCTTGAGTGTGGGCAGGGACTAGGTAATACAATTCAACAAATACCCTTTAGTGATGTGAAGTAAGAGGGATTGGTTGGATGTGAATGTGAATGATAAACAGCAGAAACATGTTGAGTGCAGACAGAGAAATAACAGCATGCTAAGAGGAAAGCAAGAAGGGGGACTGGATGCTCATGAAAGTGTCAGCACAGAGTGCACAGATGGTGTAAAAGCAGTTCAACACACTCCCCCCAAAAAACAAAAGTCTTCTGGTAGAAGTGAAGACTTGCAACAGCTGACAAAGCAACTGCATCCTACTGACTTTGCTACAGAGTTTAACGGGATTGGGCTGTATCTACTTTTTCTGACTATGTAAAGGATTGCAGAAAACAAATATATGACTTCACCAGCGGTTTCTCCTAACACAGAGAGCTCTGAAACACTGGCTAACTGCTGGGGACAGGCAGACATTTCTGTATGCCACTGTTCTCAGGTTGCCTTGAGAGTCACCATCATTTGCAGAGATTCAGCTCTGTCTGTTAAGCCACTCTCTTCTGAGAGGGGATAGCTGAGATTTGGCGTAATCCAGGTTTCAAAACATAGCTTCCACTGAAACTCTAGCTCTTAATTTCATAAGTGCCTTTGGGATTTTCAGCACCCTCATTTTTTTAATCAAAACATCTGTACCTTTTGCAATGCTCTACTTAACTTCAAAACTGTCCCAGAACTTGTGTGTAAGTTATCATGCACAGCTCCTAGAAATTAGTCCCAAATTTTACTTTCCCAATTAAAGTGTAAGGAATATATGAGAGTCTCATTTTGTGAAAAAGGAAGGAATAAAGGAAAAGGATCTTCTGTATCTGTAGATTTTTGGAGAAGTGTTTCTCTTTTAAAGCTTCAGCAGCAATTTCAGGACTGTTATATACTATGATTCTGTTCTAAAGAAACCTCACTCTTTGTTGAGAATCCTCAGGCAGGAATAGATAGAATATGTGAAGAAAGTACTTTTATTAATGATTATTTCATAAAAAGTTGTTTTCAACTGACCTTCCACTGGTTGTTAATTTAGTGTATGATTTAGACTGGAGACTTCCTGGTCCTCTAGTTGTTTTTGCCTTACTTGCATAGTGACCTCTTGTACAAATATTTTTGCAGGGGTGTCAGTTTTTTGATTCATTCCTGTGACCCTGTGACGTGAGTCATCGACCTAGAACTGTATCTCATGCAAATTGCATGAACATTCAAGGATAAAACAAGAGTTTTTTCTCCTACTCTATCAGCTGCTCTGTGGTCTGGTGGCAACACCTGAGTGACATGCTACTTCTGTTCAAAACATCAGTGGGGAAATTTGGGCTGGATCCCTGGCAGCTGTAAGTGTGACTGCCATCTTTGGTGTTTTACCATTTCTCTACAAAGGCTGTGAGTTTATTCCCCAAGGAAGATCAATGCTGTAATTTGAGCACCATAACTTTATGGAAGACTTTCAGCATTACTGCTTGATTTTTAGAACTAGTTTTGACAACTGAATAGGAAAAGGAAAACAGCCCAGAAGAGTTAGCATCAAAAATCACTTTTTCTTTCTCCCTTCTTCCAATTCTGAAGAATCATGTCATCACTCATCTTACACTTATTATAAGGAAGGCATCCTCCTTTTGAACTTGTCAGAGATTCTTTTGTCTGGAGTCCCTTTTTTTTCCTCTCAGCCGCTTGTCTCCCTTACAATTTCTCTATCTCTTTTTTGAACGGTTGTAGAAGACCCATATTAGCATCTGTGCACTCTAGCAGTACAGGGCATGCGTGTGCTGACCTACTTGACAATGTCAAATGAGCTCTCAGTGCTAGCACAGGAAACTCTTCCTTCTGTTCTCTTTTCCATGGTGGAAAGTGGGGATAAGGTAGAAAAAACTTCACTGTTCCTGGCCAGAGGTTTTTACTGGACCTAACATTATCCAGTAGTATCCACTGCCTGGTTTATTCCAATTTATTCTGCCAAGACCCTGTCTGGGTCAGTCTACTCACCCCACCTTTCTTCTGTGCTGAAGCTCAAAACCTTCTTGCTTGCACAGCACAGAGAGAGATGTTTAAGAGCCATTCCATCACATTCATAATGACTTAAAGCAAAAAGAATGAGCAAATGCAAGCTGTAATGTCTTCCAAGACACCATATTAATAAAGAATTAAGTCCAAAATTAAAACCAGATAGGTAGCCAGAGTGCTATTAACCACTGCTTTGTAACACTTCCTTTATAGTCTGAGAATGTTGTCAATGATTCAAATTTTATCTTATATATGTTAATGTAAAACAACAATAAAGCTATCAAAACAGAGAACCACCTCTTCAAAACCTCCATAATGGCTAGTCTATGCTCTTGACTATATAAATCATACCATAAGAAAATATCCAGATGAATTATGTTTGCTGGGAACTGTTTCTGTCCTTCTGAAATTACCCATCTTGCAAAGTAAAGCAATAATTTGCAGCACATACTGTTCTAAACTATAGATCTACCTGAGAGAATGCCTACCTCACATTGCAATTATAGGCCAAGAGAATCGAGTAGCTGAGTCTCTGTGTAAAGTGATCAGCTGTCACTGTGATAGGTAAAGGGCTATTCTGAAAATGATGTAAATTGTCTTCTTTCTATTTATTAAACTTTAAGTACCATACAGTTGCTGATGGAACTGCAAGCCTGCAACAAGGTAACAAGCTGTCTATATTCTCATTCATAATACTGGTAATGCTCAACCAATAAGTAGATTGTTTAAATCCTCCCCTAGTCCTCCCAGGTATACTAGTAGTTATCCTGGCTTATGCTTTTGGAAGAAGGGTTCATACATTCTCATGTCAGATTGCTGAAACAGCAAGTTTTACAATATAGGAAAGCATCCATTGTTTCCTTTCACTTATGGAAGCATATATAATGTATTTCACTGTACAACAAAAAATAGGGAAGTTGTTTTAAACATGCTGGTATAACATGCTGTGGTCTGGTATCTTACTTTCAGCTGAACTGAGAAAACTCTCAAAAAAAAACCTTCATGCTTTTTCAAGTATTTCTGTGCCTACCTCCATCTTATAATAATACAATATTCTGTATATTATCTAGAGAAGAACAAAATTACACAGAACACAGATTGTGAGTCTGCAGTCTTCTCTTTGTTTCAGGTGATAATTATTTCTGAGTGTTTTCTGTTTTATTTGTCTTAGGATAATGATGCTGAGACAGAGTTTAGTGTAAGCTCCAATAAAAAACCTATTATGTACTTGATTTCTAAGACTGAATTTAAGCCACAAACAATAATCTTTATGTATATTTTAAAGTAAAAATAACCATATTGAGAAAAATGGAAGCCTACATATAACCTTTGATATGTTTTCCCTCTTCTGCCTTTATTTTATGTACCCATGAAAACAGAAGAAATAACTAATACTAACTATAAACAATATTAAACAGTGTAGGAAATATTTGCACTGAATTGAAAAGTGCTGAAAATTATATCATTGTATTAGCATTTATATGACACCTGTATACCCAAAGTATTTGCTTGAAAATAGCATACGCAGAGTAATACTGGGAGCCCTATGAGTTAAAATAACTCGTGGGACATACCAGGAAAAATGCAAAACAGATGGGTTTGAGTCTAAAGAATGTCAGGTCTCATCATTATTAAATATACATGGAACAAGCTTTTCCATCAAAAGTTCTGTCAGTTTCTGATATTGAAAGTCAACATGGTATGGACTCAAAATGCAAGTACAATCATAAATTAAATTTAGGATAACTTTAGGATCAGGTGCTGCTTACTGAAAAGAAAAAGTAAATGTAATTTCCAGTGCATTAGGATTTCAGGCAAGTAATGTGTATAGTTCATTTACATTTTTAACAGTAATCAGGAAGGTCAGTTGCAAAACTCATTTCACAGACCATATAAAAATGGAAAACAAATGTTTGCAAAATAAATTCAGTTTTGATTCGAGGTATTTCTGTTAGGCTGATTGTTAAAGTATCTTCATTTACAAAATTAAAAAAAAATAAAAACCTAAACTGTTAATGAATATATTTATTCTAGAGAAACATAACGTCCTGGGTTCAGCAGCACCAGTCATTTTTTCTCTTTCTTAGTATCTGATGCAGTGCTGTGTTTTTGACTTTCGGCTTGGGAACAACACTGATAACACTGATGTTTTTAGTTACTGCTCAAATGTTTAATCTGAACAAGGACTTTCTGAGTCTCATGCTCTACCAGGGAAAGCTGGGAGGAAGCAGAGACAGGACACCTGACCCAAACTAGCCAGAGAAGTATTCCATAGCACAGCATGTCATGCCCAGGATGTAAACGGATAGTTACCTGGAAGGGCTAGATCACTGCTGGCTCGGGCTGGGTATTGGTCGGTGGGTGGTGTATTCTCTTCCCTTGTTATTTCCTTCATTATTATTATTATTGGCGGTAGCAGTAGTGATTTGTGTTATACCTTAGTTACTAAACTGTTCTTATTTCAACCCATGGGAGTTACATTCTTTCTATTCTCCTCCCCATCCCTCCGGAAGCAGGGGAAAGAAAGGGGGGGGAGCGGGAGTGAGAGAGTGACTGGATGTTTTAAGGCTGAGCTTAAACCATGACACATAATATTTTAAAAAGTGGTTCAGTTGTAATCACTATTCCTTTACAAATTCTTCTCTCTCACTCTCTGCCTGGATTTGCAAGAAGAGGCTGAGACTGTTCAACCAGGAGAGCAAAGGACACAGGGGGATTTTATCAAAGGATGTACATATCTAACGGAGCAAAAGAAGGTAAGCGAGCATGGCCCTTTTCAGGGATTCCCAGTGACAGGACAAAGGTCCCACTTCAAAACGCATGAAATCCAGTATGAGCGCAAGAAAGCACTTTTTAGTGTGAGGGTAGTTGAACACAGGAACTGGTTGCACAGTGAGACTGTGGACTCTACATCTGTGGAGATACTTCAAACCTGACTGGTTCTATTTGCTGCTGCTTGAGCAGTACAGCTGGACTAGATGATCTGAAGGGATCCCTTCCAACATTTCTGTGATTGCAGCACTTCAGTTGTAAGAGCTGTCCCATTATATCCCTGCAAACCCAATGAGACTGTAGCTCTGCAATTTCATGCAGATCTCTAATTTATCCTCCAATTTTATAGCACTGCATGCTTCTGGAATATGGATTTTCTTTTGAACTACTGGTCTGAACTCATTGCAGGGAATCAGGATTGCTTCTACCTAATGCATGTTTGGTGACTACTTCTGCAATGCATGTCTAATTATTAAAAACAAACAAACAAACAAAAAATGTCCCAGAGATTTTTTTTTACAGCTGTATATGTGATTTAGTTACTTTAGTCCTACAGAAGAGATTCATATTATCATCGTAACTAAACCAAATTTCTTTTTTCCCCTATTCTATTGCCTTAGTATATTATATAAATGTAATACTTAATTTTGCTCTTGGAGAGGCATGTCTGAACACTTCCCAGGATGTTTTTTGTTTGCTGTTCAGATGCAGTTCTTCATCTCACAAACACTGTTGCTTGAGCATATGTTTAAGCAAACGAATATGCTGCAAGAACACAAGACCCTACTCATCTGTGCAGAATTAAGAATGAGATTCAGGCTACTAGAACAATGAAACTCATACTTTAAGTCTGAATTCAGGCACATATTGTCATTAATCAAATGGTAGACTGTTTCACCTGGTTTAGGGACTAAGTCTTTGCAAAACTGGGCCTTAGGACTGGAGCTGCAAACAAACAACAGACCACCTTCTATGTCTTGGGATTAATTTTTATCATTAGTTCTATGGGGAAGCACCTTTCCTACAGTACAATCCATTGATAATGCACTGCAATGTACATTTTACTTGATAATTAATCTTTGTTCATCCCTAAGCTTATAAGGAGATACTCTGAATTAATTAACTTTGCCAAGTGTTCTTTTATATTTACATTGTACCTTGTCTAGAAAAGAATATGTAAAAACTGATTATAAATCTAGCAGACCATGTCTTGGATTTTGATTTGGTAGATCAGTCCTTAACACAGGAATATCAGTAATTTTCCTGCACAGCTGCTCAAGCATGCAGGGGCATTTACTAGAAGGAAAAAAAGCGAGGGGGGAGGGGGCAAGGAAGAGGGTAAGACATTATCAGCATTGTAAAGCATTGATTAAAGTTTATTATACAAAATAATTACATTCAATTAATTATCACAGTTAACAAGTGATATCTTGGGAATTATTATTACCTAATTGTTATTAAAGCCCTAACTACAGATGGCAGTTGCAATTCGTTGCTTATTATTACTTTTACAAGCACAGATGGCACAGTACAACCAGTAAGATTAGCAGTGATCTTTTCCCTAATATAATAACAAACGCATATTTGTTATTATATTAGAAATATAATAATTCCTAATATAATATTTTATTATTATGAATGTATTCACAATATTCATTATTGTGAATATGAATTATATTGAATGAATTTTCTTAGTTCTGCTAAAGTGCTGCAAAATAGCTAATGGACTCAACTATTCAGATCAGATTTTGTCTCAATAGCAATTCCTACAGACTGCATGTAGAAGCCTGTTCAAGAGATTCCCAGATTAATGTTATAGCTCAAAATATTTGCGTTACGATGCTCATTCCAACTTGCCTGAAACTACCCTTTGCATAAGAATCAATTTTACTTGAACTCTGTGAACTCTACTGGCAAAACTTCTAAGGCATCAAAATACCAATGTCATACAAAGAAAGAAAGAAGTTAGATCAAGAACATTTTAAAGGCTATTTATTTAAAAATAGAGTACTAGTTATTTAAAAATAGAAGAAATAAAAAAGACAATTATGTGAGAGCAAAAAATAAAATAAAATAATCCTTTTAAACTAGACAGAAAGAATTATTTCAGAAAAAAATCAAAAGTCTGTTCAGGAACAAAAACAGCATGCATGCAACACTTTCCTACCTTCCTTTCCATCGTTCAGTCCTAAATGAGTGGGTGGGAGGATAAGTATGTGATATTACCGACTGTTTAGTTAGATTAAATGGATACCTAAAAGCAAGACAAGTGTGCTGTGATAGCTACAGCTTCATTCTTTGACCAAGTCTATCCAGCAATTATGTCTTGGAGTTACATCCCCTTTCTGTGTCTCCATCTCTAGTATGCAAGCCAATCATGTCATTCACCATGGAATGGAATTATCAAAATATTTAAAAAGTGTTATACTCCTAAGACATAATCACAGTACTCCTGCATGAGAGCTTTTAGGGTCAGCAGTTGCATAAAACTGGAACATGTTTTTGCTATTCATTTAGGTCATTTTAAACGTGCATTGTTAGCTCTCCTTAAAAATACCCTAATCACATCTCAGAAAAGGCAAACAACAACGCTTACCATTAGAGAAATATTATTGGAATATTTCAATTTTGCAATAAAATGAAAAATATATCTCATGAAAAGGACAGCAAGCATTACATCATGTTAAGTATAGATAATAAAAAAGGCTTAAAAAAATGTAAGGCCATATGCTAAAATTTAAATAAAAAATCACCTGATAATGAGGTCAAACATGGGAATGGACAAGTTTTGCAGAAGCTGTCACAATACCTGTATCCTTGAGTATGTGGCAAATGTACTTGGACTGGTGCAAAGCATTTGACACTGTCCCACATGACATCCTTGTCTCTAAACAAGAGATCTGTCAATCTGATGGATGGACCACTCAGTGGATAAAGAACTGGCTGAATGGCCGCACACAAAGAGTTGTGGTCAATGGCTCAATGTCCAATTGGAGACTGGTAATGAGTGGTGTCCCTCAGGGGCTGGTACTGGGACAAATTTTGTACATCTTTGCCAGTGACATGGACAGGAGGTTTGTCGGTGACACCAAGCTGGGTGGTTTGATTGATATGCTGGAGGGAAGGAATGCCATCCAGAGGGACCTTGACATGCTTATGAGGTGCGCCGATGCCAACCTTATGAAGTTTAACCATGCCAAATACAAGGTCCTACAACTGGGTTAGGGCAATCCCAGGCACAGCTACAGGATGGGCAAAGAAAGATTTAGAGCAGCCCTGTGGAGAAGGGCCTTGGGATACTGCTAGATGAGAAACGGAATGTGAGGCAGCTTCAGTGTGCTCTTGCAGCCCAGAAAGCCAACCAGGTCCTGGGCTGCATCAAAAAGTGCATGACCAGCAGGCCGAAGGAGGTGATCCTGACCCTCTACTCTGCTCTTGTGAGACCTCACTTGGAGTATTGTGTGCAGTTCTGGTGTCCTCAATGTAAAAAGGACATGGAACTGTTGGAACAAGTCTAGAGGAGGGCTACAAGGATGATAAGAGGGCTTGAGCACCTCCCATATGAAGACAGGCTGAGAAAGTTGGGGCTGTTCAGCCTGGAGAAGAGAAGGCTGTGTGGAGACCTCATAGCAGCCTTCCAGTATCTGAAGGGGGCCTAAAAGGATGTGGTAGAGGGACTCCTCATCAGGGACTGTAGCAAGTAGTACAAGGAGTAATGGGTTTAAACTTGAACAGAGGAAGTTCAGGTTAGATATAAGGAAAAAGTTCTTTACTGTGAAGGTGGTGAGGCACTGGAACAAATTGCCCAGGGAAGCTGTGAATGCTTCATCCCTGGCAGTGTTCAAGGCCAGGTTGGACAGAGCCTTGGGCAACATAGCCTAGTGTGAGGCGTCCCTGCCCATGGGAGGCGAATAATAACTAGGTGATCTTATGGTCCTTTCCAACCCAGACCATTCTACTATTCTATGATAATTTTATTCTAAATAAAAGGAGTGAAAATAACAGTATTTCTTTTTAAAATACTTTTATACACCTTTTTTTTATACCAGAATTACAGTAATTCTGCTGTGCACTGATTATGTCTGTAATCTAAATCTGTAAAATGGCAACTCTAACATTTAAGTTTGTTATTAAAACCCTTCAAAGATAATATTTTCTATTTTCAGGCTCTTCTAAACCTAATTGAGCATGCCAAGGCATCAACAAAAACAATTCTATCTGATCCTCTAAATAAAGTTTTTAATAATGAGGTCAACATCTATCCTGATATTGTGTACTTACAAGGTCAAAAGTGATTTAATTACCTTAACTTATTGAATTACTACTCAACAGCTGAGATGTGGTAACAGGCAAAGTGAACACCATAGTAGAATCCATTTGGTAAGTAAAATCCATTAGCTTAAACCACTATGAAATTGTGCATAAAAAAACTCCATCAAGGAGCTGTGGTTTAACTGGTGGTTTGATCTAATGTGTTTCACTTATCACAGCTTGGCAGAGAAGGAGTCACTTGTTTAGCCACAATAACATGATTGCTTCCATTCAACCACCATTTCCTTACAAATTTTCCATTAACTTCAACTAAGAGTGGCCTGGTTATACCTGTCTTCTGTTAAAAGGATGTTATCCAGAGTAGGTGTCATGGTTTGAGCATGTTTTGAGGGTGTTTTTTGTTCAAGGTTTTTTTTTTCCAGCCAGGTGGGAGGGGAGTCCGGGAGGAAGGAGAGACAGGACACCTGACCCAGGCTAGTCAATGAGGTATTCCATACCATAGCACGTGATGCCCAGGATGGCATACTGGGAAAGAGAAAGCTGGGGGGGGGCTCTGGAGAAAAATGGAGGAGGGAGCACATGGTGCTCGGCCGGGCAGGGTGGAGTGAGTTATGGGTCGGTGGCTGGTGGGGTGTTGTATTCTTTTCACTTGCTGTTTGCTGTATCATTAGTATTTGTAGTAGTAAATGGCAGTAGGGGTTTTGTGTTATGCCTTAGCTATTAAACCGTTCTTATCTCAATCCGTGGGGGCTACATTCTTTGGATTCTCCTTCCTAACTCTCCGGGAGTAGGGGGACTTGGTTTAAACCACGACATTTTTGGCGCCCAACGTGGGGCCCGAGGGATTGAGATAAGAACAGATCTGAGCGGATTTATGGTCTCTTGTCACAATGCTGATTTATTGGCTCTTAGAGGTTTTTCTCTGGATCTCGCTGTTTCGGGATTTTGCTGGGTACTTGGTGTATGGATTGGATGTGTTTGTGTTTGTGTCGGAGGCTTGTAATACGGTGGGGCTCCAGCAGCAGGGGGGGATGGACGTGGCCGTGGACTTGAACTTGTACCAGGCCGTCCCGCTGCTCTTCGCCGTCCTTGTCCTTATCCTCGTCGTCGTCTGTGTGGAGCTGCGTGAAGCCAGGAAGGAGTGGCCCCGGGAGCTGCCGGCAGCTGAGGCTGCCAGGGAGAGCGGCACGGGGAGCCAAACGGCTGTGGCAGAGCAGCGGGAGCAGGCGGGGGAGGAGCGGAGCAGGGCGGTAGCTGAGCAGGGGGATCAGGCTGTGGGGAGAGTGAGTCCTGCGGCCGTTCCCGACCCTCCGACGGCCGAGAGTGTCCCCCGGAAGTCGCCCGCCGACCCCCAGCAGGATGCAGGAGACTACACAGCACTTCCCAGCAAGGCAGAGGAGGAGGATCCGGACTCGGGAGAAGAGAAGCTGATAGTGGGAGAACTGGCAAGCACGGCAGCTACATCAGCCCCAGTGACAAGTGCAGCAGCATCATCTGAGAGTTCTGATGGTTTTGAATGGCTTTTGGGTGCCCTTGGGACCTGCCTGCTGATTGTAATGGTGATCGGCATGTTGGCACACACACAGAGTGTGTTCTACCCACGGCCATTTTGTCTGATCCCAAAAGTTAAGCAGAGTCAGGTTTGGGTCTTGTCTAGGGTTAGACAAGGATATAGGAGCACCAGGAGACTGTCCCCAAGTCTGGACAGTCATGAGTGGCAGGGCATGTGGGACAGTATAGCCAGGTATCTGATCCACTGGGCCCCTCCAGTGCTTTGGAAGCATTGGAGGTGGAAGGCAGCTGTATGGAGTCCCCAGCAGCAAGCTGTAGAACTGCTGAAGGGGACGGTGAATGATTTTGGTGGGCCCAGATACTTCAGGCTATCAGTCCAGAGATGCAACTTAGAGATGTCTCATGATCGAGGGGTGGACTTAAGAGTGATGGTGTATTGAAAATGTGGGATCTGGGCATGACGTGAATGGTATGGAATAAGGGGTGGATAATGTCATGGTTTGAGCATGTTTTGAGGGTGTTTTTTGTTCAAGGTTTTTTTTTTCCAGCCAGGTGGGAGGGGAGTCCGGGAGGAAGGAGAGACAGGACACCTGACCCAGGCTAGTCAATGAGGTATTCCATACCATAGCACGTGATGCCCAGGATGGCATACTGGGAAAGAGAAAGCTGGGGGGGGGCTCTGGAGAAAAATGGAGGAGGGAGCACATGGTGCTCGGCCGGGCAGGGTGGAGTGAGTTATGGGTCGGTGGCTGGTGGGGTGTTGTATTCTTTTCACTTGCTGTTTGCTGTATCATTAGTATTTGTAGTAGTAAATGGCAGTAGGGGTTTTGTGTTATGCCTTAGCTATTAAACCGTTCTTATCTCAATCCGTGGGGGCTACATTCTTTGGATTCTCCTTCCTAACTCTCCGGGAGTAGGGGGACTTGGTTTAAACCACGACAGTAGGTATGGCAGAAAAGCACCCACAAGCAATTTCTTTCCCCATCACTTTAATTTAAAGTAAAATAATCTCACCTTTAAGGCTCTGAAGAATACACAAAATAATACTGACTGTCAGGTGAATTGAAAATGGCAGCTATATCGGGTTCAGAACATAATAAATAATGGTTTGTTATTTTGTTGGTGGTCAGCAATTAGCAGAGTACCCCAGGGGTTGATGCTGGGGTCCTTGTTTAGTGTGTTCATCAAGGATTTAGATTATTTTGGAGTGTACCCTCAGCAAATTTAAATTAGAGGTCACAATTACTGTATCAAAAAGCAGGCCCTGATAAGGTGGAAGAATGGACCAGCAAAAACCTTATGAAATTCAACAGGGAGAAGCCTCAAGTTTTGTATGGCAGTAGCAACAGCTCTGTACAGTGTTACACTTTGGCAGCCAGGTGATAGAGAAGCAGCCATGCTGACAGGGAGCCTGAACTGACTGGGAACCAACAGTTCATGCATAGTCAAGGAGTATTGATCTACTCTCTGGATCTTGTACTCTGCTGGAGAGGTTGCATCTGGAATATTTTGTGTAGTTTTGGGTCCCCATACTGATGTAAGGTGAAACTGAAGAGGGTCTAACTGAAGGCTAGTAAGTAGGATGTAAAGTAGGAGAGGATGAGGAAGCTTGGCTTCTTTAACCTCATTAAAATGAACTAAAGATGATCTGAAGGAACAGATTATAGATAACTGAAGGGTAACTGAAAAGATGAGATACTACTCTGTAGTATCAGCAGATACAGAAGAGGCAACAGCCATAAGAAATGATGTTGGAGGTTTAGACTGGACATTGGGAAAGACATTCTCATCAAGAAGGAATTACAGCACTGAAGCAGGTGACCCAAACAGTTTATGCAACACCCGTTATTAGACAGTTTCATAACCTGGCTGAGCAAAGCTACAGCTGACATGACCCTGTGTCAACCCACCTTCACTGTGACTTTGGAGTACAGTCTCCATAAGTCCCTTCCACACAGCATTTATATGGTGCTAGAATGCTATGACTTTTTGATGTGTCCAGAGTAGGAGCTGAGTACAATTCAGGTAAGTATTTTGGAGATCATTATCAGTAACAGTACCGGTAACACAACAATTTTCAATGCACAAAACTCACAGTGGTCAAATATCCAATGCCAGCTGGTGGGAGCATAACCAGAAGGGATTAGAATGGATCAATACTCCATGGTCATGGTTCATATATAAGAATACCACCCCAAAAGTAGCCTTTTAAGTATTAAGTGTCAAAGTTTTCAGGTTGGAAAAAATAAGAGAAAGATCCCCAAAGTCTTCTGAGGTGAGGTTTTGGGTTTTTTGGGGTTTTTTTTCCTTTTTTTCCCTCTTTTCTCTTTTTCTTTCCCCTTTTTCTTTCTTTTTCTTTTTCTTCTTTTTTTTCCTTTTCTTTTTCTTTTGCTTTTTTTTTTCCAATTCTTCGCAACACTAAGCTTCCTGTGATGAAAAAACCAGGAGTGCCAACCCTTCAATAGATTTTCTGTGATCTAAGGATACTCACTTTCTGCTTTTCAGTATGGATTTATTAGGATGGGATAAAAATAATTCCTGAAATTTCCAAGGAAAGAAATTATATAATGGTACACAATACTTAAAAATGTCTTCTGCTTACAAGTAGGATGTGACAATGGAAGGACGTTTTAATGTCCTATTGTTTCTGGGACGAAATTTTCTCAGCACAATATGCTTTTCCTCCTTAGTTTCTGGTTTTGGGTTTCAATAAGTTGTGTAGTGCCAAGGACACAATTTTAAGTTTGTATCATGGAATCATAGAAAGCTTTGTGCTGGAAAGAATCTTTATAGATCATCTGGTTCAACCCAGATTATCTAATTCAAGTCTCATATCTCTTTTAATATATTTTGTGAAGTGTTTAATTTTTAACTTTTTCTAGTCTTTGCAATTTAATCACTTCCCCACTTGGAGATTGCTCTGTCTGCTCTTCTTTACACCTTGCTCAGTGTTGTTCTCATAGAAGCACCAAAACCTGGATATTAACACTGAGATAATTACTGCTGTAATCATCCCACAGCCTGTGAGAAGCATTGATGGAGAAGGGTGAACGTGGATCCTCATGCTTTCCTTCAACATACTCCCCCTGGTGTATCACATTACATGATGTGAGAAGAATTTATTGTACAGCTGCTATATATCTCTGTAGCAAGGATCACTTTCCCATCTCTCTTTTTCACTAGCAAGTTCAATGTCAGCCACAGTCATCCATCCTCTAGCCTCTCTTTATCCTTCCACATGGGTTATCTGAAGCCTGCATACAAAAGCATGGTCCAACATTTTCCTGAAATCATCAGCTATCTGGACAATAGAATGCAACTAGTAAGTTTCTATAAAAGTTCATATAGTGCTGCCCTTGGTCAGAACATCTGTCATAGAGGGTAACGGTTGATTTAAAATTAGAGCCAAAACTTCACTGCCTTGCATCTGGCAATGTATACTTCATTGGTCCTTCTGAGCAAAGTATCTTCATCTTTGGTGAGATCCTGCAAAATATCCCTTTATTGGTACAGATGTTGTGGCTCAGGGACAAAATCAACCTCCATAAAAGCAGTAGAGAAAACATTGTCTTTTCAAAAACAGTTTGAAATTGTGAAGGATTTGAGACAAACTGGTGCTTATTGGAAATCCAGCACTCCTTATCAGAGCTAAGATGTAAAGATTTCAGCATTCAGATGTGATTAGCAAGTTCATCTTTTTTTCTGTGGTTCAAGTCTCTCTCCCTGAGCAGTAGAAGCTTTTAGCACTTCAGAGAGAAGTGGCCAGAATCTTGCTGTAAAGATTTTGGGACTCAAAACCCAGTATAGATTTGTAATCATTTTAAAAAAAAAATGAAACCAAACCAAACCAAAACCAACCCAACAAACTATGTAAAGTAAAGTAAAGTGAACACGAATGATTCCTTTAAAATACTTTTTCAAGAGCGAAAGTAATGACCTGATTAATAGCACATGCATATGTTTAACAAGAAACAAAAGAATGTGCATGTACATAGCTCCACAGGCAAGCACAGCAAGCAGTTTTATGTGACTGTTTGCTCAGGGTTTGTTTTCATCAGTGCTTTTTCTCCTTTTGCATTCATTTTCAAAGAAGTATGGGTTGTTACCATGCATTTTAGGCTTGAAGCTGCCAGATTAAGTATTAGCAAAACTATTTGACACATGAGAGAGTATTTGTGCACTCTTCTAATCTGAGAACAGAAACAACACCATATGACTTGTCTGACCAGTCACAACTAATCAGCACAACTAGAAAAACAAATATCAGGCATTGCATAAATACAGAAAACTGTTCACAAGCAGTCTCAGCATTTCTGTTGCATAACAAACACTTATGATCTGCTCATAAGCATTAGGAAGAAGGAGGCTTAGGCTGATGGGAAACAGCATTATTTTCTTATGTTTTTTTTTTTTTTTTTATTTTGAGCATGTGCACTGCAAGGAAAACTGCCTCTTTCTTGAAGTGTTTTCTATTAGCAAAATAGCAAGTCTAAAATAAGCTTCAGACTAAGCATTCAATTTCATTTCACTTAAATCCAATGTTTCTTTCATTCAAGATCATCTAGCTTCAACTGTAGTCCTCACTTTCCTCAAATTCTGTATGTGTGTCAGTAAGTGTGAGTTGGTGTGCTAGTCTTGGGTTGGTGATGAAAAATACAGCACAGCCACAGCTTTGCTACAGTCAGCACAGGGAGTTCCCTTATGGAAAAAGTGGTTTTACCTAAATACTCTAAAATCTTCATGCTTCCTCCTGTACACAATGAAAGGTGGGGATAGAAAACCAAAGATGAGTATATCGGAAAAAGAGCAATAAGGTAGGGAAACACAATTTTTTTAGTGGATTACAGTTTTTCCTCTCTTTTCTTGGCTTTGTTTTGCTTCGATTTTCTATTTTGAGATTACAGTGCTGTACCGGATGTTCCTAAAGAGGTGTAATTTGTCGAATAATTACCTTATGCTTTCCATCAGTTGCTCTTTGAGGAAATCTTCTAGAAAATGGTATTCAAACAAATATTTTTCTACTACAGGAAGTCTAAACTCTACTTTTCTGGACAAGGTATTCACTTCAGAAGAAAACTGTCTAAGTCTCCTCCCTTTTAAACCCTGTTGCTTGGGAACTGAAGACTACACATGAAATGAGGTAGATTACTTAGTATGCTAATCTAGAAACTGAAGAATAATGTACTTTTCTCAGCAGGCTGACATGGAACAGGGACAGATACCTGGAAAGTCTGGGGGTAATGTCCCTCTGAGGTCTTTGGTTTTGCAACATGAAAGCTCACTCTTCAGCAAAGAGAGGCACTTGTTATTTCCACCTTTCTTCAAGGTCTATGTGAAATATTTTTACGGCACTCCTGAATATTTTCCAAGACAGGGAGGAAATACCAAAACATGAAGTCAAGTGGCTGCTGCGTTTTACACACAGAAGAAAAGCATAATTGCTGATTCAGAGTTGTTTGCAGTCTAGGGAGCTGTCAGTAGGCCATAATGATTAAGCACATTTAATATGACTTGTCAGTAGCAGGATGCTGAATTTTCCCTTCAGCAGCACATCTCTCAGATTCTACTTCTTTATACTCTCAAATCCAGCTGGAAAAGTTGCAATTACCTATTTTTCAGGAGAATATGATTGCACATTTTCAGAAGCAAATAACTCAGCTTCTGAGTGTCTTCAACAGATGAAGAAAGCTGGCAACCAACTCATGAGGACCAAAAAGTCAGTAGACAGGAACCATATGAAAGAACGTGCCTGCCAACACTTCTGTCCATCACCTCGTGTCTGCAAGGAGATAAACCTGGACACCCAAGTTTTCAATATAGAACTCCCCTAAGTGTCTGGTGTCTGTCTTACAAAGCTGCTACAGATTTCACCATCTTGATTAGCTTATGTGGTCACATGGGATTCAAAATCTAAATATCTCTGTATATGGGTTTCCTCATGTGCCTAGTTCAAAAGACAAGCTCAGATTGTGCCAACAACTCTAACACAAGTAATAAAAACCATGTACTTTGATTTGAAAACAAAAGTGTTTACTGCCTACATCTTTAATAAAACACTAATTAGAGCATTCATCAGTAGAAAACTTTGGCCAGAGGAAACTAATACTTGTGCTTCCTATTTACAATAATCACCAAGCTAAAGAGCATTGACCATATGCAGCCAAATCCATAAAGATCATGAGCTGATCTGGTAGAAAACAGGAAGCCTTTTAAAACCTTCACTTAGACATTAAGCTAAAGGTCTGCTACTATATTCATACTCACATATATGGATCTACTAATTAGTAGATTAAAAAAAATAACAAATGTAGCCAAATTTAGCTTGAAAATTACTGCACTGTCTTCTCAAAATATCTCCTTTTGACTTGCCTAAAATTTTTAAACTCTGACAATTTTAGTTAAATCAATACAAAATATATTGGGGTTAGCTTAAATGAGTTATGTAAAACAAAAGTATTTTTTACGCACAGATCTGATGCTGAAGCGCTACATTCTAAAAAAGGTATCAACCCCCCATTTAAAAGTAAGTGAAGCATTTAATTTTGAGATGACTGTTTAAGCTTTCTTAAAGTTATAAAAAGGAAGAGGTCAGTTTCTGTATGTTTCTGAATCAGTATACAAACAATAATCCATTTTTTTCTGAGTTTTATATTTTTTACACTTCTCTTGTCGAAGCTCTTTCAAGGTATTGGCAATTTCATTTGTCTCTGGTATGAGATGGATATTTTTTGAACACTTAGAAAAAGATTAAGCTTATGATCACAGTGACTGCAAAATGTATTCATGCTGACTCTTTCACTTACTCCTTTGATTTGAATGGTTTTGCACAAGCAGAATTGGCTTCAATTTGAAAAACCATTTTGTTGGTAGTATGTTTGGTGAGGATTTCAAATGATGAATTGAAATACCCTTATTCTCCCTGCCTGACCTGACTCTACACTCTTTAAACAGTAGAAATCAGAAAAAGCATGGTCAATATTAATATTGTACTCAAAATGACCTGGGGTAATGATAGTGAGGAGATCAGACATACGAGGAGGTGCTATTTTTGCATAATCACTGTTCAGAGCAGAACCACACTTCAGCAGCTTTAAAGAAAGCATTCACAACATCTTTGAAATGCAAACTGAATTACAGAACATACTGTGCACTGAAAGACATCCATCTAAAGAACAATGAGTAGGCATTCTATTTCTGAAAAATATGAGCAAATAAATGGCACCATAATGCATTTTTTTGTAATGTGTAACAACTAGTTCTAGGGATAATTGCTAAGCACTTGTTTACAAAAAATCAGTTTACTGAATATAATTTGAAATGGGCTATTAATGTCACTACATATGTGTCACCTATAGAAAGTTGTTGATTGGGACTACGCTCACTTATCATCTTCAGAAAACAAGTAAAAACCAAATAGATCTGTCATTTTATAAATTTAAATTCGAATGTAAAAATATTTGCTGACTGTTCCTGTGATTAATTTAGTCCATTATTTCAGAGAACTTAGTTGTGCATACAAAAGCATCTTGGAGAAAAAAGCGTAACTGTTATACAAAACATCAGGAAAGAGAAACCTACCAACTTCTTTGTTACAAATACAAATTTCTGCAGCAGTGATTGGTTTTCCTTCATGCACTGGGCAGTTTTGCACTTCATGATGGAAGAAGGCATTATTATCACTGAAAGCCAACTTGCATTTCTAAACCACAACTAAACCTACAAACCTACAAGGTACAGCTTTTAACATTACTAGGCTTCCTCCCTGCATTACAAGACAGAGTAATGCAAGGTACTGTAAGCCACAGAATGGGATCTCTAGTAGCCAGAGATCACTTAAATGATGCAAATTCTCACAGGGGTGCCCAGGACCAATTTCCCTGACAGCACTGGGAAGTGTGTATTTAAGCTTCATAATAAAAAAAGAAAAAGGACTTTGAACCCCATCTGGGGTAAGAGCAAGAGATGAGGCATTTGATAGAGTAGGGCATCAGCAAGAAAGATGACTCAACTTTTCCTCTCAATCTTTTTCTCCACTCATTTCCATTGTTTCTTTCTGTCTTTCTGCATGATTGGTGTTCAGCTCTCATTTTTCCCTCTATACATTTTTGTTCAGCTATCCACTTCCTAATCACCTGGATAGCACTGACATTTATGTTGGTCTAATCACCACGGTCCATAGAACGATGATCAGAAAGCTTATAGTAATCTTATTAAGTCCAGAATGAGGATTTTGAAAAAAACTGCTTAGCTGCCATTGTAACTATCAATGTATCTAATTCTGTAGGTACTCATCTGTGGGCCTTATACTTCCCTGCAAGCTGATAGTCCTCTGCATTTCCTTAGTCAGAAATGTCCAATTTATTCCTGGAATTAGGTATACTGATGCCTTTGTGGATGCTGGATGCTGGTCTGAGCCCTCGTTCTCTTTCAACCATCACAATCTCTTCAGGTACTGGCAATATCTTGGATACTACCCGTTCTTATCAAACAGAAAGGAGGTCCTCTCTATGGGTGGTTCATAGGGTACAAAAGGTGCCTACAAATTTTTTCTGGTTCTGAACAAAAATTTTGACATATAACTGTCTAAATACAGTAAAATTGGCTTATTATATGTATACAAAGTTGCTGTACTGTTATTCATGATCCTTTTTTTTTCCCTCTTTAGGATAGTTATATGCTTTATCCTGATATTCTTACTGGGTATATTCTACTTGTTAGTGGCAATAGCCCAATATGTATTTAACTTTAATTTTCTGGTTTGAACTGTAGCAAGCCTAGGGCAGTATTAATATGCTGCATGTATGAGCATATAGAACATGACTCTGGAATAAAATAATTCTTTAGCTAAGTTAGATTTTAGCTGGGATACCACCACTCCATGAAAAAGAATATATTTTTACTTTGAATAGTTGTGAATGCCTTTTTTCTTTTCCATTCTAGAATGGAATAACAAAAATGGAAATTGTTATAGAATCATTCACTGAAAATAGCTCACATAATAATATGGAGATGAATTCAAGTTCCATAGTGGGATAAACAAACAAAATCTCCAGGAAGCTAAACTTGACAAACACTAGTAACTTTATAGCACTTGTTATTAATATTAAAGCTTTCTGTATGCGTTATTACCTGAACTATGTGATTCACAGTTTAATTAGACAGGAATATCACTCAGAGCAGCAAAGCAAATTGCCTCTCCCATGAAATCTTTGAAATCTAAAAATGTTTTCCATTCCACACCAGCATAAATGCTATGAACTCTTGACAATTCTCATATAGCAAACAACTTACCACCTTAGAGAGCACTCACACTGAGATGAAGGCACAAATCACTTCCCTTATTTAAAGCTGACTTCTCAGCTTTCAACTTAAAGACCCACAAAATTGCTCTGGGCATCAGGCTGTGCAATATTCTTGTGGGGGAAGTAAGTAGACATGCTCTTTCCTTTCCACTGCCATCCCTAGTTTGGACTTTTTCATTAAAATGTTTGTACATGTGTATACTCATATGTATGTATTTAAATTTTGAGGAACTTCAAGGACAAACTTTTTAAAGGTTACTTCAAGCCTCGATATCTGTTCATTTGCTAGGTTGCATGAGGCGGTCTTTGCTTTGAGGTGCTTTTGCCAGTGACTCTTGTAGATAGCATTCTTTTTGCAGCAATGTTGGTTGGGTTTTTTTGTTGCACTCATCTTTCTTACATGATCATTCTGTAAACTTTCTAGCTCAGGCTTTTGTGTATAAAATTTTAGATTCAATAAGCCAAAAGGAGGAATTATTTCTAAAGGGTAATAATACAGAGTGTCAGTTCTCTACTGGAAAGGGGATTGGTCTCTAACAGAATATATCTATTCAGTTATGTACAATTCTAAAAGAGATTGAATTAGCTCATTCTACTAATTTTGTGCATCTGAACTTATGTATAGTTATTGTTTTCCCAAATCTTTATTCCAACCTTAATGCAAGCACTTTATACAATAGCAGACAGAAGCTTCAGTTACTCTCATCCCAGGAAATACATTTCAGATTCACAACAATGAAGAACAGACATGTGAGATTTATTTCACTCTAGTTTCTTTCCCACTGTTTTATGACATTAAAATGAGTGCTTACACTGCAGGTGTGCATGTAACATGCTGCCACTATGGAGACAAAAAAGAATGTTGGTTACCAAATACAGGGTCTTACCCAGTGCTCCAGGGAATCCTTGGGAAATCAGTGGGTGTAATACTGGCTGCTTCCAAGTCTTTAGAACTGGTAAAGGTAAAATGTTAATGAGGCATTTCAGTTTGTGATTTAAACATGAATAAACAAAGAAGACTATGACTTCTCATCTTGGTGCAATACCTCTTCCTATGACTCTACCTAGTCCTAATTTTTAAACTCCTGTGAAAACCCATTGCTTTCCCACCATGCTGCTTTTCTGTTTATTAATACCATATTTGTAGTATTTTTATATTCTGTGATATCTGGGGATAAATTTTTACTAAAGCAAATGTCCAAACATAGTTGTGCAATGTGTTTAAAAATTCAGCATGGCATCTATTAATGGAACAGTAGCTAGGCAAATAAATCCTCCATGAACTGAAATTAGAAAATTATAGCTTAAAGCATTCACCCAAAACAGGCCATAAAGAGAAAAGACTTATAGATTATTGTCTTGCTTTTATTTCATGTTTTAATCAAGCTGGCTTGAGTCCCACAGTTGGGCAAACAAATTTCTCCCAAAGGATTTCTCAGAATGAACAAACTGTTAATATTACAATATCTCATAACATCAGGTTTCAGGATAATGAAATTGCCAAAGCCTTTGCTTTCAGACAAAAAAAAAAAAAAAGGAAAAGGAAAAGGGAAGGGAAGCGAAGGGAGGGGAAGGGGAAATCTTGGTTTCATAGTACTTAAGAGTATTCCACACCATGAGATGACATACTCAAGAGAAAAAGCTCAGGGCAATGAAGAGGAAGCTGGGGCATTCATGTTGAAGGTGTTTGACTTTCCAAGCAAGCATTAAGTGTGCTAAGGCTCTGCTTGCCAGGAAGTGTCTGGACATCTGCCTGCTGATGGGATGTAGTGAATGAATTTCTTATTTTGCTTGGCTTATGCACACAGCTTTTGCTTCCCCTATTAGACTGTTATCTTGATCCACAAATCTTCTAGTCTTCCTTCTTTTTTTTCTCCCTGTCTTGTGGGAGAAGAGAATGAGCAAGCAGCTGGGTGGGTGTTTGGCTGTTGGCCGGGGTCAACTACCACAGCAGTGTTTCCAGCTCTTCCTACAGAGTGTGAGGGAACAGAAGTATAGATCAAACATTTGAATCATCCTCTGCTTCAGCTGAAAAACATGAGTATCCTTTAAGACATATTTTGATCTGAGAAAAATAAAAAGTATGTATTTTCTCAAGTCACATTTCTATGACATTTTATGATATGAAAAGGCAAGAGTCTTATTCTAACATCTTTCTAAAGTACCTTTCATTAAAAAGTATGGTAATATTAGTTATATCAAAATCATTTTTTTTGCAGCTGATCCAAAACTGTGCCAGGATTTATGACTACTGTGTCTATGGCATTATCAAGGCTGGCTTTAAAGTCGGCAGTGAGCATATACAGTTGCAGGCCAAATCAAGAGTAGGTGAGTGCAAGCTGACCCTGCACCTGGTTCCCTGACACCCCTGGGTCCATGAGCAGAGTTGGCATCCTTCCCTGAAGTTTTAATCAGCATGGTTTGGTTGCTCTTGTGCCTCAGCTTAGTTTAAAACTGATTTTTAAATAGTTATGCATAGTCATTCCTTGTTAAGCACCAAGTATACCAGTATATGTATATATATATAACCCCAAAAAATCAAACCCCCCAAAAAACCCAACCAACCAGCTGACCAAACAAATAAAAAACCAAGTAAACAAATAAAAAAACCCAAACCAAACGAAAAAAAAATTCCAATATTGTATCAAAGTAGACATGCTCAAAGTGCTTCTCACCAGAATAAAATGGTGCATTTAGATGACAGAAGAGATAATGGAATGTTCCCTTTGTTCTAAAAGGTAATGGCATATTGACTAACTTAGTGTTAGCAATATGTGTACTCATAGTTAATCATTGACTATGGAGGTGCAACAAAGAAAGTGGAAGCCATCACATAAGCAAGTGTGAATTTTGCTGTACAATGATACACAGTCGGAACTCCCTTTCCTTATAGGAGATGGTAAAAAAAGTTTGGAGAGGCCCTGAACTTAAGTTCAATCAGAGCTCGACACCCTTGAGTCCTTTCATCATCAATCACTGGCTGTTTCAGTCCTGCCAAGAATCTTATTACACTGTACCTGTTTTCTTCATGTGAGTGAATGATACTGTCAGGAAAGAGGAATTAGAGACATGCAAATTTACCTATCTTTTCAGGTGTAGGTTTGGGGATTCCTTTTCTCAGATTTCAAAACTCATAGCTAAATCTTGTTTCTTGACAGAAAAAGAAAACCCAAACAAAACAGATGTGATTCCATCTTCATAACATTTTCATAAGGCTCTTTGGCTTTGATAATTAAATCCACACTTAACTAACCTGACAGTTTGCCTGGGATTCCTCAAGCTGCCAAAGAAATGTCAAATAGTGTTGAGTGCTGAGGGGTTCTGAGATGCCTCATCTCATTCTTCCTCTGAACCTGATAGCAATATTGAGAGAATTTACTCTTGTTGCTATTTGCTAAACAATGGGTTTCACTTTATTTGAAAAATACATTTAATTTTGCCTTCTATGGGTACAGTTGGAGCCATAACTTTGTTTTACAGGTTATTATGCTGATCCAGAATGCTGAAATCATTTAGAAAGCACAGGTTGTTCTTTACTTCTCAACACAGGTTTCCATGTGTATGTTTGTATGAACTGTATTCCATCTGGCACAGTAACTGCTATTCATCTGGAGGTTCTTTCATCTTTTGTGAACCAAATGGACATTCAGTACTAGTGTCAAAGATAGGATCGGATACACAGCTGACATAAATCACCCTAACCCTGCTGAGCTCCTCGATTACTTCTGTTAAAGTTCCGATCTTAAACTCACTGGCTGCTTCCTTCTGCATAATGTTAATATATACATAAAATAGCATATTTCCTGCTGCTGTTCCATAGAGGATCATAAAACTAACCACAATCCAGTCTGAAGCAACTAACCATTAAAGCTTTTTCCACTATGGCATGGAGTCTTCAGTTGGTGGTGTCTAGATATCAACATGGCATTGAGATTTTTGGCTGATGGTGTCTGCTGCGTGATCAGTTATCAATGAAGAACACTTTAGATAAGATTATTAACCTGGATACATTTAACTAGGAGTTGCTGTTAACTTGCCCACAAGCTTCTGAAAGTAGATCTGGTGCCACTGCAAAAAGGATCCATATTTGTGGGTAAATAGAAGTTTGTAGTTAGGTACTTTGAGACAAAGTCTATAATTTTTTTTCTTATTTTTTTTTCCCCCACAAAGGAATCTGTAATTTAGGTTAGCATTAACTTACAGGGGTACCTTTGTCTAGCTTTGAACCCTTCTGGTGCATGAACTGATTTGTGCATACAGTGTCATGGGCAAAAGTGGATCTCCAATTTGTCTTGCAAATTCTTTCAGTCCATGCCTGGGGAAGAACAAAGATACCTCAAGGAGACTCCTTTTCCCAGCTGCTTCCAAAGTACTTAAACAGCCATAAAAGCAATTATTTGAATGTTTGCAGTTATTACAGGTTTTCTTCTTCCAAGTTGTTCTGAGTATCCTTAGCAAATCTCATAGATACACAGATTTTTATTTTAGTTCAGTGTTTGTAACTAGAAATAAGGGTTTCATATCAAAATGGTCCATTTTTCCTTTAAATGATACTTGTAAGGTTCATATTCATATTTTGTTTGCACAAATCACAAGTGTCCTGCAATGATAGCTTAAGGATCTTCAAAAGCTGGCAGTGAAGTGGATATAGAGATGTGTCTAAACTGGAAAAAATACACAGATATTTGATAGTTGTAAGTAGTTATTAACAATGCTGTAGCTGCAACACCCAGAGCATATTTGGCCTCAGTGTGTGCCCTTCTTTTTTGTAGTTTCTAATGAACCTTACATAGCTCTGTCTGGAACATTTCTACCATGAGTAGCTATTTTAAATGTAATTCCAGCTTCTTGATGCTATGTTTCATTTAGAGTAGTGGCTGTACCACAGATGTGCATTGAACTTTATTCAATAGGTCCACGGTGACCCATTCATAACACTGAGAAGACAAATGAGCAACTCATCACAAGTATATCTCCTCTTCTGAAGGGGATGCTTCTTTAGCAGAAGGTCACTTCTAACAGAGTGAAAATACATAACAGAAATAGATCATTCCAGCTCACATCCATAGTGATCTAAGTGCTTTGTATTAGAGGTTTGGTCTTCTTAAGCAGACATCTAGGACACTGTAAAAAGTACCACTCATATTGCTTTCTCTTTCCACTGATAATTTCAGCCATTTGGAGTCACAGAACTGAAAGCCATGCAGATCCAAGTAGAAACTGCTTGATACTGTGGCTAGTACAGTGGCTGAACTTGATACAGAGCACTTTCCTTGCATGTGTCTAACTACATTCATGCTGGCTGGAGCTTTACCTTACTGCATTTCCGTCATTTTGGGTCGGCTCAGCTTGCTGAGCTAACTGTGCCCTAACAGGGTCCTAGCAACAGCAACCAATGGAAAAGCTTCTTATCTTCTGCCCAGACAGATTCAAAACTGGGTGAGCAGAGTGATAGATCTGCATTTGTTGCTGATGACTGCTGACTTGCTCTGAGCTGTATTATTACTTTGTGGGCAAAAGTGTTGCCCACAGGCTTTCAACAGCAACAACAGATGGTCCTAAGGGCACTATCCACTTGAAGGTATGTGGAATAAAGCACAAGTATTTGCTGCTTTCATTTAATTGCTCATCTCTTCTTTATCTCCCTCCAACACATGGCAGTGTATCAAAACAGGCACAAGTTCTCAGGTTTCTGTGTGAAAAGTGCTTTGCTGCTTGAATGTTTGTTTTGTTTTGTCTTTATTTATTTATTTATTTAATTCATGAGGCCAGCTTAGGAGGGATCAACATTTCAGTTTCTTCTCTGCTGCCCTTGGGAGTGTCCTGAGCTGTCCTTTGCTTTTGGTAGAAGGGCGGCTGTTGAAGTGGGATCGTTCTTATAGAGAAGACTATTTTTTTTCTCCCTCCATTTATGTTTGCGCTTATGACCTAACAGATTTAAGAAGCATGTTTCATGTGAATCTGAAATATGCTTATTAAATCGAAGTAAAATTTTTGATACCTTAGACTGTTTTTTTTAGGCTTAATTACACATATTTGTTTGACATGTCTGTTATTGTTAGCACTAGGAGTCTACATAATTCTTTCACACACTGTCACCACTGTGTGATCCACTTAAGTCCTGTCAGAAATGCTGACCTTGTGCTGCCCTTATGCATCTGTGTCTGGCCAGATCCATAGTGGACCTTTACCTTCACATGAAAAAAAACTGAGTGATAACAGAATCTGTGACATTTTAATCCTGCTTACGAAAGGCCACAAATAAAAAGATTAATTTAAGTAGGAGGTTTTGGTTTGGTTTTAGTTTTTTTTTTTCCCCCTAAGATGGAACAAGACATTTTTTTATATTAAGGCCATGAAACTACATGGAGATTTTCATGGCCACAGTCTTTGAGCAGCATTGCTTCAGATTATTTCCTAATTATTGTGATGTCAGGAATGGCAAATGAAAAAGGTCACTTTGAACAGTCTTGGAAGCAATGGTTTCTCTTTTCTGTCTTTCCCTGACAGAACTGGGAACTGATCATAGATCTATTAATATCTTTGCATCTTGTTTGCATATGCTGAATACTTGACTCACATTTACTAGTTTAATTTACAGGTCCATCACTGTAAATTAAACTAGACCAGAAACAAATGAACT
This sequence comes from Melopsittacus undulatus, assembly GCF_012275295.1. Taxonomy (NCBI): domain Eukaryota; kingdom Metazoa; phylum Chordata; class Aves; order Psittaciformes; family Psittaculidae; genus Melopsittacus; species Melopsittacus undulatus. Next base: position 58,147,453 of record NC_047528.1, on the reverse strand, counting down.
AACACACCAGTGTAGAAAACAAAACCATAGGTCAAAATGAACATCCCAAACAGTATTCTTGACAACTGGCAGAATATTGAGAGGTTTAATTCAGTCTCCTGCTACCTGCCTGTGGCAGGCACCCTCTCTTTTATGGACTCCCCCCTCCAACACCAAAAAACCAAAAACTTGCTTCATACAAAACCATCTTTAAGCATCTTGTCAGCTCATTAATGCTTAAGGCATTCTGCATGAGACTGTAATATGAGGTTTCTGAAAACTGCCTGGAAACTGGAAATGATTCTATGAAAAATTTAGCCCAAAGTGTCAAAATGCTTAATATCTCTGTAACTAGAGATCTCAGAGAAAACTCATCTCTGAACATAAAAGTCTTCTTCGTGTTTTCAGGTATTTTGATTTTATTAGGAATAACTGGCTTGTGGCGTCCAAGCGTTCATAGCGATGTCGCTTTTTGATCCTTCGATGTCTGCTCTTCCTATCATTGTGAAGCAGAACTCACCATGCATTGGATTGTTCACCCACTAATGCAAAGCCAAGCCATCAATCAATCAATCAATCCTCCTCAGTATGAGAGGAACCGCAGGTCCAGACCCCTGGTGCGTGCGCTTGGCTGAGGAGCCACTGGTGCGAGGCTACCATCTGCAGGCTTATGGCTGTGCGCCTCTAAGTCAGAATCCAGCCTAGATGCTTGAGATTGACCCAGGAAATGACAATCTTGATCAGATTGTGCAGGTTAAAGCCCTTCCTGAATCTTTGTCAGCGAAGACAGGCCTTCCTCATAGGAGAAAGAAAACTGCTATCTTCAAACCCGGGCTGATGGAGCTCATCTAGCCTTGTATGACCTTCCATCTAAGAGAAGGAGCCTCTTACAAAACCTACGACCTGCGGACTTTGCTGTCACCGTCCTAGCTCACTAGGCCTGGCAGTTAAACCTCAGGTGTAAAGGGTGGTTGGTGCCAGTTCTGCACAAGCTGCACCTCACCTAAAACATCCACTGTGCAGGCTGGAAGGGCTTGGCTCTCACTTGTCGGTATGGACAGGTGAGGGTTGAATCAGTAGGTGACAAGGTGCATGGGAAGCTGCAGATCCAACCTTGCATGTGGTCAGACCAGCACATGGGTAGCTCGAGATTACTCAGGAGATGACAGCCCTGGTTGGACACTTCCTGATTGCCTAAGGATTTCCATGCTTGTAGTAAGCGTGGTTAAAGCCCTTCCCCAATCTTCAGTCGCAAAGCCAAGCCATCAATCAGTACTGGGGGGTGGGGTGCAGAGGAAAGCTCTCACTGTATCCTTTTAATACGTTTCTACAGTTTGTGAAAAAAGACATCCTACCCTTGGTGTTACCTAGTTAAATGAGTGGAGGCTATTCTGAATAGCATGTCTGCACTACTGTAGGAACACCTAAGGAATCTTCAAAGCAGCTTGCTCAGGTAGCAGAATGGATGTAATATAGGCTCACAGACACCTTATCTCCTGGGACGAGTTCAGATTCATTGGGACAGTGGTTTGGCAGCGGTCTACCTGCACTGCAGTTCCCAGTGCTCCAGGTCTCCAGGGAGGGCTTCCACACAGCATGACCCTATAGTCCCATACCAGTGCCATATGGCTGTGGATGCAAGTGCAGGAGACACTGCACTGCCTCCTCCCAGCACAGCTTTGGCAGGGCTAAAGACCTCAGATACACACTCATACACAGCTATGTTGCTCTGCTACCCAAAGCAATATTTGTGTGAAGCTGTATTGGAGACAATCAATCCAGCTGGAGAAGAACTGGCCCGATCTATCTGCGGCATATCAGTGCATGGTCAGGCTGAGAAAGAAGATCACTTGTGTGAGTGCTCTGGAAGTCCAGACGAGCCTCACAAGCTACAGTCAATTATACACTGACAATCCATCATCCTTGGATCTGGGGTGCTGTACAGGAAAGTAAGAGTGGGGTTCTGAATCACTTAAAGCAGAGGAGGGGATACAGAAAGTCTCTCCATGTTCTGGATCACTCAACCCTACAAACAGTTGTGTAGCACATAGAATGCTCAACTACTTTTTAAAGCTTTAAAAGAGAAGTGGTCTGACCCATATATCTTACATGGAAAGAGATGCATCATTGTCACTCCAAGTATTTTAAGACTTCCTACTACCTTCATTGATTCTTTGTTTTTCTTTTGGCAGTTGCACACAGAAAATTTGGCAATTTTGGGTCATCATTGTGAAGATCTCATGCTATTTCAGGTGTTGCCCAGATATCCTGGCTAGTGGCCTGGATGCCTCTTGGAGACTGGATGCAGCATTTTGTCCCCCCAGCTTTCTCTTACTTCAGGTTTCAGTTTTAAACTAGTAGAAGAGGAAAATTACAAACAGTGTGGGTAAAGCAGTACCTCCTAACCCTAGCCTATGCTTGGAAGCCACTTTCACTTCTACAGTGAAGAAATGAGCCTTTTCACTTGTTCTTCAGGGCTCAGGTATACCTAATGATGGACAAGTGCAGCCTGGAGTGAAAGTCCCTGGCTGTCTATTGTGGCATTCACCACACAGGCTACACTGGGGAAGTTCACCATACCAAACCTCTGAGGAGAGAATTTCAGATGCCAAAAGGATGTGTGCTTGTTTATTGAGAAGAAGCTTTACCTTGTTAAAATAATTCTTAATCATAAAGGTTTTTTCTTAGGGTAAGTGCACATGATATTCTGCTGAACATTAAGAATTGTTTTCACTATGTCTTGGTTTGCTTTTCTGTTTTACTTTCCATCCTCCTCCCCACTCCTTTTTTTTTTTTTTTTTTTTTTTGTGCACCAAAATAGCTGAAAGAGATCATACATTGTTTTGGATCTTGTAGTACTTGACTTTAAAATGGGAAGCTTGATTGGCCCAGCCTTCAAGGAGCTGGAAAATAAGGACCTATGCAGTGCAGCATACTAAAGAGATCCAGGCTCAGCGTCATAAAGAAAACCATCTAAACATTTATGTGATTACTAGGAACAGCATATTCTCCTGCACCCATGTGCTTCTGGATGCATTCCAAGATATTAATAGCAGGGCTGTACATTATATTGTTATTTCCTCCTTGGAGAGAACAGAATGTTAGACTGTGAGAATATGACATGGAAACTATGTGAGTTGGCTGCCCTCTTTACTTTATTTGCTCCTTCTTAGATCTTTCTGACTCTGGGGCTTTTGCAGTCACTTTAAAAAGGATTCACTTTTTGCCCAGGAAAAGGAACACTAGAATTTCCATTCTGGATCAGGTTACGGACATTAATATGGGCTTTTGTCTCTATCTGTTGGAAATAAAACAGACCTGAGTAGTCAATAGTGTGTCAGAGACAAATGTGAAATCTTAAATTTCTTCTGAGTTATGACAGTGATCAATACATATCAATGGGTATAAACATTGATAAGCTTCATTATTTTTCATCTTAGTTGTGCAGGAATAAATATTACACATTCAGATAAATGTCGTTTTATTTTCTATGTCACTAAACATGTCCATGATACTGTGTCTTCCAGGAGTTTGATCTAGGACTCAGTTAAGAGCAGGCCAAATACTGCAGAGACAGGCCCAAGAAGCCAGAGAGAATAACAGTGGTTTGGATTTTCATTCCTGTTAGAGCAAGGGCTGGTCTCTTTCTGAAAGGCTGCCATTCTATCACTAAATGGGAACCCAAGTGTCTCTTAATCTGCCTTAGTCTGTACTCAGTCTAGCTATAGTTTTGGAGGCTGGGTTTTTAAATCAACAGCTTTCCTAGCACCTCAGAGAAGGAGGAAGTTAGTGGTGCTGGCTGAAAGCAGCAGCTCTTTCTCACATCTCATAGCCTCTCCGAGTGTTTCTGTCCTTTTCACCATGCTGGGTCTTGTGCCAAAACAGCTGTCCACGTGGTGGCATGGAAAAGCAGATCAAGGAACTGATCTAGTTTGAAACTAGCTGTTTTAAGAGCTCAAGCCTGTTTCCCACTATTGTTCACCATTCAGCCATACCAGTTGACAGTAGCGCAGACACAGGGTAGTGAGCAGTGTGAGGTGGAGGTGAGCAGGGTGGGGGGCGAAATGGGCAGAACTGGCTCCAGCTGCGGCACTGCTGCTTTATGCTGTTAAAGTATTTTTGTAATTATGGGCTAAGACAAACCACTCTCAAGTTCACATTTCTTAGCAGAACTTTTGTTGTTGTTTGTTTATTTCTGTTTTTTTTCTTTTTTTTTTTCTTTTTTTTTCTGTGCAAGTACGATTTTACTAGTTAATGACCCCAGCCTCTGCAGGTTTGGGAAAAAATCCCAGTTTCTTAAAAAAGTGAAGCTTGACATATACAGTCTCTGTGGATGGCAGTCAGTGTAAGCTTGGAGGATGTGCTAAATGAAAAGTACTTCAATCTAGAGGCAATAGGGAAGTGCTAAAGGACATTGACAATTTGTAGATGTATGGTAATAGTTGATGAATCTGTATTTCCTCCATAAATTTAAAGATTGTGTCTCTTGTTCTCCAGACAGAAAGGAGAACCTGAAGATTTAGACAATCATGCCTGTTAAATGTTGTAATAATGTTGCATTTCGGAGGACATGGATTCAGTAATTTACTCAGTACCTTTTCGTTTTCCATGCAATGTTATTAGTTACAACACAGTAACGCTTTGAAAGGCAGAGGCTGTCTCACCATAAATTAACAATGGAGTGGCAGGGGTGAGGGAGGATGCAAAGTTTTGTAGCATTTCAGTTTTCTCTGACATAGAGAACAACCAGCAGCCCCTGTTCTCCAGAGACTGTGTGGACTGCTCCCTACAGGACAGATGGTACAAGATAAGTTTTCCCACACCATTTGACAAAAGCTGTTTCCAAAGGGGGGATTTTGCTATAGGTAGACTCAAATTGTATAGCCCACTTAGCAGTAAGTCTAAGGCACCAAACTGGATGCAGTTGTGTTCATGTTGGTTATTAGAGGTGGTGCTTCACACAACCCCTGAGCAGCATCTGGGGTTTTTTCAGAGAGAATGAAATGGTTTGCTCCAGAGGACTGAACAGTATTTATTCAGTGCGGGTAACAAGGGTTTGTGAACCAGGCAATTTGAGTCACCTGGCAGTGCAGTTACTGGGTACAGGCATTTCAGTTTTTTTGGAGACTTTTAAACACAAGGGGTGGGCTTAAGTGTTTGAAAACTGTTTCTCATCGTTTTGAAAGTGATCTCTACATGTACACAGAACTTCCCAACCTTTCTTGCTGGGTTAGTCTGTGTAAAGAGGTAAGTATATACATAGACAGTCATCTGGGAAGATTTCCTTTACAGATCTCCAGAGCTTCTTGCCTGCCTACAGTGGCTGTGTAGGACTGCAGGTGCTTATCTGTGCATAGTGACTCATCTGTCCTTTTTACCATCTGACCTTTCCTCATAATTCTAGATTTAAGGGCCTAGTACCAGTTGCCTAAGAGTTTTATTCGTTCTAAAATATTTTGATTTAGAAAGAGAAGATGGTATTTTTTTCTTCTTGTGTGCAGCAGAAAGTACTCAAATTGCTAAAGTTCTGCTTTCTAAAAGCAGTTAAGTAATTTTATTTGCTCCTAGTGTGAAATCACCCTGAGAATCAAACTCATGATTCATTTCATAGAACAATGCTTCTGTGTTCCCTGTAAGATTGTTCCACCACTAACACATTTTTTCTGCTTGGATGAGAGTTGAACCCAGCCATGCAATTGGATCTGAATTCTCTGATAAGGTTTCTGTTTGGGATCTTACTTCAGATTTCTTTGCAGAGGCAGAGACCAAACCTTGAGTTTTGCATTGCTGATCAAGTGATTTAGATGCCTGGTACCACAGGGCAGTTTTGAAAATGAAAATACAAATTGATGCACTGGTTTAACACCATAGGAGGTCTATCTTGGAGTATCAGGCTACAGAACTGATGTCCAGGCCCTTACCAGTGCAGCACAGACAAAGGCAGGAACGACCTCCCTTATTCTGAAGCTTTCCACAACATGCTGACAAAGGTGCCCATTGAGAAGATTAACCTCAAGAGGCTATGCTTTCTTGATAGATATGAAATGAACTTATTTTCTTCATAAACCAAGTATCCAGGCATCAGGAAGATTTGTGAAATGGTACCACAAGATTTGGTTTTCTGCATGGCATTTTGCAATAAGGCTCATTGCCTCTTTTTTTTTCCCCCCTTTCTTCCACTTTACACATTCTCTGAACACAACAATGAAAATAAGGAAGCATGTATACAGGACTGTAAAGCCACTTGATGACATGTATGGATTTTCAGTTTGTTTTAGAGGCTTTTTGGTTTTGTTTTAAATGAAGTGATGAACTCTGAATACATTTTTATTCTAATATCTAAATAGTCTGTGATAAAAAATTTGCCATGCTACCTTCCAGCAAATAAAGACCCAATGTACAGCATTACACAGCTCATCAGGAAGTTACTTGTGGAATAGCAGCTGCAGTGAGTGTTAATCTAGAGAACTGATAAGGAAATAGCGTGTACTAACTCACTTTCCTGGTGTGCTTATCTGTCATTTAGGCTAATGTGAAATATTCTAATAACATGCAGACCCTGGTAGCCAGAGGCTGTCACTGGGGTATCAGAGCAATCAGGGTTTGCCTAACAAAGGGTATGCAGGATCCTTGCTATGTTTCCTCCATTTCTATTGCTCCCAGACCTCCCTGTGCCTGGAATGTAAATTCTAAACCACTGAACAAGGCAGCAAGCAAACCCATACAAGGTAGCTGGCAGGTGAGCAGCAAGTGGTCAGGACAGCAGGAGAGCAGCAACATTCTCAATGTCTTAACACTCAGTACAGCTCTTAAGAGATTTCAGAGCATGTACAGTCTGTACGGAGGACCATGGCTCAGATTTTCAGCCACATCAAGAGCTAATATGTAATCCTGTACCTATTCATCACTCATTCAGGTTTCCTGGAGACTTTGGTCCTGGGTACTTAAACATACTGTTTAGTCAAGAGAGATCTCAGCTTACCAGGTGTTTCTTTTTTCATATAAGCTGAGTGTTCATTGAAAGCTCTTCTGTGATTGTGTTGATGGCTAAAGTGACCTTTATCTGTACAATTTACTCATATGAATTCACCATAGCCCTGTTTGACCCTAGAGGGTCCTTAACAGGGGAAGGAGGTGTTGCATACCTAGTGATCATTCTGATGTTTCACAGAATGAAATATATTTATAAAATTATATAAAATGTGTTGTCTGTGATTACTTTTTTATTAAAAAGTATTCAGAAACTGCTAAATGGGAAGAAACAAAAAAAAAAATGGCGAAAATAATATCCAAAAAGCCTGGGACATGCTAGAAAACCAGCAGTCAAACAGGAATAAGAACACAAAAATCAATAGGAAAAAAAAGTATATACTGCATACAATTAAGTTTGCATTGATTATAGAGAGGAAAACAAAACCACTTTTGACTCATCTCTCTAATATTTGATCCTGAGAATAGTTTCCTTATTTAAAAAACTCTCAGAATCAGTTTCCTTGATATTCTGCTTTCTCCTCTGAGAATGTGCCATGCACCATATTTGTCGTTTATGTCAGAATGAAATAAAAATAAGAAGCCACTAAAACCAGCTTGAGTTTTGAGAACTAAAACCATCAAAAGCACAATCAAAGAACTGAAAGAATAATTAGTAACAATGAATACAAAAATGACAGTTTCAAATCTGTTTCAGATTTGGCAATATATCTGAGCAGGGCTAAGGAAGCATAGAAAATAAGAAATATAGAATCATATAATCGTAAAATAGGGTTGGAAAGGACCTTAAGATCATCTAGTTCCAAAATCCTTCTGTGGGCAGGGACACCTCACACTAAACCATATCATCTAAGGCTCTGTCCAACCTGGACTTGAACACTGTTAGGGATGGAGCATACACAACTTCCCTGGGCAACCCATTCCAGTACCTTACCACCCTCACAGTGAATAACTTTTTCCTTATGTCTAACCTGAACTTCCCCTGTTCAAGTTTTAACCCATTACCCCTTGTCCTATCGCTACAGTCCCTGACGAAGAGCCCCTCTCCAGCACCCCTGTAGGCCCCCTTCAGATACTGGAAGGCTGCTGTGAAGTTTCCACGCAGCCTTCTCTTCTCCAGGCTGAACAGATCCAACTTTCTCAGCCTGTCTTCATATGGGAGGTGCTCCAGTTCCCTGATCATCCTCGTGGCCCTCCTCTGGACTTGTTCCAACAGTTCCATGTCCTTTTTATGTTGAGGACACCAGAACTGCACACAATACTCCAAGTGAGGTCTCACAAGAGCAGAGTAGAGGGGCAGGATCACCTCGTTGGACCTGCTGGTCATGCTCCTTTTGATGCAGCCCAGGTTATGGTTGGCTTTCTGGGCTGCAAGTGCACACTGCTGGCTCATGTTCATTTTCTCATCAACCAACATCCCCAAGTCCTTCTCCTCTTCTGCCTCTCAGCCAATGTAAAAATCTTCAAGTGCTCATCTCAGTGTTAGGCAGCTAAAGTTAAGTAAGAGGAATCCCAGCTTGACATCCAGATCTACAAGGACATCTGTTAATTTCAGAGATAATATATTGAGAGATCTGGCTTCAAAATGGTACAGTTCATACTCTCAGTAATTTTGGACACTATGTTAAAACATGCAAAACCATGGGCATTTCTTGTAAAATGCACTACTGAAATATCCTTTCTCTCTGTCTTCTTCCTTTATTTTTTTCATCATCTCACTCAAGTAAGACTTCAGTGTGGTGACACACTATACAAAATGCATTATAAAGGGGTAAATAAGCCACAAATCTGTGTAGTCACAGGTGAAGATGGAGGAAATAATTTTCATTTTCAATACAAACAAATTATTTTGTGCACCAGAAAAACATTCTAACATGTTAGAAGTGTGGAACAAAGGAAAACAAAAGTGGAGTTGTAGCAGTGTGTAACAGCAAGTCACTTCACCTGTCAGTGATGATCTGCAGGTAGTAGATCCTATTAGTCCTGACTTAGCACATGAAAAGATGATTGGGCTTGCTGACCTCTAACCATGTATGTTTCAACATTGTGAAGAACCTTAACCTTTGCATCTGAGACATCTCTGAGTTCCTAGGGAACACATATGCCAAGGTCCAGCCATGTTTTATAACTCCCCATCAGTGCTGCAGAATAGATACTGTCTTGTTCCCATCTGTGAAGACTTGAGCAGGGTTGTGCATGAACTGAGGTGTTACTCAATGTATCTGGAAAAGTTTAAACTGAAATATTGAAATGGAATTCAGCAAAATTTGAGCAGCTGAGCAGGATCACAGCTTTGGACTTGGGTGTCTATGTGTTCTGTGCAAGTCCCAATTTTGGTAAGTCACTTTGGCTCTGCTGATGTTGTGGGATGTGAAAGTGCCTGCCAGCTTCTGCATCCCTGAAACTGAATCTAGGCACATACCATCTGCCTTTCCTCCCCAGGCTATAGTTTTCAGCCAAAGAATATTCAGGCATACAAGCAAGAATACAGTGACAGCAAGTTGCAACAAGTCCCCTAGATGAATGGGAGGGAGGGTCATGACTGATTGAAGGAGGATACAATTGAAGACATACAGCAGTGATCCCTCAGGCTGTATGAATAAAGACAATATATTTATTCTTCCTCCACAAGCCAGTAGTGGATGTCAAGGGAGGGGTATTCTGCCCTTTAGTATAGACATGGTCTCTCTGAACCAGGAAGCTGCCCAAAATTAAGTATGCATATAACTAAATCTTCTGAGAAGTGTTTTCTAATCCATTTCCATTAGATAGAAAGGTGTTATGGATAAGTGGGTAGTAAGCTTTGCTGCCAAGGAATTAATACACCTACTTCATGACCATCAGTTGTTGCTGGAAATGTGTGGTAGTCTGGAAGCTTTTCTTGCAAATGGACAGTGACTGGCCAAACTAAAAGAAGGTGCATCCATTTGAATCTATTCTGACCTTTGGTTTGTGGAATATGTTCATGTCATGTCATATTACCTCATTATACCACAAAAGCTAAATGTCATACAGTGTCACACCTTAACAGAACACAGTTCATTGGCCACACTGTTTTCAGATTAGGTATCATGTAACAAAGGCACAGTAAATACATCATTTCATAGGTTATTTTAGCAGTTAGCAGTCACATAAGAAGTTGAAGGCAATATTCATGCAAATGAACAGATAGAGCATAATTTATTTGGACCTCTCTGGGGCTTATTTACTGAGTATTATTTCCATAAATCATTTTGCTGTGTGTTAATAAATCTTTTGAACAATTCTTCTCAAAACTCAGAACCGCAAGCCCTTAAAATCTGCAGCTTAAGGCTCCCTGAATTAATGCCATGTTTGAAGTGAAAAAGCATGGCATCTAAGGGCATCTGGGCAATAAAATTGCCCTTGCCTTCTGCATTGTTGTGGGACTTTTCCCTGCTTACCACGCTCCTAGCTTTCTGTCAGCCTGTGAGTCAAAGCCTAGCAATTTAATCAAGCTTGTGTCTCTTTCTAAAGCTTGTGTCATCTGAGTGGGAAACTGAAACAATCCCTTGTGACTTAGGGGACCAGTCACACAGAGCCAAAGATTACTGGCTGTGGAGCTTGACTGCCACAGGATGCAACTTATTTAGTCAGATGGCTAACAAGCTGTGAGTAATACACAGGTTTGGATAAATTATCATCAGTCCACAGGAAGCTAACAGACTGGAGAAGGCAGGCAAAGGATACATTCATCCTCCAAAACAGTTGAGTGGTATCTCCAGGCCTACTCAGCCCACACAATGCTAGTCTTTCATAAGAACTGCACACAACCTAAAAAGTAAAGGTTTAATATTCTAAAGACAGGTAAGTTACATGCAGCTGCAAAATGACACCTGGTGGCCCTTTGGGAGAGTGGCTTTCATGCTTTCTTGCAGCAGTGGCAGAGTGGGAAGGTGCAGTTGCTTTCAGAAGATCTTTGCTTCTGGGCATGTAGAAGTTGTGTAGAGCTGGAATTAAGATGTTCCAAAGGAAATGCTTCAGACTGTCCATTTAGCTACATTTTTTCATGTCTTATGAGTACAGGCAGGTATCATTCCAATGAGAATGGTTTTGTTAGGCCACATGACAGAAATATCCTAATCTGCTTCCCTTACCCTCCTCATACTCCATGCTGGCCATGTAGGGAGGGAGGGAAGGACCATGCAGAGCTGTGCCCTTCCTGTGAGGCCACATTGCTGGGATATTCCCTGTCCTTGTCCCTGCAGCACTAACACTTTGTGCACTGTCTCATGCACGTGATGGGGTGATAAGGGCTTATGAAGCAGTGGGAAGTATTAGACTTCTTGCATGCAGCTCTTCTGTCTTGAAAGTCTGGGTGCCACGTGGCATTTGTCAGAAAGGCACCAAAGAGAAGCAGGAAATGAGGGAGGTGGGTTTTAATGAGGGAACGAGGCTTCTGAGGTAGCAACCGTAAGGACCAGCTCCACCAGATGTCAGAGCCTTCTGTGTGAAATGCTGAGCATCTGAAAGCTCCTCAGTGGCCTGTGACACCAAAAAAGATTTGAGGTTTCAAAGACTTCTTGGGGATACTCAACTTCTTTCAATACTAGAGTCCCCCATCACTCCCTCCTTTTGCCTTCCTGTTCCTCCTTCAGTTGGAATATGCAATACTCCCTAACTGAATTGTTAACTGAGTTAAGCATTTTAATGGAAGAAGTAATTATAGCTTATGGTCATAATAAATGATATGGAGTGGGTATTTTTTGATTAAGAAATGTTTTCCCACCCCTTATAGCATATGACCTTCAATGTATAGGCCATGTGTCTCCCTCATCCTGCTACCCTGAGGGCACCGCTTCCCTTTATATATATATAAAAAATGTTAATGATGTACTTGTAATCACACGGCTGCATTTGAACAAATCTCATTCCAGACTTTCCCCGAAGGGTTTAATTATACAGGTTTGTGCAGAATTATACCCAATTGTAATCCTAGGGTTTGCTAATGTAGCTGGTGGTTCATTTGGACATCTATGCTCCTGACCAAGTGTGCTCAAAGAAATATGACCCAACATTCAAAAGGAAACCTCACTGAACATAACTGCAATTGAATATCAATAATTATATCTACCTTTCTGCAGAATAGCAGAACATAATTCTGAACTATTCCTTCAGTGTGGGAAGAAACCATGGTCTCAGTTCTTTTCCTTGTACAATTTAATGTAGACTTGTTCTTTTCGGTTATGGATATTTCAAAAAAATTGATTCAGAAAAAGATCCTTTCCTGATATCATCCTATCAAAGGTCTGGGTCAAAGTCTGACATCTGCTATCCTCCTATAAATCTAGAGCTGATACCTGGATTCCAGTGGAGCAGCTCTGGATTTATACCAGCTCCAATGAGAGCTAATTTGGCCTTCTAAATATGTAATTGTTCTTGGTGCAAAAAAAATCTATTAATCCCCCACAGCAGTCACTGATTGTGGCATTTTAACAATAACAGCCAGCATGATTGAGTGTTTTCAGTGCTTACTGACAGATGGTCATTGTGTTACAAAACAGCCTCCAGTAAATAATGACCATATCCACATGAGAGATGGAAAATAGTTCTCTATTGTATGATCCTTTTTTTGCTGCACATAATGAAGTAGAAATGTGTCTTTGACTCCATTTTGTGCTGATAATGAAAGGCCAAAACTTCCATTTGAATGAAAAGTGATAAAAATATGAGAGCAGAAAGGTCCAAGTTGCTTTTATTTGTTTCCTTGCCTATTTGATTGCATCTATTAAACCACCAGGACTTTGTGGCTGATGTTCTTCTATCCTTATTTCATAGTACACAGTTCCTTTAGGTGACTAATAGAGCTTCTTTTGAAAGATCACAAGTAAACTAAAGGTGAAGATATGGCATAATATTTACAAGATGAAAGGGCTAAATCTCTGCTTCTTCTTAGCATGATGAGTGTGAGTACATGGAGCTCTGCGTAACTGGGAAAGAGATTTCATTCTAACCACAATGCATAGAACAACAATGTGTACTAACAGTTTATTACATTAACATTCACAGAACTGTGAATTTACTTATGTTACTAATGTTGCTATTATGTCTGTTATATTGAAAAAGAATCTGAAGCACCAAGCATGTTAAATAGATGCCTCAAAAATGTTGTTAGTAGATGCTTCTTAGCACACTAGGAACAGCACAGTAGGAGTATTCCTACCTGGCTAGGAGGTAAGAGTCTAATGAGGGAAACAAGTTGTCTTGCATCAGATTATTGATAAATAAAAGGAGTGTTTTTCACACGCAGAGAGACAACTAAATTGACTTAAATTTTTGAAGAATTAATGGCTGAGTATCTGTCTCCACTTCCACTGGAAAAAGTCTTAATGATCCAACTGAGCTAAAGTGAAACGATGAAGCACAAATGGAGAAATGAATACACAGCTTGTTTATGTGTTATGTGTTCAAGAGTACAAAAAGTAGGTAAACTGCTTTTTGTCATTAAAAAGAGAAGGTAAAGCTAAATATATGAAATGAACAGATCTATCAAATAAGAATGTTCAGCTTTCAGAACCAAACTGTGCTTCAGCAGTAATTTTCAGCCCCACCTTGAACAACCTACAGCAAAACCACTCATGATTCCACTGAATCTTTATCTCTGCTGAACTTGATTGCTCACTACTTCACATTTACACTTCACTACATTTTAATGTTTGATGCTTAAAATGGTTATTTTCCTCACTCTTACTTTGTAATCAGGATAAAAAGCAAAACTTCCAAAACCACAAGCATCTTGTCTACATAAGTTTTTAGGGCACACTTTGCATAAAGTTCACTGCTGTGGAGGTCAATGATCAGATTAAAATAAAAAACTTCCATGTGTCTGAGTGACCCCTTCCAATTGCAAGTGCTCTTGGGTCATAACTTCTGGGGTTTATATCCCTCAATGTGTTTACATGTGTTTAAATTAGGAATTGTGCTAAACTAGGTTCTGTGATTAGAAGCGAGAGCTGTGCTTTTATTAGAGGCCATAATGAGTTCTCAGAGCTAGTCACTTGACCCTGACAAGCTGTGGGAAAGACTTTCTATGGTGGTTCCCACTTGTTTCTGATAGTGAAGTAGCCTCTTCAGGACCAGCTAATCTCAGTAAAGGTGAGAGACATTTTCATATCTATTAAGTAACCATTTATAATTCAGAAGAACATTTATGAAAGCAGCAGCATGTCTTTTGTTTTCTATATATGGGACAACATTCAATCCTTAAACTAAGTGAGCACTTTTGCTACAGCTTGGCTATTTGAAATCCTGTGGGGAAATGAGTTCATGGCTTCATCACCTGCTAGAGAGCTGTCACAGCTCACCCTTAGCTAGCAATCTTACAGACCTTGAAAGCTGAATGATTACAGATGTTTACCTTATTGTATTTTAAAGGTAGTATCTGCATGTCAAAGCTTCAACAAAATGAAACAGATCTTCAATAGCAGCATGTGGCTGTAAAAAGATAACTCATGGCTTTTGGCAGTTTCAAGACCTTTTTTACTATCATAATGTTAAGTATGTCATTGTCTGTAACAAATATATGAAAACAAAGTCTTGTTTCTTTAAACAGAATAACACTGAAAGGGAGAGACAAAAATCACTTTTTTTGCTCGTCTTCAGACACCAAAAGAGGCACACACACATTCACAAAGTATGTATCTGTGGAATACCACAATTATGACAATACAATTTTTTTCATGCCAAGTGCTCTCTACCACAGCTCACCAACTTGGTGCACTACCCACAGACTCTGCCGGTTCCCAGACATGGTCTTCCAAAACTGATCTTTTCCCTGCCTCTCTGAACAGCTGTAAGTCTTGAAGCCCTGCTGTCTCTGAGTCTGTGGGCATGCTTTTCTACACTGAGAGAGAAATGAGCATCTCTTATTTTCCTGCACTGTGGGAGAACCTTTGGCAGTTTTTGCATCATCACTTTGACTTCCAGAGTTCTTACAAGTGCATTTGAGTTTGTTCTCATTCTTAGTTTTATGTATGTTCTTCCTGCTTAGCCATCCACTCAGATAACAAATATTTGGAAAAAGGAGTTGGTCTCAGATGTCTCGTAAGAAGAGATCCCATGTGGAATCCCACTTTCCTGCTCTTTTGCCAGTGACTACTTTATAAAAACTCATTCTCAACCACCTGTTTATATTCATTGTGAACCACAGCACCCTACAGACAAATTGAGAAGATATGATTCCAGCAGGTGGACTTCAAGGTGGGTAAAAATTGGCTGGACCATTGGGCTCAAAGCATGTGACAACAGCACAAAGACCAATTGACAGCCAAATAGTAGCATTCCTCCAGGGTTAGTATTGGGGGAAATACTGTGTTTATCAAATCATTAAATTTGTGGATAATAGCAAGTTCTGTGTATGTGCTAGGATCAAGAGGAGTCAATATTTCAGTGAAGCTTTGGAGGATGGGGCTGATATTCAGTGGATGCTGGCAGCCTGAAGGAATGGTCTGGCAGAAACTTATCACTGATCCAAAACAAATTTAAGTTTTACACCCCCAGTGGAAAGCCCCTGTGCACCAGTACAGGCTGGGGGCTGACGGGATAGGAAGCAGCTTTGCCGGGAGGACATGAAGGTTCACAGGGGTAAGAAATCCAGCCCCATGTAGGCCTCTGCTAACAGAAGTGCAGTCACAGAGAACTGATCCTCCAGATGCCTTTTCCAACCAAAGTTTCTGTATGACAGCCCTTATTTCTTCAGCTTGTTTATAGAATGTGACAGGACATAGAAAAAAACCCAACCCAGTAGCTGATTTCTCGTTTAATGTTAACAAGGCTTTTGATACTCTCTGCCAGTGCAGTTACCTTATTAAGAAAGAAAATGTTGTGGAATGATGTGTTTCTGGGAACACCATATGTGCTGTTTGCTAACCTTCTCATCTTCCAGGCACTTGTTAAGTATTTTCTCCTACTGCTAGAATGGGGTAAAATGAAACAGAGCAAATAAAATAAATAAAGCTGACTAGATTACTAGAAGTCTGGTTTCTTACTCCTCCCCCTTTTCAGCCCTTTCAGTGCTTTTATCAGTCTTTATCCTTTATAATTTTCCGCATACTTCACAAGTTCTGGATAACAATTGCTAACTGTCAGTGAAATCCTGGGCAGCTGCCTGTTCACCTCAAGGATTATTTTGTCCTTGCCTAGGTCTTTATTTTGGAAATGTTTTCAAGGACACTGACTTCACACATGCTTGTACTCTCATTCTTAAAGGTCAGGCACTACTTCTCTTGAACACGGTGTCCCAGTGCTTTAGCACATAAGGAGCAGAGAGGTTTGGGAACTTTGGGAAAATTTACTATGCTGGCTCAGCAATTTGCAAACTTCCTGGGTTTTGTGTTAACTTCCTTACTAGAGATAAATCCTCCCCAGATTCTAACCCCCTTTTTCTTTTTTCCTTATGCAAGGATTAAATGAAAGACTAATCTACAGATTTACAGTGATTCTTTGCTTTTTTATTTTTTTATCTTTGCAGAGATTATTTGGATGTTGAAGGACTTTTGTACATATACAGAAATCAGTAAATGTGTGCCTTAAAAATAGGCCGAAGTCAAATCCTGAACTGAAGATTTTTGTGAAATCATGGACCTAAACTATACCCACATTCCTCAGCTACAAATCAATGTGTGTTTTGAACAAATAAGCCTGGTGCAGAATGTCTAAGGGAATGATATCTGGTATAGAAAAGTAAGAACATCTACATGAGATACCTGACATAAGGCATCCATCATTATGCCTTTTATCAACTAAACAGAATGTTTTTCCCACCTCAGAGAAGTCTAGATGCTGTTGTTTGTCTCCCCCAGGAGACAAAAGATGCGTGCTTTTCAAGCTGCATGATGTCTGATCTTGGTAACTGCTCATACCTGGTGAGGACACAGTGATTATAAATGGCAGAAAATCAAGGCATAGGAGTCTTTAACAGCTACTTTTGTGTTGCTGTCTTGGTCTTTGATGATATGGCATCTAGCATGTTACTTACACTAACTCTAAGGCTTAGGGAGCCCAGATCTCAGCAGGGACCCAGAATATATGGTTCAAATGCACCTATTTTCATGTTGTCCTTTTAAATTTTTTTTTGTTTTGTAAAAGCTAAGTTCACATTACAGACATGAGAGCTATATCAGTAAATGCTAGACTTGAACAGGTACTTTTAGTATACATGTTAAATATAATAAATAAAGATTATCAGGGGACTAACTTCTATTCAAGATATTCTTAACTGCACATTCTGGATGGAACTAGACCCATAAAACAAGGATTTACACAAAATCTAGCCCCACAGTGTTCAGAAACAAGAGGGAAGTCACAGCACCTGGAGATTACTACGGCACTTACCCAAACTTACCCATTCACAAAGCAACTGTTCTCCTGTCCGTCTTGTCACACTGAAACACTAGACATCCCCCTGCTTATCTGATTAGTGAGGCTCAGATCACTCTATCATGGAGGGTCTGCACTGAAAACAGCTGAAGGTGGTTTTAATTCAAATGATCCACATGGAGTTGTCTTCCTGAAAGGATGTAAAATCAGCTTCCCTAGGTTTTAGAATATTTTCCAGACCACCAAGTTAATACTATATTGTGAGATAGAAGAGCTATACCTCCATAGCCATTCATTTGATAGCTGTGACTATTTCATTGACACAGCTTTCTAGCTTAGTGGTTTGTTCAGATCTAGAGAGTTGAGAAACTTGCATTGCAATTCCAATTTTCAGAAATATTCAAGTCATTTATATTTAGGAGTAATTAGAAAGAGCCTGGACCACATTTCCCCCTTTTCCTTAGGAGCATATGACAGATCCACCACTTTTCTTTCAGCAGTCTAATGAATATCAGGAGACATGTGACTACATATTCATGTATACTGAAAAGGGGCTAAAGCCCGAATAGAAACAGTGAGGGCAAAAAAGGATTAGCTAATGGTTGTCAAATGAACTTTGCTATGGTGGCAGTATACTCGTGCTTGTGAAGGTTTTCCTGTTAATGATTCTAAGGACTTCTGCAGTTCTCCTGCATCTTAAACTAAATATTCATTAGCATGGGCTTTTCAGAGAAAAGTAGATATATGAAAAATTATGTCTGCAAAGAGTTGAAATTGTATGTAAATGCAGACTGCATCCAACAAACAATTTCAGATAGAAAATGTGAAAAATCTGTTGAAAATACTGAAATATTCCATTTCAGTATTTTTAAAAGAAAACATTTAATTTCAAAAATTAAACCTAAAGGTTATGCTGTAGTTTAATTTAACCACTTCTTTTCAGTATAAAAGTATTTTTGAAAATTAACCTAAGTTGGCAGGAAAGGAAATAAAGGGTAAGAAACAATTTTATTCACATACATGAGAACCAAAACAAGCCACTTAAGGTTGAAGTAAATACTTCTAGCTAATTCAAGGTGAGTTTTCTTGTTTAATGTAATAAATAAAAAATCCTCAAAAAGTCAAATCATGACTTGACAATATTTTTGCCAAAGACACTTCATAGCAAAATCAATGATTCAGCCAGACCCAATGTGCATTCCTGTGGCCAGGAAAAGGGCCAAACCACAAGTGGGAGGACAGACAGTCTTCGCTAATGATCTAATTTTCACAGCCACAGTATAAGCCAGCACTGCGATTTATTTCTTTCTTCTCAAAATGAAAATCCTGAGTATACAGAGAACAGCAAAACTGGAAGAGAAGCATTCCTTATACACCCTTCTGTTTTGTTCAGCTACTGACAAATAGTTATGTTCAAGTGGTGTTTTCTCATTAAAAACTATATATTTAGAACACAAAGCCATGAAATGTTTAATATCATTCTGGAAAACTGACTTGTACAGAGTTTAAGTACATTTATTGTTTAACAAGCGAATGGCAAAACTTAGGTTCCTCAGAGCATTTCAGATATTAGCAGGCTTTATAGAGATAAGAATCACAGGATTACTAGGGATGTCAATACTATAGAGCAGAATGAAAAGCTACAATGAATATGGCTATTACTATCACTTTAGAACTATGCTACAATCCATTACGCTTTCTTAGCAAGTTAATGAACTTCTTTGTCCCACACACAAAGGATCTGCAGTATAATAAAGTTATTAATGAAAATAAGTCAACCTTTTAGAAGGAATAAAAAAAAAAAGGATCACTGGCAAATAGGTAATTCACTTATTCAACAATCATACTGTTGTTTTGTAAACAATACAAATTTTTAAAAGGCTTATCACTTCATGCTGTACACAGTTCTTTTGTAAAATATTGGTGCATGTATTTCTCTGAACATTAAATCAGTTTTTAAAAGCTAAGTTTTGCTTACAATCTGCAAAAGGAATGTAACTACAGCAACTAAAAACCACCAAGTGCTATTTCAGGAGTAATAAGTAAGGTTTACAAGCTTTAAAAACTTCTCATGCCAACAGCTGTTGTTTTTCCTTTATTGTGGTTTAATCTGTTTTCAGAATTCCTTTGGCTATAAGACCAGTGACTTTTTAAAGTATAAAAATGTATTTGATTCTTCTTACCTTATACTGAAGGACAGGCTGATTTGTTAGAAGTTTTGTTTGTATATTAAAAATGAAGCAATAAGGCACAATGTGGAGGAGTGATTATCTGATGATAACCCCAGCTTCCTGAAACTGCTTTATTGCAAATATAAATATATTTTAGATTGTTCATTGGATATTAAGGGCATTAGCATGCTCACAGAGTTTAATCTCTCCCTTTAGAATATTAAATTCATAAGGCTTTTTTATTTTTTTGTGTCTAAGCTATTTTTTAATGTGCACGAGAGGACTTCATATACTCAAGAAATACTGCAATTGGCTGGTGCATACTCCACTGGGACGACTAATTTATAAGCACTGTACAGTTCTGTTAAAACTACTTCTCAACATTTCAAAATGTCAACAGTACATTTTCCCAGCCCTGTAAACACATTTTGATACACAATATAAACTTTAATGGTAGTTTTAAGACACCTCTGGGGGTATGGTTATTTAAGCAATAAGACACAGTAGGGTGTGAATTATGGTATAATAATTCCCTACCAACTGCATTGTTAGGCAGGAGGCCAAAGGCCAAGGGACCAATGAACACACTAGGTGTGAATTATGACATCATAAGTCACACTCTGGAGTGTCTTGCTGCCATTAGAGAGATATTTAAAACATGTTTTAACACAAATATTTTATTCCTATAGTATTATATTTTAATTGAATATCCTGAAAAATCCTCCCAAGTAAAAAACTAGCCATTACATAACCTGGAATTAATAACTATGTTGCAAAAAAAGTTCTCATATCTTCTGCTATTTAGTCTGTTGTATTGCACTCTGGTAACATGCTTTAAGGAAGGCCCCCAGAAAAATATGTCTTAGCCGAATTTGTGAATAACAGAACAAAGGTCTTCTGCACACTTGCGGGGATCATCTGCTTTATTTTCTGGAGATTCAGATTGCCTGAATCAGGCTTGTACTGGCTTCTCCTGTGTAACTGTATTGATAAAACTGCGGGAAAATCTACATACCTTTTTTCCACACTTGGTACATATTGCTGTAACAGGGCACAATACAGACTGCGAAAGAGTAGTTAAAAGGGTCCTTAAACCCCATTTGAGCTCTTGCAGCTGAAGCTGATCACAGCTCTATCACAGCTTTTAACAAAGACTGCAAATACTATCATGCATATATAATATTTCCCATTTAAAACTACATTTTAAACTCCATTTGACAAATGTATTCTCTCCTCTCTGGGTACTCCCACATTACAAATGCAGCAATGACAACAGTGTCATCTGGAGATACACAAGCTCACCTTACAGATAGTCAGCTTGGTGACTGATAGCCAGTTCACTGCTGCAGCCAGGATCTTGGCTTCTCAGTCAGTTTTTACAGCTTGTGCTAAACTGCCAGGCTGCTGTGGATTGATTGCTACCAGTTGCCAAGTCAGGTAGTGGGCATTAGTTACCAATAGAGTTAGCTTTGAGAGGGCCATTTGCCAGGCCCATTTGAGGAGTGTGATAAGCCTGAGGGAATGTCTGCATGTCTCAGTGCAGTGAGGTGTTCAGGATTCCTAAGCTAGCTGGGTAGATGTTGTTATGGCTATGCATAGTGATGCTGTGCCATGTAAGGGTAACAACTTGCACCCTGGAAGCAATGTAGTTGCAAGGTCATGTTAATTAGCTCTCATGCATTCAGGGATCTTTTGCACAGGGATCTCTGAGTCCCTAGTTATCTGAAAAGACAGAAACCTCAGTTCTTCCAGGCAAAGCCTGATTTTGACATAATTGTGTAGCAGGTGAGAGTTGTTTTCTGCATAATCTCACAGTGGTTAGCTGTCCCTCCTGGATAAAGTAATGATCTATGACCATTTACATCAGCTAAAGCTACAATTCAGACTCCAGAGTCCCTGCTTCTCCATGAAACAGAAATGGGTAATATTAACAGAGAGGATTCCTATGAAGCTAACAGTGACAGCAAGGTAAAATTCTGAGCTAACTTCGTGTCTCTCCTTCCTTGTCCACTCAAAATGTCGGTTTTAATCTCCAGCAAGTGAAGGTGCTTAATTCTGTTATAACTTGATGATGCTCATGGGATAATTTGAGTTTTTTGCCGTTCAGCCTCTTTGAAGCTTCTGTCAAACATGATGGAAAAAACCTACATCTCCAAGCAGTTTTGTTTCTTTTTTTTTAACTTTCCTAACAACTTCCAAACAAGGATGAGCTCGCTTTTTTAAACCTAGCTGACATTTGAAAATATTAGTTTTACATCCACTTGTAAAATTACAAGCACTTTTTTCTGGATCCCAATAGGAATGGGGCAAACAGCCAAGGAAAGTGTTTCACACTGGCTCTACTCAGTTTAAGACCTTAAATTAAGCAGTCCCTGACAAAATACCTGTGTATATATATAAATTACACCTTTTAGTGGCAAAGCAGTATTTCAAAGACTGCTGAGCAGTAGCTAACAAGTTTCCAGCAGCATGTTTTTAATAAATTAATGTTACTACTCAGAACTCATGTTTGCACACTAGAATGCTTCAATTTATGAACACATTTCATTACATGAAATTTGAGGTATAAATGCATCACTGTACCACCATAAGGACATAATCCTTTGATATACCCATCTCCATAAAACCTTCTGGCTTGTAACAGTAAATCACAGCCTTATTTTCATACCTCATTACCATTATGTATCTTTCCACTGACACCTGACCTTATGCATAATCAGGTATGAATTTCAAACCATATTTATAATCTAAATGAGTGCCTCATTATTTTACATAACCCAGAATGAAATAAGATTTGAGATGTAGCTGCACACATTTAGAAACACAGGTCCACAAGAAAAAAGTCATTCTCTCTAATTCATGGCTGTGAACAGCATCAAATCGCACCTGTATATAGAAGCAAGAATTTCAGGATTAGATTTTAGAAAGGATATTGCCAGTTCTGAGAAAAAAACACAGTGTTGAAACTGTTTGGTAAGTTGTTAAACTATAAAAGAAAAATGCGAGTACTGAATATAGTACCTGTATTTTGAAGAAAGAATGACAGCACCAATTGCATGAAGTTATAAAACACCAGTAATAAACATGTAAATAATCTTGAGGTTTGCAACGCCAATAGAACACAGACATCTACAAAGAAATATATATATGTGTACATGTAATATAATAAAACCATTCATTAGGGAACAAGAAACATCATATTTTTGTACTATATAAAACAGCTGTACAGTGTCCACATAGACTTTCCTGATCTCTCTAAAATGCCTGTCAGACACTTCTCCCCAACATCATTTGCGTAACAGTTTCTTCACTGTCCACAGGAAAATTCTAAGTGACTGTCTTGTACTTTTAAACTAAGTACTTATAGTGCAGTTTGTCTCCATATATATATACACATGCATACATATATAAAGTCACAGATGAACACATATATGTATATGTGTATATATATGGAAAGAACAAACACACACATGTACACACACACACACCAGATCTAAACAGCTCCTCCATCCTGTGCTCTTGAATGAGTGCTTATAAAAAATCCCTGCACACTTTGTGAAGGGAAGAGAACTTGTTGATAGTGCAGACTGAAGTCTTTAGATGGTTTCATTCCTAACAGTTCACAAACACACACATCTGAATCACATGGTGGAATCCCATATGCCCGAAGAGAGTCTGCTGCAGGAGGTATCTTCTACCTTCTTAAGCAGCGTTGGCTTTTTACAAGGGGGTGGAGGTGGGGCTGTGATTCTTTGCTCAGTGTTGTGCAAGATTTGCTGCCAGTCTTCTCTCTCTTCACATAGCTTTCTCCTCCAATCTAGAAGCTCTTGCAGAGCCACACTCTCATTCTCTGAAAGTCTAAGCTGATGAATAACCTGTTAGCAAGAAGGAAATAATAATAATGAAAAAGGTGGTGTGTCAGGGACAATAGATAATGGTCCATGGTGAAACACACAAGGTTAGAAAAGCACTGTTTGCTCTTGGCCGCTTTGGCTCCTCTCCAGAGAGTCCTGCTTTGGTTGCTCCCTGGGAAGTCCAGCTTTAGTTCCTATCTGGAAAGTTCCACTTCAGAACTCCCTGGAAAAGTCCTGACCCTTGGAGACCTTTCTAGACATTGCTGGCCACTTCTTCCAATGTAGGCTGGCCCCTTGAGCTGGAATGAGTGTACATTTTTGTTAGTATAGAAGCTCAAGCATCATGCAATGGTGGGAGGCAGAACTTCATACCACCCAAGTCAATGTTGCGGGGACACCTGCTAAGGTTGAGCCTGCCACCTTGCACTGTGGCAATGTCTCTCAGAGCTGGTTTCCTGATCGTCATCACATGGTCTTTGGGGTTGGTAAGATAAACAGTCACCAAAAATATCCATCACTGTTCTTTTTACCCTTTGCTGGCTCTTCCTCCCTATCTTTTCCTACAGTAATAAAATAGTTGTTTTTTTATCCATTGTGTCTCACCTCTCTCTCAACATAAAATCCCTGAAATCCAGAACAGGTGGATAAAGTTATTCTCCTGGCAGTGTAAAACGGCAACATCTATGCTGAATGATAATTCACACAGGATCCTCTGCTTCTTGTCATGTATATAAACCTATGGGCAGGGCACATTCAGGTCCCATTTTTCTTACATCCTTTTTCAAGTGACATGTGTAATGATGTATAAACAATAATGACTGTCAGCGAAATAAACTTCCCTTGAACTCATGAGAGGTGTTTTGTATTGCCAAGACCTCTGTGAGGAGGGAACCACATTCTTTTCTCCATCCATTACTTCCAAAGGGCAACATGGAGCATTATTATAAGCTTATCCATACATTCTAGAATGGTGTGTGAAACCCTGAGACTGCTGCAGTGGGCTCTGGCTTAGCCATGTTAGATGGTGAGTGGCTGTGAGTGCTCCCATTCTAATATTTACAACTAAAGAAATAAATAGATGCATGTGGGTAAGCATTCAAGTTCTACACTTTTGCTGAGGGAAAGCTGTCATCTGCACTAGAGCTGAAAGAAAACATATCAAACAACCCTATTAACAACTTGAAGCAACCTTGTCTCCAAAAGGGTTTAAAACTGTGCTGAAGTCACTGACTCCATTCCCCATTTATAATTCTTTATACTGGAAATCAAGAAAATTAATCATAGAATCATAGAATAGTTAGGGTTGGAAAGGACCTTAAGGTCATTTAGTTCCAACCTCCCTGCCATGGGCAGGGACACCTCACACTAAACCATATAACCCATGTCTTCATCCAACCTGGCCTTGAACACTGCCAGGGATGATTTAGAATTGCCTTATTTCAATCTCATGTCTGAAAAGTACAGAACTGAAGTATGACATAGGTACCAAAAATGAAACAAATGGAAAAAAAAATCCCATGTCAGCAAAGGGTACATGAACACAATTGTCTGAAACACGCAAAACAGACTGCCTACAGTAGTCCATGTTTCTAACAACTTGATCTTAAAATGCTGTCATATAATACTGTTATACTCACAAAATATTCCTTTACTCAGAGCAAGCAGCAGCTGCCAGAGTAGGACAATTTTGCCCCTAAATGTAAACACAGAAATAGCCATAACCAAGAAACTATAACCTGCTTTGCTGCTTAGGATTAGTATTGTTACTTGTCACATATAAGTATTATCCTTAGAACCAGGGACTGTCCCCTTCAGAAAATATATTAACAACTCAAAATATAGTTTCAGTTGGCCTGAAACTAAAAATTCATCTTGAAGCAGCCAAACAGTTCTGTACTAGATCCATAATCCACCTAGAAGAAACTGTTCTCACCCATTTATTTTTTCTGTTCTAATGATTATTATTTTTGTTCAAGTCAGTTTGAAGCCCTCATAACAGCACAAGTCCACACAGCTGTGAAGTCTATCTCACTGTCCTTTAAGACCTCGTTAGCACCTATGCAGTACAGGAGCACTGTACTTTGCTTTTACATTTACACAAAATTCAACAGGGTTTCTCAGCAACTCAAAGGAGAATCATATGTTCCACAGATATTGTTAGAGGAATTTTTTCATCATCCTTTTTTTTGTTTTTTTCCCCAGTGTGGGTAGGAAAGATTAGAAGACAAATGAAAAATTTGTAATTGGAAATAATTTATCAAGAAAAACAGGTAAGGTAGTTTTACCTTACAGAATAGGTGTATAGTTTGGGAGTAACTGGGGTTTACTGTGGCCAATTTCTATAGATTTTTGTGGGTTTAATTTATGGGCATAACCCAGTTTAGAAAACTGGTAAAGTGGAATCCAGTCTTTCCAACTTAAACACCTTATTTGCATTTATTTTTAGGCATTTTATGTATTAGTCATGCTTCTCAGAGAGGTGCTGGAACATACAAAAAGCAAGCTGTCTTAGACTGCCATTGCAAGAGTTTTATATGAAAGAGTTTCAGAGATAAATAATCAAAAGACATGCCTGACCATGGGTAGATCAGTATCCTTATAAGAAAACAGGTATTTTGAAACTGTATTATTGATGTGCTCAGGTGACAAAAGTTTGATAGCGTGACTCTAATGAAGTGTGGAGGGGCTTTTGAGTTTTGAAAGATGGACAAAGTATTTGAACAGAAACACTGCCACTGCTATTCAAAGAAACATAAAGGCACACAGGTGCAGGGTGGAAAGCAAGTACATTTTGCCTAGGCAAGGCAATTGACAAATGCATCCTATTTATAGCTTATAGGCACTGAAGAAGCTTTGTTATACTGACCCTGCTTATGCAAGCTGTAAATTAATGTTGGGTCAGCAGTTTTACTATAGAGCTCATTTTCCACTGTATAGTGGACAAATGTTGGTTCAGTCCACCAATAAGCTTACATCTTTTATTCTCTTTTTTTTTAAAGAAGGATGGAAAAATATCTTAAATCTTTAATCATTATGAGATTGATCTAGTAAGTAAGATGGAAAAAGTTTATACTTCAAACTGGATGAAAAACATGATGGAAATGCAGTGGAAATTAAATTGGGGGAAATACAAAAGAAATGGCAGAGCTTTAAATGAATCAATTTCTTTCATTAGATCTGTTTGAATAACATACCTTTTCTCTTTTCCATTCATGATTAGACCTGTGACAAGCTAAAGATTTATTATACATATTCATTATAGAAAAGATATGCTGAATAATTTTACATGAAGCACAATGTAAAACAGCAAGCTATGCTTCCTCATTATTGTTCTATATCCCAAAAAGGTATTTTGTGAAGGGTGAATGAGGTGTGTAGGAAGTAATTACTTTAAAACTACTGATCTTGAAGTTCTACAATGAGCACTGAACAAACAAATTCAACTATTAAGGGGCAGGGATGGTACCAACTGTAGACCAGGATTTTACTACTCAATGTCAACGGTCATACATGGAAAACATAGCATTTGGTCCAGACATACACAAGCACAAAACATTTGAAAACCCAGCATTTAACAGCCCTGCCATCTGGTGGAAACACCACCCCTGTGTTTGGTATCCAGAGTCCTTACTGTGCAAACAAAAAATGCTGATGTGTCAAATACAGTGACGCACAAGAGAAGAGCATGTGCAAGAGAAGAGCAAGAGTTACCAAAGCTTTTCACTGGAAACTACAATGGATGGCAGAAGTTTAACAAGATCCATATTTTCCACTGCAAAATATGGCAAGATGAATTAAAAAAAAATATGTAATGAGCAGACCAGGGAAGAGATCCCAGGATTCATTCCTTCCACCTCACAGCTCAAACTACCACAGAAGGACCACAGAAGCAAGTCCTCTCTTCCTGGCACTAGGGATTTTGCTTGGTGACAGAGTACCAATGGCTCTGTTTCATCAGGACATGCGTGGAAGGACTTCCACCATTATCTAGAGGTAAGAGCATATTGGGAAATCAGAAGATGTGGATTTGACTTCTCTCAGGTTAAAAAAGAGACTGAGGTCCCACATTCTGAGAGAACATTGCGACTGCAAGAGGTAGCCTCTAAATGCAAGGAAGAAGGACTTTGGCTTCTGTGCTTTGTGCTGCCCATGTGTGATTAGTATGCTAAAGCAAATCCTTCAGGGGTGAGTCCCTTGTGGGTTTAGTGCACAAGAGATAGTGGAGATAAAGCATTTTGGTTGTATGCTGGCAGCCATGAAAATCTTAGAGCACGATTTTGCCTGCTGAGTTATACATATTTAAGTATCGCATAGATATTTGAGAATGAGCCCCTGAATTACCTTCTGGATTTAGGCTTCTAAATTATGCCTAAATTTCACTTTATGGACTAAAGCAGACATCCTGGATTTCAACTCTGTTCTAGAATCCAGATGAGGTGCTATAAGTCAATAAATAATTTTAATTATAGTCTCATTTCTTAGGCTAATCAAAAATCAGCAAGTTTTTCATTATGGAAAGTTCAAGGTTTCACATTTTTAAATCATTTGCAACAAAAGGTATGCCAGGTAAAAAATTATCAGGTCCATTTAAAATTAATTTTAATCTGAGTTATTCAAAGACTTGGCTCTAGAATCTCAAGAAATTCATTCTGCATTAAAAAACCAAATGCTATAACCTCACAGAGAATATTTTGTAACATTAAGAAGTAACAAGGAGCTTGTGTTGTCTATTTGTATGTCAAATGGAACACACGCCTAATCATCAAGCTACGTCTGAAGAACTCTTTAAACTGTCTGTCAAGCAGATTTATTAATTTGCATTAGTAGATTCTTTTTAGGATTTCACCTCACTTTGCTCTCTCCCTCATAAAATGTATGGTTCATTTTTTCAAAAATATGTGCATTGTACATTAGTAAGTTTTTTGGTCATATGTGATCACACTGATTTTTCTACTACAATTCACCAGAAAATGAAAATAAATATTTAATTACATACTTGGATGCTAAAACATACAAAATCATTTGCTTCACATAAAAGGTAGCTCTGCATGTTTTATTACAGTTATGGTTTTATTTGCTTCTGTAAGTTTTAGTAAAATTTCTGAATACAGACATATAAGCACAACAAAAAAGCAGAATTTTAAATTACAACACAATTTAAGTACATTTATAATGTATAAACCTGTGCTCCTGAGACATCTGCATGAGGTAGCTAGTCTGTATATTCGCTTCAGAGAAATACTGCCAATTATTTTCTTCAATAGATTTGTCAATGTTGGTGCTTTAAAGTAACTGTCAGTAGATGCTCACAATTAATTATTACAGCATTATTATGTTTCTCTTCCATTAGTGTTTTAAATTGTTAGAAAAGTTGAGGTCCCATTATGGAATCCATGGGGATTAAGTCTAGAACAGCAGTGATTTTACCTTTCTAAAATTTGATCAGATCTAAAGAAGTGAATTATGCAATAAATGTAAAATGTTGATTATAAATTATTTTAGAAATGGAACTGCCTTGTCAAAACCCATGGTTTTAATCTTTTTCAATTTGTACACTGCCTAAAAATATAAGCAGAATAAATTTCAGCCAATAGGTGATTCACAGTTATCCTTATCAGAGCCACCAAAACCTGTTCACCAACCTCAGATGGTCAGTCACCTGCGTATTATCAGTTTTAAAGACAGAAGTGATCAGGATGTTCTCACCTCTTGTTTCAAAATTAACGACACAATTTCATTCAGTAATCCTGGAAAGATTTCTAACTGTAAGTGATTATTATCAAGACCAACATATCTTGATTCAACCTGTGACAGTTAGGCATCTCTCCCACAAAACCGCTTCTAACTCATCTTAATGGCTTCATCTTTCTCTCTTTTCTTTTTGCACGTGATAAGCCACTACACTGACTGCTTCCAAACACACGCCACATCTTTTTTTCCAAACTACAGGACAGGCATACTGCAACCCCTCAAAAAAACCCTGACCTCTCAGGTTTAAACAGATATATTTGGGGGTTTTCCTATGTTACAAAGAAGCATAAATCAGGAAAGGTTTGCTTTTCCACCAGCTCCTGAACCAAGAAAAAATATATATGTCAGGCTACATGCTATTTACCAATACAATATTCTTTTAAAGATGCAAGAGAAAAGTACACAGTAAACCAAGGGTGTGTCAAGAAGTCCAGGCAAGCATTCAACATAAATCAAATCAATATGTAAATTTGTGTTTGACTGGGAAGCCTGCATTGGCCATGTAAAACCCATCAGAGAGCAGAAAGCAGCTATGATAAATGAGTTTACATGCTTCAAAATTCCAATTAAAAATCTTCAAATACAAGTGTACCACTGGGATCCAAGCTGATTCATGTTATTGTCTTATGAATGCCAGATATGCATTTATTCGCAAATGCAGACCCACTCCTCATGATAACTTCATATGTGATATGCAACAAAAAAAGGAATTTTAGTTAATCATTTTATAAACTGCTGATGACTTTTCTTTGTGTTGGAGCAACCTTACAGTATCCAAAAATAAAACTCTCCAAATGTATGGCAAATTGGTTTCCTGGAAAGGGGAAACTGGCAAAGAAGACAGGTGCTGTGTCTGGTGCAGATCTGGAATTGCTCTGAAGGAGGTATGCCAGCTTAAATAGTGTCAAACATGAGATACATAACTGATACATATATATGTCATTAGCCTTGTTCTAAACAATAATATATTTTTTTCTCAGTTAAAATTTATTATACCAAAAGAATAAAGTACCTTTAGAGCAGGTAGTCTATAGATGACACACCAAAGAGAGCCATAACTTTGCTGATATTTAGTAATTGTGAATAATCTTAAACGTAACTTTGTATTTAAAATAAAACTAAAAAGTGACTGCATTTCTGAACAACATCAGATCACCACAAAAGTCAGGAATAAATGCTCTCCCTTCTGACAAGCATTTTTCATTTTGATGGACAGATTTAATTTTCTTCTAAACATCAGTCATGGGGCAATGCTGGAAGCAGGATATTCTGGTGTCAGACCACACTGGCAGAGGCATTTTTGATTGTCAAGTCCAGGCCTCTGCTACCACATTTGGTAATTTGAGAATTTGGAAAATTCTCAAGCTTCCTCCTAAAAAAAAAAAAAAATTCTACTCTTTGCCTTGGTTTGGCTTTTGAAAGCATTTTCCAGAAAAGTATTTTATATTCTTCATCTGACTGGAATTCTATTTATAATGTAAGTTGTCTGATTTTCTCTCAAAGTCTCTTGGGGTATTTATAGAAGCATAGAATGGCTTGGGTTAGAAAGGACCTTAAAGATCATCTAGTTCTGAACCCCCCGCCATGGGCAGGGGCACCTTCCGCTATA
Organism: Melopsittacus undulatus; assembly: GCF_012275295.1. Classification (NCBI taxonomy): domain Eukaryota; kingdom Metazoa; phylum Chordata; class Aves; order Psittaciformes; family Psittaculidae; genus Melopsittacus; species Melopsittacus undulatus. The sequence goes on along the minus strand of NC_047528.1, from coordinate 58,116,764 downwards.
CCAGTTTGCTCAAAGCCCCATCCAGCCTGGCCTAGAACATTAACAGTGAGGGGGCATCCACAGGTTCAGGCTCTTGCCATCACAGCCTGCCCCTGGGTGGTTTGTTTCTGGGTTGGTTTTTGGTTGTTGTTTTTTTTTTTTTGTTTTCCAAGGAATACATTTTAATTGCAAAAGCAGATCTTGGTCTTCTGTACTTTTGTACTTTTCCTTCAGTGAAGTAGTAGCATGCCTGGGTACACAATATTCTCAATTAGTTAGGCTAATCATATTCCATACATCTTGGTGGTACTTCAGCAATCAAAAAAGATATTATATTTTTTAAAAATAAGATCAGTACACAAATTCTGTGTATAGCTGTAATGTATAATCTGTCAGAAAGTACTACAACAAGTTAGACAATGCTCAACAAAATATGACAGCACACATATCAGGGACTGAGTACATAAGCTGGGATTAGTTGGACAAGCCTATACATTCAAAACAAGGTGTATTTTATTTACTTATTTGTATCTTGTGGGTTTCAATTATTTATTATTATTATTTGTTTTGGTTGAGTTTCTTTCAACTTTGGATTTCTGACATCAACTACAACATGATACCCTCTAGAGTGATTAAAACATCAATGAATATTGAAATACGCTGTTGGGGTTTTTTTTTGTCTAAGATAATATTGCTGTTTCCAAATAAAACAGACTATGCAATGCACTTTAAAACCTTCAGAGCATTCTCCTAATTTGCTTCTGACACTTTACAAAAAGATTATATTCAGGACAGCAACTGTGCTTTTCTTAAGACAGAATTCTGAAAACAAATCATTATTGTAGAACAGCTGACATAACAATGCTGATACCATCTTGTGCATAATCTAATAAAAAAAAATCAGAAAAACCTGAATCATGTTGCTACTTAATCACTGCTGCTTTGTGGTACTAATGGAGATATTTTACTTGATCAGTTATGTGATTAAGTTTGCCACAATGTTTTTAAAGCAAATGAACTCATATTTGCTGATGTTGTGCATTATACTTTCTTGTTTAAAACCACTACATTTATGGTCAAACAATATTAGGGGCAAACACCACTTAATTTATAGTCTGTTAGCACTCTACATCTCTGCTGATCTACATGTATGTGGCAATGTGTGACAGCAAGAGAATGAAGGGCAGAGGGAACAATTTATTCTCTCTCACATCAGGCACTTAAGACTAAGTTGTAAGTGAAATTACTCTCCTCAGGTGCTGTCAGTGTGGTAGTGGACCACATTCCCACTGAACTCAAATTTGAACCAGCCTTTTGAGATGACCCATTGGCCACTGTGGCACACCAAGGAGAATAAATAACAACACACTTTAGCCAAACACCTGAGCTTAGGGAGTGCACAGTGATTCCCAGGAGGTTTTGTTCTCTCCTCCTCAACAATCACATCCTTCTACCAGGGGAAAATGCAATGAGGATGAAGCAGTGGAGGCAGAAGAGGGTCCCCAGATGTGTAGTTAGCTAACTGTTGCATCTCCTGGTTCAAAAAGGACAATATGTTCTTTTCCTTTTGGAGGTCACAGCAGTCCAATCTAGGACATACTTGCTGAAGAGAAGGGCATCACCCCTCCAAGACCTCTTGATACAGAAACACAAGATATGGCACCTATCAATGAATTTATACTATGTGCTACCTTGTACCATTTAATCAATAAGGCACAGGTTTTTGACTGTAAGTTTTCTAAAAATAAAGCTGCACTGTGTTATAAGACCTTATTTTTTGTTTGTATGTGGTATCACAAAGAGAATTCTTTGACACTACTGTCAAAACAATAAACAAAACACAATTCAGGGAATATACTGATTCAGATCAATGGTAAGTATGTAACATTCTATGTTCTTTATGCTACGCGTTTACAATGGATTAGTGATTTTCTTTGTAACACCAGACTTGTTTGCTACATTTTGCTTCAAAGATGATCAAAGATTACTTCCAGCTAATAGGCAAACATGACAGACATTAATAACGACTCTTACAGCCCAGTGTTTAGAACTGTGACAACGGGCGGGGGATAGCAACACACTGCATTCTTGACTATTCATTTTTTTAAACTTTTGAACAGTCAACAAAAGAAGTGATTGGCAACAAATATTAAACCAAAGTAGGAACAAAGAAAGCCCTTGAAACTATAATGAATACGCAGCTCTTTCTGAGGGAAGAGGCTGCTGAAAGCAACGAGATTTCACAAAATAAGAGCTATGGCTTAAGCTATAATGAAATAATAAATATATTCTTCATGAATATGAAAAGACATTTCCAACTTTTCATTGTCAGATGTTGGCTTCTATATTACTGTAATCTGCCAACCTGCACTATAGGATTTAAACAAAACAGAAGAGATAAGACTACAGATTTTTTAATATAACAATATGTGAGAAAGTAACAATCATTTTTTATCTTACCTCTTTGGGCATGTGACAGATAAAACATGTTTCAAAAGTGGGCAACCAAAATCTTATGTCAGGGTGTATCAGATGCCTCATATTACTTAACCTGCTAGGATGCCAAGCTGCTTGCTTATTTGTGTCCTGTCCATAGGATGTAGTGACATAATCTGATTACAAATAAGTCAACATTCAGCCATTAGAAAGCCAAATTGCACAAAGAGGCTTTGAACCTTTTAATAGGAAATTTTATACTTTTTGTCTCACATGCCTGAATCTTCAGACTATGGTCGCAAACTAACTTGTGTAGAAAACACCTTAAAAATGTAAGTGGTTTATTGCAATTATTTTTATTTTATGGAACATAAAACATCACCTTGATATGTGTGTGAAGATGAATATCATATTTGAAAGATCACACAGACTTCCTACTTTTTTATTCCTTAGTCTTTTTACTCCACCATCATATGCAATGCCCTTGGTTCTTTTTTTTTTTTTTTAAATCTTTCTTTTAGTTGCTTTCCTCACATCTCTGTATTTAGTTTTTTTTTCTTCTCTCTGGCTCTTTTTCCCCCCTCTTTCTAGATCCCCTGTTCCATTTTATTATTTGACTTCTCTCTCAGTAATTTTATTCTTCCTCCAGCCTTACTTCTCTGAATCATCCTTTATCTGGTCCTGTTTTACTCCCCACTCGCGCCCCACACACACACTTATTATTACTCTAGTCTTTAATCTGCCCCTCACTTCCCATCTGTTCATTATCTCCAGGTTGTCCATCTTACCCTGTTACAAATAGACCATGTTGTTTCTTGCTGCCCACATAAGAAACAAGGAGTGTTTCAGCTGGCCTGCTTTTCTTCATTCCACTGTATCTTTCTCACACCACATCCCACTTTGTAGTGAATGTTAATAACAACTTTAAAATATTTTTTACCAAAAATAAAAATAAAAAAACAACCCAGTCCTGGATCTCTGAAAAAGAAAATGACAGGGCCACTTAGCTTTTGTGTGAGGTGCCAAAGATACAGTCTTGCTTTTGCTGGCTTTATTTCATCTTGCTGCTGTTGCTGACAGCAACTTACATATTTCAACAGTTGTTATGCTCTATTTTTTAAACATACACATAGGAGCTATCAAGAACAGTGAAAGAAGTAAATACAGCCTAGAGAACAGAGCCCATTGGACTGACTGAGGAACTGAGAAATACTTAATGTAAAAGAAAAAGAGCACAGAGATAATATTTTATAAAGCTTTTTTATTTTAGAGGAGGTTTTGAGCTTTAGACTCCTTTAAGCAATTTCAACATTTGTGGACTCTCATGTATGCTTTGGGATCACTTCCTGGAGTGTGACTGAATAGAAATGACAGTTGTAATAAAATTTTCTATCTAAGCAAGGTTATGACACAACTGACCAGAAGAAACATCACTTCTATTTTGGTGGTTTCTCTGTTTCTGGAAGGATATGATGGGATAAGAATACAAGACTACAAACGAGGGCACATTTGAAAGTCCCTAACTGTTCAAACAAATCTCTGAAGCAATTTGAAACAATAAACATTTAAATAATTTTAAATTAGTGATTTTAAAACAAGTTTGGAAAACTAAGCTTCCTAGTTTTTTTGCTGTTCAGGGAGCAAGAGGTGCAGCACAGCTACCAAAAGGCTTCTTGTAGAAGCTGAGTTAGATGCAGTCCTTGCAGCTGATGCATGCCAGCTGAATTGCTAAGGGCAAAGTAGGTTTTTTTGTAAGGGTAGATTAGGATATTGTTTCCTGCAGTACCATTTTAGCATACATTCGTAGTTTACATTTTGAAGATTTCCTTGACTAGAATGTTTTGGTTTACAAGGAAAGCACAAAATGTGTGGAGGCTGGTGTGCTGGGTTGGTGAAAATTTGTGTAGCTCTTTGCTGACAAAACATTCTTAAAGATCTACTATCCAAAAAACTAAACTCATTAAACTTCTTGATAACTGATTTGACCCCCAAATTCATGATTCAGTTTTCATCTTCATTGAGGATGAAAAACATGCTAGTATTGTATCAGATGTTTGTAAGGTTCTTTTTGTTTTTATGTGGTACTTACTTGCAACCTATAGATTATAATCACTTGGAAATCTACAACTGTACAGAGAAAGAACAATATAAAGAAAAAGGTATTAGTTTTTAAAAAAATATTATTTGTTGTTCTTTTTACATGCAAGTCCTTTTTCTTTTGATGTAAGTTCTTTCATTTCTGATGAGATAAAAATCAAACTTTATATTTAATAGTCTTCACCCTTTTGTTAGCAGGAGAAAATAGAATTTTATTCCATAAAATGAGAATGAGAATAAAATGAGAATTCCAAATGAGAAATAATTTTTTAGTATTTTAACTTTTTTTTTCTTTTTCATTCTGATAAAAACTGACCTTTAAGTAATTATGCACTAAAAATGTAGCATTTATTACCTATTACGAACCTTTCTTTTTCATTTTCAGCAGACTTCACTGTAGAAGTGATCAATTCAGTTGCTGAGTTCATATCTGCATGATGTTTTATACTTAGTAATTGCTTTCAAAAGTGTTAAAAGTTTGATCTTTATGATCCATGTTGACAGATATTGAGCTGAAGACTTTGCTCTCTGAAGCGTGTAGGTTTGCAGTGTGCAGGAAGTATCAAGCAGTGATGCAGGTAGTTATGACCTGATGTGACATGATGGCATCGTAAGCCACAATGCCTAAACTTTAATTGTATGTATATGAGTCTTGAGATCCTGTGACAAAAATGAAATTAACTCCTGTCACTTCACTAAGGAACTAGCATATAGATAGTAAAAAAACCCCAAACCCATAAATATTAGAAGTCCCTGAAAGCTAATGAACCAGTTTCCTTTAGCTGAAATGACAGAGTGTATGCCAAGAAATTCAAGCACCCAGTCTATGTTTCTTTCTCAAAAGCAATTAGTTAATCAGTACCTTCACAGATCTGTGAAACAATCTGTCCTATTTCATACATCTGTGCAAAAATTACTTTGAAGTGATAAGGTTACTGCAGTGAAGCCTGGCAAAGCCTTTTACAATAGGGTTGTATGCCGTTAAGACTCACTAGCAGCATGCTAAGAAATGTCAACTGTAATTAAAACCAATAATTTTCAAATATATGCCATGCTTGGAAATGGTGAGGAATGCTTTTTACAGTAAGAATTCAGCCCTGTGAGCACAGACTTCTTTTAAGATTTTTTTTTTCTTTTTGTGGGAGGAAGTTTTTTTTCTCTTTCTTTTGGCAACACCATTTTGGAAGATGTTTATTCATTAAGGCAATTGTATCAAAAATCACAGAACTGCATGTTTCTTCTCTAAACTTGTCACAGTTCTTATTGAGCTTGCATTTAAAGGTTGTCCCTGCATGTAATTTTGAGTACATGGCATGAAATCTATTTTAAAAATTTGTGAAGCACTTTGGCAAAGCATCTATTTACTGAAAAGTGGCATTTCAAAGTATTGAATTGAAATTACGTTCAGCTTTTGGCAAGCAGTTTTGGAAAAATCAAAATTACAAGTTTGTAAATGGTTAAGGACTTGTTTCTAAATTGAAGCATTTAATTTTTGCAGACTAATTTCACATAAGGATACTGTTTCCATTTGCAAAAATTAGAAGATGATGGCTCCCCTATACCCAGTTCATTTAACTCTTCATGTAGTAATTTAAACATGATCCTCCTTGCAAGATTTTTAGCAACAGAGTTGTAAAGGTTCTCCAGGACAAAACTGTCTCGCTGTGAGAGACAAAACTGTCTGAGGTTTGGAGCAAAACTGGAGCAAGGTCTGGGACTTGGATTTTTCATTCACTGGACAGTGCTCTTTGGGCACTTTCATCCCTAATAAGTATTTGGTTGATCATTAAAAAATGTAACAGAGACAACTGGAAACACTGCCTCCTGTCATCTTCATAATCCCATATCCTCATCCAGTATATTGATGTGGAGATAATACACCTCTAAGTCTTCACTGCTTTTGTATACAAAAGGATGATATAATGATACATTTATTCTATGATGCTCATTATCATGCAACTCTTTCTGATACGAATTAATATCTTGAAAGAGATAACATCTTGGTCTTCTCAGGGTGAAGAGACATATTTCCTGCCTGAAAGTAGCATCTTCACAACCAGCAAGTTTCATAAAATTTGAACTCTACTATAGGACCTTTCAGGATGATTATCCTCCCCGCAGAAAGACTAAATTCATAACTGTCCTTAGCTCAACACAAACCTGTAAAAGAAATCTGCATTTTTCAGTGCCAACACACAAATTTCAACATGCAGCTACCATATTTTTTCTCTTTTACTGGTTCAAGTAGACCATCAAAGAAATATTTACCTGACTAGTATGGCTCTCTCTGTGTCTTTGAATTGATGAGCCTGCTGTATTGCTGGCTGACAGTCTTGAATATTCATTTTCCTCTGGTAAACCTAAAGAAGGACAATACTAATTTATAATCTGTCATTTATGCATTGGCTGATTTCAGCATAAGAGTCAAATGACCTCAATATGTTTTATTAAAAAAGAATTATAAAATCACACATTTGCCTGGTTATTTACTATTTCCATGCTTACTGAAACAGGAACAATTATTGTTTACTAAGTATGAAAAGCATAGTAGGTATGCATGCTGGTTTACAGAAGGAGCAACTGTACTGAAAGAGCCTACAAATAACGCATGACCAGGGTGGCCAGGAATTCTTCCTGCAATGCAGAAAACCCTGGCTCCTTTTCATCACAGAAGCAAAGCAAAGGGAATGGAAAACATGCTCATGGTCTGCTCTCAAATTAATGTCTCTAGGTTACACAGGAAGTTTATAGTAGGTCCAGGACTTAAAACTTCATCTCCTCAGTACAGAGTTTTTTGTAATTCTTGCATTTATTGTGCACTTTGCATATGGGAATTAGCTGCCCAAAATTTAGCTGTGTAAAAACTGTTCATCTAGTGTAAAAGAGCCATGTAGCTTCCTTCTCTAGTTAAGAGAAACAAACACCTCTGCACAGTGATCATAGAGTGAGGCTCACTGCCACTGCTTCCTCATAACTTTTGCCAGAGTGTGAAGACCATTCTCATAGCACTACAAAGGATCTTAAAGGTGGGATGAGGGGAAGCAAAGGCAGAAGCAGAAACACAGGGAGTCCATGACAGGCATTATTAAGCCCCTCACAAACAAGAATGAAAGACACTATGGTAGGTCTGATACCCAGGAATTTTGGTATTGCTTTTTATAGCATATATTCAAAATTTTCATGCTACTACAGCATCCATAAACAGCATATCACTACTCTATCTTCAGGCAACTGAACAAAGCTAGCTACCAAGAGAACAGCATTCATCCTAGCAAGAGCTGAATTGTTTTCAGTAGATCACCTGAGATTTACTAACTAGAAATGGATAACATCTGAAGAATTTGATTAGACCAGACATCTACCTTCTGTAGAACCTAAAACTAGGTAAGGTGATTCTGAGCCTAGATATGTAACTCTAAGATAATAAAACATGAGGCAAGCCCTACTCTTTGCATAAAACACACACAGAATTATAATGGAAACAAATAAAAGTTCAAATGAAATGAATCATAAACTACTAATGGGATTATGTACTGAATAAAACACATAATTCTGTTTCATGTTCATGTTCAGTTTCTTGTTCAATCAAGAAACTGGCACAGAAAAACACAGTGAAACAGGGTTGACTTCAAACCTGTTATTTTCTGTATTAAAAAGGGGGTTTTAATAATTTGTTATTTTGGCAAATGAGCATTAACTCTTACATGGTTATTGATTTAACTCATGAAAATATAGATTGCATGAACAACCCCATAAAATAACATAACTTTGCAAGAGAAAGAAAACAAGAATTTTAAAGAGAATGAATGATTGTTATTCCTTTTTGGCCTCTCTACTCTGCTTTTAGTTCCCCCCTTATAATGATGCATCTCCACAGCTGGGTTTTTTGTTATTCTGAACAAAGCTTATGTAAAGTATTCATAAACATGGATGAAGTTTTTCTACAGCTTCAAATCATGTCAAATTCCTCTGGGGACACACAGGCAGTGAAGAAGATGGAATCCTTCCTTGCAAATCAGGAGCCAGGTCAAGTCTGGTGAGAATCCAGCATTTCAGTCCTTTTCTGCCTGGTGCAAAGAGGAAATCTGACCCTGTTCTCTCAGTGATTTGAACTATGTGTTGCTTTGTGGTGGAGTTATCACTCTTTGAAGCTGGTCCATGATATATTAGGTATGTACTGGAGCAAGGTCTGATGTTCAAGGTCTCCAGCATAGTAGGTTTATAAAATATATGTATTCGCTTCTTATCTATATTAGATTAATTGTCCTCCAACATAAAATTCTCCCTCAGCAAAATCAGATATTTTTGGACAAACAGAATTCTTGAAATAAATTTCCCTCTAAGAACCCAGGATTGTCAAAACAAAACAGATCATAGAATTATAGAATCATGGAACAATTAGGGTTGGAAATGACCTTAAGATCATCTAGTTTCAACCTCCCCCCTTTTATTCAAACAATAAAAAGTAGGCATTATTTATTTAATTCAAATAAAATATATATATTGCAAAATATTTTCATGATTCTAGACCACCACAAATGAATGAAAATACTTTCCTATGCCAGCAGCATGTTTTGAAAAAAATACTGTTTTTGCACTATATTAATACATTTTAGGATCTACAGACCATGACACCATTGAGCTAAGAATAAGGTTATCAATGATTTTCTGTTTATTTCTATGAAAAGTGCTTTGATAAGTAAATAAGTAAAGTTTCCATGTACAGCAACAGCACATCATCACAGACATGGCAAGCAGAGGTTCAATGGTGTTTGGAAAGATAAATGGAGCAGCTGATTACATTCTGAGAGTTTTCCTTTACATGCACCTAAGTAAATATTAGGATACCACAGGTGTGCACTGAAAAGAACTTGCTTAATTCAGCACAAGTTTGGAAGCTTCAGTTTAGCAGGGGCAGAAATAGAAGAACATAAGTTAATCAGGGGTTCTGGCTGGAGCACAAGGTGCACCATCTGGACTGGGCTTTCTTGCAACTATTCTCAAGTTACCAAAAAAGTCTAATTCGGAGCTTTTGGGGTTTTTTTTTGTTTGTTTTCAAAATTATGCTTGCTAAGCTTACTACTGCAATTCTATGTAGTACTGAAAATTATAGCAATGAATATGATTCAATATAACTGGAAAGTTAGGTTAAAGAAATTAATTCCTCTTTTTTTTTTTTTTACATAATCAGGAATATAGCCTTGTCTCAAGCAGTATCTGGATTTAAACTGGAAACCCAAGCCTTTAATCACTTACTCTCTGTAATTCCTTCTCTATATTGCTTCAAAGAAAGATCCCATAATCAATCCCTGATATTATTCCTATACTTTCTATTTCCCATTTCTGCCTTGTTCTCAGATAAATAGCTTGCATCTCTCAGATAGTGAGATCTAGATTCTGGACATCTATAAGAGGTTCTGAGGTTCCAGAGAACCTCCAGTCTCATAGGCTTTGATACCCAGGAACTTGTGACCCTGCACCTCCTGGCTTCCAACATTCACTACACCATCCACAGTCTCTGGGTATTTGCAATTGTAGTGACACATCATTCCCAAATCTTCTAACTTCCTCCATAATTCTGCATTCACACATGGGCTCCATCTACTAATTAGCTCCACTTGGTACACTGGTTGCTATAGTGCAGAAAAGGCATGCATCACCATGAAAGGCAAGATGTAAGGCTCTGTGCTCAACAGCATGTAGCTTGTGTCCTGGTGATGTGCCCCATTTCTGTCAGGTTATCTCCTGTGACACCTCTCCCATCCTGCAACTTGTTGCTTGAAGTGCTTAGATCTGGTGGTAAGTTTCAAGAGAATATACACCAGACTGTAGCCCACAGGTGACCTGCTTAGGCAGAATGGCTACCTTCTCAACAGCTAATGCTAGGAAAAAATAATTCCCTTACCTGAACAACACATAGGGCTTTTGGTGAAACAGAGAGATTCTTACAGCACACTTATAGTTTATATAGATTATGCAGATCAGAACACCTTTTGTGCTGATCTGCATAATCTATATAGTGAGTCCATTCACATGGATTTCCAGATGCAAGCAACGGACCTCAGTTATAACCAAACAGGAATAAACGGAGAGGCTTCCTTTGAGGGACAGCAGTATGCCAGTGGAGCTGAATGAACAGGACACTGTGTGGCTGTATGACCATTAGTCACAATGCTCCTTTGGTCTAACAGGGTTGTCTCATCTACACAATATCTACTTTAATTTTCACTTTGGTTAAACAGTGTAAGTACCTCTATGACACTCTCCACTGGGGGTAAAGAACTCTCAGACATGTGGGGAGTTTCTCCCTTTTACTAATCAAAGGTTAGGTCACCTTAGCCACTTATTATCACTTATCAGAAAGCCAACCATATACTGGGCTGCATCAAAAGGAGCGTGACCAGCAGGTCCAAGGAGGTGAACCTGCCCCTCTACTCTGCTCTTGTGAGACCTCACTTGAAGTACTGTGTGCAGTTCTGGTGTCCTCAACATAAGAAGGACATGGAGCTGTTGGAACAAGTCCAGGGGAGGGCCACAAGGATGATCAGGGGGCTTGAGCACCTCCCATATGGAGACAGGCTGAGAAAGTTGGGTCTGTTCAGCCTGGAGTAGAGAAGGCTGTGTGGAGACCTCATAGCAGCCTTCCAGTATCTGAAGGGAGCCTATAGGGATGCTGGAGAGGGGCTCTTCATCAGGGACTGTAGCGATAGGACAAGGGGTAATAGGTTAAAACTTGAATAAGGGAAGTTCAGGTTAGACATAAGGAAAAAGTTATTCACTGTGAGGGTGGTGAGGTACTGGAACAGGTTGCCCAAGGAAGTGGTAAATGCTCTATCTATGGCAGTGTGCAATGCCAGGTTGGACAGAGTCAACATGGTCCAGTGTGAGGCATCTCTGCCTGTGGCAGATCATCTTAAGGTCCTTTCCAACCCTAACTATCCATTCTATGATTCTATGATTATAGTTGTCATATTGAAACATTTCACTTAATGATCGATACATTGATATATTTCACATAATGTGCCATTCATCCACATTCTATTAGGTACTAGTTGGAAATTACAACAAATTTCAGCAATCTTTTACCTGCTGCGTTTGTTTTCCAAAACAGGATCTACTGTTTTTGGTGATTTAGGATTGCTGATTTCAGCATTGTAACATAAAAGGTTATTAGAGGTTTTATCATTATTACTCTTTGTGTTTAGATAAGAAATAGCAAAAAAAGCTTTTTCTTTCAGACTAAAAAGTCTAGTAGGTGTGGAAGATTTGTGTCAAAAAGGTCACAGATAGCCCAGAGATGTAGAAAGGTGCTACTCCTAACATTAAACTAAAGAAAACTAAACTAAACATTATATAAACATTATATGAAATGAAAAAATAACATTAAAATTCTAAACTAACAGCAGTGTTACATCCTTAGCATCTATGTTTTTAGGACACTGAAAATTTTCATTCATTCTGTCACTGCTCTTGCACCGTTTTGATCATCTTGTTGCAATGATAAAAGAATTGTCATTCACTAGTAAGGACCTGGTAGCAGCTGAAGACCCTGATTTTCCATTTTCTGTCCCATCTGTATTGATTACAGGATCAGAAATCTCAAATCTCAGTCCTCCGTGCCTCAGGCTGTTTACAGGCTTGGAGCTGGGGTAATTACAAATTCCTCAACAGAGGCTGTTTCATTTTCTTCACATTCACCTTTTATTGGATAGGGGCTTACCAGTTCACACATACTAATTTAATCCAGTTCCAGAAACACACATATTTTACCACTCAGAAGATTCCAACTTGACTATATCTTAAAAGGCTCTTTCAAGGAAACACTTCAGCAATTTTATGTTAGAAGAGCTTTGGGATTAAAAACTGCTTACCATTTGATACTGAATTTCCATTTTCAGCAGTCACAGAACTGGAAACTGGATTAGATGACTGAGTTCCATGGTTGTTTGCATTTTTATCCTGGGTTTCTGATCCAGTATCTGATGCATTTGGATCTTCCCTGCTCCTCAAGTTAAGATTAGTTTCAGCACCTGACAGAGAGAAAAAGCTCGTCAGCTTTCTAGTAACTAGTGGCTTTCACATATAAGTAGAAAAAGCTAACACAAACAAATTATCAAATTAATTTAATTAATCACTAAACTCACAAGTCCAGTGAAAATGTAGAAAGCTTAAGTCAGTGATTTTTTCAGGTTTTTTTTTTTTGTTTGTTTGTTTTGGTTTTTTGCTAGTGTTCCACTTACAGACATTTAAAGTTTATGGAAACGAAAGGCATGAACAACATTTCATTTGTACTGTTTCTTTTCACAGAAGTATCAGCTAATAAAACGAAACAAATGTTTGTATTGCCTCTATTTTACACCCTATTTCACAGGAGCTCATATAACTGCTGCAATCTCCACTGTAATGTGTTTCACAATTGCATTAGTTGATACTAGCAACAGCTATAACATGGGTTTATTTTTTTCTCTTATCTCCTCCTACAAGAAACAAAGTGGCTTTTGATATGAAACCTTATGTAGAAAGATTCCTCCCAGCAGAGTCTCCCTATGGCCATTATTTACCCTGCCTCAGGGCTCTCCAGCCATCAATTGTCATTTTCTATAAAGTTCCAGGTTTTCATGTCATAGCCTTTTAGTTAAATTTCTTCAAGACATCAAGAGGAGCTCTGATCCTGTAGGAGTTCCTGAGCGATGTACAATGCACAGGCATTTCTTCAAAGAGAGGGGCAAAACCTTTCTCTTCTTCACCCTCTGACTGATGGCACAACTATGCAGAGCAGAAAAGCTCATAGCAAAGTGCCTGGAGCTGGCTTTGAGCTTGCCTGGCTTTGTCAGCCCAGTGCACCATGAGAAACAGGGCTTAGCCATCAGCTGTGCCCGAGCAGTGCTTCCCACTGGAGTTTGGGGGCCAGAGGCAGGTTTGGAGCAGATGGGGATGGTAAGAGGTACCCCAACTTCAATTCTGGTATCTCTGGCTATCCCCGCTCCACCCGTGTGGCAGGGCTGATGAAGCTGTGTGAAATGCTGCACTGACAAGGCTGTGTTGTTTGATGGATTTCTATCTTTTCTGTGTTTCTTTTCATTTAGTGATGAACACATATGCATACTCTATCATTGCCATAATCAGGGTTGTTATTGAAGACAAAGCTGAATTCAGTTCTCTCTCTTTAGTTCCATTTCAGTTTTTCTAACTCTGTCCACCCTCCACCCTCTCAGAGCTAACCTTACCTGTGGGACTGACATATGGCTGGTCTGGGTGCAGAGGCCCTCATTTAGCACTCAAAAATGGTTTTGTTTCTTCCATGACAGCCCTCAAAGAACTATTCTTTTATTTTGGTTGTGTCTATTTAAGCTTTGTCATAATGACAGCAAATAACTAATGGAGGTCAAAATGCTAGCTGCTAAGTCCAACATTACAGTGTTTGTCCATGCTTCCAATGACATCTTCACCTCTCCCAGAGACAGAATATTCTTATGAGTCTTGAGCACATTAACATTTTTCAAGTAAACAGGAAAAATGGTTTTGTTTTTTTTTTTCACCAGGAACAGATACTTTGCCTGCAGATTTACAAACCTAATGTTAACTCCATGGTCAATTTTTCATATTTATGCCTGAACTGAAAAAAACCCCAAAACACCTGATTTAAAAAGTACCAACATTTAAAAGATTAATTAATGAAAAAAACCTATACATCCATTCTGATTAACATGAAAGGTTTCATTTCAATGAAAAGGGCTTTCTTATTTTTGTTTAGCTTTCAGTTATCTGACTCTTTCTTAATATTTCCTCTTCTAACAAAAATGCTGTCTTGAAAAGTCAAAAATTTCATTTCCACAGTGTCAGAATAAAACACTGCAATGTTTTTTTTTTTTGCTCCCTCATTCCCTGATAATTATCTTTTGCCAGGTGTGATTGGAGTGTTTCAGTGGCAGTTTCATAAACTGCCTATTTAGGCAAATGTCTCTGCATTGAAAAAATTAGGCCTGCTCTACCCAAAGCAACTAACTTGGGAGAGGTGGCAGAACCAGAGTCTGAGTTGGAAAAGGCATACAGGACAATTATAAGAGCATGCCTGATTTAGCTTTTGTACAAGCAAGTTGAGTGCAAAATGTATCTTTGCAGCTCATATTAAATTTGTCTGAAAAGGAAATGTCACTTTTAGATGTTAATAGTCAGTGCACTTGCCTATAGATCATAATCCACCTACATAATTATTGTGTCACCTTTTACATAAAGAGTCTTGGGGGAAAGTGGCTGGGATCCTTATTTTTCTTGATAGCCGAAAGATTTACTGATTTGCCTGACATCTGCAATTCATTTGAGAATGTGCAAGTACAAAGACTTTTTCTTGCATTACTATTTGCAGAAGCCTTTTGTTTCATAGGTACATTGATATCTCTTTTCATGGCATTCATAAAGGGCTCTTTTTAAAAAAATAGGTTATCTTTTCTCCTTTAGATGTGTAAGATAAAATACTACAAATAATTGTGGCTAGCTACTACTGAGCTAAAATATCATCTTAAACTGGTAGAGACAAGTAATGCACAGATATGCAGCATATATTTTGAGATAGTTATCTAGGTAGAAAACTGTTATCACACTTGCTTTATTCAGTCATTGTAAAAAATTTACACCTTTAGTTTCTAAATAGAAAACTAGATAGAGAAATTATACTTCACAGTGCCTTATTTAATTAATCTTGGGGGTGAGAAAGAAGCCTATGTTTTGGGTTTTGTTTTCGGTTTTTTTTGGTTGTTTGGTTGTTGGGTTTTTTTTCAAATAATCTGGGTTATATAAAGGTACTTGTGCTAATTTCATATATATAGTCATCTTCAGCTCCTCACTGGAGCAACTCATGTGAGTCTATGGAAAAAGTACAACTGCTCATGTTGGCTATCTTCAAAGAGACCCCTGGAGAAGCTATAGTCTATCCCTAGCGAACAAGTACTGTTCATTTATTTTGCACTTTGTACAAAACTGGTGAGTTTCTTAAGAAAATCTTTTCTATAAATAGTATAATAAGAGGATGCTTTAGTCAGGTGTAACCAGCATCCTGCCCCACTGTTGCAAAACTTACCTAGGATCACTGGATAATTCATGTTGTAAGGGACCCCAGGAGATCCCTTGTGCACTGCTGCTCCAAGCAGGGCCAACAGTGGGATCAAGCCAGGGTTGCCCAGCCAGTCTTGGAACCCTCCCAAGGATGGAGTCTGCCCATCCTCTGCGCAGCCTCTCCCTCTGCCTGCCTGCTGCCCTGCTTGGCCTTGTGTGGAAAAGTTTCCATACCCAGCCTAAACCCCTCTCATTTCAGCTCATGCCTGATGTAACTTGTTGCCCTGCTGGGCACAGGTGACAGACCCTGCCCGTGTTCCTGTCTGTACTCCTGCTGATGCAACCCCAGATGCTGCTGGGCATTTCTGTTGCCAGGGCACACTGCCAGCTCCTGCTCAGCAACAAATTATGTCAAATTCCCCCTGCTGCTGTGAGTCGCTGCAGAGATAGATGTGCACTGCTCTCTCACCCCTTATCAACTTTCTGAAACTATTAGAAATACTTTAGGAGATGGGAAAAGACAAAATTATGGTTCCTACAGTTAAGCATCTTCACCAACAAGCTGAATGTTAGGTTTTTGTTCAGACTTGTGCTCTGCAGTTCTCATCAGATGGATGGATTCTTCACCAGGTTTAAACTTTTTTTTTTTTTTAAGTAACAGCATCTCAACACTTTCTAGCTAGTAAGAACATTATTTGAACAGTCATCCATACCTACTTGTGAGACGCTCGCTACAGAGAGGTATAGGATGTAAGATCACAGTGGGAATTCATGGTTATAAAAGGAATACAAGTTTTAAGTGAAAACCCACAGACTCTTTGCAACAGTCAACAGCATTTGGATTATTATTTTGGTAAACTGATTTTTCCAAAAAGATACCTCTGAGTCAAATTCTGCTCTAATATTGCAGTTAATGAGGATATATATGGACTACAAGAATGCATGGATGATTGGACTGGAGGCATAATTTACCCCTCAACTGCAGCACAGTTACTAGCTGGAAGCAATCACATGTACAGTGCTTTAATCAGAGTATGACAAATCAAAGTGCAACAATTATTTCCTTATAAGCAAGCTCTGTATTCCAACAAACCCATAATTAATTACATCAACATTACTTGAAAAGTGTAAAAGGAAAAGTATGCAAAAGAGGCAGCTCACAAAATCTTTATTTGCTTATTATTCTCAGAGCTCCTAGAAGAGATTGAGTTTGAGACTCATGATAAAGTTATAAGGCACAGGATGGACTGAGCTGTCACTTACTTTTGGAAAGAAAAGTATGAGTATGATAAACATGGAAATCATTTAATAGATCTGCTTTTTATTTTCCTTGTTCAGTCATTATCTCACTCTTGAAAGAAACCAAATGCACTGAATGTCTACACGATACAACTTTTTTGTCAAAAGAATAACTTCAAATCTTTTAATTGAGCTATGACTTCCAAATATCCTATTATAAAGCTCATTTTTTCTCAAACATAAAATATAGGACCCCAAACATCTTATTTACTTCATAAGTAGTATTTCGGCTGAATTAATATTATCACCAAATTATGAAATAGGCCAGTATAGCTTCTATTCAGATGACATATTAAAGTGCACTATAGAAACATTTTGAGGAACTATTAATTTTGTAAGAAAATTATACATATAGCCTATTTAATAAAGTCTAAAGTAAAGTATGAATCGATGGCTGATATCAGCATTTTGGTAGAATTGCCATAGACTCTTTTTGCAGCAAGACATGGAAAACCAGCATGTTGTTAAAGCCTCAAGAGTAACTCACCTGCTTGGTTTGTATTTTTCTTTTATGCCAAAGCCCTTGGTTTTGCTCTTCCTTCTTTAAAAGTAGGTATACCTATGACGTATAACTGTCCCCATGTGCTCTTTTTTTCCAATACTTCTCCTTTTAACATTTAGTGCTCATTTACAGTCTGACGAAAAACTCATTAATAACAACAGAAGGCCTCCACAGCTTTCAGTGGATTTTTTATTAGATTCATGCTTACCTTGTATGCTTTGTGTGGCACTGCCAAAACACCAAGGGATTCATAATACAGCATAAATACAGAGGGCCTCTTGCTTTGTCTATCCTGGTTATTCAAATGTGATCAAAACTGTTCTCTGGCCCTGAGGCAAATGGTAAGAGACCTATGTCTATGCTATTGCACTTTCTTGCTTTCCACAGCAGATAGGCTGCACTACTGGGAATAGTCCCTAGCCGGTGCCATTTCCTGAACCATGCCCAGATCTGTCTGGAAGGGAGCCAGCCTGCCAGGTCCCAAACCATGCCACGGACTCCTCTAGCACTTTGGCTATGCAGACAACTGAGCTGCCATACCCAGGACATGCCCTGTCAGGAATGCAAAAGGGCTTATTTACTAAACCAGATGTAGCCCTTCACCTTGACAACACTAGTTACCAGAAATCAGAAATGAGTGGTCAATATTGAGTTCATCTTCAAAAAAAAAAGGGGGGGAAGGAGAAAAATATGGAAGTAACATCAAAACAGATGGGGCTACTGAAGCACTGAACTGTTGTACAGCTTTCTGCTGAAGGCAATTTAGAAGTTTCTTCTTGACTGTATGAGAGAGCAGGTTCTCCTTAGTTGTGCCCTAGTATAAACAGAAGACATATACCCCTCTCAATCTGATTTTACTTGCACCTGGTCCATATTTTCAAGGCACACATTTCTTTTCAATTAATTACAAAGAGAACTAAGGCTGACTTCCCAAATGAGGAATTTTAGTGCCTGAAGTTAGGCAAGATCTAGGTCTTGTTAGGCAGTATCTAGTTCTTAAAGTAGAAACCATCTCTGTCCTGGTCAACAAAAATGTCAGCTCCATAAAACAGGAAACACAAATATTATGGAAAAAGTTTAAAAGCTTTTCCACAAAGGAACACCACCTACAGAAATATATAACACATAAATATAGAAAGAAACATATAGAAAAGGGGGAAATAGTTCCTCTTCTTATCATTTAATGCCTTTAATAAATCCCACGATAACATCAAACATTATTTCTCCTCTCATGGAAAACATGAACTTCTGTAACCAATAATCAATATATGGCTTTAGTTATCAAGATCCACAGCTATTCACATTTCATTAGCAACTATGAAATCTGGAAAATGTACACATTCTGGCAGATAAATCAATGTAGTAAAGGCAGAGCAGCTTTTGTACTTCAGCTACCATGGAATCTAAAAGCTGAATAGCTTGATTTCTTTGAAATCTGTACCTGGCATCCAGTAAAAGTGGTAACTTCAAATCAGCTTTTCATTAGATTATGTTAAGAAGAGAGAATTGATGAATCCTATTAACCAGTACATGAAAGACAGGAAGTTGCAGACAAAAGGTATTCCTGATCTGTGCTCTCACTCTTTCTTGGGACATTCAGGAATACACTGGATCCTAGTAGCCAATCCTGAATATTTGCTACATTTACTGCAGTAAGTGCATGCTGTGAAATAAGGGAGAAAAGAAAAAAAGAAAATGATGGTGACTGAAGAAGTTATGCAGATAATTTTTCATGAGGAAAGGGAGAGGAAGATAAAATACAAAAAGGCCATTTTAATTTGGCTTCACTGTTTTACTACCATGTTTTGTTGCACTTTGACAACTGCACTTGGGTGTTTCCTGGTTTGCTCCGACTTAATGTGGAGACATTCCTTGTCTGTGGTGTTTGCTAGCTACCCTCAGCATATGTTGTCTTACGTGTCCTTTCACTGGATAAATGCATATTGCTTCAGAGTAGTTCATTTTACCTATATGAAGTCACACTGTGACCTGCTGTAGCATGACTATTTACCTAGTCTGCTGAGAGCTGGAGTTGAACAGATGCATCTTATTTGCTGAAAGAAATGGAGCAGGATGAAAACAGTAAACACAGGATTCCCGCAGCCTATTAGTGTGTACTGCCTGTCTCACCCTCATAGCTGTGCTGCTGTAAGAGGCAGTAATTATTCATTGATTTATTTCACCTCACAAAGCTTGCCCTTACAGCAGTAATTGTGTAGAATTTCCCTCTGCAATAATGCTCCTAGGATAGGCAGCAATGAATTTTACAATCACTTCCAGCACCCTTCCTCTCTAAGCTGTGTAGATGACCTTACAAATCACTCCAGAAGCTGCATTCTTCAATGGAGCAGGTAAATACAAAGCCAGACTGCTGCTTCTTTGCACCAGGAAGCTGTATTCATGGAAACTGTAGGAACACCAGAAAGCGAAGAGAAGAGATGCAGGCCATCAAGAGCACCATGTGACAAAACTCACTGCTGGAGGTAAAGAGCTGCTCTGTAGAACACTGTGTTAGTGTGACACCAGTCAGCCAGGGTTCAGAAGATTAGGCTTGTTCCCAACATGATACAAAGATTTCCACTGCTGAAGGTGGAGAAAATAGCCTTCTTAAATACCAGTAATGGATGAAGAATGTCTGGACAGGCTGCCATCTCCCCTGCTTGACAGTATCTAAGCAATAACTTGGAATGCCTTTTTAATGCAGCAAGTGTGCTAGAGTGCAGCCAGGGCACATGTTTCAAAGACTGGTGATTTCATTCACCCCATCTATTCTAGGAACTGATCTCTGCAGGCCTTTCTGAGGTCCATTACTAACTACAGACACCAAGAAGGAGGACGTACTGCTTGGAACAATTTCCTGCCTTAGGTGAAGCATTTCTTCCCTCCATGTTCCCATGTTCCCCACCTTTTCTAGTCTAATATGGAAAAAAAGCAGCTGATTTTACTCTGTAATAGTTTTGTTTACTGTTAGGTGTGTTGATTGGTTGACCAAAGAGTCTACTTCTTGAACTTGTGTGGTTAAAAAACTTCTGGTGTGCTGGAAATGGAGAAGGCAATTTGGTAAGAAAGACAGCGTCCCTATTTTAAACTGTTTTCTTCTCACTAATGTGGAAGCCATAGTTCTTTTTGAAGGCAGGTATTTAAGTTTGTTTACATTTGTGTGTGGTATCTCAGTAACAGAATAGCCATTACTGATGGGCTTTAGCTGCCTTTGAAAGGATAAGACACTGTCTCAACCTTCCTCCCTCTCAAACACAGTTGCAAATATTGTAAAAATAAACAAACAAAAAAAAAAAAACCAAACAAGCAAACAGACAGATTTGCTACTGCCAACAGCATAACATCAGTTCTATTTACTATTCCCACAGAATACTTCTACAGAGATTTTTCAGATCTCTTTCATAAAAGCTATGAGAAAAATCTTGAATTATTATGAATAATTGTTATTATGCAATGCAGAAGTCTTAGAATAAGTGACTGCATTAGGCACATACATTGTTTGAGTAGATCCTGATGGACAACCCAAGGAATATTTTTTGATCACGTGTACTGTAATCCTGCCCACAAAAAAGGGACAGCTAGTCTGGAAAACCTCTCAAACAAAATTCCCAATTTGCTTTTCAAGTAGGCTTCTAAAATAAAAATGGATTTTAGGTATTTCTTTAGCTTGTTTTTAAGTTCATTCTGAATGGATACAGTGTTGATCAATGACATATCTGTGAACTTCAAAGAAAGAATATGTGGCTATCATATATGCAGTGTGATAAGCATGCATACTGTGCACAAATACAGCCAACCTGTGGCTAAAAATTGTCACTATATGTCAGCATCATTCTGCAACCACCCCTTAAAGAAAGAGCTAAAAGAAGGAACAAAATGTAGAACTTCAGGTCTATTTTTTTTTTAATTGCACCACACAAAGGATAAAATTAATTTTTATATTTTCAATTTTAAAATAGAGTGAAAACCCAAAGAGCATTGAACTTGAAGACTGCTTTATTTTCCCACTCACTAGTGGGCCCAGGGAGAAGACAGATCCCCTAAACCACTTCTTCTAGTACCAGTGCTCTGCTTCCAAATACTCTCCTACCCGCTGAACAGCAGAGTATCGTAGTGTAGAGAGAGCATGAGGTCTCATGCTTATGACCAAGTCTTTTTCCCAGTCTCTTTCTAATTATCTTCTCTTGTTCTCCTTTCAGCCCCACAAAATGCCAGTGCTAGAAGTGACACACAATTCACATACACAGGTCTCTAGAGTTTCATGTCAAGCTGCACAAGTCCTATCAAGAACTTTGAGTCATCACTAAGGGGCTTGAATTAGTGCAGTCACAACTGCATTGCTCTTAGATAGCTGAGCCAATGAGTTTAACATTAGCTTGGTTTGTTTATATCTGTCTTTGATTGCTGTGTAGACATACCGCTAAATGACAACCTGATCAGTGTTGAATTGGCCACTCTTGAACTTAACTAGATCGGAAAAAAAAGTCAACACATTTAATTGTTAACATTTCCAGTAAGAAAAAAATTACTATGTGTGAGGCAAACTATATCAATATTTTCCAAACATTTTTTAAAGATTGGACATGAAAGAATATTTATTTCTGCACAGAATTTCAGAATTTCTTTCCAGGGCAAAACAAAAGTAAATGTCACAATCTTGACATTTTCTGTGAAATGAAATTATTGTTCTCTACTCAGACTGTATGCAAAATATGATTAATGTTGAGATGGATGTAAATAAGTTAAAAGCATCTGAACAGATTTTTCACTGAAGTTGAGAATTTAATTAAAGACTTTAACTGTGTGTTCAAATTTCACTATGTTCCAAATGCCTGTAGTCCTGTAAAATCAAGGGAAATTACATTTACTGCCAAATAGCCATATTTTTGGTTGCTGTCAGGAATGGACGCGTGACACAATTCAATTTCTTTGTTCTCTCAGATACAGCTAATTTCTCACATTACAGAATCACAGAATCACAGAATCCCAAGGGTTGGAAGGGACCTCGAAAGATCATCCAGTCCAACCCCCCTGCAAGAGCAGGGTAACCTAGAGTACATCACACAGGAACTTATCCATTAATGTATCTTTGTTTTGCAGTCAGTAATGCAGTAGTTCCTAGACAGAGTCCTTTGTAGTTCTGCATCTCAGATCACAAATAAAAAATACTGAAGACTTTACTATTTAAAGAAGCCCACAACATAGTCCGTAATGAGACAACTTCCCAAATCACTGCTGAATTTGGAACAATTATATTGCATCAGATGATGAAGAAAAAACATTGTTATGAAAATAATAATGCTGTAAATGTCTGCTTGAATGATTAAAGTCACTATTAAAGCTGGGATATTACTAAAATTCAGGGCTTGAAATGCACAAAGCTGAACCAGTATTGTGTGGTTATTGTACTTCAGTATCAAACAAGATGAGGGGAACATGAAGTAAATCCAACCAAGTTTGTTTTCTGTTAGATGTGTTTACTTCATACAAAGAAGAAAATAATGCAAAGAAGAATCAGTAACTTAAAACGAATGCCTGCAGGTCTCAGAAATGGACCATGTAAAAGGAGCAGAAAAGTTGGTGCAATTACTTCTCCTCAGCTTCTTTCCAGTTAAACAGTGACTAGTTATGAACATGATCCTGTACTGGATCAGAACAATGGTTTCCCTGCTCCAGGATCCTTTTCTGACAGCTTTAGGTACTTACAGAATTAGATCATGTCAGGAATGCATTGATTTTTCCTGTGTTCTCCTGTGGCTGCTCAGTCTCCTCCAATGTCTATTTCATTGGATATAGGCTTTGGAAATGTGTGTGGGAGTGCTAAGAATTTGATTTTATTTTCAATGAAAGTATTTAAAACGCAAAATAAATATTATAAAGGTTTATGACAATATCCATTCTTTTTCACCTGAAAGTGAGACTTGATTTCTTCTTTTAATAATCATCAGGTTAAAATTGTTTATGGTAATCACACACAAAGCTTCTTTTCCATGTCTGGACAGAAAACCAAGGCAAATTACATAACATGATTTTACTCTGAAAGAGCAAACAATAAAATCAACCAGGGGGAGAAATGCTACAATAATTTAAAAAAAAATAAATTGTCAGAACTCCAAAAAGCTCCAGCTGTAAAATATACTGGTTTTCAGAGATTCTGAAATGGAAAATTATTCTTGGTATATTTTGCTTATCCAGTTTTTTTTTTTTTTTGTGAGAAATTATCGAGGTAATGACAGACTTAGAGATTAGAAGACCGCAGGCTAAACTGGTATCTTTCAGGCTGTAAAAAAGTTTCTACATACTCTGAAAACAGGAATAGATGGTACTCTCCCTAGACTCTTCTAACCCCTTTTTTTTCTGCTGCTGTAATGCAAAACACAATTATTTCTTCAGAAAAATCCCCCAGCACTGACTGGATGGCAACTGTGGTGCCAACAGTTCTGTCTCCTCCTTTATAATTTTCTGCATAGGGCATATAGAGCTATCCATGTATGGGGGGGGTTTTATGACTTGCATTAAACTGTTACTAGAGTGCTTTGGCTTCCTCCCAGTTTTCTGTAACTACTGCAAGAGATTCAGATTGAGAGCTGCAAGTAGTCCATAGTGAATCAGAGAGTGATGATTCTCCTGTGTGTAGACATCTAATCTGAAAATTAGTCACAAAAAGTCACACTCACTCTCTGGTAATTAAGGCAATTATATAAACAGATATTAATCTCTGTCTGAGAAGTGTTGTGAAACTTAATTCATTAAAGTTTTAATGCTTTGAGAATTTCACTTGAAAGATGTTACAGAAGGCCAATGCCTCATGTAATCATTCCTCCAGCATTCACAGGTAAAAGATAATAGGTGGAAACACAGCTTTCAGTATTACTCATGTTTTGTAAGTTATTAGCTTTTGCCACAAAGAAAGTAAAACTATTATATTGTATCAATATAATGTAGGAATAATGAGACGCAGATATGAATATTATCTTTACTAAGTTGATTAAGAGGAAAAGCTGAGTGGCTTAGAAGATAAGGAACTGGGATTTCATCTCAGAAACCCCAGTAGAGATTTAATATGAAATCCACTGTTGGGACATTAGCTGCACAATAGCTTGCTTTTAATCTGCTGATAGAGGGAAACTATTTGCCAGCTATCAAAGGGGTACCTGCCTCTGACAGGACAGTACTCCCCAAACATACACATTAAATCCTGTTATTTTCAAAGTCTGAGGCAATTCCAAGAAACACTATTTGGCAACCTTTAGACACAACTAGGTGATCTAAAGACCTGTATTATTTGTCAGTTGCAACTATCTTGCCGTGACTTCCAGCACTTAAACTGGAGAATGTGGAATAATTCACTGATATGTGTAACTACCTGTCTTGGAAATAGCTCAGTTAGGAAACAGGTAAAGAAGGGATTAATATTGTTAATGGATGTCAAACATATTGGGTAAACATTTGAACAGTATGAATATTTTGTTAACAATCTAATGTTCTTTTCTAAAGAAAATTCTGTCTGTACTCCACACATACTTAATACAAAATGCTTAAACATTTAATATTCCTTATATAAGGAATGTCTTATATGTAGAATAGTTAAAAATATTTGTACATTCTTCTAGAGAGTGTGGTTTTGTTATTAAGGCATTGAATTCGGTTTTATAAATTCTAGTCCCAAATATCTAGAAAAATCTAGAAATATCTAGGAAAAATAAAACAAACCCAAACCACAAACCCAAAACTGAGGAAGGACTCTGCACATGACCATTCAGTTTCTTTCAGTCTTGAAAACGAAAGTTTCTACTTCTAGAAATCTGGAAGAATAGGAAAAAAAAATGTGTGTGTTTGTGTGTATGTGTGTGTATGATTGCTTATCTGCACTCGTCTTATTTTGTATGGAGTAAAAGGAAATCCCTGTCTAACAATACAGCTGTAGCTTCAATTAACTTTTTTCAACCTTCAAGAAATCACTTTATCTCAGTTCTCACTTGTTATAGTTTTATTTATTTAAACTACAAGTTATGCAGAGCAGAAAACTTGTCTTATTAAATGCAAGAAATTGCATACTATATGATCCTGATCATTGCCTGACCAAGTAGATATGTTCGTATAATAGCCAGGTTGGCCACCAGGTAATGAAAGTTGCTCTCTTTTGATTTTGTTTTTGTTGCTTTTCTGAAAGAAGAGTGCTCAGTTCAGTTCACAGTAAGTCCATAGCCCATCAGAAAACCACAAATCTACACTATTGTAATTCTGGAAGATCATTGCCCATGGAAAGATCAGGAGCCAAGAGAATATCAGTGTTCTCAGGCCTTGAAATTAATCCTCCAGGCAAGGGGAAAGCATGTTGAGGAGTATGTCTTCATTGCACTTTTATTGGCAAGGAGGCTTTTATCTCCAAGGCTGATAATTCCTCACAGAATCACACTGATTCCCGTAGGTAACTCTCCTTGACTTCAAAATGGCTCTCATTTTTACTTTCTGGTTTTAGTTAAGGTTGTTGGTAGGTTACAACTTATGGAAATAAAGGAACTTACACATTACCAAGTGCTGTTCTAGGCTATGTAATAAACTTTAATTACTTTTTATTAAAATTAATTTTTTTTAACCACATAACTTCCTAAAAATAGTACAAATGACAAAAAGAAAAAAGGGAGGAGTCTTCCATGAACTTAATATGCATTAGGCAATAGGTGATAAAAAATCAGAAGTAAGACATGGACAACTTCAAGTTTTGAATAACAGTCTACTTTGCCGATCACCATCTTTTTACTTTGCATCAGAAGTAATGTAAAGTTAAATAAAAAAGAAGTTAAATAAAAAAAAAATCCAGCTGTTACCCTGGAAATTAACTGAACATATGAAGTACATGAAAAGAGCCAAATTGTAAAAACATGTACATATATTCACCTGCATTTCTTTCTTTGAATCCATCTACTCATCATTTAACTATTCATATGTAACTGCACTTAGTATCCAGTAGCTTCCTAGCTCATAAAATATTGATTCAGGCTTTTTATTGTGTATCTTTCTTGAACTTTGATATTTCATACTTAGTGCTGCCTTGATGAAATATTTAGAAGTACATTTTTCACGTGAAAAGTAAATGTAGAGATTTTCTATGGTAGACTCTGTTAATGCACTGGCTTCAACCCACAGGAGACCCACTCTGAACCCTATCTTGGTCACTTTTAGCTGAAAATTGCACGTGCAAACAA
This sequence comes from Melopsittacus undulatus, assembly GCF_012275295.1. Lineage (NCBI taxonomy): Eukaryota > Metazoa > Chordata > Aves > Psittaciformes > Psittaculidae > Melopsittacus > Melopsittacus undulatus. The sequence goes on along the minus strand of NC_047528.1, from coordinate 58,090,190 downwards.
CCACCACCCCAAAGCAAATTTTTTTTTTTTTTTTAAGGTAGCGATCAGGTTTGTGACTTGTTTTGGGGCAGGTCTGCTACCCTTCCTCACCATAGGTACATTGAGAGAGCTTTGAGAAGAGGTATCCAAAGAGGTGACATCAATAGTTTGATTCCAGTGGATAAAAATGTATTATCTATATAAGAAAACAAGTCTCCCAACTTAAAAATAAAACCAAAATCAACCAATCAACCAAACACAGCCCTCCCCCCCCCCAAAAAAAAAAAAAAAAAACAAACCCAAACCAACAAACCAAACAACCCTATTCTACATATATTTATAGGCATTGAATGTTGACTGGAGGCTACCAAATGTGATGCCCATCTACCAGAAGAGCCAGAAGGAGGGTCTGGGCAACTCCAGGCCTGTCAGTTTGACCTCAGTGATAGGGAAGGTCTTTCAGCAAATCACCTTGAGTGCAATCACACACCATGTATAGGACAACCAGGCAATCAGACCCAATCAGCATTGGGCTCATGAAAGGCAGGTCCTGCTTGACCAACCTGATCTCCTTCTACAACAGGGTGACCCACTTAGTGGATGAGGGAAACGGTGTGGATGTTATCTACCTAGATTTAGGAAAGCCTTTGACATAGTTTCCCACAGTATTCCCCTGGAGAAACCGGCTGCTCATGGCTTGGCCAGGTGTATGTTTCACTGGGTAAAAAACTGGCTGGATGGCTGGGCCAAAAGAGCAGTGGTGAATGGAGTTAAATCCAGTTGGCCACTGGTCACCCGTGGTGTTTCCCATGTCTCAGTAGAGGGGCTAGTTCTATTGCCACTTCAGCAACAATCTAGGCAAGGGGTTCAAGTGCACCCTCAGTAAGTTTTCAGTAGTAGACATGGCAGTGGAAAGTTAATGGTTGGACTCCATTTTAAAGGTCCTTTCCAACCTAAATGACTCTATGATTATATTTTGCCCATTTTGAATAAACTGCACACAGCTCTTGATTAAGACAAGCTGTTTGGACAGACAAAAGTGAAGAAGTAGAGAAAACAGTCTAAAGGTTTTCTTTCCCCGAATTTTCAATTCACAAAATCTTGTGCTTGGGAAATGCTACCGGGGAGAGAAGTTTCTATATAAAGCACACTGACTACTTTCCATAGAAAACTTTATTTTTTTTTTAAATCAGAAAAGTAATGTGATGACTGGAGTCACTGTTGTAATTGATATGCAGAGACAGAATTTACTTGAACTTTTATCACTTAGAAGTTACAAGCCTACTAGTTTAATCATCTAGGCTTTCCTCATAGGAAAGTTAGATGATTATATGATTTCCTCACAGGAAAGTTAGTTAGATGATTATAATTCCTCATAGGAATTAGTTTCTGTAAATGATTGTCTCTTTCTAGGCTAAGGATTTGCTGCCTACATATCAAGCTTTTAGATGGACAAAGCTAGGTCAGAAGCATCTCACCCTGACAGAGGAGCCGACTGAAACTAATAACATCAGGATGAATTTTCAGTATTCATAAGATGCATAGATTTGTCTCAATAACAATGCTGAACCCTTTATTTCCTGGACAAGACAAATAATTAAGTGATAATGTCTGAGAACTCCAGTCTCAGAAACCTTTAGCAAAATGGCAAGCTTTGCTTTTTTTTTGTATAGTTGGCTTTTGCACTAGATACAAAAGATGGCCCCCAATTGCTGAAAAGCCAGGATAACAAGTAATCTCTGGGTATGTACAAAAGTGTATGTTAATGGCAGGAAAGGCAGGAATAAAAGGATAGAAAGGGGAAATAAATGTCGTTTGCTACATGGCTCTCTGTCTCAGCTTTGTTTAGGAGAATATTAATGGCTGTATCACCAAATTCAGAATTTCATGGAAATAAAATAATGAAACCTTAAGAGAAAGTCTTCAAATTGAAAGTACATGTTATCTACCAGACACCCAGCCATATATTTAGTTCAAAGTATTTGTATAGATTGATACCCTAAACTAATTTTTCACGATGTGTTTATTAAATATAAACCTCTGTGTTTATTTTATCAAGGCTCCTGGAATTTTAAAAATAATGCTTTTAAATTTGTGTCATACAAACATTTTGGTAAAATAAAAGTTGACATCTCAGAGAAAATCTGAAGACCTATAATGTTTTATATGCAATGTATTTTCTATGTGTTTCTTATGACTACAACAAAAAAAGGATTTGTTTTGTATTTTCACCTACCCTATTAGCTTCTAATGTAAGAAGGTTTTGGGGCAGAAGAAACATTATACAGAAGCACAGAGATCTGTCTTACCTTCTGGTTCCCTGATCTTACGCCCTGCAGCAGATTTTCGTAGCACACTCCGTCCTGAGTTGAACAAGCTAGTTAACTCATCAAGGGGACTGGTCAATGACCTTGAGTTTGTAGGGCTGTATGAAAATGAAGATGATGAATTTGAGTTCAATTTCCTGTGATCTGCTCTCACCACCTTTGGGGAGTAAGGCAGTTTGGAGAACGGAGATGAGCATCCAAGCTGAGCAGGATTTGGTCTCTGAGGTACTTTTGGAAGATCTGAGTTTGTACCTGTTTTCCCTGTATTAATCAGAAAACTAGCACAAGTATCAGGAGGAAATGCAAAATGTGTGGAAGCCCGGTAGGAAACAGAAGGTGGTACAGGAGGAGGTGGTGGTGGCAGAGGAGGAGGTGGTGTGGAAGGAGGAGTAACTTTGCTGGAAACATTGAACACAACCAAGCCTGGAGATGCTGGTCTTTCATTCTCCCCTTTCTGGCTTTTGGAGTACTGTGGTGATAATGGACTTGATCCTTCTGACTGCACGGGGTATTTTAGGTTGGTTTCCAATACAGGAAGCTTTTTGACTTCAAGCGGTGTTAGAGGTGATTCATCAGAAGCAGGTGAACATGTGACAGGGGTTGGAGGAAATACAAGAAGTGGTGGCCTGTGGGGGAGCAAGTTAGGGAAAGGGGCTGGAATGTCACATGAGTCTTTATAGATCAAAGCTGCCTGACTGTTTCCATCCAATGGTCCATCTTCAATGTTATAGGTTTTTTTGCTTTCAAAGAACAAAGGAGGAGATCCAGTCACTACTGGAACTATTCCATTACCATTGCTTCCTTCTTCTGGTAGAAAATACTTCATCTCTTCATATACAGACTCTCCTTGTTCTGGACTTTCTGCTTCAGCAGAAATGCTCTTCATTGCATTCCCTACCATTTCAATATAGACAGGCTCATTTTCCTCCTCTTCTTGTGACATATAGAGACTCAACACGCCATGTTGTGGCCCTTCAGCAGAACCTGCTCTCTGTACTGTCACAGTGTCATAGACACCTGGTTTAGCTACTGTACTTGTCTGTTTTACATCACCAGGCTTTTGGCCAGGTATTTCTTCATAAGAGCCACTAAGTTTTGTATTGGGACTTCGTTTTGGTTTTCTGGGAGGTATTTTTTTCATGGTACTATAATCATCACTGTGTGGCCTTGGACGGGTCAGTACTAGGAAAGCGAAAAAGGTCTGTGTTATTAACAGATCAAAGTCAGTTATTTCTTACACAGGTTTAATGCTTTAAGTCTTTAAATGCTGCCCACAGATTTGACAATGAACATCAGTCACAAACACAGAGTTTCAGTCAAAAGTATAAATATTTCAGGAATGAAATGCAGAACTTGAAGCTTCCTAACCACTAGCCTTTGCTACCTGGACAAATCCATTTGGGTAACCTCTACAGCCAGTAAAACATGACAACTAACACCTGAGGAGGTATCTTTTGAATACAAATGTTCACTGAGATCTGTAACACACTGAAATATTTGCTTGTTATTCCATTTGCCTCAAGAGACAGTGCCATGCTTAACTAGGAGTTTCAACACGGTGCTACTTCAACACACATTATTACCAGTAACTGAATTATCCCCCTTTTATGTAATATCTATAAAACTAATTATAGGCAGATATTATGCCTGTATCATCTTCTTTTGTACTGTGGGTGTGGAAATAATTTATAAAGTTAGGGAATCCCATAGCCTAAGGGCAATTCCCCAACTGAGTATATAGTTAACTACATGTCTTTTTATAGCCTCCTGGCTTGTATGGTATGGAGAAACTGGGTATCTAGGAGACTGGTCTTTCAAGATCAAAATTAGATGGTGTAAATCAGAGCTGGTTTTGGAAAAAGACTCAGGAAACTGAAATAATCCTTGGAAAATGACTATACGCAGGGAAACTGCCCCTATTGTTTCATACATAAGAAAAGAACTCCAAAGTTGTTTTGTGAGTGTAAGCAAGCATTAGTGTTAAGAACACAAATACATATATGAATTGTCATTCTTTCAAAATCCTCTGCTAAAGCTTTTTCGCTAAATCCATAATTTCTTGAAGAGCTAGGCACAGAAAGCCAAAACCACTACCAAGCTCCTTAAACCACACTATCTTAAAATTTACTGGATACAGTTCATCTCTCCTTACACAGAGCTTGAATGACCACGGAAGAGGTTAAGAAAAATTGACTTGCATCTGATGAGCTGCACATGAGAACAGTAATTATTTTGCAAGAGGGCACTGCAGAGGTTTCTGTCTGCTGCATGCAGTATTAGAGAATGGTTATACATAGCTTTAAACCCAACCTGAATGATCATCCCTGATAAGACTAGAGGATCCTTTAGAGAAAGCATGACAAGTCAAGACTTATCAAGAAAAAGCAGAATGCATTCCTTCCTTCCATCTCCTACTCATTCATTTCAAGGTTGAAGGAGAATAGAACAACTGAACTCAAAACTATTCTACATCCACTATAATGCACTAAGATGCTTTGGGACTTTGCACTTTCCTTCTGAACAAAAAATTTGCTGTAAGCACTGTAAGCACAAATATAAACCACTGCAAGCAATAAGTTATTCATGTGAACACAGAGAAAAAGTAGGAGAAAGTTTAATGTTAAACTTGGTGAAATTCAAGTTTCAAGCATTTTGTTTTAGTGATGTAAGATATTCTAGCATAGAGTTTAAAAGGTGAAATGGTCAGTGGAGTAGAATAGCTGAAGTTGACAGATCATTTGTCTCTAGAGGGAATTCTGCAAATAGGTTTTTGTTGCTGACAAACTAGGCAATTAGAACACATGAGTATTATCTGCCAATTTGGAAACAAATTACAAATTGACTCATTTTATTTACTGCCACTGAAATATTTCAGGGAAGCAAGACTTTTCAAAGGCACTTCACCGTGTTTAAAAGGATAGAAGTGAAAACAATAAATCAATATCCTAGAGTAATATTTGCAACTGTTTCTCCCTTTATGCCTAACCTTCATTAGCGGTTTCCTTAGAAGCTGCCGACAGGCAAGCACTAACAGCCTCATATGAAGCACTCAGTCGTGTGTTGGGATCCCTCTTTGGTTTGGGAGGAGGCTGTTTCCTTGGTGATGGCAGACTATTGCTATCATCCATGCTGAACACAGAGTGCAGGGAGGGGGATCTGATGGATGACCCAGCAGCAGAATGTACCAAGCTGTCCACTGCCATGGGCACAGGGACAGAGCTGGAATGAAAGTGCTTGGGCATTCGACAGTCAGCAAAGATGTCCTCAGAAACCTTCCCACCCTTGTCTTCAGCTCTGAAAACACAAAAAAGAGGCACAGATGCATTATTCAAGCGATAACAATGAACCTGTTCATGCAAACATAACAACAGCTTTCTGGTAAACAATCTCACGACTCCCCTGCTGTGTCAAAGGGATGTGTGTAGTAATCTGACAAACAAATCCAGATCAAGCTGCTAGCTTTCTTCCATTTCCTGTTTCATGATAAATCAGGACACTGGCCATTTTTCACACAAATGCAGCCCTCCTTAAGCAGTTTCATATTGTTGATCAGACATTCACTGAATGAACTGTTCACACTTTGATTGTTACACACAATCAAAAGCTGGGTTTTCAATCTGAATGATAATTTCTGGGAAATCTGTTTTAATAGAAAGTTACTGAGGCAGCAAATGCTGAGCCTTTATCATTATTTTCTAAAAAGGCAACTGTAAATTCTATTTAGATAATGCAAATCTTAAAAATATTAGATGACCTTTTTCACCAGCCACAGTGGCTGCTTGAACAATTCCACCCAGATATTTACGTATCTTCGTGTTTAAGCTTAAGTATTAGTTATAATTTTGATAATGTTAATTATGACAATATGTGTAGTTATTTAATTATTTCACAGTTTTTGAGTTTTACTTATTCCAATTTTTCTTTGTTTTTTACTATTCAGTATGTATTGATAAATAATATGTAACAGTTGCTTTCAGAAAACTAAATTTCAACAAATTCTTACAAAATTTTATTCCTCCAAAAATCAAAACACTGAAAACCTTTTAGCATAGAGTGGTAATATATTAGAAGATTTCTGTGCTGACATTTTACATCAAATCCCCAAGCATTTGGGTTTTTTTTTTTAATTGTATTTCTGCATGGCAAATCACCAGCAGAGCTGGAATTCAGGCACAGGATATAGCCAGCTGCCCATGTAGTAAATGAAATAGCTAGAGATGAAAGCATGGTGCTCAGTGGATAATTTGTTTTCACTGCAATGTTTAATTACAGTCTTTCCTACAAAGGCATTTCCTCCAGTATGTAATCACTAGGATATTTGAAGCTAATTAAGCAGATGCACTGCCATTTTCACTTTAATAAAAGTCACTGACAAAAGCAATGAAAGCAAAGAGAGTGACTCTGATTGAAAATGAAGTTTCTATGGAAAAATAAATATTTATATGTCCAGCAAGTTGTAGACACCTTCCTGCTTGTAGACACACACCTATTGACTGCAAATGCTACGTCGGCCCATTCAGCTGTCTGAGAGGAGAGAGGTCAGGGACTCAGTTCCTGGAGAAAGGTTCTCTGGTATTTACTGGATTTGTAAAATGGGCACTTTTGAAAATTTTGATTGGAGTCAAACAAAACCATTTGCCTATTTTTAAATAAAATGAAAGAATCCTCCTCACAATCAATCTACCAAGTTCAATGCGTAAACAGGATTTCTTAATCTGGATTTCATTGTATTTTAATGTTTTTCGTTACCTTCCTTAATGTTAGAATTTTATGTTAGAGTATTTTTACTTTGGTTTGATGAAAGTTTAATGTAAAAAATAAATGCCTCAGAGACTTGAATAAGTTCCTGTAAAGCTGTGTCCTCTGAATAGGATATCAGAGGTGTCCTTAAGTTTCTAGACTTCATTACCTAACATACAGAAAAAACAGGGTCTAACATTGATTTGGGCAGAGTGTATGCTTGAGAATCCTTTTGTAATTCCTCAGTCACTCTGACTTTCTAAGCAGGGGAGGAAATTACTACAACTGAAAAAACACTTTAATTCTTCACAGTAGATGTTTTGTCATCTTACCTTTTGTGACCTTCTTCTGGTCTGTTTCTGGCCTCTAACTTTTCCCTGTGGTAAGCAGTGTTCATCTCATTGCGGAGCCGGTCATTTTCCCGAGCAATGTCAGAAGCATTTTGAATAACCAAGGCATCATATGTTTTCAATCCCATATCCTCAGCATTCTGCAAGAAGCTGTTTACTGAGGTGACCTCTTGCTGTTTGATGCTCATCCTCTGTAACAATCGCTGGCGAGCTAGAAATCCTCTTACAACTACCATAAAAGAAGGAGAAAATATGGACTAATGAAAGACAACTAATTAATTGCTGAATAACTAAATACTATTGTGGGTTCTGCTGTAAACATAAGCAAATGAAGTTTATCCAAGAGCTTACACAAAAAATTGAAGAAATGCTATGGCATATAAACACCACACTAAAATGTCACTCTCTCTGTTTTCTAGTATCAGTGATAAAACCAAAGTATTGACAGTAAATTAATTCATAAACTTGAGCTATCAGAACTCAAAATGTTTACTTTCTTTGAATGTTATTTTTATTACATTACAGCTGGAAACCTAATGTATGCTATAGACTGTGAAAGCATCCATTTACACTACAAAGGTCAAAAGAGCATTCATTTCAAAATAAAACTCAAAAAAAGTGACTGTTGCTTTGAATGCAGCACGAACTAGATTATCATTTGGTTTCTGTGAGCTTAACAAAAAAAAGCTTTAAATATTTCAGTGTACCTAAAACCAATCAAAATCAAAACTGACACAAGAATTTTTAGTTTGACTGAAACTAAAAAAAATTGAAAAAACTAAAAAACTGAAAAATGAAGACATAATGTGACAGTTACATTTGACAAATTTGCATTAAATTAATCCAGTTGTTTTTGGAAAGGGGAAAGGAAGTGAGTTTTTGCTGAAAGGAAGTTGCTCACTTCCTTTCAGCAAAACCAATTCAATTAATTTAATGTAAATTTCTCAAATGTAACTGTCACCTCATGTCTGCATTTTTCAGTTTAAAATTTTCATCTGTATTGCATCAGCTTTATGTATCTATTAGGCCTGGTTTTCACACTCTTTGTCAGACCTATGTTTGGAGAAGATTTTGGCGTATCTATTTCTTATATCTTTCTGTACTGCTTTCCTAAGTATGTACATTCATTGCAACAAATTCTACCCAACCTAAATACCACCTAGTCCCCTAAATTTTCAGAAGTACCCAGATGATCAGAAACACAAGGCGCAGGGACCTCTGTAGCCACAATAAATTTGGTGCCGATTTAATCACTTTTCTTGCAACAGGTGGTTTAGCATTCTCCTGAGTGTACATTTTGGCTCAGAGGGCAGAAATACACTAACTAAAGGTGCTTTATTTTGTGTGTGTGTGCTTTTTTTTTGTAAGCTCAACAAGATTCTGATTCTTTCTAGATCCCCAGTCATTGCTGTATGCTTCACAGGGAAGAACGTGGTTTAGAATTATTCACTTGTTGCCTGAAATATTGTTGATTTTCAGTACACCAACTTACATGTAACAAAGCAGGTCGAACTTTATAATTGCTTACTACAGTTGAAGAAGCCAGCATACAATAGCCTGTATAAAACGTTCCTTTGAGTTAGGGGGAAAATACTGAAAATGTTAATATTAAGATCGTAAGTTTAAAAAAAGGCTAAAACGAATTAGATCTTTTCACAATGTAATTAGCTTTAAGTGCTAGGGACACTGCAGAACAACATTAAATTACAAGAGAGTCAATATGAATTAATCTAAAAGAAAAATGTAAAAACAGAAAGATACAATTAAGTCTTCTTCTGTGAATGTAAATTGTTACTGAATAAAATAAACAGCTAAAACAAGAGAGAAATGTCCTCTGTTTAAATACTTAAAAGAAGGTATTATTTAGAGATGCTCAGTGATGAAATGTAAGAAAGGTTAATGTTAACATATTAATACTGCTCCTATACAAAATTCACTGGGCTTGAAAACAGTCAAGATCAAGTACTATGAGATTATTCATAATGGACAACTTTGAATGGACAACATTTTTATAATCACAGCCAACCATGCCATTTTCAATCATTTTCAATCCCTTTAGTTACATTCTATAAAATTTGACTTCTTTAAACCCTTAAATATTAAATGTACTTCCCCAATTCAGTTGAAAAGGAAATTAATAGTACAGTTATTTATTGACAATTCTATGAGTATTCACATCGGATATACATATTACTGAGTCTGAATCCATAATGTTGTCATTGCAAAGGAAAAGAATACATGCATAGAACATTATCAGAGCTCACTGCTCACAAATATGGAAAATTTAGAAGAGCTTAATGATCAAAAATTGCTCTTCCACTTCTAGCATTTTCTTTAAACTTATCTGCTGCAGAGCAGACAGGGTATTTGTCAAATGGCTAAGTATCAAATCCTGCCTGACTTTGAAAAAAGCCTGGATTTTAAAGTAACATTTTACAAGTGTGTCCTTTTACCATGACACACACCAAAAAAAAGTAAAAAAAAAAAAAATTGGTAATACCATCAAGGTTGGTTATGAAAAGGAAATACAGAGGTCAGTTCTCTGGTAGGATTGTTAGCAGGCATGAACAATGCAGTGTAGCTTGCTAGGATGGTCCAGTAAAATGATACCCAGTGCAGCTAGCTTTAGCATTTACAGCCTGTACAGCTACTCTGAACTATGCCCTTTTACCAAAATTGAGATGTTTTGAAGAAACATGCAACAAAATTTTGGCAGGGACGGTTGGCAGGCAGACCCCTCCTCTTGTTTTGCACACATTTTCACGAATTGATTCTCATGTTTCATTAGAAGGTGGACATTTCCCCACATTTCCTTCTCTATGAGAACATTTGAAAGATTTTGTCTTCAGTTCAACACAGAACAAAACCTCAATTTCATAACCCCAAAAACTGCTGTGAAATGAACTTGTAATCTCCTAGACTTTTACTGCTCAGTTTCTTCTACTTCTGTATGGATACTAAGATTTTCTTTTGAACTTGCTCTTCATTTATGTAGATCCAAAATAATTCTCATTTATGCAAATTAAAATAATTGAGGTTAGCACCCCCAGTGCAGAGAAATATATATTTATTTATAGTTCATCTAAGGATAATGATCAGAATAATCAAATTCAAATAGACCATGGATGTGGGTTATGTGATAAATATATTAACTATTGTGCATAAAATGTATTAAAGTTAATTCCTAATCTATATGAACTCTTATAGAAGAACTTTAGCATGATGGACTTTCTTATAGGTATAAAAAATTTTCTCACTGATTCAATAAGGTCATAAATTCCCATATATAGTTCTCATAAATGTGAAAAAAAAACCCACAAAACTCACAGATCCATTTTTAAATAAAAATTGCTAATACACACAATTTCATTTTAGCTTGATCCTTTTCTTTCCCTGTGTAAGTAAACTTGCAGGTTAACAGAAAAAGACCTATCTTTTGGTTTTTTTTTTCCAAATTTATGGGATTGATGAAGGGATAGATAGTAAGACCAAAGTAAAAACACTTTAAAAGAATTTTGGGCAAGACCTGGTTTTTCTTTAAGTTTTTACATGGATATATATTACATTTTAAGCCTGACAGAGAAATTATTGACTAGTCTGGTTATTAGTCAAAGAGAGACAAAGCTTCCAAAGTCCTTTGTTTGCAAAGGGTGATAGGATAAAAATGTGGATATGCAGCAGGACAGATACCATTATTCATTAAGCATCACCAGCTCAGTATAAAAGTCTATGGATCCCAATTTTAGGACTATACAAGAACAATGCACAGGTACTCTATCCTCTTCCCAATTTGCCAGAGAATTTTGGCATGCTAATTCTGCAAGTTTACAATTGTACCTATTTACAAAAGGGAGTTTATTTCATGAGCTAATGCCATTAAACAGATATCTAGCTACTCCTTATTTATGAAAGTTCCTGATTTTTTCAGGTTTCCCAGTCCATAAAAAACCGGCAGATGAGACATAGCTTAAAAAAACATTGAACACGGTTTTGATGAAAATTACTTTTCAAGAGAGCTTAACTAAAGCGGGCTAAAAACCAAAGGAAATACTTTTTCAAGAGCCAAGAAGACGTACCATCTTCATTCTTCAGGCAGATATATGTTCTCTTACCTATGCAAAACACATCTGAGGATGTTTTACATTTTGGTGTAGGCTTATATTAAAACTCCCTGTTTGCAAATTGGACTCTAAAAGGTAAATATTTCTTGATAAGAAGGGAAAGAGGATAAATCACTATTGATTTTCTAAATGTGTGAATACAATAGGCACAAGTTGTACACTCAGATGAACTGTGATCTGTGTTAACCGTCACTCTCCACATTAATTCCTGCACTGCTTCTATTGTGATTTTGCTTGATTCAAGTTTTTTCTTGGCTTCCTCTTCTCCACTATAAGCTTACAGTGAAGAACAGATAGTTAAAATGAAAGGAGCTTATATACTCTTGTCTGCAATATAATGTATATGAATAAAAAAACCACCAAGATAACTTTTTGTCTTTTAAATTTCTTATAAAAAGGTGATAATGGGAATTGTTACAAACATCAGCTAATTAGGTAAATAATGCACTGTGTGAAGGAAGCTTCTTCAAACAAAGCAATATTCACATTTTCAGCAGTTGAGTTTTTGATAGGAAATGTAACCGAAGTAACAGTAAATCAGGACACAGTGGATAATACCTCCTTTAAAAATGTGCCAAAAGATGTCAGCATGACTTTAGTGAGAATTACAGAATAAAAAAGGGGAGGGGGGGAGGAAATACCTAAACATAAGAAACCAGCAGTCAAATATGAAAGCTATTATAAAAGGAGGAAAATAAACACAAGTTTAAATTATTGAATTATTAATTAATTTTAAATCATTTGACTATTATCTTGTATTCACTGTCAAAATATTGAGCACACTGCAATTCTTTATTATTTTTATGCTATATGATTTGCAACAAAAGTTAAAGGTGATATTAATGCCTTCAAAAACCAACAAACATACTTGAAATATTCAAGATCCCTAAGTTTTAATTATGGGCAACAGTTTGTCATAAAATTATGTTTGACAGACAGAAAGTGCAAGCATCACCGATGTTACTATCATCTCAAAAAAATCTGTGTAAGTAGTTAGCTGGAAATATGTTTGTAGAGAAATGTATAAAAACCAACAACTATTCAAGAAGAAAAATTTGTTTTTGTCATGCAATATTCTGCTCAGTGTACAAAGCGACAGATGAGGAATTCTCACTCTGTAATTGTTACCTTTTTGGCAAGTTATAATTTTCTTCTGAAGCTGAAGGCACAAGTCATCGAGATGGTCAGCATGCCAGTACTTAAGAAACACCTTTCGGACTCCTATCTAGAATACAAACAGCAGGGCAATCTTCAGAATCAACAAAAAAGGCCAAAACAATGACAGGTAAATAACTATAGTACATATACAATTCAGCTAAAGGTTGAGATGAGATCTGCCATTCAAGAATAGCAGAATGCTAATACTTGTATAGGGAGGTACTTGGTTGATCAAAATATGTATTTGGAAAGGATGAGCAGATTGTCAGAAACTCAGTCCCTCTTCAGTTCCAAAACCATCCAGAACAAACACTACAATCTTCAGGCTGGAAAAAAGTGTATTGTGAATATAGTTATGCTCAAGTGTTAGAAACATAATAGGAAATGAGGTTTAGCTTTTATAAAACAGGGGGATGTAGGCAAGGAAGAATGTGAAAAGCCATAAACTCATGTGTAACAGAAAATGATAACAGATAGATGCCATCTGTGGAACAGCAAGTATTTAGCCCAAGTTGGAGGATGGGAGAACCTCACTGCCATTAGTAAGAATGATTCCTAATGTCCAGAAAAAATTATGAAATTCCCAGCCTAGTTCTCAGCCTTGCCTGCTGAAGCTGTGCATAAGGTCTCTTTTTAGAATCAAGCCTAAGAACTCAGAGACAGAGGGACTCATTTGTGAAAAATAATCTCCTAAGTATCTGATTGAGGTTTTGAGCTTATTCTAGTACTGACTAGTTGCTTGGTTTAGCTCATCTAGTTTTTTAGGGTCTTAATTACAATCATTATATGCTCTTCCCCTTAGAAAAAAATTAGCTAGTTAGAACAAAAGAAAATACCTTCCTTTTGATAGCTTCTGAACATGCTGAAACAGTCCTTAAAAATTCTTTTCTGTGTAATCTTCAAACGCATTCCTTTCTAATAGCCTTAAAAAAATGAAACCACACAAAATCTACTGAGAAATAAAAGGACCAGTATCAGAGCACTGTGCTATCCAGTGAAGATTATAATTTCTCTCTTGCTATTAATTTTGTATGGCTAATAGGGGAACTGATCAATTAATACAATTCTGGCTAAAACTGCAGAAACTGGTTCCAACTCTGTCTGCAGCTCACAAGCTCATTCTCTTATTGCACCATTCTGCTCTGCTGTTGTATTTTTAGTATAGATCTGGGAGACCAGCACTGGCAGGAATATTTGCACACCTTTTCAACTAACCATTTTTAATTCCAACACTACTGACACTTATATGTCACTGGTAGTGATGAACTACAGAAAGCAAGAACATATACATCATCTTTAAAGTCCATTAACAACATTCAGAAATGACAGGGGCACATTTCTGTCCCTTGGTTCCCCTTCACTTTACTCTAGAGAGAAACTATTTTAAATCAAATGTTTTGAAAAGTCTAATTCTGAAGTTCGAGCTGACAGACAATGATGGTGCAACTGTTAGTCTTTTAGTTAAAAATCAGACACACTGAAATGGCAAGATTAGAATGCTTTCTAAATTTTTCCATATCTTTTTTCTCCAATAAAATAGGCCTTTCTGTGTTATTGCAAAGTGTGCGAAGGTGATAAAAACCACATTTTACTCGTCTTGCCATTGTAGAAACTCATAAATAGGGAATAGGCTTTTTTTTTTTTTTTTTTTTTTTTTGCATGGTAGGAACAGTTATTTTAGAAAACTGTGCAGCTATAGAAGTGCTAGTATAACTTGGCTATTCCAGAGTATCTTCTCTATTCAGACCACCTATTCTGGAATAATCCTTCAACGAATTGAAATTATTTTTCCAGAATAATATTACCTTTTTCTGGATCCTGTTTCTATAATGGCAGTTACCCCGGTAAAATTATATCTTTATACTTACTTAATAGATTATCTTGAGTGAAGATTTCCAACTTTTAAATTTACATTAATTTGAGGCAATCTTACTGAGATCTCATTGTGCTTTTATACACTGTTCTTACAGATATACATTCATCCTCATTTCCTTGACCAGCGAATTCCAACAACAGTTTTCACTTTTCTTCCTGTGCTTTCAAAATTCCCTTTTTGCCAGGTTGTCTTAGCACTCTGACTTCCTTCTGCATTCATTATCTGCACTGTAGTTTGCTTCTTTCACAGAGATTGCTAAATTTTCTTAGGAATCTTTCCTTTTGTCACCACTTCTTTTCCTTTTTATTTCAAAAGTTCTAAGAAAAAGAGGTAGACCACTTTTTTCCACAATTTAAATTTTATTGGTTTAGGCATCTAATCTTTTATTATGAACAAGCAAACTTTTCATGTTTTCCCAGCATACTGTGTCAGTTTTCTCCTCCCTTCCCAACAAGTATTCCATTTTCATGACTTCAACTTTTTTTTCTAGGACACCACAACTGAACCTTGACTCCTCCTAGCAGACCTACTCAGTCACTAAACCCTGCAAATTCTGTAATAACTGCTCATCAAACAGCTATTTTTTCCATCCATCTTGTCAAAACATATATTGAACTTTTCTTACTACTGGCTTTGCCTCCTAAACCCTCCATTTCTTGTTCACATCATCTTAAATCCAGAATTTTTCTGTAAGAATAACTGAATTATTATTCATATGGTTAACTGTAATTAAATTATCATGTAATTATAATTAACATTTGCATCTGAGTAGCTCTCAGGCAACCATAGCCTAGATACAAATACTTAAAAATACTTTCTACTCTGTTTACATTTTCTCTTTATACTCTGCTTTTCCTTTCCACAAACCCTCCATATCACTTTGAAGCCCTTTTTCCATCCTCTGTCTCAGGACTATGGAAAATCATCAATTTTTTCCTCATTTCTGCCTCTTTTCCTCCATTCCTCAAACTGATTGTTTCTTCCCTTACTTCCTCACTGGAAATCTCTAAAACATTTATCTCTAGTAGGGCAATATTATGGTACTCTAACAGTACAAAAAGGGAAAGAAAAATTGTATTTTGAAATATTAGAAAAGCCCTTATTATTAGCAGTGCTCACGGCAAAATAAACAACCCTATTCTTGATTAGTCTCATAATTAACACACTGGCCACATTTAGGCTATATTGCAAATATGTAGCTTAATTAAACATTAAATCACAATTTATTTTGCAGTGTGCAGTCACAAAATCACAGTCAAGACTATTACTTAAGCTTATGGTTAGTTAAGCTATAAGTGTCTGGCACTATAGAATGACAAAGCTGGCTAGGGGACATGCAAAGCATTAGTCCTCTTTTCTCCTATCCTGCACCCTAGGAACAATATAAATGGAGTTATAGTAGCATTGCTTATGCCATGAACTTTATTAGTAGAAGCCTGCTACAGTTTTTAAGTGAATGAAGGAATAAAAAATGTCAATACAAATTCATTTTTACTTTCAGATAAAAGCTATTTATAGATTTTACATCTTATGCCATGTCTATTGAGAACAGAGCTCTCAATGGGAACTGCTATAACCCATTTGATTATGTTAGTATGGCTGGAGA
This sequence comes from Melopsittacus undulatus, assembly GCF_012275295.1. Classification (NCBI taxonomy): domain Eukaryota; kingdom Metazoa; phylum Chordata; class Aves; order Psittaciformes; family Psittaculidae; genus Melopsittacus; species Melopsittacus undulatus. The sequence goes on along the minus strand of NC_047528.1, from coordinate 58,074,033 downwards.
TCTCTGTTGCTCAGTCTTTGAACTAAATCTGATATCCTCTAAAGTTGATAGAGTAAAAGCTGGTCTCACTGCCCTCTGTACAGTTCTGGTGTTCAGTGAAAACAATAATGTTGAAAAATGTTAGAATTTCATATGTCAGATATCAAAACAGTTTTTGAGGCTGCTACCTGTCTTTATTCTGGTCTTTTCTCTAATCACAAAACATTTCCTGCTTGCCTAGAGGAAAAAAAGGTCAAAATGTTCTTCCACTATGCACTCACTTTTCAATACTTTCTGGACTACAAAGCGCTCTCATCTGAGTCTGAAATTTTAATGTCATTCAGACTCCTGTAAAAGTAAACCATCTGTGAATTACAGTCATAGTTATTTTAATTAGAAAAGCATTAGGGTTTTAAATGTTATTTTGCAAAATGACACATTTTTTAAAGATTAAGTAAAATTGTCATTGATGACTACGAAAGCTTCAATTACTGCTACAGGCCTCCTTTTTAATTCTTGGGAAGAAACAGAAAGGATGGGAGGGAGTTGTTCGTTCTTGTCTTTTTTTTCTTCTTCTTTTTTTTCTTCTTTTTTTCCCCCCCTTTTTTTATTTTACAGAAAAGGTGTAGGATGTAGAAGTACAGACATTCAAAACTAGGGAATGTATGCTGAGATGGTGTGTAGGTGGCATGGAGGCAGTATTAGCTCATACTTAATAGGTGTCAAGGGAATCTGTAAAGCTGTTCTTTAGTTTAAAAAAGGCAATTTGTGGGAGTGCTGTGTGTTTCTGGCAGTACTTTCAAAATAGCTACCTACAAAAGACAGAGAACTATAATCTAATGATATTTTACACAATGACACACATTTTCACAGTGCATTAATGAAATGTAGGAAAAAAACTTAAAACTACTGTAAAATGTGTCTTTTTGCAGTGTACATGTCTGCAAAAATATTATAACGACAAACACCTTTACAAGGTACTGATCTCTTACAGGGACTGAACTGTTGTTTTTTAAAGGTTTCCTTTCTCTGCTTTATTTGTTAGCTTTTTTTTCACACATTTTAAGAGCCCTCTTTCTGGCAAATTAGTGACCTTGCACCATGGTACATGCTGAATAAACCTACAGTTTAGTATAGATTGTACATAGACTCAATATGAAGTATCTGAGTAGTCCAGTATTCACGCAAATGGCATTAAGGATTTATATAAGTGCTTGTCAGGCATTGGACTTTATGGAGAAAAACTATCATTCACAGTTCTGGGAAAGGGCATGAAAATAGTCATTCCTTTTCCAAAAGCTGCATGAACCTCATGGCTCTTTTTACCTGTGAGGTGACAATAAGGACTGCCTTAAAGGAAAGGAAGTGATCACAAAATAGAAGATACATGTAAAAAATCCTCAATGGAGGAAACGCTTATCTTATGGGATCTCTGTACTTACTGGACCTATCATTTTAGTCTTTCAAAGTTCTAGAAATACACACAGCACCAAAAGAAACAATATGAAAGTGTCTGTCTGTGAACTGAGAAATACAGGCAACTGGCACCAGGTACAGCAGTGACAAAGAAAATAAACCCTGAGGTTAGGCAACTGGGAAACTAAACCCGGACAACAGATGAACACTGAGACCAAATAATAAGCAAAGTATCTAGGAAAGAAAATAAGGGAAGAAAACAATAGAAAAGTGTCAAGAGATATAAAGGGGAGAAGAGGGGAGGGACAGAGATGGAATGAAGATATGAGAGATCTGCATGCAAAAGATATCAGAATGAAATAAACAGTTTGCAAGACTAGTAATCATAAGCAAGCCTTGAGAAGTGGATGGAGAAAGGGATGAATATATTCTATAGGAGGAAAAAAGATAGGAAGCAAAAATAGAGCTCTTTTTAAAGACTGAGAGCTTGTGAGCATTCTGATGTCAAAGTGAACCATCCATCCCATTCCCTGGCCAAGAGGACAGGATGGACTTGGGCTGTGAGACTGCAAGTGGTGGCTGACCCAGACCAGCCTTTTGGCAGTACTTGTGAGGTCTAAACACACTCTCTGGTGATTTCTGCTACAAACAAATTATTTCCGAAATATAATGGGATGACATAATGGGACAAAGATATAACAGGATAATATAAGTTTGCTGACATAATCTACAGTATGAGGGAAATACAGACAGTGGTGTTTTGATCACTGACCATTAACCAGGAAACTCCTCCTCCTGGGATTATTGTTTGTTTGTTTGTTTGTTAAATGTGACCTTCGTTATTTTAGAATTTCCTAAAAGAAAATTGACTCTTAAAATAAGATATTCAAAACAAAGAGGAAATTGACTTCCAGCACAGTTAAAATTGCTAAATGACTAATGAATAAATTGGCATACAATTTATGAGCATTCAAATTTTTCCTACTTGAGGGAAAAAAGATGAGTTAAGAATGCTTTATATATTACACTGCTTATAAAGTACTTTGGTACTTTATCATACCATGTACAAACCAATTCGTATTTAAATACAGCATGACCACTTTCATTGTAAGCCAAAATAAACAGTTCTCTTTAAAAAAGAAAAGTCTCTCTGAACTTAGCACACAATTTACACATTTGATTTCATGTACTTCTTCTCATTTCTCTGATTTAATCATATTCCACTTGTGTTCTATAGTCTTCTATTTAATCACAAATATACTTTCCCCAAAAGAACTCTGGTATGCTAATACTGCATAGTAATATATTGAAATAAAAAGAATACTTAAAACCAGCTGTATCAAATCCAGCAAATGAAACACCTGTAGATCAGTATATGAAACTGGTTCTCTTTGTGACAAATAAGACCTGTGGATCAAACTTCATTTTCCTTCTCCAGTTCTAGATGTGCTAGAAGAATTTAAAATCTCTAGATGGACTTCTAGGCTTTCTTTTTACTGAGGGCTTATTCTCTGCTTTAACATTCTTTTGAGTGGAAGTTTAATAATACAGCTCCACACTGGCAAAGAACACTTCTCCAGAAACACTGCCGGCTCCTCAAACAACTTTAGAAGCCTCTGTAGTTGTACAAATGTGAACTGGCACTAACAGGGTACCTACGTCATGCAACCACCTGATGCTGCTTTGGAACTTCATAAAAACATTCTGACTGACTTGCCTGTACTGCTTATTTCATACCTGATGAGTTTTTTGATCATCCCATTTAAACTTACTCTTTTCAAAATAAGTGACTTGTGCTCATAATTCAAGGTTACTGATAAGATGGAATCATTGTGTATTTGAAGAAGCAGGCAAAAAACTGGAAAGATAAACTAAGACACAGCTTTTATTAGACATTTTTAAGGATTGCTATCTTTTAACCAGACAAGCATATCTAGCAGTTAAAGGCTGAAAGATTCACTTTTAGTGAAGCTTGGCCTTTGCAATGCTTGTATTTAACAGCTGCACTATATAGCAAGAGCAAATTAAGCTGATGTTTTGTTTTACTTCTGGTATAATACAAGTTGTTTGCATTTCAGACAGCCCCATCTGAAGTAACTGAGAAGGGTTAATTGCAGACCACTGACCTTAGTGAAACAAAATGTAAAGCTCCAAGTTTTGATGTGAAGGCTCACTAAGCTATGAGCTAACTCTCCTTTATTGAATTTAGATTTGCAAGATTAACAGTGTGAGGAATGATAATCCAAACAAATGAAAGTTTTCTTATGTCAGTAAAAAGAGCCAAGGACTGTTTGTGCCCTGTACTTCTCCTGAAGCATGATAATGTTTGCAAGCCAGTCATGCTATTGGGATTGCAGGCTTTGCTTATACATCACTGCATGACAATAAATGAACACAGCACTGAAAAATGTGGGTTTTCTAATGTAACGGCCTTCAGAGATTCTGGAGGGTAGGACATTCTTCTGCTTTACATGGAGCAGCCAGTGCTTCCACTCAGTTTAACTCTAAAGTTACTACATATCATCTTGTTCCTTCTAACATTAATAGCAAAATTCTCACTGTCTTCTCTCCAGGGGTTAACAAGGTCTATTATGTTCACTCTGTATGGAGTCAGAATGGTTTGTTTTGATGTAAAAATCTTATTTTCTTTTACATTAGGTGTGCTTAAAAGTCAGAGCAAGTAACTAAACTTGCCATGATCAAGTATGTATTTAAGCTGAAAGAACACCTTATCTAGGCTGCACACAGTCGGGATGCAAAAACTGCCTTTCAATAGTAGCTCTGTGCTTTCATAATTTCCGTAGTTAAGCTAAGTGCATGACTGAAACTTCATGGTATGCCAGCTTCAATGAAACAGCTTTTTTATTGTCCTTGTTTAGTTATCTCCAGCTCAGCTTACCCAAGGAACAGCAACATTTCATAAACCTATCAACACTTCCCTAATATAATACTTTCTTCTCACACAGAAGCTGCTGAATCAACCACTAGACATTGGCTGATAGTGTTTGCTCTTGTGCTCTACTAGATGGTAGAAAATAAACCAAAATTGGATTCTGGTACTGGATCTTCTGCAGTTGTTCTCCATTTCTAAACAGACGGCAGTGTTTACAAGAGAAAAAAGAATTTGTTCTGCAAGTAGGCTCTGGGGTTTGTTGTTTTGTTGGTTAATAAAACACTCTCCAAACACAACTTACGTGAGAAGGAAAAGATGAATTGTCAAATACAAAGAAACAATTTTTTTAACTCACTGTTGTGCTCTCACTTCAGAACACAGATTTACTTTCCCCTCCCCCAAGTTAGTATCACCTTTCACAAAATGGGATGGTGGGGTACATTATGAGAAGGAAGTTAAGTAAAGTATCATCCAGATTCACTCAGCTGTGAAGCCCAGATCTTTCATTTTCCCTCTCTGCTGGGGCATTTACTGGCAACCTCATCCTCTGATGATGACATATAAGCAGGAGGTTGATTTCAGATGTGAGTTGCTTTCTCCTGAACTTCATAATCTCTGATGAGGCTGTTTGTGCTATCTATTTATTTTGTCAATTTATCTACCTGAACCTGCAAGAGCTCTTCAGGTAAGTGCAGGTAACAGTGTTGGGAAGACATTTTTTGACTTATTCATGAACCCCTGCATCAAATATTCAGTTCCAGGAGTGACTCATTTGAAGTAGTTATGGCTGCCAACAGTGGCTGAATAAACTGGTTATATGCATAACCCCCTACTTCTTGGATGATTTTAGTGATGCACTACAGATGACTCGTCCTCTGGCTGCACTAGCTGACATCACCTTGGGTTACTAATTCCTTTTTTCCTTTCTTCTAACATTTTGGTTTTTTTGTTTGTTTTTTTTTTCATAGTCCTCTGCTGTGAAAGCATCAGGGAGGGCACTCCTGACAACTGCAGATTGTATAAGCTTCCTCATTTAGATTGTTATTTAAAGTTCAACTTTCATGATTAGTCAAATGAATCAAAAAGATAATTGAGAGAGAGAGATTATGTGACACAGACATTAGTCATATTGTTGATAGTTGGATATATGGGTTTGTATTACCTACACAAAATGTGTCTATGTCAAGCTTGTATTCACTGGGCATTTGTCTTCAAGAAACTGGACCTAGAGTGAATTTTTCTCCTAGATTTTTCTTTCATTATTTTCATCTTTCTAACTGTTTGCCATAGCTCTCTTTGGCTTGAAAAAGGTCTAAAGAGAAGGTCAATAATTTTCTCAGACCTTGTTCATTTCAGCTTAGCCAGTTGCCATGTGCTGCTTATTTACAGTGTGACAACAGTATAACTGTCATTCCCCAACCTTCTTATTCCATTTAACTTACCAGTATCTCTTAAGAATTGTTTCTTTTTGGTTTGGAGAACAATGCATTATGCACTGATGTAGCTTTGCACACCTGACTTCTCCTGATGTTAATGACATTCTGGAGTCAGAACCTCTCAAATCTGGTTGAAACCACAAGCTTCGGTCCTTTGCATGTTGGAGGGATTCTGGTTTGTGATTTTACATTTTTTGTCTTTCAAGGTTTCAGGCTTGTTTTCAAACTCCAGTCACTACAGAATCACTAGTCTTGAGCTGCAGGCTTTCACTGATGGCCAATTGCTTTTTTTTTTTCATGCTGACACTGTTACTGGCTCCTGGGGAAATAAACTCCACAGGCATTCTGCTCTGTGTTTTGTGACTGAAGCACAATATACAATTACTGTTACACAGCTTTTCCTCAATGCTACACTTTTAGCCCCACACAACTTCTAAAGCTTAGTGGTATTCACAGTTCCAGATACTTGTAGCGAAAGCACATCTTATAGATCTTAATGATTATTTTTATAGGGAACCTAGTGGCAAGGAGGCAGAATGTACCCCTGAGATGACTTAAGAAACTAGGGTAAGGAAAGCAAGTCTATCTTAATATTGCTATCTTCTTCAGGGTCCATCCTTTTGTTCTTTGCTATTGAGGGAGTGACACTATACACACTTACTACTTCCTTTAGTGACTAAAAGAAGACTTAAATTTTGACCAAAGGGATATCTTATGTGTCCAAGTGCAGGTGATAATGCACGCATGCTTCCAGCTTAGCAGGGACCTACCTATTCTCCTACTATAAGAAATGTGGGCCACTGAGAAACACCCATAGCACAAAGTCCAACATAGTCCTTGTCCTTCATAAACAGTTGCAGAAATTTTTCCTGGTCATCTTAATGCTTAGAGGTCATACTTGAACTAGAAGACCTGTGTTAACCCTGTCCTTTAATATTCCCAAAGAAGCCTATAGGAGACCCTTGACCACTGCCCAGTCCCTAAACTTCATACTTGTCCCTGAAACTGGCATGGATGCTCCTCCTGTGGAACAGATTTCAGTCCTCCTAGGTTAGGAAAAGCCCTGCTGAAGCTCACACTGCCTGGGAAAATGCTCTACACATTAAGTCCCAGAAAGTTTCCCTTCTGTACAATAGCTTGTATAGTGTGCAAAAAAAACATTATTTTCTTTAGAAATTGCACATGTTAAAGAAATCATTCCTGCTCAATTACAAAGCTACCCAAAGCAGATAACCTTAGGTACTTTGTTCTATTTCTAGATCAGCAAAGTGCCTACAAAGGCACTGACTGGTTGTGAAGTCCTAATTATTTGTTTCTGACAGTATAGCATTTAGTATAGGACTTTACATAAAGAAAAGGTGCAGGGTTTTTTTTGTAATTCAGAAATCAGTCAATCACTAACATGTACAGCAGATACTTTTAAAAGCCTTGCTGCTAATTTACACAATGTACATGGCTTAATTGAAATCTTTTCCTTTCCCCAACAATACACTGCTTTTTCAACACAATAATCACAGCTACTCATATGCTAGAAAACTCAGAAAATCAGTTCAATTCTATCCCAAGGCATATATTAAATGTCAAAAGAATATGTTGCTGTGCAAAGAAGCTGGTGGCTTGCCACAATGAAAATGACTCAGCTAGCTTGTTTAAAGAATGATATTTTAATTGCTTTGTAGATCACAAACCTGCCAGCCTTGTAATTTACACTGCTGAAGAACAAGACGACATCTCTCCTTGGCAGATAACTTCTTCTCTCCTGCTTCTGTATCAGCCAAATCTTTATACCTAGAAAAATAGCAGAAGTAGAGTTACTCTAATATTGGCCTTGTTGACATCTTTGCAGAAATTGTCAGTTTTCCTTTGACTCTCAAATCTTTGGTATCTGAACTGGAAGCTTAGGATTCTGCTAAGGATGAATTAAACAAGAAGGCCAAACACTTTAAATCTTGTATATCATTAGACATGACCTTGGTTAATAACAGTATTGGACAAGTGATACCTAAAACCCAGATTTCCTTTCTGTCAGTTCTTTAGATGGTTCACTGCAAATCAGTGCAGAAGGAATGCAAAGCTTCACCAATCGATTTCATTGGTACTAAACTGGGTCACTGGAATGAGGAAAATATTTTTTCAGTATGTGTCATATGATATATGCCTAGTAAAGGGCAATTCATAAGAAAGTGACATTGATACAAATGTTTTCCATCAGTCTGAAATAATTCTTTACTTAATTTCAAATGCAAAGTCTTATAGCAAAGAAACTAAGGAACTTGATCAGTTTATAATGTTGGAAAGATCAAGAAAAGGCTTGATTACAGCATGGAATACCTTCAGAGACAAAATGCTAGACATTAAAGGGCTCTTTGATGTATGAGATAAAAGAACCAATGTAGGAAACTTCAGTCATACAAAGTCAAATACAGGATAAAATTAAAATTTTAACTGTGGATTATAACAACATATTACCAAAGAAACTGATAGATTTTATACATCTTGATGCTTCATATTATTACTATACTTTCCTGAAGGTATTCCTCAGTCTAGATCTGACTGCATGTAATGAGCTGGAATGCTTTTTCATTATAAAAAGGCAATTTTTGAAATTAAAGATTTTGCAAATGTGTCACTTTTGATTAAGCTCCCAATGAAACAGGTGTAAGTTTTGAAGTTTGCATGCTAACTGTATTTTCTGACATCTTATTTATTTGGTTCCTTTACAGCTGATTTCACTTATAGCTCTGCTGCAGTCCAAAACTCTGTTGTCTTGAGACCACTCACACAGACCACAGCAGGCAAAGCTGCAGGGCTGGAATGACTCCAGGGAAATCAATGGTCCCTGAAGCTGTAGTGACTCTGGAGCAACATCTGCAGCAAAGTGCTCTAAGACCATTTTTCACCTAGACTTCTAGTTTTCTGGACCTACACAGACCTTTGGGAATCTCAGCTCCTGTAGTCTGGAAATGTTCTCTGGTCTTACCTCCTGCTGAGGACTCCATAGCTACATCTACACTAGTAAATGAAATGTAAGAGGGATTATTTCTCTGGCATCTGGCAAAAGCCCAGCCTATTTATTAAATATTCTGCTGTGTTCTATCAGACTCTGTCACCTTTCAACACAGCACAGCCACAACTAAGATGCATTCTGGGCCTGGTCGCTAGCTGGTCCTAACTCCCAAATTGTGCCCAGGAATTGTTTGGAGAAATGCTGGTTTGAAGATGCCAAAACTTCACCAGAGACCCTTTTGGTTAGTCTAACACTCCATACTGGCAGCAGAAAACTGTGGATCCTACTTTCCCAACTGTTCAAATAGATGTATGGTCATGAAGACATTTGTCTTATAGACTGTTATTAAGGCTAGGGCTACCTTGTTTCCATGCCTGTATCAACTGAATTTTCTTAGAAATCATGGAGAACAAGAGGTGTTAGAGAGACAACTGATGGAAAGCTTAGCAACTGCTGACTGAAACAGATGATTCAGCATTGACTCACAATGCATGAAGAAGTAACTCAGAAAGTGGTCAGCCTGAAAGTCACTCACAGCAGAAACCTGAAGAAACATGTTTCATTCCTGAAACAGAGCCAAATTAAAATTTAAAACGTCAGATTCCCAGTTTGGATCAGATTTATTTTAGATCCATGCAAATCACAGGACTCAAGGATAACTATTCTTTACAATCTGTATTATACAGGAAGCCATACAAAAAAGATCCACTGTTTTTCCCCAGCTTTAAAAGTCTCTGAAATTCTACCACATTATCCTAGAAGTCTAATTAAAAGTTCACAATTCCCTCTTATCCATTAAAGCAAGCTCAATCTTAGAAAAGAAAGACGGGCTAATGGTTGTGTTAGCAGAAAAAGACCTACCTCTGGAAATTTAATTCCTCCACAAACTTCCTCTGTGAATATAGCAAGTTATATGGAAGATGATCTACCTTTTCCTATGTCAGACACTGAAAAGCTACACTCCTAGCCTGAGTTAGTCATCTTGTTCTCAAGACAAGTCTGTGAAGATAGGTATTTTCATAGGGTGACTTGTTCTATGCATCCTAGATATTTTTATTAAAATGAGAAGAGATTGCCCTCTGGAGGTGCCTTTCTCTATCGATCATAGATAGAAATCCAGGCTGGATGGATGCTTGCTGCATTCTGAGTGGCTGAGAGGCAACTCATCTTTAGGTCTACTTCGCTGGCTGACTTACTCAAATGCAGAGTAACTAACACAGGGACTAACAGAACTTCCTTATTTCTTCTATTTATCTCATTCAAATATACTGGCTATCTAAGCACCTAGCATGAAAAAGTACCTTTAGGCCTGCTGTCTTCATCTGCTATCTCAGATTAATCATTTTTATCTTGTATAAGGCTGCTTAAATAAAATTAACACAAAATTTGTAGCCATTTTTCAGCCAGAATGGTTCCCTGATTTGATTCTTTGCCCAGTTGTGCAACTAGCATTAACACCAGGGAAATAATAGGAATGGATAAGTGCAAATGAGCAGATCACACCTGTTGGTGGCAGCTCCAGTATCTTCTGGACAAAAGTGGTGGTCTGCTCATAAGCTTATTTGATTTATAAGCTTATTTGATCTTTTTTTGTGCTTGATTTTAAATGAGATGAAATAATTAAAGTTTCTTCAGTATTTTTTCCTTTTGGGGTATTTTAAACTTGCAATTACCTTTGGAAAAAAGATATGTTAAAAAGAAAGCAAGCCAAAATTGACAATAAACTAACAGGTAAAGAAATAAAATCTTGTGAGACATTATTATCAAAATGAAAAATGACGTATCTTTAGTGCATTATTAGATCCCTTCTACTGTGAACTATGTGTTACCATGTGGACACAATAATTTAATGTCCTCTTAAATTTAACCCTTTTATGGTCTCGAGAATAGCAAAAGTACTTGCTATTTTTCAAATTCACTGTATCACAGAAAACAGTCATAAAAATACTGAATTTATGGTCAGGCTTGTATTGGTAAACTAGAATTATTTGCAAACAACAGGGCTTGTTTCTGGGGAAATATAATCTGGAGAGTCTTGAAACTTTATCTGAAAATTCGTCCCCTACCACTGCAACCTTAGTTCCCTCTGAAATCAATGAACAACCTCAACTAAACACCAGCCTTCTTCTCACTGACAGGTCATACATTTTACCCCAAGTAAATAATGCAGAGAGTATTTGTAAGGCTTTAAGGAGGATTTTGAGGAAGTCAGTGAGTACATCAAGTGCTACCTTGCTAAAAAATGTCTTCAGGTGAAATACACTTCAGCTAAACTTGGATTGATGAGTTGGTTGTCTAGACTTTCTTAAAAGGTAGTAAAAGACACTATTCAGGTGTCATACACACTACTGTAATATTGATGCTTAAAATAGGTCAGATGAATTGTGCACTGTAAGACCTCCATTTCTTTCCACTGAGTATAAAAATAGTCTATGCTCTTGACTCTAGCATAGACATGTAATATTATACAAAGTGAAACTCTCTCCTAGCTGTTTCAAATAGCTGATAAAAAGCAATATTTCATGGCCTAGTCAGAGCAACGCATTCACGAAGGGATTCAAACCAAAATACAAACCAGGGAGATTTAAAGAATTAAACTGAATCAACACCCCTTCACCACCATGTCAAGACTAATGTAGTGTCAATCAGGAAACAAATGCAAGACCTCTTGCAATTACAAGTTCAGACAGGGAACACTACCATCTGGGATACTCTCCCCACTGCCCCTCCAAAGGAAATCAAGGTGAGAGAAGCTCCTTTTTCTTTCCTTTTTCTTTTTGTCCTTAGCACTCTCCTTGTCCTAACTTGTCACTTTTATACACCTAAGCAGAAGAAAGACCTTTTGGCTAGACAAGCTAGTACTGTGAACATGTACAGACTGGCCAGGATAGTCTGGTGTTGCAGCAGCTGTGCTCTGACCTCTATTCCTTTGCTTCTCAGTGATGCTCTTTATCAGGGAGATTTTTTGTTTGTTTGGACTAGATACTGCTGCCAGTGCCTTCAGGTAGGTTGTGAATATGGAAAACTCAGTCCTCTTGTGTCTTCACAGATAAGGATGTTATCTGATCATTTTCTCCCTCACTTCCCTAAGTGCACAGCTGACAAGATCCAGCAGGCTGTTTTTCCCTGAGACAGAATATTCTCCAGCTCAGGTTATGGCACAGTAACCCACAGTAATATTCTAAGGCTCAGCATGCTATTTGATTTACATGGAGTGTGCACAAATAAGCTGCAGGGCTGTCCTCCCAGCAATGTGTGCACAGCAAATCTTTAAGCATTGAAATAAACACCACGCACTCCATTTCAAGAGCACATCAACATGTGAAGAAGATACTGATGGAAAGAACACGGCAAGTACAAAGGGCACAAAAACAAGCAGCTCCAAATCAACACCTTAAACAATCCACACAGATGGAACTGAAGCCTCAGAACTGGTTTTTCCATTTGTTTGTTTGTTTTCTGCTATTCTTTTTCTCAAATCTCTCTCTTGCTTAGCTAACAGAGACCAAAAATGACAAAGTCAGAGGTAGCTACTGACTTGCAACCCAATGTAAGAGAACAGCTTCTAGCACCAGAACTCAAATCTTTCCTGAAAGCAACTTCTTTCAAAGAGTTTGTGTTGTTATTTAAAAAATAAAACTCACATATGGCTGGCATGCAACTGCTTTACAGGAGTACCAAGTAACATAATTTTAAGTTTTAAATATCTAAACACAATTTATGAAAGGAAAAATAATCAGTCCTGACAGTGTAATTCATTATGTTGCAGTTTATTTTTCTCTTTGTTTACTACAATGTATTCTGTTTGCCAAGTAAAATGGCATGATTTAGTAAGATCTATTCAAAAGGTAGTGAATAAAAGGCAGCAACCAAAATTAACTTGTATCCTGTATTTCTGCTAGGGGAAATGTAAAAATTGTCATCAGAAAGGAGCAAAACCAAGTTGTGCTGTCTTGCTAAATTCTTTTTCCCTTTCTAAACTTCCTCTTTTCTTCCTCTGACAACCGGTAACAGATTGATGTATTATTATAGTCTGTAAAGTATGTGAAAGAGATGGACTTCGTTTGCAGAACTTGTCACTATGTGCTCATAACTCAGGATTTTTAGGTTTGTTTCTTGGATTTAGGGAGGATGGAGAGAGTGGGTTCAGTATAATTTGTATTTGAAATATCTATGGAGTGAGAGCTGAAATATCTAGAGGACCTATCTACAGAAGGTGCAGAAGACAGAAACCTACTGAAAAAAAAAAAAGAAAGAGGATGCCTGCAAATTTTTCAAGTAACAGAAGCCTTACAAAAGCAGTCAGCAGCAAAGAACAGGATGGAATTTTGATTCATGTTAGTGTACATGATGGATACATACTCATTCCACTTCCCTGTGTTATATTCCTTTTTTTTTTTCTTGAAGGAATAACCTAATTATTTTTGAAATACAAGGAGCATGGGAAATTTGCCCAGGGAGGTTGTGGAGTCTCCTACGCTGGAGATATTCAAGGCCTGCCTGGACAAGCTCCTGTGTGATGTACTCTAGGTTACCCTGCTCTTGCAGGGGGGTTGGACTAGATGATCTTTCAAGGTCCCTTCCAACCCTTGGGATTCTGTGATTCTGTGATTAGAAACGGGGAAATAGATTATTACAGTTCCAAGAAAAGAAATGAAAACTGATTCTGCCAAACTCTGTACAATACACAAGACATAAATATCTCATTATCCAGCATAAATATTAACAACCAATGCAAGTATTCAAAATTTTGGAGAGAATAAATCATTGTATGTGGAGAAGGGATGCTATTATAAGTAAGAGATTATAACAGACAAACTGACTGAATTTTATAGGAGCACAGAAATACAGTATAAGAAGACAGTAAGATTCACCTTTATACAAAACATTTTGCACTGTGGCTGCTTCATACAACCTTACAGAAATAATTCAGACTGGTGTAGAGGTGAGCATGAAATGCAATTTGCCTGATAGACATGAAACAGTAAGTATATACAGGGGGTTGGAAGTAGATGATAAGGTTATAGAATCATAGTATAGTTAGGGTTGGAAAGGACCTTAAGATCATCTAGTTCCAACCCCCTGCCATGGGCAGGGACACCTCACACTAAACCATATCACCATTCTATGACTCTTTGGCAATTAACCAAAACTTTTAGAGTACCTGCCAACCACATCAGTGTTAGTTTTTAAAACATCCTAATTGATATCAAGCAATACACAAGTACATGGCTAGACCTGCAGACCAACAAATGAAAACAGGAAAATACCTCAGAGTTACATACTGGGATAAAAGACAAAAAATAATTACTACGAAATAAAAGTGGAAAAGACCCACAGAATCCCCAGAACAAAATTTTAGTCACCTGCATGCGGGTCAGCCACTGGCCTCATGTGAAGCTCAGTACAGACTTCTGAGCTCAGGACTATGAAATCCACTGGATCAGAATACCCTTGCATAAGAATTGGTCATTTGGGATATTGTAACTTAGACTGAATAACAAGTAATGTAAATTTCTCAGATACAGATACTATTTTGTGATGGTGGACAGACAAATGACTTAACGGATTTGTCTGTTTTTTTGTCTTTCCTAAATGCCATGCTTTTGCATTAGGTTTTGCCACCCTTAATCTTTTCTAGACATCTGAATTTCAGTTTCTGGAGAGAAGAAATAACAAAGACATGTGTCTCTTAATCCTAGACTATTTATTCATATACTTCATGTAATTAAGTATGGGCTTCCTCATTTCAGACAATGTGGCAACAGAATAATAAATAGAATATAAATTATAGTTCAGCTCTTGGGATTAGTGTATTCAGCTATGCAAATAAAAAATGAATTCACAACATCTGCTAAAGATTTGCATTACAATACTTTTGCATCATCTTCCTTAAAGCTGACATTCCCATTCTATCTTGAGAAAGCAATGTAAAAATATATTTAAGAAATTGGCAAAAATGACACATTATCTCAGAAATATGCTAGCAGCAAATAGACAAGCAGCCCTATTATATGAACACACACCTCCAACTCTGTAAATGTTTACATTTACCCCTTGATAGGTAGACCTTCTCCATAGCTAACTGCCTCTTCACACTTGGGCACTCCACAAACATGTACACAGAGCATTAAATGCTTTCCTGTCCACAGAATATATGGACTTTAGATCAAATCTACCTTTCTTTATCAATCTGCTAATTTGATTCGGCATAACACAGGTGTGATGTAGGACTGGTGTGAAATGAAGCTAGTGTCCTGCACAGATATGGCCATGTGAAAATAGGGTCTGAAAATTAAAAGTTGTCCTGCAAAACTAAAAGGTCAAAAATTACAGAAGATCCAAAGGTACCCTTTTCTTTTTTTAACAGAGGCCAGAATAAAGGAATGCCTGGGAGTAGAAGTCAAAAAATGATTTAACAGATAGGGAAATCTTTGCCCTTTCCTAACACAGAGGAAAAACCTACCTTGCGAGTCTGAGGCACATCTTGCTACTCAAGTTACAAGGAATTCGAAGATTTCTTACGCATGTCTTTGAGATTATACTACAAGGCAAGAGTTTTGGGGATTATCGTGGTATTGTGTACTTGGTTTCCTGCATACTTGCAGCTGGGCCTCACCAGCAGGCCAGTCTTTGGTAGGTCAGGATAGAAAGTTATCCTTCAAAGGGCTTGTCTGCAGATGTGCAGGCACAGTGGTGGGCATGATATTACAATGGGGTGAAATTAAGAGAAGACTTTTAAATGGTATTCGGAGAAGGCCATACTAAGCCCCAGCTCCTGTCCCAGGGCTTGGAAGCCTGGAGTCAGATGCCTAAAATAACTGTGAGCAGCTTGTGCAAAACAAAATGACATGACTTTTTCTGAAAAATACATAAGGTATTTTCAGAAATGTGATGTGAGTCTGAGTTGAAATACCAGACCAGACTTACACACTTTCTCACCTGGTCTCCTGGACAGATTGCTACATCTTCATTGGCTCATTGTCTGTCCAAAAAGCACTTCCCAGATCATTTGGAAATAATCCAAGGAAGACATATATTAGAATCATAGAACAGAATCATAGAATAGTTAGGGTTGGAGAGGACCTGAGGATTGTCTAGTTCCAACCCCCCTGCCATTGGCAGGGACACTTCACACTAGGCCATGTTGCTCAAGGCTCTGTCCAACCTGGCCTTGAACATTGCCAAGGATGGAGCATTCACAGCTTCTCTGGGCAACCCATTCCAGTGCCTCACCACCCTTACAGTAAAGAACTTCTTCCTTATATCCAAGCTAAACTTCCCCTGTTTAAGTTTGAACCCGTTACCCCTTGTCCTGTCACTACAGTCCCGGATGAATAGTCCCTCACCAGCATCCCTGTAGGCCCCCTTCAGATACTGGAAGGCTGCTATGAGGTCTCCATGCAGCCTTCTCTTCTCCAGGCTGAACAGACCCAACTTTCTCAGCCTGTCTTCATACAGGAGGTGCTCCAGTCCCCTGATCATCCTTGTGGCCCTCCTCTGGACTTGTTCGAACAGTACCGTGTCCTTTTTCTGTCGAGGACACCAGAACTGCACACAATACTCCAAGTGAGTTCTCACAAGAGCAGAGTAGAGGGGCAGGATCACCTCCTTTGAGCTGCTGGTCATGCTCCATTTGATGTAGCCCAGGATATGGTTGGCTTTCTGGGCTGCCAGTGCGCACTGCTGGCTCATGTTCATTTTCTCATCCACCAACACCCCCAAGTCCTTCTCCAGAGGGCTGCTCCGAATTTCTTCTCTGCCCAAACTGTAGCTGTGCCTGGGATTGCTCCCACCCAGGTGTACGACCTTGCATTTGGCATGGTAAACTTCATGAGGTTGACCTCAGCCCACCTTACAAACGTGTCAAGGTCCCTGTGGATGGCATTCTTTCCCTTCAGCATATCACCTGAACCACACAGCTTGGTGTCATCGGCCAAGTTGTTGAGGGTGCACTCAATTCCACTGTTCATGTCACCGACAAAGATATTACACAAGACCGGTCCCAACACTGATCGCTGAGGGACACTACTCCTTACTGGTCTCCAGCTGGATATTGAGCCATATTGCAGAAGCATAAAGCAAAACCAGAGTAAAATGGAGAATTTTATATTAAAGGGAAATAGGATTGAATTCGATGTTCCACCTAGATGATGCTTTATTTCTTCCTTGCTTATGTTTTTATTTTTCTATGCAATACTGACTCTGCCAAAGAGGAACGGAAATACATAAAATCCTTCCCACAGTGCCCACCAGTATCTCAGACAGGGTGCACTGGGATTATGGGAAAGGTTTCTAGGAACTTCTTAAACCATACAAGCAAAACAGCTTCTCTGAAGTTCACCTTTACCTGTCTTCTGTGGGAGCTTCACTTGTGCCCTCTGAACCCTGTGAGTAGTATCAGTCTGGGTAAGAGAGCTCTGAACTGTATAATGTTTAGACAGGTCATTATAAATGGTTAGACAAACTATTTTAAAAAAGAAAAATAAATAAAATAAATATAAAAGCAACATGTTTTCAAGATAGGCTAAGGCTGCCCCTTGGCATACTGTCTCAATACTGGACAAGATTCTGCTGTCATCTACTGTGGAGTACAGCAAGAGTAATTCTACTAAAATTCATGATGTTAAATTAATGCCATGTTTGTCTAAGAAAAAGAAAAGAACACAACGATCCAGTGATTAAGATACATAAAAGGATTTTATATGCATGCTTGCATAGGATTTTGTTTGTTCTCAGATGTCACCAGTATTAACTGACTCCTATTATTCAGTCTGACTAGGAAATATAGCTTTAGGAAGTCTTCTGCTGAAGATTAAATGGTTGTAAAGAATATCAAGATGTGGATAAAGAGAAAAAGGGTGCCATGAATGTCTGAGTTGAGCAGAAAGAATTCAACAGCTGCAGAGCCACAGAAAGAAAAAACAGCAGGAGGGTCACAATCGCTTTTGAGTGTGGGGCAGCTGGACTGCATTTATACAAGTCCTGTGAGCAGAAAAAAAACCCTGTCAAGAGCAACTAATATTTTTCTAGGCACTGAAAGTACACAGTTACGTGTAATTAATCAGTAAATACAAAGGAATTATTTTAAAGCTATATAGTAAAATTAATCTATCCATGTGGCCATTTGCACCTTAATTAGATAATTCAAAGTTCCTGCACAGAGCCATTTGCATAAACTAATGTGTTGTATACTCACTTCTTTAAAATGTTTATTTTAATAAAGAGAGGCTGTTTGTATTAAGTTGAGAGGTCTATTATTTTAATAGATGTTTCCTTAAAAGGTTTTCAATGTATAAGGATTAGTGAAGATATTAGTGGTTGATAATATTTTCTTTTAATGGATTTATTTCTATGGCAGGCATTTATCTGAACTTCTTACTACCACATATAAATCTATGTCCATTATCTTTGTCATTATGTGATGTCAGCAAATTATGAAGTATTCAATAATTATGTTCATTGAAACATCAAGGTTCTGAAATAATTTAATGTTATTAGCTGCTTGTTATAGGCATACAGAACTTTCAATAACCTTATTTGTAAACAAATGCAACTTTATCTACTTTTATAATCCGGACTTTTACTTGGAATCCAGTACTGTGGTAGGTATTTTAGTAATCTGTGGAAACATTTCTCCATGTTTAGAAACAGCACAAGCTTTTACATTCACAGATGTGAAATATGCATATAGATATTCTAAGGATATCATATAGTAAAAGTGTTATTCAGCGATTTAATAAAAATATTCAGTTAATACTGACGGATAAGAAATGTCAAATGCTAGTGGAAGCTGAATGTCAGTCCAGAGGTACCATGGGTGGCACTTAACTCTGGAAATGAAATACACATATTAAACTATCACAGATTCTTCCTTAAAATAAAGAAAACCACCGGGACTGCTGAAACAGTTCAACCACAGTTGTGACTGCATGTGCCAAATAATTTTATCATTGCCTAATAAAATGAACATAGCTAGGAAAAAAAATAAGGTAGAAGACAAAAGAGCACAAAAAAAATACCTTGTATAACCCTAGTAGTGGTGAGAGAATAATGCCTTGAGATTCTCCTTGAAACAGCCTAAAAGCCAGGACATTCTGTACTGCAAACAACAATAACCTCCCTGTAAGGAGCTCCTCTGACTAAGTTTTATACATTCTATACTAAACATAATATAAAAAGTGCTGGAAGATTGCACATCAAACATTTGGAAGCTACAAGCTGCTGGACTTAAAACTGATCATGCCACCTTTATTTCCCTGTATCCATTTTATTACCTAATTACATCTCTCCCGCTCAAGGGGCCCTTTTTCATGTCGATCCTGCAGAACTCTTAAGTACATGACATGAATAATTCAACTGACTTCAGTGGAATGGCACAGTAGTTTACACCCATTTGTAATCGCTTTAGCAAATGAGAGTTTCATTATAAAACTCAGAAGATGCCCAGCAAACAATGCTGTAATTTATTTTTGCCTTCTAAATAGATACTAAAGCTAGATGGCTGAGCTACCATGGAAAACTCCCGCTAAAAAATAGAAACAGTGTCAGTAAGCTCCAGAAACACCAGCAGCTTTATCATTCTCATAGTCGAATGTTAGACATGTAACATAAGGACTGATATTTTTCATGTACAATACTACCTATTCTGTGGATAGAGAACCACTAGTATTACAGTGTTACAAACCCCCAACTCTATCCCTTGATATAGATGGGAACCAGACTGAGAAAGTGAAATGCCTGCAAAAATGGACAAACCTAAAATAAGTCAGTTGAATCATATTTAAAAGTGACAATTTTTCTCTATACACTATAAGGTAAGTCCAAGTTAATCAGATGAATCACCATAGGCATCTGAAGCTATCTGGTACATTTCTTTTCTTTGGAGTATTAAACAAGACCTAAAGGGGAAAATGGAGAAAGCAAGCCAAACAGCTACAAAGAAACAACCCCAAAGGGGGTGAACCAAAAGAGTCTGTTCAACGCAAAGAACTATTTAGAGTTTGTTCATAACATAAATAGGCCAGATACTATCACTGTGCTTTTACATTGTACAAATATGCTTCAAATGGCCTATAGCCTCTAAGACAGTCACAAATATCTGCTAACATCTAGACAACTCCCCAGATGATGTACACCAATTCTAATACCTATGGCTTGCCAGGAAGCATGTCAGCGCAGTCTGGGTCCTAGTCATCTCTTACAGTATAATCAATCCCCTATCAGCAAGATTTCACGAGATTAGTAATCCAGAATAATTCTGAGACTGCTGTAAATAGTCCCAAACACATGAAGGAGTCCTGCTTTCCTGCAGATGGTTGAACCCCTGCCTGCTGATGAGAAGTAAAAAACTAATTCTTTATTTTTCATTACTTGCACATACAGCTTTTGCTTTCCCCATTAAACCGTCTTTATATCAAGTTTCTAACTTTTCCCCTTCCAATTTTCTTCCCCACCACACTGGGGAGGAATGAATGAGCAGATGTGTGGGGCTAAGTTGACCACTGGGGTTAACACATAATACTTCTTTATAGAATACAGAAAACTGGTGAAGGCAGTAATTTTAAAAATCACAGTTTAAAACTTCATGGATGACCTCAATTTTTCACAGGAAATTAATCATTACCATGCTCATTAATTTGGTTTTAAGATGCCCTCAGAACTGATGACTTCAAAATACTTCATTTACCCACCTTTCTTGCATTCGACAAGACAAACAAAAATGATTACTCTCAGTCAGAGATAACACTTCCAGCTCTAGCTCTAAAGCAACAAACCACACAATGGCAAGATTGCCATTTGGTATAAATTGATATCACTGATGTACTTAAATGGAATATTGCTTTTTAACACCTGTCAGATGATACCTTGCTCTCTTTGCAAGGATTTGTCATGGCATATATCAATTGTAGTGCTCTATGAGAAGACTGATGATATTATTGTATAGCAGACAATAAACACAAAAAGGCCAGTGTGATGACGTATCACTTTGCAATCTACTCAGTACACCATTCTCACTAATTCCTTGCTTAACTCACTCATAAGACTCTGAAGTATTTGCTGCACTTTTTTAATTCACAAATTATATATTACAAAATATTATAAGATCTCTTCTTTCAAGAGAAAAAAAGGGAAAGATAGAGAGGGGGAAAAAATAAAACACCAGAAAGAAAGAGAAAAAGACAAAAGGAAAAAAAGGAGATAGTCTGATACTGTACCTCCACAATTGCACTTGAAAATGTCTTAGCAGTTGGCACAAACAGCTACATATAAACTAAGCTGTATGTTTGCATATGCATACGTAAAAGTAAAGGCTAGATTAATGCCATCTAAGCCATTTTTAAAGAGAACTGGAAATGGTGAAACACAACACTCTAGTGACTCTTCTTGCAGCATATGAGATGCTTCCAGACACAGCCTTCATGTTCTTCCCAGTATGAAATTTTCTCTGCTGTTCATTGAGCAGCAACAGAAGGCATAATAGGAGCTCCATGATGGAAAACAGCAAGACTGAGTTGAAAAAGTGAAACCCAGAAAAGACATTCTAGAAACCTGAGAGACAGAAATGAAATTCCAAGAAATCCTCAAAACATGCAGAAATAAAGAGAAGGAATAGCACACTAGCATACAGTTTTTTGAGCTTTCTGAACAGTATGTTTTTCCTCATAAAAGTCCTGCAATTCTCATCAGCTAAGTGAAAGGATAAATTCACTTAGCAGTTCACATAATCCACAGGGGTTATCCTGAGGTCCAACAGCCCTGAAGGTTTGCTACAAACTGGCAGGCGCTGCTACAAACTGGCAGGCGCTTTATTTCAGTTTCTATGCAACTGGACCTTGCAGTCTCCATGGCTAAGCAGTGACACAGACAGAAGAAATGTATGTGACACAAACTTCAATCTCTAAGGCAATAGTTCATAAACTCTTCACTGACCAAGGAAACTTAAACACAGGCAAAGAAAAGTGCTTAGTACAGTTCAGCACAGTTGGTAAAACACATTAAAGAAAGAGAAAAGAAAATGTTAATCTCTAATCTAATTTACAAAACATTAACGTAGAGATGTGGTTTGCAGAGGAGGATGGTACCAAAATAAAATTATTCAGAATGAGTGAAACAGAGCATATTACTGCCTCATTTTACCTGAACATGCCTGAACAGCTGTATTCTTGTACTTCATTGAGCAAGAAATATAAGCTCACTTCATTACTCTAGATGGGTCCTTGATCACTATCATCATCTTTAAAAATTTATATCCCAAATGGTTTTTACATGTCTTCCTTGAGCACCAAGTGAGGTGAAAGATGTGAAAGTCAGCCAGGATCTATTTTATTAATTAATGCAAAGAGATTAGGTTCTAGATATTAAGCTTGTACAACCAGGCTCTGTCTGTGCCCCAGTACATTTCTGAGTCCTATTGTTCTACACTGGTAATAGAGCACACACTGACACTTAACTTTTTTGCCACTGCACTGAATATAAAAAACATAACAAATTCTAAAGTTCCTACTAAGGTGCTTTTTATGTATCTTGAGTGGAATTATCCTCATTTTAAATAAAATATCAAAATGCTAAATGCTGGAAACAGGAATGTGCAGACAGTTCCTAATTCTGTCATTATTTTACTGTTTCGTTTCTTCCAGGAAAAGGATATTTGAGGATACTTTACTTATGTGTATAATTTCAGCTGCAATTTGAAAACTTTGAACTCTTCACAAAATTGTTTCTGCCACTGCCTTGACTTAAAAGCAAAGCGACAATTTCATAATCTAGCCCACTGAGAACACTTCTGCAGACATAACCTAAAATGCATATGTAAACCTTTCCAGGAACATAAGATGCATATTACTCAAGGCTTTCTATTTTAAAGATAAGGTAAAAACTGATTTCCATCTCTCTACTCAAACAGCTTTAGAAATCGAGCCAACACTGCAGGCAAATTCAGCAGAAACACTGCAGCTGGAGTTAGCAAATCCACTGAAATCACATATATCATTTCATAATTACATTGGTGCTGCCTGTTTCTACAGCATTTAACAGCATCTGACCTTATTAATTCCCATTTTTATTATATATTCATTGACAGTAATTGTCACAGCTCCCACTTAAGAACCAGAATTTCCACAAGATTTCTCTTCCAATCAATGAACTTTAGTGATTGATGGGTTCACCTAGCAGCTGTCAACTTTCACTTTGATAATGCAGAAGCAGAACCAGTAAATCCAAAAAGGACAGCAAAAGAAATAATGATTAACCTTTGTAGCCTAGGAAGAAGCACTCCTTGCAAAATATGACCTTTCTTTAGCTACTGTCATTTTTAGTCACCATAAGAGTTCAAATGTGACTTATAAATATGCATTAGAGACCAGTCATGTTAAACATTAATTAGATATTAATAAAAATTTATTTAAATTCATATAATTAAGAAAGCAATGGTACTGTCTGTATTACTGATGGAATATCCAGGTTTTCTGATATTCTACCTCTTCATCACAAAGGCCCCTAATTCAAACCTTTTGTCTTTTATTAGCCAGGAAAAAAAAAAGGTTTTTCATTAACTTTTTTGTTTTTAATTTAATTTTTTATTCTGACCACATTATTTATATGACAAAAAAAAAAAAAAACAAACTGCAGGGAGGGTAGAAGAGGGTAGAAATTCACCATCTTTTGGGAATTCAAACTGGGATACAGGCCACAGATTCTCTTTAGAACACTAGAAATATCAGTTTGACACCAAAGAAAAAAATTGGAAGGTGAGAAAGTGCATCAACTTCAGGTCTATAAGCATATATGGAAATCTGACAAAGATGAGTTAGGCTGAACAGCCAACAAACAAATCCAGTTTATAAGAACACTGCCAAAACTAATTATCCACTTTCCAAAAACATTCTGTCCAGTCACTGAGGCAATACAGAGATGTAGTAGGAGTGGCAGTTTTTTAGAAGACTTTTTGAAAAGGTAGCTCATAACTTCTGAATTTAGTAATTCTTTACTCTTTCTTACCTGTAGTCTATTGGCTAAAAATAATTACCGCATTAAGAATTGATGGTACTTTTGAACTGCAATCTGTAACTATAATTTCTGCTTTAAAAAAAATCATACTTTTCAGCCAATAACAATAAATAGCCACATGCTTGAGCTATTTGAAATTAAAATAATTATCAAAATACACTGAATATAAATATGAAGGTTAACTGGTCACGGTGAATAAAGTGAAGAATTGGCATGTTCTACTGTTCAAATTAAGATAAGCTTCAGCCTGGGAGACAGAAATGGCTACTGTAAAAAGCTTTACAGCACTGATGGTTTCCTTCAGTGCTACTGGGCCAAGAGCTCTGTGTTTCTCTTTGTGCACAAATTTAGCAGTGTCAAGAGATATATGCAGAGTGATTATTGTTAACTTTTAAGTAGGTTCAACATACTCACAGGGTTCATTATAAAATGGACTTAATTTCCAGTGACAGGATCCTAGCCCCAACACTAATTCTTTTAATGTATAACAATACAATTATTAGGACCTGGTAGAAAAAGGTAAAAAGACGGGCTCAGCTGCAAAGAACTTATAAAGATAATTTATTGTGGAAGAAAAGAGATAAAGACAAAGGGCAACAAAACTAGAACACTTAAAACCAGTTTAAACATTGCTGTTGGGTTTTGTCACTAGTCTTATTTTACTATTACTACTGCAAATAAATATTTACTGTGAGACACCAGATATCCTCTAGACTTTTAGGTGAAAATCTGTCTTTTGGACATACTTGATGAAGTTGAGGAAAAAGACTGAAATTATATTTGAATCTTCAAACATTCTTTAAGTGATATTTAAAACAAGTTTCTCCAAAAAAGGCAACATTCCAGACTCATGTGTACTGTTAGAGTGAACATGCGTACTACCATTTTCTGGCACTGAAGCCAACTGAATAAAATGACCTTTGTACATATGGTTACTCTCTTTTATCTTACAAAACAGAGAAGCCACCACCATTCTGCTCACCAGGCCTGTGCAAACCCTTAACCTGTATCTGGGAATCGCAGTGAGAAAAGCTAGATGCAAAGGACCAAATCCCTGCCAGGAACTGTAAGGATTTAACAGTAGAAGATTGTGGGTTTGCGCTCATGCAATAGTCCCTTGAAGTGTTCAATTCAGTAAGATAGAAATGGTTAGATAGAGACTGTCCCTACCACTTCTGAATATGAAAGCAGACCGCTTTTTCCAAATCTCCCACTATCTTTATCTTCTCAACCAGCCTGCACTTCTGGATTCATGCTGCAGGATTAATACTGTGGTAGGACAGAAATGGCTTACTTTTGAAACATGAGGGATTATAAACTACTATACTCTGCACTTTTTGAGATAATATGATTCTGTCCAAGCAGTAACTTAATATATACAACTTTTTCTAAGAAGGCAAATGAAAGTTTAGATGTCTGTAGGCAGCTGATATTCCCATGTTTTTTTTCAGAAGCAAAACAATACACAGACCAGATGATGACTGTTTGATATATCAGTCAAGGAGCAGAACATGCAGAGAGGAGGAACATGTGTTGAATGTATGAGGCTGCTAAGTGAATGCCTCTTGGACAAGGCAGTACTCTTTTTTTGCTGAAGCATTTGAGAATGTAAGTAAGCCAGAACTCCCAAAACTGAACTGGGGATGGAGGAAAACATTTTGCCCTCAGCCAGCAGCAGTAACATATATCTTTTATCTTTTCACACTAATTCAATATTTCATTAATTTCTAACAACAATAATAAAAACAGAATTGTGGTATTAGCATTAATAACTCATCACCATGCAGAAACAAACCCTAGCATATGAAATACAAATACTGAAAGTCATGACACACACACTGATAAATTTTACAAATTATGACTATTTTTCCTTGTTTTTTAATGACCTGGAAACAAAACACAATATTTTGTATTTTATAAATCGTATAAATAGTATAAATTATAAAAATATAACTACTTTATGAAGTCGAATTTTTTAACTTGAATACATTTTGCTGATGATCTTCACAAATTTATTTTCAGAAATTAATGATCCTTTCAATTAAAAAATAACAAGCTTATACCCCTTGCTGGCAGACATAATTTTTCTCTGAAGAAAGTCTGAAAGACTCATTGGCAAAACAATACCACAGGCACTACCACAACATGATAGAAAGCTTTGTACTAAAGGTAAGAAAAAGGTCTTAGGAAACTTAAAGAATTTACCTTGACAAGAAATCTGTGAAAGTGAGACGGACTGGATACCCATGTCGTATGATTTTGACCATGTCTAGAACACCAATATACTGCAGTTGAGCAGACACATAAAAATTGTCAAAAGTATCTGGCAACCTGGAGTTATTAGGCTTTATACAATGAACAGAATGTGGCGTGCAGTTCTGCAGCTTCCCAATAATATCAGTGAGTGATTTCTGTAGGGAAAAAAAATCAGTTATCAACCATTACTATGCAGCAAAGGCAACTGCTCAACACATATGCTCATCCTAACTTTTAACATCATTTTCTCAAAAGGCTTGACCTGGCCATTCCAGTGGCTTTCTCAAGCATACCATTTTTGATTTTTTCCTTTGCAGTCTGGAGATACTAATTTTGCCTTTAAAATGTTTTGAGTTTGGAGTTGGGTTTTTTTTTGTAAATTTCTGTCCATAAGATTTTCACTAACCCTGAGCTGGACTGCCACAGTCGTTGGGCCCCCTCTTTCCAGTCTCTGAAGAAATGAGGATGTTCCTTTCTTTTTCAACAGCTGTGGAGGAGAAAAGCACACACACAATACCTTTATGTCAAGATGGGCAGTAAACCTTCATTTTTGTTGATATAAAATTTATTAACAAAAGCAAACATTTATACATTTATATATTATATATGTCATAGACAATTACTTGAGTTTCAGAAAGAATTGGGAAAGTGGATAAATATACTCATGTATCTGCAGAGCCATGACTACTAAGAAAGGTTTGATTTCAAAAGCAGCTGTATACCATTGGAAAGATAAAGCACCTTTTCAAAGTAACTGGGCAAAGCAACATGAGCTGGAACCCTATTGTAGAAACAGGGCTTGTGCAGTTAGTATCCTACACAGTCTGCCTATAGTATAATTCTGCTACTCAGAAAAGGTTCCTTATGTCTTTGGCAGATGCTTAAGTGAACAAATAAGCAGTGATCATTTCAAAAATCTTGCAAAACAACAATATTAATATTAAAAATCAGCTTCTATTGTCTTCCTGAGTACATGAATGCAGTTAATCTTTGTGTGTGGGGGGGTTGTTTGTTTTTTTTTAACTTATTTTCACATATCATTGGCATAAATTATCTACAACTTTGTATCTCATTAGGACAAATATTATCCTATAGACAGAGTTGGGAGTGGGTAACAAATTTATTTTTTAGTGTTCTAATTCCTATCTTTGAGACTAAAATGGTAATAGTCCTCCTAAAAGTGGTCCCAGAAATTAGAGGGTTTTCTTGAACTTTTTACAGGAAGGTTGGCAAAATGACTGCATTCCAGGATTTGGCAAAGTGCTTAGATTCAGACCTGTGACAGCCTTTTCACCTCTGACTTTGCCATTGCCTTTCTCAAGTCTACTTACCCCACAATACTCCCTTTCTATCAAGTCAGCATGTTCTAGCCTACTCCTGTCTTTTTCCAGTTCCATCAAAAAAGTGTAAGTTCCCTCATTTTGGTCCGGTCAACCAAGCTCTGTTAAAAATATTGCAATGTAAACAGTTCTCAGTATATCAAAATTTGGAGCTCTTTTTTATTTTGAATCTCACTTACTAGGATGCAATAAGATTTTAAGGTAAATTCACCCCCAACTTCAAAACAAAAAAGTAGGAGTTCTGCTTGCTTCAGGTCTTCTCATAAAAAGAACCACTAGCATGCCAATGGCACTCCTCTGTTAAATTTTACAAAATTATTGAGGAATATAACTAAAAAAGGAGCTTTCTGCTCTTGACAGATAACATATTCACTCCTTCCTCCCAACAGATTCAGTCACTAGTTCAAAAACATTTCCTGAGTTAGTGGAAGAGCTAGAACAATGCTTTAGATGCTCATGTCCTGTGTTGCATGTTTCTTCCCACGGCAAAGAAGTGTTTTGTTCAGAATGACGGAGAGAAAAGACAGGAAACAAGCCAAAGAAAAAAAATAATAATTTAATTCAAACTCCCCAAACTTGGACATCTTCAGCTATGGGCTGAATACATCACTGTAACATTACTTCTGTATTACCCTCTAATATACAGCTTTACACTGGCAAATCTTGTACTTCTAATTTACAGAAAAATAAAGCAAATAATATATGTAAATTTGTAATCTCTGTTAAGAAGCTAAAACCTCCTCCCAAAAAAATCTCTTTTTACCAGCAGAATATTTTAAATATTAAACCAGAAGACATACCAAAATGTTTCTAATAGATGGGTTCTTAAACTAACAAACAATGAAGCAAAGCATTCATAATGAGAAACAATGTTAAGTCAGTGGAAAAAAAAGCTTTCTGTTAGTTATGTGCATTCATGTGATCAGACTTCTGCTGCATCAGCTATGAAACCCAATGATTCTTCCAAAGGAAGTGAGGGGAAAGCAACAGGGCCAAAGTATGCCCTAGGAAAAGATTAGAAAAAAACAAGGGAGCAAGAGATTATATGAGCAAGAGAACTGTAAGAGTATCAATGAAGACAGAATTCTATCTTATTCGAAAAGGGGACAGAGCCACAGAGACTTGAGCTGGCATCCCCAAATTCCTATGACTCCTTATGTGCTCCAAAATTCCGGCCAGCTATTAGATCTGTTCATGTCTATTGCAGGATGGATGAACTGTTCTCTTGAATCCTACTAGAAACAGAATGGTGAGTTGAAAGAGAAAACCCACTGTTACCTGTGACAGCATGCTCAAAAGTCAAGGAAAGAGTCATTTATGGAAAGGTAAACAAGCAGATACATGCTCATACACAGAGAAATATATAAATGCACAACACAGAAGTAGGTAAGACTGCAGATGACAAGCTGAAAGGAGGCGGTAATCACAACAAACTCCTATCTGACCTCTGAAAGTACCCCATTCCCTGGATATTGTGGAGTCTACATGACTACCCAAACACAGCAACATGAATACTTTCCATATTGTGTTTCTCATTACCTATAGCATGAAAAAGGCAGGAAGGAAGACCCTGGAAACTACAGGCCTATCAGCCTGACCTCAGTGCCAGGGAAGGTAATGGAGCAGATGATCCTAAGTGAGTTCATAAAGCATGTGCAGGAAAACGGAGGGATCAGGCCCAATCAGCATGGGTTTATGAAGGGCAGGTCCTGCTTGACCAACCTGATCTCCTTCTATAATAAGGTGACCCACCTGGTTGATGAGGGAAAAGCTGCAGACATTTTCTATTTGGACTTAAGTAAAGCATTTGATACTGTCTCCCAAAGCATTCTCCTGGAGAAATTGGCTGTTCGTGGCCTGGGTAGGTGTATTCTTTGCTGGGTTGGAAACTGGCTGTATGGCAGAGCCCAAAGTGGTAGTAAATGGTATCACCCACAGTTAGTGACTGGTCCCTAATGGTGTCTCTCAGGGTTCAGTGTTAGGGCCAGTGTTGTTTAATATCTTCACTGATGATCTGGATGAGGGGATTGAGTGCAACCTCAGTAAATCTGTGAACAAGTTGGCTGGGAGTGTTGATCTAATGAAGTATAGGAAGGCTCTGAAGAGGGATCTGGACAGGCTGGATTGATAGGCTGTTGCCCTTAGTAGAAGGTTCAATAAGGCAAAGTGCCAGGTCCTGCATTAGGGGCACACCAACCCCATGCAATGATAGAGGCTTGGGAAGAGCGGCTGGAAAGCTGCTTGGTGGAAAAGGACCTAGGAATGCTGACTGACAGCCCCTGAGCATGAGACTGCTTGTGC
Organism: Melopsittacus undulatus; assembly: GCF_012275295.1. NCBI lineage: Eukaryota > Metazoa > Chordata > Aves > Psittaciformes > Psittaculidae > Melopsittacus > Melopsittacus undulatus. Next base: position 58,044,396 of record NC_047528.1, on the reverse strand, counting down.
TCAGGCAGCCAAGAAGGCCACAGTATCCTGGCCTGTATTAGCAATAGCGTAGCCAGCAGGGCCAGGGAAGTTGATCATCCCCCTGTACTTGGCATTTCTGAGGCTGCAACTCCAATCCTGTGTTCAGTTCTGGGCCCCTCACTACAAGAGAGACGTTGAGGTGCTGGAGTGGGTCCAGGGAAGGGCAACAAAGCTGGTGAAGGGTCTGGAGCAACAGTCCTATGACGGGTGGCTGATGGAACTTGGGGGCGTTTAGTCTGGAGAAGAGAAGGCTCAGGGGGGACCGTACTGCCCTCTACAACTACCTGAAAGGAGGTTGTCATGAGGTGGGGGTTGGTCTCTTCTTCCAAGTAAAAATAAGTAAGCACTAGGACAAGAGGTAATGTCCTCAAGCTGTGCCAGAGGAGGTTTAGATGGGATATTAGGAAAAATTTCTTCACAGAGAAGGTGCTTAGGTATTGGAACAGCGGTGGAACCACCATCCCTGAAAGTGTTCAAAAAATGTGTAGATGAGGCCTCGGTGCTATGGTTTAGTGGTAATCTTGTCAGTCCTGTGGTAATGGCTGGACTGGATGATCTTAAAGGTCTTTTCCAACCTAGTTGATTCTATGATTCTATGTATGTTACAACTCAAATTTCAGATATAATAGGAATGCCAGCCTCTGGTTGATAATTCTGGTCCTTATATCTCTCTTTCTCCTCCTCCCCCTTTGTTTCTTTTTTTTTTCCCCATTTTCCTTATTGCCTATACCATCAGGATAAACTCCAATAAAAATGCAGTGGCTATGATTTTCCAACATATAGTAATTTGAATTCTAAGCTGATAAGAAAATGCCTCTTACACTGCATTTCCAATTACAACAAAACAAGAAAACCAACATTATTGCAGCTTATCACCATGGATTTTTCAGGTTATACCAGAATAGAAAAGAAATTACTAGGGACAGCACAGTTATACATGCAGACTTGATCCATGAAAGAATTTAAACACTTACTTACTCCCAGCTCCTGCATAAGATGCCTATTCCAAAATAAAAATGTCTCATTTTTTTGCCACAGGAACAGCTTAGATAGTTCTCAGAAGAGTTCTGCTTTTGTCCTGCATGGTAGCACAGATCCTTGCCAGATCAGGTCAATTTAATATCTACAAACTAAGTGGTGTTTTGTCTCACCTGCACAGCTCTCCTCAAAGCCTACCTTTGAGAAGCCAAGCCATCCTTGTCTCTGTGGAGAGATGAAGGATGAATTCCTTCCAACCTTCCATCTAATACCTAAGCATTTAGAGCATTCTCATGAATCTGGAATTTCTGACTTATCATTCTTCCCAAAGGAAGGGACTGTGAAAATCTAGACCTTGGGCCCACTGTATGAGAGGACCTGGCTCGAGATCATCTTAAGAACCTGAACGTACACAAGTCCATGGGACCTGATGAAATCCATCCGCGGGTCCTGAAGGAGCTGGCAAATGAAGTTCCAAAGCCACTGTCCATCATATTTGAAAAATCATGGCAGTCAGGTGAAGTTCCTGATGACTGGAAAAAGGGAAATATAATCCCCATTTTCAAGAAGGGGAAAATGGATGACCCGGGGAATTACAGACCAGTCAGTCTCATCTCTGTGCCTGGCAAAATATGGGAGCAGATTCTCTTGGAAGGCATGCAAAGGCAAATGAAAAACAACAAGGTGCTTGGTGACAGCCAGCATGGCTTCACTAAGGGGAAATCCTGCCTGACCAATTTGGTGGCCTTCTATGACTGGGCTACGAAAATGATGGACAGGGGTGGAACAGCTGATGTCACCTACCTGGACTTGTGCAAAGCATTCAACACTATCCTACACGACATCCTTGTCTCTAAATTGGAGAGACATCAATTTGATAGGAGGACCATTCGGTGGATAAAGAACTGGCTGGATGGCCGCATGCAAAAAATTGTGGTCAACGGCTCAATGTCTGGCTGGAAACCAGTAAGGAGTGGTGTTCCTCAGCGATCGGTGTTGGGACCGGTCTTGTTTAACATCTTTGTCGGTGACATGGACAGTGGAATTGAGTCCGCCCTAAGCAAGTCTGCCGATGACAACAAGTTGTGTGGTTTGGTTGATACGCTGGAGGGAAGGAATGCCATCCACAGGGACCTTGACACGCTTGTAAGGTGGGCTGATGCCAATCTCATGAAGTTTAACCATGCCAAGTGCAAGGTTGTACACCTGGGTGGGAGCAATCCCAGGCACAGCTACAGGTTGGGCAGAGAAGAAATTCGGAGCAGCCCTCTGGAGAAGGACTTGGGGGTGTTGGTGGATGACAAAATGAACATGAGCCAGCAGTCCGCACTTGCAGCCCAGAAAGCCAACATTTATCCTGGGCTACATCAAATGGAGCATGACCAGCAGCTCAAAGGAGGTGATCCTGCCCCTCTACTCTGCTCTCATCAGACCTCACTTGGAGTATTGTGTACAGTTCTGGTGCCCTCAACAGAAAAAGGCCATGGAAGTGTTGGAACAAGTCCAGAGGAGGGCCACGAGGATGATCAGGGGACTGGAGCACCTCCCGTATGAAGACAGGCTGGGAAAGTTGGGGCTGTTCAGCCTGGAGAAGAGAAGGTGGTGTGGAGATCTCATAGCAGCCTTCCAGTATCTGAAGCGGGCCTAAAGGGATGCTGGTGAGGGACTCTTCACTAGGGACTGTAGTGATAGGACAAGGGGTAACGGGTTCAAACTTAAACAGGGGAAGTTTAGCTTAGATATAAGGAAGAAGTTCTTTACTGTAAGGGTGGTGAGATACTGGAATGGGTTGCCCAGGGTGGTAGTGAATGCTCCATCCCTGGCAATGTTCAAGGCCAGGTTGGACAGAGCCTTGGGTAGTATGTTTTAGTGTGAGGTGTCCCTGCCCATGGCAGGGGGGTTGGAATTAGACGATCTTAAGGTCCTTTCCAACCCTAACTATGATTTTATAATTCTATGAATTCGAATATGTCTTCTCTGTCTCAAGAGAATAACTAGAGGTTAAAAGCTTTTCTGGAGTGACTGAAAACCTCATCGTTTCAGAGATCCCAGCTGTGTGGTGTTTCCCCCAGGCTTTATTAGGCTTCTTAGATGTGTTTTTCATATTTCCTTCCATGTGTGGAGCTAGGATCTATTTCACAGCCTAAGGAGGCTTCCTCTAGGAAGCTCTTACTATAGTGGAAAGGCACCTTAAGGCACCTTGTGATGCCTCAGCTGTTCGCTAAATATAGCCTTAAACCAACATTATTCACTTCAACTTAAGTTTTTCCACTGAGATTACTGACAAGGACAGTAGACAGGAATTATGCTACTATCAGCAGGGGGGCTATAAGTCCCGTTGCTATTCTATGGATGCACTTGCATAAAACCTTCTACAATGACACATGAGCGCAGGCTCCTTAATCCCATGACAGAATCAATTTTATGCAGCTGTAAGCCAAAAATAGAGTTTGAAGATTCAAGAAGCCTGGTGAGGCAGCTGATCTACTATGAGAACTGCTTGCTTCCTTTCCAGAAGAAGAAGGAATTCCAAAGCTCTGTCAAGAATGGACGCAGCAAATTATGCTACTGCTCCTCAAGAGAGATGGTCCATATGACATGAACAACAAATTTTCTTACAGCCTCCCACTTTTTTTTCTTTTAAGTTTTTTTTGGGAGTGACTTAGCAGAAAAAGAGACAAGTTCAGAAATGGGGAGAGTTTGATTTGATTTTAAATTGACTGGGAAAAAGTACATGGAAGTGTCCATTTAAAATAACAATGTTTGCAAAAATCTATGGAGTTGATCATACAAAATGACACAAAATATCTTTTGCAGAAATTGTCTCAGTTTAGCCCAATAAAAACACTGATCTTCTCTTCCTATGTCTTAGTTTACTTAACTATTAATCATTCAGTCAGCCAAGGAGACAAAACAAAGAAGTGTTGCTATACAGCCAAAAATCATTAATATTGAATCCACTGCTAAATCCTGGAACCACACATTCATGATTCAAATGAGTCAGGCTTGAAGGGACCTCACTGTCTTGAGCAATCTTCAGCTCAGCAGGACCAAGAAAGAGACACTTGAACCAGCATTATTAGTGTTAGTAAATTATAACCTGTTAGATCTCACTAATACTTTAGTACTAAATTATTTTAATAGTGTAATGACTACAGAGAATGAAGCAGAGAACAAGGAGCTTTCAGAAATGTCAAAGTAAGAGAAAAATCTTCAAGGATCAGAGAGCAGAGAGAGCCATCTTCTTACCTTGCTGAGCTCAATATATTTCTTTGCTTCTCCGCTTGCAGTTCTTACTGATGGTTTTAGCAAAGCTGTTTTACACCCTTTGACTTTAAGGGAATGATATGGAGGAACAAGTGATCCAGTTTGTGTCAGCTTGGACTGGAACAACTGATTGATGACTACATTTTCACTGGCTGGGAAAAAAAAAGAAATTAATGCATGAAGATAAAATACAAGTTAGAAAATAATATATATTGTATTTGGAAGTAAAAAGACATATAGTAGGAGACAGAATTAAATAAGTGGACAAACTGATAAACATGTCAGTTAAGTAAAGCCAATACTTGAAACAATTTAATCACAACCAGTGGACACAGTAAAGCTCCATACTTTAAAAATATGGATAAATATAATAAGTGGCATTAGGAAAAGCATTAAAATAATATCCTTCAAATTAAAACAAATAAAACCTATGTGAATAGTGTCTCCAGATTTATTTGCCTAACAGGTACGTTCCACATACTTACACATATATGTAAATTACTTCTTTTTAGCATAATTAAGTTTTGACCAATTATACTAAATTCAGTGAAAATCAAAGCAAGCATGAACTTATATGTCTACATAACTTATAAAACTGACCCTAAAGGAAATATGTAACTAACAATCGATAGGTTTTAATCCTGAATCACTTAAAAAAGAAGGAATGTAGCCCTCAGATGACCTATATGCTTGTAAATATTCTGCCTTCAGAATTTTCCCATTAATTATAATTGTTATTATTACTTCTTCATTATGTATACACTCACTCTCAGCATATCAAATATTTTATTTCCAATCCAATCCTCCATTAGCCCCTTTTAACAGTTACATAGCTGATATTACAAGAAATAGCAATGGAAGTGTAAAAGAAGACTACATGAGAGAATGGAAGAGTGCTCTCTCCTGTAGAATATCCTTGAAGTTGATATACTTTCTTACATTATTTGGGAGATTATCATGCAAATTCCCAGTAGCAAGAACCAGAATGTCTCTAAAACTATTATCAATAGGATTATATTTAAGTTCTTCCACTTCTTTCTTCATTCTTTAGGCACAGAGTTTGCCTTTAAAATGCATTTATTATTTTACTACGGAGTTTAACTAACCTCAAAATAAAACCCAACACATTGTAACAGTGTGGCTGATTTGGAAGATAAATAAAACATAAGCATATAATATATTAAAGACTCTGCAGTGGTTGGAGGAAAGACAGATAACACCTCAAGATACACAGGCACATTCCTGAGGACTGTTTTGTTTTTCTTCACAGAAAGTGTAAATGATAGGGGTTTTGAATAATTTAATTATGAATCATTAATTAACAAACTGGGATGCATAATTATTTGGCATAATTATATAACGTGCACATGGGAAGATATTTAATTTTGTATGTCAATGGACATTTGTACCTATTCACTGAAAAACCTAAGAACACCCACAGGTTTCTGCTTTTAGAAAAGTACTCAAGCAGTGAAGCACATCCCACTGCACTCTATGATTTTGGAAGCCTAATTTCCTTTCCCTATATCTTGTTTCCTATATTGTTGTTTTAATTCATACCAACAATTTCTTAAATTATACTCATCTGTCAGACTATACCTTTCTTGCTCTTTACATCACATCACATGATGAAGATGCTTTCTGTTCATTAATTCTAAAATCTTTCTAAATCAGAGCAAAAAGGTTGAGATCATCAAAAAGATGTTCTTCTTAATGGAAGCAATATATGTATATATAACTTTCTCTTAAAACTAAAATAAAAATTAAATCATATTATCTTGATTTGTAACAACAACAGCAACCACAAAACCATTTACTTACTTTTCATTACAAACACAAGATTTTGTGAAAGGGTATCTTTATTTTTTTCTATCGCACCAGCAATTTCATAAGTAACCTATAACAAAATATTGGGACATCATTAATAATGACAAATACATCTTTTTAAAATCTTACAGCAATAGAAATGAACCTATTTTCTTCCCCCATTCAATAGCTAAAGTTTAGGACCAGGTAGCATCTTTTGTTTCTTTCTTAGTGCTAATAATACTAATCAGAAACATTGGTTGCTGAACATTTTGTCTCTGCAAGAATCCAGAAATTTCATCAGGCTGACATTTCCACAATGAAAGACTTTGAAGTGAAAGTGTAGTGTAGAGCAGAAGACAGTGACTTAAACACCACTTTTCCTGTATGATCATCAGCAAATTTCTCCTTGTCAGTATGAAACTGTCCACATTGACCATGATAAAACACTCATGAAGCAATCTGAGTCCCACTTCATACCCCAAGTTCCAGCCACGGAAATCTTGGAGGAAAGTTCGGTCAATAGGTTATATACAAATCCCATTTTCTATCAATTTACCTTTCTATCAACTGCACACAAAGGGATTTTGGACCACCTTAGTTGCCTGAGGTCACAATTTCAAGAGCAGTTGGATTGTCACTCCATGTCATCTGACTGCAGATAAACTCTAACACATGTGGTGAGCACCTTGAGAAGTGGACAAAATTCAAATCTGTAGCTAGAGTTCATGAGGGTACATATAAAATGAAGAAATTAAAAAACCCTGAGGCTGGTTTCAGGTTTTTTTACTTTTTATGGGGATGGAAGACAAACAACTAGATCATTTACAGGCTTTAGATTTAAACAGCTTGGGGTTGCACATTAGTAGAAACCAAAGGGAATTTTTAAGTTAAAAAGGAAGAAAATTAGATTTGTAGCACCTCCAAGATTAGGCATATGCTTAATGTGAACTTCTTAAAATGCAGTTTAGTATTATTTAACTTGGGGCAATGTTTCTATCTAAAGCCCTTTTAAAGTTTTTTACTGGATCTACATCTTAAGCCCATTAGATATCTGGGGAAATTTTATCCTTGTACATTTAATAAAGCTGTAAATGTGTAGTGAAGATCAGTAACACTAATCAGTGCATTAATTCTGTTTTCCATTGGGTCATTTGATAATTATGTAATGCTATCTTACTCACAAAAGTGGTTATATGACTTGGATGTGTATAACCTGTTACAGTTAGTAATTGCCAAATGATGTAATTACTATGACATCTGACATAGAAAAGGTATAACAATAGAAATATGTTTTTGTCTATGACAGATGCAATGTTCTATAAATTTCTAATTGCATCTCCTAAGAACTTACAACATAGTTAGCAAAGTATTAGAATAATTTAAGTATACTATTAAGTGTTTTTAGTGTATTTAAAGTAAATGTTTTACCATAGTGGTCTATAAAAGATAATTAACATAACTTATTCCACAAATCCATAATGCCAGTTCCTAATCAAGTGTCTTTGACTAAATTAGAGGAAGAGAGTTAGTATTGGTGGGAAGAATAGGCAACTACTGCAGTGGGAGAACACTATACTATGATTAAATACCTAAACAGAAAGAGGAAGAAGTTTCAGTACTGGTGCTGGTATAATACATCACCAGCTTCTAGAACTATATTCATAAGACACCTCTCATATCATATAAACCACGTAAAAGTTAGCAGGATTCCCTTTTATGAAGAAATTGCTAATTCTCTGACAGTTTTCCCACAGACTTGGTAAATTAATTCAGTGCCTAAAGACATGAAAACTGACTCAATGAAATGGCACTCTAGGGTTCCATATTCACTGCCAGTTCCACAAAAGAGAAAAAGAAGTGCTCTTCTATCTGCCAGTTTTGTTAATTTAATCCTGCCCCCATCAGAGATGCCAACCTACATAGCACTTTGCCTAAAACACATGTATTTCCCTCAGTTTTCTTGCACTGTTTTTTTAAGGTAAACCTGGCCAAAATTCTGCACAGGTTGGCACTCAAGCACAGTGGATAGCTATTCCTAGCAGAAGAAAAACAAATAAATATTACATGATTCAGACAGGAAATGTGCACTCACTTAGATCATGGTTCCAGTATAATAAAACATACTACTTATCTCACTTCTCCTTATTGCAGCTGTTTGCTCTATCTTGCTTTACATGATGAACTCTTTGGGGTAGACTACGTAAACCTATGTGTCTGTGTTAACAAAACAAAACAAGATCTATAGGTGTTATCTGACTATCTGAACTATTTTTATTCAAAAAGAAAAGTGTTCAGTTCCACACTGCGTTTTACTTCATCAAAACAGATTAAAACAAGAAAGTGATTGGATTTGCTTTCATTCTTGATTTAAGTTTAGAAAGGAAGAAACCTGAACCTAAGCACAGTGATAGTGGGACAGGATGAATGTTCATCTAATCCGGGATATTTAGGGAAAAAATATTGAGGAATACGTCCATTCTGCCTCCCATCAGTTCCCCTCCCAGCTTCCAGGGCTCCGCCACTTGAGGCAGCTCTTGATCTGCAGGTTGTATCTCATCTTTGTGTTTAATATCTCTTGACATTTCCTCCTTGAGTGTCTACTTCCAGAAATCATTAACATTTTTGGCATGTATAACAGTTTGTGGCAATGAGTTTCACTAGTTACTAGCTATGCAAAAAAAAAACCAAATAAACCAAACAAAAATACCCAAATCTTAATTTTGTTTGGTTTGAACCTCTTTTCTGGTCATTTAAATTGGTTTTAGTATCATGAGAACTAGCAGATACAAGTAAGAGGTAAAAAAATAACACCCAGAAAACAGGAGGTCACATCTCAAATGTGCACAGAGGTACCTGGGAACTGCACATTCCTCTTCTTACAAACTCTTGCCTCTTCATTAATTATACTACTTCATTGTACATCTTCTCTTCTGAACTGAAATATCCCCTCTCATAACATCTGACTTTGGTAAGGGACTTTATCTAAGTTTCTTGGATTTCCCTATATACTTGGTCAACAGGGCCACATTCACAAATAATTTTCATCAATGTACCTAAATTCTCTTTTTTAATAGTTTTTGTATCCTGTGAAAGGCCAAAAGCACCCACGGTTAGTGGCTGATCCAGAAGGAACCATTAGACAAGCCAGAAAAAAATGCCACCTGGAGTGTTAATCTGTCTGTATTCAAAGTTGAAAGGGAAAATTTTACTACTGTAATCACAAAATATAATTCATAGGTTTTTATGTATTGTTCAATTTAGTTAATAAGAAACTAATTAGTTCATATAGTTAAAAGATAAATTTTTGAGAACATATCCAAGGACAATTTCAGTGCATGGATGGTCACTTGTAGTTGCTAATTTTCTGTCATTAAATGTGAGTGATGTTATTTATATGTTTGAATGTTGTATAATGACTGGGCCTGTCATCCTCCGAAAACAACTCTTGTTAAGCAATGAGTGAAGTAAATAATGTTATACAGTCTTTAAGGTCTTATTTTAACACAGCAATAGAACTAGCAGCATCTTGAAAACAGCAAATACTTAGAAACAAAACAGAAAGATGTAGGGAAGTGTTCTAATTTCTACTGTACGTGAAAGTCCAAAATCAAATCTACATAAAGAAAGAAAGAGAGAGAGAAAGGGAGATAAAGAATGACTATCTTGTCTGTGTGAAAAGGAAAATCTTTGTCAAGTAACCTTTATAGGCCCTGGTATAGCTTAGACTAGACTGATTTGATTGTTATGTCTGGGGATTCAGCCTGGGGAGAAAATAGAGAAAATGAAAGCATCCTTATTGATTAATCCATCTCCTTTTGTCTTTTGATTTAGAGGTTCAGTTTCAGAGTCTGCCTGGGATATATAAGGCATTTCAAAGAAGACTGCCTTTGTGAAGGTGAGCTGACAGCTGAGAGGTATTTTTGAAATGCACATAGCTGAGAAATGGAACGGACATTGATCTGCACTAAAAGGACATTATGTGCATTGGTTTATAGAGCAAAGAAGTTGATCTTTAGGTCTGATTGGTTTATCACAGTACTATAAGTCAAAACAGTGGCAAGGCAAACAGTGACAAGTGGCTTATCTGATTTGTAAATCCAAGTATAAATTTAAACTGCAGAAAGCTTAAGTTATGACAACCTATTATTCAGACTACATGAACAATGGGGCAAATAGCTCATTACCTTGAATGCTGCTATGTTAAATATCACTATTAGGTAAAGCTGTATCTCTTGGCATTATGCTAAGACAATATATTTCTGATTTACTTAGTGGTATGTTCACTCTTCCATAAAATTAAAAAAAAAAAAAAAGAACTCTGAGTCCCCAAGAAAGTGTTGGTGATGGAATGTTATTCTTCAAAAATCACGACTGGCATTTCAAAAACGTAACTCAAGTGAAGCCCTTCATTTGTGTTAGAGCCCACAATGCAAATGTTAATTTTATCAATAGAAGTAGCTAGAAATTCAGTATTACGCATTCTTAGCATAGTTTTAGCTGATGTTCAGATGCATTGATAAACCGCACCCATAAACCACTTTATTTCCTCAAGGCAAGCCTGCAGCATGGAACTGGCATTCCTCTCCTCTCATCATGCTGCCAGGCAGGCAGTCTCTGTGAGAAGCAGCTGAGAATACCCACATTCATATTTAGGCATCAGAAACAAAGCAATGCCCCAGATGAGCTGATTCCAGACCAGACTGACAGTGTTCAAGGAAATGTGCTAAACAACCTTCAGATAAAGCCTTCCACTATTTTTTTTTATTATTATTATTTTTAAGTCACACAAAACCTAAATCATTCTGCCTGAGAAGAACAGATAAGCTTTTAGTCTTACAGCACTCAGACACCAAGATATTAAACCGCTGTTAGAAGAGACTCATAATGCGTCAAGGCATTGTAGGGTTCTGTTCAGCTGCAAAATTAAAACTGGGAGATAAAATAAAACACTTAATATAATAAAGTACTAACGTTCACAGTGGCCTTTGCTAAATGTGTTCATGTATGTTCATCAGCAGTAGATCACATTGCTCATGCAGAAAAAAACAGATTTAGCACTGTACAGGTATAAAAGTAAAATTCAAGAGAAATGAAGTCTTTTTCTTTCTTCCACAGGATCATTCTGTCACATTTGTGTAACGCAGTATTCTCTCTCAGCTTCTACTAAAAAGCTTACTGATTTCCACTGATTTCTTCAATGTGCAGGAAATTACTTGTGTATATTGTTTTCCTCTCTTAATTCCACTTTCTTCATTCCAAAACAGTAAAGAAAGTAAGAAAAAAATCATAGGTCTCTCAGAATAATATCATACATACAGGTTTTCTTAAAGTATTGCTTCTGCTGGAAAATCAAGTATGAATTCTGAACTCTTTGTTGTTTTGTTTTGGATTTTTTTCTTTACACATGACTCTGAGCCTCTTCTCATATCCCTTCTTCTTTTCACTTTGACCTCATGCTTTCTTTTTTTCACTTCTGACTCATTATCTCTTCCCTTTTTCTCTCAGTACTGCTTTTTCTGGAATGGTCTAAGGCTCATTAGGCTTGCGTCAATAATATGGCATGTGTAGTCCTAGTTAAAACTAGTGATCGTAAAATCTAAGGGGATGGGTGACACCTCACAACGCATGACTACAAGTGATCAAAAAGACTTGACAGTGGAAAAACAAAAAAAATTTCTGTGAGTAGCCTGACACAAAATGTTAAGGTATGAACATGGTAGAAATCTTTAAAACTGAATGGTCATGTCTGTATCAGCTGTAATTCTCTCAAAATGTATAGCTAAAGATACTAGTTTTGCTCACAAAAGATTGCCTGTCAATCTCAATTAAATATACAAAAGTAGGCCTTTTCAGTAAGGCAGTATTTTTAATAGCTGCGTTTTCTAGTATAACTGCACTTATGAGTCGCTAAATAGCTACTGTAAGTTTCTGCGTAAAGATATGAACCCAGTTCTCTCTGGGCTTTGAACTACATACACACACTACTGATGAGAAGGAGCCCAAATTACAAGGGTACAGATGTGATTCATAACAGGGCCAACATGGAATATTACCTTTATTTTCCCTCCAGATTACTCAGAGTAGCAGCTGTTTCATACTGACTGTGAACTACACTGCACTTACACCTTTTGTTACCTATCAGGATGTCTGTGTTCAACTTCTAACACAGAGCCTGCATCCAGTGTGATTTCTTCCATGAACATCAGCCTAGATGCATCACCCAAATATAAACGGTTAAGCCTAGAAGTGAAAAATTTTGTGTTCAATTACCTGTCACATTTCACTGGTAATTCTTTTTCTACCCTCTGGATCTTACTCAGCTTTCAGTTATACTCATGTAAATAATGAGAAGCTTTACCAAGTTAAAGGAGTTACAATCAGTGAAAAATCATGGTAAGTGAGAATAAAATCAAGCCCCCTTGTTTTAAATTTGATGGTATCTGAAGGTGATGACACAGAGAAAGATTGCTTTATACTTCACTTACTTTATACTAATTTAATAGACATCAGACTATAAAAATGGCTCTCAAAACCTTCTGAACTACATTGTAACTTTATCTATGAAATTCTTATTTTTGAGTGCAAATGAAACCTGATATATTTTAGAACTTGATCCTTTGACAGTTTTCATGGAGCACTAGCGACTTTTATAAAAAGCTACTAAATGTAGTAACAGCACAGTCTAAAGAATGGCATCAGCAATTTCAAAATCCTAGAGTTTCATATACTTAACTATTTATGAAGACATACTAGCCTCAGAACAAACTCAATTTGTGTCATCATTTAGTACAATAATGCTATAATCAGATTTTATGTAAATACACATCATAAATCACTGGAAATTTCAATCTGATTTCTAGGTAACAGTTGCATGAGGTATCAAAAATGCAAGTTCTTATAAGGATTTTGCTGAATCACTATTAAAGTAAGGATTGTTAAGCACTTGCATGGGAACTTTTCTTTTCTGGCAGGGTCGAGCATTTTACTGTTATAAGGATGCAAAGAACAACCTGACTGGAATAGCTCCTTGGCCAATGTAAATCAAAGGATCTCCACTGACTTCAAAAGAATGTGTGAATTTACATTACTTGGAGAGATGTCTATTTGTTCATACTTTTAGATTAAATGTCATTACTATTATTAGGAAAAGGTCAAACCAAGTGTCTGTTATAAAAAAATATTCTAAACAACCACGCAAGGCTAAAACACATGTTAATAACAAGTGTACTCCTTACTATTCACAGTTTAACTTCAGTACTAGGCACCTAAAACTTTGATCTTAATAATTCCTATTGAAGTCCTTCAGAGAACAACTTTTTTTTTTTTTTTCATTTTGAGGAAATGTGCTTATTCTTCTGGTTGTGATTTGGAAAACTGATATGGAAGCAGCTGCCCTGCTACCTTTTTTGGTGTGTGGAACCTTTTATAGCTACTGTTGTAAATCTGTATAATCACAATAGAACAGAATATGTAAACTTATTTACCTAAGAAGTATAAAACACATTTATAAAAGGAATTAAACATCAGTCCACATGAACATGTGGACAAGAGCCCACAGTCAGTTCTTAGCTCTATTTCTTTCAGGGCTAAGTTTCACAAAATCTTCATTGTATGATTATGTACCCACTTTGTGCCCGCATTCCTACTGAAAAGTCCCAATAGTGGAGGTATTCAAACCACTTAACTCTGGCAAACAATTTGAATCTAAGAGAAGGCCTTATGATGAAAGATGAGCCTCCAGGGAGTTATTCAGGGTATTTAGGTTAGGAATTTAAGCACTACCCAAATAGTCTTAATCCTTTCCATAATGACCACATTTCTATCATTGGGCAGGAACAAATTTGCCTGCATCAGAAGACTACTCAACACTTCCATCAACTTAATTACCAAATGAGGAGGCATAAAATAGGTCTTTCTCCATTTATATTGCTCTAAAGGACACCAGTCCGGTTAAAGAAGCCTAAGAGTGCACATTCCAACCTTTCATCTGTTCTGGAGAGCTCAGCACATATAATGTTACCTTGAGATATGACAGACATGGCAAGTCTTTTTTTGGTGACTTGGAGACAAGTGTTGAACATACCTCATTGGAATATCCGCTACCAATAGTCAACTGACTGGGTGTTCAACTGTAAATCTGTTCCACCTAAAATATTCATCATAGGAGAAAGTGTGTCATCCAATACCTTTAGCAGCATGGATTAAGGTTATTTTTCTGGTGTTCTTACCCTAGGAAGCACATAAAACTCCTTTCTGAATCTAAACTGATTTTTTTTAGCAGCACACCACATAACTCCCCTGCATTTGCTACTCAGAAAATTACATGAGGGAAGGTTGCTCTAATTATCTCCCACAATAAGCAGCAGCAAAGCTATTACATTTGGTTTAGAATCGTAATATTCATTCTAATCAAAAGACTTCATCATAGCTGCACAATTTCTTGCTCATGGAACTTACCTCTTCTGCCTGTTGCCTAGGTAAAAAGAGGAGCATTTAGGTGTCAGTTGTCTGGTTATACTGAAGCACCTGCAGTTGCCTTCCACAGAGGAATTTGAAGTGATTAGCTACCTATCATGCACTGCCACTAAACCCTGAAGCAGTCTAACAGCAAGCTTTACTGAGACCTCAGGTTTTTATAAAAAACATAGTGCATTTGATCATGACAAGGTGGTTTTGAGGAACAGCAGCTAAACAGTTTCTAAATGTGCTACATACAAAGTTTTTATCGGACTCCATCTGTGGATGGATAACTCATGGGATCATCTGCATAAGACTTAGAAAGTATGAAAGGACATAGAACAAGTTGTTCAGATGTAAAGACGGATTCCTGCAGCCTTCAGTCTATATTCTCACCTGATTTCAGTGGAAATTTGGAAAAAGTACTAAGAGCCCCCATTGTATTGTGGTTGTACAATGTACCTTCACTAGCATACTTCAAATATCATGCTTTAAGCAGAAATAAGTGTCAGTATGTTATATTAATCACAAAGGGACTAATCTGCTCAGATTGTCTAAAAAAATATATTTTTTTCCCCTTAAACACATACCTATTTTGCTTGGTTTGGGTTGTGAGAGGTTGTGAAGACAATGTAGAAATGAGAGAGCATTGTAAAAAGACAGGGTAAGAGACACATTTAACAGAACTGATTACACTTTTGCAGTGAACACTGCAGCAAGGCAAAAGCAAAACTTTCATCCCGCTTTACAGCCATACTTAGAAACACAGCATGCTTAGGGATTTTGAAGAAAAAGAGAGAGAAAAATGTATTTTGATTACGACTACTAACAGAAAATGGTTTGTATTTTTTGATCAGATGCATGCTGGTATCCCAGGTATCTATGCAAATGGCACATGATCTACAGGGAACCTGTACCATTCTGGAACAACATCTAAAAGCAAAGCAACAGCCAACTAAAATGGCATTAAACATTTATACTGAGGTATCTGAATCACCCCCTTCTGCATGAAGTGCTTAAAATGAATATACAATTCAGGAGCCAGAATTAGCCTAAATCCTGTACAATATGATACAAACTATATATTTTATGCATTAGATATTGCATTTACATTCTAAGTTGTCCTCTGCAAATTCATCACTATAAAGTGAATTGTTATTTATAGCAGGGAGTCAGAGAAGCCATGTAGAATTTTGTTTACTCTTTTTCGTTAACTGTGTAACCAGTCATTCAACAACTTACCCTCCCAGCATAATGCATAACAGTGAAGGTGGAGCCCTGATCCTTTGGGGCAAGATTACCGTTTCCATCTTTTGTGGAGGAATATACTGTATTTGTGTCAGATGCATCCAGGTGAGACTGAATACGTTTAGAAAGACTCTGTTCCACTGACCAAATAGATTGGCTTTCTTCATCCAGCATTGACAAAAAGCCTGACGGTTTCTGAAATTAAAAAATGGATTTTTCTCTTTTTATACAGGAGAAATAGAATTTCAGTTATTTCCTGTGGAGTAACACAGCTTGTAATTTATTAAACAGAAATATGGTTTAGATAAATGGTTAAGATATTCTGGTAATTGCAAGGCTATGCACAGCAGATAATTCTGCAAGAAATGTAGGGAATGGAAAAATTACCAAAAACAATAACTATTGATGATCTTCTAGGAAACTGATTGGGCTACTTACTTCTTATGTGTTATACTCCAGAAACTAGCTTCAGACACTAAAAACCTCTCAGGCTTACAACAGTCCTACAGCAGCATTAATGACATGGCATGACATACAAATGCTATGCATGAATTGGTACAGGCAAGGTGTTTCTGTTACATTTTCATTGACTCTGGACTGTTAGAAAGCCCTGTTAGCCCTGAAGGTATGAAGACCATTATAACCAACCCCTCTACAGTCTCTTTGGACTCATAACCTTCTCTACAGATTGATACATCTGAAAATGAAAGCAAAAGTGTATATTACAGAGATTGTGCATAAATATACATGATGCAAAATTCATCTGAAAACTACCTGAAAGAAAAAATCCAAGGCTGCAGTATGGTTACTAAGAGAATACACAGTTTCCGTGGCAACTCCCTCTTGTACACACTCTGCTTGCTCTTGTAGGAAAAGCACTTCATTGATGTACTGGTGCACCTTCTCGTTGGTCATGTTAACACACAGCTATTGTAAAATGAAATAAAAAAAAGGAGTATTAGAACTTCACTGGATAATGTTATCGGTGAAGGCTTTACTGCATGTCTAGTACATATGAAATAGGATGAAATGTCAATTCATTATATGTTGCCTCTAAGCAGACTATAGATTACGAAGACCCTAGGGAAACTGTGAGCATGGTGAGGCATTGGAAGGCACAGGTTGCCCACAGAAGTTGTGGATTCCCCATCCCTGGAACTGTTCAAAGACAGGTCGGGTGGGGCTATGAACAACCTGGTCTAATGGAAGATATCCCTGCCCATGGCAGGGGGGCTGAACAAGGTGATCTTTAACGTCCCTTCCAACCCAAATCTTTCTGTGATTCTATGATTCTTATTGAAGTGGAAATTTTACTGGAAAATTCTAAAGCTCCTCTATTACTCAGAAATGAAGAAAACAAACTCCTAAAAGAGTGAAGAACACTTTATATAAAGAATGATGCAAGGAACGCTTGCATGCAGTCTCTTTTCAGACCAAACAAGTCACATATTTTTCTGGTCATAAACTGTATCTTACATGAGTAAAGTGTGCAAAAGCAATTCCACCAGCAAGTCATATTCAAACATATTAAATATTTGGATCCATCCTAAAATTATATTGCTTAATATCCCAGTGAAGGAAAGGAACCCAAGTAAAGTGTAATAGTTGCCTGAATTTTCCATTAACACTTAATGCTAGTATAGTTAACCTGCACTTGCTATACAATGAAACAGACTAGTGTGAAATGAAAACAAAGTAGAAATGAAACAAAACCTAATTTTACAACCAAAGGTCTGTTATTAACTGTCTTTACCAATGCATGATAGTGCACACAAAAGACAACCTCGAACAAAATCACTATTTTTTATAATTGAGATTCCTGAAGATTGCTATCTCATTTTATTAACAATGAAAGTGTACAGTTGACTAACACAATTTACTTATTTTATAGAAAAAGCCAGGATTTAACTTTGTGGTAGGCAAAATATGTTTTACTGCTTGCTTTTCAAATTCTAATTACAAAATCTTTTTGGCAACTTCTTAGTATTATTTTAGAAAGCAGACATAACATTACAAGCTTAAACTTCACAGGCTATGTAAAGCTTTAAAATTATGCATGTTCTGTATACCTTTGTTTGGAAATGAGTTCTTAAGAGAACCATGTCATTTAACTTTACACAGGTATATTTTACTGCAATGAAAGTTGGCAAAATCATTATAAACTCAAGCTTACTTTTTATCAAGTGCCAATCTCCTAAAACGTATAAAACCAATTAATATACCTATATCAAGGACCTGACTGGAGAGCAAAATTATTAAACTATACAATTTGAGCCAAAGGGAAAGACTGTTTTAGTCATATCTTTAAAAGATCAAATAAAAAACATTGGTTTTAACTGCCAGAAGTAAAAGGCACAGTATTTTGTTAATATATTCATACATAATACATGGTGGACTGGTAAATCAAAAACTACATTTATAAATTTCACTGATCAGGATATTATGGCAGTGCTTTTAAGTAATACAAATATGTCAATATGTCATTCACATTGGCAGACTTGCCATAATGGCAGTAAGGTTCTGTAAACTAGACATACAAACTGCAAGCTGCTCCAAAGCTGCCCTCTCTGGCAGTGATTGTGAGTAAAAGCTCTGCAGAATGAGAACCAGGAGACCAGCCAGGGACTGCTGAAAAGCAAGACATTCTGATCATATATTTCTCCATTTAAATGTTTTATATAACCTGCTAGGAAAGGATAATAAAATGAACTCTTCAAATTAAAAGCTTGACACGTGTTGACATCATAATTAAAATAGCTGAAATGTAGAAATCAGATGAACTAAACTAGTTTTCCTAACCCCACCCCTTTTGCTCCATGTCTTTTGAAGTATTATAAAAAGCACTGACATATTTTCAGAGCAAAGGTATGAAAAGTTCAGAAAACTACATTTTTTAAACATATATTTAGTTGCACCCATGAAAACTAGATTCAAATATGGTTGTAGAAGTAAAAGAAAACACAATGAAATTTTTAACTAAAGCAAATGTTGTGGTGATACCATTAAAGCACTGTACATTCCGTTTACCTTGCAGCATCACTCAATATAACCTGTGGTACTTTTTGTCATTAAACACTGTTAAACTAATCTTTGCATGCCTCTTACTGGCTCTATTGTATGTCTCTTCTGTCAGAAATCCTACTTTCTATCTGTCCTTCTTTCCAATTCTAACTCAATATCATGTCTCAGTGAAAACAAATACACCATCAACCTGTCCAAGTCTTCATTAAAAAGTACTTCTAGAATATTATTAGAAGAAAAAAAAAAATTTTTGTTCAAGTATTTAATCAATCAATCAACTTGCAGTGTCATCCAAATTGCAGAATTTGGAAAATAATATAGTGGCATTTGATAAAAGCAGTAAGTATGAATCACATTAGACAGTGTTAACTTGATCTTTCTTTTACTACATTTGACCAGTTAATACTATTAAGTATACTCCAAAGTTAAATTTAGGTAGAAGATCAAAATTGTACTGTACTTTAAAGACAGAAAAGACCTATGACTAATGAATTCTTCCTGGTCTTCATTTTTTTATAAATAGCTATCTGAAAAGGCAAAAAGGGAATTTGTGAAAAGAAAACTTGGTGACTGTCAATCAGTGAGAAAATGATGGATGTCAACATCCTTTCAAAAGCTCATTTACATCCTCTGGTCATGCAAAAGGATTAGTACTCTCAAGGGATGTGTATTCAGAGCATGGAGCAGAACTTACACCTGTCATATGAACACATCTATCAGGTTGTACGTTATGGGCTGAGATGATGAAGCTACAATGCCAAGTTTAATTTGCAAGGATGTGCTCTAGCATTTCTCACAAATGCAATTCTAAGATAATGGAAGAAAGAACCATCTTATGTTTCGTGACATTGGACTCAGAAAGTATTTTTAAGCCTAATTTGATAATCACTTATTTTTCAGAAGTACCTTCAGAAGTACTGTTCCCATTTGCTACCCAAGCATTTCCACATCCTTTTCTTATGTAGAGTACCAATGAGAATATTTTTAATAAATGTATAAGAAAAGCAGAACCTGTTACATTCCTTCCTTTGCCTTTGATGTGCAATAGGACCTAATACAGATTTCTTCTTTTCCATGCAGCTCAAACACAAATTCAAAACAAAGTCCTTCCGTATCTCTTTCAGAACTTTCACTAGGAATTCATGTCATCTCTGGGGTCAGTTGCCATTAGCTGATCTGTGTTCCTCAAATAAAGTAAAATAGAACCCACTGATAGATTAAAATTTTATTATGGGTATCTGTCACTGGAAAAGCCTTCCACAAAAAAGGGTCTGAAAAAACCCTATAAAAAGGACACAATTTCAAACAAAGTGGAATAGTCCACCTAATTTTATACATACAAAAATATTAAACAAACAAACAAACAAATGTGGTAACAACAGTCTTTCCTTGAAAGAGTTTGGAATTAGATATACTGAAATAGTTTCAAATGATTTTTTTACTCATACTGCTGGCTGGCAAGTAAGTACTATACGATGAAAAAGGGTACTGCTGTGGAAAAGTAAGATATCAATTAATAAATGTCCTTGTGCAGAATTACACCAATCAATCACAAACTGAATCCATACGGGAATCTCAATTTTAGATAAATTATTTTACCTTTGGCCACAATGTGTCTATCATAAAAGAATAAAGAAAAATTAAAAATTTTGATGTCAGCTACATGATAAGCCAGATTTAAAACTGAGTAACTGGTTTTCCGGTGGCTGACTGGTACACTGGATACATGACAGCATCCTGCACAAAGTGAAAAAAAGTGCATGAAGATTCAAAAGACTAAAAAGACTGAGAGGGGACAGAGGTACACCACGACAAAAGCCATGCAGACTGCAAGATCCACAGGAACTGGGTTAAGGAACAACTGAAAACACAGTATCATCAGGCTCCTGAGGAGAGGAATAGTTTTTTACAGCCCTGCTCAGCTTTTCCTGGGACCTATACCATACCCAAGGGTCCAGTTCCAGGCAACACCATGGCCATTCCAGTTTCCAGCCTGTCACCCACTACTCTTGACAGGACTGCAGCCCCAGCTTGCTGCTTGTTGTGTCAGGGTGCTGTTAGCAGCCCTGGCCTGCTCACCATACTCAGGCCCTGCAGGATGGTGACCATCAGGGAGAGAATGACCAGCCTTGGGATCTTCCTGGTGCTTGGCTCCCGGATGCCAAGGATTAGCTGTCTCTTCCAGCTCCAGAACAAGGATATTAAAAACCTTCCTGTGAATGGAGGCTAGCAAAACTGACTTAAAAATATCACATTATTTTTCCTTTTTAAAGGCTGAATTAGGATAGTAAAACATTATTCCTCATCCTATGGGTAATAAGGAATGCCCCAGCACTGGGAACTGCAGTGGGAGGTTCTGCATTGAAGTCCCTGCATAGTATCAGAGCTTGGTGTGCATCAGAAGCCACGTATTACACAGGCTACTACAGAGAAAAGTGGAACAATCTGTCTATAATCTGGACAAGAAAAACCAAAGAAGGCTGATCTGCATAAAATAAAATATTGGAATGCTCCTTCAATCTGTCTGAATTAAAAAATTTGAGTGCATGACCTCCTGTCTGCTATCATTGAGACTGCAATGACTACAGACAAGTTAAGTAATGAAAATTAGCTATTCATATCCATCCACCTACAAAATAGGCAACATAAACTTACATTTGGATAGCTTGAAGTGGTCTAATGGCTGAGGCAATGCAATTTAATAAAAATTAATCTGTTATATCTGTTTTGGGTAGGAAAGGTCACATGACAAAATGAAATGAAGTTTCAGCATGGTCAACTGAACAAATAACATGTTGAGATGTGAAAACCTACCACACCTAATAATAAATGTTGGCAAAAATTGCTGTGAACACAGATGGGTTGTAGAAACTCTTCTGCCTCACCATACTGACTCTGAAGTCTTGAACAGGGCAGCAATACTCTGTGTTCTTGGGGCTAGCTAGCTCCTACCATGAGAGATGCACTGCACAGAGCTCCCATGGGAGCCATGCCTCTCCCAGTGCTCAACTGCATCACACTGATAATACACAGATGCTTTAGTAGGTATACAGTTGAATAGGAGTCAAGAGACACTTGACTGTTCCTGACTGGTCCTAATTCAGATAAGTCACTTATATTTCCTAAAAAAGGAGGAGATACATACATACATATATATATATGCATATACACCCACTTTCTTCTGCAAAACTTAGGAGGTCTACAGGGGCAAAATACCAAGCAAGAGCTAAACACATTGTTTAGCAAGAGCTAAATGTTGTTTCAGTTTACTATTTACTCTCATCAGTGAGGAAAGACTACTAGACTATTCTATTTAACCGCATTATTGCTCTTAATAATGTTTTCACAACTACAAGCCTTAATTTCTATAGAAATGACCTAACTTTCAGCAGGGGGAAGAAAAGCTACTCTTGTCATTCTAATCTCTGGTTCTTATGCTGATCTTAGAAACAATTAGAGGAAAATGGTACAGGACACTCTGTTAACCTCCCTTCTTGCTTATCACTATTATGTTCCTTGGCTATGAGATCTTTCCAGTTGCATTGTATGAGCTTGTGGTTAAAGAATACAAAGCATAAAAGTATAATGAAGATAGCAGCATTCCTTGACTGCACTATTTGGACTTCTGCTGTGAAGCAATCATGAATAAGATCTAACCTAGTTTTAAACTCTACCAGAAGAGAATCTGACATTTTCTATTTTTAAAGGAGTGCAGATTAAACTATGACAAATTAAAAAAGAAACCTAAGAAAACATTGAAAACTAACATTTAAAGCTGTCATTGCTGGTTTTGGTAGAGCACTCACATTCCCTGAAATGGTCACAAAATGAAGGCACTTTCTGCATATAATAGGATAGTCAAATCTGTGCTTACTTATGACCATGTTCTAGTGTGGCTGCATGCAAAGCTGTTCTGGCACAGCAGGTAAGCAGCTGCTCTATGAAAATGCTGTTCTCAAGCTAATGATCACTGCTAGGAAATGACTCTAGGTTGCAATTGGGGTGAGCTAAAAGTGTTCTGCAGTCATTTAACATAGCTCAGCTGATGAGCAGAAATTCACTTATTCCTGGCAAATCAGAAGCTTTTAATCTGTATTAACCAATTACTCCCTCAGACTGTGATTTCCAAAACACTGCCCCCTCTATTCCAGCGTTACACTACATACCTGAATTTCATACCAATTTTCATATCAATTTCATACCATATTTCATACCAATCATAACTCTGCTCACTTATTCCATAAACTTATTTACTGTTATAAGTATATGTCCTATTTTTGTTATATAACATATCACAAACATTCTATAAAATGAAGGCTTACCAATGTTCACCAAGTACAAGGAAAACTGAGCATTTAGTTAATACTGTTTTTAACTTTTAATGCCTTCTTTGTAATTGTCTATAAAACTTTTCTCCTTGCAAGCTGTCAGTCACATCATTTTGCCTTCAGAAGTTACCAGATTTGTAGTGTAGACATAATTAACCTTACTTGTCTAGTTCTTTGACATCTATTGTCCTATGCATTGTTCATGAAGCATTCCTAGACCGATTCTCATTTGCCTTTGACATTTCAGTACTCTAATGCTTTGTCATTCCAACACCCTCAGTAGATTGCACAAGTTATTCTACCTGGTTTATCCAGATCTGTCCTCTTGAACTGTCTTCAAACACAGTCTATTAAAATAAATTACTTAAATCGACATGTGATTTAGTATCACGTTATTCTCTTAATGATGATATAAAACTATCAATTGACCTGATTTGAAGCACCTGAAAAAATCATGCAGCTGCTTAGAATGTTTCCAGATTTGGGCAATCGGGAGGTTTTAATCTTTTTTGAAAACAGCTGTATTTTTTTTTCCAAAGAAAGCAGGCAGATATCACAAAGAATGCCTTGTCTTACACTAATTTGAAACAAAAGGTTCATTTTCCTCAAATTACTTTTTTTATGCCATTTTTAAATACATTCATCTAAATCTGATGAAAAAGTACTTTTTATGGCTTCTTCACTGTTTGGCTGGAACATTTAAAGTCTGCAATCACAGGCCTTGACACTGGGCACGTTTGCAGACATGATGCAATGATTTGCATGAGGACCTTATCTGGGCTAACAAGCTTATTTATCATCAGGGTTAACGAGCCCAGGCGGAGTATTGAACTAGGCTAAACTGCTAGACAGCTCAAGCTTTTAAGCGCAGGCTGGTTTGGGTTTGTCTGCATGTTTACACTGTGCCACATGCAGATACAAATTGCTTCTCTTCATCAATACTGCAACTTATCACTTCAGGAATCACATTATAGTGTTCACATAAAAATGAACTTGGTAAATCCTTTACCTCTATTCTATCTTTTCAGAAATGCAGTTCAGTAGTTTCTGAGGTAATGACTCAAGAGTATTACTCAATATTACTCAACAAAATGCATTCAGTCCAGGTGGAAGGACAGTAAGTGTTTCTTGAAAAATATTAATTTAGAATAAATAAAATAAAAATGCCAAGCTGACTTTGAAATTACCATGTTTCCTATGCAGAAATCATAAATTACTTTTTACTTTTCTTTTGGTCTCATATTTTCTCTTTCAGCATCCTATGCAGTCACTACCCAGAAAATTACTTACCCCAGAAACTGGAATTCATGGTATTTCATGATGTCAGTTGAAGAACTTAAAGAGTTTTGTGACAAAAAAAAATGCAGAACAGAGTCAAAAGGAAAATAACCAGTAAACCCCAGGATGCACCATTTTCTTTCAAGATGCACAGAATACTTTTTAATTATTAATCAGTCAGGTTTATGATTTTTTTTTTCATAGATATTCAGTCTGTTATTTTTTTTTTATTTTTCACTTGATATTCTCCCCCAAAGCAGATATTCACACTGAATAAATGATTGTGGATATTAGCACACATCAACACTCCTTAATACAGCAAGGTACCTGTTTAAGACAGGTAGAATGGTAAGAACAAAAAGGGTTCTGTGAGAGGAGAACTGGAATATGTTTAATTGCATTCTTACATGCTTTTTTTGAAGGCAGAGGTAAGCTTGCGCTGTTTGTACTTTCGAACACCTGGAAACTAGGTAGTGATGTAAACATGCTACACAAACTGAAGTAATATGGCTCTGTGACTTTTAGTTCACTAGAAAGTTGAGCCATAAAACAATGGATTGCTGAGATGAAGGGGCAAATTCTGATTGCAAACATTATCAAGCCCTTTGTTGTTGCTGACGCCATTTCTATTCTTTTGTATGCTTTGATTTTCTATTCTATTCTATGCTTTCATTTTTCTTCTACTGCATTACAAAATGAATGAAAACTGAACAATAACTTAGACAAGTTACTAATGCTTTCAGAAATATGTAATTCCCAAGAGCTTTGGTGTTCAGACAGTAATGTTGAAGGTGGGCAAACAGATTCATAATTATCAAAAAATGTTTTATATTTAAATGTATTTTTAAGCATTTAGTGAGCTAAAGTTTATTTTATTTTCTGTGGATGTAATTCAATTTTTTAAAAAGTCATGTGTTAAAAAGTCACACGAAGGTGAATCTGCCAGTAATGGAACTTAGCATAATGTAGCACTTTCATTCATTTTTTTTTTTTCCAAGGCATCTGAAAACCTTTTGATCTTTCTTCCAGGCCACTGTATTGTCCTCACTGACCTAGTTGAAATATTGCTTCCACAAGCATGGAAACAGACAACACTAAGTATTTCCCTCTGATAATCTTTCAGTGCTGGTACTACCAAATCATCATGGTAGGTATTTACTAGATTCTTTGGAAAATTATACATAACTGTCCAAAGCCTGGGTTTTAATTCACCCCCATGTAAATAGAATGAGGAAAAAATATTATAAAAGAAATTTTTGTCTCCATGTATGTTTATATTCTGATCAAAACACTTGTTTTGGCTAAACCCCAAAACCTTAATAGAGGAATTAACATTAACAATTACAGTAAATTCAGCAAAATATGACCACATACCTGTTCAAAAGTATTCTTTTGAAATTCTTCAAATCCAAAAATATCCAACACTCCAATTTCAAATACTTGGTCACTGGGAAAAATAAAAAAGATATTGACAGTAATATGAATTCAAGCAAGAGAATAATACACTTGCTTCAGACAAAAGTATTTCTGCTCTAGGATGAAAGCAGGCTGTATTTCAAAAACACAATTCAAAATACACAAGCAGACCATACATACGACAGAATTAAAATTCTAACCATCAACCTGTTATAGCAAACATAAATAAAAGCAGGGTCTGAAATTGTTTTAGCAGAAACTTTAAAAACTAAATATTTAAAGAAGGAAAAAAATATCTTAGCTTCTTTGAAGTCCAGTTTCTAAAGGCATAGGTATTTATTCACTCAGATGAAGGACAGCCATTTTGTGGAAGCTTCAAAACTTCTTGGTTGCACTCAGTTACATCTTCCAGTTTCTACTTCAACAGCCAGAACTGCTTCTACTAATGCACTTCAAGGGAAACCTGTTAAGCCAAAATCCTCTCTCTGCCAGCATCAAGTAAAGGCTGTGAGCTCTGGCTGCACTACAGGTTACATCTCTCAGCGGAAAGAATAGGGAGAATTTGGGCATGAAGAAGACAGATGTTTCTTCTCTGTGTATATAAAAGAATACTTGTTGGCAGTACACTTAATTTATCATGTGCCACTGTCTGCATTCAGAGAAGAGCTTTTATTTTGGCCCAGTGGAAGGATTAAAGCAGAGCAGTCACCCAGGATTTCAACAGGAGAAATGGAAAAGGGGTAGTGTTGCTATTCTGTACTTACTTGAGACTAAGTCATTGTAAACCTGCTCTGGAGAAGAACTTAAGTTCTCTATGGGGAGCAAAATTAATGTTCTGGAATATCCTGTTGCCGGCTTTGGAAGGATTTGAGAACTCTGCATGAAAGGTCTGGGTGCACAGAAGCTGGGTTTTGCTTTATTTTTTTCACAGTGTTATTAGAGAACATTATAAGTACATTGTAGTAAAAAAATTGTTTCAGTCTGCCTGTGTGAATGCAGTGGGACTTTCTACAGAGTGAAATGATCTCCCAGCAGGATGAAGACTGCACTATAGCCAATAGCTTTCCAGAACAGGAAAAATCATTCAGCTTCCTAAGAAAGAAGATGGATAGTTTCTAAATCAGATGAGTTTTCTGTTTACCAACATAATTTGTAAATATATGGGTTTATATGCATACAAATAATATTGCAGCCTGCTGTTTCTGAAACCCACTTTTCCTACCACATTTTCCCTCCATGTTTCATGTTTTCTCTATGTCTAAATCTATGTGTATATCAAGATAGAGACATAAAGGAGAAAAAAAGGTAATCCACCACTGAAGTACTTTAGCTAGCTCTATTATAGACATTCTAAACACTACCATTTAATTAGGTGAGGATCCAGCCCTGAAAATGAATTCCAATGTAACAAACAAAAAAAGTAAAATCATAAAAAAACTGAGTACCTCAAAAGAAGCTAGGAAAAACAATCCTCGGAGGCAAGCACAGCCTTCTTCAGAAATCATACCCAAGAAGTTTGTCTTCATTTCTAACATGTACTAGTTCAATAAACTACTAATCATCACAAGACTGGCTATGTGCATAAATGTCAGACATCAAGAGTTACATAGTAAATCTAGTCTACAATTATTTTCTTGGGCAAGAGAGGTTATTGTGAGGTTGATTAGCCTCCAAGGGAATTTCTGCATTAGAAAGTGTATAGATATATCACCATCTTCATCTCAAGCAACAAGTGCAATTTAAATTGTGTTTTAAAATGCAAGCCTTGCTTTCAAGTGTTTCTGAGTAGAGATGTGTGTACATTCCTTGTCACAATGTGTTTTCAACAAAACCACATCAGTTCTATAAAGAATGTGATGCTTGAAAAGTGAACTACCTCAGACTAATATTGAAAAACCATCATAGTTTTGTTTTTAAATAAGTTTTGGATATCCCCAACAAAACAAAAATAACCTAACAACAAAAAAAACAAACCCCAAAACAAAATGCAAACCCCCAAAATAAACAAACAAACAAACATAAAAACCAAACACAAACAAGCCACCACATTCTGTCCCTAGTTTGGAATTACAGAATACTTAATAAGTTTTCATTCTTCCTTTTTTCTTTTTTTTTTTTTTTTTGGTCATTTATCTATACCCTTCCTTCTAGGAAGGCAAAACACGAACTACTGTGACGAACTACTGTGTAATACTACACAACAGCTGAAATACTGCATTGTATTTCACAATTATTAAGAGCCACTTAACATAGATGGATCAGCTTATCCCTTCTGTGTCTGATTCAATGAATAGACTTGAGGCTGGATTGCTTACAGCCCAGTTGATTGCCATGACTGATTTTGTTAAATTAGTTTGTCTTACTTTCTCTCAAGGAATATAAAAACATTTGCATTAAGGAAAAGACCAAAATAAACTGACTTAGTGAATTATTACAAAACAGTCAAAACAGGAACTTGGCCCTATTTTCTAAAACTCCAGGTAAAAGCCTTATCAGCCAGCCTATTGCCTACCTCAAATAACATTCCTTACCAAAACTGTGATATTTCCAAGAAATATCATTATTTGCTGAAGATGCATTTGTTGACAGGAAAACATGTTATCCCAAATTTTTATGAACTCCATTTGATAATATTGGTCTTGTATTAAGAGAAGATGCACACATTACATGAAAAGAGCTGGAGGCAGGGCAAGTATGAGAGAACAAGGCTCTGTATCCGCTGCAATACTGACAACTTACTAGTACATTATGGCATTTATCTGCTAAATCTCACCAACCATGATATTAATTTTCTGTATTAAATTATTGCTCAGAATTTGAGAATTAAATAGCAACAGATAGCACAATGTCAAAATTAAAATCATTGATTTATATGTTGCTAAGAATTACTTTGGGGTTGTTGTTTTTCTTTTTTCTTTCTTCTTCCTCTCCTTTTTCTTCTTCTTCTTTTGTTTTATACCACTTTTCATCTCAGAGGGAGGCTCCATATATGTTTTTCCGTGCTAGTTGTCAATCATACTAATTCCAGCAAAATTACTTTCTTTAAATTAATGATAGCAGAAATTCCCAAGGCAAAATAAAGCATGAATGATGCCATGTTTACAAATGAAAGGACATGTCACTAGTATCTAAAAGAACAAATGTCAAAAAAGAGCACTTTTATTCTGAAAAATCACCTTATTTTACTTTATTCTTTTATGGTTACTAAGCATCACTCACACTTTTCCTCATTATGTTTCAGATATTCAGTGTTTACTTTGTATAAGGAAAACAGCTGCAGTTTTAGTGGGGACTTCGAATGTCAAGTTTGACAATATTTCCTAGCACAGAAATTGGAAAACCAGCAAATTCTGAGTATTTAACAAATATTTTTATCTCTTAGACCAACACATAGATGTGGATAGTTAAAACTAGTCATGGATATTAGCCATAACTCATTTGATTTTTGTGATTTACAAAAACAGCATTTCAACTGATAATATTTTATGTCTCCAGTTTCACCTTTTTCCTCATAATGACATCTCTGTAAAGATGTCCTTACAGACTAGAAAAACTTTTAATCTTATATACTTAACAACTTGTTGTGGTTTAAGCCAGGACACAACTACATTATAAAGAAACTACGTAAAAATTCTTGGCAACTCCTAAAAAACAATACACATGCACATACAAAAGACACCCCGTCTGATGATCTACTGTCTTTGCAGACATCTTGCTGTTCATCAGGAGATGATCTTGATCTACTTGCCATTCCTGGCAAAGTGAACAGAATTCCCTTTACAATGCTTCTGACCCACTGCTTCAGACAAAGCTATAGGATATTATTTGATCATTCTTTTTCTTTCATCTCACATGGTTTTCAGCTCCAAAATACACATTTCATTCCCATTGGCCTATATAAAGCAGTGAGGTGAATCTGTTGAGGCCAGATGATCTAACATGTCTTTTCATCTGTCCCAGATATAATATTTCTCGCTCTTCCTCCAACTGCTGCCAGTAACCAGGAAGTAAGCCAGTAGGCTTATGTCTGATCTGGATAAACTAGAAGTGATACTGATTAATGAGGAAATATTTCTAGGATTAGATGAAGTATATAAATTAGCCTTCAAATGAGGACACTCAGAATTCTAATTAATACTCACTCAGTTCTCCCAGGGGGACAGATTATACCTGTTGTCATAAATACAGTTCTTGAAGGGAACAGGCTGAATACTCCTTGTTGGAGATGTTCTTCATCTCAGTTACTAAACCAAACATGTTTCTGGGACTTTTGAAAGATTTTTCTTTTTTTTGAAGACTGAGATTTTTTCCTGAGACTTGGTGTCACTGCCACATCTCTCATTCATGCTGCTTAGCAACTGTCATTTTTCTTTTAATATTAATTACCTTACCCAGATGTGAGTGGTACCGATAAAAATAGTGGTCAGACACAGTGGTAAGAGACACTGGCTCCATATCTGACAAACATTTCTTTGAGTGACTTGACAGGTATGGCAAGAAGAAAGAAACATATTTGCTAACAGACCTAAGATCTAAGCCCTCTAATCAGAAGCATATACTCCTCCCCAACTCTTTAAAGCACAACAGTTTTATGCTTTAAAAAATTACAGTATTGTTTATTGAAACACTGGAAATGATCCAGACTAAAGCAGATCTCAAAATATGACATTATGCGCCATATTGTATTCAATGCTTTGTATTGTTTGTGTGTTTTAAAGATTTCCCTACCTTCACACATAGAAACAATTCTCATGCTGTGGGTTCATGTTCTGAACAGGAGCTCTCTTTCCTTCCTGCACTCTCAGCACCCTTCTATTGGGTTACATAACAGATAAATAAAAGTTTTAGTATATGCTCTGCTTTTTTAATTAAGATAGGGAGAATTCTATTTCAAAATATCTCAATAAATCACAGAATGGTTTGGCTGGGAAAGGACCTTAAGATCATCTAGTTCCAATCCCCCTGCCATGGGCAGGGACACCTCACACTAAACCATGTCACCCAAGGCTCTGTTCAACCTGGCTTTGAATCAGACGATGTGTATTAAGAATTTTGTAAATGAGACTACTCAGACTTTCTTTTGCCCAAATAACTGTTGCCAGTGCTACTCTCTGTCGATATCCAAATTTCACTGGGAATAAGACTGCACAATCAGAATACACAAGCTTTCAGGAAATACTTATTTAGAAATATTCTGTATGCTCTGTCTGAATATTTGAAACAGAAATCTCCTATGGCTGACTGCTGATAGAAACAGAAGGTATAACTGAATGGTAGATTGCTCTTGCCTGAAAGACAGCAGGCATGTTGGCATTAGCCCCATCTTCAGGCCATGGAAGATAGAACATTTTACTGACTAACTAATCAAACATCACACTTTTTAGTTATTAGTAGGCAGGGAAAACAATATCAAGATTTCCTCAAGCATATATGCCTAATTTGCTTGTTTTCCATCAGAAAAGAAAAACAGCATTTCACAAGAGCTCACAGACATTCTTAAAGCTCCATAAATGTAAAGTCCTCCTGCAGACTGACTCAGGAGTTTGTAAAAAATCATCTGAAGACATTTAATTACTAATATTTGGATCACTAATTTCAACTTTGACAACAAACTCTTTTATCTACAAAACTTCATACTTATTTGAATGAAAGTAAAAGAGTAGTAAACTTTGAAGAGTTAAGAGTCTTGGAAATAAGTTCTTCTAGACAATTTTTATAATAATAAAATCACTAGAACAGAAAATCATTATATAAATGAGTGAAAATAAATACAATTTAAAAAAATAGTTATATGCACCTGTAGTTATTTTAATAGCTTTCTTCTAATCCCATTCTAGAGGCCAATTACAGAAAAGCAGTTTCTCCCCAACAAATTACTTTAAAACAACACTAAGATGAATAAACTTATGAACCTCAAAGCACCTTGCAACCAGTCCAAACTAGCATCCCTGGTTATGATTCAATTGTAACTAGACAAAATCATAAGTAACTTTTTATGAAGGAGAACAACATTTCTGAAGTTGCATTATCTCATATAACACTGTCATTAAAACCTATTTATTGGGTAGTATTATAAAGCAATGAATTTGCTGGATTCTGGTAATACTTTTATCCTCTATTTTTCATGCCACTGGAGCTTGGTTTTTGCAGTTTTTCAAAGAATCACCCACCCTTCCTGTAGATCTGATGGCAATCATCACTTTTACTTTGCCTGTAACCAGCCACAAGCTATTTCATGGTAAATATAAATCAGTATTAATGACCAAAATCAAGTAGCTTCACCATAAAAGTTAAACAGGGGTAACTAGTTTCCTCAAAAATGCCAAGATCAAATATTTCTCTTAAGAGTTACTATGCCAATAAATCTAAGTTTATTGCTTCATAAATCCTCACTGAAGTAGGATGGAAGTACAGTTAAGCTATCTCACAAGAAAACAAGGGAAACAAGTTAGAAACCTTATTGCAGGCTTCTGATGAAGGCTTCATCTCATCTGATAAGTAGTAACTGTAAGTTTCTGACAAGGGAATGAAGTATGGCCTGAAATGTATTAGCCTTAGTTAGTTAATGTCTTTGAGTTAGTCACATTAGTTAATGTCTTTGGTGCATCTTTTAGCAGAGGTTTATTAAAACAGCACCAAACTGGAGGCATAATGCTGCTAATTGATAGAATTGCTCAGATGTATATGAAGTAAATCTGAACCACAAATCACAGATTGATGACATCACTTGCATTAATCCAACTTGCATCTTGAACCGTGCCTGATTTACTACTACAGGTTATGCAACATGATTAGGCTGGACCAAAAAAAACTGGGTGTGGGGGAGGTATTTTTTTTCCTAAGCTGTCTAACTCTATTGAGGTTGAAATACTAATGAAGGATCAGCTTAATTTTCATTTAAAATAAGCTATTTAGCTTCAAGTTTGCAAAGGAACCTGAGGCTGAATTTGGCCTGCTAAAATTTAACATGTCTTGGCAGTACTGGCAGGAAATCCTGAGCTGGTTAGCTTCCTTTAGTTAGTCTAAATGAAGAATTACCCTTTTTCAAGCATAGGTATAATATAAAACTATTACACATTCCTCACTCCTGACAACATCAAACACCTGTCCTGTTTTAGCTAGGGTTTACAACATCATATAGTCTTCAATTTACCACACAGGTAGAAATAATTTCACTGAGAATTATTTCCAAAAGGCAGAAGTCACCTCAGGCACATACGATTGCACTAAAAGGTGTCTACAAGGTAAACAACATACAAACACCTTTCACTTTCATTATTTGAAGATCCTATGATACCTAGGAATTATAGTTTTATATTACTGAACAACAGAGACACACAGCACCCTATTCTGAAAGATTTTGAGATAGCAAATTCCAAAACTGCAAAATCACACATTGAAAAAATATTTCAAACAGTTTTAACAGATTTTTAATATACTGCTTTTAGATTTCTTCCTCAATGACTACTGTAAATGAGCTTACTGTAACTAGGAATAGCTGAGATGGATTGCTGTTTGTCACAGACACGTACTGACTTAAGCCAATGTTCCACAAGCCCCAGGAATGAATGGGGAAGAGTGAAATGTGACCACATGACACTGTCCTTTGTTGTTATAAACAGCATTTCAAGTTAGGACATGGACTGCAACACAGCTCGAGCTTGCTTGCCCAGGTGTCTGCAACTGTAAAGGGCTGTACAATCAGAAACAGACAAGTAAAATCTTTCCCTCTTACTGCCAAAACTTGCCTTTGCCTCCAGCAGGAAGCTAGGCACTCTGGTGGATTATGTAGCAACGTAAAGCTTTTATGTGCAGAAAGCTCTGAGTTATTCAGATATGGTAGCATTTTCTGTTAGCTACACCTATAGAAGACAAATGAGACTTATTACTAATTGGTCTGCGATTAGGAGAGTTATAAAAATAAGATTGTGAATTCTTCAGACTCTATGAAAATATTTGTCCTACAAAGTCAATGCAGATATGATACAAGGCAAAAATACTCATTATTTTTGTAAGTTTCACATCTGTCATTTGTGGATTTCTATTTATCAATAACACCAAGGCATCTTGTGCTTGTAAGAAAATTTACCTGAGCATGTGAGATGTTGAGCCTTGGTTGAATCACATGTATATGATCATCTGATTAGATCTGCTCTCTTAGTTTGCTACTTTGGTTCTACTGAAATTTCTTTTTTTCACTGTTTTTTGTTTGTTTCTTGAATGCTCCACTGATGCACATTAATTAGCATTATTTTTTTTCTAAGAAACCACACTGGATACCAACAGCATTGAATTTAGCAGATGATAACCTAGATACATCAAGAACATTCTTAGAACATTTAATTCAGTGTTTTACTCATGTTTAATTCATGTTTAAACATTTATTTAAAGGCCTTTGAACAAAATTCTGGGTTTAATACCCTGTGCTCATACCCTGGTCATATTTTTAGGAAGAAAGACCAAGTGTGTTCTGCACTAAAAAAAACACCAAGCCACTTTTTGCTTGTTGAAAGATCTAGCACATTGTCAGCTCTTAAAAGGCTACTAATTCAAACCACCCATCTAGATGCCTGCATGTCCCCCTACCCAAGCAAATAAATAAATATGTTATCATGAAAACAACTTTGAAGGAATGGCTATTGATTTAAAGATCCAAGCATCACTGCCATGCTATCCTAAAATGCTTTAAATGATGGAATTACATTTCTTTTGTGGATCTGGATTTGAACAGATAATGGCACACCCAATAGTTTGTAGTTCCTACCTGCCAATCTCATCTTGATTTTGAAGGTAGAAGTTGATTGTGTTGACTAAAAAGCTAAATAAACGACCATACAGAGTTTTTGCCAAAAGATCCCGGTAAAATTCTGCAATCTCTACAGTGTGCCTCCGTACAATCATGTCTCCTAAGAGAGAAAGCAGAAATTGGAGATGAAAGAGTTTTGTAAAGCTCTTCTTAATAATTTTAGTTACAGTAAATTTAGTTACAGTTGCTTCTCATTTGCCAAACCTATACATGGTGTTAGGTTTTTTTCTGAAGTCTCCAGTGAAAGATAAAAGACCGTCAAGCCTCACAAGACCTTCAGTCTGGAAACGTACATTGCACTTGTTTCATTAGAAAAGGGTATGAATACCACACAGAGGTAGCATTTTACTGAAAAGAACTTTCTCAAAAATTCTCTTTTTTTAAAGACACTCCTGCTGAATTCAGTTCTTAGTATTAATATCTAGTCTGTTATCTTGACACACTTTAGTAAGATTCGTCAAGTTAGGAGTCCATCAGCATCAGAGAGCAAAACTGCATTGCTCCATATTACAAAGACATTTCTAAATCAGTGGCAACCTGACTTACTGCATGGCAGGTATTCCTACATCTTCTTCAGAGAGCAAATTTACAAAACCATACAAGAAATTAAAAATAAAACTTATCTGCTTTTTAAATTCTCAAATTTGAATGATCAAAATGCAGCCACCAGGTGTAATCTATGAAAATGTAAGCTTGAAAGGAAAAGATTACCTTTAAAATACTGAACATCAGTTGTTAAGGCTGAAGCAAGCTCATCTGGTGAAACCTGCAGCATCCCTGCCACTGAAATGAAAAAAATTAATTTAAAGAAAGCCTGATCTGTGCTCTACTGCCTGTTTCATTTTTTTTTTTGTAACAGGTTTTCTTCTGTAAATGTTATTTTTGAATAGTGAAAGAAATCACACATTAAAGAGTGGTGTCACAGAAGTAATCAAAATTAATGAACACATAAAATTGGATTACTATGATCAGCACTTTGTGAAGTTTTAGTGTATCGGTATTACATTACAGCTTTCTTTCCCCTTTAAAGATTACTCAGGACTTTCTCCAGGGCTTGGCAGACTCTCTGGTATTAGAGTTAAGGTATGCTTTTTATTGACATTCTGTATTCATAAGCCACTGTGAGGAGATTTGTTAGTGACCAAGAGGGCAAACTTCAAAGCATGGAAACAAGAGACCCTTTTAAGACATAGATTTCTGAATGTAAGAAATTCAATTCAAATTGTTCAGCTGTTGACAAGCAGTTCAAGAGCATTCTAAAAAAAGACTGCATAAAGTACACTGTACAATATCTTTTGGCAAATGACAGCACTAAATGTGTCATTTAATTAGATAACCTGCAATTGCAAATAAATAAATAAATACAGCATTTTATTTCATTACATAAAAATTTTTAGCTTATAAAAACACCCAAGTCAACTAGACACTGTGTTCCCAGAGTAACTTATGAATTTTCAGAAGTCATATTTTTGTCTCCCTGGAATTGTGTTTCCATCTATCATGGATCAGCGTTAACTGTCCTGCTGTGGGACCAAGCAGGCGATGCTCCAAGGTCACGTCCTACTGACCTCTTTCCAGTAGCTGCAGGTCTGACACGAATGCTGTCTCAGCGTCTGTCAAAGTTGTAAAGCGAATGTCTCCAAGATGCAGAATTGCTGAGAGAATTACAAACATGTTCTCCACCTCCTGCACATATTTTATACAGGATTAAAATAAAAAAGAGATCCATTGAGCACAACAGTGAACGGCAGTGCTTTATAAAAATACAAACTTTATTGGTTTGTATCATTGGCATTAGCTAAGTATAAAAACTATTCATGTGTAAACTATTAACAGGAAAATCTGGATTTAGAAATCAAACTGGAACTTATTTAGGACATAAACAAACAAGATTAATTTTTCTTTTTTTTTTTTCCTGTTTCAATGTAAATCACATTAACTACTGAGTTAAGAAAGTTTTTCAGAAGGTGATAAAAAATACTGAAATATCTTTAATGGATGCATTATTTCTGCAAGAAATAAACATATCTTCTCCATAGAGAATTTCCAAGAAGATAGTTTCTCTTTCAGAGAATAGCAAGTTTTGTTTTTAATTCAGCCAATTGCATTCACAAACAGTGTCTAGTTCTAAATTATAACAGGTTTCTGGTAGTAAAAGCTGCATTTAGGGTCTAAAAGAAACAAAAGCAACCTCTCTTACCCACACACTTTGCCCCTGTGACTGCATGCTATGTTCTGATGTCTCTAAGGCTGTGAAACACTTATCTTTAGGGCTAGATTTTTCCTGGCCTCACTTTTACCTCAGCAAGAAGAGAAATAATTTTCTTGTTTTTTTTAAATGATTTTCAATTATGCAAACAAAAAAAACCCGATCCATTAAATATGCACCAAGAATGTTAAGACATGGAAAACATTGTATGGGTTAGGAAGCTTTTTTTAAGGTCAGTTATATAACAATGGTGCTCCTTTAAAATTATGAAACAGGAAATCTGATATCCGCTATAGCATTACATGGCATTATGCACAGTAAAGTTATTCCTGAAATATTTTTGAAAAATAGTATTTGGAACCTGGTTCTACTGAAACAGTAGAAGTGACAGTGAGAAGTCTCACTGTAATGTGCAGAGGAAGATCAAAAAATACACTATAAATGAAATACTTAGCCAAGATATCCCCTTTACTTTCAGGTAACTGCAATGAATTCAGAATACACTGAAACCAAGCTTGGATGACTTTTCATCAGTTTTCAAAAGCAAAAGGTCAAAAAAAAAAGCAGCTTTTCTTCCTGTTCCTTTCTCTAATAAATACACCTGTCATCAGAGGACATTAAAAGAAGCTTACAGTCTTTCTGGAATACAGAATATAGGACCTCTGATGCTGCTTAAACAACTCTGACTCTCTAAAGTACATTTCAAAATAAAAACTTCAATCTCTTACTGTATGAGAAGCAAACAGGGCAACAGTGTATTTTTTTATCTACACAATATCAAAGTAGAAGATTTTGAAAAGGCAGTAAATATAGGTGAAGTCTGAATAAGATGACTCTCACAACAGAACTGTCCTGCTTATATGGCCTTCAAACAACAGTGCTATACTATACTTCTTGGGAAGGCTTCTCAGGCAAGATGGAATGGCACACTAGGACAGCATGCTTCTTGCTTTGTTAGCTTGTTTAGAACTGCTTGGGGAATGACTGTACAGCATTGAATTGCAGCAGGCTGAGATAGCAGTTTATTCTGGTGATTTTGGTAATGCCTTTTGTTTAGTTCACATTCCAGATTCCAAAACACTTTGTCATTGTGCTCTAAGATGCATGTTCCTTCAACTTTAAAACAATTTTTTAATAAACACTGACATACTTTGCAAAATACTATTAAAGACTGCTAAGGATTTTTTGTGTGTGTTGTTGAATGTGGCTAGACAGGAATAATACTTACAGACCTTTCCATGTATCTCAAAGTAATGGGTAGAAATTTCAGGAGATGGGTTCTACGTACATATTTCCTTTAACCTCCAACACAGGAAATCTGGAGCTCCACAGATTTCTAAACTCCTAGATGATTATTCTAATGCTGCCTGGATATGGAAGAGCCTTAAGATAGTTTACATTTTTCATTTACTTCCATTCAAGAACACTGAGCAAAGAGAAGCTGGAGTGCTGGATCCAAAAGAATATTGTATGTAAAGTGTTCTCAGACAGTTTCTGCAGGCTTCTAAACCACAATTCATTATGCATTCAATTATTCATTTATTGGCTGAAGGCCTTCCCTAACAGAACAGAAACATTAATGAAAGAGCTAGAAAGACTCGCCCATCTGTGAACAGTGGGCTAAATGCAGAAATGCCTGATATTTTGCTGCTCAAGCAGCTGCAGAGCTTGAGACTAAGAGAAAGGAACAACTCTGTATATAGATACATAGACCAGATAGACATACATGTTTAATTTTTTTACATGGCCATGTGAATATCTGTGAAAAAAAAAAGCCACTCTTTTTTATATTAAAAGGTGGCACAGGTTACCAAAGAACATTTGTTACTATCTTAGCCAGGTAATGCAAAACAACTCCACGATCTACCATCACCAAAGAAGTCAACCTCGTATCTAAATAACAGCTCCAACAGACTCAAAATTTTTGTTGCTGATAGCCCTTGATCCCTTTTTATTACATCTGTTGCCCACCTGTCATCTTTTATGAAAATCTAACATACTGTTACATTAATCTTTCCTCCACTTTTTTTCTGAAGATGCTAAATATTATGTAGGGGTAAATAGGATTTTACCCTTTAGAACTTCTGTTGTGTATTTGTTTTGCAGAAGTATCCCAGCTACAATGTTAGGTGTTACACGCATACTTAAGAAACACAGGGAGTTTGTTAAATATTCTAG
The DNA here is from genome assembly GCF_012275295.1 of Melopsittacus undulatus. Lineage (NCBI taxonomy): Eukaryota > Metazoa > Chordata > Aves > Psittaciformes > Psittaculidae > Melopsittacus > Melopsittacus undulatus. The sequence goes on along the minus strand of NC_047528.1, from coordinate 58,005,380 downwards.
TATCCTGAGGCAATTACTCAGTTTATATGAGTGCTTATACTCAGACCTCCATTTCTTCTGATTCCTATCACAACTCTGTCCTCCAGAACCCCTTCTTGATTAATTTTCCAAATCACCTCCTTCATTAGCTTCATAGGATTAAGGACAAACATCAGGCCTATCTTCTTGTTGCTTTTTGGGGATTAAGTCAGCTCTTTCAAGTTATCAAGCTTTAATTTTGTTTGACTAAATATGTATTTGTTTCTTTTCAGGTGCTGCTAGCAAAGCCATTTGGAATGTGTGTTTTACAAAATTAAAAGGGACAGGAAGATAATCAGGAAGAAGAAAAAATTCTTGTGGGTTTTATGATGTTTCTGTCATATGGGATTTGATTGCTTCTTTTTATCTATGTAATTTAATTGTTCAGAGTATTATACCTTGAAGCTGTTTTGTGAATCTTTAAGAATGAAAAAGATTTACATTGTTGGTGCTGTGTCTAATTAAAAGTGATTACAGTAAATTCCCTAGGGTGAAATAATACCGTATATTGTTTCAAGGTCTTAACCGACAGGAAAAAAAAGACAGACAGAAAGTCACTTCTTTTCCTCACAAAAGGTTATTGGTGAGAGTTCCTTGTGGCCTGCTTTTAACTAATATGGTGATTTTAGCCACAAAAAACGTAAGCTTGTATAACTTACCGGGCTGTTGAATCCCATAGCACCTAGAGCTTGCTTTAATATGGCTAATTTCTCCCTGTTTTGAGGGTTGGCTGCTAACATCAACTCTTCCGCTGCAGTCTGGCTTAGATACCTGCACAGAGGAAAAACAGCATATGAGGCTGGTGTAGAGTCCACCTTTTGAAGTCAAAAGCCAGCTTTGCCCTTCTAACCAGAGGTTTCTTACAGATTTTTTTTTAGCCTTCAGAGGGAACAGATTTAATTTTTACCACTGACAGCTTGGCAATTCTTGCATAGATTCACCTTCAGAAGGCAGATTTGAGGAGACCCTCTGGTAATTCTGCTTGAAATTCCCCTCTTGCTAGCTATGGAATAGATCAGCTCTTATGTGCCTGATCCCTTGATGAACATTCACTCCCTTAGCAGCGGAATGGGTGACAGGCATACTCAGCATATCTCTTAGAACAAAGTAGTAACTAAGTACATAGCATAGTAAGCATACAGCCCTTAAGCTGCACTGCTCTGAGCAGTGTGAAGCAAAAGAAAATTTTACAAACCTCCTGAAAAATCATGATTAGAAAAGAGAAAGAGAAACACCTAGTGCAGCAGCTAAATCTGGAATGAAAAACCAGAACTGACAATACAGAGTAGTAACACAAAACAGATTAATCAAAACCTATTTCAGCAGACTACTGAAAAGGGCAGCAATATAACCATTACAACCATGTATTTTGACCCTCTTGAAATATGCCCATGGGCCAGATTTTTTAACATATTCAGAGCTAATATCACTAAGAATGAGGTGTCCAAGAATATTTTATTGGATCTGATTTTTCACTACATCATGCCAAGAATGTAAAAAACTGGGGGGGGGGGGTTTATCATTATAATTAAAATACACATTCATCATACAATCTGGAATCTTCACAAATGTCACCTACATCAACAGAATTGCCATACATAAATCAAAACAACATCATTACAATACCAACAAAAGTGAACAATTCATACTCACTCCACCCTTATCCCTTCACCACAATTACAACAACAAAAATTCTCCCCAATTACTCTGCTCTCTAGTAATGTTCATGATCTGCCACATAAAGATAGGAAACAATGCTGGCTTAATATCTGACAATTCTTGTTCACAATCATACTTCACTGCACACAGCTTCAAAATAAAGCTCCTATTGACACAGAAAGTCTGGCACACTCCAGTAAGGGTGGCCTTTTACACATGTATATCTTTCTGAAACACAGGGAAAATTATGTAGTATTCACACTTTTTTAACGGATAATGAGGTTTCTGTGTATACACAATGTAATGCAGAGCATATTTTTAGTGGACTGACACCAGATTTACCAGTGTGAGCTTTTCTTGGAGTGATAATGGCATAAATTACCCCAGCAGGTGGGCAGAGGACAAATCATGGGGAAAAACACATCCCTGGGTGCATAAGCACTTTTTGCACCCAAAGGAGAACTCAGTCAGCAGGTATCTCAAGTACAAACAAGCCTCCTCACACTGGTGGCTAAAGTGGGAGAATTAACACAACCTTTGAGATCTTGGGTCTGTAAGCATCACTGCTAGAGCTCTGGAGCATTCCTTTGGGGTTACTAAAAGCATAAATTTTGTCCAAATCAGGTAGATACAAATGATAGCACAGCTGTCAAATTAGCTAAAGCAGATGATGCCAAGTATATGCCAGCTTTATGGGGTTTTCTGGGTTTTTTATATATTGCCTGTAGGTTTCAAAAGGAGGCTGGGATACAACTGATACTGAATCTGGCATAGATAGAACTACTGGTATGAAGGTTAATCCACTAGAAAATTTTCCTGTTCCAAACTGCTGCGTGAGCTTACACCAGTTCAGTGTTATACATCATGTATTGGTGGCATTTCTGGTCTATAATTAGGAGATCTATATCAGCATATACTCTGCTGTCAAAATATTCTATTGAATGTTGTGGGAGTTGGAAGCTTATGGCCATTTCTGAAAAGGAAAAAAAAAAAAAAAGCCTCCTCACTGGTGCTCTCCTTAAATAACTCCTTGCCTCCCCCTCTGTGTACTGAGCAGAGAATATTGCATGCTTCTCTTATTTAAGTAACTCCATTTAACCAACTAGTTTCAGCATAGTTGAAGTGCTAACGTGTATCATGGCAAAAAGGTATGTGAACACTACCAACACATATCAAAGCAGGCTATGGCACAGCAAAATGACTCAGAATGTGCACTCTCTTCGAGGAAAGAGTCGAGATGTGGTATGATCCAACATGTGTCAGTTCTTGCCTTCAGCACAAGCACTTCTTGCTGATACAGCAGGGGGCAAAATGGGTACCTGCCAAACCAGGTGTCTGTGGCTCCATTAACCCATCCATAAACTGCAGCATCTGCTGGGGCATGCCTGGTGGAAGAGAATCAGACTTCCCCAGTATAAATCTGAAGATTTAATCAGCAGAAGTGCTGGGGCCCTTGGAAAAGGCTACAGTTGGACACTTTCTCAGGTACACTTCAATTGAGAATCAGTTTCCTCAGTCTAAAAGCAATTAAATTATTTTATAACATTTCATGAGGCCCACTCATTTTCCATTTTTCAGGACTAATGAAATATGAAAATTGCTTCGAAGATATTCACACTCAAATGCTATATGTTTATAATGTAAAGAATATGCACATTAAGGATAGGTTAATTGTATAGAGTATTTTGAGCTGCTGATACCATATCTCACAACTCCCCCCAAATACAGAAAATACTAGTATAGCAGAGTGGGGGTACTATATACTAGCTGTAGAAGAAATCACATTTTTCTAATTATTGTCAAGCTTTTTCTGCCTCAGAAACATAGCGGCATTTAGATAGACATTATTTTCCTTTGTAAAACAGTTCTGTGGCATCTCCTTCTTCCCACTTTAAAGACCCTGAGGATTAAAAGGGCCTGAGACACCCTGTATATTAATACTTATTATATATTATAATATGTATATTAATACCTATTTATGCTTAAGAACGAGAGTCCAGAACAAATTTTAAATTGTTGCCTCTCCTACAAAAATAGGGAAAGGGGAAAGAGATGTGTCACAGACTAAAAGTACTAATAATAATGAAAGCAAGCAAAGTAAAAGCAAAAAACAATTACCTGTTGGCCCCGGATTTACTCCCCAGTCCTGAAAAGCTGGCTCACAATGATCAGAATTCAATATATCTACAACTTCCTGGCTATAGTCATTGAAGTCTACAGACTATTCGTTTCAAGTGAGATCTGAACTGTTGATGTCTGTCACAGGGGCAACTTTTCTGATCTCTAGCAAATAAAGGTTGACAAATAAAAGATATTTTGCACTAACCAACTACAGTTTATCAACTACAATAAAAAAATACTTTGAGCTGTATTGTTTGTAAATATTGTTAACTGAGAAAATAAGGTTTTTTTACTCAATGCTGTCCACAGGGATCCCAAGAATTTCTACAGGACCCTGTAGTAGCAAGCCTTCCTCAGTATTGATATAAACTGATATTTCACTAATAGCGTAAAGAAAGCATTGCCAAAACACTACCCAGCACACAACCACTTCTCATTTGTAAAATCTGACACTTGAAATGTTCAAATATTCTATGAGAACAACCACATTATGCCACATACCTATCTATATACATTATTGCTGTTTAACCTATATAAATATCAAGTTCATTACAGTGGTTCAACTCATATCCGACAGTGAAGCTGTCTGAAAGAGATTAATAGGTTGTGTCCACTTCATCAGAAATTCCCTTTTGTCAGGACAGTTAAAGTCAGGTTCCAATTTAAGTAAAAGGGTAAGCATGGTTTTGCCAGATGGACACTTCTTTTCAGAGGGCTTCCCTAAAGCAAATACATACTGTCATGAATAATTAAGAGAATTCTTGGTGGGATTATATTAAGTGGTTCTATGTCACTATAAAAAGTTAGGATAAAGCCCTATGATGAAAGAGAATTGATTTATTTTTATTTTTTTAAGTTAGCATCTAGCTGCTTGCTACTTGACTCCTTTCCTTATAGAGGATAAGTGCTGACATATCTGCATTACATTGTAAAGCCTTCTGGGCTATAGCAGCCATGATATAAGGGAAACATTATAAAACATTAGTTGTTAGTCTTGAAACCTATAATACCTGGGAACTCAGTGAAATAAATGTTGATTGTGGTAATATGGATTTCACTGATCACAGTTTAAAATCTCTGGTTGTAGGCAAAAAAGCTTATTTTTCTATTTGCTTATGCTCAGAATAATATATCCATTTGATGTCTAAGAGTATTCTAAAGCTTCTGGGCTGTACTCAAACTACAAGTAGAGGACTTTAACACAAAAATAAACACAGAAGCAAGGGGCTGATGAAGGTTACTTATGTTAGTTTACTGGTCAGAGAAAGTGTCAGAGACTAGATGAAAGCACATTTTGTCACGAAATTAAGCCAAACATTAATGAGTATTATAAAGATAAAATTCAACTACAAATAATTATAATATAAGACAAAGGCATAACTGAATGTACAGATTCAAGACAGGTAAATCTGATTAGGCAGTGGATCATCAGAGAAGCATATATCATAAACTAAATGAGAGTCAGGTATGCCCTGATACTGCAAAACATTAATCATCATATGTAACACCCTTAGTTACATATGCTGATATAAAAGACATGAAATATTTAGTATGGTAAAGCTTAACTGGAGTGTTCTGTGTGATTTTTGGGTATCCCATTTTAGGGAAATCAGGATCACTTAGAGTAAACCCCAGTAGAAAGCAATAGATAAATATTTCAGAAAAAATTACCTAGAGCAAAAGTGTTCATTAAAGGTAGCTTACAGAAGACTGAGAGAGATCCTGCAAAGAGGGAAAGTCTTATAGCCCAACACTCCTTTAGGCGCAAAACCACGGACATAGAAATACCGCTACTTTACCCAGCTGACCTGAGGACACAAGAACAGCATGGTAGAGCATGAAACAGATCTTAGAGAAATTAGCCTACTTCAAGGAGATAAAAAATGTGAAGGCATTGTACTAAAAAAAGATATTAAGATATTTTCCAACACTCACTTATTCTGGATTTTGATACTGCATTCCTATCAAGTTTGCAAAGAACATCAAATCGGGTGAGCAACCAACATGGTAGACGGTAAGGCTGACCTTTACAGGCTGAAGGTGTGGGCCAACAGGAACTTCATGAAATTCATGAAGACAAGTTGTGCAGTTGGAAATGAATAAAGCCTTGCAATGATACACACTGATGAGCTGGAGAGCAGTTCTGGGGGAAAGGTCCTGGGGACCTCAAGGGTAATGAGCTGCCCAGGCACTGACCCTGGGCAGCAGCAGCAGTGAGCAGCGTCCAGGGTTGCATCACCAGGAGCACTGCCAGGAGACTGAGGGTTCTTTCCTTCTGCCCTGCACTGCCTGTTAGACCACATCAACATATTGAAATCAGCTCTGCATGTGCACACACATGCACAATACACAGAAGACATTGCTAAAGTTGGAGTGACATGAGTGGAGGGCCAACTCAGTGGTCAGGGCTGTAGACATGATGTGGGAGGCCTGTTGAGTAAGCAGGGTTTGTTCAGCCCATGGAAGTGGAGGCTCCAGAGACACAAACACCCTTGGAGGTTTTCAGGACTTGACTGGGCAATGCTCTCAGCAACCTCATCTGATCTCACAGCTGGCCCCACTTGGAGCAGGTGGTGCACTAGGGAACTCTTGAAGGCCCTGCCAAAATTAATTATCCTATGATCCTATGAAACACATTGTACTTATTTCTCAGATATGTTTGGTTCTTTTTTAACCTCCCATCAAACCAGTAAGTTTTAGCCCAGAAAAGTGGGACATCAAGAAAAGCTAGGCCTTGAGTTGTTGGGGACCTTACCTTGTCCTTGTGTCTCAAAAATTTAACACAGCCCTTGAAGTCATAAGATACCTCAAGACAAATACTTTTTAATTTTTTATTATCACAGCATTATTATTTTATAAGAAGGAAGATGTCTTCTCAGATTTGGACACCAAATTCTAAAAAAGATTTTTTAAAGATTTTAGAAAACTTAAATTTGAAAGATATTAAGTTTACATCTTAAGAAAAACTGATATGAACAATTACCATCAGGAAATTTCCAGACAACTTGATAATTTTTTATGAATTAGAAACAAAAAAGAACCTCATTAAGGACTTTTAAAAATATCTGTACAAATAGTATTAATGATAAGTCTTCCATTAGTTGTTTTAGAAGGAGCTGGGGCACAGGGCCAAACACCTAGAATTTAGGAAGATACATGTGAGCTGTACCAAAATAATTGTCAGGATACGTGCTGTGACCACCACCATTTCCAAGCTAATTCAACTTAGCTTGATTTTGTGTCTAGACAATAGTTTGTACGTTGTACATTAAATTATTCATAAGTGTAGCAAGATGACTGAAAAACAATCCTTTCTTGTACAAAAACACTTAGGAAGGATAAAATTTTTTATTCTACTGGGGTAAAGGTGTACATTATATGAGTTCAATCTTACTTTATTTAGATGTTAGTTCTTATGCTGTATGAAGTGGGGAAAAAGATAGGGCTGAAAGTCACTACAGAAACTGCTTGTTCTGAATATCATCCTGAGGCAGAAAATCACAATTTTAAAGATTCAGGTATGATAGTATCATCTTCCTGAAGAACTAGGAACATCAATGTGAACACAGCTAAAACAGTCCTGACATTAGCTTACACATCAGTTAAGTTTTCTCTTTCTTCTGTGTAGCTGCTGTAATAGATTTCCAAAGAACCTGTCTGTTTGCACAGTAGATCCTGTCTTGATATGAAGCATTGGACCAGATCTCTGGAGGTCCCGTTCAAACCAGAGGGAAAGGAAAATATTATTTTTCTCTGTTTATATTCCTTTAGTTGGCTTCAGTTGGTTAAAGAAAAAAAAAAAAGAAAAAAGATGTGTGAGAAGAGATGAATGCCATAATCTGTTACTTTTAGAGATCCGGTACCTTTGAGGAACTACAACTTTTATGGTGTGCTTTCTGCTTCTGATCCATTTGTGCCTCTGTCATTTCCCTGCTACTAGTAGGATTTGTCTTAGCTAACCCCTAGAGAAACAGAATAGCATTAACTCCTATTCTAGCACAACTGACCACACTATCTAGTACATTTATTTTGCCAAAGAGTTCAAGATCAGTGAGCATGGAAGCAAAGACTACTTAACATAAATAACTAAATACAGGACTCTAGCAATACTTCATTATGCAATACAAGCCACTGCAGATCATGTTATGAATCAGAAATTCTGGAATTTGTCTATATACCCCTTATTTCTTTTATAAAAATGACTTACAAATAAACTCCTAATATGAATTCAATAATTTAAAATAGCTATTAAAACTGAAATCCCTGTATTTCACATTTACTTATACAAGCCAGACTTTTTTGTTTCTCACATAAAGAACAAAAAATCTACATTTTTTTAAAAATATCATGCTGTAAGCATGTGGAAACCTGTCATGCAGTAACTCTCCAAAGCCATTTTGTGCTGTCCAGTTAAAGAAATTCAGAACAGAAAATAAAATCAGGCTCTTTCTTTTTAATTGTGGTGACAGGCAGGAAATAGAAGGGACCTGTCACTTGTTTTCCATGAGCTTTAGAGCCAACTGGTAGGAAACACTGTGTTTATATCCTAGAGAAGAGCACATCATTTAGACTGAATGGATTCAGAAACACCTACTTGAAGTATTCATACGCTTTTGTGTTGTAAAGGCTTTTATTACAGCTTGACCTTAACTAAAGTATGTCATTAAAAAATGCATGCAAGTATCTTCTCAGTGCTAGCTTCTATAAAATATTGCACCAACAGTTCTAAAAACAAGCATAAACACGCACACCACAACATCATACTTAGTGATTTCAGGCCACAGGAACAACAAGAAACAATTATTTTTTCTTGCTGGATTTACATGTACAGTAGAATAATGATTTATTCCACCACTGTATGTTACCCCAATTCAGGAAAGTGTTTATGTGTACCTAACTTCAAATCCTTGCTTCATCCCACTGATTTCAGTTGAATCGGTATCATAATAAATGCTGATACGAAGCACAACTGGAAGTTACAGGTAAACACTCTATGTTGAGCTTTGATCTGCTATGAAAGAAAGAAAGACAGATGAGGTGTTTAAGTGAGACAGGACATAAGCAGTACTGGAGACCTAGACTTGAAGCTGCCCTAAGCATCAGCTGCATAATTCTTAGGCATATCACCTTATTAGATATTTACTATTACAAAATGCAATGCAATACTGCACAAAGATTCCCGAACTATATCTATATGTCCTAGGTGTAGCAGAAAAAGCACAGTAAGTGAGGCTAATTACCTCAGATAGACCACTGCCCTACAGCTATGGTATTTTTTGCATGGCATCATCTGAGGTGCCTCTGTTACACTCCACAATGGGCTGCACAGACTCACCTTTTGCCTCTATTTGTCTTCATACAAATTCTTAAGCAAAACCAGTTTTAATTAGACTTTTCTTATTACAAAATCTTCATTAATTGACACTTTGTTGCTAGAAAATTCTCAAGAGAGCCAACGTCACAGCCAGATGAAGCAGTATTTCATAATCAGGCTCCAGCTCTAACACAATCAATATGCATGTTGTGGGTGACATTGTATTAAGAAGCATGGATTAACAAGCTAAATCCCTTCCTTCCCCTTATTAGTGCTGCCCAATGAACCATGTACCTGCACAATCATGTGAAAAGTGTGTGCCTTTTGCCTTTGCAATACCCATCCCTCCTTCCCATCCAGCTCAGAGCAGTAACCCTGATTAAGCACAATGGCCATCACTGAAAATTCAACATTATTACATCAGTTAATTTTTACTTTAAGCTCAGGTGGAAATTACAGTATCTCAGATATGAATTAGACCTAGACAAAATCTAACTGTTTATAAACCAATTTTCTTACAACTAGGTCAGTTTACTGCCCTCATATTAAATAAGTGTGAAGTCTTTCTCTGAAATACACCAAATTTTTCTAAAGGGTTATTCCTGTGACTACTCACTAAATACTGAGACTTAATTTAAGGATAACTAAACATCGAACTTAAGGACAGTTTTGCCAGGCTAAGAATGAGTGACTTCATAGCTTTATGCATGTTTTTAAAAATGTTTTCAAAACTGGAGGGATAAAGAGTATTGAGTGTTTAAAACCCAGATACTATCCTTCAAAAGCAAATTCCATTAATCTCTACTGTATTTACAAAGTCACAGAATAAGAAATAACAACGAACATTTTTATTTCTTTAGATCTCCCATGTGAGTATGAGAGGACAATATATTCTGCTTAGTGAGGAAAAGCTGCCTTGCACTTAGCAATGTTTGATATGTAAACAGGAATGAGATAAAGACAAAGCAAAACAGTTGACATCAATGAAGTAAACGACATTTACAGAACATGATAATGAATAGCTTCTGGCTTTTTTTCCCTAAGGGAAAAGGGGCATATTTTACTGACATTTTCTTTTGTCTCCTACTTTTAAACCTATTCCAATCTGAACAAATTTTGCATCCTTTGAACTGTGTTATGTAGTAGCATTGAGATGGAATTTCTGATAGCCATTTAAGTGCACAGATTTCTGCTCATGACTATGGCAATAAAGCACCAAAACCAGCAGTTTGAAAACACCAGTAACTTTGTTATTTCAAGAAGTAAGGTAACATTATAATATTAATAAAAAACCTGCTGCAGACAGATTTGGGGATAGCCAGAACACAGCTCTTATTTTTATTTTTTAAACTAAAAAAATCACCTGTTAAGATATGTCTTTTGTAAACTGGTTTTAGCACAGAAAGCTTGTATTAGCCTGTGTGTTGCTCAGTGAATAGCTTTGTCTTGATATTTTCATATGACAAAATTTCAAATAATTTTGTATACTATGAAGTACATTATTTTTTACAGACAGTGGATGTACTCAAATGGAAAATGAAGAAATACAGCTTGGTTTTTATTCTCAAAATGCCAAATCTCTTTAGGCTACACTGAAGGACACTTTTTTTTTATTATATAGATATTCCTGTGGAATATATTTAAATGAGACCCAAGCCTTCTGTTCCTAAAAATATATTAATATGTAAATCTAGGATAATTCCATTATAGAAAAAATTGAATGCACAACGAGAGTGACTCAGAATTTTCCACACCTCTGGTGATATTAAAAGAAATAATAAAGACAGTATACCTTGTAGTGCTGTTTCTCTGACTCGTATAATTTAGTATTTCATATAACAGAATCACTCAGGTCATAATTCTCTGAACTATCACTTTACAAGCATAATTTTGAAGGTGAATATACATTAAATAAGGAGAATAATAAAGATTATGATGATGGTAATAAAAGAGTAGCAAATACTGAGTATTGCTGAACTTGGAAAAAAACTAAGTTAGTCTGCATGCAAGTGCAAACTGGTCCAATCCATGTCCTGAAATGCTTCGGAAACTGTGTTTGAACTTTGCTGCTGCAACCAAGAGTAATTTTGTATTTCTGTGTTCGGACTTAGTTTGGCACTAGTTGACAGTTAGATGTCATTAAGTTTATGCACCCCAAGGCATTTCTCCACTAGCGTCTACTACTTTTAAAATGCTGATTCATTAAATAAAGCTTACTGGGTTAAGAGCCACAGTATCAGATCTAAACTTTAAAAAGTGCTTTGGGTACCTGCTTACAACTTTCATGCGTAGCCAGTTATAATGTTGATAATATACTCCAAAATTATTTCGTATAACTGCTGACTGTAGTTCACATATCAGTTTCAGATCAGCTCATGTACAAGAAGCCCTCTTCCTCCGGTGTATGCCTCCTGTATGGCCATGTGTATTCTAAACAAGTAATATCGAACACAAAGATCCATTTAAAGCCCTTTAATTTGGCCAAACAAAACCAGTCATGGCCCCCCAAGATACTAGTCACTCTAGTGACTTTTGAAATACTGGGAATTATATAGTATTTACATAAGAATGAGACATTTTTAGGAATTATTAATACAATTAATTGATTAATCAATAACAATAATTTACCTATCATGGGCTAAGAATGTCTCACAGAATACATGAATATGAGTTGGTGCAGTGCTTAACTTTATCCACTTGTTCTACAAAGCAAGAATATCCTCCTTTCTACTTTACAGGGAGTAAATATGTATTTGTGTATATTATCTATTTAGCAATCAACCATTCACAATTATTAGTGGCCATCCCCTTAACATAAGCATAGGGTCCTGATTTTCACACAGCCAGCAAGCAACATGACACTGAAAACAAGGTTCAGTTCGGGAGAATTCATGCAAGACCTGTCTTGCTTCCCCCTGCCCCGGGACCTGTTTCTGTCACAGGTATGTTTCAGGAACACCAGAAATGTCAAAAGGATGGATACATGTGTGTGCGTGTTCCTCTCACATCTTCTCAGCCCTCTCAGGAAAATCACACCAGATGAAAGCTCAGAAGTTAACTACTTCTAACACAAAATCTTCCATAGTACCTTACATTGCTTTTCATAACTACAAAAGTACTAAAGACCCATTATCTGCTCAGCAAAACAGAAGCAAACTTTACAGGCGGCACACTGAAAACTCAGCTGAAGGGCTGCATCTGTATAAAAGGAATTGGCCTTACTAAATCAAGAGAATGTGCAGATCTGCTTCAGTACTTTCATGGTTTCTGTATCTGGATAGGACAAAGAGACTCCGTGCTGACATTTCTTGCTAAAATGCACACTGTGTTTACACACAGGGATATGCAGTTTGTGCAATTTAATTCTGTAGGCAAGCTAAGTGTGCATTCAAATACATAGCTTACTAAATAAAACCAGAAAAAATACTACAATAAAGTAAAATAGTAAAATAAAATAAGATAAAATAAAATGCACAGAAGAAAGATAATAGCAAAATAAAGTATGCCTCAAAAGTAGCCCTTTATTTTTCCCTGAAATAGATGGGCAGCTGGAAGTGATTAGAGAGGCTCATCTCGGCAAATGGCAGAGTAGCTCCAGAGACACCGCCTTCAAACCCGGAGAGAGGGGAAACCCCGCGTTCAGGAGCCTCAGCTCTGAGCGGCGAGAGACACCAAGAGCCCCTCGAGCCTTCAACACTCCTTCCTCAGGAGTCTGGAGCTCCGCTGAGGCGAGCACGGGCTCACAGGGGGCGGCACCGGGAGGGAAGGCCCCGCCCAGAATAGCCTCGCAGTTCTGCAGGGGGCTGACGAGGAAACTCGCACTGCACCAAATGCACAGCCAGCTGGTGCCGCAGTAAAGAGGGTCACTACTGGTGCCGCCAGGAAAAAGCAGCAGGTCACAGTAGTAGGGGACTCTGCTTCGAAAGGCACAGAGGCAGCCATCTGTTAGCCTGACCCAGTCTCAAGGGAGGTGTGTTCCTACCAGGGACTCAGATCAGCGACGTTGCTGACAAGCTGCCTGCTCTAGTAAGTGCCACTATTACCCACTTCTTGTGATCTATGTGGGTGCTATTGATACTGAGAGCAGTAGCCTGGGAATCATTAAGAAGGACTACAGAGCACTGGGAAAGGTGGTTAGGGGCTCTGGAGCTCAGACAGCTTTTTCATCAATCCTCCACGTCAAAGGGGAGGACCTTGAAAAGGCCAGGCAGAGTTGTCAGGTTAATAAAGGATTAAAATGGTGGTGCCATAGTCAGGGATTTGGTTATTTAGATCGGACTCGATTTGGGAGGTCAGTTCTGCTGAGGGCTGCTGGAGCTGGTCTGACAAGGCTTTGGTAAGAGATTTGCCAGGCTGGTCAAAGCAGCTTTAAACTAGATGCACTGGGGGAGGGGGGCATAAATTCATCCCACTACTCCCAGCCAGTTGCCAGCACCTGTAATAAATGCTTGGAGCAATGCAGTGTTGTTTCAGCCACTCCAGCCACTGAGCTGGCTTCATTTGGAGCTCGGCTCAGATGCCTCTATACAAATGTTGTAATATGGGGAATAAACAAGAGGAATTAGAGATGTGTGCATGTCTACAGGAATATAATATCACTGGCATCACAGAAACATGGTGGGATGGCTGCTATGACTGGAGTGTTGGAATGGAAGGTTATAGGCTCTTCAGGAATGACAGGCCAGGGGGAGCTGCTATTTATGTCAATGATAGGCTGGAGTGTATGGAACTCTGGGGACAGGTGATCAGTCAACAGAGAGCCTGTGGGTCACAGTCCAAGGGAGAACAGCGATGGGAGACATTACTTTGGGGATCGGTTACAGATCACCTGATCAGGAGGACTCTCTGGATCAAGCTCTATAGAGACAGATGAGAGCAGTCTCACGCTCACAGGCCCTTGTCCTTATGGGGCATTTCAACCATCCTGATCTGTTGAAGGGATGGTACAGCCTGGAACAAGCAATCCAGGAGGTTCCTTGATTGTATGGACAACAACTTCATCTTGCAAGTAATAGAGAAGCTGACAGGAAAATGTGCCATGTTTGACCTCATGCTCACCAACAGGGAGGGACTGGTTGGGAATGTGATGATCCAGGGCAGCTTTGGCTCTAGCAGGCATTAGATGGTTGAGTTAAAGATCCTCAGGCTGTGAGAAAGGCATGCAGCAAGCTCACTGCCCTGAACTTCAAGAGAGCAGACTTTGGCCTCTTCAGCAACCTGCTTAGTAAGGTTCCATGCAATAAAGCCCTAGAGGGCAGGGGGACCCAGACTGCTGGAAGCAAGGACATGCGGCCTGGGAAGAATACAGATGTTGTCTGGGAAGGTAGGGACCAGGTCAGGAAAGCTAAGGCCCACTTAGAATTAAATCTCGCAAGGGATGTGAAAGATAACAGGAAAGGATTCTATAGGTATGTAGCAAACAAAAGACATACCAGGAATAATGTAGGCCCCCTCCAGAAGCTATCAGGAGAACTGGCTACCCTGGATTTGGAGAAGGCTGAAGTTCTTAATGACTTCTTTGCCTCAGTCTTCCCTGAAAATGGTCTGACCACACCACCCAAGTCTTGGAAGGCAGATGTAGGGACTGTGAGAACGAAGATCTTAGGCACATTGTAGGAGAGGATCAGGTTTGAGACCTTCTTAAGAACCTTAACATGCACAAGTTCATGGGACCTGATAAAATCCATCCAGGGGTCCTGAGCGAGCTGGCGAATAAAGTTGCTAAGCCACTGTCCATTATATTGGAAAAATCGTGGCAGTCAGGTGCAGCTCCCAACGACTGGAAAAACGGAAACATAACCTTATTTTCAAGAAGTGGAAAACGGAAGACCCAGGGAACTACAGACCAGTCAGTCTGATAGAATTATAGAATAGTTAGGGTTGGAAAGGACCAGAGGATTGTCTAGTTCCATCCCCCCTGCCATGGGCAGGGACACCTCAAACTAAACCATGTCACTCAAGGCTCTGTCCAAACTGGCCTTGAACACTGCCAGGGATGGAGCATTCACAACTTCCCTGGGCAACCCATTCCAGTACCTCACCACCCTCACAGTAAAGAGCTTCTTCCTTACATCCACATCCAAGCTAAACTTCCCCTGTTTAAGTTTTAACCCCTTGTTCTATCCCTGCAGTTCCTAATGAAGAGTCCCTCCTCAGCATCCTTATAGCCCCCCTTCGGATACTTGAAGGCTGTATGAGGTCTCCATGCAGCCTTCTGTTCTCCAGGCTGAACAGCGCCAACTTTCTCAGCCTATCTTCATAGCCTCACCTCTTTGCCTGGCAAAATCTTGGAGCAATCTCCTCCTGGAAGGCATGCTAGGGCACATGAAAAACAACAGGGTGGTTGGTGACAGCCAACATGGCTTCACTAAGGGAAAATCTTGTCTGACCAATTTGGTGACCTTCTATGATGGGGCTACAGAACTGATGGGTAGGGGGAAAGCAGTTGACATCATTTATCCAGACTTGTGCAAAGCTTTTGACACTTTATTGAACAACATCCTTGTATCTAAACTGGAGAGACATCAACCTGATGGATGGACCACTCAGTGGTTCATCCATTCATGGACCTGATGTTGGATAAAGAATTGGCTGGATGGCTGCACACAGAGTTGTGGTCAACAGTTCAACATCCAGCTGGAGACCAGTAACAAGTGATGTCCCTCAGGGGTTGGTGTTTGGACCGGTCTTGTTCAACATCTTTGCTGGAGACACGGACAGTGGGATTGACTGAACCTTCAGCAAGTTTGCTGGTGACACCAAGCTGTGTGGTTTGGTTGCAAGGTCCTACATCTGGGTTGGGGCAATCCCACGCACAGCTACAGGTTGAAGAAGAGGTTCAGAGCAGCCCTGTGGAGCAGGACTTGAGGGTGTTGGTCGATGAGAAACTGAACATGAGCTGGCTTCAGTGTGTGCTCACAGCCCAGAAAGCCAACTGTATCCTGGGCCACATCAAAAACAGTGTGACCAGTAGGTCAAAGGAGGTGATCCTGCCCCTCTACTCTGCTCTCCTGAGATCTCACTAGGAGCACTGTGTACAGTTCTGGTGTCCTCAACATGAAAAGGACATGCAGCTGTTGGAGCAAGTCCAGAGGAGGGCCATGACAATGACAATAAACGGGCTTGAGCACCTCCCATATGAAGACAGGCTGAGAAAGTTGGGGCTGTTCAGCCTGGAGAAGGCTGTGTGATGACCTCATATCAGTCTTCCAGTATCTGAAGAGAGCCTATACGGATGCTGGAGAGGGACTCTTCATTAGGGACTGCAGGGATAGGACAAGGGGTAATGGGTTAAAATTTAAACAGAGAAAGTTTAGGGTACATATAAGAAGTTCTTTACTGAGGGTGGTGAGGCAGTGGTTGCCCACGGAGGTTGTGAATGCTCTATCCCTGGCTGTGTTCAAGTCCAGCCTGGACAGAGCCTTGGGTGACATGGTTTAGTGTGAGGTGTCCATGCTCATGGCAGGGGGGTTGGAACTAGATGATCCTCAGGTCCTTTCCAATCCTAGCTATTCTATGATTATAATAGCATGTTTAAAAAATAGGGTCCAGAATTAGCTACAAAACCATAGAACTTGATCCGATACTCCAATTTGATCCAGCTTTCACTTAAGGTGCAACCTAACTCTGTAACATACTCACTAAAGCTCATCATAGTACTTATTCTATTAGATGCTGCTCCATTCCTCTTAATTGCTACCTTATTGAAGAGTTCTGTTTAAAAAAGGGATTAGGTCTGGAAATACAGCAAATAGGAAGGACAGCAGGTATGAGAAAGTACAGATGCATCTCTAATAGGTGAATCTGATTCCTGTAGCTGCATGTAAAACCAAAGGCATGACATAACAGAAGCGCAAAGAAATACTAAGAAATATTAGGATAAAAATGTAGAGTCTCTAGCAGTGGTAATTTTAACCCATCTGGTGTGGGGCAGGAAAGTGATAGAAAACAAAGCCCAAGCAAACAATGATTTCAACAGAAGAACATATCAAAGAAGGGTCATATAGATGTTCTCTGTGTTTTATTCATTGCTGGAAAAATTTAATGTCATAGAACAGTCTCCAACTGTTTTCCAACAAATCATTCTACTAAATAATTTTCTTATTTAACAATATCATTTTCATTATTCGTTTTTTACTGAGAAAGGCCACAGATTTATTTTTTTTACATGTGATTAGCACTGTTTTTGTCTCTGTAAGCCTCTTCTTGGGTGAACAAACAGATCATGAAACTGGCATCAGTGTACTAGTGTCCAAATAAACTTAATAAGCTTAATATTAAGCTGCAACACCAGCTTGGTAAACCGATTTTTACCCATTTCATGATTCAGTTATGTTAAAATTTCATAAAAGGTTAAAGCAGAAATTAGAAGGTGCCAGCATTTGTGGCATAAGCCATAAATTATGCTTCTTTGTAATTATGGTTATAAACACAGTTTGTCAAATAGTATTTCTACATTGTTTCAGTGCCTTTTTCCATCATTTCAGTCAGCAGAAAATTTCTCCTAAGGTTTTATTTCAGACTACTTCCTTTGCATAGTTCTTTCTACAAAGTGGATTTAACAATTTTTCTCACATATACTACTACTATTCAAGAAATGTTAAAACTTCAGGTAAGCAGAGGCCTTATTAGCACAGACAGGACACAGACCAAAATCACAGAATCATGGAATTCTTTATGTTGGAAAATACCTTTAAGACCTTCTTAAGAACACTGAGTCCAAATTGGTGTGTTACAAAGAACAGAACCTCATACATGTTTCTTCCTTGAAATACTAAACATCCATTGAGTTCTTCCCAGAGTGCTGTTTGCACAGATCTGATAAAAATACAGCTATCCCAGGTTAGATACATGTGAAAATAATTAAGCATCTCCAAAGCCTCTGTACTATTTTCCATCCACTGGCTGACAATCAAAGGTGACTTGAAACTATAGAAACTATATTTGAAACTATTTTTGTTTACTTTTGATATCAAACACTGAGTACACCAAGTTTCATATGATTTATGTTATACTGTACTAAGCTGCAGCAGTAACATTTGTGCCATGATTCCAAGAGATGTGTCATAAACTAACTCAAGCTAGACAAGACCTAGACACTGAATAAAGAAGTTCCAATGATCATCTGGGTGACAGGTGATTCAGTACAAGATATTCCTGCACCATTTGCTCCTGCATTATATTGCATAAAATAATTTTAGAAGACAGACTGATGGAGCTGCCATTTTTAGGAGCTGTATAAAACTGTTATCCTAACATCTTCCTTGAGGTGATCCTGCCCCTCTACTCTGCTCTCGTGAGACCTCACTTGGAGTATTGTGTACAGTTCTGGTGTCCTCAACATAAAAAGGACATGGAAGTGTTGGAACAAGTCCAGAGGAGGACCATGAGGATGATCAGGGGACTGGAGCACCTCTTGTATAAAGACAATCTGAGAAAGTTGGGGTTGTTCAACCTGGAGAAGGCTGCATGGAGACCTCTTAGCAGCCTTCCAGTATCTGAAGGGGGCCTACAGGGATGCTGGAGAGGGACTGTTCATTAGGGACTGTAATGATAGGACAAGGGGTAACGGGTTGAAACTTAAACAGCAGAAGTTTAGATTACATATAAGAAGTTCTTTACTGTTAGGGTGGTGAGGCACTGGAATGAGTTGCCCAGAGAAGCTGTGAATGCTCCATCCCTGGCAATGTTCAAGGCCAGGTTGGACAGAGCCTTGGGTAGTATGGTTTAGTGTGAGGTGTCCCTGCCCATGGCAGGGGGGTTGGAATTAGATGATCTTAAGGTCCTTTCCAACCCGAACTATTCTATGATTAGTACTCAATTATCATTTTCAGAAGACCTGACTAGTAAATTTTAGGTTTTAAACAAAACTCATTTTGAGCAGTTGTATTTTAACTATAAATAATCCATATGCAAATCCAACAGGAATCAAAGGAAACTGTGAACAGCATTTACCTGACACAATGAGGTTTAACCTCAGTGTAGAGGTCATTTTCAGTTATGATTAATAAAAGAACTATGGGAAGAAAACTGTGCTATGTTTTGGGCTGACCTTGCCTGACTTTCCCAAAGAGGCTTGGCTACAGTAACTAAAGTTACTGTACCATCAGAGTACTGTATCACCAAGAGCTGTGAAAAATCCAAGCTAGCCTAGGGAGCTCAGTGAAGACAGTACTTCAAATAACAGAGAGGGGTTATCATCTCTCTTAGATCTAGCACTGAGATGAGCTGGGTTCAATGACTAGGGCTTCCATATGCCAATAACAATTTCTTAAATGACCCATTCCTGACTGGAAATTCATCTACAGTAATTGTATCAGGAAGATTCTGAGAGTGACTTTTGAAATACAAATTGCAGAACTATATTATCGCTCTAGATTTATGTGATGTAATAGCTAAGTGGTTTCAGGAGCTGAATCCAGTGAATCTCCCCTCATATATGAGATGATTAGCATTCTAGTGAAGTGCAGACACATATTTTGTACTTAAACTAAAAGCCAAATGAGCTCCTCTACCATATTTATAAGTGAGTAATCACATCTACTTTTAAACTAGGATTTATATGGCAATTTTATCCCTTGGAGCTATATCCATTTTCAGTCCGATGTGAAATACCGATGGGCTGCCTAAACAGTCAGCACTTAATTTCTTCAAAAGAAGACCAAATATAACTTCAGTATCTATATGACTTATAAGGGTCTCTGGATTTATTTTTTTTTAACAAAATCCTGAATCCAGGCCAGAAACTAAGCTGTAAGACTCTCTTCAACGAAATTCGCAAAAAAAATTAGAAAGTCATATGGTTTATGTTATATTTATTTTTGCATTTTCTTTCTCCATTTCAAGGAATTTATTCCAAATAATGTTTTATTGTATGTTTAGTTTTCTGTTAAAACTAAGACAGACGTATGTTCTGTCTTCATTAGACTATAGATCCCAGTGCTCTTAATTACCAAGTTTCTTTCCCTTGGATTAAACAGATTTTTTGTTGCTTCCCACTCTTTATCGTTTTTGCCACAGACAGATTTTTATCCTCTTATTTTCTGTATGTGTTTCCATATCATGCTTACCCCAAAGGAGACAAGAAAGACAAAGCCTCTCAATCAAAGAAATAGCAAATGGTATCATGCCAAGTCAAATGAAGCAAATGCAAGTTTCTGGAATAAAAGTACACATGCAGAAGTAAACTGACTAGAGCTATAAAAAGGCAAAAGTCAAAAGTGTTTTTACATGGTCTGATGCTACTTTTTATGATCCAAAATTTTCTCTGGCACTGAAAGAATGTAAAATACCGAAGACTACTAGATATCTGAGTTCCTTTAGGACAGAAATACAAGGTGTGCCTTGCCTCTATCATACCATTCTGAACATACAATTTATTAATGAAAAAAATATATACATGCTTGTTTGCATGTAGCCAGTTCTAAACCTTTGGCTTGTTAGAATTATGATGGAGAGAAAAACAGTTGTTCAAAAAAAAGATAATTGTACTGAATGATTGCTTTATCTCAGTCTGCTAACAGAGTGCCGTATCTCCTTTGCCACTATTCAATCAATATGTATGAAGAATAATACAATGAAGATAGGCTTTTAAACACCAAATGAAAGAAAATACCCAGAGGAATATGAGTTCCAGATTTACTCTCTCTAACAAAGCAGAATTTCTATAACATTTATTCTGAAAGCCAAATAACAAGTCCATTTGGGACCTAAGACAAAGACACTGAGCTAAGTTTCAAGCTTATTTTACTACATTTACTTTGTTAAATAAAAATTACTTTTGAATTTAATGTAAATTAATTACTATTAAACATCATATATTTTCTTAAAAGATCCTTTGAGAATTAAACAGTAATGTCAAAAGCAGCTAATGTCGAAACTGGAATAAATAAATTATACATCAAAATCCAAAGCTAATGTACCTCTGCTTTCAAGTAGAAAAATATTGTTTTGGATAACTTGTAATTAGAATGCAAGTGTGCAGGTGTGTATGTACTTAACCCTGAATTCAGGATGAACCACTCAAAACAACTGCAAAGCCAGATACTCAAAACAAATATTGTGAAATAAAGTTAATAACAGAGAGGTATACCTTATGCATGAGGTGTAGGTATCTGCAGATACTAAAATAACCACTTAATTTGCAAAATAAAGCAGATTACACAAATTAATATTTCACTTTTGTTTTGAAAACCTAAGCTGTGATCTTGATTACATCTTCTGTAATTGCACTGCTAACCTCCTAGTAATGTATCTTGTTGAACACAACCATCCACAAATATCTCCCAGAAAGATGATGTATAAGACATTTAAATGTAAATGTCTTAAAATGTAGTCAATTTTCAGAAAGATAGTGTATAATATTAATTTTAACACTGACACTATTGTTATCTATTTCCTGAATATTAAGGTGCAAAATGATGATCTTAGGGACAAAGATCATCATATCTACCCTGTTAAAAAACACTGGAAAGTCTCTTACCTTCTGTACACTAATAGGCTGCTTAGGGTTCCAATTAATTTTCATTAAAATTTGAGAGTATAAGCCTAAAATATGAGCGACTAGGTCTAAAATACAAGACTAAGACTAAAAGCTTAGTTGAACAGAAGTACATGAATATGAAAAATAAGATGAATTAGACCACAGAGTACACTTTAAAAATATCATTATTGGATGCAAAAAAACCCCAAACAGCGTAGTTACACTTTGTTGTATTTTTCAGTATCTGAAAACATGTGCTGTAAAATGTTACATTAGAATTAAATAAAAATAGTTATAGTTAATCAATATTGCTTCTAAACATAAAGATGTATCTTAAACAACATATATTATCTGATGTCCATCCTCAACAAAACTGAGTTAGTCATGATTATTACTATCCAACATAAGAAATCACACACATCAGCCATTTACTGGTGTTGCCTCTCAACTTTTCTTTCTTTGAAGTGTAAAGAACAACACTGATGCTTGAAGATCATGCTCTGAGAAATTAATGGTGCCTGAATTTCAAAGAATAAATCAAGAAAGAGTACAAAGAAAAACAAACAAACAAACAACCCCCCCCCAAAAAAAAAATCCACAAAAAAAGACCCAAAAACCCAACCCACAACATTCCTTTCAATTCAAGTCCTGTTCATTTCAGGGGAGGAAAAAAGAATAAAACAAGTTGAATAAACTCATAAACTCTCCCTACTGAGAAAACATGCATGATTTAGTAAGACAAAGGAAAACTGAAGAAGGCAAGAGCACTGGGGTAGAGATTATTACCACTGAAATAAAAAGAAGTGGAGGCTGAAGTTACAAAAAGGCAGGGAAAAACACTTTAAAGACAACAGGGTAAAAGCACATTTTGCTGGAATATGCATGTTATACATGCAGTAAAGAAGGTTCAACCTCACGAAAAATATCAGTAAAAAAAATTCAGACATCAGTAAATACAGAGTAAATAGGAAAAGAATAAATGTCATGCAGCAAAAATAAAACAAAACCAAACAAACATAAAAAAACCCCAAACTATAACCAAACAAACTCCCAAACAAACAAAAAAAGTGCAAAAGACAACCAAGAAAATTTAAACAATTCTTTTGATGCTGAAATTATTCCAGGTTACACAGATACAAAACTCACGGAAGCAAGTTTAAACCTGCTTCAGAATCTCAGACAAATATATCTGCTTCTCCTCTATTACCTTTCTAATACTAGCTGGTATAGTTTAGCTATAAGACCTTGCTGGAATCTAAGTAAATGGAATTGCCTCATTACATTCAGAATCTACAGATCTTGTCCTTGAAATAGTACTACTGATTGCAAAGAAAGGAGAGCTAAGAAACAGACATTCACAGCGAAAGCTTTTCTTTAGACAGCTGCAATATAAATAAATCATAGAATCTAAACCGTATCACCCAAGGCTTCATCCAACCTGGTCTTGAACACTGCCAGGGATGGAGCATTCACTACCTCCCTGGGCAACCCATTCCAGTGCCTCACCGCCCTCACAGTAAAGAATTTCTTCCTTATATCCAGTCTAAACCTCTGCTGTTTAAGTTTCAACCCGTTACCCCTTGTCCTGTCACTACAGTCCCTAATGAATAGTCCCTCACCAGCATCCCTGTAGGCCCCCTTCAGATACTGGAAGGCTGCTATGAGGTCTCCATGCAGCTTTCTCTTCTCCAGGCTGAACAGCCCCAACTTTCTCAGCCTGCCTTCATATTGGAGGTGCTCATGGAAATGCATAACTTTTATGTTATTTGCTACCATGTAGTTTAAAAGACAATCCCCCCCCCAAAAAAAAAAGAAAAGGGGGGGGGGGAGGAAATAATCCCAAACACCAAACTGTTTTCACTTTTACTCAGGGCTTCACCTACCCATATTGTACCGAAACAAATTCCAGCAAGATTAACTGAGAGTTAACTCCCTTAGTTTTTGAAATCTGTTTGAAACTGCATCTTCACATTAATTAGAAAGTTTGTCAAGCATGCTTGAAAAGTCTCTATACCCCAATGGTCCTTTGCTGTCCAGGCATGCTCATATACATAGCTTGTGCTACATGTATCATTGCATTGTCTTACAAGTGTTAATGTATTTAAAATGCAGCTGTTTGGAGAAAAGGAATGCACTGCATGTAGTCAAGTTAGGACAGGAAAACTTGCACAGTACCAAAGAAATACATCCTTACTTTTTCAACCAAAACTTCCATTTCAAAAGACTTTTAGAAGAGAAGAACAAACATGGGAAAAGCAGAGAAATGGAAAAAAAAAAGAACTTGAATATAAATAACATTCGTTACATCTATATATGTGCAAACACACACAGTTCAAGGTGTATTACTTTGAGACACCTGAAGCATAAGAAAGTAAATATATGTTAACTTTGAACGTGTAAGAAATATCTTTTAAAATTCTAATGACAACAGAAAATTTTATTTCACAATAATCTAAGCTCTGCATCTAAACCACCAGGTTTCTATGCAAAATGTTTACAGGCATGTTGGGGGGAAGGAGGGGAATTCAACTGCATTAGATATGAATATATGAAACTGAATTTAGCTTGGATACCCAAAGAGAAATCACTTTTTCTCAAAGTGCACCAGAGTTACTTTTGGCAAAGTAATTTTTTTTCAAATAATTCCAGTATAATAATTTGAAAGTTAACTTTCTACTCAGCATTCATTACAAAAGAACTCTGTTGGAATAAGATAATAGCAAAATGATAAATTTCAGACACAGTCTTTGAGAATCACCCAAATGCAGTCATCCAATCTTTAAAATTCATTATTCTCTGTAAAATATCAAATCCACTTCCAATTTTTTAAGGTCTTAGTTCATGTCTTAGTAGGGTGGCCAATGCTAAATGAACATAAAGAAAGTAAAAATGAGTGATAATTTATCTGTATGGTTTAATGCAAGGTAAAAAACTAGGTTGGGAAAGGTTTTTCCTCTTCTTAACTCACATCTTTACTAAGAACTTAATTTTTCACTAAAACATCTATGGAAAAAAAAAAAAGCCTAAGGAGTGACAGACAAACTACAAATCATTAGCTTAATAGTTGCCACAAGCTGCTTGTATAAAAGTGTTAATTAAGTACAAGTTTACAGGCAATATGCTAAAGTAAATACACATATTTTAGAAAATATACATGTGCAAAAGAGAGCAATTAATAGAGAACTTTGAAGATTTAGCTGCTTATTGATAATGAGGGGGGAAATCAGATATTTCTTAACTCTCATTAAAAGTTGATGAAGGATCTTTTATGGTTCTGTAGGTGACCTTGAATGCCTCTTGCCCCTCTCAAGGATTTAGCTGCCTGGGCTGTGCAAAAAGCCTTGCTGGAAACCCCCTTGGTTCAGGAGCAGCTTTTGAGCTCAAGCACTGGTGCTGGCCTGAGCTGTGATCAGCTATAGACACCTCTGACCTTTCTGATGTGGGAAAACATCCCAGCCTGGCCTTGGCCCATTGCAACTTCCATGGCCCTTTCCAGCCTTCCAGGGCTGTGTCTGACCACAGTGACCATCCATGTACCTGCTGGGTGCTGAACTGATATGTCAAGAAGGTGGAGGCTCTACACATCACTCCACCCAGTCTCCCATGCTCATACGGGGCAGTACATGCTCCAGCTCCTCTCTGGCCATTACACAGAACTGCCTAATTTCTGGAAATGGTACTGGAAACTCACAGCTCAAAGCAGCCATAGCAAAAATGTTGCTGGCATTTGGGAATGTTTTCAGGGTTCAAAAGTCTTAGCCAGTATGATTTCCCCACCTGCACAGAAGAATTAGGAAGAGGTTTTAGCCAAGAAGAATTAGAGGGACTTGACCCTCATGGCCATTCAGCTGTAGGGATGGCAAGCTTAACACCTCCTATCACAACTTTTCTCTCTTCCTGTGCCAGTAACTCCCAAAATGGAAAAGTGAAACACAGCTGAGGAACTCTGAGTCTGATATTTACCATCCTCCTAAACTGAAATACAATGAATACCACTCTCATTGCCTGGAGCTTTATTTGTCAGCAGGATTTTAAAACAAAGTTGACCCCAACAGTGAAATTCATGGAGCCTCAACACTGTATTTTACTGGGGTGAGACAGAATTTTGGTAGAACTAATTTATGCTGAGTTTCAGCCCATGAAGTCTAACGGCAGTTTGATAAAGTGATGTAACTTGGCACATAGACTATTACTCTAGCAGGACTACCACCTGTGGGGAAATCTGATGTAATCTTTCCAGATCTAGTTATTTCATTCACAGTATTCAGATCCAACCAATTTTGTAAGACATGTCTAATACTTTGGATTTTTCTCTAATCATGAGACACAGATACCAGTAATGGGTAATCTATGAAGCAAGGGATCAAGACAGTACTGTGTAACCACCACCTCTGTGAATTTTTGGACACAGCTGGATTTTATGGGGGTACTAAAAGTTTAAATTAAAGTGAATATCTATGAGAAAAAAAGTGATCTATCAGGCTTGTGTACAAGGAAAGAGCACGGTACATCAGCGGACTAGAACATCCCCAAAATGTTTATTTTTCAATTATCTGGGACTAATTTAAATCCTCCCAAGTTTTGTCTATGAATTTACATTGTACCACTAAACTTTCTGAACAAATGACACATGTATGAAAAACTGTTATTTTCAAGATTGATATTCCTTTCTGTTACATTTTAAATGAGAGAATAATCAAAAAATCTGAAAGAAAAGAGGCATCCAAAGATAAGAGGAAATAAAAGAAACAGAAAGGGCATGGAAAGATGAAATGTCTTATTGACTTTTTATATATAGCAGTAAGAAAACAATTAAGCTCATTCCTAAATATGTTAAATTAGGAAAAGCTGTGGTAACTGGCCACTCATGGTCTTGAAAATTCCCATCTTAAGTTCTTGTGGGGGGGAGGAAAGTAAGAGTGGGAATCAGTATGGACAATACTAGAATGATCACATTTTCCCACATGTTGTGATTATTAGAATAGATGATAATTAGAAACACACAAAAAAATCAGATGTAAGGATTCACACTTCATGCCTATGAAAATTGTCTACTGGGACAGCACTGTAATTTTTAAGCCTTTTTTTGAAGGCCAACCTTATAACTTATAGAGTAGGGAACAATCTCCTCAGTGATCAAGCAAAGAAGTTCTGATCAGCTTAGACTTTAATAAGAAATTAATCACTCAAATTAGTACTTTACACATGAAATTAATGGCAAGTTTTCTTACTGACAGTGAAGTGGACACCTGTACTGAAAAACTGTAAAAGAAGACACATCAGTTCTGTGAACTGCCCTGTAACTATTGTTGCAGAAGCGTTTCACTGCTTTTTAGGGGGTGGGGGAAATGGCACAGGTAGAGAGAGCATACACTGCAGTGCACTTAATTGTTATGTGGGAGGAAGGAAAGTTTTACACATTTGGGAACAGCAGTCTGACAATGCAAACACAAAATTCCCTTCCTGACCACATTCTAGCTTCTGCATGAATGTGTATATGAACATTTTCCCCAGCTTGAAGTTAGTTTTACACATACAGCTTATTTACAAGCAGTATATTTCAACTGATAAACACTGGGTGACAGTGATCTGGAAATACATGGGAGGACTAAAAACTGTGTGTCAGAACCACCTTGCAATATTGAGAGCATTGTATCAGTTTTCCTATGCTACCAAAAGTCGTAACAGTACAATCAATTAAGAGAGATAGCTATCTTGTTTAAACTGCAAATGGTGACATCAAGTTGAACAGCTGCCAAACCCACCATCATTTCTGAAACCATCATCCATAGTTAAGTAGCCTTAAGCTATATTTCTAATATATATATACAAATGTAACGACATGATTTTTAATGAAAGTATGAGCACCTTGAATATACATATTACACAAAGACATTCTTATATTGTTATATATATTACAGCTTTGCAATATCAATGCTAATATGAAGCAACTGGCCCAAAGCAATACAAACGGGTCTTTCCAGTTTTTTTCTGTAAGGTTTTTCCCTCATTTTTCCTTTCTTGTCTTTCTGATCTCTGCACCAGAGTTGAAGACAATTTACAACCTGGTCTGTCACCACTGTTACCTCTCTTCTTTGCTCTCTGCTTCATTTTGGTTGCAAATACATGGTTATGTTAGTACCTGCTGTAACTATGAAGCTAAAGTTAATGTGCTGGAAAAAGTAGTATATATTTCTTACTATATGACTAAACTTCACATGCCAGAAAAGCAATGCTTCCAATAACGGACTGTATCTGTACCCAAAGAGATAGAAAATAAAATAAAAAAACAAATCAAGAACAAATTGAGAATATAACTTCAAATCTTTAATCTCTCTGTATTACACATCATTATCAAAATAAATAAAATTCTGCAGGTTTTTTTTGAAACACACGAAAGTTGCAGAAATTTCTGAAATTTCAATCAAGGATGTGCTGATAAAAATCAGTGAACACGTGGGAGTAGTTGTTGTCAATCAGAAAGCCTGGACTTGCCCTTTTGAGACTTTCTATTTCTAACATGCTTCCCCTGCTCAATCTTGAAAAATTATCTTACTTTTCAGGAATTGCTTCTGTCTTTATCCATCATGATCCACATGCAGATACAGTAGCAGATGTAGTAATTCAGATCCCTTCCTTCCTAGATTTAGGTGGCTTGCTACTTCAAGATCCTAGTTGTATATAAGCTCAATATAAAGTAGCCTGCTATTTGTCTTCACGCAATGCCTCCACAGTCACAATGCTTGCAAAAACATACATTTACATTTCTGAGCAAAACCTCTCTATCAGGATGGTACCAAACACTACAAAATTACAACTTTTACAACTCCCCCTATACATTAGGATGAAACCCCAGCCTTATCGAAACTCTCAGTGACTCCAAAAGGGAGGGATTTCCCTTTTTAGTTATTTACATTAATTCTTAATCCAGGATTATATGCTACTTAATACATAAACAATCTCTCACCTTTTACAGCATAAAGTCTAACAATAACCACTATTGACAACACTACCTTGACTTTTCAAGGTACTTTTATCTGAAATGCGAATAAACCCCCCAATGATATCTTACTTCCCATACTGCAATAGCTTAAGCAAACAGTGAAAAAATAGGGGTATGTTGGGATCTTAAGAGCCATTATTTTTTAAGATTGTTCAATCTTCTACATAAAAGTGCAACATTAAACAGCGCAAAGAAGAACGGAATAATTATTCAAAAAGCAGTTGGGCTTGAGCTACCTATCATTTCAACCGGTCTGTTATCAGATTTATTTTATTATTAGAATCAAGATTACACTTGCTTAAAGAAAACATGACAAATTCACTTACCGATGTTACCAGGATGATATGATCTCTTCAAAATTTGACTAGGCCAGAAATTATGAATTTGTAAGAGGCCAAATCCTGCCTTCCTGATGCATGTATGAGTTTGGTGCAGCAGAAATTCACCCCTAGTTTATCCACCAAGAAAGATCTAGTCCAGTGAATCACTACACTTAGAAGTTTGAGGTAAGAAACATTTGGCTCAAACTCTCTCTCAGTAATGCAAGATACAATCTAAACTATGTAGCCAAAACAAAGCTTTATTGATAAAAGCAGCTTTATGGAAATATTCAGCTATAAATTAGTTCTAAACCTTTGGCACTGCAGTATTCAGACATCTATTCAGAAATACTATTTTGTTCTTTCTGGAGGCTTATCAGGTATCTTATCAGATAAAGTTTTGTTCATGTTCTAATCATTCAGGCTTCTTCTAAGTTCTTTCCTGTTGAAGCTTCTTGCAAAGTAACTTCAAACTGTTTCATTTTCTACATAAACTGAGTGATTCCAAACAACTTTCACTAGAAGAAGAGGAATAAATTAATAATTGGGAGCTCAGAATTCTTTTGGTCTCAAATTCTTCAAAAGATTTAAAATACAGAATTTAACTCTTCCCTTCCCCTCTCCTCTCCTATCCTCTCTGCCCCCCCCCCGAAGTGGATCATTTTTAATAAAGCAAGTTAGCCTCAGGTTTCTTCAGAGCTAGTGCATTACACTATTCTGTATAATACCAGAACTGTTAACATTAGTAAAGAATGGAAAATATGGAACTACTGCTTTATTCAAGTACTACCAAGACTGCAAGACAGAAAAGCTGGGAGAAAAATCCATGGGAAAAAGGCTTACATACAAAAACCTAAACCACTCATTTTACATAACTTTAATTACTATCAGTCTTTTTAAAGTTACCTCTTACACTCATTATAATCTTAGCCAATTTAAGAGAAAATCATTAATGCCAAATAGTCTTCTCTCATTTCAGTGATTCTTGTTAGGAAAGACTGAAGAAAAAAAGCAAACTACCTAAATCAGAAATATGTTTTCTTTTCAAAAAAATCTGAATTAAATTTTGAGATACTTCCAAAGTTTCCCGATTCCTTACATTAAACATTTGGAGTGTATTCAGCCTTAAACACACTAGATTTAAGTGTCCATGTACAGCTCTTTATATTTAAGCTATTAAAGGGGATTTAGTCAGAAGAGTTTATGAAGCCAAAAATGTGGTTCAGTTGGGTATTAAATCCTATCTTTAGTTTCAACATAGTCAAAACTTTGTTTCTGTTATGCTTAATAATACGAAGTAAATATCAAAATCAAAATGGAAATATCATCAGTTACATATAGTGACATTTCATCAAAATCAACATATTCAAAGTTAAAACCACTAATTTTAATAAACATTTTTCCTGAAGACAGAATGTTCCATCAGGGGAAAAAATAAATAAATAAGAACAGACCTACTCTAGTCACAGAAGATGGGAAAATAACTGTGGGTTTTTTTTCCTTTTTCTCCTTTAAGGCAATAATCCTGATGAATATAATGCTCATATGTTGTTAAGATAGTGTACATGTGCTGCAGAATTAAATCCTTATGAACAAGTACTCACTAATAATTTCAGAGCTCATTGAAAAGTTAGGACACAAACATTAACTATTGGAGGAAGAACCTCAACAGCAAAGAGGCACTAAAATAAGAAAAATATTAATACTAGATATAAAGTTGTTTTCCTACCTGTGTGCAGACAAATTACTGAGGTACAGGGTGTACTTTTCTTCAGCAGACAGGCCATCCATCATCAAGTAAAAAACATGAAAATTACTCTGGTTGAGAGGCTGCGTAATGACACGAGACTTCTCCAACATGTATGTATAAATCCTAGCTGATTGAGAAACAAACAAGTAAATACATCATTATAATGATTACTCTAAACTTAGATACTTTAAGCCAGTCACCATTGCAACAATGAAGAATAAATAATGTTTCTTATAAAACAGTCTGCGCATATAAAAAATATTACCGTTAATTCTACCACAGTTTTCTGTATAAATCACATATAAAGCCATAATTCCATTAAAATTAATGGAGCAAATGTCTTACCCTACTTACTGTCTCACACTACCTTTAAAATTACTCAATTTTAAAGATAATTATATTGATTTGTACTCTGTTTTACTTATTTGTGCAACTAGTTGTCATATTGGTATGATTTTCTAAGAGACAAGCTATCAGTCATCTCACTGAAGTGTAGCCATCTGAGCATTGGCATCTATTCTAAGCTCCTTCTTAATGGAAAGAGAAAGATACAAGAGAGATTGAAGACATCTTGGGAAAACCACCCTTGGTACCACTTTCTCCTTCTCTGTTCGTAATCAAGAACACTCAGATTAATATTTTAGATTAACCACCTAACATACACATGGCTACTTCTAGATGGCTACAAAGAGACAAATCCTCTGCAGAACTGGTCATCAACAAGCTCACTAACCTGTGCCTGGGAAACACGGGCATCTCAGAAGGGCTGTGATGAGATGGCCAAATGAGAAGCCATGTGAATCAGCACATCTGGGAAGAAGGCCAAGGAGGATGAACCTGACCACGATTTGCCTACAGAAATGCTGATTACAGGATCATACATAACCTCAGGCACACTAAGGTTCTGAAAAAGGCAAAGCACAGAAGCAAAGGAAATAGTGGACCTTCAGAACCGTTCACCTGCTTCACCAGCTTACAGGCATTTCAGAGGTATATGTGAAGAGACAAAGGGAGATACACTGTTTCGGGAAGTTTACTCTTCAGCTCTCCATTGAGTGTATACCACCATGCAGTTCCAGATGCAACAGGCTAAAGAGAACATGGGAACATCTAACTGCAGCTAGGGGTCAGAACTCTCCTTGTTCCCACTTACCCCACTGTCTGTACACTTTATCTCATCATTCCTTAAATACTAGCTACGGTGCAAAGATCAGAAGCATGTCCCTTCATGTACAACTGAGCAGTCCTACCACTAGGATGCAGGACATTCTGCTGCAACTTTTTGCTTTGCAATCTCCACAATATGGCAGAGCTTTCATAGGATCGTATCCTTAACCTGACCTTGACCTGGAAAAAACTTAAGTTCAGAGGATAAAATGCACTTCTTATCAATGTAGGATCTGTATTTTTGAAACCCTGTAAGCAGACGAAGATATTAAACCAGAGCTTTCCACAGTCTGGATGACAACCAGTTCATCTAAGACTCCTTCCTTTATGAATTGGATGTAGTTCTTGAACATAGAGAGATAGAACAGCAGTAGAAAATACCACTACATGCATTCTGTAGCACAGTAAGTATGTTCTATAAACACACACAATTTTTCAGCTGCTCATGGTTTTTAGATTTTTATTATTATTATTATTATTAATATTATTATTTTGTTGAAGCAGGCTGGGATTAAGCATAAAATAGCACTGAGTTATTTGCTGCATTCAAAACTGTTGCATGTACAGGCATACGCAGATGCAAAGATTCAGCTGCCTCACAGACCTGAAGTCTGAAACCAGAATGGTAAAGACTTCTAAAGATGCCTGAAGATGAATATAATTGAAACGGTATTTTCAGAATCAGTTTTGGACTCAAAGGTATCGCCCAAAGCAACACTTAGCAAAGTTATGCAGGTTAAATCCCAGTATGTGAGAGTATGTACCAGAAGCACAGTAGTTGCATAAGCATAATGACTAGGCTAGAAGCCTGAATGTCATGGGCAGGGACACCTTGCACTAAACCATGTCACCCAAGGCTCTGTCCAACCTGGTCTTGAACATAGCCAGGGATTGAGCATTCACAGCTTCCTTGGGCAACCAAATCGGAGCTAGCTTGGTTACTGCTTTACCATCTGTATTTGTCTGGTAATTATATTTTTAATTTCATTTAAGTATCTTCCTATCTTTTGCAGAGCTCCAAGTTTCTGCCTACACTGTTAAATTAAATGCAGCAAAGTTACTTGAAGTTGTGTGTATGAGGGAACGCAGCCTGTGAGAATATTGTTGAAAGCATAGAGTAGAGGGAAACAAAATCTTATGAATGTATCATTTTGAGAGAGGTCTCATCAGTTATATTGAACTAAGTATAACTATGCACAGTCTCCCAAAGTGCTGCTTTGCACAGGCCAGTCCATTCCAGACACATCCCACTTAAGCAGGGCATAAGGACAGTGGTACACTACCCAGAGGCATCTTCTACCCTTTATTTTATTTAACAGCACAGGTATAGCTTGACACATCTGCTGGCAACCAAAACCATGCCCAAGACTCTAGCTACAGAAGAGATTGAGAAGAGCTGCTGTCGTGGTTTAAACCAAGTCCCCCAACTCCCGGAGAGTTAGGAAGGAGAATCCAAAGAATGTAGCCCCCACGGATTGAGATAAGAACAGTTTAATTGCTAAGGCATAACACAAAACCCCTACTGCCATTTACTACTACAAATAATAATGATACAGCAAACAGCAAGTGAAAAGAATACAACACCCCACCAGCCACCGACCCATAACTCACTCCACCCTGCCTGGCTGAGCACCGCGTGCTCCCTCCTCCGTTTTCCTCTAGAGCTCTCACCCCTCCAGCCTTCTCCTTCCCAGTATGCATCCTGGGCATCACGTGCTATGGTATGGAATACCTCATTGACTAGCCTGGGTCAGGTGTCCTGTCTCTCCTTCCTCCCGGCCTCCCCTCCTCCACCTGGCTGGAAAAAACCTTGAACAAAAAACACCCTCAAAACATGCTCAAACCATGACAGCTGCACAGCTGACTTGCTGAACCAAGGAGACATGATCTGGCCCATTTAATTATCCTACAAGTGAGCTCCTGCTATTATGGAACCTGTATAATGAGAAATTGTGGATCAGCCATCTAGCTTCCTGTTGCTACAGTACAGAAAAAAAGACCTGTGCTGGAAGTAAAAGGGCACATTTGGGAAATCATTAACCTGGTAGCAGGACATGTTTCTGGCTCCAGTATCTTTGAAGCACACTACAAACTGAAGCAATGCAATCTTAACCTATCATGGCAGGACTGGCCCAGATTCACACTTTCATAAGAATCAATCCTTACTTGGCTGCCATTCCTACAGGGTAAAACATAATAGATGAACCTGAAGGATGATTTCCATCTTTTATTGTGCTTGTAACTTACTTCTCAGTAAAACTAACCCTACCATCAATTAATTTAGAAAAAAGCCATTACTAAATTTTAATCACTTTTTTGTGTGCAATGATCTTCACTAAAGCTTTCTTAACTATTATGGAGGTATTTTAAAAATTTATTGATTAATAAACGCAGGACAGATGTTACTGGTGGTCATCTATCTGATTAATTAATACATTTAACTTAAATGATGGGCAACACCACTTATTTAAATGACACAAATTGATTCAGCCCTTTTCAAGTACTTCAACTCACCCAGTTTAATAATGCTAAATATAGTACATCTCAGTTAGCATCTCCAGCAATGGTAAGAGCTATTAAGAAAAGTTGAGCTTCTAATCAGCAAGAATCAAACACAACACACTCTTAATGGAGCTAAAGTAACTCATAAAGAAAACTATCACTGTAATAAGTTTTTCTACAAAGTGAAATTATATATTCATTAATCTATGTGTCCAATAAAAGTGAAAAATAATGGAGTTCCAGAGCAAAGTTTGCCATTTTTGTGCAATGTTAACTGTGATTACAGGCACAAAGGCATTTCAACTTCCTTTTACAGTTCACTCGATCTCCTGAGCAGCTACAAAGTCAGCAAGTGGACTCTATTGAAAGTGTGGCTAGTGATATCTTTATTCCAGCTATGCATCTTTGAAGCTACATTGCTCTTTCTCAAAAACCATGCTGTCCTAAACACAGCTTTTGCTAAGATTTGAAAGTTCAGTGCTGAAATACAGTACAGAAACACATCAGAGAGTTTAGCTGGCTGCAGTCTTTCTTATACAAAAAGGGAAATTAATGTCTGAAACTTTTAATTGATAAAAAATGTTTGGAACACATATAGAATCACAGAATAGTTTGGGTTGGAAGAGATCTTCAAAGCTCATCTAGTCCAACCCCACATGCAATGAACAGGGTCATCTTCAACTAGATCAGGTCACTAAGAATCACATCCAGCCTGGCTTTGAATGTCTTCAGGGATGTCTTCAAGCCTGTCTACCAACTACACACAGGCTAATATGCAATCTGCTTCTTTTCACAAATCAAAT
Source organism: Melopsittacus undulatus (assembly GCF_012275295.1). Taxonomy (NCBI): domain Eukaryota; kingdom Metazoa; phylum Chordata; class Aves; order Psittaciformes; family Psittaculidae; genus Melopsittacus; species Melopsittacus undulatus. The sequence continues at coordinate 57,970,242 of NC_047528.1, read as the reverse complement.
TAGATCCTTCAAGTGCAAAAAAAAAGTCAAGCCTTGCTTTTTAAAAAGTGAAGACTTAGAAAAGCAAGACCTGAAAAGCAAGGCAGAAATCTTTAGAATAAGTTTGGCAGGACTGATTTGCTCTTCCTAAGCTTCTTTTTTAGTAACTTGAGGAAACTGACAGAAGTCTTACCTTTCCTTTATGGAATTTTGTCAACTTACCTCTCTACCATTCCAAAGGAAAAACCCAAACAAGCAAACAAATAAATAAATAAATAAATAAATAAATAAATAAATAAATGTAGTAATTTTACTTCTGGAAAGAAATAATCAGTCTTTTATTACTATGCAGTGGGTGTGAAACATCATCTATCAATGATTATGGGTTTTTTTGATAGAAGAACATTCTTTGAGTTCTGTTAGGTATGAATTTATTTTTCAGACTTCATGAGATCACTGTCCTGTAGTGTATTCTGTATTTGTTCAGTTGTAAGACTTTTCACTAGTTCCCACTGCCTTAGTTTATCCGGTCAGAAAGAAAAATTATTTAACCTGGGTTATACCTTCTCTACTTGTTGGATTCAAATAAAGCAATGAAAGGTACCTGACCACAAAGCCATTTGTCACAGAAAAACTCCATTGAAACCCAACATCGCAGCACACCTCATCAGAAACAAGAGTCAGAGAACACACAGAAAACCTCTACAGATATCTATACTGGCTTTGAACAGAATGATATTCTAGACCCTCATCCTTGTTTTCAAAACTTCATGGTAAAGATCCAGTTTATGAGAAGGACCACAAAAAGCCTGTAGATAAAAATTACAGTGAACATTTCTGTTATTTAGGTAGATTAGACTTTCTTTAGAAGAATAAACTGTACGTGACAGAATTCAGAGCACTTCCTGGGTCTAGGCATAAAAGAACTTTAGCATGAGCAAAAAACTGTCCCAGATTTCACAGATGTCCACTCAAAATGCAAGGAATGCTGAGTTTGAAAGTGATAAAAACACAGCATCAGCATACCAGAAAAATTACATGGAAGCCTGGTTAACTGGTTCCACATTTATATGATTCACAGACAAGGGCTGTGAATTAAACTGGCAAGAATCGATAAACTTGAAAACTCAAATCCTTCAATATCAAGCAAGGCACCCAAAAACTGGGGGAACACATGGCCTTGAAGCTTCCATTCCTCATCTGAGGAACTGAATGAAATAACCTTAGGTCAGAAGTACTGTGAAAATTAAACCATTTATGTATCTGAAATGCTCAACCAGTGAAAAAATGTTGATGCAAAATATAGAAAATCTACAGAAAAATTAACATTCTGCTTTTAGAACAGAATACAATGGCATAATCCACACATGAATCAACTAAGGAAATCCTTCTAAAAACTATTTAGTAGCTGATCACTGAAGAAATGTAGTCCATTATCTGCACTGAATGAAGCTGAAGAGGGGTGGAAAAATTACAGCATTATATTTGTATGCACAAGGCAACCCAAAAATATTTCAAACAACTTCAGTTCTGGCATTTTCTCATGTTCATATGCTTGACTTTTCAAAATTAGTATCATTTTCATCTGTTTGCATTTGTGCTATTTGTGTGTAACAAAAAGAGATGAAGTGTGCACACAGTGTAATTGCATTTAACTAAGTATACTGAAATTAAATACATGCAATACAAAGGACTTATAAAATGACAGTTTTAGGGATTGAACTTTATTTTTACTAGCCCAATTCAGAAGCTATTTGGTCCATTCTAATGTTAACATCACTATCTTTATATTCCTCCCACAACAGCTCAGAGATGAATTAAAATCAAAGAATCACACTTTATCGCTTTCCTTTTTTCTTTTTTTTTTTTTAATATCCTATCTCTAGGGCAAAACAAAATTAGAAAAAAATTATAGTAATTTCCCATACAGTGACATTTTCACTGAAGAAACTATCATATTTGCTGGAGCACAGTGAACTCTCTCAAGAAAAGGAATTGTGATTCCTACTAGGAAATACTTCCAAATAATATTATTAGGAAACTCTTCAGAAAGCCTAAATACGTTTAAAATGATAAAAAACTAGTAGTTTAGGAAACACTTATTCAATGGAATTTGGATCAAAAATGTGTCTCACCACAGATTTTTTCCATCCAGGAAGATCAGTGCAAGTAGTAAGCTGTCTGTACCCTTATTTCTGTACATAGCTCTCACTTCAGCACAGGGTAACTTTAAGATGACCTATTCAGACCAGAAATGAAACCTCTCCCTGACTGCCTTTGAAGACCAGAGTTTTCAGAATCAAACTGAAGTTTTGCCCAATATTTATTTATATATTTATTTTTCACTAATGAACTCTTACTAGACTCACAAACTCCCTCTTACTGTAAAATCAGGCACAAATTGCACACTATCTTACCTCTAACAAGAACAAACATCAGTATGATTCCTAGCTCCTTCAGAAGAAGCTCAAAGCTGTGACAAATTACTTCGTAGTATTACAGAGTATGTTTGTATTTTGTTTGCCCTTAACAGGTACGTTTATTACTTATTTAAGGGATACTTCAAATACCGAATACAGTATTAGATAAATGTGCAAAAATTAATCTATTTTCTACTTTTATTTCACAGTAAAGTGACAGATAGCTGTCACAGTTCATTGATCGCGGACATAAAATAAGATTTCCTGGGCTCTGAGAGGAATCAGTGGTGTTAATCTGTTTTCTTGTCTTTCTCTGCCATCTAGTGGTTGCATAGAATTGAGCTCTCCCTCTTAATATTGCACTGCCCTTGACAACCGGAAATCGCGTGCCATTAAACGTGTTCGAGACTCCTGAAAACACCCTTGCCTCTGTCACATATTCTGAAGCCTAACTCGTTGTATGGCACACTGGGATCCCTGATCTCTGGGTGATGTCAAAATAAGCAGATTAAATGATTCTTACCTCCAATTAATGTTTTTTGCTTCTCACAAAACTGTAGCTCAAAATATTTTATAAAACAGCTGGAAAAATCATTCAAGGGTGTCTTAGCATGTCCAAAGGCCTCCAAGATACAGTTTACCTGCAAGACAACAGTAAAGAAGTAATAAGAGAGGAAATAAACAGCGAGATACTTCAATAAACATGAGTGAGGTCGGCTTGTTATAAAAAACTGGGTGAAAAAAAACAAACAAACGAACAAAACACCAAAAAAACCCAAGCAAACAACATCTTTTAGTTGGAATTTAACAAATTCAGTGATTTTTTCTTCGAAATAGAAATTAAGATAAAGGAAAAGAAAGAAAAAGTGCTGTCAGAACAGTGGAAGTTCTAAAAGCAAGAGGGAATATAATGGCTCACAGGTGAGTTGTGTCCTTACCAGTAGTTTGGATACAAGTGATAGGAGTCATATGCCCAGAAGTGACACGCTTAGGAAAAGATCAGAATCTTGGAAGGCAGTTATGCTTGTGAAGTTAGTCAGTCGATACAAATAACCAACTCAAGGAATTTACTAGCTTTATGTGATACCAGAAATGGCATAAATTATTGATTTCAAATAGAACTACTTCAGTGAAAAGCTGATGAAAAAAATAGATTCAGACTTTTTTTTTAATGGCATCTCTCGCTAATGCATTTCCATGTTACATCTTCATGGTCACCGCAATTATTTTTAAAAGATAATTAAAAAAAAAAGAATTAAATATGCCATCTTTATTACATATGTTCTCTGTATTTAGCTTTTTTGTGTATAATTGGTTTCTTAAACCCCTTACATCCTGAAGAATTTATTTCAGCACTTTCCTCTTTTGCATCCTAAGATACTGATTTCAATGTGGCCCAAATACACAATTGTTCTCATGTAACAGTGTTTTGCTGAAGCTCGATGACCTAGCTGGGTGGGGGGGGAGGGGTGAGAAGGGGGCTGTGAAGAGACACAGATAATACGTAGTTCCAGTCATAAATACGGAAATTTTAAAAATCAGACCTTTCAGAACTCTTTGTTATACCAGCTATTTGTGCAGCAGGTGGCAGCAGAAAACTAGCCAGCCTAGTCTGGTTCCACTCCAGTAATGCTGCTTGGGATGTATTTGCTCATTTGGCTGATTCAGCACTATGTTGTACCTGTGCAGCTTTATTAGCTTTAATGGTGCTATGCACAACTGCAGCAGGAATTAATCCAGGCTATCTTAAAACACCTTAAAAGACAACTAACCCAAAATTTCTACTTGATTCCTCATAGCTGGGATGTGCCACATCTATGTTCCTTGTCTGACAGCAGGTGTCATCTATGCTAGTTACAAGGGATCTTTCTTAATACACTATAATTCTCTTCCAGCTGCACTGAACTGAGTCTCATTGACACATATGGCTACATCTACACTGTTAAACAAAACAAGACCAGGATCAGGACTCTCTAACATCAACGGCAAGTGGCCTGATAAGGCTCATGTCCAGAGATCTAACACCTGGGTTTTTTGCTGAACAGGGTGGACATACTGCTGTGAATGGTCCCTGGCACATGCTGTCCTCTGAACTGTGCCCAGAAGACCTGTTGGGGAGTTAAACTGTGTCAGAGGGCAGGTTAACAGCTGCATGTTAGGGACTGTGCTGTTTACTGCATAGACCTAGAGTAGATTAGTCTACAAAGTTAACTAATTTTCTCAGGCCTAATTTTCTCAATTATCCCACACAGATATCTCTTCTTAATGGAGGACAATTTGTTTCATTGCATTGGATCACGATGGCTGTCCCTGGGAATTTTCCTCTGGTCAAGACAAGATGCAGCAGAGACAATACTACTTGCCACACCTCTTGATTCCCACTGCTGCCGTATTAGTATCCAAAGCACACAGTTTTCAGTTGCTTATTCACAGTTACTTATTTCCTTAGTTTTATTCATTACTTAATCTGAACTTCAGGAAAGAAAAGGACATGGAGGATCTGACCTGAATTTTGTAGTTCTACTTTAAATAACATCCATGGCCTGATCAGTTCAAAACTGTGTAGGTGGTAAAAAAAAAAAAAAAAACAAAACACCAAAAAACAAAAAACATAGCAGAAATAGATATCTCTTGGAAATCTGGCCTCTGGGTTTAAAATAGAGTATACTGTCCCTATAGAATGGTATTATTGTAATACTAGGCTTTAAAATTAAAATTTAAAAAAAAGTGAAAAAATAAGAAGGGTTTTCTTAACATTGACATGTGAAACCTAGATTAAATGTGTCAGTTTAGTTCATCAATGGATCAGGTAACACTGTGCAAAACACTCTAACATAGCAACTGTATGACTACATGACGTAAAATAAAGCTACAGCTTATTGAGTTGCAGTTTTTTCAGTGTCATCAGGCTTTTTTGATGTACCCAAAAACCAGAAATGCAACACTGTTTTCTAAAAGCCACTCAAAATCCATAGGACTTGTATTATCTTATCAGCTGGAATGTACAAAATATGAACCAGTGTGTCTTTTCCACATCCCAATAATCGTGATTTGTAGGTTGTCTGTTAGTGTCAGCTGTACTTCTAACACACTTATATCATCCTTATGGACTGAATCATACATAATTCAGTAAGAAGGCAAAGTTTTGAATGATGCATGTGATGCTATTAAAAAAAAAAAAGAAAAAAAACCCTGAATGATTTCTAGAGTTCTGTTGAATATCATGCAAGTGGCTGATGAAAGCTAAAATGACAGTATCTTGGGTTGACTGTAAGTGTTTTTGTAGAGGAAAGTCACCAGAGTAGGTGAAGGAGTCTAAACATTTTCCTTTTAAAACATGAAACCCAGAACTGAGCTATGGCAATGCAGACTGTGCCAAAACTGTTTCTGAGCTGGGATCTCAGATGAGAAGTTTCAGCAGGAAAGGCAATTTTTTAGAAGAACTTGAATCAGCAATAGAGGGTTCAGCATAATTTAAAATGCCAGTATGAACCTTTACAGCCATAACAATGAAACACGAGTTGCAGTGTTTAGTCAAAAGAAACTTTACAATGTACTAGCAAGGAGACACATATATCTGATATGTGAAACAGGTTGTCAGGATTTCATGATATACACACGGAGCAGAATTTGGTTCTGCTGCTAGAATCAAATATGACTGAGCAAATATTCAGAACTCCTGCCTATTTCATAAAAATATTTAGTATGCAAATACTGGGCTATATAACTGTTCAGATACTTCAGTTTTCCTGAAACTATTTTCTGTCTTATATACTATTTCTTCAGATGCCTCCATAGTCCTTACACTGTCCAGTGAAGCATCACCACAGCCATACAGATAAATTTATTTACTTACTGAAGGCAATTAGTATATATTTAGGAGACAGTACCTTACCACACAAATGTTTCTTGTTCACTGAAACACTGCAGTCCAAAGTCACCAAAACATTTAGAAAGAAAACTGGCCTTCAATTTACAGACTTCTCCCATCACATCAGTGTGAGCTTGATTCTGTTCTCATTCAGGTCAATTCAAGAAAGAAACCTCCTTTGACTTCAGCGGTGAAAGTAAACCCAGATGTCTTTTTCCTTACAGTTCAATGCCTTTGACTATGCAAGAGGCCACATTTTTTCCTTGTTCTACTCATTGATCATAATGCTACTTACATGTTTTATCTTTGTATCAAAGGTATTTCTGCTGGAGCTGGCTCTGCATGTGAGGTGCTTCACTATCTGTTTGCAGGCTTCAGTCTTCCCAGAACCACTTTCTCCACTAAGAAAATGGCAAGGCAAGAAAGAGAGGGGGAAATCACTGTTAGTTTCACATTTGATATGTTATTTATATTCTCTGCTAGCTCCGTTTTAATGGGTTTAAGATACCACAGTCAAACTTTCATTTCAAATAACAGAAGGTTTATGGTTGACAAATAATAAAGAACAGAATGCAGGAGATAGGCTGACTTTCTATGTTCATGAGGGCTGTCAGAACTGTCAAGGTATATTGTCTTGTACCAAAAGCCATGCCATTCAAATCTAAAGCTTTCAAGCCACTTGGAAGGTATTTATAGCAAACACTTCATCTCCTCCTTTACCTTCTGTCCCGCAAAGTAGCCTGCTTATGCTGCCTAGATGTCCTTACAAATGGGGAGATGCTACTGTGGTAATGATGGGGTTCAGAAGGAAACAAAAGCATAGAATGCAACAGGATGAAGGGAAACAGGAAAGGAACCAGAAGGAAAGAAAAGCAAAAAATAAATGATTTTACAATCTGTCCCATTTCTGCAGCGCAATACACTCTGACTTCAGTGATCCTGTTTCACTTAATTTCTTGTTCATGACACGGAATAAACATTCCAAAGAATGAGAATCTCTGAGGGGAGAAATGAGCAAAGAAAAAGTAAAAGGCAATATGAACAATGAAGATGGAAGAAACAAGAGAGAAGGGGAAAGGAGGAAAGGAGCAAACTTTGTGGTGCACTTTAAGTATGGAGAAGGAAGGAAAAGAAACAAAAGAGATGGAATGGATGAAGCTAGTGCGGCCTGATAAAGAAATTCATGTAAGAATTTCTTACTTGAATTATAAGAAGTTGTTTTTCCTGTAGACAACTGAAACAAAATGTAATTTAATGCTCCTTCATTTATCTGCTTGATCAAATTTAAGTGGTTGTTTCTACAACAGCCAGCTCAGCTTTATTCTTCACAAGTACAATTGCCTTGGGCTTGTCAGTTTATTATCTGTATAGTTTAGTTTCTGAATACGAGAGGGCAGCAAAATATAGTATCTGTCTGGCCATTGTTTTAGATATTCAGATCTCACTTTAGAGGAGAAAACAATTGAATGAAGAAACAAAAGAGGAAGGACAAAAAGGTCATCATACACAGACAGGGATGGGATCTCTGCACTATTTAATCTCATTGAATTCTCATGGGACATATATGCCAATCTGTTTTATATCTTATTTGTTTGCCTAGTAAATTGTAGTCGTAGGTAACAAGACAGATGTCTCATTACTATATGCGATGTGTAAAACTGCTTTTATCTATGTCATCCATGTGTCTATAATGATCTCAAGTCTGACCCAGAACTACAAACTCCTATTGGTATCAGTAGGAGGTTTGTAGTCCAAGACAGCAAAGATTTGCAACCTGGATATATGTTATGCAAAGACCTCAAAATATAGCTCACAAAGCCTATTTAACCCAGATTTTAGAAAGAAAGAAATCATGTGAAAGAAGGTCACTGTCATAGCTAATATGAATCTAGTATCTCAACAGAAGATCTACAAAACTGTCAGGGAGCTCTGTAGGTGTGGTATCCCTCGCTCATATCTTCAGCTTCTGACTCTGAAAGAGTTTCAAAAGTCAGATGATACTTGAGGTCACCCTCTAAAATCTGCATGCATCTCTGCCCTTTTAACAATGACTTCACTCTCCAAATGCTAATTGTACCATGGCTGTCTCTGTTCTTATGCAGCATTAGCCTTCTGTTTTTTTTTTAATAGTAGTATCTGAATTAAAAGTTCCTTTGCCTGTTATCAGTGACAGAAACAGAAAAAAGGGAAATAGGACATTAAGTCCTCTGATTCTCTTCCCCTAGATACTTCACATCCTTGCAAATTACAGACCTTATGCCTGTATTACCCCAGAAGTCAGTGAGTTTACAGACAGATAAAAATCCATCTTGCACCACCCCTCCTACTGCCCACTCACACAGGCCAGTCTTACTGGCACCTGTGTGTCATGTTGATGAAATAATTTTGTCCCTCCACAACACAGTTAATCCAAAATCACAGCTGCAACCTGCTATCAGTATACCACAGGTTATCAACAAGATTAGCTACAGTGGCTCTTTGGTTATTTCAGCTGTTAAGGAATACCTCTGAAGTTAAAACAGAGCCACTGAGCAGAAGTATTTATATATGTTTGAAAATCAGACGTGAACTAATTGAGTTTGCACAATGTGTACAGCCCTTTCTATACTGAAGATAGATATTTCTATGACTCCAAGGTCTGAACAAGACTTGATATTTAAGAAATTGTTGTAGCATTTTATATTTTGCTTGTTTAGGCTCAACCTCATCTTATGCTTCTACAGCACATGGCTTTTCCACAATTATCAGCTGGAGTTATTTTTCAATAAATCTTTCCCACAATTGGAAAAATTTGGAGGGGGAAGATAAGCTAAAAAAACATTTGACGCATTTTTACAAAGCAGGCATGAAAACTACAATTAAAAATAGAAAAATACAAAGAATGCTTCTTACACAAAGGAACTGGAGTGTTCACCCCACTTAATTAATTTGCTTCACTTTTTAAATAAGGCTATACTTTGTTTTTCACTGCAAATTAACTGTGGCCCAGAAAACACAAGACCATGTTAGTGTATACAAAGTGGACAGTTTTTGTTCCTTCTTCAATATTTCTTCTCAAGATTACTGTTTCCTAAACACTGCAGAGACACAGCTACAAAGACTTGATACTCTCAGCTCAACTGTTAATTTTACAGTGTGACATTTTGTCCAGCAGTGTACTGGGAGCTTGATGGGTAAACTGGTTTCTAGAGTACAGTTCAGGGATCATAATTCAATAGAACTTGGCTGCTGAAAGTGAAACTCAATGTCGCCTACTTGCTCTGCGCATTTCACTCCTAGTGAAATATAGATTGAAGCACTGACAAAGAAATGCAATGTTAGGTGAAATTTTAATTATTTTTATCATTGTTTGGAACATTTGGGGCAATAAATGAAAAAGTCATTTAGCACCTTGAACCAGATCTTGTTTATTCTATTTCCTTTGAGGCTGAGTAAAATTGTTTTGTAAAGTTCCCACTGCCCACAATGTCTTTGCTTTAATAATTTAATTCTGTTTGGAAAACAATTCCTCTTCTCCATTTTAAATACTGTTTTTTCACCACTATATTTTTCAAAATGTAATTTACTATATGAACATTGGTTCCTTAGAACTTTTGTTTAGAGGTGAAGGACAAGTTAGAATCACAGCAGAGAAGCATTCTTCTACAATAAAACTTCCTTAGGAGGAATTACAAAACAGGCAAAGCAAAGAAAGCAAAGAGAATCTGAAATCCTGTGCTCACCATGGGCTTCAGGTGAGTTCCAGTAAGCTTTCTCACTTTGTCTTTCATTTGGCTTTCTAGCTTTCCTGTATAACTACCTGATGGAGGGCCTGGTTCCTCCTATTTCTTTGTTAATATTTTGTTAATACAACCTTAATTACAGATCTAGTCTCCATATCTTAAAATAAGATGAATAATAGGAAAAAAACAAACACCATCTGTTTTGAAATAAAACATTCATAACCATAATTGTTATGAAAAAGTCCGGTTTGAAATATGGAAATAGAAAGATGTGAAGCAAATACCACAAGATGTTCTACAAGCTGGGGAACTAAAAAAGATAAACCCTGTAAATCCACTGCACTTGGATTATCAACCAGCTCTTCTGTTATCTTGTGCCAGTCTAATTGGGTCACTGGGCCACTCATGCAGTGAGCTCAGAGCTAAGCATGTGCTTGCCAAACTGACTTGCTGTTCCCTTTCAGAATAGCTGTGGTTGCAGTTACAATGACTTAGTGACAGCTCCCCAAAACCATGAAGCCTGTGTGAACACCCCATCTCTGAGAACACCATGGCTGTTAGTGGTCCCTGTGTTCAAAAGTTACAGGGTGGAAGGTGACTTGGATGTGGAAATACAGAACCATCATGCACAGCTAGTTAATGAAGCCCAGCTAAAATAGTTAGAAAACCAGCAAACCTCAGACAAAATTTTAAGAAATAATTCCTGCAAGCACTGAAAAGTACATCTTGCTTACTCTCACTTTCTGCATATTAGCCAGGCTTCTCTATGTTTTTATGAAAGCCGATAACTGGATCATTATTGTTTGAGCAAGTGTCAATTTCAGTATAAACAAATCCTATAAATTGTTTATGGAAAAACATAACAAGACATAAAACATGTAAGGAGGAATGTACCTGTCATTTCAGACAACAAAAGTGACAGGAGTTTATTTGTCTGTGTTCCATTTTCAATACTGATCAAAGGTACCACATTCAGAAGCACAGGAATACTTAACAAAACAAACAAAAAGCTCTATTTCTTCAGTACTTAATTTATAATCAGAAATGCTGGAAAACTTCTGACAGAATTTTTTCAGATAAGATTTCCACCAATTTTAAAGCAAGATTTACATGAACATAGATATGCATGCTATTTTGTATAAACTTCTGAAACCAGTCTCATTCTAACACCCTAAATGGTGATCATGACTACCTAAAACTTCCATTCTGATAGTATGATACATCCAGGGAAGACAGAATAAGCCTACAAATTCTTAGTGGGCCAGAATAATTTCTTCTCAATTTGCAGAGTATGTAGGTGAGCCACTTGGTCGTAATCTATGACTGAGGTTTCAAGATCTAAAAACAGATATGCAAGAAAGACTGATAAATATAATTTGTACTGCAGTAACTCACTGCATGTATAATACATTTGATTATAATTTAAAAAGATATAGTATTAACTTGGACAGAATGCCTGCGGTGATGTTTACCTGAGGCAATAACAAGCTTTCAAAAGAAGTTAACACTTTAGAAGACACGGATTTCTCTCTGTTACAGATTATTTGGCTTAAAAATATGATTTATATCACAACAAAACTATTAGATATTGATACTCCTGGCTGCTAACATATTACAAAATTGTAACATTTCATTTGATATATTAATTATGATTTTTTGATATACCAAATCTGCCATCAGCATCCCATAAATTATGGGCTTGACTGGCTAAGGATCCTTAGCTTTTAACAAGCCTATAAACTATACTTAAGCTTCCTAGACAGCTTCTCACTTACCTTGTCAGTGCTTAATGCATTTTCATAGCCTGAACAGTAGGAGCAAAATGCAGCCAATAGAAGCTAATTACAAAAAGTCTATCTTTTGGCTGTATAAGAGCATAACATCATGTTCTTTTATTCTGTAACTTTTTTTTTGGAGTTTATACAAAGATAGTTCTCTGTATTAAGCATTATGAGTGATCACTGCTTGGTATAAACTAAAAGTAATTCTAAATATTTGGTAGTAAACTTTTAAACAATTTGGCCAAATGCTCTCCTGTTGTAAAACACCAAATTTCAGTGAGTGAACACTTGATCAGATGTGAAGTGACCAGATAAAAAAAATAAAAATAAAAGAAAAAAAGCTTGTAACATGGTAACCTCATGGAGGAAATTAAGATTAAAGCTTTGTAAGAGAAGAAAGTAAATAAACAAGCTTACAAAGCTTGATGAAGATGACAGGATTAACATGAATATGGGTACATTTTTTATATTCTTTCCAGTCCTTTTGAAAAGATACATGGGTAGCTTGATGAACTCAAAAAAAGTCTTTTGTAAAGAAATTACTGTTTATAACAAACTCAAACTTTTCAGGAAGAACTAAGATGAGAGTTATACATACTGTTATCACTTGGCTCTTCTCTGCTAGTTAATAGTCAAACTAGATGCATTTTGACAATTGCACATGAAAAGTAAAATACTGGTATGGTATTAAATCTCACTGCTCTATATCAAATCACAACATGCACATCAAAACACTAGCCTCTCCTCATGGAAAATCTTTACTATAAAACTGAAGCATAATTATGTTTATAAATTACACTTCACAAATTACTTACAAAGTATTATTATCGTTAAAAGTAAAGTAGACCTAAACATACAGATTTGAGGGTTTTCTTCTATAATTGCATTATGTTTCACTTGCTAATGACAACAGAAGGCGAAAGCATGCTCTCAGTGTGCAATTCCAAATGTGCTCGTATCCCAAAATGGCATTATCTTGCATACATCAAGAGAATTTAATCTTGAGATAAGTGCATAGCCACAGGGATAATTTACTTTCACTGGATTTACTACTAATAAAACCAAATAAAATACCCTTCCAATTTGGGGTGACTATTTTTCTCTTGGCATACCGACACCCCTCATTGTAAGAGCTCTGACTTGGACAGTGTGTTAAGCCAACCATTACAATATTACAGCAAAAGCAAATATGGTATTTGGATTCTAGAAACTATTTAGTCTAAACCAAAACCGCTGCAAAAACTGATGCGCCCTGACAGCCCTGCTCTGGCAAGTCATTGCACTACTAGGGACTTTGGCTTTGGAATGGATTTCGGTTAAAACAGTTCTTAATGTCACAAACCACCTTTCCAGGTGTACTTTTGACCTTAGAATGAGTGTTCCTCTACCCCAGTTGAACATGCCACTATCTAAATATCTGCATTGACACAAAGGATGTAATGAAAATGAGGAAACAAGCAGCCAAAGGTATAAAGGCAAAAGTAATACTAAGACAGCTCATTCCAGTGTAAAGTTATCTTGGATCTATGAGTCCTTTTTAGTTGTTTACCCACTGTCTCCTTCTTTCTCAGCACTTACATGAAATGGCCTTTCTAGCTGCAGAGTGCTTTTCTAAACTGTCCCATCTTCATTCAAGCCTGTTATTCCACATTAGAGGGAAGTGTATGTTTCTAACTTTGAAAGTTTGCTACTGTGTGCATTCATCGCACTATATAGGCATGCCCAGAAAAATATCCACAACTCAGCTTTGTAACTGAAGGTATTTTGGAGTATTTCAGGACTGCAGAATTGTGGTTATTTGGTTCTTATAGGAAATAAAACTGAGATCTTGAAAATTTCTCCACATAACCCTCTTCAAGGAAAAAATTAAAGAAAAGCTGACTGAATGCTATACCACATGCCCTCAGGGTCTACTTCATGCTGTTTATTAGCATAGATATAAGCGATGAATTATTCCCCCACAGTGATGGAAAAATCTTCTCTTGTTGATAGCTAATATTGGTTTACAGCTGAAATAGCAAGAAAGCAGAAATCCATTTTGATCACACAGATGCACACACACACATGATCAGGTGAAAGCAAGGGGGTAGATGAATAACCTGAGTTATGTCATGGATATTTTTCAGATGATTATTATCATTTTTGTTGTCAGAAAGCCAATGGAAACTTCCTATATCAGCTTTTCTTTTCAGACATTAATTATTTAGATTTTAGCAATGGACTATTATAATGAGAAGATCTCATTTTTATTTCCTCTTTATTAACTTCTGAAAGATCCCAATTACTGTGTTTTCTCATTTAGTGCTAGCAGAAGAAATTTATTTAAAAAGATCTGTTCCTCGCTGTTTCTACTGAGTTGCAGCTATACTTACCTCCTATTCTAAATTACCAGATGCTTTCCTTTCAGCTTTCATTTTCACAGTTTTGATCTAATTAATTATCCACATAAGGGATACTTTAGGACAGCATATCCATGAGTTGCCTAGATGTCTAGATACGCAAATGACAAATGCTGATGCTATCAACAGAGCATTCCCTTGCCAAATTCTCCATCAAGTCACTGATTTATAACAAGCTACAGTGGGCTGAGAAGGGGTGAAGACAGTGGGGCTTAACACATGCCTTGACATCCTCATATGAAATTATGAGTAGCTGTATCAGTATCCCCCAATATCAAAGCATTTATTAGTAAGTGCAATATTTTTGTGTGTACTACTACCAATACTTAATTTGTCAGTGGACATTTTTCTTGAAGTCCTAGTAAATATTATTTTCTGCTTCTTCTGTGTCTACACTTACAGGCAACTTCACTAATATATTAACCAATTAGCTAGTGTCTCAAACTCCTTCTTTGAAGAAAATGCTGAAAACACTGCCTTAAGATATTTATTTCTTTTAATCAAAATTATTACACCTAAACAAAAGTTGATATTTACCACAAGATAATAGGAACATACAGTAGCAATTTCCTAATATTGCTTGTACTTCTGCTTAAATGTCAATGCTCTATGGATAAATAAGTAACTATTCCATTCTGATTAGGTTATAAAAAGGTTACCATTTGTTTCAACCAATTGACAGTTAGTTCCACACATGAATAGTTTATACATTTGTAATTTAGAAATTTTTAAACTATGTTGTTTTATGAACTGTTCTTTTAAAGGACACATTTAATTACAGCATTCATATGTATTTGAAGACAATACAGAGAACTTCAATGCTCACAGGAGTCTTGTATCCACATAAACAGAATGTAACATAAA
This sequence comes from Melopsittacus undulatus, assembly GCF_012275295.1. Classification (NCBI taxonomy): domain Eukaryota; kingdom Metazoa; phylum Chordata; class Aves; order Psittaciformes; family Psittaculidae; genus Melopsittacus; species Melopsittacus undulatus. The sequence goes on along the minus strand of NC_047528.1, from coordinate 57,955,206 downwards.
TGGATTATATTTATGTGTTCATTTTAACAACTGTAACTTTAAAGCAGCATTTTTAGCTGCTTTTGATTATCATATCTTCAACATTTCATATCATTAATTTTTCTTATAATTAGAGGTAGCTCAAGAGCAATTACAATATTTATCAAATGGATAAGCCTTTATTCCTGGCCATAGCAAAATCAACCTGTTGTTTTTTTTTCCTGCCTCCCATGAAGTTCTGCAAGACCTTGCCAATATTTCAGAGAAGAGCGATTGTCAAAGTGACAAGATTGAGTAAAAAATTTCTTTGAGCAACTATTTTAAATCCACTACACTCATTGATTTCAGGTAGGGTGGAAGAAGAAAAAGGAGTAACAGATTTGGGGTGGAAAGTTCCAACTGAAATCAAAATTTGTTCTGGCATATTTGGGTTTCACTGGAGATTTCTCATACTCTGTGAATTCTCATATTCACAGTCTTGAACTTATTTTTCCTTGAAACAACACTGTGAATAAAGGAACTGGTTAAAGTCCTTTCTGAAGCTGGAAATCTTAATAAGCCCATGGACACATAAACATGTGAGGCAGAGCAGATGCTACAATACAGGTGCCCCAATACAGAGGTTTATAATCTAGTCAAGCACTTCCCATTTTTATTGTTATGAGATTCTATTTCTAATACTGATCCATAAAACAGTAGGCACACACAGCAGTTTTGAATTCTTTACTATTAACTCTTTGTTCCTAATTAGATGCAACTCCATAGAGTGGCAGCTCCCCAAGAGAATTTATGAACTTCAGAAGTAATTAAACCTTTTTCAGTTCTAATTTTGCTCTACTGCATGGTACAAAGATCAGTACACAGAAAGAAATCAGTTGGAGGAAAAAATAAAATTAAAATCTTAACTGCTGAGGCCCAGGGGAAACAACTGAAAGGCAGGAGTTACAAATTAGTTAATAGAAAGATAAATTTTCACCTGAGGATAAAGCACTGAGGACGTTGCTCCTTGAATAGCATGTGGTAAGCTCTTTCAGCACAGGAAAATATATGTGGGGGAAGTGAGGAACACAATTTTCCAGAGTTACTTAAATAAAGCTGAGTGACCTGAAAAATTGCAGAAAATTAACATGATCAATATATTTCAAACTAATTATATTTCACACTCCTAATCCTGGGCCTTTTGTAAAACTCACTAAGCATTATGAGCAGAATCTCTGTAGGTGTATACATGGTACCATTGTAGTATCTATGAAGATTTTAATTAAAAAAACAGAGCTGTAAGCATAGATCTAATTATCTAATAGAGATATAACATAAACATAACTAGAGGGCTCAACAATACTGGTCTGTGCACTGAGTAAAACAAAACCTAGGAAGTTACTTGTTTATACCTCATGTTTATAGTTCTTCAATGTCTTAACTTCAAATTCATTTATTACATGTCAGAGCAGTCTTCCACAAATAAGCTCCCTGCAATATAGAATAACTCTTGCGGTTCACATAGGGGGCAACATGTACACTCCTTAAAGCTTAAGTATGAGTAGAAATGATAATTTGCTACTTAAAACCCTATTTTTTTTTCTGAGAATATCCTGATGTTCTTTGAGCTCACACCAAGTAGATTTAAAAAAAAATTATAAATTCCTAATATCTACAATTCTGCTCTTTCAGAATAAATACATATAATAAAGACAATACAGACTGTGATTTAGATAAGATTGTGAGCAGAAACACCACACCATTTTACAAATATTCTTAAATAAATATTTTACCTACCTTTTTATACGGCTTTTTTCAGACCTTTTCACGGGTTTTGAAAATTAACAGAAGCTCTACAGAAACCCATGGCTTCTGTGGGACAACTGGAACACTATGAAGTATTTAGAATTATGCTGGTTGCTATCACTTAACCAAACCACTTCCTTTCCATCATGTCTTATTTTCTGTAACTATTCTAATATCCTTTCCACTACAGTGCGATCACATATTTGCTCCTTTCTCCAATCTAACCAGGTGCTTATCACTCCTTCCTGTCCCATGCCTGTCATTTATTTAGATATTAAACTATTGAATCTTGAGGCATCTACAACAATGTGGCTGAATGAATATTCCACAATACATCCCTTTTTTCATTCAGGCCTTTGAGCTACTCAACTAAACAAGATTAAATACACACCAATTCTCAAGAAACCATTTGGCATATCACAAAGAAGAAAGAAAAGCCTTCACACACTTAATGCTCATTACATAATGTTGCAAAAGCTTTGCATGCTTAGATATTTGCCTGTCTACCAACTTCAAGCATGTATTTGCCCTAATTGGACACAAGTAAATTCTGCACAAATGTAACAAAGCAGGATGGCCATAGCACAAGCACTTCTACCAACAGTTACTTTTGAAGTGACATCTGCGTGCTCCTGGTAGAATAATGCTACTCTAATGTACAGTGTAGTAGTACACTCTATTTATGTGTAAAAATGCATTGGTGTTATCACCTTGCAACTGCACTGAATTGCATATGAAGCAACAGATATAAGTGTCCATAAACATATGATCCTTTATGGCATTTCTGAGTGAATAATTGCTTAGAAAAATATTTCAGTAGAATTCTATCGGAAATAAGTGTGGGAGATTAGTAGGGTAAAATAAAGATTGCTGAGGACTTATGAAAGCGTTTTTTGAAAAAGAGAGGAAAAAAACCCTAAAGTGTTGCTGTTATTGAAAAATGTACATTATAATCTTTTCATTGCTTCATCCTAGTTTTAAAGTAGTATCATGCCCAACACATTTTGCGTTCTTTTAGGGACAGCTAACAAACCACACACCTGAAAAAAAAGGCTAACTAATGAGCCACATTGTATAGCATGTCAGTGTCTACTAAGGAACTGACATCATATATTGTTATTATTTTAATATACAGACCATAAAACACTTACAGACTTCAATATAATACCAGCTAAGCTGCTGCAGTGCATTTCAGCATTCAAAAAAAAACAGGAAAAAAGCTATTTTACAACTATGTTCTTTTGGTCATCTGGGAAACACCTCCCTAATGCACAATATTATGCAGGTAGTAATGCTGGAATAAAAAAAGTGATATTCCAAGGTGACCAAAACAATTACAGGACAAAAAGTGTCTCATGCTAACTTGCTAAAATAGATCTATTATGAAGAGCTCAAGAGAAGATCCAGCAAGCACTCAGGAAACATTTTAACATGCAAACTTGCCACCTAAACTCTTTTTCTTTACAGTTCTCTTTTGGTGCACAAAACCATGCTACTAATGGAAAATCTAGAGTGACAGGAAATAATGACCATAATCCAAACCTTGGGGATGATGGACGATTTCCATTTCTAGAAACTAAATTTAGTCTCCCAACTCGGAATCTGCTGCTCCTGCCATTGAATGTCACAGTGTTTCTTTCTCTCAAATTTAGTACCAATACACACAAAGCCACGCGATATGGCAAACAGCCACAGATGAGATTACAATTTACTTCCCAAACTTTGCATCCTCTACAGTTCTCGAAAGCTGAATAAATGTATTTGAACACTCCCTAACAAAACAGGGAGCCTGATCTCTGTGCAGTAATGTGATCCCAGTGCATCAACAAGAAAATAACATGGGGGGGAGGGAAAGAAGGAGGGAGGACAGACACAACACACAAATTAGCATTTACGCTAACATGCTAACGCTATGTCTCTAAAATGGCTGAGGATGAAGTAGAGATTAAACATTTGAATTTATGTTACTCCCAGTGATCTACAGCATCTACTTAAGTTGGTGTCAATGTCTTGGTATTGAAATAATAAGCCCCTTGTAAATCATAGCATAATTAAGTCTGTCTCATAAGTGAAAGATTAGAAATCTAAGGGTACTGTTATTCAGGAGAGAAACATCCGAAGCACTTCTTATATGGATTTATGCATATGACAGTGTACACATGGACTCAAGTTCCTCATGCCCGTACACTGCCTGTGCCCAACACAAGACACCTCTTTACGACAGCCCCAGTGTACTGCTAAGCTCATGATGAGCACTTCATACTCATTGCCTGTACAGTGTCTGAACAGACCGGTCTGGTGTGGAGCACAGTCAGTCATTTTGAGCCTTCCTGTACTATTCAGAGTTGTTATCTCCAATAATGATGTTTTGGGCAAGGGGGGGGGTGAACTCAAACAATCAATGCATGAAGCATGCGTTTCAGTTTTGCAAGTTTGGCTGTGACAGAAACCACCAAAGTCATGCTATACACCACGAATGATTTTCAAACAATAAGAAGTGCTACTGCTCATACAAAACATTAGCAAGATAGCTGTTTTACAAGTAAGACACAGCAAAAACTGGTGGTATCTTGGAAGAAATAAAAAAAAAGATAAAAAATTAAAACTAATATGGTCTCAACATAAAAACGGCATGCATGTTAATTAATTTCATGCCATTGGACTGCCAGATGGACTTTACAAATTCACTGAAAAAGATCCACACTGTAACATTTTAAAGATAGAATGCTTACCATGGCAGAATAAATAGGAAGTTCTTTAAATGGGTTAACAAGCAACAGTATATCACCAATGTAAGTCTGAAAAAAAGAAGATATAATTGCTTTACTAAGTAATAAATTAAATCTCTAAGGATGCTAATGGTTTTCTTCCAGAAAGGATTTTTGGCAAAGCCTCTTAAATCCAGCTATCAACATGTTAAACATAATTTGCAAAATCAGAGCTTTTAATTTTATAACTTCAAATTGAGGTCTAAAATTACAATTCAGACAGCATTAATTATTCTTTTTGTAATAAAACTGATTTATTCATAACGGAAAATTATGCACAGAATTGCACTGCATATATTACTGGTAGATTATTTGAAAGTTAATTTGTCATTTACCATTTGTTAAACTACAAAAATGTGAGATGCTGTCCTGGTTTGAGCAGTAGCAGTCATTTTTTCTCCTTCTTGGTAGCTGGTGCAGCGCTGTGTTTTGACTTTCGGGCTGAGAACGGTTGCTGATAGCAAATATGTTTTGAGTTACTGCTCAGGTGTTTGGTTTGTTCAAGGCCTTTTTCTGAGCTCATGCTCTGCCAGGGAGGAGGGGAGGCCAGGAGGAAGGAGGGACAGGACACCTGACCCAGGCTAGACAAAGAGGTGTTCCATACCATAGCATGTCATACCCAGGATGTAACCGGGAGAGACCCGGAAGGGCTGGAGCTCTGGGGGGATGGAGGAGGGTGGGTGAGTTATGGGTCTGTGGCTGGAGAGGTGTTGTATTCTCTTCACTTGTTATTTGCTTTATCATCATTACTTGTAGTAGTAATGGCAGTAGTGATTTGTGTTATGCCTTAGCTATTAAACTGTGCTTATCTCAACCCATGGGAGCTACATTCTTTGGATTCTCCTTCCTAACTCTCCGGGAGCTGGGGGAGCAAGAGGGGGGAGTGAGTGAACGAGCTGTGTGTGGACTTGATTTAAACCACGACAGATGCTTACCACATAAACAAATTCCAAATGCAATTTTTTATGGGATAGATGACATAATTTAGAAATACTATACGGATTACTCAGAACTGATACATTAAAATATGTTGCTTGTGAAATAAGACAGAGCAATTGATAAATATGAAAGTATTTCTGCATGTGTTATGTGTATATGAACACATGTACATGCATATGGATAAAAAAATCCTGGCTGTATTAAAAACAGCGAACCATCAACCACTTGTAAAGGTGTCAAGATTTTATTATTTCATATTTAAACACTCATATGTGAGCATAAGATTGTAGGCCACCCCTGCCGCTATACTTTTCACTTCAGATAAGTAGTTGCTGCTTTATTATGCTCTTAGAATGCAAAAATGCCAGACCTCTGACTCTGAAGAGGTCAAACCATCATGTGAACAGTCCCAGTCATGCTGCCTTTTTCAAAACGAAGTATCTTGATTGGGGAAGTGTAAAATATTGCTTTCTGTAGTAAATGTACTATTTTTCTTCTGAAACGCTGTAATTTCTCACCTACCTGACTTGGGCTTTTCTGCTGAATAGAACTTTATTAAGCTTCATAAAACATGAAACAAGAAATGTTCAGTGATAAACAGAATTTTGGTTTGGAAATGGAGTCCAAGGACTTTTTCTTCTGAGAACCAATTCACCCAAAGATGCAAGCATTTCCAGCACTGATGTTGACACTGACAAAGTACAATGGCTGCTGTTGAGCAGAATATTAAGAATCCCTGCCTATAAATTTCTGTAAGTTAATAATAATGTCCAACCAGGGCATGGGATCCTCTTAAGTGAAATATTCAGTATTTTAACATAAAAGAAGACTTTGTTTTTACAAGTACTAGCTTTCTGTGAATCCTCCCAAATTCAGTTAAAGTTATCAGTTTGGCATCTTTGAAAGTGGGATAAAGCAAAATAAGTACTCATAATAAAATAGAATTTTATCCATGATCCTAAATCCCAGAATCTTTGTTATCATTAAATGCTGAACACCTAGAATTAAAGTTCCCATAATTTCAAAGGTATTCACAGCAACATGCCAATTCCCCATATTTCTTTAGTCTAAACAGTGCAATCAACTTACACATTTAAAAACAATTTGCATGTTTCACATTAACATGTCACTCAGCTGTTCAGTAATTTAGAAATAAATTATGAGTAAGATATGAACAGAGATACAAAAAATTCCAAGTGCAGGTTTTTCTCCAGAAGTAATCTACACCTAGCCACATGCCTCCCCACTTTATTATGACATAACCTGGAAAACCTGCTTTTTATAATAAAATCTTATTTATAAAATCTTGTTATAAATATTTCATTTGGTATCTAGATGATTAACATTACAATATAGAAAGCGATTTCTGTAATACAAGAAGAGATAAATCTCCCATGCTGAATTCTCAGCTTTTAAAATCTAAATTTCTTTAAAATCTCCAGTATTCATATTCACTATTAAGGTTAAGATGATAAAGACGGAAGGATCTTTTGGTGGTCTGAGGAAGAAGATTACATGTACCCATAGATTACTAACAATACACTTCCTCTGTAAATAAACATACGTAAATTGTATCCAAATTTATCTGAAGTGTTAATCCATTTTTATTCCTGCTTCCCTATATAAACTTGAAAAATTTAAGTGCTTACACATGTCATCATCCATTTACATATTAGTCATGAGTCCAGGTTACTGTCTAGTAATTAAGATACTAAACCTATTTTTCCTATTTTATCATTTGTTCTTTTTTGAAAGCTTACTATTGATAGACGAATAACAACTTACATATATCTGATTATTATTGAAACGTTTCTGAATCTCATAAAGCAGGCTGCTGTCTGTTAGCTCACTCAGAGAAGCCAGGTCATCATTTGGAGCTGGAGGCATTAGCTTGATCTAGAAAACATAAATTAGAGAAATAAAGTAACTACACAACTGATCATTCCATACTGTAATGTTCTAACCCCCCCAAAAAAGTATAAACTTTGATCATTAGAATTTGTGGGGAAATAAAAGAGAATTAGGAAACTGGAATCTTATCTCCTTATCTCCTCACCTTATCTCCTTCTGATGAGGAGAAGGCCCCAAAGATTATGGATACTGGAGCTTAATACTGGGGATCTGGTCCCAAACTACTGAACTTCTATTGTTTCCATACTTTCAAGGTCTAGGTCAGAAATCATGATGCTCTGGGCTCTCTTCCTACATTTGTCAGAGCTGCAGTGTGCAATATTGCTAAAGAATTTAATGCAATAAGACTAACAATCTCTCAAGATTCTTGAAACATGCACATACTCATTCACATGAAATTTTTAGGTGACCATGAGCAAACACTGAGAAGTTTGGAGTCAAAAAAAGAGTAGGATTAATTACATACAATTTTGGATCATTTCTATATAATATATCTTTTGACCCTGCCAGTATGTTTCTCCTGAATATCAGTATCAAAATATTCATTGAACAGTTATGAACCAGATGTCATATCTTACTGTTCTATTTTACCAAGAAGAAACAAAAATGCAGACCAGACATCACGACACCAGATATCACTAGCCCTTATGACATAAAACAGAATCTTGTTGGGGTTTTCTGTTTAAATATTTCAGCAGCTTTACCTTCCACAGTCCTCATCTCACCAATTTTTTTTTCTTTTTTATTTTTTCCAAAAGAAATATATTCTAAAATGGTAGAGTCTATCAAAATGTTACTGGGACTATTCTCCTTTTTCCTGTCTAATTAAAATACTTTGTTAAAATATTTAAATTTTTAGAACATACATTTCAAACAAGAAAACAAGTCAAATATACAGCTTGCCTGCCATATCTGTCTGTGTCTTTCTGTCTACCTAGCTTAGTTTACTTCCCACCACATTAAAGTGAACACAGATTTTCTGTCACACACAGCATGGCATTTCCTTGTTCTTTTTTGGTTTTAATCATGGCAGTTGGATGAAAGCCTGTCTAGAAAATAGGAATTCCACTTGGCAAAAAAAAAAAAAAAATTTTGACATTCGTTTTTGATGATGCACACTTGAATAGAACAGAATGAACAAAAGAATTCCAATAACTTTAAGCGTCTTGTAGACGGAAAGCAGACGAAAGACAGAAACCTGTGGTCTCCTTTCCTTATAGTGTGCTCACCTGATCTGCAGGAACAAAGCAGGCAGAGGTCTTCACTATATTCCCTTGTGTGCTACCAAAACTCAGAACACCTGTGCCAGAAACTGAGCTTCTCTTAGAATCGCAGAATCAGGTTGGAAAAGACCTTTAAGACCACCAAGTCCAACTGTTACCCCAGGACTGCCAAGGTCACCACTAAACCATGTCACTGAGGGCTTCATCTACATGGTTTCTGAACACTTCCAGGGATGGTGATTCCCTGGGCAGTCTATTCCAATATCTGATCACCCTCTCAGTGAATAATTTCTTCCTAATATCCAGTCTAAATATCCTCTAGTGCAGCTTGAGGACATCTCCTCTTGTCCTGCCACTTGTTACTTGAGAGATCAGCCACCTCCTTGCTTCATCCTCCTTTTAGGTAGTTGTAGAGAGTAATAAGGTCCCCCTGAGCTTTCCCTTCTCCAGACAAAACAACCCCAGTTCTCTCAGCCATTCCTCATAAGACTTGTTCTCAAGACCCTTCACCAGCTTGGTTGCCCTTCTCTGGACCTGCTCCAGAGGGGCCCAGAATTGAACACAGTATTCCAGGTGTGGCCTCACAAGTCCTGAGTATAGGGGGATCACTGCCCTGACCCTGCTGATCACAATTGCTGATACAGGCCAGAATGCTGTTGCCCTTCTTGACTGCCTGGGTACATGCTGGCTCATGTTCAGCAGTGTAAATCAGAACCCCCAGGTTCCTTTTTGCCAGGTAGCTTTTCTTAGTTTATATAGATTAAACCTACGCTAAGGTGGACACAAATGTCTTCATTTGTAAATAAAAGAAAGGTCTGGATTTGAGCACTGCTTGGGATACTCCATGCTTTCTGAATTGTTAGCAGACTTTCTTGTACAAGGGACAATGGGTGTAAACAGGACCATAGGAGGTTCCACATTAACATCAGGAAGAACTTCTTTAATGTGAGAGTGACAGAGCACTGGAACAGGTTACCCAGGGAGGTTGTGGAGTCTCCTACGTTGGAGATATTCAAGGCCCGCCTGGACAAGTTCCTGTGTGATGTACTCTAGGTTACCCTGCTCTTGCAGGGGGGGTTGGACTAGATGATCTTTCGAGGTCCCTTCCAACCCTTGGGATTCTGTGATTCTTGACTCATGCCAGCTAACACTCTTGCAGATAGTATGTAGGTATCATTCAGGTCATATTGTTCATGTCAAGAGTTATTTCCCACAGGTTGTATGGGCATTGCCTCATTTTTTGTCTTATGGATGTGCACTGACCCACCCCCCCATAGCCTTTCACCAGAGAACAGGCTCCAGCTTCTTTCAATTTCATGATCTAAATATAGCCAAAGATACCAATGCTATAGATAGACAATTAGAAATGCGAGGTGCTCAGTTAAACTCCAAGGAAGGTAATTGAAATCTTTCTCCATCAACTTTTTTTTCCACCATGAAGTTTAGGATTTAGTGATTCAGCATTTTCTATCAGACTCTGCATCAAAATTCAATGAGCAAATAAATAACACAGAAAAAAAAAACAAACCTCTAAATGCATTAAACTCACAACAACCTATTTTACTTGGTAGTAAGCATTCTTTTCATTAATAGTAACTTATTTGTGGGCACCTTCAAATTCTGTTCTGCTTTTCTGAGCATACAGATGAGTTTCCTCCATTTTTTGACCTCAGTGCATGCATCCATCTGGCTATCATTCTGACTGCATGATGCATATTTTATGAGACAGAAAAATAGCCATAAATACAGCATAAGTTCCAATATAACCATGCCTGTTCAAGTTACTAGGTTTTGAGATTTTTGTGATGCTATCAATGAAGATTCCCATTTACTCATTTAAATTACATAAACAGCATTCACTATCTGCTCATATAACATTCTCTAATGATTTTTATTTTTTACATACTTATGTCACTGAAATAAGTAAGTGTTCTAGCCCTTGTGTAATACCACGATATATATAGTTGTCCCTTGTGTATGTGGTAAATGATACTAAAACAATCAAAAGGGCATCAGGGGATACTCTATCATCCAGTTCATATGGCCAACAATATGTAAAAAAGAATTATAAGACAAAAGACAAAATATTTTTTTAAAAGACCCAATTAAGAAAAAGAAAAGGTTTAATCTATATTTATTTGCAGCATGAAGCACGTAATTCAATTCCAGGGCAGTAATTTCAATCTGCTATTAGAAAAAAATATCCTTCCCAGATGAGGGGAAGAGAAACCGCCAGCTATGATAAAATTCTGGGAATTATTCATATTGCTTTCTTTGTTTGGCAGCGCAGACCTTGACATTAGAGATGATCAAAGAACATCTTTTACCTAGGAAAAAGCAAAAGCTAATACAAGCCAAGAGAGACCCCAAATGCTTTATCGATGCAGTCATTTGATCCCCATCTCTATGCTTCATGTAATAAAAATATTACTTCATCAGAAATATTATTTTGTTAAGGCTCTTTTTCATCATTTTTGCAATTAAAAAACCTTGAGGCTACATATAAATTTGAGCTGTTAGTTTTCCCAAAGCCAAAAAAGTTACAAGCTTTCTCTATTAAAAATGCATCTTTCAGAGGTAATAAGATGAAATGTTTCCCTCTGATCCCTCAATAAGGCTTAATCTGCATGTCATATTGCCTAAGAATGTATGATTTTTCTGACACAAAGCATATGAAATATCATGCTGACCTATTTCAATAATATATGAACATAAAATCCAAGTAATGACTCCACATATCCTATTGAAAAATTAAACAGAACATGATTACTTTCAGTGTAGTTTGGGACACAACTGATAAGAATAAAAGATCATGAAACTCATTAGAATTAGCATACCCAATGGCAAGGATAGTGGAAAGGGGTTATTCAAAGCTTTCCTTTGGTAGCAGCACTAAATAAAAATTTTAATTCCCAAGTTGTGAAATAAAAAAGAAATGTGTTAATTGGAAGTATCATCTCTGAAAAATAGCATGCACATACTACGTACACAAATACATGTATATATCTATAGTTCATAATGCATGGCACATAGTATAGAACACAATCCCCATATTCCCAGGGTCACTATTATGTCACTTCACAAAAGAAAAAAGTACATACTTTCATTTGTCAAAATATGGGAATTCTTTAGTTTACTAAAATTAAACTGTTTCCTGAAGTGATTAAACTATTTTACCCTCTTTTGTCTGTAAGAGCTAAAGGTCATTAAGCCCTTAGCAAGTGAGTTCTATGATTTTTATTTATTTTTTTTTTAACGCAACCACTCATTTAAAACCACACTGAAATAGCACAGTTTCTAACTTATCCCCTGTTAGTGCAGCTTTCCCAGGTAGGACTGTTCCTCTTATTCTCTTCCACAGGAGCATCACTACTTATTCAGCAACTACAGATAGTGTGCAATCTTTGTAGTTTTTACTGCTTCTAAAAGACCACAAGATACACATTCCTTCTAGCTCACACAGAGCAGAATTTCACAGAGTGTTTTCTGCAGAAATTTCTCAGCTAATAGAGCTAAAAGTGATTCACTATTAATTCTGCTGTCCCGTCTTTGAATTGTAACTACTGTGGGAAGTTCCACTGCAGTATGGTGAAACAGCAGAAGTAAAATGCTTGGAAATCTGCCCTGGGACCCTGTGGTGACTTTAGATCATGGTGGAGGACAAAACTATCCACACAACCTCTGGTTGCTCTTTCTCACCTGTTACATCAGCTGTTCCTCTCCCAGTCAGTTTCTGCATATGTTTTACCACACAAAACTATAAGGCAAAAGTTTAGCTTCAGGATTACGAAAATCTGAGTAACTTTAGCTAGGTCTGCACCAAAACAGAATCAAGCAGAAGAAAGTACGTGTGCCTGTCCACTCTTCTGTTGAGCATCCAGAAGCAAGCAACAGTCTCAGCAAGACCCTAGGCTAAACACCTCTCTTTTCCTACAGTTGTATTGCTCTTAATAGGGTTGCAAGCATTTACTTTTCTGACCAGCAGTGCTTTTCTTTCAGATTGACTGTGATTTCATCATATCACTGCACAGTCAGAAAGGACAGAAATTGTATGACATGAAAACAAGATGTAAGCCAAGTGCAAAACATTCTGTGGTATCTTCTGACTGAATAGGTAACTCAGTCCTCTATGGGATCCCAAAGCTGAGGAATTTCAGAGACTGACTCGTATGAATGACATGTGAACTCACTGTTTGATCTCATATGATCAACATGCTCATCTGAAACATATTCAGAAAAAAGCAATGGAGTGTGCATGCTTCTGCCAAGGTAGTTATGCAGGTTTCTTAAATTAACATGGTTTAAATGTAATCAGTATTTTGCCCCTTTGTCATGCTTCAAATCCACAGTAAATTAATTTAAATGGAGATTCTCTCCTCCACCCCCAGATTCTAAAGGTGGAGAGGGGAGAGGAAGGGCTGTTTTCGGGCTTTTTGTTTTGTTTGGGGTTTTTTGGTTGTTTTTTTTTTTAATGCTTAAACAGTTCTGGAATATGTGTTTCCCAAATGCATGTAAAAGAACATAAAATACCTTGAACAAAAAACAACCAACCAACCAACCAATCAAAAAAAAAAACCAACCCCCAAAAATATTTAAGTCCTAAACATTCAAAGTTAGGGCATACTAGTTTTACAAGCAACAGAAAATTGCCTCCTTTTGCGTTCTCCATTCAACCTATATAATGAATGAGATTGTGATCCTGTGGAGAAAACTGTAAAGGGTATCAAAATAATCAGTGCCTGTACCATAATGCATTAGCACAAGAAAGGGAGTTTACACTGCAGCTGTAGATCCGTCAATTCCTATTTTTAAATTACAGTCACTCTGCCACTTAATATTCCTTAGACATTCTTTTTGTTTTGCAGCCTTCTAGGTTGTGTTTCATTTTGGGTTTTTTTTTAATCTGAAGTTGGGGATAAGGGCACACTTTGGGCAGCATTAACAGTTGTTCCTCCTCGTGTTGTGAGCCATGAATAGAATTTGAGGAGCCCTGAGCCCTCTGACTGTCACAGCCCCAGACCTGCCACCAGTAGCTGGCAGGAAGCAGCTGTTCAGTTGGCAGAGTGAACTCTGCCAGGCCAGACTGATTGCAGGGAGTGATCAAGGAGACAAGGCTTCACAGTGCAAATGATATTGCTGTGTAGTGAAAGAAAAAATATTACTGTGGCCTTTGACTTCATTAAGTTTTCAATTTCCAAACCTAAGCACTAATGAACAGTTCAAGAAACTGCATGCTGTTACCTGTTCAAGTTTGGTAGTAATGTTCACAGTGACATTTTCAGATGCACTGTCCTGAGATTGCTGCTTACATAAGCCTTTAGCTGCATCTTTAAACATGGTGTCTTTCTCCAGCAAACTGTCTTGCTTGGCAATCGGTAAAGCCAGGGGATTGCTACAAAGAGAATCAATAAAGCAATTAGACTTCTCCTGAAGATGTCAGCAAACAAAACATTGCCAAATGTGCATGCACAAACACAGAACTGAGACACAGTTCAGGGCTGGGACATGAGCTCCTGGTCCAAGTACAAAAAAGAAATTGGTGAGAAATAAACTGTTCACATAAGCTGGTCTGTTGCCAAAGGCACAGAGCAAAACACTTTGATTTAAAATTCACCTTTGTGCATATCTTTTCTGAAGCAGAACTGAGACAGCCGAAGAGAATATGCATGAGTCTGCTTTTGACAGCACTAGGCTGGCAAATCAATAGCCAATTTTGAAACTGAATTTAAAATACACAATTAACTTACACAACACTGTTCTGAAAAATCTTGTATTTTAAAATAATTCAATATAGATACTGCCATTGCAGTTAATAAAATTAAATTACACCACTTTTTAGCTTATTTTTAATCAGGCAATATCCAAGACATATTTTATGACCCAAAGGTGCTCTGAATTTGTGATATGTTAAATAAAAAAATCAAACAAGCAAACAACCAGCTCCTGCAACTACTGAAATGATAAAAAATACTCTTCATTCACGTATAAATTAAGCCTATTCTTGCACACATTCCCTACTGACACTTCAGACCACATCACACTTCTGAAAAACAACAATGCCAAAATTTTGTATGATTTTGGCAGTGTTGTACATCCAGAGGAATTAGCAAGGAATGAGCCCCAGGAGCTGGAAATTCTTATAAAAGAATTGTCTGGACTCTGACAGTGTGAATGAGACAATCCCATGGAGTGCACCACGGCTCCTTGCCAAAATGTGCACATACTTTCTTTGAAAAGAAATGTGGGCTCAATGTGTGAATGCAGGAATAGTGTATTCCACTATGGAATAAAATCCAGATGTCAAACTTAGTTTTAAAAAAAATTCATTTTTACTCTAAATTACTTAAGTTTGTTCACTGATTATAATGAAGCCAGGATTATACACACAGTTAAATTAAGCGATGCAGGACCCATAGCTAGCACTGATTTCAAAACAGGATAAGAACTGTTGGAAACAGAACTGAACACAGCTTTCTTTCCAACAGTACATTTCCAGAACACATAGCTTTAGAATGGTACAGTTCTAAGCAGAGGCAAAGCACCTTCTAAGCAGAATTCGCTGGAAAACAAGTCAAAGCAGTTTCCCATTGAATAAAAGATACAGGAACAAAACCTTTCTTTTGTTGAAACCCCCTGTCGGCAAGCAAAGAATTAGTTTCAACGTTTTGTAAAGGAATATACACAATATTCTTTCTAATTATGTTTTGCTTCAGACATTTTTATGCAAAATGTCTAAAGGAACACTTGTAAAAACAAAAATGTCTCATTACTGCTTTGATTGACCTAAGATTGTTTTGTCATATATCTGTTTATGTCACATGGACAAAAGATTTAAGAACCAACTGGGTTTTCCTTTTTTCTTGCTTTGGGCAGAAAAGCCATTATCCAACTATTTTTGTGAACTTGGCAATTAGATGTCATAGAATAAGCTGCAACAGTAATTAGGCTGCAGAAGAAATGAAATAGCTGTGGCACTCACAAGCAGAAATAACTAATACTGATTAGCATTTTATCCAGACTCAGAATAAAACAATATATAATTAATTTTTTTTTTCTTTTTGAGTAGTCTTTTGCTATTGTCCAAAGCTGCTCAAAACCTTCAGGTCTGAATTATTTTAAATATCTAATCACAGACAAAGAGAAGAAAAAAATCAAAGAAAAGCATGAGAAAAATTTATTCAAATATTAAAAACCGATGCAGTGCCACTTACAACTTTTTATTATTTATGTGTGTCCTGGTTTGAGCAGTAGCAGTCATTTTTCTCCTTGGTAGCTGGTGCAGCGCTGTGTTTTGACTTTCGGGCTGGGAACGGTTGCTGATAGCAAGTATGTTTTGAGTTACTGCTCAAATGTTTGATTTTGTCCAAGGCCTTTTCTGAGCCTCATGCTCTGCCAGGGAGGAGGGGAGGCCGTGAGGAAGGAGAGACAGGACACCTGACCCAGGCTAGCCAAAGAGGTATTCCATACCATAGCACGTCATACCCAGGATGTAACCGGGAGAGACCCGGAAGGGCTAGAACTCTGGGGGGATGGAGGAGGTATCAGTTGGTGCTCGGTCAGGCAGGGTGGGGTGAGTTATGGTCTGTGGCTGGTGAGGTGTTGTATTCTCTTCACTTGTTATTGGCTTTATCATTATTATTTGTAGTAGTAGTTGCAGTAGTGATTTATGTTATACCTTAGCCATTAAACTGTGCTTATCTCAA
This sequence comes from Melopsittacus undulatus, assembly GCF_012275295.1. Lineage (NCBI taxonomy): Eukaryota > Metazoa > Chordata > Aves > Psittaciformes > Psittaculidae > Melopsittacus > Melopsittacus undulatus. The sequence continues at coordinate 57,938,898 of NC_047528.1, read as the reverse complement.
CCCGTGGGGGCTACATTCTTTGGATTCTCCTTCCTAACTCTCCAGGAGTTGGGGGAGCGAGGGTGGGAGTGAGTGAACGAGCTGTGCGGAGTTTGGTTTTAAACCACGACAATGTGATATTTCTCTTACATTGTGAAGATTTTTTTGCTGCAAAGTTAAACCTCACCCATTTAATTTACCACTTTTGTGTTAACTATACAACACAACTTAGAAATACTTCTTGAAATTCAGCTATAAACTCCTCACAACCAGCTAAACTTTTCGGATGTCACAGAAGAGAAATAGATTATAAATCACAGCAAAGTGTGGGGAAAAATGTTGCCTACTATATCCACAGATGCATTTTGATCTTAAGAGGAGTTAACAGGCATGTTCCATGTATTGATGTACAAGATGATAGCCTAGAGATCATGTGCATTTGCAAGATATTAATAGGACTTTATGTTATGGAAATGCTGACACATAATTCACATTACAACAAAAATGTCAATGATTACAAGAAATTTAAAACATATTAAAATTACTCCAATGGTTCATTATGACTCAGATGGAAGAAGACACTATGAAAAATAAAACAAAATTAAGTTCGTTTCCAGAAAACAGTGGCTTTTGAGAGGAATATTTCTATACACGTTTATATGTATTTCTATTAGTCACGAAATGAAGTCAAGCAATATCATTGAAATTGAACTATAAGAGTGTGAGGGAAGATTTTATGTTAATGTAGGCAAGTAGATTAGCATGAACTGTCTTCTTTAATGAAAATTAATGGATAATTAATAGATAATTAACCACAAAGGGAGACTCAAGCCAAAATAATGTTGCATAATAGACAGGAAAGAGAGTTACCTAGGGTAATCTTATTTAAACAAGGTAGTACTTCTGCTACTGGCACATGTAACTGGGAAAAAGTCCTGCATGTTATATGGAGGAATAATAATTTTCATTTTAATGTGTATACACTATCATATATTGAATTAATTTGAAATTTTCTGAAGGGTTGGTTGGTTGGTTTTGGTTTGGTTTTTAAGTAAACTGAGATGGCTGATACCCTTTAGCATGTCCTTGTTTTTTGAGAAAAGAAGATCTAATACAAAAAAAATGGGTGATAATGATTAAGTAATTGGTAGTTTTATCATCAATACTTGAGACTACTGCAGCTTCTAAACAGGTAGATTTTATTTAAAAATTTATATTAAAGCAGATTTTGTAATGACATTTTCATGGTCTCTTTGACTTTATAGCTTTTGTTGGAGAGAACTTCCATTACTGTAATCCTTCCACAGTCAATTCTGAGATCCTCCAAACAATTTCTAAACCAGTTAACATCTGTAAAATGCATAATTTCATAAATTTCAGTCTAAAAAAACTTTAGAAAGGTACGTAACAGAAAATTCAGCATGGATTAAACACTAGAATAGTGTTTGCAAGCACTATAATTGAAATACAAGTTGTTACATACATAGAAATGTTCTGTAAAAATAAAAATGTAGTCTCTTTTCTGTTTTGTTGTCTCAAACATGTTTATGTATATCTTATTTCACTTTCTCCTACTGACTTTGAAACATACATTTCTATAATTAGCATTTACTTAAATACATATCAGGAAATATATAACTACGATTAATTTAACATTACGTTGACAATAAATTCCTTATTGAGAGTGCATAAGGCAGCTCAGTGAGTGACAGCTAGGGCCAACCAACAAGTTACCTTCCTAGTCCACGCCTTCTAAATCAGACAGAAAAAAACAGTGGCTCAGTAGAAAAACTAGGAAAATATATTCTAATACAATTAGTGCTTCACAATAATAGGAATTCATTTGAATTAACCCAACACTTGCCTAAAGGAAACCAGGTCTGCTTGATAACCTAGCATAACACAAACATGCTGACTGCTAAACATTTTTCTGCCTAAAATACTGACCTTCCACTCATCTCTTCATAGAGTTCTTCCAGAAACCAACACTAAATGAAAGCTGTGGATTTTTTAGCAAAATGGAACTCTGCAAACAGTGTGGTATATTTCACTTACAAAAATTCCACATTTTCAGAAGTGATAGCTGAGTCATGCATGGGCAAATGTACTAATACTTCTGCCTTCCAGGAGCTCTCCCGTCTCAGAATTGCTAGCTGGCCAGCAGGTTTGCTGATACTCTCCTGCACTGCCAGCTAGTGAGTGCAAAGCTCTAGCTTAGTTAGTCTCTAAACCTAAGATTGCTGGAAGTCTTGGAAGTGTGCCAATGTGGCATTACTTCAAGCTTACTGTATCCTTTTAATTGCACCTGAGCTATTTGGAAAGTCAGTGCACAGGGCTAAACAGATCTTTGCTTTGACCTAGTACTGTGTTCTCATGTAGGCACCACCAAACTAGCTGCGTCACACGCTTATTGCCAATTGATGTTAAAGAGGTTACTCAGACCAATTCCATATGTAAATCCATTTTATTTGTTTTTCCATTTAGTGAACTTTGCTTTTTGAAAACTTCCAGTGAAGTTCTTCACATGTATCAGGTTTGTATTATTGTTATATACAGGGTCACTATACAGAAAACTCTCAAGAAGTAGCTCTCCTTATCCATGTATTTCAGGAAGGAAAAAGCAGAGAAAGATCTTTAGCTCATTTCTACTGTGTGCAAGTCACATATTCCTGAGGCTCATGGGTTTTACCACCAAAGAACAGTACAGTATGTGCATCATGGCATAAACTTCTAGCACACAAAACACATGGAAATGCATCGTGTAGATGCAAGAACAACAAAAAACAAAGTTCCCCAAAAAGTTCTCTAAAATCTTTAAGCATAATTCTTAATGAGGCATCATTGCAGAGTTACAGGAGTGACCTATACCTTCTACTCCTGGTACTACAACTTCTTTCAATAATTTAAAACAAAGCTTTTCTTTATGTTTGAGAATCTAGAAACTTAAGTTTCATACCTCAAAATTCACATTTTTCACTTAAAAGACAGTTGAAGGCCACATAAATTTCTGGAGTATGATCCAAGTTACTGAAACAGTGAGTTAGATTAGAGAACTGTTTATTTCATAAGGAATTAATGAATGAATAAGAAATTAGTAATTCTGTAAACATTAGTGTTCTAAACCCAACCACGTATGCTAGTGACTACAAATCATGAAGCAGAAACAACACACTGTGTTTATCATTCATGAAATATTCAATCTTTACTAAATATAAATATATCCCATGGAATTATGAATTAAGCAGATTGATCATTTCATGACAATTTCTCATTTCTTCCAGATTTTAATGTATACAAATATATCCTGAAGACCATTAATTATAACTATTATGAACTGGAAAAACAGATATGTATCTTATCTGTCCCTTTATAAGAGTTGGGGTTTGTTTTTTGTTGGAGTTTTTTGGGCCTTTTTTTAACTCATCATCCAGTGACTGTTTCAGAAAAATTCATGTCAATATTTGACAAGTTTATGCAACCAACATGCTTCAAATTTGTCCAAAAATGGCAACTGCATGCTGTATAAGGACATTATCTGTACCTTTTAAAATTCTCATGGATCACAGTATCTTGAAATGAGAATATGATAAATCAATATCTTGCACTACCATAAAACTGCCATTAATGCTTCATATCTATTTTACACCTTTTTTTCCCACACCCATGACAGTCTTCTCTTAAGATTCACAAGAAAATACAAAAAGTTCAAAATTTACAGTTTAAGAAACAGATGGACTCTTCAATTCAATACCAAATTCTAAGTTCACACTGCTAAAATCTACTTAATTCCACTTGAATTTTAAGAAGTACAATTCTAACTACAAATTTGTAACTGCTTGGAGCTGCATCATTTGATCTGTGACTGCACACATAATTTTGATTTTCAGGGGTTGTCCTTGCTTCTCTCATAGGCAACGGTAGCTTCACTACAATACTCCTATCCACCTTAATAAAAGGTTGTTTGGGTCTACAGTATTAACTCGCAATAAATCGCCTAAGGCAACTCCAGATAATCTTACTGGCATTATATTACTAATGTATACACCATATTTACAGAATTAAGGTTGGCAAAAAGAGGTGGAAGATACAAACACAAAAGATTATTCAGTAGATTTCCAGGATAAAAGAGTTACTTAACCCATAAAATGGCACAGAATCACAGAATCAGAATGGTTGTGGTTCAAGGGGCCTCTAGAAAGCATGTGGTCCAAACTCCCTGCTCAAGCAGGGACAATCAGAACTGGTTGCCCAGGACCATTTCTGTGTGGGTTTTCTCTAAATACACACAGACCGGATTCACAGATTGACAAAACACAGTTCAAATTATAATCTGGCCTCAGTGCATTACTCTTTAACAACAGAAATGCTTACAGTTTATTGGAAATTGTGGGCAGATCATGGATAATCTCTTCATATGGCTCTTCTTGAGATAAAGTAGAAACAGCTAAGGGGTCTTTCATTTTTTCCTCCCAAACAATTTCAGCCTTCAGAAGCATTTCCTCAATGAACTCAGAAGCTGCAACATCTAAGATATTGAAACACCAAGATATCAGAGAAAGAAGACAGTGTACAAAAGCTTCTTTAAACTCAACTCTCTAGATAAGATTAAGCATCCAGCTAGATAAAATGGATTTCTCAGATATTGATCCTAAAATAACACTTGAAATTAATGGGAAAGCAAAGGCAAAGTAAATTCAGTATGAAATGAAGCTGTCATTTGTAAAACATCAAAACTATTCTCCCTGTATAGTGAACCTATTGAATTATTGTTCAATAATTCATAGGACTTCAGGAAAAAAAACACAACTATTTCCAACTCTGCATTTCAGTGAAAACATGTACTTAAATACTTTTAGAACATTTCACATTTCTACAAACTAGATTTAAATGTCTTGCACATATGGAAGTGCTGAAATCAGTTGTGTTTGAAACCAGAAATACAGTTAACTAGACTGTATTAAATGCATACTAAAAGTGGTTAGTTAGCTATATTGTTAGATGATGTCAGTTTGGTTCAGAGCCTTTTATACAAATACAAACTGGAATGTATCTAACCACAACTTCTCTGAGGTTATGTGTCATGAAGATCCCTGTGAATGTATTCGTAGGTGGTACACTATTTGAAGCACAACATATTTTGCTTTATTATACAAAGGAAGTTTCTCCTCACAATCTCTCAGATTCTATTTTCTACATTACTGGGTTCCTTCTTCATTTTATCCTATGCACAGAAGGTTGAACAACCATGGTTCTTCTTTTTCACACTATCTAGCATTTACTGACATCAACTCTGCTTTGGTTGCTGGATTAGCCCAGTTGATCTGAACCTTCCAACCTAATGTAGTCTATAATTCCATTATCTCTAGAGACAACACTTCAGCTCCCTGTGGAAGAAGGTGCATTCTTCTGTGGAAACAACAGGGGTTACACTTCAAAACTGGATGGTGAATTTGTTTTGAGTCAACAGCTATAGAGAATCCAGTTCATGAAGCTAGGTACTATCATCAGTTGAGACAAAGAAAGGAAGTCAGTAAGAAGTCACCAAGGAAGTATAAATGCAGCTACCACCAAGGCACTGAAGAATTTACAAGAAAGAAACATAGCTAAAAATAAACAGGGAATGTAACAAGTGGGAGAACATGCTATCATTTGATATGATGTTCTGTATGTTCATAACTAGCAGTTAATAGAAAAACATATATACATACATGCATATGTGTCTATAACCCTATACACTACATAAACAATATGTATACACATACATATATGTTCCTCTGTGTGTGTAAGAAAGCAAGAAGGGAAGAAAACAGTGTCACAGTAACCAGTACATACATAATATACATAATTTTTCACCTACCTGAAGGCTTGTCATTATTGAAGTTAAGAAGATTGGGATTTGCCCAGTGCACCAAAAGCAGCTTCACAAGGTTGGTCTAAAATGAGCAAAATCAGATGTGTTTGAATGGCAGAAGTAGGACAGGAGCAGTATGCCTATAATTCAGTTTATTCATTCCTTCCTCTACTAGCTGAAATCGTATAATAAACCACAGTCAACACCCCCAAAATTTCACTTATGTAGCCACTGCACACATTTATATAAATCATGAGGCAGAATAAAATACAGTTCTCGTATTACTTCAGTGTACCCTCAGCATAACTCCACTCCCAAAGTCTCCCTCCACCTTTACACATGTAAAGAGATCCTTAATGGTACAGAAAAAACTTCACCCTCCATCACCTCCTGTCATCACTTAGATCACAAATATTTCTTTATGCCTAACTAATTCAACAACTGTGTACCATCATTGCCAAAGGGATCTGACTGAGAACCATCATGGAAGTAAGTCTGTTTTCTGTCAGTAGTAGAAACTGGCACATTTATCTTATGCTTACCAAATCCATTTAACATATTAGTAATGGTAGCAATTATAGTACAGCAGATTAAGGTAGAATATAATATAATGAAAAAGTCTAAAATATATTTTTCAATTCCTACAAGAATGCTGCTAGCAGCTGGTTTTAGTGAGCTCTTCTATCAACTGAACCAAAGTCTTTAGAGACATTTCTTTATCAAAGGCTGTAGTAATGTCTACGTACCCTGATAAAATGGTTGGTCAGAAAGAAGTAAGAAACTACACAAGGAGCAACAAATACATTTAGAATGTGAATGCAGAGCTCAACTAAATGAGAGAAGTGTTTGCAGTTCTGTATATATGCAAGTACAAATTAACAAACATGGAAGGACAGGATGAGCACAAGGGAAAATAAGCTGTTCAGAGAAAGAGGGATTATTCCCAGCAGAAGAGCAACAGACAAATGAGACCTGAACTGGAAGGCAGCTAAGGCAAAGGATAGAAATTTGGCACAAAACCAAGCCCTAAATGAATAAGTAAAGGCTAACTGGAAAAGAAATTATAATAAAAATAATAAAATTCAGTACGGATTCAGTACACAGGAGGTGACTTACTACAAAAAAACAGGATAAGAACGAATGAGCTGAACGCAAAAAAATCCCAACAAAAACCCTCAAATGTCTAATCACAGAAAGCCAGGAAAATATTGTTACTAATTTCTACATAGAAATAAAAAAAAATCTTGCTCTCCTCAGCTCTCTAATGCTGGCTTTCCATTCTGGCAGTAACACCAGAAAATTGAACAAACTGTGGAAGCAGGGAGGAAGCCATAACAGGTTTATTTCCAAATCCAATTAGCCCTGCTTTCAACTGAAAACTCACAACATATATATCCCTGTGTTTTTTCATTATGAAAAAAATGGAACCTGCTTAATCATTGAGCTCACTAAATCAGCAGCAGTTGCATAATCTTGTTAACAGCCATTCTGAAAAGTGGTAGTGGTTGTATGAAAGGACGGGTGGTTTAAAGAGACTTTCGGTTTAGTAACAATACACAGCTTTTTGGGCTACCAAAGTTTTGGATATGTGCCACAAGAAATCCAGGCTCCAATACCAATGCTTCCTGCTGCCAATGAAGTATCTCCAGCTAGGAATCATTGATGTAAATCACCAAGATATTCAGATCACCGGCAATTTCAATTACCTGCTTTTTCACACACAAAACTGTCTGTGCTAGTTTTAACCTCATTCATTCATATTTTAGATGGAGTATTTTACAATCCAGTTGTCATATCTTCAGAACCGTGCCTAACAGTAGAAATATTTGTAGAACAACTACAGCAAATTACCACAATACAAACACATTTCAATTTCAGAGTTACAAAGTAAATATGGCTATGGCAAGAGACATACATAGACTATGACTATAGTAGGAGATACATATAGACTCGTAGGTTCCAGTGTTGTTTTGCCAATTCATATTAAAAAGAAAAAAGTGAATGTGATGACTCACTGCACAGAAAGTAACAGCATTGTTTAAAGTATCTACTTGTCTCGCTTCTACTCTTATGCCCTTAATTACTCATTCAGTGCCTTTTGACAGGACACCAGGAAAGCCTTAGACCTTACTTTTCTCTTTACAGAACTTACCTCTGAGTACCCTCCTTCTGGAAACACAAACTTAGTTACCTTTCCTGTACAAATACAGCATGTCTCTCTACCTCGTCTTGGTGCTCTGTCCAAATTGTAATTTTTCTCTCTTGACACCTCTTGCTGAATATCTTGCCCTCTGACTGTCGAGAATGCTGCTGCAAGTAATATATTCTCACCTCTGTCCTTTAATCTAAAAGCCCTACTTTTTAGATTCCTCCTAGCTCCTTGTTTTCTCGCTAAGCCAAAAGCTGCTTACCCTCATTTTCAAAGACCCTCTATGCTTTACATATTCCCATTCATTAAGCATTCAGACTCCAGTACCCACCTCACATCAGTCTGTGACTTCAGCCATCATTAATATATTCTCAAATACCTATTTTCCTGCTTTTTCTAGGCTGTGCCTTAATTTCATAAGGAAGTTTTCAAATTATCTTCAAAGCTACATTGTAAACACCCATTCACAGCCTGTTCTGATGTGATGCTCATCAAGTGGAAAAACAGGTAATGCGCTACCATTCCATCATTCAGGTTAACTGAAACTTGTCTTAATGCCTGGGCCCAGAGGGTAGTGATCAGTGGCAAGAAGTCTAGGTGGAGGCCAGTATCTAGTGGTGTACTGCAGGGATCAGTACTGGGTCCAATCCTGTTCAGCGTCTTCATTAATGATCTGGACAATGTGCTAGAGTGCACTATCAGCAAGTTTTCAGATTACACCAAACTGGGAGTAGTGGTTGATATGCCAGAAGCATATCAACATCACACTGTCATCCAGAGGGACCTCAACAGCCTGGAGAAATTGACTGATGGATACCTCATGAATTTCAACAATGGAAAGTGCAAATTTCTGCACCTGGGAAGGAGCAACCCCAGGCACCAGTACATGCTGGAGGCCATCCAACTTGAAAGGAGCTTTGCAGAAAATGACCTGAAGTTTCTGGTAGATACCAAGTTGAACATGAGCGAGCAACGTGCTCTGGATGCAAAGAAGGTTAATGTTCTCCTGAGCTGCATTAGGAAGAGTGGTGCCAGGAGCTTGAGGGTGATCCTTCAATTCTTCTCAGCTCTGGTGAGGGCACACCTGGAGTACCATATCTGGGCTCTGATAATACAAAAGGGACATGGAGAGCCCAGAAAAAGGCCACTAAGATGAGATACTGGAGCACCTCACATATGAGGAAAGGCTGAGAGAGATGGAATTATTCTACCTGGAGAAGTGAAGGCTCAGGGAGATCTCATCCATGCAGACAAATACCTGAAGGGAGGGTGCAAATAAGACAAACCCAGGCACTTTTTGCAGAGGTGCCAAGTGACAGGACAAGAGGCAACAGGCATAAACTAAAACACAGGAGGGTCTGTCTGAACATCAGGAAACACTGTTTCACTGTGATGGTGGCATAGCACTGGCACAGGTTGCCTACAGAGGTGTGTAGTCTCCATCCTTGGCAACACTCAAAAGCTGTCTGGGCATAGTCCTAGGAAGTTTGATCTAGGTGACCCCGCTTGACCAGAGGGGCTGGACTAGATGACCTTCAGAGGTCTCTTCCAACCTCAAACACCCTCTGTGATTCTGTGTAATACGGCAAAGGTCACCTATGACTTTTCCAGAAAAGATATTTTTTTTCTTCACCATAATCAATCTTAATAAACTTTGAACAGCTTGAATACTGATGGACATGAAAAATACTTAGTGAAAATACATAAAGAAAGCTTATACTAATTACAGCTTTACAGATGCAAGATGACATTAAAAGGGGGTTTGTACATGTAGAAACTGAGCTTGACAGACAAGACAGAATACATGATCAGATGTGGAAGAAGACCATCACAATTACACTCAAAGGAGATAGTGTTTTTTTTCCAAAATAGCAAAGTGGAAGAAAAGGCTGCTTGCTTACTGTGAATTGAGCTTTAGTCCTCAAAGGAAATATTACAAGGAAATGAAGTGCAACTCACATTAATAGAAGCAACACATGATCTAAGTAGTGAGAAAACATGCACAAAGGAACAGAGAAAACACTGACTGGACAGGGGAGCGCAGGAGTTGAACAGTTCTTTAAAACTAATGAATCATTTAATGCAACACTTAAGATAAAAAGCTGTAAGATGACAAAGGGCAGCATAAATAAATTTAATGGAACAGGCAAATTATAAATCCCTCAAATACAATCTCCCCATGCCAAAAATGGTGTTTTCCCACACATTAAATATTAGCCCCATCCTCAGTTTCATAAATGACAGGCTTAGGAGCACAGTGTTGGCCAGCCAACAAACTGTGAGGCCTGCTGCCACAGATAAGTGATTTCAGTGACAGGGTAGAAAATTTGGGGCATGAAGGAGTAATAGAGATTCCTTAAGAACCTCCCTAAGCACTAGAGACTGCAAAGCAACTCCAAAATGCTCTCAAACAATATTAGTTTTACTGCTAGTGAATTAGCTGGGGAGAAGAATCAGTGCTCCTGAAAAGCGCCCTCCACTCCTACCTCATCAAGTATTTCCCTCTGAAACTATGCACAAGATGCTACATCTCTGCCAGCACCTGCAAAGCTTAAGTTGCTGGCTCTGACTGAGCTTTGAACTATTATTATCCAAGCCCCAGTGACACTTCCTCAAATCCCTTACTCCCTTTTCTTTACCATTGGAGAAATACCTGCTTAAGTTGTAAATTCAGAAAGCTGAAGGGTTTATGCAAATGTCCTGATGTGCTATTTTGCACAGCAATGAATATGTATCATCCAATTTGCATGCACTTCCAACAGTAAATTCCTTCAGTCTTACTTTTCTTCTATGTCAAAACCAACATTTCTCTCCAGTTCTCCACTCCTGTCTTTTTGTTTCAACGTTGGACATTTCCTACCATCCTCAGTGACCTGGTCCACTAACCTTTTGTTCAGCCCCCACCATAATTTCTTATTCCTCAGGTCCTTTTTCTCTGTTCCTTGTACCTGAGACTCCCAGCTCCCTACATGTATCTTCAGAACTTGTTTTCCTCCACTCCTTTATTGGTGCTCTGGTCCCTTTTTTGAGACACACTATATTTTTTTTCCTTCTTGACATCTATTCCTCCTTTCTCTTTGATGAAAGCCTCCCCACCCTCTCCCTGCAATTTCCTTCCACCTGCTGTCACTTCTCAGGTTCCCACTCCATTATCTCTAGTGGACCAATAGCCATAGACATAGATCTGTATAGTTTTGGATCATTAATCTCACACTACTGTGTGATTGACACAGTGAAATCCCCAAATATTGTTTTAATATCTAAGGTGTTTATTCACTAACCACAACAAAACCCTTAGGCAGAACACATGAAATACCACTGGTTACATCATTACAATCTCCAGTCTTCACTGAGTAGGATGGCCTATGTCTGCACTCATAAGAACCAGTATTCAGTTGCTCATAAGGCTATACTTTGCTTCACTGGGTTGGAAAAATGCTTACCTCACTCTGTGATTTTTGTTGGACAATTTGCTAGGATTGCTGCCTGTGAGTGAAGAGTTTGGAGGAATTTTTGGGTTGGATTTTTTGGGGGTTGTTTTACTTTTTTTCTTAATTAAGGAGAAAAATAAATTAACCAAAAATTAAGCACTTCTGGAAGCAGGGTATGGGGAAATATATTGCTTGACCCTTGTGAGCTCTAATATTTGTATGATTTGAAGATATTGTATGACACAGAAAATAAAATCTGTGGGCTGAGAATATTTCTTTTCTTGTCTGTTTGAAAAATTGACAATACATAGCCAAGTGTCAAACCTTTAAAAAAAACAGCCACCAGATGCCTACAAAACAGTCTTTATTATAATGGATAAATCAAAGAGACCGCTTTTGTTAGTATGGTCCACTGCAGGCCTGAAATGCTAGTCTAACCAGTATTAGTGGCCCTGTTTAAACATCCACTTGAATTTGCAATCCATCTACAGATCTGCAATTAAAAAAAATAAAATCAGATAAGTAGTTTCAATTTTTATTATTACTACTACTATTATTATCAGTACTAAGCCTCTGAAACAGAAGCACTGTAACTTCATGCTAGTTATATATTCAGCAGATTGAATAAATAAGATCAGATAAATCATGGAGTAAAAAAAATACCAGGTAAGTTGTGGAGCAATAAAACTCCTGAGAAAAACACTGGAGACTATTTAACTAATGGAATGTGGTGATAATAGGCATTTCACTAAGCATCAAGGACATTAAGAAGAGTTTAGATTAGCAACTTTAAGCTACTCAGGAGTGAAACAAACAAAAACAAAGCCCAAGACAGACTCCCAACATTAGGTAGTAAGGTAATTATTAACTTATTAAGAGTCACTGTGGATTGAGTTTTGAGGATCATATACTTGTTCTCCACTACATAACAGCATTACTTACAAGACCGAGTATCCCTTGTAGCCCATGTCTCATATGTAAACCCTTAAATAAGAGCAATACTGTTTAGAGACTAAATAGCATTTTCTCTGTGATTGCAAATGTGATCCACAGTACTGCTCTAGACACACAAAATGATGTCTGAAACTTATTACAAATCTCCTTTCTCGATACAGTATAGATGAGGAAGATATTTTTTCCCATTTGAGTGCAGAAAAAAGGGGACCATAACCACCTGTGGTCAGCACAGTGGAACAGATTAGAAAAAGTAGGTTGCAGGAATGAGACTAGCAGCAGGATAGAAAAAGTGGAAGAGGAAAACCAGAGCACAGCATGGATAAAATTATGGACTTTGGAACTAACGGCATGAAATTATGTGAAAGGGAAGAAGAGAGACGTGACAAGGAGACAGGATGTAGGTAGAGACAGCCTAAGCAGAAAAGAAAATTAAAGAAGTGTGGAAAAAACAGTGAGATTGAACAAGGGAGATTGGGACTGTGAGCAAGTGGGAAAAAGGGATAACAGAAGGGCAGGAAGGTTGGCATGAAGCCAAAGTACAGGAAAAAAGAAAGCCTGGATGAGAACCAGGAAGAGGAGGAGGGGAAGAAGCTGGCTGTGCAAAGAGGTTAGTGTTGGGATAAAATGTGTAAGGAAAGGACATGAAGCCAGGCAAATGAATGGGACAATAAGGTGACAGAATAAAGCAAAGAATGGAACAGGCTGGAGGCAGTGGGACAAATAAAGTTACATGTGGGAGGAAGGAACTGTTAAACTGTGTTTATACACAGAGCTTGGAATGCAACCCAGGTCCCCAAAATGCCACCACCACTACTTTTCTGCAGTTAACATGTTTAACCTATATGACCTAATAGTATGCTTTTTAAACCTCTGGACATAGTTCAAGTAACCAGGAAATTAGACAGAGAAAAAAATAAAATAAATCAGGAAAAAATATTATGTGATCTTGTGATTGAAGATGCTTATATGTTATCTTCCTACAAGTCATATAATACCACAGAGAGGATCATAAACTGGCACTTCTTAAAATTTGTGCCTGAACAGTCTTATTAGACTTCTTTTTCATATATGCTTCTCATATATGAGAGGAAGTCACTAGCTGGTATTTCAAGGAAAATGGAATTTATATTGATCACTGAGATCCCCAATAACCAAATAAGCATACAGTGTAGTCTGTGTACATCTCAGCTTTAAAAACATACATATAAGCACTGAGAATTTTATAGTAATTTTGTAAATTGAGGTTGTCCCTAGCCTGTATATGAAACTCAAACATGTAAATCTATTTTTTTATAATTTGGTACTGTGTGAATTTAGCTTTTTTGGCCTTAGCGGTCTGTACCCACGATTAGCATTTGAATAATTTATAGAAACTGTCTACATATACTGAGAGTGAAAGAAAGGTATCCCAGGCAGAAACCCCAAAGTGGTCTCTCTGGTTGAAGAAAGTGAGTGTAACTTGATCTGAAGGAAAATTGTGCTCTTCTACCTGAGAACAATCACACATGATGAAGATGAATAAAAAGACTGAAGAAACAAGGGTGACATATGTCCAGATAAAACATTCCCTAGAGGATTTTCTGACAATAAATGAAAGCTTCCAACCATTTGACAGGGAAGATATGTATTCCCTGTGCAACTATATTCTTTTTGAAATACTGAAAAGCATTCCCTTCTTTAGGCTCTTCTCATTGAAAGCATTTGTGGAATGTGTTTACTAAAGTCCAGAAGCTGCATTCAAGAGAACTGCTGTGGCAATGGCCAAACATGTATGAGATTAACCACTTCCTACAATTAGTTCAGATACCCCATATACATCAAAGCATATTCCAATGACGGATATGTATTTTTTTTCTCTTTTGAGGCCAACATGCACTAATAAAGGAAAACGAAACTGCAGTTGAGTCAAATGACTAATGTGTTTTGGTAACAAGGAGCTAAGTAGATCACATAAGAAGGTATGTTCTCTCAAACTTCAGCAAGAAACACAAGGTCCCTTCTATGATATGAAAGAAATACTATGTTTGGATGAACTAACTAGACAGAGGGGTATGATTCAGCCCAAGCAAACAAGCCAACCAAATGTGTGTTAAGAAGAATGTAGTTATAAGCCAACAAATTTCCACATAAATCTTGAAAATTACACAGGATGTATATGCATACCATGCTCAGAAACATAAGGTAGGCATCTGAGCCCTCAAAATGTTTTTTATTTATTTGGGATATTTTCAGTTCATTGATGGGAAGAAATCCTTGCTAGTGCAGGAGTTACTCTTGGAGAGGTACAGTCAGCAGTTTGACAGTTCTCTTACCCTTTTTTTGACATTATGAAATTGTTAAATCTCAAAGCCAGAGGCTAAATCTGTCTCACTAAGTAAGAGAGTGCAATGGAGCAAGCTTAAGTATCCCTTATAATCCACACTGCTTAACTGTCAGCTCTGTTCCTGACTCTGCTTTGGACCACTCCAACCACCTCTCTACAAACAAGACTAATCTCCTACAGAGGAAACTAGCTCTAAACAATATGAATGCGAGCCAGACTCTTGCCTGGCTTAATCCCCAGCCTTCTTTTATTTTGCAATTTTTAACAGTTTAGACACAGGCAGCATCCCCCAAGGATTAAATTTTGGGAGAGGTAGTGTTTAAGCTACTGGGGAGTCAGCTCTGACCTGCATGCCTCTGATAGCTGGTTTGAAAGGTGACATTTCTGTGATAAACAACAAAGAAACAGCTTGTGCCTGGGAACTGTGCCAAAGTACCCCAGGCAAATGTCAGAGCTGCTGCCTATTCCCACCACAGGGAGAGCAAGTGTGTTTTCTCCTGATCACAGCAGCCTGGAAGATGTCCAGAGGGGACAGCACTACCATGCCAGATTACCAGCTGTTCACAAAGTGATTGGTGTGCTAAATTCAAATTAGAGGGCCACACTGAGAAATACTAGTTGCCCTTGTGCAGTTGGTGTCAGCACCAGCATGGTCAGTGTGGTAGCCAAGTGATGATGTGTGTCCCACTCTGGTGTGCACAGGCAAGAGACACCAGCGCTCCCCATGCTGCATGTGAATGAGACAAAGGAGCTCAAACTGCCATCAGTAACAGTATTTAATAACAGAATGCAATGATAAGGAACAATGTAACAATAATAAAATATATATGTTCAAAAGGCCCTGTTAAATTTCTGTAGTCAAACCTGGCATATTGTAATTTCTTGAGGCTAGTTTTAGTGCTCTCATTATGTTATTTTGAAGAAACATTTGTATGTCATTGATACAAATTTACATGTGTGTTGAATTATATTATATTCCATCATTTTATTGATGTAAAATTATTAAGGTAAGCAACCCTGACCTTATTAGCTCAATAATATCCATTTTGGTATAATGTTAGAATCGCAGTATGCATTAAAAATTAAGACTTGCTTTTAGCCCTAGTAGTTGACGAGAGAAAAATGACTGGAGTCCTAGAAACTCTGAATAACCTTGTTTTAAATTATGCTTGGTTTTTGATGCTATAACCATTATCTTTTTCATGTTTGCAGCTGGTAGTACTTCAGTAGATTAAAAAAAAATGGGAAAGAAAAAAAAAAAAAGAAAAAAAAAGAGCACATTGCATTTACAGGTAAGTTAATCTGATCCTGCAAGGCAGAAAAACTGACCTTCAGGCAATAGCCTCGGCCTTATCTTGTAGTCAGTAGCCATATTCTGTACATAACCTTCAAACTCACTAGTAATATCCTCTGGATCTACACATTTTGTCACTAATAAGACAACTCATGTATTATTCACCTATGCTCTTTTTCAATATTTGGAGTAATACCATTCCAGCAAACTTATCCTTGAGATTGCTTTTTTTACAAACACATCTAAACACAGGTACAGATTTATTTATTCATTTATTTTTAAACATCAGCTAATACCTACCAACACTTGAAACTCTTAGTTATTCCCATTTTTAAACAATGCAACAACCTACTGCCATGTTTTGCTTCTGATAAAATAGGTATTGCTATGAGTATTCAATTCTGCTTCCTCTGTAGAATTCATTCTGTGCATCTTTATGCTGTCTAAGAATAAGGCATCAACTGCATGTTCTCTTCATGATGACTGGGGAGAATGGCAAATACAGTGAGCAACTGACCCATCCTTTGACCCATTTGCCCCACACTTTGGTCTGGACTCCTCCTGTAAAATTTTGAAATGTTTAAGACCTCTAAATATGCTAGTTGCTCATGACCCCTATAATCGGGGGGGAGGGGGGGAACCTCTAAGCAATGATTCATTCCACCTATTTTAAATGCACCTCCTAGATTTGTCTGAATTGCACTCTAGAGGCAATTCGTCACATTAGATAAGACAGCTTTGACTTTGTATTTAAGTTGTAGTTGGCTAAACTTGGTTGAGAAGAACGCCATCCTAAATAAAATTGGTTTTGTTATTATCAAGGTGTTTCTACAAGCCAGATTTGATTATAAGGTGTGGGTGTGATGTCTTTCACATGCTTAGCTCAGTCAGGATAATGTATCTTTGCTCCTATATTTTCTTATATAATTTACTATAGAAAATGGAGCAATTGTAAGCTTATTGTAATCCACTTACAGTATGTGTTTAGCTACAGCTTGACCTTTGTAATGGGAAGCTTTCAGGACCTTTATTCTTTAGAAGTTTCCTCCTGTACAGATGCAAATTGAATTTTCTCATTATAAATTTAAAATTTAAGTAGATTATTCTTTTCTTTCTCCAGGTAAAGCAAATTAGTACCTTCTCTATTACTGTTATGGTCTTACAAATAGGCAAATATTGTGGGGCTTTTCATTTTTTGTCATTTTTTTTCAATTTTTTGCATTCTGTGTATTTGCAAACATTCATGCATATGAATTCATAAAAAGGCTAAAAGCTGTTTCAAAATTATTATTGTAAGAAAGGAAATTTTAGAAGTACCTTGATGGCTACACTGCTGGATGAGGTATCTTCCCTGCTATCTAATGACAGAATTATAGAATAGTTAGGGTTGGAAAGGACCTTAAGATAATTGGAATTTAATTTATTTACTTGTTTCTTGCAAGTAGAATACACATGAAAGCTGTATTAACCTCCTAAATAAGTATGGCAAATTATCTATAATGATAATTAGGTGTCTCCAAATTGTATTATTCATTAACACTACAATGGGAAGATATTTGGTCTGTATTTTGATGATTTTAGTGAGGAAAAGTGCAATGTTACTTCATTTATTGTCCTCCACGTGCACTTATTGTGCTTGTGCAGTGACTAACACAACTGGCCCCTGGCTTCTCACTGAATTTTGTTCAATTAATCACTCAATTACAAACTTCACCTGTCATTTGAGGTGCCACCTACTGTACTGAAATCTGTGAGCTTTTCATATTAAAACCAGAATAGTCTCACTGACTTGAAAGTATTTGCTATAGCTACAGAACACTACCACAAAGAAAAGAGAAACTGGTGAAAAAACTATGCTTTACCTGTCCATACTTTGCAGCTAAATGTAGGGGTGTCCAGTACTGATTATCCACTACATTGATATCAGCCCCATGATCCAGTATCAGAGATGCAACATTCTTGTATCCATTAGCGCAGGCCACATGAAGCTGCAATATAAAAGAATCTTAATAGTTTAAAGAATTCAGAAAAACCTCTAATGTGTTACTCCATAGTTCAGCTGCCCCACAGCCTTAAATTACAATAACAATGAATACAAAATATACATGTAGTAAGAACAGTTTAAAAATCTTGTTTAGAAAACCTGCAGAACCTATGTTAGCATTTATAAACAAAGCCCACCCAAAAATAAGAATGTTAGCTTACTGAGAACTACTTACACACTCTAGTCTCACTAGATACTTTTTCACACAATTTCAAGCAAATATCCTTTCAAACACGTTCACAAACTTCATGAGCCCAGCTAGATTGATATATTTCAACAGAGCTTGACCTAGACCTAACTTTCTTTTGTGGCAGTTCAAATACACTAGATGTAAACTGACAGTATTTTACTCTGAAATTAATTCATTAACACTCAATCAAACCAAGCAAATGGAGTCTGAAGCACAAAATCAGTCTCAAAAATATTTTTCAATATTAAACCACAGAGATTTTACTTGTCACTTGTACTCCTTCCTATGTACTTAAGTGGTATTTGTTTTAATTATTTTAGTTAATTTTCTGTATCAGTACGCTTAATTTCAGAGTAGAATGGAACAGAAAGAGGGCAGAAAATGCAACAATAGAATGACAGAAACTCAGGTTAGCAGGCACTTCATCAGGTCAAGTAGCGCAACTTGAGGCTAAAGCAGGAACGAAGCTACTCAAAGGTAGCTGTATTTGCTCATGGTGGGTCATTCCAAGTAGAAAATACAGTATGAGTGATAAGGTACTGAAAACTACTGTAGCTTTTACTATTTCCTATTTCGGGTTCAGCTACACAGGCAGAGTATGTAAAGTTTTCTCTATGAACATGCTTGATGTAGAGGGATGAAATGCATTACAACTCATCAAAAATCTTTCCCTGGTAACTAATTTATGACTGAAATCTTGCAAAGAAAAAAATATTATAGGAGAATTTAGCAGAAAAAGTAATTTTTCCATATGTCATTTTGTATCTGTATTGTATGTGCATATATGTAGATGCTATGAATCTATGAGAATGTATGCATTTATATATTTATGGCATCAATTTTTTGCCTGAATCACCTTAACCTACACATTAATTTATATTTATTCTGTCAAGAGAAACCAAATCTTATTTGCTACTTACAGCTGAGATATTTGTTGTCTTCCCTGTACGGATAGATGTAGATCAACAAAGAACTATCCCCAGAATCCTTTGATACGCATACAGCTAGCAGATTGGCTGACTCATCAACCATGAACAGACACAGAGAAATTTAACAAAATCTCGACTTCCCAGCCATTTGTCAGACAAAGGTTTCACAAAATAGAAATCTCAAACAAAAGCAAAATGATCCACCCTGCAGCTACTTGTTGCAAAGCTATGAAAAAAAGTTCAAAAAATCAAAGCTCAACATAAAAACTGTTTGTGCAAAAAATAAACCCTTTGTCAACATCCTACCAAGAAAACAACAAAAAAATCATGCTATCCACAGTGCTTTCCTCCTAGTATTTGCAATACTGTTGAACAGATTTCCGACATGCATTTCAGCTCTTCCAGCTAATTATGGAAAAGTTTTTATACAGTGATAGTTAGGTAAGTTTAAAACTCAGTTTAACTAAACCAATTCAGACTAAAGTAGCAATAAAAGTACAGTAGAAACAACTTTGCATTACACTGTGATTTAGCAGTTCAGCTTTATTGCATCAGAAAAAATGTAAGTTAAAATAATGCTTTCATGAATTAAATTAAAAGTTCTGCTGTTACTTCCTACCCCTCTCCTGCTTCCCTCCTGTTTTTAACTGCAGCTAACTGCCTTGGACTGGCCACCCCAAAAGTTCAGTATAGACAGAGCCACTGGCTGGATTCAACAATTCCAGATATGAGGCTGCTCACTGTTCTACTTATAGATTAAACACTCCACAGGTATTAAAATATGGAATTAAATACTAATTATTCAGTGTATCAATTCATTATCATGCAATGCAATTGAGCATAAATGTTGAAATAATAATAATGTTCAGTAATATGTGCCTTTCAAATTTTAGTACAGTATTTACAGGAAACCACAAAAGAATTTTTTAAGTTATTTAGTACCATAATGCTGCTGAAAACCATTTACTGATTAATAATAATATTGAAGATTTTATATCCAAAGAGAACATCCCACATACATGCTATATAGGGAAAAAGATATTGATTTCAAAAATATTTTGCTGAATTATTTTAAAATTATGATGGCAGAAAAAGTAGCATTACTGAATAAAACAAAGTGTTAGGAGGTCTATCAGCAGAAAAAAAGAGTATACTGAGACCCAATGACTATAAATAACATGCAGATCTGGGAGAAGAAATATTTATCCACTGATGTGGTGGATGCTTCATTACACTGAATCAAGATGGGATAGCTTCATGAAACATTGTTTTAGCCTGGCTTAGCTAGAAAACATGAACCTAAACCAGGAATCACAGAATGAAGTTTCAGGCCCTCTCAGGATGTCTGAGACCTCAAGCATCTGCTGCAGTTCTAAACTATAATGCCAATTTCTTTTTTTTTTTTATTTTTTTGCTATTGTTGAATATCCAGAGGCTAAGAGTGACAAAGTTGTCATTAAGACATGGATGTTGCACTACCCTAGTTCATTATCTGTACATGGTACTGACACATACCTATTTTCAAAAAACCAGATGAGCAACAAATTCTTGCATAATCTCATTTTGAGTCTTAGAGAATTGCCTTGCAAACATGCTCATCAGTGGACAGTTGCAGTACATGCATATTCACAGAGCGATGATTACATATTCCCACTCACCAGGGTCACTCCTTCATCATTCTTTTGATTCACACTCCCTCCACTTGATATGAGCTGTCGGACATCTGTAAGCATTGTCATAGATCTCTGCATCTTCATTTGGCGCAATGAATTCAGCTCTACACCTATAAAAAAGAAAAAGGCAAAATCCTTCTGCTATTTCATTCATCAAGAAAGAACAGATATATGATTTTGTATTCTGGGTTTGTAAAAGCTTGATCAATGTTTAATTAGACTTCAGTGTACATTTATAGAACATGTTAACTTATATTTACCAACAAGTTTAGTATCTTTATTAGTCACTACATGCATGATTTAAAGTCAGTCAGTAATATTAAATAAATGGGACTGATCTCCTACTGACTGGCAAGAGCAGTTTTAGGTAAAGCAACTGTAATATCATTAAGTCCACTGAGATTATGAATATAACAGGAATGGGGAAAGAATTATACACTCTAAGGAAGACACTCAAGTGCTTGGGACTTATTTAATGAAAATTATTTTTGGCCAAATTCTTTCAACCCTGTGTATATATCACAGTGCCCAGACCTGTCCCTTCAGCTCAACTGCTTGAGAGATTATGAAGCGAAACAAATGACATTAAAACTCAACACTTTTTTATCTGCCTGGGTTATTTTTAACTGGGATTAATTCTCCAGCTGAGCCTATACTATTGTAAGGCCCAAACTAGCAGAAAACATGGTATGGATGCAGGAACAAATGGGAGGGGATGAAAGGAATGAAGGGCAGAGGATTTTTGTGTCGGCACTGCCACACAAAGAAACAGTTGTCAAAGTACAGTTTTAAATGGAAGATAAGCAATATACTCTGCAACCAAATGGAATCATGTCCTCCATCTAAAGAGATTTGAAGTTAGAAACAAAGGTACAACAAAATTGTTCAGTGGTTAAATTAGCAACTGTCTGTCGCTAGATTGGAATATCTAACCAAAATTCAGGGCTTGATTGTTCTGCTCCTAGATTCATGTAGCCACTTACATCCATATATAGAAATTGCAATTTGAGCATAAAAATCCTTCCTTTCTGCCCACAACGCAACAAAAAGCATATGAATAAATGATTTACTGGTTCTCTTCTACATATGTCAGTGAGCAGAAAAGTGACAAATACTGAATTAATTTAATATGTATTTAACTTAAAATTTTATCTCAATCACTCTTTCAGTTTTTGATATTACTAAAACAATTGAAGCAACTTATATGGTAAATGCATATTTTAAAGTCCTTAGTTTTAATCTGCCCTGGAACTCATATAAATGGGTATACCATATGTAGTTCAGCAAAGAATCCAAACCTTTTTCATTCTCTAAGATGCTACTATACACACTGCTTTATTTTCTGAGTTTTATTTGCCTGATGCACTTCTTAGAGTTTCATCTCTGAAGTGAAATGTTCAGTGTGAGCACTGCCTCACTGGCCATATTTATTTATTCTCATATTTTCAAACATCACCTAAATGATACTAAATGACACCAAAAGTGAAACACAAATCTAAACCTAAGATGGAGAAAATTAGACATTTTCTGTATCTGGAAATGTATTACATATGTGTAATTCAGACAAACAGACACACATATATATACACAATATTGTTACATTAGATAACCACACAAAAGTAGAAAGTGCTAACATCCTATTGCCTGACAGCTGCTAGACTGGAACGCAATGTGGATTTCATAGGATGTTCTGAGCATCTCATAACAATGTATTCATTTTGTCAGTTGTGAAATTTTTAAGCCTTCATCACATTTCACAGTAATGATTTAAAACCACCTGATGACATTTACAGATTACTGATATCCCCAGGAAGAAGAAAACATAAAAATAAAAAAATACTGAAACACAGTTGTTATCAGCTTGTTTGGTTCGTCATGTTTCATGTATATTACAGCTTTTTCTAGCAATTTACTACTGACTCACACTCAGCATGGTCAGAGAATTAACTTACCAGTATGTTCTTATACTAACAGTGAAATATTAATCCTTATACTCCTTGTAAATAACATTTTACAGGACCTTGGCACATCCTGTCTGAGCCTAGCTGTTGAAATATTAACTGCTCATGCTGAAGAAAAAATCAAAGAAAAGTTCAGCTGCATAAATTGCTATAATGTTCTATCACAAACATAATTACACCCATAAGCTCAGAGAAAATGCATAAACAATGTTACACAGCAACAAAAGGCAGAGTATATGTGACTCTAATATAACTTTTAAACTACTAGCTGCATGGAAGGATATGATACACATTTCATAAAACAAGCAGCAGTAAACAGCCTGACAAGTGAGCTTCTGCAGTGACATGGTTCCTCAGGCTTCATTTTTTAACTATACAAAGGACTTTCAAAAATGCTATAGAAATACCAGATTCCCTCCCTCTGCCTTTATAGAAAATAGAATGAAAACATGAAAAAAAAAATCTAAATTGCAATCCTAGAATCGTAGTTTTGAATTCTAGGAACTCAGGAACTAGGCTTCAAAGTAAAGAATTCTCTAGCAGGGAACTGAGAAGCAGATTTACGAAGTGTGCACATGTATCATTCTCTGAGGCTCAGACAAGGAGAACTGTCATTAACTGCCTTCCCTTATTCAAGTTTGTAATTCTGAAGAGTCCTCTCTCCCTCCTGAGTGATATTTTCATGAGTTTAGATGTATGAGTAACAAAACGTTACTCGTACAGTAAGCAACTACTGATCCCTGAATCAAAGAATGACCTTCACATTGCTTTTCAGAGGGGAAATGTGGTTTAGATATCCAGATGAAACGGGACAACAGCCAGCATGAATAAATAGAGAAGAAACCCAAATTGGCATGTACTATGAGCACAGATTCACATTTGAAAAAAAAAAAAAAAGGAAAGTCAAAAATAAAGGCGTAAGATGGAAAATATGCTTCAAATACCCTGTAAAATCCGAGTAAGAGACACATGCTCACAAACTCTGCATGAGATGGAAAAGGAACAGTTAAAATGTAAGTGACCCGCAGGGCATGGCATTTGGCGGTGAGCATCAGTGCTGATGACAGGAGCATAACCCAAGAGCTACAAAATGTATTACTTCTCACTGTTTAAGAAAAACACCTGACAAGGCCATTTCATGTGCTTTGGCTGTCTCACCCTCTCTGGCATATGGTTATAGAACTGACACCACAAAAGAATATATAAACCTCAGAGAAAAAGAGGGAAAGAACTTTCAAGAAGTTGCAGTGGTAACAAATTACACAGCAAACAGAACTGAGAATTGCTATAAAAATATTTTCCTCAGAAATGTCAAGTATTGAGAAGTCCCTCCATCTGCAAGTGGAACATCTGTTCCTGTAACCAATACAAAGCAAATCACTCAAGCACTCTATGGGAAATACCCGTGGTACACACCCAGCTGCCACCCTCTGAAACTTGCACACCTTGTTCTCCAATGAGCTTAACCATGTTTAGGAGAGGTCAGTATCATCTTGTCATACAAACACAAATGTACACTAAAAACCTGAAAGCAGTTTCAGAAGCCTCCTCTCTCTTCTTGTCTTACTTAAGTCGTCTCTCACCATGTCTGTATCTGCCCTTCCTGCAGAGCTGTAAACACAGAGAGGCCCTTTTCACCCCAAATGTGATGAGCCTGTTGGTACTCTTCTGTAATTCATGGTTTAGAATTTTTATTTTTCTCCTGTGCAACAAAGTATAGATTTTAGGTGCAGCTGTTACTTTAACCAGCTTTGTTTGCTTAATGTTTTAGAAAGCCTTTTCTGACTGCTTACTAGATAGCTTTGTAAAGAGCATTATTTTTGTTAAGTTATATTTTTCAGTAGCTCTGGTGCATATTGCTTGCCATTATGTGCATCTGATTTCAAAGGTCAGCATATGAACAGATACATTTCAGCAACATTTATTATGTGAGAAGGGAAACCAGTATTTTCAATATCTGCAAAACAATGTATACTTGCAAAACCAAGGCCTATAGCTGTAATTCACTGCAGAAGTACCTACTGATTGTTGTTGGTGGGTTTTACCTCTTTGTCTCTAAATATACCATTACACATACTTAGGGAAGGATGTAGCTTATTTTCTTCTAGTCTGAAACTGCTGTCAGAAATTACACTCCTCCTCATGTAGACATCAGTGACAATTCTCCCATTCCAGTGAAACATGGGGTTTTAGCTCTCTTTTCCATAATAAAGTTGATGATGCTTCCAGCTAAAATGAGTTAAATGAACTCTGTCTCTTCTTTACTTGTATGAAAACAAAAGTAATTTTTGTAATTTATTTTAACAAACTGGCAAAGTCGCAGGGCTTAGTACTAAAACAATCATCTGTGGATATGTCTTACATGTTAACTATTTTATTTGTAATATTAGCGCTAGAACACAGAAGCAAAACAAGTGTATCATTGTCTCTGGTTACTTGTGATAAGTATCGTGTCTGAAACGACTTCTCCACATAAGGTATTTCTATAGTCAGGATTTCTCTGCAGGTTCTCAATATGTTATGGTTAGATATTTTTTGTGAGACAGCAGTAAAAGCAGGCTATTCAATATGTGCCAGGAAGCCAAGAGCTGATGGTAAACACAAGGTAGGCAGGGCAGTAGCCCAAACAAGAAATTAGCACAGGTCTGGTGATGGGAATCTGGGCCAACCAACAGTCCTGTGGTTGCCAGAAAAGCCTCCAACAATAAATCCGCAAATCAGGCGAAGCCAGAAACTGAAGTCAGTGGTTCAGGGTTGGAATCACCAAGGTTCATGGCTGGGCAAAGGAATCATAGAATCATAGAATAGTTAGGGTCGGAAAGGACCTTAAGATCATCCAGTTTCAACCACCCTGCCATGGGCAGGGACACCTCACACTAAACCAGATCACCCAAGGCTTCATCCAACCTGGCCTTGAACACTGCTAGGCAAGGACCAAGAGCAGAAACCTGGGTCTAAATGTGGCTCCTGAGCCAAAGGATGGGTGAAAGATCATGACCCCAGCTCTGCCTCACAACTTAGCTCTTCTCTCAGCTGACTGCTCCCAGGTTACACAGCTGTACCATATCAGAGCTGGCTTTGAGCACAGGCAGTCAAGCCCCTGGGATTGTGATGCTGACAGGTCACAGGGCCTTTGGGTGCACTCTGGGAACTGCCTTTTTTTTGTTTTGTTTTCTAACCTGCTAAAGCTTATAGTTTTAGGAAATCTATAAAATTAATTTATTCCTGATGGCAGCTGAGTTATTCACTGATAAGTGGTTTGAAACAATACTGAAAAGGGCATCCTCAGTTTCTGATGTTCTTCACAATCTTTTTTCAAATCTTTGCGAAGTCTGTTAGTTAAGGAGATGCCTGGTTTTCTTCTACTGCAAGTTAAAAAGTAGATCATAAACTACTGGTTATAATTTAAAATGATAATTCACATGCCAAAAGTCTGCAGAGTAAGTTTTAAGGTTTTCCCTTTGATAGAAACATATGGGTAACATGCCGGAAACACACAAATATTAGGAAGAGTCCAAGACTTCAAAGTCAGTTCCCCAAGAGTTGGAAAGTGTAAAGGTAGTTTATTCGAGCTTATATTAGAAAACACAAAGGGTAAAGGAAGCCAGACAAGCATTGTCAACTGCAACATCCCATATGAAGACAGGCTGAGAAACTTGGGGCTGTTCAGCCTGGAGAAGAGAAGGCTGCATGGAGACCTCATAGCAGCCTTCAAGTGTCTAAAGGGGGTCTGCAAGGATGCTGTGGAGGGACTATTCATTAGGGACTGTAGTGATAGGCCAAGGGGTAACGGGTTGAAACTTAAACAGGGGAAGTTTAGATTGGATATAACGACGAAATTCTTTACTGTAAGGGTGGTGAGGCACTGGAATGGGTTGCCCAAGGAAGTTGTGAATGCTCCATCCCTGACAGTGTCCAAGGCCAGGCTGGACAGAACCTTGGGTGGCATGGTTTAGTGTGAGGTGTCCCTGCCCATGGCGGGGGGGTTGGAACTAGATGATCTTGAGGTCCTTTCCAACCCTAACTATTCTATGATTCTGTGATTTCCAGTATGTCACATTTTCTGTGTGCTTAATTTTTAGGACTCAAAGGACCTACTGAAACATCTCATTTGGCCCCCTATTCTCAACCACAACACCATCACCTAACCCCTATCATCAATTAATCAAGTTCTCTGCAGAAAACAGGGTTTCTTTGTGTATGATAATCTTATGGGTAGGTATTTCCCAATCAAGAAGAACCAGAGTGAAAAACTCTGAATCACCCTGAGGCTGTTTGGTTTTGATTGCCTGTTTTTCTGTCAACCTACTGCATCAGTATTTTTAACAGAAAATTTGTAGCAAAGATCAAGATCACATTGCATATGGTTCTAAAGAGGAAAATGTATCAGAGGATTTAGTTTTATCTTATGTTCACTGATCTTTAGTGGTAACAGTCTGTATGTGTTGACATTTTAGTCAGTTCTTGCTGTAATATGTTAGCAATAATTCCTTAATGTCTGTGAAAAGACTTCCGTAGTTTTATATATGAAAGTCTAAAGCAGTATTTTTCTGAAATCATATGGAGCTGTATCACTTGCTTTTCTTCAGTGCAAGTGAAGAAACAGTATATGATCTTTTTTTCCCCTTGTAGATCTGTTTAAGGGTTTCTGTAGCAAAATCTGTGTTAGAACATTCTAGTGTGCATATTCTGACGTATGTATTCTGACTGCTTTTTTATTAGTAATAAAGAAAACTGATTAAAAATACATGTAACTGAGATTTTCATTTTGATCTTATTCTCATAAGAGCCAGACTGTTTAGAAATACATGCCCAGATGTGTTGCCCAGGTGTTGGCAGTTGTGGGTCTGCTGGGCGGGCTTCTGTGGTAAGAAGTCAGGCTCTGTCCCATGTGGACCACTAACCGTTCTAATCAGCTCCAGCAGATCCAGTGCAGGACACAGTGGAGTCCGTCAGCCAAATGTGATACCTCTGAAAACGTACTTAATGAAGGCCAGAAAACAGTGAACAGAAAGACACAGAGGGAACAAAAAGAGGGAGAAACAGACGAAGGAACACCAAGGTCAGAGAGAAAGGAGGGGGAGTGCAGAGATTCCCTGAAGCCCATGGGAAAGCATATGGTCATTTTCGAAGGAATTGCATGCCTGTGAAACACCCATACTGGAGCAGAGGAAAAGCACAGAGAGGAAGAAGCGACAGAGAGAAACTGCTATGTACTGACTGTAGCTGCCCCACCCCTCTGCACTGTTTGAGGGGGTAGAGGAGTCTGGAGTGAAGCACTGAAGTCAAGCCTGGAAAAGGGGGAGGAAAGTGTTGGTTTGATGTTTCTGTTTCTCACTACATGAATCTATTCCAATTAGCAATTTTTCCCAAGTGGAGCCTGCTTTGCCTGTGACAATAACTGGTAAGCAGTCTCCCTGTCTCATCCTGTTTCCTCCCTGTGTCCCGCTCAGGAGATGGAATAAGTGAGCAGCCGGGTGGGAGTTAGGCTTTTAGTCCAACCACAGCAGATTTTATGAATAATTTCAAATTACTTTAAATTTTAAACCAAAATAAGTTTTTGGACGTATCTTCCTATCACATTCTAGATTACTGTAAATATTGTAAATTACTGTAAATATAGTAAATTTTTCCTTAATCCCTTATCCACTACTTTTCTGAATCAGCTTTTCCTGCACATTATTTCCTTTATGTTGTTAACTTTTAGCTACAAGGAAATTCTCCTTATTGTAGTACTTTATGAGCTGACTGTTTCTGGGTAATGTTAAAGTCTATGTTTGGTGTAGGATTCTGCACTAACTCTTAGCTTGAAATTTTATTGATTCCACCTACTGCTGCAAGGCAGAAACTTATACCTTCTACATTGCAGCTAAAGAGTAAGGCTTAATCCATTTGCTAGTAAGAATTTAATAAACCATGGTCTGTTTTTTGTGCAATCTGCAAATATTTTAACCAACTTAAATAATAAAAAATCTACCTAAGTGGATAGGACTTGCACATGATTTTGATTATATATACAGTTTTCTGAGACACCTGAATATGATCCCTTTATATTCAGAGAACAAAACAGATCCATTATTCACACAGCTTGGAATACTATAAAAAATTTTGTTTGTGAACTCTCTAGTACCATCAAAGGTCAATATCCTTTAACCAGCTATCTTAAATTCATCTACCCCACAAAAAAAAATTGTTAAAAACAAAAAGGAATGCTTTGTAGGAAAGTAATAACCATTTACTGTACATGTGTCATCGTAGGAAAAGAAAAGCCATCTATGCTTTTGGGTAGATATGTTATTTAAATATAGTCATTCTTTAAAAAGAAAATTACAACAGATCATTTTCTTTTGGTTTTCTAATAATCTGTTGTGCATAAACTCTCACTATACAACAGACAATAAAGATATTATTTTCCTTTCAGATGTGTAGGATACCTAGACAGCTCTTTAAAAAAAAGAATCAAGTATCCAATTACCATTTTCTCAGATTAAATAACAAGGCTGTTCTTGGAATGCACAGTTATACTACTGAAAGCTGAAGCTTGAGATCTTGGAGGACAAACAGGAACATCTCTCTTTTGCAAAGAAATTATACTGTAAATATGTCACTTCCTATCACCCGTCAAATACGGAACCAAGAAATATCTGTCACTCATTTGTAGTTTGTATCTGAGTCATCTAATCCACTATGCAACTAAATACCAAGAAAGGAAGTAAACAAAAATGTTGCATTATTCAAAGTATTAAAATATTTAAAACAGCCTAAAGGAAAAAGATCTTATGCCATAATCAGAATTTCACTGACATACTTCTACAGTAAACTACTCTGCCTAAAATCAAAGTTTCTCTTTTGCCTAAAACCAAAGAGAACATGCTAGCAGTCATTTAAAATTTGATATTTTTAAATGGCATTAATGGAACAAAAGCTTTGATTTAAAACATAAAGCTGATAATAATCTAAATAAAGCTTATAAAAGGTACCACATGGACTTTCTCTATTATTCCAATAATCAAATAGGTTCAGAATAAAACAGGACAAATAGTTGGGGGGAAATACACAACCTTTTTACACTTCCTAATATTTTAATTTCATCTCTGAAGAAAGACATTTCCTGGAAGTAAACAATGAAAGGACAAGAGGCTATAGGTGTAAACTGCAACAAAGACAATTCCAAGTGGAAGTAAGAGGAAAAAGAATGACATGAAGATGGCTCAGCAGTGGAATGGGAGCCCAGAGTGTGGAACCTCCAATCCAAGATGGCGCTGGGTAACCTGGGCTACTCTCAGTTGGCCTTGCCTTGGCAGGACATTGCCACAGATGGTCTCCACATCCTTAAATGTCATGACTTTCTTTTCACAGCAAAATAAGAAGGCTAGTAACATGCAAAACCAATAACATCTTGGTGCAGAACAGATTTAGAAGTGTTTACCAGTACTTTGCATAGTGGCTGGTCAAATGAAGAACATTTCTACTCTCTAGTGACAGTATGTCCTTAAACTCCACTAATGTAATAGGAACTGAGACATCAAAGCTCATGTATAAGCACCTATACATAGACCTGTAAAGTTAACTATTATAACCTTAAACATAGAATCATGATCCCATCCTATGTAGAAAATTTATTACATCTCAGCTAGCCATTCTGGGCTCCCTTTATACCACTTGGAAAGAAACACGCAGTTCAGACTGAAATTCAGAGTACCCATTACAACTCTTCTGCTGTAAGGAGGGGTTGCTACAGAGTAACTACATGACACTTGATTTCCATAAACTGATCCCAATAAGTTCCTGGAGCTCAGGAGCACACTAGGCTCCTGAGTGCTCCTAGACCTGATCAAATATCATACACTTAAACTATTTCCACCACTTTTCTAAATATGAAACTGAATGCTGCATTTTCCCTTCCATCCTCAATTAGGGATATCTTAAATGAAGCTTATAGAATGCTAGAAATATTACCCAACACCAAGGATGCTCTTATACAGAGGACATGTACTTCAACTTGTTTTTTCTTAGGTAAGTAAAGTCTGCTCATTGCTTTTTTCAATCAGTAATTAGTTTAGTATACAATGTAACATTAGTTACATAACATCAAAGAAAGCTGGTTTCTGTACATGAAATTAAATACATAGAATTTCATGTAGACTTCGGTAATATGATCTCCTTATAAAGTCCCAATGAGTTATATTCACTAACAACAATAATCTACACATGAAAGCTTTCAGGCAGTTACTAGAAGATCAACTTTACTTTGCATTTGTGATACTACTGTGCCCTAACAGATCATTTACAAACAGAAATCAAAGGACTAACTTCAGTAAATAAATATATTTTAAATATATACATCCTTAAGTGCATCTAAGGCTATCATTATCACCTATGGCTCTAGGCCTTTCAGAGAGTAAATTAGGTTAACTTTGACAATGAAGAGGGAGTTCATTCACTAGGATCTGCAGTGCAATTAAACAGATACAGTGATCTACCATGGTAATGAAATCTGTCAGAATTAAAAACACACAAGGTTTCTAAAAACTTTAACGTGCCCAATTAATCAAGCTTTCTGTAGCACCAAAGCTACTTGTTCCAACCTTGCTTGTTTCATGGAAGTAAATTAATAGCTTATTTTTCTCTTGTTAGCTGAGCCATAAGGCACTTGATTTTATATTTTTCTCTGAACTCTGTAGTAAGAGGCAATGATTATAGTCTATTTCACACAGCCATCTGTAAACCAGGGTGCTGGTTTTAGGCTGCTGATATTAAGGACATCTTTTAGAAATGCAGGAAAATATAAAGAATGGGGAAATAATGCCTTATACATCGTATTTCAAGGGTGAGGCTATAGGTGGGTGTTTCACAACACTGCAGGCTGAAGATGGTATTTACTATAGTATCAGCTAATGCTCTTGTACAACTAGATTTTTGGCCATGAAATTGCTCTGTGTTGGGGTATGCATATGCAGGTGTGTATGGGGATTACTGCTAAAACAGTCCACAGAGAAATGTTTCGTCTGGAAATCTAACTGGTACTTATCCAGACAACTTTATTGCCTTAAAGGATTCCTTCTTCAATTACTGTTGACCATAGTTGTACAAAGGTTATATACCAGACTGTACAAATATTTCAGAAGATACTAATTAAATTTTAAAGATTAAGTGTGAAATAAGGATACTTTGAGCTGCCTATTGTTACAAGAAGAATAGTAACAGACCAAACAAAGTTCACAGCATTTTGTCATGGATCACCCAAAGGCCAGAATTTCATACAGTGCTGCAATTAAGGAATAGGATTGATCTACCCTAACAGTCTAAAACTAAGACTGATAAAACGACTACTTGTCAACTGAAGTTCTTACTAGTCAGCAGAAAGAAACAGTCCTGGCAGTCAGTTCTCCTCATTTAGCTGGGTTTAGAAGGAGCTGAAAAAATACACGTGTTTCCTGTTTCTCTCTATTGACCAAAACAAAAGGTTTGGATTTTTAGCTCAGGCATAACTAAATAAAGTTAGCAGAGGTAGATCTCATCTTCATCATGTTTACCTTTCTTCTTCGGAAACTTCCCACATTCACAGAATCATTATGTAATGAGGAACAGTGCCTCTCCTATCTACTGGAAAAGAGGTAACACTGATAACTAATTTAGAGTCATCTGATATTCCATAGAAATTCCTTTGACATAGACACTTTGCCAAGGAACAACCACACAAAAAGAGAGACTAACCAAGAAAAAAGGAAGCATGTTCTGACAGATCTGCATTAATAATTGCAAGCAGACTACATCTTGTATGCTACATGTTAAACACTGCATCAGTCAAAGGTTTTGGAGCATTTAGACTCCAAATATCCGCATTTTGCAAGGCAATCAAGTTTTTAGAAGCTAATACCTGTCTTGCCATTAGAAAAGTCCAGACACAGAGTTCATGAGCTGTGAAGACATTGCCGGACACCAAGGCAGCAAAGTTATAGCACTGAATGTGCTATAGACTAACAGCATAGGATGTGACACCAAGTACCACTGAGAGCCCAACTTCATTAACAGGATATAACTTAGTTTATGTTAAAACTGACTTCTTGTATGGAGACAATCTTGAAATTACATATTTTTATGTTACTGCTCATTATTTCTGCTTAATATATTTTCCTCAGTGTTATGATAAGCCACATACAATGTTAAGACAACCTATTATAGTCAATAGCAATGTCAGAAATCTCACTTCAGAACACTTATCTAAGTTTGGAACTGGCGAATAACAAACCCTTTTTTTCAATAAAGGTCCTGTCATCTGTAACATATTAAATGTACTTCATAACACAAATCTAGCCAAAATATTTTCTCAATATGAAACAAAACCTATATTAATATTTTTGAATAAGTGAGAAAGTTTTATATGCATTTTATTTCACATGATTTGCAGAGATTTATTTATTTAACAGTCTATCACTGGAAAAAAATAGACTCTGAGGCTAGGCATAACTCACATTGCAATGAAACAAAAGGTGAAACCTGGTACTCACACTCATAAATGAATTGTTTTAAAAGCTTTTGCACTACTGCAGTTCTGCTTTGAATTCACTTCCTAAGCAGATCTGACACTGACCACTGTCACTTCCCTCTGTTAATTGTTCCAATCTAAACACATTGATTATTTTTGTGACTTCAAATCATCTTCCTCCCTTTATCTCCACACTAATACAGTTTCCCTGGCTTCACTGCCGATTTACATCAAATCAATATCTGCCTTTTAATTTTCATGTCATGTTCAATAAAACATTCCAGAAACTGAAGAGCTGACTTACCGTTTTCTTCCAAGTACATCAGAAGGATGCTGCTAGATTCAGTCCCTTCTATGGCATAATCAAGGGCAATGTTTCCATTCACATCTTGCAGAAGCACATTTGCTCCAGCCTACAAACAGGAATTCAAACATTTTAGGATTTCAGAGTAAAATCTCAAAATCCTACTGGGGGTCGTGTGCTTTCCCATTCAAAAACATTTCAAAGCTGAGATTCTTAGACAGCAGGCTGATTATAATCTGAAACAAAACAAAATAAACCAAAACACACACAAAAAAAGCAAAATAAAAATAAAGGACTCTCTAATGTGAAAAAGCTGGCTTTGCTTGGGACAGCTGACACTGTTTTCACCCTGGCTGTTCAGCCTGCATTTACCTCACAGATGTCTGAGCTGCTCACCAGTGGGTTTTGGAATAACCACCGCTTACAGCACAGCATTTTCAAGTAAAGTAAGCTGTCACTGATTACAGCTTGCCTTAAAACACTACACAGTAAACAGCAGTGGTAAAAAAGCTGACTGACAAGCAACACAGACACCCATGCAGCAGGGATGTGTAGACAGCTGGTAAGGGTAACCTTGTCAGCTGGCCCAAACTCTTATGGCCTCATCCATCTATTCAACCTCAAAGAGAACCATCCCTTGCTAAATAAGATTGTCATTTATCACCAACTGGAGACAATGAAAGTGAGCTTTATGATTTTAACTGTAGTCCCTTAAGGATCCAGGCTGACATTTCTGTAAGTTTCATTCAAAATTCAATATAAAGGACAGACAACTGAAAGGAGCCATTGGGAATGGGGGGACAGAATCATGAGAAGCTTGAAAATAAACCACCAGCATGATAAGAAAACTTGTATTTTCTATATTGTCAGCGCAAGATTTTGCACTATGAAAGGCAATTTTTATTTTATTTCTTTATAAGAAACCTTTCATTCTTGAAATTATAAATGTCTGGTAGTCATAAAAGTTTACGTTACAGTTAAATGCCATGTATCTTATTTAAGAGGCCATAACCTTAACTTATTTCAAGTGGTCTCTCTATGGCTTTTAACTGCAAGGAATTATGAAATAGGAGTGACCTCTGGTAAATTTAATTACCTTTCTTACCAGCTTGTATGATAAAAAGTTTAGCTAATAAAAATGAGAAGTACAGAGGACAGCCTTTCTTAAAACCACTGCATCATAGGTCAGCTGTAATAAGGAATTATTAATAGAAGGTATGGCTGCTTCTTTCAAGAGCTTACTTGTTAAGTACTGTATCAAAGAAAAAGTCATAATGAGCTCAGCTCCTGGCTTAGAGTGAAATGTGATATGAAAAAACTAGTAATTCATATAGGCTTCATGTCATCAAACTTAAGATGTTGAAGCTGGATTGCTAGTCTGAGGTGATCTCCTAGGTTCCCATCACAATGATGAGGGGACAGATGGACATCAAAGAATGTAGAATCAAGGAAGTAACACATTTTCATATGTAGCTGACTTGCATGCAATAAAAAAAGCACAAAGTCTTGAAGGTACCTATCCTTCCCTGCATGTAAATTATCTCCAGGCAATGCCAGAAGAAGGTCATGGTGATAATAATAAGACAAACCTACATAAGTTTTCTTCCTTGTTAAGAAACCAAAAGACCTTTGACATATTAAATTCAGGGAAAGTAGGATAATTAACTTGGCCATTATCACACTTTTCATTTCCTTCTAAGTTGTAATGTCACTGGAAGAAGGATATAACTTCGAATTACTGATCTCCAAGTAATTTTTATTGGGTAGTTCTACATTAATTGATTTCTTAAGAAATGTTCACAATGCTCCCAAACAGAAGGTCAAGGTTGGTGAAAGCTGTGACAGCAGAGAATACTCTTAGAATTCAGACAGAGAAACAACTCTGGACAATGGTGCTCCTGATCAGAAACTTCTGGTCCCATCCACTCAGCCAGTTTTCAATACATCTCACTGCCTACATAACTAACGCATGTTTTGCCTATGAGGATGCCACAGAAGACAGTGTCAAAAGCTTTACTAAAATAGATGTAAATTACATCCACAGCTCACCCCTGACCCACTAAGCTAGCCATCTCATTGGAGAAGGCTATTTGACCCATCTGACTTCAGCAAACCTGATTTTGAGAATTTTACCAAATGTTTTGAGAATAGCCACAAACACTGTGATTTGTAAAGTCTGTTGGTGGTTGTTAAACAAGTTCTGAGTTGAGGAATTTTACTCAACCTATAGGCCAACTAACAAACTTTTAATTACAGGCTCTTCTACCAAGAAATAGAAAAAGACAAACAAAAAATGTAGAGAATTACACTTTGACTCCTCTCCAGACCCTGCTCCTTCCATTCCCATCTCCAATCCCGTGGTTACCAGCACACTACGCCTGCAATGGGCAGTGTGGGAGATTGAGGTCAGCACATCAAGGTCCCTTTTCTTTGGTAGCAACTTGTTTCTTCCTTCACTGTTCTAGCATGGGCTCTTTCACTGACTACAGTCTTTCTAGAGTCGTAACTACCCCCAAGCCATTTCACAGAATCACAGAATCCCAAGGGTTGGAAGGGACCTCAAAAGATCATCTAGTCCAACCGCCCTGCAAGAGCAGGGTAACCTAGAGTACATCACACAGGAACTTGTCCAGGCGGGCCTTGAATATCTCCAATGCAGGAGACTCCACAACCTCCCTGGGCAACCTGTTCCAGTGCTCTGTCACTCTTACAGTAAAGAAGTTCTTCCTGATGTTAACATGGAACCTCCTATGCTCCAGTTTACACCCATTGCCCCTTGTCCTATCACTGGATATCACTGAAAAAAGCCTAGCTCCATCATCCTGACACCCACCCTTTACATATTTGTAAAGACTGACGAGGTCACCCCTCAGTCTCCTCCAAGCTAAAGAGACCCAACTCCCTCAGCCTCTCCTCATAAGGGAGGTGTTCCACTCCCCTAATCATCTTTGTGGCTCTGCGCTGGACTCTTTCAAGCAATTCCCTGTCCTTCTTGAACTGAGGGGCCCAGAACTGGATGCAATATTCCAGATTCGGCCTCACCAGGGCAGAGTAGAGGGGGAGGAGAATCTCTCTTGACCTACTAACCATACCCTTTCTAATGCACCCTAGGATGCCGTTTGCCTTCTTGGCCACAAGGGCACATTGCTGGCTCATGGTCATCCTCCTATCCACCAGGACCCCAAGGTCCCTTTCCCCTTCACTACTTTCCAGCAGGTCAACCCCCAACCTCTACTGGTACATGGGGTTGTTCTTCCCCAGATGCAAGACTCTACACTTGCCCTTGTTGAATTTCATCAAGTTTCTCCCTGCCGAACTCTCCAGCCTGTCCAGGTCTCGCTGAATGGCAACACAGCCTTCTGGTGTGTCAGCCACTCCTCCCAGTTTAGTGTCATCAGCGAACTTGCTGAGGGTACACTCAGTTTCCTCAGCTCAGTTTCTGCTTCCCCTGTTCTTTCACTCCAGGCCTGCCTGCAGCCACCTGCTGCCAGCATTATGCAGGTTATGCCCAGTACCAAACTCCAGTGTGCTTTAGAAAGCAAGTCATTCTAGGTATAGAAAAGTGGGAAATTCCACTGCATTTCCCTTCCTTACTCTATTACACAAGACATTTGCCTGTGATACATGGGAAGTTACTTGTTAATAAATCTGACACACACTTTTCAGTTGCTCAGGATTTCTTTTATTCCCAGGCATCTCTCAGCTAGTTACAGCCAGTCATGGAAGCTGATCTGAAATCTTCTTTTCTAATTATAAAGCAAACTCCCCATTTAGCTACTTGTATAATTAAAGACAAGACAGCAATCCCACAAGTGGCAGAAGGCATGGCAGAAGCTCACACAGGTAACTGATAGAGGTCAGAATAAATGAAAAAGAAGCTAATTAAGCAGCAGAAAAACAGCAGGTTAAACCAAGAGTACAAACAGAGCATGACAAAGATGTGGAATATTTCACAGGTAACAAATGTCACAAATATTATAGCACTAGTTCAAATTCAGATGGTCAAACCTCTGCTAAAGAAATTAAGTTCTACTGTTACATATATGGCCTTGTACAGAAAATAAGAAGCCCACATATAAATAGATAATCTGAATTCCATCTGCATTTCTGACTATAGTCCTACTTTAAGTTTTCTGTTCATTGTTCTTGAGGAAGATATGAGGAATACTGTCCCCAGGCTGCTGATATTAGAGTTTCCAAATTTAATACGTATCTTGTTTATACTCAAAATGCAATTCTGTATTTGTTCCATTGCAATTCAAATGTTTTATCCACCTGCTTGAATTCTGCATGCAGTGCTCAGTGTACACGAAAAGTTACTGGCTTACCTATTCTCAACACACCTTCATTTTCAAGACATTTAATAAAAAGATAAATTGCAAAAGTTTACCCAATATATCCCATAAATACAAAAAATATTTTTTGAGAAAAATATGTCTGCAATGATAAATTGCTTCCATTTTCGCAGGACTGCAGAAAGAACATCTTTAAATATATCAATAAAAATCTTCCCAGAACTTAATACACAGAATGCAAAATGTGCATCTCTGCTATGCAGAACAGCATCCATACACAGAGAAAGCATACAAGAGTGAACTCTGGTGATCAATAATAACTGAGTGGACAGTGCCATCAGTGCACACTGTCCCCATATAACCAGAAATCAGAGCCTGCTGCCAAAGAGAAAATACCTTTGGCTAGTTAAAAGAGGTAAGATTTCCCTTCTGATTCCAGAAGTGATGATTCAAAATACTTCTATTTGTTTTAGGATCACTTTACTCTCCACTTTTTAATCCTGTTCTAATTTCTGCCTACCTATCTTAGAATCTCTAACACTCTTTCATTTTAGACAAACTGAGTAGAACTTTTCCATTTCAGACAAACTTAATTCCACATATATGCAAAACTGGTCATGCTATAGGTTAGGTACTGAGCTCAGGAGCAACATAACATCAGGTAGGTTATATTGTGAACAATTCTGAAGTACCAATCTAGTGCATACCCCCATCTGTTGCCAAAATGAAGTAGTTTGAGGTGACTTCCCATTCAGTGGAAGAGGAATGAATAACTTCAGATTCACTGTAGAGTATATGATACAATGTACATGCTCACTATAACTTTTCCCATGATCACATCTTTGTATAGCTAAAGTTTTAGCAAATTTGGAATAATACAGGGAAGAACATCAATTTGCATACCAGGATACAGTAGAAGCTGAACGCTTTCTTCCCAAATAATGCTCCAGAAGGTGGGGACAGAACCAAATAGCTTTTAAAGTCTGAGTATTATCGGAAATTCCGATTTGTGAGAACTCAGAAACAAATAGTAATTTTATCACCTAATTATATGTGAACTGGGGTTAGAGGCCTCTATTAGCATAGCAAATGTCCTTTACAGTGCTCTGTCCCTATATAAGCCACCATTACGACTTCACCCAAGTGCAAGAGTATTGTAAATGCAGTTAAAAATCCTAAAGACTATGTTTCTGTAGCTATATCCTAGAGGATCCATATCCAAACTCCCACGAGTAAAATAAAGAGTTGAGTTTAGTCCATATTTATACATCTGGGAAGCCTAGCAATACTGTTAACTTACGAGCAAACAATTTATTTTTTATTTTCTCCATAAATTGCTCTTCTTTATAAGAATTAATTGAAATCTAAAAATCAATCTAACACATAAAGGGGGAAACCTTTAATTAAATATTTGATTTTTTTGAAAAGTCTTAAAACTTTCTTCTTCTGTACAACAGAGGTAGCTTTATCAGTGCTATTTACTAACTGGCTTATAATCCCTGTTGCTGTTTCTTATTCACAGTTCTTCTTACACATCTTATCTCATGATTCCCAAAGGAGAAATATATCTAAATATATCTACCTACCATTACTTGAAAAAGAATAAGGACCCATGAATCTCCATTCTGAAGAATCTGTTTTTCTTTAAAAGTTTAAAATCGTATCTTTCCTTCTGTCCCCTCAATTCCAAAATATTTTATGTATCAGCACCTAACTTGATCAGGATAGATAAAAAATGCATTCTCTCAACACTTTAAGAACATAATTGAAGGCATTATGGGACTGTGGGTTTAGACCTCCTCCAGCCAACTCAAACCACTCTTACATTCATGGACAAAGCTCTAATCACTTGGTTGTATGTCCAGAAACATAACACCATCACAGCTGTTTGGACTGCAATGTAAGCTGATTCAGGCATTCTTAGAAGACATCTAACTTACTGAGGTATCCCAAAGACTTGGGAAGGATTTGGGCATGTCTCTGCCTAGGTACTACCCCTTGCTTAGCTCCCCAGCTAGGATGCTACAGTTTATGCACCCAGGGAACCTTGTGCTCACAAGGGATAGCTGGTTGAACTGCTTTCTGAAGCAGAGTCAACATCCATATGTCTCAGATGGAAGCCAGGTAGAATCCAGAAATCTGAGTATGATCTATTGCTTAATGAAGGAAATCAGAAACAAAATACAGCACAAGGAACATGTGTAGATAACTTAAACACTCCCCAACAGTGATAGAAATAACTATCTTGTTAATGTACCCATTGCTATGCAGAAAAAAAACAAGTCTTCTCCTAGTAACAGGCTTCTGAACAGTTGTTATTGTGGTTTGAGTGCTCCACAGTATGCTAGTCACGTGCAACTTGTGCAATCACCTTACAAGCCCCCCCACAAGCCCCAACTTTTGGGTATCTATTTCTACTCTTATTTACATTTGTATTAGTAATCATAGAATCACAGAATCATAATCTATTTTTATTCCATTCCACATACTCCATGCACACAGACACATAGATATATATAAAATAAAAAATATTCTACATCTGTAAATGTACCACGATTGATATAGTATTTCTCTCTTCTATGTTAACCACTGTTTCCAAAAGGGAAAGAGTAGCATTTTTTTCAGTAACAGCTTGGACAACTCACTTTTGCTTCATTTTTTAAAAATAACCACACGATTCACCAACTGTTCCTTTCCGTAAGACGATGTTAACCATGTAAGTATATAATGACTAAATGTAGCTCTTCACCAAACATTTGTGTCATTTCACTTCCTCTTTCCCCCCCTTTGTTACCTATTTATTCACATTAGGTTTTGCTTACTGAAGGATGCCCAAGGTTTACACATATACATGTGCATGCTCTCGTGTATACACCATGGTTACTGTGCAAATGGTACCTCCTTCCAAAAGCCCTTATATATTATCAATTAAAAAGAAATATAATGCTGTATTTACTTGTGAACAAGGAAATGCAGAAAATCACATGTGCTCCTGAGCTTCATGGTGCCATGCAATCCTGCTCATTAACCTCAAAGGCTTACATAAATTTGCATTCAATATACCAAATCCCAGAAATCTATCTGGCCCCTCTTTTTGTGGCTCCTCTTGGACTTGCCTCTCATTAATTAATTAAGTGAAAGGGATAAAGTTGTTCTACATAATACTGAGGTTTAAGTCCCCAGCACTGGATTTCACTTTTCACAAATTTACAATGCTAAGCAGAATAGGAACAGTTCTCAAGGCAGGATTCAAAAAAAGTTAAAGACTTCTACAAATTAGCAAACCACAGACAACGAAATAAAAGATGAAATGAGATTGAACAGCTGCTCTAAGTTCAAAAGCACGTTTTCCTTCCAACTCATTTCAACAACAGATTTTCTGTAGGCAGAAAATTGGTTCACAGAAATAACAATTTAGTTACTAGAAGAGCTGGGGAAAAAAAAAAAAACAAATGAGCTTTTTAGTGATTACAATTACAGATTCTCCATTGACAGTTCCTCTACCTGTTCGTATTGTAATCCAGGTTACTAAGAAGGAAACTGAGAAAACAAATGCTGAGTTACGTCTTTTTTCTTTTTTTTTTTTTTGGTACAGAATGATCTAGAAACTATTTTACTAAATCTAGAGATCGTCTCTCAGAATGCTGATTGCAGTCTTAATACTTTCATTTTAATTTTTTCCACATAAATCTTTAAGGGAGCCCCCTCCCCATGACAATGCAGATTCTTAAAAGTATTTGGGATACAGTCAATCTATTTCTATCAACTCCAGAGTAAAGCAAGGATTCCTTTTTCAGAACAAAAGGTCAAAAGAAGCCCATGAAAAGCCAGCTATCCCCTGAGCAGATTCAGGACTAAGAGTCTATCATATACCTTACCTATTCCTAAATTTTAACCTTTATTTCTCCTCTCCCTGGGCTTGACTGAGAATGGAAGAGTGATCGCAAATGTTTATAAGACATCTAAAATAAAGATATGTATGTTCCAGTAGAGTCCATGGCAAACAGTACAATCACCTCAAAGCTGCTCTAGCTTCTGGTTTGGCTTTAATGACCCTTAATGTAGCCTGGAAAAAAAAAAAGAAAAAAATTAAAAAGACAACAAATTCCCTTTACAGAGGACAGGAGTGGGACCGATAGATAACCACTCCCCAAATAGGGACACCTGCTATACTGTTAATCCTAGCAGCCTCTTTTTTATTATATATATCTCAAAGAAAACAAATAAATAAAAATTTAAGCTGTACAAAAGCAGCTTTTAATTTCTTCATCCTTTTCAGGGCAGTTTCCATCACTGCAGCCTGAGGGGATACACCTGATGTTTGCTTAAGTGGGAATTCCAGTAAGTCAAGACAATGACTTGAGCTTCAAAGTACTACGTTTTATAAACAATAAACTATAACTTCTCCCAGGCACTTAAGTTACTTGCAGGTAGTTAAGCTCCACTTCCAAGCACCACTACCTCACAAACCTCCATAATGGATACAAGATCTAGACATATCTTTTCCAAAATAATAGGCTTTTCTCAGTGAATTCTTGCTTATTGAAACATGAACTTTTAGAAGTATTGAAGAAATGCAAACAGCAGTCTCATAATGTAGAAGTTTGCAAATTGAAAACATTGTGTTTCTTTCTTTCCAGAGTGTCTTCTTGCAAAACAATCTGAAAAAAAAACCGTACAGCAGTTTAGAAGCAAAATCTGTGGATCACAAATCAAAATAACAACTGAAAATTTCTAACTGCACCTATCATGGTTGCAATTTGATACACTAACAAATGTTCCATGCATGCCTTACATGGGCTTGCGTAGCTACAGGGAAAATGCAGGGAACAAAACCTCGTGCTCAGCTGATTTCCTCCATAGTAGGGCATAATATTAAGGAATATTAATGAAAACAAATTCTTTCTTAAAACAAATGGAAAAACTTCTCACTTCCTTTTAAATGGACTTGCAGAGAGCACAGTCTCTGTAAACTGGGTTGGCCCAGTGCAACAGGTACAGGACATCTTCCATAACCTTGAGGCAATGGTTACCTGCAAATGATTTGAAGCAGTAGTTCCCTCCTTTCACTGAGGAAAGATACGGATGATCATCTGTCTGCAATCTTTATCAGATTTCAGGGCTTTAAACTCTGTAGGAGTTGCTAGTGTCTATAAACCCATGCCTGTCACATTACCAAAATTGTTTTTTCACAAGAAGCAGGAACTGTCTGCCATCTGGATGAGCTTAACTTCTGATATAAGTAAAAGTTTGAATTCATTTTGGCATGCCTGATCCCACATCATAAAGACACAAACACCAAGCTCAATCCCTTATGTCTGTGACAACACAGTCTACAGAACTAAAGCTGAATTCAGAGCCTTGTAACTGCTCTCCAGGCACATAAAATAAACTGAAGAGGAAAAATTGCATATCTTCAAAAAGATATTTTAAAGGAAATCAGAAGGTAACTGAGTGCTAAAAACTTTATGTCAATACCCTTATATAATTGTTAAATTAAATGCATTTGTATTAATATAAGTTTATGCTATGCCATTACTGCTTACTTTTTTCCCCTCAAAGCTACATGCTACACCAGTCAAGGAACCTTCAAACAAAGAGCTGGAAATTCACTCATGCTTATGTAAGTAAATTATTTCAGGTGCCATGTAGATACAAGTTCTTTAATTCATAGCACTTCTGAGTTCCATGGTGCAAGAACAGGCACCAAAATCTGAATATGCAACTCATGGTCAAAGAGATTTATGGACGCATGCCAATGTGCAATAAGAACATTAAAGTCTTCCAAAAACCACAGCCATCTTAACCTCTGTGACACATTGGTCAAGAAAGGATAAACAAATTTGTCAGCATAGTGGCTATTTATAAATGGCATCATGCAGATATACACATGTAAAATCACCAGTGACTACAGAAATACCCAAACGTATTTGAAAACATACTTCTTGGTTGCTGAATTACTTCACACAAATAATAAAAATAGTACTTTAAAATCATCAAAGTTCCAAAACCATTTTGACAACCATTTAATTCATGCATAAGGCATTTTTTCCTTAAATGAATAAAAAGTAGGCAGTGTCAGTGCATGCAAAAGATTTTCACTAGAGTAAAAAAAAAATAAAAAAATAATAAAAAAAGGCTGTCATGGCACATATTACAGATTGCT
Organism: Melopsittacus undulatus; assembly: GCF_012275295.1. Classification (NCBI taxonomy): domain Eukaryota; kingdom Metazoa; phylum Chordata; class Aves; order Psittaciformes; family Psittaculidae; genus Melopsittacus; species Melopsittacus undulatus. Next base: position 57,894,863 of record NC_047528.1, on the reverse strand, counting down.
TGACAGGCATAGTCTGTTTGACTAATGCATCCAGAAGATAAAAGAATTAGCACTGATGACTGAAAACTAAAGACCAACATTTTCCCATCTGTTTGTGCACCATAGGGACTTAAATTCCACCCATCAGCTTGAAGGCATGTAAAAGGCAAATCAAATCCCACTCAGTTCCAGTACTGAACACTTCTAATAACACTGCAGGAATATAGTATGTTCTCAGTAACATCTTTTAAAATAAATTACAACAAAACATACAGATAGAAGATGAAAAGTTAGAAACTACTAACCCAGAAGCTATCAAACAAAAAATAACATTTCCCAAGTTACTACTATTTCCATGTCCTAGCACTACAACATTCTTGAAGAGCTGGTAACATCACAGATTCTATGAATTCTAAATACATACAGCTATTAAATTGGATCTTAATTAGTTGGCAAGTCGGCTTTCATGGTGGTTCTTCTGATTCCTAGTATATTGTCAAGTTTCTTGAAATTTTAGATATTAATTTCTAAGGAAAAGTCTGTTTTGCTTGACCTAGCTTTACCTGAGGGAATTCTTTTTATTTCCCCTCTTCTTTCACCTAAATATATGAAAACACACAGAATCATCCAGCTAGACTAATGAGAAATTGGAAGGACGGAATTATTTTTGTCATTTTGTTTCTTTACTTCCATACCTCATTCTGTATTTTCCCAACAACTTAAGGTAATTATTCTTAACATAATCAAGACGTGTAGCTAAAATGCATGATCAAATTTTGCCATACAATTTCTTATATTTTCTTCATATAGAATTACTCCCATTTTTAAATGTAAGGAAAGAGGCTATAAGAATATCTTTTCTCTTATTCTTCTTGGCTAGATATGAGTTGAATGTTGGGAAACCTGAGGTTAGCCACAGTGTTGGGAAAATGAACCAATAGGTCTTTTAATGCAACACTGGTTTCCATCAGCAAGCTTGGACCATGGACAAAACATATACAAGTTCAGTACTAGGGTTCCCACATAGTCATGAGTTTAAACATCAAATTCTCCAGTCTCTGCACATAAGCTTTATTCAAAGAGAAATTACTGAAACCAATCTTACACTGAAGATACACACTTAGCTTAATTTAGATTAAGATTTTAATAGTCTACCTGCCAAAAAATCACCTTGTATCAATAAGAAAATATTATATTACAGAGCAATTAGTCAAGAATTTACATATCTATGATTCTTACCTCCAAAGCCAAGCATGAGAAAAAGAAAACAGTATCTGTGTTTCTTTCTGGAAGTACCTCCTGGGTATAAATACCTGTTGCATAGTTTCAGTGAGGGCTTCTCAGAAAACAGACAAAAAGATGAGGCATTAGGGTTATCAGGATGGTGCTAAATGCATGAAGAAGCCCCTTATTTATGCTTAGAATGAAAAAAAAAAAGTTTGGGATAATTATATGAATCGGATGGACCAGTTCGTCACAAAAATAAGCTAAGATATACTTTTAACTTTTTAAACCAAACCATTTTCTTTTAAATCAAGAAAAAAATCAGATGAAATCTCAGAATATATTTTCTCACTGACATTGGAAAGTTATAATGAAAGTTGAGGTAGACTAAAGAAGTGACAATAAAGAAATTATAGCAAAACCTATGTGTGTGATATAGCACAAGGAAAAGTTCTCTTTGCCTACAACAGCATTCAGTTCTATTTTTAAGATACTGCAGCAAAAATGCAAAATATCAGGACAAGGTCAACAAAAAGGGTAGTTGAAGTACCGAAGGATGGCTATTTGACTTGATATTGCCAGCTCTCAAATTATTTGGCAAGAAAAGGGAATTAGAAGGGAAACTTCAAAGAGCACTGATGACTAAAGACTACAATTTCCCCATCTGCTTGTGCACATGGGACTTGCATACTTCCCATCAGTAGCACAGCTTATGGAAAAAAAAATTAAATTATTCAAGCACCGAATACCCTCTGATAACAGTATAGGAACACACTTTCTTTTTTATTTTAATTGTAATCATTAAAAATTATGACAGACACGTAGAAAAATTATTAGTCCCTGTCTTATAATACTTCAACAAAAGGTCACTTTGTGAATTTATTGCCTTTTAATTTTAGAACAAATAGAAGAAAATCCTCCTTCACACAGCAAAGAGTAAGCCTTTAGAATTCCTTGTCAAAAAGTCTTTAAATCTGACACTATAGTCAGAGTTAAAAGTTACTTTACAACCATTAATAATGCTTGTAATTACATGCGGTCAACCAAATCTCAATATTTTAGGAAATAAAAAGATCACTCCCTAGGGATAGTAAGAACTGTAATTTGTGTACAATATTGAACAGTTAGTAAGACACAGTTTTACTGTAGAAAAAACGGGGATGGGAAACATCCTCTGACTATCAACTATAGTATGCTAAGTACAGGACACAAATAGGAAAATAGGACAACATATTTTACTATAAAGTTTTCTAAGTTGGGGAGGGGGTATATATGCAGGTGTATATACATGGGGAGGCAGTCATACACATATATATACACATACACTCTGCAAACAAAACGTGGAGAAACTGCTGCCTAGTAGCTCCACACAAAGGACTTCCGACCCTGACTCACTACTGTTGAAAGCAGAACAGACAAAATAACCACATGAAGCAGCAAAGAAAGGTAGATGATTTTGATAGCTCCGTAAAGACTGGAAGCTGATTTTGAGGAGCTGGCAGCTTCCAAGCTCAATGTGAAAAAACATAAATGGTGGAAAATCTAACCAGGGGCAAAACTGAAGATGCCATTTAACATGATGGTCTTCTTACTCCCTCTCTGTGGGAAACTGCTCTTTTCTTACCACCTGTGCACACTGTCACATCCATAACTGTATTTTTGCAACCTGGAAAATACAGATGCTGAATGTTTGACTTTTCATTCTCCAGTCTATCTTGAGATTACATACACACAAATATACAGATATGGATATATATAAATAGAGAGAGAGATAGTGATATATAGATATGCAAATTAAATGTGCTTCAAATGGCACATGGAAGTAAAGCACCCTATATGGCACACAGAAGTATAGCACTGCTTCAGGCATGACATTAGATATTACCATTTTACTAATGCAGAGAAAAATTTAAATCCTACATTAATGCATATATATGTACAGTAAAAATAAAGAATAAAGCCTACATTAATGCATATATATGTACAGTAAAAATAAAGAATAGTCTGCACTACATGTCTCTGGTATAAAAAGTAGAAAATTAAACAGTACCTAATAAATGATAGCTGTGTACACTGTACAGTTTCTGCAAAGATAAATGCATTAATTTAATGCAAAGAACTAAAGAGTATAGAACTGCTAATTTAACTCAGTTAATTTAATTTTTGTTATGAGACTTCGTTGTGTTGATTGACATCAGCATATTCCTAGTGTACAGGGAAGGGACCGTACAGCAGCTTAATCTGCACACAGGGTGACACTGTCCTGCTGGTTAGTAATTAAATCTATACACTCTACAAATAAGTCATCCTCTGAAATACCAAATGTATTTAGGAAGTTCAGTATGGCAGTCATCTTAGTACAGAACTGGCTTCTCAGAACACCAATGTTTAATTAAGAGAACTTGCCAGACAAGCAGATTACTTTATTATTTTCTTGTGCTTGGGCAAAATGCAGCAGATATCAAAAAATTCCAGTCATAAAAAGTAGTAACTTGCTGTGTGGAACTGAAACAGGTTACTCTCTAAAACAGCTATGAGGGAAATTCACACCTCATGTGAAATTTTCTCATTTATGATAAGGAAAATGTACACTTATCCTACCAAGGCAAGCACAACTACAGACAACATTTATATATTATTCAAATATCTGATTCCGGGTTTGTTTACGTAAAATGCTCTCAATCAATTAATACATATATTGGAAAAGCATCAGAATTTTAGATTAATTGAAACATAGTCTAAGGCATAATGCTATGTTAGCCCATCAAGGATTTATCTGTTTATCAGACAGATTTTATTCTTGTTCGTATAGTGTAATATTAGCAGTAAATCACGTGGTGATAGACACGTGTCATCTTCCTATCACCTTGCCCAGCAACATTTACCCATAATCATTCCCTTACTGTTCTCTGGTCTTCATCCCAAAAGATAAATTTTCCCAACTTCCAATTCCAGAATTTTAATGAACATCTTTCTTCTCAATTAATGCAATATTAGTAATCTTGCAATATTTATTTTAATTCAACAAATATTCCCCATTTTTTAACATTTTGGGAAAAACTATGTACTGCATTTTGAAAGGATGCAATACTAATGAGAGTCGTTTGAGATAAAGGCAAGTCTGATTTGATTTTTACACAGCTAAAACTGCAACTGTATTCAGAACTTGTATAAAAAGCTACTTTTTTCCTGTGCTTTCATATTCCAGCTTTTATACACATCTTCCAACATCCTCTCAGCTTTTCACCCTTGCAGACAGCAATCACATTTTTCTCAAGGTCATTATCAAAGACAAACCAAATAAAATCCCCTATATTTAACAGTCCACTATTTTTCATTTCATATCTTTAACTGCTACACTTAATATGCATTGCAGTCTCATTATTTTACATTGTTCTGCAATGAACTGAATTACCTGCTTTTTCACACATTGTCTACACTAATTATTGTAGATTTGGGAAGTCAATGTTTTTCTCCAGCTTTCCTATTCTAACTGAAATGTCTTCATAAACACATGCAAACATAAGCCTTTTACTGACCCTCATGTCACCTCATTTATTACCTCCACTAACTCTGCACTGATAAATTTACCTAAACCATCTGCTTACAGTATGTAAGCCATTTTTTTCCTGCAGTTGTTCTCTTTTCGGTGACTTCACACATCTATCTCTATGGTGGCATATCAAGATATGTTGCCCTTGAATTTTTGATAAATTGTATCAGTGCTGCATTTTCCCCTACTAACTCACGCAAAAATTCAAGAATTCATGAAGATTTATTTCTTGATTCAATTTCCATAGGTTCGTGCTCCCAAGTCTTTCTAAATTATGCATTACAAAATATGACATACTGATACTTCATTTCAATGTTTCTCAAATGAAAATACACAAAAAGCCAGAAGGAGGGGTTGTTGGTGTGAGGTTTTGAACACTACAAGCCAGCTTTACCCAAATAAATAGTATGGTATTGACTTATCTAAAAGAATACCCACCCCTCTGTCCTTTTTTTTGTTGGTTGTGTTTCTGGGGTTTGGGTGGTTTGTTGGTTTGAGTTTAGTGTTTTGTTGTTTGGGTTTTCTTAGAAGACAGCAGCTGACAAGATTGTCTAAAGTCTGGGAATCACACATACCTCCCTTCCTCCCGTGCCATAAGTTCTGTTTTACTAGAAATTTGGACATGATGCAATTTTCTGTGACATACTAATTTTTCTTAGCCTCAAGGAAAGGGTGATGGTGGCAGATCTCAAAAGACAAGATGCACATTTCTGGCTTATTATAGTTGCTGTGAATAACTTCATAAATTATGGAAAGAAGATAGGAGAAAGAACTGAAGGAGTCTCATCTGAGTTGAACATTCCATAACTTCCAAGGGTGCCTAAATAAAGAGGAATACAACTTTCCCCTTCAGTTGATACAGTGACATAGATCTGGCTAGGCAAATGTCCCATGATCTTTAAGGTCCCTTCCAACCCAAACCATTCTATGAATCATTCTATGATTCTATGAATACATTGCAAGTAGACAAACAAATGAGAGCACCACTGCCAACACCTTTTCATTCCAGCGCACCCACTCTTCCCACAGGACACCGCATCTACTGTTCATAACATGGGACCCTCTGACCTACAGATGGAGTAAGGGTTGCCAGCATCAGTATGTATATTAAATATTAATAAAGCTTAGCTTCTTACTATTTCTTTAAATAAAAAATAACAATAGAAGTTCTAACACCCTAACTGAATTATCTTGTGCACCTCCTGGTGTGTTCATCCACTTTGAAGACCACTGCACTAGACCTTACAATTTTCTTATTTCCAATTATTTCTTATATTTGTATAGCTCCTGGCAAAATCTGAATCCCAATGAGAATGAGGAACTCAACAAGAAATGTTAAGTAATTTCAAGCAAATGTCACCAAAAGATTGTTTCATAGCATTTTTTTTCTTTTTGTAATTCTTTTAATTATTTCCCTGAGTCATCAAGCTTCTTCACTAGCATATTTCTCATGCATCAGCCTTTTCATACCCCTTATTGAGCCAGTCAGCAGTTTCTCTTATAAATACTGCTGAGGTACACAATTAATCACAGCTCTAAGTACCTTTCTCAACTTACTACCAGATTTTTTGTGGCCTTAGGATTTCTTTTCCCGAGGAAAAAAAAAACAAACAGGCCTTTTTCTATTTTCCCCTTGAGTTCACACTACTTACTCATTATGCATCTTCTTTTCAAATATCTGAAAATATCATATTAATAAAAAAAAATATTTCAAAAACTTGAAAACCACTAATGTTTTCCTCATAGTTAATATGTCTAACTTATCTTTCTGAATTATTTCATTCCATAAACTTTTCTCCTGCTTGTTTTAAGGCCATAGAAATTTAGCTGTAATCTGATAGGCACCAAATATACCCCACATAACATTATTTGCTGTTTTTCCACTAATATATAGTTTTTAATAACCTCCACATGTTACTTTATTACCTTAAGCACACAACCAGGATAATTATATCTACTCAGCCCTCTGAACAGATGTCATTGTGAGAATGTAATACTAGAATGAAATACTAGAATGAATCTCCTGAGGCATTACTTTGATAATGCAGGTGAACACATAACATATAATGTTATTCACAACATTAAGATCAATTTTAAAGCCAATTAGGGTTTCTTTTTTATTGTCCCCTATTACTCCTGCATCAAACACTGCTTTCCAAACTGTGACTTCTAACATTCAGAAAAGTTAGTTTAATTTACATCTGAAGTATATCCCTGGACATTTTGTAATCATTTGTTTTCATGCCAGTAGTAACTTCAGACTTTGATAGCTTTCTTTACCTCCTTCTCTATCTAGATATATTTACAGAAATTTTTACAACTTCTCTGTTTTGATTTTTTTTAACGTTAAACATATTTTTAGCCGCTTTTCATAAGACAGTTTTTCTATTCTCCTGTTTATAATTATAGTTTTCCCTGGTACAATTTACCATTCTTGAGCATGGCTGTATGTAGTTAGCTGCAGGCTGTCATTCCTTGTACAGTAGCAACACTTTTCCCTTTCTACCAAAAACATTTTCATTCTGACAAATCCAAGAATGTCTTTTCCCTACTGGCAGCTACACGTTTGTATCATATAATCATTTTACAACTGACTAAAGCGCCAAGGTCTTTTTCCTTATTTCCAACTGCTTAGTCCTGACTGTATCACAGAAATGCCTGTTACTCATAATTCAGACATGACCTTGTACTTTGTACACTTAATTTCAGCCCATTTTTTTCCTCATGCTACCAGCTACTCCATAAGAGCAACTCACAGAGTAATTGGGTCACTGATTCAAGAAGAGGCCACCTGGCATAAAGAATGAATCTCTTCTTCTGCAAATATCCTCCAGTAGTGGAACATCCCCAAACCGCCATCATCATCTTACTACAAAACTATGCTTACTGAAGATCAAACCCCAGATTTTCATTATCTTGTCATTCCTTCATCCTCTTTCTCCAGGGATTGAGAGAATTAAAGTGAATCTGATTCAATATTCCCTATTGAATGTAATCTCTTAGCATATCTGTCCTGTCCTGCTCAAGCAAAAACTGGGGGTGTTATTTTTCCTAACAGGTCTACCTCCTCTTTACCTCCAGGAATTTTTATTTTCTGGAAACCCTCTGGTACTAAGGACTCCAAATTACACACATCTGCTGGTACTAGCACTGCTGTATGTCATAAGACTCTCCCCAGTCCTCAAATGTTTTCTAAAATCAAAATCCACATACTTCCTGCCACCAACTGGAAGAGCATTTGTGTGTAGTTTTTTACTGCTGTTGTTTAAAATCATGTCTCCTCTTAGACTGATTCCTTATTCCCATCAGTGAAATGTATTAAAGAATAGCCAGACCCCCAACTTATAGTCCAGGCTAACAACCTCTAATTTTTATTGGCAAGTAAATGTTTTGATTATTATCCATGTTCACTTTCCTCCTCTTTAATAAGATAAACCTTTTAAGTTCTATCTTCTTTTAAATATGCTATATCTTATTTCATCTTAAATTAGTATTAAGTAGTCCTACTGTTAGCCAGTTCCTACAGTTCATAATGTTCCTGCTGGCAAGATTAACTTCTCTTTGTGAGGCCAGAAAGATTCAATTCTCACAGTGTTATCAGAGAGTTCTTGGTGATTTCTAGCCATCCAAGAAGTATTTACAGACTTTACAGGCAAAATAGCTGTCTTACGCCTGAAGAAAGGTTTTATTTTCTGTGACTACTTGCTGTGCAAAAAGACTTGGATTCATCCCATGATTTAGAATTCTTTGTACTGTGAACTGCAGATTTCATTTCACTGGTTATTTCTTTTGTCAAGTTTGCCAAGCTGAAGTTTCCAACGCTTCTTCTTTCCTCTTCATATGATCCTTACTTGTTTACTAGGCTACCTCATTACTCTCATGATAGGGCTCAAAGACAAAAAGCTTTCCAAAGCTGCTGTACCCACTTAGGCTCCTATTCTTATCATTCCTTGGACCACTTTTAGTGCTGCATCTCTAGCTAGCTTCATCCTTTTTCCCAGTCTTAAAGGAGAAAGACTAGTAATCTACAATTTCCTCTGAGTGTTGACATCTGGTGTTCAGCAACTCATTAACAGCTTTCACCTAGATTGGTTCTATCTTAGCTCAGTCAGCAATGATGAAAGGCTGTAAGCCAGTAGTACACACTTTCTGGAAGGCCCCTCCTACACTCATCACACATCCACCAGCCACTGCAAACTGAGAGTGAGTTAAAACAGATACCCACAGCTTTCACATAAAGACTTCTATTTAGAGTTTCTTACAACAACCAGGCATCAGTAACTGCCTCCAGAAAGAGGAAGAATTTACTTTTTTTTTTCAGGCCATGTGTTCCTCTGTACTTAAAACTGCTATCCACTGACCCCTGCAGACCTCTAACTGCTTTTCATTCTTTCCCCTTTCCTGCTTGCTCTTACATTGACTCAATAGAGGAAGTCATATTGAGCCAGATGGAGTGGCAGGGCAGAATTACTTTCTTTGAGGAATCAATTGTTAATTTTGCTTCAATCGTTTCAGAAACTGAGAAAGTTAAAGATCTTTCATGAAATTCTAAAGATAATAGCCTTTTGATGATTCATCTCTGCTTGCTAAAATAGTCTGATGCAGTTGCAAACAACAACGGCAAAATAAATATACAACTGAGAAAGTTACAGACCCAAAGACTTCCTTTCAACCCCCACCATTAAATCTGTTACTGTAATTTTTTTCCAAGAAAACTACATCTGGTTTTGGAAAAGGGATTTTACATTAAAATCAAAAGTAGACATGTCATACAAAATACAAAAACACTTCTAAAACTAACTCAAATATCATAGAAACACTTAGAGATGGCCTTTTAATGTTATGCAAAACCAATTCCTATAATAAACTATTTTTTCCAAATCTCTCTGTATGAAATTGTGATAGGTCTATACCATGATGCTACCATATTTGTAAAAGTTATCCCCTAAACTGAAGAAATATTAAGTAATAATACATTGAGGTCTTTAAAGGGCAAATGATATTTCAGTCTTACTGAAAGTATCTGATATTCTCTATATTCCTTCTATATGAATTTTAATGTTCCATCAATGTCATGTCACAGGCTTTATTCCAGTGGCATAAAGAATTCTGCAGAGATGGATCAGAAAATTTGGAGTAGACATACAGTGGATAGTGTTATACTGTTCAAATAATCTAACACTACTCACCTACTGTTGCCAACTGTAAATATAATAAATGATTTGAGTATAACTCCCCTTTGCACAATTCTGAGCACAGATTTTCTTACCATTCTTAAAAAGAGGAGAGAAAAAATATTCAGCCTCAGTTTTTGCTAACTATTGTACTTTTAGCCTTCTGTGAAAGAATCACATTTTGTGCTTCAATTCTAAGTTCCAAAAAGCACATAATGAAACACATTTAATTGGCTGGCAGACAGTGGGTACATTTGCTTTTCCCAGTAAGGTCAGTAAAAAGAATATATTAAGAATGTTCTTCTACTCCTCAGTTTTCCTTTATCTACATGTAAAAATTCCCGAGCACAGTACTGCTCTCTGCCATTCCAGTTAATTAACTGCCATTTTATTACAGTCTTGCTTTCAGGTCTATGAAAGAATAAATCTCCAGTATGCAAAGTGCTATGCAAACACTTGAATACTGCCTCCACCTTCATAGTTTCATTTGACAGGATCTGCATTATATATGGTGCAAACATTACATTCATGTTGCCCACTAAAAGGTGCCTCCCAATGCTGTAAAATAAAGTGAATTACACTATAAAAATGCATTCTCACCTGCTTTTTTTTCCTTGCTGTTTTCAACCTTAGGTCAGACAACATCAAAAGTATCCATGACTATTATGGAGTGGGGAAGAGGGAAAAGAATCACCCCACAAAACAAAAACCAAAGATAGAAAACTTGCAACTATTATCTTGTTATTTGTGAGCCCATCTCAATGGGCTCAATAACAATCTTATTATTTGTGAGTTCATCTCAATTATGAACTACCTGTGACATTGAAATTATAGTATTACAAGTCATAAAGAAACCTGTAGTTTGTACCAGTTTAAAGCTACAACCATTTGAAGTGATACAGAGTGGACTAAACACTTTCCTCCGGCTAACAAAGCAGGAGCAGCATCCAAGTACCAGTGCTTGGACAACCTGTAACTCAGGCAGCGTTTTCAGCAGGACAAAGCACTTTGGATGTGAAAGTTACAAATCTTATCTAGCATTTCAGTTCAATATAAAAACAAGTACAGGAAATTAATGCAAAATATGATGGTGAAATGTGTCCAGAAATAATGGAAAAGGAACACAGCCCAAGCAGAAGGAACTGCTGACAGGGCATTTAGTTCTGAACCTTCAAAAGACAGTGAGGGCAATACAGAGAAGATACTTATAATAAATCTGGTTGCTTTTCACACTCTTTTGGAGATTTCATGTGGGTACAAATGTACACAAGCCCATGCATCTTTGTCCTTAAACTAAAGACACTTCAGCACTCTCCTCAATGGGCTACAGGAGCCTTCTTCATACAATACCCACAGAAACAGTCTCCTATTCCAAGAGGAAGACCCCCAACACTGATGCAGTCAGGCAAGGATTGATGAATCTGACCTTTACCACCTCATTTGCATGTATGGCAACCAGAACTCTACGGATTACTTTTGAGCTCTATGTTTCCTCATGTGCTAGCTGCTGCCTTGGGGGCAAGTCTTTCACAGAGAGGAGACATGGGATACATTTCCTGCTGTACTGTTCAAATGCCCTCCCATCTTGCTGACAGCTATGAAATGTAGAAGGTGTAAATATGTCCCTGTAAGGCTATACCACCTTGGGTAAAATGTGATGGAAAGAAATAGCTTAAGCCTTTCATTGTGCATTTATTCCAAAAACAGTGTTTACAAATCCAGCAGTCTTCCAACAGGACACAATAGCATATTACCACAATACAAACAGCTACAGCCCCTCCTAGCTCTCAGTGAAAAGCATTTCAGTTTAGAAGCTCTACTTTTGTCTTTGCTATCTACCAGAGGACAAAAATAGTGAGTTTCCACAGCTAAACTGACGACTGACCATCCTGTCTCAGCCAGAGAAACATAAACACCAAAAGTGGGATAAAATTGGAAACTGGGCAGGCTTAATTAAGTTCATTCATAGGTTTCTGGGACCTATACACACCCTACATCCTTTTGGTTTTTGTTTTTTTTTTTTTACCCAGGAAATATTTGGAAGTCCTTACTGAGGAAACCTCTACTGGCCTCTGTGACAGTTTTCCATGAATCAGACTTTGCAGATGTCTCAATTAAAGGACCATATTGCTGCCTTTTAGCCCACATCTTTAAAAACAGATAATATAGCCTATGCTGTAAAGTTAGTCCAGAAGAAATATTTATTTTAAAGTAATTCATGAGGGTACATGAAGTATTTTGCTTTCCTACTAAAAACTGGTATAATAGAAACTGCCTGTAGCACATATTAGCATTATCCAGGCTGATGCTACACATTAGACATGGCCCATGAAACACTCTAACCTCAAGGCACAGTAATTCTTAATATCAAACGCTCACACACAGTTCACAGTTGTGAAAAATACTTCCCTCCAACCTCAATTTCCATTTTCACTTTGTCAAATGTTATTAAAGAGCGCATTAATGTCATGGTTCAAAAACTGCTGCTTACCTAAGAATATTTCCTTCCTCTGCCACAGAACTCTATTTATTATTTGCATTCCAGAAGGGAAAATGTGAAGTTATTATTTATGTAGTCAAGGAAATTCTACTTTAAAAAGTGCTGATCACCTAAAATGTGGACAAATTTATCAGAAGTTATTGCAAATAATATAGATAATTCAAACACTAGTTTCAAAAAGCCATATGGATGGATCCCTGCTTACTGAACCTTCAATATATCAGATGACCTATTTATCCCAAGTTATCCAAAGATACTCAGAACCCTCAGAAGTCAGCTGGTAATAAACAGGGACTAAATCTAACAACATTCAAATGATGGGGGCTGGAAAATAATTTTGGATATAACCCTAGGTTCAAATACTTAATAAGTTTTCATTAGATTGTGTTTCTTGCAAAAAACAAGCAGGAAAAATTTTAGAAAGTGTCCTGCATAGCCCCTACTGTTCCTATTAATGTCAACAACAACACAGCATTCAATATTTCTGAAAATTCCTGACATTACAAGAAATTTTATAGATGAATCTCTTTGTTTTTTTCTCATTTAGGAATAAACACAGAATCCAAAGGATACTCAGGCTTCTAAAGTATATACATTGAACAGATTAAGGTAATACAAGAGATAAAATACTACCTTCTGGAAATTTATCCTTTATTTGCCAAGGGTAGTGACAATAATTAGAATTGGATACTCCTACCAAACATATCTGATGACTGCAGTTAGGTCAATAATACTATTTTAAGCACTAAGAACAAAAAATCAGATTTATACTAATTACATTGTACATTTACTGGACCTAATTATAATTCTAACAAAAAAGCTAAGAAAATTATCTTCCGAGGCTGTACCTCTACTATTCAATCAAATGGATGTGGGAAAACTCTAGGCATTAAATCCGGTTATCATGGAAGATATTAGTAATTTCTACTATCCAGCTAGACAGCTTCCCACACAAAATACTTCTGGGGCCAGGACATAGTGGACAACAAGTTGAGCATGTACCAACAGCATGCCCTTGCTTTAAAGAAGGCTACAGATTTCTCGCACTGCATTGCCAGCAGGCCTAGACACTGGTGAGAGCCCACCACTGAAGAGGTACCAATTGCAGGCTCCCCAGTAAAAGAAAGATATGGACATACTGGAGTCCGGCAAAGGGGCTAGGAAGATGATTAAGGGACTGGAGAATTTGTCATACAAGGAGAGGCTGAGGGAGCTGGGACTCTTCAGCCTAGAGAAGAGAGGGTTCAGGTGGCTCTTATCAATGTGTTTAAAAACCTGACTGGGAGAGTAAAGAAGATGGAGGCAGACTCTTCTCATTGGTGCTCAGTGAAAAGACAAAACAAAATAAGCACAAACTGAAACACAGGAAACTGTATTTAAATTCTGCACAGGGTGCCAAGTGAGTTTGCCTCATATCCTTGGCGATATGGTCCTAGGCAAGCTGCTATGGCTGGCTCTGGTCTGAGCAAGGGGACTAGACTAGATAATCTCCCAAGGTGACTTCAAGAAAGCTATTATCAAGTATACAATCTTTTTTTTTTTCTAAAACCGTTTCTCCGTTTTACCTGTATCATAGAAATACCATCGTAAGTATTCTAATAAATGCCAATCTACTTGCAAGGACCTATTAAAAACATACCGATTTAAAAATTATACAAATAGATTGGAAAACCATAAATCAGATTGTGAGCTGTTTCTGCACTACTGTTTTAAAGAGCAATACAAAATGAACTGGGAGAAAGAGCTGCATTACTATCATGGTATAAAACTAGATGCTGTGATCCTGGGAATGGAAACACAGCATCAGCAAAGCTATTCTCTACAAAGGCTGAATGCCATAACTACTACTATATTGGGTAAACTCTGCCTCAAAAAGTCAAAATTGTTCTGATAAATATTAAATTGGCCTCATTTTCACCATGTCCACAAATGCTTCTTTATGAATACAGTGTATTTGAGTGAATACTTGCTTTTATGAAGGAGGATTTTTTAAGTCTGCAGACTCAGCCCTTAACAGAAAGTGACAGGGAGAAAAGAAGTTATGCAAATACTCATTTGGGACTAAGTGTTTATCAGATATTTAAGTTCTTGACCACAGGGAAGAGATATGACATACCTGACAATGACATTCATATTCTAATTCTCACTGAAGGCCTAAAAATTCCTTCTCAATATCCTGAACACTAAAACAATGTCAAAAAAAAAAAACCAAAGAAACACAATATATGCTTTCCCTGATATGATTAGTAGCAATATATTGCATTCATACAGCAATTTCAGACCTTACAGTGTTACATTCTGTTTTCTTTTCAAGCACACAATGCACTGGATTACTTCACTTACTATTAGCAGTAGCAGGACAATATCAGGATTATCACAGGCACAGGCTACATGCATTGATGTCCAAAAATCCTCATCTTGATGATTAACATTTACTCCTCTGTCAATTAGAATTTCAGCAGCAAATGCATTATCATAGCGGGCACACTACAAGAAAGAAGAGCAGATTAGGGATGGTGTTTTATTCAGTGTACAACTGATTTATCACATACAACTTTTGCTCCATATAACATTTATATTGAGCAGATGACACATTGTTGTTCAACTTCTGTGTCTGCAGGGGACAACAGTTGATGAATCTATAGAAATAGTTTTATGGAGACTACAAGTTCCATGTGCATGATTCACAGAATGCCTTATTTCCTCTGAAAAAGCACTACATTAAATTTGCCGAAATCTACAGTAAAAATGAGTCTTTCTTTCTGTTCAATATTCTAATTCCACATCAGTGCACAGGCATCAGTGCCTGATGATCACATAATGAGCAGTGGTATCTAAGTATACCCACACATATATATATCCACATATGAGAACTTTTGCCTTTTTGCAGATGATAGCAATAATACACATCTTTCCATACTCTTGTCTTTTTCCAGTCCACTAACTGTACTGATTCTTATCCAAGTCTCTCTGACAGATAAATATGCTGCACACTTAAGGGTGTTGGAGGCAAGGTGGTTGCACACATATGGGTGTCTGCACTTTGCTTTGATGATGGAGGTCACCAGTTTTGGCAGAGAATAAACTCGTTTAGCCATTGCTTTGAGCTTAACTCCTGTGTCACATCTGCACTTTTTTATGGATGAACTTACAGATAATTTAAAATACAATCAGGGCACCTAAATTAAGATCCTAACTCCGGCCTAACATAAAAACTCAGTAACTCTTTAGAGAAAGATCCTCTCTGTTTTCCTACTGGGGACAGGTTACAGGGAGACTAATTTTCTGTATAAGATACTTAGATGCTTTGAATACAATCTTTAATGCTTATGCTTCTTCCAATATTTAAAGCTGTATAATATTTCCATGTCCCAGAAAGCACCAATATACACTGCACAAATCACAGAATAGTAGGTTGGAAGGGATCTCAAGGATCATCTGTTCCAACCTTTGAACACCTCTAAACCTCAGCATCCAACACCTGGAATTGCAAATGTGTCTAACATTGAAGGAGATAGACCTGGGGCAGCTTCAGCATCCTGAGCTTTGGTCAGCAGTGTCACAGCTTACTTTTAGAGATTTCTGCTGAGAGCTGCCACCCCCTTCTGGGAGCTGAGCATTGAGCTCTACCTTACAGCCCTTTGAGAGATCAAGAAACTTAAGTGGCATTATTTGCAACAAAAATGCCGAGGTGTTAACACTGATTTCTTTCAATTATAGTGAAATGTGCAGATAATTTGCAAATGAAAGTTCAACAATTATGTGGTTATGGCTGTATCACAGGTGGAACTACACCATAGCATCTTTTTTTTTTACTGCTCTCATAGATTGCAAAGAGAGTTCAGTGAATACCTTTGAAGCTTTTATGGCTTCCCTGAGATTCAACCATACTTGTCTACAAGTGACTGCAACAGAATCTTTATAAAGTGCAACTTTTTCTTTTTTTTTTTAATAGAAATATTTCACATTTTGGAATTTAACAGAAATTGAAAATGAAAAAGGAATTATATAATGAATCAGATTTTAAGTAAAATGTGAAGATAAATGTCTTTTCCATTAATTCTAGAATAGAAACATTCACACTACAACACAGATTAAGCTCCCCTTTGCAAATGCAGCTGTATGTATGTATGCATAGAATTACAGTGGTAACTAGTACTTAGAATGGATCTGAATGGGCTTTTAAAATATAATTAAGATGCACACTAAATTACTATTTTCAGTCCTTGCAGAAAACCAGACTTGGCTTATCTGTTTCCCTGTATCACGACTCTCTTCTATCTGTATTGCTCTTAAATTGGGGTCAAATCCAAGTTTCTTTGAAACCAGGTTTGCCCCTACCTCTAATAGGACCAGCATTTACCTGCAATTATGAGTACTTACAAGTAACTCTGACTAAACTGAGGTAGTAGATTACACACAGTTCTCTATTGCCTGTTTCTACTGCAGGAAGCTTCCCCTCCTTTTGAAGCATGCGTGTGCCTGGGAAGCAGCAGGCACCAGTGGATAGATACCGATTGTGACAGTGATGCAGATCAAGAAACCTAGAAAAGGACAGTTCCACTGCAGGTTTTATCGCAGTTAAAGAGTGTGATCAGCTTATCTACAACAAAGTAACTTAAAATCCCTGCAGATGGAATTTTCCTTCTTCTGTTTTAAAATGCCTGTGAGACAGATGTCACATCAGCCACACTGAAGATAAAAATTGTTTCCTAGGGCTTTCAGCACAGAGTAAGACTTTGGGATGCCTCAGTTTCAGGAATCCTAAAGATAACAGCTCACACGGGCTGCATTTTTAAAGAGTACTTTTGAAGTAGGCAAATAATTTGGGAAAAGAGAACTTAAATTTTCTGTTCCAACTAATTTCTGCCCCCTTCCCTTACCTAATCCTCTACTTGCCAAAAGTCCTTGGTATGCAGCACTGCCATGGAATATAGAAAACACAGATTAATTACATAAGGGAAATGCAACATCTGTCAAGAGCATGGCTGCAGGTGTGCTGGAGTCCTGTAATACTCTAGGATCTTTTTTTTCATCAAGAAATGGCACTATTTTGTGTACATACTATGAGAAACTTAATCCAACTGTTCTAAAATTAAACACTGCCAGCAGACTTTTCACTGGATCTGTTATGTGCTCGCACTTCAGAAGTCACATCAATCTTAGCAGCACTGTGACACAAAGTTGGATCTAAATATCTTGAAATAGTTTCCCATCAAATAGGAAGCATGTCTGCAATTGAAACGTCAGAGATCAAAATAAAGGATCGTAAGACTAAAGAATTTTTTGATGAGTTTTGCCACTGACTTCAGCAAAGCCAGAATTTTACCTCTGCAGTATTTCTTTCTCTCTGCCTGTCAGTATTTTTTCCTCATGCCCTTATATCTTGCTTCTCTTTTGGTCATTGTATACAAACCATTTTCCTTTTATTTTCCAGTTTCTTCATCTAAATTGCTATGCAAATAAGGATAAACTAAATGCAGATGTGTTAAGTATCCACATGTAGGAAACTGGTGCAGTAAAACATGAAATAAAAAAAAGAAAACTCTTACAATGTGGTGTTTTCCAAACAGGACCTGTGAATCTCTGAACCATATAATTCTATCTTCGAAATCAAGCAATATTGCTTTTATTCTTTCTTACTGCACAGATAAGTTTTAAACAAAACATCTCATTCTGCTTTGTTACCATTCCTATGACATGATCCACTCTTTCATAAGCAATTTGAAAATGACCACTTATTTCACATGCATAGCTGGATGCAGTCATAACCACTGTGGAGGGCATTGTAGATAAAAAAGTTATTGCTAAGCCTTTTTTTTGTTAATGTGCCCAACATGTTACTCAGCATCCCACCATATTTATCCGCAGTCACTAACACCAGTCTTCAATCACTCTTACCAGATGGAGCAAGGAGCCTCCTGAGGAAACAAGCATATGAGGGTCAGCACCATCCTTCAATAGCCGTAGCACTGAAATATCAAAGAAAAGAGAAAAAAGAATTAATACAGCAATATACCTAATTCTGAGCCGTTAATAGTATGATTCTTCATCATCTTCATTAAGAGACTTAATAACATATGCAAACCTCCCAGATAACATTTGCAAAACTATCATGTCAGCATTTCCCATCTCATCTATTTTAATGGCTAAGCCTGGAAGCAAAGAACCGTTTATAATGATGTTAAATATGAACAGTATCAAAGACTTCGCAAGCGGACAGATGAGCATGTCAGCTTGTACATAGGGAGCTGGAGACGAGACCCTGTCTCAAGGTCACAATCACCCAATTAGTCCATTTTGGAGCAAAATCACAGTCAACTACTTTTATTTTACTTTTACTACTTCCCATGAGGTTTGTTGGCTTTTTCAGTAAATAAGTGAAACCAGTGTTCATAATCTATATCACTTGAAATTAATCATCATGCCAAAACTAAATGATCTGCACTCAATTTCACCTTTCTAGTTCATTGTCAGATCACTGATGCAGCATAATTCTTAAAATTATATTTGGAGTCAAACTCCACTCCCAGTTACATGGATTAAACCCCTTTGAAATGAAAACAGGCTTACAAAGGCAAGCAAAACTACGACCCTTCATACTGGTGCTCACTCGAGTGTGAAAAATCAGCACATGGTCTTTACTGCCTTTATAACCTTCTCACTTGGAATCAAAGCATGAACTAACTCATGCTACCGGCATTCATTCCTGGAACAAAATTGCACAGTGACAATGCCAGATGTTATCAGGGGAATAAGCACCAGCATTGCAACTCTGTCTTCACTAAATTGGTATGAAGGACCCTTTCAAAAGGCCTCACTCCAGGAGAATATTTGCCAATAATGTTTCCTGCATAAGAACACATCTGGTTTTACCTCCAACATCTGGAAATCCTGGGTTTAATTCCTAATTAAGATTCCTGGATGGAGTTGTGCAAAGGTCTGCAAAGAAAGTTTAAGTTCAGACCCTAGAAATGTGGTCAACTGCAGTGTCTGTCCTAAAGGAGGGCCATAAATTTGCCTCAAGTCTCTTCGGACTTCTGTGAGTCTGTCAAGAGACTCATGTACACGATGTCCTCCTTATCCATGCATTTTTTCTATGTGTTTTTGTTCTCTCTAGAAATATCTTGCAACTCCATTTTCACTATACATTTAAATTTCTTCCAGCATTCAAACATTCAGTTGACCTATTTGAAAGGGGTCAGGTTTTTTTCTTTTTTCAAATATTGTCAATTTACACAAGCAATGTTGACCAGGTGCCCTAGAAAAATTCAGCCTGAGAAAGAAAATATGGGAAATGGTTGCAAGCCTGTAAAATTTAAGTGAAAGCTTTGGCATCATCTTTACTAAATAATTCAAACATAATTAACACACTGGTATATTGGACAAATACTTATAATAAGTACAAAAATCCATTTAATCTTTTGCTCTTTTTAAAACTTTGAAAATCAAACATCAATTTGAAGTATTGTATAAATTCATACTTTATACATAGTTCCATAGTACCTATTTCTCCTCAGAAGATTTTGCTACTTTTCATTTACACAACTGTAAAAGACTTGAATGTTCTGGCAAATGCCACTTAGAAAAATAAATACTATTAGAAGTCACTGTTGCCTGCCAAAAGTAGAAGTGGAACATTAAGTAACATGAAATAAATGAACTGTACAACATCTGCCAACCAAGATGAAAAGTACTGAAGAAGAGTGGGAGGGCAGAGAAATATTTACAAATTTTCACTACCTTGGGAAAAATGAACGAACAACAAAAAAGCAGGCCCTTCTTTCTGCCCCCAGATCCACAAATCCAATACTAAAGTACACAATTGACATTGTCCAGACAAAGACTGTTAAAAACAGAAGTTCAGAACTAAGTTCTTTACTTCTTCTAATAACTAAATTGCTGAACACATATGGACATGCTTCCTCTGCCTCAGGTTTTATTGAGTAAAGATCTTATTGTAAATCCTTCCTAAATAAGTGTGCAACTACATCCACCTCAAGAGTTAATATTTTCAATATTCCCCTGTTATGCCTTTTCTTTAGCAGGCCACAAAAGATGAATTCCATATCACAGAAGATTTCTGAAGGCTCCAAAAGTAATTTCATTCTGCCAATCCCATCAGGATTTCACCTGAACAAATGAACACTCCAGATTTTTCCTCTTCCTCCATTCCTATTTTTCAGGGATTAAAAAAAAAAAAAAAAAGTAACTATGGCTTGGTTCCACCTGCAGCACCAGTCTCATTTGCAAACATGGGAATCAAGGCAGATAGCCCTTAAAGGTGTGATTTTCAGAAATTACTAAACTGCCATAATTCTGGCTTTAACTGATTACATCAGTGAAAGCATTTGACTCTCTGAAAACACTGTCTTTAGAGTGTATTCTCACAGACTGCATTGCTATGAAAAGGGGGAAGGCATTTTACCCACTGCATGGTTTATTATTCTCTTCTGCCATCTCTCTCAACCTATGTAGCACATGTTCAACTGGACCAGTAAGTCTAATCTTTTTAATTATTTTTTTTTTCTTTCTCCTAGCAAGGTCAGTCTTCAGCTCGGTCAAAGTGGCTGACTGCACAGCTCCTCAAGCACCAGCACAGAGGATAGAAATGCACACATCATGTGGAGGCAGAGCAAGCACAGGGCGTTTTGGTGGAAGAAGTCTTAGATCAACTAAGGCTGATAATTAAATAACATCCTCAGTGTGTGCTTCTACAAGGTGGGATAAGCTGATTAAGGAGCGAACAAAAAGAGTCTATTCCCTTCCCTCATTAACAAAATGACTTGCACATCATTTTCCTCTGGCTGCTTCTGTGACTTGGAACTGACTCTAACGGCACAAAATAACCCCAGGAAAAAGAAAGAAAAAGAAATAAAAAATAAAAAAATGCAGAGTTTCCTGTTGAGTCATTGAGAAAAACTCACTCATCACAAGTCTTGGGATCACCAAAACCAGCTTCTGGGTAGACCTCTCTCTTGGCAGGAATATGACACAAAGGAAGGTCATAGGGTTGGGAAGCTGCATTTTTAAAAATATTCCAAAATAATTTCATCTGAAGCCTAAAATAGCAACCAAGTGAAGAGTAGAGAACACACAGACTATTTACTGTATCTCTTCCTTCCACCAAACCCCCCAGAGACTTGGTTCTTATAGAGGACTTACACAAAATGAAGTAATGCCTTTCAGATCCATTTTGCAGAACCTTACTGTTGAAACTAAAAAATGACAGACCATTTCTAGATCTGAGATAGAAAATCATAAGAATGTTTTCGCTTTACTTCTTTTCCCCTTAGCAGAAATGCAGACGAAGATTGCGGCATAAAGAATATGAAAACCGCAACCTTAAAGTAGAATATTAAATAATTATGATCATAAACAAATCATCATAAAAACTTAGGGCACATGGATAAAAGCTCTGTAGCTCTTCTCTTTAGTTTATTTTTCCTCATTATTGCATGTAACTTAGTCACTGCTTCAAGGACATTCATGTCACACAGACTACCAGGACAAGATATGCAAACTCCTTCCAATGGGCAAGAGTCTTTGTTCTGAATCAGGATTATGTCCTACATTCCTCTGTATATAAAGACAAGTAAAAAACATTTCTCTTTTTTGAATCCACCACCACCCCCACCCTCCCTGCAAAACACAGTAAAAAAAGAAAATAAAAGAAGATCACAGAAGCAGAATCCCGCTCACTACTATGCAACTCACTTAGGTCATTCACTTAAGACTTTACTAGTCAGTGGGAAAATCTTCACATTATGTTCATGTTTTCCTTTTGATAGAACTATTCTAGTTAATGGCAGTAATTTGGGATGAATTGCTTAATGAGGATAGATTGTTGTCGTGGTTTAAACCAAGTCCCCCAACTCCCGGAGAGTTAGGAAGGAGAATCCAAAGAATGTAGCCCCCACGGGTTGAGATAAGAACGGTTTAATAGCTAAGGCATAACATAAAATCACTACCGCCATTTACTACTACAAATAATAATGATACAGCCAATAACAAGCGAAAAGAATACAATACCCCACCAGCCACTGACTCATAACTCACTCCACCCTGCCCGGCCGAGCACCACATGCTCCCTCCTCCATTTTCCTCCAGAGCTCCACCCCTCCTGCTCTCTCTCTCCCAGTATGCATACTGGGCATCACGTGCTATGGTATGGAATACCTCATTGCCTAGCCCGGGTCAGGTGTCCTGTCTCTCCTTCCTCCCGGCCTCCCCTCCTCCCCGGCAGAGCACGTGCCTTGAACAAAAGGCACTTGAACAAAAACAAAGGCCTTGAACAAAAACACCCTCAAAACATGCTCACTATCAAGCAACTGTTCCCAGCCCAGAAGTCAAAACCACAGCACTGCACCAGCTACAAGAAGGAGAAAAATGACTGCCACGGCTGAACCCATGACAATTGTCATAGGTAACTATATTCCAGAAATGCTATAACTCTTAATTAATGCGATTTTTACAGTTTTCACATGACTTTCTTTTAAAACTTTTATTTATTTGTACACTTTCATGGAAAAGAATCCTCCAGAAAAGATGAGGAGGCTGTAAAGAAGCTTTGGTGGCAGGAAGCTGACATTTACTTGGGTAAAAATAAAAAGTAAAATTTCCAGTAAATTCTCAAGCCCTTCCTATGTGTGTATGAACAGGTCCATCCATTCTCTGATGACTTTCAGATTTGACACACAAAATATTCAACTACTTACAGTAGAAATTCACACCTAATCTCATAAAAGGTGTTTTAGGAAACACTGGAGTTATAAACTCTCAGCAGTAAAAAAGATAATAAGCAAGGTAGCTTTCTACATATGCCTGATGTTGCAATTTTGACTAAATGATTCCTGTGAGCTTAATAGCTTTCCACACTCCACTGACTGTATTGACTGCATTACAATTTACTATGTAGCGTTATAGTTCAGTAAAGGAAGTATGGTGCCTGTTACCAGCCACAGGTCTTGCACTTACTTCACATGTGGGACTTGGGCAGTAAGTCTGGAATTGTCTTGGCTTGTTTAGCTGTTATAGCAACTGGCTAATGACAAGGTGACAATTACCTGGCATGTTTTAGTTTTATTTAGCTTTATGCAACTATGCTGTTAAGAATTTTGATACATACAGCAATAACTAGTACTTAGCTGTGCTATGTTGAATAGCATTTAGCTACACTGGCATCTAGAACTATCTATAACCTTGTATGTTGCAAGTAAAGATCTGAAGTGACAGCCGACCCTGGAAGGTGAACTCAGAGGATGCACAGCTACCAGTAACCCACCAGTGATCAGCTACTGATGTTAATGCAAACTTAGGATCAGGGCAGTGCTGCATTCACAGCAAACCCAGGCTTAGTAGTAACAGAAGGGGGAATAAAAAGTGCCTAGCATATGTAAAACTTAATCATTGGCCATCTGCTATGCTGGATATACAGTACCAGTATACGTTTCTATTAATCATTCCTCTGGGGAGTAGCAACTAGCTAGTGTAAACTTTGCTCCTCTTAACATCTATTTTTGTTCTCTTTAGCTTAGCATGAATAACTAACTGGCAGAATTGTTCATTATATGCAGAAACATGACTTACTGCAGAAGCCTAGCTAAGACTGTGCTGCTGCTGTAATGGATTATTCCATTCTCTTGCCTCAGGCTGCATAATTCTGCCGCTTGCCTCTCATTGGCACAAGGCAAAGATTAGTTTCCAACTAGATCAACAATCTGGGAATTTGGCACTGGGTAATGGGTATGAATAGGAAGAATTGGGTAGCCACCACTTTCAGCAACAGCTGAAAGCAGTTCAGGCATAAACCGACCATAAAATGAACCACTGTACAACAGAAGTGATGCATACTTCTAGTTTTTCCACTTCCACCAGTTAAAGAAGTGTCATATTTTGCCCTTTACTCCCTCCACAGTCAGACCTTTTGTCCAATGCTGACATCTTAAACTCTGTATAGATGTCCCAGAAAGAATTCTTGCCATCTTCATGTCTCGTTAGTAGATGTTTCTTATTCTTAAGTAGTCAGTGTACTTTCAGCTTGTACCAAAGGTACTTATGAGGAACCTGCTATTCAACTCAGTTGTGTATAAGAACAGAGGAGTGCCAGTTTCTGATAAGTTATTCTTAATGAGAAAAGCAAATGAAGTCAAACAAAATGTCATAATTTTTTGTTCAATGCAGTTTGAGGAAAAATATATACCTTGCACCTTTGCTATAATTAGTTTAAAATTAAATTTTTAAATTCCAAGTACCACTGTTGGTAACTTAAGAATTCTTTTAAGTTGTCTTGTTTACCTAACAAACACATTAATAGTAGCAATACTGTTACCACATCATTCCTAGCATAATAGCTGATGTTTCCTGTCAAAGCAAGCTCTACCCATCAGTTGACAGTGGTTATTCAGAGCAGTCATGCCCTTAATGCACTTTTCAAAGAACTGATTTGCAATCCTACTTCTTTTACCATACTTCAAATATTTCCAGTTATCACTGGCAACATCTGTCAAACACATTCAGACCTTATCTTCTCATTTTCTGAAGAACACTTGGAAATAAATTCCCAACTTTGCTGCGAAAGGATTAAAGACAACAAACCATAAATGAAATATGCTGCACCATTCACAGAATGCAGAAATAAAGAGAGGAAAATTACTTTATCCATACTAACAGAATTTGAGAATGCTAGCCTTACATATCCAAGCTATACTCTCCACTATCTGAACAGAACACTGATCAGGATAGGGCTGACGCTTCCATCTTCCCTAGGAGAGCTCACATAGTTCATAATTTTTTCAGGCATCCAGGAATCAGATTATCATGACCGCACAGCAGTGAAGGCCACCGATTCTCTGCTGCATTTAAAAGTGTGATGTGAACTGTCAGGCTGATTCCTGAGCTCCAATCAACCCAGTGTTACCTTTAAAAGAAACAAACCAAGCCACCAAAAAAGCAGACTGACAGAGGTAGTGCTACAGGTCCAGAAGACAGCTCTCCCAGCTTTAATATTAGGCCCAAATCAAAATACCTGTTAGTCCTATCCCATATTCAATTTGTGCAGAAATCTGTCAGACCTCAGGCTTGGAAGCTGTTGAGAGGCTTCATCACTCCTCTGTGGGAGTGAATTTCAGGCAGCACAGGTAAGCACATGACAAGATAGGTCCCTTACTTTCTGCCCAGTCCTCTGCTACTTTCCCACCAGGCCCTGCACCCTCAACTATTATATGTCCATGCCAGGCATACACCAGCCCTGGTAGCTTCCTGCCTAAGCACAGTTACTCTGGAGGGCAAGGACACAGCCCTCTTGCTATCTGATGTACCTTGAACTGGAAAACCACACAGAAAATAACGGTTATGTCTCCAAGCCACACAGACACTAAGTCAAACTTCAATGAGATCTCTAAGGAGGGTCACAGCTCCCTCAGTGAGGTAGATATTTCCAGGACTGTAGATATAGCCAGAATAATTTATGAGTTTAAGGACTATGATTATTTAGTAACTGCTAAATTTAAAACTTCTTCAAGCACATTTGCCTGCTTTCATTTTGTTTCATTTTTATATACATAAACATTAATGTAGTCTTTGCCTACACTGGAAAATACTAAGGCCACAAATCTAATAGCCTAAATAATGCTACTGTGTGCCTCTTACAGTGCCAAAGCACAGTGATACAAATTAATTTATTGCTTTATATCACATGAAAAAGTGACAATGACCAACAGCCCAGTGTGGCACACCTGAGTTAAGCTCTGATAGGGCAAGAAATGCATCTTTTTTTTAAGACACTGAAAAAATAGGTATTGTCATGGAAAAAAGTGTAGACTCTGAAATCATTTCAGAGGAACAAGATTTTAAAATAAGTGGGTCATATTACCTAACAGCTACATCTGATTTATCTTTTTCTGTGCAATACTGTCGTGGTTTAAGTCCAGCTGGTAACTCAGAACCACGCAGCCGCTTGCTCCCTCCTCCCCCCTTCTTCCTCCTTGCTCCCAGAGGGATGGGGAGGGGAATCGAAATAATGTAACTCCCAGGAGTTGAGATAAGAACAGTACAGTAACTAAGGTATAACACCAAACCACTACTACTACCATCAATAATAATAATGATAAAGCAAATAACAAGGGAAGAGAATACAACTGCTCACGACCCGCCAACCGACACCCAGCCTGACCAGAGCAGCGATCTAACCCTTCTGGGTAACTGCCACCAGTTTATATAGCAGGCACAAAGTGCTGTGGTATGGAATACCTCTTTGGTTAGTTTGAGTCAGGTGTGCTGTCTCTGCTTCCTCCCACCTTCCCCTCCTCCCTGGCAGAACATGAGACTCAGAAAGTCCTGGGTCAGAGTAAACATTACTGAGCAGCAACTAAAAACATTGGTGTTATCAGCACTGTTCCCAGGCTAAAAGTCAAAAACACAGCACTGCACCAGATACTAAGGAGAAAAACTGACTGCTACTGCTGAACCCAGGACAGATATTTATTCCTAAAGTCTTCTTTTATTTCTTTTTTTTTTCAGTTCACAGCATCTAACTCCTTCCTAGATAAAATAATAGAAGATCCCTAATTTATATAATTTACATGCAAATGCATTGCAGTGTATTTGTAAACAGTGGTGTAAATCAAAGTAATTTAGAGAGGAGTGGAAACAGCCCTTCAGTTCTATGGCCCAAAAATACTGTTTGCAAAGGGAAAGTCCAAGGTCACCAGGCAATGGTGGTAATCTCTTGTTTTGGCCCTGTTTTGAATTAATTCTTCCAGAGCTAGAGCTTTGCCCAGCTGTAGTAAGGTCTGTCTTACTCACTTATAAAGCTTTGATTCTACCTCACTGTAACTCAGACCTGTATCTATTAGAGCTATTGCTCAAACGATTCAACACCACCTCGCAAAAAAAAAACAAAACAAAAACAAAAAAAAAACAACCAAAACCACATGCTTAGCTAAAAATATTGCTTCTATCATCAAAGCTGATAGCACAGCAGGGGTTTTGCCAGTATAGCTACTTCCCAGGCCAAAATAGCTGTGTCATCAAAAACTGGCAGCACAAAGCTGAATGAATTCTAAATTTCCGGTAGTGGGATAAAATTACAATAAAAACAAAGCTTCTTAAAATATACTGTAAGATGAACATTCTAAAATTAACCTTAGGGGAAAGTAGATGGTCATACAGTAAACTTAAATATGGCTTTTCTCACAGCTTTCACTTCCAGCTAGCTCATGTGGGTTATTTATTTCAAGTTTAAAAAGACCAAAAACAGGAACCTAATATCTTAGCATTTAGGACACCTACTGCATTCTGTACATACGTTTCATCTGTCTCCCATGTGTGGGCTCTCCTGGTGGTCCTGACAAAGGGGACTAAAGCCACCAAGAACATCACCAGCAAGCTGCAGTCAGTTATTACAAAAGCTCACACCTCACAGAGTTAGCCTTAGAAATATGTGTGAATCTGAAAATTCTTTAAATTACTGGTGCAATTCTAAAGCTACTTTATCTGCTACAGACATCCTGACTGTACATTAGAAGTTTTGTAGAACTGAATAAATAATACTTTATAATACTTTACTATATATGTTAAATTTACTTGAGAATTTGCAACATTCCAGTCTTATAGTCATTAAATGGTAAATACTAAAACACACATCAGCAAAACGACTCATTCTGTGGTCAGCAGCTTAATTTAAAAACCGTTGCCATCCCATGCTTTTCCCTAATGTAACAGCAAAAGTTAAAGAATTTGCATGTATCACAAATATTCTGCTGAACAGACTGTACACTCCCTCTGTTTCACCCATCATGTATGTTGATCCTATGCCAACGTTACTTAATTGGCATAAATCAAATTACTGCTGACTTATGTTCCATATGAAGCAAGACTCAGTCCCTCTTTTAACCCTCACATCATGAAGAGCAAGTTTATGCCAGCTGGTTTAGTAGCCCTGTAAGCAAGTCATTACAACTAGTATTAGAGATCTTCAAGGATAACAGGCTATTATCCTGCTTAGCAGCTGCTAAATGGTACTAATTACCAGCTGCAGACCACTGGCTGTTGGATTCTCTGTGTATAGCAGAAATCCTAGTGTGTGCACAAGGACACAAACTTAAACCAGGCAGTACAGAATAAACTAGGGACATCAGCTATCCATGCATTAATGAAAAATTATTGTGCATGCCAGGGGAGGTTTAGATCGGGTATTAAGGAAAAATTCTTTATTGATTGAAAGGATGATCAGGCATTGCAACAGGCTTCCCAGGGCTGTAGTGGAATCACCATCCCTGGAAGTGTCAAAAACCATGTGGGTGAGTCCCGTAGTGACACAGTTTACTGGTGGACTTGGCAATCCTGGGGTAACAGTTGGACTTCATGGTCTTAAAGGTCTTCTCCAGCCTAGTTGATTCTATGACTCTATGTGGCATACGAGAGACCAGAACTATGTAGGAAGTGTCTGGTTCCAGGAACATCTCACTACTTGACATATTCAGCTCAGGCACCACCTTTCACAGGATGTTTACATAGTCAAAATCAGAGCTGCTTCCCTCTTGTTCATGCCTCCATACACACAATCCTGCCCTCTACCTTATATGAACTAGTATGGGGAGCTGCACTCTTGACACACATTATACTTTCCCTAGAGGTAATCCAAGCAGTTTATGTCTGATAATCTCCAAATCTTTATTCTTCTCTAATTTTGAGTCAGCAATTTCCATCCAAAGTACAGGGACATGAAGGGTCTGAGGCATACAGATAAGACTTTCTCTCGCATCTTGGCTTCCAAACTCCCAACCTTCAAGGAACTCTTTCAAACTTGGCAAAGTGATGGCTTGTCACATTTCATAATAAAACACAACAACTTTTGTAACCTTGGTCCATTTCTGACAGGATAGCCCAAATTTTATCATTTACTCTTGACTGATCTGTGTTCTTTGCACAGGCTAGGTGCCTAATGATGACTACAACAAAGGTGCAACAGTAAGGAAACTAAGAAGTGTCTTAATAACAGTAATAAGGGTCTTGTCTGAACTAAATTTGTATTAATACATACTAGAATCTTTATTAGTCTCCCTCATATCTGATGGATGACCCAGATGACTAGCAAGAAGCAAAAACTGCCCACAGACAGGTCCACAATATCTCCTCCAGTCAGTGCTGCTGACTGCACAAGCTCAGCCTCCTGGAAATCATCCATCACTCATCCTATAGCTGTTTCTGTATGCTTGCAAGTTCAGTGTATTCTGGCTTCATTACCCCACACCAGTGACAGCAACCACCACCACTATCAATATGCCAACAATAAAAAAACCCTAAAAAATCAGCAGTGACCACATAATGACCTTAAAGATGACAGATAATGTATATAAAGCTAGCACAGGAGAAAAGTGAAGCCTGTGACTACCACTTTCTTAAAACACCTCAGAATAAGCAAAGGAAAACATCTCTACATATCTGCTTTGAGGTAACGCTATCACACTTGAAGACTGCAACAATGTAGACCTTACACAATTTCAGTGTTCAGTAGTTGAAATACAAAAATCATTCAAGGACACAGTGGACTGAAATGACAGATTTATAATTGTTCATCTAAATGTAGCTTCCAAGGAAAGACAAATGTGAAGCACAAACAGTTCTGCATTCAGTATCAACATGCTCACAGATGGCTAAGCCTGCACACCAATTTTATGTAGGGTAAACCTACACTTGGTTATCTCTGAAGCATCTGAGGATCTGGGGAACCTAGGATGAGATGTAGGAGAAAAAGATCATCTGCCTCATATTTAATACTCAACACGTCTTCTTTGACACCAGTGTCTACAAGGGCCAAATTATCATGCCAAAGCTGGTGCAATCAGTAAACCACAAAGCAAATTTTGCTTTATTTATGCTTAATTTAAGATTTTACATGTATGGATTGCAGTTACAGGTCAGCATGGTGAGGACAAAATTATACTCACACAGCACATGATATAACCATGTGTTTTTCATAGCTTATGGAAAACAAAAGTCTGGCATACAAGTTGATAGTTTAATTTGGCTTTGAAGTAGAATTATCAATTGCTCCCCACAGGAACCTCTCTGTGGAGAGCAACTGCTTTGCTTAGTTTGTTTTTGCACTACCATAATAAGAGCTGCCTTAGTTCAATACTCAGTTAGCTCAGTCCTCTCCAAAACTCAGAATGGTGTTGGACTATGGACTTTATGAGGTTCCTTCTAACCTGACTGATTTTACAGCTTCTTGAATTCAGCAGTCTTGATGTGAACAAGGGAAAGGCGCAACCAATACCACATCGCCTGATTAGAAGAGTGCCTCTGAGTTCTGAGTAATACCATTGAGTCAATGTTCATATGGAGCCACACAGTAGGTTTGGGCTGTGGTGATGAGCTACAAGTACAGAGGCTCAAGCTTCCCAAGTGATACACAGTGCCACATTTTCTCGTTTGCTCAATCTACACACCTGACACATCTGGCACATACAGCTGATAAATCAGGCAGAAGTCAGGGAGAACCCTGCTCTAGAAGCACCTATGTTACTAAAAGAGAAAGTTACCTAAGTTACCAATACAGACAGAGAGGGGGACTAGTCCAGGAGAACCTGCATGTATATGTCCCTCAGGGATCGGTGTTGGGACCAGTCTTATTTAACACAGAATCATAGAATAACAGGTTAGGATTGGAAAGGACCTCAAGATCATGAGTTCCAACCCCCCTGCCATGGGCAGGGACACCTCACACTAAACCATGTCACCCAAGGCTCTGTCCAGCCTGGCCTTGAACACTGCCAGGGATGGAGCATTCACTACCTCCCTGGGCAACCCATTCCAGTACCTCACCACCCTAACAGTAAAGAATTTCTTCCTTATATCAAGTCCAAACCCCTCCTGTTTAAGTTTCAACCCATTACCCCTTGTCCTATCACTACAGTCCCTAATGAATAGTCCCTCACCAGCATCCCTGTAGGCCCCCTTCTTTGCGGCTGACATGGACAATGGGATTGAGTGCGCCCTCAGCAAGTTTGCCGATGACACCAAGCTGTGTGGTTCTGTTGATACACTGGAGGGAAGAAATGCCATCCACAGGCACCCTGACACACTTGTGAGGTGGGCTCATGCCAACCTCATGAAGTTTAACCATGCCAAGTGCAAGGTCCTACACTTGGGTCAGAGCAATCCCAGGCACAGCTACAGGTTGGGCAAAAAGGAAATTCATGGTAGTCCTGCGGAGAAGGACTTGGGGGTGTTGGTCAATGAGAAAATGAACATGAGCCAGCAGTGTGCACTTACAGCCCAGAAAGCCAACTGTATTCTGGGCTGCATTAAAAAGAGTGTGACCATCAGGTCCAGGGAGGTGATCCTGCCCCTCTACTCTGCTCTCGTGAGACCTCACTTGGAGTATTGTGTGCAGTTCTGGTGTCCTCAACATAAAAAGGACATGGAACTGTTGGAACAAGTCCAGAGGAGGGCCACGAGGATGATCAGGGGACTGGAATACCTCCCATATGAAGACTGGCTGAGAAAGTTGGGGCTGTTCAGCCTGGAGAAGAGAAGGCTGCGTGGAGACCTCATAGCAGCCTTCCAATATCTGAAGGGGGCCTACAGGGATGCTGTGGAGGAACTATTCATTAGGGACTGTAGTGATAGGACAAGGGGTAATGGGTTGAAACTTAAACAGGAGGGGTTTAGACTGGATATAAGGAAGAAATTCTGTACTGGAATGGGTTGCCCAGGGAGGTTGTGAATGTTCCACCCCTGGCAGTGTTCAAGGCCAGGTTGGATGGAGCCTTGGGTGATACGGTTTAGTGTGAAGTGTCCCTGCCCATGGCAGGGGGTTTGGAACTGGATGGTCTTAAGGTCCTTTGCAACCCTAACTATTCTATGATTCTATGATTCTATATAACATATACATATACAGCGATAGAGTGAGATGATAAACTAATGCTCATGTCAGCACCTTTACATCTGTCTTTTTCTGTCCAGCTTATCATAGTCATAGAATGGCTTGGGTTGGAAGGTACCTTAGAGATCATCTAGCTCCAAGCCCTCTGCCATGGGCAGGAACACCTTCCTCTAGACCAAGTTGTTCAAAGCCATGTCTGGCCTGGCCTTGAACACTTCCAGGATGAAGCAGTCACAATTTCTCTAACTTACATAATTCTAAATATTTATACCATAGGATTTTCAGGGAGAGGTTTAAAAGCAAAAGTCATCTAAAAGTATTTCATACAGGAAGCCAGTGAAGTTCAGAAGGTGATTATTAAAAGGTTTGATAGCTAGTACCCTCTTATAGGATTCCCCTTTTAGCAGACTAAGAAGCAAAGCAGTATTTTCAGTTTCACACAGATGCTTCCAGCTTTAGAACACTTCAAGTAATATTTTCTGTACTATCAGTGGGTACATGTGGAAGTCTAGAACAATCTACCACTATATGCCAACAATATGTGCCTGTTAAAATCTGGAGCACAGACCGTAGCTCAGTAATTTAATTCTGCAACTGTTATGTTTTTTTTAGCCTTTAGAGTCTGAATGTAACAAACCTTAAACAGTGCACAGTGTGAGAAATTGCCCACTGCAACCATCTCACTGCCCTGTAAAATTATGTGTACTGGGTCACATATACACTACATTGTGATAGAGAGTCATAGGAAAGAAACATGGTAAAAAAGTAGTATGCAGCCCCAGGCTGAGTGTCTGGGGCTGCATTCTACCTTGAACCTTTTACATACATTTAAAATCCTTGTATAAAGCTGGACATTTATAAATATTGCCAATTTCACCTTAACTGCTCATCTTCCCACCTCCATTCTTGGATATAATTCCCACAGAAACGCAAGCTAAAATATCCATTCCCTTAGATTCATTAATTGTATTCTTACAAGGTTCAGTTCCTCCACTATGATAACCTTTTACAGTGATGGCTGTGATTAACAACAATCAAGAAAAATCAATTGCCTATTCATTATGCTATATAACCTTTTTACTTATTTCTCTCTCACCTATAGAGCTTGTTCACTATCAGCTTCAAGTGCAAAAGGTTTTAACAGCTAAAAAGCCTTGCATACTGAGTTCAGAGGTTGCCTCAGTATACTGAGAAAAAACAGTCTTCGAATTCATGTCTCAGAGAATAGAAAGATGATTGAAATACTAAACAGAATATATGCTTTGTTAAGAATTTTTAAGAAAAAACGGTGGGCCCTATACAAATAAACCTGGCTCTGCCTCTGATATTCTGGTATTTTTACTGGGAAAGGTACAACAATTCAGGCAGAAGGGAAGAACAGAATGACAGAAAAATGCTAAAGAGACAGACTTAGCAGTTAAAAACAATTTGCTGCATTTAGCTATATTGGCTGTATTAATTTAGTTCTACCTTCAGAGCTTTTAGAGAAAGTTACTCGATTTAGTTATTTCACTTCATAAAACCTCCAAACAAATTCCACTTTCCCAAACCTCTGAACAAAAATTCTTCTCAATCCGGCAATTAATATCACAGTGATAAACTGTGATGAAGTCCATACATTGCAGAATCACAAAATAATATCTTTCCCTTACACTTAAGTATTCCATTTTATTAATGTTCCTCCAGTGTAACAAGCGTATATGCTCCAGATAAAAGGCTTCTAAAATTGAATTGAAAAATCAAAAACACTTCAAAGAAAATAGAAAAGGCTATTCTCTATTGATTTCTGTAGTTTCCCAGCTTAATTGCTATGATAAGCTCTGACTGAACTGAAAACATTTTAAAGTGATGCTGAAAGATGAATACAGGGAAGTTTCCCTTTGTACTGAAATATTATTGGAAATTGATCTGAAGCACAATAAATACACTGAAGAAGAAATCAACTACAAATTGCACAGAAAAGATTCTGTTCTTGCTGTCTTTTTATTTCGCAAGTATACACTAGGATCTTCTGTCATCTCAGCAATCTTCTTTTTTAATCAGTGTGACTTATAATAATATTCAGGGAATAGCAGCAGTACCTGCCTCTCAGTGGACGCCATCTTTCATTGAGAGAATAGGCTTGTAAATGCTGCCAATTTATAGCCTTGCATCCCACTGTGGATCTCCTTTGAAATTAATAGGAAGAATACCAGGCAGCAATTTGTTGGCTGTTAAAGGCTTAACAATCCCTTATTGGCATGACAGTGTATTTATGAGTGAATGGTCGTTGTATCTTTTGCTGCTTTTGGGTGCCAGAGCATGGTAAGTGGAAAACTTTTTACTATAGCATGGAAAGAAAGGGCTTATGGAGAAAAACACAAACACAGAACTATGAAAGAGCTTGATAGGCTTCAAATGAAAAAAGGACAGATATATGATTCTATATGTCTACAAAGGTTATCTCTTCAGACCAGATTATACTCTTAAAGAGCTGGATTCTTGTGTACGGGTAATAGCCCTCTGAATATTTTTTCTTGACATTTTAGTTTGTGAAATCCTTTTGAATTAGACCCTGATCATGCAAAGTCTTGAATAATTTGCATACAGACTTGTCCCACTGAAGAAAAGTTTTGTATCATAGTTCACCAAAATAAATAGTTGAGAATTTTGAAAATGTGATCAAAACCAAATACATAAAATTCTTAGGAAAATTCGTGTGTTTTTACAAAGATTTCCTCATAAATATTATGTTTTACACTTATAATTGAGGCATTGTTTAGAAGTATGACTTCTACTTAGCCAAATGTGTTCTTGCCTGCAACAAAAATTCAAGAATTCACTTACCTATATAAGAAGTAAGCATTTCAGTGCCTACATTTTAAAAATCTGTGCTTTAAAGAAAAATCCAAAAACTAAGCTTCTAGAAACTGTTTATTAGTAAGTAAGAAAAAGACATACTTTTCAGAGAGCTGATCAACAAATCCTCCAGGGTAAACTCTGAGACACCCAAAACCAACAAATGGGAATCGCTAACTGTAAACACATCCTGATTTATTCAGAGCTTAAATATGTGAAACAAGAGTGCAAATAGTCTAGTATATATTCCTGATTTCAAGACACAGCAGCAGAGACGATGACATCAAGGCTTTCATACAACAGCTTACTATACAGTCAACTTCCTACAGGTTATTATACTATAAGCAAGACCACCTAGGTTCAATTTGGCTTTCAGGCCCCTTCACCAGGAGAAAGCTATGCCAGGCCACATGCTGCTTGAGAAACTTAAGGTTTGGGGCCAGGGAGAGCAGAAGACAGAAGAAGCAGTGGGAAAGAGAAATGCACAGACCTAAAAAGTCTGTCAAAGCAACCTGCAGGGTAACAGAAATGGGTGAGTGACAGCTCCAACCTCAGTTTTATGGAGAAAAGGAGGAAGCTCTAACTTCATTTGATGGTAAAACAGATTAATTACATTTGGTGTGAATACCCCTTCTTAGGAGGAGATCCAAAATGGAAGAATGCTTTCTCTTTAGTTTTCTACTTGGTAGAGGATAGCTGTTCAAATCTGTTAGTTGGGCCATGTACAAAACCAAAAACTGCAGCTGAAGCAATGCAGGAGGATTTCAGTGCTAAGAGAAAAGCAGCCAGGGAGCAGAGGCACTCCTGCAGTTAGGCAGTTCACAGGGAGAACAAAAGGGAGAATAAAATCTACATTATCAAGCCTATCCTTTGCTTTTTTTTATATATTTTTCTGTGAGTTTTATTTTTTTCCTAATAAATAAGTGTTGCATATTAGGAAACATACACACTTTCATCTCCAAAAACTAGTTTAACATCCATTCTCATGTCAGCTTTACCAAATTACTAAAAATGTAAGCACATGGACAAAAAATATCTAAAAGCACATATGGATCCTGGAGGGATTCAAGTATGTTCAAATTTCATCTCCCTGTGATTTTATGATTACTTTTGAAATGGTCTGGTTTTATGACTTAACATCTGTTACCCAATAACTAAAGGCATTATGTTTCCCTGCATCGTAACAAAAAGACACCTTGTGTTGCTGAATTCAGCACACATGGCGCTAAACAAGGTTAACAGCCATGCTGAACCTATAGAATTGAAGGCTTGCTCTGGTTTGAAATGTGCCTCTACCTTCCAGGCCTTTGTAACAGCTTCTTAATCACTGGGTGGATTAAGATGATTGAGTGATGCTTCATTTTTCTATATACTGATAAAGCTGATAAAATCACTAGCAGCAAGTCTGACAGCTTTTAGTGTCTTCCAGTGTTACAGACACAGGAGTTCCCAATACAGAATGCATGTTTTTGTCTGTCTTGTGGATGTATTCATTTATAGTATACATTTTTCTTTCTTTCCAAGAGCCTTGACTGGGCAAAGTTTTGTGTACTTCATTAGTTCATATGCTCTGAATAGTCTCTTGACTTCACTATTCAGTGCCCAGTGTTCATGTCCCTTAAGGACTTGACAATAAATATTAAATAGTACAAATTATCATACATATGTATTATGATTTCT
Organism: Melopsittacus undulatus; assembly: GCF_012275295.1. Taxonomy (NCBI): domain Eukaryota; kingdom Metazoa; phylum Chordata; class Aves; order Psittaciformes; family Psittaculidae; genus Melopsittacus; species Melopsittacus undulatus. The sequence goes on along the minus strand of NC_047528.1, from coordinate 57,858,024 downwards.
TTTACAGTAGTTCCTAGTAAATCAACATTTGCCAACAGCCAGATTTATATAATCATCTAACCTACAGATTTCTCCTCCAATTCAAAGGAAACTACTTGTAAAATCCAAAAATAGCTCTGTATGGGCAAACCAACCTGTTATTCTACATATGCACTTTCCTGAGGTGGGGGAGGGTTGAGAGGGGAAAGAGGTTTATGTAAAGTTTAGAGTGAGAGTAATCTTAAACTAAACTATATTAAATAATATCAACACAATCCTGAAACAAAGCACTATAAAACCTGAGAAATCTATTTGTGGTTTAAATTCTAAGAAAGGACTGAGCATGCTAAAGTAAGGAAATACAAAGTACGCAATCCCTCAAATACATCTTAACTGTCCAGTAGTTTTGTTTCAAATGTTCTTGACTATGCTGTTTTAAATTCCTCAAACTGAACTCAGGTTAAACTGATTTTTTTTTTTTGGTCCCTCTTCATGATATCATTATGCAGCAAATTACTAATTGGTGTAATTCATCTTATTTCCTATCAACATCGGGATTGACCCACAATTTCAATTTTCCATTTAGGGATCTTTCTTTTATCATGAAAGTTTACATGTGGATGCAAACATGCTGCAACTGTTTGCCATTTTATCCTGCTCAGGGTTGGAACGATGGGTGAAAGTGAGAAGGTTTCCCAAGAAAGACTGCACAAAAAACTGAGAAAAGCTACTCAGATTACACAACCTAATCTTGATTCACCAACTGCATTTATATTTCTGGCCTTTATGCTCTTGGTGTAATACACATATAACAAGGTAATATATCTAGTTAAAATACCTGTGCATTTAATTTTTCTCATATCACTGATAAAATTTTACCCGTCTCTTCAGAAGGCTCTAGATGAGACAAACATTATACAAAAGAAATGCTAATTAAAGTACCTCAGGGAGGAAAAGGGAATGAACAACAGAGACATTAAATATTAATCTTAAGCATGGCTTGCAGATTTTTAAAGGTGGAAGTAAACAAGAGTGGGTTATTGTCATTTGAGATGCCATAGAATTGATCTGAACTTTAACACAGAGGTCCTTCTCTTTTCAAGAGTCACCCTTTTTTAACTCAAGATTGTTTTGGTTTTTGGCTAATTTAAGGAAACTGATTTAGTGATAAAGACCCAACTTGGGAGATTTTATGCTACACCTATTTTTTGCCTTTTCCCAAAACATTAAACATAATAATGTGTTTTATTATCTTTCTGTAAATCTGTTCTATTACTGCAGTTCTTCGTCTTCAGTAAACTTTTTTATGTTTCATTTCTGTCTAGTAGCAAAAATGCCTCTGAACTACTGACACACACACACAAAAAAAAAATCAATCCTCATCCAACACTTTAGTGAATTTTAAAAACAAGGTATTGCTGTGCTTTCTAACCATTTATCCCAGCACATGCAACAGGCAAAATCAGAAAAGCTGCCTGCAATCAGTTTGAGGAAAAAGAGGTATCACTGAACATCTAAAAAGGCAGGTTGAAAGTCAGAATCCCAAAGGCACACAGATTAACTGAATATATTCCCACTCTTCTTAACTATACAAATGTTTGTGATGACTGGTCTACCTTACATACTCCCGGTGGTCTTCAATCCTGCTACCTGACAACAGTCTTCTCATAACGGAGTCTTACTTTCACAAACCTGCCACTACTGTCTGTGTTGTGGCTCTTCCATCTCTTTAAAAAGACTACTGGCATCTCTTAAACCTGATCTGAAGATCAGAAAGTTTGCCTTGACATGTTTGCCAGACACAGACAGTGCAACCCACTTTTTTCCAGAACAACTTGTCTTAACCAACCAAGCTGTTTGTACTGGAAAAAGAACACTAAAGCATAAGCAAGCCTATTGTAAATAAGAAGTCAGCAGATTCAGATACTGCAAGGAAATAATAACAAAAATGGTTTATTTCAGTTGAGCTTCAGCTTCAGTTCTATTTCAAATGGTTTTTATATATATTTCTGTGAATAAGAACAATCACTATTACATCTTTGACACATTTTCCTAACAACTGAAAGCTACTGGTCAGCTCATTTGCCACCCCAAATTAAAGACACATTCTTCTTTTTAACAGATTTTGCCTTTTCTTTCCCTGCACCCTTTTTATAACCCAAAGTTGTTAAGATGCAAATTGCACTTCAGCACCACAGAATCACAGAATCCCGAGGGTTGGAAGGGACCTTGAAAGATCATCTAGTCCAACCGCCCTGCAAGAGCAGGGTAACCTAGAGTACATCACACAGGAACTTGTCCAGGCGGGCCTTGAATATCTCCAACGCAGGAGACTCCACAATCCCCCTCCCCCTGGGCAACCTGTTCCAGTGCTCTATCACTCTCACATTAAAGAAGTCCTTCCTGATGTTAATGTGGAACCTCCTATGCTCCAGTTTACACCCACTGTCCCTTGTCCTGTCACTGGATATCACTGAAAAAAGCCTACCTCCATCATCCTGACACCCACCCTTTACATATTTGTAAACACTGATGAGGTCAGCCCTCAGTCTCCTCCAAGCTAAAGAGACCCAGCTCCCTCAGCCTCTCCTCATAAGGGACGTGTTCCACTCCCTTCATCATCTTTGTGGCTCTGCACTGAACTCTTTCAAGCAATTCCCTGTCCTTCTTGAACTGAGGGGCCCAGAACTGGATGCAATATTCCAGATGTGGCCTCACCAAGGCAGAGTAGAGGGGAAGGAGAACCTCTCTTGACCTACTAACCACACCTGTACGCCCCTTTATGCCTCCTCACAAACCCTTTAACTAGTGTAACTGAAATTTATCATAATATTGTACATTATACAGTGCTTATGAAAAATAACTAATAATACTTTATATTGAATACTCCAATCCTCTCAAACATCATGATACTACCAAATCTCACAACAGCATTAAATCTTCTAAACAGCTGGAGATACTGACATCACAGGCTGGAGAGTGAGATGGGATCAATGGCTTTTAACCTGTACTAAGCAGCTACTCTGCAGTCAATCTAATGGGCCTAGGCCCCAGTCCTGGGAGGTCTCCACCAGAACTGGATACTACAGAACAGGTACAATACTGGTAGCTCCTGTTTTTTAAACCACCTTTTCAAGGCATCCCCTGGTGAGAGAAGGCAGAGTAAGACTAAAGGCAAAGGGTCAGCCCAGTAGTTCTGCAGGGGTAGGAAGAAGCTCACAGTTTCAGAGGACCGAGTAAAACAGAATCAGGCTCAACCTCCACTGAGGGACCAAGAATCATTATTACAGATACAGCATTAGTGCTAATACTCACTCACTTTGTTATTGTGGCTATTTGGAATCACAATGCTGCCACAGAATCAGCATACTGCCATTCAAAAGGAGGAAACAGGCTTAAATTAGGTTTAGGAAATCTCCATTTCCCTTTTAAAATGCTGATTTTCAGAGGAGTACCCATTTTGTTTCCAGACTGAGTTGATGGATATCTGGACTTCCTACCCTGACCTTCCACACTGTCAGCATAGCAGCCCTTTCAGTATAGAGTGTACATCATGACTACATTACAGCTTAAGAGTTTTCACAACAAAAGATACTACACATACAGAATTCCTGAGTCATGTGATTTGGGTAATGTTGCAGGATATCTGAAAGGCTGGGTTAGAGTATATACTAAAAAATGGCTGAAACTAAACCCAGTGCTTTAGTTTCCCCCATTCTAGATACAGGATTGTCACATTCACTTTTTGCTACTGTTTTCATTATGGCAAATTCATTTGTCAGTTCATGGTCAAAATAATTACATCTTTCAAAGCAGCCACCTTTTCCCTTTGTTGTCAATGGCAATAACTCCATTTCTTCAGGAAGGATGCTTATCCCTTATTGTCAAGAGGCCAAAATACCAAGATCTGTTCAGCACGACTACCTCGTATTTGAATCAGAAACTCAGGCTCAGATTCACTCAGTTCATTTCCAAATTGCTTGTACAGGAGTCTAAGCTGATGTGCAGGCTCAGCAAATACTAGAATATGTGTATCGGAGATTATCAGAGCCCATGTCCATGCAAAGTGTAGATGCAAGCACACCTATTTCATAATGGCAAGAAATGGGATGCAGAAGCCTGCTTGGCTACATCTCCCAGTTTGCAGTAAAATTATATGACTGATGTCAGCAGGACAAATATCCTGCTGTTCATTATTAATAGGGATTTAACATCTCACATAACAAAGCTATACAGGATTTAAAGGGAAATGAACTACACGTATATGAACATGCCAGCAGCAGAGATATACAAAACCAGCATCAGAAAACAGTACACTCACTTATTCACCAGCTTCTGCTTCTATACATGACAACACTGAGCATGACAGCTGCAGAATCTCTCAAAATGTTCACTGTTAGTACTGTGGGTGAATGTGGCACACCAGAGCACTAAAAAGCTTTAAAAAGAGGAACTGCAGGAAACTACAAGGAAAAGAAAGATTTCTCTTCAATCTCCCTGAGTTAGATAAAAGACTAAGTATTAGTCAGGAACACTAATTAAAAAATATAATTATTAATTAATAATTTTAAAGCCTCCAAGCAAAACAAAGATGTAGCACTTTGCTAGCTTTTGTATTTTGGAAATATGATAAGCATATATTTCATTTCTAAACCTGAGACAAAGGAAGTTACTGGTAAAAATTTATAAAAGCCTATTTTAAAATTAATTTTAATGCAAACTAATGATCACATCTATCATGCATTATCAGAGATGCGTTTTGTGCCCCATAACAGCTGCTATAGTAATCTTGGAGAAGACATACTGCATTCTGCATTCATAACAAAAACAATGAATTTGTAAGAGTGAAATTCCAATTGGACTCAGGTATGAAACATGTCTGCAGTAGCCACATTATAAATTTATCTTTATAGATATTCATGGTATCCAATTTATCACACATACCAAACCCCACTGCTTCTTACCATTTCAAAATGTGCTGTCCAGTTGTCGTGGTTTACAACCAAGTCCACACAGCTCGTTCACTCACTCCCACCCTCGCTCCCCCAACTCCCGGAGAGTTAGGAAGGAGAATCCAAAGAATGTAGCCCCCACGGATTGAGATAAACACAGTTTAATAGCTAAGGTATAACACAAATCACTACTGCTACTACTACTACAAATAATAATGATAAAGCAAATAACAAGTGAAGAGAATACAACACCTCACCAGCCACTGACCCATAACTTACCCCACCCTGCTCGACTGAGCACCGACCAATACCTCCTCCATCCCCCCAGAGCTCCAGCCCTTCCAGGTCTCTCCCGGTTACATCCTGGGTATGACGTGCTATGGTATGGAATACCTCTTTGGCTAGCCTGGGTCAGGTGTCCTGTCTCTCCTTCCTCCCAGCCTCCCCTCCTCCCTGGCAGAGCATGAGCTCAGAAAAGGCCTTGGACAAACCAAACATTTGAGCAGTAACTCAAAACATACTTGCTATCAGCAACCGTTCTCAGCCTGAAAGTCAAAACACAGCACTGCACCAGCTATCAAGAAGGAGAAAAATGACTGCTACTGCTGAAACCAGGACACCAGTCCATATCTTTTATGATACTCTATGAGAAATGAGCCCCTGAACTTCACTTGGGAATTTACTTCTTATCCCGTTCTACCATTGTGTCCTCTTTCCACATTACACTTTTTGCATTCCTTTCATAGAACTGTAAAAGATGTCTCTAGCAGTATTTTATGCCTATAGAATGGATGTTTTTTTCTTGTTGAATTATTGCCAGCTACATTCAAACCTGCTCAGATGTAAGCATTGTTTTATCACTCTCAAAGGTCTTCATCTCCACCTTTTTAATTCCTTTTTATAATTATTCCTGGTTATGTTGCTTGTCCATGAGCTCAAGGAATGTATTCACATTTTCTACTTAAATAGCATATATGCAGATTTCTTTGTGATCAGACCCCAAACCAAGTAAAACTACTCCACGATTCATCAGCAAACAGGACTCTGCTTAACAGTCTCAGAGGAGCACAAGACAGTCAAGCTGACTTTGGAAGTGCTTCAATTTAAAGATTGGGGGAAGCACAGAACTGCATTTAAGAGCCCAAGATTTGCAAGCAATTCCTACATACATCTAAAAATGGAAGAAAATGTCCCAGATACAGTTCTTTGTGGATGAGTCTATTCCTTTGTGATTCTGTTTCTGTATACCCTATTCCAAGGGTAAAACTGGAAGAAAATTATATAAATCCCTGAATTTTAGCCTTGAGATTTTCAGTTTCTTTCACAAAACCCCCTCATCCTGAAAGCTGTGAAGCTTGAGGACTTTAAATCACTTTGAACCAAAGGATCACAAAAACAGTATAATAACATTTATAGTCTCATCACAAAATTGACTGTCTATGTGTATCCAGATGTTTAAAGTATCCACATTGCACAGTCCTCTTCTTGGACACCACAGTTTGCCCATACATCCTGAACAGCAGCATCAGGCTTACTCACACGCAGATGAGTTATATTATACTTTGAGCGGAATTAATCTCTTTACAGCCATTGCACTTCAAGCTCACAAAATTAATTGCCCATAAGGAAATGTGTCACCTGATAAAATTTAGTCAGCTAAAGCTATTTGAGTGCTGAATATGTTGTACCACACCTTTATACTTGTTATTAAATGCCTTATTCTAAACAGAATGTCTAGTTTAAAAATTAAATTATCTCTGAAAAAGTGGACAAACTGCATTAAAATACCCCACTGCTAATAATGTTGAGTAGAAAAACCTGAATTTTTTAAGATTTTCTGAGTTCTCATCTTGATCACTTTCATTATTTATTACAAAATATATAATATTTAGATCAGTCTGAACCCCATTTTTTTCCACAGGCTAACTTATCTTTTATAGCAGAAAGGGGTTTATGCTAAGGCATTAAATTATTATTATTATTATTATTATTATTATTATTATTATTATTATTATTATTAATTTGTGTTAAGGTACTTCTTTGCTGCTTAGTTACATTGAGCTATGGTTTAAAATATTTGTTCAATGCTCAGCTTTTCCAGGAGAAGCATTTTTACATATTTATTACTGAACTTTGTTCCCTGTATTCAGACTGAGTGTATTTGGGAATGCTCTTGATTACTGAGCACACTGTGCAGTAAAAGACAGATCCTGAAGACCAGACAAGGATTTGTAAGAAGAGAGGAAAGCTGACAGGCTGTTAAAACCTGTCTCCCACCCCTGTTTGCTTAACCCATTATTACAGTCTCTTTTTCTCACTCCCCCAGGGTGCTTCACCAAAAGCAGGAAGTGACATTCAATGGTGTGACATTCAAAGAGCCAGCAAATGTGTGTTCATTCCCCTCTGCAGCCTTATATTACAGTCATTTCTGCCTTAGGACCCAGTGAAGGGAAGGATTCAGATCTTTTTCACATCAGAGCTGTATTTACTCAAATTGTACCAATAAAATTGATGTGAAGTTGCAGTGAGATGGAGGATACTTTGTGCAATTATCAGGATCTATCACAAGTAGCTTACTGGCTTTATATACCCATTAGAAAATAGTGATGTGTAATGTGAATGATGAATGTTGAATGAATGGCTGAAATATGAATAAATAAAAAAGAGAAACAGATAGTGCCAAAAGCCCAACTTCTCCAGCTATAGCTGTTTCAGAGGTTACTTCAGCCTATGTCTATCCTGGACTTATGGACTGAAAACCCATTACTGTTCAGAGGCACTAGGTGTACTTCCAGACCACATCTTCCAGTTTAGTTCTCTCTGTAAGGAACCTAGTTCATATGCTCCATAAAACAAGTCCAAACACAGTAAATGGATATGATATTTACTAAAAAAGCGTACGTCTGATTTTAGCTGAAATCCTAATGTAGATGTATTCACTGAAGAATCGTGATTGGATGTTCCACTCAAAAACAATAGTAGGAGAGCAGCTTTTATGAGTTTCAATTTTTTTTTTAACTTTTGTTTTTAAGCACACTGTTTAAACGAGTGCTGTATAAACCAAACCACAACAACGTTACATTTTTTCATAATTCATTTTTCAAATATCTGACTTTCATAGAATGCTAGGAGTTACAGCTAGTACTATGCTTGGGCTTTATAGAATGTTGGGAGCTATGGGAACAAGCAGGAAGAATATCTTCATTTATAATCCCTGTACTGCTACACACTGGAGAAAGAAGAAAAGGTTGTGAAGCTTATTTGTAACTTAGTTATAAATGATGCCCTGGGCACTCACTGGAAAAGTTCTTTGATTCATTTCCTGTATAGATCTAAATGTGGAGGACTATACCGCAATGATAAGCAGTCACAGTCAGAGCAAATGCCCATTAAAATGAAGGTTCAGGAGTGAGTAAAAACAAACATACCTTATCAAACTGATAAAAAATTAGCAGAAACTTGTCAATTCATTTGTGTGATGTGATTCCATTTCAGAGCTTCCTGTACCCAGGTAGTTTTGTGTTAATGTGATTACAAAGAGCTGCCATGAAATCTGTTTGCATAGGGGTTGTTAAAAGCATTGCATCAGCTCTTACATCCCTCACACACAACAGTATGTGAATTCTTGGGGACTTCTAAAACTTGAGAGATCCTTACTGCAAGGTTTGGTTTCCTTTTGAGGAGAAAATCACAGGTTTTTCCAAGATTACTATCAAATTTCCCAGGAATTAAAACACCACCAGGAAGCTAAAAACAGAGCCCCTAAAATGTGGATACATGTTTCAAAAGGACAAACATCATTTCACCACCAAAAAGATGACTCACCATCTGGTGTGACTGTGGGTCTACACTGTCTCATTGCTCTATCCAGGCCAGTGCCACTAATAGCAGCATTCATTACTCCAGATTTTGGCTAAAATTGAGAAACTAATTTTCTATGGCTCATGTAGTTTTATAAGAGGCCAATCATAATGATGATCATAGTCCTTACTGCTTTTGAAATATATTCGTTTCAAGGCCAGGTTAAGATGAAGCCTTGGGTGACATGGTCTAGTTTGAGGTGTCCCTGCCCATGGCGGGGGGGTTGGAACTAGATGATCTTAAGGTCCTTTCCAACCCTAACTATTCTATGATTCTATTATTCTACATATAGTAACCTCAGAATAAATTAATTAGGTTTCTGTTTACTCTCCACACCTTATTCATTTCAGTAACAATCTATAACACTGTGTATGCAATACATGCTTGTATATTCTATTACAACAATGATTACTATCACGTGAAATAGTATTTTTCTTAAAGACAGGTGAGCTTTTCCTCTGAAACTTTTACTATTCAAAAAGTTCAAAAGTACTAGAGTACCTTCTTTATCATCATGACGTATGATTGCATCCTGTATCATATCAGCAAGATTAAAACGAACTCTATTCTTTCCATGTTTCAGTTTCTTCACATAGCCCTCCCATTTCTGGAAAGCTTTTTCTCGCTCATAATATGCCTTTATTTGGTCACAGCGCATCCGCTTCACCAGCCGCTGCCGCTGGCCGAGAGGGAGGGACTCCAGCAAGCACTGCTCAATTTCCATCTCATGGGACCGAAAAACATTACATAGCTGGAAACAGCCTGAAAGAAATTAAAGATGAACACATTTAGTTCATGCAACAGCATGTGCCATGAAACCTTCACCAAGTTTTTTGTCCTAGCTATATGTAAATCTATCATGTGAGCTCCTCCTACTTGACCAATGCTGACTACAGAGTATATACCATTATAATTTAGTTTTCAGAAACAACACATAACTAATTTCATTAAACTACTGATGCTTCTTTAAAATCTAACTCAGTTTATGTGAACAAATGTGAATAGAGAAAAGTGCAAAAGTTCAGCTGTGGGATGGGCAAAATATCTAAATAATATAATTCAAGTGGCCTGCATTTGGTTACAAACAAGAGACTATTTTGCAGGGAACTGACACCGCTGATGCCCACACTTCCTTTTTATTAATTTTCATCTTGCTTTAGGTTATAAAATTCCTGTTATTCAGTGAGAAGAAAAATCATCATATCATAATTATAATGAGTTCATTAGCATGCAGTGGGTATTCAGGCAACTGTCTATTAAAAGACATCAAAATAATTTCAGATTCAGATTATTATTTTTTTTCTTTCTTTTTTTTTTTTGCATTGTCTAGAGCCAACCAAATGGAATCTTCTGATGAAACTGGCAGATACTGAAATCTTCATGTGGAAAACAATCACAAATGTGTCTTTGATTCAGTTAATCCTAACATTAGTAGCATTACCTTGAAGTTAGATTCCTCTTTTGTTGTTACTGTTAAATCTGGTATATTTACTGACAATGCAGTTAACAGTGATGCTCTTTTCTACTGTGTTCACTTTTCCACTGAGAAAGAAGACCATAACTTGCTGCTAGTTGCTTTTCAGGAGACAGTTGTCTTACAAAAGAGGACTAGTGTATTGGTAGATAATTTTATTGCTAGAGTCCTTGGATGTGAATCCAAATCAACTGATGATGTACCCACTAACCTGCCCTAAAACCCTTTGACAGGGTACCAAATCACTTCTGATTCTCGTGTTCTACTTTATCTACATACTTAAATTTTTTTTACATGGGAGCTAGGTGCCCAAATTTGTAATTTCTGTCAGCAGTCCAGATGTGTTTTTTCTCCTTAGTTTGATAGAAAAGCTCTTGAAGGGAATGTAGACTCAAGTCACTTTGGGCACTAAATACCAAAATTAAGCACTACTGTGCAATTTTAATTTGGCCTGCTTTTGTTTACTTATTTTGCAAGTGCAGTTCCAAGTGTGTAATTATACCACCAAAGGACCTCTACCTCATTCAGGGAACTAGCAGAGCAGTCTTGACTAAATGACCGCTTTGTTTTCTGCTTGTTGCTTGACATATGTTTAATCTACTGAATACCATTCAAACCATGCTCTGAAGGCATAATTAATAACTTCTTGACAGTCTTTTGTAAAGCTCACATTATCATAGCACATAAATGCTTCACAAATATTTATTTTCATTAAAAAGAGAGGGATAAAGGGGCATTCTTATCTACATTCTGTACTGGAGAACTGAAAGATAATTATTTTCTTTTTAAATCACTAGTTCTGGGTGTCCAAGAATTCTGTATTCTTTTCTTCAATGTTTTTGTTTTGCTTTAAGGGCACAGTATTCCATAAACTATTATGTATCATAATACCATAATAAAATACTAGGAAAGTGACAGTCCTAGGCCTGAATGTCAATTACTCTGTAAGTTATATCTATTACATTATCTATTTATTCATTATATTGTTACATGATTTTATATTATAAATTATATATTGTATTCTATTCTATTTGTACTCACTACGAATCAGAACCCAAGATCTCAAACCAGACTTCCCAAAATTGAGGAGCATACATCTATACAGAAAGTGCCCAGAGTGTTTTCTTGAGAAACTCCATGACAGAAGCAGGCAAAAAATACAGTTCTAGATGTCAAGTTCAGTCAACTTCTTTTAACATAGGCTATCCTTTCCCTCCCTATAATTTCTGTTCTTTCCTTAGAATACCCTTACAGTTAAAAAAAAAATAGTCATCAAACTAAAAAAAAAATGGAAACAAGTATTGGCTTGCACTAGGCCAAAACATAAACCCTTTCTTTTTACATGTCAAAAGCCAACAACTCCTTCTGTGTAACAAAATTTTCCATTTGACCTTAAATGATATGTTTCATTTCTGAGCACATGTCAGAAAAGACAAGGAAATGAAAGGGTAGCTCCATAAAGTCGCAGAAGATGTAACTTTATTCTGCACTTCAGTCCCAGTGTTCAGAGAATTCAATCAAATAGAAGATGTACACTCAGACCCTCCTCAGCCCAAGGCAGTTTGGGACTGCATCTCCTTTCTCTCACAACAGGACTAAGCAATGAACAAACTTGAAACCTTCCTTATCAGAATTGTTCTGGTTTGTATAAAATACATCAGTACCCATCCCTTAAGCCCACACAGTACTTTTGGCTTGTAAGACTATAACCCAACACTTCTGTGTATAGCGCCTGCCAGTCAGGCTCAGCCTCAGAGGGAAAACCAGCTTGCTGCATTACACCATGTTTGACAATAAAGCTAAGTGTCCAACTGTACAAGAGTTTTACAAGAACTCTGTCCCTTCCTTCTCTTATATGAAGGAAGAAGCAGCAGCCATATACTTGGGCTCTGACAAGCTACAGCTGAAGTTGCTGTCTATAGCTGGAAAACTCAACTGAGGGTGAAAATTGTTGCTGTTCTTCTAGTCTTAGCCGTAAATCAGTGTTGTTCACTGACAACAGACTTGAAAGATATCTTTGCTTTTCCTCAGCTTAGCTTCCGCTCTTAGGAGGAACTGCTAGTGTTTCCTGCCACATCACAACTGGGACCGATGCAAGCTGTAGAACACCTTTACTGTTACTGTACGCTGCTCCTCCAGGGTGAGAAATCAAACAAATTAGCTTAATGACTTGGTCAAATAAAGCATGGCAAAGATGAGTTCTTGCAGCCAGCTTCCAGTTTCAGAAAGGATGTGGCTGGCTTAGAATCCTTTGCCTGGAGTGACTTTCAGCCTGCATCAGTGTCTATTTGCTCTGTGAAAAACAGTATCTGACCGCCAGAACTGATCTCACATAGTGGCTTCCAGTGTGTATGGCCAGAATCAAACAATTCAGGCAGATTGAAGTATCTTAATGCACTTGGACACTGGTCTCAGATGAGAAGCACTGAGCTGCAGATGGGATTTTATTCTCAGAAAATCTGGAACCTGATACATCTCAGATGAGATCTGTACCTGACTACGGATATAACAGCTGCAGGTCAGCAGCCTTGTTAGTTTAAGCCTGGATTAAACAACATAGTACAGATGCAAACAAAGGCAAACTCTGAATTAATATTTCAGATGTTAATCATTAAGGCATGTAACATTCAGTCCCAGTTTTAGAACCAGGCAGATCTCTGCTCTGAGTGGTGGCCTACTGAGCATGGGGAATTGCCAGCAGCACAAGAGGCAGAGCTATGTTGGTATTACCCCAAGAGAGACAGACTCAAACCCAGAAAGGTTATAGACATGCTTCTGGTGAAAATTTGGGGGATCACTTAGTGCCACTTTGAGCAGGGGGCTAATCAGTGACATCAGATCACGTAACCATGTCTTATCTAGCAGAGACTTGAAAACTTCTGGCACCTGATTCTCCAAGTTCTCTGAGTAACCTGTTCCAGTTTTGCCCCCTATCAAAAATGCCTTGTTTTTCTTTCAGTGGCCCTCATCCCTGGTTACTACTGTCACTATAAAGAAGAGTTCAGCTTTGTCATTTATATAATGTTCCCAGTAGCCTTCTGCTGCCCTCACTCCACTTCCTCAATGTCTATCTTACACGGGGGGGGGAAGACTACACTCAACTACACTCATACTACACATAATGAACTTCCCTAAGTCTATTGGCCACAGTCCTCCTAATATAGCCTACTATGTAGTTTGCCTTATTTGCAACCAGCATGCAGGGCTGGCTCTGATTCAACTTTGTGTCCACTGTAACCCCTGCATCCTCTTCAGCAGGGCTGCAGATCAAGTCAGTCAGTTCCCAGCCTGTACAAATGCATAGGATTAGTCTGTCTCAGGCATGAAAATATGTACTTCCTCTGCTGAACTGCCCAAAGTTTCTGTTAGCCCACTCCTCAGGATTAAACTGTATCATTCAAAGTACTCCAACCACTCTGTCCTAATTGAGCACTGCCAACAAGCAGCAACAGCTTCAACTGTAAAGACGACCTCCAGGAAAAAATAGCTGCTAAAATCCACAACTTTATTAGGCAGATGTAAACTGATGCTGTTTAGAGACTGACAAATCAGCTACAGACAGGCTTGAAAGCGAAGCTGTTAAAAGCCTCCTAAACGGGTAACACGTGTGGCAGGTCTGTCCATCCTTTTCTTTCCCACATATGAGAAAACCAGCATAAGCCAGTATATTGAACTTACACAAGAACCTTGTATGGGACCTATTCAAATAGCAGAAGATACATGGAAAACATCATCTCAGGCAAAGCTGGTTTTGAGTATGCTAGTCAGAAGGCAGTGTGGTAACGTGAGAAAAGGTTTGTGGGTAGGGAAAAAGGTTGCCTTCTGAATCAATCTGCATAAGAATTTATATCTCATTACTTAAGATATCATATTTGAAGATTATTTCATGTGATTCTTGTTTCAGTCTATGACAAATTACAGTTATGTGTGGTGATTTGATAAGGTCACTGTGACTGTCATGGTTTATTGCACTGGAAAATTCATTAGCAATGTCTCCATCAAAACACTGAAAAAGCTTACCAGGGTATTATTTATTTAATGAGATGCCCTGGACCAAAATGACTACAATAAACACAACTGTAGATATGCATCTGGTTTTAAGGTCTGTATCTTCTGTGTAAGTACACAGCATAAAAGCCCTTGTGAAACACTGAAATATCAAAAAACAGAGATCCCTTTATGGCGTTAGTTACTAACTAGCATAGGACAAAGAAAGTCACTATAACTGCAACCAAAAGGGGAAATAAAATGTTTCAAGGATGCTTGCTGCTGTAGAGCTGCTTCACTGCCTGGGTCCACCCTCAATCACTAGAAAAAGAATTGCTACAAAACAACCTGTTCATAAAATTGTAGCAATTTACTCACAATTGGACATAGTGCCACTTGCATTACAACATAAATTATGAGCTTGATTTCAGTACAAGAAATTTCTGAGTAAAGAGGAACTGCTCAGTTTGAATTGTCACTGGTTCTCACTGTGAAGGTGAGGACTATTTAGTGGCACTACAACCACTAGTTCCTTAACAACATGAAGAGCTTGGGAAGGATGATGGGACAAAAACAGAGAGGAAGAATGTGATTACTACAGGCATTTTCTTCCATATCCTGCAGGTGATTTGCGCCCAAGTAACTTTACAGTATGTAAAAATATTTTGCTATACCTCTTTTCAAAAACCACATTGTACTTCAATTTCTTTATGGCTTACGTCACTTCAGTCACTTATCTAGCATTTAAATTGGAAGTCTAGTTATCCTAAAAAAACCCACACCTCAGAGAATAATTCACATTGCCTGGGGGTAATTATACTTCTGTTTAATCTAAATCACATGTCAAGGAGGCATTTCTAGAATGTAAAGCTGGATGCCTATATACATGTTCACACAGGCACTACAAAAATGTTTGCAACTGTGCTCATACATACTGCATTTTGACTTCTCATGTGATACAAATATATGTTGTGCTTCAGAGAAGTAAGTATTCCTGGAACCTGGGAATAGTGTATTTTGCAAAATACAGCAAGCTAAAACACTTGTATCTTCATCAAAGGCACACACACAACCAAACTGCTGACACTGCCTAATGCAGCAAGCATTTCAAATAAGGTAACATGGAATTACGGTGCATAATGTTTAAAACTACAAATCTGCAAACACAAGACACATGCTTACCTCTATTTTTGTAAACATTCATGTTGATTTTGATGATATTTTAAGCAACTAATAATTAAACTTCTGGGTATTTGAAGGACTATGGTCTTTAGAGCATAGAAAAAATGTATGAGGCTTAAATTACCTGGAAAAATGACAATTTAAGATTCTGAGAATGTATCTACTTGAGACTGCTACCTAAACAATAATCTCTAAGCATCTTGATCGTATTAAAGGAAAAAGGGCAAAAAACTCTATAAAACATACACGGTATTTAGCCTGGGTCCTCTAACACTTCAGTTCCAATCTTGGTCTGTTCTTACTAAACATATGGTATCAGTCCCTCTTCATACCTACAATTAAACACCTACAATCTAATTAAGATCTCTGAAATCATCCTGAATTTCAGAAAGATAAAGCATTTGAAGATTTCAACAACTTCAGCAAACTGTTAAATAGATTAGCATTCATTAAATGGGAAAAAAAAGATAAAAACAACAAAAACCAGAATTTTTTTAATAAATACTGTACTATTACATGACACTTTCAAAGCTGGGTATCTAAACATATTCACAGCACTAACAAAGATATGTGGGAAAAGAATGCAGTGCACAGCAAGTGCTTTGGCACCTACAGACCCAGATACACGGAGGGTGTAAATCAGTGCAGCTTCATCCAGCTCCAAAGGCTGCATTAATTTACACCACAAGTTTGATAACAGAAATCAGACCAGAAACTAGAGCCCTGACCCTTTAATAATGTGCTTTGCTGTTGTATGCAATTACTTTACTATACATGAGGATTTTCTGCTACCAACAATGCATATTATTTAAATTTATTATATTTAATTAGAAATATTAATTTATTAGTATTTATGCAGCTGAAATGAATGTCATATGAAATCAGTGATGCAAATACAATAGGCTAACTGAAATTACAGTGTCTGGCCCACAGACCAATGCATTTTTTAGAGGTGCCTTCTTCAGAAATCAAGTTATTATGTATTGTCTATTGATCTTCCAGTTTCAAAAAGAAATATTTTTCACCCATAGAAAGGACTAGTTTAATTTAAATCCATCTCAAATTGCAGTGTTAAGGTCTGTATCAAAATACTTGGATTTGAAAATTGTTTGTTCAGCACAGGAAAAAATACTTACCATTTGAACAGCCTCTCCATTACATTTATTAAGCTGTAACTGAAGTGCAATGCTTGTAACCCACTCAGCCTGATTTTAACAGCTAAAGCGTTTTCATCAGGTCAGCAGTGGTCTGCTTACTGTAGTGATGGACCTAATCCTTTCTTTTTTTCTTGGTATTCCTCCCCACCTCACAAGCAAATAATCATTAGGGTACAATATAAATGTGGACTATTTACCTTGTAAAGAATGTAAAGAATTCAATTGATGCCAAGTCTTCTGAGAACAAGATACATTTCAATAAAGGAGCTGATGTGCTTCGCCTGTTCCTGGCTTCAGAAAGCTTCTTTTGGGTGCAATTACAAAGGTGGGGCTCTTAAATGACAGGATACACAAAGCTTCCTCGTTTCCTGTTTAACATCCAACTCTGTACTGAAGAGCCATCCTAAGCACATTCAAGCAGCCATCCTCTTATAAAGAAAGCCCTACTCCTGTATGCTGCTCTTCGAGAGCCTTTCTATGTGACTAGACTGGTAAGCAGTCACAACTGCAATCAATTTCCAGCTTGATACCAAGGAAAAGTTACTTATCAGACACTATTAATCAACTCTACAGGCCTTCTAATAGACTTTATTATCTATCAGGAATTCAGTGAAGTTAAAGCAGCATTCTCTAAAAATATATTTAAATCAAAGAATCTACCAATTTGGGATCTTGTCTTCAGAGTGATAGAAGAGAGCCTGAATAATAATGAATTCAATATAACAGAGGGCTCTGCATTGTCATTTGTTATTTATGTCATGTAGCAGTCTGTAATGTATGGATATTTTATGTTCTAGGTAAAAGTAATTAACTGTGTGCCAGCCTATTCAATAAATGCAGCCAAACTGCTTACTCATGCATTGGCCTTCAGAGTAATAAAACACAGGTTTCAAAATACATGCATAAGGGGTTCTTCTCATTTTTTTACAGAAAAAAAAAAGATATAATTTTCTTTTGCCTGCCTTGAAGCACAAGGAACTCACCAGTCTGAATGGTCTGAGAGGAACTGTATATATCCCAGAATCCTCATCTATGTATCACATCTAGAAACTACAAGAATGGAAGCAAAATAAACAGATGCTGCTCCATTTCATACTGTTTCTTTTGGTAAAGCTGCTAACTCCATATTATCTCTACTGCTGTCATTCTCCTATCCTTGGAGGATGAGACAAAGGTGCAGTCTGGATTCCCACAAGCCACAGCATAATTCAAGTAAGCTCTCCCACAAACATGAGAACCCAAAACTAAACCACCATTATTTGCTCTGGAGCACTGGAGTTTCTAAACTGAAAAGACAGCATACCATCCAAGATTAGTAAAACACATTAATTCATTCATCTCTTCTCATATAATATACCAGATAATTGACCCTTTAGGACATGAAAGTCTACTCTCAATGTGGATTCAGGGCTGTATTGTACCATCTCCAAACACTCCCAATGTCCAGACAATAAGCCAAAAAACACTACCTACTGCTTTTCTTGACTATTTTGAGCAACTGGTCCATGAAACTTGGGATCCAGTATGCCCTTACAAAAAAAAAAAATTACTGAGAAATAATAAAAAAAAATTAAAAATAATTTTTAAAAAGTTGATCTTGGATACCTCTATTCTAGTGTGTAGAAGAAGGGCAAGAAGCAATCCCTGGCTCACCAGTTAAATATTATGTACTGGATCATGTTTGCTTGGTAAAGGTTCATGCAGAACAAAAAAACATATCTAGACAGCATAGCACATGGTCCTGATGCTCCTGTGATTACCATGCTGTGCTGTTGTGCTGTAAGCCATAATTATCTTCTTTTGTGCCTTCTAAATTTCAGTGTCTGAAGTGAAGACTACACTCCAACACAGCAGAAAGGAATTTTACAATATAAAACCAAGGGTGTTCATATTTGTTCTAGTAAGTAGTAGAAGAGTAGGAGTAGGCAGGAAACAGTATTTGAGGCTACAGTCTTTTGAAACAGACTTAAGATTGTGCAGGGCAGAGAGCACATAATTTGGATGACTTTCAACCACCCTACTGGGAGAGGTCTCTAGATACCATCTGTAGACTTTGCCATAGAGAGGGCTAGTGGGAGCTGTTCAAAAATGAACCAACAAGCTAAATAACAGTCAGATAGCTGGTCTGGAAATTATGAGAGGAAATAAAATTAAAAGATATGCATGCACATGCACAAGTAACAATTACACAGACATTGTTTTCTTAGGAAAATCAAAGCAAAATATGCTTATATATTCCCACCCCCCCAAAAAAAAATACTGTTCCTAAAGCATGTATTCTTATTTTTTTTAAGAAATATTTTAAGCCTCTGTGTCAGGATCTGAAGAGCGAGTTTACAGTAATCAGAAAGCAGCAGTCATCTGAGTCAAAATAACACTTTTTTTTTTTTAAGACACATATATAGGGAAGTTAGAAGAAAATCAAAAGTGGCTGTTTGAGCTAATCCTTCTAATGTTTTGTTCACTTCTGGATCTATGTATTTATGTCACTCATTATTTAGGATTTCCAGAAGCAATAATGTATATCTGATAGATTAATATAAAGCACCTATTAAGGCTTGTCACTCACAAAGCCTTTGAGAAAATAACATTAGCATATTTGGTCATATTTTAATAATCCAAATTGCTACACATCACATCAACACCAAATAAAACTGAAGAAGCTCCAAATCAGAAGGCACAACGAGAGCAAAGATCTCAGTTTGCCAAATGACAACAAAAGAGACAAGAAGGTAGCGCTGGGAAGTCCTCTAAAAAAAAAAAAAATTCCTCCTTTCAGTCCTTGCACAGACCTGCCTGTCTTTATTTGGCTGCAATGCAAAACTTCTGAAGTTATAATTAAGTTGTGAAGATAAGACTTACTTCCTCACAGGGCAGTAAATGGAGAGGTAGTAATACATTCATCTCTAGTCCATACTTTCACATACAGGACAGAGAGCAGAGGAGGATATGATCTAGGAACAGATTCAGTGGAAAATTCTTCCTGCCATCACAGTGTAATATAAAGGGTTTGTTACACAGTGCAAGGACAGTGAGATCACAATAAGCAATGAAAAACACTAATACCATTGCTGATACTTGTAAATCTACAACTTTGAAGGGTGAATTAACACTCAGGTGCACAGTGAAAAGAAACCAAAAATCACAGCTGTTGCACCTCAAAGGTGCTGAGAAAGTTGAACAGCAGGAGAACTAACCAACCATTCTACTATAAATTACCATCTGAACAAAGAAACAAAAAAAATAACCCAGGTTGTTTCAAAACCTGGGGCCGTTTTTTCATCACAGACATTCTCAGGTATCACTATTTAGGCTGTAAATATGTCAGGGATCAAGAGGCATACACCAGATGAGAATTACATGAAACCCCAAAGAAAAATACATAAACCAAAATATGCAAAAGCCTTTGTGCAGCAAAGTTAGTTAAAAAAAAAGTATATGTAGATCAAGACAAAGAGGATATTCAGTATCATGCATCACAAATAGTCAAAAGCCAAAAGGGAAACAGTGGTTCATAGACCTAAACATAAGGACTGTCAAGCACACAGGAAGGGAAATCCTGTGCCAAGTGGACTGTGGTTCTACAGGCAATCTAATCCTTTACAGAGATTAATGTAAAGTAAAAGCAGATGGAAAACTAGTTTATGGTACAGCATTAAAAAAAAAAAATCTGCAGCAGAGCTAATATATAGGCCTTTGGTCACTGTTCAGTCTACATAAAGGGACTGCCATCTCAGTTTTCAAACAGCAAAGGGATTGGAAACAGGCCCTCCTCCTTTATGCAGAAAGGCAACTTATCTGGAATACTGCATTTAATTCTAGACAGTCAAATTGGAGCAGTTCAAAAGAAAATACCACAAATGATTCTGGGGCCTGAGGGACTGATTTATGAAGAAAGATGAAAAGAATTAAATATGCATAGCTTAGCTAAGCAGTGACTAAGGAAAGACAAGTTAACAGAAATTTGAAGGGTGAAAAGGAAAAAGAAAGGTTATATAGCACAAAAAGGAAGTGAATTTAGAACAATTATAATGAATTTAATATAGTGTAAATTTAGGCAGAGTACAAAGACAAAAATAACACACACGTATGAGATTAACAGGTAAGACCACAAGATTCCTTGTTTGGTGTACTGGATGGACAGCCACACAAAAGCACCACTGTGGGCACAGCAGTCCAACGTTTCTGGCACTCAGGGCAGCTCACTCATTCAGCTCTGGCACCTGTGAATGGCCCTGCGAAGTTTTGTAAAGAAAACCCTCCAGTGAAGTGGAGAACCAACTAGGGAGAATACACCACTGGCATCTGCAAGACTTCTCTGCCTTGTGCTGGGGGTATAGTTACGGGGTATGTCCTAAGTAAGCCTGGGCTATAGTTAGATTAGCAAGGATGGTTGCTAGTCTGAGCTGGAGCTTCATGGATAAGTGAAACACAAGCAAGCTGAGTAGCCGTCCTGACAGCAGAGTTTACAACAGTTTGTTAAGGTCATCTTCCACAACCTACCACCTAGCATTATACTTGTGGTCACGTAACACTATAGCACAGTTGTATGGGCTCACAGAACATAAAAAGGGTGCAGAGAATCACTTGCTTGTGAACATGTATAGTAATATCACTTGTGGGTTAAATTAAAATGGGGAGATCCAGTTGATCATTTGTCTTAAGAAGAGGAGGAAGAAGAAACTAAACAGCTTCATTTCACCTGACAAGCTGAAAAAAACAGTGTCAATGGATAGACTCCATGTCTACATGACAGTTCAGGTTCCTTCACTGAGGAAATAACTGCACAAACATAAAAGATGCTTCAAAGCTACCAAAGAACTGAAAGCAGAAATCAAACAGAAATTATCACAGCTCCACAATTACTGTTCACAAGACAGAAAAAATGTCTCTCAAAACCACAACAGATCTATATATTCACTGGATATTAGGAGGAATTAAGTATTTCATTTAGACTGCCTTAAGAGCTTTACTTTTCTGTCTATATGATTTACATATACTAATGCTGTAACTAACATTATTAGTACTGCATCTAACAAAATCAAGTAACTGTGTCCGAAACAAAGCGCCTGAAGAGCAAGGTATTAATTTCCTCTGCAATCTGAATATAAAACTTCTTGTTTCATATAAACTTGAGTGCTAAATTCCTAGAGCCTCCTGCAATAACCTACTGAAAGGCAACACTACACTTTCCACAAAGACTGAAAAAGGGGGAAATTTCTACATGTCTGCCTCCCTTCTTCCTTCTCCTCAACTTAGATGACAACATTTACATAACCTTTACAGGAGAAAGCTTTGATTCCTTATACAGTAAAAGAATCACATTTAAAAGCAGTTTATTACCTTTCAGAATATGACCTTAATAAATTGCTCAATATTCTGTAGATGTCTTCACAAGGTTCCACATATATTTTATATGTCATACTTCATAACAGGATTTGCACTGAATGGGACCACAGCACGACTCCACCAGCCTGAGGTGTTATGGCCCAGATCTATTGCCTGCATACATGTTCTGAATATCACTTTAATCTCTTCTGAAGAGTCATACTGCATAGAGGGACATTCGTAAGAGAACTTATGGCCAAAGATATCAGACTCAATACTTCTTCCCAAGAATAACATTTTCTGTTTTAAAATCAACTATGAAGTAAAAGTAAAGCACACCTCCAAATGGAAATCCTTCAGGAATATCTGTATTCTAGAGGCATAAAAAACTGGTAATATATGGCAAAATGTTCTTTCATCTCTGCCCTGTGCCCTCTTGCCCACAATCCTTGCCAGTTACCATTCTCATGGGCCTAAAAGAGATTAAAAGGGACTACATCCCAGCTCTCTGAATCACCTTACACATGGGGGGAACTTATCATGGATAGCTGCATTTCAGTGTACAATAGCACTGGCAAGGCAAACAGATTTGGCAATACTAATTGCATTGTGTTTCTGCAGGTTATGACAGATTGTCTTATGTTATCTGTTACCTCACAGTACGTGCAGCAGGTAAAACATTAGAAATTGAAGATTTTTGTTCTAGCAGGTCTTATTTTGCTGTTGTTTGCACTGAAGGCAGTTGCTTGGAAGTAAACATCTGGAAAATATAACTCAAAATAAACAATCACACTTCTTTTAATTGGTGGTTCTTCTTTGTTATATATTAAAAACTTGCATTAGGATGACATTTTATTTGTTCCAAATCAAACTAAGCTTGTGTTGACTTTGTTTATTTCCATTTGCTAGAGAACAAATTAGAATCACTTCAACTTAAAATCTGACTTGCTTCAAAATAACCATGTTTATAATGTGGCAATTTTGATGCAGGTGTTCATTTCATTACCGACAATTTTTTTTTCTTTGATTTTACAACTTTTGAACTGTGCAAAATTTACCATGATGCAGCATATTAATTTGTCTAAAATTAAAGAAAGAAAAGGAATTGTGATTATTTGGAGCTGATGTTACTTCAGGTGCGAAAGTATGTTACTTAGCCTCAAAATTTCACAGACTTTGTGAGGAAAAGTGGATATATTGCTACATTTCCACATGTGGAAATAGAGATGCTTGGGGATTGTTTGCTGCTCTGTATTCTCAAAAATGTAATATCACAATTCTGAAGCTTCATCCATGCTGTGCTAATATGGTAAGAAAATATGATACCTTGATCTTTACAATCTTGTTCATCTTATTTTCAGGGTGGCTGGATCTCTCTATTGTTGTCAGAATCCCTATATAATAGGAAAAAAGCACTCCAAATAACAGAGGTTGAAGAGATTTCTTCCCTTACAACTTCAAGTAAAGTTTTCCACAAAAAATGCTGATGCTTCTCTGTCATGACAGACTTTTTACAGCAGGAAACAAAATGCTGACATAAAAATTATTTTTGGGATAAATATAATTTCCATCAAAAATATTATAAATAGAAACTATTTTTGGTTGAATACAACATTGGAAATCTTATAGCCCCCAATCTTCCAAGTTAATATTGCTCCTCTTGTTGTTATTTCAGAATGTATTTTTCCAAATACCAATTTAATATAATTATAAAAATATGCTGAAAATAATTCTAAATAGTTGTTATTGTTAGGAAAACTGTTGTCAGTTCTTACTGCTAAGAAGGTTTTATTTACTTGGAGGCATTCTTGACAAATTAGTACACACTCAGTATTACAAGACTGCAAAGATAACTGCGCTACTGCCAGCCCAAAATACATTTTTCTAAATATCACTTCCTATGTCTAAATACAGATGTAAATTTAAAGGATTTTTTAATTTTTTCTTGGCATCCACTGCCATGATCGTGATTTCTAACTTTTTTATATTTAGGCAAGGTTTAACATTAGGTCAAATTAAGAAAAATTAACATCTAGTTTCTGTCATTCTCACATGAACCCAGTAAATGGAGAATAAAACCAAATCTAGTATGATAGCTGGTACAGAAGTTCTAGCATTCACAAGTTGTAAATTATTTCCTTTCTTTCCTGCTGGCCTGCACCTATACTGTGAAGTGGAGAGAGAGAGAGAGAGAGAGGGAGATTCAACACTGTCCTGCACGACATCATTGTCTCTAAATTAGAGAGACACCAATTTCATAGGTGGACCACTTGGTAGATAAAGAACTGGCTGAATAGCCGCACGCAGAGTCGCGGTCAACGGCCCAATGTCCAGCTGGAGACCAGTAATGAGTGGTGTCCCTCAGGGATCGGTGTTGGGACTGGTTTTATTTAACATCTTTGTCGCTGACATGGACAATGGGATTGAGTGTGCCCTCAGCAAGTTTGCCAATGACACCAAGCTGTGTGGTTCTGTTGATACACTGGAGGGAAGAAATGCCATCCACAGGCACCTTGACACACTTGTGAGGTGGGCTCATGCCAACCTCATGAAGTTTAACCATGCCAAGTGCAAGGTCCTACACTTGGGTCAGAGCAATCCCAGGCACAGCTACAGGTTGGGCAAAAAGGAAATTCATGGTAGTCCTGCGGAGAAGGACGTGGGGGTGTTGGTCAATGAGAAAATGAACATGAGTCAGCTTCAGTGTGCACTTACAGCCCAGAAAGCCAACCGTATCCTGGGCTGCATCAAAAGGAGCGTGACCAGCAGGTCGAAGGAGGTGATCCTGCCCCTCTACTCTGCTCTCGTGAGACCTCACTTGGAGTATTGTGTGCAGTTCTGGTGTCCTCAACATAAAAAGGACATTGTTAGAACAAGTCCAGAGGAGGGCCACGAGGATGATCAGGGGACTGGAGCACCTCCCATATGAAGACAGGCTGAGAAAGCTGGGGCTGTTCAGCCTGGAGAAGAGAAGGCTGCATGGAGACCTCATAGCAGTCTTCCAGTATCTGAAGGGGGCCTACAGGGATGCTGTGGAGGGACTATTCATTAGGGACTGTAGTGATAGGACAAGGGGTAACGGGTTGAAACTTAAACAGCAGAGGTTTAGATTGGATCTAAGGAAGAAGTTCTTTACTGTAAGGCTGGTGAGGCACTGGAATGGGTTGCCCAGGGAAGCTGTGAATGCTCCATCCCTGGCAGTGTTCAAGGCCAGGTTGGACAGAGCCTTGGGTGATATGGTTTAGAGTGAAGTGTCCCTGCCCATGGCAGGGGTGTTGGAACTAGATGATCTTAAGGTCCTTTCCAACCCTAACTACTCTATGATTCCATGACATAAAATGTTTAACAGGATTAAAAATGTTCTACTAGTGTCTCTACTTGTATCAAGGTTTGTATGATAAAAGCCATTTGGTTTTCACTGCAAAATTAAAAAGCAGTGTTACCTAATTTTTAGATACCCTTCATAACATCTGAATAACCATACTGACTATTTTTTTTTTTAAGTCTGCATTATATATTACTGATACATGAGACTCAGATTCAGTCTGTAAAATGGAGTAAGAAATACTGTGCATTGTATTAGCATTCCTTTTCTGTATTTTATGGTATAAGCTTCTCAAACAAACAACCTTTCCTCAAAAACCTATTTATTCCCCCAGAACTGCTTTATGGATTTTCACAGGATCTAAAAACTTGCAAGCAGTGGCTCATAACACATAGCTGCTTCTTTTGCTTTTTCTGGACTCCCAGGAAAGATGACTCCGGCTTTTTCCTCACAGCCTCATTTTCAACAGGCAGTGTCTCTCGGTCATGCTGGGCATCTCATGTCAGTAATAACCTTAACCTTATGCCATAGCTCACAGTATCATAAGCACACACAAGGAAAAAGAAGCTTTCCCTGCAGCCATGTTGTACTTAGCTCTCTTACTGCAGAAATAAACCATGACATAAAGAGTTATCTGCCACCATCATGAAATACCAACTTAAACTAAAGGGATGGCTTTTGAATAATGACTGGCACAGATATCCTGCTTCTATTTACAGCTCTCCTTCCCACCACCTGCATAACTTTCACTTTGTTGTGCCTTAAGGCAGAAGACATGTCAGACAGGATATGAGAATTCTGTGGAACACCATAAAATGAACTAAATAAATGAATACTACCTCCTAATCAATTCTGGAATAAAAGAAATCCTGTTCCTGCAAAGCAGAAAACACTTTGAAGACTTTGCTAGTTCTGTCATCATTAACTGTCTCGTGTGACAGAGCACCTATGTGCCACTGTTATATGGGACATCATAAACACACACTGCCATAGACGCCAAAGAATCCTGTATTGCAGACCAAGTAAGAGTCTCCAATTTTTCTTATCAGGCTCTTCTTCTCTTCTTATTCAATGTAATCTACAGCAATTCACTCTGTTGAAATACAGACGAAATTTTCACAGGCTGTCTCACAATATGAAAGCTGACACGAAGGTATCGCATGTTTCACCCACAGTATTGTCTCTGCATCCATGGCAGAAACAAGTTCAAGTCCCCATCCTCTGTAAACTAAACTAATGTATCATGTCACATCTTTCCTGACACCTTTCCAAGCTGTACTAGGCTCAGGAAGAGCAATCGCTGTAGCACGTCTGGAGCCTCAGAAGACTAGATGATGTAAGAAGGGCTGAATCCTTTGGGAAAAGCACATAAACTGAATTTAATCTGCTAAATGAGAGTCTGGGATATTTTTCTTTCCTCCAAGGTATCCTACAACATACTAATGCCTAGTGTAAAGGGACAGACACTACCATGGGTGAAACACTCATCCAACTATGCTGAGAGCTCTAGTGGTTAATAATCTTATAAAAAAAAATGCAATGAAATGGCAAGCCATAGAAAAATGGCATAAAATTAAATAAAATGGAAATCATAACCATAATTCATAGAATTTACTCTTATTTCATTCATAAATATAACAATAATTTTATTTAAAATCTGTGAATTAGTGTGAAAAATACTCAAGATGACATCTGCAAGCATATTACTGCTGGCTTTGGCCTTTCAAGACGTGTATGATTGAAGTCTCTGGCATTGCAGACTAAAGTCAAGACTAAGGTTTTTTTAGTGTAAGGAAAGATCCCTACCATATAAGGACTTTTTTTATTACTATGATTAGGAGGCAGCAAAGAGAAGGAATAAATCAGTGCAGACTACAAGATATCAAAAAGGGATATACCAAAATTTAAATCTTTCAGTGCATCTCCTACCTTAATTAATCTTTTTTCATGAACAATCCTTGCCATGTATCCAGATGCTGAAGGTAATAAGGACTAGATGTTGTAAAGCAGAATGTATTTCTTTCATATCATTTCAAATCCTGAATTAAATTCACCAATAAACACCTAATTAGTATTTCAATCCCAGATCTCTGTAAGCACTGGTCTCTACCAAAGCACAATTCAGTGTTTCATAATTCATACAAAGGAGATAAAGGAATCAGAAATTGAGATAATCCAGAAAGAATGGAGGTAGACTGATGTTCAGATTTGATGATCCTAATATTTGGATAAATTCATTTGGCTCAGACTTGCAGCTGGCATGACTGTAACTCCTTAGCAAGGTTTTAAATCTGTTTGCATTTATGCACCTCTACAACATATGCAGCAGAAAGCATACTTGAGTAAAGAATATAAGCCTCCTGATTAAAGTACTATTTTTCTTAGTTAACTCTGCAGATCACTCAGAGGAAGTCCAGAGCACAGTTGGAAAAGCACAGCCATAACATGTAAATGATGCTATTTATGTCATAACTAGATATACAATGGAGAGAAGACAGCAGCAAGGTGCTGCCTAATTTGCAAAATTACATTCATTTATACAGTCTGTCACACAAATCACTGAAATAAAATGGTACCCAGCAGCTGGCAGATAATGTGGTATTTTCCTGTGTACCACTGCTCTCTCTTCTAAATAGCATGCACTAGTTGATTGCCAACAAGGAGCTACTAGCACAGACAGGGACAGCTCTCAGCAGAGATACTTGGCTGCTAAAAGGAGATGGGCATTAGCAGTGACAAGATGAGCTGCTCAAACAGGCAGACACGTGTACAGCTTGTGCTTTAATTGCTGCCAGCCGAAGACTACATGATGATTGCTGGAACCGGCCTTATTCCAGAGTACAACTGGGATGAAAGACCTTACTGGGCATGGCCCCAGACAATTTGGCCTAACTACACAGCTGCCCCTGCTTAGAGCAAGAGGATGGACAGGAGACCTCTCAGGGTTGGATCTTTCCAACCTGAAATATCCTATGACAAGATGGTGACAGTATATCTCATTTTCGCAGCCTCCTAGTGGGAGCAGTGCACTGAAAATATGAAATATTAGTAAAATTGTACTAACAATGTAGGAGAAAGCTACAGCCTTTCTAAACTCAGGTCTCCACACTTAATCTCTGCAGAGATTAAAACCAAAGTGCAAGTGCTTTCAAAGCCCAGGCACACAGCACTACAGTTCATAAAACACTAGCTTTAAAGCAGCATTAATTTATATATTTTAGATGCTTCTCTCCCCGGAGCAGACAAGAGACAGTGCTCTGCAAACACACATCCTCTGGTTCCAAGTCTTTCCTTTCTGATACAGAAATCATCAGTGAAATGGATTAAAAACAAAGTGGGGTGTGAAGAGTCAAATCCCAACTTCTATGAGGTTCAGTTTAGCAGATCTCAGAACATCACTGGTGCAGTCACCCTGCAGGAAGCCTTGGCCCATATCTGATCACAGCTGTCTGCCAAACACAAATATCATCAACACTACTGGCATGTTAAGTCAAATGGTAACACTCAGGAGGATCACAGAGGAAACATTTCTCTTTCACTAATTACATGTGGACATGTAAGCACTTTTGCCTATTCTGTATTGAGAAGCACAGGCAGTAAAAAGCCCTTCTGGCAAGCTACAGCCAACAAGTACCACTGTCTTCTAAAGCACACTACTTGGAAGGAAAAGTGCTATGTGGTAAAATACCCTGATTTAGAGAGAAATCACCAATTACAAAATTCCAAATTTTGGAAAAAAGGAAATAATATTACTAAAAGCTAATGTCGTGCATTCACCTTCTGCTATGTTTAAGTCCTTCATTCATGCCCTCTAACCAATACAATGAACGTTCCAATTAGTCATCATTTGCTTCCTTTTAACAAGAGAAACCCACAGTCATTCTCATCTCTTTCCAATTAAGGAACCTATAGTTTCATTGTAGAGTTACATGTTTAATATGCTACCAGACACACATACGTCTATATAGATTTGTTGCAGTTTCACTTTAAGAAAGTAATTCTAAAGCTAATAAAGACTGAACAATACTTTTATGACATCTTCAAGATAGTTATTCTACTCCAAAATCCTCATTTGCATTTATCAAATCTCATGACAAGTTCAAAGACTTATTCTTAGAACACACCTTTAAAACTATGCAGTAAAGCTAAACTGCGCTTCTCCGCATGAACAGGAAATTCAGGCTTGTAACTCTCACCAGTATCAAAAGCAGTTCCATGCACAAGTCCCACTGAACCCAAAAAAGAGGAAACCCTGATAAACTGTTTTTCCTTGAATTACTAAATACCTCCAGGGCACCTTAATGTCACATTAAAACGTCAAGGAACTTGTTTCTTAAATGTAACACGGTATTTAAAAAATAGTTTCAGAAATGTCCTTGGTACACCTCAGTCATTAAAGAAAACCTTTTACAGCAATCCCCTATTTGTCGTGTAAAAACAGTGACATAATCACTAGAAATCTGAAGTTTTCCAAGTCCTGCAGTAAAAAATACTCATGGTTAACAAACTGCTACCCACTGTCCAAAACAAGTATCTACATAATAATTTAATTAGCTGATGTAAAACGACCAATTTCCACTCAGACCCTGGATGTTTTCTTTAAAAGGCAAACCCAGAAAGCTTGAAAAATGCAGCTAGGAAGATTGCTGTGATAGGCAAGCCAAAAGAAAAAGAAAATGCTGCTAACAATTTCCTCTGAAAATAAACGTAGCATAGATTCTTTAAGGAGGTAGCTTGAATGATTCAAGGTTAAAATTTCATTATTATCCTTAAAGTCTGTCACACCAAATAGCTAAATATTCTGCTAAGGAGGGGATACAAGCATTTGATTTACAACAGATTATGACATGTGCTCATAATTATGAAGCTATCCTCATTTGTGTTACCTTTTCAAAGCACAAGAGCCATGTCCAAGGCTGTCCTGACAGGTGCCTTCAACATAATGCTATGGATGACATGTTACTTCTTTTTTAATATAATTTTCTTCAGTGATTAATTTAAACAAAAGTTTTAAAAGCTGATCAGTATGAACTTCAGAATGAGAGCTTTATCACACAATGAAGTTCCCTCTGAACAGAGGAGAAAAAGACACACTGTGGTCTGCCTGCATTTTCACATGCAAAGTAACAACTCCCCTTTCCGACTATCACACTGACATCATGCATCTGCCCTAGACTTTTTGCACATGCATTGAAAAGACACCTCAGAAAATGAAAAAGGCAGTTTTAAAATCAAAATAGCCATTTTGTTACTTACAGCATTTGATAAAATGGTAATGAGACATTCTTTCATCTCAGGCTGTAGTCTTGCTACAGGTTTCAGCATTCTCTTCTGCTACAACTGTCATGCCCAGAAAATGCATTATTTAGAGCCCTTCCTCAGGTATCCAGTATACCTCAGAATACATTATTGAGTGTAGTTTCCGTTCCAGGATCTTGCAGAGGCTTCCAAGTCATCCTCACCCGACTGCTGGCATTAAGATAAATCTCTGTGTGTCTTGAACCACGACTACCGCACGTGCTATTGTAGCACATTTGATTGACACAGCTCGTAATCCCACATTGCCAGGAATAGAAAGATTTAATTGGTGCGCACTTGCAGCCACGTTCTTCCAGCACTGAGGTGTGCTGCTGCACTGCGGCTCTCACAGTCCTGCCAGTTAATGGCTTTTCAATAGCTTTCAAATGGCAGCAAACTAAGCTTGATGAGTGGCTCAAATGAAATAGCAGAACAGGGGATTTTAAATTTTATGTGTGCATGTTGTGTGTGCACCAAATGTGACCAGATTCTTAGCTTGTACTAAACCAGGATTATTTTTAGTTGCCACCAGTTGCTGTGTGAATAGGAAATTGATATAGGCTGCCAAAAATAACCACCTTTTAGCATCACAGATTATTTTTCAGTATGTTGTAAGGTAAAAATCAGGATAGAGCTCACAGCCATTTTCAGACTCTCCTGGTTCATGTATGTGTTCATTTAAATTAAGCTAAGAAACATGCTTGTGTGTACATTCCTTAATATATTCCTGTTTTGTCATTTATTTTTATTACATTGCATCTTTTTCACAGATGGAATGTTTATGTCAGAAGAAAGAATCTGCAAGTTCTGCATGGTTTATATGATGATTATGTGCATGTTATCTAATGATATTTTAATCACTGACTGTCAGGCAAAAAGCTTATGAAAATGCATCACTAAGAACAAGTCCATACAATTATCTATCAGACCACAGAATAACGAGACAATGTATACTGACGCATTACCCAGTTTCAGATTAAGGGCACACAAAAGACAGACCTGCATTGTATTTTAAACACCAAGGCTGCATCATCCTCCGAGAACAATTCATGCATTAATTTTCCAAAAACACTCACCCAGGAATGTAGTTGCTACTTCTTTGAGAAACCACCACAGAACTACAGTGAAATATTTTTATAAAATAAAATTTAAAAATTAGGAAAACTGTGCTCAGAGAAGATTTATGTCGCTTACCATGTGTTATGCTTACCACATTCACTGAGTGAAAACTCTTGTGAAGGGAAACTGATAGCTTAGCCATATTTAAATCATTTACTTGTCTGAAAGGTTCTTACCTACTGTTTTGTACACATACTATTTTTAACAGCTACAAAGTGTTAAAGGGACTACAAAGGGAAAAGGGTCTAACTCATTAGTAAAGATTACTAATTCAGATTCTATTAACTACTCTGCAAAGTTCCCACAATAGTAGAAAGATATATATTCACAGGCTTCCAGTGATCCATTAGCAAAACCCTTAGCTGAAAATTCTCAGCTCCAAACAGACACATATTTAAAATCTGATTTTAGGTATAATATTCACAGAAATAGTTTTGCAGAACTAATTATTTAGGTAGGTTGGTTGAGTTTTTTTTTTTTCCTAAAAACATCATTTTTCAAAAGAAAGAGGAAAAAAAATCTAGAAATAACCAGGGGATATAGGGATAAATTATATAAAACATGATACAGTAATTTTATTACCAGGGAAACTTTTCACTGTAAAGCTCAGAAGTCCAAAGTAATTACATCTATCCAGACTTTTTTTCACACTTATACAACACTAGGCCAGTATGGACCATATGGCTTATAAAATAAACATACACAGTGTTTTAAGAGGCAATGTTAGTCATAGTTCATGAGCAAGTGTCAAATAATGTGACAAAAAGCCCTTTGAGCAATACCTTTTGGTGTAGACATTCCTGACAGGTTCATCTCTGGTGGTACTGTCAGGCAGACAAACTGCCATGTCTAATAACATCACGCTTCTACCAGCCGACACTGGTTACAACTAGAAGGACTCTTGGTAAACACTGGTGAATGGGAGCAATGGACAAAGGATGCTTTGCCGAAGACAGAGGTAAAGGGAAATGGAAGTATTTATGATTATGGCTTGAACAAAATGCAGAGAAAAGGTATTTGGATGTCTCATTTGAGATTATAATATATGTGTTTATCTACTGAACTGCCATAGTGAAAATTTAGGATGATGAAACTTAGTTATTTATATGATGAATTAGTTAGTTATATGATGAATTAGACTGCATACTTGATCCTACTAGAAATGAGAGCGAATTCAATAAGGCCAAGTGTACGGTCCTGAATCTGGGTCAGGGCAACTCCCAGTATCCCTAAAGGCTGGGGGATGAAGGGATTGAGAACAGCCCTGCAGAGAAGGACCTAGGGGTACTGGTGGATGAAAAGCTGGACATGAGCCAGCAGTGTGCACTTGCAGCCCAGAAAGCCAACTGTGTCCTCAACTGCGTCAGAAGGAGCCAGTTGACGGAGGTGATTCTCCACCTCTACTCTGCTCTGGCAAGTCCCCATCTGGAGCACTGCATTGAGCTCTGGGGTGTCCAGGACACAACAGACAGAGACTTGTTTGAGTGGGTCCAGAGAAGGACTGCAAAAATGATCAGAGGGATGGAACACCACTTCTATGAGAAAAGGCTGAGAGAGTCAGGGTTGGTCTGCCTGGAGAATTTCCAGGGAGATCTTATTGCAGCCTTTCAGTACTTAAAGAGGGCTTATAAGAAAGATTTGGACAAACGCTTTAGTGGGGTCTGTTGAACTAGGATAAGGGGCAATATTTTTAAACTCAAAGAGTATATAAGGAAGATTTTTTTTATGATTAATTTAAAACAGCACTTTATACTGCTATCAGTAGGAAGTTCTGACACACCAAAGGGCAGCATTAAAGCAGCACAAAAATGAGGAGAGAGGAAAGGTGCCAGATAAACCTATGGTCAAATGAAAACACTAGGCAGAGTAAGTAGCATGAAATGGGGAATAAAGAGAAATGACAAGGGATATCTGTGAGTGCAGAGACGGGATGAACCTTGAGAAGTAGCAGCTGAACTTGAGGCAAAATTTTGGAAGCCAGAACAATAATACTTAAGAGGAAGAAATCTGGTCTATGTGTCGGAAAGACACATGACTTCCACTGCAACCTTTTGCTAGGATGGAAAGCAGAGAAAGAACAGAGAAAGAAATTGCTGCAGTCACAGTGGCAGATGTCTATGCCATAAACAAAGATTTCAAGTGTGAGAACAAAAAGAAAAACTTAGGTTTCTGATACGAGCCCAAAGGAGGGAATATTTTGTTGTCAGTGATTTTACAAAGCAAATTGTACAATTTGCTTATTTCACAAGAAGACTGGTATTAGTCATGGTTAGGTATTTTCTCCTGATTGAACTCCAGCAACAAGAAAGAAATTCTGAAAAAAAAGAAAACCCAAGCACCAGAAGATACAAATAACACTTAAAATCGGACCATGTAAACTATGGATGTATATCTGGACAAGCCCCAGCTACATTACAATACTGCTTTATCTGAACATTAGGGAACACAGAAACATTTTCATTCACAACCCCACTGGTTTCAAGAACACGCCAGTGTTTAAGTCTACAATAAGGCATAAGTGTATTTGGACTGGTGAAAAAAGACTGAGCTAGTATTAAACCTGGTGATAAAACACTTAATAATATATCTGATTTTGTACAGTTTACCAAAACCAGACACGAAATAGAACCAAGGTCAGAAAACAAGATACATTTACCTCTTCTGGAAAAATTTCTTGCCACCTCTCCCTACTGAAAGAAAACGGCCACTTTCATGCTATGCACAAATCCAGCATTCAATGAAATCTTGGAACTGGTGAACCATCACTAGGATAGCTATTTGCTTTATGATAAACATACATTTATGGATCATCATCTCAGGGTAGACACTGCTTTCACACCTCAATTTTCAAGGCTCAAAACTTGTCTCAGAAAAATCACCTATGAAATAATCTACAATAACTTACAAAAAAAACCCCACTGGTTAAAATAAGGTCTTGCTGCCAAGAACTGACATGCTGTATCGTATTTATGTCATGTAAATATTTTGTTGCTCTGCCAGTGTCTTCTGGTGTCACAAGCAACCGAACACCTAATATTTCTATCATCTTAGTATTTTATAATTCACATGTAACTGTGAGATTTGATAGAGAAATGCAGAAATATCTGCAAGCAATTTGAATAATTAGAAAAACACCGTAACTATGGGGTTTAAAAACATGACAGATGCTCCCTGTTTATGCCTTTTTCATTCAGTACAACAAAGCTTGCTATATTCCTTCAGATGTTAAAATTTTATAGCATTACTTACGGTTTTAAGACTGCAGATGAAAACAATGGGATGCAGAGTAACATTAACATTACTCATATATTTTGATAAAAGATACTGCTTAGCAATCAATCCTTGGACATGCTATCCAGCTGCCAACAAGCCACTCTTCAAATAACATCTGGTAGTTGTATGCTCATCAGGAAGCTAAGGATGAACCATAGCATACGTAGATACTTAGGAAGAAGGATTCTAGACTAATCTTTTCTACACGCATCACAACAGAAAAAAAACACAGCAGTTTTTCCAAATAAATTTTCAGATTAGCTGTCCTGTAAAATGAATGAGTTTGGTTCTATCTATAGCAGCAACAAACCAAATCTAATCACCCAATCACTCATAGTGCAGTTGACTCCCAGAGAACCAAATGACTTTTCCTCTTCTCTTCCTCCAGCCTTTGCCCACTTTCCTTCTTTCCCATTTCACTGCAAATGCCTTGATTTTTCAGGAATAAAGTATCTTCCTCCCACTCTACTACCACTGGATCAAACCTTGACAGAATATGGAAAGTGAAAAAATCCTTTTTCTTCTTCTCCATTTATGTTATAACTAAATGAATAGGGGTGGACTAATCTGTAGTTATTTTTAATGGATTGGAAATAGTAGGTTAAAATTACAGGACATTATTACCCAGTACTGATGAAGTCTGCAAAATAACCAGGAGAAGTTATGCACCATCTGAGAGCACCACTTGCTTCCTCCCATACTCAAAATTATCATTTTTAGGCTGGATGTAAACTTCTCTAGCAGTTTCTTAACTGGACAAGATGAAGCAGCTATCATTTGTGGTAGGAGAGCCCAGAACTCTGTAATAACAAGGCTAAATACAACAAAGAAATCCCAATAGTCTCATATACAGTTAGTCCCATCTTGGGCATTGGAAGTGATTCAATAATTAATTTCTTCATTACAATCTGTGTATACTTTTTTTAAAAAAATTAGATTTCTTACTAGATTTGATGGAAGGATGACAAAGAGGAGCTGCACACTTTTTATATAAAATGTTCCTTATGAGACTGAAAAGAAACTATCAAGACATGTTAAAATGATAAACAGAAAAACATGACAGTCATCACAAACTCCTGACACAAGAGAGAATGAAAAAACAACCACGAATTTCCATATAAAGAGCTATTATATGATAATATAGGGTTGTGGTTTTTAAGTTTATAATATTTAGTAAAGAAATAGACAATGTCAAGAATTCAGTTTAACATGAAAAGTGCATTGTTATCCTCCTGATAATTATCAAATGCCATGGCTCTCTGCATTGTATCCTTTTTTTTTTTCTTTTCTAATTTCTTTGATAATTTTAAAACCAGGAGACAAATAATGACCACTTTAGAGGATGGATAAAAATCTAAGAATAAAACAGAGGAATTTGTGTATCCTTTATAGGAGCAAATGTTACTACAACAATGTAAATCTTGAAGTGTAACTACAGAAATCTTAAAGGACTGTCAAAGTTAAGATAGAGTGTGATCCTAATTTAGGAAAAAGTAAAACAGCTAAAAAAGCTGAAGAATGCAGTGACTGAATTAGACTCTTCTGGAACTGTCAGATAGCAAAAAGGATGGTGTGGTAATTAGTAATCTCAGAGATAACCCTACTAGTAGCTGTTCAATAAACAAACAAATTAAACAAAAACCACCACCAACAAAAACTAAGAATTGATGTTGAAGATTTGTAAAGGGTGGTGAAGTAACTGGTTAAAATAGCCAATCACAACATTCAAGAAATCCAACCCAAATAAAAACATTTGCACTACATTCTGCAGACCAAGAATAGAATAAATCTTAGATCTAAGTTTTAACAGGATACTGAGGGGAGTTCTGTAGACACAGGATGAATATTGGACAGTTTTTATTGTGCTGACAATTACAATCATAGAATCACAGAAACATAGAATGATTCGGGTTGGAAGGGATGCCTTTCCATAGACCGGGTTGCTCAAAGCCTCATCCAGCCTGGCTCTGAATACTGCCAGGGGTGAGGCAGCCACAACTGCTCTGAGCAACCTGTTCCAGTGCCTCACCACCCTCACATGAAAGAATTTATTCCCAAAATTATCCTCTTTTGGTTTAAAGCCATTCCCCTTTGTCCTATCACTACTTGCTCTACATTAAAAGCCCCTATCCAGCTTTCTTGTAGGCCTTCCTTAGGTATATTAAATCCTCTGATGTACATAATAGTTTCAATTATAAACACTGTAATCAAAATGGCATATTATTAAATTATAACAATCTGAAATGCAAAGATTAAAATTAAGTAAAACGGCTACCCAAGACCTATTTTGTTTTCTGATCTTTCTACAGTCCTTTGTATCTCATAGTAAATACAATATTGCTTCTTTTTCAGAGCCTTTCTGCACTCCATTCTACATGTTAACTCAGCACAACTTGTTAATGCATACTTGGCTTCCAATTTTTTCTTATGAATGAAGCACAGAACAGAACTGGGATTTCAGAGAGGGAAGGTGTGGAAAAAAACATGTCACATAAATTGACAATACTGACAGATGTGCACAGTGTAGCAACATGCAGCTGGGACAGCCATTCTGATTCTAGACCTTCTCCCATATCTAATGGCCGCATTTATTTATTTCCTTCTTTTTATTTTGCTTGCATCAGTGTTTCTGGAATTCATCATTCTGACCACAAGGACCAGGTAAGAGTATGAACTGATGAAAATGATAACCAAATCAAAGAGTATGATGATAAGAACTTCAGACGTAAGATACCATTATGCAGCTTGAAGATGACATGGACAAGTAGATAAACTCAGTGAACAAGAGAGAGATGCAGAATTTACTGCACTCAGCATGACCGTATTAGAATTATATCTCACTCTCAAATTAGCAGAAAATAAATAAGGAGCTGACAAGAATTAGGCAGCTGCTAGGGGAAGGAGATGGAAAATGAGAGAGGTATATAAAGAAGCTAGGAAAACAGGCACAGTGACATGACTGTTAAAGGCACTGATTTATAAGGATATCAAAGCAACACTGAAAAAGCAGTAAATCAACATAATTAAAATTATTTGAGGTCAAATTAAGGATAGTGCAGCTACAAACAAAATAAGTCAAAGATGGTGGAAAGAAGGAAATAACTTCTTCCATATGGGCAGTGAACAGGACACAGCTGAGATGCCAGCAGGAACAGGAATAAAGGAGGATCTGCAAACATAGACTAAGAATGGTGTGGAGAGTGCTGAGGATTAATCAGTAAATACAAGATGCCATGACAATAAGTTTCTCCATACAAAAAAAAAAAACATTCAAGTCAGATTTGTGTTTTGTACAAACATGAAAAACAAAGACAAAACTCGTCACTTCAGCCAGCAGCTGATTTACACATGAACAAGAAGAGAGTAAGGCAGCCTTGCACAGTTACTGCACATACCACTGGAGCAGCTATAATGTCAGTACACTGTCTAAATTTGCTGAAAATTCTGATAGCTTGTACCCAGCTTTTTTCTAATAATGTATGTCACATTTTATTTCATTCCCCAATAATCTGAAAACTTATTCTTACAGAATAATGTATTTCTTTCCTTACTGGAATGGCTGGATGTTCGTAAGAAACAGAAGATTCATTTCTTTGCTTTCAAATGAACACTTCTTTCAATCAAACACTGCATTAGAAAAGTAGTTACTCTTCTAATACTCTTTTCTTAGAAATACAATAGTAATTACCTTTTATTTCATGGGACAACTGAGAAGGTAGCAAAACAGAAATGCAAAAACATAATGTGGTCAAATAAATCTGTAAAGGATTATCCAGCAGGGTAAATCACATCATTCCAACCAATCTATAAGGTGGGTTGTTTTTTGCTTCCATTTATAGCAGAGTTTTCCTTGAGAAAGAAAAGAAGTATTCATCACCTTGCTATCCTGGCAGAGGACAAACTGCATGAGAAGTTATTTCCTTCACCCTTTAGCCAGAACACATAATGCTGAAATCTGCAAGGATTGCCACTCAAAGCTGTAAATTCTTAAAAGAGAAAACCACACAAGTTGGCACTGACTATAAACCATTCTTTCAGAATTCTTAGATCTTAGCCTCAAAATCAGTAGTTCTGTCACTGCCTTCAAAGGGAGCAAAGCTAAATCCTTTAAAGTGAATGACTTAAGATTATTGGAAAATGACATAAGTGAGCTATCTTGGAAAAAAAGAATAGGCAATTATGCATAGCACACCAAGACTAATTTGCATAACATCTTTCAAATGCTCCTGCTGAACCTGGTGTTAACTGGAGACTAAGCATTTATCAATTTTTCAATATTATTGTCATTTCAAAATCTCTTTCCCTTATCATTATCAACATATTTTTGTCAAATTCAAGGACAACATAGCAATAGGTAATGCTAATTTGACTAGAGAAATTAGTGGGTTTAATTTCACCAACTATAGATCTAATCTTATGGCCTTGGCTGAAGTCAAGAGTGGATAGGGCTCATCACCTTTTACTATTAGTCCTTCTGGGCGTTCTGTCTATGTAAATTGAATATTGCATTTACATGGGTTTACTGAATTCACTTCCTTATGTTTTAAAGAGAAAAAAAATCGCATCTGCTAAAAAATGTTGGCATTTGTTGAACCTAATTATAGTGTCTGAAACTAAAATGTAGAGTGTGTGCTAAAGATAATTTCATGTTAGGATGCATTTAATCATCAGAAGCAAATTTCAAAAAAGGGTTTTAAACATATATATTAAAAAAAAAAAAAGCTATAAAGGCTGAGCACACAGATTTACCGATAATATAGAATCATAGAATCACAGGTTAGGGTTGGAAAGGACCTCAAGATCATCTAGTTCCAACACCCCTGCCATGGGCAGGGACACCTCACACTAAACCATATCACCCAAGGCTTCATCCAACCTGGACTTGAACACTGCCAGGGATGGAGCATTCACAACCTCCCTGGGCAACCCACTCCAATGCCTCACCACCCTAACAGGAAAGAATTTCTTCCTTATATCCAGTCTAAACCTCTGCTGTTTAAGTTTGAACACGTTACCCCTTGTCCTATCACTACAGTCCCTAATGAATAGTCCCTCACCAGTATCCCTGTAGGCCCCCTTCAGATACTGGAAGGCTGCTATGAGGTCTCCACGCAGCCTTCTCTTCTCCAGGCTAAACAGCCCCAACTTTCTCAGCCTGTCTTCATACGGGAGGTGCTCCAGTCCCCTGATCATCCTCGTGGCCCTCCTCTGGACTTGTTCTAACAGTTCCATGTCCTTTTTATGTTGAGGACACCAGAACTGCACACAGGAAAGGTCCAATGCTTTGTGATATGAAGAATTTATTTCTTTTTTGTGTGCCTCTAGCTTCTTTCTCCTTTTGATCAGGATACCATACATAATACAGAAAAGAAGTAATAAGTAGTTTTCCATGGTTCAGTCCAAAATGTATAACTAGAATACCTCAAACGTTGCACAGGTTGAAGAGTAAGTAAACAGGGTCCTTCAATAAGTAACTTAGGAGACCAGTTAACCCATAGGTATCTCATTTTACAGCAGTTAAATATCTTTGTACCTGGTCTCAGTCAACATGTGGTAAACTAGCTATGTGCAAGAATCCCACTTCAATGTTGGCATCAGATATGTTCATCACTTTAAAAGGTGATAGAAAAACATGACTCTGTGGATGCAGACATTTCACAATGAGACTGGGGGTGATAAGAGTGGCAAGAAGATTTTCCTCAGTGAGTTAAGCTACTGATAATAGACCTATGGAGTGAAGTGGACAGCTCTTGATGTGCCAAAGGGACACTCTATCTCAGGAGGGTTCAGGACCTGCATCCTGGATAAATGTCATACTCCAAAGAGGTATAAAAGTGACTGGGATCCCTGCAGACCTTAAAAGAAACAGGCATTAAAAGTTGGTATTTCTCACCAGGAAGAGTGAAATCCAGTGAACACAATCTAAAACATAAGGCAAAAAAGCAGTGCCCCTGATCACATAGCTCAGGAAGTCTGCAGCAATTCAGCTGGATAGAAGAAAGGAGTTTTTTCAGACTTCAACTTTTTGGCAACAAAATAAATAGCTATTTTTGCTTTTGCTGCTATTGTTCTCTTTTTGCATGAATATTTGAAACTATAACTTATTTTGTATGTTTTAAAAATTTTATTTACAATTATCTTAAACTACAAATGATTTGAAGGTAGTTAGCCAACACTGAAACACTTTAGTAAAAATGCCATTGATTTTAATACAGGAGGTAAAAGGACTCTGGACTGAGCATGTGAGTTACCAGCATAAGCCATACTGCTACAAGCCATAGCTGTACAACAGCTACCTCACGTTATTTCTCAGATGAGCTGGCACCCCCTGGCTCCCCAGCGATTCTGCACCTTTAAACTTAAGAGTTCTGCGGCTCACCAAGATGCTCTCTGAGATATCATAAACAATGACAATGAGTGGAAAACAGACTGAATAGTTTAAAAATGCTCTTTTTGAAACAGATACATGGAGGGAGCAAGGTGCACTCTCATTTCAGCTATTAAAAGCAGAGTTACTAGTTACTTCTTTGCAACAAATACTCCATAGCCCACTGCCAGAGATAAACAGTTTGAAGCTGCCACCTTATTCACAGACCTTTTCATTTTCTTAATTCTTCTCCATACCCTCAGAGGTAGAGACAATGGACAAAGAAATGCATTCCTCTCCAAAAGTGGCTTTTTTAAGACCAGTTTTTAAACAACAAATGTTGGTGTTTTATAGTTAGTCTCTGATTTAAGGCAGTTTGTATTGTACTCTTATGGCTCTTCTCCATAATAATATGTCCTAGAGAATTGACAGCACCTTTATTCCTACTTTATTGGCATGATGGCCAAGAAATGGTGCTGGAGAACACCATCAGCAGTGTGGATGACAGTATCAAACAAGTGAAGGTAAGAGAGAGAGAAGGCACTCAAGGTGTACCACTTCCAGTCCTGTTCTGACGAATACACCCTGAGATGCCATGATGGAAGAGAAAGGCAAATCTGCAGCTGTTCACTCTGTGCCCCCACCAGCTGCTCCAGACATATCAAGGGTAGAGAAACCAGAGAGAAGGGTGAACGGCTGGCTGACAGCTGTAAGGATCTCACGAGCACATCCATCAGTCCAGCTCCAGTTGGCCACTTCCCTGCTGCTCATGGGCTGGGGCAGCTGCCATGGGGAGAGCAGGGTGGGGGATGGCAGCTCCCAGGTACTGGCTCAGCCCACTCACAGGGACTCCCAGCAGAGCAGCAGCAGTGTAGGGGCAGGCAGAGAGGATAGCAGGTCCTGCACTTGGGCTACAACAACCCCATGCAATGCTATAGGCCTGGGGAAGAGTGGCTGGAAAGCTGCTTGGCAGAAAAGGATCTGAGAGTGCTGATTTGACAGCTGCTGAACATGAGCCAGCTTGTGCCCAGGCAGCCAGGAAGGCCAACAGCATCCTGGCCTGTTTCAGAAACAGTGTGGCCAGCAGTATGGAAGAAGAAAATCAGTACATCTCCCTGTACTCAGCACTGATGAGGCCGCACCTCGAATCCTGTGCTCGGTTCTGGGCCCCTCACTACGAGAGAGACATTGAGGTGCTCGAGTAGGTCCAGAGAAGGGCAACAAAGCTGGTGAAGGGCCTGAAGAGCCAGTCTTGATGAGGAATGGCTGAGAGAATTGGGGGTGTTTAGTCTGGAGAGAAGACTCATGTGGGACCTTATCGCTCTCTGCAACTACCTGAAAGGAGGATGAAGCAAGGAGGTTGACTGGTCTCTTTTCCCAGGTAGCAAGAGGACAAGAGGAAATGGCCTCAAGTTGCTCCAGGGGAGATTTAGACTGGACATTAGGAAAAATTTTTTCACAGAGAGGGTGCTCAGGCATTGGAACAGGCTGACGAGGGAAGTGGGTAATCACTGTCCCTGGAAGCATTCAAAAAAACCATGTAGATGAGGCCCTCAGTGACATGGTTTAGTGGTGACCTTGGCAGTCCTGGGGTAACATTTGAACTTGATCTTGAAGGTCCTTTCCAACCTAGCTATTTCGATGATTCTACAATGCAGAGATCTCCAGGCCCTTGTCTCACACTCTTACTCTCTGTATTGCAGGCAGTCCCTGATGATGATGTTTGATTAAAATCTTGCTGTAAGATGTATAAGCATTGTTATCAGACACCTCCTAGGGCAGTGGCAGGCTGGAACACAGGAGAAGGCAGGACTGACCAGCCATGAAAAGCCTTAGTGGGTAAGAGGGGCAGAGCTGTGCCTGACTGAAATAAGGTTGGTGCTGGACAGGACAGGAGTGCTGTGGCTGCCGAGCTGAAGCATCAGTGTCTATCCTGATTGAAAAACATTTTTTTCCTCTCTCTAATGAAAATCTAGGGGAGAAAAGAACATAGGATTGATAGCAGTGAGGTGAAGATAATGCTGCTTTAACAAGCATTAGCCTGAAACTAAATGTCTACTTTTATTATTTGCTTATTTCCTTACACATGGTAATAGCCTTTTTCTTTCCCAAGCTTCATTTTACAGAATGTCACTTAAAAATCTTCCAGAATAAAGCAGGGAATCTAAACAGTGATGCTCCCACTCTGATCTTATACCAGCTTTTACTAAGTTGTATATTTATTTGCATCCTACTATACCTCTTAGTCCAAAGAAAGCAGCTCCTCCCTGCTAAGAAACACAGCCCTTCTGCCTAGCTGTTTTGACCTCTCACTGTGTGGTTGTGTACCAAGAACGGCACTTCTGAAATATTCCTGCTGATTAGTACATTAGCTTAATAACACGCTCTTCTTCTAACAATGAGCATCCCTACACTTGATTTTCTGTATTTCTTTGGGCCTTTTTATAAATATTCATACAGATAAATTAATCTTCTCAAGGAAACTTTTAAACAAATTCTGAAGGACAAAATCTCTTGTGTAACTTGCTAAAACAGTAGGTTTGTTGTGCACAGAGAGGATTTGCTGGCAAACACACAGAGGCTACTGTTTGAATAGGTAATGTCATGGTCCATCTACTGCTCTTGGATGACCCAATTGTACTTATCCCCTTTGCAGGAACACCACAAAGAACATCAGTGTTCTTTTTTATAGAGTATGAAGTATTCAAGAAGAAAATCAGTGTGAGAGCTAGACTATATTCCTTCCAGTTGCTGTTCAAATCTACTTCTGAAAGAAATAATAACCCATCAAGGAAGACATTTTAACCATGTTAATACCGAAGTTTTGAAAGGCAGCACACAGACTGTCTAACTCTCTATGGCATTGCAGCTCTTTGTTGATAAACTAAGTGATGAAAGCTTAGCTATTTCAGATGATCCCTGTTATTCAACTGCAGCTGAGAAGGACAGATGTGTCACAAATAAGATTTACATGTCAGGGCTTGGTAATAAACTAGATACATAACTGACACTAAAGTTTCATGTGAAAATAGTTTGAAGGTATATGTTCATGTGGAAATGTGAAGAGCCCTCAAGAAATAACATCACATTATACAGAGATCATATACTATCAACAAGACATATGCAAGAAGCTGAAAGCAAATAATGAATAGGGAACTACTTCTAGCAGACATAATATACATAATCAAATAAAGTAATATATAAATCAATATACGTAAAGGTGTACAAAGATTGTGGTGCTGTTAATCTACTGAAAACTTCCCTTCTGAACCAGCCAAATGACTGAAAAAAATATGATTTATTCAGAATTTAAGTGGAATTATAAAATATTATTTGCCTCCTTTTCTATAATGGGTATTTTCCATTT
Source organism: Melopsittacus undulatus (assembly GCF_012275295.1). Lineage (NCBI taxonomy): Eukaryota > Metazoa > Chordata > Aves > Psittaciformes > Psittaculidae > Melopsittacus > Melopsittacus undulatus. The sequence goes on along the minus strand of NC_047528.1, from coordinate 57,813,355 downwards.
CATGGATATGATCTGGATCCACAGGAAAAGCTTGGGCTTGAAACACTTGACAGTATCATCTTTCTAGCCCTTGCTCTGAAGCATTCAACTCTCTATGTGAGTGCACATCTTTCCTGAAATTCATCGTGAAATTTCTGGTTTTCTATTCTTTCTTCCCTTAAGGAATACAATGCAAATGGTTAGGGGATTGTACTGAGAACCTGTGGAGACTGTAGTGGGTGCTGTCCTGCTACAGTTCTTCTGCCTCACCCTGTCACCAATACTGTTGTATGTGTACAGTCAAGTACCTGCATCCTCTGAAGAGCAAGAAAGAATGAGTTATGCTGTCATGCTGCCAGAGCTTTAGCAGAACTCTCAAGCTGCTAGTTTTTAAAGCATATCAGCACTGCAACTTGACCTACCTTGGTGCCCTAAGTGCATGCTGAATTCAGAGTCCCACCAAACAGTACATCTCTGCCCTAAAATACACCACCACAAACTCCATTTTGATTCTGATGCAGCATGCTGAAGACCAGTTCTCGCTCATAGGTATTTTTTCTCCTTTACTCTCAGATTTTTCCATGTCTTTCTTTCCTTCTTAGATTTCTTCTAACAATATCTGAGCATCATTTGTGATTCTTCTCAGAGGCCGTTAATAATTTTCTAGTCAGGTACAAAATTCTTCCTCTGACATCATTGCCTTGTACAACCTTCCAATGTTCAATGCAGTAGTAACTCCTATCCCATCAGATAAAACATTCTTCCTTTACACTAAACAACAACAGTTCATGAAATCCAATTAAATTATACAGATTTAAAGATATCAGCAGTGTCGGTCATGAAATGCAAAGAAATGAAATGCAAATGTATTGGTTTATAGTGTTTTGGATTTTTTTTCTCCTAGTCTCTGTGAATTGACGGGAGCTAAGCATGTCAGAAAGAAGCAGAGGGAAATGCTGAATGAAAGAGCTGTGTTTCTTGAAATAGGTGGCTTCAGCTCTTAGGGTTATAAAGTAGGGCTGAAGACACTTGGAGGGCAGAGCTGAAAGTGACAAATAAACAAGAATTGCTTCTGTTATCAAGTCACACCCTATGCTTCCTCTGTAAAATAGGACATGCCCAACAACTTACCTTCCCTGTTTAAAAATGTTTTGATTTTTCCAGTAACAGAGAAAATGTAGCTAGTATTTTAGAGGGTAGCAAGTAAGTGACTGCAGTAATCCAGTCTGGATTTTGTACTTTAGATCACTAAACTCAGACTTTTCAGGATGCCATTTTTGTAAAAATCAGAGAAGTTATTTTTAGGTTTTGTTCTGTGTAAGATAATCTTGTTAATAGATCATGTAATAAAGAATTTTAAAGAAAGGAAAATCTGATATGCTGAAAATACATGGGCAATTATTTCATTAGAGTATATTATCATGGAAAGCATGCCTGGAAGTATTATGCACAGTAGACTGGAGTTACAATAATACAAAATCAAGTAAGTTACGGCAGTAAACATAAGACAAGAATGCTAACATGGACTGCTGATAGGATTAGGTGGAGCTTGTATTACATATAAGACCTTATGCAGTTTCTTTATAGATGAAATTAACCTTCAGTGTTTGCTCTTATAAAATCAGATTTTTATTTCATTTTTTTTAATCAAAGTCATCTTATAACCAAAGTATTACAGCAGAATATATATTCAAGAATGCCCTTATGAGGTCTCTTTTGTGAAATTTCCACAGATGTAATGGGAGATCTAGGTATGTGAGGACAGCAAGGTCAGGCTCTGCAATCAAAGGGGCAAAGAGATTACCAGGACACCAGTTGTGCTCTGTGTAAATTATATTAGATAACTGGTCTTAAACTGAGTAAGTTATTTAGCTTTTCGGTGATACAAACAGCAACTCCTGTAACATAACCTTGTGGCTTTCTGACTTTTCAAATACACATTTAATTTAAGAACTAAAGCCTGATTCAGTGCTAACTAAAGTGCCATGAAAAGGTTTGCCCTGACTAGTGGGTTTTAGGTCCAGTGCAAGGTTTCTCAAATGGCTTACTGAAGATAGTTCCATTATGTTATTCAAACCTAGCAAGCACAGACAATGTCATTAAGAATGTGTAAAAGCAAAAGCTATGTTAAGACCAAGATGCTGAGAACTAACACAAGAATAGAACTAGAATTTATAGGGACAGGCATCCCTTGGATTAGGAAACTGGCATCAAAGTAGGCAGATAAATGTGTTTCTGAGATGGAGAAACTACTAACCTTGCTCTGAAAATAATGGTAATTTTTGGGATTAGTGGTCTAGTTGACCAGATCTGTACAGGGTGCAATTCTGACATATCACGACATAGACAATGTGCATTTATAGCACTCAAAATCTTTCACTTGGTACGCTTAGTGCAGGTGACAGCCACCTGCAGCAAATTCTGAAATTACCTTTCTAGACTATGTGAGTTTTTGCAAATGATACCTAGAATGTGTTTCACACCTAGGATGCAAGACAGATGATGAGGAGAAGGCTTTGTTATGGTCTGTTATTTTGCAGAAGCTTCTGGTGTCATCTACTACTTTATTCCCACTGCACAGACATATCCTTTACCATCATCTTTCTTGATCAGTAACATTGGCTCAGTGAGGAAGACAGAAATGATCATGCTAAATGACAGAGAATGTGCTACTAAAGATGGGATAAACTCAGAAGTATTATCAAACTCTTCATCTTTCCAAGTAAATGAAGATGTGCACCCTGAGATTCCACGAGATCGGTGGTGAAAGGACTCAAGTAGCAGTGACATGATGTGTTTTAACTTGTGGAACACGCCCTAAGTCATAGCCTGTCCTCAACTCTGGGATCCCGTGTGCGAAGCTAATCTGGTAAATGGAACCACACCAGCAAGGTCTGGTAGAGGAAATCCATTCCTAGGACAGGAGGGAGACTACAATGCTGCTAAAATCTGAAATACAGGCACCAAAGGAAGGAAAATGGGACAGGGACTAGGAGAGTGATTCTTCCCTTCAAAGCAGGAGACCTGCCAAATCAGTAACAAGATGCTGTGCTACATTTCGGTATTTCTGGGTAGATTGCAGGGTGCTCTGAAGGCTACTTCAGCATTCCCATGGCAGACCGAGACTTCAGTCTTATCAGACTGAAGCTACTGGAAGGTGGCCTCATATATGGGTGTTCTCCTGAGTTCAGGGATACTAAGGATATGAATAAAAATAGTGTGAGGGGGAACTTGCAGCACTTGGACATTTTTCTACACGGAGCGTGTCAAACGTATTTCTTTAAGCCTGACCAGAGAAGCTGCCAATAAGGCTCACCTGCCCAATTTCAAAACAGTTTATAAACTAGTTTATGAAACTGCATTTTCCATGGCCCTGTCGGCAAGAAAGTGGTTCTTAAGCAAGGATTTCTAAATAATATAAAAGTTAAGACAGAAACAAGACAACCCATGGTATATCATCACATATTCTCTAAATACAGTAATACAAAAAAACTACCTAGAATCCTGATGCCTGGTTACAAAGTTTACATAAGGTAAAGATTAAGAAGCAAGAACAGATTTTAAATATAGCTGCCAAGACAATTTATAATTATAATGTCTCTGACATAGCAAAGACTAAAGAATCACACACTTGCTGCATGAAACAATCCTTTTCTTTGTCAAACAGTCATCACCAATATCATCTTTCTGAAGTTTATTTAAAACATGTTGCCAATCAACTCTTTTTGCAGTATAGGTTTTAGTCAAAAGTCAGTTGGGTATTTAACCCCTTTTACAATGAATAAAATCCATGTCCAACATCCATTCTGGCAAACCATCCCAGCACCACCAAGCAACACAAATAGCTTGCTTTGGGGCTAGAAATCACCTCTATAAATACAACTTCACAAAAGGAAACTATCAGTGTCTGGCAACCTCATATTTCTTTGAAAGAAAAACAAAGTTGCATGATTACTGTATCACCTCTACAACTGCATTAGCATTCATGAAAATAAATAAATAAACAAATCTTTAATTTTCCAGAAATCCATATCTTGCAGCCTGTTTATACAAGTAAAGGGCTGACATATAACTTCAAGTGGAGGTAGTTTCATGTCTTAAGAATCAAAAAAGCAAAAAATAAATATAGAGAAGAAGGGGGAAAGTACATGTATAAGTTAAATGAGAAAGCTGAGGGTTAGCTTTTGTATGAAAATTTAAGGTAGAGTAAGAAAGAAGCCATACCTACCTCAGCCTTACCATGAAGGGACAGTATCTTGACGTCAGACAGACGTAAGTCTGTACAGTGAGCATAAGACTCAGCTTTTATGTCCTGTTTAATTTCCAAATAGACCTAGAGATTTTGTGGAACTGGCATTTCCCTATGGAGTACTGTAGCTGATGGTCATGAAGCAGGCCATACTAACAATAGGATAAAAATTAGTTGGATAGGGACTGGAGCACAATGATGATTCACTGGTATCAGAAATTTTTTTTGGAAACTTACATATTTAAGTGAACCTTTTTTGGGGGAAGGTTTTCAGATCTGAAATATAATTTCTGGTCAAAACACAATAAAACACAAGAACAGACAACAGTGTGGGCACCAACATATGACTTGGCTGCAAGAGAAGCAGGTCCTTTTGATAAGCCTGCCAGGTTTCCTGCCAGCTTGGCTGGTGACCCGAAAGGAAACAAAGCCTGCAGTTTCTCCAGGCAGTCCTGCCATCTGGACTGCCTCCACATCATGAATCCTGAGGTTTTCAGCGACTGCAGTTCCAGGAAAACCCTGCCACAGAGGTGCCTTAAAAGGTCACTGTCTCAAGAAGTTCCCTGTGCTCGAGGTCCCGGATCCCAAGACTGCTTGACTCCTGCTAGAGATGACAATGGACAAGCGGCCTGGGAGAGTCAGGAGACAAGGGCTGAGCCAAGAACCTTAATCTTGAGTCTGCCACTTCCTATAGAAACTGAACAATTTATTAATAAATAATTTTATCCCTTCTGGGGAGTGCTTGTTTCTAAAAGGTGTAGTTTCTTTAGAAAAATTTCCTGTAAAATAGAAATTCCAATGGATTCTTCTAATTAAAGCAAATACAAGTGAAATATTACATTAGATATTGTATCCCGTCCAGTATCACTGTGAAAAAGATGATGGACCATGACAGACAGACAAGGAAATTCTATTTGTATGAAAAAAATACCTACGCTCCTCATGCAGTGCAACAATAGGAAATTATTCCAAGACCATTATAAAAACACAATGTAGAAAACAGTTGGCCAATCAAGAGCTTAGTTTATACTAAAGTTCACTCAGCCTACCATTAGCACTGTTTTTCCCATTTAGTGTACAAGCATTATAGTCAAACGATATTTTCCTGGGAGCAGTGTCTGCAAGATGACTACAAAATGTCAGGTTTCCACATTAGTGTGGCTTGGGTTTAATTTCTTTTTACAATCTACTTACTGCTTTTTCTAAAGCATCCCAAACCCAGCCTTTTAGCTGTCATGTTTATTTAAACTAAAAGCTGCAGGAGCCACTTTGTGCTCTTATAAATTCTTTCCAGACTGCTGATTTTTCCTACTCTTCCTCACTCCCTGAACAGGATTATCAGGGTGTTAAAGCCTGCAGCATTCTCTCACACAATATAAGTCTGTTCATACTGAAAGATGACATGCTTATTTTCTGATTTATATCACTTTCAGATTCAAGTGAAATCACACATTCAAATGAAAATCACTGCAAAATTTGAGATAGGGTTTAACTGAAACTTGGGACTATGCACATGCCCCTTTTGCAAGCTACATGCAGCCTTTTTTTCCCACTGTATCCCATCAGATGTTTATGCTTGCAGCCTGTTTACACATCCATTAGATTTTAATTTTTGCCTGGTAATGATTTCTTTACACCTGTAAGCCTCCAAAAGTATGCTCGAGGTTATAAAAAGATCTTAGCACCTTCAGTGAAAGAATATTCATAAAGGACAAACAAAGCATGGCAGAAGAATGAGAAAAATACATTTAAGCACTACAGAAGCTGGTTATCATTAAACATCATTAGTTATATCCAATTTAAATGGGGCCTTAAGTGAGCAAAACCTGGATCTATCAAGAATTGAAAGCACTGAGAGAAGAGCAGTCTCTGCCCCGAAGTGCCATGAAATCTAAGTGTCCGAAGACAGACAGTGGGCTAGATATCACAGGGAAGTCAAAAGAAAAAAGGACAAAGCATCAGCTAAACTAAACTGAACATAATAAGCTTAAACCACAGCAGACCAGCTGCTTACAACTGCTACATGTCGAAATCCAATCAACTTTGGGCTTCTGCCTGTTTCTAAAATTTAACCCGCATTTTCCACGTTCTTCAGCTAGCAAACAATGCAGCACCAAGTGTTAACTACCACACAGCTATGAGGGTTTAGCACGTGGCATCCTGTGAGCTGAGTGGTCATCCCCCTTTGTTAGTTCATTTTCATTGCCAGGACCTGCTGCCAACCTACCAGAAGCCGGCTGTTTCATCTCTGCCACACAGACAGCTTCCAAACAGCTGTCACGGCAAACAGTGTTTGAAACTCTACTGCCAGTAAGTTAACCAGTCAAGTATTTTTAAAATGTGGGAGGGGTGATCTAAAACCATGCATAATGTAGACCCACACACACTTGTGGTTGCACTGGAATTATCATGCTTCTCAGATACTTGAAGGAACATAAGGTCAGCAGCTATATCAAGTTATGTCATTTGCTTTGCTGATTTTAATTCTCATGCAGGGATAGATCTTCCTTGTCAGATGGCTTGCTAGCTATTTTCCATTTGTATTTTGTAAATTGCAATGCAAATCTCAATCCACAATAATTCAATACAACAGCTAATGAGAAATGAGTTAATAATAATGAAATCTTTACAGAGGTTCCTCTGGGTTACCTACTTAAGCTGCTGTCAGTATTGCAGTCATCATGCTCAAATTAGAGGACCATTATGGCCTATATCGAATATCTGGCTTCACAGCAGGTAAATTCTGCTCAACACATCTAGGATGCTGAGAAACAGTCTCCTTTTGTACTCCTCTCCAAAATATTACCAGCAGGAGAAAACCCAATGGGATTACCTTATGAAAATATTCCTAGTATGACCTGCTTCATATTTACTTTTAGAGTGCTCTTGAGGCTGCTCCATATTTCACAGCAGTGCCCACTAATAATACGATCACTTAGTACCCAGTAATCACACTGCTTTTACTGTGCACTCTCAAATCCCTAATTCCCTGGTGCAAAAGACATGACAGCCTGTACAGCAACAAACCTGAAAGAAAAAACTGTGAGTTGCTTCTTTACCTTATCATTACCACCATCCCTATCCTGACACACCAGACAACTGAGTGCAGCAGGAAAGATTCTTCTGTCAAGTGCCCTCTACAAGGTGCTGTAAACTAGAGGTGCACTGAAAATTTTCCCCGAGACATGCTAAATAATCTCCTTAAGCCCAATTCCTAGGAGGCAGGTTACATCTATAGGCAACTGCAGACAAGGGCACCTTGGGAACACTATAGCAGCACGGAAATAAACACTGAAATCCTCAGTTCTAGGGGAAAAGTCCAATTATCTCAGCCATCAGAGGATTATGATATAATGCGGCTGTGTAAGCTTCAATTCACCTCATTATATACTTCTAATTTCACTTAGTTTACATTTATACAAATAAAAAGGTAGAGGGAATTTGCTCTACTGTTTTTAGTCCCTAACAATGTAGATACAAAAACTTGTCTTCCTGTTCAGGTGCACCAAACAGAAAATATGATACTGGAGGGAAGAACTGAGTTCATACCTATAACTATCCAATTTTGAATTTGATTGTAGAAATACCCAGATGCATATATATGCAATACCCAGGCCTCTTAGGGCTCATATATTTTATAAGATTCATCTAAATGCTTTCTGCCTATGTATGTATGCAAGAAGATTGCTAGGTGGGCTTTACATTCCTACATTATGAGCTGCCTTGGCACCTGCACTGGCATCACAGCTCTCCACACCTCCCCAGATGCTAGTCTCACACAACTCACAATCTTCCAGCCCTCACACCTCAAGCTGGTGCTCAACACCCCTGGTGCATCCTGCCTTCCCTGGGCACCCCTGGACCCCAACCCATCTCCCTTCCCTTGCCCAGTCCTGCACTGTTTCCCACAGGGGGAAAGTCACTCCTAAAGGTTCAAGAGGTTGTTTTGGAAATTAATTAGAAAAAAAACAACACAGTGCTTCAAAGTCCAGAAATATCTTTCAACCATACTACACTTTCCTGCATCATAGATAGAAAATAGTAACAGTAAAAGGCAGCGAGTGGAAAAAGTGGGGGAAATAAACAAGAAATACATTCAGTTGCTGGAGCAGGCCCAGAAAATGGCAAGGAAGCTGGCCTGGAGAATAAATCTGATGAAGAATGACTGAGGGAACTAGGGCTGTTTAGTCTGGAGAAGAGAAGGCTCAGGGGGTCCTTACTGATCTCTACAAGTATCTGAAAGGAGGTTGTAGTGAGGTAGCAGTCAGCCTCTTCTTCCAAGTAAGAAGCAACAGGACAAGAGGTAACAGCCTCAAGCTGCCCCAGGGAAGATTTAGAATGATATTAGGAAAAATTTCTTCACCAAGGGGGTGATCAGATATTAGAACAGGCTGCCCATGGAAGTGGGGGATCACTATCCTTTGGAAGTGTTCAAAAAAAAAGTAGTTAAGGCCTTTAGTGACATTGTTTAGTGGTGGACTTGGCAGTCCTGGGGTAATGGTTGGACTCAATGATCTTGAAGGTCTTTTCCAGCCTTGTTGATCTTATGATTCAAATAATCAGTGCTTTGTTTTTCTCTCCCTTTGGGATACTCGCCAGATTAGCAAAATTTTCTCCTGACAAGACTGAATATGAAAGGGAAGGCCATACTGATTTAACACCTTATAACTCAAATGTTGCAGAAGTACTTGGCAGGAAGGAAATACAGCAACTAAGCAACCAAAGTGAGTGATGTCTTTTCAAATGCAATTTCAGCAGCAACGTACAACTCTAATCAGAATGAAGCTGTATGAGAATGGCAAGCTTCAATAGTTCCCCCTTCTCTAATAAATGCTCATGCATTTAAAAATACATTAAAAAGACAAGGAGTTACTGGAGAGGGTCCAACAGAGGGCCACAGGGATGATAAGGAGTCTGAAGCATCTCTCTTATGAGGAAAGACTGTGGGGGTTGAGCCTGTTTAGTCTAAAAAAGAATGAGAGAGGATCTCATTAATGCCTATAAATATCTCAAAACCAGTTGCCAGGAGGCTGGGGCCACACTTTTCAGTGGTGCCCAGTGAGACAACCAAGGCCAGTGGGCATAAAATAGAGCACAAGAAGTTTCGCCTAAGCTTGAGGAAGAAACTGGGAGATTGTGGAGTCTCCCTCCCTGAAGATTTTCAAAACCCTCCTGGGCACCTTCCTGCGTAACCTACTCTAGGTGGTCCTGCCTTGGCAGGGGCTTGGACTAGATGATCTCCAAAGGTCTCTTCCAACCCTAACGATTCTGTGATTCTGGGTTTGTGAGCTTGTATGGGTTTGTGGTTGGTATTTTTTAGTTTGGGTGGGGTTCTGAGTGGGTCTTCTTTGTTTGTTTGGTTAGGGTTTTTTTTCTGGGTTTTGGATTTTGTGGGGTTTTTTGGGTTTGGGATTTTCTTTTTTAGACAATGTTGAAGCACTGGCATGAAGCTACTATGAACTTCCTAGCACTCTGAAAGAAATATTGTAGTAGAACTGATCCTCCTACTGTGTTCTGGATGAGTAGGTTTAAACAGAACACAAATATCCCCATTGGGAACCACTTTCCTGACTTGGCTTGAAAGAGCCTAGTGCCTGGATCTTGTTTTAAAAAAATATATAATGAGCTAAAGTCAGAGAGTACTCAAAAGAATAGAAAATTAAAAATAAACCAAAACAAAGAAACACAGCATGACCCACAGACTGCCCCAGTGACAGTTTCACAGCATTCTACAGTCACACTGAGGCACATTTCTAACACTTCTCATCAACAAAAAAATACTAGGTCTGTACAACCGTGCCAAAAGAAGAGTTTTGGCTTTGAAAAAGCTGCAAGTTCTAAACTGAGCTGCAGCACAAAGAACGCTGCTAACACAATTATACCTGTATTAGAAATATATTTAAAGAATCAGAAATACATACAATTCCACATTTTCTTAGAGAAGTGCCATCACCCATCACAGAAAATTAAAAAGATAGAACAGGTAAAATAGTTTTTATTTAGATTTTTAAATAAATAAATTAATTCATTTTAAAAAAATCCTTTCCCTCATTAAAAATACTTTTGCAGAGACAATCTTACTCCAAAGCTTTTCTGATTACATTTTGTGAGTTTAAAGTTCTGGTTACATACAAAAAAAAAAAAATCATCCAGATGCAACTTTATTAAACAACAACTGAGTGAATGTTGTAAGCCAAAGTAAGAAAACAAGCTCTTTAGCTTACTATCTAAAACAAAGAAATGGGAGGGAAGGGTTTGTCAAAGATGTGACAAATAGCTGTTTTCTCTGCTATTTTTCTAGAAGTATTATTGAAACAATAAGCAAACACAAAACCTTAAAATATGCCAAACCACATCCATGTAAGATAACTTTGCATTTTGTAGCACTTTTAAGACAAAATTCCAGCATAAGGATGTCAAAATAATAGCTCCAAAGAGCCCATTTACATTTTCCTAGCAGCTAATGAATTGCCATGGAAAATGGCATCAGGCAAGCTTATGGGAAACATCTTTAAATCTGTTTTGTTCTTTCTAAAGTATGAGCCCAAGCTCTACCCTTAAGAGTGAAACACGCCCTGTTGGCTCCAAGTGAAGGCAGCAAGAATCCTAGTGTATCTTTCAGAAACATTTATGAAAGTGATATTCATTTGTCATATATAGAAAGGGAAAACCAAAGAGGAAAAGTACTGCTCAGCTAAAAAATAAAAAAAAAAAAAGTTAGAAAAATACACATGGACAGCATTTCACAGTATCTAATACATGTTCTTAAAAGAAAACTACATGCAACAGGAAAGAGCATTTATTATCATTTTCTATGTGCCAAGAGTCACTTTGAGACGGCAAGCCTTACAGAACTTAACTTCATGCAGTGCCCGGATTATAGTTGATGCACTCAAAAGCCCCTGTACAATACAAGAACAAATCCTAATTGGCTCTAATAAAAGCCTCTTTAAAGGCACAGCTCTTCATAGCCCTCTTCTGACTTATGGGCAAACATAACAGAATATGAACACTGGAAACAAATTAACTACAAGACAAATTGTTTACTTTCTACTGAAATAGTATAAAACAGTTTTGTCTAAATTGGAAAAATAGAGATTGACCTTGCATAATTGGAAAATGAGGTATAAAGATTGACTGCTCCTTCAATGGTGACATGAGTTCTGGGTCTCAAGTTTACCTAATCCTGGACATCTTGATAAAATGATTGTAAAACAGTAACAGCAAAAGCAAGTTATCATTAAACTAATGAAGCATAGTTGATTAAATGTTTAGCTAGCCAGAAGAACATGGGGTATGTAAATGTTAGTGACAAGGAAAAGCTAATGTAAAGTTGATGAACTGGGATATAACCTAGCCCAATTAGTAAAGAAACAGCCTAACACTTTGACAGGCGTTGCCTTCATGAGGCGTGACGACCTGGCTCAGGACCAGCGCAACGGCCCCCCCCTTGGGCCGCTCAGTCCAAAAGCTCACAGACACCAATCTGGTGGACGGCAAATGGCGTTTATTGAGAGAGAACATGGTGTTATATAGCCTAGGTTTACGATGTCATTTCCGTCTGCTTGCATCGTAAAACTGGTATCATCACCTAAACGCTATTGGCTACCTGGAGAGGGGTCTTATCTTTCCATACAGCGCGATATCTTCCGGCCGCCAGGCCCTATCTGCCTACAGACAGGGTTGCTAAAAAGAAAGTTGAAGGGAGCAATTTAAAAGTCCTGTTTCCTGAGAGGTTTCATTTTGATTTAACAGTACACTGTAATTTGCCCCTCCTGTCCCCCAAATTAGCTTCTATTGTGCAATCATCCAAAACTCCTGAGAAAAACCTTCTCACAACTGCTCCAGAGAAAGAACCCAGCAAAAGAACAAGAGCCTTACTGTCTGTGCCTCTTGTCCACAGTTACCATTGTCTGTTCCTTTCTTAATCCTAGGCAAAAGACAAGATTCATATGTGAAGGAATGATTAAATTATCAAGGCAAATAGAGAGACTATGTCAGAACTGCAGATCACAGAAGCATGTCCTTGCACTTGGGTCTGGGTAAGCAACTCTGCTACAACCTTACTATGCAATGCGATAAAACCAGAGTCTACGATAACCATTCCCTACAGGAATAAACTCAACTATATTGCCTATAAAGGAATGAGAGAGTATTCTAGCCAGTTCGCTAACCTAAGCAATTAAGTGAGCAGGACTCTGGGAATGCTACAACACAGGATTATTCAGTCAAGCATAATACCAACAGCTTGACAAGCCATGCCTCATTCAACCTCTGTTTTCTACCACCCAAGCTTACCTCACTGCCAAAGTATTTGTGTAGATAGCTACATCCAAAGACTTGCAGGAACACCCAGGTGAGACAAAGGTCTAAAGTACTGAGACATAAAGATGACTTAATGGCATCTTAGTGTTGGTTCAGTGCCAGTTTTGTAATTATGCAGAGTATCATTTTCATCATCTGGTGCCAATGTCTGGAATTCCAAGCCACAGTCAGCTTTTATTTTTCCCTTTGCTGTTTTTCACAACAAACTTAAAGTTTCTAGGGACTACAGCATTAATTCCCAATGGCACAGGCATCTTTCTCTTCAGCTGTCAATGAAGATGTAATCAGCTGAGAACTTGTGCTTCACTGCTTCCATTCTGTTATTTAACAGTGATAAATAAGGATAAACATCGGACTCCATAGTCTGAGATCTTTATTAATATCATGCTGTTTTCCACCAAACAGGTCTGCTGCAAAGAATAAGAATCCAAAGAGACTTGAGTATATTTGAGCTTCCAAACTGCTTCGTGTCTCATCTTGAGCTACATTTCAGTGTACAGGAATGTAAGCCATTTATGTATAATATATTACACACTTTTTCCTCTCCTCCAGCAATTTTAAAGAAAACTACTTTGCTTCCAGGCTGGTATTTGTCTTACAACCAACAAACATGTGTTTTTGGAGGGAGGACTTAAATATTTCAGCAAAAGAGTTCTCTTAAGGCTAGTATGAAAAAAAATAAAAGTGGGCATTTTTGCACTTCTCTCTATCTGAAGGTATCCTTTAAGATCAGTCGTCCTGGATAGTATCTTAGGGATTGATGCTTTTAAACGAGGTTCTATTTGTTTGAAAGCTCCCCTTTACAATAATTTCAGGTTTGGGAGTGTATTTTCCATACTGCTTACTTTTTCAGAAAATGTCATCTAAAGTTCTGATTCTACTAATTGCAATTCCTGTTCTGCCTGAGACTAAATTAGGCATCTTCACTTTATTCATCAGTATTTGTTTCCAGAAGTATTTGTTTCCTGCTTCAGCCAGCATCTGAATTGCAGACTAGCAGCTATGTACAGCATAAGCATATGACTAACAGAGTGAGTTCCAACTAGTTTATATACTCCTTCAGTTCCCTAATTCCCTCACTCTGCTACAAACTTCCTGCATGACTTCAGACATGTCCTTTCACTGTACCTCAGTCACCTTCCACATAACTGAAATAATTATACAGGGGTTTTATACAGGGGAAGCTTGAAGTGAAATGCTCAAAGGCAGGCAGAGTCACAGACATTATTTTAATAAGATTTCTGAGAAATTCTAACTAAGAACAACTTTAGTGGATAGTTTTAATCAAAAAATTGCATTTTGAACAACCCATGGAAGACAAAGCATGCTCTAAGGGATAAAAAGAATCATTATCCTTACCCTTCCATAATTGACCTTGCTTCTTCTGGGGACACAAAGGTATGTCACTGCCACTGTACTGAGCTATTTAGCCCCTACCTACCTCAAACTGGGGCCATCAGTCTAGGAAAAAGTAAAAGCAGGGCAAGCATTCATTCTTCCCCTGTTACTCACTTAGCCTTCAGCTACTTTCTATAGCATTTACTGAGCCTTTTATGGTCTCTCTACTGGGTAGGACCTAACGGATTCCTATTCAGATCAGTCTCCCTTTGAATTCATGTAATGCAAAGATGGAAAGGATATACTCTCCCCTTCCCCTCCAAAGGTGATTCCAAATGCATTATGCTAGCATACATCCTGCCTCAACAGACTGTTTTCAGATCTTCCACTTAACTGCCAACATTTTTAGGCTCCTGTCCATAGTGATTGAGAGATAAAACTGAAGACACAAATATCCAGTAATGAGAGCAAAATTCACAAACCTCCTGAAAAAAAGGCAATCATGCCATAGTTAAAACTGTGGTAAATCATCAGGAACACACTACCATTAAGAAAGAAAATTTGGCATAATACTAAAGTACAAATAAGAAGGAGCAGAAAGCAGGCCCACAGCATTAAACACTGTGAATGAAAACATACCAACAAATGATTGCTTGTTTGTGAAGCAGACTCCAGACCTGCCTGAGCAAGTTTCAGAGGAGCCACGACGAGGATCCAAGGGCTGGAGCAATTTTACTATGAAGACAGGCTGAGAGAGCTGGGCTTGTTCAGCCTGCAGAAGAGAAGTCTCTGGGGAGAACACAGAGCAGCTTCCAGTGCCTAAAGGTGGCCTACCAGAAATCTTTGGGGGGACTTTTTACAAGGGCATGTAGTGATAGAACAAGGACAAATGGCTTTAAATAGAAAGAGGATAGATTTAGATTACATATTAGGAAGAAATTCTTCACTGTGAAGGTGATGAGGCACCTGAACAGGTTGCCAAGACAAGCTGTGGCTGCCCCGTCACTGAAGTGTTTAAGACCAGGCTGGATGGGGCCTTGAGCAATCTGGTCTACTGGAAGGTGTCCCTGCCTGTGGCAGGGAGGTTGGAACTAGATGATCTCTCAGGTCCCTTCCAAATCTAACCTTTCTATGACCCTATGATTATTTGTGATTACTATCTCACACCATTCTTTCAACGTTCTTCCTAACACTGCTTGCCACTGCATTTATAACAAACTTTCTGAAAGGACATATTGTACCAAAAACTTCTCTTAGTATTAATGGAATTTTGCATATATGTTAAATGTTTCATGTAGGCCTCTGATCTACCACAAGGAAGGAACCAATAAAGACGCATCCACCACATCAGTTTCTATTGATAATGCTGCTTCTACACTGTAGGTTTTAATTCAAGGAAAGTGATGTCTGCTGCATCCAGAGGGATCTGTATCTAGGCATGTTTATACAGTTAACTTTTTGAACTTTAAAAAAAAAAATCTAGGTATACTAATACACATTTATCAAAAATCATCAAGCTTCGATCTTTTAATTAAAGTTCTTTAAAAAGTCTCAAGAAAGACATTTTTACAGAATATTACCTTTTATATATAGTCAGTTTGAGACATGAGAGCTGTTTCTAGTGTGGTAACTTAAAATATGCTCTCTGAGCATATTGCATCTTGAGCTCTTCTTTGGAACTAAGACTCAAAAAAAAAGTCTGATTCATATTTCATGAATGAACTAATTTAATAGAAAAGGAAGGATAAACAAGCCATTTTATTCAGGAAGCAAAACTTAGGAAGACAGGAAAAAAGTCTTACGAAGTCTAAAAATGTTATTCTGGTTAAAAAAATAATGTAGCTTTGCAGTTAAAGAAAAGCCTCTACACCACAAGTGAGTCTGAATTAATAATCATCTAAATTAATAACAGCAGGACATAAAGGAATAAAATTAAGAAACAGCAAAAATATACAGGTTTTATAAACAAGACTTTAGATAAAGACAAAAAGAACAACTTGATAAAAAAAATGGTTGGGGTTGGGTTTTATTTTCAATTTACCGTATATTGCAAGTTTAAGAAAAAAACAAAACAAAAAAAAAAAACAACCCACCCTGAATGTCCTTTCCTGGTATATCCCTAATGTAGCATCCTATTTGAGTTGTTGATGAGTTGCTTTGTATCTGTCTGCCCTTACCAAGACACAGATCTTCATTACTAAAGTATGATATGGTAACAGCCCACCACTGTGGTGCACCACCGACAGAAGTACATCACACAGGGAAGTAAGATACATGATACATGTATCACCTTGTTCAATTTCTTTTGTATAACAGGTTTTATAATCATTTCAGATTACATCTTCAACCTATTTTTTGCCCCACTATTCCAGTTTGGCTGCCACTTCACAGTGGCTTTATGAATACCCACTTTTATTGTTAGAAATGGAGCCACTCCAGTTCTCTGGCAAAACAAGAGTCACACAGGAAACAGCAATCATCTGAATCTGATCTGACTTAATAAACCATTCTGGATTTAGTTTTTGAAGAACTGAAGTGAAATCTTGCCTGACTTGCCAGTAGGTAGCTGGAAGCCTGGTCCAACATCTCTTAAGTTCGGTACCTAGCCATGAGCAGAGAATTTGGACATCCCCGCTATGTATCCTGTACGAGAACAGTGCCAGCTTTTACTGAAATGATTCAACACACTGTTCTCATACCACAGAAAATCGTTGTGTTTTTTGTCCTGGGGGTAAGGGGTTAGGACCAGCTAGCTAACCACCAGTTCGGTGAGCTGAACTGACCCAGTAAGCAGCCTTCTACATCCAGTCAAGCAAATGTCAAGGCCAAACAGGGAAACCATCTGGTCTGCAAAACCAGAAAGCCTCTGTCGTTCTTCACAGGCTTCTTCTGCCTGATCAGATACCTACACAATCTGCCCTCTATCTTCTGCAAAAACTTCTCCCTTCTTCTGGAAGAAGTGATTCTTCTTCTTCCAGAGAACAACTTCATTCTGACTTTTTTTAGTTAGCTATTAAAGGTTACCATTTGTGTTTCATTTTCCCACAGAACTATCCTCCTGAAGGACCCACATACTTTCAGATATTCACGTTCTGATTTCTGAGTAGAGAGTCTGCTCAGGGCTCCCTGCAGGCTCCTTGGCTCAGAAGTGAGGCTCAGAGCAGAGCCTCTCCAAGGGATGCTCTTATCAAAAGCAGTGGCTATGGCAAAAAGATTGTAACCATGTGAAATCTCAGTAGGGTATGTGTTTTCAAAATAAAGCAAACCTTTGTACATAAGCATTTCCAAATTGGATCTAGGGTGACAAAAATGAATGTTTTTCGCATGGCCTGTCCAGAAGATAATTTATTAAAAAAAAAAGCACCGATTTTTTTTCATAGACTTACAATACCAGCTTTTAACCAAATGCGTTTGGAAATCTTTCATTTCAAGCTTTTATATATTAATGATAATTCATAATTATTTTTATGTCAGCTCTATGCTTTATTTTAAAAACTTCTTTTGCCTCCTTTATTGGATTTACATGGCAAGGTGCTGGCAGAAGGGCAGGCTGCTGCCATCATGGTCTGTTTTGCCCATGATGGTAACTGGTAAGTTATCTCCCTGTCCTTATCTAGAACCACAAGAATTTTTGTTTCATTTTCTCCCTTTTCCGTTGAAAAAGTGAAAGAGCAGCTGGGTGGGCATCTAGCAGACAGACAAGGTTTAATCCACCACACCTTCACTGTGTTCTTCCTCAGAAATCTATTTTTAAGAAGTTGAAGGAGATATTAGAAAAACATAATACGAACACCTACAGCATCGGGAAATAATTCCTTCCTCCCCCTTCCCAGCAGAGCGTTACCAATTTCAAGAATCTCTAGATGAAAAAATAGTAGCTTTATAAGGGAAAACAGATATTTCACAGTTTTAGTAGTAGAAGTAACAGCAGCAGTACTACTACTACTACACCTACTAACAGTAATACACTTCTAACAGGAAAGAAGTGTTGAATGGAAGTTATTAACCAGGACCAATAAGACACTAAGAATAGTCTGTAACTATCAAAACTGACCTAGACACTCTCTTACAAAATAAACTATAATTTTCTTTTGCAGAACCCACAAGGTGGCCACAGTTGCTTGGGAAACCTAGTTTGTAACACATAAATTTAAAAATTTAATGCATACAGAACCTCACATAAATTATACACCCAGTGCAATACTCACATTATTAATGGACCCCCACAACAATATCAAATTTAGACTACTGAATGTTTCCTTAAGTGTAGTCTTAGATCGAGCCAGGCTTAGATACACAGATTCAAAAGCCGTAACTCACTCTGGTCTCTTAAGCGTAATAGGGTCCAGCTTCTGCCATCCACTTACTGAGAACCTCCAAGTCCTCCTGGGGGAGACTGTGTGGACATAATCACAGGATCAGAGCTTTACTCATGCTTATTTAGGCTCTTGTACCCAAGTAATTTATTTTCTGCTAATAATATATCTGTGTCACTCTGTTAACATGGTGGGTTTTATTAGTACATATTCATAAATTCAGAATGCATTCACATCTTTTTTACTCTCTGCAGCTTGGATCACTTCAAACACACAAATATAGCATAACTACAGAAAGTAATGGAAAGATGCATATGGACCAAGTACAGTGCAGTTTCAATACTGAGAATAGAACAGGGTAAGATACCTATTTTGAGAAAGACACTGTGAATATGCACATACCAGTAAAAAGGACAATATTGTTTACTGTTTATCCTAAAATAAAAAACAAGCAGTGCCCTTAAGTATCATGTAGAGAGTTAAATTGTGTTTTTTTCCATGGCACATTATTAAATTTTGGAAACTTCTGTCACAGGATTTTGTAAATGCTACAAGTAAATGAGATTAAAGAAATATTTCTAAGAGGGATTAAAAAAAGACATGTCAATTATTAGCTTTTAGGTATCCAGGTACTATGACCTGTATGGAGCCCTAGAAAAGTAACACTGGACAAATGCCCTGGTTTTATATTCCCTTCTTAAACAGCAGCTTCATACCATTGCTGGAGGTAGGAGCAGCAACTAATACATCTTAGGCTGTATTCCACACAGGAGTTTTTTCACACAGGTGGACACACACACACAAACTCTGTTAGGTATGCATATTAAAATTGCCTGAAAAAAAATCAAGTATTTTCAAAATAGTTGCTTTTTTGTCACAAAACCTACATGGATGTGTAAAATATATGAGTAAGCACAGGGCAATGAAAGCTAGGAAACGTACAGTGAATCTGAAAAACTGAACAGTACAAAACTATCCAGCTATTCAATCTAATCGAATAACATTTGCAATTCCAGAATAAATTGATACAATAACCTTTGTATCAAAAATATTCAGTTGATTTGGGGAATTGTTACCAACTGAAATTTTCATCTCAATAAAGATGACAAACTCTAGGGATATACAATTTGCAATGTAAGTGACCTGCAGAATGCCTACTTTAAAATCACACGCATATTGCATTCCTCAGAATGGAAAGACTTTTCCAGCGTGAGGTACTCTGGATCCTTTGAGCGATGGTGGTAATTTTCTGAAGTAATCTATGTCACATTTAACCATGTTTGCCTCCAAATACCAGTTATTTCTACAAGACAGAAAATAGAAATTTAAATGAACATTAAAATACAGAAAACTCATTTAAGACATATCCATGTACATGTAATTGAGGCAAGAAGTTCAGAGGTTTAAAACGGAAACAATAACAGGCAAGGCAGAACACCTGACCCATGCAAAATTTTATACTGTAATTCTACCAATATAAGGCTCCTGCTTGAGGAAGAAATTAATCTGTTTATGACTAGGATTATATTATGCTAAATTTCAGTGCAAGGATCTGGCCACCTTGCAAGCACTGAAACCTAGGATAAGCAAATCTCATATCAACTTTCAGAAGTGCAGGAAGAGGTATAAAACACAAAACAATTCACAATCCTTCACTGCCCCTCCCCAGATAACAGTGCTGCAGTTGCACAATGTTTCTAATTTAAAGCCACTTAGTTGTTAAGAGATGGAGAATAAAGACAGATTTTAAAAAATTCCTTTTCTTGTGAGCCTACATTATTTACACTAAATATGCTTACAGCTCCTCTTTCAGAGAGAGAACAGATAAAGGAGGGATAACTATTTGTAATTAATATTTACAAAATAGTACTGGCTGCTTTTAAGATTTTATGTTTTGCAGAAAACAGATGATAAAGATTTAAAATCAATTTCTAGCATAATTCCTTGGGTATTCCCCCAAAGTTTATATGAAACCACACAGCTCAGCTAACAGCTCTAAGGCAAGCTAGCTATGACTTCCATTAACTCTCTAGCACCAGATGTGTACACAGCTGTCTAAAAGCATTTAGCCATTCTTTATGACCTTTAAAGTCTCAACACAAAGTAAAGATACCAAAATAATAGATAGCTGGAAAAACAGCATAGACACTTACATGTGCTATGACAATCTGCACATGCAAAATCTGGGATTTGTTCTGCTGGTACAAAGCCCTTTATTGGGCATGCTCCATCAGCTTCTACTGATGCTTTCCCAGATTTTCATCATTATACGCTCAGCCAACATAACTGAGGGGCTGGTGCCTCTCATCCAAGGTTATCAAAGTCACGCCATATAAAGATTTTATCAAAAAGTCACAAAAGTGGTCCTAGATGACCTTGACAGACTTCAGCATACAACTGGCTATGTGCCTTTCGGCTGGCATTTTGGTAGTGAGCACTGGCAGGCATAGCAGGAAAGTAATGTCCCAAATTCTGTGAACTACAGGAGCACATGCAGTCATTTGTCTGTTCTGCAGGAAAAAACCCACCTCTAGGACACATGAGCAAACACATTTTATGCAGGTGAAAGGCAAAAAGAGGAATGCTAGCACAGACCTCCAGTGAAGCCTGCGGACAGCAGCTATTCCAGGCCAGAACAGGAGCCCATTGCCATCTGCTTTCACTGGTGGGAGCACCTACACAGAGAACACAGCCAGCTGTGCACAGCCTGTGTGCACCAAGGTAGGGGAGACCAAGACCTGGAGCTAGGGGCTGCCAAACTTCCCGTGATTTCTTTGGCCATCAGCTTGACCCCGGCCCTGAAAAAGTTGTTTTGTGATAATGTTCATTTACCATGAAGGGGTAAAGTCAGGAGAAAAATGTAGCCATAAGCCAGTTTCAGTCAGCTCCTTTTCCCCACAACCTCGTAAGCATCAATCTTCCCCTTTTCTGGCTTCCATATAGGACACTTTAAGATCTCCCATCTGAGAAATATGCATAGTGATGGTACCTGTATATTACTGGAAGCACATGTTAGTGAAAACTACTCATAATAACACTAAAATAAACCTTGTTTTTTCTGCAGTTATACTTACTTAGTCCTTACTGAAAACAGTTGCTTACTAGCTTTACGCATCTCTCCTTTTTGCAGTTTCCTTTGAGAACTGCAGTCATGGACCACTGCAATGCCCTAAATACATCCTCTATTGTTTGCTGTGGCAACTTCAGTGTTCAAAAGTAGCCTTTGCTTAAGTAACAATATAGTTTAGTTCTCAGTTCTTTCTTCACATGAGCATTGCATGCTTTCAGTCATGTTCTTATGTAATGCATGCCCTTCCTCTTGTATTTCCCATTAAACAAATTAAAAAAACAACACAGATACAGAAAGAAGAATGATTTTAAAACCATCCTCTTCAAATCAGGAATGAGGATTCTGTTTGTCTACAGCAACCAAGTAATAATTTATTGGTGAATAAAACACAGGAAAGTTAGAAAACAATCATTATACAAATCTGCATCAAAACAAGCAAAAAGAACCTTACACATCATTAGCCTCTCTGTAATGAGATAGCAATGCAGTAAGTAGTGTCAGCACAACACTGGCTTCATTTACACATGGTTTAAAGCAGGTAGATAAAGTTATAATCTCACTGTTCAGTCAATACTAAAGATTTTATTGTTTTACTGTGTACGCAACCCTGATGGATTGTTAATATCTTGAAACAGGTCCCAAAAGAGCAAGAAAAATGAAATTGTGAGGGATAAAATTACAGTTCTATGTCCCATAAGTAAAATTGGTATTCAGGTTTTTAAAAATATATTTATTGTCTTTCCTAAAAACTCGGATGTAAAAACCAGATCTCAATAGACTCAAATGATCACATCGGGAAAATACGCAGATATTGCTTACAACAATGTCATAACAGAACTTAAGCTGTGCATGAAAAAAAAGAGTGGAGAAAAGAGGCAGTAATAAGCAAATTGCCTTAGTGATATAAAGAAAAGAACAGCAGTCTCAATGCCCTGCTGCTTTTTAAGTGACTGAAGGCGAGGTAAGGGCAGCTCTTGACTGTACTCCACATTTTATGCTGAATAAGATCTCACAAACATGGACTGAGAAAGATGATGCCTAGTTTGTGATGGCTATCAGATCTCTAGGTAGTTTACATCACCCCACAAGCTCTGCCTCTGATGCAGACAAGCTTGTTGACACCAGATTTCAAGTTTGTTGAACAAAATAACATTATACAGTGGATACGCTCAGCTATCATGTTCATCTTAAAGGCATAAATGGTATCTTGTGCGGCTGGAGTCCAAACCAAGAAGCAACATTAGTATCAATATCCCAGTTTGGTTGCAGAAGTCTCTAAGAACCAGAGAGGGTAGCTGCTTACTCTAATGAAGGCAGATATTTCAGCTATTCATACTTGGCCACTTTTTTGGAGCTATGTCTTCCACTTGAAGGAAGATGCCATGAATGAAAATGCCATAAAACCCCTTTCTTGTCTCCCACCCATAACACCTGAGTATTTAGTTTCAAGCAACTCTCCTCCATGTATAAAATTACTTTTATTAATAATCAGATTCCAATAACATTGATTCAACCAAGCAAATGAGTGTTGTATCACACACAGGGCAAAGAACCCTTGCTTAGTTTCCACATTGCTGGTGCTCAAGTCCATGCTGTCAGCTGATTCCTAAAAAGCATCTATGGGACAGTCAATTATTAAGTAGCCCCACAGCTGAAGAACTTTGAAGATACTAATTCCAGGTTCCCTTCCAGGGTATGATGCTCATCATTAACTAGGGATTTGTTCAAATCCTGGTACCTCCCAATTTCAGCACACCAGAGTTGTACACCTCAGCAAAATACAGAGAAGGTATTCTCTGTCTCGTTCTCAAAACCCTTCCTGATGATACCCAACATTCTAACAGCCTTTTCGGCTGGTGCTGCTACACTAAGATGATAATGCCAGGGAATTGTTGATGATGACTCCAAGACCTTTACTGGTGCAGTCCTGACAAAATTCATGTTGTACCCTCCCAGGGTGACATGCATGAGATAGTTTTGTTTGTTGTAGTCTGTAAGTGGAATTGAAGTCTGTGTGCTATTTGATTCCACTTTCTGTTGCCATATGAATGAATTAAAATGAAAATATGATATATTAATGTTGTCAAGTAATGTATCTGCCACCTGCCTTTGCGTCCTGCCTAGAACTCACAAGATGGGTCACACAAATACTGCGAAAAGACAAGACAAAATACTTCAGGACTGGCAGCCTCAGGCAGGTGTAAGAGTCAATGACAGATCTTTTGTTAACTGACATCAACTTCCTGCATATTTTCCTCTTTGAAATACTGAGCAGAGCTCATATATTAACATACTACATAGTATATATTTTACTGCTTTTAAAGTTACCATCTGTAGAGATTGAGGATATACTACTATTAAAAATTTCAACATTAGAGCATCTTTTCAGTGTTTTGTTTTGAAAATGAAATGAATGCAACTAACATAGCTACATTTAAAAGTTCTGTCTTCTATCTACATTGGATTGTTCCAAAATGCCTGTAGTATGGTATTCTCCCTTTCTCCCATAATATTTAGTGTCACCTCTTTGCTTGCTTTTAATCCTTTTTCTTCATTAGCAACAGAATTGCAAGAAAGCTTAATTTCTTTTACAGGAATAAAAAATAATGTTTTTGAAAGGTCACTTTTTATAGCATGATTAAAACTTCTGGTAATCCAGTCACTTAATAGCAAACTAAATCTATCTAAAATATCTGATTCAAAGTACTTAGATAGCACGCATTACCAAAGCACCCAATCCTGTAACACTTTCCAGAATGGCTGAGCTTATGATAAGGCAAGTCAGACCACCACTACAGCAATTACAAGGGGATTAGCTACTCCCTACCTGAGGCTCATCAAAAAGTACTACAAGGTTAGAAAAGCCATCCAACAGCTGAGCTAAGAACATTGGTCTGTCTAAGAAGGTTAAGATGCTAAGATGCATTGGCTACAGAAGAAAGCTGACAATGAGAAGCAGGAGTGAATTCTAAATTGAAAAGAACAGAACAGAAATCTCTAGGTAGTACAGATGGGTCTTCAGCAGGAGAACCAAGGTTAGCAGAAAGTATTGGCTGTCTTTGCACAGCCATGTGAAAAAGCTGAAGCCCTGAGAAAAAGAGTCTGGGCATGGTGCCATGCCTTCTTGAATTCAGAGGGCAGGCTGCCAGCCTATACTTCTAAGCCGCAACAGATTTCTCTTGATGAGCATCTCTGAGAAAAACGAGTATTAATTCTCTCATTTTAAGAAGGCACAATCTTACTATCCTCAAGGAAAGGTTGTAGGAAAATATAATTAGTATCTTGCATTTTACTCAGTTCTGATGAAAGTATCCTATTTAAACTAGATCTCCCAGGATGTAAGATCTAGGGAAGGGTTCATTAAGAGCTCTTTCTATTGGAGGGAGAGGGGAGATGAAGGAAGTAGTAGAGCTCCTGAGTGTCTCACCATTCAACCTGCAGAAAGAAAAACTGGCACTGATTTTTATTTGCCTGGGGGGGGGGGGGGGGGAAGGGATGCAATTATTGTGTTCTGCTACATTATTTCAGCCTCAGAACTAGTTTGCCTTCCTTCTTTATTTATCAGTCACTATCCTTCGATTTTTCCCAATATCTACAGTTTGTGCAGAAGAATGCAGACTCAATGCCCTAAGAAAACAAAAGGACAAGGGAGAATACAAAAAAAGGTACATAAAGTATATTTACATAATAAAATAATATTTTTCTTCACCAGCAACAGCAGAAAAGTATCTTACGAAGGAACTTCCCTCTCATACCTCCAGATGAACATAAATCCCTGATGAACAACCTCAGTGAGTACTTGCTCTCTGCAGCTACTCTGCTCTAGTACTGCAGCTTCCTCAGAGAGGCATTTCTCCCCCAAATGCAATGACCAACTTATATAGTAGCTGATTCAGCTGTCCAAATTTCTGAACTACATTGTGAATACCTTTCACAGGAGTTAGAAGTAACTATTTTGCTTTATCCATAGCTAAAATAATCAGGACTAGGGGTCACAGAATCATAGAACCACAGAACGGTTTGGGTTGGAAGATACTTTAAGAGATCATACAGAGCAATCCCCCCGCCAAGGGCAGGGACATCTTTCACTCAGTCAGGTTGCTCAATCCCCCATCCAACCTAACCTCAACAGGTCCAGGAATAAGGTATCCACAACTTCTCTGGGCAACCTGTTCCTGTGTCTCACCATCCTCATTGTAAAAAGTGTCCTACTGCTGTCTAATTTAAATCTAAACTCCTTCAGTTTAAAACTGCTGCCCCTTGTCCTGTCACTGCAGGCCTTGACAAAAAGTCTCTCTCTATCTTGCTTATAAGCCTTCTTTATATATCAAAAGACTGCAATAAAGTCTACCCTGGAATTTTCTTTTCTCCTTGCTGAACAACCCCAACTCTCTCAGCCTTTCTTCAGAGAAGAGGTGTTTCATCCCTCTGATCATTCTTATGAACCTTCTCTAGACCTCCCCAAACAAGCCCATGTCTTTCTTGTATTATGCATCCTAGAGCTGGATGCAGTGTTCCAGGTGGGGTCTCACTGGAGTGGAGTACAGGGGCAGAATCACCACCCTTGATCTGATGACCACACTTCTTTTGATGCAGCTCAGCGCACAGTTGGTTTTCTGGGCTGCAAGGGCACATTTCCAGCACTTGTCCAAAGTACTAGTAAGAATGTACAGAATTTGGAAAACTCTGTGAAGCCTTAAAAACAGCAACAATAATATCCATAAAAACTCTTCTATGAAACGCTTGTGTATTTCAAAATCCTATTTAGGTGCACAAGGAAGGGACTATAATGCCCAGCTGCTTCTGAAAGAATTACAACATGCTCAAAATTTAAGATGCTCTAATTAGCCGTAACTTTCTGCCCCAGCACTGAAGTCCATAGGTCAATGAACATCTATGGACATCTTGTTTACCTAAGGTTTAAAACTGCAATTCCAGATGCTACAGTGAAACTGTGAATGTAAGAAATTCACCATATAAAGTTTCATCTTCCAGAGATCTACAACTCATTTAAGTCATCTTTATTTGGACAGGTGCATATTTTCATATTCCACCTTTATTTGGACTTCATGCATAAGCTATAAGCTCAGAAGTTATAGTAGATAGAAAGCAGCCAGAAGTTCTGTTAGAGGCAAATAATCCTAGAAATTCTGATCAACAGCACAAATAAAACTGCATACTCCAATTAAAAAGATACCAACTAACCTATTAGTACAGGCTTCTAAGAAGTATATACATATTCTGTGTCGAAAGCAACTTCTCACCAGTGACCTATACTAGAAGCAATGATCTGTTCTATTGAATAGAATATATTTCATCTGACACAGCTTTTTTCACAGACTGGAGTGTTCAGTTAATATTTAATAATAAATATTAAAGCCTATATATGACAAATTGAATCTCCTAGGAAAAGCTCTGCTCACATTCACTTAATTTGCATGGAAATCCAAAAATCCCGTATGATTTTTACTGGAGACAGATTCAGCCAAGCAATTATGTGGGATATGTCAAGGTTTTAAGCACAACAGCAAAACTTCATAGCACTTTAACAGCAAGAAGTAAATTCTGCTACAGTTAACGTAAATGGTAAAGTGAAAATGTAATCAGCATGTAATTAAAACAGTTGATAATCATAAAGGATTAGAGTCAAGACTCTTGATCTGGCAAAAGCATATTCTGCAATTTTTCTAATGTCAAGTAATCCTGGTCATACCTGCTACACCATTCACCAAAAAGACAGACTCCCCTAATGCTCAGTACAGTGAAGAGTCAGGAAGGCTGGAAAAAAAAGACCCCAAAACAGGTCAAACACTGGCTTGTGCCCTGGAAAAGCACCCTCTGTGGCCTTTCCACCTAGATCTTGGTGCACTCTTGGAAAAGATATTGTAGCATCTATTTTCATCAGTATTGAAAGGAAACAGTGACTTTCCCATAGACAACCAGGCACAAAATGTTCAGGTAGCAGTGAAAGACAGTTAAAACCGCAGCTTCACTGCTAACTATAGGCATACCAAATGCATAAGAACATACCCCTAAAGGACACACACACACATTTCTTCTAGTGTTTTGGGGTTTCTGAATCAAGCTAACAATGAAGATGGAGAACAATTTATTTATCTGCTGCTTTTTCGTTTACTGGAGTCCACCATGTTTGCATGGTAAACCTCTCCCATGTTTGTAATATATAAAGTTTCCTACCATAAGAAAAGGAAAAAAAATAATCTGGTGCATATAAAGTTAATTAGTAAATACCACAGGTACTGAAAGGTCAGAAAATCGGTGCCCCTTTGGAAACTTGTGCATTCAAGCCATTACTAATCCAGCTCAATTCATTAATTATCAGCAGATGAGCTGACACTCCTCAGGTTACCTGATTATGAAAAGACAAGGCAAGATAGTAGGAATAAAAAATGCTGTGGGACCTCTGGTAGGTTTCTAGTCCAACAGGTAGGCAAAAAGGACTGCAGAACAGATTGTGGAGTATCATGGACTGTAGGAAGAACAACCTAAACAGTGTCACAACAGTGATTCAGTCACAAGATCAGTAATTCTGTACTTTGACTCTCTTTAAACTGCCAGGGAGGACATAAACTCACTGCTACATCTCTACTCTCATTTCTACCACCTAACCTATCACACAAGCTACACTACTGCTTTATCTGGTTTACAGTAGCACAGTATAAAAAGATAACAATTTAGAAGGAAAAGCCAACAGACAGATATAAGTGGCATATAAATGTACAAAAGCTTTCAGAATCCAGTTATATAAATTAATTAAATCAACTACTAATATGATCCTTCAAAAAATAGACATTAACTGCAGGCAACACAGCTTGTCTGAAAAACATGAAAATAGAGCTTTAACCAAACAGATGCACATATGAATGACAGAGAAAATCAGCTGTCTCAATGAAGACAAGCCAGACCATAGAAACCACTGGCAATTGTGTGCAGGAAAGAGTGGTGGCTGGCACCTACAACTGCAATAACTGATTTACCAAATGAATGGCTCCATGTTCCTGAAACCTACAGAAAAGCAGCCAAGGCAACGCTCAAGGAGGAGCCTGTGTTCCAGAGACTGTCAAAAACCCCAAAGAAAATACAAAGGGCATTAGCGATCAAATACTCTTGCAGAGTTGCTCAGCAGATACCAGAAAACACATTCCCAGGTAAAGCCAAAAGAGCTTCTCAGCCTTCCCCAGACTCTCCCCAACTTCTGTCTTGTGCCCTTGCCCACACTATACAGATCTGACCAGATCATAAGCGACTATGGCTCCAAAAAAAAAAAAAAAAAAGAATTATGAAGACAGGGGTGCAAGTACAGATCTTATCCATGGTCCCAGCCAGGTGTCCCATTCTGCACTAAGGAGTAAATTGAAAATTGCATTTACCTGAGTATCTTCTTTAATCTGAGAAAGCTACTCCTGAAACTTTTGAAACACCAAAAAAGTTAGCGAAGATGATTTGTATTAAAATATCCCTAATGAGATGAATATATGTTTCTAAAGAAGGAAGAAGTGAAATCAAAGAACAAGGATAATTCACCTCAGAAACTTAAGAAGCAGCAAGTCAATGTCTCAGTAGAAACTAATCCAAAGGATATTGGCACACACTGACAGTTATTATAGATTACCTATCAAATGCACAGAAGCAGTCTAACACACTGAGAAAGAAAAGACAACAGAATATACAAAAAAGGGAATGAAACGAAAGAAAAATTTAGGAGGAAACCACTGACACAAAACTGAAGAAGTATGGAAGAAAAATAAAAAAAATAAAGAAAGCCACATGAAGATCTAAGATGATAGCTTTGATCCCTTACTCTTAAGGGTAAGGTAAATAAAAACTGACAGCACACTATTATAATTCTGTTTTCAGCCTGTTGACTTATGCAGGTTGAGATGGTACCATTTCTATGGGGAAAAAAAAAAAAAAAAAAACCAAAAAACAAGCAAACAAAAACCTCTCATGGTCAGACTTTATATTTGTCTCCCTTCTCTGTACACCAAGAAGTAAAAGCCAGTGAAAATACAAGGATTGACAGTATAAGAAGCAATGACTTATATATAAGCAAGGACTTCTAGCAACCCTGATGTTGCCTTATGAAACAGAACAAAGCAGTTTTGTTATTGCACAAAGCTACCTATCCAGTGAGGTTACAACCCTATGAAAATACTTTGGCATATACAGCCATATTATTCAGAAGAATTATAAAACATTCCGCTTGCCCTGAACATGCTCCCAGTTTTTTTATCCTCCCTGGGCTGAGGTAAGCCGTGTGTGCTGCACTACTCATGCTGTTCCCAGTGGCACCTTGCCAGCCCATAGGATTTTGTGAAGAAAGGTCAGACACAGTGAGTGGATAAAAAAAGAGAATGGGACAAGACCACATCAGTGTCAAGCTCTGTATAAAAGAAAACAAACAGAAATTTACTGAAAATGAGACTTTCATTCTGTTGAAACTTGCAAAGTGTATGGATCAGAATTTTCTGGACTATGCATGTCGTTAGCTACTGGGTTGAAGTCAGCACTTTTTCCCATTCTTTCATTATGCACATACCTGTGAGTTTTATTGGAAGGACTGGCACGAAATTACACAGTGACTGTATCACACACCTGAAAGCAGTCCAGAGAGACATAGATTTCCAGTGCCATATGGTGTCTAGCCCCACTGCTTACCTAGACTGGATGCCTGCTGCATTTCTCCTAACCTGCATCCTTTAATTTCTGTGCATGCTCTTACACTACACCTCTGAGCACTGCACTGCAATGGTAAAAGCTGCCAGCAAGGGGACACTAATGCTGCTGAGGAAACATATGGCACTTGTCACTTTAGACAGCACTTAAGATGATACAAGACTGGATACACACTTCTGCCAAAATGAACTTCTCTCACCATCTGCTTCAGAGGGCAGGAAGATAAGGTACCACTGGTAGTTTTTTCCACTCACAGATGGGGATAGAAAGGTACCTTGGCTAGCTCACTCAGGGCAGCCAACCTAAGTAACTTCATCTTACAGGAGATAAATGCTGAAATAAAAAGCTGAAGGGGAAAAAATATGTTTTGCTGAGAGAAGAAACCCACTTGATCTGGGGTATATTTCTGGCCTACTTAAAGAGATACTTCTCCCTTCCCTGCCCCAAAGGCTTTTTTCTTAGCTATATCTGTCTCGCTAAGAACTTGCGTTGCTTCTAAGGATTTTGGTAATAAACTACTGTCTGCAGTGACACAGTGGTTGTGCACACACTGGGCTACTTACCAAGATCTGCTAATAAGCAGGCTTTCTAACAGACAGGCCAGGGAATACACATTCCTTTGCTTTCAAACCAACAAATCTTGTGCACATTTGGCACCATATGCACTAAAAGTGAGAAAGTCAAAGCAGTAGGTAGAAAACAGGGCCTCTTCTGAAAGCACCTTCCCTCAAAGATAACATTTCCACTATGCCAGTTGCATGCCTGATCTCACCCAGACCAGCCTTGCAATCATAGAACAGTTAGGATTGGAAAGGACCTTAAGATCATCTAGTTCCAATCCCCTTGCCATGGGCAGGGACACCTCACACTAAACCATGTCACCCAAGGCTTCATCCAACCTGGCCTTGAACACTGCCAGGGATGGAGCATTCACAACCTCCCTGGACAACCCATTCCAGTGCCTCACCACCCTTCCAGGAAGGAATTTCTTCATTATATCCAATCTAAACTTCCCCAGTTTAAGTTTGAACCCATTACCCCTTGTCCTATCACTACAGACCCTAATGAATAGTCCCTCCCCAATATGCACAACCAGAAGAGAGCTGAGCCACACAGTGGGCAGGAGCTTCAACCATGACAATTTTGCCTCTGCAAAGCCCATGCTGGTTATTGATGCATGGCCGGTCTCATGCAGCTAGAACTGTAAGTGACAAATGAAGACAGACAGTTTGTGCATATATGGTTTACAGCACAAAATAGCTCCTGGTCCCTTTTTTTTTTTTAATGTTTAACCTTGATCTATCCAGGTTTGCTTAATTTGAGGATTCTGTTCACATCTGAAAACAATACAAATGAACAATCTCTTGAGATGCAGCTGCTTGCCATCACATTAACTGAGTTTAGGAACATTCTTCAGTCAGAGCTTAACACTTGCAGGGAAATGCAGGAAAACATGCCCCTTCTTGGAACTGAAAGACTTCAAGATGTTATTGTGCAGAAGAGCTTTAAGCCTATCTTTAAAAGTCCAAATCACAAAATCTTCCATTTCCAGCCAACACTCGCCCTGTGTTTGTCTTCGCCTTATCATTCCATCCCAATGTACAAAGCATTGGTCAGCAATTTCTTTACCAGTAACCTGGCAAATGCTGTTCTCTAAAATCTAAGACAAAAGGATTAATACAAACAAATATTGGTTGCAAATAATATAAGATAATCAGTTCTGCTTTGACCTAAAGAAACCAAAGCAGTGGCAAAGTGTTTTTTATGTGACACAGTAGTATTTTAGACAAACTACATTCTTAATTTTCTTGAATGTTTTTGAGAAAATCATTCTGGTGTCTTAAAAATAAAATTAAACTTAATGCTGTCTAATTTAGCATTGCCACCATGCATATCTTTCTTCATGAACAAATAATATAAAAAGGGCTTGGACAGGAAAATACACTCACTGGGGGAGATGCAGATGAAACAGAAACATTCACGCAAGTCATCACTTTTTTTTTTAAGCTATATACAAACAGCAAGTTTAGGTCAAAGTAATAGCGTATGAACTACAAGCCCTGAACCTCACAGAAGTACTTGCTCTTCATGCCTAAAACTAGCAGACGGCCTAAAAAATGTTCTAAAAATAGATTTATGTCTTACATAGACAAGTATCAATGTGTGACATTTATAACTCACACACAACAAAACAACCTCCTAGTCCTCTACAACAGGACCTCTCAGGACTAAATGCTTTACCATTATTTGATTGTCCAACTGAGCTGAGATGAATTAGTAAAACAGAAATCCTAATTAAAAATGTCTGATATGCATTTTATTTTCCTTAGGTAACACAAATATACTGCTGATAGCACATTTTTGGTATAATTGTCTTTCCACAGAATGTTTTAAAATAATTGGAAAAAAAGAAATTATGCTCTTCCAAAAACATTCCAAATACTGGTCACACTAATTGGCAAAATAGGGCAATGAAGCATGATCTATATTTGTGCAATCCATTTATAAGCACAGTTATGTCTTTTGTTATATCTATGTGCTATTCAAAATGTATACTATTTCTAGAACATTTCTGTGGCTTGTATCACTATATTGCACATTCACAAATAAAGAACAAGTTTAAGCCTGATGTATTTGAAAACATGCTTTCAAATACTTCTCCGGTATTAGCTTCCAGCTGATTACAGAACTCAAGTTAATTTATCTTACCTAGAATTATGACTGCCAATTATTTTTATTGTTTAAAAATATGCACTTTTTAGTATTTAGCTGTATTCATTATGCATAGATACATTTCTTAAATGCTTTCTGTATGCTGAAACACACACATAGCATCAAATGAAAAATACTTACTTTATGGTGTAGAAAAATACTTATATTTCAGATTTATTATTTTTTAAGTCACTATAATAAAATATTGAAAGTGTGAAAAGAAATAGATTTTTCCTACCAGAAATTTTATCTTGACCAATTTGGCTCCCACATATTCCTGTGTTCCACTGAATCAATTTCACACTTACTCACCTCCCTGTCACTGTGATGTGGTTTATTCATTGGTTTGATATTGCCATAGCAACTCTGCAACATGGTAACATGTTAGCCAAGCAATGCTGCTCACCTCCCAGCGTATGGTGAATAGCTGCCTGGCACATATAGAATAATACTTCAATGTATATTGATCTCAGCTCCCTACTAGTGAGCCACTGGTTTAACATCACCATTTTAATCTCTGCATTTAACAATCTTTCATCATGACCCTCACAGTATATAATTTGTAGTGGTCTTAGCTTAACTGTAAAAATCAGCTACTGCCACAAATTTAAAACCAGGCTATATTTTACTATAAATTCCAGCTAATGCATCTGGACATTTTTGAACAACCAGAAAACCAAACAGTACTACTCACACAGCAAAAATTCAGGGCTTCACTAGCATTCTTGCCCATTGCAAGCAAATATATGCAAATCAAAGATCAGACTGTGCTAGCATGGGAGTGCACACACACTCAATTTAAGCAGCTTTTCCATTGGAACATGTGGCCTGGAGGGATTGCAGGCCCTCTCTCCCCTCAGGAATGGCGATCCATGCCATCCAAGGAACCCATCAGCAAACTGGCTGGTAACTGGTAAGGGAGAAGGATGGTGCTTTGTCCCTGGAAGGGGTGCAGTGATGGCTGAGCCAGTCGGATAGCAAGGAGAGATGCTCCAGCAGCTTCTGCCTCCACAACCTCCCCACAAACAGTGGGGGCTCGCAGCGGCTGTGAGTTACTAACTGGAGGCAGCATGTCTCCTCCATTTGTATGAAACAAAACCCGAAACAAAAAAAAATATGTCAGAACAAAAGCAGGATCTCTGCTGCAGCAAGCAATAGAGACCTTAAAGCCTCTGAAGTCTATCACATCAATACTACGCAAATCAGGGCTTCCCCAAACACAAATTTGCATCATAGCAGGGAGAGTAGGCAATCATCCAGGGCAATAGTATGAGTGGGAGCTGAAACTCCCATTGACTGACTCTTTATCTTCACAAGTTGGTAACTGCTTCACAACCATGCTTACTCATGGCAGAAATATCCTTATGTTTGAACTAGGCTGCACCACGGCCTGACCAAAAAAAGGGGTTTTGAGAAAAGCAGTTTATTGGCCCTCAGATGCTCCTGGACAAGTCACATAGAAGAACACAGAGGGTCTGATCCCAGGTAATACAGGAAAGCAGAACGGAGATCAGTGATACCTTAGGACTGAAATGAATGCAGTAACATCCCAGGACACTTCCTTCTACAACCTAATTACATCACCCCTGTTTCAAATCACACTGTGCATAAACTCAAAGGTTAAATGCTGTTCTTTGCCTTAGGCTAAGTGTAAAATACATCAGTGAGACAGTATGAGCCTCACAGTCGAAATTCAAGTTACTGCCACGTTGCTGTAAAACACTAAGGTTTGTGATTGGAGATGTACCACAAAAGTACTAAATGCAGCACAAAAGTACTAAATGTAGCACAAAAGTACTGCATGGACTAGCAACCAAGGGCTTTAATTTCCCTCTCCAGCGAAGCTGAAACCAGCATTTTGGTCTGCAATTTCCTTAGGTTATATAAAGGAAAAGATGTGAATCAGAAGGGACATGGAGAAAAGTATTTTTGAGTAAAAGTTGTTTCCATTCCTGACTATGACAAGCAAACACAAGTTATGAAACTGCTACAATGTGAATTCTGTTGTGCTCCAGCACAGCACCAGCAGCATTAATTGTGCAGAACAGACAGAAGGATTTCTGTTTACCACTTCCTATAACTTGGCTTAGATTTGTTCTCAACCAAAACAAGTTATCTCGGATTCCAAGAGATGCAAGTACTTTGCACTCAGTAACGATTCTACAATAATAGTTTCAAATGACAGCACTAAGAGGCCAGCTGTTGGTTTGGGTTTTTTTTTTGTGAGGGAGGGCTTGCAGAAGAAACATGGGAGATGGGGAATATGGGGAGAGACTAAAGAAAACAAGGAATTCATATCTCCTGCACATACCACTAGGAAATCATGCCTTTTTGCTTATGGACCATGCTTACAGTAGTGCAAGTCGCTAGGCAATGGTTGTCTTCTAGCAAAATTTGAGATGGCTCTGCATTTCCAGGTAATTTGCAATATTAATTCTCTTATTTAGCTTTCTCTTTGACAAATGTAAAAAGCTGTAAAAAGGTATTGAAAGAAAAATTACATTTTGCCCAATGTGAGAGTTTATTTTATTTGGGTACACAATCAATGTATAGACCTTTGCTGGAACTCTTGGTTAGTAAACTGCAATGGCATCTATGCAAAATGAAACATTAGCAACTGGTCTGTTGTGTGCCATCCCCTTCATCCTCTCAGTAAAGAATATGAATCTTCAGATACCAGCGCAGGTATCTGTTTTTATCTGAAGGACTTCAAGTAGGGGCCAGATGGGAGCTATCTGTGCGTGTGTAGACTATGAACTCATGGCCAAAAACAGAGCATGAATATGTGAAGATATTCAGCATCATTCCCATAGGCATGTGTCCCATGGACTCATTTTGGAAAACATGGAATAGTATAGTAGTAGTACAGTTTCTATGTAAATACTTAACCTTTAAATAATCCCAGAACTATAAATATGTAAACAACAAAAAACAACTCAACAACAACCAAATCTAAATGTCACTAACAGCCTAAACTAAATCTACATTAAGGTTTAGAAAAGACACTGAAATACCACCCTCACTTCCCTTTTGCTCCCTAGATCTCAGCAACTGCACTAAACTGAATTACTGAGCAAATCGAATATAAGAATTACTTTGCTCTGAAATGTCATTATGGAACTTAAACAAGAAAATTGCAACTGATCATGATACAATAATTTTATTACAGATCTGAAGCAGTCCTCCATTTCAGCAATATGGAAATCAGGGCAAAAAGTTTCTAGTAAATATCAAAGTTGCAGTCACATGAACAAAAGTCCAACAGAGTCCCATTCCTCTCTCTCCACCTGCAGTTTTTTAACCCTCTACACATGTTACCCCAAAGGCACTATTGCCATCACTGATAGGCTTGGCCTTGGTTAGCAGTGGGTCGATCTTGGAGCTGGCTGGCATTGGCTCCATCAGACATAGGGGAAGCTTCTAGCAGCTTCTAACAGAAGCCATTCTTGTAGCACCCACTGCTACCAAAACCTTGCCATGCAAAACCAATGCAACTTCCAGAACAAAAGCAACATGCTAACTACTTACCATACATAGCCACACATAGCCAACACACAGAGCCACTGAACTGCAACAGCACATGAGTCTTTTTGCTAAGGGCCAGAAATCACCTTTTGGGAACTATCATGGTCCCCTCTCCAGACTGGGCATTTCCCAGGGCCAGAAATCCAAAGATATAGTGGGTACTTCACAGACCTTAGTGTCAAGTGCTACACAGTCACACTTGTTTGGTTTCACAGCTTTGGACTTCATGCAGTGCCAGGAATCATTTTTCCTCCTCTCAGAAAGGCCACATCTCAAAAAGCATTTTATACCCAGTCTTATTTGCCACATGGGCTGCCAATCGGATTGCTCTGAATTAAAACAAAAAGGTCATACAACATGGTTTTGGCTTCAACTTTAGTTATTTATTAATTTAATCCAAATGAGAGGAATGACAGCTTCAGTTTTACATAAAGATTACAATCCTTATGTATAATTCCCTTAAAATGCACCTTTATACTCTGCCAGCAGAGGCCCAGCTCTGTACAAATGGAATTTTGACTTGCTAAGGCTCAGGAGTTTAGTCTGTAAAAACCAGCAAATATCCCTTGAGACCTGTAAAACACCCTGAAATAGAAGCATTCAAAACAGTCTTTAAAAATAAAAATAAATAAATCAGCAGGCAGCACTGCAACAACAGAAAATTAGCTTGATAAAATGGGTGATTCAGACAGACAAATGGATTGTCAGCAAATAAAATGATGCCAACATAAGCAATCATCAGGTCTCATCAGGCAAGCTGTGCAAGCAGAAAATGGAGAGACTGCAAGACAAAAAGCCCAGTAAAACAATTGGCAATACCTTTATCTGTATTTAGAGATCTTTATTACAGTTGCTACTTTAGGCTTGGCATGTATTGCTATGACATTATACTATTTTTGATTGATTGTACCCTTCTCTCTTCCTTAAGATGAACCAACACAGCTAGATAATAGACTACCTTTAATGGCAAACAGGTATTTACTATATTATCAAAGATTACTATCACTGCATAATGTGGTCTATTTTAAATATCGAATAACTTTATTTTTAATACAATCTGTTCGGGCAAAGTTAAATCAGAGGGAGGAAAGACATCATTACAGAAGATGGATTCAGATTTCTGTTGCATCACAAGGTCTAGGTAAAGCCTTACATAGACTTCTAATGAGAATTTGTAAAACAGCTCAATTCAGCTAAACAGGAACAATTTTTACAAGGGTTTCGGCACCTTTGGCTTCTTCAGATTAGGAAGATCCTGTACCCATCACATTGTTAGTTTCAATGACTGCATTACATATATTTTGCCAGTTATATAATACTAAATATTAAAGAACAGTTTGCCTGGGACATAGTCAAAACAGTTATGTATCTGTATGACTGCGTTCATATGAATGGGTTAACAAATTTGAATGACCACACAGTGCTTACTTTCCTATTTCAAACTACAATCATGTTAGCTTTAGAAGCTACTACGCAGAGTCATGCTGATCCTTCCTTGATCAGATCCTTCAAAACTTTACTTTCATGTCTTCACAAAACAACTGAAGAAACAGGAACACTGTTTCACATTTTTTTGGCAATTCACAATGTTCAACAGGCCTTTAAAATGAAAGAGTATTTTTTTCCTAAAACAAACACTTTAAAATTTATTTATATGTCAAATTAATTTGAGTCTGAGAAAATTTACTTCCTCGTATATTTGAAATTGACAAGAGTATATTTGGCATCTAGTGCTCACTAAACACAGAAGTTATCAGTTGCTATTACAATTATGAAAACATTATGAAAACCAAGAGCTGTCACAACCAAGCCTAATTTTCTTCAGGAGTCTTAATACATGGCATTCAATAAGATAATGAAACAGATAATGTAATGGGCTCTCCGGTCCCTATTGTTACTGGTTTTCCCTACAGCTTTATTCCTTGTGCTTCTGTCAGACTCTGTGTGGAGACAGTGTTCTCACAGGAGAATGGATATTTGGTACATGAACTCTGAGTAACTCTGAAAGATACAGCAAGGCCATAAGAGGCCCAAGGAAGCCTAAGCAAGCAAGATAAGAAGAAGCTGGAATTCACTGAGTTATGAGAACTGTCAACTGCTGGCAATATTTCGAGGTCAAGTTCTCACACCTGTGCTTAACCACTTATATGTTAGTCACTAAGGGTCTTCAAGGCATGTATCCAACCATGATATGCCAAATTGTTGTAGGTATGTGTAAGCAATAGTATATAAGGAGCTAATACTTTGCAATAAATGGCTTTTTGTCTGATCATATTGATCTCTGAGTCCATTCCGCGGCAATTCTGTTCAGAATTTTATCAAATATGTATTTTGATTTGTGCTTTCATGTAGCAAAGTTGTTACTTTGATTCCAGTGCACTGATATAAGCTCATCCAGCTTTGCTACATCAAAGTTAATATGATTTGATTCACCATGCTAAAGCTGCAGGATTTTGATTGCCCCTCATAATATGCTTAGTATGCCTGGCATCTCTTTAATCCACCTTAATCAATATCCACAGATGAAATATGGTGAAACTATTATTCAAATAATTTTGCAAAAATCACATCTGACACCCCCCTCTGATTTCAAGTAACAAATCTGCTCTGAACACAATTATATATAAAAAAATAAGGAGTTTAATTGTGAAGTATTTACCCAGTATGGGCTACAGCTGAATTCAAATTTACTCCATAAACAAATTCAGCCCATAAAGATGATTCTACTAATACATACTAATTGCTTGGAAATAGCTATACCAACACTAAGCCCATATATTGTTTGCAGTTGCTCTGGGAAGATGTGCGAATTATCATCCATATTACATAATAGACCCATCTAGCCCTTGTAGTGGCAGACAGCTGAAAGCCAGACAGCAAAGCCAGAAGGTGAATAACGGACACGGCTAGGAAGCAATTGTTAAATATACAGCAGCAGCTGAGCAATTGGAAAGACTGATAAGAGTACTGAGCAATCAAATTATATCAGATTAATTCCCAACTCAAAAGTTACCCTCTCTGCAGAAGGGAACCTACAGATCTGTTAATAAAAAGTGAGGCATTATAAAACATAAGCAGTTATGCCAATTCTCTTTTTCACTAGCTGCTTCAGTAAGATGCCAATAATCAAAGATCATTATAATTGTCTCCAACTATTGTATGGTATTAATTCTTTTCTAAGAGAAGAAAAAAAAAAAACCACAACCCAAAGCAATAGGATGCTTCTGTGCATGCACTTTCATTAGAGTTTAATTTTGACGGTGGGTTTTTTTTGACACTAGGGTCCAACTAACTTTGTGACTGCATTGCAACACGCATGAGCAACTTAAATACTGTGTCGTTCTTTATTTAACATATCCAGCTGGTTTGGGGTTTGTTTTCTACACAGCAGGAAGTCCACAAAACTAGAAACAGGAAGGCTTACCAAGCCCAATTCTTTGCCCTACAGACAGCTTTTAGCATCTTACTGATAACAGCCTTCCTTATCTAATACCTATAAATACCAAAAATTTATTAGATATATTGACTCAAGTCCTTCCTGAAGAGCAACAAAATAATCTGGTTTTACTGAAATGTCAGCACTGCATGGAAACATTAGACAGCCTATCAAATTCACCACACAGTGGCTGTGACTTGTGTAGTCACCGAGATGTGGTTGTCAACTGCTGCATTCTATTTCCATGGCATTAAGCAAGACATGTTCTTCTGTGGTCTTATCTCTATTTTCCATTTAAGTGAAAAGTTCCATTTTTTTCCATTGTTTCCTTATCTTCTAACACTGAGAAGGCAATGCTGACAAAACAAAATTCACACTTCTGCAATTGCACAACTGTAATTTAAAATGCAAACTTGGATTTAACTAAACTCTTTCATTCTTGTGTTTATGTTTCACATATTCAGAAACCATATCCTGCTGTTAGCCATAGCCAACTCTTTATATTCCAATCTCATGACAAGAATAAACCTTTCTAAAGTTTTTAAAGCTACACTCCACAACTTAACACAAAAGGAGATCCTTAAGACACAATTATTTACACAACAGGAAGTGAAGAAATGCTGGTTTTGAAGTCAGTCTCCTAACTTTTTGAATTGCTAGGCTTCTCGAGAAGACAGTGAAAGCTCCAGAAAAGCCTTGTATTTCTATCTATCTTCCTAACAACTCATCACCAATGAACAGAAAAGTTTTTTGGGAAACCACGCACACAAGCTCTCCTTGGGATAACGCTCCTGAATTGCTGCTAAATCTAAGTACACAGCTGGTCACCACAAACTAAGTCACCCAAGTGTCACAAAATAGAGCATTTTTTGCCACAGGTGAACCACTGATTCTTGTGCTTTAAGCACAACAGGGCTCTTCATAAAAGAAAGGAAATACAGTAGAGCTGGTGATTCTCCTTCTACACCTCATCTACAAAAAAGAAATACTAGATCATGATTGTTGGTCTGTCTGTTAAATGGTAACCAAAAGCGATCACATTTTTTACTGTATTTTTTTGTTCTAAGTAGGGACAGATTTTGGTTTTGTCCAAAAGAAAACAAGCACCTCATTTCACAAGAGCTGGATCCAGTATCAGCATAGTTTTTATTGTCCACTTCAGGCAGGGAGGGGAAGATCTCCTAGAATTTAAAGAGACAAAAAGTTCCCTGCAAGTTCTGTCCCTTTGACAGACATGGACATTTCTCTGCATAATAACTTTTTGATTTCTTTCCCTCTCCCCTAAAGTCTTAAAGGTAGGCGTAAGACTTCAGAGGCACTATGTTACCAAGGCAACTCATACAGCTCATCATCATCTAGATCTCACTATTAAAAATTTTGTTTTGTATGAATAAACTACCCTTTTCCTTCAAGGAATCTTGTAACAGGGTGTGCTGAAGAATCGCCTTGTTCTAAGTTGTTAAAAGACCAGGACAGCCCAAGCATATGATTCTATAGCAGGTGAAACGAATTGACGTAACAGCCCCATAAATGCCTTCTGGGTTTCTCTTGCCCTCATTCTACCTATATATGGGTATATGCCCCCCTACTATATACACATGTCTGTTACTCAGGTCCTACCTTCCTCAAGACAGTAACTTTATTGATTCTGGAGAAGTACTGTTAATAAATTTGGCATGAAAAAGACTCACATGAAGGACTCACATCAATATGACATTACTCTAAATGCAGCATAGGAGTTGGAGAAAAGGCCAATCCCAAATTCATCTAGGATTATCACTAATTTTAATCTGCACAGACATTTATTTAATTGCAAATGCTTACAAGACTGGAACAAAACTGCTCTCAAACACAGACAATGGTGATTTTTGATGATAACCATTTATCATCTTGAGCAAAAATTAACTGTGACATACGACCTTTTGGAATAAGACATGTCTGCAAACCATTCATTAGTAGGTTATTAGGCTAAACAGAAACACAGTGGATATGCTTGTGTATTTTCATTCATTACTCTTCAACACATCAGTTTATCCTGGTAGTACTGAAATCAGTAGGAGGTTTAACATTGAATTTATAGGGTTTCCTCAGGCTAAGAGCACATGAACTTAGATTTGGCATGAGGCTCTATACAACACTGAAAGCACAGTAACACCTTCAGTGAAAAATGTTTTTAATTAAGTTAGATGAGAACACAGTATTGCTCTGTTTCTGGCAACAAAAGTATAATTAAAACACACCAAGAAAGGAAGCTAGACAATAGCATGGTGTCCTGAGATCTAACGATGATGGAAAAAAGTTATTACTCTAAAATAATAGAATAAAATCAGATCAAGATTCCACAAGAGATAAGTCAGATACTTAAAACCAGAGCTCAAGTGTAAATCTAGAACAGCCATTAAAGGAAGAAGAATGGGCAAGCTGGTCATTTTTGGCAGCAGGGAGGGTTTCCCATTAAATAGATATGGTAGTAGACAGATTAGAGGTGCATTAAGGCAGGAAATATGAGCTGTCCTACCTTGCTGTCTTGACACCACATAAAATTGTTGAGTAACAATGGTGAAATGTGCTGATCATCATTGTTTCCCAAAAAGGTTACCTAGCACTAAGGGTAATTCATCACTCCTTAGGACTTTAAGCCCTATGAGACAAAGCTTCACAATAAAGATGCTACAGCTAGTGAAACAAGACTATACATTGCAAGTCTTTTAAGGGATTGTCCTGCCTACTCCTGCCTCCATTTCTGTCTTTATACACCTTTGTGCACAACTGGTATGACCAAAAAAATATGAAAGAGTTCACCCTTCTGTTTTTCAAAATTACATTATGGAAGACCTACATGAAACTTATCTCCTCAATTTTCCTTCTCATCCAAAAACTTTAAGGTAAGAGCAGCACATCAGAAGTCCAGGAAGCAAACTTCTGAGTGTTAAAACCAAGTATCTTGGAATAGAAAACAAGATAATAAATGTAACAGTTAAATTAGTGGCTCCTGCTTTAGTACTAATATGTGCAAGTTCAATTATGTGAACATATTCTGGAAACAGCAGAAAGGATTAGATATTCAAACAATAATAAAATTTTTGGTAATCAAAGAGTGCACAAATTAAAAAATGCAAATGGAACAGGATTCCATAGTCAAACAGTACCTACCATAAGAGACTGGAAAAGCAAAAGAAATTCCCAAATTAATATAATTCTTCACATTCTGAGATGTAGCATTCACAGAACTAGCAGGAAATGAATTTACTCAAAGAACAGCATGCACCTGCAGTAACTCTTCCACTCAATATATGGTGATGCTTAACTAAGCAAAAGAAGAGACTCCTCTGCAGAACTGCTGCTGCTGATTCGATGTGCTGATTTTGCAGCAGATCTCCAAAACTTACAGGTTCAGATTCTCCAAGTTTATCCCACATGCAGAACCTGGTGCATGAACACAGCCAAGGCAGAACTCATACTTCTAGCATGGGGTTAAAGGCAAGGCAAGGCAAAACTATCAGCTCAGCTTCCCTACACGAGGGAGTCAGTGGTGAGAGTAAGAGATAAGAGAAGGACAGGATTGCTTATTCTGTGTGAGAGTTTTACCAGAGGATGAGACAGTCACAGATGCACACACAGTCTTGACACCAAGCTGAAGGCAACTGCTAATGATGATAACTCTAAGCCCATTGCTGGTGACACAACTTGACACAGGAACCTCCTACACAACAAATGCTAACACTGAGTCAGAGCGTCAGTTTGAAAACTAATCCACAATATTATCTATCAAATTCTTATACTAGCCCTGCTGCTAACTGTATATCCATCTTGCGCCTGCTGACTTAACCAGTGCTAACAAAAAGTTAACAGCTTCAGACCTACATCATCGAATCACAGAATCATAGAATAATTAGGGTTGGAAAGGACCTTAAGATCATCTACTTCCAACCCCCCTGCCATGGGCAGGGACACCTCACACTAAACCAGATCACCCAAGGCTTCATCCAACCTGGCCTTGAACACTGCCAGGGATGGAGCATTCACTACCTCCCTGGGCAACCCATTCCAGTACCTCACCACCCTAACAGGAAAGAATTTCTTCCTTAGATCCAATCTAAACCTCTACTGTTTAAGTTTCAACCCGTTACCACTTGTCCTATCACTACAGTCCCTAACGAATAGTCCCTCTCCAGCATCCCTGTAGGATACCCAGTAAAAAGGTTCAGAAAATTACTAGCATAAGGAATTGAAGCTTTCATCACAGGAAGACTTTAAAAACACCTCAATGTCTGGTTAAAGCTTCACCCACCTCAAATCCTTTCAACTGGATCTACATCTCAGGTAACCCCTAATCATGCAGACAGGGAGCAGGGCAAGGACCAATGTTCAACCTCCAAGTATTATGGTTTAAATCCAGCTGGCAACTAAGAACCACACAGCTGGCTTGCCCACTCCCCCCACAATGGGATGAGGGGAATAGAACTGGAAGGATAAAAGTAAGAAAACCCATCAGTTGAGACAAGAACAGTTTCATAATTGAAATAATAAAAATAAATTATAAAAAAATAAAATAGCAAAGAGAGAAATAAAACCCAAGAAAGACAAGTGATACAAATGAAAATAACTGCTCACTACTAAACAACCAATGGTCAGCCAGTCCCTCAGCAACTGATGTCCCACTCAGCTGTCCACAGTGTTATTGCTGAGCATGATCTGACATGGTATGAATATCCCTCTGGTCAGCTGGGGTCAGCTGTCCCAGCTATATCACCTCCAAAATTCTTGTGCACCCCCATTTTGTTTGCTGGTGGGGTGAGAGGCAGAAAAGGTCTTGACTCCGTACAAGCATTGCTCAGCAGTAACTAAAACATCCCTGTTTTACCAACAGCATTTCCAACACAAATCCAAAACATGGCCCCATACTAGCTACTGTGAAGAAAAGGAACTTTACCCCAGCCAAACCCAACACACAGAGCTCCCCTCAGCAGTTTCTTAGTGGCGCCATGAGTTTCCCTCGGTCCCAGTTTCCCAAAGCACCACATGCAGTCACATCCATCCAGATTTGCAGTTTGTCTCAGTGAGCTTCTGTTCCTAGAAGTCCTGCTTTGAAGTTCACAGCTTCTGCACAATTAGACAAATATCAGCTGAGAAAAAAAACAGGGAGAGATTTTATATCTTCCTTGGAGTAGGGAGATAAACTACAGAAGTTCTCTGGGTTTTCCAACCTATTTCTCTATTA
This sequence comes from Melopsittacus undulatus, assembly GCF_012275295.1. NCBI lineage: Eukaryota > Metazoa > Chordata > Aves > Psittaciformes > Psittaculidae > Melopsittacus > Melopsittacus undulatus. The sequence goes on along the minus strand of NC_047528.1, from coordinate 57,768,487 downwards.
TTCCACATTGGAGAGACTAGAAAAGTTGGGATTTGGCTTTCTTGCACTTCTCCCTAGGCACTGGTAGTTAACCCTGGAAGGAAGCAAGCAGTCAGACAACAAAATTTTACCTTTTACAAGGGAGGTCTAACCTAAGAAACAGATTGATATTTAGAGCTAGGGCCAGTAACGGTCAGTCAGTACATATTTAACTTGCACAAAATTACTTTTAAGCTATTAATCAAATAATTTTCCAGCATGAAGAGCAGCTCTGCTTTGACTGAAGGCTAATATGCGTATACTGCATTACTACATGTGGTACCTTGCTGTGGGACAGCTTTTTGGGTTGAATCTGCATCAGAGCACTTCACAGCCATAAGAATAGATGAGGCTGCAGCTGCAACCATTTCTATTTGTCTAACAGTTGGCCAGGAGGCACAGGCAAGGCAGCATGTTGCGCTTTGAAGGTGTCTTACCCCTTACCAGCCTAAGCACCATAAGATATTTATATATTATTTTGGGTGGCATTTCACTGCAAATTCCATATGCTTAGCTGAACTATTCAATGCTCAGAATGACAATAAGGAGAATATTACATTTGAATGCACCATGTAGTAAGGATTTTCCCCTTTAGCTGTTATAGCCCATTATCTTATAAAATAAACAGTGCACAGCCTTCTTCCCCTATCAGCTGAGTTCCACAGTATGAGACACCCCTGTGCATCATAAACATGTACACTCAAAGTTCTATACCAGGATTCAGTACCATCTCCATTCACAGGTATTTCCACAAGAGGATAGAGACTGAAGGGTGTGACTTCTTTAATACGGTGTATAACGGAAAACAGAAAGAAGCGAGGCAGCTACGGTTCCTTACCCCAAGCAAACTGTATGGTTTTGCTTATAGCTATAGGCATAACCACATGATGATGGGGCACTTAAAATAAAAAACAAAATAGGGGAACCAAATAACAAGTGTCTGATCTCCAGAATAACTTAATACACACTGGAAGAACACAGCTGTTATTATGGAAAAAGCACTTTAAAGAATTTGTATCTATATGCCATTACAAATTAACAAAGAGACTGAAGAAAGATATGTAACTTCAGGCCATGCGGTAACTCTTCTCTGCTGCACCACCATACATTTGTTCTTGCATATATGGTCCAGCAAAATGGGATAGCAACGTTGCATATAAGGTTAGCTTTGCAGGGAAAGATGGACAGTTCAGACTGTGGTGTAGGAGGGCAGAAGAAGAACTTGCCAGCTAAGTGAACAGGTTTGAGATCTCTGCTTGCAGAAGAAACTGTCTACTACATTAAGCTGCTAGTACAGGCAAACAATCTAGCAGAAAGGATGATCTTTTAGAAGCTATTACAATATTTAGGATCCTAAAGCAGCTCATTGGATCAGCTAACTAGTGATAAAGTAGTTAGGATAATCTCAACTACATCCAACAATGAACTCTGGCCAAATGTCAGAGCTTTTAGCCTGCTTTGACTAAAGCTGGCCAGGCACCAGCCTTGTACAACAGCTCCAGCACAAACTGGGCTTCATGCAGTTCTCCAGACATTTCTCCCTATTTTTCTTTGTGTCACTTAACAGGAAATTTTGCAACTTATGCAAATTCAAAGTTTTTTTTTTTTTTTCCCCTGGGCTTTAAACATTAAATTTATCTATTGGGATCTATTTTATACCACTTCATACATCCTTCTTTTGTCCACTGCATTCACAGCTCATAAAGCCTATTAACAACTACTTTAAATACAGAAGAAAGATATGTTTTCCTTCTCATTTCCCGTCCTGTTTTTATAGCTCAAGATAGCACCTTTTGCACTAAATCATGACCAGACCCATTAACATTAGGGAACCTTTCCCATTAAATAAGCAATTTATTGATATGCGAACACTTCACTCCCAAAAGCTTTTTTTCAGCACTTCATTAACATTTTTCAATGCTGAACCATTGTATCCTCCCTGAACTATTATATGTGTGACTTTATTGTCCCATTTCCTTGGTATACCACTAATGACACAACAAAAGGAGAGGAGGCAATTGTGGATAAATCAGGCTTCCCATTAGGTTTCCCTTCCGCACTCACAGAATCACAGAATCCCCTGCCATCTGTGCTGGCTATCATGGCACTATATATGTTTCAAGACAATGTTGCATGGGTCACACACCACACTCCAGCCACTGGTCTCTGCTGTTGTGCTTGTCACAGTCCAGTACTTCTATTGTCTCCCTTCGCATGCTTGTCTGTGGAGACAGCTTCCAGTCACCTAAACCAGGGCCACACAGCTGAGCTCCTAGCACTACAGATGCCCTTCTCCTCAGGAAAACTGGCAACCAATCCCCTGGTTCATACCGTGTAATTTATGAATTACAGATTTCAAGATTTGAGAGACAACATGTCACATTTTGAATGGCCTGTTACTCCCAAGAAATTTCCCCGACACAAGATTATCAGGTTAAGCAATCTTTCTGGCAGAGAATAATACTGTCAAAGAAATAAATAAGCAAGATGCTTAAATCATAAACAAGATTTAGGAATATGTGAACACTTGTTTCTACAAATTTGACACTGGCAAAAGACAGAATGAAATATTGATCTATGTTTCTGAATTAGCTTTCTGAGGTTTGCAACCACCTTTTTCATAGATGCGAACACAGCAAAAAAATTGATCATCACTCACTTTGCAAGCTGAACTGCATGGATCATTAATGGTTGACTTGTTAATTAAATACGGTAGCAGAATCCCAGATTAGTTCTGTCTTTATAAGAACACCATTAATAAACCTGGTTTTTAATTTAGGAAACATCATCTCTGCATACAGTAGCCATAGTAATATTCCTGCTAAGTACAATACTCCATTCATTACCTTGACAGGTCGCATTACTTAGGCCGTCCACAGGAATATATTTCATCAGCTTGCAAATGCTATCTCTGCTTCCATGTAGAAGCCCCATATGCACGATGTCCCCTTTAAGCCTCACATCAACATTTTCATAAGTCATTGGGTGCAAAAGCCAAACCCACAAACAAGAGAACTGCACTAGGTATTCCAATTTATTATTTGACACCACACAAAATGACACCTTAGCTGAAGAATTCTCTTCCTCATGGTTTTCTTTTTTCAGTCTCTCACAGCATACACAAAATGAAAAAATACTTTCCTACAATGTTCAACGAGAAACCCAAGCAAGCTCAGTACAGCTCTGTTATTAATCCTTTCATACTGTATATTACGGTATGAACAGAAGCATGCAAAACATAGTGCAACAGCTGTGGGTGCTAATTTTTGATTTACCATGTGATGCATCAGTAACATTGATACAACCCAGCCCTATATTCCTTAAGTATGGTATCAAAAGTCAACAGTGTACTTTCAGAAGACAGACAGCAAGTGCCCCTATGAAAAATATGCAAGGAGCCCTCAGAGAAGTGGAAGCTAAAAAAAAACAGGATTCTTTCTAGAAAGTTCTTGTGAAATACCTCATGCAATCAAAATTACTAACACTCATATGTTATATATACATGTACATATTTCACTTTTTATATGCACAGACACACAGAAACATCTTTCAGATTCTGAAAATATTAATTCAGGGACTGAAAGATTGAACATACGATGATTAAATTACTAGCACTTTGAAATGCTGAGATAGCAATAAAATACATGCTGAGATTACACCCTGCCTTCATTAGGCAGATAAAGTCATTGCTGTGGAAGTGTAAGATTGTCTTTTTGGATAGTACTTCATCAGGCTTCAAGTATGTATTGCTAATAACTGTGAATAATAAATTACTTCAAAGACTGAAGCACACATGCATATAGAATACTGGTAAATAGCTCTTAAGATGTCTGTTCCAAAGACAGGAAATCTCTTCCATACTTCTACAAAGTGAATTTATTCATTATCACAAATCTTTAATGAAATCTTCACTATTTTCCATTTTAGGTATACACAAAAGGAAATATTAGGAAATAGTGACTTATGAAACAGAGCAGAGCTCAAATGAAGAAAAGACATGGTTCTTTCTTCTGTACACCGGTTTTAAGGAAGTGCAACTGAACCACTTTGAACAATCTTCCTAATTTATGTTTCTCACATTAAAGACATTTATTTTACAGCAAACACTTGGTATTTTACGATATTTAGTTTGCTTCCATTTCTGAGGGCAAAATTCCTCACAAAAAAGTACGACTAAAATTCTGTCTTTGAGAAGCACTGGTATGACAGCTTTGGTATGATTAGATATCTATGCATACAACTCCTGATTCTTCAGTACTACTATTTTGCTATCCCTCCCAAGTTAAGGTGTCTATCCTCTTTTACCCCCAAAATACATCACAAGAGAGGTGTATAAACGTTAATCAATAAATTCTCTGGTCAATGCTCTAAGTGGGAATTCTGTGAAAGTATGATGAGCTACATAAGAGGCAGAAGGAAGGAGCCCATCCTAATTCTGCACACCCAAGATACAGCTTCTTTTATTTATAAATGGTTCTTTACACTTCCAACAGATCTTTATACTTTTAAACCAAATATAAGGTTTTAAAGAATATAGCAAGAAAACATTTACTCAAATTCAGTGCACTTCTACAAGACTTCTCATTCTAGGATATTAATATTTGTTACTAATAATATTAGTATTTATTACATAAAGAGTATTACAAGTAAATGCACTTTTGAGATAATGCTTTTGCTTCTCTAAACTGGTACAACATTGATTTACACTGGACTGAAACAAAACTGCACTAGGAGCCATTAATGCCATTCATTCTATATGCACAGAGCTGATACTAACAGTATTTACCTTGCATCCAAACCAAGAATGAATGGCTTAATCCCATCACTGGCATGAAAAGAAAATCATAAAAGTAAACCTGTACAGGTTACTGTATTGGCCACAAAACCTGGTCAAAATGGAGAGCACTGTCACTAGGAGCCAAAGCCATAACATGAAAGCCAGTTGTGCCTGTGTTCACATAAATGTTTGTCAACTCTGCTAGTTTTAGTAGGAATGGCACAGTACAAGGGAATGTTTTGCATACAGGAAAGATGGGAAGAGGGAGTAATTTGGTGATTAAAATGTTAATATTTGCATTCTAGAAAATTTATACATGAAAAAGGTCAGACTTCCCTCAATTGAAAAGGTTTTGCTACAGAATTTAATTCTGCAGTTTATTCTATTTTTAATGGATTTTAGTTGTTACTTTCGGCCATATAGTACATTATGAAACCATTCATCCAGTCCTGCAAAAATAAACAGCATTTATTGTGTTACAGTGCTTGCAATTAAAACAAAGCAGTATTTCTACACAGCTACAAAATAGGGTATTAAGTGAGAAACCACAGTCTTCTGCGTGCTTAGAGAAGAACCAAGATTTTGGAGATACCTTCCTTAATGAGGGGGAAGTCTCTGCTTCTTTTAAATTACTTTAAATAAATACAATTTTCTTTGTTAAGGAGATATTGAATAAATTATACTGGTTAATGTGCTTTTTAGAAGGACTCAATTAACATCAGATATTCACAGACAACATAATAGACTAAATCAAGATCAGTATGATGTCCCTCAAAGGATGAATAATTAAGTCTTAGCTGCAATATGCAAAAAAACACAGGGCTGCAGGAAATTTCTCTCTGAGCTGAGGTTCCCATTTATTCTGAAACTACTACAAATAATGCCTCAAAAGTGAGACTACATCAAGTAAAATGTACCCTTTTTCCAGAACAATGTTTTAATGCTGCACATCAATTTCTCACACAATTTGTATACATAGCAACAAGTTCCTTCAAGGGAAAAAGACACATTAAACACGTGTCCATAAATATGTAGGAGTATTTTGGTTATACTGTCTTCGGTACCAGAGACTACAGCTCCTATTTTGCCTACAGAGCTTGCAATCTGGAGGCAAGATAGAGGATTATCTCAATTGCAACACAAGCCACCAATATATTTATGTTGCAAATTCACACATTTTTCTTCTCAACACTAAACCAGTTATTTTTGTCACATGATTATATATATAATACATTTAGTTTTATTGTACTCTACATTCTTAAAATAATTTTATTCCTTTTTGAATTAAGCATGTCACTTATAACCACAAATTAGTACAATTAATTCTTTAAAAGCTAAGTCCAAGAACTGAATGACTGTGTATTAGCATGGGCCCAGTACTCTTAATATTAAGACTGTGAAAATCAGAAAAAGGAAAACCCTGTATTCACTTCAACTTATTATTCTCTTAAATATTGTAGCTCAACAAACTATAAAATTTAATAGATTCCTAATATGATAGTTCAGTTGTAGATTAGGGGATTTTGTATTTATGATGCATTATGTGGTTTTATATTTAATTATTGTATAGACTACTGCTGAATGTTGATCTCGCCCAGCTGGCAGCCACCCACCCAGCCACTCTCTCATCCTCCCTCCTCAACAGGTCAAGGGGAAAAAATAAGACAGACAAGGTCATGACAGGAAGATCATTTACCAGTTATCAACATGGGCAAAACAGATTTGATTCAGGGAAAATTAATTTTTCGTAAAATAGAGTAGAATGGTGAGAAACAGACAATAACACTTCCCCACCATTCCTTCTTCCCAGGCTCCATTTTGTTCCTTCATTAAGACTTTTCTGCTTCCTTCACCCACTTCTGCAAGGAGATGGGGAATGCAGGGTTGTAGTCACCCAAAGCAGTTCAATTACGTCACTCCTTCCTCTTCATGGTTTTTCCCTGCTCCAGCTTGGGTCCTTCGCACAAGCTGATGTCCTTCAAGATAAACCTGCTCCTGCGAGGGTGTTCCACTAGTCACAGTTCCTTCAGGCTTTATCCACCTGCTCCAATGTGGGGTCCTAAACAGCTGCAGTGTGGGTTATCTCCTCTGGCACAGTTCTCCATGGGCTCCAGGAAAATACCTGTTCCACCATTGTCCCTCCCACGGGAATCTCTGCTCCAATACTGTGCATTTCCTCCCCCTTCTTCTTTGACCTCACACTTTTTTCCTCCTCACTCTGCTGTGCAGCATACTGGCCTTTCTTAAGTATGCAGAGGTTCTTAACTTTGGGTTCATAGAGATACCACCAGCTTGGCCGAGACACTCAACTATGGGTGCAACGAGTCCATGGGAGCCAGTTGTCTTCAGTACAGGCCAGTTCCTGGTCTCTTCCCATAGAGGCCAATCCTGCAGTCCCACCACTAATAACACCTAGATACCTACAATCAGTACAACCATTTAGTGACAAATAGATTGTTTCTGTATCATACCAGAGTACCCAATTCCTCAGTCTCCCAAAGCAGGAACATAATGTCAAACAGCTAACATTTACTAGGAAAAACAACAATTCCCAGTGTAACCAAGGACAGCTTTTCCCTGGTGCAACACACTCCCAAAATCTTAAAGCAGGACAAAAAGCTTCACAAGCTTTGCTGTTGGCAGGATCCATTCTAAGAAAACTTAACTCTACACCATGCTTAAACCAGGTGGTATTGTTACAGGCAATCCACAGAGTGGAATAAAGTCCTTGAAGAAATATTTTTATTTGTTTGAAGAGCAAAATGTATACAAAGTATAAAAACAGATTAACATATTCATTAAGGAACTCTAATACATAAATTCATTAGGGAAGCAATAAACATACTGTATAAATTAATTACTTTGTGGTTATCCTCATTAAATGCTACTTAATGAGTTAATAAGCTTGAAAAGCAAGGACAAATTGCAAAACTGCACGCACAGGATTTTTCTGGGGTTTGTGTTTTTCCATATCAGCATGTCTAACTGAATGCTGCAGCTCCAGATACAAGACAGTAACATTTATATACGGCAGCCACTCTACCTTCTAGACAGCATTGATTCTTATGATTAGCCAGTACCCTTTTCCTACAGGATATGAATGTGCCAGAAAAGTGCAGACTTTACAAAGTTTGACTGCAGATGGTACTCTTGCCAAGGTTTAAGAATCACCTGCTTCTTAAAATTAAGAAGAAAACTCACTTATATTACAAGATAACTTCCAGCTTCTTGGGAAATATTAATCTAAAACACACATAGACACATCTATATGTATACACACAACACAGATGCACACACTAAAAATATAATGCTACATTTAAAATTATACTCAGACTTTTGTGACCTTTCAGTGTTTGAGGATGATAAACACAAGGCTGAGAGTAACCTGGCATAGTGGAAGGAGTCCCTGCTCCTGGCAGGTGGGTTGCAAGTAGATGAGCTTTAAGGTCCCTTCCAAACCAAATAATTCTACATTGTCACAGTTACAAATGGAGAAAAGTCTAAGCAGCACTGGGGGAAGCCATATCCAGCACCAGTGAATGCTTTAACTTATGTGATGGGGGTATAAGCACTCCAGCATTGACGGAGCTCTGTGATTAGCATGTTATGGGAGATTGAAATGGTGGCACCATTTGTCATGTCACAAGTATAGACTGCTTATGCTTCCATTTTCTAGAGCACAAAGGCTCAAAGCGCTGTTGGTCAATGTTGTGATTTAAACAAAACAAAAAAAAGCCACACATACACACATTTTTCACTTGCTGTCTTCCCATGCCATAAGGTAGAATTGAGAGAAGATGGCCAACTGCATCCCAGAGTGCATTAATCATATTTATAGTATTGATACTTTCATTTTAAAGTAAAATATAGCCTAAACACATCTTTGACTCTAATGCAATACTGGTGCATTAACTAAGCATGGTTCAGTGAACGTATCAATAAACAATCCTTTCACCTTCCTAGGACATACACAATTCACAGTGAAACTATCAGTGCCACCTTGATAAAATATTTAAGGCAAATTTTGACTATTATATGCTCAAGCAATTCCATAGATAATCTCAGGATATTAATCCAATTTTTCACCCTTTAAATTGATTAATTTAAATTGTGAACTCCTTGAAACAAAATTACAGCAATATAACCTATTGCCCTTTGTAGGGACAATAAACGAAGAAAGTACCCTTTTGAACAAAGACTGTCAGTCCTTTTAAGGGATTCTCATTTCCTGGATTAAGTTACTTTTTTCCCAAAAAATACCCAGTCCATCGAAATTAGTGTGCTTAATTCCTGATTTGTTGAAAAATATTTAGCAAGTTTCTATGGCTGTGACTACACCAAGGAAGAAAAAAAAAAAAGGGGGACGGGGAACAACAGCAACAACAACAACAAAAAAAAGCCAAAAAAAAGGCAATTTCCAGCATCTTCCAGCATGACCAAACAGGTCAGACCTCAGTATCAGCTGTCCACATGAGAACCCTTTTGAAAGAAAATCCAGAAGAAATTAGCTACCAAAGCAACATCAGAAAATGCTATAGTACCAGTCTTCCATCATGTAAGCTGCTCTGGACTGCTATGTCAGTAGCATTAAATCCACAAACAAAGAAGAAACAGAACTATGTTTCAGCATGTGCTGATAAAGAGCAGATAACAGAAATTCTTCCCTTATAAGTAAATAACCCTGTAGCCTGCTGCTTGAGCAAACCTTGAACTCTTTTAAAACCTAGTCAGTCTGTAAACAGAGCTGTGTCCATCAATCACACTGTCTTTAGACATTTTCAATTGATTTTGGTCACTTAAGCCTAATTCACAAAGGATTCACAAGCCACAGCACAGTTAAATGCCATCCCCACGACTAGATAAAAATGTATATTAAACAAATCAAGACATACTCATGCTACAAACAGGTCCTCAAGAGTTTTGTGCTGACACTTGGGCAATAAGAAAGCTAATGAGAACAGCTGCACTCTGCTCAGCACTGTTTAGGAAACTAACAAATTGACTTGAGATGATTTGTCATCAAGTCCCTGCAGGAAGAAGCCACACCATTTAAGGAGGTGGGGGAAAGGAGAAAGACACATCACAACATACTAATCCAAGGAAATCCTTGATCCAACACTAATTACTGGAATACTACTAAAAATCATAGAAGAAATAACAGTTAATGTAAGTTTACCCATTTATCTCAGTTACAATTAGATATTTTTGTTGCATTGATAGGCACTTTAGCCTTCATTCATGTCTTCATTTTCAGCAATCATGACAGTACTTTAAAAAGAACAATACTGAAAAGAAATTTAAATGTGGTTTGAAACCAAAGAACCACAATTGGTCACCGCCTTCATTTTCACAAAAACAGCCACAGAAGTTGCAAAATGAAGGATGGGCAGTACGGACTGGGATTGGTTTTCTTTCTGTTTTCCTTTAATATACTTTATCTCACTCCTGAACCATTATGTCTGTGGAAGAGGAAAGGTCATCAGTAGCCAGTGGCTGCATCAGCTGGGAGCTGAAAACAGCAGTTGTAGTTTTCAGCTGTCAGACGTTGGCTGAAATTTAACAACTGCTAATATGAAACCATCTGCAAACCCAGCGATTTTTTTAAACTAGCAAGAATAAATGAAGGGTTTTGAGAGCAATATGAAATCCGTTATGTTATTATACTACACATAGTGTCACAAATTGTTCAGTCTCGCCATTTCCCAGGTTAGCAGAACTCCCACTATGTTCTGTGCTTAAACACCAAAGCAAAAGGCTATTTTGTATTATACTTGATCCTGCTAAAATTCCCTGACCTCTTTTCTCTCTGGTTGATTAAGTTTTTGTGAAAGTAGGAGGAAAAGGAGGCCAAATAATAGTCATTGCTAACTTATTCTTACAGGTGTATACATGAATTGCTGACATCTTACCAACAAGTAATAAAGCCAAAGAAATATGTAGAAAGCAGAACTACACAAATATTTTCTAGCCCCACTAATGTGGGGCTTTGGGTCCAACCTCATGTTCTATATCCAAAACTGTATTTTGTGAACTAGATTTGCCTCTCCAAAGCAGCAAGCTGTGTGAGAACTCGTGTTTGAACTGAGAAGGAATTCACATGTGTGCACCCAGCTCACAAGCAGGATCAAATAAAAGGGAAGCAGCTTCATCCATAACTAAGTTCAGCAAATATGCTGCAACAGTAGACACAACATTGCTGTCCTTCCTTTCTGACAAGATCAGCTAACATTTAAGCATGGATATAGGAAAACATCCGGGCCCATCCTTCACCATTCCAAAGTGCCAGCCTGTTTAACAACACAAATAACCGTTTTGGAATGTGCACAGCCAGCCACAGCACCCCACGACCTCACACTGGCCTTTTAGACATTCTCATCCACAGCAAAGAAGAAGACGCCGCACTGAATCAAGACCCAAGGGTAGGTGATAAAAGAGCCCATAGTGCTTGTCTTGGCAGCATGCAAGTTTCTGTGATTGCTAGAGCTGGCAAAATGATGCAAAGAACTAGAGCCCGCTGCTGTGGCCCATCACCCTCATTGTGCTTAAACTAGGGAGGACGAATTTGCCATGCAAGTCACTGTATTTCATGAAAGGGTCATGCACAACTTGACAGACCAGCACATAACCTGACCAGAATCACTGCTTTCTTCCTTAAAAGTAGACCAACATTACCCTTCCTTCCTCCACTCCCAGGGCACCATATGTTCTGTGGCCCTTGCTCTTGGATAGCTGAGAAATTCTGTCCTACTCACTGGCACTTAACTGACCTTAAAAATCCTATATTTTTATTTAAATTATAGTCTTTAAAACATTAAGATCTAGTTAGTTTAATTATAGCTTACAATATACAGCAGAAAAACAGAGATTAAATGTGTTCTTCACTAATGAAACACCTCTGGCTTAAATTATATTTGCTATCTCGTTTCTCCCTGCAGACACTACCTAATTTGCCCTTCTCTTCTCTTATCTGATAGAAAGTTTTTTGGGAGCAAAAACTGTTATTTACTATGCATCTGTACAGGACCTAGGTCATCAAACCCCGAAGGCTTTGAAGTGCTACTGCATTCCAACATCCTCATCAAATAATGAGGACATTTGACTGCTCCATCAGACATTACTTGCATTTGCTACATTTAAAACTAATGAGGAGAAAAAGCTTGAAAGTATAGTTTCCACTTTTAGAAAACTATATAAAGAACATAGTAAAAGAACCTTAATCTGCCTGTTTGCACTGTTGGTAACTAGATACTTATTGGTCAGGTATTCAGATCTCCTGGAACACAACTTCCATGGGGCAGAGAAACACAGGAGTGCTGCAGCCTACGGACAACTTCAGCAGCAGCCACAGCGACACTGCGCAGCTGGTGCAGGCTCTCCCTTGGCATGCCCAGCATTCCTCTTACTGTAACAACTGCACAGTTACCCCAATCCAACACCTTTTATTAAAGGTTTGTAAAGTAGATGTAACATCATCCTCAAACACCCTCTATTAGAGTACAAGTTGATGGAATATGACAAGGGAGGGGGGAGAACAACCACAAATGCAAAAGTCCCATACCAAGGAATAAACCAGCACTTTTTTAGAGGGAACAAAAAACCCTTCAGCGCTCTGGAAGGCAGTAGCTGCAACAAAGAAGTACAAACACAAGGATAAATTCAGAAAGCCTGGGTAGTAGTTACACCAACAGACAAAACATAGAAATAAAAATTGCTCATACTGTGAAGCTATGAAGTCTCTGTGGGTGAAAGATACCACAAACCAGCTCTGCTTCCTCAGCCTTTATTCACTGAGAGAGTATTCCCCACCCTGATGAACAGATTTGATCTCAAAACATTTGACTATTAGAGTACCCTTCAGCTCCTGTGTGCTGCATGTGCCCACATTTCCTTTCACAGGAGGAAAAAGAATATGTCTGTAAGCAAAGAAAAGATGATTTAATGCCAAAATCTCACCTGATACAAAATGGGAATAAAACTACTGATGCTGTCACTATCCACTTACTCCTCTGCATAGTAAGGAACAGCCACCATTGGGGTTAGGATCTCTTCTCTGGCAGTGCTTGTATTAAAACCCAGCTAGATCTGACACTCAGGAATGCTTCCAAGCTCTTTCTATCACAGGCATGAGAGGGCAGTTAAGGTCAGAAGACCTCCTGGGAGAGTGCTAGAGAAATGTCCCAGGCAGAGGAAGCCAAACTTGGCAGGGTCTCTACCCATACTGTTAGTCCAGAGCAGACCTTGAAACAAATTAGCCAACCAACAATGCCTTTTTCCCCTCCCACCCACCCCTCTTCAGAAGTGAATACTTCTCTATCTCTGGTAAGGATACTGAATTAATTAGCATATATGCAGTGTGAACAATCAGGAGACTTGAACCTGGGACTAAAGTGAGAGCCAAATTGTTTGACACTAAAACACATTCAGTGAAAGGGGTCAAGGAAGTACTGGACCACTTGACATCAAAAACAGCATCTGTGGAAGGAAGTGGAAGCAGAGTAGCTTGCAGTGTTTTTGTATTCTTTCCTTTATATGGCTGTGTTGGCACACCGGGATGTAGACAAGCATTTCCTGATGAGAAAGGAAGAGATGTGACAGGACTGAGGAATCATGAGCCCAGGAAACAATCTCACATGCTGAAGCAACTCCAACTCTTTTTGCATTAAAACACACATATATCCATGCCCAGTGGCCCTCAAGCACACAGCAGCTCTGCCTATAGGTAAGCCATTTTCTTTTACAAAAAAGATTAGTTTAAAAGCCTACTGCAATTGTTGTGCAATAAAACCAAGTGACAATCTTTCAGGCTTAATTGTTTCATCAGTCCAATAAGGGAATAAGGTATTTTGAGCCTGAGAGCTTGTTTGTTTCTTTTCCAGCTGCATCTATTAAACTAATGAACAGGTCTCTCCAGACATTTTTTATATTACGTTACTCCAGACTGGCTACAAAGCTCCCTATCTTCACAACCATCAAAAACCTAGCATTTAAAAAACAGCAAAATTATTAGGTTTTAGTTCTGCAAAGCATGAACTACCTTCCAGAGCTAAACATCAGTCAAATTTATCAGTCCCTGGAAAAAGCAAGTCTGCTTATCAAAATTAAGCAAATACTTGAGAGACCTTCTCTGAGAAGCAAACTTCTACGACCACCTGCTTCATGGGCCAGGATATTCTCTACCAAGTTCTCTGTTCCACTGAAACATGCTATATAGATTACCTGGAAGCAAGCTACAAGAACAGCTTTATCCTTGTGGACATGCTACATTTTGGAGTGGGCTTATGGCTGCTTCAAGTTGCACCTTACCATCTATGTTTATACAAAGCTGCCTTGACTGCTATAAAGTGCAAGAGCCCACAGCCAGTACACCCTGGCTACACCCCAAGCCCTCCTCCTCACCCTTAGAAGGCCAGAGATCACTGTGGTATAAAGTGATTCAAGCACGCCTTCTCCGCTAGGTAATATCTGAGCAGAGTGTGAACCTACAGATGGATGTTCTAAAGCCAGAGTAATTTTGGTTGTGAGAACTGACTATAACAGGTTTTTGCAAACACTTGGCACATTATCCATCCTTGCCATTGTGTAATAATAGAACAAACAGCAATATTTCCTTATAGGCATTGTCTATAGAACATTGTCACAGAAATAAAGTTCTCTGAGTACTGGGAGCTAGTGGTTCTGATTTCCTTAAGGGTGTATTTTCCATAAGAAGTCTTGCTCCAATGCTAATTACAAAATTAGCAAGAAGCTTACAAGCAATTAGGTCGGGGTGTTAAATTACTGTTCCTTAAATAAAACTCCTAATTAGGACACACTGCGTTTTTATCTATAAGCTAGGTCAGACAGACTGCCCAAACTTTCCCTTCCAGGTGACATCCAGGACACTACCAGGGAAACATTAAGCACCCACAGTACTCTATACTGGGAAGAGACCTTGTTTGATTTGTGCAGGTACAAGCAAGGACTCCTTTGCCCATCCTCTTCGGCATCAGAGAGGCATAGCAGAGAGTCACAGCCATACATTCAGATACCTACCACAAGCAAGTAATTTCATCTCTCTCCTTTGATTACATAGGAAGCCTGGACACTTGCTCAGATTAAACTCCCATGATGGGAATTAGCTGCTGATGCCATAAAAACATAAAACTATCAACACTATCCGGTCTTCCCTCCTCCTACATGGTATTTCTAAGACCCTAAGATAAATGAAGTTGAATAGATGCTTTTGTTTATTACACCTAATAAAACAGCACCTGACATGTTGTTTATTACACCTAATAAAACAGCACCTGCCACAAAGGCATTTCAATTGAGAATCGATCCACAGTAAACTACTGCTACACACAGCAACAGTTACAGTTCCTTTATAGCCCATTTACTTGAGACATACTTAACTTCTTCAAAAAAACCCACCACAACCATATCGATATTACATGCCCCGTAGTCTTTGGAAACATTTTGTACCTTATTCTAATCTCAAACCAGTCACCTGTGATCTCAGAAGAGCAGATACACAGCTCTTTACGTAACAAAACAAAAAAAAACACCTTTTATTTTGGGGGTTTTATGTGTGTTGTTTGGGGTTTTTGTTTTTCTGGCAGTGCTGCACAAGTTTATTTCAAGTCCACTGAACACTGCTTCATGTGACAAAAGAATTTCTATTCGTATGGAACACCTCACTCCCACTATGACATCAACCATCATAAAAACTAATTGTCTTCTGAACCACAAACAGCATCTTCTCAGTCACCTCAACTTTACTGCCTGGTGTGGTTGTTATATCCTTGTGCCATGGCTACAACATACTTTAGATGCCTACAAGGAATACTTGCATGCATGCCTCTGCGACAAAGCTAGCTCCCAGTATCTCACTATGGACTCAGGTCACAATGCCCAATTACCTTTAGACAATCTTTGAGCAGCAGCCCCCCATTGCCAGACATATTCCACAACAAACCCAGTTGTGCTATCTTTGCCATTTTCACCAAGGGAGTAAAAAAGAAAGATTTAATTGATTTGCTGGGTAACCTCAAATACCTTTCAGCTGCTAAGGGAAATGCTGCATTTTGAAAGACTTTGTATTTTCTCTTCAGAACCTACCACCAGCTCAGATGAGAGCAGTTTATGCCTAAAAGCACCAAGAAACATCAGCTTGGTTACCGTAGTGCCCATTTCTCTGAGTCAACACTGGTGTCAGCCTTGCACTGCTGAAAATTCATGTGCTCCTCTTCCATCTTTTTAAGGGCACTGGAAGTTAAGATTTGATACCTTACCCTAGACACACATTCATTCCAAAGAGAGACAATGCATTTTTAGCATGTCTGGAAATAACCAGCTGCTTCTCTATGTACGATTCAAAACTCACAGTTATTTCAAACACCCTGAAGCCATCTACCTGAAGCCTCCTTGTTGGTATTGTCTAGTTTTCATTTAGTCTACCTTTTAATGTCCTCTTTTGTTTTATACCACAGCAACTACCCCTGAAAAACTATTTGCTATATCCATTACGAAAACAAAGCAAAACAGGAAACACAGTCATTCTCTTCTTGGAGCACAATTCAGTAATGATATTTTATTTATATATTATTTTTCCCCTACTGCAAATTACAATAACCTCAGTTCTCTTCAAGTGGAGACACCTAACCCTCTGTATTCAAATATTCATTCATACTGGAGACATCCAGAGCTGTTCTGTGTGTTTTGACAGAAAGATCAAGTTTTGTCAAAATAATAGCCTTTCTCTAAATGGTATTGTGAATTCAGGATGTAATTTAGGGGAAAACGTGATGACCGCAGATACCAGCTTACCCACTAGCCAACACTTAGCATTACCACAATTAAGATCTGAAACCTGGTCACACACTTCAGGTTTCACAGCTTACTTCCATGTTTTCAAATATTTTAGGGAAGAAAAAAAAATCTTTTTCTGACCAAAGAGACATAATGTTTGCATTAACAGCTCCCAGAATTAGTGAGAGTGACATTCTAAAGTGAAACATTCAGAAAGAAGGAACAAACCCCAAAATCCATTATCTAACCCTCCTCTTCTATATGTGTAATAAACCAGGCCACAAATATACACGCTTTCAGGCATGAAATACAGTATAATATATTAACAATTACTCCACAAAAAGGCTGTGTGAGTAGCTAGATATATACACACACACACATACTGATGTTTATTTGACAGCTGTGACATGTTTCATAAGAAGGTAAACAATTCAAATGAAGAGCTAGGCTTGGCACCACATGAAATGCACACCTTAGGGAAAATTAACAAGTCTAAGTGCAAAGGTCAGAGTTAGCTGCCTGCTAGGAAGGTTCTTTCATCATACTGAGATGAAAAAATATCTTCCTCCCTTTTCACAAAGATGCAACAAGCTGCATTTCACATGAACTTGGCAGAGTCATAAGCCAGCAGGTCTGGCCCACAAAATAGCAAGTATCTCCAGCAGCTGTTGTTGTTGACAACATGTGACAACATGGTATTTCCAGACATCATCAACTGCATTCCCACTTATCGCTAATTTTGTGCTGGATTACAGCATTTTCCCGTGTTCATTAGCTATAATTACATTAACAGTTAATAGCACAAAGAAGATCATGTGGGAAAAAAAATGAGAATATGAAAGTGAGGTTTGCTAGGCTATGATCAGCAAGACAGTAACAAGACAACATGCAGGCTTTACTTAAGATAGTACTGACTGTACAAAGTGTCTTCGGTCCATACTGCTTGTTTGGATTTTTTGTTTTGTTGTGGGTTGTTGTTTGGGATTTTTTGTTTGGGTTTTTAAGGCAGATAAGAAATTTGCTATTGTGCAATATTCTCCAGAACTAGACAAAGTCATGTTCATGAAAATCTGGATAAAAGCATTACTCAGATCAGAAGAATATTTTCTGCTGTATCTCAAAATTGAACAGGAAAACACTTTGTGTATGAACGAAGATATTCAAACTGTATTTCAGCACATCTTTTTGTGCAAGAAACACGTGGGAATCACTCTAAAACAACTCATTTGTTAGGACAATCAGGTGAGATGAAGAGGCTCATGTTCAAATCCGTAGCCCATCTCATGAAAGCATCCCATTTATCATGGCCACTTACTTCACGATTACTTGGTCAGTTTCCATGTCTGAGGTGAAGAAATCCTTCCCCTCCAAAAGAGGAAAAGTGTGGTTTAAACTGCTGTTCTACTGTCATTTCATGACAAAAATGTTTTAAGCCAACTTTACCCCAGATGTCTATTTTTCTTGATACAACATCCTACATAAGCATGGTATTTTACAGATAACTTTGAGCAACGATATGAGTTTAGCACTAAAATGTTGTTTTAGAGGAGTGCATGCCAATTGCTTTTCATCTTATTAAACTGGTTTGAAATAATGGTACTACTTAAAGTAACATCCTGCTAGCACAAAATGCAAGAGCTATTTCTAAGCAGCACAATAAACCAGTGTTTCATGATGGTCAGTTTCATCAACCAGCACTACAAATCCCAAGCAACTCAAGCTGCATTTAACTGCCACCGTACAATTAAAGAATATATTATACCATAGGTAGAATTATTCAAATAATTTTGTGCACTTCCAGTTAGAAGCATTTTGATCTCCCAGTTTGAAGATCTTCAACATTTATTCATTTTCCACATTAAACACGTGCTCTGCATATTGTACATCAAACATTATCACTAGTAAACAAAATTACTCCGTTATTGGGAAAAAAACAGTTCACAATGAAAAAGTATTATAACAGAGGCAGAATATATAAGGCTAGTTTCAGTCTAAAAACTTTCAGTTCTGGCCTAACCTATGTAATACTAGACAAATGGCATGTCCTCTGTTCCTTCCTGTTACTGCTTGCTGTACCTGTGCCATCTCTTGAGGCCAAGGACTGGCTTTCTCTTTTTATAATGTTATTTACAGCTGCTCCAACACAAAATCACAGCAACTGTTCAGAGCTCTTCTCTACTAGTCACCCTAATCCCAGTTTTTATTGGTACTTCTAATGGCACTGCTGCTGTGGTGTAACGATAGTCTAGCCAAATAAACTTGTCCCATTGCTTTGAACCTACTGTACACCCACCTATATACATACATAATGAACTTCCTTGGCCTTTTGGGGTTTTTTAACCTTGGGTCACACCTCAGATACTGGCAATGAAGTCTAAATTTGTTCTGTTCCCCACAAAAGCAAATGGTTTTGCATCCACAATATTATTCCCAAAGTAAAGCACCACCTAAGAAACTACTAATACAGCACTGCCTGCTT
Organism: Melopsittacus undulatus; assembly: GCF_012275295.1. Classification (NCBI taxonomy): domain Eukaryota; kingdom Metazoa; phylum Chordata; class Aves; order Psittaciformes; family Psittaculidae; genus Melopsittacus; species Melopsittacus undulatus. Next base: position 57,749,426 of record NC_047528.1, on the reverse strand, counting down.
GGTTTTGGTATAACACACTGATAACACCGGTATAGACAAGACTCTATAAACAGAATATATCGAAAATACAGATAAATGCTCTTTTACAAAGATGTGGGAAAAGGAGGAAAGAAACCCCGATCTGCCTGGGATTCTGCCCAAAAACAACCCACGGCAGGAGACTCTGGTCTGTGATCACACTCGGACCCTGCACTGCTCCAGGGCTGACCTCTGTGTTGTGCAGGGCTGACGTTCTCATTTTTCCAGTCTCAAAGTTTCCCACAGAAAGTTCATAAACTCACTGTGCAAACACCTAAATAGCATTGCTCCCCTCTTCCTGCATTATCCCGGCACGTTACTCGATACCTTCCCAGAGAGAAGTAATCTCTTCCCATAGCAAGCCTCTGAGGCCAGCAGACTCCTAAAAGCCAACAACCGCAGCCCTTTCAAACCAAGGCTTCTGGTACCCAGCCTTACACAAGATCCACAAGCTCCCACCTGCCTGTTGTGAAACCCAGGCGCCAGGATCCCTCCAGCTAAGGACACGGGCCGAGGACCCACCTGAGGAGGGCTGATGGAAACGAGCCTAGCACACACCATTGCCCTTCACCCTTCCTTTACCTATTCGGTGGGCGCTCTCCCACACAACACTGGGATTTAAACGACTGACACGGCCAATGAAATAAAACGTTTAGCTGAAAATTCCCATCCGGTTGCCTGTCAGCGCCGATTTCCACCGATGGGGTGGCGGGTTTGCATCAGCCTCTCCATCAGAACAGGAGGCTCGGGGAGCGCCACAGCGTGCCCACAAAAAAAGCTAGTGTGAGGAAAAGTGCAAACCTCACTCACCCTGTGTTAGTTTTCTCACCACCGCGTTCAGTAGGAGCGGACTGAACCGCGCACCTCGGTGACCCAATGAATCAACCTCTCCCTCCCTACCCACAACACTGTCAGCTCCTGCCTCTCCCCGGGCAGGACACGGACAGACAGACAAAACAAACAGGAGAGGGAAAATATAAATAAATAAATAAGATAAAAAACCCAAAAGATAAAAAAAAAACCCACCCTCGGCAGAATGCGCCGGCAGCCCCGCAGAAACCCCCCCTCCCAGGGCGACTCTTACCTCGGGGGACGCGGCCCCGGGGCAGACGGTGGCGGAGGGAACCGCCTCTCGTCTCCTTTCGGCCGCTGTCGGGCACGACGAAGCGAGCGAGGCGAGAGGAGGCTGCGGCGTGGCCGGGCGCCGCGGCACACTAGCAGTCTCTCTCGGTGGTCTATCTTTGCAGCACGGTGCGACCAGCCCCGCCGTGCGGAGCCAAGCCGTGCTGCTGCTGCCTGCCTGCCCCCCGGCACTCCTCCCTGCTCGCCTCTCACAGACACCTCCCCGCGACGCGGTGCGCTCCCCAGCTGTCGGCAGCGCCAGGACAGCCGGGGGGCGGCTCTCCTTGCGCCGCCCCGCCCCAGTACCTGCCGGGCGCCCCGAGGGCGGCGGGGTGGTCAAAGTGAGGTTCGCTCCCCCCGCGCACCAGCTCCCCGTGCAGGCACACCTCAGAGCACCTCTCGTACCCCTCCCTGTGCCGCCCCTTCCAGCACCCACCAAACCCCCCCGGTGTTCACGCAGCCCCGCTGGCCAAGGCACGGCTTTTGGGGGTTTCGACCTTCATTGTCCGCTCCCCGCCCCCTTCGGTGAACTGCCCTAAGAAAGAGGTGAGGGGAAACTGTGGATTGGAGTAATCTGGATGTAGCTCAGCACAACAAAGACCCACTTGACTATCTGCTGGCATGTAATACCCAACAAAAGGGAGACGCTAGGAACATCGTAATTATCACCCGGTGAGATGGATGTAAAACCTACACTTCTTACGAGGTTCGCAGTTAGGAAATAAACAGCAGCTTGCATGCATCTATTTCTGTCGCAGTACTATAAGTGGCTTGCTCACGCTGCTGCTTTAGTGCTGTGTTTGCTGGCACTGCAAGCAGAAATCTTGCAAAAGAACCTTAAAGGCAGCAAAACCACAAAACCTGGTGACAGAAAAGTCTTTTGTCATCTTATCAAATGAGACTGGCTGGTAAGGCATTTGCAAACAGGTGAGAATCCTGCTTAATTTCTAGTTAAGGTACATGTTCATTGATTCACACCAGTGAATTTATTTTCTGAGATTGATTAAAGAGTGTAAACTCTGTATTAGCTTACCCCTCACTGAGTCTTGAATGGTTCCTGATGATGATACCTTCACTGACTTAGTGTTGGTTACCTGTGCCTCATTTAAAGCTCAACATGCAAGGGGCCCACTTCTGAAATTCACTCAGGTTTTCTAGAGAAGCCCAAGCTGCCAATCATGAATCTGACCACAATAAGCTTCACCTGAAGTTTTAGGGTCTCAGTACCCAACATCTGAAGGTTCAGTGTCCCTGTAGGCAGATTAAATTCAGATTGGGAGCAGTGTCTACTCTTCCCTGGGCCTGGAAGCTGAAGCTATACAAGCAGGAGTGAAGGAACGATGAGGACTGAAGAAAAGGAGAACCTAGTCTCTAGCTTTGTGACTGGGATGCTTGGTTAGGAAATGTGCTCACAGAATAGTTTTATCCTAGGAATGCATAATATAGGAAGCAAAATTTAGACCCTCATTCAGCCTCTTGCATGTTAAATGCCTGGATGATGTCTTCTGGCTTTTTGACTTTGAATTCTGGCTGCCCTCTGGCCTAACAGTGATGGAGTATCCAATTTCTTTTTCCCCAAGCCTCAGCGCATGCCTTAGTGTCTTGCTGAAGCGCTTTCTTAGAAAGCGGACTGAAACTCTCTGGGGGTAAGGCAGGCCTGTTATGGCTCTTTGCTTGTGGGTCAAACACTCTAAATAATCAGTTGTTACATGAAAGATAACAGGAAGGTAACTTCCTCCTTGTGCTCTATAAGCAACTTTTACATGTAAAATCTGTAATTTCCTATTGAATTTCATTCAGTTCAGAAAGAGTGATGTCTCAGGTGTAAAGAATTTCCTAGAAGCCTTCTGTGATGCCTATTTATTTCCTTTGACTTGTGTGTCATCTAGATTTTTACTGTAGAGTCACCTTCCTTAAGGGGCTAAAGGCTAGGCATCTGAAATGGAAATGAAACAACAGCTGTGTAAAGCACATCGGTTACTAGATCCATATCTCTTTACAGTTCATTTTTCAAAACTGGAGTACCTTAATCCTTGTCTTACACATCAGACTATTATTAAAAAGCAACCATTTCAAGTCAAATGGAAATTGTTGTCTGTAGTACTGAGGTAAGCCTCACTCTTGCAAACACTGACATCCAAAAGTTTGTTTACAAGACTAATTGTGTTGCAAGTTGTGAAGATTCACCTGAGACAAAACATAGAGTAAAATCCCCGCAAGCTGCAAGAATTTCTCAAGAGTGAGAAAGCCGAATAAGTTACAAAACATTAAGAACTGCTTTACTGTGAAATGAATGATCAATTAATTTTTTTTAGCTTTCGAAAGAAGAGAATCAGGAGCACTGGTATGATAAAAAAGCCCCTCAATCTTAACATACCTAAGTGGCTTACACAAAGCACAGAAAGGTTTAGGTGTCACAGGAGACTTCTTTCCCTAAGGGTGTACTTTTACAGTGCAGCTAAGCTGGTTTTGGAGTTATCTGTGGTCCTAAAGGTGGCAGATGCTTCTTCTGTTGGAGCAAAATTGAAAGAAAAAATGTTTTTTCTTACCTGGTTCAATTGCTTGAACAGGCTTTCTGAGAGCCAGTGCTGGGTATTTGAGAAAGAAGCAGACAGCAGCTGTGGTGCCAGTGAGAGGAGATGGGGAGTGCCCCTTGCTGCAGCAGGCAGCCACAGATTTGACTTAACTGTCTGGTGGAATTCACCTACATAAGAAGAGCTCAGAAGAAAGCGGACCTTAAATCTGCTTTTCCTGTGTATACTACTCTACGTTGCATGGCATAAATGAGCTGTTAGAGAAAGAAAGATTTTGTTATTTCATGGTTAGGACACATTACCAGGCAAAGGGAAGACCTCACTTCTTGTTTGAAGAAGTCATAGTAGCTGCTGGAGCAAGGCATTAAACTTCCTATTCCCCCAGTGTCCCAGATCATTCCTCCTGATTCTCTAGCTCCAAACTTCAGGGCCAAGGAGAAATATGTACCAAGCTCTCAACGTTAGGACTGACAGCATGTGCAGTGTACATCTTCATTGGAGTGTAGTCTTGGCAGGAATACTGGGTCTGTGGTGGTTCCTGTACCCAAGCTAGCCCAGGTGTCTTTGCAGGACACAGCACTGTCCTGTGTCAGCATTCCGTCTTCCAGCAGGCAGCCCATATTAAAATGTTATTCTAAAATTTAATAAAATGCTGAATTATTCTGGTAAAGTGCAATATTCAGTTAGAATATTAATATTGGGTTTGGTTCTGAAGCTCATTCTTCCTCTATTAGAAGACCTAAAAGGTCAGTTTACCATTATATCCAATGTATATGAAGATTTTTTTTTTTTACTTTTCATTAGTTTGCTGACATAAGAACATTTACAACTCAAATTTTGCAAACCCACAAATTAGAAGGCAACAAAAAAATTCTCTCCACCACAGATATTTGACATTAGTAATGTTCACTGTACAAATAACTTTGTATGGCTTTGGAAGAACAAATATTAATTTGGGTGAAACCCGTGTAGTGGTGAGCTAAGATCACCCACTGGTGCTAACAGCATCTATTCAAACTCCAAAATGAGCAGAATGTGACTTAAGTATAATTTCCAACCTGTGTGCAGTCTACCAAGCATGCTATTGCAATTCATTCATTCATTCTTTTATTGATAGTTATGAATGTAAATTGCTATCAGATTTGTCACTAACCTGCAAACAAACTGTTACTCCTTGCTTTTCACATAGAGCATGTCATTATATATAAGTTCAGGGGATGAAATTCCAAATCAGAAGGAATTTGAAATAACTTGGAGTGGTTGTCAATCAGTTCCTTTCTGTAATCTGTGACTGGTGAGAAATTCTCCTGTGGGTCCACTGAGTATTTTTACAAGTAAAAGACCAGACAGCATCTATAAAAAGACATAGAAATTCCCATGGCATGAGCTTTACCAAAATGCCAAACATGCCATTGGAATGGCATGAATATGAACAGCATTCCCCCTTGCAGCTCAGAAGTTTCTGTTTGGTAGGAAAAGAAACTGAATCTCTGGGGTTGTTTTGAGGCTGCCCTCCTATGTTCAAGTGGATTGAATTTCACTTTTTCACCTTTATTAAATTGGTTAATATTTTCTTCGAAAAAATTCAAACTAAGGATCATGCTAATCCTACAGTTTCCTTGGGATAAATTCAATATGTGTATTTCTTTTAGACTTAATATTTTTTTTCAGAAATATGATTTCAGCTGTGTACCTTGGTGACATAAGGGTATGACTTTGTCTTTGCTTGTCCCATGCAGCTATGACACCTGCTACGTAGTTGTGTTGGCTGCTTATTTAGCAGAATAGTCATTTGTGGAAGGAAAGCTTCTGTAGTTTGACAGCTAGAAGCTTAGGTAGGAGGTGTGAATCATTGCCTGAAAGCTGGGAGACACTTTGTTCATGCAAATTGCATCGCGTGAAGTGAGGACAGACATCCAAAACTCTTGTTCTTCTCAGAAAGGAGAAGTGGGGAAGCTGGGTAAGAGAAGATTGGAGTCAAGGAAAAGAAGAGGGCATATTTTTAATCATGACAAACAGGACATGAACCCAGGACACACAAAGTTTTCTAGCTGTGAAGGCATTCTCATTTTGCTGCATAGACACAAGTGAACGGGTTAAGTCAAAGAAAATAAACTGACAGATAAGTAGATGATCTACTAATGGCTACGGACATAGTAGGTGATGCAAAAAGATGAAGTAAGTGAAGAGAAGAAAGTGACCTAGAATATACACACCAAAGGATTGCTCTCTACTGCTTGCTGTAGAATGCCTACATGATACGCTATCTTTAAAGAAGTCATGCAGTGCCACAGAAACATCAGGAAAAGAGAAAAAGGAACTGAGAAAGAGAAAAGGGAAAGGAGGAGTTGTCCTTTCAGAACACCTGAAAACATCTCCATTTATACATAACCAGTGCACAGAATCCTGACTTGCTTCTAGCGAATAAAGGTCTTTGCTTAAGTTTTCCATCAGGGCTAATGAAACATTATGAAAGTTAGTCAGGAGAAAAAAATTGTATCCATTCAAGTGTGTATAAATTTCACAGTATTTTTGTCTGCCACTTCAAATTATACTCATCCTTGTATATTTATTTTTCAGATAAGACAACAGCCTGATCAGACGGCTTTTTTTTCTCTCCATTTCTGTTAGCTAAATTCATCAATAAGGATTTGTTTTCCTGTTAAAATTTCTATATCCTAACTTGGAGACTCATGTATCATTTTCTGTTCTCACAGTGAGCTAATTACAGTATGGGGCATATAATTTTAACACTGGCATAAGCAAGGCAAATTAAAAAGAAATTGTCAAAATTTATCTCATGTGCCATATTCAAAGGTTTACTTTGAATCCACAGTGGAAAGCATAGCAGAAAGCCACATAGTACTCTGGATTCCCTGTTTATCTAGATCCATTCTGCAGAGCTGACCAAGTGCTAAGGTTGAGCAAATTGACAAAGCAATTGATTTCTATTTGTGAGTTTGCATTGATCAAGGTTCGTAGTATTTTAATATGCCACATATCTTCTTAACAATCAGTTTGGGGAAATACAAGATTGGAAATACTAGAGAAGCTACTAACCTCTGAACATCACCACTGCTGATTTAGTTTGTTAAGGGCCTATCACAATGATAAAACTACTAATTGTTGATGTGTTAATCAAGGATTGGGTTACCAAGAGCACCAGCTGCTTGATTATACCTGCATTTTAAATATCAAATTAGATACCATCAGCTTCTACAAAGGGAAATATGTTCAATTGGCAGGAGTAATCATTAAGAAAACTTAACATTTAGGTATTCTATAGACTTGTGTCTGAAATACTGATTTCAGACAACTGTTCCATAGATTCTTCCAATTTTTATTACTGATTTACATACTCGGGTGAGATCACAGAAGTATTTGCTTTTAAAGCTGAGAAACATTAGCTCCATGACTATTGTAGCAATGCAAGTTACTGGATATCTGCATTTAGCTTTTATTCAGCTACATTGTGGCTCCATCTATTTTAAATTCTTAGTCAATCATTTTTAGAAACTGGCATTTTTAGAGGAACTTTTATTCATTGGAGTCCAAACCAGTTCTTTAATACTACCAGTTCAAAACCACATTTTGTCAGGAACGGCTTTCTCAAGAGAAGGACAAGCATGCAATCAGTGAATTTTAGGGAATAACCTGCACATTCTTATGCTACCAGAGATGATAAATGGATGGTGTAGCTGGTTAAAGCAAAAAGATCTATTCCTCACTACTCCAGTGAGGATTAACCCCTATCCTGAATGAGGCAGACTTATGAAATAGATGTGTGTTTCTGACACACCAAGCAAATGTCCTACATACTTCTTTTTCTCCACGTGTCAGCCAGCTAATCTTTTACTTCACTGCTTCCACTTTTTCCAAAGGTTGTATTTACATCCTGGTGAGAAAATGAAGTGTTTCTAATGTCTCAAGAAGTCTGTTGTACGGTATTTTTCATTCCCTAGGCCTTTCAAGAATGCTGAGTCTTCACAAATGTGTTCATGGTATTCTTTTCCTTATATATTTCATCAGTTTAATACAGGTTATAAATGCTTCCAGACCAAAAAAAGTCATGATCCTAATTTATAAAACTTTAAGTCTGATCTCACTTGCCACATGTTTTTTCCACTGTGGTACTTATAAGTAATAAAAAATATATTATTTTGTAATGAAAATATCAAACTGTATTACAAACATGAGCCCTTCAAACTGTATTACAAACATGAGCCCTAATCAAGCAGCTTACTTGGCAAAATCAATGTATTTAAAACCATCTATGCTCTCCTGTCACATGGCACATGGCAGCACTCTGCAGGTCACATTCTTGAAATGTTTACATTGTTTTGTTTGAGGCTTTTTCTGGGCCATGCTCTTAGAAAAACATGGGTCAAATGCCAAAAATATATAACTCTTACAATGCTCTGGCATAGTCCAGGTGAAACACATCACTATTGTGCCCCAAGAACTCTAGCACAGACTTCCCAAAGCCATTTTCAATGGCAGTCCTGAGGTAGAGACAGCTGAGTGAACCAACCAGAGCAAACTGCATCATGGTACATGAAACAAAACTAAAATGAAGAATGGAGTAACTTTAGGTGAATAGATAAATAGAAAAAAAAAGAGACTAAATTGTTTTTTCTTAAATGAGCTTACCTGCAATGCTGAGATAGTAGAGAATAAAAAGGGAGTGACAGAGGACTCATGCCTTTAATCTTTAACTCCAGAATTATGCTAGCCAAATGCGACATTCTAACCTTTTCCTTAGCAATACTAAAGAAACTAAATATGTGTATGTGTGTATATCAGATGTGTAGACCTATATATCTCCAGGGACCTGGTAAGTTGAAAGGGTTAAAGCATGTTTAACCAGAATGCATACTTAGTGTTCTTTATCTCCCTGGAACTTGTTAGCACTTTGAGGACCAATTCACTAAGAATGAACAATACCATGAATGACATCAGCTTCCGCCAACATGCAAGAGGTTACTATGGTAATGGAGAAAGTTTTTCACAGTACAAAACAAGTACCATACTTGATATATTAGCCAGCCAAAGAAAGCAGCCACATATAAACTACACCATCTTTCTAATGAATAGCCATTTATGCAGCATGCATGTTAGCAATTCTGCTGAGTTCCTCTGAACATCAAACTGTTGGCAGTTATATTGAAAAACTTGGCAGATTTACAAAAGTGTTAACATTTTGTTTTCAGCTGCTTGTTTTTTTTTTGCTCTTGGAGCCCCTATCTTCAGCATATTCACAGAGTCTTCAGCCAGTGCCAACCAGGAAGGTCTCTAATGTGAGCTTAAATGCACTATATGTGCACACTGAGGAGTGATTCGGGTGTCCAAGCCATCCAAGTAACTCAAAATAAACTTTTTCCTTTTTTAATTGGGGCAGAAGAACAGATGGCTTCTTTGTTAGGTGGCACTTTCGTTTTTATTTGCTCACTACCTTTTCCGTAAGAGTTTAATCCACAAAAGAATGCAGCATATTTGCTACAGTGCAAAAGCCAGAAAATCTTGAAACCTTCAGATCATTCTGCATCTCACGTTTTCCTGGTTGTGATGTTAGAAAGCTGGGGTAGGTGAACTGACCACAGCTTTGGATCCACAAATTCTTCACACAGATTTCAGCTTCAGTGAGACCTCTGTTGAGCTGAAAGCTATATTTTAGAGATGCAACAGAATCAAGACATGCAATTTTAAGCTCTATGCTTCACAAGTTTCAGTAGGTTAAGTACAAAGATTTAAATTATGATGAATTGAGTACCTGGCAGTGAAAATAGTTATTCACCAACAGCTGCCACAAAGTATTATGAAAGATAAATTATTTTCCTATTCTTCAAGGAATGTTGACAATAATTTTAGTTTCACTTGGCAGCAATTTGATGTTTTTGTTGTATTTATACAGAAAGAAGCAAACCTGATCAAAATAATAACTCAAACTTTAGGAGTGTTTCAATGAAGAATACAAAGAAGAATTCCTCACACTCCATCATTCTACCCTGTCATGCTGGTTATTTATCAATGACACTATGTGTAATAGCTGGTTGTCTGGCTTAAAGGCTAAAATACATTTTTTCCTACTTTGTTTAAAATCAAAGGTAGACCTCAGGTTCTCTTCAAACTTATCTGCACTGGGTCTGCTGTAAATCTGGAGGTGGTTTAGATATTCTACAACCTATTGCTTAGAACTGTTATGGTTAAAAAAAAAAAAACAAACAAAACATATACAGAGAGCTCTATCTTTTTTAAAGTATTAAGATACTGTCTGATATATATGTATACAGGTGGAGTTATACTACTGAGGGCTACCATAACAATTTATATCACTTAACAAGTGTAAAACAGAGTGACTCTACCTCTACTTTAACAGAATTAAGATGAATGAGCAGAAGAAGCAATAGTATCAAATACCACATCATTTTTTGTTGTTTACTCATCAGCTTTGCAAACATGAATTATTTATGTTTCCTGAGCACGTAGAATCAGTCTCATTCACCACTACACACAGGTGACAAAATGTAACAGTGACGATGATAATCTCTTACTGCATTCAGTTATTTTTCTACTGCTTCCAGTTATGAAACCACATTTATTCATCTTTTCAATTTCCATAGGATAAGACATCTGGAAAGGTGGCTTAATAGATTTTTTTTGGGTGCTGGGAATCCTGTGTAAGTTTTGAATTTAGTCAGTTGAGGCCATCACAATTTTCACATCCCTCAACTTTCCTCACACCAACCAAAACAGTTCTTTGTTGACTACAGAATGTGATGTTATGTAGCTTGGACACCACTCTAAGCTAACTATGGAAGTGCATGTCCTAAGCCTGGAATTTCAGAGACGATTTTGAGTCATCTTTTACTCTCCTCACCCTGCTTTAGCCCTTATCATTCACTTGCAAGCATCTGATTTGCATCTGATTTGTTTGGATGCTTATGAACTTACCACTGCATTAAAGACCTCACAATCACAACGCATTCACATATTTCATTCACACCTGTTGCATTATTTCTGTATCTCACCCTTTGTGCTCATAGTCCCTTCCTCTACCCTAACCCAAGAAATGCAACTACATTCTTAAGCCATATACACAAATGCATACAGACCTCAGATACTGTCATCTCACTTCCAAATCCACTTTTCCAGTTGAAGTACTTCACAAACAGGGTGACTTGACATTAGATGAACTGACAGTAGATGAACAAGGTAATAGATAAATGAATAGCTGGGAAGGAGAGACAACAGACACTGCCTGTGAAATCTCACAGTATTTCATACAGAGTTTGTGCCTCCAGCAGAAGACAAATCGGTGTGTATTAGAGCAAAGATGAATGTGGGAATCAGTTTCTTGAGACCAGTGCTTATCTTACAAGTAACCCACAGCAGGCCAGATGGATACACTCTGCAAATAGTATTCAGAGACCATAATTATGAATGGACTCCAAAGTGGGAAGGGCTTAATCTTGAAAGGCTGGCACTTGGTGTTCAACAGAGCAGAGTTTAAAGAAAAAGCAAAAGTTGGACAAGAGGAAAAACGGAAATGGGTTGGTGTCCTGGGTTTAGCTGTAACAGTTGTTTTTCTCCTTAGTAGCTGCTGCAGCACTGTGTTTTCTACTTTAGTCTGAAAACAGTGCTGATGACACCAATGTTTTTAGTTGTTGCTAAGTAATGCTTACTCCGATCAAGGACTTTTCAGTCTCATGCTCTGCCAGTGAGGAGGGGCACAGAAAGCTGGGAGGGAGCAGAGACAGGACACCTGACCCAAACTAGCCAAAGGGGTATTCCATACCCCAGGATGTCATGTCCAGTACGTAGACTGTGGGCTGTTACCCAGAAGGCCCAGATCGCTGCTCAGGTCAGGCTGGGTATCAATTGGTAGGTGGTGACCACTTGTATTGTGCATCACTTGCATTTCTTGTTTTCTTTTCATTTTCCCCTTTTGGTTTTATAGTCTCTTCCTTTGTTATTTCTCTTATGATTATTATTACTGGTGGTAGCAGTAGTGGTTTTGTGTTATACCTTTGTTACTGGACTCTTCTTATCTCAACCAATGGGATTTACATTCTTTTGATTCTCCTCCCCACCCCTCCAGGAGCTGAGGTGGGGAGGAAAGGTGGGAAAGTGAGTGAGTGGCTGCATGGTTCTGAGTTACTGGCTGGGCTTAAACCACAACAGTGGTGCAGAACTGGTGATGAGACAGGATTTGGAGAAGATGGCTGTAAAAGAGAAGCGGACCTGCCCTTCTCAGGAACAATCAGGAGGCAAATCCTGGTCTTTCTATTCTGACTTTTAGTCTGGTTTATTAGTTTTAAGTTGCTATCCTTATACCACTTCAGGATGCCCCAATGGAGGTGGCCACTCCCAGCCGAAATTTTCAGGAGAGCTGTATGTTGTTTATCTTTTCTACTCTACCTGACTTTTCAGGTATCTTTGACCAGCTTCCTTTTATTTGCACAGTTGCCTTGGGCTGCTGAACAGCACCCACAAAACAGAAATAAAGTTCAAAAAGTTCATTGCTGAAGTTTTTAAAGCATGCCTTTTACTCAGGCTTAGCAAAATGGCAGATTGTTCAGTCAGGAGTAAAAAGCAGGTTTAGTAAGCAAATAACAGAGGACTCGCAAGCCACATTCCACATGGCTGACTGAGTGCCAGACTTCAAAACTCTGGCAAAGAGCTTGCTGCTACACTGTACTGCATCTTTGTCCTAGTTTGATTTTTAAATAGGAATTATCTGCCAACTTCCAGGTTATAGCTGAACAAGCAGTAAAACAGTAACATGCTGTAGTATTTGGGATTTAATCTCAAGCAATAACAAAGAAAGCCTAGTCTAAGATACTTTCCCCCCAGGTATCAGAGAAAGGAGAATTGACAAAACTGACAAAAGTGCCCAAAAGATAAATAATTCTGGGTATGTCCCTGCTAGTTTGTATCTGCTGATAAATCTCCCCTGTTAGCTAGCTTTATCTCCTGAATGGGAACTTTTTGAAAAATTTCAGTTTATTAGATAAAGCAAAATATGGGAGAGAAATTCTGATATGAACTTTCCCCCCCTTTGTTTTTCTACACATAAAGAGATTTTATTTCATTTTTATTTTCTGTTAATTCTCACATTCAAATGAAAACAAAAATACTGTGGTTTGAGGCATCATCTAGGTTCTGGAAGACCTAGCTCTAATTCTTCCTTTAGCTGAGGCAATTTAAATTTGTATTTGCAATTGAGAAGCCAAGCCATTAAACTCATTTGGATTCTTTCTAGGCTGAAGCTGCTTTTCTTTCTTTCTTCTTAGAGTGACTGGTGCTTCAGAATCACAAAATCCTTTTGTTCTGCTGACCACCTTCTGCTACTTAAGATTGCCTAGGGAATGGTAGTTCTTGTTAGAAATTGAAGGGTTAATGTGGCTTTCCCTTTCATAAGAAGATTGAACTTGACCACATGGCTCATGAGATCACACAATCTAACCCCAAAACTTAATCAGCCATGTAACTAACTGCTGCCAAGTCCATGCCAGTTAGGACTGCATGCGCTCATGTCAAGAGGGTATCTGTAGGTTCCCATTTGGAACAGTTTCTTACACATTTAAACCTAATTCAGATGAACCTCAGCAATAACTCTGGACTAAAATCAAGGGTGAACTTAAAAAAAACCAGCATTAAGCGTTTCTTAGGGGCTATAGGGGGAATCTGCCGTACGCCACAGTTGAAGGGAAGGAGGATGCCAAACTGAACCTCTCCCCAAGAGGGGACAGAAGTGATCAGGACAAAACATTTCTTGAACATGATTTTTAGCATCTGTTTCTACATTCAGAATAGCCTGGGGTATTGCTTGCAAGAACCTTAAAATTCTAGTGGAACATTTTTAATCTGATAATACATTTGTTTAACTTGTTACAGGGCCATTCTAAGCTCTAGACCTACACAAACATATCCATTCATGTCCAGTTATAAAAATCCATCATCACTATACACTGCACAGGTTTCAGATGCTTCCTGAGGCATATGAATTCACATGGGAAGGTGACAAGGATTACAGTCACTTCTTGAAGGTCCACATGTGAAGAACTAGCAATCTGGCTGTGTTAATGATGTTGCAAAATGCTGTGCTCAGTACTGCTTCACAGATGTATAAAGTAGCTGAAAAATCCAACAAAGCTGGAAAAAAATCATTGTGTGTTTGGGTTGGACAGGCCTGTGTGTTTGGGTTGTACAGCTTTGCAAACAGGGCAGAAGACTAAACCTCAAAGTTTGGTTTTATTTCAAGCTCTGCTACAGGTTTTGTGAGATCAAGACATTTCTGCCTCATGTCACCACTCTGCCTCATGTCACCATGAGATGTGTAGAAGCTAGAAAATGGAAAATTCATTACTGAACCTATTTTTTTATACTATTGTCCTGGGCTCAGCAGTAGCAGTCATTTTTCTCCTTGGTAGCTGGGGCAGTGCTGTGTTTTTGACTTTCAGCCTGAGAACAACACTGATAACACCAATGTTTTTAGTTGTTGCTAAGTAATGTTTACTCTGACCAAAGACTTTTCTGAGTCTCATGCTCTGCCAGGGAGGAGGGGAAACTGGGAGGAAGTAGACGGGGCACCTGACCCAAACTAGCCAAAGAAGTATTCCATACCGCAGAGCATCATGCCCAGTATATTAACTGGCGGCAGTTACCAGGAAGGGTTAGATCGCTGCTCAGGTCAGGATGGGTATCGGTCGGTGGGTGGTGAGCAGTTGTATTTTCTTCCCTTGTTATTTCCCTTATTATTATTATTGTTACTGGTGGTAGCAGCAGTGGTTTGTGTTATACCTTAGTTACTGGACTGTCTTATCTCAACCCGCGGGAGTCACATTCTTTCAGTTCTCCTCCCCACCCCTCTGGGAGCAGGAAGGGGGAAGCAGGGAGGGAGTGAGTGAGTAGCTGCATAGTTCTGAGTTACCGGCTGGGCTTAAACCATGACAACTATATGTATAGCCACTATGATGCACATGAAAAAAGAAATATACTTGTCCTACCAGAACATTCACATCTGATTAGACCCTCCAGGGTTACTGCATACCAAATAATTAATCATATCTGTAGTATCCAAATTGGTCAGGAAGGCTACAGACATTAAAAATGGGAGGTTTTTGGCCTGCAAGCAATCAGAGGTCAACGTGAACTCAGGAGACCTGTCAGCAGGCCATCCATTAACAAGGATTTCACCATTAATTATTTCCTCTCAATACAAGACTGATGCAACAAATAAAGAGACAGTAACAAGGTTTAATGTGCAACAAATTATTCCAGTTTGTGCTGCATTTGCATGTATTTTGAATCATTAAAAAATTAAGTAGAAAGTATCAGACTTGGAAAAGATGAGGTTATACAGAAAAAATAATTTAAACATACATAGATTTGACAGAATAGTAACAGAGATTTAAGACAGGGATGTTCCATATTAACATGTCTGTACTGTATTAACAGTGCTAAAATGAATAGCTGTGCTATTTACAGTGGCTTTAACAAAAAAAAAAGATCATGTTAGCTCAGACCCTGTGAATAATGTATGAGGCTGTATTCAACTTATTCACCTCATCTTGCATTCAGTCTAAAGCCCCCACAAAATAAAGGGCTATATTTAGCATTAAGTAACAATTTCTTGTTTTAACTTCCATATCATTACTTCTGTGGAGTTAGAGATTGTTTGGAAAATTGCATATAGAGTAGTTTTTCATTTATTAGAATTTTCAGATGAAGTCTCAGTGTCAGATGGAGGCCAGTCTGGGAGTTTTTCTATTTTTCCCATTTAAATCTTTTAGGCCCTCAATGCATTTTTAATAGGCCATAGAAGAATAAATTAAATCTTGTTGTTTGGATGCATTACAGGGTTATGCTCTTGTGAGTATCTAGCTAGTGTTAATTAACCAAGGAAGAAAGTATTTTGCACTTTAAAATCATGTAAAATGCTATGTTAACAAATTAAGGATCTTGCAATAGTTCAGAATTGAAAAGACTTATTAACAGCAATGCACTGGTGAGTTATGGCTTTCAACTGAAGAAGGCTATGTGGAAAAGAAGACTTCATTATCATCTCAATTTAAATAAACCTATTTTCACCATTTTATTACCTTAAAAAAAAACCCTATGCTTTATAATAGCTTTGAAAATCTTAATTGCCTAGGCCAGTAATGGCCTTGAAGCCATACACTCTCCCATAGCAGGCAGAAAGTTTCTGGAGGAAAACACCTGGAGGCTCTGAGGAATCTCTCTAGCCCTGCTTATACTTTAAAAAATCAACCTGCCCATGTCCTAGTGGGGCTGACAAAGAAGCTGTATATAAAAGAAGACAGTGAAGATGGACAGTAGTGGAACAGAACACAGTCAGTTTGTTCTGCTGCTTTTTATAATTTTCCCAGCCAACAGGAAATAAGGTGACAGAGTCCTGTCATCAGGCAACAGTGAGAAAATAGGGCCTTTTAGAGTGCCTGATGGTCATGGCAACCAGGGCGATACACGGTGGGGAAGTAAGGGGAGGAGGGGAAGAGTAAGCAGGGCAAATGGAGCTGAAAGGTGGTGAGAACAGCCTTCACGATGGAGAATCAATGGTGATGCTAACAGATACCTGTCCAGCAAAACTGCAGTATGACATCCCCAGCCCCCCTGCTTTCCCACTGCTGGGGAAACAGGAACCTCTTACTGAATTACACCTCCTGGAGAGAAACAGAGGTGTTACACATCTTGTACCAACCATAGAATCATAGATTGGTTTGGATCGGAAGTGACCTTGAAGATTATCTGGTTTCAACACCCCTGCCACAGGCAGGAACACCTTCCACTAGACCAGGTCTCACCATCCTCACAGTAAAGAATTTCTTCCTAATACCTAATCTAAATTTACTTTCTTTTAGTTTAAAGCTATTCCCCCTTGTCCTATCACTACTTGCCCTTGTTAAAAGTCCCCCTCACAATGGATATCTTTCAGGCATGGTGCTTTAGGTTTTCCATGCATAGCCAGAGGCTATCTCCTTTAGTCCTGCTACACCAGTGTCTGTCTAGAAAATGAAGCCATTATCCATGTCTCAGAGTGGCCACAACAAACAGCATTCTGATGTTGTAACATTGGTCACAGAAGTACTGCAGGGCAATGTATGCCTGAATAGTCAAATGGGAAGGGAAGTAAAACCCAGGGGACAATCTGCAAAACAGGCACTGTGATCCTTTAAAAGAAGGAGGACACACTTGGTATATAGTTTAATATTTTTTGAAGATATTATAATGACTGATGAGTTTGCAATTAAATACTGTACATTATGCATGATAGCACTCCCTTAACATCACATCAAATGACAGTAATTTTCAGTTTGCTGATGCTGTTGTAACATTCTATGCAATTACTTATTTTGCTTGCTGCATTAGTCAGGCTGTGTTATATAAAAATCAGTTCCTTCAAGGGAAGGCTTAAGGAAATAAATAGTTGTTAGGAGTGGAATTTAGTTCAGAAGATAGTTCAGATAGTCTTTTTGTCAATTCTCCTGGACACAGGGGAGGACCTTCCAAAGGTTAGGAGGATTGGACAGGTTAATAAATAGTTAAAAGGGTGGTGTCATAGTCAAGGGTTTGGGTGTCTTGAACATGGGACCCAAGTTTGTAGACCGGGTCTACTGCGGGCTGGTGGAGCTGCTCTGATAAGGAAAGGGAAGAGTGGTTTTGCTAGGAGGCTTGTCAGACTTGTCAAGGATGCTTTAAACTAGATGTGTTGTGGGAGGGTGGCATCATTCCATCCTAAAAAACCCAGTCAGTTGCCAGCACCTATAATAAATGCTCAGAGCAATGTAGGGATATTCCAGCCACTCCAGCCAATGATCCGGCTTCATTTGGAGCTTGGTTCAGATGCCTCTATATAAATGCCCATAGCACAGGGAACAAACAAGAGGAATTAGAGATGTGGGCACATCTACAGGGCTATGACATAATAGGCATCACAGAAACGTGGTGGGATGGCTCCTTTGACTGGAGTGTTGGAATGGAAAGTTACAGGCTTTTTAGAAAAGACAGGCCCGGTAGGAGGGGAGAGGGAGTTGCCCTTTATGTTAGGGAATGTTAGTATGGAACTCCCTCTGGGGACAGGTGATCAGTTAACAGAAAGTTTGTGGGTCAGAGTTAAGGGGAAAACAGTGATGGAAGACATTACTGTAGGGGATCTGTTACAGACCGCCTGATCAAGAGGAACCTGTGGATGAAGATCTCTACAGACAAATAGGAAAAGCCTCACACTTGCAGGCTCTTGTTCTCATGGGGGACTTCAACCACTCTGACATCTGTTGGAGCGACGGTACGGCCCAGCACAAGCAATCCAGGAGGTTTCTCGGTTGTGTGGAAGACAACTTCCTTCTGCAAGCAATAGAGGAGCTGAGAAGGAGAGGTGGCGTGCTTGACCTCATGCTCACCAACAGGGAAAGGCTCGTTGGAAATGTGATGATCCAGGGGAGTCTTGGATGCAGCGATCACGAGATGGTTTAATTCAAGGTCGTCAGGACAGTGAGAAGAGCGTGCAGCAAGCCCACTGCCATGGATTTCAAGAGGGCAGACTTTGGCCTCTTCAGGAACCTGCTAAGTAAGGTTCCATGGGATATAGCCCTAGATGGCAGGACGGCCCAAGACTCTTGGCTAATATTCAAGGATCACCTGCTTCAAGCTCAGGAGTGCTTCATTCTGACTAGAATGAAATGCAGCAGGAGTCCCAGGAGACCTCCTAGGATGGATAAGGAGCTGCTGAGGAAAATTCACATGAAAAAAAGAGGTTTATAAAAGGTGGAAGCAAGGACAGGTGGCCTGGGATTAATACAGGGATGCTGTTCAGGAAGCTAGGGACCGGGTTAGGAAAGCTAAGGCCCAGTTAGAGTTAAATTTGGCAAGGGATGTTAAAGATAACAGGAAGGGATTTTATAGGTATGTAGTGGCTAAAAGACAGAAGGGAAATTGTAGGCCCCCTCCAGAAGCTTTTGGGAGAACTGGCTACACAGGATTTAGAGAAGGCTGAGGTTCTGAAAGACTTCTTTGCTTCGGTCTTAACTGTCAAAGGCCCTGACCACATCACCCAAGTCTTGGAAGGTGGACGCAGGGACTGTGAGAATGAAGACCATGGGCCCACTGTAGGAGAGGATCTGGTCTGAGACCATCTTAAGAACCTGAACGCACACAAGTCCATGGGACCTGATGAAATCCATCTGCGGGTCCTGAAGGAGCTGGCGAATGAAGTTCCAAAGCCACTGGCCATCATATTTGAAAAATCATGGCAGTCAGGCGAAGTTCCTGATGACTGGAAAAAGGGAAATATAACCCCCATTTTCAAGAAGGGGAATATGGATGACCCGGGGAATTACAGACCAGTCAGTCTCACCTCTGTGCCTGGCAAAATCTGGGAGCAGATTCTCCTGGAAAGCATGCTAGGGCACATGAAAAACAACAAGGTGCTTGGTGACAGCCAGCATGGCTTCACTAAGGGGAAATCCTGCCTGATCAATTTCATGGCCTTCTATGACAGGGCTACAGAAATGATGAAAAAGGGTGGAGCAGCTGATGTCATCTACCTGGACTTGTGCAAAGCATTTGACACTGTCCCACATGACATCCTTGTCTCTAAATTTGAGAGACATCAATTTGATAGGTGGACCACTCAGTGGATAAAGAACTGGTTGCACGCAAAGAGTTGTAATCAATGGCTCAATGTCCAGCTGGAGACCAGTAACGAGTGGTGTCCCTCAGGGATTGGTGTTGGGACCGGTCCTGTTTAACATCTTTGTCGGTGACATGGACAGTGAGATTGAGTGCGCCCTCAGCAAGTTTGCCACAGACACCAAGTTGTGTAGTTTGGTTGATATGCTGGAGGGAAGGAATGCCATCCAGAGGGACCTTGAGACGATTATGAGGTGGCCTGATGCCAACCTCATGAAGTTTAACCATGACAAGTGCAAGGTCCTACACCTGGATAGAAGCAATCCCAGGCACAGCTACAGGTTGGGCAAAAAGGAAGTTCAGCGCAGCCCTGCGGAGAATGACTTGGGGGTGTTGGTCAATGAGAAAATGAACGTGAGCCAGCTTCACTGTGTGCTTACAGCTCAGAAAGTTAACCGTATTCTGGGCTGCATCGAAGAAGCATGACCAGCAGGTCAAAGGATGTGACCCTACCCCTCTACTCTGCTCTTGTGAGACCTCACTTGGAGTATTGTGTGCAGTTCTCGTGTCCTCAACAGAAAAAGGTCATGGAACTAGTGGAATAAGTCCAGAGGAGGGCCACGAGGATGATCAGGGGACTGGAGCACCTCCTGTATGAAGACAGGCTGAGAAAGTTGGGGCTGTTCAGCCTGGAGAAGAGAAGGCTGCGTGGAGACCTCATAGCAGCCTTCCAGTATCTGAAGGGGGCCTACAGGGATGCTGATTAGGGACTATTCACTAGGGACTGTAGCAACAGGACAAGGGGTAACAGGTTGAAACTTAAACAGCAGAGGTTTAGATTGGATATAAGGAAGAAATTCTTTCCTGTTAGGGTGGTGAGGTACTGGAATGGGTTGCCCAGGAAGGTTGTGAATGCTCCATCCCTGGCAGTGTTCAAGGCCAGGTTGGATGAAGCCTTGGGTGATATGGTTTAGTGTGAGGTGTCCCTGCCCATGGCAGGGGGGTTGGAACTAGATGATCTTAAGGTCCTTTCCAACCCTAACTATTCTACGACTCTATGATTCTAAGATATTCTACAAGTATTTTTTTCCCCTTAAAATTCAAGTTTACATTCAGTCTTCAATTACTTGTGTTTCTCAGTACAGCATTTGGTAAGCCCAAGAAAGATCCATTTAGTTTGAGTACTATCCTAAAAGAGTTTCCCTTCATGTTTATATGGTGACTTTCTTCTTGTCCTGCAATTATAGAACAGTAGCTTCCTGGAACAACTAATATACATCAAGTCATCCTATAATTCATCAAGCACAAACACAATCACAAAGAGTTTGCTAAGGCAAGCCCTGTCTACAGAAATACTTCTGTATTTTCAAGGAGGTAGAGCACATGTTGTCATGTCTCAATAAGGAGCTGGATAAATATTGTAAAATATTGTTTCAGTAGAGCAGATGTTCAGACCATATTGACACCTACTAACAAACTCAGACCCCCTGGGGCAAGAAACTTGATTCACAGTGGAATTGAATTATTTCTGAATGTGCAAGCAACATGCTACCTAAGGCAAAGAATAAGATTACTTTACATTTTTTTTAAATCTTAAACTAAACCTGAGTACAGACCCACAATTCCCATGTGCTTGAATATCAGTTTCAGAAAAACAGAAAGTGACAACTAGCATTAACATCATTGTTACTTTGTGAATAATAAGCTGACTAAGAACCAAAAAAAATAAAAATTGCAAGCATTTGTAATTTTTTAAACTGTTGTTCTATTTCTAGACATGTAGACCAAGTCTCACCTCAGCGTTTTGTTTTGATTACATATAGACTTAGATTGTCATCTGAAAAGAAGTTCCAACAGAGGATTAAATAAGGTCTATCTAAATTGAATGACGTGTACTTTATTTTATATTAAGTAGCAGCACAAAATAGCTCCAGAAGATCTCTCAGAACTTTTCTAAGTGATGATTTTCTAAAAGTAGTTACAATACTGATACACTATAAAATGCATTTCACCCTGGTGTCTTTTAAAAAATGAGTTCTAGAATCACTCTGAAAGATTATTAGCATGAAACTATTGGGATAGAGAAGGTGCAAGATTAGCATCCAAAATTTTATACAAACTCAGCAAGCACAGAACCTACACTGCTGATGAATCAAATTTTTGTGGCTTTCTCTTCCAGATACACACATAGCCTATGGATTGTAAAGATGAAAACTGGCTGTTATTTTGTGTGGAGAGGAAGTGATAGGGAGTTAGGGCGTTCTTACACCATAAATACAGCACAATTCTATCTTAGTGAGATCTAATTATTAGAAAAAGAAGCAGATGATATACATGAAGTCATGACACTAAAAGCAATGAGGTGATGGAAAGGATAAACTAAGCCTCAACCTAGAGAGCTAAAATGACACAGACCCCATATTAAATCCCCTACACATTTTCTCTTTATAAAAATAATAAAGGCTGAAGAAAAAATAAAGGACATAAAAATAAAGTTTAGAGGCATCAGTTCCCTATTAAACGATTAAGACCAGCTCATGTACTGAACACTAATTTATTTTCTTGGAAAGTCTATTCTTGCTTCCTATATTCGACACACTAATCTGTTCATCCTGACCGTGAGCTACCCACAGCTACCACAACAGCCGAGATCATCTGAATTTATTTGTTTTTTTCACACCAGAAGAAAATGCAAATTCGTGTCTTTCCAGAGAGTAAGGGCACTATTTATACCTCTTTAATCTTAAATTGAAAATCCTACAAGAGTTCAAACACAAGACAGAAATTGTCTGTACAGAAAAACTCACCAGAAGCTGATTAATATGCATTTTGGCATACTAGAATCTACATTAAGAGCATGTATACCATTCAAACAATCTCACTAGCATCAAGCCTTTAGCTGTCAAAGAAAAAGATCCTGCATAAGGCAGATAAGCTCCACCAAGACCCTTATTTGTAAACACAGTACAGCTGCCAAGTGCCTCAGAATACTCATAAGTTACCTGATCACGTAGTTGGGAGCAGACTGTAGAACAGACTTTGTCAGCTTGCAGAATGTGTGCCTCCTGATCTGCAACACATCTTTTAAGTATTAAAAATTGTTAAAGATAAGGTGCTGTTTAAATCCTGCAGATGTCATGTAACACATTTACTGTTTTACAACTTACAAAGCCAAATTATTGCTCAGGGCAGAAACTTCCTTCCTCCCTCCCGTGTCCACTTCTATCTTTCATTTTAGACTACACATTATTGATCAGGTAAAATTGTGATGCTACCCCTCCCCCTTTGCATTTTTTTCAGAGACATTAAATAAATCCAAACTTTGACAATGAATATACTGAAGAAGCTCATTCTTGCTATTCACTTTTTTCTTCCAAACTAAAAAATATTGTTGTTGTTTAATCCCAGCCTAAGTACCACACAGCCACTTGCTCTCCCCCCTCTCCCCCACTCCCTAGTGGGAAGGGGAAGAAAATCAGAAAAAATGTAAAAAAATGGGTTAATATAACAGCAGTTTAATAGATTATGTAAAAGATGATGATGATAATGATAACAGGAAACAGAGAGGGGGGAAGGTATGGAATACAAGTTTGAGTGGTTTGGGTCAGGTGTCCTGTCTCTGCTCCCTCCCGGCTTCCTGTGCCCCTCCTCACTGGTAGAGCATGAAGGACTGAAAAGTCCTTGATAAGAGGAAGCACTGTTTAGCTAAACAACTGAAACACTGGTGTGTTATAAGCATTGTTCTCATAATAAAGCCAAAACACAGCACAGCTACTAGGAAGAAATGTAACTATCTCAGTGAAAAAGCAGGACAAAAATACAGAAAACAGAGGGAGAAACAAATGGATTTAGAAATTGTTCAACACATTTGCCCTGTAAAAAGGAATGAGGAAAAAGGAAAAGAGGACTAACATCCAGGCATTTCTGAAAGTCAGAGAGGTGGCATATTTTTGTAGCATGAATTAATGTATTTTTCTCTTTAAAAGTGTGTATATTAGGAAGTGGTATGTACTGTCAATCAGGACACTAGGAACTCTAGGTAAAGACCTACCATTAATAAAAAGAGTGCCAGAGTTACTAATAACTTCAGAAGGAAAGATTTTTATTATAGCTTTACTATTGACTACTATTGTCTGGTTAGATGGCAGTTAATATCGCTTCTCCTATATTTTAGCTTCTCCCCTTAATCAGAAAAGGACTACAAACTCCAGTCTGGTAAATGCGTTCACTAAAGGAATCTCATTTTCAGAGACTTCTTCCTTTGAAGTGTGACAACAAATTTCACATCTTTGGTGAGTGTGACCATGTTTTCACACTAAGCCTTTGCAAACAGCCTTCAGTAGGCGTCAGTGTGAGGCACTCTGCTCCCACACTCTCAAGCGCTGTCTGTGCCACCTCTCTAGGCACATTTTTCTTTCTCGAGTAGTGCCCATCTTGAAAGCTGTGCAAAGTGTTTGTGAGAGGGACAGGCCCACTGAAGAGCTACTTGATCTAATGCCATGACATGATCTAATGCCAAAATCTATCAATATGTTTTTAAGCTCTGGTTGAAAATGGATTAGTAAATAAATGTAAGTATTGGTGTTAGCATAATTTCATATATTTTCAAAATACAGTAAACCAAATAAATATTGTGTACTAGGGAAGAACTGTCATCTGTATTTGTGGTGGGTCCACTCTACCAAAACCAACATAGCCTTCCACTTCTCTCTCCCACAGAATGGGGAAAAGACAAAGGAAAAGAAAGAAGACTCAGGGATCATGTAAGTGACAGCTTAATAGGGAAAGCAAGAGCTGTGCATGTAAGCCAAGCAAAATAAGGAATTAATTATCTACTTCCTGTTGGTAGGCAGACGTCCAGTCACTTCCTGGCAAGCATGACCTCAGCACACCTAAATCTTGCTTGCAAAGACAAACACTATCACAATAAACATCTCCCCTTTCTCCTCCTTGCTGTGAGCTATTCTTCCTGAATCACTACTTCACATCCTAGAGAGTATCCCCTCCGTCAGTTTGGGTCTGCTGTTCAAGTGGTGTCTATGGTCCTTTGGACAGGAGGGTGGAGAAGAGGCCTTGATGCTGGCAAAGCACTGTTCAGCAACAGTCAAAACCCTGCACGGCAATAACCAAGACCATTTTAGCCTCCAAATACAAAGTACAGTGGCATAGGGCCTGCTATGAAGAAAGTTAACTCCATTGCAGCCAGATCCAGTGCAATCTCCACACCTTATTCCATATAATTCACACCATGCTCAGGTCCCACATTATCTATTACATCCAAGTATCTTCCGACCATCCCTCCCTTAGATTGTTTCATTTCTGTACCCTGCTCAGACTTTTCCACTGACTTAACTAACCCAGACTGCCTTGCAATATTTGATCCTTCTAAACCACACCTTTATTTTTCCTTTCCATTCTATTTCTCATTCTTGAAATCCCCTTACCAATACTTACAACTTGTAGTACTTAGACTGTTTTTGCATCCAACAGTCAGGTTTGCACATTCATCTTAACTATCTCCTGTTCCTTGACATATACACTTTCTCATTCCATGCCCCCCTCAATGTTCATAACAAGAGTCAATGACTTGGGCCCTGTCTGTCAAGAAGTCACTCAGGAGAGAAGCAGCAGCATGTTGGTTTGTTGGATGCAAAAAACAGCTTGGGTTGTGTGTCAGCCATGGTGTCCTTAGATGTAGAAGCCCTTCTTCCCCTTCTCCCATGATGGTGCTGAACAGAGAGAGGCTCAATAGGCAAAGGCCAAGCTCCAGAACACTGCTAGGAGCTGCAGGGTCTCATTGGAATTTGCAAGGCACCCTTCTGTTGTGATTCAGAGAAAACTCCAGGAACAAACTCACCAACAGAGTTTCAAGTTGACAAGCAGGTATTCTGTACTGCGGTGCCAGGAGACACGGGGGATAGCTCCTCCTAATGTGTGTCCCCATATTGCTATACAGGCCATCCTTATATGGTCACTGGGTGTATTACATCATTTCCCAAAAAGTTCCCCGCATGCATACAAAAATGTGATGGTTGTCTTTAAGGGTCATTTACTTTTGCCAACAATCTTCATAACCAGCTTAATTAACATTACAGATATAGCAATTATCCTGTCTTTCTACTTATCAGTTAGTTTAACTGCTCCCTCCTAGACATCAGCTAGTTCAGCATACTCCCCAGTAGATGTTTACACCAGCTTAATGGGTTTATTAACACCACCAACATAGCAATCATCCTGTCCTTCTACTTACCAGTTAAAGTGTGCCCATCCTGGGCATCTGATAGTTCCAGATACTTCCCATCCCCAGGTCCTGTTTTTCTATTCTGCTTTTCTTGCACCTTTTGTACTAAGGGCCTAAGGACCTGAAACTATGTCAACTATCTTCAAGCACCGCAGTTATTTTCCATTACAAAGCCATCAAACTTAACATTACTTAGAACTGATTACATTTTGTGCTTTTGTGCATCCTTGTCTCAGTTGGCTCACACCAATTCAACAGGATTACCTGCATATTCAGGAATGTTCCAGTAGGTTTTACTCCCCACCTTGAGGGTCAAAGTTTTGTCTCTTTTCCCTACCCCAAAAAGAGTGTGGTCTGTGGACAGCAAGAGGCTGGTAGGAGATGCTGCCTGGATGTCAGACTCAAATCAATCAAAGGGATATTCCATACCATGTGATGATGTGCTCAGCAACAAAAGCTCAGGAAAAGGAGGAGGAAGTGGATGTTTGGTAATGGTGTGGAAGGAGTGAAAGCAGGTAACTGACATAACAAAGATAAATCAGTAACACACTAGGGCATTAAAGTATGCATTTCTCTGTTTGGGTCACTAGAGTTTGTTGCTCCTCTGTTTGTGTCCTTGGCAGCTTTTAGGTCTGTGAAAAGTCCCTTTGATAAATTTCTTTAAAGTGTCACCACAGGAATATGAAAAGTTTTGTTCTACCGTAAGGATGACAAATGTCTCTTCCTCCTTAACTTCAGAATCAATCTGTGCAGCACAAATTAAGCGTGTCAGCTACATGCTTGTAAGCACTTCTCAGCTTGCTGCTGTTTTGTAGCTGGTTAAAGTCATAGCAGATGCAACATCTAATTTTAAAATCAATTTCAAAAGCTGTTCTGTGTCTTCTTTGCAAGATGAAGTATCATTTCTAACAGATATAACTCATTAAAAATGTGTTTCTTAAAAGAACAATTTTTCAGTTTATTTTAATGAACTAGTTTTCTGGTTCCTAACATTCTTCCTGGGTGTCAGTGTATAGGGAACAAGGAGATTAAGAGGCTTTTTAAATCTTTTTGGATCTTCTTAATTTTTATTTTAGACAATTAATATATAAACAGAAAATTCACAGAACTAGACAATTATTTTATTATTAATAGGACAAGTCAGATCAACTGAGATGGCATGCAGGTTATGATGAGATTTTATCACCTCAGACTTGCAACAGCATACTCTAAGCACTTCTTCAATACCCATGAATTGGTATCTTTTGTTTCTGCTTTTTTCTTCTTCTCCTTTTTTCCCCTCCTTTATTTGAATAAAATCACTCATTAATCCTTTTTCTGGTGGTAGAGATTTGTGCTTCCTTTTTCTGAAGGGTGCTGGCTTGAAGTGGTTTTCACAGGCCCTCAGCATTCATCCTGCTTAACTTTCACTTCTGTGCTGCTATTCCTTAACACGCTATCACTTTCATCCCACTGTCCCTCTGCAGAGCTCTGACAGGAAAGAATCACACCCAGCGAAGTTTTCTGACAATGAAAACTCAGAGTTTGTGTCCATTTGCTCAATCACACAGGAATAAAGATATTCATGGACTACATAGAAAACAAGATTGTTCAATGACTTGACCCATGTCCCACATGACCCATGTTCCAAAGGCCTTTCCTTGCCTTCTTGTAAAATATGTCAGGGCTACAATCTCACAGGGCAGTGTAGGTGTGGTGGGACAGCTCACATGACAGCAGTGATGCAGTGGGTAGATGCAGCAGGCTTTTTTATGAAGGATTGCATTAGGGTGTTGCCAGGGCTGGGGGCTCCCTTAGGGGCCTGGAGCAACAGAGGATCGCCATGGGTTCCATCTGGGCATGACTGGGAAGCTGTGGCCCAGTCTTGCCACCTCAGCTGGGGAGCAGAGCAGGAAAGGGAGTAGCCAGAGGCAGCACCAACCCCAGGCTTCAGGCAAGTTCATAGTGATGAGACAGGTCTGAGATCAAACTGAGAAGTCTGTCATCAGAGTAGCAGACACTTTCAGTAGGTCAGTTCTGGAGGCAATAAAATCACTAACATAACTAGTGTAAAACAAAAAGGTATTATGAAACACCTGTTTTAATTAAAAACTGATCCAGCAGTTACATGTATGGAACTTCACATTTCAAAAAGGAAAGAAAGCTCAGCAGTAAGCTAAATCACCTTTGTCATGGTTATCGTGTATAATGGTTACTTGGGAAAACAAATACCATGACCCTGATGTTCCTCCCTTTGTTCTTCTTCCCCCAGCTTTACAGGCTGAGCATGACGCCATATGGTATGAGATATCCCTTTGTCCAGCTGGGACAAAGCTGTCTCAGCTCTGTCCCCTCCAAATCACTTGTGCCCCCACTAGCCTGTTTACTGGTGAAATGGGGTGAGAAGCAGAAAAGGCAGTGTAAGCACTGCTCAGCAGTAACTGAAACATGCCTGTGTTAACCAACACTGTTTTCAGCACAACTCAAAATATAGCCCAGTGCTAGCTATTGTGAAGAAAATAAATAATAAATCAGCCAATAGTAGCACAACCTTTTATACACATGTAATCACAGTAGTATAGAACTAACAATTCAACAAAGTACGTATTTTTTTCCATAAATAATTAAATTTCCATTAAATAATTCAGATTGTGTAATGTGCCATAATTACCCACAGGAAAGAGTAAACTGTAGCCACCAAGTTCTGGTCTGGGGGTGTCAGCTGGTCCTATGAAGAGAGAGCCAATGTGTAATGATGCAAACTGCCATCTGGGTTCTACAATAGCAGAATGTCACAAACACAGTGAGAATCAAATGTCATTCAGTGCAGAAATTTCGCCATTTCACTGTCTCTCAACTTTTATAACTCCTATGGCATGTCTAATTTCTCCATTATGAAAGTCACCTCTTCATTTAAGAAAACAGTACACAAATTACCTGTATTAATTATATATTTAATTAAATGCCTGTAAGAATACTAGGGAGAAACAGTTATCATAAATATTGTTTCACTTCTGTTTGCTGGGATTCAGTTTGACAGAGAATGGTGAATGCTGGAACTCAGTGACATATGATTTCTTTGTTACAAAGTGTGAGAGGAATCACAGAATCATAGAATAGTTAGGGTTGGAAAGAACCTTAAGATCATCTAGTTCCAACCCCCCTGCCATGGGCAGGGACACCTCAAACTAAACCAGATCACCCAAGGCTTCATCCAGCCTGGCCTTGAACACTGCCAGGGATGGAGCATTCACAACCTCCCTGGGCAACCCGTTCCAGTACCTCACCACCCTAACAGGAAAGGATTTCTTCCTTATATCCAATCTAAACCTCTGCTGTTTAAGTTTCAACCCGTTACCCCTTGTCCTGTCACTACAGTCCCTAATGAATAGTCCCTAATCAGCATCCCTGTAGGCCTCCTTCACATACTGGAAGGCTGCTATGAGGTCTCCATGCAGCCTTCTCTTCTCCAGGTTAGGAGAAGGGTGATAGACAGCTATAGAGCTAGGACTTTCAACTGAAAGCACTTACAAAATCTATTAGAATTTCCTACTTGCTCAAATACCAGAATTTTCTTCAGAGCACTTGTCATTTAAAAAAAAAATGTGGAGACTTTCTTTGGTAAAGTTGCTGACTAATTTATCATAGCACTTAGTCCTACATGTCACCTAAGCAGTCTCACTGGGATTTCTTCACTGATTATGTCCTAGTCTCTCGTTGGGAAGAAATCCTTCCTGACCCGTAGCCAAAGGGTTATCATAATTTTGTCATAACTGATTGGTTTTCACACAACAGCTATTCATTCAAACTACATTGAAAAAATAAAGGTATAGAAGTAATATTAAAGTATTTTCCTTCATATTGTTTGCGTAGCTCAGATGTGTTTTTTCTATGAAAGCATGTAGATGAACATAGCTGACAATTAGTGAAAATTAAAAAAAATAGATAAAGGTTCAGCATGAAGTAAATGAGCTAATCTTCACAATGTATTTGTCTGCAACACTCACTTTGTTCTTGGATTTAACTAGGAGGACCTGTTAACCTGCTTCTCAGCAGTACAGAAAATTAATCCACCCAGTCTAAATAAGGCAATCATAAATATAGTTCTTTCCTGTAGATTTGTCACCCTCCCACATCACTTCAGCAGGCAGATGCTTACATAAAAATAGCAAAATGTGGAGGATACCAATGCTGTTTGGGACTACAATTCAGTTAGAAGCGTAACCAGCAAGCTATTTTTTCTGTATTTAGTGAAAGCTATTATTTTTTCTACCTGTTTCAGCCAAATGACAACATGAGTTTTCACATAGTGTTGATTCATTTTGTATGGAGGCCCTTTTGCACCTCTTAACCAAATACAAATATATGAACCTGACAAGAAAAAAGAAGTGAAAGGAAGAAAATGAAAAGGAATATCTCTGAAAAGGGATTTGCCACCCACAAAGTGCAATAAGATTGTCTTTTTATAATGACCCACCAGCTACAATAATACTTTAACAGGCAGCGCAAGAAGTCATGGGAAGCACACATCAAGGTAGCTGGCATGATGCTCTACTCACAGAAGAAAAGGAATGTTGATTCCTTTTAACTATAATGGGGCCAAAATGCTGATCTGGTCTCTATCATTAATCTCCAAGAAGACTGTGATTAAATTAATTATATTCTATGCCCATTTCTTAACCTGTTATAAACAGTTTGACAAATAATATTTTTGTGAAAAGAGCATTTCTTGTTTCCCAACCTTTGATCATTATCTGTTTACCTAAATCTCCTCATGTCTTCTTCAGACACACTATATGAAGTGAGTCCTTCCTCCTGAGTTTTATGAATTTTCAGTGGAACAGGAATAATGATACTTGCCTGCCTTTGTAACATGATTTCAGATCTGTAATTGTAAAGTTTAATATGTAAAGCTTGATAAAAGTTAAATATTTTAGAAACAAATATTGATTGATTGATGGCTTGGTTTTATGAATGAAGATTTGGGAAGGGCTTTACCCACGCTTACTACAAGCATGATGACCAAAAGCATGTGGGATAAGGAAAACCGGTTGGAAAAAAGGCAGCATAGGCAATAAAGAAGTGTCCGACCAGGACTGGCATCGCCTGGGCAATCACGAGTGACCCATACCCTGGCCCGCCTGCATGCAAGGTTGGTTCTGCAGCTTCCCATGCACCTTGTCACCTGCCGTTTCAACCCTTGCCTGTCCATACAGACAAGTGAGAGTAACCCCTTCCAGCCTGTGCAGTAAATTTTTAGGTGAGTATAAATACATTAAAGTGATTTTGAAAAATATTGGCAAAGCATTTGCTGTAATTAATTTACATGTATATTTAGATTCACTCTATATGTGTTTTGTCACATAGAGATTTTTCCACACAAAGTATTCACACAATTCACACACAACATATTGATGACCACAGGCAGTAGACAAAGGTAATATATATTTGTTTCAATACAATAAACTTTTGCTCCTGGGTTTTTTGCTAAAGTTTAAACTTAGTGAAAAACAAAGATTGGCTCATATTTCATTAATAAAGTGAATATGGCTGAATTTTTATTTCAAAAATTCTGAAATTATGGAACATATATTTTTCGTCAAAGCCAGTCAAATCTGTAAAACAAAATAGCATCTTTAACTAGTACTTAGTAAATAAATAATCTTGATAATCATAGCAATAGCTGTGTTTGGTCTTGGATAAAAGCTTAATTAACAGAAAAGAACCCCCATAAGTGGCAACAACTTTTAACATTTGAAGTATTTAACCTAGTCCCCAAGGGTCACTGCCCCATTTGTCATCTAATTATGTGAGTAGCATGAATAGGGTATTTTGGATGTGAACAGATGTTCACAGAAATGAGCTATGAAAATATACACAGGACTATTGGGTCAGCTCATCACAGCCATCTACTACTGGAGAGAACAGTCATGTAGATTGTGCAACTGGTCCATTGCCTCTCCAAAATATGTAAAAATTGTGAATTACACTTAGATAAAATCCTGAGTACTGTATTTGCCTGGGTGTCAAATCAGAGAGCAAGTTCTAGTAGCACCAGACACATGAACCCACAAAGAAAACTCCCATTGCATAGGAAAAAACCTTCATAAACCTCTGTTACTTGTTATGTAGCCTTTGAGGGCTTCTCTGTTTTGGAACATCCCCATTTAGTGAATGAGGGTGTGAATTTACAGGATCTTACTCTTTAAAAGAAACTCTTTTAATCCCACAAGTGTGAACTTGCACACTGAATACACACTATGTGGTCATGTGCCAGTTTACAGAGTACCTGCACACAAATTAATGCAGACATTGGAATTAGATGCAGTAACTTTGAGTAGAGACACTTTTGAAGAATCAGACAAAAGGTAGGACAACACCTTAGTGAGAGTCTTCATGTGCACTGTCATCCACCTGAATGAAAACCACTGCAAGAGTTGATTTACAGAAAAAAAAAAAAAAAAGTGCCTTTAAATGCTGGTAAGATTCACAGAAAAATTTAGAACTTAGATTGGCACAGTCAGTGGTCTCAAACTACTTAAAGTTCAGTCTTTGACTAGCTGAGTACATAATACTATTTGTTTGCTCCCCTGACTCATACTCCCATCATTCTCTTTTTCAATAGCTTCTGAATTTTGGTGCCCAAGACACTGCTTTTTGCTTCCTCCTTTCATAATTCCTCCTGAAAAAAACACAAAACGAAACAACAAACAATCCATCAATACCAACTAACCAAAAAAAAAAAAAAACAGTTTCTCTTTAGGATCTTCAACTCTAAGTTTTTAACAGCAATAATAATAAAAGTGAGAGACTGGAAAGATTACTTCAAAAGATAGTTCTATCAGCAGCTGAACTAATCAGATTTGATTTCTCACATATCTTGTGCACACAGGTTCTTTAGCATCTAAGAAAGGAAAAGATTATGAGCCTTTCACTCTGTGTGACTAGTAATAACACAGCAGCCTGCTGCCAATTTTCAGCAAACTTTAAAGTACTGAATGTGCTTGACATCTCTATACTTTTTGTCATGTCTGCTTGAAGTTGGCAAGCAGGTTCAAAATACGCAAGGTCACAGAGCACAGTTGTATAAACTTTATTTAAAGGGAACACTTAAAATGCTCCTTTAGCAGGAACAGATTTTTCATTTGCTCTTGATTTCCAATTATGATTGAACCTTAGATGCAATTCTTAGTTTCTCTCTCAACATACATGAGATTTCCATGCTAAATACACTGTCATTAAAAAAAAAAACAAAACATAAATGCACACTGACACAGCAGCTCAACACAAGCAACTAGATGATTCCCCTTTTGTGCAAAACAAATACCTGTAGTTTTACTGTTCCATAAATGCACACATCAAATCTATACAGGAAAGTGGATCATTGTGGATAAAATGGCACTATTACAGCTAATATAGGAACAATGCAATTTCTAGCGAATTATGTTCAGCATTGCAAATCCAATATTTTCTGTGATACAGTACTTCAGAGAGAATGTACTTTGAACAGAAAATACCTGAGGCTCACTTTTCCTGGCAGACTTGCCAAGTCCTTACCAACTTCGTGCCAAGGAACACAAGGGCAAAAATGACTAGGATGATCTGTTCCCATTTACAATCTAAATGTTGCTTTTGTTTCATATTTGGAGTTCACATCATACATATCAACACATACCATCTCCCATGGAAGTATCTGGTAGCCTTTGTCCCAGTCTCTTTTCACACACATATTTAAAAATCTAGGCAAGGATTTACTATAAATAAATTATAACCCTTACAAATGTAAACAAGGTCTTCTTTGTGGAAGACCAAGAAGTTAATTGTTAAGCTTACTTGTTCTTGTCATATTAATGTTAGATTCTATTTTGACACTCTTGAAAAGCATCAAGGAGAAAATGGTTGGGAGCTTATTACCTTAATGCTTCCTTTGTCCCCAAACCCCACATTCCTGCATACGTTTTACTACAATACCTCAGAAAAAGAGTAACTGACTGATGATTTTGTTGGTCAAAACCAGTAAATGTGCTGGATTTTATCTGTTTATTAAGTGCCATATGGTCTTCTTGTATTGTATGGTGTAGAACATGACAAGCTCCCACAGTGAGATCAGGAAAGGATGACAGAGGAAAAGGAGGCATTTGTCAGCGTCTAGCTTTTCGATCTGCACTGTCTGCCTGATGAAACCACATATTTGAAGAAACATGTACTTGCTGGAAGTGCAAGTTGCTGTTAGATGGCAAGCCAAATTAGGAGCTTGTATGCAGCCTTACTTGAATGGAAGTTTATGGATAATTGCTACATCGCCTTCTTCACAGCACATTCCTGTAAGTGTTCATTTTAGGAGCTATTTTTTTTTCCTAGATGTCATATAGAAAGCCCTCCTGTGTAATCTGGCATCACAGACAATATAGACAATCAGGCCTCAGGAACACCGAGTGTTGCAAAATTGAAGTTAGCTGTGAATTTATTCTCAGACTATATATTTCTCAATATTTCTGTAAAGTTTGTGCCAATGCAAACTACGTACTTTATGTATTCTGGGTACATCTCATTGTGAAATGATGTTACCTGTAAGCGTAGCATCTTGAATTTAGGTTTTAATTCCAACGCTGAATTCCACAAAAAATTGTCATCTTCGTTTAAGAGAGCTGTGCAAGATCCCATTGTAGTCAATAGATATCTAGTTAGTAAACCCAAGTGAGGTGGGAGTTACTCAAATGACTTTTGAATTTAGGGTGATTTAAACAGCTCACTAGACTTAACTCACTATAATGGACACCAAATATCCAACCCGTATGTAGAGACCTGCACTATAGATGTACAAATACAGATATTTAGCCAGGAAGCCAAATGCTATGCTTAGACTGTGCACAGAATGAACTACCTAATTCATTGCTATGTTCTCTTCCTAAACTGTACTTTCTGGAATTTGAATGTGAAGATCATTAAATTGTACCAAAATAATGAGAACAGCAGCTGCTCCTAGGTTTGTATTAAGCCATACACAGGCACACGACAAAGTATCTATGATGTCCATCATCTTCTCACCCATGGAACTGACTGTGGCAGTAATTCCTGGTAGGGCTATGCAGAGCCCTACAGCTCAGTGTGGTTTTAGCAAAGACTATCCACAAAGTTGTCTCCCATCTCTGCTAGGAAGAAGATAGTGGACCAGATTTCTATTACTTATTGAATAGGGACCCTTGTGCTACCTGGGTGGGATTACCTATCACTGCCTGTTCTGTCACCCTGGGGAAAATCTTGACCTTGATCAGAGGTTATTCACATACCCTACAGATGACCTAAAAAAGTACTAAGGCTCTCATGTCTGCAAGAAAATGCTAACAAAACACTTTGGCTAAACAATGAGAAATCTATGCTACCGTGACTCCATTCCTATCCCTAGCTGTGCAACAACTACAAGTTTAGAAATGCTTTGTAGTCTGTCTTTGATGGACATAGCAAAGTTTTCAGCAGCAGTCCTCCATGGGCAGGTACAGTCTTCCTAACCCATGAGTAGTCTAACTAAGTGCTGCACGTTAATGACTCCCCTACAAATTATGTATGAGTTTTAGTGCACTTTCCTATACAGATGTCTAGGGTCACAGCATAAGTTCACAGTTTGCGTGGAGTCATGCAACTCCAGCATTAGACTGCTTCTAGAGAATAATCGTTCTCAGTCAAGAAATTCAGCGAAGGAGAAGAGCTCAGGGGTACAAACACATTATGGCTAGATATTAGCCTCTGCTTACTACCTGTCTAGCGTAAAACAACCACTGGTTAGAACCGGGCTATGCAATGCAACTCTACTTTGCCTAAGATTTCAAGCCAAGTATTTGAAAACTGTTTGTGCCTACATCAGACTCCAGGAACTACATTAAGAATGAAAAATAGAAGAGGTGTTGAATTTTGAGCACTTCAAGATATCTCCTTGTCAAAATACCTCCTAGCCTTCAGCAGGTTGGCCAGAAGATTGGGTTGACTTCAGTCAAAACCTACTCATGCTCTTTCCAGCCCTAATTTTGCTTCATTTTTGCTACAGAAAGTTTCAGTGCAGGGAAAGGTATATTGCTGCAGAACTGCCGGCATAACTTCCCTAACGAAAATCTGACTTGGGAAGAAGCTAATCTCAAGAGAGACTTAATTTATACAACAATTAACAGTGTAAATTGATGCCTTCCTGTTCATCCTTTCTCCAAAGATTTTGAGTGGCAATAGAGTTTTTTATTCTGAGCAAAGATGAAAGACTTCAGAGCAGACCAGATGAGACAACTTCAAGGAAGGAAAAAAAAAAAAAAAAAAAGGCACGTGAAATGCCTTGAGTGCAAATTGCTGTAGCTGGTTTGGACTCTCTCATGAATTGTCCCATTCCACACAGCTGGCAGCCCAGGGCAGAGCTAGCTAGAAAACACGGTTTCCTTCAATGGAAACTTTCAGATTTCAAAATCTTGAGTTTCAAATCTGAATGAAAACCCAAGTAGTTTCTATAAGCCTGAAATTACAGTATGACAAGTTCAAGCCCTTCTGCCTGGTTTTTGGACCTAGAACAGGAAATCTAAGGATGCATCTATATCAGTGTCTTAGTTCAGGTAAGAAATGATTTTGAAGCAAATCTCCAAGGTAGCCCCACTTACTGTGCTTTAATTCATACCACAGAGCTCTGAGACAGAGCAAATTGGATTATTTTTGATTTTTTTTTAATGAAATAAAAAGATTTACTCTTAACATGCATCAAACAGTAATAAGTACACAGTCCCCAAGATTATACAAGTGCTTTAGACAAATGCTAGTTTGAAGTAAGTGTTTGAATATGGGATTTGTTATTTTTCCATTTTATATGTCTGCTTCTGCGGGGCTACACAACTTCTTAATGTTGACTAAGCCTAATATTGGTCACTGATTTTGTTTTTCCATTAATTACTGTTTCAGGGAAATATTATTTTTGTTTCTGAATAGCAAAAGTGAGGACCACTGCATAAACCAAAACTTGAAGAAGGAGAGAAGAAATATGTGGGAGGGAGAAGAAGGACAAGTATCCTCAGAGCTTCGGAAAGTACCACAGAGTTTACAAGCATTTTGTAATGACAGCAGGTATGGTAGGTTCCAGGTACCAACAATTGGAGTCCAAGTTAAAACTCTTCTGCTGTCTCTGCATATCACCCAGGTTTCGTGGCAGGCCCCTGAAACAAGGAGTGACACCTGAGCTGGCATACCGCTTGCTTCTCACCAGCTCCCCAATGAAATGTTTAGTCCCAAAATCTCACCAGAACCTTGTTTGGTAAGAAAATGATCAGCTGCTTCAAATATATGGCAGCAGGACAGACGAATTGCAAATATTGCCTCTTGGTGCATCTTAATGTCTCCTCTTCTAATAATAATCACTACATACTTTTTTAGATTTCTAAAGCATGGAAAAGGATACACATGTTTTTTTTTTTTTTAATAATTTCCCAATAGATAATGCCTCCCAAACTTCTTAAATTAAAGATCTGGAAGGTGCAAGAAGGAAACAGGTGGAACAAAAGAACTACCACCAATGCAAAAGGTATTTCTTTGTGGTAATTGAAGAAGAAAACAGAGAAAAACTTTCATTCTTTCCGGAGCTGCACTGCTACATCAGATTGCTTTAATGCACTGCCTAAATAATAATAAATATAGGAATCTGCTATGTTACCTTATCTAGTGTCTTGCCTTTAGGGTGCATGTAAGGGTTTATATCAGCAGCTGGAGGAATATCATCTTAGATATTAAACATAATATCTGTGTTTATCTTTGTTAGTGTGAGATTTAGATAAAGTTGCTGTACTATATTTGTGCTAATCTTTTAATAAAGCTTATCTCATGTTGCCAGTTAAGCTTTTTGAAAGCTACTTGTATAAATACTATTCATCTGTATACAGGCTTCTTTCCTGTACTTCAGCAAGAAGTTGTTCATGTTGGTTTCTCAGCGTGTTTTGATCTGCACAAGGCTATTTAGCTTTGCTTAACTGATAAGTCTGTGATAAAATACCTCCTTGCATTGCTTCTCACAATCCAGTTTGACAAAGGTATGCGATAGAAGTTGAGTATCTGTCTCATAAACATTTATAGTAACAATATGCCAGAATTACATGAAATTTCTTTGCAAAAGTTCTTTGTTTAATTGCCATTAGCCTGAGATTATTTTGCAAAACAAACTTCCACATATCAACATGAGAAAGACTGAAATGTGCACATGCACATTTGGAATGTGCAACAGTAAGCCACAAAACAGTGTTTTATGATGTAAGTCACTGTAAAACCTGGTACAGATTTCTTCAGCTCTGAGGGATGGCTCATATGAATTTTTACCAATTTCCGAGCAGACCTACTCATTACATCTTTTCTCAGAATCTTCTAAATTTCTGTATGTTGTTTAAAGCTAAATTTAAGGCCGTATCTGTTCTGTAGAAGGGGTATCTAAATGCAGTGTAAGAAAGGAAATCAGACGTCCTCTTTCGTGTTATTTCAAGCTTTCCCTATAATCCTTTTTTCTTTCTATGCACTTATTAGATCCCTTCTTCCCTAGATATGTACTGATTTTAAGAATCACAGGGTTTTTAAAACGTGTTTGCTGTTTGCTTCTTTACTATATCAGAGCCTAATTTTGTCTCTGTCTCGGCAGGCAGGCCATTGCTAAACATATCTCAAGTCTTCTCAGAGAGAGAAATTTTTCATTTTTAGATGTCAATCCTTCAGAAAATGTATAGATGCTATAACATTTTTCTCAGTCATTCACTTAAACTAACAAATGCCCTTCTCCTGTCCAATCTAAATCGCTGTTCATGAGCACCGCCCACGCCAACAGCCGCACGCCCCTTGCGCTGTTCTGGCTCGCGCTGGGGCGGGTTTTCCCGCTCAGGGCGGGACCGTCCCTGCTGGTGTCGGCCCCTGTGCGTCCCTGCTCGCCTCAGTGGAGCTGCCGGCTCCTGGGTCAGGAGCGCTGAGAGCTCGAGGCTCCCTCGGTGGCTCTCGCCGCTCAGAGCTGAGGCTGCCGGACACGGGGCTTCCACTTGATCCGGGCTTGAAGGCTCCTCTC
Organism: Melopsittacus undulatus; assembly: GCF_012275295.1. Taxonomy (NCBI): domain Eukaryota; kingdom Metazoa; phylum Chordata; class Aves; order Psittaciformes; family Psittaculidae; genus Melopsittacus; species Melopsittacus undulatus. Next base: position 57,710,824 of record NC_047528.1, on the reverse strand, counting down.
TGGAGTTGTTCACCTCGGCAGATGACCCATGACTGCCACTGCCCAGTGAGCTTAGTGCCTTCCTTGCCCCAGAACCTTTCACACCAAAACCCACTCAGGTGCCCTTGCACCTCTCAAACAAAAAACACGCTATGGCATTGTCAGCAGTGCAGAATACAGAAATATGTGGGACTGTCTCTTCTCCAACGAGCGCTGGTCACGGTGGTGAGGAAACAGCGCAGGCTGAAGAATCCAAATGCATGCTGGTGTTCACTGCAGTTTTGGCAATGGCCATCCTTGCATCCATACTCCTGCTAGCTTTGTGTTACCTGCTGAAACTGAAGTGGCAGAAAAGGAAAAAGTGAGGCTTTTTTTCCCAGCATTTTTGGTTGGATGGCTGCCCTGTGCAATGAAGCACCTGCAGTTGCAGCATCCCCAGAGTGCAGGTGCTGTGAGCAGTGCCGTTAGCATGCCATACATTTGAGATCATAGAAATGTAGAGTGCTTTGGCGTGGCTGGGACCTTTAGAGATCGTCTGGAGCAACCCTGCAGCCAGGGGCAGAGCCATCTTTTTGCTTGTCAGGTTGCTCAGAGCCCAATCCAACCAAACCTTGACCAGGTCCAGATAGTGGGGTAACTGCAGCTTCCACAGGCAACCAGCTCCAGGGCCTCAGAACCCTCCTTGTAACAAATGCCCTCCTCCTGTCCAATCTAAATCTACCCTCTTCCCACTTAGAGCCGCTGCTGCTAGCCCTGTCACTACAGGGCTTGGTAAGAAGTATCATTCCCATCTTGCTTATTATCCCCCATTATACACTGAAATGCCACAATAAGTACTCCCCAGAGCCTTCTCCAGGTAGAACAACCCCCACTGCTGGGGTGGCTTTTTCAGTTTTGAAGTTTTTCTCACCATCCTTATCACTCCTATTCATGAGGACTCCTTTCCAAATCCCATTCTTTGTGTTGCAGAGAACAACTGCTTCCTACTGTCAACAATGCTTTGGAAAAATATGCAGCTACAAGCAAAGGAGATTATGATCTAGAAAAAGAACAAAAACTCACTGAAATTGCCTTGGAAATAGAAGAACTCATCAAGGAGGGGAAATTAATAAAATAGCTGCATGCTGTGAAACTAGTTTGGAATCCTACTGTCACGTGCAAAACCCTTTGTGGTTTGATAGTTCACAGAATCACAGAATCCCAAGGGTTGGAAGGGACCTCAAAAGATCATCTAGTCCAACCCTCCTGCAAGAGCAGGGTAACCTAGAGTACATCACACAGGAACTTGTCCAGGCAGCCCTTGAATACCTCCAACGTAGGAGACTCCACAACTCCCCTGAGCAACCTGCTCCACCTCAATCTGTTGTATAATCTCAATGCATTTTAGAACAGAATTTCAGTCAGCCTGCCATTATCCACAGCTGTGTGGCTCAGGGACAAGCTGTATCTGAAGCACAGATAATTGTTTCTGGTCAACAGTTCCAGCAGCAACAGTAATATATTTATTTTTGCATCAGTCAAGTATCTAATACTCACTAAATAGGCAAAATTTTAAAACGATCAATTTCGATTTCTCATTTTTACCTGCAGTTAAAAGGTTAAAGATACTTAAGATTTGCTTAGGAGAGCTTCCCATATTTTTACCAAAACACCTAAGCCCACATCAGAATTAAACTTTTCCACCTTACCTATCAGCAATATTATTTTCTAAGAAATTCACACTTAAGAGAAATATCATCACACCCACTTTTGGCACATATGGATACTGCTAAAGTACATATAACTTCTTTAGCTACAAAATCCAGTTGCTGTCTACTACCATAAGAATACTGATACTAAAGCTGATTATACCCTTTTCACAAAGAACTAAAATACTTACACTATGATTTGTCAAATAGGCAAATATTTCCCACAAATATCGTACATTTCTTCTGCTGTGATTTTATATGGCAGGTTCCTAATATACAGTATCCGATTAACTTCTGGAGGCAGCCGAACGCTGGCACCACGCTTTCTACCACAAGCTGAGAGTGGCCCCTGAGGAACACCCTGCACTGCTAACAGAGGCTACCCTGACACCCAAAGCCCAAAGAAGAGAGAAGATGATGTAGATCATATTGATGAGAACAATCCAACACTGGGACGGATCAGCTACTGGGATAATCTCCCCACGAAAGCAGTGGGTTCCCCAACACAGGACACTTCAGGATTTTGCTGAGACAGCCAGTCTAGGTCATGCTTTTCCTAGAAAGCTTGGACCAGATGATCCTCGAGGTCCCTTCCAAACTGCTATTCTATGATTCTATGATATTCAAGAGCTTCGATACCTCAGCCATGTATACAGGCATCCAGGCTGTGTTGTCCCTGTACGCTCCTCATTGTACCGCTGTTACTACGATGGGCTCTGGAGATGGTGTTACCCACGCTGTCTGTGTGTATTGATTAGGAGAAAATTCCAGGAACAAACTTCCCAAAAAAGTTTTCAAGCTGACAAGTAGGTATTCTTTATTGCGGCACCAGGAGACACGGGGAATAACTCCTCCTAACGTGTGTCTCTCTATTGCTACGCAAGCCGTCCTTATATAGTCCCTGGGCATACATACATATTCATGAGGCTACATATGGATTACGTTATTTTCCAGAAAGTTCCCCGCATGCGTACAGAAATGTGGTGGTGGTCTCTGAGGGTCGTTCTGTACATTTTAAACAGTGAAGATCAGTGTTTTCTGTGTGCGGAACTGTATGCAGCTAGAATCATTGGTTCTCACATTCTTGTGTCTGTTTCAAGACACAATACATCTTTGTTTCAGTACACATGTGTGTGAGTAAGGGTCTCTGTGGGCAAGAGTGTCTCACCTCTGGGGGTGTGTTTTGTATGATAATGCACCAAGTTCCTTCAGAACACGGTTATCTTCTGTTTTGCTAGCTTACCAAAGTGAGTTACGTCTTTTTTGGACCCTAGGTTTTTTCCTCCTCTTTTGGAAGTTAGGTGTTGCTCTTCTTCTGATCCAAAGAGATCATTTACCAGTCTTCTGCCTATCCTCAATGTCTGTGAGCTTGCTCAGAGCCCAATCCAACCAAACCCTGAACACGTCCAGAAGTGGAGTAACCTACCCCACACCTAGGGTGGTCTCTTCTGTTTTGGGCAGTGGCAAAACATCCTTGGGGTTGTTATGCAAAGCGTCTGGCTAGTGTGGTGCTACCTTTCTTCCTCATGGCCCCTGTGGTGCTCTGCCTTGCATTTGGAGCTCCAACAGCCTTGGCTATTGCTGAGCAGTGCTTGACCAGCATCAAGGTTTCATCTCATCCCCCATCCAAAGGCTTGCAGGCTGGGAGTGGCAAGAGGGTGGGCAGGGGACTTCCCACGGGTACCTTCTTAATGTCTGTCTGCCAGAAGGAATAAACATGTACTTTTTAGTATTTTAGTCATGTGAAATTGAATGACACATTTTCTCCAAAGGTCTTCAAGATGGCCAGGGTCTGACAGCATCTGGCACTGGTAAGTCTTGACCATTTTTCCACATTGAGAACAGGTGGGTGGTTGGCTGCTGGCTGAGGTCAGCCTATCCCACAGTACGAGATCAGAGAACACAGCAGATGACTTGGCAGGCAGGAGACAGCGTCCTTGCCAAGCATCTCTGGCTATGTGGAGATGGTGTCCCCAAAGCACAGATGGAGGGTGAGCCCACAGGCATCTGCAAGGCCCTCTGTGCCCTGACAGAGGTGCCCCATGGCACAGAATCTCTGTTATGACACGCGAGGGCTCTGTGATGTCACAAGTACATATCCTGCCTTATTTGGTGTCTGGCTTCGGAAATGCCATTCTGCCCTCGTGGCCTGGAAGGTGCAAGGCAGGTGGAGAGTTGAGGTGATGAGAACCATGGGGTTCCTCTTCATCCTCTTCCTCCTTCTCCTGGCAACCATGCATTTTGAGGGTTGTCGGGCTGTTCCATGGGCGGCATGACGTCCAGGTAGGGTGGGCAACAACAGAGGCAACAACATCTTCAGGGCGGGTGGGAGGCAGAAGCCCTGTGGGGAGGCATGGAGCTAACACAGCTTCTGTGTACCTACTTAGTGAATATTTTGTGGATTGATATTTGTAGATGACATTACTGTAGATACTAGTAATCACTGAAATATTTGTGTTTATAACTTCAGAAAGATTAAGGGATGCGACTTTAATTATGCAGCAACTCATGCCTTATCAGTTGTTACAAATCTTACTGTGCACTTGAGTCAAGATTTACTGCCTACCCCCTTTGTAATGCACCTTGCATTAGTGAGGAAGCTACTAAACCAGAATGATCTCTATCAGCTGCTAGACCCATTTTTGAATCAATGGCTGAACATCCCTTTCAATACCTCAGCCATGTGTACAGGCATCCAGGCTGTGTTGTCCCTCTATGCTCCTAGTCGTACCACTGTTACTGTGATGGCCTCTGGAGATGGTGTTACCCACGCGGTCCCCACGTATGGAAGCCATGTCCGTCCTCCCCCCCATGCCATGCTCCCTCTGGATCTGGCTAGCTGTGACCTGACAGACTACCTCGTGAAGATCCTGATAGGTCTTCACCACTGAGTAGCTTCACCACTACAGCTTAGGGCGACATTAAGTGCCACATGAAAGAGAAGCTCTCATGTTGCCCTGGATTTTTATCTAGGCTACAGCTTCACCAGCTGAAAGCGACATTAATGCCACATGAAAGAGAAGCTGCTACACTGCCCTGGATTTTGAGCAGGAGATGGACACAGCCACCTCTAGCTGTTCCCTAGAGAAGAGCTAGGAACTCACAGATGGCTAGTCATCAGTACTGGCCATGAGAGCTTCAGGTGCTCTGCAGCCCTCTTTCTTATGTATGGAGATCTGTGGTATCCATGAAAAGACCTTCAACATTGCCTTGGTTGTCCCAAGGGTGGGTTCATTTCCCTGGATTGCAATAAGCCAAATCTCAGACACAGGGAAGTGATGTTTAATTTGTGTTTGCACAAAGGTGGGTGTGAGGGGATACTTCCACAAAACTAGCACACCTTCAGTCTGCAGGCTGTCCACTATCTAAGTTTACTAAGATAATCCAGGAGTCTTACCACCTTCCTTTTCTCCACATCCCATGGGAGAGGGGAAAGAGTCTGAGTGGCTGGCTGGGTGGCTAGTTGGCTGGCTGCTGGCCAATGTCAACCTGAAACAAAGCATGAGATCGAAGAACACAGCAGATGATCTGACAGGCAGGAGACAGTGTCCCTGCCAAGCACATCTGGCAGCACGCAGAGGGTATCCCCAAACCATGGACACAGGGGAGGCCCACAGGCACCTGCGCAAACCTCTGTGCCTTGGCAGTTTTGCCCGGTGACCAGAGATGCCACTCTGCCCTTATTGCCTGAAGATGCAAGGCAGGTGGTGGGTTGGGGTGATGAGCAACACAGGGTGAGTGGAGGGGGGGGGGCTTCCTCCTACAATTACTTTCTCTTTTTCCTGGTGACCCTGCACGTTGGGGATAGCTGGGCTGTCCTTTCCAAAAACTCGGGCTTAGTATTTCAGAGAACCACTTCTACCTGCTGTCAGCACTGCACCCAAGACAGACACAGCCACAAACAAAGACCAAGCAAAATTAGGAAAAGAAAGCAAGCCACCAAAAATGCTGTGGAAATAAAAGAACTTGCATTTAAGGGGAATTTATTGTAGTTGCAGGCTGTGAAAACACATTGGCCTCCTGTTGTCAGCTTCAAAGGAAGGGAAAGGAGGAAGGTCCCTTTTTTACACCATGAGGACCTCAGGAGGAAAGATTTCACAAGGTGATTGCTTGAATTGGGTTGTGAGTCTAGAGGTAAGACAGAGGGGTGCTGGAAGACAGAAGGCATTGTAAAACCGTACTGCTTTCCTGTATATGCCTCTTTACCATTTTAAGAAACACATGTAAAGTCTCTGATCATGTCTAAACCAGAATCTGCATGTTTTCCCTCTTCATCCTTTAAATGTCAGTATATAGAATCATAGAATAGTTAGGGTTGGAAAGGACCTCAAGATCATCTAGTTCCAACCCCCCTGCCACGGGCAGGGACACCTCCCATTAAACCAGATCACCCAAGGCTTCATCCAACCTGGCCTTGAACACTGCCAGGGATGGAGCATTCACAACCTTCCTGGGCAACCCATTCCAGTACCTCACCACCCTAACAGGAAAGAATTTCTTCCTTATATCCAATCTAAACCTCTGCTGTTTAAGTTTTAACCCGTTACCCCTTGTCCTGTTGCTACAGTCCCTAGTGAATAGTCCCTAATCAGCATCCCTGTAGGCCCCCTTCAGATACTGGAAGGCTGCTATGAGGTCTCCACGCAGCCTTCTCCAGGCTGAACAGCCCCAACTTTCTCAGCCTGTCCTCATACGGGAGGTGTTCCAGTCCCCTGATCATCCTCGTGGTCCTCCTCTGGACTTATTCCACTAGTTCCATGACTTTTTTATGTTGAGGACACGAGAACTGCACACAATACTCCAAGTGAGGTCTCACAAGAGCAGAGTAGAGGGGTAGGATCACATTCTTTGACCTGCTGGTCACGCTTCTTTGATGGAGCCCAGAATACGGTTAGCTTTCTGGACTGTAAGCACACAGTGAAGCTGGCTCACATTCATTTTCTCATGGACCGACACCCCCAAGTCATTCTCCGCAGGGCTGCACTGAATTTCCTTTTTGCCCAACCTGTAGCTGTGCCTGGGATTGCTTCTATCCAGGTGTAGGACCTTGCACTTGTCATGGTGAAACTTCATGAGGTTGGTGCCAGCCCACCTCACAAGTGTGTCAAGGTCCCTCTGAGGAAGGGAAGAAGTCCCTGAGGGCGAGCGGGGGCCTCGCGGAGGGGCGGAGCGCTCGGGCGCACCTCCCAGCCAGGGTGGCAGACGGGTGAGAGACAGGGCCGGGCACAGACAGCGGAGAAGCCACGTAGCTAAGAAGTGGGGGAGCTACTAGGATGTGGTGGCAAGGGCAGCCCGGGCGAGTGTGACCGCGGCGGTTAGGCGGGAGCCCTGCCCCTCTGTCGTGGTGTAAGCGAGCCGGGAACCGAGTCCCACAGAGCCGCTCCCTCAGCCCCGCGGGAGAAATCGGGGGGGGTGGGGGGAGAGACGGGGATCAGAAGAAAGTAAACGCGAAGTAAAATTCGAAGAGTTTCCTAATTGAAGTAAAATACAATAGTAGAAAATAATAATGATACTCATCACAATGAAATAGAGGGGAATAAAACCCGAGGAAGGCGATGTAGTTGCTCAGCACCCGCTGACCAACAGCCAGCCTAACCTGAGCCGCGCGCCCCACGCGCTGCTGCGGGGCGGGTTTTCCCCGCTCAGGACGGGACTGTCCCTGCTGGTGTCGGCCCCTGTAAGTCCCTGCTCGCCTCAGCGGAGCTGCCGGCTCCTGGGCGAGGAGCGCTGAGGGCTCGAAGCTCCCTCGGTGGCTCTCGCCGCTCAGAGCTGAGGCTGCCGGACACGGGGCTTCCACTCGATCCGAGCTTGAAGGCTGGAGTTGTTCATCTCGGCAGATGACCCATGACTGCTACTGCCCAGTGAGCTTAGTGCCTTCCTTGCCCCAGAACCTTTCACACCAAAACCCACTCAGGTGCCCTTGCACCTCTCAAACAAAAAACACGCTATGGCATTGTCAGCAGTGCAGAATACAGAAATACAGACTAACATTTAGCCATGACTGCTATTGCCCTGTGAGCTTAATGCCTTCCTTGCCCCAGAACTTTACACACCAAAATTTGTGGAAATATACAAAAAAAAACCCACCAAAAGGTATATTCAGATACCTCTGCATCTTTGGGCCTTGTGGACCCGACTCATCTTTCGTGCACTACCATCCACTTCTAAGGAAGTGGATTACAGCACCTGAAGAGAACATTTCTTCCCCAGGTGTGTTTGCAGCTGTGGCTGCAGACCTGACACAGAATACAGCACAGAGGAAAGGCATCAGCAACCAGCAGCCCTCTAAATGCTTGGGGCTCTAAACCCTTTGCAGCAGGCTCCCCACAGCTTGTGGCATCCCAGTTAAGGTGCACTTTGATCGTGTGTTGACATCTTTGGGGTTGTTATGCAAAGCGTCTGGCTAGTGTGGTGCTACCTTTCTTCCTCATGGCCCCTGTGGTGCTCTGCCTTGCATTTGGAGCTCCAACAGCCTTGGCTATTGCTGAGCAGTGCTTGACCAGCATCAAGTTTTCTTCTCCACCCATCCCCCATCCAAAGGCTTGCAGGCTGGGAGTGGCAAGAGGGTGGGCAGGGGACTTCCCACGGGTACCTTCTTAATGTCTGTCTGCCAGAAGGAATAAAAATGTAATTTTTAGTATTTTAGTCATGTGAAATTGAATGACACATTTTCTCCAAAGGTCTTCAAGATGGCCAGGGTCTGACAGCATCTGGCACTGGCAAGTCTTGACCATTTTTCCACATTGAGAACAGGTGGGTGGTTGGCTGCTGGCTGAGGTCAGCCTATCCCACAGTACGAGATCAGAGAACACAGCAGATGACTTGGCAGGCAGGAGACAGCGTCCTTGCCAAGCATCTCTGGCTGTGTGTAGATGGTGTCCCCAAAGCACAGATGAGGGTGAGCCCACAGGCATCTGCAAGGCCCTCTGTGCCCTGACAGAGGTGCCCCATGGCACAGAATCTCTGTTATGACAAGCAAGGGCTCTGTGATGTCACAAATACATATCCTGCCTTATTTGGTGTCTGGCTTCGGAAATGCCATTCTGCCCTCGTGGCCTGCAAGGTGCAAGGCTGGTGGAGAGCTGAGGTGATGAGAACCATGGAGGAAGTGCTGGGAGCCTCTTCCTCCCGTTGCTTCCTCTTAATCCTCTTCCTCCTCCTGGCAACCATGCATTTTGAGGGTTGCCAGGCTGTTCCATGGGCAGCACGACGTCCAGGTAGGGTGGGCAACAACAGAGGCAGCATCTTCAGGGCGGGTGGGAGGCAGAAGCCCTGTGGGGAGGCATGGAGCTAACACAGCTTCTGTGGACCCACTTAGTAAGTGGTGGTATCAGTAGCAGCAGGAGCTTTTCCTTTGATCCTGGCAGAATCTGGACCTCCATGTGGATCTCACAATGGTCCATGATCCGTGTCCATTCTCTGTGGTTCTTTTATGGAGAAGCGTGGTGCAGATTGGAAGAAAAAGCTTTCTCATCTCTGTTTGCTTACAGCTGTGCATACTGGTCACAATTCTCACCAATACCACATTCTGCAATGTAAAGAGATTCCTAGTGGTAAGTAGCCACGCCTTATTCACTTTGTATGGTGAGCACCTCTTTTTTGTCTTGCATTATACTCTTGCTTAGAGATGCACAGCGTGACATGAACAATTTTTCATGGGAGCTGTTCCTTTCTGGCTTTGGTTGCAGATGTGGCTGCAGGTGCTAACACAGCAGCTTCGCAATGGGATCCAGCTGTAGAGCTTGGGAGAGAAAGCAAGGGTAAGCAGAGAGTCTTCACTTCCATTGAGAGCTGCCAGGACCCATCCAGAAGCTCACCCCAGCCCCTCTGCAGCTGCTGCTTAGGAAGAATTGCCTTACAGGGTGTCATGAACCCTCTTATTCCCGCTCTGTCTTTGATGCAGCTATTCCCTTGCTGAGCACTTTTCCTGCTGCTGAACTAGATCCTGGGTTTGATTCTCTGGGTCATCCCAATAGCACATTGTCAATGTCTCTCTACTGGAAGGAGTAAACCTGTACTTTCTAATAATTTACTCATGTGCAATTCAACTGAATACTTTCCCTGCAAGTCTTAAAGGTGATCAGGTTCTGCTGGTGGCTGCCACTGGTGCGTCTTGAGCATTTATTCACTTTGAAAGCAGGTGTGTGTCTGGCTGCTGGCCATGGTCAACCCACCACGTGGTAGGAGATTGGAGAACACACCAGATAACCAGGAAGGGAGGAGACCACGTCCCTGCCAGGCACCTCCTGTCGCACACAGAGGGTGTCCCCAAACCATGGACGGAGGGTGGACCCACAGGCATCTGTGCAGCCCTCCATGGCCTGGCAGAAGTTGCCTGTGAAGTCTCAGAAGATCCCTGTGAGGCTGTGCAGAGCTTTGTGAAGTCACCCAGATGGCCTACCTTACTGCCCTTACCTTACTTTGCCCTTGCAACCTGGAAGGTGCAAAGCAGGGGATGGACTGAGCAGTGAGCAGCATGGGGAGAGCGCGGGGAGTCTCCTCCTCCAATCGATTGCTCTTCATCCTCTTTCTCCTCCTTCTGGAGGTCCTCTGTATCAGGGATAGCCAGGCTGTTCCATGGGTAGCAGTACGCCCAGGTAGAGTGGGCAACAACAGAAGCACCAGTGCTGGGGTGGGTGGGAGGCACCAGTCTACCATCCCCTTCCTGTTCCTATAGCTCTCTTCTGGAGAAGTATAGTGCTAATTGGAACAAAGAGCTTTCTCTTCTCCATTTATTTACAGCAGTGCCTACCAGTCGTGATTCTGGGCTGAACCGCATTCTGCAGCATGAAGACTATCCCAGGGGTACGTGGTAACTTTTTCTTCACTTCTCTAGGCGAGCAGCTCTTTTCCATCTTGCCTTGTATTCTTGGACAAGACTCAGAGATGTACAGCATGACATGAGCCATTTTTCATTAGAGCTTTCTCTTTTGCCTTCGGTTGCATATGTGGATGTGGGTGTTGACTCTTCAGCTTCGCAGTGGCATCCTGATGTACAGCCTTGGAGAGAAAGCAAGGGTAAGCAGATAGTCTTCACTTTGAGAGCTGCCAGGACCTATCCAGAAGGTTACCCTGGCCCGTATGCAGCTGCTACTTAGGAAGAACCTTGTCACAACAGGTCACTAATGCTTTTTCCCTTCTGTCTTTGAATGCAGCTGTTCCGCAGCAGATTGCTGTTCCAGCTGCTGAACAGGCAACTAGGTTCCATCCTCGAGAGCGTCCCCTTGGTATGTTGTCAGTGTCTGTCTGCCAGAAAGAATAAGCCTCTACTTTTAAATCATTTACTCTTGAGCAATTCAAGAGAATGCACTCTCTGCAGGTCTTTGGGGTCTGCCATTGTCTGGCACTGGTAAGTGGTGGCCATTTGCTGACTTAGAGCAGCTGAGTCACAGGAAAAGCTCACTATAGCTGCTCTGCATCTGGTAGTCTGCAGACCAACATTTAACTATAGAATCATAGAATAGTTAGGATTGGAAAGGACTTTAAGATCACTTGGTTCCAACCTCCCTGCCATGGGCAGGGACACCACACACTAATCCATCTCACCCAAGAGTCCGCCTAACCTGGCTTTGAACACTGCCAGGGATGGAGCATTCACAGCTTCCCTGGGCAATCCGCTCCGGTCCCCCACCACCCTCACAGTAAAGAACTTCATTCTTATATCTAACTTAAACTTCCCCTCTGTAAGTTTAAAGCTTTTACCCCTTGTCCTGTTGCTACAGTCCCTGATGAAGAGTCCCTCTTCAGCATCCCTGTAGGCCCCCTTCAGATACTGGAAGGCTGCTATGAGGTCTCCACGCAGCCTTCTCCAGGCTGAACAGCCCCAACTTTCTCAGCCTGCATTCATACAGGAGGTGCTCCAGCCCCTGATCGTCCTCGTGGCCCTCCTCTGGACTTGCTCCAACAGCTCCATGTCCTTATGTTGAGGACACTGGAAATGTACACTGTACTCCAAGTGGGGTCTCACAAGAGCAGAGTAGAGGGGCTGGATCACCTTTGACCTGCTGGTCACGCGCCTTTGGATGCAGCCCAGGATACGGTTGGCTTTCTGGGCTGCGAGCGCACACTGCCAGCTCATGTTAAGTTTCTCATTAACCAACACCCCCAAGTCCTTCTCTGCATGGCTGCACTAAATCTCTTCCCTGTAGCTGTGCCTGGGATTACCCTGACCCAGGTGTAGGACCTTGGCACTTGGCTTGGTTGAACTTCCTCAGGTTGGCACTGGCCCATCTCCCAAATGTGTCAGGGTCCCTCTGGATGGCGTCCCTTCCCTCCAGCATATCAACCGAACCACACAGCTTGGTGTCATCAGCAGACTTACTGAGGGGTGGACTCAATCCCACTGTCCGTGTCATAGACAAAGATATGGAAGTAGATCGCTGCCAGCACCAACCCCTGAGGGCCACCACTTGTTACTGGTTTCCAATTGGACATTGAGCCATTGCCACAACTTTTTGCGTGCAGCCATCCAGCCAATTCTTCATCCACTGAGTGGTCAACCCATCAAGTTGGTGTCTTGCCAGTTTAGAGACAAGGATGTCGTGCAGGACAGTGTCAAATGCTTTGCACAAGTCCAGGTAGATGACATCAACAGCTTTGCCCCTGTGCATCAGTTCTGTAGCCCCATCATAGAAGGCCACCAAAATAGTCAGACAGGATTTCCCCTTAGTGAAGCCATGTTGGCTGTCACCAAGCACCTCATTGTTTTTCATGTGCCTCTGCATGCTTTCCAGCAGAATGTGCTCCAAGATTTTGCCAGGCAGAGAGGTGAGACTGACTGGTCTGTAGTTCCTATGTCTTCCATGTTCCCCTTCTTGAAATTGGGATTGTATTTCCCTTTCTCCAGTCATCCAGAAAATCACCTGTCTGCCACGATTTTTCAAAATATGATGAATGTTGGCTTAGCTACTTCATTCGCCAGCTCCTTCTGAATCCACAGGTGGATTTCATCAGGTCCCATGGACTTGTGAAGATTCGCATTCTTAGTATGATCTCAAACCAGAGCCTCTCCTACAGAGGGCCTAAGGTCATCATTCTCACAGTCCTTGCATCTGCCTTCCAAGGCATTTGCATACCACTGAGGAACAATATCTCCAGCAAGCACTCCTTGCCTGAAGACACACCTGGATGCAGCGAGAGTTCAGCCTCTCAAACATGAAACACACTATGGCATTGTCAGCAGTGCAGAATACAGAAATATGTGGGACTGTCTCTTCTCCAACAGGTGCTGGTCATGGTGGTGAGGAAACAGCAAAGGCTGAAGAACCCAAATGCATGGTAGCACTCACTGCAGTTGTGGCAGTGGCCATCCTTGCATCCATACTCCTGATAGCTTTGGGTTACCTTCTGAAATTGAAGTGGCAGAAAAAGAAACAGTGAGTATTTTTTTTCCAGTGTTCTTAGTTGGATGTCTGCCCTGCGCAGTGAAGCACCTGCAGTTGCAGGATCCTGGAGTGCAGGTCCCATGGGCAGCACCATTAGCATGCCATATATTCGGGATCGTAGAAGCGTAGAGTGCTTTGGCGTGGCTGGGACCTTTAGAGATCGTCTAGAGCAACCCTGCAGCCAGGGGCAGAGCCATCTTTTTGCTTGTCAGGTTGCTCAGAGCCCAATCCAACCAAACCTTGAACAGGTCCAGATAGTGGGGTAACTGCAGCTTCCACAGGCAACCAGCTCCAGCACCTCAGAACCCTCCTTGTAACAAATGCCCTCCTCCTGTCCAATCTAAATCTACCCTCTTCCCACTTAGAGCCGCTGCTGCTAGCCCTGTCACTACAGGGCTTGGTAAGAAGTATCATTCCCATCTTGCTTATTATCCCCCATTATACACTGAAATGCCACAATAAGTACTCCCCAGAGCCTTCTCCAGGTAGAACAACCCCCACTGCTGGGGTGGCTTTTTCAGTTTTGAAGTTTTTCCCACCATCCTCTTCATTCCTGTTCATGAGGACTCCTTTCCAAATCCCATTCTTTGTGTTGCAGAGAACAACTGCTTCCTACTGTCAACAATGCTTTGGAAAAATATGCAGCTACAAGCAAAGGAGATTATGATCTAGAAAAAGAACAAAAACTCACTGAAATTGCCTTGGAAATAGAAGAACTCGTCAAGGAGGGGAAATTAATAAAATAGCTGCATGCTGTGAAATCCTACTGTCACATGCAAAACCCTTTGTGATTTGATAGTTGTAGATGACATTACTGTAGATACTAGTAATCACTCAAATAGCTGTGTTTATAACTTCACAAAGTTCAAGGGATGTGACTTAAATTATGCAGCAACTCTTATGCCTTATCGATTATTATACACTTGAGCCAATATTTACTGCCTACCCCTTTTGCAACGCAGCTTGCATTAGTGAGGAAACTACTAAACCATGGTGAGCTGTATCAACTACTAGGCCCGTGTTTTAAACAATGGATAAACCCCCTTCCAGTTCACCATTCATCGTGATGCAGAAGAGATACATCATGGTACTGGAAGGATGAAGTAGGATGGAGAACATCCATGGTGGGAAGGTCTCCTTGGGTGGTGACCAATAGCTATGGGGATTTATAGTCATGTGCTCCACCCGGTGGTAATCTTGTTAGCTCTGATTATATTCTGCCTGTTGGCAGTGATAGCACTATATGTGAGACTAAGGATGGCAGTTAAACACCTTCAAAGCCTTCTTCAATCCTCTTGGACATATTAGCAGGATTGCTTAATAATAACAAAGAGAGGCCTGTTGTGGATAAAATTATCTGAATTCTTCTCACCATATGTTGGTCGCAATAGTTTTGCTTAGCATGAATAACTAAAGCTGCTGGAGTTCAGGCCACAAGATGCTTCTCCTGAAATGAACTTCTCTTTAACTTCCTGGTTGGCGAAGAAATGCTCTGAGGCCAATGCAAACCAGAAGATAAGGAAGCCCCGCCTATCAGCAGAAGATGCAATCCATCCTGGTAAGAAACAGCTACCAACCCAGCTGCAGACAGAGAAAGAATCAACTAAAGAAGAAAAAGACTTCAGAGAAAAAGACACCCTGGGATCCAAAAGGTGTGTGGAAGGCATATGAAGAGTGTGTCAAGAATGGGTGCCTAAATGTTAAGGGTATAAAGGCCCAGGGATTTCTGTGTTCTACGTCCCTCGCCAGAGGCACCCAGCTTAAGCTGTTTCTACCACTCTGCTACTCAAACAAAAGCCTGAGACTCTGCTATGGGATACCTAGGGTGGGGAAATTTCTTTAATGTGAAGTAAGTACCCCACTGAATGCAGCATTGTCACCAACTGGGATGACATGGAGAACGCTGGCACCACGCTTTCTACCACAAGCTGAGAGTGGCCCCCGAGGAACACCCTGCACTGCTAACAGAGGCTACCCTGACACCCAAAGCCCAAAGAAGAGAGAAGATGATGTAGATCATATTGATGAGAACAATCCAACACTGGGACCGAAAGCAGTGGGTTCCCCAACACAGGACACTTCAGGATTTTGCTGAGACAGCCAGTCTAGGTCATGCTTTTCCTAGAAAGCTTGGACCAGATGATCCTCGAGGTCCCTTCCAAACTGCTATTCTATGATTCTATGATACTCAAGAGCTTCGATACCTCAGCCATGTATACAGGCATCCAGGCTGTGTTGTCCCTGTACGCTCCTCATTGTACCGCTGTTACTACGATGGGCTCTGGAGATGGTGTTACCCACGCTGTCCGTGTGTATTGATTAGGAGAAAATTCCAGGAACAAACTTCCCAAAAAAGTTTTCAAGCTGACAAGCAGGTATTCTTTATTGCGGCACCAGGAGACACGGGGGATAACTCCTCCTAACATGTGTCTCTCTGTTGCTACACAAGCCGTCCTTATATAGTCCCTGGGCATACATACATATTCATGAGGCTACGTATGGATTACGTTATTTTCCAGAAAGTTCCCCGCATGCGTACAGAAATGTGGTGGTGGTCTCTGAGGGTCCGTTTACTTCTTCCAACAATCTTCATCGCTTCTGGCAGCCTTTGAAGCATGCGGAGTAGATGCTTATACCAGTTTAATTGGTTTGTTAGCACCAGAGACATAATAATCCTCCTATTGTCCTACTTATCAGTTAGTTTAACTGTAGCCCATCCTGGACACCTGCCATTCCCAGATGCTTCTTATCCCTGTGTCCTGTTCTTCCAGACTGTTTTTCTTAAAACTACATCAACTATAACGATTTATCTTGTGCCAGTATGTTCTCTAGCTGTACTCTTATTTATTTTTCTTCTATGTACCATGCACCTCAGTAATTTTCCATTGCTACTGTTACAAAGCCATCAAATTTAACATTGCTTAAAACTAATTCTAAAGGTTTATATATTCCATTTTGTGATTCTGTGTTCCCCTTTTTTCAGTATGGAAGCCGTGTCCACCCCCATGCCATCCTCCCTCTGGATCTGGCTGGCCGTGACCTGATGGACTACCTCACGAAGATCCTGAGAGAGAGGCTACAGCTTCACCAGCTGAAAGCGACATGAAAGTGCCACATGAAAGAGAAGCTGCTACACTGCCCTGGATTTTGACCAGGAGATGAACACAGCCGCCTCTAGCTCTTCCCTGGAGAACAGCTACAAACTCACAGATGGCCAGGTCATCAGGACTGGCCATGAGAGCTTCAGGTGCCTTGCAGCCCTCTTACAGTCACCTTTCTTAGGTATGGAGACCTGTGGTATCCAGGAAATGTACCTTCAAAATTAGATTGGTTGTCCCAAACGTGGGCTCGGTCACCTGGCGTGCAATAAGCCAATCTCAGACACAGGGTACAGATAGTGTTTAATTCATATTTGCACAAAGGTGGGTATGAGAGAACAGTTCCACAAAGCTAGCACACCTTCAGTCTGCAAGCTAGCCCCTTCTGTATGTTTTAAACAGTGAAGATCAGTGTTTTCTGTGTGCGGAACTGTATGCAGCTAGAATCATTGGTTCTCACATTCTTGTGTCTGTTTCAAGACACAATACATCTTTGTTTCAGTACACATGTGTGTGAGTAAGGGTCTCTGTGGGCAAGAGTGTCTCACCTCTGGGGGTGTGTTTTGTATGATAATGCACCAAGTTCCTTCAGAACACGGTTATCTTCTGTTTTGCTAGCTTACCAAAGTGAGTTACGTCTTTTTTGGACCCTGGGTTTTTTCCTCCTCTTTTGGAAGTTAGGTGTTGCTCTTCTTCTGATCCAAAGAGATCATTTACCAGTCTTCTGCCTATCCTCAATGTCTGTGAGCTTGCTCAGAGCCCAATCCAACCAAACCCTGAACACGTCCAGAAGTGGAGTAACCTACCCCACACCTAGGGTGGTCTCTTCTGTTTTGGGCAGTGGCAAAACATCCTTGGGGTTGTTATGCAAAGCATCTGGCTAGTGTGGTGCTACCTTTCTTCCTCATGGCCCCTGTGGTGCTCTGCCTTGCATTTGGAGCTCCAACAGCCTTGGCTATTGCTGAGCAGTGCTTGACCAGCATCAAGGTTTCATCTCATCCCCCATCCAAAGGCTTGCAGGCTGGGAGTGGCAAGAGGGTGGGCAGGGGACTTCCCACGGGTACCTTCTTAATGTCTGTCTGCCAGAAGGAATAAACATGTACTTTTTAGTATTTTAGTCATGTGAAATTGAATGACACATTTTCTCCAAAGGTCTTCAAGATGGCCAGGGTCTGACAGCATCTGGCACTGGCAAGTCTTGACCATTTTTCCACATTGAGAACAGGTGGGTGGTTGGCTGCTGGCTGAGGTCAGCCTATCCCACAGTACGAGATCAGAGAACACAGCAGATGACTTGGCAGGCAGGAGACAGCGTCCTTGCCAAGCATTTCTGGCTGTGTGGAGATGGTGTCCCCAAAACACAGATGGAGGGTGAGCCCACAGGCATCTGCAAGGCCCTCTGTGTCCTGACAGAGGTGCCCCGTGGCACAGAATCTCTGTTATGACAAGCAAGGGCTCTGTGAGGTTGCCCGGGGAGGTTGTGAATGCTCCATCCCTGGCAGTGTTCAAGGCCAGTTTGGATGAAGCCTTGGGTGATATGGTTTAGTGTGAGGTGTCCCTGCCCATTGTAGGGGGGTTGGAATTAGGTGATCTTGAGGTCCTTTCCAACCCTAACTATTCTATGAGTCTATGATTCTGTGTCTGGCTTCGGAAATGCCATTCTGCCCTCGTGGCCTGGAAGGTGCAAGGCAGGTGGAGAGTTGAGGTGATGAGAACCATGGGGTTCCTCTTCATCCTCTTCCTCCTTCTCCTGGCAACCATGCATTTTGAGGGTTGTCGGGCTGTTCCATGGGCGGCATGACGTCCAGGTAGGGTGGGCAACAACAGAGGCAACAACATCTTCAGGGCGGGTGGGAGGCAGAAGCCCTGTGGGGAGGCATGGAGCTAACACAGCTTCTGTGTACCTACTTAGTGAATATTTTGTGGATTGATATTTGTAGATGACATTACTGTAGATACTAGTAATCACTGAAATATTTGTGTTTATAACTTCAGAAAGATTAAGGGATGCGACTTTAATTATGCAGCAACTCATGCCTTATCAATTGTTACAAATCTTACTGTGCACTTGAGTCAAGATTTACTGCCTACCCCCTTCGTAATACACCTTGCATTAGTGAGGAAGCTACTAAACCAGAATGATCTCTATCAGCTGCTAGACCCATTTTTGAATCAATGTCTGAACATCCCTTTCAATACCTCAGCCATGTGTACAGGCATCCAGGCTGTGTTGTCCCTCTATGCTCCTAGTCGTACCACTGTTACTGTGATGGCCTCTGGAGATGGTGTTACCCACGCGGTCCCCACGTATGGAAGCCATGTCCGTCCTCCCCCCCATGCCATGCTCCCTCTGGATCTGGCTAGCTGTGACCTGACAGACTACCTCGTGAAGATCCTGATAGATCTTCACCACTGAGTAGCTTCACCACTACAGCTTAGGGCGACATTAAGTGCCACATGGAAGAGAAGCTCTCACATATCAGCTCTAAAAGCTGTGGGTTTGAGAGAAGTATTGAAGGGGTGGGATTTGCATTGTTCCCATTTTACCAGCAAAGAGGCTCGGTGCTAATGTGAAATGTGTATTAGAAAACAAGGAAAACAGGACGATAGCTACAAGGAGATGAGTAATGCCTTCACAGTGTAAAGTCTGCATGGCAAAACAAGTACTGATTTTTCTTCTCACCACTATGCTATTAAACCAAGATAGGGAAAACTGATTTACTGAAAGCATTTCAGAACATTGGCTTCTAAATCACAGAAACAATACTATTCTTTCTATCCTAGCTTTCTAACCTGTTTAACAAGCAAAACAAAACAAAACAGAACCATTCAGCTGCTCAAGAGTTTGCAGAAGGATCCATTCATGCTAGGAATGTAGGGATGAATAAATCTATAAATCAGAATTTCTCATACCAGGGAGAGCCTGGTGTCAAACACAGATATTGAGAGAGTGTAGACCCAGATTTGCAAATTGAAGGAAGTGAGAGTTAATGATAGGGGTGGCCTGATCCATAGTAAAACAATGACCAAAGTTCTTACATGGTTAAAACCCATAGATTTTTCTGACACTGGGCCTATGATGGAAACCCCAGTTCTGTGCTCTTCAAAATTACTAGTTTTGTCTGTACTTTGTATGTCAACTGTGCTCACTTTCAGACTCCTTCCCTCAACTAGATACTGCATATTGAGAAACAAACCGGAAATGTTTCTCTTCCCTCAGACAAGCCAAAAGAAGTTCAAGAAAGCTGCAGCATTTTTTTTTTTGTTGGGTCTTATGCAAAACGTAAGAGACAGCTTTTGCTCTCTGTTCATTCACATGCATGAAAGATTGCTTCATTGGTATAGAATGAAGAACATTGGAATTGCTCCAGAAGCTCTTTCTTTTTTTTTTTTTTTCTCCTTTTCTGTTTTATCTTTATCTCGCTCTGGCACCTGTACTGTCGGAAGTGATACTCTCAGTTTAAAGGGAAGAGGGTTTTTTACCACCTGCTTGTTTTGTGCCGAGATGAAAATGCGGCAGAGATGCCGTTTGGTGTGAGCGCTAGCTGCCCTCCGGTGGGGAAAAGGCGCCTGTGCCATCCAGCTGTGTGAGACTGCAGCTCCCTGAAAACGCTGGTGACTATGGTTATGTGAGGTTGTCCACCAAAAATTAACGAGGGAGGCAATACAAATTAGCTACTTCTTTTCTTTTTTTTTTTTTTTGCTGTAAGAACTCTTGCTTGTTCTAGGATTTTTTGGGTTTTGGTTTTTTTTTTTTTAGTGTTTGTTTTTTGGAGTTATTTTTTCATGATTGTGATAAATGCAAGAGAGCAAGGCCAAAGAAAGCTAGGAAAGGGGATTCTGGATAGAACAACTAAAGCAAGAAAGGAAATAAATAATGGAAAAAGTAGCAAACCATGTGCTTCTGTTTCCACTGCTCACTGCTTCCATTAGTGGTAGAAGATACATTTCTGACAGCCTAAGAGGTAGGAAAGTGTACTATCACAATTTTACAGATAAAGAATGCCAGACTCGACCTCATTTCTCATCAACCTGCTCAGCTTGTTTCCATCAGCCCTGACTCACATTTCCAGTGTAGCATCTTACTAGAGCATCATCAGTATTCTTCTACAGGTTCAGCACTGGGACTGGTGGTTTTGGCTGGGAATTGCAACTGATAATGGAATAGAAGCATAAGTATGACCTATCATGAACTTGCTTGTGAAAAAAATTACCAGTTGTGATGAATGCCAGACTAGCACAGGACTGAAAGGTTAAATGGAACAACTGAGATAATGGGAGAAGACAGGCAGCACCATCAGCACCACAGCAGTCTTCTTGCTCCTGCCTTGGATTTATGCCCCTCTCTCATACAGCTACCTTTCACCTACTTACTCCACCTGTCACAGCATCTGACATGACCCTTCTCGCCATCCACTCTCTTTGTTCTTACTGTCCCCATCATGGTGTGAGGAGAGGTGGCAAATCTACTTGAGACAAGAAAAAAAAATTAAAAAAAATCAATAAACTGACTATTGTGAAACAGACTTGTATAGCTTTAAAAGACTGTCATCCTTGTGACCTTCTCATTTGGATGACAAAGCTAGGTAAGAAACCCTGAGCCAGCAGTCTGCCACCAGACACTGTTTCTCAGCTGTCCTCTGGTAAAACTTTCCCTTTATTCTTCCTGCTTTAAAAGTGCTAGGTTTGCTTTCCAGTGGTGTCATAAATTATGAAGTGGTTGCTTTCTAGTTCCCTTAATGGGGAGGCAAACACTGTCTAAGCACAGGTAGAGCTGTCACCACCCCTACCACACCTACATGTAGTAGTTTCTGTGAGGTTTGTATGGACAGGAACTTCTCTTTCAGTGCAAAAATAGGAAAAGGCCTCTGGATGGCCTGTCTCCAACCCCCACCAAATCTTCCAATGGAGTTAAATGCTTGCAAGGAGGATGGACCAAAATTGTCTTTGGAATCCCAGTTCTACTTTCTTGCAGCTGTAACAGAAGTTATAATCTCATAATTGCCTTTTCCATTAAGATCCCTGTCACACTGAATGCATACAATGTCGAGCATCCAAGCAATCATTGAGAACTTTTCCTCCTACTTTTCCAAAGTGCAGCTCTTGGCTGACTGCACACTCTTAACTAAGTTTGACTCTAGATCAGAATTTATTTTCTCCAGGATTCTTCCAGAGTATTTGTTGCTGTAATATTTCTAAGCAGCCCTCCATACAGCTCCTGCTAATTTCAGTTGCAGCTGTGAGTTTCAACACTTCTGCAAATGAGACCATAAGGATATCAGACAGTCAGCCAGAAAATGAGGAACATTCAATCACTGACCACCTGTGAAAAATCTGGTTTAAGGAACTATGCGGTAAAGACTAGGGCAACTTGGAAATTTTCAGACAAAATAGAACTTTGCCAAAACCACCTTTTTGTGGAGCCCAGCATATTCTACTTAAAATACTTCAGAACAATGGAACTGTTACCAAGTTGAAAATGATGTCTGGGGGAACTCAGCATAGACTTCCAAAAGGGCCGTTGGGTACTAAAGTCAGGGAAATTGAAAAGTGGCAGTCTTCAGATTCAAAGGAGCTCATCAAGACTCTTCCCTAGGCCAAAATGCTCTGGAAGGCAAGTACCTTGAGCTTAGTCTGGAAGGAGAACTCGCATACACGTAGAGATAAAGGACTTCCTGCAGCCAGTGGAATAACTAACATTCATCAGGATTAGAGATAGGATCTGAAAAGCTTAAATTTGCCAAAAAAAAAAGGGAGAAATTATTTTAAGTCAGAATTGAAACAAACCCAGCTTTAAAAAAAGAAAAAAATCAAAACCCGCAGAAAGTAAACATAGTGTTTCAGCCAGCTCTCTCAGAGAGAGCAGGAATACAATTCTGTTTTAAATAGGTCATTTCTCTTCTTGTATATTCTGCCTCATTTACTACTTCCTTCTAATACTTCTGAAAATTAATCTGGGCCCCATCTTCAAATACTTTCCATTGATATCACACTTTCCACAGGAAACTAGGTGCCTCCTATTCACTGGGTGAAGTGGGGAGGACGGAATGGTGGAAGAAACTAAAAGCCAAAGGAAATTTGCAAGTGAGTGAATGAGGATCACTACTTGGCCACATAGTTTGATTCTATTTACACTCTTGAGGTTTGGGTTATGCAGTACTGGGTGAGTGCTAGCAGCTTGTGCTTAACTGGAACCTGCACTGTGCATTACATATATGTTTGCTGATATTGTTGAAGCACACACGAGGAACCCAGGTTTCATTTGTACTCAGCAGGACCATTTCTGACCTGTTGTCACCAGTCTCAGCCCTTTCTCTGCCTCCCTCATATTTCCCCCAGCCCCACCCTGGTTTCTTATCATAAAAACAGCCAAGAGAAAGGGATCATCTGGGACGTCTGCATTCCAGTCTGCTCGAAACAGGATCAACATTGAATTCAGACCACATTGCTCAGGTCTTTATTCATTAAGGTATTGGAAATCCATAGGAACAGATTCTTCACAGCCCCTCTGGGTAACCTGCTTCAGTGGTTGACTGTCCCCATGGTGTCCCTTCACTCATTTCCTGCTCAGATTTTGGCTATGTATGTTAGGATCAGCACCATTAAGTCAAAGCAAAGACAACATATAGGCCAATACAGTGGCCAGAAAGGGCTAAAGGTCATTATACATCCCTTATCACCTGCAGCTTGCTGATTCCTGCAGATGTTGTACATTTCTTGTCTGGCTGTTTTTTCATGAACTGCTAACTCACAGAAATACTGCAGACCACACTTCCAGGCTGGAGGGTATAAATATGTCAGCTTACCCAAAAGGTTTTGAAGTAGATCCAACAGCAGCTGGACTCCTGAAGCTTTCATGCTTCTCAGTGTGATTCAGGGGACACCTGCACCATGTGGAGAAAGGATGGAGCTGCTCTCACCAGCAGCTAAGTAACTGTTTTGCTCATAGGTGCACAAGTTTCAAGCTATGAGGTATGAATTAGAGAGCTTGGGAGTTAGAAACCTCATGACTTAAGTGATTAATCAGTGAATTCACGTTATACTAGTCTTTACAAGAGACTGAACCCTTGTTTGTCATCTTGCCTTCCCAATAAGCTCATAAAATTAAGTTTAATTTACAGAGTATGTTGACCTGTGAATCTAAGAGATCCAAACGGCCCATGACATCATGATGTTTTCCTTATGTCAAGTTCAAACTTCCCAGTTTGATTTGTGCATGTTACCATTTCTCACACTGCCGTGGACCTCTCAAAGGGTGTGATGCTGTTTGCTTAACAACCTCCTAATTGGTATTAGAAGGCTGCTATTAGGACCTCCAAGCTTCTTCTGATTATACAAACCTATTTCTCTCAGCCCCTACCTGCAGGGCAGGTATGTACTCAAACTTGACCACCCCCTTGTACTACAAATAGACTCTCTCAAGTTCCTCACTGTCCTTATTGTATTTGGCATGTAGTGCGTCCAACCTGGATGTAGTATCCCAAGTACACTCTGAAAAGTACCAATACCCCTTCCCTTAATCTGCTGGTGACACTCCTGTTAAGATGTTCTTAGCTTTCATCTCTGACAAGGCTCACTGCAGGCTTATGTTTAGCTTGTTTTACCCTAGGAACCCCTGGCCCTTTTTCACAAAGCTGCTATCTTTGCCTAACCTCACTTAGTTCCAGGCTTTTCACACCAAGTCCATTTCATGCCCTTGCTTTTCTCCCCACCTCACATGCAATCAAATTCCAGTTAGCGTCTCTCCTGTTTCTGCAGTCCAGCTCCAAAACCATTGTTTCCTGCATCACCCCTAAGCTCTACATAATCTGTGAACTCCATGAGACCCTTTCTAGAGCAAACACTTAGTTTTCTTCTTACCTGTGTTTGCATCAACTAACTTCTCACTGCTGCTTGGACTGACCCTGAAAAACAGCTTAGGTCTTACTGTTGATGGTAATCCATGGACTCAGCCAGGAGACAAAACTGCTGGGAACATTTTCCTCTCCCTTTTCCATACACATAGAAAGTACTTATAACTAGAGAAAGCATAAAATATTCTCCAAAAGCATACACCTTGTCCAAATACGAGTGCACAAGAAAGGAAAAAAAGAAAACCCCAATTAAAACAAAGCAGAACCCACATTACACACATTCTTCTCTCAAAGCACAGAGTCTCTAGACCTTTCCAAAGAAGTAGCCACATCACTAAAAAAATATCCAAATGCCGCATTTTCCTGACCCTCATCTTTGAAAGAGTAGAACTTTTGGGGGCTGAAGCTATTCAAGACAGTTCAACCTAAGAGATAAAGCAGAGATACAGAAAATTTCAATTCTAGCAGTATAAGCTTGGCAAAAGTATGGGGCAACCAAAATTAACATAATGGCAAATGCTGAGCAATTCAAAACATGGACAGAGGTGGGAGAGCCATGTAAATGAGTATAGTCTGTATGTTAGTAGGGCAACTGCACACTATATAACGAACATTTTCATTTTTAAGATACAAATTTCAGGCTGCAAAGCAGCTACATACCTGCCAACTGCACATTATTGAAAAGGAAAAAACAATACAAGCTCACACTTTCTGTGAAAACGTACTGGAAAGGAAATGCTCAAGTCCCTTTCATTTGCCAAGATTCTGCTTAACACAACATGAAAAACAACAAGAGTATTGGCACAGATTATTGCATTTGCAGAAACATATCTTAAATGCTTGATACCCTTGATAAGAATGTGAAATATGGTATGAACCAACTCGATACTACTTTTTAGCTATCACACTTATTTAAATAACATCTATCAAATGCAGAAAGTTTTAGTAACTCCTACTAGCTCAAGCACAAGCACCACTGTGGTCTGGATGCACTTTGCTATCTCATGCATCACCAGCTTGTTAGCAGAATTATCAGGAATGAGGTATTCTCCTTTTCTTCCTGCTTTGGTTAGAAACTGCTGATCTGTTGAAACTCAACTTTGTGCAGAAGCAGATTAATTTTGAGAAGACAAGTTTTCTCAAAAGCCACCAGACAACCAATCCAGCAACAACAAAATTACCAGCTTTGTCAGTAGAAATATCTGAAGTCTGTTGGCTTCCACTCTCTGCACACTGGTGGAGGTTCTCACAGTTCACATTTTTTGTGAAGAAACTTGAGGTTTAGATTTTCCCTACTAAAGGAAAGGAATGCTTATTGAAATCTTTTGTGCTCCAATGAGAAATGTTTCCTCCAAGCAATACCATACCCCAAACACTTTCCAAACTTCTGCTCTGTCCACATTCACCAGCAGTAGAAGGAAGAAACATGGTGAAGAAGGGCAGTGATGACAATTGATATAGCTTCACATCATTTTTGCTATGTTCTATATGTTTGAAGTGTTACACTGTGTCTGTTTATGTCAAAGCGCCTTCTAAGAACACAAGCACCTTCAGAATTGTCTCAAGCTAAGCACACACAATTTCACTGAATCCACTGGGGAAAGTTACATACCAAAAGTAAAATTTGTAAGTTTAGCCATCAAGTCTCTGGGAAATTTCTATTTTCCAATCAGGCAATGCTAAAATCAACAGGCTTCTGGTTAGAGATTCTGGGCATCTCTTTAATGTATGTCAGTAATGACAGACAACTCACTAAATGCTAATAACTGTTTTATGTACATGTAGTGTCACACGACCTTTGGCTAAACTGAGGGTTCCTGTAGAGGATTTAAAATGTTGGTTTTTTTTTGGCAAACTTAGCACATCAAAGTTAAATAATAATAATAACAATAATAATGATCATCATTAGCAGCAGCAGCTTCAGCTCCAGAACACATAAATAAATGAATTTGTATAAGGAAGACTTGCAGAGATTTTGAAACTGTAGTTAAGCTATATAAAAATCGCAGTGTGGTAATCAAATGCACGTATGCTTATTGCTGAAATGTCTTCTTGAAGCCCAGAGAAGCTGAACTAATTGTTTCATTAGTTTACCATGGGCCGTAATTCCTAGTTCCAAATCTCTTATTTGTTCTCTATCACTATGAGAACTCAATCAAATCAGCATGATTTATAAAAACAGACAAGGAGATTGCAATGCAGAAAGCTTATTTCTTTACTAAATGAGCTTATATAACATAAGTCTCAACCCCTAAAAATATTTTCAAATCAATTGCGGTTCATGACCGTGAGTTTTATTATTTTATCTGTTCCAGTAGCACTTCAATACTTCTTTGAAGATCAGTGGAATAAGTATTCTATGTTTGCCTTACAATAGTTCCTAGACCACCACACTATTGCCATGCTATTACTTTGACCATGCAATACACATGGATTATTGGGATAAAAGTAGACATAAATCTTACCTACTAAACTAAGCATACAGAGAAAAAACAAACAAACAAACACATCTGTTTAGTCTTTCTACAGGTCTGATTTTTTTATATAAAACAGAATTAATCTATTCAAAACTGCAAAAAAAAGCCTGTAGTTAACATAAGGGTTAAGCCCAGACTTCTGCATACAACAGTATTTTCTTAATTATAAGACTGGTTCCAGGTTTATTGGGTTTTTCTTTTTACTACATTGCATAGAAAGGATCATATGAAAAAGCAAGAGAAATACAAAAATATGTATGTAGGATAAGCTATTCAAAAGAAGATAAAATTCTTTGCCTAAATGTCAAAGCCTTATAAATGTGTGCACACACTTTCATATATATACATATATATACTGTATATATATACACATCTATATATGACTGCAGAAATTGTGAAGCCAGAAATCAAGTTCCACCTACTGTATTGTGTCTAATCTCACTGTGTTTCTATCCTTGCCTTGCTTATGTATGTAAGTTTACACATACACCTTGATGTGTAGCAATGCTTTGACGAGTGAGCTGTTGAAGCATCTCATATGTCCTTTTTCCAGTAAAATTAATTCTAATTACTAACTACTAATAGATTTTAGTAATTTATACCTCTTTTGTTCACAGGGAAGCAAGACATCCAGTGGCTACTATTCTGTATTTTTCTGAAGTGTTTGTTTCTGTTATCCCATACATTAAGACTTTCCTTACCCAAAATCACAAAGAAAAAACGAAGAACCCAGAACCCACTTGACACCTCCATTTTCTGATAAGGAATCACCTGTTTGGTGTTTCTTCCACATACTTCATACTTCAAATATTTTATTAATGAAACAAAGCAAATCTATGATGTAATTGTTTTTCTTTTCAGTTACAGTTACAGATGATCATTTAATAGTCAGTGGTCCTGCTTATGCTATACTTTTTGGTCAGCTCCTTCTATGGTTTGCCTTATGGATGGGATATTGTTTCAAAGCCCAAAACCCATTGCTTTACAATTGTTTTTTAGAGTCTCTCATTGCCTAAAATAAATTTTCTTTCTGGTAATCACATGATGGTGATATCTCACAACTGTCTGGTGTGTTTCCCGTTTTGGGTTCTCTTATTAAACCGAGGAAAAGTTTTCAGAAGCTGATGGTGGATCGGAAGAGTCTGAACTGGCAGCTTTACTACAATTCAATATTTCTCTGATAAAGGCACAGGAAAAGAAGAAAACTGCATTAAGCATAATAAGAAAAATGAAGGGCTTCAGAGGAGTCTAACTGCACCAAAAAAAGTACCATCTCCATCCAAGGATATTTTGGCCCTTCTCCGTGGGATTGTAAGTTGAAGTTCATCCCCTTCTTCTAATTTTGCAATGCCTGGCAAAAGATTTGAAATATTTTAAAGTTAATATTTCAAATACATTATTTTCATACACCATATTCAAAAAGTCATTACACATTATTTAAAAAATATAAGCACCTTACTTGTGCAAAGTGCTTTTTCATCTTCTAGGCACAATCTTAGAAATTGTGCCTAATTGTCAGCTACCCAAAGCTGACATTTAACATCCTCTGTAGAGCTAGACCTACTTTCCACTCTGCACTCAGCATACCAAAGTTCACTTATGCAACCACTGCAAAAATTCATAACAGTGGTGTACCCTGACCCCTCACTTTATGGTTATGTGACAGTCAAGGTTAGCATTGGGAGTTGCTGGTCCTAGACCACTCTGTTCCCACACTTCTGGAGGAGGTCTCACAAGCATTACCAACCAAATGAAGTTACCAGACATCAGCTGATTGATGCAATTGCAAAGCACGAAAGTTCACTTCCTGCCAGCTGCACATCAGCTGATGTGATAATTGAAAGCACCTCACCTTCAAGTTGCAGTCACTGAACTGAGAGCACATCTAACATCTGCTGCAACACATGGTCAGCAGCATGAGATACTGCAGTGGGATTTGGTTTTCCAGCTGAAAGCAGAAGGGTGGGAATTTGGGAAGCAGGAACTGTGAAGTGGCAGGATGGAGTAGATATCATAGTTAAGGTGAAAAGTAATACAAGGGTAAGATGACAGATGCAATTGAAGATGGTTATGGTTCCAGAATGTGTGGGTAGAGGGACAGAAAATTAAAGAAAATTATTGGACAGCCTCAACTGCCAGGAGGAAGTAGCTAATTTATGTTTATTTGTAAAAAAAATTAGCTTCCTTCCCCATCCCATTTGTTTAATGCCACTACTTGCTAACAGTCAACTCCATCAGTCAGTGTCACCCATTTTTTAATAAAGCATTGAAAGAAAAGATTTTTATTTTCCAGCAAGATCTGTGTAAATTAAAAAAGAAAACCCTCAAATCCACCATTAAGGGAGAAAGACAGATGAATAGGAGCAACCAAACAAGGTTTAATAGGCTTTGACAATAACTCCTAAATGCTACTGCAGGAATATACATATATAGTGAGCACTGAGCCTGCTAGACTTGCATTAAATATTTTAATTGGTGTTTCTTGTGATATTTCTAATCTGTGCAGTCAGAAAGAGCTCCTTAGGGGAATCAGCTATTTTTCATCTAACCAAAGAGTAAAATGGCAGCAGCCATTGTAAGGAGAACTAAGCTGATAAGAAATATCTTTTGAAATCCTGGAGTAAGGCAGACAAAAATTGGGTGGCTAAAAGTGATATATGATGTTTTAAGGTAGAACATCACTCCTAAATATTCTATTGGTATAACTAAATGTGGTACTCAACACCTAAGTTAAACTGATTTCTTAATTAAGTATAGCATGTACTTTTAGATACTTTAGTTAGATGCCTGAAGTAGACAACACTAAAGTATCTAACTACATTATATGGTTAATGGAGAGAGGGGAATTGTTCAGACAATTTAAGTTAGATACATACCCTCTAACTGCCAATACTTTCTATAAAAAGTATTTTTGAAAGTGTTCTGTAATTTTACAATTAACCAGATCCACAAATGCAGTCCATTTTCTTTACCACAACACTTAATCACCCAACACTGCAGATTCCATCTGATACAGTTTATTTGCAAACATAGAAAAGGAAAACTTAGATATTTACCAGCAGTATAGCAAGAATTATTTGGATAAGACTGTGGCATATTTTGGATGCAGCGAAACAATGTCACCAAGCTGAGATCATCACCAAACACGTGGGCCTTCTTTCTCTGTATTAGGTGTCCCATAGCAAATGTTGTATCCGTATATAAAACCTACAAAATGAAAAGATGCAGACTTCAAACATAATGTATGGAGTTGTTAAAAATCTTTTTAAAAGTCAGATACTGAGGGGAATTGAACTTTCTCACCTGGCCATAAATGAAAAAATATCCTGTTTCTTTGATCACTATTTTATTTCCTTGTTCTTCCAGAGCTGTTCCACGTTTGAAGCTCAGAAGCCAAGGGACAATGCTTGAATCATCTAAAAGAAACAGTAATTTTTGGATAATCAGAAAGAAAAGTCACTTTCTTCATTTTCGTCTGCCAAAAATTAACAAAGCTGACTTCTAGTCAAGATTTCCAGCCCCACTAACTGGATTTCCCCACAGAAAAGAAGATATTTGCAAGAGCTATCCAGATGCAGGGACTTTTAAATTATTTTTAATTAGGTGACGTAAGTCAGTCACTGCTTTGAAGTTAGACAAGATCAGATGGAAGAGTTAATACATGGAATAGTTAGCTATGAATCATGGAACATATTCTTACCTTTCTGTTGAATATCACTTTTGCTGTCAGCGATCAGTTGCAAGCAGGCCTGCAGCACTGTGAAGTGAAAGCATTTTGAAATCAAAGAAATAGAAACCAGTAGTAAAATAGAATGAGCTTTTGAGACAACTTAAAAAAAAAAAAAAAAGCATAAAATATTTCTCTTGGTCTCACCACTGACTTGAAAACATAACCTGTTGATTTTAATGCAGATCTCACTCAAATGTACGAAAACAAAATTCATACCACACCATGCATTAGATAACCTTCAGAGACCATGCAGCTAAGCAGAAGGCTTCAGATAATAGCACAAGTAATACTTGCTTGTTTTAATCTCTGGTCCTAATATAATTGAAATATGAAGCAATAAGTCAAATGAGCTAGGATCAGATCAATTAGCTTTGTGCATTTTCTAAGCAAAAGCTAAAAAAAAACCCACAACTCCACAACCCAACCCTGACAACTATGACAGATATCAGATTTACTAATGATGTTTACTATATGCTTTAAAGAAATTAGTTTCCAGTCATAGTTGCTGTAAAATATTAGTCATATATACTGGTTACATGATACTTGCAAAATAAATTCTCACGTCTATGTACTTTCAGTGTGTTTTCAGATACTGACATTCAATCGACCTGTACTGAGGCCAAGAGGGAAGATACTGAGATGACTGTTAGCAAATTAATGCACGCATAACAAATAGCTTAGTATCTGTCAAAACTAATGTGTTGCTCAAAACTATAGAGACCAGTAATACTAATGAGAAACTAGGAGTTTTATCAAAGAAAAACATGGCAGGATGTTAAAACACAGGCTCCAAGTGAAACAAAGATCTTGCGGAAAAAAAAAATCTGCTAAAAGGATAAAAATAATATAAGGATAGTTGCATTTGTTTAGAGCAGATTTTAATCAAAACATCTGGTTCTGGTGCTACTTTGAAGGGTGGAAAACAGAGTAGGAACACTTACTGCACTTGATAGAGATCAAATGCATTTACCAAGAGTCAAGAGATATGGATTGCTGAATCCCTCTTTTTGTCTACCTCTCTTTGGGTAAGAAGGCTGTGGGTCAGATTTGGCCACTCTTACTATAATGGGCAGTGCCTTACTCCATGGGATGTTGTTGCTACATGTACCAGCAGTATTCACATGTGCAAGCAAGTGCTCAGCAGCACAAACCTCTCACTGCACAGCAGGTGGTGAGAGAATTTGACTAGAAAGCAGTGTCTCTCTAAGTCTCCTTTCCACAAGGACCTGCCTGAAATTACCAGAAGGAGGCTAGATGCTCAGCAACACTCAGTGCTACCAGCTGGTGTCTGGGAATGCTCCAATGTCACAATAATCATACAACTTGTGAGCCTTCTTATGTTAAGAGGAACCCTACCCTGCAAGCTCCCCTCTCCTACACTAGAACATTTCCTTGAGTTCTACCTCTTCTCATAAAAAATGTGCCAAAATCTATAGATTTTCAAACCAAGAATTTAAAGGCATCTGAATTCCCTGCCTTCTGATAATAAAAAAAACTAAACCAACACAAAATCAAAAACGGTATTACACTTCAGACATTTTTCTATCACACTTGTGAGCAACAGAATTTTCTGAAAATGAAACTTCCAAATAAAATAAAAATGTGGATTTCTGGAATCACACAACAAAGTTCATCAGGTGATTTATTTCACAAGGTACTAATGCACTCCTTTTTTGAGTAAAGTGTCTTCCTAGTGAATGGAATTTGCTGATTCCCCGGTATTTCAGTAAGTTAAATAAAAATTTTCATTCCTGCTTTTAAAAGAACTTACTAGTGTGGCCACTGGATTTTCCACTAACCAAACAAGAGAGGATTGGTTGTGATTCACACTAACCAGCTGTTATCCAGCGGGGTACAAATGAGTAGCATCTACAGACAGTGAAAGTTATGGCTACTTTAGCAACTCTTGTTAAATCTGCTCTGCAAACTCGATTGACATTATTGAAACTACCCTGATCTACAGACTGTGAGTCTGGATTCATGCTTCAGTTGTTTGCAGCATTGAAATACTAGTCATCATTGCTGCGAACAGCTACACAGCAATTAAAATCAGCAAGTTCAGTACCATCGAAGATATTTTCTATATTTTTAGAACACATATCAACTCTGCTTTATTCTACAATAGCAAATCTATGTATATCCTCTAATAAAAAACTAAAATCTCACTAGCTCTTTTTTTTAGTGTATGCAGATTGAAATAAGGTCCTACGCAATATAGTAAGCTAGTTTTTCATGGAAAAATATGGACACAACAGTGTCATTCATGACAACACAGAGAACAGAAATTGGCATGGTGTCTTTTATCTAAAGCCACAAAGGCCAAATAATATCTAAAGAAGCATTTGGCAAATTGTACAACATGCTTCAAAAATACGTTCAGAACCAAGACAGACACATAACTATTTCCAGTATATACAAGTCCTTCATTTTTACCTCAGTGAAACTACATACATGCTTAAAATTAAGTAATTCTTTGAAACAAATTCAAAGTAAACAACACTACTATTAAGGAGAAAATATGTGTATACAGGGTATATTTTCTGGATAACGAACAGGGTTTTCCAGTAAAAAGTTAACATTGAAATGTTAGCAATTCTGCTCCAAGAAGAACCCAAATCTTACCCAAAGTACAGTATCAAGAATATATGCATTACAAAATATGGGTTGAATAGTTAGTATCAGTACTGAGCAGAATAAATCAAAAGCTCTACCTGAATGGCCTTCAGCGCAGTGTAAATCAAACCTGAGCATCAGTTTTGTAGTCTAAAGAATTTGTTAATAATCAATAAAGCAAGCAGAAGACAAGGTTCATAAAATATAAAATATATTTTTAAAATGTGTAAAAATATCAAGACTGTCACCATAAGGTTTAGCTGTATAAAACTGTGTCGAGAACGATAAAATGTGCCCCATTCTCTTTTGACTTTACAGCTTTGCTTTGATGAGCACATTTTCTTTTCTTGATTTTAATCGCTCTGCAGGCTGTGGAAGAACAGTTCAGAATCTGTCTTCTTCCATGAACAGGACAGCCAATTCTGAAGAAGTCAGTGACTCCAGATGCCTTTATAAACTACAGCCAGACATGGAGGGATATGTTCTCTATGTGTTGAGCAATGTAACCACCAGTTTAAAAAAAAAAAGTTACCCTTTGCAGCAGGATAAGAATGCAGCCTTTGGCACATCAGCATGGTATCTGTAAAATCAGATTCATCCTCCCATGCAGGTTTTTGTAATACTTAACTGGCATAATCATTTCAATGCTTTGCAATCTAACTTCACAATCCATCCAAGCAAAATTTCAAGTTTATTATCTGTGAACTCATTGATAAATTTTAAAGTTTTGCTACCTGAGGCCCAAGTTACCTGTCTCAATTTTTGCTGAAATTAAAACAGGCAAAACCTCTGAACTTTTAAAAAAAAGAAGACCTACATGTTTAGATTCTTTCTTTGGTCTATAACTGTTCTCTGTAGACTTCTGAAAAGATACTTAAACACTAGATAATTCAATGTATAAATGATGTGCATGTTCTTGAACTATTTGCAATTGTTCTTCCCTTAACTTCTTCATTTCTTACCACAAGAAATCTTCTATTTTTTTGCTTGTGCATTTTTATAAACTGCTTAATTTGGTGCTTTTTAATTAAAAAGTCTTTATATGGCATTAATTATGGATTAAGCCAATCTCTGCACTAAAATGGTTTGGTCGTAGCTACAGGTATGATTCAGATCTAACAAATCCCTGTAAAATATTAGTAGCTTTATTTAGACCTTAACAGAATTACAAGTAACATGTTACAATCAG
Source organism: Melopsittacus undulatus (assembly GCF_012275295.1). NCBI lineage: Eukaryota > Metazoa > Chordata > Aves > Psittaciformes > Psittaculidae > Melopsittacus > Melopsittacus undulatus. The sequence goes on along the minus strand of NC_047528.1, from coordinate 57,676,813 downwards.
AATAAGAAAATAATTTGATAACAATTAAGAATAATTTTTGTAGGCTTCTGTTATACAGTATAATGCAGAATATTGTTCTGAAAAATCAGAGCCTATTTTGTGTATTTTTGATTGAACAGTTTTCTGCATAATACACAGCACCAATTCATTCATTCAGTAAATGGAATTATCCTTGTAAAATTGCACGCATTTTATCAAGTAATTTTCTATCCTTTGATGTAGAAGGGCATAATTCCTTTGAGTAAGACTTGTCAGCAGAAACAAAAAAAGAATAACATTTCTTTTGAAGAAGTAGGCCTTTCTTAAAGTAAGAAAACTAATATTTCCCCTCTTCAAACAATAAAATAAGAGGTATTTTGAATATTTGGTGAGGGAATTTTATGTGTTGTTTAGACTAGCAACAAAAAGTTAGTCTTGATTTTATGATCACTAACATCAAATTCTATTTGTGAAAAAGTCTTGGCATCTGTCTTGGACTCTGTCACAGTGACCTAATAACCTACAGAGTCAAAACACTTCTAACCAAGAAATGTACCAATCTGCCAAAGCAAATATTGCCTGATTGGAGTTTAGAGAAGACTGGATGCTCAACTCACTAGCTGGCCACAGGGATCAGAATCCCACAGTAATTATCGGAACGAGGCACAAAGAGAGCTTGTAAATGTAACTTGATATTCATACATTGAACTGGCCTAGGTTAATTGAACTGGCTTAGGTAATTGAACCTGTATCTTGTTTCTGGACTAAAGTGCACATACAGCTTAGAGACAAACATGCAGACAAGGAATTGTGAACAGGGTACAAAATTCAGGAGAGTATTTTGTTGTGCAGCAATTTTCCTCTACAGGCAAAATTTATTTAAAAAAGACAAGTAAGGCTGATTATATCTATTCTTATGTGTCCTGATATGACATTTGCCAGAAGTGGTTAGATGATCTATCTGCCTGCGTATCAACAATGTGTACCTTTCAAAATCACTCATTAACTCCTACTCATTGCATCAAGAACTCTGGTTCTGACAACTTTATTTGGAATTGATGTTTGAAACCCATCTCTTCAACCTACTTGAGCTGGAAATTTTCTCAAGACACAACATGTGCAGCAACTGATGACTAATAGTTGTGTGCATGAACACAGTCAAATATATACCCCATAAATATATGAAAGAACAACATTGTGTTAGATCCATTTTCATTCACTTCACGTTTTAATTAAAATTTGAATTTGTTGCCTCTTTGATGTGCACAGTATCAAACAAATAGAAAAAAAATAAAATATGGGAACTCTATATGTTCAAGAAGCTTTCTGCTGGACTTAAAAAGAATCATGAGGCATCTATTTCTGGAATTTAATAATTAAAACTTAAAAAACCTAACAGAATCAAATGACAACTTTATTTCTAAATAAAATAATGGTTCTGTATTTTACTTCTGCTCTCTGTTGAAGCACAAGAGAAGCAATTGTGTATCAGTGACACTTTCAGGTATTCACTTTCTAAGGAATTGTCTGTGTTAAAGTGAAATTATGGGTCAACGATTAATTATCAGACCAAAGTCTACTTCAAGACCTTGTCAAAGCAAACAGAAATAGGACAAGAACAAAGCACCTCACTCAGTACCCTAACTTATCTGCCATTGTACCAGAACGAGTGCAGCACATCTGCAGGATGATCTGGAGGCTGCCAGGATTCTGGTACTGAGAAATGGATGTGAGGAAATCAAAATGCAGGGACAGTAATTCTGCATACATGACCAAGTAACAGACAGGATTCAGCACCATGAACACCACCGTGCTCTCCTATTTCACTCACTCTGCTGAGACAAAATTTAACATTGACTAGTAGGTTCATGGTCATCAGCGAAATTTGATCTGAGAAAACGTAACATCTTACTGAACTCTGACAAACACACTCTGCTGTAATTAGAGCAGGCAGAAAGTTAACCCTAACACATGACCTTTCATATTTTTTTTATATAGAAAATATGATTGTCATATTAGAAAACAGTTCTGTAGTAGTATGGAGCTTTTCCTCTTTTAAATAAATTCCACATTCTGTGCTTTCTGTCACCCATTCTGAACAATTTTAAAGACAGCTGTGTTGTTTTTTGGTTTTGGGTTGTTGTTTTTAGGGGGAAAAAAACACACACAAAAAAACCCTTACAGAAATAAGTAGCTTATACAGAATTTTATGTGACTAAAGGTAAATAGGAATAATTAAAGGTGGCTACTTCATGAGAAGAATTGTAAGCGTGCCAGAAGCACAGCTAAGGAGCCCATAACCCTCCCCATACACCATCAAACAGGAATAAGAATAAAGATGAAAGTTGCTGTGAAAGAAACTGGATAACTTGCAGAGTACTGATACTATAACTTTGATTTAAAAAAAGACATGCCTCCTCATTTTTGATGATGCTTGTGCTTTAGATCACTAGTTTTTACTTGGGAGTTGCTGGAGGGGGGAGAGCAGGGAACCTTCCCATCATAAAAAAACAAGAAATACAATTTAAACAATCTTGTTCTCAGTCCTGTTTGTGAAATCAGTCTTAGAAAGACCCTGAGCCAAAGTTTACTAATAGAACAGAATAAAACCCATTCAGATCGATGGATTTTGGGTAATGTCCTAAATGAATATTCTCTTTTGAGAATGTTGGAGGTAAGTAGAGTGATTATACACTAGAACTTAAATTTCATTTAGCTTGCTGAAGGTTAAGCAAAATACATTTCACATTGATTAGTCCCTCAAAAGCATATTTTAAGCAAAGTTTGATTTAGTCTTTACCTATTAATTAGTCCATTTCAACTTCATCTATTAATAATTTAAGATAACAGCTTTTATCTGTTAAAACAATCTGAAAGTATCCATAAAAGAATTGAACTGATTTAGCAATTCAAGAAGATTTTTGATTACTCAGTACAATTAGAACATGTATGCAAACTGATGCCTATCAGGCATCATTGTGTTTGGAAAGGAAAAAAAAAATTAAAAAAAAATGTAGGCATTTTATCCCCAAAGAAAAATGTATTTCATTAATATTCCAACATTGTAGTACACATCAGAGGTCTTCTGTGAAGCACAGTCTTGAATGTTCTCTGCAGCACCTTTTAAGAAGGCCATATTAGAAAAAAAATCTTACTGGATAGGCATGCCTTTACTAACTTTGCTGATTACATTAATAGATTGATTTAATGCAGAAATTATGCTAAACTTCTGAATTTCTTGTAGTCTGCTTTTTTTGACAGGTACAAGTCAGCCTTTCTCTTTGAAAGCTCCTACTTCCCTAAATTAAGGATATTTCTCGTTACTTCTCTCTTTCAAGCTGAGCGTGTTTTCCCAGAAAAATGACTTGGCATTTTTAATAATAGCTTTCCCTCCCTATTATTGATCAGAGAAGAACAAGTTAGGCATTACCCTGAGTTGAGAACTGAGCAATTTACAATCTGAACGATTTGGAGTTGCTTTACTCAACTTTACCACATCATCAAGAAACACCTCCACTACAAAAAGCAGATTTAGGATCTAATATTCAAAGTTCAACCTGCAGAGAGCATGAATATCTGGTACCTTAAATAGTTATGATCCTGCTCATTGCAGGGAGCTTGGACTAAATGGCCTTCAAAGGTCCCTTCTAACCCAAACCATTCTGTGATTCTGTATGGTGACCATTAAGAGAATATGCCTACAATTCAGCAGGAACTGTGGAAACTGTAATGGGTTCTGGGAGCACAGATGGGCTGACAGGAGAAGACAGAAGTCAAGCACTGCTGCTTTTCTCAAGACAGAATCAAACTGCACCACCCCATCCCACTCCACTGGATGCTGTTTACCTGTTTCTTCTGTGTGGACAACAGACCTTCTCCACCTGTTTCTGTTCCCAGTCCAGATTTCCTTTTGGAAGCTTTCAGCTGGTACAGGACCAGGAAGCCTGTTCTCCTAATGGGGAGAAGAGACAGGCAGTGAAAGGAGCCTCACATTTGCTCACCCCCTGCAAGCTGAAAACCACCCCTCCAGCTTACCTGCCTGGTACCAGCTGCAGACACTTGCAGGAAGGAAGGAACAGGGGTACTTGCTTTATTTTCATCAGGGGACATGGGTGGCAAGTCTAGCGGAGACCTTGCCTCAACCCTGTAGATCAGCTCACTGCGCAGAGCTTCTAGTTCTGTTTTCAGGGTGACAACATGGTAAAGAGACACTGCTGCAAGGCAAGAGGACAGGAGCATTGCAAACCACAGGAATGTGACAGAAGAAAGTCCTGTAGTGCCTGAAGCAGTGCCGGGGAGGGCAGAGAAGGTGGTATCCTTCTGTTGGGTGACATGCACACGGTCCACGGATTTCATCGCTGCTCTTTCCTCACTAAAGCCAGAGGGAGAGTTCAGCTGTCCCCTTCCGAGATGCATTCCATGTTACCAGTTGCTCTCTGAAACTAAGGGCATCCTGAATAAGTGAACAAAACGCCCAGATCATTTCCTGTCATATGAAGCTGTTGATACAACGATTAAACTTAATGTACAGAGTGAACATCTAAGATTCAGTCTCTGTTTAGTTCTCTTCTTTCTGTGCTGCATTTTGGAAGCAAATACTTTCTTGTGAGTTGCTTGTTCAAGCTACCTTCCTCCTTTCGCTTTCAACTATTTATGTGGCAGCTTCATATTACCATTTCCCATTATCTTTACATTTAGGCACAGCCAGTACCACTGGTGATATCTAGAACTGCAGAAGCAATGTAAAGTTTCCTGGCAGCATATCATACAGTGTACTTAAGACACACACATCTGACAACGTGTGTGCCTCTGTGTGCGTGTAGTTATATAGATGTACATAGCTCATATCATATATATTTTTATATATATTCATATCTAAAGTGCCTATATGCCTACAGAGGGGACAACCTATTCAAACTAAAATACTTGTGGTTTCCTAAGCACACAGGGAAAAATATTGACAGGTATGAGTAACAAATTACTGGTCTCTCAGCTGTGTAAAGTTGCAGACTCTGCAGCTCAGTTCATCACGTTAACTTGAAAAGGGATGCCTTTTTATTAAACTTATCTAATAAATAAATAAACTTATCTGTTTCTCTACAGAATTTGAGGGCCTAGATTAATGCAGAAGGGGACACAGATAAGTGGGGAGAGGAAACTTGGGGAAGGAGGGCTCAAAGAGGTGAAAACTAGAGGATTGGAAAAAATAGGAGAGGGGGAAATAAGAAGAGGGGAAGAGGGGTATTGAAGGAAAACAACAGAGAATAAAAAACCCCCAAACTAAAAAACAGAATCCAAACAACCTTTAAACATGCATGCTTTCATTTTTCAGTTGAATCATAAGTGTGACTTAAGCTCATCTTTTCAATATATTCCTAGTCCATCTTAAACATCTGCATTAGGAATGCCTTTCTTTTCTGCATCAGCAAGGCTACCTAAAGATCCTAAACACGCTCATATGCTTTTTGCATTGTCTTCTCACAGAAAATGAAAGTTTTACTCCTTTTTTAAAAAAGTTTCAGTGGTCTGGGACAGAAAAAAGATCTAAAGCATCACAATTTAGGGCTAAAATGAACTGATGAACCCCCTCCCCCCACTGGAATCAAGATGTTTTGCACCATGTAAGTAAATTTTATCTTTGCAAGAGAGGATTTTACAGGTCAGTCTGAATGCTGTGTAATGAAACCTGATGGCAACACCCATCAGAGTAGTTCAGATCAAGCTGTGTTGGGAAGATGCAGCAACATCAGGCCAAAAACTTTCATAGCCTTTCCAACTTCTTAAGACTATGAGAAATTTAGAGTTATTATAAGTTTATCATTTTTCACTGTGATACAAGCTACTCTTTTGCTTACTTTGCCGCTTCTAGCAACTGCCTAATATCCTGCACAGACAAGTGATTTCTTGCCTAAATGTAGAGGAAAAAATACACTACTTAAGATGCCCCTGGAAGGCACATACATACTGTGAGAAATGATGCAGAAATCAGTGCAGACTACCATACTGCTTCTGTACCTATTTTCAAGGCTAATTTATGGTGTAAATGGGGCTGCACTGTGAAGGCAATTTAAAATTAACTTAGGTAAGGGTTTTTTTTTGAGCAGAACAAGCAATTATTAGAACTAAGCAGACATGCCCTGGAGACTTGCCATCACTAGACATCAGGACATTACCAGCCCAGTACTGACTGTGTTCCAAAAATAAAATAATATGACAGTTGGAAAAGAAGTGCTATTTAAGAAAATGAAGCCAAGGGAGAGAATGAAAGTTATAACTAGCCATCCAGAAATACTGAGAAACAATTGGCCCATGAGGTCTTTGTGGTCATTAACATATAATAACAGACAGATATATAATTAGCATTACTTTAGTCACTTCTAGAGAAACAGGCTCTTCCCATCCTCTACACCTTCTTTAAATGGGGTCATTATTTGGGCTGACAAAATACTTGGGGTGACACAGAGGACTTTTGTAAAATGCCTGGTTTTATCTTCCTTATCATTCTTGCCCTGGTTTTGCTGAGATAGAATTAGTTTTCCTCCTAGTAGCTGGTACAGTGCTACTTTAGTCTGAGAATAAATGCTGATAACATACTGATAAAAAATACCAAAAACCCATACGATTCTGATAAATGAGAATTTCAAAGGGAGATGAGAAAACTCAGAACAGCCCACACATGGCAAATTGTTAAACCCAACAGGTATTTCTAGTTGAACATCAAAAGGGATCACTCTGTTTGCAACTCTGTGTTGTTGTATAGTTTCCTAAGTAGTTAAATGAGTTGAAAGAAAATACAATCTCAGTCAATTTTTGTGATTACAAAAACCATAATGAAGCAATAACTAATAACAGTGAGAGATCAATCATGAAAAACAACGTGAATTGCCTAGAAGTATACATAGTTGAATAATTTTCATTTTAACACATTCAAATGAAGCTTTAGTAAATTGCAGGCTATTAATTGCACTAAAATAAAAACTCAGAAAAATTACTTGAATAATCAATAACAAAACAAAACAAAAAAAACCCTCCTGCAGAGCCTAGAGCCAGTGCCTCGATGCTTGCCACTATGTCTTTTCGCAACATACTGCCCATATGATTCCTCTTGTCAGCAAAGCTGCAAAGTAGTCCTTGACCTGCTTAAAGCAAAATCAGTAAGATTAACACATAGGAAGTTTCTTTTGCATTTTAAACTAATGCATGACTCAAGAGGACTAGACAGTGCTCAGATTAGCCTCCTGTTAGCAGACATGGGAAAGTGTTGACTCCAACTGAACATAAGCTCTCAGTGTAACATTCTTGTTGAAAATGAAGTGTAATATTTGGGTATATACACTGGAGCAGAATATAAAGCAAAAATAAGAGGTAGCAGTAATTGTGTTTTTGTATCTTCAAAACTGTTTACATATAGTTATGACTGCCAGAATCAAAGAATGAAAAGGGTTCAGAACAAAAATCCAAAATGAATATAAGAGGCCTGAGGAACTTATCACAAACAAGGTATTCAGGTTGTAGTTAGCAGTCTCCTTCTACTGGCCAGCTTCCCTGAAAACCCTTTTGCAAAAGTTTGTACCATGTTAACTGGTTTTGGCTCAAGATGTACATGCTGTGCTACACATGCGTGCATGCATGCAGTAAAACCTTAGGGCGACAAGTGGCCACCTTGAACCAGTTGAAAGCAGTGTTTTCCAAACTATTTTTAGAAAAGAAAACGCTACTGCATGAAACTGCAGTAAACACCTAGTCCTGGTACCTAACTCTGGAAGCAAATAGGAATAACCCCTAAAGTTTAATAAATACCTAAAGGTGTTCTGAAAATGTGGTTCCATTTTGTATGCACAACACAGTTGATACATGCACACACAGCCAATACAACCATTTAGCAGCTCCTTAACACAAAGAATGAGCTATGTTGAACACTCAAGGTGATTGGCTAACAGACCTCTTTAGTTTAGCCAAGAAAAACTATTAAGAAATGCTTTGGCTAGTCTAAGAATGTTACTTAATCATATTTTTTTTTAATTGGGGGAAAAAGGGCAAACTTTTTGGTAAAACTCAAAATAAGAAAACAAACAAACAAACCTCTTCAACCAACCATTACCACTGAAGACTCTTAATGGTGAGAGTGTTTTGCTAGGGGAAATGGATCCCTGAACAAAATCAAGGCTGGCTAACCTGCCAGGATGTTAGAGCAGAAACAAACCCTGAAAGCAAGTAATTGTTTTAATTTCGGTTATGCAGAGTATCAGATTACAGGACCACAATGGGCCTTGGTAACTTGTAAATTTATAAGACTCTACATCTGTGGGGAACCAAGGCAGAGATAGTAAGCAATCACACAGGAAATTTGTGGTTGAACCAGAAACTGAACTCTTGATTTCCTGAAATCCAGTACCGTCTTTTAACCACAAAAGCATCCTCTTTGAGGGGCAGGAAAATCCCATAATGAAGTTTAATGTACAAAAGAGAAGCAGATGATTCAGATATGAAGACTTGTGTAAAAATCTAAAGTGTAAAGTTTACTTAAGAACAAATGTTCTGTTTTCAAAAGGGAGGTTGTGGAGATGCTACAACCCAGAGATCCACTCAAATGGCCATAATAAAAGTATGCCTCCAGTGGCAAAGGTCCAACTTCGCATACTTCTGAAGTAGCCACAAAATTGAACTGGTCCCTGTGGTTATTAGAGACACAAAAAGGCCACAATAACTTGCCTTAGCACACAAGACAGTGCAGAACAGATAGAGGATCAAAGAATAAATGCAGGTTCCATTTTAAACACATTGAATTTCAAGTCCTTTCTGAAGATGGACAACATGGATGGATGATTATCCTGTATGACAGTTTTCTGCTATTGTGTACATCTGTATTAGAAGTATTCATAGATGTCCCTCTGAAACAGTACATACTCCCTTCAATGACACGTAATTAGATCTTTCAGCCATTAACTGCAATTTACAAAGCAGCAAAACCAGGTAAGTTCCAGCCTTCCACACAGATCCAGAAATCACTCGATTTGTGGATATGGTGTTCCTGTGGCTGTGTATCCTACCATCATCTTAAATTTAAAGCTGTCGAATACCTTGCAAGTAAAGGATGTGTTAAAAAAAAAAGTTAAAGCCCTATTTGATATATTACCTTATTAAAAGGAAGAAAAAACAATCCTTCAGATTTTTCTGAAGCAAAAAAGGTATTCTTTTCTCTTTGTCTCCCAGTTTCAAAGTTGCCTAGCATAACACAAGTGTCTCTGCACACTGTAGATATAACATACTTGATTTACTCCTTGCCTAAGACTTTATTTCGCTAGACATCCAGGCAACCTTGGACCAAAACTGGCATATATACTATGCAAAGTAAACATGCAGCTGACTTGCAGTCATCATCACTTTTTATATGATTATTACAGTGCTTTCAAAGAGAACAGAAAATGGCACAGGAAGGAAAAGCAATTATTATAGGTGTCACTTAAAGTATGCAGAAGGAATATAAAAACATACAAAATATAAAAGAAATACAATTTCAGAAACAAAAATACAAAAAGAAAACACAAGATTTATGTACTACAGCAGTTCAATGCCAGCCTCCTCCCTTTGCCCCCTCTTCCCTCCCCCCACCATGGTGTTATGTTAGAAGCCATTCCTTCTTACTGCACAGGGGAAAAGGAGCTCTGTCATGCAGCTGTAGCTCACTTCTCGTAACAGTTCAGCTACACGGAGTATTCCATTTCTCCACCTCTTCCACACTATGCAACTTGACAGATTTTGCACAGATGGGCTAAAAGTGTATTTGTATGGTAGCAAAATAAACAAGGAGACATGGCCCTTCGTATGGGAGTGGCTACTCTGTTGTTCCTACAGTCTATGGACCTTTAATAGAGGGTACAGCACAGGGATCCAAGAATTTTCAAATCATAGCATTATTTCTTCATAGCTGTATCTAATTGCTACACTATTAGAAGGGAACAGCCTCTGCCTGATTTTTCCCTTTGAACTTTTATAAATAATTAGCAGAACACAAAACAGCTGTAGAACTTCCTTTCTGTCTTCAAGCAGCAAATCTGTTGCTTAGTTGCTCATCAAAACTAGCAGCAACATCTCTCTGACATCTGACATCGGCAACCTTGCAGTTTTGCTTCATGCAGCTCATCACTTAAGAATATTAAAAATGTACTTCCAACAATTATGAGTGGGACTGTGTTTTCTAATGCATTAAAACCAGATCTACTCTTAAGCTGTACCGACTCTTCCAGAGAACGTAAAATTTCTGCTTTCTCAAGGCATAGAATTATTCTGCCCCCGCCCCAGCTGAAGCATAACAAATTAATCACATTAACATTTTCAAAACATTTCTAGAAAGTATTCAGTGTTTTTTCCTTAACTACTTACAGAGACAGAACTAAGACCCTGAATAGGGTCCAACAAAAGATTTTAAGTTCAGAGCAAGTAATTACTGCTTAGCTAATGGTGCAGTATTTTGTCAAAACCTTACCTATCTAAACTTGACATTTTTAAAAAGACAGTGAGTCCCCTGCTTCTGGTTTAAGTTTCATTTATATCATTTAAATGTAGATGTTCATATATCCTTATGAATCTACTATGTTTAAGTAGCATTCAGAAATTCAAATACTGTATTTTATCTTTGTCTACACATATCTACTAACAAAATGCATATAACAAGACATTCCAGAACACAATTCCTCTGTAGCCCACAGTTCCTTCATAGCTCAGCTGCTTATCAATTTCCAAACAAGAAAAGGCACTGCACAAATAAGTTTTTTAGTAACATAGTTCACAAGACAGCAAACTGCTTTACATTCAAGGACAGTGTTCACATGAGGTATTAAATCTGAGCTGCTCCTTTACTGTCATAGCTTCCTTCTCACAAATTAGAAATATTTTTTAAATTAAAATAATACAGATGTTGAATAAAGTATTAAAATGTACCACCCACCCCCTACCTCAGTTTCCTAGGTATTGGGTTAAAATTGAACTGATAGCTCTATTTTAAAGTAATCCAGGACACATATTTTATAGCTTTAGAAAAGCCAGCAGCAAACCCTTATTTTCCGTGTACTACACATTAACCATGCAGGATGGGAGCAGAGGTGCTATAAGCTTAGCTATGCATTTTTGTGTAAGAAAGTAGGAGTTGCTCCAGCTCAAGTATCTCACTGCAGCTACATGACTAAACTACAAACCTGCTAAAGTGGTATTATAGCATTTTAAATATTACCAGCAATAGATGGTAAAATTAGTCAGAAACACTTAAAAATATTTCCTCATTGACATAATATTTAGGCTATCTCTCAGTCTCCCAGATAACAGAGACATTTGGAAAAGCAGATTGTGTTCAAAGGGATGGAGAACTACCATGTATTAGTCTTATTTATTAACACTTCCTGAAAGTGAGGATACGTGGCAAAACTCAAAACAGGTATTTGCAATAAATTTTTTCCCTGCTGTAAACAGCTTTCCACAAATACTGCATTGAACAATGCAGATGTCTAATTCACATGCTTTGGTTTTAATAAGTAACTGAAAATGACACCTTGAGGCTAATCAGTTACCACACATACAAAAATACCCCTGTACATGCACTGAAGACAGGCCACAAACTAGAACAAGCCATTAACAGCAGTTTCAATGTATCAATTTATTGCATATGTCAGTACATAAAAATAGAAAAGTGTTTTTTGTAAAATTAATGTTATTGTAAAAACCAGACTAGAATGAGAATGTAAAACTTTGCCACAATTAGCACATGTACAGTAACATTAATGCTTTGTCTACAAAACTTAAGAATACTTTAAGACATTTTTGCTTTACTTATATATTAAAGAAAAAACCCAAACAAATAGCTTGCATCATATTTTCAATGACTGTTTCTGAATTCAGAACACAAGTGTTATTTAGAACTTCAATGTTATCACTATTTACACTTCTGCAGGGTTCTACTCTAAATTATACAAGCAGGATGGCATTGTAAATTATTCTGAATGGGATACATCAGGCTGATTCCACTACATGACATGCAAGAGGCACTGATTTTATATTTGGCAGAAGTGCCCCTAGCAGAATCACCTGTCATTAACAGAAATAAAAATGCACTTCAAAATTGAATTATAAAATACAAATGGAGGTATGTCAGCATCTTTTAACCAAGAGACCATACCTTGGACTCTCAATTCAGCCTTGTGTTTTTCACTGTGAACATCTGACATGATGCAAATGATTAGCTTAAGAGATGCTGATATGCATATTTTGTACTTAATCCATCTGCCCTTCAACTGAGATTGTCCGTAGCCTACCAAACATATTTGTGCTCTATTTCTAATTTTACCTGAGAAATGGACATGAGGGCAGCTATACCAGTTAACATGATGAAAGCATCACTTATCTCTCTGCATTTCACAAACAAGTATTGGGAATGTAAACTTGGGAAGCTGCAAGTATTTCCACTAATTAAAACCACACACACAAACGTGTGCTGGATGCTTTCTTACACGGACTCTACTGCTACAGCTGTTCAACTCCTGACCCCTATTTCCCCACACCCCCCTTTCTTTTTTTAACTTGAATTTCCTCTTATAAAAGAGACAATGTCTTTAATAAGCATAATTAAACCAAGAGGCTTTCTCACAAACTCATGAAAATAACTTAATTTCCTTTTCCCAAACTAAAAATTTCTATGTACAAGACAAATACTTGGGAAGCTTCTATACACAAATGGAGAACTGTTAAGAGAAAAGAGTATTAAGTGGAATAAATGGAACAGTATCATAATACACCTTTTGGCAATTTTAAAGTTATTAGTAATACATTGTTTGCAGTTCACTTTTTAGCAGCAGGCAATTGTGGGTTTCCATCACACAGACTATAAAATAATGTCTTCACTTTTCAGAACAAGTTTCTTCCCCCTTATCTCTCCTTTAAAAGAGAGTACATAGACCAGCAGCGTATTTGCATTAGCCATTTCCTTCCTATTTTCTTTCTGTGTATTTCAGAGCCAATGCAATGAAAACCAGCATAACATACATTCATTCATAACTGTATGCAGCCAGCCCATTAAGGGAGAAGTAAAAATGTGCATGTGGAAGGTAGAAGAAACCAGATTAAGTGTAAAGGATGCATATATGACAACTGTGTCTTCGCATACCGAACACCTGCAAAATCCAACAAAGGTTCTTCTTTACGTTCTCCAGACAACAGAGTGAAAAGATCTGGCTTGATAATCAAAAGTAACATTTACAAACACTCCACTTTGAACAGCTCCAGATTGCCATAATGTAATGCCACACATTTGACTGACTTAGCCAACTGTGTGCCCAAAAGAGAATACTTCATTTGTATCTAAGTGCCACATCATACTGGGGTGTTTTGGTTTGATGTTTTTGTTCAATTGGTACAAAGTAGTGTAAAAAATTGTGTTACTTTAGAAATCTACATTTAATGAAAACAAGATATTTAATGGAAAATTATGACAACTTCTGAAACCATTATTTACTTTCTCTTCATTCTATTTCCAACAAGTAATCTATTTTGGCTTTATCAACTTATTCTTAGAAAAGTGGTATTTGCCCACTTATTCTCCTTGACTCCCTCCACCATAATTCTAAATCAATGTAAAGCAGCTGGAACAACCTATGCAAGCAGCTCACACTGTCATTTTAGAACACATGAGGGAAAGGGACTGCTATGTCCATTAACTCCCTTCTGCTATATACACACACACACACAGCCAAACTTCACAAATAACCTTTCCCACCTTTTTCCTCCCCTCAAAAAAAATTCCACCACTGGAAGGCTGAGGAGATAGTTTTGGTTTCACTCAGACTTAAAACTGTGCTTGTCTATAATGACTGTAAGTCCGTATATCCAAAAAGATCTATACCCTTTTCAACTGACTCAAGAAAACTTTAATAATAGTATGACAAGATATACTTACCAGAGAAAGCAGCAACTTCTGGTGTATCTATAAATTGCTGACAACTCTTACCCACATGTACATAAGACTTGTAATTTCATGTAATAAATTTTAGCAGGCATAACCATTAAGGCACCAGCTCAGGAAAGCAGTTTTATTCAATCAGAAAACTTAAGCACAAGCTTAAAATACCATCAGGAAACATATTTTAAGTATGTGCTGAGATGCTTTTCTGAATCAAGACAACCTGCAGAAAAGTTCCCTTAAAATTTTCAGTCGGAGGGCAATTGTACAGATTGTGTGTAAGAGTCTCCACAGTTCAGTCTTCCCATAAGAAATTTTTTTGACGGGGCAAACTATCATCTGCAGCAAATAAACCTGCAAAAGACATTTAAACAGCCCCACTCCCATACAGACTAAGCTAACAGAATACAACTTTCATGGCTACCTAGGAGGACTCCTAAAACACAACCAACACTCCCAACATTGTCAGAATCAAACTCTCTCAAATTAAGTAATGCTGGCTCTGAAATGGTGGTAGTAGCTCCAAAAATCCCAGCAGAGGTAAAGAAAACTCACTTCTGGTGATGCTCAGGATACTTCCACATGGTACCACAGAACTGTAAGAAACTTTCTGGAAGCAAATGGGTGCAAGTGTCAAAATAAAAGTCACCTCTTTCAGACTAGCTAAGCATAGGTCTACTAAATCTAATGCACAGCTCATTTTTATTATTTTTACTGTAACAACTGGTATACTTTAATCTCTACTCATGTGTTCACTGGTAATTATTTGGATTTGTTTGTTTTGGAGATATAAATAAAGGGCACAGGCATGTGACTACACCAGCAAAAAAAAAAAAACAAAACAAAACAAAACAAATGAACCCCCCACACACACACACAAATAAAGACCCAAACACAAAAACATACTTTTACCTTGTATGACACTCCTTTCTATCACACCATACACTCTGCCTTGGGAAATCCCACCTGAGTTGCACACCAGACTAACACATCCAAGTAATTTGTCTGTATGTTAGTGAGGAGAGCATGAGTTAGAAAGAAACTTAGATTGCACTGCTCTCTTTTTGAAGGTTACTTCTGTTTTCTATGAAGAAGTTACCTGGGCAAAATCCTGAAGCCATGATGTTTAGGCACATACAACTTTCCAGGAACTATTAGAATACAAATAGTAAAATGAAAACAAGGAATAGTTGTCTTTTCCTTTTCACCTACAGTTTGAAATATTTATGTATGCATAACCATAAAAAACAGTAATAACCCAGGATATCTGCAAGTATACTCTACCATTAATGTTATTTTATATTATTTAGCACATTAAAGACTTCCCACCTTGCATAATAGAAAATCTCAAGCAATAAAATACTAATCTCATGCATAGCACACTTTAAATCAACTCTAAGAGAAGCAACAAATCATTGTGCTAACCATGACTGTCCAAAAAGTTCACACATACAGCAGTGAATACTGAAGAACCTCCTGTTGACCTAAACTAATACATTCTGTACTACTTTTGTAGCAAGTTCCTTTAATAGCGTCTGTTGTACATATCAAACAAATGGAATATATGGACAGAGATACCAAAAAAGTATGAGAAAGACATAAAATGGTTCATTTACAATGCTGCAAGTGTAAAAGTTATCTGGACCACCTTAATAAAGCATCGTATCTTTCCAAGTTTAATTTCACTCTTTAGGCAAGTATAGACATGACATACATTTAAAAATTGACATTCTTGTACCACTTTTCACAAATCAAGGTACAGTGCAGGTACACCCCCCCACCCCAAACCCACAAAAGAATAGCAGTTAAATTATTGTTACATTAGATGATGTTTTCGCCATTTCTTCAGGGGAGTGACTCTTTATTACTTCTTTGATGAACTGTTCAAGTGCAGTGAAATAACCCTGGCACTGCCAAGTGTCATTATGAGTTCCGTCAGGAAATATTGCCAATCTCTTAGTCCGAGCTGGGGATAATTCATAAAGTTGCTTCATCATAACTGGTGGAATTAACTGATCAGACAACCCAGAGATGAAGAGAGAAGGCATTCTACACTGAGAGATTTTTCTGTAGGACAGAAATTTATTTTTGTAGCACCATAAAGGAAGATACCTCATTGGAAAGAAAGAAAACAAAGTGCTGGCCATGTATGGGATACTAAGAAAGGTGTTCTCCACCACGATAGCAGAAATCCTATGGGAATTTTCAGAAGCTAAGTGAATAGCTACTGCTCCCCCCAAGGAACGGCCAAAAAGAAAAATTTTTGTTTTGTCAAGATCAGACCGAGTCATCACATAGTCTAAAACAGCCTCAGAATCTAAGTACAAACCTTCTTCACTTGCTTCTCCTTCACTTTTTCCATATCCTCTATAATCAACAAGAATTAAGTTTACTTTCAGGTTTACCAGCATCAACAAAGCATTGGGCAATCTGTGGCCAATGTTGCCTGCATTCCCATGGAAGTAAATGATGGTTGGAGAATAAGCTGCATTGTCCCCAGTGTACCTCAGTAGAATAAGATTGAGAAGAACTCCATCTTTGGTTTTGATGAAGATATTTTCATGTGGTATACCAGTAGGCATAGGAACATAAAGGCGTGATGAAGAGGGCTGTTCAGGAAAGTAAAGCAGCACATCCTGGAATTTATATAATATACCCGCTATTGATACAAATATTAATATAAGCAGTATAATGCCTCCATATAAGTGAAAAGTTACTATCAAGGGTAAGAGACAAATACGGCAGAGACTCCAAGACCAGGAAGCCAAAGCTAGTAGCCATCTTTTAACAAAGGTCCAAAGCATCCATGACTTTTCCATTGTAGAAGTCAGTGATCTTTTACTCCAAGTAAATCCTGAAAAAAACAAAACCCCAAACATATATGTGTAAATACAGGGGAAAGAAATAGGAAGTGATTTAAGCATTCATGTTTGCACAAGATAAATGGCAAGTCAACACACTGAAGTATAAACATCAAACTTGGTAGCAAACTCTTTGAGTTTTTTGAAAGCATTCAACTTTAAATCAAGCAGGAAACCAATCATAATGAAAAAGCCTTTAGAACCATCAAAATCCCATTTACATTATTTCAGCGAGCAAGTTCCATCAGGACCACTAGAAAATTGGTTGACTGGGACCATTAATAACTTACACTTTCCACCAGTCTTCCCTACCAACCAACAGAACATCCATACAGACTGTATCACCAGTTTCTCAAAGCTTCTCATATAAGTAATTCTAGAATTCAGGAAACACAAACAAAAATACCCCTTTTTCTAAGTTGCTGGCCAAGAAGAACATTAAATAAGCTCATGCACTTGACTCTACAACCAGTGGAGGCTCATACTGTGTATCGGGTCTGCTATTGTCTTGCATCTGTCTGTCAGAATCTAGATCAACTAATGACACTGCAACAACTGGTCAGAAGAAAGAGATTCTTTTACAGTAAGATACTACATTACAGTTACATTTATGCCAGTTGTTTTGCTAATTTGGATTGGTTCTGATTTATAATGACAATATTCCACTATCAGATCAGTAATCTGTACTAAAACTTCAGATGAAAGATTATATTATCATACAAGACCACTGGAAAGAGTCAGCTACCTACATTATTCTCTGAAAAATGAAAAGCGCAACTGCTGAAAGTTCAAACATGAAAACAAACTCAAGACAAAAACATACACACAGCATAAAAAGAGGGTTATGTTAATGACAATGGATTAAATCTTCTTTCCAGATAAATTATGTCTCACAGCACACACATAATTTCTTCACATTATTCACTGCTGGTTTCAAGCGTAATACAGAAACAGACAAAAACTGCCAAATATACATGAGAACTATAGTAATCACTGTAACACTGACTTAAATAAGCATAGTGTCTGGAAGTGACAACACGGGTTCACTTGTTTCAGAACACTAAGTTATACAGCAAATAATTATTACAGTTTAGACACACTCAAAATTGTAACTTCCTAAAATAACATAGTGCAGTAAGAAGTTTAATTAAATCTAAAGGAGC
Organism: Melopsittacus undulatus; assembly: GCF_012275295.1. Lineage (NCBI taxonomy): Eukaryota > Metazoa > Chordata > Aves > Psittaciformes > Psittaculidae > Melopsittacus > Melopsittacus undulatus. The sequence goes on along the minus strand of NC_047528.1, from coordinate 57,658,865 downwards.
TTGACATGGAGAGATGCATCTAAGCATTCAATTAAGTCACAGACCCACACCAAAGTAAGCTCTACAGTCTAATGCTACTGGGAAGGGTTGCAACTGCACCAGCCATCTTTGTAGGATCAAATGACAGAGGGTCACAGCCTCCACACTCCATAAATATGACCAGGGAAAACTGCCATCTCTATTTCATGCAGCAATTAGACATAGATTAGAAATAAAACTGTTACATCTTAAGATTCATATACTAACCAAAGGCAATGTGAATTTATATAGTGCATCTACTCCAAATACCTAAAATTGGTGAACAATTTTTTTTCTCTTTTTTCTTATATTATTTATGAGCTAACATTCAATATCCACATCCAAGTATGCACAAATATTTTCTATATGAAAATTCAATTCCTGTATCCATTTCTTTAGTAAAGAAATCACAGTAACCAGGAGACCCATAAAGTCTAATTTGTATATAAAGTCTATGTTAGGAGACCCATAAAGTCTAATTACTCTAATTTGTAAGAGAATTTCCTAATGAAGTTGACAAACATCTCCTGCATAAAACATTTATAACAAAACAATAAAAGCACTCTCATTATCTATGCTATTCAGAATGTTGCTGTCTTGCAAAATGAAAGACTCCAAAAATTCTTTCTCAACAAGACATTCACAAAAAGGAGACTCCCTCATTAAAAAGAAATACTGAAAAGCAAAGCAGCAATAAAAATCTTACTTAAGGTGATTAAGTTTTGCAGATGGCTATTTCATATATGCTAAGGATTACTATTTGAAGACTAATGCAGTTGATTTTATAAGCCATGCTACTTTCATTTGTGCACTGCTTTTATTTTAATTTCACAGGATCCTAGAATGGTTTGGGTTGAAATGGAACTTAAAGTTCATTTAGTTCTAATCCCCATGCCATGACAGGGACACCTCCCAATAAACCAGGCTGCTCAAAGCCCTATCCAGCCTGGGCTTAAACACTTTCCAGGGATGGGGCATTCACAGCTTCTCTGGGCAACCTGCTCCAGAGCCTCACAGTAAAGAGCTTCTTGCTTGTATCTAATCTAAATCCACCCTCTTCCACTTTAAAGCCATTCTCCCTTGTACTGTCACTACATGTCCTTGTCAAAAGTCCTTCTCCAGATTTCTTGTAAGCCCCCTTTAGGTACTGAAAGGCTTCTCTAAAGTCTCCCCAGATCCTTTTCCAGGCTGAACAAGCCCAGCTCTCTCAGCTTGTCTTCATAGTAAAACTGCTCCAGCTCTCTGATGATCTTCATGGCCCTCCTCTGGACTCACTCAAGTAGCTCCACATCCCTCTCGTGTTGGGGGATAGATAAGCTACAGATCCCATAATTTTAATAGCTGTGTTCTAATGCTAGTCTTAAATGGTAAATGTCATTATCAGCTGAAGATCACAAACTCAAGTGCACACTTACAGCACTTGGGATAACTTTTATTTATTTTTGAATGGCAGTTGCCACGAATTCTGTTGTATTTCTTTGTCTTTGCCTATATATTTTAATATTTAGAAGTTCTAATTTCGTACACTAATCACAATATAAAACATTTACCTTTGGATGTGATGATTTCCCAGGCTTCATCTCTGCCTGAAAGACAATTCCATTTATGAACTTTGAGTAAAATTACTTTTCAATTACACACATAATTAGTTTGTCTTCAGTTACTTGACAGAAAATTAAGAAGTGCTAACAGCCAATAATCCTAGAAGCTGCATCTGCTTTATGAATGAACGCATGCATATCGTGTTCATGCTCCTGTCAAGCTCAGCTCTTGTTTGGAACATCTGATAAACTTGAAAACAACATCTTACAATGAATTTAAAGAATCACGTCAAAATGGTCTGGACTATACATACAACATAGAGTATAAAACATACATAGTGCATAACAACAAAGTTGTGCTAGATTTACATTGCTTCCTCAAAGCTAACTTTCAGAGTATGAGCACCCTTAAAATTAGCCCTAAAAGGAGCGTTCACACGTTTACAGCTGCCTTCTCAAGGCAAAAAGGTATTTCTTAATAACACAGCAATCTGAGGACATCCATTTCTTTCTACTGCACACTCCACCTCGTCCACACACAGACAAGACTTACACAAGCTTCATGTTTACTCATATTTATTCATAAGACTCCTGTAAGTAGAAATATTAAGTCATTGTAAGTAGAAACATAAATAGTCTGGAAGAAAATACAGTTTCTTTGTACTAAAATCTTTAAAATCTTAGCGATTCACATTGACAAAAAACAAAACAACAACCAAAACCCACTTACACCAGCAGAGCAACTACTCCTAACCAAGGAATAAGCACAGAAAGAACAACTACGTATCAGACATTTAAGAGTTCTGGCTTTAAGAACTAGCAAGCCACCTCTCCTACTTACTTCAAACAGAAAACTTCCACAGCTTGGCATGAAGTGTTACAGATTTATAACTGAAAGTGGTTTTCCCTTAATCCTTTAATAACTTTCCCTCCCAACTGCCAGATCTTGATAAACCTTACTTGATTTATGCTGGTACTGTGTAAAAAAAAGCCAAAAAAACCAAGCCACGGACAGTTATCATATTAGAGCCTTAGCTTTCTAGTGAGTGTGGGCTCCTGAAACACATTACTTTTCCAATCACGTTAAATTTCCGATTTTATCTAAAAGAAACATCCCCCTCAGGTTTTTCAACATATTCACTTGGCAACATGCAAGTTATTACAATCTACCCCATCTTCGACAAGCATCCCCGTTTGCACGGACCGCTCCACATAGGCAAACGCAACATCAGAGTAAGACCTTGCTGCGAGGATGCAACAGGTCTTCCAAGGCTCCGCAGGAAAGCACCTGAAAGAACTTCTAACGGCGTTGTCAACGCAACAGCTTCCCAGGAGACACGACACGGAAGGCAGGCGCCAAGGCACGGCACCCACCCGCCACTCACTCCGGCCCAGTGGGGGGCAGCATTTAGTCACGGCGAGACCCCAAATATCACATCAAAAACACACCAAAACCAACCCGGCCGCTACCCTCCTTCCCCCCACGACACCGGCTCTCTTCAGTTCCTGCCAGCCCCGCCACGGCCAGACGGGAACGGGCTGGGCCCACTACCCCACCTCCCGCCTGGGAAGCGACCTGAAGCAGGGCGAAACAAGACCCACCCGCCGCATCCTTCCGCGCTGCCTGTAGCAGTGCCTCAAGCCGGTATAGACCCGACGCGCAACTTCCACCACCACTCCTTGCGAAACAGGAAATCGCAGCGCCGCGACTTCCGCTTCCGGGTCAAGGCTCCTCCGGTCGCCTTTCTCTTCCTGCCCCGGGCTCCGCCAACGTTTCCCCGCCTCAGCTGTAACTGCGCAGGCGCGGCCACTGCCGCCGCGATATCCGGAACCACTGCGCCAGGGGGAGGAGCATGGGCCGCTGCAACAAGCGGGGCGCTTCTCCCTTTCCGGGGCGAAGGGCGGCCGGTGTGACCCGGTTATGCAACTGTCCCCGGCTTTGGGGGTATTCCCGGCTCCGCGTAAGTCTTGGGGGTGGCTGTTCTTCCACCGTTCCGTCCGTCTTTCCCCATCGTCCCGATAGTCCACACCGGGGAGGTGGTGGCAGATGGCGAGCGGAGGGTGTCCCCCGGGTGATGTCCGTTCTTCCCTTCCCCGTGGCTATGGCAACCTCGTAGCGGTGAGGGGCGGGGCGTGAGCGCTGCGGCCGGTGCTTCCAGCGAGAACTGCATCCGCCCTTGCAGGACCCCCTCCCTCAGGTCGGGTCCGGCGAGTCCCCTCAGCCCCCGGGCAGCAGGAGCCGGGGAAGCAGCGGGCCGAGGGTAGTCGGTTTCGGGGCGGGCTGCGCTGCGAGGAGGGAGAGTAGCGAAGGGAACGGATCTCAGCGGTGAAGGCTGCCGCTGCAGCGAGAAGGGGGAGCGGTGCTTTCTCCAGGCGTGCGGTCCTGTTGTCTGGGTGATGCCATGTGCAGCGCCGTAGCTTAGCTGCTGAGCTTCACTCATAAGGACGGCCAGCGGTACCCGCTGGTGAGCTCTATGTAAAGATACAGTTACATCCTAATTAGCAAAATGAGAAAATCAGTAAATCCTAATTATATATATATATACACATGTATTTTATTTAAGACAGAATAACACACCGGCTCTTTCTCTACAAATATATTTTTGTTGTAGCTATTTTTAGTGAAAAACAGACTCTGATGGCTTCTGCGACTGCTTCACAGCCTTCTAAAAGAACGGTGGCCTCTCACGTGCCTTTCGCAGATCTGTGTTCTACTCTGGAGCGGATACAGACATGTAAATCTCGTCCAGACAAAACCAAGTATTTCAAGGAGTTTCTGGATTCCTGGAGGAAATTCCACAATGCTCTTCATCAAAAAGAGAAAGATGTCACAGATTCTTTTTATCCAGCTATGCGACTTATTCTTCCACAGTTGGAAAGAGAGAGGATGGCTTATGGAATTAAAGAAACTATGCTTGCAAAGCTGTACATTGAACTGCTTCATTTACCAAAAGATGGAAAAGATGCTGCAAAGCTTTTAAATTACAGAACACCTGCTGGCTCACGTGGGGATGCTGGAGATTTTGCAATGATTGCATACTTTGTGTTAAAACACAGAAGCCCAAAACAGGGTAGACTGACAATAGAGCAAGTCAATGAACACTTAGATGCAATAGCTAACAATAATGTTGCTAAAAACAAGGGTCTCTTAAAGAAAAGTCTACTTCAGTTAATTAGCCAGAGCACAGCACTGGAACAAAAGTGGCTTATCCGGATGATTATAAAGGATCTAAAGCTTGGTGTCAGTCAACAAACTATATTTTCCATTTTTCATCCTGATGCTGTTGAACTGCACAATGTCACAACTGATTTGGAAAAAGTTTGCAGGCAGCTGCATGATCCTTCTGTCTCACTTAGTGATGTTTCTATCACGTTGTTTTCTGCCTTTAAGCCAATGCTTGCTGCTATTGCTGATGTCCAGCAAATTGAGAAACAAATGAATAACCAGACATTCTACATAGAAACTAAGCTAGACGGTGAACGCATGCAGATGCACAAAGATGGAGATGTATATAAATATTTTTCCCGAAACGGGTTTGACTATACTCAGCAGTTTGGCGCTTCTCCCCTTGATGGTTCATTAACACCATTTATTCATAATGCATTTAAGAGCAATATACAAAATTGCATTCTCGATGGTGAAATGATGGCTTACAATCCTGAGATGCAAACCTTTACGCAAAAAGGAAACAGGTTTGACATAAAAAGAATGATGGAGGACTCTGATCTGCAGACTTGCTTCTGTGTATTCGATGTGTTGATGGTTAATGATCAGAAGTTGGGGCATGAAGTACTAAGCAAAAGGTATGAAATCTTAAGTAGTGTATTTACGCCGGTAACAGGCAGGATACATGTTGTCCACAAAAGAAATGCCAGAACAAGAAAGGAAGTAATTGATGCTTTGAATGAAGCAATAGATGACAGAGAGGAAGGGATTATGGTGAAAAATCCCATGTCCACCTACAAGCCTGACAAACGTGGGGAGGGCTGGTTAAAAATCAAGCCAGAATATGTCAATGGGCTGATGGATGAACTGGACCTCTTAATTGTTGGTGGCTACTGGGGGAAGGGCTCACGTGGTGGGATGATGTCTCATTTTCTGTGTGCTATTGCAGAGACTCCCCGTCCAAATGAAAAACCTACTGTTTTCCACTCTATTTGTCGTGTTGGCTCTGGCTACACTATGAAGGAATTGTATGACCTAGGTTTGAAACTGGCTAAACACTGGAAGCCGTACCATAGGAAGGACCCTCCCTCTAACATTTTGTGTGGAACTGAAAAGCCTGAAATGTACATCGAACCTTGCAACTCTGTCATAGTTCAAATCAAGGCAGCCGAGATTGTTAACAGTGATATGTACAAAACTGACTGTACTTTGAGATTCCCCCGAATTGAGAAGATAAGAGAGGACAAAGAATGGTATGAGTGCATGACTTCAGACATGTTAGAAGATCTCAGGAGCAAAGCAGAAGGGAAGCTGGCATCCAAGCACCTTCATATAGATGATTATGAGCCACAAGAGAAAAAAAGGAAAACTATATCAAAGGTGAAAAAGATAATCGGAATAGCTGAGCAATTCAAAGCTCCTGATCTTTCTAGTGTAAACAAGATTTCAAATGTATTTGAAGATGTTGAGTTTTGTGTTATGACTGGAACAGAAAGCCACCCAAAGCCTGAACTGGAAAGCAGAATAGCTGAATGGGGTGGCAGCGTGGTACAGAACCCAGGGCCAGAGACTTACTGTGTCATTGTAGGATCTGAGAATGTCAGAGTGAAAAACATAATTGCTTCCAACAAATATGATGTGGTGAGGGCAGAGTGGCTTCTGCAGTGTTTTCAAGCCAAAATGCTGGTGCCTTGGCAGCCAGCATTTATGATTCACATGTCTCCTGACACAAAAGAACATTTTGCTCGTGAGTATGATTGTTATGGAGACAGCTACACAGCAGACACAGATGTTACACAACTCAAGGAAGTGTTCTCAAGAATGAAAGACAATAAGGTTATTCCTTTGGACATTATTGCAGAATTAGAAGAACGTTACTCGTGGAACAGCTGTCAGCTCAGTATATTCAGAGGAAGCACTATTTATGTGGATTGCTACGCTACTGTTAATGAGCCCAGAACCAAAATCCATGGAACGTCACTATCAGTTAGAGCTCTGGAGCTGCGTTTTTATGGTGCAACAGTAGTCTCTCACCTTGAAGAGGGTGTCTCCCATGTTGTTATAGGAGAAGATCATTCCCGGGTAAAAGAAATGAAGAAACTCAGGAGAAGATTTAGGAAAAAATTTAAAATTGTATCTGAGCTGTGGGTAACAGAGTCAGTGGAGGAAGAAGTCCCAAAGAATGAAAGTCAGTACTTAATATGAAGTGGTTTTTAAGCTTGGAGCAATAGCATTCTTGCTGGCATGACTGGATTGTAATATTATGATGTTGCCTTAAATCTTGTGTATTTTCATGTCTGTTTAGAGCTGGCCCTGGCTAAAGAATAACACTGTATTGTTGAAACCAGAGGAAGGCTTTTAATTAAACTGTTGCAGAAGCAAAAGAATGCCAAGCTATGCTGGAGGAGAAAAAAAATGACCACAAGATAAATAATGTAAGCCTTTTACTTCACAAACTGGTCTCAGAAGAGATCTAGTATTTTATATAAGAGAATTCTTGGGTATTAATAGTGCTTGCCTCCATTGTTCAAAATGGAGACAATAATATACTATTTTATGGTGATTCTACTATTTAACATACTGTTTATTTATAAATTTACAGTAACATTCATGTTTTTGTGGAGTTTTGTGTATGTTATATATACTATAGAATTCATTAATTTATAAACCTTGTCTGTACTATTTTAATTTGTTTACATTGGTTTTTAGTATTGAGTCTCATACAGGACTTTACTTTTAAGCTATTGCATTGATCCCATGTTTCTTTGTGTAAATAACCACTGTAAAATAGAACATGAACTTTTGATTGAGGTGCTGATGAATAATAATCTATGCTTATAAAGTGCAAATCTACTTAAAAAATGTAGCGATCTATGCTCAGTACAGGTAAAGTTTAACCCTGAAGTGTGGCAGAGCTAGGCTTTTATACTTAATTATAAATTTATTTTTCAAATAATTATTTTTCAAGTAATGTGGGATTAATTTCCAAATATCCAGTTCAATGTATTGGGGTTTTTTTTCAACTATTAAATAAAAGTCTATTTTAAAGTCTGCCCGGTATTAAGCAGAACTGCTGTTAGGCTGATTACACAGAACTAGTTTTTTGCTGACCTGTCTTTTCAGTGCTTTTTCTTGGTTCTGGTCATATAAAAAATACTGTAAAAAGAATTGGGAAATGGTATATGAAAGGCTAACTGGAAGGAAGTTTAATTTCATTTTCTTACAGTTAGTGCAAACATTAGGAGAGTCCTTATTTTAAATATACTAAACACTTAAGTTTTAATAACCACTTCGCCACTCAAGTTATAATGTAAATAGTTAAAAAGCAGAATATCTTTTCTATACATGAAATAGTATACACTGAAAGGCAGTGCATTATTTTTTCTCAGATAATTCAAGTTAGAAAATGGTATATGTGAAGTATAGTACTTCAGTATTAACTTACTGGGCTGCTTCTGTGTAATGTCATATATTATGATTTATAATGACGAGAGTTAGTCTTCATACCCACACAGATTTCTCTTAAATGGATTTCAGTAAAATATATATTTTAGGTGATCTTTATTAGGAAAGTTAAGAGAAACAAAGACAAATATGAATTATAGCTGACTCTTGAGACATTGTCAAGTATCTCGCATTGAGATCTAAATGCTATTTACAGAGATGTATTTTAAAAGTATTGATTCCACATTGTGTTCTCTCAAAGATATGTCATCCTGGGGAATCTAGAACTATTAACTTACCAGCAAAATTATTACTGTTTTTACTGGCTCCTCAGTACATGGTGTACTTAAGGGGTTTTTTTATATTTATTTAAACTGAAGGTTTACTTTTACACAAACAAACAAAAAAAAAACCCAACCAGAAAACAAACAAACAACAATAAATAAAACCCAAACAAAAACAGAAAACCCAAACCCTTGCAGATGCGGTGTGCTGGCTTAGCTTGTTTTATTTTGTATTTTGCCTCAGTTCTATTTAGAACTATAATTTAATTGTTAATCATGCATATTTGTATGTGACATTATAATTAGCATACTGGATAATGTCAGGCAACTTAGATGTGTATTTATTCTTTGGCTACTGTTTTGCAAATTTCCATTTACTTTAAAATGTTGAATAGGAAATGCTGTACTTGATACATTAGCTTAAGAAGAAAATCTTGCTACAACACTGTGAAAATACAGGCATTACAGGTTGGGTTTTCTTTTAAAATATTTCTTCTACATGGTGACTTGGATGGACTGCACGGCCCTATGGGTGAAACTTTACCCAGCTGTTATTAAAGTAAGTAGCTAGAATGGAAGCCATGGGACAGGAGAATCCCTGGATCCTCTGAGCAAAGACAGTCTCATGGAAGAAAGCAGTGATGGGAAAATAGGAGAAGTAGGGAAGAAGTTTGTAGAAAATTTGATTTGTATTGAATGAACAAAATTATTTCAAAAGTAACAATATGTTGTCCAGACACAGAAGTTTTTCTTAAAAAAGACAATTTAATTAGGGAGGTGTGCAGAGAATTTCAGGAATGTTGTCTGAAGATGAATATAAGACTTGACTTGTAGGTAGCAGTAAAAGCAGATGTGGATCAAGGGAGTGAGAACAAAAGGTTGCCTGTTTTTGGTCAGTCTAATGAAAAAAATATAAAATTAGTTTTTATCATCATCCATTAAAATAGTGTTTGAGAAAGAGGAAAAGCTGGAGTCAAAGTGCTAAATTATTCACCTCATGTTTTAACTTCAAGAGTACCTCCTCTGATGACAGAGTATCAGCTTATTGTATTTTTTACTGCTGTAAATACTCCTGTTTTCTTTATTATGTTTAGATCTTTGACAGGAAGTGTTTTGTTGAAGATTTCTTAGGTTATTCACATTTTGTGCAAAGCTGTTTTGTTTTGGGTTTTTTTGTGTGGTTTTTAATAAGCATCTGGCTTGAGAGCAAGCCTTTCAATTTCCATTTTAATATGAAGTTTTAAGTTTATTTAAAGATGATGTTCCTAAAGAAGTGGGAAATAAAGAAGAGAAAAAGGGACTGTAGGCCTTGCAGTTTTGGGGAAATAGAGAAAAATTTGATAGTGTTCCTACTGAGCTTTTAAGTGGCACTTTTCAAGAATGCTGCGAGTGATGGAATGCAACTGTCAGGACCTGCTGCAGCAGAGCATCTAGGGAAAGTCACAATTTCTTGATCCTTTCCTTCTAGAGGCCACCCTTCCCTTTTGGTACCAACTCAAGACACTGTGTGGATTGGAATCAAGCTGTCCCTTCACAGCTTCTCCTGTTTCCAGCCTTCGATTATGACAGTTTTTGCAACAGCATCACTGCTGCAGTTTCCTCCAGCTTGTCTCCCTTTGCCTTGGCTGCAGCTCTGCTGTTTCAAACTGGTGTCCTCAGCACATGCCCTCCATTGCACTTACTCGTACTGCTGTGCTGTGAGAATTTATTTGCACATACCCAGGAGACAAGGACAGATAGAGAGAGATGTAGATAGGGATGATATAGCTATAGATAGTGTTTCTGTTTGTTGTTTTTAACTTCTTGTTTCCAAGAGATCATTGTGCTCACTTTCTACCTGATCTGAGCAAAGGCAGTAGCATTTTCTACTTTTGTGTGTGAAAAACATAGGTGTTTTGCCTGAAATAACAGTTTGTTCAGACAGACACAAAATATTCCTCATTTCAGATGGGAATGCAGCTGGGGCTGTCTTCTGCAGCCTACAGCAACATTTCCAGTAACAAACTCAGTGACTTTCCCTTTTCCCCTCCAATAGACCCCTCAAGAAATAAGCCCATGGCAGAGAGACCAGCAGTCATTTGGCATTTCAAGGATTTGAACAAATGTGCTGGGGGGATTTATTGCCAATCTCTAAATCAGTCAGTTAGTTGTTTCTCCTCAGTTTTGCAGGTAAAAGCTGCTCAGTCCATGCTGTTAAACCGAATTGGGATCAAAGCACTTCACTGAGCTATCGAGAACATGGAACTAGGCAGCAGTCAGTAAAGTGTTGCATTCAAGTAGTACTACAAGAGATAAATCCCCAAAGTAGACACATGAATGTTAATAAACACAAGCAAATATCTAAATACCCTGTGTAACAAATGCAGGAGATTTCTTAAATTCTTCTTTCCAAGAAGATCTCACCATAAGCAGCATAGCAGCAAATGCCACTTTGTGTACTGATAAGGAATCATGAGGAAATCCTGTATGCTCTCTGTGTTTCTGCAAAGTTCATGCAGAGGGAACCAAAACCCATTTCTTTCACCTCTGGGATCACTACACTCAAGTGACTGTACGTTATATAAACACCTTTATTGATACAATCTGAACACACAGATTAATTTACAGTGACACCCAGCAGCAGTGCCCAGTGTGAGGCCTCCTTGGGCAGACACATCCCCCTGGGCCTCCTGGGCACAGGCACTGCCTCAGGGCGAGCACCCCAAAAGCCTTTCTCCAAGGGATGCTGGGCGAAGGGGCAGCAGCAGCAGGGCTGCAGTGGGCAGGGCTGTGGAGGCCCTGTCACCCCCGTGTCACAGGGCCACCACCCACCAATGCAGCATCACAATGGAACAGGATGGAACAGAATGGAATTGAATGGAACGGAATGGAATGGAAGAGAAGAGAATTGAATGGAACGGAGCTGAACAGAATATAACAGAACAGCTATGATATGTCATGCACATAGTCCTGCATGACAAGCTCTGACATAGGTCCGAGGGGCTGCCTGCAGTGCAGATCCCAAGGGAGGCCGGTCCAAGGCATTGAGGCCTATGAACACCCTCCATACCCTGACAGAAGTAGACATTCACTCCTCATCCACTCTCCTTTAGACATGTACGGGGTGCCACAGCAGAGAGAGTACTGGGCCAGACAGACTCCTGATGGAGCGTTGTTGTTCTCAGGCTCTTGTGTTTTGTTCTGTTTCTCCCAAAGAAACAACTCCGGCATTTTTACAAACCAGTATTTGCGGGAGGGGTGGGGTTGGGAGTAGGTGGAAATCACAAGGAAATGAGCAGGTCTTGCCTGCATGAACAAGATTTGCAACCACTCAGTTCAGGAGCACGTCCTGCTTCAGGCTGTGGGCTTGATCTTTGAGCCTCACTGACGTCAGGGATGTGGTCCTTTGCTATCCCATGGAAACCCAAATGAACCGGATGAACACAGAAGAGTTTCACAAACCAGTTCTCGTTTTTTTTCACAAATCTGTTCAGATGCCCAAATGATCCAGAAGCAATTGACATCTCTCACCCCCACCAGAAGGCACAGGCCTCCTTCCCACAGAGTGATGGAGCCAATGCCTGTGATGGGATGTGATACCCATTCAATCCCTTCCACTGTTGCTGTCCTGGGAAGTAATAGCATCCAGTGTTTCCTCAGCGTGTAGTGTTAGGGAAAGCGGGAAATAGGGAGAAAAAAATTGGAAGAGACCTATAATGATCATCAAGTCCAACTGCTCAACCACTTCAGGGCTTGCCAAAAGGTAAAGCATGCTGTCAAGGGGGTTGTCCAAATGCTCTGAAACACTGATGGGCACAGGGCACTGGTCATCTCTCTAGGAAGCCTGTCTGGCCACCCTCTACGTAAAGAAATGCTTCCTAATGTCTAGTCTAAACTGCCCCTGGCACAGCTTTGAACCATTCCCACACATCCTATCAATGGATCCTATCAAGAACCTCCCTCTCCATTTTGCCTCCTCGGAAAGAACAATGAGGTCCCCCCTCAGCCTCCTTTTCTCCAAACTAGACAAACCCCGTGTCCTCAGCTGCTCCTCACAGGACATGCCTTCCAGCTCTGTCACCAGCCTTATTGCCATCTTCTGGACACATTCAAGGACCTTCATGTTCTTCTTCAATGGCAGGGCCTAGAACTGCACCCAGTAGTACTCAAGGTGAGCCCCCAGCAGCGCTAATGACAGCAGGACAATCACCTCTTCTAACTGGCAGGTCATGCTGTGTGTGATGCCCCCCAGGATGTGGTTTGCCCTCTTGGCTGCCAAGGGGTGTTGCTGACTCACACTGAGCCTAATGCCAACCAGCACTTCCAGAGCCCTTTCTGCAGGGCTGCTCTCCAGCCACCCCTCTCCCAGTTTACACTTGTGGCTGGCATTCCTCCATGCTGAATGCAGAATTCAGCACCTGCTCTTCTTCACTATCACGCCATTGACGATTGTCCAATGTTTCAGTCTATCTAGATGCCTCTGCAAGACCTCTTGTCCCTCAAGAGAGTCAACAGCACCTCTCAGCTTAGCACCATCAGCAAATTTGACAATGATGCATTCAACTCCTGCATCCAGATCATTGATAAGATTGAACACATCTAGACCTAGAATTGATCCCTGAGGAACACCACTGGTGACCAGCTGCCAGCCAGACGTAGCCCCATTCACTACAACCCTCTGAGCCCTGCCTTTCCGCCAGTTCTTCACTCAGTGCACCATGTATCTGTTCATCTCACAGCTGGACAATGTGTCCAGAAGGATGCCGAGAGGGACAGTACCAAAAGCCCCACTGAAACCTGGAAAAATGATACCCACACCATCCCTTCACTCACTAGGCAGGCAACCTTATCATTGAAGGATCTCAAACTAGCTACACAGGACTTTCCCTTTGTGAGGCCATGTAGACTGTGCCTGATGATCGCATTGAGTTGCATGCCACTTTTACATGTCCACAGTAAAGGAGATTTCATAATGTATAAAGTGAGGACTAATGATTCTACCAGGCCCCACAGATAACTGCACTGTAATCCGGGGTGTTGTGTTCACTGGATTGTTTACCATCTTTTCATACAATTGACCTGAAACAAAAAAAAAAAAAAACTGCAGACAAGCTTCAAGTCTTCATATTTCAGAAAACTGTTGGTGAAATCCTAGTTGTATAAGGGAAACCTCTTTGCATAACTAAGAAATAGTACTTTTATTAAGTAATTGCTGCTTTTGGATTATGTGAACAGAGTTGCAGTTTGGGGCTTCAGTTAGTTTCCATTTATCTGATTTATTCACATAAACAGACATATACCTGTGAAACTAGGAAGGAGAAATTTTTCTGTAAAGGACCATGGGTACGGGGCTGACACTGGGGCCCACGAATGGACACGCCAGCCTGTGCCCAAGGACACCAGACCTTTGCCCGGCAGAGCAAAACTCGTCAGTGCTTCCCTTAACCGAGCACGCAATGTGTTTCTCTAACACAGAGAACAGATTTCAATTCATCACCTCCTTTTTCCCATGGCCCTGCTCATCACCATTCCTTGACCGTTTCCTTCTGGAACCCACCTTTCCCTTTTGGTACCAACTCAGGACACCGTCTGAATTGGCATCAAGCTGTCCCTTCACAGCTTCTCCTGTTTCCTGCTTTCAGTTATGAAAGCTTTTACAACAGCAGTTCTGCTGCAGTTCCCTGCAGTTTGTCTCCCCTTGCTTTGCCTGCAGCTCTGGTGTTTCACACTGGTATCCTCAGCATTTGCCCTCTGTTGCACTTCCCAGTGCTGCTGTGATGTGACGAATCTATTTGCACTAACCCAGCAGACAGGTGGAGAGAGACAGAGATGTAGATACAGATGTAGAGATATAGTGATAAAGCTGATATACCTATAGATAGAGAAGGGTGTGCTTCTGTTTGGGTATATTTTTTTTTCCTTGTTGTTTCCAAGAGGTGATTATGCTCACTTTCTACCCAAACTGGGCAGAGGCAGTAGCATTTTCTACTCTGGTATGTGAAAAACATAGGTATTTGGCCTAAAAGAACACTTTTTTTCAGACAGACACAAAGATTTCCTCGTTTCAGATAGGAACCCAGCTGGAGCTGTCTTCTGCAACCTACACCAGCATCTCCAGTAACAAACCTGGTATCCTTCCCTTTCCCCCCCCCGATAGACCACACAAGAATTAAGCCTATGGGAGAGAGACCAGCCGTCATTCTGCGTTTAAAGGTTTTGAATAAATGCGCTGGGGAGATTTGGTGCCAGTCTCTAAATCTCTGCCAATCTCTATACAGTACCCTTACGTGATACTTAGCTGATGTTTTTAAAACTGCTCTACACAACTGAGTCAGTTACTTGTTCTTCCTGACTGTTGTAGGGAAAAGCTGCTCAGTCCATGTGGTTTAAACTAAATTGGAATCAAAACACTTTATTGAACTATCAAGAGCATGGAATTAGGCAGCAATCAGTGAAGTGTTGCATTCAAATAGTAATATGAGAGGTAAACCACCAGACTAGACACATGAATGTTCATGAACACAGGCAAATATCTAAACACTCTGTGTCACAGATGCAGAAGAGATTTCTGAAATTCTTCTTCTTTCCAATGAGAAGACCTCACCATAAGCAGCATAGCAGCAAAAGCATCTTGGTGTAATGATAAGGAATGATGAGGAAATGCTGTATGCTCCCTACGTTTCTGCAAAGTTTACGCAGAGGGGATCAGAACCCCTTTCTTTCACCTCTGGGATCACCACAGTCAAATGATCGTATGTGGTACAAACGCTTTATTGATACAGTCTGAATACAGAGATTAATTTACAGGGACAACCAGCAGCAGTGCCCAGTGTGTGGCTGCCATGGGCAGGGACATCCTGAGGGCCTCTTGGGCACAAGCACTGCCTCAGGGCAAGCACCCCAAAAACCTTTCTCCAAAGGATGCTGGGCGAAGGGGCAGCAGCAGCAGGGCTGTGGTGGGCAGGGCTGTGGGGGCCCTGTCACCTAGTGTGTCATAGTGCCACCACCCACCAATGCAGCATCGCAATGCTCTGGGACAGTATAAGGCAGCGTCCTCCCCTGCCCCAGTGCCAGAGTGCCCAGCTTTGCCACCACGACAGAGCTGGCAGCCTGAAGGCAACCAAGAGGAATTCCTCGAGGCACCAGTGGAATTACTTGGAGGGGCAGAGGGGGGAAGACTGCTCAAAGCTGCTGGAGGTTCTCTGCTGCAATTCTAGTCCCTGGAGGGGTCACACGCACAGCTCATCAGACAGGTGGAAATTCTGCTTCAGTCTTTGGGGAGCTCACCATCCTCATCTTCTCTGGCGATAGTAGCAGCAGCCATAAGTCATAGGATCCACAGATGGCCCAGTGCCCTCCCCCCAGTGCTTTGGAGCTCCCACTGCCAGGCACAGGAGAGATTCTTGCCCCTAGAGTTGATCAGGGCAGTGGCATTTTCCTGTTGCTGGAAGCCCCTGAGATGGCTCCAGGTGAAGGCAGAAAAGACAGTGCCCCAAGAGCCATAACCAGCCCGTGGGCCAGGAGCAGGTCTTGCTCACGTGCTCAGGGAGTAGCCGATCGCCAGCACTGGGGTCTGGAAGGAATTTTCCCCCGGGGCAGATTGGCACTGGTCCCCAGGCATTTTTTGCATTCCTCTGAGCACTGAGCATGACCACTTGTCAGGGCTCCTCTGTCTATTCCGGCTTGGTTATAGCCTGGTGCTCATGCACCAAGAAGGTGGCCCCTCGTGTCCTGCAGCTGGGGGTGGGAGGGGGGGGGGGAAGAGAAAGGCTTTTTTCTCCCCAGGGTGGACCAGCAAGTGTTCCCGGGTATTTTTGCCTTCCTCTACAACCTAGCACAGCCCCTTCATGGGGCTCCTTTGGGTTATTGTGACCCAAAGGCAGAGGCTCATGCTCCACACAGCTGGCCCTCATGCCCCACATCCAAGGAGAAGCAGCGTTCTGCACTCCCAGGGTGGTCCCAGCATGGCCCTGGGACTTGCGGCTATCCTCTGTAGCAATGAGTACCACTCCTAGTCAGGTCTTCCCTGGCCCTTTCTGGCTGGGTTCTCTCTTCCACTGCTCTTGCACCACCACAGCACCGCTCCTTCCCCATCTTTTCTCAGGCTGCAAGGGATGTTTTTTCCAGCTAAACTGAGGGATGTGTCAGCCTGCTGCTGGCTATGCATGTGCATCGTGTTAATGCTTGTGGGCATCAGCTCTGAAAGATTTAGATCTCATCTAAACTAGATTAAATATTAATATTAAATATTAAATTTAGATAAAATATATTCTAGACTAAAATTAACTAAACTAAGATAAATAAAATAACTTTATTTATAAATAAATAATATACTTTTTCCTCCTGTAACCTGATTTGTGGCTTTGAGTGTTTTTGGCATTTCAGGTAAATAATGGTCTCATCATTACACAGCTGAGTGCAGGGAATGGAAGAGAATGGAATGGCGCAGAATAGAACATAACAGCTATGTTATATTACGCACATAGTCCTGCATGACAAGCTCATGACAAGCAATGCAGTGCAGGTACCAAGGAACGCCGATCGCAAACATTGAAGCCTATGAACACCCTCTGGACCCCGACAGAAACAAGAGGCTTGTGACCCCTTGCACAGTTTGGGCCTGGAGCAAGCAGCGCTGCATCCTCTCCCCTGACATCTTTCAGCTACTGACAGCATCCCGCAGCTCAGCCCCTGCTGCAGAACCTCCACCAGGGCGCACCGAGTGCAGCCCTGCCCATTCTGCACCCACTCCTCACCAGACCAGGTCAGGCACTCTCTACACCCCGAGCTCTGCACCGCAGCCTCCCCTCTCATCGGCTCTATTCGGTGTCGCCGCGGCCGCCGCCGGGGCAGCCAGAGCAGAGCTCCCAGACCGGGCCCCGGCCTTAAGGCGAGCGCTCCTGCACCCACCCGCTGCCCACCCGCGCTGTCGACGACAACTTCCGCCTGCTCCACTCGCTGTTCCCGCTCTCCCCGGGGCGGGTTTTCCCCGCTCAGGACGGGGCTGTCCCTCCTGACACCGGCTGCTGTGAGTCCCTGCTCGCCTCAGCGGAGCTCCAGGCTCCTCGGCAAGGCTTGGCGAGGGCTTGAGCGTGTCTCGGTGGCTCTCGACGCTCAGGAGTGAGGCTGCCGGACACGGGGTTAACCCTCTCTCTTGGGTTGAATGCGCCTCTCTGGAGCTGCTCACCTTGGCAGATCGTTTAGGAAATTTAGGTTAGATACAAGGAAGAAATTCTTTACTGTAAGGGTGGTGAGGCACTGGAACAGTTTGTCCAGAGAAGTTGTGGCCGTTCCATCTCTGAAAGTGTTCCAGGTTGAATGAGCAACCTGGTATAGTGGTAGGTTGCTTATGGTAGGGGTTTGGAACTTTGTGATCTTAAGGTCCTTCCAGCCAACCGTGCTATGATTCTGTGTAACATATATGAAGTGCAGTTTTCAGAGCTGAAGTCGCCAGAAATAAGATATCAGGGGAGAAAGGATTGTTACAAAGAAAATGAGTGTGTATGGTATAATGGGTTGTGTATTCCACTCCCTTCCTCAGACTTGCTCAGAATAGAACAAATATACATAGTCCATTTCAGTGTAGAATTGTCCTATCTGGAAAGGTTAACTACGATAGTATGATCAGTGTTTATAAAGTTCAAATTAGCCTTTTGAGATTGATTTAGGTAGAAGGGATTTGGTTTGGGGGGGGGGGGTGTCTTTTTTGGTTTTTTTTTTGTTTGTTTTTTATAGAAGCGCTTGTGGTTCTGATTTTTTTTTTTTTTTGTCCAACATTGTGATTTCTTATAGGTTATATATAATGTGGTTTCTTATGGGACTAGCTTGGTGGACAAGGGGAGAGCACTAGATATGATTTATCTCAACTTTAGGAAGGCTTTTGATGCTGTCTAATATTCTCATAGACAACTGATGACGTATGGGCTAGAAATTTGGGCAAGGAGGTGGACTGAAAACTGATTGAACTGCCAGGCTTAAGAGTTGCCATCAGCAGCCCAGGTACAGGACAAGAGGCAATGGGCACAAAATGCAATGGGGGAGATTTTGTTTAAGACTAGGAAAACATTTAACCTTCCTTGATCCAGAGGTGCTTCAGAAAAGAGCTTCTTTCTTGCAGTGGCAGACTCTGCAAACATAAACACTACTCCAGAACAGTCTGAATCTCTGTGAACAAGGGGTCTCTAAAGAGGAGGTAGGACTTCTCCATGCTCTTGCACATGGCAGCTTCCTCGTGCAGCTCATACACTACAGCCTGCCTTTCCTCTGCAGGCTTTGCTACAGCAGCAACCAGAGGAACATGTTCTTTCAAATATATGTTTCAAATACATGTTTTCAGCCTTTGAAGCTTATACTGCAGTTAATGTACCAACGGTCTGGTCACAGGCAGGTGGATAACTGGGTCCTATGTATGTGTCTGTGCACAGATACATGTATTCAACTAAAAGATAGCAACAGATGTGTAACTTAGGTAGTTTCAGTTTACTTTCTGTGGTTGCTTTTTTCCTTCCTGTGCTCCCACAGGTTCTCCCCAGCCTCAGCCTCTTTTGACTAGTGTTTTATAGATTTTGAGTACCAGATCTTGTGCTGCCAAAGCAGAATGATTTTATTCATCCAGTTTAAATCTAATTTGTGTACCTCTGTTATGCTTCAGTCTATCCTATGAACATGCTCATATATAATTATATCACACATAATTATGTCTTTTTTTAATAATAAGGAAATAATAAGAAATGAAAGATTATCCAAGGCAAAAAATAATATGAAGGTGACAGGTGTCACATTGTTCAAGTCTCTAAACATGGCTGTACGAACAAAATAGTAATAAACAGGATAGCCAGTTTTGCTGGTTCCATCTGGCTGTTAACAAGTACAGCAGGTGCTGTGGGTAGACGGCCTGATGCAGCAATCAGGGCCAAGCAGTGGGATCACATACATTAACAGCATCAACAAAGTTAATAAATAAAAGACAGATAAGAGAAAGAAAAAAAAATTTTACTCTTTTTTTTCTGACTTATGTGGTAACTTTAGAAGCATTTTTTTTCCTGTGTTGATATATCAAAATTCTTATGCTTGATAAAGAGCTTTTTAAACACACCAACTACTGTATACAGATCTCATACAGATTCCTGGCAGACATTCCATAAATGCCATATTAGGTGTGGTACACATAATTGTAAAAAAATCAACACCAAAATATTTAACTATTTTTTTTAATTTGTTTTTTTTTAGTGATTGGGGGATATAAAGGAACATGTTATCACTAGGAAAAGATCTGAGTCTTAATAAATAATGGGAAAAATATTCTGCTGTACATGTTTTGGATTACCTGCCTTCCTGATCTGTATTTTTGGCAGACACAGCCAATTCAACCTTTCCAAAATCATTATCACATTTTCTCCCATAGTGCACTATCTTTTAGTGTAAAGTGCTTTTAGATTTACATGGTATTTGTATCTACTTGCATGAATGCACATGCTTTATGGTGGATCATCTTTATTTACTAATTCTGGTCCAACTTACACAATTCTGTGGTTATGTTGGAGTGCTGAACACCTGAGCTATGTTTTGGCTGCTGCCCAGGCATAGACTGTGGCTCTTTATGAGTTGTTCACTTCTACTTCCATCTTCTTCCTTTAAGGTTTCTTTTTCTTTTCCGCATTGGTGGTTTTTCCTCCTGAATCCTTGAGCAGCCCCAGTTTCAATAATCTTACCTCCATGGGAAATTTTACTTTCCATGTATGTCATGGCTCCACTCTATGGATGATGTCACAGCTCTTTCTCACAACTTAGCAATTTCCTGAGAAGTCTGAGCCATGTTTCCCTACAAGAGCTAAGCCTTGGATTCTTGAAACACAGACATCAGAAATCCTACAAGGAGGGAGGAGAAGCTGTAAGAAGGAGATAAAAAGTGGCTACATTCATAAAGCATATATATATACTATATATATATTTAATGGCACTTGAAATGCAACAACTTTTTTTTTTTAATAAATTCAGGGAAAAGCTACATTTATTAAGTGTTGTGTGTAGTAAAATCAGTTTACTGGAGATTTCCTTTTTTCCTTCACTAGAAGAATATTATGTTAAAGGGAAAAATCAGACAGAAATTGAACAGAGCTGCAACTTATTAAGAGTCAAACCTTTTCATACAGAAAGCAGGTTATTCACTTGCTCCCTCTGCCTCCCTTCACATTTTAATCAAGTTGCCTGAAAAGAATGAGCATTGAGCAATCGAAGTGTGAATGTCTGTGTCTGTGTCTATTCATATCTAATATGAACCAACTATCCAGGTCTAAACAAATTTCACAAAGGAATGGTGATATCCCTCTCTCTCCCCACTTGTATGCCCAAGCTCCAGTATGGTAGGGTCTGAGTAAAAGAGAAGGCATTAATGACCTCTGTGAGAGAAAGGGCTTGTTAACCCATCCTGGAAAGAAGAAATGATACAAATTTTTCAGATGCTGAAAGAACTCCCCCCTGTTTTTTCCTTTTCTCACGAAGGCAGTCCACCCAAGGCTCAGCAATACAGAAACAAGTTTCTTTGGTTGTGACACTGACTCCCCTGCTCCAGTCTGCTGATACATGCTCACATGAAGAAAGAACTATGAATGCCCAGCCACAGGAAAAATCTCATACTTCGTTAAATATCAAAGTATCTAATCAGTAATCCACAAAACTTTGAAATCACTTTTATCTGGTCCTTTTGCTTAGAGAACTATGTGTGATCAGCATTGCTGCAGTGCATGATGCATCCTGATGTGCACTGCTCTCATAAATGCTATAATTTTTATTTATTTTCTTTATGTAGGCTCTCAGAACTTGGCAGACTGCTGCTATGTAATGGTCTGCTGTAACCTGGTGCTGTTTGTCATTTTTATTTAGTAAGAAAGATATTAAAAATGCAATGCTCTCACATCCTTTTTATGAATATTCCGTGAATTCAAATCCTGTGGAAATAGAAGTACTCATATCAGAAGGAAATTTCCACCTGGATAGGAAGAGACAAGGATGAGAGAAGTAGACTTGGTAGACCAAAAACTGTTCCACAGATTGTTCCTTTCAGTTTAATAAATCAAATAATTGCCAAACCTGCAGCACAGGAAGGATGATTTTATCAACAGACATCCCCATTGAAATTATATGATTCAATTATATTTTGGTTTAGATGATATTCCAGTGCTTCACTAAAGTTACTGGATATTTTGCAGGATGAAGAGCTGCTGCAGCATCCAATCCTGCAGGAGAACTATTTTATATTTTTGTTGGTGATGCAGTTTCAGAGCATTAATTTTTCTCAGGACAATGTGGTTTCTTCCATATAAACTTTAGGGCATGAGATTCAGCTCAAGATTTTGGTGTTGCTGTGCTTTTCCTGAAATGGTCATAATAATATGTCACTGTAAAGCATTTTTTTAGAAGTTGATCTTCAAGATCCAAACTTATGTAAAAGCAGTATGATAATATAATTCCTTCTTTACCATGTTCCTACATGATTTTGATAATGTTGACAGTGTCATACTGCCAGCTTTGATATTCCTGTGTTCAGCAGATATATCTGTGTTCTCCATGGTTCACAGTGTAATGTTTTTTTACACTCATAATGGCAGCTTTTGTTAAAGGAATAGTTAAAAGTGCTATAGGGCATAGATTTGAGAATGCAAAAGTAAAAATAAAAAGGTGTATTCACATATGGATAAAGGGCAGTTCCCAAACTCATCTGCTGATTAAAGAATGCCCGCTTTACTGTGCAAAACTTGGTGATGTGATCCATAGAATAAGCTAAAATTTATTGATGGTATTGGAAATAGATGTAGTAGCTAATATAAAAATTAAATGTTCCAGGAAAAGCAAACTTAAGAGGGAAGGAAACAGCCTTGTGCTGTGAATGATTTAAACATTAATGAGTACATGTTCATTAACAGTGATGATTGTCAACACTTAAAACAGAATAAAACATCAATGTCTTCTTTTAAAGACACTCATAAAGCAAATTCTACAGCAATCAGAGTTGCATGAAAGTACTTAAAAATTAATAACAATCAAATCAAGCTATGACTTTGGGGTTGTTTTTTTTCTTTTTTTGACTGGTCGTTCTTGTGCTCTGTAATCCATATCACTGACAGCAGCTGGCTCTGAATGCAGACAAAAGATTCCTTATGAATCCTGAGCTGACTAAGTCTTCTGATAAATCAACTTAAGGAATACATTTGTACGTGAAAATTTAGCTGACATATAACAAAATGCACTGGAGTAACATAACTTTAACTTCCTGAGCACAAAAATAAAGCAAATCCACTACTCTTTATGTTTTTGAAATTATGATGATTACTTAGGATCTGTAAAGATTAAATGAATGAAATATTGAATCCACAGTTCTTGAGTCATCAGTCAGCATTCCCAAGTGCAGCACTGAACAATACCAGGGTATGAACTAAAGCACTCCAGGAGTGAAACATTTTATCAGAAAATCCATGTTGAAAAGACACTGATCAGCTTTTACAGGCTGGCCTCTAGCTTTGAAGTTCTAGTAGGTCTAATGCTCTGTGAGTTTGCATATTATACGATTGGTTGGAAATGCGACGCTTCAGAGCAGCCTTATTTGCATGAATCACAAGGAAGAAGTTCTTTACTGTGAGTGTGGTGAGGCACTGGAATGGGTTGCCCAAGGAAGTTGTGAATGCTCCACCCCTGGCGGTGTTCAAGGCCGGGTTGGACAGAGCCTTGTGTGAGATGGTTTAGTGTGAGTTGTCCCTGCCCATGGCAGGGAGGTTGGAACTGGATGATCTTAAGGTCCCTTCAAACCCTAACTATTCTATGATTCTATCATTCTATCATTCATATTTTCTAAATCCTTTAATATTATCCTCATTTTGTTAAAGTTGCAAAATGGGGTTTAGCTATTATAAGCTCACCTCAGGCTAATTAGCACTGCACTCCTGGAAGACCTGTTTAATTGCTACCACATGCTACTAGAGCTTTGTAAGTTCCTTGGTACATAATCTTTAAAAGCATTTTGTCTCCTGCTACTGAATATGGAGTGCAGCATCTCAGTTTTCACAGCACTGAGTATTGCTAGTGAAGGCTGATAAGAATGTATACCCATCTCTCTGCAATGGCTCAACCCAGTTAGCACTTCACAGTGAGCCTACTGGTGTGAATTCAGCCTGACATGCAATGAAATTCACTATTTCCTTAAAGTGAGGCTGGTCATTGTCAAAACAAACATTTTCATGCAGAATGTGGGTGACCTGTGTTGTATATCCTGTGGTTGAGAGGCTGCGGGCTCACTTGTGGCAGCTTTCCAAGGAAACACAGATTGTGCCAGGGGCCACGTGTTACTGTGGGCATTCCTCACACTACCTGAAGATGTTGTTCAGGACCACTGTCCACTTGAAGCAGAGCTGACATTTCATCCACTAACAGCTTAATGCAGAATGTATAAACAAGCCTTCACAAATGGATTCAAATGCAGAGCTTCTGCATTCTAAACCATCACAAATCTAATGGTTTAAATTGCCACTGTAAATATATTTTTGTTTAGACTTATTATATATACACATATATAACATGTATAGATGTACATACATATTGTACATGTATATACGTATTGTACATATATATGTCTATATGTATGTAGCGCATCTATATATGTATATATATGTATAAATATATATACATGTATTTGTATGTATGTATGTACACACACATATGTCCTCCTACAGAAGAGGTCCCAACTATAGTTTTTAAATTTTTAACTAGATGGAAATGTAGAGTCCTGTGTCTAAGCCCTGGAGGTAGGTGACCTCTCAGGCACACTTACATCCTTGCTTACTTGGTGATGCCTCCTTGGTAGTCAAAGCAGAAAAAGCAATCATAGAATCATAGAATCATCCTTTGTCTGCATGCACCTGTGTACAATTTTGTTTCCATATGCCTTTATAAATATGAAGAAAAGCATTAAAGATGCTCAGAGCTTCCAAGAGGTATTCAGAGACAAGTCACTTCTGACTAATGTATAGAAAGAATTGCAAAATATTTGTGATATAAATCAAGAGTTAAAATCTAAATTAACCTTGCTGTCATACAGAAAAAAAACCCAAGTTATTGTGTTTATAGAAATCACATTTTAATAAAAGGAAAATAGAAAATAAGAGAAACACATCTATATACTCATCTTTATGTTTTGCACATCTGTATGAATATTGCTTTTAAATTAGAAAGATGTTGGTTTACATCAGAATGCTGACTTATGAGAAGAGCATCACATATTCTGCTGGTATCATCAGTGAAGAAGCAGTGCATCTGCAATAATAATTGACCTTTATATTTTCTGCATTTCAGAGAGCTTGAAGATATATTGCTCTTTCATTGCTGAAAATGCCTTTGCTGATTTTGTTAAGTCAAATCAACACAAGCAAAAAACTTCATGTCAGTTAGTGCATCGAGAGCAAACAATTTCATTCATGTGTCATCCTTGTAATAGACGAAAGATCAGAAGCTGTCAAAAAAGGCAAAGGAGTTAAATGCTTTGGCTTGTAGCATTTTTGTTGCTCTCATCCTGCCAACTGCTAAGCATGTGGCTAATTTTTAGCGTGGGAGCATTTCTACTGATTTATGTATTTTCAAATTCATTTTTAAAAAGCATGTTATTTATCATGTGTAATATTGGATTAAAATTTTGAATTTTGCTTTCACATCTGTTATGAACATATTATTCTGGACATCTGTACGCACACACAATATTTTGAACCAAGCCTTTAACTTACAAAAGTCAACCTGGCCCAGCTATTGACTTTGATTGAATAGTACTGTCTCACGCTAGCTGTGATCAAACTATTTGGTTTAGAGCACAGTCAATTTTGGGTGGATTTGGTTGGCAGATCCTTGTGGGTAAAAGCAGAAAACAGTGTGGAAACAATTTCCTTGTCAGAGAGTATTTTTGGAGACAACCTGCAGAGTTCAGCAGAACAGAAACAGCAGCAGTAAAACTGAAATGCAGATAATCTATTCTCCTCTTTGTTTTGACTAAACCAAAGCAAAATAAAAGGAAAAATTGAAAGATTTTAGCAGAAAGAATGTTAGTAAAAGAGATTCTCTTGACTAATATTTGTCTGACAATGAAAGAAGAGGTACTTGCTTTAAAAGAATATGTACTGCCACAGAGGTGCTATCAAACACATGTACTCATAAATATTAAAATATTTAATTTATGAGGGACCTACATAAATGTGCTTCATAAATTGTAAGACACCTACAGGAAAATGCTTCAAGATGAGGCATGTCTCAACAAACATTATGGTTATTAAGTGACAACAAGATGACAGAAAATGGCCTAGATATTTCAGAGATATGGCACCTATCCAAAGAGTAAGACAGTAAGACAGAGGCAATTACAAAAGTAGAACTAAAGTAGAGGTGACGTTTATAGAATCATAGAATCATAGAATAGGTAGAATTGGAAAGGACCTTAAGATCATCTAGTTTCCAGAGAAAACATTGGTATTTCTGAGCCATTGTTTTACAGTCATTCTTCCTTTTTTTTTTTTATTTTTTTTTTAACTGGAAAAGAAGCCTCTTACACCAAAATAGGTGGATATTTCTTTTTCATGTTGAAAAGGAGGGAATAATTAATTGTTGTGTTTGTTAGTGCAGTGCAGTTTCTAGCATTGTGCATCATGGAGCAAAACTGTATTCCCAAAAATATATAGTAGTCAAAATATAGGACAGGTATTTTAAGGGAACAGACATTATTAGGGTTCATTTTTAAGATAAGAAGGATCACTGTTTTAAAAATAGATATGGAGGACAGAGTGGACAAAAAAAGTAACTCAATTTAGGGACAAAAGCAGTAGAACCAACAGATTGAGAAGAGGCAGATCAATAATGAAATGGGGAAAGACTGCACAAAAAGGAGATCAGAAAACTGAGGTAAGAATTACTGTAATTAATGGCTAGGGAAAGGAGGCATGGCCAGCATCTCCATTACATTGTATGCTACAAAGAAGTTTCCTTTACTGGGTTTGATAACCTAAAGTTTTCAGCCATAATTTCTTCTCTCAAAGAAAAGTCTTACTGACAGAAGTATCTCAGAGAATTACAAAGAGCACGAATCACTTGAGTCCCCCAGCAACCTCTTTGCTTGTACTCTTTCTTGAATCTCTCTTTACTTCAGTTTATTAAGCTAATTCTGACTCAAAGGTGACTCACGGTGTGACACTGAAGGAATCCTGACTAGGGAGGGTATGCAAGTAGATCCAACAGACAGCCTTTCCTTTCCTCATTCACCAACAGGTGGAAGGAGAGAGCTCCAGATTTCCTGGTGCAGTGGATCCCAGGCAGCACATACCATTTCCTACAATGTTCAGGATAGGCAAGTCCTAAGTGAGGTGTATTCCAACATCTTTCCAGGTATGACACCTGCTGGCACTGCCACTGGTGCTGGTAATGCTCAGACAAAAATGCTTGGGATGCTCTGCTTTAAGGAGGAAGGCAACCAAGCTTTTGAAAGAATGCACAAACATATGGCAAAATGTTTTGACATTGTAACAAGTGGAAGAGGGGAGCTCTGAGAGTTACTAAACCATGAGGAAATCAATCAAGTCGAGCAAGATAATGATTATGAATGAAAGATTTGGTCTATAAATATAGTGGAAGAAAAAAGAAGAAAAAACGAACAGAGACATCAGAGGAGAAAAAGAAAAGGCATCCCATTTTGGAAAGGCTATGCCTGAAATGACACCTGAAGTCACCAAGAAAAAATGCGTCCAGAGGCTGCCTTAAGAGTTGACCTGGACAAATGGAGAAAAGAATGAGAGTAGTAGTTTTGGTGAGGTTAGTGGGTGAAACAGTGGGAGCAAATGAAGTTGTTACAGAAAAGAGAAAGTAATGTGACAATACCAGTGTCATAAATAGCAAAGAAAATGAATAATTTAATGATTTGTGTAATTATTGTTATTATTAATAATAGCACTTAGAACTAAACACATTTTTCCTATTGTTATCATGGATAGGTTGTAAAAAAGCACACAGTGGCCTGAGTGGTTGCACTAGGGTGGAAAAGCCTTTCCATGTTTTTGGCCAAATGCTAATTGTGCCTTAGCTACAGTCTAACAAGTGTAACGTCCTATCAGGATAGGTGCATGGGTTTGTGAGGGAACTGGTGTCCTAGTCCTGCTGTGTGGGGCTGCCTTATTGATGAGATGTAGGAAAGTACCTAGGCCTGGCACTACTGTTAAAATTGTATTTCCCTTGTGGGTATACTCAGACTATACTTGGAGTGGAAGAACCATTTCCCTGCTGCCTGGCTTACAATGAAACCTCAGTGAAACGTATGCTGCAAGGCCAGCAGCACAGGAGAAAGTAGCTGGGTCTTCACAGGCTCTTCTGTTCCTACCAGTCTTCAGTTGTGGTTATGTCACCAAAAACATCACCTGTTAGGAAAGAGTTTTCCTTGCTGGGCTTTACTCTGCTGATGCCATGGGCAGGAGGAGAAGGGAGTCTAGAGAGAGCTGCTATTGCCTCCTGCTGTTCTTATGGCTCTGCTAGCTCCTGCTGCACCACAGCAGTTTCCTACGCTGTGGAAACAGTTTTCTCAGCTCCAGACATCAAAGTAGAACAAGCCTACAGCCAGGTCCAGCTCAGCAGGGGGATAACTTTGCTGTGCATCACTGCCTGGCAGCCCATGGCTGGTGTGAAGTTAGGCTCCCTGCATGGACTGAGAAGACTGAAAATTCTGTATGTTGCAAGACAGCCATGTGCTGGAAAGATTGGCAGCAGGGACAAGATGTTTGAGATGGTTTATTATCAACCTGTATAAACTAGAACCGAAACTGGATTTGCTGCAGGACAATGCACTTAGGTTTTCATATTACCTCCATTTGTCCTTTTATTTTCTAATGCAGTGGTAAGTGCATACAAGCATACTTATTAATACAACGTAAATCTCTTTCTGCTTTATTTCTCTTCTCCCCTAAGCTCAATCCCCTTTTTTTTCCTCCAAAACCTTGAGTATACATAAGGACCATTTTCCAGATTGTGAGAAACAGTCTAAGCCACTGACTTGATAGCACTTGCATGGATTTATGCCTGCTGAGGATTTGGCAGAAGAGCTGTTTACACATAATACAGCTTCTTAATTGGAGTCAGACAAACATACCAGGAAGAAAACAAAGACGAACACATTAAAATAGCCATGTAGAACATTTCCCTTGCCCCTACAGTATTCTTGCTCTAACAAGTCATGAAGGGATGTATAGATTTCCTGACTATTTCTTACCTTTCCTTTGCCTCAAATGGGTAACTGATTATAAGAATAATTATTTTAATAATTGATGTAAGGAAGATGTTCTTTACTGTGAGGGTGGTGAGGCACTGGAACAGGTTGTCCAAGGAATTTTGTGAATGCTCCATCCCTGGCAGTGTTAAAAGCCAGGTTGAACGGAGTCTTGGGTGAGATGGTTTAGTATGTGGTGTTCCTGCGCATGGCAGGGGGGTTGGAATTGATGATCTTAAGGTCCTTTCCAACCCTAAACACTCTATGAGTCTATGATTCTATATTCTGATTTTTTTATCCCTCATGGCTTGATTTATTAAAAAAACTTTTGCTCACCTTGGAGCAATTGTTAATTTCTTAGGTGATTTTTTTTTATTTGGATATAATTAATTTTTCATCATTGTTATTAAATAATGTACTATTGATTTCATATCCACAACAGAACTGTTTCATAAATTTCCATGCATCTTAGAGACAGTCAAGCTCCAGCTCTTACAAATCATATATAATTAATGAACTACTAACGTAAGAAAGTATTTGAATTACTAGATAATTAAACTAGCATCAGAGAGAGAGATCAACAGTCTAGCTGTATTTTATATCTAAGGCTGGCTACCTTATGCAGCTTTAGAAGCTTTGAAACTGCAATAGCAATTTCAGTTGCTTACAGCAGGTGGTAGTATGTGCTATTAAAATAAAATATTTACTTCCAAGAAAGACTGCTGCCTAGTTAATAAGAACATGAGTAGAATGGGCAAGAAAATTACTGCTATAAATGTGTTGAAAGCCTGTAGATTAGAAAATTGAGTATGTATTACTTTATTTTTAAAGCTTCCTGTTTCTATGCCATATGACTAAAGCACTAACATCTTTGGGGACAGTTACAGACAAGCCACAGACGTGTTACCCAAAATAACTTAAAGAATCCTAACTCTTACAGAGTGGTTTTCAGCCATAAATCTCACAGCCTTTTAATCCCACAGCCTTTTATAAAAGACAGACATGAAGTACTTTAGAACAAGATGTAAATAGAATTTAGGTAGGTAAAAACAAACTGGTGATTCTGATAATCCTCTTTCCATTGCTGCCTGAGACTGGGGTGAGCTAAATCTCAGGAGTCTCTGTTGCAGAGGCCTGAGAGTGCCATTTTTGCACATATGGAGCTGTGCCTTAACTTTGTGCAAAGCTGAAATTCAAAAATTACTGGGCCTATTAAATGTTCCTACAGCAATATCGCTAAACCATTGTGTGTGTGTGTGTGTGTGTACACATAATGCGTACAGCCAACAAGATGAAAATACTTACAAAGGAAACTGCATGGATTCTGAGTAGAAAAGATACCTTCCTATGGTGCTTGGGGATGGACTCACTGTATGTCTTCATTTTCACTTTACATATACTCTGCATCCAGAATATACTAACTTCAGACAGATTTGGGTTTTTCTCTCCCTATGCCTTAAGAAGGAAACTGCCACAGGACTGCAAATTCTTGTCATGGGGACTATATATGAAAAACAGGGACCAAGATACCCACTTTCATTGTCAGACCTAGTTTTGTATGGTTTTGCACATGGGTGTCCACTGTGCAACTACTCTATTTTCCACTGGGCAGGTGAATTCTGACAGCGTCTTCCATACTGGATTCTAGAGGTAAGATGAGGGGCAGTATGATTAAGGACTAATTAGAATCAGCAAGATGTCTAGCAGCTTTCAGGTGGCAATTGATTCAGGGTAAAGCTAGCAGCAGATATGTAGGGTAAGTTTAGCCATAAAATTATAGTTACCATGGCATTTCAGATGCCTACAAGAGTCATTAAACAATAAATATAGTTGTTGAGCAGCTCAAAGACACAGCTGAAAACCTGAGCTGTTTTCTGAAATTTTGTAGGTTAGTTTTCAGTCTCTAAAGCCTTTTGCCCTCTCTTATTACCTTAGTACAATATGTCTAAAGGTTGTTCCCATTATATTAGTTCAGCACAGCAGGGTCTTTAACTGAGCCACCTTCTTGGAGTCCACATAGTCATTGCAAATACACAAAACAATCAGTTAAATTAAGAAAGTTTTGGTTGTGGGTTGTTTTGAGGTTTTTTTAACAGAAACATCTAATTAAGATTTATAGAATTCTCAAAATGATCTTTGGCTGCTAGTTTTGCTCAAACATGGCAAAGGTAGGACTCATAGGGCCTTTTGGTTGAGTTAGGGTCAGAGTACTAACTAGCAAGAGCTGCAGAGGCAACTGAGTTGCGGGGGCACCTGAGAGCAAAGGTTCTTCATAAGCCATCTACATCCTTATCTGCCATGAATTTTGTGCAACTGAAACTTTCTTCCCCAGACAATGTGCTTCCATTGCAAAGTAGAGAAACATTTTTTTCTTCTTTGCCTTTGAAGGCTCATCTTTTAAACCAAACCAATACAAACCAAACCTCTGCAAACTGCAGTCCCCAAAAGAGCAAGATTTCCCTTCACTGAACACCATCTTAAGAGTCAGTGTCAGCTTAGGCTGAAGCTGGGCTGTTTCTCTGACATCCTTTCATTTTATACTGACCTACAATAACCCCATCATTCCCATACTCCCTTGAGCAAAAGTTAACATTTGTATCAAGCCATGTTGTGGTATCTTGATTGCAAATACCCACTAGAAATTTAGCTGAAATACTCTTGGCTTGTGCATTACATAAAATTTCAATCTTGAAGCACTGTCAGATAAAAGAAACTATAATCAACTGTGAATTATCTGTGGGTTGTTTATCCAGTTGCTGATTAATCACTCCATTAATCCTTTCAAAGACAGTGAGCTAACTCAGTGTAAACCCAATTTCTGTAAACTGGGCTTCTAAACTCAAGTGTCGTCACCTACGAATCTGGATATATTTGCCCAGAAGTAGTCACTTCTGCACAGTTTGGCTCTTGAGTCAGTAAATGTGTCATTTAAGAGCTCTTGAACTGCTGCATGCAAACCCATCCCAGATTTCCCCACACTTATTCCCATTACTGGCAGCTCAGCGAATAGTGACACAGAGCCCCAGAGTGATAATGCATGAAGCCAGTGCAGATCTGGTATGGTTAGGGTGAATAAGGTCACAGATATCTGAGGAAAATTCTGAAGAAATGCTTTCACCAGTAAAGTATGGCTCTACCAGTCTTCGTAAAAGGATTTTCCATTTCAGGAGCAGAATGAGGAAAACGGATGGAGCCCAACAGAGATGCACTTCTGTATTTGACCTAGTAAACCTGTGTGAATCCTGAAACCTGATGCAAGGAAGCCACTGTGAGAGTAATTTCATTTCCAGTCAGTGATTCAGTGATTATGTGAATCGAGTTATTTAATTTATAAAACAGAGTTATTTGGAAGCTTCTGTACAATGTTGCCTGACATCCTTATGATCTGGGGTGGTTCACCTGCTTGCTTACACATCTGTCCTAATCCATTCCATTACCCTCTACGGAAAACCTGTGTGGTTCTCAGGTGCATCATCTATTTGTCCAAATTCAATGTGAGTTTCACCTACAGCAGGATGATAACAAGCCTTCGAAAGGGCTGTCAAGGCTGCAAAGTGAAACTAGGAAAACTGATGCAAAAATATCACAGTAATGCTTATACTTCAGTTATTTGCTGGTTTTTGAAGCTTTAACTTCATGGTGGATCACTTTTGTGAAAGACATGTCAGGGTCTTTCCGAAGGTACAGGTCTGAAAGAAACAGTAGACACGAAAGGACAAACCAGATAGTCATATTTGTTCTTTTCAGTTTAAAACGTCAACATGGTGATGCCAGCAATAGAGATAAAGCATGTGATAAGTTCTGCGAGTCAGATCTATTGATTTACAGGACTGATGAGTCTCAAGTTTAAGGTTTAAACATCTGATTTCTATGTCTAGCTATTTATTATGAAGAAATAATTGTAAGGAAGGTGAAAGTTTTCCGAGCTCTCCCTTCCTAGCCGAAACACTCTGGTATGACAAAGGCAGATAGGCAGGCAGTAACAAGTGACTAATACCCTGCTGGATAATTACATCTGCCACAGGCTTATCTCTTAGTACCAAATGCCTTAAAATTAACAGCAGGGAGTGTAAGACAAATGCTAGAGATACTGAATTAAACAGAAAGGGGGGGGGGGGGGGGGCTGTAGCCTGTAAAGAGTCAAAAAACTGTATGAGTTCAGATGGGTAATGAAGATTGTAATGCTGACAGAGACAGTATCTTTAGTGTGAAAGCTGTCTGAGGGAAAATTTTCAAGATTGTGTGATTTGTGAACATATTTTGGGCCCCTAAAACAAGGGTGGCAATGGGCTGAAGGTAAGGCTCTTCACCATAACAAGCTAAGTCAAGGTGAAGTGCCTAGGTTTTCAAAACAGCAGGGAGAGAGAGAACTACTTTCGCAAGTTTGAGCAAGGTACTTGTTCTTCACTGTGTAAAGTGTAAAGGATTTCTGTAAAAGGGTTGAGTATTTCTTATACAGAAACCTACATCCCTGATTCAGAACTTCACAGTAGGCATCTCCATTTCATAAAGCTGATTCTTTATCTAAATATAAACAAAATTGTGAGGAAATCTCCTTTTTGGCACAATTTGTGTATTTGCACCATATGAATCAGCAGGTAATTTGAGATACAGAATCTCCATAGCTTGACATCTTTTGAAGTACCTACTGTTACTTTTTAAAAGTGTTTGAACCAGAAGACTAGGTGGTATTCCAGGAGGAGGGTCACTGTGCATCTCTCCTGTTGAAGAAAGACCATTTTACTGTGCTGAATGCTAAATTTCTGGCCTGCTTTTGTAACCATGGCTATTCTCTCAAAATAGATACCCACTTTCAAAAGGGCATTCCCCACAGTAGATATCAAGTGGGTGAAGATATAGCACTGTAGCCCAAGAAAAACATGCTGGGGGTGGGCCTCATCTCCAAAAGTTTTAGCACATTTTTCAATCTTTAGCCCTTTAACCATGAATAACAAATGCATCTTTTATGAAATGCAATAACAGCTTCTCTTCATCCTGGAAAAAAAAAAAAAAAAGAAAGAGAAAATAATGGAAGGGTACAGCAAATTCCCCACCTGCTCTTGTCAGTCTTTACTACCCCAGAAGATATGGTTAATAAGTGCAAAGTACAGCCTGTCCTGGAGACAACCGATTTAAATACGTTTCTAAATAAAAATACCCTGGAAAGTTCTAAAACTGAAGTAAGGAACTTGCTGATGTCTAAATATCATATTTTTTAAACAGAGGATCTAACTTAGTGCCTTTGCTGACCAGTCACAGCAGTAAGATACATAGAAAAGCTTTGCCTTGACACAGGTACTCCTACTGCAGCTGTGTCTTACTAAATCAAACCTAAATCTTAAATTCTATTTGGGAATTGCTTAAACTTGCTCTCATGGGATTCAATACTCAATATTCCACATCAGCATTAACAGGGTAGAGTTAAGAAGGCAGCTTTCCATCTCAGCTGAACCTGTTTAGCATATTAAGAAGGCTTCCTTTGCCGGTGAGGTTTTAAACAACTGATAAGGACAAGCAGACATACCTGGGGTTTCCTGACCACACACACATTTGGGTTTCCTGATAAAATGCTTGCTTTCCATGTTAAGACATATCTCATTTAAAAAAAAAAAAAACAAAAACCCAACAAACAACAAAACAAACAAAAAAAAACCCCAAACATACCAAAACAACTGCACTGGTTATTTCAGCCATGTTAAGGTAGGCACTATTTGGAAATTAATTCAGACAAAGTGGTTGATGAACCGTGGCTGGGTACAACATGTCACAGAACATATTTGAACTGTAGCAAGTAGCTTTTCAGAAAATGAGCACAGAAGTATCATAATTTAGGGAGGAATTTCAGCTATGGGCTTGAACTGAGTGATCTTTCAGAGTCAGAAATTAATGTAGAATGAGGGCATACTTGAGTGACAGTAACTTGAGCTAACCTGTGTCTTGCAGGCTTTTCTCCTGTACCAGAGTAGCATACATATATGATTCCTGAGGAAATTGTGTTTGTGCATGCTTACCTCCAAGTTGGGTCCAAACCCCTGAAGATTCAGTACTGGAACAGTGTTGTCCATTCATGCAATTCACATACAGAAAAGAGCAATGGTGCTGTTCATCTGCCTTTGAAATGTGGGCAGTTTACGAAAGTCAAAAGGCAAGACAGGAACCGAAAAGAATAACAAAGGGGGTGACCACAGCTGTTGTAAAGAAAGCTGAACTTAACACAAAGGGAATGGAGAGTGGCCTGTTTTGGATAAATGTGTGTGTCAGCTGAGTGGATCAACTGGTTGTGTAAATCACCTTCCCTGAGTTAATCAAAAGGGGTGAGTGCCTTCCTGAGCCAGCTGGACCAGCAGTGCCTGCACTTTGATTCAAACACATAAGGAACTAGTATAAAGAAACCTAGTTTTCACAAGGGTATTCTATTCATGCTTGCATTGAATACTTTTCTTCCAGGTTCATATTGAAATTCTTTTAAGTTTTTATTTGTTGTTAAGCTGTCGGTCTAATTTTTTTTTTTCCCTCTCCCCAGCTTGCATGCAAAGTTTCTTGTATGTATACTATAGTGTGGGAAGTAAATTAGACCTTAATCATATCTAGTAAGACTGTGTTCTTGCCAAGAAATAAACAAGATATATTGATCACAATTTAACTGTGCACAGTTATACATACATTGAAATGTCTGCAGTTATTATTCTGTCAGCATTGTCCTACTGCAGTTGCAGAACTATCCATCACATAAAATTCAACACAAGAAGTCGAATTGAATCAGCCAATCTCTCAATCATTTCCAATCAAGTGAAGAATGTTCATAACATAATTTCAAAGATCTTGCTACCATTCCTGCCCTGGCAGAAATAATAATTCATCTTTCACCTTTAGGTACAATGACAATTGTGAAAAAGAATTGTTTATAGGCTATCAAGGATGCTTGAAAGACTGATCTGGTTCTAAGCTTGTATGACAGTGAAGGAGACCGAGTGGTTGTCCTTGTGCTATGTCTTAATATTTATGTAAGATTAGTCAGTAGTACTCAAGGCATGTAAAGATGTAGAATTTAGTTAAACTTCTACAGATGTATGCTGTTTTAGTAGCTTAGTTTCAGAGGTAGCTAAGCAATCATATTGGTTTAGCGTCATTTAAAGGACTACCTTATCTTCGTGGGGATCTTTGCAAGAATAATAGTTTATAATTTTCAACAAATTTTGAAGTATAGGAACCAGGAACACAGGCATCTACTACAGGTTTATGACCTTGTTTCCTTTCCTTTAAAGCAAAAGCTGTTTGTCAGCTTTATATAATAAGCTGCTTTCAAGATTAACATGCCCTTCAGGTGAACACTGAAAGTAAAAAAAGTTACTCTTTCAGTTGAAAACTGGACATGGTATGCACAATTGCTTACACAGCTAGCTAATTTTTCAATAAAACAGCTAAGATCAATAGATATTATATATAATATATACAATATTACTAAATTCTAAATGGTAAGTAGAGAAAAATGCATGATTTTACAAGTTGAATAGGAAATGCAGATAACAAATAACATTTGGATGGTTACATTCTGATTTTCCAAAATATCATGACACTGCACAAAGTTTATTGTGGCTGCAAGTTCTAGTGAACTGTAATTCACTTTTTATATTGATTTTGGTCTGAAGAGGTCTTTTCTGGTAGATCTTGTCAGTTTTGTTTCAAAAAGGTTTTTATGTAAGAAAATGAATATTTTTCAAAATAAAACTTTTTTTTATAGAATGTTTTATTTTTCACAAGGGAAAATCAAATTCAGATGCAGAAATGCAGTTACTACCCAGAAAATTGATGCTTGTGGAACACCTCTAGAGGTTGACAAACAGTTCCATGTCCCTGTTTTTTTTCCAAGCTATGGGCCAGTGGCTGTTTTGATGTCAGAGTCACTTTTTTTCTTGTTTTCTCCTTGTAGGAGCATCTTGAAATCTAGGATTTTTGTCATCACAGGATGTGAAAGATATTTGAAAGGTGTGTCAAAACATATCAGAGGCTAGGAAAGCCATTTTCTGCTTTATTTTCTCTGATGGTGCAAACAACAGGTAATTGGGATTCCCCTTGGCATGCAGGACACCTTATGTGTAAGCCTGGGTTCTAGGATAAGTGACTCTGGTATAAATCAAAAATGCATTTGCTGACAAAGTCTTTATTGAAATTCATTGGCTTTCAAAGAGGTGCAATAAGGTCTTGATGGTCCTTTTCTTCATGATCCAAAGACCATGTCTGCATTCACACACACAGGCTGCAGATCTGTTACTCAGCTGAGCCATGGGCATACTGCCAAGAGATCTGGACCAGACACTTCTCACCAAAGAGTTATGAAGTAATTTATTTTTATTCTCGTAGGAAAGCAGTTCCTCACATTTGAAAAAAAAAAATATGTTCTTGTTCTAGAGGGGAGTATGAGAGGCAACATTTTTGGTCTCCTTTTGCTATATCAAATCCTCTGAGGTGTTATAAGCAGAAAATGTATGTACTTCATCAGATACAGCTCTAGAAGGTGCCTTTCAACCTTCAGCCAGAAAGAGGAAATGAGTGATTATTTACATGCCATTGTTTGGTTGAGGAACAAGATTTGGTCAACAGGCAGAACCTCTGAGGAGCTGTAGTTTGCAAGAGATTACTTAGGAACCACACTAAATCAGTTCATTTCCTTTATGCCATATATGCATATACTATCATAAATTTTTCTGACAACTAGCACTTTCTTCTTCTGGGGACTGTACTTCTGGAACTCTGGCCAAATAGAGAAAGCAATAATAGAGCCACCAGCCTGGCAGTTCTGCTTAGGGGTAAGGGAGATGAACCTTTGTGAGGAGCATAGCCATCATTACCACCTTGCTTTTCTGTTGAGGTTTGATGTGAATGCATGCCACATATTGTCTTTCACCTATTATTTCTCTGAGGCTGAGTGCTGCTGCTAACAATAAAATTTTACAGGCTTACTTTAGCAGAATATTAATGAAAATCTTTGAAATCTTCACACATACACATGCAAGGCAGCAGCTGCTTTTGGTACTCTGAGAGAGATTTCAAACATTTCCTGACTGTCGAGCTTTATGCATATACGTGCATGTGAAAGGTCAAAGATGGTCGTTCTATCATTTGGGATGAACACGACTGAATTGAAATGTCACAGCAGTTGTACCTAGCAATTTAAAAGCTTTGGAGTGTTGCAAGCCTGTGGATTCTCCTGCCAAGCAAATAAAAATCAACTCTCTGACTGTACAAATTTACATGATTACAGATAATATACTTTGCATCATGCTTGCAGAGTTTCTGAGCACCAGTAGAGCACAGGCAGCTTTGGAGTTGATTGGAGTTGAGAAGCTTGCTGTGCAGCTCAGGAGCAGGGAAGCAGGCTGTTCATAGCAGACCATGGAAGGCATCACTCAACCTGATGTGCAGCTGATAGATGTTAGCCCTTTTAGACCTCTCAGACATTACAAAGTAACTCTGCAAAAGAAGTTGGGAATATAATAATGTAATAAAAGAGCAGAAGGAAATTAATTTTAAATAATTAATTAAAGGAAAGACAGTAAGAAGGGCTAACCTAAAAAGAGATCATAATCCCTTTGTCAAAATGTATATCTGGTTGTTTCAGCATTTTCCTTGTTGAGAACAAATACTGCGTAAACAGAGTGCAGGAGCTTGTTGACTCAGGGGCAGAGAGGACTGCTGGAATATTTATAGATGGTCCTTGCCTCAGGAAACACTTTGCTGAAGAGTGTGGTGACTGGTTCAAATGGGCCCATTAAAAAGTTAAAACCAAATGTATAAACATTCCACAAGATGGAGTGTGTTGTAATTTTGTGATTGTGTGAGGAAAATGAAATCAAACAGGTAAGAACAAGCACCTTGGATTCTATCTTTTCATCGAAGATTCATCCTGAGAAGGAAAAGAATTGAGGTTAATTTTTTTAGAGGCTGGAGTAAGGGCAAACCATAAGGAAACTCATCTCCATGCAGAATTGCAATCTGTACTGCTGATTGTGTACTCGTTAGGAATTTTTCTCAAACAGTCCTTCAGAAGACACAATAGCAATAAAGGTCTGTGTAAGTTCTGTAAAAATAGTTTTGTAACATATGAAATTTAATAAAAAGTGTGATAATGCTTATAAGATTTTAAATGAAGCTATGGGTTTACAAGGCAGAAAAGCTTATCCATCTGATTTACTATAGTCAAGATATTTTACGATTGTCTTATTAAATTCTACAAATGATTTCTTAAAGTTTGTATATCTTCTTCTCTAGTAAAGGCCGATATTATTTGATTAGGGAAAACAACTATTATTAAAAAACAGGCTGTTATTCACCAGCCCACTCTTAGCATACATTCTGCTTACCAAGTATAAAATTAGGTTGTATCTTTGTACATCATCCATTAAGTTGATGTTTCATGGCATCAGTGAATCTCAACATATGTTGTTTAATGACCTGTAGCTGTCCTGATTTCCAGCATAACTATCTTTTATATTTACATTTGAAAGCAGTATCTAGCTGAGAATAAGCACAAAATAGCCATAAAAACTCAGAAGGGATAGTCAGACTCTCACAGATCTAATATCCATTAATATATTGGTCCTCAACTGTTCCTCTCTCTTATTTCTTTGTGTAACTATTTAGGACAAGATCTAGTTCTTCCTCTTTCCTTGCATAGTGAAGCTCTGATTTTAGTTGAAGACATTGTGGTGATAATTTTGTTGTTTCTAGTAAATAAATAATGCTTTGGAAAAAGATAATTTCTATTCACCGTGATTTTTTTTCAGAGGCAGAGGACATAATCTCCCAGCACATAGATTAAATGTCCTGCAAGGAAACAGATGTCAAGCTATTCATCCACTCTGAGCAATCCTCTCAGGCAGAGAAAGACCATTTCAGAGCTCTCAGACATTGCTAAAATCCCAGCATCTTGGCTACTATTTTATCATTGGAACTAATCAAACCTTCACAGAAGATGGGACGGATTTTGAAGTTGCTAATTTCAGGAGTCAATGAAGTGAAGAAGCTTCTAGATGATTTGGAAATCCTGAACAAAGACAGCTAGCTGAGGAAAGTTGGGGATAAAAATGTGGACACCCCACCTGGGTAGGGGTAATCCTAGGCATAGCTACAGGTTGGGCAGAGAAGAGATTCAGAGCAGCCCTGTGGAGAAGGACTTGGGGGTGTTGGTAATGAGAAAATGAACATGAGTCAGCTTCAGTGTGCACTCACAGCCCAGAAAGCCAACCGTATTCTGGGCTGCATCAAAAGGAGCATGACCAGCAGGTCGAAGGAGGTGATCCTGCCCTCTACTCTGCTCTCATGAGACCTCACTTGGAGTATTGTGTGCAGTTCTGGTGTCCTCAACATAAAAAGACGTGGAACTGTTGGAACAAGTCCACAGGAGCGCCATGAGCATGATCAGGGGACTGGAGCACCTCTTGTATGAAGACAGGCTGAGGAGGTTGGGGCTGTTCAGCCTGGAGAAGAGAAGGCTATGTGGAGACCTTCCAGCCTTCCAGTATCTGAAGGGAGTCTATAAGGATGCTGTGAAGGGACTCTTCATTAGGGACTGTAGTGGTAGGACAACGGGTAACAGATTAAAGGAGGGAAGTTTAGATTGGATGTAAGCACGAAGTTCTTTACTGTGAGGGTGGTGAGGCACTGGAATGAGTTGCCCAAGAAATTTGTGAATGCTCCATCCCTGACAATGTCCAAGGCCAGGATGGACAGAGCCTTGAGTGATATGGTTTAGTGTGAGGTGTCCCTGCCCATGGCAGGGGGGTTGGAACTAGATGATCTTAAGGTCCCTTCCAACCCTAACTATTCTATTATTCTATGATTCTTTTAATAATAGTAATGAAACAACAGAAAAAAAGCCTTCTTAGTATGGCCCATTAGACATCAGAGGCATCTTGGAGGAAGGATTTGGAAAATCTAAGAAAAGCCCCTCTTGCCTGGAGAACTCTGGCTGCAATATCTGCATTCCTGTGGCTGCAGATAAGAGCAGATGAGGAAAAAAAAGTAGCAAAGATTTTGTGTGGTAGCCCACTAAATGCACTAGTAATGTTTTACAGAGAGGGAGGGATGAATTGCAACATGCCCCATCTCTGCCAGCTAGTCTGCTCTTGGTGTGTTTGGTACTGTTGATGGCATAAGTATGCATGTTGCAGCTAATGCCTGTACAGATGAGGGAATAGAGCTAAAGCAAAGCATGACAGTATTTAGCCCATTATTGTTATACATATGCACCACAGCAGAAAGGTAAATGATGCTCTGGAACAGTAGACCTACTCTTACAGGAAAGTGAGAAGTTTAGATGCTGTCAGGTTGAAAAGGAGCCATGTATGTACAAACTGTTAGACAGATATGAATTTGTGCTCAAGTGTAAAGAAATGAGAGCTAAGGGAAGAATTGCCCTATAAATTTGGTAAGGAAAACCAAGAGGATTTTTGCTGCTCTGAGTCCTACTTTGAGAAGAGAAGGTATAACCTTATCTTTGGATGTAATTTTTACATCTGCCACAGACCCCAGAATTAAACAAGACAACTGGTTGTCCTATTAAGCATCAGAAAGCAGAAAGTTGCAAGGTTGCTGACAGGCAGTCAAGCACCTTCTGGGTAGTGTGAGGGAACTGAACCAGTGGGTGTTTTCTTCTCTCCTCCACTTTGAGTGTACTGTGACAGATGGCATTTAGAATTGATTGGCATATGTTATAGGGTCTGTGTCAATTTAAATTATATTTCATTTATCATATAAAACACTGGTGAACTGTGTGACTGGGTGAATCAATTCACTGAGAAAGAAAGAAAACCCACTTTGTAAAAATCCCCAAATCTGCAAGCGCAGAGTCTAAATGGGGTGTGGAGGGAGAGGAGACTTATCTGAAGACCAGTGCACTACGGCTTGTGGATGAGTTGTGTAGCATTGTCATTTTGCAGACTTACCAGGTGACTGTATCAAGTCATTGAGATTGCTACCAAAGACAAATGGTCTATTTCTTATTCAGAAAGAAGAGGGTATATACAGTATACAGAGCTGTTTCTTTGTGATCAAAGTTTGTTGTATGCCTGAAATAAATTGGCTTTAAAAAAACACTTATAAGGAAGAGGATTGGGTAGCATTCCCATCATCTATTTGTATTAAGTCTTAATTTTTCTGGGATGAATATTTTGCATAACATTCTT
Organism: Melopsittacus undulatus; assembly: GCF_012275295.1. Taxonomy (NCBI): domain Eukaryota; kingdom Metazoa; phylum Chordata; class Aves; order Psittaciformes; family Psittaculidae; genus Melopsittacus; species Melopsittacus undulatus. The sequence goes on along the minus strand of NC_047528.1, from coordinate 57,616,977 downwards.
TACTTCTATTTTATTGTCAGTTTGATTCATGTTCAAACAGGTGCTGTAGATTTGCTCTTGCTGCTGGCTTATTGGAAAGAATTGCCCACTTGCCACCATTTTAAAAGTCAGGGAGAAGGAATCAGGATGAAGCTTTATTACAGCTGGTAATTAGAATCTGTGACAGCAGCACAAAGCTGCTTTACTCTGTTGGCTTCTAAACTCTGTCAAGGACTACACTTGAGAGAATAAAATGTAAGTGCTTGTCAGGGATATCAGTGAAGTTTCCCCATTCCTGCAGAGGTCTTGCAATGCAAAGCCAGAGCTGTCCCAGCAAGGCTCCTGGCAGCATCCCAGCCCTGCTGCTGGCACCCCTCCCCTGCTGTCAGTGCTGCAAGGCAGGTCATTGCCTTCCCTCCTCCTGCTCTCAGCTGCCAGCAGCAAAGGGACAATATTGCTCGGCCCAGTGCCAGTTGCCTAGTGTGAGGGCATTGGATCAGCTCCTCACCTGACATAAGCCAGGCAGAAGGAAAGTAGACAATGTTCTGAAAGGTGAGAAGAAGCAAGAAGAAGGTGACAGCAACCTGGCTAGGTGTCCAGGAAGGGGGGAGGAGAGAGAGAGGGGGTAAACATAGGAGGGTCACCTTGAGGAAAAGCACCCACTTCTCATAGCACAGTGAGAGGTGGTTATTTGTCTCTTGTGAAGACTGCACTTGGCCCAGAGAAAGGAAGAGAGAGGCTGGTTTTTAAAAACGTAATTTTCTGGCGATTAAATATTTCATGAAGCAAATATTGACACTTTGAAGTAGATTCCATATTCACAAGAAAACAAGGTATATGATTTTATCAGCGCTATGCTATAACATCTTTGTTGCAAGCATATTCCTAAAGCCACGGAGATGATCCTGAACTGAACTCTCTACTTGGTGCTTTCATCTTTTAGGATCTTCTTGACAGACAGACTGCCAGTTGTCGGAGTGTCTGTCAACTGTGAAAGCTAGCAGCATATGCTGAGACAAGCTGGGAAGGGCAGGGTAAGAGAGATGAATTCTCTGTTTATATAACAGGAGCTCAGCAGAGTGTCTACAGCAACCCTTGGGAAGAGCAGGCACATCTGAAGGTATGAAAACCAGACACTCTGAATTACTGCAGAGAAATTCATTTAATGCCCAAAGTTAGTTGTCCTAATTAATCTCCAAAACTAAATAATGCTGTGTTTTCTTTCTGGTGATTCACTGTTACTATGTATATTATTGTTTATATACTGCTACGATCACTTAGCCAATCACTTCGTCAGGTCTCTCCTGTGCAGGTCATGTTATCAATGTTTAATGAGCATTACTGAGCAGAAGGGGGATTTACCCTTTAAATATTTTCAGCCTTGTATGTTAGAAAACAAGGTGAAGCTGCCTCAATGTTACTGAGGAGACCTCTAAATCTAATGAGCTACCTAATGTACTTTGGAACAGGAAATTTCTCTGTCTGAACCCTTGAAGTCTTTGTAGTCATTCCTGCACATCTCTCTTCAGCCCATTAAACTCTTCAATGGATACTTTATCTAAGTATCTAAGTTGTCTTCTTAGAGGTGGGGAAGATCAAAAGAATTAAGCCCGTGGTCTGCTCTCCCCATCAAATACCTTTGGCAAACAGGTTATCATCTCTGTCTCTTGCAATGTCTGGAGGCAACCTGAGACATCTGCACTCGATGTAGAGCATTGCTAGTGCTGCTGCTAAGGACTTGAATATCTCGACATAATGAGTAAATGTGTGCCAGGTGACTCCATTTGTGTATTCAGATTAGAAGCATAAGCTTTCCATACAACTCTTGATATACAGTACCAAAATGGTCTATCAGGCAGTGTGTACACTTTGGTGGCCAGATTACCATGGAGACTTTGCAACATGAAGTAATGCCTACTCAGGGTTGCAAAATTCCCACAAGAACAGGGAAAGCCTCCTTCCTTTCTCCCTTCCTGACCTGAAAGTTTAATAAATATCGTAACTGTATATTACCTGATAGCACATGACCAGGGAACAGTTACAGATATAGTGACACCAAAAGACATTTTGCAGCTATACATTGAGGAGGCTTATCAAGGCATACTTAGCAGGAAGTTTTCAAATCTGCTGCATTTGGGAATTTATCATGAGACAGCAGTGTCAAATTTTTAATAAGTGAAATTAGCTAATGCATGTACAATGCTTTAAAGATATTAAATACTATTTAAATTATGGGAAGTCAAACCAAGGTAAGGAATACAGGCTGAGCAACAAAGAAAGAAATATTTTTGTGTAATGATCCAGTGACTTCATGTACAATGAAATACTATGTATTTCTTCATCAGTAGAGAGTCCACTATCACCTTTCAGGTGGGAATCTTCTCATTTTGCTGTTGTTACCTTTGAAAACCAAGGCATCAGCTCTTGTTTAGATTGCATCATTTCCACTCTTATCAAAAGAAAAACAGTTTCTACTGCTTTCTTTTTTGAAATGCATATTTCACTTAGGGAACTTTGGCACAATGTGACATTATGATAAAAGTCACCTAAGCTTTGGGGTGATTTTTAATCTCAGTTATAACACTGATTCCTGCAGATTTTTAATTAGTGAGTTTAGGAAAACACATATTTTGGGTATAAATTAGACTTGGAATAAGACAGTGAATGTTCTGTTAAAGACAACTGACAAATCTTAAGAACAAAGTGGATTTAAAAAAATATGATATTTTGAATTAAAAAATGTGACATGTTTGAACTTTTGGTTGAATTTTATTTTTTTAAGAAGTTTGACAATACAATAAGCTGGTGAAAAATATGGAGAATGTCTAATTAAAGTTTTCAAAAAAATTGCACAAGTGAATTTGTGCTCTCTCTCATGGAAAAAAAATATGTCTTTTTTTAATATATTTTTGAGCTTTCAAACGCTTTCATATAGAGAGAGACATGAGACACTAAAGAAAAGAGACATTAAGGGAAAGACACTGTGTTGTGTGCAAGCTATATTATCTTTAATGTACACTCATTTTAAGTCTGTAAATCTTTCAGCAACATGCTTGTATTGTGTTAATGGAAGTTTCTGTATCTAAATTAAAGGTTAAGACATCTCCTTTATATTCGGTTACGTAAAACTGCAACTAGAAGCATTTATTATCTTCATCAGTCCCAGCAACTGCTTGCAGAGGGTTGACTCTGGCTGGATGCCAGTTGCCCACCAAGCTGCTCTGTCACTCCCCTCCTCAGCTGAACATTGGAGAGGTGTCAAGATAAGGACAGGAAAGGCTTGTGGATCAAGATAAGGACAGGGAGAGATCACTCACCAACTGTGGTCAGAGGTAAACTAGACACAGATCAGGGAAATTAAAATTTAATTTATTGCTAAGCAAATAATGAAAAATAAATCCAGATCTTAAAAACCTTTCCCCCACCTCTCCCTTCTTCCCAATTTCTCTTAATTCCTCCTCCTGAGCAGCACAGGGAAACAGGGAATGGGGCTTCATGTCAGCTCATCAAATGCGTCTGCTGCTCATTCCTCCTCAGGGGAGGACTTCTCACACTTTTCCTCATACATGGGGTCCAGTTCTCCATGAATTTCTCCAACATGAGTCCTTTCCACTAGCTTCAGCTCTTCATATACTCTTCTAGTGTGTGTCCCTTCCATGGGGTGCAGTCCTTCAGGAGCAGGCTGCTCCAGTGTGTGCTCCCCATGGAATCACAAGTCTTGCAGCAAACCTGCTCCAGCTCAGGCTCCTCTTTCCATGTGGCCACAAGTCCTGTCAGGAGTCTGCTCCAGCGTGGGCTTCCCCCAGGGTCACAGCCTCCTTCAGGCATCCCCCTGCTCTAGTGTAGGGTCCTCCAGAGGCTGCAGGTGGAGATCTGCTCCACCATATACCTCCATGGGCTGCAGGGACATGGCCTGCCTCACCATAGGCTGTACCATAGGCTGCAGGGAACTGCTGCTCTGGTGCCTTGAGCTCCTTCTCCCCAGTTTCTGCACTGACCTTAGTGTCTGCAGAGTTGTTTCTTTCACATATTCTCACTCTTCTCTCTCGCTGCAGGTGTACAGTTTCCCCCTACACCCCTCCCCCCCCCCCCCCCCCCCCCCCCCAACCCCCCTTCTTATATGTGTTATCCCGGAAGTTCTGCCATTATTGCTGATAGACTCGGCCTTGGCCAGTGTCAGATCATTCTGGGAGCCAGCTGGCATTGCCTCTACCAGACACAGGGGAAGCTTCTAGCAGGTTCTCACAGAAGCCAACCCTGTAGACCTCCCTACTACCAAAACCTTGCTGTGCAAACCCAGTACACTGCTATTCTAATAGAAGTATATAAACACAGACATATGATGCAGGGGCTATATGGGCCACAACTGTGTTGGAGATAGTACTGAGACAGTAGAGAATATAACTGATAAAGCTGTTCCCAGGAGTCTAGCAGGTGCTGCTGTGCTGTCACTTACACTGTAATTTAGAGAAGCTCAGATCCTAGAAGGTTATCTAAGGTTGCAAGCAGGGCTTCTGAAGAGAACAGACTGAGTTTGGCAGTGGAAAATACTCAGTTCTTGATTCAGAGCTTTGATGCTTAGTCAAGGTTGCCGGAAGATGACTTTTCTCATGGGCTCCACACTTTAAATCATATTCTGATAACAGAGCAGAAATCACCTCTTGCTTTTTAAAATATCAGTGCTGGAAAGTCTGCTATTGTCACTTTTTAATAGTAGCCTAGCAAGTAAATTACTTAGCCAGCAGGCTGCTCATTTGTTACCTTTGAAATCTTCTTTTACTACAGCTTTACCATGCTGTCAGACTGGAAGGAAGGAGAGGCGGGTTACTTTCTGCACCTTTGGTTGACTAGCAGCCAATGCAGCCACCTCCTGCCCAGAGGGAGAGAAGCTCTGAAATCTCTTTTTGTCAAGACTTGTATTGTGCCTTACATTGAAATACATATTAAATACAAAGCATAAATAGTTCTTTACCTATGCTGAAGATGCTGGAACCAGAATAGGGCTCGTTACGTGATTTGAAGGTTATTGGCAAAGTTGTCAAGTGAAGACAGTGTAATGCCTCTCTGCAGTACATCTGCTTCTGCTGTGCACAAAGCCATAACCATTACTTTTTTTTAAAATGAGCACCGCAGCCATTCTTTTCAATATAGAGATATTGATGCTACCTCTGGGAGTGGCTGGGCAAACACATTAAGGGAGCTGTATTGCTTGAAAAAACTGGTAACTTCTCTCATAGGCTCATGCTGTAAAAGGAGGTGAAGACTACTGTAGGATTCTAAAGCAGAGCTTACCAGCAAAAATGTGACAGAAGCAGCAACATTTCCTTTCTGATTTTTCATATTAAAAGGCAGAAAACTGAAACCCAACAGAATGAGGCAGTTGTGAATGTAGTGTACACTGCAACAGCATCTGAACAGCATTAAAACCTACCGAATACTAAAAAATGTCAAGGTATTCTTTTAGCAAGTAACAATGCCTCATCCTTTCTAAAATGATATAGGTATTGCATGTATCTTCTACCCTCTACATTCCATTGTATGTGGGCTTGGTGGAGAATGGAGAAGAAAACCAGTTTGTCTGTAAGTCCTCTGTCCACCTTGTTTCTTATGTTGGTGATGTCAGAAAGTGGTTTGAGTTATTGAATCAATTGGATATTCTGGCTGAAAAAAAGAAAAAAACAGCTCCCAAAAAAAGGGTTACTATACATTCAGGTGGTATATGCAATGAAAATCCATTATTGCATGTATCACTCAGGTTAGCAAGGTGTAGAGCAGAGCACCAGAGCTAGTGTTCAGCTAAGAATTGTATCCCCAGTATGGGGATGGCTCCAGTAGTTGCATGCTACTGAAATTCAGAAGACACAAATTGTCATGTGTGCTGACCTAAAGGAGTCCTTTCCCAAAGGAGTTGATGAGTAGGAAAGCTTCGAATGAGATGGCAGGAGAGAAAGCTCATTATCACCCAGAATTACAAATAACCTGGTCCTCATGAAGAAAACCTGTTTAGCTAACAACAAATGTAGATGAGTAGGACATAAGAAGAAAGGCTCAAATTAATGAAGTTTGACTCTCAGTGAAATTACTTTTTACAATTCTTTTCCTAAGTGGCTGTTCACTCAGCCCCTTCCTAATTAGATCATTAAGATTAAATATTATAGTATAAATGTGACAGCAAGGAAAAAAAATGCATGCATATAATATGCTAGAGCTTATGAAGACCTCAAAACCTGAGTGAGATGGAGATCTGCATAATACTTTTGTAAGAAAGCAACTAAACTGGCTACAGACCTAGCAGAAAGAATATAAACTGTATACAATACAGCCTCAGATGTTCATAACATAGTCATGGAAAACTTTTCTCTGTTACACTTGGAAAACAGCTTGAAATGTGTTCAATCCAGACTCGCTACCTTTAATCCTGCAGTCTGTTATCAATTCTGCCCCCATCAAGGACAGTTAAGGTGGGGATCCACTACTAATAACTGCTGCATCAGGCTGGGTCATGCCAGGCAGTATTCTGTAAATGTAATTTGGAGCCCTGATTTATGACAAAGGTCTGGTTCAGATTTATTCTGAAACCCTGACCCTTCCTTGACTTAATGGATACTGCAGATCCCATCTGAAAAATATGCAAATGAAATTGGTCTGAAATTCAGAGGACTTCTTTTCAAAAATTGGCTTTAGGTTAGTTAGTTAGTAATGCAGGTAAGTTAAGTATCCCTGTTAAAAACTTGAATAAATGATTCAAGTAAGTAACAGCATACTTGGATGCACATACTAGCTTCTACAGAATGAAAGAAGAGAGGGAAAAAGAGTATATAATATTAATTATTAGTCATGCAATGTTAATTAGGTGACTACATAATTAGATTTGGGACAATGAGGTTTCATTTGCTATATTTGTTAATATTTGCTCCCTTCATACCCAAGTCTGTGTCAAGTAAGTGATTTCAGCTAACTCACTGTGTGTTTTTCAGAAAATCTGATAAAAAATATTGTCAAATTTTCCAGTGTAACAGAAACGGATATCCTCTGAGATACCTATGTAAATACCATAATAAAATCTTCCTCAACCCACTGGCTTTTTCTAGAGGACAGCAGGGTAGCTGAAAGAACACAGGTATGCCTGAATAATTAATTTTATGTTTGATATGAAAGCATGAGGATGATTGTTTTCAATTTTGAATATATATCAAAGTAAGATTTTGTCAATTATATTCAGAAACTACAAAGACTTTCCAATGCATGAACGGTAATAATCAAATGAAGTTCTTGATTACTCCTTAACTGTTTTAATATGCTCCTGTTCACATTAAATTAGTTTTATTAGATAACTGCATAAAGATGTTCAGAAATGTCAACAAGGTAGCATTTCAGATTGCTGAAATTAGTTTGCATTATTAAGTTGATAACCTTTGTATGTCTTGTTTTTATTCTATCTTTATCTTTGTACTTCATCAGTTCCTTTTCTCTTCTCTTTTGCACTCAGCAGCTATCTATAGAGTCTAAATCTAACTGTAGAGAAGAACAGGTGTTTCATTCAATGCTGATAGTAATATTGCTTTAATGATCTTTTAAAGACCAAGGAAAGGCAGTAAGGAATGCAACAATTAGTTAACTTAGCTCCTCATGAGGACAGCAATTCTTTATTGTTCTCATTTTGTCACCTATTCATCTCTACCTATATTAAGCCTTTCCATGCTGTTGTTATTTCCTGGACAGCTGGCAGCAACCATTTTTCTGGCATGCCTATTTTCTCAGTTGGGTTTTACTCCAAAATCAATGCATTTCTACTCCTTGTAGAGTTTTACTTATGCTGTATTTTCTTGCTCCTGTCTAGAAGCCAGGAAGCATATTACTTTTTCATTACTCAGGGAAGAAGTGACTCCTTCAGCATACTTCTTCAAAAGTAATTTTCCTTTTCAAACTATCCATTCTTTCTGGTGCTTGGAAAAGTAAAAACTTTTCATCATGTTTAATGCATATTTAAGTGAAATCCTTTGAACCAGCCCAGGGTGTGCACTGTTGATACAATAGGAGCATCTAGGAAGGAGAGCTGGGAGTAGTCACATTTGTCTGTGGTGATTAGTGCTCCTTACTTGAGCAAAGGACTGCTGGCAGAAAGAGAAAAGCTGGATATACTGCCAGTATTTAGAGCACACACCCTGGAGATCTGATGGCCTGGTAGGGAGTGTTAATGATTTTGGTCTTCTACCATTCAGTGAAATGTTCTAGTTGACTATACACCTGAGTCTTCCTTATTTTAGGTAATATATAGTATATGGAAACCAATGCAGGCTGTTTCTTAAGACTTTTCTTAAATTAGAAACAGTCAACATTTTTAAGAAGTAGAAAAATTAATTAATGATCCATATAATGAAAATACCGTAAAGTTTTGAAAACATGTGGTTTCTTAGTTTGTAATTCAGCTGATGACAAGCTAACTGGTGAAAAACATGAGAGATGAAACAGTATAACTTCAGAGTTACAGGGGGCCAAACCAGTTAGGATTTGTTACCAGTGGGTGCTCCCTTCTGTCTCACCAGAACACCCTGGTTTTGATCTTGTCTTCTGTTCACACTAAATATATACTAATTCTTACTTTAGCTCTGTTATGAAGGTGGCCAACTGAAAAGCAGATATGGGGTAGAGTAAACTTTGGTTCCTAATTGTAGCTACAGGATAGCAGCAAACCATTGAGCTTTCTAGCTTTTGTCTTTCAGGAGTATCCACAATACCTGCTTACCTTACAGGTGATCATTACAGATAAACACCTCTGCTGAGCTCCAAAGCAGCTGTCTCATTTTTGTGCATAACTGTACAAAATGATAGGTTTGCAGAGGGAAGCAGCTTGTTTGTCCAGAAGAGAATGGGACCTTTGTCAATACATGCCGGGACCATTCTTTCAGAGACAGCTTTGCAGCTGGAGAATTGCCTGGCAGCAGTATGAAGGCATACATAAAAGACTGATGCTGGCTCAGGCAACTAAACCAGCAAACAGCACTTAATCTTAAACCAACATGCATCCAAATAAGCTGAGCTTCTGGACACAGCACAGTGTAGTTGACTTCTCTTTTGCAGAACTGCACAAGACATTTGGGTAGTAGGCTGTCACAGCCCGGAGGGCACTAATGGGCATTTCAATCTCTGCCCAATATTCCCAGGGGCTTCTGCTCTCCTCCTGCCTGTGGATCCTGGAGCCCCATTTAAGCTCAGCCTTAATTTCCTTCCTGAGCTGTGTTGTAGGTGTTCCCTTCTTTAGTCCTATCTCCCAGATGGACCTCAAAGCTACCATGTAGCTCCTTGCCTCTTGGATGGAATAGACCCCTTGGTTCATATGTCTCTGCGTCTGTGAGAGATTTTGAACTTGCACTGCTGCTCTCTTTTCAGTCCTGTTTCTGTCCCAGTCTCCTTTTGCTCCTGATAGGACTGCCTGGATAGACCCTGGACCTGGTTCATTGTTTGCCATGTGATGGGCTGCTAATGTACCCTATGACCAGCTGCTGGTCCTACCTCCAGAAAAAGAAAGACATGGGTTGGAAAATGCTTATGTTTGGTTTTTTTGTGGTTGGTTTTTTTGTTTGTTTGTTTTGTTTTTTGGTTTTTTGTGTTCTTTTGTGTGTGTATGTTTTGTTCTGTTTTGTTTTGTTTTCATGGACAAGGCTCTGATTCTCTGATCCAGCATTTGAAGGAGAAAGTGAACTCTTTGATCAACCTCTTTAAAGGGTCACTCAGTTGTCTGTCCAGCAGGTATGAATGTGGCAAACTCCTAGAACAGATTTGAGCTCCCTACCCGCTGTCCAAGGTGGAGCTGAGAATGCAACCCTCTGTACTGCTGATTTTTTAAAAATCTATCCCTTTGTCAGCAGGTTATTCATAACAGCCTGTTATCTGCGCAGAGGAAGTTAAGGAGCAGCCCCTCTTTAACTTCAGAATCTAGAAAGCTCAAATCCCAAGCTTAGCCTTTTTGAGTTTGGATCACCTTCCTGGTGTGCTAGTCCTAGAGTCAAAGGATAAACCACTCTCTAAGGTTCAAGTGCTGGCAGTCTTATTGGCAGCAACTAGATAAAATAAAAGAAAAGAAGCATGGCTGTGGAGAGAATGGAAATGGAGAAATGGAGAAAAAGAGAAAGGAAATTTCAGTGTCATATGTTGTAGTGCATGAGGGAGGTGATGTATTGCAAGCAAGCTATGGAAAGCTAAATCATTCTACTTTATTGGATACTGAGGGATTGCTGGCTAGTTTCTACCAAAGTACACTATGAATATGACCTGTCTCTCATCGAAGGTCCTCATACTTCAACAGAACAGTCAAAAGCCTTTCTTCTGATTGTGACCCATTAGCTAGAGGGAGCCATTACCCTGGGGAGCACTTTTGCATGTGAGACTTGCCCTCCTGATTAGTTAACTTGCTGTAGAAGTATTGACCTTGAAGTGTATGGATTTTTATACAATTATCCAAAATATGCATAGCCATTTGGTAGAGAAAAGTTGCATTTGTTCAATAACAGCTAGAACATGAAATGACTTTACATACCTATATAAAAATATAAAAATCTTAGTTTCAGGGAGTTCAGTGTTTGCAGGTATAGTAGTTAATTACCTAGTTACTCAGCTGTAATATGTAAGATGAAAGGAAAATTACTGAAGTCTTTGACTTTTCTGTGGCTTGATTTGTATTTCACATGTAAAGTAGACATATCCACCAAATTTAATATTGTAAAATATTTGTATTACAAGGATGTATTTAATTTCTAATGAAGTATTAAAAAATTCCTGCCATATTCGGTGCTTTCTCTTGCTCTGTGGGTGTTAGGGGTCTGTGCTTACTGTGGCAAGAAAGGCAGCAGGATGAAACTCATTAATCAGTAGGAAACTGTCATTAGTGTCTCTAACAATTTGTCTTTATTAGCATTAGACAATATATTCAGAAAAAAGGAACTGCTGTCTAAATTCTACAAACTGCGTTCCTTGTAATGGTTCCAGTTTTCTGTAACAAAATCATGGAAAGCTTTTGGAAAAATAGAAACAGGAACAATGGCAGAAGTTCTGTCCCAATAAGTCAGTTGTTATTTGCTATCAATTAATTTCGCATTACCCATATAAGCTCATGTTTTCCTCGCATAAAATTGCAAAACCTTCAAGGTAGATTTTGTACACTTTAAGCCCTGCCTCTAGATCTTTGCTGCTATGCAACACAGGGTAAAAGATGCTTGAAACCAGGGATAACAAACAAGTGACAGAATGACCTGCTTAAGAAACTATATATGGTGGGGAATCTAAACTTTTAATTTTAACTACTTCTTTTTTTTTTTGTTCTCTCATATTTGAGGGGAAAAAAGTATGCAAATCCTAAAAGGTGCTATTTCTATTTGCTAAGGATAGAGCTGACTGAAGAACTCACCTTTCAAGTGATGAAAAAGATTCTAAGAATCTTATGCCTTATGAAATGCTTTCGTGCATAACAATCCAGTAGGATTACTAGGAGAAGGCAGGAATATTTTGTCCCCATTCTGGATTTAACTCTGAGGATTATAAGACTCTCCTGGAAATTTAGAAATATGGGATTGGGCCTTCCTTAGGTGTGAAGCAGTTTTAAAATTGTATTTCCTTTTTTATTTTCCTTGTCCAAATGTTGTAAGCATTAGGCTGCTAAGCAAAAGACAAACCACCACCTGTGATGGTTTTTTTGGAACTGCTGCTTTGTTGGAACTGTTCTTAAGAGATCTCTCATCCTGGATCACAATGAAGCTACTGAACCTAAATTTTGAAAGGAAGAGATTCAAGCAAAATACATATTTTTTGGTGTTTCATGGTGTGTCCCTGCTTTAAATTTCTGTTAGTTGTCAGAAGTGCTTTATTCTCTCTTTTGGCAGTAGAAATGTGTTTGGAGCCATCATGATGCAGTCAGATATATACATTATAAGTGTTCATCTTCCAGATCTGGAGAAATGTAGGTAACAAAGTTGTTGACATACTGCAGTGCAGGGTTGCTACACAGAGAGATTTCAATGAAATGGAGAATTGGGTTGGCAGGATTATTGTGGTTCAGAAAAAGCAAATGCAAATTCCTGCACTGGAGGAGGAATAAGCCTGTACAGGCTGGGGACTCACTGGCCAGAAAGAAGCTTAGCAGAAAAGCAGCAGCAGAAAAGGCCTTGACGGTCCTGGTGGAAACTAAGATGAACATATGTAGACAGTGTGCAGCAAAGAAAAACAACTGCATACTGTGCAGTGTGAGCGGGAGTGTAGGCAGCAGGTTGGTGGAAGAGATTATTCCTCTCTATTCAGCTCTTGTCAACTTCATCTGGAGTGCTGTGCCCAGTTTTATGTTTCCCAGGGGAGGACCACTGAGATGATTAGGATGCCTAAAAGTATGTGATGTACAAGGAGGCACAGAGAGAGATGTATTTATTCAGTCTTAGGAAGATGTTGCTGCCTTCAGGTACTTAACGGGAGGGAATACTCAAGGACAAAAGTTGCAACATAGGAATTTTTGAATAGATATTGAGAGGTGGGGATGGGGGTAAAATCACAACAGGGTAGGGAAACACTGAAAGAGGTTATAGAGAATGGCTATGGACTTTTCATCCTTGGGGATATTAAAGACTTGACAAGGCCCTGAGCAGCCTGATCTAAGCTGAACAATGGGTTGGACCAGACAGAAGATCTCCAGATGCCCCTCCCAGATTGATTTAATCTATGTCTCTATGACACTGTAATCTCTCAGTTTCTAGGTATAGGTCTGAAGAGTTCATATGGTAATACATGTTAAAAGATGCTTGATATAAGAAGTTAGATGCCCTGGCTCTTTTAAAAAATTCCTGTCTATTTAGAAGTATGTTTAGGCTTCTGAGTAGATTTAAGGCATATTTTCAACCCTTTTCCCATCAAACTGGTGTGTCATATTGCTGTTATCCTTATTTTCTTGATAACCTTCTCTTCTTGAAACAGTTTCAAGTAATAAATGCAGAGTAGACAAACGAAAGGGATCCTATCTGTGACTGTTACATGGACCAAACCACTGTGTTTTTTTTCAAAGTTAAATACCCAGATGATAACTGGCAGTTCATATCTGAATGCTTCTGGGTATTCATCTTCAAGGAATTTATGAAATTCTTGTACACAGAAAAGCTAATATTTCTGATTTGACTGGGTAGGAGCCAGTGTTACATGTGATCTGGAAAAGGAATGGATACTGAAAAGTTACTTGACTGATGCTGTTGTGTTCAGGTTGGATGAAGCCTTGGGTGACATGGTTTAGTGTGAGGTGTCCCTGCCCATGGCAGGGACGTTGGAACTAGATGATCTTGAGGTCCTTTCCAACCCGAACTATTCTATGATTCTATATATAAATATAGAAAAATAAAAGAAGTGAGTAACGTCACTTTTTATACTAAGAATCTTCAGTCTCAGCCCCTGGATTGTCAGATTGGTGGTCAGAAATGTAATAAATTTTTTAAAAAAGAAAGAAAAATAAAGGGATTCTTAATGTTAATCCAGGCTGCCAGAGTTAACATCTTTTGGTCTTATTTCTGGACTTCATTGGTTTTATTTGACCTCTAATAGGATTATTGAGAAGATTAAGAAATCATAGGGTATCTGAATATTAAAAATCCAGTTGCCCCAAGAGGGTTTAGATCACAATTCCTTGTTTGCTTGTTTGCTGTTCCAGCAGATGGAGAATCCTGGTTGTGATACGGAGATTAAAATGCTGCAGTACAATTTTAATTTTGGTGTCATTTCCTCATAAGTCATTCCTCATAAAACCTGTTTGCTAAATGAAATTAAGCTCCATAGAGTGCTTTAAAGAAGGGTTGAGAGAGTTTAAAAATTACCCTTATTTCATGAATATATTTTCTTGCTTTCCCTAGTTGTTGTGCAGGAGATAAGAATAAGAATCTGATACCTCAACAAAATCTCAGTCTGGGGATGTTTCAAAGAGGTAGGTCTCTGAATTTAAAGGCTATGAATATGCAATTATTGTCATTACCCTACAGCATTTCCAAGCCACTTGATAGAGAAAATATGTACAATTCATTTGACTAACTGTAACACTATAAAGTATAGGTGTGTATATCTTAGCTAGCCACCCTTAGGTCCTCTTTACAGTCAGTTTTGAGAAACAGGCACTTTTAGGTCACTGTTCTTCTTATCTTAGAGCCAACATTTAAAATGGGAGAGATATCTGTGTTGTTACCATCAAAAGTTAGGAGACACAAATAATACTGCAGTCGAGAGCTCTCATTTAGAAAATATCTTGTTTAGTCATACACCCCCAAAGCCACCCATGAGTAGAGAAATGTAAGGGCTACCCAGGAGTAAGCTTTGCTTTTAGTACTCAGAATGTATTAATGGGCATTAAAAGACTTTCATGACATCTAATTTGCTCTGAAAAAGCTGTTTATTTTAGAAAATAGAGAAAGACAAAATATCTTTGTCGAGTCATTCTGATATGACCGAAGTACGTCCAACTAGTTCCACTGAGCAATATTTTTCTGTTCAACTTTATTGATAATTAATTTACTTGGCTAGAACGGAAGCCAGGTACTTGCCCAAAGGCAAATGCACTCGGCTGTAATAGAGCATGTAAACCACTTGATGGAGACATTAGAAGTAAGGTAGCCGGCCTACCTCTTGTGTGATTGCTCCATTAAGTTCTGAGCTTATCTAATAGCATCTAAAACATACATATGAAATATGGTAATGCCCTTAAAGAGGGGTAACAAAGCTCCCATTGCCTCTTCTACAAATTTAGTTTCAGCTTCTACTAACTCCACTGGACCTTGTTACAGTGAAGTGACTGGCCATACCGAGGTGTAAAGAACACATTTTCTAAACTTCCCACAGACCAAAAGCCACTCATACAGGTGTTCACCTGTAAATAATGATAAATAATGGTAAATAATTATATGAATGGACACGGCTGGATGAAGCATTCTCTTGTTGTATGTACCACAATTCTGCATGTATATTGTTTCTAACACACTTGACAAAATCTTGACAGCAATATGCATCTGATTTACACAAGGGCATTTTTTAGTTCACTGAAATGGATATGGACTGAAACAAAACATCTGGAATAAGAGCTACATCTTATAAAAAGGATGTATCTTAAATGACTGCAAATGGAATTCAAAACACCTATTCACACAATGTATTTTAAAACAAAACTACTTTGAGTAATGTTTACTGCAATATTTTTCTGGTTTGGAAAACATTCAATTGGAGGAAGACCAGATTTAATTTATTTTTGATTTACAGGTTTGTGTTTGGGGTATAATTTGGATTTAAGTAGTCATATTACACTGAGACACATAATGAATTACTGTGAATTACATGAGTTTATGAACAGCCTGACTTCTGTGTTACCAAAGAATCTGACCAAAGCAAAACTACTATTTCTTTATGATTACAATGAAATATTGTAAGGACTGTAATTTTTCTTTAGAGTGCAGATGTTTATATTGAAAAACAAATGCTGACCCCTAATGTTGGCTCATTCTGTAATAATTATCTCTTAGTACTGCACTATATTTTATAATCAACAAAAAATCTTTATAATCATCATCAACTCACCATATTAATGCATGCAATTTAATTGTTTCATAGTTTATGTACTATTATTTGACAATTTGTGCTGAAAGCAATGTTTCAGCCACTAATGGAAAGCAGGCAAAAAAAAAAAAACCCAAATAAAACCATGGACAAAATACTGTCTAAATTACAATATTCATACTGAGAAAATAAACTTCATTTTTTTTTTGAAAGGTTTTCTCATGCCTCATGGTAAAGAGAAACATAATGAAAGTGTACATATGTATAAAATAAACATTAAGGAAAAGGACTTTGTAAATGCAGAAATCTCAGTGAAATGAATTGAAAGGACCAGTGCCATTATTGTCATGGTTTACCTTCTTTTCCATCCCTTCATCTGTTTTTTCTTGCCGTTTTTTCCTCACAATTTATAATCCTGCCCACAAGCATAGTATTATTGGAGATTATTAGACAAATATACTGTCTACCGAGTTCTTTGCAAAACTTCTTGCCTTAACATGATTTGTAAGTGCATATGTGCTTCAGAAGCAACTCTGTATTCTTAATAACAAATATTCTGTGACATTCCATACATGCAATATTGTTTACAGCTGTGATTTTTATTATATTTAAAAAGCATGCAGACAAATCCCATAAGAAAAGTGTTTCATTGCTATTTGGTTTTATAACATCAGTATTTTTGCATGGCTGCAAAATCAAAATGATGCATGGTAATACTAAGCAGTTATAGCAATTAAGGAAACATGTTAGAATCACTTAGACTGGAAGCTGAACTTTTGAAAGTTTAACATCATAATGAAGTAGATTAATTTTTAACCTCACAAATTTCTCAACCCTACACTTAAATCAAGAACATACAAGAAGTAACACAAATATAGCCATGAAAGTTGTTTAAAAATATTCCATGCTGTCAATATGGCATTAATTTTATGTTTCTGATGATTTAAAAAAAGCTTGTTAGAATATTTTTATTTTAATTTCCTGAGTTTAGGATCCTTTATGCTGTTTCTGGAGCATAAGAAAATGTTTAGTTTATTTAGTTTCTTTTTCATTTGAAAAATACCTACTCTTTTCTGTATGCTGATAGGATCAAAATTACCAGGAAACTGTTTAGTTTTGCTGGTTTTAGGTTCATTCAATGTGCAAAACAGTCACCCTAGAAATCCAGATGTGAGATGTTTTAACTCTAATGTGAGATCTGTTTGAAAAGAACTGTGCTAGGAGCAAAGGACACTGACAGCACAAAAGATTTTCAGTATTCTGGGCACAGCAATAAAGCCATTTGGGCTAAATAAACAGATGTAGAAATTTGTTTACATTACAATCAAAGTTTTATTTGTATCAGATGACTCATAAGATGTGGTGCACTTGTTTGCATAGCAACAAGCAAAATGAACTTCCAGCCTGAAAGCTTTTTCAAAGCTCTTTCACAGAAGTATTGGGATCTATCTGGGACCTCATTAGAGCTCCAGATGTGTCCCTTAGCTTGTGCAGTGAAGCCTGTTTTGGATAAAGAATAATAAAGATTTTTAACAGCAAAAGTTTACCCTTCTTAGATGATTTCATAAAGATTTGTTCAGTGCTTAGGTAGCAGAGGGTATTGTTGAGTTAAAGATTTTTTCTCCTGTGGTTTTTTTTCTTTGTTGTTGTTTTTTTTTTTTTTTTTTTTTTTGCTACCAGCAGTATGTTTTATAGGGTACAAAAGAAATCCCTTTCCCCTGCTTTTGCTGACACTAGGTCAAGAAATTATCCCTCTCACAGACAAGAGGAACAGATTATTCTGGGAACTGAGAACAATGTCAGAACTCCTCATAATGGGAATTCTGGCCAGTTGTAAATTGCCTGCTTTAAAAAGCCACTTTGTTTTTCAAAGATTTTAACTTTTCACCCGTTTGTTTAAGCTGCTTTGCTGAGCATCCTCCTTGTTCCAGAGGCTACTCTCTATTGTCTTTCTTCACCATATACTATCCTGTCAATGGCTCCCACTTTCACTGCTCCTTCTGCCTACTCTGAAGCCTCTGTTTTCCTGATTTTTGGACTACAGCACACATGACACAGTATACATTTGCTTTTCACAGATGTAAAACTGCAAGAACTTTATATGTTTTTCCCAGTAGTTTTATTTACTGCCTTTTATCCCAAGGTTCAGTTCAGAATGTCATTCCAGAAAAGACCAAAGGTTCCAGTCTGTACAGCTGGACCTCCCTTTGATGCCTTTCTGTCCCCTTGACTGTGTGAAACAATTTCTTTAACATAGTAATTGGAGAAAAGGAAGATGTCTAGCTTCTCTAACTCTTTTTTGGATACAAGCAGCTGTTTCCTTCTTGTGTCTCTACTTTTAAAATCAAATAAGTGAAGAACACCAGAAAATTGTTCTCAGAGGTGATAGTGATTTTCCTTTAAGTGAAAATCCTGATTAATGTTAGATTACATAAAACGCATGCTTATTTGGAGACACAGCAAGGCAAGATAAATAGCCAATAAAAGATTCCTTCTTAAAACTGTGTACTACTGGTGGCAAACCTTAATGCATGTTTTGCTGTATCCTGAAAGACCTCTCAGACATTAAATATTCAAGACAATGAATGTTTGACTCTTTTCAGTCTGATATAGTTCATCACTGCTCAATATAGTTTCAGATTAAATAAATGTCAACTCTTAATTTCTGGTAGGAATTAAGGGAACTTAGAAGGATACTGGAAGCAGCAAGCTGAGAGGAGAGCTGGGTTTCAAACTCAAAAAAGGCATATCAGTGAACAACTCCAGTGAGAAAAAGTGTATTTGTTGCTTCTTATTAGTTTGACTTCCCCTAATGTATACAACTCTGTCACACTGAAGTGTAATGGGTATGTTAGCATCCTTGTCCAGTGCCTTTATTTAAAAAGTAATAACTTCTCAGTCTTTTTCAATTCCTGTTTTAGACTGAAGAAATAGAGCTTTGTGACAGCTTGGAAAACATGTAAATGATCTGGTCATTTGCCTGACCACATGTCCCGACGGATTTAGTGTGATGTCCCTGCTCAGCGAGAGGCTGGAGCAAATAAACATCAGTTGTGCAATATTAATTGCAATTTTACTAGTGTTTTGCAACACTATATTTGAACTCAAAGAAAGTACTTGAGAAACACACTAGTTTCTTAGGATATTTCCTCTTGCCTTGCCAGCTACATTGAAACTTCTAGCATACTCTGCTAAAAACAGATGCTCAGAACTTGTATGTAAGTAGCTAGAATTATTGATCATTGCTTTTATTTATTTATCCCAAAGTGATGTATGCTTAAAATTACAATTTTGTGATTCTTCTAAGCAAAGCAATCAAATGTTCTTTCTTTATTCCACCACTTTCAATTTCCTTGCAGCAAAATTGGTATCATTATTTTATTAAAATCCGAAGTCAAAACTGTCTGACTGTAATGAGAGAATTTGACAGGGAAAAATGGACTTAAGGGTAGTTTAAAATATATGCATATCATAAAACTGAGTACAAAGAACTAGAACTTTAATGAAAACTGATTTTAAAAAATGCATTACAAGAGTCAGTCTTAAGGAAGACATTAGTAAAAATAAGTACTGTGCTGTGAATGCAAGCCTCTTCAGTATTCAACCAACCCTCTCAAAACATGATCATTTACTGTAATTAATTACATTTTCAGATAATTTTCTGTAAACTACTAACATAAGGCAAAGTGTGTAGTATGCAGTTGTTAATTTCTCTATGATTTAACAGAGTCAATTTGTAAAACTAACAATGTACACTGTTATTTTTATATTTTTTTTAATTAGAAGGGGACTATTGAATTAGAGAACCAATACCTTGCACTCTGATATCAAGGAAATTAAATGCATCCTTTGGAATAACTAAACTGTAGGTTTCAGAATACAGCACGAGTGATCCCTGAAACACAGATTAATTGGATGCTGCTGATTGTCTTGTTTCAAGATATTAATACATGCTTTAGAATATGAAGGACTTTTCTACAACTGTCTCTTTGCAATAGTTTGGAAAGGAAATTAGGGTACATCCATTAATTTTGAACTCTCCCCAGCTTCTTGATCTACAAAATCTCTCAGCTCACCTTCTTGTCACGTTTACAAAGCTGTAATAACGATGGGTTTTTTTTCAGATTTCAGAGATTCATGGTGACTGACTAGGAATGAACCAAGATTCTATCAATAGAATCAATTGACTCAATAGTTAATTGTTAATAGCCAATAGTCTAGTGACTGCTGATTCACAAGGTAGAACTATGCATTAAAATACAGAACAAACATAAAACCTTCTTATTTGAAGTTAGTAGGAAAAAATGAAAAGAGTGGACACTTATTAGCAATGAAACAAAAAGGTGTGTGATGCATGAAGAATAAGGAAAGAACTAAAAAAGTAAAACATTTTAAGACATGAGAGGAAAAGGTAGTGGTTTTTTAAGGAGTTAATATTAGAAATGTACCTTGAAACCCATCCAAAAGAAAAAAAGAAATCACTTCAAAGGAAAGGAAATCTCAATGGAAAGTTTATTAAACCCTTTTTAACTTTTAGAAATTATCTTCCATGCTCTGTGTAGAGCCTCTCTATCTCAGTATGCTTAGAATTGCTAGGAAGCACCTAGACCCATGCCAGTGGCAAGGTTTACTGAATAAATGCTTAAAATCTTTGTGCGTTAAGATTGTGTCATTGTAGGCGAGTACTGCATTCGGGAAAGAGGTAGAAACTGTGGAGTTCAAACTGGAGACTGATAGCTGAAATGACTCCAGTTTTTAAAATAGGGCATATGGAGGAGAGTTTTTACATTTCAGGCAAATCTGTGTACTCCAAAGCAAGGTTAGAATATGGATCTAGTCAGTGAACAAAAGGCAGAGATGTTTTGGGAATTCAGCAGGTGCAGTCCCTTATAGCAATCTGTGCAATGGCCATGAAGGAGCAAAGAACAAAAGTAGTCACATGGGAGAAAAACTTGATGATTTAATATAGGAGAAAGCCAAAGTGTTAAGCATATGCATTGAGAAGATGCAAAAACATGTACTACGAAATCCAGAATCACAGAATCCCAAGGGTTGGAAGGGACCTTGAAAGATCATCTAGTCCAACCCCCTGCAAGAGCAGGGTAACCTAGAGTACATCACACAGGAACTTGTCCAGGCGGGCCTTGAATATCTCCAACGTAGGAGACTCCACAACCTCCCTGGGCAACCTGTTCTAGTGCTCTGTCACTCTTACAGTAAAGAAATTCTTCCTGATGTTCACATGGAACCTCCTATGCTCCAGTTTACACCCATTGCCCCTTGTCCTATCACTGGATATCACTGAAAAAAACCTACCTCCGTCATCCTGACACCCACCCTTTACATATTTGTAAACACTGATGAGGTCACCCCTCAGTCTCCTCTTCTGCAAGCTAAAGAGACCCAGCTCCCTCAGCCTCTCCTCATAAGGGAGGTGTTCCACTCCCTTCATCATCTTTGTGGCTCTGTGCTGGACTCTTTCAAGCAATTCCCTGTCCTTCTTGAACTGAGGAGCCCAGAACTGGACGGAATATTCCAGATGCGGCCTCACCAAGGCAGAGTAGAGGGGGAGGAGAACCTCTCTTGCCCTACTAACCACACCCTTCCTAATGCACCCTAGGATGCGATTTGGCTTCTTGGCCACAAGGGCACATTGCTGGCTCATGGTCATCCTCCTGTCCACCAGGACCCTCATGTCCCTTTCCCCTTCACTACTTTCCAGCAGGTCAACCCCCAACCTCTACTGGTACATGGGGTTGTTCTTCCCCAGATGCAAGACTCTACACTTGCCCTTGTTGAATTTCATCAAGTTTCTCCCCACCCAACTCTCCAGCCTGTCCAGGTCTCACTGAATGGCAACACAGCCTTCTGGTGTGTCAGCCACTCTTCCCAGTTTAGTGTCAGCAGCGAACTTGCTGAGGGTACACTCAGTTCCCTCCTCCAGGTCGTTGATGAAAATATTAAACAGCACTGGTCCCAGCACCGACCCCTGAGGGACTCCACTAGTCACAGACCTCCTGCTAGATTCTGCGCTATTGACCACAACTCTCTGCCTTCTTCCTTTCAACCAGTTCTTGAACCACCTCACTACCTGATCATCAAGCCCATAATTCCTTAGCTTATCTATGAGGATGCTGTGGGAGACTATCAAATGCCTTACTGAAATCAAGAAAAACCACATCTACCACTCTACCATCATCCCTCCACCTAGTTACTTCCTCATAGAAGGCTGTAAAGTTGGTCAAACATGACTTCCCCCTGGTAAAACCATGTTGGCTGTTCTTAATGACCCCCTCATCCTTGATATGCCTAGAGATGGCGTCAAGAATAAGTTGTTCCATCACCTTTCCAGGGATGGCGGTAGGGCTGACTGGTCTATAATTACCCAGGTCCTCCTTCTTGCCCTTCTTATAGACTGGTGTGACATTTGCCATCCTCCAATCCTCAGGCACCTCTCCTGTTTCCCACGACTTACCAAAAATAATGGAGAGTGGCCTAGCAATGACCTCTGCCAGCTCCCTCAGCACCCATGGGTGTATTCCATCCGGACCCATCAATTTATAGATGTCCAGATTGCATAGCTGATCCCTAACCCAATCCTCATCTACCAAAGCAAACTCCTCCTTTGTCCTGACTCCTTCTGGGGCTATAGGAATCTGGGACCCCTGGGGATAGTCTGCAGGAGTAAAGACAGAGGCAAAGAAGGCATTCAGCACCTCTGCCTTCTTTATATCCTCTGTCTCCAGGACACCCACCCTACTCAGCAGTGGGACTATATTGCCTCTTGTGTTAGTTTTATTCGCTATGTATTTGAAGAAGCCCTTTCTATTATCCTTAACCCGACTTGCAAGATTAAATTCCAAGTAGTTTGCAACACAAAACAATGCAGACATGCAGAAAGAGTTTAAAACAGCTGAGAGCATCAAATGAGGACAATTACAGATCTCGGATACATAAGCAATCTTCTAAATAAACACAAGAAAGAAACAATGTTAAAAGGACAGAAGATGTTTAAAGCTTTTGAAAGAGCCCTGAGAGGAAAATAAAATAAATAAAAAGAAGAAGGAATTGAAGAGGAAGAAGGGTTGTGTTCTGCAGAGCAGAAGTAATAACTCAGATTTTTGAGGGGATAGTTTTTCTTCTGTTTCAGATCTTTCATAATAATGTCCATAGGCATTGTAAGGAAACATGAAAAAAGGTGCCTCAGATCGTGTTATAAGACATGGAAAATGCCAGCTCAATTTGTATTGTGTGCAGTGTTTACATGCTTCTCTGAATTCTGATGGGCTATTATCAGTGCTGAGGTGCTAGCCCTACATAATGAGCAATGACCAGCCTTTAAAGAGTCTCTAGCTGCCTGGAAGCTTGGACATCACATTATGGTGTTTTCATTAATGTCATATACCACATGTTTATGTAGCTGCTTTGGAAAAAAAAACTCTAAACAAACAAACAAACCAAACACTCAAAGGGTTTCTGAAAAGAAAACCTGTTTGGTTTGGGATTTTTTTAAGAAACTGAATTCTTTATTTGCCACTGAAAATGATTATACACTTTATAAAGAATCAAACACAGATATTAAAGAGGATTAGGAAGCAGAAGGAACAAAAAAAAAAGTTAAGCTCCTAAGAGTGTAATACTACAAGACATTACTGGTAAATCTCTGAACGTATCAGTTTGGTATTTTTGCTGACATTTTAGATGTGTCTCAAGAAAATAATACCTCTAGTCATTGTTCAGATACACTAAGATAAAACTAACAAGGGGCTGTCAGAGACCTGAAGCTCTAAGTCTACATAATTACTCTAATTATATGTATTCATATATATTTTTAAAAACAAATGACATACTTTTTCTTTAAATATATGAAGGTGACATATTATTTAATGAGTTCTGTGAATACTGAGTATACACTTCTGTTATGCTCCTCTAACAGCTGAAGAAAGCCAGTGCCATGATAGATGAAAGTTTGAACTTCATGTAGAGTGAACTGAGTGGAAATGTTTGCACTTAGACTGGTGAAGATCCCTTATACCTGGGAAGTCTTGTTTCTACCAGCAAAGCAGAGATAAGGAGGAAAATTCCTTTCTTCAAACTTCACATAAAAAAAAATAAATTTATTTCCCATTGCTCAAGATCAGGGATATTTTGTAGTCAACTGGAGAAAGCTTTTTAATATAGGACTACCACAGGAAGAGTGTAATCAGTGAATAGGGAGATGACCCAGAGAAAGAATCAAAAAGGGTTGAAGAGATTACAAACTCCAGGACAGTCCCTGAAGTTTTGGGAAGGATTTCCTATTGTGGTTGAACACTGCACTGATGGTTCTTAACGTAGGAAGGATCATATTTCTATATGCTCATGAACAAAATTCTGATGTAATAGCTATCAACTTTCCCTGATTTCTGGAATTAAGAAAAACTAAGAAAAAAACTAAAAAAAAAAAGAAAGGAAAGGAAAGGAAAGGAAAGGAAAGGAAAGGAAAGGAAAGGAAAGGAAAGGAAAGGAAAGGAAAGGAAAGGAAAGGAAAGGAAAGGAAAGGAAAGGAAAGGAAAGGAAAGGACAGGAAAGGAAAGGAAAGGAAAGGAAAGGAAAGGAAAGGAAAGGAAAGGAAAGGAAAGGAAAGGAAAGGAAAGGAAAGGAAAGGAAAGGAAAGGAAAGGAAAGGAAAGGAAAGGAAAGGAAAGGAAAGGAAAGGAAAGGAAAGGAAAGGAAAGGAAAGGAAAGGAAAGTGTGGAGACAGTGTTCTCACAGGAGAATGGATATTTGGTACATGAACTCTGAATAACTCCAAAAGATACAGCAAAGCCATGAGAGGCCTGAGGAAGCTTAAGCAAGCAAGATAAGAAGAAGCTGGAATTCACTGAGTTATGAGAACTGTGGACTGTTGGCAAGCTTTCGAGGTCAAGTTCTCACACCTGTGCTTAACCAATTATATGTTAGTCACTAAGGGTCTTCAAGACAAGTATCCAGTCATGATATGCCAAATTGCTGTAAGTGTGTGTAAGCAATAGTATAGAAGGAGTTAATACTTTGCAATAAATGGCTTTTTGTCTGATCATATTGATCTCTGACTGAGTCCATTCCACGGCAGGAAAGGAAAAAAAAAGAAATGTTCATGCAGTGGTTATGATTTTGTTAATTTGGCTGCTACCTGTAAATAGAATGTTAGCTGTGTAGTAGTAATTTTTTTTATATTTTTTTTCCCTCCTGGCTTTAAAAAAGAAGAAAATAAAAAGGCCAGAAAGGTCAATATAGGAAGAGCTACAATAAGTTCTCAATGCAAAAGGGTCAAAAGACCTAAACCAAAACCTATAAAAGGCTATATATATTACAAAATGAAATTAAGCCACTGTGACATAAAGGAGAGGCAAGCAAAGACAGCGAGTGACAGGAAGATTTCACCAGAGTTTAAGATAAATTATAAGAAACGTTTCAAGTAAATAGAGAACAAAAGGTCAGCAAGGTAGACGACAGGAACTCTAACAGATAAGAATAATTTATTGACATAAGGGTAGACAATGCTGGGAAGAAACAGATGAATCCTTATTGCACCGTTCACTGAGAAGGCCAGGGAGCAGAAGCTGGCAGAGATAATAGACATGCTTCCACCTATCTTCTTCTGGGAAAGAAGAAACAGACAGCAATCAGGATTTCTTCAGAACAGGTCACCAAATTACAGCTGCCACATCCCTAGGCCCTATCTCTCCAGCTTTTGTATAAGGGTCTTCTTTGTATCTCATGCCATGTGATAGACTCTCCCAATGTTTTACTATCTCTCCATTTGCACAAGTGAGCTCTAGCACACACTGAAAATTTGCCAGAGAGGATCAAATCCCTTTAATTTGGAACTGCAGTAGCTTTCCCCACCTACCTGCATCTTATGTCTGCAGTACAGAAGAGTGATTGCTTCCACAAATTACAATCTGTCTTCATAATAGTCATGGTCTACTTTCAAAGGATTTGGCAGACCACATTTATAGAGTGTTTCAAGAAAGATTCCACACAGAAAAAAAACATTAAAAACTGTAAAGTTTACAGACTAGATGGAGTCCATGCTGTTATTCAGAGGGAAGACTGAAAAATAAGCCTTGAAGCCAATGATGATATCAAATATATTTCAGTATACGTGTAAGGAGTTATTTATGATGGATTTCAATTTTGAAAGATGTAGAGAAAATGTTTTCCTTTCTTTATTTCTTATAGTATGAGAAGATCAGAATTTTGAGTATTTGCTGAATTCTTATTGTAACCTGCTCAAGCCATAGAAATGCCACTGAAATAGGTGCAATATAATTGCATTAAATATCTCTTCATCACTAAGGATTCCTGGAAATACTGTACTCTATTGTCAAAAAAAGTGATAAACTAACAGCTTATAACATCAGGTGAATTCAATACCATGTCAATAAAACTCTGAGCAGAATCTTAACATTCTAATATAAACAAGCATGACTAAAAATCAGAGAGCAAAGAGATTATTTTAAATGCATTTTAATAATGCATTCAGCATGTCAAGAAGTCACTTGCTTTTTTTTTTTCTGGTAAACATGAGATTGCATTTCCCCCCCTATTTTTATTAAGGGAACTTTTTCTATAATGTTTGAGCTTCTTGTGGTTTAACCCCAGCTGGCAACTAAACACTACATAGCAGCTCACTTTCTCTCCCCTGCAGTGGGATGGGGGAGAGAATCGGAAGAGTAAAAGTAAGAAAACTCGTGGGTTGAGTTGTAGTTTAATAGGTAAAGCAAAAGCCAGGCATGCAAGCAAGGCAAAACAAGGAATTCATTCACCACTTCCCATCAGCTGACAGGGGTTCAGTCATCTCCAGGACAGCAGGGCTCCATCACGCATAATGGTGACTTGAGAAGACAAATACCATCAGTTCAAATGTGTGCCCCCCTTCCTCCTTCTTCCCTAGCTGTATATGCTGAGCATGATGTCAGATGGCATGGAATATCCCTGGGGTCAGCAGTCCTGGCTGTGTCCCTTCCCAACCCCTTGTGTACCCCAAGCCTGCTCACTGGTGGGGTGAGGAGCAGAAAAAGCCTTGACTCTGTGCAAGCACTGCTCAGCAGTAACTGAAACATCCCTGTGTTACCAGTACTGTTTCCAGCACAAGTCCAAAACATAGCGTCATATTAGCTACTAGGAAGAAAATTAGCTTTACAAGTCACCAACTTTATGAGTTAACACTAGGAAATTAGTTTTCAATAAATAATGAAAAATAGCTGTTGAAAAGAATGGAGGATACATAAGCTATTCAACTATTTCAAAGCTATGGCATACTTAATTTTTCACTGTACACATTTATTTTGCATTATTTTCTGTTCAGTTCTGACTTCACTTCTGTAAGCTGTTCTTCCTGTTCTTACTTATTTATTGTGTCACCAACATTTGCTGTACCTCTAGGTTTTCTATTAGATCTCAGAACTATTTTATTTAACCTCTAGGTAAATTTTATCTTCACTGTGAAGGAACTCTTGGGCTCTGTGTTGTCTTCTGAACTTTTTTGTTGGCTATTGTACAGGATTCCTAAAAAACCTATTAGAGTAACACAAAAACTGAAATGCAATACTGGTGCAACTGGCAAAAGCTAGGGTATGCTAAAACCCCAATCTCACTATACTTTATTTTAAATTATAAAAACGTGTATAAGTGATCACAGATACTGATTTAGCCTTGCAAAGGCAGCCATTTGTGTGTTCAAAGCGATTATGTTTCTAGATTTAGGACACTGAAGAATTTTGTGTACATGTTAATTTGAGTCAGTGTTCAGTGTTTTGAAAAGCAAAGTAATTTCAGAGGGGTAGCTTCCAGAAATTAAAATAAAAAACTACAAAGAGATTCAGAAAAAAAGAATAAATCTGTTTTAATATTTTCCAATTTATATTTAAGATATTATTTGTGGGTATCATGGAGAAGTGACTGCTGGGTGTGACTTCATAGAAAAGCTTGTCTTCCATAGGTTGCTGTTTGTTTTCTGTGTGCTGGTTAATCATGCTGCCCTTACACTTTGGGGAATGACAGAAGAGATTCAGCCTGCAGAAGGAGGGTTTTAGTGGGTCCTGTAGTGAATGCCAGTCAAAAACAGTCAGTCTGTCTCAAAATTGAGTACTTTAACCTGAGATTTACCACCACCCCTCATCTCTTTAAGAAACATGAAATAACATTTTTTTCCCTCCAGTATTGGTTGTCAGCTGAAGTGCTTGCTCTGGTTTTAGGCACCCCACTTCCAGAAAGCTGTGGACTAATAAGAAAGCTCAGTAGAAAGAAGCAGAATTAATTTGATCTTTAACATAAATTAAAAATAAGCACCTGGACTTTTCAGTCTTGAGCTGAGAAAATATGGCAGGATGCAAAGCCACAGTGAGGGAGAGCAGAAGAGTAGCTGGTTTAAACACTGGACTCAGAGTTAAGCCACAAAGAACTGTGTCACCTATAAACACCCTATAAAGGAGGCAAGCTCTCAGACTCAACGAGTTTTACCCTATATATTTGGAATCCAGTGGAGTATGGAGGACATGGGTGTTAGAGACAGGACAGATACTGCTAAGGACAACAGAGGTGGGAGCAAGAACTTCAATGGGGCACCAGTGAATCACAAGCAAAATCTCTAACAAAAAATTCTAACATCCTGTGATGTTTGTAGAAAAACTTTTTACTTGTTGAAAAGAAATAAGTTGTTCTCCAAATCCACCAGGGATAAGATAAAAAATGGGTTAAAATTGCCAGAAAGGTATGTTCTGACTCAGCATAGACAGCATTATTTATGTGTAGACTAGCAGATGTTCTGCTAGACAGTAACAAATGTTTCATAAGCAATAGAATGTAACGCTTAGTAGGGATCATGGAATTTCCTTCCAAGAAAATTTTTTAAGAATAATTCAGAGAAAACTCTGTTTTGAATACTATAGAATTAGTAATTGATGTTGCTTTGGGACAGGGAGAGAGATTTAATGGCTTATTTTGGTGAAAGTATGTATTCTACTGTGTATACCCTCGGAATCATTCTATTGCTGCAAGGTAAGGAAAGAGAATTGATTCACCATTCTTTCAAGGTATTCTTCATTAAACATCACTGTATATTCAAGTAATTACAAGCTTTTTGTTTTGCCACTTCCATATTGTTCAAATTTTTAAATAGGGATAGGGAACGCCATGCACAGCAAACCACTTATGGTGAGTATTTGAGAAAAAGAAAGGTTCTTATTGATTCCAGTGGTAAACACCATCAACTCTTGTTACTGAGTGGGGGCAGTGATGATGTAATATCAATCCATAATGCAGCAATCATCCAGAAAGAATATTGCTTGATTACTTACCATACACATTTTAAAGCAGGGAATTTATATATGTTTGCCTCCACATAAATTATCATCTATATTTTTAATTTTTTTTTAATAATACACTTACATGTACACTTATCTTATGAGCCAAATTGTAACATATTGTTTGTGTGTGATATCATAGCCCATTTCTTTCTGCATGCTTAGTTTGAAAGCACAACCACCAGTTACAAAAATCAACTGTATGGTCAGATACAACATCATTGTTGCAGTTATTCATTAGGCATTTGTAGTCCATGTACTTCTGATGTAAATTTGAGGTACTGCTGCACAAATTGTACATCTGTTTCTGTTAATAGTCTATCAAAAATCCATACATATGCTTAACTAAAAGCAGTGGACCTGGATGCTATAGAACTGTTTTGGCTAAGCTAACTCTCAGAAGGGGATCAGAGTGTGGCTGTGGTTAAAAGATTTACCGTTACCTGTTTTCTTCCATCCACTTACTGTGAGTAGGCACTCTGCCTCCTTCAGGGTGTAGGTAATGACCTCAGTGCTCTTGGCTGCCTGAATCTCCCTTCCAGCTGTACCTCTGCACATCAGGCAACTGCCTGGCTCTGGTTCTGGGGTCATAACTTAGGCCTCTAATTTATAAAAATAAAAATCATACTAAAGATAAAACAAGATGAGTCAGAAGCCTTAAAGATTGGAAAAGAATAGAAGACAGTCTAGTAAATGAGGTTTCCGACTTGGACTGGGCAATTCAGGCATGAAATTTATACCTAGTTGTAGACCTGGAAGTACCATGTTTCACACATCAGTTAGCAATTTTCCTACTATTTTTCAGCAATGATATTACAGCTCTTAATTCTGTTTTTTCCCTCCAGAGATTGCAAGTGCTGCCCATACATGAGCAAACAAATGTTCAGCCATGCTAGCATTTGTGAAAACAACTATATTCGCATTTCACAGATGGGTAAATAAGAAAAATTAAACTACTTTTAGGATTAACCATGCAGTTTGTAGCAGAATTACAAAGGGAATTTGGTTTGGGGATTTTTTCAGTCTTTAGCCTTGCACTATATTTTCTGGTAAAGGTTTTGGCATACTGAGTGAAAAATGTTGTCATCATATGAATGGATAGAAATTTCCAAGGAACAGACTGTTTATGTCATTGTTACATAAGGGTAAATAATTACAGAAGATGAGCAGCTTTACAGAGTTACAGCCTCACCTTCTTGGTTTTTTTTTTGGTTTACACCATCATTTCTCCTCACACATGTTACTAGACCTAAAGGACCAATTAAAATACACAGAGTAAAAAGGTGAATTTGCAGGATAAAAACTTTAATTTTCTGTGTTGCTGTGCTCTGCCAGATATTTATCCTGAAGAACGAGAAAATAAAATGCAAACTAGTAAAAAGCCTTCCCATCTTGGGCAAATCACATACAGTGGAAATGCTGTTTCTTGGAGACATAATCTCAGATGCCAATATGCATAAATGGAGAAATCCCAGAGCAAAATTTTTACTCAGCATTTCCTGGGATGGAGAGCTTACTGCTTCTGCATGTTCCTCTCCAGAAAATGGAAAGCTTCTGCATTACCCAAGCAAACTCCATGAGTTTCAGTGGGGATTTCACTGCTGCTGTCACCATACTGTAACACCACAACCACTGAAAGTGTCTGTCCAGAAACTATGGGCAAACTGAGCTGATGGGATGACCCTGATTGTGCATGGCAAGTGGATTGTCCATTTCTTTACTGTGTAAATCACTATCCTATAGACAAAGTTGTCTGTAGTTATCAATGTACTCATTTTCACTGGTATTTACTATATATATTCAGAAGGCATTAGCTATTGTGATAGTTATATCTGTATTACTGCCAATAACAAATTATGTAAGTGGATATTTGACTCCTAGGATGCCAATAAGCATCAAGCCTTGCACAACAAACAAAACATTATGGCTGAAATATGATTTCTTATACTGCTACCTTTTTTTACTTGAGTGTAGACTTTATGAAAATTCTGCCCCAAAATTGTCCCCATATGCATTCCACATTAGTGTCAGAAGACACACATAAGCAGTAGTACATACATTGCCAGTTGTGTCTGAAGTGTCCATTTACAGTATGTGTATGGTGGTATTTTAACACTGGCTGCACAAGAGATAGAGTTCTTACTCAACTGTCAAAATATGTAGAAAACAAACACCAATTTGATTTGGCAGGGGAGTAACACAGGATCTGTGTGATAGGAGACCTGTTTTTGAACTAGAACTACTATCTTCAATTATACTTTTACTTTCAAAATTAAATTCAGATATGAAAGTTACATTGGAGTAGCTCTTAAATTTTCAGTCAGAAAACCCTGAAATTGATGGATTTTTTCATGTATTTCTGTCTCATGTTTTGTGACTTTGTATCCAGTCACGTTCCTTTTATGAGAAATTTATAAATTACATGTTGATGGCAGGTATGTAACCATGTTTGAAGGGTCATGTTTCAGCTTTTTTTTTTTTTTAGGAAAAGTATTAATGAACTCTTCTGCCTTCTCTGTTTCCTGAAACACACAGCATCTTACCTTTGAGCTAGTTGATTTTGTGTCAGTTAGCATGTAAATCAGCCATCAGACTCAAAAAATTGCTGTGGAGACAGGAGGATTTGCAGATGAACATGTCTGCAAGCAGAATGCCCACAGATATCTCATTTCCACAGCTAGCTGGTCTAAGAGTTACTTAAATTTAAAATACAAACTAAAATTAGCCTCTTTATATTTGTTGTAGAAACAGGCATTTGGGAGAGATGTTGATTTTTTTTTTTTTTTACTACACACTCTTGCCAGGGCACAACTGCTATTGACAGCATTGTAGAAGCAGAAACAAGGGTACACTGAATTAGATGTTAAATCAATATTGGATAGACCAATGAAGTTAGAAGTAGGTGTCTGCTGCAGCATAGATCCTCAAAATTACACAGGGTTTTAAATTCTTATGAAATTGAAGGGAATTTCTGAAGACTGTACATAGCCCTTGAATCAGGACCTGAATCCCTGTGGTTTTCTTCCCATCTATCCAGTCATACATTCACTGAACTGAATTCAGGACAGTTTACTAGCAGCAACCACATATTTGAGTCTTTGTATACATGGATCTTACTCTCAATTTTATTTTATATTTTTTTCTAAAGTTTCAATCAACATTTTCTTTTGTAATGACCTTTTGTCAAATCTCACGAGTCACTGTCATTCAGACCTCTACCACAAAGTGATGGATGTAGCTGGTCAGTCTCCATTACCATGGTCTGAATGTAATAAAAAGAGATAGCTTTCTCAAGCATTTCTGCAAGATTTGTGTCTCCTTTGTGTCACACTTTCTGAAACAGTTGATTTATATTTGAAGATTGTTTACAGGCTAAGGGCACAGAAATAATCTATTTTGCAGCTGATCTCTTCATGTTACATTGGTAAATATATCACTCAATATTTAAATTACCAAACTACACTTCTTTTTGAGGACATAGTTGATATACCACTGCTATTTTACATAGAACAAGATTTACTTGGGTCTATCTTATATCTGGCAATGTAGACTATCTTTAGATGCAATACCTATCAGATGTACAATCATGATAAACTGAAAGGATCCTCTAAATTGACATTTTTGGGTATCATAAAGAAATCTAACATCTAGGATTGAGTCCCTAAGCTCCTTCTGCAATGCTTGAAGAGAGCTGCATGCCTGAGAAAACGTTTACAAGCTGCTGAGTGAGGATGCTCCTAGAAACAAGGTAAAAAGGAAATGTTAAGCCTGGGGTATTTCTGAAATTCTGTCTTCTCTGGAAATGAGATAATGGAAGCTAGGCTGTAGATAGATTTCTGCCTTCCCTGGGGCTTGAAACCTGAAAGTATGTAGCTAGAAATATTAATTTAGAGAATAAATTGGAGCTGCTTCTTTCTTTTAAAATGCAGTTATTGATGTTTACAGCTTTTGAACAGCAAATGGGAGATCTAGATTTAATATATCCTCTGACCTTGATTTAATATATCCTCAGCCTTATAAGTATTCCAAGTTGTATCTTCCGGCACTAAATGGTCTGCAAGGCTTGGGCTGTTGCCAGTGTTCTTAAAGTATTTTAACCAGGAAGCACAGAATAAAAGTCTAGTAGGCTAAGAAAGACTAGAAGAAG
The DNA here is from genome assembly GCF_012275295.1 of Melopsittacus undulatus. Lineage (NCBI taxonomy): Eukaryota > Metazoa > Chordata > Aves > Psittaciformes > Psittaculidae > Melopsittacus > Melopsittacus undulatus. The sequence goes on along the minus strand of NC_047528.1, from coordinate 57,583,963 downwards.
GGAAGTGAAAAGAACCTAAATATCAAGTTCTCTTACAAGTGATCTTGTCTGTGTGCCAGTGGAACAGGGAGTCTTGGGAATCAGAGGCCAGGATTTCCCAGATCCAGTTGAGGATTAGAAGGGCATCAGTTTCACCTGACAGGGTGGAAAGTGCCACTCAACAACAACAGGAACTGTCCTGTGAGTAGCTGTTTTGATGTGAATGCCTAATTAAAAAATAATATTGTGGCAAATCTTGTCACATAGAGAGCCAGATGCTCAAAGAAAAATCATAGGTGATACCTATTTAAATTAGATAACTCTTGAATGTTAGACTTGCGTGCTTGTTCTCATCTGGTTGTTTTGGTGTTTTTTTATTGTATCTGGTCTTCATTCTGTTTAAGTATCTAGTTGTCAGGTATTTTAAAGTAGGGGCAAAAATATAGCATTAATTTGGGGTCATGGTCTTTGTCCTAATTTTCAATATTAAAAAATTTATATTGGCTAAAATAATTGGATACTTGAGAGAAACTGTCAAAATGTGATTGATTTCTTCTCTGTATTTCACATTCTTTTCCTTGGCAATTTTTATATGTGGGTGTTTTCACTTATAAACCGACATACTCCACAATTTAAAGAATTTATCATTGTGCTCTGATTGCTCCTTGGTGCTAGGAGAGAGTTTAACTTTTCAACCAATGTTTATACCATTCTTTTTCGTATTCTGAAGTTGTATTTTCTTTCTTCTTTTTTTTTTTTTTCCTTCAACACAGAGCAACTGAACCCCCCATTGAAACCCTCTAGTTTGACAATAACTTTGATTTTTCTCTTTATCTCCATTATTTTCAGTATATATTCTGTAAACTTATGAAACGGATTTAGGGAATTTGTGTTTTCTTAACTGCTCATCTTTATTTTAGGAATGATTTGGTAAGTGGACAACTTAAATGAGTCTGTATGCTCTCTTTTGAAAAGCAGGGGAAAGTCCTGAAATAGATTGGACTTATATTAATTAAAGCAGGAAGAATGTGAAACTTAGAAGATTTGTTTTCAAATTTGCTTAAGTATCAAGAAATGCAGACAGACATCATACTGGCAATTGAGATCTCAATGTCACTTAGTTAAGCTGGTTAGATGATTGTTGTATGATTGGTTATATTCAGAGGTGCATAAAGAGCCTGCAGCTTTTCCCATTATATGGACATGTGAAGATGTTACTGTGAAGTCAGTCTGATTATGGGTAACATCATCTATCCACATGCATGCAGTGTTACACTATGACAGGCAGTGTCTTAGGGCCTTTCTTGCTGAAAGTTGTAAGGAAATCTTTTACCCAGATTAGTTTTGATGGTGGACTCCGCTACTCCAGAGATTGCATAAGTGGTCTGTTTCAGTGGAATACGCAAAAACGTTTGGAAAGAGGACCAAGACCTATGCAGCTTGATAGTGGAAATAAACCATTAGTGACTTCTGAGAGAGACATTAATGATTGTCTCTTACCATCCCCACTTCTGTTCCAGATTCTGGATTTGCTACCATGTAGTGCATTGTAAGAGAGGACTTATATAATTCTTTTCAGATCAGGGAAACCTGGGGTTTTGAAATGTCACGTGCTGAGAGGAAATTATGAAATCTGTGTACCTCATGCAGCATCAAACAGTATGTGATGTTCTGAAAGTGCAGCTGGATTTACCCTTTGTGATGTGACAGCAAATATGGAGGAAAAGTGCTACAAAAATCACCAAAAGCACCTGAAATATACCTGCCTATGGAAATACATGGAAGATCTTGGGGAAGGCTTTCTGGAACTAGAAGTTAGAATAAAAATACGGGGCAGATCAACATTCCCATGGCAATTACATATAGCATTGAAGCACAAGAACAGTTAGTAGACTCCATTATCCAACTAACCACAGAATAATAAATATGATTTGAAGATTAGGCAGTGTGGCAAAACCTATTCCTGTGTCCAGTGATACTGTTGCATGAGTCAGTATTTGTGATGATTTTTCTTTCCGCAAAATTAGCGTATTTTACTACTCTTCAATGAAAGCCAAAATAGGAATCATCTTAAACAAAGCTATACTATAATTAAATTAGAATAAAAAGGCTATTTTATCAACATTATGCTTTGTCATGAAAGAAAGCAGTCTTGAATCACAGGTGGCATGCTCCCAACTATATCGAACCAAGAGATCTTGACAGCAGAACAATGTTGTTTATGAAAACACAAAGCCAAGGGAGGTGTGATTAATTATGCCTGTTCTTCAAAGATGTCAGAATTGATTAGCAGATAAATGGCTGAATAATTCACCTCCTGCAGGTCAAAGTGATTGCACAAAGCTGAAAATAACATACTTAATACAGGGATTGCCTCAGCAGTTATCCCACAGAAAAAAGCATGGGAAGATGATATCAGCTACTAGCAACACCTTTGGCCAGGCTCATGCTAGCCCTTGATTTCACAGAATGTCAGAGTACAAGGAGCATTATGCCACTAACTCTTCATGCAAAAAAGATACAGTTATTTTTTAAATTTCAAGAATAAACGTATTTTTGGTGACTCTTTTTACAAGTGCGGCTTGTGAAAATGTGGAAAAAGCTATTTAAATTAAAGCAATGAGATATTTGGGAAGTTTAACTCATATACATATATGGTAACTTAAGCTTATAGAAAGATCAAACATGGTACAAACCTTCCAGAAAACCCTACTTCAGAAAATTTCTTTAAATATTATTAATATAGAACATAGCTTCTAGTTTATGGCATCAGCCATGGTATAGAAATCATAAATGGAAAAATACTATGGTTATTTCTAGTTATTTCCACTCATTTTTTCCATCTACAGAAATGAATGTGAGAATTTTTCTAATTTCCCTGATATTCCCTGCCCTACTCACACATAATACTCCACCATGTACATGATTCCTTGCCTCCTGAGGAAGCTGTGAAAAAAATGCAACTTGGTAAAATACTGAAATACTCTGGTGTTGAACACCTTAAGAAAATTCAGGATGGCAGGTAATAATTCTATATTGAGTTCAGTGTTTAATAGGTAAAATATATGACTGTTTATTTTGCAGTGAGGATTTAGAGAAACAACAAACACATTCTTATTGAGATTAGATTAGCCTCTTGCTATCCATGGAATGCCTTTTACAGCTGCAGGCCTGCTTTGGGTACCAGCTGGGAATGTGTTTGAATGAGGAACAAGATAAAAAAGGGAATATAGTAATAATGTCCAGGAAAGTAAAATTCCAATATTTCCAAATTTTTACTCAGTTGCAATAGTAGCTCAGCAGTGCTCTTGAATGGCTAGAGGTTTGAATAGCATCTGCTATTTTACCTGTGTGTAAAATTTAGGAGCTCCAATCTCAAAACAATTTAGTACGATGTTTTCAAAATAAGATAGAAGGGGGGGGGGGGGAGGGGTGGTGTGTGTGGAGAGGAGGGGGAGGGGAATGGGAAGTTATGAAACGGAAATAAAATAAAAAACATTTAAAAGAAAAGATTTTCAAATGAGGCAAAATGTGTTTAAAATTTACTCCTGATTGCAAACCAGATTAAATAATCATTATAGACTGTGGTAACTTTGTTACGAACTGTGGTAGTGTAAATCATAGATTCAATATCAAACAAAGATTCTTCTGTTATATGAAAATAATCCAGGGCATAAAATTCCTGTGTCCTGACATTGTCTAGAGGACAGCTTTATATTTTACCATTTATCACTGAAGACTAACAAGTAACAGTAACAAGACCATCTAATTGCTTTATTTTGCTCTGGTGAAAATGATTTAAAGCCACTAAAATTACATGTTGTGGGATTTTCTTCCTTTACTGTGCTTTAGGATTCCAGTACTTTGTAGTGCTGTGATTTTTCTGGGAGGAGTATAAAAATATCAACAGGGCCATACTTGGTGAGTCTATAAATCCATATAATCAAATAACCTGCATGAAAAAGCCATGGTGTGAGTCCTTCTGCCTGATTTTCCTTCCTCATCAGGATAGTGGGCTGGATGTCTGCACAGCATTACTCTGCAAAAGTCTTGCACATTCATAGGGGCCAGACACAGAAACAATAGAAATGTCAGCTGATAACTAAACATCAAGCCTATCATTTTCAGTTTTGCTAAACTAAAAGATTGATAGAGATTTCAGGTGAACAGAGACATCACAGTAAAGACAGTCAGCAGCTCAACCACCTCAATAAGAAGCTCAGAACCAACATTTCAGAGGTTGTCTTATATCTTATCTTTTATTTCTTTCACTTGGAGGAATCTCTTTTTTTGTCTGTTTTTATTATTTATTTGGCACATAGAGCTCTCCTTCCCCATATTCACAGCTTTGCACCTTTTTCCTTTACAACTCACTTTTCCCCTTCAACATTTATCAGGGCAACACTGGAACCCAAAAAGCTTGTTGAAGGAAAAAAGCCCCACAGCTGCCTTCATCAGACTGATAGCCCAGCAGAAATCTATACAGTAAATTAGAGGGCTTCTTCTCAGGTGCCAATCAAGCACTCTTTCTGAACACTTAAAATTAAATAAAAAAAAACATACAGTCTTGAAGAAGTGAAAAAGAAACCAAACAAAAAAAAAACTCAACATAGAAGATGTTATTTGTACATTATTTTGTCTTGCTGCATATGCTGTTACTTCCAGTCAGGTCTCCTGAGATACTTATCACTGCAGTAAGTGTTTCTGATTCATGAGCATTGATTGCCATAACAGCACAAGTAGCATTCAGAGCTGATTCTACCAGCACATGACCATTCACAAAAGAATCTCATAACTCCCTTTTTGATGGCACCTTGCTACAGGACAAGGAGTCTAGTACAGAATTTCCCCTCTCAATCAAAGTAGCCTGCAGGCATCATTCACAAATCAAGCTTTCTTCTTAATGTTACTAGCTAAAGTGCACCAAAAAAAAGTGTTCTCATTTCCACTTCAGTAGCAGTGCCATCCTTAGTGACTCTCAGCTATCACTTAACACAAAGGCTGCAGTCAGGCTTTCCCACCACTTCTATAGGAAGACAAGTTTTTCATGGAAAAAATATGGAACAACCGTTTTCAGATTGACATTGGAGGGTTTTTTTGTTTGTTTGCTCTTTTTATTCTTACTTTTTTTTTTTTTCCTGTGGGCACTATTACCTATTTCTGGGCTGTATCCTTTTGTTTCTGGGGACTGCAGATATTGAGTACATCTGAGTATTCACCTGTTCCTTTGTCTCTTGGACCTGAAAAAATTGCAATATACCTACTTTTAGTCCTCTTTTTAACACAAGTTTGTAAAGTAAACAGGCCACAAAAGCCAGAAATCTTGTGTAGTGACTTTGCAATGTATCTTAAAATGTAATAAAAAAGGATCGAACTCCCATTTTAGAATCTCATTCCATTTATCTGACTCAAGCCAACACTGAATGAAACCTACAGATATATATACACAAATATTTATATATACGTCTACATATTTACCTACACTTGTACAAAGCATTTGATATTGTCCCACACAACATCCTCGCCTCTAAACTGGAGAGACATGGATCTGACAGATGGACCAATAAAGAATTGGCTCGGTGGAAACAGTAGGTTGTGGTCAACAGTTCAGTATCCAAGTGGAGACCAGTGACAAGTGGTGCCTCTCAGGGGCTGGTACTGGGGCTGGTACTGTTTAACATCTTTGTCAGTGACATGGACAGTGGTGCACCCTCAGCAAGTTTGCCAAATGACACAAAGCTGTGTGGTGCAGTCAACACACTGGAGGGAAGGGATGCCATCCAGAGGCACCTGAACAGGTTCTAGAGGTGGGCCTGTGCAAACCTCATGAGGTTCAACAAATCCAAATGCAAGGTCCTGCACCTGTGTCAGGTCAGTCTCAAGCACAAATACAGGCTGGATGGAGAACGTATTGAGAGCAGCCCTGAGGAGAAAGACTTAGGTGTGTTGATTGATGAGAAGCTCAACATGAGCCAGCAGCATGTACTCACAGCCCAGATACCAACCATACCCTGGGCTGCACCAAAAGAAGCATGACCAGCTGATCAAGAGAGGTGATCCTGCCCCTCTCTTCTGCTCTCATGGACCCCAGTTGGAGTTCTGCATCCAGCTCTGGTGTCCCCAACACAAGAGAGGTATGGACCTGTTAGAGTGGTTCCAGAGGAGGGTCACAAAGATGATCAGAAGGCTGGAGCACCTTTCCTATGGAGACAGGCTAAAAAAGTTGGGCTTGTTCAACCTAGGGAATAGAAAGCTTTAGGGTTACCGTAGAGCAGCCTCTTAGTACCTAAAGGAGCCTACAAGAAACCTGGAGAAGCACTTTTTACAAGGGCATGCAGGGATAGAACAAGAGGTAATGGCTTTAAACTAGAAAAGGTAGATTTCGATTAGACATTAGGAAGAAATTCTTCACTGTGAGGGTGGTGAGACACTGGAACAGGTTTCCTAGAGAAAGTGTGAATGCCCCATCCCTGGAAGTGTTCAAGACCAGGTTGGATGGGACTTGGGGCAATCTGGTCTTCCAGATGTCCCTGCCTATGGCAGGAGGATTGGAAATAGGTGATATGTAAGGTCCTTTCCAACTCAGACTATTCTATGTTTCTATGATTCTATGATATAAATTGTGCCCAATAGTATGAATTACTCTTGCCACATTTTCTTTCCAGGTACGACATGTGAGGTACTATTGTATCAGGACTGAATGACTCATTTTCAAAATTCTGGCTTTTGGAGGTGTTTCCAGAATAAGCAGTTCAGATCAGTAAGAAACATAACTTAAATTCCAAACAATGTCTGCTCTTCGCTAGTGAGGTAACAGGTAGCTATACAGGTTTTTCTTTGGAAAGGCTTCATGATGAACATTTGCAGTTACAATTATCAGTTAGAGATTTCATACAGAAACTCAAGCACAAAGGTAAGCAGGGCAAGAATTTTGTTTGCTTGCTTGTTTTTGTTTGCTTTTTTGTTTTGTTTATTTATTTGTTTGTTTTCCTCACTGCTTTGTTAATGCTGCTTCCTCAAAATCGGTTTCTAGGATGAAATAACACAGTGTTTGGTAAGATAATAATTGCAGGTGCTATAAATATAGATTATCTACACAATACAGACCTGTTTGCTGCAGTTACACTTTGTTCAGTTTTGAAATAAAAACTGAGAAACTACAGTGCTTACTTAAGAAATTATCTTAAGCATAGGGTCTCCAATTTGTCAGTCTCCTGCAGGAAACAGCAGCAAGTTGCAGAATGCAGAGAAATGCAGAAATGAAATGCACTTTATACTATTCTGCCCTAGTCCTATTAAGAGCAAATAGCAAGGCAAAAGATCAGTTTAAGTGGCATTATACCAGATGCTTTTGTTCCTATCAATTTCATAAAAGAAATTTTTTTTTCTGTCCAGAAATAAAACTGTTTTAATGTTCCAAACCAATATTTGAATATTCTTAGTCACACCACAATTTTCCAGAATATAAATGGAAACAAAATCTAATTCTCCCTTTCAGAATTTTTAATGACCTTAGTCATTCCATCAATTCAACAGGGATCCTCTGAGTCTAGGCTCAGTCCTGGGGCTGGGACTAACAAGCATTTTATACAAACCCCTTTCTGCTGTGAGGCGGTTAGCTAAAATGTTGCTAATAATAGTCTTTCTCTGTAAATCAAGAATGTAGTGAGTAACTGGGAGGTTAAACCTGTACTAAGTTTTGTACTTCTGCAGCCAAATTTCACTATAATGTCGCTTGCAACATGTTGTCAAAAGAGGTAAGTTCAAAGTTAAATACAGCCAAACTTTGTAATGCATTTCACTGGTTTTTCACACTGCCTTTTGAAATGCCTAGAGCAGGTGATAACAGGTGGAGGCTGGGAGCCATAAGGACTAAGAGGACAAAGATTTGGAAGATAATCAAGAATACAAAGCCTGCTGGAAGTTCCAGCTACAAATAACCTGCCCTTAGATCCATGCATGTCTGAGGACATTTCACAATTACACTGAAACCCGAGGGGCATATGTAACTCTACTGGAATAGTGACTTTTGTCTCCTTTGAGATCCAGAGACAGAAGACTGCAGTCAACAGGGTGAAAGGCCATATGCTGTGGGGATCCAGCTGAAAAGCAAAAGGACATAGTGGTCTTGCACCTACTCCCGAGGCATTCCAATGGCCTCAAGAAATAGCTCAAAACCATTGAAACTATTTTGATCTGTCAAAAGCTTCACAGATCTCTACTGCATCTTGTGTCTGAATCCAGGCTAATAACGCTGTGCACTGAGTACATAGCCGAAGCAGGTCTGTCCTTTAGAAATTGGCTTGTAATTTAAGACTTAGAGAGTAGAGAAGCATCACACAGGACACAGGGTGGGCAGAGGGAGTGAGCACAACGCACCCACTAGCATAACACAAGTACCAAAATTAAAGTGACATTTGAAATAGTGGTTTTAGGCACCATCGTGTCACATTTAAGCTCCTCAATCATGGGTATGTGTACCCAAAGAAGCAAGAAAAGCCATTGAATAAGTCTCATTAAATTAAAAACAAATTAAAAAAGTAAAAAAGTTGAAACCCCTTTCAAACAGGTTTATCTTACTTCATTAGTGGAGATGAACAATAATTAGGAGCAACAGAAAACTGGCAGATTAATGTGGCAGCACACTGGAAAGTGAGGAGGCAATTCCATCAGATCACTGACTCGATTAGTGGCTCAGGTCCTTTACCAGTTTAAATCAGTGTGCAAAATTCTGCTGTGTTAGACATCGGGAAGAAAATTCAGGGCAATTTTTTTAGTAACAAGTATCTGGACTATCACCGACCCTTAGCAGTAACTCACACAGAAAGTGCAGAGCAAATTTGTTCAGTTATAGTGTCAAGAACATGAAGTTTGTGCAATAATAGCAGAATAATTCAGAAGCTATCCAGTTTTGGCTCTCAAGTCTGACTTCCCCTTGAAAATGTTATTTAAACCTGATCATCATGCTACAGAGCTCCCATATTAATATAACTACTATTTGTACTTTAGTAAACTGATAGCTGTGGCAAATACAAAGGTTGGCTATAAGATTTGAAAATGCATCCTTTGTGGTATACATCACCTTTATTGAGAAAAACATTACTCATTCCATTTTACTACTAATTCTGCCAGAGGAGAGGACCGTGTCACTAGAGTTCTCAGCATAACAAAATTTTCCAGGAGTGACTTAGCTGGATTTGTATCAGGCAAATATTTACCAGCAAACCCTATTTGAAAACCTACAGTCCCTACAAACCTACAAACTATGAAAGTTTGTGAGAGTGACGAGGAATGACAGTTAGACACATGTTGCTACCATTGGAAAGATCAGGGCTTGGCTTAAAAGGAAAAGCCCTGCTTCCTACAGACATGAAAGTACGCTCTTCACCTGCATTTTTAACATTAGAGAAGACAACAAATGACAACACTAAAGCTTTCATCTCACTGCTGCCCATGACATGGGGAATTATCATACACCTTTGGTTAGCATTCTAGTACCATTTTTAAAATAAAATGTGATAACATCAAATAGCACTGTACACAGATGTATTGATTAAGAAGTATTTAACTGGCATGCCTTAATTTAAGCACTGCTCAAAAATGGGAGGACTTCACTGGTAAATTACTTGCCAGTCAGGTTTGCTAGTATCCAGACTTTATTGTGGGTATCAGGATATTTATTGCTTTCTTAGATATCTAGTAGTGCAAGACATGAGAGCAGAAGGGTAACGTCTTTCTCCTTTAAATAAATAATAGCAAATAATTTGATTCATTTGCAGACAATTCTATTAACTAGTTACAGAACATTAACCTTCACCAAAGTGTACACTACAGAACTACAGAAAGCAAGGAAAACACTTTCAGATTATTTTGCTATTTCAAAGAGAGTCTTTCAAGAGAGAAGCTGATATGACTATTGCAAATTTTTGGTGGCAATAATGCGCTACTTTGTTTCCTTTTTATGCATGTATATCCTGAAGCTCCTATGGCCATAGCTACATTGCATGACAGGACTTTGTATAGATTTCTGGGTTAAATAAAACTTGCTGGTAAGCTCAAATGTGGCAACTGGGGTCCAGAGAAATTTTGGACTAAAATAAGAATAGCAAAGCTTCCTGTTCTGGGAGCAAGGGCAGACATAGCAAAATATAAGGGTATGTTTGGACAATAGTTTAGAACAGGATAGTTGAATAATATCACATAAATGTAAAAACATTTTCTTAGAATTTCTGTTTGCTTTTAGATTTGCCACATGCTTATACACTGGAGTTCTCTTGCTGGGGAATCACAGCTACTTAGGCTGGGGAGCCTAAACTACTATCATCTATTTATTCTTCCTTCTCTGTTTCAGCCTCAGTGAATTTGATGACCAGGGTCTTGTACAGAGTGTAAAAGCAATGGGCCCCAGGTAAAGACCCATTAAAGACAGCATTTAACCTAGATGGAATGAAAGAATCCTCCACTGGTCCATCATATCTGGGGCATCTGAAGCAGGGTCTGATGCTTTTTTGGTCTGGCAATGGATTTACCACTGCAACAGCAATTTATGACCTACTTCTAATAAATACCTATACCCGGAAATCATTTCAGTATCTCAGTAAGGACAGCCAAGTTTTCACAATAACTCTTTTCACACAAATAGATCTGTTGTAAGGGAGTCCAGGGTTCAGGGCCCTATTTTCCGTGTTAGTTTGTATACTTTGCTCACTTTTTTAAAGCAAAGTATATGTGTTCTTATATTTAAAAATCCTAATGCACAAATAAAATTGACCTAAGTCAAGTACTGCTTAACTGACACTTAAAAAAATTAAAAATCTAATATTGTTCAGCTTTTGATTAATTGCAACAGCAAGAAAAAAAATCTGCCAACTTTGTATGCCATTAACAAAACATCTAGTTTGCATGAGGGAACTAATGAATCAGTGTCAATGACTGCACAACTAAATACTGATGAGCATGTTCCACATTGGTTCTCCTTTACATATAAAAGGATTTATGGTCCTTCCTAGTTTTCTTCCCCAGTACTTTGCTGGTTTATGTACAGAACAGGAGTTTACTTCAGTTTAAAACAGCATTAGTCAAAATAGTACAGATTCTATGTATAGAAGGATTGTTTTTATTTAGATTTGCCTTATTTGAATTTAATTCCTAGGCAACTTCAGCTACACTAAAAGAAGTCCAATTTAAAATTATGAGTTTTCAAGCTTCACTGATTTAGTGAAATTGTTCAAAATCATATGTCAAATCGATCACTACTGTTTTTTTCCATAAACAAACACTCAAGCTAGGTTTTCATGTGCCCTACATCTAGCATGGCTAATTTAGCTTGATACTTGAAGCACTGGCATTCGGCGCTGTCAGTAATTTACAAGTGAATGTTCACTTTGTGTGGATGTAAATGCCCACTTAAAGTGGAGATCCAGCCCTTTCATCATCTGCGATTAGATTCACAAGTTAAAGTCTGTCCTTGCTTACACCATAGCGAGTTCTGCTCAAATTGGAAGGCAGTGGTCCTAAAGCACAAAAAAAAGCGGTCACAAAAATTAAAGACAGAGCTACTCTGTCGATTATAGTGAAAGATGGCTGTATATGAACTAGTTTAAAAACAGAGTTTTTTTAACTTTGGCAGCACAAAGGGTAATTTGTCCTTGTACATGGCCTCTGTGTAAGATCACTTTATAATGCGTATTTGAAACCATTGCTGGATCAAATCTTGTATAAATTCGTTGAATGGTTTGTGTGCATTGCAAATGTTTGCTCAGCTCAGTTTGTGACATATAGAAAATAGTAATATTTTCACATACTTACAGAAACATTTAGGTTGTAAGGGTCCACTTGAGATTATCTAGTCCAATTCTCCTGATCAAGAAGGATCAGATAAAGCCAACAGTCCAGCAGCTTGTCCAGCCAGGTTTTGAATACCTCTAAGGCTGTTGATTCCACAATCTACCTGCCTATTCCATTGTTTGACCAATCTCACAGTAAAAACTATTTTTCTTGTGGTGAGATGAAATTTCTTGTGTTACTCTCCTCTCCTGTCAGTGGGCAGCACTAACAAAAGTCTGGTGTCCCCCGTCTTCATTCCCTGACATCAGGTATTTACACACCTTGAGATCTTTCCTGAGCTTTCTCCAGACTGAAAAGTCCCCCCTCTTCAGTTTGTTTAAATGCTTTCTATCCTGGTCCTTCTTCACCAATGATAAGTTTTGTTCTAGAACTTTCCTCTCACCTCAGAAGCCTGGGATCCCTAAAAGCCAGTTTTAATGGTAAAGACTGTTTTTTAACTGGGAGGGAATTTTTCTCTTACAGCTGGTTGAACAATGCAGAAGTATGTGTGGGATAATTCCCTCTATCACCACCAAGAATCATAGAATCATAGAACAGTTAGGATTGGAAAGGACCCTAAGATCATCTAGTTCCAACCCCCCTGCCATGGGCAGGGACACCTCACACTAAACCATATCACCCAAGGCTTCATCCAACCTGGTCTTGAACACTGCCAGGGATGGAGCATTCACAACTTCCCTGGGCAACCCACTCCAGTACCTCACCACCCTTACAGTAAAGAATTTCTTCCTTATATCAAGTCTAAACCTCTGCTGTTTAAGTTTCAATCCATTACCCCTTGTCCTATCACTACAGTCCCTAATGAAGAGTCCCTCTTCAGCATCCCTGTAGGCCCCCTTCAGATACTGAAAGGCTGCTATGAGGTCTCCACGCAGCCTTCTCTTCTCCAGGCTGAACAGCCCCAACTTTCTCAGCCTGTCCTCATACAGGAGGTGCTCCAGTCCCCTGATCATCCTCGTGGCCCTCCTCTGGACTTGTTCTAACAGTTCCAAGTCCTTTTTATGTTGAGGACACCAGAACTGAACACAATACTCCAAGTGAGGTCTTACTATAGGTTTAGTTCATCAAATAGAAAGAAGAAGACCTCTGCTGGACCTGCCACCATCTACTATGGACTACATTGAAAATAGTTGATTCAAATCTTCATATTTCATGCAAAGGGGTGATAATGGCATCCAGAACAGCTTGGGGACCAGATCTAAAACTGATGATGGCTACATATACAAACAATTAAGGAAGGAATGATGACCAGTGCAGCATTAATTATTAGTGGACAGCTTCCAAATGAAGCAAGTTAATAAAAAATTGGTCTGATTAAGTTATGTTCCCTGTGTCTTATCTCTGCCTGCATACCCAGCACAATGGCTCTCATTCAGGTAACCTGTCTGGAAAGCACAAAAAAAAAGAGTGGTTTCTTGCCTGTACTGGAAGCAATTAGGTAGGAAAATGGATTAGCAGAAACTCTACTGGGAATGTGTGTTTTTGTGATTTCTGTGGAATAAATGAACTCTGCCATAACTTGTATTTTTTGGGTATAGAACTACTGAAGATAGGTGAAACATGGTACTTTGTGCTCTAGAATAACTAAGGCTACAATTCCTCCTACAGTGTGTGTTCTAGCCTGTTAAAAACTACACTCACTATCTCAAGAAATGGCTCCAGTAACTTTACTTTCTGGGTTATGGACTGAAAGTACTCATTGAAAACAATACTCCTGAAGATTGCATGAGAGGCCTGTTGAGATATTTCTACCACCACTGTTGTTCCAAGGCAAAGAAAAAAAATCAAGCAGTGGGTACTGCTTTAATACAGATGGAAATACTGAAATAAAGACAGACTTTTGGTAGGTTGAGCCTTGTCTCCCATGTAATTGCTGTGAATTTTATGTATTACCTAATAGTAAGAATAATTTAATTCATATATGGCTGTGGTTTCAGCCTTACTGCTTTTTGACACTAATAATATAATTTATCATTGGTTTTCAAATATTTCTCCTAGGTAAAAAATATGTGTACTTAATTTTACAGAAATTTTATTTTTCAGCCATTCACAAAAATAAATCTGTCCTTTCATCTCTTCTTTTGCATTTATTCTTTTTACTTGTGGCCTTTATGGCAACTTTTTAAAAAAAGACTGCAGGTGTTTATGAAGCAGGAAAAGAGAAGCTAGTAAAATGTGTTTCTCTACTGACACAGTGCATGACTATAGAATCACAGAATCATAGAACAGTTAAGGGTTGGAAGAGACCTGAAAGATCATCTATATCCAACCCCCTGCTATGCAGGGGCACCTTCCACTATACCAGGTTGCAAAAAGCCCCACCCAACCTGGCCTTGAACAGTGCCAGGGATGGGGCAGCCACAACTTTTCTAATGTTGTCCTCTCCCTTCCTATCTCCAAAACATTACCCTCCAGGTGGTGCTTAATAGATAAGCTCTAAAGGAGCTTTGCTATTCTATTACCAAAATACTTAGGTTTTAAACTTAAGATTCTTTATTTCTATTTGTTCTACTACATTCATTGTTGAAATAATATAAAAATTCCCAGTAGAGAAGGAGGGATATCTTTTTTATTCAGGAGGTATATGTTCTGCGAATAAGATCACTGACTGAAGAGTTTTCTTGTCCTTTTTGTTAAGGACATTAATTTAAAAAAGATGTGGAGGTGTCCTGGGTTCAGCAGTAGCAGTCATTTTTTCTCCTTCTTAGTAGCTGGTGCAGCACTGTGCTTTTGACTTTCAGCCTGGGAACAGCACTGATAACACCGATGTTTTTAGTTACTGCCCAAATGTTTAGTCTGACCATGGACTTTCTGAGCCTCATGCTCTGCCAGTGAGGAGGAGAAGTCAGGAGGAAGCAGAGACAGGACACCTGACCCAAATTAGCCAAAGAAGTATTCCATACCACAGCACATCATGCCCAGGATGTAAACTGAGCATGAAAAAGAAAAAGCTAGTTTACTAGAAAAGTTTTCACCCAGAAAAGCTAGTTCACTGCTTGGTTGGGCTGGGTATCGGTTGGCGAGTGGTGAGCGGTTGTATTCTCTTTCCTTGTTATTTCCCTTATCATTATTATTATTGGTGGTAGCAGCAGTGGTTTGTGTTATACCTAAGTTACTGGACTGTTCTTATCTCAACCCATTGGAGTTACATTCTTTCGATTCTCCTCCTATCCCTCCAGGAGTGGGGGAGGGAAGAAGGGGGGAATGAGAGACAGACTGAGTGGCTGATTTACAGCTGAGCTTAAACCATGACAGCAGAATATTAAAATATTTTGTATATTTTAATGCTGAGCTCTACATGTTTCTCTTTCAATTAATCAGAAGGAAATACATTTGTCTTGTCCTGAGACAAGAAGAAGAATATTACAGAAGCACTTCAGCACTCAGTATAAATGATTTGCCATGTGATTAAAGACATTATTTGGTTATAGAATGTTGAGTTTCTGCCAGATCTTTGCTTTATACAAAGAATTGCGAAGAATAGCTGTCAAAGAAACTGTTAAGCATAAGATTTGCTTAGAAGAGGAATATCGAGAGATCTTGAGTGAAGCAACATCTTAGAGGGAGTTGAAGATGGTCAGATGGTCCATGGTCAGAAAAGTAAGATGACCACTTTACTATGTGACTGAGAAAAACTTTGCGTAGGTGACAGGATTAAACAAATATTCCTATTTATAATTCTAAGGCTTTCCTTTAAATAGTTTTTTTTTTGGGGGGGGGGGAAGGGGGTGTTTGGGGTTTGGGATTTGAGTATATCTGATAGATCTAGGAAGTTTAACCATTCCCCTATGGCTTCTGTATTTTGCCATAGAGCTGTAGGAAAACATTTGTACAACCTCCATGACAATGAATTTATATTTGAAAGGTCTTATCTGCTTGTATGTCAAATTTTAACTTCTTTAGGATGTGACTGCAGGAAACTCTAACCCACATTTGTTTCAGGGGTTTGGAGACATCTTTAAGTTTGTCACATTACCTTACAATAGACTTTCTGTATTGTATCATTATTGGATGGCAGGCTCTGCTGTTCCATCTTTTATCCAATAATTAAAAAATCCACTTAATAGTGGTCTCTCTTTACCCAGTTTGAGTTCGCTTAACTTGAACATAATCAAGTGGCTTTTGCACAAATGTATTAGTACCCCACTGATGCTTATAAAAGGACTGAGAATTATACTTTCACTTGATTTCTTCCTTGACAAGCATTTTTAAATTACCACTTGTCCTGTTTTTAATCAGCTTTGAATTTCTGTCAGGCTGAGAAGCATTCTGTGTTTAATGAAGCAAATTGTTGATTAAGGCCTTTGCCATCATTAAAATTATTTGGTCCTTATTTTCAGTTCTTCCTACTTCTGTTACTAGAGAGTTATGCTGATTTGGAATGATGAGGCCAACAGTGATATTGGCTGCAGTTTTACTCCTTACGACACTGTTTTTACAGCCTTTATTACACTAATACAATACACTTTTTATTATACTAGTACAGTTTTTTCTTTTAAGGCATGACCTAAAGTGATCCATATATTTCTTTCATTGTCTCAACTGCTATAACTTTGAAACTAAAGATAAATAAAAACTGAAGAAAGAAAAAAGTAAAACTATGTGCTCTGTTGCAATCTGTGTCCACAAAATTGTATTTCATCCTTTGTCATGCTTATGGAAAAGCAAAAGAGGCTGAAGTTTGATCCACTTTATCTAAATTAAGTGCAGGCTAGCTGCATTTGTATGTGTGCCATGACATTCTTGCTTTTGGGAAAGATTATTTCCACCTATTCTACCTCTACTTTTGCCCATCAGTTAGATCAGAACCTTAAATTTGATATCACCCTAAATTTAATGGGAAGTAAATTTCTGGTGTCCAGTTCAGTTCCTACTGCAGGAAAATGTGAAGTAACACCCATTTTCTAAATTTATCAAAAATCTTATTGATATTAAAAGACTAAAAATTGTACAGACAAACCCCCCAAATCCCCGATCTACTGCTATTTTTTGCTATTCTGCTTGCTGTTGATGTTTTTTTCACTTTTTCTTTCAATAGTTTTAAATATTCATTGAGTATACGGCTAAGTTACATTAATTCACTTTTTGTTTCATGATCATCCTTAAACAGTTCTTTTCTCATTGCGGTGATTACCTTCTGCTGTATATATAGACAGCAGCACTCTTCCTTTGACTAGGATAAGGAGCTACTATTTGATCCTTATGTGATATTATCTCAATTCTTTTGCTCTGCTTTCTCTGTATTTGCTCTAGTATGACCTTATATTTTCTGAGTACAGGTAATAGGGATTATACTCACAATTCCACATAGGCTTTGTATGATCACATTAATAGTCCTCTGTCTTCACAGGACTGTATCAGCTGATACAATCATTTTGGTCTTGGTTTTTATCATTACACTATGCTGTTGAAGCACACTTATCTTATAATTGAGTAATGCCACAGAATACTACTCACTTTTCTGATTTCCAACTGATAAATTCCTCTTCAGACCATAAATTCTCAGTATTAAGTGCATGACCTTGCATCTTATTCTCTTAAACAGTGTGTTTAGAACACAGGGCCTCAAAGACAGTGTTTCCTTTATTTTGAATCTTCTGATCCTCTGTAATATGGAGACTATTACTCAGCTTTCCTGCATCACCAGATGTCATCAGACTTCCACTCCTTGTGCCAAGATCATTTACTGATATTTGTAAATGGTCTCAAGCTTTACTCAGGAGCTCTGCTTATAAACTCTACCTATTTATACTGTATATTTAAAGCTACCCATTTTTTGTCTCCCTTGTAAGTCAACCTTTTCTCCACCTGATTTTATTAATCCCTACCCTTTTACTAAAATTTCTTACATGGTTCCCATCAGATCATTTAGAGCAATCTAGAGAGATTAGTTCAATTATCTGAAAATCTATATAGTTCTTCATGTGAACAATACAAATAAAAAATCAAAGCAAGTTTTGTTTCAACAAACTTCCAAAATATAGCAAAGAATTGTACATTAATACAATATCCCCCAAAACAGAATACATAACTGTTAATTTCTTTTTAATTCTTTGATGAAAAAAGTAAAGGTTCTTCTGCCAGAATTTCCATTCTTTAATTTCTTAAATACATAGGATAGAGCTGAAAGGAAAAAAAAAAAAAAAACAAAACCCAAAAAACAACATTCCCTTTTGTGGCTTATTTTGATGTTTGGAAAACTGTTCTCACTCTGACTTGGATCAAAATCCAGAAATACTCACATTTGCTAGGAAATACTATGGAGTTTTGGCTCTTGGAACATCCACCTGTCCGTCTGCCCTGCTGGTCCTGGGAGACCTAGAGCTCATGGTCATGGTACCCAGCAGGTGCTTTATTGAGGAACCATAGAGATGAGCTGGCAGGACACCAAGAAAAGTTTCAAAGCTTGCCTGGTGGCAGATTTCCAGTGCGATTTCATCACAATTAAGACTATTTTAGTGAAAAATTGGCATTCTGAGGAAGTAAAAAATTTCCCAAAGAAAAGATTTTCTCTGAATTTTCTGACCAGCTTTAATGTTAATTATTCTTGCTACAGGAGAAGGCAGATAATCTCTGTGCAGGACAGAGCGTGAAACATTCACTGGGCTGGGACTTGCTCTGAACCACATTCCTGATATGTCCTCTTAGGGCTTTGAGGGCACTAATGACCTTCCTGTTTCTGCCCAGCTTCCCTGGGCCTTTGTCCCACCTTTCCCATGGCTAAGGACACTATTTTAGCCCCCTGGGGCCATCAGCCCCTGCACCAGTGATGCTGCAGTAGGGCTGGTCTCCAGCTGCTGCAGTTGTGCCCTGCACAACTGTGGAGTCACAATGTAAAAGACCTCCATTTCTTTTAGGTTAAGCTGATGCTAGCTTGCCTGTTTGATGCTTTGATAAGACATGATTTTAACCGCCCTGATTTTCTGTCTGTGTCATAGCCCCTTTTGTTATGGTGAGTTATGAGATATCAGAGCTGGCAGCAAGTCTTAGGCTGATAGTAAAGTCCATATTTATCACAACTCTCTTTGTAGGCAAGAACAAAACAAATTTGTAGAAGGAAAGTGCCTTGCAAGTGTCACAAGAAGTCTCTAGCCCTAATAAAATTAATTTTCTCACAAATCACAGTCTTACAAGAACTTTTTAGCTCATAGCATAATCTGCATTGGTATGGTTTGGTATGAGTGCATTAATTTGGAAGTGAATATGTGAATTTAATTGGAAGTCTGATCCTAAGGCTAAATTGAGGGCACAAAGCACAGAAACTATAGCTCCTTTAAGACTTTTTATTTTGTCCACCTTAAAAAATTGGTCTGGAATTTAACCATAGCAGAATTATTACTTATTATTAGCTGACAAAAGCTGTAGCTGGCATAGCAGTGAACTAGAAGCATATAGAGCTAGACATACAAATGTCTAGAATAGTCTACTTGCAAATTTGAGAAAAGCTATGAAATATAATAGTGTTCAGAAAAACATCATGCTGTGGAGTTGATACAGCTAAAAAATGTTAACCTAGGTGGGAGATTTTCATTATTTTTTTAAAAAAGACTGTTTTCTTCCATTTACATCAGTTTCCCAATTCAATTTTATGTACGATCAAATTTACGAGCTGGAACACTGGGATGAGAAGGAAATTGCAGAGTACTGGAAAACAGGCCAGGAAGTAATGAGACAGACTGTATTTAAACTGGCACTGCCTGCAGAAAAGAAATAAAATTATGAATAACTAAGTAAGTTAAGTTAACTTGCTTCTTTTCCCTATGTTTTCAAACCTTTTTAAATGTGTTACCTATTTCTATTTGCCTTTAGATTAAGTTGGTGGTGACTTATATGTATATCTCTAACACAGAAGGCAATCTGCTCCATTTTTGTAGTAGTTTCTTTACGTGGAGCTCTAAAATATTCATACCCAGTTTGGATTTCCAATGTATTTCTCTATGATACCCCTCAAGTTGTGCTGTCAAGGCCTCAGGAGTCAGTTTGAGAACCTATGAAAACAAGATGAAGAAGTATAATTTTCTAGATGTTCAAAAAAATGTTACTGTTATGTAGGAAACACACAATAACATCAATTATACCCCAGAATGTAAAATTCTAAGCTGAGACTTGCAAGCAAAACAATATGCAGTGCTTTGTCTCAATTTCAGATCAAATTCACATTTCAGAATTCTGATGTTTCCTTATTCAAATAATTTCATATTGTAATTCACAGTTACAAAAATATTTTTTATAATGCTAAATATAGATTATAATTAAAGCTTATGCTCTGAGGCACAAATCAGTCATTAACTCACGGGAAGTATGGAGAAATACTTCCTATTAATTTATTCTTTATTTGTCAATCCTGGAATTTCTTGGTCCTTTCTAAATCATCTGGTGCTAACTACAGGCTACTGAGTAAAACAGACTAATCTGATCCAACTTGGCAGCTGTTGTGAAGTTAAGTCACAGACAGAAGTGGGTTTATCCTATAGATAACAATGGCAATTACAAGCTTGTTAGTACAGCTTGACCTAGTTTTCCTTTGATTTATGCAGCAGATGACAACTAAAGCTAATCTATGACAACTATTGTTAAAGCACAAGCATTGCAGAGTTCTATAACCAGGTAAGAGGAGACACTGCCTTTTCTGTCCCGTTAACCTGTGTAAGCCTGCATACATGTGTAAATTTTCTTTTGTCTTTATATCTTTCAGTTTGATAACTCTAACTGCATTGAGATTCTGTATATTGCCACAAAATATATGCTGACTTTTATTGCCCTGTCTCTAATATATTTCTAAATGGTATATTAAAAAAACTACTGTACTACTTATACCACATCTTAGAAATCATGACTTCAAATGGACTTTTAATCTGGAAAATACCCTGTTCACCTCCATTTGGAGGAAAACTTCAGGAACTGGCTTACCACTATTACTTTCTAGTGAGACAGTGAGGTCTGAAACTGTATTTCTTGGACCAACCTTACTGTACTTTTATTCAGTCTTTCTGATCAGTTGGTGTGATCTGCAGAGATGCTATGTTACTCTCATGACTTGCGGTGTTTGCACTCCTGAAAATAAGTCAATAATACGCACTCCTGAAAATAAGTCAGTAATACTAAATAAACTTCTAGCATTCACCTCCTGTAGACTTCGAGTGCTTCCTGTCTGCATGAAATGCTTTTTTTTCTTAAAATGTAAGCTCTCCTGGCTCTAAATGGTGATGTTTTATGGCTTAGAAAGTCCTAGACACATTTATCTGTTTTTAACAAGAAATAGCTTGGTGATGTGTCAGGTGGCTAAACCTGGAGGGTATGGGGAAAGGCAAGCTCTGCCAACAGGGATGCACCAGTCCAGAGCACTGAGCGCAGAGCTCCCCAAGCTGGCTGCAGGGTGGCAGGTGGGGGGGTGGGGAAGAAATGCAGAAGAGGCAATTTGCATTTTGCTCCTGTTGACTTTAGTACCCAGCTGAGATTGAAAGGAGGGATTTATTTACATCACCATGCAGTCCTTAGCCTGGTCACTAGAGTTCCTCTGAAAAATAAGAAGGTCTAGAGCATTTTTCAATGCTTTTGTTTCAGAAAAGCTGCCAGTAAAAATGATATTTGAGTGGGATGAGTTTACCAGTTTGTGGAGGTGGAAGGCCTGGGTTCAATGCCTTCTTTTGCTTAAGGGGGTGTATTTCACACTTAACTGAAGTTTCTTTAACCAGCAGCTGTTGTCAGTGGACCTCTTTTTGATCTTCTTTCATTTTGTAAAAAACAATAAAAGATTCATTGCCTTGGAGACACAGATAAAGGAGGAATGCCTGGATCACAAAGCAGTATCACGAAACCCAGGGAGAGGTAAGCACAGCAGAACTGCCAAATCGAAGCAATACAAATCGGAACATTAAGGTTCTGTTTATATTGGCATTTTGGTTTGGGACAGCAGTGCAATAGTGAGACAAATCCCACGATTGACACTAACAGTGGTTCACGAGACATTTTGGTATACACAAATGAGACTCCTTTCAGGGATAATGACATTAGGAACTCTGCTGCAGGTTCTCACCAAATGCATTGTAGCCCCTAATGGGAAAATAACGGTCCAGGGCAAAGATTGCTTCTTCCAGCAAATTCAGATCTCATGTGGTGGGATCTGTGACAGGTCCAGTCAGCTGACTAGCTTGAATTAAAATCCCAAATTAAATTTATTATAGATGTAGAGTTTTCAGCAATTGCTTTGATCTACTTCTGATCCTGTTGTGTCGAAGCCTGGATCAGCAGAGACATAAATTCAGATGGCATTGGATCATGAATTAAAAGCTGATATTTTTTGTGTTTTTTTCTTTTTTTTAATAGCTAGGAAGAAAGAATTCAGCCACCAAAATGGATGCTGCCTAGACACCCCTAATATTAGACTCATTTCAAAGCAATATGAAGAAAACATTTGTTGAGATAGAAGATATTGAACTGAGAGGCAACGGGAAACAAGAAAAGTTCTAAGTATCATTAACTCATTTTAATATAATTTTCTTTCTTTAGTTTAGTTGGTTATTGAACAAACAGCCCTGAATGCAAAATTACACATAGCTCTTTCATTGAAGATATATAGGCTACATGTACACTCTTATATTCCAACTATTGAAATTATTGCTAATAGAATTTCTGAGTGCCTTCTGATCATTCCTTTTGATATGTATGGCATCATTTGGGAAAGCTAGAGTAATGTATTTTTAAAATGCCTGAATGGCCACTTGTAAATTGTTTCTGTTGTTAAATGTAGTTCTGTATTCAAATGCAAATGAATTATTTAGTAGCATATATTTCAGTTAAATTGCTATTTTACTTTTACAATTACTGTTTTAACTTTATAGATATTCCCTTAAGGAAAAAAATATCTGGCAATTTGAAAAAAAAAGTGAAAAACCTCAGAAAATTACATCTTGGACTAAACCCTATCAGTTGTTGAACAGAATAGTTTTTTAGTTACATTAAAATTAAAGTCCATCTGATAAAAACAGTAGCATTAAAAGTATTGTACTGTGTTTTAGAACACTGATACACAGGTAACCAATGTACAGGGGGGTAATACAGAGAAATTGTACAAGGGAGTTAAAGGAATTCCTTTGCTTAAACAAAAGTGTTGTCTGTCCTAAGTACCTGCCATTGCCATCTTGCCAAGGCATTGATTACTGCTGGAGGGGAAGAAACAGATGCTAATTCTACTGACAAAAGCAGATGAAAGGTCCTGCTGATAGGCGGCAGGAGAGGCAGACTGGGTGACCAAGCCTTAAGACCATGACAAAAGCACAGGTGTTGGGTCCTACTGATAAGCGGCAGGAGAAGCAGACTGGGTGCCGACTAACCCTAAGTCCATGTCTGAAGATTAAAAGGTGTAAAGGTTAAGAAGAGGAAGACTCATTTACTTCATCTTGAAGACCCCTACCCACAGGAGGAAGACTCATTTACTTCATCCTGAGACCCCTGCCCATGACCAGAAGGGGCACTGCGCAAGTGCAAAGGACCTTCTGGCTCATTATAATACGAAGCGGGGATAGATAATACATATGTATAGGCGGATTGAGCAACCTCATGTCTATGTATACCTTAAGAGAATAAATGTAAAGGGACAACAACCCTGAGGTGTGCATGCTTTGCAGGAGCTATCCCCATGCACCTCAGCGCTGAATAAAAGCATACCTACTTTACAACTTTAACTAGTTGTGGAGTCTATCCGCGCATCAACACGCTAAGTCAGATAGTGTAATCTAAAATTGCATATCTAATAATCTGTTTTATTTCCCACTTCTGGCATGGTATCATCAGTTAGTAAGATAAATATATGAAGTGGAAACTTGATGCTTAGAAATCCATAATTTCTTGGAGATCTGGATTTTTAGCATTCATACAAGTCAAATATCTGGCAGTCTCTGAGATTAGTCGAAACATTTAGCTGATGAAGAATTTGGAAAATGAGGATGTGTTCAGCAATACAATGTGGTAATAATTCCAAGGTGACTAGAGCCTTCATAGAGGCTTGTAGAGGCTCAGGTTTACTGTATTTTCAGTCACAAACTCGGAGCTTAACCAGATAAGGATAGCTGCAGCTCCCTATTTGAAAGCAGTGCTTGACTCAGAGATGCCTTGCTCCTACAGTGACATTCAAAATCTAAAGTTAGAGGCATGTGAGGATGCAACGTTCAGAAAGATCAGAAATCCAGCTACTGAGCAGGGCATCACCTAAATCTGGCTGATAGAAAATGCCAGGAACACCCTGAAATTTTACCAAGGGGCAAAATATTTGCTATAGGGCAAAATACTGGTTGGCATCTCTGTCAAAGAATCAGACACTTATATTTAGTAACATCTATGTACCTTGATCATTTTTCTCCACCAAGTAGAGTGGGCAGATATCTTTTATGCAAGGCTAACAGAGCAGTTGCTCAGACTGCATTAAATCTGCGTATGGTAACATGCTACAGGTTTGAAGGTTAGTGCAGTGTGCATGGAAAGGCACGTGCACTTCTTTTGGCTAAGCTAAGAAGCTGAGTGTGCTGTGTACAGCAGATTCCAAGATGACTGCATAGGTTGAAGCATTTTAGTTACAATGTATGTGGAAGAATCATAAGCTAAAATTTGTTATGAAAATGTGCATATCTACATTTACAAGCAGTCCACAACTAGAAAATGTAAGCTATCTTGTAACCAACAGTGACATTTGGTATTCAGCTACTGGAAAGTGCAAGCTGCCGAACTCTGGACCAGTTACTTCTTGTAAGGAACAACAAATACAGCCTTAGCTCTTTAAGGAATGTAAATTAAATCTTGGAAGAAGAAATGCTACTAGCTAGCTATGTCACTAAATAGGAAATGTAATGAATACTTTAATGTTTTAGAAATTTTTCACATGCAGTCAGGTCAGGCCACAGCTGCTAGTAAGTGGCAGAGCATCCACAAATGAAGCGACAAGTATTTAGGATTAGAGAATAATATGCTAAGCAGTTCAGATGCACATCATATCATCCAATTTCAATCTGATCTTCCATGAGTATAAAGAAGATTGACATGAACAGGAATATTTTCCTTCTGTCACATCAGATCAACAATCAGCCAACAAAATTTCTTGCTCTGTGAGGGAGGCAGTGAGGCCAGGAAATCCTAGATGGAGAATGGTAAGTGTAAGCTATGTTGGTTAAAGCCACCTTCAAATGTTTGATCTAATTGCAGAAAATCTACAAAATTTAATGAAGAATTTCTTACACAGTGTTTTCAATAAGATTTTTCTTTTTGCCACCAACCTTAGCAACAAATCATATTTTGCATCATGGTGATATTTGAAGGCCACGTCTCCTTCTGTTAGATAGAGTCCTATCATTCACTGAAACCATTTCTCTTCTGAAGATCATAGAATGTAGATGTACAAGCACAGCTGACAAATAAAACAAAAGGTGGGGAAGTGCTAAGGCTAGGACATAACTGGTAAAGAAAGTAATTTTGGAGAGTCAAGGCTACTATTTAGATTCCAAGATACTGTCCCCACTTCTGAATTCAGAAGTCACCATACTGTGTTTTTTTTTCTATTTGACTTTCCCTTAATAAATCTACATTTGACTTGGAAATAAAATCTTATCACGTTGTAAAAAGTGGCCATTTAGCTGATTTAGGTTAATGTTCAGCAGCATTTCTCTTAGAAAGAACATGTGGTTCAAATAAGTCACAGATAGACCTAGCAGAAGAATCTGGGGTATTGTTAGTTAGGAATTTGCATTACAAGTGGGCCATTGATGAGTGACAGGAGGTGTCTCTCTTAAAGGTAATGTAATGATTAGTATGCATTGTGCAAATGTACAAGTTCAATTTTGGAAGCAAAGAGACCTGAACAATTTTTCTGCATGATTAGCTAAAATTAAACTTGATATAAGAAACTTTAGTAGGTCATCCATTCTGAGAAGAATCAATGCACCTTAGGTTTTGGTTAGATGTGGAAATTCTATAACCCAAGACATCTATTTATTTATTTATTTATGTAAGCTTAATATAGATAAAGGAAGTTAATATATATATATTCCCTCAGATTAATTATTTATCGAGAATTTCTCACTGTTTTTTATACTTTCTATTCTGAGAGAAGTGTGGTTGGTTTGACTGCATGAGAATAGTACTTCTCACCCCATACATTAATTACCCTGCCCTGTCTGTACTGGTTTTCCAGCCTCTGAAGCCCTCCAGCCAGCCACTAGAAAACAGTAAGCATAAAATATGCACTACAATTCTGTGAGTTTGAATGGTGACTAATGGGCCTATGAGTTA
This sequence comes from Melopsittacus undulatus, assembly GCF_012275295.1. Taxonomy (NCBI): domain Eukaryota; kingdom Metazoa; phylum Chordata; class Aves; order Psittaciformes; family Psittaculidae; genus Melopsittacus; species Melopsittacus undulatus. The sequence goes on along the minus strand of NC_047528.1, from coordinate 57,557,860 downwards.
ATTTAGGTACAGAAACTTCACATTTATTGCAGCTCTAGTTACCAGGGTCCCTTTTGCCCTGGTGATCGAAGTTTGACACTGAGGACTTCTTTAAAGCAGGGAATCCTGATATCTTTAGACTTCCAGACTACTGTCTTGCAGTAACATCCATGAGTAAATCCGTATGAAGAACGTAACCTGTATTTTCTTTATGTGGTTCTGATAAGGGTGATTGATCACACCCGCCTCACCACCTCTCCCTTTTTAAATGTCATACTGTTATCTTGCTTTTGCTTTACATAAGGCTAGGCAAGATCAGCTCTTCAGAAGATCAGATCCTCTAAAATTACCAGCTAATGGCCTCATCTTTTTTAACAATAAACAATTTTGGAATGAAACTGTGTCTTTTCACTCCCTTATGTAGATTTTTCTCTTGTCTTACAAATGTATTTCTTGAGCACCAGATACAAAGGGGGACATAAAAAGCTGTAGTGTATCATCTCTATTCCCTAATTTTGGGAACAGATCCTTTTTAATTTAGTTCCTAAAATGTTTCAGCTAGGAAAAGTCCAAATGAGCTAGTTCAACAATTGAGTTTTTCTACTTGTTTTTTTTTTTTTCAAAACCCTTCATCAAATTTGATATCAGTACATAACTATTTTTAGTCAGTGAGATTTTTTTTTTTCCAAAACAATTAATTAAAACAGTACTTAATCTCTAATCCTAGGGAATATGTGCAAGAGAATGAAGTAGTGGTATTTCACAAGTGGTAGTCATGCTGGTATTTTCTAACTTTTTTGTTTCTGACTTTGTATCCTTAATAATGTTCCTCCAATACAGATTTTGTATGTGTAATATTTTTTTATTATTTCTTCTTTTTTTTTTCCTTAATATTTATTCATCTACAGCCTGCAAACTGGCTTTGTATGCTTCTTTTTTTAAATATTTGCTCTTGTAGGAAGACTCCTACGTGTACATTTCTGGTGATGATTCTAATGAGGTACTCTGGTCTTCAGGGCACAGTTCTGTCAACTGTTACTCCATACAAAACAATGTTCAGGCTTGAAGGTTATCCTCACAATAGTGTAATTTTCTGGGATGATTCAGTGTGCAATGGGGGGAAATATTGGCAAAGGGCCCAGAGCACTTAAGCATCACTTTACTTCTGAACCAATATTTACAAGTTAAATACCACATGCTTTATAATATAAGTAAAAAGTTAACATTACTAATACTGGTGGCATTGTACTGCCACCATTTTCATGATGGCCAAAAGCCAAAACCAAATCCCACTACTCACCCTAAAAGGTTCAAGTTGTTATCAGACTTGTTATTACAGAAACAAAGATGTTTAACCTCAATTTTAAGCTAGCTAGGTTTACTTGCAGACCTCTCTTTTCACTCTGGTTTTTTTTTTTGTTACAAAATAAAAAATAAAGCTGTAATTTTTCAGATTTTGGAGTTATGCAATGACTATGCACAGTGGTCATCCATTATACAAAGACCTCTTTTTGCACTTATGGCGACATGTATGCTACCTAAAACCACCACATATTTCATATAGAGGATATAATTTTTTCCTTACAATGAGAAGTTATTAAAGTACTGAAAAAAGTGAAACACATTATTAATTCATCTGGTATTAGGAATCCTTTATAGTTATAGCACTGTTTACAAAATAGTGTATAAATTAAAATGTTCTTCTAATTAGAGACACTGAAATTTAAACAGAAGTTTCAAGAGAACACTGTATATCCTCTTTCCAAACTTTCCTATTGAAAGTTCATGTTTATAATAAAAGAGATTTTAAAAAAACTATCTGGTTTAAAAAGTCAGTTTGTGAAAAAAAATTTAGTCAAAATGAAGCAACCTTTCTTTGATTAATATTTTGAAAACTTTTCTAAGTTTTCTCAAAGAACAGGTATAATCTTAAGATGACAGCAGCAACCACAAATTGTTGTCATCACTGTATGCTGGTCCTTAGAATAATTGCAGTCTTAAGTCCAAAAGTGAGTTCTGAAAACTGTCTTTGCTGGAAAGGACTTTTAAATGATCTTCCAGCAGTTAAAGGTGTCAATCATCAATCTACTTTTTGACAGAACCTTGAGTCACTGTTCATCCTGGTAAAATCAATATCAAGTCATACAGGTAGTACACAATTTGACAGATTTCTATTTCCTTCTGACTGCCAAGAGTTACTGCCAGGGAGCAGCTGGGAAGCTGCCCTGCACCCACAGGAGAGCTGGGAGCCAGAGGCAGTGGTGATGTGGCAGCCAGGGCAGGTGAGATTCAGAAAGTGGTTGTACCTACATCATACAGCCTACCTCACTTTTAGTTTCAGCATCAGCCACATTATAGTCAGCTCAGTGAATTCAAGCTAACATGCCTAAAGTGGTACTGAATGGGAACTAGCGTCCTGCTGGAGGGCAGGGTGTGTTCAGGATCCATCTACCGAATAGCACAGTAGATGGAAGACCAGAAGTGACAGTGTCAGTCAAACTGAGGTGTGAGGGCATTCATTCTGTCAAAGAATTATTGACACCTGTCATACAGCTTTAGGAAGCTTAAGGTGGAACAAATGGCTAAATGTACTTCAACTACATGTCAAACTCTTTCCATATTAAAAGATACAACAGAAGACCTAATGGCTTAATTAAAGCCCAGTACACCATGAATAAAAAGGAGCAGCTGATAAACTGGATTAAAGATTTAGATGAAAATAGATTAAATTTTTGAAACTAATTGATAAACAACTCCAGTGACAAAGTAAAAGTCAATTGGTTACAGAAATTTATTACGAAAGAGGGACATTGATAATGAATATTATAAAATGGAATGTTTCAAGCAAATCTGAATAGGATATTCCTAGTAGGTTAAATGTAAACTCTTTATCATAAGTCTTCATTTAGTAGACAAGATCTTTTACTGGCTCATATGAAAGGGGCTATTTAAAGTCAGTAGAGGTATGCTTGGAAAGACCAGATGAGAAACTGATCGTCTTTTTTCCTATTGCATGGACTCAGGAGGCTAATCCAGATAAGGATATCTAGACAATATACTGATAGGTATAATTGGTATTTAGAGGCAGTAATTTATCATTGCAGAGTATCAGTACTGAAGATTCTCAGATTAATCATGGTTTTACAGATTTCTATCATGAGGTATTTTATTTTTTTTAATGTATGTTTGCAAAGACCATATGAACATCTACTATTTATGAAACACTTTTTTAACAACTTCTTTAAAAAGCGTTCTTCAAGTTCAAAATTTTCTCTGAAACCATATTTTGCGTGAAGAGCAAATGGTGATTAAGAATTCTCTTTGAAGTGAAACACTTATGGAGAAACAAATGAAACATTTTATGCACATTTCCCTATGCTTTTAGGTAGCCAAAAGTTAAGAATTTGCAGATGGTTTTGAAGAAGGTGGGAGGGAAGGAATCAGATATTTATCTCATTTAGAGACAGAATTGTGCTGTAATGGTGAGATTTTCATGATGAATTTTGTTTTGAAATGCAACAGAAATAAATATTACTTGGTGCATGAGAAATCCTAGGTTTCAGGAAATTTGATGTGAGACAGCTTGAAATCAGCAACCAAGACAAACACCTGCTGCCTGTGAATGAATTAAATATTTATTGTAGTGCTTGTCATGGGGGAGTTTGGGGTGCCCATAATCACACGAACAAAGCCATACCTCTCAGTGGCATAAAATATAATTTATTTATGCAGAAGATGGGGGTTGTCTTAAAAGCAAGGTTATTCTTTTCAGGTTCCTTTATCTGGTTCTTTTAAGCCAGATAAAAACACACTGATTCAAGATGTTGCCTTCATTACAATCCTGTTCAGAAGAGGGTGACAGACAGCTAACACAGCCAGCACACCTTCTAGGAAACAGGTAGAGACTTTTATACAAAACGCTAACAAGGGAGGAATCATATAAAAATAAGCAATTTGTTACCCATGCTTTACATAATGAAATCTCAAGCACGCATGTCTTGACTTTTACCCAGCTCATTATACCAAAGTGGTTTTATATTTACATATGTAATCTCCTCCCAGACATGTATTTTTTAATATTATGGTTATTTAAGGTAACCAAAGGTTATGCCTTCATCCTATCAGCTATCACAGAGTTCTTGTGTTACATATCCTGTTGCTGCTCCTGTTTAAACAATAATTAATTGTAAAGTAAGTACATACTTACACAATGTAATAATTCTATTTCTAAGAGCTTTCTGGTCCTACATTCTCTTGCTATGGTCTCAAGACAGACCACCATGATTGTTCATTTTGTAAACTTTTAATCCCTTTCGACATCAATGGGATTTCTGTGCTCATATCCCAATTTCAAGATGTTTGTTCTTTGACACAAGCACACTGCACACCCAAACCAAAGTAGGCGCTGGGTTTCCCCCTGATTTTTGGCACAGCTCAGACCTGCACCATGGACCTGGGAAAAGAGAGCACTTACTTACACTAGCTGAGTCCTGGCCACAGTACCAGCCCTGATGTGTTGCCTCATCTCAAGTCCAGGCTGATGCAGTTAAGTTAAATCTCTCTGCTACCAGGTACCATGTGGCTCTCAAGGGGCAGCTGTTTTCATTCTTTACTGCTGTTTAAAAGCAGAATTGTCACAATAAACTGCCAAAGGCATTGCTACTTATGCAGCTGCAGGCTGATGTTTGATTTTCCCCATATCCAGAGCCTATCACAATTCATTACCTGTGTTACTATCATTTTCCAGACTCCTGCCCCAAGCAAGTTACAGACATATCAAGCTGCTAATAGCTCACCTGTTTCCTTCTTCCCTGCATGTACCTAAACCACTACAGCAGCACAGATTAGTCATGTCCCATTTAGCTGTGTTTTCAGCTGGGCATCCCCATGGCATTTTCTGTGCATCTCTGTTCTCCAAGCACACAACTGAATCACTTAATCAGCTTGGGTTGGGCAGCTGTGGTCAGGGTTCCACCTACCTGAGTGACGCTTTTGGGTAGGCCTAGGAGAGAAGACTTCTTGCTAAAATCAATTGTAGGTGCTGCTCTGAGTGATGAAGCTTTGTTGACCATATTGTCAGCTGTCAGATTTGCTCTGGAGTTGCCTGATCTTCAGCGACTGCTGTTGCACTGCAGGAATGATTACATAGCCATATTTCCAAGTTAAATCTCTCTGCTACCAGAATACATTATTTCCTGAAGACAGAATTCCCTATCACTTGTATATGTAATTAAAAAAGTTTTTTAAAAAAAAGACAAGCCCTTGTCCCTTATAAAAAAAACCACAGCAGTCTAGCAGGTGGTCTAAGGCTGCTTAGTAATTTTCCTGGTACTATTTTTGCATTTCCTTTGAAATCACTTCAGCCAAATAGCATCATACTTAGATAGTCTGTGAATTTTTCTTTTGGACAATGTATTAGGAGAAGAGGATAAATGGCTTTCAAAATACAGCTGTAAGAAGAACTATTCTGATTTGTAGCAAAGGTAGTCATTACACTTACTAGGTTTTCTGAGGATGTCTGTGAAAATAGTTTCAACTACAGCCAGACTGAGACTGTAACAAAACAAGAAGATTGATTTTAGTGATCTGAAAACAGAGGGGTGTCCTGGTTTGAGCAGTGGCAGTCATTTTTTCTCCTTCTTGGTAGCTGGTGCAGTGCTGTGTTTTGACTTCTGGGCTGAGAACGGTTGTTGATAGCAAGTATGTTTTGAGTTACTGCTCAAATGTTTGGTTTGTCCAAGGCCTTTTCTGAGCTCATGCTCTGCAAGAGAGGAAGGGAGGCCGGGAGGAAGGAGAGACAGGACACCTGACCCAGGCTAGCCAAAGAGGTATTCCATACCATAGCACATCATACCCAGGATGTAACCGGGAAAAACCCGGAAGGGCTGGAGCTTTGGGGGGATGGAGGAGGTATCGGTCAGTGCTTGGTCGGGCAAGGTGGGGTGAGTTATGGGTCGGTGGCTGGTGAGGTGTTGTATTCTCTTCACTTGTTATTTGCTTTACCATTATTGTTTGTAGTAGTAGTAGCAGTAGTGATGTATGTTATACCTTAGCTATTAAACTGTGCTTATCTCAACCCGTGGGGGCTACATTCTTTGGATTCTCCTTCCTAACTCTCCGGGAACTGGGGGATGGGGGGGGGGGAGTGAACGAGCTGTGTGTGGACTTGGTTTTAAACCACGACAAGGGGTAATTATATTCTCATTTTCATGTTCATGGTGTGCACATTTCTCCTATTAAACTTTAATGGGTGTTGCAAGTGAAAAAACATATGAAACAAGAAAGGGAAAACACCACAAAGCTGTTAGCTTTGAAACTTACTGTCAGATAGCAAATATTATCACTATAAATCTTAACCTTCACAGCCAGCAAGAGCTGCAGGCTAGAGTAGAGAAAGAGACAGGCATGGAACTGTAGCTCTGCGTTAAAAGTAACACACTGTACACTGCTAAAATATGTATTGTGATTAAGATAATATTGAACAGTGAATTTTATGACCTTTTCTGATTTTCTTTTCCCCAGGCAAAAATCAACACTTTTCTAACTGCAGTATCCTTCACAATTAATTTTCTGTAATGTCAAAAGAGGTGTTTTAAACACTCTGTGAGAAAACACACTCTCTGATATGGTGGCAGCAGGGTGCATATGGTTTCATAACAATATTAAAAAGCTCATCTTTCTTCCCCTCTCTTTCCAGAAGCTGCTGTGGGAAGGGTGGCACAGAAGTGAGAGTACACTACCTGCAGTCAGTTCTCGGAGAGCTGTGAAAAAAGGTGGCATGGAGGAGTTCAGGGTATACTAAGTAACATCTGTTCCTAAATGGATGTAATAAGATCCAGCCTGCTTAGCATAAACAGAAACATGTCAAGTTAAATAGGGTAGCAGCAGGACTCAAGGTACAGCATGTGGAAGGCATAAAAATGAGTGGAGCACTAACATTTGTGACACCAATCAACTGCTTAACCTGGCTAGTGCTTTCCCAGTGACATGTCCATTTATTAAAAACAGAGGGATAATGTGGAATTCCAGCCATTTGACATAATGCAGAAAAAAAAGCTTTTGAAATTGTATTTTTCAATATGTCTTTGTTAGAATTCTTGAAGGCAGGTATAGCATTTTCTGTTAGCTCTTGACCCAATCAAAATTTTGGGTGTGAAGCTGGACACTTAAAGACTGTGAAAATAAAAAAGAGGGCAAAGTTTACAAGCAAGCAGAGAGCTGGAATGGAATTTGAAGGGCTAACCAGAGAGAAACCCTTGCCTATGCTCTCACAGGATTTTTTTTTTTCAGGAACTGTGGCAATGTTTTTTCTGATATCTGGGGCTTTCTTGAGACTGTAATGATTTATTTTTATTTTTGTTTTCCCCCAGCCTCTTCAGCAACCTTTGCTCAAGTTCAGCAAATAACATGTATACATTTTGATTAAAAAAAAAATCAATCTAAATATGCACACATGTTCATTCCTCTCTCAGAGGAAAAACTGCCCCATTTAAAAAAAAATAACCCAAATCTGAAAGCTATCTGATGAAGTCTCAGTGAGGGAGGGAATTGAAAAGGAACAGTTGAAGTAAAAATAGATATTTCAAGATAAAAAACAAAGAAAGCATGTGACACAAGTGAAAAGAAATACTGGGAGGCTGACTGAGATCAGAGGTAAAAGAAAAGTTACATTTAGAGGTAATTTGATGAAGTACTTGAGATGACATTTGTGACTATGGTGAGTTTAGCCCACAGCTTTGCTCTGTGGCATGCAAAAGCATGCCTTTGACCATATGAGTGATCTATACTTCATGCTCCACGCAGGAAACTTCTCAGACATATCTCCTGATTCAGCCTTTAAACACAAGTTTTCCCACATCAAGCTTTTCTAGGTGAAAAGAATACATGATTTTTTGTGTCCTCCTGGAAACACTACAGAGACTATAACATACTGGATACGTAAATAGTTTTTTTTTCACCTGTAGGAAAACAGCGAGGATACTTTAAGAAAGGGCAAGTCTGCCTCTATCAGAAATTAGACGAAGTTTTGGGGAGGTAGTTTTATAGTTCCCTGCAGGAGGAAGTAGTTTTATACTGCTTTTTCACTAAGTACATTAAACACGAGTTTAGCAGCTTCATCTTGCGTTTCAGTCATTCTCCACTCAGTACCACACACTGAGCAAAATTTGACTCACCCTACGCTGGTAGTGCTTTTAGTGAGTTACTGTGAAAAACAGCATGGCATTTTAACCTAACAGCATGAGAGCAAATGCATTCATGCATCCCCGCTGGAAACTATATAAAATACGAAGTAGATAATATTACCAATGCTATATGCATGATACTGCCAGCATCCTGTAACATTAGCCAAGTGCTTGTAAACATTACAAAATATTGACAGCAACCCACAGATTTTTTCATTTTTTAAAGTTTGGTTTTGTGAAGCCCCTGTGGCTGGCAGCAAACTGCAACATCCGAAGTGCCAGATGCCAGCTTGTTTTGTTTTGCTCTGTGGTTTACTATTGGATATTGCTAAGTGTGTGCAGACTACCAGGTTTGTTCCTTTGTCTCCTTGTTTATTTGCTTTATTAGTTTTCATGCACAAGTAATAACCAGCTCTCTGGTTAGCTGTCAGTAAATCTCTATACTGGAGTGTACGGTATGGCAGCCCTTACTCTGAATTACTTTTTTAAGATAAGTTTTGAAATAAAAATCATCTTAAAACAGCTACATTTGCTCTGAAAAAAAACCCAGTAATTCCTTTCGCTAAAGTGAGGAACCATCTCCCCTTGTTTTTGAGAAGAAAACTAAGGAAGAGAGAAAAAGAAGCAATAAAAATAATGGAAGTAGAATATATTTAGTAAATCCAGAAGTATCAAAAAAAAAAAAATAACCTGTATTTGTAAAGTTTGTAAGAGGTAGCACATCATCTCACTAATGTAAAATTTCATCATCTGGAACAACTGGATTATTACTCTGACACTGGTCAGAGTAATGGTTTTAAACATCTTATTTAAAAAACAGTAGGAATTGGTTCACAGTAGATGTCAAATCTTCTCAAATACTTAGGATTAAAGTCTGAACTCTGTTGGCAAGTTTTTCTCAAAACAAGTAGAATAGGCTTCATCTTGTGTTACTTTCAATCTCTACAGTGTAGATAGTTATATCTGAATTAGGCACCCTCTCCTACCTTGATAGGCAGTGCAAAGAGGTAAGTACAATACATCTCACCCTGAGATGAAAATATAAATCATTAGGCGAACTGTTACAAAAAATGCCTGCTTCCTCTCCAGCTCCTTACAGAATTAATGACCAGGTGTCAACATTTACATTATAGATGTGCAATTCAGTTTAAAAAAATCCTCTTGTGATGTTTCTGGGTTTTCTTGAAGATGTCATGTTCTTCCCTGTGTTCTGGGCTACTTCAGGAGTAGCCTCAGTTCATCACTGCTGCAGTGGGAGGATACTGAGCCTCACTGGCCAGCAGAGCTGGAGGCATTATGCTGTTTTTGGTGGAGCATACCTTTATAAAAATTACCCAGCTGACCCTGGTAGACACAGAATAAAGTAAAATTTGTCAGATAGAGAAGTATCTCTTTAAGTACTTTGTAAATCTGCTACTGATGATTACCAGATCTCATATTTAAGAAGACTCCAAGCTCCAACTGATTTACAGGTGATTAGGCCCTGTGGTTTGCTATTTTCAATAAGCACTGTCATTCTGATCCCAGCATGAGCTTCATATTAAGTTTGCTTAAGGAACAAAAAAACCCTAACACCTACAAAGTTTGCACTAACACCACTCCCCTAACCTGCCATCTTCAAGTGAAGTGCCAACAGTACATCTTTCAAGTTTAATTACTGACCGGGCAAAAACACTGTGACATGACTGACAACTTTTCAGTATAGCAGGAGTTATAAAAAAATAACTATAAGAAAATCAATACATTCTTAGGGTTCAATAGAAGGTTTTGTAGCTGGTTTGGAAGTGGAAGCTGGTTTTATTCACCTTTGGAAATCCTCTAGCTTCACCTCCAAGGGTTTATACTACTACTACACTTGTTAGCTTTCTTTCCAGATCTTAAATTATTTCCATTCCATATTGCAATACAATAAAGCATGCCCAGAGAAAATCCCACAGGTTAGGACAAATAAAAGCATTCTTTGGAAGGCACAAGGATGGTGTTTCATACTTGCATGAAGAAGGGATTGTTGGGACAAGCCTACCAACAAACTCACAGCAGCTTTGTCAGATGTAACAGCTGAAGGGAAGAGAACAAAGGAATCTGTTGCTGTAGAAAAGAATAGGCTGAGCAGAGCCGCAGTAAAAGAGTTTGCTTGCTGATAATGATGTAGAAAATATTTCAATAAAATAAAATGAAGGACACTTGAGAACGAAGACTGACTGACAAACAGTATATAGGTATATGGGAGTTTTAACAGGCATCACTAAGGTGAAAGCAGAGATAGGCTTTTCATCAGCAGTCTAGGAAGAGCTTTTCAAGAAGCTACTGTTGCCAAAAAGGTGAATGACAGCTCTGTTTGTTGCCTTAAATGCTGAAATACCCCTAAATGCAAAATGTCTTTTTGCTGCCGAAAATTGAAATAATTTATTTACTTTGTGAAATTGATGGTTTAATGAAAAAAAAATAATGGTTTTATATACCATTACTACAGTACAGAATTCATTTCCATTTACTTTGATTTTTTGGATTATAGAAATTATAGTAAACCTAATTATGGTTAAAATATGGCAATGACGGTATTATATATGTACATATTTATATATATAACATATTTTAACAAACCTGATCATTGATCAGGTTTCATAGCTGCACTAACTGTTCCTCTGGCTTACTAACCTTATAAATAGATATTGGGTACAATTTTCTAAACCAAATCTCCTTTGCTGCCAATTAGGTTACATAACTGAGAAATAGTAATTAAGAGTAATACAATATTCTATAACAGATTTTGAAACAGAAATAAAATTGGTTTGCATTTCAGAACTCAGAAGCTTGGTGAATAGAGGTGAATTTTGAGGACCCATTAAAAGGTCAAGTTAAAACACATGACATGGAAGTTTTTTTTAATTTTCTTTATTTTTTTAAGGTAAAAGTGGCCATGTCTGTGTTTGCAAGGATTGTCACACAGACAGGAAGAGGACTTCATGGTGCAATGTGAAATGCAAGAGTGAAAAATAGGCACATTATTTTTTTTTTTAGTAAAAAGCAAGTTTTACTAGTTGATGCCACAACCTTAGGTTACTGATTTAACTGCAGAATACTTGATTATAAAAGGTTTGGTAAAATATTACAAATTCAGCATAATGAAATTGGTTTTGGCACAGTCCATCCAAGATAAATCGTGATTGAATGAGAAAAAAAAAGAGGTTTTTAAATCCTGTAGCAATTTCATAATATATAAAAAAAAAACTGGAAAAAGAATTGACTTTTAGGTAACAAAATTAATGATGTGGCAATATACAGGACAGCAGGAAGTATAAGGAAATGCTTCACCCATGTTGAAGAATCAGCTATGGTTACAATACTGCTGAGGAATGTTGACCCAATTTGGTTTTAAAACTGATTGTTTAACGTACAGACCTAATCATGAATCAGGTTTCATAGCCTCAATAGTTGCTCCTTTGACTTTCTGTGTTTGGATACTATTTTCTAAACTAACTATTCCTTGCTGCAAATTAGGTTACATAACTGAGTAATATTAATAATCTCTTTTTACAATATTTTAATATGTATCTGGAGATACCTATTACATATACCCTTTTGCTCCTCTCTAAACAAATCTAATTTACTTTTAAATCTTTCCTTCTGGGTTATGTTTTTAAAACTTTGCATTTCTGCTGTTCTTTCAATTTGTTCCAATTTGTTAGCAATCTTCTCAGTATCTAAAACTGGACAGAATGTTCCACCTTAGGCTTACCTTTCATGCAGCAATGCAAAATAATTGCCTGTCATAATATAAAAATGACATTCAATTATGATCTTTTTAACTTAGCAGACTGGGCATTGAATTTTTTTTGAGTCATCTATGGTTTGCTTGCTGCCTAGCAAGAAAATCCTGTTCTTCTTGTTTGTCTTGTCATGAAAGCTTCCCTAACTTTGTGCCCCTTACCAAATGTTATTTCTTTCAATCTTCTGTAGTGTATCTCTGTACTGGTACACATTTTCTGTGGGATTGGATATTAAAGACAGGGACAGGTTACATATGAGTCTTTTTAGTTTCCAGATTTTGTAGCACTAATGGCATATAATTTCCCACCTTCTCTCTGTATTGAAACAGTTTGTTCTTTTGACTTAATAGTGACATTTGTCAAAACTAAAGCTTTTTATGAACATTTTTCCCTTGCCTGGGGTCTATTCTAGCAATTCTCTATGTTGAAATTTGCATTTGTTTGAAGATTTTTATTGTTCCACTGCTCTCATTTGTTCCTCACCTTAAAATCACAAACCCTATTGCTTTGTGATCAGTTTTATTTATTGTGCTTTTGTACATTGTGAGCTAATGGTTCTTATTCAAAATGCACTGTAAAAGAGCTGCTCTTAATTGTTGGTTCCAGCTTATTCAAATCCCGTTTTTCAAACATACAACACTATATATTTCATCCAAAATTATTGTAGCAAAGACTTCCATTACTGTTTTTTGTTTCATGTGAAAATTCAGTTCGTTTCAACCCACAACTCCTCTTAAATTGTTTATTGAATACTTACAATTTATTGTATTCTGTTTTATTTTCAATCAGATACTTTCAACAGATATTCTTCTCAATTCCTTGTAATCTTCAAAAAGCCTGAGAGGATAGAGGTTGTTCAACAAATCCTGAAACAGAAGAAAACCAGATCATGAACTCATGTATGTGACCCTTTCCACTTTTTCTTTTTGAATAGAGCTCTATTTCTCCACTAATTTCAGTCAGTTTATTCTTTGTTTTTCCTGTATGATCCCTGTACTCGGAGCACAGACACCTAATGTTATGTTACCCAAGACTCCATTCTACCCCACTTTGATAAAAAAAAAGATGTCTCCTTTTTTTTTTTTTTACTTTTTTTTTCCTCTCTCTCTCCCTGTAACCTGTTTTGTGGTCTTTTTACTAAGTTGGCAATTCTCCATTTAATAACTAATCTCTGTCATCAAGAAATGCTGCTTTCACTTAATTTCTTCCAGGTATCATAAGATAGTTTGTGTCTGGAAATGGTCATCAAAGATTATCTAGTGCAACCCCTTCTGCAATGAGCAGGCTGTGGTAAGGTCTGCCTGGAGCCTTCTCCAGGCTGAGCAGCCTTCCTCCATAGGAAAGATATTCTACCTCTCTGACCATTTTGTGGCCCTCCTCTGGACTCACTTCAACAGGTTTGTGTCTTTCCTGTGCTGAGAGCCCCAGAGCTGAATGCTGTACTCCAGACGGGGTCTCATGAGAGTGAAGTAGAAGGGAAGAATTGCCTCCCTCTACCTGCTGGTCATGCTCCTTTTGATGCAACCCAGAATATGGCTGGCTTTTGGCTTAGGTCCAGTTTTCCATTTACCAGTAGCCTCAACTCCTTCTTTGAAGGTGTGCTTAATCCCTTCATCACCCAAGCTGTATTGGTACTGGGGGTTCCCATGACCCAGGTTGAGGACCCTGTATTTAGGCTTGATTTCTGTCTGCTTTGCATATGCAGAATACGTTAAAGATCTGTGTTTGTGTTCATCTTGTGTATTGGCTAAAGAGGTGAAGACTGAAGTCTGGAATAAGTGACTATTTCCACCTAAATTACATCTGATTCTTTAGCATTCCAAAGTTATCCTTCACTATTACATTCCTTAGTCTTATCAGAGAAGGGCAGAGATTGCAAGGTATCTTTGGAGATCATCTTGTCCTGTCATCTCAACTCAAGCAGAATCACCCGTAGCTGGCTGCCCAGAACCATGTAAAGACAAGGTTTTTCAACTTCTTGTCCACTAGGAAACCTTTTCCACAAAGCAGTTTTTCAGCTGATCAGCCCCCAGTACTGATAACTGGAGTTTTCTCCCCAGATGCTGGACTTTGCATTTCCCTTTCATGAGTCTCCTGTCTTTCCCATTTCTCCAGCTTGTCAAGGTCTCTCTGGATGGCAGAACAATCCTTTTGTGTATCAAGCACTCCTCTAATTTTGCTTTATTATGCAAACTTGCTGAAGGTGCACTCTGCCCCATCATCCAGATCATTAATGAAAATGTTGAACATGATCAGATCCAGTACTGACCGCTGTGCTTACTGGCCTCCAGCTAGACTTTTTGCCACTGAAATCTACCTTCTGGGCCTGGCTATTGGAGCAGTTTTAAAATCACTTTACCATCTGCTCTTCCTGGCCATACTTTATTGACTTCTTTATGAGGATCTTCTAGGAGACAAGTGTCAAAGCCTCACTAAGGTCTAGGCAGACAATATTCACTGATTTACACTCATTCTTCTGCTAGAGATAGTCTCTGCCCATGTCTCCACTGCAGTTGGGGTTTGGGAGCTGTCCAGTTGTTGAGTCTCTGGGAAGATCCTGTGTGTCTCTATCATCCTTTCTGACATTGTGGAGCCTGCTGACTTCCTCCTGTGACTCCTCCAATCAGTAACTCGACTTCTCAACAATGGCATGCTTCCTGCAGAAAAAAAACCATCTCTGTAGCTTCACTCATCTGGAGGCCCCAGGTACTGTCTGCAGTCTGGGACTTAGAAAGCTGCATCTACCACCTAAAGCCCTGTCAAGCTCAAAGCCTCCACCATAGCTGGGACAGCTGCTCCAACATCTTCTGGAAAATATGCACTGTGACAACTTCTGAATAAGCTGCTGCACCTGAGAGCTGCACTTTAGACCTAGTTCTTTTACAAGCCTCTCTGTAATACCACCTAAATCAGTGCTTGACCATCAGTAATCAGGGCACATCTTCAACAAAGTCTTCATGCACCTTTTAGGTCAAGGGCAGCTGACTGAGCTCTTAGAATCGGATAGAGCTTACTTCATCCTTACCTGGCAGCATAAAATACCCTCAGGTTTCTCAGACTTAAAATCCAGGCATTGTCCAGTGATTCTGGACCTTGTCCCCAGAAGGTCTAAAAGCTCCCAAAGCAAAAACTAGAGACTGCTGTGCAAACTGCTGCACAAACCACTTCACCTGTTACCCACCTCTTTTAGCTTGAACTTGTCAATGGAGGGAATGCACAATGTGTATGAAACATTCCAAAGTGAGAAATGTTTGCTTTCTTATTAAAAAGGCTGTCAAGCAGATCATCAGTTCATAGCATCCAAGTGTTTAAGGCTTGTCACTTTTCAGTAACTGTTGTCTGTTGCAGCTCATGTAAAATGGTCTCTTGAGAAGCCAAGAGAGGATTCAGAAGACCCAGCTCCAGACTATTCCTCTGTATTAGCAGAAAATCTCAGGGAAGGCAGTTGTGTAAGTCCCAAACCATATTTTCTTTGTGAATATGTGAAGGCCTGAAGTTCTTGGGCTGCCACACCAGTCCTTCATAAAACCATAAATTCTATCAGGGGTAAACAGAGTGCACTGTCAAGACTGCCTTCTAAAGCTGAGAGGCTTTTTTTTTCTTTTTTCTTGTAAGAAATCTTACAGTCAATTCCAATCCTCCTATCACACTTTTGGTCAAGTAGAACATCTTTACTCTCACTGTAATATGACATCACCTCCAGTAAAGTTTGATGTTTGTTGCATTCATGCCAATTGCTTTCTTGCTTTAATATTATTGGTTCTAAAATAGTCTTTTCATACAAATAGTCAAATTTTGTCAGCCCAAGGGTCCATCTGGTCTAGTATTTTTGCTCTAACAGTGGCAAATAGCAGATGCTTGAATAAAGTACATAAGCAAAAGGAATCTATTAAATATATTTCCTTGAAATGCCCTAGTGGCTTCTGGCAGCCAGCAGTTTAGGGGCTCCTTCTGACCTATTCCTAATTGCATTAGATAGTATATATATCTTTCCTGCCACTCTACAAATTCCAGTGTAGCAGTGTGAAATAGCATGAAAATGGGAAGCTCATTCACTGAGATGGTATATTTCACATAGTTTGATATCATTTAGGAACTGAGTATAATCATGTGTATGGCCTTTTTCTTGGTTGCTGTATAATACAATACAAACATATGCAATAAAACCTCAATTAAAATTATGTTAAACAAGGTCATAACTAGAAAATAGTAATCAATGTAGATTGATTGATAAGCCAAAGGAGGATTAAACACAAAGAACTGTCATGGTTTAAGCCCAGCTGGTTACCACACAGCTGCTCGCTCACTCCTCCTCTTCTTCCTTCCCCCCTATCCCAGAGGGATGGGGAGGAGAATTGAAAGAATGTAACTCCTATGTGTTGACATAAGAGCAGTCCAGTAAATAAGGTATAACACAAACCCACTACTGTTACCACCAGTAATAATAATGATAAGGGAAATAACAAGGGAAGAGAATACAACCACTCACCACCCTCCGACTGATACCACCAGACCTGAGCAGTGATCTCCTGCCACAGTGCAGCAGCTCAGATGGGTTTACCTCTGCATTGCCAGTTGCTCTGCTTCCATTGCTGCAACCAAATCCACAGGGCATTTGCCACCATCCATGAGTCAGTATAGAGATAAAGTACTGGCCCTTTTTTCATTCAGCAATGTCGAAGGCCAGCTGGATGGCTTTCACCTCAGCAAACTGACTCAATTCACCCTCTCCTTCAGCAGTTTCTGCGGCTTGTTGCGGGGGACTTTAATACAGCTGCCTTCCATCTCTGATGCTTTCCCACACTATGGCAGGACCCATCAGTAAACAAGGCATCCTGCTTTTCACTTTCTGACAGTTTATTATATGGTTGGACCTCTTCAGCATGAATCACCTCCTCCTCTGCTGACATTCCAAAATCTTTGCCCTCTGGCCAGTCCATGATGACTTCTAGAATTCCTGGATGACTGGGATTTCTTGTTTGAGCTTGTTGTATAATTGGTGCAGCCCGCTTACTCCATGTAGCATCGGTTGTGTGATGTGTAGAGGGGACCCTGCCTTTGAACATCCATCCCAGAATGGGCAACTGGGGTGCCAGGAGGAACTGTGCTTCAGAGCCAATCACTTCTGAAGCAGCTCAAACTCACAACCTCAGCATTGCTCAGCTTTGTACTGCTGTATAAGTACCTAGTAAGTACCTAGTAAATCTGATTGTCCCTTACCTCCACTTTGCTGCAATACTGACCACTTACATTTTGTAGAAAGAAATTAGCTGGAGTAAAATCAGCTCTTGCACTCCATCTGGGAACCTGCTTACCAGAGACTGAAGCTGCAGCTTTAATGGGCTGATCACCCTTGACCTTTGCTCTCCTCTTCAATTCACACACGTGTTCTTCCAGAGCTGAGGGAGGTTTTCCATCCCACTTTCTCATGTCTGCTGTGCTTGGAGTTGCAGTAGCTGCCTTGTCTGTTGTAGTCAGAGTTTGAGTAGCTGCTGTACTTGTCACTGGGGTTGGTGTAGCTGCTGTAGTTGGAGTAGCTTTATCCACTTGTTGGTTGTTCTGGTGTTCCTCAGTGGCCCGACTCTACAGTACATGAGCAACCACACAGTGTACCTTCACCACCAGGTTCTGCACCCTGGCAGTGGCTGGAAAGGCTTGGGCTAAGGTTCTTGTTTCATTGTACTTTATGGTAATGACTTGTAATACAATGGAATCGTTGATCATGAAACTGATCTGGCTTGTGTTCCCAGTGTGGTCACCTCTGTACTTTGGGAGGTATATAATAGAAGTGTTTAGCAATTATACATCTTTTTTCCCCTGCTCAAGTGGTCAACCTATGAAGGAGACATTCCCTTACATCCTCACTCCCGCATCAGACTATTTACAGCATCATTTGCGAGTTCTGAAGGTTTTGAATGGCCCTTGGGTACCCTTGAGACTTGCCTGCTGATTGTGATGGAGATCATCATGTTGGCACACACACAGAGTGTGTTTTACCCACAACCATTCCATCTGATCTCAAAAGTTAAGCAGAGTTGGGTTTTGTCTAGGATTAGATGACGATATAGGAGGACCAAGAGATTTTCCCCGAGGCTGGACAGTCATGAGTGGCAGGGTGTGTGGGATAGTGTGAGCAAATATCTAAGCCAGTGGGCCCCTCCAGTGCTTTGGAACTTCACCAGTGAACAAGTGTAAAATCCAGAAAAACTGTCCCAGGAGTTCAAACAATTGACAGACGACCTATCTGATCTATCCAGCTCCCCACATGTACCAACCCACATCTCAGCTATAAACAAAATGTGTCCTACTTCTCAGGAGAGAAGATATAGGAGGTGCACACCATGGGCTACCCTATGGTTTTACCTGCACAGGAAAACCCCAGTGGATTTCTTCCATCCAAGTACTAACCAAGCCCAACCCTGCTTGGGTGTTGAGTAACACCAGCAGCTGCTCTGTTTGTGGCACCCAACATGGGGCACAAAGGGTTGAGATAATGTCAGATCTGACCAGAGTGTGTCTAATCATATTTGTGATAAAGCATTCACTGTTTTGGATTAATAGTCACTTATCACAATGCTGATTTATTGTTGGGTGTTTTTTTTTTTTGGCCAAAATGGCTGGGAAATAAAGGCTTTTCTAGTTTCAGCTGCATTAAAAAAAAAAAGCCTTATAACTGATGTGTGCCTTATTGTGTCAACCAGAAATTACTGTAAATCCAAGAAGTTATAGGATGCATGTAAGTCAACTTGAGAATCTTCAAGGGAAGATTATTCAAGGTGCTGAGTACAGCCTGCGAAAGTAAGTATTTTAAAATTTCTAAAGCACCCTGATACTAGAGATGAAAGACTGTAACTGCTTCAGTTCTTGATGTGCTGAGCACCTTCTGCTGACGTAAGTGCTGATTCAGATCATAAACTACAAGGTCCTCTGGAAAAAGTTTTAGTTTTTTTTTGTTTATCAGGTAAATTATTGAAAAGAGTAACAAATGCAATTGGAAATGAAATGGAACTGAGAATTAAAGAGTTAGGCCAGATTCTGCAAAAGTATGTGTATTTTTTAGCTGGTGCTGAGCATTCTGGACTCCCACTAGAGCCATTGAGTTCTTAATGAGCTTACACCCTAGTTTAAGTACTTCACTATGGAAGTGTTCAGCACTAGATAATCTTATTCTCGCAATGACTGCCAATACAACCATTATGCTAATGAGACAGCTAGAAATGAAAGGAGATGAAAAGAAAAACTATAACTAAAATCCAAATCTGTTTTAATGCTTCTAGTTTTAGCTTAATTATGTTCTTCCAGAGAATTATGGCTGGATTAGAAAGAAAAGAAAGTAAATATTGCAGATTTAAAAAAAAAAAAAGTTATTTTCATAATTCTCGTGTAGATTCAGGGGTCATTCAATATTCTCATTTATGTTTTAGTGCAGAAGTTAAGGCCTTATCCTGAACCTCCCTGCGGGACATTTTTGGATTTTAGAGTACTTTGGCACACTTGATGCCCCTGTGATGGTTAACAGGGAAAATGAAATAACAGGGCTAAGAGAATTCTGAAGAGTTGTACTGGCAGAACAGCACAAGAAGCAGAAAAAAGTGAAGTAAAATAAAGTTCTTACCATTTGCTTGAAAGATATAATTAAATACTGAAACAGATTAAAATAGTAAAGTACGATCCAACATAGATAAAAGTGAAGAGGATCATTCTAGGATGGGTACATAGCCAATTTCTATGGTTAAATACTTTACAGCAGATCCTTATTAACCCTTTGGGCACTAACAGAGTAACCTTGATACTAGCTTGAGAGAACAACTGGTGGTTTATGTTTTATGCCCCAAAGACTGCAGAAAAGATTATAATGACTTGAGAGTCATCTCACATTAATTATAGAATCATAGAATCATAGAATAGTTAGGGTTGGAAAGGACCTCAAGATCATCTAGTTCCAACCCCCCTGCCATGGGCAGGGACACCTCACACTAAACCATATCACCCGAGTCTTCATCCAGCCTGGCCTTGAACACTGCCAGGGATGGAGCATTCACAACCTCCCTGGGCAACCCATTCCAGTACCTCATCACCCTAACAGGAAAGAATTTCTTCCTTATATTCAATCTAAACCTCTGCTGTTTAGTGTTGCTTTGGTATCAGAACTGTTGTTATCCAGCATAATTTGGAATATCAGATGCTGCTTCACTTCCTGCAATAGCCCGCATCACTTAGAGGAATGTGAGGTAGTGCAGAGGAAGTTTGAACCACTATGACTTCACTCTGACAACCTGTTCTAGAGGTCAAGTCTGACTTTGGAAGGTCTCTTTCTTTCAGAGAAAACTTTTGCCCTGAAGAAACACCGCTGATGGTAAGCCTCCAGAAACCGATTCTTGTTTGTTAACATGCCTTCCAGCAACTTTGCAAGATTCAGAGCTGTGTGTTGAATTCTAACATGATTTTTTTTTTAATGACAGCTTTCCAGGTGGTGATGACTAGTCCTGAGTCATATTCCCATGTTGTTTTTCATTCCATGACTTCAACCATATCCAACATCTTATCCTGTCACATTCAGAAAAGTTGGAAAGATTTTGAATACCTCTCAAGAGTAGCACTTTGTCATGATGACTGCACATAGTCATACAAGTCAAATGCTGGAAATAATCAGAAATTACCAACTGCATGAAAACTGATGAAAAAAACACAAGCTGCAAGAAGGAAGACCTTAAATAGTGCACCAGTAAATTAGGCTAGGTCTGCTTAAATGGAAAGTTAGAGACTGTTGCCACATTACAAAACTCCCCAGTGAATCAGTTTAGATTTCTCTCTCTTTACTATCCTGCAAGAGGTGGCATCAGGACAGTGATAAATCTGGTGTCACCCACAGGAAAACGAAAACAGCTTGAAGCAGAAAAGAAATAGCTAAATATGAAACAAGAAATATGTCTGGAAAGGTCATACACTTGACCTGCTTCTATACTAGAAAAGTATAAGTTAAAGAAAGTCAGACACAATAAAATTGCTTTGTTTTCAGCTGAAACTAAATATTAGACAATGCACTCTATGTTGTCATTGTGCACAGATCTTGTTGTTTTTCATAAACAGGTTCATGATGTTATGTAGGATATATGTCAGTAGTACTGCACAAGCTGCAAAGGGGAAAACCTATAGCTATTGTGAGTCTCACTAGTATGAGAATTAGGCTTGCTCATGAGAAAAAGGGGACAGCTTTCATGAATGTAAAAGCTTGCTAGCAAGGAAATAATCTGATTCTAATGTCTGTGTGAAATAGCACAGGAAATAACCTCAAAATTCAGCGAAAAGCTATTGTAGATTAGGAGGACATGAAGTTTTGTTGCAACAAATGCATTGAACTGCTGTTCTTAGGAGGACTGTAGAGTCTCCAGTATTGGAAATCTTCAAAAACTGGTTAGTTAAGCATCATCAAAACATTATGCGGGCATTGAGTATAACTGTAGCAAAAGTTAAATTCATAGAGAATGCTGCAGACTCTTTGGTCTTTACATCTGTTTTGGATATACTTTTAACCACTTGTGAGCTCAGGTGTCAAAAATATTTTCAAACATACATTGTTAGTTGAATTATATGTTTCAGGTAACAGAACACAGTTTCTGTAATAGAACATTTAAAAACAATACCTAAAACAAGAGGGAAAAAAAGCAAACCAACCAACCAATCAAACAACCACACAAACAAAAAAGAAAACAAAAAAAAAACTTCCAAAAAACACAGCAAAAAAACCCAACCCCAAACCAACAAACACTTCAAATGTCGAAACTTAGGAAAGTTCTGTCTTCTTGTGTTTATGCTTTTTTTTTTTCTCCAGTAGACAGAAATGAGAACTAAACAAGCCCTGAGCAAGACCTGAACAAATTTTAATCAAAATTTAGTTACCATGTGTAGAGTGGAAAAAGACAGCAAGGACCGGTGGGGGACAGAATTAGGGATGTGAACTAGGGTGTATAGCAGCAGAAAAAAAAATCAGATATAATGACAGAGTATTTCTGTGCAAGCAAAAGAAAGCCTAACAATGCTGGCAAACTAATACAGTGAACAGAAACAAAATAAGATTGCTCTGATTTGGGAACCAAGCAGAGAGAAGTAAAAGTCTATCTTTTCATGCCAAAGAAATTAATTTAATCCAAGTCACAGAACAGTTTTTAACCTTTTTTGCAGAAACAAATTCTTCAGCTTGGAAATGCCAGCAAAGACTGAACAAATGTGTCTCCTGATGTTACAGTCTTCAGCCCCCTCTAGTCCACCCCCACAATCCTTCATTTGGGAGAAATTTGAGGCAACCTTTCTTACTGCCCTTAGTCTTCCAATCAGTGAGAAACAGATTCCCAGCTAGGTATTAAGTAGTCTTGAGATACTCAGTTAATTTTGTTTGTTGTTCTGTTTTTTTCCTACAGTGAGAATACATTTGTTTTCAATAAAGAAATTCCCTTCCATAGCCACCTCCAGTTTTCTTTAAGTGAAGAGACCATTTGTTTTCAGCAGTGCTGAATTTTCTTCCCTCTTACAAACACGTTCAGTTTTTCAACTATATCACAAACAGCAAGTGCTCGCCAGAATCGCTCATTTCTACTTTTTCCCTCCTGCCCCCATACCTTCAGCCCAACGCCTTCAGAAAGCCCAGCAGCAGCACACATATGTTACGCATTAAAGACAGTCAGAGAGGTTAATCTTCATTTGTATGCTGCCTAAAATGACAGAAATTGCAGAGTCAGAAAAATGGTGTTTGTTTTCCTCAGCTTGAAATTTTCTGAATTTCTCAATTTATTGAGATATTAATACTTTGAGAAGTTGCATGGTTGAATTTATGAATATTTTTTTTCCTAATGCCTTCCAACAATTGTTGCTAAGTGTAATTATAGGAATGCATCTGCATTTCCCTCTAAAAGGAAATAAATATTTTCTTTCTCTTCTATACATACATTTGAATGTACACACTAATATTTAACAAAAACTGACAATAACATAAGTAACCAGCTCTAAGCAGGAAGCACACTCCTTGTAGCAACAAATAATGGGAAGTGCATCTATTGTCTGAGTAAGATGCCAGAGACCTCCTGACAGAAATAAGTAACCTTTATTTTGTGTTTGAGTGTTATATTCCTGTGGAGCTGTATAAACTTTGGCTTATAAAAAGACTGTGTCTGTGCTCTTTATGCAAAAGCTTATCTTTGTATTTTTTAAATTGGCAGCACTGGGAGTTTTGTTTTTGCAGGATCTGGTTTAAGGAATACAATAACTATGTTCTTAGAAGGGGGCAAGATAGGAGAAACAAATATGAATATATGCAGATATTTAAAAGTCATCTGCATTGTCCAAATTCTTCTTCTATAGAAGTCCACTGAAAGTTTTATTGCTCCCTTAATGGAATCAATGTTACTCATTTTGCAGTGCTTCTTCTGACTATTTGATGTCTGAAAATGTCCTTCCACAGCTGAGTGAATACTGAACAGGAAAAAACAATGAAAATGAGATGTTGGAAGTCTTCTCCGTAGTACAGACTATATTTGAACAGCTCTTTGTGCTCAGACTGTTCAATATTGCCTCTTTTAAACAACAATGGAAAATTGTTGCCTCTCTGCATAACTTTCATATTTGGTTTTGAATGAGCCAGGAGACCACCAGTTGTGCAAACATCAGTAACACTGGAAGCATCATCTGTCTCCAAGATCAGATCAGTAGTCTGATTTCCCATTGTCTGTTGTGACTGGTACAATATGCCTTCAGTAAAAAACAGAAACAGCAGAAGTTCAGAGGTCAATTTATTCTGAAAAATCTACATTTAATTGTAAATTATATTTTTGTCTATATAAATAGTAAAAATTTCTGTGAATTCACTAAATCCAAGATACTGGATTTAACTATAATTAATGGTGGTGACTTCCATGGGTTGGTTGTGTTAAAATTAAAGAGGGCTTTTTTTCCTGAAACATGTTGCCTTTAATTCCAGTGTGTTTCCTCCTGCTTTTTTCCATCTTTCTCAAGATGCTTAGCCAAGTAAGAGCCCAATTATATGAACTGGGCTTGTTTTTAATGTAACAACTTATGTTCATCTTCTTTGAAACTATGATCCATCCTCTTAAAAGTCTTCTGCCTACACCACTCACTATGCTAGTTTTCCATACACTTTTGCAGGATGTTACTCTGATATTCCCCCCCCCCCCCAAAATCTCTTCATTCAGGTAGTTTGTTTTTATCTAGTCTATCATCTGCTTGATAGAACTTCTCAGACTGGGGATGGCAGGTGGGAAAGCGTGCTTACTTATATAGCAGACAGCCTAGTCCAAATTTTTTAATTTCTGTGTCAGAGCATCAGCTCAACATGGAAAACTATGTCAACATTTATCACATTAACTTTTGAAAGTTAAATCCTAACAGGCAAATTCTTCACCGAGTAGGTTATATTAGCATTTCAAGACAGAAAAAATTATTTGGGGATGGGGGCACTACAGTCCAGATACCGGTTCCTACCATTACTTCAAAAATAGGTCTTCCTAAGACTTTGCAACCATTCTCTGGTTCCCTCTTACTGTAACCTAAACTGCTCTGTTATGAAAGAAATATAACTTAAGAGAAACTGATTGAGCAATCTGCCTCACACTAACCTCTCAAACAAAGCCTCCACAAGGAGTTTGAAGCTCTTAGTGACCTCGCTGGCTAATGTTTATATAACCCTGTAGAAACAGGCCCTTGTTAAAACACCAAGCATATTAAATTGCAGGTCACAATAGCTTTTAAGGTGTGCTAAAGATGAGATGATATCCTGGACTAACTTACTTCGAAGCAACTGATTTATTTTACTCTGTACTGTCAATATTCAGTGACTATATACTATGACTTATATGCTGATTCAAAATTGTCAGAGTGTGAGATTGTGTTAAGATGACAAAGGTTTATATAAGCAAAGCATTTTGTGGGGGAACAAAGCTGGAATTTTCTACTACACTTTTCAAGTACTTCATGACCCCAACTTCAAAAAAACTAATCTTTTCAAATCTATTAGAATTGAAAATTTCTCCACTGTTATCATGATGAGATACATAAAAATTTGAGTCATACTTTTCCAATTAACCTTCGTGAAAAACACTGTTCAGCCCTGAGCTGTATCAAATGAGTGCAAGATTTACAATATATTTTTGTATTAAAGATTTTGTTTCTTTATCAGGTGTATTTTTAGCTAATCAGGAAAATCATTAACTGTAAATGATGAATGGAATATATTATGTGTGTTTGTGTATGTTTAGGTTCCAGCATTGGCTGTGATCTTGCATGTGGTGACAAGAACATAAAATGATACCTTCAAATACGTTCAGAAACTCCAGAGACTAGTGGTCCATTACGAAGCACAGGCAAGTAACTTCTGAGAAGTATCTGATGATGAGGGCTGAAGAAATGGGAAATATTTCTGAAACAGTTTACTAGATCTATTTGTAGTGATTTTACAAGCTCTCCCCTGCTTGGAGGTATTGGGAGCCTGGAGCATTTGACCAAGATTGTTAATATGCTTCCAAGCCTGCTTATATGTGTCCTGAGCAGCTAGATAACCAGGTCTTGCATTAGGATCTAGGGAAAGAGTACCTTGCCTCCCATAGCACTTCAATTGCTGTATGCAGTCAGGCTATACTGGCCTCCCAGAAAATGCAGTTGTGATTATATACTTTTTTAAAAGTTATGGTGCCTCCACCAAGTTTTTGCCTATTCTTTTACTCTAGAGGGCTAGACCACTAGCAGAACCTACAGAAATAGAGAATTCAATCTTTATTCTGCAAGTGTCAAATCTCCCTCTCTCTAGGTATCTGTCAAGTGCCAGTCTGTACATAGCTGTTGTGGTTCCATGGGGGTTCATTACAGCTTTCCTGATGAAGCTGGGCCACTATGCATTCCTTAATATAAGATTTCTGGCACTAGGAAGAGAGAAGCCAAAAGGTAGCTCAGCTGTCACTTTAAAGGAGGGAGAAAACTGGTGATTGAACACAGAGTTCTTTTGTATAAATCAGATGTTTGGTAGAAAACAGATGTCAACACAGGAGAGGTGCTCAGGTCTCCCTGAATGGTTCACCCATTAAGCTCTTCATGAAAAGCTAACAACCACCATCAGGGAAAGAAAACAAGTCTTGCATAGCTCTTAGTAAGAACAGTCTGTAGCCATCTACCATCAGTATTCTTGTCTCTAGATGTGGATCAGACATAGGGCATCTGTTTGCAGATTATAATGAGCTGCTCAAACCTCAAATGTGGGTGGGATTATGGATGCTCACTGTAACATCTGCTGTTGGAATGGCACCTCCTCACTCTCCCTGAAGCAACTTTCAGTAGCCTTTCTGGGGTACTTAACTATCTCTGTATATTGTGCAGAGATCACAGGTATCTGACTTCGGGCTTTGAGAGCAAGGTCTTGAAAGCCATCTTTCACAGCAAATCTGCCCTTCAACAGCTCTTATTCTCGGTAGCTTGCTCTCTCATTATCCCTATCTGGTAGAGCAGGGAGTTAAATAAAGATTGCACTTGTTTCAATGATTGAAGCTCTTGAACTCTACTTCATTTGGGGTATCTATCAAAAAATAGTCCTTGCTGAATGTAGGACATAAGGAATTGTACTTGCAGATTTACTTTGAAGATCAGCTATTTATTTCCTGTCTGTGTATTATGTGATTCTGTGCTGTGCAAAGACTCCCTCTTGCTGAGAGAGTTTTTTAATAAAACTTGGTAACTGATGTCTAGAATTACATTAATACTGATAGAGTAACAGCATTTTCTACTCCTTAGAGAGGATCTTCAAAAAAAGTAGTAGCTACTTCCAAATGACTAAAAATTTCATGCATACTCCATAACCAAGAAACAAGTTAAATAACCTTGTGAAAGTAAGCTGGTGTCATTGGTGTGGTAGTGATCTAACCAAGGGTACTATTGCTTATGAATAGGGCCTGTAGTCATAGGCCCCTTGGAAGTACACCGTAGAAAATAAAAAAAAATAAAAAATTGGCAACTGTGAAACACACTTCTAGAATTTAGCATAATCTAGTTAGACTGTAGGTATCCCACTCTTGAATAAAGGCTGCTATTCATCTGATGTTGAGACAAATCAAAAACCCTGCTGAGAACTTTAATAAGATACCTAACAAGGGCAGTTCTCCACTTTAGGCAGTCTGGCTAGCTGGCAGTCACTGCTGTGCAATTTCAAGATGCTGTAATATAATATGCCCCAAGATAATATAATAGACCTCTAGAATGCTTCAATAAATTTCTGTTTTGTATAATCATTATTGAGATATTATATACATATATGTGTATATGCACATAAACACACATATATGTCTCTACTCCATAAAATGAAATGAGACAGTTGGATGAAGTTGTATCACCATCTGAAATGCTTGACTATGGTACTAATCCTTCCACTCCAACCTATAAGAGCAAGCTCTAAAGGCTTGTGTTTTAGAGACAAAAGTCCAACATTTAAATGCTGCTGCTATATGCTAAGAATTTAATTGAAAGTATAAATCAAAGTGAGTGTCTTTAGTACCTAAACTCAATCAAACTGAAACTTAATAAAGAAAGAAAAAGGGAAGAACTTTGTAATTTTTTTAAAAAATTGAACTTTTTATACTTTTTTCCATTTCAAAAATGTAAATTCACACTTTTAAAATTAGCAGTAGCTTTGAAAAACTAAAAGAGTCTTACAGTTAAAAATATCAGTGATATTTTTCAGGTTATTTTCAATATTGTTGAAATTATAAGTAGCAACAAGCAGTTTCTGTTGAATGACTAAAAATTATTCAATAAAGCATTCCAATGAAGCCTATTGACAACAAAGGTAGCTTTTATTTTGAGAACAGATTTTTTTTTACAAATTTAAATGGGAAGAGTTGAAGTAATTTCTTCCATTCACCTTGAGAAAGAAATCTGTGGGAAGCCAGAAGGATTATGTCATATGAAACATTTCTGCTCGAAGAAACTTTGATAGGAAGGAGTGTTCCACTAAAAAAGTAGAAGAGAACACAAGACTTTATTCTCAGGAAATAATTTTTTCTTAATATCCAGTTGAAATGTACATGAATATTTAGAATACATTGTTTAATGAGAGGGAGGTGCAGAAGCAGTTTGATAAAGTCAGCTTTTTAATAAGAATCCCACCTATTTTTTCTACACTGCTCATTTTTTTTTTCACAAGTCATGCATCTGATCTTTGTCTCGCTAGGTGATTCATATTTCTCCCTACCCACCTAGATATGACCCACAGATCTTTGTTACAGCCTCCACACTTGTCAAGTCTTCTCCTAGAATTTGTTCCTGTTAGTTTGCTAGCAAAACCCTGCATAGTCTTCTTTACTGGGTGTCTGTAAGGACAATTTAGAGTTACTTGATTTTGCCGTGAGTGACAAAGTACTTACCTTCCTATAATGCCATTATTTAGTTGAAGCAGGCCCTGACAGCTTCTTATAAATAGGATATTGTTAAAAATATCTGAAGTCTACATTTTCTTGCTTGGATTCTTGTAATTTTACCTAATAAACTAGTTTTTGTTCTTTAAAACAAATTGCTGCTGGACATGATTACATTTTCTCTATCTTTAATATAAATAAAGGAAACAGTTATAAATAGTTGATGAGAATCTGTGCATGCATAGTGATTTTTAATTGCTGAGAGGTTTCTACTACATTCAGCTTGCAGATGGCTCTATTGTTATTGTGTTGGTCACATTGTAGTCGGCTAACTTATTTACTGCCTTCCCAGCTATATTTTGGGCTTTGGACTATGCTTTAATAAGCCCAGATGGATTTCAGCCTAAGTAAGTAATAGATTTACGTCTATACCCTAAATATAAAATATAGATTTAACACACTAAAAATATTGCTTCAGCAGCAATACTGATAGTTACATTTATTATGTGATATTCCTGTAAATAGGTAAAATTATATACCTTATTTGGGGGCAAATTATGTTGTAATCCTTAAATGTTGGATCATATTATCAAAATCCGTAATGATGATTTTGTTCATCTCACAAAAGTTCTGGGTTTATGCTTAACATATTCAGCAAAATACCTATGTATGTCCTGAATTTGAACAACTGCTTAACTTAAAATGTTATTAAATAACAGGCAATGTTCAAAACAGATTTATGTAATTTGGTGATGTTTTTATGGAACATTTATTTTAGTTTGAGCATAGCTAAAGATTAGTCAGTCTGTATCTCCTGTGAGAGTGCTGATAACACAGTGGAGCCTAACCTTACTGAAATCAGTAGTAGATCAGTCCATTGACACAAAAAAAAGCTGGACCCCACTTAAAGAAGGTGTGAATATGTTTACATATGTAAATGAAGCATATCACTTGTTTAGGTGATTTCATCTTCTCGACAGTTAACGTTTTCCTAATAATTATTACCCCTACTATCTGCCACATGCCTTACTCATTCCAATGTGGGGCACTGCTTGCTGTTGTGGTGGTGTATCAGTTGACAGCTGCATGAGACTTCAACCAGACTGCAGCTGCATTCTCTACCTTGATCTTTTCCGACAGTGAGGATGCTGCTGCATGCTCATGGTACTGGGAGTTTCTGTGAAAATCCTGCAGTTAAAAAAGAACTGCACTGCTTAGTCAAAGCGCCTCTGACAGTTAATTTTTTCTTGAATAAGAAAATATGATTTTACACATTTTTTCTCCAAAACACACGGTAGAAAAAGAAGTCAATGCTTCAGATTCCTAGTAGCTGTGTTTCTCAACAGAAACTGACACTTTACTGCTATAGTTAGCAGGCAGTCCAATGGCAAAGATTTTTAGTAAGTATTCTGTACTAAATAGGGCTGTAGAGCTGAAAAGAAGTAAATGTGGTAGGTATGTTTAAGAAGGCACAGAACACATACATAGCAAGCACCATTAGTCTTACTCCAATGATGTAAATGTTTCAGAAAAGTTTTTCCTTTGAAAAGAGAGAGAAAAAAGCAGGAGTGGATATGAAACTGAAAAAGTAGATAGTACATATTCACCAAGTCCATCATGCTGTACTCATCTGATATTTTCTTTGATAAGGAATATCCTTTGATAAGTATGTGCAA
The DNA here is from genome assembly GCF_012275295.1 of Melopsittacus undulatus. Classification (NCBI taxonomy): domain Eukaryota; kingdom Metazoa; phylum Chordata; class Aves; order Psittaciformes; family Psittaculidae; genus Melopsittacus; species Melopsittacus undulatus. The sequence continues at coordinate 57,527,849 of NC_047528.1, read as the reverse complement.
CATTACTGGTTAAACTACAGAAGATAATGGAATAGTTTAAGAAAGGTACAGTGCCTAAAAATACAGTATTAGGATTAAGATTAATGTTAAATTGAAAGGAATTTAGTAATGGTACTTCTGAAGAATTGTCACAGAGATAAATGTTATTTAATATTTTAATTTCTGACTGTAGTAGTGTTCTGGTAATTTTTTTATTCCATCCAAAAGGTAGAATATATTGTCAGCATGTAATGAAATGTCTTAAAAACACAAAATGTGATTAACTTATCTTGTTATCAAGCATGATATCAGAGCACCTCTGCTATGAATAAAGGTTGAGAGAGTTGGGCTTTTTCAGCCTGAAGAAAAGAAGGCTCAAGGGATACCCTATAGCAGCGTTCCAGTGCTTAAAGTGGGCCTATAGGGAATCTGAACAGGCATATTTTACAAGGACATGGAGTGACAGGACAAGGGGTAATAGCTTTACACTGGAAGAGGGTAGATTTAGATTAGATTAGATATTAGGAAGAAATTCTTTACAGTGAGGATGGTGACACACTGGCACAGGTCGCTCAGAGAAATTGTAGCTGCCCCATCCCTGGCAGTGTTCAAGGCCAGGTTGGATGGTGCTTTGAGCAACCTTGGCTAGCGGAAGGTGTCACTGCCCATAGCATGGGGTTGGAAGTAGATGATATTTAAGGTCCCTTCTTACTCAAACCATTCTGTGATCCTATGATTCTATGATCATTCAGTTAGGGATCATGTTAATAATCTCTGCTGTAAGAAAGGAATTTTGGCCAAATAACAGAGGGGGACGAAAAACCAAGGGTTATTATTAATCCATGAAGGAAAGTTAGCCATCAGTGTAATGTGGCTATGAAAATGGCAGACACAATATTAGGATTTACCAGTTGCAATATTTCTTTAAAAAGATGAAGTAGTAGCACCATTACAATATTCATGTGAAAACAGAGGAATTCTGTTTTCAGCCCTAAGAACACCATCAAATTCTAAATGGAATAAGCTTGGAAAATATTATTCCGCTGATCAGGAAAAAGAAGAGCCTATATTCTGTCAACCTAAAATACATGGCTCTTTTGGTCAAGGAAAATAAAGATTGAGAATGTCTGAAGTTAAACCCAAGAAATAAGTGCCAGCAGGGGAAAGCATTCCTTAAAAGATGACATTGATAAGAGAAAAAGTGACTATCAACTGGTAAGGAATAGATTCAGGCCTGAATTTTCAAATTTACAACTATATTTGGAAGTTTTTTGAGAAAACTTTCAAAGGAATGACAAGGTGAAGAATTAAACTTGGTTTTGAATGGTCCTCCGTTAGTTCAAGAAATGGGTCACGTATGCATCACATATTTTGCTTTGCCAAGAGGTGTGTTGGTATCTTTATGGCTGATCAAAAATATTAGAGCTGTGAAATGGTTTTCTGGTTTTGCTGTGAAGAGTTGTAAGTAGTTGTAAGTTGTGCAACTAGGGTTAGAAGTTGTATGCTTCACAATAAGCGTGTGTTTGCAGCAAGAAACAACTGTGTCTAAACATGATTAAAAGCACAATGATTGTAGATTCAGACCAGTTTTTCAGCTGATTTTGGTGAATATACATCAATTTTCAGTAGCTGAAGGCTGTGTACTTACACTTATTTTTTAAATTCCAAGAGCTAAAAATTCTTCAAGGTTTCTATATCAATATATAAGACAGATATAGGAAAATCATTAACTTAAAGTGACATAAATTGGTTATACATATTTTAAACATAGAAGTGAATTAATCCTCATCATTACTGAGCAGACTTTAGAATAGTTTTGTTAAAATTCAAGTTATTAAAGATTATTATTAATTTGCCTGTATCTGAGTAATTACTTAGCAGTCAGTGTCTGCTTGTTTCTTTCTCCTTCTCCACAAATTTTCATTCCTTCACATAGACAGCTGAGGTTTTTTAATCTCTTCTTCCTTTACCACACTTCTCAGTCCACAACAGTTTGGTGAGAGTTGCTCTCTTCACATTCTTTCTCCATATTGAAGCATTGTTTTCTTCTTGTGTTTAGAACAAGATGAATAACCCAAAGTAAATAAGAGTTAAATTAATCCTTCCCAGGTATTTTTCCTGAGAAGGACAATGTATGTGCAAATATGGAAAATAAGACAAATCTTTCTAGCACTGTATCATCATATATTTGTCACTGTTGTACTGGAAGGAAGGAGAAATTTTTAATTGACAGATCAATATTCCCTCAAATATAAATCACTTTATCTTTGAGAAGACAAAACTCATCTCTCTTTTTTTTTTTTTCTACTGCAGTTCTTTGTTTAAAATATTGGGATGCTCATTGTTAAGCATTATGTAGTTAGGTCAGATTCTGAAAACACAAGATGTAGAAAGTCAAATAAAACGATCTATTAATACTGTGAACCTATGTTAGTACAAACATTTTCATTGTGAATCAATCATGTAGGCTTGCCTGCTTTGATTCACATTATGTGAGCAGTAAGCCATAGATTGATTTTTAACCACTAGAAAGGAGATGAATTATAACATTCCCCAAAAAATCCTCCCAAACATTAGAAAAGGACTCTGCAGCTCAGTACCTGAAAGGCATAACATAGCAATGAACCAGGTGTGACAGTTGATATTCCTTCCCTGAGACTTAACAAACACATCTACAACACTTGAAACCTACACCTGAAAATAAACAAAATGTGAAGGTGATGAGAGTTTAATGAAAACAATATCTAACTTCAATCAGTTATGGTGGAAGCTCCCTAATTTTCACTTGGCTAACTCCCAAACTCCATAAATTTAAGTGAAATGTTAGAATCATAGTTAGGGTTGGAAAGGACCTTAAGATCATCTAGGTCCAACCCCCCTGCCTTGGGCAGGGACACCTCTGTCCAGCCTGGCCTTGAACACCGCCAGGGACAGAGCATTCACAACTTCCCTGGGCAACCCATTCCAGTCTCTCACCACCCTCACAGTAAAGATTGTAAGCCCTCTCTATCATGTGACCCGGAAGAAAAATTATTTCAACTGGGGCCCTGTTGAACACTATCCAGCACCTTCAAAAGGAAAAAAAATGTCCCTGGATCTGATGGCAGTGCAGCTACTTCAGCTCCAAGCAAAGCAGCCTCTTGCTGCTACCACCAGCCTCAGCGACAAGTACAGCAGCTACCCAACCCCCCACAACAGATAGTGGCAGCCTATGAAGGGGCTCAAGCTGCTTCAGAAGTGATTGGCACTGAAGCACAGCTCCTCCTGGCATCCCGGTTGCCTATGCTGGGATGGATGTTCAAAGGCAGGGTCTCCTCTACACATCATGCAACTGATGCTACATGGAGGACGATGGCTGAAGTACAAATATGGGGAGGCCTGGCAGTACAACTGTTCCTTATATCCAATGTAAACTTCCCCTGTTTAAGTTTTAACCTATTTCCCCTTGTCCTATCACTACAGTCCCTAATGAAGAGTCCCTCCCCAGCATCTCTATAAGCCCCTTGCAGATAGTGGAAGGCTGCTATGAGGTCTTCTTGCAGCCTTCTCTTCTCTAGGCTGAACAGCCCCAACTTTCTCAGACTCTCTTCATTGTGCTATCTGCATAGCGGTAGACATACGTATTTATTCAGAAGCTGTAAAACATATTCATTACTTAATCATATTCTTTATGGGCATTGCACAATGGTGGTTTGTTTTTTTGTTTTTTTTTTTTTTTTTAATTAGATCAGGCACTTGGAGTCCCACATCATCTTATAGAAACATTTCGTAATTAAATTTATAGCATTCTGTTTATTTAGTAGTGGCCAGTCCTGAGAAATCCTTAATGTAGACAGTCTTTACTAAAAGTAAGTTTCTCACTATCAAACACATGAAATGGTAAAGTGTATCATAGAGGATAGTATGGATATATGTCTATAACAATATATTTACCCTAAGCTTTGTGGTGTCCTGACAGTTTTAAGAGCTGTAAGGGTTAACAGTCTAAAAATTTGCTGCTCTGAGCTGGTCTTGCATGGTACTCAGCAGAGAAGGAGACAACAGGCCCCCTACACAGGCTCTTTCTCAGAATGTCATATTTACTTCTTCTGATGGACTCCTCATAACAATATGAAGAGCAAGCACAAGTTGCTTTCTCATTCTTCATTAGCACATAATACAGGATGACAATTTTGATTATGGTTTCTCTTATTTCTAACGTAGCAAGTAATCAAATGATAAAGCATAAACCTTTTTTGGTTTTGTTTTGAAAATGAATGTAACACCTTACTTAGTGCAATTCTTTGGTAAACATTTTTGGAAGGTTGTAGCTATAGCTACATTTTGGAATTGCTCAGATGTTCAGTATACATCAAATCTGCATTCTTCTCTAAGGCTATGTTACATTTTGCTCCAGACAATCAAAGATCTTAACTAAGGAGACTCCAGTACTCTTGGTATCAGCAAATTACTTTCGAAGATGAAAAAATGTCTTTAATTTAGCACAGTATGCTGTAAAAGAGTAACGTACTTAAAATGTTTTTGCCTCCCAGTGCATACCAAATTCTACTCCTTAATAAGTATGTACAAAGTAGTCCTTCTGGTGTAGCAGTTGCTGTTAACAAAGGGTAGAATTCTTTGCTGAGAGGTGAAGCATGAATATTCTCTAAGGTGTTCACTAGTTTGCATGCCTTCTTAATTAGAAAATGCCTTATGAGCTCCCAATGCATTCATCTTTGGGACATAGTTTACAGGAAGCTTACGAGGGGGTTTTATAAGCTGATACAATACCATCAAAGACACTTTTCTTGTTCAACTGATTGAAGATAAAGAAAAGACTCTTTGGTTTGTTTTCTGAATTTCTTCAGTATGAAGTTTTTGATTATGTTTTCAAGACCCATGTAAATCAGTTTTCTGCAAGCAGTCACCTTAATTTACACCAACTGAAAATTTGGTTTACTGTTTTCCTTAAATAATTGACCTTAAATATTTTGGTTTACTTTAAGGTTTTGGTTTACCTAAGGCTTATCTTAAATAATTTGCATTGCATTAATAAAGATGTTCATTAAAAAGGACTTTGAATGTTTTGAGTCAGCTTTTCTTCTGTGCTGTGTGCACACTTGTTTGTGTTTGCTTTTCCTTTCTAGACTGGTGTCACTGTTTCTTTTTGTATCCTCTCTTCCTTTCTACCTACCCTACCAATGCCCTATCAAGCATCATTGATTGTCAGCTTGAAAGTAAATGTCATACTATTGTTCAAAGGGTGAGCTCAAATCAAAACAGAGGATTGGAGAGCTTCCTCCCTGTCCTGCTAACATTTTTTACACTAAACATTAACTTTACAACGTACATTTATTTTAAAGATGAGTTTAAACACTAAATTCAAGCCTTCTGCACTTTGGAGATTTTCTTATAAAATCAGATCTGATCCTAGACACAACACTGTTATGCTAGCATTGTTTGAAGTTAGTATTAGTGGTTCTCATAGGTTGACTTCTTGACAGATTTATGTTATTTTGTTTCAAGCTGGAGTTTCATTTACACTATTTAGAATTTTCTCAGTATATTATTACAGTGTTCATCAAAAGTACACTTTCCAGAGCTGTTAATTAAAAGGGCATGCTGGGATAAATAAACCCATATGCTGTTGATTAACCACCTTTTAGGGGTCAACAGTTGGGATCTCCTGCTGTGCTTATGTTAATTGTTGTCCAGAATTTTACCAGGAACTGTTTTGCCCATATGGCACTTGCTGGAAATGTAAGGTCTATAAAGAGAATGAACAAAACCCAAAGAAAAAAGGTATCTCGGGCTCTGCTGTATGTGTGGTGGCTTCATGGTGGTACTTGACCTGCTCCATTACATGAGATATGGAAAATTTTAAAAAGCAACTGAGAGCTTACATATGTGGGTATACGTGTGTATGCATCGTTATCATGTCTATGAATACCTACCACTATTTATAGAGAGAATAGCTAATTGCATGTAAGGAAATAGACATGTTGATTTTTAAGACTTACGTTTCCTGAATAATGAAAAATAAAAAGGGATATGTCCTGGGTTCAGGACATTTTAAAGTCCGAAACTACACAGCAAAGAAGTGTTACTGTTGATTCTGAAAATGTTGTTTTTCAGCTGAACAGAAACCACGTTTCCTTGTAAAACCCAATATATACTGACATTTCTTTTTGTTAGTTAATTATCCCCTGAAGATGTCTGTCTTCATGGAAGGTGAATCACAGAATTGTCTATAAGGGTGGAAGATTTGCCCTTTGATTCTCCTTTTTGAAGTCTAAAAACACACTTACCTTGATTCTCCTTTTTGAATTCTAAAAACACACATTGATTCTCTTTTGTGAATTCTAAAAACACACTTACCTTGATTCTCCTTTTTGAAGTCTAAAAGCACACTTACCTTTACTGAAAACTCTGTTTGTATTCTATATAAGTTTTAGGCGTATAAATTTTGCACTTCTATCTTTCATGATGTAAAGGACTTACGAAATATTTTGCAGATGAGTTAAAAAGAAAGACCACAAAATAAACAAACCATTTACCATAGTATTTTATGCAAGAGATTTAAATCAGACTAAAAGTCTGTCCAAGACTGTTAAGAGTCAGTATCTCTTCCACCACATTTCTGCTGAAATTATGAAGAACTGCTGTCCAGGTTTGCACTTCAAACAGTTATATCATCGGCTGGGTCTGAAGTTGGAGAAAAATATACCACCAAAAAATTTGTATTGATCATTTCTTTTACTTACGGTGTCTTCTTTCTCCTTTTTAAGAGGGAAAATCAATCACTGTTAAGAAAGCCTCAAACTTTCATACAACATTTTGTTTCACACAGAAACAGACAAAAGGAGTAATTAAGGTCTGGATTAGTTTAATTTTGTTTGACAGTTCAGAAGGAGGTAGTGGGTGACACACCTAAATAACTGATCACAGTACCTCCAAACATGGGTAGGACACACCACTGTTTTCAATGTGATGTTGGCTGCCTAATAGTTGCTTTGTGGTGAGCAGCTGAATGCTGGTTTCTATTGACGATCTGGCTCTGCATACAGTTCTGTCCATCAGAGAATGAGAAAATCCTGTGACAAATCTTCTTTATTCAAGCAGAACAAATTAGCAGTCCTGGTGTTTCACAGACAACCAAAATGATGATAACCATACGGCTGCCTCCACTCACACTGAAATGACTGTGACTTCAGCTCAAGAAAAGCTGGAAAAGATGATGGCTGGATGATGACAACATGAAGTGCTTGAATGGGCTGAATGTTCTGTGATACCACAATCTCACAGAAGAAAAACAACTCCTCCTCGTCCAGGCCATATTCGTATTTCACGTTGTCTGACAATCAGCTTTGACTAAAGAGAAATAGTAACATGGGATTTTCTTTTCTTTTTTTTTTAAGAAAAAAATACCTATTTTAAATAAAATATTGCATGGATACAGCTTTGCTGAGCACAGAGGCAAAGTTATGTCTCATAGTGTGAGGTGTCCCTGCCCATGGCAGGGGAGTTGGACCTAGATGATCTTAAGGTCCTTTCCAACCCTAACTATTCTATGATTCTATACTATGATTCTCCCTAGGCTTTTCAGATTTTGCCATGCTTTCAAACAACGTACACATATTGTTTGGCATGTCTGTTCGTAACATCCTTTGGTTCCTTATTGATCAGAGGGACTAGTCGAGAAACCCAGAATCTCAGTCTGCTTCCTCAGACTTCTTTCTCTTTCCAATAACTTGCAAAATAATTATTTAACTCTTCTCTATGAAGAGCAATTACAAACCACAGACAAGTCATTGTACAGGAAATGCCTCTGAAGCCATTCAACTTTGAACCAGTATCAGCAACAGTACATAAAAACTATGAAAATAAAGATGAAAATGTATTACTTGCTTGCTTGCTTGCTTTTTCTCTCCTTTCACACTTGTCTTTTGCCTAGCTCCCGGTTCCCTGGCTGTATAGCTTGTTTCTTACTCTTCCGTGGTGTCCCTCTGCATACTTTTCCTGGTTGTTGTCAGGGAGGAACCAGCATGGGGATTGCTCTGTTACTTTACACAGGGCCAGGCTGGAGTAATAAGAGGTTCCTTGGACAGAGAAGGTAAAACAATGAGTCAAGACCAAGGTCATCCTGGGAAGTCCAGTGAACAAGTCAGGATTGGCAGGGGCAGAGCTGGAGACCAGCACTCCTAATACATTGCTGGGGGAGGGACTGATGGCTTGGAGATGGGCTGAAATGGAGTCCTGGGACATTGTCAGAGTGGAGGGAGGCACAGGTGGAGGCTGAGCAGGGACAGGTAGGCATCTTGGTGCTCTCAGGGCCATGACAGATTATAACTATACCTTGTTGAGTTTCCTCTTTCACTAGATATCATTCTAATTATCTCCAATTTCATATTTCATCCAACATAAATAATTATGCAAGGCTTCCCCCACCCTCAGTTGCCCATTGATCCAGCCTGTCCAGATCCCTCTGCAGACCCTTCCTATACTTCAGCAGATCAACACTCCCAGCCAGACTGGTGCCTTCCTCCAATTTACTGAGGGTGCACTCAATCCCCTCATCCAGATCATCAATGAAGATATTAAAAACAAAACTGTCCCTAACACCAAATCCTGAGGGATATCACTGATGACCAGTTGCCAACTAGGTGTGATACCATTTACCACCACTGATTCCAATCCAGTGAAGAATACACCTTCCTGGGCCATGAACAGCCAATTTCTCCAGGAGGACACTGTGGGAGGCAGTGTCAAATGCTTTACTTAAGTCCAAATTGACAATGTCCACAGCCCTTCCTTCATCAGTTCATTAGTGTTTTCCCATCAATACAGAGCTCTGCTTCCTCTTTGTTTATTATAATTAATGGGAAGATAAGTAAGCAAGTCATCCTGCTAGAACTGCCAGTTTCAGGATGATAAAAAACAATATAAGTGAAATGAAGAGAAAAAAAATGGAAATTAGTAGTGTTTGCAGAGTAACACAGAAATAGTTGTTCAATTCATATTTACACTGAGTCTGTGTTGGTTTTCTGAGAGATGTCTTAGGTATCAAGTATATTCTCTAACAGTACTCCAAAATATCCTTCAGGTTTTCTGAATGTAAACTCATCAGATGCAGCTCATATGGCAGTACCCCCTCAAGCTTCTTGAAGAACTCCGGGGCAAACTTTTTACAGGATGGCCACTAAATTTGTTGAACAACTTCAAAGATCAGGCAAAATCCTGTTTTCAGCAATGGCTGACGATTGCTGAGGGTATGCTTTTCTGTCATTTCTGGTACACTGTCAGAAACTTACTGCTTACTATTGCTAGACTTTTCCAGCTAAATTAGGTTTATTATGTACTTGGCTTCTTGGCAAACAATAGCTTCATGTGGCACAGGACAGATTTATGGGAATAAAACTGAAATTGAATATCTTATAATAGCAATTCCACACCTAAGTAAAACACTTTCTGACAATCTGCTGTTGAATGTTAAGTAATTCAAACTATAAGAAGAAATAATAAAAAAAAGTTCAAGACAAATTTGTCACTTTTTTTTAAATTCCTCAATTTATGGGCAGTGGCTACAAATAAGTTATGTACAAAAAACTAATGGCCAAATCTCCAAAATGTAAAAATAAAACAATCAGCAGCCAAAATTTACCTTCTCCTTTCCAAATGCTTAGAACATTCCCTTTAAAATACAGGAATACTATATGTAGATTTCGACAAAACTGTGTTTTTAAATCTGGAATTGGTGCTCTGCTTTACTTTTCTGTAAGAAAGGTACTATGCCGAAATAATTTGTCTTAATGAAATGCAATTTCATTATAGCACAAGGAATAGTATTATCAAAGGGTTGAATTTAAGGGGTTTAGATAGTGGGTTTGGGATGAAGTTTTTGGGATATTAAATTGTTATGAATGAAAACTTTGATGATTTTGAGTTGATTCTCAGCTGGTGTGAAGCTACTCCATGCAGTTACTCAGACTCATGCCACGTAAGGACTGACCTGCACTCTTTGTTCATTTGTACTAAAGCTGTCTTCCTCAGTATCATTCATTTAAAAAATAATTTAAACAAAATCTGTAAGAAAAGTGTACCTATAAACATCAAACCTTGCAGACAACACCTTGTTTAATTTAGTATATTTACACACACTCACATGCTAAAGCTGTTTATGATAATCAATGTGCTGTCTAATGCTCAGAAACCTGTTTTCAAATTTCAAAGCAATTTAGCCTTGGGTAAGGTAGTTCTGTAGGAGAGAATATAACCAGCCAGAGTGACTGTGATGAGTATTCTTTACAGCTTAATATACTTCTGTTCACTTGTAAATATTCTACCATAATATGCTATTAGATTTTAATTTCTTTATCACTTTTTCTTCTTTTGGTTCCTATTAGAAATGCCTGCCTGAGGCATTTAGAGATGTCATTTGACATAATGAAAGGGGACTAACATGAATGCAAATTTCCAGCAAATTTAATTTTTTTTTCTTTTAGAGGCAAATTGTCACAAAATTTTCCTAAAGAAAATTCAACTCTTTTGGCAGTTTTGCTATGTACTTCTGGAGATTATTTTACCCGCCTCACTTTCAATGGCAAATTCAACCTTTTGATCCAGAGAATTCAGTTTTAATTTAAAAGAGTGAATTTAAATGGTTAGCTAAAGTGATTGAAAGTACCTTCAGACGAATAGAAACAAAGAATATAGAATTTTCCTATTTCTCATTAGTCATCCTAGAATGCCAAACTGGAGTTTACCCAAAATACTGCTACACTGCTGACAAGAGTCTGGTAATAAGAAATTGAATTGTTTTGTTTTGCAGTGGTACAAATAGGGTACAGCGGAATATTAGAAAATTTATTTCTTTGGTAACTAATAGGGCAAATCAGAACATAAAAATCCAGTCCTTCCAAGGCAAGTATGCATGCTGCAAACCTTACTAATACCAGCTGATTATCCAGCAGTACCTTTGGAAACTGTAGAAAAGCACTTCCATTTACATACTTCTTTAGTGTTTACAAATCTAATTGGAGAAAATGTCCAGATTAGTCATCCTCCTGTGACTAACTTATCATTAAATTGAAAACATTAAGTAAAAGAAAAAGATGAGGGAAATAGAAAAGATAGGTCAGACATACTTTGAGTAAATAATCCAGTTCAAGCCCCTGCTACTTTAGGCAAGAACGTTTATGAACACTTCATGGCTTTCAGTATAACTGAATCTGCTTTCACCTCCAAGTCCTACACCTTTGTTTCTTGGACACAGATGCAAATGATTACTTTAGTTTTAGTACTATACATTGATTAATGTCAAGAAAATCAAGATAATCATGGGGGGACACTTACATTCATTCAATTTTTATTTGCACAAGTAAAATAACATTTATCATTCAAATTTTGGCATGTCTGCCTTCATTCTTACACTTTGCTAGTGAGTCCTTTTTCCAGTTCCCCCTCATATCTTGGCTAACTTATAATGTCTTTCTTTGGGTGATTTTCATACACTGTTTCTCGAGAATTTCTACTTTTTTTTCCCCCCATTGCTTGAAATGCAAAGTCTAGCTAGTTTAATGCTTTTAACTTAGTATTCATAGCTGGTTCTAAATCTGAGGATTAGCAAGTACCTTTTTCCCTCAGGACTTCTAACTACAGCTGAATTTGCATGGAGGTATAGAAAATTGTTCTAAAACTGCCTAAAGACTAATTCTTTTGCAGTCATTCCCCAAGTGGTTTTTACCTAAATATTCACTAAAAAAAAAGTATTTTTTAACCAATATTTCATACCAATTTTCAATGCTGCCCAACATTTTTTACTGTTATCTTTCCTTATAAGGGCATAATTTTCCACTTCTCTATTCTAGTCATACTTGCCTTCAATTGTCTTCAACTCTGGCTCCATTTCCTGTAGCACTAGTTCTGCTTTCAGCATTTTGTTTATCCTGCCCTTCATTCTCCTGCAACTTACATTCACTGAGACAAAATAATCCAGAGAATTAGTTCATAAATAGCACCAGAGAGCTAATTTATGAAATAAAAATGCTGTGAGATGAATGTTGACAAAAACGTACAAAAATTCATCTAGTTATTTCTGAACACATGCCCATTACTATTCAGCTTGTCAAACCTGATAACCACCTGTTCCAGTTCCTGTGAAGAGAAAACCATGACCATCGGGTTTTTGAAAATGGCTGTCATCTGCAGCATAGACACAGATGTACATTTCAGCTCCTGTGTCCCACCATGCTGTCCACCTGTAACTCTCCTGTGCTGGGCTAGAACTGAGTGATCTCTGCTTCCCTTCCTTGTGTGAGGTGTGTGAAGGGTGTGTCTGGAAGGAAACACAGTGTTCCAGTCTGTCTACTGGGCACACAAGGAATTTGTGAGCTCCAGCCTCCAGATAGCAATGTTTACCTTAACAGCTCTCTTTTTATTATGTGGAATAATTTGTCTTTAAAATGTGGTGGGAAATTATATTGTAGGTAATTTTTTGTTTGGTTTTGGGTTTGGTTTTTATTGGGTTTTTTTACTTAACCATTTGCAACTCATGGCAAACAAGGAAAGTTATTGTTCTTTTATCTGTTGTCCTTTTGTTAAGAATAACAAACTGTTTAACTAGTTTTGTGGAAGAAAACTTCCAATAAGCTTCTCTGATGTGATTAGATTAATGCATGACAGACTGTTTTCCTTACTCATATGAATTGAATGGCTTTCCCACAGAAATGAGGAAAACTTTTCATTGCCATTATTTCACATGCTAGTTTTGATATTGACTCTGTCCTCTTTAATAAGGTGACTCAGTAAGGTGTTTTTTCCTTTCTCCTTCCTCATAAATGTGATTTCGTGCTTAGAAAAGCAATAACATTTATTTACTATTGTTTTAATTATTACTGTTTTCAAATCTGTATCGAGGTAATGTTTAAAATGTCTTTTTTAGAAATCTGTGTGGAATTATTCCTGTAGACTCACATTCTTTGTTGTTCTAAATAACTATAGCCTATGAGGCTGATATTCCTTGTGCAGCATTCGACTGTGCTGTTAGCAAATACATCAGTGCCTGTTTTCATACCTACAGTGGTTGAAAGACTTTGGTTTGTTCTTCCCGTACATTTAGACATGCTGATAAATATTTGTCAACAGTTATATTTATTGCACCAACTCAGGAACAGAAGGAAAACTTTTCAAAACTGCTGTGCCTTCCATCCAGTACATACAAATAGCTTCTCTTCCACAGAAACATCCACAAACATATCATTGTCAATATCTCGTTCTCCTTCAGCAGTCAAAATATGCTTCAAAAATAAGTGCCGCCTACCCTTATACTCCAGTGTAACACACAAACAAACACACACTTTTCTGTAGTCCTCCCAGGCTTGGTGATTCCAACTGAAATATAGGTAGATCGCTCTCTTTCTCTTGCAGTTGCATAGTGTGTTTCTGTGAAAGCAAAACCAATTTTAGTATCAAGGGATATTTTCAAGCTTTTTTTTTTTTCTTATGTATTTCCTACCCTGAGTCTGCTGCTAGATTCTTCAGTTGCCATGGTGAGGAGGGGTGTAGGCAGTTCTTCCAGTCAGGGAAAAAAAAGTAAAAATCATGAAATGAATGCTAATGTGAGGGGAAACTGGCAATACTCCATTTTATAACTCAGTCTGGTTCATAAATAAAGTGCTTTTCACCTCAGGCTTTCATGGGGCAACACAGGAAAAGGTCATAAAATTAAACATCCATCTTGAAATATATTCCTCACTTTTTTTTTTTTTGGTAATCAAAAAAGACCATGCAGAAGAGAATAGTCCAGTGATTCAAGACACTGTGAAATTAAAAGTCCTGGATCCTACTCCAGTGCTGGTGCTTTCAGTTGTTACTGAATGAGACAGGTGAAAAATAGGCACTACAATGAGGAGCAATGACCTTTAGGAGGCCTCTGACAATTAAGTGCATGGTCTCTGTGCTTGCACCAAGCTGAGAAGCTCAGTACACAGTCTTTTTCTTAGGGTAGCATTAATTTGATGCATCAGTGTGTAATAGAACCTCACAATTAATGTTAACTAGAAAAGATGGAATGTTTTGCACATAATTGAGGTTTTTAATGTAAAAAGTTTTATCAGTCTTCAAAATATGACAATTTTCCATGAATGACACAAAGTTCGCCATCTACATGTAAAATACTGCTCTCTATTCCTTGCTTTTCTTTCCATTCTACTTTTCTCTCCTTTGCTTTTTCTTTCGTTTCCTTTTTCTTAATTTTTAGAAGAAAGATGTGGAAGGAGAAAAACATTAAAGAAAAAAACGATTTCTTTGAAGAAACACGTTTTTGGGAGCTTAAAAACTTTTCATGAAACACCTCTTTTTTTCTGCACTAGAAATCACTTCTCTAAAAATAAAGTTTATTAACCTATCCAATGAAAGTGGTCAGCACTTCTTTTTATACATGATAAAATCTTGGCAAATGTTTGCTGTAATTTTATGCTGGTTAGCATCCTCTGTCTTTCATCTTCAAGATGCTCAGCAGGGTTTCCAACTGCTAGAGGCGGCAGTTGAGCTCTGGGCAGTCGATTAACTGACTCCTTGAGCTGCCTATCCTGCCTGGACAGTGGGATGAGGACAAACTGTTTGCTAAATGACTGCATTTTGCAGACAAGTTAAGCTCTTTTCCATTTTTGCTTCTCTTAAGATGTTGAATTTGAGCTCTGAAAATTTAGTAATCTTTCAGCTGTCTGCACATGCTCAACTGTGACCCTTGGCCACTATGGAGCCAGAGCAGAGCTGGCTCTGCTGAGCAGGAGAAGCACCTCACCCCAGCTGAACCTTGTAGTTCAACCTGTATTGTTAAAACACGTCATACCAGGTCTACTGTATTTGTGGTACAAAGACAGAGCTACTATCAGGTGCACAAATAATTTTATATTTTGGTCACCTTCTGTACTCATATCAATGTGACTAGAAAGTCAAAAATGTTTTATGATACATCAAGTACCAAAAAAAAGTTTATGTTGTTGAATTTTAGACAGTGAATGTGGTACATGGTTTACTAGTAGCTACAAGGGTTACTGTGAGGTATAATTAATATCTATAAGGTATCTCAAAATTTTATGTTATACAAATGTCAAGCATTACTGTTATTGACCTGTAGTCCCTTCAGAGCTGTAAGAAACTAGTCACTCTCTTGGGTTTAATTTAGAGATGGTGATCCTGTAGATTACGATATTAATACCGCATTGGAGGAAAAGCAGTATGTTATCTCCCAACATATTACTTATATAAGAGTTAATTATTAACTCTTACTCTAGAGCTGGATGAAATTTTACTGTTATGGAAGCTTGTGAAAAAATAATTTTTAGTTCTGCTCCTGAAAATATCCATAGTAATTTTTTTTTTTTATTTGCAATTGGAGACCTCAGGTCTTTGTTTAAGAGCTGATGATAAATGTGTAAGAAAGAAAGGACTTTTTCATTGGTGACAGGCTATTAAAATATTCACTTAGGTCTGTGACAGTCAAAAAACTATTTACATTATGTTTAGAAGGGAAATTTCTTCATATTTAAGGTAAAATTTGGTGTAATTAATTTCTAAATTTTCTGAAAATGGGAAACTTTTGCTAGAAATTACTACTTTTACCTTCTTAGCTTTAGGCTTCTTGTAAGCTGAAAGTGTGAAGATTATTCTTTGAGGAAATAAAATCAATTAGTTTGCCATTTTGTCTTTATATGTGAGATTAAGGAATGACAAGAGAAAACAGTTCCTAGCCAAACCTAAACTAGGGTTTACACAGACAAGTGAAGTTTCAAATCTTCTTGATAGAGGCAGAAAAATAAATCACAAAAGACCATGAAGGCATGTTCTGCATGCAAAACTTTCTTTAAATCTGAGGATGAAACATAACAGTTCCTCACTGCACTTAACCCTATAAATCTTGTTACAACCAAATATTGTGGGAACAATGCTCTAGACAAGGCATAGATGGCCTGAAATATAAATAGTTTACTCTTTTCTAAGTTTTAAAGTATATTTTCTAGCACTTTCATATTCTAAAAGAAACAATTTCACTACGCAGATATATCCTATCACAGCTAAACTGAATAATGTAGCTGCTAAACATCAAGAATATTCTGACTTATCTGTTAATAACCATTATATCCTGGAGGCTTTAAAATCAAAATTAAAAAAAAAAATCAAGCCAAGCAAACTCTGATTAATTGGAATAATATCCACATCTAAAAAAGAATTCCCATTTTGTTCACCCATACAGAATAAGCTACACGAGCAAAATAAGTTTGCTTCATACATACTTTGTCATTACAAACTTGGTAATATTAATCTCTTTCCTGCTTGAAAAAGAAGTTAAGGAATCACAATCTTCCAGTAATGCTCACAGAATGTTGCCTGAAGAAATATTTTTTCTTGCCTTATTCATTTAAAGAGCAACTACAGAGCTATAGAAGGCATGCAAGTTTGCCACAGCAAGCAACAAATTAAAGTTAATCCAGGAATTTCAGTTAATTCTCTCGTATTCTTCCCATCAGAGCAACTGGTACTAGCATTACGCAGAAAAGATGACTAATAATAGTATATTCACTGTAGGGCACAGCAAGTGTTGAAGTCAAATTATGTGGCTCCAGGAATTTTCAGAGATAGAATAAACAGTGATTCACTGTGTCGCAGTCGTCATGACCACACTTTCTTTCACTTACACAGCTACCCATGACCTATGGGTGCCTAAAAACGGAAAAGTAAGTACACAAATGTAAGTTCCATTAAAAAGTAAAATCAAAACACAGTAAGGAATTAATATATCAAATATTCCTACTGTCATTAATAGGCTGGATAGTGTTCAGGTATGGATATGAAGCCCCTGTAGCAGTCTGTCTTCCTCTCTGTCTTTGTCCCAGAGTACCTGACATTCTGGGCTGTGATAAAGGCGAGGTAGATAGCGCAGTCAGCACCCCTTTAAATCGGTCTCTTAATCATGAAAAAGAAGAAATCATGATTGAAGGTGAGAAAACATTGCTACAGAAGCTTTGTTGACAAGCAGGCTTTAGGGATTGAGAGCCAGATTTTAGGTAAAAGTAAAGAAAAAGTGTAGCATTAACTGCATTAAAAGAAGGTAGAGGTAGGGAGCTCTTAACACGTAAGCTGCTTGAACATGCACAGGTCAACAGGGCCAGGCAGGGTGTTGTTAGAGCCAGATGTCTATCATCTTTGAAAACATATGCCAGCAGTGGGAGCTTCTTAATAGCTGGAGAAGGACAAACATCACATCCAACTCCAATTGAAGAAGATCCAGAGAATTACAGGAAAGTCAGACTTACACCAGTCCTGCTGCAGGTTATGGAGCAAATACTCCACAAAGCCATATCCAGGCCAAATTAAAACAATAAGATAATTGGGAGCAGCCAGCAAAAAATTAATCAAAGGGAACATCATTCTTGAACAACCTGGTAGCTTTGATGATATGACTTGAGCAGATGAGAGTAGTGAACGGTTAGCATTGCCAAGACTTTCAACATATCTTGTAGTATCCCTAGAAAGCAAATTAGTGAATATGGACTGGAAAAGCAGACAATAAATGAGTGAAAAACTGTCTGGACAGATGGACTCAAAGGGAGGTGATCGGGAGAATAAAATCCAGCTGGCAACTGATTACTAGTGGTATCCCTCAGGGGTTCAATACCGTTGACCATTTCTATTAATGGTGTGGACAATGGGGCAGAAAGTACTCTCAGCAGGTTTGCAGATAATACCAAACTGAAGGAATGGTTGATATACTAGAAAATAGAGCTGCTGTTCAGAGAGACCTTTGCAGGAAATATACATGGGCAAAAAAGACATTTCTGAAGTCCAGCAAATGGAAGATCCTGACTCTGAATAACTACATGCAAAAAGTAGAGGCTGGCACCTGAATAGCTAGGCAGCAGTCTTGCAGCAAAAGACTTGAATTTCCAGGTGGAAAAGAAGTAGGTGATCCAGCAGTGCGCTCCTGCAGCAAACTAACTGCATATCGAGCAAAAGTACAGTCAACAGGCAGTAAGTAGTGATTGTTTTCTCTTTTGGCACTTTTGAGACTGCATCTGTTATACTGGTTTGGGCTCCTCAGCTCAAGACAGACATTGACATGTCCATCTCCATCCTTGGAGATATTCAAAAGCTGTCTGGGCATAGACCTGGGCAACTGTTTCTAGGCAGCCCTGGTTAAGCAGGGAGCCTGGACCAGATGGTTTCCAGACGTCCCTTCCAACCTCAACCATCCTCTGATTCTGTGACATACAGGAGTGTGTCCAATGAAGGGCTGCTAGGGTGATTGGGAGGCTGAACCACATAGTATCAGAGAAGAAACAGACAGAACAGCTTTTGTTCAGCTCTCTCAGCTTGGAGAAAGCTGAGGCCCATGTCTTCAACTACTTAGCTGGAGAGTATAGAAATGCAGAAACAGACTCTTTTGGAGGTGCATGGTGATAGGACAAAAGGTAATGGACACCAGCTGCAATACAATAAATTCCTCTAGACACAATATAAAAAAAAAAATCACCACTAAGTTGTTCAAAGAGTTTGTGGAATCTCCAGCCTTGGAGATATTCAGAACTAGGAGGAACAAGGCCTACAGCAAGACCATGAGACCAGATGTTTCCCTCCCTATCTAACTTTCTATCTGTCTTTTTGAAATTATAGTTGAGAACAAATGGGTTAAGAACAAGAGCACTGCCATTCTTATTCATCAAAACACACTGCCATGTGATCAAATTTAGTTATAGCTTTATAACAATATATATAACAATACGTATTAGATATTAGATATTAGATAAATATAACACAATAACAAACTTAGTCACTATAAATCTTACTGGCTAATTTCAGGAAAAAACATTAGTCCTTCGCAAGATACACTCTTAAGATCACTTGTGATGTACTCATAACCAAAGTCTATAGTAGATGTTGAATCTACATTTTAGAAGTACATACATTATGTATGTCTCTGTATAGACAGAGATATGAGTATAGTAGAACTGAATGCTATGGCAACATATTTGAGTTTGCGCTACAGGTACTCGGATTTCCAGAAGCATTAGAGCTGTATTGGCACAGTGTTCTGAATTGTCTAGTTACCACTGCTGAGAAGCTATATATGTATTAAGCCAAGTGAAGCATTAACACTACTAGTGTATGCTGCTTACAGTATCTGAGGTGATTTGAATAACTTTGCTTGCTTTCTCTTGTGTGTTTGCACCCTTGGCAGCCCTGATCTAGTTTACACCCACCTGATTTGAAAGTGCCACTGAAATTCATCTGATCTCACCTAGAAATTGGCATTATCAGAAGATGACTGTAGACTAGACCTCACATAAAATGCAAGAGATAAAATTCAAGCATTCTCTTCTCCAGTTTTTCCCTTGCCTAGAGTAGAGGAGCTCTGTAAAAGTCTCCAGTTAGGTAATTTATATGCCTGTTCTCAGCGAGTGGATCATTCCACAGAGGAGTATCTATATATGATGTCACGATGGCAGAAAGAATATTCTGAAGTAAGGCATTTCTAGGTTTGTTTTTTCTTGTTTGTTTTTTGTTTTTTTGGTTTTGAGCTGTTCTAACATATATAGTTAAATATATGGTGATCCACAAAAAGACAGTGAGTGACCATTCTGTGGTAACTGAGATATCAATCTGGTATACTAAGGAGTAAAGTTCAAATCTCTTTTTTTGGCTATGTGTTGTGAAAGAGCAAGTTTATTTAGCATTGGGAGAGGATTCACAGGGCAAAGAATTATAAATCTTAATGCATATTTTTCCTACAAGAATGATCAAACCAGGGGAGTTTAGAGGGAAAGGGAGCCTCTAACAAACAAACCTAGGCAGCTCGCAGCTCTGGTAGCTGACTTCTGTGAATCTCACCCTTCAATACCTAATTCTTACGGGGTACTGGGGAAGGCTAGCTACCTAAATTGGGTTTGGAGTTACACCAGATAGATTCTGATATACTGACATTAAGTATCTCATACGGATTCAGTTTAAAAAAATTGGTTGGTTTTATGCTGTATTCCCATTCAATGTGCATTACTTTATTCATTTAATTCATATTTCAACAGTATGCACTGTTTTGCTAGAAAAAAGCAGGACCTGCATAGCAGTGTGCAAGTGGTGTTAACTGTACTCTGACAAAGAATCTGCTTTTAGAGACTTTTGGCATGCCTCCTCATTAAGCATCTAAGATAGCGAAAGTCTTGCATTACAAAGAGTCTTAGAATAGGTGAATCATTTTTATTTCTTCTCAGTTAAAGATGAGCTTATACTGAAACTGTGTGAAAATGTTGTAACTTGGTCAAGTCTCTCTGTTCACAGCTTAAGTAGAGATAATCCATGTGTTAAATCAGTTTATGTCTTTTGCAAGCAAGAACAACAGTAAAACCCAGAAGAGTTAGTTTCTGTCCTAGCTTAAGATATATTATGTAATTTTGATTTTATTACAAAAGAAAATACTAGAGATGCTTAGATGTCAGTAACTATTTGTTTGGAATTAGTATTGGTTTTGTATTAGGTTTTGCATGGCAAGGTTTTTTGGGGGAGAAGAAGTGGAGGCTACAAGCATAGCTTCTATGAGAAGTTGCTCATAGTGTCTGAGAGACCCAATGCCAGATGGCTCTTAGATGGGCTTACCACTGGCAAAGGCTATCTAAGGTGGGGGCGAGGGGAAAACTGCAGAAATGCAGATGGAGAGAGGAGTGAGAAAACGTGGGAAAAAGAGCCCTCCAGACAACATGGTCAGTGGAGAAGGGCAGGAGGCGCGGCAGGCAGCAGAGCAGAAGTTCCTGGGCAGCTCGTGGTGCAGACCATGGTGAGGCAGGCTGTCCCTTGGACCTGGAGGTCCGCGGTGAGGCAGATGTCCATCTGCAGGCTGTGAAGGACCACACACCAGACCGGGGATGCCTGAAGGAGGCTGTAAGTCCATGGGAAGCCTGTACTGGACCAGGCTTCAGTGAGAGAGAGACCCCATGGAGAGAGGACCTTGTGCTGGAGAGGTTTGCTGTAGGACTGGTGTCCCTCCGAGGGACCCATGCTGGAGTAGCCTGTTCCTGAAGGACTGCACCCCATGGAAGGGACACACATTGAAAGAGTTCATGAAGAACTGCAGCTCGTGGGAAGGATTCACATCAGAGAAGTTCATAGAGGACTGTCTGCCATGAAAGGGATCCCATGCTGGAGCAGGGGAAGAGTGTGAGGAGTCCTCCCATGAGGAGGAAGGGACAGCAGTGACAGTGTGTGACAAACTGGCCACAACCCCTATTCCCTGTCCCCCCATGCTGCTGAGGGGGAGAAGGTAGAGAAAATTGTGAGTGAAGTTAAGCCCAGAAAGAAGGGCGGGATGGGGGAAAGGTGTTCTTAGGATTTGGTTTTATTTCTCATTACCTTACTCTGATTTCATTGATAATAAAGGGAAGCAGCTTCCTCAAGTTGAGTCTCTTTTACCCATGATGGTAACTGGTGAGTGATCATTCCCTGTCCTTACCTTGATCCACGAGCCTTTTGTTGTATTTTCTCTCTCCTATCCAGCTGAGGAGTAGAGATACTGAGGAGTAGAGAAGAGGCTTTGGTGGGTACCTGGCATCCAGTCAATGTCAATCCTCCACAGGTTTTCAATAGGTCGTGGCAAAAGTTTTAGAAAGAAGTGGTATCTTAGGGCTCTCCCTTTTTTCAAATGTAGTTTGGAACAACTAAAGTGGCCTTGTTTTCCAAAACTTAAAATACTGTACTTTGGCAGCCCAGCTTTTGAAAATGTTAAGATTCCAAGTGCAATACCCAGAAGTGAAGCATGAAAAATCAACACTATTTCTGTCATAAGATTTTACAAATGTCAAGCCTTCAATTCCTAATGTGTATAAAAGATGACACTTTTAGCAGTACATTACCCTCTAGCACTGTTCTTTATATTGATTTAGATGTTCTAAGAGGCCTGGATATTCCTGTTCCATGTATTAATTCATCCTGACCTGACCCAGCTTTTGAGATCTGATGGCATCCTAGTATAAGATGTCACGTCTAAAGGCAGTTTTCCTTTAAAATATTAAAATAAAAACTTTGATAGTTTGGTATGTCTATGTAAAGAAAATCATAGAGTAGATTATATAAAAAAATTAAAAAAATTAAGATCCAGTGAACAAAGTTCATAATAAATGAGTTGTTTGGTTTGTGTTTTTTAAAGATGAAACAAAAATACAGTCATCTGAAATTTAGTGATTTATCTAAGCTTCCAAAGAGGGCAATGAAAAAGAATGGGGATAGTAAAAATAAATAAGTCTTCCTTTTAAAATGGTTTCCACAATAATTCAGGCCTGGAAGAGGTTTTTTGTGTGCCTTCTCTGAACCTCTATGAAAATTCAACTTCAGGAATACTTATGTAATAGAAAATGCCAATAATTTTGAAATACAATATTTAGATTTATACATCCTAGGATTTATGGAAGTGCTGTAAGCAGAAAGTCATTAAATCATTTAATATATACTGCTAGACAAGGAAAATTAATACCTTATTAATTTAGGTATTTTGTAAATGTCACTAGGCAGCTTTTCAAAGATTAGGTACATGAAGATTTCCATATACTCTCTGGTGTTGCAAACGTATTATAGATCATTTTTATCATTTGACTCTACCCAACTATATGAACTGTAGCTAGTCTGCTTCTCAGAAATTGTCTTATCAGCTCTGACAGGGCAGACAAGTGCTGTAGAGAACATCTACTTAAGAATGGAATGGAACAGAATGGAATAGGATATGATAGGATAGCATAGCATAGGATAAGATAGGATAGGATAAAATAGAACAGGATTTAGCTGTTTTATTTTGAAATTACTATAAAAAAGACTCCACTGGCAAGAGGTAATACATGCAAAACTCAAGCAGAAAGAAACAGGATGAGACAAGAAAGCCAGCTTTAACATGCTTCTTAAAAAAGCATTTCATTTCATTAAATGTTTGGTGTCAGAAGCTGGGGTGGTGTATTCATAATCACATATCTTATTTACTGTAGAAATCCTTCCAATAAACTGATTTCATTAGATCAAACAAATATTATGGCTGACTTCTGATCTTTTTCCCTCTACTTTATAATCCATCAAAGCTGGAACATCTTGAGGCATTCCCCTCAGTTATTTATTGTGAGTAAATGTTTCTAAAACTGAATCTTCAGATAAAAGAAGCTTAAAGCAGGACATCAACACTTCGCTCTGACAAAGCACACTCCATTTTGGAGAAACACTCCACTTTGGAGAAAAGATTTTCGATTCTTAGACATAACTTTTAGAATATAAGTGATGTGGGGGCTTAGATTTCCTAGAATTCCAGTGAAGAAGCCAGATACATCTGGCTGTAAAATGTGTTGCCATTTTAGCTGGTTGGCAATTGCAGGATACATGGCAATGTGCAACAGATGTTAGAGTATTAATCACCATGTTTTACTTTCTGTGGTGAAGTGTTTAGGAGTTATTCGAATGATAAGGCTTGACAGCTCATGTAAGTTGTTTTCATTGTGCTGAAACTGGAGAAATAATGTGGCCAAGCTGCTCCAAACAGAAGAATAAATTGTCAGAGTCTGTGTGAGGTCTTACTGTTTAAAAAAAAAAAAAAAAAGAGAGAACTAGCAGCTCCTTATAAAGGCTGCTTGGATAATGACCAGGACTCAAATGTCTAAGACTCTGTCCATCAGGGACGGGCTTTCCTCTGAGGGGGGCATTAAGCTTATTACAACTGCTGATTAGCAGCTAGTGACTTTTGAATTAGGAGAGATTTTCTTGGTAAAGATTAAAATGGAAGTCTCAGTCCTGCGGAGGTGTCTTGTTGAAAATGTCAAGCCTAGAAGACTTTCAGGTTCAGGAAATTAGGTATTTCTCCTGGGGTTTGAAACTACATTTTGGATTCCTGGTAGAGACAGGAAGTAAGTCTTCCCACCAAGTCATCTTCACAAATTGTAATATTAGAAAGAATAACTATTCTTTAATTCTTATTCATTGCACTGTTTTGATTAGTATTATTATTCTTTTACTGTGTTTCTATTATATATTTTGTAAAAGGTGCAAATGAAGAAGTGGGATGTTCAAAATCATTTACACCAGTTCAACATATAGTATGGTATCACATACAAATGGCAGCTACAAGGCTTTGAAAGTCTCCTCTGGGACACATCATGCCAAGAAACAAGGACACTTGTTCCTTTCAAAAGCCATTTACATTGAAGAGCAATCTTCTGTGTTTTTGACTATCTTACCAGAGTGTTAGATCATTGCAAGTCACTTCTGAATTCTCATTTCCCAGGGGAATATTTTAAGTTTTAGGATATAAAACTGCACTTTTTCTCTTGCCTCAGTTACTCCTCTTTGTTTTGCATGAATTAGAATTGGATAGGCACTTCCCAAAAATGTGTATATAAATATATAAATCTCCTTTCTGGAAATACAGGAACACAGGAATTACCTGTGTTTTGAACCATTCTGGAATATGGGCTTCCAGTAGAGCCTGAGCAGTTACATGATGACAGGACTAACAAAGTTCTGTACCTTCCCATAAAGAGAAATACCAACCCTTACAGTACTTGACTTTACCAGCAGAAATCTGGGTACTAATAACTGTTCAGTTACAGTTGTTATTTCTCTGCCCCTTGGTTTAATGATGGATAACACATTGCTGACAAGTGGGGGTCCAGACTTCTAGACACCTCCAAATGTGCTGATTGATACAGTAAGAAAAAAAATAATGGTCTATGAGTAAGATGATAAGCCTCTGTATGAGTCTTTTCAGGTCTCCAAACTTTAATTTTCCTGCAAATCCATTTTTATGAATTGTTAAATAATTGAAGATAAAAAAATCCATCTGTATTACTCAGATTCCAGCATTAGGACTGATTGTTACAAGAGACATAGTTCAATGTTAGACATCTGCATTGTTGCTTCTCTCATATCACCCTATGCCTCTAATTTATTTTAATTTAAATCACCTTTTGATAGAAGCAGATAACTTACAACAGGCTGTATTTTAACATATGAAAGAGAAATACTGGGGGAGAGGGTGTCAGGAATTTCTAAAGCTTGCATCTTACCACTATATTTTTTTTTGGGGGGGGGAAAGAATTTTATTATTTGCTGGCATTTCATTTGACATTGATTTAATAGGAATAAGATTGAAAATTTTCAACAGAATTTTAATAGAAAAAGCCATGCAATATTTTGACTAAATATAATTTTACTTTATGTCTGTCACATTCTGTCAACTTGTCTTACTCTTGCTCTGTCTTGCAAGCCTAGTTTCTACATACATTAAACAGGATAATGTACATTATCTAAAGAGACAGTACCAGGAAACCCCCAGGAATTTACTGGAGACAGGTAACTTGGCAGAATGAAAAAGAATTTCACTTAACATCACTTAAAGACAGTAACTTTATTCTTGTTTATAGCAGAAAAGTTTCAGAAAAATGAAACTAGGATTCATAATTTACTGAGCCATTCTGGAAATTTTACTTCCAACAAAATAATTGGTCTGACTCATCATCACAACTTCTGTGGGATCTGAAGGAGTGATCAGTTTGCTCACAGAAATCCTTGCTTTACCACCTCCCAAGATCAGAGTAAGTAACATGTCAGGGCATCTATAATCTTGATATTAAAACCTGAACATTAAATCTAATCCAGTTAATAAGAGTGACTGCAAACCAGACTTCTTACATACTGAGAAAATAAACTTGAAGTAATTAAGAATTTGTTTTTTGTAAAGTAAAACCATTTAAACAAATTAAAATGCACAAAATTTCACTATAATCTTGTTTTTTAATTTTAATTCTGTAGTGTATTCTGTTTCATATCTTTTAGTTAAGATTTTTTGTATTAACCATTGTCTATATTAAAGACTGTGGAAATAAACCTTCAATAAGTATGCTCTGCTTTTATTGCTAATATTGGCTGAAATAGCCTATACTAATGGTGTAAATGAACACTTGAAATTAAACAGTCTAAGATTAAAATCAGTTGTTGGGTTTTTTTTTATGTCAGTGTAGAATATATGCATTCATAAAAATCACTGAAGACTAATTTGTAGTCAATGCCAATAAATAGACACTGACAAAGTGCAATTCATCCAAGCTGATGTAGCTATCTACTTAAGGATAAGATAAATTTTACTGTCAAAGTACTTATTTCTCTGAGGTGACTACAGAGGGACCCAAAAGTGACCAGCTCAGAAATAAATATGTGCAAGGTGGTTGTCTGCATTTGATCAGATGAATCATAACTTGGGAGTCAACCTGATCAAATTTAAGCATTACATGTCTAGACAAAGACATCTAGTTTTCTGTCTGACAGAAAATCAGAAATCATAATTACTTTCTAATAATTTAAACTGGTTAAAATACCAGCTTGACTTTTGTATTTTGCATCATTTGATTCTCATGATGTTACTTTTGCTTTGATTTCTATGCATACCACTAAAAAAAAAAGCAAAAATAAAGTAAAAAAATAGTGTTTGTCTCCTTTAATGGAATACAAGAATGAATGAAGATTTTAGGTATATCTTTATCTATAATAATTACTCAATTTAATTACAACTCTGAAACACAAACTTTTGCAAGAGTTGGCTCATTTAAGCATATTAAGTATCAACTCAAAACACTTTTACAAAATTCAACAGAAGTTATGTCAAACATGATTCCTAGCAATAGCTAAAGACAATCACTTAGTCCCTTTCAACAAATGTGCATCATCCATGGAATTCATGAACAGATGTCTTAAACAGTTAAGCTTAACTAACAAGCCCAAGTATAAACATGTCATTTCGATTTCGACAGTTTTTCCCCCATCACATTATAAATTACTAGAACCATTTTTTTTTTAGATTAAACTGCATGTAAGGTCTTAATTTATTATGAAAAGCATTTTGTTAGTTTCTTAGTTTATTTCTTTCTTTTTTATTTTTTTTTGTTAAAAATATATTTTTATTTTTTGTTTAATAAAATCAACACAGTATTCTTCACTTGAGATTCTACTGAGATTGAAAAGTAGCTCTCACAAATGCCATATTTCTGAGTACTTAAGTTCCTTTACTCTTTTTTACCCTTAATTTTTTTTTCACCTGGAGATTTTTTCACCTATGTGCAATTTTAATTTTCAGACAAGAATCAGCAAAAATAGAAAGTTTTTTAACATGATTGAAGACATATTTGAATGTATTATTAGAGGAGTTCCAGAAGATAAATTAAACCAAAATGAGAGCTAATACTTTACAAGTAGAGATGCTGTACATTCTCAAAATAATTAGGTGTTCAGAAAAAGTGATAAATCAATCCAGCTAATGACCTGGTTAAATAAAATGTAAGGAAGTTATCAGATGTTTGGGGCAATCATATTAATGGAAGAATTATGAATTTCAGTGGCTCGCTTTAAAAAAATTAGTTTCTGTGATAGAGTGGAGGGTGACTGACTGGAACAAAACCCAAACCAAACAACATTACAACATTATAAATCCTGATGAGATTGTTTTTGCAGAGTTTAAATAAGGAGAAAAGACAAAAAAAAAATGGACGCAAATTGATTTTATATATAACGGGTATAAACTTATCCTCTACTGAGACTTTGCAAAAGTGAAGACCTTTCTAGAAGTTTGTAAATTGTGGGTCCATCCCACCCTTCAACCAGTGCTCAGGAATTAAGAGTTCACAGAGAAAGTAACTGAGTATTCAGAAAAATATAAATGAAGAATGTCTCTCTTTGTATGTTTTGGGTGAACGGGCATTGGAATGAAATGACATAGGCTTTGTAAAATAAACTCATCTGAGTCAGATGGATGCTATTTAATATGGGTTTTAAATATCTCCACATATGTATTTTTAACATTCTGAGTGTTAGCTAATTTCCTCCTCTCAAAATGCATAGGTTCTGATGCTGGGTACAAAAAAGTCTCCAGTCTGGTTTGGAGATTATAAGCTAATTGAAAACCATTGTGTATCATTTTCCTATGTCCAGGTGAGATGTCAATAAACATACCTACTATGAGGTTATTGCATCTCCAATCTTAAGATTCCAGGTGGTCATAAGTACTTGTTTATCTAGTCTATGTTGCATTAAGTGATCAATTCTCTTTGAATATAAGCACAGCTGTAGCAAGTGTTAGAATATTCTTGTCTTTATTTTCACCAACACATTTTAAAGTAAGAGTCACATCTCCTCATTGTTGGTGCTGGCCTTCTAGCTTTCCTTATGTTTGCCAAAAGCAATTAAGGTGTACAGGACACCAGGACCAAAGGAAATCACAATAAATACTGACAATATATATTACCTACTTGAATAAGGTACAAAAAATAATTTTTTTAATTAGTAATATTAAACTTATTTAATGCAACTCCAATGCAAAACAATGCAACTTGTGAAAAAAAGAAATTAAAAATTACTCAAACACATAGGATTGAAAACCTATGTGCATCCAAATGAGAAATGTGCCAGGTTATCATTGCAGACAACTCAGTGTACATCTGTGGTCAAAAATAGTCAAGATGGTAGGTTGCATAAGCAAAGAAACAATGAATAAGGTAGAGAATATTATAATTCCCTAATACTAATATAATAATCCCCTAATAATAATGCAATTCCCTAAAATCCAGTGATGCAATTTAGTCTAGCATGTATTGCTGTGTACTAGTCTCATCAGTTCCAAAAGAAAAGCAGAAAGAGAGCTGTTTGAGAAGGGTGAGAAGAATAAGAAGAATAGCAAAGACCTTCCATTGTCTCTTATATGGAGATAAGATGCAAAACATTGGTCTTGATTGACATGATTTGAATTGATTTGGATTTGAAAAAAAAAAAAAAGCCAAACCAGGGAAGCTGCATATGTCAGGGCACACAGTCACCTTATACAGTTTGGTATAACTACCCTCCACCTAGGCTCGAGCTAAGGAGCCCAGGAGAAGCAGTGAGGAGTGATCATTTTTTTTCTATACTTGTTGAAAAGGAATGAAGGAGATGATGGTGTTCTGGGTTCAGCTCAGACTAGTACAATGTCTGTTGACCCCAGGCAGAAAACACAGACGTACTTGAAGGAGGGAAAGGAATTGTCTCAGTACACAGCCTGCCAGCCAAACAGAAGTCAGGAAAACAGCAGCTGCCAGATAGTTAGTCTGCATTTCAGCAGCTACACCCTCATCGTCACCCACATGTGCTGAGATCACAGATAATGTTGTATTCCTGTGCATAGGTCTCCTCAATAAGACTGGCCTTGACAGCACCCAAACATGACAGCAAACTGAGTGTTCCAGCTGGTTGGCACCATCTTTAAAAACAGTACTGCATCAGAGCTAGACAACTGCACATTTCTTCCACGTGCTTCTAGAAGAAGTATACATAGAAAAAACCAGTCTTTCCTGAATTTGTCTCCACCTGTAGAACACTGCTGCTGTCACAACCTATTCTCTGTGTCCACCATCTTCCCTCGTATGTGCTATGTGACTGCATCTGATGTTCTTAGCACAGCCATAGGGTTACTATGTCTCTTGCCTAAAAGCAAGCAGGACAAAGAGAGAGATGCAGCCCATATGAAGTAACCCACTGGGCACTCTGGACTGTCTTCCTCTGTCAGAAGGTGATTATAGCAGGGAGTGGCTCAAGGCATTGGCTCAAGGCATCAACTCAAGGTTTGAGGAAGAAAGGGAGCACCCTTATGGTAGATTAGATTCTGCTCCTGACAGAGCATTCTTGCACCTCTAAGAAGGCCTCAACTCACTGGGAAGGGTGCCAGAGGTACATCCTCAGTGGCTCTCCCCAGGTAGGTGCCTACCACAGCCTAGTGCCACCCACAGACCTTGAGACGAAAGACACTACACATTACCCCTAACATTCCTTTTCATTGATTTTTCCAAAGTCTGGATGGCTTTCTTGCATGCTTTTTCCTCTTCCCAAATTCTAGTATCGATTTCTGTCAAAGTAAAGCTTATACATAGTTCAGATTTGTGTAAAAGGCTTTGTTAAAATAGAAGTTGCTGTCTACTGAGATATGCAGATGTCTTTGTAGGGATAGTCTAGGTAGAGTACATAGATATAGGTTTATGGATAACATGTTAATGGAGACAACAATCAAGAGTCTTGGTCAGACATTGTCCTGCATGTTAAGTACCTCTAGCAGGGGAAGAATAGGATTATCATTTCTGGCTGTGTAAAATGTGGAGGAAAGAACAGAGGCAGAGAAAAGTTGTGAATAAAGAAGGAACAGAAGGATCAAGGGAAGAGAAGTAAGCAGGCCATGACTGTGTAGCTCTTAGGGACAGGGAAGGGGTCGGGAATGATGTGGGCAGGAAAACTCTCTGAATAAAACACCATGGAAAGATGGAGAAGCCAAGAACTGGCAATGATTCCCAGTGAGAAGTGTGGGAGGGGTAGAGGAATCAGATCCACTTTTTGACTGGTGGTGGTGGAAGGCTGAAAGGGCTCATTGCATTGCTTCAGTTGCTCTTGAGACCTTCAGTGAAGCTATACCCTGATCAGATAGCTACATGCACATTCCAATCCCCTTCTCACTCACTTATGGGACATAAAACAGCTGAAGGATCTTGTCCAGATATGATGCCTCTTGTCAGAATGGCTTGTAAGCATCCTTCCACATAGAGTTGATGATCCAGTTAGCATTCTGGACCATGTTGTCTATCCTGTCTCTGAAGACTAACCTTTCTTCAGTCAGGTGGCTGAATGCAGATTTCTCCAAGACTTATCAGGACTCAAGTGTGCAAAGTTTATGATTGTCCTTAAATAACCTCAGAACTCACAACGGTAATGAGCAGGTAACATCTGCCCTGATGAAGAACAGAATAAGGACCACAATAGGCTGATACTTTTAACCGGGTTTGCCCTTTTGTCTCACCTGTGGAGAGCAGAGTATGCTGAGGTGTGATGGGATTCCGGTGTGATGGGTTTCACTGGCAGAGCTAACAGTGCCAGACACAAAGACTGTTTTTCCAGGAAAGACTTTGGATAGTCAGAGGCAGCAAAGGTTCAGAAGGCGATGGCAACTTATTTCTCCACTAGGGTGGACTTAGAAGATGGCCAGGGCTCTCTGTAGAGAATGACTGTGGAACATGGATATTCTACACCCACTTCTGATCATCCTGTTTGCTGCCCCACGTATCCCACCAGTGGGGCACTGTCTCCAGAGTGCCAAATATCCATTCTGGGGGACGGGTATTATGTGCAAGGTAACATATGCATCCTGCAAATAGACACAGCACAGACTGCTGATTTGAGCATGCAATGCATGCAGGTAAAACTTGTCTGCCATGCATGGGCCAGAAGACGTCATTAAGATCTTGTGGAATACACTTTGTGAGATCACAGGGCCTGTGCCAGCCCACTAGCAGTTGGGAAAAGGATACTTTGTTTTGAGAGACTACTAAGGTAGTAAGAAGGATGGGTAGACCACAAGCTTTCATTTTCTTAGTGCAGAATTAGTCAATGAAACATGCATATTGTGTAGTTAGTACTCATAGTGCAAGCAGAGACAAATACGGTGACAGAGCCAGTGAATTCTTACAAGTAATAAGTGGAGTGAATGCTTAATTTCAAAGATGATTTCCAAAACAGGTAATCTCTTACAGTGGTTCTCAGTTAAGAGAAGTAAAAAAAGGGCAGTTAACACAGTGATTGCAACTACTCCTGACTGATACAGACTTTGCTCAGCAATTTATACTCCTCAAATTAGAGTACTGCAAGATGTTCTACTCAGAACCCTTACCGAGCATTTCAATGGTTCTGCTCACACAAAAAGTCAGGCAAACCATCTTTATGATCACATAATGAAAGTGTCCTGTTATTCAAGCAGCAATACTATTATAGTCTATCTTTAGAAAGGGGAAGAGGGGTGGAGAATAAGATATATTTGCACATAAGATACATTTGTATCAGCAAGGAGGAAAAAGATGAATTTATACAGAGGTAGCGAAAACAGGACAGCTGGAAAGTCCCTAACAAAGTGCTAATGTGTAAGTCTGCAGGAATAATAACACACTATTTACTTGATTTGTTTTTCATGTCTGAGAGATATTTTTTTTAACTGATCATGGGCTCCCCAAATTTTTGTGGTTCATATTTATTTAATAACTACTTTCCACATTTGATAGCTTGTTCAGAAATTTTATATTGTCAAAACATGTTTGTGCAGACAAGACACAGGATGTGGCTTTTCTTCCTGGCTTGGAAAGCCCGTCCAACTAATGCTTCTATTTCCTATTTCATCAGTAATTTCCTGTGAATGTTTGTGCTGGAAACTAAGTCAGTTAAAAATCTCTAGGAAGGGTGCATGAACTCATAGAAAGCAGTTATTTAAGAATTCAAATTAAAAATTGGCTTTATTTTGCAGTATATGCTTACTCATATATAGTGGAATATTGGCAAAAACAGTTAAGATGGGGTGATGAGAGAAAATAAACCAGGAGGGTCCAATGCAGTGAATTGATCAGGCTTACTTACTGGAACTGTACACCAACGTATTATTTCTATAAAGTAAATAGATTGCTTAAAAAAATATTTGGAAGTAAGAATCCAAAATTTTGTCCAATTTTTTTCAGGAAGTAAAAAATCTCCAGAATTTAGTTTTCCACCTCATCTTACAGCCTTGTAAGTTCTCCCACTTGAAGTAGCCTTTCACTTCTGCACTATCTGCATATTCTCAGATTCCCTTTTAAAACTAACATAGTCTTTTAATTAAACAGTTTGAAAATTGAGGGCCCTTCATGCATATTTGTTAAATGATATTAGAAAGAAGTCAAATTTCTGTTTTCCACAAGGAAACTCTCTCAGAGTAAGTTTGAAAACACAATTCCTCAGTCACAAAGCTGTTCTAATAGGTTTCTGTCACTGTGTTGTAGCTTGCCTTGTGTTGCACTTAGTTGCACCAACTGTTTGACAAGACAATGGACTGTACTACTTAACAGAATTGGGTTACTATCACCATTTCACTAGTCCAATTTGCAGAACAGTGGTTGTTTTGCCCAGAGGCACACAACAATGAACCGAGTAAGGGGATAGGAAAAGTACTTAGAGGAAGAAATGGGATGATGTTAAACTAGTACTGCCACCAGAGAAAGCTTTGCATGAAACCAGTGATGGTGATGAAGATGATGACGATAGTGATGACGATGATTATGACAATAATGCACTGTGGTGTTCAGCACATGAAGATATTGCGATGGCAACGGTAGTCCAAATAAACACTATTTTCATCCCATTTCTTGCTCATCACTTTTATCACTCACTCATACTATAACATGATAAAAACATAATAAAGTATGTTGTCATTTCAGTGAAACACAATGAAACAAAAGACAAATGAATTTATGGAGAAAAAAAACCCCAAAACATAATGGCAAAGTTATTTAGCATTTCACCTCTATCTTGCAGCTTTCTGAAAAATATCAATCAGTCATTTAGTCTGATATTTAGCTGATGCACTTTTACAAATAAAATTACAATGGATGTATGCCAACAATGATTGCATGGAAGTGTAGGTCTTTGTAGTATGATAGGGACTTCTGAACTATATTTCTGATTAATCCTTCTAAATATGTGTATTTTCTAGGAGAACAAGTGATTAAAAAGAAAGAGGCAGAAATACAGTTAGCTTATTTACGGGAATGCAAAACATAACAAGAAATTCAGGCTTTATACAGGTAGAGGAATTAACTTATTGTAAATCAATGCAGATAGTTTTAATTAATAACAAAACTCATATTCTGCCCACCTTGCCAGCTTAGATTTAAGGGAAAGCTTTGAGAAATATTTATCTGGGCAGATGTCTCACTGAGAAATTGTACAGAATATATCTAAGAATTATGCAGTCCTTTCAAAATTAATGTTGTTTAGTTAGTTTTGTAATTAAGAACATAATTGAAAATACAATTGTTTGAATTATTAATAAGGCCCAAACTGCCTGTGTGTTATTCACTCTGAATACCCATGTTTAGAATGAGAACAGACAGACTACTTAGGAAATTCCTATAACTCCACCAACAGAAATGATCTAGTAATAAAGTGTCCAAGTTCATAACTACAACACCTTATTTATAATTTAAATATTTTTATGTTTATGTATTAGAATTGCATTGTATGTTTGTTTGTTATTACATCAGAATAATGACAGAACCACTTTTTGCTGCATACGGAAAACTTGTGCCCCTCCTTGGTGCACAAACATTGATTAATTCAGGAACTGAAGAACTACTAAATTAGGATCAACTGAGGAAGCTTAATTCCCTACAAGAAAATCTTCTGTGAACCCTAAGATGGTTTTACATTCCTTTACTTTTCCTTCTGCCTAAAATTAAGTATGTTTGGACAATACATGCCTATATAGCATCTATAGAAATATTTTCACAAAGTGAAATTCCTTAATCAAATCCTCAAATCTAGATTCACGGCTGTGATGGTAGCCTAGAGTGGTTACATGTGTGGAAGGAAAAGAAATTCACCTTAGGTTTGTGCTTTTTGCTTTTCAGTGGCTCAAAACTTCTGTAAATACATATCAATAACTACAGGTAGGTGAGTGGCATAAACTGTGACACTTGTGCATAGTCAATAGCAGATTACCTTTTCCATGTCTTCTCCAAAAGAGTTGACTGCGTGTGCTTATGATGAACATATAGTTTTCATTCTTCATAATGCAAAATTACTAACAGACATGGTTAATGCCTAAAAAAAGAACTTTTCATTACATTCTTGCTTGCATCGGTGCTTCAGGAAAAAAAAAAAAAAGGTTGTGCATGTACAATTTTGTACATTAAATGAAGAGCAGCATTCTCAAATGCACCTGAAACTTAAAGCTTTAATTTCTATACCCCAAATAACTTGGGCACTGGAGAGCTAAACTTTAATGCTCTGAATCACCCTGAAAGAGCTTTTAATTTTTTTTTTTTTTGGTAAGTAGGAGGGAAGTCTTCATGGGCTAAAATTAGCTCGTATAAAATAACTCCTGCTTCCCCTAAGAGCTACCAGTATATATGCTTCTACTATTACAGCACCTAAAGACTGAGAAAGCTGCCTAGAAAATATGACAAAGCCTCTAAAGCGAGGTTATGTAAAGTACATAGACTAGTTTTGTGCATCAGTAGCATACAATAAACATTCAGTCTCCTACATACTGTCTAAGCATCTGATTAACTTTTAACACCTGATTAACTTTTCTAAAATGCCTGATATTAAAAATATTCCATCATTTCTGGAGTACTCATTTGCTCACTGGAAGCATCATCACCTGAATGGTAGACAAATTGTAATTAAGTAACGAAGCTTCTGTCAGGATGCTACTAAAAACTATAAATTTTCAAGTCCTAACTCCACATTTTTGAATGGGATTTCTCCATCAAGAACTTTAACTTCTCCGTATCATGGTATATATAAAGCAAAATAAATTCTTCACTATTCTTGTTCTTTCTTTCTGCCACTTCTTAACTTAGCTATGTTGATTTTGCTTTTAAAATACATTAAGGAAGGAGTATATTCACTGTAGTCATAAACTTAAGACCTGAAGGCCAAAAGATAATTTATTTTGGTCTGCTCTGACACCATTTATGGGCAACACAAGCTTCTCCGGTTTGAATCCCCAGATCTGTCCTGTTTAATCGATATAGTCACTGCAGAAAGTTGACTGACAACAGAAGAATGCAGATTTCACAGCAGCTGATAAATAGGGAAGCCAGAAACATTTAATACTACTACTACTAAAAAATTAAAATTATTTTGTTTTTTTAAAAAAACACAACAGTTTTCCATTTCAGAAAAGAGTCTCCAATTTTCAGTTATGTCAGTATGAATTATGGTCTACTCCTTAACTACATCTTTACTATCATAGCATGCTTAATGCTTCCTGATCCTGTGTGTTTATTAACCACTTATTAACTCTTCTCTTAACTTGGGTTCCCTGCAATTCAGGGAGTCTGGTGAGGAGTCTTAAACTTCTTCTGGCACCAGTCTAAACCAGCTCCCTCCTGAGGCTCTATGAACAGAGAATACAGAGGTTTTTCTGCAGGGTGATGAAGGGAAGGGGTCTAATTAACTTTTGCCTGAAAAGGGGACTATCTCTCTACACTGGCTTCAGAGATATTAACTGTCTCACTTTTCTCACTCATTTAGCAAATTCCCTCTCTGGCAGCTAAGTATCTAAAGTACAGCGGTGACTCCCGTTTTTGCATTTTTCTTTGTGTACTAAAAGGGTTTCTGCTCTGCAATTTAGGCTTTAAAGGAACAAAACACCAACCCATATTTCTCCTATAAGTAATTATAAGAAATGTAAAAAAAAAAGACACAGTGAAATTGCACTAATATTTTTAGAGAAATAGCAGAAAGAAGCTGAAAATCATTCACTGCCCCTCTGAAGTGTTTTCTCTCTTACTGTTTCACGAAGCCCTTATGCAGCAGTCAGTCAACACCATGTGAAATGATGTCTGCGAACTCTGAAAGCAGCCGGTCACCTCAGCAACACACAGTGCCCTTCCACTGGCCCTGGGCCAGGCTTATTTGTGGCTTCCAGCAAATTATAGCCATAATGGTGTCACTTAGAAGCAGAGACTGTCTGCCTGACCACGGCAAGGCTCTGAATACGGTAGGTAACGGGCTGGAAGCTGTATTTGCTCTTGTGCTACGGTAGGAAGTGAGTATAACACAGCCACAGCTGGCTATCGGGTGCTGTATCCGGAAGCAAAAAAGAGAACAAGATGAAAGGAAAAAGAAGAAAAATGAGCTTCAGCAGAATATATGAGTTAAATTTAAGACCCAGTGAAACTAATTAGGAGAATAAAGTATCAGTATAATTACAGTTCCTTTGTCTTCCCCCCCGCCCCCACCAGAAAAAAGCATAAAGGTACAAGCTCTGTTTTCCCAGCAATGTAATGTGATGAAAATGTAATAGATCACCAAATACCAAGTAACATATCTTACTGGTGAATAAGAGAAGCAACACTGTTCATTTACTCCAAAACTGAGAAAGAACTGAGAAAGATACTTTTTATAGAAAATCTTTATTTTTTTTTATTCACAAAGGTATAGAAAAGGAGAGCAACCTGATTCAAAACAATAACAAACATTCAGACTTTAGAAGCTAAATGAGATAAGAAATAACGTGATATGCTGACCTACATAGTAGCCCATCAAGAGGTAAATTCATTATTTTTATTATTTAAAATAACACTTGGCAGACATTAGCTAATTCTCACAGCCTCTCCTGTTTATAAATAGAGATGCTGAGGAAGAGGTAATGGGTGCTTTGCCAAATCATGTCCCATCGAAACAGTGAACAAAGCAAAAAATCTCAGGAACTCTAATTGCAGCCTGCACTCAATTCTCTGAATCTCTTGTAAGGAGTGTAGAACAGAAGCCAAAGTTTAGAGAATTGCTGGTGATGTTGCAGACAAAAGGAGACATTTGCCTTCAAGGCAGACACATTAAATTGATTGTGGGATGACTCCAAGAAGACAACAAGAGCTTGAGTCATCCTACAACTTCAGCCACATGCCTTCTTCACAGCAATACCCTGTCAGGCAGGGGAAGCAGAGGAAAAACTAACCATCTTCTCTCTCCCTCCTGGGTAGATGGCATTGCAGCCACTTAGCAGAATGCAGGATATTACAGCTCGGTGGAAAAGGATACTCCTCAGTCAAAAAATAAGGAGTGTAAACGTACGTATGGTTCATTCATGTGGCAAATGACTTGCCATACATGAGTGTCTGTCATAGACACCTATTTAAGAATGGGATAAGCTGTGCTCTAGTGATAGGTCTATCTTTTTATTAGCAAGATGATGAAAGGATAACCTTTGACTGAATGCTTAAAGTCCAGATATCTAAGGCTAGATGAGATTAAAAGTTAAAACCGTTTACATTATTTGAGGATATATATAACAATATATAAATAAAGACATATATATATATTACAGTTATAATTATTCAACTTATGGTCAAGCTCTGTATCAAAACTATACATAATTACATATGTTTTACTAGTAGGGGTATTTCTTCTGGTCAAAAGAAACCCTCACCTGTGACAACCTCAGACCAGAATCTGCTAGATCTCTCTCCTGCATGCCCACACTCTCAAATGCATTTAAAAGTGACACTGCAGCCATAAGGACTCAAAACAAAGATACTACCAAACTTTTGAATGATCAGTCTGAAAAGAGCTTTCTAGGATGGCATATTTTCCAGAAAAGTGCAACAAAATGTGGTGTAATAAGCAGGGAGAATTTTACTTGGTAACTCACATTATTATCTGAGTTAATTCTTTCTCTTTTTTCCACATTCTTCATATCACAGGCAAGGGTGGAAACAGGCTACAAATATAAGTTAATGTGAATTCCGTAATAGCAGCATATCAATACATCACAAAGAAAACCTATCTAATGTAGATATTACAACTTAAATTGATAAATATTTTAAGAAATGCTTAAACAGAAAAATCAGATTATTAATTAAACAGTGAGGTTATATCTAAAAGTACCTTTTTTTATTTTTTTGAGTGAGGGTGAGAGAGAGCAAATGAAAGCTATTTGACTAATCAACCAAACTGAAGACTTTTTACATAATGCACATATTTCTTTTTAATTTTATTAAAGAAAAAGATTATAAATGAGTTTATCTGAGAAAAAGGTACTATCTCTTTCCTGTGAGATGAAGTCTGACACAAGGAATGGATGGCATATTCACAAGGCAACCAAGCAGAAAAGATTAAAAAGCATACCTTTGATAAGGTACCTTTACATACCTTTATGATCTGTAAAACCATAATCAGGCTATAACATTTATTAGAAGACAGCAAATGCATACAATTAGTGTTATATATATATAATATTAGGAGAGGGAAAGAAGAAAAAATATTTTAAAAGCTGTAATCTACCTTTTGGTGGTTCTTTCAATCGTTTTTTTTCCATCCCCATATGGGGGGAATCTTTATTCTTCTGTCTGTTCTCTTTCTACAAGCCTGGTTTAAAAACTGATTGCATTTTTTTCCACTGATCTCAGCATGCTTTGGATCAGACCTTACCCTAACAGACACAGGCTAATTTGTGTGAGACATTTATATTATCTTCTTCCTGCTGCAGTCATGTGCAAAAGTTATATTTCACTTGTTTGATGGCTTCAGTTAATGAAGAATAGCCTTCCTTAGTTCATTTTAACTTATGCCCAAATATACCAGCTGGATGTAATATTGTGACTGAGCTTTCATTATAAAGATGTCATGATAAAGATGACCAACAGTTTTTGGAGAGAAATTATCAGACTTCCAGATCTCATGTTATCCGCTCATTGTTCCATGGCTGAAAATGTTAACAACAAAAAACATGTTCTCATTTTCTAACAGAACTCCCATAGGATACAGAGCAAACATGTGCAAGATAACTCAATCAATTTAAAAACATTAGTATCTTCCAAGTTTGTACTGCACAACCTTGTAAAATCCAATCTGACAAACTTTCATAGCTTACTGAGTGATAATTAATCCTCTAATTTTGTAAGAAAAGCTTAAAAAAATCAAACCAAAGGGACAAAATTGAAGGTAATGTGGAAAGTGGGAACGAAGGAGAACACAAGAATCTTAAAATCTGAATTAGAGGTGTTTAAACAGGGATTAGGAGCTTTGGTGCCTGCTAACACTAACATAAATTTCCCATTGCATTGGGGCAATCAGGCTCAAATGCTTGAAGCTTTCTCACAATAATTCAGCTTTCTGTGAAATACTGAATGGGAAACTAAAACATCAGAAATGTGATGGGAAATAAAATGAACTCTTCAGGGTTCTTAACTTGCTTGTGTCTTACAACCATTATGGATATTATTCTTAGCAAATAGACACAGATAATTAAATCTGACTCCCTTGCCACATAATGGGTAAAATAACACCCACAATTTGTTGTAAGAAGTAGAAATAAAACTAAAACTATACAACTCTGAGGATGCTAAAGCACATACTTGACATATCAGTTTGCTTACAAAGAATGTATAGATATTCCTATTGAATACAAACTCTTTTCTCCTGTGAAAAATAATTAATATAAGACGAACTAGTAGAGAGCCTGATAATGTTTGCTTGGTATTAAAAGTGCTGGATCACACTCCAATGCAAGGTTTTGACTGAGTATTTCTGCTAATAATTGTTGCAACAAATGCTCCTATCGGTAGACACGGCCAACCAAAAATAAAATGAAATCTACTCTTTTAAAAATAGTCTGCCGCAAGATTTTACAAAGAGAAGTGCTGCTTAGCAATTAGAAAATGAGTTTCTTATATAAAGAATATACATTATAAAGACAAGTCATGGCTCTCACACCTGTTTAAATTATCTGAAAGACCTTATAATTTTGTATCAAAAAGTCAAAGAACAGAAAGAGACTAATGCTGGAAATTACTGTATGCATGTTATTAGGCAAAAAAAAAAGGAACATTCACTTTGAAACAGTGAAGTCTTCTATTCTGAGTGTTTATTATCATTAACATATCATGTCAGGAATTATTTCTGCTTGGTAAGCTGAAGTACTTTCATGAAGAAAACACATGGTATGTAGGTTAAGCAGCAGCTTCGAATCTCTTGAATCTTGTGCATGCTCATTCTGTTAGATTTTGTCATCAGTGCTCAATAAATTAGCTATCATACATATGATGAGTCAAAGAATTAAAGAACATCACCTCTGATTGTATTGATGGAAGCACTGTATGGCAGAGTTGAACTGAACCACATTACTTTAAGGAGAACCATCTGTGAAAAATCTGTTGACCCCACCAGCTAGGGACACAGACTTCTATGAGCTTCTCACAGTTGCCAAGCTTTGGAACACAAGTAATAAATATTCCCAATAAAAACTGTAATTTCAAAAAGAAGCCAATATTCTGTGCCACTAGAATTATTTAGGATGAATGATGAATACAGGGACATACTGCTGTAATGATAATTTGGGGAAAGTTTGTCTCTGTTTTTCACAGGTTCATGTAATTCATTAACCTTGTTTAAATAAAATTCTGGTATTTAGATCACATTTATGATAACAAAATTTTAGGAGCTTTGAGAGAAAGCAGCTACAGTATACATTTCAGATTCTTTCCCCCACGGTACACAAATCAGCTTCTTGATTTTCAGACAGTATTTCATAGCTTTTTTTTTTTTTCCCTTGAGCTCCAAGACCTAACACTAAGGGGCACCAGAGAACTGAACTGCATCTGTTCAGATCCACCAGGAACCAGCTGCTTCAGCTAAGATTGTAAGTTATTCACCGTGCTAGGTGGAGAGGGAATGGAGCTCTGGGGGAAACGTAACAGGCAAAACAATAGTTCTGCATGACACATTATCTGTTACAGACAACTGTCACTGGAAAAGCAAGGACCTGCTCATTTCGGGAATGCTGAATGTCTTATTATAGTTTCTCACTAGGTGTTGAGAAAGAACTCTCACTCCAGACAAAAGTTAGGAAATGTGTGAAAATAATGCATGATGTGAAAATGGATTTTTTGAGAAACCAAGTATATCTAAAAAATACAAGCAGATTGACTTAAGAGTACATTTGCTTTGATCCTAGACAAGTGTAAACAGAGGAGCACAGACTTAGGAATTCAATCTTACATTAAGTTTCAGAAGATCTGGAGATAAAGACTATGACTAAGGAGAAAAAGAACACTTCTAATTTCCAGTGGAATGCAAAGTTGCCTCTTATTTCCCCAACAGGACAAAAGGAAAGCAGTATTTTAAGAAAATATGTAAGTTAAGCCTGCTTGCAGGTGTGGACTTTAAAAGCAACCTTCTTCACCAGAGTTTGGCTATCAAATAGGGAATAACTGAGTGGCCAGTGCTAACTTATCTGAATAGAGCAGAGTCTTAAAATTTCAGACCTGATGTCAAGAACCTGCTTATCCCAGTTGGGTTTTCTTTCATCCTGTTTCAGTCCCTCTATTGCACCACAAAATATATAACCAAACAAGCAAAGTATAATGAAATGACAATGTATGTCAGAAAAGTAAAGTTCTTCTGATTCCTTTTTAAAACCTTGGTCATGGCTTTCTCCCAGAACAGAAAGTATTACAAAAATGTAGATAGAGCCCAGGGCCTGGTGTGTCAAATCATTGTAATCAAAGCTCCAAAACCAAAATTAATAATGTACCATTAGCAGATGGTGTGAGCTGATTGAGAATTGCAAACATGCATCCTGAAACGAGTCTGTAGACTGTTCCTTACAATATTAGCACTTATTTTTGTGTCTTTAAGTAGTCTATAAAAACGAAATCCACAGATAACTTCTGTTCAGTGTAGAATTTGACTCACAGATCTTTTAAGGCCAGATGAGACCATTATGATAATGAGCTCTGACCTCCAGCATAACACAGGGCATAGAACCTCTCTCAGCAATATCTCTCACCAGTCTGCATCTTCTGTTTGAGGTATACAATCTCCTTTTGAAAGACATCCAGCCTTGATTTGGAAATTCCAGCACTTTCCTTAACTTTTCCTTGTTAACTTTCCCAGTTAACAACAGCTGCAGTCAAAAAATGTACAAGTTTTGTCCTCTTCTGATACAGTTTAGTCTCAGATTTCTTCCCACTACATCTTTTGAAGCTAAATTGGAGAGCTGTCAGCGATGTTAAGAAATAAAACTTTTTATAAACTAATAATGGAAAAAAGCTACCATTTAGGCTACACTGTGGACCTTGTTCAATGGCCATTAGCAGTTCTAATCGGTCCCTTGCCCAGGGTGGACAAAGCTTCTGGACGCCCAGTCCAGTGGAGAAATTCAAATACATGTCTTGGTTATGCTATGGCCAGATAGCATACCTTATCTCCTGAGAGGAAGATCTTGTAACTCCAGGTCTTCATCTGACAATGTTCAACCTCTAGCTGACACCTTCTCTTGTCTCACGTGGGATCCAAGTTTTTCTGTTGCTGTTACATTAAGATGTGTCAGCAGGCAAGATGCAGGCAACTTAGTAGTGACAAAACAGTATGCTTATTTAAGCAAGGGATCCTGCTGGTTGATACCAAAAAGAGATGGATCTCTGTTGTGGATCTGAGTGGAGCTCATCTGTGATTCATCACTCTAGCGGGAGAGTTAAGCCTGATCTTTCTGCCTCTGTCTTCAGGCAGTGAGATCTGACGGGTGTAACACAAAAGTCTGCCAGTATTTACCCAGCTTGTGCTGGACCAGGGCTTTGCAAAACTTCTCTTGGGGGAACACCTTGTGGTTTATGGGCATTATGCTTCCCAGATAGCTGGCTGGAAAGACAGGCAGCTGTATTCAAGCATTTTAATGTGGGATCAAAACCTCCCAGGATCCAGTGCCTGGAGTTTCATATATCACTCTGGCAAGGACAAGACACGGCGACAGAATGGTCCAGCCACCATCCTGAGCGGGCATGAGCCAGAAAGGGAAGGAGACCTTGAAGGAAAGAGGGCTAGAGGGTGGTACCGACCAGTCCCTTCCGTGCGACAAGTAGAAAGAGTTGCCCTGAGGAAGCCCTTTGGAGGGCCCATGTGGTCCCCAGTGCCTCTCCCACCTCCTCCTCCTCAGGCGGGAGGAGGCAGAGTTGCTGCTGCTGCCAATGCGCCAGGATAGAGAGATCGCGGCGCGGGAGGAGATGACGCAAAAGGCAGAGCTCCCCCCAAAAAAGTGTTTCTCCAGGACGAAGATGGCGGCAACTTAGCCCAGGGGCCCAAGATGCCTGTGCCCGTCGGGGGCCCCCAGCCAGGCAGTTCCGCCCCGTGCGCCCGAGGACACCGCGCCCGGCGGCAACAGCGGCGGCAGCCGCAGACCATTGTCACCAGCAGCGGCGGCGGCCCCGGCAGCCTCCTCCTCCTCTTCCTCTTCCTCCTCCTCCTCTTCAGCATCCTCGGCAGCGCTCCGGGAGCCCTGCAGCAGCGTCTCTCCAGTTAGAGCGGAGGGGGGAGAGGAGAAAGAGGAGACGGAGACAGCGGTGCAGGCATCTGTGCCGCGGCTCGGGGCTGAGGAAGAGGAGAGCCGCGGCAGCGGGGAGGAAGAGGAGGAGAGGAGTCCTCCCGGAGTGGTCCGTCGGCAGCGGGGGACGCGGCATGCAGCTGTCCGGGGGCAACGGGCTTTTCTCAGGACGAAGATGGGGAGCTGCGATGTGACCATGCCTGGGTGAGAGGGGGAAAGGACCAGCCGCGCAGCCCCGCCACCACCAACTACCACCACCATCTCCTCTCCCTCCTCCTCCTCCTTCTCTCTGCGTTATTGCTCTTATCTTCTCCACGGCAAGCCGCGTTGGATGGACTGGGGCTGCTTCGTGTGGTGAGACCAAGGCAGAGCCACCGGTGAAACCCAACAATATCTCAGAGGAAGAAAAAGAAGAGAGAAAGAAGAAGGAGAAAGAAAGTGGGGGGGGGGGAGGGGGGGGGGGAGGGCTGGAGTGGAAGAGGGAGAAAGCGAGAGAAGGAGCGAGAGAAGGGAAGGCAGGCAAGAAAATACCCCAATCTTTTAAGTCAATGTATATTGTGGTGACACTGGCAAAGGAGCCCTCACGGTGGAGTCGGCCAGGGCTGTGCGTTCCCAAAATATGACCAGGGGTGCTTGGATGTGCAGTCGGCAGTATGATGACGGCTTAAAAATCTGGTTCGCACCCCGGGAGAACGAGAAACCCTTCACGGATTCAGAGAGGGCTCAGAAATGGCGACTGTCCCTGGCATCGCTCTTGTTTTTCACAGTCCTGCTCTCTGATCACTTGTGGTTCTGCGCCGAGGCCAAATTCACGGGGACCGGAGAGAAGGAGCAACCGCCGCCCGAGAAGCCGGAGCCCGCGGAGCCGGAGCTGCTGGCGGGCATGGGGGAGCCGGCGCCCCCCGCGCCCCGGCTCCTGGCCCCCCCCTCGCCCTCCCTCCCGCCCTCCCCCGTCAGCAGCGGCGGCAGCGGCACCAACGGCACCGAGCACGGGCACGGCGAGGCTGCTTTCCTGGGGAACTCCACCGCCAGGCCCCTGGAGACGTGCCCCCCCCTGGGCTCCTCGTCCCGGCAGTGCTTCAGCGTGGGGGACGCGGAGGAGCTGTGC
Organism: Melopsittacus undulatus; assembly: GCF_012275295.1. NCBI lineage: Eukaryota > Metazoa > Chordata > Aves > Psittaciformes > Psittaculidae > Melopsittacus > Melopsittacus undulatus. The sequence goes on along the minus strand of NC_047528.1, from coordinate 57,482,862 downwards.
CGGCAGCCGGGGGGACCCGGGCGGCCGCGGGGCGCGGGGCAGAGCCCGGCGCCCGGCTGGGACCTGACGGATTTTTACCTTTCCTTTTGTAATTCTTACACGCTTTGGGAGTTGTTCGCCGGGTTGTCCAATCCGGACACTTTGAACTGCAGTCTGGATGTGGTGCTGAGGGGGGGCGGCTCCTGCAGCCAGTGCGTCCAGGCTTACCAGCGCTACGACCAGCACGCTCAGGAGAAATACGAAGAGTTTGAGGTTATGCTCCAGAAATATTTACAGTCGGATGAGTACTCGGTGAAATCGTGTCCTGAGGATTGTAAGGTAGGAGCCCCTGCTGTGTTTCCTGTCCCTGGCTGGCGGGCTGGCGTGCCTCCCTCGTCTGTTGTGGCTGCCGTGTTGCTTGTTTTAGCTGCGGTCTTTGCCCCTGGCGCCGCCGGCCGTCGATTTTAGGGTGCAGTCGGAGCTGTGGAGGGTGCCGACGGGGAGCCCCCGCTAGAGCATTGCTAAAAGGGAGGCAGAGAGAGGGGGAAGCTTGGAGGAAAAAAAAAAAGAAAAAAAGAAGTGATCCTCCGTCCTCTGGGAGTGCAGCACTGGATTTCCCCCTCCTCATGAATATGCGATTGGCTCCGGCTCGCCTGCCGGCTTCCAGCGGGTTGGGGTGCGGCTTGGCGGCAGGCTGCGACTGGGTCTGCATGCCAATGAGCGGGGCCACGGATGGCAGCCGGTGTCGGGGCCGCCCGACGGCTCTGCCCTGCCCGCGGGCCTTCCTGGACCAGAGACGCGGCGGGATCGGGAATTGGACGGGGCCGGGGCGGCGATGGGCGCGGTGCCGCGAGGACGGGAGCCTCGTCCGTCCGCGGCGGCCGAGGTCGCGCACCGGCTACTCGGGAGGGTTCCGTTCCGGGTGGCCCCGACGGCGGCGGTGAGCGGTGCGGCGGAGCAGGGAAACTCCTGGCCACCTCGGAACAGAGGAGCGGGACCGTTTTCCAGGAGCTCTGCCAGAATCTATAGAGTTGGGAAAGGCTGGAAGACGAGAGTGAATGCCAGCGGGCACCGCAGTAGTCCTTGGTTGGGAGGTGATGTGACAGTGTTTCAGTGAGACGCGGCCGTTCTCCTTGTTGCCACTCATGGCCTCTCGGAGAAAACTAGAGGTTTTTCTTTTGTTAGAAGGAAGTGTCCCACTTTGTCTCTTTGTAGTTGTCTTCTCTCTACTTTTGCACAAGACTAGTTGGCCTAGCTCTCAAGACAGGAATGGGCAGAAAAAAAGTGTTGTCATTGGTGCCATAAAATAAGTAACTGCATGCTTTCCCCCCTGTATGTTTGAGTATTGGTTGAGAAGTGGCCAGAAGTATGATTTCTGCTCTGAACTGGATTATAGCAACCACTGTAGCATTGCATTAACTGTATGTCAACCGAATCCTACTTCAGCAGTGGAACACATAAGTGCATACAAATCACTGCTCTGAACAGAAGGCCTAGCAGTACCTCTGTGCTTGTAACTTAATGTGGACCTTCTGGAATCATTTCGTGGTAATAGTACATGCCTAAAGAATACCATTCACCAATAAGTTGATGTAATTTGCACACATCTTTGCCAAAAAAATTAACCCACAGTCCCTCCAGGAGCTGAAATACAGTGTTATCTAATTCGATAAAGTAGGAAAGTTGCTGTATATATTTTTCCTTTTTAAACCTGACAAAAGTAAAGTAGTTTCATCAGTAATTCTGAATTCCTGGTTTCTAGGTTATAAACTGTGTGTATACACGCTCACTCTATATATGTTATGTACTTAGTTACTGATAAAATGTGTTTTATTTCCAGAGTGAATTGGATAAGTAAAAAGAGTATAGACTGTAAATAGATGTTTGCTGCTGTAAGGACATCGTTTCCATTTCAGTGACTCTTTAATTAGAAGTTGACCGACTATTCTGTGCTGCCAAATGGGCAACATCTACACTCTTTAAGTGAATTTTTTTGTATCACAGTTTAGTCTGAGTGAACTACACCACAAAGTGTGCAGTTGCTCTACAGTATGTGGTGTAAAAAGTGCTGAAAATTAAAAGAACAACAAGTGTACACTGTGTAACAACTTCCCCTTCAGAGACTGAATAAGGAAAAATACTTGTCTAATGATGGGGAAAAAGCTGTTGACATTAAAACGTTGTGTGAAGCATATCAATGAACCATACAAATGCAGTGCCAATGACCTACAGTTCTTCGGTTCCGGGTGCTAGACGGTATTGCTCTACGTTTTGAGAATTCGGCCAACCAGTCTGTTTTAAAAATGAAAGGCTGTTCCAGCAGGGGTAAGGAAAAAACCTCCAAACAAGCCCAACCCGAGAGTGCGTACAGTTTGGTGTTCCCTCCCACGGCCAGGGGCACGGCGTTGTGAGCGCTGTCCAATGTGCTGAACGGGGGCAACCGCAGCCCGTGGCTACGCTGGAGAGCGGCCGTGCTCTCTTCTATCTCGGTCCCACCTCCCTGCTCCTCTGTCCCCCTAGAGACTTCCGATGTATTCTGGTGGCTGAGCAAGCCAAGCGTTTAGCAGGTCTCGCGGTCTGATAGCCGTGTGTGTTGATGTGCTTGCAGCTGGTCTGCCCTGAAGTGTGTATGGGTGAAACTAGAAACTTACCATGAGCACTGTGACTGTTGAAATGTTTTGCTGGTCTTTCTGGTGTTTTATGCATAATCCATTTATAAAACTCAATCAGGAAAAGAACTTTTTATGTAAGTAGGTACTTCTTTCTTTGAGCTTTTTTCTTAGCTTAAGCATCAGAATGGAAAATAACTTGACATCTGATTATGTGTTTTAAGTACACACCATTTAGTTGGTTTAGGGGGTGAGCTGCTTTTTCTTCTAAACAAAATGCTAAAAATACTGATGTTAGTCAATAGACATGAGTGTAAGCACTGAGTTAATACAATGAAAGTCTTGTTAAATAATCTATTTCTGTTAAAGATATCTTGAATATAATGGGAGGGTGGCTGCATTTACGGAAAGAGTGAGCTTTTCATGCAGTTGACCAATTATTGGTGATGAGAAAGTCAGTAAAATTTACACCAATAATAATCAACCTAAAACTTGTAATTTGTTGTTACTTTCCCCTTCCTCAACTCTCCCCACCACCATCTCCCACCCTTGACACATTTCTCACAGTAAAGATTGAAGACCATGGGAATCTCACAGTCCAGCAAGTTACACCTTTCCAGAAAGTAGTATTGGTTATAACAAATAGTACATATCAAATTACTTTGATGTATGAGGTTAAACCTCAGACTTTATATTTTCATTCCTTTATCTAAAGCTGTAAGAAAATGAACTTTACTTTCAAATTATTCTGTGCTTCACTACATGTATTCAGATGTTTGAAGAATATTTTAAATAAATTGCTTTTCATTGCAGAAATTGGCAGACAGGAGTTGTTTGGGTTATCAGTTCACATTTAGCTATTCTGCATGGTGGAATTAGGTTTCAGTTTTAATATATAAGTATACTCATTCTTTATTTATTTATGTTTTCTTTTTTAAAGACTGCCAGCCTGGTGTTACTATTAAACTTCATATTGAGTTGCACTGGGATTTTTGAAAATTTTGTAGAAAATGCTAAGAATTTTGAGTTTTAGAGGATTTGGAAAATCACTGGTTTTGATAGTTGCCATGATCGTGCATATGCATTTTATATTGTTAGGATGACAGTAAACTTGTGTGTTGTTTAGAAGTTTGGAATATCAGTGTTTTCTCACTGTAAATCCATCTTCAACTTATTTCTTTAAAAATACCTTTCAAGTCTGATGTCTTTATATCTTGTTTTCTTGTCTTGATAGTCACATGTCAGTAATGGCTAAACAATAATTATAAGGTTTTGAATTTGAATGCATTACATATTCAACCAGGTGACATGATAAGTGTTGTAGCCTTAATGAATCACTAAAGTAACAGAGTAACTGAAAATCTGGATTTCTAGTTTTCTATTTGAAATTGAATTCAGATTTTTCTTATATATTTATGAAATTTTGCTTTTGGATATTACACAGTTATGATTATGTTTACAGAAGAGATTGTTCTTGGCAATATCCATAATTTCTTGGTTTCCAGAATACCATTTTTATATGCGGTGTGACACAGTACTGTATTCAGACAATTAGCAGAGAACTGTATTGGCTTGATGTTGGAAGACACAGTTCCTCATAATGACGTAGCTTTCTGTCAGGGGAAATACTCAAGTTCTTGTTCTTAAGACAGCAGGTAATCGCTCTGCGGAATAAAAGAAAATTCTGGCTACCTCTGATTAAAACTGGGTCAAATAACTAAGTAGGACATATAAATGTAAAGGTTTTTATTTTTTATGATTTTATTTTATTTTATTTTATTTTATTTTATTTTATTTTATTTTAAGACATGGAACGTAGGCCTTTGTGAAAAGTATCAGAGGCCAGAGCTTTCTTGGCAGATGTGTTTATTAATGCTTGACCATAACATCAGTTACTATTTATCAGGACTGGTTTCTTTAACCCAGTGAAAGTTGAAAGTGTTTAAAGTGTGGCCTTCCTCAGTGCTAGTTAAAATATTGAAATGTGTAGTTCAGGTAAGTGCATTATAATTAAAATAACATTAAATTAATTCTGATTTACTCCTAGAATATCAAAGGAGAAAAATAAAAACATACCAACTCTTTTTATGTCAACATTGCTGAAGAGTGAACTTTAGCTGACATATTAGGTGCTCAACACGTACACACAGACCTTCTTTCTTATCAGGAAATAAATATCATTTATAGTAAAGATCATTTATGATTTGAGGTTTATGATATTGGTATAAAAATATGTAAGAGGATAGCTGAGTTATACTACTATTTGGTTGGAAACATGCATGCCAATAAAGTGTTTCATCACCCATCATAGATGATATAGTTGATAGGAATATAGTTCTGTTACTAGTGATTTTTGGGGGAGGGGAGAATCAAAGAACTGTGTCCAACTGCTTTTATTTGAGTAAGAGGATGATTGAAACTTACTTAGAACAATTAAAACCACATTTGTTCTCATTTATGTGAAAATATCAAATCATATATGAATCATGACTTTTCCAAGAACTTTTTCCTAAACAGCATATGTAGTCTAATTAGGTTTTGATTTTAACTTTCAGTTAAGCTGGCAGAAAAGAGCAGATGAGAAATATGAAACCAAAATCTCAAGCAATAAAAGAACCCTTCTGTTACAAAAGGTCACATAGACCAGCATCTGCCACAAAGTTAGATGTTTCAATTGCACATCTTAATCACACAATATTTTTGTTATGTGCAGGAGTGATAACCTAAGCTAATCAGAAGAACCACTTAAAAATTAAACCAACAGAAACCTGTATTGATGGTCAGCATCCAATACAAATGGGAAACAATAAACTTTAATTACTAAACTGATGCCTTTTCAGAATGTGTTGAAATATAAATATTTACTTAAAAGCTTTTTTTTAAAAAAATCATATGCTGTTTTAAAAAAGCCATGATACTTACATGTATATATCTTTAAAAGCTTTGTTTAAAATTCTGTGAAACAAACGTGACTGTATAAGTTGATGTTTGCACATACTATTTGTTCAGTTGTTTTTTTTTTTTTTAAAGTATAAGTTTTATTATTTTTCTAAACTATTTTAAGATAAGTATGTAGATCAATTTAGTATAACTAGTCTTGTAATAGTGCACTGGTATACTGATATAAGGAGCAACACTGGCTGCGTACTGATAGACTTTGTATTTTGGCCTAAAATAATGATTTTGGCAATCTGCTTCAGTCTCTGGTTTTGAGCTAGATGAATGACATGACACTCGGGGAACCCTATGCACATTCTTGTAGTTACTCAATTGTGTAAATGCTTTGTTAGATTAGGACCAGATCTCTTCACTCCTACAGGAGCAGATTTCCCAGGTTTCCTTACCAGAAGTGAGTTCACCCCACCAACCTTTGTTAAAGTTTACATTTAGTTAAACTTACAGATATTCATCCCATTCTTAGTGTGGATGTGTACTTCATTCCTGATTTAGAGAAAAAAGGACTGCAGATGACTAGCATAGAGTAGTTGAAGAGGTTTCCACTCTAGTTCAGCAGCCACCTTTTAATACTTTATGGTATTAGCAGCAAATGGCTAGGGACCTCATGGCTCTGCCCTCGATTTTGCTTTGTTCACTGGTTCTCTTTGCATCAAGCAGTATGCTTCACATGTACCTTGCAGAGAATGCGTCAGTCTTGCTTCTTCATTTCATGTTCTTCTAGGAAAAGTAATCAAAATGCAAATTATAGCTCTATCACTTATCCTGCCTAAAAATCATTTGGTCTATACTTAGTAATTTATCACTTCAGTCTTGCACTAAGATCCATAATGTATTTAGATCTGTGAATTGCCTAAAAGAGAAAAAGTAACTTAAAAGCTGAATTCTTAAATACTACTTTTTGAGAAGTATCATTCATAACATACTGGAAGACACAAAAATTAAAAAAATCATCTGACAAAAAAAAAAGATACTGAGGATGGACATCCACATCAAATATAAAAGTTGACTCTGTTTGTAGTTAGGGGGGATGCATAGGTAATTCTAAAGCATGAGTCAGTTCACAATAAACTGGACATCTAAAAATAGGTAAGATGGATTATGCCCTAGAAGTAAGTATTTTCTGTTCATTGTCTCTAAAGAGCACATACTGTCATTTTATCTCTTATACAACACCTTCACTATTGACATCTAAAGTCATATTAGATGAATCCTAACAAAGTGATTTTGGTAACTTTGGATGAAATTGTGTTCTTATGCAAAATATAACTGCTTGAAAGTTTGTAAAATCCTGCTACTTGTGCTGTCCCACTCCAACCCAGTGAAATGACAAGCCTCTCTCATGTCTCTGATAACTATGTTCTGTCGCTGAAGGATGTGTGAGCTATGCAATCTGCTTCTTAGAGAAAAGAACAGGAAAGGCCCTTGTATGATCTAACTATATTTTTATCACTTTTTTTGAGAGAGGGGAGGCCAAGACCTTCTATGTATTACTTTTCCAGTTATTTCTATTATAACAGTAAAAATTGTAGGTCATCTCCTTAATAAAAATTATTTTTTTGCAGGTAAATCTGCTACATATTATTTCTTTTATTTTCTCATCTCTTTAGAAGGCAGGTTAGGGTTTTTTGGTAGAGGTGTCTTATGTGTGTGAGAATTCCTATGTATTCAATGGGCTTCGTTTTAATTCTTTAGACCAAATCAGAGGGAACTCCCAAGCCTACCCAATCTCTGTCACTCGAGAGAGGCATATTCTTAGACTTTTATGCCACTTTACTAAAATAACCATACTGTACTTTTCTATGTACTTTTCACTGTTCTCTTCTCTTGTCAGAACTGTAGAGCAAACATTGCTAAGTGAGAGCGTGTGATAGTTTGATTTACTTTACAGCATCAGTCAGATGAATACAAATTTAGTGAGGCTCTAGAGACATATTCTGGCTTGTGGAGAGATTTTATTAATTTGAAGATATGTTAAAAAAATAAAGGCCAGATTTATTTTTGGATTTGTGATCTGACCTTGTTTGCAAACAGGGCAGATACATGAAAGATGTAGATTGTTCCTTTAGAGCATGCACATTGAAGAGTTGTATCCAATAAGCTCCCAGTCCCTAATGAGAAAGAGGTGAGATCAGCACTTGATACTCTCTCACCCTTCATCTCATCTGTTTCATCCAAACTAGTGGACATTTTTCAAAAGCTGTGTTTGAAATAACACTGTCATAAAACTTTGATGGAAGAACCTGATAGGACCCTTTGAAACACTGGTTGAATGCAACCAAATTGTTGGGATGAATGGTAATGATAAATGTTGAACTGATAAACTTAAGCAGTTCTATATGAATGTCTTGGTCATTTGAACTGTCTTGGAGATCTTGATGTGAATGTTCACCTTTCATATAGATTGATGTTGAGAGATCATTCAGAGATTTCATCATTCAAAGACAACTTGCTGATTAAAATCAGTAGCAAAGATGATCTGAACTGCAGTTGCCAAAACCTAATATGTTTGGGTCAAAATTTTTAGAAATTCTGCAGCAGTTTGGAAGTCACTGTGGATGTTTTAACCTATTTCAATGAAATAAAGGGGAAACTGTAGTTGAGAGATTACAAATTGAATAAATATGAATTTTCATTTTGATATATAACAGTGGCATTTTAAAAACTTTTTATTTTTTGTAATTCTATTTAGTCTGGGCAAGTCCTTTAGGGAAGCCATTATATTTTCAAATTTATTATAAAATTTATAAAAGAAAAAAAATTAGTTTTTTTTTATTTTAAAATGTGCAATATATTGTAGTTTTCGGGAGATATTTTCCAGGCAACAGATATGATACCTAGAATGCTTTTAAAATGCATGTTTAAGTTTTGCTGATCCTCAGCATGTTAGATTAGATGTTGCTTTCAATTTGCCTGAACGCTTATGTAAATGGTATCTTGGGCCTGTTTACACATTTCTTATCAGTGAAACATCATAATGAAGTATCTTTATTACATTTTTTAAATATTAGCAATCCAGAACCAGAAGACATTCTTTATTAAAGGGAAGAGGAAAAGATAGATTGTCAGTGTTACTTGGACAAATAATTTTTTTTCATTTTATGCATTCTTTAGGACAATAGGAGATCTTCCAGGGTTTGTTGACTGACGATTTCCTGATCTTTGCTCTACATTGGTTAGTTTGCTCTCTGTATTTGAGGGGTTACACTCACAGGTTCTTTTCAGAAAAACAAATTTTGTGCGAGATATATTCATTCAGAGGCACACTTGGTTTTAAAGAGCTGTAAAGGAAGAGTTTGAGTGACTCTTAAATGCTTTAAAATCTGTATTAAAAGTTAATTTTGTATCTTGCATATTTCTGTGTGTAGTAATATACAACTAAATAGAAGACCACAAATATAAAACATTTATTCATGTATCCAGGTTCTTCATAAGGAACAGTACATCAGACAGAAAATCTGTTGCTAGCATGGGAAATTTATACTTAACTCATATTAGTTGATTTATTAAGCTCATGAGTCAAGAAAAAAATATTATTACTATAAGTTAATCATTTAGATGGGTATCTATCACTGTTAGAGTTACGGTTTCAAAGGCACTAAAATGATCTCTGCTGAGACAAATTTTTGTATCTATGTGTGCACACTGGATTAAAAACTAGAAATCTTTTAAAATAAACCCCAGCTTGTAGAAGGAAACAAAAAAAAAACCCAAAAAAACCCAAAAGCAAAAACAAACCACCAAAAACCCACCAAACCAAAATTGAATAAACAATACATTTTTTTTTTAAAGGCTACTTTGAAAAAATATGCTTATAAAAAATACATGCAAATTTCCCGTGGGTACTCTTAACATTGCCTTTGCATATGGTATTGGTTGAAACTGGGTTTCTGTGTAGAAGAGCTTTAGGATAACAAGGGCATTTTTTTTATTCCCAGTTGCAATTAAAAGTTCTTATGCATTCAAAGATTTATAACTGACATTAAAAGAAGATTGCTTCATGGTGAAATCTGGTATAGCACATCTCACTTTAAAAGTAAATTATTTTTAATATGAGAAAACTATACATTTAAGTTTCAGTGTATAATATAAAAATGATAAAATTATGTCTTGACATAATTTTTATTAAAAGCAGCTACAATAATCCAAAATCTGTGCTTTGGAAAAAACTAAAGCATCTGGAAATTTTCCAGAGGAATATTACTGTAATACCTACTTAGAGTACTGATCATTAGTAAATTCCTTCTGAAAGTTTCTGGTGGCTTTCCAGTGGCATGTGTCTGTACTGATTGTGTTAGTCAGGGAAGTGGTGTAATCAGTGAAGAAGGATCTCTGTCGTCAGAGCCTAATTCATTTAATTCATTGACGTTTTTGTTGTGTAGTAAATTATTCCAAATGTGTCTGTTTTGGAGGATTGCAAATTTTATACCTCTATAAGTAGAAGACCATCCTTTCATGTTTTCCTTTCACACAATGTTCAAGCTGTTAATATTGTGATACAGTGTTTTAAAGAGAGACTGGGCAGTTTTTATAAGAAGGAAGTTGTTTTTTCACACAAGGATACAAGTATGGGAAGAGTCTTGTGCAGGGGGATGTCCCAGCCTACCCTGCCAGTAACATGGAGGCTCTGCCACTTCAGCTAAGCAGCTGGAGCAGGACTGGGGCTGAAGATACATGGGGATTAGCATCCACTGGCTTGAGTTTTTGCAGTTAAAAAAAGGAAGCAAAACAAAAACATAGCCAAAGTCTCATGGGATGGCTTTTAAAATTCTTCATGCATTCAGAGATGAGAGACGTTCATTTCCAGTCCCCTTCTGCTCTGGAGCTAAAGTCTTCTGTAAATATTTCTACACAGAACTTGACAGAACTTGGACCAGTATTATGAAAAAAAAAGGAGTTTCTGAATAAGGTATTTTTGAAATACTAGCAAATTGTCTTAAAAGCAGAATAAATTTATGTACTTTCTTTTTTTTCTTTTATGCCTTCTGATAGAACAACAATTGGGGAAATAACCCATATTATAAGCTAAATTTAGGTAACAAGATATATTGTATCACTGAAGTTCAGGAAATGAGGCTTGTTGCTTTATATTCCAATTTATTTAGAAGTGCATTATGATTTCTTTTGCCTTTATTTAAATCTTATAAATGTTAAAGCTGAATCTTATAAATACCATTTTTTGCAACCCCACTATATTAATGAAATTAAATTATTACTGTAACGATAGCTTTTAAAAATTCAGCAGCTGAGATTGATTCCTGTGGCGTGACCTGAGTAAATGTACTGCAAGTCAGATCACAAATCCAAGCATGACAGATGTGAATTTAAAATAATGTTTTATTTTCATTTGTAAATGTAGAACAATTTTCCCTCGTCAGGAATCTACAAATGACATAAGCCAGGATTAACTGATTTCAATGGCTATGTCATGTTACTGAAATCAATAGCTTTACTTAAATGTAATAACTGTTGTGAGAGCAGGAGGAACATGATACACTTTAAAATTCAAATATATAAAATCAAAGGGAGAGATTTGATGCAGACAGATTTGCTTTACAAACCTTACTACAAAAAGCAATATGCAGAGTGCTTTAAATGCTTGTTTCTTTGTCTTTGACTGACGTTACTAATTTGCAATTATTGTCAGATTACTAGTTTTTCCCTTTTATTTGTTGTTGTACTTGATCCCATTCCCTTATTCTATTGATTTTTCAGGTGCACTATAGAAAAATATTATGAGCTTAACTTGTTCAGCTGTCCCGGGGGGGTAATCTTGAAGAAGACAAAGCAGAATTAATTTGCCTGTTCCAGCAAAGAGTGTAGGTCATCTACCAGGGTTAAAAGGAGAGATGCTGATCAGTAACATTGCTCATTTAAATCCAGAGAAGCTGCTTTGATTGCTGTAAACACTCTGTATTTATGCTGGTATATATACTGTTGGAATTCAAGCATAAGTTAAAGAATTGATCAGGTAATGGAAGTTTTGCTCTCTAGTACATTTCAACAGTCATAAAAAAAGGTAGTAATTTTAACAATGACTCATCTTAAATAAGAATTACAGTTATTGTACACATGTATGTATGTTTACATGTGATACATATATATGTCCGTGTGTCTTTACAGAAGGTGCAACAAGGAAATTACTGAAGCTGGGAGCAAGCATCTTGGAGAGGCTAGGACAGTCCTGAACAGTCCTGAAGTATAGGCTCCTATGGAAATCTTTGAAATGTCCTGGATTGTGTAACATTAAGGAGCAATTTATAAAGTAGAGGAAAATGTAACAGTTGTTTCTAAATAGTCTTTTCCTTTTTTCAGTCGCTGGTTTGTTTTCTGACTGATCTGGAAATGTAAATTATTCCTTTTGTCAAGACTTCAGAAAAGGTCCACAGTAAATGTGGAGTATGCAAACAATAAATTGCCGATGTCATAGCCAGGATGTGCACTAACCCTGTTTTGCACTGGTCTTCGCAACTACTTTGTAGACACTTCATGTGTTTGAACTGAAAATTGGATCACTGGTTGCAACAAAACCACCTAAATCACAATGTATTTCTGCTACCTCATACTAATAGATTATGGAAGAAGTTACCTCAACTGTTCGGTTTTCTTAACTGGAATATTTTAAGTTACTTTTGTTTCTGCTTCTTTATTTGTGAATTACATAATGAAGTTCTTTTTATTTGTTTTTGTGGGGTTTTCTTAAGACTAGGATCTTTTGATTGCTGTGATTATCCGGGAGATCAGGTTTTTGTTACTGTTGTATCATCTGAGTGTTAGTTTTTTTCTGAAATATTTATATGTTAGCTTGTGCAATATAACCATGAATTGCAGTCACTTCTGAAATATTCATATAAGCTCTTTTTTTTTTTTTGCAGTTTCCTGTCTGCTTGTGGTTGTTTCTGTTTGATTACTGGAGAAACATTCCTCCTTAAATTTTGGTATGAATGTAAATATTTATAGCATGATTTTTTTAATAGTTTTTAATATAGTCCTGGTTTGAAGAGAGCTGATATTTGGGATGGAGGAGATCTTTTTCTCCTTTTATAGATGTTTAGATCTGAAGAGGAAGAGATGACATGTTTTACAGCTTGCAGGAAATATTTACATGTCAGAATTTTACCAGACTCAGGACTGGCATGGAAGATCAGTAGGCTCACAGGGAGGAATAAAAGATCTGTGAATATCAGTAAGATTTTCTTGGGTTGCTCTAAATTTGTGGTGTACAGGATAGAAAATGGTGTTTAAGGTATATATGGATAAAGAGATGTTTGAAATGATTTGATGATATGTTTGAAAGAGAAACAAAAGACCTGAAACTTTATTTTTTTTCACTTGCAAGTGATGGTGCTATTGAGGAACTCAAATATTACAGTAATTTGGCAATGCGGAGGGGCCGAAGCATGCAGTGCATCATGTAGTGCACCTGTTATTCCTCAAAGGGCTGGTGCTGCTTCAAATTCTTTTCTTCACTTGGTGTCTTAGTAGAGTTAAAAGGCAACTATTTATTTATTACAGGGTCTGTACACACTTAGGCAGCCGTTCACAAATCTCAAGTACTTGAACTGTGTACAGGCAGCTGCCCTGAGGCTGTGTCTCCATTAGCATTTTAGCTCAGGTCAGGGGTGTGCTTTCGAAACAAATCTCCCACTCCCACTGCCATTCTTATTACATCTTGATTCATGCCACAGAGAAATATGGGAGGACCCAGACGGCATGGCTTTTGCTGGAAGTATAGGTGAACAATTGCCCCAGAAGCACGTATGATGGGTTGCAGGCGCTAAGGGACATGCAGTCTGTAGGAATAAGGTTAGGCTGAAGTAAACCAAATGAAACATATATAATGGGGATGGCAAGCTCTCAGCCCTGTTTCATTCTACAGTAGAGTGTTTTGACAGAGCCACACTCCTTGTTAATATTCATGTAGGTAAAGAGTATGAAATTCAACCCTCACTTGGAGATTATTCCCAAAGTGTCTCAATAGTTTCTTCAGGACTACAGCTCAAGACCCTGAGCTGGAGCTCTGAAAAGATTCACAGCATCTGGCTTTATATACTCATGGCATTAGTGATCATCTATTTTACCATTTATTTCCCCCTGCCCTCCTCCTCTGTCTTCTACTGGTATGCCTATGGAGATGATGCACAGCATGGTGCAGATTTTTGCTCTATGCCTTCCCTGCAGCTGCCAAGCCTCTGTGCAGCAGAGAACCACTGCAGCTCTGCTGCGTTTTGGACTCTTTGGGCTGCCTCTGTCCTCACTGTGGAATTCACGTCAACTTCCCGGGACCAACAGAACTGTCAGGCCCCTTTTGGCAGCTCTTGAGTTTTTAGTTTCAGAACAATGCAAAAAGCATCTAAGCAAGCAGGAAACTGAAAAATGTATGTGGGAAGGGAGGGAAATTGGCAGCACTGGAACAAGTCTAATCTTCCTTCATAAAATACTGCCCTCCCTGTCTTCTAGCTTATTTTCTTATTTCCTACTAGAAGAAACGAAAAGGTTGCGGGACAGTGTTCAGTATGGATTTAGGTGACTATTGAACTGACAGCCATATATGCAGGAAAGCCTAAGTAACTGGTTTTTAATTATTTAATTTTCTATATACCTATGAGGACTTAATTTTCTTTGGATTTTTCAGCATAGAGGACAAAACTGTATCTGTTGTATTGATATTATTTTTCTCCACAGAATAAAGCTTTTTTTTTCTGTGAAAGATTAAGAAAATACTGTGTAGTTCTTTAGAAAATGTGATGCTAGAAGAATATTGCCTTGCTGATAGAATATTTCTTCTTAGTATGAGGAAGTTTGACCTTTCCAATTTTTATTATTTAGGCATTTTTATTGCAGTACTCCCAGTAATTATAGGTGGTCATTGCTTTTGAACCCTGAGAATTCATGCCATGTGTTGACTTGATTTTAAGTTAGTTTACTGTGCTTTTGGGAAACAAGTAAGTTATAGAGATCATGATCAGCCCTGTTCCAGTAGTAACAATGCTCTTGAAGATCTGTGAGGCTTAATGTTTTTAGCCTTGGGTAACCACCAGGAAGTTTTTTTTTATGTTTTTACCAAATGAAAACTTGCGTGGGGCTAAAAGGAGGCAAGAAGTGATTTCTAGCAAAATGGATAAAGAATTTTTTTGTTGAAATAGTATCAGTGTGTGTTACTGAAACATCAGGGAGAGACCTGCAGGTGATGAACACTTCCTTCACCACCAGATGCTCCGGAGCTGACCAGGAACTGCAAGGGAGACCAATCAACAGAGGCATGCCAGCGGGAAAAGCAGTCAGAGGGGCAGGTAGTCAAATTGCATATTTGACTTGGGATATCACAAGAGTAGAATCATAGAATCATAGAATAGTTAGGGTTCGAAAGGATGTTAAGATCATCTAGTTCCAGCCCCCCTGCCATGGGCAAGGACACCTCACACTAAATAGACAGACAACGTATTCCTATAAGGCTTCAGTTGGATGTATCTTAGATTATACTTATGTTTCTTTATCATGAAGCCTGAAGGAGCTGATTCTGAAGAATCAGAAAACTGAAGAGAGTGTGTTTTTGGCAACCACTATATAGAAACTGGCATACTACACTGCTCAGTGATCTGCTTGATGTCATGTCCTGTCTTTAGGAATAAGCTTGGGAGGTAAAATCAATGCTAGACCAGACAGAATATTGTTTGCTAGTTTGCAAAGTTTCCTGTTAATTCATATTGGGCTGTCGTCAATTTTATCATACAATGATTCAGTAAAATACCTTTTTATATACTTTTCTGTTAGTATAATTTCATACATGAAGGGGTATCTTGTTAGAGATGCATTTAATTTTTAAATGAACTTAGAATGGCATTCAGAATCCTAATTTTCTCTAAATGTGTGGTAAACCCCCCAAAATTTCATCTAAGTTTGGTTCTCACTATGTTTCATGCATAAATTCTGTTGTTCTTTTGTAATAATGAAGATAGAATCAATGTTCCTGTAGTTCTTACTGAATTTTTTGTGTAGCTCCTGTAGGACTTTTTTTTTTTCTGATGTCTAGTGGCAAATAGTAGGATGAAAGAAGAAGATTATATTTGTTTAAATTATAGGTAGTGGTATAGCCAAACTAGTAACCGAAACCAGAAAAAAAAAACGACTTGGAATATATTAAGATACTAGTGGAGGGATTTCCTTCTTATATGCCCTTTGCAAAAACAGGGCTTGGACCATATTAGTGGCTACTGACTGATGAAGGCATTTAAGTGCAGTTTCTTACGTGACAGAGAAGGATTTTGTTTGTGTATTGGACACATAATGAGAAGAACATCTGTACATCTGCAGCTGTGATACATTATGATGTAGGCTTTTGCCTAATGCACCAAGATTTCACTATTAGCAGTTTGTCTTAGACAGTTTCATGTGTTACTGTTTACCTACTTGAACACCCTAGAGGACATTGGTATACAGCATGGTTTACTATGATGCAGCAGGGTTGTGCTAAATATATCTACAATTCATGCCCACCAGTAAAGTTGACAATTTATCTTTTATGATGTAGCTGTTCTTTCCTTTTGTTGTTTGCTACTACATAGTCTTTTTGCTTTCCCCTTCAGATTCTCTACCAAAACTAACCTCTCCTGCTCTGTTTGACTGTGGGTATTTGATATAGCAATATGTTGCAGTAAGGACAATTTTCTGAAAGAGGAAATATGAGTCTCCATGACAGCAGACCTGCAACTGAAAAGTGTAGTTTACAGTGTATAGAAGTTGGGGTAAGAATAAGCTGTCAACCCATGAAACAGAAAAGGATGACTGCAGAGGTGTCTTGACTTTTCATTTATTGTTTGTGTTGGTTTGATTCTCCCTTGCTCTACAGAGCATAGTGCTTAGAGTTTGAAGAAATTTAATGTATAAATCTACAGAAAAATCAAAAACCTTCATTAAAATGGTACCTTTAGGTTTGGTAACATCAAATATGGAGTCCCATCTGTTTTGTTTAAATCAAAAATTAAAAAAAAATCTTTTAATTATGCAGTTTTCAGTTTTGCTGAATTCTTTTTTTTTTTTCCTTATGAAGAGAGATAATTAATTATACAATTTACTTTATTTGTGATATATCCTTACTTGTTCATTGCATCTTTTTAGCCTCTTCCTTTGTCAGGCTTCTCCCCCAAATAAATAAATATTAGCCTTTGTAATCTCTGTATCAGTACTCTTTAAACTCTTTTTCAACAGTGTCTTTATTTTAGATTGTGGTTGGTCCCAGATGAGTGTTTTCATTGATCCATGCATATCAAGAAGGTTTTCCTCTCCTTCAGTGATCATACTGAGTTTTTAATTCTAGACAAAGTATTTCATATGGTTCTCTCCTGTGTGCATCTATTAGCCTTGCAGTGCTGAATTCCATCTGCCATTTTTGCCCCTTTCACTGGGCTCTTTTAAGCAACCCAAAAGCTCCTTGGCTGGTTCTGGCTTTGATTAACCTAAGACTTGCTGTGTCACTTGTAAACATTTCTATCTTATTTTCAGTCCCATTTCTAGAAGATTAATAAATAGATTAAACACTTCCATCCCTAGTAAAGAAGCTGGGGGCACCCTGCTGTTAACATTTAGCCACATGGAGCAGTGACTGCTAATAAATGTATTCTGTCTTTGTATTCTGCTTTTTGTACATGTTTTGTAATCAATGACAATGGTTTACTTCTCATCCTGTGATTACTTAGTTTCCATAACAGCCTTTTGTTGGAAGCATTCTCAGAGACTCTTTGGAAGTCCAGAAAATGTTTATTAGCTAGTTCTCTTTAATCTGCTATTTGTTAACATGCCAAAAGATTTCTAATAGGTTAAGGAGACATACAAGGCATTAAGGCTTCTAACTTTAATCCAGATATTTAACACTTTTATTTTTAATTGGTACCTCAGTGTATTTATTCCTGCAGTAATAAGTTTGTGGAGCTGTTTGAATTCTTCCTTGGTTCTCTCAGTAATTACATGAAGGCAACCAATCTCCTGCATTGTTCTGTATACAAACTGATCTGATTGTGAGAATGCATAATTGCGGATTTTTTTTTGTGTAGTCTTAAATTGCTTTTGGACTCTTGAATGAACAGCATTCAATTCTTGGTATATATCTATCTTTTATTTATTGATCTGTTCCAGCCATTCTTTTTACGATATCTGAGTCATTGAAAGCTCCTTATCTTTGCTTAAAAAGGTTGATATTGCCTCAGTGCTATCTGAGACAAAATGTGAAAAATAATGATTTCCTTCTATATTCGTGTCTTGACCAGTTTCTCCTTTAGCTTTCTGGGAGGGCAGTCAGGATCTCTTTGGTTATATTTTTCATGTAGCTACTCCATATATTCTCATTTAGCCATCCCACTTCCATATTAAGATATGCCTGTCACTGTTTATGCATTTTGAATACCAGAAGTGTTCTGTTCCAGGTACACTGGGAAATCCACTAATAGCTTACATGTTGCAGTCCCAAAAGTAACCTGAATATTCCTTGTTCAAAGATCCAATTGGGGTTTAGACTGTTTAAAAATTTTATTTTTAACTCTGTGCCACTTGGAAGGGAGAATAAAATGTTTTTCCCAAAGAAAGAGGCTAAAAGTGTAACTTCTGGGAATTCTGGGTCATGCAACTGAGAAGTGAGAATCCTGGAAATTTTCACTGAGACATTGTTTCCAAGTCTCTTCCTGCCTGGATGTGTTGCAGCATCTATGCACACACGTAACTTATTTTCTGAGGTGCTGCTTTTTCATACGCATAGTTTCTGTCCTATTCCTTAAGAGAAACAGCATTTTTTTAAAACTTTCTCTCCACCCCCCTGAAAAAATCAGGTAGGAGGATGCTCTTAGTTTAATTGCCTAGTAGCTGGTGAACTTAGTTAAGGTGTAGGGAATTTGCTAGTATATATTCAGCGCCCTCCACAGCTTGATGATATTCAGTGACTTGAACATACTGAAGCAGTAGGAATAGCAACAAATGGTAATTGATCAGATCTGGATAAAAACTGTTTAGGAATAAGTTGTTCTGTCTTCAAATTTAATTTTTTTTCCCCTCCATATTTCCAGATTTCCAGTTAGATTTTGCTGGGGAGTATTTTTAATACAACCAGTGCTAGAAATAATTTTGGAAGTACTTTGAAAGAAAATCTCCAGTCACATCTGTTGATTTTTATTTAAATCATGTATGTCTTTGATAGCTTTTGCCTCATACAAAACTCTGCTGCTGCACGAGAATCCTCATCCCGTCAGCAAAGGGGGGTGCTTTTATGCTACAAGAAGCATGAAGTAACTACTCAAACTCTCCTAGCTACTACCCCATTAATGATTTTAGGCTTTGAATAGAACAGTGAATTCTCATCTGAGCATACTTACCTCAAGATACGCATTCCAGTGAATGTTTTAAGCCATTAAAGGCTACAAGATTTGAAACGTTACCAAAGTTATATATATGTAGTAAAAGACCCAGAAGAACTTTTGTTTCAGTAATAGCTTCTTCTGGGCCTTCCAGCACAAGGGCTATTGCAGACATCAAAATATGTTCAGTGGGTACAGGGTACATCTCTTTTATCTCTATTGCTGTTTTACAGTGATGGAAATATCATCCCTTCTTTATCCTACTCTCTAGAAACATCGAAGTAGGAAGTATTTAGGATACTCTGAGGGAACAGTGTCCAAGGGAAATTAAGAGAACTGGACCTGTCTTTCATAGGTGCTAAGTGCTCATATCCTGATTTAGGATACAAATTAGGATCTAATTTCTAGCACATGAAAAAAGCGCAGGAAGAAGTACTTTTTAATGCACATAAGTCAGAGCAATGCACTTGGCAGGGAATAATGTAGTGCCTTTTGAATACAGGTTACTAAAATGAAGCAGAAAATGAAATATTTATTCAGAATTTTTGGTGTTTATCACTGACATTCTGAATACTGTCAGTACATGAGGTCTCTAGATGGAAGAGAAACCTGGACAGCGTGGTGTACAGATCCCTTTAACATGAACCTGAGCTGTTCAGCTGATTTAATAGTAGGAATTTTGTGCTTGTGAACAACTCACTTGAAGTTGATATCATATCAGGTTTTGCATTCCGTTTGGATGCAATTGGTCATATACTCAGGGGCCAGGGATTTTGGATAAAGTATTTCTGCTTTCCTTTTAGCTAGCAAAAGCTGACGGGCAGCTGCAAAGGTATGATAATAAAATGATTATTTAACTTTATTTGCTTTCCAGATTAAGTGACATATTAAAAGAAGTTCTTTAACTTTAAAATAGTGACAATACTTCCTTACACATTACTTTTCAAAGACTTACTGAAGGCCAAAAGCTTTATCACACAGCTTTCCTTTGCATGAACAAATCCTATATTATATTTTTCTTTACATAATGAGAAAAAGTATTCACTTACCATCTACCTAGTTACGCTATATTAGTGAAAACCCAAATGTCTTCTAAAGGACTATCACAGACAAGGTGAATCTAAATGTTTTGAGGTAACATTTCAGTGAAAAGAAGTTTCTCTTCTAAAATGCACCCATGAAGGCTGTTTTCGTTTTCTAATAGTCACCTCCATGAGAAGAATAATTGCTTGCCAGGACACTCTCTTCTTGGAGAAACTCACCATTCAAAGACTGAGAGAGCATATACAATATATATACAGAGCAAGGGGAGGGCACTTTCATTACTACTGACTTTTGAAAAAGGTGCTGTCCTAACTACTTCCATGTAGGTCACATCCTGTGGCCATTGCATTGCAGGTGGGGTCTGCTTGGGTACCACAGGGTGTGTGCATTTAGTGCTCCTTGCATCATTCCTCAGGAAAGCAATTGACTGGCTTAAAACGGGTTGAAACTTAAACAGCAGAGGTTTAGATTGGATATAAGGAAGAAATTCTTTACTGTTAGGGTGGTGAGAGACTGGAATGGGTTGCCCAGGGAGGTTGTGAATGCTCCATCCCTGGCAGTGTTCAAGGCCAGGTTGGATGAAGCCTTGGGTGATATGGTTTAGTGTGAGGTGTCCCTGCCCATGGCAGGGGGGTTGGAACTGGATGATCTTGAAGTCCTTTCCAATCCTAACTATTGTATAATTCTATGATTCTATGATTCTTGTGGTTTCCCACCTTAAAAAATTATACATTTTGCTCTGTCTGAGCGGGCTTTAAGATGTTTTCATGCACAAGATGTTCCCATGTTCTGGCAGTCACTAGCAGTTGAAGCAGTTCCTTGAGATCTTTGGCAACAAGAATAAATAGCAGCAACTCATAGTTTTGCTAGTGACTGGCGCCAAGATCAAGCTTAAATAGACATCATTTTGGATGAGTGTTGAAGAAAAGGGTTAACTCACCTTTTGAGCACTAATT
Source organism: Melopsittacus undulatus (assembly GCF_012275295.1). Lineage (NCBI taxonomy): Eukaryota > Metazoa > Chordata > Aves > Psittaciformes > Psittaculidae > Melopsittacus > Melopsittacus undulatus. Next base: position 57,461,979 of record NC_047528.1, on the reverse strand, counting down.
GTTTTCTCTACATAGTACTTACTTTTCGAAGTTCTTTTCCACTAAATCAACACAATCAGCATTAAAAGCATTAAGATGTGCTCCTTGTGTCCAGAAGGGAAATCAGTTAGGTCTCCCTAGGGAATGGCTGTTCTGAAAAATGTCTCTTTGTTTTCCCTATGGAGTTGTTGGGCTTTTTTTATGAACAGAAGATGGTATGTTTGCATGCATCTTTTAGCTTCTAAAATGCATAAACTGCACTGCACTTCAGGATGTTAAAACTGCGTCTGGGTTGAGCATCTGTATAAGAAGTCCGAATTCAATGCATGTTAAGATAGTAATGTTATGAACCTCTCAAATGTTTCTGAACCAGAAACTTGAAAGGGTATTACAGTAAATTTAGGATTACTACAATTTGATGCTTTCTGTCTGTAATATCTGTAAAACTATTTGTATAATGGAGCTTGTTAACTCAGGAATCAAATATGAGATCCCAGAATTTCCTAGGTCTGGGGGATCAAATGTGTTTATTTCAGCCTTTATGAGGGTTAGTGAGGGACTATTTATTTTGGAGAACAGTTTTCTCCAAAAAGGCAAAATAGCTTGCCTGCAGAGCAACATTATTTTTATTTTTGAGTGACCAATTGCATGCAGACAGGAGTAGTTAAGAACACCTTCTTAAAGGTTAAATTTTCTATATTACTGAAGGGTTTTACCTGGAGATGAGTGATGTTCTCTGTCTCTAATTTGTATTTAAGGCTACTACATGGTATAGGCTGGTAATCTGCCATAATTTAGTTAATAAAAACATAGAATTACCTGTGTTTTCTCAATGCAAAGAAGCAGTAGGGCAGTGTCCTTTTGAAATGTCTGAGTTCTGTAAAATGTAAGAATACAAATATTGTCAATTAATCACTTTTCAATTCCACTTATGAACAGGATTCACAATCAAATGATGCATTCCTTCAGGACTTAGCACTTAAGAGTTGCTGACACAGATCAATTAGATTTGCCAGCATGAAAGTGGGTGTAAGTACTGGCCTTTCTTAAGAGATTTGGAAATTACCTTTTTTTTTTTACATATTGAAATTTTTTATGAAAAGGGATTTTTCTCAACCTGACTTTCACAAATGTGTTCCAGCTATGTATTGATCCATGAGCTGAAGATGACCTAATACATCAGAAGTGGTTTTTAGCTTAGAGGCGTTTTCCCAGGTCAAAAGAAGAAAAATATCACTAGGCATCCCTGAATTACATTTGTCTCAATGTCAGAGCACTAAATCATGACCTCTGTGTAAAGTCTGAATAAACAAGCTGTAAGAGGGTTTTTTTTGAGGATTTGAAGGGGTTGAAAAAAATCCCCTTATAGGCTGCAGAACATGTGGGATATAATTAATCTTACCAACTTTTACTGTCTGAAAGCTAAGTGTCTAGTTAAGCAAGTTAACTTTGCTTCTTACATAGTTAATGAGGAAAAAATTACTTCCTCTCTTAAAAAAGGCATTTTAAAAAGATGGGTGAATTACCCCCTGGAGTTTCTGCACTCTCTCCATTAATTATAGAGAGATATTAATCAGCTCTAACTTTGAGAGTTAGATTTCAGTCTTAGTTTAACTTATTGTATCGAATGGTGGAAAATAGCATTTCCCAAAGAGTCATCCATCTTCTTCTGACAAAAGCGTATGTGACAGGGCAAATGAATCTAGGAAGGGAGCCTGAGGTGACAGATATGTAAAGATGACAGGTTGGACTAGATAGCTAAAATTAAATGAGATTAATTTTTATCTGGTTATTTGGACAGCAACTTGCCGCAATAGCTGCAGATCGGGTGCTTTTGCTTTTGAAGAAAAGTAGGATTACAGATCCATCATCTTATAGATGTGCCTCTGATCTCACATTGGCTTTTCTTCTGATTTTGTGTATTAGAGGGAAAGCTATATGGTACTTCAAAACATGTTTGAGAAGTGAAGTGCCTGTGCAGAATGCCTCTGCATCAGAGCCTTCTGCACAGTGGAGGATATTGAGTGCTGTGCCTTTGGAGGCTTTCCACAGACAAGTCTGCAGGATTAGATGTCTAAAGGAGGTGTGGCTGTTGTTTGCAGCAAGGCTTTGTAAAAGAAAATACTAGATTTCCTAAGTGCCAAGGGATGTAGCTTCAAATTATTTTCCATGCAAATGCAAGGATTAGGGAATGTAATGAACTGGATCACTCAAAATTTACATGGTTCCCCTGTACAAATTATGTTGTTTCCTTGTAACCCATACTTAAAAACAAGCTTAGCATTAGCAGCACTCTGATGTCAGTATTTTCTTTCTCGGAGCTGGGGGAAAAGGGGAGGAGAAAATTCTCAACTACTATAAGTGAGTCCTTGTTGCATAGTTTGACTTTCTCTGTGCTTTGGTTTCATGAGTAAATTACTGCAGTGTGAAGTATAATGCAGATGTGCAGGATGCCGGCTAGTATCCTGTAATTGCCTGTGTGTATATGCTTGTATTATGACAGTTTTGAGAATAGTTTGACACTACTTATACTACCCACATTGTCAGTATTGTTAAGCAAGCATATGGAGATACTGGAGGATATACTGAGAGTCTTGGACTTGATCTTTTATTTTCAGTCTCCATACATTTCCTTCCATGACAGTATCATCATCCCTCTTGGGACTATGTAGGTTGAAACCCAAACCAAGGAAGGAATAGAGTAGTTTAGCTAAACTTCTGAATTAAAAAATAGTATGCCTCTCAAAAGCACAAGGGGAGCCAAAATATTTAAAGATTGTGAAAATTTGCTGAAAGTGATTTTTATTAACCTGGTTGGGTTTGCTTTAGAAAGAGCATTTATGTTTTCTTGTGCTCCTCAGAAAGAATGAGGATGAGTACATGCCTTTTGCTTTTTAGTGTGAAAATTATCACAAAATTACCTCTAATGAACACAACTTCAGGATGCAACACTTTTCAGAAGGAGAAATGCAATGCTACGAATTCCTTAATTCAATGTGGTGGATACAACTAAGCATTAATCTTGTTTTGGTAATCTTCAATGAAGCATGTTCATATTAGATTTTCTTCCCTTGCTTGTACCCTGGTTGCTAAGGAGAGAGAATGATAAACATAAGATACATACCTGATTAGCACCCAAAATGCAGGAAGCAGGGAGATCAGGCTGAGAACTATGCAGAGCTCTCTAAGGGGCAGGAAAAGCTCTTCTTTCTTACAGTGAAGGAACGAGAGATTTTAAGTTTGAAATGTCATAGATGGAATATTTATAAGTAAGATTTCTTCAGGTGGTTTCTGTGTTTCTTTGACAATATTTTCTTATTTTTTGTCCTTTTCTTAATGATCTAATGTTCTACCATTTGGGCTACCTGACTTTTGCTTGAACGACGAAGAGGAAAAAGTGATTTTAAAGAAATAAACTGAGATGTAGCATGTGGTGTAGGTTTACAGGGGTGGTATTGCAGTGTGTAAGAACAGCTAGTGAACCTGGGAAGAGGTTTATGTCCATGTTGGCACATTTTTATTCTTTTATTCCAGTGGCTTTGCTATTGCAGGTCTGGGTAGATCTTTGTCATAGGCAGATGTGATGGAAAAGGAGGATAGAGAGAAGGGAAAAGGAATAAGGAAATCTGTGAGAATTTTTTGTCAGTTGTCAGGCTAAAAGAAATTGAAGGCAGTCTTCACATGCCCAGAGATAATTTCAAAGTCAGGTGTGAGTTTTATAGTGTGTATAGTAATTTTATACAAATCAAGAAAATTTCACAATAAACTAGGCGAACCTCTGTCTACATAGAGCTAATGAAACATTTAAAACAACATGATGTTGTGGTCATCTGACTTCTAGAAAGGGAAGAAACAATGTAAACAAAACAGTAGCTAAAAAAAGTAGATTGCATTAGGAAACTTACAAACCTACACTGTGCAGCCCTGCGGAGAAGGACTTGGGGGTGTTGGTCAATGAGAAAATGAACATGAACCAGCAGTGTGTGCTTACAGCCCAGAAAGCCAAACATATTCTGGGCTGCATCAAAAGGAGCGTGACCAGCAGGTCAAAGGAAGTGATCCTGCCCCTCTACTCTGCTCTTGTCAGAACTCACTTGGAGTATTATGTTCAGTTCTGGTGTCCTCAACATAAAAAGGACATGGAACTGTTGGAACAAGTCCAGAGGAGGGCCACGAGGATGATCAGGGTTCTGGAGCACCTCCCATATGAAGACAGGCTGAGAAAGTTGGGGCTGTTCAGCCTGGAGAAGAGGAGGCTGCGTGGAGACCTCATAGCAGCCTTCCAGTATCTGAAGGGGGCCTGTAAGGATGCTGGTGAGGGACTCTTCATTAGGGACTGTAGGGATAGGACAAGGGGTAATGGGTTGAAACTTAAACAGCAGAGGTTTAAATTGGATCTAAGGAAGAAATTCTTTACTGTGAGGGTGGTGAGGTACTGGAATGGGTTGCCCAGGGAGGTAGTGAATGCTCCATCCCTGGAAGTGTTCAAGACCAGGTTGGATGAAGCCTTGGGTGATATGGTTTAGTGTGAGTTGTCCCTGCCCATGGCAGGGGTGTTGGAACTAGATGATCTTGAAGTCCTTTCCAATCCTAACTATTCTATGATTCTATGATTCATTGAAATAATTAGTAACAGCACCATTGAGTACTGTAATGTTATACAGAGCATGAAGAATGAACTTCACATTTTAAAGAGAAGCTAGAGTGAGTCTTTAGTAGAAAAATGGAGTGATATCAGAACTGAGGAAAAGCTTTAATGTTACATGCTTAAATCTCAAAGTTTACCTGTTTTCCTTTTATCTATACACTGAGCTCTGAGCAAAAACAGGATTCCTGTACTTGAGTTCAGAAGAGAAACAGCATTAGCTATGGAGGTCTTTTTTTTTCTGGGAAAATACTGCAGAATTCAGACTTTTCAGAAATAAGTTTTCTTTATAAGAATGGAATAAATAAGTGAAGTTAAAGAGAACTTCATAGTCTGGTTTTGAAGATAAGCTCGAATGTGAAACAGCCATAAACAAATGTTGCTATTTAGTCTGTGAACATAACTTATGAAACTATTATCTTGTGTTATAAGAACATTTATGGCTTTTTGTTCAGTAACTCCAAAATTAACAATGCATATTCTAATAGTTTAGTACTGATCAATTGTTACAGAAGCAGTTTAGTATCTTGGTTAAAAATAATATTAAAAACACCTTAAGATGACCTCTCAGATGCAAGCAAGCACATGAACTCGATTTATCTTATCACCAGTTTGCTGCCTTCTCAAAAGCAGAGAGTCAGAATACGTTCACTAACCGTGATAGGGAAATAGGGCAGAAATTGCTATGTTGCTAGTCCATTTTTGAACTCCTGTGGTCCCTCTGCTATCAATAAGGGTACGTCACTAGACAGGTGGGCTGACATAGGGTAAGAGTTAAGGCCTGCAGGTTTCAATTGTACCTCTGAGATGTTATTTCCTGATTTTTATCTTTGATTTCTCTTGTGCCAAGAGCAGAGGATGCATGCATTTTGTGAATGGAACAGATTAGAAAAGAACATGCCAGCCCACTGTATCATTTACAATAAAAAAAAATAAAAATCAATACACTCTAGAAAGTCTATACTTTATTTTGACTGTCTGTAAATGCAAATAATATATGGCTGCAGTATTAAAAGCCAAAGGTAATGTCAGATTTTTTAATTCAATTTCAGGCAAACAAAGCCTGCTTCAGAATGTATGTGAAGCTATAGCAGAAACAGCAGTTATGTCACAGAATCGCCCTAAGAATGCTACATAAGACCATGGGATTTGTCAAGAAATTCAGCTTCTGGTTTTCATGAGGTACAACACAGTGAGAAATTTGAATATATCAATACACCTTATCTATAGAAAGAACCTTTTTATGGGTTAGTCATAACCTTCAAAAAGACTTAATCATCTTGTAACAGTCGGGAAATGTGTGTTTTGAAAACTGAATGTATTCTGCTGAATCACTGAATATTCTTGAGTGTATGTATGTGAGAGTCACTGTCTGATATCAGGATGGCATCTTATCTCAGAAGAAAGACACTAGAGAGTCTTTAAAACCCACATTGAACCCGTTGACAGAAAAACATATAAGGCTACCAGGATCCTACATGGATCTACCAGGCTACCAGGCAGCGTCCTACATGGAGCAATTTTTTTGTTCCCATCTATAGGCAATATAGTCTGGGGCATGGAAAACAGAGGTATATAATAGTCTTAAATTTCTTCTTCCTTCTCTCCACTCCCCTCAAAAAATTAAAAAAGGTGTGAAGAATAATTTAGAGAAGAGGAATTCAAAGTTCTCTTCAAAAAGGTAAGAAAAGCTATGCAAGAGGGTTATGATTGTATAGGAGAGAGGCAAAGTTAAATTAAGGACTTTGCTAGATGTGTAGAAAGGAAAGGAGACTTTACAATTCAGAAGTAAAGCATTATCTAGAAAAACTATACCAAAGTGCTCAGGTATCTATGAATTATAAAGCTAAGGTGGGAAACCAGTGAGGTTTAGATACTTAAAATTTATGTAATTGTGTAGACTGTATTGGTTTAAATAGAGAACTTGTGGCTTTGTGTCTGTTTGCTTTCTTTACTGACTGTTCTTGAAGAAGGAAATGGTAAAGCCACAGGTTTGAACTTCGTGAGAGGACAAGCTAAAGCTATTGTAGAAGTGGCAGTGGGTGGTGTTGGTTGGGGAAATTGTCTCATTGCTGGCAGAGGATTTCCTTGCTTTCAGTAAATCTTCCATGGAAATCATGTCAACCAAGGCAAGCTTAAGAAGAGATGGACATCTACTATAGTAAAATAAATGTTCAGCTGGAGGGATCTACTAGAGCTGTATGCTCTCTCAGTCTTTGAATGGTGTTTAATTTTATTCACAGTGAGAACTTCCTGGAAAGAAAACCCAAGACAGTGCATATGTCTTTGTGAGACGGAATCCTGAATGTAAAGTATAACTGAGCTAGAATCTTGACAGCATCTCTGCCTGTCAGATGACAGTAAAATACCCATGTCTGTCAGCACCTTGATTTACAGCTTCAAATATGTTCACTTCTCTAGACAGAGGCTAATGGTGGCAATGGGATGTCCCACTGGTAGAAATAAATAAATCTGATGGATAAATCTAACAATAAAAACGGCCCATCAAAATGGTGCAGATCATGATAATCACTTCCATATGAGAGTGCTGTCTGTACATGTATACATGTGCTTAATAATTTTCATTTCTTGAGAAAAATGTGTGATAAAAGGCTTGAGAAAATAGCTGGTGTATAGATGCAGTTTTAGAGAGCAGTGAAGGGCAAGTGAGTTTCACAGTTTAGGTTATTGCTAGAGGGTGGAAATTTAGTTCATGTAAGCCAATGAGGCTTTTGTCAATGTGGTGTTCCAACTAGCTATTCACAGGTGGCCTGCTATTGTAACTGCACTCAAAATAGTATTGGCTTTTTTAAAGCTGTAATGATAATTGAAAGTTTGGCACTCAAATATTTCAGCTCATTCAACTTTCAGCTTGCTTGGTGGAGTTAGTCAAAGGAAGCACAATACATTGATCCTCTGGCAATTGCACAGGAGCAGCTTTTGTGGCTAAGAGTAAGCTTTAAAAAGGAAAGCTATACATAGCATAAGCATGTATCATTTTGAATATCACTTTCCTTACTGTGTAGGACAGTTGCAGCTGAGATTAGCTGGAGTGCCTGTTCTAGCAGAATAGCAGTAGAAATATTTCTTAGCAAGGGGCTCTGGTACTGCTGAACTAATACAACACAGACTGTTGACTCTAAGCATCTTTTTTAGTATGTTGTCTTGTTGAGGTTAGGTAAGAGGAATCACATCAAGTTGCTTCTGTGAAGCTGAGATACACCATTTATCTTGGTTAAAGAAGCTGATTGTGTCATACAGTGTGCAGCATTTAATAGTTTGTGTCTTTTATCAACTACTTATATTGTTCTAGAATATTGTTTTCATATTTCATTGGATGAACTTTAATTGCATTTAGGGTAGAAATGCATTTAGAAGGAAGAATATAACTTAGAATAGGATTTTCCTCAGTTAAAATCAAGAACAATATTTGGTTTTATATCTTTGGGAACAAAACTAGGCCACAGAGACACCATTTTTTTCCCCCCAGAAAATGTAAGACATCACTTTTGGCAATTGTAGCCTAGCCATTCATTGTAGAAAGACTTCTCTAAAATAACTTAAAACGTTTTTTTAGAAAGATAAATAGACATCCAAATTTGACTGTCCACACAGCTGAACCTTGTCTTAATAATTTGTTTCAGTTTATAGGTAGATAGATAATATTGCCAAATTAGATTGTGTTAGTTTTGTGAACTGACTTTGAATTAGTGCAAACGAGCACATAATAATCAGGGCAGTGAGAATTCATGCTGTTGAAAAATGGGTTAGCTAGTGCGACAAATCTGCTTCCCAGGAAGATGGCCAAGTGGAACCTTTAGAAGGCCTCATTTTTTCTTGCCTTCAGTCAGGAGATGGAGTAAACTTAAAGTGTGAATCAGACAATTTGTGATTAGTGAAAAATGTGAACAAATCTGTACCTAGGAACCAAAGTTAGTGTCTGAAATCTGAAATACTATTTGAAATTAGATCATTCTGGCTTCACTCTGAGCTTTGTCTTTTGAGTGTAGTTCACAGAGACAAGCAAATATGTTTTTCTCCAGACTCTGCTACCAGTTATTTACTCAGGCAGGAGGAGAGGGCCACACAGATTTTGGTCAAGAATGATTCAGATAAGTTTGAATTAGGAAATGTTTGGCTGATTGTACTGGGTGAGGCAAAAGCATAACCTGAGATGTCAAAAAAAAAGTGGGAAACCTGGTGTGACTTCTGCTAAAAGGTTTTAAGATTCTTCTGTCCATATATGTAGTTCAGCTCTAACACAGTTGAAGTCACTGATCTTGTGGTAGCCTAAAAGTTAAGGCAAAAGCAGGAAATTACAATAAAACTAGAAATAAAGCAAGACTGTTTTATAAAGATTGAGTTCCTCTTCTATAACCAGTATGGAGTACTCTCTAAGCATGGGATTTTGTTAAAATAGAGAAAATTTCATGCTTTATTGAAAAATACTTCATTGTAGCTACTTTATAATTATCCACCAATTTTGTGCTACTTGATTAAATTTCTGCTCTTGGAGAGATTGACCAAAAAGATCTAAAGGCAGAATGCAGGTTGAACTAGGTCTTTTCTATACTCTACATAGAAAAAGAAATAAAAATCTAAATAGTATTCAGTCCTTTCCTATGAATAGTCTTACCAACAGCTTCTCTCAACTACTTAAGATTGCTCTCTAAAAAAAAAAATAAAATAATCTAGATGTCTTTTTTGAGTCTTTTCGAGATTTTGTATCATTCAATTTATCTCTCTAGTAGTCCAAAGGAGTGGAAATTGAATTTGAGAATTCAGCCTCAGGCTCTTCCGGATGTATCAGCTTTTTCCTATTTGCTCATTCCAGCACCCATGAGTCAGGGCACCAAATGTTCCCAGTGAGGCTGCTTCCAGTGCCTAGCTGAAGTTGCAAGCAGTTAGTCACAGATGAAAGAAGCATGAATGAGTACCTATGTGGCATCAGAAAAAATACCATGGAGATATCTCTTTCAGCTGAATTAACACCTGGCTGAGATATTTACAGGCATAAGCAGCCTTATTCTGTGTGAAAATGGGAAGGAACTTCCTCATCATGAGGAACTGGGGGTAAGGGCAATGTCAAGACAGCAAGGATGATCTGTATGCAGAAGGTAGACCGAAGTAAATGAAGAGTGGAAAAAAACTAAACCATTCATATTCTTTAAAAGTATCTTAATTCCACTGTTAAATTATGAGCAGCAGATAGGTTTCTTTAAATCAAAGTATGACTCATTTAATTATTGTATTATGATTATATTTATTAAAGGCCTCAACATTTTGTAAGGGTTTCTGACAAATAAAAGGGAAGCTAAACATGAAAAAATAATTTTGAAGGGAACTGTTTCATTCAATATTTAAATGAATTCAGTCATTGTTTGGCATTCGCTCAAGAGTATGTCTGAATGGAAGATATGCATTCTGACTTTTTCAATTCCATTGAAACTTTTTGTAAACATAATCTGTAATACAGAGTCCATCAAGACCCAAGATACAAAGACCAAAGACAGCAAAAAACCCACAATCCAACCTATTGTAGTTATTGAGATAATTAGAATATTCTTGCAGTAATTTTATTTGTGTGGTTGGTTGTTTTTTACTTCTATTTCTTTCCTGGAAACATCTTAAATATTTGGTTTTGTCAGCTTTAAAAAAAATCCACTTTTTGCATGTATCTTGTTATCTGGGGAAAATAATTTAACATTTAAAACTATACATAATAAATGTTTGTTAAATACATAGATGAATGATGTTTGAGCCAAAAAAAGGGAAATGAAGCAGAGAGGAAGATCAGTGAATAGTAGAACTCATATTGTTAAGTACGCACTACTTTTGCACAGGTAGTCCATGTCACAACTACTTTGATAGAAAATTAGGAAATGGAAAAATGTTGTTTAGAAAGGTTAATAGGTGATATAACTAGTTTCAAACTCAGCTGTGTCTCTTGAGAAATGTAGTATTTCATGTTTCTGAATTTATTACTGTGTTCAGGACATAACTGTAGTTTTCTCTGTTTGTTTTGAGTGGCTTTATTCAGGATATTTAAGAAGGCATAAATACTGCCTACTGCATCACATGCTTTCTCTCATTGTGGGATGCAGTTGCACTTACAGAGTCTTTGCAGACTGCTTTACTCCCCCATGTATGATTCAGTTGAAGAATGTGACCACCCTATTCCACATTTTATATTGGAAGAGAATATCACAGGGTCAGAATCTGCATTGTAACCTATAGTGATAAATGCTACTTGGTGAAGACCCAGAAAGCAGAGGCAATACTGACAGCATTCATCCCGATTTGCGAAGACTCTATACAGCAAATTAGACAGGTGAAACTAAGGATATTGTAAGGTAAGTATGTTGATGTAGAAGAGTGTTTGCTGAGCAGGTTGTGATTTACACCAGACACAGTGCAGAATTCTAGTGTGTTGAAGTCAAACGAGAGGAAAGTTTGACTGAAGTATGGCTGAAATTCTTGGCGTGCTGGGGTTGTCTATCTCTGTGGAAAAGGAATTCTGAACCCGAAGATCATACCCTGAGTTTTATGGTATATGACCTTTTTTCTTCAGCAATGAGACTGCTCTTCATTCAGGAAGCTGAGGTTCTACGTTTACTTCACTCTGAGTGGTTTCTTGTGACTTAAATTACCAAGGACAAGATTTCTACAGATGGGTATTTCTTATCCTCTCTGTCAGTTCTATACTGCAATGCAAGCAGAAATACAATATTTCTGGGCCCACATGATAGTGAACAGAGAGATGATTTGTCCTCAAGTCTGAACCCTGAAGGTCTCATTTTTCAGTTTTGGTTTGGATTTCCTTCTTAGACCCTCTCCTTTTGATCTTATGTGGTTTCTATTTTTTACTATACTGTCTTCTGTACCATACTACTTGGCACTGTCCTGGAAAAATAATGGCCATGAATTCAATCACCTCAAAATTCCATGAGGCTAGGCACCAGTCTCCATTTTCTCAGCAAATCTGTCACCAAAAGACTATACTGTAATGAACAGGCAGTAGGACTAGGAGGACCATGGTACCATTCAGCCAAGATACATAAAATCTTACTGATTTATTTTGATATGAGCTAAACTAGCAAAACAAGTTGTTTAGCGTACTAGAGTGGATATCTGCTTTTGGGAAGATGGGAACTTGACATAATCATAGAATCAACTAGATTGGAAAAGACCTTTAAGGTCATCAAGACCAACAATTACCCCCAGGACTACCAAGACCACCACTAAGCCATGTCACTGAGGGCCTCTGTATAGCTCAACTTTAGTCAAGTGGAGAAGTTTTCAAAAAAAACTGCAGGTTTTGACTCTCTCAAAAACCTAAGTGGGCATTCTTGAATTAGTTTTCAGAACACAAACTTCTGGGTTGCATGATACTTGTAGCTTGGATTAGCCTTTCCACTGACAGGTGTGTTGGGAGTGGTTGAAGACAGTGGTTGTATAGATAACCATAAAGTTCTCTCAGATAGTAACTTGAACCCCATTTAAACCATGCAATTCTATAAAAGGCAGAGTTGATTGATTGTGACTGCTACCTAGTTGACATCGATAATCAAATAGCCATTTTCTTATAGTCTATATAAGGTTTATTTTTGTCATTCATACAGTTAATGGTCTTATTCAATGCTGAATTTATAATTGTTTAATACTTCCATAATTTACTGTTAATAATATCTTAACTTTAATAGTACATTTCTAGATTTTTATTTAAATTAACATTTTGTGAAAGTAGGTCAAATCCTTTTCAGCAAATCCTTTCAGCAAGTAATAGCATTAAAGATTCTCAGAATTTCAATGGATGTAAAATCTGGCTGACTGAAAGTACTAACTAAATGTCTGAGTCTTGGTATTTATGTAAATTAGATAGATTAGAGAGGGTTGACTTGTCAGATATGTAAAATAAATTTATATTTTCACTGGATGAAAAGTTAAGAGCAAAGGTGATCTTAATTTACAGTTCATATTTATCAGACTTGAGGACATGTCTTAATGTGAGAGTGAGAACAAATCTATGCATACTCTTTCTAAGCATTTTACTGGGAGACAAAAAATTAGCATGAGAACCGGTATTTTTTTAGTTCTTAACATGCACAATGAGAAAACTCACTGAGGTCCTCTGGCCAGTATAAACATTTCTTATGTTAATGCTTAATCTGAACTTTAAAGTCAGCGACACAAAATAGGAGCAATAAGGTGGATTTATCTGATCTATGATAGATGAGCTTTATTCACCCATGTTGAGCTGCACTACTTATGACTAGAGAAAACCACAAAGATCATTTTTTTTGACAGACAGTTAGTGCAGATAACCTGTGAAGGCAAAGAGGGGTGGTTCCAGTGAAAAAAAAAAAATTCACTATGTTTACTACGACACCACAAAACTGAGTGCAAAAAAAGGAGTCCGGGCCAGAGGAGACCCTAAGTTGGCAAACAAATATAAAATACCTTTTATATTTTCTTATAAAAAACCAAAACCAAACCAACTAACCAACAACCAAAAATCACAAAACCCCCTGACAAAACAAAAAAACCCCAAGCCACCTAACTACATTTCTAAAAGGCATGTTGCTTTTCTGTTTTTTTCTGTGAATAGTAAACAAAATTAAAGTGTTTTTAAAATCTAAGCTGATACCTAAAAAAAGGCAACCCCAAAAGTTCACATTTAAATAGTGTTCATTATGTTAGCAATTAACTTTTTTTTTTCCAGAGCATGAAAATTATCAGTTGAATCTGCTTTGTTGGAAATCCATGAAGATCCATGAAGATGTTGATCCTCCTGCTAGAACAGAAGTAGAGAGAGAATAATATAATAGAATTTTAGAGATTGATTTCCATCAATTATATTTATGCATAATGTGTAACATAGATATAAATTAAAGCTGGTGGCACCACATTTTGAACTACAGTTTCCCTATCCTTTTGTATAGAAGTAGTTGGTTATTAATCAGGACATAAAGAAAAAAATGTATAAACTAGCAGGGTACAACTTAACTTGCTCAAAGCCTATTTAGGTTACTAAAAGTATTGGCTGTCAATGTTAGAACTGTGGATAGGGTTGTGATAATTGCTTTTGGTGGGCTGAACTCAGCTGAGAATAGTCCCGATTATTGGGACTCACATCTGTTTTGATTAGAACCCTAATCTCCACCTGGTGTCTGGGTCAGCATCCTACAAATACCCCCTTAACCAGAGAGACCTAACAGCTTTTGTTACCTACAAGCTCATTTTTGTTGGAGAGCTATGATGGCTCAGGTATGCTTTTAATGATAATCCATTATTTACTGTTTCACCCACCCACAGGCTGCAAAAATGTGGAGCAGGCAGGATAAAATCTAACTGGAGACCGTTATAAATTCACTTAATTTCTCTATGATTTGCTGTCTGCTTCATGAAGTCTATGTGTGTGATTATGTCTTCTGTGTGTCTAAGTTAAGGTCTTTGCTGGCACAAAGCCAAGCAAAATAGAAAGAAAATACAAACAAAAGCTCCTCTTGCTCTGTAGAATATATTAATTTTGAATCAGAAAAATACTGAAAAACCACAGCTCCTCAGCAGCAAAATATAAAGAAAGCAATAGTGGCCTGGGCAAAACCATTTACTGCACATGAAATGGTTACTGGCATGAGAAACAGATACTTTTCACTTTCAGAGGAGCTGATTGAGTTTTGGAGGCACCTTCTATTCTCAACTCTAATGCATTCTTACTACCATGTGTCGTCTATGGCATTAGAAATGTCTTGTCAGGTATTTCCCAGCAGCAAGACAATGCTAGCTTTTGAGAACACATGAGACTAACCAGAGTGCTTTTTGACTTCTCAGGTTTAAGTATGCTTCTTTGAGTTCATGTAATGGTCCAATTTGCTACATTTGTTTGAAGAGTTTTTATCTATTAAGGAGAATAATAATGAAGAAATAAGAAAAGAGGCTTTGAAGGAAAATGGGTACAGTAAAACCTGTCAAGTAAAATAAATGCAGTAGGGTTTCCTGTATTATATTACCTTTATTTAATATTCTTATATAACTACAAAAGTAAGTCCCTTGGAAGTTGTATTCCCACTGATAGCTTCCCTGATATTTTATGGTGGCATCCACTATAGTTAATGGTTTATCACAGATTCCATTATGAGGTCTGATTTTTCAAGCCTTTATGGTAGCAACAAAATTGTTAGAAAGGGATTTCATTCTATGAAAGTTTGGAAAATAGATTTTATTTTGAATTGGTTTAGCCATTTCTAAATTAGAGACAAAGAGATTTTTTTCATGTTTTATTCATCTTTGTCTTTAGTAGGCAGATTTCTTTTCTATTGTAAACTGACATTGTTCCTCTGAAGCTGGAAAAAAGAGACAGAAGTCTGGCTTCTGTCTAGAATACCTGTTCCGATAGCCAGACAAAGAACTATTTCACAGCATTCAATGCACTACAGATCTGAGTCTGCAGATATACACCTATGCAATTTTTTGACAGATAACACAACAGTGGGAGAAATCTGTTATGTGTGAATGGGCAGGGACACCTCACACTAAACCATATCACCCAAGGCTTCATCCAACCTGGTCTTGAACACCGCCAGGCATGGAGCATTCACTACCTCCCTGGGCAACCCACTCCAGTACCTCACCACCCTAACAGTAAAGAATTTCTTCCTTATATCCAGTCTAAACCCCTGCTGTTTAAGTTTCAACCTGTTACCCCTTGTCCTATCACTACAGTCCCTCATGAATAGTCCCTCCCCACCATCCCTGTAGGCCCCCTTCAGATACTGGAAGGCTGCTATGAGGTCTGGCAAAGTCCATGACCAGTTCCTGATTATTGATTTACTGACTTGCTCTAATACGTGCATTGCTCTTTGCTCTTTGATGTACATCAGCACCTAAATGCTACTAAAGCTTCTTTCCTACTTTTTTTTCAAATCTAAGTAACTGTCATGCAAGAAACTGGCTCTTTTCCTTTCTGCACAGGCAAAGAAAAGTCAATAAAAAGATCAGATGCTGTGCTGAATATCTGATTCATGTGCTACGGAAGACAAAAGTAGATACAGAGCTGTATCCTGGTTGTCCTGTTGCAGTATCAGACTCCCAACTTGACTGTGACTGCAGGTGCTGTTGTAGCAAAATTGCACAACATTTGATAAAAAGCCAACCATTATAAGATTATTTTTTATTATAAATAATAAGAAACTGGAAGCGTGACAATGTAACACCCACACACAGTCAATGTTACCTGCGTTCAGGACAGAGAAACAGAGTCTGACAATCTTGTAGCAGGACAATCTCAAATGAGGACACCAGAATAAGCTGCTGCTTCTGACATTTTGTTGCATAAATCCATAATTTAGAAACAGCTATTACTGCAGTGAATATCACATGAATTATTTCTACTCCTTAAAACAATTTCTTATTTCAGCAGATTTTACAATGTAGAGGACCTATGATTTTAAAGTACATTGAATAGGTAGATTAAATGTTTGTATTCAGAGATTAAAATAGTGGTTTAGGTAAATTGTTCACCAATGCAAAAGTGCTAGTCTGTGACATTCATAGGTTATTCATTTGTCTGTTTTCTGACAGAGGAGTCTGAATATGTGTTTTCCTTCAAGTCCACCAACTGTATGACACTGTTATAAATAGGATTTTACAGAATGCAATGACCAGTAACAACTTGTACTGCCTCTCAGCCTGTTGAGATGTGGTGGACTTCCGAAAGGTGGAGCAAAGATGTTAGTTCAGCCTGTTTTATTTACACCTTTAAAGATGTGAAACTTAATTTGGTCCTTAACTGTTCAATTTTAACATAAATAGATAGTCTTCGTAAGTGTCTTACGAAAGTTTTTGGAAGAGACCTGTAGTGAAATATTACAGGAAGTGTCTTTGTCAGCAGATGTGAAGTAAAATATAAACAAACGAATGCAAAAAAAAAAAAAAAACAAACCTCAAACCCCCAACACTCCCCCCCCCCAAAAAAAATTAAAAATCAAAACCCAACATTTTTTCATTTCCGGTTGGCATTATTGATTGTTATGACAGACTACAATCTACAGTATTGTGGTTTAACAGTGCTGGAATTTTATTTTGATAGTTAACTTTTTTTTGTGGTGGATAATGTCTGGGTACAGATTGTTGTAATAAAACAAAGTTACCCAAAACGTTTTATGACCATATCCTCTTGAAGCACTCTATCACATTACAGTTCGGGTTTTGTCTGTCTTTCCCCTCCTTTTGGTACAACAGTCTGAGGAAAGCAACTACCTGGCTGTGAAACATATTTCTTGAACAGCAGGATCTGGCACAGTGGCTTGTTCTTTATATCTACAGAACTATTCTGGCAATGACTGCAAGAATGAAAAGTAGGTGACCCTTTAGTATCTGCCTTTACTATTTAAACTGTTGAGAGTTTTTGCCTAAAGGATTTTTTTTTAAGGGAAAAGGTATAGTACTTTGTTTATGATTTACATTATTTTCTCCTTTCTTATGTCCATATGATGTTAAATCACAAAGTGCCTAGATATTCATAAAATGTGTATATATGTGCTTGCAAAAGGGAGAAACAATGTGACTTTCAAAAGGGAAAATAGGTATTAAAATGTCTTTTAATAATGATGTACCTTTTGGTTTAAGGTCAGACATAAATCTCGAGGGTTTAATTTGTTGACAAGAAAATAAGTAATTACCTTCTTCAGCAGAATCCAAATAAACATTTCTTCTGCAGATGGGTTGATTAACAGGGATTCCTCTTTTGATAAGTTCAGAAAGTGAAGTGCTTGCATTTTGTTTTGTTTTCTGGAGCAAAAATGCACAGATCTTCTTCTCACCAGAAGTTTTCTTCTGTGACAGCAAAATGTTTTCTGTTTCCTGTTTTAAGGCTTAGAGATTGGTAAAGGATTAATTCTCTGCAAAGTTCAGGTGAAGGGGACTTTTTCTCCCTGCTTATAAGAGTATATTTAAGACCCAGCAGGTTGTTGCACCCAGAGTACCTGGGATTTTGCTACCTGCATAGAGGTATGGATAAAGATTTGGCAAAGATAATTAAACATACTGATATTTTTGTTTGTGAACTAATTTTACTTCCAGCTCAGTTCCATCATGGATATAAAAAATCTCAAAATATAGTAACACACCAATGGATAAAGAAAGTAGAAAAACTGCCTGTGTGATTAATAAGTGAGTATTTTCAGGAGGTGTAGTAAAGCAACCTTATTATATTGTCTCATTTGCATTCACGATATGTGATAAAATAGTTTGCAATTAAATACTTTGTTCACCTTTTTTTGCATTTATCTCATTTTCTAATAGAGTAATGCAAAGTACCTGAAGCTGCAAATGACATATTACATTCCAGTAGCTGACAATATGATGATATCCAAGCAGTGGTAAATAAAATAATGTATATAATTTATTGTAAGATAAGAGCTATCTAATACTGTAAATCGAAGATTTGTGTGCTCTTAAGATACTAATACTGATACTAATAGTGATTTTGATGCATCATACTAGTTGAAAGTTGTCCAGCTGAGAAAATTGGATATTAAATAAGAATTAGAGTCCTGTGATTGGAACTTGAAATAGAACTAGCTACTTAATATCCCAGCAAAAGAAAGACCAAAGGAATCTAAAAAGCAATATAATTTTATTAATCATGACACAGTACATGGAAAAGAAACCAAAGACTATATCCTGGATAAAAAGAGAACCTAAAACTTGGTATTTGATTATCTAGATGCCATCAATAGCAACCTAAGCTCTGAAATATC
Source organism: Melopsittacus undulatus (assembly GCF_012275295.1). Taxonomy (NCBI): domain Eukaryota; kingdom Metazoa; phylum Chordata; class Aves; order Psittaciformes; family Psittaculidae; genus Melopsittacus; species Melopsittacus undulatus. The sequence continues at coordinate 57,443,592 of NC_047528.1, read as the reverse complement.
TTTGGAAAAAATGTAAATCTAGAATATTTAGTATGATTGATACATATCATATCCTGTGACACCCACATAACCACAAACTAGGTTATACCTATGAGTTCAGAGAGATCTTCCCAGTTAAGATCAGTAAGACATACTTCAGTGTTATTTTATTTGGAAGTGCAGTTCTCCCCATTCCTGCACCTGGGTTTCAAGAGGAAGAAAGCCTGGGAGGTGGGTGGAAAATGAGTTGTCTTGCAAGTGATCTAATTGATGTAGCCATCGGAGCTGAGGGATTGCTTCCCTTCATATGAAATGATCTAATGGAGGGAATTAATTCTGCCTGGAAACCTCACCTCCCATATAACCTCAACCATTTAAATCAGTTGTGTCTTTTTCATTTGTGAGAGATGTTTGGTTTGGAGCACAAAGCCTCTTTATTATTCATAGTTAGCACCTGCCGTAGTAGAGCTTTGGACAGTCACTTGCTGTGCTCCCAGTATGACTGTACTTGCCCATTCTCCCTGCTTCATCTAGGGTAAAAACCTCTTGCCTCCAGCCTGATTATTATTGTTTTTCTAAAAAAGATGTTGCACGTACACCCTAAAGAAGAAGATACCTTAATTTGTGGTTGGTGCCCCACACTCCTTGAACCACCCCCTTCCCTCTGATGCCATAGACATTAAGGGAGCAGTTTAGTTCTTCTAGGGAAGGAAGGCAAGAAGTGGCCTCTGCAGAGGAAAACAAAGACATTCAAGGTTGTTAGAAGGACTCAAGTACCTCTGAAGCTTGAAAAATCAAAAATTCAGGCATAGCCTCTCCTCTTTTCTCTTGTTGGGAGCCCGATTTTTAACAGCACTCAGGCTTGACGTGCTTTGCACGTGGAAAAGAATATTCCCATCTAGTTTATTTACATGCAGTTTTTGTCTCCTTTAGCCATATTTTTAGCTGACCGTAGTCAGACCACAAAAGCATCTGTCATTACCTCAGTGTTGAGATTCCTCCCATTTTACTTACGTTACCCATTCTAAAAGTGGCATTAAAATAATCTACATTTTTCTTTTCTTACCTTCCTTTAGTTAATTTGGATTTTGCCAAATAGATTGTCTCCCACATGCCACTGTTCATGTTCATATATGTGTTCCTATTCATATGCTGGATACCTCTGTTTTTGTTTAACCTAGTAGAATATCTCAAGTAAGAAGCAGACAATTCTCTAACAGTTGCTGTTTAAACCCGGTTTATCTTTATTCACATTCACAGTATTTCCCTTGAAAATTCTCTTCCAACTCCTCTTGTGTGGCATTCGCTGTCATATAAAACCCAATATTAGTTTGGTTTCCTTGCCTGGTTTCCTTAGAAACCTTTCTGAGTGATTTCCTGTAAGGGAAATTATCATCCCACATTTAGGAAGGTACAGTTACAACTGAATAATGTTTTGACAGAAATATCAAAATTAAATTGCACACCTTACTTTAGCACTGCATTTGAATTAGCCTAATTTATATTTTCAAGTCCTAAATGCCTTCTCTTCAATTTTGAGCCACAGATCAATGTCCATCATGTTTAGAAAGTCATCAAATGAAGAAAGGTCATGGCTAATCTAGGCACTGAAACATTATATGAAGTAATTTCATTTTGTAAATCTGATTGTTTTAGAGTCTTTTTAAGTGACAAACCAGACATTTGCATTAGACTCGGGAAATGTTATCACATCATCTGGAAATTTTGCTACCAGCTTTATTACTTCAGTAGCATGCAATGTGCTTAAAGTTATGCTGTCTCAGAATTTGATCTCCAGCACAGTGTCACAGGGTCAGGAATTACTTGGGGATGTTAAGGTTTTGATTCTGATTTCTAATTGATGGGCTCACTTGCACTGACTGATAGTAGTTGGAGACTTCAGGTACCATGTGGCTTAAAACTATCTGTTTTATTCTGCTTGTCTGGGAGCCTCTATAGCAGAGTTACCTCTCTTGGTTTGTTACAGATTTTGCACCCCTCATGTGCCTCATGCCACTGTTTTACTAACACCGTGCTGTTACAGAACTGGCTATAGCTGTTCTTTAGTTTGTTTGCTAAAACGTAAACAATTTTTTTAAAGCTTTAAGTGCACTATTATAGAATATGATGCATGATACAGATTAATAATATTATCTATATTACATAATAATATACTATATGATAAATTGAATACTATTTGTTACAGTTGCCCACAGCCAATAACTCTTCATCATAAAATAGGTTGGGTTGAAAGGAATCTTAAAGCTTACCTAATTCCAACCTCCCTGCCATGAACAGGGACACTTCCCATTAGGCCAGGTTTCTCAAAGCCCCATCCAATCTGGCATTGAACACTGCCAGGAATGGGGCATCCGCAGCTTCTCTGGGCAACTTGTGCCAGTACCTCAACACAGTGAAGAATTTCTTCCTAATGTCTGATGTAAATTTACTATCTTTGCATTTAAAAATAAGCAATCCAATACATTCAAAATTAATGATCTCTAAGGCACTGTTTTCCACAAGACTATAGAGTAGATGTTTTTTTATCCAGGTATTCTTAAATGTGTATAATGAAATATAATGTTAGATTTTGTGCTGTAAGTGAAATGAGCTGAGCATTTCTGGTTTCAGATAAAATCTGACACTATTGGTCATATTAACATATACTTATTCCCTTTTTCATTCTTTTCCATATTTTATTTCTAAGGAAAACACACTAATGATGCACTTTTATGTATATTTAAGCACTGGGGAGGCAGATGCTTGCTTTGGTAGTGTGTACCCCTTGTGGTCAAAGTATCTGAGATGAAATTTTTCATTGCTGTCATCCTTGTAACATAGACTATTATTCTTTACCTGTGATGTCAACTACTTTTTTCTTGTAAAATTCTTGCTGTGAAATTTCGTGAGTGTCCTAGGTTTCCTAGCTCTGTTTAATTTGGGATTAACTCCTGAATATTATGCACATGAAGGCAAGACGTACAAAAGCCTTTGTAGAAAGTTATGTATTGGAACAATCCCACCCCTCTAAGTTTAGCAGTGCACCATGAGTTCTTTAAGAGTTGCGAGCAAGTTGAATGTCATTTCTATAGTAAGAAAAATAGACTTTGTATTGATTAAACTGGAAGGCTTGCATTGAAGGTAAGTTGTGTGTATATATACATACTGTGATATATTAAAAATGCATACAGGTAAAATGCAAGTTAAATACTTCACAGTCAGTAGTAGGTTGATGTAGCATGTTGGTATGGTTTATTAGTTCTGGGCTTTTATATGATACAGTATAAAACCCCCAAGTTAAAAGGTAGAGCTGCTGGGCATAAAATTTACATGGTTGCAGCTTTTTATTAGTCACTGATCACTTTGCTGCCATTAAGTTATAAAAGCTAATTAAAATATTAGAAATGTGTATGTGAATGCTGGAAAAAATCTTATTACATTTGTAATTTGCTGGCTGGCATAGGCCTATTATAAAATAATGTTCTGCCATATCACTACTGATTTGAATTTGTGAGTGAAAGGCAAATCATATGGTCAGAAACAGCTGAACACTGTCCCTTAGAGTCACAGAAATTAAACAGATTGTTTTTAAAGTCATTGTAAAAGAAGTGGTTCTGATTTTTTTTAATTTTTTTCTCTTTTTAATTTTTTTCTCTCCACATAAAATTAGACAGATCCTATGCAAATCATATCTGCTTTTCAAGTGAGATTAAAATCCAGCAGTCCTCTCTCCATAAAGATAATTGATCTGATGTCAGATGGGATTATTGAACCCAAACTGGGAAATTTGGAGAGTTCTCTGTATTCCACTGAGACACACCCTTTTGATGGATGATCCAGGTTGAAGAGTTATCATGCATAACATCATTTTGATGTGTCCCTCTACTAGTATACATATTGAGAAATGCATTTGCACTTTTCCCCATGATATCTAATACATAATATTATTTAAACCTGCAGACATAAAAAGACATGTTGTAGGTAGGATTTATGGACTATTTTATGAAGCACATTCTTAAAACCTGAAAATTTCTGCTACTATATTTTTTCCTTTCACCAACTTGAAAGCTTCTCAGACACAGTATTTTAACAAGTCCCATTTTAAGGGCAGAGATACAGTGCCACTAAATGTTGAATCTTTAAAATACTGAATATTTTCATGCTGTTTACAACATAAAATAGGAAATGCATAATTTCAATTTGTGCGTATAAAGCTTTTATTGGTATTTTCTACACACTGTCTAAAAAATTTATGTATAGATCAGCCTCTTGCTATGAGCGAGGTATAGATTGCCGAATCCTTAATATATCTGCTGTATAGTTTATTGCAAATAATAGTGAAGTGCTTTTCCACCATAAAGTAGGGAAATGCAGTGCCATTAATTAGTTGCATTCTGTTGTATTTTGCTGTGGTGCTGTGAACTGTGTGCTGGTCTGAACTGTAAAAGCCAAAACCTTTCTGACTAATTATTAGTACATCTTATGTACAACACTCATCCGTAAAGAAGACTCCATGGTCATAGTAATATTCACATCACAATTGTAATAACTGCAGCTCCAGCTGTGCTCTTTCTGAGGATGCCTTCTGAGGTTCATGCAATAAATGAACCTTGACCATTAGTTCTTTTACAGCAAAACATGCAGGAACTAACAACTCTCTAGAAATATACTCTTGAAAGTGTTATTGTTTAAACTAAGTGGGATGCAGTGTAAACTGGATGTAAGAGTTTGTGGTGAAGGCGGAGAAGAGGTTTGTTTATGACTGAAAGGAATTGGGAGAAGTGCTACAGAGAGCATTGGAGACTAAAAAACCCGGTTTATCCAGAGAAATAGTTATACAGGCTAAATATTGGCAGGCCTGTTTATCCATTGGTTATATGTGAGTCTAACTCCCTTATGCAGAGTAATATGAATCAGACTGAATCATGCCTTTTGGTCTCTCAGCCTTTTTAAAATTTCTGGAAGGATTAATCTGAGGTACATTTCTATAAATATTTGATTTTCATATTCTTCAGTCAAATTATAATGTTATAAAATGCTTTGATTCATCCCCAGTGCTTTTTGCTGTTTTAAAATAACAACAATAACAAAATTATAATTCGCATGATTTAAAATGTTTAGTTGAAATTTCAAAGTGGTTTTGAACGTTTTCTGAGTTAAACTGTGAAGTATTTGTAGCAGGCTGTAGTAAAAATCAGTATGTGTTTAATTTAAAGTACATAAACACAGCTAGACAGTTTTTTTTCAGGATGTTTTTCAGATTTCACTGCATGAATTTGAGAAAAATTTCTTACTTTAAAATCTAGAGCTGCACTTTCTCTTTTTGAGGGGGGAAAAAAAATAAAGCCTAGTACTTGTAAAACTTTCATGTCTTAACTAGTGCAAGAGCTGAACAGGAAAATGCAGGACACTAGTGTATTGCTGCATTTTTTTTGTGTCTCTGCAGGAATAGTTTTCAGTGTTTCTGCTCCATGTCCTGGTACACTCGTCAGTTTTTTAGCTTTACACCCTTGTGTATCAGGTAACTTTACTATTGATAGCCAATGATAGCCAACAATAACCACCTCTATACTTGCATTTTAATTTAGTTCATGTTCGCATCCCCCAGGTTCTGAACTAAAGTAATTCCTGTAAACAAACATGGAAAAATTGCCATATGCCAACTATTTAAAAAGTGTTTTCGTTTGCTATATTTGAACAGTGTAGTTGAAGTCCTGTTTTTTTTCTGGTATAGTGCTTGGAAGGGAGACCTAGATGGCAGGTTAGTTGACTTGGCTCATCTCCTGAGAGCTGATGTGTTCCTAGAAAACTGTCATGGTAGACCATGTTAGGCTGCTGCTGCATTGCTATCCATTAGCCAAATGCAACTCATATCGTGTTATTAACAATTGTTGTTTCAAAGATGCTTGCATTGTAGCACACAAACCTGTTTAATCCTAGTTATATTTGATTTGTTTTTCCTAGCATATAGAAATAAGCTTATAAAGATTAAAAGAAAAAGGCTAAGTTCTGCGAGCAAACAAAAATCGGTTGTTAGCTGAATTGTCCATTTACATTTTCTGTGAAAATTATGTACACCTTCTGTTAGACCAGGTTGATCAAATGCTCAAAGCCTCATCTAACATGACCTTGGACACTACAGGGATTGGGAGTCACAACTTCTCCAGTCAATCTGTCCAGTTTGTCGGTCTGTCAAATCAGTTTCTATGTGACCTGTCACAGTTGGGAAATTTTTTGTGTATGTTGAGTACTTTTTGCAGTAGAAGGGATATTTCAGGTACGTGTGAAATCACTGCCACTTATGAAGATGACCGCTTCTATCAAGGCGTATATAGAGACATCTGCAATTCAGAATGTAAACTGGGAGAAGAGTGTCTTCATAATAATTACTGCTTAATAATCTGAATGAGGGGGGGAAAAAAAACAGAAAAATAAATTTTTAAAGTGCTGTCAGTTTCTTTAAGATCAGATGGAAATTTGCCCCTATAGGAAATTACATGACATAGTAGTTCAAACACCCCTTTTGTTTACTTGGGATGCTTTAAGTCTTTACCACCTGAGTGCCTGGAAGTATGAATAAACATTGGAGTGACAGGCTTGACACGGCTGTGTCATAGGTTTGCACAGCAGGTGTGAGTCGTTTCTGACACTATTGGCTGATCTGTTTTCAACTAAAAATGTGTTTCAAATTCAGGGAAAAGAAAGTTCTTTTCCATGTTTGCTCTTCATAGAAGAAATTATTTTTTTACCTAATCCTTCCTGAAAATCAAAGTTTCTGAAACACAGAGCATTAAAGGAGTATTATACTAGTGAAAAAAGGAATGTAGTTTAGGTGCTTAAACCCATAGGGAGAATATATGCATTTATATATGTAAAAAATTACCAGAAATCACTATTTTGTGTGAATTCTCATCTCAGACTGGTTCTTTTATAAGATGTGAACAGCTATCAGTTGGTGGAAAAAAGGCAAAAGGCAAACAATAAATCTCTCTCTTCATAATTCAATTACATTGAGCTGAAGTAGTGTTCCCATGGTGGCAGCTTGACACAAGTTCAAGGAGTAAATGTTGAGGCTGTGGAATAATTCTTTTGACTGTGGCCAACTTGGATTTACAGGTTTTTATTTAGGCAGCCAGAGCTCAGCCTTGGTAAACAGCAAGGCTTGCTTGACATCTTTTCCAGTGACTTGTCTGGGTTGTAAAAAAGCAAAAGAAAAAAAAAAAGTAAAATTCAATCTCAGTCGAAGATTGTTTGGAAAAGCTGTAAAGATGTCCGGTTTCTTAAAGGCCCATCCAGCCTGGCCTTGAGGAATCCCAGGGAATGGGCAGCCACAGCTTCTCTGAGCAGCCTGTGCCAGTGCCTCACCAGTCTCACAGTGAAGAATTTCTGCTTATATCTACTTTGAATTTACCCTCTTTCAGTCCAAAGCCATTACCTGTTGTCCTGTCACTACATGTTCTTGTAAAATGTTCCTCTCCAGCTTTCATTGTTCATTGTTAAATGAACAATTGAAAGAAATAAACTAAAAAGCCATTGAAATTGTTAGATTCCAACAATAACCTCACAGTTGTTGTTAATAAATAAGGAAACACTTAAAATGAAACAAAGATTACAGAAAATATTTTCCATTTGTATACCATATTTAATTTTAAGAACTCAGAACTCTTTTCAGATAACGATTGAGTAAATCCTGGCAGGCATTATATTTTTAATTTTATTTTTTATTTAAGATAAAAATGTTAAGACATTGATTGATGTACACATTTCATTGCAGACCATCTGGAAGTCACCAACAGAATTTAATAGTTTATTTCAAACTTTTTGTAGATAAGGACAGCTGTGGAATTCAAAATTAATAAGCAAATAGTAAGAGAAGAATGTGGTGTTCAGCAGAGCAAAATACTTTGATCACCAAGATGCTCTCAGTAATAGTAAAATAGTAAGCTGCTGTGATTGTGTATAGAGGAAACTAAGAAGTTGTTGAGAGGCAGAAGCTGCTTGTTTGTTGGATTCAAAGCTACGCTTGCTGTTCTCTTGACAAGAGAAGAAATAAAAACTTGTCAGAATACAACCAATAAGTATGTAATTCTGAAGATAAATGTTTTGTAGAGATTAAAATCAAGGTAATGCTTCTTAAAATTGCTGAAACTGGAAAATAAAGTAATTATCATTTAACACATAAGATATTCATTCAATTTCTTATTTCAATTTAGAAGAATATCTTGATGTCAGGTACAGCATAGCCCAACTGAGTACCTACTGGGTACTTTCTGAGCTGTCTGTGAATTTCTATTTATGTTGTTATATTCATGTTGTTATGCTTATGTTGTTGTTAAATTTACAGTTTATGTAAATGAACAGCTTATGGTGTGGGACACTGAACCTGAGTCTTTTTTTCTGAGGTGAGTAAATTTATCACTATATGGAATCAGTTTCTCTTATGTAGCTTCTCAGCTTCTTTGGAAAATAGTTTTTTGTGGTAGCTACCACCTACTAAAGCCTATGCTGGCTTTACTACTACTGCAGTGGAGCATAGCATAAGCTACAATTACACCTTCATTTTGGTAGCTGACATACTATATTGCCTTCATCACTGTAGTAACTTGTGCCTCCTACTCATAATGTATTTATCCTCACAGTACTCCTGTAATGTGGAGCAGATGGTAAAGTGAGTCACTAGGTACAGAGCTTGACTCCTCAAGATCAGGCAAGAAGACTGTGATGAAACCAATCCTGGGTTTCCTTTTTCCTGCTGCTAGATCCCTCATGCTCTACTGGGAACCGTAAGAGTCTCCCTCCACAGGACAATGGATATCAGATTCTCTTCCTTTCCCTGTACCCGTAGGAAAAATGAAGAGGTCCTCTGGGGGCCCTTGTCTTACGTAAATATTCAGAAGTGATGATTGAGGCTTGGCGCATAGCTGAATAATATTAGAGTTCTCAAATTATGTTGACTATGAGACTGTCAAAGATAATCTTGAGGCAGATAAAAAGTGTGGCTCTCTTACATTTACTCTGACTCTTGCACATGCTGGCTCATACTGAATTCAACTAGTAGATGATTAATTTCAGTCTATTGATTCTACTGGCAACTGCTACAAGTGTCTCTTCTTGGATAAGCTGGCTGGGTTTATAAGGACACAGGAGCTCAGAGTGATGTATTACACTGTTCCTGCACAAGGAATTAACACTGTAGTCCTCTGCACAAGGTAACAGTCTGGCAGGACTCCTGTGAGATGTGGAGTATATGGCTGAATGAGGCAGCCTCTTTTCTGGAAATCTCATTCTAGAGTGAGACTGTTGTTTCCTAGTCAACTCATTTAGAAAGTATGTTGTCTCTGACATGCCACTAGCATCCTTTCTTGCAGGGGAGTTAATGGTATCTCATTTAACAGTCTTAAGGGATTTTGAGCTTTCACATTATTAAACGTATATTCCATTAGCCATCTAGTCTAGCAATTGCATGTTAATTTATGTAAAACCTAAATGCATCAGCATGACATGGGAAGGGTTCCCAGAAAGTGAAAAAATTGACCTTTGGTATTTAGTGCTAACCTGACACAATGGTAGCAGAATACATTTTTTTAAACTTGTCATGTGCTACCTCTACCCAACAACCCCCAGATTCTGAATGCTTTTTCTTGCTGTCCTCTGTCCTTCCCCCTCTCATTTTTACCTATTATATTCTCAGGGGAAATAATTTAATTCTATAGATGGACAGAAATTTTTCAAGGAAATATATTTATATAGTTGATTAGTTTTTTTCTTAAAGCATTTGTAGCAAAGTGCAGATGTCAGAAACTATGCTACTTTCAATACTTTTTGTCTAATGTTAACATACTCACCATGAGTTTAATGATCAAAAGGTTTTAAAGCCAAATACTGATACTTTGTATGCTAAAAGTTTCAAAGAAAAAAATTAATGTCAAGTCTAGCATTAAAGAAAGAAAGTCTAAAATATCTAAGGATAGATTATTAAAGTATTTTGCTTCTTTATTTTTTTCTGTTATTTGGATTCATGAAAATCTCTGATTTTGACTTACTATTCATAGTGGAAAGATTAATTAAAGACTTGAAGTGAGTGGAAAAAAAAACCCAATTTCTTCTGTATTTTGTTTTACAATCTATCAAATAATTTGTTGGAGTAAATTATAGCATTGATGTATATTAACCACCAAAGCTTTGAAGAAATTACATTTTGAAAAAACAACATTGCAGCTGATACTTTGGTAAGAAAGGTGCTTGCTGTTTCCACCTGGAAATCCTGGCAAAGGAGCACAAAGGAGGGAACAAGACAATGAAGATGTGCCATAGCCTCCTGGCTGAACTTTTCAGAAAAATATGGTATATGAAATATATAATTTTGATCTTTTGAAGATAAAGTTTCTCACAGTTCCATTCAAACTATGTGTTCTAGAGTTTTGCCTGAAATGAGCAACTTCAAACAGCAGTAGTTGGTGTAAATGATTACAGAATTCTCACTATATTTTTACAGATCCTTTTAATTAATTCAAATAAGTTTGTGTTCACTTGTGAAATTCCTGAGAACGGGAATCAAATTTATATTTGCTATTATTACAAATTAGTAGGACAAGGAGAATTTATTAGACGTAATGACAAACATGACCAAGGTTATCTGCAAACCTCCTTCCAACCTTGTAATTCAGCGGTAGTTTAGGGAGTAATACTAAAGGTATAAGAGGGAAACTGTATTGTCTGTAAGCCAAAATGCCTTTGGCTTACAGACAAATGTTTCATTCTCTAATGTTTCATTTTCCCTGTAGATGCCCTCTGCAGCCTTTACTCTTCACCCTGATAGTTGTTAGTCTTTCCCATGGTCTTTAATGCTAGGATAGTCATCTAAGGGTATGGAAGACATCAGAGGCTGCTAGTCTTCTATGAATTTATTTTCAAGTGCTGATATCTTTTGAGGGTTGCCAGTTCCTTCCATAGCTTACATGTTTGTTTTTGAATGACCAGGGCAGTGCAGTGGTAAGAATAAGTAAAACTCTTCTTGGGAATAAGTCACCACCTATTATATGGAAGAGGGGTAGGTTTTGGATATCATGATGTAGCATGGGTCCAGGAGGTGAGAGATCTGCTTCCTGAGGAAGGCAGCTTGGGAAAATCATAGCTCTTGGATGTCCAAATAAGCAGGAACCAGGCTCACTGGCAAATATATTGAAGATTATATCAATAAGGTGACGCAATAAACATAATCCTGAGTTTGAGAAATAAACCAGCAGTTCAGCAAACTGTTCTAGTCAGATTGCTGACATCTGCCCTAGGGAGTCTGCACTGAAGTAGCAAACATGATGCAGTGATGCAGGGCAAATTACATTTAAAATAAATGAAGGAAAGGACATCAGTATGCCCAGAAATGTCAAGCCTGGTAGCAAAATGATCACAGGAGATGAGCTGAGTTAGTGCTGGTAAGCTAACGAGCTTGAAATTCAGTGTTGAAGTATGTTAAAGGTTAGTACAGGAAAAAAAGGATACCCAGTTCTCCATGCCACTGGGTATTTGGCAAGAATTGGTGTAGGTACAGCTATTTGTGCTTTTGGACAAGTCTGTTGGCCACATGCTTCTTATATCTCTTTTCCTCCATACATTTTGCAGGGCTGTGAATCCAGATCACATCATCAAAAGAAAGGAGAATTGACAAAGTGAAGAGTTGGGTGTTTTTAAGCTTTTGCTGTGTTAAGCGACATCACGTTAAAGAGAACAAAAATCAAACTGGTGGTGGCTGGTGTTAACTCAGATGACTAGCAGGGAATGTGAGCTAGGTATCAGGTGGCAAGCAGCACCATAGGCTCTCACCAAGGAATAGCTGATCATGGTATTGTTTTCTGAAGAGATGAAGGGTGGAAAGTTTATTTTTGGGAAGAGATCCTTGAAACTGTGTGCCTCAGCTGCTCTTAATGATCTGCAGTCTAAAGATGAAGGGAATATTACATAATTTAGAGGGTTCAAGTATGACAAAATCAAATGATATTTTGATAGTATTAGATTCTGGGGAACCTAATTCTGTCATTTCTTGCTATAAGGAAGAGAACAATGAAAATAAACCTGTATTGATTTTGTTATTTTGCATGCAAAGAAGGATGTGCTGCAGGCTCTGTCCAGGAGTTTCAGTGAGATATAGCTTTGTTCCAAGAGATCTTGCCATCTAAATTTTAAATATTACATGATGAATGAGGATGACATGTAGTAAGAAAGATGGTGGGGTAAAGACAGACAAAAAGGACAATGATGAAATGTTACATTGCTAGGTTAGGCATACGAATAAGTTATGTAAGATAATAAAGAAAAATAGGATGGTGAGTATATTGTTTTGCCTACTCTGGTTAACAAAATAATTCCAGCAGTGTTGTACCATCCATCTTTATGTAGCACATCAAGTGAGACCAAAGACCCAAGATCTGACTTCCTTCATGGCTTCACCTCACGGAGCTTCATGGTGTGTGTTTCCTTTGCCCAGTGCCCTCCTCACTCTATCAGCTGTCTTGTCCTTTCCCATCACCACTGAGTCAAAAACCCAGCTCTGCTGAAGAAAATGGGCATTGTTCCATGGGTTTCAGCAAAGCCAAGATTCCCTTCAGCTAGGAGTGGTTTTGCCACGTTTGGCAGGCAAGCCCTGCTTGCTCCTTCTGCCAGAGTGGCAGAGAGGGAAGCATCTGGAAACTGATTCAGTGCTTCCGCCTTCCCACGCTGTGTGACACTCTCTCTGCCTGCCATGGGCTTGTAGTGGGCACAGAAATAGTACGGAAATGAGTTTAGAATTAAAACTTAGGTAGATAAGAGACAGCTTCTGGCCAGAGGAATAATAATAATTTCTGGAAATAGCAATTGTCACACTAGTGCCCGCTGAGGGATGTAGACAGTTATTAGGCACCAAAATTGCTAAAGGGAGACAGATGAGTCAGCAAGATAAAACTAAAAATTCACATGTGCTCTGTGAATATGCTAGGGTATGTTATGGTCAAACCAGAAGCACTTAGTTGGTTTTTTCAGCATAATGTGTCAGATTCTGCGTTGTCAGTCTTGACTGTCATGTCAGAGAATGTGACGTTAAAGAAAAATATAATTTATTTTCTTGAACCACTTACAGTGTTCCATCTACTTATTATTAGGAATACAAATGTGTGCTTCATGTTTTAAATTAAAAATGGCAAGCTTATTAATCATTGAGAAACTCTACAAAAATACTGATTTTGAAATATTAACATTGCAAAGTTTGCCCACCAATATGTAAAGCAAACCATTCACAATGACATTTTGTTGACAGATGTTGGGTTGTGATTAAGGCAGACTTATGATGTTTTTTTACCAAAGTAGTAATTCTCTTTTGAGTACTGCTAATCTTTAGAATTTAAATTGCAATTAAAGATAAATTAAAAGGGGCTTAAATTCTTCTAACAGAGTATCAAATACACACGTAAGAATTATTTTTTTTTTATTTACAAGGTATTTATTTGACAACTTAAAAAAATTACTTCTATGTCAAAGTTGACCGGGCTGATTTGGTTTATAGCAGTTGGAAATGAGCAGTCACTGTTTTAAAAAAAAAAGTTGAGCTTTATGCCTTTGTAGTATTGAAGACAAAGAAAAATGAAGTGCGCTATTTAATAAATTTAAACTGTCTCATCCATCTGATTGTGAGATAATGATCTTTTTGTTTAGAAATCCTTTTTCTATAATATTTCAACTACAAAGGGAGTAAAAAACTAATGAAAATCAGAAGACATGAAATTAAGTCTATTACACACTCCAGAGTTGTTCCTGCATGGAGTTCCTTTCGTGTCCATGCATTTAGTCAGGGTTTCTCATATTTAAAAGCAAAGCCATCTACTCTGTGTGATCTTAATCCCTTTAAATAACACTTCTCCACTTAGGTTAAGAGCACTGAAAATCTGTTAAGGGTAGAGCAGTGAGCTGCACTACAGACACACCATTCTCTGTTTTCAGCTCAGGTCACTCGAAGCTTATCATAGTCCAGATAAAAGAAACAAGTTGCCTTATAAACCTTTTTAACTTTGAAGGTCAACTTTTTTGGAGATAGATTTTTAGGCAAGGCTCTGAGTATAGAGTAGGAAACATGGGAAACAGTGCAAGGGTTATGGAGGTGCTTTGTCTTCTGTCTCCATAGCAGAAAGGCTGCTTGGGTAGCAGAGGCTGCCTATTGCTAGTATCTTGAACTTCTGGAAGTGTGGAAAACTCCCCCTGCCTGGGCTTTCCTCCCCATTACCAAACAGCAGCTTCCTGTTCTTCCTTTCTTCTGCACCTCCTTCAGGTGCATATTTATGAACAGTTCGTATAGCATGGGGCCTAAATGATCTTCGCTGAAAAACCAGCACAGAACTTTCATGCTTGCATATAGAAAAATAGGGTGGGAGATTAAAGCTAGTCGCTCCATGTTCTTTCTTAGATTAGGACAGCAGGCCACAATACAAGGGAGGTATTGAATACTAAACTGGCTGTACAGTTGATATAAATACAATTCTATATGTTATTACGCTGATATGCTGGTTTTACATAGAGGTTTAGACTGGATATTTGGAAAATTTTCTTTCAGTAAAGTGAAAATTTTTCCAGGTACTGGAACAGGATTCCCAGGGAAGTGGTGGAATCACCATTCCTGGAAGTATTAAAAAACTGGCCTTTAGTGACATATTTTAGTAGTGGAGTTGGCAGTCCTGGCATAGAGGTTGGGCTTGATGACCTTAAAGGTCTTTTCCAACCTAGTTGATTCTGTGACTCTAAGAAGAAAGGTAGATTGAAAATTCATACAGACTGGAGAATATAGTATGTTAATGCCAGGCCAAAATATTTTAATGTTTACAGCATAAAAACAGCAATGTGTATATTATAAAGGCCTCAAGCTTAAATCTTATAACTTACCGTTTTTACACAAGTATATTTACATAATTAATCTTACAGTTATTTCAAAGAAAATCACCCAGTGCTTATAATGAAACAACTTTGTGCTGAATTTCTCAGAAAGAAACTGTCTGAATTGAACATTTTTAATATATGCTGCTAATATTTGTAATGGCACTTCTAAAATCAGTGTAATCAGTCATTTAAACAGAAGATTTGCTTTTAACTTGACAGAAAATTTATTCTATACTGAAAGACCAAATTCTCTAATTTCTGGAAGGATGCTGTGACTAAAATGCTTCAATTCCCCTTCCAAGTTGTAAAGTTTAACTCAAACTAAAGCTTTACTCATTGCTTCCATAATGGCACAGAAATTAATATTTTCTGTTAAAGACAGTGTTTTATAAGTTAGGAAGTCAGTGGTTTCACCTAGAAGTACTTGAAAAATTATTCTAATCGATCCTGTTACATATGTATTTTACCCACAGTTGAAGCTGTATCTTAACTAGGCTTAAAAAAGATTTAGTACCTTTGCCTGAAAGTGGGAAATAGAGATATACAATCTGTTCAAAATAGAAAGGAGAAAGATAAATCATCTCAGTAAGTATAAGTAAACAAAATTATATCTGAAATCCCCAGCTGGAATAGCACTGTCTTTTACTGCCTTGCAAAGGAAAAAAAAAAAGGCAATAAACATGAGACACCTGTGCCAACAGACAGCGATTTTCTTGATCAGTAGACCAACATCTCCCTCCCTTTTTGTTCCACCTGCTGTTGAGCTAAAGATGGGACAGGGAGAAGATGTTGCAGTAAATGAGACAGGAGGGGAACAGTATTTGAAAAAATATTTAAAAACACATATGTTAGATGTATTTTTCCCCTCTGCATCACATACATATATATATCACCTTTTAAAAAAGCTTTCTTGATTTCTGTGAGTACAAGCAGGAAAATGATAGTGCAATATCCTCCTAAGAATAGCAAAAGGTTTTAGTTTATTACCCTGGGACCTGTAGGCAATCACGAGAGGACTGTGCTTCTGGGGGTATTGGCTCCTCATTGTCATTTCAGGATCCTGGGAGGACTGAGATGAACTTCACAGGTTCTCACCCTGGATTTTGACTGAAAGTAAATTTTATGATACCACAGTCAAGTGCCCACTGGTCCCTCAAGGAGTCAGCAAGCTCCCCAAGTATGGTGATACTTGAAACTTCTCATTTTCATTTTGCTTCGGCCTTAGATTGCAAGAAGCAAAAAAGTCTACAGAAACAGCTTATTCCTTGATAAATTATGAAGGAATAGAATCATAGAACAGTTAGGGTTGGAAAAGACCTTAAGATCATCTAGTTCCAAACCTCTGCCATGGGCAGGGACACCTCACACTAAAACATGCCACACAAGGCTTCGTCCAACCTGGCCTTGAACACTGCCAGGGATGGAGCATTCATAACCTCCCTGGGCAACCCATTCCAATACCTCAGCACCCCAACAGTAAAGAATTTCTTCCTCATATCCTCATTACCCCTTGTCCTATCACTACAGTCCCTAATGAAGAGTCCCACCCCAGCATCCCCGTAGGCCACCTGCGGATACTGGAAGGCTGCTATGAGGTCTCCATACAGCCTTCTCCATACTAAACAGCCCTAGCTTTCTCAGTCTCTCTTTATAAAGGAGGTGCTCCAGTCCCCTGATCATCCTTGTGGCCCTTCTCTGGACTTGTTCCAGCACTTCCATGTCTTTTTTATGTTGAGGCCACCAGAACTGCACACAATAATCCAAGTGAAGTCTCACAAGAGCAGAGTAGAGGGGCAGGATCACCTCCTTTGACCTGCTGGTCACACTTCTTTTGATGCAGCCCAGAATACAGTTGGCTTTCTGGGCTGTGAGTGCACACTGCTGGCTCATGTTCATTTTATCGACCAACACTCCCAGGTCCTTCTCCACATGGCTGCTCTGAATTTCTTCTTTGCCCAACCTCTAGGTGTGCCTGGGATTGCTCTGACCCAGGTGTAGGACCTTGCACTTGGCGTGTGTAGGACCTTGCACTTGGCGTGGTTAAACTTCATGAGACTGGCATGTGCCCACCTCACAAGTGTGTCAAGGTCCCTCTGGATGGCATTCCTTCCCTCCAGCTTATCAACCGAACCACACAGCTTGGTGTCATCGGCAAACTTGCTGAGGGCACACTCAATCCCACTGTCCATGTCACTGACAAAGATGTTAAACAAGACCAGTCTCCCAAGGCTGATCCCTGAGGGACACCACTCATTACTGGTCTCCAGCTGGACCACATTGACCGCATTGACCACAACTCTTTGTGTATGGCCATCCAGCCAGTTCTTTATCCACCGAGTGGTCCTCCTATGAAATTGATGTCTCTCCAATTTAGAGACAAGGATGTCACACTGGACAGTGTCGAATGCCTTGCACAAGTCCAGGTAGATGACATCAGCTGCTCTACCCCTGTCCATCATTTCCTTAGCCCCATCATAGAAGGCCATCAAATTGGTGAGGCAGGATTTTCCCTTAGTGAAGCCATGCTGGCTGTCACCAAGCACCTTGTTGTTTTTCATGTGCCCTAGCATGCCTCCCAGGAGAATCTGCTCCAAGATTTTGCCAGGCACAGAGGTGAGACTGACTGGTCTGTAATTCCCTGGGTCATCCATTTTCCCCTTCTTGAAAATGGGAGTTATATTTCCCTTTTTCCAGTCTTCGGGAGCTTCATCTGACTGCCATGATTTTTCAAATATGATAAAGAGTGGCTTTGTAACTTCATTTGCCAGCTCTTTCAGGACCCGTGGATGGATTTCATCATCAGAGCCTTTGCTAGTGAAGATGGAGGCAAAGAAGTCATTCAGAACCTCTGCCTTCTCCAAATCCTGTGTAGCCAGTTCTGATAGCTTCCGAAGGGTGCCTATGTTGTCCCTACTCTGTTTTCTATCAGCTAGATACCTGTAGAATCCCTTCCTGTTATCCTTAACTTCTCTAGCCAAGTTTAATTCTAACTGGCCCTTAGCTTTCCTAACCTGGTCTCTAGCTTCCCAGACAACATCCTTGTATTCATCCCAGGCCATAGAGACATGCAGTCATACATGGTAGCACAGAAGCATAGATTGGTTTGGGTTTTAAGACTTATTAAAGATCATCTAGTTCCAATGCCCCTGCCATGGGTAGGGACATTTTCCACTATACCAGGTTGCTCAAAGCTCCTTCAGGTTTGGTCTTGAACACTTCCAGGAATGAAAGTATCCTTTTAGATTAGTCCGTTTGAAGTCAAGCTGGGGTGGGACTTCCAAATGGCCTAATAAAGACCTGTTCATATTTTTCAACTCAACCAACCAAGAAGCAATTGCATATTTTGCTCCAAGGAGTACATCTTTCCTACACACTTAAGTTTTTAACATATCCTGCTTCAGTATAACTTAATCCCTTCTTATTGCAGTCTTGCTTGCTTTGTACTTTGTGGAAATGTTTATGCTGCTGAATATATGCACAAATTAAAAAGGGCAAGTGAACTGAAGCTGTGATGGTCAAGAATTGAACATTTTAGGTTAGTTTAGTTCCTGTATCTGTTTAGGACAACTATATTTGGCTTTTTTTAACACAGTTTCCCTTGAGAAGGGTCTAGGCAGACCTTCTTTAGACAGATGCCATGTATACCACTTGGCTTCAAGATTAAGTATCAGCACCAGATTCTCTTCCATTTAGTACAGAGAAATAGCTGATTATGCCACTGATTTGTCATTTCTCACTTTCCTCAAGCCGAGGAATTCTTAATTGACCAAAACATAATCTGTTCTTTCCAACTTGTCTGTCTGCCCACTTTTATCTTCATTTTATCTGTCCAGCCAGCCCCCATTCTGCATGCTTACAGCATCTTTCAGCCTCCTGTATCTGTCTCTAAAAGCTTCCTTTACTCCATCCAAAGACTTATTTTTTTTTTTCCACTTTCCAGTCTAGGGACCACCAGAAAGTTCTATTTCTATACTTGTATACAACAGTTTTTTAACAAAATACTTGGTAGTTACTGAGATAGCTCAATACAGTGAAAGTAGGAAGTAAAAGTTCAAGGACAGAAGTGATCACTCTGGCACTGTGTAGTATGGAAAGCAACTTTGAGGTTTGCATTTCTGTGTAATTTCTCTCAGGAAAAAAGAAAAAGATAAAATCAGATTGCTTGAATCTGTGTGGGAGAAGATGCTGAACTGGATTTTGAGTGTGTGACCCAGTGATATACCGGAGAGAGTTGTTTTCAAACTAGAGGTAACATCAGAAGTTTGAAAACTTAGAAATTTTTCTCACCACTATATGAGTTGCCAGTACCTGATGTAAACTGAAATAAAATCTGTCGAGGAAAATCGTAGGTAGGATGGGAAAGGTTAAAGAGGAATTACAGCAAGATTAAAAAGAAAAATTTGCAATTGTATTTATTCCCCCGAATTGTGCCTGGGGGTAAACTACCAAAAAAGTTTGCCTAGGCTGGAACTTGCATTTGCCTGTTCCATGTCACATGCGTCTGTTCCAAGGGTTGCAGAACAGCTCCTGCTTCTATTCTGTTTATTTGAAATATATTTCAGTGAGTTCATTCTATTTGATACAGTCATTAACTCTGACAAATATTCAGTGAAGGCAAGGTGTATATATATCCATCATTTGTTTAAGTTCTACTTGTAAATCCAGAAACAGTCTGGAGTTGAGTTTCTCTTTGCTACCTTGGAAAAAAATGGAGGCTGGACTTCAAGTAGCTTTACACTTCAAATCATGGGTGGGGCTTTGATGTTGTAGTTCTTATTAGGATGCAGAAAGGGTTGGAAATAAGCAAGGAATTCTTACAGAGATTCTGCCTTACTGGGATGAATCTAGGTAATATGCTAGAAACCAGGTAGTTTCATGTAACGGGATGAAAGAGCAATGGGAAAATGGCACTTGCACCAGCTCAGTAGCCTTCAGCTTCTGAAGCTGTATTGAGTAGCTCATCCTACTGCAAGGATGACTAGCCAACATAGGATTATTGTTGCTTTCAATTTGTTTATCTCCCAATATGGAAAGTAATATCCAGCGTTGACTGTATAAATGTGCACCATTTTCGCTTGCTGTAATAATTTATTTACAGTTTTACAATCAGTTCATGGACTCATATAAGTAAAGTTTCAGATGTTTCAGGGAATATCTAGTGTAACATTTTTTGTTACTAAGGTAAGCTTTCCTATGAGAATTTGACCAAAAAATCCATCTCTAATAAGTTACTTGAGTAGGGTGGTGTTTTAATTGTAGTTTGGATAATAAAGATATCAGAATGTGGTCCATTATTTAGGATTTTGTGTTTACTCTCTGCTGTTATCTTTTGCTTATGTAGTGTGAACAGTAATATTGATATATGTAGTCAAGACAATTTCAAAGTAGAAAAAAAAAGTTCTGAAGTATGACCATTTTGCTGAATTTCCCACAACAGAAAGGGCCTCTGGGATTTACAGGGATTTGAATTAATCCTCTCCATACTCTGGCTATGCCAAGAGCTATTGATATGCGTATTTTACAGTAAATGTTATTAGGCTTTTGTTTCACAATTGTTAATACCTGATCTATGTGCTCCTGGGTGACCCAGGAGTGCTAATCTCATCTGGATGAGGAATGGACACACAATTGCATTTCTGGCAAACTAACCAGCACGTATATACAGAGCTTATGTTGCCCTCACACACTTATGCTGGTGTTGTAGGGACAGCAGTGGACAGACACTATTTGACCAGTCCTTAAGCGTATCAGTGTAAAGCTGGTTTGTCAGAAAAATCTCTTTGAACACATTTGAACCAGCAGCTGAGATCTGCATGTGATTGATGGTGTGCATCATGAACTTGTGATGGTTTTGATCTGATGGGGTATTACAGAGCTGGTTTCACTTTAGTATCAGATTCCAGACTTAGGCATAGCTTTTGGCAACCAGCTCATCTTCTGAAGGAATTATTTAGGAATAGGAATCCTGATTCAGTTTTCTGTCTCTAAACATTTGTTCACCAAGTTATAGGCATGTGCTCAACACTGAGCATGTGGATAGGACTTAAGCAAATGTCATTCTGAGCCAAATAGTGCAGATTTACTCCCAGATATGTGATTGATAAAAAGTAATTGATTAGATAATTTTGGATAGATTTTTCTGTTAGCATCTTCCTTCCTAAATTTTCTGGTGACTTTCTCTGATTTTATTAAGAGGAAATCAATTAAATTTAGTATGCTCTTGGCATAATGCGTATTAGAATCTTAGATTATTCACATTTTCCCTAAAATTTGTATTCAATGTAAAAAATTCATGTTACCAGGAAAAACAATGAAGAAAGGAAAAACCACAATGAGATAAACAGTAATAATATTTTAATAGGCCTAATCAAGACTGCAATAATTACATACACTTTAAAGATCATTCTTTTTGTGGCTAATGGTACCTTAGGTTACTCTTTTTTATTAACATGGTTTGAAATCTGTTGCTCCCATCCTGTACACTGTTTGTGAAAATATTTTGTATTTGGTTACTGTTTATATATGATGACTAGCAAGCTGCTCACAGGAATTTATAAAATCAGTTCCTAATTTACTTCTAATTTACTTTTTACTTTTTATTCTTGCTTTTTAATACTCTAGTTTGCTTAGGGTGGATAATGAAAGTAGCCTACTGTCTGTTTCAGTTAGTTAAAGCTATTGTCCTCAGCCAGTGTAATTTTATGGTTTACACATAGTGCTTATGTTTTTTTTATTTTTTTATTTTATGGTTTTCACCCACAGCACCGACATGCTCAGGTTTCCATTTCTGCAGGAACAAGAAAACCAAATAAATAAACTGTTTCAATTGATTTCCTCTGTAACAAAATATCATGACAACATTATAACTTAGATAAATCCGTATATTAAATAAAAAACAGGCACACGTTCCCTGCAGCCAAACTCAAACCACCAACAAATAGTGGCAGGACTTAATTATGTGAGATGTTTTTTTGTTTGGTTGTTTTCTTAGGTTACAGCTTTATGGAATAAACTTTTGAGTTTTCCTGTTTCATTCCCTAATTCTATTACTAATAAACAGGTGGCTGCTAGTTAATAAGTGATTTTGTTCAAGAAAGTTACTGCCTGTGGAAGGGGTATTTTAGGACAGTGTGCTTTTCGGTCTTGTGCATGGTGGGAACTCAGCAGTGACTCCTCTCTCACACGTCTGTAGCACTGAGTCTCTGTATTCTGTGTCTGTGTACTGTGGTGGCAGTGGCTCTCTTCCACTCCTCCCAGAGCCAGGCTGTGAGAAATCCAGGCAGAGTGAGACACCACCAAGCCCTCATAACACTTCTCCCTCCAAGTAGCTGGGGCAGCCCTGCAGGAAAGAAGATCATGTCTGGGGGATGCCTATGGGGTAGTGAAAAGGAAGGACGTGGTCTTGCTGGTGGTCACACATCCATGGAATGTTTGCCAAGTACAGCCAGCTGAGGTTTTCTGTTGAATCCGTGTTAGCAAATGTTGTATGCTTGCTATTAATTTCAATTAGCAGACCAGTAATTTATGTCTTGTAATTTATCAATGGTAAGATGAAACTGCATAGCAGTGACATTATCCTGTGGCATTTATAGACCTGCTTCTCTCCCTGCACAATTTAATGGGATGATACAGGTGAATTGTGGAGCTTCCCTGCTTCAGGAAAGACAGCAGCATAGCTAGACACATAAAGTAGATATATATAGTAGCATGGGGTAATTTTTAAGATTCTTTATGTTCCTGATCAGATCCAAACTTTGACCTTTTAACTACTCCTGATTTACTTGCACAGTATGTTCTATTGATCTACTTACATCTGAGCTCATTAAACACATAAAATGAGCTGCAAGCAGAGTAAAATACAGCATTATCGAAACTAATAAAGAGATCAAGTTATCATATGCCCAGTACTGCTGTTTTATCTAGTTCCCTGAAAGGAGAAGCACTTTGGTAGCAGACATCTTCCAGCACTGCTGCACTGGATTATTTTCCACCCCACACATATTTTTAGTAAATCAAAATGCAGTTTTGTCTTCCAGGCCAGTGAACATGTTCACAGAAGTGCTCAAGCATTGAACAAGCATTAAAATGGTAAAAGCATTTATGAAACTTCCCAGCAGATGTGGTCTGATGTGCATGAAATGCCAGCAGTCTAGTGGCCAAACATTCATTAAAAAAAATAAAAGTGGTTTACAGTACTAATACATGCTTTCCTGCTGGATTAGAATAAAACACAATGTCTTTGTTTATGATCATAGTCATTAAGCCAGTTCTTAGAAGTGAAAACATCCCACATGGCTTAGTTTAGATAACTGCTGTACAAAGCTGGATGCATTTTTTCCATTAATTTTCCTCCATATTTCCAGTTACTTGTTGGCTTAGCTGTTCCTGGCAAACTGATGAATAATTCCTCTGAGTTAGGTGATCCCATATTATCTACTGCTGTTAAGTGGAAGCCAAACATTTAGCATAGGAAAAAGAAAAATGGGGTTATTTTGTTTCTTGCTTGCTTTCTTTCTCTTGCTTACTTGCTTTCTTACTTTGTTTATTCCCCTCCCTCCTTCCTTATTTCAGTGGTAGCCATAAATAAAAAGAATACTGGGAAAAAAGTATTAACAGCAGATAAACAAGACCTTGTCTTCAGGTCAACTGTTTTAAAAGTAAACAGTATAGAGTTTATTTTATTTTATAACATAATGTTTGAAAGAAAAGTTCTGAAGGCCTAGCCCAGGATACTCCAAACAGTTACATAGCTGTCTAATGACATTTTGTCTGGGCAGTCATTTATGGTACATGATCTTCAGTGTCAGCAAACCTGCTTTCTCAGCTGTTTTTGTTTCATGGTAATCCTATATTTTTCATAATATATAGATAAATGTTTGTATAGTGTATATATATGTATTTAAATGTAGATGTGTAAATATAAATAATATAAAAACATTAATAGAATGTATCTTTATTGAAAAATGGCTTAAACCCATGCATTAGTTATTGTGTATTGATTAAAATTTGGCAAAACAGATTAAGGAATATTGCCGACACCAAATATCATTCATTGCTTACTCCAGAATTCATCTCTTGAAATATTTCTCATTTTCATTCCTGTTTTCACTGATCACATAAAGTTATAGATATACAGACATGGCTATATCATGGTAATGATGCTCACTTTGTTGCATGGTTGAATCCTCAGGAATAATACTCTGTTAGATGAATGTGCATGGCTTCAAAGCCATCCACTGTAGTGCTATATTTACATGCTGCAGTGACTGCAAGAAAGAAGCGTTCTGTGCTTGGAGAGTAGGAAGCTTCTGGGGTAAAACTTGAATAAATTGTTAAGGGGCCCATGTATAATGTGAGCACACTAGCCAAATTTTATTATATGGAGATAAAGGCAAGCTAAAACTGGTAGTAGAGGTCTGTAAGGAGCTTACTTGCTTTGTGGTTTGGAGGAAGGAATTTATATCTGCTACAGGCAGATTCTGAGGGTCTGGCACAATGTTGTTATCCTCAGGTGTTTTGTAGAGTTACAGATATTTCTGAAAGCATTGCTGCCAAATGCCAAACACCAAATCAATGAGAGCTGTACTTTTAGCTACAGTTTTTGATTTTGAAAAAATTTACCTCCTTATTTAGATTCAGTTTTTACTTAATAAAAATCCTGAGGAGGTTCATGCCCCAGCAAAAAAACGATGGAATCTGACCATTAGCCCTGTCTGTACTGCTTTTCCTGTCTCTGCTGTTGTGTACCCAATTCCCTTGAGGACTGAAAATTGTGATGAATTAAGTCATATTTACAAGGCACTTTGAAGTTGGAAAGCAGTGAACAATTATTCAGTCTTATAACTTTATTTTTTTTGTTAGTGTGAGATACGTGCTATAAAGCAGTGAGTGCAATTTAAAGTTACCATCAAAGACTACAAAGGACATGTGCTCCTTTTTGCTTTGAAAATGTAATTATCATGTGTTAATATAGTCTAGGAAGTAGGCTATCTTCTCATACACAGATTCTTTTGAAAAATGGTAGAGAAAGCCAGAAGACCTAATTTCCTGTTTGGATTGCTCTGGGAGGTATGTAGTATAATAACAATGGGGAAATGTAAGTGGTTACTGATGAGATATGGAAGAAAATACTCATGTGCTCCTGCCTCTAAATTTCTGCCATGGTTATGCATGTTTTAAAAATATTTTTCCTGTTCTACAAAGTAAAAGCTAGGTATAAACTACAACATGAAAGTGCAGAAAGTAAGACTTTTAAAAGCTTTTTAGGAGAGTCACCATATTCTATTCGTGCAGTTCTAGAGTGCATAGCACAGTGAAGTCATGGACCGTCTCTCTTGTGCTCCTAGATACTCTATTACCTTGCATTAATAACTATAGTTTTAGTGGGTTTTCTAGAAATTAATAGATAATTTGATTTTTATAGATTCTGTGCTCATTTAGATAGTACCAGTAACAATAATAATAAGGAGCCAAGAAACTTACATATGTGAGAAAATTAAAAGTCATACTTGCAAATGGTAATAAAAAGAGCAGTATCTGTGTTGTGCATATATATACTGATAGAACTTGACAGCTGATGCAGTAGCTTCTACTCAAACAAATCTTGACTGTGATACTGGATGGCCACACACAAAGAGTTGTGGTCAACGGTTCAATGTCTGGCAGGAGACCAGTAATGAGCGGTGTCCCTCAGGGATCAGTCTTGGGGGACTGGTCTTGTTTAACATTGTTATCGCTGACATGGACAGTGGGATTGAGTGTGCCCTCAGCAAGTTTGCCGATGACACCAAGCTGTGTGGTTCGGTTGATAAGCTGGAGGGAAGGAATGCCATCCAGAGGGACCTTGACACACTTGTGAGGTGGGCACATGCCAGTCTCATGAAGTTTAACCACGCCAAGTGCAAGGTCCTACACCTGGGTCAGAGCAATCCCAGGCACAGCTACAGGTTGGGCAGAGAAGAGATTCAGAGCAGCCCTTCAGAGAAGGACTTTGGAGTGTTGATCGATGAAAAACTTAATATGAGCCAGCAGTGTGCGCTTGCAGCCCAGAAAGCCAACCGTATCCTGGGCTGCATCAAGAGGAGCGTGACCAGCAGTTTGAAGGAGGTGATCCTGCCCCTCGACTCTGCTCTCGTGAGACCTCACTTGGATTATTGTGTGCAGTTCTGGTGTCCTCAACATAAAAAAGACATGGAACTGTTGGAACAAGTCCAGAGGAGGGCCACGAGGATGCTCAGGGGACTGGAGCACCTCTCATATGAAGACAGGCTGAGAAAGTTGGGTTTGTTCAGTCTGGAGAAGGGAAGGCTGCATGGAGACCTCATATCAGCCTTCTAGTATCTGCAGGGGGCCTGTAAGGATGCTGGTGAGGGACTCTTCATTAGGAACGATAGCGAATAGGACAAGGGGTAACGGGTTAAAACGTAAAGAAGGGAGGTTTAGACTGGATAAAAGGAAGAAATTCTTTACAGTAAGGGTGGTGAGGCACTGGAATGGGTTGCCCAGGGAAGTTGTGAATGCTCCATCCCTGGCAATGTTCAAGGCCAGGTTGGGCATAGCCTTTGGTGATACGGTGTAGTGTGAGTTGTCCCTGCCCATGGCAGGGGGGTTGGAACTGGATGATCTTAAGGTCCTCTCCAACCCTAACTATTCTATGGTTCTATACCAAGTGTTTGGCTGATAAAGGTCTGTCTAACTTTGCTTCCAAGACAATGAACAGCTGAATGGTGTGTTGGAGTTCTGAAACCTGATTATTTTATTACACTGGGATTAACAGTTTTATGAACACTGAGGCTGTTCAAGAATTCCAATACAGTTATCTATACCTTCATAAAAAAAAAACAAACTTTTTTCATAAAGATGGAATGCATTTTTAATGGATTTTTTTCATATTTTTAAAGTTGAAATTGTAAATCATTGTAAGCCTGTTAATAAAATGCCTCAAATATGAATCTACAATAAAATGGCTCAAATACAAAGTATGCCATCAATTTAGGTATGCTGATACCTTCCTTCTCTTGGGTGAGTTATTTGGACAATTCAAAGAGAATTTATTACTTGGGAGGTGTAGAAGTAGTGTGCTGGAGAAACAGCTTGTGTTGTTCATACCTTTTTTCAATAGTTTTGTACAAAGTGTATGAATATTTCATAGAATTACAATATCCATGATGGGTGAAATTGGAAGGGACCTCTGGAAGACATCTGGTCCAGCCTCCCTGCTCGAGCAGGGCCACCTAGAGACACTTGACCACTGCCATGTCCAAACAGCTTTTGAGTATCTCCAAGGACGGTAACTCCACAACCTCTCTGGGCAGCCTGTGCCAGTGTTTGGTCTCCCTCACAGTGAAAAAGTGTTCGCTGATGTTCAGACAGAACCTCCTGTGTTTTATCATGTGCCTGTTGCCTCTGCTCCAGCACACAGAGCCTGGCCCTGTGCTTTTTGCACCCTCCTGTCACGTATTTACACACATTAACATGATCACCCCGAGACTTCTCTTCTGGCTAAACAATTCCAGCTCTCTCAGCCATTCCTCATAGGAGAGATGCTCCAGTCCTTTAAACATTTTAGTAGCCCTTTGTTTGACTCCAGTATGTCCATGTCTTTCTTGTCTTGAGAAGCCCAGAACTGGGCACAGCACATTTTGAACTCGTAGTTTTGTTTGTTGTAGTTTTTGGCAATTTCAGAAAACACGTTTGTCAAAATAAGAACTTTAGCAGTAGCCTAGATAAAGGTTTTTTTTCTGTTTGGGGGATTTGTTGCAGCTGTTTATCTTTAATAAAAACATTTGCCATATTTGTAGTATTTGAATACCATGAAAGACAATTTTATTGATTCTACTAGCAAAACAGAGGAGCACATTGAATCATTGATTTTGCATGTAATGAGGTTACAATATATAATTGAAAGGAGAATTTGGCCCATTGCTTCTGAAACTTAATTTTCTTTCTCCCAAACCTGTCTAGGCAGACCAGCTGGCTCCAGGCAGGACCTTTTCAAGTGCTGAAATGTTATTAAGCCACCTTAATGTGACAAATGGCAAAAAGCACTTTGTAAAAATTTCATTCAAAACCAAAAGAGTGAATTGTTGAGTGAGCTTGTGGGGAAGAGAGGTCACAAGTAAGTAGATTTTTGTATCATCTCCAAAGAGCTAACAAAAAACGAATTGGGGATCTGGGATAAGAAGAAAAGAAATGCAAAGATTTTGTGTTTAAAACTGCCCAAATGACTGTCTTTTAAGTGCTAATTAGTATAAAAATAAAATTTTGTTTTGATTCAAATAAATATTCTTTAACCACTGCTGGTTATGCTTCCAGCTACCCTGTGACAAGATGCTAATTTTCTTCATCCTTCTTTAGAAGATCTCTTGAAGAATGGACTCCACTGAACTAATGCACTTACTTTGTTAGTGACAGCTGCCAAGGTGCTGTCAAACCCAGCTGTCTCATTATTCCTTTTTCATTACATTTTCTTGTTGTTCCTTGTACATGGAGAAGAACCATATTAAAGCATTCCCTGTGACTCCGTTATAATTGCACCCTCTGTTAGTAATTGCTCATCCATTCAAAAGCTTCGCTGCAATATTTTGAAACAAATTGACATCATTCTAGTTCTGCAGTTAATCTGCTATTCAAAAAGGCATAGCAGGGGGATGTCTTATTGCTGTACTTTCTATGCATGGGTACTTTGGAAAGAAAATTAGCTTTGGAGACACTGTTTGAACATTTTAATGAAACCATTATACCTAAGAGACTGTAATTTTTGCATTTCAGTCTGATACCAGCTACCCATTTATAGAATATTGTCATCCTCTGGTTGTGCACGTCTTGATTTTCCATTACGTAGTGTACATTTTTGTCTTCAGTGGGATAGGAAGTTTGACATTTTGTTATATGAAGTGATGGAAATGCATGAAGACCTTTAACTGACATACTGACAATTTGCATGGAAACACTAATGGAGATACATTGTGCAAAGCAAGTTCCCTGAAATGTAGACTAGCTTTCTCTGATGTGGTAGCATGTCAGAAAAATAATGTATATCACTAAATTGACAGAGGAAAAGGCATACACTGTCTCCTTTGTAACAATAGATCCTATTTCCCCTACCAAATATAACTTTATACGGAAATTATAAAGGGTTAACCTGAAATACAGCTTTGAAACACATGCAAGCAACATCAAGAATCAAGAAAGTTTTGTCTACGTATTGGTATTTAGGAGCAATAAATATAATTGTCAAAAACCAACTTTAACTTGAATTATAACATCCTCAATGCCTGACTGTGAAGTGTGGGACAAGTAGTGACAAATGAATATGAATGATAATTTTTCCAGACAGCACGTAAGGAGCGTTTTGACAGCTAAGGATAACCACTATTTAAAAACCCATTTTCTACCAAATCTTGATTTGAAATTGAATGCAGTTTGAAAATTTAGTATTTCCCTGCTCTGCTTCATACCCTGTCAATAAAAGCATAGTATGACTCCCTTGTATTTTTGTCTTCTAAGCTAATGAGGTATTGTCAAGACTGTAAAAATGAAAATTATTCTTCAAAGTCAGGGTTTTTTTTCACTCATGATGGTTCACATTGCTTTATGACCACTGCTTTCCATTTTGTCACAAACTTCTTATAAGGCCCAAGGAAATAGTGAAGGAAATATGCTATATGTTAGGATTATGAGCATTTTCTCCTCTCAGTTCCATCTCCTGGCTGCAAAGTATCAAGAAACTCAAGCAGATTTGAAGGGTTTTCAAAAACAAAATGGCATATCACATAGTAACACAGTCACATCATCAACTTCTTTTTTTCCTCACGCATCAATGCATACACCTCTCAGAATGCGTCTTTGCTATTCTGTAAGAAGAGTCAATGGGAAGTTTATAGATTAATATTTAATTGTTGGAAATGAGAGTTATCAGTCTACTGTATTTAACCTGAAAGCCAGCTGCATTTATTACTGATGTTTGTCCCAGCTCAGACCCGCACAAAAATTAGTATACTGACTATGGTGCCGAGGTGAACCTTTAATCTATTATGTTCAAAACAGAAATGGGAGTTTTGTACCCTGAATTTTATTTTGCTTCGTAACTCTTCTTTTCTCCATATGGTTTTGACAGCCACTGCTTGTTTACTGCCATAATTTTCAACAGCTTTATGTAACTTTTTTAATTGCTGTAAATATCACGTACACTTTGTGGATCATTAAAATAAGGAAGGTGTCCTTGGATATTTGAGTAGTGATATTTCTAAACAGTTTTGTGAGATGTATGAAGAAAAGGGAGACTTAGATATTTAGATTATATTTTGATTTTACTTTTTTTAAGATATTCTTAGGTCATTTTCTTGGCTGTGTTTTACAGAAAGTAGCACTCTGGTTTTCTGGAATTGAGTTATTTAGAAGATATAGAGATTTTAGGCTTTAATAGTTGCTCATAACTATTCAGTTTTGCCTTTTGTAGCAAAGATAACAAATAGAAAAATATTTGCTTTAAAAAACCTCTTAGACAAATTGTCTTTGCACTGTTTTATCTTCTATGAAAAACCTTACCTAGGTCTGAGGTACATCTTCTACAGGAGCAAGTGCATAGAGCACTAAATAATTTATATTGAAAACTATGTATGATTTCTGTCTTAAAAAAAAAAAAAGACCAGTTTTCATTAATGTCAGTGGAATAATGCAAATTAATTTCAGCCAATTTGTTATCACTGTAATGCACAGTATCTTTGAAAAGATTTGATATTTTAGTCAATATATCTGCATTTGCATTTATATTTCTTAAAATTGACAGAAGATTCTGGGCCATTCTTCTTGAACGTCTTTTCCTTGCAATGTTTATAACATCTCTAGAAGGTACTGTCACAATAGTCAATACCACTGGGTTTCATTCAATTGTTCAATTGTAAATGTACAATGAATTTGCAATCTTTTCATAATTGCTCTAGGGGAAACAGAACTCAAATCATGAAACCATCCGGTTTTGAAAATTGTATCTATAATTCATATAATTACTTTTTTTTGCAGAGATTGGTTTGGCTTTCTGGTTTTAAAAAGAATAATGCTACTTAGATGTTTATTTTTCTTTTATTTTGAAAATTTGTAAAAAGTAGAAAACTTTCTGCAGTGAAACAAACATATGCTACAATTAAAAAATTGCAGCGTTCGCTTTATCTTATAGCTGAGTTTCTTTTTTATATCTGGATATCTGAATTTATAATATATTTCTTTAAACATGAGTGACTTGAACTGTAGTTCCGGTAGAAATTGATTCAGATTAACTAAATGTGCCTCAGATGTCTTTCTACTAGGAAAAAAACCTATTTAACTAGAAAAAACTTTGAAGGAGCAGAAGAAAAAAGGTTAAGCCTATAGCACAGCACTGAAACTTTAATTTGTTCTGTTAAAGAAGACACAATAATTAAGACATAAACCCTAGACTACTCAGAATATTGACTATACAGTCAAGTAATTTAACCTTATTGTAGTCATTTAATTAGTATTGATAGAAACAACTTAGTATTCCACTTATTTAACTTTTTATTGTTTCTGTCAAACTGTTCTGGTATGGATGTTAGCTTAGTCAATGCACTATAATTTGAAATTATCACACTTAAAGCTCACATCACTGCCTTTAGGATGACAGTGTTTTCCTCTGCATTTAGAGTGGACCTGTTAAAAAATGTTTACAATATTTCCCTTTTGCTAAACATGGCTTTCTATTTCATAAGTATATCTGATGTACATTTATCAGTACCATTACTTTAAACTTAGTGTTAGTTGTTAATTTGCTAGAAAATTCCACATGCTTTATACTTTGAAGAATTTGATTTTCATTCTGTTTAAGTATTTTCCTACCTACCTCAATTGCAGAATATTAATTTTGCTTTCTTACTTCTTACTGAAATATTGATATGAGAAAAAAACCCACCACAACAGCATAGGCTGAGGATGTCCTTACATCCTGAAGCAGATCTATACACTGAATTTTTCCATGTAATCCTTCTGGTAAATAAGGATGCTTCCTGCAGATGCTTATACCTTCAGTTTCAGTAGTCCTCTGAAACAGAAAGGTTTTTATGCATACATACATACACATGCTGAATTGAAGGCTTCATAGCATAAAGTATTTCTGGTCCCAGAAAAGATAAATATATTAGAAAAGAAAGAGCTGCAGAGGAAACACTTTTCTATGTCCTCCGTACATAGAAAATCACTCTAAACATAGGTATGGTCTCTTCACTGACAGCAGAACGCTCCCTGACTTGTCTTTGCTTATCTTCTGTGAAAATGGCAATTCAGTTGCTGGTATCTGCAACTGAATCTGTTCTTTAGGAGGCTAAACTAATGTGGCCTATGAATCCTATTTATCATTAGTTTCTGTCAGGTAATGTGATAATCTTTCATAGAAGGACTTTAAGATTATGTAATTTAATTCCAGAAACAGATGAGACCCACAGGACTGGGTTTGGCAGAATACAAATCAGATCAATCCAAAAAAGTGTATGTGTGCTTGGGTCTGTGGTATGTGGTGGTGTAAAATAAAATTTTCTATTCTGTAATTCCTTGGGAGTTAAATCAAACTTGACTTTGGGCTTTTACCCATATAAAAAGTTTTTGAGGAAAATGAACATTTTTATATGGGTACATTTTTTACTTTTCATAAACAACATATTCATAATGGTTCATGCAACTAGTACAGTGGGTAACAGATATACTTTTTGATATATAATCAGATGCAAAAAATCCTTACCCAAGACCTTTCAGAATATGTTGAAAGCTTCATAGATCCACAGACACAAAGAATTCATGATACTATGAGTCAAATGAACTCGTGTGCTGTTCATATGCTTGTTTTATAATGCTGGTAGTTTTGTAACAATGAAGACGTAGTTGTTTCTGTAATTAGGATTAATTTATTCATGGTATGCTTACTTGCTCCTGGGCTATTTTGGGCAAGTGTGAAGGTTAAATATTGCACACTGTTTTATGTTATGCAGAAGTTCCTTCAAAATGCTGCAAGATTCTCATATTATTTCTTGAAACCATTCTTATGTGTGGTTTCTCCCCCACTCCCCCCAAAACCAATGTATTTACATTTAAATAATTGACAGTTAATACTGGTGCTGAGCAGCCATAAATCAGCAACTAATCATAGTAAAAAAGTTTGAGTTGTACTTAGACTTACCAGTGAGGTCATTAAACATAAATTTCATAAACATATTAATTTGTCTATCAAAGAAAAGCAGAAAAGTGGGTAAATCTACTGGAAAATTAGTAAACTAAGATGTGACATTGTGGGAAATTCAGAAGAAATGTTGTGCACTTAGGTTACTGTAAAAAAACATTTTGAGAGTCTTCACAGGGTGTGGAGAAGTTAGTAGTGAACAGTAGCTGACATCATTGAACAGATAACATCCAAGGCTGTAACAGAACAATAAGGTTTCCTGCTGTAATGTCTCCAAAGAGGGCCTTGTGATTGGTATTGAGTTGGGCAATTGATTGCTCATCTTGATTAACCTGTCCAGACTTCTTATATTACTAAAATTAAGGCAAGACTTCTCTTCATTGACTGGACTGGGGGAAAAGCAGTTGGGAAAAATGAGTTAATGCTATAGCTGAGCATCAGTAACATCATAAATAATGCAATCAATAAATGGCTGTGTCAGATGAAGACACTTGAGGCATCGGAAGTTGAGACACTAATTTGATAGTTGGAAGGTGTGGAGGAACAGTCTCAAAGGCAAGAGGAATAGCAAAGATTGATTCAGCACAAGTACAAGAGGATCATAAGTGATACCAGGGTCCAGTTGAACAGAATGCTTTCATGTATATCAGATACATGGTATATGTATGTCAGCTACAGAGTCCTAGAAACAATAAGATAGAAATGATAGTATGCAATTCTCTGATATTGAAACCTTATTAAGCTTGTATTTTAGATATGCTCAGTATCTGATAACAACGCTGATGGTAGTGAGGGTTCTGTGTGCAATTTAGAAGAACAGCAGTGTTACTGGCAGCACTGAAATCAGTAGGAGATTTGCCATTGACACTAATGACACCAAGTTAACACCACTGCAGTCTGATTCTGTATTAAATCAGTTACCATGGATATGCATTTGGCAGGCAGGCTGTTTATATAAGCAAAACTAGCAATCTGAACAAATGCAAGACAATAGTTTGCTGGAAATCATGGAATCATACCATCATAGAATGGTTTGGATTTGAAGGGACCTTAAAAATCATATAGTTCCATCCCACTTGCCGTGGACAGGGACATCTTCCACTGGACCAGGTTGCTCAAAGCCCCATCCAACCTGGCCTTGAACACTGACAGGGATGGGATAACCACAGCTTCTCTGGGCAACCTGTTCCAATGTCTCACCACCCACATAATGAAGAACTTCCTCCTTGCAGCTAATCTAAATCTCCGTTCTTTCAGTTTAAAGCCCTTCATCTTTGTCCTATCCCTACATGCCCTTGTCAAAAGTCCCTCTCCAGATTTGTTGTAGGCCCCTTTTAGGTACTGGAAGGATGCTGTGAGGTCTCCCCGGAGCCCCCTTCTCCAGGCCAAACAAGCCCAACTCTCTCAGCCTGTCATCACAGGGGAGGTTCTCCTGCAAAAATATCAATAGCAAACAGTAAAAGAATCATCTTCCCTCCTCCAAACAAAGTGTTCTAGTCTCAGGGTGGATTTGGCTTTGTTACTTCCTAAAGGATGTGGACTCAAATTATAAACTACAGTTGCCTAAATTTCACTGAATTAAGGAATTAAATGATTTTATGGATGTGAGTCAGGTGGCTGAACACTTACACACTTGAGGTAGTTCTATTGTGATTTCATGAACTAATGACATAAGCAAGCTATGAATTCCATCATTCCAGCTCAGTGAAACTAGGACAAGCAAAAAGAGATAGGACAAGACATTCCTTGTTTTCCTGTACAATGAAGAGGCTCAAAGATGATGTCATACGTGATGGCTGTGTGTTAAATTTCCAGTGTGATAGCTGGTATTGCAGCAGTTCTTGCATTGTTCCATAGAATGCTGGTTCTGCCTTACCTACACAAGAGCCTTAAAATCCCCTGCAATTCAGGTCTGTTGCAGTTCTATACATTGCTATAGGACGGTAAGAGTGGGTTTCTGGTGGAATACAGTTCTTAAAAAAAAACCCAAACAACACTGTATGCAGCTCTTTCATAAGTACTTGTTTATTACAAAAGTAAAGGATTAATATTTTGGAATGGGCAGACCCTGAAGTGATTCGTAATGTGTATAAAATGATAATTGACAGAGAAATCAAAATCACAGGGAAGAAATAGAAGAATGTCAAAAACAATGATGAGATTGTAGAATGTTAATACAAATGAGAAAGGGAAAATACTAACAGAAGAATATGAAACATTGTGTTCTGAAACATTTAACTGAATGATAGTCCTAATGAAAGGAAAAACAGTTATTAAAAAACCACCAACTTTATAATTTTGTTATTAATCAAATTAATCTTTAGCTGCTATGCAACAAATAAGAGCACAGGCAGGGGCATATACTCCCCTTCTGCTACAGCTTCTTTGAAACTGCGGATATGGCTCGTATTATCTATGCAATTTCCATGCACACTTCAAGTGAAGGAGTGGAGAAGGCCAGGGTGCGGGCTCAGTCTGTATCCATGTAGGAGAGAGGGAAAGCAAGCAGAGAAAGCTGCAGCAAATGGCTTTGCTGCCATTAGAGTGCCTGGGGAGGCAAGCAGGCATGGTACCCATCCTTCTCTGCCCGTGCAGCAGTATATTAGCCCCATGATAAAGATCAAGTCTTGTAGTGTTACTGATAAACACTTACACCTAGGGTCTGAACATCATTTCAAAGCAAAGAAATTGTGGGAGAAAAGAGTTTTCCTAACGACCACCATTTCTACATTGTTCACTTTAATGAGTTACTACTAGCAACTCAACTAGGTTGGGAGTCATTTGGAAGCGGAATGTGATTTTTTGAAAATTGTCAGTTTCCACAGTGGAAAATAAATGATTTTGCAAAATTCCTGCTTTATTCCTTGTGACTTTTACTATTCAGGGTCTACATTAGTTAATTCTTGGCTGATGTCCCTAGCTGGAGTGCATCTCTCAGGTGCCCTATCATCTTTTTGGTGATACAGCCCATGAGATGTGTGTGCAGGATAAATATCAGGAAGGAGAATAGTACTGGAGCTGAAGTTAATATGAAGTGCTTCAGTAGGTAGGCAGGTATGATACAATATTAAAATGAATATAAAAGAAGTATTCTGATGAATGTAAAAAAAAAAGTTAGTTTGGGTTAAAGACAATAAGCATGTCACCAAGACATGCAATTGATAATAATACTATTTTAAAGAGTTGTTTCTTTTTCTTCCTCTTTTGTGAGTTAGTAGGGGAAGTACTATCTTGTTCTCAAAGTATGGAGAAATTCTGGTATAATTAAAATTACAAGATACAGTGAACTCTGTGTGATGTTCTGAAGGATGAGATTTTGAGATTTGCTTCCTTGCTCAGATATGAACACAGACACAGGCATAAATATATACTCTTGTGAATCTTAATGGTTCTGGGAAAACTGTGTTATTCAGACTAGACTCTTGGGTGATAGGGAAGAAAATGAGTATATACCACTATAGTGGAAAGTTGATTATCCTGAATTGTAGAGTAAGGGAAAATTATTTTTCTGAGTAGCCTTCCAAAGCTATTTTTTTCTCTCTTAAGCAAGCACTAATTTTTGGTAGAGATTTTCATGAGGTCTTTTAGAAAATCCTTGTGGGATACTGTTTTAGCATCCAATTTGATTTGATTTGATTTTCAATTTGATTTTCCTCTGCTAGTGTTTACCTCTGAATTACAGGATTCACAAGAAACCTTCTCAAGCTAGCATATGGGTCCTGACATTTTGTTTTTTTTTTTGTTGTGTCCTTTACTTTCAGGGTTAAACCAAATCCTAAAGAAAGTTCAAAGGTGCATCCAAAGGGACATCCACATGCACAATATCACAGGCTGACATATATCCATAGAGACAGAATAAAAATTGCATTACTAAAAAACCTGGTAACAAAGCAGCTGTGTAGATTTATGTACTACTACATGGTAATGTGTACTGTGCCAGTATATTAAAATGACAGAAATTATTAATATACTAGTAGGTACTTGAAATAGGTAGACACTGATGTGCAAATGGGGATCTAAGCCAGCTGACTGGCTGGAAGCTGAGGAAAAAAAATTGTAATGCACAGTGTTTTGCTGCTTAATTTATATAAGATTAATTTTAAGCATTTTCCAAATATTTCAGTCTTTTCCAAATATTTCTATGCTTTATTTACTTTTGTACTTTTTTTTTCTGGGGTAGAATTAATTTTCTTCGTAGCAGCTTGTAAGGTGCTATGTTTTGGATTTGTGAGCAAAATAGTGTTGATAACACACCAATGTTTGTAAAGAAGTTTTACTTTACGTATTAAACTGTCTTTACCTTAACCCAGGAGATTTCTCACTTTCACCCTTACAGTTCTCTCCCCTGCCCAAGGGTGCTGAGTGAGTGAGCAGCTCTGTGGGGCTTAGCAGCCTAGTAGGTTTAAAACATGAAAACTTTGTAAATACTTTGTGATATTTACTGGGCTGGTAGAACTAAATAAACTAAAGCAATATTTCAGAACAAGCTCAGTATCACTTGTGCAATCAAGGCATTCACTACTGCTTCTAAGGTGCAAAAATATATCCTTTCTATTATTTGTTATTAACAGATAAGCAAAATAATGTAGAGCTCTTGCTCACATATGCTTTTTCCTCTATAAAATGCAGAGCCACAAAGATGATTAAGGGAGTGGAACATCTCCCTTATGAAGAGAGTCTGAGGGAGCTGGGTCTCTTTAGCTTGGAGGAGACTGAGGGGTGACCTCATCAGTGTTTACAAATATGTAAAGGGTGGGTGTCAGGATGATGGAGCTAGGGTTTTTTCAGTCATGTCCAGTGACAGGACAAGGGGCAATGAGTGTAAACTGGAGCATAGGAGGTTCCACGTTAACGTCAGGAAGAACTTATTTACTGTGAGAGTGACAGAGCACTGGAACAGGTTGCCCAGGGAGGTTGTGGAGTCTCCTACATTGGAGATATTCAAGGCCCACCTGGACAAGTTCCTGTGTGATGTACTCTAGGTTACCCTGCTCTTGCAGGGGTTTGGACTAGATGATCTTTCGAGGTCCCTTCCAACTCTTGGGATTCTGTGATTCTCTAATGTGCATGCAAAAACTAAATTAGCAGAACTGTCTTTGCTTTGATGCATTATATTCCACTATCTTGTTGGAATGACTCGATGATTTAACCCCTTTGCAGCATTCATTTGTACAAGTTGTTTCGCCTTTCTGCCTGGTAAACTGTATATAACCTCCAAATAACTAGAGTACCACAAGTATCTTGACCTACTGGCACTGGAAAAATGATGTGCAGTAGAATACTATAATCTTGAAAAAGAACTTAATTGTGATTATTTTTTAAAAAGCATGGGTTTTTTTTTCTGGTATTTCTTGAGTGTCTAAGCTTTGTGGTGTGGTGAAAATCTGCAAATTCCAATTAACACAAAGGGAAAAGATGAAAGATTTGAAAATAGAACTCTGTTTAATTCTGTCTTCTCAGTTAGTGAGTTTTTTGTAAATTAATGGTTGGCATGTTAAGTTGATCTTAAAATGGACTGTAGACTATTTTGATGTCATGTTGGCAGTATTATCAGTAAAGGTCTAGTATGCCTGCTGCAATATTATGCAGTGTTAAAGTGCGAGCAAATACTTGCATAACTGATCTGAAGTTTGGGTTTTAGGTTTCTATCCATGCAGCAAATGCTATTGTGATAAAAATGACAGCTTTTCCATGTTTGCAGATTTTTGTGATTGCTCTGTTCTTCTTGTCCATATGTAAATATTCTGAATGCCAAGCAGGATTAACTGAGAAGTGAGTTCGAACTGGATGAAAGCCCAATTACCTGATGCCTCCCTGAAGCTGAGACAACAAAATCAAACCAAATCAACAAGTAAAATGCTCAACCCTGTATTTCACATTAATTTAACTGGTCATGTACTTTCTTTTATATCAATTTTTGGATATGCTGTTAATGATCTTTGCTGAAGATATACACCACATAAACTTAGAGGTTATTTATCAGTACTAGGTTTGCCTGGAAACTGATGCACATATGTGACAATGAAAATTTTGTTTACATGAAGCATGCTGGAACAAAAGAAGAACCCTTCTGTTGGGGTGTTCTTCAGTAGACTTTTGGCAATGTGTAATGTGTTACCCTAGTTAGTTTTAATTCATTAGGAAGCATATAAATAAATGCCTTGACTGTAGACAGTCCTAGTCATTTCATAGTTTCCACAGAATCACTTGATGGATGCCTTTAGCATTTGGGAATATGTCTCCTAATTGCATGCTAAAGTAGAAAATTTATTAATACATTTTTAAAGCTTACTTGCCTTCTAAAAAAGTCTGCAGCCCAGATTTTCTTATTGATTAAGATGATACTGATTTCACTGGATAAGACAGCTTAGACATAGCTAGTTTAAGATTTTTGAAAACATACAGGATTTGATCTCATGGCTGTTAGTCTCCTGATGTAAATCTCTTATCTTTTCATGATTGGGTACCCGTAATGTTCTCACTTTTGTATCACTTTATTACCACCTCCAGGACACAGTATGAGCAGACATCCACATATAGTGAACTCTGAGTGCAGACTTAAAGCAGGTACGTGCTAGACAAAAGAAGGTTGTCAAGCTGGAAAATGCAGAAGCCTGATGAAGGTTTTGGTTGTCTTCTTATCTCCTGCCTTTCCTTCTACAATTTGCAACATACTTCTGTCAGAATTATCCCTCGGGCACCTACAGTGAGCTGTATTGATTTTAAATGACCTTATATGTCATCCTTGCTACCATTATCGGTAAGGGCACCATTCTCTGAATCAGGCTGTGGCAGACGTAAAAGCTGACAAGTGTCTGGGCAGACCTATCTATACAAACTGCTGGTCCCCGTCTCTTCTAGGAAACTGCAAGTCACACAGAAATGATTGCAGAATGATTCTAGACTGCGGTCTCCTAGCTGGAAAAGATGCTATAAGGTGTTTTGAGGCTTACTTATTCATACCTTTCATTCTCAATGGCTGCCTCTAGGAGCTTAAAAGCTATACTAATTGATACAGAACCTGCTTGACTTAAATGCAAATGAGAAGAAATAATACAGG
This sequence comes from Melopsittacus undulatus, assembly GCF_012275295.1. Classification (NCBI taxonomy): domain Eukaryota; kingdom Metazoa; phylum Chordata; class Aves; order Psittaciformes; family Psittaculidae; genus Melopsittacus; species Melopsittacus undulatus. Next base: position 57,403,474 of record NC_047528.1, on the reverse strand, counting down.
TCATACAGAGGAAACATAAGATGGGATGTCTGTTACTACCGTATTCTTTTTAGAGGTGACATTAGAACGTTTCTAGACAAAAGTGACTTATATAAGTGGATACTTCTTCTCATGCTTAATGGGTTAGGTCACTGCCTGAAAGGGCAATTTTTTAGACGAGAAGCTCCTTAGAGACTAAAGTCCGGATCACCATTTCAGATCAGAGCTGTGGGGAGCTTGTAGTCAGCAGACCTTCTTGTGAGAAGACCTCCAGCCAATACCTTCCCTTTAATGGAAGTACCCATCGGCTCTTAACTGTTGGATAGCATGTACCAAGTCCATGGTGTTCACACTGGTTCTTCTCACATTGAGAAAACTGCTTTTCAGTCTTATCTTTTGCTTTGTGAATCTCCTATCTTTCCTTTAGTTTAACAGGAAGCTTTTTTTTTTTTTCCTTCTTCCCCCCCTGTGCATGTGGGTTTGAGCTCTTCCATGCTGTTGCAATTCAAGAACTTCAGTTCCTGAGCCCTCAGAAGCATAGCTGCAGCTACACTGGGGTGTTTTTGCCACTTCTCTGCAGGGACACTGGGATGGAAGGGACACTTGTTTCTGGGCTGCCACAGCCTTTATCCTTGTCTTGCTGACAAAAAAGTCATTTCACCTAACATGGTGGAGGTTCATGCTAATGAAACATCATGTGAAATGCAGTTATTGAGGGATGTCCTTAGCCTCTAGAAGTGATTGTGGGATCACAGCTGGGAACAGCAACCTCTTCAGCTGCTGTAGCTAGATCTAACCAAGTTTATGAATCAGAGTTCACAGACTCATTTTCTAGGACTTGCCTGTAATTACCATTTACATTATCCTTTTTTGTGGTATTAATTTTCTTTTTTCTTTTGCCCATTACCTTCAGTTTCTGTGTTTATCTACTTCTGACCATAACACTTCAACACAGATGTCACACCTTTTTATTCCCAGGGAATGCTATTTCCAGTGTTATAAAAGTATTAATTTATACTCTCCTTAGCTGAATGTACCTAATTATTCACAGGGATATTTCAGTGTCAGTGACACAGTTTATTTCCATTACAGTGTTTCTGTTTTTGTCGTTACAGGCACCTAAAATACATACGGCATCCACAACTGTATAAAACACCCCATAAAAATTAGCATAGTTTCTTGTGGACAGAATTTGGATCTCCACAGACATCGAGCCAACATCGACCACATGATGGACAGAATTAGTTGTAAGTTAGGGTGAATGCACCTGGCATGTAGCAATTTTCTTCAGTTTTGCAAACTCTAGCAATTTGGAGGAACTAAACTTTTGACGGTTACAGGCTATGTCATTGAGTGATAGTTGAGGGATCTGCTCAAAGCTTAATTTTTTTCAAACACAGACTGTCATTAAAACTGCTACCATTGTACTGGAACGTAATCATAATTTAGGGCAGATGTAGGTTTCATAACTCAAGATCAGTAATTTATGTATACTGATCACTTTGCATACATTAGTTTGGCATTCCTATGTCAAATTAATCAGCACATTAATGGACCATTTTTATGTAATTCCAAGAAGTGGACAGCTAGTAAGAGACTACTTCATATCAGTGTTCATGCATACTGAGGATTCCTCCTGAGCATATTGAAGTGCTTGAGCGACCCCAGTTTTTTAAGTCAATAGAGGCACTGTCCATGAAAAGAAGCAGTTAAAGGCATTTCACTACTTGCACACTGTGTGTGTCATTGAGAGAAGCAAAGATGCATCTGACCTTTAAACTCTTTTGTTTAAGATTCTATGTATAACATTCTAAGGTCAGACTGTCCTTGTTAAGCAGATCTTCCTCTCTTAAATAGCCCTAAAATATTTTTCAAGTTATAATGTTGAACAAGTCACATTTTCTGCTGCTTGAGGGAAAAATATCTAATTTTTCAAAATCATTTTAGGGCTCACCCTTTCCCACATATCACTGAAATCTTGGTACCTTTCCAGTTTCAGCAGGCTCTGATATTCTCACTTGTTCCGTCTCTTACTAGCCATAGGTCTTCATCAAAGTAAGCTAGATTTTGATACAAAGATTAGGTTGTAATGATAAAAAATAATACAGTGTCTCTTAAGCTCTGTCCATATCAAAGTTTTGTATTTATTGTGAAGAAATAGCTTATTATTGCATTCTTTGTGTTGTGTTCCTTAGTGGTTCTCTTCACAGATTTGGAAACTACAGGGCTAGGTGTTCTTGTATGTTATTGCTTATCTCTTCCTTATTGTCACCCTGAATCAAAATCAGAGTAGTAGTCAGACTACCTTTTTTACCTGAAGCTGTATGACCATTGCAATCCTTTAGAAAGCAAATTATTATAAGTGATCAACTATTAAATTACTATCAGTTTTTTTATAGAATATCAACCTCCTATTTTATAATTGTGTAAAATACCTATCAAGTGTATTTAATTACAAATAGCTAGCATAAGCATTTGTAGTACATTATTGGAATATTTTCAAATTAATTTTATATATGATAAATTATTTTATACATCTGATAAGTTCTGAGATCCATAGGTCTTTACATCAGAGTCTCAGAGTTGATAAATTAGGCTTCAGAACTGCTGTAAAATAGGTTATTGGTAACAAGACAAGGAGTGTGGAAAGCAAGTACATATCGTTAAGCAGAAGAACATATGTGTGGTGAAAGGAAAGACAGAGGAGAAAGGAAGCTGTGGGAGGAAAGTGGTATAGGAAACCTGAATGATTTACCTGTGTTTTATGACAGCTGTTTAGATTTTAACAGGTTTCTTATGGTAGCACAGAACAGAATTGTCTCTTATGGGAAGTAGCAACACCATTCCAGTTTCAGCAAGCTAAACAATTCCCGCCTTCAAATTTAGATGGGCACATATGTTAATTCATATCCATTTAAGCATACAGCAGTAATGAGGTTCCAGCTAGGTTAATTTGTGTCATATTCAGTGTAAACACTTGATATCTGCTAGTAATCGTTGTATAAATGCCTGAACAACAGCATGATATTTCTCAGGAAAGTTCTTTAATTATCTCGAGAAAAGATGATCATTAACACCTTATTTGGTGTTTCCTTGAAGGGAGCAGAGCACATTCCTAAAAATGAAGAAAAAAAAAAAAACCCAGTTCAGGAACACTGCAATACTATCGAAAATGAGCCAGAAAGACTCTTTAATAGCATGGTGTGAACTGTCTGAGAATGCTGGCTGTGCATCTAGATTGCATTCACATTCCTTGTTACCCTGATTGTATCATACAGCAAGAGATAGGGCAAAAAATATCTAAGACTCACTTTTTTAGAACACTTTATAAAAAGAGGTGTGCAAAGATGGCTTTCCAATAGATGTAAAACCTATCGCCTAAATCTGGATGAAAGCACTCTGTGAAAATGTATTTGCAGTTTAAATGGTGGCATATGCTTTCTGTGCTTGTGGATTGATGATATTCTCTTCAGACTTGACTTTTCCCACTGAACTTGGTGAACATTTTGCCATTCATTTTAGCTGGGAAATACTATACTTCCTAACACAACTATCCCTGTGGACCATTTGACTGAAAACAATTAAATTCTGTAAATTCAATTGAAAGGTTGTGTTGAGAATATTGGGGATTTTTTTTATCTTAACAGACATACAGTACATTTACCTGGAAAACATGGAATACATTTGAGAGACAAATACACTTGAGAGATTGTTTCCGTGACCTTACTATTGATACTCATTTTAGAATACTCTTTATGACTGATTGTTATTGTCTGTGATGCAGTAGCTAGTGAAAGATTCTGTGGTTCTAATGGGCATTCTCCATTTAGATTAAGCTAGAAAACCTGAATATAACTGTATTATACTATTTGTAGAAAAGAAAAAAAAACATAAAACTTTTTGTGCAATGCTTAAATACCTTTAAGTACCTGTACTTGAAGCATACAGTTTTAAATTTGCTTTAAAAGAATGAGAATGTCATTCCTTGGTAAAGGGCTTTTCCAAAGTGTCTCAGAGCTCCATTTGTATTTAGTCATGCAGAAGTGATGAAATTTTCATCCAATCCCAGAGCAGAAAGTGAACATTTACAGAGAAGTTGAGGGGCAGGAAATTATTTGCTAAGAAAAAAAGAAACATGAGACCATTGTGATAGAACAGATGTTACATAGGCAAGGGAAGAAATGGAAGAGAAAAAATTTAAAACTACATTAGTTAAAGAACAGTGATTTAATTCTGTGACCGTCCCCAGCACTTAAGCAAAAGGTGTAAGTGATTTTGTAAAAGTAGTGATAGTGCATTGACAGATGCAGGTCTGTCTTAAAAGTTGGTAAAATGATCATAATGATCTCTTAGGTACAGGTCTTGATGGTATCCAATAGAGATACACACCTTTTCATTATTATTTTCTCCATACAGAAAACCAAGAAATACTGGAGGATGTCAAAATGCCGTAATCCTCACTATCTGAAAGCGAAAAAGATAAAATCAGACTGCAGAAAATACTGTGTAATAATGTTATTGTTGATGGTTTCTGGCAAGATCTTGGCCAGATTTCTCTATAATTGCTTTCCATGCTATATTTTCAATTACGTTTTGCCTGATGCACGTGCTGTGAGTTCAGAACCAGTGATGTGCATATGCAGTGTTATTGGATATCTTATCAGCAGCAAAAAAAACCCACAAACAACAAATGTAGGCAAGATACTGTCAAAAGCAACCAATACTTTGCATAAACTTAGCTAAGAGTATGGAAGTTTTATTGTCCAAGGGACTTTATTGATGTTTTGAACCTGTTTCTTGCAATTGTGGTTCTTGCTGGGGGTTATTCATCAAGGCTGAAAAGCACTTAAAAGCCATTATAGCTTGTTGTATGAAAGAATGAGGATTTTGTTTAGGATAATAGATGCACAGACACCTGTGAAATTAATATCTGCAGCTGGAAGACTGACAGTAGAGTGGTGCAAAGCATTTGGAATGAGTAGCTAAATTTTGGAAACAAGGTGAAGTTAATATTCAGCTGAGTCAAAAATATCAAGTGCAGCTGGTGGTAATTCCAGTCTCTTTCTGCTATCTGCATAACCAGTGGAGAGACTTCACTCATTGAACTCTTCTAGCACAAAGTATGATTCCATTGACATCATTTTCTTAGATTATTAAAGACAATGAGAGTGTAATGAAAAATCATGCATGCCATTTAAAGAGCAGTTGAATGACATTCAGGGGATATGTTTTATATAGTATGGAAAGCAAAGAAAATAGAAGCTTGAGTCCTACAAGCATCTGTTAGTCTATGTGAGTAGTTTCTTGTAGTATGACTTCAGTGGAGAAACTCTTGGGAGCAAGGGATGAGGAGTATTTCCAGAGAAGCAATCAAAGTCCAGATAGTAGACAGGTAGATAAAAGAACATGTTATAGCACAATAGACCCAGATGTATAGTTGCAGATAATGAGGAAAAACCCCAATGAATTTAGAAACACGCATGTCTGTTTGGTGTGTCGCAGTTGTACTTCTCAGCTGAAGATGTGTGTTGCCTAACAAAATCGTTTGTGTGGGAGTGCCCTGCTGGTGATGAATCCCTTGTAAGTGCTCCATAATGACATTGCAGGAGGAGCCGTCACAACCTATGGGTAGTATCCCATCAGTATTCCAGCCAGGAGTACTATTGCAAATGACTTTTAGCTTTGCACTTGGTAGTTTAGTTGAAGTAGCATAGACTACCTTTTGGGCAGCCTACTAAAAATTAGAAACAATTATTACCTGACTGTAGATGCCTACAGTGTAAAAAGCAATGCCTTATTAATAAAACATAGAATGAAACAGGGAACAAAGCTTACAAAAAATAGTTTTAAAACTGAAGCCTCCTCCATGGTTTTAGGGAAAGTGTTCAGCTTCATTCTTGATTACACAGTATTGATGAGCTTCAGTCTTGATTGCACAATATTCTGTTAAGATTAACCTCGGTAGTGGGAGCACTGATTTGAATTGTACTGAACTCACGCCAGGTTGGAGTAAGATATCTCTCCAGATTTGTGTGTTTAAATACAGTTTCCAAAATTCCTAAATAATTAGGCCTTCAAGTCCACCTCGCAGCCTATTTAAAGCTGTTTATCTCATTTAAATGTGTTTCTGACTCTTTGGGCAGTGTAATGAGATTAGGTATAGATACAGGATATGATTGTTGTAGACAATCCTAATTCTGATGATACAGTAATTTTTAATAAGATGATGATATTACACAATTTGACATAGAAATAAATGTCTAAAAACATAGAATTACTCAAAGCATTTCCCATTATATATATTCTGTTAAAAGTACAAAAGTTTCCTGAACTCGTGTGAGTTACAATGCAGTATTTTTCTGGCCATGTTTTAATTAAGCATGCAAGCAAAGAGGAATTAGAAGTATAAGGATATTTCAACCCCAAAATCAAGATTACATTTGGTTGGAGATTCAGGTTGGACTTTTCTTCTGTCATTTGAGCTAGCTTGTCTGTCTTAAAACAGCATAATCATACATAGCAGCTGGGAAAGATGGGTACTTGAATATTCATTTCGATTTCAAATTGAAGACTAGATTTTTGTACTGAGGTATGTATATTCTGTTCCACAAAAGTATGTATAAGCTAAGGAGGAGCATTTGCTGTGAACTTTCCATTCTGCACCATCTGTCATTGCCTACTTTCCTATTGCAGAAGATACAATAATCCTCTCTTGCTCTACATGGGTTTGCTACCAGATCTCTTACATTCTTTCATCACCTCATCACCTTAATACAACCTGCCAGTAGTTACCACTGAAATGACAACTAGAGATCAGTCAAATTTAAACATACTTCCAGATATTTTTCTCCTAACCTCATGGCAGCATAGTTTTGGCAAGACTTCAACCCCGTCATTCCTATCATCTTGTACAACAAAGTAAGTATAAAAACCAGACAAATAATTTTAATTGACCTTGATAGGGTAAAATACATGATTGCTGTTTTATACCCTCAGTTATTAAACCCATGTCTGAATTATTGCATGCCATATAAATGTAATGGGACACCAAGTAAACCATTCTGACTGCTGGGACATTCAGATGGTTTCCTATCAGTAAACGAGCTCTACTGAAAGTAAACAAGCCAATCAAGAAACAACTAAGAGACAAATCCTACTTGGGAATTCAGTTCTGGTCTTGCAGTACTCTGTTTGCCAAAAGGCCCAGTACTCAATGTGGAATTTGGTGCAGGATCAGGGCTTACATCTGCAACAGGGTTAGTCAGCAAATTCACACATTTCCCACAGAAATGCCAAGGCTTCCTTCTTCCTCTGACACAACTGAAGTTGTAAGGCTGTAGAGGCTACACAGCCAGGTAACCTGCCATCTGTGAAGCCTGGTGAGCCCGTGGATGGGTTCATGATAGGTTGAACAAGCCCAGCTCTCTCAGCCTGTTTCCATAGGAGAGGTGCTCCAGCCCTCTGATCATCTTCATGGCCCTCTTCTGGATTTACTTGAACAGGTCCACATCTCTCTTGTGTTGAGGGCCACGAAGCTGGATGCAGTACTCCAGGTGGGGGTTTCACAAGAGCAGAGTAAAGGGAGGGAGTCTTCTCCCTTGACCTGCTGGTCATGTTTCCTTTGATGCAGCATATAGTTGGCTGTCTGAGATGCAAGCACACACTGCCAGTTCATGTTGAGTTTCATCTGGAGAGGGCATGTAGTGAGAGGACAAGGGAGAATGGTTTTAAATTGAAACAGGGTAGATTTAGATTAGACATTAGAAAGAAATTCTTTACTGTGAGGGTGATGAGGCACTGGCACAGGTTGCCCAGGGAAGCTGTGGCTGCCCTATCCCTGGAAGTGTTCAAGGCCAGGCTGGATGAAGCCTTGGGTGATATGGTTTAGTGAGAGGTGTCCCTGCCCATGGCAGGGGGGATGGAACTAGATGATCTTTAAGGTCCTTTCCAACCCAGGCCTTTCTATGATTCTGTGAAGTGAAAGGACAATGCACAGAGTCGTATGGTGTTTAACATGGGTGTATTATTAATTGTGGTTAGTTCCTTTAGCTGGGGAAGACTTATGGTTCTGGAGACTTCTACAATGGTTGTGTGATGAGTTATCTGCAATACACAACTAGACCTCAAAACTCCTTATTGGTGAAGGACAGCAGCTCCTGAGTATTTCTTACAATGTTAACAAGTATCTAAATCTCACACATCAGTGCAGCATAATAATGGGATTTGTGCCTTGGTCAAATACATATAGAAAAACTTGACCTTTTGAACCTTTGAGTGCATCCTCCAGCAACAAAGTATGTGGGGATTTAACATCTTTTAGAATCCTACTGAAAGCAAAAAATTCTAATTTGATCTGGTGGAAAGTGTTGTTTACAAGTATGTCCTTGCCACGTCCCAAGTCAGTTTTCTTATTGTATAACTACAGAATTAGGGTGAAGTTAGAGAAAAGCCAAAACCTGCTTTTTCCAAGGATCCACAGTCAGTATTTAAAAATAATCTGAGGAAAGTCAGGTGTGATAGCAATAAAACAATAAGCTTCTCCTTCTTCCTTTCATGTTACTTTTTGAAAGTTAAGCTATCATAGATAAAATTAAAAATCCTCTTGTTTAATGAAAATATATATTTATTGTTTTTGTTGGTCTGATTTAAAAATATTTTTCCTACACAAACTTATGCCCAGTTAGAAAATAAACAAAAAATATAGGTTTATACATCTAAAATGTTTTTTCTGTCTAAAAAAAAATACATATCTCTAGAAGTTCCTGTTGTCACGTGTATATTCCTAATAAGTTCAGAAAAGAACTAACTTCCAATTAAATAACATTGTCTAGACGTTTAGAATTAATCTTTTGAGGATTTTTTTTGTATTAATAGTGATATGTGTCTTGCAGAAAAAGAAATTAAGAAAAGAAGCATGTGTTTATAGCAGTACACCAGGAGCCTGGAACACTGGAAATCCTCTCCATTACCTAGTGGCCACTAAAAGCTCTGCCAGTATGTGCTAAACAAGAGCAACACCTGAATTAGGGCCTTTTTCTTTGAGCATCTTAGTCAAAACTTAAGGCAGTTTCTACCGAAAATTATGCTTGCATTATTTGCCTCGCAAATCCAGTTGTGTATGTATGTTAAATTATGTTGAATCTAGAGTACGAGCCTTTTTGTGCTGCCTTTCAAAAACTCATTTATAAATTGTTGCCTTCTCAGTAAGGCTCTGTACTACAAGGCTGCCAGTATTTGCAATTACTACAGTGAAGTTTGGAGAGTAATAATCTTTATTTTTCCAGGAAGAAAAGGCAGGTGACTGTAATTAAGTATCAGAAAGGGAAGAATAACATTGGCCATACTTGAGCATTCTTCAGTCTACAATGTCTATAACTTCTGTCCTATCAATCATCTTTGATCCAACTTTTTCTGTGGGATTAGTAAGGCATTGTGCCAGGTGCTGAGCATACACATCATGGTCAGACACTCTTGTGCTATGCAAATGCCAAAAGTTATAGAAGAATGTGGATAACCACTGTAATTCAGAACATATGATGAACATCTGTGGATATGTGTACATACAATAGTAGTGAAGCATTCATATGCTTTCTGAGCATTTACAGATATGTGTACATGAAATGATCTTTAAAAATTCTTATTATTTTGAAGCATCAGTCGAATACTCTCTTTGAAACTAAGGTTTTTAGCAATAGCATTTGACATCCAGTACTGGCAGGAAAAAGAATAATCAGTGAATGAATTTGAAGCTATATTACAACAATTTTTATTCGAATGACTGAAAACATTACTGAAAGTATATTCTTAAAATTAAGTTTGTGTGAACCATTATTTTTACAGATATCTAGCATTTTTACAGAGATCTATATTTCTAAAGAACAGTTCTAAGATTGCCAATTTAGCCTAAGGGTAAAAGTTTCTTCTATTGATATGTTTTTTTTTCCTATTTCCCTTACAGACATTAATGACTCATGTTATATTTGTTGAATTGATATTCATAGTACACACCTCACAGGAATGATTTCGTGTAATGTAGCCTCTCCAGACATCCTGAGCATTATTGAGGTGAGAATACACACAATACAGAGAATTACCTATTTAAAATTTCAGAACAGACCATTCAGCTGTTTAGTTTGCAGATAACATAAATAGGCGATATATAAACATATAAATAACAGCTCTACATGCATATGCTGTATCACTCAACTGTTATCAATACTTTTTTAAAAATGCTGGTTTTGCATCAAAATCTCCAAAAATGTTGCATGAATACTAAATATACCAGTCCCACCCCCAGTTTAAGTCATCCCCAAACTATTTATGAATCTGTGATGAATTTGTAGGAAGGCATCAAATAGAAATAATGGGAATAGGTGAGAAATGTGGGATGTGGGAGGTGCGAGATAGCCATGAGTTTTAAAGCTGTTTCTCCGATAGGAGAGATGACTGCAGAGTATGCTAGCTTACTAAAATAGTAGGTAAAAGGGAATCTCTTCTGCTAGGTATTTTCTGAAGCTGGTTATCCATTTTGTTTTGTGTTAGGTTTTTTTTTTTTATTTTTTTTTGTTGAGTTTTTTTGGTTGTTGTTTAAGGTTTTTGTTATTTGTTTTAGTTTGTTTGGGTTTTAGGTATTTTTTTTAGGGGTTGGGTGTTGCTTTTTGTTTGCTTTGGTGTGCCCAAAATATATTTTCTAAGAGACAATTTTGGAAAAGCTGGTTTTAGTAGAGGAATAAGAACTCTAGCGGATTTTATTTCCTTCTTGTTTTTGGATTGGCAGACAAATAAAAATTGTATGTTTGTATAGCAAGCATGCTGCTTTATAATCCAGTTTTTATATAGCTGTGTTTCTTCAGAGCCAAACAGGGGATGGAAACAGACTGTGATTAATTTCATCAGTGCCAAGTGCTCAAGAATCAAGCTTCTAGCACTGATTTTTTTTGTAGGTATACAGAACACAGAAAAACCCTTACTACATTGCCCCATTTTTGTCAGACTGAAGATTACCATGGCCACAGCATATGGGTGCTTCACAACTGCTAATTAATTTCATTTCACAGGGCTCTAGAGGTAGCACAATTTCCTTGTCCTCATTTTCTAGAAATGGAACTGAAATACAGAGAACTAGGTGCATTGTTCAAGGTCACAGAGGAAGTTGGGACAGAACCTGGAATAGAGCCTAGCTCAAAAATTGTGCCTTAACTAATATATCACTTCCCTTCCCCGAAGTATCTATGTAAAGGTAGTCACAACACAGTTCTTGGTGAATCAAAACTCCTCCACAAATAGTGTGCAAGCCTTGAGAAGTGTAGTTTTGTTTGGATTATCAGTACTTTGTAATTACTTTAGAAATGTTCTTTAAGAGTATTTTGAAATTTCTATATTAAAGAAAACCAGTTGGAATGATTTATTTATATATATATATATATTTAGGATTTTACATATGCAACTGTATTGTAACTATAATTTTCATCATCATTTGTTTGCTTTGGTCAAAGATTTAGCCCCAATACTGGCTTTTGTGAACCAATTCTATTCTCTTGCTTCAGAGTTTAAGCAGATGCCATCCAAAAGCTTTTTTATTCCACAGAAAATTTACCAATAGATTTGTGGTTGGTCTCTTGAAAGCCAAAAGAATTCACTATAGATTGCTATAGAAAAATAAAACTTTTTCACGGTTTTCTCTGTAAAACTAGTAGTGTTCTGTGCACTAACTAGATTTCAGACTGAAATAAGTAACTAGATTTAAACTAAAGAGAAGAGAATCTTGTAATGGCATGGTGTTGCTTCCTAACAGTGTGTAATTCCTGAAGCAATTTCATTATCAAGGAATAGCAGTTCTGAATACATGCGTTCAGAATGAAGCTGAAGGTCTGTTTGTAGTGGATGAGGTTTGCTATGTTATGTTAATGCAATAATCTCTTCCCTAAATAGATAATTTGAGACTTAAGCTTGAAAAGTTATTTTTGATAAACATAACATACTTTCCCAGCTCCTGCTTTCATGTGACAATCAGGTAAGATTACATGAATGGAAATATATCACTGTTGTAAAATGTACTAATAAACAGATGCACTGTGAAGCTAGTAATCTAGTCAGGATAACCTTGTGTGCTATGTACATAACAAAATGGCAAGTGATTTTTTGCCTAGCTCATTCACTTGGAGCCTCCTGAAACTACTGCTATAGTGGTTTTAGACCCTTGCTCCAAATACTAACCAAGGGACTAGAAGTTGTCTATACTGTTAATAGCTATTTGAAATCACAGAGTGCATATTTTTCACTAAAATAATTCTGTTACTGTGTGTTCATCTAGTATCTCTCTCTCATTCAAAAAAAAAAAAAAAAAGAAAAAGTCCTGGCTGGCTTGTAACATTATGGATACCCGTATGTCTTGCCTGAGGTCTTGTGAAAAGTGAAACAACCTCTGAAAAATCCATTAGTGCTGGAACTTTTGGAAAAGACGAGGAAGTAAAACTTGAAGTCCTCATAGCTATATTTTTTAGCATCTAGCTACCTTACCCTTATTATATACATTCTTTGTCTTATGTAACATGCATGGATCCCAGTCCCTTTATAGACTGTTACTTTTCCTATTGATCAGGAGCTTCTCTGCAGTGGTTTGTACAGTAAATGCTGTGCGCTGGAGTCATCTTTGTATTTCAGAGTAGATTGAAAGAGACAGGGCAGCCGCTGCAGGTCACATCTGATGGGAGATCTGAGTTGTCTTAATAAGCCGGTTTCTCAGTAACTAACAGTGATGAAGTTCAGAGGCAGCCAGCTCTGGCGGCTGCTGAGCAGACTAAATATTGATTGGAAGGGGAAGATGAGGGAGACACTGACCTTCTATTCAGAGCCTGACAAAAGTGTGGCCAGGACGATGTTCTCGCTAATGCAGAGCCTTCCTAGTTACCCTGCACAACAGCAGGGAAGCAGCCAGGCTTCCTTCCTGCCTCAGATCCGCTACTTCTGACTTCTGACATTGAGTCATTAACTTTGTTAGCCTTGCTCCTCCCTTGGTAGTTCCTAAAAGGAAAGAGAGAGGAATTCTTCTCAACACAAGCCTCATCAAAGTCATGAGAGTAATTTTCAAGTACAGTACATTTTTTATCTGTAAGTTACCCCAAAAAAAAAAAGCATAGTTGAACTGAAACTCCCTCAAGCCTACCTGTATTTTCAGCAATTAATGGGGGAAGTATTTACTGTTCAAAAGGCTTCTGCTGTTTGGATTTCCTCCAGTTCAAAATCAGCTCTATCAAATTGGCCAATGCAATTTATTATCTCCTCAGGGACATTCAGCTGTCCCAGCTAACCTTTCTCAGAATAGATCCAGCTGTGTTCTTCTATACAAAATTTTTCTACTCCCCTAAAAATGCAGTCCAATTGTAAGGATGTCCTCGTCAGATCTATTAAAGATACCCTTAGGCCCAGTTCTGCACTAATGACCTGTAAGCTCATGACTTCTATTTCTGCTGTATATATTTTGATGTGAGGGTTAAGAAGGATAGCACAGGTTCAAGCACACCAGCAAGATCCCCAGGGAAACAAAAGTGCAATTATTCTGTAAATGGCAATTCAGAATTAATGGTCCAGGAAAATGACTTTGCAGAGAACTTCAGCTCCCATGATTTTATTTGGAATTGACAGCACTTGGAAGACAGTCCATTATATGACAATTCCTTGCATTCTTCTTAGTGTATTTAATCGATAGATCTTGAAATGTTTCTGTGTCTTGTCTCAATTTTGTAAGTGCTGGCAGTGAGAAATCTGGAAATGAGACAATGACTTGAATCTACTTGCACGAAGTGATGTGTTCAGCTAGTGGCAGACTAGGTGGAATGGCATCCTAGCTCCTCAGTGTACTATCAGTTAATTCTGATAAATACTTTAATGGTCTTGTGTTATGTCTTGACAATCAATGGAAGAAAATTAAATAGGTTCATGTTGAGGCTTGTTATGCATTATTACCTTCTTGGAGAAAAAAATACACTGCCCACATCTACCTATTCACAACATAGTCACTATAAGAAAATTAGTGACAGTCTTTACAAAGTGAATTAAATGAGTGTTACTTAAAAGAATGTGTTTTAGTCCAATCTTATATTTAATTTTTATCATACTGCATAGGTGTTGTAGTTTAAACCACATAAAAATGGCTTAAGCCCAGCCAGGAACACAGAACAATGCAGCTACTTGCTCGTTCTCCCACCATCCCCAAGAGGGATGGGAAAGCGAATTGAAATAACATAAATCTCATGGGTTGAGATAGTAACAGTCTGGTAACTAAGGTGTAACACAAAACCACTACTGCTACCATCAATAATGATAAGGGAAACAACACAGGGGGAGAATATGAAAGTAACACGGGAAAAGGAAGACAATAAACACAAGTGATGCATACAGTGATCACCATCCCCTGACTGATACCCAGCCTGACCCAAGCAGCAATCTGGGCCTTCCTGGTGATTCCCTTCAGTTTATATACTGGGCATGGTGTGCTGTGGTATGGAATACGCCTTTGGCTAATTTGGGTCAGGTGTTCTGTCTCTGCTCCCTTCAGGCTTCCTGTGCCCCTCCTTACTGGCAGAGCAGGAGACTGAAAAGTCGTTGATTGGAGTAAGCATAACTTAGCAACAACTAAAAACATCAGTATGTTACCAGCATTGTTCTCAGGCTAAAGTAAAAAACACAGCACTGCAGTAGATACTAAGGAGAAAAATAACTGTTACAGCTAAACCCAGGACAATAGGCTCAGCCACCTCCTACCATAAAAAAGGAAAGAATAAAGTATACTTAGAAGGTTCACACTGGGAGGAGGCATACTGACTTTGGGAATCAGCTCAGTGAAGCAGAGATAATTGTCTTAATTCCCTTTTGCTCAGTTTCATAAAGCATATGTAATCTTGCTGTCTGTCTGCCTCCTTTTCCTTCCACCCTTAGCTAACTTTTGAACCCTTTGGCCAGTCTCTGCCATCTGGGACAAGAAGACCTCTGAAAGATTTGAAACTCCCATCACATTTCTGAACAATGGTTCCTACACAGAGGAGGAAGACCAATGGCTGACTTTCATGCTTAGCAGATGCCTGGTGCATGCCCACACATACTGCCTGTGGGTGCCACCCACCACCCCCTGCTGCACCTCATTATGGTGTGGGGTAAGGAACTCAGGGCTGCAAAGAAATTGGAGGAATGTGGCCTGTGGAAAGCGATGCGAAAACACCAGATGAGGTGTCTGTGTTAGTGCAGTAAGTTGTAGACATGTAAGAAATGCATTGTTATGAAGTTTAGCAGCATTATTTTGGCAGGTCAAATAACAATTTATTGGAATTAAATACAGCATTAAAACTTTCCAGTTGATATACAGAGAACATCTTGCCACAGAAACAAGTATCACAGAGTCAAAAACTGTGTGTATGCCACCTGATTTAAAGTCTTAAACTAGGAAGTTAGTCTCTCAGTCCCCTCTCAAAGATTTTCTCTTTTCCCGTAGACAATATAAGGAGGTTATGTGGTCTGCTACCTGAACTGGTGGTTCTTCCTCACATATTCTTCTTGGTCCTGCTTTTTCCTGCATAAGAAACACTGTTTTAGCACACCAGCAAAAAAAAAAAAAAAAAAAAAAAAAGGGAGAGTACTTTGTGTTGCTTCATGAATTTTCTTTTAATGAAGTGCTGTCATCCCAGTAAGGTGACATCTTGATTGATAAAACAGCTAGTGTTTTAAAGTAGTGCATTTTTCTTTAAATCATGTAGAGGTACTGTATGGAAATGTGCAGAAGAGAGCTTCATTGAAAGAATACATTAGAAAACAAGACGGGAGGGGAAATTGGTTTACCCAAAGCATAAAAAAAGCCTTACCTAATACAAATATTAATGTAATATTTAATTTCATTTGCACATTGCATGTAGATAGCCACAATTATATGGACAACCTCAAGATAAAAAAGGGAAAAAGCCTGCCTTAAATTATTATTTTTTTGCTTACAAAGTCAGTGAAATTCTTAGGTCCAACAGATTATTGTGTTATTTTGTCAAAAAAGGAAAGAAAGGAGAAGAAAGATTCCTAACTACTGCTGGAGTGGAGGGTGGGTGGATTTTCTGATGACAAAAGATGGAGTTAACGCTTCAGACTGTTTAAAAACACTTAACTGAGCAGTGTGGCTTACAATGATTAATCTATTTCAGGTATGTTTTATCACTCAGTCAAGGTACAGCCTAAATTAGGCTTGCTACTTACCAGGCTTTTACTCAGAGACTCATGTCAGGTTGTTTTATGGTCATGATTTTAATGCTGCCTTGATGATTGTGGTTTTTGTTTTTTTTTAAGAACTGAAAAGTAAACACAGGTGTTGATATGCATGGAACCTGCTGCTGCTGTCTCTTTATTCTTCTCTGGGAGGAGAGTATTTTTACTTGAGTGTTTATTTTTCAATGAGTTCATTTTCAGTGTTCTTCATAATTTTATAAGGCACTGCAGATAGCGGTGTTATTGGAGAAGATGGAAAGGCTCATGCTAGGGCAATTTATCCTTTTTACTGTTCAGCTCTAATGTAGGCAATTGGAGGTTGGCCTATTCTGACTACAGTTTTAACAAAACACCACCAATAAATGGTTAGTAATATTTTCCTTGAGGGATTGTGTAGATGACTTTCTGAATTGTAAATAGCTTTGCTTTGCTAAATATCTGTATTAATATTGGTAGCTACATAGATTCATGTGTATTATTTTGTCTTTAGAGCTTATATATAAAAATTTGGTTTGGATTTAAAAATCAGTTTCAACTTAGTGACAGAATACAATTTGATAGTGTTTCATAGGTCTCCATGTTGGTCTGTGGTCTTCGTGAATTCATCCTTTTGATCATTTGGTCTTAAAATTGTCTTCACTTTTATTAAACTATGTAATGAAAAACTCCCAGTGGAGTGAGCTTAGGAGCTGTGGTACGTAAAGCTGGTCTGTGCTTTCTATTCTTGTTTCTTAACAGTCGATATAACAGGTAACCTTAGTGATTATGAGATGGGGGTCTTGTTTCCAACTAGGATTTCTGTGTGCTTACAAAATAAATCATCATTATTAATAGGTTCTAACACTACAAATCACATTTATGCATCCATCCATCCATACACTGTATGACTATTTCTGTGAATTATCTGTGTAAGCATACAGACATTATTTGGATGAAGAAAAAGAGAACACTTAAAACACATGCTGTGACATAATACTTGGATATGTCATTCTGGTAGCATTGTAAAAACAGATAATTAAGAATTTAAAAAAAAAAAACCAACAAAAAAACCCAAACCACAGCAAAAAGCCCAGTAAAATAAAACTGAAAAGAAAACCCTTTTCTTACAGTAGGGCCTTAAATGATAATTTTAGTATTCACATTCAAGCTGCGTTTGGGCAAATGTTTATCTAATTGTGTTCTAGGCTGTGAAACACCCATGGTATGCACATTAAAGGCTAAGCAGTTTCAGTTCTGGGGTTCCCAATAAACACGCATACAAACTGCAAGTTGTTGAAGTGGGCTGATACTGGAAGAGACATAATTAACAGATCATGGTTATCTTAACTTCCAAATTTCCATGTTCTAGTCCAAAGTTTTAATTGATTTACCATTTCATCTTTGCTTTGAATTTCCTGGCTTTCTGTGGTTTTCTGTGTACTCTTTTTTTTTTCCCAATCCCTTATTAGATGCTTAACTGTTTTTGAAAATGAATATTCGGAAACACTGTGTGCCTGATCTTCAGTGACATTGAGTGCTCGCAATTCTACATACTGATAGGGACTCTAAGGCCTCAGCAGCTCTTGTGTTAAGTAGTTCATAGGTTCTGAGTAACTTTTAAAAGCTCATAAGCTTTTAGGTATACATAGCCGAGAAATTATTTATGTACAGGAAGAAAAGCTTAGACTTTCTTTCGATGCAGGTACAATGCATATAAAGGTCAAAGATGCCTCAAAAACCTCTAAATGTACTCAGAAAAAATTCCTTTAGCACTGAGGAAAGAAGGTAGAAGAACTGCTTTCCAAGAAATTCTTTCATCTTGACTGAATACAGAAAATGTATGGAGAGCAGAGACTTAAAGAGAAGGTGGGCTGCAGCATTGCAGAAATTCTTAACAATGCTGCCATCTATTTGGTAATCTTATGAGGTGGCTTTATCTAGACAGAATTTCAAGAGTACGCTAGTTATAAATATAAGAACCTCTGTTACTCTAAAGCAGGTCAGATTGGGAAGGCAAAAGGGTGGAATCATCTCACATAATTTTTGTATCTGAGAAAAGCTGTGGTCAGCTGCATATGAGCTAGCATCTGTGTCCCGGACTGCCTGGAGAGTCTCTTAAATCCCACAGAAAGGGCAATTGCCATTATTTCTTTTATCCAGAATCTACAAATTATGTGCCATTTGCCTTGAAAGATGCAGAAACTTGTATATGCATGTTTATTTTTCTAAAACACACTATATGGTAGAAAAGAAAATAGAAGACTTGAGTATGGATCTCATCCTTTTGTTTAATAATGAACAAATTTAGTAAGAAATACTGAAAAGAAAGCTAAAATTTTGTATTGCTGAATACAGTTTGTAATAAAAAATAATGCAAGGCTATATGAAAATTTAAAATTAGCTTAACATTAGACATTTTGAAACTATCTTTGAATATAGTATTCATTTTGCAGTATTGTAAAAAGTAGAGGATATACACTTGCTCATTTCTTTAGTGATAACACTGTTTCAGATCTTGACTTTTGAAGATGGAATGTTTAGTGTATAGTAGCCTATCAGAATTATCACATCTGAACTATGGAATGATTACATGCAAAATAAACTTTTAGAATACAAGTATTTTTATGATATAGTAAACAATTTTAACCTCTAAAATATTAAACAACAAACTCATAACTTAAATAAGGCATAAAGAAAATAAAAACTTTCAAGATCTAAAGTACCTTTGATCATAAATGCATTGTGCTGTAAATTACTGTCTGGGAAATATAATCCTGAAGTGATAACTGCTTCATTTTCTGTCTACAAAATGTCTTCCAACAATGAAACTGAGAAATTAAATATTTTATATAAGTCACAGTACATAAGTAATTCTTGAAATGGATGAAATACAGGATTGTTCAGATGTTTGTTTTCATTGTAGCATACTGAGTATCAGTTTTCTGCCATTTAATAAGACATCCTTCCTACAACATCTATATTAATTCTGTTTTCAGATGCATCCTTACTGCTATGTTAACATAATTCTCCTCTTAGATGGAATGCAATTCCCACAAGGATTTTAAATGTTAATTTTAGAAATTTAAGGCAATTTTTGCATGCAGGTTCCTCTGTTCTTCAGTTCTTTTAGTTTTACTGAGGAACCTTTTTTCTCTCATTCCCTTTTTGAAATCAAACATACTGATTACTATTTTTTAAATTTATTATTAAATTTAAATAATTTGATGGAAATTAAATCATGATCAAATGAACCAAATTTATTTTCTGTCACTAGATCTTTATAAAAGCCCTTCTTAGGAAAATTAAGTATTGTCACACGTGGTGCACTGAAGCTATTACTACCTTTCATTAGATGCTCTGCCTCTGAAGCATTTTGCTTGCCTCCCTGGACAGAGTCCTTTATTCCACTTTTGATCTATGTCCTGATTCAGTATGTTTACAAGTATGCATCATAAGTCCTTGCATGTGAAGACACTGTCAGCTATCAGTTTCTAATATATCTTAAAAGTATCCTGGACTTTTGCTTTTAAATCTTGTAACTCCATGAAATCTGATGGGTGTCTCCTCCAGGAATAACCATGCTGGACAGAGCACTTTAGCTGCAAATGTTTGAAGATGTGATTCAGTTTCTGGGTGTTTCTGCCAACTTGTGGTTAGGACACTAAGTAAAGCTGAGAGAGAGCAATAACACTGAATAGATGTATCACTTAATAGCATTGTCATTAGAAAATGGATGAATGTTAAGGGTGGGCAGGGTTGCCTGTTCTAGCTGTGGTTTTGGACATATGTGACTGTGGCTGCTGTACTTCATGTACAGCATAATGCTTTAGAGAGTTGGTGAAACTGAACCTCTTTTAATATTCTTCTGGCCACAGTCCTACACAGAGAGAAATTTTATGGGAAGTGGAACATTGCACTGAAGAAGCCCTGATGTCATGAAGAGAGATGCCAAATGACTGTAGGTACCTCTAGTATGTTGTGGCCACCAGAACTTGGGAGTCAGTGCATTGTGTTTTTTTATTAATTTGATTTATAGATTCTACTTAAATATCATTTTAGACATCAAAAAAGTTTTGCAGAATCAGCTCATTCATTGGATAAGTATTTACCTCCAGCTTTGGCTGTGTCTAAACATACTGCTGTTGTAATTGATATAATTGATTGCTTCTATTCTAATTTATTAAATCGAGTTGGCTGAGGCATTTATAGATCACTTCCTTTTATGAGAGCATCAGTGTGAGCCAACAGTTTCTTTATGTAGGAGTGAAAGGAGGGCACAACTAAGGAAGTTTCACTAAGAGAATAAATCAGTGACAAAGGCACAGCAACAGTATTATATGTTGCAGGTGCAATAGCGACTATTTCTCTGAACCATGATCATAAACTTGTAGAGGGGGAATGCTGACTTGTAGCTTATGTAGCCATGACAACACTATTTTTTATGCCACTGTATAAAAATGATATTATATATTTTTTCAGGAAGTTGTGTATAAACAGAGATTAATAAAATCCAGAGAACTAAGGGTACTGTAATGCACATGGAAGTCCTGTGGGGTACTGCTGTAGAACAGAATGTGTGTACTTCTGCATAGAGGCAACAAGCCTTGAGCAGCATAGTATGGGGAGGACAAATGAGCAAGAATCCTTGTGGTTTATAAAACTGGAGAGCAGCACATAAGCATGCTGAGAGGTATGTTGTTATGTTATGTTTTGTGTTATGTTATGCATTGTTATGTTACCTTACTTTACGACTTGTTGAAGTGGAAACTGTGACTCAGACATATCAAGTGAAGAAGGGTGTTAAAGAATAAAGAATAAGAGCATGGTGGCTAATGTATGCAATATTTGTTGCCTCCTGGTTATTCACCTATCATTGACTGCATTTCACTTTCTCTTACTGTCCATCTGCTTTTTCTATTTTCATCCTATTTTGTGATGTATGTCATTGCTTTTTTTTCTCTGGTGCCAACAGACTTTGTTGCTGATGTAAAAAACAGTGGACTCTAATAAGGCTGTTGTTGTGAATCATAAGTACCTGGGGCATCCAGGATTGTATAAGCATTCATTCTATATGTGGGCGTCAAACACTCCTTTAGGCATTATTACCATTATCAAAATAGAGATTTATTGTACTCTTGGGTGAGAAAGAGGATCTTAAAGAGAAACAGAGCAATTAGAGGTGGTGATGCACATACCCAGTTACAGACCTGGAGGGCAACAGGAAAAAAAAAAAGCCATCATAACTATTTGGATATTAAGGCTATCATAATGGGTGATGCTCTTTCTCATCTCTTAAAGACCACTAAAGCCTATGAATTCTTTTTACTCCAGCCACATCTCAGAGAAAAGACTATGCAGGCTTTTGGGGGTTCAGACTAGGAGAATACACGAAGTTATGACAACCTCCGATGTATAAAATGAATCTTTAGTTAATAATATAAAACCATTTTGAACTGACACATTCTTGTGCTGTAAAAAAATTAGCCAGGTCGAAACGCAGGTATCCCAGAGACTATAAGTGGGGATATTTTGTTGCTTTTGAGAGAACAATTTAGTGTAGCAAATGCAGTAAGGAAGTATACAAGAGACTTCTCAAACAATAAAAAGTCTGAAGTCAGACAACACAGTGCTTGAATTCAACACCTTCAAGAAATGAATAAATTTATCATGGGTTTTAACTGAATACAAAAAATTACTTGTGTGGTATGTCAACATATTCATCAGAGAGCTAATCATGTTTCTATGTGCACTACAAAGTTACAGCTAAATAATAATTTTCAGTTGTATTAAATGTGCTAAAAATGCACATATTAAGCTTAAGTACTTAAATCTTAAATTGTTATTTGGACTTTGCAACTTGTAATATATGCAAAACCTACTAATGCTTATTTTACACAAGTGTTGGCTCCCAGTATCATTCACAATATCACTTTGAGAAATAGGTATTATCATTTCAGGATAGAGAGATGCATCTTCAAATAAATACATATTTACATAAATTCAAGAAAGCAGCTGTGAATGTGTGCTTTTTTCTAATGTTGATATTTAAACTGTAATGATCGTGTATTAGAGTTTTATAGTTTTCCATGTAAAAGAAACATTTTCAAAGTTATTATTTTCTCTGTGAGACTGTAGGAAATACACACAGGAAAAAAGTGATTCTTTTTCAATGTAACATCCAGTACCTAATAAAATTCAGTCTATTTTAGTAGTTTTGTTGCCAGTTCCTGTCTTTTTCATCTTATGGCAGATAATATAACTGAAAGCTCCAGATCTTTTGTCAAATGAGCTGGATTATCCAGATCCATGACAAATTCATGCAGATTTGTCAGCATTTCAGGTTTTATTGAACCGAACAACTTGGTGAATACTGCATGACCCCTTCAAGTATCAACATTAAGTTTCAATAAAAATAAACCTTTGTTTTTAAATGGCCTTTCTTTCCTTTTTTCTTCTTTAAGTTAAAGATTATTTTTTTAAGTGCTATGATTGCAAATTAATCCTGTTTAGTATGAGTGACGTGAACATTCCTAACAAGAGCCTGCTCTTTCCTACATCTAACTTACCTCATTTTAAATTGATACTGAAATGTTTCAGCTGGGAGAAACTTGAGATTTCTTTCTGCACAATTTTTTTTCAGTTTTTTTTTTTTTTTTAATGATCTGTCAGGTCAACTAGTTTATAGAAATTGTAATGCATTTTCGGTTGCTTTGTATGTCTTCTCTATCCGAACAAATCACAGGATCATAGAATAGTTAGGGTGGGAAAAGACCTTAAGATCATCTATTTCCAATCCCCCTGCTGTGGGCAGGGACAACTCACACTACACCATATCACCCAAGGCTCTGTACAACCAGGCCTTAAACACCGCCAGGGATGGAGCATTCACAACTTCACTGGGCAACCCATTCCAGTACCTCACCACCCTCACAGTAAAGAAGTTCCTTATATCCAATCTAAACTTCCTCTGTTTAAGTTTTAACCTGTTACTCCTTGTCCTATCCCTACAGTCCCCAATGAAGAGTCCCTCCCTACCATCCTTATAGGCCTCCTTTAGATACTGGAAGGCTGCTATTCGATTAATAAGTAAAGTTCTGGGTTCTTATCTTTGGTTACAGTTTCCCTTCTGCCATATTAATATTCCAAGCATGAATTACATTTTATGAGACAAACATGTTCCAAGAAATATGGCATTGATTGTATACAGAAAACCAAATCAACAGTAATTAATGTTAAGTTTCATTGAAATGTCAGTGGGGAGTCACAAACATACGTAAAGATTCTTTGAAAGCAAAAACTGCCTTCTATTCTCATATCTAAATTATGTTATCAATAGGCAGATCTTTATTTTCATTTAAGTAGTTCCTGGACTTTGCTGAGAATGGTGCTGCTAATTGAAGGACAGTCTGCATACTTCAGTCCAAAGTGCAGCAACTCCCATTCATTCCTAGAAGTTCTCTTTCAGTCTCATTCTTTGTTTGACCTTCTGTAATAATGCTATTTTTCACACTGTGTTAAAACACACTTTCTGCGTTAGAAATATTTATTCTCAGAACTACCCATATACATAGTGGGGAGACAAGGGAGCAGTATGTACTCAGAGAGGTTCTTAGTGAGGACTGAAGTTCCTTATTGGCCACCACAGAGAAGGCTGACAGATTGTTATGAAATGAGAATTTTAAGCTCACTTCTGCATAATAATGTATTAAGTGCTGAGAGCACTCTTCCCATTCCTTTCGTCAAAGTGCAGACAGAAAGAAATCTTAAAGCATTTCCTAAAACCAAGCTCTGTTATGACAGTTGGTTTGACCAAGTGGAGAAAACATCCACTTGAGCTGTCTGATTTATGTCTTCTCCCTTCATAAGGATGCAGAGAGGCTGTCCAGGACACTCTGTGTCATAAACAGGGTATTTTATCAGAGTCTTTTTCACAGCTTATGAGCTTTGACTCTACAATAAGTAACACAAATCTATTTTAGCTAATTATTTATGGAAAACAATGGTTTCCAATGTATGAGTTACAATTTCCTTTATTCTAAAATTAAGGAGAATAGGTTGTCAAATTGGTTTTCATGTCTAAAAACCAAAATAAGCATTGGGAAAAGTAAGATTTGTTTTGCTTTGAACTTTGAATCTCATGCAAAGGTTATATAAAGCTCAGTAAGACAAGAACTAATTCTGGCTTTTTGTTTGTTTGTTTCTTTATTTTTTTGTTGCATCTTGATTTCTAACATGTTTGACACTTTCCACTATTCATGTTTCTATCCACATACTTCATGGCAGTAATGTTAATGGCAATGGAGGGCATCATTATGATAGAGCACTGTGGTTTATCGAAGGAATCAACAGTGTAAGCAAGTGTGAAAAGAAAGTGTATGGAAAGGATTTTGGACTATGAGAGGAGCTTGACTTTTTTATGGTGGGTTTTTTTTGTTTGTTGGTTTGGTTTTTTGTTTTGGTTTTTTTTTTTTTTTAATTTCTGGGTGGAGCATATGTCTTTGCAATCTGTGTAAAAGTGGCCAGTTTCAATACTATATTCTTTATATTGATTTCACAGCCAAGGCAGATGTCTGCAATATGTGATATTTGTTGCTACTTATCACTCTTGTATTTTGTTCATTTTTAGATACCAAAAGGTAAAGAAATCATGGGAAATGTGTGAATGGATGAGCTAAAGCTGTGCATAGGATAGTATAGGAGTTGGTTTTCATTCAGTAAAATGTGAACTCTTCACCCGTTATTTTCAAGGAGAAAAAAACCTCATGGTCTCCCTTGATTATTTGCTGTTTTTTTTGGTTAACGAAAGAAAGGTAAATCTGGATATAGTCAGTTCACTGACACTGCTGTATAAATGGGAATGAAGATTTTAACAGTACAGGCTAAAATTGCTGTGGTTTGTAGGACACAAAACCTGTATTTGTTAAAGGAAATTCTGCATTACAAGTAGGCATTCAAAGTCTATACCCACTGAGAATTTACATCTCCTTGAAGTATGAATTAGAGGCATCCAACCTTGATCATTTTGCAGGCAAGTAATCTGGAATATATAGACATATGTAAGCTTTCTGTTCTTGACAAAATCAGCTGCCATTGGGCTGGAGAACTGTTCCTACCATTTGCATTTTTGCAGATCCTGTTTCTTACTAATGCTGATAGAGCTTCAGTAGAAAAGTACACTTCAGCCATTTCAATGTAATTTTTAGTACTTATTAAATCAGGCTTGTGCCGTATTGGCACCAATAAAAGTGCAAAAAGGGGGACAAAGAAAGTTGGTTAGGAGGTCTTTGCAGTTTATATATGTTGTATCACCCTGTTAGGGACTGCCTGATAATTGTGCTTATCTACTGCAGAAAATCTTCCCTCTTTTCTTGGTCTGGCTCAGTTCCTAGGTGTTGGCCAGCTCCAAATGACCTGAAGGAGCAAGAGGTTGGGACAGACTGACAAACTTGGACTGTGGTTTCTGCTTTTCTGACATCTGATAGTGATATTATGAATCATGTCTTTGCATGGAACATAAATCAGAGAATTTTACAAAACCTAGGTGAAAAATGTTGGTGATGCATTAAATCTTCATATGTATTAATATTCTTAAAACTGGCTCTTAGTTTTCACCATTCTTGACTTAATTACTTTGTTAACAATGCACATATCTCTGAAGCTTTGAAGAAGACATATTTTGCAATTTTAAGCCTATTAACTAGGTGGGCAGGGTCTTCCTCTGATATTTGCAAAAGTAGGTCTATCTAGTCGCTATCTAGGGTATGTAGGGAATTACTTTGTGAGGACAACTGCATCAGGGATGTAAAATAAGGAATAAGTGAGATGCTTCTGTCAGACAGACTACCTCTCAACTAAGTTGCTGAGGTGGAGATACATATGTTCATGGCTAGCATGCTGTGCCAGTAATTACTGTATTGCTGTATTGTATTGCATTGATAAGTATACTTATTCTTGTTTCCCACTTCAGACAATTTTGTATTGACATTCTGCCTGCATTTTAAACATTGTCAGCAGAAAAACTGTAGTGTCAGCTTCTGTCAGAAAGGAATCAGTAGAGATTTGTCATACATTTTTTTGCATACTCTTAAGCAGCTTGTTTTACACTGTGTAGTATGTCTTTTCACTAAAAATAATTTAAAAATGCTGTTAGTATCAACTAGTGAAATATAAAATAAGGCCATTAGGAACACCTAATAAGATGAATAAGAAATTTCAGAACTGATGTTTTGAGGCAGGCCTTGGGAAGAAATAAGTGCTCTTATAGAAACCAAGTGCAGGAATAGAAGTTTAGAAGTGTAGAATCTATTAAGTTAGAATTCTTAACAGGAAAAAACTCCACAGTTAAAAAGTGTATTCTTATAAACACAGTTTGTTTATGTTTTCAGGAGAAGTGGGAAAAGAAATGAGCAGGTGAAAACCCCCTTATTGCCTGTAAAACAATGAGATGCAATGTAATGATAATTTTTTTGCCACCAGAGAGCTCTTACTGGGTTGTACTAACAACACTATTCAAATATTTATTCATGGGCACCATCATTAATTGTCACGAAGTGAAAACGACTTCATATTTATATTCTCTCCTTTCTTGATCTTCTGCTCTACTGGCAGTTCCCACAGGATTATTTCCTGTCATGAAGCTGCATTAAGGAAAAAAATGGCAGCATAACTGACTACATAGCCCAAAATACCAATGCCAAAATCACAAGAAATAATTGCTTATAGAAACTAGTTTAACTTACTGATTGTTCTCATAATACTGTTGAAAACTCCTGTTTTTTACCATCATATTTAAGAAGCCCAACACTATGGAACTCATAATGTATTAAAAATATGTGTTTTTTGGGAAGAAGCAGTACCCAACATGAAAGAACTGATGAAGAAGGAGGTCTATGGACAAAAGCAGAGAAAGTATTTTCCAGGATTTGGAGTTTAATCTGACTCCATTCAAATCATTATTAGTGATGAAGAGTTAAATTGTATGTGAACAGATCCTGTTTCATCTTTAATGTATTTTATTAGCAGCTTACACCTTTAAAAATATATATATTACCTATGTACTTGTTCCAGTAGTTGTGACGTTTCCAAGTCTGCTTCAAGTTTTTGGAACCATGAAATAAGGCTTCTTGTCAGGTATGGATGATAAAGGTATTTTTTGGTATTTGAAGTTCAATGGGCTTTATAGGCAGCCCTCTGATAGATCATTATTAATCTATTTTTTCTGCTGTTAACATTCAAACTTGGACTTGCCCAGAATTCCAGTATCAGACTATATGGTTTCTGTACTTAATTCTACTTGACCTTGTGTGCATCATATACAGTCTGGGTGTTAAAAGCTAGAAAATAAGAAAAGCAGCACTTTGCAGCTGATTTTTGCACAGGTATAGATTTTTAGTCAATGTTAGGAAGTACTAGACAAGGCTTCTTAGGAGAGGCCTGTTATCTTCACAAGTAACCATTGTTAAGACATTTTTACACATGTGACTTAAATATTATTAAATTTTAATGAAGTTTGTTAAACACAATTTATTAAAATACAGTTATATTTTCATTTGTAAAATTAATCCTCTGTTTGTCCAAATTTATTTCAGCATCCCATATCCTATGTAATCCTGGGCTGATGAGTTACATTCTCAAACTACTCCAGAGTCCTAGTGATCAAGAAGTTTTGTAGGCCAAATTTACAGGTTTCAAATGAAGTTACTGCTAAAATTAGATTAATCAGCTGCAGATCCATACTACTGTGTTACTATGGCCTGGCACAGTTTCTGTCAGTTATGCTGCAAAGGTATTACATATATTTTCTCAGTTTGACAGCTGGGCTGACCAAAAATCATTAATATCTAGACTGAGTTTTCTTCTTACAATAAATCTATGACAGACTTTTTGGATACCTTTATTATTTTCAGTAAAAGCAAATAATAAGACAGACACTTGAATAAACAAATGATGATATTGAGAATATCTTCCATGATGCTAAATACTTGATAGCAAACCTTTAGCTCAAGAAGGAATGGCATTTTCAGAAGTGCCTTTGTCTCTGAGGGAAGTCCTCTCTCCAGATCTGCCCTACCTTTGAAAACCCTCCATTCCCATGGGTTTGTCAGATGTTAACCTTAAATCTCAGGTGGCTCATATCCTGTTTATAACCAGACATCTCACAGCTCCAAATTTCATTCCATATGTGCTCTATCAAGATCCTGAAACTAGTGGTGGCATTTGTCTGCTCACAGTAAATGCCCAGACATGCAGTGATGTTTAAAACCTTCATTGAGGCCAACAAGGTGATATAGAAAGGGATAAAGAGACTGGGCTTGTTCAGGGATCCACACCTACCCTTTAGAAAAAAGTTAGGTAACATAATCATCCCTTGCCAGCCACTCATGTACCCTCTTCCCCACGTCTCTTTCAAGGGTTTCATCCCTTTCCAGGGTGGGTGTGCATGGGGAAAGGTGATGCAGAGGATAAACACACTACACAGAGTTGAAAGGAGCTTTCCCTGCATCCCAAAATCCTGTCTCTGTGTGGGTTGTGACGTTCCTCAGGGATGATGGTGTGCTTCCAGGCTGAAGAAAGTAGTACAGCTACATTCATTGCTGTTTCTCTGAAGTCTGTGTGAATTGTAGAATAAGTTAGCTGAACTATTAATGAGGCTGCACTTGCTTTTATATTTTTGGACAATCTCCATGCATCATGTGGACATCTGCTGTAGTTATTTAAGAAAAAGGCTGTGTCTTCTTTTCCTCTGTTTTCCTTAAATCTAATGTCTAGCAGGATGTTGCACTTGGGACTTGCAGTAACCCACTCAAGGATTACTTGGCTCTTTTGGTGATGTTTCAGTTGGATTTATCCACTTTGAATTGAGATGAGCTGCTTGGCTTCTTCATTTACACTTCTGCTACCAGGAAGAGTTTGTTAGGATAAGTTGCAAAGCTACATTGCAGATGCTGTAAAATACTCAGTGGTGGTGTTGTATTCACTGATGTTTGAGCTGAGACTTTGGCCAGAAGTCTTCCATGAAACAACAGCATTCTTAGTACTCTGTAAACCATGTTTGTCATTAGCAAATAACAAATACTTGATATGAAAGACATTTCTTCTCTCTCTCTTCCTGCCCATCAACACTGTATACAGTATGTAAGAGGAAAATATTTCACTTCAGTGAAATATTTCAGTCATATCTGTTTAATTTGCATTTCTGTGCTCCATAGAGTAGTAAGGGCTGTCAGGCAATGTCTACCTAGCTGCCAGAGATTTCATTGCTCTAGCTAGGACTGCTATGCACAAGCTTAACTAGTTGACTACCCAAAGTAGGTCTAGCACTGTTGAATTTAAGGCCATCATCTTTCACCAGAGCCATGTCTGGTTTTGTGGTGGATATTCTTCGGAAAATACTCCAGCTCCTCCATACCAGGGTCTGAAATCATGGTATTTCAACCCATGGTTAAATCTAGATCATCCCTTCAGGTAAACTTTTGATTTCACTTGTAGTTCAGTTCTTCTTCACTTGTAGTTGGAGGTGTGACTTTAGAAGCAGCTTGGTGCAGGCTGCAGTTGCCAAAATTCTGGGCTGCTTCACGGTATGTGGCAGTCTGCAGCATAAGCGACGGTATAGCAGCTGTACTGCAAGCAGTTCACAAACCAGTTTAAAGCTGAGAGTAAGCTACAGCCACACTTCAGGCTGCAACTGAAATTAGTTTTACAGCCACTATTTCTATATCATTAACGCAGCAAAAAGTAATCTGAGGATGGATTGCAAATGGCAAAATTACCAAACTGAAAGCGAGGTATTTAATCGCAACAAATCAAACAAATCCCTTTCTAGTTCAAAAGAGTAGCTAGGTGAGATTAAAAAAGAAACAAAACCAAAACCAACCAACCAAACAAACAAAACCAGATGAAATGAATTCTGAGTAGGACTTCATAAAAAAAATGGATTCAAAAAGATGATTTTAAAATTTATAATGTAGTTTACATTTCTGGTCAAGTTTTCACAGTAAGTAAATTTTCAGCACAAATTTACAACTGGTGGTGTACTTCTGGAAGGAAAAGATTAAAATCTGGTTGATTTTATAATGATTCAAGAAAATTATTACTTTAGTAAATGCTGAATTAGGCTGGAATGTATAATTGTATTTAATGCATTATCTATTTCTCAATTTCAACAGTATTTCTTCAAGCAAAAGAAAAATTATGCAAAACATTTCTGCTGACAGTTGTTTTTTGTATCTGATATTTAGGTATCAGAAACAAAATGGAGAAGTAATTGTGACAGACTGTGTAGATGTAGGGATTTAACTTTTTTTTTTTTTCAGACAACTACTTAATTTATTGTAATCTCCTAGAGTGCGGGAGTATCTTGCTCTGTTTCCACTTTCTGAGGGACTCTGGGCAAAAAATTCCTCTTCTGCAACTTAATTCATATTATGGACACATATTTCATAAATTCAGTTCAATAGAAGAGGAATTGCGAAGCTAGTTGAAAGAGAAGAAAATATTTTAAAAGGTATGTTGTTTTTACTTCAGATAGTTGCCTACTCTGACACCAGTGAAGCAATATGGGAACATTTTTATATCAATCACAGCTATTTTCACATACAAATTGAAATACAGAGAAATGAAGGAGGTGTGTTTTCATCAGGGAGGCTTCAACTTTTAATGAACTCTCATTTGCAAAACTGAGAGAGGAAGTCTCCAAAATGATTTGCAGAAAACTCAGTTGTCTTGAAATGATTCAGCACATAGTCTGCTGTTTCCCTCATCCCACTCCTGTAGCAGCCACAGGCACGGTGCTACCAGGGGATGCCGGATACTGATGGTTAATGTCATCCTGACCTGGAAGGCACTGCCAAGGGTCATAGGGTTATGTCAGCTCCACGTTGCTGCTCCTGTGAGGTGGTTAGTAGAATGGCTGCCAGCGTAGTGTCATATTAGTCAAACAGATCAGGATCAGCATTGTGCAATTAGCAACTAAAACCCCCTCAACAGGCCCTCCACTATGGGTAGGCAGTGGGGAGCCTGCTGGAGGAAGGCTATTTTAAGGGGGAGCCTTGGATATCCGGACTGTTCCTGCTTTCTCACTCCACATTTCTGTCTGGCAGACATTTTGGTGCATTAAATCTGTCACCATTGCAATCACCAATTATTTTAAATGTAATACTTTACTAATGTCGTGGATGGCTGATTGCGTGTAGGCCTCTTTCCTAACTCCAAATTGAGTTCCAAAGAGCAGCTAAAATACAAACTAAGTCAATCTCTTGTGTATAATGGCACATAACTGAAAAAAAAAGAATACACAAATGCATGAAAGGGAGTTATTTTATAACTGATGAACAAATGATTGTGAGGAGCATAACATAAGCACCAAATGAAACAAAAGGAGAAGGAATTTTGGATTGTCTTTTTAGTTTGCATCTACATCATCATCAAAAAAAGAGTGAAGAAAGTTGTTCAGTACAGTTAGTCTGAAAGGCTTTTATCTTATTTTTGAAGTTGATCAGTTGACAGAAAAGTGTTTCCAAACCTGCAAAATCCCAGATAGTTAATACACTCTGAGAGACTTCTAAGCAAAGGAGCAGGTGAATATATTTTTAACAGAAGTTTGTGGTAGAATTTATCTTACTGGTTAGTTACCAGATTCTCCAATTCAATTCTATATTTCAAGATAATAAACTTCAATGCAGAAGCTACATGCAAATATGGATTGAATAAAAAAAAAATTGCCTTAAAAATCAGATATACTCAGGGTATGGAGCAATAATGTGTTTGCAATCAACATGAATTTGAGGGAGAAGCAAAATTAAACTCACTGAGAAGTTTCACAAAGCATGATGTAGTTGTTAGACAACTAAACTAGGAGAGGAAACATATTAAATGATCTTTCCACATCCTTTTATGCTGATGAGTAGGTCTGCACTGTACGAACTTGTTTCTTAGTCAAAAATACTTGTTAACTATCACATCTGTCATATAGACTTCTTTAAATGAAGTTTCATTCCAAATGGTAAAACTTAGGCCTCACCAAAGTATTCCTAGTTCTTACATGTATATATATTTTTCTTAATTTTTTTTTTGTAATCTCTTTCTAATGCAGTGCTGCATTCTTGCCCCAGCTGGGGCAAGATTCAGCCTTATGAAACAGGAGAACATTTAGTTAGGTTCATGCTTTGGAAATCAGGCACCATGAAGTCTTTCATCACTTGGAAGGCTACACAACTCCATTTTACATTCTCTATTAATTTTTTATTTTATTGACAAATATATTTTATTTGGATATAAATCACTTACTGATAGCAGAAATGAATGAGCTGAAATCAATTAACTATGGCTTTTTGTTGTTATTGTTTGCTCTAATCTAATTTGGTTTTCATGTAATAGAATTTTGATACTGTGATTTATCTGACTATAGGGATCAGAAGTGTGTTATTAAGGGCATATGAGTTAGGCCAGTTGGAAAAAACACAATGTAAAATTGGTAGCCAATTCAAAATACATCCGAAAAAAAGAGAAAATGAATAGCTGTGTACTGCACACATGCATACTCTCGATGTGTGTATATATATATATGTTTATACTGATTTTAAGTCCCAACAGACATTTGTAATTTGAATTTTTATATGTTTTAGACATTTATAATTTGAATTTTTATATGGGTTTTTTTTTGCTATGTAGGTAGTCTTCAGAATCATTGTATCCCCTAGATAAAAAAAAAATAAAATCTAATCAGTTATTTTATACATGCAAACCACATCTGGTTGCCATTTTACAAAAACCATCTGACATTCTAAACCAAAATAAGGTTAGAGAATTTTGACCATTATTATTTTCATCAATATGCACAAAGCTAAAAACCAACCATTAATAAATCAGATTTTTGTTGCCAGTTCATAATATAAGACTACATAATCTTTTTTTACTCCTAATACCTTCCGTGTGAGAAATACTAAACAAAAGAGAAAAATAAATTAAAAAAAAATAAAATCCCTTTTAACAGAGGTAGAGGATCCTGTCAGGAATATTCT
This sequence comes from Melopsittacus undulatus, assembly GCF_012275295.1. NCBI lineage: Eukaryota > Metazoa > Chordata > Aves > Psittaciformes > Psittaculidae > Melopsittacus > Melopsittacus undulatus. The sequence continues at coordinate 57,370,256 of NC_047528.1, read as the reverse complement.
ATTTCTCTCACTCTCCCTGTTAAAATATGTATAAACTAATGACTTTACAGACAGCATGTTAGTAGATAGATAAATTCAGGCTTCCAGCCCTTGTCTTTGTTGTTCAAATGAGTATCAGCAACCACTATGTAAAATCAGAAGCATACAAGTTAAACAGAAGTAGCAGATGGGTGAATTTCACACAGTCTATTCAAAATTAATATGGGTGGGTGTGGGGGGAAAGAGAGGGAAGCATGGAAATTACAGTGTTTTGTTGGTATAAAATGATGGAGTTGAAAAACATTAGCTGTTTCACAGGAATAGAAAATGCAGAAAATGGAAAAAGATTAAGGCTTAAATGAAATTACTTGAATAGTGTTTTTTACCTACTTTGGCAGATGGGAGGGAGAAATTTTTTGTGCTGCTACTATTTTTTACTTTTCTCTGTTTTAGGAACAAAAGCATGGAAAACTTAAATTCAAGCTCTCTTTCCATTACCATGTAGGAAAGATATAATAGACAATTATTGGGTTTAAAATATTTTTTTAACAACTGCTGATGGAGTGAAAATTAACCTTATTTGGTTACTTTGTATCTTGTAAGTCTTTTGCTATGTGAAAAAGAGTTGATAATTTACTGTTGATAATAATATCAGCTGTCACTCAACTAGTTTGAACAGCATAAATCATGCACCAGGCAACAGAATTTTGCTTCATTAGTATTTTTAAATACTCTATGCCTAAGAAACTGAGTTAAATACAGCTAGCTCAATTGTCATGTATATTCAGATAATAAGCAATATACTATACATTTTCTCACACATTCTTTTCTTTGCCAAATGAAACCAGAGTAGCTAAACTTACAATTTGTCAAAATTGCCCTTGAGGTCTAAAGTTTCTAAATAAAGTTTTGTGACTGTAAAGACTGAGGTTCTTTCTTGTTCATGTGATAGTTTCAACAATCTAGGAGAGATGTATCAGTATAATGAAAAAAGAGCTGCAGTAAGTAATATAACTTCATAGCGCAGTGTGCTTAGGTAAAGATGACATAAACTACAAAAACATAGATAATAGCAGAAAGCATATATTTTCTGGATATCCTTTTGGAATATTGAGAAGTACAAAACAGATAATTTAGAGAACTCACAAGTAAGTGTTTATAGCACAGTATTGCAATATTTGAGCACTGTTGTGCTCACAGATTGCTTACTGCCAAATCAGGGAGCCATTCACACAATGTTGCTATTAATCCTAAAGCTGAGCTTTCAATACTGTCTGAAAGGTAGCTCTAAATTAAATTATTGGCTTTGAACTTGTGGAGAATTAAAGACTTGTTTGCCTTTTATATTGGTCCTTAAGATGTAAAGAGAATGAGACAAGAAAGGGAGAGAAAACCTAAAGATAAACACTTGAACTTCAAGATAATGCCAAGACACTCTACTAACTATGTACCTTACAGCTATACTTCCCATGTTTGGAGTGAAAGGATAAGGTGGGTTTCACTAACTGCTGACATTACAAAATAAGGGTACTTTCAAATAGTAATAACTTCTCCGAAATCAGTGTGGAGACTGTTTAAAAAAGACATCGTGCAACAGTTCTTCCATTTAGTTCTTTGTGAAGCTTCACCTTCACAACTAATTTGGGATTTGGGACAAATTAACAAGTTTTTTTTCATGCAGTAACTAGAAAAGTAATATTAGTAAAATGCATGTATGAATTAATTGATCTTTGATTTTTATAGGCTTTTTCATGTAAATAAATATCTGGCTAGAGTTCTGCATGCAATGATGTACGCATGCATATAAAATTTCGTATTTTGTTTAGAACAAAATATGTAATTTCGTATTTGATTTCTGTCTTTTCTCTTATTAGTTGCCACCCCAGCTAATGTGAGTTGTGATGGACTGTCCTTGCCTTGAAGCTTGTGGATTTTTATGTGATGTATTGAGCTCTCTTTAAGTAAGAACTCTGGTTTCTTCAGCATTAGTTTTTCACTTATCCATCAGTTGCTATTTTCAGAATTTCACTTTGCTGTGTGTTTGGTACCCATAAATCCCTAAAAGAGCACATATGAATAACAATCATGTTTTATTTGACTTGTGTGAGAACATTTCTAGAAAATACAAGGTCACTATATTGCAGCTTGGCTACCTTGGCTACCATGGGAGCCTTTCCTCTCCTCCAAATACATTGAGGTGTTTTGTAGTTCTGGTAAGTGTAGCTAATCAGTAACCTTATTTTAATTAGAATTTAAACACATTTCAGAAATAATTCACACCTTTGCTGTGTCTAGAAATAATAGCAGAAAGGAAAAGTAGAAACCGAGGAAAATGGAAATCCTATCGGAGTTAGTGCCTGAAGTTCTTTGCAGAGACAAAAAGCATGTAAAAACCCTATGCAAAACCCAATACCTTGTTGACAAAAAACAGGCTTCACAGCTCATTACAATGACCTCACTTGGGGTATTGTGTTCAGTTCTGGTGTCCTCAACATAAAAAGGACATGATGCTGTTAGAACATGTCCAGAGGATGGCCACGAGGATGATCAGGGGCCTGGAGCACCTCCCATATGAAGACAGGCTGAGAAAGTTGGGGCTGTTCAGCCTGGAGAAGAGAAGGCTGCGTGGAGACCTCATAGCTGCCTTCCAGTATCTGAAGGGGGCCTACAGGGATGCTGGGGAGGGACTATTCATTAGGGACTGTAGTGACAGGACAAGGGGTAATGGGTTAAAACTTAAACAGCAGAGGTTTAGACTTGATATAAGGAAGAAATTCTTTACTGTTAGGGTGGTGAGGTACTGGAATGTGTTGCCCAGGGAGGTAGTGAATGCTCCATCTCTGGCAGTGTTCAAGACCAGGTTGGATGAAGCCTTGGGTGGCATGGTTTAGTGTGAGGTGTCCCTGCCCATGGCAGGGGGGTTGGAACTAGATGATCTTGAGGTCCTTTCCAATCCTAACTATTCTATGATTCTATGATTCTATGTTTATGGTTATTATGCAGATTCCTTAAACAGATGAATACTCCAGAATATTTTCTCCATGTTCAAAATCTAAAGGCTAACACTGGACACACAAGGAGCATTTGACTTCAGAAACCTGTGCAGGAAGGACTTGGCAGAGTCAGGCTGGCAATACATTTAATTAGTTGCAGTGATGGGCAGAGTCCATGTAAGCGTTATTCATTCTTTTCGGTATTGAGGAATTTCTACATGTATCTGTCAGACAGAAAATTCTGTTCTGAATTTAAGGTTTGGCTGCCTTCAGTTCTGTATTGTGTGTCTATATTTTGCTGCAAAGTCAATAGGAAGTGGCATGGAAAAATATTGCACCTGTCACAGTGATTATAGTGGAATGTCATTAAATACAGTTTTTCATTCAGTCAGAGGTCTTACAAATGAATGGGTGGCTGTCATACAGAGCAGGCTAGATTTTTACATTGAAGCAACACCATTGTTATTAATTTGTAACTGTATAAACCTGAAGGAGTCTTCTCCTATGAAAAAGTGCATCTAAGAATCACAGTGTGTCTATCTCCTCATAATAGATAGAATAGGGAATAAAAAGTCTAAATCTGAGTAAAAGAGTAGAAGAAGCACAAAGATTTTGAGAAGTCACACACTTTTGTAAATATATCTGCCATACTATAAAGGACTATGTTCTAGGACCATGAAATTGCAAAGATTTCCAAGTCTAAATAGACTAAAGTGTCTATTTGCCTTCAGACTATTTCATCATAGTAACTAAGTAAGTTTGGAGCATGTCACAGTGCCCTTGTGACACTTTCCTGTCTATTTCCTTCAGTTGCTACATGTCACCAAAAAGGCGAGCTGTAAATTCAGGATACCTCTCAAGGTTGAAGCTATGTACAAGAGATTGTGCTTACACTATTTGTTGCAGAGTGCCAAGTATAAGCACTGCTTCAGAGAGCTTGCTAATGTATTTTGTAAAGAAGAAATGGACAGAGAGCCTGTGTTCAGGACATGTGCCAGAAGAAAAAAAAAAAAAAAAAGAAAAAAGTCTTCCAGTTTGTAGCATCAAAGGATATTTCAGAATATGTTATAGTAGCTGAGGAACATGAGACTTAACCTCAATGGATTTCTGGGTGGCCAGCTTGAACAGTTTTGCCACAGTTACATAGTTATTCTGTTCATTCACTTGTATCCTCTAATTTTGATGAAAAAATCTGCATTTGTTTTCCTATTGCACTGCATTGTTGTTTTACCTTTTCACATTAGGGATTATGCATAATACATGGAGATATTGCTTATTGACGTATTATTAGTGGTGTGGGTGAGCTGAACAGCTAAATGAGCCTAGAATACATTAGCAACTTGTTATTTAAATGAAAAAAATAAACTAACCCAAAACCTGACTGGTCATGTTGTTTGAAATAAATGATTATACTTAAAAATAATCCTTACAGAATGCTGCTTGTAAACTACTTCAGATATAACTCTCAGTTTAGGTTACAAGACAACAGTAGTCATTTAACAGCGTAGGTAATTCAGGCTGTTGTCAGCACCATGAGGAGGGCACCTTCATAAGTCTAAATGTTTCCTGTATCTTTCATTGTTTGAAGCAGATTTTGTACTGAACGTTCCTGTGCGCTATTTGTAATGAAATTCTGGAGAAGCAGTGGAGATATCAAGGTTCAAGAAACCTTGAAACTTATTTATCTAAAGATTTAGAAAGACATTTGGAATGGCATAAGGGACAATAAGAGAATAAGAATTTTCCAGACAAGATTTAATATAGTAAAAAAGTAATAAAATCCCAAACACACTAATAAAGAGTTGAAAGCCTATTAAACCATAGTAGCATAATTGTAATTTTTGTGTCATGGCATTTGATTACCTTACTGAAATTAGTTTTGTTGACAATTTAGTCTTGTGGATATTTTGCCCGTTAAAAAATTCTAGCAATTTAATTATTTTAACTTTTATCTTTTTTTTTTTTGCTAGGCTTTAGATTAGGTCTTTCACCATTGTGTCATCTTTTCAGCCAAAAGCTGACTGTTGGGATGAACTGATTGATAAACCATAAAAAAACTAGCTTTTTTTGAATGCTGGGAGACATTTTGTTGACCTTAGGTAAGATTCCAGTGAAAAAGCAGTAATGTGTCTAATTTAAACTGGTTATGAACAACCAGGGCTAATAAGTGGGAGAAGGTGCTTCTAGAAATATTATTAATCTTGCATTAGTTGTTTTACTTCATGAAAAAAATTACTAAAATAAATATGTTGTATCAGACCCCTAATCCCTGATCCCACAGACATTTGCCCTGGGGCAGGGGAATAATTTTCAGTACTTTTGTCCACAAAACTACTTGTTCAATTAGAAATGTAAGGGTGGATGTAATAGGCATATAAAATAATCACCCACTGTTCTTTCCAGCAAGAGAAACCACTGGAATTTTGAATTTTAAGGATAAAGTTGCCAAGTATTTGAATTCTGCCTATCTTGTTTTGTAGAGTGTATCCGGTACTCTAGACTTCTCACTTCATAGCATAGATCAATCTACTGTAACAGAAGTAGTTTTTTCAGTGTTGTAAGTGGAAAACCTATTTAATGGAAATGCTTGCTAAAGTCAGATGCTACAAGAGTGAGCACAAGGCACTAGCATAATTAAAACCTCATTGTAAATCCTCATGTTAAACGAAATAATACAGACATTGTGAGAAGGCATTGTGAAGAATGAGGTCAAACTGAGAAAGACTTAGGAAAAGTAATTCTGACGATTTTTTAATAGAATTCGAGGATTTAATGCATGCATTATTATACTGACTAAACACCATACATAGGACAGCCTCACTAAGCTTAAATCTGCACAAACCCCAAAATTTCTATGGTCCCAGGATAAACAGTTTACAAATTGCAGATCTGATTCTTCAGCAGCCTGCCTAATAATGGGGAAAGAATTACTTGGGTCCTTTTTTCTTGAGAAATCAAACTATGCTTTTTTTTTTGTCTACTGTAGTCATGCCTCTTCTCTTTCTTTCCCAGATGCTCTGGTTTTCTCCATATTGAAAGTATTTAAATATTTTTTACAGAGGATCCCACCATGGCTTGAACAACGAAACACAGTTTCATTAACATCCTCAGTAATGTTTTTATGGAGAAAGCTTGTCCTGTCTTGTAAAGACAGGTTGGATATCCAAAAGGCTAAGCAGTTTTCTTTCTGAGTGTCAGTTGTTCTGTCATAATCAGGGCAGTGAAGGAAATTTTGACAAAAGTTTTCAGGTGTTAAAAAATGGCTTGAAATGGAATATTAAGTATAGGGTTAATGTATAGAGAGATCATAAACAGTGTGGGGAAAAAAAACAACAAAAGAAAATTTTAATATCTTTTAATAATTTTAAACCTTCATTTTGATGACAGGCAGTATGTAACTTTTCATAATATAATTTTTTTCTTTGCCAATATTGACTACATATTTTTTAAATTAATGTATTTTACACTACAGTTTAGGAACTATACTATATATAATGTGTGTTAAATTTAGTATAATATGCAAGTTGAACAAAAATAAGGTAAGATTGTGATGATGATGACACAAAAGCTGTTGCCTTACATATAATATTACCAAAAATAAAACATTTCCACTTTATTGAAACAAATATTGACACATTTGCTGAAACAAATATTGAAACATATGAATCCATAATACTGAAATATTTTGAAAATCTCAAATTGAAATCGTTCCCAGGGAGGAATTAGAGTTTTCGTTATTTTCATGTTCATTTAGACCTAAAAAAAGGCAACAGAAACATCTGGCTCTGATAGTGTTTCCATGTGTGCACAGCCTTACCACAGCATGTTTTGATGTTATTTGCTTGAAAATGCTAGCTTTATTGAAAAGCAATCATTCAATCAGTGTGGACCTTGCACTGTGTCTGAACCTGCTATGGAAACTAGAGAACAGAATAAAAATTATTTTTAGGACAGGAAGGTAGTTTGAGAGTTATAATGTTGAGGAGAGGGAGTTTGAATTTAAGATACACAATACCACTCCCTGAATTTCCAAGTCTAAAAGGCAAATGTTGTCACCTACATTTTTGACACCCTGAGTAGGAAAAACTCATCTTACTGCCAGCTTTGCATACTCATGTTTACATCCAACCAGCAAAGCCAGTAAGAAGCACTGGCAGACGTGCCAATTTAGAGGGTGGTGACAGTCTCTTTACTGCTGTCCCCTCTCCAAACAGGAGTGCCTCAGTGCCAGCACATGATTTTCTGTCACCCTTGCTGCAACAAGGGGAACTCAAGTAGAAGCATGGGGTGAGGATTCAAAATATTGAGTGAGTGGTATTTGCCACATGGTGTCTATCCAAGCCAATTCCTATACATCTTGACTTTTACTGCCAGAGCTATCTACCAAATCTGAGGTCAGGAGGCAGTGCCTTCATCATACCTCGCTTTATCTCCTATTGGAGATGCTTTCTGTTGTGGTCATACCCTGAGATACTAAACTGGAAAAAACCTGTGTAGTGTTTTTAAAAAGCGCCTACCACCTGCAGTAATACTAAATGGCTGGATTCATAACTGATGTAGTGTAATGTAATGTGGCCTCACTCAAAACTTCTGTGAAATTCAGGCATGTCTGTAACTTGAGGATCCTTTACTTAAATAATGAAAATGTGGTACGTGCAAAACGAAATCAGGTGTGTTTACTAATAGAAGCTGATATGAAACAGATATTTTCTCCCTTTTGTTAAGAGGCAGAGATTCCAAGTGTATCTTATTTAAATCAGAATTTCTTGAATATTTATTTTTAACATTTAGAGACAACATTCAACTTTTCAGATAATTTTTCTAGGAGTGTGGCAAATATTTAAAAGCAGGAGAAGAAGCAAGAACAAGCAATATTTCCAGTCATCAGAGCCGAACTGAGGATGCTGAAATAACAATAAAAGCGAGAACGCTCTGATTTGAAAGCTGGGGTTTGCCCCTTGGTTACTCTCATTCATGCCATTGTATCAGCCTATATTCTTGTAAAATGCCAACACAAAAATTGCATATGTGCAAGAACCTGCTGTGGTTTCCTTGAGGCCAGATTTCACTGTCAAATCTTTTGTGTGGGAGGCTAACATATAATGTGATGGTTTGATTTAATGTGAATTGTTCCTAACCAGTTATATGTCACAAACCTGTAACAGAATGCTTGTCAAGAGATGGCTAACAAAGAAAGGCTAGACAAAACTGAACAGCACAGGAACTCTGTATGCTCGGATCAGATCAGGTTAGCGAACCAATGAAAAATGAGCCCAGCCAAGCCTGTCAGTCTTGCTAAACTCCAGGGTCATGTGTTTAGTAGTCTGTCTACTTTAGAAAAAAAAACCCACAAATTTTTAGAAGTTTTCTCAGTTCTTTAGGTTTATTCTGCCTCTTTCAGAAGGAGTTCTTTTCCCAGGTAGGGAATAAGAAATGTTCATTTTCATTGCTGTGGAAGACTACTTCTTAAGAGTGCTAGGGAATTTCAATTCACAGCTTCCTGAGCAGGACTGCAGTCCTTGTAATCAAGATATTACCAGGTTTGCGTGAGCTTCTTTCATTGTTACTGTGGCAAAGAGCCACATTATGTATTGTCTGGAACAGTAACTAGCCAGTTCTTCTGCTTATTTGTGATAGCTTCAAATTTTATGAGAAATTAAAGAATCTTGTTTTATGAAAGTATAGATCTTTAAATATTGTACAATTTTGTTTCAGGCTGAGAAAGCACCTGAGAAAGCAAGAGTAGCAACGTCCATGAAGGCTGAATATTGTGGTGTCCTTTATGTGGAATGTGTTCATGTGGGTTTTGATTTAAAGAGATTGTGCAGTCATTTGATAGGGTGGATTAGCTTGACATCTATTAAAGGCAATGGGAACTGGCCCATAGCAACCTTGCACATTGTTTTGAGCTACGTTCCTTAGATTGTGTGTGTGTTTATAGTATATTAGATATTTCTGTTATTTTGGAGAAATGTTTAGATTTGTAAAAGTAAGATGTCTGAGAAGTGAAGACTATACTTCCTTGTTCTCTATAGGCCAATCCACACTTCTCTGTAACTCCCTGTGATAATTACCAGCGTTTTAACATACTGTATCTTTGTGCTTGTTCAGTTCCTCTGCAGTGGAACTTCTGAACTCTGGAAAGCTTGAGAATAGCAGTGTTTGCATGAATATCAAAGGCAATAGAACCTTTATATGTAATGGCAAAAGTTGTGTTATAGACACATTCGTCCTTTAAAAGAAAGTAAACAAGGAACAGAATAATGGAACATGCCTTTCCTTGACTTGTTGTGGGTATACAGCCATACAGCTTTTTATTGTTAGTGATTTACTCAGAGATCACTCTGATACTTTTCAGCGTAGCATTAGCTAGATCAGCCTTTCCTTGTCCTCCCTTCTAACTGCATTAACTTGTTGTCCTTGAATTTCTCCTTCAAGTTGTGAACAAAGTGCTCTTCACCTTGGGTGGAAGTGGGAAATACGGTTGTTGATTTGGTCATGAATAAACGAATGTGTGCTTGAATGTATGAACTGATAAATGGATGGATATCATCAGTAATATAGACAACTTTCTTCATTTTAAGGGAATATGCAAGGAATGCCAGGAGTCAGATGTACATAATTTTGAGTCTTTATAACCTTTTGAGAATATCTGTATCTATGTGCTAGAACACGTTACAGAACATTTTAGAGCCAGATACCTCAGAGCACACTGTAGTCTCTTCTGGAGGAACATAGATGAGTGGAAAACACACCTGGGAAGAGACACACTTGTGAGGATGTTTCACTCTCAGAAAATTAGAATGTACCTGTAGCATATGCCCTGGGAAAGCTGCGAGGTGTGTGAGATAGATACGGACTCAGAGGCCCCTTCTATACCAAAATTGTAAACACAACTTTTTTTTTAAGGTCTATTTATTTTTTTCAGTTGAAATACGTGATTTATAGTTATGCCTTTACATAACTGAGTAACATTTACCTATGTCTGGTTGCCTTTACTCATCCTAGCACATCTTCATTTCACTGACAACTGCGATTTCTAGAGGCTTCTCTGAACAGTACTGCTAATATAGCTGATGTGTTGCAGAGTGTAAAAAAAAAATTACTGCGATGTTATTAACGCAATGCAACAAAAAACTTGCTTGTATTAGGGCAGCTGATTTTGATACTAAATGGAACTTTAGTTTTGTCTGGTAAGAGACAATCTACCACCAGCTTGTTAAAATAAAAATTGAAGGTTACTTGCTTAATTAATTTGGTAAAAGCAGCCTCCTCACAGCAAAAATAAACTGGCATAGAAATTGCGGGTAGACCAACCTCAAGGGGAAAGAAATGAATAGCATTTTCATATAGTCATGATATTCTGATATTAACTGAGTATTAACCAAACCAAATGCCTGGTAGCTGAAAGTGAGAAATTATGTGAAGGGGGAGAAATGTCATTAAACATCCTACTACAAGTTTATTTTCCAAAAAACCTAACTGCTAAAATGAAATTAATAGCCATTTTAACAGCTGGACATTTTCTTTTGCTTTGGATGGTAAATTCTGAAATCTAAAGAAAAGGAGAAAGGAGGTTATTTCCTTAGCATGCTTGAGTGAAACAGTTCTGCTAAACAATAGCAAGCAATTTGTGTTAGCTCTGGCAACAAAGCTTATTGCTGAGCAGTGGCCACTCTAGTATTAATGTTATGGAGTCAAGGAGATGAAGGAAACCATACCGAGTAAAGATTGTTAGTTTTTCAACAGAAATGCACAAAGGGTTCTGACAGGTATAATTCAGCATCAGACAATAGTTACCGAGGCAAACATCATAATTTGATTGGTTCTTCTTCCATCCTGATGTTTCACCAATTACAGAGGAAAAATGCAGTTGTCATCATAGCTGGGGAGGACAAGTAGAAAGAATTTGATAATGTGAGGGAGTCAGGGAGTGCAACTGTATTGTGGTCTTGTCCATTATTTGTCAGAGAAGTAAATTAACCTTCACGCCCCGGATAAAAATTTCAAACAAATAAAGTATTAAAGGAATATAATGAAATCCAAAGATGTGGTAATCCCTCTAGAAATTACAGTACTGCAAATTGTAGTAATCAAAAGCCTTGCTTGCGACCCCACTCCTGTTCTGTTCCAGCAAAGTACAGCTATTGGGCTGTTTTGTTTGCCTCTTGATTCTTTTGACTTTCTGGGAGATATTTACTCTGAAATGTGTGAAAGACCACTATGAAACTTTTTTCAATTTTTTTTTTTTGTATTCAGAAATGACAGCGGTCTTAATGTATATATGTAATGAAGGCAGAAGAATGCAATACTTTAAGAAGTATAGATAAATAGCTATTTCAAGGAAGTCTTTTTAAAGACTAATATTTTTTATTTAGTTTATTTAGCCATTTATTAAGCCAACCAAGAAAAAGCATTGTTGCCTTTGAACTGAATTTATGAGTCCTTGTATTTCCTTTACCTGTGATAATATACATAGCTGAAGGACAAAAAGGATGATAGTGTTTATATACTTCTATTTCTAAAAGATAACTTATAATACAAACAGATACATTAGAGTGCCTCAGACACTTTTCTCTTTCCCTTTTCAGGTTTAGTCTATTGATTTGTCTTGTTTTCCTTTTCTCTTTAAGGGCATTGCATACATATTGGCAATCTCTTGCTAATTTTGTAGCAGAAGGTAGAAATAACCAAAAGCATCCATCAGCCCAGTACTCTACACTGACTATATTTTGCAGGTCAGATCAACCTCCTCTGATACTCTTAAGGCTTGTAAATACAAATCTTTCTGTGTGTCTTTCCACTTTTTCTTCTTCTGAGATGTGTATTTCTACTCTAAAGGGTGCCCAATGCAGATTGTGTTCTTAGGAGATTTTATACTGTTTGTTATTAAAGATTTTAGATTAAGATTTTAGTTTAGTAGTTATTAAAGATTTGATCATTTGCCACCCAGTACTGACTGATACACTGTCAGTTCCAAAGTATCTCCTATTAATGTTGTATGAAGAAAGTCTGATAGTTTGACACAGCCACTTATAAGCAAAATGAATTTTTTGCTATCTGATGCTGGGTAGGCACTACATTTCAATGCAAAATCTGTTTCATATGCCAATCTGTGGCATCATTCACAGTACTAAAGTAAGGTGCTTTTGGTCCCCTCACTGGATTTCTGCTTTGCAACATGCATGGCCTTCTTTTAACCTTCACTCAATGTCTTAGATTAAAATGAAAGATTTAAGGGTAATTATAAAATGTCTGCTTTGTAATTTACCTTAAACTACTAATATGTACTCTCAGTAGCAACTCCATTTTAATTTAGGTTTTGTCAGGGAATCATTATGCCTACAGATAATTATCTAATATGTTTCCCAGGCTGTGTAAGAGATACAGTCATCACAGCATCTCAGCTTTGTTGTTCAGTGTCAGGTGAATTACACTTCTCTCTGAGGCAGTTACCGTTAAAGACCTTGAAATGGAGCTTTCATTATTTGCTGATTGCTTTCACTGTAACAAAATAAAACTCCAAACATTTTATTTATTCTTTGTTGTCCACATACTACAAATTAAATAAAGTGATCGCTGCCATTCTGGCATAATGAACATTCGTGTTTTTAAGACAGTTAAAGCAATGATGCTTTAGAATATCTTTTAGGATCACCAGGTTAATCAGAGAAGTGTTAGTGAAAATGCAGACTGAATTTGGTGCACCCTGATGTAATATTCATAAACATAAAATTAATTAGAAGTTAGCATGTCTTGATATTTTGGAAGATGACATCTGTCAAATGACCTTGTTTGTGCATTCCTACCTCTCCTCCCTTTTTGCAGCCATGCATGCCTCTGCTGCCAGAAGTCTGCAGATTTTAGAGCGTGACCCACAGCAAATCAAGCCCTTGCCTGAGACATGGTTGCAGATACAATGAGGTGGCCACCCCTTCCCAGGCCCTGGGGAACTGTCAGATATGTGCACAGATGCAAGGATGCCTTCCACCATAAATCTGACCTTCTCCCTTACATCTACCAAAGTATATAAACTGCATTCTTTAGTTAGATCTCTTAGCAAGATGCAGAAGCTTTATTCAATTGCAAGCAGGAACTAAGTTACCCTACCATTCTGACTGTGAGCCCATGTGCTCTCCTTCCCATGGGCTAACGATCATTCCTTGCAGCTTACCAGGAATATTAAAAGGTCTTTGTACTATAAATCCTTTCACCTGCTTCCCTAATACTACTTCAGATATGGACTTAGTTGCTACAGCTGTCTCCTGGGCAACATCACTTAAAATCCTACTTCTAAGAGGGCCTCTGGGAATTGGTTTCCTGACAGAGCCTGTTGATTTCTGAGCTCAGCCCTTTTCTTGTCAGCTAATGGGTACAAATTGAGGAAATGGGCAGCATGTTAGAGCAGTGTGAATAAAGGAAGTTTTGCTAAATGAGGTGGGTGGTGGAACCATCTGGACATTTGAAAACTTGCCTATTTCTCAGCTAGATAATTATCAAATTTCACTATTATTAGGCATGCGAAGTCCAAATGGCAGCATCTTTGCCTGGGACTTAAAATACAACATTGAGATGCCTGGTTTTTTTATGTGTTAACTGGTTATAATTTTTTTTTCTTTTGCATTGTTTTGTAGTTATACTTTTTACTGATGCTTCTTGTGCTTTTATTTGCTGATAGTTTATGCAAGGTATGACCTTTCCCCTTTCCTTAAATAATGTCTAGAAAAGCCTTTTACATCTACTTAAAAATTAACAATAGTTTTGAAGGCTTTCTTAATTAGTGCTTTAGAGCTTTTTGAGCTTTTGAGTAGTATGAAAAAAACAGTAAAACATTTTTATTATAGCATCCAGTCTAAACCCCAACACAAAATGAGGGGTAGCTGCAGGATGTATTGGAGAAGAATGTTGAAACAGAGTATCTTTTATCCCTGTTGGTCTAGCGCACAGCATTTTCCTGGAACAGTCCTGAAAGACTACTCTTTGTTGTTATTTGTATGTGAGTTAATAAGGGCACAAAATTTTCAACTGAATAATAAGTTGTAGAGCTTTTACTGACTTGACAGCAATTGTATTTCATCTAAGAAACTTGATAATAGTGGTAGAGAAAACCAAGTATAAAAACATGCTGTAGATGCACTTTGCATGTTTCAAGTCCTTGCATCATTTCTGGGAAACATGGTATTTAGACAGTGCCCATTTTTCATTAATTCACTGAACTTTACTAGAAACTCTTTGCAGTGAAAACCAGATTCCCTTCATAATGCGTTTATGTAAACTTTTATTTTAGATCTGTTAATGGAGAGCATCAGATGGAATATTTTAGTGATATTGTCAAGGGAGAGGAAAGAAGGACAGAGCAAGAAGGAAAATGCCAAAGGACAGCAAGAACGAAAAGTCAGTCTAAGGTTACCAGCTGTGAAAATGTATAAAAATAGAAATCTTTTATTTTTTTTTAAACACTTTTCACCTTCAAGTGAAGAGTTCTTTCTCATTGCATGATCCTTTGTGTAATTCTTGGTAAAATAGAATGAAAATTAGCAGGAAATATTCCAGATTCGATTATTAATGATCATTCTTAACTAGATGCATAGATATTAAAGCCAGTTATACTCACTTTGGTTTAAGTTTGCAATCACACTATTAAAAACTATTCCATCAATTTATGGCACTTGATTAAGCAGACGCTGAGAAAAGAGACTCTCTTTTCTTCTGCAGAATGTTTTTTTCCGTTGCATACAGAAGTATCCATGCAGATCCCTAAAACACATCAGCAGTATGGTGAGGCGTTCTCTGAAGATGCTAATATCTGTATGTGAAAAAGAAGGGAAGAAAGTTTTAGAATCCTGTCTGCATTAACAAATTTCTACCATGCTGTGCAAATTTAATGCTGCTTTGAATACTTTCCTCTTTCAGGTCACTTGCTGTGATCGGTTACTGCCAAACTTAACGTTCATTGCTTAACAAAAAACAGTGAAAAATGAATTAATTTGTTAGAAGATTCTGTCAGCTGGGACTCTGTGGTGTCTTTGCCTTGTTCTGGTGCCACTGTGTTATATGCTGGTGCAGTGCAAAAGGATAACAGCTACTGGAAAATTATTGCTGTCTGAAATGGCAGAAGAGTAAAGCAGGCCGATTTATGTTGAATTCAAAACACAAGGAATGACACTAACTTGAGAGGGAAGGAAGACATAAGTGTTTTCTTCATAAGTGTAAGAAATGAAAGCAAGTTATACTCCTTTTTAAGAACAAATAAATATGAATTTCTGTCTGCTTTTCCCTCCCAGCCTTATGAGTCCAGAGAAAGCATTTGTAGTGGTCATTACTCAGAATTTTGCCAATGTCAGTTCCTTAGGAACTTCTGTCATATCTCAGGGCAGTCCACCTAAACAGTTACTTTATGCACAACTTCTGGATAATTAGTTAATTAATGCCTCACACTGTTGATAGCAAAACACATATGGCATAAAGCACTGCAGTCCAACTCTTGAGAGCCTAAAGGTAACAATATCCAAATAATTTGGTTGTTTATTTTCACTATTATTATTATTTATTATAACTATTATTATTAATGGTGTCATCGTTTAACCCCAGCTGGTAACTAAGACCTACAGAGCCGCTTGCTTACTCCCTCCTGGTGGGATGGGGGAAGAATCAGAAGAGTAAAAGTGAGAAAACTAATAAGTGAGATAAAACGAGCTTTACATTTTAGATAAAACACCTGAAAAAAGGTTAAAATAGGTTTAAAACAGGTAAAGCATAAGCCACACATTTAAGTAAAGCAAACAAAAAAATTTATTCACCATTTCCCATTGGCAGGCAGGGGTTCAGGTGTATCTCCAGGACAGCAGGACTCCATCATGTGTGATGGTTGCTTGGGAAGACAAACAACACCACTCCAAACATTCCCAACTCCCTGCTCCCCCCCTTCTTTCTTCTTCCAGCTTTATATGCTGAGCATGACATCATATCCCTTTGGTCAGTTGGGGTCAGTTGTCCCAGCTAGGTTCCCTCCCAACTCCTTGTGCACCCCCAGCTCACTGGTAGAGTTGGGTGAGACACAGAAAAGGCCTTGACTCTGTGCAACCACTGTTCAGCAATAACTAAAACATCCCTGTGTTATCAACACTGTTTCCAGCACAAATCCAGAACATGGCCTCATACTAGCTACTATGAAGAGACTTAACTCTATACTAGCCCAAACAAGAACAAATGGGAAAAATGAGAAAGCAAATGGCTTACTCCCAAGACATAGCAAAAAGCCATGCACATTTAAGGGAATTTAAAAAAAAATTCAAGAAAATTAAACATTGTTATTCATATGCATTCTTTCTAATGAATAACAGGAGAAAACAAGAGGGACTTGTGTTCCTTCATTAGAAGAACTCCCAGAGGTGATAAATCATACAAGGTTAGGCAGAAATTTTAGGCTTTTAATATCCTCTCTGCAGTTCAACTAAATCAACAGAGAGTTGTTTGTGTCCCATGCAGAGGACAAGGAAGAGTTTTTTTTAGCTATCTGTGCTGATACAGTCTCCGATATCACCAAATGGGACTTCTGTACCTGCTGGCTGCCCAGAGCAGCTTGAGCACTTGCCAAGAAGGGGGAGAGCCCAGTTCAGTGCCTCTCCCCAGCCTCCCACGTGCTAAATGCCCAAATATCTCTTATCTCCCTACTGTGTTTCCTATTTCGCCCTCAGTGTATTGGTGTGATTTCACTGCAAAGTGCACTTCCCACACATGCTCTGCTGAGAACTGCAACAACAGATTCAAATCAGTTAGTCTTTTAAAGGACCATCTAAACCAGCATGGGATCAGCCAGGTTTACACTGGTTGAGCCATGTCTGGCAGGTGCCATAACCCTTCCACTCTTGACTGCACTTTTGTCTTATGTCAGGAGGATGTCACACAGCATTTTTGTATATCCAGGAAAAAATGCCAGCACACAGACATGCGGTTTTTCGAGGCTTCTCAGACTGATTAATGAACCTTAATTTCATCATATTCTGAAACACAGGGAACACACTGCTGCCATAAAAAATGACCGTTAAAGTACAGACTCAGTACAGAGAGTAAACCAGGATCTAGTATCCATCTAGTACCTCTCTAACAGCATTTGCATGACTGCATCACATACAACACATGAATTACACAGCATTACAGGTATTCAAAGGAATGCTAATGCTATCAATTCAATTTTAACTGGATATTTATATAGATAGTGCTGGTAATTTGGGGGGATGGTTTTTCATGACTAATTGGACCTCTCCTTTGTGTTTGTGCTTGTATATTCTGGAAAACACAGATTTTCTTCAAAGTATCATTATTCCCATTTTCATCATGTTACTATGCTTATTAAATAATACAGAATTTGAGAACATAACCAAAGTCACCTTTTTTTCCCTTTGAGTTACTTGTGCTTGTCTGTCAGATTTTATTCTATGGTCATAAAGGGAAAACTTGATTTTGTCTTTCCATATTTTATTAATTTTTATACGTTTTGGTGGTGCTCATGATAAATTACTTTGGAAATGCTGTTGTGTGCTGTGCTAGTTCAAAATCACACTATTAAAGATAGAGTTGTATTCAAAATTATTTTTGTAATGAAGTTTCTGATGAACCCAAGTGAATCAAGAGAAGATGAAGGAGAGGCTGAGAACAATAGGAGGCAAATAGCAATCTGTAAAAGAAGCAATGGTGTCAAGGATATTGATAGCCCAGTGAACTGTGACAGCTGTAGTTATGCTCAGTCTCTGTGGGAGATCTGTGGATACAGTTGAATGCTCTGGAAGAAAAGCTAAGATAACTAGCTGTAGAGTGAGATTTGCAGAATCTCAGATAAAGCCTGTTGATTTTATTTGAACTGCAACTGCTGGGCAAGTCAGGACAGGTTAAATGTGAAAGATAGATAGGTTTAAGATGTAGCAGATGTAAATCCATTTCTTATTTGTATGAGCTCTGAATTTGGCTTTAAACAGTTTTGTGCTGAGCTTTTAGGAATTTTAGACAGAAGGCTCCCTTAAACTGCATGTGTGAAATATGTATATGTAAACTCATATTGCCTGTGTGCAACAGTGAGAAATTACATAGTTACCAATATTTTAACCCTCTAGTCTCACTATGGAACTGATTTCAGTTCAATATAAATGCTGTCAGAAATACCTATGACAGATTCTGAACTCCTCAACTTCCACCTGGATCCACTGTTTGGTTCCTGCCCATCTGCCAATGTCCACAAGCAGTCATAGTTCTCATTTTTAAAGACAACAGCTACATGACCTGTCCAGTGAAACAAGATATGCCAGTGGAGTCACAAGGAGGCCTGAGATTTTTGAATGCTGTCCCTCTGCTTCCAGATAAACTTTATTCCCCCAGATTTTCCCAACTTTTTTTTGCTGAAATATATTTATTGTTCTGAAATCAGTGATCCTACATATTACATGCTATGTGCAGTAACCATAGATCATGGGAGCAACAGGTAGTTATTTTTTAAATAATCGTGCTTTGAAAACTGAAAGTATGCTGTACAGATAGCATATAGTATTTGCAGATCAGTATCTGGACACATTTAAGGTTTGGTTGATTTAAAGTCCTTGTTGCCTCTAAACAAAAGTTTAGTCACAAAAAACCCCCCTCCAAAAATGTGAAGAGAGAACTACAAAGGAAACACTTTCAGGGATACATGCTAATAAGCTCAAAATTTTATTTATTGAAGTTAATGCGGTTGAGTAATTTTTTTTTTTTCAAAAGGGAAGAGTTCAACATCTCACTTGTAACTTTCAAATAAAACTAATATGAAAATCTGCTAAAGTTTTGTCTGAAAGTATCTCATTAAAAAACTGCGGTGTTACTCCAGAGACTTAGGCTTTCTCAGCCAAGCAGTGCTCAGTTTTGAGGATACACCAGTAAGATCCAGGAGACTTACACGGATACTGAACCTACGTGTGAGATTTTTTTTTCTGCTTGTGAGATATTTTAAAAGATTTAGCTACCTAGGGTTAACCAACAGGAAAACAATTTCCACTGCTCACCTCTAGGAAGACAATTCTGTGGCCTAAACATCAGTGTTTCATGTCTAGTGCTGTCTTAATTTCTCCAGAATGCTTGAGGTACTTGCACAGAGCTTGCAGGTATGACCTAGGAGAGCTGTCTGTCCCTGTAGCAGCAGCTGGCAACATGCTGAATGCACTGGCGTGTTCAAACTGTATCACTCCCTTTGGTTTGGCAATTGGATCCCAGGTTTCTTCCTGAACCCAGGCAAAGATCAGTCTTTCAAGAAGTAGAAATACTGCTGGTGTTTTCCCTTTCTTTTCAAGGTTTTTGTGATTAAGATACTCACTGATGGTTTCAGAGACCCGAGTTCACTGATTAGGATACTCAGGCACCTCTTCAAGAGTCTCTTAATCACCCAGTAGTCTGGAGAGAAGTAGCAGCATTTGGTGTGTCAATTTGTTTCCCTTTTTTAACTTCCCCTCATCCTCCTGCCCCAGTCTCTCCACCCCCCCACCTCCCCCATTCAGGATTCTCAAAAATGAGGAAGGAAAAAAGGAAAAGGAAGCCCATTTCAGTGTGTTACTGGTTAGAGCACAGAGCACTCTGGGATTACAGAGATTTGGCTGCTGGTTTAAACTTTTTTTTTTGATCAATGACTGTTTACAGACTGAGCGAAGAACAAATGAAAAGGAAATGTTATACTAAGTGCTATTAAAATGCAAAAGCGGTGTGAAATACATTCAAGGACTACTTACTTAGAGAACTGCTATCACTTGAGTTTTATCTCATTCAAAGATACTTGGAACTTTGGTAAAAGAATACTTCTTAATTCAGGCTATGCAATTACTAATGAAAACTAGCCTAAATTTGGCTAAAATAGTTTAAGCTTAATAGACGATTCAGACATCATTCTTTTCAGCTAGGATTAGGACTGAACAAGAAGTGTTTGCAATTAAATGGAAATTAATTAAACAGGAAGAACACTCCCAGTGTCCATTAAAGACTACGTAAATATAGTAAGAAGTTACATGCCTGTTGCAATTCAATGACTTCCTTGGAGCTGTGTGAAAGAACAAGTTGTTTAAATTGTTCATTCTTAACAGCCTTAATTTAAATTCAAGCTAAAACCAGGTGCTAGTAAAAATAATACCTATTTTACTAAAAAGAATTTTAACTTTGGTGCTGAATCCTATATCATTTCAGTGTCATTTCAAGTCACAATGGCTTTTGGTCACCACATAAGAATCCTTTTCCTAGAAAACTAATTAACAAACAATTAAATCAGTGAGTAATTGACAGAATTTGAATGAACACCAAGTACAGCCAGCTCATTTTAAAAGCTTCAAAGGAACAGCACTTTTCGGAGCTGTTATCTGAGTGTTGACTTGGGGCTAGACTCTTACCTAGGCAAAGCCAGCTGTGGGGAACAATGTGTTAACTTTCCTATCACAAATAATACAGAAACAGGTGTACGGAAGAGAGGATGGGAAAGAGGTAGCAAGAGGTACCCGAGGAAGCAGTGTCTTCTACTGTATCAGCTGGAAGTGTGTGTCCTAGTAGCAGTGTGTCACTTGGGTGCAGCTGTGCTATCCAAGTGCTCCATCTGAAGAACTGGGGAAAGGAATGAGATGTGTAAATTCTATACTCCTCTTGTTTTGGAAAGGAGTATCTGCAATGGCATACAACAAGAAATATTAATCGAGTACCTTCCTCTCCATAGTATGTCCAGAATGAAAACTGGAGAAGGGTCAAGCACAGGAATGAAGAGGAGGTTGTTCCTCTGATTAAGGCAGCACCGATAAACTCCACAGATCCATGACTCTGGCTTGAGCACTGTTACACAATCCTCCTCAACAATCCCCCTCAGAGTTTGATAACACACTCACTGGTAAAGCTTTTGGCTGTACTAACACATTTCCAAGATAATGTCCATACTTGTTTCAAAGTTATCATTATCAAGACTTTCAATAAGTGGCATAGATGAGACTACCTATTTTGGGATATGAAAAGATTTAGCTAAAGGGACACAAGCTCTGCTCACCACTTACTTCCAGAGCTGGAGGCCTTGCCCTTTTTATTTAGCAGAACAGTTGTAGCTTCCAGGCCCAGGAAATTATAGATTACTCTGGTTGCAGTGATCTCACTTTCCTGGGTTTAAGCAGTGGCAGGAATAAATAACGCTAAAGGTTTTTTTTTCTGGAATATACAGCTTATTATCTTGTTTTGTTACCTGCAGTCCAATTCCATAGATTTTTGCTACTGTTTAATATCACAATGAGATGTTTTGGTGTATATAGCAATGCATATCAAAACAATCCCATTTATAACACTACTCTGCCTCCATCACTGAACTAGTGATAATAATATTTTGATGGCTCTTTCTGATAACTGTGTTATTGTTTGTAGAATAATTCATCTAATTTCAAGGTACATTACTTCCAGAAGTGAACTTAGTAATTTAAAAAATGTTCCAAATGGTTTATTAAAGATTTCAAAATATGGGACGTAAGTCTAAGATTCAGACAGATTTATTAAGTTTGCTGTTAAAACAAAAACCATTACATTGTGAGATCTAAAAACATAAAGAAAAAGCTCATCTTCTTCTTCTTTGTAGGGGTTCTAGTGTAGTACCACACTCAGCTGCTTAAGCACTTTCTGTTTTATTTTTCCATATTCTGTAACCTGTACATTTATGCCTCTGGAAATTGGAAAATCAAGTTATAATTTCTCTTCTGGTAACTTTCAGTAGTCAGTTGGCTGGTTGAATTCCTCATTCTGCTGCCTCTTTCTCACCCTGGTCTCTCTCTTTGTTCTGTTTGGGTTCTGGCTGACACTTCTGGCCTCTTAGCTGAGTGATATGCATCTTACAGGTAAATTTAAGCAGCTTGAATCGGCGAGTGAACACTGCTTGATAAGCCTACTAATTTGCTTCGGAGGATTTAATGCATCACAGAAATATTAGTGAAATATTTTATGATGCTGTATATGATATTTTTCTAAAGTATAGGCTACAACTTGGGTTTTAAAACAGTGTCCTGTTTTGAGCAGTAGCAGTCATTTTTCTCCACGTTGGTAGCTGGTGCAGTGCTGTGTTTTGACTTTCGGGCTGAGAACGTTTGCTGATAGCAAGCATGTTTTGAACTACTGCTCAAATGTTTGGTTTTGTCCAAGGCCTTTTCTGAGCTCATGCTCTGCAAGGGAGGAGGGGAGGCCGGGAGGAAGGAGAGACAGGACACCTGACCCAGGCTAGCCAAAGAGGTATTCCATACCATAGCACGTCATACCCAGGATGTAACCAGGAGAGACCTGGAAGGGCTGGAGCTCTGGGGGGATGGGGAAGGTATCGGTCGGTGCTCGGTTGGGCAGGGTGGAGTGATTTATGGGTCGGTGGCTGGTGAGGTGTTGTATTCTCTTCACTTGTTATTGGCTTTATCATTATTATTTGTAGTAGTAGAAGTAGCAGTAGTGATTTGTGTTATGCCTTAGCTATTAAACTGTTCTTATCTCAACTTGTGGGCGCTACATTCTTTGGATTCTCCTTCCTAACTCTCCGGTAGTTGGGGGAGCAAGGGGGGGAGTGAGTGATCGAACTGTGTGTGGATTTGGTTTAAACCACGACAAACAGAAATCAAAGATGCAGCTCCTTTGTTAGTTCTGTTGTTCATCTGGAAACTGAAAATATGATCTACTCGATAACATGCAGGTAGCTAGTATCACTTTAACAATATGCATCATAAGGGCAGCACAATCACAGTGCAGTTAGTTTTCCAGGCAAGTAACTGAAAAGGAAACACAGAAAGCCATAATTTAAATGGATATAATACATCAGTTAGTCAAGAGTGACAAGGGTCACTGGAAGGACAGGTAGAATATTAAAGGACTAAAAGACAAGGGAACATAATTTGAGGAAATTAAATTGGAGCAGAAACTATAAGCATAAATTAGTGTTATCAGGCTGACAGAAGGAAGGGGTTTGTAAGGATAGGAGCTGAAGGATGAGAATTAAAGTGGGCTGTGTGATACACAGAGGATTGGTAAGCAAACATAAGCTTTACAACATCAAATCATGAGTGGGAGAATGAGACAAGTCTCACTGTACAGCTAGGAGTTTAGGGCATAATACTGCAGAAGAGCAGATGTTGCATATGTAAGCACTGAAAGAGCTTAACAAATTGTTAGAACATAAGAAAAGATTAAAATGTAGCAGCAACTGCAATGGTCCATGTAATAGTCTAACGGCCTACTGGCCAAAAGAGGATTTGAAGCAAAGAGAGTAAGAAAAAGGAAAGTACAGAAAAATAATTCCTGTTGGAAGTCGAGAAATATAGAATTGTAGAATTATAGAATAGTTTGGGTTGGAAGGGACCTTCAAAGGTCATGCAGTGCAGCCTGCCTGCAATGAGCAGGGACATCCTCAACTCGATCAGGTTGTCCAGAACCACATCCAGCCTGGTCTTGAATGTCTCCGGGGGTGGCACATCCACCACCTCTCTGGGCAACCTCTGCCGGTGTTTTACCATCTTAATTGTAAAGAATTTTTTCCTCATGTCAAGCCTGCATCTCTCATCTTTTAGTTTAAAACCATTACCCCTCATCGTATTGCAGCAGGCCCTGCTAAAAGGCCTTTCCCCATCTTTCTTATGACCACTTTTAGGAACTAAAAGGCTGCAATAAGTTCTCCAAAGAGCCTTCTCCAGACTGAACAACTCCCAGCTCTCTTATCCATTCCTTATAGGAGAGGTACTCTACCCCTCTGATCTTTCTTGTGGCCCTTCTCTGGACCCTCTTCAACATGGCTATAACTTTCCTGTATTGAGGACTCTAGAGCTGGATGCAGTGCTCCAGGACAGCGCTCACCAGAGCAGAGTAGAGGGGCAGAATCACCTCCCTTGATCTGGTGGTCACACTTGTTTGGATGCAGCCCAAATTATTATTGGCCTTCTGCACATATTACTGGCTTATATCCAATCTCTCATCCACCACTACCCCCAAGTCCTTCTCAGAGCTGCTCTCAATCCCTTCATCCCCCAGTTTTTATTGATACCAGCGGTTCCCCCAACCCAGAAGCAAGTGACCCTCCACTTGGCTTCATTGAGCCTCATGAGGTTCTCATAGGCTCTCCTCTTGAGCCGAAGTCCTGCTGGATAGCTTCCTGTCCCTTGAGCATATCAACTGCACCACAACTGTTTAGGGACCTCCAGAGTTCAGACTGAATCAAATCAGCAATTCAGGACTGAATATCTCATGGCTTTTCCATGAAGTGCATCTTCCTGAAGTTCTGAAATTCTGGAAATAAGTCTTTTTTCATGAATGACCAGGTTTCAATATTGATTACACCTGGACTTCTCTCACATCATGTGGCAATGTGTGTCATAATTTAGTTATCAAAAGTACTCCCTACTGTTTGCTTTTAAGTAATGTTTTGCAAATTTTTGGGAGGCCTTGCATTGTGAAAAAACCCTTTCCTATTCCTCTTTTCCATATAATTTTTTACTATCTAGATTCCTACATCTCCAGATTTCAACGCAAAGACATCCTTGTACTCTGTTTCTCCTCTATTTTGATGGAAGCTGTTCCTCACCTTTGATCATTCTAGTCAACCTTTTCAAAATGTATTCTTTCTGTGATGGGGCAGCCCAAATTGCAAACTACTAACCAATACAAAGGCATTTCTTTTCTTTCTGCATTTCTTTTTCAACAATTCCTAGCATTCTGTTTGCCTTTCTGATCACTAATGAGAACCACTCTATCTCCAGAGGACCACTAACAGTATTTGCAACATAGCTTTCTTGCATACCAGCATAATATAATGCATCATATACCTCTTGATGGAATTATTTTACTTCATTTATGTTACTTTGCGTCTTTTTTTATTGATCACTAAAATGAAAGGTGAAATTCAATCCCTTAATAACAAGGCTTCCTTGATTAACTCTTTACTGTCAGCTTTATTTTTGATTACTGTGAATAATTTTGAATTTGTGAATATTGTTCATTTATTCTGACTGGATATAAGGAAGAAATTCTTTACTGTTAGGGTGGTGAGGTACTGGAATGGGTTGCCCGGGGAGGTGGTGAATGCTCCATCCCTGGCAGTGTTCAAGGCCAAGTTGGATGAAGCCTTGGGTGACATGGTTTAGTGTGAGATGTCCCTGTCCATGGCAGGGGGGTTGGAAGTAGATGATCTTAAGGTCCTTTCCAATACTAACTATTCTATGATTCTATGATTCTTGGCCTCTTCAGTTGAAAGACATTTCCAAGAGGTCTTTGGAGTTCCACTTCCCTGTTCCATCCGTTTTGCTCATCTTCCATGCTCACTGACTTTATCAAAATGCTTTATAACAATTTTGCCAAGTCTAATTGAAAAAAGTAGTGCTAAATCTTCACCACATTTACTAGGGGTCTGCAGATTTTATTCTGTGCTATCAGTGTGTTGGCTAGAAATCAGGTATATCGGAGTGCTTCAGAAATTTGCATTATTGTTATTGGTACTACTACTACTACTACTTGTCCTCTATTACTGAGCCTGCTTTGAATGATAGCTTCTTGCTTTTGCAGTTCAGTTCCTAGAGAAAACGAGTGATGTATGCAGTTGGTGGTGGATTTTACTGTTCTTTCTCTGAGTCCTTTCAAAACCCCTTGTATGGATATTTCAGTTGAGCAAGTTCTTCTGATGCCTTTCCCTTTAAATTGAAATTAGAGTTTTGGAAGCTTCCTAAGACGCTTTACAGTCAACAGTGTTGCAGAGAAGTAATATAGATTTTTCCTCTGACCTTATTATCAGTGAGTGCACTTTTTACACCTAGCTTATCTGTCAGCACCACTGCATCTTTGCCAGGTTTCCTGCTGGTGCTGAGGCCATGATGAACATCTGGTACTTGATATGGAAAGAGATCAGAAGCTGGAATAGGGATGTAGACAGATGAGAAACATGGTTGTATTAAGAAATAAAGATAAAAGTATTTATGAATGTTTTTTTTTATGAGTGTTATGTACAAATTGCTGAAACAAGAAAGGAGCTGGCAAGATCCTAGAAACAAATAAAGCAAGATTTAGAGAGTTACAGAGAAAGCATGGAGGTGGTGATTGTGAAAATGAACATATTTTGTTATTGCAAAAAACGGGTCACTGTTTTCAAACTCTGAGCACTGGACCAAGCCAATTGGAAAGATGACGTCTGCTATTGTGTCAGCTCATCTAATTGTCAGGTTCATAATGCACAGAATGAACAAGTGATGTCTCCTGAGGACCATGTTTACACCCCAATAGACCTCTGCCTTTCTGTTTGCAATGATAGCAGACCTATGCAGAGCTAGTTGATGCTCTTGATTAGTCTGGAATCTATGATATTATTTAGTATTTGATATTCTTGGTAATCAAGCAATGTGTCTAGCATCTAAAGATAAATTGTAAGGAAGAAAAGTGCCAGGTATTTTAGTTTAAACATTTTTCTTAGTCTTCTGAGTATCCCATTTTCTTCATTTGCAGAATATTGGTGATAATATTGATGTATTTTCAAAGAATTTTAAATATCTGAAAATGTTTTTGGGTCCAAATGATTCCCTGCAGGAATGTTAATATTAAAAAAAAAATCTAAATGGAAGGCTCGTACAAATGCTGAATAATTCTCTTTTTGATTTTTTATTGTCAAGACAGAATATATGGTTTGGAAGTGCCCAGGCTTATATGGGGTTTCTGTTCAGAACATTGCAGTTTCAAAATATAATTGCCTGACTCTTCCTACCCTTTGCATTTCACTTCAAGTATGAATATCGGCAAAGGTTGTAAAGAGCTTGTGAAAGTACAGAATTGCAGATTTCAATGTCAAATAGTTGAAGGTGGGTACTTGCTGAATGTTGAAAAAGAATGATGGAGGTTGGGAGAGATTAAAATCTGGTTGGCGCTTTTAGCTAGTAATAATCCAGAGGGTTATACAGACAGCTGAGCTTCTGGAAGCCTGATGTAAATCTGTTCTTCATATCTCAGCTTTCTGTTGAGTTTCTTATAGTTCTGAGCTGTTCTCTGTGTAGCACATGTTCTTTTGCCATTCAGCCTCACTGCATATAAATCTTGTTACCCGGGGAAGTTTTTTGCTGGAGAATTATGTTGGCAGAAAGACATGTGACATTTTTTGTCTAAGACCTAAGTGTAAAGCTGTTCTACATGCCCACTGGAGGAGATGGCCTTATTTTGGCAGGGTAAATAGCATTCTGGGCTTAAGTTCCCAAGATGTTTCAGGAGAAAAGACAAATGCATACAGTACTTCTAAATTATTAAATATTCTGATATCTGTGACCTTTGTTTTGATTCTCTTTTTCCTCTTCTCTTGCCTGCCTCCACCTTTTTCCTTAAGTAAGGTTGTGGAACAAGTGCCAGCTCTCAGATCTATTAACTTGTACACAGTCAATCTTATACCTAACTTGTAATGTTCGTAAAGAAGATAAACTACAAAGGATCTATGCAGAATAAAGATACTTTCTTTTCCTAAATCTTAAACAAAATTTATAAATCATGTAGTCTGCCTTCATTATTTTTTATTGATGAACATAATTCACTTACAGAGAAACTTAGTTTGCATTCTTTTGTAGTCTAGTTTGAGGCTTTTAGACTGGTTTTAGGCTAGGAACCTCTTTTTTTGTTCTGTATTTCAGAAGTCAGACTTGAGTAAAGGTTAAACTTCATAAAAGCAACAATGCCTTTTTTTTTGTTTAATAGCAATTTTATCATTAAAGATTAAGGAGTTTGGCTGTCTTGTGAGCCTTAAAAAAATCAATATAAATTTTGTACCTGGAAACTATTAGGTTTATTAGGTTTGTGGGTTTTCTGGGTTTTGGTTTTGGTTACTTTTTCTTTTTTTAAAGTAAAATATGATTTTTATTATGTAATGCTGAGGTCCTGATCTTGTCAGTAATTTTATTGTGTATTCTCTCCCTAGATCAGGTTCCTAGAAGTACCATGTTCTATTCTTCCTAGTTAAAATAATCAGTAAATGCTGGCAAAATGAGGATGCATCTGTAGTGACTTGTTTTTCTCCTGCTAATTCTGTTTGCTACTATAACAGTTTACTTCTGGAGATCATTGTGCTTAAAATTTAAATTGTTTGGCTTCTTACATTTTACTCCTCTGATACAATTTTGATGGGGTTGTTTAGTACCATAGATGTCCATTAGTGCCAACTGTGCCAGCTGATGATTTCCAATTATTTTCTATATATTTGTATAAACTATATTTCCCTCATCCCTTTCTGTTCATATTAGTGTTGTTCTTTAAAATAGAAAGGCTTAGCTCATTCATGTTCCATGTCATCAGATGTTTTGTCCTAAGAATGTGGGCCTGAACATGTGATTCTGCACATGGAGAAACCTGGTAGCCTTTTAATATCTTTAATTGAGAACATATGGTCACGTTATTTTTAGAAATAAGTCCTAATCTCTCCTGGTCTCCTTGTCATTTGTACAAATACTAAAATATACTGAAATGATTTGTGTTAGCAGAACTAAGAAAGTACCTTTAGAGGCAAAGCACACAAATTGTGGCTCAGATCCCTTCCATAGCCTGCTTTACAACTTGGATTTATTCATGCTATCTTTTCATGCCTTTATTACTCCCACTGTCATTCAAACCCTTATATTCGAATGTACTAATTTAAAAGCTAGCAACCATTACTTCTGCAGAGACAAGATCACTTTATGCATGCAGCAAAGCCAGGTGATGCGCTGTTATTTTCTTTACCCTAAAAGAGAAGAAAACACTCCCAAAGAGTTAAACTCAGCCTTCTTCAGTTGCCAATAAATTTGGGTGGCAGAAACTTGTACGGCTTGCCCAAATTCAAAAGAGTACTTCAGCTACCAACAGGTCATTTATTTCAAAGATGAATAAGCATCATAAGTACTTGGAGGAATCAGAATGTCAACAGAGGATAGCAGAATTTGGACCAAAGGTTTATTATGCTGCACTTGGTAATACAGTCATCTCCTTTCTTTTAATAGGAAACCTTCTACCATACAGATTGGTGTCAGTGAAAGAGCTGAAAATGGCTAATATTTCTGAGAATTAGGTGGTGTCATTCTGAACTATTGCAGGTTCTGATTTTAAATCTGAGCTTTATTTTCTCTGTTTTTTTCAATGGTTAATAAAAATATGTTTAATTTAAAGGAAGTCTATGCAGTTGGGAGTGCTCAGAGGACCAAGAGGGGTGGTGAAGAATTCATGCTTTATCCTCAGGAAACTTGCAAACTGGGTTTTGGTCCAGAGAAGTCTGTGCAAATGGCTCCTTTACAGTGAAACAGCCTAATTTTGCACCCTGGGAAGTCAATTGACCCTTGGTTGCAATTATACTGTGTAAAATTTTTATAGCTATCCAGGTGCTTCAAATAATTTGAAAAATTATCTGTGTGAAAAATCAGTGTGTGAAATTTGGGAAATTATTCCTCTTTTTTTTTTTTTTTTGTTCACTCAGCCCAGCAGTGAGTTAAACACAGTGTGGTTGCTACTACAAAGTGGAGTTGATTGAAATGTTTCAGAGGCTTTGCTTTTACTGTTTTTTACTTTTTTGTTTTTCACCCACCTGTAGAACTGACCTTTTTTAATTGAAATTTTGATGGTGGCTTCCGAAAATCAAAGTAATAGTTGATCCTTTCACATTTATGTTAACCAGTTTGATAGAAAAAGATGTGTTTGCCAAGCTGATTGTTCCTAGGCAAATAAATTGCATTTTCAAAAGCCTTTTTAAAGCTAATTTGATTTAGAAACTTGTTCTGTAGAGGCTTCGTTTCAGATTGTAATAGAAGATTCTTAGAGGTGGGATTGTTTTTTGTTTGTGCATTTGTTTGGTTTTTTTGGGGGGGTTGTTTGTTTTTTGTTTTTTTTTTTTTTTTAATTTTTAGTTGTTAAGCTATTTCCTGTTTATTTAGTTATTAATCTGTTATGGGCAGTAGATCTATAAAATCTATGCATGGGCAGTAGAGAAAGAAGATAGAACATCCCAGAAGGACAGTGCACTTGTGAGTGCTTATTGTATTTACTGAACTTTAATTCTTTCAAGGCATACAACATAGTTTTACAGTCTCCAGAACTGTCACTGGTAGTTCTGATGTTACTTAATTTACAGATTTAAGATTTATGATGCTTTTCTGTCAGGTCCATTCATGCTCAGTGTTTGTCTTCATTGCATGATTGTGTTGCCTGGCACAGTAAGGACCTGATACTGTCTGAAGCCTTCTGGGTCCTATTGCATTGTCAAAAATAACAAGAGAGGACTCTAATCATAGTTAACTATCTAATTTAGCCATAATTACTATGTTGCTAACAATTGTTGTGCATCTCACCTCTGTAAAATGTTGTTCAATAGTAAAATGTTTTGATAAGCTTTTTAAATGCAGTCTACACTGGGAATAAATAATGATCATCATGGTATTTTGATGAAATCATTCTTCCAGGATTCAGCTAAATAACTCTGAACTTGACTCTTAGATATTTAAAATACACATCTGTGTTACTAGTTGCTTAATGTTGTAAGTCATAAACAGAGGCTGTACCCACAGACACAACTGTGTAATTTTGATTTTGCATGCCTCATTAATGTCATAGATTAGTGTGCATTATTTTATTGTATTTCCACTCATTCAGAAGTTCTGTGTTTTGTGTTGGTTTTTCTTGTTTGGCTGTTTTTGTTTGGTTGGTTTGGTTTTTTTATGACTAGTAATTCTTTGAAATGTGTTTAGGCACAGTTTTGTCATCATAAGATTTAAAATTTTGTTAAGGCAAGTAAAAGAAGAATAATTTACTAGTATTGAACTTTGGCAACATATAAAAAGTAGCTGTTGCGAAGGACACTGTAGTTGAGTAAACCTGTAAATCTATAGGGGACTTATTTAAGTGTGCACCATAGGCAGTTTTGATGAAAGACTGGAAGGCTCTCACATCCCCATAGAGATATACCCAGGTTTTCAGCTGGAGAAGGTCAGAGACAAACAAACCTTGAGCCTTGGATTTATGCAGATGACGACGATGACAACAGTTTTCTTCTGACAGAGGTATTGCAAAAGAGGAGACAAATGCGAAGTGCTGTCAGTTTGACAGTGCAATCCTGTCACTTTCTTTTTAAACTTACCAGAGTGTCACAACATGCAGGCAAAATGTAGTCCAGTTGTACTGAGCTACATAAGGGGGTGGGCCCAGCAATACAGTCAAAAGCATTCAGGATGCTCCCAGAACTGTGGGTTGTGTTCCTGTAGTGTGGGTAGTTAAGGGAATCACTCCCTTGCTTGTATCCTCTGCCCTTCAGGTACAGCTGTATCCAAGGGTGGAATAGTCTTGTGAATTAATTTAATTTCAGCTGTTTATGAATTAGGCAGATGAGTAATTCCTTCTCTAATCAGTGAAAAATGAAATAGGTAACTCCAAGATACAATTAATCTCTTAAAGTTGTCCGTAGTTCAAAAAACTGAAATGTTCAACAGAATAAAACAAAAAGCATATATATATATGTACATGCCTGTAGCACAATGAGAAATAAAAAATAAGAATGGGATAATTTGGGGAGCAGCTGTAAGTTTTCCTACTGATTTTAAAACCAACCTAAATTGAGATTACATTTCTCCCCCCTTTTTCCTCACAAAATATCTATAAATCGGGCAAACTGTGGTGTGGTCAAGAGAATTTTCTTAAATTCATACAACAGAACCATCTGAATTAATTACTGAGATTAAAGACCCCAAAAGGTCTTTAGAAAGGATTTTGGGGGCTGAAAAACAAGTACCTCTGGCTTAGGAGAAAAAGAAACCTATTGCTATTTGTGGTATTAGTATTTTAGCATGTCTGAGTTTCTTCTAAAATAGGAAGCTCTTTGTGTGCTCATGAATAATAAAAATATGTTGAAGCTGTTCTAGCATCTTATGGGTGTCCTGGGTTCAGCTGTAGCAGTCATTTTTTCTCCTTAGTAGCTGGTGCAGTGCTGTGTTTTCGACTTTAGTCTGAGATCAGTGCTGATAGCACTGCTGTTTTTAGTTGTTGCTAAGTAATACTTACTCCTATGAAGGACTTTTTCAGTCTCATGCTCTCCCAGTAAGAAGGGGCACAGAAAGCCTGGAGGAAGCAGAGACAGGACACCCAACCCAAACTGGCCATACCACATCACGTCATGCCCAGTATATAAACTGGGGGGGAGTTACCTGGAAGGCCCAGATTGCTGCTTGGATGGGGCTGGGTATCTGTCAGGGTGTGGTGAGTGGTTGTATTCTCTTCCCTTGTTATTCCCCTTATCATTGGTCTTATTGGCGGCAGCAGCAGTGGTTTGTGTTATACCTTAGTTACTGGACTGTTCTTATCTGAACCCTTGGGAGTTACATTCTTTTGATTCTCCTCCCCATTCCTCTGGAGTGGAGGGGAAAAAGGCAGGGAGTGAGTTAGCAGCTGCGTGGTTCCGTGTTACCAGCTGGGCTTAAACCATGACAAGGTGTCTGTGTATATAAAAAAGCAGTTGTACTTTTCTTAAGGGACTACTAAATTCACAAAATGGCATGAATTTGCTTATTAGATTTTCTTTGTTGGCAGAACTCAGAGTTTAGGAATTAATAGTGAAGTCAATGCTTTGTATAAGAAATAACTTCTATCTAATATTGGTGAACATGACACACTAACTTGACCTGTTAATTACTTACATCAATAGAAGTAAAGCTTTTAGGAGAATCGCCTTTGTTGTCTGGATATCATCAAAACTGATAGAGGGCTTGCTATGAATTTTATGAAGTCGATATCTGTAGAAGAGTCATTGGGAAGGCTTTTTAGACAATATGTGCCTTGGATATCTGGATATCTTCTAGATTAACACTCAAATTCCCCTGTAAAATGGAAAACTTTAGCCATGGATAAAAGGCATTTCCTGAGAAGCAGCTCTTTCAGTATAAGGGGCATTCTTTCCAAATCACATGAAACCTTAAAGCATTTGTCATCCTATTTTTAATACATGTTTAATGTTTTAAATTACTTTGTACTCTGGAACATAGTGATTGTATAACTGCAAGATACTGTACTCCTGTAGTGGAACATGATTTCTGTCATAATCTTTGGAGTTACATGTAGCTTTACAGACTATAATGATTATGTTTCTAGCAACGACTACTGTTTAATATTAGCTTTGTTTTGGTTTGGTTTTGGTTTTGGTCAAGCAGACCGAGTGCGAGATTCAGTGCCAGAAAACACTATCTGTAGGGAGTCTAAGTACCCCATGCAGTCAGTGGAGTCTAGAAAGTAATTCAGCCAATCTATCTGAAGAAGACACCCAGTGGTTAGTTATTGAATTGTTTTCTATGTTTCTTTAACTGCAATAGGTTAGCCTCCAAGCTTTCTTGTAGGTTTTTAAACCCTGAAGTAAGTCCCACCTACAGTTTTTCTACTTGCAACAATAACTTTACTGTGAGTAGGAAAATTGCAGTTTGCTGTTCTAGCATTTCACATTGCAACGAATGTAAGCAAACAAAAAGCTGTAACAGCAATAATTTGAGCTGATACTTTTATAGCTCCTTTGTTTCATGCACCTTCTAGGGATTTCAGACATTCAGGTTTTTAAACAACCTCTCTACAGATGTATCCTGTCATTTAAGATGTAGTTTCAAATAACAGAAAAAAACCCCACAATAAATACATGAAAAAATATGAGCTAACTCCTGACCTACTAGATAACATACTCAACCCTTCTGAAGAGTCATGAGAATCAAGGATTGCTCTTAAAATATAAGAAGAAATTAGTGTTGTAAAAGCATTTTACTACTTGACAGTTCTTATTATATAGTTAAGCATAAGTCAATGTGAACTGGTCTCTGGCATCGATGGTTTTTTTTCCCAATGATTAGACATGACAAGATGTTACCTGCAATGGTGAGATGGAAGGTAATTCAGTTTTCACAGAACTTTTATGTGATGCTGATTGAATTAGTATTTAAGATATGTGTCATGTCTTGAGTAGGGTGTTGTATGTTCACTACTTTCATTTATGACTGAGATGTCTTATTACCC
Organism: Melopsittacus undulatus; assembly: GCF_012275295.1. Taxonomy (NCBI): domain Eukaryota; kingdom Metazoa; phylum Chordata; class Aves; order Psittaciformes; family Psittaculidae; genus Melopsittacus; species Melopsittacus undulatus. The sequence goes on along the minus strand of NC_047528.1, from coordinate 57,336,279 downwards.
TTCAAGCTGTGATTGGTCCAGAGAGGTGTTTGCAATGAATAGTGTAAAATACAGTCTGCAGTTTTAATTATTTAGCATTACCTTCTGCATTTTCTTTCGTATTTTGTGGAGAACACCATATTTGAACTATAAACATAAGCAACAAATTTTTTTACCATCATAAAAAAAACTGAGCTCTGGAAATATGTGAGGAAAGATGGACTTTATGAGACAGTATTTAAAAATGGTGCGGAATGAAGATTCAAAACCAGCATATTGCTGACAGATGCAGTAGGACAGATGGAGTAGGTAAATGACTGCTTCATTGCTGCATGACATTATTAAGAGTTCTGAAATAAGTGATAGCATGTATAGGGAGGGAATAATTGTTAACAAAATATTTTCATTTCAGAAAACAAAAATCTCAGTTTAACTCTCCCCTCTGCTAAATTTATTTCTCAGCAGTTTATTAAGAACAGTGAAAGAGAATGGAGAACAGAAGTTTCTGTCTTGTTTTATGTCCAAGGTGATTTTAGTGAAGTAAAGGTTTGTGAAAATAACACCTCTTTGTAATTCAAACACCAACATGTGTAGACAGAATCTCTCTACTGTATTGGATTCTAAACTTCAATTTCATGCTGTTTTATATTGGTTATGTTTTCAGATGTTTATGAAACTATTAGGCTTTATTTGCTTACGGGTATTTTAACCTACAGATACTATTAAGATTCTAATTAATAGTCCTCTTTCTAGTGTCTGGCATGTCAAAACGTTTACACGCTGCTAACATTACTGCATCAGACCTATAAAACAGGAGGTATTTTAGTATGTACCCCAGGAGAGTTCCAGTGGAAACTTCGCAGACCACAGAGAAATAGGTTGGTATGCATTTGCCTACATTCTGTGGTAAGAAACAGAGTTGAACTGCATTTTTTTAATTCTTTACAAAAAGACTAAATGCCTTCATATGATAGGACATGGGGGATTTGTCTATCATAAGTGGTACACGTGCACCTTTGCCTTTCCCATTCTTAAAAGCCCCCATAAACTCTGTGACAGAAGCAAAAAAGGGCTCAGCAAGGCTTTTGCAATTGGTTTTCACTGATTGATCAACTAGAGTTGAGCTGAACTCTATGGATGAAAATTTAAGGTGGGTCACCACAGAGAAAGAAAATCATGCAGTAAGTCAGTGAACAAGGGGATTTAGGTTCACTGGTGAGTCTGGCAGAGATCAAAACCAATTTCCCTCTTCATTGATAACATTAATCAATAGGAAGATGTGCTAGGAGTGTGCTAGGAGTGAACTGCTTGTTTTTTTTTTTTTTAACTTACATAGGAGATTAATGCAAGTCCTAGGAGAGAGAGCCTGGTGTAATTGAATGGCACATACAGCATCTTGAGATATACAAGATGTGTTGATAGATTGGTGGGGTTTAAAGAAAAAGCTACAGTCAGTGTATAGCTGGAAATACCAGGATCCAAGCTGGTTTTTTTTGTGCTTTAGAGCAAAGATGGACAGTCATAGAATCATAGAATAGTCCCTTCCTTACAGCAGCAAGTCTGTTTCTGGCACTGTGTTGTTCCAGCACCTAATTACTGACTCTAGCTTCTAATTGCTGACTGAACACTTATTCAGCACAGTTGAGATGGTTTTCTTTATCTTTGATAAAGATTCTCAGAAAGCAGAGCACCTCCCTTTATGTTTGGTTGTGTTTCCTGGAATTTTGAAATGTTCCTGTCCTCCTGTTAGAAGAAGAGAGACCACCATTTTAAAGTGTCTCAAATTGGTCATGTAAAGGAATGACTCACTTGACTCGAAATTTTTAAAAGTGACTCATGGTTTTATTTATAAGGAGTAGGTGGGAGGATATGAGAACTCCTCAAGTCCCCTTAGGCTTTAGGAAACCCACAGCAAAAACAACTTAGTTGTCTGATCTGGGCAAATACTGGCGCTGCCCATTTTTTTTCCAGTGCATCAATAAACCTTCATTCTTCATGTTTTGTTAATTTAGAGAAAAAGGAGGGAAAGATGGGAATCTATCAGGTAGTAAAAGTGGGAAAAAAACCCCATTTTGCAATCGGCACCCCTTTTTCAGACCATCTTGGAAACTGATACAGCTCTGATGAGGAGCTGAATTCGAAGCCATCTGTGAATCCTCAAACTTGCACACCCACAGTGGAAAATGGATATAATTTGTTTCTATAGCTGCTTATGGGATGTGCCAAACTTTTTTTTTCTCTTTTGGTTGCTTCTCTTCTCTATCTACATCCGTCTTCATCCTTATTTTCTCTGAATTTTTGACCAGTAAGAAGAGGAAAGAAGCACCATCTGTTCTTAAAAAGCTCTAAGTTTGGCTTCTAGTGCTGTTAATCAGCAGCAAATCAGAGTAAAGCATGGCATTTGGTATTCCTCAATTATAATGTATCTAACAGCAAATGTGAGCAAACCTAAACGGATAAGTGTTTTGTTACTAAGTACAGTGTGACTACTGTGAGATTTTTGTTTAATTACTTCACAAATATCTTGTCTAGTCTAGATTCTTTTTCCCCTAAGGACATTATTACCTGCAAATCAGGTAATAATGGTAATAATACCCAACTATATCTGGGTATTCTTCATCTTTCTGGTATTTATCTGGGTATAATTTATATAACTATCCACAGTCCTAATAGCTTCATTCCCCAGCAGTCTCATTAAATGTTATTTTGCAGCAAGTAGAAATCACAGTAAGAACTGTGAAGATTCTCTTCTTTCTGTTTGTGTCTATTGTATAGGCTGGTCTGAAGTAATATGTACCAGATTTCACACTAATTATAAAAATTATGTTTTGTTGTAAGACAACATTGCTGTTAAAACTCCACCTGCCTAATTAAAGCAATAAACACATTAATGAGTTTTATCTTTTGAGCATTGGAAGTTTGTAACTCATTAGTGACCATGGGTCATTAGATACAAATGAGTCAAAATAATTCAGTAGTTTGCATGGCTTCATCAAGGAATCTCATGAAAGGTGCTCTTTGAATCTAAGTAGTCTGCTGAGTTTTGTGCTATGACATTTGAAGACTGAAAATGCATGTATATGGAATTCACATTCCTCCCCTTGCGAAAATGGAGGAGTAAATCTTAGCAATGTTTTGTCATGACTCAATCTTGCATTTATTGCTACAGCATATTCTTTTTCAAACCAATACAAATAAACGCAGCAAAGTCAGTTACTCGTTTCTGATGTTATGAAAGACTGTAAATAAGGCCCATTATTCTGTCTTCTTTCAGTGAGCAGTAGCCAAAGGAGGAATTTCACCCTAAGTGTTTTTTTTTTTTTTCACTGGAATCTCCAGATGGTCTGGTGTTACAGTGCTGCATCCGACGCACTGACAAATAGGCTGTCAGGGAAGATTTTTCCTGTAATGTACACTGTGAAACTAAACCATCTATTTGTTGATATACATTGTTTGAAGTGTGTGCAGTTTGCCATGAGACATCATGAGAAGGTGACACATCTTTGCCTCTATATGAATGCAATACTTGAAGTAAAACTGTTGTGCTTATTCTGTATACCAAGTTGTCAAATGAAGTAATGTGCCAGTGAAATGGTTATGCAGAACTAAATCAAAAGTATTTCTCATCTTTTACAGGGTTATATTTCCTCTGTGCAACCTCTCCTTAGGTTTTTTTATGTGAGGGATCTGACTAGATGTAATCAGCTGAGCCCATCAAATTCTGGTCACCTACCAGTAACTGAAAGAATAGTCATGATAATCTCCATAAATGTTTAATTATATAAGAGAAAGTACCTAAAGAACAATTTCTTAGCTGGCTAGTAAAAATTTTATTCAGCTCCTCCTGGAATTGCAGGTGGTAGCAATATTGTTGACTCAAATTTGTGATTTAGCAGCCTAAGTAAATTGGAGGAATCAGTGTCTTAAGCTGTTACAGTTTATGACTACGTGGCTCTATTCATTGGTAGAACTTCATTAGAAATGATTCAATTATTTCCTTCACATTGCTACTGTTGTTGATTTTGACCATGTAAATTATGCTACTAATTTTTATGTTGATTACTAAATAGTTTCAACAAATCACATACTGTTTTCTTGACTTTGTTGTTTTAAAGTATGTCTTAGTTCAGCATGATCAGCATGGAGCTGCATTTAATCTCACAGAGTTTAAGGTTCTATTTCTAGACAGATAATTTGGCTCTCAAACTACTTCATGCACAATCCACATGTATGCCATTGGTACACTGCAGAAGGTCATTTACCATGAATAGGTGCACATTTATTTTATGTGTGTGATATTCTTCCAGAAAGATGTGTTCCTTAAAAAGGTGACATTCAAAGTGTTAGGAAAAGCAGTCTTTCATTCCCTGTCTACCATTCTGTATATGGAGGGTAGTTTATTGAGTTTTCAGGGTTAAAAATAACAGACACATACTAGATGTTGCCAGACAGTACCTAAATACTGCCACAGCATACCAAAAGCTTCCCATGAAGCAATTGTATTGCTTCATTTCATTCATTACACAAGTAAAAGGAATATACACCATGATTTCTTACCTTATTTTTACTTATGCCTGAAGCAATCAAGTAGTTTCAGAAGTTCAGAATTCATTGTTCTGAATAGTTCTGAGGGAAATACTGTGGTTTCTCAGGTAAGTTTATAAAGCTGAGAACCTATGTATTTATGTGTTTAGATTTAATTTCAGATCTTTCATTTTAGTCAGAAATTAAGATCTATAAATGACTTACATAGCTCTGTATGCAGAAGGTGAACAGCTGTATGTTCATTACAACTTTTAATAAGACCTTAGAGTATCACTGTGTTTGACATCACTTTCTGCATTTTCTTTTTTCCCTTCTCCCAGCCTGCTTAATTAATAATTAATTACTGCAGACAGATTCTGCTGCAATTTGATATTCAATAGTTTGAATGTCAGCTACAGTGACTGCAATGTTAGGCTAAGAACGCATAACCTATAGTGTAACTTACTGCACTCTACCTACAGAAACAACCAAATCTGCAAGTACTCTGAGTACATAAAATAGGCTAATTCACTTCTGAGAAAACAGGCAAGGAGGTGAGCACAAATCAGGTGGGCAAATATGGTTTGTTTATCAGTAGTGTTACTATTCTTGTGTTAGTATAGAGTTACCTTAGAAAAATAGCAGCAGGTGACTTTCTCAGCCACATGTCAATTGTTGACTGTGTGATCTGAAATATTAGAGACCAGTAATTTATTCAGATTGACTGAATTTTTACCAGTTCAGTTCATTTAATTTCAAGAAAAAGGCTAGGATCGTAAATCTCTTTCAATCCTCACAGATTTAGAACAGGATAATAGACATTATGGGATGTTGAGATATGTCTCATGTATCTCATGCTAGACAGGAATCTTTTGCTACCTTTGTAAAATTCCATCCAGATTTGGCCAAATGGCAAAAATCCTAGTTTGCATATGCTCAGCAGCAGTTTCTGGACTCAACTAGCTGATAGCTCCCAGGAGATTGGCCTAATGATCTAAAATAAGAGTGCTTAGTCTGTTCTGTGATCTCAGGAATGCTCTGATTAGATAAAGCAACATTGAACACATCTCTGAAGACTAAAGTACTCTTAAAACATAATTGTTAGATTCCATGAGTTGGTTACCCAGTGTTGCAATAAAGGAATAATAGAAAATCATAGAATAGTTAGGGTTGGAAAGGACCTTAAGATCACCTAGTTCCAAACTCCCTGCCATGGGCAGGGACACCTCACACTAAACCAAGGCTCTGTCCAACCTGGCCTTGAACACTGCCAGGGATGGAGCATTCACAACCTCCATGGGCAACCCATTCCTGTGCCTCACCACCCTAACGGTAAAGAATTTCTTCCTCATATCCAATCTAAATTTCCCCTGTTTAAGCTTTTGCATCTTTTACTTCAATACCTCTTTTTTACCTAGATGGAAATTCATTAAGTAAGTCCTAACCTCACTGAACAGGTGCAGAGGAAAAAAAAAAGACTTCAAACATTCCTGTGCTGTACAGATAATCACTCTCAAATCCTTCAAGGAATGACTAATTGTGTCTTCAATGTAGGTCTGTAAAATAGCCAATAAATAAGGCCCTGTATTAAGCAGTTTGAGAGACCTCACTTGGAGTATTGTGTGCAGTGCTGGTGCCCTCAGCATAAAAAGGACATGGAGCTGTTAGAACGAGTCCAGAAGAGGGCCATGAGGATGGTCAGGGGAATGAATACACCTCCTGTATGAAGACAGGCTGAGAAAGTTGGGGCTGTTCAGCCTGGAGAAGAGAAGGCTGCGTGGAGACCTCATAGCTGCCTTCCAGTATCTGAAGGGGGCCTACAGGGATGCTGGGGAGGGACTATTCATTAGGGACTGTAGTGATAGGACAAGGGGTAACGGGTTAAAACTTAAACAGCAGAGGTTTAGATTGGATCTAAGGAAGAAATTCTTTCCTGTTAGGGTGGTGAGGTACTGGAATGGGTTGCCTAAGGAAGTTGTGAATGCTCCATCCCTGGAAGTGTTCAAGACCAGGTTGGATGAAGCCTTGGGTGGCATGGTTTAGTGTGAGGTGTCCCTGCCCATGGCAGGGGGGTTGGAACTGGATGATCTTAAGGTCTTTTCCAGCCCTAACTATTCTATGATTCTATGAAAAGTACTTGGTAGTTATTAATGATTTAAGTATGCATTGAATATTGCAGGGTCCTATATGAGAGAAAAATTTATGCAATCATACATGTACAGGAGACCATATTTAATGGTACATTTTCCTGTCTCTGTGTGGAATGAATTTTAACCTTAATAAAATCTAAGATATTTTTTTCCAGTCTGTAATATGGTGTCACATATGGCCTTTAAGATAATTTCTTATTTTCTCAAATCTAATGCAATGCATGGCATTACATTAAAAATGGATTACAGTGTTTGCTAGTATAGATAAAAGTGTGTGAACATACACAATAAATGTTCTAAAATATATTTTGAAATGTCTAGATATTGTAAGTTAACACGTTCCGTATTTTAAACCATTATCAAATTTATGCTTCAATCCTCCTTTGATTAGTTATCCAAGAGAAGTTAATGTAGAAGAATAGATTACAGCAGATTTACCTATGATGTGTTTTAAAAATGTGAGTATCTAAATATTTGCATTTTGTTTGAATGACTCTTATTTTGGCCAACACTGAAAGAAAGACAGTATCAAAGGTACTGGTTTGTTCTGGTAATTTCTGAATTACAACAAAATGTATAGCGAGGAAAGCTGAAAACAATTTTTCCTTGAAAATTATCTCTTTGTCTGTTATTTTCCTTCAGACTTAATGAAGAAAAGTCTTGTGAAAAAATAGTCTTTATACAAGCAACAAAGGTTCTCAAGGACCTCCACAGTTTTCCTTTAAATGCTTTGTTTAGGTGCCTCTTGAAAGGATCAAATATGTTTTATTTTATCAAATAGAGTTAAAAGGCACCTTGAAGCATCAGCATTGTATCTTGCTAACATTTCAGCATCTAATTATGCAGTATGTGCTGTATTTAATACTTGTCTTTTAATCCACTTACAGCTATTTTATACAGGAAATCAAAGACTGGAACATTAAGATTTAAGAAAACAGGAAAACACATGATACCAGGGAGCTTAGGTAGCAATAAAAATGAATTCTGGAGGGGAAAAAAAACCCCACATATAGTAAAAATAGGTCATTTCTTTTTATCTGTCATTACTATGAAAAAAGAGTTTAATTCAGTGTTCAGAACATCAGCCAAAGTGTCATATCCACAGAGGACATGAGAGGAAAAAATTAAGTTATAATTACCTATAACATAAGTAGGAGTATTGTGAATAATATATCATTCAAAAAGTATAGGGACTCTGTGTGTGTGTTTGTGTGTGTATGTATATGTATACATATATCCAGATTTATTTCAACTCATAAACTATTGTGCAGGGAGCATCTATCTGGCTGCATTGCCATAGCTGGAAAATGATCTAAAACATTCTTCCTGAATAATTAGCATCTAGGGGCAGCAGTATTACCTTCTAGTAAAAAAACGATGAATAAATTTGCAAAAACCCCTGACATGAAGATAGGACAGAATGGCTTCACTCTACTATGAGTAAATCTTCAGCTGTTACTATGTATTTTTATGCATTTTACTATGTATACTTGCCAAAATGGAGAGCTGTGATGTGAAATTCAGGCTGTTTTGAAACTTCCTGAAGTAAAATCTCAGCTTTTGATTTTTGTGGGAGGAACCTGTCCCTTCACAGAGTTATTTGTTTGGAGAAGTTATTTATGTCGTCAACTTCAGGCAGCACAGGTGTCCTGCAGTCACTGAAGAGAGGTGACTCTCTTCAGGAGGGGCATTCACAGCATCAGATTTAAGCTATAATTATACCACTGCTTTGAAGGCAGCTGCCATCTTTGATTGGCTGTATAGGGAACTTACTACTCAAATAAGAATCCTTAACTACATGCTTATATTTATGTGGAGTGGGTTGTATCTAGGTTTGGCCTTTTCCTTTCAGCTGTTATAAAATTCTCTCTCTTTTCCATGCCTTTTGCCTTTCAAACTTTTTTATCCTTCATTTGCTTGTGCTGTCATTTTGGTTTTGCTCCCTTCCTGTTCTAGCACCAACATTTCCACCTCTGTCAATGCTTACAACTAGGAGGTAAGGTTACAAGCCAGACTAAGTAACCCAGTTAATTGTGCAACTTTTTCTCTGTCTGTAACCACGTTTTTAAATAGCAAGAGCTGGCTGTACTAGGATCTTACTCTCACAAGTTTATTTTCCCACCATTTATGTTTAGCTGCTCTGGCTTCCTACACAGTAGTATCATTCTCCTGAGTGTTCCCATGATTCTGAGCTAAACAGCCATGAAAAGGAGAAGCAAAAGGGGTTTTGAATCTTTCCTGACTGTTTGGAGATTACAGTCTTATTAGATGGAGAGGTGCTGGAGGGAAGAACTTGTTTGCTTTATCTTCATTAATCATAATCAAACCAAAGTCCTTTCATCCTAGATTCTTAGAATATACTAAACAATATAAAGGTGATATTTAGACTGAAATTTTCCCAGTGTACCTTTTGAGAGGACCTGGTCTTTGAATTCAATAGAAGCTGTAGTTCAAAGTGGCTGTTGGCAGCTGCTGGCTGTGCTTCCCTACCTTCTATGGGTGACTGTTCCTGCTTCCAAAGTATTGGCACTTCCACATCATTGCCTTTCTTTTCTTCTGCATAGATCTCTGGCAGTAAGGGGAAATCCATTCAGATCAGAAGATGAGATCACATTCTCTGAATGTGAAGTCCGTACTTAATATGACAAGATTAACATTCATATAACTAATGCCCCCTGCCCACTTTTGAGAGGTACGACTATCAAATTATGTTTCATGATTTGGCGGGTAAGGGAATGTGTATTAAATTGGGCAAAAATGAATGGATTTAGGGTTTAGGGTGAAAAGGCTGATGGACTTGGCAAGGAATTTTCTTAGGTAGAGTCAGGTGAGTTGGCAGTAGGTAGAAACATATTTTATTTTTTGGCAGGAAAGCTGCTATGCTTAGGGAATATCATATGTCTTGTTGACTGAGGTGGAAAATTTTGGAGAGATCCTCTTGTAAAATTTCTGGAATTATATCACAGCCTTTGTCAAGATGTAAATAATGCAAGATTGCAAAGTCATCTGGAGAACAGTCAGGAAAATAAAGCAGGGATTTTTCGACAGTGATGCCTCTCTCATATTCATAAGAAAATAGTTCCTTGATCCCTTTTATGTAAGTGTTTGGATTGTTCCAGCCAATGAGGTGCTGGTTTTAAGTTATAAAACAAAATGCTATAGAAGAAAGAAAAAAGCATGAAGCATTAATCTCTATGAAAAAAGAAAGAAAACAAACCAAAACCAGTAACATTTGACTGACTTACTTCACATTTCATTTATATCTTTCATAATGAATGGTGTCATCAAATCATGTCTCTTCAGTCTGTTGTTTTCCCACTTACTTTTGTTTAGAAACATGGTTTAAAGGACTTTTTAATCCATGATGCTGAAGCAGAAAGCATAGCTGTGAAACCTTAGTATGATTCAGTTTTGGACAGTGTTTTGGTTGCAACTTACAGAAAGCATATAATAAGGCATCAGGGCTAACTCACTTGAGTGGATTATTACACACTAAGATTTGTTAAATTAGGTTTGATTTGGTTAAATTTGACATTTCTAATAGAGATATATGAAATACTGATTGCTTTAATGATTTTAACTTCTTTTTCAATTCTGGAGTGATTTTTTTTTCTAGAATGCTTTTTTTTTAATTTATAATTTGATTAACATTTGCCTTTAACATTTAACATTTGTTTCATTTAACATTTGTTAACATTTGTTAACATTTGTTCCATTAACCTTAGAAAAAATTAGAAAATTAGGTAGAAAAAGTTAGAAATTTTATTGTTCAATACAGTTGTGTTTAATTTCAACATGCAACTTAGGTAGACATGGCAGGCGGAAACTTCTGAAGGGCTTTCCTTCAGCTGCAGACTGGATCATCTATTTTCCTACTTCTTGGATTCCAGTGAGTGGACCTGATTTGTCTTAAATACCAGAAGTGGACTATTTAGCCTGTTCTCTTCAGGTGATCATACAATCATAGAATAGATTCGGTTGGAAGGGGCTTTTAAAGGTTATCTAGTCCAAAGCCCCCTGCAATGAGCAGGGATATCTTCAACTAGATCAGCTTGCAGAGGCATGTCCAACCTGACTTTTAATGTTTCCAGGGATGGGGCACATGCAAGCTCTCTGGGCAACTTGTTCCAGTGTTCCACCACCCTCATCATGCAAAGTTTCTTTCTTGTATCTAGTCTGTATCTGCCTTCTTTTAAAGTCATTATACCTTGGATATTTTATGGCAATAAAAATAATTGTACTAGTCATTGAAGATAAGATAGGTAATTAACTGTGGTAATGTGGCTAATTATATTCCCACAGATGTTTCTATAGGAATATATGTGCTTACATATGTGTACATGCATGTGCTTGTATACAGCCAGGGTTATGTATATGTGTATGAAGAAACATATATCTGCATGATCATAGAATCATAGAATAGTTAGGGGTGGAAAGAACCTTAAAATCATCTAGTTCCAACCCCCCTGCCATGGGAGGGACACCTCATGCATAATTATGATAATATTTAATAATAATAATAATCATAATAATCACAATCACACATCCTGCCCTGAGTATGTATTTAATGCTCTCCTTCTATGCCAAACCCAGCTGAGATCCTCTGATAAGGATAGACTTAATTTCTCCTCACGGTGAATATGCAGTTATGTGTGTGTATATATACATCTTTATATGTTGTGGTGTCCTGTTCACTAATGAACTTTGTTTGTGTCTCCGTGTGCATTTCATAGAATCATAGAAAATCATAGAATAGTTAGGGTTGGAAAGGTCCCTAAGATCTTCTAGTTCCAACCCCCCTGCCATGGGCAGGGACACATCACGCTAAACCATGCCACCCAAGGCTTCATCCAACCTGGCCTTGAACACTGCCAGGGATGGAGCATTCACAACCTCCCTGGGCAACCCATTCCAGTACCTCACCACCCTAACAGGAAAGAATTTCTTCCTTAGATCCAATCTAAACCTCTGCTGTTTAAGTTTTAACCCATTACCCCTTGTCCTATCACTACAGTCCCTAATGAATAGTCCCTCCCCAGCATCCCTATAGGCCCCCTTCAGGTACTGGAAGGCTGCTATGAGGTCTCCACACAGCCTTCTCTTCTCCAGGCTGAACAGCCCATTTATGAGAAAGCAATCTAAGTAACCATAATTAAGAGCCCCTTTTGTACTTGATTCCCAGTGCTTACGATACCACTGCTGAACTTGGTAGAAATTTGTTTGGCTAAAGATATTTAGAAGAGTGGAGGAAATGTAAATGAAAAAAAAAAAGTTCAGATAAAAAAGTTTTTTTGAAGTGATGATTAGCAAAGCACAGAAACTCAGAAGCATAATGTATTTTGTAGAAACCTAAAATTTTAACAGTGGAATATTTATTAAGAGTATATTTTATTTCTCTGAAAAAAATTGTACAATTTAGTACTAAGATCAATCATACACATACAAAGTAAAAATTCTGTCCCTATTTTGTTTGCCAAAAATCTTATTATTTAGTGGAAATTGAGTTTTAGAATACAATGAGGACCTGGATTGTTGGCATTAAATGGGAAAGGGTTTGATTTGTACATGCAAAGTAATCACTCTAGTCGTCCTAACAATGGATTTTTAAGCTCATTTTACAGCTGCTTTCAAGGTACGTATTGCATCAACTTTCAGAATCGTTTTGTTGAGCTACTTGTAATGTACTCCTGCATGCATATATATAATATATGGTCCTTCTTTTTTTTTTTTCTTCCCTCCCAGGCTGCATTGCTAATGGGGAAACATAAGCAGCTTCTTGATGCAAGCCCTAAAAATTTGGTATACTGACAACAGCTGGTCAGGAATGCCTGGTCAGACAATTTTTTTTTTCTGTAATAAAAACTGTTTTCTAAGCAAAACTGGAACCTTTTGAACCTTTTCATATAATCTTCTTTGTTTGGTTGGGTTTTTTTTTAAGACTAGATTTTCTATTTTCTAGTCATGTCTGACACAGTAAATGAAATGAAATATAATTTCTCTGTGCTTGCTGTGCTGCAGTCATGTTTCTTCCTTATTACAATGATTTTGGTCTTGTGATGCAGCAAAATGCTGCCTACTCAATTTATTTACTTCAAAGAGAGCACAATGTTGTGAAACCATTAGGCACATAAACTTCATAAAATTAGTTGGGGATTCAACTTTGTTCAGATACTACTAAGCAGAGAAAAGGTTCTACATGGTGACATTTTTTGAACTGTCATGGAAAAAAACATACAGGTTTCTTAAAGAGGTCAAATGCAAACTGCAAGCAAGCGATTTATTATGTGAAATGCACAAACGTGTCTTGTAAATGATAAATGCTGAACTACAAAGTCCTATATCAGTATGTCTGTATCAATAGATGTTGTTTAAAAAGCTTCGGTTGCTAAAACCAAAGATACTTATTTTAGTATAAACCTCAGTTTTTATGAACACCTTCTGTCGTTCATAAATGCCATGGAGGTTCCATGAAATATTCTTGCAGCCAAAACAAAGACAAACTGAGTGAAATGTTCTGTAAGTGGAAACGAAAGACCATGACACTGGGATTTAATATGATTTCCTCCTCCCCCCCTTTTTCAGTTGCTGCTGGGGGAAATAGATCTTCTATGGATATCCCAGATCGCAGAGTCCTGAACTTACAATGCTGATTTAAATTTAGGGTTATGTTTTCCTTCCCTTGAAAGAAAAAGCCCCAAAGCTATAAACATGCTGTTAGCTCTATCTCTCATGACACAGGCTTTACCTAAAAATACATCTTTCTTTTCTATGATTCTGTAAAGTAATTGAATATCAATATTTATGGAATGTTACAATGTTTAAACAAGCATTTTTTTTTTTTTGCGGAATGAAAACTGACATATGTAATACAATTTCAAAATAAAGCATTTGAAAACTATAAATGTCTTATGGCTCCATTGCTCTTCCTTACAAATACTACAGTAACATATGGTTCACCAAGGAGATGCTGAGCTGGCCTATCCAACACACCTTTATATCCATGTGTTTTCAGAGAAATGTTTTAATTTCTGGTTTTTAGAAAGTGAATAAAACTGAGTCTGCAAAACAGAAAAGTAGTTAATTCTATTATATGCTGCTGTTACAGGTACTGTCATACACATTTAGAGCTGCATCTTTTTTCTGAATGCAAGTGTTGAGTGGAAGGCTAGTGAAAGATGTTAGGTGCAGCTAAAAGAGATATAGATATTGTTTTAACTCATATACCAAAGGAAGTCAAAGTATGACTTAAGTCAAGACTGGTTGTGCTGTGGTATGCTCCTTCATGACACATTTTTCTTCTGCATTACCTTTTACTGCCTGGATCTGATTCTTCAAGACCTTGCACGAAAGTGGTCTTGCTAAACATGACAGGATGGTTGGAAGAGTTGGCAGAGCTGAAGCAGAGAGGTGTCACAGATTCCTGGCACTGCACTGAAGCTAGCTGAGTGTCAGGGGACATCGGTAGTTCAGAACTTAAAGCCTCCTTCCAGGGTGCTTTCATACTGTTCTTCAGATTTTAAATGTATTGTCTTATTTTCTGTCACTCTCAAAACCCACAAACATCGCTTTCTTCTCTACCCACTTCAGCTCTCTTCCTCTGTCTCCCTTCTTTGTTTGAGGGAATAAAAAAATATAAGAAAAAGTACATTGATTGCCATCTCTGATACTATTATACAAAAATAAGGCAGTAAAGGAAACTGTAGGTTTTGTGTATTTAATTGTCTAAGCCTTGCTGGGAAGTCTGAACAGCTTTATCTAAAGCCTCTCCAAGCACAGCTATAGCATATTTGTTTAGCAGTGCATGGTATGCTGATGAGGGACGATTCATTAGGGACTGTAGTGATAGGACAAGGGGTAACGGGTTAAAACTTAAACAGCAGAGGTTTAGATTGGATCTAAGGAAGAAATTCTTTCCTGTTAGGGTGGTGAGGTCCTGGAATGGGTTGACCAGGGAGGTTGTGAATGCTCCATCCCTGGCAGTGTTCAAGGCCAGGTTGGATGAAGGGTGATATGGTTTAGTGTGAGGTGTCCCTGCCCATGGCAGGGGGGTTAGAACTAGGTGATCTTAAGGTCCTTTCCAACCCTAACTATTCTATGACTCTATGTTTACTGAGCATGTTCACTGTACTACACACTGCCAGGCTTGTTTTGGGGTGGGTAATAAAGATGTAACAGTGTAATTGTTACAGAACTTTAAAGTTATTCTAAGTGAAAATCAATATTGATATAATTTCATACATTACTAATATGAACAGGAATAGCCTACCCAGAAACTGAATCTGTGAGATCAGGGCTCTGTCTCAAGAGTCATAATGAAAGGCTCCAAGGAGTCTAATATTAAAAAAATCTAAAGGAAAAAACCCGAAACAAACACAACAAAAAAACAAAACAACAAAATGAAACATCAAGAAAACAGCTGATTCCTTGGGGAATAGGATGAATTAAGAAGACTTGAGTTATACTGGATATAAAATACAGAATTGTTCTCTGATTTTGGTGTCAGGTTGCTATTTGATTAACCTCATACTCAATAACATTAGAATACACAAGGGAACAGAGCAATTATGTATAGTAATACAAGATAACATCTGGGAAGAAGAGAGACTTAGTTTTCGAAACTGACCAGTACAATAGAATGAGAAAAAAATGTTTATAATAAGAAATTGGAAATTATTTCTTTTTCATTTCAACTTTTTTCATTTTTAAAATGCCCCAGGAGAGGTAGTTCAGTGTCCTGTTAAGTTTGTTTCTTCTGTATCAATACGAATATCAGTTTAAAAATTTTCTGTAGTCTGTAGGTGACAGTGATTTTGAATAGCAACAGAGCAAGAGGAAATTAACTTGCCAGTTTCATATAACCAAACTCTGATTTTCTTTTATTCTTTCCTTTTTCACATGGCATGCTGCAGCAACGTCACTAATTTTACACCAATTAGCTGAGATTGTGTCCCATTTACCAGGTCATGAACCACACCTTGTTGTGCTGGGATCAAGCTTTTAACTAACCACACTTTTGGGAAAGCAAGTAATGTAATGGAGAGTTTTTGTTTAAAGAGATCTTTAGCTTGAGAATACCCTGCTGATATACAAAAAAAGCTTTTTCAGCATGTTGCTAACTTCCAGGGAAATTTCCCTTTCTTTCCTCTCCTTTGTGAGGACTGGACTTCACCACTTTTTTTTTTTTTTACTTTTTGTTTGTTTGTTTGTTGTTTTTTTCTTTCGTAAGATGTTCTACATATGTTTTCAGAGAAGTTTTCTTGATGAAGTCAGTTTGTGGGATTGGGAGATCCTGACAAGAAAACAAATGTAAAAAATATTAGAGGTGGAGTGTGAAATCAATTCAATCCCCTTTTAAGTGGCAATTAATGATTAAATTTGTACATTATGCAGAACTTTCTTTTGCTACACTTCTTGGGAAGTGTTTTATCCTGTGGTTTTGTGTGGTTACACTTCAACCTCACATTTTCGTGCCCTTCTTGAAAAGTCATTTGCAGACTTTCTAGAGACTCAGTATTTCACGTTTTCAGGTGACAACCATGGCTGGATGAGTTGTGGAGTTTTTTTAGCTGTTATTTTGTGTTTTGTTTTTTTTTGGTTTTTTTTTTCTTTGTTTTGTTTTGTTTTTTTTAAATGCTGATACAAATTGCATGGTTGTCTTTGCATATTCCTCACACATTTTTCCTTCCTGTTCATGGTCAGCAACCCAAAAGGTACATCTTTGTCAGAAAAAAACTAATGGTTTTAGTTTGCATGAACTAATGTAAAAGTGAAATCTCAATCACAGTAAGTAATTTACTGTTTTCATATTCATTCAGTGCTAAGAAAAAGAGATTATGAGAAAGCTAAAATTACCAAATGTAATGTTTTCACCTCAATTCTACTCCCCAAGACAAAGCTATCATGCTATCTTCGTTAGAGCTTCTTCTTTGTTATTTTCAGAATACTCTTGACTAGAAATAGTGAATCTAGGGCAGCAGCGCAGGACAAAAAAAAAGAAGGAAACTCAAAAATAAAAAAAATATAACTGTATGAATAATTAATGTATTCATTGTGTACAGAATCTGACTTAATAGTGAGGGAGTAGAATAATAGTGGATTTGGTTGAGTCAGTTTAAGGTAGAACTGTAATGCTTTTTTTCTCTTCACTGACTTCCATTCATAATGTGAATGTAAACTCATCACCATCTCATAGGCTGTCAGTTTGTATGGAGGACAAAGGAGGTATTACATATAGGAGTAGTGGTCGAAACTCTCACAAGACTTGACCTTTTTTTCACATAATGGCTTAACAGGCTTAAAACCCTTGTCTTCTAGTGTCTTTTTTTTTCTCTTTTTCTTTTTTTTTTTTCCTTTTGGTATGAATCTCTTTTTGAACATAGTTTCTTCTTTCTTGATTGCTGCCGTCATTCCATTTTCTTATTTTCACACATTTTTTCTTACATCTCTCTTCTTGACCTGCAATTTCTGCTTTTCAAAATTTCTTGTGACTGGTTATGATCCATTGATGTATTTTATTCCCCTATCAATACTATCCCCTAGGAAACTATATCATTCATGAATCTATTTCCTCTGTACCCTTATCTTCACATCAGTTGTGGTGAGAAAAAAAAAAGTTAATAAATAAAACTTACAAGTCAATGGGGGAAAAAAATCCAAGTATATTAGGAAAGCATGAATGGTATCATTTATTTCCTTACAGCACTTTCCATAAGATTGTAGAATAATTTAAGACCATTACACCAGTGGTAGCTTTTTAAGTTTTGTAGTATTTCACTTTGTTTAGAGTGAATTTTAACGTTATGGAAACATTTTACTGTGCAACTGTGCATGGGTGCAGTGAGCTCAGAAGTGAAGAGCTTAGTCATCTGCTACTGCACAAAGTCCCTTTGAATTAATACAGAGTTTTACATGAACAAGAGGGAAACAGTGTGCTAATTTCCTTTCCTTTTCTTTACATATTATCCATAAACCTTACAACAGCATGTATATAAATGGAGCAAAAATGACCCTTTGATATGGGTATGGTGATCTTTGCTCCATTTATACATGCAGTGCATAAACAGCTTTTGAGTATGTATTAGAATATACAAGAGTCTACTTCTGTCTGTAATACTCCTGTGAGAGGGAAAGACTATCGGCTGAAGGGTGGCCCTGAGTGGGAGGAGCAGTCTTGCAAATTACTGTGGGTAGTGGGAAGGTGAGAACCATGGTTTTACTGGTTAAGAATAGCCTGTAATACACACTTTTCAGTATCTTTACACCAGTGGAAGCAATCATCTTAGCTTTCCAGGGGTCTGGCAAGGCCAGCAGTAGAGCTATGGATGTTTATGCCTATACTGAGTTCCTCTCATTCTGTTGCCCATGTTGTTATGCATAGGCTAGACTCAAGTCAGTATTCAGTAGCACACTGTATGCCATTACACAGTGACTGTCCTGTGTGTGATCTTTCACACCATGTAACTGCTTTTCTGACTGGCAAGTTTTGCTGAAATTTGACTTGTATTTCAATTGAAGTTAATTTTTAATGTATTGATGACTTCATGTTGAACTGCCACCCTCCCAGTGAGGTAAGGCACAACTGCCCATTACACAGTAAATTTTTTAGAATGAAAGGGTGATTTTCCAAGCTTAGTTGTTATGACCACAACTCAAAGAGTATCAAGTGTTTCTCCAGACTCTCATCTTGGACCATAGTTTTTCTTATGGAAAACCACTTAGTGCAGCTTTGTCATGGCAGGGAGACCACCTAGTAGGAAGTCAATGTTATTTCCCATTTCATAATTTTTTCAACATTTATTTAGCTTTTCTTGGCTAAATAAATAAATACCTAAATAAAGAAAGAAACAATCTGTTTTTTATAGCTAGAGTCTAAATACTGGTTAAGCCTAGAAACTTTGTAGTTACACAGCATTGTTTTGAGATCATTGTAAGAATGGCATTTAAGATAGATAATGTAAGAACAGCAGTTTTGAAATATTGCTTACGTTTTGCTGTTCCTACATCTGTTCTGACTCCTGAACCCATTCCAATGCTGCAGTATTGCCATATTGCATCTTATTATATCATATGCCAAGAGCAATAACATAAAACCTTTGTTTTTCCTACACGCTCCATTTAATCTCTTAAAGCACGACTCAGCTCAATGGAGTGTGTACACATACCAGCATTACACCAGTCCCATTCTGGAACCATAGCTCTTGCTCATAAATTTCTAGACCACAGCAATGCACAAGTGAGGCATATAGGTGAAAAGTATGAAAAGTTTAGTATCTAGTAAATTTAATAGGCACTTTCTGTAGCATTTGCAGTAAACCTCTTCTAGTTGGTTATATATTAAAGCTACATTCTCTGACGAGATTTAGCCTTGTCTTGGCAACAGCTGAAAGAATAGGATATAAAGTATGATGAAGTTTATATTGAATTTCAATAAGCTGATTCATTTCTTATTAGTTGTGGGCTAGTGTGTATAGGGGAGGAGGGAAAGGGGAAGAGGCACTTAGTTCTAAGAATATAAAATACAAAAAAAGTCAAACTATAAATATGGCATTTGAGCATAAATATAGACTGTCATATTTTCAACAACACTCTTACAGTAATTAGCACATTTTCAAAGTAAATTATTTGCCTCCAGAAGGGGAAAATACGGCTTTACTGGAGCTGCATGTAAACAGTCTCAAGTGCAAGTTGACATGATTTTTCGAAATAAGGCATTCTACAATAAACTAATACCCAACAGTGCTTGACACAGAAAAGCTGCTGTTGATGCATACATAATGTGTTTTCTAGAAAGCTAAGAAAGCCAGTGAATAGCAAGCTAAGACAGGACCTGTGTTGTCTAACTTTAGAAAATTACGGTGTAGTGGACTAAACTCTCCTGAAATTATCATTTCAGAGGAGAAGGCAATTAGAAGGGGTAATTAATCACTTCCCAATGTATATGACTATAGGTAACTCAGGTTTACACCAGGTGTAAATGCTAAATAATGCTTGAATTACAGTGAGCACATGAGATTAGGAAGGAAAAATGTACTCAGTAATCCCATTAAAATGAAGGTGTAAGAGAAAGAGAGAAAGAGTCCTCAAAGGAAAATGAGAACAATTTCTCTAAGAAAGTAGGCTGTGTTGGAAGCCTGCTTTTGTCACAAAGCTTTCACATATGCTTTTCTAAGTTATGAAACCTTTTTCCTCTTGAGGATTCTGAATTCTTGTTTACATTTATCAATGTTACTCAAATGGCAGGCCAGTATTTTCTTTCTTTTCCCATTTACTCAATATTTGGTCAATTTTTCATAAATGTAAAAGAGTGACATTTTCAAGACAGCTACAAAGAATAAAATTTCAGCATGCCATGCAGTGAAAGATAAAATATGTAAAATGAAAGTTATTTAAAGTATTTTATGTATTATGTGCTGTATGCCAGGTTACATATATTTTTTAATCTTTAACAAATGTGAATAACCCTGCCTATCCAGACTCAACAATTGATTGCCTCAGCTGATCTCAACCACAAGAGCCAAAAATTCAGTGTTTATTGTCAAACCAGGCACTGTGGAGTGTGTGTAAGATCGCAGGGGACTTGAAGAAAAGATGGGAAGAGCACAAACAGAAATCTGTTAAAAATAGTTGAGACAAAACCTCCTTGTTCTTGAAGATGATGTACTGTACTTTCTGTTATATAATACAAAGGAAAGTGATTATAGCAAATCGGCTGTAAAAACACAGACCAGTAACATTTTGTTCTTATTTTTTGTGGGATAAAGTGTACTGTGGGTTTCAGGGAGTTTAAAGGAAGTACACTGGGGGAGATCTGCAGGAAAGAGTCGTTGAGAGATGAGTTTCCAACCTGCTGAAGAAAATAAAAAATGAGCAAAACTAAAAAAAGAACTGTAAAGAAAAGAGCAAGATGCACAATAGGAGAAAGAACCAAAAATGATGCAAACCCAGTTAAGCTTCTTTCAGAAGAAAAGAACAAGAAGCAGTGGCAGATTGGGATGATTATTCAAATCCACTTCTTTTCTCACATTTTGATTCTTTAGATTACTAAGTGTATTTCTTCTCTTTTGGTAAAATTGTAGGAAATAAAGTATAGCTTCATTTTTAGGGTCTCTATATTTGGCATGACACAGGAAACATGAAATGTCAACAGACTCCTTTGTTGTACTGAATTTGCTGAAAGAAAAATTCTGAAAGCAACTGATGAGACAGAAAATTAATTATCCTCTTCCGTTTAACTGATAGGAAAAAAATACAATAATATTAGCCCTCATTTTAGGGGAGAGAACAACCTTAACTGAAAAATTATGCTAAAGCTTTAAAGAACAATAATGCCTTAAAAGCTACAGAGTGCACAGCTTCACATGGTATCATGCATAGTCCCTAAAACCCTAGCCTATCTGCATGAATAAAAATGACAAGCTGGGTAGCAATCTTGTACATCACAATGGTAAAATGTAGAATAAAGATTCAGAAATTCCTGATTTTAGGTTCTCTGATCAGGTCCTTCACAATCTGCTGAAAAAATTACTGTGAAATGGTAACTAAACTTTTTATTGTCCTTAGACTTTAAAGTCTTCAGCTTTGTGGAAAGGACATGGGGGTCCTGGTTAACACCAAGTTGAGAATGCATCAGCAAAATGACCCTGCTGCAAAGAAGGCTATTGGTATCCTGTACTGCATTAGACAAAATACTGCTAGCAGGTGGAGGGAAGTGATCTTTCCCCTCTTCTCAGCACTTGTGAGTCCACACCTGCAGTGTTGTGTCCGTTTCTGGGCTCCCCATACAAGAAAGACATAATGGAGAGAGTCCGGTGAAGGGCCACTAACGTGATAAAGGGCCTGGAATATCTCTGTTACAAGGAAAGGCTGAGAGCTGTGACTTTACAGGCTGTAGAAGAGAAGGCTTGGGGGAATCTTGTTAACATATATAAATACTTGGACGGAGGGTACAAAGAAGACAGAACCAGGCTCTTTTCAGTGGTGCCCAATGACAGGACCAGACAGTGGGCACAAACTGAAACATAGGAGGTTGTTTCTTAACATAAAACATTTTTTTACTGTGAGGGTGACCCAGCACTGATGCAGGGTGTCCAGAGAGCAGAGCTGTGGGGTCTCCATCTTTCGAATATTCAAAAGGTGCCTGGACAGGGTCCTGGGAAAAAAAGGTGTCCCTGCTTGATCAAGGGGGATGGACCAGATGGCCTCCATAGCTGCTTTCCAACCTCACTCATTTTGTGATTTTGTGATTCTTCAGTTGGTTGATAATATATGGTTGTCTTTAATGTTTTGGTTCAGCAGCAAGTTTCTTTCCAAGGTGCTTGATACAATAACTTTTTTGTTTGTTTGTTTCTCATTCTTTTCAATGAACTCCTTCCTTCTTTCCTCGAGTTTCAGAATAATGCCTTTTTCCTTTTAATTGTCACAGACCATTTGTGTGCTCCCTGGTACTCATTATGTTGCAGACAGGATTATGACTGAACTGCTATGCTTAAGAATTCAAAATCAATTTCTAAATTAAAAATTGTTTAATTACTACAATGGGAAAAACTAAATAACTTCCTGATTAATAAAAAAGACAAAATGGTTTTTAGTCATCAACATGTTTCAGATCAAGAATTTGTAGCTCAAATCAAGTTTATGACCTTTAGCAGAATGAATCAATGGTAAGTTAGCTCCCTCATAACCCTTTAACCGAAAAGTGAATGCAGTGAAATAGTAGAGAAATTCAAAGAAACAGAAAAACATATAGAATAAATATACATGACTGAAACAGTATGCATGTTGTGCCAAAATTACATTTATCCTTAATTAATTTTTTTACTAGTATTGCAGAAATACAGAATTTGCCTTTTTATCTGCTGAAAAATTCAAGCTGAAGTCCTTGGCTTTCCTCTGAAAAAGCAAAGGACAGACTTTTTGATTTCTGAAATTAATCAGATTATCATAATGATAAAATGATACTGAAACTAGGAATAACATACAGCTAAGGCCCTATTTAATTTGAGGAAAGAAAGAGGAAACAGAAGCAAAATTGTTGCAATATGGAAACAGAGGTAACTTACATATTCTATGATTCTATGAATATTAATATATTATGTGAATAGTTTCTTCAAACAACTGTATTTTAAGAGAAAGTTTATCCAACAGGGAGACGTTTATCCATCAGGCTTCTTGTCTTGTCTTAACATTTGAAAGTTCTTTAGCCACATACTAGGAGAAACTCAATTACTTTCTTAGGAAATAGATAATAAGAAGTCTGCTAAATGTTGATGAAATTATATTTACCATAATGAAATCAGGTTATTTATCTCAATTTATTCTTCAAATATACCTGACTTTTTTTTCCCCCTTTTGAATGCAGCCTGCCATCAACCCTCTACAGTAAGCATCAGCAGTTTCTGTGGCTGGCTATTATACAAAAGAATAGTTAATATGGATTTTAAGGCCCAACACAGTAATAAATGATATGGACCTAGGCAAAAATGTCCATATTCTATTGTCTCAAGCTTGCGGATTTGTGAGGGTTTTCATACCTTTCCTTAGCCTTTAGAGTTTTTCCTGTTGTCTGAAATTGGACATTAAAAAAAATTAAAAGAAAAAAAAGGACATTTGTTTTCTGCTTTTTACCCCTTTAGGCTCCATGTAATGGAACTCTAATAGCAAGCAAATAGAATCAGCTTTGCCTCATATAGCTCTACAAATACTGGTTTGGGGAGACCTCTAGGAGTCCTCTAGTTTCACTGCGCTGTCAGAGCAACACTTTCAAACACTGCACCAGCTCCTTCTGTTTTTCTCCATCTGAGTCCTGGAAAGATGGAGATTTCACAAAGTCTCTTGCTATCTTGTCCCAGTTGTACACTACCATCCTAGTAAAAAGTTCATCCTACAGTGCAGTTTGAAAATGCAGGTGACTGTTGTGCTTTCTTATATCGCTTGCTATTACTTGGGATGAGTCCCTTATATATGTAACTTGTTCAGGTAGGCTGCTGTGACAATTTCCTAAGCTCTTTGTCACAATAAATGAACTTCTCGTCTTAGGTCTTCTTACTGTCTTGCTAGCCCTTCTCCGAACTCTGACTTCTGGACAGCCTTCTTCAACTTGGATGGCCCAGAACTCAACATAGTATCTGTTGCTTAACTAAACTATAAAATATTAACTTTTCATATTTATGCTGACCTGAAGGAGAATATTTTATTTGCAGGCATGTAATGCAGTTTTAATAAAGTGTATGAGATGTAAAAAGCCTTGGTGAAATTAATGTTTTACAGTTGCTTTGTACAGTATTATTTAAAAGAAGCCAGATACTTTTTAATGTGAATGATTCAGTTAGACACATTCAAGAATTACGGGGCCTATGATACGCTGTACCTAAGTAATGATAAATGACTCAATTTAAAAGTGCATTTTTATGCACATTAAAGTACATTCAAATTTTTGTACAGGATCATTAAACATTACATGTCAGAATCTTAAAAGAAAGTTGTTATTTGTAGTCTTCTTAGAACTATTTTACAACATATCTCATCTTAGCCACCTACTCTTACATTCTAGGTAAACATTAGCCTTCTTTTCATCCTTAGTTTTAGCTAGTGTATTGCTTGTGTGACCATGAGAATACTTGCTTTGATTTTTTATGAGACTGATTTCAAGCCACGTTCCTAGAATCCATTGCTCTAAGTTCACCCATAGACTGCTGAGATAATATTGCCTTATCATTAGTGTATGCCATCATAATTATATTAAAAAGTAAGGAGAGAGTACAACAAACTGTTGTGATTTTTTTTTCAAGTGGATGCATAAAATCCCTGCTGCTCTATCAGTATTCTTACTTCAACTGAGTAGAAGTTAAGAATCCAACACATGCCACAGAGGGTCAAAGAGTGGTCTTTTTACTGAACTGAACCAGTTAATTCAGAACATGAAACAGAGGTATAGGGAGTTTGCACAGGAGAGTATATTCACTTTCATATTTGCCCCAGCTACATTTTACTGATCCAAGAAGTACCATGCATTGGTGATAAAGTTAGGTATATTAGGCATCATGGACATTTTTATCCTGAGTCTTAAGCAGTAAGTCATTGCTACCTTGAACTTAACTGATTTTGTAGCCCCAGCCAACTTCTCTTTATTTGAAACACTTGGGTGGGGGCCTTCAGTGATAGTAACTTTGATTGGCGTCCGGTAGCTTGACTAGTAGAAGACTTGGGTAATATAAACATATTTAGGAAACTTTGCTATCTAAAGAAAAATTGAGGAGAACTTGTAATAGGTTGCTTTACCAAAACAATTAGTGTATGCTTTTTTTTCCTAGAAGACTTAAGAGCCTTTCAAACAACAAAATACCTCTTGAAAATGGAGCCTAGGCAGGACTGGAGCAAAGGGAGCAACTACTATTTTTGTGACAATGCCTCCAGCAGTATGGTTTTGGCTGTTGGTAGTGGTGTCATCACCTATTTTTAAATGAGTTATGTTACTTTGCATGAATGTTTTCTTAAAAATGCTACTTGAGTTATTTGGGTTTTAAGACAAAGCCTCTTTTTCTCTCATCCTGCAAAGCACATAGGGAGGGAAGAATGTTGTATTATATTCAAGAAAGCATCAAGATGAAATAATTTCAGTCACCACCTGCTAAATGCATTAAAAATAGTAAATATTAATAAAACCATATAAATTCAGAGTATATAATAAAAGCCTATCTCAAGTGGTAGGTTGTAAGTCAGTCTACTTTGGTTTTCTGTTTTCTGGGAGAGCAGGGTATTGTTAGCAAGCACACAGTGAGCATTTATCACAAATCTGGTGCTCCTTGAAAATTCTTAAAAGGGTAGTTATTAGTCATCAGCTTTATCTTTAAAGCCATCTTCAGCATCTACCTTGGAGATGCTCTTTCCTTTTCCATGTTCTCTGAAGTAGCCAGGCAGAGCGCATGATCCTGCTCCTTATTGGTGAAGACTTCTCCTGGCTTCAGAAGTAAGTTCCACCTGTATCCAACAAGTGACATCTTTTATATAACTTTGTAAATACTAAATAAATAAAAAGTGAAGTTAGTGGATTTTATTGTCTAAAAAAATTGTTATTTGTTTCAATTTACAGGACTCTTCATCTGCCGATTCTGTATCTCTCAGCAGACATTCTTCTGTAAGCCACAGAGTCACATGCTGTCACTAGAGAGTCGCTGGACATTAAGGCTCCTTGAGCAGTTTGAAAGAAAAAGCATGAGGTGACAACTGGTCTTTGTAAAGTTCAGTAAAACAGAGACAGCCTTGAAGCAGAAACCTCTGTTTGATCTCAAGTAGTTTTCCTCTTCAGCATCTACCTAATTTATCTCAAGCAGAGGTGTATGTTACTTCCAATTGTTTGAGACAAGCAGGTATTATACGTAGATGCTTAGAGGATGTACACAAAGAAGAACATGCCCTGTCTGCCATAATGGACTTGAACAGATGAGAAAAGGACTTCACAGTTCAACTCACAGAGCAGAGGAAAAGACAGTTCTGGACCCTGGAGCAAGTATGTGACTTTCTTCCACGTTATATTCACATCTTCTTATCAAAATTTATCTCTGCAAGGAAATGCTGAAAGAACAGTGGTAAGAGTGAAGCTCTCGGATGAAAATCTCAGGTCAGTGAAGAAACAGTCAAACCCAATAAATTATCTTTCAAGTTAATGTAATAGTTTTTTGGTTTGTTTTTTTTTTTTGTTTGATTTTTTACCTATTAATTTTGGGGTTAGTGGTTTTAGCTAGTTTGGAAAAAGTTGAAAACAAGGGCAATTTTTATATCAGAGCATCTTGCATGTTCCAAAGGGAAATTTTCTCTGTTGGACAATCCTATGAGGACTGCTGCAAGTATGGTTCATAGCCGACTCCTTTAAGAAAAACAGGAAGTATCAAGGAACTCATGATCATGATCCATGTAATTATGCATACCTTATTCTTATACTCCTTTTGTGTTATTTCAAAAAGCAAAATAAAAGTTTTAATCACAACTTCTATGAGGTTTTTTTTCCTATTAAAAAAGACACATTTTGATAAAATATAATTTCTCATTCTTTCAGTAACTCAGAGTTTTCACTTAGCTGCTTTTGCTTCATGTTCCTCTTTCCACCTCTCCTAAGCTATCCTGACAGGAAAATATTTGTGTTTAAACAATCATAAAGATCAAATGCTACATAAAAATTAACAAACACAAGTTAAACAGTAACAAATCTATTGGGAAGTCATATATATTGTGAATGTAATTAATTATATAAGTAGTATGTGTGTAAATATACCTTTACGCAGAAAGAGAGAGAAATTTTGCATGTTGACCTTTTGGAAGATGTAAGCAGAAAGGAAGATTCAGGAGGATCTTTCAGTATCATTGTTGAATTCTTATGTTCAAACTTCCAGCCTAGTGATAAGGCTTCATAGGCAAAAATGTTACTTGGCAGAAGTTTACTTTCAAGCTGGTTACTAGAATATGGACAATTGTAATTGTACTATTTGATTTAGTCAATCTGATTTGTGTTGTATGACAGGATGATTACATAGAGAAAATATAATCCCATGTACACTGAGGTGGGATATTCATTTTTGTTTGTTCTGTTTGTACTAGTGTTAGAGAACCTAGGAAATGTACTTTCCATGACAATAAAAAGAAAAGGTAAAAAACATAGCCTTGCTCCTTTGAAAAGTAACAAATAACCCTAGTTTGGAGTCCATCTCATATGGTAATGTAAAATACCAGTGATGAGAAATACCTCATACATTGGCAAAGTCAGTAACACTGGTACCTATATAATTCAAAATGCTTAATGGAATGCTGTCCCTGTAACAAAAAAGAAAAAAAATTGCTTTGAACTTCTGCTTTTGCTACAAAACCGCTTCATTATCTATTGGTTTTGGCTGGGCTTTATGAAAGTTAACAGTGAATGGGCTACTTACTTACTCTGAGAGAACATAAATCTGGGGAAATATTGTTTGCACAGAAACCATAATGCTACCAAAAAAAATGCAAAATCTCACAGGCTTAAGTTTGTTATTTTATT
Organism: Melopsittacus undulatus; assembly: GCF_012275295.1. Taxonomy (NCBI): domain Eukaryota; kingdom Metazoa; phylum Chordata; class Aves; order Psittaciformes; family Psittaculidae; genus Melopsittacus; species Melopsittacus undulatus. The sequence goes on along the minus strand of NC_047528.1, from coordinate 57,308,604 downwards.
TGGGGAGGAGAAAGCACTTATGTTCAGGATAACAACCTACGAGAATATTTAAACTGATTAGAACGTGAGGAATGTCAACTTAAAGGAGCTTACTTTAGAGATGATATTTACCAAGCTGAGAGATTGCTCCTAGAAGGATGCAGTTCTGCAAGCAGGCAGAGCATTGCTTCCATGCTGCTAAGGCTCCAAGCATGAAGGAGCCAGCAGTGTACAACTGTTGTTTTTCCAATAATGAGAAATGCAAAAAAGCAATAAGCACTGGTACTGTTGCTGGCAGAAATAAAGCAGAGATGAAAAAAGGGGAGGAGTGTGTAAAAAAAAACCAACCACAAAAAGATGCAAGCTTTTGAAAAAGAGAAAAATTAATCATTTCCAACAGATGGTCTCTTATGTGTCAGGTAAATGAAATATCAGGAAAGCTTAGGGTCAGTGTCCTTTCATATCTGTTGCTAAACCATTAAGCTGTATTAAATAAAACTTTTAGAATTCAAGAATAAAACCACCAAATTTTCGGATTGAGCTGATATTTGATTAGTAGCTAAAAGTGAAAATTTGTAACCTAGCTGCTTCTTTTCTGTCCCTCCCACATGTAGGACTGACTACAGACTCTAAAGTGTAGAAAATTTGATGTGAATTAATTTTAAAGGATACTAGTGTCCTAGAAAATCATTTCTCTATGCAGAGAAATGTTGTCTTCTTGTCAGCCCAACTTAGAGCGAAGACTTCCTTTACTCAACTCTGTGGTCATGCTTTGTCTGTTCTTGGTGCATTTGGAAGTTACAGCTGACTGAGCACTCTCGAGCTAAAGACAGCCTTCATTCAGAATAAACATTTGCTTCATGTTTTATTTGTGATCTGTAACTTACTACTGCATTATTTTAATGAAATTAAAGCATTGACATGCCATATGTGGAAAGTGATCTTGTTTTCTGTTTTGAGGAAAGATTTGGTTCTTAGTTTTAGAGGCAGTAGCTTAAATACTGAACTGCAAGTTCAAGTCAGGTGTACCTTGATTTGTGTTAAGGCCTTTGATGTGCTTCCATGCACATCTTTGCCACTTAATTGGAGAGATATGGACTATTCAGTAGATAAGGCAAGGTGCCTTTTTCTAGTTCTGTCTTTCTGCATGTAGCAAAATGTGCAGGACTTAGTCCTTAGTTTCTACTTTCACATTTTGGGTTTGTTTTTTTTTTTAGATTATTGTGCTTGTGAGTCTTAAGATATCTGGAAAGACTTACCAGTTTAATTACTATTACATTTATCAATATTTTCTGTTGACAAGGGCTAGCAACTTCCTATTATTCTCTCTTGTAAATTAGATGCATTCTGTAGGAAAGAAGTCATTCACAGTCCATATAAAAAATTTGTCTTGAGAAGAAGACAGGTATGTGGTGCACATGAGGTCTGAAACCCAGCTATTTTAGGGAACATAAGAAAAGCCCGATCTTGAGCCATGGACAATTTTTGCTTGCAAAAAAGTTGCCAGAAAATGTCTGATGAACAAATTGTTTGCTTCATCTCTTAGCCAAAACAACAATAAAAAAGACCAAGAAAAATATTTATTTTTCACTTGTACACTGCCTTCTTGTTTTTCTGTGGACTCTTACCACCTACAATATTAATTTATCTTGTTATGCAGAAACTGATAAAAATGATATTGCTAATAAAAAAGACACCAAGTATGAGAACAATCTCTTAACTGCCTAAAAATTCTTGCAGCATTTTCATAAAGAGTGGAACTGAATTACTTTGAAGCCAGCTAATGGCTTTAAGCTGACAGAGGGGAGATTGAGATTAGATATTAGGAAGAATTTCTTCCCTGCGAGGGTGGTGAGACACTGACACAGGTTGCCCAGAGAAGCTGTGGCTGCCCCGCCGCTGACAGCGTTCAAGGCCAGGTTGGATGGGGCTTGGAGCAACCTGATTTAGTGGAAGGTGTCTCTGCCCATGGCAGGAGGTTTGGAATCAGATGAGCTTTAATGTCCCTTCTAACCCAAACCATTCTATGATAGGAGTCTGTGAGTACATGGTTCTTTATGCTGTAGTGAGACTTTGAATCATTCTGTGATCCATAGAAAAGCAGGGAATTGGTGCTGCAGATCTGTTTCACACATTCCTCAGTAAAAGAAAAAAAAAAATCCAAAACTTTACACAGAGGAATGCACAATGGAGTGATAGAGAGGTCCAGTTAAAGTTCCTCAACCTCTTTCAAAGTAGCAGGTCAGTTCAATAAATCTTGCTGAATTTCATTGTCCATTTTTCATATTCCAGTATGGGTTCATTTATTTTTGCACAATAGTCCTACTGTGGTGATTGTTATCTCAGGAGGCAGCACACTAACCTAGAAAGCAAAAAAGTATTGCATAGAAATATTATGATGAGTGTTACATTGAGGTTGTCTGTTTGTTTGGGAAAACAGATTCATCTGCTGTAATGTATGCATGAAATCCCCATCTTTTTGATATCCCATCTGTTTACATGGCTTCTGCATGTGTCAAGAATGTTGAATTAATGGAGTATGTTCTATAAATAGAGGTTTTTAGATTATAATAAGAATAGTAAATATAAATATTGGAAAATTCTGAAGGGAAATAGGATGTTAGAGAGGGAATGTTTAATAATGTTTAAACTGCAGGAAAGTACACATTTGTTCACTGCACCTCTGTTTCCCTCACATTCTACAGACTTAAAATTATTCATGTTTCAGAGCAGAGAGAAATAATTTATAGCCAAGCATACATGATTTTCTTAAAATAAGTGAATTATTCTAATTTAATGGAAGCATTCTTTAAAAGGTAGAGTAATTGCCCTCAAAATGTGTGTAGTTGGGAAAGATCATATGAAGACATTGATTCTAGTTACATACCAATGCATCTTACACAATCATCAGTCTTGAAAGAAATGTTAGTGTTTGCTTCAAAATTGCTTTTTCTTGCTTATTCCTATTTTTTTCCCTGATTTTGCTATAAAAAGTATTTTACTGGGCTTTTGACTCTTTTGAGCCTTTAAGATTAAGCTGTCAAATTTGCCTATTTGTGATGATAACTTGGAGGTGGCAAAAATGAAGCAACCTTAATCTAAAATGTTCCACATACTTGTGAAATTGAATTTATATAGTCATCTAGCACATTTCAGAAATACTTTGTATTTGACTTTACTGTCTGGGTATCTTTTAGCAATGATAGCTCTGTGTTTATGAATAGGGACCTAATTAAAATCATGACAAAAAAAAAAAAACCAACCCAAAACAGTGTAAATTGCATGGAGAAACTTAAGGTTATCTTGAAACACAACATAGTCACATCCTAGTCCTACAAAATCACTGAGTCTGAACCTAAAGTGTATTTCTAGGCTCAGAAATTATATTGAAATATATTCTTAATTTTACTTGGACAGAGATGTCCTCAATTGCCTTTCATGTTTCTTCTTCTCGTCTGTTCATAATTGCACATTGGTTCCTCCAAATATGTGCATGAATGGGTTTTGTATAATAAATGGCTATGACAAAATTCTCAAGTAGAATACGCGGATTGTTATCAATTCAAATATATTTTTTTAATGATGTGAAAGATCACAGACTAATGTTTCAACTCCAAAGAATTGTACTGTGACTGAAAAAAAAACCCAAAAAATCCAAACAACTTTGATCTTTATTTATATACTTTCACAATCTTCATGGCTTAATCTCAGGCAAACTTGATTGTGAATCTCTTCATTGTTTGGCTGTTGCCTTTGTAATACCACCACCCATCAATATGGTTATACACAGATTTAGTGTTTGCTTTTTAAAATAATAAAAAGAACATTAACTATTACACAGCTTCATTTTTACTTTTAGTCTTTTTCCTGGAAATTTTCAATAAAAAGCAGCAAATAAAAGATGAGACTTTTAGTCCAAAATCATTTCAGCTTTCCCAGTAGAGAAATTGGACAAGTCCAGTTTTAACAATCACGCAATTTAAATATAGCCTAGACAAGAAGATAATGTGACATCAGTTAGAAGTATAAATTGAAATGCTCAGATTAAGTCTACTAGAAAGAACTAATTTGTCTGCAGTATCACAGCAGAAAATCTTTTTACATGTAATTAATTGATGAAAAACTAATTCTCTAATTGTAAATCTCCAATACATTTTCCTGCAAACATTTGTTTTTCATATAGACATCAGCTGTCTAAACAGTAGTTGAAGATGGGATTTTTTACAGCTTTTCAGTATTTTCTTGGTGGCTTTTGAAGAGCAGGGTTAGGCAAAACCATAACTCAGGAAATGAGAAAAAGACTCGCAGGCCTTGAGTTAGCATGTGTGTTTGCTTACATTTAATTCTCTGCATGTGGAGAGCTCTGTTGCAGTGCAAATCCTCTTTCAGTGCAGAAAGCTAATCACAATCATGTATGTGTGAAGCAATTAGACCTTGTTTATCCACTGCAGTTACATTCTACATTTTTTCTCCAGTAACTTAGGTCTTATTAGGTTTGAAATATTTTAGATTAATCTTTGCCTCAGGCATGAGGTAAATAAGGTGATTTACCTTCCTCTATTTGTCACTGAAGCAGTGGAGGGAAATAATATGTGATCTAGAAGTTATCTTGCTGCTTAATAGCTTGGCAAGATTACGCAATATGTAAACCGGTCAAAAGTAGCTAAGTTTTGCCATGTAGCTGCAATATACACATATATATAAAATATATATAAATGTATGTATTTGTATATATATACACAAATATAAATATATATATAAATATTATGTATTTTTTTTTCTTGCCTTCATTTAGGAATTTAAACTTCTGAAAGGTCTTTATCCTAAGCCTGTGTCCAAGGTCTGAAATAGTGAGTTTCAAGCAAAAGTATTTCCCTGGGGCAGCTGCAGCATCTCTATAGCAGGAGTGCTTGGCTCTGCTCTGTTCAAAACTGATTTGGTTTTGACAAACTTGTAGCTTACCTTCTTTTCTGACTCCTTCAACAAGAATTTAGCCTTTTAAACAAGAAATGAAGTAACTTGCATCCAGTGATTATTTCCCAAGCTTTTACTGATTTTCTTTTGAGATAAATTTTGCCTATTAGAAAACAAACTTCTGTCTCATGACATCTGATAAAAAGGGGCTCGGTCTTCCTTTGTTTCTATGCAGTCTGTTTTAATGGAGTAACAAGACAGGGTGTCTGATGTTTCAGTTTGGATCCAGGTAAGCTAGACTCTGATTAGGTGAAGTTCATGATCATATAGTTTCACCTTGAGACATTGTGAAGATTTCTGGGTCCTCCAATATTTTCAAAGTTAATAAAGAAACTGAGAATTAAGGCATCTCTACTCTATGAGATCAACTGTAGAAAATTTTATTGTAAGAGTACAGGTTTGATGAGAGCTGTTGGATTGTTTCCATGACTTTCCCACACAACAGCCTCTGCTCTTATTTTCTTCTGACATCTCAGACGAAGCATACTAAAAGTGTCAGAAAAATGATTCTGTAATAATTTGAAAACAGACTCTATTCAGGTTTGCTTAAGGGGAGTGTACTTATTCACCTGCACTGATAAGGCAGGCCATGTTGCAGAGGATACATAGGAGCCTCTAGATGCAATTGTATGATGAAACATTCTCAGGGAAAGAATGCCATACCTATGTACTACTGTTTAGCAACTTGTGGGGAAATGTTTCAGCAAATAAAGAAATTTTTTTTTCTCAATAGTCATCAAAGTCCTGCAAAATGGAACTGGTGAAAGATGCTGTTAATTTTTGTAGTGTCAAAATGAAAGGGAATGAAACAAGATTAACAACCTGGAGGAGAGTAACAGTCTGAGAAAGCTGGGAATACCTTGGTTTTCTTCAGCAGTGGCTGATGCAATGCTGAATGGATGGATGGCAAAGAGGAAAGCAGACCTTGCACTGTGTGTGCTTGATGGAAAGAGAGCAAATGGTCATCAGGAGGAGCACACCAATTTCTGAGCAATGTAAAAAATGTTGTGGTTAAGCTAAACTGGGAGGTAAATAGCTGCTGTACTTCAGTTCCTAACAATTGTTTCATGTCTAACCTCATATTCCCCATAAATCCTTCCACTCTTTTATCCATATAAATATCAAGTCAATTACTCACATAAAATTAGCTTCAGCATGGAATCAACCTTGTTAATTTTAGTTTCTCATGCTTATGATTTTGACTCATAAATAATATTACGAGATCGATTTATAATGTACTGAATGTTTCATACGTTAGAGTATCCTCTGAATCTGTTGTGGTGACATTTTAATCAAGAAATTACCGTAATTAATTGGCAGAATAGCCAAGAGGTTGTTTGGAGTCCTCTAGAACCTTAAAAAGTCTCTGTCAGTTTGTGGGAGCACAGATATCAAATGAGCTTTCTTTTAAGAAAACCTGGAAGCTAAAGTTGATCAGAATACTTTCTCTGGAAAATTATAATTTACTGAAAACACATAGATTTTGGACCTCAAGAGGTCCCTTATGCGCCCCTGCTCCAAGCAGAGACAGCTGTGGAATCAGACCAGCTTGCCTCAGTGCTTTGCCCAGCTGGGTCCTGGAAACACCCCCGGGGACAGAGCTGTCTTCTCATTTGTGTGTCCAGTCAGTATCTCAGTCAAACCTGAAGAACGTATGAGAATAGAGAAAGGGAATTCTAGCTTTAATTAGGTGGTTGAATTCTGTCTTAAGAGAAAAGTATTTGAAAACATTGTTCTATTGATCTGGAATGAGAAAGTCTGCTGCAAATCTGGCAGCCCATGGACTTGAACATGGCGACTTTTGCAAAGATACACCAAACGCAGAGGACAATTTTTCCCACCGTGCTCTGTTTTACAGAAAACTGTACCTTACAAAATGTTATTTAAACTAAAATTCTCAAAATGCATCTGCTTCACTAAGAAACAAAGATAAACCTCAGAAGTTGTAGAGGAAAAATATACTGTCATTGGTTCAGCTCTTGTGAAGGCTAAATGGATCTGGTATCATGGCATCTACTACAGAAAACTATGACACAAGGCAACAGTCACACAAAATAGTATTGACTTAAAAGGAATCTGTAACAGCATCAGTTGCTGGAAGTATATATTCTTCTTTACCCATGCTTCAAACAGGTTCCCACTGAAAAGATTACAAAAACCTTAATGTCTGCTTGAATTTGAGGGACAGCATTCTTCATGTGGGATTTGTATAGTTTTTCTGTCTGTTTAACCTGTAAATTTCTAGAAAGAACTGAGGAGCAGGATAGTATTTGACAAACCTATTCTGAGACTGCAGTAATGAAAAGGAAGGGAAAAAAACGTGAAAGGATAAAGGCTGGTGAAAAGTGTATATTCAAGAGAATAGTCATTAAAGAGTGATTTCCATTTAAGAAAAACAGCACACCCCTCCCCCCCGAAAAACAAACTAGATCATTGTATGATATACCTGAGGAAATTACAAAGTGACTTCGGCTGCCTGTCTTAAATAGGGAGATTTAGAAAAGACTAATTGTATGGTGATGGTTGACTCAGGAGAAAAGCAATGCTTGTCAATACAAATTGCTATCATGAAAGTAATACAAGATTTACTGTGTCAATCAGTGAAGCTCTTTGAAGACCTGCTGCATATTTCATGGAAGAGTGTCTGTGCTTTTCATTTATGGGGATTTTAAATTAAAAATACTAAGGAGATAATTTTAAGGTTTTTGTATGAAAAATAATATGCACACCTGTGTAGATACACACAAAAGCTTTGGGTGCTTTTGCCGCTGCTTGGACCGCATGCTTTAGAAAATCTTACAAACTGACAATAAAATTCCAGATATTGGTCATCCCCTAAATATGTTACCTGATGGGATAATGATAACAAATATTTTTTAGGATGCCCTTGCAGGAAGGATTTAAAATGCTGCATAAAAATTTCACATTTGAAAAGAACAAACAAAATTACCTGAAGCAACTGCACAGCCCTGTTACTTTTTTGATATGTAAAATACTTCTACGAATTTATTTTAGCTCATTATCTCTTCAGTTTGCCATATTCATGCAAGCACATTTTTAGTAGTACATATTTTAAATTGCGAATAATATTATTTAATGTTTTAACACTTCACAGTCCTTTCAAAAACAAAATACATTAGATAAAGGGCCAGTCTGCCTAGAATAAAAATGCTTAACAAATCATTTATGGCCTAAGTTTCTAACTGGGCTGCCACAGATCAGTTACTGTGCCCACTTGACAGGGTGTTGGTGGAAAAGGGGAAAACCGCTCAGATCCAACTGCCTGCAAGAACCCCCTGACACATATGTACGCCTTAACAGAACAGTAGAAGATGTTTTGTGAAATACAGTTTAGAGTTCAGGTTGCCTGCAAATCAAGCGATGGAAGCACAAATTAAGCAATTTAAAATGTCAAATTATTTATTAAGAAATTACCCTGTTCGTGAAGTCTATCTTTTATCTTTTCTACTCTTTTTTTAAATGAGAACTTGTGTTAAATAAAAGCACCAAGGTTTTATCAGACTCTTAATGGCTTTCCACCAATTTGATATGAAAAGTACTCAGTCTGTGCTAGCAAAGCAATTGGCACAGGTTGTTGCCTCTATTTCCTAAAAAAAAAACAAAAGAAGAACCCAAACCAACACAGAACCAAAACCAAACTGACAACAAAACCCCCCACTTTTGCATATTTTTGAAATACAGATTTTGCCTTTAGAACTGTTTTTAAGCGTGGAATAAATTTATAGGGACTCTCTGGCAAGATGTAGTCTCATGGCTTTTAAGTTCAGCTTTTCCCACAGAGGAGTATGCTAACCATATAAATACCTCAAGGTACACAGGTGTTCTGTTGTAGTCCTGTCTATAGAGAAATACAGATTGTGCTCAGCTATCTTGCAAGGTGGCGAACACAATAATGATAGAATCATAGAATGCCTTGGGTTGGAAAGGACCTTAAGATCAGTTACTTCCAACCCCCCTGCCATGGGCAGGAGCACCTCACACAAGACCATGTCACCCAAGGCTCTGTCCAACTTGTTCTTGAACACTGCAAGGAATGGAGCATTTACCACTTCTTTGGGCAACCTGTCCAGTGCCTCACCACACTCACAGTAAATAACTTCTTCCTTATGTTCAATCTAAACTTCCCCTGTTTAAGTTAAAATCCATTACCCCTTGTCCTATCACTACAGTCCTTGATGAAGAGTCCCATAATACTTCATGACATGAACCAGAGTTGAGAACTTGCTTTGTTGCTATAAGGTAAGAATAGGTAAGCCATGCTTGAGTTTATATGTATGCACAGCCAATTCTGTCTTTTTGTATTCTTTTCACACCTCTGGCAGCTTTGTAAAATCAAGTCAATGTAGACTCATGTAGGACTACTGTGCGGGAGATCATGAAGATAGTATTTCACTATTGTCCTGTTTGTTATACCTGAGCATAGTGGAGGTATAATTAATCTTCTCATGAAAGAAGAATTAAAGCATCTTTATCACTTTTATTACTCCGCAGAAGATATTAGTGCCCCAATTTTCTGTTTACATGTGTTTGTATGTATACAGGTTAAATACAGTATAAATAAACAATATATTTGATCCAACTTGCTAGCAGAAATTTTGTTTATTGGTGGGAGGGAGAAAGATGAGAGAAAAAGGCAAATATGAAAGGTGGTTTGATTTGCCCTGTGGAGTCGATGGAAATGTTAGGAACTGTCAGGAACAGCAATTTTCAGGAAACAGCATAGTTAGCACTGATCGTAACTGCACTGGCCACACAGACATGACTATCACTTGGCCCTGCTTTCCTTACCAATGTAAACTGGCATCAAGATCTTCCTGTCCCATGGGATGCTTGAGACTTGGTAGGTGAGCACCAGTAAATAACTAAAGTTACCATGCAATTCTATACACTCAATAGCAATAAGGATGCATGCCTTGTGTTTGTTTCTTCCCTTGCTCTTTCTGAAATACTGACTTTTTCTCTGGAGTTCAGTGGTTTTAGCTCTCACATAAAGCTTCAAGAAATAGTTTGCATTTTACATAAAATGGCTTCTGGATTTTGTAAAAAAATGACCCTTCCCTTTGGTCGTGAGCTTTGCCTGGTCTTATGCCAAGCTCTGAGGAAAAAAAAAAAAAAAGAAGAGTAACTTACTTCAAAATTAATAAGCCTTCACACAATCTTTTGAACTTCATTATAAGTTTTTCTAATAAGTGTCATAGTTAGTATCATAATAATAATAAAAAAAGGAGCCTGTGTGTTCTGTTTCATTTTAATCAGACAGCAGCTGACAAATTATTGTAATGGACTCAAGCTAGTATCATTCTTAGTCTCTCAAGGTGCTCATCTCCTTTTATATCTTCTCAAACTCTCTCCTTAAATCCCATATGCTAGAGGAAATATTCATATACTCTTTATGTAATCAGAAATTTCAGACCTCATTTGGTTGTATAAAGCATAGTGATTAGCTTAGTAAAGGATATTTCTTTTCTGTTTTGGTTGTTTTCTTTATGTACTGCCTGAGTTTTTCTGAAACAACCCAATATGCTCTGAAAAACTACAGGAAAGGCATATGCACTTGTGTGTGCAAAGATAAAAACTGCGAGGCTTTGAAGGATTCCTAGAAATTTTATTAATATATTTGAACTTATTCTGTATTTCTCTATTGTTATTTTCTTCATAGATCACCTATTTGATAGCAGTGTAATAAAAAAATACCTAAAGGTGAGAATACGTGGAGTGTTCACTTCTCACGTTTATCCACCTATTAAAATTAAAAAAACAGATTATTTCATGGTCATGTCTTTGGATACCTTTTGATAGGAAGTCATGCAAACAAGCTCAGAGAACTTTCTGTAGCCAGCCCTCATCATAGAATCATAGAATCAACTAGGTTGGAAAAAATCTTTAAGATCATCAAATCCATCATGTTGCAGATGTTCAGTGCCAGTGAAAAGTGACTCCTCCACAAAAAACCCAGATGACATTAGTGAGAGTAAGCAATATCCAGTGGATGCTGGACATCATTGCTAAGATCAGGGAATTTTGTTCCTTTGGAGCTGATGTAATCACCTTTCAGAGTCATAATATGTGTTTTAGCACATGTGCTCAGTTCTGAAGAATCTAATCTCAGTGTTTTTCTTTCTCATTTCTTAGCTGTACTTGCATTTATGGTGTAGATGGAAATAGGCATTTTTAATTGAGTGGAGACACCTGCTTTTGAGTTATATTGCTGGTGAGCAAAAAATCCCTAGAAATTATTGGCCTGAAAAGAAACAGGGATAAGTAACTCCTACTGTATGCCTGGTGTGTGACTCATAGTCCAATGTTTTCAGTATCTACCTTAACCAGCTCCTTCATATCTAGATAAATGATTCTGTTACTGTCAGGGAGTAACACAGAGTAGTTAGCGTTCAAATATTGAGACTTGAGTTTTTTTTGTGGCTAAGAATAATATCCACCCGGGAGAAAAAGAACAATACAGTAAGTGTTTCCATAAATGAGAAATCTGTTACTACCTGTTCAGAGATATGGGAATAAAACTAAATAGATTGTGTTTATGTAGGACATACATAGTGACAGTTGTAGCTTAAAGTTAGCTTAAATCTGTTTCTACCATTCTGTTTTTTTTTTCTTAGTTGATGATAGCTAACTTTCTTACACAGGTAGATAACATATGCTGTCAAGCTTAAAATCAGTGGTAAAAAAAAAGAAAAAAAAAAGATTTAATTGATGTAAGAAAGAAAGATATATTTATATTAAATTATTATTATCAGTGACCCAGTCAAAGCGGAACTAATAAAATGTAGCTTTACTGTTGTTGCTGAGGCTTGGCCGACCTAGATTTTTCTGAAACTGATAATGTGTTTTTCTCTGAAAAGTATTTTGAAGCTGTGCTGAGGCAGAGGGTAGTCAGTAAGTTGGAAAAATACCACAAACCTCAAGTTTTACTTAGTTTTCATTCTTTCCACCACTTTCAGTTCCTCACATACACTATTTTGATGTCTATTTAAAATGTAAGCAGCAATTTTTTTAAAAGGTTTTGTATTTCTTGATAAATCTCTGCCCAACCATTTTTCTATAGATTGTAAATTCTTTATAGCCTTTTTTCTTTAGTCTGAAAAATACAGTCTCATACTTAATACATCTCTATTTGCAATTTCCTTGTTTTGGTAATATTTAAGGTATCTGAGCTTCTTTGATTCAGAATAAGGTGGATGCATTGCCATCTTCTGTTTGAGAACTTAGTTTCTTAATCAGCCTGAAACATCATTAGATGCCTTGGTGGTAAGGTTGGAATAAATATCTAGGTCAATATACATATGCTGAATACAAACCAGTTTCCATCCCATGAGAAATCCTCTGGAATGGTAACCTTGGGCAGGTAATCTTGATTCATGCCTGTATTTTCATAGGCAATATGTTTAAGTTATACATACTAGATGTGCAGAAAATCATGACCAAAAAAAATATTTTTTATTCCTATAAACTCCTCTTTGCTAACATTTTCATAGACAGAGTGACAACTCTTCTTTCTTAGCATGTACTTAATTGATTATACATAAATCATGAATAGCCTCACTTCATATCTGTAAATGCCTACTAAAACCCAAAGACAAGACATACATTTTGTTAATGCAGGAAGCATAAATGCTGTAGAATTAATTTTAGTGACTAAGTGTGCATTTCAATAACCTCTGTTTCATAGTCTGTAATAATTATCTTAATAATGTCCTTGGTTATTGGGTGATTAAGACATTTTAATGATGAGTAGATTAATTCATTAAAAAGAAATGTGTGTTTTTCCTTATGGCATGATTCCTATTCCTTCCTTGGTCAGAGTGGATAAAAAGAGTAACAAAATTTAGGCAAGTATAGCACTACTCAGCAGAAGAGATAAATGAATGTTCGTGGTCCCCTATTAACCTACTTCTCTCTGTTCACACTTCTTTTACAACCAAAGAAAAAAAGCTGGCTCAGTAGTGTCTCAATGTACTAAAATACTACTTGGCCTGAGCTGTGCTCCCAGTCTTCAACTCTGTATTTGGAGCAAATGCAGAGCCTTCCTATCTCAGTGGATTTTGGGAAGTTTCATATCAAATGAAGAGTGATGTATGGGATCTGCACAACTGACTCCATCACGGGTCTATGACAGAGAGTTAGCTTGAATGGCAGATTACAGTTTAAATCATCTCATAGATACCATTGTATGATTTTTGTCCACCACATTCTTGTGCTTAGAGGGTCCCAAATCTCTTTGGTTTAGTTCTGGAATATGTTGGATAGAGAAGGTTCACATGAATCTGTTTGTGTCTCCTTGTTAGTTTGATGTTTTTAAAAGCCAAGAGTTTTCCAGTTTCTCCCCTAGTTCTTATTTTTTGCAATACTGAGTCATGATTGTGTGCTAGTTCCACCAGCATGGTCCAACATCTCCTTGCTATCTTCAGAGCCATCTTCTGAAATGGGTGCTGAATCCAGATACAACTGGATTTTGTTCCCTGGGGCTTCAGCATGATATTAAAGTAGAGAAGGTTCTTGCTCTTAGTTTCAAAGAGTTAAACACAAATGTATTTCTATTCTAAATTACAGGGTTCTGAGGGCAAGGAGGTGGCGTGACTAACTGTAAAATGACTAACTAAACCCCTTTGACTTAAAATTAGAGTTTTCTAGGCAGCTGTCCCCCAAAATAAATAAACTGAACTATTAAAGTTATATTTATTAACAGAAACATCAATATTCATCACACTACAAGTCTTAAATCATTACTTCAATACCACCGTAACTCCAAAGTGTGATAATACATTATTGATGTTATCATACTAATTTTTACCTGGTCTTCAGCATCCAAATAAACTTCCATTTCCCAAATATAATACACCTGAGATTTGACGTATCTTAGATGAGGTCACATTTTCCTTGAACTGCAGCAAAGATCACCCAGTTTGTAGTAAGGAAAGTTCTCTGCCCCATTTATTAAACAATGCTTTAAAATTTGATTGTTTTAAACAATCTGTATTTATTTTAAACAATCTATTATCAAGTTCAGAAATCTTGCTAAAAGTTTTCTTGTTAAAAAATGTGCATGTGCTTCTATCTGAATTTTAAAAAAAATTCAGAGTTAATGCTAAGCAGAGGTTTATTTTCTTTTTTTTTTTTTTATTCTGTAGCTAAACCAAAATTATGAAAAATAAGCAATGTCTTGTACTGGAACATTTTTCTCTCAAGTTTTTGTTATAAGAAAGCTACTACATTGTCAAATAAATATTTGGGTAAATGCAGAGAGGATGCTTCATTTCATTTTGTGGTCTCTTAAAATATTTTTTGCAAGATCAAAAAGTTTGTTTTAAAATTGAAAACGTTTTGTTTTGCTAATTTTGAAAGGAAACCTTTTGTGCTAATGAAATTAAACATCTAATACTGAACAAAGCTAATATGAAATGGTTTAACCTTTCCAGAAATTCTTCTAATTCTTCCTTTTTATGACTGAATATATTGCTGTTAATGTGAATTAGTGCTAAAAATGTTTGAAATCATCCCACAATAGGTCACTTTTATCTAAAGAACAGAGCTTGTACTGAAGATGTCTTTTTTGTTCTTTTATATTTAGCCTATACGAAAGCCACCCTTTCCTCACAGCTCGTTCAGGTCCGTGTCATTCATTGTGTTTCTGCTGTACACCACTTTGTTTTCATCAACTTTTTTTTTTTTTTAATATTGGAAAAATATTGCTATATAGACAAGAAAGTTATTTTGGCTCACCTGTGCTGTTAGATGAGCTACCTCATAGGTACTTCTTATACCAGGAAATCAGATTTAGCATGACACTTCGTAGTGCATTGTAATTTTCATGAAAATCTCACAGTTCCTGGTTACATGTGTGAAAGTGTTCTTTTGGACTCTGATGTTTTTGAAAATACAACAGGAAAGTATGATTATCTACTTGTTATATTTAAGACACATAGACTGTACTACCTTCTCGTCCACCACCAGACACACCATTGTTCTTTTCACTGTAAGAAATGAGAGCTGGCTAAGACTTATCCAAGTCCAGTTACCTGCATCTGCATGAGCCATCTTTGACAGTGTACGAAATGGAAAAATATGAGGAAGGAAAAGGACAGCATAGCCCATCTAAATACAAATAGGTGAATCAAAACTTTATTTTTTTGTCTTCCTCATTGCTTTTTGAGACCTAACTAACATACTGTATATTCCTGATATCTCTGACTGGATTTTGAACTCGGTTATGTGTTCATTTCATGAAGGCAAGATAGAATAACCAGTGTAATTGCCCATGCAACTTTCTCTGTTTGTCTGTCTCCTGTTTCTAAAGGGCATGAGCTGTCTGCAGGCATAAGCTGCTTGTTATCTGAGTTCAGCAGCAGGTCAGTTCTTTTCTCAGTAGGTTTCACTGCAGTCAGACTCAGCTGCCACAGTGGGTTTTGTTTCCTTTCCCAAGTGGAGGAAGTGAAGAAGCCTAAAAGCACAATTAAGGTTAAACAAGGAGATAAGGACCAAGGGAGCAGTTCTGCAAAATGGCATGTTGGCCAGTGCTTGTACCATATTCTGGAAATCCTCTCCTCAGATGTGGAGCTTTGAGAAAGCAGTACTGATGTATGTATATTTAGAAGAAATAAATGTCTATTTCAAATCTTGCCAACCATATCCTGGGCTGCATCAAAAGAAGCTGGTCAAGGGAGGTGATTCTTCCCCTCTGATCTGCTCTCATGAGATCCCACCTAAGAGTATTGCATCCAGTTCTGTAGACCCTAACATAAGAAGGACATAGATCTGTTGGAGCGAGTCCAGAGGAGGACCACAAAGATGATCAGAGAGCTGGAGCACCTCACCTAGGAAGACAGGCTGAGAGAGTTGGGCTTGCACACCCTGGAGAAGAGAAGGCTCTGGTGAGACCTTAGAGAAGCCTTCCAATACGTGAGGCGGGAGGAGGGAGGGATATATGGGAAACCTGGAATAATTTTTTTCACGAGGGCTGAAGAGGTAATGGCTTTAAACTGAAAGAGGGTAGGTCTAGATTAAAGATTAGGAAGAAATTCTTTACTGTGAGGATGGTGAGACACTGGAACAGACTGCCCAGAGAAACTGTGGCTGCCTCATCTTGGGAAGTACTGAAACCAGGTTGAATAAGGCTTTGATTCCCTTTTGAGGGAAGTTATCCCTGCCTGTGGTAACGGTATTGAAACCAGGTGTTCCTTGAAGGCCCTTTCCTATGCAAACCGTTCTATGATTCTATGGTTCTATACTCCAAACAAGTTCAAACCCACTGAAAATATTGTTGACATTTACACCATCCTATCTTATCACAGCAAGCTCTAATTTACCCATGTTTACTCTCCTAAGCTACTTTCCCAAGGAGGCAGGAATGTATCCTTCATTTCATATACATAAAATGATTCAGACCTGTTCATGCCCGTATTTTAGAAAAGAAGCTATCCCACTTTCCTTTTCCTCCCCCCCACCACTCCCACCCCATGCCCCAGCACTCCCCATGAGCTTTCTCTTCTCCCTGTCATTTATGTTCATTACTGGATTTTCTCCTTCCAGCCAAATAGAGATGATCATACAACACTTCTCCCATTTCTTCTGACACACCGCCAGATATAACAACCATTTCATCTTAATCAGGTATAGCACACTAGTGACTAAAAGGATGCTAGAGACTGGGCTCCCTTGTTTGCTCCTTGTTATCTATCCCACTGACCTTTATGAAGGTTGCCTTATTTCTCCTTCCTGTCTTTTATTGTTCCACATTTTTGCTTTTTGGCAGTGTTTTTGACTTTAGTAACAAGTTGTTATAATGATTATTTTGAAAATCTAGAGAGGGAGTGCAGTTAATGGGACCCCAATACTAATTCTGTTAAATCGGCTTTACTGACTGGGGTCAGTACTTTATCTCATTAAACTTTGTCTTTTTCTCTTATGTTCTGTAGTGTGTGAGGAGTACCTCTAGCTTTCCACTGTCCTTATAGAATTTGATAATGCTGTAGCTTTCACTGGGAATGAAACTAGGAGCAAGACTCAGAGTCAGTACATTCCTTACATCTGACTAGCACCAGAAGAGTCTATAATCAGTGTTAAGTCTTTCACATTCTTTACCTGCAAGTAGCAATGTCAGCTAACTGTAGTCGCAGTTGGTCAGACTGGAATTTCTGTTTATTATGAGAAAGTAAAGAGCGTATTGTGGTCTTTTTTTTCATTGAATTCTCATAATTGCTGAAGTCAGTTCTCTGTATTTCTTTTATATATATATATCTATATATCTAATGTGTATATATTTTTCTTATCCAAGATGAAATTGAGGTATTTTTGTTGATTTTCTTCATAGCAAGCCCAAAAAGTGGTGTAACATAAAAGACAAATCTATAGACAAATAAAAGACAAATAAATGAGTACATGTGCTGGTTTAGGCTGGGATAGAGTTAGTTTTCTTCATAGTAGCTGGTATGGGGCTATGTTTTGGATTTATGCTGGAAACTGTTAATAACATAGAGATGTTTCAACTATGGCTGAGGAGTGCTGACACAGAATCAAGCAAGGTCTTTTCTGCTTCTCACCCCACCCCACCAATGAGTAGGCTGGGGGTCCACAAAAAGTTAAGAGGGGACAGTGCATAATTCTTATCAAAATTTTTCATTTTGATAAATAATACTTCACTAATGTTACACACCTTACGATAAGATTAAACCTTTTTTATTTCTGATACTGAAATAGGTTTGGACTGAGTTTGAAATACTTCCCAAAGCTTATCTACCTATAGATTATAAATTTATGACTTGGATTCTTGTCGATGGCCATTAATTACAGTCTGATCTAATAACCTTTATTCATATTGATGGGATCTTTGCTTGAGTAATGACTACTCAACTTAAAAGTGATTAAATACATATAGTATAATTTAAAATGGCCAAAATGCATTTAAAATCCATGGAAATAGAACCTGAATCTATTTAAAGAGACTGAGGTTGCTTAGAGTGGGCTGTTAGATCCACCAGCGTCAATGGGAGTTTTGTTATTTGTATCAAATGAGCCTTTCCAGATGCCAGGCTGGTTATTCAGGCTTTAGGTCTGCGTTAATGCAGAAGTTAGGTCTGTGTTAATGCAGAAGATAAGTGCTTTTTTTTTTTTTTGTGTGTGTGTGTG
Organism: Melopsittacus undulatus; assembly: GCF_012275295.1. Lineage (NCBI taxonomy): Eukaryota > Metazoa > Chordata > Aves > Psittaciformes > Psittaculidae > Melopsittacus > Melopsittacus undulatus. The sequence continues at coordinate 57,290,493 of NC_047528.1, read as the reverse complement.
TTTGGGTTGGGTTTTTTTTTGCACAATACATAATGCCTGTTTTGGAATAGGTACTGATGCATAAATTTGGAGATTGAATGCAATATAATCAGTTCCATTATATGCAGGGGAAAAAAAAAAAGAAAAAAGAAAACTTGAAATGTGTGCTCATGTGTCGTGTTTTTTTCTCTTAATGTGCCCAGATGTACCCAAACACAATGTGCAAAGATACTATAGTTGGGTAATTCTTTGACAGAAGAAAACAATTTTCTATGTACAATTACTTTTTAAAAGTTTGATTTCAAGATTTTTTATGAAACAATTTTTGTCTGGCTGTTTGGGGTCTTATCATGACACTGGAGTGTGTGAAGTGTTGAAAAGTGGTTCTCTTAGCCCGCTAGGCTAATTAAAACAGAAAATCCAGCAAGGGCAAGGGAAAAGTTGTCTATAAAGGGCTGTTACATACTGGAATATGTGGTTTACCCAGTCTCACAGAACACTGTCAATTCATCGTTATTAAAATCTAATTATATTCATAGTCCAGTCTCTTCTCTAGTATCAGTGCCTTTGCTCCTTTGGAAACAGAGAGAAGGAAAGTGTTCTGGGTTCAGCAGTAGCAGTAAATTTTCTCCTTCTTGGTAGCTGGTGCAGTGCTGTGTTTTGACTTTCGGGCTGGGAATGGTGCTGATAACACGTAAGTTTTGAGTTACTGCTCAAATGGTTTGTCCAAGGACTTTGTGAGTCTCATGCTCTGCCAGGGAAGGAGGGGAGGCCAGGAAGAAGCAGAGACAGGACATCCAATCCAAGCTGGCCAAGGAGGTATTCCATACCACAGCACATAATGCCCCGGGAGGTAACTGGGAGTTGGCCGTAAGGGCTCAGGCTAGCTCTCTTCTGGGTCGGTCTTGTTTTGGCGGGTGATATTGTATTCTCTCTCCTTGTTTATTTCCTCTATCATTGTTTTTATTGGTGGTAGCAGTAGTGATTTGTGTTGTACCTTAGTTATTGGACTGCTCTTATCTCAACCCATGGGAGTTGCACTCCTTCGGTTCTCCTCCCCAACCCTCTGGGAGTGGGGGGGTGGTGGTGGTGGTGGTGAGAGTGAGACTGAGGTGGGGTTTTAAACCACGACAGAAAGATAGGAAGTTGTCATCACTAGAGGTTTTAGACTGTAACTGTCATTAAGAAAACACAGGAAAGAAGAATGCTTTTGCCTTTTCTTTCTTTTGATATTCAGTGATAGCTGTTTAATGGTCATGTTGCCATCATGGAAACCTGATGACTTCCTCCATTTTTCTGGACATTTACATAGATCCGATACTGAGCTGCTGATCTAATACATATGTAAAAATAATAGGATTTTTAATATCTGCTCAGATAAATTAGACTACTACCAGGAAGTAATATTCAACTCAATGTAAACATCTCCTGCAATAAATACAAAACCTTAAAACCAGAAGTCCAGCTTGGTGACAAGCTGAATAATACTCTTGTTTTTGAGACTGTTAACAACTGCACAACCATAACTTGACCAAACACATTTTCTTACCCCCTCAAACGCCCCCTCCCACGCTGCTTATTTCACCAAATCATCAACCTCAATGAGCAGACACTTAAGACCATGTTCTAAGGAGAGCATTGCCATAGCAGGGGTGGTTAGGTACATGGAGAAGTAAATACTAATCATATTCTGAACATGAGTTAAACTTCTATAGTTATAAACAATTTATTTTTAAATAAATGAATAAATTTAAAAAGACTCACTGTCATTATGAATGGGTATTTAGATACTAATATAATATATTAAGGCATGCAAGTGCATGTAAACCTTTATTGCTAATAGTGGCTGTCAATGGGATTTACAAATTAGCAGCATTTTTAGTGAAGGGACTTTAGAGTTATCCTTTTCTCTCTATTCTAATAGCAATCACGGAGATGGTACAGTATGGGCTAAAGAAGGCAGACTACAGCCTAAGCTTTTATTTCTTACTAGCCAACAGAAAATGACAAAGTGGTCTGGCATAGAGACCATTTATAATTATAAGGTAGTCAAAAGTGGGGAAATTGCCTGCAACTGCAGAGTGTTTGGACAAAACCCCTGCAATTTGAGTTAATTATCTCTCCAGAGTTCTTGTTCTGAGCAAAACACATGTGTTTATGTAGTACTATTGTATCAGGACTTTATTTATACTTGCTTTTTACATAGCCTTATTAAAAATAAAAATAGGTCCGGAAACAGTGTTTGAAAAGTTTGTTAAAATAGATCAACTGTCATTAAATTGACATTGGAATGCAAAGCATTCTAATAGTCTGTTTTTGAGTAGAAAGGGCAAAATGCAGGATTGAGGAGGGTGGGTGAGAGGTGTTGCATAATCAGACAGCATCCTAAAGCAGTGAAAGAGCATGAGCTCTGCTGAACCCAGTGGAGCTCTACCTATTTTAAGCAGCTGAGCTTTTGGGTAATTATGATTTCATGCTGTGCTGTTGTCTCACCTTGGGGTTTTTTACAGCTCCTTTAAGAACTGGCTTGTTTCAAAAAACTGTGGAAAACTCAGGAGCTTTCAATCTTTGAGTTATGTCATTTTTGAACATAATCAAATGTTACGAATTTCTACAGAAAATGCAAGAAAATTGGAGGAATCACTTACCGTAATGTAAATATTTGTAAGCAGACGTAAATATTGCGTGCTACAGTGAGAAACTCAGAATTGCTAATTCCCTGTTTGAGCTAAGGTGGACAAAACTCTAAAAATAAAGTTCAGTAAAAACTACTGAAAGTGAGTGTTTGTGAATTTAGCAACTATCTGTGATTGAAAGGATGTTGTCTTCTATTCTGTATAAGAACATTGCTATTTTGATGAACTGTAAACTGTAATTACAATCAATATGCACCGAGTATAACTAGAAAATATAAAATTAAACCACATAAAAGCATCTTTCTGAAAGATTTGTAGCTTTTATTTATGATAATAAATGACGAATTCCTAATCTAGAAGTATGAAGAAAAATAACATGCTCTGCCTCACATAACCAGGCAAGCAAAAAGCCCTAGGTAGAAGAGCAAATCAATCATTTTTTTGTCAGACCTTACCCACAAAAGCAGTAGCAATTACAGAAAAAAAAATGAGCTGAAGGATGTTGTCTTTTTTCCCCCATTGCCCTTCAGTGCTATCTCCATATCTTTCAATAACTGAGGGCTGGACTTAAAAGGAACAGCAAACTGTAGTGGGACAAAGCTATTTGTCCTGCTAGAGCTGCTGGTAACTAGTTACAGAGTATTTGGGCATATTAGTAGCTGATTTTTTGTTAGTTTGTTTTGTTTTGTTTTAAGTAGAGTGCAGGTCTACATATATGTATAAAGCTCTGTTTTATAAAATGAGCTCTATTTTACAGTCTGCAGACCAATGTGTTATTTATGTTTCAACATCATGGATACTGTCTCTGCTCCTTCTAGTGTAATCCTTCAAGTGAAGAAGACTATGTTCTTGTTCATTCCCTGTTCTCCTGAGAGGGCCCTTCTCACCTGAGTTCATCATCTCAGCCTGAGCAAGGCCTACATAGGTCACAGCCTATTCTTGTGATACTCCATGGTCTGCTGACACAAGCATTTTGGTTCAGGTCAGACATGGACTTTTGAAGGTATCTTCCAGTAGTTGCTGTCTAGTTTCGTGGTCTCACAGTGGAGTCCTTGCAAGTAAAACTAAACAGCAAGATAAGCTCCAGAAGGTCTCCTAGTGCACTCCAACTGCTAATGGATGCTCCACATCACACCAGAGCTATTCAGACACAAACTTTTCCTGAATTTTGTACAGTGTGGTGATCAGGCCCTCTGTACCAACTATTCTGCAGTATGAATTCATTGTTCTTACTCCACATTAATTGCTAGCAATACAGTTGGCAAAGTTAATATCCACAAGAAGTTTTAGCAAGAGCTGTCAGAATGACTTGAGGATAGGGGTGAATAATTTTTTTTTTTTGAGGCTGTAGCAGAATCTGAACTCTAGGCCATGTACCTGATGAAGACTTTCTAATCATCAAGTTATTATAACAACACAAGCAAAAAGCACTCTGCCCCTAATTAACAAAAAAAAAACCTTAAATGGATGTCAGTAACAAGTTATTGCTTAGGTCGTTTATGCTAGAAATGCGCTGCTTTTTCAGAGAAAAAAAATCTATACTTTCATTATGGAAGCATTTTGGAATAGGGAGTGTTTTTCCTTGCTTTGAAATGGAAAACGTCTAGCCATGTCACATAGCAGGAAGGAAAAACAAATTAGTGCTGCTGCAGGGCAGAGAGTGTAGTGGCATGGGTGCACACTCTTGGGTCCCAGGCTGATGAGTTCCTTTGTATATTGATGTGCCCTGGTTTCAGCTCGGATACAGTTAATTTTCGTCTTAGCAGCTGGTGCAGTGCTGTGTTTTGGCGTTAGTTTGGGAATAATACTGATAACACACTGATGTTTTTAGTTGTTGCTAAGTAATGCTTACCCCAGTCAAGGACTTTTGAGTCTCTCATGCTCTGTCAGTGAGGAGGGGCACAATAAGCCTGGAGGGAGCAGAGACAGGACACCTGACCCAAACTAGCTAAATGGATATTCCATACCCCAGAACATCATGCCTGGTATATAAACTGGGGGGAGTTATTGAGAAGGCCCAGATCACTGCTCAGATAGGGCTAGATGTCAGTCGGCTGGTGGTGAGTAATTGTAGTGTGCCTCACTGCTGTTTATTGTTTTGTTTTTTTTCCTTTTCCCCTTTTTCCCCTTTTAGTGTTATATCTCTCCCCTGTTATTTCCCTTTTTATTATTATTATTAGTAGTAGTAGTATTGTATTATATTTTACTTCAGTTATTAAACTGTTCTTATCTCAACCCATGAGATTTATATTTGATTTGATTCTCCTCTCCATCCCGCCCAGGGAGAGGGAAGAGGGGAGTGAGCAAACAGCTGCATGGTGCTGAGTTACTGTCTGGGCTTAAACCATGACATGATAGAACATGCTAAGGGAGGTACCTTGGTTGGAGGCAATTCTATTTCTATGTTGGTCTTATCACCGAAGTGATATATCTATCTACATATAAAAGCCAAGCAATATTCAAATATATCTCTCTATCTATCTTGTATATTTGACTGTGCTTGGCTTTTGCCCTCATGGATGTCTTTTCCAACCTGTAGTATGTTGGATTTTCCATTTTGCTTTTTTTGTATGGGCATACTTTCTTTCTTATCTGTTCAGATCTGCTCAGGCTATTCTGGGGAAACATTCAGTGATCGAGTATTTTGTTATCATAGTATTTTTCAGGCAATTATTTCTGTATTTCTTTTCCTAAATAAATATGGTTGTATTGTTGTGACACTGCAGTTCTGAATGGGTGATTTGCTGTTAGTGACAGTATTTGCTATAAGGCAAATACAAGGCAAGCTGAATTTGTGCTTGCTTTCTTCAGATGAGTCTTATTCCTACAAAGAAGACAGTGTAGTGCAGGGGTTTCTTTAGGTAGGGTTTGAGCAGTCTGACATGCCCTCATACTTGATTTTATAGACATGCTTGGGCTGCTTTCATACCCACATCAAGCTTGCTATAATGTTGCTTACAGATGGTAACCAAGGACTTTTTGTGTGTCACGTTCAACCCAGTCAACTTCATTTCTGGGTATTGAATCCTGTAAACAGAATTAAACAATCACAAAAAAAAGTAAAGCAATCCCTCTTGAAAGGAAAGTAAGGCAGGAAACATTGAATATCTTTTAGTTCAGATCCATTTAGCCTCAAATTATCAGTTCTGTTTGTACAGTTTCTTTGGGATGGGAAAAAAGTATTTCTGATGTCCAGAAAAGAGAGAAGTGGAACTGTGCTGATCTTGACTGTAGTAGGTATAATGGAAGAGGCCTGAAGCAACACTTGAGCTCAAATAGAGATACCCATACCTGCTGTGGATTTCCTCCTCAATACCTATCTGCTAGGGCTGTTAGAACCCACTATTCTATCTTAGCCTGTTTTACCCTACTGATGCTGTGTTGTTGCAACAGTAATCCTGCTCAGTATGAGAGGAACCGCAGGTCCAGACCCCTGGTGCGTGCGCTTGGCTGAGGAGCCACTGGTGCGAGGCTACCATCTGCGGGCTTATGACTGAGCACCTCTAAGTCAGAATCCAGCCTAGACATAGCAATACCGCAGTGCCACCGGCGTCTCGGTGAGCTTGTGATAGCGGTCACTGGAGGTTGACCCAGGAAATGACAGTCTTGCTCAGAACATAGGAGAAGGAAAACTCCTATCTTCAAACCCAGGCTGATGGAGCTCGTCCAGCCTTGTATGGTCTGCCATCTAAGAGAATGAGCCTCTTACAAAACCTATGACCTGCAGACTTTGCTGGGTTCGCTAGGCCTGGCAGTTAAACCTCAGGTGTAAAGGGTGGTTGGTGCCAGTTCTGCACAAGCTGTGCCTCACCTAAAAATTCCACTGTGCAGGCTGGAAGGACTTGGCTCTCACTTGTTGGTATGGACGGGTGAGGGTTGAATCAGTAGGTGACAAGGTGCATGGGAAGCTGCAGATCCAACCTTGCATGCGGGCGGACCAGCGCATGGGTAGCTCGAGATTACTCAGATGACGGCCCTGGTTGGACACTTCCTGATTGCCTAAGCACCCTTTTCTAACCAGATTTGCATACCCCACTAACCCTTGGTCATTGTACTTGAAGTAAGCATGGTTAAAGTCCTTCCCAAAATCTTTGCTCGTGAAGCTAAGCCATCATCACCTTAGGCTGTATAGTTGTGTAAATTGGTCTCTAAAGCTGAACAAATCAAGGGTCTTGAGCTGGAAGGGATCTGCAGTAGGAATGCAGTGCACCAAGCGTCACTTGTATTTTATTTGGCTATCTTTTTTTTTTTTTCCTACCAAAACTAAGATTTATAGATCTTGATTCCATTCTGTTTTATGACAACCAAATAATCTGCAAAAGCAATCATGACCTGTTGCTTCTGCTGACTGTATACAACAACAAAATTGCTCATAGTCTCAAAATGATAAACTTAACCAATTCTTACAAGTATTAATATATTAAAAGAAAAAAATAGTTGAAATACAGAACAAAATACCAGGCACTAGTGGGAATTGAGGTGATTAATTGGGGAAGGATTTTAGGCAAACAACTAGTCATCTTAAATGACAGTTTGTCATAAACAGTAAGGTTTAAAAGTATCTCAAGTCATGTGAATAATCAGCACCGATTGTGCATTAGCTCTGTGGAGGAAGAATACTTAGATGCTCAGGTGTTGTATTATGAAGATGTGTCTCTAATACTTTCTAACACCCAAATTTCACTGTAGGGGTGAGTGAACAGCAGAGGTCTGGGTTCTGCTTACTCTATAAAAGGAGTGAAAAGGTTTTTTTTTCATTTTCATCTATGGTACTCCCTTAACAAATCTAGTCAGGCATGACATGTTAAAGTGTTTGAAAATCCATTAGTGGGTTTAGTGGTTCGTCTTGTTTGAATGCCAAAGGCGGGTTGTTTAAAACTTTCATAAGTAATTTTCTTAAGTTACAACTAGTGTTCCCTCCCTTTTTTATATTAAAAAGAAAATTTAATTTCTTAATGTAATATATCTAAACATTGTTTTCCTACTGCAACTTCTTTAATTCCATTTCATTGATGGTTATTTCACAAGTTCCAGAATTTACGTTGTTGCCATTGGTTTTTCAACCTTTTGAGTAAAAAAAGATGCTCTGCATTTTTCATATTTGCTGGAGAAAAGTTGATACAGTTCCTTTACGTTAAGTTCCTTTAAACTTTAACACAAAAAGGCATGTTTATGTGTTGACATACATATTTACTATAATTTCTTGGATACCTGTAAATGACATCTGTGACAGATGTTAATAACAGCTGTCTCTAGCTTTCTTCGTAATAAGGTGTCTTTAAAAAGCTGAAGTAATTTATTTTTTTCTCCCTAGGACTCTCAGTTTTGTCTACTGAACAAAGTGGTAGTAGAGTCTTTCAGATAGATACTTTTATTTAACAGTACAATGAAGGTCTGGTTATTTGCAAACTTTTTGCTTTCTGTATCCATTCTTGTTATTCTACTTTGGAAAAATTTTTAAGGTCTTTAACAAAAAAAAATTTAAGACAATGCCAGGCTTACTTACAGTTTCAGACATTTTGAGCCTTAGGAGGCAAATTAAAAAATCATGGTTTTCACATTTTCCTATTCCTTACATTGCTTCTTAACATTTAAAAAAAAGCTTTTCATTCAGTTTATGGATGGCACTATGTTCCCTCCAAAAAGTGCATAGTCATGTATCTTAATATTTAAATGAAATTTAGGTGTAAACCATTTTAACTTCAGCTTTGAATAAATACAAATTTGTGGAATAAATGCAAGCATTTGAGTTTGAAAAATAAAGTCTAAATAATTATCTGTAGTTTCCATCACTTTCTTATTTCAGAACCAGTCCTTGCGTCTTTAGTAAAATAGTCTTACACTACTTTGAAAGGCTTTGCTTTCTAGTAAACATTCTTTGATATGTCATCTGCTGTTTTGTAAAGCATTTTCAATGAGTTCTGTCTTCAGATTCACATAACGTACTACATTCTTTTTTTTTTGACATTTCTTATTTATTTTTAATCCTTTAAGTAAAATTTTGGAAAGAATAATTTTGGTTACCTTCCTGGGGAAAGTGTCTCCAGTGGGTAATAGTCTCCATTTTAAAAGTTGAGTAGTGAGGAGAGGAAGGAAGAATACATGAAAAAACCTGGATTTGTGTGCACCTGTATGCATGTGTGTATGGAGTGTCTCTTATCACGTTGTGCAGTACTTGATGTTAGCATATCAGTTAGGATACAGCAGTAAAATCTTTTGGTTACTGTTTCACATTTTGTTAGAAATACCCATTATCTTGTTTATTCTTTAAATGTGTTCTGGCATGGCAGCACCTGGACTCTTACTTTACATGTTTTGTACAAACTCTTGCAAGCGCCTGTGCGTCAGGACGGCCTATGACTGGCATTTGTGTGCCTTTCCCTTGGTCACAGGTGCAGTGGGTATATTTCACAATTTCAGGGCTGTCCTGTCAGACAGTAATTTTTGTTCAAATTTGGCACAGTCTGAAATTTTGCATACATATAACATGTTCATATATTCACCTGTTTTCTTTATTTCAGCTGTTTTAAGTTTTGATGCCTATCTTGAGCCATGTTCTAGGGATCATATTTTCTGAAGTAAAGAGCAATTATATCACAGAAATGTGTACCTTGCTAATTTGTGCCTTCCTTTCTAATTTGTATCAACTTGTATTTTATTTTATTGTTGCTGCCAGAATTCGATTCTTGTAAACCCTTTTCTGACAGCCTCTGATCAGGTTATCATTTCTTATTCCATCCGGTTTTGAGTTTCATAGCTCTTGTTAGGCGCTTTTTTATTTTTCTTTTATTTTTTTTTCCTTGTATGCCTCCTTCATACTCCAATTACTGCTATATAATTGCTAATTATATCTAGCTGTTAATTTGGCTACTGATCACCTGGAATCTAATTTGCAATAAAATGTGTTAGATTTATAGCTATTTTCTAGGAATTCCTAGTGCCACCTATTGGTCAAAATCTAGAAATGCAGCTGTAACAGCGTAAAAGCGAAGCCGGTTGTGGAAATACCTATTGAAGCCGTGTATTAGTTAATAGCTAAAATTCTTACGTCTGTACAAGACTATGTCAGACTTATTATTTAGAGACGTCTTGTAGCTCGAAATATGTATCAGTAAGATGCAGATTATGAAAGAGAACACATGTTACTAAGTTCTAGTAACTTTATAAAGTTTTGAAATCTTTTCTGTATTTAAAAGATTCAAATAAATATCAGCAGCCCTTTTCAGTTGCAAGCTGCGCCAATTAAACACAGTGAAAGTTGGATTTGGCAGCTCCTGATTCTTTCTGTTCTTTTTTTTATCTGTTAATTTAGGATTTTTATTAAGGAGAGTATAAAATTTTTAAACACATTTCCCATAACAGCAGTTGTGTAGACTCATTTAACAATGAAATATAAATCCCAGCTTAATCAGTGATTTGAAATAGGCTTTTTTATGTGGATATAAACATGCATATAGACTTTTTTTTCTTTAATACGTAGTCTGACTGGAGAGATACTTTTTTTTTTTTTTGTAGAAAGCTGTTGAATTGGTGATTTATGTGGGGAATGTAGCTTCATATATTTTACGAACCAGGTCAAAGTAGATAGCAACAGATTAGTCCAATGTAGCACAGACGTATTACACACAGAGCAGAAATGGTGAATTTACAGAGCTGCAAATATGGAGTCAGAAGTGGAGTTGGTGTATTCACTCTGACTATACATGCATTCACTGTATGCATATAGTCTATGCATACACTATACACCTGTCTGATACAGTGAGACAATAAGTCAAGTCTGAAAGGACAGTGGAGCAGATCTTGTAGGTCATTCTGGAAATAAAAAGATACCTGGAAAATTCATGTATCCCAAAGAAGCATTATTTCTCCAAGCAGCATCCCATGGACAGAGGGATTTAGGAATGCTACAGTGTTGTTTCCAGATTAGATCATAGAATCATAGATTCATAGAATAGTTAGGGTTGGAAAGGACCTTAAGATCATCTAGTTCCAACCCCCCTGCCATGGGCAGGAACACCTCACACTAAACCATGACACTCAAGGCACTGTCCAACCTGACCTTGAACACTGCCAGAGATGGAACATTCACAACTTCCATGGGCAACCCATTCCAGTGGCTCACCACCCTTATAGTAAAGAATTTTTCCTTATATCCAATCTAAACTTCTCCTGTTTAAGTTTCAACCCATTACCCCTATCACTAGTCCTATCACTACAGTCCCTCATGAATAGTCCCTCTCCAGCATCCCCATATGCCCCCCTCAGATACTGGAAGGCTGCTATGAGGTCTCCACACAGCCTTTTCTTCTCCAGGCTGAACAGCTCCAACTTTCTCAGCCTGTCTTCATATGGGAGGTGCTCCAGTCCCCTGATCATCCTCGTGGCCCTCCCCTGGACTTGTTCTAACAGTTCCGTGTCCTTTTTATGTTGAGGACACCAGAACTGCACACAGTACTCCAAGTGAGGTCTCATGAGAGCAGAGTAGAGGGGCAGGATCACCTCCTTCGACCTGCTGGTCATGCTCCTTTTGATGCAGCCCAGAATACGGTTGGCTTTCTGGGCTGCGAGTGCACACTGCTGGCTCATGTTCATTTTTTCATCAACCAACACCCCCAAGTCATTCTCCACAGGGCTGCCCTGAATCTCTTCTCTGCCCAACCTGTAGCTGTGCCTGGGATTGCTGTGACCCAGGTGTAGGACCTTGCACTTGGCATGGCTAAAGTTCATGAGGTTGGCATCTGCCCACCTCACAAGTGTGTCAAGGTCCCTCTCAATGGCATTCCTTCCCTCCAGCGTATCAACCGAACCACACAGCTTGTTCCTTACCCAAGGTTTTCATCAGTTATCAGGGTGATTCAAGGCTCACTTAGCATTTCATAAATATATTGAAAACATCATGGGAATTAACAACTGAGTTTTTGCTTGGTTTAGGTTTGTTTGGGGATTTTTTTGTTGGGGTTTGTTTTGTTTTGTTTGTTTGTTTTTCTTTTTTGTTTGTTTGCTTTTTTCCTCCCCCACTGGTTTTATATTATGGGAGATGATTTTGGTTCGTTTACTTCTCAGACAGTTTTATTGGGTAATAGCATCTGGTAGCCCTGCCATAGTTTTAATTTGGATTTACGTGATTAAACTTCTCTTAATGAAAGGAATTTATACATGTTTGTGGTTGACAATTGAAGTCCTGGCAATTATGATAGATGATTAATTACCATTGAGTACCTCTGTTGATATATCCACACTGCAAACCAATTTAGTTTCACAAATGTGTAACACTTCATTAGGTGACTTTCCTAATTGTTTCATTCTCATTTAGAGTAAAATCCAAATTTATTCCTGAACTTGTTTGACCTCTTAAAAAGGTCTACATGTAGATATTACAGCTGATAGTGTGCTTCTCTCTAAGAGATAGCATTTAAAAGTTAAGCTGAACAAGAATTATTATTGGAAATCTGAAGTAAGGCAATGTACAAGTTCTTGCTTCTTCAGAAAAATCCATAAAAGAAACAAAGTTTAGAAAAGCCTTACTTTTTTATCCCTTGTGATGACTTTATCTATTCCCATTGCTTTCTAAGAATATAATAGCTCACTCAATTTTCCAATATATTTGAATGACAATAAAAAAGTGTCTGACTGTTGGACCTTCCGTGCTTTATGGATAGGAAATCTATAGATACTGCACGTGTGTTTATACTTTTAAAAGCATTTAAGCAGAGATTTAGAAAACAGGGACCCTACCTCTAACTTTCTGCATGGCTTTATAGACATTATTCTGTTCTTATTATAGCCCTGTACTTCTTGCTCTTTATTTTTTAACCTGTAAGTTCTTGAAGGCAGCATCCAGCTCAATGTTCTGTTCTCAAAATGTACATGAGCAGTACTCCATAACAGGTTTGATTACAAAGAAATGATAGTGAAATGGAAGGTCCAATGAATATGTTTTCCTGACCTACTCTTGACCTAGATCTATTATAATTTGGGAGTATTTCTTGTAACTGTCAACCTGTTAACGCAACACCTGGGCTGCCTGATTTGCAGTTCACATTTTGCCTCTGTGTGATGTGTTCATAAAACTGATCTGGGAAATGAAGAGTGTGTCATGTGAATACTCATGCTTATTTCACTTGCATTCAAGAAGGCAGATTTTAGTTCCGCAGTCAGTCGGTAACCTGCTTTCACTGAAATGAACTGTTTTTGTTTCCAAAATGAATTGCAGGAACATGGCCTGTTCCTTATATGTAGAATAGACAAGGAAATTATGTTTATGTTAATGTCAGAGATAACGTCACTTCTTTCTCTCTATCAGACCTCAAAGGCAAGCAAGGAAGATTTGACAGTTGTTTCTCTCTGATCCATAAGCTGAGTTTTAGAGTATTAGAGCCCACCTTACACTGGAGACCCATCCAAAGCTCTCAGTCCAAAGGACTGCAGCTGAAATGCAGGGAGGCCCCCAGAGGCATAAAGGCATCTCTGGAACCACAAAAAATGCTGAAGACATAGTAGAACTGAAAGGACATAGTAGAACTGAAGAAAGAACTTTATGAAGGCAAAATCTTACACAGGAGGTTACAAAAAGCCCACATTGCCAGCAGTGCTGCCTGTGTTGGCTGTGCCCTGGCTAAGCCTGCAGTGAACCAACTGTTCCCTCTTCTCTGTCAGAGTAAAATCTCTGTTTGCAGGCCTGGCTCTTGGAGAGCAGTATCACTGAGAAGTCACAGATGTAAAGCACCATAATACCAACCCATGGCTTATGTTTTCCAACCAGAGTAATGCTTTAACCTCTCTCAGTGTGTTAAATGGGGCTCAGGATAATTACTTCCTTTCCTCAAAGGGATGTTGTGAGAATTAATTAGTTAACATTTGTTTAATGCTTCCAGGATACAAAGTGCTATATATGTGCTAATTAGTTTGATTATTATTACCTGTATGTTGTTTGCACTGTCAGGAAACCCATACATGAATAATCCAGCCCAACAGTTCAGTTTTATATACTGCATCCTAGCCAATGGGTTAGAAATGCCTCTCATAAAAGAAACAGTAGAAGAAATAAAGGTGTGCATTGTGTAACTAAAGAGGTTTGCCACCCAAGAGTACCATTTTCATCTTGTAAACATTAACAGAATACGGCTGTAGTGGGTTTCAATTCTCAAGGCAACTGTGAAAACCATTTTGCCACATAGGCATTCTGGACTCTGGATCTTCAATTACAAAGGAAATTAAAAACTACATAGAAAGATGGCCTTTGGATAGGAGGTAGCATCCCACCAGATATGAATGCATCTATGATTAGACTCTTGGAACAGATATAATTAAGCAATTAGCAATGAATCTCTCTGTTAGTATGTGTTTCCAGCAGTATTGTTCATAAGGCTTGAGGCAAAAGCAGCTTAACAGTTACTTTACATACCTACGAAGAGCAAGAGTTCTCTGAATGTATATCCCAGGTGAGCATTTCTGTGTTGTAGGAAAAAAAAAGTATTGAAAGAAAAAAAAAAAGAATTTTTGTGAGAACTCTAACACCTGAAAACTCATTTTCTAGAATGTGTGGTTTTATCTTGAAGTCAGCCACAGTATCTTTTTAACAAGCAAAGACGAAAGCAGTATTATGAATATGGGGGGGGGGGGTGGGGTTGGGGGGTGAGAGGGGTGGGGGGGGGGGGGGGGGGGAAATGATATAAATCACTCCAGAAAAGCAAGCCTTCCAAATGAAGATTTTATAATAGGTGATGGTCCCTATACTACCCTCTTTCATGAAATTTTCATAATCAGTAGTAACTGCAACTCATTCCTCCCTCCACTCTCCCTAAGCTTCCCAGCATCTTATTCATTCCCCTCATCTAGTATCATCACCTCTATGTAACTGTTCAATTTTATTTTATACCCATCCTGTCTTGATTCATCCTGTTTCTTGGTGTTACTGTGCTTTTTCTTTTTTCTCTATAATGCCTTTTTTTGTCTTCAATTTTCTGCTATTCATGCTTTCCTGAGACTCCTTTGTGGCTTTCTTCTCCATTTTTTAATATTCTTTTCCCTGGCATCAATCTGAATCTTTTTTTCTTTTTTTGTTATCTTCCTTTTCCTTTCCCCTCTTTTCTTCCTTTCCCCCTTTTCCCTATTCTTTTCCCTTTCCTTTTTGATTCCCACACATCATAAATAAGATGACTCTCCTGTAATAATACTGTATTTCACAGAACACCAATATGATTGTGGGTTATGTTTTTATATGTTGAGAGCACAGAGTTGTGAGAGGAGAACATTTTTATGGTCCTAAAACCTCTGGAGCTAGTAATATAATTCCTTTCCCAGCTCTGTGCCTAAGCTGCTTCTGACTTCAGTCAGGATAATCACATGCTTAAGGGTGATGTAAAACCTATGGTGTTCTGTTGAAACAGCACTTCCCTGATAAGTCTATCTCGGTCCAACATATAAAGTCTCTAATATGTTTGGGTGATTTATGTACAATAGAAGGTAACTGAGTAGTAAGAAAGCCTTTTTGGCTGTGAAGATTTCTTCCCAAATAGTTCAGCTGAACCTGTTATTATACTCACTGCTTCCCCTCTAAGATATGATCTTCATTTCATAAATTGTGCTAGCAGTTGCACCATTACTCAACCCCAATTCATGAGTTGCCCTTTCAAAAAGGAGGAGGAAGGACTGAAAAAGAACTGGTGACTTCTGTGGGCACTGTTAATAAAGCTGATTTACTACCAGTCATTCAGTGCTAAGATGCTTCATCATCTTCAATGTGATATGCTGCAGTGATCATGGTGGAAATCTATAACCTAAGGGTGGCTGCTAGCATCTGTACTGTAGGAAGCAAATATCTGTGGAAGCTGGGAAATGGCTAAATTGACTGTCCTACCTCCACAAGAGGCCTGTGGCTGTAATCTGACTTTTTGGTTGTTTCTTACAAATGTGTTTAATGTTTTCTGCCATGCTGATCAAACCTCCTTTCCTCTTCCCTTTTTGTGTTTTTGCACTTCTGCAGAGCTGGAAAGAAGCAAAATAAAAATTATTCAGAGTGCATGACTGTAATCTGGTACCTGGTCATGAAGGTGTGTGTATGTGTGTGTGTGTGTGTATACATATATACACACATAGAATCATAGAATAGTTAGGATTGGAAAGGACCTCAAGATCATCTAGTTCCAACCCCCCTGCCATGGGCAGGGACACCTCACACTAAACCATAATATATATATATATGTAGGCATTTTTAAATTTGACTGTCAGAATGTGAGATGGGAATCTAATTTAGTATTCAGGTACTACTCACATGGTCCAATGGAGTAACTTTTTATTGTGATTGCTATTAGAAATACCCAGTCATTCTCTCTCACCTTTCTGCTTAGCTGAGGACTTTGCAATAAATCCTTCTGATTTCTGATAAAGTAGGAGAAGGGTATGATGAAGTAGCTTCTTTAAAAATACAGAGAGAAGTGACCTCAGACTAGATGGAAGTCAGTGAAAAGGAAACAAATTATTTTTCCAGTGGATGAGTTCACTAGAAGGTTTCTAATGAAATCTTTATTCATGGGAGAATCATTTTCCAGAAACATTTTTTACATTGTGACAACCCCAGTTCCTGAGTTTTCTGGATATGATCTTCATCTTCAGTTTTTCAACTGGTGAGTCATAGTCTTTGGAATATTTTTTTTCAGTGTAAATCCAAGATATTTTTACTAAAAATACAGAGTATGGTCTGTATGAATTCATGGTGCTTTCTCATGCATAGAACCATCTTCACTGCATATGTCAGTAATTTTAAACCAAATTTAAGCACCCATGAATGTTAAATATCCATTCTTTGTGTTCATTCACATTATTTTTTGTGTATGGTTCAATGTCTAATTAGAAAAATATGCATCAGGTTTCCCATTTTACAAAGGAAATCTGAAATACCCTTATAATCAAATGGAGACATAAGGAGAAAATGTGAATACTTTATTGCAAATAAAAAATAGTAGTGGTACAAAAGTTTATTAAGAGAACTTGTCTTTCTGATGATGGTGCTCTGTGCAATGCCAGTATTAAGAGCCTTCAAGAAATGTGGAAAGAAATTCTCCTTCTGGTAAGCAAAGGACTACCTGAGTAAAGGTATAACTGCACAAAAGACTTATGCATTTCAAAGGCAACATCTTTTTTATTTTTCCTGTAAAAACATACTGGGTTCCTTTTAAAAGGCAACTAATTTAAATTACTTTTTTAGCTCTTGTCATGGGTTCAGCAGTAGCAGTCATTTTTCTCCTTAGTAGCTGATGCAGTGCTGTGTTTTTGACTTTCAGCCTGGGAACAACGCTAACACCAATGTTACTAGTTGTTGCTCAGTAATGTTTACTCTGATAAAGGACTTTCTCAGTCTCATGCTCTGCCACAGAGGAAGGGAAGCTGGGAGGAAGTAGGGACAGGACACCTGATCCAAACTAGCCAAAGAGGTATTCCATAACACAGCACGTCATGCCCACTGTATAAACTGGGGACAGTTACCCGGAAGGCCCATACTGCTGCTCGGGTAGGGCTGGGTATGTTTGGCAGGTGGTGACTGTTTGTATTCTCTTCCGTTGTTATTTCCCTTATCACTATTATTATTGGTGGCAGCAGTAGTGGTTTGTGTTATACCTTAGTTACTGTACTGTTCTTATGTCAACCTGTGGGTTACATTCTTTCGATTTTCCTCCCTATCTCTCTGGGAAGAGGGAAAGGAAGAAGAAGGGGTGTGAGTGAGCGGCTGTGTGGTTCTGAATTACCGGCTGGACTTAAGCCAGGACAGTTATTTCTTCCAGTTTTAAAAATCTGCTGTATTTGCCTGTCTCCTTTCTTGTTTGGTAGTTAATTTCCTATGGTTTTATAGTAATTTTTCATGTTTCACATGGAAACCATAACTATACACAAAGCTGTTCATTGAAATTGGTTTATACTTGCTTATGCAACAAATGATACACAAGCAATAAAGATACATACTAGAAAGTGTTTTAGGACTGGAGTGTATTATCTGCCTTCTCATGAGAACCTTTCCAAAAGTCTACCTTCATATTTGACACTTTCCATAAGGTAGAATAAAATGCAAGTTATTTTACCAAATAAGGGTCAGAACAGAACAGGAATTTCTGAAAAACATACAATAAAAAGACTAAGTAACCTTGATTAGCATAACATTTATTCTGGCTTTGGAATTTGTATGAGTTCAGTCTGAATTAAAAGGTGGGTAAGAATATTTGGATTTACTGTAGAATGAATGCATATGAAAGACTGATTTTTAACAAGTGAATGCAGGTAATTAGAACCTGTAGATATTCTAATTTCAGGCATGGGAAAATCAGTGATGGTAATTTTGAGGTATTATGTATCACACTTTTATGAGTGATTAATTTTTTTTTCATTGCCTTTAAAACATATCTCCGAACATAGCAGTTTAGAATGGAGATATGTATTGTTTCTTCACTGTACAATTTTGAAATGTAAAAAAGAAATGAACGCATTTCACCCATGAAGCTTTCTTCTGTTTTATATTTTGTGGCAAAATAGCATTTCTCTGTATTTAATAAAATTATGGAATTTTTGGGAAGCTTATTCCACTTGTTATCTAGTTCTGGAAAAGAGTTAATTTTAAGAAATACTGTAAATATTCAGAGAGACAGTTTTTCACATTTTGAGAAATGGTTTTTCAGATTTTCCATCAGTGGGTTATTATGTATTTCTCTTATAGTACATGTAGATTTTATTCACATTGTTTCAGAAAGCCTACTGCTATTATTGTGTATCAGGAAACTCTGATCTGAAATTTCTTCAGAGTAAAAAACAACTTAAAAAATACTAAAAACTTGCAAGCTAGAATCACCTTCTTCCTTCTAGCTGTTGTTTCTTCAGAAAGGACTTTCCTACATAATAAATCAAATACAAGGATCCATTATATCATGCAAAGATGCAATGAGGCAGTCAAGATAGTTGAAGGTGTTCACACATGCCAATCCACACGTGCTTAGAGAACCTTCAGTCAAAGGCAAATATGTTCAATTGAGCAATTTCCCATGGAAACATGGCCTAATGGACACTGATAATATTTCTATGAACTTCAGTAGAAATGAATGCTCCAAGTTCATTATTTAGGCTGTGCTACTTATTACAGGTGTGGCTGCTCCAAGACGTGATGTGTGCAGGAGGATGGTAGTGTTCCACATCGTCACATTTCTGCCATGTTTTTTGTTTAAGTACAGTTGAACATTCAGACATGTGGTGAGCTGGACTGAACATAAACATTTACAAAATAAAGTTGTTATTTTTCAGTTGCATCAGGCACTCCTTTTGAGAGTCATGATTGGTTAGAAGGAATATAGGAACATGTTGTTGTGGTCTACTTTGGCACTAGCATGGCTGAAATAACTGCCTCGCAAAACTCAGAAGGGCTACAGTGCATATGCTGGATGCTTACACGTGAATAACTGTTAATTGGCTAACTGCTTTCTTAAACTTGGTAAGTATTTGAATATTCAAATTCCGCAGCAGCCCACAAGAAACTATTCAAACACATTGTGCTTGGATGGACATCAGCATGTGGTGCAGTGAAAGCAAGTCAGTTTTCATTTCATCTCTCTTCAAAATCAGCAAAAAAACGACCCATCGTGCTCCTTTTCTTCCATGCTAAACTGAGGGATTTTCAGTAATATTTATGTTTGCACTTAAAACAGAATGACATTTCAATTTGACAGGAGACGATATCTCTAGCCATTCACATACCCTCCCAGCCCAATTATTCTTAGTCAAGAGATGTATTTTGGCTGGAATATGGTTCATCTATGTTAATGACACATTGAGTTTTAACTTAACTGTTATAGAACATATTGCACACATGTACAAAAATTATGTCAAATAGATTTCTCTTTAATATTCTGCCTTTTTTCCTTAAAAGTGAAATATTTGAATATTTCTTGTTTTGTTCAAATATTAAATTCATTATTCAATTCAGAGAGCAAAATTCTATAGCATTTAGAGTTGATGTGGTTTGCGATGGTCATTTGAAATCAAGTCACATATTTAATCCAAATTCCCCATCAGCATGTATCCTGTGTGCCTTCCTGACTGAAGTCACATTCTCTAAACTAACTTACTTTTATTGTATACAGGGTCATGATCTGCATCTTGTTCCCATATTGATACATTGGTTTACCTCCTTTGAGCTGTCTGAATTAGCCCAAGCAAAAACTAGTGAATCAACATGAAACAACATATAGAACGATTAGTTAATGTGACATGTAGTATGATAGCAGCTGATTTTACATTCTTAAGTCCCATTTATTTACATTCTTAAGTCCCAAAATATGTGAGTTGCTATTACTCCAAGTGAGAAGTACAGTAATGGAAAGAGTATGGAAAGGAATGGAACAGATCAAAACTGGAGCTGGTCTGCACAGAAAAAACAGTTAGTGGGAAATGGCAGAGCAGCAAAGAGGCAGCTCACTATCCAGGACTTCAGAAAGGCAGACTTTGGCCTCTTCAAAAATTTGCTTGATACAGTACCATGGGATAAAACCTTGGAGGGAAGAGAGACCCAAGAAAGCTGGTTAATATTCAGGGATCACCTCCTCCAAGCTTAGGACCAATGTATTCCAACAAAGAGGAACTCAGGAAAAAACACCAAGAGGCCTGCATGGATGAACATGGAGCTTCTGGTCAAACTTAATCACAATAGAGAAGCCTACAGAGGAAGCAAAGACAGGTAGCCCAGAAGGAATACAGAGAAATTGTCTGAGCAGACAAGGTTCAGGGTAGGAAAGCTAAAGCTCTGGTAGAATTAAATGTGGCCAAGGACATCAAGGGCAAACAGAAAAACTTCTCTTGGTATATTTGTGATAAAAGGAAGTTTAGGGAAAACATAGACCCTCTCCATAAAGAAATGGGAGACTTGGTTACCCAGGACATGGAGTTAGCTGAGGTACTCAATTTTTTGTCTCAGTTTTCACCGACACGGGCTCCGGCTACAGCAGCCAAGTTGCGTAAAGTGAAGGCAGAGACTGGAAGAATGAACTGCCTGCTGTAGGAGAAGACCAGTTTTGAGGAATTTGAGGGTGTACAAGTCCATGGGACCTCATGAGATGCATCTGTAGGTCTTGAGAAAACTAGTGGATGAAGTTGCTAAGACACTATCAATCATATCTGACTAGTCGTTGCAGTTTGGTGAAGTTCCTGCTGACTGGAAGAGGGGAAACATAATCCCCATTTTAAAAAAGAAAAAAAGGAACTCCTGAGAACTACAGGCCAGTCAGTCTTACCATTGTGCCAGACAAGATGATGGAGCAGAGCCTCCTGGAAACTATGCTTAGGCACATGTAATACAAGAAGGAGACTGATGACAGCCAATATGTCTTAACTAAGAGCACAATGTGCTTGACAAGCTTGGTGGTATTCTATGACAGGTTTACAGCACTGGTGGGTAAGGGAAAAACAACTGATACCATCTATTTGGACTTGTGCACATTTGACATTGTGTCACACAGCATCCTAGTTTCTAAACTGGAGAGATGTGCATTTGATGGATGGACCACTCAATGGATAAGAAATTGGCTGGATAGTCACACTCAAAAGAGTTGTGGTCTCCAAGTGGAGACCAGTGACCAGTGGTGTCCCTCATGTGTTGTGGGGTAATTGCAAGCACAAATACAGGTTGGGCAGAGAATGATTTGAGGGCAGTCTTGAGAATGACCCAGGGGTGTTGGTTGATGAGAAGCAGAATAATGAAGAAGCAGATATTTAGTCAACTACTACTGCTTGCCATAACTTTCTGCCATACTGGTGGTTTAGTTACCCATACCCTGGAGCAATTTTTTCCCCACGTTTTTAGTGACTACTTCTTGCTTTCTCCATGAAATATTGTCTTTAGACATGAAGTCCTCCCTGGAGGTCACATACCTCTTTACTCCCCACAGTCCAAGGGAGTGTACCTTAGGCCTTGCCCAGCATTTGCAAATTTAGCATTTGTAATTTCAACAATGCCAGCAATAATTGTAGCAGTGGGACTGACTTTTGCAGGGACCGCATTCATGTGTCTTTAGCACAGCCAAGAAATCTCTGAAATACAGGGCTCTAGCTCTGCTATTTGCATATTGGCATATTGTTGCTATGCTGCTGTTGCTGCTATAAGATGAATATTATTTCTTCTTAGCAAACTGGCATAAGTGACTTCCCCCTATCCCCCTCCCCTCTGCTGCTGACAGATGGAACAACAGTCTTCCTGTACTCAGTAGGAGATACAGGAATTAGTAGAAGTCATCTAGCTGTGCCATCAGGGAATGTGCTGTTGATACTTCAACTAGTACATCAGTGTTTTTGCAGTACTGAGTTTGTAACTAGCATTTCTTTTGCCAGCGGCTAGTTTTGCTTTTGCTGCTGAAATTTTAAATTTCTTCCATCCATTTAGTTTCCTGAAGCAGTGGTTGAAGCTTTCACAAAGTGCTGAGAAGCTTGTCAGATCCTGAGCCGATAAACTTTTCATTGATGTCTTGGAGGTTTCACTTTCATTGGAGCACGGAAATTTTCTAGATGATGAAAGACTGCACATATGAATGGGTCTTATCCCATTGTATTTCCTTGCTGATTTGAGGCTACCCATGAGCATCAGGGTTCTCATACACATAATGGCTTGCAGGGTTTGAGCATCAGTCCTGTGTACAGGTTTTCATTTGCATGTAATATAGAGCCAGGACAAAAATTAAGTAATTTTGATGTTTTTATTTAGTTTTCTGCTTTATGTTTGTGACTTCCAGGCAATTCTGAACATAATTTATACTTACAGCCATGTCAGTGGAAGTTAACAGAATTTAGTGCCCTCATCTGTTCTCATAGAAGTCAGATTTTATGTGATGTGAGATGCGTAATGATGCTGTGCATTAAAATGGAAGTGCAAGGTGATTCCTTGGGATGCAATTTCTTTACAGATCACTGCCTCTGATTGATTTGAAAGGCTGCTTTACACGTTATAAATGGTTTTTGACCATAGCAGCATTGCATTCTCTACTACTAAAAGCTGGATTGCCTATACAATGGCATCTTTATGGTTTGTCAGAATAACTGACCTTGGGTATATGAATCCCTATATCAGCCTATTACATGACCATAACTTGCATAGTGAAATAGCAGAAGCTAAGTTTCCTATCAAGAAGCCCTTTGAATAATACAAGACAGAAAGATGAACTCATCTGTTCCTAACAGTCTGTCCAGAAGGAATGGTAAAAGACGGAGAGGGCTGACTGACCATTGAGGGAACAGAAATCAGGAGTATTCTTTTGAGTGGGTACCTCTGTAGTTATCATTCATTCATAATTCACAGTAGGACTTCTCTCATGAAATGCTGTGAAAACATGGACTTTCTGCCAAATACCTGCATTTTGGACAGCAATCCCACTTGCTTATATTGTATAAACGTTGCATGGGGGCTAGAAAAACCAGAAACAACCAATTTTATATTCTAAAAAGGAGGTCCAAAACATCTTGGCAGTGACCAGTTTGTCATTTACTGCCTCAGGCTTCCTTGCCAGCATTTAAATTAAACTGGACTAGAATCAAATCAGTTCTGTCAGTACCCTACTCTAACCTTTGCTTAAGCTGACAATTTTCAGCTTGTTAAAATGTTAAATCTATATCAAAATGGCATCACACTACCACTCTTTGGCACATTTGTGTGACTGGTGGATAGGACCCTCCCCAGCATCATTTTCTTGCATGGTTACAGAATACTAATTCCACAGTCTCTTTATGAGCCACTTGCTGTTGTCAGTTGCCTAGTGTAGAGATGCAAAACATTTTTCTCCTCCTGAGAAATGTGATTTATTAGATTATTATCCAAACAAAATGCCATTTTAATAGTGCCAAATGTGCACCATTCAAGAGAAACAGACATTCACAGGGAAAAGAACTTCATCACTACAGTCTGTGAAGACACATTAAGTTAAATTCCAAAACCTCCCTCCCAAATACTTCAAGAAATATTTGCTTGTTTCAATTCCATTCATTCAGTGTTGTCACTGATGACACATTTGTCAATACCTGATGGCCACACTGACTTGCAGAATAATGGCAAAAGACCAGAAAAAATAGTTCTCATAAGACTTCTCTGCAGCAATCTCTCCTGCTTTCTGTGATATGCTTAGCTTCATCTGTGTCTTTCAAATCATAGTATATATTTAAAAAAAAGAAATTTTGATTATTTTTTTGTTTCTTGTGAAAATCAAGAGGGATTTTAATTGTCTTTGTTACACAATAAAATGAGAGTTCAGAGCAATCCCTGTTCTATAAAGTAAAGAATCCACTGCATTTTATATTAGTCAGACAACTCAGGCAACCACAAAAGAGGTAATACAAGAAAACAAATTTCTCTGGGAGAGAATATCATATCCTATGAATACACAGCAAAAGGTTAAATAAGCTGCACTTTATATTGGTTTTGGTATTTATATTTGTGAAGTGCAGTCATAGAGGAACATATGCTAGTTTTCTTTTCTAAAAAGCATACTCTTAGAGCTGTAAGCTTTTTCTTAACAGAGAACTGGCTAGAGAAGAGATTTCTTTTGGCTGCTGCGTGATATTCAGTATTACCTGACCTCAATCTACCTCTTGGAGAGGAAAGCCGAAAAACCTGGAAAGCACATTTTTCAACTCTCAAGAATTTCAAAATGTGTATAATAAAACAGATAATCTTGGGGCAGGGGTGAAAAGGCTGAGAGAGGGATCATACTTCATACTAGGCACAACTGGAAAGAAGGGTTAGATCATCTTTACTCAGCCAAAGCAAGAGTGAAGAAATTGGAAAAATTATCCAAGAGTTATAAAACATAAAATGTCAAAAGTATCATCTGTATATTCCTGTGACTATGTCTCTTGCTCTTTCATTTGCTGCTATTTCAGATTCCTCGCAGCTTGCTTCACAGCAGATATTTTGGAAGCATATTCCAGTGTCTTTTCCTTTTCTCACTTCTCCAGTTCAGGTGTCCTTGAATTGCTGCTTTCATACTTCATGCTGGATTTTATGTATATTTACCAGAGGCAAGAAGGAACTTCAGTATTTACTGAAAATTTAGTCAGGAAAATTACTTAAACTGTGCATATTTTGAGTATGAAATAGACACTGTTCACAAAAATTATGCTGGTGGACTTTGCGAGAAAAAACCCTCTTAAAAAAAGACGTTTAACCGTGGAGAAAAAAAGAGAGCATTGTAGAAGATTTTACTGCTACTGTGTAGATTGTACTTTTTCTATGTGTTCTGTCTCAGCAGAAACATGAAGATTTTATCAAACACCATGTGTTTTCTATTGCAGACTTTGCAGTGGCTGTGGAAGAGACAGTAAAGCAAAGATAAGCACATCTTATTCATTACAGTTTAATGCTTTCAATTTTACCAGTGAGAATGTGGATTTGGGTCCTTTTTTTTGAAAAGTCTTCAACTGCATAACCTGCATTTTTTATATATATGCCAAGATGACCTCAAACTAAAATTGTTGCCACCTTGTACAAAGCTGTAACCAAATTTCAGTTACCAGAATATTTATCTACTGAGGACACAGCCATTTGTGATCCGAGATGGATTTTTTAAATTTCTCTTTTTTTGTTTTATCTTAAAAATACAAATATTTTAAAAAACTTCAGGAGGCCATTGATTACTTAAATAATGCTGCTCCAAATATTGTCAGCTAGAACACCTTTTGGATAGGGATACTTCTTTAAAAAGGCCCTTTCAACACTTCTTTAACAGAAAAGTGAGGCTTTTGCTTGAAAGATACTTCAGCTTATGTGGATGTTTTGTATATATTTTTTTCCCAGTGCAGTTCCTTTTCTGTTTTCATCAATGTTTTATGAGAAAGGATGGGAAAAGGACATGGTGAATGCTTTTATCAACACCTCCACAGCTTGATAAGGAATATGTATTAGAGAAAGCAGCAAATAGCTTGTTAGGTATGAAACAGCAATAACACATGCACTTCTCTGCTCCAGTCCTTTCAGTCTTATCCGGAGATATTAATGGAACCTTTTCACATGTATTATACACAATTTCTGCTTAAGAAACAAGGATTCTGTTGAAAAATGTCTTCCTATATTTCCCTGTGATTCTCTCATAATTGCAGCTCATCCCAGTGTGAAGCTGTTAGGTGCCTTTACTCATATTGTGTTTGCATGAAAATCATTTACAGTTGAATTTTAGCAGTATTTCTATTCTAGTTCTGGTTTTACGAACTCAGTTTTACTTACAATGGTAATATTTGAGCTAAAAGTTTCCATAGGCACTTTCTGATTAATTTGTCCTCCCTGGAAACTGTGAGCAAAGGTATAGGTCTGTTATTAAAAATGTGACTCTTCCGTGCTACATACCAATTTTTGGCGTATTTTTCTAGTAAATGAAATAACAGAGCAGCTGGGGGTAGAAAGTAGAAATTGAGCCAGGAAATAGTCTACAGTGGGAAGGAGTTTCATCTGTTCTGCTGATATCAAATTTCATTTTACTTAAACAAAAATCCCTCCATGCATTTGACTTGTGGTGTGTTTTGTTGTATTATGCTTGTATGGCTGCATGTATTGGAAACTGAATAGGAAGATAAGCGTATACTTAAGTGAATCGCATAATAAAGGATCATATGATGAGTATTTATACTCTGGTTTTCATTTTTTGAAGGCACCTGATCAAGAGTATCAAGGTTGTGCTGAGGTCACGCTTAGAAAACAGGCCCTGTGGTGTCTTTTGGTGCAGGTTGCCCTTCCTGAGAGCCCAAAGCCAGCTGCAGCACATAGGAATGGGGAGAATTCACAGTGTGAGGAATTACAAGGAGTGAAGATTTAAGTGAATATGATATATTGGAATACACATTAAACTGGACAGAACATCGCTGATCAGAGATTTTTGCTTTTCTGAACAGAGTATGTCTCTACAGCATAAACTTTTTTATTTCTTGAAATATACACCTAATTTTTAATAACAACTGCAACATATTGAAGAGATAAGAAAAAAAATGTGAGTTTCCAAATACCTGACAACTTTTCAAAGAATGTGATTGAATTACCTATGGGCATAAAACAGTTGTACAGCTTTGCCTACTTTTGGTAAGGAAAAACTAGGAAAAAGGAAACTAATAAAGGGGTTGTTCTTTTGTCATCTTTTGATGACAGAAAAACTGTCCTTCATGGTTACCCAAGAAGAGGTGGCAGGGCCTGACAGTGAGGTTAATAGGACTCGGCAAGCAAGGAGCAGACTATGATAAATTATGGTTTCTTTCCCACAGTGGAAGAGTAGTCCAGAAGGTGTCGAGAAAGTGGCCAGGAACTGGGATAAAATGTTGTTTGAACAATCTTCTGACTTTTGGGAAAGGGTTGCTGTATTTTGTGTTATTTTCTTTTTTTCTCCAAAGCATGGAGTATTTTTAGGATTTTTTCTTCCAACCATCTTGATTAGACAATCTTTGTTCCTCTTAGTTGTCATACGTATACAATAGTAGTTAAAGGCTTAGTTAGAAAAGTAAAATAACTTAGTATTTCAAACTGAAGCAAAGGAAAGAAAAACTTCCATCTGAATTAAGAGTCAAGCAAAAAGTCATTCCATTAGTCGTCTCAGAAAAGTTCATAATAATATACCTCTGTCTCTCTGTACGGTGAACTGGAAACTTTCAAAAGATAGAATTTAAGGTTTGTCCTTGTTAGCCAAAAATGTCCGTGTTGCACAAAAGATAAAACTTGGTTCTGAAAATGTGCATGCCAGTGTTAACACAATAGTTCAGGCAACCTTGGTGATTCAGATCTATGTCACTTCTACAGTGGCACCATTACTCTGTGGCACCTAATAGGACCTTTTCTTTCATCTCTGAAGAAATACAGCTGTTCTAATAGCTGTGGTTAGTAACTAGTTTACAAAGCTGATTTCTCAGTATCAGAGATAGCAGTGTCTATAACAGTTTGTCAGAGCAAATTTTCATATTTACAAGACGATATATTTTACCCTGTAGGGTATAGTTTTTGCCATGTCATTTTAAAGTGATAGAATCATAGAATAGTTAGGGTTGGAAAGGACCTTAAGATCATCTAGTTCCAACCCCCCTGCCATGGGCAGGGACACCTCACACTAAACCATGCCACCCAAGGCTCTGTCCAACCTGGCCTTGAACATTGCCAGGGATGGAGCATTCACAGCTTCCATGGGCAACCTATTCTAGTGCCTCACCACCCTCAAAGTAAAGAATTTCTTCCTTATATCCAATCTAAACTACCCCTTGTCATGGTTTAAAACCAAACTACACACAGCTCGTTCACTCACTCCCCCCCTCACTCCCCTGACTCCCGGAAGGAGAATCCAAAGAATGTATCCCCCATGGGTTTTGATAAGCACAGTTTAATAGCTAAGGCATAACACAAATCACTACTGCTACTACTACTACTACAAATAATAATGATAAAGCCAATAACAAGTGAAGAGAATATAACACCTCACCAGCCACCGACCCATACCTCACCCTGCCCAACCAAGCACCGAGCGAAACCTCCTCCATCCCCCCAGAGCTCCAGCCCTTCCAGGTCTCTCCTGGTTACATCCTGGGTATGACGTGCTATGGTATGGAATACCTCTCTGGCTAGCCTGGGTCAGGTGTCCTGTCTCTCCTTCCTCCCGGCCTCCCCTCCTCCCTGGCAGAGCATGAGCTCAGAAAAGGCCTTGGACAAACCAAACATTTGAGCAGTAACTCAAAACATGCTATCAGCAACCGTTCCCAGCCCGAAAGTCAAAACACAGCACTGCACCAGCTACCAACGTGGAGAAAATGACTGCTACTGCTCAAACCAGGACACCCCTGTTTAAGTTTAAACCGGTAATTCCTTCTCCTATCTCTATAGTCCCTAATGAACAGTCCCTCCCCACCATCTTTATAGGCCCGTTTCAGATACTGGAAGGCTGCTATGAGGTCTCCACACAGCCTTCTCTTCTCTGGGTTAAACAGCTCCAACTTGCTCAGCCTATCTTCATATGGGAGGTGCTCCAGTCCCCTGATCATCCTCGTGGCCCTCCTCTGGACTTGTTCCAACAGTTCCATGTCCTTTTTATGTTGAGGACACCAGAACTGCACACAATACTCCAGGTGAGGTCTCACGAGAGCAGAGTAGAGGGGCAGGATCACCTCCTTCGACCTGCTGGTCATGCTCCTTCTGATGCAGCCCAGGATACGGTTGGCTTTCTGGGCTGTGAGCGCACACTGAAGCTTCCTCATATTCATTTTCTCATCAGCCAACACCCCCAAGTCCTTCTTCCCAGGGCTGCTCTGAATCTCTTCTCTAAATACCTTATGCTGTTCTAGGTTGACACTGTTATTGTATAACTTCCCAAAAGGACCCTCCTGCCTGGGTAGCTTTTAGTTATGACTAGATGTTTGCATTGCCATTTCTCTTTGCAGCGTAGGGAAAGAAAAATGCTACTGAATATATATCATATTTAAGCAATAAGGCCAGCATAAGCCTTCTATCATTTAGATAAGGACAAACAGGGTAGTTAAGATCCCCTGGTACTTTAGACAGTTTGATTCTTATCTGACATTAAAAAAACCCCAACATTAAAAAAAGAGCCCTGCCATAAAGCTCTTCTCACTATTTCAAGCTAGCATTTTAAAGAGAAAATGATTAACACTTTTCTGTTTCAATTTTTCTATATTTTTTCACATCTAGTTTTTTCTTAAAATGAGCTAGCAGTCACCACATGCAGAATAACTTACATCTGCGGCAACCAGGGTGGTAATTATCTGTTCCTAGACAAGTGAAGAGCAGGTTGAAGCTGTCAGCCCTAGAGAAAACATGAAAAAGTGAGGAATAAAAATCAATGAGCAGAGTAACTGATTTTGTTTGTGTTAATTTTATCAAGGAAACAGGAATTTGAATAATGATACCCCAGTGACTTGTGCTACCTGATTTATATACAGTTATGCACCAAGTTTATCCTGGAATAAATGAGGCTTTAGTTTTTCTTGTTAGCTACATTAATTATGCTTTTTTTTTTATGTTTTTAACTACTGGCAACTGTTCCTGTAGTAGGTAATACCTGCCTGTGTTAGAAACCACTGTTCAAAATACCTTTATTAGGTGAGCACTTCACAGTCATTAATAATGAGAACTACCATGGTCATTTATTAAGAAGTGTCTTGCCACACAGTTGACTGGTTTACCTGGTACAAACCGAAAGCTTGGAAAGAAAGTAGAAGCATTGGATGTTCCCTAGCAAACAAAATGAAACTGTGATGTAGGTTTGTTATTGCCTGTGTATGCCAAGCACCAAACTTCTCCACAAATCTCTGGAAATACACTGCACATGTGCTGACCTGTCTTTGAAGTTTTAAATGTGAACCAAAGATTTTTTCCTTCTCATCACTGAAGACAGACCTCTTCATCTTTATCTCCCATATTGCATACAGATTGTGATGAATCTTACTATTATAGTTTATCCCACCTTCAATTCTTAATTATTTTATTGAATTTGTATTTCAAAAGAAATAACTTTATTTGGCTCTGACAGTAATTCAGAAGTAGAACTGTCCAGAATGAAGTTACGAAATGTCAGGAATTATTAAGTTGCATTTTGGTCTGAAGGTCTATCGAATAGAGTGCTGCAGATCCAGGACTGTCATTCATGGGTTGAGGACAAAGTCATCCTATAGCCAAGGACTTCAGTACATATGGCTTGAGCTGGATTCAAAGGAGACTCCCAGATAAGTTATTCCAAGGCTTGAGCAAGCAGATATACTGGATGAACACTTTGGAATAAGGAAAGCCAAAAGAATCAGTTCCTCGGGCTTAGGAAGTTCTTCGAAATGCATGGAAGAATTTTGATTGCATTTTCTCAAACTGAATTTTTCCAACTTTTCACATAATTTCTGGCTAGACCTAATCCGTAGTGGCAGATATATAGTGTGTGGCAGGCTTTTGCTCCTGGAAAAGATTTCAGCTTGACACCTTACTGTAGCCACTTCTGTTCACAGATTGTACCATAAAACTGATTGTGGATGCAACATTACTTTGACTACATCTATCTATTAATATGTAATGTTAAGCAATATTATGATTTTGACACAGGAAAAATGTCTTTCTTTTCCAATCAGCAGAGTCAAATAATGACTACTCAAGTGATATACTTAAGATACAAAATTTAAAGTTTAGGTTCAAGGAAGCAAAATCTTGTTGGTTTGCTTGAAAAATTCAGACACAGTTTGGGCACAGTTCGGCCTGAAAGCTATATGGATTTAGAAGAGATTTGTCAATGGGTAAGTAAAAAGAAGAAGTTGTGCAGATGTGTACATGGGTCTGGATATTGTTCCTCCATAAATGTCAGAGTGGAATGGCCTCTTAGGTGATTTGCATCATATCCTTAAGGACTTTGAAAATGATTTGTTTGTTCCTTATATATTCAGTGAAGTAACATTTATAACCATTCAAGTGGGCTATACATTTTTATGTGATGTTTTAAAGGAAAGTGGTGGAAGTATGCTATAGGTAGCTTTGCATACTCAGATTTAATAATGATCTCAACATAAATTCTAATACAGTTTTCACAGATGTCTTTTGTTTATCTGTTGTCCCTTAGCTAAAAGAGAAATGAACCTTCTGAAGAACGTGTATGGTCTAGGGAAAGGAAGGGTTCTTGTTTCATCCCTTATCCAAGGACTTCTAATAAACATGGCCAGAAGTCTAGCATTTTGAGTGAAAAGCTATGACCCTGTCAGTCTGATTCTTTCAAGGAATGGGCCTGGGAAACAAAGTATAATTTTAAATGGATGTAGTTGCAGTTTCTTCATCCCTATGTTACTTTTAATAACTGGTTACTTAGTTGAGACTATTTCTAATCCATATTGAAAACCTCTCTGTACTCAACAGTTGCTTTATTGGGAAATTTTTATTAGGTTATGAATCATTGTACATTTGTCCATGTAGTTAATTATGTATTTCTTGGCTGCATAATTAAGACAGGGATTCTTAGAGTGCAAATTTTCTTTGGTCACATTAAAACACATCCTAAGAAAAGAAGTCTTCTTTTTGATTTGGTCATCTATCACTGTTTTGTTCCAATGCTCCCTTTGGTCACATCATGGTTGCTAAATTATAATAATCTAGATATATGTTTTTGGATTTAAAAGGGTGATTTTACAAGCCAACATTTAAATAATATCTCAGAAACTAATTCATATAAATTATCAATGAAGGTTTTCTTCTGTAGCTGAGAAGCTGACTACAAATATCTCTGCTTATATTTTTGAAGCATCAGTTCTAATAGTTGTCACTGGAGTGTCGTGTTAGTAATTCAACAGTAAAGGATTTCAATACCATTTGTGATTCTATCTCCTCCTGCAACCCATGACCTGAATTTATTGATCTTTACATCCCTGTCAACTATTTGAATCTAAATATCCATTTCATATGTACAATACATAAAAGCAATAAATCCCACTCCTGGAAAGTAACAGGCTTACTCTAGCAGTAATTACATCAAATCCCAAGATCTCAGTGCTCAGAATTATGGATGAATATGATTGTTCAGCTTCTCCATTCAAGGAGCTGTCTTCCAAATTTTCTAAGTTAGTGGTTATTGTTATTTGCTCCCATATTTAAAAGCCAATTTAATGTAATTATCAGATATGTCAGGAAATAGGAAACAGTTTTCCTCTGGGCAGATGGGTGGAGATCATTAGGGAAGTGACTACATTCACTTCTGGATAACAAATCCTCTGCACTTCAGCAATTCAATTCATTACTGGTAACCTTCTTATCTGCTTCTTTAGATGCCTCTAGGCATGGGGTCCTTTGTTCAGTAGTCTTAAATGTGTCATATTTTAGAGGTGTCTTAAGCCATTATTGTACCCTGTGATAATAGGGTAGATATTCTGGATAATATTTTTGAGTTCAGTTGCATTGTTTCCCCCAGTTTTAGGAGACTGGATATAGTAGCTGATGTCCCTTCAAGCCCTAAATTTAATGTCTTGAAACATTAAGGAATTTGGGCATAGAAAATAAGCATACCTGGGTACAGTTTCTGCCTATGCAACATGCTATCTTACAAATATGTGATTTTAATGGACTTTTATATCTCACTGAATGTGAGCTTTATTAAGATCTAAAACTGCAAGGTTTTGATCCTGCAGCCTTTTAATGCACTGTTGCTGACTTTTTGTGTTGAGATTTCAAAATATTTTTCAAAGGAAAACAATTTTGTAGGTGTTGGTTTTCCTGCTAATATTTTAGCTGGTAGGACACAGCATCAATGAGCATTTTTACTGCCCAGAAATATAAGTTTTTTAAACATAGTTGGTAAGATATGAGGTATATCTATGATTGTTCTCAACATTTTTTTATATTAAAAAATCTGTAAAAGCTAAATTTAAAAAAGAGCTTTAAGGCACTGAATAGTAATATTTATAAAGCAGAAGATACTGAAAATCAAAAGATGTCAGAATTCTGTACCTGTATGTCCCAGTATGACATCCCAGGAAATACATTGTTCAGTAATCATACAGGGCTTGTATAGTAAGAGTGTATACATGCATCAATGATATATAATTATGAATATAAGTATTTAACAGTTGGAATGAAACATGAAGTGCTTTTCAACAAGGTAGTGCATCTGAATGAGCTTTCCCTTTTTCCTTTTAACAACAAGGTTTGTTCACAAAAAGTAAAACAAAAGAATTCAGACACTGGCACTTTTGCAGAAACTGCCCGCAGGCCTAAAGGAATTGTGATTTGGTGGGAGAAAAGGAGGGAGAAAAAATGTGATCAGCTCTCTGTATTGGCAACTGAAACCTGAGGAATTTCATTCATGACTTCCGTACTATTTTAAAAATTTGTTAAAAGAAATACAGTAAAGAAATAATTATTTTCATTTGGAATTAGAGGCTTTTCTAGACCAAGTCTCAGAGGTCATAATTCCAGCAGAATTCTACTCAAGAATGCAACGTAAACTTTTTTTAGGTTTAGAGATTCTGATTTAGATGCATTTAGATGAGAGTACTTTTCTGCAGAGAATCTCCCTATAAAACTCCTAGAAAGTGGATCTTACTAAAATGACAGATATTATTTAAAATGTTTTCATATTATTATCTGCCTCTCTTTCAGCTATACTGATGAAAATCTGATAGTACTGTAAACAAGATGCAGGACTGGATTGATCTTACCTCAACTGGGGCAAAACTATAAGAAGCTTGCCCGAGTTTATGCCTCTGTCCTAGAGACCTTCATTATTCCAGTCATGCTGGCCAAATACATAAAATGGGAGGAAAATTTGGCAAGCAATAAAGTTGCTCTTTTGTTTCTTACTTTTCTGGAAATTAGCAATTTCAGTTTGATTTAGTCTGTGAGTGATTGGTGTTTTTTCCATGACTTGCTGAGATGTCTTTATTTTTTCATATAACCTTACGCATGATGTGAAGATTTATTGATGCAAAAGACCTCTCAAAATGTTAAAGCATATAAACAAATCATCCACTAAAAAATTACCTTTGTAATTTGTAGCAGTGAAAATCTTCATGAAAATCAAACCTGAATGGTAAATTATGTGTGTTTCAAGGGTTTATAATTTCCAGATAATTTAAGCAGCAGTGAAATGTAATCTTGATGATGTACATTGAAAATATATACTTAAGTTTTTCATGCTGTATTGAGGAATTCTGAATCATATGTCCAATCTATCACAAATATCAGTGTGAAATAAAAAATATAAAATATCATTATTATAATAAACTAATGCCACCTATTGGCTTTAAACTCAATTAAAACATCTTCTGTATTATGGAAAATATCTAGCAGCAGTGGTCTACTTTTAGAAGTTTAAGATTGCAGATGATATTTCATATATAACAATTTGCAGAATATAGGTCAAGACTATGTTTCTACCAAAATATAGGATATAAAGAATGGAAATGAAGAGAAAAAAAATATATTGTAAAATGTTGATATATTTATAATGTTGATACTTGCAGCATAAGCTACATCACATTCTCCTCGTCTGCTTTTTGCCTTGCTTTTGCTTCTTCGGTAGTATCACTAGAGATTTCTCTTTATTTATTTTTTTTTTTTAGTTTTCTACATGCCCTTTTCCACATACCCTCTTTTCCATTAGTTAGAGATGCACAGAAAAAAGTAGTCAAAAATCCTTTTTTCCCTCCATTAGTTCTTGATTTCTTGATTGTTTCTTTTATTTCTTTTTAGCTTTTCTAAGCCTTTTTATTGATTATAATGTCAGGTTTCTCTTTCTTCTTGCATTTTTTCATCTGTCTCGTAAATAATACTCTCTGCCACTACCTTTCACTCAGATTCCTTTTCTTCTGCCTTCTTTTTTTCTATTTTTGTATTTTCCTCTTGTCTTTTCCTGCACTCATTCTCCCTTAACCTGTTACCTTTCCCTGTATTTTTTTCTATTTCCCTTCATAAATTGTCTGCTACCAACAATTCAGCTTTTAAAAAATAAATTTTAGAAGAATGCTCTAAATCTAGATTGATAGCAAAATATTGGTTGAGAGTTATAACCTCATTGCTTTTATGTTATATTCGTATTGGTTGTAGTCTATACTCCAACACTCCAGAATTCTTTTATTATCTAATATTTATATTGTAGTGGAGCAAAAATACCTAATTATTGGATAAAATACCTAGGACAGGTACTTGGACTATTAGATATGGTACAGTCCTCTCATGTCTTGTTTCACTGTGCTCTGATAGATGGTGCTACAGTGTGATGAAAAATTCAGGGAGACAGATGAAATATATTCAGATGTAATCACAGATTAAAGTGTGATTCAAGTTTCTGTTATTGTCACTCAAGATGGTACTTAATGTGAGCGAGGCATGAGATCACGAAGAAGCTCGATAGTCAACAGCAGGGGTAAGAGCTTTTTGAGTTTTAATTTGTGTATAATTATTTCCAAATAGCAGTTTGATAGGGGAATTTTTTTGGTTTTGCCTTTTATCTTTTTTTTTCTCTTTTTATTCTTCTGATTTACTAATAATACAGATAACCAAATTAATGTGAATTTAGTGCTGTGGAAAGCAGAAGAAGGAACCACCAGAGAATTAATGAGTGCTCTCATTCACTAATTTTCTTTGCAGCCAACTATTTGAAAACCAGTAGACAAAGAACATAAGGAGTCTCCAGCTAAAATGAGCACATTATCAATTTCCTCATGCAAGTTAAGATTCAGATTATGCAATACTGATTTTTTAAATTTTGTTTTCCTGTAGATTGGTTGCTGTTTCTTGGTGGGGGTGGTTTATTAACTGTTTTTAAAAATTAATTGAACACATGTAATGAGCCCTGTTCCACTGAGCCCTGTTCCACTGTTCACATGGAGTTTAGAGAATATAATCATAGAATCAGCTAGGTTGGAAAAGATGTTTAAGATCATCAAGTCCAACCATTACCCCAGGACTGCAAAGTCCACCACTAAGCCCTGTCACTAAGGTTGTTGTCTACATGTATTTTGAACACTTCCAGGGATGGTGATTCTACCACTGCCCTGGGCAGCTTGTTTCAATGCCTGATCACCCTCTTTTTGAAGAAATTATTCCTAATATCCAGTCTAAACCTCCCCTGGCACAGCTTGAGGCCATTTCCTCTTGTTCTATGACTTGTTATTTTGGAGAAGAAACCAGCTGCCTCCTTGCTCCATCCTCCATATAGAGCCATCGCTTTAAAATTTGAAAGATTCTCCTCTAGGGGAATTACAGACAGGTAATAATGAAGTGAGATATGAGTATGAAAGATACCTGGCAGGTGCTTTGCTGCTAAGTAATGCTGTCCTGCCCTTGTAAGCAGCTGGAGAGGAAGCCTACCCTGGTGCCATTCTACAGTTCTGTAGTTCACACGGCAGAGTGAGGCTGCACCTCACCAGGGGCAGCTGAACCTAAGAGCATACAGGACCTGGGGAGCTCCTGCTGTCTCAGGTCCAGCCCAGTGCAAGGCTTGGCAGAGAAATATGTACAGTACTGACATGTCTGGGTGCACAGATTGACCAAGACAGGAAAATTTGTCCTTCTCAGTAGGAAGCTCTCATCCCAATATGAGCAGCACAGACTTTTCCTCTGCTCCAGATTATCAGGATCAGAGTCCATTAGTAGAGTATACACATACACAGGCTGTACACAAGTCTCTTACGTGGCTAGCTTTACATGCTCAATCCACTTTGTGGCAGGCCTCTAGACTGTAGCTTCCTGGAGTTGCTAGCACCTGGGTGCTCAGGACCCTCTAATTTGTGTTCTCTCATTCCTGTTGCACTTGGCCAGACCGTGTTGTCCTCTTTTCCCTCACACGTGTTCTCTCGCATCCACTTTGATGTCTTCTTCTCTCACTTTGACTCTTTTCAACATCACCTAATAAGTTTTTTACATTCTGCAATACCCTAAAAATATCTTCTGGTAATTTTTAAGTTCTCCCCCAAACTCTGCTGCCACTAAGTCCCATGATCATTGAGACAGCAAGGTCATTCATTTGCTTCTCATTACATGGAGAAAGCTCCTTTCTGTGACTTGTTTGACCAGAGACTATGGCCTAACTGGTCTCATTGGGTGGTCTTAGAGATTAACCATTTGTGTGTGCCCTCTTTATAATAATTACTGGGTTATGAGGATTCCTCTGCTTTTCATAGCTCATCTGATTCTCCTTAGGTCTTTGTTTTTGTTAGGATAAGTCTTTAATTGAGTCATTTTACAAAAATGACTCCCTCATTTCAGGTACGATTCATCATACTTAACAATAGACATATAAGCTGCACAGATTAAGGTAGTCATATCTGAGGAGAAAAATAATTATAACAGCATACCTATCTTGAGACATCTTATAGTGTTTGCTTTTTGGCTTCATGAGACTATGTGTCTTCGTTCACCATAGAGATAACTTGGATGACTGGTTTCAGATGCCTAAAGTAATTATGATCCATATATGTATAAATAGTAGTAAGTAAATAAGATGTAAGCAATTTATTCATTCATGAAAGGTAATTGGGTGGAAGTCTAGTCCTACAAGGAACAAAGACTGATATTTGAAATTAGTATAGCTTTGGTTATTTTAGATATAATTTCTGACACCAGTTATTTTGTAATAACACGTCAAATATGAGTAAAAACATTTAATTATTTTTTTCCTAAAGAGGTTATCCCCATGAAATATTCCATATGGATTAATCTATGCTTTTTATTTAGGCTAGGATGAATAAAATAAATGGAATTACAATTGCAGGAGCAAATGCTATTTCAAGCCATCTAGCAGCAGGAAATAGCTTCATAACAAAATCACGTAACAGCTGCTATCACTAGTGGTCAGTGTGATGTTTTCTCTCTCTCATGTCACAGTAAGAATTGATTAACAGTATTGTCTTCAATAGGTTGTATAGTAAGAAAAAAGAAAGGTACAGAGGTGGAAATATGGAAGTCGTAAGACTGTCTATGTTCTTTCATTTTAACCTGGAGATGTCATCTTTGTACAGTAAGTCAGTTTGCCTAGGGGTTTTTTGTTGTTGTTGCTTGTTTGTTGTATTTTTCTTTGCTTTTGTTTATTTTTGTCCACTAGAATGACAAGTGATTGTTCAAGCCCTAATGAAAAAAACACTTGGTTTATGCAGCATCAATGCTTGTGAAAGACTAAAAATTTCTGCAAAACAGAAATAAGATGATTTTGTCAGAGTTACATTTTATATATGGATTGCTGTGTAGTTATGCAGTTGTAATTGCTAAGTAAAAGCAGTTTGATTTCTTTGGGTTAGTTAAGTTATGGGAAAAAAAAAAAAGGAAATAAGTATTAGCCAACAACAAAAAAAAGGGTGGTTTATTCCAAAGAAACAACATCACGAGGACTGAGCAACACTGCAACTATAATTTGATCCAGTGAGGAGGCTATTAATGCAAATATTTAGAGAACTGTGTGCTAGCCAATACTGATACAATGCAGAGGGGGAAAATAAAAAAGATTATGCCCACTAATTTCCATATACAATAAATTCTATAAATGAAATTGCTAAAGCAAGTACTGTACTAAACATTTGTAAGCTCAGGAGCAGTGGAACTCATTTTAGAATAAGAGCTAATTTGATCCTAAGATTTGATATTTCCCAGGTACACCAGGGTATTAATTACTCTTTGCAAAAGTAGTGGTTTCTCAGTCCATGAAAACATCTGATTTTTCTTGGAGAAAATCTTTATATTGTAATTCCTTTTTTCATGCTTTAAACACAAAATCACAGACTGGTTTCTGTTCAAAGGGACCTTAAAGCTCATCTGCCATGGGCAGGGACATCTTCCACTAGACCAAGCTGCTCAAAGCCCCATTCAACCTGGCCTTGAACACTGCCAGGGATGGAGCAGCCACAGCTTCTCTGGGCACCCTGTTCCACTGTCTCACCACCCTTATTCCTTCATAATATCTAATCTAAACCTACCTTCTTTTCAGTTTAAAGCCATTCCCCATTTTTTCTCAGTGCTTGCTCTTATAAAAAGTCCCTCATAAGATTTCTTGTGGGCCCCCTTTAGGCACTGGAAGCTGCTTTAAGGTCTCGCTGGAGCCTTCTCTTCTCCAGGCTGAACTCCCTCAGCCTGTCTCCATGGGAGAGGTGCTCCAACCCTGTTGCTGTTAATAACATGTACACGGATCTTGTTGCTATTCAGGCAAGACTTACCTCAGGCAACCTTTTGAAAGCTTAGCTCAGTTACCTTGAATCCATTCTGTTTGTAGCTACCAGGGGAATTTTCTGTTTCTAGACACCTTGCCTTAGAAATGTGCATTAGCATTTTTTCAAAAACAATTTTGTTCCCATTTTTCCTCTAACAATTAATTAAAATTCAATTTAATCTACATGTCAACTTCCAGTGAAAAGTTAGAAATTTGTCATAATTTTTAATGTTTTGTTTGGCTCTAACAACATTTCTATTCTATGATTCTAACAAAATTTCTGAAGAGCATGTAACCTTCTGAGCTGTAATATTTGTGCAGTTACAGTCTGATATCTCAGTGGAGGAGGAAACAGAGATAGAGTCTATATATATTCTAAGAGTGAGTAATATGTTTCCTTTTATGTATATTTTCAGTTTGGAATGAAGAGAATTTAATAGAAAGGAAGGCATTTTTTTCTTATTTTAGCTGCAGTAGCCAGACCTAGACATCTAGGAGTAACATTGCTCAAGAGTTCAAGGACTGACTTAAGCTAGAGATCAAGTCAATGGATAAATCTTACTGTGCCAGATCCTTTTTGCCTTGGAGCCTTGCATTAAAAAAACCCACCCTAATAATGTTGCAGTGTATTTGGTAAGGCAAAAAAAATTGCCATGTTCATTACAGAAAAACCCTTTAAATTCTTTATAATTTGGCAGAATGTCAATAATTATCACATCTGTTTTATTATTTGAGGACTTTTCTCTTTCCCCCACCTTTTTATTTTTTTTTAGTGACTACTGAAATATAAGGAAGAGTTAGAGGTGGCATTCACAGCTGTCAGGAGAAAGCACATAGCAAAAATGCTATCCAAAATAATAAGCCAAAACAGTCCTACAGTCCCCTAAGGAACAACTTAGGCAATAGAAATCATTGATTCTGACTCACACAATTGCAAATAGTCTTAAGAAAGATGTCCAGGTTGAGAAAGAAGCCTGAAATGATTCAGAGGACAGAAAATAATAGATGCAATGAAATCAAATGTCTACAAATACGTTAAATCTGGTTCAGCTTTGAAGAATAATAATCTCATTCTTTGTGTCAGAGCAACCTCTCCCAAAATATAAATTCCAGCCCTGACACAAAGTCCTTGCTAAAAGTTCAAGAGCCACATCCCTGAAACTTGGTAGGATATCACAGAATTGCAAGATATTTCATGTCGTCAGAGACCTCTGGTGTTCATTGACCCCAGTAGCCTGCTCAAAGCAGAGGTAACTTCAAAGTAGATCAGGTTGCTCAAGATTAGTTAAAAATCTCCAGGAACCTCTCTGGATAATACAGTCTGATGTATTATCACTTGCACCTAGATTATTCCTACCTTCCCCCTCCCCCCCAGCCCCCATTCTCCAGTCAGAACTTGCCTTTTGCTTAGTTTTCTTTCTTTTTTTTTTTTTTTTTTTGTTCATCTCTGAGAAGTTCCTGGTTCTGTCTTTTATATTACCCCACTTTTGGCAGTGTATGAGAGTGCTTTCTGAAGTCACATGTAGTGCATACATGTAGGTAAGCCTTATAGGCCTTCAGGATAAGGGACATATCAATCCAGCTGAAGGTCTCTCTGCCAGAGTTAAACTGTCTTTCCCAGCCCCACCACAGTGAGAACAGGATTTCTGCTGGATGTTTTCCAAGCATCTTATATTAATTTGCCAAGAAGAAAATTTCAGACTCCCCACTCAAAATGCCCTTGCATCCTCCACCTACAATTTCCAGGTGATATTTCACTCACCACTTAACAAGATATTATTTTTTGTCCCCCTTCCTGCTATAACACAGACATAACATATTAAAATCCATATTTTTTTCTCAAGAATTAGAAAACTGATACTTTCTTTGTTTCATCTGAACATGATTATTTGTATCTGGAGTCACTTTAATACTACCCTGGAGCATAGATCCAGTTGGCATGGTTTTTCTCAGATCACATTGCAAGATAGAATTGGACCTGGTGTTTCTGATTTCCCAGCCTGCTTGTTTGACTAATTAGATGTTGGGCTTTGTAGATGGTTTTGGAGTTGTTTATCCCCTCTCTAATGACATTACATGTGTCACAGCAACTGGTAATGCGAGGTCCTCGACAGGAAATATGCAGGAAGCAGCTGGGGTTAGCCACTGTCAGTCTGTAGAGAGCCTTGGTTTTTGTTTACCCACAAAAACCATCCATCTAGAAAGGGATGGGGAAGAAGGAAGAAAAGCAGCAACATAGTAATGCTCAAGTGTCCATTAAATATATTCCTAATATCTATTCAGTGTCTCAGAGAGAGGAAACATAGGCATTAGCTCTGGTTCTCATATCTTCAACTAAAAGAATACCTACTTTAAGATAGGTATTCTTTGAAATAAAAGAAATGCTGCAAGCATTTTATTCTTATTTGGACAGAATCTACTTTTAAGTTTCTAGCAGATATCTTAGTAGACTGTATACAAAATAAATGCATAGTTTTGTAAAAAAACAAAACAAAAAAAAAACCAGCCTTATGCGTTCAAGTGGATTCTTGGTTTATTTCAAACTTTCCTCCTAAAGTAGTTGCATATTCCAAAAGATCACATTTGGTAGCTGCCCAGGTAAAAGAGCCCTGCCAGCTCAAAAAACACATAGCTAGGACATTCATGCTGTGTTTTGCCCTTCTCACTTGTGTACTTATCTCTGAGACAGGGAGATCCGTGGGGAGCACTGATGTGGGAGTTTCAGCCAGCTGTGCCTCATGACTTCATTAAAAAAAAATGGAGAAGTATACAAATTTTAGAAGCACAAACCTACTTTTGAAATGTTACTTAGAAATGTTTATTAAATAATAACCACAGAATGTCAGGTGGGACTGTATGTTGACACTTGCTGAAACTGTTGACTTTCCTAGCTTTAATCCAGGTAAAAGTGATAGGTTTGTGCTATACTTTCTGGAAGGTACTTGAGAAAACCAGTTCCTACTGAGGAAAATCGAATATGTTGCGCTTTACAATTAAAAGAAATTCACTGACAAATCTTTATTTTAATCAGAGGTTACATTTGATTATCTTAGAGTGCATGAGTTTATAAAAGGAGATTTCAATACACATATTCTAAATGAAATTTATTGGAAATTATTTTATTGGTTTTTGTCAGAATGTATTTTAAAATACATTCGTTATACTATAATAAGTAAGACACATATTACTGGAACAATTGCTTGAAGGAAAATTTATGTGTAATGCTATCAGCATTCCCAAAATTGATCCTTGCTTCCTCCATATCTTCAGTGATCTCTTTTGTTGTGCTGTCTATGAAAAGCAAGTGAGCATATAATACCTAAGGGGTGTTTAGGAGGTTTTTAGGTTTGAGTTATGAAAAAAAGTGGTCCAAACCTTCAGAGTGCTCCTAGAACTTCAGTTAAAGCTAAAGGTGGTTGAAAATGACAAGCATCACAAAAATTCCTTTAGTAAAGTAGCATTATAGGTATGGAGAAAGTTTATGTTTTTTTCTGTCTTTCATTCTAAATGGATTGTTTTCCACACATGTATAAATAAATGTTATTGGTAGAGTGGGTTAGTATGCTGTTTTCATGCCAAGAGCAGCATGGTTTAGCATGGCCTCACATAATGAGGAAAGGCAGGTTCAGAGTGGGAGCCCAGTTCATTGCTTACTGGCCATATTCAGCACAGTATTGTTCTTTTCTCCAGCAAGGTGCAGGTTATCAGCCAAGCATTTTTTTTCTCCATCAGGTAAAAGCACTTGCCTTCCATTTTAAAGCAAAATTCAGTACATTTTAGAATATAGCCACACCTGACTTTGCTCCTATGATCTGTTACTTTAACTCCTTATTGTCTGTTTCCTTTATATAGAGATAAAATACTACCCTGTACTTCCTTTTTGGCTGAAGTTATAAAAAAAACCCACAGAGTAGCTTGTTGCACATAAGGAAGATTGGAGAATGGCTTAGGTTCCATTCAGAATTCACTTTAACTGAAATGCTCACAGTAAAAAAAAGTTCTGTGAATGGGACATGTC
The DNA here is from genome assembly GCF_012275295.1 of Melopsittacus undulatus. Taxonomy (NCBI): domain Eukaryota; kingdom Metazoa; phylum Chordata; class Aves; order Psittaciformes; family Psittaculidae; genus Melopsittacus; species Melopsittacus undulatus. The sequence continues at coordinate 57,247,219 of NC_047528.1, read as the reverse complement.
ACATTATCAAAAAAAAAATCTGCAAAGATCTTAAATATATTTTGCCAAAATGCAAACAGTGTAAATGAAATGGCATCTTCCCAAATGAAACTCTTTTACTTAAAAATTTTGTACAGATTTACCTAATATTGACCAAGAAAATTACAGGAAGTACTGGTCCTTTTTTTTAACAGAGAGCAGAAAAGCAAGTCAGGGCTACAGGCAGCTGTTAAGACAAGGTAACTCAGCCCCTCTGAGGCTGAATGTCTTTTCTGCCTAACAGTACAGAACAGGGATTTTTATGACAGCTTAACCTTGTGTTAACTTTTTTGAAGAGTACATAGCAAATAATCATGAACTTTCAGAGCTTATGTATTACAGAAAACCAGAATTTCTTTAGGATAAATAAGTCTTTTCTAATAATTTAGATTATTAAAAAATAATAATCACCTAAAAATGCAGTGGATGAGCAGCTAATAAGGTATACACAAGAGAATAAAGTTTGCCCACTACTGCTGTGACAAATTCAGTTTGTATCACAAAACTAAGATTTAAAGAATCCATTTCTGTCCTGAACTGGTTTTAAAAAGTACTTGATAATTTTAGACTATGTTCAAAGTTGATTCTTATTCAATACTGAACATGCAAGCACATTAGAACAATGTTTAAAGACCCATTTGCTCTTCTGATATTGTGGTCATTCACCAAGCACTTTTCTACTGCACTCGTTCAGAGAAACTCTGGTCCCAGATCAGAAATACTTTGTTTAAACTCAAGGAATTGTATTAAGTAATTTCATATAATAAACTGTGTGATATAACTTTTGAGATCAACTAGTAGAATAGAGGTAGAAAAATTTAAGAAATTTTAACACTAAACAGTCTTGATATATACACACATATCCATATGCTGTGGAAATAACTACAGAAACACAAGGACGACTTATCTCAGATGCTTATGCATATGCAATTACACATGTAATTTCTGATATCTATGACATTCTCTAGACCAAGTTGTAATTTGCTTATCTTGAAACATTTTTTCCAGAAGGAAATCCAACTCTCATTTTCTGTACTAGGTTAAGTGGATTGACATTATCTCTTTGGCTACACAGAACTGAACACTCACTCTTTACAGAACTGGTATTGTTCTGCTACTGTAGCACTATATAGGGATTCTTACAAGGGTGAATCATTAAATAATTAAGTGATCAGCAAAACGATCAATTGATTTGTCTAGTTGCTGGCAAATGAGATAATTATAGTTTAGCAACCATATTTTAAAATGAGATTTTTTTTTCCAGCCCATTCCCAAGCTCTGTGTACCTGTATTGTTAAACCAAAGCCCTGTTAATTGCATGTATCCTATGATAGTAGCGGTTCAGGGTTTTCTTCTGAATATCCGTATCTATGTATCATAATTTAGTGTCTCCAGTGCTCTGTCTTAATATTGTAGCTTCATTCCTTTTCTGGTATTCCACACAAAGTTGTATGGGTAAATCAAAATTCTGTCCTGCAGCTGCTGGATTTTGCATTGCAATGAATAAGGACCTTTGCTTCACAAACAGCAATATTTTTCATTATCCCTTAACACAGAATACAGCCCAAAGAAAAGAAACACACTGATGAACAACTGTGAATGTAGTGTCACTACCAAAGACAATGCTACATCACAACTCCTTTTCAAAACTTAACTGTGTACAGGTATCAGGGTTCATATTATGATACAGTAGGCCACCACTTATTCCAGTGTCCAGTGCCAAAAGCTCTTAAGTTTTTCAAAACAGTGAAAGCCATGCAGTAGAAAATACATTTAACTTTTTTTTTCTTCAATAATTTACCTTTCCTGGAAGGAAAAGGACATTTGTTCATTCCCACTGTTCCATGTTGTACAGTGAAGTGTCTGTCTTTTGGATGTCGTACATCACAGACCGCATAAAACATACTGAAAGAAGCAACATGGTTGTACAGTGTTGTCAGAAATTACATGGTTGTCAGAGATAAATATAATATGCAGCTGAACTAATGGCAAAAATTATCTTGTAAAATTACAGCATGTATTTAATTTAAAATGAGATAAATTTGTGGTGTATAACGTTTCCTAGGACCATGAGTACCTCAGAGTTTTTATAAACAAATGGTTTCCAAATAAAAGAAATATTATTGTGGATTTGTTCAGTTTCTATGTTCTTTCATCAGAAAAACCTAAACCCCAAACAGAAATACTCGAAAATCTAACATGTCTTGTAAAATCAAACCTAAAAATTTTTCCTCTTAAGTATTCGTGAAAGTATTTGCATAAAAATGGAAAAGGGATTTTTTTTTTAAAGTCTTTTCACATTTCTTGGGAAATGGCAGTTTCAGCTAGGCTTGCTATTTTTGCAGCTCAAATACTTACAATTTAAATATTTGTAAAGAGTTAGAAAAATAACTCCATTTTCTATAGCTGATTCTGAAACCTTTGTTCCTTTTCTTTGAATAGGCATAAACAAACATGTAATTTGTCCTAGCTTTTGTCTAACTGCAAACAAAAGATTAGGTACAGCTGAACATGCAAGAGGAGAGACAAAAGCAAGCATTGTCAAGCACTTTCCATTAGCTGGATTTTCTTTCTGAAAATGGCAGGGTGCAGCAAAGCTTTTCTTCCCTTTGTTTTAATAGTCACATTCAGTGGGCGTTAGCTCACACTCAAGGAAACTGAAAGGGCAAGACACATACACATTTATGTCTGGGGTGATGTCATATGCTTGTACGTCTGCCACTGGAAGTAAGGCTTTTGGATCACAGCTTAGACGCAAAAAGCTTAATTGTTTCAATAAAAATACAGGTGGGTTTGGGATACTATTTCCATCAGACCTGAAAAAGCCTTCATTTGGCATATCGAAGTGGAGGAGTAGTGAGAAGGAGGAAACCATTCAGAAGTCTAGGGAAGCTCTTGTGGGACATGAAAAAAAAACCACTAATGTTTTAAAACATTAAAACATTATTTCTCATGCTTGTTTGTGCATAATTTGTTCTCTGGCGTCTTCCTTTTTCCTGCTCAGGTAAAACAACCTACTGTTCTTTTAAGATTTTATGAAGTACCACAACTTTTACTGCGTATATTCATTCTTCTGGTATAACTCAGTAGTTTATTCTTCAGCACTATTTCACAATAACTCCTGTTTCCTTTATCTGCTTGTGTCTGTAGCCTTTCTGTTCTGTTGTGCTTTACCATGCTGCACTCTGACATCAATTGACTCATAAACAAACAAACAAACCAAAAGCCCCAAAGGAAAAAAAATGCCTTCTTCCAGTTGCAGTGATAGCTTTTCCTGCCTTCTCTCTGTACTACAAATTTTATCAGAGGCCTTTTTGTTCCTATTGATACAGATATATGCTTTCGTATTCTAACACATATTTGTACCGAAGACAGGCATGCAGCAAAACCTGAATTTAGTGCTTTCAACTTGCTGTATTAACAAGTAGGTAACATAATTCTAATTGTACTTGTTACAGTTAATTGGCTTTTGGTTCTGTTGTGTAGAGAGGAGATGGCTTAGTAAAGGAGGATCAATAGCATGTCAGTGAATTAATGAATGGGTGGTACAGCGGTTTTGAGCATGGTAATACTGTAAGACACTAACCATAAGTGACCTCATATTTCTGTTTCTTAATTTTTTCTCCTTTTTTGTTGACTTTGGGGAAGATTTTTTATCTGTGTAGCCCCACTTGAATGCAATGGAGCTCTTTTTCATATACTAAAAAAACCTCCAGCAACAACAAGAAGGCTTCAATAGGTCAAGCAGGAAACAACTGCAGCCCACGATACTTTTGAGCTGGCTAATGCACATTAAATCTTTTTGCACTGAAATGCGTAAGCATGAAAAAAATATAGAAAATTGTGCCACAAGGAAGATTTTATATAACAGAATTGTACGCTGCAGGAACCCTTGTTGTGTAACTTCTGTTTGTAAAGAATAACAGCTTTTCTTTCCTGGCCCCAAACATATACATTACACTAGATATACTTGAAGTACACTTCTCTGACAAATTTCCTTATATGTCAACCACATTTTGTAATAGAGGTCTGATGCTGTCCTTAGCAGTCTGATGCCTTATGTTTTGATCAAATCAAAAGTTCACATAACTGCTACTAAACTTCCAAGTGGGGAAAAGAAGCAGCATAATACAAAATTCAAGGAACATAAAATGAACACTGAAATATCATAGTGTGTGCTGTCCAGTTTTAAAGCACAAATAAATATCCTAACTTGATACTCATACCCTAAAGTTAAATTAGTCGTTGTAGTTTTACTATGTGGAAACATTTCTGATTCTTGAAAATTATATGAAAATTCCATATTTTAGTTTGAACTAAGGCACACTAATCTCAACCATTTTGGTTCAACTTCTGGATTAATGCGTCTTTCCCATTAAGTTAGGTAAATGATAATTACAAAGTTCATCAACAACACAGGTCATTGCTTTTCTCTCCTCTGTTCTTCAGAGACATGAATCTAACACTTCATAGAGTTAATGATCCTTCTTGTTAGAATTCTTATATTTCAGAAAAGAAACCATATTCTTAATAAACCAATAATTTCAGAGACAAAGTATGTGATTTCCTAACCTTTCCTATCCCTGCCACACAAGTTTTTAATTTTGTTAAACATTAGCAACCAGACAAGTAGATTTTTGCTTACTCTACTGTATGAGCAAATAATATGTAAAGATCAGCCTTTTTACTCTACCAATGATTTCATTTGAAAGAAAGAAAGAAAAAAGTTAAACCTAATTCTGCTAGTTTTAATTTTAATAGTAGAACTTGTTGGTATGAAAAAAAAATAAAAAATCTGCTCTTAGGAATATTTCTTAGAAGGTTTGGCTTGAGATGTTGCCAGGCAAGAGAGCAGAAATAAAAATTGCCTTTCACAGTGACACTAAGTGCCTCTAATTGCTGATGTGCTAAGTGAAGCGGTCACTTTCCCTCTTCCCTGAACCTCACTGAGTCTGAGCATTTGTTTTACCCCAAATGAATTCTATGATAATTTTAGCAAAAGGCAGACACAATTTTGTGATGTTGGTAGCATGTTAATTTAGTGTTTGCAAATGTAACCTTCTTCCAACTTCAGTACATCTGCACACCAGATAAACAAATGGCCCAAAATCTCCCCAGCTCTCAGTACTAGCCACATGTACATGTAATCTGTAAAGGAATATTTTTAAAGTGTATCAGTGTGTTGAATGTTATAGATGTGGATTTGTTTTCCCTTAGCAATTGAATAATTTGGAAGAAAAATGTTAAATGTAACTATGTAGTTGTTTTTTAATAATAGAATTTGTTGGTATGAAAGCATAGGCATGTTGCTGTTTTGCTAAAACAACAGACAGTGTGAAAGTGATCATGAGATAAAGTGGTGTATTAAAACCAGATGAGCTTTGGCACACACAGTGGCTTTCTTTTGTTGCTGGTATCACTTTGATTTCTATGCTCAGCAGAGCATGAATGAAATAAGGACTGCAATGCTGTGTTTCTTTTTGCAGTGAGCTAAATAACAACTTAGATTTTCCTTAGCCAAATCTGCATCTGAATTAGAAACTACACCATGTACTGGGGAAATATGGATTCTGCTAATTAATACAAGGCTTGATATAATCTAATTAGAAATGCTTTTAAAGATAGGAGAGTAGTTTGTCTGATAAGGCTGAAGAGCAGAAAAGCAGACATTATGCAAAATTCAAATTCAGGATTGTGTGGCAAATTATTGTCTGAAGTTTGTCATAGTCAAGTCCTGCTCATTTGTAAACACCAACGTAAGGGGTATTTCTTGAAAAACTCTGAGCAAGGATGTACTTTTTTTATTTATATGCCACCAAATCCATTTTGAATCTCATTTTGGAAGACAGGGAGCTGAGAAAATGAAGCAGTGAATAAATCCTATTCTGCATGAATGAGACTTAGCAAGATTCTGCCTTAGCAACCACCAAGCAACTATCAGATGATCTAATGTCAAGGATATCTGGCAGCATGGAACAGCTTGCTAGCAGCTGAAATCTGATGGTTTGTAATGTGTAGGATGTGGCTGCTAATTTGAAATAAGAGGCATTGGCATGTGTTTGTTTAAGATAGGGAAGACACAGCGTTAGCATCAGAACCATTTCCTCGGCTTGCATAGCAGCCTCACCAAGTAGACTCATTTGGTCTACTGTTGCAGCTACAAGAAAAATTAAATCCTACAGGAAGTGAAAGCATGAGTTGCATAAAGTCAATAAACATTTTTGTGCCTAAGAACATATGGTAAGAGTGTTGTTGTGTTTTGTTACTGTTTTCCTCAGCTTTAAAAGCAGGAGCTTCCTAAACTGTTTTCCTGCAGTACTCTGTTAGAGCCTGTCAGATGCTGTTAATGCCAGGCTTTGTCTCATATAAACCTGTCACACATACCCAAATGTTTTGACTGCTGCTATTTCTGAAAGGTGAGTGCTGGGAAAGAAAGTGACCCATGAAAATCACTCCTCATGACTGCACCTACCTGTGCTGTTTCTGGTAAAGAAAAACACCCCACAGCTTTTTCCTCCATACTTACCTTCACAATCTGTTTTATATTTTGGCTCTCCACTTCTGTATTTTGGATCTGTTGAATAATTTAGACAACCTGTTTTCAAGCTGAGCCATGTTGGGGTTAGGGAAGGAAGGAGCAGGAAGATATCATGAGTGGGGATGGAGAATGAAACCCCAGCAGAATTTCTACAGCTTTCTGGACTTTCTCTTCATGTTTCTCTCTCAACCTTAGTGAAAACGTTTCTCTCTGTGTCAACAAAGTTAAGAGGCACAAGCTGACAAGAGATGAGCAGGGACAGTTGGTTTCTGCACAGGCTGGCATGTACTCCTTGTATATAGTAGTAGCTGACTCGCAGGGATTTGGATTCCAAGAAGGTCTATCAATGTAAAGTATGAGAATCATCTATAGAGAAATGCCAGAGCTAAACTGGTATGAGCTTTCTAACAATGACAGGATAGCCTCAGTTGCAGGCTATTATCCATCAGCTAACTTTCTCCTTTCTGTTGCTTTCTTAAAATATCCCTGAAAATCACATTGTGTTCCCTGCTTATAGGAAATAAACATGTTACTTCTTTAGGGATGTCAGCTTAAATCATTCTGAGTTTGGGTTGCCAGATAACAAGTTGAGTAGAATAGATCAATAATTTACACAAATGAACATCAGACACCCTTACTAATTCACGTTCCTGCATGTTCCCAAATGTGCTGTTTATTTTCTTCACCTATTTCTGCATTTTTTGTCCAATTTTCTGTCCTTAACTCAGTCAATTAATTGTATTTTCCATAGTTGTTACATTAAAGATGGAAAAAAAAATTTGAAAATGTATTAAACTGTCTAAAGATATTTTTAACCATTTACATTTCAGAGAAATGTTTGCCATAAGTGTGATTCAGATACTGCTGATGATTTTCTTGTACTCCCCTTTCAAACATTTTCTGTGGACCCTTATTGCCTGTGATTTCCTGCTAGAACTGGGAGTGTAATGAGAGGTCTAATAAGCCTATGAGCACTCTTTTAAAACCATCTAGCTTAGAAACAAATCAAACCAAAACCCTCCAAAAAATAAATGCAAAAAATCCTTAGCAGTATGTTATGCACTGTAAACAAGTATTCTGAGTCTCTGAGAGGTTTGTATAAACTCATCTTGACACTTTCTCACAGCATTTGTTTCCTAAACTAGACAGATTACTTTTAGTACTTCTATAAGTGCAGTAAAGATTCCCCCAGCTGCAGTCTCTACATATGGTCAGTGACAAGACAGTAAACTCTGATCCTCCTGTTCTAATTCAGTGAGGTGTTAATTTTCCTGTTTTAATCTGTTTAGAGGAATGACTGCTAGATTTCTCAGCAAGTCTGTTAGTATAAAAATACTACTCTCCATTACTGTAGTAAAGGAAAGCTCATTTGGTTGGTTCGTTTGTTTTAGTAAGTTTTCCCCTGCTAAAATGAAGTTAAGTCTCAAAGAGTTTTGGGAATTACAAATTGGCAATTACTTAAGCCTTAAAAGTAGGAGTTGCAACCAATGTCCCTTTGTCTTGACTGATACCCTTAGTGATGTCCTCCTAGCTCAATTACTGGAACAGCTGGATAGCTCCTTTTCCCCTCTTACTACAAGCCTGAGACTATTGCCTTTTGTCAGAAGATGCTTTGCTAAATTGCAAAACTACAGAGGGATTCATCTGACTCCTTACCCCTCAGTATAGGAGTCTTGAACTGCAGCAGAATGAGATTAAGCAATGAAGTGATAGAGTTCAGATACCACTGTAAGGAGGCTGTCATGAGAGCACAGGACACAAGGAAGGCTGAAGGGTAAGACTGGTGAAGGCATATTGAGGCTTTATGTTCAAAGCTGCAGAGCAATACAGCAGATCTGGTGATGTTAAGCTTTAAACAGAAGCTTCAGTTATACAGCAGCAATTGCTGGCTTTTGGCCCCACAGATCAAATGCAGTATTCATTTATCTAAGGTTGCCTGATCAGGTCTAAATATTTTAGTTATGTAAGGAATGATATGTATAAATATAAAACAGAAAATGCATGCAAAAATATTTTTTGTGGGTTTGATATATAAAGATCCAATTAATCCTATTTAAAATTGCAGTTAAAATCTTTTGTAGCTATTCTGTTTAAATTTATCTCCTAGCATTATTTTTTTATATATATATATATATATATATATATATATATACCTAAAATGGCTTATTTTTTTACATGTGCTATTATAACATGAGTTTTTTAACAACATTTTATTTTATAGAAAACATTTATATCCAGGGATGGCTGGAAGTTTTAATTGATTTTTCACACTTCAGTGCATTTTTTGCAAATACTTCTTGCTTGTTCTCAGTAGTGTCCCAAACCCAGACTTAATATGATGTGGTTAAGGGAGTTACTGTGCCTAGAATTCCAATATGTTATTTAAAACATTTTGCAAGTTTAATGCCAAATAAAGTATGTTTATCCATTTTGTGGATTTTAAGCTTCAGCTTATATGTTTCAAGTGTCTCCTGAATTTTAAGCTGTCTACATATGAATGGTGGGATAGGTTCTGCATTCCTTAGCCTGAGTGGTATTTTGCTTTTCAAATAATCTCAATGAAAACAGAAGGACTACTTAAAGAATAGTGTTTTGATCCTGAAACATCTAACTCCATTTGGTTTTAAGCAGGAAAATTCTCACTGAAGTGACTTTTGATGTTTTATCCATATGACCAATATGTGTATGAGGATTTACAGGATTTAGCTTACTATATGCCTCAGAAGGAAAGCCTGATACAGTATCTGGCTGACAGTTCATGTTTAGTAGGTAACTTAAAAGGTAACTCTTATTTTCATCTGCCATCCTATAGCTGACTATATAATGAACCAGAATTTCCTGGGTTTACCCATTAATGTTTATGAGAAATAGGATACTATGTAAAAATGTAAAATGTTATGTGCTAGCAGATTTTTCTCTAATTGCCATGTTACAGCAATTAATGCGTTATTAATATTTGTTTATTTAAAATCTTCTTTTCTATTATATTATGGGCTTCAATACAGTCAATATCATGTGCTTGCTCAAAGAAAAAATCTGTGCATATTTGCAAAATGAGGTCTGTTATACATTTGCTGTGTTAAAGAGTACCAGTCAACGTGCATCACCAAGCAATATAATCAGAAGGGTTTGGTGAGGGAAGGGTTAAGGGAAGATATGTCTTTTCTGTCAGGCCAGTAGTGTCAATGAGGAGAAAAACTTACTCTTTAGACTTTTTAAAAAGCTTATGCTTTCCTTGATCGCTGGCCCATCCCATTCCAGCAGCAAATTAATGTAGAAGCTGTAGTCTTGATTGGTTTTATGTCTGCTGGGCAAATTTTAGGTGCATGGCTTTAAGACAGGGAACAAACTTGGAGAAAATACAAGCTGTAGTGGAGTGACAGTGACTGGAAAAATAGCTAAATGTTATTTTTCACAGGTTGCACTTATGGGAGTCAGTAGCCTTTTGTACAGTCAGGACTTAATAGTTTATCATCAGAACCAGAGAGGCAAGGGGGAGCCCAGCTTTTGCTGCCTGAGGACTTCTTCCTGCAGAAGTTTAATTAAAATGCGTCCTTTGCTGTATTTTGTCTTGTGAAAGACTGGCCAGTGGTTCAGTTAATACCTCTGTAAATTTCTTTGCCAAGTGTCATTAATTTTGAGAACAGCCTTGTCAAGCCAGGGATCCTAAGGTCAGTTATATTTTGCTGCCCTGGGAATCTGGGTGTGCCCTCAACAGCAGCAGGTGGAGGGAGTAGGGAGCAAATAGGACTTACACAGAGGATCTCTAGCAACAAATATGAGATAATTGTTTTTCATAGGATCTTTTTCAAAACATATTTTAATCTCTATAAAGAATATGCATTGCTCACCCTAAAAGGTCTTTTATGTCACCAAGCGTCTTTTTCGGAATTCAAATTCTGCTTATATCTGATATATACATATTCACAGCAATACAGACTTTTATGCTAAAATATATGTCCATAGCATTTTACATTGATCTTATTGAAGTTAAAACACATGTCAAATGACAGTGCTCCAAAGCAAAGGAAATTCTTGTGCTGATGCATCCAGTGCATCAGCTTATATTCACTTAAGTGCATGAGATTTTGGAATTATGTACCAGTTGAGAAGCTGAGATTATATATTTTACTCTTCACTTGGACAACACTCACTTAGATTTTAAAAGGAGAGAGACACAGATGAAAATGCAAGCAGTTGAGTAATGCCCTGAACATGAAGGAAAAAAAAGAACAAATTTGCCAGTGAAGAAAGTAGCTCTTAGAAAGCAAAAGGACTCAGCCTGTTATGAGATATTTGGATCTGAGCCATGCCTACGGAAAGAAAGCTTCCTTTAGCACAGGAATGACTTGCCTTCTTTGGGCTTCTGCCCCATAGCTGTCCATCCTCTTCTGACAGCATTCGTTACTCCTTAGGAAAATCTGGGGAAAGGAACAAAGGCTTAATTAAAGATTGCCATTACTCTAAAACTTAGTGAGCATGATGTACTTTAATTGCTTCAAAATGATTCTTTTTTTTACAGCCAATTACTATTTCACTTTATTTCTAAAATTTCATGTTGCCTAGCAGATTGCCAGAGAGTTAATTTTATATAAGAAACTGAAGAAGTAACCTTAAAAAATAATATAGTTTCACACTGTAATTTTGGAGAAAAAATAATCCTCTTTCAACTTGTTTCCCAATGTGTTTCCAATTTGAAGAGTTTTCTCAAATTGAACAACCAAAACCAATTTTTGAGACGAGAATAAGGAATAGAAAATTTAATCTGAAAATAATATTTTATCAGATATAAATGAGTAAATGATATAAATATGGAATTCCTAGAGTGAGAAAATTCTGAAAAATGGTGCTTCAAAACAAGAATCAGGAGAATGTTCAAAATACAAAAATAGCCTAAGTTTTCAATTTTTTTACTCACATAATCTGAATTAATTTCAAATTTTCAACTACTTACTTTTGCCTGAAGACCTGTATCAATGCATCTTCATCAGAAAGGTTCAAGGAATTCATAATTACACCTAGATAATGGCAACTGTAAGTCGAACTGACTCATATCTTGCTTAATTGCTTGATAGGTAAAGCGAACAGAGTTTAACAAAGTGAATTAGCTAATACAGGAATAATTTGGTACTTAAATTATTTAAATTTTAAAATGTTTAAATATTAAAATGCTTGTGCAAAGCGTTCAACACTATCCAACATGGCATCCTTGTCTCTAAATTGAAGAGACATCAATTTGATGGGTGGGCCACTCGGCGAATAAAAAACTGTCTGAATGGCCACACGCAAAGAGTTGCGGTCAATGGCTCAATGTCCAGCTGGAGATCAGTAATGAGTGATGTCCCTCAGGGATCCTTGTTGGGACCGGTCTTTTTCAACATCTTTGTCAATGACATGGACAGTGGGATCGAGTGTGCCCTCAGCAAGTTTGTTGATGTCACCAAGCTGTGTGGTTCGGTTGAAGGGAAGGAATGCTGGAGGGAAGGAATGCCCTCCAGAGAGACCTTCACATGCTTGTGAGGTGGGCTGATGCCAACCTCATGAAGTTTAACCATGACAAATGCAAGGTCCTACACCTGGGTTGGACGAATCTGACAGCTACAGGTTGGGCAGAGAAGAGATTCAAAGCAACCCTGTGGAGAAGGACTTGGGGGTGTTGGTTGATGAGAAAATGAGCATGAGCTGGCTTCAGTGTGTGCTCGCAGCCCAGAAAGACAACTGTATTCTGGGCTGCATCAAGAGGAGCATGACCAGCAGGTTGAAGGAGGTGATCCTGCCCCTCTACTCTGCTCTTGTGAGACCTCACCTGGAGTATTGTGTGCAGTTCTGGTGTCCTCAATATAAAAAGGGCATGGAACTGTTGGAACAAGTCCAGAGGAGGGCCACGAGGATGATCAGGGGATTGAAGCAACTCCCATATGAAGATAGGCTGAGCAAGTTGGACCTGTTCAACCCAGAGAAGAGAAGGCTGCATGGAGACCTCATAGCAGCCTTCCAGTACCTGAAGGGGGCCTATAGGGATGCTGGAGAGGGATTAGAGACTGTTAGTGATAGGACAAGGAGAAATGGGTTCAAAGTTAAACAGGGGGAGTTTAGTTTGGATATAAGGAAGGAGTTCTTTACTGTAAGGGTGGTGAGGCACTGGAATGGGTTGCCCAGGGAGGTTGTGAATGCTCCATCCCTGGCAGTGTTCAAGACCAGGTTGGATGAAGCCTTGGGTGATATGGTTTAGTGTGAGATGTCCCTGCCCATGGCAGGGGTGTTGGAACTAGATGATCTTAAGGTCCTTTCCAACCCTAACTATTCTATGATTCTACGATTCTGTTCTAAATTGAGTATAGTTTGTATGGGTTTATTTCAATACATGAATTGTACTTTAATTCTAATTGCCTTCTATCTTTTCTGTCCTTGGGAAAAATTCCATTGTCCAGACAGAGACACAGCAAAGCCATCTGGCAGCTAGAGTTCGAAATAATTGCCCTAACATGGACCAATGGATTCTTTGATGTTCCCTTTTCAGCAAACAATTTAGACATGTGTTTTAAATCTCTGCTAAATGCACACCTTTGAAAGCAACAGAAAATATTTTTTATAATATCAGCATGTTCTTTTTGACATGAATATTAAAATGTAGTGCAATTTGGTCCTTGGAACATACTAAAGTTATAAATGTATATGGAGATTGTCCTAGCAGTTACCATGAATTTTCATAAAGGTTTCATGTTGCTTTTAGAATTAGAAACTTGACAAGTACATGGTACATAGAAAAAAAGAGGATATTTCACAGAAATAATGCTTGCATGTACTTGCCTAAGTTAGAAGAAAATTATTAAACCAAATAATGTGCTAAAATTAAAATCCAAATGCAAATGTGGCTGTAAGGAATTGCGCCCATATTATCCAAGTAGATACTGTGCAGTGATGCTATTACTGTAACAGTTCTACTGTAATTTCTAGAAACTATTTTAAAGGCACCATTATTGGACTGCTACCAGATAAAACAGTGGGCAATAATGTGCCATGGTCATTACAAGGACACAGGGCAAATGATTGAGTAGCAATGACTTGCATCATGTGTGAATGACTTAGTCACTGCTTTCTGTAATCATGTTCAGTCAAATCAGTGTAAAGCTATTAAACTGGGTCATATGTATTTTGATTTCTACACCAGGCACAGGGGAAGACCATCATGCCAGTGTGAATATCCTCACTGGCTGCTGATCTCCATGCTTTATCTAACTCATTATATCTCTTCTGTCTGCTCGGCACTCAAATTGAGAGATAATAACTATGATTGTGAAAATACTAAGACAGGAAATATAACCAGCTTTCTCAGCATAAGAATATAGTTGTTTGCTGCTGTAATTGGACTTTAAGCAATTCTTTTTTCTTGAAAGATTTTTCCTCCCCTGGCAAAATCAGAAATTATATCCTTTTTTTCTTTAAGCATGATGTGCTAAATGATTAAGTTTCTCACAGGATATGGAATTATCAGGCAATAAAATTCAGATTGCTTCTTTCAAAATATTTGTACCACAGATATGACAAAGGTAATGTAAAGTTGATTCAGAATCCTGCTTTGAGTAATTTCACTTATCATCCAAATGTTAGGTTAATCAAATCACAGAATAGTTTGGATTGGAAGCAACCTCAAAGATCATCTAGTTTCAAACCCCTGCTATGGGCAGAGACATTCTCCACTAGACAAGGTTGCTCAGAGTCCCATCCAGCCTGGCCTTGAACACTGACAGAGATGGGGCAGCCACAACATTTCTGGGCAAACCGTTCCAGTGCCTCACCACCATCACAGTGAACCATTTCTTTTTAATATCTAATCTAAATATGCCTTCTCCAGTTTAAAGCCATTCCCCCATGTGCTGTCCCTATATATCTTTGTGAAATGTCTATCTCCAGATTTCTTGTAGGCTTTAGGTACTGGAAGGCTGCCCTAAGGTCTTCCCGAAGCCTTCTCTTCTCGAGGCTGAACAAGCCCAACTCTCTCAGCCTGTCTTCTTAGGAGAGATGCTCCAGCCCTCTGGTCATCTTCACGACACTCTTCTGGACTTGTGCCAAGAGGTCTATGTCTTTCTTATGTTCGGGGCCCCAGAGATGGACAGAGTACTCCAAGTGGGGTCTCATGACAGTGGAGTAGAGGTGAAGAATCACTTCCTTGCTGGTCATGCTTCTTCTGGTGCAGCCCAACATATGGGTGGCTTTCTGAGCTGCAAGTATACACTGCTGGGTCATGTTGAGCTTTTTTTCCACCAGCACCCCAAGTTTGCTCCTCAGGTTGTTCTCAATCCATTCTGTGCCCAGTCTGTGTTTGTGCTTGGGATTGCTTGAACACAATTTGAGCAATTTGCCTCGTTGAACTTCATGAGGTTTGCACAGGCCCACCTCTTGAGCCTGTCCAGGTCCCTCTGAATGGCATCCCTTTGTTCTAGCATGTCAACTGCATCACAGAGCTCAGTGTCATCAGCCAACTTGCTGAGGGTGCACTCAATCCCACTGTCCAATTTGCCAACAAAGGTGTTAAACAACACTAGTCACAGTATCAGACTCTGAGGAATGCTATTCAACACTAGTATTCACTTGGACATGGAGGTTCTGGCTGTAACTCTTGAGTATGACCACTCCCTGGATGACCGTGCCTCATCCCTAGAAGTGTTCAAAGCCAGGCTGGATAGGGCTTTGAGCAACTTGGTCTAGTGGAAGATGTCCCTGCCTGTGGCAGGGAGTTGGAACTTTATTATCTTTAAGTTCCCTTACAACCCAAACTGTTCTATAATTCTGTGATTAAGCCAATTCCTTATCCACTAAGTGGTTCTTCCATCAAATCCATGCTGCTCCAGTTTAAAGGCAAGGATGTTGTGCAGAACAATGTCGAATGCTTTGCACAAGTAGTCACTCTTCCCTCATCCACTGTTGTAGTTTAAGCCCAGCCACAAAGCTCACTCTCTCACTCCCCACCCTTCCACCCCCCTGCTCCTGGAGGGATGGGGAGGAGAATCAAAAGAATGTAACTCCCACAGGTTGACATAAAAACAGTCCAGTAACTAAGGTATAACACAAACCACTGCTGCTGCCACCAATAATAATAGTGATAAGGGAAATAACAAGGGAAGAGAATACAACCGCTCACCACCTGGTGACTGACACCCAGCCCTACCCGAACAGTGGTCTAGGCCTTTCGAGTAGCTGTCCCCAGTTTATACAATGGGCATGATGTGCTGTGGTATGGAATACCTCTGGCTAGTTTGGGTCAGGTGTCCTGTCTCTGCTTGCTCCCAGCTTCCCCTCCTCCCTGGCAGACCATGAGGCTCAGAAAGTCCTTGATCGGAGTAGTCATTACTTAGCAATAACTAAAAACATCTGTGTTATCAGCTCTGTTCCCAATCTGAAAGTCAAAACCGCAGCACTGCAGCAGCTATTAAAATTAGAAAAATGACTGCTACTGCTGAAACCAGGACATCCACCAATGATGCAACCCCCTCAAAGATGGCCACCAAATTTGCCAGGCATGATTTGCCTTTAGTGAAGCTATGTTAGCTGTCACCAATCACCTCCTCTTTTTCTGTGTGCTTTAGTATAGTTTCCAGGAAGATTTCCTTCATGGCCTTATTGGGCACAGAGTTGAGACTGACTGGCCTGTAGTTCCACAGGTCTTCCTTTTTTCCCTTTTTAAAAAATGAAGTTTTATTTCCCCTTTTCCAGTCATCAGGAACTTCACCAGACTGCCATGGCTTCTTAAACATGGTGGACAGCGGTTTAACCACTTCCTCTAACAGTTCCCTCGGGACTCACAGATGCCTTTTATCAGATTCCATGGTACTTCCAAGTTCCTCAGGCCTGGCAAACTTGATCTTTTCCTACAGTGGGTAGTTCTTCATTCTCCCAGTCTATGCCATTCCATAGCTTGGTTGCTGTGGCTGGACCCCCTGAAGTCAGTGAAGACAGGCAAAAAATTTGTTGAGTACCTCAGTTCACTCCATAGCCTGGGTAACTAGGTCTCCCATTTTCTTCTGGAGAGGGTCCATGTTTTCCCTAGACTTCCTTTTGTCACCAGTGTATCTGGAGAAGTTTTTCACTTTGTCTTTGATGTCCCTGGACAGATTTAATTCTACCAGGGCTTTAGCTTTCCTATCCCAAACCTCAGCTGCTCAGACAATTTTTCTGTATTCCTCCTGGGCTACCTGTCCTTGCTTCCAGCCTCTGCAGGCATCTCTGTTGTGTTTGGAGTTTGTCAAGGAGCTCCGTGTTCATCAATGCAGGCTTCTTGGTGCTTTTTCCTGAGTTTCTCTTTGTTGAAATACAGTGATCCTGAGCTTGGAGGAGGTGATCCTTGAATATTAACCAGCTTTCTTGGGCTACTCTTCCTGCACGGTCTTTACCCCATGGTACTCCACAAATAGATCCCTCAAAAGAGCAAAGTCTGCCCTCCTGAAGTCCAGGCTAGTGAGCTTCCTGTGTGCCTTCCTTGCTGCCCTGTCATTTCACAGTAACCGATTTTTCTGTCTCCATAAGCCCCACATATGATCTATTCCATTCCTTTACATACTCTTTCCATTACTGTGATTCTCACTTGGAGTAATTGGATCCCACAGATGTTAGGACTTCAGTTCGAAAGAAATACATGAGGAAAACTTAAGGCTTTTGGAAATAGGTTTCATAGGCATTAGAGAACAAAACCAGGATGAGCTATTCCAAATCCATTTTGATAAGGTATTCAAATCTTTACAGTTGTGGTTCAGCAGATGATGTGTTGCTCAGTGCAAAGTTTCACAAGGGCTTAATGATTTCATTTTGCTTAAACATAAATAAATAGCATGTTTAAAGCATTGTTTTATAGATCCAAAATCATAAAGTAGACCTGTGCTTCAGACTTAAAGAGCTACTGTCAATCATCCTAACTGTAAGTGGGTAATTGGCCAGGAAATCAAATTTCTCTTTTGAACACCTTCAGCTATGGAGCATAATCTAGTGATCTCTCCAGTAACATGTTTTGTTTGATATTGAGGCTGGGTTGGGTTTTTAAAGGCAGGATGAACAGTGGATTTCTGAGAGGATAAATATTAACTTCCTCATGGTTTTGTGTCAGCTCATGTGGACAGTCAGAGAAAAAAGGTACTAGAAATGAACTTATGGCATCATCTCAACTATGTCAGCATGGTAATGAGCCTGATGCATTTCTGAGATATCTCAGGACAAATCCATTTAGCTCTTGCAGAAGACTGAAATAGGGTTTCTTAAAAAAATAAAATAAAATTCTGACTCGTGGCAGGCAGTGTCCTAGCTCTGCCGTGAAAGGTTCAGCTTTTTTTATCTCAACCTCCTACCAAGCTTTGTTTGTATGGCATCACCAATGATTGGACACTTCTAGGTTGTCACCTAAAACTAGGTGATGTAACCAATGTGGCATCACCAATGATTGGACGCTTCTAGGTTGTCACCTAAAACTAGGTGATGTAACACCATGACCAGTCCAGGCAGCAAGCATACACTGCTGGTCTACTGAGCCTTTCTTCCTGTGGGATGCCATCTTGTTCAGCAAGAAGTGAATAAAAATAATTCCTATGAACAGCATATGAATTTACCCTGAAGCCTGTCTTCAAGATCGTTCTTCATCTAAAAGCAGCCATAATCAATGCCCTATATCTTGGGGATCAGCTCTGAGTGTATCTCCAAATGCTGTACTGTTTGCAAAGCTAGGCTCTTTGCAAAATGTAATTGCTTCACAGAACAGTACCACCGAAGCAGGAGGGAGCATATAGGCATTCATGTAAAAGCCTGCAAAGAGTTAGGTACTGAGCGACCAAAATATAAGTAGTCAAATGCTGGTTGTAAGTGTGTCATGGTTTAAGCAGTTAGAGGAAGTGTCTGTGTGGTTCTGAATTACCAGCTGGGCTTAAACCGCAGCAAAGTGTCTTCATTTTGTTCTGTGAAAACACAGTTAATGTCAGAATCTAAAACCAGAAGAAAATTTTATAGTACTGTTTCCGTTTAATTATTTCTTTGCATTTTTTAATATTGACATTTAACATCTGCTAGAGAAATTGTACGAAGTAGTTAAGTATCTAATAATCAGTGGAATGGCCTTGTTTGGACAAATGGCCTAATTTAATGCCACACTGCTATTGTTATTCTTTCTATTAATCATTTCCAATAGACTGCAAAGCAAATTGACCTCTAAAAACTAGGCTATCACTTTTAGTACATTCTATTATTCATACTTTGAATATTCCTCTTTCAAATCCAAAAAGGAGGCTCAGGAAGAAGGAAGTCCTTATTACTATGAAATTCTGTTCTAAAATAGTATTTAACTAACGTTCTAGCAATGATTCCAACTGCTGAATGCCAGTATGATGAGCTTTTGTCAAATGGGAAAGCTCCTTAAATATGTATTCCATAATGCTCTAAAATTAGTCGGATGGCCTCCTTTCTGATTATGTATCATTTTTCAAAACATGTCATCTAACATAATTATTGGTGTCATAATGATCATGACTACCTGCTTACAAAGAATTAGTGCAACAACAGAAGTGGCTGTCAGAACATACAGCATTTTCCCAGAGCAGCAACTGAAATCTCAGCTTTACTTTTGCTACACCAAATTGCAGTGATGTCTGGGAGAGGTACAGGGAAATGCTGATCGTTGATAACAGTTGTGTGTACAATGACTTTATGATCTATAACATGCAAAATTCTTTCTTTAGCATAGCTGGCATATGGAAAGGATACAATTATAGTCCTTCCTCCACTCCTGTTGGATATGTGGCTTTAATCTATCTAGCCTACTTCAACATAAGCATGCCAACTTAAAAGCAGAAGATTATTTTCAAAGAGAGGGAACTGTTATTTGTATCCAGTTGGGAATAGGACAAGGAGTGGTGGTTTAGCACTGAAATGTCAGCAAAGCCCTGCCAGAGACAAGGAAGGTTTAGACATTAGTATCATAACAGGAAATTTGAAGAAGGGCATCTTAAGAATGGTGGAAATATTTCTGACTGTTTTTCTGAGGTTCTGTTTTTCTGAGTACAGATTTACTTGGGAATAATACCAAATTCCCCTTATTTGAATCAAGTTCAGCCCCTTATTTTTTTTGTGATCAGGGTTCTAGATTATCACTTCTATGGGGCAGAATATTTTTCCTCCTATTTTTCCTACATGCATAGCAAAATATTTTTCTGAAGATATTATGCTTTATATTTCTCTGATTTTATTTCCTTATTTCTATGTGTGTTTGTCCATTTTCTTGAGGTGTCTAGAGGTGTCTGCTGGTGCCTGGCCATTTTGGGAATATATATTGTGGTTTTGGCATGTCAAATACTGCCTTGTTAACCAGAGGTTGTGACATGTGTGTAGTTTTTCGTCTGCATATTGTACTACATAGTTTGCTTCTCCTGTGCATGTAAAGGTTTTTGTGTTTTGGTTGTTTTCTTTTTATTTTTCAAGAAGCAAAGAATCATATAACTTCAGAACAGTTGCCATAATACCTATCTATATAATACAGAGTAAGGGGGTCATGGCTTTACCTCTGCAAGTGCAGGCAAAGTGCTTTACTGAATTTCTACAATCACCAGGGATTCCCGTGCTGTCTGATTGCTCCAGAGCCTTTGATTTGATCAGAGCTGTGCCCTTCCTCCTTGAAAGCATCCTTAATGAAAAGAATATTTTGGGAGATATGAAGGAACTCCTCAAGAAGAGACAGCACTGGGAGGGAGGAAAGACTGAAGAGACAGTGTTGCCAGGATGCTAAGAAGTGAAAGAACACTCTTGGGAAAGGAGAGAAATATGATTATGCAGCACCAGAACTGCAGTAGCCTCTGCAGAACAGAGAATAATAGAAGCAACACAAGAAAACCAAATTTTCCCTTTAAAGTCACAGATGGGAGACTCCCTACATGGGCATGCAAATCTTTATTTTATCTTTCATAGGTGAATTATTAATTGCAGTGGGTTTAAGAAAGCTTTTAAGGGAGGGGGATAAATCCCACTTTTTATTTTGTTTATTGGAAGGAAATGCCCTGTCTGTGTGTAGCCAATGTAATTTTCTTGTTGATAACAATGCCCAATTAAGAAATCCCCCAGAGGTCTATAATGCTAATTTAGCTGGGTAAAGCTTGGAATTGTTTTGTAAAAATGAATACTACAAATTTTTGTGGGTTTCCTTATCAGACATTTCCACTGTCTACAACAGCTGATGTTTTCACAGTAGTTCTGTGTCTTAACAAATTTTTTCCTTATCTGTATTCTGCTAAATCCTGAAAGCAATATATTTTGTTCATCTTTCTATTACCATTAAAAGCTTTTAGAAAAACACAAGATCCTCCATTTATTCAATCAGGACAGTAATTCTGAAAGTTGAGAACTTGTATTCGGTGTTTTCCCAAAAAAATCTTGGAGCAACAAGAAATTCTGCCTGATGCTTCTGAAATAAAACAAGACTAAAGCAACAGTTATTATAGCACATTGGGATGTAGGCTTTGTTGTAGGCACATGTAAATTAATTAGTAGTGAAAGCTTAATTTTTGAGTTCCTTTATCTTCTTCTGAAAATTGTAAAAATATATATATTTAGACAGGATGTCTAAACCTATAGTTGATAATAAATTATGGTAATCTGAATGGTATTCTGATATTCTGGCTAACTGGTACTATGTGGGACAGATGGTGGTCTGCTACCTAAATCTGGCATAGGGACCATGGCATCATCCATCCATCACCTCACTTTCCCACCAGTTCTCAGAGACAGTAACTCTAACCTGATTCAAAAAAGAATAAGATTAATTTTTCCACCTCTGTTTGGGAGTTGACAGAAAAGGATAAGCAGGATTTTTACTCATATACCCCTACATAATCAGTTATTTCTACCTCTTTCACTAAAGGTGAATTATATACTGCAGTTCTTCACAGTGGACAATTTTTACCAGAGTTTTTCACAAATTCTGTGCATCTATTATATTACTTTTTATTTCATATATGAAGCAAGAAATCTAATGTGTCAAGCTGATTTCTTCTTAGAAGACTGTTTATGCCAAGTTTATAGGTTGAACCACTTCTGAGTATCCAAAAATAGGTCACAGCCTGGTTTTGTAGTAGAAGTATGTTTTCTTCCTATTTTTATAATCTGAAAAGGGTCAAGCCAATTTGTTCAAGCATGATTTTAAAGACTTTCTGTACATGTCTTAACATGAACATTTTAAGGACCTATCATCTCTTCAAAATATGTCTTTTTTTTTTCAGTTTCCTGTTTTAAATTTTGTGAGAAGTTTGTGTACACTCAAAGTACCTTTATGGTATTCTAGTATTTCAGTTCATGAATGTCTGAAACTTAAGGTCATGTGACTATGCCAAGAATATGAAGACAGATAACATTGAAATTTTTGTATTTACCTCCTGTGATGAACAAGATTAGCTAGGATTTAAGACTTCTGATGTAGCTTTTTGCTCCAGAAAAAGAAGAAAAATGGATATTTCACTACTTCTTTGTCACCTCTCATATTGCCTTCTGCAGAGACTGCTACATAGTGTCTTTTCCAGCAACAGCCTATCATTGCAAT
Organism: Melopsittacus undulatus; assembly: GCF_012275295.1. Lineage (NCBI taxonomy): Eukaryota > Metazoa > Chordata > Aves > Psittaciformes > Psittaculidae > Melopsittacus > Melopsittacus undulatus. The sequence continues at coordinate 57,225,104 of NC_047528.1, read as the reverse complement.
TGTTAGACTTCCCTGTTACTGAACTTTCCACTTCCATTTTGTGTTTTCTCATGATACTGAGGAAAAAAATCTTTATGAAGTTTACTCAAGACCTGCAATATTAAAGTCAAAATTACTAAATTTCTCTGTCTGAAACTAGTATTTCAATTTTCATTCAAAATGGTTAAAAATGGATACAGATAAAGAAATATTCCAACTACCTACTGATGTCAGTACTTATTCATGACTATCATATATTCAAAATATTTTTAATTTATCATTTTTTCTCCCAAACTGTCAGAATATATAAATTAAATTTTATTCTATTTAACACTAAATTGTGTTATTTTATTTCTTATGTGAGGAACAATGGATACAGAATCATAGAATAGTTAGGGTTGGAAAAGGCCTGAAGATCATCTAGTTCCAACCCCCCTGCCATGGGCAGGGACACCTCACACTAAACCATATCACCCAAGGCTTCATCCAACCTGGTCTTGAACACTGCCAGGGATGGAGCATTTGCTACCTCCCTGGGCAACCCATTCCAGTACCTCACCACCCTCACAGTAAAGAATTTCTTCCTTATATCCAGTCTAAACCTCTGCTGTTTAAGTTTCAACCCGTTACCCCTTGTCCTGTCACTACAGTCCCTAATGAATAGTCCCTCCCCAGCATCCCTGTAGGCCCCCTTCAGATACTGGAAGGCTGCTATGAGGTCTCCACGCAGCCTTCTCTTCTCCAGGCTGAACAGCCCCAACTTTCTCAGCCTGTCTTCATATGGGAGGTGCTCCAGTCCCCTGATCATCCTCGTGGCCCTCCTCTGGACTTGTTCCAACAGTTCCGTGTCCTTTTTATGTTGAGGACACCAGAACTGTACAGAGTACTCCAAGAGAGGTCTCACAAGAGCAGAGTAGAGGGGCAGGATCACCTCTTTTGACCTACTGCTCACATTCCTTGTGATGCAGCCCAGGGTATGGTTGGCTTTATACGACTGATGGAGAAACTTTATAGTTAATGTGGTTTGATAAACTAAACAAAGTTTTCTTCTCATTTCTAACTGTGGAAACTAACTTGAAATGTCCTTGTGGTGAAAATTTACGGTACTTTAAAGAACGCATGACGAAACTGAGCTCATAAATGTGGAAAAAGTCCTACATGAATTGCAAGGAAGATACTGAAGGAAAAAGTATTATGAGCATCACAAATGTGGCATGCACAGGTTAGGACTAGCGCATATGAAAAACACAGCCAAGAATGGCTGCAGCATATCCATTTCTGTTATCTATAGCTGATAGTTTATCTGAACTTTACACTTATCACTATACATTAGAAGTTATATTTTCAGTACCCAGAAAGAGCCTTGGCCTTGCAACAAAACCTACTATATGCATTTATAGTTTTCTAAATGTCATTTCCAGTTCTTTTTTAAAGACTTAGGAGGAAAAACATAACCACAGTTACCTATGTGAGGCAAGTAGACATACCTCAGCTACAGTTTCGGTATTGCCTGTTCAGACGATGGTCAGAGATGGGTCTTGTGGCTCCAGTTCTAAGACCTGCTTCTCTTCTATTATTGACACTTGCATTCACTTTATTAATCCTAAACAGGATCTGATCAGGTATCAGTGAGACAAGACTCCAGAACTGGATTATAGAATCTTACTCCTCACATTTTCTCCAGCTAACTCACAGTTAGTATTCTATTTCAGTAGTACTCCCAATTAAATTAATGACTAATGCTCCATGAAAGTCCTGTAGACTGCCCACATAAGAAAGGACTGTTTAGCCCAATTAAGAATGAACTGTTTACCCCAATTAAGAATGAAATTATTTGATCCATTTACTTGCTGGTTTACAGTGCAGTCCAATAGATATGCTTCCAAAGCAGTTCATGTCATACTTTCCGTAATATATGGGAAGTATATCATATTTTCCAGACTACCAGATGCTGCTACAGGAACATAGTATGATTGGTTCTCAACACTTCTGTTTACATTTCTCACAAATATACTTGCAAAACCATTTAGATAGTAGATTTTTCTTTTTTTTAAAGTTTTTTTTCTTATTAAAATTTAAACATATTTTTCAAAGCTGGTATGGGGCTTTCAGGGTACATATCTGACACTAAAGAAATGCATTCTCAAGCTGTGTTTTCAATATCGAATCTGTAGCAGAAGAAAATTTTCACAGCTGAGTTTTAATTCTTGAAAGCCTGGATTTATAATGGAAATTATTATAGACCCTTAAGTATCACCGTACTAGCGCACACCTAAAATTATTGCATAAAGTGCAGGAGCGTTAGATTTATAGATATATTTGCCTAAAATGCCAAACTGTCTTTCCAAAATTTTCCCATGTCACTATTTACAATTCTTAGTCTTCTCCAACAACACTTATTTAATAATAAATATCATAATAATTGCAATAAAATAAAATTTAATGCTGATATTACTTTAATTATTGTTCTTATACTGAAAGTTAAATTTGCTATGTATTATGAATTTCAGAGAAAAAAATCAGGCAAATTTCTGTTTTATTTCTGGACTCCTTTTAGTCTCAGGACCTGAAGCCTGGGAAGTATTTCCTTAAGAAGTATTTTCTCCAACCCTAACTATTCTATGATTCTATGATAAAAAATCCTTTATTCATCTTTTTTTTGAGTTTTCTTAATGAACTCCCAGTATTTTTATATCTCAAAAATAAACATATTTTCCAAACTGGAAAATGAAAATTCTAGTGGAAATTTATATGGCAAGGTTGGTATAAACTGTGAGGATCTGACAATCTAAGATAATCTTATACTATTAACAACGGTAAAGTAAGTGGATCCTATAATTCAATTTAGATGAACTTGTAGATACTGCATAAATTAGTGTGAAGCTGTAGGTGAGTACAGTTATCATCAGTCACACTATATTTAAAAGAAAATGTTCCCAGTCTTGCTTTAACCTCTTTCTTTCTCAACCAGCTAACAGGCATTTTTGTTTCACATGCAAGGAATGAAGAAATACTTCTGGTTTGTTAGTTTTGGCTTTTTTTTTCAATTATAGTATGTTTTAGCCTAGGTTTACCTTGAGGTAGGCTTAGTGTGCATTATGATACTGTAGTTGTTCAATGATATTTGAACAATTCTCTAAGTGTCCAAAGCTAAAATTCTTTAGATTTTAAGGTAATGCTGTAAGTATACTTGGTGAAAAGGAGAGAAGGAGGGGAGAGAGGGAGGGAATGAGAAAGGGAGGATGAGAGGCATTGAAGGGTCTAATAAGCCTTGCATTAGTTCTACATTTGTCTTTGAAAGCATTACTTACCTAATGCATAAGCATTGTGCAAGTGCTCCCTTACCATCATCTTGACCTACCTTTGATCAAGTCACACTATTCAATAGAGAATAATCTCCTCCCTTATTTTTGTGACCTTTCGTAATTTCAGTCCTTCCAGAGATTTGATGCTTCTATAGCATGTTAGCCATGATTATTACTTCTGCTGCCTCACCATTCACCTTTTAGCTAAGTGTTTTCTTGTTAGCTGTATCCTCTGGCTCAATATAGGCATTACTTCAGCTCTTATTCTGAAATAAGGTAATGTCAGACCTGTGCTATGGTCTGCATTAATAACAGTCTCATGTTGGAGTAGCTCTGGGCCTTTGGATCAAGCTCCCTAACACCTCTCCAAGAATTCAAGAATCACTAGATGGTAGGCAGACAAAAGGTAATCATTATAGCATTTTATTTTACTGTTTATTTTCTTTATGTCATCTAAATGCTTCCTTGGCCTCATTGTAGCATAACAAGGTCTTGTGAATAATTGTATGCTTTTGCTTTAAGATCCTTAGAGGTAGCCTTCTCTTCTTTTGTCATATAACATGCTTTTAAAAGCCCTGTGAGGCATCCATATAAAGATAAACAGCATGCAGCTAAACCACTAATATTTTCACTGAAAGTCTGTTGGGGTTTTTATATTCAATCTGCCTCTGTTTTCCAAACTGTAGCTGGAAATGCACCATAGACTTTGGCTCAGACATTGCAAGGGTGATCACATTGCTGGCCCTTGACAAAAAGACCTCTGTAACCACAGCAGATACAATGGGAAACTGGGAGTAAGCCCTGGGGGGGGGAGTAGGGGGAAAGTGGAGGGCATCCAAAATGGTCAAAAAGTGCTTTTGCCCCACACTGATCACACTAAAGTGGAAGACAGCCCTCAGCAGAATTAAACAGCAAATAGAGAATTACAAAGAGATTTCTAACACAGCAGCAGTCACCTTGCTGGATGGGTACAGGTCAGCCATCCCACTACGGGGACACAGGACTTTCTTACCAGCTCATATATCAGTGGGTGCACATGTGGACAATACACAGTTAGGGTATCCACTGATCCCACAGGAGGGGTGTGCCAAAAGGGGACACACTCCTGGGTGAGGGCTGAGCTTCTGACCAACCCAGCTAGGGAGAACTCTCACCAGGGTGGTGTTGTATAAAACTGATTGGGATGATATATAATTATATGTAGAACTCTGAAGGTATGTATTAAGATTTTGCAAGTGTTTACGACTGTGTTTGATGTGTTTCTGATACAGATCTAGTATAGTATTTGCTGTTTAATTACATGTCATTAGTAAAATGCTTTAATCCTGACTTGATTTAAAGTGTGTAAATTGATCAATTTTCCCCAGGGTCAATATCTAACCCAATAAAAAGCTAGCAGCACTGCTTTGGGCTGACAAGGGATCTAGGTTAGTGAGAGGGTTTATTGAATCATTTAAGGGAAAACAAAAAGAAAATAAACTTTTGTTCTAATGATGAAACTGGTTGTAGTTCCAAGTAGGTTATAATTCCAATTTGATAGTGAAATGAAATAATATTTTTTAATATTTTACAAAAGCTAGTCCATGCAGTGGCATTTTTTTCTTTCAGGAAAGTTTATATATTTCTTATAAGCAAATTACAGATAAAACTCTGGACTCATACAAATTTTATATATAAATTCTAAGACAATATTTTCCCAGTCTCTTTTGGTAGGATTGCTTAATCTCTGTTTTTAAAAATGCAAGTTTGGTATGAATCTGATATTTCATTCTCTATGGACCATTTTAATGATTAGTCATCAGGAAAAATAACTGCCTTCACTTCAGAAAAAATATTCCCTATTTGAAAGAGATGTGAAGTATGCTGGGGTTGGCTCAATAAAATGTTATAGCTTAAATAGTGTAATAAGGTATCCTGAAGTATAGATAACTATCCCTAGTACTCTCCACAGTATTATTTTTATTGTTTATATTGTTTTTGCAATTTTTATTAAAGCTCCCAAAGAACTTTGCTTAGGCATATTGTTTGGTGTGCCATCCTGAAAAATCTCACATGAAGGAGAGAGATGTCTCAGAATTTGTGGAAAAATATTTGTGTAATTTTATATTAAGATATGTAAGGTGGGAGAGTTTGTGGAGAATGCAAAAAAATATAGAGGTCACTTCCAGTTTTAAGCAATTGAAGTTGCTAGTAACAGGCGTACCTGTGTCCTGTGGGCATCTCTGTTACATACATTTTTCTTGGAAGTGAATATTGTTTTTTGGATACCTGCAGCAGAACTGCAGCTACCTCAGTATGGGGTTATGGGGGTTTGCTTTTTTTTTTTTTTTTGGCTGAGAAAGTAGCCAGTATCTTTTTAATTGGAATTTACTGGACTGTAGCTGATCATTTCTGTCCACTGACTGTAATACAGCCTGTGATACATTATATTTATGCATCTTTAATAGTTAAAATGCACACACAGAGAAACAGAGGTACAGCAACAAAAAATCTCACAGGCTGGCAATATATATGTTTGATCATCTCTTCACTAGGGAAATACTAGGTTAGATTATTCCCATTTTTTAGAAGGATGTGGCTATATTAGTGTTTCCACAAAAAGACAGGGAGTGTCACTGAAAAAAGCAAAGTGAGGCAGGTAGTCCACCACACAGATCACATGGTGTTTTCTGAGGCTTCCTATTAGAGTCAGTTGCATTTTCCTTCTGGTTTAAAATGAAACAAACAAATTACCTTAGTCTTAAAACTTTTTCTGTTTGTCAGTGGATGTTTTCTCTGTATATTACTATCAACTGGTTAGAAAAGACAGGAGAAACCATTTGCTCTCAGAAACACAGAAGAATGATTTTGTTTTTCAAACAAAAGAATAAAAATTAAAGTAGTGGAAGAACACAATGGAGACTAAAAAAGAAAAGATCATAAGTTTCATGGTTTTCACGTCTCCAACATGCTATTCATACTTCTGTAGCTGATATGTGCACAACTACTGTCTCTTTTTTAGATACAGGTTCTTCTTTCAGCTATTACCCTTTCAAAATTAAAGTAAAATTTTGTCTATGTATGAAAATATGCCTTTGTTGTATTGGTGGAAAATACTTTGCAGAAATGCTTAGCTATAAAGTTTATTTCCTTCAGTAAGTATTGCCAGGCAGAAAAGGCATATTGAATACATGGAGTTGAATTTCACAGAGGAGATAGAAGATAAAATTGAAAGTATTAGTTCAACAAATAATGACACAGGTGGGTCAGCAAAGGTGAAAGCTTACTCTTGGTAAGAAGTGCTAGACATAAAGATTCAGCAGTAAATACTGACTAACTTTACCTTTCCACTGCTTGAAAACAACACTATAACATTTTTGACCTACTGTCTTTCCCCAACACATCCTCAGTTTATTATATAAGAAGCATATTAGCAATAGATTACAGAAGGTGCAAACTGTCTGGAAACCAGGGACTCAAAGAAATTACAAGGCATCTGTGTGGGTTCCTGAGTAGCAAATAAAGGATGATCTTACTTTAAGTAATGCAGTGTAGCATGCTGAGTCCATGTCACTTGCTTCAGGGTAGTTAGAGTTCATAAAATCAAGACAGTTACAGAGCTATAGATCCTCTATAATGTAACATTTATTTTTCTTTGCCATGGCAATAAATTTTCTATTACTGGATGTGAACTAATGGACTAGCAGAACAAGTCCAGGTTATCAACACCTATTGAGTATGTTTCCACACTATAACAGATAGGATAGCTCAGCAGACAGCGTGCCACGTGCCTGATATTGAGTCAGGTTTTGAATCTGAGGATGCTCTGCGTGTTTATGCTGCATTTTCTCTTGCTCCTCTTCTTTGGAAACACATTGTAAACATGCCCAGTGAACGAATCTTCACAGCCCACACAGGGATGTGACAGCTACTTAACTAAGTAAGTGGCATTACACAGCAATCCAGGAAATAAGTTTTCAAGTGATCTCATTACATATCATTACAGACTGCCTTTCCAGAGTAGAAAGCTGTTCTGGCCACCAAAGCTGAAAGACTGTGTGTGCCGCACCACTCTGAACCTTGCAGAGGCATTTGTGTCAAATAAAGTGAATAAAAAAGGACATAAAATCCTACCCTTCTGGTGAGGCAGCATCTGCTGCTTGCTTCATGCAGATATCATAGATGTCAAATTAGGGTTTCTACTTGTGAAACTGAAGAACCTGAATTAGAAAGGCAGGAGGTTTAGTTTGTTTCTTCTCTGAAACACTTGTTCTAATTACTGGATTGCTGGATATTCAGATATAGTTCGGAATGGTTTCCTCTCTGGTTTTAACCAGAAATTTCATCTTGGACTTTGATCATCAAGAAACTGCTGAATATATTCCCACATAAAATAGCTGGGAATATAATTGTAACATTACTGTAAAACAGTTTCACACGGCAAAGTTAATATTTCTTGGCAAAGTTAATATTTCTTAGCAAAGTCAATATTTTAGGGTTTTAGTGAGGAACTCTGGTTTCTGACTAGTAACATCATTTTTTATTGCATTCTTTCTAGAAGAGGTCGTATCAAACGCAGCTTCAAGCTGGACAGAGAATTGTTCAGAGAATTGCCTTGCTAACAAATCTTTGATTGCATGCAAATGTAGGACTTGAAGAGATACTTTTAAATGTACCTCTTAAATCATAGCCAATAGAAAAATAAAGTAAGGTATTCAGTATGCACTACGAGGCTGCAATGGTCTAAGAAGGTATTTTGCATGTATTTTCATCCAGAGGCTTTTAAAGAATTTTAATATGATAAGCTTAGACATTTGCATTATCCTTTACTAATTTTTTAACATAACTATATTTCTTAAAGTACTTTGTGAAGATTCACACATATTTAGGTGAAACAAATTTTACTGTGGTTCTTGAGGAAATGAAGTCTGTGCAAATTTGCTTTCATTATCTTTGACTTTCCTCCCTCCTTCATTTTAGAACCTACTGCAAATTTTAGTCAAATCCAACCAAAGATTAAGCGCTTCAAAGGCGGTATGTTACACAAGTATTGTGCAACTTGGTGGAGAGAGAGGAGCGTTCCCACTGAATACCTCCATGGACAGAAATATGGAAAGTGAGCTCAGCAGTTCCCTGACCTCAACTCAGTTAGTGGGTGGTCCCAGAGACATTTCATGTGCTTTTGCTGATCTAGCTCTATTGGGGTATAAAACGGGGATATATGTGCACTGGGATATATTTTAACAGATTGGAGAAAGCTGGAGCGGGTATATGTTAAAAACCTTCGATGCAAAAGGTAGTGGGATCAAAAAGAGTATGGAGCTATTATGGTGATTTGGCTTAAGGAATGGTGGATATAAATCTGACAGAAGACAAGCTTCACTAGTTACTGTACATGGAACACACACTGTTTTTTATGTATCCAGTGTAATAAATTGCCATCAGTTCCAGTGATATATCATACTTAGACCCCTTTGCTTAAATTATGTTTGATGAATGCTGTTGTCTACAGAATAGGCAGACTGATAAAAATTAATGTTAAAAGATGAAATGCCTCAGGAATATAATTGCATTCATTAAGAGATATTATTAGGTAAAATTCAGCTAGTGGTAGGTATTGTATTATATTATTCCGCTTATATATCTGATGACATAAATAAAACAAGATTAAATAGATTTGCCTCATTCAGTCATGCTGGAGGCCTCAGTAACCGTTACAGGTGGTGGTCACTGCATGCCAGGTTAAAGCTGTTGATCTGAAGTAGCCTCAAAATGTGAGAAGGAATGTTTTGTAAAGTTTCTGTATTGTAAACATCTGAAGCAGAACTCAGAAACCTACTGCTCAGGGAAAATACTTTGCCTCATTTGCTGTGTTGGGCTTTGTTGACCAAAAGCCTGTCAGCAGTTAATGTTCTACCTCCTGCAACTATTTTCAGTGTCCTCCATGAATCAAACTGCACTGTGATTTCCTGTTCCTCAATCTATTATGTATGAGCCAAGCCAAAAAAAGGAATCAGTGCTGTTTCAAACACTACATATGAGCTGTCCAAGTTATATTTTGCTAAGTGAAATGTGGAAAACGTGACACTTCCAGGTCTTATCAATAGACCAGAATCATAGCTTTAGTTGTGGATTGCAGGAGAGGAAAGGCCAATATAAGAACAAAATAGACAATTTCTTCAAGTATCAATACAGGCACATTCAGTACTGATTCAGGGTCAGTTAATCCATCTGATTGTAGCGATGATCTTTCAGGAGTTAATGTACAATTGAACAGTCCCAATTACAAGCCATACATGATTCTCAATCTAAACCACATCACTTAGATTACAACATTGGACTCTGATGTAGTTTGGTACAGTGGGCCACCCTAAACATTAAACATGAGGTTGAATACATCCAATTTGTGAAAAGCAATGCATGTGTGTCCTTTGCCTGTTTCAGTATTTTGGGGGTGTGTTGGATGTTTCTGCAGCAGGTACCTCTACTGGAATTAACTTTCAAGTGTTGTGTAAGAGGAATGTAGAAATCGAGAGTTTTATAATCTGTTTTTATAGATATCTATTTTTTAGTGCTTGGGTATATCTAGACTTTCAATACATAAATGTATGCCATCATCTGCTCAGATGGGTATTCTTTTTTATAGATGTGTAATTGTTCTCTGTTTAATTTCACTATTAGAAACGTTTGCTTTTTAGTTTCACTAACACAAGCAATCTGTACATGCCAGCTTTCTCCTATTAGGTGGTAAACAGGGTGATATTTCATAATTCTTTTTACCCTGGGTTTATTTTCTAGCACAGGTCCAGAGAAATTAAAAACAACAGCCTTGAGCTGTCTCTCCATTCCCCTATGGTTTGTTTCTTTAGGGTTTTTTTGGGTTTTTTTTTTGTGTGTTTCTTTGTGGTTTGTTGGTTGTTTTGTTTTGATTTGTTTTTTATTTCTGGGGATAATAATGAATAGCACTGGCAGAAAAGGTTCAATGTTTTGGTTTCATTTTTGTTTTTTTCCCCACGGTTGGGAATGTGTTATTTGGCTGGATTATTTTTTTTCTTTTTTTTTTTTTTTTCAGCCAAATCGCAGTCAGGTGGTCCTTTTATCTCTCATACAGAGGTGGAGTGTTGTCAAGAAACACTAACACGTATCTGACTTCCTGAAACTACTCCTGGTCCCACTACTTTTTTGAACAGAGCTACTGCATTTTTACCCTCTGTTACAGGGATGGTACATAACATAACACTCGTGATGAAGCTTTGAATAAGGCTATTATTGTTTCATTTGGAAATGCTTTGTTTCCTCTGTGGAAGATGGAAGCAGTTAACTTAGAGAAAATGCAGAGTAAATAGGATTTAAAAATTCAATTTGCAGTATTCTGTATGCCAAACACTTTTTTACTCAAAATTGGAGGAGAAATATCTGGACAAAAACTCTTACCGAAATGTGTGCCTATTAAAATGTAGGTATATAATACCGAAGAAGAACCATTTATTCAAAAGCAGTCAATTAAGATGTCTTCAGCTTTATAAATGCCATGAGATGTTTTGTATGATTTTTTTAATGCTCTGTGCCAGAAAGAACATTGCCTGAGTTGTATTATTCCTTTTCTAAAGGCCAAAACAAAGCACTTAAGAAATATGTTCTCATCTGTCCTAACTTTTTCTCCATCCTATGATATCTTTTCACTCATTTCATTGTGGGAGAAAAGAAAAGCTCTTACTTCATTGAAATGGAAAAGAAAAGCAAATATGAAGACAGCTTCTTACCTTCAGTATAGCCTTAAGACCTACTCAGTATTTAAATAAATGCTTCATTTGCTCACTAAGAACATAAATTAGAGCTACTTGCAAATGTTTTACCAAATATGCCCAAAAGCTCTTTAGGGGCATTTTGTCTTGCAGTCTTTCTGTATGCCCAAACTCTGAATGCACCTATCCTGTTGAAGTAAATTAATCTAAAAATGTCCTACAAAAAAAGACACCTCATTAGGTTTTTCAGGTTTCAGATATACAATTCAAGCACTTCCAGTTTGATTCTGAATATGATTCAGCTGGTGAGTTAGAAGGAAATAATAAAAGTTCACTATACCAATGAGACAAGGGAAAAGGTATCAATCAAAATAAGACCTTTAATAACTATGAAGTAGATTTAAGTCTTAAATTACTGAGAAAAAATAGATGATTTTCATATTATATTCATTTTAGATTTCTCAATATATATGTATTTGGTAAGCTTACTAATTTTGAAAACCTTCAATACTATCTTGAGGGAACTGATAGATTAACAAAGAATATTTTCCAATTAGGGAAACAAAAGTATGCACGACCTTGGAGGCAAATTTAAAATTAATTTGATGAGCATTCCATGAAAATTTTGAAGCTACAAATTGGTGAAGAGCTATTACGAATTTATTTAGATTCATTTAAAAGAAAACTACCAAAGCTCTATACATAATAGCTTTTAACACTATCACAGAAATAATCTCTTCATTTTTCTGAAGTGTTTAGCAAGGTCAAAACACTGATGCATATTTTTAAATAACAAAGGAACAGAAACAAACTCATGCCTTTCAAATTCAGGGGTCATATTCAGTTGAACCACTTCTGGAATAATGTTAAATCCAGTTACAAATGCATTAATTAAATTGGTTAGGTACAGATTTACTGAATTGTTTTTGTTGTGCCTCAGTTCAGCAATAGGAGACTGTTTTCTCTGGAAGAGACAGTTCTTATCCCAAGGCACTTGCAGTCTATGGATGCAATGAAAAACAAATGACAGGTGATTGTGATTTGCTTTCTAAGTTTCAGTCACTACATAGCAATTGCCCATCCACGAGCAATTATTTTACAAGCATCTCTCCCTCCTGGCAGTAAGTGAGTGATTCTCCTGTTCCTTTGAAGAAGTGATTTCATCTTCATGGTATCTCACTGACTCTTCACATCTCAATGACTTCTCAATTAAGATGTGTTTGCAGGAAGAACAACAGATACATAGACGCACAGATACATACATATATATATTGTGGTTTGGGTGTGTGTGGGGGGGTTGCTTGGGTTTTTTGGGGGCGTTTGTTTTTTTGGGGAGAGGGGTTTGGTTTTGGGGTTTGTTTTTTTTTTGGAAGGGTTTTTTTGTGTTTGTTTTCAATTGGCATACATAGAAACTCAGAGTGTGAATCAAAAAGTTAACTTGGTTCTTTCATTTTTGTATATAAATCCAACAGCAATTATTATTCCAATTTCATTCATTTATAGCATGGCAGCTGATTTTCATGTGGATTGTACAGATAAAATGAAGCTGTTAACTACAGTAATCTGCTTCCCCTGTTGTTCTTCACTGCTTCTGCAATAACTGAAATGGTGAAAATACTCCTATACTAATGAGGCTGACATTTAATCATGATGTTGTAAACTAAGTTCAAAGAAAGCCACAGTTCTTAATTTGCAGGTGTTTCATGACTAATATTGCTAGAGTGAGCTGACAAATTTCAGTGGAGAAAGACAATACAGACAAGGATCAAATTAACAGTTCTACTAATGGGTGTGCTAAGGAGAATTCATGTCTCATTTCTTTATAAACACTATATTATTACTAAGAGTATTAAGAAGCCAGCAATGATAAAAATAGCACTTGCTGTTGCTCTAAGAGCAAGATACAACTTTGAGGATGAATAAATATTAGATTTACTTGATTAAAAAGATATATATTTGCATACTCCTTTGCAACATCATGTGCGGATTACTTAAAGAAACTTCTTACTGAAATTACAGTTTAGCAAAAAAAAATAATCTTGCCATATAATTATCAAATTAAGAAGTTGGAGTTCACTGGGGCTTGTCTGAGAGTAGAAATACAGCAGAGAAAGAAATAACCTTGTGAGTAAAATATATCTAGAAACTTACAGTGTTCCTTTTCTGAGTATGATTGTATATGGAATGCTTGTAAGGCTGTTAGGTTTTTCTGTTGTGGAAAGAAGTGATATAAACATTAAAAGATACTTGTAGTTTCAAATAGTGCCAGTAAAAACCCCAAACTTGGTTTGTTGGTTGGTTTGCCTTTGTTTTGTGGTTTTGTGGTTTAGTTTTGGTCTTTGGTTTGTTTTTTTTTTTTTTAGAAACACATACACATATAGGTTTGCGTGAGCTACTTCTAAGGGAGAAAGAGAATACTTATTCTGCTGCAAAACAAATGGTTATTGTACTTTGTGCTGATTTTACATCCAGGGATTGCCCTTTCCAGATTTGATCATCAGTTGGGAAGTGTGGGCAAGAGGGAAGACGGAGAATGAAGCAAAAGCCTGCTTAAATAATATTGTAAGCTTAGCCTGACTGGGAAGATAAATCAAACAGAATTGTCAGGACTTCTTTTAGAATCGTACCTCTTCTGTCCAGTACTTCTCCATCTAATCCAGCAAGCTATCTATAATCTGTATATATGCCTGTATACCATCTTTTTTACTTCAAAACTGCATTCCAAAAATCCAAATATGGTAGCTTCTGTGTGAGAATTTTCAGCCTACTTCAGTAGTAAAATACTACAAATCCTGCTCCTTGTTTTCTGGAATAACACTGATATCTTGGCTGCTGAATCTGCCAAAAATTAGAGGTAAAGTGAAAAGGAAGCATGAAAATTAACTCAGAACTAAATTTCTGTGCTGAATGCTTCCTACACCCGTATCACAGGAACATTCTACAGAGGAGTTATTTTAGACATTTAAGAAACGTTTGTCTTTCTGTGTTTCCTACTTGGTACCTACCTGATACACATCTGTCACATCCACTGGAATAGCGTGAGAATTCTTGGGAAGGTTTACATGCCTATGGTATATGACTGCTTCTGAGCTAATTCTGTAAAGTCCTTTAATAATCAACATAAAGAAGTAGACCCTGCTTGAGTTCAACTGACCTGCCTTGCAGGATCAGATATGATGTGATTTTTTTCTCTTTAATGGCTACAAAGAAGCCCCAATCTCAACAACTAGCACAGATGTACACATCCATTTTGTAAATGTGCTACTTATTCATTCTGGCTTTTTTAAGATGCCAAAGTTTCAGTTTCATGAATAGAAAAAAAGAGGAGAAAGAAAAAAGCTTTGTTTTAATAACTGAGATGAGGAGAAAAGAATATGCAGAGCAAAAGACTCAGAAGAATAAAACCTTGGGCAGAATAGTGCTCTTAAAAGGAATGTTAACATCTGATAATTTTGTTTGGTTCAATTGCCTTCATTCACCAGGATAGCAAATTATGCATGTATCTAACAGTCTGTACAAGAGCTGCTTGAGTAATTTAAGTATTAAAAAATGGTTTTAGAAATACACAGAATCCAAGGAAAATACAATCAAATTATGTGCTTTCCTGGGATTTCCAGGTTTGGAAACTGAAATCTGCCAACACTTGTCATGACTCTGGTTCCTGATGCAAGAAACGAGCTGTGCTGCAGAATGATGCTAAATAGGCTGTTAATTTGCATACATGAGATGAAGCATAGTTGTGTCACCTCGAATTTGTCTGCATGAAGATATATTAATTTTGCTTAAATTTTGCTTGTAACTAAGGCTCATGTTGTGCCGGCAGAGCCTAAGACAGAGTCTAGAAAGTGGGAGGAATTGTTTTTGTCATTGGACCATGTGGGTGGTATTGCTTTACACATCCTACCTGGCAGCCTGCCAGATGCCTCTGCATCAGCCATGGGAGTGCTTCTTCTTGCTCCTTCTAATGTTCTTGTGCAGAGGCTACAAGCTAGTTTTAACTACTCAGTTAGTAAGAAAACACTTTATTTCTGCAGTGGACAAGACTTCTGAATTATTTACATCATACTACTTATTAGCTATTTGAAGTTTTTCCTTATTTGCTTTATTTATTTAACCAACAAAAACGTAGCCAGAAATGTTGCTGTTAAATGCAAGCTGCAACTCTACATGCTGGCTTCTGCCTCTCAGTGTTAAAAAATATTTACTCTGGGTTCACTGTCTACTACACTTGTACTTAAGGAAGTGGAAAAACAGAAAACAGACTGGAATTTGAAGCTGTTGTCTCTCGATAAAGTCCGTTCTCTCAGTTTACTATTACTTGCAGCTGTTGTTTCATGGAGGCCAGTTGATATAGCCAGGAGCAGTCTAAGGAGTATCAAGAAGGATTACAGAGCCCTAGGAGCAGTCTTAAGGGACTCTGGAGTGCACATGGGTTTTTTAATCAGTTCTTATGGTCAAAGAGGGAGGGTTTGAAAAAGCCAGTGAAATCTGGTGAATCAATGAGTGATTACAGGACTGGTGCCACAGCCAGGGGTTTGGCTGGAAGGCTAGGGGAAAATGTGGTCCCTCTCCAGAAGGAAAGAGGAGATCTGGTTACCCAGAATACACAAAAAGCTGAGGTACTCAAATGTTTTGCTTTAGTCCTCACCAGCTAGTTCTCCAGGCACACTGTCTAATTGCAGAAGACAAAGGCAGGGACTTGGAGAATGAAGAGATCAGGTTTGAGGAACTTGAAGGTGTACAAGCCCATGAGACCTGATGAGATGCATCTGCAGATTCTGAGGGAATGGGCAGAGGAAGTTGCTAAGCCATTATCTGTCCTATTTGAGAAGCTGTTGCAGACTAGTGAAGTTCCCACTAACTGGAAAAGGGGAAATAAAACTTCCATTTCCTTATCAGCTTGTAGTGAAGCCACATTGGCTGTCACCAATCACCTCCTTGTTTTCCATTTCCTGAGGAGACTTGGGCGTGTTCATGGACAAGAAGCTCAACATGAACTGGCAATGTGCGCTTGAAGCCCAGAAAGCCAACCGTATGCTGGGCTGCATCACAAGGAGTGTGACCAGCAGGTCGAACGAGGTGATTCTCCCTCTCTACTCTGCTCTTGTGAGGCCGCACGTGATCTACTGCATACAGCTCTGAGCCCCAACATAAGAAAGACATGGGCCTTGTGGCACAAGCTCAGAAGAGGGACAGAGATGACCAGGTCCTGGAGTACCTTCCATATGCAGACAGGCTGAGAGAGTTGGAATTGTTCAGTCCTGAGAAGGCTCCAGGGGGACCTTAGAACAGCCTTCCAGTACCTAAAGGGAGCCTACAACAAATCTGGAGAGGGACTTCTGATATGGGTGTGTAGGGATAGGGCAAAGGGTCATGAATTAAAACTGAAAGAGGGTAGATTTAAATTAGCTATAAGGAAGAAATTGTTCACTGTGAGGGTGGTGAGACACTGAAACAGGTTTCTAAAGAAGTTCCGGCTGTTCCATCTCTGGAAGTGCTCAAGGCCAGGTTGAATGGGGCTTTGAGCAACCTGGTCTACTAGAAGGTGTCCCTGTCCATAGCAGGGGCTTTGGAACTAGATGATATTTAATTTCCCTTCCAACCTGTCCTGGTTTGAGCCGTAGCAGTCATTTTTTCTCCTCCTTGGTAGCTGGTGCAGTGCTGTGTTTTGACCTATTACTCCTTGTCCTATCGCTACAGTCCCTAGTGAATAGTCCCTCACCAGCATCCCTATAGGCTCCCTTCAGATACTGGAAGGCTGCTATGAGGTCTCCACTTCTCCAGGCTGAACAGCCCCAACTTTCTCAGCCTGTCTTCATATGGGAGGTGCTCCAGTCCCCTGATCATCCTCGTGGCCCTCCTCTGGACTTGTTCCAACAGTTCCATGTCCTTTTTATGTTGAGGACACCAGAACTGCACACAATACTCCAAGTGACGTCTCACAAGAGCAGAGTAGAGGGGCAGGATCACCTCCTTTGACCTGCTGGTCATGCTCCTCTTGATGCAGCCCAGGATGCAGTTGCCTTTCTGGGCTGAGAGTGCACACTGTTGGCTAATGTTCATTTTCTCATGAACCCACACTCCCAAGTCCTTCTCCACAGGGCTGCTCTGACTCTCTTCTCTGCCCAACCTGTAGCTGTGCCTGGGATAGTTCCGACTCAGGTGTAGGGCCTTACACTTGTCATGGTTAAACTTCATAAGGTTGGCATCTGCCCACCTCACAAGTGTGTCAAGGTCCCTCTCAATGGCATTCCTTCCCTCCAGTGTATCAACCGAACCACACAGCTTGGTGTCATTGGCAAACTTGCTGTGGGCACACTCAATCCTGCTGTCCACGTCAGTGACAAAGATGTTGAACAAGACCAGTCCTAACACCAATCCCTGAGGGACACCACTCGTTACTGGTCTCCAGCTGGACATTGAGCCAGTGACCAAAACTCTTCACGTGCAGCCATCCAGCCAGTTCTTTATCCACCGAGTGGTCCACCTATCAGACTGATGTCCCTCCAATTTAGAGGCAACAATGTTGTGTGGGACAGTGTTGAATGCTTTGCACAGGGCCAAGTAGATTACATTAACTGCTCTACCCCTGTCCATCAGATCCGTAGCCCCATCATAGGTGGCCACCAAGTTGTCAGGCAGGATTTCCCTTTAGTGAAGCCATGCTGGCTGTCACCAAGCACCTTGTTGTTTTTCATGTGCATGCCTTCCAGGAGAATCTGCTCCAAGATTTTGCCAGGCACAGAGGTGAGACTGGTCTGTAGTTCCCTGGGTCATCCATTTTCCCCTTCTTGAAAATGGGTTTTATATTTCCCTTTTTTCGGTCTTCGGGAACTTTACCTGACTGCTGTGATTTCTCAAATATGATGGATGAGACATTTATCAGACAAAAAAAAAATAAATAGAGAAACTTTTATGACAATTTATGAGACAAAAAAACAACCAAAACCAAAGAACAAAGAGAGAAACATCACAATAAGTAAAAAGGACGTCTTTTGGACATGATCTTGAGGATAGATTATTTTGTTGTTTTGTGTTTTTTTGGGTTTTTTTTTTCACTTAGAGCATAATTTTAGCTTTTGTGGCAATTATATAATTTGCAAATAATGTAGAAATCATTTAACACAATTTCTAACAAGAACTGAGGCAGATACAGAAAAATAGTATTTAAAAATAATTTATCTCTAAGATTTCAAAATTAGAACAAAGTCTCCAAACCTCTGAGATTACTTTTGATCATTAATGTTGTCAAGCCTAAACTTGCCAGTTCTTTCAGTTAATTATAGCGTTCTACAGTTCTGTTTGCACACCGTTTTCTGACTTCATTTGACAGTTCTTTTTACCCATGCAAAAACTTTGTCCAGGAACTGCTTTCATTCAGTACTAAATTGCATGCAAGGTTACCATTTTTCCTTGTGCCTAAAGCTCTATGCTTTATAAAAATCACCTTTGTTCTGGAATGGTGTATTTTACTAAGAAAAATGAACTCTTTACATTTTGGTACTTCAGAGCTGGGCCTCTAAATATGTGAGTTGACACTCTTGCATTATTAAAAGTACATAATATATGGATGTTTCTCTTTGCACTGCACATAACAGAAACAACTCTGGCTGAAAGCACATTTTATTTTCTCTTCTTCTTCCAGTAACAATCATGGATGTTAACTTACAGATTCATATAAAACAGGACTATAATTGCCATTATTAATATTATCAAAAATTGTCCCAAGTGAGTGAATATAAAAAAGGAGCTATCATTCAGTGCAATGTCATTCACATAATTTTTATATTATTTTATACATGTTTTTATGCATCTTATAAGCAAAAGAGTACAAGAGGATACCAAGATGTTTAGATTAACAATACAAATAGTGTAATAAGAGTATTATATTATATGAAGTCAGATTCATTCATCCTGACAAAGGAAAAAGTGGTAGGCACAAGTGAAACTGCAATGAGCAATCCAAACTACACATATCTTCAAGCAGAGGGTGCTTGCAAAGGAAGCACAAAGCTAAAACTTTAGTTTTCTGTGAATGTACTTTAGTAGAGGAGTTATAAAGTTGCATCTCTCAAAGAACTAATTTCACAGACTTTCTGTAGGGTCACAATTTCAAAGTTCAGAGGACTTGTCATATATGCTAACAGGGCTCATAGAACTTCACTCGTTACAATCAGAGCTAGTGAATGCGCATTTGAAAACCAAACTGAAATAAAAGTGTTCCCAAAATTCAAAAATCTCATGGAATATTTTTGACAGAAAGGTTAAACTCTACTAGAAATTTATCACGATTCATAAAAAAATGCTGTTGTGAGCCTCTGTGAGAATCTACTAATCTTTTACTTCAAGTGTTGTGTCTGGTTGTATTAATTTATAAATCAGGTATGATTAATTATTTCATTTCAGTGTGATAAATTACATTGATTTTGGAGTGAATTTTGCTGAGTGGACATTAATGGCACTTTTTAACAGTCCCTTCATCATTCTAGGTCATTCTTTCTGAACTGTCTTCAGTTCTTTTTCATTACTTTTTTTAAACTGCTTGCACAATATTCTTAGTACCACTAAAAATAAGTGGATAAAGTAACTGATCCATGCCTAATTAATATTTCCCTTGCTCAGGTATCCAAGGACTGTGACACTGGTTTTGGTAATAAGTGCCACACTAGAATCTAAATTCCATTAATTACCCTTATGACTATACATTACATGCAATTAAATTGAGTATCTAAAAAGCAAACTTAGACAAATATGAACTAGAAACAAAAGCCATACAAATTTATATTCTGGTTTACATAGCAGCTATATCCCTAATTGGAAAAGACCTATGAATATGGTGTTGACTTTACTAACCTAATCAGGCACTTTTGTTATCACATTAAAAAGAGAAGGAAATATCAACAGAGCTGAGTAAGCTGTATTTTTCATTACCCTGTGTTGTCTAGCATAAATTGTATTAACCTTTTTCAGAATCGTAAGCAAATGACCTGATTAACCTGGATAAAAAGGGGTTACATTTTTACTGTTTATATCAAGTTATTCATGGCTTTCCACTAAAGGTAATGTTCCCACATTTTTGTGCTGTCAGAAGCTATCAAAACCTAACAGTGAACTTGATCTAGAGACCTTTTCCATGTTAAATCCCATTTGATAAATTATGTTCGGTAACAACATATTTCCAAAGAAAATGGAACTGCTGGAACAAGTTCAGAGGTGGGCCACGAGCTTGATCAGAGGGCTGGAACACCTCCCTTATGAAGACAAGCTAAGAAAGTTGGGGCTGTTCAGCCTGGAGAAGAGAAGGCTGCGTGGAGGCCTCATAGCAGCCTTCCAGTATCTGAAGGAGGCCTGTAAGGATGCTGGGGAGGGAAGCTTCATTAGGAACTATAGGGGCAGCGTAAGGGGTAATGGGTTCAAACTTAAATAGGGGAAGTTTAGGTTAGATATAAGGAAGAAGTTCTTTACTGTGAGGGTGGTGTGGCACTGGAATGGGTTGCCCATGGAGGTTGTGAATGCTCCATCCCTGGTGGTGTTCAAGACCAGGCTGGATGAAGCCTTGGGTGATATGGTTTAGGGCGAGATTTTCCTACCTATGGCGTGGGGGTTGGAACTAGATTATCTTCAGGTCCTTTCCAAACCTAACTACTCTATGATTCTATAACATATAATCAGAAGGGAACTCATTGACATATGACAACTAGTAATAGAATCTTGTTTAATTGACATTTTTTTTGCAATGGTCCCCAGGAAATTTATGTTTTGATTATGATATTGCTGCTTCTCATGTTTATATTTCAAACTCCCAGTATTTTATTTCTGGGATCAGAGGCTGCAGACTAGAAAGGCAAATGAAATTCTGTGAACAGGAATCCCATGGCACTATTGCAACCCTTAAAAAAGAGTCTCTGCTCTCAGGAAAAAAAAAAAAGAGAGATAGAGGGATATCCAAATGACAGTTTTTATTACTCCTACCACCTCTTTTTCCCCCACAATGCATTGCAAAAGGGACTGGGAAAGTTTTACACAATACATTAGTTTTCCACAGATAAAGAGATAAAAATATTCCTTCTTCCTTTTGCTTTTATTTCAGTAATTATGGAGTTCTCCTAGGCAAAAAACAGTTTTCTGAAGGTCTAAGTTGATGCTGGAGTCCAATAGATCATGTATATGGCTTTTTGCAACCCTTGACCATATGGCATACTCCACTGTGGACTTTAAGGTAATCAGGCAAGTCTTACAGAATATTTACTTCTTAATTCTTAGTTTAAGTAGTTTTTGTGGAAAACAGGATTCCCAAAGCACACAATTCCCTGAAAGCTGGACAGTTTCAGAGTTTACAGGTTCAAGAAAAGCATAACTAGGAGGCTAAGTAGGCTGATGGGAAATCATGAGCTGACAAAGATGCTAATAAGATGAGATTCAAGGAATGTTTTGTGAAAATGCATCCCAGATGGTAGTGTCTTCAGTTTACTGATTTCTCAAAGTTTTAGGTAAGTTTTCTTTTTTTTTAATACAGTAGATTCCATAGATCACTTGAATAACACCAACAGGACATTTTCTGAAGAAATAGAAATTTGTCAGAAAATGTCCTTTTGAAAGTTTTTTTGTGTCCTAACAGACAGACCTACATCTGACTAATGAAAAACATATCAGAGAAATCAACATGCTTGTATGTGTTTTCAGTAACTAAGGTATTTGTTTAGCAAGTTGTAATTTCAAAGTAGAACTCCTCAGTGAGTTTCAAATGCTGTGTTACTATAAAATTTATTCTGCAATTTAGGGATTCTTATGTAGAGGGATGTGAAGGAGTGAAAGTAGGTGTGCTGTCAAATTAGCATTCTCTTCATAAAAACAGTGGTAGACTTCTAAATGCTAATATGGATTGTTGAAGATCCTAAGGAAGATTCAACATAAAATCATGTCTATGTCTATAATTTATGGCTTCTGTCTGCTGCTAAATTATCTTCTTCATAATGAATGCATGTGCATGTGAACTTTAAACTGATTTGAACTTGTATGCCATCACTGGAAAAAAAAAACTTTATTTTCTTTTGACTGGTTTATTTTACAAAGCCATTGCTTTCTCAGCAGCTTAGATCTGTCTTCATGAAAAGATGAGATGGTGTGCACCAGTGATGACATGAGTATTTAACCAGACAGAAAGTGAGAGACAGAAGAAAGCACTGGCAGTTTAAAATGTTGCTATCAGAGAGAGTTTTCAGCAATAAGAGGGGGTACTAGCTGGTTTTGGATGTTTGGGGTTTTTTTGGGGATTTTTTTTCTGTTGTTGTGGTGGTTTTGTTTGAGAATGGAGTTTTTTGTGTGTATGTCTTGCAGTAGACTATGAGTAGGCTTGGAGAACTGTGCAACCACTTTAATTTAGGAAATTGTAGATTCTGTTATGATTTTGCTGACATCCAAATATGCTATTCTGGTAGGATAAATAGCAAAGAAATCTGATGATTCACTCAGTTCATAAATTTTCTGAGGAGGAATAGTGAAGAACTTCTTTTGTTTTGTGTCTTTTCATTTTGCACTTGGCAAACTAAAATTAAAATAATCATGCCCTACCTGCCTTCCGGGAGAAAACCCAAGGAAATAAGAATCAAAATGTCAGCCACAAATAGAACAAAGCAACTGTCAAAATTTGCCTTTGTTTCTGCATTTTCTCAGTTGGCTGTTGTTTCATACATAGTACATTTTAATAATTATTTTAAAGATAATGCATTAAAAAGGAGCATAACCACATTACATTAGGTATTGTTCACAGCCGTGCAGAACTTAGGAAAATTGTATGTACATAGTGTCATGTTCAACCCCAGCTGGCAATTAAATACCACACAGCTGCCTGATCATTTTCTCCCTTGCCCCAATGGAGCCAGGAGGAGAACTGGAAAAAAATAAAACCCACAGGTAGAAACAAATACATTTTAATAATTTGAACAAAATAAAATGTACCTCTCAAAAGGAGTGGGGTAGCCAGATTTAGTGTTAAGTACAGATGGAAGGCTGTGATGAATCAGTCACAGGTATCAAACTGTTGAAAAGAGTATATTCTATTTTTTTAGGAATCTAATTATAGGTATTGACCCTTAATATTAATGAAGACTTAATGAACAATAGTTTTTGTGACTGATTCTCATGTAAATTGTGTAAGATGTTACTCTTATTTGTGACAGTTTTGGGGAAACAATGAAATGTTTCTGCATAATCTGCCTTCTGCCTCAGAGGTATTTTCTGGTAGAAATTATCATGAGAAATGTGAAGTTTTTAAAATTATATTGTATGCAGGAAGCAAGAAGGCCCTTTAATTATGCCCTTAAGTACAGAATATTTGCTTAATTGCTAAGTAGCCTTTGTATACTGAAAATTTAATTAAGTGATGATTAACTATTCATTATAATATTTTCCTGTTATTATTCAGTACAAGCTGCACATTAACTTTTAAAGTCTTTATCATGTTTGGAATTAAGCAGCCACAATGAAGGCTAACTGTGGTACTACAATAACTCAACTACTTCCCTTACTCAATTGATAATACCTGATGCATCAGGAAAATAAGAATGGCTCCTTGGAAAAAGGCTAGCATCTTAAGCAGTGGCAGCTAATTTGGTTTTTGCACTAGACCTGTATTAAACAACATGGTCAGTTGCCCTGGCCCAACTGGCTGAGTCTGGAAAGCTATGTTGTGATAGAGGCTGCTCAAGATAGGGCCCTTGGAGAGAATACCTGGGCTTTAGAGCTCCTTAATCTCCATCTGAATGTCAGTATCCATATGTAAAAACCAGAGAAAAAGATGGTGTTCTTTTCATAAAACAACTGATGGGATCCCCCTGGTTGGGACATTAGAAACCAAGTTAGGTATCCACCTCTATCCTGAAATAATTCCAACTGACTTCTCACTACTCTGGAGAACATCTCGGTTATGGGGAATATGCCGCTGTGGGGGAAGTCCTCCACATCTCCCTTTGAAGCTGTGCTGTTCTCTACTGTGAACTGCAGGAAGAATTCAAGGTCAGGGATCATCAAACCATTGTCTGGCTTAAGGAGCTGTATTGGGTGGATATGAGATCCAAACCTAGACGAGTTCATCTTTGGAGCAGAGGTTAGCATATTAGACCGCTCGCTTTTGTTGTTACCACTAGATAAAGTTGCAGTTTTATTCCAGGTGCCACCCTTGCTTTCTACCCCAATGAATTATAATTGACATCTGTAGAGTGGAGGAGCATCAAAAGGATTCTTCTGAAATTATGTAATAATATAGAAGAGGAGAGGTGCCATTGACTTCCTGCCCACCCTGAAAAGGATTAATTTTTTTAGCTCATTTGCAGGAAACAAAGGAAGAGAAACATACTTTTGTGGTGGCCAATAGCTGTGCTTGACTTGTGAGCTGATGAATTACTGTGATGATGCTATGTGTCATGTGATTTTAGAACTAATTTAGACTGAATTTATGGCAATAGAAATATTGGAAAGTTGAAGTGTTTATAGGGATAGGCAGTAACTAAATATGAGTTTTCAGTCATCATTTAAATCCCTGAGGCCCTACTCTAGACTTTATCTAGGCTGTATCTTTATAAGGCTTTTCAAGTAATGTGACATTCCTGAAAAATTCTGGAGTTGAAAAACTTCTCAGGACATACTTTGTTCAGAAGCTTTCCTGTGAATTGATGAAGGAAGAGATCTTCTGAAAATGTTACTCAAGTTATTTGAATGACAACTTTATTAGATAGGATTATCATGTTAGAAGATTATCTTAAGTTATATGTCATTTTATAATTGATGGTATCAATAGCGAAGTTTAACAGAGTAGACTATGCATATGACTAGCTGATACATTAAGTATATTTAGAGATTTTTATTAATATTTCTATATTAATATTTATATCTTAATAATTTAAAGCTTTCAATATAATATTTAATCGCATCTTAATATTTAATAATATTAATATAATAAGAAAATTCTGACAGAGGGAAACCTAGATACATTTTACATTTTTGAGCCTATCTACAGTTAAGACTGCCTAAGGGCAAATCTACATTCATCCTTGTTTCTGGATTTTACTATAACATTTAAGTATGCGTCTGATTTTTTTTGTTTATTCATTCATCATTTTATTGGAAAACTTTTGTTTTGAAGTCTATGCCTATGAGAGACACGGGAATTTTTGTTTGTGTGGGAAGTGTAGTTTAATCTAATGTTGCATGTGAAAATTCTTTTAAAACTGCTTACATCAGTCCACATTTTTGTCAAAGATATTCATCAAAGCCAGGATAAATTGTTATAGAGTAAACCAAATATTAATACTGAGAAAATACATTCTCATAACTCAGATTCTAGATACTGGGGAGAATCCTAAGTAATAGAAAAAGAGCTTGATGAAAATATTCCCTTGTATTTAAGTGTAGGTTCACTCAACTACAAAACTTTTTTTTTCCAGCAAGATTGATATTTATATATATATATATATATATACATATACATATATACAGACTACCTGTTGGCTACAAAATGAAATTAAGTATGGTAACTGCTAAACTTGTTGCTCATCTCACAGTTTTTCAACCATGGGCTGCTATATGAAACACCTGGTTTGCTGGTGGCAGGTGGGATACACCAGTCCCAGAAGGGGAAAAAGTTTTTGGGTCAGGATTTAATAGGGCTTATTGACATGGTTTTAAACTAGATATGAAGAGGGAAGGGGATATAACTGGGCCTGTTAGGGACAAGCCCAAGAGAAACATGCTAGGGCTTGAAGGATGGCAGACTAGGGAGGACTATCAATTTATTGTTTCATCTGTGGAAAAGGATAGTTGTTTAGACCCTGTCCCGCAGGCGAAAAAGGGTACTAGGGCAAGAGTCAGCAGAGCTAGCTCCCAGAGCTTCAGGTTAGATTCAAAGTGCGAGGGGGTTGTAGCTGGGTTTGAACTAGTGGGGCATTTTTCTAGTATTAATGAAGACCAGAAGGCCTCATGCCTCTCAAGGGTGCCATCAGCGTGCTCTGCTCGCTCCCTGAAATGCCTGTACACCAATGCACGCAGCATGGGGAATAAACAGGAGGAGTTAGAAGTCTGTGTGCAGTCTAAAGGTTATGATCTGGTGACAATTACAGAGACATGGTGGGACAGCTCACATGACTGGAATGGGGTCATGGATGGCTATGTCCTTTTTAGGAGAGATAGGTCAGCAAAGCGAGGTGGTGGAGTTGCTCTTTATGTGAGAGAGCGACTAGAATGTATTGAGTTCTGTCCAGGGGCAAATGAGGAGCAAGTGGAAAGTCTGGGGGTACGAATTAAGGGGCAGGCTGGTATAGGTGATACAGCTGTGGGGGTCTATTATAGACCTCCTGATCAGGACGAAGGAGTTGATGGGGCTTTCTACAGGCAACTGAAAGCAGCCTCATGACTACATGCCTTGGTCCTCATGGGGGATTTTAACATCCCTGATATTTGCTGGAAGACTCACACAGCCGATCATTCAGTCTAGGAGGTTCCTCCGGTGCAGTGATGATAACTTCTTACTGCAAATGGTGGACAAACCAACTAGGAGAGGAGCGCTGCTGGATTTAGTACTCACCAACAAGGAGGGTCTGGTTGAAGTGGTGATGGTCAATGGCAGCCTTGGCTGCAGTGACCATGAGATGGTGGAGTTTAGGATCCTGTGTGGGAAGAACAGAATACCTAGCAAGGCCACAGTTCTGGATTTCCGAAGGGCCAACTTTGGCCTGTTCAATCAACTGCTAAGGGAAGTCTCATGGGAAAGGGTACTAGGTGGTAAAGGGGCTCAAGATAGTTGGTCAGCATTCAAGGACCACTTCTTCTAAGCTCAGGATCAGAGTGTCCCAATGGGTAGGAAATCAAGTAAGGGAGCTATGAGACCAGTGTGGTTAAACAAGGAGCTGCTGGACAAACTCATGTGGAAAAAGAGAATCTATGGATTATGGAAGGAGCGACTGGCCACTTGAGAGGAATATAGGACAGTTGTTAGAGGATGTAGGGAGGCAATTAGGACAGCTAAGGCCTCCTTGGAACTTAATCTTGCAAGTCGGGTTAAGTACAATAGAAAGGGCTTCTTCAAATGCATAGCGAATAAAACTAACACAAGAGGCAATATAGTCCCACTGCTGAACAAGGTGGGGGCCCTAGAGACAGAGGATATAAAGAGGGCAGAGGTGCTGAATGCCTTCTTTGCCTCTGTCTTTACTCCTGCAGACTCTCCCCAGGGGTCCCAGATTCCTATAGCCCCAGAAGGAGTCAGGACAAAGGAGAAGTTTGCTTTGGTAGATGAGGATTGGGTTAGGGATCAGCTATGCAATCTGGACATCTATAAGTCGATGGGTCCAGATGGAATGCACCCATGGGTGCTGAGGGAGCTGGCAGAGGTCATTGCTAGGCCACTCTCCATCATTTTTGGAAAGTCGTGGGAAATGGGAGAGGTGCCTGAGGATTGGAGGATGGCAAATGTCACACCAGTCTATAAGAAGGGCAAGAAGGAGGACCTGGGTAGTTATAGACCAGTCAGCCTTACCTCCATCCCTGGAAAGGTGATAGATCAACTTATTCTTGACGCCATCTCTAGGCATATCAAGGATGAGGGGGTCATTAAGAACAGCCAACATGGTTTTATGAGGGGGAAGTCATGTTTGACCAACCTTACAGCCTTCTATGAGGAAGTAACTAGGTGGAGGGATGATGGTGGAGTGGTAGATGTGTTTTTTCTTGATTTCAGTAAGGCATTTTA
The DNA here is from genome assembly GCF_012275295.1 of Melopsittacus undulatus. NCBI lineage: Eukaryota > Metazoa > Chordata > Aves > Psittaciformes > Psittaculidae > Melopsittacus > Melopsittacus undulatus. The sequence continues at coordinate 57,197,355 of NC_047528.1, read as the reverse complement.
TACTGTCTTCCGCAGCATCCTCATAGATAAGCTAAGGAAATGTGGGCTTGATGATTAGGTAGTGAGGTGGACCAAGAACTGGTTGAAAGGAAGAAGGCAGAGAGTTGTGGTCAATGGCGCAGAATCTAGCTGGAGGTCTGTGACTAGTGGAGTCCCTCAGGGGTCAGTGCTGGGACCAGTGCTGTTTAATATTTCCATCAACGACCTGGATGAGGGAACTGAGTGTACCCTCAGCAAGTTCGCTGATGACACTAAACTAGGAGGAGTGGCTGACACACCAGAAGGCTGTGTTGCCATTCAGCGAGACCTGGACAGGCTGGAGAGTTGGGCAGGGGGAAACTTGATGAAATTCAACAAGGGCAAGAGTAGAGTCTTGCATCTGGGGAAGAACAACCCCATGTACCAGTAGAGGTTGGGGGTTGACCTGCTGGAAAGTAGTGAAGGGGAAAGGGACCTGGGGGTCCTGGTGGATAGGAGGATGACCATGAGCCAGCAATGTGCCCCTGTGGCCAAGAAGGCAAATGGCATCCTAGGGTGCATTAGGAAGGGTGTGGTTAGTAGGGCAAGAGAGGTTCTCCTCCCCCTCTACTCTGCCTTGGTGAGGCTGCATCTGGAATATTGCATCAAGTTCTGGGCCCCTCAGTTCAAGGACAGGGAATTGCTTGAAAGATTCCAGCACAGAGCCTCAAAGGTGGTTAAGGGAGTGGAACACCTCCCTTATGAGGAGAGGCTGAGGGAGCTGGGTCTCTTTAGCTTGGAGAAGAGGAGGAGACTGAGGGCTGACCTCATCAGTGTTTACAAATATGTAAAGGATGGGTGTCAGGATGATGGAGCTAGGTTTTTTTCAGTGATATCCAGTGATAGGACAAGGGGCAATGGGTGTAAACTGGAGCATAGGAGGTTCCACGTTAACATCAGGAAGAACTTCTTTACTGTAAGAGTGACAGAGCACTGGAACAGGTTGCCCGGGGGGTTGTGGAGTCTCCTACGTTGGAGATATTCAAGGCCCGCCTGGACAAGTTCCTGTGTGATGTACTCTAGGTTACCCTACTCTTGCAGGGGGGTTGGACTAGATGATCTTTCGAGGTCCCTTCCAACCCTTGTGATTCTGTGATTCTGTATTTGTAAATGTATTTAATTACTCAATTGTAGAGGTGTTTGACTAGGTCTGTTTACTATAGCAGTCTAATCTTCCTTTACATGATGCATTACTATCCCTTCTCTTGGCTTACATACATGTTTTATGCCCCTAAAAAGCAGTGAGAATATAGACAAAACATTCATTACCACAACCTGTGCTATCATAGCTGGCTAGTTTGAGACCAGGCCAGATGTATCTACATGACAGTAACCATTCTGCAATTATACTTTTGTAAGTCTAAGTTTAGGTAATTGTCTTTAAATTCTTGACAGGGAAAAAGGAGTAACTTACTGTAGTAACATCTTACCATTTCCACTTACGTTCTCCCTAAGATCCTGGTGTTTAATTTCTTTGCCATTATACATATAGTCTCTGACTTTTAATTATAAAGGACTTCAAAGGTACCCAGCAGTAGACAAAGTGTGACCAGAAGGAGATGGTGGTGGGGCATCACAACACTCTGGTCCACCTGGCTAATATCACTCACTCTGTAAAGGAGGGGGCCACATTCAGATAGCCAATTACTGGCCCATGCTAAGGGATTATTTGGGAAAGCAGTAGGTGCATGGGCCAAAGCCATCTCTGCCACAGCAGAGATGATGTTACTGCTTCTGCAGCCTGTGGAACAGTGTCCAGACATGAGCCCATGCACTGTTAAGTTGGTATGTACAGATGTAGCCTGAGTATTTCTGGGACTATACTCAGGCATCTAGCATTTTGGTTTAGATTTCCAGATACCCTGGATATCTCAAAGCCATTTTTAGTACACAGCGTGTTTTTCTAAAATATCTCCTGTGCCTATCAGTGACTGATATGTAACAGAAGCATGTTTTAAAGTTTTGTCTTTTAGGAGGATAAAGTATGTTGATTACATAAGCTTTAATTTAGAAGAAGTTCATTTTACTTGAATTAATTAATGTTTAACTGAATTTTAGGTCACTAACAATTTGAACATTTAACTAAATATTTCTATTTCCCTAGGAGACTCATGACCAATCAAAAGCAAAAAAAAAAAAAAACAAACCTACAACAAAACCACAAATAAAGCCAGAGCAGTCTTGTTTCTTTCCACAGCTCTGCTTATGGAATTTTTTCACAAATTAATCCAAAGCAAGTTTTTGTGTGCTTGCTGTGGTTTATGCTGTTACAATTCTAATACATATATTTGCAATAATAGATTTAAATCCTAAAACTTTTATGCTCTAAAGTTCACTTACTTACATAATCAGCATAAATGTGTTCTGCAAAAGAAAGCCTTAACCAAAAGAAGCGATATGGTGTTTTCCAAGCTTTGAGGGAGTAGGGAGGGTAATAATTATGCATTTCATTTTAATTTTGTTTTATTATCAAGAGAAATTAGGCTTATGGGTAGAAAAGATAAGTATCACATACTTTGTTTTTCTTGGTCTGTATTTGTTTCTTTTTAGTAGTACAGCAAAAAGAGTTTGCATGACTGAAGTGTTTCAAAAGCAGCAGTTGAAAAGAGAATTAGTACTGGGAAACCACTTCAAGTTAAGATTTAATTCAGTAAGAATTCTGGGCTTGGAATATTTTAGTCTTGTAAAAGGAGCTAGGACATAAAATTAATTAGTTTATGTATTGAAAGGACATGTTTTGCTTACATTATTTTCTTTATCACAAAGATATTAAAATGCAATTGTGCAGTGCAAAGATATTAAAATACTAATTATGTTTATCAGGATTTTAGGAGGCAATCAGATGGTAATGGGTGTGCCAGACTAGCTTTGAAGTAACTAGTAAAAGACACAACTGACAGCTTTCCAAATGCTGCATTAGAGGGGTAAAGGAAAAGCGTGAAGGAGCTACTTTGGACCGCGACCATACTCCAGTTAGAAATTACAAACAGATATTACTGAGAGTGGCTTTAGGTGCAGAAAGTGAATTTTTCAGGTGAAAATTTCAGGTGAGTTATTACATTGCCATTTAATAACGACACCATCTTATTTCATGTAGTTAGGAATTCTATCTAAGGAGAATTTATGACTGGATTTTCTCCTTTGATGTGAACCCAGGTTCACTAGGGAAAGTTTCTGCTGTTCTGGGCTGCCCAGTTGGGCATAACATCACCACACTTTAGAATACACACAGAGTCACAGAAGAATGAGTGAGCATCAGATGTCTTTTCCCAAAGAGAAAAAAAAAAACAAAAGAACATGAACTTTATAAGCTTGAGTGAGAGTCAATGAAAAATAATTTGCCTCAATGATTAAGAAGATATTACTATTAAATAATTATTATTAATAAATCAGTAATTGCATCTGTATTTGTGTTTGCAAAAGAGCTAATGAGTCTTGCCTTCTGGGTATATGCTGAATTGGTGTCTGAAGATTCTGATTGGCTCTGGGAATGGCTTAGCCAAGGAGCGGGTTGCTCCTTGCAGCACTACTTTCCAAGTTCCAAACCCTTCTCAGTTACCTCTCTGCATCTGTGCTAGCACAGCTCAGATGCTTGTGTGACATCTCCTAAAGTGTTCCTTATTACATTCTGGTGAATTGAAAAAAGCTGAAATTGAGGGCTTGTTTACTTCCTGTGTGAAAGACATGACTTTAAATAAGCAGCTGGGCATAAAGTTAGGTGAAAGTGGGAGCTACTGGAATTACCACAACTAAACTTCTCTGTGAGATGGATCTTTAAGATTTTCCCTGTAGAATGGCACTTGCTGTTACTGGGATTTTTGAACTCAGTTGTTAAAAGAGGCTATAAAAACCAAGCAGTGATTCATACTTGATGATGAAGAAAATCTCTGTGAGACAATCACAGTCATTCTCTTCATTTTTATTTTGGTTTGTTCAAAGCCAAATAGGAAACAATAAAATATCTCCGATAAAGCTAAATAATAATAAAATTTGGGGATTTTGGGTATCATTCCTATAATAATTTATTACCCCTCTCCTGCTATCTCTCTAGATATATGCAAGACAAACAAACAAACAAAACCAAAAACACCAAAGGAAAAAACCAAACACAAAAACCAACCCAAAAAACACCCCACCATAAAAACCCCAAGATGAACATATACCTTCTTGTTACACCAGCTGTAACAATGGTTTTTAAAAATATAAAAGAAATTGTCGTTCAGGCAGTGTAAGGTTAGGATGCTGGATTAAAATGACATTCTACATAAACCGCTCGAATTTGTCTTTTGGCATTTTTCAGTGTTTTTCTTTTTAATTAATTCCATCTTTATTTCCAAATGAAATGTGTGCTACAATGAAAGAATTGGGTTTGGTTTTTTTTCCATCCAAAGTTATTTACAAATTTGGCACAAACTTATGATTCATTTTGAATGTCCTGGAGTATCACATTTTTACTCTATTTTTCAGTGCAATAATAAATCCTGTAGTTATGTACTGAAAAATGTGATATATTCTTAGTTTCAAATTAAATTTGATGTCTTTATTTTTTCACTAGTTCATATAGCTAGTAATGCAGTTCTGCATTCAAGGTCACTGTAAGATTATGCTTTAAAGATTTAATGGCCTGAAGAATTTAACCTTGGTTACTGGTTTTATTTATGTACACATTAAAGATCACTTAATGCAAAGCCATCTGTAAATAAAATCTTTATAGCTGGAAAAACTACGCTTTAGAAATTCCTCTTACTTAAGTGGCCATGAGCTGTCTAAGCTCATAACAGGAAAATATGTTGTCTTTTCTTTCACATAAAGAAAATCTGCAAAGCTATTTGAATCTCATATTCTTGAGGAAAAGAGCAGTGAAGTCTTGATACACTTTCTAAAATGTAAAATGATGTTGAATTGTGAATGACAGATTGTGCAGGTGGCATATTGTTTTGAAAAAAATACAACAAAGAGAATTTCATTCATCATCATAATCTAGTGCTTCAGGGAATAAATAGATCAATGCTTGGATCAAGAAATAATATTTGTCTCTTTATCCAGCATTACACAGTTGACCATGTGTGTTCTGACTTTATTCTTCTTTTCTTTGTCTCAAGGTGGAACTCACTAAAAACTCATCAGTGCTTTTGTATACTTTAGTAGTACCTGACTTTAAGTCTTTCACATCCTCAGCCAGTCTCCTAACAACATGACACTAAACACAGAGACAAGCTGTTTCTGTTAAACACATCTCCATTTGAATTAAGCATGTGGACATTTTTCTGTGAACATTCAGGAGGGCCGGTTATGTCCAAACAAAAACTGTATACCCATCTTACTATGTTAAAGAGTTTGATTTTTCAATCCCCAATTATTTATTTAAATATTACCTTTCAGCAGGAAAAAAAAATACCTGAAACGTTGGAAGTGACTATTAAATGGAATTATTAACACATGATTAAATGTGTTGACTCAATTGTAGCAGCTACCTAAAAAGATAAAGTTGTAACTAATATGCCTTAGCTACTGTAGTGTTGGGTGCCTGTTTTATCATGTGGCTACCATGGTAGAAAATGTAGAATTAGTTTACTTAAATTTTTAGGAGTGAAGTAACTATCTACTATGTTTGTTTGTTTGTTTGTTCATTTCAATTCCAGAGAGACTCTTTTCATTTATAAATTAGCAAATTATTTGGTATTGAAAAGAAAAATAGCACAATGTAGTCCTGACCTTGATAGAGATCCACACTGATATAAATTTTTAATACGAATAATTACTACTAGTATACTAATTACATAGAGTAGGTATTGTAACTATACTGTAAACTACTACCTTTTAGGAAATGAAGGGAACATTTTCGTCATATTGCCTGAAAATCCTCCTTGTGCACATCTGCATTGTGCAATGATGCATAATACTAATACTGAAGCACCTTCAGATAGATTGATAAAATGTAGTCCACTCAGAACAGTATAGTAACCATAATTACTAAATTTGGTCAAAATCTGTTTATCTGCAGTACTTTAGAAGATACCTGAAATAATTTAATTTCTATGTGACTGTAAGTTGTCATCAAGCCCAACGTGTTCCTCTGTTCCCTTCAATCTGGTTGTTCTTGATGAGATCAGTCCTCTGATCTGTCTCACCACAAAGTTACACCACAGCTAATGCCATCACAAAGGAGACTGATGAAAGGTGAATACCTCTTCCATCAGCAAAAGAGTTCTCTCTTGCTTTTGACTGTTAATGGAATGGAATCTCAAGCTCTGCCTAAGAGAAGTGATATTTTTCTACAGGGATGTCACTGTGGTCATATGATCCAAGTGCTGTTCATTGCATACTGTGATAACACCCTATCTGTTATTCATGCTAGATCTGTGTTTTCCAAGTTGTGATTTATATATGCTCCTTGCCCAAACAGTTTTATTCTTCTGTAATAAAACAGAAAATCCTTTCCTCAAATTACTCTTCTTTTTTTTTTTTTTGCCTGTCAATCAACCTTTTGTCAAAATGAAACCAAATAAAAATTATATCATCTTCAGCAGGGGAGAATTTAATTGTGCATTTAGTCTGCATTGTGGTTTAATCCCAGCCGGTAACTCAGGACCACACAGCTGCTCGCTCACGCCCTCCCCTCCTTCGTCCCCCACTCTTGGAGGGATGGGAGGGAGAACTGAAAGAATGTAACTCCCACAGGTTGAGATAAGAACAGTCTGGTAACTAAGGTATAACAAAAACCACTACTGCTGCCACCAATAATAGTAGTGATAAGGGAAATAACAAGGGAAGAGAATCTAACCTCTCACCACCTGCCGACCGATACTTAGCCCTACCTGAGCAGCAGTCTGGGCCTTCCGGGTAAATGCCCCCAGTTTATATAGTGGGCATGATGTGCTGTGGTATGGAATACCTCATTGGCTAGTTTGGATCAGGTGTCCTGTCCCTACTTCCTCCTGGCTTCCCTTCCTCTGGCAGAGCATGAGACTGAGAAAGTCCTTTATCAGAGTAATCATTACTTAGCAACAACTAAAAACATCGGTGTTATCAGTGTTGTTCCCAGGTTGAAAGTCAAAAACACAGCACCGCAGCAGGTACGGAGAAGGAGAAAAATGACTGCTACTGCTGACACCAGGAAAGTCTGACACTATCAATAACAAGAAAAACTTTTCAGTATTGTTTTGTAAGCACTTGGGATACATATCCAATACAACACCAAAGTGTTCTTAGGACTCTGCAATTTCATGCACAATATGTTCACATGCCCTCCTGAGAGAAGAGAGCCAATCTGATATAAATTCTAAATAGGGCTGCTGTGAATAGCATGTTGCTACTGGGCAAGAAGGGTGACTGATCAGAATGGAGAGCAAGAAGTATCCAACCTCTGCCCCAGCATTTGTATGTGATTCAGGTGGCTCCCACAGAGAGTTCAAAAGTCAGACAGTTCGTATCATATTGTTAGGTTCGTGCCCCAAAACAACTCATTGATATATCCATATGATTTGGCTGTACTGCTGACTGGTACATCCGTATTATTTGCTGTGGATTTTAGAGACTGCTCGCGTTTTTAATGGAAAGCATACATCTGACAGTGAAATTAAAGAGCCTTTGCTTCATGATTATTGGCTGCTTTGAAAGGAGTGAGAGCAGACCCCTGCTGAAAAAACATGGAATTCAAGTGAGCTCAAGTAGTGAGAGCAGTCCCAGTCTTCTGGAAAAGAGCGTCCAGAGCTTTAGCGTCTCTGTCATTATTCCCACTCCATACACACTAATGGATCTAGGTCAGGGAAAAGACTATATGCTTCCTTAAAACCTCAGTTTTTTTTACAAATGTCTGTCAAAAGACTGATGTCTAGGAATATTCTGTAGAATCTGTACAGTCTTGTTGCACATAGCACAGCATCTTTGGAGGCTGCTAGAAGAAGCTCACTATCTCCCCTGCTATACACACTTCATTTCAAAAAATTTATCTGTCTCTAAAAGAATACAAAAGTAGACTATTCTTTATTCAACTATCCTAGAAATTCATTCCAAAATGTATTGGTGCAATGGAACTTTTGAACAGACATACTCTGTTTGATTTAGGTAAATTAATCAGGTGGAGAATATTGTACCAGATGATGTCAGTAGCAGTAAGACCAGAAAGAATACCTATATGATTCAGTCCATAAATGCTTCTTCAAAGTTATCTGCTCATTTATGCATTCTCTTGCCTGTTTCATGTCTATTTGTGAGGTTCTGCAATGAAGACATATTGACTTTGGGAGTTATTGTTGTGATGAGATTGCTGAGTTGAAAACATAAGCTGAGCAGCTGAAAAATTGCTATCAGACCACCTTTTTAAGCTAGTATTTTCTTTCCCCTACTTACAAGCTAATGTTGTCTTCCCACTGTTGTGAATCCAGGTTAACTATCAATGAATTTATAAAGCTTCCTTCCTATATGAGTGGCTGCAAAAAAAAAAAATTAAGAGAAAGAGATGTAGTTCTTAATGGAAATATTCGGATTTTATTACTTTATTTTTTCATTAAAATTTCAGACAAGGCCTGAAAATGGTTCTTGAGCTCCACACAGTCCTGTATAATGAAGCTGAAATGTACACTGGAGAATGAAAAGCAAAAGAATGAGTACTTGCTTTCTAAGATGTCTGAAATTAGGGTGATGGGCATTAACTCTGCATGTTAGAAAGCATGTTTTTCATGTTCACTGTCATTCTTACTGTTTTGTGAATGCCTGGATAAGTGATCTGTATTAATGGAATCCGTCATTCCTCACCCTTTCCATTCCCAAGGATCCTGAGTAGCAGGCTTAGATGCAGTAAAACTCCTGACCTCCAAGTAAATCAAGATGCTCAACTAAACGAAAAGAGTAACAGTTAATTTCAGGATTAGAGCAATCAAGAATGGCTTGTCCATTAGCTATAACTTTAAAAGCTCTGGTGCACATAACTTGCAGTAAAATTGTTAATAATGAAAAAAAAAGGTTGGTATTTGTTGGTTTTAGTCCTAATTGTAACAACCTCTATCTTGAAAGTGATGCTTTGCATGATTGGTTCTATTATGTCTAGTACTGAAAGGCTGATACTTTCATCTGCATAATGCTGTGATGGAGTATAATTAGTAAAATGCTATTTTGAGTCTGAAGTAGCTTTCTGTAGCCCTACCCATCTCAAAAACTATTGTCTCATTAAGGAGCTGAAAACGCTATTGTGTCTTCTGTCAGCAGTTCAACTTTTGTTATATTTGACCAAGTGAGCTAAAATACAGTGAATTAAAGTAGCATATTGAAACACTTTCCTAAACACTCTCTTAATATAGCGATCTCAGAAAGCAGTCTCCTAAATAGCTCAGAGAGAACAGTTTGCATCTGCAGTTTTAAAACAGCTGCAGCTTACTGAAACACTGCTCAAGTTCTTGTTGAGTGTGTGCATCCTCAGGGACCTTCTAAAAGGAATCTGTTGGGTGACATTAGTTGCTCTGTAGTTGTTATTAGCCATTATTAGACTATTCCATTAGTCCAGTACTGGCTATGTGATCTTGCTTACAGGCAGATCAAGTGATTGCTTGGCTTTCATGAATGAATTCCCAGTTTATTCAAAGTGCAAGCTACTATATTCTTTATGCTACCCTGAGAGTTAAGGAATACTCAATATGTCACCTTCTTGGCCACTGCTTCAAAGAAGGATACTTGTGGCATAGCCTATATGACCGTAAAACTCTGTCCACAGTGTAGCTGTGAATAGGTGAACAACAACTGAAATAAGGGTGTTACACTTGAAATACAGCATTGCTATAATTACAGTGTCTTTCTAGAACTAGCACTTTTCCTTATTTCTCAGGAAAATAAGGATCAGATGTCCTTATCTGATTACAGTAAATAACCTACAGGCATCCCAGTTAAGTGAATTACTATCCCAATTAAGGAGCACTTCTTGCTGATATCTATCATTAGGTTTAATTCCATTCCTTGGGAAATATCCTGATTAAGGCTATTTCTCAATTTAGTAGCATGTAATCTAATAGTTAAAGAAAAAAAAAAGTGACATTTGAAGAAGAAATGAGAAAGAAAACAGTTGAATAAATTAGCAATATGAGCACAGGTTTGGATGAAATGCACCTAAGCAAGCTCTGCAGAAACTACAGAAAATATTGCACTGTCGCTGTGGTTAGTTTTGATAACTTACAGGGAGTAAAAGTGTAAGCCCTACAAAATGTTTTTGGTTTGATTTTTTTCCTTTTCCTTTAAGGTAGTATCTGATTATAATAAGAAAACAAAATGCTTTATCATAGAGAAAAAATGTAGATTATTAGAAACTGTAAGAAAGGAAAGTATCAGCTACTTGAAAAATAAACTTCATTGGGGCACATCATAGGAGAAATTTCTTTTACCTAAGGTAGGATTTCTTGCTGAAATAAGATAGTCACAGATACACTATGCAGACAGCATGTATGACCTGATGAAAACATGGGAAGTGGGAGAGCAAGTTCAATCAAATATGTTGAGTTACAGCAAAGCTGTATCTCCCATATTTACCTCAACAGTATCTGTTTACTATACACTGATGTATAACAGGGTAGGGTGGGGGTGGGGAATGACACTTTCCAGAACATTTCAGGAGTTCCCAAGATTATTTTTTTTCCTCCTGGTACTTTACAAACCAGTTCTAGAATAAAGTTTTATTATTTTAAACTCAATGAGATTTATTCCCTGAAATAAGAAAAAAGAGATAGGAGTGTAAGTAGGAAGGTGGAGCATGGTAGGTAAGGAGAGATGTAGGAGCAGAAGAAGAAATTCCAGTCTGGAAGTAATGTCTTGCCAAGAAAGGAGCAGAAGGCCAGGTAAGTACAGCTTAGAACACCTCTATTTAAGGAATAGTGCTATTAGGGGTAGTTGTGTTGGCCAGTAGTTCCTAACCCTTTCCCTTAGTCTTTTTTTAAGAACTGTGGTGACTTTACCAATATAGTAAAAGGAAATGCATTCAGAGCAGCTAAAATATTTTACCCCTAAGAGCTCACTGTTTACCAAGGATGTTGTAGATTAGCAGCTTGTCATTTTTAAAGCACCTAGCAAATGTCCTAGAAAAACTGCCAGGAATTTTCTTTCTGGTGTGGCAGTATAGATTTAGAGACATAGAATTTTCTGAGGTCTTCTAGCCCATCCCCTGCTCCAAGCAGGTCTGATGACAGGTTAGGTTGCTCAGAACTATGCTCTACTACTAACCGGGAAGAGGAGCTGATAGCAGAGATGTGTGAAGATACTTTATGAATTATCAAACCCCACAGTTCTCTCATACTATCAAAGGTCATAAACCCAATGCTTCTTTTGATTTGTGTTCTTAATGAATCCCTGAAATATTTAAACAGATGGTTTATGCCTGTCCAAAGTTTGTATATTCCAATGGGTATTTTAAGCTGGGTAAAAATTTTTCTGAATTTGGGTAACTCTGGAACTGTCAAAAGACATGTATTATCTTGTCATTTAAGCATAGTCTACTTTTTTCAACATGAAATCTTTCTACGTTCAGAGGCTTACTGAAATAAAAGTGACCACATTAAACATAACTTCTGGTGTTCCTGAAACAAATTCTTAGTAATGATAAGTTTGCTGATGGCTCAGTATGAATAGGTTTATTTTTCATAGTGCGGAGAAGAAAAACACCTCCCACAGAATAAAAAAAAAAAACAACCAAAACCCAATATCTGCATGCTCTCCAATACCTAGGTATTGTCTGTATCTTTCTGCATCAAACACTCAAAAGGGATTTGAATATTTGAATATAATAGTGTTTTCTACTAAATTGGTGTTTTTGTGTTTTACTCACTGCTCTGTCTAAAGTCTTCCTGGAAAATCAGAGTCCTTGAGGAATATACTGTACCACATAAAGCTACTGGCAAAATGCATGGGAAAAGTATATGCTTTTATATAATAATGGTGCATTAATAGTCCAGAGCACAATAGCATATCTTGCATAACAGGTATCAATAGTTATCCAAACATTATTGACACTTCCAGAAATGTACAGTGCAGTACATGAAGTATAAATTCCAGTGTATTGCTGCTAGTAAAAAAATTAAATGAATAGTGAAAGACTGCTTGTAAATTAAAATCCATTTTCCCAGGCATTCTAAGCAATTGTAAAAAAGAACAAAAATCTGGTAGAGTGGCACAGTCAGAAAGGAAAAGAATCTAATACATTACTGTGCATAGCTTTCTTCAGGATGTGACACACTATAAAGGTCATTACGCCCATCACTACAGCCTAACATTTTGTAGCAGAGGGTGATCTACCTTGTTTGTGAAGCAAATGCTAAGTAGAAAGGGAGTAGGGAGTTGGTTGTTATTTAAACCTGACAGCCAAAATAACCCTCAGTGCTTTGCCTTCAACTCCAAGTGACCAACTGTTCAAAGGTGTGATCGAGCGACCTATAATTGCACACTTTGTAAATAGTTATTGAGGCTGAAAATTCCAGGTGCCATTCATCCTTGTGCTTTTTCACTTGGTAACTTCTCACAGCTGCGTTTTTTTTTCTTTCAACAATGTGATTACACAAACACACTTAAAGCGTCCTCCTTTTACAAAAACAAGACTTTTAATAAAAAAAAGCAACAACCTCTTCTTGAATTTCAGACTGCCTTGAAACACCACCAGTTCCCCTCAGAAATGAAGGCCCCTCTTAACTGTCCACATCTTTATACTTTCCATAATAGAGTATGAAGTGGTTTCTACCCTTCATAAAAATCTGAATGTTAGCATCACCTCTTTGCTGCAGTCAGGAAGCATTCATCTAAACAAAGTTCAACTTAATTGCCGTTAACTTCTGAATGCTACATTTACCTATTTATTTATTTTCTGAGAGCAAAATTAAAGTGTCCTGGCATTGTTTTTAGCACTGATGACAACTGATAAAAGGAGCGTGACCAGCAGGTCAAAGGAGGTGATCCTGCCCCTCTACTCTGCTCTCGTGAGACCTCTCTTGGAGTACTGTGGTACTCCACAGTGTTCTGGTGTCCTCAACAAAAACAGGACAAGGAACTGTCGGAACAAGTACAGAGGAGGGCTATGAGGATGATCAGGGGACTGGAACACCTCCCATAGGAAGATAGGCTGAGTAGTTGGGGCTGTTCAACCTGGAGAAGAGAAGGCTGCATGGAGACCTCATAGCAGCCTTCCAGTATCTGAAGGAAGCCTATAAGGATGCTGGAGAGGAAGTATTCATTAGGGACTGTAGTGATAAGACAAGGAGCAAAGGGTTAAAACTTAAACAGGGGTAGTTTAGATTGGATATAAGGAAGAAGTTCTTTACTGTAAGGGTGGTGAGGCACTGGAATGGGTTGCCCAGGGAAGCTGTGAATGCTCTGTCCCTGGTGGTGTTCCAAGGCCAGGTTAGACAGAGCCTTGGGTGACATGGTTTAGTGGGAGGTGTCCCTGCCCATGGCAGGGGGGATTGAACTTGATGACCTTAAGCTCCTTTCCAATCCTAACTATTCTATGATTCTGTGATAAGCAATTTGTCAGTTTGAAGATAAAGCCGTGCCTAAGTAGTGCTGAAAAACTGGTAGTAAAACCCATTCTCTCTCAGAGTGCACTGGAACTAGCTAAGCAAGTAGCACAGGAATAAGTGTTGCAAATTCAATGTAGTACAGCACACTATAGATTATGGAAGTATACTGAGAAAGTACCTAAGATTCTTGGTACAAGAACTAAAAAAAAAAAGCAAGTAATTTGAAAAAACCTAACGCATAATTTTCTGAAGCATTGAACCTACAGCATGTAGACCTTGAATATAATGGGCAAATCAGACTGTGGCTCTAAATCCACCTGAGCCTCATTAAATTTTTGGAATTGGATAATTGCTTGCCTCTGCCTTTCACAACTACAGCATATCAATATAGTGGCTCTGAAGTACTCCAAATGAATGCTAAGAAGATAGCTAACAGTTTTTAACTGAAATCATTAGGCAAATACTTCCAATGAATGGATTGTCATTTTGAGTCAGGATCGAATAATGACTTGTTAAATAAGTTATTTTAAGGAACATGATTATTGCATGTGGAATTCATGTTTCTAGTGTTAAACAAGCTCTTCTGCTGATAGAGGAATGCTAGAAAAATACTCCAAATATTGAGCTTGATGTGTTTATATTTTGCAAAATTAAGACTTTCAGTGTATGAAAAAGAATTTTTATCTTTACAGTTCTAGTTAAAAATTATCTCTTAAAAAAACAGTCAGATACTGGTAACAACTATTGCAGGGTAACAGGGTTTTAAGATAAAATAGGTGTAAATAAGCAGCCTTACGGCAAATCAGTAATGGTATATTAAAACATGTAATGCCTTAGTGATGGAAGAACTATGCCAACCTGAGCACCACCTTTCTTCATTACAGTTGACAGATGATGTTAGAAGCTAAGGCTGTGCTGTTAAAAAGTTCCCTGCTGCAAAAATATTTGCTTTTCACATGAAGCATCTTTGGGAAGTCTTGGACAGAGGAGGCACTGGAGGAAGAGGTGCAAGGAGTCAGTGAAGAAAGCTCCTTGGTCTGTGAGAGTACTTGTTCAAGTCCATGAATATATGTTTTTTGAAATGTTTCTTCTGTAATGAAAAGTGAACTGTATGAGAGGGTGCTGGATCTTCCTCAGAAGGAAATGGATTTCAGGTCTCACAGTTTTTATCACAAAGGATTTACCTGAGCAGGAATATGAGAACAGAATGAATATGAGGCTGAGAAAGTTGGGGCTGTTCAGCCTGGAGGAGAGAAGACTGCATGGAGATCTCATAGCAGCCTTCCAGTATCTGAAGAAAGCCTATAAGGATTCTGGAAAGGAACTGTTCATTAGCGACTGTAGTGATAGGACAAGGGGTAATGGGTTAAAACTTAAACAGGGGAAGTTTAGATTAGGAATAAGGAAGAAGTTCTTTACTTGTAAGGGTGGTGAGGCACTGGAATGGGCTGCCCAAGGAAGTTGCAAATGCTCCACCCTTGCCGGAATTCAAGACCATGCTGGACAGAGCCTTGGGTGACATGGTTTAGTGTGAGGTGTTCATGGCAAGAAAGTTGGAATTAGATGATCTGAAGGTTCTTTCCAACCCTATCTATTCTATGATTCTATAACTGCTTAATTTTTGTGAAATTAAGCATTGAATTCTTGGTTGTGAAAGTAGAGGGGTGCATAACACAGCAGTTCTCATCAGGGAGATTCTTGAGACATATATTGCGAACATCAGGGTGACAGGACTAATAATTTTATTTATGTTTAATAATTATAAATAAATAATTACTAGTTCCCACAGACAGCAGAAATGTGGGCTCATATTTACAAAACATAACAGAGATGTTCATTGCATCCCAGAACTGTATTTTTCTTGGTACCTAAAAATTACTGAAGAAGGTAATGAGGGACTGCTTTTGGCCTTTCGTCTTAATGATCTTTTTCTATGTTTTCTGTGGGACCTGGTTATGTTAGAATCCAGAGATTGTATGAATGTGTCCTAAACATTACACTCTGTTGTCATCATATTTCTGCTTTTGACTTCGTCCAGTGAATTTCAGATTATTTCAGATTGATTAGTTTGTTAACACAGCATAGATCAAATGTGTCACTTCTTTCCCATATGTGATATTCTTTGATTGGTCAATGGCCTTGTTGTGTAGTACACTTGACAGGAGTGAATGAGGCAAAGAATGAAGGAAGCATGAGTTTGAATCCTGTTAGAAGCAAAAGCTGGTCTTCTCTCATGTCCTATCTGAGTTTTGCAACCACTAGCTAGGAAATCCTCATTAAAAAAAAAAAATTAAAGTAAAACTGAAGTTCCAGCTTAAATTTGATATGTCGAATTCTGTCAGAGCTCAGTAACCATGTTGAACTTGGAGAAGAATAGTGAATTAAGATAAATTTGGTATCTCAATGAATCAGAAAATCTGCTTTGAGGAAAACAGGCAAACAAGCAAACAAACAAACAAACAAGCATTTCTGGTTTCTTGCTGGGCTTTGTAGTGGAAATGATAGCAATCCACCCAGTCATTCCAGAACTAAATCAATTCTCAATATTTTGAAGTAGAACTTTCAGGTTCAAAAACCATTAGGAAATCTGAAATGTCAATATCAACGGATTTTTTTTTTTTTTACGTATATGATGCAATGTCAAACAAATAGGCTCACCACTCTCTAGTGCAATCTTGGAAGGTTAAATTGCAAGAACCCCTGTATTGAGCAAGGAGATTCATTAAATTAGTCAGCTGAAAACATTAACAAGATGGATGCTACTGAACTCCTGTCTTCTTCATGCCTATAGCTATCTGAGCTAATGTTGTTACGACAGAAGTGTTCTTGGGATCCTTTGCCAAGGACTGGTGCCCATAATTATGTTTAAAAGACAGGGATGGGATTTACTCTTTGAATATAAAATAAAAATAAGTGATGAATCCATCAGGCTCTGATAAAACTAGTAATATATTTGTCTAAGAAATAGGAGATCTGGGTTCTATTGTTTTCTCAACTTGGGGGGTTTGGACCTGTATTTTATCAAAGACTAACATATGAGTCTGGTGACTACAGCTCTCAACACACTATTGTGAAATCAAAAAAGTAAGTCCACAGTTTACATCTTACAGAGCAGGGCAAATATCAGTGATGGAATAGCATTTAATTTTCAGTCACAACTCTTGGCTACCAACCACTGAAAAAAAATCCTCTCTAGTTGTTTGAATTGCTTAAAATAGACAACTTTGAAGCCAAAGATCAAGTAAAAGTAATTTCATCTTTGCTTGCCTTTTGTTGTTTAATGGTGAACTTAAAAGTAGTGATTTGTTAAAATATCCTAGTTGTAGACTATTATGCTGAATTTCTCACAAGGCAACATATAGTTTTTCTCTACTGTCAGAGAATATCCAAGAGTGGAGAATCCTTTTCTACTATATCACCTGGCATGAAAAAATTTTCTGGTGCAGGGTTGCTTTCCAATTCTGTGAGATGAAAGTAATAGCTTTATGCAGTTCAGACAGTGACATAATGATACTTCACACATTTGTATTCACTCTTCAAAGGCATTAGCATGGGTGCATGTATTAGCAACTTACCCTCTCACAAATGGTTTTGTTCAGCTTTCTCTCTTTTTGAGGCAGTGTCACTTCAGAGCTGTAATGAGCCTGACAGCTAAATAAAGATTTATTGAATCAAAATTTAATTAAAAACTGATTCTTTAGTCACTACCCCAATTTTGTGGGATTAATGACAATTTTGAAGATAGGAGAAAAGTATCTTTTTTTCTCACCTCAGCTCAGGGTTTAGTTGCCACTTCCCTCTCCTCCCTAATCACTTATATCACCATACATTATGCTTTTCCATCTTCTACTCATCTGCCCTAGCACTTACCCTGTCTCACCCACAAAAACCTTTCCTGAAATATTAGATTACTCAGGATCTTTTAGTTATTTACAGGCATTCTCAAAACTTATTAATTTCTCATTTATATGTGTAGAGTTTTACACATAATAATAGAATTATCAAATGTCCTCGCACACAAAACTGATGTAAAGTTTTTTCTCTATTTTATAGGTTCATGATTATTTCATTTTGCACTAAATAAACCCACAACTAATAAATGTGGGACACAAAACACCACTGACAGAAACACTTTTTATATGCTTTTTAATTTTTTCATTAATAACACCACAATCTTACCTTAGCCTTGCAACTTCTTACTGTCATTTTATATAATGTATGAAGCTGAATTAAAAGTATTTAGTGATGATCCAAAATATGGCAAAATATGTCGGTAAGTTTCTGTCACATATTTTAATGGAAAACTTTTCCTGGGAAAAGTCATGCATAGATTTGGCAACTGTTTAGCCTTTTTTTTAAACTAGCTTGAGAGACATTTGTAACCAGATAGTAAATATGAAAGATTCTCCTATTTTATTTATCATTTAATGTTCATCCTCTTTATGCCTTTTATGACACATCTGTTTCATGCAAGGACCACAATAAAGGAATCTACAGAACTGTAAACAATATATTATGACTAAGCCTGTTTGTTAGCTATACAAATGAGGTTTTACTGCTTGCAAGATTTGAAAGTGCCCTCTGTAGGGGGCTCAGAGCTGAACCATATGAACATGTTAACCAAGACTGGTGTTAGCTCAGATGTCTCAAATCACACACAGTTTTCCACTGTAGGCCCAGATAATGCCTTTGAAAGAACAGATTAACTTGTATCTCATACAGCACTTATTAATTTTCTTTAAGTTTAGTTGCTTGGAGAATGTCACAACCAAGTGAACATTTTTTAGGTTAAAGTGGAATGGTCAGGTGTTTCTGCTAAGGGATCAGTTATTTTTACTGGGCTTTTTACTGGGCTTATTATAACTTAAGAACAAGAGCTAAGAATAAATCTTCATTGTATGAAACAGGTAACAAAGAAATCTGACAGGTCCAAATGTAAAACTGAAGAAGATAAAAAGAATGGCAAACTACAATAACTAACGTAGAGCCTATTCTTCATTTGTTTTTCCTCTCCATCTGTTCATTTAATGTGCTTTCACACAATCTAGGTCTTTTTGTTGAAATCAAGACATTGCCTACCTGTCTTGGTTGCGTCCAACTGGCAGAAATGTGATGCTGTAATCTAATAATGCCAGTGAAAACTTCAAAATATGAAATACATTTATGTGGTTTAATTTTCTGAGTTTTTATTATTATACCAATGAAAGTACAGTATTTTTTCTGGTTCTGTTATTTCCATGTCAGATTCTTTGACCCTATCTTGTTTCTTCAAGGAAAAGAATTATGAATTATCCTCAAGATTAAATAAATATGCGGACTCTTAATTTAAGTAATACTGAGAAACACTGAAGAGTTAGGTCACAAAGATCCTAGCAAACAAGCCTGTAGTCGAATGATCAAAAATAAAACTAGAAAACTAATATATTATGTTGTTATGGCAACAGACTATTTAGATTTAATTTTATGTAAGCAGAACTTCAAGGATTATCCTAAGCAAATACAGTAAACATATTTGAAAGCAAATTAGATATTCCCATCCAGATATTCTATCTCTAGTAATCAACAGTTATGTTTACTGTAGAATTATCTAATGTTTTGGATTCCCAATGGCTTTATCATTAATGTGGTTTTGTACAATTTTATTATATGATTTTGGCAGCTGACCATCCATCCTTCTTGTTGACCAATCTGATTTCAGCTAGTGCTGGTTCTAGATTTTATTTTTCTCTAGTGCAGATGTGTGGGGTTTTTTTTTTGCCTGCTTCAGCTGTTGCCTTAAAAAAAAGAACTATTTCTCTATCATCTGTAGATTAAGCCACCTTGTGTTTTCATGCCCTCTGAGCAGTGTATGATTCCTCTATTCCTCCACTTTTCTCTTACTCCAGGGGCAATTTCTGTTGCTAGCAACAATTTCTGGCAGTATATGTGAACTGAAGACCTAGCTTTATGTAGTTAAGCTTATTCTGTGTCAATAGAATTTCTAAGAAGGCAGTCTTTATTGGGTGATCATAGAATCATTTAGGTTGGAAAAGAACTTTAAGATACCTGATATTTATCTGGTTTCTATTCAAGTGCTCAAAGCAGGTTTTTTTCTCCTATGTTGCAATATAGTTGAGCAAATGCTGAGTATACTTAGCATGCCAAGAACACTGTTATTTTAAGTTAAAGAGGAAATCAGATAAAATACCAGGTTTATACGCAGTTTTAAATACTAATTTTGTTTAATATTATAACTTTAACTGAATTTGTAATTTTCAGTGTCATATTTAATAAGAAAATACACATCAAATATAGTCAGTCACCAGATCATGAGAAAATTAGAATTTGGATGAATGAACTACTTTCTAATATACATTGTCTTGTTATTCGTAACTTCATGTACTAATGCAACTGTGTTTTCTAAACAGCAATTAGCACCTTTATTAGTGGCTGGCTCAAAATAATTAAAATTTGGCCACCTTTGAACATCAGACTTCACTGTTGTGTACCAGGTATCATGCCTTCAATCAGATTTGTGTTCTCAGCTTCAGGAATGTTTCTGTTTCTCAGTGAAGAACATTTCTTCCACTTGCAGAAGAAAAAAACTGAAAATAACCTTGCAAGAGAGATCACATTATTTTCCATGCGCATTAGGAAATATGATAAACAGAGACATTAAATATATTTGCAAATTTTCCTTTAGGGAAAAGTATACTTCAGCAGAATACTTTTTGCAAAATTCCTCTGCAATAGGAAGGCAAAAGTATTATACAGCCTACCTTAGAGAGCTGGAGAACTGTGGGTCTGTCAATTACATAGAATCATAGAATAGTTAGGGTTGGATGTTTACAGATGCACAGGCAAAAAGGAACGAATCACCAAAACCGAAAAGGAAAAGGCATTATTTAATAAGTAACAAGCACTATATGCAAGGTAGAGCAAAGATTCCTGTAAGTTCATGACACCTTGTTTCAGTCCCAAATGAACTGAAACAAATAGCTGCAATTCCTATATAATAGACTTGCTTATCTGATAAAGTGACCTTCAATAATAGTCTTGCAACAGATTAATTTTAAATATAACACATATAAATCATATACATAAACTACCAGAGAGATGGCTGCTATAATGTTAGCTATGCCATAATTTTAGCTATATTATGAAAACTTAAGCTAAAAACTTCTATCTCATAGTCAAAACATTTTTTTAAGTAAGATACGTGAAAAAATTTCCATATTGCATTATATAGTCTTTCAATGACATATTGATATCTGGCTTTTGCAGCTTCCAGCATGTGGCACACATAAAATACACCACTTGAAATATTTGGGTAATTTATGCAACTGAAATATTTATGTTTTTATTTGTGATTGCCTAATATTTTCAGCAATGCTAGCAAAAGTTTAGATCTATTTTCATGAATTAAGAGATCCGAATTTTGTGATAAAAGATAGTTTTTTATGTAAACAGGGTTAAGCATAGGCATTATGTTAGCATAGGAATAATGAATCTCTAAGTTTAAGCATAATTGACATGTTATGTTTATAGAGGGTTATTGTTTCACTTAAACAGCAGAGATTTAGATTGGATATAAGGAAGAAATTCTTTACTGTGAGTGTGGTGAGGTACTGGAATGAGTTGCCCAGGGAGGTAGTGAATGCTTCATCCCTGGCAGTGTTCAAGGCCAGGCTGGATGAAGCCTTGGGTGACATAGTTTAGTGTGAGGTGTCCCTGCCCATAGCAGAGGGGTTGGAACTAGATGATCTTAAGGTCCTTTCCAACCCTAACTATCCTATGATTCTATATTACTATTTCAACATTTTTAAACATAATATTTATTAGCAATAAGTGCATTAGGTGGAATCAATGAACCACATAATCTACTATCAACGGTAGTCAGTGCTAGATGTTCATATTAAACAGGAGGAAAAGTTATACTGGATAATTGTAAAACAGCTACTGCATCTAAGATTCTTCATATTCTCAGCATTTAGTGAATACACTAAATGATATGAATTTATATTCTTTAAAATTTGGCTCATTTTCCATATCAAATTACTACGTGTAGATTGACATATTTTAGAAAGAAACACCTGAATTCATAACAAGCAAAAGTATCTTCCAGTGTATCCTGAATTCAGACTGAGAGTCTCTACAAGCCTCCTGTAAGGTCTCTCAGAGCCTTCTCTTCTCTGGGATGAACAAGCCCCATTCTTTCAGCCTGTCTTCATAAGAGAGAGGGTCCACCCCTCTGATCATCTTTGTAACCCTCTCCTGGACTCACTTTAAGAGCTCCACATCATTCTTTTTCTGGAAGCCCCAGAGTTGGACACAGTAATGCAGATTGGGTCTCATCTGAGCAGAGTAGACAGGGAGAATCACCTCCCTCGACCTGCTGGCCATGCTTCTTTGGATGCAGCCCAGGATATGGTTGTTTTATGGGCTCGAAGTGCACATTGCCAGGTCATGCTGTGTTTCCCATCCAGGAGTACCTCCAATCCTTCTTCTCTGGGCTGTTCTTAATTCATTCTCCACCCCGCCTGTATTTATGCTTGGGATACGCACAGAGATGTTACATAGCGTCAATCCCAGTAATGACCCTTGAGGAACACCACTTGACACTGGTCCCCACTTGGACAGTGAAAGTATCCAGCAAATTCCTTATTCACCAACTGGTCCACCCATCAAATTCAGATGTCCAGTTTAGAGACAAAGCTGTAGTGTGGGACAGTGTCAAAAGCCTTGCACAAGTCCAGGCAGATTATAGAATCATAGAGTAGTTAGGGTTGGAAAGGACCTTAAGATCATCTAGTTCCAACACCCCTGCCATGGGCAGGGACACCTCACACTAAACCATGTCACCCAGGTCTCTGTCCAGCCTGGTCTTGAACACCTCCAGGCATGGAGCACTCACAACTACCCTGGGCAACCCATTCCAGTACCTCACCACCCTTACAAGTAAAGAACTTCTTCCTTATATCTAATCTAAACTTCCCCTATTCGAGTTTCAACCCGTTACTCCTTGTCCTGTGACTACAGTCTCTAATGAAGAGTCCCTCCCCAGCATCCCTGTAGGCCCCCTTCAGATACTGGAAGGCTGCTATGAGGTTTCCAAGCAGCCTTCTCTTCTCCAGGCTGAACAGCCCCAACTTTCTCAGCCTGTCTTCATATGGGAGGTGCTCCAGTCCCCTGATCATCCTCGTGGCCCTCCTCTGGACTTGTTCCAAAAGTTCCATGTCCTTTTTATATTGAGGACACCAGAACTGCACACAATACTCCAGGTGAGATCTCACAAGAGCAGAGTAGAGGGGCAGGATCACCTCCTTCGACCTGCTGGTCACGCTCTTCTTGATGCAGCTCAGAGTACAGTTGGCTTTCTGGGCTGCAAGTGCACACTGCTGGCTCATGTTCATTTTCTCATGGACCAACATCCCCAAGTCCTTCTCTGCAGGGCTAATCTGAATATTTTCTCTGCCCAACCTGTAGCTGTGCCTTGGATAGTTCTGATCCACATGTAGGACCTTGCACTTTGCATGATTATACTTAAAGGTTGGCATTGGCCCACCATGCAAGCATGTCAAGGTCCCTCTGGCTGGCATCCCTTTCCTCCAGCATATCAGTCAAACCACACAGCTTGGTGTTATTGGCAGACTTGTTGAGGGCGCACTCAATCCCACTGTACATGTCACCAACAAAGATGTTGAGCAAGACTGGTCCCAGTACGGATCCCTGAGGGACACTTGTTGTTATTGGTCTCCAATCAGATATTGATCCATGGGACAGAGGTGAGAATGACTGGTCTGTAGTTCCCTGGGTCTTCCATTTTCCCCTTCTTGAAAATGGGGATTATATTTCCCTTTTTCCAGTCATTGGGAGCTTCACCTGACTGCCACGATTTTTCAAATATGATGGACAGTGGCTTAGGAACTTCGTTCACCAGCTCCTTCAGGACCCGTGGATGGATTCATCAGTTCCCATGGACTTGTGCACGTTCAGCTTCTTACGATGGTCTCGAACCAGATCCTCTCCTACAGTGGGCCTAAGGTCTTCATGATGTCAGTTACTCTTCCCTTATCCATCAGTGTTGTTAACTGCACTGGGGAAGGCCATCAAATTTGTCAGGCACAATTTGCCTTGGTAAGACCAAATTGGTTGTCACAAATCACTTTCTTTTTTTATCATGTGCCTTAGCACATTTTCCAGGAAGCTCTGCTCCATCATTTTGCTGGGCACTGAGGTGAGACTGGCCTGTAGTTCCTTGGATCTTCCTTTTTTCCAATTCTAAAAACAGGTAACCAGGTTTCCCATTTCTTTCTACAGAGGGCCCACATTTTTCCTAGTCTTAATTTATCACAAATGTACCTATGGAAGCTTTTCTTGTTGCTTCTTCTTTCTTCTTTAGATAATCTTTGATTATTATTTATTGTTATTCCCATCAACAAAATGGATTCTATGTGACAAAGTAGTTTGCTCCCAGATGCTAATCAGTTTCTGATTTGAATAATACAGTTTAAGAACATTTAAATGCAGACTACAGTTTGCATAGAACTATTCATTTTAATGACTACTGAGAATTTCCAAACAATAGCCTCTGTCCCCCTACACACTTAAGAAGATTTCAGGCTTGTTCTCAGAAATAATTGAATTATGTGGTTGGTAATATACTTCACCAGAAGTTCCATTTGAGATGGTATTAGACTATAAATGATCAGAGATTGTTTTGAGTGGTCAAATCAACAGCTGTCAAATTAGTTTATAAAAACAATAATGAATCTTCTGTCTCAATAATCTTTTCTTTTGGATACTAAAAAGTAATTTATCCAACTCTTTGTAAACACAGGCACCCAAAATAGCACAGTAATTTTACTAAAAATATCTCTTTGGCAAAACCTCCTATTAATTCCAACAGTATGTCTGCTGTCTGCATAAACTCCAGCAACTGTTTGTATTCATTGAGCTAGATATCTTGATAGAGTTAGTGTTTGTTTAGGAAGAGGGTAAGAGTTGTAATATTCTTATTGTTCAAAGGTGAATTTTTTTGAACCTTCAGGTACAAGTTGTTCCTCAGGACTGTTAAGGCTCTGGTTCTATGCCTAGTATTTACTAGCAGTGATCAGCATTTCCCACACACATCTCTAGGTCCTTCTTTGTCATTTTTGTGGAGGTTATACTCACTTTTTTCCTCTCCCTCCATATTCCCTCCCCTATATTCTTGTACATGGGCCAGTCCTATATCACATTGCAAAAAGACTAAAAAACACATTGGCATTTGGACTTTCTTATAACATGACAAAGAACTAGTGGTTTGAGTAGCTTTAATTTCATCTTTCCTTCACAATAGTGAGTTTTAGAAAAACATAGTCCATTTAATTCTTGGACATTAATTTGTGCTAAAAATTTAGAAGATGTAATCTTTTCATATTTTAATATTGTTCAGACATTACTGAATTTAGTATAGCTATCATTATTACTTATTTGTATTGCATTTTAATTCTATGTTTGCTTTATTTTCCTTCTGGTTGCTACAAGGAAGCTGTAAATTGATCACAGTAGACTATGTTCTCTATGGAAGGCAGAGAAATCCATATACCAGAGCAGGGCCCTATCTCACAGTACTCTCAATGAAAGGAAGGCCTGTTATTAATTTAAGTATTATTATATTTGTGCCGTTACTGGTAAATGTATGTAATTAGAGATGTGCACAGATACAGTTCTGAAGGACTGATTTTAGAGCAGCACTGTTATAAAGCTCAGAGTTGATCCTCAATTCCAGTTATCTCTGCAATCATGGTAGAAACTTTGATGCCAATATCACATTCTTCTGTAATTATTAGTATTAAGGTTGTAACTACACTGAGTTGTTTGTTTTTGTTTTGGTTTTTTTAATTTTTTTAATAGGCAGTCAAATATTAGAGGAAAGAATTTGTGAGGATTGTCTGATTCTGTCACTTGTTACCAGTACCTCACTGTAATGATCACTGTGAGTCAGAATATTTGGGGGAGTTTTTATTTCAGCTTAAATCTCTTAAAAGAGGCAGTCACCATTATAATCAGGAGATAAGAAATATTCACTGGCTGTGCATAAAATACTGAGTGGGTTGCATTCACACCCTAGGCTTCTGGCCAAAACCAGATGTAGCAGCTGGTGGTTTTTGATCCATCAGGAAATTTGCTATAATGTGATAGCTTCATTCCCTCAAATGGCCTATAGCTGAATTGCCAGAACCTACAAAACTGAGTAAAGTCTTGGGGGGAAAGAAGCAAGAGAAAAGAACTTAAAGTTTTTATTCAAAATTATATAAGCTTTGATAATGAGTATTTTAAAGTCCTTGAATAGTGTTTTATGTAAGCAACATGATGAATACATTCCCAGAAAGGGCAGAATTGGATGTGCTATGTGGTGTAGTATATTCTTCAAGAAATTAGTTTTTTAATTTCTATTGACTTTCTTTTTTCTTACACAGTACTTTGTGTTAGAAAAAGAAAGTTTTTAAAACTGTGTCTTCTATTTCAAGAGAATTCTGCATGTCTTCCTGCATTATGGATATCTGCTTCAGATGTGGACTTAGGTGAATAATAGAGACGGCAACTGCAAAGTTGTGTGTTTCTATTTGTGTTCATGAAATAACCAGACAGTGAGAAATATTGTTTAGTAGATTCTGAGCTGTAATAAACCATAATCAGTGTTATTTTGTTTAAACAGTGCCAATACCTAAAGATTCCAGTCATGTAGGAAAGGTTCATAATTTACAGACATGTGTGCAGTCTGGGCTTCAGTATCCACTTTGGCATCTTAACCACTTGTAAGCTCTACTTTTATGGAAACAAACTTTTAGATACCTACATGATCATTTCAAACTTAATGAACTGTCTTTCAGTGGAAAGCTGACTTCCTTTAAGTAGTCCAATGCTATGTTGAGGAGGATATAAGTTTGAAAAGCTGGTTTTATTATCAGCTGGCTTTTGAAGTGCTATTGTTAATTTTGCTCTTTAGTCATTCTCCTTCTTGATAGAATGCCTCAAGCTTGTTCTTTTAACAGAATGTCATGATTTTCTTATTCCATCCTCCACTTGGGAAGAATGGATTTTATTCAAAGTACTGGATCCTGTACTGTGTGGTTTCCCAATTATTAATATTGTTTATTTACAATGATCTCAAGCTGCTGGAGAGCAGAACTGAATAAATTTGCTGTCAGCCTTGGATGATGCATAATCTGGAATTTCTTAATGTTTGATAGCAAGCTATTGTATGGCACAGCGGGTGGATTGTAAAATCTTTCATGCATTGGAAAGTAAGTATGAAGTAAATAAGTAAATATGACATACATAATGGAATGTTATGTTTGCTGAATTTCTGAGCAAATGGTGTGTGTTCATCTTAAAAATGAAAGCCTCTATTGAAAGAGGTGTATTGCAGAGTTAAGAAAGTTTTTGGAGAAGATTACAGAAAAGCTTAAAAATCCCTAGTTTTGCAGATTTATAACTGACATCAGGAGGACAGGGAGGAAATGAAATGGTGGGGGGTGAGGGGTGGCAGGTGGTTGAAGAAGAAGAAATTATTTTTTCTGAAACATTTTGCAGAGAAAGTTTGATGCTGATGATATTCCTAAAAAGCCTGCCCAGATTTCTAGGTTGCCTTCACTAGCCCTAGATTTTTCTGTTTGCAAGCCCTAGATATTTGGTCTCAACTACTTATAATAATGTTCAAGAATAATTTCATAAATTTGACTTTTATTTTTGACTCCCAGAAGATTGAAAAAAACCCAATATCTAATGAAGCTAAAAAGAGCTGTGTGAAAAGCTTTTAGCAATGTCATAGCTATTATCTTTTCATAAGCATGTTTTATGTCTGAAAGAAAACATTTCAGAGGTAATTTGAATCCAGTACACCTCACCTGTGTGAGAAGTCTGACATATCACAGTTTTAGAATTTTGAATTAGAAAAATGTGAATGAATTCCTTACTTCATTGTAGACAAAATGGCTTAAGAGTGAAGTCATTTAGGAGAGAGAGTGATAAAATCCTTTGGCTGGAATTCATCAAATCAACTAATGCAGTATGACTGAATATAATAACCTATAATTTATCTTAAAAATATAAAGTAATCATGTGTAACTTTTAATTAGTCGTTGTTAGGTTGTAATTTGTACTCCTGCAGGTAATCTTAGGTAGTTGGCAACATATAGAAATGGAAGCAGTAGTGGAAAATTAAAAATAAGAGGCACAAAACCCAGATAGGATTAACAGAAAGTAAAAAAAAAATGGGATGCAGGGCTTCTGGCAGACTTTGTTCCATTTGTTCATTTGCCAGGGAAAGAGGTAACCTGCTGGACCTCTAGAGAAACTGCCATTCAACTGCCATCTGAAGTCTGCTCCTAGATTGTCTTACCTGTGGCCTGGCAAGGGGGAGACCTCCATGCTCTTCTGGCAGACAGTTGATAAAGCTGTCTGAAGTGTCTCCTTCTATAAGTGGGGAGATGGAGAGGAGGCCTGGTCTGTCAGAAGCCATGGTGGCCAACAGAGTTCCTGGCCTGGCAGCAAGTAGGGTGGCCAATGAGGGATGGGGCAGCCATCCCCTGGGTGCTTATCCCACAAGTCCTGTGTCTGGATTGCATGGAGGTCTTGATGCGGCACTTGAGAAACAAGTATAGCAGGATATTTAACTTTCATTGCTTCAGGGCTCTTCTGATGGAAAGCTAAGATGAACATGATGAATGACAGATGTACCACAATATAGCAGTTGCCATGGTAAATAACAGTAGGAGCTCATTATGACAGTTATAAAAGTTCATCAGATAATGCAAAGGATCATGTTAATCTGTGCACAAAACACAATCCATAATATCAGCAAAATATGAAGCATAATAGTGCAAACTTTACCATAATTCCACACTTTCTTTA
The DNA here is from genome assembly GCF_012275295.1 of Melopsittacus undulatus. Classification (NCBI taxonomy): domain Eukaryota; kingdom Metazoa; phylum Chordata; class Aves; order Psittaciformes; family Psittaculidae; genus Melopsittacus; species Melopsittacus undulatus. The sequence goes on along the minus strand of NC_047528.1, from coordinate 57,168,973 downwards.
CCACACAACATTAAAAAAAAAAAAAGCTTAAAAAAGATGTTTTATGTTTTGAGGTGTTTCAGTCAACCAAAAATATGTGGGCACTTTGAAGGACATCTGCAGTGAAAACCAATGGCTTCCCTTAGGTTTCAGAGAGAAAGTTTTAATGACAAGAATAGACTTACTGGATCTTTGGGACTACTCATCAGTATAGTGCAAGGGCAATTTAAAAAGCTATCATAAAAAAAATTGTGATTAACAAAGGTCTCCAGGGGCTGACAAACTGTGTAATGTTTGGGAAAGCTTTGGCCATGCCATCAGAATTAGCATTTGCAATGGAAATGTAATAGCATATTATTACCTCAACAGCTGTATTGGATATTGTATCTCAGTAATGGTGCTGCTGTAGCTATCACGGTTCAAGCAGATAAGAAGGGAAAAAAATCACTGAATTAATAGAGATATTAGTTTTTATTAACTCTAAAAAAGCAACCTTCCCCAGTAACTCTGTATATGTCTTTCTTTTTTCTATAACATAACTCTACCATATCTCTTTCCTTCATATCGTTGGTCCTTCTTGCAACATCACTTTAATGTTACTGGTTCCAATTACCTTTGCTTTCAGAGAACATTTTGTTAGTGCATTATTTTGCTAAACTCTGAAATTCAGCTCTAGAATTGTAGCTACTCCCTGTATATCGGACCTGAAGAAAGGCTAGGCACCCAAAAGGTTTTTTTTCCTCAGCTATACTACTTTGGTCTAGTTAAATATTTTTTCTTTGTTACAAGCCTTGCACTGTGTGTGTGGCAATCTGTAATAGTGAAGCTATACATATTGCAGTATAAAGTCAAATGCAATGTGGGTTATTACTATTTTTTACCAAGATTTTTTTTAAATTTTTATTTATTTGTTTTTTTATATAAGGATCACCTTATGGTGAATGCTCTTTTATTTTATTTACATCTGTTAAACTTTAAAAAATTGTGCTTCTGAATGATGTAAGACTGAAACTGCAGCAGAAAAGTTACTAGAAAAGTTATTTTTTTCTGTCATCATCATTTAGAAAAAATATCTGGCTTTGTTTCACTGATGTTCTCTCAAACTCTTAGAATTCATAAGTGTCTTTTCTGTTTATCGGTCCCTGTGTGATTCCCTTCCTGTTCCCCTTTCTGTAGATAATTCTCTTTTATTCCCCTTCTTAAGCTACAGGGGAGCTGTAAATTCCTGGAAGAAAAAGAGAAAGTGAGTGCTAGAATTAGCATCACAAGTACTTATGCAAGCCAGGTAGCAACTAACTACTTTTAATTATTAACAGCAATCTGTCTGATTTAAAGTGGAGAAGCAGAAACTTTTTGTAACTACTAACTGAAGTATAAGATGTTGTTCATCAGACTAAATGAGCTGAGCTGATGCCAAAGGTAAAGGGAACTAAGTGTTCTGTAGTCTATGGAAGCTCCTTAATGCTTGAGCAGAGAGATGAGAAATACTCTTTCCATAGGAATTTGCAAAATGAAACAATGCAATGCTAGAAGTAGGTTGTGAAATTCACTGGTTTTACTGTTGGTTTCGAAGACCCCTTTAACCTTCAAGTTTATAGTTTTCTGTAAAACTCAACCTCTTGCTCCTTTTTCTTTGTGCTGCTGTATGCTGTTTTAATTGGTTGCTTTTGATCAAGTTGCAACTTACAAATAGTTTGTTACAGTTGCATGAGGAAATAAGCAGCTGTAAATGCCAGCCACTCATGAACCCATGAAGATGACAAAGAAAACCTAGGAACTAAGTAAGAAAACATCATCGGTTTTACTAGATGGGACCGTAGCACCCCTGCTATATAAGGCTCCAACTTAGGAACTTTTACCTTATTCAAAATAGGATCTTTCATTAAATATCATTCTCTTGTCTTATGTCTGGGGGAAAGACAAATATCAGAATAATGAAAGTATTCCTGGAAGGTAAGGATGATTGAATGTGTCTTTGTCTCTTTTTTTTTTCCCTTTGTTTTTCTTTGTATTTTTTTCCTTCCAGTATGTGAACAGGAAAATAGAAGAAGCTATTTTTTTTTTTTCACATTTGCAGATAGTTCTTCCTCTATCTTTCCCTTGGAGAGTTCATAAATTGTTTTAGTCAAAATAACTAAATCCTTACCTTTGGCAATTTATTCCTTGAGAATGAGTTGTTCCAACACTGTTCCAACAATGAAAAAAAAAAACCAACAAACAAAACATGAAGCAAAAAAAAACCCAAAACAAAACCTAAACCAACCACCTGAGGATGTTAAAGGGTATTTTGACTGTGTTCTTACAAAGTATAAGCTATCTTATTAAAAATGTATAGAATATGAATGCCAGACATGACCTACATTTCCAGCTACACTTTGGTCCTTTGTTTTTAAGGAAATTCTGTAGAGCACATGGGGATCATCCTTTATCCATGTTGCACATCTTATGTTACTCCTCACATTCTATTATATGAAAGATTGTCTCTTTACAATGGATGCCTAAAATGAAGATGTATCTCAGAGACTGAAGATGCCTGCTGCTGTACTGCTGTCACTGCTCCTTGTCACCAACATAAGTGCTAGCAATCAGAGCAACACTGAGGGAGACAGAGGTTGTGACAAAAGCAATATGTCAGGGAAAGCAGCAGTGCTACATATCCAGTTGCCATAACTTACCTGTATGGTGAAAGCTCAGATTATGCTGCTGTATTTTAAAGCCTTGAAAATAAAGCATTGCTTATCTTTTTAGTGTCTGATCTTATGAAGGTTTAAGTGCATGTTCATCTTCCTATACTTCAAGTAGAAGCTGACTTCAGAACGGCTGTTCACAGAGCACAGAATCCCTTATGCTCAAGAATATCCTTTCTAAAGTACAAACCCAATCTCATCAGTTATACTGCACGTTTAGGGAACATCCTGTGTGTTTAGTGTTTTTCAGGTTTAAGGGGAGGTGGTGGGGGAAGAAAGAAAAAGCAACAGAGCTGTGTCACAATGCTGTAATATCCTTTCAAAAAACAAAATCAAATAAGTGCTTAAGGGTACAAAGTACATTTATGAATGCAATTACCTCAGTTTGTCATATTTTTATGTTCATCTGTTCAGTTATAACTTTAATATAACTTTAATGCTAAATTTGAAATAGGAATAGAAATAGCAAAAGGGTTTTTTTCCATCTCAGATACAGAATCAAATAAACTACACAATTTATTACAAAAATTCTATACTGTGCTAAGAGCTGATGAAAAACCTAAAATTAGAAAACTGGATTGAAAAGTGTTGTAAAAAAGAAAGTGTTCTAAAGATAATGTCCAAGTAACTAAAAAAAAAAAAAAAATAAAGCTTGCATAACAGTTAACTTGAATATTGCAAAGACACTTTATAGTTGACTAAAAAAATTTTAAAGTTCACTCAGTTTTCTAGTCCATATCCTGAACTGCCCTGTGTTTTAGGCTAACCATAATGGGACTTGATTCTTAAACTGTGCTGATTTCAAAATATCCAAGTTCAGTTTTCAGACCTCCTACAAAGATCTTAATTGCTTTCAGCAAGTCTGAACCTCAATTTTTCATCATTAAAATGGAACATGATTTGTAAAGTCTTGAAATAAAGGAAGAGATTGTTTTTGTTATGCGCTCTATGATGCCTAGCACAAAGGATTCCCAATCTTCTTTGATATCTCTTGGCTCTGTTATAAAATAGAAAAATAACCTCAGAACTATATTTTGGGTTGCCCAGCATTAGCTGAACAGTTCCAGAAGCCACCTTGGAGGAGGCTGATTCCCTTGCTGCTTAGCTAGATGTACCTCTCACAAGTCCCATACAAGCCAACAGCCCACAGGTTATGAAGCCAACAGAAGCAGCTCTTTTGTGGAGTCTGCCTATTCCTGCTCAAACTCCAAAAGGATGAAGACAGGCAGTGTAAGAGTCTAAGGAGAATGCTCTTTACACTTAAAAGAAGCAAGATCTGCTCCCTTAGTAAGCATGTAACTGACTATACCATGTAAGAAGCTATCCATATTTAAGCTATACAGTAATGTTATGTGTTATGTTCATCCTTATAATCAACACATGACTTACTTAGCCCAGGTCATGTTAATTGAAAACCACTTATGTCCTTAGATGTAACAGCTCATAGTAATCAACGATAATGTTCCTCTATCACTTTAGAAAATTAGGGAAAATAACTTCAGTCATCACATCAGCGATGAAGATTGGACTCCAGCATTGCCAAGTGGGTAATCACAGAGTGTTTTTCATTAATCCCACAATGGGACAGCTATGTAGGGGAAACAATAGCACTTGTGAATACAATTGGATAGTCATTTTAGGGAAGATCTAAGAGTGTACTCCAGCTTAATCACATCCAAAGACAAATTCAAGTAGATGACATTTAGGAAGCTTCCTGAAAATCACAATTTATGTATATCACACTGTCACCTCAAAACTGAGACAAGTGGGAGTTTCTGTTCACCACAGATCTTGAAAGAGTAGGGATAGGGAATTGGGACATAGCAACATTGCCAGATACTAAAAGCTTATAGTGTGCATGCTTCCAAACCAATGTGTTTCCTTTCACATACAAATATTCTCAAAGATAACTCATGGAAACAGCTAAAAAAAGGAAATTCCTAAAGCCTATAAATGATGCATTTTCAAAAAGTTTTTTTTTGGCCTACAGTAACAATAGCAAAACTTACCACCTTCTCCATAGCAGGAACAGTAAATAAAAAACTCATCAAGTCAGACACATATGTTACTAGTATCTTGCTTAGTATTAATTCATGTGTGTTCCAAAATACCTGCAAACCATGTAGTATTTAAAGCTGCAGATCCCCTGACTGAATCTAGATGCTCAAATAAGAATTCATTTGGCTGCTTTCCACTTTTTCTTTTCTCCCCATCATCCTACCTCCTCAGTTTGAATATGTTTATGGGAAAATTTACCCATTCAGCAAAATATTTTGATTTAGACCTTTTTTATATACTTCAACAAAGAATGCCTGCTTTAGGCAGAATATTGCCAGCAGGTCAAATGAGGTGATCCTTCCTCTGTGGTCAACATTGGTGTCTTGGTTTCAGCTGAGATAATGTTAATGCTCTTCCTAGTAGCTGGTGCACTGCTGTGTTTTGGCTTTAGTCTGGAAATAATGTCAATAATACACCAATGTTTCAGTTGTTGCTCATTAGGGGTTACTCTGATCACTTATCCTTTTCAGTCTGTCATGCTCTGCCCATGAGGAGGGTCCCAGGAAGTCAGGAAGGAGCAGAGACAGGACATCTGACCCAAACTAGCCAAAGGAGTATTCCATACTACAGCATGTCATGTCCAGTATATAAACTGGGGGGGTTACCTGGAAGGCTCTGATTGCTGCTTGGGTCAGGCTAGATATCAGTCAGTGGCTAGTGAGCAATTATATTGTGCATCACTTGTGTTTATTGGGGTTTTATTACCTTTCCCCTTTTAGTTTTATCTCTTTCCTTGTTATGTACCTATTATTATTAATAGTAGTGTGTTGTACTTTATCTTAATTATTAAACTGTTCCTATACCAACAAGCAGGTTTTACATTCTTTAATTTCTCTTCCCCATCCCACCTGTGGTGGTAAGGAAGGATGGAAGAAGGATGGAAGGGTGTGTGAGCAATTGCATGGTACTTAGTTGCCATCTGGATTTAAACCCTGACAGTAAGTCACATGTGGAGTGCTGGGTATAGTCATGGGTTCTCTAGTACAGGAGACACATGGACTTATTCTAGCAAGTCCAGCACAGGGCCACAAAGATGATAAAGGGACTGGAGAAGAGAAAGTAGAGGGAGATTTCATCCGTCTGCATAAATCTCTGATGGGATGAGTAAAGAAGATGGACCATTTTTAGTGATGCCAATGAAAGGAACACGAGGCAACGAGCGCAAATTTACATACCAGAAATTCTAGTCAAACACAAGAGAACACTTACTTGTGAAGGTGGTTGAAAATATGTTGTCCAGAGGTGTTATGGATCAAGCTTGGAGAGATTTAAAACCCAACTAGTTACAACCCTGAGCAACTTGCTGTAGGTGACTTCTCTGAGTGATTTCATACTCAATTAAACAGTTTAAAAAGTCAGACTTTTCTATCAATTAACCAACAGGACATTTCTTGAAACAAAAGAGAAAGAAGTTCAATTTCTTGGTATTGTTATGAGTTTAAAATTTGATCTCCTAAAAGCCACAGAGATTCCAAGTGTCTCATGTATCGGGTGTCCAAGAGTGATTTTTCTGTTTCTTGCTGGGAAGCCTATATTTGTCAGAAGCATCACATACATACTTTAGCCAACCTAGATTTTTCTGGGCAAACAATATTGGAGGGACTGCAACCAGCTTTCCTTTAAAGTGCTATTACAGAGAGGTCTTTAGCACCGTGAACTGCTGTCTCTTCTTTTCCCATCTGACCACTTGTTTTTGCCTTTTAATCTGCTGAATATTTTTCCTGCTTTTCTTTAAGAATGGACCTACAAGCCTGGCAAAAGCTATCAAAAACTTCCTGAAAATATATTTCACAGCTTCCTGACACTCACTGAGAAAAAACAACAAACAGACCAGCAAAAAAATTTACATGTAGGATATTAAATAATTTCCCTGATATTTTTCTCCTTATCCTATTCACTGGTCTTTCCTAAGTCACTCGATGTCATCTTGCCTAGCAATACATGTATATATATTGACATTCATGCTATTTTGTTACTGTAAACAGAGGAATCTCCAAAAAGTAATCTCCTATTGCATGACAACTTGAAGGTCTCCCCATGGCTTCCAGTATTATTTCACTTGACCTTTAGTTAAAGATCCGACAGTTGTTAGAGTTTTTAAGTCCTTTGGGTGATCACTGACAAAGCTTTTATAGTGGGCTCTATATTTATATTCCTTAACATCAGGCTATAAAATGCAAGCTTGTGAAAGCCTATAATTTACTAGGAGATAATATGTATTAATTTCTTTTATTCTTGCATTTACTTTGAATACCATAAATCAAACCTGGAATGAGATGAAACAGCAGCTTATTTTAAGGTGTATGTAAAAAGAAAATTAACACTGAAGGCTATAAATTTTCAATATATTTACAAGATGATTTTTCCCCTTATTTTTTTTTTTTTTCCCCCTCAACATAGACTGATTCAAATGCAGTGACCCATGACAGACATGAATGACAAACACACATTCAGATTTGTGGTACTAATATTAATGTATTAGATTTATTAATATATACATGGCAAATTTATTAACATTAGTTCTACAAGGCCATATATATTGTGTGTCCTTATGAAGATTTTATTACTATTATGTGCAACAGTCTTTCAGATGTATTTTTCCTTACTGTCACAGAACATGTTGCTTAATCCAGTTTAACCTTGTGAGACAGATGCTCTTAGAAACTTAACTCAGTGACTGGTAGAGCAGAACCAAGTTCTTTAGTGAGTTATACAAACAGGCCTCTAAACTTAGTGTACTCACTCAAAACCAAGTTTCAAGACATTCTGCAGAGTCATTGACCTCCTTTCATATTAATGAATATTCACATTCCAGAAAACTCAAGTCATTTTCACTAATATTGCTTTATTAATGTAGACAAAGCCTTGAACAATGTTAATGCGACTAACATGCTTTTTGTGGTGATGCAATTTCAAGACAGCTTTGCTTCAAGATAAGCACGTATGCTAATTTTTGTTGCTAGGTTGACTGCAGCTAATATAGCAATGACAACACAGGCAGATGGCATTTTACCACCCTTTCAGATATTTCTGAATTACTTCATGCTGTCATTCACAGCTCATTGCCAGGTGTCTCACCTAGTGACATGAATTTACCAACATATTCTGTCAACATTACAGATCAAACTAGGGTTTTTTTTAACTTTCTAGTTGCCAGTCTGGTATCTGTCTCTTCATTAGTCCAGTTTCTCTGGTGCAAGTTTCTGATTTGTGCACGCAATGAAAAATTTTGTTCATCTATAACACTTCTTAGTAACATCAAAAAAAGATTGCAGATCTTTATTTGTCCATCATAAATACAGTGTACAGCCTTAAAAAAATCATATGTACTAGGAAGTGATTTATCATTAGATATATAGCTATGAATGTTTAGTAAACTAGAATTTAGAATTTAAAAAATATATTTTTTTTTTAAATCAGAAATAACATGGCTGTCTTAAACTGTGTATCTTCTTTAAACATGTCTTTAGTAGCAATGCAGAGAAAGTAGTTCATTGAGAACAAGTCATCATTGTCTAGTAAGAAACAAACAAAAAGAATCATAGAATAGTTAGGGTTGGAAAGGACCTCAAGATCATCTAGTTCCAACCCCTCTGCTATGGGCAGGGATACCTCACACTAAACCATATCACCCAAGGCTTCATCCAACCTGGCCTTGAACACTGCCAGGGATGAAGCATTCACAATTTCCCTGGGCAACCCATTCCAGTACCTCACCACCCTTACAGTAAAGAATTTCTTCCTTATATCCAGTCTAAACCTCTGCTGTTTAAGTTTCAATCCATTACCTGTTGTCCTATCACTACAGTCCCTCATGAATAGTCCCTCACCAGCATCCCTGTAGGCCACCTTCAGATACTGGAAGGCTGCTATGAGGTCTCCATGCAGCCTTCTCTTCTCCAGGCTGAACAGCCCCAACTTTCTCAGCCTCTCTTCATACGGGAAGTGCTCCAGTTCCCTGATCATCCTCATGGCCCTCCTCTGGACTTGTTCTAACAGTACCATGTCCTTTTTATGTTGAGCAAAAAAAGAGCAAAAGTGAAAGTAGAAAAAGAAGAGGAAGAAATCTACTTCCAGAAAACTCCTCATAAATGTTATATTTAAATTAGCCCTTCTAGTTTGTAATGACAGAAAATAAATGTAATTTGCTAATGTTACAGACTTGTAGATTCCAGTAGTGTCAGCCATCAGAGATGAGGTTTAAACACTAATCACATAACTTGACTATTCAGCAGATTGAGAAATTTTATCCATAAAAAGTCATATACTAAATATTAATTACATATTGAATATGAGTTTCATATTGAATATGTTGCATATTCAATATGCTGGTTTTGATGTATGGTATATGTATATCAGAAATGTACAAATAACTGATGAGAGATATATTCAGAATATTGATTATATTGATTTTTTTTTTTTTTGCCTGTTAGTTGTGGGAGATTTGTTGTGAGGAACGAAAGAAGTTCTATTCATTATTGGTTATCATCTAGTAACTCATCTTGGTGGTAAGAGCCTGATACTTTTTTCTGTATAGAAGATGTAAATAAGTGCTCCAATTAATTCTCTTTGGTGCTATGGAGCTTTCTGTTTCTCAGCTCCAAATAGTCACACTATCTACTAACAACCTCTTAGCTGACTTGAACAATCCAGGGTTATCACCCTCCTGCTCCTCTCTGCTGATTTTGCTGTCACCTGGTTATCTAAAAGATTACTCAGAGATTTAGCTTGCCTCAAGAAAGTTTCATGGTTTTCGACATTAGCCTCCTCATAGGGACAGATCTGAAAGAGATGGAGCTCCTGCTGGGTACCTCAAATACTGGTTGAAGAAATAAATCTCTCTATAGAAACAGAAGAAAATTATTTGTAGGAAGAAATTACTGTTGATGTAAATGAATAAGTTTTATTCTTGTAAGAGACCCTCTTCAGAGGTTTCAAATAAGGGTTTTTGAAAGACTGCAGATAGGGATAGATGTGTCTGCTTGCATGACTAATACATAATTTTTTGTTGCAGTAATCAGTTGGTGGAAATTCAGGTTATTCCACAATAAAGTTGCCTGAACTGGGTTAGGATGATGGCATCACAAAATGTAGCTAGCATTAAAACGGTCATGACTCATAGTAGAACGTGTCAGACTTCCACCTGGCTGAACGGATGCCACTGTCAGTTTAGGCTGCCATACTTATCCTCATCGACTGTCATGTTTCCTGTGCACTTGAAGGCTTGAAAAGACACTTTGTATAAAGAAGGTTTTAGTTCTTTCTTTTCAGACTGTTACTTTCAATCTGTCTGAGCAGGTTGAAGAATCTTTTCCTCATGATATAATCTAAAGTGTTGTTAGTGGCACCATGAAGTTCTTCATATTTACAGACAAGTCTAAAAAGTGGTGTAACAAGAAAAAAAGAAAACCACTCCTAGATTACAGCAGTAAATGGTTACAATTTAATAACGTATGGTAACAATTAAAATAATAACAAGGTACTTCCAGAGTGCGAAGTGGTCCTGAATAGAAAAATACATCTTTATCACTCGGTTCAGAATTCAGGTAGTCCATGCGATACTTTGAGATTTAACTCTTTCTCTGGAACTTGTTCCTGAATCTCATATTCTTATTGCCAGACTATCAGGAATGGTGACTTCTGCCTTTAAGTGTCTCACCATCTCCCTCCTTTTTTCTGTCCTAAAAGCCTTGTCCTTTTTAAACTGTGATTCTTTCTCTTATATAATGTGTGAAATTCATTATCATAATAAGTGTATTAGAGCTAAGTTGCGTCCAGACTTCAACAACATGCTGCCTGTTCAAGTGTGTCTTCTGACTGTGACCTTTATGCAGCAGCTCATGTCCCACTATCAATGAGTTCACAGCAGTAGTAGAAGAAAAGGATGTAGAAGATAAATCTGAATGGAAAAAGATTCAAAACCACAAGATTTTGAAACTGAGTAAAATGTCCATTTCTATGGTGTGCAGGATTTCATGAACATCAGAAGACTATTCACAGAAGGCAGCATGCTGAGAAAGAGTGGGTTTTTCTGCAGAGGAAAAGAACCTGCACTGGTTGCTTGTGTTTGAAAAGATGCCCACAGAGCTTACCCTCCAGTGGGAGACATGCAATGTAAGCTTTCATCAGTTGTCTCACCTCCAAGCATTCTTCTAAGTATAGAAGTTCTATGTTTTAAATTTGCAAGTAAGACAAGTCTAGAGTGAAATGCATTTTGGAGGCTTTTTTAAAAAAAAATAATATTTTTATATTTATATATAAAACATAAAATATTTTATATATAATGAATATAATTAATATATTCATTATATATATTTATTTATATATATTATATCCTGAATATAAATACATAAGTTTGAATACAGAATTAGTGAGAAAAAAGACAGAGCCAACAGCAAACATATTTTTTGTGAGTGAAGTTTTCCTTTTTTTGGTATTTATTTGCATAGTGCTGATTTGCAATTTTTCAACCTGATGCTTGTAGTTTAGAAAATAGCCTTTTGCTGAGAGCAGAACTTCTAAAGGAAATTTAACTCTTCCTATTGTCCTGGATGAAATTTCTGGTCATAACAAAGGAAAATTCTTCCCTGCTCACTCTCATCTATAAACCAGCCAGAACAGCAACCAAGAAAAAAAATCAGGAAGTGGCAGGCTTAGATTTTTCTTCTTGTTCATCCTTATATGCAAAAAAAAGACAGAAACAGATTTCTTATACCCTATCAGAATCCTCTAAAAGTACTGGACATATTTTCTGTCTGAAATGGTCTCAGTTTCATCACAATATGGAATGGAAATAATTATTTTAAAAAAATCATTAAAATGATAAAAAATGCACATCCAGATAGCTATATTTAATATTTTCCAGTCAAGGCAATGGAATAAGCTGGTTAAGAAAATTCTGTAAGGCTTTTCAGACATTCTTTTCTGAGAACTGTTTCATATGGTGACATCTGGTTTATTAGAAGTGTGTTTCTTCAGAAGTACTATTTTGTATGACAGAGATGATAACAATTTCCTGAGTGAAAAGGTGAGATTCATCAGAAGAAGTCAAATCACCCTGATTTACCTGAAAATTTAAAAGCCAGGCTTTTCAAAATCTCTTTGAACTTCTGACTCATATTAGGATGCTGTACTTAGAGAATAGATACAAGTAGAAACTATGCTTTGTTTGCTCTGTCATGCCCAAGTACACTTAGAAATAACATGCAATGGGATAATCTGTCTGAGGAAAAGGACAAGTATAGGAAATGCAGTTTATGAGAAAAATCTGGAACATCTTTCCCTACAGAACTACAGAAGAGTGGCAGCTAAAATAATACCTAAACCAATTAATTTCTCCTTAAGTGATATTTTTTTTTCTACTTTGTGTAGGAAATACTAATAAGAATAAATGACTCAAATAAGAATCTAGAAATTCAAGGCTGGTTTAAATTAAGCTTATTGCTTACATACAGAGACAGTTAAATAATTTAACTTGGTTAAACTACATTTGGATGCAGTTGAAATTTACACTTGAATGAGGAAATAAATTGATCTTTTAACATTTGACAAATACTTCTTTTAATTAATATTAATTAGAATGTGAAGGAATTTTCTTCAGAAGAAATCATGGGCTTAAATTTTTTCTACTTTTCTTGCATCTCAGAGTAGTATAAAAATAGTCTTTTAGTGATAGATTCATAGAACCATAAAATAGTTAGGGTTGGAAAGGACCTTAAGATCATCCAGTTCCAACCCCCCTGCCACTGGCAGGGATACCTAGCACTAAACCATGTCACCCAAGGCTCTGTCCAACCTGGCCTTGAACACTGCCAGGGATGGAGCATTCACAACATCCTTGGGCAACCCATTCCAGTACCTCATGACCCTTACAAGAACTTCCTTGTATCTAATCTAAACTTTTCCTGTTTAAGTTTTAACCCATTATCCCTTGCCCTGTCACTACAGTCCCTAATGAATAGTCGCTCCCCATCATCCTTATAGGCCCCGTTCAGATACTGGAAGGCTGCTATGAGGTCTCCATGCAGCCTTCCCTTCTCCAGTGTGAACAGCCCCAACTTCCTCAGCCTGTCTTCATATGGGAGATGCTCCAGTCCCCTGATCATCCTCGTGGCCCTCCTCTGGACTTGTTCCAACAGTTCCAAGTCCTTTTTATGTTGAGGACACCAGCACTGTACACAATAGTCTGAGTGAGGTCTCATGAGAGCATAGTAGAAGTACGTGTGTATAACCTTTAAGATGGCAATAGTCACATCTAATACTTTAGGCTGGAGGACTGAAAAATGCAGAATAACAGCTTGCTTACTCACTAAGGAGGAAAATCAGGACATGCCTAACCTTCTTTTCTAGATTGTCTCAGAATTTTAAATGTGTGGCATTTTGTTGTGCTAAGTGGAAACAGCTAGTGTCTGAAAATCATCATGTTACCATTTATTACAGCCCTGTTTTGCTTGAGAGGCTTGTACATAGAGAAAATTACATTTGTTGGTATACTCCCACATTAAATTTTGAAAGAATTTTAACATAGCAGGACTGAAGGGATATTCCAAGCATCCTCTGTGAGGTACTTTGTGGTACTTGAGGGTATCCAGTGCCTTTCAGGGTCAGAAGTTGTATTTTCACAGAGATTTGTAATGCTTAAACAATTTTAGTGATAAAATATTACCTACAGTATCGTTCAGAACATTTCATTCCCTATATTGAAAACAACATTGTGGCAGAATTCCACAAATATCTAAACTCTTGCTTAAAGTGTTTGTTTTCTTAGTAATGAGTACACTAACTCCTGAAGAACTTAGCTCCGAATTCAGACAAAACCAGTGAATAATTAAATCAGTTGTAGTGTTTCCTAAGGTTAGAGTTTTGAGGGAAAACTACAAGCACATTGAAAACATACTATTTACCATTTAGGTTATGAAAACATTTTCATTCCCGTATGTGAATTCAGGGAATAATGATGCTTCTTTTTTTGGAGTCTAAACTATGCTGTAACAGATTCAGTAGCATGAATTGCAGATATTCTATTTTCATCTCTGCTTTTACGTGTAAAGGCTTGGAAATGTTTCAACTGTTCAAACCTATTACAATTTCCACTGCTAAACTAAGTCTGAATATAGCTTGTTTTACAGGCAGTTGCTTCTTTTTTCTTTTTTTTCTTTTTTTTTTTTTTAATTTGGAGTGTATAACATTTCTGCAGTACTACTAAGGTGAATGAAAAAGACAGTAAATAAAAACATAACCTTGTACAGAATTCTGAAACATTCATCATTAAAAAAAAACAACAAAGAAAAGGAAAAGGGAAAAGAAAAAGGGTGGTTAGATGGAAATCACCATTTACTGTTATACAAGAATGTTAAAAATATCACAGCAGTTGCCCTCGAAAATATTAACCATGGGTGAATTAAATGAGAAATTATCAATAGTATGCCAATAATTATGTTAAACAATTGTTTTTCTTTCATACAAAGAAAAATGGAAATCAGAATACTTAACAAAGGATTGTATGCATCTTAAGATAGGGAGAAATCCCTTTGAAACAGCTCAGTGTATTTACCCCTAAACCGCACGTAATCAAACAATAAATATTTGGGCATTTCTGTCGATCCAATCATTAGGAAAAATGGCTTGCATACTAAAAAAAAAAAAAAAAAAAAAAATTGTGATTTTCCTGGACTCCTCATTTGACATAATTCTACCACTGCTTGGCAAAGAGAGATTCAGAGTTACTGCCTTGGAAATTATAACCAGTTTGTGTTCTGATATTCAGAAATGAAGAACAAATTATTTGTCTTGACAATGATTTTAAGACCAGTACTATATTCCTCTATGTTTAGAGATATTCACAGCAGTGTGATATTCAGACTCAAATGAATAGACATCATTGTCTTCAGGTTTAGAAAAGCACAGGAAATATCAGAATCTGCTGATCTCAGATTTCAGTTAACTCAGCATTAGATACACAAATGGAGAGGAACAAAATATGGATTTTAAAAAGCAGATATCTGTGGTAGAAGAGATATAATCTACCCCATATACAATTTTTTCACCATGTATTCTTTCAGGAGTCTTTCCATAGAAGTTATATCCTTTTAATTACTATTATTTGACTAAAATGTCCATCAGTATTAATTCCATCCTCACATGAAAGCTACCACATGCACATGATGTAAACAAACAGAGCATTAGCTTAAGGGTGTATGTATGTAATAATGCATAGTATGTGCAGCAAATCGTGAAATGGCTTTTTGAGGTACTACAAACACTTTGGTAGCATCTCTTATAGGAATGTTTTCTTTCATTTTATAACAGCAGTAATAACTGCAACCTTGCTTTGTAGACAAGTGCATCACTTTAAGATTTTCCCCCACATAAATTAGCTTCTTAGTGTGTTTACCACATCCTTTGTATTCCTCACCTTACTGCTAGTATAAAATAGTTTAACATAGTCAGCCTACTCTCATCTGCCTAGATTTAAATTTTCTTTTTCTCCTGTGATTTTGTTGAATCTCCTACAGCTAGTGTTAGTGGCAGATTCTCTTTGAGACCTTGTGGCTATGCATCCATAAAGAACAAAGACAGATAAAGATTTTTTCATTTCCTTATCTAGTATCCAAACAGATAATGGGCTACCTGAACTTGGTTTATATATTTGGAAATTATTGTGATTTGAAGTTAATAATTCTGATAGGAAATGATTTAGTATCTCTAGCATAGCTTGAACAGGATAGAAACACATTGTTTCTATTTTCCACTGTCCAAATGGAAAAATGTCTAGTTTGATGTTGGTTCTATTCAAAAGTTGATCCCCACAATCATTCAGCTGTGACAGCTTTCGGTGAAATGACTCAAACCTGAAGATGTTTACAGCCCATCTCAATAAAGCTCACAGGTTTTTTATCTCAGGTTCAGTATAATCTGTTTCTTCAAGTATTGCTTCCAGGAGGTTGTACTAAAGCAGGATGATGTGCTTACAGTTTTAAAATTAAACACTAACTTGTTCTTGGGTGGTACTTTATTTTCTGACTTAGAATATGCCACCAGGGGCTCAGCTAGTTTTGCCATGCTAAAAAGGGATTGAAGCAAGTTAGTATCATTTTATAGTTAGGTTCATAAGTAGCCTTTGATTCTTTATTCAGAGCTATGGGTTAGATTTTTAAAATAAAGATAAACTGAAAGGAAATTAGTTAATGCAGATCATAAGAACACCTTTATTCTGTAGCACTTAGGTTTTTTTCTGAATTCAAGGTTCCCCAAAATCAGAAGTGCAGATAACTGAGTGGGGTTTTTTGTATATACTGCCCCCTTATAAGCATAACAATTCATAACTAGCTAGCTATTATACCTAAGAATCCTTGAAAGTATTTACTGACCATCACAGTGCTTATCCATTGAAATGTCACTCACAACTTTATTTAAATTAGCATTATTCAAAGGATTTATACTCTTTTCATGAAAAAAAAAGCCATTATGGCCAGTCACAGTATAGGCTTTTCTATAACTATCATCTCTCATTAAGTGAACCATCAAATTTGAGCTTCACTGAATGTACTGTATTCAAACATTTCTTAACTGATTCAGGACTTTCGGAGCATATAAGCACTGTCTCAAAAAGAATTAGTAAAATGTTTTAACAAGCCAAATACATAAACCCAGACATTTTCAGCACTATTTTCTTCTTACTTCACTTGGCCCTCTGATCTCAGCAGGCTGTCTTTTATGGTTTTTCAGGAACTTTTTACAACTGCATTAAGCCTAGGAATTATTTTTGATCCTCCTGTTTTCTCATAAATTCATCCTTTGGCTTCATTGTAGCTTAATTACAAACTTTTCTGGCTACCCAATTTTGTAGGCCTCCTGAATTTACAAGTTAAGTCTTCAGGAATGTCTGATAATGGACAGGTTCACAAAAGAAAACACTTTTTTTCAGTAGATAGCTCAGGAATTTGTGAGCTAGGAAACAAATAAAAGATGTTGAAGAATGGATTGCCTCTTTCTTCTTAGAATTCTTTACACTTAAAAAAATAATTTCTTGTTCAAAATTTCCTCTAATTTGTTGTTCCTTTCCCCAGCTTGTTATTCTGTTTGACAAAGTATTATTTCATCAAAACATCTCTTTTTCTGTAGTAGTGCTTCCTTGCATTTGGCTATCCCTTCTTGAAGGACAGCTGTAAGTCTCTTGCTGT
The DNA here is from genome assembly GCF_012275295.1 of Melopsittacus undulatus. NCBI lineage: Eukaryota > Metazoa > Chordata > Aves > Psittaciformes > Psittaculidae > Melopsittacus > Melopsittacus undulatus. The sequence goes on along the minus strand of NC_047528.1, from coordinate 57,152,067 downwards.
GGATCTTAGAGAAAAATCACACACCACTGACAAGTCACAAACTGATGTCGACATAACGTAAAGATGTTCTGCAACAGGACTGATTAATAACCTCCACCAGAATTCATTTAGAAAATTGTTTTAGCCCTCCCATTCCTCTTGCCAATTCTCTTAGCTGCTCCATCTATTGCTCTGTTAAACAACAATCAGTTAAACTTCTAGGGACTTCTTTTTAGTTAAGAAAAAGACTCAAATAATGAAAATATATTTCCTTTTCCACAATGTGATTTCATGATTTTCCCTATACAGAGTCTGTCATATTCAAAAAAGCTCAAGTATATGCTGAAATACATCTATAAAGTTGGTAGATATATCTAACTGAGTGGTTCAAGTGAAAAATAATGAGGATAATGTCTTTAAAATTGCAGCAATGGGCTATGAAAATTTTCCAATGGCTGCTGTATTCTGTAGGTGTTACTCAAAACAAGTCATTTATTGTCACATTCCTTCATTTGTGTCACGGCATTGTATATACTGTCTTTAATCTTTCCATGCCACTATGTGGAGCAAATATATTGTCTTACTGTCTAGACTTTGTGCCAAACAAACATTTAAAATAAAATAATTATTTTCAGCTCACAGACTCAATTTCTAATTAAATGTTAAATATGCAAATTCTGTTTCTCATGTTAATTGCTTGAAATTAAGTTTCAGTTGCATCATGTTATATTGTGACATAATTCTATCTATGTCAGTACACCAACATGTTTTGAAATATACATTGGACAACTAAGATTAGAATGTGTCCCATTTTCTATTTATCCTTGTTCAGATGTGGTTATCTAAGGATGTCATTCCACAGTGTGTTTTCTTTGGTGGAAAAGCCATTTTGAGAACAGCTAGACACTTATTCCTGCATCCATGTAACAAGCTATTGTCTTCTCCACTGTGCCAGCTGTTAGAGAAACTGTAATAAACCAAATATCTGAAATAATTCAGCTGAAAATTAAACTTAAAATATTTTGCTGCTCAGATTCATCTAGTGGTAAAAGTAAAGGATCAGGGAACAAGAAAGCAAATTGATTTCTCTCTTTTCCAAAGTAAAGAATAAATATTCATCAAATATTTCAAGTTCTGGCTTGATTTTGATCCTCTCATTATAAATAAAAGTGACCAGTTAACCCATTGTTTTTCCTTACTACTAGTTCTTTACTAATATTTCCTTCACTGGAATCAGAAGCTAATTAATTCTCTTTACTAAGTCTAAATGAACAACATGATTTGGGTTTAATACATGTAGTTATGTTGATTCTTGGAAAAAAAAAAAAATCTCCAAATAGACATGAAGCAGATATGTGGACACACACACACACGCAGAAACTATCTAGGGGTCTTAGGGCTACATTACTAAATTTTTTCAAGGCAAAGTTTACTTATTCAGAATTATATCTGTGTGATGTAAATTCACATTTGTGTTTCTTGGAAAGAGACACTCTCCTAGCACTTGAAGATTAATAACAAATAGCTTTCCCTTAGCTTAGTCTGTTAGAATGTTTCGTGACTGAGCAGTCCATTTATAATCAGGAAATTATTAGCATTACATTTTTCACCTCATTTTCCCCAGTCAGTTCTTGCTGCTTCATGAAAAAGAACCTTGGAAAACATTCCACATACCACCAAAAACAAAAAAAGAAGAGTTGAAAACAAGCTGTTTCTGTTAAAAGTCAACCAGGAATCCAGTACGGACCAAAATATATTGTTCAGCCAACATATGCCTTAAGCAACAGCATTAGGAATGAAAAGAAGAAGGAGGCAGGTGGGAGAAGGAAAGTTTAGTGCATAAAAGAATGTCTTAGTGAATAAAAGTTGTTTACTATGGAACCAAGAAAAATACCCCAATGATTTTTTTTCTTAAGACTGATGAATTTTCATAGAAGTATTTGATTTGCATGAGCAGGCAAAAAGGAACAACAGTAAAAAAGTACCCATACAGTTCAGACAGCTGGTGTGAATGGCATCATTGCCACATAGCTCTGACACATTTACACCTGTACACATTTAGGTGTTAATTATAGCATGCTCATGTTTAAGACATCTACTTTATTCAGTGAAGATCTTTCTTTAATCACAGCATTGACACAGCAAAGGATGTTCCATAAGTTAAAACAAAAATTAATAATTTCTTGCATGAATAATCAGACTTCATGTCCTAGTGCAATCATGCAGGAGAGAGTCAGAGAGCTCTAATACATGGAGGGTTCACAAGAGAGACAAGGAGGTAGAGAAATTATCAATTATTGCTTCTGTTCATTTATTTAAGAGAGCAGGCTAAAACACTGTCAACCAAGTGGGTCATCTGGCTTCTCACTCCAGACTAATTTTTCCCTCTGATTTCTTTTTTTCTGAGGTTTCACATCAGTGCTTGTTGTACCTCATCTTTTCACAGCCCTGCAGCTGAGAGATTGTTAATGGGATTTCTTAGCTATCTAAAGATGTTTTCACATGCTGCAAGCTCTGCCTGTTCACCTGCTTAAGCATGTGACACTTTCCCCATCCTGTGGCCTTCAATCCAAAGTACTTCTTAGAATCTGCACAGGTTTCCAACCTGTCATGCTGCTGACTTACACGGTTCACCACAGCGCCTTTGTTTTCCTCTGCTGTTTTGGCCTTTTTTCTAACATCTCTATCTAGCAATGACGAAACAATTACAGTATTTCATTGTGTTATTTTTGCAAATATATTTGCAAATCATGAGCTACATAATTGAAAAAAAAAAAGTTAGAATCCTTAAATGAAAATGGACTGTTATACAATGAGTCATAATCAGGACCTCTTTTTCCATGCTCTTGTATATCATAAAAAATACAGAAACAAAAACATTAAATGTAAGTATATACACATAAGAATTAAAGATCTAACCAGGATTTGATTTTTACCATACCTAGAAACACACATTTGGCTTCTGTGTTCTTAAAGGCAAAACTGGATTGTTTGGAAAAGGGTTAAATAATTTTGGGACCGGTAATAGCTCTTTTCAGTTGCCAGTCTGTCCATTGACCGCAGTCTCTTTAGGCAGGAAGTAAATCTGTCTCTCTACAAAGGCAGTGCTTATCACAGCCAGTCTCCAATCATAAAGCAGGGCCTGCAGGTGCTTTTATAATAGAACTGTTGAGTAATAATAGCTTTTCAACTACGAAAATAAAACTGTAGTTCTCATGTCATAAAATAGCCACCATGGGGATTAAGAGGAATTCTGGCTTTATCACACACACCATGGTTCGATGTGATCTCACCATCTTCTTTGTGGTGGGGGGGGTGAAGGAAGCAAGCTTCAGCCCTTGTGATCTCAGCCATGAGATGAGGAAAAAGTATGTTATTAATGGAGAATTGAAGAATCTGTTCCCTTCCTGCTTCTGCTTCTGCTGCTGCCTCCAAAACACTCTAAGGTTTTTCCTCAGTCAGAAAACTTACTTAGTCCCCAGTAGCTGGCCCCTGGGTCCTCCCTGCCTTCCCACAGAGACACACACACACAATGGGATATCACAGCATGCCAGCCGCTAAAGCCCATAGCCCCTCTCCTGTTGCTATAACTCAGACCTGCACACACACCTGCACACACGCACATACTCCCATACACCATGGATTGCTTCAGTCACACAGTCTGTATCTTCATCCTCTCATCTCCTCACACACAGGGATGCACACATTTACCAAAAAGTCTTGCCAATAGCTGGACCAAACCTATAGCTTTACTAAGTGGTGACTATCTCTGTGGTCTCCGCATTAGCTGACTTGGACCTTTTGGCCTCTCCAGTAGCCAGCTTGCTGATCCTTTTGTCTCTGCATTGTCTGGCCCAGACTAATGGTTACTTCAAAATCTGATTCCCAGACCTGTTATCCTACTTTCCAGCTGGTCCAGCTTGATTTTCACCAGCAATCACACACTGGTGCACTCACCATCACATACTGGTGCACTCAACATGCAGGCTCCTTGACCTCTGTAGTTGGTGACACCACAGGCAGACAGTTCTGGTCTGACTCCAGCTGCTGCCATACAGACCTCCATATACACTTGTACACTGAACATAGTCTTCCCATGCAAGAAATAATCGGAAATATAATTCACTGAGAAGACAGGGCAAACTACATTGACTGGGCACAGGGCATGGCCTGACCAGCCACTTGTCTGCATGGTTTGAATGTGACCGATGTTTCCAAACCCTTATCCCTCCTTTTCAGATGTTTCTTCCACCTCAATCCTGTTCTTTCCCCATGTCCAGTTTGCCCTAAACATCCCGTAGTTTCTTGTGCAATCCTAAAATGCTGTTTCCCTGTGTCCCATAATGGGTCTTACATCATCTACATTCTGCTCCTTTTGCATTAAAAACAAGATTATGATATTTTGACCTGAAAAAGCCTCTATTCACCTTGGTATCCCTTCTAATCAATATTGTCAGGTTATTGAAATACCTTCAACAAATCTAACATGATTTGTGTCACTAGCACAGAGCTGCTAATGTGACTGTATGTTTTCAAGTCCAAGTAATTCATGGAGAGAGGACCAAACACTACAGTCAAATTCCAGGAATCTTGAGGGGCTGGGAGTGGGGAAAGTTGTTTTTGTTGAAGGGTTTATGTTGTTTCCCGCATGATTCTTAACAACTGATAAACTGTTAGTATTCTCTGGCCATCACCTTGGAAACTGCCTGTTTTTTTGTAGTCTCTAAAATTATGTTTTCCTTCCTGAATCGAGCATATGGAAACTTACTTAATATCTTATATTAGTCAGTGAGGAAGGATCTTCAAGCAAATAATTTTTTTCCTTTCTGTCTTCTTTGACAGTATATTATCAGCAGTTGCAGTTCTTCTAACATGACTTGATGAAAGTGTTTTTATGAATGGGAAGATTTTGTCAGGAAAAGGAACTTAATTATCTCTTTAATCAGTGCACCACTAAATATATGGACCTGACATCCAGCAGTGAAGAGTGTGGCATATGGAAATATGGAACAATAGTAATAAATATAATAACAATATAACAACATATAATAATAACATATAACAACAATAATAATAATAATGCATTAATAATAACCCGCAATAAATAATCCATCTGATAAATTTCACCACTCTTTTTGCTTCTGGAATATCTGCAAGTAGAATAAGATTTCCCTGGATATGGTATTTTCAACAATTTAACTTTCAGCACTCAGAGAGTTTTGAGTTAGGTAGTGGGGACAAGGAGTCCTCAAGAGACAAACTATATGATAATTTCCAATACTTACATTCCTATAGGGTTTCCACCTGTTGGAAGGGTATTAGTGGCTAAGCTACAGCAATAAGAAAAGGACTAAATAGTCTTTGATTGCAGGAACAGAATTAGTTTTCCATTCATACATCTGAACACAAAATTTTGAAACTCACATTCCGCAAGTATCCATTGCACAAATATCCATCAAAAGCTGAAACAAAATTACACGCATTTCTAGAAAAAAAAAAATCAAATTAGTATTTGAATATATTTTATTTGTACTTACTCTTCCTTTAACGTTACTTTTTATTTCAATGCATTTTCATTATTATACCCTGCATAGTATCCAGTAGTATAATACATGACAAGGAATAGTAATGAGTCTCATTTTATGCACAGGGTTAGGAAAAAAGGGACTAGATATCTCTGGTGGAGGCAGAGATTGTGTCATATGACCATTCAGGCTGGAAGGGACCTTGTCTCAAAGGAGGACTAGCTGTGAGATCAGATCAGGCTGTTCAGGTCTTTGTTTAGTTGGGTCCTAAAAACCTGCAAGGGTGCAGCCAGCCCAATGGCCCTGAGCAGCCTGAATAATGCAATTTTGTAATCCATCTCAAACTGCTTCTGAACTAGGGTTTTTTTGCTGAATACCTTATACCACAGTTTTCTTCATCCTGGAGAAACATTCATCTGCATTTCAAGAGTATGTTGTCCTGCTTTTCTGCTTATATTTCAACTTCACACTTCACATAAGCCACAAGGAGCATATGCAGGATTTTCTTTATTCCTATTACTGAACCTCCTCAGTTGGTCTGTGTGTAGTGGAGGGAAAGGGTGCAGTAAGTATGTTATTGTGCAATCACCTTTGAGTTATATATCCAGAGCTGATAAGCCCATGATAACATAACCTTTTAGCTAAGGTATTATACATCTCAGGTAGATTTTTTGACAGTAACATAATTTATATTAAAAAGAGAGCAGCTATATAGTGTCATTAAAAGGTATTGAACTGACAAAGCTAAGGTTTTTCTTCTGCCCTGGAAGCTCACACAGCACGGGTTTTACCATCCATGCAGAAATCTCTGTGAACCCCATTCTAAACTGTTATTTCTAAAAAGAAATAAAATGGGTATTTTCTCATTTATACCCATTTACCTGTCACTAGCAAAATTCCTGATCATGGATGCTAATTTCAAAAGAATGGCTGATCATGGTAGGACTGAACTGTATGAGTTGCACCCAGTCACTGACATTTTCAGAATCAAATGGCCTTACAAGAATTACCATAGTTTAACTTAGTGCTTTTGGGAGAGCATGTAATTGGTCATGAGCAAATTGTTCTCTGTACAGAAAATGTGAGGTTTGCTCTTTCTTACTTTTCCTCTTGCTAGTGTTAATGCTGGAGACCATAATGTGCCTGTACAGTGAATGAGTAAATAATGTTCTTCCTTGTCTTTTTTCATTTACAAGGGCTACAAATACACTACATAACAGTACTCAAACATTTTTATCTTCAAGTTCAGTCTAGTGTACTACTGCATGTAGTTTTTCAGCTCAAGGATAAATTCAAAATTAAATGTATCTGTTCAGCTGCGTGAACTGAGACTGCACAGGACATAGCTATATACAGCAGTAATAAAAGTAACACTACATGGCATTTTATATATAGTTATTGAATTCTTCATTGTTTATTGGTAATAGAAGTGCCAAGGTATGATTTCCAAATCCCTGAACACTGAAAGCTAGGGTTATTCAGTGTAGTCAGTGGAACTTTCTAGTTCTTGTTTTTTTAAATGTACACTTTATTCAAACAAAGAAAAGGTGTATGTGTTAAAGGCCAGGGCTATTCCATCCAACCTTAGAAGACTTGAGTGTGTAAAATAGAAATCCAGCATTGTCTAATGGAAAAGAGATAGCATACCTAAAATTAGTCTCACAATCTATCTCTTTCAGTACTTATGAGATTTCTCACTCTTAGCATAGGCACTTAGAGAAGATGTCTCCATTTAAAGCTTGATGAACAGTGCTTGGCATCATTTGTGATAACTGATGCAAAAAAAAAAAAAAGGAAAAAAAGGGGTTGTAATCAGAATTTCATTAAAATGAGATAATGATAATTAATAGCTTACCTAAGAAAAAGTTATTTTCCAACTCATGAAATCAAAGTGCCAGACCGCAGGAGTCAAAACTATATTTGCTTGCCTCAATACACTCCTTAGGCCAAAGAAAGGACCCAAAAGATGGATTATTGGAAGATGTTTTAAAATGGGGCTTCTCAAACTTTTTTGTTTGTTCTCCAGTTTCTGGTAAAATAATAAACTCTCCATAAGACTAATTCTTTTCTTGTTTTCTTCTCTCCCTTTCTGGCCCATGAATGGATATTTGTAATATATTATTCTTGCTTATGGGAGGGCCTATTCTCTTTGTCTATCTTGAGAAATACTATCTTGACAGGTCAAAATTTAAAAAGTGTGAAAAAACTGTAATAGTAATATTACGACTATTTTTTTCAAATATTGATTGAAACAGATAAGTAATCAGGAAAGCTAAGGTGGCTATAGTGCTGCAAATGTGGGTTAGTTTCAAGAACATAGCAATACTTTGTTAAATTTTAATTCATATATTATCCCTGTTAAGTGCAAGAAGAAATTCTGTCATTGCATTCTACTTGCAGAAAGAAGTTCTTGAGTGTTTAACAAAGTTAAAAGCCTCATTTGGTCCTGTGCGTTAAAGAGAGATGTAAAGTAACACCACGTAACTTCCCACAGAGTATGTGGCATGCCATGTTCTTTGGTCTGTATACTCAGACCTGAGTGACATTCTTATTACTATTTCAGTTTTGGTTTGGTTTGGCTTTTTTTGTTGCTTTGGTTTTGGTTTGTTTGGGTTGGGTTTTGTTTTGTGTGGGCTTGTTTTTGTGTTGCTTTTGTGGTGGTGGTGGGTTTTTTTAATAAGTCTTGTTCCTCAAGTTCACTGTCAGTTTACCAAGTATCTCGGTGTAAACAGTGGTGCTGACTGGAGATGCTGATGGTTTACAAGGAATTAAATTCTGTATGATGCCTATGTCTGGTGTATAAGGTATATATTCTCACCCTCTGCATACTCCAAGATCTTAATTACAGAAACACATTCATAACTTGTCAGAAATGTTGTCTCAAGATCATCAAAATTCTTGAGGTAGTCAGAAAAAAATTTGCAAGCATTTATGAATCTATTTGTTCTATTGGTTTCATTCTTTTGTAGAAAAAAAAAGGAAGTTGCATTATTCTTATGCCAACTTAAAAGAGTTTTTGTGATGAGCGTTTGGGTAATGTGGCACAGTTTAACATGACCAAGATATTTAGCAGCTCACATCATAATTATCCACCATTTATAGTGGAGCCACAATTTTTCTCTTGTTTAGTGTACACAGTGCTAAGAAAGTTTACTTGTTTGTCAGCTACCAGCATTTCTGAATGAAAATGCATACCTGGAATGGTAATGTTTGAATTTACTGGTTTCAATGTGTGTGATTCATTGTATAGTGCAATACAAAACATCTGTGTTTTATCTTTATGTATCGTACCAATTTTTTCAAGTAAAAGTACATACCCTTTAAGAAAATATACATCATCACTGTTACAATTTCCCTCAGTGCTCTATTTCTGTGTTCCCGATAGTTCATTTACCCTCCAGAAGTCAGCTGTAATTTCTGACATTAGATGCATATTCAAATATATTGACTCAAGTAGGTGATCCCTGAATTTTGAGTAGTCATCATGCAAAATATAAAGCTGTGTTGGTCTCTGGAAATGTTATTTTACCAAAAATATACAGTCATGTCTGACAACATAATCAGCAAGTAGAGAGAAATGAATACTTGAAGTCCATTCAAATGACAGAGTAGTTATAGAGAGAAAGAAAATTTTGTCAAAATTGAAAAGAATATCTTGGAAAAAAAGTATGAATGACTCTGAACACAATGGTCTTTAGCCAGAATAAACTGTGTTCAAAGTTTACACTGAATGCTAAGCCAGCTCTTAGGACAGCAGATGAAACAAAAGCATTTCATGTTTCGATTGCTTCTGCTTCTTTTTTTTATAAATGGCTCTTGGCATCCTCCATAATAGTGATGGTGAGCATGCTGTCCAGTTCCAAAGCTCTTTTCAATCAGAGCAAATTAAGGAATCCCACTGTTTTATATTAATCTAGGCATCACTCCTACCTACTTGTGAAAAAAAGGAATTTTGTGATAATTTCCTTTTCCTCTTTGGATGGGATCTATAAAGTCTGGTTATCTTGGAAGGTGGTTATTGCAAGCCCTTCTCTTTTCAGACACAGTAATGATGTACTATATCTTTAAATGCTTTTGGTATGAGAGTGCGAACCATTTTATCAGATACATTCTCACATCTGAGAGCCTAAGACATTGATTAGTACTGTGTTACTTCTCCTCTCACGGTTTGCTCCTTAGGTGTTTTCTTCCCTTGTGTCATGGATGTACTGCAGTGCTTGGTGAGAAGGAATTAATAAGATTTTCTGTTATACGCAATAAATCACCAATTTCTGTTAGCTCAATAAACAGGTTGCTTGAGCATTCCATTTTACCATTCATAATTTCTGATTTCTTTTGCAAGGGAGGGAGGAATCTGGCCTTCGCAGGTGTGAGAGAGAATAAACTCAACTGGTCATATAGCCAGCAAGATTTTATTTTTCTTCTTGTCATGAAATTAATTGATCCTCTTGCAGCCTTAACTTCTGTTCCAAGACAATATTGAAATATGAATTTCTTATGGCTTATCAGAAATTTCTCAAACAAAAGCAGCATTAGGTGGAAGTAGAAACTATAATTATTTATCTGGTGATTATCTAGAAAAACAGGTTAGAAATTTTCTGGTTTCGTTGACATACAGGAAAATACTTTGGTAATCAAAAAAAAAATTTTACACTGACATTTGTTCGTTTAAGAAAACATACTTTTTTTTGTCTATTTTTTTAACATAAAAACCATAGAAACTCTACTCTTTATTTGCTCAGGTCTCTCCTTAAAATACTTTTCTTCCTTAAAACCTTAGAGAAAATAGCTAGCTAATGCTATTATTTCTAATGGAAGGCAGAATGTAATGTTCTTCCTGCATCATGCCTCAGACTAATCCTGCTGAATAACCATGTACTTTCATTGATGTTGGTTTCATCTGTCATTCTGTGTCCTAATATCTTGTTATTCCCTCTGTTGTACTGAATCCAAAGTCTCTTTATAACCTACTCAAGAAGTCTTTTTTGCCTCTATAGAGGAGCATCATCTTCCCTAATATGTGTAAATTAACTCCTGATGATTTAGCTTAATAAGAAAAACGTATTACCTTCATGTTATCTTTTCCTTTGAGGAGACTGAATAGGAGGCAAAATACTTATGCAAAACAAGTAATTCTATGATTTTTTTACCATGTATGCATAAACATGAGTTAGATACTTAATAAATGTATCAAGGTCTCTGCATGAAACATTAGTGCTATGGGTTTTTTCCACTGAAGTAATAAAAAAATCCACGACTGTCATGGTTTGAGCATGTTTTGAGGGTGTTTTTGTTCAAGGTTTTTTCCAGCCAGGGGGAGGCCGGGAGGAAGGAGAGACAGGACACCTGACCCAGGCTAGCCAAAGAGGTATTCCATACCATAGCATGTGATGCCCAGGAGGCATACTGGGAAAGAGAAGGCTGGAGGGGTGAGCTCTGGAGGAAAATGGAGGAGGGAGCACGCGGTGCTCGGCCAGGCAGGGTGGAGTGAGTTTATGGGTCGGTGGCTGGTGGGGTGTTGTATTCTTTTCACTTGCTGTTTGCTGTATCATTATTTGTAGTAGTAAATGGCAGTAGGGGTTTTGTGTTATGCCTTAGCAATTAAACCGTTCTTATCTCAATCCGTGGGGGCTACATTCTTTGGATTCTCCTTCCTAACTCTCCGGGAGTTGGGGGACTTGGTTTAAACCACGACAATGACGTATCTGGGGATTGCTTAGGTAACTTACTCACCTTGGGAGAGTAAAAGGGCAGTTGTGGCAGAAATAGTGCCTCTTTTTAAAGTTCTGTGATTTCTTCTTTTCAAGTATTGCCTAGTACTACAAAAATCTAAGATAGGATAAGCCTCATGGTCATACACCGTGTTTCACCTTTGCTTGCTCTTATTGTTAAATCACATCAGAATCATAATTAAATAATTGTCATACCTAGGTTTGGTTTTGTTTTATTTCTTTTTCATACTTGAATAGAAAGTTTCTCAGTGCCTTTATTTGATTTAGGGTTTTCTTCTTTTTCTTGTTCTGCACTTTGTTGAAGTACACTGGGCCTGTATGAAGGCATCAAATGTCAGGTAGTCTTATAATGCAAATTTTCATGGTGGTTGCTTTGAGTATAGTAAATCTGATAAAAGTTCAGAGATTGCAAAAATGACCAATATAAAATGTCCTGCTAACAATTTCAACTTGCTTGATTTTCCTCATTAGAAAGACTCTATGCAGGAACTTCATTGTCAAACCTTGTAAAAATTTGTGTATCTTTCTGCTTCTGCAGAAACAATACTTTTCAAGGATTCAGATGCCTGCCTTGTGATTTTTGTATTCATCTCACAACTGAACCAGCTTAGCGGTGCTCTATAACACTTGTAGCAACAAAACTGATTTTTTTGATATTGTCTATATTCACAGCTTCTATCATAATGTTGTCTTTGAAGTTTCCAGCCATTCAAAGTCTCATCTATCAGGACTTCATTATTTTTTTTTCACTTTGCATTGACAGAAACTATTGCACAAAAGGGCAGTCAGTCTTCAAAAGCCTAAAATTAAGTACTCTGTGGTTATCTTGTGTGTTGAGTTGGCACTGCTCAATAGCCAAAAACCTATCTAGTCACTCAGTTCTACCCACCACAGAATGGTGAACAAAATTTAAAGACCAATAATGAAAAAACTCATGCCTAAGTTTTTCCTAGCTATAATCATATTTTACTCAGCAGTTAGGACCTGTTACACCATTGGATTGTTATGGGAATTGAGATGTTGATTTCATGGTGAGTTCTCAATTCCCATCCCATCTATGTGTTGATTTTTCTCGTGGTTGCTTTTTATTTGCAAAAGAAGGCTTATGCTGCTTACATGACCAGTTTCACCTCTATAAAAACGAAGAAGTTTTTAAAGCAAGTGTAAAGTAAATGCCCACTCTCACTTTTAATAATCTTTGTTTTTCAGATAGGTTGCATGTAGTTACACACAACAAATGCTCTTCAGTTAAAAACCCTTTATGAACATAACAGCATTTTAATATGCTCACAGGTCACTGGATATTCAAGTCCTTTATCAAAAATCAAGGATTAATTTTTTTAATTGCTTTTGAAATGCTCATCCAGTGCAGTTCCGAAACTACTAATCTGAAAGAAGTGGATACTAAGCTCCTCTCCTATAAGCTGGAAGATAAGCTTATTTTATATTTGCTTATGAGAGATTTATGCTGTTAGTGTTTACTGAAGTTTATAAAAACAAAATATCTCTCCACGAAAACATAGCGCTGTACCTTCAGTTTTGAACATGGAAAACTGCCATGTTGTGCAAAATGCAATGTGAGTAAGAATGAAAAATGAAAAAAATATTCATCAATCTCATGACATCACTCATGACTGGGCCTTTCTGTCACTGTACCAGAGAAAAAGCTATAATTGTGTTTTAGGTAAGAAGATCACATAAGAATAGCAAGAGGACTATAGCTTTAACTGCACAGGAAATCCATACTTCTAATAGAAGGCATAGGGCCCTTCATCTTGAAGAGTGACAGTTGCATCAATAGCAAGAGGAGATGCAGCTAATACGTGAGGAGCAGTTAGTGTCTGCATCCCAGATCTAGATTATGGTCTTTCTGAGAGGTAGTTACTGAATTACAGAACAACAGATGGACATCTTGCTCCAGAACCAAGTTGTTTCACTGATTCTCTAGCTTGAAATATCTGTTTCTAGGACCTTTTAGAGAGGGTTAAAGAAACCCTGTGTTCTTTAAACCACAACAGAGGGGTTTTGTTCTTGAAATTCTCCAAAGAATGTTGTTTTGCTCAGGACAAACATCATTTTCTGTAGGGAAGTAACTGAGGATGCCATTTATAAGTATAGCCATTCTGAAGTGCCCACATGTTCTGTATATTATCATAGGATCATAGAATAGTTAGGGTTGGAAAGGACCTTAAGACTATCTAGTTCCAACCCCCCTGCCACTGGCAGGGATACCTCGCACTAAACCATGTCACTCAAGGCTCTGTGTAACCCAGCCTTGAACACTGCCAGGGATGGAGCATTTACAACTTCCTTGGGCAACGCATTCTAGTGCCTCACCACTCCTGCAGTAAAGAACTTATTCATTATATGTAATCTAAACTTCCCCTGTTTGAGTTTTAACCCATTACCCCTTGTCCTGTAACTGCAGTTCCTAATGAAGAGTTGCTCCCCAGGATCTTTATAGGCTACCTTCAGATACTGGAAAGCTGCTATGAGGTCTCCATGCAGCCTTCTCTTCTCCAGGCTGAACAGCTCCAACTTTCTCAGCCTGTCTTCATATGGGAGGTGCTCCAGTCCCCTGATCATCCTCATGGCCCTCCTCTGGACTTGTTCTAACAGTTCCATGTCCTTTTTATGTTGAGGACACCAGAACTGCACAAAATACTCCAGGTGAGGTCTCACAAGAGCAGAGTAGAGGGGCAGGATCACCTCCTTTGACCTGCTGGTTACGCTTCTTTTGATGCAGCCCACGATACAGTTGGGTTTCTGGGCTGTGAGCACACACTGCCAGCTCATGTTAATGTTCTCATCAACCAACACCCCCAAGTCCTTCTTTGCAGGACTGCTCTGAAACTCTTCTCTGCCCAACCTGTAGCTGTGGATGCAGATTGCATTTTGTGGTGCAAAAGCTAGAAGTTTGTAAAGGTTCACCTAGCTGAGAATAGCTCCTGCATTCACATCTGTTTTGAAAGTGTTTTCCTTGTAATGTTTCTGTAGGTTTTTTTCTTCTAAAAGAATAAATGTTTTATTAATTATTCTATTATTCTATAATTATATGATAAGTATATGAATAGTCACAGCTTGATGAAGTTGACTAATTTAACCACCTTTTCCATCAGTGGTCCTCTTGGCTGTCAGCTGGATGTTGCCAGAGCTAGCTTTGAACCAGTTTTCTTCCCACATGAGGTATGAGTTGTCTGAGTGTTGAATTATTTCATAGAAAGCAGTCAAGATATCCTTTTTTTTCTTCATTTCAGGGTGACCTTATCAATTTCTTTGCATGAACACAAAGAATATGGTCTATGGTTGAGAATCTTGAATTGAGGTAGCCATTTTCTTCCACACTGTTGTCAAATTTACAGAGTGTTAGTCATAATAATTTCCATTGTTGGAAATTATTGTTGAGTTCACTCACAGGTTCCTGGTTTTCATAAATCTCATTTTTAGTGTTTGGCCTTTCTCAAAGCATTAAGATTGCATGGATTCCTGACCTTGAAACTGTAGATTTCATTAGGCTAGCCTGGTAAAGCTGAATCCAGTGTCTGCTGGAGGCTGAGACTTCTTTGGGTGCTGAACGGAAGACACAAAATCAGAAATTCTCAAGATGATGACAGAATGGGAGAAATTAAACAGAAAAGTATAAATTCCAGCATTAACTTGATGACTCTTGAATTCAGTGGGATTGTAAACAGACATGTATTTATAGAACAGGTGGTCAGTTTTGCAAAAATATCTTGTCTGCACTAAAGATGAGGGAGCTCTATAGGCACAAAAAACTGAGCCGGGTGAAGGATTATTATTTCACTTGCAGAATGTACCTAGAACTGTGGATGCTCCACTTGAGGCTTCCAGCACGTCATTCACCTACAATGCTCTGCTGGCTGCAAAAGTCAGAATCAAATTTGTGTCCTAATAGCATTTTCAGTGTAAGTTTTCCCATTAAAGGCAAACAATGTAATTATAGCAAATGGACCCGTCTTTTCATTCTTCACAGTGCTTCTTTCCCACAGATCTTGATTCTTTTCTGTGCATTTGTACTAATTTATGGAGGTTACTGAAAATCAGACTTCAGTGATAAACATTATTATGAAAGTGTTTTTAAAATGTTCCCTGTGCTTTTTTATCAGAAGGGCAGACCAAAGATACACATTTTTTACTTCCAGGAATACATATAGTTTTATAAAGAAAGCATCTGACCACTTCAAAGGAAATGGTTTTCTAGATGAATGAGGATTTTTTTTTCTCCTGTCAGAGCAATTAATGCTGATAGTAACATGCTACTAAATCGTTCCTACTTGGATGTTAGTGCAGTTGCAGATTCACACATTGTGTGTTTGAAAATGTTGTGAATTGTCTCTGCCCTCTGGTTTGGCTTTCTGTTCCCATTTTATTCCTCAAAGCCAAAAGAAAAGACTTGAACTGCCTAATTTATATCAAAAATGAGAGAACTTGTGATTCATAGAGTGCAGTATGAAGTGTCATTCATCATTAATGTGATGAAGATAAATATTGCTGGACACAAAAAGGAGCCTTATGAAGATGACTGTGGCTTGCAGGAAAAAGGAATATTCATTCATCTTGACTGAATATAATAATCTGAGGATTCAGGAAGAAATTAGGCATTGGTTGCACTCCTTTAAATTTATCTTGAAGTCAGGTTTTGGCTGTTAGCATCCTTTAAGGTCTATAAAAGCCTTTTAAGAAAAGGTCTGTAGTCAGTGCCTTTTTTAAATTTCTGTATTGTTGATTTTCCCTGGAAGAGCATTAACTGTCAGAAAACTGTAAACAGTTAAGTGCTGCTTCTTTGAAAGAGGAAAATAAAAATTTTATTAAGTTGGGTGCATGGATGTGTATTTTGAAAAGGATGACACAAGTTACAGAGATAGTGCCTGTACATGTGACATGATCAGTTCATAGATTTTTGGGCATTTGCATGAGACCAGTCACTTGCTAGTTCAGGAGAATTAAAGGAATCTGCATGTGAGAGCATGTTTGCCTCCTGACACAGCTACAGAGGGTTCAGACAAACATTACTTTATAGACTAATGGCAGGGAACTGATGTCAATGTGAATAGAAAACTGAAGACAGCCTTTAGATCTCAAATTCTCTGAAAACAATAGTATTTTGATATCCAGTCTTCATTTTCTTTGGCACTGTTAGAAAGTTTGTGTCCTTAAAGCAGCTCTTTTACCGAGTTAGCATTTGTTTGTTGTGGGTTGAGCTGGACTGGGTTAGTTCAATGCAGTTTCTGTCACTACCATTATATTTCCATGCCGATGACTAAATAGTTAAATAAATCACTATGTTTTGGGTTTTTTTAGTTACTTCTAATTTATTTTCTTTAAATTAGAATCACGAGCCTGTGCATGCAAAGTTAATTGCTGTATTTATTTTTCCTATTTGCAAGTAAGTATGGGCATCTCTTACAAAAATTACAGAATTGGAACTTTTTTAATTCTTTTAAGATATTATGTTTTAAGCAAAATTTGGCAAGTTGGGTCATGATTCACTCAATTTTTCACACTCAATTGTACAATATGTTCAGCTGTTGAAAGTAAGGATATTATTTGTAGATGTGCAGTACAAATTTAGAGTTAGCTAATTTCTGTTGATTGTGAACTTAACTCCTTCAAGAGACAGGAAAGAGGAATGGACATATTTGGTTTTTCAAATATATTATAAATTCCAAAAGATTGTGAGGTCTTATATTAAAACTTTTACAGCATTTAGCAGAGAATCATTTACCTCACTTTTTAAACAAAACCCATTATCATTTCTGCATAAACAGCACTTCAATAAAGCTAGCTAGCCTGGAATTAATTTAGTAAATACTTGATTCTGAGATAAAATAGCTATAAAAATACTTTAAAATATATGTAAGGCTTGTAAAACATGTAATGAAAATATTCTATATGTTTTGAAAAGTATATAATTAAAATTTCACAGCATGAATAGTTGCCTTTTTGACAAAGAATCATTCAAGGAAATACATATTGGGGTATGGAAGGATTCTTAATTTAAGGAAGGAGGATATCAGCTTCTTGTGAGGCACACAACAGCAACTTTACAAGTAAGCTGCAAAAATTAAAAAAAAAAAGTTTTACATATTCTACATTGTCATTGCATGCCTGAATATTTTCCCCCTTAAATTCTTTACACTTTGTATTTTCTAATGTATTTCTGCAAATTACTTGACAATTGCTAGCCCGCATTACTGATCAGAGGTGATATTTCCAGAGCACTGAATATTTTTTTGTGGTTTCATATGTTTCACCTAGTAGAACACTGTCATCACTTCTTTGAAAGTCATAGGAACCTTAGAAGTTCCTGATAAACCTTATTTTTTGGCATAAATTTTGGAGTTACAGTAACAACATATTTGCAATTAAGTCATACAAAGGAAATGTCTGTATTTGCAGCAATTCACAGTACAAAAACTAGTTTACAGATGCAAAAGTGAGTTGTGCAAGCATAGGCCACCAGGCATGTTTTACACGTTTTGCTTAAGTCTTTTTCCATACTACATTGCTAATCTCAATGCTAAATATTGCTAAAGGAATTAGCCTATTAATGAGACTATTAGCTCTATTTGGATGATGAAAGGGTTTTTTTCTAGCTACAAATTAAACTTTTAATAAAAATTAACTGAAAAATTGTGTCAATAAATTCTTTTATTTAACAGTTGGTATTCTGCATAAAAACTATTTATCCTTAAAAAAGTCCACAAAACATTCTATTACAAATAGTTTGAAAAGCAGTTTTATATGTGAGCTTTCTACAGTCGTTCTCAGCTGTGATTATGGTTACAAAGCATTAAACAAAGCAAACCATATAGCTCATGTGTGCCTGAAGGTATAGATTATGTGGGGCATAAAAATATCTTCATGTGCATCTTGACTTCTAGAAAAATGGCAGTTCAGTGCTTAGTGCTGTCATTTATCAGGACTAAAAAATAGGAGATATATACTAGAAACTCCAAATTCAGAAGTCAGAAATGCAATTTATCCTGTAATAAAAGAAGGAAAGAGAAGCCCCTCTGTGCATCTGTTGCATTTCATTCTGAACTAGCCCATTCTACTCAGTACTAATAAAATAAAATAACATGAAAGGTGTATGTAGATTCAAAGGGCAATTTCAGGCAAGTCAAATTGTCCTACTCCTAAGGTTATTTTGGTTATTATTGGTTATATTTGGTTATTTTGGTTATTAACCTATTTTGGTTATTAAAATATTCAAAGACTTTTTATAGTTGTAAAACAATGGATTTTTATTTCTTACATAAAATTCTGTATAAGACTAGCATTAAAAATTCATCATTAACACATTAGAGCACCTTCAGGCTCAAAAAGGTCAATTTAAGTTATTTTTAAAACACTTGTTTTCCCAGGAATATATTATAAATTGTTTATTTTTTTTAGTGAAAGAAGAGGAAAATTCCCCCTTTTCTATATAGTCTGAAAATAATTAGCTGAGAAAAAAAAATAGCATTTCTCTTTTGAATAATCACAAATCTATTTAATTCTTCACACAACTGGAATGTGTCAGATACCCTGAAAAAAACAAATGAGAAAGTATAGATGTGCTGGATCTCTTTGTTTCTTTGATAAGGAATGGTAATATGTGTAGTAGTGGTCTACAAAAGGCTCTGAACCCTCTCTGCTCTGTGAAAGGGGCTCCTTACCAGGACTGGCTTAACCTACTGCTGCGTAATGCTGAGGACAGTGGCCAGCACAGGTTCCTCACCTGCACAGTGTCAGCTAGCCTCCAAATCCACCATCATCTCTTCACAAAGCAAGTCTGAATTTTGCAATGGAACAAATATCCATCAGAAGCTCTTTGTGTGAGAATACAGAAAAGCACACACTGAGGATTTAAAAAACAAAGCAAAATATGTTTGATTTCTGAATTCATGACAGCTATTGTGTGTCTGGTTAGTATCTGTCCTAAGCATTTTCAAGAAGGCAGGTATGAATGTACTGGAATCCTTACACATCCAATATTGTTTTAAATCTTGATTGCATTAGTATCGCTTCTGTGTTCATTAGCTGTCATTTATAGAACAACAGTATCCTAGAACAGTTTGTACATATTATACAATCTATACCCATGGTTGTCAGGCATGGCTTGAAAACTGTTGCTGTTCTAACCCTGTTAACAGCTGGGACATCATTTCCAGTCTTTCATTAAAAACGCAGCAGTGTGGTTTACATTGCAAAATACTGCCTACATCAGTGACCTGATGATACTCCTTTACACCTTCTGTTTCAAACTGTGTGTTCAAACAGAGGAAATGGGGTACTCTGCACCTTCTGGAATCAAACATGCTTCTACTGGAGGCATTTCCCTTTCTTTAGGGAAACAATTATTAAAGTGGGAGTCACAATGCTTGCAAGGTTGACAAAAAGTGATTTAAATGGCTGTTTTTGCTAATTTGGGGGAATAAAATTAAGTGGGGTAAAAACCTGCAAAAGCACCAGTTTTGACAAGCAGTTGCCTGTGTAAATGGGGAGCAGAATGAAGGCCCCATAATCCAAGGAGAAATGGTAAGCAACATGCTATGCCACCTAGACTTGTATGTCTATGAGGCCAGATTGGATCCACCCAAAGGTACTAAGGGAGCTGATGGAAGCACTCACCAAGCCATTTTCCATCAGCAGTCCTACTAACCAGGAGATCTCAGCTGACTGGAGGTAAGCATGCCCATCTACAAGAAAGGCTGTCAATCTGACCCTGGTGCTGGGGAAGGCTAAGGAGCAGATCATATTTAGTGCCATCATACAGCACATACAAGATAACCAAGTGATCAGGCCTAGTCAACATGGATTTGTGAAAGGCTGTCCCTGCTTGACCAACCTGATGTCCTCCTATAACAAGGTGACCTGCTTACCGGATGAGGAAAAGGCTGTAAATGTTGTCTATCTAGACTTCAGTAAAGCCTTTGACAGTAATCTCCTGGAGAAACTGGCTGCTCATGGCTTAGATGGGTATACTCTTCAGTGGGTAAAAACTGACTGGATGGGTGGGCTCAAAGAGTGGTGGCAAACGAAGTTAAATCCAGTTGGCCACTGGTCACCTGTGGTGTTCCCCATGGTTCAGTAGTGAGGCCAGTTCTGTTTATATCTTTGGCAATTATTTGGGCAAGGGGATTGAGTGCAACCTCCGTAAATCTGCAGATGACACCAAGTTGGGTGGGACTGTTGATCTGTTGCAGGGTAGGAAAGCTCTATAGAGAGATCTGGACAGGCTGGATCAATGGACCAAAGCCAGCTGCATGAGATTCAACAGAGCAAAGTGCTGGGTCCTGCGCTTGGGCCACAACAATCCCATGCAAAATTGCAGGCTTCTTGAACAGTGGCTGGAAAACTACCCAGAAGAAAAGGACCTGGGGGTGTTGGTCAATAGACAGCTGAGCATGAGCCAGCTTATGCCCAGGTGGCCAAGAAGGCCAGTTGCATCTTGGCCTGTATCAGAAATAGTGTGGCCAGCAGGACCAGGGCAGTGATCATCCCCCTGTACTTGGCATTGGTGAGGACATACCTAGAACTCTGTGTTCAGTGCTGGGCTCTTCACTGCAAGAAGGACACAGAGGTGCTGGAGTAGGTCCAAAGAAGGGCAGCAAAGACAGTGAAGGATCAAGAGCACAGGTCTTATGAGGAACATCTTAGGGAACTGGGGTAGTTTAGCGTGGAGAAAACGAGCTTGGAGGAAAGGGAGACCTTATCACTCTCTACAGCTATCTGAAAGGAGATTGTAACAAGGTGGCTCTCTGTCTCTTCTCCCAAATAATAAGCAATAGGACAAGAGGAAGTCGCCTCAAGTTGCACCAGGGGAGGTTTGGGTTGGATATAGAAAAAAATTCTTCCCTGGAAGGGTTGTCAAGCATTGGAAAAGGCTGCCCAGAGAAGTGGTGGAGTCACTGTTCCTGGAAGTCTTTAAAAGAATTGTAGATGTGGTACTTAGGGACATAGTTTACTGGTGGACTTAGCAGTTAATGGTTGGACGTGCTAATCTTAAAAGTCTTTTCTAATGTAAATGATTCTATGATATCTGAATGTCTCCACATTATTCCTGCTAATTCTTGTCTACACTTGCATGCTGCTTTTCAATTCTTCATCTTGGCTGATGAAAGTGTTGATTTCACTTGAAATGGCTATAATAACAAAAATAAGATGACCAATTATCAGGCTGTACTTCAGGAAAATCACAGGAAACATGTTCAGGCAAAATAAAAGACCTAGTTGGATCACCTCTAGTTATACTGGGATAGCTAAATTGAAGAGAAACTTGTATATACATAGATTTTTTTAATGACTTCAGATATAGCAGGTTATTAGTTTCATAAACTTTTCAATTTTGCTTTATGTTTATAGGAACTTTTGACCCCAAGTTTGAGCTGTAGGAACATTCTTGGAGAAAAATGAGTTTGAATATTGTGCCTTATCATCAGGCTGTTAAATCACCGTTGCTATACATACTGCCCTGTCTATGAAGCAATTTACAGAAGTTCAGCTCCTCAGTGTCACATGGGATTGTGGAACCTAGTGAGTGGTTCAGTATTCTTACACTTAGACAGACTACTAAGGAAAGGAAAATCAATACAGAGTACAGTGCTGGGCTTCACAGCAGGATTTTGAATTTTATGAAAAAAAAAAAAAACCAAACACCAAAAACCCAACAAACAAAACCCAACAAAAACCTGTCCTCTGCTCTATTACTGTTGACTCCTGTCAGCCAAAGGATAAGTCCTAGAGGAAAGAGACTAAAGGTCTGCCCTGAAGTTCAGGAATCCCCCTGTAATCACCAAAGATTAAATTGGTGAGTGCTGTATTAACTGTTCAGCTCTCAAATCCCAACCAGCTGTGATGGCAGATTTCCAGCATGGTGTAGAGGTTGAATTGCAGAAGACTTACAAGCTTTAGTCTGATGCATTATTTCATTATTGTTGATATTGTAACTGAGGACTAGGTGCTAGTTATTCCAGATTTACCAAAACTTTAGTTGTTATAGCAGATGCATTTTCTCATTTTGTTATTTCTTTATTGATGTTTATTATGTTACTAGTTGATTTTTGAAGGCAGGAAGCTTGTTTTAGTTTTCTGACTGAGGTGATTGCCAAACTCAGAGGATTAAGCAGGACAACAAGAAGCAGGTCCACATTTCAGACTTCTTTCTTTTTTGAAGTGGTTTTTATTTGAAACTTAGATTTTTTTTTGGACCCAGAAAAAGCATCCAAGCATTGTAGCTCTTTTTACTGTTTTTAGTGGGGTTTTTTTTGAGATTATTGTGAGATTCTTTGACTAACTGGTTGCCAGTCATGAAAGATAATCTCTTTTTTAAGATTATTGTAATTTTTGTTAACCTCAGAAAATTTAGAATACCTTATTGAACTCTGTAAGACACAACATAGCCAATTCTTCTTCTTGTAATAACTTTGAAAAGAATGAGAAATAAACTATACTTTTTATTTCCAAATCATACTGGGTTACTTGCTTATGATGTGAAAACAGAGGCAATGCTATTGACAAGATTATACCTGTTAGAGCTGCACATCATACAGACAACATTGACAACAATGCTAGACTTTGCATAGAATGGGTTTTCTCCTTTTAATCCTCTGTTTAATTTATAACAGCTTTTAGAAAGGCTTTGAACTGGAAAAGGAGCTGTCTCAACTAGTTTTGTGATGAGAGATAGCAACACTGAATAAATGTGGAGCAAATATGAAAGTTATCTTACTCTTGCAAGCAGAGGTAAAAAGGATGAAACAAAAAATAGCACACACTTCTGTGAGCTGATTTTGTTTAGTTAGGGAAGATTTAAATAAAATTAAATAAAATAGGTTTGGGGAGTTAAAGAGGAAAGTAGTTACCTAATTTTTCATTTAAAAAACTTATAATAAGTTTGTTTACTTTTAGTTGTTTGGTTTTGGGTTTTTTTTCCACTGAGAATAAAATATTATATTTTTTATAATTTCCTACTTGCTAGAATTTGTTTGTTTTCTCTCTTCATTTCCTAGTGTTCCTTAAAATTTTTATCAGGGATACCTCCATGCACAAGGTGTGAGGTCATCTTTATAAATTTCAAGGGTATAAAAATTTTGATTTTTTTGGGGGCAAAATTATTTAAAAAAACCTAACAGATACGTTCACAAATATGAACCTACATTCAGATGACACATCTGCTGAAAACTGTGCGACAGAGGGGAGTATACTGTTTCCACAAGTACTGCAGTTACAAATTGATCACTAAGGAATTATTCTTAATGATTAGATAAACCAAGAACTCCTACTTGTCTGGTTATGAGCGTGTAGTTTTCCTCACTGTGAGCTGTCACATGTGACCATGTGGCCACTGCATATTTTTTATCCCAAGAACTAAATTTTTATTTTAGCATCAAACAAAAATATACAAAATTAAAATTGAGTTTCAGAAGACCCATGCAGATACTGCTATGTCAGTTCTGTGCCAGGATTTATCTTTACACAAATTAGCTCCAGCAACCTCTGCAGAACAACACTGCTTCTAACTGGTACTGTATTTTAATGAGATGTGGATATTTAAAATAAATTCTGACTGTCAGAGAGAGTTGAACTGAAGCATTTATCTATATTCGTATCTTTTGGGGCATATCTTGCATTCCTGTGATTCTAAATTTCTAAACTTCTCTGAAAGAAGTGGTGAGTTTTTGTTCATGAGAAATGAACAGTCAAGGCCACAATTACAGGACAAAAGGTATTGTCCATTACTTAACTAACTGATATAATTCCCATCCAGAATTATTATATTGAGAGGAGTTTACATACATATCTAGGACTGTGTGTGTATACATGTATTTATATGTATGTACATATATGTATATATATGTCCGCACAGGGAATTTTCTTATTCATAGTCTGAAAGATGGTTTCCTTTTCAAAATCTTCAATTACTTAATATTAAAACATTAGTCCATGTAAGTAATTCCAAATATAAGCAATCCCATCTTCATAAAAGGATTCCACTTAAAAAAATTATATCACCATTTGTTGTGACCAGAGTTGTATGAAGATTAAATACTTGTGTAGAGTACAACCGGTAAATAAACCTCCAAATCCTTTCATCTTTTATTCTAATATAATATGAACTGAGCTATATATATACACTGTATAGTTTTTTACTGATGAACTTTCTCAGACAGTAAAAAATTGGGGAAAAAAACATCTCCAGTTTCCGTTTCACTTCATCGTTACTTAGGAAAAATCAAAATGATTGTGTAATTTTCCTGACTGTGTGCTGCCATATGACATACAAAGGAAAGAGAAATCTTTTTATGAACTTTATATATAAAAATAATAAATAAAAAACCCCAAAACACAAACCCAAAGGCAAACAAGCAAGCAAAGAAAACCAGAAAGAAAATGCAACCAAGACATGAATGCTATAGTAAAAATAACATTTCCAGTTAGGAAAGATTTAAGTTCTTAGTGTAAATACTCCATGAAATTACTTTTCTCCTTATATAACATAATTAACAGATCCCACTTACACAGTGAGAATGAAGTTGTAATTTTGCCCTTGTAGCTTCACATCAGAAAGGTCTGAACATATATCAAAATTATGTTAACATATTAGTCAGCAGTTCTGTTTCAAAGGGCTATGGTTTGTCTAAAGCTCTGTTTCTCATTCTTATAAAACCACTGGATCATAAAAAATGTATATTGGCAAGGTGCCATGCCTATTACTTTCATTATTTTATACACTTTTTTTTATTTTTCTCTGCCTATCTGCATGTGATTTGGGTTTTTTGCTATGTAATATTTTTGAAACTGGAATCCTGGCAAATTTGGTGTGAATTATCATAATTATACCCACTTCTCATCAGCAGTAAACAGTAAATAAAATTAATAGGCTTCATAGTGGGAGCTATTTGACCCATACACAGACCTTCCGAGACTAACCAACAAACTCAATAGTTATGTGTTCAGAATATAGCACTGGATTTACAGAAGATATTAGAGATTTTATTGCTCTGTATGGTGATTTAATTTGTTTTTATTCATTCACCAGAAAAGCTGCCTGTGAATACCACAAAAGTGTCAGCTCATTCCATCAGACTGTCTCTATTTTTCTGTTTCATAATTGCCCAGTATTGATGCTATGCTTCAGAATTTTCTTCTCACAACCTCTACAAGACCATTAGAAAGTGGCTTACACTTGCAGGTGTAAATCTTTACACATACTTCAGTTGTGCTAACTCATTAAAGATTTCCTGAAGAGGGATTAAAAGAATAATGAATATTTAAGGTTTTATTTTGGGGAGTGGAGGGGTTGGAGATTAAGAAAAAAAAAATTATCAAAACTTCAGAATTCTAGACCTATGTTTGGTTTTTTCCTTCAGTAACATTTTCAGAAGATTTTATCTGTGCAAGGAAACAGCATCTACATTTCCTTCTGAACTAGGTGATGGGAAGCCGTTCCTTAGGGACTGCAGGCTGAGAAGCCAAACTTGTGAATTGACAAAGATGTTTTGAGGTACTCTGAAACAAAGCATTGATGTGAATAATGGTGCACATGTTTAGCTTTCTTGATGATGCTGGTTGCCTAGTAACCAGCAAAAGGCATATGTCAGAGAAGAGTTCAAAAGAAATAGCTGATATCAATCTCGGCAGGGTAAGGAAGGGAAAAACCACTGATTAGCACAGCTAGATTGGTATATGTAGGAATGCTGTCATGTTTTCATACACTGAATATCTAAGTTGATTCCAAATCTTAATTTACCAAATCTGTGGTAGTTCTTAATTAGGGACAGTAATTGTGTGTTTTAAAAGATGTTTTTTAAATCTTAATTTGCAGAAGGTGCATAGTGCCCCTGCTTAGTAACATGTATTGGAAAGATATTGTTCGTTTTGTTCTGCCACTGGTGGGGCAACAGCTTTTTCACTTTATCACAAAGTCACACTGTATTTTGTGTATGGAGTCACTGGATCTTCAAAAACAAAGGTCAGCTATGCTGCATGGGGAGTCACAGGGACAGAGACACATTTTCAAATGTTTTATTCCAGCAGTCATTTTCTTTGGTGTATTCCTCTGGTTGAGCCTTTTATTCTAAACCAAAAATTACACAAGAATTCTGGTAATATTTTTAACCTTGTTTTTTCAAATATTCAGAAAATTATATTTATCTTTACCTAAATATTACATGAAACTCCTTAATTAGAGTTAAATACTCATTTTTTGCTTACATGCCACTAGAATTCACTTTTTATGTGATCAGTGTTCTTGTTTATTCCCAGAATTTATGAGAAAATACAGAATTTCCAGTGGGATGATGGTAGTTTTATTTCAGTATCTCACTTACTTATAAACTCTAAAGTATTTTTCTATTCAGGGTCTTTATTAGAGTAAATGATACTTTTTATATGGAAAAAGCATGTATCACTATTAGAAACAAATTTTACAGTAAAGATTTTATTCTAATGATTTTCCAAAATTATGTATCACTGTTGAATTAGTCTGTCTTATAATATCTACCTGACACTTGTGTGTTTAGCTGAAGCTGCCCTCTGTTGTCAATGGAGAGGGGCAACATACCTTTCTTAGATTGTCTTGAACTGCTATCTATCTAAGGGTGCTAATTGTTTCCATTCTAGATGAAGAAAATAAGTAACTAACAGAGGGTAAAACCTATTCTTTAAATATCAATATCAGAGGAAAAAAAAAACCCTACACTGTTTAGCATGCCTTTTTTTTTTTTTTTGAGTAACAATAATATGCCAGGAACAACCATTTCACATTTCCATTGCTAATGCTTGTTATTAAACCAAAAACTGCTAATACAGAAAATAAGAAAAACTATTAATAAGCATTTCTAAAAGTCGTTGGTTTGGGTGACATGCTTATCACCAGGGCAATAATGTTAAGAAAGAGATCCGTCTCATACATGAAATCAGCTACACACTAAATTATTTTCTTTTTTTTTTTCTGAAATCATTGTCCATACACAATATATTTTCCAAAGCCTGCAACAAGCAGGGCTGCGCAGTGCTGTGATGTTTCTAGAGTGAGACTACTGTCCTTTCTCTTTTGCATATATGAATTTTCCGTTATCTTCTCACAAGTCCAGGTTGGAGGGGGCTTTGAGAAACCTGGTGTAGTGGAAGGTGTCCCTTCCCATGGCAGCAGGGTTGGAATTAATTGATCTTTATAAAGTCACTTCCAACCCAAACCATTCTATGATTTTATTAAAAAAAATTTAGAAAAGTAGCATTTTATTTATCAGTGTATTTCAGGCACGTTCATTGCATTTACACTTCTGTCAGTCTGAGAAACTGAAATTTTAAAGTTCAGCTTTATTTTTACTTAGAATCATTATTCAGTGCGTTTAAAGTCTGTGCCTAAAATAGATGGTACTTAAAAATTTTGCCTGCAAGCACCTGAGAGAAAAAAAATTGCTTTGTTTTATATTTGAGTTTTGTTTCTGCCTTCCTCCTTTCCTCCTTCCGCTTCCCTTACTTCCCCCTCCACCCCAATTTGGATAGCTTCTCACTGGATAAAAAAAAAAAATAGTAAAAACAGCCACAGGTTTATTTGCCTTAAATCTGCATTAGGTGGCCACTGCTTCCATAAGAGCAAGATTCAGAACCAATCTCCTAAATTTTAATAACTTGATAAAACTGAATTCATAATCTTCTTATATCAAAATCACTGCAGAAAATCACCCTAGTTTCATTAAAACAGTGCATTTTCCCAAAATCTATCAACAATGTCTTCTTAACTATAATAAATCTCTCTCATATTCTTAATACCACAAGGAGATGTTGTCACTGAGGAAAAAATAGCCTCTCTCCCAAAGGCTGGTAAAATTATTAATTTTTTTCATTACTGAGAAAATGTGGTGGGAGCAGTCTAGGATTTTAACTTTTATTTTTATTCAATTTCAGAAGTTCTGTTTAAATAAGTCTTGAGAAATTATCTATTTTCTTTTATTTGTTCCATGAATTCCTTTAGGCATTTGTGATGATGACAGCTTCCTGTGAACATTCTCTTAGGAGCTCTTTGAAAGTGCAAAGGAATTCCTCCTTGCTTTCCAGATCCAGACACTTTATTTTCTGAAGCTGCTTGAAATCTGGGAGAAGTCTTGTGTCTCATGTATGTTCACTCTTGTACTTAACACAAATGGTACCTTGAACAGAAAAGCACAGTTAAAAAAGTAAAGTTTTCACAGACAGTTTAGTATAAAACACCTTTTTCCATTAAAACATCACACCCTATTTTTTTTCTGCAAGAAATTACATTATTTCATTGAGAACATAATTGTTTACCTAGGGGTTTGTATTTTCTTGCTTTATTAACTTTAAATACTGATATATCTGGGTTTACATAAATTATTACTGAAACAAGACATTTACTCCACTCTTCAAATACACTGAAGCATTCTTAACATTTGTCTGATTCGCCTGTTCAGTTGCATAACAGATGAGCAGAGGGCGATAGCTTGCAATGCAAGCTGCCACAGTTATCACAATGGTTGCCACTTGTATTGTAAAGCTGTTATTTGGAGATCTACAGTGTAAGAAAGCGCCAGCCTGCCTTATAGGCTTGATCACCTAACACATCTTTCTGAGAAAATGTTTATTGTCTACTATTAGTTTTTTCAAACTCACTGTGACTAGGAAAGCTAACCACTTTGTCATTTTTATATTGTAAAGTAATTTCTGGGGCTAGGAGACTAATATGTCCCTGGAATTGGATTTGAATCTACAAGGAGCCTGTTTTTATTCTTTTTTCCTTGTGAATTTTGCCTCAAAATTGATTTATTTCTGTAGGATTTCAATGCAGTTAACCAGAATTTTACCAGTGAATTCTCATTATGAGGTATCAGCAACTTGACAAGACTGATAGTTTATTAGAGTTAGCTATAGTATCAAAATCTTGGGTTGTAAATCTTGTTTTCTTCACAGAAACCATTTTAGTCAAATTATACATCTTATGAGACATAACATTACTTACTCTGTCCACAAGAAATCTACAGAGAGAATATGTAACTTCTCATTTAAATTCACTGCACTCTGATTCATTGTACTTCCACAATACTTTGAGACCACAGGTTTCATTCAGCATTTGAGAGCAACTTAGTGTTTTCCAACTAAGGATACTTTTGTAAAGGAGAACTAAACTTTGTGGGAAACAGCTACAGTAGACTTTCATACCTACCCCCTTTGCTAACAATACCACTGATTTTCCTTTTGAAATGCAAAATATTTTCTTATTAAGTCCATCTACATTTACTGTTTATTTGCTATACAAAATGTATCTCTGATACCAGGCATTCACTTTCTCTGCTTTTTGATCTTGCCAAAATCCAAACAGGTGTCCTTTCCTTTCCCATACATCACATTCTCAGTTCACATTCCTATATGACTTTTCTCTGAGTCTGGAGAATCTTAGGGCTTCTGGACAGAGAAAACTGGAGATTTTGTTCTGCTTCCTGGACTGTGGCATGATTTTGTATCCATGATATAATAATGAATTCAATAGCCTCAGACGTACAAAATGACTGATGTCCTCCCAGTGTTCTTCCTTCATTGCTACTTGGAATGGTAGTATAAGTTAGGAGTTGCCCATGCTGCCTAATTTGAAAGAAATTGTTTATTGAACATATTTTTTTTTGTAACAAAAAACATGAGTAACCAGCTTGAAGGAGTTATATGCATGTCTTTCACTCCTCCACCCTTCCCTCCCTCGTCTCTTTCATTCCCCCAACCTGCCAGCCATGAACCTTGCCAGCCTGGCAACTTACATGTATTTGTGAAAAACAAAGTGAAACCTGTATTTACCACTTATCTCTTTTACTGTCATAAGAGTATCACATTTTGGTATACTACTTTGGGATCACCACTTTGTGGCAGTTTTCATACAGTAAGAGAGTTTTAGACATTTAAAGCAGGCAGAAGGTAGTCTTGTGTTTTATATTGTTTTTTTTTTTAAGTGGCTGCCAGTGGAAGCTAGCAGTTTATTGCAGGATGAGTTCTCAAAAATTCGTTTCTCAGATCATTTTTCCATATGCAGGTACTAGCACTTGACAGGAGAGATCTAAGGCCTGGGACACTTCCTTTTAAGTTAATAGAAAAATATCTATTTCTTAAAAATTTCAGATGGTTTTTGCATCCATTCAATTTCTACTGTTAAGGTCATGAATAAAATGCAAGGCGCATTCTTGCGATGCTTCAATTCCATCATATTCTCTGTGTAACAGAAAACAAAACCTGAAAAAATTTTGGAACTGCTCATAAAAAATGAGCCTCACATAAAACTTAACTTGCTTGAAGATACACAAAGTGCAAGTGAATCCAAGTTATTGGTATTGTCACCTCACTCTGAGAAGAATCCTGCAATTTTTCTTTGGGTGAAGGTAAGTATATTAAATTCTAAAAAATAAAAGTTCTCCGTTGCTGGTAACCATGAATTTGTACACAAGGTGATGAGTGTGTCAGCAGTAAATATATAGCTGAATCTTTATGTCCACTGTTGTTCTTTTATTAGGAAGGCAGACCACAATACTAGGCTGGAGATTAAAGCTCATGCTCCTTTCAGCATACATTTGTTTAATGAAAAAAAACATTAAAAAGTTCAGATAATGGGAGCTGAACATTTATTTATTTATTTAGGGAGAAGTTTTTGAGTGTTAGATGACTCTTCAATTGTACAAACAAAACGGAAATCAACAGAATAACAGTGATATATATATGTTTGGCTAACTTATCTTCTGACAAATTTTCTATAGTTAATCTGTTCAAAACCATGTCAAAGAATTTTCCCTGTATAGTCATAAACCATTAGCTAAGTGCAGTAATTCCTGCATAAGTATTGTGCCTTTACCACATAGGATGTTGCCTTGATTGATCGTTCTCAGTATAAATTAGTAGCTAGCTGCTCTTAAGAAATTAGAAAATTAAACAATCAGTTTGCATTTTGAAATAATTTTGAAACTGAGCCTACTTGGAGGCATGCAAGTAACAGCTGCAATCCACAAAGATACCCCAAATATCTTACTGAAAAGTTGGAGGCACAGATTAGCCTTATTTTCTTCTGTTCTCCCAGACAACAACTTATTTACACATGACAGCAGTTCTTTATATATAGCTTATAGCGTACAAACATTTACATATGTAAATATATTTACATATGCAAATATATTTACATATGCAATACATACCTACATACAAAATTTAACATTTCTACATTCTTGTCTTCTTAAAAGATTTGCTTTTCCTCCTGCCCTTATTAAGAAAAAAAAACAAACCTAAACCAAAAAAACCCTATGTATTTTGTAATAACAGTTATTATTTTAGCACAAAAAACACCATTAAGATATATTACATCAATATCTAAATACTAAATTTTTTGGGATCTGGAAGATATGACACATTATCTCTCTTATTGTATTACACTCTATGGCTCTGTGGTTGCTATGTTACAGTCCAAATGTTCCAAGTTTTAGGAAACTTGGAAGTGTTATGAAAAGGGCAATTACAAAATTGCCAACAAGCCAGCACAAAATACAATAATGATACAGTTGACCCTTCCTTCTTTAAAAAAATACATATTTAAAAGTTCTTGCAGCAATTAAAGTAAGAAGCAAGCAAAATACACCTGAGCTACTCATAATCCCAGCATAGGTGGTGATACTAGATAGACTTCTTTTAATATCATTACTGATAGATTTCTTTTTTGGTTTGCAAAGTATAAAGAAAGAGAAAAACCACCTGAATTGTCAGACCTATATCTAAACATATTGTATATGCAAATAGACCAATGAAAAGAAACTAAACTAAGCTAATACTTCTTTTTTCACACTAAATTCTTTCTTTTTTTTTTTTAGAGCATCCTCACGAAACTCTAACAAAGATGTATTGTGCTTTGCCTACTCAACCCAGTTTATTCATTCTGTACTTGTTTAAATCTCATTTCTTGGTGATATCCCTCCATTATCTGCACCACTACTTGGTTTCTCATGCTACTTGAGAAGGAATAAAAATAAATTATGAAGGGTGTTTGTTTTTCTTGAACTCACTCATTCCTTAATAATTTGCAGACAAAACTTTCACTTATGTAATTGAATAAAGATTTTCTGAGGATCAAGTAAGGGGAATGCTTTTATACCAACAGAATTCAGTCCTGCCTAAAAGGGAGTGTAAGAGGATGTCCTGTGGAAGTCAATACACTTATGCTATATTACTAACAGTGGCAACTTTTGATTAAGTAGATAGAAAGGAGATATTTCTCCCTGAAAGTGTTATCACTCAGGAGAGAAGGGGAACCAAAGCCGTTTCATGCTACAGGAATATTCTTTTGTCATTTAACAATGTTAGAGAACATTTTTATTTCAAGGCTTTTGCTCAAACACAGGCTTAGCTAGTCTTATATTAAAAAATTAAAAAAAAATGCATTTTTAAAAAATAATGAAATGTTTGTATTAGTTCCAGTCTTTTAACTTCTTTATCTGGTTGTCCTTTGCAAATATTGTGGGTATGATGTGTTATTTATCACATACAAAAGCTGGCATTGATGGAAACATTGTAGAAGTAGAGATTATAAGGGAAAATGTAAGTGATACATTCTGAAAATCATATAAGTGACACTTGAAAATAATTTAGAGACCCAGTTATCAGATGCTTATAAATTTGTTACCTGTCTACAGTAGGGTGAAGACTTGTTTCTGGAAGTTACTGAAAGTCAGCTTAAATGGGACTGGAGCACCTCCCGTATGAAGAGAGGTTGAGAAAGTTGGAGTTGTTCAACCTAGAGAAGAGAAGGCTGCATGAAGACCTCATAGCAGCCTTCCAGTATCTGAAGGGAGCCTATAAATATCCTGGGGAGGGACTCTTCCTTAGGGACTTTAGTGACAGGGCAAGGGGTGATGGGTTAAAACTTAAACAGGGGAAGTTTAGACTGGATATAAGGAACAAATTCTTTCCTGTTATGGTGGGGAGCCACTGGAATGGTTTGCCAGGGAGGTTGTAAATGCTCCATCCCTGGCAGTATTTGAGACCAGGTTGGACAAAGCCTTGCATGGCATGCTTTAGTGTGAGGTGTTCTCTGCCCATGGCGGGGGGGTTAGAACTAGATGTTCTATAGGTCCTTTCCAACCCTAACTATTGTATAATTCTATTTTTTTGTTGTTATAAAAAGTAGTACTTCTTCAGAATTTTCTTTAGTATTCTTTCTCTTTTTTTTAAGGCATGTGTCACAAAAAAAAACCAACCCAAGATACCTTTGAAATGGTACAGATCTTGTTTTCAGAGAGGATACCTGGGTCAAATGGTGCAGTGAACAAATGACACACTTCAGGTTTGACATGTAGAGTAAATGACTTGTAGGAATCGCACATAAATCACCTGTTGATGGAAATGCTGCTGCATTGCCACAGATGCAGATTTGTAAAGGCACTTAAGCTGATATGTCAAATTTATCAGTTTAATTCCAAGACTGTAATCTAAAAATACATACCTAGCTTCTAGCTGCCTAAGATTCTACTGATAAATTCATTCTATGCCTAAGGAACATCATTTTTTTATAGAAATACAGTCCTGAATTCACTGAGGAGCTCATTACCTTTTTTTTTTTTCTTTCAAATCCTCCAACTAGATGCACATTGACTTTTTTTATGCAGCTAGGGGGATATAACATAATAGTTGTGCTCAGATTTTCCTTAATAAACATTGACATGACTGAGAGCTGTACAAAGTGCACTAGGAATGGCTGTATTCACCTCACTTGTGCTTTTAGATGGAGCACTACTATTGGAATTTGTCCAGTAACTTTGTAATTACTGTACTAATCCAGTATTTGGGACAAATGAGTTCTCTGTCTTTCTACCTGCAAGGTGATTCTTGTACACTTTCCTTAAAGTAATGCCCTAACTCCTTGCCTTTGGCTGGGCTGGGGCATACACATATGTTGAATGCTCACAACTCTTTGGCATTTTGAATAATAAATGCTATTGATAATAACAAAAACAACCCAGATTCAGACAAAAGGGAAATGCTTCTGTAATTTGGTAGTTAGTGCACAACAGGAAAAAGAGAGATCTAGGTCATGGTCTTTGCTGCAAGGCTTGCTTTTACAGGATGTAAACAAACCTCAGAGGACAGGTTTGAAACTGCATAGATGCAAAACAATTTCTCTATCAAAAAAGCATTTTCAAACTGATCTGTGTTTCCCTGTACTTCACTGTACTTGGACCCATTCATTGTGTTGCTGTGTTTAGACAACAGGAATCAAATCAATTGCCCTTTTTTTTTTGTGGATTGATTTTATTTTTTTAATTGAGGCTGTTATAAAATGTTTTACCTCAGCTTCTGTGTGTCTTTTGTAAACAAGTTGAAAAAGTACATAAATAGGCACATACAGAAAGAGCTAGGCCTTTTCAGTGTGCTGCTCATGTCATCTGCCTGCAGCATAACAGATAGGTCACATAATTTTATTCTCTGACAGTGTGGCAGTCATAATACAAAGGCTGATATTGAGAAATGTTAATCACATCTCAACTGCTTTTTTGCTCTTAATTTTATGCTCATCAGTTTTATATAGACCCTGGAATAAGGAATAAAAGGGTGTTTTAAATCATTCATATTAACTGAAAATTAATCCTTTCTGGGCTTCCTCAGAACATTTTTCTTTCTTTATTCCTTCCTTTATACTTCCTTACTGACATCTCTTCTTCAGGAGTGCTTTCTCAAATGATGTTATCAAAGGATCTATGTTCCCTGTGCCTACATTAATCTTTTTGTTTCCCATTTAGGAGATGTGCCATGTATTGCTCTAGAAACCTTTGAAGAGGTCCTAGAGAGCTTGCAGTAGGAGATGTTCCCTGTTCTGAAAACCTTAGGCTCTAAGTAGGCAAGAGAGAGAAGGAAGTTGTAAAGGGAGCATTGCTGGCTATAGTTTACTGAGAGCTGGGACTCTGGTAGGCTTAGAAACTTGTCCAAGCAGTGCAGACTGTTACTCACACTCTTACATTCCCTACTTATCCAGTTCATAAAAAGCAAAAAATCTCAGTTCTGCTTTTCAACCAGGTTCACATGACCAACATTTGAAAGGTGCTAATCCAAACCCTTTTCCACCTTTTCCTACTTTTCTAAAAGTGGAGAGCATATTATGTAAATAGTATGCAAATGTTGTGGCATAATAGAGATCTCACTTTCTAGCATCTATAAGGCTGTTCAGACTTGTATGAGTATACATAATCTTGTTTTTTATGAATGAACAAATATGTAATCCCAAGAAAACTAATGTTCCCCATGGTATTTATTTGCTCTTATTTTCCTGTATCTCAAAAAGTCTCTACTTCTTTTCCTGAACTTTCTGTTAGTCATCATAAATACAATGTTTTTCCCGATTCTGAAGAGAGGGTATGGTAAAACAAAGGCCGAAACCAGAATGAGGAAAATGGCAAAAAACTGAACAACTTGTAGCTTTACACCACTTGGTGCAATGGAAAAGAACTGTAATATGGGGATAAAAATGCATCCTCTTCCTTTTCTGCTTTTTCACTGCATTCTACTTAGAAACTTCAGGTAATTTTGAGGAAACAGTCAGTGGGATTTATTACTGCATTGCAGATTTTATCTTTGAAGGTGTTATTTGTTTTAATTCAATTTCCTTCAATATAACAGATACTGCCATTTCCAAGGAGGTTATCATTATGGTTATTTTCTGGTTATCACATAGCAGATTTACTTTATGGCATTCAGTAAGCTATCCTTTTGTTGTGGATTTGAAACAAATTTTGTATACATCACTCACTCACACATCAGAAAAAAAACATCACTAAAGCATGTAAGATGCAGTGCATTGGGCTGCTATATATTAGCCTGATCCCACTATCAGTGGGATATACTTTCCCATATGATATGGGAATACTTTTAATCATAAGTGGCCTTGTTGACTTTTATAGGTTTATCCATTTTCACAAAGTTATGAAGGAATGAATTTTGGAAGTTGAGGTCTCAAATTGAAAAAGGTCTTCTAGAGTATGTGGAAACTTCTGCAGCCAGCTGCCTAAGAGTCACAACCATCTATTGGGAATGTTTATCATATACTTGCATAGCTGGTCTCTTTTTCAAATCCCAGTTTGCTGGAAATGTGAACTGGATTTTCAGTCTTGACCTTTTGTGATTACTATTCTGGCCCTGGAAACTAGTTCAGTGCTTTATAAACATAGAAGTGTCAGGATTAAAATTCTGACCACAACAGTCTCTTATTCATACAGTATTCATAAAAACCTCTAACCCAACCCAGCCCAAATCTTGGAAGATAAGGTGGTGATACAAAAATACTTTAGCAGCTGTCTGTACTTTTGCAACTTCTTTACCCAGGCTATCAAGCTTATTTCCAGATGTTTTTTCTTTTTTTTTTTTTTTTCCTGATCTGTTAATTTCATGTACTTTTATATATATGCACAAATATATCCTTATCTGACCTTCAAAGCAAAGTAAAACAGAAGTTGTCTTTACTCACTGTGGACAGACCCATAAATTTCCTGCCAGTGAATAAGCAGGCTATCATTAATTTTCCTTATGAGTTCATGTAAGCTCCAGGGTGACTGGGGAATGCTTTCTACCCACACACATTTTTTGGGCATCGATGGAGACATGACAGTTTCCTATTGTGGTGTGTTACTAGAAACCTTTGCACACTCAATGTAAAATGATTCAAGGTGTTAGCAGTGTTTTGGACCTTTTTTTTTATTATTTTTTTTCTATCTATCTACCTCTCTGCAGAGAAAGTGTTTAATTAGGATTAGTGCAACACTTGTCCTGTCAGTAAGGTAAATGCATTTCTGGTGCTTAATGCACAGTGAACTGTCTACCACAGACACTCTGGGGGCACTTGATAATGTAAAAGGTGTAGCTTGATCCTGTAGGTGAGGAATTCGGAGTTGTTTAAGAGATTCTATTGTTTATATAGAAATCATAAAAAAACTGCAGTCATGTACTGTATTTCATACATATTTGGGTTAGCCAGTACATATTCAGGTGTTTCTTCTTTATACCACACCTTTTTAACTGTTTTATTAATATTTGACTAATTAGATGAATCATATACAAAAAAAATATTATTAATTTTCCATTTAATCACATTTCTGAAAGTTCTGTAGCAGTTGGTTTGTTCTGAAATGGAGAATTTCTCTATTGCCTCAATCCTATAGGCCTTAAATGATAATGATCACACATATTCCAGCTACACATTCAATTTTTCTTAATAGAACATTTGTCATGAACTTGATGTAAAGTAGCATCATATGTGCTTTGCTTTGAAAAAGAGGAAGTCTCATCTGGTTTTGGTATTTAATAATTTAGTAGAAAATGGAAATTACAATAATAATTTAAGTATCCATGACTACTGATATTCATAATGATAATCTGGTATGAAATTTTGGAGAAGTGTAGATGAGTATGCATTTGCAGACCCAGTCACATATCTACGTCCATACATACACAGATAAGTACATGCTCTTTATTGTTATGTGCTTCATTGTTACTGCTCATGCACACTGAAATACACATATGTATATGTGTGGTTTTGTAAAAACATAAACATTGTATATGGATATTATATATTTGAATACAGCCTAATATTACAGAATTGAAATTTATTCATTAATTGACTTCTGTATTTGTAGATAGACTGGGTGCAAGATATAAATATGTGTATGCTTCAAAGGTTTGCAGTGTCATGTAATATTATGGCTTTAAAAAATAGCAATATTTTGACTAGAAAATAGTGAGAATCAGCCAAAGAACAAGAGAGGTAAGAATTAACTGAGATAGAGTGTGTCGAGGGGTATGGATTGTGGTACCAGTTTCCAAAGAATAGAGGTTATTTATTTGACTCAAGTTGGGTGTAGATAACTTAAGATTGTTGTGAGTTATCAAACAATGACTCTGAAGCTTAAATAGTGTTACTTTCTTGGTTTTATGTGGAGTTTCACATTCAAGATCTTAAAGTAGTAGCAGAAAAATGCAAAAAGTATAATAGTTGATGGTTTAAATGATTTGAAGCAGTTAACCTTTTCAGAAAAATGAAAATAAATTTGGCCAAGGAAATTTTGGGGTGTTGGTCAATGAGAAAATTAACATGAGCCAGCAGTGCATGCTCGCAGCCCAGAAAGCCAACCATATCCTGGGCTGCATCAAGAGGAGCGTGACCAGCAGGTCAAAGGAGGTGATCTTACCCCTCTACTCTGCTCTCATGAGACCTCACCTAGAGTATTGTCTGCAGTTCTGGTGTCCTCAACATAAAAAGGACATGGAACTGTTGGAACAAGTCCAGAGGAGGGCCACGAGGATAATCAGGGGACTGGAGCACCTCCCATATGAAGAGAGGCTGAGAAAGTTGGGGCTGTTCAGCCTGGAGAAGAGAAGGCTGCATGGAGACCTCATAGCAGCCTTCCAGTATCTGAAGGGGGCCTACAGGGATGCTGGGGAGGGACTATTCATGAGGGACTGTAGTGATAGGACAAGGGGTAATGGGTTGAAACTTAAACAGCAGAGGTTTAGACTGGATATAAGGAAGAAATTCTTTACTGTAAGGGTGGTGAGGTACTGGAATGGGTTGCCCAGGGAGGTTGTGAATGCTCCATCCCTGGCAGTGTTCAAGACCGGGTTGGATGAAGCCTTGAGTGATATGGTTTAGTGGGAGGTGTCCCTGCCCATGGCAGGGTGGTTGGAACTAGATGATCTTAAGGTCCTTTCCAACCGTAACTATTCTATGATTCTGTAATTTTATGATTAAGCCCTTTTATGGTCTGCTAAGGTGACCTCACATACTGCAACACAACATCAACTTTAAACATATCCTCTGCCAGGCTTGGGAGGAGAAGGAAGGTCTTTTGTTGCAGCTGAACAGGTTTCAAATATTCCTTTTATGGATCCTTTCAAAGGTAATATTCTGAAGGAAACTCTTAGTGGCATTTCTACAACAAGCAGCTTGCTTTGCATCCAGAAGTATATTTTGTTGGAGTTATTGAAAAGATAATAAAGTAAAGCAAGCCAAATCCATTGGTTCTCTACAGGCTTTCTGTGTTCCGTTCTGATTGTCATTGTCCAGCCAACCTATTACTCCCTGCATTAAAGCTCTTAGACCTCCAATGCCACTTTGCTTCCATCCTCAGCATCCAAGGAACAGGACTGTGTTAGTGCTGAAAAGCTCAGAAATGTCTCAAGCAGGTGGAGAGAAGTCCCTGCACCCTCAGTGGAAGATTGTGTCTAAAACCAGAATTTGCACTATGTAGTCCATATACCTTGCTGGTGTAAATGATTAATTCAAATTATAATTTTTCTATGCTTTGCTCCTACTCTTTAACATACACTGGGTATGGTTAATGAAGAACTGTCAACAAAAGAAAAAACTACCTTGTGCCTGAGACACTGATGCTGTGTTCTCAGGTATGTCTCATATCACCTTTCAATTTTAAATTTCAAGATAAGACAGCTTCTTTCATGTTTGCTGTTTTGAATTTCCGGGATCAGCCAAGTTGGCAGCCATGCAAACCAATTTAATTCTGCCTGGCACCATGGTCCTGTTCCTGGCTCTCAAATGCTATTCTTTCAAAGAATTAAACTACAAAAGCAAGATTACTCACTACTGGACAACACATGTCTTGTCTGAAAAGAAATGGGAATGTGCCTGCCAGCTGTTAATCAATGTAACACAGAAAAACAAATTATTAAGATACTGGAGAGACTTCAACATAAGCAGTAGCCTTCAGATCTTAGTAACATGCACAGCCCTCTTCTCATATGGCTCAATGCTCATAACATTGTTTTTTATCTTATTTTCATATTTTAAATATGCATTTTTACAAATAC
The DNA here is from genome assembly GCF_012275295.1 of Melopsittacus undulatus. NCBI lineage: Eukaryota > Metazoa > Chordata > Aves > Psittaciformes > Psittaculidae > Melopsittacus > Melopsittacus undulatus. Next base: position 57,111,977 of record NC_047528.1, on the reverse strand, counting down.
ATTCTTTGACAATATTCATTATAGATGTGAAAACTCCACTTGATGTTTCCATTCAGCTAAACCAGTGCAGACAAATTGAAAACATTTATTACACTCCTTTACTCTCAAGGCGGCAGCAGTCGACATGATTTGAATCACTGAAATGTTACTTGCTGTGAAAACAGGATTTAAGTAAAGAATGTGTGAAAACAGAATTTAGGTAAAGAATGTTTGCTGCATGATGTGGAACTACCACTGCCTGAATTCTAAATCTTTGTTGGTTTGTTCTCTCTGTTTCCATGAATTGATACTGTGTTTTAAATTAGTGGTTTGGAACTCAGCAAGTCAACACTTTCTGAATTACAAAAAAAAAAATTCCACAAAGCAGAACAAAACAAAACAAAGGGTTTGGAATGGGGCATTCACTTTCCAAAAAAGCTGATTCATTACTCTGTGTCAATTGCTGTTAGATAGTATATCTTAAATTTCCAGTAAGCACTATGAAATTAAATAAAGGGACTGAAAATTTAAGAAAATCTAGTAATAAATAGTTGCCAGTTATATATTAGTATTCAGTATGCACTCAGATTCTGACACCATGCTATGCATAAGCAAAAAAAAGCAAAGCAAATTTAAAAAATAGCAAATATCTTGCTAGTTCTTTGTCTTTCTATAGTTTTAGGCCTAAAATTTTTTAACAACTTTAATAAAAGTCAAGCTAGAAAAGAAACAATAGAATGAGATTATATTGGTATGACGAGTATTTAACATAAATATTTTACTGGAATACTATTGAACTAGGGGTCAGAACTGTCATCTATGGAAATTTGCCGGTTCTTGTAACCAAATCAATGTTAGGAAAGTGTGTTCATAAGATAAGGGCAAATAAGATGCTGCTGGAGCTGCTTGAGTCCTTATAAAAAAATGGAATGTAGGAAATGTTTTAGGCTACTTACTATCCCAGTTTGGTAAAGGTTACTTCAGAAGTTCTATCTAGGAATCAACTAAGTTTTCTGTGATTGACAAGTATGTGCATGTAGTCAGCTTCCACATTTTTGTTTCTTCCTAATCATCTGTAGCTGTAGGTGCGGCAAGTCCCAGGTTTCTGGCATCTGTGCAAACACTGGGAGTTTTGTTACTTCATGGAAATATTTTAAAGATAAATTCACAACATTTGGAAAACACTGAGGGCTGTGTTAATACAATTAGTTAGGCTTCCCATTCTTGCTCCAAGTCTTGCTTGGCCATGGCACTGAAGCTCTTTTCTGAACCTAGTGGTCATGATACATTGTGAATATAATGACACAGATGGTAGGTAGGTATTGAGAAAAAAGTTGGATACAAAAGGGTACCATAATAATGTGCTATAAAGAAATTGGCAAAATTGTACATCTGAATGTTTCAGTTCAGCTTCCTTCTACCATAGCTACAACTACAGTGAGATGTTTGAGGATCTGAAAAACAAAAACCAAACCCAAACCCAAAACAAAAACTCTGAGAAGTTTGTGAAAGACTTACATGTCATCTGCAAGAAGTTATATACCTTTCCCCTCATATTCTGAAGTTAGCCTTCAAATTTGTTAACTGCATTGCATAACAGTTAATCAATAGCAAAAGGGGACCATCAAGTGTCTTATGAAGGGGAAAACAAAGTGAGATTTAATATATTTTTTCCACTTTCACTGGAGACTTGAAAAATAAGTCCTACTTAAAAGATTCCCAAAGGTGAGTAAGAGTGATACTTAATGCCTTTATTTATAGATACTGAAAAACTTTAAATGGGGAGAGTAATACCTACATAAGAAAAATGCATGTGGACCATTTATCAAAACGTCTCAGGTTTGCTGGGATTAAATGATCTCATTTTGAAATCCATTTTTTTATCTTGTGTAGGTATAAAAAAGCCTTTTCTTTTTTCTCTTCTCACTACAGTAGCAGCAAAGTAAACTGCAAGAAGCAAAATATGTGCTATAGCTCAGGCATGTGAAACATTCTAGTTCTCAGCACAGTAATAATTTCTGTAGACATCTCTAATAGCACTTTCTCTTTTGCATGTTGCTACAAACCATTTGTAAATTCTCAAAACCAAGAGGTATGTAGAAAAATATTTGTGCTTGTCATCTTAGAATCAATTTTTCCCTTGTGTCCATAGTGAAACTGATTACAGGTTATATAAATGCAAGTTTTATCATGACAGCAGAACAGAACTGATACAGCATAATAATTTATTCATTAAAGTGTAAATGAACAAATTATAATAAGAGGTAGTTCAATAGTTTGCTAGTTTTTTGTAAACGTTTAGTTTTTTGTAAAGCTAAACGAGTGTATTCAAAACTGATGGTTGCCTAAGAAAAAGCTTTGCAAATCTTTTCAGTTCAATCTGTTCTGCCTTCCCTAGAACAGTGGTTACAATATATTACTAAAGAGATATCAGGCTTTTGCAGCCATCGACTGGTGAGAGCTCATCTGAGCCGGAAAGGAACTGGGAGTAGGGGGAAAGGAGAGAAGAGAGTAAAATTGCAGATCTGATGGATTACTTGTGGTAAAATTCTTGATGCTGTGATTATAGGAGCAAAAAAAACCTGGCAGATTTTTGTGTTTGTGAAATGTAACTAAAAGTATTGTTTCCATTCATTTAAGAAAGGATCTTGTTAGTACATTAAAAACATCCAGCTTCTTGCATATGATGCTTGGCTTTAAGCGGGGGAGTAGTGGGAAGACACTGCAAATACCAGATATTTTTCACTGGAAGTATAAGGAGGGAAGAACCACAGGTTTATAATACTAAACACAAAGGCAAAATCTTCTGCAACGTGTATTGCAGGTAGAAAAAAGAAAAAAATCAAGTTACAATTTAAGCTGATCTTTGAAATGTTCTTTGGACCAGTACAAAAATATTTTCCTTTTTGTTGTAATGATCAAATAAACAAGGACAAAATGAAAGTCTTTTAACACTCCAGTTTAGGCATTTGGTTAATGCATGAATAATGTTGACTGTGCCTCAGTAATTCAGTTTTTCTGTAGCATGTTACATTTCATGGACAACAGGTAATTAAGTTTCATCAGTGTATCAACTTGGTCAGTGTTTAAGTGCACTTTACATTCATATTTTTAATGGAGTGACAATTTGTCTAACCTTTTATAAAGTCAAGAGTGACACTTAAATGTTTTTGCTTGACTGATGCAGCTAAATCTTTAGCATTCCACTACCATATTAAAATAGCAGCTACAAGCTTGCCTCTGCCTGGCTTCAGATAGCAGCAGAATCGCAGCACAATTTTGAAGTGGTCTGCAGGTGTGGAGCACCCAGGAGAGCCACTACAGCATGGTGACATTTTCAGATAGAGAAATCACTGTAAATTTGGAGTTAGTATACTGGGGGAGAAGATGCAGATAAATCAGCCATTCAGGAGATCACTTACATCTTAGATGAAGCAGATCAAATGAAAAGAACACTTACATTCAATCATGGTTTACCCAGCCTATAACTCAAGACCACACAGCCATTCGCTCACTCTCCCCCTTCTTCCTCCCTCCCAGCTCATGACAGGATGGGGAGGAGAATCAAAAGAATGTAAACCTCACAGGTTGAGATCAGAACACTTCAGTAACTAAGGTATAATACAAAACTACTACTGTTACCACCAATAATGATGAGGGGGATAACAAGGGGAGAGAATATAAAACTAAAAAGGTAAAAAAACCCAAACAATAAACACAAGTGATGCACAATACTATTGCTCATCACCTGCCAATTGATACCCAGCCTGACCCAGTCATCAGTGACCCAGATGACTGAGCAGTGATCTGGCATTCTGGGTAACTCCCCTCAGTTTATATACTGAGCATGACATGCTGTGGTATGGAATACCCCTTTGGCTAGTTTGGGTCATGTGTTATGTCTGCGCTTCCTCCTGGCTTCCTGTGCCACTCCTCACTGGCAGAGCATGAGACTGAAAAAGTCCTTGATTAAACATTACTTAGCAAAAACTAAAAACATCAGTGTGTTATCAGCGTTCTTCACAAAAAAAACCCTAAAGCCAAAACACAGCACTGCACCAACTACAAAGAAAGAGAAAAATAACTTACAGCTGAACCCAGGACACACTGAAGTAAATGGAAAATGAAATTAAACCAAAGGTAGACCATGACAACCTAAGCTTATATTTTTGAAAACTGACATTCCAAATAATCTTAGTAGTTATTCTAATCTACAGAAACTTCAGTGCAGCATTGACAATAAATCATTGATATAGTACCAAATGGGGAGCTGATAACTAGGGTGGGAAAGCAGAGCAGGACAAGAATTACAAAGCAATGATGAGAGCAAGTCCAAAGTTTCATGTATGTAGTTCTTGATTTTCATGTTTTCCAAATCTTGCCCAAAACCACAACTGCCCACCTTGGAGCAAACACTGATGAATTGTGTGGAGATGTAAATCGAAAGATTGAAGAGGTGCTGCTAGTAGAAATACTCAAAGACCAGAGTTGAGAGGTATATTAATGAACATGAGTTGGCAGTGTGCGCTTGCAGCCCAGAAAGCCAAACGTATCCTGGGCTGCATCAAAAGAAGTGTGACCAGCAGGTCAAAAGAGGTGATCCTGCCCCTCTACTCTGCTCTTGTGAGACCTCACCTGGAGTACTGTGTGCAGTTCTGGTGTCCTCAACATAAAAAGGATATGGAACTGTTAGGACAAGTCCAGAGGAGGGCCACGAGGATGATCAGGGACTGGATCAGTTGGGGCTGTTCAACCTGGAGAAGAGAAGGCTGCGTGGAGACCTCATAGCAGCCTTCCAGTATCTGAAGGGGGGTTATAAGGATGCTGGTGAGGGACTCTTCCTTAGGGACTATAGTGATAGGACAAGCAGTAATGGGTTGAAACTTAAACAGCAGAGGTTTAGATTGGATATAAGGAAGAAATCCTTTCCTGTGAGGGTGGTGAGGTACTGGAGTGGGTTGCCCAGAGAGGTTGTGAATGCTCCATCCCTGGCAGTGTTCAAGGCCAGGTTGGATGAAGCCTTGGGTGACATAGTTTAGTGTGAGGTGTCCCTGCCCATGGCAGGGGTGTTGGAACTAGATGATCTTAAGGTCCTTTCCAACCCTAACTATTCTATGATTAATTCTGTTGATGACATCAAGCCATGGAAATGTTAAGCTAGAGGATGTGGGTAGTCAGAGATGGATCAAATACTATGTAGGAGGAACTGATTGTCCTCAGGTGTCATAGCGGAGCTAGAATGAAATTTTATAGTTACAAGTATGCATTAAAGATTAGTAACAGTAATTTTACTATTAGATCATTTACTGGTAATGACCATGTGTAGAAATGCTTGATTACAGTAGTTGGACACAGCCAGTACCTCGAGTATGATTCAGCTTATAAAAAGGCAAAGTCAACTTAAGATCAAGGCAAAGTTAACCTAAAGACTTGGGAGAATATTAATAGCTTTTTACAAAGCACTGAGAAGATGTTATCTTTGGTGCAGTTTTTTCAGTGTCCAAAAAAGATAATGAAAGAAAAGTAGAGATGCTTCAGTTCAGCCTCTCCCAAGTTCTTTAGACACTGAACTCCTAATGCGGAACCTAATGCCCCCTGAAATAATTGGTTTCAGTGGGAGTTTGTGACCTAAATAGGAGTTAGGCACACAGGTACCTTAGAGGACCCAATCCTAAGATTTGCACTTTACCAAGAGAGTAGCTGAGAATGGGTACAACTGTTCTTTCTAAATCCTTCAGGGATGTAAACACTTGTGAGAGAGAAGAAACGCATACACAACAGGTAATATTTTACAAAAAGGAATAAGTACACAGAGATAAGAACAAATCTAGGCTAAAAACAGGCTTCCAGCCACCAAAATAAAAAAATTTGGGAGGTGGGGGTAAGGCAGAGCTGACAACTTCCTGACCCAAATATTAAGGGCTAACACATTTTAGTACATTTATGAATGTGATTGTGAAATATACTAGCTCATAAAAATAGGACTTGACTTTGTTCTGAAAACATCTGGAGAGTGGTTGCAAATGCCACTAGCCCTAAATAAATCATGATATATGATATATATGTTAAACCTGATCCTTGTTTTTATCTGAAAGGTGGACGGAAAGAAATTTCATTACTCCTTGATAATATCTTATGTCTCCATATCAGTACAGAAATGGGTCAAACGTTAAATGAAAGCAGTAAACAGAGATCAGAGCTTCTAAGGGTATATATTGTTACTTTCCGATATAAGAAACTACTCTTAACGATTACCAAAAATATCATCCAAAAAATCTTTGTCAGCAAATTAAAATACTTATGCATTGGGAAATGTTTCTGGATTAAGATTGCAAAATTTCTTCTGTATGTTTTGCTTCCATTTTCGGAATCAATTTGCTGCTGGATCTTCAGCAAAATTAAAATAATTACTCAACTATGAATTGTTAAAAACAGAAAGTGTTGAATTTAATGAAAAAAATCCCTCAACACATCTGTGTAACTTTGCTGCTGCTACAGGTGTCATTCTTAGCCCCTCCTACAGCTTCTGTAGGGGCTATAGAACTGCTAACATCTCACTCCTGGAACAGGTCATGCAGGACGTCTGAATATTTTGCCTTAGTCTGAAGCAGTAAAACACTTCCCTAATCCAGATCAATGGCAAAGATACTTCTGCCACTCTGAGTCAGGTAAGACAAGAGCCCATCTCTTTTACATCTTCCTTTTCTTTGCTCTATGAAGAAAGTGACTTAACAGTATCACCTTTTGTCCTACGCTGACTTGGTCCGTGAAACATGAGCCAGATAAAGGAATGTACAGCTCAGGATATTTCTGAATTGTTTCCTTTCTGTGGAGAGCCATTGGTTGGTAGACAGATTATTAAAGGCAGAGGCAGGTGGGAGGGGGAACCAGGAGCACCTGGCCACTGTGGTATGTTTCTGTCAAGGTTGACGTCAGGGTCTTCTCTGCTTCAAGGGCAAGCTCATGCAAGCACGCTATTAACGATGTTCTTTCTTCTTTGTGGTAAAGTATCACTGTGGCAATGGTGCAAGGCTTGTGGATTCTTGGAAACAGCTTACTTTGAAAAAGTTTCACCTGTATAATTTTTCTTTTACAAAAGCAGATCAAAATACAGTTTTTGGTCAATTGTACTGTTGTCTCCAATATAAAACACATGTGCATTCTTTTTCTCTCAGGGTAAAGGTAGTATGACCTTCTTAAAAATGTGATTACAACTGATATTGCAGCTGTCTCTAACTCCTTCTCTCTTTTTTTTGAAACTGATATATTTTAGCTGAGATATTTGAATAAGACAACATTATTTAAGGATAGAGAACTGCACAGTAGCTTTAAAATAGTATCTCTTTTCACTGCTGTCTTACAAAAAATATCACTTTCATTACTATGCATTTAGTAGGTTTGACTTAGTGATTCATGAAACAAAAATTATAGTGTCAATTATACAAACTCCAAATTATTTTGAGCCTCTTATAGTGTTTCCCTTAGATGTGCCCTTCATTTTGGCCATTAACATTTGACACTGGAGCTGTAGTATTTTGATCGGTCTAACCAAAGGATTAGTTTTAAGTTAACACAATGTCTAACTAAATGATAGGACCTGGATCATTTACAGAAGCATTACTTCATAAGTTTCAGTACAAACTTCCAACAACATTGAACTGCTGCACTTAATGCATCAGTATTTACTCAGATAAATGTACAACACTTCATGCAAAGTAGAATTATTTGCAAAAATTTCCTCACAGACTGAATATAGTTCTGGAAAGCAAAACATCATTGCTTCAAAATAAGCTCAGCTCCAGATACTCCATATGCAATCGAAAAACAGTTCAGCTGCCCTACAGTCAAACATGACCTTAAATTAGAGGAGTTTATGTTTCATTCTGAAAGTCAATTTGAAACATCTGTTCTCACTAGAAGCAGATGATTTTTCTAAGAAGCTGTTTTGTTTTAGCCACAGTAATGCATTGCCTTCTGCATTACAGAAAGCATTGAAGTCTGCAAAACATAGTCTTAAACCTGATGGACTTTTTTATAAACTTTTTTTTTAAGAAGTGAAATAGCAGCTAAATATACATCTACAAATTTCAGAATGAATTTTTTGAGTATTTTGTAATCAAGAGACATACTAATAATGAAAAGAAAAAGATTACTGTGTCTGTATGACAATGGCATGTCCTTACACTTCTGCAGAGGGTTCTTGTTATCTTAAAGAATTTTCTGGAGAGGTAGTAGTGTTTTCCCATTTCAGAGGGAAGCAGTTGAAATCACAAGGAATGAGCATGTTGCTTACAGTACTATTATATTTCCTCATAAATGCTTTTTAATAAATGGGCTTTTAGAAAGATTTAAACCCAAATTTCTGAGGCAGTCCCAGAGAAGTGGCATCTGAGCCAGGAGCTGATGATTCCACAGAAAATGAAGACTTCTGAGAGACTGCACTTGAAATGTACTTGAGAACTGATAAACATACCCTCAACACAGTGATGTGTCTGAATCTCTGCAGGAGTAGAATATCCTGTTAAAGATAGGGTGCACTAGCACTTTAGTTTATCGTGAGAGGGCCTGTAATCAACATTATATGTAAGAGTGATATAGCTACTGTCTAATGTAGTCATATTGCACTCACCAGGCTGAAATATTGGGTGGGGCAGCCAGGGTCAATAGTTGTCATAAATCCTGCAGATCTTCTTCTGGTAGTAGGTGTAGCAGGGTCTCTGAACCACTTTGTAAGCACCTCTCAGAGAAAGTTGTTCCTGTAGAAGACCAATTCATCCACAAAAGTACACCAGTTCATTTCCAATACAGCTTCCATGATGAAACCAGCTGAAGTCCCAACATAAAGTTAGCCTACGATTTTTTCTTCATGCATTTCTGCATGAAGCCAGATGTATTCCAAGCATGGGGTGGTGGGGTGTGGGGAAAGAAGGGGCATGGAACAATAGGATGGGACAAGGTATGTGTTGCAGCCTGCTCTGCTGACTGTTAAATTGACATAGCTTTAGGGGAGTATCTCAAGTTTGCAGGATATTGTATATAAAATACAGGGTGCTTCCAACAAGGAAAATATGGAACATGTGCATACTGGGACCCTACTTGTGTTTTGCAAACTGTTTAAATGCGAAGCTGACCTATCTTCCTGAACCAGATGTCATATATCAAAACCCTGCATGAAGATACATACCTTAGCTGAAGAGGCTATGAAATGTGGGAGTATTTGATTAGTGGGAGATAAAAAGCCAAATGTTCAAACTACCCAAAAGTCTCTGTGCCAGCTCATCTCTGTTGTTGACTGTGTGTCACAAGCTCAGCAGAGGAATAACCTAAGGGACCTGTAAACCAGCTACTTATGAGCTCCTTAAAAACTCACCAGCTGATGTCTCCTGCTGTAGAGAATCTGACATCCACTGATCTACTGGCAAATGAGATTATTTAAAAAAAAAAAAGTTCTAAAACTCCCTAAAGGCTTGTTTGTATCTCCATGTCCTTAAATGCTCTTAAAAATCTGGTGCTTAGCTAGCTTTTATTTTCATGAGATTTTCAGTGAAATAGCTTGTTTTTTAAGTAAGCATATTTAGGTGACATCTGCTATATTAGTGAATTCAGAAGAAGGTGATGCCTCTGAGGTTATAACTTTTGGTGGGGGATAAATTCACATTACTTATTAGTATCTAGCAGAAACTTCCCTTAAACTTTATTAGCAATTATTCTGTAGTGATGGGTGAGTTGCTGAGCAAGAAGAAAGTTCTTGTTATACCCTTGGAGAGATGACTGTGCCAGGATTTAAAGATAATCCCAACTTTTTCAATAAAAGCAATGGAAAGACAATAGCCTCAAAAATATGCTGCACAGTTTTATGTATGAGTGAATCTATGTGTCGAAGTGCTGAATAATGTATTTTAAAAAGCAACTACATAGTTTTTTCTAATATATTTGATTTTTTTTTACTTAATACTATGAATATTTTTTTAATGGCATAAGTTCCCCAGCAGAAATTTATTGTAACATCACTCTCCAACAGGACGTGCAGCAACAATAAAGATGGGGGCCATCTCTAACAGTTATAATCTATGCTGCTGTCACTCTGCTTCTTAATACAAAGCATTAGTAAAACTTTCTGAAGGTTGGCAGGCACAGAATGGTAATCCAAGAAGCATCTGTGCTGCCACTGTAACATCTCCCTGTTCTTATGAATCCGTTCTACACACCCTGTTCACTATAGCTTCCCTGAACCAACTTGTATTTTCTCACTTTGGCCTGCAAAGGACCATGGGCTGTGAAGACTTCTCTGCATGGCCTTTGCAATTACATCTCTTCCACCTGTTTTGGGGGTCTGAAAAATCCTTTAATCCCACTAAGTCCCATTCATTCTTCTTTACATTCACTAGAACCTTTTCCTTGGTTTTGTGAAGAGTCAAACTGTGTCAAAGACAGTAATTTAAGAAAATTGAATGCTTTGACTGCAAGACTTTGTCTTCTAACTTTTTTGAACATGATTTAAGAACATTTGAGGTTTTCCAGCGGTTCATGAACGTAAACTGCTCATTAAATGGCTTCTGTCTAAAATATCCCTTAAAATACACCTGTAGCTCAATAATAAAGAATTCAAACAGTGCAAAGTCTACAACATCCTTTGAGAAATTGTGCCAGTGATGCATAATTCTCTCAGTTAAATTATTACGCTCATTACAATTGAATTTTTCTGTTATTATTTTGACTGTTGCAGGTTGGTATTATGTGGATTGTGCACTTTTATGCACATTATTTCTTAATCTTTATTACTCTTCATGGTTAATATTTCATTTTGCAAGGGCTCTGAAAGCCTCAGATTAACACTTTTAGATCTTTTATCTTGACAAAAACTGAAATGAAATAATTCAACTATGTCTTTACCTCTCTAGATGAGTCAGCTATTTAACCGTGCCGAGTGTAAGGTCCTACGCCTGGGTCAGAGCAATCCCAGGCACAGCTACAGGTTGGGCAGAGAAGAAATTCAGAGCAGCCCTGTGGAGAAGGACTTGGGGGTGTTAGTCAATGAGAAAATGAACATGAGCCAGCTGCAGTGTGCACTCACAGCCCAGAAAGCCAACCATATTCTGGGCTGCATCAAGAGGAGCGTGACCAGCAGGTCAGAGGTGATCCTGCCCCTCTACTCTGCTCTTGTGAGACCTCACCTGGAGTACTGTGTGCAGTTCTGGTGCCCTCAATATAAAAGGACATGGAACTGTTAGAACAAGTCCAGAGGAGGGCCACGAGGATGATCGGGGGACCAGAGCACCTCCCGTATGAACAGAGGCTGAGAAAGTTGGGGCTGTTCAGCCTGGAGAAGACTATATGGAGACCTCATAGCGGCCTTCCAGTATCTGAAGGGGGGTTATAAGGATGCTGGTGAGGGACTCTTCCTTAGGGACTATAGTGATAGGACAAGCAGTAATGGGTTGAAACTTAAACAGCAGAGGTTTAGATTGGATATAAGGAAGAAATTCTTTTCTGTTAGGGTGATGAGGTACTGGAGTGGGTTGCCCAGAGAGGTTGTGAATGCTCCATCCCTGGCAGTGTTCAAGGCCAGGTTGGATGAAGCCTTGGGTGATATGGTTTAGTGTGAGGTGTCCCTGCCCATGGCAGGGGTGTTGGAACTAGATGATCTTAAGGTCCTTTCCAACCCTAACTATTGTATGATTCTATTATTCTATGATAGAAAATGTATTTTTGATGGAGATTTGGAGGTGAAAATGTAGCAGACAAGACTCACAATGATAAAGTATATAGTATAAAAGTATAAAATATAAATTATAAAGTATAAAATAAAGGATGAGAGATAAAACTGCCTTATGTTTCTATGGGAACAGTGCATATCTGGTTAAAAGAAGAATACAGGAGGCAAACAATGACCAAATAAGATCTCAAATTAAAAAAAAAAAGAGAAGCAGAAACAAAATGAGAAAAAAAGCTTTTTTAATGAAGGCCTAAATAAACATCTATTGCTACCAAAGCATGCATGTCTGGATTTGTATTAGGTTTCATACACCTTTCTATTTACATTGTACAAGTTACAGGAAAAAGGGTTGGAGTTTTGGAAACTTCTTGCTGAGAAGATACTTATTACTGGCATATGGGGCTCATATAAATTACTGTCAGTGACTTTTAACTTTGTACTTTTAATATAGATTAGCTTAAATTTGCTATGCTTTCCTGTTATATCCAGTTCCTGATATATTCTGCTCAAATAGTATACTAACGGAAATGCTCACAGATGTAACATATTATAAAAGGCTAAGTATATTCATGTGCAGAATGCAAGAACTCATGGGTGCAAATACTTATACAAACATTGTTAAAAGCACTTGCTCATTTACCAATACTGTTATTCCCATAATATAGAAGGAACAAAGGGACTAAAGCACAGAGAATAAAATTTCCCAAGGCTATCCAAGAACAAAATGAAGAGCTGGATTCTCACTGCAACAGGTTTTATTTCATACGATCTTCATCAAGAATATTGATTAGGACTTTGATTTGTACATCTTGAGAGCAAAGAGACGTTTATGTATATCTAGCCTTTTGTTTTGGGTTTTTTTTTTTTGACTATTAATTATAGTTGCAAAGAAAAATTTCTGCTGTATCCACCTGATGTTTGTCTCTTGTTATTTGAAGTGATAAAGCAAGGTACTTAGCTACTCAGTTTGCACTGGTAAGAGAAAGAAATTATTGCATTTTTCGTTATATTACAATGGAAGGAAGAAAATATATTCCAATGAAGATAATCCTAAATACTCATATTTCTTGAAGAAAGGAACCAATTTTATAGAAGGATTTTTTAATCATCTGACTTTGTTTTGCTTTTAAATAAAATGTGTTTCTGATGCAACTTCTTGTCATATATAACATAGGCATTGTAGGAAAGACACATGAATCATGGCTTTCTATAAGCTAGGTATGAAAATGCCTTAGACCAAAGTGTTCAGAAAGCCTGCAGGTTTTTTTTCTTTAGCTAGAGTAATTTAGTAGAAAAGTGAAGAGGCTGATATTGTGCAGGTCTTTTATTTCTTCATAATTCACTGAGATGTAAGTGCAGACAGCTAGCTGAAGCATGTTATCCTGAGCCAGGCTGTTTCCTCTACTGTTTTCTATTTATTGCCAGAGCACTCTCAGCACATTAAATGAGGTCCTTCCTCCAGAAGAAGCTTCCAGCTCCACCCAGGCCCTGTGTGCCAATATTATACTTAATTAATTCTAGTACTAGGATATGGTACTCAACTAGACATACACAGAACTTTTTACAGGATCTGAGGAAAACTGATGTAAGGCTTTGACATGGATTTGTTCGTTCATTTGGTTAGGCTGAGATGTGTGAAATGAAAACTATCTACTCTAGCTTGTGGCACTATTTGACATTCACAGCAAGTATCTGAATGACATGAAATTAGGAGAACAGAAATGTTTTAAGCCCAAGAAGCTGAAGGGAAGGTTTAGAGCAAACTTGCCTGCCTTCTTTTTTTCCTCCCTTCCCCTTCCTGCAAATACTGTTTCAATTGCCTGGTTACTATCCAAACCAGAGAATCATAAATTTGTTAAATAATTGAGTTTTTTGCCAGCTAAATGAAAGTAAGAGCTTTAGTGATCTTTCCTGTTTTTTTTTATGTTTTTCCATGGCAATATTTTTGCACCCTAGGACTCTGAGTCTATGTTCTGAGCTCCAGAACTACATCTGCATCAACCAGAATAAGCATGTTGCAAAAGAGTTCCTCTGCTTAGGAAGTTGTACCTAAGAGGATAATTATGCTATTCTTGTAATCAAGGGCCAAATGATAGTTAACCCACAGAAATAATCTGAGACATTAAATAAGTCAAAAATTGTTTGCCCAATGATGTTGACAGGTTTAAATTGCCACACTTCTTTAGGATGTTTTTAGTTTGCTGAAGAACTGCTGGGTAGAAAGCAGGGAAGCCTTCCAAAGTTTTTCTTTCCAGTTTCAGCTCTGAGAACCTGAAAATGGGGTTGCTGTATTTCTTAGTAGTTCATGGGCAACAGAAATTTGTTTTGGAAAGGTTTAAATGAAGACAATATCTGCATTGAATTCAGTTTTCCTGGGCTAATACTAAGCTTTGGTAAGCACAAAAGGGTCTTCAGGTGCTCTGAGTTCAGCAAACATTCATAACACAACCAAACAGGTAAGCAGGGTCCTAGACAGTCTTACACGACTTCTGCAGAAGCCACACTCTTTCAGTTTCACTGCTCTCAACAGATGTGATAGCCATAATAAAACTAATGCAAGTATCTTGCACATGCTCTGATTGCTCTTCATAATTACAGCATACACAAAACAAAGTGACGCTTTCGTTTCATCCTATCTGCTTGTTTGTGGGAGCAATTTGAGAGCAAGTGTTGATGGCTTCAGATAGTAGCACAACAGTGATTCAAAAAGTTAGAACATAATGATGGAAAACCCTGGCAATTTGCTGATTTACTAGCTAGCTCCAATGTAATCTCAATACTGGATAACCCATGGCGGCATGCTGATTCTAGCATATTGTGCTGTGGCTGTCTTACCATCCACAACTATTTGTTCTTTGTGTTTGGAGACAATAACTGCCCACTCCAGCTGCCATATAAGGCAAGTTCTCCATTTTCGGTCCTGTTCTACAATGTGAATGAGACAATCTAGGAACTCCTTGCACCAAAGGGAGCAGTCTTCATTTTCTCACTTGCAGGCACAGTTTTCTTTCCTCCTTCAAGCCACCTACACCAGTAGGCATCCATTCCTGTTTTAATGTTGTTAGCCTTCCATTAGCTAAGCAACTTGAACTGTCATATTTTGAGGTCAGATGAGTGCCAAAGTCAGCAGCAGGGAGGAGGTAGGAGCAGGCATCTAGAATGAAAGAACATGGGAGAAAGCGACAGCCAGTTTTACTGGAAGTGAGCCATTAGTTTGGTTCAGCTTTATCACAAACTTTCACCCTCAGAGATGTAAATGTAAAAGCTGAAAGTCTCCAGTTAGGCTGCCAGCAAAGGACTCTGTGCTGAAGCAGCTGACAGGCAGGCCCACATTATCTCTGCTGACTCTGCTGTTGACCTCTGTCAGAAGGGCAGAGTCGCCAGCTGGGGCCTGTCGCAAGATTTGTCATCACTTGCCAGTCAGTGTCCTTACTCTGTGTTCCATCCTGCTGAGCTGGGGACTAACTATGGTGCATGAATTTGCCCTTACTGTTGCACTAAAGCAAAGGTATTTGACAGAAACCTACAGGATCTCAAAGTTCCTCCTGTATGAGGAAAAGTTGAACAGAATGGCTGTTGACATTATCACTTAGTTCACTCTTTGGAAAGCAAGACCAAGGTATTATTTGTTTTCTGTTCCCAGGACAAAAGAGTCACAGAGAAGGAGAGAAAATTATGATTACTTTTTTTTATTCAACTTCTGTGTAAAACGGAGCTAGAGATTTAGCTCTAGCTCACTGACCTGTAATTTTCCACCTAATTTTTTTTCTGCAGTCTATACAACACTTGCAAGTTTTAAGGGCAAAATAGTATGATAGCATATGAAACTTGAAGTCTTAATGATTCAAGCAAGGTTTGATCTCAGAGTAACTTGACAATATTAGCTTCTATTAATGGCTGCTGTGAAAGCTAACCTTCAGTCAGTTATAACCTGCTTTATTAAAATTAGATTGAAAACCCAGTCATGCAACATCCATTTTCTGGTTTTATATGCTCTAGTTTGCATTAACATATCTATGCATTTATATAGATATATATATAAACATAGTTTCTCTCATTAAATGGCAATAGAAAAGTAAAATTGTCCATCCAAATTCTGACCAGTAAGTCTTTTGTAGCAATGATGAGAAATTATGACAAAAATACAGATCTATGAACTGCTGAATCTCACTAGTATTGTAGATTACAAATACTGACATGCAGTGCCCTTACCATAAAGAGAGAAAAGAGAGCATTATTTTCATTCTCCCTTCCACTATCTAGGACAGAAGATAAGTGGAGAATGAAAATCCATAAGGGTTTTGTTAGTATGGTGTGCCACAGTCATTTTAGCTCATCATATAAAAGTAGCTTAGAGAGATGAAAGTGCCTAGAGATTTTTTGCAAAGAGATTATCTGGATCTCATGTAATTTTCTGTCCCAGAAGGACTCCCCCTGCCAATGAACTCAATAGTTCCACTGGGAGAAAAAAAAAGTGTATCGAGGCCAAATAAGTTCATTAGCTGAGATTATTTGAATACTTGTCTATCCACAATTTACGGATTCTGTTTTGTGAGTTATTACTAAATTCCTCTGCCTTTTTGGTTTTTTGGTTTGTTGTTTTTTGTTGGGTTTTTTTTTTTACATTCTTACATATTAAAGTGCATGCAGTATTGCTGGTGAGGACTACACTGTGTCCCTCCAGACCAAAGGCAGTTGTTAAAAGCCAGTTGTGGTGATGGGTTAGCAGAAGCCCAGGAGAGCCAGTGTTCTCTTCCCTGTCTGTGGGGAAGAGTTTAGTTTGAAACAACGGAAAGTTACCCAAAGCAGAACAGAGAAGTCCATGATCCACTGGGTGTTTTATGCTAGTGGAAGTCTTATAAAAAAAATGCAGGTAGTGGAGAAAAGCAAACAAGAATCTTTAAGAGACAAACACTGTTTGGAACACGGGGAGCTTAAGCTAAGGTCAGAAATAGCCTGACCTAACTAGACAGCCAAAGTCAGAAAATAATTAGATGTGATAGAAAGGTTCCACAAGTAAGGAAAGAAAACACAAATTTCAAAAGGCATTTTAACAACTTGAGATGGCTCCTTATGCAGGCTGGTATCTTCTCAGAAGGGTAGGAAATTGAGACAGAAAGATTAATACAGAAATTATTTTTATTTCTCATCCCACTGCTTCTTATCTTACTAAGCAATAAGCAGTAGTGGGGTTTTAGGTTGTTTTGTTCTGTTTTCTTAAGGATATATTTAAGACTTTGAGAGGTTATGCAGCCATTCTCACACAGGGCCCCCTCCACACATTTAGCACTGAAATATCTTTACCTCCTGCTTTTAACAAGGGGACAGATTTGCACTGTCCTAGCAAACTAGAGGCTAGCAACACATTAAACTGAGACCCCAAGTAGTGCTATGTAAACAGCAAGATCCCAATTACGTATTGCCTATTACTCACTGTTCTGTTCCAAAATAACACCAACTTTTTCCTCTACAGCCATTTCAGTTCCTCTATATACATGCACACTTTATTTCTTCTGAGTTAAAAGAAGAATCACCTTCTTTTTACCAACAGAAAAAAATAAGGAGAAATCAATTCTTACACTTTTTTAAAGGTTCTGTGTCTGAAAAGGCACTCAGGGATGCAACATGAAAGCAAAAGATTTTAATTCAGAAAGTTTTTGGAGAAAAGTTGATAACTGCATGTGGTAAAGGCACTGTGGCCACCAGTTCTATGAAAGGAAATAAATTTATCCTTATGAATAGACCTTAATATCTTTAATTCTTCTTATGTTATTGTCCAGCTGTACATCAGTGTATTTCTTGAGATACTGCTCACCACAGTGCTGAACTTCTTAAAAACTACCTCACAATAGCAAAAGAGAAAGAAAATGATCCATAAGGAGTATTTTTGACTTGTATAACTTGCATTTCACTTGCAAACTTTCTGGAGATATTATCATTCACCCTTTAGTCTTGTCACTGGTGTGTTTACCAAAAAATGACAGCATCAACATTCATATTCTAGATAGGCAGACCAAATGCCTTCCAGTGGTGGAAAAGGCCTTATTTTTATAACTAGTGCTGTGAGCGACACAGTCTGCCAGAACACTTGAAAGGAAAGTGATAGGTGATAACAGAAGAGGAAAGGAGGAGAGTATCAGTTACAGGTTTTCTTTTTTTCTCATGATGTTCCTTTTCTGAACAATTTTAACTTATTTCTCTTTAATGTTTGTATGGTTTTTAAGAACTGCTAAGAATAATTTTCTCTGTAGCTGGTGGTGACTTTTTATGGTGTTTCACTTCAGAGGAGTTGAGGACCGTGAACATTTTTGCTTACAGTTTATATGCTGGCTTAACTTAATTAGGATCATATTAGTCAAAAATGAACTGATCTTCCTAAGAGAGGTCTTTGAAAGTCCTACATGAAGAAGGATATTAGGCTCAGGCACAGATGTTAGTCATAAAACTAGTATTTATTACCTTAAGCAGAAGTTTTGTGATTTTATTATTTGTGTCAAGGTTAAAGGGGAGGTGTAGATGTGGTTCTGAAAAGGGAGTCTTGTGGGTCTATGCATCTGTAGATTTTGAAAGACAAAAATGTCTCTTGGTGCAGGTACAAGAGTTCATGGCTTAATATTTGGATCTGGAGTACAGGGATAATTGTGCAGGGCTAGGTGTGGTTTTACACATCATAGTAGATGTGGCAGAGAGAGTTTAATGGAATAGTTTGTTCAGTGGCAGCTCTAGTGGTTTTTAGCTAGTGAAGATATTAAGAACAATTTTTAGTAAGTTTTGTGTGTTTACCTGCACACTTGTATGTATTCATGTGTAATGGAGAAAAATTAAAGAGTACGGTATCATAGAAAACAGGAATGGTGTAGATTTATTATTTTTATGGGAAGAATATAGTACCAACAAGACCAAAATATTTAGCTACTATACACTGCAAAAGATCAAATAATGCTAATGATTTTGTAAAGGACCTTGTAACTTTGTCCTGTGCCTCTGCTCTGCTCAGCCCCAGCTACTGCACGCTCATTTCTATGAGCCTGAGTAGTCAGAGAAATTATCACTGAGGGCTACTGCAGTAAGTCATTTTTATGTGCTTCAAAAACGCAAGCTGTAAATGGAGGGGCTGACTAAGACCAACCACCACAAAATGTGTTTTTCAGTTCACTTTTGCGCCAGTTGGACATGACAACACATAGGAAATCAATGAAAATAAGCATGATCGTTAACCTTCAACAGCAGTTTCATGAAAACTCCATCCCTGGCAGTGCTCAAGGCCAGGTTGGACAAAGTCTTGGGTGACATTGTTTAGTGTGAGGTGTCCCTGCCCATGGCAGGGGGGTTGGACCTAGATGATCTTAAGGTCATTTCCAACCCTAACTATTCTATGGTTCTGTGATTCTATAAAAAGGGCATATAGAATAAAATAACAATGTCCCTTTCAAGATCATGTCTATTTTTTTTTCATTTTCCAATTTATAACAAACATTTTTGACCCTATCAATATTACCTTGGAAATGAATAAGCTATACAGGTTTTGTTTTGTCTAATTTATTCTCTTAGACCTCTATGGCACTGTGTTGTTACTGGATGTCACTATTAAAATATAACCTCAAAGGATGAGGTCTATTAAACTCTGTTGAGACTGAGCCTCACTATCTTCAGGTAAGAGTTGTGCCTGATTTTATGCAGCTGCAATATCTGCTCTTCTCTGATTCATAGGCTTCATTAGCAAGGACTTAACTATCCCAGTCCTGAGAGGGAAGGCTTCAGTAGAATTCATCATGATTGAAGAAAAGAACCTGAAAGGTGAGAATAGTTTTAGGGGTAGCAAACTTACTTTTAAACTCGGACTTTGAGCAATTATTATTGCCCAAGAACAGCTGGAAAATGTAAAACTGTTATGATGAAATTTAAGAGTAGTTTTGCTTTGTAACATTCCTAAATTAAATCAAAGAAAAGAAAGAACCTGAGCATTTTTTCTCCTTGATCTTAATGAAATAAATCTCAATTTTGTTCATCAAAGCTACACAGCTGTGCTCTCTATACCTGGTCTATTCCACTACTTTGCAATCTCATTCTATTCTCAGCTACTGAAAGGTGGCTACTGAAGCATGTTGGTACCATCTGTGTTTTCAGAAAATAAATTCTTTGATAATAAAAGTAATTTTTATTTGCAGACAATGGAAGTACTATTTTTCCATTCCACATATAACCTTGTCTTAGAATTCCCCTTACCTCAAAAATACCTGGAAAAGATGCTCCCTATTTCAGATTCATCATGGTTAAGAGTTTTTTTCACACGTTTTGTAACTGCCTCTGACTTGATGTTTGAATTTTTTATAAGTCTGTTTTATAATTTATTTTGTATTTAGCAACTTTAGAAAAAGTTGGATTAATAGAACCTCGAGACACAGCACTGCATTATTTAGTCTTTGCAAATGGGTAGTGTTTTAACTCTACAGAATTATTATTCCATGAATTACAGCACCTTGAACCCAGCAATATGATAGAAGCAGTGAATGTGAAATGATCATTTTGTATGGATTCTGTTGTGGAACAGGGGTTTAAAAAGTTTTCTTAAGTTCAGATATCTAGATATCAACTCATTAAATTATCTGTATGTGTAATCTAGGAAAGATCACAGTCTTTTAATAGATCTCTCTGTAGTAGTTTGAAAGATTGTACTTTAAAATATGAACAGAATTAAACAACAAACTCTGGAAGTTTTCTGTCATCTACCCAAGTTTAACAAATAATTCAACTCCCTCAGTCTGCCTGGTAGTCGCCAAATTTGCTTGAAAGATTGATTGCAAACAATTTGATCTTGTTAGCTAGTTGCTAAATTCTGTCACATATTTCTTTAAAAGTTTTTAGCAAAATTTCATTGCATTGTGAATCTGCATTTCACAGTATATAATTGTGTTATAGTGATTATATTAAGCATTGTCTTTCTTCTTTAATTATCAAAGCACTTATTTTACCTAGGCATTTCACTCTTCATAAACAGTATAACCTTTTATTCGTTTCCAGTGGAATCAGAAGGCTCATTGAAATGAAAATCACAGTTGCAACTTCATTGTTGGAGAGGCAGAATGATGAACAGATGGCAGAAAAAAGCAAGCTCTTGGTAGAAGTCTCTTTGTGCATTTGGGAGAATTATGTTAACATAAATCCTTTTTTTTTTTCCCCTCTTGTTTCAAGCACTGTATTTTGTTCCTTGTCATAGGATTTGAATTCAGAACAGTCTCATATTCAGTTTGAAAGATGCAGTTCAGCAGTTTGTATACAAATAATCAAAATTATTTGGAAAGCAAATACATTCTCAAATGGTAGTGTTACTATAGTTAATGATAATCACTATACTTAAGTGAAAATATGAAGAATCATCCAGACAGTAAGGAGAATTCCCTTCAGGTATTTATGATTATCACATAGATAGATAGTTTTGAGAGAATCAATACTTATTTTATGCTTATTAATTGAATTGAGATTTTATTTCCAGATTCCAATGGTCTCCAGATTTTTATTTTTTTTTTCCTTCACAAGAGTTCGTTTACAACACTTCTCAAAACAGAGTTCCTTTTCAGTACAGTACAGGTGAAAGGAAAATTAAAGTTTCTCAGTTCTATTTTTCTAAAACTCTGTAAACTCCATGTTCTAAAACATTAATATAGCCTCTATCTTGTCTCAGCCATAAGAAACAAATTATAATTATTTTTTTTACTATAATATCATTGCAACACTAAGTCCTGTTATCTAGCAGGAATCTTTCTGCTTTAATATAAGAAATACTATCCATACACATGTAATGAAAGTAAGAGATAAAGCGGTAGAAGAAACTGGAATCACAAGTGAGGTAAATTATAAAATCAGAATTTCAGGATAAAGAATTTTAATTTTAGGCATTCCCAAATATCTTTATTTTTCTGACTTACAGTAGTGAAGTAGATTTATTCTAGTTTTACGCTTAGGTAATTAAAGTAACTTTGAATGTCATATGGATGTACATTCATTCAGTAGGCAAACATAAGTGTATTTGACTGTATCCATGCAAATATTTTCTACTATATTTTTTTAAGAACACACCATATTTCTGAGATGTAAAACGTCTTCTCCAAGAGCTCTACAATACATGAACACTTAACTATGGCTTTTACAAAATCTTATTTTCTCCAGAATTTTTTCATGTTGATGCATTGAACATTTATTATGTGTGTTGTAATGGGGGCATAAAAGAGCTGAGTCTTCTAGGAGGCAAAGGGAGGTGTTGCAACACTGATTCTTCTAAGTTTCATGTCTGTTTACCACTTACTTCAGTAGGGCTGGATGAAAGTATCTTTCTATTAGTTCAGAGAAGTTAATCAGTTTCTGTGCCTTATTCGTTGGGCTGAGACTTTCTGACAGATCCAATCCTGCACAGATTCTAATGTAGAAGTTCATCTATATTCAACTATGTTTTTGCTATGATCCTAAATCATAAATCAATACATCTCAGCCATAAAAAAATAAAAATATGTGATTAATTTAGAAATGTGAAATGATTGAAGCAGAACTTCTTGGGAAGCTCTTATTTCAAAATTTACAATCTTTCAAGATTTTATAGCATTTCATATTTATTCAGATTTCAGTCTCCAAGTCTGCTAGGAAAGAAATCTCTTTTCATCTTTGCATCATTCATGCTACAGAAGAAAGTAATTTACCTTACCACCTTCTCATGTAAGTGATGAAAAAGAATGAAAATATCCTACTTTCAGTGACAACTTTGGCACAACATGAAAGCCTCATTTACTAAAGACTCCTATGAGGAACAGTTAATGTGTTTCATGAAGCCTAAACCAATCATCCCTTGGTATTCAACCTTTAGTTTCTGGCTCTGCAAACAATTTTCTTGGCAGTGAATGAACCTGCTTGAATGGGTACCATAAAGACAGGACAATAGTAATATTGTACTGTATCATGTTTTATTTGCTGCTTTTGAAGACAGTAGCGCACTGAGCACAAATGAGAAAAAGAGAAAAAAAGTATGCTCTTCCATTAGACATCTAATCAATGTCAGTTTTTGCATCTGTGAAACAGTGAAAACAAATGAATAATATTTTTCACATAATCAATTTTATTTTCATTAAGCTCAAATCAGTTGAACAGTTTTGCTTCTCAGAAATTTGCTGCTGCTGCTATCAATGATGCAAATCCTACAGATATTGCTATTACTCTTCTGACTCATTTTTACTTGGGCAACATCACATTAAATTCAGGGGATGTCTAATTGAGGAAAAATTGACTATACATAAGCTAAAATTTCAGGATTTGGTCCAGCAGGACTATGCAACATAGGTATTAAAGCACTCCATATAATAACAAGCATGTTGACATTTATAGACATTTTTATCCCAAGGCACTTAGACACAAATCTGTCCAATCCATCTTCAGATCCGTCTGTATCTTAAGTGGGCTGATCCAGTTTCTCTCTCATTTTTTTTTTTCTCTTCATGTAAGGAATGTCACTTAGGTGTCTTGTTTAAAGTCCTAATTCAAATGAATCTAGATCTTAGAATGTTGAGATTCCAGCCATGAAGTACTTTCGAATGTTATTCCTGTTCTCACAATGACAGTTACTGGCCACCTAGGTCACATTATATTTAGGCAAGGAGCACTTGTTACAGAAAATAATAATATAGCACTTAAATTGTCTGTAAGATTTATCTTGCAGATTTCCCTGTGTTTTCATCCACTCTATGGATATAGTATTTTCCCTAGAAGTAGGAAAAAGGGAGCACAAATTCTGAGATTCACAGGACAAAATACAGCCAACTGGCTGCTCTGATCCTCTGTTCAGCAACATTTTGTTAGAATATTCAGAGAACACTTGAACTGCTGTACTGCTTGGGTAGAGCACACTTATGATAGGTTAAAAAGTAAGTCAAACTCTGTATATTGATTGTGATCAGTCTATGCTTTGTCTGTGCCTGCTGCCCTTTTGGGTTATTTATCCGTCCGCATTCATCATATTTTTTTTGGCAAAAAAATTCATAAGCCATAATATCCAAATCTTAAATCAGAAAAATGTGGGATGTAATTACTCATTTATTTCTCCAGGAAATAGACTTAGTACCACACAATTTGATCACAATTCCACAGCTACCAAACATGATTTTTTTTGTATTCTGTTCATAACAAGTATTAAAAATAATTGAATACAATATTTTAAGTAATTCATTAAATTGGTAACAAATAGTGCAACTAGAACATAAAATGGTTTAGAGTTGATTTTTTTTTCTTCTGAATCAACAAGATTTTATCAAGAATTTGGAGGGAAAGTTGGAGCCTTAAATGTCCTAGAAATCCACTGAGCTTGTTGATGCATAGGACAGGATAGAGATCTAAAGAAGTTTCAGTGAAGAACATGAAGAGTTATGAAAAAGAAATTGAGGGACCTTGTTTATTAACGTAGCTGTTTGATACTGATTTGATCTAGCACAATTGTGTCATGACACTACTTGCCATCTATAAATATTTCTTTAGGGTTTAGGTTTTTGTGTGGGTTTGTTTTGTTGGTTTTTTTTGTTTTTTTCCCTACAGGAAGAGTCAAATGAAAGTTAGTAGGAGAATAATTTCATACTCTGCTTTTCTGCTTGTCCTGTAGCATAGGTTTATTTTGCATAAATGGTTATCTGGCTCCATAAATGTTCTTTACTGTTGCTTGGGATATTGCAGTAATAGCAGTTTAAAATGTGTGTGTGTGTATATATATTAAAATTCTATATATGCGTGTGTATATACATATATATGCACACACTTTAAACTTTTATATACATGTATATATATATAAATGTATATAATTATCAGGGCCACCTCTGTGTATCACTTCTATGATGCTTGTTTTTTAAATCTGACTAACACTTCACATGGGATATTTGTAACCTATATATGAACAGCAACAGCAGAGGTAGCTTTGTCAAAATACTCCCTGTGTGGCAATATTTTGTTTGTTTGTTTTCTACTGTAAATAATATCTTTAGAGAAGGCAAGTGTATGGACAACAGTTGCATTTATCAGGTTCACCCATTTTCTGTATCTCACAGGTTTTTTTTCTGCTGTTTATTGGTCTCATTTGAATCTGTGAGACACACTTTCCCAGGTTACATACATATACTTTTTTTTTCTTTCTACATTATATGTTCTTTCAAGTGGTTCTATGACTCTTTTCATCCTTCTTAGTATTTTCTAATTATTTTCTTTAGTTTAGGGATGAAATTAATTATACAGTTGCACAAATGCCAGTGCTATGTTTTTGCAGTTTTAGCTTGGGGGAATGGAGTTTTAATTTAGAACTCTTAGATTTATTTGAATATTTGAGTATTTGAGTATTAGGCTTTTTTAGACCTCCAGAATGCTTAAGACTGATAGTCTTCAAAAATACGGGTACAAAAAGAACTTTATACATTCTCCTCTTGTTTTCTATGCTTTCCTATACTTGTTTCAAAATTACAAGTACATAGATTAATGACTAGTGACAATACTTCGTTATTCTAATAATTACATTATTCTAATGTTAACAAGTTAGTTTTTAGATATGTGATGGATGTGGATCTACAGGCATGCAGAAACTGGATTCTTATGAAGGTGAACAAGAAATGATCTAAAGAATTTTTTAATTAATCTTAAAAAAGGCATACCTTTGCTTTTATTTAAACAGATAATTTTATTTTTTTAAATTCAGGCAGAACTATTAAGAGTAAGCATTTCTTAGAATCAATGCAGAAATGAAATGCAATGATCCTTGCAAACAATGCTGTATTTTGTAGGATTTTCATCTGCCGCAATACTATTGATTAACTTCATCTGAGTAGGAAATGAACTATCCATGAATACTGGTCTGTCATTTCCGACTCTCAGAGGCCAAACACTGGACTCAATCTTTGAAAAATCTTATGGTTAGAAACAACATGATTTAAGCCAATTTTTCTCATATTACAGCTGCTTCTCTGTTAGAAGAAACAGAATGACTGTGTGATGACTGTTCTCAGCAGCAGGACACAAGAGCAGAGCAAATCTAGGCTTAAAAGCTTAAAAAGTGTAAGCCATGTATATATTCCTAAATTTAAGCACACAGTATGAAGACACTACCAGTCAAAAACACTGTGGTGAAATAGAGTTGGTTTTAGCCAGTATACGGTAACAAATGATTTTACCTTTTGGCTTATCTTGAGTAAACTTACTTCCAAAGGCGACATGAATGTTCCAAAGAACATAATTGACTGGAAAGAGGACTGTGGAATTTCAGACAGCCAATTAAATGTTTAAGGAAAATAAATCAGAGACCCTAGCTAACATTTTCCATTGCAAACTAAAAATTTTGTGGCTTTTTAGTATGGACAGCATATTTCTCAACCTCCTATTTAACAAATCATCTAAGATTTGTCTGAATAAGTCTGACACTTCACAGATGTTCACTTCTTTTAGCATGTCAAATTTCTCTGAAGCAGTGTTGCACTTTACATGAGCTCCTGTTAGGTGAATCAGGAGTGTGCCATTAGGCAACTGAACACCTGAGCAACTAGTGAAGTACTTATAAGATTTTTCTGTGTGTAAGCTGACTTAATAACTGATCTGAAGTAGAACTAATCTCTAGTAGAACTGTCATAAAGTCCAGGTAGTATTTTTAACTCTATGGACCTGCTCCAATGGTCCTTGAATTGCATTTTCCAACAGATTTTATACTGAGTCTTTTTTGCACACGTAATACTGTAAATAAGATCTACATAGTGAGAAATTTCTCCTGGTTTACATAGCCTTCCCTGAAAGCTGCTTATCATTATGTTCATTACAGAATAGAAGAAGGTGGAAAACAGGTTAATTAACTAGCGGTACTCCACAAACAGAATTATGGACTGGCAGAGTGCAATAAAAATTGGGTGTTATTTTTACTCTGGTCACATGCTCAGACTTGAATACTGCACTCTGGAGTGGCAGAATAATATTATTACTGTCTGGAAGAGAATGCTGTTAATGTGAATGAAAGCAGCAGTGCTTTATGGTTATATTTACATAGATATTTAACACCTATGTTTTATCTTCATCCAGTTATATAAAGGGCTGTGATTATCATTCTGTCTGTAAAATTTTAATGACTAGATGAACCATTAACAGTAAGTTATGAGCAGCTTTTGTCAGTGCTTAAAGTAAAGATGACCTTCAAGAAGTTGCTCTAGATTTGGACAAATTTGGAATGTGTAGCCCAGTATCCTTTTTTCAACAGTCAACAGTGAATGTCCACAGAAGAATCTAAGAACAGGTTAAGTATATAGGAGTACTTCTTCAGAACCCACTCACAGCTTGCAGCAGTTTATGGCTACAGGTTTCTGGTGCTAAAGTCTGTGCTTTACAGTATTTATTTGGTATATATATATATATATATATATATGTATATATACCCTTATAAAACTTCTGTTATTGCCTTTCTATATAATAATACTGATTAAGCAAACATGACTATTTCATAATAATACATTTTAAATTACCTATTGGTCAGCTACTGATAAATTCTACAGAATAGCATATTCTTAACTATTCATCCTTTATTATATAAGGCAGGGATTAAAATATACAGTTTACACAGACTATGCACAAACATATTTTTGCCAAGCTGGCCATTAGTGTCTCCATCTGTTCAACTACAATTTCTGCATCCCAAACACTATGTTATTAAGGAAGCTCTCCTTGTTCATTAAACAGTATAACTTAAATTACCCTTCTGTAGTGATATTAGGCTAAACTTTTCAATTACATGAGATCATATATTATGCTCACACTATCAGCTACAGTGTATCAACCGTGATATCCAGAACCTCCAGTGTGGGAGCCATTGTAAAGAGTTTGACTAAAATTGTAAAAGTGTCTATCTGTAAATGCAGTCTTCCTTGCTTTTCTTTTTTTTTATTTTTTTTCATATATTTAAAAAATCAACTTATGCAGTAGTAAAGGATACATAGTTATTTGCTTTTGGAAGCTGCTTACATGTCACCAAGATCTGAAATGTAAAGAATTAATGTAGGAAACAGGGTGATTCTGTCTGGACATTTCATGTTACTCCTATCTAAACAATAAAGTCTGTATGCCCTTTTATCATTAATTCAAGTATACTATTAACCCAAGTAAAAGGCAAGGTAGCTCACAAATTTTGTTATATTATCCCATCCCAACTTTTTGTTTTCCTTCCGACAGATTTGAAATTTGCTTATGTAGTTCTAGTTCAGGGTTTTAGAACAGAACCATAACAGTGGATTTTCCCTAGGAAAGCGAGATATTTTTGTGAAGTTCTTTATTGATTTTATGAACCTTCAGGATTTTGCTTGCTCTTAAACAGTTTCAGATTCAGTATTAGTAAAAGCTCTGAGGTGCCAGTGTTAGCTGTTGCGATGGATTAACCGGCAGCAAAAGATCTTGACTGCTAAGTTTGAGCACACAGGTGAAATTCCTACTCTGACCACATTTGACATCTATATGTGTTATGATTCAAGACAAGACTATCCCAGTTCCTATTATCTTAGGATTTGGGGATTTTTAATACGGTCTATCTTATGAGAGCTGTAGAAAAAATATGCAGATACTGACACAAAACTTGCACCCGTAGTTGACAATAACATCACGAAAAGGTAAGCAGATAAACTGCAGTCCTGCTAATTGAGTAATGTAAGAAAAATTTCACTCCCAAGATGTTTTGCCCACTTATTAATAGCAACAAAGATAGGTCATCCCAGCTAACATACACATCAGTAAAATAGGTACCTTAATGTCAATTGGGGATGAATAAGAACAAAGTCATCAAAAATTTCTGTATACTCTTACTGTAAAAAGACTGAGGCATAAAACATGGTATTAGAAAGAGTCTTCATGAAAGAAATCCAAATATATGTAAATATACAAGCAATGGAAACCACATTAGGCAAAACAGCTGATCTTTCATCTTTGTGAACTGATCATATACTAAGAATTCTGTTTTCAGTTCTGAAGTCAGCATTAATCATACCTTAAAAAATCATAGAAATGCAACTTATCTTCTTTGACCAATAGAATTCTTCAATTCTTGATTACATGAGTGGTTGGATTTTATAAATTATTAACTGGAAAATATGTCAATTTTTTATATAAAAAGAAGTGTGTACACACACACACAAAGAGTTACCTATTATCAATTTATTGCATTTTTCATGTACCTTTTTATCTCCTTATGTCTTTCTGCTTGGCCCTTTTTCCTAGATACTAACCATAATATTAAATTAAAAACAAACAAAAATACTTCCCTACTAATATAACAGCATAGCTTGAATATCTATTCAATAACTTTAATATTTTTGTTAGTGCTCTGTAGGCTAGTATTGCAGCCTACTATATTTCTTATTAATTTCTGTCCACAACTGATTTTGTTGTCACGGCTTTCTACAGTTAACCAACCTTTTAGTTAATTAATTTCTATTTTACTTTCCTTCTTGCTTGAAATGATCTGCTTGAAATGATCCTCTGTACAAATGATTAAATTAGTTGTTCCTCCAGAATAGCTTTATTAGGTAGAATTCATGAAAATTTCTAACATACTGGCCATTAAAGAAATCTACTAAATGCTACATTGAAGTTTCATTCCCTTTCAATGCAGGTGCATAAAAAAAAATATAAAGTTTTCAGTTACAGTAGAAGCTTGGCTTGTAAATATGCTCTTGTAAAGGAAAGATATTAGAGGAAAATTAGAATAGTCTTTATTACTGTAACATTTCTCTAATCTTTTTTTATGTACAGTTGAAAAACGTTTAAGACAATTATTTCTATTTAAGAGCATGATGAGTAAACTGCACTGCAAATGTTAGCACAACTTTTCTCTAAATTTTTTACATATAATGAATGTCTTTTTAAAAGTTACCATAAAAGTGGTAGGACATAAGTAACAGAGGTTGGAAGAATGCTTGGGCTATTACACATTGATTGTGTAAATCTGTGTTGGGCTGTCAGTGTCTATTCGTAGTCATCCTCATTAAAAATAGAGTAACTGATGAAGCTGGTGTACAAGGATAAACAATCCTTCCACATCAAGGCCCCAGTTATGTTATGAACAGGAAGCTTACACAGCCAAATGAAAAAATACCGTTCTTCACTATTTCAGGGTGAAAGGATATTTCCCTGCGTTTTCCCCTGTAGCAGTAATACTTAAATATATTAAAAGGAAAAAAAAAAGAAAAAGAAAGCTTTTTTAAAAGAGAAAAAAGAGAAATGCTATTATGAGCAAGTAATTGTTCTAGATGAAGTTGATTGATTGTTTTGTAGCATCTGATACAGGTCCATAGTCCCAAGGTCAGAGAAACAACATGCAAAACGGAATCCACCATTATATTGTAATTATATAATTTTTAGATGATCTATTAAGTTTAAAAAAAAAACCAACAACCAACCAGCACGAGCAAAACAAACTGGAGGAATATTCCTGCTCTCCCATCCATCTTCTTGTCAGTGCCTTTACACCAGAAAAATAAAGGGGGTGACTTAGGTCTCTTGTATAAGGAAGAGGAGGAAATTATATGAATTTGCTCTTTTAATTTTAAGGTTCAAGTGAACCTTGAAAGTTGAAGATTGCAATTATCTGATCATTTTGCTTATCTGAAACTGACAGGTTTTGCCCTGCCCAAATTGCCACTCCTTCCTTTGAGAGCAATCATTGCTGATTTCAGTGTAACTAAGCTTTCTATACTCACCTGCCTTCTACAGAGAGGGAGAGATTAAAAAAAGAAGTTTAGACCATCTCTCAACCAGAGCCATATTAATTACAATTACAGCATTTTGAGAAGAGGGAATAAAAGCTGCTTGCTAAATTCATAGTGTGTCTCAGATGTATGTATATAACGATTCATCTAAGAATATTTTTTTGCCCTTCTCTGATGGAACATTGTGTTCCTTTACTAACTCAAATGTGAACTGCTTCTTTTTAACACAGAATGATAAACCACAGTATGGATATGCACTCTCTATTAATATCCTTCATGTAGTTCATCTGTTGATCAGGATAAAAGCTATCATCCATAAAGTCTGTCTGTTCATTTTATCAGATACTCTTGAATTCGAAAGTAAGATGGGCTAAATCTTACTTTATCAACCAAAGAAAAAGAAATAAGGAATTCGGTTAGAGTTTTCTATTAGTCATTCTCAATATGGTATGATAAGCCAAATACTATTTTCAGGAAAGCTCATTTAGATTATGTGAACAGAATTGCATTATTATCCAAACAATCTTTTGCATTTGAACAACCGCATTAACTGACACATCAGCTTGAAAAAGTGATAGAAATCCCTTTTCCAAGTGGTGTTAATGTCCACAGTATAGTCACAAATATGCAGTCATGAACTGGAAATATATCCCACCCCAGTGACTGCACATACTCAGTTATAGTAGTTGCTTAGTAGTAGTCTTAGCAGTAGTTGGAGAGACAATATAAGTGACAGTAAGGTCTAATAACAGCATAAAACCAGCAGCAGTTTGGAAAAAGCCTGTTCAGTGACTCGCACACTCACACTTGCAGCCTCATACACTAAATGCAAATTCTCTGCTTATACAGAAGGTGTTCTTGCCATGTTCTCATTAATCTATTTCTATACATTCAGTTCTGTAAGTCTTGGGTGATATTTACAGAGTTTCATTAACTTCAGATGTAGTTTTTTAACTCATTCTGGTAGGAAAGCAACAGAACTGTCATTTGCATGTGCTATTGTGGAAATTTTACTTAACGTGTATCTTTGTCTTCAGGCATTTAAATATCTTGATTTAATCAGCTGTGAAATGCTTATTTAAGGCTTAAGTTGCTGTAGCCTAGCTATATACTGCATAGATGTACAAAATTATAGTGGTACCCTTAACTTCTTCTGTAGACAAATGATTGCCCCTTAAGCCTTATAGCAATATATATGAGATTAAGGTATCTGTTTCAGAAAAATGAATGATAAACGGCACACCAGCTCTTCATGGGCGCATAAAACTAGGCACATCTAAATATTTTATGTCAGTTACCCAGAGGTGCTTTCCTGACATTACAGTAAAATTCAAGGGTCTTACTTCTACATTTGGCAGAGGACTTTCCGATGAAATGTCTTTTTGCTGGGATTAGTGTATCAGAACCTGAACTTTTCACGGGAAACTGTCAGATTTGGTAAAACTTTTAATAGGGCAAGTAAATTTCAGGCAAAACAGAGACATAATTATAGCAATAATTCTATTAGGAGAAAATGAACATCGCAATATAAAATTCAGCATTTTCAGTCTTTAGGGGGTTGGTTTAAAAATGGCTTTGCATTTGATCGACGGGTATTTGCTCTTACCAATACAATTTTGTCAGTTTCAGTTCTGGGGAAAAAACAAAACCAAACCAAATTAGCACCCACCAAAAAAAAAAACAAGACCCAACCAAACCAAACATACACAAAACCAACCAAGAAAACAAAAAAAAAAAAAAAAACCCCACCAGAATTTGACTGAATGAACATTCTCAGTGTTCTGGAAGATAACTTGAAACTAAACCTTCAGAAGAAGCTACTCCAGCCATTATTTGATCCTTATCAATTTCCTTCTTTGTTAAGCAATTGAGTAAAGAAGGGTGTGAAAGAACATTCTAATTGCATTTTTCACTTTCACTTTATTTCCTGTAAATATACTGGATAAGAACATAAAAGGAATCCATATCTTCAAAATTGAACTTGCTCTTTTCTAAGAGAACTATTTTCAGAAATGCCACTATCACTGCCAGTTCCTCAAACATATGTTTAGAGAATACTGGAAGACTGTCTTCAGAGTTACGTTAACAATCATAAAATGATTCTGCAAAGTACCCACTTGTATTTAAACATGCAAACAGTCATTACACATACTTTCTAACTGTGGTTCATACTATTTTTTGGTTTGTGGGGAAAATTATAGCCAGTTAATAACAAATTAATTCCTTATGAAAATCCAGATGGGAGAAGGTTTCTCTCAGTGGTGACTGCCATTGTGTGCTTACCAAGTAGAGCAGAAAAAAATCATTAATCAAAACATAATTTGACAAATTCTTGATTATACCAATATGACTAATGGGAAAATAACAGTCATTGAGGAAAAAAGGTACAAATTTAGAATACAACTTTGCATATTTGATTGTGGTTAATAACAAGCTCAATATAAAATCAAAATAAAGGCTTTGAAAGCTAAGTAATCTGTGTTAGTCTGCATGAAAAGCAAAGGTATGTTATGGTAAACAGTGATAATGTATTAGGCAATACCAAACAATCAGAATTTTTTTGTCTTCTGAGGTTTACATCAGAATGTGAGAAAAAGACTGCAGGGAATGTGGGTTGAAGTCAGTTCATTACATATATTCTCTGCTTCCTACTCAAGGAGATGACTCCTCACTCTTCACCTGCTCCAGTGTGGGATTCCTCCCATGGGAGACAGTTCTCCATGAACTTTTCCAATGTGAATCTTTCCCATGAGGTGCAGTCCTTCAGAAATAGGCTTCTCCAGTGTGGTCCTCTATGAGGTCACCAGTCCTGCAGCAAACCTGCTCCAGTGTGGGCTCCTCTCTCTGTGGGGCCACAGGTCCTGCCAGGAACCTGCTCTAGCTCTACTGTGGGCTTCCCTTGGGGTCACAGCCTCCTTTTGGGGATCCCTCTGCTCTGTTGCGGGGTTCTCTCTGGGCTACAGGTAGAGATCTTTTCCACGGTGGACTTCCATGGTCTGCAGGGACACAGCCTGCCTCACCAGGGCTGCACCAATGAG
Source organism: Melopsittacus undulatus (assembly GCF_012275295.1). Taxonomy (NCBI): domain Eukaryota; kingdom Metazoa; phylum Chordata; class Aves; order Psittaciformes; family Psittaculidae; genus Melopsittacus; species Melopsittacus undulatus. The sequence continues at coordinate 57,078,504 of NC_047528.1, read as the reverse complement.
CTGCAGGGGAACTTCACTTCAACACCTTGAGCACCTCTTCCCCTCCTTAACTGACCTTAATACCTGCAGGGCTGGTTCTCTCACATATTCTCATTCCTCTTTTCAGCTGATATTGAACTTGTACTTTAAAGAAATGGTCCTAGAAAAAAGAAAACACAGATACATTCTCAGGGGTGTACAGCTGAATTTAAGTCTGTTTGTAGTGTGGTAACAAAACATTTCTGGGAAAAGAAATTAAGCAGAAAGCCAGAGGAAGAAAGGTGAAAATATTCTGCTTCCTTTCATATTTTTATTACTGAGCATGCACTCACAGATATGATCTCATTCATTAATTTCTTATATTTCATCAAGATTAATACTGATTATGTTCAGTCATGGATTATGACATTCATTAAGTTAACATATGTTCAACTGCTATGCATTTTGTCTCTGTAATTCATAAAAGCATTTTATTCTCTAGTGTTGTTTTGTATCAGTTAGAAAAACTGCAGCTTAATTTCTTCATACTTTTTGGTGCTTTGCAAAGCATTTCCAGTGTGAAAAGTTGAGAGGATTAAAGGTTGGTGTCAAAGGTTGGTTAAAATGTTCTAGTTTACATTTTATTGTGTTTTTATGAATAGGATATAAGGTTCTGGAGCCATATTGGCCTTGCTTTTCACCAAAAAAACCACAACCCACAACATCCTAGAATCAACTGGGAATTGGTCTCATACCCAATATTTTGATTTGGCAACACAACCACAGCAACATGTAATAGCTGTAAAGCAGATGGCTCATATCTCCTCTGTTCTACCCAGGATGGATAACATCCTCTGGGAAAGTGGAAGCCTGGTCCCCATAGGAAAAGAAAGCAGGAGGCATCGTGGAAATGGGGCCCAACCAACACTATTAGGGTTTTTTTTCTGTTCAATGAAAAATTAGAATCCTTTTCCGAACTTCTCACTGTACCTCTTGACCTTCTTTACAATTATTTTTTTTACATATTTCTCTATGCTATCACAAAACACATAATGGAATATTTAATACAGAAAACAAAATAATTGCTAGTGAAGTGTATTAACTGTCTCGTTAATCTGCACTATCGGTGGTAGGTTGGCCCATGTCTTAAAATGACTTGATTCAAAAATGTCAAAACCATAAGGTTTGAGTTGGTAACTTCTTTAGCAACTAAAAAAATATTACACGATTCCATGTAACATCATAAAAAGAATTAGAGCTGTGTTTCATATGATAGTCATCACTCTTTCTCAGTTTTTTTGTTAAGTATGGGATCTGCAAATACTCTTCAGAAATCCAGTTTATGTTAAATCTTGTGTTGGTGAACCTGAGTTTAGACAAAATAAAACTAACAAAAAAAAATGTCAGCCTGAAGCATATACACAAAAAAAAAAAAGATGAAAAATCTGTCATTTGCAGTAATAAATTGGATTAATATGAAGATTCAGGGACTGTTATTTGTTCATATAATGAATATGTATCTTCTAACAAATAGGCACAATGGACCTAGTATGCCTGTGAGCACTGGAGAGCACATGTAGGTGAACTACAGTGTGAACAGACACAGTTGCCTGTGTACATACAATAGTCCAGTTTCAGGGCTTCATGTTTTTGTGTTCTTATTTTTATTTTTTAATTTATGGATGTCTGGTCACTCTGGGCATTAAGAAACCCCTGCCTTTTAAAATGTTAAATTTATTGGACAAGACTTCTATATTCAAAATACATGTTGGCCTTCTAGAAATGATTTTATAATGTAAAGTTCTGGAGAACCTTATGTAGAGGAGCTTTTCAATTGAACATCAAGAGTCAGGAAATCTGATTTTGATAATATTTATGCATAGAGAAATCATTTACTCATGATGGAAGGCATGCTAGAACACATGAAAAAAAACAAGGTGCTTGGTGACAGCCAGCATGGCTTTACTAGGGGAAAATCCTGCCTGACTAATTTGGTGGCCTTCTATGATGGGGCTACAAAAGTGATGGACAGGGGTGGAGCAGTTGACGTCATCTACCTGGATTTGTGCAAAACATTCGACACCGTCCCACATGACATCCTTGTCTCTAAATTAGAGTGTCATCAATTTGATAGGTGGACCAGTCGGTGGATAAAGAACTGGCTGGATGGCCACATGCATAGAGTTGTGGTCAACGGCTCAATGTCTGGCTGGAGACCAGTAACAAGTGGTGTCCCTCAGGGATCAGTGTTGGGACCGGTCTTGTTTAACATCTTTGTTGCTGACATGGACAGTGGGATTGAGTGTGCCCTCAGCAAGTTTGCTGATGACACCAAGCTCTGTGGTTCTGTTGATACGCTAGAGGGAAGGAATGCCATCCAGAGGGACCTTGACACACTTCTGAGGTGGGCTGATGCCAACCTCATGAAGTTTAACCATGACAAGTGCAAGGTTCTACACTTGGGTCAGAGCAATCCCAGGCACAGCTACAGGTTGGGCAAAAAGGAAATTCATGGTAGTCTTGTGGAGAATGACTTGGGGGTGTTGGTCAATGAGAAAATGAACGTGAGCCAGCAGTGTGCACTCACAGCCCAGAAAGCCAACCATATCCTGGGCTGCATCAAGAGGAGCATGACCAGCAGGTCGAAGGAGGTGATCCTGCCTCGACTCTGCTCTCGTGAGACCTCACTTGGAGTATTGTGTGCAGTTCTGGTGTCCTCAACATAAAAAGGACATGGTACTGTTAGAGCAAGTCCAGAGGAGGGCCATGAGGATGATCAGGGGACTGGAACACCTCCCATATGAAGACAGGCTGAGAAAGTTGGAGCTGTTCAGCCTGGAGAAGAGAAGGCTGCGTGGAGACCTCATAGCAGCTTTCCGGTATCTGAAGGGGGCCTACAGGGATGCTGGGGAGGGACTATTCATGAGGGACTGTAGTGATAGGACAAGGGGTAACGGGTTGAAACTTAAACAGCAGAGGTTTAGACTGGATATAAGGAAGAAATTCTTTACTGTTGGGGTGGTGAGGTACTGGAATGGGTTGCCCAGGGAGGTTGTGAATGCTCCATCCCTGACAGCATTCAAGACCAGGTTCGATGAAGCCTTGAGTGATATGGTTTAGTGTGAGGTGTCCCTGCCCATGGCAGGGGGGTTGGAACTAGATGATTTTGAGGTCCTTTCCAATCCTAACTATTCTATGATTCTGTTTTCCCTGTGTCATGTTCAGTTTGTGTACTTTTTCCCTTGACTGCCAGAGACTTCTGAGAAGCAGGCTGGCCCTTCTTATGTATCAAATTAATTGCTTGAATGACTGCACAAAACATATTAAAAAGAGTAAGGGAAGAGTGTGTCATTAATTACAAGAAGGAGTTGTATGTATTTCTGTGGATTATCAAGGCATTCTTTTACTTTGAAAAGGATATTCATTCTCCACTGGAAAATAGAACTTGTGATATTCCCCTACTTCCTCTAATAATTTTTAAAATAAAAAAAGGATTGTAGGTTACATAAGGTTTTGATACTATGATTTAGAATTCTAGGAGGTACCTAAAATTCACAAAATTAAACATGCACATCTAGTTTGGAAAGTTAACAGATGTTGAAATTTTGCATTCAACTTTGAAAATAATTAAATAACTCCTAATATTGTTAATTCTTTGATAAATTCACACTACTGGATGAATAACGTTTAGGAAGACATTGTAAGTTCTCTGTGCTAAAGCTGACCAATTCTTGCAGTTATAATAGTGTAATATAGTTTGTATGATTAACACAAACAGTGTTATTTTATTTATTTGTTTTTCTATTTCTTCATTTATTTGTTAGTTCCCTTGACTAAAACCAGAGGACATAAATTACTATATCAAAAATACTTTACAAATTACCAAGATATTTCTTTTTTAATTTAAAACCACTAAGTTTTGAGCAGATGAAAGAAGATAATTAAAGCTTAAAATGTATTTTAATAAAGTCCTGAAAAGGAGTAATTAAGTTCAAATATTTTTGCAGAGCATTTTGCTTCTGATTTTTCTTTTGTTACCCAACACATTGTTGAAAGCAGCTGTGGTGTAGGACCTTTTTTTACCTGTTATCAAAACATTGTAAACCAAAACCCTCTTTTCCAGGAATTAGAGCAGGTTGTCAGTGGTCATGGAGTAGGTTGGCCTGGTCCAAAAAAATTGACTGAGACCATGCAGAAAGGAGAAATAAATAATATTTTTGCTACTCATTCCATAGATATAGGAGAAGAAATGATTATTTGTTTGCTTGCTTGTAGAGAGGGAGGGTTGGTTTTCCAGGTCTTTCATAATTTCTGAAATTCTACAGATCTACAAAAATGAATGTGTAATAATGATTGGTTTATAAGGGCTATATTCTTAATGTCAACATGGTTACTTACTAAAACTATGTACTTTAAATTATTTGCAGGAATAATCTGAATTATAGAATGTGAATTTTTTTCCTAAGTAAATTTTTGGTAACTTTCTTAAGGAAATCATGCTCTGGATTATCCTTTACAGAATGCCATATTTTAAAAAGTTATTTTTCTTAGAAGAAAAGTAGAAATAGAAAACAAAAAAATTTAATTCAGAGTGGAAGATAAAACAACAGCAACAAAAAAAATTGGACAAGGGAGCAGAACACAGAAAATGAACTAGCTAGTATGGAATAATAGTGTAGAATCTTCTGGAAAAAAAAAATAGTTTATTCTGTTCTCTTATGAAGAAAGGGAGCATCTTTCCACAATCACATAAAGACCAGATAGGATTTCCCTTCCCCACCACCCCAAAGTTTATGATAGTTTTCATTGTAAAACATGCTTTGGCTAAATAAATAGATGGACTTGAAACTTTTAGTTTATTTCATTACTCCCCTACATAGCCAATAATAACGATAAAGTTAACAGAAATTAGAACCTTGAGTCTAGTTTTGGGGCTTTGTCTATACATATATAACAGTATAACAGAATAAGACAACTTAATTCAATTATCTTACAGCAAGTCTGAACTTCAATATGAAAATTAATAATTAGCCATTTACTTAGTGAGTTTGTTACCAACTTCAGTTACTTTTAATTTACTGACCTTCCTTTTCCAGAACAGAACTGTCCTCAGTTTTGTTGCAGTCTTGGAGTGCTGACATTTTGTTTTGCACAGGGGAGATGATAATTCTTTTGGATCTCTATGAGGAAGGCACTGACATTCAAGGTTGGTTAACTGGTTTATTGTGTAAAGAATGGAAATTATAGAAACAGTGTTAGCAACCTTACGCCCCTTCTTGTGCTGGGAACTCTGGCCTGGTGTAAGACCAGGTGATCCACTCCTCATAGATAGCAGCATGCTTCTTAGATCCCATTTGTGGTGAGGTTCTCAAGCCTCAATGTTCTTCCCATCTTTATAATATTCTGACAAGTGAACAGAGGATCATCTTCACTTGTATAATGCTGAACTTTCTAGATGGCACACCAAAAGTCACAGGGAGCATTATGTTCTTATACTGCTCGACAGCAATAGCCCTTACAAGAAGTGCGTATAGGTGGTATTACTAAAGGCTCATGTCACAGTACGCACTCAGGGTGTCCAGCAGTCACTCATGCAAACATATGGGTATATGCAGCCAAGGGCTATGGTTAAAGTGTGCCTAGATTCTGCTTGAAATCACTATCTACTATTGCAGTGTCTTTTGCAGTGGTCTTCTATACATTTGCTTAGAATAAGTCCTTACTCAGTGAAAACCCTTCTCTAATGGCACACCTTAAAGGCTTTTCCTGGCTTAGCTTTATTCTGATTATTTCCCTTTCATGGCAGTTTTTAAAAAATTACTTTTAGTTCTACCTTTGAAAATTCCAAACTGTTGTCTGGAGTACCCTGTGGACTAAGAGATTATCTGGAATGCTCTTAACTTAAGCCCTCTTTCATCTCTGACCTGCAGTCAAAGGAAACACTTTCTCTGTGGGAGCTTAAGTTCATCTTTCTTTCAGTCTGCGTGTATGCATAAATGACAGGTGCCAACATGGCCATGTAATATATGTACTGCGGTTTTTGTCACATTACCCAAAGTTTTTTTGAATTTCCAGATCCTTTTCTTCCTTTTTCCATGTTAGCTCTTATAAAATATGCATAATTTTTTTCTGACATTTGATCCACTGATGAGTCTTCAATGACGAATTTGTTCATTCAGCCATACCATCAGTTAGTTTTCTCTGGAAAACTTTTTGTGACATAGAGTTAGTACTATTTCTAATGAAAACTTGTAAGGGCACGGCTAGTGAAAGCACAAACAAATAGATTCTCCTTTCATGCAACTGGGAATAAGTGAGCTAGAATCCAGTTTTGGGGTTTTTTTCTGGAAAGAGTATGGGTTATCTCTAGTCTTCTAACTTCACACCCTTGTATATACACTTGAATTCTTCCATAACCAAAACTGTTGTATGAGAACCTCTGAAGTGGACATGCTCCTCTGCATCTAGCATCTAAATTAGAACATTCGTAAATGCTTCCTTCTGAACTCCAGAGGAACTTCAGAGAAATAATTAATTTGAGGTTATGGAGGAACTCCCTTGACATCTTATGACAATTATTGCAAAGAGTCCTGAGCATGTAACTGTCTTTATCTGTGTCTTTTTTATGATAAGATCACACATACGTCCTCTCTTGTATCTATTATCCCCAAACACTAGCTGAAGTGTCAGCGTCTTCCACCCTGTCAGCTTTGCGCAGAGATGTGTGCTTGTGTGATCACTTCATGTCAAAATAGATTCAGTTACATAAAGAATGTAATTCATATTATTGGCAAATCTAAGTACGACTAAAACAGAGTAGAAATAGAACATGTAAGTAACCTAGCCAGTAGTTCAAAGAAGCTGGTTGCTATATGTCAGGCAAAGATATCAAGTAAAAATTGTCTCTGCATGATACATCATGGAGGTTAATAATGCTTTTTAATTCCACTTCTAAAATCCAGACAGTTTTTCATTTCTTGTGCATTAAAACTACAGAAGCAGGGAAAAGGTGTCTGTTATCCCTAAAGTGCTTCAATTCTACTGATGCTAGCTGGGGTACCTATTTTGCTTGTAGATGTCTGACTTTTTGAAGGCTTTATCAACTGAATTCTGATAGGAATTGAGCAATAGAAAACCAAGTTTAGGTAATGACAATAGTTCCTCAAAACCCTGAGGGCTGTAAAAATAACAGGTTCTGTGCCCTAGCATAAAGCAGGTATCTCATTTAGTTTTCAAAATTTAGTTTTCAAAAGGTGTTTTACAGATCACCTTCAAAGGTATATTGTTCTGCTGTTCCAGACCAAGGAAGCAGGAAGGAATGGAAAAGAGGTCCTGCCTAGTAACCTGTATTATTAGCTGTAATCTTTAGCTGTCTGTTAGATAACAAATACTCTGCTATGTACCAGCTTTCTCTTATACTGTGCCACTAGGCTGCAATATGTTGAAGACTTGATTTGATTTTCACATTTTGATGATGACAGAAACAAATTAATCTAGTCTGACTTAATTGAAAATTCATACACTTTCCCAGGCAAAGCTGTCAGATAAGTAGTATAGATGAAGCTGTTTAAGAATTTTCTGCCTGTAAAATGGAAGGGGGTGAAAAAGATGATAATTTTAGTAAGTTACATAATGTTATGAAATAATAGAAAATGATCTGTTGAAATGGGCCCAGTCTATCTCATTTATACCAATCAACCACCTCTGTTTCATTCTGAAGCTGAGTGATTCAGGAAAACAAAACCAAAGTCTAACCAATGACAGAGAAAAGGTAGCAAAAAGTAAATAAATGGCCAAGTTACCCTCCAGCTATGTGGAGCAAGTATTGTCAAGCTTTTGCCTTCAGTGGACTATTTAGCATGCAGAACAGCAAGGTGAGAGCTACTTAAATTTATTTCCATCCAGCGTGATGCAGGATATCACACTTAGAGAAGCCTGTTCAAAGCTTTATTGAGTCTCTGGTGGCCAACAGGATGTGCTTTGAGAATTTAAATGTGATTAATTCATCAGCAACCCTTTCCATGTTGTATAGTGCCATCCTGATTCACTTTTCCCGCCTAAAAATATAATTACTGTTGACAATGAAAGGCAATAGACATGTCTTAGTAGTGTTTAGGAAAGTAAAGAATGGACAGGTAGGATCCAATTAGCTTAGTACTCAGAAATGGCCATTAGCACATGCCTAGGAAAAAGTCAGAAAAGTGTGAGAATAAGCAATAATTCTTGCTAATACTAGAAGTAAACAATCCTGCTATTTTTCACTCAAGAACTTTCTGGAACAGGAATGGTAAGCCAGGGGAAGAGTCAAGCACAAGTATTGTGGCTTCCAGTTGTGTTCGTTCTAGATTACACAGGAAAAGCATTTGATGATAGCAGTGGAAGATGATAACATTGGTTGTCATTTAACACTGGAAAAATATGTTTCTTTCATACTATGTTCTATGCATAAATCTAGAGTCTATCCATTGTGTGAAATAACTGATAGAGAGATAATAAAATATGACCTTGCTATGGACTAAGAGATGAGCAAAAAATTCTGAACATATTCAGATGGGAAATGTTTTTATTCAGAGTCCACCTCAAAAGTAATTTAAAAGATAATGAAAAACCATTACAACTGAAACTTTTAACTTTCAACAGTCTCTTAACTTTCCTGTTGTTGCAACTTTACTGTTGCTGCAGTATAAATTACAAGAACAAATGGATTGTACCATTAAGCAATAAAAAGTATTTTGAATTTGCAAACTATGATGTTAAATAACATTTAAAAAGAAATTTGGATTTCATTTCTCTCAAATGTGAAATTTGGGTTTGTTTGGGGGTTGGTTTTTTGTTTGTTGATTGTTTTATTTTCCTAGCAAACATTACTTCTGGTAATTCAAATCATTATTATCAGAACTATGTGTAAGTTCGTAAATTCAAATGTCTGCATAGCAGTCTTTGCAAGAGATAATCAATGACCGTGAATAACTTGAAATTTTAATATGGTTTCTAACAGAAAGGGACAAACAAAGCTGTTATAAAAATAAATTGTGTTTTGCTTTGTGTTGGGAATTATTTGAAATACTTAATACATACTTAAAATAAGATATTCTTGTTATTTTAGCATATTAAAATTTTGAAAACAGTATGATGAAAATCAATTAAAGAGAAGTGTAAAAGAGTTATAGCAATTCAGAGGGAATGGGACACAAAAATTCTGTACTTATTAAAATGAGATTTTTCCCACACCTTATCCTGCCACCAGTACATGCCATAGAAAGTAGCCAAAAGTATATTTAAGGTGTCTTTCTAAACTTTAAACAATTTTAAACAAATAAACAGAAAATAGTCAGGTCAGAAGTTCATTAGAACTTCTGTCATACAAGATGGAAAATAACCAGCATTTAACCAAATCTAATTTAATTTGATCTTCATTTATTGATATTTCTGGTTAAATCATTTTAGTATGTCTAATCTGATGGCAACCTCACAGGGGGGAAATAAGCAAGATGATCAAGTGCTGCAAAGCTTTATTGCCATTAGTGGTGACATCTCTCCATCATTACATAACAGAATTCAGAAAATGGGGGACCTCATACTGAACTGTTAATTGTCACTTTTTGTTGTGTAACCAGTAAAAACGGGGTGAGAAGGAGGGGAGATACTCCTTCAAAATAATACAAAGATTAAAGAAGCAAGTAACTGAGTTTGTTATATTTTTTTCTGCAATAGATTTTTAAATGATTGCATAATATTCTCAGTCCAAGGCATTCTTTAAATATGTGGTGTTTGGTTTGGACATACTATATGACTCTAATTCATTTACTTCTGGAAATATACATATTACCGATTGTCCTTTTGCGGAAGTGGTTATAAAGAGGAAGCAGAGGTTTAGTAGGCAGTTACTCAAATACCCCTCTGGTTAAGGTTTAAGTAAGAAAAGAGAGAAGGGCACAGATAAGACCGCTGTAAAGTCTCCTGGCTTTTCTACTCAGTCAGCACAAGATTCATGCACTGAATGCATTTCTCTTTTACAAAGCTTACTTCAGTTTCCTTTCAGGTAGTTAGGAAGAGATTTAAGGAAAAATACCATGCACTCTCAAAAAAAGAGAGAAGGGGGTGGGTGGGGGAAATGCCTTACATTGCTGCTGAAAAGAGAGGTTGCTACAATATTGTACTTATTATATGAAATATTTTATTTTAGACTACCTGGAACAAGCATTTCAAATGACAAATCTTCTGAATTTTAAGGTTTTCTTTAGAAATATTCCTTCATTTTTTTCTGCTTTGTTTTCTCAGTTTCTTTACTTGCACTGAGGCAAAAAACAAGGACCTCTAAGTGTGGGTTTGTTTTCTAATTAGCACAGAAAATATTAGCAAAGAATCCCCTGGAGCAGTCAGAGACAAAGCAGAATAAAGAAGTTATAAGACAATTTCATTTAAACTAAGATTGGATTGTACATAAATTTAAATAATTTTGCACATTTTAACAAGATTCTAAGTATTTTCCTTTCTCAGATATATTTTCCTTAAGCATTCCTACATAGGCATTTGTAATAGCTACCCAAAACTGTTTCATAGAATCATGGAATCATAGAATAGTGTTGAAAAGGACCTTAAGATCATCTAGTTCCAAACCCCTGCTACAGGCAGGGACACCTCCCACTGAACCAGGTCATCCAAGGCATCGTCCAACCTGGCCTTGAACACTGCCAGGGATGGAGCATTCACAACTTCCCTGGGCAACCCATTCTAGTGTCTCACCACCCTAACAGGAAAGAATTTCTTCCTTATATCCAATCTAAACTTCCTCTGTTTAAGTTTGAACCCGTTACCCCTTGTCCTATCACTACAGTCCCTCATGAATAGTCCCTCCCCAGCATCCCTGTAGGCCCCCTTCAGATACCGGAAAGCTGCTATGTGGTCTCCACGCAGCCTTCTCTTCTCCAGGCTGAACAGCCCCAACTTTCTCAGCCTGTCTTCATATGGGAGGTGCTCCAGTCTTCGTGGCCCTCCTCTGGACTTGTTCCAACAGTTCCATGTCCTTTTTATATTGAGGACACCAGAACTGCATACAATACTCCAGGTGAGGTCTCACAAGAGCAGAGTAGAGGGACAGGATCACCTCCTTTGACCTGCTGGCTACACTCCTTTTGAAGCAGCCCAGAATACAGTTGGCTTTCATTTTCTCATTGACCAACACCCCCAAGTCATTCTCCACAAGACTACCATAAATTTCCTTTTTGCCCAACCTGTAGCTGTGCCTGGGATTGCTCTGACCCAAGTGTAGAACCTTGCACTTGTCATGGTTAAACTTCATGAGGTTGGCATCAGCCCACCTCAGAAGTGTGTCAAGGTCCCTCTGGATGGCATTCCTTCCCTCTAGCGTATCAACAGAACCACAGAGCTTGGTGTCATCAGCAAACTTGCTGAGGGCACACTCAATCCCACTGTCCATGTCAGCAACAAAGATGTTAAACAAGACCGGTCCCAACACTGATCCCTGAGGGACACCACTTGTTACTGGTCTCCAGCCAGACATTGAGCCGTTGACCACAACTCTATGCATGTGGCCATCCAGCCAGTTCTTTATCCACCGACTGGTCCACCTATCAAATTGATGACACTCCAATTTAGAGACAAGGATGTCGTGTGGGACAGTGTCGAACACTTTTTCGTCAAAGTCCAGGTAGATGACATCAACTCCTCTACCCCTATCCATAAGTTCCGTAGCCCCATCATAGGTGACCACCAAATTGGTCAGGCAGGATTTTCCCTTAGTGAAGCCATGCTGGCTGTCACCAAGCACCTTGTTATTTTTCATGTGCCTTTGCATGCCTTCCAGGAGAATCTGTTCCAAGATTTTGCCAAGCACAGAGATGAGACTGACTGGTCTGTAATTCCCTGGGTCATTCATTTTCCCCGTCTTGAAAGTGAGGGTTATATTTTCCCTTTTTCCAGTCATCAGGAACTTCACCTGACTGCCACAATTTTTCAAATATGATGGCCAATGGCTTAACAACTTCATTTGCCAGCTCCTTCAGGACCCGAGGATGGATTTCATCAGGTTCTAAAGATGGTCTCAACCAGATCCTCTCCTACACTGGGCCCAAGAATCAAAGAATCATAGAATAGTTAGGATTGGAAAGGACCTCAAAATCATCTAGTTCCAACCCCCCTGCCATGGGCAGGGACACCTCACACTAAACCATATCACCCAAGGCTTCATCCAACCTGGTCTTGAACACTGCCAGAGATGGAGCATTCACTACATCCCTGGGCAACACATTCCAGTACCTCACCACCCTAACAGGAAAGAATTTCTTCCTTATATCCAGTCTAAACCCCTGCTGTTTAAGTTTCAACCCATTAGCCCTTGTCCTATCACTACAGTCCCTAATGAATAGTCCCTCCCAAGCATTGCTGTAGGCCCCCTTCAGATATGGGTATTAGTCAATGAGAAAATGAACATGAGCCAGCAGTGTGCACCCAAAGCCCAGAAAGCCAACGGTATCCTGGGCTGCATCAAAAGGAGTATGACCAGCAGGTCGAAGGAGGTGATCCTGCCCCTCTACTCTGCTCTTGTGAGACCTCACTTGGAGTATTGTGTTCAGTTCTGGTGTCCTCAACATAAAAAGAACATGGTACTGTTAGAACATTTCCAGAGGAAGGCCATGAGGATGATCAGGGACTGGAGCACCTCCCATATGAAGACAGGCTGAGAAAGTTGGGGCTGTTCTGCCTGGTCCCTGCATCTGCCCTCCAAAATTTGGGTGGTGTGGTCAGAGCCTTTGCCAGTTGTCGTGGTTTAAACCAAGTCCCCCAACTCCCTGAGAGTTAGGAAGGAAAATCCAAAGAATGTAGCCCTCACGGATTGAGATAAGAACGGTTTAATTGCTAAGGCATAACACAATAATAATGATACAGTCAATAACAAGCGAAAAGAATACAACACCCCACCAGCCACCGACCCATAACTCACTCCACCCTGCCCAGCCAAGCACCGCATGCTCCCTCCTCCATTTTCCTCTAGAGCTCCAGCCCTCCAGCCCTCTCTTTCCCAGTATGCATCCTGGGCATCACGTGCTATGGTATGGAATACCTCATTGTCTAGCCTGGGTCAGGTGTCCTGTCTCTCCTTCCTCCTGGCCTCCTCTCCTCCACCTGGCTGGAAAAAACCTTGAACAAAAACACCCTTAAAACATGCTCAAACCATGACACCAGTGAAGACCAAAGCCAAGAAGTCATTCAGAACCTCAGCCTTCTCCATATCCACAGTAGCCAGTTCTCCTGTTAGCTTCCAGAGGGGGCCTACATTGTCCCTATTCTGTTTTTTAGCTGGTATATACCTATAGAATCCCTTCCGTTTGTCTTTAACATCCCTAGCCAAGTTTAATTCTAACTGGCCCTTAGCTTTCCTAACCTGGTCCCTAGTTTCCCTGACAACATCCCTGTATTCTTTCCAGGCTGCCTGTCCTTGCTTCCACTTTTATAAGCCTCTTTTTCCTTATAATTTTCCTCAGCAGCTCTTTATCCATCCAAGGAGGTCTCCTGGCCCTTCTGCTGCACTTCCTTCTAGTTGGGATGCAACACTCCTGAACTTGTAGCATGGGATCTTTCAATATCAACTGACAGTCTTGGGACCCCTGCCCTCTAGGGCTATAACCCACGAAACCTTTCTAAGCAGGTTCCTGAAGAGGCCAAAGTCTGCTCTCTTGAATTCCAGGCTTGTGGGCTTGCTGCAGGCTCTTCTCACTGTCCTGACGACCTTGAATTCTCGTGATCGCTGCATCCAAGGCTGCCCTGGAGCATCACATTTCCAACGAACCTTTCCCTGTTGGTGCGTATGAGGTCAAGCACGGCACCTCTCCTTGTTGGCTCCTCTATTGCTTGCAGAGGGAAGTTGTCTTCCACACAATCGAGAAACCTCCTGGATTGCTTGTGCCGGGCTGTACCGTCACCCCAACAGATGTCAGGGTGGTTGAAGTCCCCCATGAGAACAAGGGCCTGCGAGTGTGAGGCTTTTCCTATTTGTCTGTAGAGTTCTTCATCCACAGGTTCCTCTTGATCAGGTGGTCTGTAAGAGATCCCCCACAGTAATGTCTCCCATCACTGTTTTCCCCTTAACCCTGACCCACAAACTTTCTTTTAACTGCTCACCTGTCCCCAGAGAGAGTTCCATACTCTCCAGCCTATCCCTAACATAAATAGCAACTCCCCCTCCCTGTCTGCCAGGCCTGTCTTTTCTGAAGAGCCTGTAACCTTCCATTCCAACACTCCAGTCATAGGAGCCATCCGACCATGTTTCGGTGATGCCTATTATATCATAGCCCCGTAGATGTGCCCACATCTCTAATTCTTCTTGTTTGTTCCCTATGCTATGAGCATTTGTATAGAGGTATCTGAGCTGAGCTCCAAATAAAGCTGGCTCATTGGCTGGAGCGGCTGGAATATCTCCACATTGCTCCAAGCATTTATTCTAGGTGCTGGCAACTGATTGGGTGTGTTGGGATGGAATGATGCCCTCCTCCCACATCACATCTAGTTTAAAGCATCCTTGACCAGTCTGGAAAGCCTCCTACCAAAACTGCTCTTCCCCTTCTTTGTCAGAGCAGTTCCACCAGCCCCCAGTAGACCTGGCCTACTAACTTGGGTCCCATGTTCAAGATACCCAAACCCCTTTTAACCATTTATTAACCTGGCCAAACCATTTATTAACCCAGCCATCCCTTCTAAGCTTTTAAATGATGGCTTAAAACTGGCTAAACAAAATTAATCTCATGTTAGAAGACTGTGTCAGTATTTTCAATAGCAGTTAAAAAAATAAATATAGTATCTAAATTTATTGGTAGTTAATGAACTTTTCTTCCAGACAGATGTTTATGCCTGTGTGTCGTGGTTTAAACCAAGTCCCCCAACTCCCGGAGAGTTAGGAAGGAGAATCCAAAGAATGTAGCCCCCACGGATTGAGATAAGAACGGTTTAATTGCTAAGGCATAACACAAAACCCCTACTGCCATTTACTACTACAAATAATAATGATACAGCCAATAACAAGCGAAAAGAATACAACACCCCACCAGCCACCGACCCATAACTCACTCCACCCTGCCTGGCCGAGCACCATGTGCTCCCTCCTCCATTTTCCTCTAGAGCTCTCCCCCTCCAGCCTTCTCTTTCCCAGTATGCATCCTGGGCATCACGTGCTATGGTATGGAATACCTCATTGTCTAGCCTGGGTCAGGTGTCCTGTCTCTCCTTCCTCCCGGCCTCCCTTCCTCCACCTGGCTGGAAAAAACCTTGAACAAAAACACCCTCAAAAACATGCTCAAACCATGGCACTGTGGTTCTATAGCTCAGTGAGGGAACCTGGAATGAAATCAACTAGGATCTCATCCTACATAATTAGTGAGTGTCTATAACAAGAGGGATGTTTTTTTTCTTGGAAGGTATCTTTCTGTCTCTGTTGACTTCAGAGGGAGCCTAGATGACTAGGTTAGCCTAGAAGCCTTGTCCTGTCAATATTCTAATGGTTTTGGAAGGCATGAAGAAAATCACAGCACAGGGCATTTTCATTTAATCATGCAAATCAGATGAAGCTCCTCAGCAGGGGCATCAAGACCTCCTCTAGTCCACCTTCGTGCTCCAACTTCTGCACAACAACATGTCCTGGTATAATGTGTCATGTATCTCAACGCAGTGACAGGCTGTATATATATTCACTTGCGCAGTAGGTGTTGAGAGTCCAGTGTCAGCTGGGACTCTGGCTGGACCTTATAATAACCTCCATGTCTGGGCTTTGGCCCAGAATCCGTAGAACATTTCAACAGGTCTCCATCTCCATCTGGTGTGTTAATTAACCTTTTTTCTATGATGGGCTGCTGCTACTGCTTGACATTATCATAACTCTAAGGAGAGTAAAAGTACTAGCAGTTAAGAGAGGCTACGGTTGCCAAAGATATATTTAAGTTCCATAAAAAACATGAGGAAAGACTCCTACAGTAAAAGCTCTGTCAGTGTGGCTTTATCACCACAATCTGTCAATGCTCCTACTATAAGATAATGTTGTTCAGTTCCATTTCCATCTGAAAATGATTGTATTTTTTCACGAAGCAAGCTTGGATGAACCTGAAATTCACTGGAGTCTTACAGGAGCAGTTTATATTCCTGAAAAATTAACACAGAAAGGCAAAGATGCTGCAACATTTAACTCCTTTTTTAATTTATCAGAATGTTTGCAAATAGTTTTCCATGCACACTGCATAGAGGTGAACTGAATAATGGTGCAACACATCGGAGGATTGCCTGTGTTGTATCATATAATTATCTCTAATATAATACTATATAATGTGTATATGAATAAATATGAAAATAAATACAAAAATAACTATATGGATAAGTAAAATGTAATAACAATACTATTTTATGTATTAGTTGGAAGAGGAAATAACTAGTTATTTAATTACAAGTGTAGAAAATAAATAATGATGTGTTGCAAATCACTGTGAGAATATGGCCCCACACTGAGGATATTATAAAAGAGAGGTTTTACATACTTAAGGGAATAAGTCAAGAAGCAGACTTACGGGTTTGGATGAAAGAACAAATTCTCGTGCTGGTTAGAAACAGTATATCTTTTGTGTTTTAACATTAGAATCTTAGGAAAAAAACCCACATAAATTTTAATAAAAACATGCTATGAGATGTCTTGCCATATTAGGGTGAAAAAAGCTGAAAATAAACATTTACAGTGGTATTCAGAACGCTAATTTAGGTGACTAAGTTCTAGATTAAGAAGCTAGTCACACATACTGCAAATAGCAAAGAGACATAGGGAAGAAGAAAATCCTAATTTGGTTCTCTATCGCCATCTGTCATAGTCTCTCATTTTCTCTTTTTCTATTGAATATAATGGGAACATAAAGATTACACTTCTAATTTCATCCCTTCAGTGATGAACAGTAATTACAGTTATATGGAAGAGAATAAATCCTCGAAGTTCAAAGTTGTCTCCAAAACAGCATGGAAAGGCTTTTATTTTCGTTCTTCCGAGGAACAGAGGATTGTTTCTTGTGAGATTTATTCTCATTAATACAAATAATAATGTCTTTTCCACTTGTCTCTATTCAAAAAGAGAAATGCAGAATAAAACAAGTAAAAATGTTATACCTTTGTAGACCTTCATGATTATAATGACAAATGGAAGCAGCTTATTCAAGGAAAAAAGTGGCCTAAGTATTCACAGAACAGAAAAAATTAAATGTTTTTATGAATCATAGAATCATAGAATAGTTAGGGTTGGAAAGGACCTTAAGATCATCTAGTTCCAAACCCCCTGAAATGGGCAGGGAAACCTCACACTAAACTATGTCACCCAAGGCTTCATCCAGCCTGGCCTTGAACACTGCCAGGGATGGAGCATTCACAACCTCCCTGGGCAACCCACTCCAGTACCTCACCACCCTAACAGGAAAGAATTTCTTCCTTATATCCAGTCTAAACCCCTGCTGTTTAAGTTTCAACCCGTTAGCCCTTCTCCTGTTACTACAGTCCCTAATGAATAGTCCCTCACCAGTATCCCTGTAGGCCCCCTTCAGATACTGGAAAGCTGCTATGCGGTCTCCACGCAGCCTTCTCTTCTCCAGGCTGAACAGCCCCAACTTTCTCAGCCTGTCTTCATATGGGAGGTGTTCCAGTCCCCTGATCATCCTCGTGGCCCTCCTCTGGACTTGTTCCAACAGTTCCATGTCTTTTTATGCTGAGGGCACCAGAACTGCACACAATACTCCAAGTGAGGTGACACATGATACTACAGCAGAGATTCAACAGTGACTTAAGTGAATTAATATTGATGTCTCAAAGACATACATGTCATTGCTGAGGCCCAACAGAGAAAGATCAGAGATATATAAAGCTAAATATTTTTTTTTTCTTTTAAATATGCTAAGCTCCATAAGTTTTGAAGGGAGAGGAAATAAATACTAGACTGTATTTAAGAGCTAGAAACTATTTCTAAAGAGTAAGATGTAGAATGAAAACATATTGTGAAATTAAAATCCTTTGCTACCCAGATATGAAGTAAGGGATCTCAACATTGTATTAGTGGATATGCAATTGCAGAAGTAGTGCAATGGAGCTAAGGAAACGAAGGAGAACAGAGCCTTGGCAAGGAGATCTCATATTTCTGCTCAAGACTTTATTATTCTTTTCTGGTTGTTTCTTATCTGGATATGACATTTAATTTCTTTTTTTTTCACTCATCAGTAGAGATAAAATTAATATATACCAGTGAAGTGCTTTTAAATATAATTTCCTCTTAACTCTGAAGGGGTTGGTACTTAAAACAGAAAAAATAATTCAGACTTGGACTTGGAAAATATTACATTTAATGTAATACTGTGTAGAATTACTGAAATTCAAAGAGTTGATCACCATTTCCTTAAATTTTCAAACAAAACATGAAATTAGATCTTATACTAAACCCTTAAGTAAATGATCAATTTTCTAAAACACTGTGTATTTTTAGCTTTCACTGAGGTCAGCTGAAATTTCTCAGTTCTCATAATGTAAAACTCTTGACCTGGTTTCTGTCCCAGGAATAAAACAGTACTGTTTCAGTTATCTGTCTTTAAAGTACCTTGACTGAATTAAGGGAAAATTAAGGACTAAAAAAACCTATTGCCAAGGAAAAATCAAACAGCACTACCACCAACAAAGCCTAGCTACCCCTTTTTTACCACCTCCCTATTCAGTTTCTTCTGCTGTCTTTCCAATTTGAAAGAACTGTTTGACTAGCTGGGCACAGCTAAAGGTTTACCTCCTACTAACTCCAGCCAACAGCATTCTTTGGTTTGGGTCAAAATGTTCATTTCTCTGCACTGAGGTCTCACAGTCATTTTAAGACCCTTGAGCAATTTTCTTTCCTGAGTATACTGGCTCTTGTGTACCTGATGCTGAGCTTCTTAAGCTCAGTTTGACAAGAATCAACACAAATTTCATGAATGAACTTCAGTTTTCATATCACGTATTTCAGTGGAAGAATTTTGGCTGAAGAAGGAGATTCTCCTTGGTTATATTATAACAGAATAAAGCAATGAGTTTCAATATCTCAAAACAATTCTGCAATTCTCCTCATATATGTTAAAATAATAGCCTTATCCATCACTGTTGAAATATAAATAGGCAAACATATACATACATATATTTTTATCTGTATTTTGGTTCATTTTTTGTCTTTTTTGATTTATAAAAATACCAGTTGATCAGTATAACATTAAACAGGATTTGACTTTATGAACACATATTTACAAAGAGATGTGCTTCAAGGCATACGCTAAACAGCAATAGGATTAGTGCTTATCAGGCTCTGAGGACAGCATATTCCAGAGATAACTGCCTTTCAATATAAATGACCCCCACATGTCTCATTTTGATATAATCATCATGATTCTCCATCTTGTTCTGGACACATACAGTCATTTACTTTTGTACAAAGATAAAATTCTTCATTTTGAGGTAATTTTAAAGTATTTTATGCATTTGCTTGGCAGAAGAATAGTTCACTAAGTGTCAAAGAATGAAGAATTAAATTAAAAACTATTAAACATTTCCATTAGTGTCAATCATTGTGGAGATAGGTCTTACTTTTCTAGCCTTGTACTTGATTCTTAGAGCTATAAGAATATTTCATAACTAGGATTCACTGCATGAAGTTCCCTCAGCAACTTTCAGAAGCAAAATGAGAACAGCATGAGACACAATCAGGTGTTTTCCCATTGTATTTTATGTCTAATGAAAGAAAGCACTCCAGTCTTCCTCCTTTTAATATGAACTATTCATTTGTTCTTAGGAAATGTCACTCCAGCTTTATTTGTCTTTCCACAGCTTGTATTAATGATCAAAGAAGCTGATCAGACTATATCAGTAGCACAGCAACAGAATGATCTATTTATTTACTGAATAATCTTTTCCTTCAGAGAAGTCTGCAGCTCTACTGGGAATTCATGACATAACAGAAATGGAAGAAATATAAGCACTGAATTTTGTAAAATGCATACAAAAAGCTGATATTTTGTAAGATAGGGAAGGCAGGACAGGAGCTGTGCTCGCTGCTGTGAGCTGGTTAATTTACCACCAATAGTTTAGGATTTACTAAAACATTGTATTAGTTATTGGTTTTATCTTGCTTACTTGTCTAATTAGTGGGATTGCTTTTCAGTGGGCAAGCTCCTTGGGGCAGAGTTTTCTGCTCTCTGTATGTATTTTTCTGCAGTGCTTAGCATTCAGAGCCTCCAAACCATGACTGCTATTATAATAATCAGTCAACTCAGGTTTCTCAGAATACACTGCGCTGAATTGTAAATACCTTACATGAGGAGAGGAGACTGAAATTTGATACAAAATAAAGAAACTGGAGGACTGGTTGGATTTGGCACTTCCACTCTCTTTCAGGGAAAAGTTGAACGTTGTGTTTACAGCTTCCTGAGTAGGTCCTACTACTAAGCAGTGATTGCTCTTCATGTGCAGCAGTTTTCTCCCTGACAGCTGAGTAGTAAACCTGCCTTTCACGTGTCAGTTTTGGCCAAGTAGACAACAGGACATCAATGCTCTAAGTAAGCCTGTGAATTACTTAGCAGCTCTGTAAACAGTAAGTAAAATGATGTGTCATATTACATTATCCTGAAATTTCAGGGGCAGCAGACTTCCAACATGCCCTTTTTTAGCATCTTCTTTTGAAAGAAATATTAGTAACCAGACATGTTTGATACTTTTTCCCAAGTCATTGGAATACAATATATAATACTCTGTTACTTTTAGGTCATTCCAAGCTCTTGTGTCTTCTCAGGCAGGAAAAGGTAGAAAGAGTTTTCTCTGTTTTACATTTCACTCCTCAAGAGCTTGGAAATCACAGAGAGAATTCTGTTTGTGAATTTTCAAATGACTGTGAAAAGAAGAAAAACTAGAAAACAGAGTTAAGCCAATGCACTAAGTCTCCTTTAGCAAATTGTATTAAGAAAAAGTATGGCACCAGGGAGCTGATAGAAAAGATTTGCTCTTGAAATAAGTTTTCCCAGTTTCCTTACTGTTGTGTTCCCTTCTGTTTTTATGACTATTTTATTTGTAAAGAAAGTACCCAGTATTTCTAAAGTCTGACATAAATTTTTTCATTTAATAGGAGACTGTAAGAATAATAACAATGAATTAATGTCTGCTCTACAGCAAAGGCAGTATATTATAACTACATTTTAAGACAATATATTTTTATGATAATGATAATCACTAATATCTATTACTTTTTTTTTTCTATGGTTACCTAATCTGTTTCATATATTAACTGGACCTATACCCTATGATCTGTTTCAGAATATTAATTTTCAGATAGGGCTACTGGGAAACCTTTCCCTAGGTTTTTTTTTCATAGAAAATACATAAATAGGTATGTCAATTACAAAAAAAAAATAACCAACAAACAAACAAACACAAAAACTTACAATAAAATCTTTTTTTAACTTCACCTTGGATGATGAAAGAACAATTGCTTTCATAGAATCATAGAATCATAGAAAGGCCTGGGTTGGAAAGGACCTTAAAGATCATCTAGTTCCATCCCCCCTGCCATGGGCAGGGACACCTCACACTAAACCATATTTATCCAACTAATCCATACTCTTTTCTTTTTTAGAGATCATCAGAGTTGGTATTTCACAAGTGAAGAAGTATTTAGGTACTTATGAAATAAAATATTGTTTTGAACTCATGTTAGTATAATGGAAAAAGAAAGTAGCTAACTTTTAAATTAATACTTCCATAGGTAACAAAGATTTATTTCATTTATACATAATCTATCTACATCTATGGTAGTAAGACTGGACTACAGTACTGATTATTAGGTTCAACATGTCCATAACATTGTCAGTTGTGCATCTCAAATTTGAATAAAATTTATACACAAAAAAAGTTTTCTGATGTTTATACTATAAGACAACATCATATACTTTGTGCAATTGGTCTTTAATGTTTTAAAGCTGTAACATATAACCTTAGAAAATTCTTACTCTAGATGAATATAATTTTATTTCTGAAAGATGAAAGTTTCATTTCTTTTGTTTGGAGTTTAATTTTATATCTACCCTCAGGCCATTACAGATTAAAACATGCATTGGACCTTTATATGGATGTAGACCTATACAAATATAGATTTTGTAACAGTAAATCAAGCATTGTTAAAGTACATATAATTCCTATTTAAAGATATATATTAGTGTGTATATATTATGCATAGTTCTCATACATCAGAATTATTTCAAATACAGAATTGCTTAGTTCTACATTTTATCATCAGTGCAAAGTCCTTTGTTATATATCTCTTCTTCAGTCTTCTGCTGAACATAAACCTACCTTAAGAAAATTATGAATGCCACTCAAGTGGGTATGCTACTCACAGAATTTTAATTATGCACTTCTTTAAACATGCTGCTACTTTGTTCCTAAATGAATATCTTTGTGCACATTGTTAATCAGAAAGGTGAGGGTTTTGCTGTCTTGTGTTCTTTTGCAAAGGCATTCAGATTTTTTGCAGGTAAATTTTACAAGGTTTTTTAGAGAAATGAAAGAATGCCAGTCCCATATCCAAACCTTACCTTAGTGAACATATGGATCAACCATAAGCTCTGATGTATAATAGGTAGGCTGTAAACTGTCATAGAAATTCCTGAAATCAAGGGCCAAGTAATAATACTTCTATTTTGACGTCCAGTATCAGAGAGTAGCAGAGAGTTTTAAAAACAATTTTTTGCTATGCAGTTGAAAACTAACTAAAATGATGTCTTGTTTTTAAATCACAGAGTATTAGCCAACTTGCAAATTTTAATTTTCCATTTTCTTATTCCAACTAGAAATGGAATCTTTATATAACCTACTCTCATGTCAGGTACTAAACTTAGTAAGTGTTAAGGAGATTTAAATAAATCCATATTATAGTTAAACATTGCAGAGATAATATCTTCCTCTATTCTTCTACAGACTGAACAGACCAACAATTAGAAGCACTCCTGGTATGAAACCAGAATATTGATAGTTACATAAACAATTACAAGCACAAGGATTAACATTTTTGGAAAGAAAAAAAAAAGAAAATGAAAAAACATGTCTGTGTCCTTCATTAATGAAACATTTAATTCTCACTAAAATCTATAAAGCATCTTTACAAACACACTTTATCTATTAAATGTTTATTTTATTATTACTGAATACAGCAGTTCAGGAAAAACAATGGCATGAGAGTCTAATGAAATTTAACAGTCAGTAGGAGGTATTTTTTATATTTCATTTTAATTAATACTGTTATCAGAATAGTGAATACACTACTGCAGCTTTATTAAGCTGTTATAGCAGATCAGTGGACATTTTCACCTTTTGAACTTTTTCCTGAATTGCTGGGATATCAAAAAACCCTTAGCATGCAATTTGATGCTACAGCTTTGCAACCTAAAGGCTAGCGCTCTTCATGCACACAACACATTTCCTCCTGTCCCTTATATTTTGTACATGAAGAAAAATTTTCCTGAATGGTTCATGAACTGTTCCAGGGATTTAAATTATATGAAGAGGTTTTTTATCTTTTTTGGTGTCATAGTAATTTTGTACCAGCTTAACTCCCTAAACTGACTCACTGAAAAGTCAGACCCGAGAGAGGAATTAAGTAGTAGGTAAAGGAAGGGTGGAAGCTATCTTTTTCAATAGTAGAAACATAGAAAAAATGGACAAGACCATTGTCCATCATCTACGCCAGCCTCTCACTCACAGCATCGGGTTCAGAGTAGCTAGTTGGTAGACTGGCTTAGCTTTAACATCAGTCAACACTTTTTGTTAAAACAGCACAAAGAGGTTATATTGGTATTTCAGAAACTTGCCTGAGTGGCAGATTGTCCATAATTAAATAACAAGGCTTCAAGTCCTGCTTATGCAACAGTTTTATACCAGACATGTAGGGGTAAATCTATGCATTATACTCCTCTATGCATTAATGCATCTAGTCACTTAACACAGCTGTGGCTATAGAGAGAGAGAATTAGCAGGAATACTCAGAAGGAGACAGAATATTTGAAGAAACCTAAAAAGGAGTCCAAACAAGGAGTTACATCCCATACATTCTTACCATTCAGCCCTAGTGCTTCTCCCCATCTCAAGCTGGCTATTGCAGGAGTTGGCAGGGGATGACTGATTAGTTTATCTTCTTGCTTCAGGGCA
This sequence comes from Melopsittacus undulatus, assembly GCF_012275295.1. Lineage (NCBI taxonomy): Eukaryota > Metazoa > Chordata > Aves > Psittaciformes > Psittaculidae > Melopsittacus > Melopsittacus undulatus. The sequence continues at coordinate 57,054,315 of NC_047528.1, read as the reverse complement.
TCTGTATAGCAGCTATGTACTTGGAGAAAAAAGCATAGACATTATACTGTCCTGCTGAACATGGATATCATCTATCTAGGATTGTTTTCAGAAAGGTTTTTTTCGTGACTTAGAACAAGTTATGAAAGCTTAGCTCATGCATGCGTCTTCCTTGTAATTTATTTCTGAAATAATTTTGGTGTTAATCACTGTATCTGATTCTCTTTTTCTTCTATGTTTATGCAAACAACTTAAACAGTACTGATTATTCTGCCTTCCTCCTGAAGGAGCATACAGATATATATTGAAATAAATTTTATTAAAATATTTTGTTACAGAAGGAATATATGGCAATAGGTTCTAGTGATAATTAATCTTTTGCTACTGAACTAGTACAGTGTATGGTGTCTGTGATTATACATAATATATCTTTAGGGCATAGAGCACTGCTTCATTTTATTTATGTTTGTCTAGGCCTGACTGCATATTACAAGCACTCTTTCTCGCTAATTAACTTCAGTGATCCCTCTAAGTCCTGATTAAGTTCTATTATTAAATTATTAAGACCTTTCCCTAGTGTTCCAGGGGTTTTCTCCTCTAATTTAAGAGAAATTTTTAAAGCAATAAATATTCATATGAAATAATTTTCCTCTTTTTTCTTAGGCACATATTTCAAGACTGTCAGGCTGGCAAAGTATTAGAATTAGAGCTTATAAACCAATGGATTTCACCTGGAATAACTTTGAAATGTGTTTATGGTAATATTTTCATATTCTGAGATATATAACGTTATCCAGTGGATTGTAGAAAAGTATTAATTCCCAGACACAGAAGGAAAAAAGCCCACAATGAAAACCTGGGCCTCTTCTGAACACATGGAAAACTTCATGCTGTAGAATTATTTGCTGCAAAGGAAATAAGTTTTTGAAACAGAGGTGCTTATTACACTATCCTTTCTATTAGTTCTTCATGTTTATTCAGTGTCTTTGTAAAAAGCACAGGTTTGGGTATATATAATGGAAGAATAAAAGACACAAGCATGGCATGAAAGAACTCTCACACGCATATGTATGCACACATACACACACACATTGCCTCTCATATATTCTATCTCCTATGTATGCCTCTGTCAATTTAAAAAGATAATGTTAATAGGAATGAATAGGTCATCAAAATTGTAAGATTATTTAAAGATGATGAATGGAATCATAGACATTTGACAAGAAAGTTTTAAAAGTTAAAAAAAGTCATTTAATGCAAAGTAGATATGGTATATACAAATCAATGTATTATTTTCTATTCTGCCTAGACTTTTGCAAAAAGCAGCTGTTCTGATTTGACTACCTCAAAATTGGAGTGAGTGGTGAGAAATCTGGGAATGAAAACCCATAGGTATCAGATACTTTTTAATTTTTTATTTTAAGATCTTAGAAGTGTACATTTTTTAAACAAGTATACTAATTCTAAATGGAAAGAGATTCAAATTTTTTACAAGTAAATGAAACAAAACTATTATCGGAAACATCTTTATAGACATTGCAGAATAAGAATGTTCTATATTAATATATAGATACCTTGCATGTAAATTAGAAGAACCATAGGTTAATATTTCAGAAGGCTTTCTTTAAAATTTAGATAGAAAACTACTTAATAGAAATTAAGATTTGTTTAAGAAAATAATGATTCTGTAGACATCTGTGGGTCCTTATCAGTTGGGTGGCACTTAACTTGCCAGGTTTGAAAACAAACAGCACAGCTCTAATATTTTAAATTATCTTTTATAGTGAAAAGAGTTAAACATGAAAGCAAGCTGTGGCAGAAGGAGCTGATCTAGAGAGACACAGTTTGGTTGTGGTCCCCAAGAAAGAGGGAGGGATCAAAAACATATATATATATACACAGACCTTTTGGAAACCTTTAAATTCACCTGGTCTGTGACTAGTGGAGTCCCTCAGGGGTCGGTGCTGGGACCAGTGCTGTTTAATATCTTCATCAACGACCTGGATGAGGGAACTGAGTGTACCCTCAGCAAGTTCTCTGATGACACTAAACTGGGAGGAGTGGCTGACACACCAGAAGGCTGTGTTGCCATTCAGCGAGACCTGGACAGGCTGGAGAGTTGGGTGGGGAGAAACTTGATGAAATTCAACAAGGGCAAGAGTAGAGTCTTGCATCTGGGGAAGAACAACCCCATGTACCAGTACAGGCTGGGGGTTGACCTGCTGAAAAGTAGTGAAGGGGAAAGGGACCTGGGGGTCCTGGTGGACAGGAGGATGATCATGAGCCAGCAATGTGCCCTTGTGGCCAAGAAGGCAAATGGCATCCTAAGGTGCATTAGAAAGGGTGTGGTTAGTAGGGCAAGAGAGGTTCTCCTCCCCCTCTACTCTGCCTTGGTGAGGCTGCATCTGGAATATTGCATCCAGTTCTGGGCCCCTCAGTTCAAGAAGGACAGGGAATTGCTTGAAAGAGTCCAGCGCAGAGCCACAAAGATGATTAAAGGAGTGGAACACCTCCCTTATGAGGAGAGGCTGAGGGAGCTGGGTCTCTTTAGCTTGGAGAAGAGGAGACTGAGGGCTGACCTCATCAGTGTTTACAAATATGTAAAGGGTGGGTGTCAGGATGATGGAGCTAGGCTTTTTTCAGTGATATCCAGTGATAGGACAAGGGGCAATGGGTGTAAACTGGAGCATAGGAGGTTCCACGTTAACATCAGGAAGAACTTCTTTACTGTAAGAGTGACAGAGCACTGGAACAGGTTGTCCAGGGAGGTTGTGGAGTCTCCTACGTTGGAGATATTCAAGGCCCGCCTGGACAAGTTCCTGTATGATGTACTCTAGGTTACCCTGCTCTTGCAGGGGTGTTGGACTAGATGATCTTTCGAGGTCCCTTCCAACCCTTGGGATTCTGTGATTCTGTGATATGTATAATGCTTACTTTTAGAACTTTACTTTTTTTAAACTATTGTTTATAACAAATTAGGTATTAGATAATGAATTGTTTTAACTTTTGATGTACCTGTATTGACTTAGAGCTACACAACCTGTAAACTGGAGAAAAATTAATTCTGAATCAATGAAGACATTTTGACCAAGTGTAAGCAGAATATTGTTTCTAAATTTTTATTTAATTTCTCCTTTACATTTGTACCCAATAGTAAATGTATTCAATATTCTAAATAAAAATACCACTTTGAAAGGGAAAATCAAAACACTTTTTCAATGATTTTTCAATCACTTTTTCATCCATATGACTTTTGAATTTAATAACCCCACTTTTTCCCAGCTGATACTACTTACTAATTGAAATTATCCAACTGTGAATGTTTTCAGTTAATGCAAAATATTTTTTACAAAAAATTCAATCACTTTCCAAAGATATTATCCATTATATTTTTCAGTCACTGCATTCAGTACTACTTGTAGGTGTTGGTATTTTATTCAATGAGGTGGACAAGCAGACAAATAGCTTTATTTCAGAAAACAGTCAAAGAAATATTTGGTAGAGGAGCAGGGGACAGTGAGAAGAGAGTTAACTAAATTTTCAACTAATAACATAGGTCCTTGACTCCTATGAGAGGTTTCTTTTGATTATTAAAGGCTGATTTTATTAATAATTATTTGGACTTTCTGCAGCATCTTTATTATACTGAAAAATCTGTCTTAAAACACCAACTTAAATTGGTATGGTAGTTTTACATCCATATCAAAAAATACTAAGAAAATTCATTTAAGAATTGCTGCTTTTTTGGTTCTTCTGCCTTAAAATTTTAGCTTCAGCTCCACTACATGACCTGCTGTAAACTTTGGGTTTCCTAGTAAAAGTTTGCCTTTGGGAATCAAGCACAAATGAAACCACATGTTTACATTTAAAATAATAATAGGATGTGACAGCAGGACATGATTCAATCATGTAAGATAAGAGTTGTATAGAAGTATAGGTCTTTCATTTTCTTATCTTTCTGAATGTCTGTTTCTTTTACCAGTTCTTTCATTGAAGGAGGTGACCTCTTTAGCCTCATATAAAACCGAATCATAGAATCATAGGATAGTTAGGATTGGAAAGGACCTCAAGATCATCTAGTTCCAACCCCCCTGCCATGGGCAGGGACACCTCACACTAAACCATATCACTCAAGGCTTCGTCCAACCTGGTCTTGAACACTGCCAGGGATGGAGCATTCACTACCTCCCTGGTCAACCCATTCCAGTACCTCGCCACCCTAACAGTAAAGAATTTCTTCCTTATATCCAGTCTAAACCTCTGCTGTTTAAGTTTCAACCCGTTACCCCTTGTCCTATCACTACAGTCCCTCATGAATAGTCCCTCCCCAGCATCCCTGTAGGCCCCCTTCAGATACTGGAAGGCTGCTATGAGGTCTCCACGCAGCCTTCTCTTCTCCAGGCTGAACAGCTCCAACTTTCTCAGCCTGTCTTCATATGGGAGGTGCTCCAGTCCCCTGATCATCCTCGTGGCCCTCCTCTGGACTTGCTCTAACAGTACCATGTCCTTTCTATGTTGAGGACACCAGAACTGCACACAATACTCCAAGTGAGGTCTCACAAGAGCAGAGTAGAGAGGCAGGATCACCTCCTTCGACCTGCTGGTCACGCTCCTCTTGATGCAGCCCAGGATACGGTTGGCTTTCTGGGCTGTGAGTGCACACTGCTGGCTCATGTTCATTTTCTCATTGACTAACACCCCCAAGTCATTCTCCACAAGACTACCATGAATTTCCTTTTTGCCCAACCTGTAGCTGTGCCTAGGATTGCTCCGACCCAGGTGTAGGACCTTGCACTTGTCATGGTTAAACTTCATGAGGTTGGCATCAGCTCACCTCACAAGTGTGTCAAGGTCCCTCTGGATGGCATTCCTTCCCTCTAGCGTATCAACAGAACCACAGAGCTTGGTGTCATCAGCAAACTGGCTGTCAGCAAGCACCTTGTTATTTTTCATGTGCCTTTGCATGCCTTCCAGGAGAATCTGCTCCAAGATTTTGCCAGGCACAGAGATGAGACTGACTGGTCTGTAATTCCCTGTGTCATCCATTTTCACCCTCTTGAAAGTGGGGGTTATATTTTCCCTTTTTCCAGTCATCAGGAACTTCACCTGACTGCCACAATTTTTCAAATATGATGGCCAGTGGCTTAGCAACTTCATTTGCCAGGTCCTTCAGGACCCGCAGATGGATTTCATCAGTTCCCATGGACTTGTGTACATTCAGGTTCTTAAGATTGTCTTGAACCAGATCCTCTCCTACAGTGGGCCCAAGGTCTAGATTTTCACAGTCCCTGCATCCGCCCTCCAAGACTTGGGTGCTGCTGTCAAAGCCTTTGCCAGTGAAAACCGAGGCAAAGAAGCCATTCAGAACCTCCGCCTTCTCCAAGTCCTGTGTAGCCAGTTCTCCCAAAAGCTTCCGGAGGGGGCCTACATTTTCCTTAGTCTGTGTTTTAGCCGCTACATACCTAAAAAATCCTTTCCTATTATCTTTAACATCCCTTGCCAAGTTTAGCTCCAATTGAGCCTTAGCTTTCCTAACTTGGTCCCTAACTACCCAAACAACATCTCTGTATTCATCCCAGGCCACCTGTCCTTGCTTCCACCTTTATAAACCTCTTTTTTCTTGTGAATTTTTCTCAGCAGCTCCTTATCCATCCAAGGAGGTCTCCTGGCCCTCCTGCTGCACTTCCTTCTAGTTGGGATGCAACACTCCTGAGCTTGTAGCAGGTGATCCTTGAATATTAACCAAGAGTCTTGTGCCCCCTTGCACTCAAGGTCTATATCCCTTGGAAACTTGCTAAGCAGGTTCCTGAAGAAGCCAAAGTCTGCTCTCTTGAAGTCCAGGGCAGTGAGCTTACTGCACCCTCTTCTCACTGTCTTGAGGACCTTGAATTCGACCATCTCGTGATCACTGCATCCAAGACTTCCCTGGAGAGTCACATTTCCAACGAGCCCTTCCCTGTTGGTGAACACGAGGTTAAGCAGGGCACCTCTCCTCTTCAGATGGAAAGCAGGGGGTGATACCCAGAAAAAGGAAATTCTGCTTGATTAAATTAACTGGGACTTAAGGAAGGTTAAATATCAGTAATCTTAAGAGGTATAAGAAATACTGTTAGGAATAACTTTCTAATTATATAAATCATAAAGTTTGGCACCTTGCAACAGCCAAGTACTTATCTCTATCTTGTTTCTTTCTAGCTTTTTCCTGCTTTTGATTTTATTTTTCATTATTGTCTTTAGCTTTGGCCTAATAGTCATGCAATGCATATAATCAGTCCTAACAGTCGGGCATTATATTTAATCATTCACACTGACAGTTCAAATGACCAAGGCAAAAAAGTTGAAATACACCAGAAATAACCACAGGAAACATTTCATTCCTTCCATAATAGCTCCCTCATTTACAGTATGGTGGTACATTTCTGCTGGTCCATACCACCTTGTGGTAACCCCTCCTGCTTTTTAGCAATGAATTTTCAATATGGGAAAACATGTTTAATTTGGCCACACTTTATCTGCTTCAGGAAGGAAGGATTAAGCAGGTAACAGTTTATTTAGTATCCTGTCATTATTAGCCCTTACAACCCAGGAAAATTTATAACCTTATCTGCAGCCCAGACATCTTTTTTTTTATTGTACAGTCATAAATTAATTGTATTTGAATGAGGATTGAAGCATGAGCAGATGAAAAATTAATAAAGATATACTGAGAAAGGTTATGCATCTCAATAGACCAGCTTCAGAGATCACACTAATGATCAAAATGGCCTCACATGCTTAATTTACGTAAAAAGACCGTTTCTTTTCCTAGATGGTGCTGGAAAAGGCAGTGGCTTCCTGTAAATACATTGAGCTGATAGAAAACCTGATCTAAAACAATTTTCAATTGCAGAAACATGAGTTTTTATGCGACAGTCTTGAAAAGTGCTTTGCAATAATTGAAAATTTTTACTCATAAACAACCCCAACATCTGTTATAACAAAATAACAACAAAAAAGTTAAGTTAGCAAATGACAAGAAATTAGATCAAAGAACAGAAACAAAGTATATTATGTGGAGAGTTTGGGACAGAAATTGGAAAAAAAAATAATAAAAGTATTCATGGTGTAATCTTTTTAACTAGTGAACCATCTATTCAATTTAGACTCCTTTAGAAGCGTAAAGTGTGGCTTATGGAAAGCAAATCTGCTGTTTCGGGTTTTTTTTTTTAAACTTTTAACACATAAAAATAATGAATTAAAGTACCACAAGTCAGAGACAGATTGTACTGGCTTCAGCAAATTTCTGCTGGGAGTTGACTTGTGATATTGCAGAACAAATGAACCTTCCTGGATCAATGATTGCTAACGTCCTTCTCAGTAAATCCCTCTTTCAGCCTTTTGGGTTTAGTTTAACCTTAAAATTGTTTTACCTTTTGTAAAAGTTAATGCTATGTGGAATTTTTTTCCAGACCTTGAATAGCCTCATGTTTGTTTCTCTTTTTTTCCTTTTCCAGTTATATGTTTAAAACATACCCTTTTGAAATATTGCCTTTTAAAAAAACTTATTTGTATTCCTATAGAACACATAAATAGATCATTACTAGCCCTTCAAAATTCCTGTATAGTTAAATCTGTTATAAACAAGCAAGCAAAACCAAATCAACAGAAGTATTTAAAGCTAAAAGTAAGTAAAGGTAGTAATAGTTTTCATTTGAGATAGTCTATTGTACTTATGTCTCCATAGAATGTCAGATGGTATCAGTAGAAACTACTTCTTCTCAGCAGCAGCAGTTATTCAGTGCTGGGTTTAGGTGGCAGAAATACAGGAGACCACACATATGAGAACATACTGCACTCTGTTGGCAGACTGTACTTTAAAAAATAATTTCTTCCTAAGGTGTCAACTAGATGATTTTTTAAATCTCCTACATTTTCATAAGTAAAAATGAAAATTCCAGTTCTGGGCTTGGACTGAAGAATTCTGGAGAGGAAACAAATTCTTACAGAGAAGGTTTTCTAATGCAACTTTTGAAATTTTCTAATTTATGAAGTATTTTGTTTTGACAGATGTAAGATTTCATCTTGTGCTTCAGTTTCTTTTATTAAATAATATCATGTCACTGTATTTACAGCATATTTAAATTTTGGTCTTGGATTATAGAAGAAAATCTTATGAAGGATTATCTACCAAACTGAAATGCTTAAAATATCCAAAGCAGGATTTTTAGCCCATGAAGTATCTTAACTGTCCTTCTGCCCAGTATACCTGTCTCTGCCAATCATAAGAGGTCCTAAGCCAGATGTCTGTACTAGGAACATAAATTTTGGATTTTGCTGTGATAATTGAGGTTTTTGGTATATCCAATCATAAATTATGAGTGCAAAATTTTAGGGAGATTTTTAGGGATTGCTTAAGATGAGAAGTTTGATAATGATGATGTTAATATACTCACTCTGTGGCACTGACCTTATCTATTTGCAGAGAATTATAGCAATAATACTGTTTATCATGCTGATAATTAAAGTCTTTTATGATCTAGAAGGTTTTGTGCTACCTCTAGGATAAAGCTGTAAAACAAAGCAGAATTATTCAATCTTGGCCAAACTGAACAAGATGGCCTGTATTACATAAAGGTTCCCCCTAAGGCAGCATATAAATTCATTTTAAAGCATAAAGTGAATCAGTTTTCTGAATTTAGAATTAATAGAGAACATCTGTTTTCCCACAGTTGAATAGTAGCACGTGGTGGCTGAACATAATCATGAAGCAAAACCATGTAAGACTTCTACAGGCATAACTGCAGATGTTTTTAAATTTATACATACAAGTATATAGCTAAGTGCTTTAATGTGTCATTTTCATTCATTTATGTAATGCAGTGACCTATCTTAAGTTTTGTTTGTAGAAATAATAAAATTATATGTTTGACTTTGAGAAATGTAGAATCTAATGAAGAAGACTGTAAAAATCGTGTAGTTCAGAAGCACAATAGCATTGGGGATGCTAAGGCATCTCTTTTTATTACTCTTTACATTAACATTCATTTTAGCAGCAGAGATATTATATCATAATGTATTCCAAATTGTCCGACTTGTTACGGCTGTAAGAAGTTGTTATGTTGAAAATTTGTCTTCCAGGAAATATTGCTTCCTTTTAGGCAGTGCATCCCAGGAAAAAAAAAATATACTACTAGTGTTTGCAACTACTTCTTGCTTTTTGAAGTAGAAGAACAAAGAGAAATTGCTTTCCAGGTTTATCTCTTGAGGAATGCAACATCTGCAAAAGTTAGAGACCAGTAACAGTGCAATATAACACACTCCAAGTGCCCAGGGTTTTTTGCGGGAGAAGCCAGAATGTCTTAGAAGAGAAAGTGTGAATTTCTCCTTGAACATGTCCAAATCCTACTGCAATATGGAGTCAGGACATAATTTCAGTGTTTGGTGAATACTGAATCCAGAAAAGTTTCTGAATCTGTGTTTTTAGATATAATCTTCAATTGAAGAAATGGTATTTGAAAGACTTGTTCTCACATAGACTAGAAGAGAGATGGCTGTACTGGAAACACCTTTGTCACAGACTCTGCAGACAGCTAAAGAACCGTGTGCATAGAAATAAATAAATGTATATAATATTAATAATGTCAGAGTAGCACATTGTTTACCTTCAGCATAATGGAAAGTCTTTTCATTGACTGCATTTCTGGCTGCTGTAGGTCCTGTTGTGTCTTATCCATCAAATGCAAAAGACTAATGACGTGTTTGACCAACCTGAAGGTCTGCTCTTACACATCTGAACTTCAAGTTTGTACTTGTGCACATTGGCTGATATTGTGAATTAGAGGAACTCATGCAGGAAAGATACTAGGCCAAGGACTTCCCTTTTTCAAGGACTACCTTTTCATATTTCTTACATAATAGAGGATGATTCATATTTTGCAAGTATACATTTTTTTCATTAGCTGTAACAAGAAGCTTAGCATGACCTCTTTATATATCGGTATTTACAATGACAGAGGAATTTTAGTTTAGGATGCCATCTGGCAGCATTGGTCATTAAACTTTTGCTGGTGTTCACCCAAGCTACTTTTTTCCCTACTAAATAGAAAATAATTTCTTTGCCTAGTCCCAGAATTTTGATCAATGTATATTTGCTGATATTTTCCTTGGTTAAATTTAATTTCTATTTTCTTGGTTTTATTATAGTATCATATCAGTGTCTTTGGATTTTTTTTAAAGAATAAATTATTTACTTTGGTTTTCTTCTGTTATATGATGCTACATACTGATCAGAGCTTCTGTGGCTATATTTTTCAAGTTTAAAAGCATATAAAATCTTTTGCTTTCATTTTATTTGGAGGACTTTCCTTATATTTGACTTATTTAGGGTAACACTTCACTGGCATAATGTTCCAAGATAGTTATGTGAGTTGAAAATTCTAGAGATGCTTTTTCCCTCAGTGGTCCTTCTGTACAAGTCAGTTTGTAGACTCAAATGTGAAAATCTTTTGTTTCTGTTGTCTTTTTACTGGGTAGCTTACTTTCTTTAGATTCCATAATCAGTTCAAGAACAATATTCTTTCATGGCTGCTTTCTGTTTTTCCTCTCTTACACATCACATGTGAAAACAAATAAACTGATTCTCACCTGATTCTGAGCATTTGCCTATTGACCTATTGACATTATAGCCTATTTAAAGTTTCAGCAAATTAAATTAATACACAATGTACTGTGAATTTGATATTCCTTTTCACTATCAATTTTAGTTAACTAGTCTCACACCAAGATGAGCAGAGATACATTAACCCTTAAATTTTAACAGAAAATAATAACCTAAGAAAACACATTAAAAGAATACCAGTATGTGATGGCATGATAAAAGGTATTACATCACATGAAAATCTTATGAATATATATATTTTTTTTTTTTTAATTTTTTTTCTAATATTTTAAGACCAGTATCCAAATATTCTAATTGTTCGAAATTACGTGAAGTAACCTACTGATTATAGCAGTGCTAAAACACTAAAAACTAGCAAACAAGCAAAGAAAAAACTTAAGCAGAAAGTATGTGAACAGGTTATTTTCTCACTGCTTCTTAGGAGCCCCAGCATAGGCTAAATTGTCTGTGACTTGGATGCTTCATTATTCAGCAAGAGTGTGGATCTGGGTTATCTTGTGCCAGACCACAACATCAACGTGGCATATTTTGGAAACATCAGTGCTTTTGGATACATTCGTATTCCAATTCCATAATATCTTTCCTGTTCTGTATTCTAGTTTCACTCAAGTCCCAAAGTCATAGCACATTAAGAAGGCTTTTCTTTTTAAGATGTCTAGATAAATTATACTACTAGAGCCTTAGTTGATTTATTGTTCTACTACTTCAGCTGCCAAGCAAGTCCATACTTTCTGATGTTTTACATTAATGAAAATCAGTGGGTGCTCCCAGGGTGCACAGAAACAGTTGAAATAGTTAAGAAGTAATTTCCATATGGTTCTCCTCCTCTCGATGGATCATTCAACAGAACTTCCTTAAAGTATACATTTGAAAAGAGAACATTGCTCTGCTATGATTACAAAAATTGTTAGTTTTCACAAAACTCTAGAAATCATAGTATTTTTCCATTTATCAGTCCTAGTGAGAGAGTGCTTGTGTTTTCCCATTATTATTTTCCCCTACACATATAAGTTCCACAAAACCATAATAGAGATACTCAAGTTCTATCTTATATTATAGTTCTATACTTATATTTTAGTTCCAAAACTATTCACACTTTTCCTGTACTTTTTCTTTATCAAAGCTGTAGGCTATTTCAGAAGAAAAAATATCAATGGTTTCCATGACTAAACATTTTTAGAGTACCAATTTTCCATTCAGCCTTCCTTAAGCCTGTGTGACATAAGATGTCATCATGTATGCAAGTACGGAGGAGGGAAGATCTACCTTACCTCTTAAATCCCCACAAGCAGGTCATTGGTTAAGTAGACTTTGGTCATCGTATATTAGTTACTTAAAATTAATATGAAAAAAGTGGATGCTTTTATAAAAATAGAAAATAACAAAAGTTGCAGAATATCAAGAAATCACTATTTTATTGTCAGAGAAACGTTTTAGCTTAAGATTCACTACAAGCACAGTGTGTCCTATTGTCATTGTCCTTGCAGAATTTGAATATTTATTTTTTTAGTTCATGATCTTAAATGGCTTTTCCTTCACATTGTAAAAAAAAAAAAAAGATGCTCTAAAAAATACTTGTGCAAATACTTTGCTGACATGGTAATAGGCTTTGATTACATTACATTACATTACATCTGACCTCAAGAAGTGACTGTCCCATAAACGTCCCTGAATTTGTAACCACTTTTTTTTTTTTGTTTGTTTTCCTATTGTATTTTTAATGGCTGTTTGCTGAAGTACTTTTCTAAAAACATATATATATTTAGAATGCTTGCTTTCATTGCTTACAAGTGCTGTGATGTTTGTAGTCTCCTGAACTTCTGCAACATTATATGAAGATATCCTTGATTTTGTTGTTGTTTCTCTGAGTCTCTCATATTTTAACTCAGTAAGTACTGCAGAAGCCAGAGACTACTGTGTTTTATTTTGCAGCTAAATCTACAGTGGGGGTTACAAGGGTCACAGATGTTTCTCAAGGTCATAAGAAATCTGAAGAATATTTGATACCTGTAAAAGAAAGCCAGAGAAGGAAAAAAAAAAAAAAAGGGCAAGAGAGAAATCTGTGGGTCCTAATATTCACAGGCCTTACTGGTCAGTAGTCTCTGTCTTTGAACTACTGCAAATCTTAAATATACCGCCAGGGTTAAATAATGTCTGCGCAGCATGGATGTGAGCCAGTTGGTGTCCTTTGGTCTTGATATTTTTATTAGAAATATTGACATGTATATTGTCATCAAGCTTGCTCTTTTGCTTAACAGTCTTTTCAAACAATGAATGAATGAAGAAAAAAAAATCTTCAAAACTATAGGGAATAGGTCTATTTTATGCAAAGCACAAGGAAAGATTTGTGAAACACTATTCCCATTCACAGAACATGCTTCAGCCTTGATTTAGAAAGGCCCTCAGGTACATGCTTAACTTAAACCCCTCTGAAGTCAATGTATTTGCATGTGCATAATGTCTGTGCCTGTTATTTGACCAAGTGTTTTTTTAGTGCATCTGAAGAAGGTATGCTAGGAAAAAGCAGAGCAGTATCTAAAGAAGAACTGCCAGTCATGTCTGTCTCAGACCAACAAGAGCAACACAGCACAGAATGCATTCACGAATGGCACATGATGTCTCCTGGGGGTTACTGCTTAGAAAACTAATGTCCCTGTTCTTTCCCAGAGGCTGCAGTGTGTGCTTGAGTGGTATCTCCCAGGAAAAATTCATGCCATGACAAAATCATATCCTCAGTTGTGTACTTCAAAGCATAGTGCCGTGTAAGGAGGTGGATGCAGCAGCAGCACCATTCATTTCCCACTGCACTTCATGGAGCTCATGGTTTTTCAGGCATGGCATGTGGCAGCCTCTGCGTTCCCCTCAGTAACCCCTACCTCAAAAGCTGTCTTTTTCTGGAAGTTTTTGCTTTAGGGGTGCTCTAATGGGATCACTTATGTTTTGTATCCAGTGATTAAATCACCTAAAACCTGTTAAAGATCTAGTTAGAGACTTAATTTTATCACATCTTTCCACTTACCTCGAGCTTGTCTCAGACATGGTTGTGTGAATGTATGCTAAAGGCACTGGATCTTCCTGTGACTTTGTATTCCTTCACGCTTCATTATGTAAACTGCTCTTATTAATAACAGGAGGAAATTATATGAGGTGAATCTCTGTTAATGGCATTAGTAAGGGGCTAATTTGGCATTGTAATTTTCACTGGGGACCTGTAGAAAGCAGCACACAAAAAGAGTCCTGTTGTTTAGCACTGCTTTCAATGTCTTTACTGAAGAATTAAGGCAAAGGCTTCTTTCCTTCCCATCCTGATTTGGTTTTGCTGTGGGAAGAGTAGGGACATTTATTGTGATCCATGGAGGTTACTGCTCCAGAAAGCAACAAAAGAGCATTTCATCAGAGAAAACAAAAGATACTTGTAGAAGCAACAGTGAAATTTGATAGCCTTTTAATCTATCTATCAAAGGGCCCCCAGTTCCACTACAAGGCAGATGAAGGAATACTTATTGAACCCAGAAAATGAATCTACCTCCACAGAACTGAGATAACTGAAAAAGGAGAAAGAAATCAGTGCAAAATATTAGCATTTGCCAACTCTTACCAAGAGATTAGAGTGCTTAAAAAGAGAACATCTCGGTATTTCCTTTTAAGTTTCTCTTCCCTGATTTCTCATGCATGTTGCTGTACCCTGCAGTGAAACAAACAGGTCTCATTTCAGTTCCTTGGAGCTGCAAAAGCACTTTATGGCATAAATAACAAGTTGCTTCTCTTCAGATATTATAAGATTTCTTTAAGCAATCTATCTGTGCCCGGATGATTGACATTCAGGAAATCTAGTGAGTCTAAGTGTATGCAAGAAACTTACTTTCTCATTGTGACAGTAGAGTTACTTTACACATGAATACTGAGTGATTTAGGACTTGTACTGTGTTACACTGAAATATCCTACTATTTCAACAAGCTTCCTCTTTAATCAGTGGAAAACATGGTTTACAAATCGGGTCCTTGTGAAACAGTGATGAAAGAAGCACTGCTAGTCATGCAGATCACAGAGCATAAATCTCAGTGAAGCTGACAGGAATAGAGACACCTGCTTTAAAATGGACAGAGCTATTTCTGACAGAAATGGGTGGCCTGCTCCTCCTGTGAAATGGTAAAGCTTGCAGAGGAAAAGCCAGAGGCCTGCAGCCGCCAGAGTATGACCATGTGCCACCTGCGAGGGGATCCTCAGGTGCCCTGTTGTTGCATTTGTTGCTTCATCACCCTTCAGTTTGATCAGAAGATAGGTCAAACAGGGTTTGGGGATATACAACTCAGTGAAAACTGCCACATTACCAAACTGAGGCTGTTAGTGATCTGGCCTGCCTGGGGGCATGGAATTTATCTCTGGTGGGGAGTAGGAAGGGGGTTTGCAGCCCTCTGATAGCATCCATGGCTAGGGTGAGACTGGACAAACCTGCAAGGCTGTCATCCTCAGACGGGCAGGGAGATACAAAACTTTTCTTCCCCTAGTTTCTTCCTCTTACCAGAAGCCGGGCATGCAAGGAACACCTTCAGAGTCCTGCTGCTTGGGCTGATGTGACTAGTCTTAACTTTTATTGCATTACCCCATTTAGATATAAGTAGCTGCTGAACCTAGGTGAATAGTGAGAACCCTGAACAGCTCTTCCTACGCTTCCCGATATTTTTGTAGTCTTTATATTTTTTTTATTTTTTTTTCTTAACTCTGAAATTATGTGTGTTGTTCAGTTTTACTTGAAAGCACAGATAATAAATACAGAATATGTAAAACTTTGACTGACCAGAGGTCATGTCCAGTTACAAAATGCACTTGCACAAGAAATGCAGTTGAAAGAAAAAAGAGGCTGCAGTGCAAACAGGGCTCTTCAGAGAAATAATAATATATTAAAAAAGTAAATGTTTTGAAGTTCCTAACAGTACTGGGAGTTCAAAGTAATCCATTGTGGTCAAATTAAGAAACCAGTGTGAAAAAAAATTGGTATAGGTGGCATATATGACAAATATTAACACCAATTTGTTTCCCCAGTTCCTGTTCCATTACTTTGAAGATAGAATCATAGAATCATAGAATAGTTAGGGTTGATGTACTACAAAAGAAGAATTAACTCTCAGCTTTATCACTGATCCTTTAGGGCTGAGATAAGCCAAAATACAGGCCACTTTAGAAGAAAAAGTGAACATGACCTTCAGAATGGGGGCAGCACAAGGGACAAAGTAAACCACTTAGTAACTGCATAAATCTCCTGAAAGCTTTTACACAAATGTCTTTTTGCATACTCAGAAAAATTATTTGAATATATTGCGTAATGACACTGCATATTTCTTGTAAGATCATAAAAGCTCCTCTAGAATCATGGGAATCATCCCTTTTAGGCCTCTTCAGTGGAAAGATATTAATCAGCACCTGGACATGTGTTGCAATCCCATGATTGATAATGGCCAGAATACAATGCAGTCCTCAATGCTGGTTTATTTCCTGGCATGCCACATTCCTTATTTAAAGCAAACCCATATTTTACCACAAGAATTATTTATCATTAAGCATTAACTTAACATACATTATTGATCTAAGCTCCAAAAGGATCTACTGAATTTCTCTAAATTTGCTTTCAATCAGCTTCTGCTCAATTAATTACATTTCATGCCCTCAGCAATTTCGTCTTTAATTAGAATACAGCAGAAAAAGATTCTGCTTTAAAATCTTTTCCTATCACATATATGCTTTTTTATGGAAAAGCTTTTGTGAGCAGATGTGGAGCAGCTCAGTTCCTTTTTTGTGTGTATATGTATTCCTTTAATGGATTAATATTAGGCTCCCATGTTCACATTTGTTGACCTTTTACTCTTTACTACTGTTTACATATTTGTCAAACATTTCTCATGTCTCCCTGAGCGTAGTGAGACTTACCCAGTATTCACAGTGCCTCTGAGAACTGTGAACTTAAAGGTATAAATTCTCTATACTGAGCTGTACTGTGCTGTAAATTAATAACCTGAAACAGTTACCATTAATTTCTGTGATAGAATTATACTTTAAAGTAACAGCATGATATGACCTATGATTGTTAGTAACAAACTCTTTACCATTGCTTGTCTTTTGCTGCTGCTGCTATCTCTGCTCCTTAGAAACTTTTCCACCTTGAAAATTTTCCTTTATCTTTTCTACAGAAACAGATGAGTAACAACTTTAGCAAAACACCATATCAGTCTAGTACTCCTTGCAAAAGCTACTGTATTTTACAATTCCTTAAAAATTCACAAAATTTAATGTTTTATTTGAAATCAGAAATTATACTGATGTAAAATTAATCAAATCCTTTGATCACGTAAGAATCTCTTTTGTTAAAAATCAGCCTGTTTGTAAGTTACAAAAGACTGGCGAATTTACTTAAATTTGCTCTCCATCACCTCGTACTATTTTTCAGAAATTACCTTATATGAATTCAGTCCTTCTTTTATCATAGAATCATAGAATAGTTAGAGTCAGTATCTAAGGAAGAAAAATCATTATAAAAAAAAGAATCTGAAAACCAAGCAATTAAATAATAATATCTGTAGAACCTTCTAGAACTGTAAAACAATTTAAAATTAGCAAGCAGTTGATGAATACAGATAAAGCAATTAATCATAATGTAAAGTAACTATGCATAGGTATCAAAGTATACGGAAATAAAAAGTTTTCCTGATTTTCTTAAGCATTTCTTAGCAATATCTCTTCCATGATTATTTCCCATAACTCCTTCATGTCTTTGCTTATAGACTATTTTGCCATGAATAAGAACAAGATGTATGAATCAATTTCTCAATAAAATAATAAGAGACATGTTCATCGTTGCCTTGAAATTCATGCTTGTCTTTGCCTGTCCTTCAGAAAAAAAAAATAAAAGATCAGCTGCCTTCATTATAAGATTTGTCAGCATGATAGAGCTAATATTAATGCATTTTAAATTGAAAATAAATAGCGGGGTTGACATCTATATAAAACACTAGAATGTGGCAGGATGCTGTATACTGTGATGTGTGTCACTGGCTGGTGCAGACAGAACTCATTATCCCCAGCATTTTTTTTTTTTTGCATAAATCAGTGTAATTATTTAATAGTTAAACAACTGCCACTTTAGTCTAGCTCCAGAATTTTATTGTACAGGAATAATTATTTCTACATCTCACAAGTAGGACTTCCCGATGGTGAAAATTCTATAGCAAATTTTCTATAGCAAATTTTGACAAGAAACTATTTTGCGTAGTTTGTTGAAAAGTCCTTGGCCTCTTAGTAGGTCACGTTCAATTTGAAAGCAGAATTGGCTGCCAGAAAAGTTGTTCGTGAGTTTGTGGCTACAGCACTCTTTGGAATTAGAGTTTACTGGTAATATTGGTACTGGCCAAATTCTAACATGTTTTTTAGCTAGGTTATATATGCAGACAAAAAGTGCATATCCACTTCTCTCCCCTGTGTCCAGACCTAAATGCACAGAATTCAAAGTTTACTTGCTTTTACAGATGCATGATCTTTTATAGAACTATCATATTGTGAAAAAAAAAAAATAAAAAAAACCCATAAAAATCACAATAGCTGTTTTTCCCTATCATAAGCTTCTTTGTGTAGGGAGAATGCCATATTTCCCAAATACAGACATCTCATTACATTCTGTGGTGCATTCATTTCATGATCTGTGAATGTAAGGCAAGACTCACCAGTAAAAATCAATGTTAATAAACTTCCTTTACTCATTTGACTATTTACTATCTTTAGAATTAGTAGCAGTTTATCAATAGAATGTGAATTACTTATATCCCCTAATACAGGGGCTTAGAGTAGGGGCAGATAACCTCTCTAAATCCCTACATCCCTAGGGTAGATAGGCAGGCTGTTTCCGCAAGTCATAGTAGGAGTCAATGCGTCCCATTGATTATACAGAAACCACAGAAAAAGATGACTCTGGCACCTGAAATGCCCAGTTAGTAATGATTCTTTAACATTTAAACAGATATAACCTTCATCCATGCAATACATGAGCTGAGAATAAGACTTTGTTCTAGAAACAGAAGGCATAAATGGCACCTATACTTTCCTTCCTATGACAAAATTGCTGCCAAGGTATTTGGTGCTGATAGGTGTTTGAGAGTGTGACCTTTCACAAAACAGCAAGGGATTAATGAAAAAATAGTTCAATCATATTTGACAAATATGATTGATGCAAATCCAAAATGAGAAATTAAAAAGTTGTGTAGAGGCTTAAATAACAAAAGCTTTAAATTATCATGCCAAAAAGAACAGTCCATTTTGTTGTTCTTTATTTCTGGTTGGAGTATTTTAGACAACAGAAGCGAGGTGATATCAAACTGGATTGAATGGAGGTAGGAAGATATATCTCTATATATTGACGTTATTCTGCTAACATACCTTTAAAAAAAAATGAACTCCCAGTCTTGACAACTACATGTTTGGATTCAGTACATGAAAGCCCCTTCACAAACCATCCCCTACAGGATTTGCAAATCCTACTTATTATTCAGTTTGCGATAGCACATACAAAGTCCTGGCGCCAGGGACTGTTTTACTGATACAGAAAACATTGGTCAGAGCAGTGGGGTTAACAAGTTTTCTTTCTGAAGTGTATCCTGGCATCCTTAATGTACACTTAACGCAGCTGAGCTGGTAGTAGGCTTCAGAACTTTCCATCTCATATTCCACTGAGTGGCAAAGGTATGGTATTTCAGTATTCATATCTGACAGAAAGCCAGATAGAAGGACATATGGAGTGTTTAACCTTGAGTGACCAGGTCTCAAGGCCTCTTTTGCAGACTTGGGAGTGTCCCACAGTGACATATGCCTGTCGCTTCAAGCTGGTTTGAACCATGATTCTCCCTCCACTTTGCTCATATTCTTTCAAAAACACATGGTTCTTCCAACCCTTTATCACCCTTTGGTATCCAACACAAAATTTTCCACAAACAGGATTTTCATGAAGGATGGCTATAGCAGAAACTCTTTCCTTAAATATTGTTCTTGTTATTGCTGGTCCAAAAAGCATGGAGATACAACATGGGACAGAAGAGCTCTATGAAAGACATGAGAAAATAGTGCATAAATACCTTTAAATCAGATGTGACACAGAAAGGTGCAGTTCCTGTTCTGGTAACCTCCAACAGAATGGTTTACTGAGAAATCTTTTCCAAATAGATTATCATGAGTCTCCAAATGAGGCTGAGCCACACAACTCTGTTCACAGTCAACTCTGGTTAAAGAACAGTGTAATATCCAAAATCATTGCATAACATGGGAGCACATGATGGAACCACTTGTTTATTTGAAGAGTAACTGCTCTCAAAACAATTACAGTGGAGATATTTTTTATTTAGCAACATAAGTGTGTTTTTTATTACAATGTTGAGACCACAGCAATAGCAACAAAACAGGTATATTCATGAACAACAGAACACAACAGAACTTTAACATCATGTCTTATGTTAAACTCCTGGATGGAATCTTTGTTGTTTAGTAAGGATTAAGCTTGTATTTTGACCTCTCTCTCAGTTGTATTTCTTTATTATATTCAGTCATCTATTTTTACAGACTTGTGTGAGTTTGGTATCTTGGGGGCTTCTGCCCTTGTGACCAGTTTATCTGCATAATTTTAACTATGTAAAGGCTATTTACTACCAAAAAAAAGCAGGAATCATCAATTCAATTGCAGTGAATTAGATCTGTGATGTTTCAAACCCATGAAGACTAGATGACTGAAAACAGATTGTATTTTTAAAACAAATGAAAGAAATTAGATTAAATTATGCGGGGGGGGGGGGGGGTGGGTGAACCAGCTAACAGCCTGGTTGGGAACTAATTTAGTATAAATAAGTCATTAAGAAGGGAAGAAGTAGACAGGGGAGATTTGCTAAGTTTCCAGGCAGCTTGTTAGCATTCATGAGAGAGGATCTTTAGGAATTACCATGTCACACAGCTAGTTCATGGCCTAGATGAAGGATTCTGTATGTCAATCAGTGGAAATATAATCACCAAAAAAAAAGATGTCTGTGGCTGGTTTCTGAGATTAACCAACTGTGAAGGAATTTAGAACTTTAAAGGCAAAGCACAGGAGCTTAATGTATTATTTCTTCATTCTGCTGAAAAGGAGAACTTTTTAAGAAGGTATGCAGGCTTGCCATTGTAAAGATAGATTGTTATTAGTAAGGGTGATATTCCCAGCATGGAGAAGAACAGCTGATCATAGTAAAAAATTTATATGGTTCTGTGTTCTTTACCCATTCTGTATTCCACAAAATACCACTGCATACAGCACAGGTTGCCAGGCTAAGCTGCTAGTGCTGACTTTCCAAGATGCCTTTGATATTCACAAAGACATAATCTTAATAATGAAAAGAAAAAGATAATAAAATCTGTCAATATGAGAAGAAATACAGCTTCATCAAAGGATAAATAACTAGGTCACAAGCTAGCAAAGAAAGATCTGCAATTATTATGTTGAGTGCATTTAGGAAAGAGGGATTTTGACAGTCACAGCAGAGCTTCCAGACATAACAGGGTTTGATTAAGGAACAAAAATCATTGCAAAATGACAGTGAAAACTTAAAAATAGCTATATATTCAGGAGTTTTAAAGCATCTAAAGTTACGAACAGAAATTTAGAGATCAAAAATAACCTAAATTTAACTAAAGAAATGTTAACGCCTCTGGTTAAAAAAAAAAAAAAAAAAAGAAAAGAAAAAGTTTGTAGCTATTAAATCATTTTGATTACATTTTCTATATTTTTCTGCATTTTTTTCTTCTGTCATTGTTGGGGTATTGTTACATTGGAAACATGTTCTATACTTCTGCTGCTCTAGCTGATTATGAGACATCTAAAGCCATGCAGGTTTAGACTCCACAATCACCTTAAACCCATAAATAAACAGGACTACATAAAAGAACATAGGGCTTTCTTACTTCCTTGTTCCTCATTTCCAATTAGTCTTTTCTCCCACACTTACAATTCACAGAGCTCAATCACAGATCTGATTCAGCTAAAAATTAAGTCAAGAAGATCTGATATGGTATAACATATAGCTACTCTAATATTATTGCCAGTATATGAGTGGTAGTAGGAATGTGTATCTAGTATACAGATGCGAGGAAGTTCAGCTATTTTAACAACAGACTTTATTTACAATGACTTGCAGTCATCACAGGAACAACAAGCAATTGGAGAACCTGGGTCTAAACTACAGACTTGCATCATAAAAAAAGCTAATGTGTTTTCATTTGTAATCTGTCCATCAGGATTTTTTTTTTTACTAAACATTTAAATTCTCCTTTCAGTATAGTAAAAACATATTTTTTTACCTTTTATCATTTTATTAAGCAATGTGTGCAAATTGTACCATGAATTTCCATTGTCTGTAAAGTTTTCATTTGCTTTGGAGACAAATATGAGTGTCCAGTGCTTGGTCAGTAAGGATTAGAAGCTCATGAAGCCTTCTGAACCTATCATGTGCTTTGAGCACATATCAATGAAATAGACACATGATTTATTTACTGTTGTCACCCACTGAAATTAGGAGTAATTCCCCAGAAAGCAACTGTCCACAGGACAACTGCCACTTGTAGGAATTTATGAATATGTCATCCCATCCACAATCTTGTTCCCACAGTAGTCAGCAATAGACTTTCCATAGGAAGAAGACAGAAATTTCAGAATAAACAATGGTACAGATACTCCCTAATCATTCAGTCTTAACATGGGAGATTTTTGTGATGGACTTTTTTTATACTTATACCAGTACTCTTTCTGCTAGCATTATAAGCATTATATATGATATGATATTATGTAATATATAATATGCTATCTAAATAAAATATATAATACATAATAGTTATAAAAATATAAAATTATAAACTAGCTTTATATAATTATTATTTAAGTATCTAGTGCAGTACCTCTCCTAAAGTAAATCTGAATGCCTTTATAAATGCAACAGGGAGAAATGCCTACAAATTCTTCAAGCATAGACACACTGCACTTATGCAAAGAATTTAAGGTGGGCACCCTTAAGGTCTTAAAAAATAATTTTTCCTCTATTAACTATACAAAAGAACATACGCCTTACTTTAGAAAGATCATTTTCTGAATCTTAGTTTCTTGTTCTCAAGAAAATGCTACTGTATGTCTGCCAAGTGTAAGCAGTATATGGAAAAATATTTTCCTTAATTATTTCAAGAGTGAGATTATAGTTTTATTACTTCTTTGCCCCCTGGTTCTGGGACATAAACCAAGATCAGAAAATTGTCCCTCTTCTTTACAACCATCATAATTCTATAGATTTTTTCCCTACCACCATCTCCTTTCTGAAGTTTCATAAATCATCACTTCAGTGTTTCTTCAGATGTCCCAGTGACAAAAATACTGACCACTTTTCTTTAATTTTTGTGCCTTCCTTTTGAGGTGAAATTACCTGTTTTTGTGTACAGTATTCCAGGGAAGTGTGTGGTATTGGCTGTTCAGGGTATTGTTTCTATCTCATTTCCCAGCATTTGTACAGCCAATAGTTTTTTTTATCTGTCTGTAACTGCAGAGGTTCACTGAAGAGCAAGACCCAGATTATTTCCGTGGATTTACATCCTAAACATATAATCCCTTATGGTATATACATAGTTGAAATTCTCTTCACAAAGTTTAATTTCTTTCAATTCTTCACTATTTATTCAGAATGTTTTCAGCTGAGCTTTGATTTTCTTTTCTTTCTGTACATTTTACTGCCTTGTTATTTAGCCCACTTTCTAATGTATTAATACATTACTAAGTGAAACATAGCATATGTGAAACCCTGAGACACCCTGCTTTTAAACTTTTGTACTGATGAAAACTGATTGGGTTTTTTTCTTTCCTTTTTTTCCCCTTACCCAGTTCATATACGTGACTGTATACTATTCTCAAACAATAATAATCTAATTTGCTGCTACCTGTTTTAGAGACCTTGTTAATGGATTTTTGAAGGGCTAAATAAATTGTCACCAGGATCACATCTTTGTTTTTATGCTTTGGAAGAATTATAATTCATTAGAGAGAGAATATACCTTTGCAGAAATCAGGCTGATTAGCCTTTCTCATATCACAGTTTACACTTTGTTTTATTATTCCCCTTTGAAATACTGTTTTAACCAATTTATTAGCTTGCAAATACATCTGTGGCTTATTTGTCAGAGAGTTTTTGGATGACTCAGGGAATCACTCTGGAGTATAAAGTAAAATATTTTCTCCTCTCAACACATCTATTAACTTTTTTTAATGACAGAATGTAAAATTTTTTGGTAGCAGGTCTAGTGTTTAATTCACAAGCTCCTTGGTAGTCTTCCAGTGTTGTCCCCTATTTGCTGAACAAGCTGTAGCAACAACAAATGAAAGTAAAGTTGAAGGGCAAAACTGCATCTCAATATTTTCCCTGATGTACCTGACCTATGCAAATCGTTAGATGTGTCAGCAGATAGTTTCATTCCAGCTTGACCCCATGGAGTGCATAAAGTCATCTAAGAAAAAATGCAGTGAAGCAAATATTTGAAAATCAGAGTATAAATGGAATATAATAAAATAGAAAATAATAATAGGAAAAAGAGAGAGAGGAATCAAAATCAAAAACCACAAGTGATGCACAATACACCTATACACCTCGAATTCTCTCCAAGGTAAACCCAGCAGGGGGAGGGCTAATATATAAAAAGTTCAAAGACAGCCAATGAACTATGAGCCTGCTAATGAAGTATAAACTTCAGTGGTATTATGGGTTTTGTATGCTAGTAAAGAACATGTACACTAGATTTCAAGGGATTTCTCAAACTATATTATGAGATTATACATAGAAAACTGCAAACAAACAAAAGTAACACAGCCTTCCAATGGTGGATAAAAGCTTGAAGTCTCAGGAATACGGTATTTATATGGTATAAGAGCTCAGAATGCTGAACTCAGAATCATGAGCTGTCACTGTGGATCAAACTAGACAACTTGCACAGATCCATAGAGAGACACTTGATTCTTCTGGCTCTTCTGGGAAATCATAAAATGGTTAGGGTTGGAAAGGACCTTAAGATCATCAAGTTCCAGCCCCCTGCTGTGTGCAGGAATGCCGTAGCCTAGACCATGTCACCCACTGCTCTGTTCCAACCTGGACTTGAACACTGCCAGGGATGGAACATTTACCACTTCTTTGGGCAACCCATTCCAGTGCCTCACCACCCTCACAGTAAAGAACTTCTTCCTTATATCTAACCTAAAATTCCCCTGTTTAAGTTTGAACCCATTACCCCTTGTCCTATCACTACAGTCCTAAGGAGGCCCTCCTCTGCACTTGTTCCAACAGTTCCATGTCCTTTCTATGTTGAGGACACCAGAACTGTACACAATACTTCAAGTGAGGTCTCACAAGAGCAGAGTAGAGGGGTAAGATCACCTCCTTCGACCTGCTGGTCACACTCCTTTTGATGCAGACCAGGATACAGTTGGCTTTCTGGGCTGCAAGTGCACACTGAAGCTGGCTCATGTTCATTTTCTCATCAATCAACACTCCCAAGTCCTTCTCTGCAGGGCTGCTCTGGACCTCTTCTCCGTGCAGCCTGTACCTGTGCCTGGGATTGCCCCAAGCCAGGTATAGGACCCTTTATTTAGCTTGGTTGAACTTCATGAGGTTTGCATTAGCCTATCTCTCAAGAATGTCAAGGTCCCTCTGGAAATCAGAGTTGAGAAGACTGTGTTACAATCCCTATACTGGTGATCACCAGTTCAGCTTGTGAAATGGCAAAAGTTACGTGTAGGCTGTTCTGTTGCTATTTAATCTCTTGTAATAACAAGCTTAATTCTGTTGTGGAAAATGTCTAGTTCCTTGTCAGACTGGGGAAATTCATCACTTGGGATACCTGCTCTTGGGTGAGCTTATTGTTGATCTTATTGTTGAACAATTTGAAAAGCTTATTTTGCTTTCCCAGAAAATAGGATTTATCAAATGGATGATTACAAGCTGTCATGGCTTTGACTGCAATGTCATATATGCCATTATATTCCCATTAAGGCCAGGTTTGGCTACGTGGACTCAAGCCAGCTTTTGGTGCAGATATGTGTCCTCAAACCAGAGTTGTGCGCAACAGTAACTTAGAGAAAGGGGGACTTGTCTCTTCCTTGCAAGTTGCTTTTAAGCTCAGATACTCAACCTCTTTGCATGTCTGGATGTCTTACTTCAATGTCATAACAACAGCACAGAACTCTAAGGTCTGTAAGTCAGCCTATACATTAAATATAAGGGCAAGAGGTAGAACAACTTGAGGACATTGAGTATAGCAATGTAGAATAGTGCAGTGGTATTTCCAGCCCTTTTGTGCATTAAAAAATGTCTAGAGAAAAAGAAAAGCCAATCTGCTTTGTCTTTAGATAGTTTGCAACACAATAAAGCTCTAATCAATTTCAAATGACCACAATCAAAATAAATTTGTGTCAGTGATACAGATTATATCATTAATAGAGTCTACACTATGATAGGCTCCTTCCATTATTTGAAGTTCGGGGGGGGTTGCTTTTTGCATAGATTTCAGGTTCTAAAGCATTTATCTCTGGTGCCTCCATTTTCTTATTTCTCATGGATTCATTGGCTATTTGGTCATCTTATTTATAGAATTTTCAGATGCTTGTTTTGATTAAGACAGAGAATTTTTCAGCCTGCATGATCAAGATGAAAATTCAACATTGAAGCTGAATAAATCTTATGCTTAGAGAAGTTGTAATTGCAAATGCAAAGAGAATTTCAAGGCACAGAAAACTTTTTTTTGGTGTATGTTTATATAAGCCTGTGACAAGTCTCCTCAGCTGCCAGGAATCTTCAGCAGCTGTTGCAAGTTGATTGGGCCTTTGGGCCCATAAGGGATTGTCTCTTCTGAACAAGACTGGAGCTTTGTAGGCAGGAAAATATCAGGTCCTTAATTTGAGGAAGCAGAGGATATAAAGAGAGTGCCCTGGTCTGCTGCATTTACTCATAGCCAGCAGTATCAATCTTCTGAATAATGTCATGTTGAGCTCATTTATATAGACTACCATCACTTTAAAATTGATTGAAAGTGCAGTTGAACACAGACTTTCCAGCCTTGACAGGTCATTTGGTTCATGAATTCGGATGTATTTTTAGAACAGACTGTAAAAGTTTAAAACAGGCCCCTGCTCTTTGCAAAGTGACTTGAAGTCAGTTGTCCTAAGATGTTCCAGGGAAAGTCATCAGACATTTTAAAGATTATTAATTTGTTTTATTTTAATAATTTGAACATTTTAATATGGTATCTGATTAGATGGAGTACTATTAAGCTCACAAAATCAAAGGCTAGTCAATGCCCCCTTTTTACTTTTTACCAGGCTACTTTGTATAATGAGTTATTTAATCTTCAGTTTCCTTTAAGCTCACCCAAAGGGATGTTTATGTTCTTTAGAAGTTTCTTTGCAATATTAAGAGCTAAGACTGAATTCTGATACAGATGATGAGTTCAGGTTTTAGGGTATTATAAAACAACAGGGAAGTTAATCATTATGATGACCCCAGTTGATTGGATGGCTAATCACCAGAAAGAGAAGACTGGTGGATCTGGGTTTTTTTTTTACATCTATTCTTGCAGAAGCGTAATTTATTTTGGCAGATAGGAATATTATAGATCTTTTCTATATCTGATCTCTGTGAGATTACCAAAGTGACAGTGAGACATTGATGCAATCTCCTCTGCAGTAATTTCTCCATAATCAAAGAAACATATTTGTATTAGGAGCTGGCTTATTTGCATCTTTCTGGTTGTCGTTTCCAATATAAGCAAAGATGTGAGCAGAGCAGCTTGTCATTGCTCTCATTTGTATTTGGTTAAAAGAAATCTCGTTATGTAGTATATTAACTGAAGCTAAAATCAACAGTGTTCTGGCAAATAATTTCAAACTTCGTATACCTTTTATCCATCTTCAAATAATATAGCATATGTGTCTTTCAAACGGAATTATTTATTTAATGAGTAAAATCAGGAAAGAAACAGGTTTATCAATTTAATTTACCATCATTTAGGAAACACTAAAGTTTTTTTGTCTTAATACAATATTTTACATTCACTGGCATCCACATCTTCTGGATAAATATTAAAATATTTATTGTATGATATTCCATCCATGCAGAAACATGCAATACAGAAAATATTAATTACAATAAAATATAAATAAAATCAAAGGTTGCAATAACCATCAGACAGATGTGTTTCTTCCCAAATTACTGTAAATTTCAGGCATAAGTTTCCATAATGTGAAACAGACATTCTCATTTCCTAATGCAGTCTTTTAACACAGAGAATTTAAAAATTGCACAGAGAATGGAATAACTGGAAAATATAATATCTGTTCTACAGAAAGCTGAAATTGCTAATCTGTGTTCATTTGGGATCAAATGAAAAAGAATAACTCAAAACCAAAATTAGAATTCCCCAGACAAAAAATAGTGGCAGGGATGAGTGTGGGCATCTGTGCATGTACAAAGCAGCTTTTCTAAAATGAAGAACAGCTTTGAGTCAATATTAATGTAATAAAATACAAAAGTGTGATGTGTATTTAAGTGAATAGTTTGAGAAGTGTTTGCCTGTATAAATAAAATGAAAGTACTTTATTTGGAAAGAAGTGTTTAAACCTTATTGAGAAATATTCCCTCAGTCAAAATTATTTTATTTTGATAGTGTTGAAATAAAATTCATAACTTTAAGAAAAACCAAACATCTGTTTATTGAAAACCTGTTCCTCTGAAATATCTTATTTTCAGCAACCCACATACTTCAGAGCTATTTATTACATGTTTTCTACTGCATGTAATGAAGAATTTTATCACTTGATTGTGCCGCTGACTCTCACTGGCAAAGACACCTTATGGAAGATTGATCCCTCCTATCCAGTTGCTATTTATATGCTTAATCAGCCCTATCCCGAAGCTGTTCACAGTCTCCGAATGAGACTGGTAATGAAGGCCAGTAGAACAAAAATGCCACCAGAAGTCCCACAGCTCTTATGAGCAGAAGGCTTCCTGTATGAACTGACTTTTATTCTGTTAGTACACATGCAAAAGGCAGTTTTCCTCAAGTCAGACAGCCTTTACTGCTCAAAACTGACAAAGTTCCTGGGGGAGTTCACATTTGTAACACTACCCTTGTCAGATTTAATCAGATCTTGTACCAGTTAGCCATCTATATTTTGGTTCTGTAGTCTATACAAAATACACTTGTAAGCTATCTAAAAGACATCTTTGCTTGTACAGCATGATATTGCAGGTCCTGATATACATTGAGATTGACCCAAGTGTTTCCTAAAGAAGACACACTGTCACTCAAACCAACTCATAATACCCTGGTGAACCAAATATAAAAAGCCTTTTAGAGGTTGCACTGCACAGACAGTAGCTATTACTTCTCTGCTGTACAGTATGCATAAGATTTAGAGTGTATTTTACAGCAAAAGCTTTATCAAGGGAAGAAATAGTCATGCTCTTCTGAGGTCCCTCATTGCTGGCATGAAACTCATAATTGCAAGATCTTGTCCCCTTATTTTCCATCTATATTGTCTGATATATTCAGGCAACGTTCAAGCACGGTTTTGAATGAATAAGTGGATATCTTTATTTGGTTAAATGAAGGCTGAGAAGGTTTTCCAGGCTTTGCCAGTAGCTTTTCTCCAACTCTATTATTGACAGTATCTCAGCTCATGAAAAGAACTAATACTATTTTAAACTCCCTTACTCCTGGTGACCCTGCCCTTTAAGGTTATGGAACACTAAAATGAGCTAAAATGAAGTAAAAGAAGTTTACTGAAGTAGGTACTTTAAAAATGTGAAGGAAATGATTGTGATAATGTCATAGAATACCAGAGACAACAATTCACCCAAACTCAAAAAAAAAAAGCCAAAACCATGGGATTTAAACATATGCTCTAACTTTAAATGCGCATGCAATGCCTTTAATAGTTCATACATTCCAACTCTATGAATCAGGCAGAGATTAGACATCACTTGCTGCATATAGACAGTGTGCTGCACACTAGAATCTCTAAGGTTACTTTTGCTTACAGAAAATTACATGTTAAACAGGCTGACAGGAGATTTTGCTCTCCATACACAGCTTATTCACTGTTGTCAAAAAAATAGCATGGGCTGGGAACCACTAGTTTAGAACAGAGAAAAATTTGAAGACCACAACACTATTCTGCAACCCAGATGTTTGGGTTTTTTTTTTAATGAATGCTTTTTAATGAACATTTCTGCTTTCAGTTCTGCTGAAAAAGCTCAGCTTATATAATAAGTTATTCCATGAATATTCTTGGAGAATCAATTGATTAATCAGTCACAGCCTTAAGTATTCCTCAGTATACATAAAGACTGCAAAATTTAGCTTAAGATACAAGCTTTAGGAGAAGTTGAGTTGGAATCATATCAGACTGTCAAGGCAATATTGTTAATTCCTTTATCCCAATAAGTTACAATTTCCTGGATGACTGAAAATGTCAATGAAAGAATGCCTCTGAAGCTCACGAGGGTCCTCTGCTGTTTCAACTGGTAGGTTGAATTATGAAGTTCTCTGTTTGAAAACTTCCTTTTCATGCCGAGTAATGCATATGGTTTTAAAGCATCTGTGCAGAGTTAAAATTTCTTTTGTTTCAGAAGATTTACCATTTTGGAAGAGAGAGCTTCTGTTGTGACTTCTTTCTTCCTACTTTCTTTCCTTCCCACCATCCTCCACATCTACACAGTATTTGATGATTTCTAGGTTTCCTTTTGTGTTATTATTTTGACAATCCAGCCGGTAACATCAATTTTTTGGTTGGGGGGGGGAAGTAATTTTCAGGTAGAATAATTAATATAAGTACTTCCAGGGAATTTCACTGTACTTACTGGAATTTCACTGTTCATCAAGAATTGTGATGGCAATAGCAGCCTGAAACAACAGGGAAAGGGGCAGAAGAGAGATGAATTTATTCCTTGAAAACTGTGAAGAATTGACAGCTGTAAAGAATGAAACTGGTTGAGCTTTTCCATTCTGCTCTGCTGATACATCTCATGCAGTGTGACTCATGTGATTCAGGCTACATACTCGATCTGTCTTGACAGAAATCAAGTTATTTAGAATCATATATTGTGCTTGTATGAGTGAGTGAGAATAAGAGGGGGAGGGAGAAAGACTGTGGGCGTATATGCATAGTAAATACAACTTTGTCTTCCCATCATTTTTGCCGCCTTAGTAAATTCTGGTCATACATTTAAAATTATTCACTTGCACAGCAAGTCATCCAGGGTAATGACCAGAGCTGTGATCGCATCCTATTCTACCTGGTGATACTGTACACATTGCTGGTAGCAGCCACTGGCCCCTATGTAGGAAAATAATGTAAGCACATTGCCTAACACTTCTGTCTGATTGCCTTTCAAGATCAGAAAGAACAACTCTGAGACACTGTTTAACCTCATGTGTGATATGAGACACAGAGTACCCTAAAAAGCTGCAATATCTGAACTGCTATTCCCCACAAAGAGACAAAAATAGGTGTTCTTCCTAATGTCCTGAGAGAAAAAGAACATACTGTGCTCTTTTATTTTCTCAAAATTCTTCATACACAGCCTTGCTTTCTTCCCTTTAACTCTGAACCATTATTATCTGTAGGATTTGACAGGCAAATGCAGTTTAGTGTATGGTTTGTTTATGAAGCATTAATTCAGAGTCCTTAAACTGCTGAAGCTGGTGATTTGTGTTGGATGCTTAGCTACTGAAGTCATAAAATATTTTTTCTGCTTCCAGACATTGACTTGAAACTTGTAGAAATAAAACTAATGCCAAATAATGAATTCATCTCTCGAATTAATAATATATTTTGTCATGATATTATTAAAAATTTACAAATACCAAGAATATTTTTAACATGATCATTCTGGAAGGCACTCATGCATGTGAACACAGGTATATGACACCAGCATTTGTCGGTGCATGTTTTCAACAATGGTTTGTTTTAGGGTTTTTTCATTTCCCTACAGAAACAAGGTAGTGTACTTTTAATTTATTTAGGTGAGCAAAATTGCCGCTAAACCCTGCTGAGACTTTGTAGATATGCCTCTGTACATGAAAGATGTGCTTATTCTTATATAATAGTATCTTTCCAACATAGTGTCTTATCTAATAACCAGGACCATATCTCTTTCAAATATAAAATGCCTAAAGTTCTGTTGATGATAAAAAGATGAGACATTTAGATATATATGTAGTTATTTACTGTATGGGGTTGCCATAATTCATCAATAATACAATTTATCTGGGTTTTTTCCATTGCCAAAAAAGTGTAAAACCAAACCAATGGGAAAATGTGTATTTTTACATTCTTTGAGATCAGCCTGTCAGAATTCTATTAGCAACTGTAATTTTTCAAAGGCTTATCATCTCCTGAACCAGCTGAAAACAGAAGACCATTTTAATTATTTTTCTGCATTGTATGCATGCAGTAGATAAGAGATACAAAGATGATCAGGGGGCTGGAACACCTCTCCTATGATGACAAGCTGAGAGAGTTGAGTTGTTCAGCCTGGAGAAGAGAAGGTTCCAGGGAAACCTTAAAGCAGCCTTCCAGTATCTAAATGGGACCTACAAGAAGACTGGGAAGGGCCTTTTTATAAGGGCAAGTAGTAACAAGGAGAAGGTAATGGCTTTAATCTAAGAAAGAGTAGGTTTAGATATAAGGAACAAATTCTTTACTGTGAGGGTGAGACACTGACACAGGTTGCCCAGAGAAGTTGTGGATGCCCTACCCCTGGCAGTGTTCAAGACCAGGTTGGATGGGGTTTTAACCAACCTGGAAGGTGTCCCTACCCACATCAGGGAATTGGAAGTAGGTGACCTTTAAGGTCCCTTCCAACCCAAACCATTCTATGATTTTAAGTTTCTATGAACACATAAAAAGCCCATAATATGTAGCAGAAATTGTACTGAAAAAAGAAACATATATATATTCATTTATAGTTTCAGTCTTTGTTGTACAGTGCATGTTTTAAGACTCTGGAAATCAGTATTTGGAATTTACTAGGAGATAAAGAATTCCATACCAAACCTTCTATTTTCTGGGGTATAAGAAGGCCATAATATCTACTTTTCTATTAAGAAATTTTCTCAGAAATTTCAATACATTTCATTCCCAAATCATGGACTTCTAATATTTAAGCTAAAGAAGTCACCTTTCACTATCTCTGAAATCTCTGCTCTGAGTCTTCTTACTCAGCTGGGTCAGCTATGGGTCTCATGGAAAGGCTGCTGAGCAGTTAGTGGTATGCACAAATATGAGATCAGTTCTTATGCTTCTGTACTCCCTCTTGGGTAGCACATCTACACATCTACAGAGTGGAAGACAGTAATCTGATAAACAGATTTCAGGAGCAGGTATACTCATGAGTTCAAGTGCAGTTTTGAGCCAAAGCTGAAAACTTGTGAAGATGATGTGTACGAACTGAGACTGGATACATAATGTTCACAGAAGAAAACATACTGAAATTAAACCTATGATTGCATTATTTACTTCTGCTTTTCAATAAACATTTATTTTTTGTCTTGTTTAAGTAAATACATGGGTTTGCTCATTTCCTTATTACAGGCATGGTTGCTGTTCGATACACTTCCTATAACTGATGTACATTTTCAAATATATTTATAAACCACCTTACTACTCTTAGATCCAGTCTATGAAGAGAACATGTTCATACTAAGCAGGTGTGTTCATACTAAACAGGTGTACAGCACTACTGATCAGGAAGGAACACCTGTGAATATTTATCTGTTACCAGGCGCAACATTTGTGGCAGACCAGTAGACTATGCTCACTAGCTAAAAAGAGAAAAACAATTTATTTATTTTATTGTTGCAATTGTCAATATAGGAGCTGAAGCATTAAAAGTGTAGTGGGAGATCTATTCAACACTGGGAAAACCACTTGCTCTTTAGAAGTTTATTCAAAAGCAAAAAGTACACACATTGCCTAGTCTTCCTTCTCATTAATCATTTATTGTGGATAAGAAAGCTTTGTAAGCAACTAAAATTGAATTTGTAATAAAAAAAATCATGTTCTACAGAATGCAGTAAGCAAAAGCTATTATAAAGAGATACTCACAAAACAGATTAGTGATAAAGGCTTCCTTTCATCACCTGGCAACCTTAACTGTACTTGTCACCATTGCACACAAGGGAAGATAAAAGTTTTGTGATTCTGGGACTAATATATTTAAATTAATTATACAATTTAAGCTACTATTTACGTGAATAAAATTATAACTGATGAGATGAAACATGCTGAAATGAAACCAAACTCTCAGCTAGATTGCTCTTTTCAGGTGTCAGGTTTTGGAGTTTCAGTGCTTAAAAAAAATGTAATCTGTTTCCTTTTTTATTGAAAACAGGTCTAGGAAGAAGGCAAATAATCAGTTGACTGTATTGCTTTTCAGCCTGTGATAAAGGAAAGGTAGATACTAAGATTTTCGGATATTCTGAATGAATAAAAAAGGAAATTTTTCTTGTATAACAACCTAGATAGCAAGTATCTAGCCTGTAAATAATGTACTTCAAAATAGATAAGTGGAAAAAAATGGGAAGCAAACAAAACTCTCTCTGTAGTCAGCCTCAAAGATTTTTCATCACCTTCGTAGCCTAGTGTGAAATCTATTTTTGTATATCACATGTGAAACTTTTCTATGTCTGAAAGACTAGTTTAAGCCTTACAGCAGAGACCCCTGATCAGAAGAAAAAGAAAAGAAACTTAAATTTACATGTTTATTTTGCTTTTCTGTTTAAATGATGATAATCATTATAATCACAGATCCTGCAGCCATGGCTACACAGCATCAGATGACAGCATCTTTAATGTGTACCTTTTAGTTTCCAAACATAGACAGTGGTCCTCACTGTTGCATTTTTTTTCCCTAGTCTACAGCTGTCAGTGATCAGGAAACATGTTTGTGCTGAGGACTGGATAAGGTTTTATTTGAAGGGAAGCAGCACCATCTATTGCAACCTGATAGCTTAGCTCTAGATAATATAAAGAGCAGAGTTGGCCTGAGCCCAGTTTTAAGCTCTTACTTGAGTTTCAGATTTTTTTCTCAGACCTGCTTCAAATGAGGTTAGGATCTCAGCTTTTATATGATAAAAGGAGAGGGGGTTGGGGCATGTGTGCATGTGTCTAGTAAAAAAGTGCATCTAAGAGACATACTTGTTTACAAACAAAGATAAAATAACAGCATAAGCTTAGTCTTGACTACTTATTTTGAATAACTTGGCTAAAATTTTAATTTCTGCAGTGGGAAGATAGTCAAAATTAAGAGTATGTTTTACTCAGGTGATATTCTCAAAATTTACTTAGAAGCAGCGTTAATGTAGGTGTACAGTACAATATGTTCTTCTAATAATGATAGTGCTATTGTCATCCATCTATACCTCTGGTTCTTCTCTTTTTCCAGACTGTCTACAAAGCCTGGCTCTGTTCCCAGTATTTTGAAGTCACACAGTTTCACTGCAGCAACAGAATTCCTTGCAAGCAATACTGTTTGGAGGTTCAGACGAGGTGTCCCTTTATATTACCAGACAATGATGATGTCATCTATGGAGGACTATCAAGTTTCATCTGTACAGGTATAGTATAGAAAAGCTAATTTCCCTTGTTTTCATAAGTCTGTATGTATAGGAGAGTGTGGATAATGTTTCTTCCATTAGCACTAACTATGAGAACCTGAAGGTATTCTCTATCACAAATACAGGTGAGCACACCTCACCTATCAGAGGTGCTAGGATTTGAGCCCAGATTTAGTAATGCATATTTATGCTACAGTTTTCCATAGTCATTAACTTTACAAAACAAAATTATTAGAATAAATTGGTTCTGGTTTGGGATTTTTATGCTTAATAATTTGACGGAAAAATTTTATTGCTCCGTATCATGCAGTACTCAGGGAAAAGCAGCTCTGTTTCATGCAATATGCAGAAAAAAGAAAAAGGCAATTTCAGTTTTTAGTATATTCATCTTTATTCATCTGCTTTCTTAAGTTAAATAAAGATTCTGAGGTGCAGCAATCAAAACTGTGCAGCTCTTTGAAAGTAAATGTCTAAGGAAAAGGTCTGTCACTAGTGAAGAATTTTCAGAATTAGCTCTTCACCTATAAAGAGCTGATCTTTTGGTCTCTTCTCAAGTCTTTTTACATTCTGTGAGTATTTTAATTTTTAAAGGTACTGCTAATGTAGGTCTACACATTTATAAAATGGTTTGGTTCATTTTATATTCCATTCTTCTCAGACACTATCTTAGAATGATCCAACCAGGGAGGACATAGTAGGCAAGAAGTAGCTTTAGTACATCTCAGATGCCTCACACACTTTTTTCAGTATTGGCTGGGAGACACCCTCACAACACTTCAGCTTATATCAATGCTATCTGCAGCTTTCCGGTGTCTAGAGTATCACCTGAGAATCTTGACGATATTTAGGCAACTTAATTCCACTGGATCAGTGAAGAGGCACTTCAACACTTAGATCTTTTGACATGCTGATCCAAATATCTGAAATTAGACTTTCTCAACATTAAATTAGGGGTGCACTGTAAACCTTGATACAAAATCAGTTGCCCATAGTAAGCTACTTAAAAGCAGAGTAAAATATAAAACCCCATAAATGTTCTATAACATCTCAGAATCAGGCATAATATTTGTGGCAACTCACTTTACCTTATAACTGTGTTTGGATTTAGGGAGGTTCTGGTAGTCTATTGCACACAATTGAGCAATATTCATCTATATGCAAAAGATAATATAATGAATTGTAACCTGAGTTACAATTTGGTAGTCATCAATAATATAATGTACCTAGCACTTCAGTGCATTTCATAAATATGCCTTCCAATGTGCATACACCCTAAGCAAATGAGTGATATTTTCCAGTTTAAAATAAGACAATAAAAGCTGAAGTGAGAAGCTTAGGACATTTTTATTTACAACATGTATGCAATATATATGGGTGTGTGTGCATGTATATACGTGTGTGTATACATACACATACACAATAGCAAAGAATAAACAAACAATAAACAAAACCATATTTGTAATTATTTCAGAAAATGTCTTAGGAAATACATATCCACATCTTCATTTTTCCTATTTTATCTCCAAGTCCAAATTCATTCCTAAGACACACAAAATACATGACCTTGCAAAGATTACTTGGTTAATATCTCAGTTTGGGATGAAAAGCAGATTTAGCAAAGGATTAAACTTATTTTACTGCAGGTATTAGTAGCATGGGTATCCATGCATAAACTCTGTGATTAAGTTCTCACTAGAGCCACTGAAGATCTGGTGTAGCCAATAGAGCTATTTAATTCAGTCTAAGTAGGCATCTGCACCTGGTAAGCTGACTAGCTCTCTATGCTCTGCTAACAGTGCTGACTGCTCTCTTGTTTGCTGTAGCTGCTATTAGTCACCAAAGTCTTATTGCAGACACTTAAAATCAGGGAAACCTCCATCTCATCTCAGCAGTCCACTAATATTTGGTTGAACTTTTGTCCTCTCAAGTCAAGACCCTCAGCATCAGAAGAGCAGAGCTTGCATTCACGGACCCATAAGAGTCAGCATGCTGACACTAGGAGGTTGTGAGCAAGAGCTGATGCTGAGAAGT
Organism: Melopsittacus undulatus; assembly: GCF_012275295.1. NCBI lineage: Eukaryota > Metazoa > Chordata > Aves > Psittaciformes > Psittaculidae > Melopsittacus > Melopsittacus undulatus. The sequence goes on along the minus strand of NC_047528.1, from coordinate 57,016,948 downwards.
ACAAGGCTGCAATTCAAACTTTGTCCAGAAACCAGGCTCATGGTAAACCTCTGCAGCTCTATATAAGAGGACTTCCTTCTGCTAAACAAGCTATTAGACTAATAGCTGCTGTGGGACTAAAGAATTAAATTTCTCTGCAGCTTAGTGAAAACAGTACAGTGAGTTCAACAGCAGAAAAAATACTCCACCTCAACATAGCTTGCGGCTTGACAGTTAACTTGAATTCCTTTTGCAGAAAAGTGACTGAAAGCAGGTCACCCTTGTCTTGAGGTACCTCTTCTGCTGCTCTCTCTGTGAGCTCCTGTTTGGCAGACATGTTCTGGGATTTCTGCTCTTCCTGTCATTTGTGAAATTCATTGGCAAAACCCAGAAGAGTCAGATCAAAGATACATCTATTTGATATTTAAGTCTTAAAGCTGGTTGTCTGCTGTCTCTGATTGATCTAACTTCACTGTGAAGCTGGTCACCATTGAGCTCTGCTACAGGAGACACAGCAGGAGCAAACTTTATGTTCAGGGATTCCTCATGAACAGCATTTTGCCACAGCCTGTCACTCATTGAAATTACTCTTGAATATCCCTGCTGCTCCTGACTCTGATGGTATCCCATTGAGAGAAAAGCTACAGGTCCTTTTTTGAAATTTTCACTTACATTTTCAGAGAAACCCAGCAGGAACTGAACTGGGTTATGTTGGTGTGCTATTCTTTTCCTCCATGAGACTAATGAAAGACTATCTAACTAACTATGAAAACTATTAATTAGAAAAAAGTTTCTGGAGAAAATAAAGGACTCCCCCTAAACAGGATGACTTATCTGAGAAACATCAAGAATTTGTGGATTCTGATTTTCTTTAATGTTTCAGAAACAACAATTTTATAATAAGGGCTTTCCTTCCTCCTTTCTATGGTAACAGACTATTTCCTCTAAGGTCCAGTAGAGATTGAGGCTAATGGAAAGACAGAAGATTGGCTTCTTAAAACATTTCAATATACTGTGGAAGGCAAGTAATAGGAAAAAGGGTACTGGTGATTACTGGGTTTATTTGATGTTGACTACAGCAGAGAATGCAGGATGTGTGAACGTTACATGTCATTTTTCAGTTGCAGCTGAGTAAGAAACTGGTGTGGCTCCATGTCACTGGTGGCACTAGGAGCTGCTGCAGCAGTACCAAGCCACTGCCTTCCCTTCCCAGCCCTCTTCCACCACAGCAGTAGGCAGGCGCATGGTGGTATCAGTGAGCAGAGAACCCACAGACTTGGGTTTTTTGCTTTCAGAGCAGAATTTTCTGAAGGTTGGATGCTGTAAAAAGGAAAACAAAAAAGTACTGGAGGTTGTAAAAAGGAATAAGAACAAAAAGAAATAATAACAAAGACCATTCTCAGAAGGCTCACATGATAAGAACACAGCATGGGACTGTCTAATTTTAGTGAAGAAATTTTTCAGTTGTTGCCTCGGAAAGGACTCAGTCAGAGATCAATATGATCAGATAAAAAGCCATTTATTGCAAAGCATTAACTCCTTATATACTATTGCTTACACACGCCTACAGCAATTTGGCATATCATGATTGGATACTTGTCTTGAAGACCCTTAGTGACTAACATATAATTGGTTAAGCACAGGTGTGAGAACTTGACCTCGAACGCTTGCCAACAGTCCACAGTTCTCATAACTCAGTGAATTACAGCCTCTTATCTTGCTTGCTTAGGCTTCCTCGGGCCTCTCATGGCCTTGCTGTATCTTTTGGAGTTATTCAGAGCTCATGTACCAAATATTCATTTTCCTGTGAGAACACTGTTTCCACATCTCCCCCTTTTTAGTTTTACAAAAAGTTTTTTACAATTTGGTATGTCTGCTCTATCACTGCTTGACTTGTGTAACATAACAACCCACTACTCTAGGTAGCATTATTTCAGTAAGATTAGTCTGATTTGAAGTCACTTGAACCTTTATAACATGTGGCATACCAGTGAATCCTACACACCATGTAACAGGATGGAATAATGGGGATTTAGCAAATGAGCTCAGTATACTTGTCCATTACCCATGGTCACACATAATAGAACAGATATTACAAAGATTTCTGTCATTGCTGTTTCTTTATGTTGTTGAGTTCTGGGGCTTTGTATGTTTCTCTGGCAGTCAGTATGGTCCTGTTGATAGCTGTACACAGCTGGGCCTATCCTTTTTCTCCTGGATGGCTCTCTGATAACAGGGAGGCCATCCCTCACATCAAGGTCTGGCATGGCATGTGTCTCCACCGCTCTATGCCTGCTGGGTTGCAGCCAGCAGTGGAGCTAAAGGTTCTTCTTGGTGGCAGACACAGAGGCCAACCCAGTCTTGCCCTTGACTGTGGTAGCAGGCATTTGGTCAATCTCAGTCCTTGCACCTTGTTGTCAATGCAGAGTTTCACCTGCTTCACCCAGTAACAAATCACTACTACAGCAAAGCACACATAGATTTACATTAACAGAGTAACTATCAGAGTGCAGCAGCATGCTGAAGATGCCAATGGCAGCGAGGGACTAACCAAAGAAACTTCTTACCAGTGGAGTTCTACCGCCCTCTTAATTTGTTCCATTACCTGCTTTATAACAGTACCATCATAGAATCTTTCCAGCTTTTGCTTTAGCATTTTCTAGCAGCTGCTGCAAATCTGCATTCTTTAACATCTCTTTTACAAGTGACAAATCCATACAATACAAGGTATAGTTGCTTATTAGCAACTGGCTTGTAAATACAGGTGGTTTTATACACAAAATCACAACCTCTAATAATTTACAAGCACGCATATTCAAGCTGTTACTTTTCAATTGCCTCCAAGCGATGTTTTGCAGTCAATCATTTCTCTCTATCTCATTCTGCTTGGGGTTTTCACGGTCAGCTTCTGTAAATGATGCATCGAGTTCTTCCATACATCTGTCCCACTCATGGCAAGGCTTGACAAACTTTGCAGGTAGCCACCATGGACCTGTAGGTAGGAGGACAGAAATATTCTGATGCAAACGGAATGTGAAGCAGCTGCAGAAATAGACTGTACATTTTTAACAGTCAAAGGGGTTTGCTCCATCATTACACTCCCCCTTTTTTTTTTTTTTTTTTTCACACAAGCAGAATCAAAAGCAATACTTCCTAACCCCTATGGCTCAGACCACATTGTAACATTATAAGGGGGGTTTCCTTGAACCTTTTATATTTGATCAGCCTGTCAGTGTCTCAAGAAGGACGAGACCCTTGTGTTCGACCAGCCTGTCTGCATACTGGACAGCCCACTGTATCGGAGGGTGATTCGACTAACCTATTCAGGAACCCACCCTGACAGCATTGCTGAACCAAATCCCTTACATGCTGTTGATAGTACACTGGCTGGAAAACAAGCTTGAAGCAATACACAACAAAACTACAGTCACTAATAACAGCCAGAGTGAGTTATCATTACCTTTTTTTTTTTTTTTTCAAAGTCGCTCACCCTGTTTTACACAGCTAAAACCACCGGCCTATCGGCAGCAGCCTTCTCAGCAGCAGCAACAAATACCTGCCACACTTTTGCATTAACCCTTTCTTGCCTGAAAGATTAAACTGCTACCTGTTAAAACTTTTACATGAACCTGACAACAAAAAATATACAGAACACTGTCTGCCCTCATCACACACACACACACATGCTTGGGATCCCACAGGCACACTCCACACAACTACAGTATTTGAAACACAAAATCCAGACAATCATTACTCCCTCTACACAGTCCCACATGCAGAACGTGGCACAAGGACCTTGTGAAGACTATCAGGAAATCAGCTCCGAGAAGCATCATTGAAGTGTGAGGTGGCAGGCTCAAACTTAGCAGGCATCCCTGCAGAGGCTCTGCCTCCCTCACATCGCATGAGGCGTGGGCTTTTATACTGACCAAAATGCACACTCATTCCGACACAGGTGGCCAGCCTATGTTGGAAGAAGTTGCCAGCCATGTCTATAAAGGTTTCAAAGGGTTGATAGAAACATGAACATACTTATATTTACCAACTTCTAGTACATGAGTATCACAGAGAGACTGTATCAAAGGAGTTGTATATGGGGTCCCAACTCCACGGTCTGGCACATTCTGCCCGATACCCCTGATAAGAGCATACAAGAGACCTTCCCATCTCAGGTGGGAAGCACACACACCACGGGAAACTGCAATACATCCACATCCCCCACCCATCTCACTTCTCCCTTTACAGCTGCCCATTTATCAGGAGGATCTGGGGGATATAAATCAGGCTTCTTTTCAGGATGAATAGGCTCCAGGTCAAAAGCACCATCCAGGTCAGCATTGGCATTATCAGGCATCAGAATCTCAGGAGCAGCAACAGCAAACTGATGAATGTGCACAGGCTCCTTCTCAGGGTCAATAGAGTCTGAGTCGAAAGGATCATCTTCATCCCCATCTTCAATCTTCGCTGCCGCAGCGGCGACCAGCGGAAATTTGCGGGGGGGGGGGGGGGGGGGGGGGGCGGACGGACGGACGCTGATCTCCATGATCTCATTTTTTGACTTTAACATCTCTAAAACAGTTCTCCAAATGACTAACAAACTTTTCACATCATCATTGCCTTTCATGGCTGCATTCCACAGTTTGACTCCTGCCCCATTCCACAAGGATATCTCAAATCCGGTAGACTCATCAATCTCTGGGTAATGAGTCTTCAACCATTTCAACATTAACTTTAAGTCGGTCTCTTTAAGGGTTGCTCCCTTCACCTTAAGAAGGACTGAAAACATCCATAAATCAGAGGCTTCTTCCTTAGTAATATTTTCCCAAGTCTCGAGATTAAAAGCTTCGCAGACTCCCACAATTAACTCCTTACTCCAGAGCAACAATCTTTTTAGCATAGCTTCATCATAGTCTGTCCCTCTCACAGAGAGGATATGTTGGAAGAGCTTAAGCATTACTTCTTCTTCTTTACTTAACTGTTTTCCCATCCTTAAGCTCCCTTCCGACCGTCCGGCTGCTCAACTTATTTGCACTGCGCAGTGTCTTCCGGGCTCACAAGGCTCCGATCCAAGGATTCTCTCCTCCGAGGCTCCTGCCTCCCGATCTTGGTCCAGCCAGATCAATTCCAGCCAATTTCTTCGTGGCCCAGCGATTCACACCCTCTTCCATTTCAATGTGAACTTATAGAGGGTCCCTGTTCGGGCGCCATTTGCCGCGGAACGGACTCAGTCAGAGATCAATATGATCAGACAAAAAGCCATTTATTGCAAAGCATTAACTCCTTATATACTATTGCTTACACACGCCTACAGCAATTTGGCAAATCATGATTGGATACTTGTCTTGAAGACCCTTAGTGACTAACATATAATTGGTTAAGCACAGGTGTGAGAACTTGACCTCAAACGCTTGCCAACAGTCCACAGTTCTCATAACTCAGTGAATTACAGCTTCTTCTTATCTTGCTTGCTTAGGCTTCCTCGGGCCTCTCATGGCCTTGCTGTATCTTTTGGAGTTATTCAGAGCTCATGTACCAAATATTCATTTTCCTGTGAGAACACTGTCTCCACAAGTTGTTTTCTTTGAAAACATTAAAAAAGTAGTTTATACTATGGATCAATAAAGACTTATTGGAAATTTTTGAGGACTGCTATAAGTAGACATATTCTAGCCTGAGAATGTCTTACTTGATTACCTGAAACAAAAGTAGATAGTGGGAAAAGGACAGGGAATGGGACACTAGTTGTGGATCACCACAACTTATCTTGTGTAGAAATGCATGTAAGGATGTGGGTCAACTGCATCACAAAAGAAAGTACTTGGGAGATTAATCAAAACAATTAGAATCACTGTTTGGTTCTGATTACGGAAACATGCAGTTAGCTAGAAAGAATCTCTGTTCCACTCTCCCCCCTTTCTTCTAGGAATAGAAGAAAAATGTTGGTCTTTCCATCAGACAGTGTTCTGGAACATACTGTTTTTCATATTTGTTAAAATTGAATGGTTGCTTTCAGTTTAGACCTGGAGTTTGTATGCATATGAGTTAAGTTTCATCTAATGTTTCTTTTTGCAGCTCAGATGTCTAGAGTTGCCCATGCAAAACAGAATCTTATTTAAGGGAGATAATAATAGCATTCAGGCATACATACCCACACATGTCAGATTGCAATGAATGAGTCCCATGCAAAGTTCTAGGTCAAAGTTTTTAATTGTGATGCCTATGAAAATAGTGTCATACCAGAGAGATCGTTTTCTTTCATAGATGTAGTCATCTTTTCCTCTTTTCCTCCAGTGTGAATGAAACAAGTGGAAGATTTCTTTCACACATCTTCATTGAGTGTGAAAAGAGAGATGAAAGATGTATGACTCTATGTACAAAGCACTGGAAAGAGACTGGTAATAATTCACAACTCCTGCTTTTCTCTTGCCTTCCAAAGTAATGTGGTCCAGCAGCTGGCTTGGCAACTGGTCCAGCCCATGAACTATTTCTGTTTGGCTTACTGCCATCTCCCAGTGGAGACAGAGACAGAATACAGGGGGCATAAATGTTCTCTTCACAACCAAACTATCCATTTAGAACTGCAGTTTGCTAAACCCAAAAAACATGAGAGCTTAGTTTCCACCAAATGAGCAGCAGAGACACCCAAAGAGATGACCTCTCCCCACACATGGCCCTTCCAGGATCTAGTTCAGGAGTGTACTTTTGAAGCAAATCTCCTGTTCATACTCACTGGGGAGAGGTCTTGGAGGATTTGAACTGGGTTCTTTTGGATTAAACTAAACCAGTAGATGTACCACTGGGACACACCTAGCATGTTCCAGATGCTAATGCGCATTTTGATCTACAGAATTAAACTAGAGCTAGAGTGAGTTAAAAACCCTTAAAATGCATTTAGAGTTGACACAAGATACTCAGCACTAGCTGTTTCATTCTACATATCTTCCCTTGCTCCAGACTACTTGTTAATATAGACATAGCCTATTCTGGCCACGGTGAGAACAATCCCAAAACTGCTGTCCATGTGCCAAGTCTGGACCACTTTAGAAAGCTGAATTAGAGCTAGCTGTGTTGCTAAGGTCTTTCTTTGCACTGACGAAGATTTATGGCTTCTTCTGCCTTCTGGCACAGCAGGGCCATCACCCAGCTGCAAGTATCATGCAGGAAATTCCAGCCACATGCTCACACTCTTTACTCTTTTTGTCATGGAATTTAATAGAGCACCTAAGTTCCTCTTTGAAGGAAATGAAGGAAATGCAGTGAGCAGCAATAAGGCAAAGATGTGTTGCATTAGCTTGTTCCAAAACCAGCACAGCACTCTGGTACTTCCTAAAAGCAGTGTCATCAGAATGAGTCTTCTGCCACCAGGAGGAAAACCAAATTTGTCTCCTCTCCTGTGCTGAACAGGCTTCTGATACTTTTCTTTGTGGAAGGAGAAAGCAAAGTGACAGAGGAGCTGCGCAGGCAGGTGATTCAGGTGCTTTGACTCACTCATATTTCCCTTCAGTTCATACTAATTTAGCGTCCTAATTTCATGTGTTCTGATTAATGTTTCCATGGCTTGGAATGCATAATGTAAATATTCTCCCATGCATCAGTTTTTGGCAAATATCAGTAACATATGCTTATGAGATCCATGCAAAGTAACACTTCCTCAGAAACTCCTCCTCCTTCAGAGTAAAGAATATTCACCAGAAATAAAACTTTCAGTCATGCTTCTAGCAAACAGTAATGTTTCTAAGGACATAGTGAGACTTATTACAGAGAATTCTCAACAACCTGTAGGAGGAGTTTGTTGTTTAACAAAGCTCAACAAAGGTACTGGGAACAATTCTTTAAACTTCAGCTTCCTCTCAAGAGGCTGATGCGTGTTTGGGTTTCACTGGCAGGTTTAGTTATAGAGTGTCTCTTGCAAAAAAGATGCCCTGATTCTAGTGCAATTTGAAAAGCAATTTCCTCAAGAAAATGTGATATATGGGATGCTGCGCAATCTATCTTTTATTTACAGAACAAGAAGAGAAAATGTGGGAATGCTATTCGCTTTATGTTGTTCTGGCAAACTCACACAAAAAAGTATATATTTGATCCAAATTCTTACTCTAAAAATAACTCATATTTATGTGTCATTTGCCTCCTGTCTACACCTCTTAATAGGTCCTAAAATATCAAAATACTAAGCTAACACAGACAGCAGGGCAAATCCCATTTATCTTTGACAAGCATGGTTTAAATCATTACTACGGATCTGCCTACAAGTAAAATTTGACATGGTTTTACAAACAGAATTTGTCAATCTGGTAGCTCATCTTTTTGAGTTTAGTGCTTTTCTAGTCTTGAATTTTGGGGCTTTCCCATGAGTAAGGTCCTATATCATAGTAAGCTTATTAGCTGCAAATGTTCTTCTCCTATAAAAACAACACAGACAATTAACCTATTGATATCCCTGAACTTTCTATGATAACACAGTACTTACATGTGTACAACTCCTATAATATAATAGAATAGTTATATCACAGTAATAAATCTTTCTGATAAAAAATTGTACACAATAGAAGCAAAATTGGAAGGGGGTGTGGGTAGAGAAAGGCAAATGCTTGCAAGCATCAAGTTATCTCACCCTTATCCTGTATCTCAGCAGATCTAAAAAGGTTCATCATATAGCACTGAGAGTCAACTACACATTTATTTTTCTGACTTACAGCAGCTCAGTCAGTTTTATAGTGATAATACTGATTTACAACTGCAGGAGGAATTTGGTCCTCTACATATTTCAGGGGGAAAAAAAATCCATTAATGGTGAAGAAACACAATGTATTTTTCTTAAATGTGGACACATACAGACAGGAAAATGTTCCAGGGGTAACTGTCTAAAATATCCAACATACAGTGTTAAAAAAATAAATAACCAACCAACCTACAGCAACCCAGATCTCCTTCAACAACTGGAGTAGAGTCTGAAATGTAAATTAGCCTTGTCGAAAGAGCTGAACAGCCTTATTCACCAGTTTAAGGACAATCTGCTTAACCAAAGAATAATTTATTTATCTTTAAACCTTCTTCTATATTTAATTTTATTACTTTTTATAATAGGAAGGGTATAAAATATATGCCTAAACAGAAGCATCATAATGTGTCACTCAGAAGTTGAGAGGACCATCTGGATAAGACTGAAGAGTGCTGGCTTCCAGATCAGATGCAAGCAAGCAGTGAAATCTAGCCATAGAGTATCTAATGCGTTCTTTTGCCTTCTGTATTTGGAAAATGTTAATATTGAAATCTCTGAAATAATTCCTCAGAAGGAGAAATGTCAAGCAGAGTATTTGTGTTCACTGATACAATGATGTCACTGCTGGATGGATCAGTCTTGGCAGACATTATTTACTTTGGCCTTCACAGTAAAATGAAGTATTCAAAACTTCTGGTAAACCACATCTGCTTATCTGGTTTCTTCTAGTTCATGATATTTTCTTCAAGCACAAGAAGCTTGGTATGCCTCTCAAAATAATCAGAAATCTATGCTAAAAAGGACCACAGTTTAGAGTTCTACAGAAAGAAAATGAGGAAGAACCATAACATACTATAAGATCTGTTTTATTTCTGTGGCTTTCCAAAATACTTACCCACCAATGACAACAAATATATCAACCAGACCAGTTTTCAGACCAGTTTCCTTTGATGCAGAATATTATGGCTCCATAGCTCTTTTCTGTAGCAAAGAAATCAAGAAGCAGGCCAAGATAGACCAACTGCTACAGATACAGATCCAGCTATGAGCATGACATATCTCGATAACATTGGGGTGAGATGTGGAAATGCAACCACCTGTTTTGCATGCTGCTTCCTGTGCAAACGACATTAAAGTGCTCAGGCAGAAACCACAGCATTCCCTGAGTTAGCTGGTGATATAGCTGATCATCAGACAATGCATGCATAGATAGTTTTTTGGTTTTAATTCTTGTATAAAGCTTATTTGCAGTTTGCTGATTTTCCCCCAAAGCTGTTTCCGCACAAAGTGAGCATGATGCTCATGCTGTCACTCCTTTTTCTTCCAGTATGAGTCAGCTGAGCAGAATACATGGGATTTATCCACAGTCATTAACATAACATAATCTCCATTAACATAATCTCAGTCAAATGAGTAGCCCTAATTCTTTCATCAGCATTAGTAACACATATTCCCTACAGATATAACTGCTGTGCTGATCATCAAAATGTTATCTGCATGTGAAAAAAACTATCTGGCTAAAAAGCAAAGAGATCACTTTTGCATGAACTCCATGAATGATAGCATATCTGCCTGGAGAATGGTTTGATACCAAAAAGTATCCTGCCAAATTCTAGATCTTTGATAAAGATCAACATCCAAGAACCTCCACCTGGAACAAGATTTTTTCTGATGCAATATGGGTGAGAGCTGAGAAAAGTTGAGCAATGGAGATCCAGAGCAGAGAGTTTTAAGTGGAAAAGGAAAAGCAAATTAGGTTTTGAGCCAGTAACAGTTGGTAAGTCAGTCTCAAAAATACAATTTCTGAACATCCAAGTAATAGAGTACTGATGTCTACAAACTGAACTACAAAGACAGAAGAGGAAGAAAGAAGCCTTGGTGGTTTGATGGGTAAAGATGATACCCTTTTGATTTCTTACCCCAAACTCTGTATCCATATAAAATATTTTTTTTTTATAAAAGAACAAACTAGGTTTTTTTCTCCTTGTTTTTCCAAGGCTGATGTAGCCAGCTTTCCATGGTTTCTGGTAAGTCACAGATTTGTAACTCTTTGACTGAGTAGACTGATTGGATCCAAAGGGCCAAACCTGATAATTATGGCTTCAAACAACTATGTGATGAAGCACAATCATGATGTTTTATTATCTCAGTGCAAAAGCTCTGACTGAATTTATATAAATGTTCTGCAACTGTCATATGAATAGTGGTTCTGTAGTTAACCGATTATTAAATATGTAACTACAATTTCAAAACCTAAATTCAATTGCTGAATTGAAATAAAGAGGAAATGTAATTTTGCATCAAGGAACAAGTTCAATGCAGCTTTGAATGTGGAGTTGTCTTCAATTTATTTATAATTCAGTAAGTGTATATGAACTATTAAAATACCTTTTGATTGCCAGCTTGTATATATAGGCTTTGATTTCAAGGGAAGTCTGTGTTTTCCTATAACAAGAAAAACAGGAAATATAGTCTGAATAGTAAACAAACCTCAGTGGGATCAAAGCATTAACCATTCTCTGTGTCTCTTCAATTACCACTAACAGTTTGAGCTACTGCAGTCATAGAACGGATCATATAATTACCTGCTTTAGGAGGCACTTCCTGTATGCTACCATGTTTAAAAACACACTTATGCATGCAAACACCAAAAGATGTGTCTCAGAAAATATGATGTTAGGAGTAAGGCTGCTTTATTATACTTGTAATAAACAACTGTCCACAGGTTCCAAAATGCAAAACAATCTCTTAAAAAGCATGAAGTGCATTCAGTGATGATCTTATAGAGGATAAATAATTTTCAACTGCTGGTGCTCTGCCTTAAGTGTCTGACTGCATAGGTGCAAAAAAATAGCCTTACTTCCTACAAAGTAAGCACTGACTTTGCATAAAATGAAACTGTTGTCATTCCTGTATCTTTAAAAACATGATTGAATCAAAAAGTAAATGCAACTTTACTTGGGTAACACTTAACATAGTAGACCATTATATCAGCTATGTAAAAGAGTGCCAGTTGAGGTTTAATTTCCATTTTAACATGCTCAGCATATCCAATGTACTTTTTTTTTTTTAGTTGCAGATCAGTAATATAGGAGTAGGAACAAAAGAGTTCAATTGTGTCTTATTTAAAGGTGTGCTGCTTTTTTTTTATGGGTTATTCACAAAATACAAGCAGTCTGATGCTTGGACCTAAGAATGCTATGCTTAAACTTGTAGACATAACTTTTTGAAAGTAATATCTTTGTTGTGATACTTTACATAAAATGTAATTCTTGTTCCAAGAAGTAAAGTTTATTTATAAATTATACAATTATGTGTCTGCTTTCAAAATCTACATCCTAATATTTCAGTATATAAAGAGCTCTTGTCTAGTGAAACCTAGCACTACCATAGAGTAATTATTTACTGCAAAATTTATTCTATGATTAATGGAGAAAAGGTATTTGTCCTTTCCAACCCTAACAGTTCTATGATTCTATGATTCTTGAATGTGACTATCAATTAAACAGCCTAATTAAGTTCTTGTAATATAGTAGAAAATAATGTATGTCAGAAACAAATGGAATACTCTGGTTATGTTACTGTCCTGTATAGTAATGCAGACAGCATCGACAATTTCCAAAAAGACAGTTGCATCTTTTGGAAATGACAGAATTCCTAATTGTTCAAAAATTCATAATCAGATCAGTCTGAGTAACTCAGTAAAGTTCCAAAGGCAGAAAGGGCCTAGATGTATAGTCAGACATATCAAGCAATCTGATTGATGCATGGCAGGGAAAGATTGTTCTCGTCTCTGGGATATGCTGAAAAGAACACTTCAGCTGAAGAACCTCATTGAAGTAGGATAAAGAAGTACACTCTGCACAGTTCTGTTTGAAGCTGTTCCTGTACAGCTGTTTGGTCTGTATTAGTTTGACAATCAATATTGTCAATATTGTAGGTGTATCAATTATCTGTTATTTAATGCCTATGTTTGTGTGGGCAGTAATATTGCTAGTATGTGCTCATAGACTGAGCAATAATTTCAAGATCCTTTCAAGTTTTATGGAAATGTCTGGTTTGATCACTTTTTACTTCCCAAAAAGGAAGAATTCAAATATCTTTATAATTCAAACATCAATAATTACTTTTTAACGTTGTTTCTTTACACAACCATGCTCAATGTCATACTTCTGTTAGATGATCTTTTGATGCTGCTTTCTGTTAGACAATGCATATCCCTTCAACAACTTTAATTATGCAAAATGGCCGGTGCTCTGAGGGCCTCAGGCTCTCTCAAAGATGTCTATTTCTTTGCTTAGACTAATCTATTGACTGTTCCTTTGTGCTACCAGCTTCTGCCAGTCTTTTGATGCCTGATGGTTGCTTTTCTTGTATTCACCCTGCAGGGCTCTATGAAAACTATCCAACCAATGCAGAACCAGAATGCTGTGATGTCAGATGGGGACTATTATCAGATCATCAATCCAAAGGGACTATAAAAACAAGTGGCTCAACAATGTGTCACAGGACATCACTCACAGTTTCATCAGCATCAAGACTGTGTAACAGCAGACTTAAACTGTGTGTTCTTGTATTAATGCTCTTACATACAGTACTTACAGTCTCAGCAGCACAGAACTCAACAGGACTGGGCTTTGGAGTCATAACAACTTTGGAAGATAATTCAACCAATGAGGAATAAAAGAAAGGATTCATCTTAAATGATAGAAACACAACAGGCCCAAATGACTTCAGTCAAAAATAGCAAGGACTGACTGCTTTACCCTCAGATCTCTTCTTTATTGACCTTTGGGGTAAAATGAAAAGAATGGGCCACTACCCAAACAACAAGGACACATGAACACAGCTTTTTATTGACTAAAAGGCTGTATGGTGACTTAAATTTCTCACACCATTTTATACACTGTGTTTTAATGTTTGGAGTTTCTTTTTTTGTTTGTTTTTTGCACTTGTTAATACAGGATTTTATTTTTTGGGACGGTTTCTCAAAGCTAAATTAAGTCTTTTCTCTGTCAATATATTTCTAGTCATTGTGTGTGTTCATCTGATAGTTCTGTCTTTTATGTCCTGTCAATTTCTATTAGAGGAATGACTGCTATGATTCCATGACATAGCAAAAAAAAAAAAAAAAAAAAAAAAAAAAAACCAAAAAAACCTAAAAAACCTACAAAACAAGAAAAAAAAAACACAAAAAGAACAACAAAACAAAATATAACAAAAAAGAAAAAAGAAGAAAAAAAAAAGAAAAAAAAAACCCAACCACAAAAGAACCCAAAACAACCTAACTGTCCTCTTACCCATGGGAACCATTCATCTCCTTTCCCCTTCCCATCTCCCATCACAGACAACATACGTTTGCTTCTGTCTGTGTAATCACAATGAATGGGTACACAATTCCAGTGTGCCTCTGCCACTTGCACAAACCAGTTGACTGAGCAAACCCAAAAGGAGCATGAAGGGGGTTCCTTTTAGCTGAGCAAACAAGTGCTCTCCTTACAAGGTGGGATCGGACAGTTAAAAAATGTAAAGAAATATATAACAAACTGTTGCTCCAATACCCGTTTTGAAGAAGTCCAGTCCTTTCTCACTGGTCAGTTGAACAGGAGCAGCCTTTTTTAGATATGCTATGTAAAACCAGTTATGCTCAGCAAGTTGAGTAGTTGGGAAGCCTTCATATTGGAGGTGAAGGATTGGCATTCATTGTGAATTACGTTTTGAGTTCTCCTGCTGTCATATAACCAGCAGCTTTCGTGAAGAATTGGAGCAAAGAGCTTCCAAAATCCAAGTCTTTTTGTCTCAAAAAATTACACTAGAAGCCTTTGAGCATCTACAATACGAAGTATTTTTTGGTTCTGAGTCCATTGTTTTTCTAGTATCTACGTGTTGTGGAAAGTTAATCTAGTTATTAAGGGTGCACAAGAATGTGTTAGCACAGATAAAGAAACTATTTTTTTTTAAATATATAGACAACCGTTTTCATAAATGTGCAATAAAACTAGTAAGGATATTCTAGAATATGAGTAGTCAAGAGAAAAGATTGTAATATGATTGCTGATTTTTCATTGTTTGAGGTGATTTTTAATTTGTTTACTTTTAGTTTTGTGGGAACATTTCACCTGCTGAGTGTATGAGAATTTGCTTTTTAAAAAGGCTTTTTAGAGTTTACAGTAGAATCAATGGAAGGAAAAGTTAATAAGGGCTGTTTTTAAAAACTTTACATTCCTTCCTATTCTCTAACTACACTTGGGAAGTGCACTTTAGAGATGTTTGCTGTGTAGCTGGGAGACGAAGGAAAAATATAGAAAATGTTCTCTTAGGAAATAAAATATAGTTACCTACTTTCTAGATATGAAGTACCCCTTGATAAATATTAATGTTGTAAGAACATTTAATCACTGGTGCATAATGCTTTTTTGTATACACTTTATGGTCTGTTAAATTCTGGAGAAAAAAAAAAGATAACCATGCTGCTTAGCGGTTCAAGATGCACATGTTAAGCTGCAAAAGCTCAAATATTTTTCAAAAATATTTGTTTTGATAGTGTTTTACTACAACCTGGACTGAGGAGCCTAAAATGGTCTGTGCAAACATGGCAACAAAAAGCACCAGCTAATGCAAAATTCTTCAGCACTGGTTTGTTTCTATAATTCCTCCCTTCCCTTCCTTGCACATGCTATATTTTGTTCAATAAAACATGGTGCTTTTTATTTTGTTTTCTGTTAGAGGCACATGTATTAATTATATTGAATTGATGCAAAATTGGGGAAAAATGTAGAAATGCAAATGAAAAAGCCTTAACTAATGGTAGAATGTAGACTTTTGAAAGGACAGAGATGTTATTAAAAACTGATGGAGCAATAACTGGGCAGTGCTCTGGTACTGTACAACAGCTGATGAGTCACACTACTGGGAAAGCTCTTACTAGGTGAGCTCTTGTTCAACTGACCTCTTAATTCTAGTAAGTGTACCTGGTCAGTAAACAGTTTGTTATAACCTTTATCTACCTCTGCTGTGCAAAGGCCATCCAACATCCATTTTTGTGATGTTTCTCATCTTTTTGTTCACACTGTTACTCACTGTCATTGTTTTTACACTGTACCAATAGAGTAGCAAGTCTGGTTCATCCCGATTGAATTGGCATGGGAAGAGTTATTATTTCTGTTTTGCCTCATGGTGAATTCTAGAGAGCTATCTTAAAGACGTTTTCTTTCTTCTCTCCTGCTCTTTTTCATCCTTCATCCCTTATTTTTCTATTAAAATGTTTTCAAGTCATGTCAGTGAAAAATAAGACTCCTCCACTGCTAGGCTACATTCGGTCATGCATCATACAATATGAGAGACATAAGGAAAAACAGTGACAACATCATCACATGCAAAAGTAGCCAAATTAAACTGAGGCAAAATGAAGCAGAAAACAATTACAGACTTTTAGTTATTACATAAGTGCAAGATGTAATAAACTCCTCTCTCTCTCCCCACCTGGAGTTAGTGCCTGCAGTTCAATGGTCTGTGAATTTTCTGTGTCATCTTTTTGAGGTCTATTTCTTTACTTTTTTGAAACAAAGAGTCATGTTGCACAGGTGACTATTGCTGGGGAACCTGTTGCCATTTTCACCCCAGCAGTGTGGTATGCAGCTTCTCTTGGTGGCAGCTGGGACTTCAGGAGTAGACAAGGACTATTCTGTGAAGTTAAGCAACATGTAATCATGTATGATGCAAAATTCCATTCCATCCATCCCTCATTCGTAGTAGTTTTCCTGGCACAAACCTAAGCATGCTTGATATTGTGCACATATTACTTTTTTTTCCAGAATAAATTTGCATCTTGCCACTTGCAACTGCCATCTTGTTCCATTTCTCCTTGTACTGTATGCCTAATACATACATGATAAAGAGCTGGCTTAACAAAGGAGTAATACAAAAATATTTCTGCCAATGACTGATGAGAAGAAAAAGGAAAAATAGAATATTTATTTTATGATCATATGGAAGAGAGAAATTTCCCATGTTTTTTGTCTTATTTTCTGCAATAGGGAAAATCCAGATTTTGTGCAATATGTTATTACTGCTAAGCCAAATGTCATATAACATAATCAGAGCTATATGTTATCCTTATTGCATTTGCATTTGGTAATACGTTATATTGACGCTTTTCTTTCATTAAAGAGACAGTATCTTTTTTTTTTTGGAAAATATAGCAGGTGAAGGCTGTCCTTCTGCATGTCATAATTTAAAGACAAAACCTAACAAAACTTTAGAATGAAGTTTTAGTTCTATAAATGGTGAAACCAAGCCATTAGCTGCCAAAGAATCTGTGGAATGATAGATACAAACCAAACATAGACTGTCAAGAAATTCTTTCTCAAGGTTTAAAAATAATGTTATTCTAAGTCATTAGAGAGGAAAGAATAAGAGCTGTATTTCAAAGAGCAGAGATGTCAAATTTCATTTGGTACACCATGTGGCACTCTGCTTATATAGTTATACTCTTCTATTAAAAAGTGAGGGACAAGGATATTGTCTTCTGCTCTCTCTGTATTTGTTATGATAATGGATGTCCTTTTTGTAAGCGTTGCCTCTCTGCACAGAAGATACCTGCTTATCATGAGAGCTGAAGACAGCTTACCTATATGCACACAAATTTACACAGTGAATCCTGTCAAGTGAGTATCCAAAGCACAAGCAAAACTCACTTGCAAGATACAGATTTAAGGAGAGAAACAAATTTGTCTTAGAAATTTCAGGATTTTTCCTTATTGCAGGTTTCACTGTATCGTCGGTGCCATCACCCTGTGATGAGCCCTGCACAGGCAGGCTTCGAGCTGGGCTCAGGTGAATGCTGACTTCAGTGGGCCTTGATACAGGTACAGGAACACACCCACAACAAATTCACTGTAGCACATAGGTCTCAATTTGTTGTCCCATAGTCTTTACTCAGGAATTGCTCATGGGCATAGTGCATCAACAGAGGATCACTGGGTTCAGCCCTAGCCAACTGATTCTTAACAAGAGACTGGCGATGGCATATTAATGGTGAACAGTTCTGTTTTATTGTTATTGTCTACTATTATATTAGTTTGGTGAAGGAGTGGTTTCAAATTGTAGCTAAGGACATAGTGGACAAATTGACAGAAACCCTGTTATTGCAGAGATTAAATTCAATAGCCTTTCTGAGGTAAAAAGAGGCTCTGCTGTCTGTCAGCACCTGGCAGGAAAAAAAACATTATTATAGAAAAGCCTGGGAAAGTAATATGTTCAGTTCTGAATATGATAGTCCTCATTAAAACTAGATTTTTTGGTTGGCAAAGAGGACTGAAGCTCGTACCATCTCAGTTGAGGGATTTAATTTGTCAACATATTTTGTAACAACCGAGCAATTCAATTTACTGAACACCTCTAAGTTTTCCAGTATTTTCCAGCATTTTTTAAATGTTAACAAACTTGATCTGTTGCTGGAGGGAGAATAAGAGAGAGAGAACTACTGTGAGTAATGAAACTAAAACAAAAACAAAATAGATCTAGGCCAAAATCCATATGAGAAACAAGCTATACTTCTTTAAAATACATCAGAGATGTGAGAAAAAGAAAAAAAAGACGTAGATATAAATAGAAATAGTTCTTTTTTAAAAGAGTGACACATATATATGTTGTCCACAATTATTACAAATACAGCATACTGTAGAGTAAAAACACCAAAGGATGAGACCTATAAAATTAATAGGGCAAAATTATTGTATTTATATTTCTTACTATGGAATGTGGATTCCCAGGTAGAATTTCAGCACTAGAAGTATATTTCGTAATATGAAAAGTAACAAATTTGGGAGAAAGGAGTAATTTGGTTATTCATTTCACCATCCAGTCTCCTATAAGCTTAGTTATGATGCTTCTGAATTTTTTATTCAAACCCTTGATTTCCACAGTAAGTTCCCAGCACAGACCCCATTCCATCAGTTCCAGCATCAGTACTACAGGAAGTCTCAGCTGTGTGTCCTAAGGGCTTCTGTTCAAAGTGCAGGCTAAAGTTCAGCACTTCAGTCCAGTCTCTAGTCTCTCATTCTCCTAATGTTAAATTTGTCTCTTGGATACACGAAGTGACTCAATTTCCTCTTGAAAGGGGACTGTGCTTGCTCTCCTTACAACTTCAGTCAAAGTCAGACCCCATTGCAAAGGTCAGAACAACCACTAGTGTGATTTAAATGCAGTAGATTCACTGAAATCTCCAAAATAAGGCAGGATTAAAATGATAGGCATGCTTTCTAACCAGCCCTCTGAGTAAGGCTGAAGATTTTACCAGCTGTGTTTATCTTCATTTATCACGTGAAAGACTATCTCAGCAGAAGGGGCAGGAGGTTTGACAACAAATTGCTATCAAACTCTCCCTGCAGCAGTTCAGACATTACCCTTCCAGCCACACCCCAATATGATACTGTCAGAATGTATTGCCTCAGAGTATGATAAGCAGAAAAGAGGATGTGATGCCCACTGCAATACAAAATGAGTGGCATCTGAGGGAAAACTAGACTGCCAACCAGAACATCTGTAAAGCAGGCACACATACCTTTCCATTGAGTGTCTAGCATTGGGAGGATTAAAGAAGAGAGGTAGCATCTGTCAGAGGGATAAAGCAGGCAGCAGAGGGAAATAATGTCTTCATACACCACTGCAAGATTTATTTGAATGTATCATTAGTCAGGACAACACTGAGCATTGCAGCACCAACCCCTGATGTGTCTTATAAATGGTAAATATAGACCTCTCAATTAAGCTGGATAACGTATAATACACTATAGCAGTTGGTGATCAAGAAAGAGAACCTAATGAGGCAGATGCTACATAAGCTAGTGGTCTACACTAAACAGGACAATCTTACTTTTCTCTGCCCTCTCAGAATTGTTCTCTGAGCATCTCTGAGCATAGAATCCACCTATCTCCACCTGGGATTCATATTTTTTGAGGTTTTTGCTAGGTTTAGACTCCTACAGCACTTTTTCTCATGAAATATGGATGGAAGATGAAGTGATAACCCCATACCAGCTAGAATGCAGTGACCAGGTTTCCTGTGAATGCACATCTGTCCTCTCTCTGGTCACCAGGCTACTCTTCACTGAATGAGAAAGAAAAAGAAGTATCGTTATTTATTTTCTGGTGTTGCTCCAGTGGACATAAATGAATGAACTATTAATTGGCTTAGTAAGAATATGCAAGGTCTGGTTACTGCACACATGTGAGAGAGAGATGCTCTTTTCCTTCTCTGAGGAATGCTGACAGATTACATATGAAGCAGTCAATAATGTGGTAGCATTACCTAATTTTGATGGCATTTATTATAATTTGCACAGGGAATACAGGATTTCAACCAAGTGAGCTCAGTTCTAATTATTGTATTTGATGGGGAAGAGCACCTAGCACTTTACAGGACCAAGTTCCTATGTGGTAGTGGTAGTTAACTATTTACCAGCTACTAGGGAGCTTTCTAGGAAAACTCTGAAAAGAAAGCAGAGCAGCTACTTGAGTTGAAAGATAGCAGACCTATGACCAATAGGAAAAATTGGTTTTGTGGGTTTTGAAGACCACTAAACATGAATGAGAGAAAAAAATTTCTTTTCGTTCTCCCATTCCTTCCTTTCCTCCACCTTTCCATATTTCCCTTTCTCTGAGTGAGTCACCAGTCTGACCCAGGACATATTTTTGCCTTATTAACCCTCTTAAAAATTAAATGCGTTTGATAAAATGTAAAGCTCTCCTACTTTATATTTGCTACACGTGCAGGAAACAAAAAAAAAGGAAACAAAACAAAAGGATTTATTTTTTCATTCACAGAGGGATATTCTCCCATCAGTTTCCTACCTATCACTAGTCCACAGGTCCACTGAATTCAATGGGACTTATGGTTTTCATTTAAATGGTACTAGGATTAATGCCATGGATCAACACCTGCCAGTTGCAGTGCAAGTCCTTCCACTGAGTTCAGGGAGGATTTGGAAAGCCAAAGGTCCCTTTCAGCACGTAAAAACTCACAATGATAAGATAAATAAGCATCTGAACAGCTGGATGAAATGTTCCAAAAGTTTGTCCAAGTGGTAGGTCAAATAATTAGCTTCAGCTCTATGCAAAAGCCATGTTGAGCCAAAGCTTTGAGCTTTGATTTGATAGACCTTTGTTTTTCTGAAACCTAAGAAGCTTCATTCAGGGTTTGAATATGCAAAAAATTACACAGGATTATAAATACAAGAAAAAAAAAATTAAAACAATTGACAAAATTTTCACTCCCACAAGTGAAAATTGAGTTAAGAATTCTGTTAATTGCATTTTTTATTATTAACCCCTAATGACAACTTAGGTAGTTCTTCAAAAGCTGCTTGGTTTCTTTTGTTTGTTTTCCTTTCTTTTATTCAAAACCAGATTTTTGGCCTCTTAGAAATTCATATTGAACTATGCAGCTACAAATTACATGCTTATGTTAACAGATTTGCAATTAAAATTATACTAGTCTTCTGTTATTCCCAAATTGTATGAACAGAAAGCTCATGTTAGAAACAAATTTAATTAACTGTGTTTAATCTTGTTTCCTTTTTCTTTTCCTTCTTTCTTCAGAGTTAAGGACTGGATTTTATTTGAAATGGGCTAAACTGGCATCAGTGTTTTTTAACTATATGGAATGTCCTATGATTCTTAGCATTGAAAAGAGGGCTACATGGTCCTGTCAGAAAAAAAAACAAAAACAAAAACACAACTGTAAATTGTAATAATATATTAAATATTGTATTATTATAGCAACTTTAGTTAAGCAACTAATACTATCTTTAATTTTTTACAGAGAACTTTGATGAAATAATTTATTACAATGACTCACAGAAAAACTTGTTTTCAAAATGACAGGAGAAACTGTTGAAGATTGTGAAAAAAAATACTAAAAATAATGCTCTACTAAGAATAAATTTAAAGATGCAAACAGTGAGTCTGACTTTTTGGTACTAGGTATTTATGAATGAAATTAAACCCAAGGCTTTTGGTGGGGGGGTGGGGGTGGGGAGATGGGGGCAATTATTTAAAAAAAAATATTATAGTTAAGCATTTCTTTTGAAATTTAAACTTTCTTTTTTTTTCCCGAGAGAAAAACAAACAAAAAAAAAGAAAAAAGAAAACAATGTATTCCAACCTAGACTGCAGCTACCTATTTAAAAAATGCTTCTGAAAGATCAACGTAATTACCGCATAGTCAGCTGGTTTTCCAGACTGTACCATATAACAGCTTCAGCACTTTACAGATGTTCGTCTAAGATTTCTTATGAAGGGAATAAAAATCAGAAGAAAAGAAAACTAATACCCACAAAAGAAAAGCATTTAATTTTATATCATGTGTATATGTATATCAAAATTCAGTGATGTGGAACCTACAAAAATGCATGTTTATTTATTACCGATGGGATATTCAGTAGTTTATAACAAGGATCTGAATTAGTAAGTGATATTAGATATTTGTCTGTCTGGTCATGCAAGTATTTTATTCTCAAAAGGGATTGAAAAAAAAACCCAACAATTCAAAGAGGTAAGTAGATGGACATTTACAATTAAGATGTCAAATATTTTAGGAACTATTTTGGTTGGCAGTATATGATGGCAACACATCTGTGGAAATCAGTGCTCAGCCTCCTGATCAGATGAGCCAAAATACCGTGAAGCTGGCATAAGGTATGGTGGCAAAAGTCAGGCAAAAGTAAAAAACTCTTTTGTAACAATCATCTGAGTTGTAAGTATAGTGAGAAAATAAGCCAAAAGTCTCACCATTTCCTTACAATCCTGTAACCTATCTGATATTTCTACTCATCCCTTCACAGCCACCAGCCTTTTTGACCCAACCACTTGCTCACACAGGTAGGTACATGCAACGGGTGAATGAAGTTCACCATGACTTCTATTTCAACATACAGATTTACTACAAACTCTTTTTGCATATCAGAATAGTCTGAAGCTAGATTTTCCCAGCCATAAATAGCTTCAGACATTGTGAATGAGAGTAGTTTCACTGATTCAGTAGATTAAGCCCAGTGGACCAACAATGCCAGTTTGTCATTAGTCCACTGGAGAAGACATAAGGCTTCAATTTTGTTTCAAACCTATGGGCAAATTCTTGCTGACTACAAGAACATCAAGGTTTCACTTTATGTGTGTAACATCATCAGGCATAAAGTAAGTGAGAGTTAAGTGTGGTTCCTATTTTAATAAAACCATTTGGAACACAGAACAAAATATATTCTCTGGCTGGTTGTTATTTACATGGGAATGAGAAGAAGGAAATGGAGTACGTGTAAACCAAAGTAAAACTCATCAAGGTTTTGATCTATATGTAACATTATTTCAAGAAACCTTTTTTTTTTCTTTATAACTTATTTTCCATCTTTTAGTTTAAGATTGAGCAGTTCCACTTTTCTTAATAAAGCTTCACAAGACTATACTAGTCTATAGACTGAAAGTGATGGACCCTGGCCTTCCAAAGTAAATACATTTACCAGACCAAGCATGTAAAGAGTTTTTCAAGCCTGCGTTCATCATTTCTACTCACTTAACTTATCCAGTCCTCTTTCATGCCTTCTTGCTTACTGTGGCTTCTTGCTTAATATCCCCTGAGCATTTCACAGAATCATAGAATGGTTTGGGTTGGAAGTGACCTCACTAGGTCGTGTTGCTCAAAGTCATGTCCAACATGACCTTGAATACTTCCAATGATGAGACATCCACATTTTATGTCCTGACAAGAAGAGACTCAATTCTTCCTGCCCTTAAAGTTCCATAGAACATATTTTTTACAGGGTTTGTATGATCTGTATCCTGATTTCTCATATAGGAGTTAGGGTGGAAAAAAATCCTTAGGCAAATATTTTATGATTTACATTCTCTCCTGTGATAGAATTCTTCTCTGACTCTCTGTAGGCTTTTGATTAGAGGCTTTCCCCCCTCCCAGTAAACCAATCAGGGACTGTAAAGAAAGCTTAAATTCAGAACAATATACAGATTTGAGAAACAGCTTAAACTGGAGGTGCAGCTGAATGCAGTACAGGGATATGCTGTCAGACAGCAGGAAGAGTACTAGACATAGGCAAAGGCACACACTGCTATATGAAATCTGGTAATACAATTTGTCCTTCATTGTGTAGCAATAAAAGGCAAGTGGAAGTCTGTGTCTGGCACATTAACAATGACGGACAAAATTTCCCAAACAAACCAGAAGCTGATTCAAGAATATAGGTTTTGGGGTTGTTTTTTGGGGGTTGTTTTTTTTTTTCATTATAAATATTATTTGCAATTATGAGGGGTTTATTGTTTCAGGGTTGGTTTGTTTCATTGTTGTTTCTTTTCAGTTCACTATTTTAAAGTCATCCTCTGCTGCTACTAAAATTAAATTTCCAGACTACTCTGGAAAAGCTATTATAGTGCTATAGTAAGAATTGGGTGAAGTCAGTACCAAGGAATCATAATAAACTTATCTTTGAATGATCCAAATTACACAATATGAGAAATACGCTTTTCTTGTCAATATTAACTTTATTATACATACCGTTATATTCATACAGGGAACAATCAGTGTCAACTTCAAATCAAATAGGTCTTCTTTTATATCATTTATTAGACCACTGTGTATTCCTATTTTATAAACATATTATGCAATTATATGTTTTCTTCAAGGTCACTTATGATTGTGATTGCATTATAGAAATTTAAGGCTTCCACACAGAGCTGTAAAAATCAGTCTTGCAAAACAACAGAATGTGTACTAAGAACTGCATCAAAACCCCAAGTGTTTTGAAATATCAAATGATACACTGAAGCCATGTCACAGTCAGTTTAGCCTCATGTGACTTAAGAAAACTGGAAGTTCATCTCATGTTTTAGGGGAATGTAAAATAAAGGGTATTGTGGCTGCTAATCCCTAACCCAGTTGCATACTTACTCCCACTGATTTAGACAGAACACAATAGTATCAGTTATTCTGACTTGTCTGCAATAAACCATGCTGAAACTTTCTGCCCTCCTAATCCCAATATCTGGTTCTTCTCAGCAGTAATACTTTGAATTTCTTCTCCTGTGTGTAGGCAATTTTAGGTTACTTAAGGGGCTGGCAATGTGAGCAAGAAGAATCCTTCTACAGTCAAGAAGCCAGTTTCACAGCTGTTTGATGGAAGCTTTACAGATTGCACGAGTTTCATGGGTTTGTGGTAGGGTTTTTTTCTGTTTATCAGTGCTGTGTGAGGTGTCATGGATGCTGGTACTATATTTTCCAAAAGAACAGAATTTGGTGCAAAATTTACCCATAGGAAAGCAGGTATAAATTGTTTCTTCATCTTCAGCCAGAGGAGTAACACAATGCTATTCTGCCTTTGAACTTACACAGTATTTTGT
Organism: Melopsittacus undulatus; assembly: GCF_012275295.1. Classification (NCBI taxonomy): domain Eukaryota; kingdom Metazoa; phylum Chordata; class Aves; order Psittaciformes; family Psittaculidae; genus Melopsittacus; species Melopsittacus undulatus. Next base: position 56,991,843 of record NC_047528.1, on the reverse strand, counting down.
TTAAAGCAAAAATGGAAATGAAACAAATGTTTCATAGGCCTGAACATTCTCTTTATTAATAATGCTCAACATTTAGAAACTTAACACTGAATTTCTCTGCCAGGTCCTGTACTGTGTGTGATTGAATTAAAGACCTAGAGCTAAACAACCTCCTCTTTGCTGATGTTCTGGTAATCAAAATTCCCATTTAAGTGATGATATTCTCTCTCATTTATAATTCAGATCTCATTTCACTCCTTAAGAGATGTCCCCGAAGTGTCAAATTTTAAAACTGAATAAATAAATTTCTACCCTAAATAAAATGCATGAATAAATCCATTATAAGCATAGTAGATTAAACAAACAAATTTAATGTAAATTGCAGTGCCTAGCTGACATCTTCCACCAGCTCTACAGCAGATCTAGAGCTCTGAGTCAGGTAAATAGGCTCTATAAAATACGGGGGAAAATTAAGTTCTTCACTGAATATAAACATACTAAGAAAACTGTTTAAGATAATCAGAGGAAATATAAACCTTCCATAGTCTCCATATCCATAATAATTCCAAATTCTTAAAACAATTTTCTCTTCAGGATATGTATACCATATGCAACACTGCAGGAAGAATATATGCAAGAATATAAAATGTAATTACTTTGTTTATAGGAGGTATCCCTGCTTTTTTTCTCCAAGCGCCAAAGGACTGAACTGAAATGAGGGAGAGTAGATTTAGCAGGCACTATGATATTATTGAGGAAAAAGTTAATTCCTTTTTCTTTCTCATCTTTCTTCTTGCTCTACTTGCATTACTGCACACTTTCACACTTTTTTCAATAAAGTGGTTTAAAAGTATTCAGCATGCTGGTGATGGTGGTTCAAGTTCTTCCTGTGGCTGAGATCTGCATTCTTCTGGTAAGTGCCTTCCCTTTCAGGCTAGTTGGCACTGTTTGCCTGGCTTTTTTCCTTTTCCCACCATGTGTGACATGTTTCCAGTTTCAAATTAATGGGGACAGAAAAAGCCTGGAAACAAGAATGACGTAGTCAAGAGGGCAGATAAATTTGCTTGCTTCATATCCTTTTCCTTCTCCAAGTCTTAGAATCTTGCTGTAATATATTTCACATCATCCATCACATCCAGTTACTTCATGACTCATTACCTCCTCTTTCCAAAAGGTGATCCTCCAGGGATGTGCCTGCTAAAGACACCTGGCCCAGAAAAGAGGATGACAAAGTCAAATGTTCCATGCACTGTGAGGCATAGGATTGCCAAATCCCCAAATTTTATTTTGCATCAAGGACTTTTCTTTATTCAAATACTGTTTGGTTTTGTAACTTTTTTTTTTAATCACAGGGAGAAAAAAATTCTAACCAGTTCTATTTTCAAATGGCACAGTGATCCTAGAATCATGAATTTAAAGTACCATTAGCTTGTTATTTGAAATAGTTGAATATTTGTTAGTGACTTCATAATGCAATTTGCTTTACTTTTTCATCACAGTAAGTCTGACCAGTCAATGATACTAAGTTCATCATAAACCAGAAGGGAGATTTGTAACCCATCATTTTAAATCTTGAGAACATATGCTCTTTGCTTGCTCTGATTGTTATTTCTATGCTATTTTCTCATTCTCCTAGAATCTAATTGTAAATGTAGGACAAACAGCAAATGTAGGAAATGAACTTAGCAGGGGGTTTGTTGTTAGTTTTGACTGTTTGTAAACAGTGCTACTGTTTATAAGTGTCATTCCAAACAAATTCCAACTGTTAAGAAAAATCTGTTCATGTATGCTGATGGAAGATAGTTCAGGGAGGCCTTCATGAGTGATGTGTTGACCAAATCTCAGCTCCTGGGTTTAATGTATCATTTTCTCTTTTAATATCTAAATAGTCTTTTAAAAAATGAAAAGTAAGGCAAAGAATGAATTAAAATTTTTCATACATTTCTCTGCATAATTTCAGATAGCTTTTATACAGGATACCACCTGAATGTCCAGAAATGTTTTTTCTACTAATGCACCTTCAGAACTGCTATTTCTTAATAATCCTGGATTTTCAAAACCTAATTATTTTCTTTTCTAGCCACCAGGTGGCAATAAAAATTTAGCCTGCTCCATCTGAAGCAGACACTGCAGGCTGGGAACATGCTGTATGCATAAAGCAGAAAAAGGTATCTCCATGGTGACTATTATACTATGTTGTTTATCGTGGGTGAAACTAGATGAAACCACGTCCGTGCTTCTAAATTACGTATTTCATCTCATTAAGTCCTGAGCAGCTAACCTTGAAAAAATATGCCCTATTGGAAGACATACTTTGTTTCACAAAGAGCCTGTAGATAGCTTATTACCCATGTGGTATTTTCAGCCTTCTGGACACTTACCATAGTGAACATTTCTGCAAACATTTATATGGGTTTTCAAATTGCTTTTTCTATACAAGTAAAATATCTAATTTAATAATATTTCAGCCTAAAGTACTTGTTTTTCTCTGTCTTCTGTCAAAGCTTTAAGTGAGTCATTACAGGGCTAAGGCAGGCAGAGAAAGAGGTTCTACACTTTCTCTCTTGTGTCACTTGGATTTTAAAGAACTGAGAGCCCTGTAATAGCAGCTCAGCTTGCAACATCATCGTAGCACTCTAGAAGATAAAGATGGAAAACTCTGGTCCATATGCATGTTTTATTTGAAACATTCTTGTTGAGATACAGCTAAAAATCAGTAGATCCTTCTTTTTTTTTTTTTTTTTTTTCCAAAAGTGCTTTAAGATCCTAATCCTCACTGTCTCTTAGGAGCGGAAGTTCTTTGGACCAAAAGAGAAACTTAGCTCACTTTTATTTTATTTTGTTTTTCTTGCAGGTCTACTGCATCTAGATCTTTTCCTGTAGATCTTTCAGTCTTAGCTCCTATCCCTTTGAACTCACTTGAAATTGTCTTATGCTTTGTTCCATTTCAGCTAAGTGGAAAACAAGACCACAAAACAAAGCTGTAAAGGATACGCTGATTGTACCTAATCTGATAGAATTATGTATTTTGATTACGCCCCATTACTTTTTTGAAAAGGAATAGCAGAAAGCAAAAATGATTTTAAAACAACTGGTGAAAAAAACTAGAAATACAATACGGATATCTGTAAAAGAAAAGTTACATAATTGAAAATAAGAGAACTTAGAAAGAAAAAAAAAAAAAGCAGAGTAAGAATTGTTGGAAGCCTCCAATGGGCTTAAAGTACATCAGATTTAGACCATGGAAATAAGAAACTTTTGTACTCAGTGTCCTGTTTACTGGTTGAAAGTCACTTTCAGAAGCAGCAGTGTTAGCAGGATGTGAAAAAACAGCAATAATAAGATCATCTCACTCTACATGATGTAGTGCAAAAATAAAACAACCTTATAGAATGACACTGTCGGTAAGTTAGTTATTTACTGCTTCCTATTTTAAGCAGTCTTCAACACACTTCTGGAATATTTGTGAAGTACAAGGTAGTAAACTGGTAGTCCAATTTTGTGATTTAATGTAGAAATTCCTGTGATGATGCAGTCTGTTGTTTCCTTCAGCTTTTCACTGCCCTCCAGCACTGCTTTGTACCTTGTCCCTAGGCAAAGCCAAATTTCTGAAGTCAAGTACATTTCCACTACAGTTTCAACTGCCCCTGTCACCCAAAGATAAACTAAAATTCATTGCTTACAATCAATTTCAGAACAAGTACAAAGGCTTAATATTACCCCTTGAAAAAAAAAAGAAAAAAAAAAAAGACAGGTAAGTTATGATTTTTAAAATAGAGAGAGAAGGAGTACCCTTAGCCAGTCACCATAACAAACACAAGGACTTGATTCGTGAATCTGAGGTATTTTTATCCGGGGCTAACTTGTGATTCTCTATAGGAGCAGTTAGATGGCACTGTTGATACACCATTAGAAGCAACCCCTCTATTTCTGGTTTTGTCAGAAACTGTCACTTCAATCCAACATTATAAAGTCAAAGCATAATTACCACTAATGCTTCCCCTCTCTTGAGCAATGCCATCAGGGTATATCCTGCAAATGAATGGAAACTGTTAATTATAATTATATTAGACACCCATATTGTACATTTCAGCAGTGCTGGTGTCGTCTCTGGATCTTTGTTTATCATTACACAAGAGACATTAAAGTAAAAGGATGGAGACCACAGTGACAACACTCCTTTATAGTATGAAAATTATGCATCCTATGTCACTAACAACTCATCCCAATAATTTGAAAATGCTTGCAATCAGGTTATTCTGTACCCGTATTCTACACGTATGTCTCAAAAAAGAGAATGTTTAATTATTTTATTTTTTTTAGATTGTTTGTAATCTAATTAACATATTTTCTTTCTATTACAAGGCAATAATATTTCATATTCCTTTTGCATTGTGTCTTCATTTTTCAACCCAGCCTCCAGGGAACTATTTCAAACAAAGTTATAATATATGTACAGTACAAAATTCTGTCTCTGAAGAAACTGAAAAATAGCATGTACTTTCTTAGTTCTTCATCCTCTCTTCTTCACACCAATTTCCCTAGTTCTGTTTTCCTCTTCACAAAAAGCCAGGTTTATTCTTAGCTTCCTGACCTTTCCAGAAAAGACCTGTCATCTTTCGCTTAGCATTTTATTTAGCCCGTCTTCCACAATCTGCCTGGTGCACCTCCCTGAAATTTTTCAGCTGTGCTATCAGTTGCTGCACTGTTTCTGAAGGTGTGTTACTTTATTCAGACTTCTGCTGATTCTTCCCATTTGCCTGAACTTAGTGTCAGGAAAGTATTACTTTAAGTGCCCATGAACACATTAATTTGTACCCTCCACAGTGGTGATGCAATTGTACTAGTATAAAAGACCTGCTGGTCGCAAATGTGCATCTTCTTTCAATATAGCAGGGCTGAGTAAGCCGTTACTGCCTGCAGCAGTTCCTTACATAGGTCCTAGCAACCATTGCTACCAGCTTTATCTCCATCTGAAGAGTGAGCTGAGGAGCTCATCCACTTACTGAAATGTTTCATTCAAAATGAGCCAAATCTGCAATGAATTGCTCCTTGGTTCAAACTGATAAAATGACTAAGCATGCAACTTTTCCCTAATCAGACCATGATAATAAACTGGCAAAGAGCTATCTCACAAAAGTGCAAAATACAGGTGAGGTGACTCAGCTTTTGCCTCATTGTAACCAACACAAGATCTCTGTTCAAAAAGCCTTTTACCATCCTGAATCACACTGCTAAATAGTGGCCCACTCTTACCCATTTCAGAACCCTATATGGGCAGCAGTCAGACATTTCTCCTTGAAAGTCAATTCCTGGGCATCATTCTCTTAGGGAAAATATAGCTTGTTTCTTTTTTTTTTTTTTTTTCCAGTATAACTTCCCAAGCTTCTTCAAATTGAAGCTGGCCTACTGCCAAGACTGCTGCCATGTGGCCAGTAGTCTGGAAGTTCTAGGAGCTGCATGGCAAGCTGACATCCTTAGGGCTCTGGGTGGCCTGGATACACAGCAGGGAACCTGGAAGCCTTCACTACAGGCAGTGTTCCTTAGCTTCCCCAGGTTACCAGCCCTGCAGGGGCTTGCCATGGGGAGTGTCAAGGAAGCAGAAAGCAGGCTGTTAATCAAACAGATTTTTCCTGAGAAACTTTCCTGGACCCAATTGGGAAATTAGAAGAATTTGACATGTTTTGGTGGAACATTTGAAATGTTGTTGAATGTGCATTTCCCTGTGGAAATTTTCCAGACAGCTGTCATAAATTCAGGCCAAGAGATATAAACAAACAAACTGAAGACACCATAACCATTCTTTTCTCTTTTTTGCATTAATGCCTCAGAAGCTCATTTTCAATAAAATCCTCTGAGTGCACTTATCTTTATCTGAGCTCAGAGATAATTATGTTGACATTTTGCCTCTCTTCAGCTAAAAAATATCTTCTTTAAGAACCAATAGAGATTCTCCATGAATATATGACAAATTTCACTTAGTTCATAAGCAACACGCAGGCAGATAGTACCTATTCTCCACCTTAGCAATTACTCATAAGCAATTATTAGATCAATGTTCACATTGCTGCATATTCAGTCATGTCCCATGTCCTCCCAGCGTCTCAGAGCCATATAGATCTTCATGCATAAAACTTTTGGGAAAGTCAATTATGAAACAGACAATGGTATATTGTCTGATCATTGTGGAGGCTCTTACTCTGGCATCTTAAAGGTAGGCATCATGGCCTAACATAGTCATTTGACATTCCCTATGGAAAGAATTAGAAATTTCTTCAATGACTCACATCACCTTCATATTCCCAAGGCAGGAATCTCTAAGAGTGGTAAGACAAACTGCATTTTAAGAATGCCTGTAACTCTTTGATGATTATAAACAAATCTTGAACAAGTAGGTCAAACCTGAACATCTAACTTTGGGAGATTTAAAGTTAGTTGAAGTGTACTCGAGTCTGTAGTCTTCATACAAAAAATAAAGGTACCTCTCTCATCTAAAAGTATTTAATTCAAACTATTAGGAGGACCTGCTGGCTGTATCTGAACATGTCAAACATAATGTTGGTATTGACCTTTTTGACATCAACTTAACCACTTTATCAAAAGCTGATAACATAGTGTCCCATGAACATATTATTTCACAAATCCATTCTGCACTTGTTCCCATTTAAAGTCAAGGTTCAGTTCAAAGGGTTTTGTTCTCTTATTCGAAGCTGTTCAGGAAAGAGTGACCTAAGGCATTTGCATTTAATTGGGTTACCAATCTTATTTGACCATGAAAGCCCCAGTCAATTAGGGAGACAACTGAACATAAGAAAGAAGTTCACACTGAACTCTTCATAGGAAAGACATCACATCTGCTCAGTATCTTGATGGCCAGGTCAGGAGGTTGTTGGAGCTCTCAGTCAGTCCCACAGTTCCATATAGCTTTGCTGCAACAAATTTGCTGATGCTATGTATGCATATACCACAAATCTGTATTTGAAATTCAAATTTCAAATAGATGCTAGATGTAATTCATTTCAGTATACACACAAATTCCGTGCTTTTATTATTCCCAGTAAGCTCATACTTTGAAAAAAAGGTGTTCAAAATTTTTATTTATTTCCACACACAAATAATTTTAAAATAATCCATATCTCTCTTCAGTTGTATAGGAACCAGAAAGACTCTAATCAATGATATGTGTGCTAAAATAGTGAGCTTTTCAGGCTACATTGAGCATGAGGCTGAGTGGACAGAGAAAGAGAAACAAACAAAACGAGAAGGAGCAAGCATACAGTGTTTTTATTTTTTTTTAAAGAAAAATTGCAGTAAGAGAAGTAAATTAATGGACAATCATCACTCCAAGGACTCAAAGTACAGAAGGCCACGTACAAGCACACTGCAAATAATTTGATAAACATCTCCTTAGATCAGATCTGTATATAAGTCATATGATTTCTCTAATATAATTCAACAGAAAAAAAAAGGATTCCATATAGAGACCTAGTGTAAGTAGATGCAATACCATCAAAGATCTTAAAACTGAAAAGTGGAATTTCAAGTGATTTTTAAATATTTTTCATTTATGTTTTTCCTTACCATATTTTTTCATGCTATTTATCGGTAATTTTAAAATAGGAAAATACATCTTTTAATTCTGTTTTCTATTTAGCAATTGAAATAGCTATTGAAAGGCAGAATAACAAAACAGAGAAATACACTTTTAATTTTCTTTATTGAAAACCTTCTCAGTATTTCCTCATTTTAATTTATGCCTTAGTTACTACACTGTGAGGCTACTGCAAAATCTGTTGCAAAAAGAAATATTTCACTATGTCAAAATAATAGCCTAAACTCAGAGAAGGCAGAGATTTAAAGTGCTGCAGTGTTCATATATGGAAAGCCAATATAGGGCACTCCCAAAGAACCCATATTTGTGAATCCAATAGTGATGCATACACAGACACAGAGCTACTAGAGATGGTCCAGCATTCCAGTGATCTAACAGAAAACACACTGAAAATGTCATTCCTTCCCCTACAAATGGTACACTGTGAGTTCATCAGCTCCTTTAGTCAGCTCAGTGAGATCTGGCTCTAACATTTAATGATACTAAACAATATTTGGATACTGAACCTGAATGTCAAAATTCTGCTAGATACTGTAAAGTCAGGTGCTCCAACCTCAGGCAGTACAACTACTAAGTTTTCCCAGAAGATCCAGTTTTCCATATTTAAGATTAATAAAGTTTTACAGATAATAGAATCATAGAATAGTTAGGATTGGAAAGGACTTTAAGATAATCTGGTTCCAACCCCCCTGCTATGGGCAGATCACCAGTAAAGCCAAACAGAAATTGGCTCATGAAAGAGATTTCAAATGTCTTTGAAGATTGGTTGTGATTAGGCAATCCAGAGTGCCTGTGTGTATGTGCATTTAATTAGCAGACTACACAACTGTTTAAAACTCCTCTTCAAGTATATTCTACCATGACTGTGAAAAAGAGCAAGGATGAATATTCTAAACACGTTTAATAAAGCTGCTGTCTCTCCTTGTTTGAAAGCTTCTCTTTTTACCCAGAAGCCTCCCGTTCCTCTTAGTCTCTAATTTGTCCATGGCTGCTACAGTTGATCAGCCTCTCTAGTCCAGATTACTTCTACTGCTGCAAGACCTCTCAACAAACCATCTTTTCTGCTACTCAGTGCATTTGTATTAAACAATATAATGAGATATATTGTAGTAAAAGATATAACCAGAATATCAGAGTAATTGGAGATGGAGGCAGGAGAAAAGCTCGCTTTAATGCTCTTATATTTTAAACAAACAGGGGGGTTATATTTTTTTTTAAAATCACTCCCCTGAATTTCCAGAACCTTTCTCCCCCCGCCCCCACCCTTCATCAGCTGGATAATTTAATTTAGTGGTTTAAAAAAAATAAATCCAATTGAGTGTTGCTTTGTTCACCTGATTATATTTTTCAATGCAAAATGAAACTAGCCCACTGAAGGGCTATGGAAAAAAGTGTAGGGCAGGCAGAACATAGAAGTTTAAAACCTGCCTTTATTTTTTCATTCTTCTACTTCAGATACTATGTTGCTGTCAGTTGTGCTTGTCAAGATAAAATAAAACTAACAAGATAGCATGGTGAGAGAAATAGGCTGTACATATGTGAAGAAGACAGACTCATCAGTGGGAGAATTCAGAATGGACAAAAAGTGGTTATGGAATAAAAGGGACTTTTCCCCTCGTAAAATAAAAAGAAAATAATCACCTTACAAATGTGCTGGACTTTGTAAGTTAGTACTTTGTAAAACTCTGTCAAGACTAAAGTAAGAGTGAAAGATTATTCAAAATCTTTTTACTGCTATTATCAACTGACTTCACGATTTGAACCTCAGGGCTTTATGAACTCTGCAATTATGAAAAAAATAGTGATAAGGTCTAAGGCCAAATAGAACTCTTAAAATTTCATTTTTTAAACTAGCAGACAAAGTAAATGGAAAGCCTATTACAATAATGAGAAGGCCATGCACATCCAAACCCAGGTATAGACAGACACCAGATCAGCATACAAACATTACTCACTGTATGTCAGGTTTGGTTTGGTACCTGAGTCAGGGTTAGGCTCAGGTGTTTGTCACCAGCTAAATGGAAGCAGCTGATGTTGAAAGGTGAGGAGTAGTGAAGACCAGCTGTCTCCCACTTCAACTGTTAAATTAGCCAGCCCGTCCTGCCAAGCTCTGAGCTTAAAGTCTTTCAGGAAGAAGAGCTGAGGTCTCTGCACCTATAAGAAGCCTGACAGTTTAAAAATGTAATACCTAATAGAAATGTGCTTGATTGTGCAAGAGAGATATGCAACAAGCACGGGTGCAAGTTAACCATTGTTGTTGCAATAGCTGATTAAAAAAACCCTAGAGAGATTTTTCTTGGATAGAATAGGGTGGCAAGGAGGAATGAGAGTGGCAAGGAGGAACTAATGTGTCAAATGACTGGCACCACAGATGTGTAGGAAAATATGTTTTTTCTTTGCTTGTTTAGCATGCATCTAATGTTTTTACTGCTTTTACAAAAGGAAAGTTGTCATTTAGTTCCTTCCTTCCATTAATGCTGTGTCTACTGGGAACAAGCAGAAGAAAGTGACTTTGCCCCATATGGCATACTAAGCTCAAAAAGCAAGGAGGTAAAATTAATTTCTGGAAGAAATGTCTATCAAGACTTGTCAGGCCCAATTCTCTCTATCTTGAAAATTCCTTTAGCAATGATTTTCCAGAAAATGACAGGCATATAAAAGGAGCAGCACCATGTCATTACCTTATTCATCCTGCTGTTGGCAACAGCCAGAGACTATTTCAGGTCTTGCTAAAATTTTGGTCTGGTTCAAGATGTCCATCCTTATATACTCATATGATAGCTCAGGTTTCAAGATAACATGACACTAAAAGCCTAGGAATATTTCCAATAAGTTCAGAGATGCCTGTGCCACTGCCTTAATATTATGCTTTTTAACTGCCTTAATGAAACAGGCCACCAAGTGTTCCATCCCTAGAGATACTGTGTATGGGAATACAGAATCTAAAACCACTGTTCCTTGGAAAGCAGAAAGATAATATTAAGTAGGAGTATTTATAATAATTGTTTCCTGGAAGCTTAAATAGTTCTTTGGGGTTTTTTTTCATATCAATCTCTTCACAGAGAGTGTCACTTCTTACTGGTTATCTCGAGATGTGCAGGTATCCACTGATCCACACTCAAGATGAGGACTCAGTTACTGTCACCGTTTGTCTGAAGAGGCATATTTTATTCCTCTATTGTTTATCCCAGCAGAGAATTCTTCCAGAAAAAGAAAATAGCAGTATAAATGCAAATTGTACAGGTGCTATAATTTGTAGAAGAAAACTTCCAGAAAGAACCTCCAGAATTTGCATCCTTTCAAGTAGGAAGATAATATGTAAGTATTACAGTGGTGCAGAAGATAGGTATTTCTCATGAACAGATAAGAATACTGGGTAACACATACCACCTGTTACATCCTTCAGTAATATACAATGTCTAATTGAACATTGTTTCTCATTTCACATGGCTGCTGCAATGTTCTTTGTTAGCTTCATTAGGTTATGAGAATTAAACACTTGTGAATAAAAGCAGTAGGTTCCAAATCCTCATTTCTTACCTCTCATAACACTCATTTAGATTCCAGATGAAAAATTCTCCATTAGTCATGAGAAGTAATAGTTTTATGAATTCATTAATTTTGGATAGGCTTTTTTTTTTCCTAGTGAGTTAATAAACACAGTTTTCAGTTAGCTTCCTTTCTTTAAGCGGATAGGAAAGAGCTGGTTCCATTACATTTTGTCTCAATTTAATCCCTCACTGTTATGAGAAGTGGAAAATGCAATTAAATGTACTTCTGAAACCTTTCCCTAGAGTGCTGTTTACAATGTTGCCTGCATTAAGCAGTCCATGTGAGGTGATGCATCTGCTCTTCCATGCTGATGCTGGCCTTAAGAAACTTTAAAATCCCCCTTTTTTTTGTCAAATAATAGGACCTCCCTCCTAAATAAACAATAAAAACAGCCTCACACCTTTAGTATAAAAAGATATTTATCAAGAAGTGGTGATGTCATACATGGATTCCTGATGATTTACAACAAACCACTGTCAAATGAGGCTGTATTTTTGTTCTCCCATTGTTTTCTCCCTTCCACATTACTGAGAGCTATAAACTTCCAGAGGACTTTAGCTGACCCCATACAAATTTCATATGCTTGCAATTTTTCCTATTTATTCCTTCTAAGCAACAAAAAGAAAGCTGATAGCTTTGACATTAGGTATGCTCCAAGTATGTTATCTCCTCATGCAAAGTGTGCCTAGATAAGCAAGGTGGGATACAGATGAATCCCCCTACATCTGTACGCTTCTGCTTCCAAGGTCATCATCTAAGCTCAGTTTTCAGTTAGTGGGGGAAAAAAAAATGATTTTTAATGATTGACTCATCTGACTTGTTCGAAGACTTGTAGCTTAGGATGAGTTACAACTATTTATTGAGGAGCTACCCTCTTAAATTGTCTTATGTTTACAACCATGCAGTTAAAACTCCAAAATCACTAGCTGCTTTTTAAAATCTTGACCTTCTAATTGAAAACTGACATAAAATGGGTTTGATGTTATACTGAGTTAAATATCAGTCGCTCAAATAAATTTGCCAACACCAGAGGAAGTGAGAATGATCACAATAATAAATTATTACATACAATTAGTAAGGTTAAAAAAAAAAGAAAAAAACTCTCATCAGCAAAGCATCGCAAATTATCTAGTATACTGCTGTTAAATTTTTACTACAATTTTCATGAAAAGTTCCTAAAAAGAAAAATTCCAGGGCAACAGATGCTCTTGCAGACTGGGAAATTATCTATAAATAGGAAAAAAAGTACAGGGATACACATGCAGTTTCCAGAATGATGGCATATATAAGGAATTTTACTTGAAACCTGGCCTAACATCTCCAAAACCTGAAATAATCTTGAATATTCTGGGAAAATTAAAAGAAAAAAAAAGGGGTGTAAAAGTTGCATATGACTTGGCTATAAAATTTGAAATGAAAAATTAAAAAAGATTTCATAATATATGGGGAAGTAGGTAGCAAAATAACCAATGAAACTCAACATCAGTGAGAGGAAGGCACTTTATGTGGAAAAGTCTACCCATAAAAATATCTACGTAGTTGCAAGCTCTAAGTTTGCTATTACTACTCAGAAAAGCATAAAGGTGTCGCAGTATATCACTTCCAAAAGTATCGAACCAGTAGTCAGGAACAGTGAGGAAAAATGGCAGAACATAAAGAATTATGAGGGAAGGGATTGGAAACAAAGTACAAATTTTATTGTCATTATGCTATTGTATAAATCTGTGGTAAGTCCCCATCAATGAATACTGCGTGAATTTCTTGCTGCTCTCTCTCAGAAATTTACAGAGAAATGGGAAAAGATACAAATAATGGAGATAACTTATTGGCAGAGGTTAGGAAGAGTAGGTGTTTTCTGCTTAGAAAAAAAAGCAAGTGATGGGGTAGTTATCAGTTACATGAGGCATGGCAAGGAAAAATGACTAAGGCATGACTGACTATTCACTGCTCTTCATAATACAAAACTGGAAGAGCACCTACTGAAACCATTATGCAGAGTTTAACACAGAGAAACAAATTTTCACAAAGACAACAGTTAACCTGTAGAGTTTATAAGAGGAGAGGGTGGTGGAAATTGTAGTGCAAGAACTTACCAAATAAGAATGAGTACATAAGGGAAGGAGCCAAAAACAGTGGTCAAAACTGCATTTCTGACTTAGTCTTTGTTTTTATCTGGAAAGTATAAAAATACACAAAGGAAGAATATTTCCTGGTTTCTTATACACTTTTCCCAAATTGGCCATTGTTTGAGTCAAGATACTGGGCTTCCCAGGTTGAGTTCCCAGTTAGTGCAGTCATTTCCATGTCCCCAAAAATTAAAATAAAATATTTAGAATTTAAGTGATGTTTAACAATAGTTAAGACCAAAAGTCAAGAGCTGGTGTATTATTTAACAATTATGCTCTCAGTCTCTTTATCCAAAAGAAATTTCAACCTCATTCTGGTTCACCAGCTAGGGAAAATTCACTCAGAGAAAAAAGCTGTCATAACTTATGAATTAAAAATTTAATTTTATACTGGAAGAGGAACTCCTTTCTTGAAAAATATGTATTTACTCTGAAATATTAGGACTACATTTTCAGCAAGATTTCTTTACTCCAATCTTTAAATTGTTAGGGCAAATAGATTTCTCTGGCTACAGCTTGTTTTGTAGCCAAAATTGGAATGAAGAAAGAAATAGAAAACTTAAAATTGTTCTTATTTTGTACAGCAGGTTTCTAGTTTTGATGACAAAAATCTTAAAGCTGGATGTTTTCTCTACATCATGACAGCTTACTTTCCTGAAGGTGTAATTTTAAGGCACAACCAAAGTTGTACAAATCAGTGTTCTTTGCTGTGTTGCTCTCTTTCCAACATATATTTGAATCAAATAACAAAAATTTTTGAATTTAAATTAGTTCAAGCTGCAATTATGTCGGATCTCATACTGGCTTCCAGAAAGAGAGCTAGTAGTCATTCCTTTCATTTTTTTTTTTTTTATTATTATTTTTTCAATATAGAAATACACATGCCTGGTCTCCCAGACATTTATTATCTGCTTGTATTTAGCATTGATCCTTGTTTGGGTTAGGTTGCCAAGCAACTTGTATAGTCTACCAGATAGACTTTTTATAGTTTCAGGGTCACAGAGAGATATTTAATCCCTGACTCTTACAAGAAGTGGTTAAAAGCTATTAAACTAATTTCTGAGGTCTTTCATATAATTTTGGAAGAAGATGGAGGATTTTTTAAACAGTCCGAGAGAGTGAAATTTCTGATCTAGTAGTATGTAAATATGAAACAGAGGAAAAATAATGCTGTACATATTTTTTCCCTGAAGGGACCCATATGCACAAAATTTCTGCCTTGGAATAGCTGTGTAAAGTTAATTTTTGCTCTCTTTTCTGGCATGTCATATCCTTTGATCCATGAAATGTAACAGGGCATCAGGCAGACTGTTCAGGAGGAGGGTTTCTGCAAACCTTTAAGTGTGTTTTCAGGTTTTTCTGCTTTTCAGCCCAGACCACTTATATGTGTGAGTCTGTTCTGGTCCTAAGAGAGAAGAAGAAAAAATTACTTAATATGACAATGCCAAAAAAAATTAAATCATTTTTGTCTTCTCCTAAATTTCAAATGTAATTTCTGTGTTATGTTGCTGTATTTTGAGTGTGGCTGGAGTACAAGTCTTCACAACAGCAAGTTAGTACTATATCATACACTGGATAGGAAATGGCACCTCAAAAGACACCTGCACAAAGAAAGAAAACTATACAATTGTAAGCTAGTGAAAGCATGAGATCAGTTGGAAACTCTCAGAAAAAAATAATTTTGGGTGAGCAGAAAATGAAAACACAGCAGGGTCATCTATCCTCCTGGCACCTGAGAAATACCTTGCAATATACAGTTCAATTCTCTTCCAATTGTTCAGCTGTCTATATCATTAACCCTGGAGCCAAGAAAGTAAACAGACCAGCAGTTCTAAGACTGCCATTCAATGCCATGAGGAATTCAGACTCATGTCCCTACAATTATCTCCACTGCTAACGATTTTGGAAGAGGAATGTTTTTACAAGTTTGGGTTGCTAGGACTTGAAAGAAGGATGATTGGCAGTCTTTACCTTGTTAGATTGGACTGTTTTCAGTTTTGTTCCTTTGCTAGCAACTCTTGCATCTACGTTTGATTGCTTTGATATTAGATTTATTTTCTTAGTAGTCTAAAAGCAGGTGGTTTGTTTTGCTTCCATTTCTGTGTATCTTTGTGCCAACTACCTTTTGATTTTCTTTGGTTTCTCTGTTTCTACCACAAGATAAAACAATGATAAAAGTGTGTTTACTGCTGTACAGAAAGAGGAAGTCTATAACATAGTTTTGCCACAGGAAACATTGTTTGAACAAGGATTAATTGACTCAATCTGTCAACATTTTGGCAAGTGAAAAAAAAAAGTGCAAAGTACACCTCATCATTCGTACATAATAAGAGACCAGAGAGACTCATTTGTTTGGGATCAAGAGATCCTGGATGCAGATGTTTACTCTACAGTTTGCAATTTTCTATTGATCAAGAAATCATACACCAATTGTTTCACATCTAATTCTGGCATTATTCCTACAAATAAGGTTAAGTATGTTCTAGGGATGTTTGTCAGATCATCACCTTGTCACAAGTTATTCAATCTTCTGTTAATGAATTAATTCTTTGTATGGCTAGTGGGAAATCCTGAAAAGGTTAAGGAGGAGGAAAGGAAAGATAAAACAAACACCACCTTGCTTTCCTTGCTACACAGTCACATATTTTGTTTGGTGTGTGGATGTTTCCTCCTCCTTCTGCCTGCATTAGCCTGCAGCCTGACTGTTAAGGCAGTTTCCTGAAGCATGAAAGTGTCAGGCTTGAGACTATCTCTTTTTCCATTCCCACGGGACTATTGTAACCCCTTGGTACTTAAACAGGATAAATCAACCTTTTCTGGTGATGTTTAAAAAACTGTGGCAACTGCAAACAGATTCTGTGTGGAACTCAATCTCACACACTGCACAGCATTTCCAGCAAAGTCCTACAGGGCACTCAGGCAGAACAGTATCTTGTTTCTGAATTCCTGTCTTAGGCAGGTGTTACAAAAACAGGCATACATATAGTTTACACATACCTACCTTGAATATTTTAATGCAAAAAATAAGGTACCTCCACAATCATGCAGGGGCTGAGCCAGATATTGCAGGATCTGCAGTCTGGGTTTTGATGCATAGTTCTTCACCCAAAACAGAGTTTAAAGCCTGGATTCACTGCAGCTGACATTAGCTGGTTAAATTGTTGGCATTTAGTTTTCACAATTAGTGGGGAAAGGCAGGTAAACCCCTCTAGAACAGTAATTAATTTAATTAAAAATTAAGCAGGGTGAATTGTCTTCTGGAAGCACTCATTTACCTACACTAGCTAGAGGAAACAAATGTATCTCAGCTTAGAAGTCTTGCTTTTGGATGGATAAAATTAAGAGATAGGACCCACCCTAGACAATAAAGTTCTTTGGATTGGGAATAAACCAATAAATGTATATTTTATCAAGTACATAAACTTGATGAGAACATGAAAATTTTCACCATCTCAGCGCTTTGTGGTTCTGAGGACTTCTTGGCAGGTTGGAGCTCATTCTAATCTGTGACCATCTAATACAGATCAAAAGTTTAAATCCAGAAATATAGTCACAAAGAAAATTCCCATTTAATTTTTCACAGAAGAAAAAACAATTTTGCAAACTATTTCAAATTAATTTCTTTTGATATCTATATTTATGTTTTATAGGTGTGCCAATCCCTAAGCTTTTTACATGACTTCTGATTTCCACATTTCTGAATGTGGAGAGGTTCAGCAGTGTGAAGTCTCTCATAAAAGTGGTCTTTTCCACTTAGGTAGTGGGAGATGGAGGGCTGCATGTCTGATTTATGTGCATTATGGTACACCTGGAGGTCCTGATTTAGTGTTTGCTAAATCTCCCACAGCATCTTTCTGGATTTCTTCTCTGTCACATTCAGGCTACATGGAGGTTGTTAGAGAGAAGAATGTTCTCAAAATATTTACCTCAAATGGCAAAGGCATTGCACAAAGAGCTTTACAAGCATGCCTGTGAGACTATGGCAGTTTAGATGCAGCTATTAAATATCACGAGGGATATGCTCGTCTTATCTTCCAGTTTTTAAGTACTTGTTTCACTTCTACTTTTCATCTCCTTCCTTTGAATTATTTACAGCAATCTCCTACCAGTTTCACCAGCTTTGTTTCTTTGCTCTTTGTAAAGATCATTCATACTTCTTTTTCTTGTGCTTTCACTTTTCTTCTGACTCGAGCATTTTTACAAACTGCTGCCCTCCACAGAGGCTGCTAAACAGACACTATTACTGCCAGATGGCGGAAAATTGAGGAATGATGTGAAATGCACGGAATCCATTATTTTGTCCTGCCCATGATTTTCCAGTGAACTTGACTAGAGCTTCAAACAACAAAAATGCTGTTATTATCCTTACTGCTTTATTATGGAAAAAGGATTTCTGGGGCTCTGTAACATGCTTTCTTGATTAAGCTATCACCCACATTTAAAAACTCAAATTCTCTTTCTGCACATTTCTTGTGGGTATTGTAGGATATAATTTTTAGCCTCGATCAGTTAGTTTTCACTACCATTCTGAATTGCCGGTATGGATTTCAAGACATAAGAAGCTGCTTCCTATCTGATGTCACTTTGAGGTAAGTAGTCATCACAAGTAGCTGTTTCATATTTATATTCTCGATAGTGAAATCATCTAACAGTGTACCACTTAACTCACACACTAAGGCAAATTGGAGGAAAATAAATGAGAAAAAAGCTAAGACCTTTCTTCCAAACCAGTATGAATGAGGGTTAAAATATACCACATATGGCAGTACCTGACTTTTGGGTGCATTAATGGGATCTAACCTCATCTCTCATACTGAACTTCACGCAGCCACTGAAGGTATATGAGGGGGATGCAATTTCACAGTTGCTTTAAGTCACCTTATGAGCAAGTAGCCTCACCCTCCTGCCCTTGGTTGTCTCCCACCTTGTTTCTTATACCACTGCTAGCACTCATGAGATTACACTGTTAGCTGAACAGGGATCTGATCTAATGGCAAATTTCACACACACACACACACACACACATATACGGAGGTGTATGGATAAGTTTCATAGGGATAATCTTCAGATGGATCAGTTGTCTTACCTGGCTGACTGCATAGAATCATTGAATCAGAATAGTTAGGGTTGGAAAGGACCTTAAGATCATGTAGTTCCAATCCCCCTGCCATGGGCAGGGACACCTCACACTAAACCATGCCACCCAAGGCTCTGTCCAGCATGGCCTTGAACACAGCCAGGGATGGAGCATTCACAACTTCCCTGGGCAACCCATTCTAGTGCCTCACCTCCCTAACAGTAAAGGACTTTCTTATAGCCAATCTAAACCTCCCCTGTTGAAGTTTTAACCTATTACTCCTTGTCCTGTCACTACAGTCCCTAGTGAAGAGTCCCTCACCAGCATCCTTGTAGTCCCCCTTCAGATCCTGGAAGGCTGCTATGAGGTCTCCACACAGCCTTCTTCAGGCTGAACAGCCCCAGTTCTCTCAGCCTGTGTTCATACGGGAGGTGCTCCACTCCCCTGATCATCCTCGTGGCCCTCCTCTGAACTTCTTCCAACAGTTCTGTGTCCTTTTTATATTGAGGACACCAGAACTGCACACAGTACTCCAAGTGAGGTCTCATGAGAGCAGAGGGAAAGGATCACCTCTTTTGACCTGCTGACCATGCTCCTCTTGATGCAGCCCAGAATACAGTTGGCTTTCTGGGCATAAATACTAGGGTTCATTTAAGAAAACAATTAAGAATGATGAAACAGAAGAAAACTGCCCTTGATTGTCACAGAACAGAAATCAACATTGCACTCAGTTATTCCATGGATATACAACAATAATAGCTATCACTGCTAGCTACCTTGATAATAAGTCCTGTACCACCTTCTAGTACTGAGTCCTATGTAATATGTATCACTTAGATAGTTAAACTGGCAAACTATGTTTTAGAGCAAAAAGGTGATATTGTCTTCTTTCTACTTACTTGCCAGGTTCAGTAATTCTCTTCTCACTGTTACCATAATTTTTGAGGAAAAATTGAAGGTTTTCAGTCAAAGATTGCAAAAAAAAGTGACAGCAAGACAGGATTTGCCCTAAAGATCTCCTGGTTCAGTGAAAGAACTATTATTCCTTTAGTGTGAATTAAAAAATTAAGACAAGGAGAAGACCTTTGTATAAGAGCCATCTTAATGAAACCAGTTATTTATTTCTGTGAATGAGTGGTATACCACATTAACACCAAAAAATAATTCAGTACATCATCAGTAATAGAAGTCTTTTTTTTTTTCTTCTGTGCTTAGTCATAGAATCTTTGAGGTTGGAAAAGAATTTTATGATCATTGAGTCCAACATAACACTACAAGTCCACCACTAAACTATGTCCCTGAGACCCACATATACACGTGCTTTAAATACCTTCAGGTATGGTGACTACCTGAGCAGCCTGTTCCAATGCTTGACAAACTTTGTGGGGAAGTATTTTTCCCTAGTACCCAATCTAAACTTCCCCTAGTGCAATTCGAAGCCATTTTCTCTTCTCTCATTGGTTGTCACTTGAGAGTGACTCGAGAAAGACAGACAGCCACCTTGCTCCAACCTCCTTTCAGGTAGTTGTAGAGAGTGACAAGGTCTCCCTGAGTCTTCTCCAGACTAAACAACCCCAGTTCCCTCAGCCGCTCCTTATGAGACTTGTTCTCGAGACCCTTCACCAGCTTTGCTGTCCTTCTCTAGACCTGCTGTAGCACCTCAATGTCTCTCTTGTACTGAGGGCCCCAGAACTGAGCACAGTATTGGAGGTGATGTCTAACCAGTGAAAAGTACAAGGGTACTATTTCTTCCCTGGCTCTGCTGGCCACACTGTTTCTGACACATGCCAAGGTGCCATTGTCTTTCTTGGCCCCCTGGGCACACTGTTGGCTCATGTTCAGCTAGCCGTCAGTCAGCACCTTCAGGTCATTTTCTACTGGATACTTTTTCAGGCACTCTTCCCAAAGCCTGGAGCATTGCACAGGGTTGTTGTGGCCTAAGTGGAGGATCAGGCACCTTGCCTTGTTGAACCTCATACAAATGGCCTTGGTCCAGCCTGTTCAAATCAGCTTTCCTACCTCCTGGCAGATCAACACTCCCACCCAGCTTGGTGTCATCTACAAACTTATACTTGGGAATAAATTCTAGCAGAAATGCAAATGCTCATGCTGATTACAGCTAATTCCATGCATATAGATGTGTATATATACACACATACATGTACATACACATACCTGTATATGAGTTTTCAGTTCCATCAACTTAGCTAAAAGAGAGGTCAAGCATGGAGTTATTCCTAGACTGGGTTAGTTTCAAAAGAAAGTGAGAAGCAGGGTGTTTTTATTTCACTATATTTCTTCATTCACTGGTAAGTATTCCAATACTTGCCCATCTATAACCTTATCTTTTCTTTACAGAACATGCTGTAAGGTCTATAATTTATTACAGTATTATCTTCTAGACACAGTAAGTTATATTAGTCATCTCTTTTCACCTGTGAAAGATCATTCAGAAGGTGAAAGACCTTAGAGATATGGCAAACATTATTCTAACAAACAGTGATGAACAGCACAGTATAAATCATGTTTGTGGGCTGGATGAAATGTTCAGTGGTGAATCTAAACATCATATATCAGAAGGCAAATTTTGTGAAACACCAGACTTCACTCCATGGGCAAAGTATTTTCAGGCAACATTTTGTGTCCAGTCTTGTAACTGTTCAATCTATTCTTGGCCAAAATAATGTCTTCATGGTAACCATATTGCACATTAAATTAGTTTCATCTTTCTGTCTATATGCTACAGTTTTATCTAACAACCTGTAATTCTTCTAGGTTTTGCTGTTTAGTGATTATTGCCATAAAAGTAAGAACAGGCAATGTTGTATTAGTATGACAAATGGAGCAATTGATTGTCAATCGCTTCATGGCTTCTGGTCATTTTCAGAAAGGATATGCTTTTATAACAAAACTTGTGCACATAATATGACTATTCTGTATTCATACATTATACATATGATACTAGTACCCTATATGCATAATATGTTATAGGGGATTTTGAATGTAAATGTGCATTCTGGTGGAAATGTAGCTCCACCAAAATCACCAACCAGTTCAGATATGTATTTAGGGAAATATTTATTAACAACAACTCAATAATATACTCAAAATACACATCAAATGTCATAGGGAAATATGACTTTAGCAGTTATGTATGTCCTGTTCCTATTACCCTATCCTACATATTATTTTGTGGATGTTTCTGATGTGATTTAACTCTATGACATTTTAGTTATCACCTGGAGAATTCCCAATTTCACCACAGCAAGTTAAAAAAGTTAAAAAAAAATGCAATTTTTTCTTAATTTTATCCATACACTCTAGATTGAAGTCAGAAGTGCAAAATTGACTTAATAGATTTCTTTGGTGCCAGGGTTATATCAGACATTTATATTTCATCATATTCCTTGTAGAAATAACTACAGATATTTAACTTCTTTTTAGTTGTTACTTTATGGTTGATTGTCATGTGCACTGTAAATAATTTTATTTCTCTGTGGAGACTTCTAATTTTTTGATAGGAATTTAAAAAATTAATATCTTTGTCTACAAACCAAACCAGGGCTGGCAGCTCAGAGATGTGTGCTTTTCTTTCTGGGAAAAGACTACCTTCCTTACAATGAAATAGGGTCTTTTATGTTTAAGCTGTGTGTTGAAAGAATTGGCTGCCAGGCATGAGTTGTCAGGTATAAGCGTGATTCTCAATTAGTTTTCAAGGGATGTCAAAAAGTAAAACTATAAAGATGTGGGGTTTTTCATATCTTCTGGGAGCAAGTCAATATTTTCCCCATAAAATACATTCTTTATGAATAACGCAATTTTACCTAAATTACAATTATTTCTTAAAGTGTCACCAGTTATGTGGTGATGAAGGCACTTTCTTTCTTACCTTAGATGAGATCTATTGATGAATAGTAGAATATGGAAAGGAGTGGGAAGGAAATCAAGAGGAACCACTCTGAAGAAAATTTTGTTTCCTCACAAATCACTGGAACTAATGAAGTCTGGGTTTTTTGCCATTTCCTGTCTCACAACTGGTTGCATTTGATGCCTGAAAAGCTGGTAGGTCTGATGAAAACCCTTCCTTTTGTTGGGTTGTCTATTTCTTCCATGTCTTGATATGTTCTAGACTCAGGTGTCTAACATGTGGGCTCATGTTGTTGTTTTTACCCCAACTAGGGTACCTTCATTGCTACCAATTTGCCTATTTGCAGAAAACCTGCATAATTTAATAGCCTGAAACCTCTACTCTTTTGTTAAATGTGACTGAAAAAAGCTGATTTTAAAGGCTCTTGGGCCAGAGCGCAAGAAGCTGTCTCTCACACAAGCACACTTGAACATGGACGTAAACCTCATTTCAATAGGAAATCAGACAAGAAATACTACTGGCAAAAAGTGGTATTATAAGTCCAATCTATTGCAAAATCCCATGGCCAAAACATATATCAAGAGGCAAAGAGGAATACTTAAGAACTGATTATATCTACTGAAAATTTCTCAATGCTCATTTCCATTAGCTACAAATGAATCCTTGCTGTATTGTACAGTTCTTCTTGATGAGGCAGACTTGAGGAAGTTCTTATCTGTAATGTCTGTATCTGTTGTTGAAATTTACTCATGTTTGCCATTTGCCCTTTTCTAGTGCTGATGAGATCAAAGGCTTTATTAGCTGCATTACCTTGTTGATGAACTTGTCAAGAGTATTATTTGCAAAGACTGTATTTTTGCTTATCTTGTTTTGCTACCTGCAAAAAAAGCTTGGCATCACTTTGAAAAACCCTAGTAATAATACTTTATTAAAGTAAAAGATTTCTGTGTAGGGATTTGCTCTTAGAGGTTATTATGCTGTCATTCAATCACAGTCCTGTTTCATTTCATTTCATTTCATTTCATTTCATTTCATTTCATTTCATTTCATTTCATTTCATTTCATTATTTATTTCATTTCATATTTCATTCATTAAAAAGTATTATAATAGAAGCAAATGTAAAATGCATTCTGTATGTTTACAGCATTAGGCTGATACTTTCAAATCCTGAAGGCCTATTTCATGATCTGTGATATACACACTACTAATTAACTTGATTCATCTGCTTTCAAAGCAATCCTCCCTCACTTGAGAGAGCTTTCACTCTCCAAGTTTGTAGCACTAGAGTAAATTATTTCCTCAATGTTCTGTTGTGCTTCAAGCATGCTAAAGTCTGCTTCCACACAGAACCTGGATTCAGTGAATGCCTCCTGTTTGAATGAGCTGATTCTTTTGTTCCTTTTTATCATTCACATACAGGCAGAGGGGTCTCTCTTGATGAAGTAGGCTCTTTAATGCAGAGGTTTAGTTGAGATAACCCACACATTCAAGGCTATGCCCTTTGGAGGAGTCCTTCAGACTGTTTAATGAAGCAAAGAACTGGGAAAGTACTTTGTTCTTTCAGCTTCTTATCCATTCTTCAAAATCACAGTGTTTAACAACAAACTAATGAATCCGGTTTATTGGATAGAAATGCACTGCTTTTCATTACAGATGTTTTAACAAATAATATCAATTAACAGAATGTTACAGCAACTCAGGAGTGTAAGAAAATGATTTCCAATTACAAAATTGCACTTGTGCAACTGTCTATTGGAGGTTGATAACTGTGTTGAGATAACCTTTAAAGGGAAATTCTACACTGGAAGTGTCTGTATTAAAATTGTAGCTGTTAAATGAACAGATTTCTTTTGCTGTGCTGAAGTGCAAACAATGAAATACAAATTAATCCACATGGCTTTCCAGATCCCAGACTGATTTTTTCCAAGGGTGATATTTAGAAAGTATTTTTTTTTCACTTTACATTTGTATACATGCATACTTCAGGTATATGTATACCTAGGGAAATTACTGATTCATAATAATTTCAGACTCCCTTTGAATTTAATTTTTTCACTCTTTATCTAAAACCTCACTTTAAAGTGAAATGAATTAGAAACAATAACACATTTAACTGAAAAGTTAAAGACTTAGAGATTGTTAGTCTTAAAGTTATATTGTTGAAACACTTTTGAAGGAAAGCAGCTTTGGCACGTAGAAAACAGAAAAAGCGACATTCTGAATGCATTTGAAAATTCTAGCATGAGGAAAAACATAAGGTTCACCAGGTCAACACTTGTTTTTTCAATATTTGGAAAATGTTGTGAAGAAAAACTCTAGTCAAGCAAAATGTAAGAGTTATATTCTAACCTATACATAGAATACTAAGTAGATGGTATTAGAGTTGGTTATGTCACTTCAGGAGGTTTTTTTAGCAAAATTAATGTGTTTTTAGCAAAATTAATGTAGTTACTAGATTAATAGTATGGTATTTGTACTGATAAATCGGAGATTTATTTCAATGCTTCCATCTGAAGATGTTTGAAGTTATTTGTGTACCTATGCATGTGTGTTTAACTAACTATGCATACACATCTGATTTTCTCAGTAGACTCCAGCAGCTTCCTCACTGTCTCTGGCTGTTGATCAGTTTGGCTATTAGCTTCCTTTGCTCTCAACATTTCATTTCTTATCTACCACTGATATGCAGGAAGATGGCTTTGAGGAGTTAATCAATGACTGTGAAAGGATTAAATATATCTTATGTTTTTTTTCTTTTCCCTTTTTTTTTTTTTTTCCCAAAATGGAAATGCCATGACTTAGTTACCAGGAGGGAAACCTGCAGATCGTGATAGTCTGTTTAGAATATTATCTTCTCTCTGATTATCAGAAATCTGCAGAATGTTTACAGTACAGTTTATTTGAATGGACATTACTCCTTAATATGACCAGTAAATAGATTATCTGTCAAGCCTCATGTAGAATCGTCTTCTTTAATGTGTATCCAACTGAAGGATCACATTTTAGCTTTTGAGTATTGACAGTTGTTTGGACTAAATGATATATAGTAGTGAGTGACTTCTGCATGTTGCTTATTAAAACTGAAACAGTAAAAGTAAGAACTTTTAAAACATTTTGCACTATAATGTAAAAATATGCAAATATGTATCTAGTGAATTATAAAAGTTAAATTAACTATTAAATAAAAGAAGAATGCTGACTATACTTTGAAAGAGCAGTCTCTGAAGAAAACAAATGTACAGCACACCACACTTCTTGGGTATTTTCTACTTGTACAGCTCCTTTGTGGACTTCCTATGGAAGCTTCCTTCAAAGAATAGACAATATATTACCTACCTAGAATATCTCTAAAAAGCTCAAATGCTGTTATCTTTCCCAAGATTCTTTCTGCAACTTTCTTTATGAATGTTATACAAAGACGATGAGGCTATACTAGCAACCTTTAAAGTTTCTCAGTCTGCCTTACAAGCCACCTTAAGATTTGTCCATGATTAAGCAGCTTTTCTCTTTAAGAATTGAGTAAAGCAGACATAATCCTCTGTGCCTGGATGCAGATATTCTGCCATAAAACTGCCCAGACTAGTGAAGAGTACTTTTGTTTTGTTTTTGAAAGGTGGGAACTGTCTCAGTTCAGAAAGCAAAATATCTCATATTTGTAAAAGGCAACTTTATGTCAGTAGATTTCTGTCTGTTTTTTCCTGGGGTAACAGTGTTGCCCAGTGCTGGATTGTTACATCCCCACATATGGAAATATTTTCTATTGGTACTCTTAAGCCAGAAAGATATTAAGTATTCAACACTCCCGTGCAATTTTGTTGCCTGCCTACCATTTCTTTTTAGAGGACCATTAAAATTCCTTACCAGTACTGTTTAAGAGCTCCCAATACATAGTTATTAATACCTATTATTTGTTTTCTGTTTCTTACTCTAGCTTTTACTTCTTATCAGGTGAGTACTCGATTTCTCAGAAAAAAAGGTCTCAAGGGAAATTCTGACATCATCTTTAAAAACTTGAGATCTTTTATGAAAAGTATTGTATTTTACTTCAGTGTCTCTGACTAATTTCTGTTCAGAAACTTTTTAAGAAGCTAAAAAGCTGGTAATATACTTCCATTAACAAACAAAACTAAAACAAAAACAGAATCCATGAGGCATTACCTCAGCACCAGTATAATGTTAACAAGAGTTTTACTTTCTGCTCTTTCCAGATAGATATACTCTTGAAAGTTAAAAGAGCATGGAGTAGATAAGCAGCTGTATTTTAATTTTTCCCTCTTCCTGGGCCTTTATGAAAATCTTTTGTCATTATTTATGTGTTTTGTCTCTATTTAGATATATGACTAGTTTTAGGTAACTTCATAAATATTCACAGACTGTAAATGAAGAAGGAACTCTCCTTGAAGAGTATTATTTACTTCTGGCTGATATATAAAGAAGTTACTGTAGAGTCTTGATAAATTTTAGACAATGACTATATAAAGCTCAGTTTAGTGTCATAGAAGGAATGTTAACCCACAAGCCTGAGCAGATTTATTTTCTACTTTCAAGCATCCCAATGGTTAGGTTTTCAGATGAGTCACTGAAGATGTGATCCATCTCACTGAACCTTGTGTTTCTAAAACGTAGAAGATACTCCTGAACAAGTCATCCAGACTCTCTTTAAAACTGATAGAGAAAAAACAAACAAAACAAAAAACCAAACAAAAAACCCCAAACAATATTTTTCTCTGCTTTGAGATAATTATTCATTGCATTTACAAGTAAATATTTAAAATATATCACATAAATCACAACCTAAAAATGCTTCTTCATTTTCTTTGGCTATAGTAGATGCTCAGACAACTAGATTAGGTGTTAACATTTAAACTGTAGATCCCTAGAAATATAACAACTTAAATACACACTAGAAGTCTCATAACATTACAGTATGAACAGAATATTTCTTTCCTCCATAGGGTAATTCTGAGAAAAAGGAGACCTGTATATAAGAAAATAAAGCTTATTTTAGTTGAAGAGGATTTGGATTCTGAAAGGATCATTAAAAAATATTTAATGATGGAATATGAGATATGCATGTACTCAATTTTTATGTATAATACAAAAGCAAAGTAAATAAATATCAGTCTGTTGTTACATGATTTGCATTCTGTAAGTTATTGCTTTTTGCTCTAAATCTTTTCAACTTTCATACTAACAAATGCTACTCTTAGTGAAAGTAAGCTTTATTCAGCATACAATAAAAACACATAATTGATCCTCAGTCTGAGATAACCATTCAGTAGCATGTATTTAGATAGAGACTGTTTCAGAGAAAAAAACCCTGTGTGCACGGAATTAATGACATACACTGCCTTCACAGAAAGGCCAAAACACTAACGCAGATGGTGCATCTTTAGATGCACTAATTCAATTAATTTTCTATAGCCAGCTGCCATAACTCATATTTGAGGGTTTTGGGGTTTTTTTTCAATAATTGCTAACTTTATGCTTTAAATTTTCCTTAGTATTTTTCAGTGAGCTGTACAAAATGTTGGAGTATCAGAAATGTTCTTCTGTCCTGATGATACTTCTTTGACTGATTTAGAGCACAAACTTCACTAGAAGTCTGTAATCACGTCTCCAAGTCATAGCCTGAGTGTTCCATCTTTGATCACTTTCAGTAACATTAAGTAAAATCATTGCAATGTGTCTTTTTGTTAATTGTTTCTTTTTCATTTATTTTCTGAGCTTTTGTAAAGCTACAAAACATTACTACCCTGGTTGGTATATTGATATATGATTTGGGCTGGCAGTTAGACCACTTCTCTATGTTAAAAGTAAGGCACCTAGTCCATGTTAGTAATCAAAGCGCCTTCTTCTGCCAGTGGAAAGAGAAATTACTTCCCACCATAGATTCATCCCAACAATGTTAGGCACTTATTATTGAATGGAGTAAATCTTTCACCTTTAAATGTGTCTCTGCTTGTGTTGATAATGCAACCTAAATGACTAGCTCAGACTTGAAAAACTAGCATTGTTTCCCACTCCATGCAATTATTTAAACTGTACTTTAAACAAAAGATAACTTGTTTGTTACCTTCTCATATCTTTTCACCCCAGTTCTTCTTTGTGAAGACTGTCAGACTATTAAATTCTTTGACTCCAGATCTAAGCCCATCTCCCTCATAACTATGAAATGCAACTCTATTTAAATTAAATTGAATAATATTAGCATTATAAAAATTACAAATTATTTATGTGAGAAAGCATATTTTAGACTAAGCTATGCATTCCAATGCTTATGAGAGTTTAACCACCTTTACATTCTGTTTTACTTAATTTTTTTAGTCAACCTAATTTTCACTTTTTCCTCATATGAGCATAAATGTCTTACAAACCAGAGCAAAGTTAAATTGTACTAAGGAAGAGTTAACATAAAATTTCGGCAACCACCTTAGAAATACAGCAGTCAAAAGTGTAATAGTATTATATCCTTTAAAATAATTTATTTGAGTTTTCAATTTTTCATGACATTTGACAATACTGCTAAGTGATTTCTTCTAAAATATATGTTTTGACAAAAGTAATTAAAGTGTGGACATTTTGAGTTATTCTTATATTTGAAACTAAAGATTGTCTGTGTTATTACTTCTCATCCATCAACTGTTTCATTCACAGTGACCTTAAAGTTACTCTGGCACAGTCACCTTGAGGAATTCTCAAACTTTGGTTAGCAGACTGTTTTTGTTGGGGTTTTTTGCCTCTGCTACACTTTTGGCAGGTAAGCTAATATGGAGACATTACTCTTTTAGAGGTTATTAGAAAAATCTGGCAGAGATTTGATTCCTTAAGGAAAAGTAACATCCCTGAAGGGTAGAAAGGAAACAAACAAGAAAAAAATAGACTCTTCATTTCTTTAGAAAACAATACCTAGATGCTTTCTCAAGTAAAAAAATATTTTTGACTAACATAAAATCTGAGTACTATATCTAACTGTCTTCAGTTCATATTACATATTAATTGCCTGCAGACTTCTCTTTTTCCTTTCTGTTCCAACGTGTTAGCCTTTTTTTCTTGTATTCTGTTTATTTTTGCTTTGTTACAGAAGTGACTTCTAAAAATTAATACATTTTGTATTTTTGTTCAAACATGTTAAGGATGTGGGCTAACTCATTCCTGTGGGAATTAATTCAATAGTTGAGATCTTCCTGTAGAAAACTATCTATCTGGAATTTTTCTTCATCTGAACTCTCAAGGTTCCTCTTGACCACATACCCTTTGGGGTCCTTGGTGAAGCCTCATTCAAAATACCTGCTAACAAATGTTTTAACGTTTTCCCTACATTTCAATATGTAATACAGTTTACTCGGTGTAAATTGCATCAGCTCAACTTGAAAGAACTAGAGGATGGTTCATAAGGTGGATTAATTCTTCAGTTTAGTCTTCACTCTGCCTTCTTCACAACAGTCTATCCACACTTATAGGTATATAATTTCCTCTGCTTGTAATGTCTGTGATGTTATGCAGACATAGTCATTTTTGTTAAAACGTGGAAATCTGTGCATTGGAGTATGTTGTGTGAGCCATTAGTTTACATGGAAATGTTTATAGAAATACTATGCGTGAGGAAAGTATACCTAACTCCCTGTTAGTTAAAAAAACAGTCGTTGTGAACTTTCTAAACCAAATCTAATGTCAGCATTTGCCATTTCAGATA
This sequence comes from Melopsittacus undulatus, assembly GCF_012275295.1. Classification (NCBI taxonomy): domain Eukaryota; kingdom Metazoa; phylum Chordata; class Aves; order Psittaciformes; family Psittaculidae; genus Melopsittacus; species Melopsittacus undulatus. Next base: position 56,961,932 of record NC_047528.1, on the reverse strand, counting down.
AGATAAATGCCTTTATTAATATATATTTATATAATAAAAGAAAAAGGATAAATAAACCCATGTATTTTCACAATCCTACTTGAAATCTTAAAAGTCTTTTCCAAGCTGCTTAACTCCATGATTCTATGATTCTAAGAAGTGTCATTAAAGATGACATTTTGGGCAAACATGGAGAAAATGAAATATAATTAATCATTCTATGTGTCTATGATCATATGCTCTGAAACAAAGTTTTGTTCTGTCTTTGTAAAGTCATAGATTAATGGGGTGAAAACCAAGTTTTCTTCTCTGGTTGCCCTTGCATTAAGTTAGAGTTTACTTTATTTAAACATTTTGAAACCTGATATATCATAATATTCCTGAAAAGTGGGAAATTATGCATTTAGACTGAAAAGATTTGTTTTCCCAAGACTGCTGTTACATAACAAAGCTTTTGAAAAAATTCTGCAGCATTTATACTTCAAAAACTCCTTCTAGAAATTGTGATTGAATTTGTTGGCTTTGACAGCCTATGACCTTGAAAGATGCTTGTCTTATCCTCCACCATGCTATTTCTGTTCCACAAGTCCTCTTCTAAAATGATATGTTCTTTCTGAATGAAAAGTAATTTTAAGCACTTCACATCTTCAGCAGAGATCTGGTATTTTGTCATTTCAGCATGTCACATTGTTAAGCTACCTAATGCAATGTATCAAAATGATTCAACACTAGCTTCTGTGCTTACATTTATCCTGCTGTACAACATATTAAAGCTAAATGGCAATTAAAACAAAATTCTCAGCCAATAGCTACACTTCTTGCTAATGATTATAAATATAAAAGATATCCCATTTGGGTTGGATTATCTGTGTATTGTGTCAGCAGACTAATGGATGTAGGCACTGCAAATTGGTTCAGGTCTGACAATATTTGTTAGTACAGTACCATCCAAACCTGGTTAGGTTTCTTAAAGGTGTGTTTGCATCTTAATGCAGTATAGTCATTCTTTGCAAAGCAAGCTTGAGTTCTTCTGAGAGTCTGGAACTGAGAGAATTGGGAACAGCACGTTTACTCGATGGGCTGGAATGGAGGTAGTGAAGCCAGAGTCTTCTCAGTAGTATCATGTGACAGGACGAGAGGCAAATGACACAAATCAAAGCACACGAGGTTCAATATGAACACAAGAAAACACATTTTTACTGTGTGAGACATCAAAACCAGGAACAGGTTGCTCAGAGTGGTAGTGGAATCTGCATTGTTGGAGATATTCAAAGCCTGGCTGGACATGGCACTGAGTAACCTACTATAGCTGATCCTATTTGAGCAGGGACAGGGGTGAACTAAGTGATCTCAAGAGGTTCTTTCTGACCTGAGCAGCTCTGTGTTTCAGTGATTCTGTGTAAACACCCCAAAAAGTGAGAGGAAGCAGAGCACATGTATGCTGGTGAATAATCTGATAGGTGACAAGACAGTTCAGCTGAGCCAGTTTGAGTCAACAATCTTATTTCTAGCCTCCATCATCTGCACAAGTTCCAGGATTAATAGAAGGGCTTCACAGAGCTCAGTAAATTCTAGTTTCTAAACAAAAATATCTGTTCATAATACCTTCTTTTTTTCCTAGAAATCCTACTGCCAAAGTCTTTCCAATACTGAGGATCTCCCAGCCTTTCTGGTACCTCAATAAATTGAGAGCCAACGCACTATATGTATCAACTTCGATCAACGTCTAAGGATCTGCCAATTTACAGGAAAACTGGTCTTTTTCTCCAGGTCATCTTTTCATACCTGTATTCTACAGCAATACTCAAAGCAAGGCCAATTAACTGCCTTCTTTTCCTAGGGGTCCATAGTTTAGAATTCACATGTGCTCATCTTCTTCAATAATTTCTTGAGAACTGCTAGCCAATTTAGCAATTAGACAGCAAGATATTGTTTACATCAATGTAAAGGATTTATTTTATAATATTGTTATCTTTCTAAGAATGTCTAAGCTATTTCTAGATACATTCCTTAAGGCCTCTGCTGCGCTATAAGTCTATGGTCTTGTCTGAAATTTTTATAATAAATTTTAAGATTTTAAGTAAAATTTCTCAGATACATTTTCATATTTTCAGATACCTTCTCATATTCATTCTGATCAGACCTTCAAAATCTGGTGGTCTTTAAGACCACTTTTTAAATATACAGGGAGCAGAACTAAAATTAATCAAACAATATGTACTGTTCAACATTACTTTTTTTCTGTGTTCATTTCCAGTGTGTAACAGCTATGTGTTTTCTTTTTGTTAGCTTTTATAGAATAAAACAAAAGCAAATAATGAGCAAAGACTTATTTATTTATTTATTTATTTATTTGAGTGGTATTTTTTCAGCCACGGCTTCCCTTGAAATCTATGCCTGCAGACATATTCATACAATAATTTGATGTCCCTAGCTGAGGTTGGGGAAGCCATGGAGAACTAAACAAGTAATGAAATATTCCTAAAAGATTTCATGACTTTTTACTCCTTTGTTATCAGAATACCTCATGTCAACTATAGCTTCACTTAAACTATAAGAGGATGAATAATTATTGTAAAATAAGCACACCTGTCAGCTCTCTCAAATGTTCAGCCACATTTTTGGGTTCAGAGAATTAGAAGGATCACTGGCAATACTTCCTTTTAGCTGGGCACAAATGAAGACATATGGGCAGAGCCACAGAGAGATGCTGCTATGGACAGCTGCAGTCCCATGTCAGCTTGCAGACTGCTTTGAGCAAACAATTATATGTAAAGCAAATACATTGATGGGAAAGGTTTGGATGAAGCAGACATTTCTGCATTGATTCATCTTAAGTGGCTTTGTACCTATGCCTCACCTGTGTGACGTAGGACCATTCCTTCTTTACCTACCCACTGCAGAAATAAAGGAACACACATTTAGCAGGTTCTCTGCTCTGGAAAGGCAGGAGCTCTCATAGAAAGATTATTTCATAATGTAGCTGTAGCTTGCTAAAAATAAATGGTTCAAAACAGAGAGACTGCATAGATACCTGGGTTCTAATGTCAGTGGGGTATTACCTTTTCATCTTTCTGTTCTTTCAGTCATCATTTAGAGGTATTTCATTGCTTCTACCATTGATGAAAAAAGACCTGAGAATTTAGCTAATGCTTATCTAAGTTTTTCAATTTATGTCCCTCATAAACAAAGCATAATGAAGTCCTGGTATATTATTGGCTCCCAAGGCTCTGTCCAACCTGGTCTTGAACACTGCTGGGGATGGAGCATTTACCACTTCTTTGGGCAACCTGTGCCAGTGCCTCACCACCCTCACAATAAAGAACTTTCTTTTATCTAACCTAAACTTCCCCTGTTTAAGTTTATACCCATTCCCCTTTGTCCTATCACTACAGTCCCTAATGAAGAGTCCCTCTCCAGCATCCTTGTAAGTCCCCTTCAGACACTAGAAGGCTGCTATGAGATCTCTATGCAGCCTTCTCTTCTCCAGGCTAAATAGCCCCAATTGATGAGGAGTGCCACCTGCAGCAAAGGAAAATGGAATGTATATTGTAATCCTCTTCATTTATGAATATCCTTGAAAGAATGCCCCAAGATGAGACACAAGTATGCCTCAATTCTAGATTATATCAACTACTGTTTTCTGAGCAAGCAGTTTACACTCCAGATTGAGTGTTTCTATTTGTAAAATAAAAGCTTTTAAAATAATAATTGCAAGAGTTAGAGTACATGAAAACACAAACATGTCCTGAAAAGCTAGCTCAATGCACCTCTAGCAGAAGCAGTTGGGAAGCTCCTAATGTTTCCTAGTGACCCTGGAAAAGGAACTGCTCGGCTATACTCTCAGTCAGGCAAACTGAAAAAAAGCTCTTGGACATTCCTAAATCTTTCCTTTATGTGGTCAGCAGATGCTTTATAAATTACATTCACTGTCTCTGAAGGGCAGAAAAATAGTTGTCAAGATAAGCAACAATTTTCTTTGTGATATAGAAAAGCAAGTTGTTACATTTTAATTAATGCCATCCTTTCTGCCACTTCTGCCAACTGCAGGGTTCGTCCATTCCATCTCTAACCACTAAAATGAGAAAACTTCAAGAACTTACTGATAAATGTCTCTGCAGTAAAGAAAGAATATGTTGGCCTTGAAAGAATTTACTGCAATACTCTTGTACTCCATCAGCAGTGTGTCAGAAGTTTCTTTCTACACTTGACCAGTACACTTAGCTCCTCATAATAATACCTGTGTGTACCCTATTCTACTTTTAGTTTTTTAGTACATTAAAGTAGGTTTATGTGTGCCATCTGTAGTGCTTTACAAAGCCAGCTGTCTCCAGATTTCTCTATGAGCACTTTCCTCAGGATCACAGTACTCATGAGTTCCACAGTTTAACAAACATAATTATCTCTAACAACCACAGTCTTAGAAAATTTTAACAATCAGATACATATTTGTGTCCTGCAAAAAAACACAGAAAAAAAAATGTTTTACTTTGACAACTCTTACTTTGTCTGTGTGGTTTTGTAACTCTTCCAAACTCTTTCTCATTCTGAAAATGTCTTTGACTTTTTTAACAAGCTTAGGGGAAAAAAAATTCAGGCTATGCCAGCCCTAAATCCCATTTCCTGTAACGCACGTTTCTTGGGCTCAAACAAATGTTAACAAACCCCCTAGGTTAACAGCACATAAACACTTCTTATCTAAAATGTTTAAATGTCTGATTCACTCCTCAAAATGTAGAATATTCTTCTGAGATTGGAATGTCTCAAAACATCACCTTTCCTTTTAAATAAATGTTGATATACAAATATTGTATAGATGCTCTCTGTTGGTCACAACAGATAAACAATTAAAATCTATGTTAAAAAAAATTAAACACACAAAACCACAATTAACAACTGTCAGTAAGAAGAGAACAACTTCTTCAGGTGTGCAATTTAAATGGTAAAACAAAGGTCTTTTCAAACATGCATATTTGGTGCAATCCGCTGCACATCCCATATTATACGCTTACCATTACCCAGACCCATTAGAGAATATTCTGGCCACCTCCTTGCCTACGAGGCTGACACATGACACTTGGGCACAGATACATTCTTTTCCTGGCCCACAGTTCACAAAGGTATGCAGTTTTGCTTCATACATAAAGAACTTGCTGCCTCAGAAAGAAATATAATCTGTGTTAATGACAGCCAAAAAAATATAAGCAAATATATAGAGAGGATCAGGAAAAGTTATGGACATTAGGCACATTAGTAGCTGTTGAGTACAACGAATGAAATGCAGTCTGCCTCCCCAGGTTCCAGGAAAATGGGAGCTTTTAAGGGGAAAAGAATCACTCTATACCTGTTCTAAAATTTTTTCTTTCAGCACAAGAAACTGAAAAGTATTTGAGACAGAATGTTCTCTCAAATGTGCTTTTGAACTGATGTATTAGAGAAATTGATACATTTTACTTATAAACCCATTTTCAAAGACCCATAATAAATACCAAATGGAATGAAACAAAATAAAAGATCCCTTGAATCTCCAAAAGGTACTATATTGTCTCATGATTCCACTGGATCTTAATTCTTTTCTGCCAGAAAATGAAACAATCTGTAGAGGTCTACATCAGGATAGACAGGAAGTTCAAATATGTCCCATGTGATTCAAAGACTTGCCTGTTACCTTCCATTGTTATTACCCCAGAGTCTGGAGATTTTTTCCATTTTATGCAAGTTTTCCTCCTCTTCAACTGGATAGTCTGTCGTGCTGATTGATGGCTGTTAACCTGTATTAATTCCAATATTAATTTCTTTCTTTCATTTATGATTTTCCTTTGATTTTAATGCAGCAGCTATCTGAGTACACATGCTCAGGAATTCACTAGAAGTGGTCATGCTCCAACCTGGACCATTGTCATTTCCCATTTTCTTCTTCTTCTAACTAAGAAACTCCAGAACCTGTCTTAGTGATATAAATCACTGACTATAAAGTCAGTCCTCCCTCTAAAAGTAAGGTCTGTTTCACTCAAAATGGGACCATCACTGGTCTAACTGAAACTGCTATGAATCTTCCAATGCTATGTTTTCTGTGATAGTGCTAAAGATCCTATGTCAAATCTTTTCTGACACAACCCCCACCCCACCCTTCAAATCCAAGGTACCACAGGAAGAAGATTAGGAACCTTGACTCTAGGTCCCCTCAGATCAAAAGTTCTATATAAATTTTAATAATTCACATCAAATGTGCTCAATTAAATCTTTTTTCTTTTTTTCTCCTGACTTACTTTCTGAATTTGTAGCTATGTCAGAAGCATAAGGAAATGATACCTTGAACTTCTTGATAGCTTGGACGGGGATCCAGGATATTAGACTTTAAATACCAAGTTTCCAAAGTAATGCCACACACCATCTTCATTTCTTCAAGACAGCACCCAGTATTTCATATCTTCAAGTGGCATGTCTGTGTGATTTCTTCAGAGAAGGAATGTGATTTCCTCAGAGACTCTATTTGCTTTTATTTCACATTTGCTTATTTATATTCATGAATTGAAAACATTTAGGTACATATTCAAAGGAAACAAAATCTATCTTCTGTCTTCAGTATCCTTTATCCATCATTGTCTCTCAGGATTTTAAGCAGTTTCAAAGTAAGGAAAAAAGACGGCAAAACACAGTAATTAAAATAATACACTACTACTCATCTACTACTCATTTACTTTTCTGCATGTAGGAAGAATCTAAATTTTCAGGGTTTGCCAAGTTGAAGATACAGATCTAAATTTTTCTTTGAATAGCATTTTAGTTAATAAATAGATGCTTAGTGGTGGGTATAAGATAACCTGTAGGTTCTAAGCAAATAACTCTACTGTGTGGAGTTAACTCTACTGTGTTTATAACCTAATACAACAGACTTCTACATGAGCAGTAATCTTGAAGAAAGGGTCCTTGGGTACAAAGTATTATTAAGCTACGTTTATAAATTTTTGTAAGTCCACATTATGCTGTTAAGCTTTTGAAAAACTGAAATGAACAGAATTTATTTTGTTAAAAATGCATTTTGTGAACCACCTGTTCACACATTGAAAAAAGATATTATACAGCAATTGCCTTCAGAAATTCAGGTCATATGGTCAGCCCCTGAATTAATTATTTGATCAAGACTGATTGGGGTGAGGCCAAATAATTACTCATTAGCATTCAGCACCACTGTTGTGCTGCATTTTGCATGCTACAGTGTATGCTGCCCTTTTACATTTTACTCAGTCTCCTTTTTGGGTTACACTATATTGTTCTGCATGACTTGGAAATGAAATTAGAAACAGGAAAATAGAAGTTTGGAGAATAAAGCAGACATGACTTTCTAAAGAAAAATGTGCCTTACACAGTTTTGCTTATTGAATGATCAAACTGCCTATGAACTGTTTCTATAAATCTGCCACATACTGGTCTCTCTGGGAAGCCAGTAGGAATTCTGGGCATAGAGAGTTTGCAGCATTATTCAAAAAACTGTTCAAGCTCTTCAAAACTAGTGAATCTAGTGTTCTACATTTAAGTGATGCATTTTGTAACTGGTTGAATTGTAGAGTAATATTTCTTCTTACCCTGTAGGCTTGTAACATTTTTTTGTCTGAGCAGCTCAGTATTGTATTTCAGTAGCCATGACATTTAGCACTGCATGGTGCAGCATTCACATTCTTGGACATGTGAAAGAAGAATCAACAGCTCTAGCTGTCCCCAGATCTGTTTGGCTATTGTACCTCATAAAGCTGCGCTATATATATATATAAAGCTACACTATAATAAGAAAAATGGCATCTTGGAATAATGATACACTGAATGTCTGTGAAGGTCCTGTATGTTTTGTAGAAGACGACACACTAGATTTAAGCTACAGTGTTCTTCAAACCTGTGTCGATATTAATATGTCTAAATTAGTTAACTAAGTACACACAGGAATCCAGTCTCACAATGATGCCAAATGAAGCAAAACAGCTGCATCCATGGTGCTAAACTACTTGCTCTCCAAAACAAGGTGTCCACACTAGGAATGTGCCCAGACCTTTGCTGGAGATTTGTTTTGGAGAATTCTGGATGGCATGAGCCACAGCAATGCCAAATTCAAAAAACTTATCCATATAGACACTAAATTTCCAGATCCTGTGAAAGTTCAGTGGCCTTAACTCTAATACAGACATAACTGTGTTTTCTTACAATAAAGAAGCTGAAAATAGTAAGCACAAATCAACTAAATTCACAGGAATAGTGGTAAAATTTTGCATTTCCTGAATTACAAAAAAAATCTTTAATCATTAAAGTAGCTTTTTTACAATGTTCTGCACTCTATAATCTGTCACTGATGCCAAGAAATTGCAGTCTCATTATTTATTAAAACTCTGATTGTAAAACATTATTTATTTCCCTACAAGTTCCACAAGAATTTTGAGGACTGTACATACATGTTTGTGTTTTCAAAAGCAAACCAGAAAATTCTCTAGACCATTAATTCTTAGCATATCCCTTGCTCGATCTGAAAGGTGTCACCTGTAGCAATCCACACACACTTCTGCATCTGGCAGAAGCGGAATCCAAATCATTCAAAATTACTGACATTGTTTCAGAAGTCAAATGATAAAATAGTTTTTATTTTAGAGAAGTTTTGTTAAAGAATCTGGCTGAGTTTCTCCTCTTGGTAACCATCAACTGGTCACTGGGATCCACTGCTAAATTCACCACACATTTCAAGACACTGAACCTGAAAAGCACTTCAGCATTCCCTACTTTATGGATTCTAGATGGTTTGAGCACCATCAAAATAATAAAACCTTCTTGTGCTCCACTTTCTCTTTTCTGTAGTCAATCGGAAGCGCCATGGTACTGGGGAAAGAGCCCTTTCCTTCTGGAAAGAATCACAACTCTCCACTTTGATTTCCTCTACAACACAGTCTTTCTGAAGTAGCTTGTCTTTGTGATCTTGCACAAAAAATCATTCTCTCCTACCTTTGCTACAGAAGTCTGCTGATCTACTGTAATATGCTACTGTTCCTTATGTGTACCCATCAACCTCTTTCTGTTTATACCCCTCTCATAGATTTCATGGATTTTGTGGGTTTTGGCAGCTCCTTGTTCTTTTGCAACTTTTTCAGGCAAAAATTATTTTCAGAGATCTCATCTGAAAAATACATACAGGGTCCTGTATTGATCATTTTAGTCTGCCCTTAGCTGATGTTACATTATCCCCAGCTCTGGATGGAGTTAATAAGGTGGACTCCTCCAGTCTGCCTCAGAGACAGACAGAGTTACAGTGCCTGTAGCTAGCCTGGAGGGAGCTGCAGATCCCAAACCCATTGCAAAACTTCCAGGTTCTGAGCCCTAGTTTTGCAGCAGAAAGTCTGGCAGTGCTGGAACTTCTCACTTAAACTGGGCTTCATGGAGGCCTTCAGAAACCCTGCTGGTTTATGTGGCGTCATTTTTAATAATAAGCTCAGGAAATTCCAGAGGAGTAGAAGAATGCTAATGCAGTACCAATGTCTTTGGAATTGCCTAACCAGCTACACCTCAGTCATTCTGGCAGCATCCCAGGCCAAGTAGTGAGGAAAAAAAAATCTTTTTAACTGATTTACTGATCTATTTAGCTATTAAATGATACAAATTAAGACAATATATTAATAATAGCTGTCAACAAGATTTAAAAAAAAAAAACACTGTGAGTCCTGGTATCAGGTTTCAGAGAGATTAAAAGTTTGAGAAATGAAGTTAGATGAATGGAGGTAATATACTTGGCTTTGTAAGACATTTGAAAGTGTACATTTGAAAGAGATATTGTACTTCATAAAATAGCCTGACTAAAAGTAGTGAGATGTAAGCCAACTAACATATTTACCATAAGGTAGCTAGCAATAGTAAGCTCTCACCAGTCCAGGAAAGTTTTATATTGCACATGCATGTGGTAACAAATTTCATGCTTTTCTTCAGTAGCATTAGCAGTATATATTATTTACTTTTCTTCTTGTGCACCTTGAGTCTGATTCATAAATATATGCTGAGTTAAAGAGCATGAGAAGTCTCATCAAACCCAATTGGATTCCCAATGACAGGCTAAAGGACTTAACATTTAAACTGTTCAAATCACTAGAAGTATATGCATGGTTAAGAGTTTTGCAAAACCAGGGGCCTGCACACTTTTATCTTGGAGCATTGGTATATGACTGCCATGAGTAAAATATTCTGACTAATCATGTTATTCTCTGATAACTCATTATAGCCTTACTGTTAGCTGAATGTCTTTTTCCTCTTGACAAGCCTCCTGGGAAACTGAGATGAAGTTAGTTTTTCATCATTATCTCAAGTCTATCTTTTCAAATGCTTTTATTATAGTGATTTTGGAAGCAAGCATATTAAGACAGAGATATTACAGAACTGTTGTACAAAAGAGTACTGTCAAATACCATGTAAGTGAATTTAGGTCTTATCACAAATATCTCAGATATAATTTAGGACTAAATAAAAAGAAGTAAATCAGTTCTTGAGCCCTAAGGCACCTTTCAATAACAATACTAATAAATCAGAATGATAGCATAAAAGAGCCACTGACTTTTCCTCTTAATCAAATAAGATCAGAACCAAGTCATCATTCCAGCAGAAAAAGCAAAATTTAATTAGCTTATCTAACAGTGTCATTTAGTGAATCAAAAGCTTTGAAAGGTCAATGAATTTTGCCCTTATCATCTCATTATCTTCCATCACTAACAAGATATCATTAAGTAACTTAATGAGAGCAGTTAATGTAGCAGCAGCAAGCAGCACTGCTATAATTTAAAGGGAAATTCCAGGCTGTTTTTAAATATTGATTTTTATTACGTTTTTCATTCACAGACATCTAAAGGCTGCTGGAAGAAGGAAAATAAATACAGTCTTTTTACATAATTTCCATATTTCTTTTTATTTCTGAAAAAGTCAGTAGAACATTTTTATCATCCTTGTTCAGACACACACATGACCAAAATATGTCTGCCAGAATACATACAACAATACAAATGCTTCATTCTAATACCACCAGTAGTAGTAAAACCTCCATAACTTATACATTATGAGCTGTCTCTCAACAAAATCAGTGCAGACCAGTGCAAGTGGTATTACTTAGTGGAGGAGGCAACTGATGCTGTTCAACATCTTTGCTGGCAAATTAGATAATGGGATTGAGTGAGCCTTCAGCAAGTTTGCAGATGATACCAAGATGTGTGGTGCAGACAATACACTGGAGGAAAAGGATGCCATCCAGGACCTTGACAAGCTTGAGAGGTGGGTCAATGACAGACTCATGAAGTTCAGCGAAGACAAGTGCAAGGTCCTATACCTGAGTCAGGGCAAAATCAAACACAAATACGGGCTGGATAGAGACTGGATTGAGAGCAGCCCTGAGGAGAAGGACTTGGGGGTGATAGTGAGCAAGCAGCTCAGCATGACACAGCAATCGGTGCTTGCAGCCCAGAAAGTAAACTATATTCTGGGTTGCATCAAAATGAGTGTGGCCAGAAGGTCCAGGGAGGTGATTCTCTCCTACTAAGCTCTCATGAAACTCCACCTGGAGTACTATGGCCATCTCTGGGGTCCCCTACACAGGAAGGTCATGGACCTGTTAGAGTCCATACAGAAGAAGGCCATAAAGGTGAATCTGAGGGCTGGAGAACCTCTCCTACGAAGACAGGCTAAAGGAGTAGGGCTTGTTCAGCCTGGAGAAGAAAAGTCTCCAGAAAAAACTTAAAACAACCTTCCAGTACTTCAAGGGAGCTTATAAGAAATATGGAGAGGCACTTTTTACAAGGGAATGTAGTGATAGGACAAGGGGGAATGGCTTTAAAATGCAAAAGGATAGATTTAGATTAACTCTGAGAACAAAATTCTTCACTGTGTGGGTGCTAAGGCACTGGAACAGGTATTCCAAAGAAGCTGTGGCTGTCACATTCCTGGAAGCTTTCCAGGCCAGGTTGGATGGGGCTTTGAACAACCTGCTTTAGTGGAAGGTGTCCCTGCCTGTGGCAGAAGGGTTGTAGATGATCTTTGAAGGTCTTTTCCAGCTCAAAACATTCTATTATTTCATGGAAACTATTTTAGAGAACCTTGTCCCTCACTTGCTCAGGCAAGCTCACCTCCACTATGCATTACCTTACTATACAGCACCACACAGCCTGCCCTTTAAATGGGATCAGTCAAACCAGCAGGGTTGAAAAAACAACTACTGTGCACACCAAAGGTCATTTCATCGGTCTGCTTTAGAGTACAGATGTACAAACAGCTGAATGAGTACATCTGAGAAGGCAGCAACCTGTGGTGAGGCAAAAGGCTGTGGTGGGGACTTTTCACTACAGATTTGCCTTCAGAGCAATTCTAATGAGGAACTGCATCTTGGAAAGTAATTTTGTGGAGTTACACTGAACACTGCTGTGAGGGAAATAGTAGAGCATTAGTTAAAATAATTTGTTTACATTCTCTAAAATCAATGGAAATTTAAGATTTTCTCTTCTAAAAGCACAGGGGGGAAGGCAAATTAACTTGCTGAGGTTATCTCCATCAGATTGTGATCATTTTAACATAAGTCAATCCTGGAGCCTAAACTACCTACTACTGTCCCACTGAGAGGCTGTCACAGTTTCTGAAAATACATGCTCTTAGCTGAAAAACCACATATGCTCGCAGCTGAGATGCTTTCCCCCTTTTCTCCCTCTTTATTTATTGGACCTATCTGGTTTAAATTGATTTTGCTATCTTTTTCTTCAAAGAAGGCTAAAAAAAGACTAGGGGAATTCACATATCTTACACTATGCTGCAACACAGTTTATATGGCAATCCTTCATTGTGAAAGGATGCAGGCTTTACAAAATCAGAAGTCTTAGCTACAATGAAAGTTATCTCTTTAAAAAAACAAGATCAGCAGTTTTAGACTAGATAAGAACTTCTTAGATAGGAAACCAAATACTCTGGCTGATAGCAGCAGATGTCTGAGTCTCTGAGACAGGTGATGAGGCAGAGAAGAGTGAGTAAACTTTCCTCTTGATCCTATTCCATGCTGTTGTTGCCACAGCCATCTCTGCTTACTTCCCATGTCCATTCCCCAGGCAGATTTCTCCTCTTAACCAGCCTTTCACACCCCCTAGAAAATGAGAACCATGCCTATTTCTGCAGGTGTGGGAGCAAGTGTCTTTCTCTCTAGCTTTTTGCTCTAGTAACCACTGCTGCTTCACCATCTGCTGCTCTTCTTTTGTGTCTCCAAGCAGCTGTAAGTAAAGCTGCTGCATTCAGTTCACATTCCAAGTTTTATTTAGGAGCCACTAAGGCTAAAAAGAAAATCTTCTAATGAAAACTGAGATTCTGCAGTCACTGCAACAGTACTAGACTTATACCTTATTGATATGAATTGGACCCATCCAAGGGTCTTGGATAAACCATGGTTAGAGGGAACTCAGCAAGAGGAAAAACAGGTTATTGAAAATTTTATTTTCTTTTTCTTATGTTGAGAAATTATTATTTGCTGAAAATGAAAGACAAGTTTTCACAGGGAGGTAAGCAGCCAGCTCAATGCAGCTGTGTTCCAGCTGGGAAGCCAAGCAACGTAACAGCTTTGTATTCAGCCCTTTTGCTACCTAGCAGTCTGGGAGAGGTGGTGCTTTTAGCCACTCTTCAGTCCATCAGTTTCCCACCCAGACCACCTATCACTACAATACTACCAGGAATAGGAAAGAATGTAAGCTGTGGGGATTTATGAGGTGAGATTTTTCCATTTTATTACTTAGAGGCCAGAAATAGCTGAATGCCACTGGGCTACAATAAGAACTTTTCTAATAGTTAAACATTAAAAGGTTAATCGCAAGACTACAGATCCATAGGGTTTAGGTTGATAACTTCAGGAATTTTAATAGAGAAGTTGTGTGAGAAAGTCCATTTAAAAGCATTCATTACTAGTATGCATGAAAGAAATGAAACATGGGCTTTTCATGAATATTTTTAGCATCTCTGCCACTCAAAATGTAATACCTGTGTTCACAGAGTAAAGGAGTCTCAGGGCCACACTTGCAAGCCACAACACATACTTTTGCCTGTGTCATTCTGTGCTTAATCTCACAAATAACAGAAGTAAAAGCTGAAACCCCATTTTACTAAGATGAATGTAAAATGTCACTTAAACCCATGAACTTGTTTGCATAAGCAATTGATAATGCAACGAAAGAAAGAAATGAAAACACAAGTTATTAAACTAAAGAATTAAATAGTCTAGAAGAGATGATGAGAGATCTCTCAACTGTGCAAGTTCTTTTGATAAAACAGATGGAAATACTTGTATCAATTATCTACTGATTATTGCTCGCTGAATAGATGTTAGTGGCATAGACCATAGCAGCCCAAAAGGAAGTATAATGATCAATTGTGGCAATAATCCACAAATTAAAGATCTCTAATAGTATGCATTCACTTGATAGACTGCAAGGGTTTTGAAAGAATGTTGCATTCTATCGTGCCAATGATCCATGGATTAAGGGCTTACATTTATATAGCACACTGTAATAGCTTTGAGGGAGCCATTAGGGTCTATCATGTCAATGATCCATGAATGAGAGTTGTTGCAGCAGTATCTTTCAGCCCATGCTGCAGTGGTTCAAGAATGTACCAATATGGTTTAGGGTTTAGCAAGTGTAATACACCTTGTGTAGCATTTCTTATACTTGTATTTACACAATGAATAATCACAGCATGGAAAGCAAAAAGAAGGAGTGCTGCTTAAAGGGGAAAATAATGTTTTCTTTTCCTTCAGTGCCTGAGATAAGTTTTTACCAGCAATTTCTTACTCGCAGCTTGGTGCTAATTCACATGGTGTTCAAAATGTCACTATAACCAAAAGCATGTAGGCTAGAAGCAGCCTTTGCAACATGTCAATAATCAAGGATGCTATCAAGGTAGAATCAACAGTTTGAAGGGTTAGCTAACCTTCTAATAATGACTTAAATGTGGACTGTTCAGTGTTATGTGAACCTCATTTTATTTTAGTTTTAAATATTCTGATATTGTAATTGTAGGTGTGACAAACTTTCTGACCAAGTCTTCCCCAAAACACCTTGTCTGCAAAAAGATGTAAAAGTCATAATTAACTTTAAAATAAATCTTAGTACAAACACAAGCTCTTCCCATAGGTGTCAAAATCTTGGAAAACTCCAAAGTCTGTAATTTTGAGCATGGCTGAAGGAATGTGACAAAAAAAACCCAACTTTATACATTAAGAATATTTTCTGAAATGTTTATACTAATGTGATTCAGTGCACAGTTTATGTAGATGTTCCTCTTAAGATTCATCCATCCCAAGTTGCCTCTTCCTTGGCCGTTACCTCCTACTGCTAAGGATCTCCTTCAGGACAAAGGGAACTCTTGGCCTTAAGAACATGTAAGTTGGGAGGAGGGAGACATGCTCTGTCATGCATGGCTTGGCAACATCTGTAATATTTCTCTGAATGCCTGTCCCAGTGCCTTTGGAAGCTTGTGGGAAAGAAGAGACATCTTTTCTGCAGAATATAGATAGGGGGAGGAAAGGGGGCAGGAGGAAGGAGCTGTAAGCAGTATTCCCATCCCAACGTGTTGCCACATCCAATATTTTTGGCAAGAAGAGAATGAGAGGAAACATTTCCTGCTGTGGTTAATGCCTTTACAGGTTACTGCAGTCTGGTTGCAGTCATGTGCAGCCAGCTACATCCCACTAGATCACAACACTGGGAGCCAGCCACTGCATCTACTAAGTTTGGATCAAATTTTGAGGGTGACTTGTTCAGACAGCGTATAAGAAAATTTGAGTAGAGATCAAACAAGACGTAACATGAATGTTGGCAAATTCACTAGCACAGCATGTAGTAAGTCCTATCACTGAGTTTTAGTTAAAGCTCCATTCAGAGCAGTGGAAATGCTCTTGTTCCCATCAAAGAGTGTTTTTTTCCAGGTGGAAAATGATAGTTACAGCTCCAGAGGAACTCTGCTTCTTTTACAGTCAGGAGTGGGAAACAGGAGATAATTTCAGCCAGTCTTTCTGGTGGACATCCCATGTACTCTTTGCCAATAGCTGCAACAGCAAAATTATACCTCTGGCTAACCAACTGCCTCACTTTTCTCCCTCATCTTTGGGGCTTGATTTTTCATTCTCTTTAGGGCAGATGGACCAGATGTAATGGTATCACTATATGCTCTAAAGCTAATGAACTGCACGCAGAGCTTAGAATTTGGCCAGGTGACAGCTTCAGACAAGGATTTGATTTCCCTTCACACCACAGCACAACTTTTTTCCCCTTCTTTTTCCTATTTAAATGGAAAGGCATCACAGCCAATGCCTTAAAATGCTGTTAAAATAAGCCCTGGTTTAGTGCTACCCAAAGTAATGCAAATGAAGTATATGACTTTTTATGTGTCAAAGAATAAGAAAGACTTAAATAATTTAGCAGTATTTGGAATGGCTTTTTGTTATCATTTCACATATTCATTTTTCTTTTTCAAATTATTTCTGCTGAAATAGCAACCTTTCTCTTCAGTCATTCTCTGCTTTGCCAGTTTGATCTTAAGTAAAGTCACAGCACTGAATCTGTGCTACTACAGATTGTTTCCATGGTTAGGACTGTGTAGCCATAAATACAGGATTGTGAATGCATTGCACTACCAAGGTGAGATGTGGGGTAATGAGGGAGAACAATCTTATTCAGACACCAGTATTTTTAGCAATATCTAGTACAGTGTGGATTATTACAAGCAGGTATTCTAATTTCAAAGAAACCTAATTGTTATCTATAATAACAGAGCATGTGAATTTCAGAAAACCTTGAAAAATATACTTATCTTTGGCCACAGCTGTCAGCATAAGATTACATACCAAAATATAGGGAACATGTTCATGAAGAGTACTGAAGTGCATTTTCAAATGCAGAAAGGCAAAGAGGGAATTCAGAGAAACCCCAGACTATATTACCATTTGTCACCTAGCCTTGTGGTTCAAGGGTAGAAGTTAGAACCAGCAACAGAGCTGGGCTCTTTAAAAAACATGGGCAGGTATATATTTTAGATTCCAAGGTCACTAGGTGGAAAGCTTGAAATCTGTGTTACGGTGTGCAGGATTCGTTATAACTTCAGAAGAGAATCCAAAGTGACTGGTTCATGGGAGCACCTGAAATGAAAGCACAACTGGATGAAATATAGAAACAGTCCACAGAGGAGAAAATGTCACTAGGTCCTCAGTTTTTCTGCTGAAGGGTCCTTACAACTAGACTGGAATTAGACTTCATACATTTTCTACAGGCAGACAAAACATCATCATTTCTTTTTTTCAGGAGTGAGTGGGATTTTGCCAAAGAGGGAATGCTGAGTCAAAATTCATTCACACTGAAAGGGAGTTGAAGCTAGATCACCTGCTGGTTGTGTCAGTGTGCTGTGCTACCGTGGAAAAGTTAAAAGGGGCATGAGATTTATCTTGTGAGCAAAATGCTCCTGTGGTTATGCCTAAAGCATGACAAATGAAGCAGGGGATTTAGGCAGAGAAATCTTTTCCGGATCTTGACTAAGCTTTGTCAACAGGATATTTGAACTAAAGTTTTGTCTGTATGCTTGCATACAGAATTGCATGTGTCTGAAAGATTTAAGGTCCAAAGAGGCTTATCTGGTGAAATTAGAGAAAGAGAGCTGAGTTATGGGGATCATTCATTTGGATTCAGATGTGTTGGTAATTCACATGGACCAAACTGAATCAGTTCCTGGATCCTCTTTAACATTCCATCCTTCCAGTTTGTTGTTTTTTTTTTAAGACAATAATGATACAAATGTATTCTTGCTTTTTAAGTAGAAAATGTTGAAAATTATTCAGAGGGAAAAAGATCAACTAATCACCAGCAAAAACCTCAAGATTCTTGTCCAGAAATGCTAAAACAAACAAGTAAACAAACAAAAAAGTTCTAAAAGAGAAAGATATCCTAAAAGTAATAACAAAAAAGGAAAAGGGAAAAAAATCAACTGCAGGTTGTATTTAATGAATGAGACAATATTGAGGAAATAGAAATAAGTCTTACAAAGTGATGTAGGTCTGCCAGCCTATTGATGGTTGTTATTATTCAATCTATTTTAAAGCATTTAATTTTATATAACTGCAATTCCACATTAACATCTGAATAGCTTCTGAGCATATACTATAGTAACAATTTATTCTAGTTAGACTTTTTTGCAGAAATAAGGCAAAATACCTGTGCAAATTATTGTGAAAGAATGTGATTGCCTCAACCAGTGTACAGGAAGTAGGTGTGGCATGTTCATGGTGGTCAAAACATGAAAGAGGTCATTCATGTCAGCTTTCACTTCCCCTGCCCTCTTATCCCTTGTCATGAAGTTCTGCAATGTAAAAATGTGCACCAGAATCTGACAAAAGATGTGTATGTGAGTCTGTGTGTGGTGGGGGTGAGAGTAGAAGGTGTGTTTTGTCAAAGCACTCTATCCTGTTCCTTACCTCTGAAGTTTTACTGTGCCATCTGCAATTACTATGGAAAGCTAAAAGTAGCAGGAGCTATAAGTTTGACATGGGTTGTTTGTAGATGGGCGATTTATAGTAAATAGAGTGCTGAATCACTTTAAAATGAGAAATTTAAGATTTCGTTTATATTAAAAGGGGAAAATAACATGATTTCACCCTCCATGAGAAGTGAGGAGGTGATAGCAGTCATCTGTGCTCAGGTTTGCTTTAGATGGATGTGAGGCTAATAGCAATCTTTCTGTTAGATAAAAAAGAAGAATGACAAAGGCACAGTTGGGAAAGAAAACTCATTCCTTTCTTAGGAGTTTCATCACCAGAAGGTGGCCTCTGGGACGCAGCTACATGTAATCAGACTTTTGCTTGCTACAGTTTGTGACAATTGCCTTTTGTCTTTTCTCTGTGGACATCTGAAAGGAGCTTGACTTATTGGTCTCTATTTAAGTAGCAGAAGACTGCAGTTTGACCTCTCCTTTTGCTTCTGTACTCCAGGCTAAAAAAGCCTCATTCCTTCAGCTTCTCTTGTGCTCTGACACCCTAACTGTCCGTAAGTATCCCTTCTCCAAACTCCGTCCAGTTTGTTGATATCTGTTCTGCCAAACAGAGGTTAATTAGCTCTTCTCTCAGCCTGCTGGTTCTTCCTAATGCAGCTAATATGCAGATAGACTTTACAATATCCTGCTAGACACACAGGACTTTAAAATGATTTGATAGGACGTTTTACAAGGCTAAGCTAATAAAGGACAAGGTGAAGTAGATGACAATTGAGAAGAATCTTGGTCTAACTGAGACAGTTTCATAAAATTATTCAACTAAAAGGTTTGAACTGGGACAGGAGAGAAACCTTTTCTTAGTTGAAATACAGGCAATGAATGTGATAGTTTTGTCCTAAAACTGTTTTCCTATTTCTCATCCTCATTTCAACCCTTTTTCAGCTGGATTTGGATTTTCTTGGTTTAATTTCTTAGTTGCATGGGCTTCTTTTACTGTTTACCAGAAAAATACATATTTTGGAAATGCAAGAGTTTTGAGATGGATATGCAAGCACTGTATAACATTGTAGCCTTTTAGCATTTCTAGTGTAAAACATTCTTGTCATTATTCTAAGAGTCTAGAATATGATTGGCTTGCTGTGATAAAAAAAAATAAAGGCTGGAAAGTTTAATAAGTAATTGCAGTTAAAAACCTTAAAATACAATGCATGCAGGTTCTCTCTGGTCTTCCATTGCAATTCCTTTTAATTCATCATTAGGTAATGTTCCATAAAAATTAAAGGTTACACAACAGCAAAAGAATTATGGCTCATTGCATAGAAAAATGAACAGGGAGTACAGTTTCTTGATTGGTTAATAATAGCAAAACATTAACTTTCCCAAGGTCTTTGTCAATTCTGAAAGCACCCCCTATTGTACAATATCTGTTTATAAAAATGTACTTTCAATATGTACTCTGAAAGAATATACAAAATGTGGATTTCCTGTTTCAACAAGGCTACCTAAAGTTCAGTTGTACTTAAACAGTGTAGTGTGTCTCTTTTGTATTAGGTTCAACAAGTACAAGACTAACACAGAACCAAACTGTTTCTCAAGTGTGCAATCGCTCTTCCTGGAGGAAGTTCAGTGACATATAACTCCAAAAGATAACTTCTATGAAAAATTCAATATTTCCCTGAGTAAATGCTGTAGATGACAGCACATAACCCTGAATATTTCCATCTGTAAAATAATTATAGTAGTAAGTAAATGAGCATAAGGCTCTCGAAGTCACAACAAAATCTGTCTGAATTTGGTATTTTGGAGAATAAAAGATTGGGGAGAAACATTTTTAAGCAAGAGACTACCATAATAAATCTCTTCCTTTTATTTCCTTTGGCTGTCAGATGAACAGCAAATTATTCACAGACTAAATACTTTCTTGCTAAAAAGGTATTTGTAGTTTCACTGCAATTACTAAAAAAAATGGAATTATGTCCTACTGAATAGTTTTAGACAGGAAAAAATGGTTTGCAAAATGCAAGAAAGGGCCTCTTCACTACCCTTACTGTCCTCAGTGGCCTACTAGTGACAGATTCATGCAAGACACAGATAGTTTAAGGTCCTATTGATGACAATGGTCTTTCTGAAAAATGATTACTTATTAAGAGAAACAGTTACTGGAAGGAGCATATCCCACTTCTCAAGTATATTATGGTATTGGTTAATTGTTATACTATTTATATGCTTTTCCAGGTGAGCTGACAAAGCAGTAGCTATCACTCATCCTCTCCTTGGGGGGGAAAAATTATGAGAATGAAATGAGAGAACAACAATTACAATGTAATAGGGAAAAAGAAAGTATGTGAAAACAAAGGAAGAAATGCTGGTGAAGAGGCTTTTGATTCAACACTTAATTTTCCATGGCCAAAGTGTGTGCTTTTATAGTCACTCATTTGTAGTTTTCCATAAGTATGACTTTATCTTTTCTTCACTGTATTGCCTTCTCAGCCAAGCTTATCACAACGATAGGAGATTACTTCATATGGTTTATAGGTGGCAGAGTGAAAGGAAGAGATGAATGTGATGATCTGTCACTTACGTGGCACAAGATTCTCTTTGTTAAAGTCTAAGCCTGTCTCACTGTTAGTGCTTAGAAAACAGTGGGCATCATTCCAAAAGAAAAGATCAGCACCCCCAAGTCCTTTTACTGCAGATAATGGCGACCCCTGCCACCACAGATGACAATGCCCTATTTTAAATGCTGCATTGATATATCTGAATGTTTGCCTAATGATAAAGAACCTGCTTTAGATGAAGACTTAAATATTCTAGATATCTAAAAATTCCAAATACTCTGAAATCTAAACTTTGGAAATTATTTCACTTGAACAAGCCAGACTGATATTCAGGGACAGGACAGGACCCAGGTTTGTAATTACTATGCCTCAGGAATTTGGGTCACACATTTCAAGATATGAACATAAAACTGAAATATATAACAGATAGTTTGGATACAAGTATCTTGCAATGTAAATGTATGCCTTTAACTGTGAAAAGAAAGATGTCTTGCTTATTTTTAAGTCTATAAGGAGCTGTAGAGAAAAGTTTTGATGCAAGACTGTTTCTTCAGGTAGAATTTAATTTGGGATTGTTACAGATAGTTATGCATGAGCACCAAGCAAACACATTAATTTCTCCTTGCACCAATAGGGAAAAAGATCACAGAAGACCAGTAAATATAAAGCCCAGAGGTGAGAAAGAAGCATATCAACCATGAAATTGTGTTAATTCAATAATTAAAGTGAGACTCTGTTCCTATGTAGGCTCAGGTTGTGTGGCAAATATGTGACAAAACAGTTGGGAATGACAGCCCATTACACTTGTATTAACCATAAGGAGAAAAGAGTTCCAGTAAATCGAACATTTTATGAACACTACACAACATATTTAGCCCTGGACTTGATATAATCTTATTAATCAAAGCAATACACTGGGAGTGAAACTTCCACCTGAGTTTAGTTTTGAGAAAGAGGCAGTGAGAAGTGGGAGTGTCTTGTCTTTGTTCCCAGACACTACAGCAGAGCCAGGCTTTGTAGTTCTCTTCCCAGCAAGGGAATGAAAACAGTGCTGTAGGGGGAAATAAATTACTATCAGGGAGATTCCAGCTGGAAATCTGTGTAGCTGCAAAAGCAACACATTTCAAGGAGTTGACTGTTTCCTGATGATCATGTTAATTTCACTTGTGCTTTAATGGTTTCAAAACTTCTATGGAGAAGCAAGTTCCTATTAGGGCTAAGAGGAATTTAGTATTTGATTTTGCATTTTTAAAATTTCTTTTTTTTTTTCCATGTGCAACCCCAGAGATGTGCAAGAAAAAGAAAGACTGACAGACAAAATCAGCAGTCCAGTGACTGGAATCTTCATTCATAATTTGGAATTACTTCATGTCTCCACTTCCCATGTAAACCACCTGCTGAAACAGGCAGGTTTTCATTTACTATCTTTCTTTTATAAAAAATCACAAATACATGTTTTTGAGAGAGATTACAGCAGCCCACAGAGGTAGATATGGTTTATGTTTTCCAATGAAATGTGTTGCAGCAGAAGTAAGGTAGTGAGCGAACATCCCAAAAGAGTGTCTTGGCCATTTGGCTGCATTGTAATTCCTGTTTCTTGTCAACATAAGCTCTCTTCTTCACCTGAGAAGGCATACAAATAGAAGGCTTTCAGTCTTCACAGCTCATAGATATTCTGGTTAAGGAAATATCTCATTAAGAAGTTTCCAACCAGTTCCTGTTTCTTGTGTTCTTGGAGAAAACCCTTCAAAATGTAATCAGCAATGAGATTAGATCTGCAGCTGCCTTGTTACAAGAATATTACAGAATGTACACCCATGCTACTTTTCTTCTGTCTCTCCACAACCATTTTCATTAACTGCTAGGTATCTAGGTATACACAGAGAGTTGCTTTATATTCATTATTTGTATTCATTGTAAAAAATCTAAACAACTCTAGCATTTTAAAAATTGAAGCAAATGTGACCTTACAGTTTCACACAGCTGGAAATTATTGCAGCTTGCTTTACAAGCTCCTTCAAAATTTTTATACAACAGTGGGCTCACAATTTACACAATACCATTCAATATGAAACAGGATCTCACACAATTTCACAGTAAGACACCTAAGAAATACAAGCTATATTACAGAAGGGGTAACTGAAGCATGGACACACAGAATACATCCAGAATAAGTCTTTCATTTCCTGATACTGTGCTTCCACAAATAGTTATATCCACCTTCTGTTTATTCAATTTTAAAATATGTATTTGTGAATACTTACACTATTTGTATATACTCACATTCTAATTCAAGAATTGAAAGTAGAAAATTTTTTTTTAGAATTACAATTAAATAATAGCTGATGAAATGTATTTTTTGAATGATAATGAATCAGGTATTTTGACCAACCAAAAAACTACTTAATTAATTATTTAAAATAGCTCTTTACCAAACCCTATGGCTGTGAAATAATTTTTCTTTACAAGCCAAATCAAACTTTCATTAACTAGATGAGTACAACTTTACATATCACAAATAGCTTTCTCTGCTTTCTCCTACTACATACAAATCTTCTCACTGATTTTAGAATAAACTTTCCTTTGAAGCTGATAACTAGTTAACTCCAGTAAATTATCATACACTCATGTGGATTTGTTGGTTTAGAGCAGGCAGCTATGCTGAAAATGAAACAGTGTATTTAAATAACTGATCATTTTCTCAAGACAGGCTCCAACTCTTGATGTTTTCATTTGTTTACCTATTTCTTGGGAAAAATTGATAGGACACAGGTATGTACCCTTATAAAAACAATTCAATACACTTAATGATGTCAGTAGGAATCTTTTTTTCTTTAAATATCATTTATTAGTGGCTTGACATTCCTTTTGTTTCTGTGTTTTCCCAGAACCTAACGCACAGCAAATAAGTTGTTATTTGGCTTGGTTTATTAAAAATATGTAGTGCCAGACAATTTTATTCCACTTTGAGTTAAAAAATATTTAGTGTAAGGAATTTTAGTCTCTAATATGGGACCCACAAAATGCCTACAGAATATTTGCTGGAGGTCTAGCTTGTAAGTACCATATCTAACATTCTGCTGTTATCTCTTTCTTCTCCACGAAGACCAATAGATTTGAAAGAAGCAGAAAATGATAAACAGTCAGTTAAACACTGTGCTTGCACCTACCTTTTGAAAAAAAAAATGTTTCTGGCACTAGCAGGAAATTGCTTCTTCCTATTTCTCATAAATCTTGATTTTAATCAGAATTACGTTTTTTGACACTAGATTACCTTTCATGTCAAAATGTCTTTATAGAAAGTAAAAAAAAAATTATTATTAAAAACAACTAACAATTGCAAAATACCTCCCTAACAACTTCTCATATAATTATAAAAATATTTTTGTGCTTCTTAGTGCTATTTGATTATAATAAATAGGAATGCACAGATCTGGAGAATTCACTGAAGATATTAGGCTTTTTAAAAATCTTAACACATTAAGTAGCAAAATTATATTATAGAAAAAAAAATTACTAAGAAAATATGAAATAATAAGATATAACCTACATGGAGAAAACAGAACATAGCTGATGTTGCAAGACACAGTGAGAACTGATTTGCTGTAGATAATATTATCTGGAATTTACATTTCTTGTTCCAGAGCAGATGGAGAGTAAGGGTACTAGAAAAGCACAGATTATTAGCCAGTTACAATATTGTTCAGAACTTCAGAAATATGCACCTCTACTTCTCAGCAAGTTAAGAAGGCACTTTTTGCAGGAGAGTGATATCCTGGGAACAGAGGTATTCTGTCTGTATCTTACAACATATCCAAAAGATGTGCTTTTAACTTTCTTCATACCAATTTATAAAATTTGAAGCATGTGGTTCTTCCTCAGACATACATATTTGTAGTAGTTTTATTTTCAATATTTTTTTTATTTTATTTTTTCACCTTCAAGGCTCAGAAAGAAGTTTCTTATTCAAAAGAATAACATGAGGTCAGACGAAATGAGATGAGATGAAACAAGATATCATGTGGGGTGCAGGCATCAAGAAAGCATTTGAAAATCACTTCTGTAAGCAAATCTTGTATGGGACCAAGCTCCACAGGGCAAGTAGAAAGTGATAGAGTTCTGTGCCATTCAGCTAGATGTCTCATGTGCAGAGGCTGCCAGAAAATTCTGAGCCATTTTTTCACTTGATAAACACTCGTGCTTTCAGTTCAGCTCAGCCTGAGGCAGCTATGGACTACTGCCCTCACGAACTGCTGCATTCACTGTACAGCAAATTGCATTGAACTGTGAGCATAAGCTATACAGCCTGCTTAATGCTCCTCGCAACTCAGTAATGCCAGTATTTCTGCTTAAGGTTAGAGACAAAAGCAAGCAAAAACATCTTGCACACTTCTGCTTAGTGTTAATATGCAACTTATTATATTATATAATCAATAAAACTTTTTCTAATAAAACCAAGACACATAGAAAATCTGAACTCTCATGGTTCATTATTCATCAAACATTGACAGTGTGCCTAGATGTTTGTTACCTAACAAACTTTGTGATTGTTATCTGTGGCCTCCTCTAGAAAAATAATTTTTTGAGGTTTTTGAAAACCTTATGCCACCAAAATCCTTAATGAAAAATCACAGAAACGTTCCAATTTATAAGGTGATATTTATTTGATTCAGGTTTGGAATTTCCCTTTCCATACATGCCAAAAGTTACTCAACAGTATATTCTGAAACAACAGTAACTCAAAAATGAAAAAAGAAAAAAGAAAAAAAAGGCAAGAAAGAAAGAAAGGAAGAAAATATTTTTAACAAAAGTAAACAGAAAACATCTTAATAAGGAAGATTTACCCTATTTCTACTGCTCAGTTTTAGTCATATGAGAAATGCTATTAAATCATTAAAATCATCCGAATTCCTAGAGGTATGTCCTCAGGTAAATATTTTGCCAGGTTTTATAATTTAACTACTTTTCTCTGTTAATCTCACCACAGGAAAGTAAGTAATTCCTTTAGTTTCAGTGGGGATTTTGTCCCCATACTCTTTTAGGGATATATGAGTTGCAGCAGTCTTAGAGAAAAGTGGTATTTTTCCATAGACTCAAAACTTCTCTTGGGTGTACTTCTTCATAAGCGAAGATTAGTGGTACATGAAAATTAGCCCTCTTTAAATAATAATCTGGTACATCACTCTTACATATTTTAACACCTTCCATAATTCAAATCCAAATTCACCTTTGAAGCTTGATTTTGTGAGATTCTTTTAGACTAGAAACCCAAAATAAGAACCAGTGATACACGGTGTGTTCTCTTACTATATGTGGTTTCATTTGGATCTCCACCAGCAAAGCTGATATTAGATCACAAAAAGAAGAAACCTGCCTGAGAAAACAAAGAAAAAGAGGAGAAATAAAGAAATGAAAACACACATTTCTCTACCACCACCATCGTCCCTCCCTCGAGAGGAAAAGCAAAAAAGGAGAGGTGGTAGACAGAGGTGGAAGGGGAAACAAAGAAAAGAGGGCTGGTTTAGGAAGAAAGAGGCAAAAAGAAAAGAGGAGGTGGGAGAAAGAGATTAAGGGGAAGGGGGATAAAAAGAGGAAAAGAAGAGAGGGAAGACAAAGGGGAAGGGTGGGAAAAAGTTCACAGCAAACTTTACAAACCTCTCAATATGTCTGCACTAAGTATAGAATAATAACTCTACATTTCATAAATGTAATTTGAATATTTAATCTCACCAGAGGTGATTGTTCCAGCACTTTCAGTGGCATTTTGTACACAAGAAACCAGACAAAAGTCACTCACTCTCTTTTCCTAGCAACAACCTGTGTCAGTTGAGATAAAGACTGTCAGTATCTATTTAAGGCTCACTCCAGGTCAATTTAAAATTATTCCTAAATATTCTACATCTCATTGTTAAAAATGACAATTTCCAGTTGTGCTCCAAAGGACATGAGGCAGCAGCATCAAGGACTGGAAAATATAGATCTGTTTTAATAAAGAATTAATATTTATTGAATATTTGGCTATAATTATTGCAGAATAATTTAATGACTACATCTACATGATCGTGAAAATATCATAATGGGGATAGTGAACACACAGCATCATTAACCTCCAAATAGTCATGCTTATTCACACTAGCAGTGACTTTTGCTATGTTATTTGCCATAAGACATTTCTGAGCACATTCTCTGATAGATGTGGACCCTTCTCAGTTTGAAGGACACACTTGGCTCACTGCACCTTCTGTCTGGCAGTGCACCAGTGCCCTACTGAGTCTGACTGTGCATGGTCTGTCACGTCGCCTGGCTTAAGCAAAGCTGTACTAGAATGTTTCTGGCTCTATATTTGTTGACCATCAGAGTTCAGCTAGGAGAGAATTTATCTTACTTAAATACTTGTTATCTTTGTTAGCTAACTCATCATCATTAAGGCAGCTGAAGTCCATACACAAGAAGGACACAATAGCTAATGCTGTCATGTGGGCTTTGAAATGATCCATGAAGGAGAATATATGGCCACTGTTTCACCATCAGATACTAAAAGTGATTTGGCTTTCTACACTTTTTACATGCATAAAACTTGAATGCTGACAGTTCAAAATACTGTAGTTTTTTCCCCAGGTAGACTCAATTTAGACCCTGTATCTCCTCCCCAGAGAGTGTCTCCTTTACCTGCCTTTGCAACTGGTTTGACTGAGGTCAAGTGAATCATCTGAGGTCACACAGTGAACGAATGACCCAGAAGGATACTGAAACCAGGCCAGGACCTTTTCAAGTTCCCTGATGCAACTACTGAAGCACACTGTCTCCCTTGAATAATTCTGCCTGTTGATCCCCACTGGATATATACATTTCCTACCACCACAGGAAATTAAAGTTTACATTCAAACTGCTGTAAGAGCTAGCTTACAGTGGGAACAAAACAGGGGTATTTTAGTGTTGTATCAATAACCTTACTTCCATTCCTGTACTTCAGGATATCCTCACATCCTGAGAAAAGATGTGAAAAAAATACAAACCCATGTCCAAATACAGCCAGCTTCATATCACAATTCAAGATTCCACTTTTGTGGTTCTCAGATGTTTGCTTTTCTTTGAATGGCTTAAATTTGACAGTTTTGTTTTAGGTGTTTCCACAACAAAGACAGTTTGAGACACTTTTCTTTCAAAGAGAAGATATCACTGTGTTTGTAAGAATTACAGTGGGTCCTACTGAACAGGCCACAGTTAACTCTCTGGGCCAGAAATAGTGAGCCCTGTGTCAAGTGTGTAACTCCATAAATTTCAGAGGAATTCTACAAAGATTACACAAGTAAAAACCAACCTAGCATCAGGTGCAATGTCCTGGATTTGCTACACACCTTTCACACAGAAAGTTTGGGGTGAATAGCATGCAGCTGTAGCCCAGTGGCTAGCGGGGCTCTGTAAGGTCTCCTAGAATCAAAGACACCAAGAAAAGTAGAAGAAACTACCTACCTGACTAAAATGGTAGGATCTGTATGTCACATATCTTTATAGAGTCAGTCTACATGTACTTAAAATGAAACAATTAGTTTTATACGTGCAGTAAGAAGGGAGATCACTAAAAACCCCCAAACAATTAAAAGCAAAATTTCAAACATTTAGACCCCTATTTTTCAAAAACCTCTCAGTCTCACATTTAAATTTTCTTTTATTCCATACACAATGACTCCAGATGTTTAACTAGCGTATAAGCAGGACCAGTAGTCTTTTCCTTTACCTGC
This sequence comes from Melopsittacus undulatus, assembly GCF_012275295.1. Lineage (NCBI taxonomy): Eukaryota > Metazoa > Chordata > Aves > Psittaciformes > Psittaculidae > Melopsittacus > Melopsittacus undulatus. The sequence continues at coordinate 56,933,146 of NC_047528.1, read as the reverse complement.
AGGGACCCAATATGGCTGACATTCCATCACTTAAACTGAGTGATGAGAGAATTAGAGAATTCTCTCATAAAAGAGAATTAGTCCATTAGTTAAAATAATAATGATGGCAAAACCCCTCATTTGCTGCCTTCACAGCAAGGGTGAATATTTTAAAAAGGCCTATGTACCAACCACATCATAAGGCTTGAACTCAGCTTGGGGCAGGTGACTTTTGACTGCTGGTAGCAAGTCCTTCTGGACATCTGCTCTAAATTTACTTTTCAAATAATATCTGTATCTGTGGTGGGTTTTGGTAATTTTGGGGTTAGGCTGAAACTGGCAGTCTGCAGGAGGGAGGGAAAGAGCATTACCATTTCTAGTAACAGCTATCTATCAAGCCCAGGGACCTTAGCAGGTATCATTTTCCTTCCCAGTGACATGCAGCTCTCTCAGAAGAGAGTATCACAGCTGGTTTGTACGAATAACACTGTACAACATCAACAGTTTTAAAGAAAGAAAATTAAACATATATTTATGTATAGCTAAAACTACAGGGTAATTCCAGGGATGCAGAGTGAAATTCACCTGGAATTGGGCCAGAACACAAAAGCCAACATCTCACTCTGGGAAAGGGATGATGTGCACATTTCTGTGATCATAGGTCATCAAGGCTTCAGCCTTTTTCCTGGCCGTAGGGGCCAACAAATATGGCATAGTTAAAATTTTACACTGAAGACAATGTTAGGGAAAAGTGATCCAGGTCCCCCTAGCATAAATAGAAAGATTTCTGTAAATCTTAGAGCACGGTGAATCACTGTTTGTTTCTTAAACACCCTGCTTTATCCTCGGGACTAAAGTCACCTTATTTTCAGTTGTGAGATCTGATGGTATTTCAGCCTAAGTAGTATGGCTATGATCTTGTGTCCTACAATTCATCCTGCTCTAGGAAATCTTCTTTTAACATTCAGAGAAGAAAACACGGCACTGTATGCATTGTTTCAAATGTTTTCCTTTATTTTCTCATGAGGATATATTCTAAAAGAAAAAAAAAGGAGAAAAGAAAATAAAAAAAGAAGGGAAGAAAAAAAGACCTCACTGAGAAGTACAGTAGTTAATTCAGACAGTTTCAAGTTGCCTAGAGCTATTGACTGATATATGCAAAACCTTACCATTATGTTTTCAAAGAAACAACAAACAGAATTGGTAGTGCAATTCCTTTAATGATACTTTGAATTTATTTTTTTTTTAATTACCTTCCATCATTGTCTGAGCTTGATCCTGCTCCATCAGAAACTAGTGGGAATTCTGCCACTGACTTCAGGGGAAAGGAGTATTGTGTTGTTTTCAGCACACATTTTAAAACAAAGGCTTAAAATTTGGCAGGAACAAAACACTCTGCCATGAATTAAGACAGCAGATTGCCAGATGGCAACTTTTCAGAGTTATGTAAACAAATTTGGTTTACTCAGTGCAAATATTTGAAGAAAATAGAAAGAAGGGGATAATTCTCAGTTACCAAAGGGTCAGATTTGAGTGTTTTAAATTTTAACTTGGTTCCAAGAAAAAAAGAAACTCTACCAACACTGCTAAATTATTGCTCTAGAAAGCTGAGTTTAGCTTTCCATGACAGTTTATACTACTACAAGTATAGTCTGGGATGAATTAAGAAAAATAAGAATATTGGGGAAGGAAGGAATTCACACTGCTATTCGGGAAGGCAGTTTTGGACCAATTGGTAGACTCACAGTTGAGTAGCACATGTTCTCTATACAACCTAAAGAGAGAAGAAGACACCTTGAGAGAGACTTTTGAGATTTAACGTTGGATACTTGAAGTTAGGCACTATGAGTAGAGTAGCCCCATAATTCACAAGTGCGATCTTCAACATATGGCTAACCATCCAGATTCACTCAGAAGTTAACAGCCAAAAGAACAGGCAGGTCAAGAATTCAAGAGCACTGCTGCTGCACTTTTAGGTATATTATGTTTTGGTTTAAATCAAGTAACACTCAGAAGAGAGAGAAAATTAATACAGTACAAACAACAGAAGGATTCTCTTTTTTCTTTAGAATTATTTTGAAAAAGTTGCATGAGCAATAAAAATTTAATATTGCTCAGAAGACTTTTTTTTTTTAATTTTACATGAAAAGTCTAAACAAGAAGAGGTATGTATGCAGGTTAGAGTACTAAGAAAGCTCTAAGAAATTTATTCCACTGCCACAATCCTTTTCTCAACTACATTTAGCATGAAAAAAAAAAAAAAGAAAAGCACATCTGCCCTGAATTGTCTGTTCAAATAATTTCCTTCCACTTGTGGTGAGAGGTGTGCTTTTGGAGTAGCAGAAGGCTTCACTTTTTAACAAATAATAAAACCCACATTCCAGTCAAATGTGATCAGCTCTGCCAGTGTGGAAGGATATTTTTATTGTTTGTGTTGTGCCTTCAGAGTGCCACTGCACATTACTAAGCATGTTGGCTTTTTGCCACCTCTATTTTAAGCTGTTCAAAACTCTGGGAACTAAAGAAATGTCTGCTTTTGGTTTTTAAGGGGAAAAGCATTATTTAAGTAAGCAAACACTTTAAATAACTTAGACTCGAAAATGTATGTGTTCTTCGACAGACATGCTTATTTTAGGAGGCAAAACAGACCATATCTTTGAATTAACCTCTTGTCCCTTATACCCTACCCGTACGCACTGTGCTGACCTCATGGGAAAGAAAATCAAATCAACTGTAAATTGCCTGAACAGATTTGTCTGAACTTGTAGAGCCGTAAATCCTACATTTACATTACTTACTCAAGACAAGTTGGACTCGCTGCACTTTCCACTCAAAAAGTCACACAGAATTTTTTATACTTGCTAAAAAAAGTAGCAGTGGGCCACAAAATTTAATTAATTCACTGTATATGATTCCTAGAGGAAGGGAGAAGAGAATAAATGGCTAGCAGAAAAGATCAGAAGAGCAAGGCAAGATAGTGGGAAGGAATACTTTTAGGTTCTGATGAAAGAGTTTTATTTCAGATGGATCCTCCTCTCAGCTCACTTCAGGGACTGGCATATGGCATATGCTACAGATGGATAGGCAACGATACACATACAGCTGTAAGTTTCTGGCACTCCTGATCCTGGCCTACGCTGCCAGCTGGCCAGCAGAAAGCAGGTTTACAGGATGATTTGATTTTCCACAGCTGTCGTACAAAGCATGAGGTCAGGGGAGGTGAGGAGAAGGAGGTGTTTCAGAGAGGGAGGGAGTCATAGCTGACTGCTTCTTGCTTACAGCACAGAGGCAGGGTTCAACCCTGACAACTACAATAAGCCACGCAGCAACTTTCTCCATCTGCAAGCCTTTCATTTGAATGATGTGCTAATGTAAGTTTTAAGTCTTGACAGGACTGGGCAACTCTGGAATCGCTTATTTACACGCACTGTAAAAATAAGTATCATGCAAGATGAGTGATTCTTGTCTAATGCCCTGTGAATATAGAAAGTATGTTAAAGTACTTTTCTGTGAACCAAGAAAATCTTTTGTTCATAGTTATGTTAGGGAAAATTCACTCTAACACAACTGTGTGTGTCGACAACAAATATTTTTTTTAAGAGAAAGATAAATAAAACCTTTTTTTTTGCTGGAACTTAAGTCAAATGCAAGGTCTTGTGGAACAAAATCTCTGTCTTCAGGTGTACAAGATGAGCTTTGATCTGTCCATTACTCTGCAGATAAAGGACCCTGAGGGCATGATAAGTAGTTCCACATAAGCAAAACTTATCATTCAGAGGCAGTAAAAAAAATAAATAAATAAATTAAATACTAGAAATTATTAGGAAATAAATAAGAGAGTAAACCAGAAAATATTATTCTGGAATATATGTCTATTATTCACACTGACTTTTAATTCTGTATTCTAGTAATTTCATCTCAGAAAATGTATCAACAGGTTCAAAGACTACTAGGATGGTTGTATAGAAGCGGTACCTTACAAGGCATGACTTACTAGGCTGAAATCTTCAGCTCAGAAAAGAGATGGGCTTGGATCATAAGACAAAGGTCTACAGAACTACAAATGGCACAGTGGTCTACAGAACCAGAGACTCATTACTCATCCCTCTTCTAGTGCAAGATAGATTTAAAGAAGACAGAAAGAATTAGCTTTTCATGCAACATGCAGTTAACCTTTGTAACAACCTGCCAAAGAACCTAGTCAATACAAGAGGTATATGTAGACTTAAGGGGGTACTTGAAAGGCAGATTTGTAAATGGTTACTAAAGAGACAAGCCACAGACATCGAAGAAAATGCTTGAGCTGAAAATAACTGAAGACTAGGAATGCATTAGGAAAAAGTATCACATGCTGTTGATCTTTTTCTCATTTTCCCGAAGTATAAGCTTGAATGCCAGTGTTGCTGAACTAGATGGATCTGAACTGTGTGCTGCTCTTTCATTTCTATTATGAACCTCTTATGTTATGAATTGTATCATGACTGCCTGAACAATTCTTCACAAGGTAACAAAAATTTATATTAACAAGTATTAAGAAAGATATTTGTATCTTGTTATTATAAGAGATGCTTAAGAAATGTTTTGAGGAGACAAAAGGCCATTTATTGGAACTCACAATCTAATATTTATTCCTCTGTGATGCTAGACAGAAGGCTAAAACAATATTTTAGAGAGATCAGCAAGCTAAGTAGGGAGGGACCAATGGTAGCAGCAGTAGGCAATGGGGTTGTCCTGCATACTGCTCCACAGCCACCTTCAATATGGGGTTTGTAAGCATAACTCTTCACAAGCCGAGAGTGGTTTTTTTTTCTCGTGCAAAAATAACCCCAGATCTCTCTCTGCCTGTATAGCTAGTGTTTAGGAAACACACATTCTTACTTGATCTGGAATACAGACTTACAAGTGCTGAAGCAGATGTCTTTCACAGCATGTACAAAAAGCTTTTTGTCCCTCTTACATTAATTTTTCATAAGGCCAGAAAGGTAGAGGATAAGATGTACTCTGAAATCCAGAAACAGAGATTTGCACCAAGTTGTTGTACAGCTAGGTATTTCTGTATTCATGCTGTGAATAAGCGTGTAACCAGACTCCTTAGTAGGCAAGGCTGAAAGTGTCCCCTTGAAAATGGACCCTGCTAAGAAGTAAGTGACCAGATTTAGAAGCTGCTAGCCTTTGTAGTTGTTGTACATCTTTTTTTTCTTACTAAAATGATGTAGGCTTTGCATAAGAGCAGCATCTTACTTCCTTTTCTGGCTATATTTTAAGCAAACTTAGGCTTCTGAGCTTTCATTCAGGTCCACATGTCTTGTAACAAGGAGGTAATTTGTCCCTCGAGTATCTTTCTGGTATGGTTATGGTTACAGGGAGAACTACACCCTTAGCCTGTGTTGATGTTTATAAAATCATGAGTCTGCTTACTGGTCAAGTGTCCCGGTTTGAGCAGTAGCAGTCATTTTTCTCCTTCTTGGTAGCTGGTGTAGTGCTGTGTTTTGACTTTCGGGCTGAGAACGGTTGCTGACAGCAAGTATGTTTTGAGTTACTGCTCAAATGTTTGGTTTGTCCAAGGCCTTTTCTGAGCTCGTGCTCTGCCAGGGAGGAGGGGAGGCTGGGAGGAAGGAGAGACAGGACACCTGACCCAGGCTAGCCAAAGAGGTATTCCATACCATAGCATGTCTCCTTCCTAACTCTCCGGGAGTTGGGGGATCGAGGGGGGGAGTGAGTGAACGAGCTGTGCGGACTTGGTGTTAAACCACGACATCAAGGTTCACTTATAATGTTTAGCTATAAAAACATTCCCTCATATAATTTAGATCCATGTCAACTAGCACCCTCTCAAACAGAGACATATACACTAATTTCCTACAGACAGTGTAAAGGTATAGAATCATAGAATAGTTAGGGTTGGAAAGGACATTAAGATCATCTAGTTCCAATGCCCCTGCCATGGGCAGGGACACCTCACACTAAACCATATCACCCAAGGCTTCATCCAACCTGGTCTTGAACACTGCCAGGGATGGAGCATTCACAACCTCCCTGGGCAACCCATTCCAGTACCTCACCACCCTCACAGTAAAGAATTTCTTCCTTATATCTAGTCTAAACCTCTGCTGTTTAAGTTTAAACCCGTTACCCCTTGTCCTATCACTACAGTCCCTAATGAATAGTCCCTCACCAGCAACCCTGTAGGCCCCCTTCAAATACTGGAAGGCTGCTATGAGGTCTCCATACAGCCTTCTCCAGGCTGAACAGCCCCAACTTTCTCAGCCTGTCTTCATACAGGAGGTGCTCCAGTCCCCTGATCATCCTCGTGGCCCTCCTCTGGACTTGTTCCAACAGTTCCATGTCCTTTTTATGTTGAGGACACCAGAACTGCACACAATACTCCAAGTGAGGTCTCACAAGAGCAGAGTAGAGGGGCAGGATCACCTTCTTCGACCTGCTGGTCACGCTCCTTTTGATGCAGCCCAGGATACGGTTGGCTTTCTGGGCTGTGAGTGCACACTGCTGGCTCATGTTCATTTTCTGACTGACTAACACCCCCAAGTCCTTCTCCGCAGGGCTGCCCTGAATTTCCTTTTTGCCCAACCTGTAGCTGTGCCTGGGATTGCTCTGACCCACGTGTAGGACCTTGCACTTGGCATGGTTAAACTTCATGAGGTTGGCATCAGCCCACCTCACAAGCGTGTCAAGGTCCCTCTGAATGGCATTCCTTCCCTTCAGCATGTCAGCAGAACCACAGAGCTTGGTGTCATTGGCAAACTTGCTGAGGGCACACTCAATCCCATTGTCCATGTCAGCAACAAAGATGTTAAACAAGACCGCTTCCAACACCGATCCCTGAGGGACACCACTCGTTACTGATTTCCAGCTGGACATTGAACCATTGACCACAACTCTTTGAGTGCAACCATCCAGCCGGTTCTTTATCCAGCAAGTATAGTCACTCTTTTGAGAGAAGAAATAATATGGGCATAAAAGTATAAGCCTGCATCAGATTGCTCAGTTTCCCTCTTGACCAGGTAAGAGTCTATGGTGTTTTTTGTTTACTAATGTAGATGAGTCTTGGGAAACCAGCATGCACTGGTGCCTGAGTCCCCCTGTTCAGGGGGACTCTGGAAGATTTTACACAGATAAGGTGTGGAACGAGCTCCAGCATCCCTGGGCAAAACAAAGCAGAAAGGATGTGCAGCTGCATCATGTACATAACTTGGAAAGCTTCATTAGTCAACAATGCAAGGGAATTATCCACCACTTTCCCTTTTTTTTTCTTTGTCTTGTTCTTTTTTTTTGGCATGCATATTGCTGATGGTGACTGGGCTTTCTATTTACATAAGGATAATCCACTGTAATGTATATCTATTCAGATCTATTTGTGCTGTTTTCTTCTTATTCTTTTAAGGAAACAAAATGCTTTGGTCCTCTGAGAATAACATCAATCAATCCCAGAAACTATTTCTTGTTCTATGCACTTAATGCACTTGTGCATAGCTCTTTTGGAGTAAAAGAAGAATAAAAGATCCTCTCTCATTGGAAGGGAAGACAAAATTTCATGATGAAGAGCATTAACTGCTGTTAAAACTTGACAGCCTATAAAATAAAACATTTGAAAAGGACTAGCTGGGTTCAAATATCTTCCAAACTGCATGTGGAATCTGTTGGGACTTCATGAAATGTTACTTCTCCAAGGATTGTGAAGGGATAGATTTCCATTCTAGAATGAATGAATGGTTTGAGCCATCAGAGAAAAAACTTCACTGATGCATTAACGTGGCCCTGACCCAGCTGGTTGGCACTCACTGTCACTCCAAAATTCCATTAATAGGGTGCCTGAGGACATGAACTCAGTTTGACTTGAAAGCTTCATGTATTTCAATTAAAAATGCATTTATTTAATTAATGTAGACATTAGAGAGAACACTAAAAAGGAAGTCTGAATTTGATAGACTTTGTCCCCTTTTTCTAAGACACCTGGGAAATGTTGCTTTTTACAAGTGTAAGATATAGGAAAGGGAGGCACTGAAATCTTGCAAATTAATAGATAGGAGGCACTGAGGAAGATGTCAGACTCAAATTAGTTATGTTAGGAACTTGATAGATATTTTTTTTTAGTGGGTGTTATTTATTTATTTATTTTATACTACTGATAAGACAGCACTAATTTTATTTGGAGGTGCTAGAAAAAAGAGGTGTTTTGGCCACAATGGAAAAAAAAAGTTTACTGACAACTTTTCAAGTGGTGTGGAGCCAGTATTTTTTGTAATACAATAAATGGGACAAAATTCTAACCTTGCTTACGCCTGAACAATCTCATTGAAAGGAATGTGAAGAGATGAAGGAAAAATATAGCTAGGGGAAATTAGGGAAATTACACCAGGGATGTTCCTAGGTTACCTAATCACTGTGGACCCTGCTTTCGATTTTAATAAAATGTTCTGCTACCCTGACTAACTTAACTCACTTCAAAGATTGTTTGCACTTCACAACAAACTTAAAGACCTTATTAAAATAAGACTAAGACTCTAAGTACAATTGCTTGCTCCTAACTCCCATAGGATCTCAGGAAGAAGATGCAATTTCTGTCCTGGTTTTATAGATGCAGTTTTCTGATGCAGTAATAGGAGAGTTCATTTTAAAAAATTAGCTGTCACGTGGATTACAGTCACAAATGGATACATCTTTCCTAAGACACTCTGTATGGCATCCATTCTTATCAACCTAATGTAAACAGAGCTTTAGTTACCCACAGACACACCACATAGATCTTATCTAGCATTGGAATACCAAATTAGCACTGACTGATTCTTAGGTAGCTATCAGCTAGCTGGCAGCTGTGATTTTTCATATCCAGTACATCTGTTCAATACCATATGCCAAGGCTAGATCTAGGGATTTTGGCACCTTGCTCTGGTTGGACAAGATCTTTGACATGTTTTCTCTGTGATGTGAGACCAAACAATGAATTGCTTCAATTGCATTTGCACTTAGTATTGTCTATATTATTTATTTACTTTGAGCAGTTATACAAATGGGACAATTCTGCAACCTGATAAAAAGAGGGGAGCTTTGATACATATCACAGAATAATGACGTGTCAGAGTGGACACAAAAGTATTGCTTTTTGAGCTGCTGTCACAAAGCTTGATCTTGCTTACTATAAGGAAAAGCTGTTAGTCCACAAAGAAGATTTTGTGGCCTGTTGAAAGAGATTCAAAATCCTAAGAACATAATCAGTATACAGAATATTTAAGATGTCATGTAAAAAGAGCATGGTTATCCTGACTTAGTGCAGTCAAACAGAACAGATCAGACATTTTACTTTTGCATATGTCTCTCCTGCTTGCATTGTATGCAAATCCATCTGAACACCAGGGGTGTGATTATCTCTTCTCTATTCTCAGCTATTTTTTGCCCTTCACCTTTGCCATTTCCAGAGTTTGTGGAGACACAGTAGCTCAGAGGAGAAGTTGATCCAGCTAAATTTCTTTCAGAGAGTGGACCAGGGGGAGCAGGAAGCTTATTCTCAGAGAAGACTGTTCCCTACTGTTTCATTATGTAGTGGCTAGGAGGCTAGATCTGACACTAGAGAGGAGATAGGGACAAGCATTGATAACCAACCACAGACAAGGGCAAAAAGAAAGTAATTCTAGTTTTACTAGTTTTTCATATGCAAGTGTTCACTTTCACTGGAATTGTTACACGGAAATTCCAATTTTAATAGATTAAAAGCCACTGATTTCTGGTGACTGGTCTCAGCTGTGGTTCTGACTGCACCTACAATACAACAGATCTTGCTTGTGAGATCAGTCAGCCTGCCGGCACCTGTGTGGGGACAGGAAAGGTCACAAACACTTCTGTCAGCTGAAGCTGAAAGCATAATGCTGCTAAGGAGCCCAATACTCCAATTTGCTGATGTGGCCAGAAATTATACCTGATAATGACCTGATTACAAGCAGTCTACAGGCACAGAATATTTCTAGTACTCCAGGACTAACCCTGCTAAGGAGTGGTTACCTTTCCAAATGTTGCAGTCCGGCTTGGAGACATTCAGGAACGGCAAAGCTAAGTAAAGTATCTGAATATGGTGATTGTTTTTTTTAATTTATTCTCCACTTGTGGAAACACCATCAAAATTCAACAAACCCAAATCGGTTCACTCAGCGTTTTTGCATAAACCATTGCTATGAGAAACATAAAACAACCAAGCAACATGGGCAGAGCCCCTTGGCCCTGGGAGCATCACATTTTCTTTCCCTCGAGAATACACGCCTCAGGAAAACCACATGCTAAAAGTTATAGATATTACTATACACATTTCCTTCTCTTCCATGTTTAGAGGGGATGAAATGGCATAGGGCTTTTATCTTTTTTTTTTAATTATAGCTCTTTTTATTTATAAAGACTTCAGCTTGAAAAGCTGTTAAAAGTAATAAACCACATCTTTCTGAGAATACAATTCCATTATTTAATCATGCCCAGAGGCAGCAAAGACACTGAGAAATAATTGTCTTTTCATCACTCAAGCATGAAATGCCCAACATTGATTGAAACCTAATTCTAACAAACCTTGAATATTCTATTTCAGAAATCCCTAGACCATAGGCAAGTACAATCTTATTTCTCAGTCTTTTAAAACAGTTTGATGAAGTATCCCAGAAAGCTTAAGTTTTGTTTTCTTCTCTATATTATAAACATTTTTTTTGTCTGCAAGGTTTCACTTTTTACATCCATCTAAAAAATCACAATTCCAATAATATAGTACTATCTCTGTAAGATATTTACTCATATGATTTTTTTCAATCTAAAAATTCCTCTTTTAAGTTTGGGAAAAATCACATATGAAGACAATAGAAAGTGGTTAACAATGCATCCACAACTACTGTTGTTAAACAAGCATAGGAAGGTTGTTTTATTGCAGTGGTGATTGTTTCAGTACAACTTGCCTTTCTCAGACTAATGAAAATTTTTCTACTAATTAATAAACATCGCAGAGCCTTTTAGTATATATTTCCACTCCTTGATGATGCTCTTATAAGATCAGACATCTCATTGTGACTCTATAAACACAGGATAATAGGCTATAAACACTAGATATAGGGGATTGATATTTAGCACAGGTGGCTCACAAGTAGTAGACTTAGATTCAAAATCAGAGCTGAAAAGCACAGTTTCAATCTTAAAATAAAAAAAAAGAAAGTGTCAATCTGGGCATAAACATGTCAGGGACAGTCTACAGACAGTAGACTAGGAAAAGGAAGGTAGTATTGGGTACAAAATGGGAAAAGAAGAATTCTTCAGCATTTTGTGTGATAGCAATGTACATATAGTGTATCTATATTTCAATTATTGTCTAATATGAATACAACAAAAGTCTGATCATTTGTCTCAAAGTGGTTTTCATATTTTTTTAATAAAAAGAATACAGGCACTACAAGTTTAACCTATGCAAACTTGAATAGCTGAAGACATTTATATTGTTCTTCTTTTAATATCTGCACACCCCTTGAAAAACAAATGACATATATGTAAGACTATACACTGAGTGGACTTTTTCCACAGCTGATAACACCCATAAGGTGTTTCAAGTGCATCAATAAAAATGGCATTAAATAATAAAAATGTCAAAATTTAAACTTTTGGAATATAGGTTACATCCAGTACTTTTTATAAACTTTGACTAAATCAAAAGAAGTTGAGCATGAATAAAATCAAGAATGCACTTCAGGCTGCAGTGTGAGCTACTCATTCGCAGGAGGCCATTTCATGTTGCAATTGAAAAGATTGGGACTAAAACAGTGCAGGGAGAATAAGGAATCCAAAATGACTTCTAACCCCTGCACATATAAGCATGGTACCTAAATCAATCAAAAAAACAGGTCATTTACTGCAGAAAAGGAAATGAAATAAAAACATGTTGGATAACAGAAAATAGCCAGTTATTACAGTACAGTAATTAGAAGAGAATAATGAAGAAAAAGTCAGGAGACAACAATTTATATTTAAGAATTTAATGGTGGAGGGGAAAGGTTTATTTCAAGCAAGTGCCACCAAAAATAAATTGTTCCTGAGCCTCAATCTAAAATGTGATGCAGTGCAGCATCTGAGAATGGGGCCTGGTCTCCCATCATAGACTGGTCTTTCTAAAAGTGAACACAGGTGAGAGTACTAAACAGCTCATCAAAAGCATTGTACTACATACCAAACAGAGCAAATATAAAAAAAGGACACTTAAGGTTTTTGTACTTTTGGTCATATTATGGTTCATTATATTCATTAAAAACTCAACCTGTCTGGCTTTCCCAAAAGTTACTGACAGGAAACCAGGAAATGCATATCTTTCCATAAGTTGAATTCCAAGCTTTTATTTGGAAATGTCTGAGCAATGTTTTTTATTATTTCTTTATGGAGGCTGTTCTAATCTACTTATGTATGTTTCTATTAATTAATTATGTATGTTTTTATATATAGACATATATAACTCTCAAGAATGTTACTTGACAAAAAAGATATTATTATGAATGTGCATTTTCCACAAAGATTATGCCAACATTAAATACTATTAAGGTACTATGCAGCACAAAGTATAGCTAAACCCTCTGTCCTCTGTCCTCTCGAGATGTTGTTTGCCTTGTCAAATACCCAGTGAAACTGTAATAAAGGGACTTGGTGACTGGATTTTAAATTAACTGACAATTTGAATTTTGAATGATCACTGTTTTGTGCCTATTCAGGGAACATGACTGCTAGATTTAAAGATGGATAAAGACAAAAACTATTCTCCTCTGACAAACCATTCTTCTAAAGAAATTTAATTGTGTTGTGTTGTTTTTTTTTTTTATTTCCTCAGCAGAGAAATGATACTTAATCCACTGAGATGTAAAAACTCTATAAAAGAGACTCTTTACAGGAACACTTAGGTCACTAGGTTAAAGAAAGTGAATGGTATTGCTAATGGAAGATAAACTGTAGCCCTGTGGGGTTTTATCTGTCATAGGAATCTCAAAAAGCATCTCGTGTAAGAGTTTAAAAGACTGTTAAAGCAAGCTTCACCACTGCAGTAAACTAATACCTGTGGCTTACCGCCTCTGCCCTACACATGTGAAATGTTTAAAATGTTTGGCAGGAAGCTTTTTCCCACATTTGGCTAGTCATACTCAGTGAACCCAATGTGAGATAATCCAAAACAATTCAGGTTCAGCAAAGGTTGGGAAAATATTACAGCGGGCATAAAGCTTTGATGGAAAGCTTCTTTGATCTTGAGATTATAAAATACACAATTTCTAATCTGACAAATTTTTAGCTGCAAAGCAGAATATCTAAACATTCCTCTTTTGTCATAACAGTTTAATCCCTTAAGAATGTGATTTAAACCATTGGGGAGCAAAGGTTAGCACAAGATTTGTATGAAAGAGGAAACCTGCCTTGGACACCTAGATAGAAAAATGTGAAGGCCATTAAATTATACAACTAAATACTATCTGCAGATTGGCACTGCCAGGTCACCTTCAGTTCAAGCTGTGTCAAATATCCTTTGTTCCAAACACACTTGTTCGCTGAATGAATGCTGAAGTGATTATGATTATTTTAAATTTCAGATTTCAGTTTAAAATGACTGCCTTTGCCATGCATGAAAAATACCATCGGCACAGTAAGAGTTTAGGTGCCATAAACTGGGAAGTTCAGAGGTTTATTTTGGGGATGTTTTTTGAGGGGGGGAGGCCACTTAGCATTTTTAGTGTATTTATTAATCTCACATATTGCTTCTTACTACTGATCTTGCCCAAGCTCATAGACTATGACAATTCTATTGCTAATGTAAAAACAATTATTTAAAAAATTAAACCATTCTTATAAAGCATTGACTACCTGTTAAAGAAAGACAATTCCTGTAAGGAAACACGATAAGCAAAAGCAAATACAAAGTTGTTTCATTGATTATTCACACAACATGATTCAATACTGCAAGACGTGTAAATCAATAAGTTGGAGTTCATAAAATATGTTTTTAGATACTGATAAACTACAAATCATTTAACATTAATGTGACTACCATCTACAATAGAACACTAAACAGCTTCTAATGGCTTTAAAAGTCAGCAGGATCAGTTTTCAACTCTGCTATTTAAAACCTCAATTGTTTTCCTCCCTTAAGTTGAAAGCAAAGTTCATCCTTTTTACTTGAAAAGCAAAGTAGAAATTTAATTCCATGATGACTGGATTTCCATGGATCTTCACACTAGCGTTTGTCATTAATATTTGTAGCTAAATATCCATACTCCGCTCAGTTTTGGGCTTTTTAAACAGATTGTTCCCAACCCTATAATCATGCCTGATATAGAGAAAAAGTCTGGGTGCAGAAGACAGGGTTTGAAATAATGACTAAAATAGGGTTTTTACAACCATTATACAAATGAATATAAATAGTGATGATTAACGCATGGAATGTTATTTTAGATAACACAGCCCAGTACAATGTTGTACTACAAAATGAGGAAAACATGGATCATTGTGATAGGGATTTTAAAAAAGAGCTTTGGCTTATACTGTGCTCCCATTTGAAAGGACATAAAGCTTCCCATTCAGTGGGAAGAAAGCATCCATAAGGCTGAATCTCCATAATTCAAACTTAGACGATTTAGAAGACATCATATCAGAAGCAGTAGCATCACTTCCTGACATGGGGTTACTTCCTGTGTTTCTTGGCACTACATGAATGATAAAAGTATTCGTTTCTTTCTTGTCAAAACTTGATTTTTCAATAACTTAAAAATTTTCACAAAAATCAAATAAAAAAAAAATCACAAATTCTGGTCTATGCTTCTGTTAAATGCAGTGAAAAGCACCTAAAAGGTGCAAAAGCTCCCAAGGAACTAAGGCAAGCCAGACACATATTCTAATTGAGCAAACTCATTCATTTTAGAAACAAGTATCTATTTGATTAGAAACAGCATTAAAAAAACCCAAACAAACAAACTACAAAACAAAACAAAACAAAAAACAAACCACACAAAAACCCCCAAGCAACAGCAACTTCAACAAAAACTGCACCCTTTATAGCCCGTCTGAAATCCCATCTGATATTCTCCACATGTCCTCCAACCATAAAATTAGGTCTCTGACCCAGCAGTCAAAGGGAGGCAGTGTCATGGCTCCTAGTCCGCAAAAGATATACTAAGGACTGGATGTCCCTTGAGCTCCCTAGAATTTGTAGGATATGACTCTGACTTGCTCCTTACCTGCTCAGGCACAGATTACATCCAGGGATTATTAGGTCTTTTCCAAATGATTTCCCTAGGGTTCTTTCTCTTTCCTGTCAGTACGCAGTTCTGACAATTAAACTACATAGACTTCTATATAAATGTAGGATAGTGTTATAAGAGACGCAATTCATTTCAGAGGGCAGCATATTGACCATTAAATCCTCCCTTACCATCTTCTATGTCTCTAAAATGCTACCCATATTTCAAGATTACATGGTGTTCTTGGGAAGAAAAATTTCAGACATGCATTCATGCACTGATACAGCACAATAAAAAACCCCATAACATTAAAATATTCTTTCAGTGCATTTCCTTCGCTAAACCTTATCTATAGCTGAACAAAACTGACAGAATGAATGCTTTCTTCTAAAAATCAGAATTAATTTTTACACAACATATCCATTACATTTACAACTTCATTTCAGCCACAAAAATCATTTGCAGAGGTTTCATACAGTATTTACATAGTGTTTTCATTAAATATGTTGTTATTCATGCCTATCTGAATCGAAGAATAGACCTAGGGAAAACCTGCTAGGGTCAAACAGAGAAATAAGAGACTACTCACACTGAAAGGAGCTACATACTGCCATGTGACTGACCAAGAAACAATTCAGCTGTTGCCAGTACAGCTGTCTTTGAAGTCAGCCAAACAACCATACTCTATTGCCAAAAAAAAAATACCCTTCGGAATTTGGCATCATGGTTTTGCAATTAGTTTGTCATGGTTTCAGAGCAGTTGTTTCCATTTTTAAAGTGATTCTCCTCTGATTTTTAGTTCTTTATCTCATCTGTTCAACACAGTGCTTTGAATAGTCACTACTTTCCTCACAGAAGCCTCTTCTCTAGGAATCTTCCTTCAAAGTTGATTTTGCCATCTGCAGTTTCTATTGCCCTTCCACTGACAAGGATGGATTTTATTGTCCAACTTTTGTCTCTGCTGTCATGATAAAATAGTATAATAAAATAAACCCTCCTTACTTGTTAAATTCTCCCCTATCTGCAGTCTCAGAGTCTTACAAAAGTTTTCTCAACATCCCATTATTTTGCTTGTGTTTTCTTGATATTGTCAGATCAGTTTTGACTGAATTTCTGCTAATATTTCAGTACAAGGTCACAAAATCTTCCTTCTTGAAGAACATGCCTTTTCACTGTCAAATGCTGCCTATCATTCCCCTCATCTGAGAATTTATCATACTCCTAAAGCACATAATAATCTTTAATGACCACCCCCTTCCTCTATCCCAAATCTTTCCTGTCTGTTTTATTACCATGTAACTACAAATTATCACTAGGATTTATCTTTACTTTTATTTTATTAATCTTTAAAGTTTTGGTTTTTTTTGTCTTAGATCCCTTCCAGTTTTCCTTTTCCTTTATTCATAATTTTCCCAATATGTCATCTCACTTGAGTATTGCTTCTTAAACCCAGACTAGTTCATACCAGCAAGTGAAAATAAAATGCCACATTCCTTTTCTGACTAATATCTGTGATGTACTATAAATAGTCTTCTTAGGTGTTAAGTTCTCTAAGAAGCTTCTCCTTGTCTGCCCTACTACAGCTCACTTTGTTTGTCCATCCTCATCTAGTCCACCAGTTTTATATCCTTGCTGTAGAGCTAAGCTTAGAAATTTTAGACATCTTATTTAGCAGCATTTCTTACACTATAACATTTAACTCCTTATAAGGGTCCAAAACATCTTGCACAGGACTGACAGAAATGATACAGCATCTCTGAAACATCTGTGCCAGAGAAAATTCCTTTAAGTATCTAAATTGACACCACACATCTACATTTAGACACCTGATTATTCCCTATGTGTGCAGTCTAAATTGTTGTTCAGGCTCCCTCTGTAGTCCAAAATAAGTGTTTAAAATAAGTAGGGTGTACTGCCCTCCAGAAGAGCATATTTCTGTTCATTGACTAGAGAGGAACCTACCAGTCTCCCAGAGAGGGCAAGTAAGTGTAGAGCATCCTATCCTCAGTGATACATCCTTCCAACAATAGGAACAGTGGGTGTTACTTTCTTTTCTGTTTCCTTATTCCTGAAATAATGTTATCTTCCTTTTATTTAAAATTTAAAATGAAAACTTCAACCTTTTGTCTAGCATATGGCTAGCTCTTACTAGTATGGCAAATCTCAAATAAAAGAGATGTGGCTTCAGGAGTAATCATAGAACATATCCTCCTGTATTTCCTTAACTTGAAACAGGAATGGACTCTCATACTAGCAGTTTAGCATACTGAACAAAGTTTAGATTGATCTAGAAAAATATCACCAAAAGAAAGTTTTTTGAGATAGCATAAATAAAGCAAAATATATTAATATTTTCCAGCTCACTCTAGGTAGACTGACAGGAAGCTCTAAGGAGACAGCATTGAATTCTCTTTTTAATATAGAATGTTAAATGAAGTCAAGAACATTAGCCAGAGGTCAAGAATGCCTGAATTTCAATTTGATGAGGTTTACATTCAGTCATCTGAAAGACCAATATTGCAAACCTTTGACTTTCACAGGGAGAATCAGTAACATAAAAGGCTGAGCATTATCCTTTCCCACTGACTTCAAATGGAAATAGAGGTGACTGCACCTCAAGTATTGAGCAACTTTCAGGACCAGGAATTCATTTAAGAAAGGAGAAAATGAAACTAGAGCTGTAAGAGCAGTAAGCTAGAGATACAGTTAGGCGAAATTGTCCAGGCAATAGGATAATAGGAAATAGATAATTTCCAGTAGATAGTATCTCTATGGAGACCAGGACTTTCAGGAATCCCTGAATATGGTTTTCTTTATGTAATTATTTAATTATTAAATTGCATCATTAACTAAATGTAAATATTTAAGTGGAGAATATGATTCCTGGAATATGAGAGTAATGTTTATTATTTCATCTGCTTCAAGGACTTCAGACTCTCACAGGTTGACTCAAGCAGCATGTATACCCTAGCAGAACAAAGCTTTTTTTGGGGATGTTAAGAAGTGACTGACATTTTGTTGAAATATTTAAAATATAAAGAGGGGTTCTGGGAAAAGGAAAGGGTATGGAGAGAACTCTGGGCTATTTAGCTACAAATCATATATCCTCTATCAATCAACCTTATTTTTAACATACATATAAATACTTCTTTGTTTGGAATTATTAGGCCGAGAACATAACCTGTTTTGGACATAAATGTCCTTCACATTTGTTTTCCTTCTTTGAAATTATGGCATCAGGGAAACTTGCCAGGAAAACTTGTAACAATAATACTGAATCCAAATCTGAGACAAAGTGCCCCACATGCAAAAACAGCTTAGGGCTGGAAGAGGCTGGTCTCAGAGCTAGGCATGAGGAACATGAACAGAAGAAAGCAGCTGAGTAGGGTAGAATCTTTATCTGGAAGGGAATTATAAATTATTTGGGAATTAGAACAAAAACAGTTATTTGGGAATTAGAACAAAAGGGGTAGGAAACAGACTACACAGAAACACGTCGAAGGTTTAGTGCCAGAAAATAAGAAATTAATCTGATTAAGTATGCCAAGTAAGCATTGTTCATGAAAAGAAAGACAAAAATTCAATACTGAGCAAGCAAATCTGAAGAACAGGTATGAAAAAGACATGAAAATGAAGAAAGACAAATAGCATGGTCAGAACAAAAGCTGAAAGGGAATGTGTACAAAAAGATCTAGGAACACCTGCATAGCTCTTTGGTAAAGATAGGGCCCTCCTACTCAGGCTCATTGTGCCAAGACTTAATAGATGTTCAGCCTCTTGAGAAGCTTTCTGGATCTTTAATGGAATATGGCTATCATTGACATAGGCATAAGGACGAAGAAATTTCTTGTAAAAATAAAAGACGGAACTCCACCTTTGGAAAACTTTTAGCCTTGGCTTCTTTGGAGAATAATGTGGATAATCGATACAGAAGTATAAAGAAACAGAATTACAAAGGGCTATATACAAAGCCCCACCCAAAAATTAAGACAGGCTTATTTAGGTCAGAATAGAACCCAACCCTATTCAAAAATATTAGGGAAAAGTGATTTCTGTTTAATGTGTCCACTCCAAAGCACTGCAACATTTTGTCTCAAAACTAAACTTTGGCCATTTCTCTTGGATAGGGTGAAGCAGATGACACCTGGAAAAGCTTATGACCACTAGGAGGACACAATTAACTTATTTTTAAGCACTTGAAGACAATTTTTAATAAGCCTAATTCCTCATTTTGCCAAATCTTAAATTCTCAGTAAATTTTCTTTCAACTATACTGCTATGTTCAGAGGAGCATTTTCCTGCTAGTGCTTTCTAACAAGCGTTTTCTAGTGTTTAGTGTTTCTTGCTAGAAGGGTCTGCTTCTTGCAGCTTCTCATGTAAAAGTTTCTGTCAGTTGGCAGGAAACCTAAGACTTAGATATTGTACTTCTGCATGCAAGGTCATTCTAGGAATTCAGTCTTTGGCTCCTCTTTTTGTGCTACTGGTCCAGAGTCTTTAAATTGCTTTTTAAAAGTAATTTAATGAACCAGTAATGTTTTATTTCAGCTTGATATGCACTGGGTTAGTTTACTTGGGATACAGTTACAAAATATGACTCACCCCCAGAATGATTATGTTTCTGTTTTGGCCAGGTGCAGCTAGGACTTGGCAATCATCATCCTGAAGCTGGTGTCTGTGCTAATTCTGCACTTGATGACCTTCACGATGTAGGTGTTTGGAATGATTCTGCTGGCACAAATACAAATTCTCTCATACAACCATCTGTTCCTTGTGGAGGGGAATTTTCAACAGGTATCTGGGATGTTTCATCTGCAACATTCAGTTTTCAGCACATCTCCCATATTTATGGTGGGAAAAGAGTGCCTTCACTGCCTTGAAGAAAGTAGGGCCACTTGTGATATTTAGAGACTGAGACCTTTACCAGCCTTAAATGCAAGGAGAACTCGCTGAGCACTTCCTCATGACACTTCGAATCAACCTCAAGATTGAAGGTCCAAAGACTGAGCTTCAACACCATGGTCCTTATTTTTTCTATTCTCTTGTCATGTAATTCCACTCTCGCAAACTGATTCTTCCTTCTATTTCTCATCTTCCCCCATGCCCACATACCCTGGCTGTGTCTGAAGAGAGACTAGTACATAGCAGGTTGATGGTAAAGAGTGTTGTCTAGGTGTAACCTGCTGCACTTAATGATAGGCCTGATCGAGTCTCTTTGATGCCCTGATTTAAGGTACTACAAATGTCATTCACAGAAATAGACTTTTTCTTAACTTGACCTACATCACACAGCCAGGGCTGGAGGAAGGTTTTCAGTTTTTCCATTTAACTACTAAGCCTAACAGCTACTTCTTAACATAAACCTTCCAGGACTCCTGTTACACTGAATCAAACAGCAGCATATGTGCAGCATCTGTTTTAAGACAGATATGTCAGTATAAAATGACATTTTTGCTTGCTACATGCAAGTTAGTTTCCTCGAGGTCATTACCAATTTTATATACTCTTTGGAGACTTCCTGCTTTCAGAAATTCCAGCCCAGTTTATCTACCACTTAACTGTACTAAAAAAGGAAAGCCATATTTTGCATATAGGTCAAAGTTTTTGCAAACTTCAAGTTGGAAAAAAAAAATTTAAAAATAACTCTCATCTGACTATTGAAAATTAAGAGTTCTGTCTGCAATAACAGATGTACTAGCTCTTAATGAAGCATATGTTTATGCACAGAAAATAAACAAAAATATTATATGGGTGACCAGCATTACAGGTTACATGATGATTCTGAAACAAATAATGTCACTTACATGGTATACAAGGTACCTTGCAGTAAGATTCAATGATTACAGCAATTTATCTTTTGATAGTTCTGGGGGATTTTTCATTTAGCAAGTCATCAGTCAGGGATACATAGGTGTTTCATTTTAATCTTTCCCAAGATTCCAAGGTTAAACCAGGCTTTACTGGCAGGGAGGAAGAGGAATTATGCTGTCTTATAGACACAACATGTTTTCCTAATAAATTCACTACAGTGCATGGAAATATTTTGAACATCTAGTTCAAATTACCTCACCTCATTTTAATTTGTGTTTCGGGGCTTCTACCCTCCAACTTATTGTGATATATTTTATACAATGACGTAAAATTTTAGGGTTCAATCCAAAGTGGCCACCAATGTCAAATTCTGCTGCTGTCAGGCCACTTGTAGGTTCTTAGTACTCTGCAGAACAGTATCACAGCCATTTGGTACAGAATCACAGAATCTCTGCATCCATCTGTTTCTTCAACTTAAATTTCATAGAATCACAGAATCATTTAGGTTGGAAAGGAACTTTAAGATCATCAAGACCAGCCATTAACCTAACACTGCCAAATCCACCATGTGTCACTAAGTGCCACATGGACACACCTTTTAAGTACCTCCACGTATGATGACTCCACCACTTCCTTGGGCAGCCTGTTCCGATGCTTGACAATCCTTTTGGAGAAGTAATTTTTCCTAACACACAACCTAAGACTCTCCTGATGCAACTTGAGTCCATTTCCTCCTTTCCTGAAGCTCTTTCTTATGTAATGTATTAATTTTGGATACAGTGGCATACAGAATGATAAGCAACATATGAGTCCAAATCAGGGAAGTCTCTCCAAGTAGTCAATGGGGTTTTTACAGATAGATAGGTAGGAGTTCTTGCTGCTTCTCCTAACCAGTTGGATACAGGACAGTTTCAAATGAAAAGCTGTCCATCGATGTCAAACAGTATTATGGTCAAACTATCAAAGCTTTTCAAAGAGTATGACCCATTCAGATATTCTCATTTTCTTACATTATTTGGCTGGTTAGGATAAGCACTGATTTTAAAGCCAGAAAGGTGGGGAATTGAAATCAGTGTGATCTGCAGACTGCAGTAACTAATGATGCACATGTTCCTTACGTCCATAGCACTTCATTCCAAGTGCAACAGTTAGGATAAAAATGTGCTGACAATATCTTGTGCAAACCGGTGCTTCATCAAAATTCCACAAGTGCTGGAACATATTCTGCAAATGGTACTCTGCTGGTGTAGAAAGCTGGGAGGTCACTGATGTGCTTCTCTCAAAAGCTGTGGATTTTTGAAAGCATCAGCCTAAGCTGATCTTCTACAAGATATTAAAAGAAATGTTATGTTTTGACTACTTATGTTCAAGCTCATTTCTTTCAGTATCTGTCAGTGCCTTCTAATGGCATCAGGCTTGTTGCAGAGAGACAGAGGATGACTTTTCTATTTTATTATTTTGTTCTGCAGAGAAAAAGATATTGCAGACAACTGAATAACAGGTGAGAGGACTGATACAGCTTATTCTGTCTAACCATGATTATATGGGAGAAAGACTCCTAGAGTAACTACTATAAAGCCAGAAGAGTCACGGCACTTCCTCATGTTTCACAAATATGAGCATCCTTTAAGATGATTAAGATTTTCCTGCCTATTTACTTTTTAGCTATACCTTGTTGAACTGCTGATTCTGCAGCAATGCTGTTTTTTAGTTCACTTCCACAAGGAAACCTATTCCTTCTCCATTAAATGATTAAAGATGACCCAGAGGCTAGTCTTTTTCACAAGTACACCTCTGTGCCTGTTACAGTTAGACACCCTGTTCTGAGCACTTGCACTTCTGAAACCTACAGAGGTAGAAGGAAGAGTGGAAGATGAATCCACAAGTGAAAAAGTGAAAGAGGAGAAGGAGAGAAGTTATCTATAAAAAAAAGAAAACCAAATATATAAAAAATAAAAATCCAAGTAAGATCAAAAGATTACTTGAGAATGGTGTGTAAAACACGGTGTAAAGAAAGGCTAAATGTACTAAGGTCTAGAAATATATAAAAGAGGAGTTCTGCCTTTCATAATTTCCTTTGTTATAGTACTGTTATTTTTGAAGTCTAATCTGTTTAGCAGAAGTCACCATAAAATTCATGTCTCCAACCTAGATGGAAAGTTTCCTATAGCATAATCAGGGAGATCAGGGATGCAGAGGTATGCCATTGAAGAGGTTTTCAGTATAAATTATATTTTATCCCACCATGCTGCATGTAAGCATGCAACTATAAAGTCTGTAAGCTAAACAAGCTATCAGCGTGGTCCTGGTCTGTGCATGACTCAGGACAAACACTTACACAAAAGAAAATTAGTTCAACTAAATTAGCAACAGCTGAGTGCAAACAGACTGCATATTCTGAATGTGCACAATACAAGCATGGACTTGTAAGATAAAGACAATGAAGTACAATAGAAATTACAAAAAAAAAAAAAGCAGTTACAGTAACAATCTTCAAAACTGCACTAAAGGCACTGTAACTTAGACACCTATTCCTGATACGCCTTACTGGCATTGTTGATCTGTACAGCTAACCTACATGGATATCCAAATGTGTCTGACCACAGAACCACAGGCAGCAGAGGTGTCACTGCCTAGCAATTTGTCAAGGTACAACAAGAAAAAAATCTGTGTCATTTGGATAATAATAATTTGAATAATCATTATCATTCCAGACAACTCAGTCTGTTGCCTCAGGCATTTGAGCAATTCCATGCGGTCATCTAAGCCCTGCAAAGTAAAGAAAAGCATTCTGTGAACTTCACAGGACTTACAGGGAAAAAAATGTGCAAACGAGTGTTTTGGATTCCAGATATTCCAAATTTTCTGTACATTTTCAGGATATGTAGGGATTTTATAGGGTTGACTTTAAAGTCATTACCCTTATAATTAGTAACAGGCAATAACCTTGCTGGAGATCCCATAAACACAGCCAGGTAATTATAGGTTCTGTCTGAAAAGAACCCAAAAGAAAGACAAAGAAGGAAGTAGAGTCACTTTGCATGTTTCATCTTTCTAAGCTTACCAGGACAAGATTATAAGTTAAAAGAGAGGGCAGGAGGAAAGAAAAGAAACACAGTGACAAATATCAGCAGAAGAACAGACAGAAGGACAGTCAGAAAAAAAAAGCATGTTTCTTAGAGATGCTTAGCAGCATCTCTGAGCAGGAGGTAACTGCCAGAGGATAAAAAGAGCAAAGTAGATGCCAAGACAGAAAGCACTGATGGAGCACCAGCCACCTTGGTCAATATATTTGTAAATCTCCAGAAGGTCCTGGGATTAAAAAAAAAAAACAACTCATCCAGCTTTCTATTTCTTGAGTTTATAATCTTCCCATGATATGCATTTTCACTATACTTCCTAAAAAAAGAATAAATGCAACCACTCCTAAAGGTAGCTAGACAGAGAATTAGCTGAGCTTGCTTTAAAACACACACGCAAATGTATGACAATGAACAAACAAATATATATATAAAAAAATAGGCTAATTTCTTTCTTTGGTATGGTCAGTTAAAATTAATTCTGACACATGAGGCAGCCTGAAGCCAGATGGTTTGTCCTTGCTGTGCTTTGAAGTGAGAATTTAGAAAGCAATGTCCTCATCAGGCTGACCATGATCTAACTAAACACATGGCTTTTTATTAAGGGAGACCTACCTATTATGGTGTTCTTGTCATGGGAGTCATATATTAGACAAAACAATAGTCTGACTTCTATAGGAGCAGAAACAGGAAAATGGAAAGCTGTGCTATTCTGGGTTTTAGCAGCAGGGAATTATTAGCAAATAAAAAAAAATCAGTTAACTTTCATTTAGAAATAATTTGTATTGAGCAGTCATGAGTCTGGCATGAACATTACAGTTTAACAGCTTAATTTATGGCATTTGACCATAAACTTTGCCAAAGTTTGTGTTACCCACATAAACACTTAAAGTCTCAAAATGTTTCCAGATATATTCTCCTGACAATTTCTTTTAAAAGGAACCCACTATTGAATTTTTAATACTTTCTTGATTTATATAAAATAGCAGTTGTTGCGCTGGAACTGCTATTGCAACTATCTTGGTTGACAAATGAAAGCACCATACTTCTTACACAATCACAATATGGTAAAGGTGGGAAACAAACTCTAGAGATGTGTAAGCCAACCCACCTGCTCAGAGTTGTTCATGGCCATCTCCAGTGAGACTTTTAATGTCTCCATGGATGGAAACTCCACCATCTCCCTGGGCAATCTGTGTTTGATCACTCTCATGGTAAAAAGCTGTTTCCCTGTGTTTAAATGCTGGCAGTGTGTTAGGCAGAACTGAGGGTGCTCAAACTGGGGCTACTAACAGCAGCTTTCCCAGCATCTGACCTGGAATCAGCACACATTAGAAATGGTAAAGCCCTCACACACAGTGTGACCTTGTAAGGTCAAGAACTAGAACCTGCCAAAAACAGATTCAGTCAACCTAGACTAAAAAAAAAAAAAAAAAAAACAGTAACAAAAAACCATGAACAATATATTCTGAGGTAGAGTGGTGACTAACCACCTGGACCAAGGGAGAAGGATAGGCTCACAACTATTGTGCAGCATATCCGGGAGGAGGTGGGGCAGAGGGAGAGAGCTGCAGGAGAAGGGAGTGAAGAGGGAAGGCAGCAGGAAGGGGTCATGACATAGTTTGATAGAATTGATTTATGAATCACTGACTTTGTGAAGTTAATTCTATATTCAACTTTCCCTCTGCTGCTCCCCCACTCCTAATAAAGTTGTCTCTGTTCTAAACCCTTGAAGTCATTGTTTTTTATTAGGGAAGTATTGCTCATGAGGCAGACACAATGTTCATTTAATTTCCCAGCTTTCCCAGGAGACTCTTACGGGGATTATTTAAAGGGTGTTTTCAAAGGAATATAAGCATACTGGCCATCTTTACTACCACAGCACCTCCACCTAGACAGCTTAATACATCAGTCAACATTTGCAAGTCATCAGTTAATCAGCAGTGAGGAAAGGTAAATTGACATAAATATCCTACCCTAACTGAATAATTTCATTAGCTTTGTTCTAATACAAATAGACGCCCTCAGAGACGTACATTCTCACTGAAGACTGGCGGTGAAAGTGTTAACTGCATGAAAGAAAGCGATAGAATTATGAAAGCACACAGGTAAAATTTTCCCAAAGCCTGCGTGGGAGACTGTGTAGTGGGAGAGTGTGTAGTGAGATCAGACACAATTTGGCTACCGTGTGTGCTACCGTACATGGAAGGAAGGAAGTCTCCAAATGGTGGATTTAACATGACTCTCCACAGCCACATCACAAAGCGCCTGGGAGTGACTTGTCCCTCCCAGCCCCTGTGGGAATCAATCTGAGGAAGCTTGATGCTATAGAGATGTTTCCTGTATATTGTGTGGGAAACTCAACTAAGTGCAAACTACCGGCAACAATGAGACAATAAATTACAATAAACAGGAAAAATAGCATTGGCTCCTGAAATCAATGGCTGGAGCTCATGAGACTTTCACAGCATTGATAAATGAATAAATATAACAAAAAAGCATTGGGTTTTAAAAGAATGGGATTTTATCTGCACTGAAAGTCTCATTTTCTGCTAACAAAATACATGCAAAAAATAAACACCCCTAAAGGACTTTGGCAGAGATTTTCAGTGCTGGTAAGGTGATTTAGAAAGCTGCACAAAAGTCCAGATTTTGATTTCTTTGCTTGGCCCTGAAAACAGCAGCACAGTCTGAACAAACAGCCACCTTCTAGCAAACCCATTGCATCATCTATCCCTGTCTGCTACTCAGCCTCCATGACACGATCACATATGAAACATGAGCCAGCCCCCTCCTTCTGAAAAGTTATTAAAAAAAGCAACAAAAACTGAGAAAAAGCTACTGGAAGAAACTTGCTGTCTAGTGAAGAAGACCTGGAACACTCTGAGGATCAATTACTGTTCAACTTGGCACATATGCTATCTTACTGAATTCAAAGAAGTGATCAGTAAGAGCTGAAATGGAGCAAAGAGTATGGAGTACTTCAGGGGAGACAGTGGAACACCTTGCAAGCACAAGCAAACTGCAGTATTAAGCACTTTTCATTTACTGTCCTTGTGATATTGCAAAAGAGCTTAAGAAAATGGTTAACTTCAGCTTAGGAGAGCAGTCCCACCAGAGACAAAATTAAGTCCAGTCTCCAGAAAGCTCAGGATCTCGTAGTGCCATGCCCTGAGTGAAAATGCCTAGCTGGGATAAAGCAGCAAGGTTTAGCTTGCATTAGTCATCTCTTCAACAATGAAAGATTTGACAGAACCCAACCAAAGTTTTTTGAGGGGACATGAGTAAACTGTGCAGAATGAAAATTTACTCTTGGGGGAAAAAAGAAAGAAAAAAAAAAGCCCCAAAACAACAAAATCAAAGCAACCCAGCAGCAGGAGTATATAAACACACTCCAATTGTTCCTGAGTTAATTTATTTCAATTAGTTTCAGCTAAATCATATATCAGTAGAAGACCATGACATAGGAGCAATATGGTGCACAGGTTTTTACAGAATATGAATTTTGAAAAATGAACTGGATGGCTTGTTTTCTAGTCCTCCAGAATGACTTGCTGAAGAGAATGTAAGAAAATTGATACACTAGGACCTTTTATTCCAGACAGGAAAACTGCCCAGTGTAATGGAAACTGGCTGACACATGGAAAGCAATACTAGACAGTAACTTGGCTGTTGAATATCTTCTTGTGAGAAGGCAGCCAGCACTATGGAGGCATGCAGTGCTATGGTCATTTTAAATAATGATTGGAAGGAAGAACACTCATTGTCTCAATTAAATTAAAAGATTCTAAAAAAATATAGACAATAAATGGTGTGAGAGGGTGCATGAAGTTTGATTTCATACAGGGAGGCAGTCTTCAGTTGGAAGAGAAAGTCACCGCACTGCTCTAGTCATTGCAGAGTGCTGTGTTCATATCTGGCTATCTCATCTTTGATACACGCAGCGTACTCTACGAGAAGCATGGAAAACAGTTAAGAACATGCAAGAAATGATTTAAAAATATCAGAATTAAGTATGCCTAAGCTTGGCTAAGGCTATAGAACAAAATAGAACAAGTTGAAACTTAGCAACAAGGGAAATAACTAGATTAACAACAAGATACAGAAAAGTGTTCTTATAGAGTGATCCATTAATATCTGGCTATAAATGATAAAAAGCTTGTCGGCAAGCACATTCAAAGTTAGATTGAACAATATGCTGGTATAAGTACAATAAAGAGTTGTTCTGTGCTAACAGTTCAATCTACTTGATGCCTTCGTGATTTCCATTTCTTTCAAAGCAGATAAACATCAGGATAAACAAAATACATCACCTACCTTTTACCTTAGGAATGGTAAAGTCATTCATTTAATACAGTATTTCTGAGAAACTCTCATTTTAACATAAATCTTCACTTGTTCACTATGTATGAATAAATTGCTATAAGAGCTGAAACGTTGTTGAACTACACGCCAGCTTCATATTAAGCATCATCCTAAATAGTTCATGAATCTCTAAATGCTTCTTATATTAAACTATATGAAGCAAACGTGGTACCGCATAAACAACATTCAACTGTAAATAGGAAGGCAACCATTGCTGCTGCGAGACTGAGCAGAAGAGGGCAGCAGAGACTTAAGAGTAACTGCAGACATACACGGTCCAGAAAATACCATGGATTTGAAGGAGGTGGAGAGGGGGATCTTTAGGACTAAATGCACGCTGATCTGTCTTACGGGTGATGCTCAGTATATTTGAAACCACAGGAAGTTGTTACCAGCCCTTCATCAAAGAGTCTCCGCAGCCTCTCTCATGGCCAATCTGTGCTTATAGTCCTTTTCCAAGGTGACCTCACCTGATGTTGCAGCTAATGTTTGCACTGCAAGGACTGCAGCACAAGCACACCTCATAGCTCCTCAGGTCACCTTCCTTGTGCACCCCAGGCCTCCTTCCCTACCCTCCTCATGAACTTAATGTTTAGCCAAAAATATCTTAGGCAGGATTTACTGGGGTAAAATGTGAAAAACTGTTTTCTTGTGTAAAAGGTCAAGAAAAATGTGGAATTAAAAAAAAGGAAAAAAAAAAAAGAGTTTATTTGGTGACAGCCTAGTGCAATTGTGCCGTTGCATTTTTTAGGTGATCCTTCCTTCTATTCCAAGTCTTTCCAGAGACTAAAGACACAAGATCTGGAGAATGTTCCCTCTGGAACTACACCAAAATCTTACCTCAGTAGCTGTATCCTCATGCCATCTTGTCTCCAGTATTTTTCCTTTGGTGGTCAGGGCCTGATTTTTGCCTACCTTTTGTTTTATCTTCTATAATGCTTTTGGCTCAGAACACAGTCTGTGTCCTGTAGCCTTCAACTCTTTTCTTCCTACTCCATCTGGCTGGTTTTCAGTCATTTGCACTTTTCCCTTTATAATATTTTTCTTTTCCTTCTAAAACTGAAGTAAACACAGGTTTTAAGAGGTCATTATTTCTACAAAATATTTTGCAGCCCTCTATCCTAAACTTCATTCTTCTGTTGTTATGATCTATACACATACATGCACAAACATGCACACATACAATGGAAGAGTTTAACATAAACATTTTCCTAGGGTTACAGGGTGAAAGTGATCTCAGGCTGACTACATATTTTCTATGAACTTAGCTATGTTCAGAAACCATAGAAACAGAAAAAAATATTATTATTATTTGCATTAGTATATCAACTGGAAGATTTTTCATGAACTAGAACCATAGTTCATTACGACCTTTAAAAGCACATGCAAAGCTAACTACCCCCCTGTTCCAAAACTGAAAAAACTTACCATGAAAGTGTATTGTGAAGCACAAAGTGAACTATTTATTTGCATTTTTGTAAAGCGTGGATAACTGCACACAGTAAAAGTGAACAGGTCTCAGCTGTCAACCTCATATGCTCTAACTAAACAGGGAAAACCAGGAAACCCAGAGGCACAAATGAGTAACATAAAAGAAGTCAGCAACACAGGAATAGAAAGAAGCTCTCTCTGCTCCAAGACCAGTGTTTACTAAGGCTGGCTGTTTCTTTCAACATTCCATAGTTTAATCTTTTTAGAGATAATTAAAAATAATTATCTTTAGTAATCACCTTTTCCTGGCTGTGGCACACAGGATAGGTAAAAGGCTTCCTTTTCATTTTTTGTTTTGTTCTGTACCCATTACTACTGTGCATATTCCGATAGGATTTAAAAACAAATTTTACTTTTAACAGTGTGAGTTATTTAGCAATATTGTTCCAGATACTTGAACTGTTAACAAGTCATAACTGAATCTAATCATTCTGCAAAATTTGGACTTTCTTATCAGCATTAATTAATTCAATATCCCTAATACAAATATACAAAAACGTGTTTTTGAGAAAGGAAGCGCAAAAAGCCAAAAGTACAAGCCCAAAAATTTCTGAAAACAGAAGTCTCAGATGTGCTAAATCTTTTTTCTTTTACAAAATAATTGAAGATCATTAAAAACAAACACAACCAAAACACACACACAAACACACACAAAAAAAAACAACCAAAACAAAAAAACACAACCCACATCACCCCCAAAACAACAACCCAACTACAGAAGAAGTCCTGACCTTTTATTCTGATTCTTTAGGAGGGAGGGATTCACTGTCAAGGCAACAAAAGTGCCCACAGCCATATCTAAAGCAATGATTCACCACTTATTCTTAGCCTCATGAGGAAAGCTTGAAAGTCTGAAAATGGCGTATTTATTAGTCCATTTTTTTTCTGCAAAATTGAAGAAAAAACATTACTTTTTTAGCAGAGGTAAGAGTGGTCAATTGCATATGTTTATGCGCGTGTGTCTATAGGTGCACACGTAAGGGAAAAGTGGAAAATAAGTCTGCCGCCCTCTTTCCTCTTACATCACCACACTGCTGTGATCCAGTCTCTCTTGTAGCACATGTAGTAAATCTGCAGAGCCTTGTTAAGTAATAAATGGACAGTACTGGCAATTCAAATTCTGCTAAGAAGAATACACAGCAGTTTCTGTAAAGTGTTGAAGACTGGCAGAACTCCATTGATCCAAATTATTTGGGAGCCACCGGTTTCGGGGATAAAAAGGCCACACTGAAGAATTTTAAAGTTCAAGTAGAGAGATAGCAGGAAGAGCAAAAGTAGTTACCATGGGTATGAAGATGTTCCTCAAACACAAATGGTAAACCTGATGTGATACAGTCTCCTCCTTCTCCCTGAGATCCCAAGAAACTGCCTCAAGCACAGCACAGCTGCCAATTTCAGTTACTGTCTGTGATTAAAGCTAAGCGTAGCTTACCTATCAGTCACCACCTGAAGAAAAGCAGCCTCCTGCTACTCAAGGATGTTTGAGCAGATGACACTAATACCTTTCTTATACCTTCAAAGTTTTCTGTCTGAGCTAGAATTTAGCTAAAGGAAGGATTCTGAGGAATCATTACACATGCTTCCTTCCCCTTCTCCCCAAAACGATGTTTTGGTCTAAGGTTTAGTTGTTACTGATGTTTTTCTGAGGGTGAGTTACCCTTAAAGACAAAAGACCTGAGGACACTATCTAGAAGTGGTAGATTATGGGATCCTGGACTCTTCCACTACGGAAAGAGTCTGAAGAAATAAATGACCCCAGAATCACAGACTCACAGAACAGAGTGTCAAAGGGTTATTCCTCTACCCAGGTCTTACATGTTTAACTACACAGAATCACAGAATCCCAAGGGTTGGAAGGGACCTCGAAAGATCATCTAGTCCAACCCCCTGCAAGAGCAGGGTAACCTAGAGTACATCACACAGAAACTTGTCCAGGCGGGCCTTGAATATCTCCAACATAGGAGACTCCACAACCCCCCTGGGCAACCTGCTCCAGTGCTCTGTCACTCTCACATTAAAGAAGTTCTTCCTGATTTTAACGTGGAACCTCCTATGCTCCAGTTTACACCCATTGCCCCTTGTCCTATCACTGGATATCACTGAAAAAAGCCTAGCTCCATCATCCTGACACCCACCCTTTACATATTTGTAAACACTGATGAGGTCACCCCTCAGTCTCCTCTTCTCCAAGCTAAAGAGACCCAGCTCCCTCAGCCTCTCCTCATAAGGGAGGTGTTCCACTCCCCTAATCATCTTTGTGGCTCTGCGCTGGACTCTTTCAAGCAATTCCCTGTCCTTCTTGAACTGAGGGGCCCAGAACTGGACACAATATTCCAGATGTGGCCTCACCAAGGCAGAGTAGAGGAGAAGGAGAACCTCTCTTACCCTACTAACCACACACTTTCTAATGCACCCTAGGATGCCATTTGCCTTCTTGGCCACAAAGGCACATTGCTGGCTTATGGTCATCCTCCTGTCCACCAGGACCCCCAGGTCTCTTTCCCCTTCACTACTTTCCAGCAGGTCAGCCCCCAACGTGTACTGGTACATGGGGTTGTTCTTCCCGAGATGCAAGACTCTACACTTGCCCTTGTTGAATTTCATCAAGTTTCTCCCCACCCAACTCTCCAGCCTGTCCAGGTCTTGCTGAACGGCAACACAGCCTTCTGGTGTGTCAGCCACTCCTCCCAGTTCAGTGTCATCAGCCCAGGTAAGCATTTTGCATTTCCTGTTACTGCTTGAGAATATCCTGTATTTAAAACAGGCATCCATTTCTTCTAGATTGCAATGGCTGTTCAAAATGGCCTAGAATCTCAGCCAAAGTTGAGACACTGCAAAGCCTGGAAAGAGGAATAGCTAAAACCCAAGAAAGATAAAAGACCCCTAGAAGGCTCCACTTTCAGCTGATATTATTCCACTTACATACCATCCTTTCAACATTACACTTAAGAAAATTAGTACCATCCAAACCTTGATAATGGAAAGACAATCAAGCAACACTGTAGATGCTATTACAAGATCTTCAAGGAGTAATAAATACAGCTAAGTTCTATTTGTCTGACAGTTTGGCCTGTGAACACAAGTAATTCCAACCAATATACATATAACAAAGGAACACTATAGAACCCAGAATATGTCCCCGAGGGATACCAGAGGACACTGAAGACACCAGAGACCAAAGCAATCAATTTTACAAAATAAGAGAAAGAGTACAGTTATATCTGATGGTTGAAAGAGTCAAATGCCACATCAAAGTTCAAAAGTAGTAGGCAAACACAGTGATAACCCTGCTGTCTATAAGTCCACATACACATTATTTGGATACCTTTCAGAGAAAGAGAAAAATAAAACTCAAAATTACATATATAGTTTATCTGCAGAGCTGTTTGCACTAGACTTTGACTGCAATGACAGCGCAAAGGAAAAGTTCTCGATTTTCAATGGACGTTACTTTTGCTGCCATAATTCCCTTCTACAGCAACCACCTTTCTTTTAAGAATCATCTCCCACATTAATTTAAGTAATAAAGTAGATATGATGATAAGATAGACAATTAAAAGGAAAAACTAAGAAAGAAATAAGATCATGGAACAGACATAACAAGATAAGACATGTCATTTGATGCAATCAAACCACGCTGTTATTTTGCTAGTTACTCCTCCACTTTACCTATCCTTCATCTGTGCACTGTCTTCCTAGCTTACAAAATCTTTACCAAATGAAATTCATTTTCAGACTTGTCAAAAAAGTCAGTAATAGACAAACATCAATTTTATGAAGTCTTGAAATGCACCAAAACATTTGAAATTTTCACAAAAGCTAGCTGGCAAATACAAATAAATTTCCAATAAATTGAAGTTTGTAAAATTCAAGTTTAAATACATTTTAACGTCCATATTTTATTAAGAGAACCAAATATGGTAAGTGATAGTGAAAATGGTAATTCTGAAGTACAACTGCAGAAACCCTCAGCAATCAAGTAACTTTTGCTTACAATGGCTGGTTTTGGTCAGGGGCTGCAAATACATTGTAATTATGTTATTAAACTCTTTGGGGTTTTGAATGTTGCCCAACATTGGAACAAAGACCTTTCTAAGCATTCTAGGCAAGCACACGAGACAGAGAAATAAATTTGCAGGAAATCTGATCACCCAGCAAACAGACTTGTCACACGCATTTGGCTAGAGAGAGCCTGAGATTGCATCCTGGAACCTCCAGGGTGTGGGAGGCCCAGATTTAAGACTCTGCTCCAAATCATACGGAATGGAGAGCTGACTCTGAATCTCTCACATCTTGGTGATGGCAGTGTCTCTCCACCAGACAATCTGCCCAGAACATGAGAAATCCTTGTCATGGAAAATTTTGGGTTGGGAAAATGTGTTTTTACAGGAAGGTTTTATTTTTGGCAATTTAGCATTTTTGTGAGAAAATGACCAGTTAAAAATTAAACCCAAACGGCAGAAAAAAAATTCTTCCATGGACACCATTTAATTATTATATGGAAAAAAATTGATTAACTGCTAATAACAATGCCAGCACTAAACAGAGTATTTAAATTTAGGGTAAAAGAAATAACAGATGGAACAGAGATATATACAGAGCTCTTACATTCATATATTCATCTACTTATGAATATATTAGCATCTGACTCACAAATAAAACATATTGAAATAGTCACAGCAACATTATCTACCAAAAAAGTCCATCGTGAAATTCTTCACATGCTACCATTTATAAATGTGAACTTGCTTAAAAATCAGGTTTTTAGAAAATTATTGATTCTTTCTGTGCAGTTAGGAAAAGGGAAACACTTTTCTGGTTAGCAGATTCAGTCCTGTACCACTGCCATCAATAACACTCTTGCCATCAACTTCAATGGGAAAAGAATTACACCCTGTGTTAGCTTTCAGCAATTACATTGACATTATCAGTGATTTACTTAGTGGTATTTCAAACATGATACCATATGTCAGCTGATACCAAGCAAGTCTGAGTGAGAAAATTCTGATCATAACCACTTGGTTAATAAATATCACAGCTATTGAGCCTCTAGAGCATTTAAACTCTGACAGCCAGATCATCACCATAAAAAAGATCCTTGAAAACCCCTAGGAGACTCGGCTCTAAGTTCAAATTACTTCCATTTAAGTTTCCACTTCTCAAGTTGATTAAGATTCAGTACATAGCTCTGATTTGAAATCGAGCAGTTCAGCTAACAGGGAAGCTGGACATTTTCTCTTGGTGATAGGTAGAAGTGGGAAATAGTATTGCTTCCACTTTGTGATTACGTTCAGCCCTTTCAGACATGCCAACATCCTTATGAATTTAGGCTACTGAAATATGTTTGCTTTTCTGATCTACATTTCAGAGACTTTTTAGAGCTGCCTCACAGATCCGGGAGGTTTTGTAGGCCACCAGTTGCAAATTACTGCTGTCCAAACAATAGTTTAAAAAATGTATGGAAATATTTTTGTTCATCATAATTAAACTACATGTTTTAAATAACTTTGTCATTTTTATCCTATATTGGTCCAAAGAATCTCCAGGGAATTTTTTATCCTGTCTCTTTTACATAACTTAAATGACACTAATTCCAGTTATTTCTAATTTGAAGACATTTGAGAACAGAGTTGGGCCATTTGTGCTTTAAAGAACATACACTTTCTCTTCTTCTCTTGCTTTATTTTAGTTGCAAATTATGAACATCTAACTTTACTCTTATGGACTTCATATGCAGACATTTTACAAGTTGTTCAATGTTATAACAGGTCTAGAGAGTTGGAGTTTTCTTCATCTCTACATTAACTTCCCATAGATTCGAATTCTCTGTTAATTCCCATGAGCTCTCTTCCATTTTGACACTTTTTCCAGTATCTAAAAATATAATAACTCTTCAGCATTTAGGAAAGCAAGCTAAAAATCTCCAACATTCCTGACTCTTTTAAATTTAATTTTTCTTATTCAAATTCCCCAAATACCAAAACCAAACTGAAAACAGGGGAAAAAAAAAAGAAAACAATACCAAAGGAAAACTTAGCCAGTGTAGTATTACTACTAGTGCACATAAAAATACTAGCTATTAACTTTCATTTTTAAGCAGCTTTTCTGAGTTAAAGATTTTTCAAAAGATAGAATTTCAAACACATTTTGTTAGAAAGAGCTGTTTAGATACGAACAACAACAAAAAACTAACAAACTACAGAAGCAGTTTAAATCGTTATATTGTCTGTTTTGAATGATGTTCGTGGAGAAGGACATCATTAAGGAAAGGGCAAGGTAAATAATGAGGAGCTGACTATCAGCTGCAGAGAAATAAAAAAACAGGATTCTACAAGCCAGGAACCATGGTGCTGCGTCATTCAGTTAATGGGCTAAGAGAGCCTGAATTAACATTAGAGCTCTGTACTGAGAGATCAGAAATGCAGGAAAAAGAGAAACTAGAACATCCAGGGTAAAATCAGCTGCTGTGTGTACAGGCCAGAGGATGTTATTTGGCTGCAGGGCAACTGGTGTGGATCATCAGTTTGTACATCAGCCCATCAGCCTCATGCTGCTTAACTGTATTTTTTCAGCTGGGAAGTATTTAAGGCCACATGTTAAAGCTATTTTTTCCCCTCCCTACTAGACTTACAAGGAGGAACAGGAAGAAATTTAAGGTAAATTAAGAGTAATAGCAAGGTATTGACTTGCTAAGCTAACTTATTGAAGTCTTTTATATCATATGAGTCTTGAAATCAGAGGGTTAGAAAGAGGGAAATGACAGACAACATACTGAAAATGAAAGATTAACTCACAACATGAGAAGTTTGCATGGATTTTGAAGTCAGCAGTAAAACCTGTTAAGATGAACAGGTGTTGCCTTCTGATTTAGCCGTGGGCAATACCTTGAGTCAAGTCATGAAATCCCTAAATACTGACTCACATGATCAGGAGAGGGATTCAGTGCTTGGTGGAGAACCTGAGGGTGTGGATGAGCAATGTAGCTGTGTTAGCCCTTGCCAGATGTTCCTGAAGGGAGGGACGGCTCCCTCCCACTGCCCTCTCTTCACTCTTGCGCAGGCTCTGGTATTTATCTAGCAGTGAGCTGGATCAAAGAGCTAAGCTTGCAGAATCAACACCCCCTTCCCCTGCAGTGTGAATTATACCGAAGAGCTGGAGCACCCTTTTGGAGGAATTTTGAAAGCTACATGTAGGCAGTAATGACATTTTTGAAATGTGCCTCTCCCCACCACTTGGAGCATTCAAATGCTGGACTTCCATACAAGACATCTTTCCATCCTACATTTTCTGCCCAAACCCTCTGTGATGCTGTAGTGTGAAACTGGAATGCGTGACCAGCATGTTTAATTTTGCATGCCCTTCTGCTGGCTGCCCACCCTTCCAAACCTCACCCCCGACATTTAACAATGCTGTAATCTGCATAGCATCTAGAAGTATGCTTTCCTTTTTGCTCCCCTTTTCTTATTTATGGCTTCTATGAAGAAAATGTCTTGTCTCTGAAAAATAACACTGAACTGATGCAGCCAGAGTCTGTTTGGAGGGAATCCAGCATCTTCTATAAACAGTTCAATTTCACCATATTTAACACAGTGACTGTAAATAACAGTAATATTTTGCTTTCAAATATTATTTTGGCCTTTGCTTGACGTTCCATTTTATGTCCAGTCTGTTACAATGCTTTTGACCTGTTATGTTCTGATCCTTCTTTCAGAAGAGATAAACTTCTAAAAATAGCTCTTTATCTTCCCAAGACTCATTTATAATTTTACAGCAGATTAAAATTTCACTGATGAATGGGGAACTGCAGATGGAGCTAGGCCAACACTAAAATACCCAATCTCACTTCAGTATCTTGCAAGTATTTTCTTCAACACAATGCTCTGATATTTCTGCCCAATGACCTCTATGTCATGATTCTGCAGTTAAAGACAATGAAATATCCAACACTTGCATGTAACTGAGGTCAAAAGGATTACTGATATGTCTTTTGGGAACAGAATGCTGGCTGAAAGTGGCATGAAAAAAGAAAAGAGAAAAAGAGGGGGAAAAAAAAGCCCCCAAAACTTATCCCAGAAATTCTGGCTAGTGGGCAAATAGCCTATCGGTTCCTACAGAATTGAACTGGGCAGTGAATGATCTTTGCAACGCATGGGAGAGATCATACTTCCCCCTAGCAATTTATAGTGACCTTATAGTAAAAGTTCTAGCTTGTAATTACTTTTACACTACAGTTTATTTGAAACAATCGTTATCAGTTTGAGTACAGACACTTCCTTGCCCCACAGACATCTTCGCTTGTTCTGCATCTTTGTGTACCTGCAGATGCTTGTCTGCCAGGAGATGTCTTGCTCAATGAGAGGTTCATTTATATGTGCTTTATAATGATTCAACAATTCTGGTGTAGGAAATTATCAGTATCAAGTGAAAAATTTACCACAGGGTAAGTAAAGGTGCAAAGATAAATTAATTTTGTTATTTTGGATTGGTATCTGTCTGTTTGGCTGTGTTTTTGCATGTTTGCCCCAGTGAAAGGATATGATGAAAGAAAACTTCAATATAGAGAGTTGTGGCAGAACAAATGATGCAGTGTAAGTGCAGTGCTATTTCACCCTCTGGTGACACGTCCACTTGTATAAATACAACAACATGACTCACTTCTTTTACTAATTCTGTAAAAGAAATACAGGTTCTCTA
Organism: Melopsittacus undulatus; assembly: GCF_012275295.1. NCBI lineage: Eukaryota > Metazoa > Chordata > Aves > Psittaciformes > Psittaculidae > Melopsittacus > Melopsittacus undulatus. Next base: position 56,894,490 of record NC_047528.1, on the reverse strand, counting down.
ATAATTTGAAATACAGAGAAGTTTTTTTTCCTCACTCAGTTCATCTTGATTGCACTGAGGCAGGAGCCAATAACATGAACATCGCAATCATCAGAGCTGACTGGGAAGCTTCATGTGGTGAGGAAATAGTGAGGGGCAGTGAAGGAGAGTACAATGTCTTCAGCCAGGCCAGCTGAAGGCAAAAATGGACAAAAGACCCCAACCACAAATTCATGCAAAGGTTTCATGAGAAATTTATTTTGATGCAAGACAAAATTGCATTCACTTTACTTAGTACAGTCTTTTTGTGAAAGTTACAGAGTCTTATCATTAATACACTGCACTCAGGGTAAAGCTCCTCCTTATTCTTTTCCATATTCACTCCTGCTCAGACAGGCAAATCCTTGCCTATGGCCGCAAAACCATGGTATGTGCCTTGACCCCAGAAGCACTTGTTAATCTGGCAGCACACCTTTGCTTGAATATCTGAAAATGTCTCCCTGCTTCTGTGTGCCATACTTCCAGCCTCTCTTCCAATCCCCTACAAAGCACTTGCTTGAGACAGAATTCAGAAATGAATGACTCTCTCATAAACTGCCAACCTCCATTAGCAGGCAAAGAGTTTATCACATTCCTGCTGCCTGTAACCTGATCAGCCCTGGCTAAGCTCGGGACTCCAGAGGTGAAATGTTACCGTGTTTATGCACTGAATGACCTATCTCCTAGAAATTGTACATGTGTAAAACATCTATAGGCTACACATGTTGGGTTGAGAGAGAATACTGTGAACCATATTCTCATTTGACACAGGCAGGCAAACGTCTATTGACTCCAGTAGAACTAAAACAATATTCCTGAAGATATTTTTATTGTATTTTATACATTATGGGAGTTAAGGCCCTGTGGTTGTCTCCAGCAGTACTGTGGAACAACGATTTCCTCTTCACCCACTTAAATAACTTACCAACCATTTTTTCCCCTTACCTAAACATATTTGCTCAGTTAGTGACTGAAAAAATTTCAAAGATCATCTATCTTCTCCTTCCAAATTGGAACATTTGATTGGAATTTATTGCATTTTTTCACAGAAAAGTGTATACTCCTTCCTTACCACAATAAAAAACATGTAAGTTTTAGAACTAGTTGTTTAAAGGACAGATTTTCAAGAAAAGGGTTTTTTTAATTAAAAAAAAAAAAATACAAATAATTCAAAAGCTTATTTTGGAAATGATAAGATCTGCTGCCAAGACCATTGCTGTGTTCCCTTCTCTCTGTCTAACCTGATAGAAATGCCTGAAGATAATTGGGTTCTAAAAGGTAAGCAGGTACTTGAAACTCGATCTGCTAGCAGCAGAGGTAGGTCCTTCAGGTAGCTAGAGAGGCTTTGCTAATGAGATCCTAGTTCAATCATTTACATTTCTTCGGTGGTTATTTTCTTATGGAAATTAACAGACTGTTCACCACATAGAAACAGGCAACAACTGTTAAATGCATTGCCTCTCTCTCAATGAAAACATCCAGCTTCTTCTTTCTTCTGAGTTTACAGAAGGTTATTTGTTTGGATTATTATAATCCACACTACTTTGATTTTCACACCACACTGGGGTTTAGAAAACAACCCTATTATCTGTAATTGCAACTGCAAAGTTCCTCCCTTCAGAGAAATACTACTACATTTTAATCAAAGCATGCAAAGACAAATATGTTATATACAACGTAATGAAGGCATATCCAATGTCTTTTTCTTTTTTTTTTCTTTTTTTTTTTTAAATAAGGAAGCAAGACACCAGGAATTTCTTTATAGATATTCAAAGGAAGGAGCTATGAAGTGTCTAATAAAATTGAAAGAGGAACAGTTTGCACATTTTATATCATTCAATTAAGATGTTAACAAGATACAACGCTCACAGGAGTTAAATGAAAGGGAGAGGGTAACAGTATTTTAAACTCTGTATTTCTTTTTCTTTAACAGGAAGCAGGCCTTCAACATGGGGTGGTGGTGATGGAGGGAATAAACCAAAGAAGTTACATCAGTAGGGAGCTTTCATCATCTCTCCTGAATTAAACACAGGAAAGAAAATAATATCCTTAATTCCCTTCTACATGTTAAAAGACTGACAGACAGTGAAGGACTGTGAGTTAACTACCTTGTGATAAAACCAAATGGTTAACTGCATGCAAATTAGGGTTAAGCCTTAATTTGCTTCTTTATTTCTGTTCTCACACTAACTGAAAGCTGCTGCTGCTGCTACCAGCATCAGGAACATGATTGTATTTTGTTTGATGTCACAAAAGATCAAGCTGAACTTTCCGTAGCCTCTGGCTATGTTGAATTCTGTAATGAAGAGTTAATCTATGCGGAACTTGAAGGTTGAAATTATCCTTTCCTCTGTTCTCAGTAAAGGTGTAAATCCTCACAGATATTCCACTCCCCCAGGAGATCCCTCCTTAAAACACATCATAGTCTACTGTGGGTTATTTTTAGATTCTTTTTTTTAAAACCAAAGCTCCTCAGAACTCTGCAAATATTTACCGCTTAACACTTGAACAAAGACATCAGCTGCTGGAAGAGGGTAATACTTCTCCCCTGTGTCGTAAGGTGCTCACATGCCCATAAAAATTTTACTTATTTTCTTCAAGCTTATTTATCATTCACCAATAACTATTTCTTGTGGTGCTTGTAATGACATCAAGCAGGGCCAACTCTTGTTGTATTATGCGTTGCATATTGGAATTAGCCTCCAGTCACAAAGCTATTTCAAACACTGTACTGTAAAATCTCATGCATTTTCATTGGACCCTGTTTCTACTTTCATAGCTCAAGCATATTTTTAAATATCTTTTCCACTTTGTCATCTCCTAACTTTTATTACAAACTGCTAAATATGCTTCTAACACTAAGTTGCTAAGTGTGCGTTCCTATCAGCTGAAGAAGTGAGTAACTAGTCACTGTGCTCTACTGCCAGGATGGATACTGTGCAATATGTCAGATTTGACTCCATTTTCAGTTACTTGCTTTACTTATTATTTACATGCTATGTATTTTAACTATTCTGTCCAAGAAAGTAATTCCCTTCTTTTTAAATCTGAAAGTACATCTGAAATTAAAACTCTGTTTTAAATGGAGCATGAAAAAGGGGCAAACAGATCTTCTGCAATTATGTCTATGCTGGCAAAAGCAATCATTAGTTTGAGCTAGTCCTGTAAAGGATATTAAGTCCTGTGTGAGAAGCATACATTAACCTTAGCTAACAACGAGCACAAAGTCTTCTTGCTACTAAGATTTTAAACAAAGAAACCCAAATTAGTTACCGGCATTTTAAAAATGAAGTATAGAGAAATCATTGTGAAATACTGCACTGCAATAATGGGTGAATATTGGAGAATTAATGGATAAGGTCATATTTGTGCATTGATTAGCACAATGGAGTTCAAAGTCACTGGGTTTCATCCAAATACCAGCATTAAATAAGAATAATAGTGAAAGATTCATTCAGTAAGATACATACCCATCTTTATTTGAACCTCTTGAACTCATTAAACTGTAATCAAAATAACAGTAAGACCTGACTTAATTTATTTCTTACTTCTGACTGAATCAAAGTACTTACAAAAACTACTTTTCCACAGGAATTTAGACAAGCTCACAGCTTGGAAGTGAAAAAAGATATTCTCTCTAAAGTATCAGTAAGAAGATTAAGTCAAGATAAATTATAAATTAAAAGGTTAAATTTAGGCGCCATTCAAATTTGGAACAATATTTTGGTGTAGATTCTCTACCTTGACTGAATTTGAACTGGATACAGACATCTATCAGCCAGATGACAAAAATTGTTTCAGAACTTTGAAAATACAAACATACATACAGCTTCTCAAGTTGCTTCCACTTAGTGCACTTTTAAACAAAGTGCACTTACAGGATGAATTTCACACAAATCAAAGTACCATTTTATTGCTGATGTTAATGGAAACCCATTGCCCAAGAATTATTTCAACTTCAGTTAGTTTTCAGATCATATATTTATATTGCAACACTCCCTCACAGATGTACATTGTAAATGTATTACATTCATGAACTAGTATTTATGAAGCAGCTGTTAAAATGCATGAGGTAAATTGCATCAAAAATTAGAGTTTTCTGCTCTGCCATCAGGTCTACTTTGCTGACTATCCATAGCACAAATTTCATTACATGGGCAACTAATGGAGTAAACGGGACTGCTCAGCACATAGCAAAATTACATTTTTAGTTTTATATGCATTCACTTGTTCAGGAGAACTACACAGATATCTGCACTCACTCTACTCATGAGTGTGTTACAGTCTGTTTTAGAACTGCATCCTTTACTTTTCCCTAAAATGCTTGAAAATCCTGGTGCTATAACCCACTGTGGCCAATGGCCCTGTATGCATCCAGGCACTTTTATGTCCTGCCAAAGAAGGAGGAGGCAGCCTGGTTTCAGGTGACTGGTCATATGAATGCTCAATGTGCTCTGAGTCTTCTGAGGATTATCTTTCCCACCCCAGGTGTGGGTCATGGACCTCTAACTGTCAGGGCCTGATATGAGCTTAAGACAAGGGAATTCAAACACAGCTGGAGAATGTGGGTTTCTGTGTGTTGGTGCAAGGAATGTGAATTTCCAAGAACTAACGATGGTGGGAGGAAAATAACAAGCATATTGACTGCTGACAGAAGCTACATTTATGCCAAAACTAAGAAAGAAATAGTCAAGAGCAGACATTCTTTTGAAGCTGTTACCCCTGTAAGACTGCCAGCTGAAAAGGAACACGTGATATCTAGGGCACCATAAAGCAGTGTCTCTATGGCACACAGCTTTCAGCAAATTAACCATCTTCAGTGTAGGCTATCTGTATGGTATGTATCAACAGTGCACGTTTTTCCTCAGTCCTCCACTCTTTCAGAATTTGCATATTGTATCCTCCTTCTTCACAATTTAATAGCTTCATGTTGTGTGCTGATATATGTGGCAGACAGAAACAAAAATAAACAAAAAATTCTCTGTTTTGTTCCCTCCAGAAAGAAAAAGAAAACAAACAAAAAAAAACCTATCTCAACTAATTTATTTATAAAAGTAGGACTTTCTGGCTACACAATGATTCATCGTGTTAACAAAATAAAAGAGCCAGATTTTCAGACTGTGGCTGGGTTCAGCTATGGAAGAATATAAGGTGTTGACAAAAAAAAACCCCAAAAAACCAACAAAATTGCATGATACGATTTACATCTACAGAGACACATTTCTTGCCTTCTATATTATCAACTCTGGCATAGTTTGCTAAAATTTTGCTATTTTAATCTGGTATTACTGCTAAATATATAAGACATGATGCTCTTATTTATGAGCCAACTATGCACAAAATCACAAGGATTAAAAAATGTAGAGGAGTGCTAAAAGAAAAAGCCAACACAACCCAAACTGGTAGGGAGAAAAAGCAAAGAAGAGGGTAAGAAGGAATGAACAGTTATCCAAACTAGCATATGCAAATGAAACATATGGTTGAGCCTGCTTATTCCACGAGCAATATACTCATTGAGGATGACTCATAAACACATGAAGTGTAATACTGAGTGCAATCTAAAAAAACAGAAAACAGCTCTGCAGACTGGTTTAAATGTAACATGTTTATACTGAAAAAAAAATAAAAGCTTAGAGTTCTTTGTATTTGTCATAAATATGTACTACATATATATATGTGCTATATATGCTAGCTCTTTTTCTTTCTCCTTTACTTTTTAAGGAAAAGAAGCAGTAGCTGTAACCACACTGTGATCCACTAACTCTTCTCTAGTCTGCAAAAACTTTGAGTTACTTCTTTGATTAAATGTTAAATTTTGAAATGAGATATGTATGAGTACATACACAAGTTCACAAAGTGAAAAGAGGTTTATATTGATAAAATCAGCATTACTGAGTTAGAATAATATCAAAGATCTATGCAGAGTTCTTTAATCTGTCCAAAAATCAAACCATAATGAAATTATTTGGTGAAATAGTAAAGTTCACAAAATCTTCCCCTTTTTCATAAAAACTTGAGCTCTCAGCTGAACCTAAAAACCTCTGGTCCACAACTGCCTATATAAAGTCAACAAGATGCTGGGTATTAACTGCTGGATTTTAGGCAATAGCTGTCATCCTAACATAATGCCAGAACAGTTAGGCTGTAAAACCAAAACTTGACATTAGGATATTTTCCTAAACCTCACAATGTAGACATATGTTTACACTTAAGTCACCAGGAAGCTCCCCAAAACACAGAGCAGAGAATACTTTCTACACTACAACAAAAGGCCCACAGGGGGCAAGAGGTTGCCCCAGATTTCTGAATGATACCTGGACCAAGTCCTTCCTTCTGTGGAAAAGGTAAACAAGGTCCCTCTGATGGGCTTTTTAGGGGATGAACAGACTGGAGAACATCTGCCTCTCAGTCTTTATCCATTCATCTCACATGGCCCGGATGGAAAGGGCTGGGACAGCATCAATTCTCCAGTCACCCCTTGGCATGCATGGAGGGAATTCAGCTACTTACATTGTACTTGCTGATCAAGGAGCCATTCCCCCTTTCCTCCAGGTGGAAATGTCCACTGGGCCTATCAGCTGTAATTGGAGTATCTGCTGGTTTGCATAATCTAATTAGCCACTCTTTTCACATTTCTTGCTAAGGAGAGCAAAGACCTTTGCTTAACCTTTCACTTTCACAATTTAATCCATTATTAAAATAAAGCTACACAGTGACTTCTCTACCCTTTACCAGCCTCTTTTCTCCCTCCCCAGATGTTAATTTTATTCCATAATCGTTGGTATCTACTCTTACCTTGAAAGCTAAAAATAATGCAGTCGCATTGATCATTTGTCTTGCTACCAGGAAGTGCACAGAGATAAAGGGAAAAAATAACAGAATAAACTTGTAAGATACAAACATGTATTACCACCAGGGAATTGATTTAAAGCACCTAGGTGGGCAAAGTTCAACACATAATGTCCTTAGAATTGAGGTGTAATACAAGGAATTCTAAATTCTTTGAAAAATGATTGCATTCAAGCTAAATACAAATCAAGGCCATTCTGTAAACTGCTTATATTAAAAACCAATTCCAGGTACTTTAAATGTTTATCACAAGACAGTGATGGTCCTTTTGATGCTCTCTTCAAATTATGGAATTAGAGGTCTAGAGACAGAAAATAGCCTTTCAAAGAGAAAAGGATTCAAAATTGCTGTTTTGTTCTAACTGTGAAGAAATCTTAGACCCAATTTTCACCAAAAGACTGTAATAAAGGGAATAGAAGTGGAACGTAGGTGTGATAAAACTGCACTCTTATGACAAAACCATGTAATCCTGTCTTCACAGTGAATAAAGAGCATTAAAAGAATAGTGCTTGATAGAACACTACAAATCCTCCATCCATTAAGCAAACTGTAGCATAGATACCACAATACTGTGGCTTAAGAGAGATTGAACCCCCTTACATGTTATGATGCATCCTTACAGAGGTGAATTCAAGCAAGATACTTTCCTTCAATGCTTTATGAAACCAGGCAGTATGAATAGTGGTATTATTAAATAACACTGGTATTATTAAATTAACAAAGCAAAGTACTCAACAGCGCAACAGTAGCAACTATTTTTGTTATTAGAAATGGGTTTCAAAACATATTCCATGGAAAGGTTGTTGAAACATCTTAAGCTACTGCCAAACAAGGAGAGGCTACAAATTCTCCATTTGTTTGCAGCTACCATTCAGTCATTATTGTCTGCAAGATGGAGAGTTGGCCCCTGTGAAGTTTGATAACTTTTTTTAATCTCATGTCTGCCTGGTCCTTGGCACACACAGAAAATATAATTAGTATTTTTAATTCTCAATTGGTTGGCTGGCAGACTTTGGAGAACACAAACAAATAAAAAAATATTTTCAATAAAATACATTCTCCTAGCCAATTCTGGATACTAGAGGAAAGAAAATGAGTATGAGAAACAAATTTATGCAGGGTCCCTTAAGGTTTATCTGTTGTGCATTTTACTGTTGTGTATTTTAATTTATTTGATCTTCCATAAGTTTCTGACTACTGTCTTACTTTTTTCAAGGTATGGAAAGTTTACTTTAAATATAGTTACATGCATACACATTTGTGCACAAAAAATCGCTATCTTTCTCTCTTTTTTTTTTTTAATCCCTGTCTGCCATTTGTCTTATTATGAAGCAGAAAAAGGAACCAGTTTGTCTCAGCATATCTCAGAAACAGTGCTTCATTTTTGCACCCAGGAGTAAGTGAAGACTGTTAGTATTCCGTAATAGAAGTGTTGATAAGTCTCTTGCAGCAATCTAGATTTGTGAGACTAAATTATTCTGTGTTGGTACTTAAAAATACTTATGGCAGTTTGGCAGCTGCTTGATTTGGCCAATAACCAAACTCCAGTAATCTGTAACATCAGAATAAAGTGATGTTTGCAATTCCTGTCAAGGTCACTGAAGCTCTACAGGATTTATAGAAAAAACTCTCCATATACCTGCTTTAATCTTTACTAATTGTAGGGTTGCTCAGCTGCTTATAATATGTGCTAAGGAGAAGAGGCAGAGAGTCCATAATGAGATCTACAGAAAAAGAATGCTGTTCTTAACATGTATGATTGCCATTAGTCACCCTTTAATTTGTTAAAAACAAGTTTGTTTCTGGATACTTCTTGGGATGTCTGAGGAACAAACAAGAATATAGGAAAACCCCATGTATGGGTCCATGCATCATTTCTTTTCCACCAGTTGTAGAACTTAATGTCTTAAACCCATCTTGAGCTAGACAAGGAGCAGTGGGAAGGAGCATGGACCACAGTACTGCTGTCTCCACTGGCCAGCTGCAGAGAACAGAATGAATGCTGCCCTGGATACTGAAGAGCTCATGGGTAGCTGGTGCATTGAGAAACACACTAGTACAGCTCCTTACAAAGCCAGCAGTTAGCACTATGTGCTGTACAGAGTATTTGTTGAAAGGCACAATCTTCCACTTTTTTTACATTCTTGACATTTCCTCAAGAAACACTGAACAATAAACTCTGTAAATTACAGACACATCCAGAATCATGCCAAAAGGTAAGATATTCCCAAACCTATTTCCTCTGACTCACAAATCTGCACACACATAATGAACACCTCTGGTGCTACAAGGCATTTATCTCTATCTACTCTATTATTTCCTAAATATTTCAAACTACAAATAGGAGTCAATCATTTACTTTCTTTATCCCTTTTTCTTTTTCTGCAGCACGCAGTAAGAGAAATGGCTTAATTAGCAGAAATATTTTGTATTGGATTGTTGTATGCATGTGCCAATATATACACCCATAAAATGTAGTTTATTGATTCAGATAAAAATACATGCATACTTCACATAGATTCAAATTTATAGATTATATAGATATAGGTATAGACAGATATAGGATACATAGATGTATATCTATGACCATGTGTACGGAGAAAGCGAATTTAAAAAAAAAAACAAAAACCTGTAAATTCATGTGAATTTGTTACTGAAAATTGAATCAGTTCTGCATTTAGAGCAGGTATGCATGGGACAAAGCAGCACTATGTACATGTACCTCAGCAAGGACGGTACCTGGCATAGAGCCAGTAGTGAAACTCTACAGGGATGTTAGCCTGTGTTTGAGAAAAAGGGTAGTAATTTTGCTGCAGTGATTTTCCTAGGCTGAGCTGACTATGAGTCACAGGAACTCCTACCCCAGAGGTAGTTGTCATGAAACAGACACAGTTTTCTGACCCTGAACTGGTTTTGCATATACATACACCACGGATATACTCCAGTACCGGAGCCCACATATATTTTTATATGGGTCAAAAGTAAATTCAGCAGCCCAGCTTTCATAAAAGGTCTTAGTTTAGTGGTTAAATCAACACTGGTGATGCCAAAGCGCCTCACTGATGATTCCAGTGGAGGGATGTTGCAGTGTTGCAAGGAGTGCTTCCTGTATGGGACAAATATGCAGCAAGGCAGGATCTATGCCACATCTTTCTACCTCAGTGTCTGATCTAAAGCAGTTTGAAAGACATGAATAAAAAGACAGTTTTTATCTTTATTCTTGAGACAGGAGTTTTTAGCAGTGCTGGCTGAATGTGTGGAAATCATAAGTGCAACCTGAATACAAATAAATATTTTAATAAGAATAAGGCTTCAAATGAAAGTAAAGGAATACAAATCAGAAAACAAAAGTATGGACAAAGTACCTGGAAAACTTCCTGCTTTGAAAAGACAAATACATGATATGAACCTTTTTTTTAGAATTCTCCCTAGCTTAAAACTTACAAAAACTACTGCCTTGCAAACAAGGGAGTAGGCTAGGTTGAATTGTAGTTTCTGACTTGAATAAATTTATATCACTTTATCTATTTGCTGTATCGAATATAAATGTATGTTGTCTCATTTGTCCTACATTCAGTAAGGGCTGAGTCAACCTGTGTTCTCAGTCCAAACACTATTAGGATACTGGCATTCACGTTACTGCTAAGTGAACTCAAATTTCTCTGGCTCATCTGAATTGATATAAATTTGTGGAGTTTTAGCATTAAAGAAAAGAAAAAAAAAAGAAAGGAAAGGAAAGAAAAAAAGAAAGGAAAGAAAGAAAAAAAGAGAAAAGAAAGAAAAAAAGAAAAGAAAAAGAAAAGAGGAAAAGAGAAGAGAAGAGAAGAGAAGAGAAGAGAAGAAAAGAAAAGAAAAGAAAAGAAAAGAAAAGAAAAGAAAAGAAAAGAAAAGAAAAGAAAAGAAAAGAAAAGAAAAGAAAAGAAAAGAAAAGAAAAGAAAAGAAAAGAAAAGAAAAGAAAAGAAAAGAAAAGAAAAGAAAAGAAAAGAAAAGAAAAGAAAAGAAAAGAAAAGAAAAGAAAAGAAAAGAAAAGAAAAGAAAAGAAAAGAAAAGAAAAGAAAAGGAAAGAAAAGAAAAGAAAAGAAAGAAAAGAAAAGAAAAGAAAAGAAAAAAAGGACACTGCCATTTTGTGACCTAGGCACTGTTTGCTTTACGTTTCTGGGTGAATGTATGAGATTATTGCAAGTGCTAAACAGTCATCTTCCATCATATTCACTTAGAGGGTCAGACTTGTATCCAATCCTGAAACACAGTTGTTCTGATTGCACATGGTGTGGTGTTTCTAACGCATGACTGAATGCCTGCTTTGTTATCTTTTCCCTTCTAGCAGCCTGTTTTGTTGTTAACTGTTTCCCAATAAGATATGTGTCAAGTCCTATCTTAGAGGAAAAGGTGAAGTCAACCAGATAGTTATTGCAGTTACAGTTCAGTCACATTTAGGTGTTCAACACCTTGTTGACTCAGTTGCAGTAGTATAGACTTTCCCACACTGTTTACTTGACACTTGTGAGTCCAGTCTGTACCAACTTCTATTGTATTAAGCAAACACTCCTCCTGCACTAAAATTCCACTCATTGTTAACACTAAAGCAACAGGATTTTCTCCAGTTCGCAGACAGCAGAACCTATTGTTATAAGAAAACTCTCTCAAGATGGAATCTGAAAAGGATCATATGACCCAGAAAAGGATTAGCCTTCAGGAAGTCTTTGGGCTTTACCATTTTGTGAAGGCATCCCCAGAGAGAGGAGAAAATAATAAAGTAAAACATATTTCTGGACTGAAGCCTGTTCCAAAATAGATTATATGCACTTTCAATTGTGTGAAAAAAGAACATGTAGTGGTTACTAAATGAGACTATGACTTAGCAAAGGAGATTGTGGTGATTTGACACAAGTGAGGTCAATAAACTTAAATAAAAGAACATTTTTACTAAGAGTAGGAAACAAAATCATATTTGTGAAAGTAACTGCAGTTTTTAAAATACAAGGTAATTACATCACATACTGTTACACACGCAACCACTGCTGCTTAAATGGTCATCAAAAATTCCTTTTTAGAAGAGATTTTAGTTGTTTTAAGTTAATTTCCATTTTCTCCAGCACATAAAGTGGATATGTTTTCATTCAATATTTTGTAGTCATAATCCTGAATTTGAAGTCTGATCAAAGTAGCTAAATACTTTGGCAGACTGTTCTGGTAAGACAAAGGTGAGATTTCTTTATAATGTAGGGATATTTTTCTCACTGATAGAGATCAATACTGGAAGTTAAACAGCTCTATATTGACTAATATATTTTAAATATTAATTATAAGTATAAATAAACAAAGCTATATCATCAGTTGTGGAGAAAGAAACATCTACCTTTATGTAAAGAAAACACATACTTTTTCTTGGGTAGAGACTAAAAATCATGTATATCTACAGCACAGAGTATCTCTTGTATCTCTGATATAATTAACTTTATATCAACATCAGTACTTTCTGGAAGCAGCTACTGGTAGCCATAAGAAGCACAAAAGTAAAAATGTGACACCCAGGCATTTCCATGATCTAGAGGTATGGGATGGAGCATGCTGCCCCAAAGAGAAACCTGGAGACCAGCCACCAGCCTCCTTCACTGTCACCCCAGCAGGCAGCACTACCTGCCACAGAGATGTGCGCTGGAAAGAGGAGGGGCAGCACCAGATGTATGTAGTAAAAAGGCTCATCATCTAGAGCTCCAGCATGGCTTTTTCTCTTCATTCAGCATCCACAGACAGCTCTTTGCCTGGCTTTGTGCCAGGCTCTCATGCTGGCCAACCCTCCCGGAGCAGGTGGCATGGTGACAGGCCCTTGGCCACTCTTTTGCTGAGCCCTGGTAGAAGGGACCATGCAGAGCTCCTCAGCACCAGCAAATTGGATGTTATTGTCCCAGTGAGGCTGTCAAAACAGCTCAAAGAAACCAAGCCAAGCTAAATAGGAGCATGGGGAGCTGAGGAGTGTAGCCCTCTCCACAGCTGCTGTCTTCCACCTGCACGGCTTTTCCTAAGGCAGGTACCATGCCAAAAGCTGCTCCTCAAGGAGCTCTTTAAGCTGAGAAATAGGCAATAACCAGAAGTATTGTTATGGCTCTCCATCTAGTAAGTTAACACAAGCAAAGATAAAATTATTTAAGGGAAGAAGCAGAGGTCAGATTGCACTCTCCCTCTCTCACTTCCCTAGGTTTAATGCTGACTTCCGCTGTGTGTGTTCAGTAAGATCTTACAGTGGGAAAATGTTCTTTGGCTATTTTTTTTTTGTCTGAGAATCTACTTAGAGAATCCACTAACACGTGCCAGAGGAAAGTTGCTGCACTTGTATGTGTACTCTCACTTACCTTGTGCATGCATGTGCCCCAGCTTCTGGTCACCCTTTCAGGCAGAAGAGATATGTGGTGTGAAGTCCCCAGGCCCAATCTGGCAGCCTCCTTTTTTTCCCAGTGGCCAAGGAGGAGGACACACTTTGCACCGACCAGTCAGAACAGCTTTGGTTGGTACTTAAACTTCTAGATATAAACTATACTTTAGATTTTAGTTTTTGAAATCCTGCCTGACGCCTGAAGCCTCTCTTAGGGCAACTGTGTTCATTTTTAACCTTATAAATAATTTTATATTACTCACCAAAAGGTAGGAATCCAATTTTCTCATACCACTATTTTGAAGGTATTCAAAATGATTCACATAATAAATCTTGCTGAAGTATACATGCCTGGGGTGTGGTGAAGATACACAGGAGCCAGCAGAGTGAAAGGAAATGTAGTTAAAATAAGCAGATGGGTGGACAGATGGGCATGAAAGGAAGAAATAATATTATTCTGCAAAATAGGTAATAAAAGTCCCAGGAAGAAAAAAAGATGAAAAGTGATGGTCAAAATACAAAGAATGAGATGGTTTACTCAGCATGCTACCAGGGATTCAAACTTTCTGCTGCATTGAAAAAAAGAAAGGGAAAAAAGAAAAGGGTCTTGATCCCTAATTTTACTGTTACTCAAATTTGTTAACATAAAAAAACATATTTCCCAGCTACAACAGTTGTGAATGGGTAATTTTTTTTGATAATTAAGGATAAGACAAATCTTTCTGAAATTAATTAAAAGCTTTGACTTCTCTAGGCATAGGTTGCACTCTTGAAGGGACTGAGACATTGAACTCAGCGTGGGGGTTCATATATTCAACAGCTGTAAAAGTCACATGATTTATTATAGTGCCCCAATGTGAAAAATAGGTCCCCTGTCCATATGGCGGAGGGGTTGTATCCTACCTGGATTTGCAGCTCTCTGTAGGCACAGACTTGCCTCTTTCTGTGGAAGCTTACATGACAGATTTGATAACCCTAAAAGATCAGCTAAGTTTAGCTAAAGAATTTGAGAGTAGCTATGATTCTTTAATAAGAATACATTAAATATAGTCTAAGAATGCATAATCTAAATATTTTTATGGACAAAGAGGTCCATTTTTCATCCTTTTAAATACAACATTGGGTAAAGAAAGAAACTTACACAGAAACACTGGGACTTATGAAAAAAATGGTGGATCTCTTATGTATTATATACAGTTACTTTAAATGAAAAATACATCCATAACTCTTCTTGATCTAATTTTCACTTTTGCTGGCCAAAGGAACTCAAGGACTTTTCAAAATCAGCATATAAATTATATTTCAAAATAAAATAGACTTGCTTATGACAAATGGGAATAAATTTGGGAAGCTCTTGGGATTTCTGAAAGAATGTAATAACTGCATCTATTTCTACCTGATTCCATTGTTTGGGTTTTATGGTATGGTTATGCAAGAATTCATAATCTAAAATCACCAACAGTAATGAATGGTACGGTTAAATGAAGAAACCCAAAACCCTTACCCCACCCAAAAACATGTAAGAAATTTGAACATTACAAAATATGGCTAGACTCATGCCTGTACACTCTTCTGTTTAAATCACAGGGCAAATGGATGTACAGCCAAGGTAGTATTTAGTAAGCTTGCATATGCTATTAGTGCTTTGCCAAGTCACAGCTTAATAAGTACTCACTTTAGGATTGCTGGCACTTTACCCTCATATTATTTCCTCTAATAATAGATAAAAGGAGGAGCAGCTCTTTTGTTTGACACTACTAACCATGTTGCTGCATTTCCTCTCATTTAACTAATATTTTGGTGAATAAAACTGACCAAAGTTTGCCTTATTTTCCTCTGTTCAGGCAGGATGAAGTATATGAGTGGAGTTAAATACAAGTATTGTAAATGCAACAAATGTACTAAACATATGTGGGGAATATGGTAAATAAAATAATGTATTTAGTTACATAATTTTTTTAATTTTTTTTTAAGTTGTTTGTACCTGAAGGAGTGCTTTTGCCTAAAAGCTTGCCTAAATTTTTCCAATTACACAATATTACTTAAGAGAATATATTACCTCTCTCCATAAGTCTTACCCAGGCAGTGTTCATGGCTACAGCAACCTATTCCTTCCTGGTGCAAATTCATTTTAACAATCCAGCCTTAACTGGAACACACATGTCCATCAAAAAATTTATCGTAACAAGAACTATGAAACTGCCTGCAGGAGACAGGAGATGTCATGTCTCCTGGCAGTTAATTTCTCATATAATTCACAATGACATATAGGGTAGTAGTGAGTCCAGCTAAAACTTTTCCAAGCCCCTTCTTATGGAGTAAATCAAACATTTTCATTCAAATACACTCATGAAATTTATCTTTTAATTTTGGATTACAAATCTCCTAGTGCTCCTATATATGATCAGAAACAAAGTGGCCAGATGAAAGAGATGCCTATGCTTTGCTGGAAATCAGAGGTCTATAGAAAGTCACCTACAAAGTGTTCTTACTATGTAGGTATGAGCTTATATTCACTTATATAACATTATGTTCATACAGTCGTGGTGCCTTTTGTGTGTTATTTTCATGATTACAGCATTTACCCAGAGAAGGGGAAAACAACTTGAAAAAGGTTTGAGCATGCACCCCAGCATACTAACCAAACCATCAGCAATAAAGTACACTGTGTGAGGACTAATTCATCTTCACAGCTGTTGTGGAAGCAACATGTGGATTACTGTAACATATGAGAAAATGTTTTGGTTCTTGTGAAATACACAGATTCTGTGCACAAGATTTCTAAACTAATACCCTGCTGAATAAAAAAAAAAATTAACGTTAGATTTAATAAAAGCAAAAAAGCAGTGAAGTTGAATTTTCTGTAACATGTCTAATATTTGGGATGTTTACCAAAATAAGAGTAGAATCCAACTCAGTTTATGGCTCTGCAAGACTGATCTCTGCTCTATCTACAATGTAAAACCATGACCCTGCAAAGAAGAGGTCTGCATGCTTACTATTAGGTCCATAAATGTCAAAGGGTTTATTCATGGTGTGCATAGATATGCAAATGAACAGTCTTTTTCAGGCTTAGAGACTAAACTAGTAGCATTCATGGTTATCTTTGTGTTTATTTTTGCACTTCACTTGGATTATTTATTTTCCTTTTTTTTCTTCTTTTATTCTTTTTTTTAATAACTTCTATCTGTCTTGGCAGATATACAGATCTCTCAGGTTTTATCCAGAGGCTTGAGGGAGATTTGCATAGAGCTGGAAGGAGATGAGGCAGAGATAGACTAGCTTTTTTTGTTCTCTTATTTTACATTCCCCACATTTTCTTCTTTTTTGTTTTTTTTTTTAATGACTTCTTTTGCTTTTCCATTCTTTCAGTCACTGCTTGTGGAACTTGATTTCTTCATTTCCCTGGTCGCCCCTGTCCTTCTAAGCAATCAACACTCTTTGCTGTCTCTGTAGCATATGGTCAGAGACAGATACATATGGTGATAAGTAACTCTCAAAGAAACAGTCATATAATAAAGGGGGGAATGAACAATTCATTGCTAAACTTCCATCTAGGCTGAATCACTTCAAAAGCAAGAGGAATGGACCAGTAGAAAATGACATAATGATGTAATCTGTTGCAGTGTGTTATGAAAATAAGATTGGGTTGGGGGAGATAAGTAGGCTGCATGTAAGGTGCATAATAGCGCTCCCTTTGAGCAGGCACGTGGATAGGTTTTGTTCCTTGGACAAAGAAAAGGAAGAAAGGTCACACTCAGCATCAGAAAAAGCCTAAATGTGGAGGATTGGTACCCAAAGCAAAGGATTGACCATACAAAATATGTCTTGAGAAATATTTCCCTTTACAAATGTTTTCCAGCTTTCACTTCTAGCAATCTATGCTGCTATAGAAATCTATTGCTTGATAACAACAGCTTGTGCTACACAGTCCCACAAGTTTGACTTCCTCAAGGCTAAATTCCCCTTACATCCTGGCTTAGCTCTGAACTGTTCACAAAGAACCAAAAGGCCTAACGGGCCTGTACTCAAAAAAAATCCTTACTAAAATGATGAAGGGACAACATAATAGATGAGTATACACATGCACATTAAAATCTATATTTTTTAAAACTTTAGCTGTAGCAGTATAAAGTCTTATCCCAGTACTGATAGTGGTGTAAAACTAGTGCTTCTCATTCTTCCATTAAAGCAATTTTCTTCTGTAAAAATGGCTGTAAAATCGAAATTTAAAATCAAAGCTCAGTGGTTTGCTTATGTTATCATACAACAACTTTTACCACTTCATGGTACTATTTACAATTGTGCACCTTTACTAATGCACAGAATTTATTGATATATGATTTACCTAAAGATTGATATGTCCTCACTCCTTCCTCTGACTCACCCAGCTACTTGAGTGAACACCTCTGAAAATACCATACTTACGTGACCTATTTACTGCAATATGGGAGAATGGTATGATGTTCTGCTATTCACATGATTTTACTTTTCTGTGCTGATTTACAGACAAGAAACATGTTACTGTATAATTTTCACAATCAAGAGTAATCTTCTCTGTCTGAACCATTTCTTCTACCCAAAATAGTGGGTCTTTTTCTCATCTATTGCATCTGTTGTGAGACTTTTTTCAATGTAGATGAGCTTTAAGAATTTCAAAATAGGAGACTGGCACAGGCAGCAGGTCTTTTTGTAAAACTAAAATAATTCAGATTCATTTTTCTCTTAGTGTCCCTGGAATACCTCTTTTGTTACCAGCTGGATGAGAGATGTCAAATTCTTCTGCTTTTAATGTCCATCACTGAATTGAGTAAGGCACCTTTCATGTTTAGGGTAAGCTATTTATGTTTACTGTAAATTTACAAAGCAGTAACTACTACAAATATCAAAAGTGCATAGTACAGATTAATGTCCACTGCTGGATAGAATGCATCCAGCAAGACAGATGTGTACAAAGAACAACTCCCTGCTAATATCTGTCAAACTACTAAATGATGAGCTCTAACAGAAATCTGCTTTTCAGTCTTTTATAGGTCATGAAAGTGATTTGTTTCTTGGGTGGAAACATCTACACTTCTTCCTGAAAGACCTATTTTTCATCTAATTATGAGTGTAGTTAATGATGGTATAAGAGAACAGAAGCTTTCTTTCTGGAGTCACTTTTCTGGGTGAAGGAGAAGGAAAAGGGTGGAAGGCAAGACGAATGGTAGATAAGATCAAGTGTATTGTTTCTGTTACTTTTCACATGTAAATAACTAGGAAATTCACAAAGGGCTAAGGAAAGCTACACACAGATAGGAATACAGCTGAGAAAATAGCAATCAACTTGGGGACAAACTTTCACTTTATAGACAAATCCTGAACAATATTTAGAGGACTCAGCTGAAAACTGTATAGTTTTAAACGACATTGTAAGAAACATCTTGTCATAAAAGAAACTTCACTGGGAACTACTCCATCAATATGAGAAATATATTCCATATTTTAATGAGATTAAGAAGGAAATTGATCACTGCTTTTATACTATAGAAGTATATATATATATACTTCTATATGCTTTACTATAACAACTATTACAGTTGATTTTCATACTTTTCCGAAGGATCTTCAAAGGCATCCACAACATATGTGTTCAAAATAGAATTTCATTCAATATTTTGTTAAAGAAATTCCTCCTCCTTCAGCAGTTATTTCAGTGGGAACTGAGTGCTCTCAGTGTTTCAGAGAAAACTTCCATTAATTCACTTGAGAGGCTGAACATAAATTTCCTTTAGTTTTCCATAGATTTTCTCCAAGTCACATGTATGTGACTTTAATTTTTAGGTAACTGACCTAGTGATAGGAACCTTCATTTCCAAAAGTGGTGCTTTTAGCCCAGTGGGACATTTCTGAAGGTTGTTCCACATGTATGTTTCACAACACTGAAATTCAGAAGGATCTGGATATTTGGTGATGTCAGTTACAAGCTTGGGAATAATCATATCTTTAATTCATCTGGTTTTGAAAGCTTGTTTACCAGACACACCATGCTAACTGGAAGACTTATCCTGTAAAATGAGTGCATTCTAGTCCCTAATCCAACAAAATGCTTAATCTTTACAACTTAATTTGACTTGTAAACAAAGATGACCTGGGCCACTGGTTCAACAAAACAAGGTCTTTTAGAACACTGAGATCTTGAGAAGTCCTGTTGTGGAAAAGCAATGTAACTTGCACATACTCTAGGTTGAACATAAATCAAAGTGGATCATGTCAAAAATGCTGGACACATTGGAAAATTAGTTTAATATTCAACTTGTAAAATTATCAATGTTAATTTTACAGTTGCATATGATCATTTTACAAATACAGCAATCGATAACAGAAGTAAGAGACTGTAGAACATACGCATATCACAATAATTCAATCAATACATATACTGCTTTAGATGACCAAACCAGCTGTTGGATGGTTTATAACATGCATTTAATACCACATTTTTGAGTAAGAAAGTAAGAGCAACAAAACTGGATCATATCAATGGCTTAGTTATTGCCTCCAGTAGTGACCACTAGTAGAAAATATCATGTTTAGGATAACAAAATCCTTGCCCTTTCATCACAGTTCCTAACAACCCAAGGGTTAGGACTTTTTTGAGGCAGTCTCTATAGAATTGTGTCTGGCAGCATTTGATTTTGGGTGTTTCTTTTCATCATTTTTTTATTTTTTATTTTTAACATTTTAACTTTTAACAGCTGCATTGATATTTTATCAATGCAGCTCAGGAAAACCCTATTATCGAGATGATTAGCACAACACTTGAAAAAAAATGAAGTACAGCAGTATTGTAATTTCTGTAAGGAGGTGCAAGCTGCAGCACAGAGACATTAATTCCTTTGAGGCAGCTTCATAAATTTGCATAGTTGTTTAATTCCTTTGTAGTTAACATGAAAGAGACAGGAGAGCTTGTTGCCAAACAAAAAAAATTTCTTTCAAGGAAAGAGGATTTTTCACACATTTTTTGTTATAAGAATATCACACCTGAAAGGATTACATGTGGCAACCAAATACAGCTACTTTTCCTTTTTCTCAGTATCTCTATAATGATTTCTTCCACCCTGCCATTTGCAGTTGAAGCAATCACCATGTCACACCTCGATGTCCGCAGCACCATGTTCTTCCTAAGGTAGGTATTTCTCAACTCAGTCCATGCTGAGATCAGCTTATCAGCTGAGCAGTACACCCATCTCCTTGAAAGCGGGTCACAGTTTTTTCTTCCCACTAACACTGTTACAATGCACTATCAAAAGCTTGTACAATTTTACCTCTCCCTACTGATCTACCTTCATCTTTTTCTCCACTGGTCTGTCAATGATGAGAACCTCACCTTTTCACTATCCTGTTTTCTGGATGTGTCCAATCTACCCTCCTTACTATTCAGGATGATCTTTCCAGAGCTCAGGCAAAAATATGCTTCATAGTTAGACTTCCATACTTAAACTCACACTGAAGACCCCAAGGTCTTCTGATGTCCCTGAATAGAAATGGTTAAGAGAGTGAACCATGTTGGAGGACTAGTCAAGACAGAATTCACAAGTCTGATAGAAAATAGGAGTTTTATCCCCTTTTAACATGCCCTGCTTATGTAAATTGTGTGTTCACACATCTATGTCATGTACTTATTGAGTTCCAGAGTTTCTGTAAGTAGTTTAGAAATAATAAAAAAGACCTAATGACAATATCTAGAATTTGAGATGACAAGAACATGAGACATTACCATCTTGCATTTTGGACTTCGGAAGAACCATCCTGTGGTAGATCTCTAGAGATATTCTTTCTGAAGACTTAATACGCTCAAACTAAGAACTACTGATAGCTTAAAAAATTCTGACAAAATACTTTTGGTCAAAACCAGAGTTTTGAAAAAAAAAAAAAAAAATCTACTCCTCCAAACAGTTTATTTTCATTTCTAAAATACAAAATCTAAAAGCCAAAATAAGTTTCCCATTTTTCTTTCTTTTTTTAAAAAAAAAAAGAAAATGTGAAAAAAAAGTAATGTAAAAGCAAAACAATGCTAAAAAAAGCCATTTTGAAAATATCAGAAAAATAAACCACTATTACAAGTGATGGCACAAAGTTTGGGGGGGGGGGTTAAAAAAATACTGCCTGTCTTGTGCCAGGTGCATAACAGTGCCATGCAAAGGTTGCAGAAAATTTGCAAGAGTAAGGCTAATACCAATCAGTTTAGAAGCTTTCAATATATGCCTTTTAAAAGCTATGTCTCATCTCTCAATACCATGTCTACTTGCCTTGGAGGTGAAAGGCCAGGGGATAATCTGCTGTACTGTGCCCTGGTTTGAGTTTCTGAAAACATCTTAAAGTCTTGACAGGATTATCTCTGTTTAGCCTTAACCCTACCCCATGTAGAACACAGCTTTGTAGAGACCTCTCTACAAATTCATTTGATGAGACCAGTGAAGCCTCCTTGAGTCTTTGCTAGCTTTTGAAAAAGTGATGGATTTGCTAATATGTCACATCACCATAAAATATTAGTAATATGGGAGCAAGTTGTATAAATCATTACTGACCAGAGCTGTAATATCCCAATCAAATATATGATCTATGTTATATTATTTCTGTTTTTCCTAGTAAGCAGGTAGTTAGGTAGGCATGTAAGTGATGCAATTCTCTTCCTTACTCTAGCATTCACATTCATCAGGGCTCCTATCTAGGTCCTCCTGCCAGTTGCACCAGAGAAACAGCAGTTTTTAGAAGCAGCGTTGAAAAAACTTTTAAAAAGTAATAATAACAATACTTTTACATTGAGAAAACATCACAAGAGTCAGTTTTTCACTGAAGAAATACAGCCTGGTAGCAGGTCTATCACAAGAACTGCGTGTCTTATGCATGTATCACATACATATAGGTATGTGTTTTCAATTTGCACTCAACAGTGACAACAATAAGGGACAATGGATATAGCACTGGCATCTTTGTCCTTGCAAAAAGGACACTTCTGCTAACTATCTCCTCTGTGTTTCAAGTTAGCAAAGTCTATTGACAAAGTTTTCTACTTGGATGGGCTGTTTACATTAAAAGGGGAAACAACTGTCAAAGAAGTCTTAACAGAGATGCAAAACTAAAAAAAAAGGGCTTATCATGGATTAAAGTTTGTATCACTTTGTCTGATGTAAAAAGGAGATAATAGGAGACATAGGGATATATGCAGTGAAGAGAAACAATACAGAGCTTCTTAGAGGTTAATCCAGGTCTGCAGCTGAATACAACAGAGTTAATCTGACCAGAAGAAGCTTTAGGTTAAATTCTAGGGGAAAACTTGTCACTTTATGATCCAGTTGTACTAAATGAAAGGCTCTGTTTACAAAGAAGATTTTGGATCTGGGATCCATTGGGGCAGAAGTTACCTCCATGATTTCTTCCTTGTTCAACACACCAGGAGACTTTTAGTCTGATAAACGATTTTTCAGAGATCTTCATTGTTACCTTATTTCTTCTTTCTGAAAAAGGACAAGTGTTACAAAAAACATACTTAAGAAAGCACACAATTTTGACCTAAGGGCAAGAAGTCTTTGATAATAAAAACTTTGCAGCTTGTTTGCTAATTATTGGACTAAACAGTAATTGTTTATTTCAACAACAAAAAACAAAGTAAGACCCTTTCCAACCCTAACTATTCTATGATTCTATGATAAATTCTCATAAATTGATAATTATGCATTTAGCAGATTCAGGTTTTAGTAATACTCCAAAATGAAAACGTGGTAAGCAGATACATTAAACTACAGCATGCATTAGCTACTGAGGAGGTGAATTCTAAAATAGAAAGTAAAGGATAAAAAAAAAATCCCCACAATCTTTTCATTGGAGAATCTTCTACAGTACTTTAAACTCAGTTGTATATGAAGGATCATCAGAATTAACATATGTCCTCACTGATTAAGAACAAACTAAGAAACACAGTCATACGGTATTTTTTATCATGTTAATAATTAACATTTTCATATGTTGTAACTTTCCAATATAATATTACACAGATGGTAATACAAAAGTACAGCTGTGGCACTTTAATTGAAAAAAGTCTTAGAGATGTTAGTCTAAAATTAATAGACTTTCGTGTGTAACACACCTCTGTGCTCTTGCAATCAGACATTAATTAGGATATTATTTTCTAGAAATACTTCTTATCCTGTACATAACTAACAAGAATAAAGAACTGAGATTTCACGTACTCATAAAATACGAGTTCTGGGGACTGAAATCTCTGATTTTGTAAGGAGCATGAAAAGTGTAAAGGACTTCAAAAGAGCAAATGGTTGATTATTCTTGATCTAAATATACATATGTGAGTAACACACTCTTCCCAATTTGGGCAGCAGTTGTCACAAACATAAACACTTCTATCTCTTGGCAAGTCTTTTGAGTACATGAGTTTAAAAGTATATTTTGCAATTACAAGGCATTATCTTGTCTTCAACACAAAATCCATTTTTTTAAAGAACTGAAAATCTTTAGAAAATATTGTATAATATTTAGGACATGACCAGCATTCAGGTATGTAATGAAAAGTAAAGAAAGAAACATCAGGCTTAGTCTTGCTCCTATGTAAGTGGTTGGGGTATTTTATTTTGCTAGAAAACAGAAAGAATTTTTTTCTTAACAAAAAGACAGTTTATAGAAATTGTGATAGAATTAAGCATGTCACACTCACTGACAGGAATGTCCCTAATATAGCAAGAGGTAGGGAAAGAGTCCTCCTTGCGACACCCTATGCCAATGCTACAGGCAGTCTTCATCTCCTCAACTCATGAGTCCTCTTCTTTGGGACAATGACAGACAATAAAGGGTGAGGACTATGGCCTGACTATGATTGTGCTGTTTTTTATAGTTAAAGAAATTCCCACTCTCCACAGTCACTTTTATGATCCTGAGCTGTGAGACTTTATGTCTGAACTGTGCTTTCAACCTGTCAATAACCGAGACACCACGCATGGACATTAACATTGATATAATCTCTGAACACAAAGGTAGTGTAGTAAACTGAACTGTATCAAGGACTTTAAATAACTCACCAGAGCAAAAAGATATGGTCTAAAGCAGATAGCAAAGAAAAAAAATGGCTGGTATGTCTTGGGTATCCAGCTCTAGCATTAAGTTCATAGTTCAAGAGCCTAGTGGAATGGGAATAGGGGAAGCGGGGTGGAGGGGATTGAAAGGGATAGGAACCTATTTCTAGCCTGTTGGAAAGATCAGTTGCTAAAGCCATAAAAAGAAAGAAACAATTCTTTCCTTGCTTTTCAACTTGTTTATCTGCCCAGCCTTCCACCAAAAGGCAATGTTTCATTGCATCTGCAATTGCAGCAGATTGTCAGTCTTGCAAGTCAGTGAAGCGAAAGTATGTACAGAATTATTTTGTGAATCAGTAAGTGGTCAGAACAATTGCTTCAGTGTGTCAACTATGTTCTCTATTTATCTCAGTGCTTGGATAGCTAATTCTGACCCCTTTTTAGACACTTGCTGTCCCTGTTTACTTAAGAGACACCTATGTGACCAATGAGCCAGATTAAGTGAGGTCTGATAATTTCACGAAGAAGTTAAATGAGTTAAACTTTGTTCTGCCATTAGACCAACATCTAAATATTTTTTAAAATTCTTATCTCTTCCTCAGCTGTAAGACAAAGAGAACATTAAGGAAAATCACCAGGGGCAAGGATGTAAAAAACAGTCCACAGTAATGAAGACTGCAGCATTATTATAGATTTACTGCTACTATATAGCCATAATATTTTACCACTTCTGATTACTTCTGACTCCTGTGTAAGTGGCCTAGATACAGTAGAAAAATTAACTTAAAGACAATTAAACAACAAAAAAATCAAACCACATTAAATACTGCTGTTTTGTTTACATGCAAGTGACATACAACAGTTTTCTGTTACAGCCATGTTTGTTGTGCAGTCTGTTGTCTCATTTTCTCTCTTTTTCTTTTTACCCTATTCCTCTCCAAACCTCCTTCACGACATTGCCATCTGTCCAGTATCCATTGCACCTTCTACTCCTTATGGAACCTGGACTCTATGGGAAAAATGGCCATGGTATGGCCAGAGACGCAGTGGTTTGCCTTCCAGGATAGACTTAGTGGTGTCTAGAGGAATGGAGATGGAGAATGCGAAAGAGAACTGGGGAAGTATCAAAACGGACAGTAAAGTTGTAGACACCAGCATCAGGTCTATGTTACATGCTAACGCTTCTGTTAAGGCATGTACGATCCTGCAGTATGCCCACATTCCAGTCAGAGAACACATGCTGCCAGTTTCAGGTCGCTGGCACAGCAGGTCGCTAGCACAACCAAGGAAAAGGAACACTCTGTGAGCTGGCTACTGACAACAGGAAAAGTTCAAAAGACCTTAGCATGTTTTGATTAGCCAGTAAAAGACATATTTTGTGCCTGTGGAAATTCTCTAGTCCAAGATTGTCTGCTTTTTCTCATGCCCTACACAAATACCAGCCCTGAAACTCCTCTTGGAAGACTCATGTTGGTGCTCAGGGAAGGAACAGTACTGCTGGGACAACAGCAAAGGGTTCTGCTAGGTAATGGTGGGGGCCCTGAATTGCTTGCTAGTCAGCTGGGTAAGGAAAAGAATCTAGGACTGAAATACACTTGATCTTAAGGAACATGTTTTGCAACAGCCTTTGATCCTGGCAGCTAGGTGATATTTAGAAAGACAACCCAGTTACTTGGTCACTAAAGAAGCTTTGTTCCAGCCATCTCAAATCAAACCTAGGGAAACCACACACACACACACAAAAAAAAAGAAATCGCACTTTCTAAAGTGAGCATAAGTTTCTGTGGTGGCACAACCAATGCCAGGGTGGATAAAACAGGTTCATTGTGTAGATGAACTCACAAAGGTTACTGGAATACCTTGGAGGCTTGTGATAAAGCTACCTAGAGCCGTCCTGGTCCCTGTCATGTCCACACAAGGTAGGGGCAGAACTTAAATACCAGTTTTCTTTCAGTTAATGACCTTTTGGTGAACTTGAGTTGGAACATAAACAAATTCATATCTCATATCTTTATAAATCCTACTAGTCTACAGTATCAATAGACTAAATAGTGCCATGACTTGTTCAACTCCTCATCACCAAACAGAATCTGCTTCAGGAAGGTGCTCAGTAGTGTACGTCCCAGTAATGTATGTCCCACCAGAAAGGACACTGATTGAGCATGCAATGTTATTTAAAGGGCTAAATAACATCTGATACATGTCTCAGTATTTCATGGAGGGCTTTTGGCTTGATTACTTCATGCTTTATATTTTGGTAAAGGCATTTACAGTTATGCATAAAAGGTGGATAACAAATTGAGTGAAAATGATAAAGTATTGCATTCACTTCACTGACATGCAAACAATCTTCTGTCAGAACAGAATCATATCCCTAGAGGTCTGAAAGATCCCAAGGCAGGCTCTGAAAGGACTAATGGCAAGAAATATATTCTGCTTAGGGCTTCTGGGAAATTATCAGTAGGAACTTAGCAAAAAGGCATAATGCTTTTCTACCTTCTGCCATTCAGGGAGCTGTTTATCTGTCACATTCTAGCAGCCTCCAGTATCTCTACAAAGACTTGGTTAGAAAAAATTTTTCTGGTTGAGATGTAAGACTGTTACACAAAAGATACAAAAGGGTTTATTCTCTTTTGCCCGCTAACTTTCCTGAATGGCAAAGAAATTACCCCAATTTGCATCAGCATACACAAATGTGGAATCAGTCAGAGAATTCTGATCCAACCAGGAATCAATCAGCAGAAAAAAACACCAACAAAACATACAGCGAGAAAACACACAAATGTGCAGACCAGAGTGTTGCATATCTATCTCAAAAAATATAATTTCCATTTGGAGGTTTATTGTGTTTCATGGGGGTTTTTTAGCAATGCATGAGTGAGCAAACCAAAAGCCTTGATAGGCAGATAAAAGTTGAAATGGAAAGAGACAGTAATGTTAAGATGAGTTAAAAGCTCTTTTTGACCCTATCCTTAACACCATCTCCCAAATGCTTCCCCTGTGAACTTTTTGTGTTGTATTCAGCTTGCTGAAACAGGGGATAGAGAGGCCAAACCAAGGATCTATCCCGCTTCATTGAGTAAAGCTAGCCTACCAGGGAAGGTGATGGTTTAGAAGTTAATACAAATGACAGTTCTAAGGCAAAGTTAGCCATTGCCTTCCTGTGGAGCCCAGTGCCAAGAAGGGGACCTCCTGCTGATCTCACTTCTTTACACTTCCTTTTGCTCTCCTTCCCCTTATCTTCAGGCCCTGCCAAGTCAGGCCAGGGGATCCTTATTAAAATACAATGCATTGTCACTAATAGAAGTGAGCAAAGCCTCATTAGCACAAGGGTTAGAAGAGGACTAGCTCTAATTACAGTTCACTTAAGAAAAGGCAATCAAATGAATAGATAAACTCTTCAAGAGAGAAGTAATTTTTTTCTTGCGTGTGGCCAAGAGTGGATTTCTTTTATATGTTCTTTTAAAAGGAATCAAATTCATCTATTGACATTTTTTTCCTACAGAAATTCTTGCATCATATTGCTTCCATCAGAAGACATTTGAGTTGGCTGGGTGGGTGGCTAAGGGGCTGCTTGTGTTATTCATGCCTGCATTGGACAGCAAAAACACACTCTACAGCACTTACTAGCTCCCATCAAAGATACAGATGGGGAGGTGTAGGCTGTTCAGAACCATCACATTGGAACTCTTCTTTCCCTGAGCACATAGTTGGTAATCAAATGGTCCATTGCAGTGTTTGGAGTGCAGTTGTCACAAAGCAAGCAGATTATTGCTTCTTCTCTGGGCAGACATAGCAGGATAAAAATAAATAAAATAAAATAAAATAAAATAAAATAAAATAAAATAAAATAAAATAAAATAAAATAAAAGGCAGAAATGTAATGAGCACTGTGAGCCAAAAATGTCCCTTAAACACAAGTGTTGTAATTTTTATGTCTTTGGTTTCACCTTCTAGCCCCCCTGGAAAGGCTGGAGTAAAGACTACAGACATAAAGTGGTTAGAAATTAAAAAACTGATGAGGTAAGATTTTTTTTTTCATAATTCATTTTGCAAGGAATCCCTCAGATTTTGCAAAGCTCTACAGCATTTTCCTATTTTGCTATGGACAACTTTAGTCTGATCCTTAAAAATTACTTTTTCACAAGTACAGTCTCCCCGTGGTAGGTCCCAGATGACCTGTTCTGTCTGAGTTGCTGACCAGACATCCAAATTCTCTCACTTTCTGCCTTTCAGGATTTTTTCCTGTGTTTGCAGGTTCTCTCATCCTTATAGAAATACTCATCAGACATCTGTATAACAACTGCCATAAGATATATATTTGGAAAATAATTTTTAGACACAGTTTGTTACTTTGTTATGACTCATGCTAGTTATCAATCTTATTTAGTCTTAAAAGTCTTTATAACAGAAGTAATTTGCAAGGACGTGCAGGTTTATGTCATGCCATCAGTAGGTGCATTTGCCAGAGCAGATGTTACAAGTTACTACATCATAGTGCAAGCTATATGGAAGTTTCTGGATTAAACTAGTGATCCATCTAACCCAGTTTTTTGACAGTGCACTTTACTGGTTTTAAATGTGAAATGCAAGAGGACTTTTTCTAAGTCTCATCCATTACTCAGGTGTTGGTTTATGCTGTTCTATCACACAGTCTGTGCACGGGGTCAGACTACCTTCTTTCATCTAATTTACAAAGCCTATAAACTGGTTTTCCTAAGTGCAGATTAAAAAAAAAAAAGCATTGCAGCAGAAAAGGTAAAAATATGATGGCCACAGCCCCCATTCACTGATCTGTAAAATGCTTGATATGTGAAAGAAAGAGGACTTGTTTTTTCTTTTACAGCCCTGCTTTGACATATAGAGGAATCTCTTCTTGTGTTCCCACCACTGAACCAGTATGAGCCACTAACTTTGCTGCTAAAATACAGCATAGTCTTTAACAAGAGCTATGAGAGGCAAAATGTTTGGGTTTTTTATTTCCCAATGTAAAAAGTTATGAAACTTTCTTCCCAGAAGGACTAAACCTCTGCAGGAGACCCAAATATTCTGAGTGCCCATCAAAAACAAATGATATTTTACCAAAAACTGTTCCTTATTAATTTTTTATAGAAAATAGTTTTTTCCTTAATGAAAATGCTACAAATAATAATTAGTTATAGAATATTTTTATGGGTAATAATATTTCTTTCATTATAAAAGTTGTCTTTTAGACTATTCTTGTCTTTAAGGTATTCAGTGGTTCTCAAAGTCAGTGGGCACAACACATCTAAATCTTTGAGTGGATCTGAGGCAAAAAATATCAGACTGATTACACATGCTTATCAAGCACCACCTTACTAACAAACAAAATTCTCTGTATGAATAACTGATTCCACTAGGACTTTAATCAAGAGGCCTAACATTATTTCTAAAGAAAATAGAAATAATGGCCCCTTTTTCAATAAGCAAATTTGGATATTTATATCACATGGTCACAATTTATAGGGCTTTTCCCCTATTTATTTTGTGTGTTTGTAATGAATTCTTTCTTTGTGCTAAGGCTTAATGAAGAAAAAAAAAATCAAAACCAAATCTATAAATGTTAAGCTTAATGCAGCAAATGATCAATACTGGGTGTGCAAAAAACATGGATAACTGCATCAGTTGGAGCCATTAGATGGAAAATTCTACATAATGAAAGAGCCAGTGATTAAATTGTATTTCTTTAATTATAGTTATATTAAATTCTGCCATACAGTACACCAATCAAATCAAATGAATTATGTCTGAAAACTAAAGTCTGAACACAACTGGTCTTGAAAAAAGAGAGAGATAGATCAAAAAAAGATTCATTCATATTCAAGTAATGAGAACCTTCTTTTAAGTGCTTATCAATATGGAAGTTAATTTTCACAGCATATTATCCATCAGAAGTCAGTATATGATTCAAACAAAGGGTTTTATCTATTATTCCACATTGTTCTGTGGAAAACTTAATTTTGTAGTGGGTTTTTCATTTGTATTTCATAAGAGATTCTCACCTGGTGTATATTAGCCTCATACTGTTGATCTGAGAGGATCTAAGATGGTTTTCACAGCTTTGAAGAGTAGATTGATCCAGACATCTAGCTGAGACAGTTGATATTTTTCATTATAATGTTCAGATAAAAGACATTCCCTACTTCATGTATTATTTTTAAATCCTTATTTTCTCTTTAATTTTCCTCAGGTCTCCCTGATATTTTTGCTGCCATCAAGAATAAAGAACTGAAGCAGAATGTTAGCACTTCTAAATCAGTATCACTCTGCAGTGGTCTTTAGAGATGTAAAAGACAGAGCTTGCTTAAATACCCTAAATTCCATTAGATATCAATAAAAACTTAGAAACTTTCAACGTATTTCTAAGGAAACCCAGCACTGCAGAACGTGAGCTGAAATGCAGAAACTCTGTCACTGTTGCGTATTTTGCATTATTCTTATTATCTTTTAAAGACACCAAACAACCTTCGCTCTCCAAACTGAGGGTAGCATTACACATTTGGATTTACAGTTGCACCAAGTATAAAGAAGAACAAATTATACCTTTCTATGTTTATAAGAATCTTCCAAAATCTCAGCTAGGTTATAATGTTTCTGTATCTTACTATTTTTCTCTACACCGCTATCAAAATAGATAACTTCAGGAATATGCTGACCTTATCTTGCAAAAACTTTAAAATTGGGAGTGAAAAAAAAGTCAAAACTCTTTGTAATACAGTCTAAAACACGATGTCTGAGCAACAGGAATCATGACACAGGAAGAAAGCCAGCAGTTCAGTGCCTAAAAATATCTTTCCTCTTCCACTTTGCTGTGGTCCTATTATAGCTTAAGCAACAGTCACTATTTTTTCCCTATAACCTTTAGCTTAATAGCTGTCTGTAAAGACTTCCTCTAAATGCAGATATACTCTTTACAGTAAAAGTCATGACCCCATACTATATTACCCTCTGTGAATCCAGAAGAAAGCTATCATAATCTATGAAACTATGTCTGTAAAAATTTACTATTTTACAGTAAATAAATGAAAAAATCAGGCTGATTAATATTTTAATGGCTTTCACTTCATTTCATTAATAAAGTAGAATACACAAAAAACAATGGTGTTTCTATTTTTCAGTAAAGTCTTAGAAGTTGTGTCAAATTACTGCAATCTCCTTGGGAAAGAAAATATATTCTTTTCTGGTTTGATTTGTCACTATAGATATGTGGTAGAGACTGCAAAATTCACACACCACCTCACTTTTGCAGGGGATCTGGTAAAGCTGACAAAATTAATATCTTATTTACTTATCAAGGTATAAGGATCTGCTTTACTGTGCAAATCTGTAACATGCTTGCAGATTGTTTTATGTGCAGAGGTAAATTACATCATAAACAAAGTTAAGCATGAAGGTATCCACAGAGGTATCCACAGCTAGATGTAGCTATTGGGTGCATTTGAAAGGGACATACCATGGGGGTACAGGAGCATCCTGGCCTTCTCTAGTTCTCAGCAGCATATAGTTTTTCTGGCATGCAGTGAAAATGTAAATCCCCCTTTCAGCCAGACACAGCAGTGGAACACTGCAAAGGTTATGATTTCTTGTGCAACTCATGCCATTCTCCAGTTACGTTAAACCCTGCTCAGCTGTCATTAACTGTTTGTCAAGGGCCGACTCACAGTGAAAAAGAAGGAAGGATAAGTGAAAGCACAAGAGCAATTACAATTTAAACTATGCATAAGAAAGCTGAGTTGTACTACTGTACTTCAGCAGTCCTACTGTGAAAAATATTGTCCTTATCGTAGCGGTTTTCTGACAATCCCAAATAAATGGAGGCCCTAATTTGTATTTTTAAAGTCTTAAATGCAGAGAACAGCATTAGGCAGAAATATTCTGTTTGGTTACTTTCAAAATGGGATTAAAATTATGACACAGAAATACAGATATAAGGAAAAGACAATTTTTCAAGCTTAGTAACTCAACCAGGCTTCCTGAAAGCACAGTGGGCCCTATCTGGAGATTTACTGTGGTCTGAGATCCCATAAACCTCCTGCTAGCCTTTCCTCACACCTTTCCCAGAGATTTCACACGGTATTCGACTGCCGAGAAGGTTGGCTTCCTGAGCAGCCTCTGCAGGTCTGCATGACCTGGGCACAGTTGCTGCCCATACTTGCTGCCCCCCAGGAGCTGCATGTTTGCTTGCGGAGAAGAGACAAATGTGATGGCTAGCTTGTGGGTTTTCTGTTCTGAGTGTGGAATGCCTCATAAAAACACAGGGTCTTCCTACCAACTGCTTCATTTGCTTTCCATAAGTCTTGTTGTGCAAGGACTTGTGACAGCTGGAGAGAAAGGTAATCTAAAAGAGAGAGGTTTTCTTTCATATTTTTGTATTTGTTTTTCTTTTTTATCACCCTAAGTAAATTTTTGTCTTTACTGGATGGAAGGGAGGAAAGACTTTATCAAAATAAGCTAAACTTTTGGTTTTACCTGGACACTAAGGCAACTCAGTCATTATCTTTAACCTTATCAATATCCTGAATGTCAGCTGAACAAGGCAGCTAGAAAATTTCAGTAAACAGAACAGGGAACAACAGGGAGGATGTGGTAATCTAAATCAGAAATCAATCATCCAAGAAGCTTTTTCAAATGGAAAAGAAAGAAAAAAAAAGAGGCAATCAACTGCCAGCCATTCTCCCCCAACCAAAAAAAAAGTTTTTTTTTCTCTGTCTCTTTCATGTGCACCACAGTGTTTCTGCAAACAAAAATAATAAGGGCTCTCAGGTCCTTCAAACAAAGTGAAACATAATCCCTTCACAGAGAGTGCATCAATAAATGAATGGAGTTCCTTTTTCTGTTTCGAAGAACAGTATCAGCAATGCTTCGGAATCTTAATAATACTCTTATTAAGAACCAGAGCAGTTGAGTTGATTTGTTTTTCCTGTAGCACCTGAAGTAACAGAAGTCTAGTGAGAGCACAAGAAATGTTTTTTCTTAGGTCAGACTTTGAAAATCATTTTCCCCTCCTTGGCAACACCCTGTCAATCATACTCCACAGGAGAAGAAAGGGTCTTCTTGCCAATGTATTTTCTGAGAGGAAAGAAATGGAGTTGCATGTTGCAGAGAAATTAATATGCTACTGAAAGCAACCTCCAAGAAGAAAAAAAAATCTGATTTATTAGTTTCCAAAATTACCTTTTTATGCTGGGAATTTAATTTTCTTAGCAAAGCCACGGCCTGTACTCTAGTGGGTGTAAAATCCAGATGCTTGGGTTTTGTACCTTTTCAATCTTTCTTGCTTATCTAGATGTACAGATTTTTAAGGCAGGAACATTATATAACCAATTGTTTTGGGCTGTTCTCACACAACTGGAAGTTGCTTGAGCCAGCAGACATTATTACAATACAAGAAAAAAAACACAGACCAGACCTCTAGCAGGTTAAACAAATACAGATTCATTAAAAACAATCAGTTCTCACCAACATCTACTAGCTAAGTAACAGGATTCTGATTTTCAAAACACTGAAAATTATGGCATTATCACTAATATCTTCTTTATTTTATTATAGGTAAATTATAATGCAAGTTTGCACCTACTTCCAATCTCCTCTCCTTCAAAAGCGGTCATTTAGACTCAGAGCCCAAGTCCAGTCTTTCACTACAAAATAAAGTTACACATCAAACCAAATAAACTGGAGAAAGCTTACTGCCTGGAATCAGATCTTAAAAAATACAAAATCTTAGAAACTTACAGGTGAAAAGTATTTTGAAATTTAACTCTTAGAAACTCAAAGGCAATACTGCAACACCAAGCCACTGAAGTCTTAGATGTTCCCTCACTCTTCACATACCTTCCTGTAAAATATCGGCACTGTAAATTTAATGTTGATTTCATGCTGATTAAAGGTATATCTCTTAGTTATCAACTAGGTGCAATAAAAAAAATATCAGTAGTTTGAGCCTGTTGTTGCTGAGGGCACTCCATCTACTCAGGGGATTTGCTCCAGATCAGCCTAGCCCCAATATCTCTGGGCATATATATTCAAAGATGTACAAAAAGCAATCATTGGTCTAAAATCTTATGTCTTGTTTGGCATATGATCAACACTGGAGAAGAACACAGATTGGTGTTTCCAGTTCAGTCTCTTTAAATACAAAGAAGCATAGAATCATAGAATGGTTTGGTCTGGAAAGGACCTTGAGATCACCAAGTTCCATAGCCTCTGCCAAGGGCAGCGATGTCTCACACTAAACGCAAGTCTCTATCCAACCTGGCCTTGAACACTGCCAGGGATGAAGCATTTACCACTCCTTTGGGCAACCTGTTCCAATGCCTCACCAACCTCACACTAAAGAACTTCTTCCTCATATCTAACCTTGACTTCCCTTGTTTAAGTTTAAACCCATTACCCCCTGTTCTATTGCTATAGTCCCTAATGAAGAGTCCAGCATCCTTATAAGCCCATTTCAGACAATGGAAGGCTGCTATGAAGTCTCCACGCAGCCTTCTCTTCTCCTGGCTGAACAGCCCAAATTTTCTCAGCTTGTCTTCATATGGGAGGTGCTCCAGTCCCCTGATCATCCTCGTGGCCCTCCTCTGGACTTGTTCCAACACTTCCATGTCCTTTTTATGTTGAGGACACCAGAAATGTACACAGTACTCCAAGCGGGTCTCACGAGAGCAAAGGGCAAGAACCTCCGCTTTGACCTGCTGGTCACTCTTCTTTTGAAGCAGCCCAGGATACAGTTGCCTTTTTGGGCTGCGAGAGCACACTGAAGCTCATGTTCAGTTTATTGTCAATCAACAAGCCCAAGTCCTTCTCTGCAGGGCTGCTCTGAATCTCTTCTCCACCCAACCTGCAGCTATTCCTGGAATTGTCCTGATCCAGTTGTAGGACCTTGCACTTGGCATGGTTAAACTTCATAACGTTGGCATTGGCCCACCTTTCAAGTGTGTCAAGGTCCCTCTGGATGGCATTCCTTCCCTCTAGCTTATCAAGCAAACCAGGTAACTTCTTGTCATCAGCAAACTTGCTGAGGGCACACTCAATCTCACTGTCCATGTCACCGACAATGATGTTGAACAGTATCACTCCCAACAGGGACCCCTGAGGGACACCACTTGTTACATGTTTCCATTTGGACATTGGGCCATTGACTGCAACTCTCTGCTTGCAGCCATCCAGCCAATTCTTTGTCCACCAAGTGGTGTCTCTCCAGTTTAGAGACAAGGATGTTTTGCTGGACATGCAATATCTGGACCACTATCACGTTGTTTGTCTTTCCACGCACTGCAAAATCAGTTATTGTATTTTAATATCTAGAAACTGTGCGTTGTTTGCAAAGATAGCTTGATTCACTCTCAAATTCATGTTACACTCCTGCGTGGAAAAGTACACCCTACAAGTTTCTCTTTGTCCAACAGCTTTACATTATCTGAATCTTCACACCTTGTTCCCAGTAATTTCTTACACCACTGTTTCACCAGACTGTGGTGATTGAGGATTTCAATTCAAGGAGCAGCACCTCTGAAGGAGGAAAGTTACCTACAATTTGGGTAGTATATATATAAAGCTATGGTATATAACTGTGGAGATCCCATCTGTTCCTCAGTAAATATTTTCTGAGAGTTCATTCCCAAAACTACTATTTGCTGAAAGCAAAATATGCTTTTCTGGGTATGGATAGATATCTTTCACAGTCACAGGTAACTCAACATAATGCTATGCCTGTCATCAGTTTGAACATACAAAATGTAATGTGTTTTCACAAATACTGATTTGCCATTATTGTTTTTACACTGATAAATAGAACATTATTAATATCTAGTTGCTGTTTACTGGTCACTACATCATACATCACTAGTTTTAGATTTGAAGCTGAGAGTAAGGAAAACAATAAAATTGGTATGCTGTTCACTTCTGTGGTGTAGGTATTTTATGACTTGGAGTTTGTAAGATCAGTCAGAATAAAAGTCAGAATAAAAGTCAGAGTTTAGTTTGTTTCAATTTTTTTCAAAGTTTTGTTTCTGGAATTTCAGAGGAATAAAAAAGAGGCTGGGGATTTGATTAAAAATACACAACTTAAATTATTTTATCATAATACCTCAAAACACAACAACTGTCTTCCACACAAAAACTCTATAAATCCCCCCAAACTTTCATATGAAAATAAATAAGATATATAATTGTTATCATCAGTAACCATTGACAGAGTTAATTACAGTACAGCACATCCAGCCTTTGGTATATCTGAGAAATCTCACTTAAATTATTGAAACTGGATGGATCTCAGTTACCACAGGATTCTGTGTTTACTATCAGTAGTCCTGAATTTTCCAGTCCTTGGCTGCTTATTGCCACTTGTAAAACTAACAAACAGTCAAAATGCTTGAGTCTGAAAAACAGATCATGACCATGGCAATCTTCTTATCTATGAAATCTTTGAAATCATCACTAAAGATGAATATGCTGTATCTTCAGCAAATACCTGAGAACCGAAAAGACTGTAATTGTTATACTGCAAAAAGAAAGAGGTTGTACACTTATTAGTACCTGTCCTATTTTTCTAACCCTGTCATTTTGAGCTCTACCAATTGTATATAACAAATTTAATAAGTGAAGAAATCTGCACCACCCTTAATATAACTCTTTGGGAACATTTTATACTCTGCTAAGTACACATTATTTCCCAAGCTATCTGTGTCAGCAATTGTACTTTCCTTCTGTAATTACCATGTTAATAATTTTGAGTCCACAGATGCAGTATTTGATTGAAACATTCCTCCTCTTTGGCTATCATTTATCACAGAGTCACATTGCTTCCTCCTTTTGTGGTATGCATACAAGTCACTATAATGTAAAATTTGAAGGCAAGACAAGAACTGCTAATCCAGTAGTAAAATTTGTACTTCTTTTGTGGCGGGTTAATTTTGGCTGGACACTGGGTGCCCACCAAGCTGCCCTATTCCCCAGCTCCTCAGCAGGCCACAAGGGAGAGAAATTAAGATGGAAAAAACCTTGTGGGGTCAAGAACAAGACAGGTTAATAATGCAAAACAAATGCCACAGAGGGAAGCAAAAGAAACCAAAATATTTCTTCTCTATTTCCCATCAGCAGGCAATGTCCAGCTACTTCCCAGGAAAGAGGGCTTCCATACACATAGCAGTTTCCCCAGAAGACAATATGAATGCTACACACTGGGTGACAAAAGGACTGTGATGATTGACCCTGAATGGATGCCAGGTGCCCAGCAAAGCTGCTCTGTCACTCCCATCCTCAGCTGGACAGGGGGAGAAAATATGATGGAAAGCTCATGGGTCAAGATAAGGACAGAGACAGATGAGCCACCAATTACCTGCAATGGCAAACCAGACTCAAATCAGAGAAATTAGTTTAATTTATTACAAATCAAATCAGAGTGGAATAATGAGAAGTAAAACCAAACTTTAAAAACAAAACCAAACTCTAAAAACATCTCCCCCCCCCCATTTCTTCCCAGGTTCAACTTCACTCCTGATTTTCTTTGCCTCCTCCTATCCAGTGGCACAGGGGGAAAGGGAAGGGGAAAGAGAATGGTGGTTGTGGTCAGTTCATCACAAGCTGTCTCTGCTGCTCCTTCCTCCTCAAGGCAAAGGGAAGACCCCTCACACTCTTCCCCTGCTCAAGGGTGGGGTCCCTCCCATGGGAGACAGTCCTCCATTAACTTCCCCAGTATGTGTCCTTCCCATAGGCTACAATACAGGCTGGCATTGCCTCTGTTGGACAAAGCGGAAGCTTCTAGTAGCTTCTCACAGAAACCACCCCTGTAGGCCCCCTCCCCAAAACCTTGCCATGCAAACCAAATACATCTTTGCATTCCCCACACATGGTCATATGGACACACAAAAGCCTGAAGCTTTTGATCAACTGCTGAAAATGATCGACTGCTATTGAAGATTTAACACTGATTGCTAGCAATGAAAGTGTGCTCCCTGGACAGACAGCAGTAATAAAAACAGGCCACCATTCAGGGCCCATCTAGCTATTGCTTTTAAAGGTAATTGCTGCATCTGCTTCTTGATGTAATTTTAAACCAGTGTAAAGATCTTTCTTCTGTCTCACTGAATGGCAAGCAGCACCAAGCGAAGAATGAAAGGGTGCTGAACACAGCTATACTGGAGTGCACTATCAGGTCAGAAGTGAAGTCAGAAACAGCTGCTTTTTCAATAGACTCATCAGAGCTTCTCCATGCTCGCTGCACTTGCCCACAAGAGTCCAGCACAGACTATTGTGTTCTACTTTTTTTGCTGTGGGAACTTCACTCTTAAGAAACAAATGGACTGGCTTAACTATTAAGTGTCAACCAAATTGACTATAAGTGTGGGGGAAAACAATTAAAAAAAATATTTAGCTTTCACCCTATGGTCTTTCTGTGCATGGTTCAGATTGCTTCATATAAGTCAATGAAATTCTGATTTTTCACCTTAGCAGCTTATTCATATATTATAGTAGCGCTAGAAACAATCTCTGCTTTTGCATGAAGATTTATAGTCTTCTGACAGCCTCTCCTATACAGAATGTGATAACTGTTATAATCTGCTGTGCTATATACATATCCACTGATTTTACATCAAACTACTGTTTGGAGTCTGGATGAAACAAAACAATTGGGGTTTTTTGTTCATCCATACAGATGTTCAGTAACACTTCTTGGATGTAAATAAAAATATAAAGCATTGGGTAGTCCTCCATTTTTCCTCTATTATTCAGACAGT
Source organism: Melopsittacus undulatus (assembly GCF_012275295.1). Lineage (NCBI taxonomy): Eukaryota > Metazoa > Chordata > Aves > Psittaciformes > Psittaculidae > Melopsittacus > Melopsittacus undulatus. The sequence goes on along the minus strand of NC_047528.1, from coordinate 56,855,430 downwards.
AACATTGGTCTTAATAAATACCTTTTGCTCTGTGTTTATCTCCTTACCCTAATGCCCTGGGAATAAGACTGCCTTACCCAGAGATAGAGGAAACATCCAGGATTCTCACTTAACCATGCGACCTATTTCACATTTCATTGGTTGTGTGAATGAGCTGTGAAAATTGCTTCCTGTTTCACTAAAGTATCAGGACAGTGGTTTGCATGGCAGAGGCTACCTCTAGTTACATGAAATAAACCTTATCCACTGAGTTAATGTCAAAGTTTTAAAACTTCCATGTATCTTGTTAAGTTTAAACAAATCTCTTCTGCTCTGTGAATACTTGTTCCCAAATCAGAGGCATTACAGATACCTCTTGTTTACAGCAAGCTATCTAGAGAAAGGAAGAAAGAAAGAAAATGAAAAAAAAAAGCCAAAACCCCCAAAACAAGAACACCCTCCCCCCCCCCCCCCCCAAAAAAAAAGCACAAACACAAACCCAAACAAAAAAATTTACCACAAGAAAACACAGCTTTTCTCTTTTCTAGTGTCGGCTTGGCTTTCTCAGATTGAGAGAAAGCTGCTTTCAGTGTATCAGGGGACACTTGATCAATGACAGTCTATTTTAGCAAGAATCTGTTTTTGTCTAACATTAAATGCACATAAAAATAATACCTTAAATAACAGTAGTGGAAACCTAATTTTGAAAGCTGTTAAGCAATTCTCATCCTTTTCTCTACTAATATCCTTCCACGTCACTGAGATATTAATCAGATTTGAAAGCATATAGTAAGTCTGACTATATTTAAAACCCATGAAAGGTAAAATCACAGATTCTACTTAAGTCTAAGAAACTATATCTGTTTCCACTAAGACTAGAGTACATATGGACTGTGCATTTACCTGAGAGTATTCAGGTTTAGGACTTTCAAAAAAAAAAAAACCAGAACCCCAAAATAAAGAAAGTCAAATAATATGGAGCTCAATTCCGCACAATGGAGTGGCTGAGAGCAGTGAAATTTGGGAAAAAAAAAAATTATATGGAAATTAGGTTCAGTTTAATCCCATAAAAAGCAAAGGAACTTAAAGCAACTGTGAGTCCAGTCCTTTGTTCAAAGGTATGCGTACAGCCCTGAATAACCAAAGCCATACCTGCAGTACACCTGCTAATTGGTGCTAAGGCTGCAGCAACCTTAATGACTTCTGCCTAACTTTAGTTCTGAAGGGTTTACTGCTTACTTTCTCAGGTGGGTTTGTTTTGGTTTTTTTTTTTTCTGTTGAAAACTAGCTGATTTTCTTTTTTAACAAAATCCATTAGAGACAGGAAAGTAAGTGCTGTAATAGTTCATCCTAGTTATTTATTTTGTAGCTTGAGAGATGGCAAGATAGCTAGAGGAATAACGCTGGCATAACACTTGCACAGAAGAATATCAGAAATTCTGTAGTCCAAGCTTTGAACTGACAAACCGTGTAATTTACAAATAAAAGTGGGGGGAGGGGGTAAGGAGGAGGAGGAAGAGAGGAATGGGCTGGAGGGTGTGGATTTGAATAACCTGTATAAAAAATATAGTTAGACCATCTCTCCATGACACTTCACATTGTCAGGAGAGACTCCAACTAAAAAGGGAAGAGAAATCCTATTCTATTTCAAATATGAAATCCTGCATCACTGACAATATGAATAATAAAATAGTATTTGAATGTTTTAATCTAATACCAAGCAAATTAATATTTTAACCAATGGATTAACCAGCAATTGAGTGGGAAAAAAAAAATCTCAACTCTACAAAATTAAATTAGGAGGTAAAATTCTTTTTTGACCTTTCTATCTATCCTTAACTGTCAATAAGGCATGAATTTTCTCTTGAGATTAAGATTTACCCACTTTATATTTCCTTCTTTGTAATCCTAGATACAAAAAAAAAAAAACCTGCTTAAAATACAATAGTCATAGAGATGGAATTTATACTTTTAGGAGTAGAAATTAAGGTAGCCTGTGCATTATTCAGGAAGAAAGTAGAGATTTCTCTCCACGCTACTCAAACCAGCTTTCCCTTGGCATGAAGCCTGGTGCTCACCATGTCAACAGAGCATTGGAAACCAGAACTAACTTGACTTCAGCCAATTTCCAGACAAAACACCTATCATTATATGTGGTAAAGTTCAGTGATTTTGAAACATGTCTTTAAGCCTAACATGTGACATGTAGAAGAGGGGCTTCCAAAAAATGGTCTTCCAATGGTGGCTACTGCAGTGTTCTGATTCTGTGAGTAAATCTAATAATACAGCCAGAAAGCAACATGCTGCTAGATGCATGCCTCTAACTGTGAAAGCAAGTGAGATCAGGAGATGCAGGTGTTAGGGAGTGGAAAGGTACTATTCTGTTTCTTTAACTGAGGAAAGGAATCCAACAGTCTAACTCCCCAGTGAGTAAGGCTTATTTGATTCTAGTGGAAACAACTGAAATTTCAGCATCAGCAGAGCTACTATTTTTCTTTCAGAATTGATGAGAATATCTAGCAGTGAATAACTCTTAATCAGATTGTTTATTCACATTAAAAGTCAGTGCAGGTCACATTGTTTGCTTGGTGCCATTTGGTCTGCACTTAGCCCTTCCTGAAGAGGAAGTCCTTAAGATTAAAGATTGTATTTTTATGGTCCCATGCCTGCTTACCCCTAGCTATTACCTAAAGAGCAATGCAACCAGGACTCAGTTTCTAGCAAGGATATTAACAACCATTAGTGTGTGTGTATGTCAGGATGAAAAATAGGAGGAAATCAAAGTAAAGCAATATGGTGAAAGCAAAATTGTAAGAAACAGCAAAGTGATTGTTCACAATATTGGGAATAAGGTGTATTCAGACAGAAGTATTTTCTCTGCAGAGGTCAGCAGAGTAGTAGGTCACTAGAATGTATTTAAATTCAAGCAGCAAACATGATTTAAATGTCCCAAAGCTATTTGCCACTGGACATACATTTATGTCCATTTTATAAGCTATAAGGGATCTAACTAAGGTGCTTGTAGTTCACATAAGCTGGGCTTTTCCCTTGGCATTGCAGAAACCTTTTAGTGGCACAAGAATGAAAAAGAGAACTAATCAGAGTGAAAGATATGTCTCGAAAATCATTCTGGCAGCTCTATTATTATATGGAGATTCATATTTAGATTTTATATTTCTCTTTCTATAACTTAATGTAAAGACTTAAATAGTTAACATCTTCAGTGAATTGGCATTTGAAATTAAAACAGCTACATACTGTGTCAGTTTTGTCACAAAATCAAAAAGATCTTTCTGAAGAATGATACTGTGGCCAGTATTTGCATAAGCAAACTGAACTTGAATACCTATGTTCTGTATTCAATATGTGTATGAGGTGTCATTAACACACTGTCTGAATCAATGGGGCTCTAGAGCAACAGCATGAGATGCATAGATGGAACTGCAGGCTGGGTGCTTAGCTCATCCAATGTCCAGTGCATGCAGTGTGTGAGACAGGTCACTGCCAGGTGGACAGTTATAGCTCCTGATCTCTCAGTACACTGGCTGCAAAAGAAACCTGAGGCTGCAAAACCACCTGTACCAGCCCTGTGCATTGCCAGGTCCTGATAGCCATTGTCATTGCTATCAGAAGTAGATAAATGAACACACTTCTGTTAAATTAGCTAGCATATGTTTATACAGGGCTTTATTATGCCAGATTTGCAGTGACTGTGGGAGGACAGCCAATATTCAATCCAGAATAAAGCTACATTGTAATTCAACTATCATTTTCAGCCAGCATTTCCACCAAATTAAGTAGTCCCCGCTTCCCATCACTGCAGTCACCACTTCTCACTCCCCCAGTTTTATTCCTTGTGGCAACAGCATGTTTATTCAGCCAGCCATTAAGTCCTAGGCTAAATTAACTTTTTCTTTCTTTATTTATTTCAACATTTATTTCACAAAGGCAAGTTCTTAACGTTCTTCCTTAAAGAAGAGAGGGTGTAAAGGAAGGGATGAGCAGGTGGAGAATGCAGGGCTAACTGCATGAATTTAGAGGAACCCTGTTTGAGTGTTGCAGGCAGACAATCCACCTAACATGAAACCTGCTGGTATGGAGATAAACTATTGATGAGAGACGTATTCTGTTTGTTGTAAAACTCTGCATGGCAGAGAAATTCTCTGCTAAGATGATCAGGTGGTTTTCTGTCTCCCAGTACTTTTGGAATAATGCAAATTATATTAAATAGAATGATTTAGTACTGTGGTACTAAATCATTTCTGTCACAGTTTTCAATTCACCTGCTAGAAAACAGAACTTGATGCCTTGATGAGTACTGGAATCTCATATTTATATATTAAGGCAGTTAAGAGCTAGAGTACGAATAGGAAGTCTGGAGGCAGGGCTAAAAATCTCAGTCTTCCCCAGAGAAGACATCATTCTAGGAGTATGTATCATTCATTATACAAGAATAATCTCCAGCTCCAGTAATTACACAGAAACATTATAGACCAAGATAGAAACATCCTGTCTTCCTTTAAACTTCTTGCAAATGTTCAGCTCAAAATAATAGTTCATTCTTAAGTAGATGTACAGGTTTAAATTCTACAGACATTTATTTGCACTTAAGCACCTCGGACTCCCTCTTCTTTCAAATGTTTGCAAAGTAATGGCTTCACTAAGCAAATGGGCGAGATGAGACTTTAATAAACTAAACAAGTCTGAAATAAAAGAGTTATTTAACTGCAAAAGTTGTTTATGGGAATAAAAGGTTTTAATCAAACTTGCCATCAACATTTTCAAAAGGAAACCCCAGTTGTGGTTTGGTCAAATTCTTTGAAGTATTAATGTAACCCTGAGAAAATGGCTATTAGCGTTAACCAATTGCTGGACATTAGACACAACAAAAACAGGAAAAGTTCAAGAGTCTCTTTGACTTTCCGCTTGATTGTAAAAAAACTACTCACTTTCTGGGTTTTCTTTTTTGAAGTGGAATTTTATACAGCAAGGCCAGGCTTTGTTTTGTTGGGCTTCTTTTTTTTCTTGATACACAAAATTCCCACCAACCTGTGCTCTTTCTTTGAGTTTTAACATGAAAGACTGCTGTTTGTATTTAATGCACACACTGCCAATTCTGTTTAATTTAAAGACACAGCTCCACTGTACCTGAAAGAAAAACCTGGAACATCAGTGTATGGGTCAAAAGCAAATCTCACTGGTAACTACAAGATGCTGTCAAATGCCATGGCAATTAAGCATTGTCTACCTATCTAGAAACAGAAAACTAGCAGAAGTTCCTGCCACAAACATTTGTAAAGTGCCAGCACTTAGATGACGCCTTAAATAAGGAGCACTCAGGCAGCCTTTTCCAATAATTTCAGGGAAAAAAATCAACTGAATATAATATTGTCCCTTAGATCTAGAAATGGTAGGGGATAATCCACTAATGCTAGTAAACTTGAACAGCAAAATAGAGAAAAAGAGGTGGGTTAGCACCAGGATATTTCACCCTGGGGCAGTCTGACTAAGAAACAGCATCCCATAAAGCAGACGCACACTTCACACAGTATTAATATACTTGAGGAGTGTTCTTTTATGAGTGCTTTAATAGCTTGGGATTATGTGTGTTGTTTTAGAGTTGCATTAGTCACACCCTGGGGAAATGTGAGCTTCCATTCCTGCCCATTTCAGTGCTGCGCTAGCTTGACCCACAGAATTTACCACTTTAAGAGAGGATTTAAATCTTGATTATTTTCACCTGTTCACTTTCGATCTTTTTTTTTTTCCTTTCACCTAAGAGGCCTCCCCTCTTAGCATTATACAGTTCATAAAACTGGTGACCTTTGCCTGGCTTCTTGATTTAAGCAGAGAGAGGGGCAAAGGGACTCTCATGCACTGGTAAGAGCCTAAAAATATAAAACAAAACTGCTGCCTATTCTTATTGAGGTGAAGGGGCTGAGAAAAGCTCTTTCTTTTCCATTCTTGTTGGAAGGGTGGCACAACTGCTCCTTATGCTTTCTTGCATCATCTAGCTCCCTCTTCCAACTCTGAAAGTCGGGAGGAAGCAGGACTCTGCTTGGTCATACCAGCCTGTTGCACACATATCCAACATCCTGCTGGTTTAGGGGTTCATACTGATTTTATGCTGCCCTGCATATACAGAAATCTCAGTTGCTCCTCTGTTTTGTGTCAAGAGACAGAAAAAAGGAAGCAGAAAAACCCCCAAACATGTGTTCTATATTTTTATTCCTAAACAAAACAATCCTTAAATTTTCAAGAATAGTTAAAGCTTCAGATGGTTATTTGGAAGAGAAAGTTGATCACCACATTCCACAGAGATAACCCAAAACCCCTTTGCTGCATGGAAAAACTCAGTTGTTCAATTCTGGGAGTAGTGCAACGCACTTACCTGATAAAATCTGGATTCCTAGCCTCATAGCCTACCGAAAAGTGATACATCACTTCATACATATTTTCTGTGGCAGGGGGAAAAAAAAAAGAAAGAAATTGTGTGGAAAAACTGAGTGGACATGGGAAAAAGAGAGAAAAGTGAAAGAAGATAAAATAATAAAAATGTGTTCTATTAAATGAAAGTCCTTCTGGTTTCACTTCTTTACCTCAGAAAATCTATCACATTTTCCCCTCTTAACATTTTTTTTATTCCAAATTCCATATAAAGCTGTATACAAAAATTGAAAAACAAACAAACAAAAACAAAAAACAAAAAACTGTTCTCACTTTCTCACATCATCACCACAAAATGCACTTTCAAAGGACTAAATAACTTTTGAAGGTTCATTAACATGAAATCTTCAGGTTTACAGTTCATCACCTGACACCTAGCAGATGTTTGGTTAAATCCAGTCAAAATCAGATCAGGTAGAAATAAACAGGGAAGGAGGTTTTGACAGTAGAAAAGACAGAGGACTTGTGGAGAAGGTGAAGGTCAGTGGTCAGAAGAGAGGAGGGATGGTAATATGAGAGCACAGTAAAGGACAGGATAAATGATCCTTCTGCGGTAAGGCTGGTAATGATGTAGTTAGTGGAAATGGGGAGAGGATATTTAACAATCAGCATAAATGAATAGATTTTGGAGGGTAATCAAGAATGCAATTGAATTGGGAGAAGTACAGGAGAAAGAGAGAAGCCCTTAGAGGTTTTGGAGATTTATTTGAACTGAAACTTCACTTGATTTACATCTCAAAAGAGAAATATAGCTTAATAATTCAAAATATGCCTCTTCTTTAATATTGCAGAATACATTGATAAATGTTATTATACAAACTTCTCCTTAAACGACTGTCTCAAGATATCTTTAATGTAGTTCACAATATTAAATTACCTATATTAAGCAATAACATCCCCAGATCAAGCCTGCAGTAACATAGAGTAGTAGTCTTCCATTTGAGATCCACTGAACCTCTGAAATCAGAACCTATAAAACAATCAAGTAATACAAGAGATTTTCTGCATCCTTCTTTTAGTTTTGCTATTTTAGCTAAAATATATCATTTGTGAAATACAGATATCAAACCAATTTTCTTTTTAACTTCTGAAGAGTTGACTTGACTAGATGTACAATACAAGTTTAATTGAACGATACTGGATTCTTTCCATGCCTAGCACTTCCTTTTTCTTCTAATGATCTGCTTTTTTCATAACTGTTCCCATTTCCTTTTGATGTCATTGCCACTGATGTTATTCTCTCAAGCAAAGGTCTACTATTTCAGATTTCCCAGCTGCCCTTGCTATTGTTTTCCTCCCCCTTGTATTGCTGTCCTTATGAATCTTATGACCTTATTACTGTGCAACTGTTAACCTTTTCTTTTGGCAACCATTTCCAGGAAGAACATGAAGGTACTGAACTGACCAGCAATGAAGTAAATGTCTTAACTATGATTACTGACAGCTAGTGTCTGAACTATAGGATTTTTATGGTAAACAAAGCTTAATGATAAATGACAATGTGTTAGTCTGTAGAGACCTGGCCAGTGGCTTACTGCAGGGATCACTGTTACACTGAGTTTTATTTAAGGTTTTAAATTATGACCTGGAAGACGGTATGCTTAATTCAGCTCACAGATGTAGCATAAAGGGAGTCTAAGAACTATTAGACTAGAATAGGATCAAGGTATACCAAATTCTGACATCAGTGCAGCAGGATGAATATATGGAGAGACAGTGGAGACAGAAAAGACAAATAAGTAATTTTTTTTTTTTAAAAGGCAGAGAACAGATTTTCTCTGAAATGTCTTCTTATGAAATTTCCTACAAGTGATAAAGGGCAAACAAAGTGCAGAAAACTCCTTATCTGTTCTGTCCCATCCATAGGTCCTTCCTTGCTGTGTGGTTTTGAACAAGCCATTTCATTTCTGTGGTCCAGAATCCCTCCAATACTACTATGATTCTTCCCCTGGTTAGAAACCATATCACTGAACTCAATCTATGCTGTTATACCAGGGGAACAAAACAGGATCTACAAAATTAGAGTTTCAGAAAGACCATGCTATGCGCTCTTCTCTAGAAGGCTAAAACAACATTTGCTCTACAAAAGGTTTGACTAAATGTAAAAGTGCACACATAGAATATTGTCTACCCATAACTGCCCTCTACCTTGCAAAAACAAATGAAAAGTTAGTTTGGTTCCTTCAGTATGTAAGAACTTTTGATATGCAGACAGCCCCCTAAGTCATGGACTATTTAAAAATATTTGGAGTCTACATTCCACAGTCTATACTGGAGTACAGGGTACCACATACATACCAATGGGAAGTGGTTAGTGAACAGGAAGAATCTGTGGCAAAGTACCTACCTCCAGTGAAGCTCAGAGATTATGTCAAAATTCCTGCAGGCTTACCTGAAACATTTTTAACTAAGCTAGGCTGATGATTATTAAAGGTGGACCGACACCAGTAGGGCTCCCAGGTTGGCGCAGCATCCTGTGTGAGTTTTGCGGATGCTGCCACAACCCAGGCTTAGCAACTGCAGAACTTAAATTTTCACATGTAGGTTTCCATGACTTGCAATCACACCTTTGAGTTTCAAAGAGGGTACAACTGTTTGTGTGTTTATTAGAGAGATGAAAAGTGAACAAAAGTTGTAAAAAGTGCACAGTCAGGACAAATAAAAGAAACTCAGTCTAGGGAAAACAACATCTCTTCAGTGGAAACCTATGAGCACAGTAATTTCAGCAATTTTGTGGGTAATGAGGCTTTTTCTTCCTGCACTGCTGCCATAGTTGCATGCTTGCACATTCATTAGCTTGTCCTTTGCTAAAAATCACTGGTAAAAGACAGAAAATACTGCTCCATCTCCACAGGGCCTTCTCTCTTTCTCAGCTCACTTCCTCCCCTCACCAAAAAAAAAAAACAGCACCCCTAGGCTAACCTTGAAGTCATTGAAGTCTAATAAGAGAGGAAAATAAAATCAGTATTTATTGTGATACTACCCAGTTTAATATTCTGAAATTGTTCTAGAACAAGTGAACAATTTTCTTTCAGTAGCTGGTTCATTTAACTTAAGAAAAGTTAGGAAAATATTTTTGGTAATTATTGCTCAGGCATTCTGCCAAGTCCATCTGCAGAAGCAAAAACATCTGCATATCAGGCACTACACAGAATCATAGAATAGTTAGGATTGGAAGGGACCTTAAGATCATTTAGTTCCACCCCCCCTGCAGTGGGCAGGGACATCTAACAAAGCTATGTTGTTTATTTTGCCTCATTTTAAAGTTGTTTATTTGGTTTGGTTTGTGCTTTTTTAATGCCTACCTTACCATATGACCCTTAGTTTTTTCAAAGCGATGAAGATCACCCTCTGAAATCAGCTCAGCACTTCTCAGCCTAGTGCAGCAGAGTATCTGTAATGTTCCCAAGTGAGACATGGATAGTTAACACAGAATCTAAAGCAGAAGGTCAAAACCCTGTTATAATCAGGAGTGTTTAAAAAGTACTCAAAAAGGCAGACCTTGAGAAGGAGAAAAGTAGTTTTCACTGGGAAAAGAAATTGTAGAATAGAGTAAAAAATAGAGGGAAGGAAATGTGAAGGCTTTGAAGTTGAGCCACAACTCAGCTAACACTCTGATTCATACACACAATCTTTCTTATTCATTCCCACGATAAATCACTATTGCACGAGAAGTTCTGGTGTCTAATGGCTGCACAGGAGGAATTCTCATGACATTTTGTTTTTGTACAAGGCAAGCCTCCCTCTTACTTTTTTCCCTTCCAAAATCCCACATCTTTGATCTATATGCAAAGTTTGCAGGCACAAAATAAACTTAACAAATTCACTCAGAAATATCTCTGCAGAGTGATCTCATTCTGAGTATTAGCTCCAGATTGTTTTCTATTTTGTTTGCTGAATCAGATCCTTAATTAGTGCAAAATTGGCATATTTCAATTGTATTTGCGGGTCTAATTTAGCAAGTCAATATAGAAAAAATAGGCCAGTATCTATCTTGATAGTAGGAATGTTGAGGGGGAGAGTGAAAGCAGTAACTGTAGTTTTACAAATATGAAGTCTAACACAAATGTTCCATGTTTAGAAATGATAAGAATCTCCTGCATTCACTGACATCACTGTAAATTTCTCCACACAGCCAAAAATCAGTCAACCAGAGCAGAGTTAATTCAGTAAATAAATTACCACTGTCATATATGTAACCTGAAAAAATGCTGTAATTCAGAACTGAGGCCTGAGGGTACACAGAACTATTACAGTCTTGCTGGTATAGTATTTGATGTTGCTAAACTTTATGTAGCACCCATTACAGGTATTCACTCTCTATAGTGGGTTAGTTCATTTATCTGGGAATTAATGTGCTATGGGAGATGATGATGCAACCACAAACTATGTGAAGCCAGTGGTGCTTTTGAAGAATCTGAGTGAGACTGTGGAGAAAAGTATAATGGTATCAAAAGTTAAAGCTTCTTAAGGCAACAGTCATAACATCTCTGCTTTGCATGTTGAGTATCTGGATTGCATACAAGGTCACTGCACTGGTTTTGGTCAGGATCGAGTTAAATATCTTCATAGTAGCTGGTATGGGGCTATGGTTTGGATTTGTGCTGGAAACACAGGGTTCAGCTGTTGCTGAGCAGTCCTTGCACAGAGTCAAGGCCTTTTCTGCCTCTCACCCCACCAGTGAGCCAGCTGGGGTTGCACAGGAAACTGGGAGGGGACACAGCCAGAACAATTGACCCCAGCTGACCCAAGGGGTATTCCAAACCCTATGACATTACGCTCAGTAGTAAAACTGGGGGGGAAGCTTGGGAAGGGTGAGGGTACTGTTCCTGGACTGTGTGGGCATTGGTCAGTTGGTGGTGAGCAATTTTTTTCTTTTGCATCACTTTTCTTTCATTGGTGTTATTTTTCTCTCTGTTATTTTTCCTCTTTTACCTACTATTCTTATTATTGCTGTTGATATTAATAATTATTATTATTTCTTTTTCATTATTAAACTGTTTTTATCTTCATCCACAGGTGTTCTCACTTTTGCCCTTTCAATTCTCTCCCCCATCCCACTGAAGGGGGGAGTAACTGAGGAGTTGTGTGATGCTTAGCTGCCAGCTGGGGTTAAACCAGAACAGCCATGTTCAGAACCATGTTAGGAAACTCAGCTTATGTCATTTAAACTGTCCCAGAAAGGTAATGGAAATGTACAGGAGCCATTAGACATGAGACATAAAACACTAGAAAATGAAATCCTAAAATCAAGGAATTAACCAGGCAGTCAGGCAAGGATAGAAACAAAACAATGTGACTAGTCAGTTCAGTGCCTAATGTTAGACAAATAGCTTAGGAAAGCAGTCTTTCATTAATCAAAAATTTACAATGCTCATTGTCAGCCTAGGAGTCAATGATTGCCAAAAGTCAGTTAAAAAAAAGAGGAACTTCTACTAGCACAAGGAAACAATTTGCTTGTGACAGAAAAAACAATGGGAGAAGATGGTTTATGATACTTTACTTACACTTGAAATAACTTTCATCTAACTACCTGAATAAGTGAGACTCCAAAGGCAGTGTAGGACAATATGATGTTCTATCAATTTGACATTTGTTTTTCTACTTGTGGAAGAGCAGTGCAAGAAAAAAAAATACAAGTACATTTGAACATACATATATATTTACATATATGCTGATGAGTGTATATGCACAAACATTGCTGATGATGAAGATTTAAAATCATTCCACAAACTGGAACAGAAATGCAATACTTTATTTTGTTTCTGAGCCTTTCCTCCAATCTCATTACACTTCCATGGATGTGCACACGTGGGTGTATTCTACTGTACAGACCCCTAGTATAAGTACAGTGAAAAGGAAAGGCATCATCAGGACCCAGAGCCACTAAATAACAAGACACTGATAATCTCCCTAGTTGTAGCCCAGGACAGAACATAGACTGTACCTTCTCCCTTCCCATGTCATTCACACAGGTCACTGAGCAAGGATGGGCTTCTGCACCAGATGTTGCTCTACTGTAACCTAGCTCCGTTCAGATCCTGTTGTTGCCTTTCTCGTTGCTGCAGCAGTAATGGGGAAACAAAGAACTTGCTTCAGATACCTTCCCATAACTGAGTTAATGGATTGTCATAGATATCCAAGCCCTACGTAAACTGAACAAAAATCTGCACCATTGTAGAATCAATCCTAGTTCTCACAAGCTACTGTTAGTATACAGGAAAATTTAGTCCAGAATCGCATTATTGCAGCCATTTCGGGGTAGAGAGGGTCATCACTCAGGATCCTGCTCCTGTTTACTGCAGAAGACACTTTCATTTTGATCCCAGAATAGTCAAATTACAACAGTGTAAATTCAGTGATAAATTCATCATATTATTGCAATTTAGGGTAGGTAAATCAGCTGAATCTTAGTAAATCATTGCATCCTCCTATCTCAAAAAAATCTGACAAAACATGCTCACTTAATTTATTTTCATCCGAGCTTTAAAGGAATATATTATTTTACTTTGCCTTGAAAGCCACAAATTTATTCATAAGGCTAAATCCTTAGTATGTAGTCACGTCATTAAAGGAGGCAATGCACTCAACATCTTACAAAAATATGCACATATGTGGTGTGAGTAGTATCTTAAAATGCTGTACCTCTACCTAATAAGCACTGCTGCTGATTCAGGTTTGTGCATGATTTGGACATAATTCCCAACTGAAAGTATTTACTAGGTGTTAGTACAGCTGACAAAAGTAAGAGAAAGGCTGGTTTTGTGGAGATAGTACTGCTCTGGGACATCAGACCTAGTTTTAGTACCCTGGATCAACCACAGAGTTCCCCCAGAGTTTCCATCTACTGTGATTCAGTTCCCCAGGCATAAAATTAAGACATTTTCTTATCTCACGGGGATGCTATAATGACAAAACAGAGTAACTGTGATGTGCTCACATGCTAGAGCAGACAGCCACGGAAGTACTTAGACCAACAGTAAGACATACAACCAAAAGTTTAACTCAAATTATCTGATACATTCTAAGGGCTCTTATCTTTAAAGAGAAGCCTTTCCATAAGCAAACCAAACGATCTAGTCTCAGGCTAACTAGGCTAAGTGGGATCTTTCTTCTTTCCTTTGAACAGGTTTCAAAGTAAAACAAGATAAGCAGTAACTCCTTAGAGGACCTTTCTTCACAGAGAGCTGGGATGTGACAAGAAGCGCAAAGTATCTCTAATTTCAGGAGCAAAAGCTTATGTTTGGAAGGGTGAGATGTCGTGTTTACACCCACAATAGATAAAAGAAAGAAATTCCCCAGTCCTCAGGGGATGTGCCACAGGGAATCCTTTTGCCTTTGTTTTTCCCTTTGTTTTAAGTGTAGACAGATGCCGATCAATGAAATATGTATCCTGCACTGATTTACTGAAGGATTTCCATAAGGGATTAAAACATACACCTCTGCTTTGTCTTCACAGATGGATCAATTAATGTGTAATATACAGCTGCTACTAAATTAGGTTCCTTAAAAATTTTTTTATTAATCAATTGTCACTAAAAATATACTGCTAGCAAGTTTTTACAAGAGTTGTTTTGGCTGAAAATTGATACTTATTTTTCTAATATAAATGCCTGTCATGTTTTTTCTGACAAAATAATTACAGTATTGAAGTGCTGAAACACATTTCTGCAAAAAGTATTTTAAAAAGTCAGGATTTCGATCATGTTTTTGAATATTATTTATATTTTGTTCAATAATAACCTCATCCTACTCTTCAATAAGTAATGTACAGTGTAACATTTGTGTATACACATTTTCTTTAGAGATAAACAATTTTCTCAATAAATTTAGCTAGTTTTTCTATTCTGAGAATGACTGCAAGCTGCTTATTCTTTTCTGAAGAATGGACTTTTCCTGCAGTGTAGACGGAGTCTTAGTGATTTGTTCTAAGTATTTGATAATACTGAGGCAGTTCCCCATCCCAAATAATATTACATATACAATCTTCTCTGCAGTGGCACACAGTAATTGTGTGTGTGCTCAAATGCCTGTCTCAGTCAGTTAATCATTTTTGTACCAAGGCTCTCTGGAGAGACTTACAGCACCTGCCAGTAGTCTTGTCTATAAAAATAGACTAATAGCCATCATTGTTCTTCAGCACACACTGAAAAAAAAAACAGTTACAGCTTAACAAGTCAGACATGTTTGTATGTTATCTCAGAAGTTCATGTCCTATCAATACCAACTGTGAATCAGCCCCATCGCCTGATATATTTATTGTTCTGCAGGTAATAATAGATTGGTATATCATCATACCTCTGCTTTGCCACTTGTGTGGATCTGGAGTGCATCTTTTTGAGGTCACGGATCTATTGCCCCAGAACAACAGCACAAAGTAGATTACCCTGATGTAGATATGTTATTAAGCCAGGAAGAAATTTCAGCCAGGAGTGATACAGTCCAAGTTACAGTGAATGATGCTGCTTTTGGCCATTCCTCCTTCTTCTGGAGGAGTGAAGGGGAAAGAAATGGTATCAGAGAACCCATCTGCATGAACATATTTTGATAAGCTACTCAATATGTTTCAGTCTTCAAAAAAGGCTCAACTCTATCTCTGACTAAAATGTATATAGCAGCTTTGTAATAAAACATGACAATAAAAACATCATTTATAGAATGTAAGTACCTAAGTATGACATACTAAATGGGACTATAAGCCTAGATCTGGAATAAAATTTTGCCCAGAATTTACTAAGATCTCTAAGTTGTGATATCTCCTGCATTCACAGTTTCCAGTGAGGAACATGACATGCAGCACTTAGCTGGTCCAGCAATGTTAAACAAATATTAGTTCAGTCCAACAGATCTCAATAAAATAAGTAACTGACTTAGCATGTGTCATTCACAAACGCTGTAACACACTGAATAACATAAATACATAAAAGGTTCCTTCCTCACTTCCTTCTCTCACACAGCCTGGTTGTCCCAAAGCAAAAATCTACTAGAAGACATAGCTTATCAGATAAATCCCTAGAAATACAGACATTTTGTATAAAATATTTAAATTTAGAGTTCAATAGGGAGCTTTATCCTAGCTAACTAATGCTTTTAAAACACTGGGGGAAACTTGCCCTCTCTATTAAAATCCATTAAATTAATTTAAGTTTAAAACTCTTGTAAATTAATTGTGTGTGCTCTGAGACATCTCCCTCTGTTATGTCAATGGACCAGGATATATGAGTTCAACCAGCTCAGCCTGAATCTACTGCAAAACCTCCTGTAAAAGTGGCAGCTGGTAGTGATAGGCCTGACACCCAGGAAGAAATTAGTTATCACCTAGACTGAATTAGTCTAATGAAACATGATGTAACAATTGCAGAAACGTTTTTCTGAGGCTGACAAAGTGAGATCCTGAGCTCCTCCACCTTTGCTCGCCCCCTAATTGAAGGCTGGTAATGAATATACATGTTAACCAGCTCCATTCTTCCTCCTCGGTTTCCTTGCGGCTGCCTGCAGCTTGTGCGCCATTGTTTAAGGAAAGGGTGCAGGACATAGACTGAAGGATTGCTACCCAGATGTTTGAAGCCACCCACAGAAAGTCCTCAATGGGCTATAAATTTGTGAGGGGAGAGGAAGATTTGCAAAAGAATTGGAGGCAACCATGGAGAGAAGCTTGAATAAAAGGAGCTCTGCTGGTGGTACGGTACCAGTAGATGGACAGGCTGAGGGCTTTCCTGTGGCAATCTGTTCCCTGCTAGCCGTGAATTTTAACTAGCTGTACTCAGAATTATTGCTTTACTTGTTTAGACTTCTTGTTTTATTGACACTCAGCCTTGTAGTTAAACAAAGGTCAGAATTACCGAAATACCATAAACTGCCTACACAAGCAACCATTGAGAAAAGGAAGTGGCCAGCTTACTGACATGGGGGGGGGGGGGGGGGGGGGGGGGGGGAAAGAGTTAAATCCTTGTGCACTGGGGATTTTCTTTTCTTTTTCTTTAAACTCCACAGGGTGTTAACATTCATTAGTGATTAAGTTTCTCTTTTTATGTAAATAACACATGCTGCATTTTTTTACATTTGTTTTAAGTATAATACAAAGGAGACAATTCTAATCCTAGACAACTTTAGAAAAAAATTAAGGTCCTGATTCCACCATATTTCTTCATACTGAGTCATAATGCCTTCCTTAACAAAGTTCAGTCTGTAGGCTCTGAAACACAAGAAAGGGCAAGCACTTTTATTTCATCATAAACCAACCATGGTTAGATTGCACCAGCAAGAGCCATGTGTACGTGAATGCCAGCACATCCTGTACCAGCAGGACCCAGCTGTTTTCCTCTCCCTGGACTTCTCAGCTCCCTACACTACTTGAGCTGCCTTCGCTGCAGTCCAGATTCTCGGATGGATTATGTTATACATACCCACTAATTATCCACTGATTTCCTATCACTTTTATAGGCAGGAGATCACTGCTGCCTTTTGCATCCAGAGTTGCCTTGAAAAGGGTGAGGTGTGTTCCTGAGGTTATAGTCAAAACAGGAATAACCATGCCCAAATCCAATTTTCCTTAGATTTTCCTTAGGGGGTTTATTAGATAAGAACAGAGGCTCTCTGGCTTTTACTGCGGTGCATCACTTTTCTCCACATCACACTGCAAGAAATTGTTGCAAAGAAATTTGTCACCAGGTCATCCTGGGTCTTTTCATGTAGGAGATAGCCCTTAGGTTTATTTTTAACTCAAGAATCTTAAAAAATATCTGAAACTAAAATCAAGGAAAATCAGCGTGACATTAAAGCTTAAGAAAGTTCCAATATATGAAGAAAAATCTTAAACATAATGCAATCTAGAGGAAAACCCTTCATGGTATAATGTTCTCCAGATGACTGATAAAAGCAGGGTTTTGTATCACAGAGGTCTGACCAGTGTAGTTGCAGAGGAGGCCTGCACAGCTCATAATAAAAGTCCTCTGGGGACAGACATTGTCGTTTCTAAACAGTGTTATTTATGATCAGGAGGGCAAAAACCTATTATGAAACTCAGTTTCTGACATCAGGAACCTGCACAGGCACAAGACTGAAATACTTTAAACCACCTGATTTAAAGCTAAGGAAGTGCATGTTAGAGGTATTTGTTTAATTTACAACAAAGAACACAGATTATTCACTTCATATGAGGTCTCATCCTGAAGCTGCCATACAAGTTGACATTATTGCATGACAGAGCACAAATGTCATGCGAACAACCAGTGCCCTTTGGCCATAGTACTTATGATCAGAAGGTTCATGGCCAAGATGAACATAACCAAAGTTCCAGTTGTGTCATATAAACACATGCCCTTTGAATTTTACGAAGCAACAAGCTAGCTGATATTTTAAGTTAGAAAAGCATAGTCAGCGCTGCCTATTAAGGTTTACTTTCCCTCTTCAGGGCTAAAAGTCCTTTCAGATGTCACTGAACATAAACAAACAGACAAATGAACAAACCATTAGACTGAATCTTGAGGACAAGTAATTTATGGTATTTGCAGTCTTCAAGCCCAGGATGCTGTGATTGTGCTTGGTGTTCACTACCTTATTATGTGCTTTCCATAAGCAAACTCAGTGGCTGAGGTTGAGTTATTTTTAAAACCTGCATTATGCATTTAGGGTAAGATTTTTAAGGACAAGACATTTTGAAGTACATTACATCTGACTCAAACTAACAATGAATTTCTCTGTGGTCTTACTGGATGAAAAGAAAATCTTGGGTGAACCTGTTCTCTTTAATCACAGTGAAATAATACTCTTTGATTTTCAGTGCATGTCGTTCACAGTTATTTATAGGACAATGCTGGAAGTCAAAACAGTCATCAACAGTTAGTAGATATTTGACTTAACATCATACATTTTCATTAATGGGCTTAAATGAACAAGTAAAGAAATACTCCAGTGATTAAGGCTATTAGAAAACTAGTCAGTCATATCAGCCACCAAACATGAGTCTCAAATCTCCATTAAGAAAGTATTTTCTGTCTTAATGAATGATTATTTGGTCACAATATGATTTTCTGAAAACAGCTAAATTATGATGCATCACTAAGTACTGATGGCTCAAAAATTTAATTGTCTGTGTCAGACTCTTTTCCTAAAAATCAAGCACTAGAATCCAAGCAGCTAAAACCATTATTTCTACAAATATAGTTGGTTTTAAGCAACATTGCAGTCTTTTAAAAACCCATTGCCATCTGCTCTGTCAAAGTAATAAATGAAGAAGTTGGGTTTACATGTGGCATTCTGTTAAATGAGGTAAAGTTCAGGACAGAGTTTCACTTCCCAGCAGATGGGGATCTCCCAGCAGGGATGGAAGTCAACAAAGAGGATAGCAGGGGGCTTCCATAAATTCATGTGATCCCTGGGCAGAACTAAATGGATTAAATAACAAGGACTCTAGGAGTTAAGCTGTATATTGTTATACTAAGATGTCTCTGCATATTAGGTACACAACAGTTATTCATCCTTTCTTGATATAGTAGAGAAAACACTCTACCCTTTTTCTTTGAATTTTGAGCTTGTTTTGCCTTGTGCTTTCTTTTGGAACTGAAAAGCATAAGACAAACTATAAATCTCTTCTACACAGTAAGAAGATATTGAAAAGTTATTCTTATCATAAAGAAAGGCAAAAAAAAGCATCTGTGGGTACTATCCAATAGTTTCATTCAAAAGTCCTAAAAATGCTACTGTTCATTGTTCATTAACATTTGCATTACAGGGACTTATCATTAGAGGTTGTTAAAGTCTTTTTCTTACTGTTTATGGTTTTCATTGGAAAAGTGGACAATTTTGCTACAGAAGTTTCCCTTGTTTTGCAAACTTTCATTTATCACCCAGATTCATCACAATCAAGGAATTTAGCAATTAAATGGTAGTGTTTAAAGAATGAAAATATACATCCAAAAATGCTTGGATAAGGAAAATATATATATATGTGTATATGAAGTTATTTATATGCACCTGGGCCAAGAAATCTGTATTGAGAGTTTGGAGGTTTATTTTAGGACCATTGAACTTGAACAAAAAATTCAATAGTCAGTATTCTAATGTATTACAGTGAGTAGATAATGTATGCCTTTGAATAGACTTTCATGTTTGCTTTTGACAGCATTCCAAAATAAGTCTCTTGAATCTTTTGGCTGACATGGCTTCTGACATTCCTTGTAACAAATACCTGGCGGAGTGAGAATTTGAGCTTGGCTTGTTTGTTTGTTTGTTTGTTTGTTTCATTAAATATATTTTGGCTGAAAATCATTCAGTTATTTGCATTGTGGGGCTGTATTATGAAGAGGCTGTTCTTTTTTATTGATGCTTCATGGCATTAGATTTTCAGCAGATTAAACCCAAAATTTACCTGCGTGTGGTTTCTATGGGTCATATAAACCATGTATTTGCAGAGCAAGTGATTTGAGATGTTGTAGTTCACTTTATTGCAAATCAGACAAACACAAAGAAACAAAAAGTGCTTCCTCCTGTAGCAAAAGTAATAGACATTTGCTTAGTCTGAATGGCATTTTAATTAAGCAAAAATTATTTGAAATTATACTTATGTTTATATAGAGGTGTATGAGTTTAGGCATAATACAGATTTATACCTGTACATGAGTTTCAGACAGTTTTAGTTAGAGACATTCTTACAAGGCCTGTGTCACCTGATTGCCTGACTGCTGAAAAACAGTTTTTTTACTTAGGAATGATGATTTATTAAATAATATAGAATAATTAATTTTAATATTAATAGTACAGAACTTAAAACATTATTGATTATGTACTTTTTTGTTATAAAAGCCTTTTCTAAGTTTTCTGGGACAAGACCTCATGCAGGAGAATCCCTTTCTCAAGAAGGGAACACATTACCAAAACTCCTTTGTTAAGATGACAGGCTAGTAATTCTTCCCCTATCAGCAGTGTTTTTCTCATATTACCAAGTCTTAGCATGTAAAAGAAGTTTAGGGGGAGGATCACTTTGTCAAAATGAGTTAAACCTTCATCGTAGTCTCAGCCAAAATCATGGCACACATTCATTTTCGCATCTCCTCTAAAAGTGTATGGCAATTTGAACAGGTGTTAACTTTGAACTAACTGGCTTTGGGTCTCCTGAGAGATAAAAAGACCAAGTCCAACAGAAGAGTGTAAACTGGTAGAAATAGATTGTCCAGTCTCTGCAGCAGTAGGACCAATTTCCTAACCAGCCATTCAGTTCCCAAAACCACAGTGGGATATTGCCAGTTGGTTTGCTGCTGAGCATCTACAGACAAGATAATGGTGAGGTGGGGGTAGAGTTGAATAGCTATGAGCTTTTAATCTCTTGCACATTTTTGTTCCCACACTCAGCTGGGCTGCCTTTTATACCTCTCTTCCTGCTGCCTAGCATTACCTTGGTTACAAACACAGGATAGGATAGCAAGGACAATTTTGTCACTGAAATATGTCCTTCTGCTCTGATTTCATTTGCAGTATACATATTCATTTCAAACAATAGTTTTGAAAGTCTTAACTCTTTTTTTCAAGAAAGCTGCAACAATAGAGAGATGGGTCTTTCGTTTGCTTCCCTTGAAATCAGCGTCCAGCTCCTATTGTTTTCAGAAATGAAGGATCAAGTTCATGACATGTTTACAAGACTATACAAAGGGAAGGCGGAAAACATAACAAAAAGTATAAATATCTCTATACGCCTGTCTATATATAAAAGTAAAAACTTTTAAAGCAGTCTGTTCCTATTTCAAGAAATATACAAATGGTCCTATTAACATCTGAATACACTGTATTGCATTGTTTGACTGAAAGGGAAGGAAAAGAAAAGCAACAGAAAGTTTGAGAGCACTTGAAATGTGCAATACAGGATTGCTCAGTGCTAGAGAAGGTAATACTGAAGACTGACTTAGACCCTGAAGTCATTTTGTGAAAGACTCCTTGTGTGAACTTCTTCAGAGAACATGGAGCTGTCTCAGAGCATCTCCCTGGCTTCAGAGCATATCTGAGCTACAGATCTTCACAGGAGCCACAGATGCAAGCTCCCATAGCAGCTTAATCCCTGCATGCACTTAAGGGAATATATGTCCTGAGGTCTCTTCAGTTACTTTTTGGAATCTCTTCTTACTCTGATTGTATTTTTTAACAATGCCCTGCTTTTGTTAGCAGGGCCCATGGTCCCTGCTCATAGTCTCAAAAGCCCATGGTCCACAGTCATGTGGTATTATTCACTGGTGTGGGCTATTTTAAAGTGACTACCAATTTGCCAAATCCTCATGAGTGCCTATGGCTGTCAAAAGTGCCAGGAAGATTAGTTCTTGTCTGTGTCATAGCGTTTACCTCTTCAGTAACCCTTCTGTCTCTTGTAGTTTCTTAGACCTTGCTATGTATCTCCTAAATGTGTATTCCATCTGGGTCAAAGGGCAGCCATGGGTTACAGTTGATAGTCCTGGTATTTTTATGCTGTGATGTAAAAAAATTTTACCCTGTCATTTTCCCCTTGGAATAGCCACTGGTATCAAAAGTAAGTGTACTTTCAGAATTTCTGCAGTTATTGACCCTCATTTCATCATAACAAAATCTGATATCTTTTCTTTAAGTTATTGAAAATTGTGCAATTGAATTAATTTTGTGCATTTAGAAAATAGTGCATTTAATTTCTATTTATCTCCCTTCTGGAAAAGGAAGGGTTCCAGCTCCAGGAAAAGATTAGTTTTGTTTGTTTTTCATCAAGCTATTTTACAGGTTAGACTCACACAAGGACTCAGGCAATGGTGAGAAATGCAAGTTGCATCTTCCACACACTTTGTCTCTCGCTAAGACCCACCACCCTGAGTCAATTTAAATTAGATGTTTTTTGTAGAATATATAACAACACCTGGAGGCTCCTGAATATATTTAGTCATGAGGCTACAGATTACTCTGAGGTGACAGAGTCTGGGCATTAAGCTGTTGTTTAAATGTTAGACAACATCAAGTTGTAGGTAAATACATACACAGAAAGGGGAAGGGTTTTAAGAAGCATCACAGAGAGATGCCTGTCCATTTTGGCCTCAAGCACCGAGATACAGAAAACTTATTCTTCAGGTTCTTAAAAGCTTGTCTTGGACATCCAAATTAGTGAGCAAGGTCTAAAATCCGCCTTAGTCTTTTAATAGACCTAACCTTAAAGTGCTTCAAATTGTTACTTGAAGAGAGATCATCTGTGTGAAACGATCCAAATATTCCTATTTTAAGGTGGAAGCCTACAGCTTCAATGTTAATTCCAACAGAAAGATTGAAAGCAGAAAAAAACCTCACTTTTTAAAGATAGCACCTACCCCAGCATTTCTTTGCTAGTTTAATTACCCCTTATGATTCTCCCTAGGGCCAAATTTCCCATTACATAGTACACACAGAACTACAGTAAATTTGCTGATGAATGTTATATGCAATATAGCAAAGCTGCAAAACAAAGAAGTTAATGTGATCTTAAATAAGATGTGCATGGAGGACCTTTTACTTTTTAGTTGACAGATTCCATTGCTTTGACTCAGTGCAAATCAGTAAAACTAATTTCAGATATAACCTACATAATGATGTCAGGTTAGAAGAAAAATGTCTTAGCCAAAAGTGTGCAAAGAATTAAAACATTATTTTCCCTCAGCTGGCCACTTATGAGCGAGATGCTGAAAAGTAGAATTATCACTTCTTGGGAGAAGCTATTTTTAAATTAATTTTTAATTCCATGGTGAAATAAAAGCAAGTTTTACTGTTCCAAAAAAGAATAAATCTTATTTAGGAAAAATTTAAAACTTTTTTTTTAATTTTGAAGTGTTCCCAAACTTACTTTTTGAAACCATAAATTATGTATTTTAAACTTTAACTTTGACACAGGAATTATCAGCAAAATTTACTTCATACACTGCAGATCAAGGATGGAATTGATTCAATTGTCCTATAGAGTGTTCATAAATTTTCATACAAAGATGGTTATTTATAGTTAATGTGAATTTTCACATGCACAATAAAATGAAAGAAAATATTTTCTGTAACTGAGTTAAGCCTTTCATCATGAGCTTTCCAGTCAGCATGGGTGACCAGAACCCAGGAAATGTGATTGTTTCATCAACAGTGACCATAAATATCCATTTACACAGATGTAAGTTCAGAACAAATCTGGTAAAGCCCATGAACATATTCTGGATTTCCAGCAGCCTAGATGACAGTAGAAGTGTATCCCTGGCTGCCCCTGACAGTGTTTCACTTAAGTGTTATTTAAAACAAATTTCCAGTGCAATAAAGCCTCTCCCCTCTGCAAATGTAAATTATATTTAATATGCCTGGGAACAATTGAGGCTGCCAAAGTCTGAGGCAAGCCAGCCTTTATGACTTCAGTCCGTTCTCAGCCCTTGATTACAATTTGATTTCCTTTGGCATCAAAAGACAAACTATTTTAGTGAACAATGTTCTTCCTTTACCAAGAGTGAGCTCTAGTTACTTGGCAGAGGGCCTATTTACTTGCAGACAACATGTCCAACCTCCCAGCAATAGCAGACCCATGGACTTTGATTTAAAGCAGCACAAAGTAAGAAAAACAGAGCAGAATGTATATTGCTCACTTGAGAGGCTTATTGTTTAAATGGCCTACTTATCATTAGATTGTGCTCCAATCCTCAACACTTTCCTTTGTGTACATTATGTCAGACATATGGCCACATTGGGATGCTGACAGCAGTTTTAACACTGCTGCACTATACATACTACTTGTAATTTGTTCTGTCTTATAGTCGGGGCTTTCTTCAAGGAAGAAAGTGAATTTTAAATGCTTCTGTTAATAACTGTAGCTGTCTGACAAGGAGATATTAAAGTGATATGCTTGGAATGACAGCAGAGTTCATTCGTCTACACGGAAGGCCTCGTAGATGTTAAAGCATTCAAAATGAAGAATCTATAAAAGTAAGCAATGACACCCACAAAGGCTCCTGAATTCAGTAACACAAAATAAAATGTTCCCGCACTTTTAAATCCTTGGACCTCCTATGTCACAAGACTTAAAAGAAAAAAAAAGGAGAAACACATTTCAAACAGAAAAAAATTTCACTCAGCCTTTTTGTTTACCTCCACCTCTGGGTAACCATATACCTAGGGCTTGCAAGAGCATGCTTTTCCTCTTCACATCACTGTCTGAGCACCAAGAATGCCCTTTTACCTCCTTTATTTTTTCTGTTTGTTTGTTTTACTTAAGTGCCTTAAACCGGACATAGTGGTCAGCTGGAAGAGCACAGCAGAGCAGGTGAGACAGCACTCAGGTCCCACGCAGTCCTGCCCTCCCCATCCAGGCAGGAGTCTTCCTGCCTGCAAGACAGCACCAGGGTTTCCTTGCTCTTGCTCCCAAATCTTCCCCATGGTAAATGTTCCTCCTGAAGGGATTAGGTTCCTCATTGATTTCAGCTGAATTCTACACCTTAAGGATCTCACCATCTCCACTGTAGAGTAAGAAGCTTCCAACAATTACATCCTTGCATAAGAAAATACTGTTTGAGGAAGTATCCTGGTTCAGGGACTGTTTTGTTTAAAAAAATCTGACAGAAATGTGAATATTGACAAATATTGATAATGTCAGAATTGTATCTAAATCAGAGCACAATATTTCCGTGGTTTCTAAGCAGAATATATCCTTTGGTCTCCCATTATTTGGTCAAAAATTCAGTGAATTTTAAAATAAATAATAATTAAAAAAAAAAATTAAAACTCATCATTTTCCAAAGAATAGACACTCCAAAGTTTAACCAGCTTCACTCAAGATTAAAATCCAGCTCCACAGAAGAATGAGATTACATAACCTAACCTCCTTCACTAACATAGCAGAGGCACTGGACTAAAACAGAAATGAATATTGCATAATAATAATATCAGGTAAAACAACAAAAAAAATTAGGAAAAGGACATGTTTGCATATCTTGTTGAAAAATTCAAAAGCACTTTAGTGAGGAAAGGGAGGAAGGGGGAGAGAGGGGATTATATATGTGTCTGAACTATTACTGATAACAAAAATTAAATTGCATAAGATCATTAAGGTCTTGAGCATTGTGTCATTGTCATAACAAATAAAGAATAAGATCTGGGGGGGGGGAAATGTCTCTTGTGCACTCTGAAGATTGTCATAAGTAATAAAGGAAAGTGCAGCTTGGTGTGCGTTCTGAGAACATGTTCATCATGGGCCTGCTGGAGCAGAACAAGAAGGTAGGCTGGAAGGAAATAGTGTTATTAGAGCTCAGCTGGAAAATTCCTGTAATATTTAAGGGAAAAATATTCACAAGGATTTAACTATTCCCAGATTTATTGAGAAGTAAGAGCAATATAGGGTAAATAAAAAATGCTGAAGGATTATTACTGCAGAGTTTTTAGGACAAATTTAATAGAAGTGTAATTTATTTTATATGGAAACTTACTGAACTAGCCACAGTGAAATATGGCAGATTTGATTTGCTGGCATAACTCTCAGAAATCTCCGAATTGCTTGTTGTTTCTGGTAAACAAGGATAATTAGAGAATTGCTACACTGCAGCAGTATTCTCTTTTTCCTTAAACATGAGGATAGTCAGATACCTCAAAAACTAGCTAAGCAGGATTGTGCACAATTTAACAAAGAGTAATATTCAGAGTCAATGCTTATGTCCCTGTCACAATGACACGATCCATGTGAAGCACTGGGCTGATCTTTCTCTGCAGTGAGACAGATTGTCAGGCACGAATTTACTCTAAGGGCATTTATGTCTAGTTTTCCCTATCAGTGAAAAAACACAGAAAGTCAGAGAAACCATCAAGTAGATATTTTCTTGGATCATTCACCTGTGCTTCAAAAGACTCAGATCTAAATAATCTCTCTTGCAACTTCATGGAGGCAGTAATCTCAACTGACTTCGCAAGAGATTACCCTTAGCATTTTGTTACTGAATATTATGTTCCTGGCCCATGTCAATCTCCCACTCAGAGGAATTCCATTTTGCTTACTGGATCACAGACAGAAAGAGCTGCTGGTGACCAGTGTTTAAGACACATACCCAAGATGCTGGTGCAAGTTTCAGCTTCAATGACAAACTCATCACTCACATGAAATAAAACTCCAACAGCTTGATGGCTGGAGCTCTCACAAAGTTCAGTCTGAAGCCCTGTCAACAAAAGACTTGGATACAGCTTGTTACTGTCAACCTGAACATGCTACTGTCAAGAGCAAAAACCAGAAATCAGCAGAAGAGTAGTATGTTGTGTGTGGTTTACGCATCAAGCTCACAGGAGACAGAGTAGATGAATAGTGCATTTGAGTAGGCATATTCTGGAGGCTGGGAAGCTTTTGTTGCAGTTAGGAAACTTACTGTGGGATGGTCAGCAGGAACAGTGGCTATCTAAGACACCAAGCTGTGTACACTCAGACACTCAAACATTGACAAGGTATTAAAGCAGATTAGTGCAATTGAGGATGACTTTGAGGGTGTCAGTCATGCCTAAAGGTGAACCTAGGCAAGTTTTAGGAAGAGCTAGATGACTTATATCATTAAGACTCTGAATTTCAGATGGCAGCAGTTCTTCCATACAGAGAAGTGAAAAGCTAATAAACTTTAAATAATGATTTGGACAAGGACAATGAAAGCTGAAAATGAACTGGCTCAATATTCTACTCTGCATCCTCCCTATCTCACTGGTCTCCATCATCCTTAAAATATTCTTTTCTCAGGCTTCCAAAGCTCATTCGCATGTTAAGCAAAGAAGAAAATTACAATAACACCACCATTTTAAAAATTCAAATATAAGAGCCAAATTCATCCCTGATGTGATTTCATTAGCTTAATGAGATTACACCAGGGATGTAATTGTCCCAAGGACTACATTAAATGAAGAGTAATATATATTTTTTGTAAAATCCTGTAATACACTTTCATTAACTTTGTTCCGTTAACCACATATTTAACCTCTCTTCCTCTCTCCCCTCACTGTCTGTGTAAAGGCTGCTCATCACTTAGGTAAGATTAAGGACATTAACTACATGAAGGAGTCAGCATGCTGAATTTACCTATTAATCTTTTCTCCCACCCTCTTAATGGACTGATTTCAACTCCATGAAGCAAAAAGCAAATATTGCTTTGCCCCATAATGAAAAGCTTTAAAAAAAAGCATTAGGTACCAGGTGCATTTTCTAATTACTTTTTTTCCCCCTTCATTCTCTCTTCATCTCTATTTCCTTCAAACTGGCAAAAATCCAGTGATTGTTTTGCTGCATCATGTATGAAATGTTTCGCTTCATTGTAATACCAAGGCTGCAATCCTTCTTTCAAACTGTGACTATTAATATGCATTTCATCCTCTGGCTTGCCTGAGCCAAAGCAAATGAACTGTGGCCTCATTGAAATGATACGGCCTCTTGACCCTTTGTGCAGTTTAAAATGATGTAACCTGAACCATTTTAATCTGAAGGCTGGAGAAAGTCAAAAGCTGTAATGAGTTCAGGACACTTCAAGACATCAGAAGAGCTATCTTGCCTGAAAAGATGCTCCTTTTGCATATAGAAGCTATAATATCATATACTTCATGAATGACATAGACATAAAAAAACTGCCCAGCAGTAGATTTTTCTACCTCTTCCCAGTCATGACCACAGAGACCAGATCTTGCACAAGGGATGAAATAACTGATGGAAAAAGTGACACCAGACGTAAATGCCTCTGTTGAGTTTTCCAACAGAATAAACATTATGGGGAGGGTTCAAACCTATGCATCTTCTAAACTGGCAGTCTATTAAAAGCTTAAGGAAAATGCTGACTTCCACTGAGCTGGGTTTGTCACAGATTTCGAGAACAACATGTTTGGCTCTCCAACCCTCTCTGAGATGCCACTTCTGAAAATAACCTTCAGATGTGTTTGGAGTGCTTTCCCACTTCCACTGTGATAACACTCAGAGATCTCATGGACTCCACAGGCCTCAGAAACAAACTTTGACTCCACTGAATTCAGTGAAAAACGTATATAATAAAACTTTACATCTTAGCTTGGGTTTTTTTAAGACCTTTAAACACTTTATAAAATGGGAGTCCAGTCATACAAGTCGGAAAAACTCAGGGATAAATGATCCCAGCCTGAAAGGCAATTAAACTATACACAAAACCTCTGTCCTAAATGTCAAATCCAAAAGATCATTCTATCTTTTTTAGCAGTTTAAGAAGCAGCTTCTACTCATACTATGCAGTGGTGAGTCAGTGCTCTGTTCTCATCTTGAGAGCTAACAATCTAATGGCAGAGGAAAAAAGCAAATTAAACAAGGCAGAATGAATTCAGACTGCAGAGCATCCAGCAGAGCTGAACGTAACAAGCTTGAATTAAATAATTAGAATACAGAGCAAAAAAAACCTTCAGAGAGCAAAGGGTGTTCTTGGTCACTGATTGCTATTTAAATTGGTTTGGCCTCTAACAATTTAGAGATGCTCAAAATGCATAAATTTCCTCAAGATTTATGTGCTTGGCCATGATGACTGAAGAAGGGGAAAAAAGTCCAATTTGCATAGTACATTTTTATAGATGGTTAAGCCTTTAAGTGGATTAATAAAGTTTGGTACTTTTAGAGGCATAGGTTAGCATTAAATGACAAGCATTCAGGTTAAAAATAAAATGAAAACAGCATATACACACACTGATTAGAAACACGTACAATACCTATTTACCAAGGTTAAGGTCATAGAATTATTATAGTCAAATAACCAAAACATCTGTACAGGAAAAGCTTTCAAATTTCACAAAATTATGTATCAAATTATTTTATGGGTCTCGTGATACTGTTGAAATCCTTGAAGAGTGGTTTGTGCTGAAATAGCTTACCAGCTTGGAACTCCAGCTAAAACCCTTCTAATACTTATTCATTCACTTTCCAAATGGGCATGCTATTGAAGCTGTTCACTTTAACTCTCTACCACAATATTTCTATGAAATTATGGAATTTATTTGGTTTTGGGTTTTTTTTGTGACACAATTTGATATCTGAATGAGAGAAATAGAAAAATACTACCTGCCTTCAAACCCCCCAGAAATAAACTCTATCATGCAAATTTCACCCCAAACTTTTTTGCTCAAAGAAAAACTGTGTATTAAAAAAACTGGACTGGTGAAAGTACTGTATGTTTTTTAGTTTCTGGTTAAATCAAAAAGAAAATTTCTGACTTACTTATAATTAATTTTTTATATATTTGTGACAAAATGAGAAAGAAAATAATTTGCAGCTGGATGATACTTTCTTAAATGAAACAAAGTTGTATAATTTTAAAACTCTTAAAAACAAATTGTATACCAAAATATAATTTTGAAGTGAAAAAAGTAAATATTTCTGTTGCATGATGTTAAAATAGAAGCTATGTTATTATGTCAAAAAATCCTATTATTTAGGATAAATAAACTTAACTAATGAGAACTTGTGACACAAACCAACATTTTACTTTAGAAAGTGAAAACAAATAGAAACCTTGCATTGCGTTGGCAGACATTACTTTGGGCTACCTTTGTCAGCAGACCAAAATTGTCATGTCATGTTCTCAGATAAGAAATGTCATGTAAATTCTGATTACACTTCTACATAAAAAAAAAAATAACAAAAAACTAAAAAGAAGAAAGTACATGTAGTCTGCCAGTACCTGAATTACTTGTATTCACAGTTATGGCACCAGACATGGTCACACATTAGTCTAATATTGCCTACTACTCTTTTGTGTAGTGATCTGAGTGTCTGAATGACAAAAAGAAATTTTCCCTTCCTTTATTTTTTACCAGTAAGTCAAAGACTTAATACAATTTTTATGTATAGCTTTACTTACATAAAATTACATTGCACAGGATTTGACTTCTATGAGCACAAAAAGGAACATGCATTTCCATTACTTAAGGTGCCCATATTATATGCCCAAATACAGAATGGGCATATACTACACAAAAACATATGCTACACAGTCTGTTTCATCAACAACTGAATGTGAATCTTCAAAATATAGGGAAAGAATTCTCAAGAGAGGAGCCATTCAAGAAAAATAGAAAGCACAGGGTATGGAGGGGGGCAAGGCCTACATCAGCTCCCAGAATCTGAGTGCAGAAGCTTGCTTAATGCAAGCACCATCTCCTTTTCCTTTTAAACAACTAAACATCAGGTTTATATAGAAATGTTAGTAATACTGAATTGGATGTAGTGACCAATTTTAGCTAATACCACCTCCATGGAACTTTTGAAAGACAGTTATGTAACTAATCTATGAATCAAAATAACAAATTGGTATTTACTAGTCTTTGTGACCAAAGTCACTAATTAACAGTATTTTAAAAGAGCTATTAGCAGGAATTTCAGTCTTAGAGGAGGTTCTTGTACTAGTAAAATTAAATTCAGCACTTAGAGTTGCTTAGAGAGCACTACCAGTAATGCCTTGCAAGGAAATCAGCGTAGCCAGGGCTCCAATTTGCCTTGGTACCTCTGATACCAGCAACAGTATTCCAGCTGTTCCCAGTTGCATTCAGTGTGCACACAGTGAAGAAGTTAGGACACTAAGCTTTGTTTCATAGCTTGCATTTGGAACAAGTTTGCAAAGGGTTAGCCAAATGTTAGGTGGTGTCTGCTTTGGTTGCATAAGTCACTGTGAAAATCTGGGAATCCCTGAGAAAGTCAAAGGAAACTGCCTTGTGGGTGTCGCTTCAAAGGGCTGGGATGGACAGTGTGCTGGATTCTTTTTCCCAACAGCATCTAAATTTATCTCCATTGTTCTTTTTTTTCTTTTTTTTCTGCTTAGTACTAAACCTGGATCACAGCCAGCAAAGGACAACAATATCTTGACAGAGAACCCCATGCATCCCACATGGGTCATCTACATTGTCTGGGATCCATGTGCATCAGAGATTACAAGAGTGGAAAACAAAAGAATTACGCAACAGAAAGGTCTTGATGAGAGTAAACAAGAGAAACGTGACTTACTGCTGAAGCACTTTCCTGCCTGTAGTTGAAGCAAAGGGACAAGTAGAGGTCCACCCTTCAAATCTTCTCAGACAGTAACATAAAAATTCAGCAAATAAGCAACTGGAGTCTCATGTCCTGTTGTCCGGTGTTTCTGTTTAGTCAGTACAGTTCCTTAGAGCAGAGATAAAGGACTAAATCGTATGCATTTTCATACAAAAACATGCATCTGTTTTAAGATCCAGATGATAACATTGATAAAGTCTTAGGTAAATTGTGTTACCAAAGTCAGTGCTGGTTTATTCAAAAGGAAAATTAACCATACCCATGAGAGAGCTTAACTGAGAGGAAGACTGTGGGATTGTTAAAATCCTGGTCTACTCTGAAAGAGGTCACTTGACCTCATGTTACCTAATAGAGAAATGTGGCCAACCTAAGCCAGCTCACAGCCCACGGCACAATCACCTCTCTAAGCACAAATGGCCAAGGCTTAGGAGGCTCCCCAGCCCCAGCAATGTGTGCCAATTGCACCATTGCCCTTGCTTTTAACCCTGCCTTTGGCTCTGCACACACCAGCAGTGGAACATCCCAGCTATGCAGGAGGGGGATTACAAAAGGGGGAGGATTACAAAATGGGGAGGATTAAGCTGGAGACTAACTCCTGCTCACACTCTTTTCCTGCAGCTTGTTTCCAACAGCAGATTGCTTCAGTGGGCGCAGGTACATCTGCTCCATGTGGAAAGGAGAGACAGCCAGAAAAAAGCTGAGGGTGGGGCTGAATATATAAAAAAAAGTTGATAGGCAGTTTATTATCCAGAAGCACTTGGAAAGATGCTGCCCAGTGACCTAAGATGCTGGAAAGCCTCAAGGCACACCAAACACTGTATTTTTCTTACCTGTCCTTTTGCATGCACTATTTGGTATAGACAGTCTTTAGTCTCATGCCCTTTTGGGGGAAAAGCTTGTGTTGCTTGTGTATGAGCTGTATTTTGAAATATCCCCAAGGGCAGTGCAAGTCCAGAGCAATCAGAGTTACTAAAGCTTTGGATTTAAGTAGACTTTAGGCATATATGACAAAGATGCAGTATTCTGGAAAGTCTTTTCCAGCTGCTGCCTAATCCTGGAGCTACCTAAAATGTTTTGTGGTAATGTAAAATGCACAGATGTATCTCTGCTTTTATAATACTAAGTTAACTAATACATTGCTCTTATCTAAAACAGATCAGAATAAATATATTAGGTGCTTTTCTACTGATTTTGAAATTGTGATCCAATAAGCATTCTCAGAACATGCCTAGCATCCATGCACAGCATTAGGACCCACATGAAGTATGGTGCTTCCCTTTAGGATTAAATCTAATGATTGCTCCATTCATCCAGGATGTTGAAAATAGATTCAGCTACCTCCCTTATTGAACCAATGCAAATCCACAGCTATCA
Source organism: Melopsittacus undulatus (assembly GCF_012275295.1). Classification (NCBI taxonomy): domain Eukaryota; kingdom Metazoa; phylum Chordata; class Aves; order Psittaciformes; family Psittaculidae; genus Melopsittacus; species Melopsittacus undulatus. The sequence goes on along the minus strand of NC_047528.1, from coordinate 56,822,624 downwards.
TCTCCCCTAGTGAATACTATAACATCAAGGTACAGACACAGATTATTGAATATAAGGGTAGTCTCGAGCCAATGCTGTTGAAGAAGTGCCACTGTGCACAACAGTTAATTGTAGGCAGCAGGTCAAAAGAAATGTTGATTCCCCTTTATTTGGCTCCTGTGAGGCTGCAACTGCACTCTCCAGTCTTTGTCCCTCCTCTGAAAGGAACATTTAGAGAGTCTGGACCAAGTCCATAGCAGAGACAGCAGGATGACTACACAGCATATGAGGAGAGGCCAAGAGAATAGGGTTTGCTCAAACTTGAGAGGAGAAGGTGAAGTGGAAATCTTACTGCTCTCTGCAGCTGCCAAATGGAAGGATGCAGAGATGACAAAGCCAGGCTCTTTCTGGAAGAACACTAAAGATCTCAGGTACTGATGGCATGAGACATGACAAGCACAAGTTGAAAACAGGACATTCTTTTTTGACGTAAGGAGGAAAAAATGTGCCATGGAGATGGTTGGACACCTGAGGAGGCTGCCCAGAAAGGCTGTGGAATCGCTGCCTTTGGAGGCATATATAATTTGCTGGGCAAGTTCCCAGCAACCTGATATAGCGAACCCTGCTTTGTGCAGGGGACTGAAGATGATGACCACAGGAAGTCCCTTTTAACCTCAGTTTCTGTGATTCTGTGGCTCTATGAAAAGAAAGAACAACAGAAGAAAGCTTGTTGGAACCTCATAGTTGGAGCACTTGGTTTGCAAAGAGAGGCATGAATTCTGGTCCCTAGAACCAAAGGTCTAGTTATATATGTGTATATAAATGCACAGGCACAGAGGGAGGTGGTAAAGCTCTGTGAAAACCAATAGACACAAATGAGCCACTCCTTTTTAAAATGCAGTTTGTTCCTACCTCCTGGACAGAGGATTCTGGGCTGCAGATTACACATGAACAGGAGCATCTCTAGAAACTGCAAGTGAGGAAACAGTGAGTGAGATTTGAAACTTATCCCCAGCCTTCCAACTGGTTAGACTTAGACAGAATTACATCTATTTAGTGACCCCAGGTAGCTTCCCCCTCTCTTCCAAGATGCCAGATTTTCTCCATGCTTTTGTACAAGAAGCCCGTGACCTCATTTCCACCAAAGTGTTTGGATGCCTTAGTTGAACTATTCCCTTGCACTTATTACATTTCCTACAAACATACCAATAGTCTTGTGAAGTTCCTGTCTTCCATGAACTAAATTCACAAGCTTTCATCTGTTATATGGTCAATTTCTAATATACTTTGCAAAAGGGCGTTTTCACTCTATGATCTTCAGGTTAGTAGATGCTGTAGTATCTAAATTATCAAAGTGGACACTGCCTCATTCAGAGTCTGATCTTTATATATACATGACTTATTTGATACCATTGTTCTCCTTCAGTCTCCCTGTAAGTGTGTATTATCTGTTATCTCTTCTCTTATAATGTATTCTCTTGAGAAACTGTGAAAGGGAAAACTAATTTCCAGTTCTGTGCTTTTTTTTAAAGACCTCACCACATGGGGTCTTTGTTAAGGCTGCAGACCCCAGATGCTATAGTTACATGACATTATTTTATTATAGACATCAACATTATCATAGACTTCGTAAGAAAGAGGGAGGTGTAATTACCAAATTAAGCAGGAAGATAGTATGATCAGTGAAGACTGAAGTATACGGAAATAGTTTAAAGAAAAAGTAAAACTTGTTTTATATCTTATTAAAAATAAGCATCAGTATTTTAACTTCTTATATACCCATATAAATAGAATAGACTTCACCCATGCCATGCAAAAGTCTAAAAATGAGCTCAGCATGAAAATGTTCTATGCATACAAATCCATTGTAAATCATGTTTAAAAGATTTTTAACTTTGCCTCATGTGATTAACTATTGAAATAATGCTTCTCTTAATATTTGTACCATTCTCACTGAGTGTGGAAGTTCCAAACTACATATTACTCATGAATCAGTACTGAATTTGACACTAGTGATACAAGAAAGTAGAGGTAGATGTTTAAGAGATTTCACACAGGCAGGAGATGCTGTTATGTTGCAGAACAAAACAAATTTCCCACTGTGATAGGCAGGTTGAGGTCTATTTCCAAACTATAGCAGAAGTCTTCATTTTAATGTTGCTAATCATATTAGCTAAATATCACAGCAGGTAAAATGAGTTTTCAATAACACTGCTGAGTAATTTTCCAGCTAGTTTCATGCTTGGGATAATCTTATTTTTTTCTTTGTAAGTTTTGCATGGATATACTGGGGCAATTATCTTCAGGCATTTGGAAACTAAGCTAGCACAGCAGCTTGCCAGTTTGCCTTAGTGTGACCCACTGTGGTGTTTATGTTCTGCATGCCGGTTGTTATTAGCTCACATGTGCGTGGAATACCATTTTCCTCTTTATTGGTTTAACATAATGGTATACCATGGGGAGTGTTTTACAGAAGGGACAGGATATGAATGTAAAGGCCTTCCTTCAAAGCAGGTGTTTATTATCCATACACAGGAAATTTCATTCATTCCTCCCATCTTATGTTATTCATGAACACCAAAATAGATATCATGGAGGAGCTTAAAGTTTAACAGATAATGGAGAAAATAATTACAATTATCTTCTGAGCACTCACAGTTTGCTCAGTGTTGTATAAACATTTTCCCAATCTGAGGCATTTGTACAATAAAGGCCAGAGTAAGACTGTCTACTACAGGGGAGGATAAATTTCACAGTAAATTTCTCAGTAAATTCAACAAGTGCAGGCATGCAGTGCTTGGTGTCCTCCTCTTAATACTGTGGCTACATCCCTCTCAGAAGTTGGGCTGACTTAAATGTCTCTTCCCCACTGTAAAGCTGCCTTCAGTCTGCTGCTTCAGATGGGAAGAGTAAATCAAGTCAAAGAACCATCCAGGTTTAAAATAAAAAGAAAAAGGAAACCAAAACCCTCAGAAAAGTTATTTTTCTTTCATCCTAGTGTAGTGCTTGCTCTGCCTTATAAAAAATTGTAGCAGAGCAATAGGGAGCAATGCATGGGAGGAACAAAAAAAGTAGGGACAGCAAGGAAAGAGCTGTTTGTGTCCACAAAACTGCAGAGAATATGTAGGGAAACAGGACCCAAAAAAAGAGAGAAGCATCTTGTCCCCAGATTTGCCCAGAATTTAAAGTTTTCATTAAAAGAGAATTAATAACCTAACATGAAAGAAGAAACGGAAGCCAAACCGCATGCTACATCAGATTATACAGCAAGACCACATAACTCAGGGTTGATCAGGGAATAGAGAAGCCTGTGATAAGGGACTGCAGATGCATAGAGAACAGATGCACTCAGCAGAGAAAACAGAACTCCCTGAACTGCACTGGGAACATGTGGACTCCAGCCTGCAGCAGAGGGATGGACAAGTTGCCCAAAGCCACCTGCTCCTCTTGAGACACAGACCTGCAGGTGCACATAGGGAGAGTCTGCTCCTCTCATCACTGACATTGACTTTTACATTAATGCTTCAACCTTGCCTAAGCATGCCAAAAAAGTGCTGGACCAGAGGAGCAAAGAAGTAAAAACTTCAGGGCTAGAAGATATGAACCGCCTTGCTCAAGCAATCTGTATTAGTTTAGAGAAACAAATAACATCCACAACTTGTGAAAGGACTAATAATGCAACAAGAAAAAAATTTTTGTTCCAGTCTAATGTTACTCCACCTTTTTCCCCAGAGTTCATGAAGTTTCACTCTAATCATGCAGTTCATGTGCAAAGTCCTCTGCAGTATCTGGGGAAAACGAGAGGAAAATGGGTTTTTGGAGTGATGTCCGTCATCGCTTGCAAGGATAAACTTACACAGAAGGCGGCAACAATTCAATCAGTACGCTTTGAAATAGACCATAAATATGCAGGTGTCATTCATTTTATATTGTGGGGTAAATGTTGAAAGACAATACAAAAAAAATGCTTTAGGAAGCAGTTTGAATAAGGACAAGCAGTTAAATTGCTAAACTTAAAAAAATTAAAAGATTCTGAAAGAAGCAAGATTGTAAGCACACAAACAGGCAGAACTCTTCTAATTTTGACCCACACCAACGTCTTGATCTAATGGGAGACTCCAAACCCCTAAAAGTCTAGTTTACAACAGATTTGTATCATGTGGTTCTTTTCTGTTTTAACTGGATTAGAATAAAGCAGCAATTTAATTTTTATACATACTTTTTATATACTGGGTAGTCTGTGAAACAGAAGGATAATTATACCTCCTAACTTGAGTCACTGTTTGTTCCTTATTAGACACCAGAGGACCAGCCCCTCAGCTGTAACATAGAATCATAGAATAGTTAGGGTTGGAAAGGACCTTAAGATCATCTAGCTCCAACCCCCTGCCATGGGCAGGGACACCTCACACTAAACCATGCCACCCAAGGCTCTTACATCATGATCTCTTAAAAAGACAATGACTAGGAAGATTTTGTTTGCCTTTTTCCCCCTCCCTCTTTAGTTAAGCCATTCATAACATACTTGTCCCAGGTTCTATGATCTTTGCCTGAATTCATGCTCCATCCTTTCTCCTCACTGAGGGCATTAAGCAAGTTCTCTACTTGGCTGCTATTTTTGAGAACCATTGTGAGAAATCTGCATCTTTCATGCACCTACCTCTCCATCTGATTTGGAAGTTGGCCAGTGGATTCCTGAGTTATTAAGAAAAGAAAAATGAGTGAGCAGAGTGACAGGCAACATGGTGACAGCAGCTTCACTCCTTTTGGAAATGAGACAAAAATAGACTCTTGCATATCCTAAATGCCAAAATTAAGCAGAAGGCAACTTTTCTGTGCTTCCGGTCTAAACGGAAACCAGATGTTCCAGGGTTATTTTCTCTGGTCCTTCAGAGAAGAGTCATTTTGTCAGTAAGTTGTTTCCTCCATCAGGGCCTGAAACTTTTTCTGCCAGTATTCAAGTGCACTTAAGGCTGGGAAGGGGGAAGGGGGGGGGAAGACAGCCCACAAACCTTTCTACAGAATTTTAGAAACTCATTATAAAAAAAACATGCTCAGCACAAATAAATGTGTACTCATGTTTTTGAGTTTTAAATCTGTTTTCTTCTTTCAGATAAGAGCAGCCAAATCCTCAGCTTGTCTAAATCAGCACAGAGTCATTCAGCAGCACTGTGCCAATTTAAACCAATTGAGAGTCCCTGCATGTAAAACCAGATGATTTCCCATACATGTTGGGTTTGAGAGTTGTGCTGGCAAAAATGTGGAAGCTGCTTTTTGTTTGGATATTGCTACTGAAATAAAGAAACTGGTCTTAATTCTCCAGCCTACTGATTGGTTCCTACAATCAGGTGGCAACTCCCAGGGACAGGAGTGTTAGGAAGGTAATGGGGAAGGAAAGAATATGAAAGGCCAAGCTAAACAACAACAACAAAGGTAGGCAGTGTTTGAAAAGAAATATTATCTAGTTTGAATATGTAAATAAGTAAATAAATAAATCTAGGACAATAGGCATCCTAACAGACTTCTTCTGATAGGAATGTAATAAAGAAAAATTTATTGAGGAGAATAAATATCTATTAATTCAACAGATTATGAATACATGTTGGAGATAGCTAGCTCTAATTTGGGTTTAACACACTCCAGTTTGGAGGAGATTGATTTGAGACCTTAATTTTACATGCTGAAAATTTTCAAAAGACATTTTCATCATCAAAAAATCAGTCTTCAGAGGTTTACACATGCATGTAACCTTACATGCTACAGTCGTGAGGCAAACCAGGATGCGTAAAAGTTGAGCTAACACCTATTTGGCAGGAAAAGAACTGTAACCGGTAAGACTGAGGACATGTATTCTTTGAATCCAAGTCTTAATGTCAGTGCCAATGGTGATGCAAGAAATAAGAATTCCTTACTGTAATGTGATAGGCCATAGAAATGTTTTTCTGCCACTGTTCTTTTATTTTTCTAGATCAAACATCACTATGAATTACACATTAAGATTTGGGGGGATAGTATATTCTCATTGTTTCAGGGTGGGGTTTTTTCCTTCATTTATTATACATGTTTCCTTTATTAAGTAGGAACATATAATTGGAAGGGGATAATAACATAAATTATACAAAATATACAAAGTGCTAAACTACTGCAAAACATCTACCAGGCTATTGGGGGTACTAGAATGAGAAAACAAAATCTGTTTAGGTAGGTTTGATAGCATTTGACAAGCAAGAGAGGAATTAACACAGAGAAAGATAGTAACAGATGCAAAGAAATTATTTATTTTTAAACTTTTAATTTTTATTTATAAGGAAGTATATTTCAAGTATTCCAGCAGACCCTATACAAAGGTCATAGAATCATAGAATCATAGAATAGTTAGGATTGGAAAGGACCTTAAGATCATCTAGTTCCAACCCCCCTGTCATCACAGGTACATATAAATATGGAAAAAAAAACCAAACACAGAATTAATGAATCCTACTTTAAGAAACATTATGTCCTTCCAGGAATGTATTATTTGATTTATTCTACAATTATAGCAGTCTTTTGAGACCTGCAAGGTCCTACACCTGGGTGGGAGCAATCCCAGGCACAGCTACAGGTTGGGCAGAGAAGAAATTCAGAGCAGCCCTGTGGAGAAGGACTTGGGGGTGTTAGTCAATGAGAAAATGAACATGAGCCAGCAGTGTGCACTCACAGCCCAGAAAGCCAACCATATCCTGGGCTGCATCAAAAGGAGCGTGACCAGCAGGTCAAAGGAGGTGATCCTGCCTCTCTACTCTGCTCTCGTGAGACCTCACTTGGAGTATTGTGTGCAGTTCTGGTGTCCTCAATATAAAAAGGACATGGAACTGTTGGAACAAGTCCAGAGGAGGGCCACGAGGATGATCAGGGGACTGGAGCACCTCCTGTATGAAGACAGGCTGAGAAAGTTGGGGCTGTTCAGCGTGGAGAAGAGAAGGCTGCATGGAGACCTCATAGCAGCCTTCCAGTACCTGAAGGGGGCCTACAGGGATGCTGGGGAGGGACTATTCATTAGGGACTGTAGTGACAGGACAAGGGGTAACGGGTTGAAACTTAAACAGCAGAGGTTTAGACTTGATATAAGGAAGAAATTCTTTACTGTTAGGGTGGTGAGGTACTGGAATGGGTTGCCCAGGGAGGCTGTGAATGCTCCATCCCTGACAGTGTTCAAGACCAGGTTGGATGAAGCCTTGGGTGATATGGTTTAGTGTGAGGTGTCCCTGCCCATGGCAGGGGGGTTGGAACTAGATGATCTTGAGGTCCTTTCCAATCCTAACTATTCTATGATTCTATGATTGCATGTCTGAAGAACTTCACACTTGGATTTGTTGCTTCAATACACAAGATGCATCGATATCCTAATAATAGACATTCTAAAATGCCTTATTACTATGCTAGCTCCACTGGTTTCTCAACTTTCAACTCAGAAATGGAGACACTAATTTTCCTTTCACAAAGAATTTTCATAATGGCCTTTATGTGAAAATCAACCTATTCTTTTTTTAAGGATCCCTCCTAAGACTCTATTATTTTATGTAAAGCTGTCACTTAGCTTGCTGATATTTTTATTTCTTGGTTTTGGGCCTAGAAATAGAAGCAATCTCATGTTCTGTATTTTTTTGTACCTTTCAGGAGAGTCATGAGAAATGTACTGCAGTTGTAGGGTTGTTTTTATGACCATGGGCATTTGGTCTGAGTCAGCTGGGTTTGCATTTTCAAAAATGGAGGCAATGCTGTGCCCTATATTACAGTGCCATTGTGCAGCTGTGCACAGGCTGAACCCATGTTACTGTTAAAATGAAGTTTTAAAATGAAGTGCCATGAGCACAGTATTAAATAAGGCAATGGCAAGACTTAAACTAAAGAAACTACAATTCCTCTGCTTATGTTTTAGTGAGCAAATTAAGCGTTCTGTAAAGGTATACATGTACCCTCCTCACTGGTTGTCCAAGTTAATTTTTTAGGTGAAATTAGCATTTTAGTAGAAAAAAATGCCAATGTAATAGGAAACTATATTTATAGGAGTCATAAAAGGTTTCAGTCTTCTGAAACTCCTACAAAATTTTAGGATACCACAAATTTTCAGAAAGACCAGAATAATTTATCTGAAAAGTATTTCCTAACAAAGAGAAATAGACCTGTCTCTACCAATGTCCAAGGTCAGCCCCAGAAGTGATAGGTCTATTTAAAATTGAAGGTAGAAAGCACATGCATACAAGGAGAGGTATCACTCCAAATTTTATTAAAATGCATACACATTACCTCATGCCTCCACCTCAAGCTGTCATTGAAGACACGACTCTGAGCTAGATAGTTTGTTATACCTACATGGCTAAATGCATCTGTCCCAGGGAACAATCATTCACCCCTGAGCAGGTGCTGCAGTGTGCCTTCACATACATTTCTTGGCTGTCCCCATCTACAGTCGACTGGCCTCATCCACACTGCATGGCATTTCCTATGGGTCTCACTTCTCCTGCATTTTGGTCGCCCTAGAACACAGTATTTTTTTGTGTGCATGTTTTTTTCCAGTTCAGAGTTTAAAATATTGTGAGATCAACAATTCTGCCCACCAGCACAGCAGCTGTATGTCATATACAAAGGAAGTTGTTGGAGGTCCTGGGGCATGATATAAAGGCATTTCAGGTGTTTGAGAGTGAAAATCTTGTCAGCAGTGTCAAATGACAAAGTTTATTGAAATCTTGTCTATTTTCCCTATAATGAGGGGCCTTCAAAGTGAGCTGTCCCCTCAAGCCATAGCTGGGTTTTGTCTCACGGAGAGCTATTAGCATACTTTAAAGAGAAGGCAGGGAGTGAATGAATACTTCCAATCTGCAAGACTTCAGCCCATTTCACTCTGTGCAGTTTCCTATAGGGATGGACAAAACAATTACTTTGCAGCTGTTGGAAGGAACAATATTTGGGTCAGTATCCCAGTCACACATCTGCAATCAGGACCCTTCTGGTCCACCTGTGTTCTAGTTCAGTTCATACCAGAGTAACGAACCAGCATCTAGATGTAAAAGACTTCTACAGGATACAAAAGGGGCCATATTCAAACATTCAGAGCTAAGGATATCAGGATAGGAGTAATGAGAGAAATAGGCTCATAGCACTCCTTCAGAAGCTTGTCAGATCAAGTCTTAGGAAAGGCATGGATATTTATATATATAAACACAATACCACCAAACAGAGATTAAACACCACTATGTAATGCAAATGGTTTGAACATGAACAGCAGTATGCCATGTGAGAGATCGTACAATGAAACCAGAAATGTAAATATTAAACTTTGCCCAGACAAGCACATCACTGGTGCAGGCAAGTTATTACTTCCCTAAATACTATTTACCAGTGTCTAACTACAGTAACCAAATGTTTAGTTTGAACATGTATTTTAAAGGTTGCCTTAGCTCAGCTATTCCAATAGCCCTATCTTGAACAAAACCCCAGCCTAGACAAAACCTGCAGCTGGGAAGTTTTAGGGAGGGACTTCATGTATTTATAGAAAGCACTGAGGCTGAAGTCCTGACTAGGAGAGCTGGTGGGTGACTGCAATTTAAATGATTCTTATAGTTCTGTTTAATTGCACTGTTCAGATAAGTTTTCATTCTTTAATGGAAACCTCTCTTCATACCAATTTGTTAAACATAAAATAGCATGAGTTATTTTTCAAGAATATTTTTCCAAGGTGTGGCCTGACTACATTAGTGCGTATGATTGGAATAGAAAGGAAAAAAAATGCAACCCAACCCAAACAAAATGGGGGGAGGGTGTGTGTGGCTGAAGTTAAAAAGTACATAAATCACTTCAGAAATATAATTTGCAAATTTATTGTGTGAAGTAATTAATCAAAGCATGGCTGAGTTCTAGTACTTGGGAGACTTTGATCTGACAGCTGGAAGAAATATAAAGAAACTACTGGATATCAAGCTACAGTGTTAGGATGTAAAATGTTTCTCCATGCTAGTCACAAGTTTAATTACTTCTTTTTTTTTCTACTGACAGACCCAAATTAAAATAAATGGGCCACACCAAGACAAATTTCAAATGCATGGAGCTCTTAGAAATGTATATTGTTCCCATAATACAGGAAAATACTATGGAATTTATTAATAAAGCTGTTCAATTTTTTTTTGTTTGCTGTGAATTGTATTGGGAAAGTAAAATAGAATACATAATGAGTGTTTGACATTTTCTATTTTAGATGCTTAATTTAGAGATTTTAAAATATTATTTTTATTTTTGCAAAAGTATGTATGTCTACCCAGATTTACAGCAGCATGACAAGGAAAAGTTACAGATAAAAACATAGATACTAGTCAAATAGTAACTGAACTGCCTTAATACTATCATTCCTTACTCTCAATATGAAGTGTTTCCATTTGAGTAACACACAGAGATTGTCCTACTAATCTGTATAGGTTTAGAATGGCTGAAAGTGACTTGGGATACTTTTAAGGTAACTAAACACACTTGTAGACTGACTAATTGCAAGAATAAAAATGAAAATATAAAATATTTCTTGTAAAATGTATGCAAATCTATGTTACAAATTTAAAGTTTTTAGAAAGAAAGCAAATGAGACTATTGCTTAAGGAAATTATTAAGTCAGGATGTACTGCTACCATACCCTGTGAAACACAAGTGGGGCTGGTCCATCACACTGGAACTCATATCAGTAAGCATGCAGTCAGAAACCAGCAGTCAGGGTCAGCATGACCAGAGTCAGTGCTTTTAGTCATTTGACTTAAACGAAAAAACACAAAGTTGAAAAGAAGTCATTGTTACATTGCCTGCATTATGGCTTTAAAACCATAGGGGATGTTTATTGCCTAATCTGTATCCAATAGTATGGAGAATTATTATGTATCAAAGAAAAGCAGACAAATTAACAGCAACATGTAAGAGCATCCCCCCTACCTTCCTAATCCTGGTTGATGGGAAGAGGTCTTGAATTGCTCTTTAACCTCGAGGGTAATGATCTCACTTTTCCCCTTTCCTCTTTCTCATCCTCCCAAAGCTACCTTCACACAGTTGCTTACCTTCTTCTCACAGTTTTCTGCCCTAAATTATCTATAATCTGCACATAGCAACCAGCAGAGATAACACCTAATTGCTTACGTTAATGAAGCAGGGAAAAAAATCCTCATTTTCATCCATTTGAATGGCCAGCCAAATACAGATGCTTCATTGGCTGCTGCTGCTGCTATTTAGCCATAACTCTTCTGCATTTGCTACTCACAGTAGCGATGAAGGAGTCTTATTCTCCTGTCCCCACTGTCTAGATTACATAAGCAATTATGCAGTCTTGCAGCAGTGGGCTCCAGAAACACTCCTTTTTGTGTGTGAGCCAGTGATGCCTGTGGATAGGTTGCAGTTCTAGGAAAAAGGTGAACTACATAAGAGGAGAGTAGTAGTTGATGTACTAGCACTTCCTCTAGGAAACATACCTAAAAGCCAGACAATTCAGAGGATGTGATCACATTCTGTGAGATTCACTAGTGTAACTATCTTTAAATAGCTGTTTTAAAGCAGATCTTTCATTTATAGAAGTCTGAGACTTTAGGGTCCCCAGGACCTGGGAGGCACTGGCATCATACTTACTTGATAGCAATGAAGAGTCAGAAACACACATGGACTATCAAGCCTGAAGTATCAGTCTTAAAGCAAGTATAATCTTTTTTTTCGACAGACAAAACTGAAACACAATCTTAAGGCAATGAAATGTCTCAATTGCAGTTCTAGACACAATATGCTTTGCAAGCCCCAGCATCACCATATCCTTCCTGAGGCCCTGCTTCCTTCCAGACATTGGTGCTGGTTCCAAGGCGCCCAATCTCAGCTCTCAGATGATGATTTGCTGAGTTCTCGTGTCACCAGAACTTGTTTTACAACCCATCCGTTCCCACAACTTTCCAAAGGTTGCCTCAATCTTTTGCAAGGCTATGAAAGGCAGTACAGCAGGAGTGAACAGGAAAAGCAGAGCCTGTTTGGAAATTAAATATAAAAAAAAAAGAAACAAACCCCTTGACTCCTTCCTTTTTTACATGGATTCACTGAGAAAGGCTTGTATTCGCGCTCACAGCAAGGAACTAATTGAGTTGTTTTCCAGAAGAACCTCATCAGGGATAAAAGGTTTGCGAAAATCCTTGAAAAATAAAACATCAGACAATCTGGAGCATCACAAACTCTAGTTATACTTCTTGGAAATTCATTCTTATGCACTTTCTTCAGTACCTTCCACAGAGAGGGAAGATTACATGACTGTAGCCTCCTTCGTCCTGCCTCATGTCGATTTTCTTTTGATAAATGTGTTCACTGTGAGAAAACAGAAGTATTTAATTCAGAAGACAAACCTGGAGGGAGGATGCAAAAGAGGAGGAAAGCAGCAAAAAGCAGGCAAGGGGATCTTTGTGAATAAAATAAAAAAGTAAACAGACATCAGAAAGTAAAACACAAAAAGGAAGAAAGGCGAAATGGTGAAATGTCCTATCAAATGATACAGAATATTTTTTTATAGCAATCCAACTTTTAGCTTTAAAGGACAATGTCTAAATATTGTATTAACCAATGGTTGGAGCTTTATTCTGCCTGTACAAATAAAACCATCATAAGCACTGGTACCTCTGCAGACACTATTTTTTTCATTTTCTGATGTTTTTTTTTTCTGTCACAAAGAGATGCAAAATTCTGTTGGATGAAGCACTTCAAAATTCTGTAAATTTTTATGTTGTCTTATTACAAGTAACGTGAGTGTTACATATGCTTGGAGATATTTAATCTTGATTTTCCTTATATTGATATTCAAACTGCATAACCCTCATTTCTTACACAAAAGTGAACAAAGTGTCTGTTTCTTTCATCACTTCTCTTTACTAGTAGATTATTTCCAGAATCTTCTTTTGCTTGAAGGAAATGAAAAATTACTGATATGATTGATAGGAATTCTTCTTCTTCAGCAACGTTTCAGGCTCCTTGAAGTTGTTCATTTGCTGTGAGGTACCCAGTGAAATCAAGCCATTACAAAGGATGTACATCATCAAGTGTGGTTCTCCATATTGTGAATTAAGATCCTACCTGATATCAGTATTAAGATTCGTGAAAAATATGATTGCTCATTCTTGAAATAAAGTCTGCAGCAAAAATAATCTCTCTGTCTTAGGTGGCTGTGGATACATTTTATTTTTGTTTACAAAATTGAGCAGTTTTCCACAAAATATATGTCATTCTCTATCATTACCTGTGGCTCAGACAATTCAGTTTCTATATTGTGGACATGGTAACAACAGAAAATTTCCAACAGCATGTATCAAATCCCTTTTAATGCACTTTCCCTTATAGTCACAGCTTACTCCTCCTCAACACAGATTGCTTTTCCATGGGGTTCCATAGTGCTCCTTGAATCTGAGCGGGGGAAATTTCTTAAATCTGGTCATCCAAGAATTTTATTTTTATTTTTTTGTTTACCTGAAAAATAAAATTGTCAACTTTTTTAAATGAAATTCCTCACAGGATGAATTTTTATGGTCCGCATCTTACAGTTACAAAACAGAAAAAGAAAAGTTAATGCTTCAAACCCGAAGTCAAACGTGGGAAAACTATGGTTGTATGTGGAATAGTACCTGATAGTTTGGGGCAGCATCCTCTCCTCCCCACCCTCTTAGGCTGGGCTTACAACTTAAGCTTGTGGAAATCCACTGGCACTGAAAAGTGTTCTCTGCGCTGGTATATCATAGTGCTGAATAAATGAAAGACATCAGAAATTTGTGAGTTAGAGGTGTGAGATCTGCAAGCACTTAGATGTAGAATGAAACAGGAGGGGGAGCTCTCAGTACACCGGCCAACTACGAAGGCACGCTCCAGCACAGCAATATTTCCCAAGCCATGATAGGAGGATCAGCTTTCCCTCTGCTTTCAGCAGAGAAAAGCTACAATTTTCTCACCTGCAGAGTCTGACCTTCCGCATTTACTTGCAAAATAGTTTTCTTAAAATCGCTTCTTCCCTTCATCAAAACCTTTTTTGATCACTGGTACTATGTGGTACCTTGTTTGCTGGATTACGCAGGAAAAACAGAGCTAATTATCTTCTGTCCTTTGCCTTTTTGATAAAATATATAAAATATAATTTGGTTCATCAAGCAACTATAGCAAACATATGGAGAAAGAACAAGGACAACACCAATAACAAGTCAGACACCCAAGAACTGTTGCACAGAAGAGAAACACACACAACTGCTTTCTGCCTCATTTTCTCTCTTAGGTCTTTACTTCATATGTTAGCAGATCAGTGCCAAATCCTTCTCCTGCCCTCTAGCGCTTTACACCAAATGCAAACCATACCTTGGTCTGTGATCTACTGATGACAAGATCACCACTAGAAACCACATTTCCTCTTGGCAGCTTTTCATTTATTGCAAGGTGCTGCACTCACTCAACTTGAAATCAAGTAGCAATACTTGGGAAAAGGAAACAGCTAATTATAGAGTAGCTAAACATGTAAGGAACAGGCCAAAGAAGTTAATTTTATAAGCAAAACCAAAATACTATTGAAATCACTCAGCAGTAATTCATCCAGGCATTGCTGCCTAGCAATTTTATAGCAGGTAACAGGAAGAACATGCAGAAAGATTGAAACAAAGGTTTAATAGGAATAGGACAGACTAGACACAAAGGGTAGACTGTATATATTTTAAATCATCACCCATCATAAATTTGTAAATAAACCAAGATGATTTCTAGAGGAATAACCTTGGGCAAGATATGCATGACCCAGACAAAAAAATATTTAAATGGTTCTAAAATTGCCTTACTTTACTTGTCTAGTAATTCTGCAAGTACTGTACCTCCAGAAGAGAAAACAATGGGTCATTTTCTATCCTTTTATTATGAGCTGGATTCAGCCCATTGAATTCTGTAAAATCAATAGACTTAGGTAAGCTACAATAAAAAGAAAGGCTTAGAGAAGATTATGAATAGAAACAATACTTGAGACAAATCAGCAGTGAATGTTGATTATTAAACACTTAATAACTGCTTGTGATTGGTCTCTGAAGTTAGAAAAAACTGCTGAATTAAGTGAAATCATAATAAAAGTAAGAAATCTGAATAGATGGAGAAAGAGTTCCTAGGATGGTCTGGCAAATAGAAAGAAGATTTAGATGAGGCTTGCTTAATTTAGCAAACCAGATGCTGACAAACAAGTATACACTAGAGAAGACAAAGAGCTAACAAAGCTGAAAAACAGAAGTTAATCCAAGAATGATTTTTTAAAAAAAAAAAAAGTGTAGTCTTGGGTAAGATTAGACTGGAAAATTAAATGAAGGTTTCTAATTTCCAGAGAAGTAAGAGAGCAGCTAGACTACTTTTAAGATCAAACTGGATAAGTTCCTAAAAGTTATATGAGACGGCTGCCAGCAACAGCAGAGAGCTGTTACCCAGGATGCTGTAGCTGCTTCCCATTAGCCAGGATGTCCTTTCTTACCTCATGTCCTTATCAGAGACCTATTAGCACTAGTTGGTATTCCACAAACTGAAAAAGAAAAGAAATTTGTCAAATGCACTTTAAAAGTAAATTATCCACTGCAAATTATTCCTAGTTTTATTATTCTATAACTCATGTAAAGAATGAAATTCATCTAATATTAATGAGTTCTCTTAGTAGGACTAAATTAAAGATTTGTGGTTAAGCACTCAGACGACAGACATAAGACTCTCAGGGAACACTGGCTACTATTTAGTTCCCTGACATCAAGATTTCTTTCCTATTTTTTTTTTATTTCTGGGACACATTTTCCATCAAGAATTTATGTAAAAACTCCCTAAAGTTAAAGTGTACTTTGAAAGTAAGAACTACTGGATCCGTAGCCTGTGTGTATTGATACATCCTGAAGACACTCCACTGACCTAGCACTCAGCCTTTCTGATGAAAGCTACATGAAAGCAATATATGTTGAAATATATATATATATGTATATATAAAGTTATAGGGAAACATATAAATTGTGATCCAAAGTAGTACATAAACAGGGTCTTATCTATCAGTGGAAATGAAGGAGAGAGCATCTGTAATGAAAAACATTAAAGGTTGCGGTAAAAGCAGAGGCCACACTAAATCAACTTGGAAATGCCTGAAAACAGATATAAAAAATGAGAACAGAAGCTCTGTATTCAGAGTTACATGAAGGATCTAGAAAGTTGCTTTGAAAAATACTCAACCACTAAAGAAAGAATATCCAAATCTGTAGACAAGAATTTGCAGTTGGCTAAAAATTAGAGAAAAGTCAAAGGGAATATAGATCAAATTTATTGTAAAAGATTCAGTTTTGAGCTGGAAAATAACAGAGTGTTGTTAGTAATACAAGAAAGCAAAATCTCTTGCACAGTGGATTTACTTCCATTTTCATTCCAGATCTCAATCGTTTTGACCAAAACATGCATATATAACATGATTTTATTTCCAACAAAATTTAGGATCAACCACAAATGATAAAAAAAGTATTTATTTTCAGGCTATGAATCTTAAGCATCATTTTGAATTGAATTGGTAGCAGAATAGAGAAGGATAAACTGGGATGAGAGAAAGATGCTGAACCTTAATGAAGGATGTGTTTGTCATCACACCTGGAGGTTTGTCATAGCTTCCTACAAATTTACTAAATAGGGGAAGAAGCTAAAGGTTTGGGGGTGGGGGTGCTCAAGTTCAATGTTTAGCTATACTTCATTGATAGAAGAACTTTCAAGAGAAAGTTTTAATTGATTTACTTGTAATTGTGCCTCGTTTTCTTTCTGATTTGAATCTGGTTTACTCATTGTGGAATGCCATCCAGAGGGATCTTGACACACTTGTGAGGTGTGCTGATGCCAACCTCATGAAGTTTAACCATGACAAGTGCAAGGTCCTACACCTGGGTCAGAGCAATCCCATGCACAGCTACAGGCTGGACAAAAAGGAAATTCAGTGCAGCCCTGCAGAGAAGGACTTGGGGGTGTTGGTCCATGAGAAAATGAACATGAGCCGGTTGCAGTGTGCACTTACAGCCCAGAAAGCCAACCGCATTCTGGGCTGCATCAAAAGGAGCGTGACCAGCAGGTCGAAGAAGGCGATCCTGCCCCTCTACTCTGCTCTCATAAGACCTCACCTGGAGTTCTGTGTGCAGTTCTGGTGTCCTCAACATAGAAAGGACATGGAACTGTTGGAACAAGTCCAGAGGAGGGCCACGAGGATGATCAGGGGACTGGAGCACCTCTTGTATGAAGAGAGGCTGAGAAAGCTGGGGCTGTTCAGTGTGGAGAAGAGAAGGCTACTTAGAGACCTCATAGCAGCCTTCCAGTATTTGAAGGCGGCCTACGGGGATGGTGGTGAGGGACTATCCATTAGGGACTGTAGTGATAGGACAAGGGGCAACGGGTTGAAACTTAAACAGCAGAGGTTTAGATTGGAAATAAGGAAGAAATTCTTTACTGTTAGGGTGGTGAGGTACTGGAATGGGTTGCCCAGGGAGGCTGTGAATGCTCCATCCCTGGCGGTGTTCAAGGCCAGATTGGATGAAGCCTTGGGTGATATGGTTTAATGGGAGGTGTCCCTGGCCATGGCAGGGGGGTTGGACCTAGATGATCTTAAGGTCCTTTCCAACCATAACTATTCTATGATTCTATATAGATAAGAAATTACCGATTTAGTCATGTTGTTGATGGGAAAGCCATGGCCTCTTGTTCATTTGCTCATATCATCAGCAACATACTTGTTGTCAATGCTGTTCAGATGTTTTGTTCAAGGATGGTTCAAGATATTAAAAAGATAATAACAGCTCTAGGAGCAGGAACAGAGGACATGTATCAGAAAAATTTCTTGAAGCTTTTCTCAGTCAACTGCTTCCTCTTTCCAGGCCAACATTTGTTTCTATTTCTGCAAGGCAACAGAAATTTGGTAGGCCCCCTACTTAAACATGGAATTACAGAATGGTTTGGGTTTGGAATTACCTTAAAAGATCACATAGTTCCAACTCCCTGCCACAGGCAGGGACACCTTTCACTAGACTGGTGCAATCTGGCCTTGAACACTGCCATGGATGAGGCATCCACAGCTTCCCTAGGAAATCTGTTCCAGCACTTCACCACCCACACAGGGAAAAATTTCTTCCTAATATCTAATCTAAATTTACCCTCTTATCTTGAAGACATTACCCCTTGTCCTATCACTATCTGCCCTTATGAAAAGCCCCTCATGTTACAGAAACATGTTACAGAACAGCTTTTGGACAGTAGCTGGAGAACTTTGAGCTCCTGGAAGCTACCCTTCATGTTTCCTCAGGTACCACACACACGTTTTTCCATGGCCACTCTTTCTTTCACAGAGCTCCTTCCTGGCATTGTGTGGTTCATGATTCAGACCAGCTTTCAGGCATGCAGGTATGAATCACTGAGATGGGCCTGGTCATGTTATAATTAGCCAGATTTTCCCCTTGTCCAAATCTTCTGTATCTACATGGTCCAAAACCAGCCAAGTGGAGAAAGACGAGCCTACCCTGAGTCAGAGATACTTAATTTACAGTCATGTACCTTTAAAATTAATTATCCATTTGCAGATATGGGTTCTTGTACTCTAATGCTTAGACTTAAAAATTAAAAGAATTCTTTACCGAGCAAGTTTAAGTGATGCTATGGCTCTGCAAGTGGAGTGACACAATCAAAACACAGAGAAGGAAATAAAACCGAAGTAGTGAAATGAGTCCCCTCATCTCCTGTGAGAGAAGAGAGGGGAAGGTTAAGGTGTGGGTCAGTTGCAGATTTATTTTTGGAGCTCTCTGGGAAGTATTCGGCTACAGCTAAAATGGTTGCCATTATAAAATCTTGGTTAGATGAGATGCATAGTAGATAAAGAAGTAACCAGTGTCTCCCTTGGAGCACTTTAACAACTGGGTTTGAATTCCTAAGTGGTCTGATTGTACATGTGCAAATGCTTCCATATAAAGGTTAGGCACCCATTGTTATTGCAGTGTCTGTTAAAAAAGATAGCCATATCGGTTGCTAGGAGATGGCAGACTTCTCCTAGAGAAAAATCACTCCTGATAAAAAAAAAATGATTTTACATAAAGACCCTCTTAAATATAAATATCTTTGACAGCAGCTATTATTATTCACAGAGTTCTTTCACAACTGAATAAATAGCAGAAAAATATATATTTGAATACCATTATAACCTAAAGTGTTAAATAGGTTTTTCTCCCTTTTCTCCCCTCCCTTTTTTTGTTACTACCAAGGACTATTTGCTTCCAGCTAAAATTGCTGCTTTTTTTTTTTTCTATAGACCATTCCACAAGCAAAACATTTGGAAACTGAGCTCAAAAATTGAAATTACTTGCCTTCCCTTTCACCATAAAACCAGCTTTGCTTAAAATGGATTGTACAGTAG
Source organism: Melopsittacus undulatus (assembly GCF_012275295.1). Classification (NCBI taxonomy): domain Eukaryota; kingdom Metazoa; phylum Chordata; class Aves; order Psittaciformes; family Psittaculidae; genus Melopsittacus; species Melopsittacus undulatus. The sequence goes on along the minus strand of NC_047528.1, from coordinate 56,803,207 downwards.
GATAAACACTTTACTGGGAAGGAGCTTGGATGCAAAAAGAGGAGAAAAAAAAACTGCAGTAAGCCTTCACAAATGGATGGTTGGGAGAAGGCAGGTGGGAGGCTGTGCCACATGAAAGCAACCAACCATCCAATTTCATTTCAATAATGTTTGGAATTTTCTTCCTACTGGGGTGGCTGGAAGTACAGCTGCCCTATATTTGTGACCATGTGCTCAGCTTTTAGTGAAAATGACCTTAACAAATAAAACATGAAACAAACTATATACTTGCTGTTTTAAACCTGTGTAGTCAATAAATGAAACAATAACCTTTCCTAATTTAGTGTGCTTAGACTTGCTATTGTGGACATGAGAACTCCCCAGCTGCAGACACAAAGGCACACTGCCTGCACAATATGAGGTTTCAGCAGCTGTGCCTTCCATTGACCAGTGTTGGGAGAAATGTAGATTAAATACCGACAATAAGAGATCGATGTTGTAAATATTAGCATGAGAAAGAGTGCACCAAATTCTGAGTGTGTCCTTTTCTTGTGTGATTGTGATAAAGTTTCTCAGGAATTTTGTATGCAGGGAGGAGGGCATGTGTGCTTGTGCATGTGTGTGAAGTGCCTCCGAATCAGGCAGCAGCATGTTTCCTTACACAAATATTGACAGGAATCCTTTGGTTTATTTGGAATTTTCCTGAGAAAGCTGCAACAATACAGTAATACCTCTTCACTACTTTTCACACAGTTGTTTCAACTGTTGGCACCAGGAAATCCTTATTGTTTTAATCAATACCACTTGGAGTGATGACATGTTCTTTTTTTTCTTCTAGTGACAGACACAGTGCATTTCCTCACACAAAGTTCTCATGAGAGATTTTTGTGCTGTGCTCAATATACCCAACAGCAAATATGTATTTGAAAAGGGCTGAAAGAAGGGGTCATGTTTTTCTCCTCTTCCATTTTTCATCCTGATGCTTTCTGCTATACTGCTGTACTTTCATATTCACAAATGACACCAAGAAAAGCAATGGAACTACTGTCAATGGTTATAATGAAACATCTGAGGAATATCTGGAAGATTAGTTGTTCATTTAGTGAAGTTTTGAATTTAACCTTGATGCTGCCTTCCTCCTCCCTCTCCTTCCCACTTCATACACTTGAACAAGAAAACATACAGTAATGCTTTAAATGCATTCTTTAATGCTTTACATTAATTACAAGCTTGATTAAAGTTATTAAGGTAATTTGAATGTAATATGTGTATACCCAACTAATATACTGTGATGAATGTTATTACAGCACTATACTTTGCTCTGCAATAAGGTATAGTACACAGAGCAGAGATGTAAGAAATGCTTTTTCTGAAGGCATGTGGAGAACTCCCTGTCACTGTGCTAGTGGCAGCAACAAGTACCCCATTTCCATTGCTCAGAGAACAGGCAGGACCTTCATTCTCTGTTCCCACAGACCCAAGGTAATGAAGGAATTCACCACCACAGCACTCCTGTCAGTGTTTGGGGCAAAGTGCAATCTCTCATTGGACTTGTTTGTATAGCGCTATATGTGCTCATCACCCAGCACAACAAATAACTGTGCAAAATAAACATTTCTGACTTCAAACTTTTACAACTTAACATATGCCCCATGAAGAGCTTAATTGCAGCAGCTGCACATTCACTGATCTGATGAAGCTTATGTGTTTTGACATCCTCTCCATTCGTTCTTTTTCTGCCTTGATCAAGTCAATTTGCAGCTTCCAAGCTTCATTCAGTGAAGTATCGCAAAGCAAACTGCATTTTGCTCTTTCTCAGTCTTTTTTTTTCCATTGCTCCTCTCTTTCCATGATTGAGACTTCCTGTTTACCTCTCGAAGACCTTGCCATCAACCTTCAGTCCCAAAATTCCTTTCTGAGCCATCCTGTGCCACTCGAGACAGCAAAATCTTTGACATCAGGTTTAATGAAGGTGGGATTAAACCCCAAATTTTATTTGTTTCTCAAGCCTACACTTTCTTGAATGCATTTTCCTCCCATTGATACTTGAGTGTGACTACATCACGATCCACGTGATTCTGCAGTTAAGGCACAAAAAGCCCTAAAACCATCTCTTGCTATTTTGTTGATGCAAAACCAATGCGGGTAATCAAAGGAAGTAGCAGTAAAGCACATTTTAGTTTCTGAAAAGATGGAGGTATGACATGGAGCACACATATGGCTGGATTGCCACTGTTTTCAAAATCTGAACTCATTTCTCTGTTTTGAGCACAAGCAGTTTCAAGAGAAGATCTAAACCACCTAGTTCAAGGAGGAAAGAAATCATTAATGACAACTGGACATTGCAATACTATAACAAAACAGTAGAATTTTTCCATTCTGCTAAATTATAAATCAGTCACTAAGTAAATGCCTGAAAACAGCTATGTTTTAGAACAGTTATAATTAACCATTTTATTTGGGGCAAATGCAGGGCTTTATTCCCAAAAACAATGTTCAAGAGCAAATACCCATATTTGGAAAGAGTAGAGATTTTGGGCTTTTTCCTAGAAATTCTTCCAAAAGAAAGAACTATATGAGTGATAAAATGTTATTATTATGTTGCAAAATTAATCAGGCCCTCCTTTAAAAAATTTATAAACTGAAAAAAAAATTAAAGCATGCATAGCACTTTTAAAGAATAAAATTCAACAATAGAAAGCAAATAATAAAGGGGAAAACCCCAATATATCAGGAAAAATACCTACAGCCGAAAGATTACCTTCACTTTTTTTAATGTACATAAATTATCTGCTGTTTCATATACAGAAGCAGCTTTGGACAATGAGACTGACTGTAAAATGCTCTTGAAAGAAAACTTGGTGAGACCTGTTCATGTTAAGCTTGAACAGCTTTTTTTCTGAAATTCCTTTAGAAAATAAAGAAAAGAAGAAACAGCTCTAGACATGCAGGAAATACCTGGTTTTGTGTTATAGTCAATCATGAAAATTAGGACATACATTTTGAACTGTCTTGAACTACAGCCCATTTAACTATGATAGATGTTTGGCTCTTATGTCACTGGTGTTTAATGCAGATTCTCTGACTAAGTGCATGTAGCTGGGTAGGGCACAACTGGGTGCATGGCTGAGTACAGCACAAAAGTTTCAAAGGGTTAGGGATGGTAAAATTACCTTCAACTTCAGTGGAACAGGACATATTTTACCTAAATAACTGACTCACAACACTTCTGACATTTACCCCATCTATCTCTTTAAAACCACAACTAATTAGTTGAACTTGATCCAGACTTTTCAAAATTACAGTAAAAATAAATAAATCCCCTGATGTGCCCATTTTACTAGCAATAAATAGAGAAAGGTCTGAATGTAAGTGCTAGTTTTAACCCCTGCTCCTGGCACAAAGTTAATATCCAAAAAAAAAAAGGGGGGGGGGAGGGGGAATCCAGTACGTCTTCTATCAAAAGCCAATTCAAAGCTCAATATAAAGTTCAACGCTTTTGCAGCATACATTATCATTAAGATGAAATATTTAGTGACTCTGTATTCCAGTCATCTTTTGATAATAACCTATAATGTCTCCAAGGTGGCGGATGCTGGCAAATGCTGGAGAACTCAGTCAGTTTTTACAGATATCTATCTCCTTTTTTCAGGAAGATGGGTTGAAAACTGCTAATTTGTATTAGCATGCCACTGATTAACCTGCATTTCCATTTTAAAGTCCTAAACAAATCCTATAAACATTAAAAATGTTAGCTGCTTTGAATCTTCTACAGGAGGTTTATAAAACCTTGAAACATTGCCATTTAATAGCCATCTCCATGTCTAGCCCCACTGAATGGGTATAACTCTTCACCCTGTTCCTGACAATAGGAAGTCACATTTTTGGACTTCTTGTAATGCTCTCCAGAGATAAGCTTGTCACAAATTATAGCTACAAATAATGTTTCAGGCTTCCCTATGTGATCGGTGCAAGGTGAACACAAGGTTGGAGTAAAACTAAAGTAGAACTGCTGCTACACTTTTTTCAGATTAAACCTTACTAATACTTAATATTTGATTTTAAGCAAATGTTTAAAAAGTAAAGGTTTTGTGATTATTAAATGAGCATTAAGGTAAAATGGAAATTGGATTGCTAAACATCCCATTGCATTCACATGCAATATGGACATAGAAGATGACACACTTTGGAAAGCATTTGCCAAGAAAAAGTTTTAAATGCTTATTTTTGTTTGAAACCCTACTTATGGAGTTAATTCACTCCACACATAGGGCAGGAAAAAAACCCACAACATCTCCATGTGGTTTCACAACAGCACTCCAAACAAAAAACTTTGTGACTTTCAGTATCATCATCATACATTGTGTTACATTTCCATAAGACTTTACCAGCCAAAGAGAATTAGGCTAAATCTGGTACCAAGGGGTAAGATCTTTGAGGAACACTGCCATACTTCATGTCCACTGTTATCAGCCTTGCTTCCAAAGAGTGTCTTCTTCATGAGCAGTCCCACTCCCACCAGCAGGCTCACTTATGACAGCCAGCCATAACTGGAGCGGGTGACAGTACAGTCATACCATTGCAAGAGAGTGCAGTAGAGAGCCCTCTGCCTCAAAGAAGCACACCCCAGGTCTCTCTGGCTGTGAAGAGCAACATAACCTTGGTTATTTTTGCCAGATTTTCTGATGAGCATTAAGGGCGTGGGCTGTCCATGGCTCAGCTACCTCACTCATTCCCTTCCTCTTTCTTTTCTGCAATGCCACAGAGAACAAAACAGCATCTATCTTGCATTTGCCTGAATGGAATGTCCTAGATAACTCTTATACACATGCCACACTTGAGAAGATAACCATAAACTCTAAGAAAGGATCACTTCTATAGAATCACAGAATAGTTAGGGTTGGAAAGGACCTTAAGATCATCAAGTTCCAACACCCTGCCATGGGCAGGGACACCTCCCATTAAACTGTGTCACCCAAGGCTCTGTCCAATCTGGCCTTAAACACTGACACAAATGGAGCACTCACAACTTCTCTGGGTAACCCATTCCAGTGGCTCACCACTCTAACAGGAAATAACTTCTTCCTTATATCCAATCTAAACTTCCCCTGTTTAAGTTTAAACCCATTACCCCTTGTCCTATCACTACAATCCCTAATGAATAGTCCCTCATCACCATCATTATAAGCCCCACTTCAGATACTGGAAAGCTGCTATGAGGTCTCCATGCAGCCTTCTCTTCTCCAGGCTGAACTTCCTCAGCCTCTCTTCGTACGGGAGGTGCTCCAGTCCCCTGATCATCCTCGTTGCCCTTCTCTGGACTTGTTCTAACAGTTCCAGGTCCTTTTTATGTTGAGGATACCAGAACTGCCCACAATACTCCAAGTGAGATCTCACAAGAGCAGAGTAAAGGGGCAGGATCACCTCCTTTGACCTGCTGGTCACACTCCTTTTGATGCAGCCCAGGATACAGTTGGTTTTCTGGGCTGTAAGTGCACACTGAAGCTGGCTCATGTTCATTTCCTCATCGACCAACACCCCCAAGTCCTTCTTCACAGGGCTGCCCTGAGTCTCTTCTCTGCCCAACCTGTAGCTGTGCCTGGGATGGCTCTAACCCAGGTGTAGGACCTTGCACTTGTAATGGTTAAACTTCATGAGGTTGGCGTCAGCCCACTTCACAAGCGTGTCAAGGTCCCTCTGGATGGCATTCCTTCCCTCCAGTGTATCAACCGAACCACGCAGCTTGGTGTCATCAGCAAACTTGCTGAGGGCACACTCAATCCCACCGTCTATGTCACCGACAAAGACGTTGAACATAGACTTGTCCCAACACTCTAAACATTTCCACCTGAATATATGCAGAGCAAAACATTAAATGAAAAGGACTGGAATGAAGCTGAAGTAAACTTACAGAGCCAGCTGCATTAACAATGGAAAGGTTCTTTTTTCTTTTTCTTTTTTTCTTTTAATTTCCTCTTCTCTGGCAGTAAGGCTCCAGAGAAACCAGCTTCACAGAAAATGAGCAAGTGAACAAGTGCTTAGTGACTAGACCTACGCTGGAAATAATAAGGACTGCCCAGATGGGATCTAATGCCATTTTGAGGCTGACTTCACAGAGGAAATGAACCCTTTGATTAATATTTGACTTAGTCTGTTTCCTTGTCTTCAGTGACATTTTTTAGTCTGAGAGAGTAAAATCCAGATTGTTGTGACAATTGTGAGAGCAAATTAGTCAGTATTTATAAATCACTTAGAAGAAAAAGTGCTGCGGCTGATAATTATGAAATTGGATGAAATCAGCAAAACATGTTGCATGGGAAACCAGTTGTTTCTTCTTCCATCTAAAAAGTTGGAAACACAGAACTGCAGTGATCTGCTGGTGATGCAGGCTCTAGTATTCCAGTCTAGTCTGTGGGAGTCAATACTCCTACCTGATTAGTGACATAATTTTATCTTCACAGTTCTGTAGGAAAGTGAAGACAACTGATTCATTTGCACAAAACATCAGCTCTTTTGCTCACAGACAACTAAGCTGTCCAAGAAATAACTCTGTATGCTTTGGTCTTCAAAAAAACATATCAGATGACTCCTGGCTTCTTTAATATATAACTCACACCTCAGCTAACCCTTATTTCTTTGAAAATACCAGCGTTTGATTGTGTAGAATTGAGGGTGAAAAACTAGTGGGGAAAGAAGCCTCAGGGATCAGCTTCTCCTGGAACAAGGCAGCCATGCCTGCATACATACACATAAACACACACAGCCCATGCTTCTCACAGCAGAGTGGTATTCTGTTTGCATTTTATTTTGTTTTGTTTTTAAAGTTAAACTGAGGTTTGCAGGCACAAAATTACAATACCTCTTTCTTAGCTGCACAATGAATAAGGGCCACTGTTTGTATGTTTGGTCTTGAATGACAAAACATTGGTAATAAAATATTTCAGAATAAATACTGGAAAGCAGGGATACGTTTTTGGTTTTAAACATCTGTTTTAAAGTGATATGAGGGAGTGAAATTAAATTTAATAATCTCTCTTCCTTCCTCTGCTTTTGAAATTGTAAGACAATGCTGTGGGACATGTGTTTCAGATCTAGTGTGGTATTTTCAGATGTAGACAATTCATTATCCGTGGTTCTCCTTTTCTGCATAAACCATGATTTTTCTAAATACAAAATTGTCTGCTAAATTGTCCCCAGGTTACACAACACAAAACAGCATTTGTGCATAATAAAGCATTACGTCCACCTGCTATAGAGAGTGTTTATTCTACACATTTTGTTTTCTCTGTTGGATTGTGGCCAGTGAACCTAATAGTCTTTTTGAAAGCAAAGGATCTTACATGTCAAATGGTCCCATTTATTTTACACAAGTCTGATCAACTGTCAGCCCTTTTTCAAGGGAGTAGAAGGGGGGTTCTTCCATGCTTTTTAATGGGTACTTTTCCAGTGAAAATTTCATTTTTATATCCTTTCTATATCCTAACTCACACAGGTGTGTGCTTAAGCCAGGCGACAGGGTGTGATGCACCTTAGACACTCAGGTACAAGACTTCTCCACCCACATTACACACACTTGAAAACGCACATCAGTTGTGCCAAGCACCTGCTTTACACATTTTCTGGACAACTCTGATTATACCTGTGGCCATCTTTATGCCTATATCTGTATGCCTTAGAGCATCACCCTTTCTAGGACTAGTAGATCAATCTAATCATAAGGAGAACTTTACCACACAGAAGCTGAATCTTTTGACTGACTGCTCGTTTAAATCAGTCAGCTGAGTACAAAGCAGCAAGTGACATTAACTTTTTTTCTCTCCTGTGCAGGACAGAACTGTGCTTAATTAGGCATTTAAGAGAGACTTAACTTCCACAGTTCTCAGCACACATGTTATTTTCAAACAGCTCAATGATCTGAAGCACCAATTAGTTTGAATTCACACCTACTATCCTCCTTTGGTTCACTGTTAATTCAAAGTCCAAATTCCTCTCCTTGTCAAAAAATGGTAATTTTCTCCTTCTGTAAGTGTTTCATCTGAAGTTCTGAAAACTACAGTGACAAATGCCATTACTTAGAACTTCATACAGAGACCTTATACCATTTGCCAAATTTTCTATTTTCATGCTTTTATGTCCAGTATATACTGTTGCTTTCCCTCAATTAGTGAAAGTATTGATTCAACTTCCTTAAAACATCTCTCAAAAATTCTTCTTGCTAAACCAGTTACAGATTTTTACAGGACAGCATCATGATACCATCAAAGGGAACTAAGATGACTCTAGTCTCATAAAATATTGCAAATAAACTTGCAGTAGAAATTAAAGCAGAAAGATTGAAACATCAGGTCTTCCTTTTTCTCACACATCACAATATATTCTGCAGTAAGATCAGAAAAACACTCCATGCTTAATATGAAAACAACAGAAGCCTTCAAAACCTACATTAGTTAAGGATGCCTATTAAAAAAATAAATAAAGCAAAGGCCATTATTTATCAGTTAATTTTCAGATCACTCATAGTCACCAGTCGATAGCCTAAACAGTGAGGAATACTCTTAGTCAGGTTTTTACCATATATGCTTACCAGCCCATAAAATCAGTGATATCTACAGCTCTGGGGGCATATCTTATGGTACTCCCTTATTTGTTCCAAATGTTACTGTTACTTAATAACTGGACGAAATAGAGAGTATATCTTATTCCTTAAACATGGCTTATGCCAGAATGTCTGTTCTGCAACTTAAACCAGGTAACATTTAGAAGAATCAGAAAAAACAAGTATCGACATAAACACTTTAAAAATGTATTTGTTAGTACTATATCCCGGTATTTTTTCCTTCTGAAAACCAATGCTTGTAAATTCTGATGACTGATTACCTTAATTGTCCTTATTAACATTTTTTACAGTTTATTCACTATAATAGTAAAATTATTCAGCTGCTCCTTAGTTTGTGAATGCTTATTTTGAATTTTGTGAGAAAAGTAAGAGGTGGGATGACAATTCAAATCACCTGCTGATGAGATGACAGTACAGAACTACTCATCACTACCAAATAACTTTCTTTCTGTATATAGTACAAAGTTACTTACCTGCTGGTGTTCTTTCATACACGCTACCTATACACATTAATATGTTGCATATACTGCTTCCTGCTACTACAAAACAAAAAAATCAGTTAATGTTTTCAGTTAAGCTGCCAACATCGTTCAAAATCTGTTGGAGTGCTTTCTCAGGAAAGCCCACCATGAAATCTCTACACGTTTTCATGTCTACCTGACAAGTTTTACATGGGATTCTTTATTATGGCAACAGACTGTGTAAAAAAATATTGTGTTTGCATTTATAAAAAATCCACAGGTTTTTGTCCAAAAAGTAGAGAGACAGTTCTATACTTGATGATGGGATTTTCAGAAAAATATGACATGAATCTGCTGGTTCGGCTGGAAATCTGGAACTACCTCTGATATGAACTCTAGGCATGTCTTATTCTGGCACAAATATAAACGTCAGTTTATATATATACTGCTATATGCAACTGCCAAACAAAATATCTCCAAGCTCAGTCTTGTAAGTTCCCTGCACACTTGCAGTCAAATGTACATATGAAAATCACTCAAAGGAAAAATCAAATTTTCCCTCCTATAAGCAGCTGAGAGATCTAGCATATGTACAAGGGTCAAAATTTGCAGTAATTGTGTTAGGCACACAACCTGAACACCAAATGAAATGTAAAGCCAGACCAGAATACATCTGAGATGGACTATCCACTTGAGACATTATTTATATTTATAGAACTACCCTTTCATACTCATTTTCCAAAATGGAAAGGCTAGACAGTGCAGAGTAACAACAAAGCATTCAAGTCTCAAAACACTGTTAAACAAAACAGCCCTTCTCTGTGTGTAAATTTGCACAGACACTCCACAGCATCTGAAGACATCAAAACAAAGCAAAGTCTTACAAACAAATGAAATGAATAAACTTCATGTTTGTAAAAGGGCAGTGGAAAAGGATTAACAAAAACCAAGCAAAGCATACCTGTAATTCATAACCATGTCTTCAAACAAACAAGAAATATAACTGCACTTGTTTTGCCAAGGGTTAATTGTGGGTATCTCAACAGCACATTCTCTAGAGGGTTTTTTTCCAGATTGCAGTTAAATCTGGCCTATCACCAGGGATTCAGCCTCTCAAAGTTGAGGATGTTCAACCTCTAAACAGTCACAAATGCTTGGCTTTTCATTTACAGTTCCTATCAAATATAGAAACATCTTTCATATGTTTAGTTTTTACACAGATTTCAGTACTCCTCAAACTTATTTTAAACCATTTCATAGCCATCCTTCCTGCCTGTTAAACACATCAAGTGCTTCAGTGCCAGCTGGTGTCAGAAAAGAAAGTCTAAAAACAAAAAACGTACTGCTGGCTGTCTTCTATCCTTGCTGGCACCCACTGCTTGAAGACAGATTAAAACACTACTTGTAGCTCTTCCAGCTTTCCTCAGACACCAGAATTTTATTGTGGGAGAGGCAATTAACAATACTGCTCTTCAGCAAGGGGCATTTTCTGAGTCACTTTCCTCAGCTCTTTTATGACCTTCTAACCTGACCCCCTTTTATTTGCAAAACAGCTTTCTATGGAGATATATATATATATATATATATATTTTTTTTTAAAGGCAACTGACAAGGAAATGCAAGGTGGCTCTAGTGAACCTTTTTTTTTTTTCTTTTTAGTCTATTCTGGTATAACCAGAAAACAGAAGGAAAACAAACAAACAAACAAACCAAAACAAAAAAACAGAAAAAGAAAAAAGAAAATTTCTGTTATATGGTGTGCACTCAAAACTTCTAAGAGATGTATGGATTCAGTTCAGTAATGTCTTCAACTTCCCTTCCAGCTCCCCCCACACTCTGTTCCTTCACAAAGACCAGGCTCTAACCAACCTACTTCCCTGTATGCTCACCACAAGCATTGGAAGAGATGCTAAACTGCACCATTGCATCAGATGAGACAGTCATACAACTCAATGTGCACAAGATTATTATGATACTCAGAGAAAAAGAGAGATTACATAAATATTTTCAAACATGCCTGAATTAAGCCCACTGTAGGCAGTTAGCAAAACACATAATTAGGAGATATCTCATGTACTTCATGCACTGACCTTGCTTCTTTTATTGAAACCATGATTTCTTATAGTGTGACAATTTCTCTATAGACAGGAGGTTTTATATATACAAACATTTAGAAAATACTCAGATTTGCAGTTCCACTAGCTTTAATCAGATATATTTTGTGGAGCACCCTTATATGAAAACTACGCATTTTTAAATAAATTCCTACAGGACTGGCCTGGTAAGCAGTAGCTGTATGAGGATTTTAGCAAAGTAATTATTTTTCAGTCATTATTTTCATAATAGAATTTTATTATTTTTTTAAATTATATATAAGCAGATACCACGAATTTGAAAAACGCCTGCAATGTTAATCTAATTAGAAGAACAAGGTCTGATTCAGTAAGTGTTAATAAAATCTGTGGAAAAATATAAACAGATCAGAAATTACAATATGTGAGACTCCTAATTTTACCTTCTAGTAGTAAAACTGAAAGATCTGCATCTAATGTAGTAATTATTTTTAATACAAGCAATGTGTACTTTTCTTCCAGTAAAATCTGTACTATCAGAATTAAAACATTTTCATCTCTATTGCTGTCACTTTAAAGCAATACCTTATATTTTTCAACAAATACACTGCAAATAAGTGTATAAGTAAGTATATAAATAACATTGATAAAAATAACTGGAGCTGAATAAAAACACTGGTTCATGTAGCTCTGGTGCTCATGACTACTACTTTTATGAGACACAGAAGTATTTTTTACCTATAAATAAAAGTTTTAAATGAAAATTCAACCCAAAGCTTTATTAAAACTTTAAATCCAATGTGTTTGGTTATTATTCATTGTTGGAACAAAAAGAAACGATAGTAAAAACTTCCACTTGCTATGCCCATTCCAGCAGACAATTTACGAACCAAACTAATTACTACTTTGCAAGCAATAAATTTTGAACTTACATAATAATAGCTGTTTTGGCACTGGTAGGACTACAGTTGTTTCTGATCTCAGAGTTTCTGGATAAAGCAGAATACTTCTACACTTTGCGGCTCAGTTCCATCTAAAGGCAGCTAACTCTAAAAACTATCCAAATTAGCAGAGTTAATACAATTATGTTATGGAGATATCCAGCCAGACTAACTTATCTTTCACAGAAATCAGTCCTGGTATTTCTATAGGCCAGTTTACTGCACTTTGTAGACAAAACCAAGAGTGAGGTCCAAGTGTGATGTAAGCATCTAAAGCAAAATATAGGCCAAAGCCAAGGCAAAGGAATTGGTGCAAAACAGCAATTTCATATTGAGTTGCCACCTAACTCAGGATAGCTAAACTTACCTGTGCAAGAAAGAGCACTCACAAGCTCTTCAGACTATTTTGCAGCAAAAAAAAAACCAAATTTCAGGGTGTCAGAAATAAAGCCAAGAAGGATGGATCTATGACCTGGAAGTGAAAGCAGGTGGGCAGGACAAGGCAGTTCTGCTGCTCAGCCACTGCTGCAGGGAGTCTTCAAAGAATCCTATAGTACCGGATACAGTATAAAAAGTCATTAGAAACCTACAAACTTAAGAAAATATGGTGTAAATCCTTTTGTGCCACTTCCAGTATTCATACATGGACAACATCTCTTAGCATTGGCTTCTGAACTCTGTTTGGATCACAGGTTAATAAAGGGGCCTACCTACAGCCCAGAAATAGGCAGTAGGGGAGAAAGGTTTTTTTAAATATACCACTGTACTATTTTCTAAATAGTAGCTCTGTAAGCCCTTTGCAAAGCCATTGTAGGTGCAAACAACTGACCTGAGAAGAGCTCCAAACTCCAAAGTCCACTTACATTCTCCAAGGTGGCCTTTTATGTAGATGATGATTTTCCCTCTTCCTTCCTGCTCCTACTTCCTGGTTGCCAGAGATGGAAACCTTTCTGCATAAGCACAGTTATCTCCCTAAGGCACTTGGATCTCCCTGCACACTGTATAAGAATATTAGGAGTCTGATTCTGGCCCACCACATACCTGGCCACCCAAAATGGAAGAGTTTCAGTGCCTAATATGTATGTGCCTCCATACTGAACCTAGACCTGCCATTGGCTATATTGCATAGGTGGTTATATATAGTTGCAGCCAACTTCACAATCTTGCTGCATCTAAAAGAAACACCATAAATGTGCCACACACTGTGAAAATCAGCCTGAATGCCAATCTCAATCTGGTCATGTAAGCAAAGATTAGAGTGCCTATTTCCAAGCCAGTTAAAATAAAGCAAAAAAGGTGCCCCATAGATACAGAATAAGATAAGACTAGTCCTGCAAACACAATTCAGGAGTTTAAATACACATTGTTCTAAGTTCCAAAAACCATTATTATCAAGTCTAAAAATTAAAAAAAAATTAATTTCAAATTGTTACTCAGATCAAGAATGCTCAAGTATACCTCAATGAAAGTGCCACTGTGAAACTTTTTGTCAGCATAGCATTTCATAAAACCTATCTCAAAGTACATAAAGCAAAGAAATTCCAAATTAAAAATGATGCATTGCTTCCCCCCCCTTTTCGAGTAACCCTTTCAAAATTTAGAAAATTAAAACATATCTTATTGCAATAGCTGCTCATAATTAGTTGTATTTGCTGTTGCTAAAAATACCCAGCTTTGACAGAACTTCGACAGAATGTCAGATGCTGCTGTATTTTGATCTAATCTTAAGGAAAATAAAGATATTTCATCAAAAATATTCAAGCAATTTACCAATATGAGGTATAGGTGATTAATTATGGCCCTGATATCACTGGCTACACCAGTAAAAACAGCAATTCAAGAAATTGTGAGACTAGCCCAAAAACCCTTATGAATTTTTTTTTTTGAGAGATGCTCAAAATCCCAAGTGTTAATATACAATAGTATTGTATAATTTGATACAAAATCCATACATGTACACAAATACAGGTTGAAGCTTAGCAAAATCACTTTTTCAACAGTAAATATCTGTAACAGTTGCAAAATGCCTGGCTATTTTTTTACAGCACTCATGTAAAATTATTAACTTACTTTTGGCTTGGCAACTGCTATTATTTTGTGAGAATTAAGAAAATCATAGAATCATAGAATAGGGTTGGAAAGGACCTTAAGATCATCTAGTTCCAACCCCCCTGCCATGGGCAGGGACACCTCACACTTAAACCCTATCACCTAAGGCTTCATCCAACCTGGCCTTGAACACTGCCAGGGTGGAGCATGTCTCTCTTCAATACAATTTAATATTTTGCCATCAGTTTTAAATGTCAGTGTTCCTCTTTTGCAGAAGATTTTAGGTAAGGTTCTGGAAAAATATATTTAATTTTACAATCAACTGCAAAGTTTCAGCTTCTTGGTGACTGTTCAAGTATAGATCATATGTAAAAATAACATAACCCAGCCAGATTTCAAAACAAAACAAAGCCAGTCAACTTCTGTGAACCAGGCGAATGACATAGGTCTAGGATTTTTTTGTCACTGTTTCTAGGCATTGCATGTTACCAACGACAATACAGTTTATGCCAATCTTAATCTGGCCATGGGAAAGAAACAACCAAAGATATATAGCCAGAACTGTTTACAAGATAAACAAAAAGTTTACTGCTTCCCACATACTAGGGAAACAGTTGGATTACACATCAGCATCTGGTTGCTTCAGACAATACTACCAGGAAGTTAATGAAATTGGAACAAGGAAATTACTATGACTCGGCACTCCATAAAAAAGTGTAATTTATTATCAGTAAAAAAACAATGGGAGCTTTGCTGACAAATTAACAAAAGAAAATATAAAGGCTGTACTGCTGTAAAACAAGAAATGTTTTTTGTTGGGTTTTTTTTTTCTGGATAAATTAGTTCTATTCCAAAAACTGATGTCACCTAAAATTAGAAAACCGGCAACCCCACTAATGGTGAGAAGTGGTGATCTTTTTGAATTACAAGACATAAGGCAAGATGTTTATCTCCAGTTTTAAGGTACTCATGACATCATCTTCAAATGAAAACTCAATTAGTTTTTTCTAAACCCCTTTATTCTAAAGGGGGTTTATTCCACCACGACTAGGAAACCAGAATACTACTTGCAGCATTTAGGAGGCTCTTCCTCTCACAAAGGTCAAAGTGCTTCTGTTTAAAGACTTCCCAGGAATCAAACTTGGCCTGTTAGTTTGGTGACAAACTCTCAAATCTGGCTGCCTGAAACTGCCTCCACTCAGTCCACATTGTCGGTGGAGTGCTAGAATATGTCTGACAGTTTCTAAGAAACTCTGTTCTTCAAAGCCAGAAAATTTCTGTTTCAGGAATGTACTTTTTGTTCTTTTTAGCCATTTCCATGGTAGATTTATTCATTAAAAAGGTCTCAGTTATGGCACTAAAATGGAGTAAACTATTTACACTTCAGGCTCTTGAGTGTCTTCCGACCACCATGGTCAGTACACCCTGAGGGTCAGTACTTATCCACTAGTCCTCACATAGCAAGGTTTTCCTAGGCTGGTCTCACCCCAATGCCACCATCCATGTGCCAGCAACCCAGCATACCCATGACCTACACAAAATTTCCTGTTCGACTCATAACAGTAACTGCCAGCACTTCTCCACAAAAGGAGGAAACTTCAGCCATGATCTCAGCTCCTTATTCATGAAATGTATTTGTTCATGTACCAACACAGGAGCAGGCAGACAGCAAGAAACCACCCTATAGGTCCAGCCTTCTCTCACTTGCAAATTCAGCTTGCCTAAAGACCACCTGAAGAGGATAGTCCTATGCAGTGTGCTTTCTCTATTAATTTCTTATGCACCTAAAGACACAGATGCCCCATACCTAGCAGGACCTTCCACTGGATCAGTATAAACAGATTACAGGTGCATGCAGAAACATAGGTTTTTACTCTGGAGGAAATAAGGGAGCAAAAACTCCTACTGTGTTTGGTTTTCTTTCTGGCGCTATTTATATATTGCTACCTTTATTCTTCTCACCACTGAAGAGTAAGCATTCATTACCAGCCCCCTACCTATGACCTGCAATGTCCTTAGTCATCTTGAAATCATACAGCAGCAGTAGACAGCCTCTTCCTCCAAGCAACCTCTACTCTAAATCTAGGCCCACCTGAAGTCAGGCCTAAGTTGCTTTACACCAGATTCCAAGAAAGACAAGCAACATTGCCTTCTGTAGAGAATTTCCTAAATTAATGGTGTTGTAGCACCTACAGTCCCTGGCTCTAAACAGCACAGAATTGCACTTAAGAAAGACATAAATGGCATTTCTCAGGGCTGAACTTCAAATCAAGATGAATGAGACTTCTTTTTCTGATTATCCAGCTACCCAAAGTAAGTGATTTCATGCCACAGGGGAAATTCCAGGGGGAAAATAGCACTCTCAAATCAAGGATCCTGCATACCAGTGTTTGACCTCTACTTACATCCAGCATGTGCTCCCCAAAACTGAACTCATGGGCTCTTGGGAAGAAGGTGGGCTGTGGAGAAGATTGCCGTAGAGACAGTGTACGGTTTGTCAGAGCTCTTTTCTCAGACAGTTGTCAGTATGGAAAGTAAGCTGTTATCAGATCCTTTGGCAAGCCAATGCATTTTACTAATCTGGCAGAAAAATACAGCAGAAGAAAACCTGACTAGCTTCCTGCCAGACTAGTAAGATGAATTGTGTTACTGCAAAAGCTGACACAAGGGAACGGGTGGGACCATATGGCTAGAAACTGACACAGGGCTACAAAAGAGTAAGGAAAAAGGATTGGGACTTCCAGTTTTCTTGGCAACAATTATATTGGCCATTTACCCACACCCTGGGTAAGTGGCCAGCTCATAACATAAGGTGGTAAGTACTCTGGAGAACGTGCAGTTGATAAATGAAAAAGAGCAGGGGTATGCAGCAGCATTTCATTGAGCCACTGAAGTTCAGGGGCTAAGCATGGGACCTCTTGAAGTCAGTGGCACAACTACAACCTTCTCCGTCCGGTTAGGCTTATTACCAGCCTATCTCCTCAGAAACCAACTGCAGTTCTTCAAAAACAACAGCAACTCAGAGGAATACTCATATATTGGTTTAAAAATATACAACTGCAGATAAAGGAAAAAAAAAACCCAAAACATAGTAGGATAGAGTGCCTCTAGTATTTGAAACTACAGCTCTCCAGAAATATATTGTTTCATGATCAAAAATGCTGTTTATTGGTAAACTTTTACCAACATTTTGTCACTCTATAAAATTAGCACCCTGTGACTGTTCCCACTGAAATTGCAAGGACTTCCACTGTATAAAAGGCATGTATAAGTCATTACATGATTTAAGCCACAGATACAAAACTCTCCAGCCTGGAAAATGCAAACAGTAGCATTGTAACAACCCAGGAACTGTACTAAAATTTAAACAATGCCTTTGAACATTAAAGATAAGGCACAGAATAGGCTAACAAACTACACAGCTGATGAAAACAGTAATGAATTGAAGACTTGAACAAAAAGCATGAAAAGGAAGAACATCTGCAATACTGAACTACTGGAGGAAACAGAGGACAAATATCCCTGTTTCTTTAGCTGCAGTCCATACCCCCACAATAGTTAAAACTGAATGCATCTAGAAGTTAGTACAGCCCAGCAGGAAAGTGTACAGGAACCAAGAATAATCACATATGCAATTTTATAAACCCATAGACAAAACATGAATGCTACAGCTATATGGAAGAGAGCAGAACAGTTGGGGTTCTTTTATTCCAAGCAGTCAAAAATATCTGTGAAATATATGAATCATAATCTTTCAGAGAGAAATATAAAGTAACTTTATTATTGAGAATGCTTTGCTGACAACTCAGCCATTACACATACGCTTAACACATTAAAGCTATGAAGGACAAGAGCATTTATTTAGACTGATTTCATGCATAAATTACTATAAAGCTTTTAAACAGCAATCTTTTCAGCAAATTCATAACTTCAACTGTAAGAGATATTCTAAAAAGGCATCCATCATACTGCAAACACTTCAAGGGATGGAGGTATAGTGCTAAATAAAGGAAAGCTAAGGAGGGAGCCCCAGCATCAGACATCATAATCTATGTTGCTTAACTTTTATTTCAGTCCCTGGCTCTGTTTTTGGCTGCTCCAACTAATTACCGCCAGTACCATATGCCAAAACCATCCGTAGTACTACTCAGAGGATAGTTTGCTCCAGTAACCAATCACAAAAGCAAAACAGAGGTGAAAAGGATGAGAAAAGTATGTCAGAATTTAAGTAAATTCTTTTTGCCATCAAAAAGGAAGGAAAATTAATACAGAAACCTACTTCAAAATGGCAATTTTAATACAGTGTTTTTTGTCTTAGCTGAAAATTTGGAGAACATGACTCAAAATTACATGAGGAGGAAAAACTTGTGATTTGAAGGCAACTTGCCAATGGGCAATTAGGTGATGAAGATAGGTAGGAGGTTAGTTAACTACTGAAGAATCATAGAATCATAGAATAGTTAGGATTGGAAAGGAGCTTAAGATCATCTAGTTCCAACCCCCCTGCCATGGGCAGGGACACCTCACACTAAACCATATCACCCAAGGCTTCATCCAACCTGGTCTTGAACACTGTCACAAAAGAAAGTGCTGCCAAATGTTGTGTACTACATAAAGACATCTTAAATCCTGATTAAAGCCAAAGGATATGTTCTCCTTATCAAAGGAAAAGAAAATAGATTAAAATGGAGGGAACAAGGAAGCCTCATAATGATACTATTAAGATCTATCTGTGAGACACTTAAAAACTACATGATATAAAGATGTAGGGTTGTAACTAAAATGTTAAAGGATGGTTAGAGCCCAAAATACAAGAGTGAAACAAATGTTAGGACTATTAAAATGAAGAGGACCTTCTCCTGTACTGCTAGATAAGGAAGTCTCCAGTCTGTATTTATTCAGATGATGTTAAAGTAAAATGAAACCTACTGAAGGATGCTGCAAATCCTACATCTCAATCTTGCATATTGTACATTCTGAAGCCTAAAACATTGGTTGGAAAGTCTAAGACTCTGACTTCCAAGTTAGTTCATTTGTCTAATGGAGGATTTGCCCATTGTAGGAAAGGATCAGGTGTGAGATCATCTTAGGAACCTCAATGTGCACAAGTCCATGGGACCTGATGAAATCCATCCATGGTTCCTGAAGGAGCTGGAGGATTAAGTTGCTAAGTCAACGCCCATCATATTTGAAAAATCATGCAGTCAGGTGAAGCTCCTAACAATTGGAAAAAGGGAAATATAACTCCCATTTTCAAGAAGGGGAAAAGAGAAGACCCAGGGAATCACAGACCAGTCAGTCTCACCTCTGTGCCTGGCAAAATCTTGGAACAGATTCTCCTGGAAGGCACGCTAAGGCACATGAAAAACAACAAGGTGCTTGGTGACAGCCAGCATGGCTTCACTAAGGGGAAATCCTGCCTGACCAATTTGGTGACCACCTATGATGGGGCTACAGAACTGATGGACGGGGTGCAGCAGTTGATGTCATCTACCAGGACGCGTGCCTTTGACACTGTCGGACACGACACCCATGTGTCTAAACTGGAGAGACATCAATTTGATAGATGGATCACTCTGTGGATAAAGAACTGGCTGGATGGCTGCATGCAAAGAGTTGTGGTCAATGGTTCGATGTCTGGCTGGAGACCAGTAACGAGTGGTGTCCCTCAGGGATCAGTGTTGGGACCAATCCTGTTCAACATCTTTGTCAGTGACAGGGGCAGTGGGATTGAGTATGCCCTTACAGCAAGTTTGCCAATGATATCAAGCTGTGTGGTTCAGTTGGTACACTAGAGGGAAGGAATGCCATCCAGAGGGACCTTAACACACTTGTCACAAGTTGGCTGTTGCCAACATTATGAAGTTTAACCATGACAAGTGCAAGGTCCTACACCTGGGTCAGAGCAATCCCAGGCACAGCTACAGGTTGGGCAGAGAAGAGATTCAGAGCAGCCCTGTGAAGAAGGACTTGGGGGTATTGGTTGATGAGAAAATGAACATGAGTCAGCTTCAGTGTGCACTCACAGGCCAGAAAGCCAACCATATCCTGGGCTGCATCAAAAGGAGCATGACCAGCAGGCCAAAGGAGGTGATCCTACCCCTCTACTCTGCTCTTGTGAGATCTCACTTGGAGTATTGTGGGCAGTTCTGGTGTCCTCAACATAAAAAGGACATGGAACTGTTGGAACAAGTTCAGAGAAGGGCAACAAGGATGATCAGGGGACTGGAGCACCTTCTGTATGAAGAGAGGCTGAGAAAGTTTGGTCTGTTCAGCGTGGAGAAGGCTGCGTGGAGACCTCATAGTAGCCTTCCAGTATCTGAAGGGGGGCTACAGGGTTGCTGGTGAGGGACTATTCATAAGGGACTGTAGTGATAGGACAAGGGGTAATGGGTTAAAACTTAAACAGAGGAAGTTTAGATTGGATATAAGGAAGAAATTATTTCCTGTTAGGGTGGTGAGGCACTGGAATGGGTTGCTCAGGGAGATTGTGAATGCTCCATCCCTGGCAGCGTACAAGGTCAGGTTGGACAGACCCTTGGGTGACAACCTAGTGTAAGGCATCCCTGCCCATGGCAGAGAGGTTAGAACTAAATGATCTTAAGGCCTTTTCCAGACCAAACCATTCTATGATTCTATGTTTAACACAGGACACATGGTTAATGCTGATCACCATAATGAAATTACTCCATGCAGGATGCTCACATAGATTACTTCAGCAACTCTGGACCATGAATGCCAGTGAGACATTTGACTCATGAGCTTTTTTTATTATTATTTTCTTGCAAGGATTTTAGAGGAATGCAGATTAAAATAAATCTACATACAGTCTAGAAGACAAGTGCACCAATGTGGATAATTAAGCTGTAATTAGATCAATGAGGTAAACAGATGGATAAACCAGGAATGCTGTTATGTGTCCTTTATTACCTGACCAAGCTATTGCTCTTTTGTCTTTATTAAGGGATTAGTGCTGTAAAAGGCACATAGATACCACAGCAGGAAAAAAAGATCACTTTCCCTGATAATGATGATGTGAGAGTCACTATTACGGATTTATAAAAGGTCTGGCTATGTTTATGAAAGTTTAAGGAACAGTTTGGGATTGTGGTAGGACAATGTGAAATATGCCAAATATGAAATAACAGAAAAGGAGCTCAAGCAGCAGCCTAATTTGCCCAGTGCCATTTAGAGTGGAATGAAATATAGGGTGGTTGGGGTGGAGTAAAAATCAAACAAAAACACTATTTAAGGATTTGTCGTTATCATTCTATGACTCTATTAATGCTAAACCTCTCACCAACAAAATACACTGTGATCTGAGAGAGACACCCAGCCTCATAATAATTAAATCTGGTTTAGGTGAACACATGTACGGGAGAGTGAAAATAATCTTTGAACATGTGTTTACCAAATTCTATTTAGACTCTTCAGAGAGCATATCTGTACATGCATAAGCTTTTCAAGTGTTTCAAAGATACATAGCTATAAAATATCTTATGTTAGGAAAAGGGTGCAAAAATTTGCAGCATCACCTAATCTAACCCAAATGGAGAAAAAAAACCCAAACCAGAATGGCTTTGGAGTCCTAATCAGTATGCTACAGCTGACTAACTCTCCCATTCTGTGTACAGCATGCAGAAGTTCCTGTGAAACCTCTGGTAACATTCTCATGAATTTATCTTGGAGACTAAATCTCTTCCACAACCAACTACCATTGCCTAAACTCTTCAATTAACTGGGAAGCATTTTCCCTTAATGGGAAAAGGCAATAAATTGAGAAGAATTTTCCCTCCAAATTCAGAGGCACAGCAGTTTCCACTATTTACTTGTAAAGAATAGAAAATGACCTGGCAACACTACTCCCTGAGAAAACAAGACTGTAACTGAATTGTGCAAGAACAAAATGTCCCAACCATATAATTCTTCTGTGTTGTCACTGCACTAAAAGATTTTATTCCTAATGCTGCCTACAAGAACAGTGTGAAGAGTGGTATCTCTGAATTCCAGCATATAATCCACTGATGAAAACTGCATCTCCTGGGTGTATGTAACAACCACCTGCTTTTGTATAAAAGGCACATGAGACTATAAGGACTCACAAATTATATGTGATTGCATATCTAAATGTAAATGAATTACATAATTACTTTTATGTCTTTAGGAAGACAGATTTCATCCTCAGAACTTAATGTGTTTGTTAATGTAACAAACCTCAAAGTCCTCTGCGATAAATGCTTTTATGTACAGCAAGAAAGAAATATGAGATACTTCAAATGACAGCCTGAACGCTGCTGTAATACCACAGATAATTTAGTGGTTTCTCTCAGCTTCAGTTACTGTTTAGGTCAGCTAAAGTTGTGAATCCTTAAAAAGAGAACTATGATCAAATGAAATACAATTCTCTAATAAAACACAAGTTATTGCAAAGCTATATTTTATACAGTAATTCAGCCCAGCAGTTAAAACTCAGCTCCCTGAACAATAAAAACAGTTCTGCTGAGCACAGGCCTTACAGCTTCTAAGCTGATCCTTCCCCCACTGTCTCCTATGTAACTAGGCTAATACAAAAGAGACCAATCAAACAAGAGTTTTGTTTACCTTTCCCTGAGAGATAGAAAGTGGTGAGCCTGCATATGCTCCTTTGTCCACAGAGAACATACACTAGATTTTGTTTGATACACATTTTGAAAGTTCCTTTCAAGTTTTCACTTCTTAGAGAATGGTTGTGTTGCTATAGCTTTTGGCCCCTTGCTAACAGCAGCTTTTTCCCCCTCAACAGAATTTGAAGCTTTTGATCTCTTTTTATCTTCTGCTTGCTCATAGCCTAAGAATTGCATCTGTGGCAAAGCTTGTCCTCTTAAGAGTCCATTGACTTATTGCTAGAAAACAAGGAAATAGCTTTCTTTTCACTCCAAGTCCCTGTTGAGATAATACAGTCTGAAGGGACACAGCCTGCGTGGAGTAATCAGAGCTATTGCTCATCACTGTTTGAAATGCACAGTGAAAATATACCATTGGGAAGTAAAATCAAAGAGAGCTTCCTACCTAAGAGAAATATACAGACAGAGAACCAAAGTAGGCTTTTCTTAAATATCATCCATCAGGTACCACCAGGCTATGCGACAACTTGGACAACAGCACTTATTGAACATAAGCAAACAGAGCATAAAAGCAATACATACATTTAATTTCTGTGCTGCGGGAAAGGCAAGGCATCAGTAGCACTCATCTTTCCGATTTAGAATCACACGGCACAGCCCATCATACTGTCCTACAGGAAGATTAAACCATGTTTTCAGATTAATTTCCTGGGCACCGCTGACTCTCTCATCCTTACAAGCATACTAAGTCATGAATTTCATGTTCCAAACATAGCGCCATAAGGGAATAAAGATTTAAAGGTTAGCACAGCAAGAAAGACGACTGTAGCAGTATTAAAGAAATGAGCAATCTTGCCTCCATTTCCAGAAAGAAATGAAAATCAGTGCAGCACAACCACTACCAAATGATTCCTTCACATCTTCCATAAAGAACTGTAAAAAAGGATAACAAAGGACCCTTCTGGTCTTTTATTCCCTCCAATTACTAAATATTTCTTGGCAAAAACCACTTTTCTTTCTGCTTACGGACAGAACCATGACGTTGGTTGACTTCAATTTGCTTGCCCAATCTCTTTTCATAGTTCAAGTTAATGAATCAATCAATCACATGGGTATTTGTCAAGGAAAAAAATAAAAAATGACACAGATATTTCATATTTGAACTTGGGATTGCCCTTTCCCCTCATAAAATCTAGAGGGCAAGATTTATTATAGGTCCTGTGTGAAAATTTTCTTACACATCTTTGCCTCTAGAGATATGTAATTTTGAGCAAAATCCCTCAGAGCAGTCCCACATCCAGTTTAACTTTGGTGGCTTCCTCAAGGTACAACTCAAGTGAAACTGTGCTTCATGACATATCTGCTTTGGATATTTGTGGTTTCATCCACCATGGGAAGAAATCAATAACAAATTCAACTACCACCTGAAGTTGCAAAGATACAGAACAAGGACACTAGACATTTCCTCTACAAGTTCTGATCATAAACCTGAGTCAAAACTGATCTAGCCAGGTAGCTAGTGTCGTAGATTTCTGCGAGAATATAGGAAACAGTAAAAGCCTGTATCAGTAAGAACATTGAAATAAAGCTTTATTCCCTGCAGACTGTTTCCCATGAGTACAATTTAACCCATACTAGACCTTCTGCTCTGGTATCAACACTGAATGTGAACTTTTATGGCATTTCTTTGGTTTTGTTTTTAAAGTTAGCTTTTCCAAGATGTGCACCTAAAAATTTGTCATAAAGTATAAGTTAATTGTGTAATATATAGTTCAGCAAAAGCAAGATAATTCCTTAGCAGTAGTACTGAATACCTCCTTACAATACTTTTGAAGTCAAAAAACACCTTCAGAGTTTAGTAATCTTTTAAGCCAGGCTTTCAAGATGCACATCAGTTGATCTGTTTCGCACACTATACTGCAAATGTCTTTAATGTACTTATTTATTGCCTAATTTTCTTCAGATTCTGTTATGTAATGGACAAAAGGTAACATTTTCTGTACAGCAAGCCTTACAAAATAACTGAAATACACTTAACTTGTAACATTAGGACTCTACTCAGATCTTAAATGTTGCAAACCAGATACAGTCTGGGCTCCACACAAGGCTCAACCAAGAAAAAAAAAATCCCCAATCAAGTAAGAAACAAACAAAAACTTTATCACATAAAGGTTGGGTGGGTTTTTTGACACAAGACATTTTATTTTTCTTGCAGTCACAAAAGAGAGACTGCCCTTGAACTTAATAAGGTCTGTAGTGATGCATTACTACTAGCAAGGAGAACACACCACTAATATCAGTGAGAACGACAGCAATGAGGACAAAATTAACATCACAGTTATATGGTCAATCAAAAAGATGTCCCTGCCTACCAGTTCAGACAGTCTTCACAATTTCATCATGATTCAAAGGACATTTAATATGTTTATCTTAGAAACTTAGTCCTCCATGTTTGTGAAACTTTTGAAAAGTTTCTATCTCATGAAACTTCAAAGAAACATTTGAAAAATAAACTTGACTGTGCCCAGGAAAAAAAAAACAAACAAACAAAAAAAAACAAAACCAACCAACCAAATTTTAAATCTGCACTTTTTAAAGCATTCCCATGATTTCTGTACATTTGTACATTGTACACTCAAGCCTCAACTTAAGATGTTGTTCAAGGCAGCTGTGTGGACACCAAGTCACCCTTTTCCTTCCCAGGCAAAATACAGCTGCCGGGGATACTGGTTCTCACTTACACGGTCATACATTTCCTAGGATAGGACCCAGGGAGGTCTCCATTTCTTCTCATCAGCTATTAACTGACCACTAAAGTTAGATGACAATTCCCCCACTTAAGTTCCAAACCAAAGTCACAGTTAAATCTCTTAAGCTATGCAACAATTATCTAATATTAAAAACAACAACAAAAAAGTTCAGAAATATTTGAATTTTAAGGGATATTTTTAGTTGTATTGTAATGCATTACTCATATAGGTTATATGCAATAGGATATATCCCGATTAAAAAAATAGTAAAAAAATAAATAAATCTTTCATTCTGAAGCAGGGCTATGAAGTCATCATTATTACAAAACCAAACTTATTCCAGGAAAAATGTTTCATCATCTTTTTTGCCACCAGTAGTACAATAGTAGCTACAACATCCAAGACACAGGACTGTCAAGAACCAAGGTCTATGTCATGAGCTTGCCTCTCTGCAATATTTTATATGCTCCTGTTCTTATACAGCTTCATAAGAAATCAGTCTAATAGAGGTTTTTTTTTTTTAAGTTACATGCTTTACAATTGTTATTAAAGAAAATAATTACACAAAATATCGAGTCTCTCCAGTCACACTGTATTCTTTTAACGTTGTTTTGGCAGGGGGAGGGAGCAACAGAAAGAAGGAGAAGGGAGGACAATGGAACAGGGGTTGAGGAGAGAGGTTTATAAATGAGGGAATTGTTGCACTGGAATAATTCCACCAGGGTTTGTCAGTTTAGAGATATTACTGTAAAGTTACCCAAGAAAATCTGAATCTCCATGTGGCTTGACACAAGCAACACACTGCCAAAGTCTCTCCTTCACAGAGCTCTCATTAGACATACCTGCAGTCCAGCAGGGAAACAACAGTGAGACACCCACAGTCACTGACCCAGGGAGATGATCGCTTCTTGATGTCAATCACAGTGAAGATTCTCTTCGTCTTCTACTTGCAGTAAAGCTACAATAGCCAAGGGAGAGTTCAGGAATGCAGTTATCACAGCGCCAGAAGAGGTCCTGCTTAAATGATGCCAAGTTAGGACTTAACAGTGATGCTGAGAAAACATACTACAAACCCCAACATTTCACTCAAAGGAAAATTTCATTAAACTTCATAAAAAAATAAGAACATTCTAGGATGAGTGCTGTACCCCTCTGCTACTATAAAAAACATATTCTCTGGGTCTGAATTAGTGAAAACAGCCTCTGTCTTTCCTAAACCCAAGATAGTGGGCTTCATTTTCTACTATGGCAGCCTAATCTAATATACAAGGAAATAACCTAATATACAAGGGAAAAGAAGGCAGCTGGAGGAGCAGAAGAGGAAACATGGATGCCCACTGTCACAGAATAGTAAGACAGAAATTCACATGCAACATCTTCCTTGGCATCATGCAGGATTATTTGGTCTGGGGGCTGCTTTTGAACTCTCTGTAATGATGATGAGGATAATAGCAATAATACATTTGAAACAGTCAAACCCAGAATCTTAAGTAGTAACACTGGAGCCACCATCAAACTTACAAGTGACTCCCTGATACTGGATCAGAGCAGAATCACCCTGGATTAATGGTAAACTTTGGTCTCTGCAAGAATCTGCTCAGCAGGGGCATTCAAAATGCTGTTCTCACAGGTCTTTGTACCTACTGAGTTTATTAACATCTGCTATAAAGACAGACACCCAGACAACTGTGATACCTGTCTTTCTGAGAAAAAGCCTATGGTGAAGTTACCCGATTTCACAAGGATTCAGGGGGATTTAAAAAACATGTACTCTAAAACAGAGTATCAGACTGCATTTGTTCGCCAAATACATGTGCTTTCAAATGTTTTTGTGAAGCGAAATGATGTACTTCTAAGAACCATTATTATTTCCATTGTAATTTCTGCTACTATTATCACTCATTATTAAAATCCAGCACAGAAATTAGATGGTCAAAGCTCAGGAAAAAGTCTGCAGACTTTAAATATGTCATTACAAATACACTTTGTTTCCATAAATAATAATTACTTTAACCCAATGATGAAGTTACTTCTTCATCAAGAAAGTTAACATGCTTTTCAGAGAATCGTGGATTCAAATGTAGGGACAATAAAGGGAAAAGTGCTCATTTCTGTGAATTGTTAACTTCCTGGCAGTTGTGCTCCAACAGTAATGCTACAGAGGTGTTGCTTAAGAGCAATTTTATCATACAAAGAACTGTGGCAAGCAAGTAGAATACTCTATATTGCCTGTCAATTTCGTAGGTTTTATATGGAATACAAGTTTTTATATCTTTTACCTCGATATAATGTCTTAAAACAATTTTTATCCCATTACCAGCAAGCATAAAGCTGGCATATTCAAATACATAGAATTATGGTAATTTTTATTTATTAGGATCTAATCTTGCACCACTGTTCAGTGACAGAAATTATCCTTTAAAAATACTCAATTTCTCTAGAAATAGAATTTTAAAGAAATTTAGAGAAATTAAATTAATTTCTATTACAAGAAAGCTTCTGTGTAGATTAAGAAAATGATTCAAGACTAGATGTAAATTGGGCCTAATTGAAGACTTATTCTCACACACTTAACACTTAATACAGCCCTCTCTTTATTAATCACTGACAGGAGAGTCCCAGGTAGTCCATAACAAGCCAATCTGTTCCTGTGAAATAATATTATAGGCTAAGTAAGACAAGGTGCACAGTAGCTACTTTCAAATGTCAAAAATAAAAAAAATAAAAATAAATAAAAACCACAGGTTAACAGCATGTACTGAAAATATTCTTTTTAATGAAAAACTCTTTTAAATGAATTCCTGCACTGTTACAGGAATGTAATAAAGCATTTGAAGCCATATAAAAATTCATTACCTCACATGAAACTTGAAAAAAACCTGATTTGTATCAAAATCTGTAAATAAAATAAAAAATAACTGAACTGAGAATTTACATGCTAAGGTTCCATTTGGAAGGAATTTTTAGGAACCACTACTTTATAAAATACTGAAAATGACAGTTTTTAATGGAAATGCTGAGTCTGTACTTCACCAGTTCTAGCCAGATGCATTAATACACACACTGTGCAAGAATCTGAGGCTTTCTTTGATAAACTTTGCTTCTGTAACCAAAAATGACTGACCACCTTTCCCAGCTTTTTCAGCTCTGTATAGATATTAGCACAAAAATCCCTATCTTGCAAATTTCCTGAGGTCTCAGAATAGCTTTGAAGCAGGAATTATTGTAAGTCACAAATAAAGATGTACTATAAGAAGTGCTAATGAGGCACAAATTACACTTTTATTTTTATTGAGACCTTTCTTTGAAGAGGTCACCATGGCCAAAATACAATTGCAAAGCTAAGTTTCTCTTTTCAGAGCAAATTGAAGGCATTTGTTTCAGATTATCTATCTGACACAAGATGGAGAAATAGCAATCTAATCAAATCATCTATGGTTGTCATTACAGTTTAAAAAATATTATCTGACACTCCCAGAAATGAATCAGATTATTTGGGTAATTTCTGTATAGCAGTAGGCCAAGGCCAAATAAGAAATAAAACTTGTGGTTAACGTAAAATACCTTTACCCTATGCTATTCTTCAGACTTTTTCACTAGATCTTTCCACAGGGAATCAAAAAGCTTATTTGTGATTCATGTATTTCCCTTTTCTGGGAGTGATTCCCAGTATAATAATCTTTGCCAACAGGACCAAATCGTGGACTTTTTAGAAGCACATTCCAGATTTAGTCCCATGATTCAAGCCACCATCTGGTTTTAAAGGAAAACCCTTCTCTGTGGAAATATTAACTTGACATGTCTCCAGTCTAGACTAATAATTATGTTAAGGACAGAGTCCATTATCGACATGGAGTAGGTGAAGGCTTTGATAAACCAGTAATAACCAACATGAGACTAATCACTAACGATTGTTCTTATTTACTTGCTTTCTTATAAAAGGGAACTTTAGGTTCATTCAAGAATTCTGTTCCACTAGGACTGACAAGCACTGCACTTATTTCCATCAAAGGCAAGGGACTGCATTCAGTGTAGTGCCCATAAAACAGGAAATGGAATGTTGCTCAACAAAGGTTGACCTGCTCCTGTAGATTTTTGTCAACGCTGCTTTTGTTCAGAATGGGAAGCAGGGTTCCTCTAATTGTACCGTTCAAATTCTTGTCATTGCAGCCTTTTATATATTCAAATTGATGTATTAATTTAAAACCATTTATACTTAAAAAAAATTGCACAAGCAAAACAAGTGTTAAGAACTGGAATGAAGATGGTGACCTCCAGTAAAAAAAAACTGAAATACACAGTTCGCATTCACAGGATAACAGTTTTCAAATGCAAGTTCCATAGGCCCCGTTTTAGTAGTGGGCTTAAAATAGGCTAACTTTCATTAAGAACACCATGTAAAGTTCAGACAGAAAGCAGTCACAGCAACCACACGCTGGACCTGTAGAACCGGGGGAGGATGTGCTCTCCAGTGCCATCTACTGGCACCTAACCCATTAAAAGACTTCAAGCATCTTGCATACGAAGTACTCCCGTCAGAGCTTTGAGTACAAATGCAAATACACACTCATTTAGGCTGTTCGTGTTTTAGTCGTACTTGCTTATGAATGTGGGAGTAGGGCAATCCAAGGGTTTCTTGCAGACTGCTTTAAGAAGTACATGCTAATGTAATATTTATACAATCATGTTGGCATTCATCTGCAATGAACACAGATCACCATCCAACATCCACAAGCACAAGTGCAAATCCTTTTACCAACCTCTGTGAGCCTATGTGGAGGTCTTGAAATGGTATTTTCAATTCAAAAGTGTTAATCAAATAGCTAGTTAAAGGGAAAACTTTTTATCCCATCTTGAAGGGATAAAAGAAGAAAATAGATTTTCAAGCATACTTTATGGACAAATGAAAATAAACTGCATATAGCACCATTATAAAATATTTGAATTATTTCCTTGCATTCTTCCTTCCACATATCTCAAAGAATTTTAAAGAGATTGAGAAGCCGTTTTCCACAAAGAGAAACCAAAAAGAGGAAATTAAAATGTGGTTGGTTTGTTTGTTTTTTTTTTTTCCTCCTTACAAGCAAGGCAGTCACTGAAAAGCAAAAAGAAAATATTTCAGGAACTCTCACTTCTACATGTTGTTTTTCAGATCACTTTAAAACAGCATATTTGAACTGACTGCTTTCCTACTAATTTAGGAGGTTAACATTTTTAAACAGCTACATGCAAACATCTAAAGAAACATGCATTCACAAAATACTGATGATACCAAACTTTGTAGAGCTGTCAGAAATAAGAACAGTTACTTTCATTTGGAGTATAAATTTCTATCATAAATTAACATTACAAAATGAAGCACAGTTAGTTTCACACACAGTCATATATGAAAGGGTCCCTGTACAATGACCACTATCAGTCTTCAGCTGTCAACTTTGTTTCAGGTTTTTCTTTCTTACAATAAGAAAAATATCTTTAATACTAAAATACCTAGAAAGCTACTGGCATAATAAAAAGTATTAGAAGAAAAGTATTGAAAAGTATTATTAGAAACACCAATTTGCATGGTCTGTATTTTTCACTCCTATGCTGCAACTAAGTTCTAATAGATGATTTGGCTTGTAAGCACCATTCATTCTTATAATGCTTTTGTAACAAAAAAAGATCAAGAATTCAAATTGACATTTTTCCTCTCTTCTGTTCTCCAAGGTAACTTACTTTAACAGGAAGTAAGAATCCTAAAAGACTGATCTCATTTACAGGGTAGCAATGCCTAATGTAGATACAAAGGAGATAGAATAAAAACTCAAAGATGCAGTAACAAAGGCAAAGATTATACCAATGCTCTGTTCTAATGTTAATAGCTAACATAAACAGGCATTGCTTTAACAAAGAAAAATAATAATCAGTAAAGATCTAGTTAAATAGCTTTGATTTCCTGCAGATAAAAAGCAGTGTGCCACAGCCCTTATAAAAGGGCAGTAATTGGTGTACTGGGAACATCCAACACCCACCCATTCTCTAGCCAAAAAGGACTGAGCTTATGTTACACAACCTAACCCTTACCAACAGCGTTAGATTGGACTCTTAGTGGAGTACTGCCTCTCAATCACATTCATCATGCACTCAGGCTTGAGAAAGTGATACCTGCCATAGCAGTGTTTCCTATATGACCCCCAGTGAACTGGGAACAAACCATCCCACAACTCAGCTATGCACTGCTAGCAAAGATAAGATCACTGGGAATGCAGAACAACTGTTTGCACTGTGACAAAGCTAAACTAAATGGTGTCAGTCAGTGAGGTTTACCTCTGAGGAAGTGCAGGTAGGGCTGCAACTGCATCATCAGGCAGACCGGTAACATGACCAGTGCATAGCCTCTTTCTCCCTAACCCTCTCCATTAAGAAACAGTAATGCCTGTTACAATTTGGCCTTAACAGGTTTTGCCAATTTGAACTTAAAACAAAACTGCACTGGTTTTTAATAGGGTCTTACTGCTGCACAAACAGTATTTCATTATTCATGGGTTTTTTTTGTAACTATATGGATCACTTGTTGAAATTGCTGAAGTCATGATTTGGAATATCCTTTCTGCAATAGCAAGCTTTGCTCATTTATTTGCTTATATAGTAGTAAACTTTAAGGAAAAAACATTATACATGCTCTCCCACTACTAATATTCCATTACTCTTTCTGCCATCACAGAGAGTCAGCAAAGAAATTTACTGCCCTGTGATTTGCAAACTCGCTTACTTACCATAAGCTCTGTGGCTGTAAGCACAGCTCTCCTGCAGGCACTGCTGCTCATTTCTAAAGTAGAGATAATAGCAACTCCTTGCTTGCTTCACATTAGTTTTGTGAAATGAAACACAATAAACCCTCAGGAACACTGTGGTCATATGAAGAGTAAAGCAGCAAAGGTGAAAACTCAGGGCATATTTATTTTGCTGGCAAAGCACTGCTCTCAGGGCACTAAGGCAAACACATCCTTGGTGTAATGACAGGTAGGGCTGCAACTGAGATGCATTTGGCCTGCTGTTTTTAACTGGTATTGTTTCTGTTGCTAGCTTTTCAGGACACTGCAATCAAATAATTATTGTTTCCTTGGTTGCCAACTATTTTTCTTTTATTAGTAATACCAACCTTTGTTTATTCTTCTTCCTCCCATGGGAAATTTCAACACCCCTCCAGAAGGGATGTTGTATGACTCATTTATAATGGGATCACTCCCTTTCTTCCCATGGGAGGCTTTCTCTTTCCATTTTTTCTCCTTCCCTCTGTATTTGTAGACAGGGACACCAAATCAAAACTCTGCTGTGTTCACATTCATGTGATCTGAACAAGATGAACAGATCAGCAGTTCTCACACATTTGCCTAGGAGACGTACAGCTGAAGAGAATTCATCTCAGACACGATTCCATTTAAAGTGTTTAACATTCATTCTGGCAACATTAGCAACAGACCATATAGAAAAGTAGTATTGAAAATACATTTTTGTGGGTTTTTTTCTTTCCTCAATGCATTGAGTACTTTCTGGGGTTTTGCATCCTTCACTTCCTTGCTTTTTTGCTCTTCAGTTCCCACTCGTTTTCTCGCCATGCTCATTTCATTCTCACCAATGCATGCATTTTACTACCTGTCCCCAGTCTTATTCACAGCTTATTTCTTGGTTTAGTTTTGTCCTTTTTAGTTCCCCTTCACATCCCCCACTTGATCATCCTCTTTCAGGTGCATAGTTTATTTTGCCTTCTTGTCACAAACTACAACCCTTTGTCCTAGAAAATCCTTTTCTTTCACTAGGTCATCATGTACTTCTGTCACTCTCATTTGTAGTCCCCAGCTCTACCACTGGCAAGTCCTGCTGATGACAGATGTCTCACAATGAACTGCAAGTCTGCACTTGGCTCCAAGCCTGCATTGCAAAGCTCTAAGACTTTTTCTGCATTTACTCTTTACAGCGGCACTTTTATACAAATGCAGCAAAATCACCTTTTCCTGAAGTACAGCTTCTTAGACAATTCCTGGTCCCTCTGCATTACCAAGACCAACTACCTATAGAAACAGCTTGAGAAAAACTGCAGACAATGCTATCCAGCAGGGTAAGCAAGCATGGATGGCATTTTGCCCTGGGAGACCTGCTTTGAACAGTCACAGCATGTCAGTGTATTATTTCATTGTCTAATATACACAGCAGGAGCTCTGGACTTGAGTGTGCAGACAAGCTTTCATCATACCTACCCTAAGCTACATATATCCTCTCACCACCTACTGCAATACTTTCATCTCTTCCCGTGCCTCCTGTGCCACTCAACCTCAGCATTACCTTCCCCTGCTTGTTTCTTCTACTTACCTTTGGCAAGCCAGAAAGAATATATAATTGACCAATGAGGAGCTAAATGGAAAGAGTCTAGGGTGTGCTAACTCATCAACCAACTAGCAGGAAAGTCTACAAATTTAGATTGGATAGATATTCCAATGCTATATGCATTCAGATTGGCCTGGTGCCTATCTTTCAGATGCTGATAGCCAAATTCCACAGTCTTCCAGCCTGCAAAAAAAAAAAATGGCTTAAAGGCCTATGCCTATATAGATCCAATATACAAAGTAATTGTGTTAACTTTTGGCTTGTGCTTTCTGCAATACCTATCTGCTCCTGAGCAAAGAAGCCAATACCAAATGACTTGCTAACTCAGTTCCATGTGATGTTAGTGGCTATGCCTGCATTAGCAAGTAGCACTTTTCAACAGAAATTACGTGAACTAAGACAATGGCTATTGAGAACTGGATGCTTTGGGAAGTGTTTTACTTCCCACTAGCTCTAGACCAGTCTTGCAGACTGAAACTCCAATAGCAGAAGGAGCTCCAAAATACACCATCTGATTTCACAGGAGCGCAGAATGGTTCAGGCTAGAAGAGACCTCTGGAAGCCATCTCACCTAACTGTCCTGCTCAAGCAGGGCCACCCAGAGCTTGTCTCCCAGGACCATGTCCAGAATAACTCCAAGGACAGTGAACCTGCAGCCTCTCCAGACAACCTGTACACAGTGCTTGTTCACCCTCACAGTAAATAAAGTGTTTCAAACAGAACCTACCATATTTCATTTTTGATTTTAGACTTAGTCTTATCCAAAAAGAATCCAGTTTACCCAGTCCGAGACTATTCCAATGCAATCAAATTAATGTTCAAGAGATTCACTTCAACACCAAAACCACAACACTTTCTCCTAGATGAAATGCTACCATAGATTCATCCATTGGTTCTTCTACTACAACTATGTTCTGCCACCTTTATTTACAATCAGCAGTGCCTGACTTTAAAAAGTGGTGTTTTATATTGTATTCATTTAAATGTTTTAACGTGGTATGGACACTTTTTTTCTTCTTCCCTAACTGCTTCTCTGTCTCCAAACACAAGACAAAAAGTAAAGTACAGAGAACTGTCTAAACACAAATATACCACCACAGTATGTGTTACAAACTGTTTAAACCATACAAGGATACTTCATGCATTCAAAACTTGATAATAATGCAAATAAGAGATAAGGGGGAAAGACCAGTGCATTCCCTTCTACACGTACTTAGTTTCCCACATTATTAAGATTGTAACCCTAAGAATTCATAAAGCTGAAATTAGCATCTGTGTTAGAAACCTGAAACAACTTCATCAAACTTGTATGGCAATATACAAGACCATCAACAACCAGCAACTACATACACATTAATGTCAGCTGCATCTCTAGGGAAGTGCACACAGGCACTAGATAGTCCGTGCATTTAGAAGCCTCTCCTGCTCTAATTATCATCTTAGACATGGACCCAAATGAAACAGGCTCCAATCCCATTTTGAATACCATGCTCAGCAGGACTGATGGCAGATTAAATACACTGTGCACAGATTCTACAGTGCATAACTGTCAGCAACATGACACTACCCTACGTAAGCAGCAAGTTAGATGCTCTGCATTCTGAGGGTGCCCAGTGTTCAGAGCTTTGTGACTGATTAAGACAGCCCTATTCTAGTACTGCTGAAGTCACAGTTACAGTGATAGCTCTATGGCATATCATCAGCAGGGTCAACAAAATCAGCCAAGTCACTCATTAGAGATACAATTCAGTTTGACCTGCACAACTGCTATCATTGCAGCTCAAAAAATATCTGCAAATACTAGTAATCTGATTTAAGAATAAAAGACATGAGAAACAATAACAGAGTCAAACAACACATGCCACAACATTTCTGATGTCTTCTAAAAAGAACGAAGAGACATTTAATAAAAACTCTCAGAAGGATAAGCTTCTCTGTAGTACTTTGTTTCTGTTCAGATTATTAAGAAAGACCTCTACAAGTACAGTCTCTCAGTTATCATTTTAATGAGATTTTCACAAAAAAAAATTTAAAAAAAAAGTTTAAAAGCTTCTGTTAAAATTAAACTGTGTAACAAAACTGCATCATGACCAAATGCTTTATTCCTCCAACCTTTAACCTAGCTAGTCAGGGAAATGAATTAATGAATCAACTTTCAAAATGAAGCACTACTTTTGTGAATACAGAAGGCAGAAATTTGGCACTCAGAAGACTTCCTGCTAAACTGGCTTGCTCATATAGACAACATATTTGTCTTCTACTGTTTAACAAAAAAAATTTAGGAAAGTAATAACTTTTTTCTGCCTATTAATATGTGCAAATTTTAAAGTTCATCAATTTGCACAGTTGTAAGTAAAAAAGAACAAGTTTTCATGAAACTTTTTTGATAAATTTTAACAGAACAACTATTAACATTCATAAACGCTTCAGGGTCAATTCTCATTATTTGTGGTAGCACTGATTTAACTTTTAAGTGTAGATAAAATGCTTTTCCCATACCTGCAACCCTGTTTTTACCATTCACAAGTCACTTCTTGACTACTTTAGAAAATTAAAAAGTAATCATTCCCAGTCATTTTCATATTCATACAGAAAAGGGGGTATTGCTAGACATATTAGTGTGTTTAAATAAGGAAAGCAAAAAACAACCAAGGAAGATCTCTGGTTACAATATGTAAAATATTTAGGATATAAAATTTCCACAGCCAGTACTTCATCCAAATAGTTTTTCAAAATTAAGCAAGAATTAGGAGCTCTTAAAATACACATGCTAACTAGCAGTCACCAAGCCAAGCGGAAATGCTGTACACAGAAACATGGCTGTCACCCCGTTAAAGGCCAAGTTGTCTGAGTCAGCACTGCAAGGGTGATATCTTCACCTGTTTAGAAGCCAAAAAAACTGGAGTCTTCTCCCAAGGGCAGTGCCTACAGTAGCCTTTGAAGAACTGAGCATGGCTCACCCCTTTTGAAACATAGCTGCCGTGGGAGGGGGGAAGTTGTGCAACACCTGGGCAATTACAGCACCTGCCAGGTTTTGTGCTCTAGCTCTCAAGATTAGCCCTGTTTCTTTTCTCATGATTATTTAACAAAATTCAAAAACAGTTTTGTGAATTGACTTAAATCCAAGGCAACATACTCCCTCCTCTTTCAGGGTATCACAGTCATTAAATTACAAATATGTTGTGCCCTGCATCTAAAGACATCTATTTTGCATTTTGTTAAATCCAATTGGTTTCAACTGAGGAAACATAAGGGAACCTTGCCAGTACCTCCCTTCTCACTTTCCTCCAGCCTTGACACTGGCCTGGTGATTAGCATGCTGTCATGGGAAGGAAGAGGCATTGATATGAACAAGGACACACCTGAATCCAATTTACTTGCTTGTCCAACTAGTCTAACAACTATGCTAACATGAGCAACCTGGTTTTGAATAACAGTGTATACTGCTACTCTGGCTTGTTTTGTTGGTTTTTTTTTAAAGGAATTATTCAAGTTTTCACATTGGATCAGTCCCTTATGAGACTTAGCTGACACCTCATTTCTGACTGGCATAAATCCCCAGTTACACATACCAAACACTTCAAATGCTATGAAGTCTTTCAGATAAACCAGAATATGCCTATAGAGTTCAAGCAGTTCCATGATTATGCTGCTGCTGAAGAACATTGGTTGGATTTTTGTCAGTCTTCAATGAACCAAATCTTAGGACCATTTACATACTTACATGTGATATTAAATCTGTATACTCCATATAGTATCAATTATTTTTTTAACAAACATTCACTATGAATAGGTATATCACTATGGATACACAGGTTGCAGATCAGTGTCTCAAGTTCTGATAAAAACATATATTCACCACTTCTAATAATATTCAAGAGCTTTTGTTTAGGACCTACATGGACTGGGCAAGCTGAACAAAGTAAGTGAATGAATGTTCATTTTATTTTCTTCCTTAGAAAAAGTAGAATGTAGTAAATAGTCTAAGCATTCAAAAAAGTGGTAAGTAGATTTACACAAAATAAAAATTGTAAAATGTCCTCTGACATTGATAATTAACGTAATTTTAAGATTTCCACACTGATCATGATTCAGCAATTTTATTTTCTAAAACGAAATCCACATGGGAATGAAAGTAGTTTTAAATTAATTTGATTATTACACACTAGTTCCTATTACTCAAGCGGTGCCTTTTTTCATATCCAAATTACAAAACACTTTCAATTGCATTCTGTATAGTATTGTTCATTTTCCAAGGATATGGTTATCATCTGAACATGTGGAAAAGAGAAGCATTTTAGCTAATAACTATACTTATGCATACAATCTATCCAGCCTTTCTGTAAAGGTACAATGTGAAAACCCTTCCCATTTATTTAATTTCTTATTGTACAGGGTTTCCTCTCCATTCTTTCAATTAAACATTTTTTTTTCCAATTGAATCCTTTGCAGCTAATGACTTATTCTCTGAAGTTTTAGAAAAGCTACTTCCCCTTCTGGGGACTATTCCATGCGCCTGTCATGCCTTCCTCAGAGCTGTTCTGCCAGTCTCCCAGACATTTCACCTACCTCTGCAGCTTAGCAGCTCAGATCTCCATAGCAGTGCTAAAAGAGAAACAAAGTAGCTGGCAGAAAATGAGTAAGCAAAACAAGCAGCTTTACCATCAGGTGTAAAAAAAATGATTAACTAATCCAGCTTCTACACCTGCACAGCTTCCATGATTTCAGGCTGAAAAAGATGAGGCTATTTAGCCTGGAGAAGAGAAGGTTGCATGGAGACCTCAAAGCAGCCTTCCAGTATCTGAAGGGGGCCTATAGGGATGCTGGGGAGGGACTCTCCATTAGGGACTGTAGTGACAGGACAAGGGGTAATGGGTTCAATCTTAAACGGGGGAGGTTTAGACTGGATATAAGGAAGAAATTCTTTATTGTTAGGGTGGTAAGGCACTGGAATGGGGTGGCCAGGGAGGTTGTGAATGCTCCATCCTTGGCAGTGTTCAAGGCCAGGTTGGATGAAGCCTTGGCGTAGCATGCTTTTGTGTGAGGTGTCCCTGCCCATGGCAGGGGGGTTGGAACTTGACGATCTTAAGGTCCTTTCCAACCATAACTATTCTATGAGTCTATGATTTACGTTACATGAATCCCAGCATTGACTCATAATTTCAAGGGAAAAAAACCAACAACCAACAAACCCTGCATACATAGTTTCTGACCTTGTAATAAACTCAGGCTGAAATATCTACTTTGAAAGAACACGTATTTTTAACCACATTGAAAGGAAAAAAAAAAACATGCACAAGAACTTGTCTCTTTTGTGCTACTCATGCCCTTATTGTGAGACAGACTACACCAGATGACAGTAAATTATATACTGAACACTTTACCCTGTTATGCTCTTGCTTGCTTTCTCTGCTTACCCTCTAGAGTTCTTTCATTTTGGACCTATTACAAAGATCTCACATCCAGCTGTGCCACACTAACACAATCACCTTTAATCTCCCAAGATTCCCCTTGACCCAGCTAATGACAAAAGCTATGGTGTGAGAGCAGGTATGACCTGGAGATTATCAGAACACAGTATCATCACAGGGCTACCCCCAGATGCCTTCAGGTTGAGAGATTTCATGTGATGATAGTAGCCAAGGTAAAGAAGGGTGAGGTGCTTTAATTATACCACCATT
Source organism: Melopsittacus undulatus (assembly GCF_012275295.1). Classification (NCBI taxonomy): domain Eukaryota; kingdom Metazoa; phylum Chordata; class Aves; order Psittaciformes; family Psittaculidae; genus Melopsittacus; species Melopsittacus undulatus. Next base: position 56,763,687 of record NC_047528.1, on the reverse strand, counting down.
TGGCTGTCAAATGAGGTGTTTTCCAAATTTAAGGCAACTATTTTAAGACACAAATTATGCGTTTTAATGTACTGAGATATATTAAAATGGAGAAAAATAATGCAAAAATGCCAACAGCATGTAGAAATGAAGTATGGCTACCAAACCATGAGTAACACATTTCTTTACATGTGATTAAAAACTCGGAAATTCTAGAATTATTTAGACAAAATTCCATGTGCTTAATCAGCTATTTGAAATTTTGAAATGGACTGGTATAGAAAATTATAATCTTTTTCTACTAACTGCAAACAAGAAATTAAATTATTTAATGAAACAGGGTTCTTAAATTTTGTATTAAAACTTCCTTTTGGGACTGCAATTCCGTATCAACTATAATCACACCTGGAGACGGGAATCCTAAATACTATTACTTCATCCCTATTGAGCTAGGAAAAATAAGGTGATAGGATAAAAAAAAATCCCAAACTATCAAAATTCAAAGAGAAGAAATCACAGGAATGTTGTTCTAATTTGTCAGCTCTCAGGAATGTATTTTTGAAAGGAAAAGGACCTTTTTTTTTTTTTTCCAGAAGTACCAGAATTTAGTTCCCAGAAATAACAAAGTGGACTAATGACTTCAACCTAATATAGGTATTAAAAATCTCATGCTCTTAATAATTCAGTAGTTAAAAAAAAAAAGCAAAACTGAGATGGAGCAATACAGTAATGGACTGAGGAAAATTATTTCATTATACCATATTTTATAATTTCAATTCCACACAATCCAACATCATGAATTGTTCTCAGAAAATACTGTATTTTATAGCATTTATTGATGAATCAGTCCTGCTAAATAAGAATAAATTTCTGCAGTTCAAAATTATATTTCTTCAGACAACCAAGGTGCTAAATATGGGTTCTGTTAATAGTGATTAACCAATGAGAAAACTCAGCTAATTGTGGGTATTTTAAAAACTCCTTTATAGCTGACAATAATTAGCAATGTCCTCTCCCCTCCCCCACCATTCCAGGTCGTGTACATTCAATGTGGAATGCAAAACTAATAAAATTATGATGTCACTTTTCACCAAACCTGTTGCATCATATGAATTTAAAAGCTTCAGTGCTCAATTAGAGCTAAGTTGCTGTGGAAATTATGCCAGCTGGAAACTAACCCACCTAGTCCGGAGCTAAAAGGTCTGACTGTTAACTTCCTTAGTTAACTGTGGCATGAAGTTCCCCAGGGCAAAAGACAAGTGCACTCAGGGTCTGTATCACTGGAATTCCTGCTGTGCAGGTTTCACAATGTCCATTACTCTGTTACCACCTGAAAGGTGATCTGTCAGAAAGATGCTTCAGTTTTATTTATTTTTAGGAGTAATTAAAGTTTGAATTACAGAATAAGGAAGTCTTTCTTCTAGAAAAGACAAGTCACTCAGATAAAAGAATTAGATGAAAAGACATTTCGATGAGATTGGATTTTGTTCAGTGATTTATGTTTTGCCAAATGTAACTTACTTAGAACGTAAACATATAAAGAGAGGGAAAAAAAGGCACGAACTGTGGAAGGTTATCAAGGAGCTAATTTTCTCTAAAAGAGCAAGCCTAGCTTGCATATTCTTGAAACAAAGAATAGTATCAGTTGCAGATTTTGTTATGGCAAAGCTGGGATAAAAACCTCATACAGAGATACTATTGAATCACTAATTCACTTACTACACCTGACCTAAAGCTGCTTCCTTTGCCTGCATACCTGTTTGTCAACAAAGGACAACAACGTGTAGAAGTAACCTCAAAATGCAGGCAAAACAAGCACTGTGGCACGTTATAGATAGCTACAATGAAGTAGAACCTAGTTCATAGTTCTTTTGAACTGTGTGGCTCAACAGAAGACTCACAAAAAATATGAAATCACTGTTTGTTGGGAAGGTTAATGAGTTTTGTAACTTCCTTAATCTACAGGAACAGATTCCCTCTGTCCCTATGTCAAACCACACAAAATCAAACAGAAGTCTCGAAAAAAAAAATCGATTAAAGAAAAACACGGCAGCACTGGACTCAGAGCTGCTCACACAAGCTACTGCTCCCCGCTTCTTGGCCGCTTCCCGAGGCGGCATCGAGAGCTAGACGTGCCTCCAAACGCCTGAAACCTCCTTAACCTTTTCCTCCTAAGCAAGCAAGCAAGCAAGGAAGCAAGCAAGCAAGCAAGCAAGCAAGGAAGCAAGGAAGCAAGGAAGCAAGCAAGCAAGCAAGGAAGCAAGGAAGCAAGCAAGCAAGGAAGCAAGCAAGCAAGCAAGCAAGCAAGCAAGCAAGCAAGCAAGCAAGGAAGCAAGCAAGCAAGGAAGCAAGCAAGCAAGGAAGCAAGCAAGCAAGGAAGCAAGCAAGCAAGGAAGCAAGCAAGCAAGGAAGCAAGCAAGCAAGGAAGCAAGCAAGCAAGGAAGCAAGCAAGCAAGGAAGCAAGCAAGCAAGGAAGCAAGCAAGCAAGGAAGCAAGCAAGCAAGGAAGCAAGCAAGCAAGGAAGCAAGCAAGCAAGGAAGCAAGCAAGCAAGGAAGCAAGCAAGCAAGGAAGCAAGCAAGCAAGGAAGCAAGCAAGCAAGGAAGCAAGCAAGCAAGGAAGCAAGCAAGCAAGGAAGCAAGCAAGCAAGGAAGCAAGCAAGCAAGGAAGCAAGCAAGCAAGGAAGCAAGCAAGCAAGGAAGCAAGCAAGCAAGGAAGCAAGCAAGCAAGGAAGCAAGCAAGCAAGGAAGCAAGCAAGCAAGGAAGCAAGCAAGCAAGGAAGCAAGCAAGCAAGGAAGCAAGCAAGCAAGGAAGCAAGCAAGCAAGGAAGCAAGCAAGCAAGGAAGCAAGCAAGCAAGGAAGCAAGCAAGCAAGGAAGCAAGCAAGCAAGGAAGCAAGCAAGCAAGGAAGCAAGCAAGCAAGGAAGCAAGCAAGCAAGGAAGCAAGCAAGCAAGGAAGCAAGCAAGCAAGGAAGCAAGCAAGCAAGGAAGCAAGCAAGCAAGGAAGCAAGCAAGCAAGGAAGCAAGCAAGCAAGGAAGCAAGCAAGCAAGGAAGCAAGCAAGCAAGGAAGCAAGCAAGCAAGGAAGCAAGCAAGCAAGGAAGCAAGCAAGCAAGGAAGCAAGCAAGCAAGGAAGCAAGCAAGCAAGGAAGCAAGCAAGCAAGGAAGCAAGCAAGCAAGGAAGCAAGCAAGCAAGGAAGCAAGCAAGCAAGGAAGCAAGCAAGCAAGGAAGCAAGCAAGCAAGGAAGCAAGCAAGCAAGGAAGCAAGCAAGCAAGGAAGCAAGCAAGCAAGGAAGCAAGCAAGCAAGGAAGCAAGCAAGCAAGGAAGCAAGCAAGCAAGGAAGCAAGCAAGCAAGGAAGCAAGCAAGCAAGGAAGCAAGCAAGCAAGCCAGCCAGCCAGCCGCAGCCGCCGCCCCCGGGTACGCTCTTTGGGAGACTACTCCCCGAAAACCTAGCCTCAGCTCCCTTCACCACCCCGGTCCTGACAACCACGCACAACGCCTGCTGCTACGAGCGTGCGCAGAGAGTAAGCGCGGCCAGAAGATGCTTCCGCCGCGAGCGACGCTTGCCATTGGCTGCCGGAGATTACCGAGTGTTTTCGTGCTCCTCCGGCGCGACGCCGAGGGCGGGGAGAATAAGAAGTTAAACGGCTAGAACGCGGCGCAGTGCATTGTGGGGCGGAAGAGGAGAGTCACCGCTCTGCTGGGGCCGCCATCTTGCCTGCGTCCGGACTTGCTCCCGCTTTCGGGGCCTGTTCTGTCTCCTCACAGCGCAAAGCGGTGGCAAGGGAGAGAACGACAGGCCCACCTGGGAGGTGCTGATGCGTGCGGAGCTTCCTCGCACTTCTCTCCGGTGCCGCTAGCGAAGGGGGTGGGGGTGGTCTGAGCGGTCACCGGCGCGGCCTTTCCTTTGCCGGGATGGGTCGGTCCCGCAGCCGGAGCTCGTCCCGCTCCAAACACACTAAAAGCTCCAAGCACAACAAGAAGAACCGGAGCAGATCGCGGTCCCGCTCCCGGGAGAAGGAGCGGGCGCGGAAGCGATCTAAATCCCGGGAGAGCAAGCGGAACCGGCGCCGAGAATCCCGCTCCCGGTCCCGCTCCAATACGGCCCCCTCCTCCCGCCGAGACCGGGACCGGGAGCGCGACCGCGCCTCCTCCCCGCCCGATCGCATCGACATCTTCGGGCGCACGGTGAGCAAGCGCAGCAGCCTGGATGAGAAGCAGAAGCGGGAGGAGGAAGAGAAAAAAGCGGAGTTCGAGCGGCAGCGGAAAATGTGAGCCCCGGGTCTGGGCTGGGCTCTTCCGGGGGGTGATGGTGAGGGTGCGAGGGGAAGGAGGAGGACAGGAGGTACTTTGTGCCCTGGTGGCTTTTCCTCCGCTCTTTCCTCCTCCGGACTAGTGCCGCCTGCCACTGGTATGAAAACGTTTGGGCCCTTGCTGAGGCCTAATCTCTGCCTTCTTTCCCGCCATCCTTCCCTTCCCTGAAGTCCTGGCTCCCTCAGGGGCATTGGAAGGCACGTGCCGGCTCCGTTCGATTCCCCATCTGCCGCTGGTCTGCTCGGAAACTTCCTCTGCGGTGGGGGCCTCCGCACCGCGGAGGCTTTGTGCTGCACTGCCACACTGCCCGCCCCTCCCCTCACTGCGTGGCGAGCTGCTTGTGCGTAGAGTGGAGGCGCCTGGGGTTGCTCTCCTAGGGATTTTAAGAAATACCATGCATCGATTACAGTAACACTGAGGGTTGGGACATAGAAGGATGTAGGAGATGGACTCTTCGTCAGGGACAGTAGTGGTAGGACAAGGGGCAATGGGTTTAAGCTTGGGTGATTTAGGTTAGATATAAAGAAGAAATTCTTTATTGTGTGAATGATGAGGCACTGGAACCGGCTGCCAAAGGACGTTGTGAATGCTCCACCCCTGACAGTATTCAAGGCCAGGTTGGATGAGGCTTTGAGCAGTGTGGTCTAGTGGAAGGTGCCCCTGCCTGTGGCAGTGGGGTTGGAACTAGATGATCTTAAAGTCTTTTCCAGCCATGACCATTCTGTGATTCTTGCCAAATAGGATAGTAGGATCTGGTGACTTGTTTCGTTTGAGACTTTTTCCTTTTTCAGTTTTTGTTGTGAGGAATGTGGTTATTTTTAAGGTCTAAAGAGACATTAATTCTATTTTAATGGACGTTGGATATGCATTAAGAGGTTTAGCGATATTGAGTTAGGAAAGAGACCTTTATACAGAAGAGATAACAACGGTTTTAACAGTTGTGATAAAGTGGTACTTGTTCTTTGAGTGTTACAGTTGCTTATTGGAGCACTGAATGTAGAAGCAGCACGTGTTTTTATTTGTGAAGCCGAGTAGTGCTGTTAATTCTAAGGTGGAGCTTTGAGTTTTATTGAGTGACATCCTTCTACTGAAATACTGTGGTTCGGAAGGCTTGATCACCCTGAGTTGTCAGTTTCATTTTTGTTTGTCAATAATCTCCTATCCTAATTTGAGAATTTGGCAGTGATGTCATCAAAAAGTTGCATAGTAACACAAACATGTGAAAATGTTGAAGGCTTGTTGAGTCATTGATCCTAATTTTGTGGTTTATAATTTATTCAGTACCTAAATTAACAAAAGTATTCCATACATATCTGCGGTGAAGAATTGGAATGTGTTTAACAATTTGAGAATGCAGTGTAATGCAGATAATAGTTTATTTTAGTATTCTGGAGCTGGTTTAGTTCATGTGTAAGTTTTCTGTATAAATTAGCTTTTAAATTTAAAAAAAAACCCTGTGAAGTCTGTATGGGAGGAGTATGACATTTGATTGATATTAACAACCAGATAGTAAACTTTTGAAGGAAAAACAATATTGGAAAAGATTTGGTATAGAATTTTGATGCTTCTAGAATACAATTTGTATTCCAAAAGAAAAAGTAATAACATTTAATAGAATAGATAATTTTGTGTTTGAGTAAGTAATCTGTAAATTGTGTTACGTATGGTAGTATATACTCATGTAGGAAGTACTTCCTTGCTGACTAAATTAGCTAGGGGACAGTTCATATATTGAAAGTCTCGTGTCTTCTTTTTCTTATAATGCTAGTTTTCCATAAAGGCCTTGCAGATGTGACATTTTTTCCCCTCTGAAATCTGATTGCATGTAAGCAGTTTATTTTCTGCAGATTTTATTAAATTAGTCTTAAGAAGTAAATGGTTCATACTAAAAATGCTTTTACATTAATGACTTATCTGTTGCTCTGGTGTTATGGCTCAGTAGGTCAGGACGATAAACTTACACCTGTATATAAAATACTGTAAGTTCATGCAATTAAATTAATAGGTATAATCTACAGAACAGATCAATGAGATTTATATCTGGTTACAGTTTTGTTTTTGTTATAAAGTCAATGTCACTGTATATATAATATATTTATAATGTTGTTACAGCTTTTGAATGTGAAAAGATACAATTGGTTTAATTAAATTTGGAATCACTTGGGCTGAGAAGAAAGAAATGGGTGCAGGCACAGCACTTAGTAGTACATCCATCATCAATTGCTGAGGATATTTGGAAACTTCTTTCAGACATGAGTGTCAGGGGTATTTTTGTAACTATGTGGTATTGTTATTCAGTTAGCTAACTTATTCTAGATTTCACCAGTGTTAAACATGAAGCTAAAATAAAATAATAATAATACTACCAAAAAAAAACCCCACAACCCAAAACTTCTGTGGAACAGCGTCTTGTGTATACTAAACTGTATCAGTACAGGATGGTGAGAGTACTTGCTGCTGAACTCGTGGAGGGTTAAAGAAACCCCTTTAAAATAAAAGGATGCTTAGTATAAAAAAGATGTTTAAAAATTTGTCCAAAAAGATTGTAGGTAGTGGCTGGGCAGAGGGATGCTAACAGAATGGGGTTAATGTTGTTTTTTTTTCTGGATAGTGGTGGTAAAGACCGTGAGATCCTGTGTTGCTTAAGTTAAAGTAAATGCTAGCCTAATGTGCTACCGGATAATTTTGCTATCTCTTGAGGAATGTAAGAATCAAATTTGTCTTCTGGTGCTGAGTGTTGTAAGTTGAAGGTTCCAAAGCTTTTTAATGAAGGAGATAACTATTCATTTGGTTCAGTACACTTTCTGGAAAAGAAAAAAACAAGGAAACCAACAACCCAAACAAAAAAACCGTAAACCAATAAACAAACCACAAACAGGTGAATGTAAGAGCCTTTTACCTCTGTATTTCACATGTTTATCTAGATCAGTATTCCATACTTCATTATCTCCTTTTGTATATTTGCAAATTGTACACTAGGAAATCTAAAAGTTAATAAATCCTGTACCTTTTTTTTTTTAATGAGTTGCTTTTGTATGTCTCAATATAAGTAAGAAAATGCAAACTCAGTAATGACAAGGATATTGACAGGAAAACGACAGGATATTAGGATATTAGAGCAGCAGTTGTTATTCTAAATCATGAATTTCTGGTGCTGACAGGCCAGAAGATAAGTTTATAAGATTGTTCCATAGTTGACATAATACTTAAAATGAAAGTTAATTTTCAAGGTTAAAGAGAATAACCTTCTCCCCAAAGCCCATAATAATTCCAAACAAGTAGTATTATACAACACAAGCTATACACTACTTTTGCTCATCTACACATATCTAATTGCCATATGGTATGGTACTAGTGATTACTACCTGGAAGTTTTTTGTTTGGTTTTTTTTTCTGCCTTTGGTAATAAACCTCTGCAAATTGACATAATCTTTTTGTATTCTTTTTAATGAAAACTCGTGACAGTGATCAGGCTAAGTGATAATGCTGCTACAAATAAAAGATAAAGATAAGAAGACATTTGAATATACTACCAAAATTCAGGACATGGAAAACTATAAAGATTGCAAGAATTTATTTAGCATTTGCTGTATTTTTTTATAGTTTTGATAGAAACCATTATTATGCTTTATTGTGATGCTGCAATAAAGATGTTAAGGAGAGCAGTGGTATTTGAAATTTGATAAGGTAGATAATAACTAGATTACAGATACAACATTGATTCAAATTGCGAATTCTACTGCTTCTGTCTTCTATTTTAGATACTAGGGATTAGTTTGATGCTTCTGAGGTGGTTGCTTTAAGATAAGTTTTACAAGATGTTTTCTTAAAATTGAGACCATTTGAATTCCTGAAGGGTAAAGGATGGCCAAAGTTGGATTAGGTCTTTTATTTTTATTCTCCACTGAAAGTTATCAAGAAGTCAAGATATGCTGTCTCCTCAAGCTTAGTCTCCTAAAGAAATTAAGGGGTACTAAATACGTTATGGTCTCAATGGCTTCCCTGGGATAGAGATACTGATTGCCTGAATATTCATTATCCTTAAATGTATGGCAAAATATTGTTTCTGCATAATCTGTGTGTATAAGGTATAAAACTATTTTAAAGTGGTTCAGGAGTGTGGTTGATGATGGGTATTTGAAAGAGTTTGTTTCAGCACAACCATTCTTTATGCGTTAGAAAGGTGTAATACTCATGTTTGCATTTTGTAGTCGTCAACAAGAAATTGAAGAGAAACTCATAGAAGAAGAAACTGCTCGAAGAGTGGAAGAGCTTGTGGCTAAACGCGTAGAAGAAGAGTTGGAGAAAAGGAAGGATGAGATTGAACGAGAGGTTCTCCGCAGGGTGGAGGAGGCTAAGCGCATCATGGAAAAACAGTTGCTCGAAGAACTCGAGCGACAGCGACAAGCTGAACTTGCAGCACAAAAAGCCAGAGAGGTAACGCTCGGTCGTTTGGAAAGTAGAAACAGTCCATGGCAAAACTTTCACTGTTGGTTTGTGCCTCCTGTTCGGTTCAGAAAGAGATGGAATACAGCAAATCTAATTCACTTCTTGTATAAACTTGCATTGCTGCGAAACTTAATTTCTAGCCTATTGAGGGGAGCTCACTGATATTAAACAGTTATTCTCCTAAAACCTGAACAAGGATACTGATTTTTAATGGAACTGACCTACATATTTCAGAATTGTTTGAAACTTTTGCCATGGCTGCAGGATTTATCAGCGGTCCTTTCATTTTTGGGGAAGGGTATTGAAAATCTGTAATTTTGTATCCTTAATTTGTTTCATTTTGTTTACCTAGACTGTAAGAGGCTTTTGCCTTCAGTCAGGCAAAAATCAGGGTTCAACAGTGAGCTGCAGTACCTGTCTTTAACAAATAGGTTTCTTATTCTTCATTTAAAATGAACGTTTTCCTTGAGCAAACACTGGACTAATTCTGGGACTTCGAGCATAAGCCCATCCACGTCTTCATGAAGGATCTATGTCCAAATCATTATATCCAGTTTTAATAACTACTAACAACTCCTTTTTTTTTTTTTTCTTTTTTTTTTTCCAAGAAGTTATAAAAGAGCAGGTTGCCCTTGTCTGAAGTCAAGCTGAACATATGACTTGGGTTTTTTGGTTTTTAATCAGCAGCTGGAGCAGAAGCTGAAAATGTCTTTCTGTGAGACAGTAATTTGCTACTAAAGGCTTTGATGCCTGTCTGCACCAATCATTCCAGGACCCAGAAATTTCAAGGCAAATTCTAAAATTGTAAAGGAAATTTGTGCTAAACAGTTAGAAGTCTCAAATGCCTTTTTCATTCTACCTCCTACACAGTTTATCTTAAATTAATATTTTGATTGGCTTACAAAAGGAAAGATAGTAGCAATGAAGCTTTCCCCTTCATATGATGTGTGACTTGTCTGTCACATAATATCTTTAATTTGAAAAAAAAAACCCAAAAAAACCCCAAACCACTGAGATACAACAAATATCAGGAATATTAAATCACACTTGTTCTGCAAATTCAAATTTTTCTATCAAAGAATTTAAGTTAAATTTAGATGTCTGTAGACAGCAATTGCTTCATGTATATAGATTTTCGGTTGATCAGATGGATGACTACTTTTTTTTTTTCCAAGTATTTTTGCTGTTGTCGATGTGATGTGATGAAGTCCCATCGGTTCTTTGTAATGCAGAATAACCCTCCATGCCTGGAGTGAAGTGTGCTAGCTAGTAGCTGGTTACTAGTCATAGTAAGAAGTTTTCATATGCTTGCTTTGTTCATATTAACTTTTTTTTCTTACACAGACACAAACCTCTGGCTAACTTTAAATCTTCCAAATATTAAAATAATTTGGATATATATTACGTGAACTGAAACACCTCAAAAACTTCCATGCAGTCTTCATATTTGAGTTGTATAACAGAGCTCCATAAAATTCACCAAGAAAACAATTACAAGGCTTTATTTCCTGATCTTGCCTTCCCTGGACTCCTGATTTCCAAGTTCAGACTGCAAATGACAGTTTCAGCTGTCTTAAAATTGTCAAAGTATTGAATGTTAAGTCCATTCTCCCCATGAAAGAAGCCCATAGCTCCATGAAGTATGGATTACCATTTGTATTTTTCACTAACAGTAAATGTATTTTTCTTATTAATTGTTTGCCTTAGGAATGATTTACATATTTTTGTTCCTTCTTATCATAAACATCTGCATTCCTCAGCTCAGCCTTCCCTGTATGTTGTTTCTTTATAAATGGTTGAGCTGCTGATGCAGGTATTGCCAAGCTAACAGTACAAATCATTTTAAAGAGGAAGCTGGCGTGTATGGCAGCCGAGGAGCACACTCTGCAGGACACTGGACAAGACAGTAAATATTCAACTTTTAATGCTGATTAAAGGAGTATAGGTAAAGAATACGTAGGTATACTTAATTGGTGAGACAAACTATTCACTTTATTTATATTTTCTATATTACTTTTTAATTTGGTAAATACTATCCAGTTTTGTAGTTGTCCTTGTTGATTTGTGTGATATTAAAATTCTAGTAATAAATTGTCAGGATTCTGTGATTAGGGAGGGTTTAGTTGATTGCTGTTTGGACTGGGCGGGGTTATATAAATTGTGTGCTAGAAACCAGTATTAGTGGCTGCACAGTTTACCGTTGTGAGACAAAATAGGTGGCTATAAAGCTGCCACTGTAAGTCAGTTCACAGAAGAATTCTGAGAAAGATTAGTGAACGTGCAGAAATGAGTATTTTACTTTACTAACATCTTGCCCTGTCCTCCCGTTTAGGAAGAAGAGCGTGCAAAGCGTGAGGAACTAGAGCGAATACTAGAAGAGAATAATCGAAAAATTGCAGAAGCACAAGCTAAACTGGTATGTGAAGATGTAGTTAACTGTTCTGTAGGGGAATACAGGTCCCTCTGCCTGATTTGCAACACAAATAAACAAATTGACCCTTTCTGGAGTTTAACTTGTCTGTTGCTGGTTATGTCAGTAGTGTTGCTCTTCTCTTGAGCGTATGAGACAAGATCGTTAGCAGTAACACTGGTTTGAAAAAATAATTCAGGTGCAGTTAATTCAGCGGAAGATAGCTGCCTTCAGAATTTAAAAAGTACTTTTTGTTTGTTTTTTTACTGTAACTTACAGGGAAGGTTGAAGTAAGTTTGCAAATTATGTTCTGCTTCTAAAACAGAAGTGACTACTTACGTTTTGTTGAGCAGGACAAGTACAAACTGGATTTTTGACTAGCATAACATTGATGTACAAGTGCTGAAAGAGACTTTCAGCATAAGCTTAAGACGTCTTACATTACGAAAGTCTAGTTTATACTGGTTTCCAAGACTATTTAAGCAGGTGTCTGTCTCTTGAGAACATTCAGTATGATTTAGCTGATTCTAATCAATTAATGATAACCCCAAACTAAGCTGCTTGTAAATCCTGATGGAACTCGTACCAATTTCAATTACCCAAGTAATTACACCCTTTTCAGATAAAGATGATGCTTCTTAAAATTGCTTGAACTATGTCTGCTTTACACCTCTTTCTGTTTTACCCTTTTCCCAACCTCATATGGTGGAAATGGGACAATTAGAAAATTGAAAGTATAAACTGACAAAATGAACAAAATAAGCACCTTTAGAAGACCACTGGAAGAGCTGTAAGAACCGTAAGTCAGTGTAAGGATGAGCATGTTAGAAATCAGGTAAAGATGGTTTTGAATTTGGAGGGATGGGGGTTACAAGTATTTTTGAGTGGGGAGACCTCTGAAGGTCTGTTACATCATTATATTGTGCTTTCGTCTGACGTGACAGGTGTCAGGGAAATTTCTCCATGCATACATGGACTTCCTTAATTAAAATGTTATGTATTGTTTGCAGAGCAATGCTGAAAAAAGCATTGCCTGTAAGCACTCAAGATTTTGATACGCTAGCTGTAGAAAGTTTTCAGTGTTTCTCCTGCATTCAAATAACAGTTTACAAACAGTTTCATTGAAACCAACTAGGGCCATCTAGCTCAGGTAGAACTGCTTACATACCTGTGCAGGACTGGACCTGTTTGAAGTTAATACAGACTTGTAAATTGCTTTTATGAGTACAAAATATGCTGGCCTAAATTCTACAATTTTCATATATAGGCTGAAGAACAATTGAAAATTGTTGAAGAACAAAGAAAGATTCATGAGGAGAGGATGAAACTAGAACAAGAGAGACAACGTCAGCAAAAGGAAGAGCAAAAAATTATCCTGGGCAAAGGAAAGTCTAGGCCAAAACTGTCCTTCTCACTAAAAAGCCAGGATTAAATTGCAACTCTGAACTCTTAAACAAACAAACAAAACCCAAACCAACCATCACCAACAAAAAAGGAAAAATGGAAAAAAAAATAACCCAACAACTTTGTATGGTAGCTTCATGTTGAAGTGTGGGGTTTTTCTCCCCCCCCTCCCCCCCTCTTTTTTTTTTTCCTTTTGTCTTCTTTTGGAAGTCTGGAAAGTTAGCTTGTTCTGATAGGGGCCGTGCTCTGCAATTCTTAATTTTTTAAAACTTCCATTAAGTTAAACCCTTATCAGATCATTGTTGCATTTTAAAGTGCAGTCTGTTCTCATCAGTGTTGTCACTGTACTAGTGGTCTGAAGCAGATCAGGTCACTTTGAATTGTGGATGATCTGGTAAGGTTTTATTGACCTACTCATCAGAGTTTGACTCTGATAATTGACAGGACTTTATACTGGGTATTGCTGACAAGTTTTGTTTTTTTTTTAAGTCAGTAAATACATGAATAAATTGCCATAGTATTACTGGACTTCTGTGGTTTATTGTTAAATCAGTGTCCTATGATACTGTCCCATTGTTGCGCTTGATGTTCCTGATACAGGTAAGGAAATAGTTTGTCATTTCTGCTATGAATACATAGAGGGAGTTCAGTAATGTCTCTGTTAGATTTGTTTTTATTACATTGACAGCATTCAACCAGCTTTCCCCGTTGTGTAAATAAACTGATTTGCTGAATAAAGTGAAAGTCTTAAATTCATATGTTTAAGTAAATTTTTTTAGTACACATCTATGAACAGTTATAAAAGTGACAATTCACATTATTAAATTCAAGAATATAGTAGCATTTTTTTAAATTTTGCTTTAAACTACTGTGGCTTCTACTTATAATGCAAAATTACACACAGTAACAAATCCCTGCAGTTGTGAATGTTTTTGACGGCTGCTGCTGTTTTCATGAATGTTGGTTTTTATTCTGACAGAGATTTATTTCATGTTTAAACAGCTGTTTGGTTTACTGCACTCAGACCAATACTTTGGTATCTAATCCCTTTTGGTTCACCTAGTAATATAGTATATTGTATAAGTTAAGGTCATGACCATATAATGAATCTGATGGATCCTAAAGGATTTAAAAATTGAATTTTTTTCCCAAAGGACTGGACCGGCTAGCATACTTGAAGTAAAAAACAGAAAGTGAGATTCTGTCTAAATACATTGTTTTAGCCAGAAAGCGACTGTTATTTGTATACAGATCTCGAATGTTGTCCATTTATATATACAGGTTTTATTTTGAAAAACTACAGATTGAAAACTATATATATAAAATTCCCCTTTTTGTATATAATTATTCTACCAAAACCTGGATTACTATAGCTTGTCCAGTTCTAAAACTTCATCCTGTTGGTGTACGACTTCGGTGTTAACCATAAAATGAAAGTTACCAGTAGTTGCCTGCGCATTTGAATGTCACTGGACAAAGTTGGAAATAATTCCTGATATTCCCAAAGGATCTGTTTCTGTAGGTCTGGCAAATTAAATGTGTGAGAGCAAGTTGACATGCATTGCTTTGTCCAGTATGTTAAGAAAAATGTGAAGACAGTAAAATACCTACACTATTACTGTACTTAAATTTGTCTATATATTGTAACAGAAGAAGGTTGAAGGTTGCTTAATGCATAAAAACAAGAGCTGAAGCCAAATAAATCGTGTACATGACCTGTTGGCAGGAGCAGGCTGTATTTAAAACTTAACTGATACCTGTATTTCTAAACCAGAAAACATCCCCTGTTCCCTTATGAGAAACAAGCTATTAAAAGTCAATACTCAAAACAGACCTATGCATTTTTGTTTCCTGTAATCTTCTGAAAGCAAGAAGTTCTCATATGTGCCGTTGTGGTATCAAGTATTTTCTTCTACATTATGAATTTGCAGCTAAATAGTAACATCTGTTTTTTACACTTAACATTGTGTAGGCTTAGACTTTGTTGTTTCCAGTAGTGTTCCTTTAGGACTACTGTGTGAGCAAAATGTCTGATCACAGTTTGATCACCCTTCTGCTATTCCACATACCTTCCTACCTGCCTTTCCTTCTTTCTGCCCTCAGAAAAGGAAGAGCAGCTAAAGTGTCTATGTATTTCTTTTCTCCACCCATCCTCCCCCCCAAAAAAAAATGTGTTCAGTTGGTAGAAATCACTGTCTTTTGGCTTGTCCTAAAGTAGACAGTACTTTTTGAATAGTTTTTTGTAGACCCAGTTTGGAAGGATGCCACATTTATTATTTTGGGGCTTGCTTTCTTTTCAAAATTATCATAGAGTTTTAGGGATGCTGTCAGTGTCTAGGAAAATAGAGGTGCACACAGTTTAGGAGGGGGGTAAAGTGACATTTGATGATAAGGATTTGATGTTCTTACATTCCTTTAAAACATGATACCTGACTAACGCAAAGTAGGTTAGAACATAGGTTGACATATATATAGTGAGTACGAGCTCTGGGGTGGGGGGTCTAAAGAAGGATATTGGCCTACCTGGAGAAATCGCTCCTAGAAGTTGCATTGGGTGTTTAATTTTGATTTCATTACAGTTTGAAGTTTTAACTTCAAATTTTGGTTAGATGATTTTTGGTTTATTCTGGGGCTTTGTGTGTTGGAGGCTTTTTTCTTCCCTTACCTCAGGGAGGCAGGTAGGCATTTCCTGTTACCACCTACCTTCAGCAGTATTCATTTACCTTCTATGATAAGAGATCTTAGTTTTTCCAATGCCTGTTCACAAATGCCCTGGAGCATTATTTTAATACTGAACAATGCATCTCTGCAGCAGAGGTGGGAGAGAGCAGGAGGCCTTTACAGCAGTGTCCTAGCAGTGTGCTGTTAGTTCAGGGATTTGTTAAACTGCCCTTTGAACTTCCCATGTTCATTATCATCATTTTTCCAAGCACAAGTGGAAAGCTGACTGCAGTGAGATATGTTGGAGAGCCGGTGTCCTTGAAGCTTAGCAAATCAGACAATTAGGTTGGCAAGATGTCTAAGCTGCCAAGCAATTGTGTGCCTGCGTATAGACAGATATGTCAGTATTATCTTACTGAAGTATCAATACTTCATCTGCTTCATATCTTGTCTTGAAAAAGAAGGATCTGTCTTCATTGTCTCCTTTTCTTTGAAGCTTTCTGTCACCTCATACACCTCACCCTTGCTGACTTGAAGATTGTAAACCCCTCTTTCTGATGCTATAAACGTTCTCTCTTACAGTCATTTGGACTTTTTTGTGCTGTTTTTTGAATGTACACCTAATACGAAGGTGCTGGCTGTGATTCACTTTGAACTGCATGAAGCATCTCTTTAAACATTTTCAGAGTATTTGGGCAATGTGTGGTCTTTTTGGCAAGCAGGAGGAAAATTATTAGCTCAGTTATTGCAGGGTCTTGACTCAGGCAAGTTCAGGTGGAATTCATGCTGATAAAAAACACTTTTCAGTTTGCATTACAGAGATGATTTATTTATGAAGAGAATGGTAGAGCTGCCTGTGTGCCTAAGGCTCATTCCAAGGCAGGAGGATATGGTCAAAGTGCCTGGGCTGGTACAGTTTTGGACCAACAGGCTGATCCAGTTGTAGCTGAACCATGACTCTCATGCACCTCTGTTCCATTTCTGTGCTAGTACCACTGAACACATGCACATTGGGGTTATCCCCATCTTCCCATCCTGCTGTTTTGTTTGCCAGCTGAGGAGTGGTAAAGCTCTGTTGACATTTCCATGGTGAGCAGCCTAATGCTTCCCATTGTCTTTGCTGGACTAAGAGTTAGGCTGGCCCAGTGGTCAGCTCTGCTCAAGTGCATGTAAACCTCTACAAAAAGACGGTCATGCAGCAGAAGTTCGATCCCTGGTCTTGTTTCTCACCCACATTATCACAGACCACAAAATAATGCAGCGATTTTTGTTTTCATAGAGTGATAGTGAAAATCAGTATAAAAACAAGTCAAATGGAGAATTAAAATGCATAGTTAGGATGTACTTTTAGTCTGATTTTATTACAAGGCTGCTTGAATTTGTTAGCTATGCTGAGGAGGAGCCATTCTCATTTTCTAAGAAGCTGTGGTTAACCAAAATTGCAGTTATAAAACAGATATG
Organism: Melopsittacus undulatus; assembly: GCF_012275295.1. Taxonomy (NCBI): domain Eukaryota; kingdom Metazoa; phylum Chordata; class Aves; order Psittaciformes; family Psittaculidae; genus Melopsittacus; species Melopsittacus undulatus. The sequence goes on along the minus strand of NC_047528.1, from coordinate 56,747,011 downwards.
GAGGAGACAAATTAACATCTAGATATCCACTCTACCATAATGTGCAGAAAATGCATTGTTACGGTGTGAATGATATTTTATGAACTGTTTCAAGTATCCAGCACACTTGGTCTTTTGTACAAACAATAAACAACCCATTTAAATCAGTAAGTGTCAATCACTTGTCTTTATTAAAAGTAGCAGGAATTGCACCTACTGAGTTATTGACTTTCAAAACTGCTAAATTTTCAAGTAATAATGAAGCTTTTCTACTTAATAGCAGATTTCATGTCCTATGTATTCTAATAGCTGACGTTCAGACTGATGTTTAAGAGAGTCAGGTTGTGGGCCCAATCCTGATGCCATTCAAATTAGCTGCCCTTTTTGTTATAGATTTTATAGGCTCGGAGCCAATATTTATGCAATTATTGCCCATGTCACTGTCGAAAAGAAGCTAAAAGGGGTTGATTGTTGAGCTATAAACCTGACTTCTGCTGTCAGGCTGGCTGAGGTACAGGAAATCAAGGTTTGAGCAGTGCAAACAGCAGAGTGCTGGTTTTCCCTGAAGGCAGAGGGGAAAGCAGGTCTCACCTGCTCGCTGGTCCGCTCATCCATCCATCTGTCCGTCCGTCAGTCTGTCGGAGGCCGAGCGCAGGGGGCCGCGGCTCCGGTCCCACGGCGGCAGCAGGATTTCCTCCCCCCGAAGCCAGTCCCCTGCGTGTTTGTCAGGAAACCGTGTTCCCCGAGAAACCCGACATATCTGCCGGGACCTCCCCCTGAGATAGCCCCCAGAGAAGCCGCGGCTGAAGCCCATTGCTAACTTCCTAACATTTGTGAGCTTGCTCTGCTTCTAACCCTCCGGCCTCCACACGTATTCTTTACGTTTCCTCTGTGTCCGAGGCGATTCTTTCTGCTCTTCGGAGGCGAAACGGGAAAGTTGGAGGTCAATGCAGCGGGTGGCGTGGGAATGGCGATGGGGACGGGGATGGGGAGGGAGCACCGCCCCACCGCGGTTGCAGCCTCAGCCCCTCCGCTGCTCCCGGCCGCGGGTCCGAAGGGACCCGCAAGTCACTCCGCGGCGCCGAAAGCGCTCCTCGCCCTGACACCCAGCCGCGGGGATCGGCCCCTCCTGCGAAAGGAGTGACCTGTGGGGAGCAGCCACCGAGCCCGTATTGCTTTGGATGTCTTTAACCTTTGTTGCTTGGGTTATCTCGGAGATAAGGTCGAGTTTTTATCTAGGTTCTTAGTTAAAAGGATTTTATTAACGCTGATCTTTATGCGCCTACAGCGCGCGTAAAAAGGATGCTGAGTAGAGTAAACCAGCTGTATTTACGTAAAATAATTAGCCGCTGGACAATAGAAGTCAAGCGATATATTTAGCTACATGAGGATATTTTCAGACAATACCAGGGCTCTTCATTTCCTCCGGTTTACTTAAAACAAGGATACGGAGAGTTCGAGGTCACAGTTTACAGCTTTTGCAAAACACCGCTCGTAACCTTTTGCTTCAAAACAAACAGAAGCAGCGGCTTCACAAAACTGAGGTAAAGCTATTTTACACGTCTCTGTTTCTAGAAGAGTTTATCAGGCTCTGTGTTTACAGTGGCTCACGGCTGGATACAGACCACACATTTGTTCAAAAGTTTAATAATTAAGTACTTTCCTCCCCTCGCCGGCGAAGCTCTCCTTTGATGCCCCTCGATGTGCATAGATACCCAATCTCTGTCTCCCACTTGAGCGCTAAGTTTCCGTCCTGGGAATCGGATCCTTTTCCACCAAATTGCGCCGCCGGATCTGCAATTCCTTCCTCACTGCAAATTAAATTTAATTAAGCAGTTTGCTTAAAACGCATTCGATGTTTTGTGTGAAAAGCAAACTGATTTCCTTGTTTCCTTGAGTGGTACATTTCATTAAGAGAACTACTCAACACAATTAGCACAAAATCTATGGGGCATCGAGCTCGACTGTGCTCCCCTTCCCCATCTCTTGCGAGGGAAAGGAGTGGTCTCTGTCAGGCAGGGCGGCGAAGGCTGGAGCCCCAGTTGAGTTTAAATCGGGGGGAGCGAAGATTTCCTTCCAAATTGACCAGGGAGATGAATGACAATGCCAGTCGTTTACCTTCTAAGAGCTTCTTCGCCTTCGTCTAAAAGCCGGAGGAGCTCCACCGCTAACCCTATTTAAAAAAAAAAAAATGCCCGTATTTCTCCGGGAATAAAACTGTGCGAAATTGGCTCCTTATTACGGTCCCTTGTAGAGTGTTCTTAACTAAAAGGTAGGGAAATGACAGAAAAAGAGCGCTGTGATTTCCTGCGCTTTAACTTTCAATCCTTTCTGCAGATACTATTCTGGCACGAAATCCCCGCTGGAAGAAATCCGGCAACCCCCTCCATTTCACGGGACTGACTCTGACACGGTACAACCGGTGTTCAGCCACCGCGCAGCTCTTGGCGCAAGCCACGACCAGGGCAGCGGCAGCGCCGTCTTCTCTCTCGGGGGTTAGACACCACCGCGAAGGCTGCGGGCAGGGCAGGAGGCGAAGGAGCGGCGGAGGGGCAGACACGGCCGAGTGCGGTCCGGTCCCTCCGAGCAGGGCGGCGTTGGCCGCTAGTGGGCGCTGTGTCCCCGTGGAAGCGCCGTGGAAAGCCGGGCGCGGCGGCGGGCGCGCACCCGCGGTGGGGGGGCTCCGCGGCCGCCTCGGTGCCCTTCGCACTCCGAAGTGGAAGGTGGGCGTCCTCCGGAGCCGCATCCCCGGCCCTGTCGGCTGGTAGATCCCTCTTGCTCAGGAATTAATAGCAAAGTGAAATAAAAGGCCGAGCTGCCAGCGAGGTACGCGGGGTCTGAAAACAACCGGATCCGAAAATAGCCCCTCAACCCCCATATTATGGACGGGAAGGAAAAGGCGCCGAGCGATCGCCGGAGAAAGGCGAGGGAGCCCGCAGCCGCCTTTAGGGCCCTTGATTACCCCGCATCCCTTTGACGGGCTCCGCGTGTCCCGCTCCCCTCCATTTCTTGGTTAATTGTCCCGCAACCCGATAAAACTTCGCGCACTCAGAGGTCCCGTGGTAAGGGCCTGTCGGCACCGAGCGTGGGAAAGCCCCCCGCTACTCCGGCAACCGCAGAAAGTTGAGCGGGGAGCTCCGCACCAGCGGAGACCCGGCCCTTCCCCACGGAGGTGTCTGCGTCCGCGGAGCGCCGTCAGCAGTGTTCTCCCGGGGGTGGGGGAGCCACGCAGCCCCCGCTGTTTAAACAGCAGCGTACTTGAAAAACGTCAATTTTTTACGTTTGAAAAAATCCGAAAAAAGACTTTTTTTGGGGATTTATTTCTTTTCATTTTTATTTTTTCTCCCCGCGTGGGCCAGTCGCGCCTCCTGCACAGCCCCGGCGTGACTAAGACCGAGTGGGCTCTCCCCTTGCTTGGACTGCCGCCCTCAGCACGACAGAGCTGAGAGCCGATGGGTGTTACCTGCCGGCCCCGCTCGGCTTGGCTCGGCCCTGCTCGGCTCGACGGGGTTGGGCTCGGCCCTCCGCGGCCCCGCCCGCCGCGGCGGCGGCGGTGATAAGTGACACGAGCGGCACCCAACCAGCGTGGCGGCCCGGCGGCGGCCCTATGAGCGGCGGCGGCGGGGCGGCGGGGCCGCGCTTATATGGGTACGGCGGCGCGCTGCCGCCGGCTGCGCTCCTGCGCCGGGGACTCGCTGGGGCGGCAGCAGCAGACGAGCGGCGGTATCACGGGTTGGCGGCGCCGCGGCGGGAACGGCCGTGGCTGGCGCCGCTCCTCCCTTCTCCGCGCTGGGCTGCGCAAGTCCCACTGCCGGCTTTCCTCCTCCTTGTCCTGCCGCCGGGGCGCGCACTGCGGATCGCGCAACGGGAGAGAGGGACGTTCTGACGCCGCGGAACCCCTTTTCATTTCTTTTTACTTCTAAAAATACTCATATTTTCGCCACACTCCTTCTGCCCCCGCTCCGCTCGGGGGGCTTTTCCAGCGACAGGGACAGCAGTGCCCCCCCAGGAAAGCCGGAGCCCTGCGGATGCGCCTCCCCGGGACCGGTGGAGCTGACTCTCGGAGTGGATTTATTGACTCGCGGTTGCTTCCGAGCTCCCTGAAACAGCCCGGGCTGCTGCCTGCGCGGATTGCAAACTGCAGGGAGCACTGAGAGGCACACGGGGGGAGCCTCCTGCCGAGGCCGGGTCCCTCTCCGCCAAACCCTTTATTTTACGTTTGTTTTACCTTTTTTTTTCTCCTTTTCACGCCAGTATTAGACACTGTGAACGTGTATGGCGCACTGGATCCAAATGGGAGTTGGCAGTTTGAGTGGCATCTTCCAAGGCAGCTGGGAGACCCCCACCAAGAGGAAGGACTGAGCGTTTGCATTATTTTTGTTGTTTGTTGTTATTGATGTTGTTACTTCGGAGGTAGCTTGGATCTTACCTCGCAGGAGAGTTCCCTACATACGAGTGGCATACATGACTCAGTAGATCTGCCTGCAGCTCTCACCAAGTGCATCGTCGACCCTTGTGTGTGATTTTTATTTTTCTCACTAGTAGTAGTATTATTTCTTCGCTCTCCACCGCCCCGGTCTCTGGGATACTGGTGTGTCCCCCCTGCTGTTGCCGTCAGGTGCGGGGGAGTTGGCGAGGCTGCGGGAGGGACTCGTCGCCGCCGCGACCATGGCAGCGCGGAGACGAGACGCCTCCGCTTGGAAGTGCTGTTGGGGAGTCGCGATGGTTTTATGCAGAACTGCGCTGGCGAGGTCCATCGTTTTAGACCCCATTTATTGGAATTCCTCCAACCCCAAGTAAGTTTAGAGCCCGTTCCCGCCTCCCCTCCGGTGTCGGCGGTGCCCTCCGCGGCGGTGCGACGAGAAAGGGGGGCGGACGGGGACGGAGCCGCGGGGACGGGGCGGGGGAAGCTGCGAGAGGCGGCTGCCAGGGTCTCTGGGCTGGCAGCAGCATATGGGCCTCTCCGGTGCGCGGGGCCCGTGTCACGGCGGAGCTGCCCCGACGGGCGGGAGTGCCCCGGGAGGGACGGGAGGGGGAACCAGGATGGAGTGGTGGAGCGGGATCGGGAGCCGGGCGGCAGCGGGAGGCTGAAGCCTGCGTGCGGTCTGCGGGTTGCGTGCTCCGCGCCCGCGGAACCGCCGCCTTGGGGTCGGAGCTGCGGCGGAGGCCGGCGGAGCCGTGCCTCGCTGGGCTACCAGGGAAGGGTGATACTCTTCAACTTCTCCGTCTGCAGATGCAAACTCATCCCATTGACTCCAGCGAAGTTACATCTGCTTATAACAGGGCTAAATTTGGTTGTGGAGTTGATGGTATCAAGGCACATGTCAGTGAGTAATGAACTAAGCATTATCCATCACACAACCATTTAGTGTCATTCTTCATTAACAAACCTAGGCAAAAAAGTTTGTGTGTTCCCAGGGCTTCGCTATCAAAGCACACCCTTAAAATAAAAGTATATCCTTTTAAAAAAAGTTCTTAAACGTACAAATATTGCTGTTGGGAAGAGGAACTTTTTGGGAAGTGGGCTCTTTCTAACTGAAGTAGTGATGAAAAACTAATTTCACTGCTTTCTTCTCTTTTATTTTTGAAGTGCATAATAAAAGTTGGCTTTGTTAGTTCTGAAATCCTTTGAACTTTTGTGACTAAACTCACGAGTTTAGAAAACAAAAATCACTATAGGAAAAAATATTTTTGTAATGAATCTGGGGAATTTTACACCAGAAATACGTTAAGATAATTTCTTTTAACTCATGCGGTATCTTCAGTTACTTATACTTAAAAGTAAACCATAGGCATTGTGTTAATTGAATTTAGAATGTCTCATTAAATCCTGTAAGTATACGTTTTGTTTTCCCGGGAGACTTTTTGGGTGGAAATGTCAGGTGGTGAGACAAGAACGAATGGAGTATTTCCTGAATCGGGGATTAAGTCTGTGTAGGTGGCAGGATCTGCTGGAGTTTAGTGAAGATTTAAAAGTCTGAATTAGAAGTAACATCTCAAGTTTGTAGGCTTGTTTTACAGCCATCATTACCTACCGTTGTTCCCACGGAAGAGGAAACTTGCTGCAGATTTCTGCTGGCATTTTTCGATAATGGATGTATTTGCTGTCTCTATACGGTTTCTTTACTGAGGAGTTTTTCTCATCCTAAAAAAAAAAATACCGTGGACTGCTCAGTTAACTTTTCATTCCTATCACTGTACGACATGATCCTTTTATATAGGCACCAGGTGAGAAGCCAGTTACAATAAAACAAAGTTTAGCTCCTGTCTGGCTCTGCACTTACATGATGTTACACAGCTAAGCCTTTATTTGGCTTAAGAGAGGTACGAGAAAATATCTAAAAATGAGGGGGTCTGGGTGGTGATAAAGAGGGCTATATAATACTGTTTGAATTCTCCAGAGTCAAAGGCTGCAAGCCGGGGTTGCATTGCGTTAGAGGGCCTGCTGTGCTAGTGGAAAACAGGCTAAGTTCAGCCTGGGAGGAAGGAGAAGGCTTTTTCATTCCGGCCCTTGATGGGTTTATGCCTACAGAGGTCACTCTTCCAATGCAGAAGAGCCCGAGCTCGCTGCTGCTTCCTCGCCTCTGCCAGCTCCAACCTGATTTCTTTTTTTTTTTTCCTTTTTTTTTTTTTTTTTTAGCTTACCTTGGTAGCTTTTTATTAGCTATCAGAGAAATGAAAGCATCCCAGCAGCTGAATTCAACTCATCTTACGGAGCCCGGGGATATGCTTCCTTTATCAAATACAAATTGTGTTTCCATTTGGCTAATTCTAAAATATTTGATTAAAAAAAAAAAGAAAAAAGTTTGGATGTTGCTAATGGTAGATCTAATGATAATACCTAATTACTTTTCCAACTTAAATGCATGCACGCTTAAAAATAGGTTGTGTTGTTGATGTAATTGGGTTTTCTTGAGTGATTCATTGAGGCTTAATCACCACAGTGAAGAAGTACACTATTAAAATTAGTCTTTTCAATTGCTGGGGCTAGTGATTTATAGGCCACTTGGAGGCCCGTCGTTTGGGGAAGCTTAGAAATGCATTGCTGATACTGCTGCCGGTGAGACAGCTCCACTTCTCAGAGCAGGATTTCTTACTAATTCTTGTCACAATTGTTTGCCTGAAGGATAGGGAATAATTTTTCCTTAGATGAAGTTGTCCTCACTCTGGATTCAGGCTGGATGTTAGCCTGAGAAGCAAGCTGCTGAAGGGATTTTGGCATAGCATAATAATAAAGCTTCTTTCTAGGTTTGAAATAATAACTATCTTTGGTGCTGGTTAATTTATTCAGGGAAGCTGTGCATTTAACTCTATTGAAAGCCTCAGCACATAAATCTGCTGAACAGGTAGGCAATTAAATGCTGGGAGAAGTTGTTAGGTTAATATAAAGTATGAAATAATAAATTTCAGGTTAAGGTGAATGTATAAACTGAATTGGTTTGCACTGAAGTCTAGGGGTTATCATTCCTAGCAGGTGGCTAGATGGAGAGCACAGTCACTATTTGAACACAGCTCCTTTCCCTGTTGCCCCCTGTCTCCCTTTTTAGGGATCTGCTTTTACTGCCTTGATGATACTGAAAGATGTGACACATGAAGTAATTACACCTGTGACTTTATTGCTTGGGAGATTAAGCATCATTGTTGCAGATAGTTCTGGGAGACTTTACAGACTTCTCATTTGAAGAACCTCAGATCTCATGATCTTAAGAACACAGAGAAGAATTACTCTGTGTACCTAACTCCTGTTGGCACTTTTTAATGGGGGACTTTCCGCCTGTGCTGTTTCTGCCAAGACAAACAATGTATATGATAGCATGGATTACTTCAGTTTCACCTCACAAGGGCTCAGCCACTGCCTCTGACGCACCGACCAGCACGTAGTGTCACAGAGCGCCTTTTAGGCAAAGGTGTAGAGGCATCTCATTCAGAATAACATTCCTTAAGTGTGGCAGTTCCCTGGGTCCTATAGGCCCGTGAGCAAAGCAGTTCATTCTCCTTAGTGGGATGTGGAAGGTAATCCTCACAAGTGGTGCCTTTGACACTGATGAAGTTAGATGATATAGCTGTTTTTCTCTCCCTCTGATAACCAGTTATAGATGGGATATTTCACAGCCTGCTTCTGAATGAATGCTAACATATCAGAAACTGATAAAATAAAACTACAGTTGATGACCCTGTTAAATGTTCTATTCAGTAGCACATAAACTAGTCTGCTTCTCATTTTATCTGAAATTCTTAGTTTTGTAGGTAAACAAATGCACATTCACTACCGATTGAATAGCCTCTTGAACTATGCTCTGCAGTTTGCATCTGGGTTAATCTTGTCGGTTTTAATACAGAGAGGGAAAAAAAGGAGAAAGCACCAGGGGTGGAATTGTTAGTGCTTTCACATCCACATTCCTCACATTTTGTCAGGATGATAAACTGTAGGTAATGGACAGCCATTGTTTCACAGGACAAGCGAGCCAGCCAGAGCACAAAGAGCTTGCTAAAACGATATCTCACAAGATGTTTGGGAGCCTCTCACTGAGACAAGAATTTATTTGGAAGTCCTGTGTTATGGGACCACACTTTCTAACCTCAGCAATTACAGCTTCAAGCTGAAGAAACAGGAGTAGAAGTTGGTAAAATAATTTAAACACATGCTCCTAAATTATACCCAAAACATAGCTGTTGACACTTGGCATGCTAACACAAGGAGCAAGTGGTGGCTTCCAGTCCGTTTGGTATCTCTGGCATTTGTAGCCAGGTCTCCAAAGGACAGGTGAATTAGCAACATGAATTCAGAACAAACTGAAGTCCAAATTCTTCAGCTGGTTATTTGCCCCAGCCTTTTATATGTGGAGTATAATTGCTATATTATTTATAGTAATTATCTTAAAGTGTGTTATCTGTAAGCTGTGCTACGTTATTTCACTTTGTTTAATGAAGTAATTGCCTTTAGAAAGTCAGTGACTAAAAGTCAAGCTAAAATCACTGAAGCTCTCCCTCTTCCCACACAGAGGAATTCCTCCCTTCATTTTTAATCTTCTCTTCCCTGTTTTATTGTAAGGAGATCACATTGCTTTAGATGTGACACTCAGCATCGTCTCAAATTCAGCCAAGGGCCTGAGGTGACTGCTGTGACATGCCAGCACAGACAGACCTGTCTGCCCTGTGCAGCAGCCGGGGCCTGAGTTGTGCTCTGGGGGCTTTTTCTTCTCTTCTTTTTTTGGAGGACCTGGTCTTTATGTGTCGTGCGAACCTGCAGTACTTGAAACTGCTTGTTGCAAATGAGAAGAAAGTGTTCTTCTGAGGAAAAAATAGTGATTAAAATGTTATTCATGTGTGCCTAATGTCTGCCTGCCTTGGCTGCTGACATAAAGAAACCTGTTTTTCTGGTCATTTATCATACATCTACATGGATTTGCTTATGAGCTCATTCTTTGTGAGACGTTGTGGAAACTTAAATAGGAATGTTAAACTGTTTCAAATATTTTGATTAAAATATGCAGTGCCATAGAATATAGACTTTTAACCAGACCACTGCTGTCTTGAGCAAGGAGAGGTTTTTCGGGGGAGCAGAGAGGGAGCAGCAAAGGAGAAGAGTTTTGAGGGGGGAGTTTCATGAAAAGCAGAGGCAGGGAGGATGGCAAATGGACAGTGTTAGAAGAGCTTGGAAAAACTCCTGTGGCTTCATTGTCTCCTTAAAGCCAGAGAACACAAAGACAAATGCAGTTCAGTCTTTCTCCCATGATGGAAAATGTAAACCGTTGACACAGCTCCCATGTTTAACTTGTTTAATTCTCATTTTAAATTCAGTACTATACCAGCCGTGTGAACTCTGAAGATTTCTTTAGTAATCCATTTTGTAGTTCCGAATCAAAAACAAAGTGAAAAGGTCTGACACAATTTGCTTTTATTTTTAGGCAAATCAACCCTGGTCATAGTTAATAAGGGGATTACAACCCAGACTAGGTCTTTACAGATGTAATGTAAATCAAGGGCAGAGTATAAAGAAACTGATCCCTTTTGATTGAAGTATGGTAAAAAGGCATAGAGAAACTAGCAGCAGTAATCTGATTGTATGGCAATAAAACCACCATTTTCTGTCTTTCAGATAAAAATAATGTGGTAAATCCATGCAGTTCATAAGATGTAAAGGCAGATAAAGGGTGATGCCATGGCAACATATAGATTAGCTTGATGTTAGAAATGACACGTCTCTGAAAGGGGTGTTATAAACTAAGGACCTTGCTCCGGGCTGTAAGGTATTATGTGAGAACCGCACAAAACTTGGGGGCCGGGATTAGGAAGTATGAAAGGCCTACTTGTGGCTTGGGATGGTTAAAGCAGCAAAGAAAAGCTGCTCAGTTCTTGCTCATTGGTGGTGTATAATATGGTAAAGATAGATTTCATTTACTGCTTTCTGCCGAGGTGGGGGCCGATTAAAACTTGAGATGGCTGCAATTGTTGGGTGGGGAAGATTTTCCTTTTTAACTCCTGCCCTAGCAGCAGCCCTTCCGAAGAATTAGCTGCACTTGGGGTTTGTTGCCTTAATCTATTTGGGCTTGGGGCAGGAGCATGCTGGCAAGGAACAGAAAGCTGAGGGGCTAGGTAGGACTGGGGTTATCTGGAAGGAAAACACAGAGCTTTTGATTTCAGTTGTGTTTCAGGCTGTGGTCTCCGTCTCACACTCCATGGGAGCAGCCAAAGATAAACACACTGCATTGTCTGTGCCTTGGCCAGGTGATACTTCAGCATCTCTTGTGTTTCCCATCCTGCAAAAATATAAAGGGAAAAGAACTCCCACAAGCAAGCCAGCATCCATTCCTGTTTACCAATAAAGCTGCAGATAACAAAATTGATTTGGCTTAGTCTCGAGGTGGTTATTTATTTCCGAAAGGCAGGCTGAAATCTAGAAATGAAGGAGATAAGCATCTGCCTACTCCCCCATCCCCAGCTGAAAATCATTGGGATGAGTTTGCTGTTTGCCCCTCGAGTTCAGCCAGCAGACAATTTAGCCACTGTTCTGTCATTTATTTTAAGCGATCTGCAGCTGTAAAGGTAGTAAAACACCTCTCTTAGTGCAACTACTTGGGTTTTTATTTTCCTTACCTTTTCTCTTACAGAGCTTTCTAACAGTTAAGACTTGCTTTTCTACCCAACTGACAACCGTAACCACCCACAACTTAAAAGTCAGCATTACATTGCAAATCAGGGACACGATTCAAATGAGGAATATTTACTTTATTGCCTGCTCATTTGTCTGCTGGGGGGGGGGGGTGGCAAGGAAAGCACTCTGCATTTGTTAGGCAGAGTCTAGACAGAAGGGGAAAAAACACTGAAGCCTACAATAACAGTTGTGTCTTTCTTTACTGGGAATGAGCTTGGGATGAGCTCGGCAAAATGGAATTCATGCTGTTCGTTTGGCAGTGGCTGGGACACTTAAAATTTTTGGTTGGTTGATTTTATTTATTTATTTTTTTGTGTGTGTGAGTTTTTTAATATATATAAATATATACGTATATATATACAGATGTTAATTACATGCTTGAATTTTATCATTCTTACCCTACCCCACAGTAAGCTGAAAGCTTCACAATTCTGAGAAGGGAACTCCAAGCCCAAAACTGTCAAGCTGCTGATGCTGATGGGATTTAACAGATGAAAAATAAACAAGTGCATACAGGGAGCTGAACAGATTGTCAGAGTATACGCGGCCTGAAGTGCTCAGATAGGTTTCCTCTCCTGCAGCTTAACCTTCACAAATCTATATCAAAAGATCCAATTCATTTGCTGAAATTCTCCAAAGCGCGGGGGCACCCTCATCTAATTTACAGGCCGGTCACATCCAAGCACCTTGCATTCTGCATTTGACAATGATTGTTAATGGGCCATTCAAGTAAAGTATTTGCTTGTTAACAGGGAACAGAGCATGATAAATGTCCAGCAAGCTTGCGGCCTCCTTCAGCTTTTCAAATGCAGACTGGTGCATATTTATGGCAGGCAAATGACAAAGGGAGAAGCTGAATTGCTCTGGCCTTGTGCTTTCTGCTCGAACAAGGGTTAAAGTAATTAAAGAAATAATGCAAAAACCGATGTCCTTTGTTTGCCCACCATTATCCAACATTTAGCTTTCGAACCTGCCTGTCATGTCACATTTCAGGAACGTTCGGGAGGAGAAGGCTCGATAGGTTTGGTGGGGAAGGGAAAGCCGGTGGTTCTTTTTTGACTACCCCTCCCAGCAGGTGCCCCTCTATCTCTCTGAAGTGCTGCTCCTCGACCTACATCAGCCCAAAGTTGTGCTTAGAACACAGGGGGTTTGCACTTCTGTTCCCAAATTAGGGGAACACACCCCCAGAAACCACCCAACCCCAAACACCAAACAGTGGAGAGGCTTTGGGAAAACAAGCACATCGCCTGCTTCTGGAAGCCAAGTATGGAAAAAACATGGCAGAACAAAAAGCAGTTTTGCAGTTGCTCCTCCTCCCCCCACCAAGGACAGAGAGATTTAAAAAACTGAAACTATGAAGGATACACACAGGAATTCCCTGAACTCGAAGTGTCTTCAGTGTCATTTTCAATTTTTTTTTTTTGTGGTTATAAATTCAATTGTTCAGTCTTAGCCAGATTTTCAGAAGTCTTCTAACAGCCTTCAGTGCAGAATTACAACAGGTAATTTTAAATTCCATGTTTGAAAATGGCACTTACTATTTTGTATTTCTAGTTGCAAGCAGATAAATGTGTTCAGGGCTTTTGTCTAGCTGCTTTTCAGCTCCCATGAAAATACCTCCAGTGATTTCAGTATTACATTAGCCCTCAAGAGGCTTACATTACAAATGTTTTTTTCATTATAGGCAAAATTTACATTTTCTTATAATGAGCAAAATTTATCATTATTCAAGGAAGAGAACATCCAGATTATTTTTCTTTCTTTTTTTTTTTTTTTCCCCGTTGTTAACTGTGCAGAGAACTTCGCTTTGATGTGATTATATACATTGTCAAAAGACAGCAAATAAGGGCAGGACCTCTATCTTTTTTGGCAATCCTGGCCAGCCAACACCCAGTGTTTATTGCGGTATCAGCATGGTAATTATAATGCAGCTGATTTAAACTTTGATGTAATAGTCTATGCTTTTTTCTGGTTTTAAATTTAGGTTCCAAGCCAAAAAAGATAAAGGCTGGTAGAGGATTATGTTGCTAGGTGAATCATTCCCGATGTATGGCATATGTATAAGACGGTGTTCTTTTTAAATGTCTCATGGTTGATGGCTGAAATAGGATTTACAAAACTTGACTTAGTAGGATTCAGATCTGTGTATGCTTTAAAACATAATCAAGTTTTACACATGTCAACAGAAAATGAGAAATTCTGTGGTTTGTCTTACACAGATAGGTTTGATGGTGGAATGATACCTTAGGCTGAAAAATCTGTGATGCTGCAAACTACTTCTTACCATTTTGTTTGTTTTTGTTTGAAAAGTGCATTCACTTAGGTACCTAAAGCAAGGAACAGTGGGAAAGGTGAACAATGCACGATAAAGGACAGTACGTCTTAAAGCCAACAAGAGGAGTTTAAAATTTATTATTATTGTTAATATTATTATTGTTATTATTAGTTAGAGCCCAGTCACAGTTGAATGCTATTTTATTTTGGATTGGGAGTTCTGCCAGACTCCAGCCTGTCAAAGCTAAGAAAGCTCAAATCAAATCCAGGCCTATTTCTGCAGCATACGGGAATCCTGGCTCCTTGCCTGTGGATTCATTCAGGAAGACCCATCTGGCTTTTGATGTTCTGCAAGTTTGAAGCAGTTTGTTTAAGGAACCTATGCAGTGAGAGCTGGTGAAAGCACACATAACTGCACTTCTGACTCTTCAACTGCTGCATGGTTTCACATTTTCATTTTGTGCTGGTGCTTGCCATCTGCTTACCTACTGCCTGAGCAGCATTTGGTTTCTATACCTGACTGGATAAAAGTGTAAATTTGGAGTTGGAACATCTTGGCTCCTTTTGAGGAATTGCAGTTCCATAGCATTCACTGTCCACACTTCAGTTGCTTTCTTCATGTTTAATTAATTTCAGTTTAGTTCACAAGCAGTCTAGCTTAATCACTGCACAACATTTGACCTTTAGGTTTTTTGGGGGTTTCTTTTTCCAAGGTATTTCCAAGCAATATAGATTAATTGAACAGGGAAGGTTACGTTGACAGACAAGATTACTAGTCTGTGCGATAAATATTTCAGATTATATAATTTTTAGTGGTAACTGTTCCTTCTATCGAACAGTTTTCAGGCACTTTCTGAAGAAAAACAAAAGCTGAATAATCTTAATACATTTATTGCTTATTGTGGTGTTTTCCATTCTATGGATCTATGTGTGACAACAAGACAGGCAAGACTGCACTATGCTCCTAGGGCCTGACTCAGGAAACTGTCCTTATTCAGAAAAATTCATGTTGAGCATGTGCTGAATGCTGAATATTTTTGCTGAAGTGGAACGAATTTAAGCATGAGCTGTCTTGAACCAAGGCCAGAGTGAAAAGGCTTTTTGGGGTTGGGCAAATACAAATCTCTCTGAAGCTTCATTATGTATTTTTTATGTATATATATAAAAGAGAATTATGTCAGAAGCTACAGCCCTGTCTGCATTTGGAAAGTCTTAATTTCCATGTAGCTCGCCCGTAGCCAGTGTATCCATTCCAGTGGTGATCCCTTGCATTGGCTGGGACAGCTCAAGCATGTCCTGGAGGTCTGACTGCACCAGTAGCTCTTCTGGAACTGAGTTTTCTGTGCTTTTGCTTGCAGTTCGGTGTAACATCAAAAGCACATTTCCATTGGTGACCGACAGCTGAGAGTGACCCGGCTGTTTCCAAGAGCCCAGGTTACCCTTCTGAGAGACAATTCAGTTTGCAGCGGGTGCAAAGGCTGAACCTCCTTACAGTAGTCTGAACAAAATGCCAGTATTTCACAAACACTGGGCAGCAGGTTAAAATTGAATGTCTGGAGCTCCAGTGGGGTAAAATTGTGTGGCTGGAGCTCCAGCTGTTCGCAGACATCTGCTGTACCTGATTGACTCTTCCACGTGGAGTAGGGATGTCTGATCTAGTGCTGAATGCACTTCTGGACCTTTACAGAAGGATTTTAAACTACTCAAGTGTCAGTTTAGTTTAATTTGAGAGGTTCAGACCCACAGTGGGCCAAAAGCTGGTTCTTGATAGGACAGATACTGCTGCTGCTTTGGAGGTGGCAGCAGCCACCAAGTTTTATTCTGCTTCTGGGGGTCGGTCAAACTTTGGAAAAGTTGGTATTTAATGTGAAAAAGTAAGATCCCCACTCTTAACAGGTGGCTGAATCTTGTGTTTAATGTGAGATGCAGGTGCAGGCTGATTGTAGATCTCCCATTTGGATTTTTGCTCAAGGTTATTCTCTCTCACCCAAAACCCATCATTTGAATATGAAGAGGAAATGGATGCAGTATAGGAGTGATAGAGGGTTCTAACTGGATCCTGAAACCTCTGTGTAACAACGATTTGCCAAAATAGGTTTGGTTTGCCTTACCGTGCTGTTACTACTTTGGCATAACTTTTCCTAAAAGTTGTGAGTTAATAACTTGTTTTACTTGCAGTGTTTGCTTATGCAATAAGTAAATGGTATGCAATACTACATTTTCTAGCAATTGTGAAGCAGTTGATTTTTTTTTTGTTTGAGTTTGAGATACAATTACCAATTATTAGTGTCTCATCAAGACAGTCCCCACCCTCTTTTATAGACTTTGCTTGGAGCATGTCTTGGAATAAGACTACAGGTACAAACAAATTGAACTTAAGTGGAGGAAGACTGCAGACTTTGTTTGGTATCCCTGTATTGTGGCTGACATAAGATACTTGCTTTTGCAATAGGAATGGCAGGGAAGACCACAGAATAGCACAGCGATAATACAGTCTGGTTTTATTGTTTCTTTCTTGCGATTTACAGTGCCCTTTTTAAGCAGTATTTCTTTGGCAAATGCCAGCTGCTCTCTGTTAGCTTTCTAAAAAGGAAGACTTCAGTGACTTGTGTAAGGAGCACACATGATTTGATTTGACTTTCTGTTCTGTGCTAACTACTGCTCTGCATCTTTTCAATAAAGCACCATCTTTCTTGGGTTTGGCACACCCCGCCTCTGTGAGCACAAGTCAAGTAGAGCACTGGTTTTGTGTTACGCTGAATTCAGGGCAGATCTTTCTTTGTTTTTCATTTGTCTTTTTCCAAAAATCCAAACCATATAAATACCTGATTATCTTTGCTACGAGAGCAAAGAGCTACTTTAATATTCCCAGTAGCATATTTTGAACAATTCTTTAATTAAAACAACATTGGTCTCTTCCTGTATTTCATGGCTGGCAAATGAGAGAAAACACCAGTGTTAGTATCAAAGGGAGTCAGTTTTCATTACAGTAATGGTTCAATTGTGCAATGCTGTAGGCAGTGAAATTTAATATTATTGTGACTTGTATTGTAATTGTAGGATGACAGAGGAAAATGGATTAAGTTTAAATATAAGTGTACACAGCAGCACATGGACTTTGTCAAATGGAAGCTGAGGATTGGGGCAGGACGGGTCCCCCTCTGGCTCTGCCATAATGAATTAGTATTTTGTAAATAACTGTCCACTAGACTATAGATTTATTATGTTTTGTAGATATATGTGGACACACAGAGACATACATGGATTCTGTACTCACTGTAATTGCAGCATGGAGTTGCAGAACGAGTTTATGCCTGTAGGCTTGCAGGGTATTTGAATGTCTAGGCTTCTTGTCTTCACCTTTCATGAAAATATTCTTGCCTGCCAGTTGGTGAAGTGTTCTTCTGAAGGATACACCCATCCTTTCAATTGAGGGATTGCTAACACATGGGTGACCTCAGACTGGAAAGTCCTTTGTCATTCTTTTCTTCCTGATGAATAAAGCCAAATTCAAATTGCAGATGATCTTTGCTTTAGAAAATTGTGCTAAAGAGACAACTAGTGTTAATGAGCAATATCCCCTTCTTTCCCAGTTTCCCATATACATGCAGATGAAAATGGAAGACAGTAATTTAAACCATCCATTACTGATCTCTTCCCTGGAAGATTAGCGACAATGAAAGCTAGATGTTTCATTTGTTTACTGTGTAGGCAAGTGGAAGATGTCCCCAAAGCAATGCCTGATAGTCTACTAGTATGTAAACATGATGCCCTGTCGTTTTACCCCAGATCTTCAGTGTTTCTCAGAGGTATATTCATGCTGAAACCTGTTCTAATGTTAAAGTGCAAAAGGGGGCAGTAAAGTGCTATCCAAAAAATGTTTCTTTTTGGAAGGTATCTTTTGTGGCAAAAGTTGCATTTCTCAGTAAGTTTATAATCTTCTGCATTTAAAATAATGATCACATGAATATCCTGCATTTGAAAGACTTATAAATGTGGCCGAAGCTTATTGTCAGGCGTTGTGGGAACAGTGTTTGCTGCGTGCGTTTCCATGACCTGTCCTTTTAACTCAGTCCTGAAACATGCTACATATTTGGAAGGAATCAAAGGCTTTCCTCAGATATATTTAGGACATAGCTATACAAAGCACTTCTGAAAGAATTCCAGATTTGCTGATCATGTCTGGTTCTCATGTTGTGCAGTACCAGCACCACTTTTCTGGAAGAAGAAAAAGCAACAAAACCAATATGAAAAGAATGCTGAGGCTAGGGGTTTCAGTTTGAAGTACTAAAGTGTGTAGTGGTGGCATGGGTCAAGAGTTGGGCTCTCATCCAGACCCACATGCATCATTTGTCAAGAGGTAACTAGAAAGAGCAGCTAATTACAATGCACCTACTGAGTGTTTTCTCTTTCAGAAATTCGTCAGAATAAGCCATTTATACAGATTGGCTGCTACTCTTCACTGCAGCCACTTGCAGTTTTTAAACTCTATGTAGAAAGCATGTTTCTGACGAAATGCAGTAAAAAGGAGAATGTGCCTCTGTGTGTTTCCATGGTTGTGCATGAGCGAGAGAGAGAGTGCAGTGATTTGAAGAGTGATTCCCTATTTGCTGAAGCTCAGTAAGTCCAGTGCTGTTGGAGGGCTCATATTTCTGTAAATGCTGATGAAATGTTAATATAATACACTTTAAAATAGAACACTGGTCATATCCATGCCCTTTTTTTGTTTGGTTTCTTTTTTTTTTCCTCCTCTTAGTTAGAAGACTGTCCTGAAGCACATTAGCAGTTCTTTTGTGGTAACTGGAATTGATTTAGTAAATGGATCAGAATTCTCTAGTGCTTTAAGTACTTTTAGCTGAGCGGTAATTGCTTTCTCCACAATAACACAAAAAGTTAATTGCTATTAATAGTGCTTTGTGTGGAGGTCACGTATGAAAACTGAATATAAAATCTGTATTTTTTAATAAAATATTCTTTTGTCAACTTTAGTAAAAAAATCGAATCATACACTTTCCAGAGTTTCAAGCCTGCCCATGTGGTAAATGGTCTAAGCCAGGCTGGATGTTCTTATGCAAAAAGCCCAGATCTTGTTTCCCATTGTGGAGAAGAAGCCCAAACAGATAGGTGTTCGCTCTCAAGTTTTTTTAAGGCAGAGGAAAACATGCTTCCCTTTTACACGAGGAAAAACTATGCATTCATTTTTGCACCCTGGATTTATGTTTGGGAGAGGGGTAAAGCCCAAGTTGGTCTGAAGGTTTTAGTTGTGTAAGTGGGGTTTTTGCTTTGTACTGCAAGTGAGAGCCAAGCAGTGAGGGAAAGGGCAGCTTTCAAGTAAAAGCTAAATTACCTCTTGCAGGTGGAGATGGTGTCCAGTTGAAACAGATCTGCTTACAGCAAAACCATTCTGGCAACTGCATGCAGGGGGTTGAAGCCAGGATACTGTCTCTGCTTCATGGGGGCACGTGGGGAAAGGGGGTCTGTGGTCACCCCGAGATGTCATGATCCCCTGGACAGGAATTGCAGTCAGCTACCTCTGGTAGAGCTCAGATTGGGGTAGTCCTGAAGTAGAGGTTGTGGCACCTCCTTTGGCTTATTTACTTTTTCTATGGATTGAGATCCCATTCACAACCTTGTACATCACAGCTCTTAAGGTACCAGATTTTCTCTTAGAGAGAGTGTCCCCAATAAGATGTATTTGGTGCTGGGTTGCAGGTGACCTTCCATATGCATGAAATGTGAAAGGGATATGGTTTTTGCCAGATACCATGTCTTTGCTGCAGGTTTTGTGCTCTCTCAAGTGCAAGGCATCTTTAGGCATGTGGCTGGCCATAAGCTGCATGGAGGAAAAACGTGACTGCCTGTATCTTTGCAACAGCAACACACGAGTTATTTGTTGAAGGAAACTCATGGCACATCTTTCTAGGAGAGCAATTAGAGCATATTCTGCCATGTTTGAAGAGGGATGGTGTCTGTGGGTGTCCCTCTATACAGTGGAAGCTCTGTGTCTTTAGGACTGTGATGTGGGGGTACAATTTGATTGTAAAATTTCACAGGGCCATGAAAAAAAAATGGTTTATTCAAATAAAGTGTGGAAGTGTATGCGCTTTCATCCCATCCTTATTTTATGCCTACTAGAAATCCTTTGTTGTATTTTAAATGCTTTCCTCTAGTATTTTGTAAGATAGTGCAATGAATTAATATATAAAGCAGATAAAATTTCATACATGCCCCCTGTTCCCTGTCCACTTAAAATTTAAGGCATAATAATGCTGCAGAATCATTCTTGTGTAGGTTAAGATTTCCATTCTAAACATAGTTCATTGTCTTGCCCTACTGAAATCAATGGCAGTTTTGCAGCCGATTTCAGTAAGAATAGGTCCAGGAAGAGGTACCAAGAATGACCATTCATTTGCATGGCTGCTTGAGACTCACTAAATGGTGGCACCACTACCATCTTGTGTCCAGGGTGGTGATTAAAACAAAATAAACACTTGACCATTCCCCTTTTCAGTGCTTTGCAAGCTTTCCCCCCCAGGTAGTCTGAAAGAAGATGGGCTCCTTTGGAGGTGAGGAAGGGGGAGGACAAGGAGGTACCACAACCCCCCGCCATGGAGTTTAGCTACAGTTTCAAGGGATTATTTCAAATCATCTATGGGTGTGCAGCATGTTTTATCACAGGGGAGCCCAAGCCCCAGAAAGAGGTTCTTCCATTCCAGTGGAAGTGAGAAATACAAGAGCTGCAGCTTTAGCAAGTTATGTTATGGTGCATTATAATCTGGCTTTGTATAATGTGGTATTTACCACTAAAGATCTGAAGGGATGAATGTGAATATATTTGTTTATTTTTTGTGTTAATTCCATTTAGTTTCTAGCCTGCAAGTCTTATTAATGCCAGTAACCATTGCTTATATGAATAGTTTCATTAACTGCATGGAAAAATGATATGTAGAAATAAAGGTCAGCAGATTAACCTTCTTAAGTTTTATTTAAATTCAAAAATATCCATATTTAGCATGTTCTATAGAACTTTGTTGTAGTATTAAAATGATTTAATAATACTGAACTGGCAAAGAAAAGTAGCTTCCAAAACTCACTTAAAAGGATTTTAGTAATATAAAATGTACTTCAGTTTTCAAAGTTTTGCTTGTTAGTCTGTCATCTTGCTGTGTCACACGATGGTAATTTTTTTGCAGAGACTTCTCTTAGGAGCAGACTTTTCTTTTTAACCAAACTCCGTACCCATTTTCAGACAGACTCCACATTAATCTTTTTTGGGTATTTTTGTTCGTTTTGGGTTTTTTTTCTTCTTTTTGTGAAACTCGTTTTTCTTTTTGTTCCACAGCAGTTACTGGTCCTCTTCGCACTTTATCCATTCAGTCCTGTAAAATAAGTGCTTCTACAAAAATGCCTTTCAGATTTACAGTGGGTGCATACCTTGTTATCCACATGACGTGTCTGCATATAAAGTTGAATGTGACAAACTAATATGAAAGCTCTGTATGGAGCAGTGGACTCTTACAGAGAGCTCTGGTCCATGTTTTTGGATTTTACTCAGTTCAAAGTTTTGGAAAGCAGTAAACTGGTTTTCGTCTTGTTCAGCAGCCTGTGATTAGTACACTGCTACTTCAATGAACTCACTAGGAGCTTTTCCTGGAACTTTTACTTGCCTTGCATCAAGCTGGTAGGACTTATGCCTTCCTTAAATATTTGTCCTGTGAACAAAACAATACTCTAAATATGAACGTTGTTACTTTCTCAAAAGACAGATGATGAATGCATATACGGTTTTAAAACCATTCCTTTTAAACAGTAAGGACATGTATTTGGAATGCTATTCTGTATTCTGTTTCAGTTTGCCCTTGTGCAAGTAACGGACTAGCATACTGTGTTATTAGTATTCATGACATTTCCTTAATAAAACTTTTCAATGAATAACTTTATAGTCAGGCTGGTAGTTAAACTTCATAAAGTTAAGTGGGTAGGATTCCCCAACAGACGGTTTCAGGCTGCATTGTAAGAAGCATCTTGACTGTTCACGTTTTTAGGGTTATTTTTGTTACATTAATTTAAAGCTAACTGCCTACACCAATTAGTTCAGGTACGATATTAAAACGCAGAAATTTGGCACTGTTTTCCCAGACTTACAACAAGAACTAACATGCTTTCTAAAATTGCATTCATTTTATAATTACCAGGATATAGTTAAAGCTAAGTCTGCATATATATATATTTATAGTATGTGTGTATATATCTGGTTTTGCAAGTTGGAAGAAGCATGACAACACATTTGTTACATCAATCAATACCTATTAACAAAATCTCAGATTTTTTTCTCTAAGAATTTTATCTGTTGATAATTTTACAGTTTCAGAAATGTCTGTGTAGTAAGGAATGATATTTTCAGAGTAACAGAGTGCTGACAGATAAAGTTTGGGGTTTTTTTTTAGAAGTTACTATTATGAAATTAGGCAGGTTTGAGTGGTTATTATTAAAGAAAACTCCGTTATTGTTTAGTAAGGTTGAATGTGCTAATTTCCTCTAAACAAAAAGTAGAATCTTAGGAATTTAGTTGGGAACTGTGCATAATATAAATTCTGGTTTTTGTAAAATTTCAGAGTGAAATTTAACTTCTCTAGGACTTTGACCAGTAAGGCTACATTAGTGCCAGGAACTGCTGGGCCTTAAATTAAGTGTGGTACAGGGAATGCTTGTAACATTAGTGGTAGTGGGGGATGGACTACTCGGTTCCTATTTTCTGTTCATGTGCCATGTGACTTTTTGTCTAATATAATACTTTTAAGAAGGTTTTGGAACCCTGCATGTTGCTGTTATTTGATAAGCAGCATGACATGATAAGCAGCGTGGGAGGGATTCACTTCCATGGGCTTTGCACAGATGTCAAATGTCGCCCACAATACACCAATTTTGGGCTGACAGTAAAAATGCCATCTGTATTCAAAAGTGCCAGACATAAAGTGCATTAATTTCATCGTACAGCTTTTACAGTACTTTATGTACTTTTCTGTCCTTTCTCACACTAAGCACTAGGATTATTAATTGTGAGCAAGATTCTTTGAATGCTCTAATCTCACTGTATATGACTGCTGAGAGATACACGTTGGGAACTCCCTAATCTTTTCTCCTGAGTTTCTCTTAGGGCACAGGGGCCTATACTGGTATGTAGGTTTCCCAGTAAAGAACATTTAGAGCAGAAAAGCAGAAAGTTTGCTTTTTATAGAAAGCAATGTTTCCAGTGCTGTTGCTACCCTGACTGCTTAAAGAGCGTGTTACTGTCCCAGGCAGCACAGCCTTCTCAGGACCAGTCTCAGGATTCTGGAAACTCTTCTTCCATCTGTATTATATTTCTGCTTGTGTAAAAAAAAAAAAAAAAAAAAAAAAAGATTGTTAATTAGTTGAAAAGGCATTCTGATTTTTGATCAGACTTTTAAAGCCAGTTCATTAACTTTATTTTTATATATGCCATCCTTCAAACATGTTGTAAGTATTGATGTTCCCCCAGAATGCTTACGTACATATATTTTGGTACTTGCAGAAATAAAGATTCAGGATTAATCCTGAAATCTTTGTTAACCTCTGCAAAGGCTGGATGTGTGTTCTTTGTGTGTTTGTTTTTTCCAGATACAAGATTTTCAAAAATAAGTTTGTGAAGCAGTAGTCTTAATCCCCCTGGCATTTAATAAATAACTTCAGAAAATGCTTAGTACCCAGCAAATGGTTTATTTAAAGTCTTCATGAAAATATAGTAGCAAAAGTGTACTACACAGCTGCAGGAATAATAATCCTGCCTACTACTAATAGGCCCCTGTAAATTTTGTGGTTGAACTGGAATGCATGAGGTGAAATTTTTATGTTCTCTCCATCCCTATTTGTGCTTTATTGTTGTAAGGAAATAAGGCAACTAAATTGGAAAAATATCTTTCTTGCAGAGGTCACGATGAAAGGTGCAAACTGTAGAAAACATTTCAATACAATCAAGTTCTAAGATTAATCCTTTCATTTTCAGCCTTTTTTCTTTTCTAATCCCATCAGCATTAGATCCTGCAAGTTCAGAAACTCAAGTGGAAGGAGATATACCAAATTTAGTTCTAAAACTGCACAGACTTGGAGCTGTAACAAGAATATTCCCCTGCCATAAAGTCTAACGAGTGTATCAGTTTAAAGCTCTTTATAAAGTGTAGTTTTAGCTGTCTGTTGGGGGTGGTTCTGTCCTCTGCCTTTTATGGGGCAATTCCTGGCTACTTAACCAAGGCACACAGGTGTACTTCCTCTCTGGTAGCTGTTTCTGAGGGTTGCCTGGCATGCCATCTCTGAATGCATCCTGTTCGTGCTCAGAGTTTGCATGCAGAATGTATGCCACTGGAGAATGTATGCCACTGGTGCTTCATTGCACACGTACATATATACACAGAACCTAAAATTAGAATCAGTGCTTTTGGTTTTCAGGGCAGCTTTTAGGTCGTATTGATAATAACAGAGGTGCATGTTTCTAACCTTATGAATTCTGTATTTATTATGCATGGGAATCTAAATTGATTTAAAAAAATATTTGGTCTCTGAAATCTCAGGTGTTTCATATTACATATTCCCATTATGTGAAGAATTACTGGCAAGAAGAAATATTTACAGCAGTGGGATCATACAGCAACCAGCATTTATCCTGTCATGCAGATGGGGGAATACAAGTAATTTTCATTTTTCTCGTATAACACTGCTGTGCAGGAGCAAAGTAGAATGTGACTCTGAGGTCAAGATAAGGTGGTAAAGTCAGTCACAGGTGACAGAGGTTAGCTCAGAAACTATATCCCTTTCCATTTTCCTGGTCAGTCAATCCCTGAGGAGAGCTCGAATCAGGATGCATGCTGCTCCCTTGGGAACATTTGCTGGCTGGGGTCTTCCTCCCACCATTTCCTTGGCATCCTTGCTGAGCTAGCCTCTCCATCAGTCATCCCTCACCAGGCTGGTGACTTCGAGAAGGGTGCCTTCCTGCCTTTCCACCTTTCCCTTTGTTTCACCATTTCAGATTTTGGGAGGTGGTAGTCACTGCATTCTTTTGGCATGTCCGAAAACTGGAGGAGGAGGTGCGGCTTCTCCTCGCCTCCCGTGCTTCTGAGTTTGAACAGCCATGGCCAAGCCTAGCTTCTGTAGTCTGGAAATCATGTTGCATGGCACAAAAGAGTGCAGTGATTTATACATCAGCAGCCGCTTTTCTTGCCATAACATTTCATTGTTCTTTTTCCCTAAATCTGTAATTACGTCTTTGTCCTGCTATGTGCTGCTTCACAACAAATATAATTCTTACACAGGCTTTGTGAGTGAAAATAATCCTGCTCAATTAGCACAGATCATAAACTTGCATTGTGTGGGAGCAAGCAGTTTTAAATGATGGACTTGAAATTTGGGGTGTCGCATTGTCATTTTCTCTAACTTAGTAAATTCTGCCCTAGCACTACTACATGCTTGTGGGCTCCTTTAGCCAAGGCCGAGACTGGAGGTCACCAGTGCCTACAGCTTTGTTCTGGTTGGGCCTTAATACTCTTAATTTAAAGTTTCCAGGAAGGCTGTTTGTGTGAATAAGCTAGATTTACTACATGTGCTGTTTAAACGCTAGCAGTTGGAGAAGGGTGTTCATTAGGCAGCAGTTGTTTCAGTTGTTTTTTTCAGGCCGATTCTCCATTAAGGAAGATCTTTGAAAAGGCTGGCAGGCAGGAGAAAGAGGAAAGAAAGTCAGTCTTTTAGGTCTGTGCATTCGAGGACATTGGCTGTAGTTCTAAAACACGCACTTCTTGGCCTTAATTGGAACAAATATATCTTACAGAGAAAGAAACAAACAAACCTGCTGTGGCTTTTGTCCTTGTGAGAACAAGGCTCCTCATTTTGTGGATAAATCAATATTATAAGTAATTATTTATATTTTTCTTTTGTGAAGAAGTGGTGAGGTTTGCCTACTAATTAATACAAGTAGGATAGATACAATATCGAGTGTAACCCCAAACATTAAAGCTCACTGCCAGTTTGTATAAGAAGTCTTCATCAGCAGTAAGGCAAAAGCACACGCATGTTCCACTTACAGCACAAGAAGTAATGATGGTAATGGTAGAGCTTGAAAGAAGAAATTGTAGTGTAGCAGTCACGCTGTCTTGGAGAAGTGTTTTATCAGAAGCATGTGGGGTCCTTGAGTCAGGTAGATCTCTGTCTACCCAAGGTCTATAAGCATGATCCTGGTGAGTGACTGACGTTCTTTGTTTTCTACTGGCAGTATCAATCAATATCTTAATATGTTGTTAAATTTTAATGTCTAAGTTGTTTCCCTTCCCACATGGCTGCTTAGGGGGGGTTGAAAAAATTGTTCTTGTCATCCTTCCATGTCCAAAATTAGCAAAGTATGTGCAAGAATAGTAGAAATGTTACCAAAGCTGAAAAAACAGGATTGTAGCTAGTACAACACCAGATGTTGTACTAGCTGCTGTAAATGGCCAAATGTGGAAGAAACAGCAATGCCTGCCAGAGACATAAAACCTAATAGAGTTCCCAAAACTGGGATAAGGATTAGAAGACTTAATCCATCTGTAATTTCCAAGATCTAGATAAACATCTTGTTGATATTAAGTCAAGTCAGGTCCAGATTATTAAGATCTGGTTTGCTCAGTCATTTTGGTTTTGGAAACTGTGTATTTGTTCTTTTCTGTCCACTGCAATTGCTACTATTCTGGGTGCGATCTTATCAAGTGTCTCACATTTTCCCTTTTTCTCTTCCTCCCCCCCTCCCTTTTTTTTTTTTCCTTTTTGTCCCTGTATTTCCACCTCCTCCCCTCCCTCCCATATCTTTCCCTCCTCCCTCCCCTATCCTCCCCCCCCCCCCCCCCCCCCCCCCCCCCCCTTTTTTTTTCCTGTTTCAGATTCCTTCCTGGACAAGGATTGGTACTATATCCACAGATAGGAGACAAACTGGATATTATATGCCCAAAGGTGGACTCTAAAACAGTTGGCCAGTATGAATATTATAAGGTCTACATGGTTGATAAAGACCAAGCAGATAGCTGTGCTATTAAAAAGGACAATACACCTCTACTCAACTGTGCCAAGCCAGATCAAGATGTTAAGTTTACCATCAAGTTTCAAGAGTTCAGTCCTAATCTCTGGGGCCTGGAATTTCAGAAGAACAAAGATTATTACGTCATATGTAAGTTCAAAATTTCAGTTGTTGATTCCTTTAAATATAATTGTTCTTTTGTGTATTGTCTTGTACATTACAAGCATACTAAAAAGAATGTGAATGGGTTTGTTTGCTTTTTTTTCTTCGAAAATATTTTCTTGTCAGCTTATTTTTGACCTTATTCCTGACTTCCATGGGGCCTCTGTCTCTTTTTAGCTTTGTTTGTGTAAACCAAATTAGATTGTACTTCTGCACCTGCAAAGGGCTTCTCCTGTGTAGGTATTGTGTCCTGTGTGCGGCTAAACCATGATGTGTTTCCTGCTCACAGCTCTGGTGATGAGCCATGCTATTGGCCTTACACTGGAATGCTCTTACACCAGGAGCAGGATTAGGGTGGCCTGGACATTCTGAGCTGAGTCATCTTAGGTAAGATGGCTGGCCATTACTCTTAGGTGATCCAGGGATTCTAACAGGAAACACCTTTGGTCACTTTGGTGCCAACTTTGACCATGTAACTTCCCCACAACGGTTACTGATGGATTCTAGTTGAGCATGACTAGCTACAGTCCATGCCTGCCATGTCCATATAATAGCTAGGAGGGTTCTTGGACAAAACATAGACTAGCATGATCTTGAATTTCCTCCATTTTCATGGGCCTGGCCTTGTAAAAAGAATGTGTGTGACACAGGCCTGTGTCCAGCAAGATAAACTTTGTGTGAGTTGTAATCTGATCAAGGATTTATAGCTGAAAACAAGTCTGGAGGTAACCACTGTGTTTAGTGATTTAAACTACTTATGATGTGTAAAGTTAATGATGTGAATCAGGAGTTAGCCTAAACTGAGACCTCAGCAGTACAACAATGATTTACATTAGTTTAGGTTTTGTCATGATAATACAAAATGAGCCTGCGGGTCTCATTTAGCTCCATGGGGACTTCTGAAGTCTTGACCAAGGATCACCAGCTAGTAGGAGATGGACAAATTCTGTGCACTGCCTTTTCTGCAGTTACAAAGAAGTAGGATCCTGGTGTATCTTACTTCATGGAATCACAGAATAGTTTTGAGTTGGAAGGGACCTTTAAAGGTCATCTAGTTCCAACCCCCCTGCAATAAGCAGAGACATCTTCAACTAGATCAGGTTGCTCAGAGCAAGGTCCAACCTGACCTTGAACACTGCCAGAGATGGTGCATCTGCCACCTTTCTGGGCAGCCTGTTGTAGTGTTTTACCACCCTCATTGTAAATAGCTTCTTCCTTATATCTAGTTTAAATCTACTCGCTTTTAGTTTAAAAACATTACTCCTTGTCCTGTCACGACAGACCCTGCTAAAAAGTTTGTCCCCAAACACATTTCTATCACCTCCTTGAAAATTGGAGGGCTGATAATTATTTTATTTGTAATGTCTGCCACTGTAAATATTTAACTTCTTAGTTAAAAATAATGGTAATTTTACAAATGCTCTGAGCAAGTACTTTTAAAATGGAAATATATTTAATATAAATTAATGCTCACTTTGCAGTTATATGCATAATGGTACACAGACACACTGTGTATAAAACAAGTTGTATGTCACAGAAACTAAGAATTCACTGCATTAAATATTAAATACAGAAATTACTAAGTAACAGTTGTGAGAGAAAAAAACCCACCATTTTTTTGTTTTTAAGGTTTGACAAATAGATCGCTTAATATAGGCACTTTCTGTTCAGTCAAGGGGTATATTGAAACCTGATCCCACTTACACAGCATTTAGCTTTGACAAAATTCCCACTGAAATCCAGTGAGATTTACCAGGGTAAAAACTGCAAGATTAGATGTTGAGAAATAGTCTGTAATTCCAGTGAAAATGTGTAGCATAAAAATGACCATGCTCAAATAGTTGCCTTTAATAATTAAATGTGTTCAGTATTGAGTGCTGCTTATAAAAACATTCACAGCAGACCAGATTTAGAGGAACAAATGGCACTGTTACAATTATTACCTGAAAATTATAGGCACAAATTGAGCTTTCTGATACCCTGTCAGTTCTGTCATATCCATGTCATGGATTTACCCAGAGAATTATTAAATATGTCTCATTTTCATTAGTTTTGTATAATTATTTCATTATAGCAGTAAGGTATAATAGATGTTGCATTTCCTGGAAAATTACAGTATAGTTTGGTTGAAAGAACTTTCTCAGCCTTCAGCCTAATGCCTCAGAGATCACACTGGCCTTGCAGTAATACTGGAGTGCCTTAGGATATTACTTTCCCTGCTCATTCTGGCATAATCAAATGGCTAATCTATCACTATATTGCTAGCATACTGACCGAGATGCATCAAGGCTACCCATGCATTTTAATAGGCTGGACAAAAAAAAAAAAACCCAATCCTTAAAACCCAGCCATCCTAAAGCTAAAATGCTTTTCTATCATTCAGGGAGAAAACAATGAACTCAGTGATGTCGGTCTCAGCAACACTAACAGGGAAAACTAGGCCACGGCTCAGCTAGGACACCATTTCACAGAGATACTGGAGCTGATAAGATTTTAGCAGCCTGTGTTCAAAAGCTCATGACCCTGGCACAGCCTTGTCAGATGCAAGTTCTGGTAGTCAGGACATTTACTGTGATTTTTTACTAGTAATATAATACATCTTAATCATGTATGCAAATCAGGCCATAAATCATTTGCATACATCCCTGTTCCCAGACCTGTAATTTCACAGGTGTACTGGATCTCTCACCAACTCTGATTCTGTCCCTCCCACCTACTCTGATTCTCCTTCCCCTTCCCATTTCCCTTCCCTTTTTCCTCTTCATTGTCCCCTTCCGCTTTCTCTTTTCCCTTTCCCTTTCCTCTTCCCCTTTCCTTTCCCTTCCCTATGGTAGTTTTGTGTTTTGTCTTGATTTGCTGTTTTTTGGGGGGTCTGAGGGTGCTATGAAGTGAAGGCAATGATGCATTTTATGTGCCAGCTTTTGATTTTGAGTGTTTTAGGATCTTGTATTCCCCTAAGGGGCATCAAACAAAGCTGACACAAGAGTTCACTGAGCCCAGCGTCTTTGTAGTGCTTACTCTGTCTGCGTCTGTAGTCTAATCTCACGCTGGCAGGCCATTGTCAAACCTTAAATGGTTTATGTCTCATCATGTACCTTTATCATCTTGCCATTATTTGAAAACACAGTTTGTTTTTCTAAGGTAATAGTATGTGGTTTGTGGAGCTGTATTAAACAGTAAAACCTCTATTCAGATTAGGGTTAGTCATTTGGGGATGAAGAGTTATAACACAGGATGAAGCAGCTTCCTGAACCCTGTGTACCTTAAGGGAAATTTGATTGTGCAGGAATTCTTCAAGCCATAATTTTTATATCATCCAGATATATTCATGCTAGGTATAGCAGAAGGAAATGTTTTCTGCTCAGTACTTTCCAAGGTCTAAGTGTATAAAGATGCAACTTTTCTCGTTCCACAATTCACACTTTTTAAAAAACTGAAAGTGTAGATGAGTTTCTGATATCTGTTTTCAGATTTAATGGTACTTTAATTAAAAAATAATCAAATCCATTTCTCAACAAAATATTCCTTAATATGAGTATCAGAATCAAAATAGTTAATTCTGTGAACAGCAGTACTTGGAAAGATGATATTGTATGCTATTGTGGAAGTGAATAAATGATGTAGCAGAGTGTCCTGGCTTTTCTGTTCTTCTCCATCATCAATTTTTTGTTCCTGGGAAATTAATAGATACATTTTCCTACAGTTACCTGATTTCTTCTCAGCAGAACTAGAGAAGGTCAAATGTACTTGAGATCTCAGAAGTATTAATGTTAGATTATCCTAAAATATGCGACCATTTAGCTAACATATCATAAGTCTCTAAGGAAATATTTAATCAGATGTTTGAAGGAAGATACATCATGCCCGACAACATAAATATCTGTGTGAAGGGCAAAGTTAAGCACAAGAAGAGTGTGCAGATTTGCAACTCTGATATTTGCATTAAAAAGTCTTTTTATGTCTTTGCATGGTTAGGGAATGAAGTATAATTTTTGCTGTTGCGGATTACTTGGAATGAGCAATGAGTATCTTCTCAGTATTTGGCGCATGGTGTAAGTGCTTCAGTGCCTCTCTCAGATGCAGGGAAGGAGGGAGATGTGTTAGCGTAGTACAAGCACATATAATATGCCAAAGATGTTTACTTTGGGTGAACAGGAGTTGTCCTGAGTCCTTCCCAGCAAACTTGGCCTTTAGTCAGAGAGCACAAAGAGCGCGCTGTGGTACCCAGGGTTTGCACTGAGTGAGCGCCCTGGGGAAGGGAAGCTTGCAGGAAGCTACACCAGAGGGAAGGGAGCAGTGCTGCTTGCCTTGGAGCACCGTCACGCACGCTCCTGACATAGCTTGGCCAAGCAAGCACATACTCTGCTCACTTCATCCCTTCTTTTGCATAAGTAAAATGAAGATTATGGGCTAGCATCATCAGCATTAAAAAAATAAACCACCTACAATGAAGCCTGCACCTGTTCAAAATTTGTAAAAGAATGGCCTGAGCCTTGGGATGGGTCTACACATGGTCCTAGAAGAGGTTCCTCTCAAATGCTTATTCTGTCTGGGCCCCATTAGCCAAGCTTGCTTAGCTAATGATGCCTTTTGGTTTTGACATTGGCAAAATTGAATATGCAGTTTTCCTTAAATGTTTTTTTGTCAACTTTTTTCAAGTGACCCACTTATGTAATTGGCCTCTGGCTTAAATTGAAAAAACATACATATATATATTTGATCCCTGACTGATTTAAAGGTTCATGCTGGCTAGCAGAAATTCATTGTAGATAACTGCTTTAAAAGTACTGTGGCTTTTAAAGTTGAAACAGTCATTCTGAAACTTTTGCATTAGCTGGGTTTGAAAAATCACAAGGCTTTTTATGTTTTCACTTTGTAATTCTGTTACAATTAAAGGGCAATAACTGTCTGAGGAAGAACACATTAAAGGACAATATAGATTGTGCCCTGAAATATGGCTCAACTGGGAGGAAGATTTCTTTGCGTGGGCAAATAGGTTTACATTAAAATGTTATTTCTGTATTCTGACCAAACAGTTTAAGTGCTGTCTAATCTGGCTCTATGGGCATTCTGACACCTCTCCGAGGCAGGCTTCAGTCCACAGCCGCCTGCAACTTCCCAAACACCCAGTAAGAGCTACCCAAAAGGGAACAGTAGGGTTTCCTTTGTTTGGAGGTTAATTCCAAAATAGCCAAAACGGGAGACCAAAGCTGTCAGAATTTAAATTAAATTTCTTTTGCAGCAAACACATTTTTCATGCTTTTTGTGAAAGACTCTGTGGTCCCACAATCAATTGTTATTTTTTGGTGGTGGTAATGAAAGCCTATGTGATAACAGCCATCCCGATTCCAGTTGTACAAAGATCACATTTTTTCTTTCCCCTTTCCTCCTCCTTCCTTGGAAAATTAGATAAATGATTTCTTTTTAGTGTAAAATGATATCCAAAGGTCAGTCTTTGACTTTGCTGAGAGTCTTTTAAGGGATATATCAGCAATACCACTTAGCTCTTGTTGAATGAAATATAAATACAGCTCAAACAAATAATATTATTGGAGGAAAAAAATCACTGTCTGTGCAGCTTCAGATTTCTAACAGAGTCTAAGACCTACAGGATTAATGGAGTCATGGTCCTTCGGGGTTTTGTCCCAGACCACAGAGGTCTTGTAAGAGAATAAGGCTATTTTAGATTGATGGATTTTGTTCATATTTGGTGCCATTACCTAGGCAATACCAACCGTTTATCTCCTTTCAAGTAGACAGAGATAGTTCAGCAGGAAATCTGTTATTATTTCTTTATTCCTAGGGGAAGGAAATGAAAGAGGAATGCTCAGTTTTTTAATTGATGACATCTAGTGAAAAAATACATTTATTCCCCCCCACATTCCTAAGTATTCCATATAGATATAGAATCAGATTAAAATGAAGAGTAATTATTCAGACTGGAAGAAAGAATCATTCAGGAAATACTCAGGAATTAAACCGGTTTTAAAATTTCATAGGAAGCTGATATTTTTAGTAACTGTTTATTTTTCTCCTTTTTTTTATAGTTCCTCATAATTTAAAAATATTGTAAATATTGGAAAAGCACACTAGCATGCTAAAACACATTTAACTCTCACTTTGTCCCTAAGTTTGGTGATGAGTATTTATCTCATCAAGTGGGATCATCAGTCTTTATTTTATGTAGTTGCTTGCATAATGTCTGTTACATATTACAGTATTTTAAGTCTTAAAATAAAAGGCCAGAAACTGTGTAAGTATTTATAAAGGATTTAATGAAATTGATTTTAAATAGTTGAAAATGTTTGTTTCATTAAAGTCTTTACATAGCTGGATTGGAGGCAAATGTACTTTGGTTTGAGAACTGTGTTAACTAAAACACAAGGTTGAAATGGTTGAAGAACAGGGTTAAATGTTAGCTTGGACCTTCTTTCCTGACTTTAGTCAATCCTGGAAGCTTTGGAGTAAGAATATGCCAGGATTTATTTCTGATAAATCAGACTATAAAACTAAGCCCGAATGGGCAGTCTTCCAGTTGCTCTTTTTCAGTTCCAAGGAAATCATGCAAATATTTCTGTGAGTAAAAGCAGGATTAGGCTTAAGGAGGTCTTAGAAGTTCTTGGAGAAGAGTCCGTACTAAGCTGATAAGGCTGTTTTTAAAAAGCGTGTTCAGATCTTTGTTAGCATGATTTATCTGTTTTCTGTTCAGTAGATGAAGACAGCAAAAATAACCACAGCAGCAGACTAGTCCTTATGTGCTCACTGAGCTGCTGTAAGAGAAACAGAAGTCTGAATCCAAATCCTGCCAGGGAAACCAAGAACGATTTGTTTTTCAAGTATTTCATGTTAGCACATAAATGCATTAGACCACAGCGGTGCGGTTGATCGCAGAACTGCAGAACAGTTGACTTTGGACGGCACCTCTGGAGATGATCTAGTCCCTTGCTCAAGCCCTTGCTCAAGAAGGCTGAACTACAGCCGGTTGTCCAGGACCACTGTGTCCAGCTGAATTTTGAAGATCTCCAAGGATAGAGACTCCACTCTGCCTGGACAGCCTGTTCCAGTGCTCTGTCACCTTCACATTTAAAAAGGTTTTCTCAGGTTTAAACAGCCTTCTCTATATTTCAGCTTGTGCCCATTGCCTCTTGTCCTGTCAGTGTACACCACTGAGAAGGGTTTGGCTCTTCCTTCTTTACTCTCCCCACCAGGTATTTATACACAATGGTAAAATCCTCCTTAACCTTCTTTTCTCCAGACTGAACAGTCTCAAGTCCTATACAAATGCTCCAGTTCCTTCATCATCTCCATAAGCATTTACTGGACTTGCTTCCTTAAGTCGATGTCTGTGTTGTACTGGGAGCCCGTGACTGTACCGTGCACTCCAGTTGTGGCCTCACCAGTGCTGTGTAGAGGGGAAGGATCACCTCCATTTGCCTGCTGGCAGTGTCCTGCCAAATGCAGCCCAGGAGGCTGTTGGCTGCCTTTGCTACCAGTGCACACTGCTGGCTTATGGCCAACTTGGTGTCCGCCAGGACTCCAGTGCCTTTTCTGCAAATCTGCTTTCCAGGTGTCTGGCCCCAGCCTGTGTTGAAACTCAATTCCACCTGCCATCCAGAGGCTGCCACAGCAGATTTGGTAGCAGAATAAAGACATTCTTGAAACAATTTGTGTAGCAGAAGGAAATTTTTTTTTAAAAAAAAGAAGAAAACTTAATAATGTTATACTACTGAAACACTAGTGAAATATTAAAATATGTGTGAACATAATTATTAAAAGTATCAGTTCTCCTGTTTAATTACAGTTTTTCAAAATTTCACACACTGCTGGATTAACATTCTTATCCCGTCGGAGTTTCTTAAAATGAACCAAGATGTGCCTATGCGATAATTTCTAAAGAAGCTAAACTCCTTAATTTCTTACAGTGAGTATTTGAGCTAGAGGTCCTGTAGCACCTTGGAAATTCACATTGCTTTATTTCAGCAATGTTCCCTCATTAAGTTTTGCTCCATGGGTATTCTGAAGCTCTAAACACAAACATAAGCATACTGCAATCAAAACAGTGCTTAACTTCTGATCATCTTTGCCAAGCACACAGTCATCCCATAGTATCATAATTGATCTCAGTACTAAGGTGCCAAACTCTGTGTTGCTGAAGGATAGTTAGATGATGTAAATAGCTTTTTGTGTTTTGCAATAAAGCACACTTTTGTTGTGCTTGATGTAAAAGCAGGAGATGAAGGTATTCTTTTATTGAAGCAAACATGTGGAAAATTGCTCTAGATTGTTGTAGTGCAGAGCATCTCCCCTGAAAAAAATGAGGTTCATCTATAGGGCAAACTCTGAATGTGGCACTTTATTGGGGTTACTTCTGGACTCTGTGTGGTCAAAGCAAATAACATCATGTCCATCTAAATTGTTCTGACCATGAGACTGGCACATTTTTTCATCTATAGTGTTATATTCTAAACTGTCACTCGGCATTAACTCAGTCACTGGTGAAGTCCTACCACCTAGAGATGAACTCTGCCTCAAAATGATGTTTTCCACTTCAGTGCTACTCGTATAGCAATTACTGGGTCATTAATATCATTGCATGCAATTAGTGACAGTAGAATGAGCAAGAGGTTTGTTATTTATTTAATATGAACTTTCACTATAATCCTTCCTTATCCAAGTGCCACAGACAGAAAGCAGAAAGATTTTCAAGGCAGATGAACATTCTTCAGGAGTGGGGTAGGGTTTGTACAATACAGAAAGTAGGTTCTCACTTAATGTTAAAGCTTCTGCTTTTGTTTCCAGCAAGCTGGCTTGTCATTAGTAATAATCAGTGTAACTCGAATGCTAACTAATTATATTAGTTCTGTTCAGCTGAACTGTTAAGCAAAGCTTGTTGTGGTGGTGGGAAGATACTTCTCCCCATCCATGACAGACTTCTGCCAGTAGTGTGCCAGGAGAAAGGATAAACTTATGCAAAATACCTGTTTGTGGTTGGTGAAGTTAACTAGCTAGTAATCTGCTTTAGATGCATACTTTCTGATATACACTGAATACATCATAATTAGTGGGCTTGCATCTGCCACAGTTACTTCAGCGCTCTCAAATATATAATTTGTTTATGTAAACTAGAAGCAACCATGTGTGCAGTAGATCATTATCTGACATTTCTCAGAGTATGTGAAATATGGAGCTGAAATACTTTTGGAAATACTTAACTGTAATGAAAGACTTAAATTGTCAGTTATAGGGATACAGTGTTGAGACGCTTTTTAATTTTTGTATAATCTCTAAATTACTCCAAGACAATTTGCACTGAAGCAAGTAGGATTTTGTTGTGGGTGGATGCTGTGACCTTCTGTAATAGATAATAATTCAGCCAATAGTTTGCTGTTTAGTACACTTCAGCTGTGGTATTCCTTAACCCAGAGATAAAGTGGTGCTCTTTTTAAAACTATAAGCAACAGAAACTCCTCAGAGCTCAACAGCTTTTTTGATGCTTTCCAACTGTGTCTTGCTAGCTGTCTCTTTTCCCTTTATGACTTTGTTGATATAAAGGACTTATTTATTTATTTATTTGTTTACCACCTGTACTCTTGTACGATGCTGTGTCTCTCTGGAATTAATAAAATCATTCTGAATGTAGGAAACTTTATAAGAACTTTCTCCCTATTTTGTGCTTAATACTTGGGCTGTCCTTCTCAGTTGGATGGTATGAGATGCTGGAAGGGAAAGTCTATGGATTTCCAGAAGTGTGCCTGGAATTAACTAACTGGTATATAGTAAGGTATATTGCAGCACATAACTGATTGCCCTGTCTTGCTTCTCTCCTGCACAAATGGAGACTTTTGTGGCGAATTACATAAAGACCCTTGTATCAAGAGTCTCATCTAAGTACCACAAGTCACACAGTCTGCCTTTGGAAAAGATACATTTTAGAGCAGTAGTTAGAAATGTTAGTAACAAGGTTTCACTGTAAAGCCTTTGTCTTCTTCCAGGCAAGAAGAGGCCTGTTTTTTATTTACTTCATTTTGTTCTGGGTTTAGCTTAACTGGGGAGGGCACTGCTTAGTTGTTGCACAGAATATGATTTGTGGATCCTGTTTAGATACAAGTCCTGAGACATACAACATAGGACTTAATTTTGAAAAACAACAAGAATGAGAAGTGGAAAAGAAGGGATAATTCTTGTCCTTTTCTTCACATGAAACTCTTGCCTCGTATGTGGATAGAGGGAAAAAAAGCTGCCTTCAAAATATTTATAAATACTCTATAAGCTTTAGTTTAAGAGAAAAACTTAATTCGAAGAAATGTGTGGAATAAGACTGAGAGAATGAGTTTTCTGAATGTCCTTTAGGTTGAGAAGCTCAAAATCCTGCTGCCACCTTGACTTTGCAAGTAGGACAAATGAAAACCAGACATGTCAGAAAACTGCAAAATTATCGGTAGACCATTTTTACACATTTTTCATGACTGTCTTGGTGTCCTAAATTGTATTAATTGAGCCAATTCAGCAGGTTTTAATCTTTTTTATTAAAGACACTATAAGATCAGCAGAAAAGTTAGGATGTGATTTTATTGTCTGTAGATAGCAACACAGACAACACAGTAACAGTACTCATACAACTATTCATAATGCATTTAATTTTAGCACTTACAGTCCAGGTTTGGCACTGCTGATAGTTAAATTCTAGAAGACAACTTCTTTTTTTTTTTTGTTGAAGGGTTCAGTGTCAGTCTCACTACAAGTAAGGGTAAACCGTTGGCAGCTAGTAGTAGAAATTGGTGTGTATATCTTTTCTCTAAACTCTGCAGCTCACCCAAGCTTTTGCCAAGTGTTCGCCAAGTACCTGTTCTTTGGTGAGTGTCCTGAACAATTTTTTCCAGTTGTTTTAGATCTCTATGCAGGTTTGGCATTGCTAGTAAGTGGAGTAAGAAAGAGAAAAAAATAATTTAAGTTCATTTAATTAAAACACTCTATTACCTCAGCTGCCTTGTTTTTCATCCCTGGCTGGTCTAGAAACACCTCTGTGTTGTGATCTGTGATTTGTGGTTTGGCAGTGTGTGATTTCTGGTGTTCTTAAACTTGGCCCATAAATTTAGATAATTTATGGGAAAGAAGAAGTATTTATTTGGTGCTTTGCTAAGACAGTCATTAAAAAGACCAAAAGCAGATGAAAGCAGTCAGAGGACAAATGCACGATGCCTGACCAAAATAGTGTTCTATTACTTAATAAAATAAAAAAACCCTCAAAAATTTTACATGCGCTTCGTAATCCTGTGAGTGTGTATGAGATCAAGTACAGCTTTGCTTTAAGAATAACTTCTTACTGCTGTTAGATCTAAAGCTTTCATGGATTTTTGCTGCTGTTCAGGCTCTTCCATTTCATTTCTAAACACAGCTGGGGAAAATTGGAGGCGGGTAGGGTTATCGGATTTTATTTAGCTCTGATTTTGAAAACCCTGTTTTCTGATGCTGAATTCAAGCAGTATTTAAGGAAAAAAAAAGGTGAAACTCACTACCATCAGACAGTACTGATCTACCCCAAAGAAACTTTAATTCTCATTTTTCTATTAACAGGCCCATACCAGCAGCAATTAATTCTTGATGACCTTGTCAGTGATGTGCCTTTGATACATAGCCGAATGGCTTGTATTGTCAGCACACTAAGAGGGGAGGACTAAACCAATTTTTGCCCTCACCCATCAGTTGGTATCATTCATTCATTCTTATAGTCTGTGGAAACAGGAGAGGTCACAGGAAAACTAAGTATGATGTTCATAATTTCTTTCTTTAGCTATGTAGTGTTGGTTCAAAGGATGCAACATTTAATTTGCAAGTAGATAATGTTTCTCATAATTCTAAAACATAAAAGTATGGGTAATAATGGCAGAATTATGAGGCTGAGATTTTTGTCTGCTGTTTTTTTTTTAAGTAATTGTGATGGCATTTTTTCATTTTGTAATGTGGGTATTTAGGAGTGAAGGAAGTTGAATTTTTGTGACTGTGCCTTCATTTCTAATCTCTTTGTGAATGAAAAGCTATATACAGGCACAAATCCAGCAGCTTAATTCTCCATCTGATTAGAGCAATGTTACCAACCTGATAGGTTGGAAACAGCCAAGATCCATGCAGTGGCTTAGCCTCCTGGGAGGCAGAGTAATAACAATCAAATGAAGACATATTAAAATGTAATATTACTTCCTCTCCATGGGGACTGTATAAGAGTCATAGCCAGGAACTATTTGTGTCAGCTGACTCTGTTTCGCTCACTGGTTCCCTGCCTCTGCATTTATGACTAATGCGTTTCGAACAGTAAACAACACTTGTGAAGTTTTAAAAGCAAATAAATGTAAAACATTATACATTCATTTACATGACTTGCAGGTTTTTGGGGTTTTTTTTTTACTTCTTTTTTGTTTGTTTTTGTCTTGTTTTCTTTTTTAATAACGTATATTTTGAAGAAGAGAAGACAGAGCTGGAATGAAATCCTGTGGTCTGAATAATTTCATTTCCTCTTGTGTAAAGGAGAGGGTATGTTAAGGCACTGTTTTACAAAATTGAAAATATGTACTAGCTTCTCGAGTAAGTGTGTATCAGCAGACTCCTAACCATAATTTCATAACTAGTCAATTTTTTCTGAAAGTTGAAAACCCATCTTAAATTCCTTATAAAATGGCAGCTGCTGATGTATTCACAGAATGCAGACACACAGTGTCTGTGTACACAGAGCTCAAACATCATTTTTGATTGACTGCTGTGAGCATTTCGCATAAATGATGATTTTGTCAGAAAGCCTTAAAATTATTAATGATTTTAGGGCAATTATATGTGTTTATTTGTAGGTGTGGATAAACTGTCAAATGAATAATTTAGTGTGCTTTTGACTGTAATTATTAGTTTTGTAGCTGACACCAGTGGAACAGGACAGGTCTCAGAAAATCAGAGGTACCTATCCATCAAAAGATTGAAAAATATTTTGCTACCTGTTTAGCAACATCAAACTTGAATTTAGTTTCCTATGTATTGCTGTATTAATACAAAGTGGTGTGGGATCCTGAGGACATTTAATACTCATGCAAAACTGTGTCAGTCATTAATGATGTTTATTAATGTCAATATTTAAATAGTATCTCTTCTTAACACAGGACTGTATATGATTAATTACTTCTATAAAATATATCACTTTTTAGACCTAATTAAAAAAATGTGTAAGCTGTTCTTTTTTATATATGTATATAAAAATAAACTGGAGGGAAGGTCTAGGTTTTGTCATATAAACACACCAGGGAGTAGCTGTTCTGTTTTAGACACAAGAAGATTGTGTTATGTTTCTGTGTTTATACCCAAAACTCCAATCACAGACGCTGGTGGGTTTTTTTGAAGTGTCCTTTCATTGTGAGTAGAGCTCCAGGTACAGGGTCACTTTGATGCAGAAGTGAGAGTGCAGCGGAGCAGCCTACATGATAGTGGGTATAATTTTCATTTAGAGATCAATATAGAAAGGCAGTGGCAAGTGTTTGAGGAATATTTTGTGCTCACTCCCTTGTTTGGCTTCTGTACACTGAACTGTCAAGGGGCATTAGCAGTATGAAACTATATTTTCTCTGATGTCCCAGATTGCTGCTTTTTCTCTCAGTGCAGCTTTTCAGAGCTTGAAACGATGTGTTTAAAACTGCCCACTTTGTTCCTGGTACACTAGGGATATGTGAGGTTGTATTTCGATAGTCTTAATAAATTTTGAAACATAATTTCTTCCAGTGGCCTTGGGTAATTGTCGGTTTAATTACAGGGAGCAGCTGAGATGGAAACTTTACTTTGTCACTGAAATGCTCCTCTTTGAAAATCCCCCGTTCCTTGGGATGTGGCAGTCTGTACTCTGAGCTATAACATAGGCTTTTTGAAAACCCCTTGAAGAACAGTGGAAAAAGTGAATACTTCTGCAAATTCATTCATCTGACATCAAAGCTAAAGCATTCTTTTAGCAAGCAAGGGAGGCAGATTGAGCTCGCGTAGGCACACAACCAGACTCATTGTACATCTGGGCCTTTCCATTTGGAGACTGTATTTGAAGTAATTTTGCATTCTTTTTGACATCTTACTTTCTTATTCTGTACTGAGGTCAGACTGCATCCTCTGCATGTTATTGAGGTCTCTTGCTCTGTGGGTTAAATGGATAGGCCTTTAAAGAATAAAAAGGCATTGACGTTCAGAAGAAGCAGTACTCTATTCAATTAAAATCAAGTAGAAGTGTTTAAGGAGATGTGAGCCCCCAGCACCTCGATTAAAAAACAAATGAAGGGTAGCAGAAAACGTAAGGCAAAGTCAGTGTTTATTAGTTGTACTTTCAGTTGATGCTCAGCTTTGGTATTTCTATTTACTGCCTTTTTTCCCGTGTCCTTGTGCTAGTACATTGGCAAATAGGTCATAAAAAACACTTTCAGCAAAGACACATTTGATTTATGTCCAGAACAGGTTCTTAGTATTGATTTTTTCCCCCTCTGGAAAAAATCAAAAGAAAACAAAACTATACGTCTCCATTATTTTCTGAGCATGGCAATGCAGTGGCACATTTCAGATGACCTTTTATCTTAAATAACTCAATGCATTCTTCTGTGTTTTAAAAAGCATTTTTGCAAGTTACAAAAAAAAAAAAAAAGACGTAATTGCATATGTGGCCATTGTCATGTTTTTACAGGGGGGAGGGAACAAGGGGAGAAACCGGGAGGGACCACGTATGAGGAGAAGGGAATTTTAGGAAAAGAAAGCACAATTTGGGAAGTTTGTATGGTGGCTGTAATTCGAGTTTGTCACAAAGGAGGCAAAAGTGGAACAAAAACAAGAAGTACATCAAAGGCTAGGAAGCAGGGTTCAGCGGTATGGGGTTTATATCTTTATAGCTAGAGAGAAGATTAGAGCAAGAAAAATACTGCCATGGGGCTAGGAAGACATTGTGAAAGAAAAAGGAAATATACATAGGTTGCATTTGAAAGAAAATCCCCAAGGAAGGCAGAAAAAGAAGGAGAGTTAAAAACAAAGGTACGAACAGTGTGAAGCCCTGGCTGAATTAGATCCCGAGCTGAAAGGAGAAGGGCGAAGGCAAGAAAGTGATGCTTAAACACTTTGCCACAGCCACAACAAGTAGCGAGCTCTGCTATATCCCATTTTCAATTTGCTTTCTCCAGTTGGTGGTCCAGTAATGGTGCGTGTGCATATTGTACCTGTTTGTATGTGGTTTGGGCCTTGAATAAACAGCTCCAAGAAACAATGGTGAAATTCCCACCTCCAGGGCAGCCAGGGTGGGAAAATCCCTGTTTCATGGCTTAACTAGAGAAGCCAGAGTCCACCGCTGGTGGATGTGTCTGTATTACCACCATGACTGGGGCACCAGCACACATACCAGCAGTGGCTGATGCCTGGCATGGTGCAGGGTGGCCACAGTGTCTACACCCAAGGAGCTGCCAAATAGTTTCCCAGCAGCTGTTGGGATTTTGCAACCAAGAGTTGGCTCGGGCAGCAGCAGCGACGCACCCCTACACTGTGACTCAACATTTTGGATTCTCTGAGGGAGTTGTGCTTGGTGCTGCAATTGCATTGCAGTGTCAGCTTGTGGCAGGGTTGTGTGTTTCCAGCCAGCACCTAGATAAGAGTGAACAATATAAACAGAGGGGAAAGCACCCATCTGTTTGTATGAGCTCAAAGGTTTTTGTGAGAATAGTGTGTTCCCCCCTGCCACCCGCCCCCACGGAGGCTCTCCAATGCTGAGAAAATTGAGATTGTACTTTAAAATATTAAATGGTTTTCCAGTCAGTGCAGAATCTCAGCTTTCACCTGGGTCTTTTGTATGCGTTCACTTCTTCCAGCAGGAGATTTGTAATAGAGGAAGCAGGTGTAATGTGGTGATTATAAAGATATTGTTGAAGGGGGAAAAAAAAAAAGAGGTGAGTTTTCAGTGCTTTGCTCCTCTGAGCCTGCCAGGGTTTCCTTTTCAGCTGACTCCCATCACCTTTATAGCAAGGTGCTGTGTTTTTGGCCAAGCCAGTCAGTCAATTGTGCATAGAAAAAAAAGGTTCCTGGGTAAATCTGAAACCTTGATAAGACATTCCTCCATTTGTATATATTGTATGGCTTACCAGTGTATTCATTCCTTTGGCTTCCAACATTTCACAAGTTACCATAGGTCAGCCTGAGCAACAAGAACAGGTCCTGGTAGATTGAAAGATTTCTGCTTTCAGACATTCATGTTCACATCACTTTGCCTGTTGATTTCCTGATTTTTATTTTTTTTTTTTAATTTTTCTTTTATTTTTGATCAGCAACATCAAATGGGTCTTTGGAGGGCCTGGATAACCAGGAGGGAGGGGTGTGCCAGACAAAAACCATGAAGATCCTCATGAAAGTTGGACAAGGTAAAGACCATCTGCTGTTTCATGAAATCACTTTGATCAATCTCGGTGTCCTTTTAGTTTTCAGGCTTCTTTTAGCGGTGTAGAACAGGGAGCCAGCCGAGTCTAGTGCAGTCATTTCTCCCTTTAGTCTGAAAGCAAAGCTTATTTTCTCTTCCTAGGCTACTGACAGATTTCTACAGAAGGAGGGTTAGCGTAATAAGATCTCTTCATTGGAGAGATCCCTGGAAGGAAAGGTCACCTGGGAATAGTGTGTTTCAGTATTTTTTATTTTTATTTTAAAAACAAAAGCCACAACTCTAATGCTCAAAATTATTTAAAATACATGAAAGGAGGGAAGCTAATATTTCTATAGTTTGCTTGTTATGAATTCTGATTACAGAGAGGGTTTTGTTCATTCTCTCTTTCCACATATAGATAACCTATTGTGCTGGAAGAAAGAATTATTCTTCTAAGTAGAGGTTGGTTTAGTAGTCAGTCAGCTTCCTTAGTTAAAGTGAAATGTCATCTGCAAAGCTTTTCTTGCCAATTACAGGAGTCCCTATAGTTTCTGTAGATGGCCTCACAATTTAAACCTCTGAAATAACTAATCTGACCATTTTGCTTTAAAAGGAAAATTACGTTCTTGTATCTCCCAGTCCTCTGCATAAAGATTCTTCTGTTTAAAACCATTTGTGTCTCACAAGGTACTGAGAGCCAGCTTTCAAGGCTCCGTACCATCAAGCACTGAAGCTGCATGAGCCATCTTTCTCTCCCCCAGATCCCAACACGGCAGGGCTGCCCCGGCACACGGACCCTACCAAGCGGCCTGAGCAGGAAGCTGGCACCAATGGGAAGAGTTCCACCACCAGCCCTTTTGTGAAGGATCACTCAGGTGGGTATGGTGGCAATTGCAGCTGGGATGAGGCTCCAGCCTTTGTCCCCAAATGTGTTTTATTTTACCATTAGAGTGCCAAAAATACAATTTTTTTAGTACTGAAATGAAGCAAAAGCCAGTTCTAATGCTCTGGTGGATAATGTCTGGGAGCTGCAAGTTCTGGCAGCAGCTGCTCTCTCCTCTTTTCTACTCTGCAGTAGAAGTTAATTACATCTTGTGAGAGTATCACTCATTTACAGGAAAGTTTTTGGACAGGACATTCACTGAGCAGCTTTACAGTGGTGAATGCTGCCTTACATTTTGTATTCTGGCAG
This sequence comes from Melopsittacus undulatus, assembly GCF_012275295.1. Lineage (NCBI taxonomy): Eukaryota > Metazoa > Chordata > Aves > Psittaciformes > Psittaculidae > Melopsittacus > Melopsittacus undulatus. The sequence goes on along the minus strand of NC_047528.1, from coordinate 56,702,799 downwards.
AAGAACGAGTCTGTCTTTCTCTTCCCATATAATGCATTTCCAAGTGGTTCTTGACAGCCATTTATAAAGTTTATTTCAAGGCATCTATAATTAATGTCCTGATCTTTTAATTGACCATATAAAGTCTACACTTGAATGGCTGGACTTTCACTAAATTTAAAGATCTGCTTTTTTAAAATAATTATCTAAGCAAGATAAACAGATGGCTCCAAACAAATATCTTCAGGATGCATTGACAACATTAGATGACAAGAAAAAAACCAACTCTTAAGACCCGTGGTCTCTGGAAGAAAGTTTGGTGAATTGGAAATGCTAGAAAGCAAAACTTTCTGGCAGTTGATTCTGGGGTTTCCCCCCATGGCTGCAAGTTCTCCTTGCCAATTCTGTCATTAGTTACTGGCCTAATGAATCTTTGATACAGTGGTCACTGGCCAGGGTTCAGCTAATTCCTACTGAGGTTCCAGGAAAAGTTCACAGTTATGTGGGCATAGTAGCTGCAGCACTCTTCCACCTGTGAGTTAGGATCAAGGGAGGGAAGTCCAACTTTTCAAGTAAGAAAGGGTCAAGTAATCTTTAATTTCATTTTTGTGGCAAATACTATGAGGGGATGACAGCACCAAGTACTCAACAGAAACAGTATTTCAGCACATGAGTTTTTCCTAACTACCAAATGTGTGGTGGTGTTTTCTTGAAAGTAAAATGTAAGTTAATACAAGCAGATACATGCCATAGCCATTTTGCCTGTCTCCCACACTGCCTCAAGCTCCTTTGTTTTGTGTGCAAGCAAGAGGAGTCAGTGTAAAGAGGCACTAAGAACGGTCTAGCTTAAATCGATACTTGAAGGAAAAAATAGCGAAAGAACAGTGTGACACTGAACAGAACCAGTTGTCCTGAGAATTGCAATTTCTGTGTTATTTTCCCCTGCAGTCCTCTCCCACCCCTCTCTGCTGCCTGGGGCTGGCCGGCTTCTGTTAAAAGATGCAGTGTGCATCAAAGGCTGCCTTGTCAGTGCCAGTCCTCACTGCTGATGGATGATGATGTATGAAACAGGGTGGTTTGGGAGCAGCACAAAAGTGAGACGAACAGACACAAAGTCTTGTTTAATATTGATTGCTGACTTCGGCTGTTTGCATTTAGCTATCTAACAGGGTAATTGGTTTGTCAAAGTTTAGCTGTCAGTTAATTCTTCCCAGTGTTTCTTACTCTACACATTTTAAGCAGCATAAGTGTGTCGCGGCATGGCAATAACTTTTGTTTCTTGTATTTCTGTTCTTTCCAGGGTCTAGCACAGATGGCAGTAAGGCTGGGCACTCCAGTATACTGGGTTCAGAGGTGGCCTTATTTGCAGGGATTGCATCAGGGTGCATCATTTTCATCGTCATCATCATCACTTTGGTGGTTCTTTTGTTGAAGTACCGGAGAAGACACAGGAAGCATTCCCCGCAACACACAACAACTCTCTCACTTAGTACATTAGCCACCCCAAAACGCAGTGGCAACAACAATGGTTCTGAGCCCAGTGACATTATCATTCCTTTAAGGACTGCAGACAGTGTCTTTTGCCCCCACTATGAAAAGGTCAGTGGCGACTATGGACATCCGGTGTACATAGTTCAAGAGATGCCTCCTCAGAGTCCAGCAAACATTTATTACAAGGTCTGAGAAACACACAACCAACTCTGTGGTACAGTTGAATCGTAGAGGAAACTCGCTGGTCAAATGCTTTCTGTTGGAGTTTGTGATGATGCCTTGTGCACTAGCATTGACTCAAGCACAGGGTGGAGAAGGCAACAGCTCTTTCTCCAGGAGCCGACATGAGCTGGACAGCTTACCTAGTCTGTAGAATTCCTATCAGTGAAAAAGTATTCACTAAAAGCTGGAAGACTTTTATGTAGAAGATGCCCATTCTGATTGCTGTACTGTTTTTACATTCATCATCCTCAAAGCCATGTGCTGCAGGCATTCAGGCATGTACAAAAGCCAGGGGAAGATGGAGTGATCTGTGGATGTTAATAGCTCTAGGCATCCTGGGAAGGTGCTCTAGGATATATCAAGCTTGAAATGCAATCTTCTGACTTTTGTGTGTCTCTCAGCGCGTACTGGATTTGTCACACAGACCTTGGTGTCTAAGTAAGACTTGTTAAAGTTCTCTTGCTTTTAGTCTGTCACTCTTCCATTTGTTTCTGTTATCCAGGGCTCTGCCATCCTTCACATGAGATTTCCTTTCACTCCACCTCCTGAATCACTAATGGAACATTAATGTTTGGAGATCCATGCTCCATCCATCTGCTACAGCAGCCTCACTCGAATGGGTAATGCATTTATAGAAATCGTGTTTGATAGTAAGGAGCCTTCCAGCCAAAAAGTTAGGCTGTCAACAAAGTCAAGAGCAGGACTCGGTGATGGAGGGAAGGGCTGACTGCAGTTGCAGTTGAATACTGCTGCCTCAGAAATAGAAGCTGGGAAGAAAAAAAGAAAACAAAACAAAAACACATTTAGGTAGCACAGCACTTTGGTATGCTAAGTTTTAAGAGGCAAGCAGGAGACACAGTAACACACGCAGTGGATTAGGGCTGCATTTGAAGGAATTTATGGTTATCAAATACCAGTGTGCAGAAAAAAAATAGTACCTTCAATACAGTAGAACAAAGGGGTATTGTTAGTAAGTGAAGAAGCTTGGAGAGGACAAGACAATAGCAGGTCGCTGAGGATAGATTAGGGCAGGGCTGTTGTGGTACTGGCAATAAAGTATACAGCTTTGAAGCTGTAGCAAAAACGTAGTCTGCTTTGGATGACTTTTAAGCAGACTCAGCTGCTATACTATCACATTCTGTTAAACACAGGGAAGGCGTTTAAGAAAATAGCAGAGAGCAAAATCTGAGCAAGATGGTTGTAAGCCAACAGGTCAAATGAGCTGTAATTCTATCACTGGTAAAGATGTGGAAAGAAAAAAACCCAAACCAACCAAAAACCAAACCCAAACTAAAAACCCAACACTTTCTCATCTCTAAAGTAAGAGAGAATTTCTTTCTGACTGAGCCTTTTGACACTTTGGTTTACTATAGTGCTGTCCCTGCACAGTGAGTTTAGGTACTGTGACTGACACAGCCGTTCATTGGTGCTCTGTTGCAAAGTTAAAGCACATATGGCAAACCTCTTGCAGTCCGTAAGAATAAAATAAATTATGACACTGAGATGGAGAAGGAAGATAGGTCTTTATTTATAATAGGTGTATAGAACACAAGGGATATAAAGTAAGAATTTTTCTTTCATTTGTACTTTCTTACTTTTTTGTTTTGGTTTGCTTTTTTTACTAATATATATTTTGAGATTGCACAGAATCTACACCAGAAGATGTGAAATTCCTTTGCGGCAATTGAATAGTCTTAACTTGTCATCCTTTTGCATATATATGTGTGTGTGTGTGTGTATACATAAATACACACATGTATGTATGTCTTTATATGCATATATATGCATATATACATATACACACATTTTTTCTCTAAAAAGAAACTGCTTCTGGGAAAAACATCAGCTATCCAAAAATAACAATGGGAGCATATTAAAAAAAAAAAAAGAAAAAAAAAGATATATAATCCAAAGCATCTCATAGAAGAAAACTACAGAATATAAGGCTCGAAATATCAGGAAGTCAGTGTTACTGCATCACATATTTAACAGTAACAAGGCGTGCCGGCATTTATTTTGTGTGTTGTGTTTTCCCTTGCCTTACAGGCTGATGTGTTCTGTAGATTTCGTTGAGGTTCGTAGATGGGGGTTTCAGGTTAAAGTTTTCTCTTTAGCATGGCTGTTCCCTACAGCTCCCACCCTAGGGAGGAAATAAAAAAACTCTTACTTTTATATGTGCTATGCAAATAGACATTTCTAACATAGTCATGTTACTATGGTAACACTTTGCTTTCTGACTTGGAAAGAAAATGTAGCAACAGCATTTGGGGATCTCAGACCTCCAGTGAGCACCTGCAAGGAAAAAAGAAAAAGAAAAAAAGAAAAAATATCTGTCATAAAAATGATCACTCTCTTTGTTTCCTGAACCTGAAAATTATGTTGGGATGTTGGTCCAAAAGAGAGAAACAAAACAAAAAAAAAATCCCAACCCATGGTTCTGTGGAAGGTTACCATGGTGACTAACTACAGTACATATGTAATTCTTTTCAACAACCCTTCCTTTCTGTGAATCCATCCATACAAGGTTCTCTTGTAAGTCATTAAGATTTTATTTTGGGGAGGGGGTGGACGGGGGGAAGGGAAAAGATGGGTTTACTGATACTGATTTTTATTAAATCTATGCTTCATCAGTTGGCTACATTCTAGTTATGTACTAAACTGTGAAAAAAGAAATCAGATGAATTGCTCAAGAGCAACCTGCAACCAATTGAAAAGAAAAAAAAAATGTACTGTGCGTCTGTTTTGTGTCTGGTGCAGAATTATGACAATCTACCAACTGTTCCTTTCTTTGACGTTGGTCCAGCTTTGAAAAGTTACTGTAAATGCCTTGCTTGTATGATCATCCCTAATCAACCGACTTGGAAATTTGCACCATCATGTCTAAGTGAAGATGCTGTAAATAGGTTCAGATTTACTGTATATGGATTTGGGGTGTTACAGTAGCCTTATTCACCTTTTTAAATAATAATTAAAAAAAAAATCCCACATGAAAACAAGACAAAAATGGCTTTTCTTAACCAGATTGTGTATATAGAGCAATGTTGGTTTTTTATAAAGTCTGAGCAAGATGTTTTGTATAAAATTTGAATTTTGCAATGTATTTAGCTACAGCTTGTTTAAAGGCAGTGTCATTCCCCTTTGCACTGTATTGAGGAAAAAATGGTATAAAAGGTTGCCAAATTGCCGCATATTTGTGCTGAAATTGTGTACCAGGTATATTTATTTAAGAATTTCTTTGTCCAGTTTGTAAGTAACACAGTATTATGCTTGAGTTATAAATATTTTTTGTTTTGTTTGTTTGTTTTTTGTTTGTTTGTTTCATTCTGTTTTAAGACTAGCCGGTCATAAGTTTGAAATCTGCTTTAGTTCCACATTGCAATTAGTTCCCAGAAAATGAAAATTATGAAAATCACATTCCACGTCTGTTTCAAACTGAATTTGTTCTTAAAAAAATAAAATATTTTTTTCCTATGGAAACCTTGCTTTTAAGTATTTTCTTCTCTGTTTTGTGATTTTTTTTCTTCTTTAAAAGATGAAAATTAGAAAGCCACCATGCCTGCCTCCCTTTGCATGTCCTTTCCTCCCTCCCTTTCTTCCTCCCCCCTTCTCTCCCAGCTCTCCACCCTGATTACTAATGGTTTATAGGAAAGAAATCTTATAATATACTGGCTTCTCTTAATCTGCTTCTTTCATGGACTTTCTCTTACATATATCAGCAGATTTTATAAAACACATGGATCTTATGCTCTTGGAAGTCAGCGAGCTTTAGCGCGCAAGTAATTGCCAGACATCATGGAGTGGGTTTATACTGTGGGTAGAGTCAGAGATAAAAATACAATAAAAATTCTGGGTCTCTTGCTGTCACTGCTGCTCCTGAGGAGGGGGAACAACAAGTTTGGGGATGGTGGGGCTGAGTGAGAAGGGACAGGAGATAGAAGATGTTTGCAGAATGGCTAAGGACTGGAAATGCTCCAAAGTCAAAACATCTCTGCATGGTTCCTCCAATAGGGCCATGCATCATCCTCTCCATGCTTTACTGCACCTTAAGGGAGATGGGGAGCAACATGTGCAGGTGACAAAAGCTTTAATACAAACTCTGTGGTTGCGTTGCTGTGATTTTCACTAGGACAACCAGTTCTCTCAATAATACCTTCATTCTTTTACAAAGCCCAGCCCTTTTCCTTACTGAAAGTAAAGCATCTTTCAGTTGTTAGCAGTGCTTAAACGGTGTGAGCATCCATGGAGTAACTTTGTCCTCTACAGAGGACAAAGATGCATTTGTGGCTTTAACAATAGATGCCAATTTGCCATAAAATTTTCATTGAAGAAGGGGCAGCTAGATATGGTCATACAATGGTCACACAATTCCCATTTGTCAAATTATTTTTTTCTTTTCTGAATTATCAAAAAATGACTGTATGACAGAGGCACTGTATGTGTTGCAAGTGGCACTTGCCACTTCACTTGTGGCACAAATGTTCTGAAATGGGGCCTACAAAAAGCCCTAAAGGCTGGAATGGTTGAGCTACCATGGCTTCTTGCTGACAGAGCTCATTTTACAGGTCCAGTTTACAGAGTCTGTGGTAGAAGTTGACTTTAGGGGTAAAGTCAGGTTCACCTCCGGACTTACAGATATCCTTGGGAGAGTTATGTGGCCCAGAAAAAGGCATTAAGTACCTGTGGTAGAACATGTGAGCATCCTCTGACTTCTCAGTAAATCACCTGGGCCTAATCCTGCATGTAAATCACTGTAAATCACTTCAGAGGAAGCAGTGTTGCATACTTGGAGGCAAACACATACTTGGCTGTATTGAGACTTCACTCCCTGCTTTGTGCTTGTGCATGGGTGATTTCACTTGCTCATCTCAGTGGGTTGTTGTGAGGGTCACCACATTGTTAATAGTTGTGTGGTGTTCAGGTCTGGTCTATGTTAAAAGCTTGTCTGATACAGCCATCTGTTAGAGCTGTGACTAGCTTAGTAAAGGCTAAGGCTATTGTTTTTATTTTAGGCCTTGGTAAATACTGGAAGGTGGTGATAAGAAAAATAATTCAATAGTGTCAAGTTTACATGGTATTTTAATTAGTGTCCCTTTTTTCCATCTATGATAAACATATAATTATATATTATATTTATAACTAGCTTGTATACTGATACCCACACCCCCCTATTTTTGTCACTGTTATAGCAATAAGGGAAACACTTGCTATAAACAGTGTCTCAGTTGGGGGGGGGGGGGTAAAAAATAGTTGCTGGTGTATCTGTATCTGTATAATTATACTTTGGGAAAAGGATGCTGGGTTGATGGGAGGTCCTTGCATACATATCTCAGCAAAAATAACAGAACCTCCACTGGGTCTGCTACACTCATTGTAGAAAACGATATGTGCCTTAGACACTCAGCATAAAGTCACTGACTTATAACCAATCTTCTGTAACTTGTAGAGGAAAAAAAAATACTTGCATTTTGCACTGCTGCTGATGCTGCACTATTAATTATCAAATAAGCACAAAATCAGAATTTACTGCCTTTGTTATGAAACTGGTTCCTGACAAGAACCAGCTCAAGTCAATAGGCTCTGCTAAGTGGAAAATAAAATTATAATTTACAGTTGTTATCAATCTAGAACAGAATAAGTATTTCTTACACGAAATAGTGCCTCACAATGTAAGCCTAGCAATGTTGCTGTCTAGATTTAAAACGTTATACCTCTTTCTTTATCCTTTCTCTATAGCTTTGCTGTGATGCATTGATCAAATGCTCACTCAGTCAGCAGCATGCTCATTTTGACTCTATGGGCACCGTAAATTTTCTTTTTGCAGAAAAGCTTAAAATTGTGTAGTGGTTATCAAAGGAAAATGAAAACCCTGTCTTTCTAAGAGACACTCTCCATCTTCATAGCCACAATAGACATTTTGGTGGAGAAAAATCCCAGGGTTTAAAAGCACCTAACACACTCATTCAACAGTTCACATGTCATTACATGAAACATCAGATCAGAAATCTGGTATTATTTGTTTTGGAAAAAGGTGGGTGTTGAAGGATATACCACAGTGTATTCATGATTGTGCCATTCATAATCTGAATGGTGCTGGATTCAGCTGGCTGAGCTATCATCTATGAAGTAAAAGAATATCTTTCATATGACTCATGGAAATACTTTGATGCTTAATTAAGACATAATGCAACCCATAGGAGTCACCCTACAGATAAAATCATGGGGCTGATGGTGGAACTAGAGTTCCTGTTGGAAAAAGTATGTAGACGATATCCTTGCCCATGCTTGGATCTCCTGATGATGAGTGAGGTGCTGGCAAATGGGGGCTGGTGTCTCTTGCAAAACAGGGCCAAGAGTCTGTCCACACGTGGTGAGGATGAGGAAGCGATGCTGCAGGAGGCTGTTCCCTGAGGAAAACCTGTGGAGCAGAGGGAGAAGGTGAGAGGGAAAATGTACAAGAAGGCAGTGACTTCCTGAGGAGGAAACTCCGAGACATCTGTAATGACAAAATCCTGGGGAGAAATCAGACCAAGATGACAGACACAGCTGTGGAGATAGTTAGAGAGACAGTGTTTACAACTCTTGTGAAGGCTTCAGTGGAAAACAGCGGCAAGCAGAAGAAAAACGTTGACAGATGAAAGGCAAGCAAACATAGCATTTGGTAAGTGTTGGCTTTGTTTTGAGCAGGTGAGGGGGCAAGGTTATTCTACTAGACCCTGAGAGGAGAAAGAGCCTGCATGGGATGGAGAGCTGAGAACTTAGTGTTTTCTGCAAGCTGGGATCCTGTGAAAAAAGAGATCAAGGATCTGCAAGAACTGAATAACTGTATGACTGTTAATAGTCTAAGCAGCAGAGAACCTTGGGCGTAGCTGTCGTAACCTCTGGAGTAGGACGTGTTTTCGTAAGTGTATTGACTGAGCCTCATGTGCTTAGGCTGCTAAAAAAGTGCAATTAATTTACGAATATGGGGAATCCATTGAGGGTGGGGGAATGTTTGCTTCTACATCAGACCTTCAGTGGATGTAAATTAGCATAGTTCACTTTGATATCTGGTCCTGCTTATCACAGTTCAGAGTTGCACATACTCAAGCAATACTCATACAGATTTTATTATACCTTTTGGTTGTGAGAAATTGCTTTATAACAGTGTTGTCCTGAATATTATGAAGACCGGACTCAAAACATACCAACAATGACTGCTTTTATAAGAGACTACTATTAAATGCCATAAGAATTCTTATTTGTATTTTATGGAGCATTGTCAGCAGTTTGCTGTATCTGTTCATTAAAAATGGGTTGGATTACTAGCAGATGTCTAATAAAGATTGATCACATTTTAATGTGTCTTTTGTCCTCTTTTCTAATATTTAAACTCATTCCTTCCTGCTCCTGCTTCTGCTTTCAGTTCTATTCCATATGCATACTGCTGGGCCTGGAGTTCTCTCAAATTTCCACTATTGATAAAATAGTGACTGCTTTCGTTCAGCCTGTTTATCACATACCCTGATGCCATGCCCTGATCACCTGCTCAGTGCACCAGCCCTGTCTGTCCCAACGCCCTTTCTGGGGCTTCATATCTTCCCAGATAGGGTTTCGCTTTTAGACAAAGCTTAAGCTGCTCTCCGTGAAAGTTTCTTTTCAAATGTTGCCCTAGGCTTTCCTCCTTTTATATGACTGGCTCTGGATTTTAGCTTGTGATAACTTTTTTATGAAAGAAAAAATGAATAAATTCTGATGAAACACAGGAACGTTCTGTATACCAAGAGTGCGTTTTCTTCTAAGCCCCTTATTTTCCAATCAGCTTTAGTTTGAATTTTTATGTGGCTTTATCTCTTCATCTTGTATTTATTCAATTGCATCTGAAGGAAAATAGCATGCAGTAAGATTCCTAAATACAATTTAAATATCGCTCATTTCAGTCTGTTTGGTTTTACATCTCCAGTCATCAATGCATTAAGCTAAAAATACCTCAGAATATTTTGCCTTGTTTCCTATAAGTTTTTTTTAAAAAAAATCTATTAAAATATCTGTCAGAAAATTGTAAGCACTTCACTTTGGAAAGCACCATGCAAGCACTATTAAGAAACAGTGATTGGTGTGCAGCCCAAAATTAAGTGAGCATATTTGAAGGACAGAATGACTTTTGACAAAACCCAATATTTGGTTTTGTCTTGTTTCCTTAATTCAGCTCAACACTGTGAAGCAGGAAATGCTGTTAGTTTTACTGTTGGTGCACCAGCCTGGTGGCAGCCAGCTTGGGGTTTATTTATGTAGCTTTGCCCTTTCGGTGTCTTATGACAAGCAGTGGTAAAACTAAAGTCTGGATGCTTCGGCCACCAATAGGTGTAACCTATGTGATTGCACACAATACAAGGGATTTATCTGAAGACATTGTTCCTGCTGGAGAAACATAAATCCCTTTTGCCAGCTCTCCTCCACCCCCTTCTAGTGCTGCATTTTGAAACAGCAGACTTTTTTCCTTTGGATTTTTCACCCAGTGTAAATATATCAAAGATAGCATCAGAGCTATATTTATCAAGTTATACAACAGTTTTGTTTTCCTGTGTAGCTGGTTGCTTGCAACATTTCCACAGCATCCTCTCACTCAAGGCACCATTAATAGACCAGTGCCTACAAACATCCAGATGAAATTTGCATGAGTTTTTTAAGAAATATCTTGCCGCTGCATTTTAATTGTGTCACATTGCTGACAGATCAAAACACCAATACACCTTGGTCCAGAAAAAGGCATCATCCCTGCTCACAAAAGTTATAAGGACTGATTTTGTTTTCTCTCTTTCAGTCACCAGCAGTGAGGGATTACCCTGGGCTGTTCAGACTTTTGCAGGGAGGTGGAGAGGAGGTGGCGAGACCGCAATCCCCAGGGCTTTGATCATTCCTTCTCAAAGGGACAATCTGCTCCGTGTTACACAAAATGGGAGTTTCACATGGCCCTCGCTGCAGCACCAAATGGGATAAAGGCAGGACCAAAGCTCTGAGCAGTGGTGTTCAGTCATTCAGCTTGCTGCTCATGGCTGTGACAGCAACCATTTGGGAATCAAAAGATTTCTTGGAAATGGGCTGTTCATGTAAGGAAGGTATACGGGGGCTGATCTAGGGCTTTTGGCATGCCTTAGTTAATCTGCTGTACCACTGCAGAGTGTTCCGCCAGCCGTGCTTTGCAAGAAACAATGAGGAAGATCCAGCTTAATTAAACCTTTGGAAACTGCATGGGTGGTGAGAATCACAGAGGCAGTGAGCAATAGCTGCAACCATCACAGCAGCATCTTCTGCAGACCCAGAGGTGGGCACTGGCTTCTCAGGAGAGGCTGTTTCTGGACTGCAGAAGAAGGTCTGGGAAGGCTTACACTCCCTATTTGTTATTTGACAGCTCCACTTAGCATTACTGCCAGCTCCTAGAACAGCATTTGACCCAAACATGATTTCTTAAGCCTGAAGTGTTTTTCACTAATGCAGTTGACTGATTTCAGTGCCCTGAAGAATTTGGCTTCTGATCATTCACCAATTGACAACCATGAATCAGGTGGCAATTAAATCACTGTATAATATAAAACCCATTTAGTAGCATTTTCAAGTCTCTTAGAAATAATAGCTCTTGCAAAAATGCTATTCATTGCCAGCTGCTTTAAGATACACATAATCTTTGAGTGTACCAAGTCCTTTTTCTTTAAAAACAGTGAAAATCAGAACTCCGAGCACTTTCAATCAATATTCAAATTCTGATTTTTTTTAAGCTCCCTAAATTCTAGGCCTGAGTGGCTTTCTGTGGAGGTGAGTTTTATAGTTCAGTCACACATCATATAAAAGAGTGTTTTCTTTGATCAATTTTTAGCTTCCCACCTTTGAAACTCTATTCATTTTTTCTGAGACAGGGAAATCAACTCTTAAATTCTATCACTTCTTAGCATATTCTATCTTAAAAAAAATTATTAATCTCATTCTTACTCTTATAGTACCTATGCTCCTCAGATTATTTCCATTTGGTGACTTTTCCATGCCCCAAACAATTATTTTTTAATTATTTTTTTCTGTACTTTGAACTCTCCCTTAGCTCCACTTTACCCTTTAAAAACAAAGAGAGAAGGGATATATATAGTTTGCTATATATATAGATTGCATGACTTTTTCCTGTAGTGTAATCTTAGAATAGCTGAGGAGGAACTGCATATGAAACAGTCTGAATGCTATCATGGCCAATTTCTGTGTCCACAGCATTGTGGGAAACTGCTCCTGTAAAACATCTTGCATGGTGATAAGCACTTTAAGCTTGCATTAATAGTAGCAGGATTTAAAACTGCTCAGCACCTCTTAGGCTTCCTACTGAGAAAGAAAGGATTATATTTTCGGCTGCAGTCACAAAGCTTAAGAGGTTTCTACCTATGTTTCTCTAAAGCAAAATCAGAATGTCTCCTTTGTAATACATTAACAGGGAATATTTCTCTGAATACTCCGTTGTATCTTCCAACTTGGTGCATAAAACTCCTTTTTCAAATATGCCTTTTAATTCAACATTTTTTTTTCCACTCTCACAAACCATGTGGGTCATCCTTGTACTAAACATTTGCCTTATTTCTCAATCCATATTTCATAGACAAGACCATACTTGGAGAAAAGGCTGGGTCCTTTCCCGGGTACAAAGGGTTCCTGCTAGCAGCTAGACAGTCACCATGTCTGCTGCCTCTGGAAACATGCATTTGCCTTCCAACTTAGGTCATTCACCAGGGGTATAGAAGTCCTGAGTTTAAATATGTATCCAACATGACTCTGAACAGAGATACAGATATATAATTTCAAGTTAGTGCCCTGCCACGTATTTTGAGTCTGTTGTTCTTTTCTGTTGGAGTTTTATCATTTTGGGTAGCTGAATCGCTACTGCTCAGAAGAGCCTCTAACATACTAAAATTCATGAACCAACAGTCTAAAGGGTCAGGCTCTAAAACTTCTTGCCCAGCCTCACCGGTTATATGAAGTGGCATTATCCTGTCACTGTTCCGTAAGAGAGGCAGACCAAGGGTATCGCAAAACTTGACATTTAGAGAATTACCCTTTAATATGGAGGGCAAGGCCCATAGTTCAGAAGATACTGCGAGCCCACCTACACAACCTAATCTTGTCCAAGGGTTCTGCCCCTTACATTGTCCCCCATTTGGCTGGTGTCCTAAGTGGGAAATGAGGTCTTACTGGCAATATGTCTGTTTTTAAATTCTCCTCTGCGCTTTGGCTTGGACTGAGATCCCAAACACTTCCTCAATAGTGGACAGTGAACTCCATCAGGAGGTGGGTTTTGCTTATTTGTTTTCCAGAAATCGAGGTACTCACTGGGTCCGATGTCAGGGGGAGGTGTCAGCAGCGCCCATCTGAAGGATTTGGATGAGGAAAGGCACAGCAAAAACCCTGGCTCATTCTGAAAATCTGAAAAAGATGAATCTGTCATTTTTTGCTCTAAATGGGAAGCTGAACTTTAAGTCGTGGCTTAACCAAAGGGCAGCATATGGCAGCACTACAGCTGTTTGAAATCCACTTGCACTTCATGCTGGCACTTTGACAAATGTTATTGTGTTACAAATGCTGGATGACACAGTAAATCTAGGGCCATATTCAGCTTTGGCATACACAGGAATAGTTCCCACTGACTTGGTACACGTCTACACCAAGAAATGTACGGAAGTGCGTAGGACTGAAACAAATACATGGTGCCTCTAAGCAATCCTTCTGTCACACTCAGAAACTTTTGGTGCGGTTAGACCCCTGTAGCAGGAAGTGTGAATGCTATAATGTGGAAATGGAAGCAAAATTAGGGAGCCCATGAGGTCTAGGAAATGCCTGGTGATTTTAAAGGCAAAACTTGAATTTCTGCTTTGGAGCGATAGGCGTGCTGGCTGGTCATTATAAGGAGAGAGGGGCTCCCCCCACTGAGGTCTATTTGCTATCTTTTGTACTTTATTTCTCATCTCTCTGCCAGGTTCTACAAGGAAAGAAAGAACTCGGATCTTTTTTTTCTGGAAAGAGGGCGTACAGGAGGCCTCGAAAGAGCATTAGACAAATATATCAGAGAATATATCATGTTGCCGGGGAGCTGTGGCTGCCAATGATGAGATCTTCAGTTTCTTAGTCACTTTAGGTCAGAAACCAGGTGCTACGTTGTTGATCCCATGGCTGCTTGCCATCCCCTGCCTCTTCCCATAACGAACGGTCTCAGCCGTACAGCTTTTGCAGCTCCAGATGTTTTAAAATACACTTTCAGAGTACTTCAACAATAAAGTGCTCTTTTAAAAGCACTGCTTTCTATGTTCAGCCGCTGAGCCAGTGCTGACTCCTATATACTGATTTTCAGATGGTATTTTAAAAGCTTCAACAAGTCTGGACACATTTCCTTTGCTTAAAAACCCGTTTAACCCTTTCTCAGCACTCTGGTTTTAGTTCCCCTAAGGTTCGTATAACCACAAAAGGCTTAAAATTAGAACAGTAGAAAATAAAGAATAGGAAATCAATAGCCTTCTTTTTCTCAACAAGAGAAAAAGCAGAAAGGAAGACTGCTGTAAACATATCTTATGATTTCAATTTACATGTGCATTTTCTGTCTCTAAGAGCCAGAGTGAGCTGGCTTAAATCTAATGGTCAGGCAGCTGGGGCAATTTTGTGAAGTGTACAATAACTGAAGAAAATCTCATCCCATTGGAGCATTTGGGGGACTTTCTTTTATAACAGTCACAACCCTGAATTTATTGAAACTAATGACACTATAAACAGTTGAAAAAACAGAAAAAGAGAAGAACATTGTTTAAGGACGAATAAATAAAATCTATCCTCATGTAAAAGACACACACTTTATCCTAAAAGAGGCAGAGCTGGTTCTGGCATCAAAGACAAGGATGTCAGCAGGAAGTGCCAAGGAAACAGCTGAGGCCTTGCACTTCAAAAAGCTTAGCTCTGGGTGAGAGATGTTCCCACCAACAGTCAAGATTCACAGATGACATTTTCAGATGTCTTCAGTATTTTACATCCAGGCAATCACAGGATGTATCCTATGCCATATGTCTTTTCCATGGTTTTCATTTGCTTAGGTGTCTACAACTGCTTTCATTTCTCTACTACAAGGTGGAAAAGAAGTGTATGAAAGCCTGCCTGGTTTGTCTTGTTATTTTAGAATTAGTTCCATGAGATTTGGACAGATTCTGATTTCTTTTCCATTAGAAAATATAACAATTTTTAGCTGCTTAATGCAGTGTTAACCATTTTCTATGACAAGGTTAACATTTTTATGTTAACCATTTTCTATGACAGCACTACATTTTCAATGCGGTGTTAAACATTTTCTATAACCGTTTCTATGATGGCCAAACCATCAGATCCTTGACAAATAATTGATTTAACCTACAAATGTCTATTTACAAGCTAATGCAGAAAAGAAAATATTAAGGATGAGTAAGCTAATTAATGAGCAGTCTATTCCCCATGGCAACACAAATAAAATTACTGCTAGGCCAACAGAGAATTCGGCATTGCTCCATATGCTTCTTTTAGTGGTGTGCAATAGTACAGGTGTAAACTCTGGATCACCTTATTGTTTCATGCTTAAGTGGGTCATTAAAGGAAGCTGTCACCTTTTGAATTAATTGGGGGTTTTAGTTCCTTCCTGCTGCTGTGAAGAGGAATAATTAACTTTTTGCTGCTATTACTAGACTTCTTACCAAAGTCCTGCTTTTAGAAAAACTCTGCATCCCTAGAAATAAGGCTGATTTTCCCCTAAAATCAGAGGCACCATCGTATATGTTTATAATCTGAAAGAGGGAGACACTCTGTGTCTTTAATGACTTTTATCCATTTATTTGCTGAGGTGGGGCAGGAAACCTCAGTCTGAAGGGTTGTGGGAGAAAAGCAGCCTTAGGCACAGCTGATGTAGGACTCAGTGCTCCAGATGCAGAAAGAATTGTAGGCATGGCAAGGCTCAAACCTAAATTTTAGTTGTCTGACTTCTGTAGTGGAATCCAGAGACCCAAATGTGGTGCATGAATTCCCCATCTGGTGCCTGAAGAGAAGAACTAGGTAAATCATAATCTACTCAACTAAATTCAGCTATTATCTACAGGCTCTGAAGTCCGTAGGATTAAATTGAAAATTAAATGGAGAACACTTAGCCTGTGGTTTACTTGAAAGGAAAGAAAAAAAAAAAGAGTAAAAGTGTGTATTTCTTTAAATTTTCTGCTGACAGACCAGAGATAATTAGCCCACAGCTGCAGACTAGGGAGAACTGCTCTTTTTTTCTGCCATGAAGCAGCAGGTGAAAGCCTAGAGAGAGAAGCTGGGTGCTACTGACTTAATTTAGTTGCTTAAATTGGAGGCAGAGTGTAACACCACAGAGGAGCAGGGAAGTGACAAATCTTCAAGACCACAATTTCTAAAGAGTGGCAGTTCATAAACAGAAATGAGAATATGACTAGAGAAAAGAAAGATTAAAAGTATGTACTTATGACACCCCTGTAGTATCTTAGATACCTTAGAGAAGGATCAGTTAGACACAAATCCTATCTCAGATGTATTGCAATCTGATGAGAAACATGATACGGTAATGGAGAACTGTAAACAGCAGAAAATTGCTATTAGGAGGAGAGTTACTAAAAAAAAATCATGCTATTATATACTGATACACGCATATCTTATGCAAAACAAAACTTTCCCCAGTTGTCCGGTGTGCTCCCACACATCACTCTGCACTCTACCAAGACCCGCTGTTTTGCAGGTACTCCTTGTGACAACCAGATACTCATTCATGTCGTGAGCCAAAACACAGAGTCATGTATTGTTTGCAATGCTTCTTTTATTGTGAGAACCTCTATTTTAGAAAGCTAGTAACATGAAGATTATTTAACAGTGGAAATTATTCGTCTGTCTTAATAGGCAACTTTAGGAATATGAAAAGGCAATAATAATAATAATAAATTAAAAATATTATCTGTAATATAATTTTTATGATATCTGTTCTATTAGGGATTTGTTTGAAGAAGCTTTTTATCTGTATGAGATGATAAAATTTGTAGAGATAAAATTGCTCTTTTTTCAGGAAGAATCTTCAAAGTAGCCTGACCACTTTAAGCTGACATTTTAACATCAATGGGGGGACTTGTGGAGTAAGTTTAAATAAGCGTGACAAAGTAAGGCACAAGATTAAAATGTATTAAAATTAATAGGTAGAAGTGGTCTTTCTCACTCTTTCATTTGAAGATGAGAGAGAGCAGTGTCAAAAGACTACTATGCTGCTTTGTGAATCAGCTTACAAGGTTTCTATTAACAATACTGGCTGCTGGCAGTCACCAGTCTCTCCTTCTCCCCATGTGCCATGCAGGCACAACATCAGGTCTGTTGAGGTGAAAGGAATCCTTGGTTTGAGACCTCGGTAGGTGCAGTCAAACATGAGTAAAGCTGTGATGTAAAGACAGATATAGTAAAGACTTCAGAGAAGAAACATAGATCTGGCCATATCTATTAGACCAGATATTATGCAGCATCAATACCTGGAATCATTGTCCAGAAACAATAAAGCCACACTTGAACAGCTTTCACCCATGGTTAATATCCTAGTACCCTAATATTTTTAGTTGTAAGAGGACCCACCAGGTAGGACACAGGTTCATGTGAAAAAAAAAGCCACAGTACCCTGTGGCCTGAGCTGGCTACCTGTGCTCACACACTACTGCACCTGAGCAAATAACCCCTCCCAGAGCAGCAGGTGCCCAGGATTAGATGGAGAAACAGTAACTAGGTCAGATCAGGAAACAAGTAGTTATTACTCATGTGTTTAATTTGCTGGTTTTGATTTTGTTTCTATTTGTTCCCCCCCCCCCCCATTTTTATTCTCTCATGCTAGCATGCACACCCTCTAGTGCAGTACATGTTTGAGGTATTACACAATGTTGTGGGTTTTCTTTAAAGCATGTTCTACTAGCCATTGTGTTTCATATACCATCACATCAGCAAATTTATATGCTCTTGATTAAACTTTTGGGTTTAGAATGGCACCTTTTATTGACACTCAAGAGCAGAGCCAAGTAGAATAGCAAGCAGAAGGAGGAAGAATGCTGGAGGAAAAAAAACCCTGCAGATCTTGGATAACTGCTTAGAGATTTTGTGTGAAGAAAACCTGTGAAGAATTCTTCTGTCACTGAGCAAAAAAAGATTGTTTTGGAGGTTTGTAAGAAGTGTTAACAACTGTTTACTAAGCATTATTTTCTCCTTGTTAAGCAGGATAAATCATTACTGTACCAAGGCTTTTTGAAGACTACATTACATGGCAGGTGCCATTTTTTTGTTTATGTGCTTACTTTTATAAATTAGTGATATATTGGATGAAAAATCATTTGAAGGATTGCATATTTATCTAGTAAGTATAAGTCTCAAGGCCTGTGTTAAATTTCTGGCAGCACAGTGAAGCTCAGCCGTGCCCACACACCTGCATGAAGTGGGTGTTTTTCTTCCTTGGATCATGTGGATTATCTCCACTGTAAACTATGCATTAATAAAAAGGAGAGCAGGCATTTACCGTATTCCCTTTTGGAATTCAGAAATAAAAGGGAACTCACACACTTGGCTGCCTTTGAGGAAACTTCTTGAAAACAAAGTTTATCAGGAGAATGCCAGGAGTATAATGACTGATAAATTATGGAGATATACTGCCATTTTCACTGTAAATGTGTCTTGGAAATGCCAATGCAAAATGTCATTGAGTAGCTAAGGAAGATGTCCATGTCCTAAGTGCCCTTTTGCTGGCCATTTGAAAAAAAAAAAAAACAACAAACAAAACAACAAAATCATGAAACCAAAAAATCCTCTTTTGTGATGAAATCGCACACAAAATATAACTTCTGATTAATTTTAGATATGAAAATTTGTATTTATAGGTAATAAAAAGTATCATGACAATCCCTTTGATTTTTCCACCAGTGCTGGCCTCAGGAAAGGAAACAGAATCCAGAGAAACAGTCACACCTGACAACTATTTAATCATCAGTTATCATAGTGCAATACTGCAGCAAGGAACAGTTTCATCAGGAGGTTAGGAATTTGAAGAGCTGGGAGTGTAAAGGCAGGGGGTATTCCCAAGAGAAGGATGAGCAAGAAGACTGGGTTGCGGGATGGGGTAGATTCAGTAAGTAAGGGCAACACTGTACAGATCCAACAGGACAAATGCAGAGGGGAACACTGGTAAGCAGGGAGAAATACAGTGCAGAAATCCACATAGTGACCTCTTCTGCATTAATTGTACAAAGTCACTTTTGTGATTTAAAATGCTAAATAATGAAGTTCCTTATTCACTGTACTGTCAGCTCCTCACAGGGCATATTATGAAGATACTAAAATATGGTCTCAGCTAATCAGAAATATCCTGAAACTTTTGACCACTAGGATGTAGGAAACTAGGAAGGTGCAAAGTTGTCCTATGCTATTGGTTGTATTTCATTCCTTCCTATTTTTTTAGTAGCATACACACCTCATATAAAGCAGATCAACTTTTTTTTTTTGTTATTCTATTTTATTTTTGGTATTATATTTTCCAAAATTATTTTCTTTTTTTTGGTACCAAAAAATACCACATTAGTATATATTAGTGCCACCTTGTTTCAAATAAACACATGCACATTACCACAACCTAATCATGTGATTCAAAAGCCCTGCAGTGCTTTGTAGCTGTAGGCTTACATTACCTTGCTCCTACAGGAGTATTGTGACTGCTGTTTTTTGTTAATTTGTTTTGTGCAATATCTTTTCTTTTTCTTAAGGCAATATACAACTGTTGTGGATAGGCAGGGAACTGCTATCTTCCCCTTGTCTGTTCATTCTTCAGGTGTGCTCAGACTGTAAAATAGCATGTAATTTCTGAAGGATAGAAATGAAAGAACACATTTAAAAATAAGTAACTTCACGTATGTCTCATACTTTAAGCTTGCATCTTTCATGCACAACCAAAAATTAAATTATGGTGTATAATTTTTTACTCTTTGCGTTTGTATTTGCAGATTTACTTAAAAAAGCAAATACAGACTGATGAAGTCTGTACCTTTGTGCATACACACATTCCCTGAGGCAGAATTATTAGGCAGATTATTATATTACTGCTAAAAAATAGAAAAAGCAGCTTTTTTTTTTTTTTTTTTTTTTTTTCCCAGCTTATTTTTGCAGGTTTATCAGGATAAATACCATCTCTTCTCAGGTGTTTGGCTGTTCAGCCTCATCTGATTTAGCTCAGTGACTGTTCATGCCAATTTATGCATGGGCCAACTTTGCAAAGCAAAGCCCTAACTGAAAGAAGCCACCACTGCCCTGGGGTATTCGGTTTTGTGGCTAGGACAGCTGATTTTACAGACAACATTATCTGCTGATGTTTCCAACCCAGATAATGAAAATGGGAAAATTTGAACTGGCTCATCATTTTGATACAATTAAAATGAAAATGTTTGCTGAGTTGTCAGGGTTTAATAACCTGCCAGTGGCCACTGCGGCTTTCAGCATGAAGCATATCTGTGTCAGACTCAATTCAGGTAATCACAGGTCAGCTTAAACACTACAATTATAACGTTTATCTCTTTTTGTAATGGAGCTTATTTAGGCACATAGTTCATTGACACTAGGCTCTTATGCAAGAATTTAGAAAGGCAGAAAAGTTTCCTGGATTACTTCATAATTGTGGAGTCCTTGTTCAGCTTTTAAAAGAATGGTTTACAAAAGCTCCTCAAAGTGAAAGCCTGGAGGTATCCTAACCCCACACAGTGAAGGTGCCAGTCAGTCACAGGGGTGGGTCACAGAGGTTACCAGAGATAAAGGAATTTTGCAAACCCAGCATAGATGCTGCATGACTCAACACACCAAGAGGGGAATGCACTCACTCTGCTGCACAATTTAATGTCCTGGAGTAATGAAATGATAAGTCTGTTTCACACACTGAGCCTGTCAAAAAACTCCAATAATGATAATGGGATTCCCTTAGGAGAAATCTGGAAAGTTTTACTTGGAAGATTTAAAATCTTTATTTATTCTGATGCAAAGTTATAATTAAACCCATAAATTCCTGTGGCATATGGTGAAATCAA
The DNA here is from genome assembly GCF_012275295.1 of Melopsittacus undulatus. Lineage (NCBI taxonomy): Eukaryota > Metazoa > Chordata > Aves > Psittaciformes > Psittaculidae > Melopsittacus > Melopsittacus undulatus. Next base: position 56,682,007 of record NC_047528.1, on the reverse strand, counting down.
ATTAACATTAACATTCAGAAATATTGATTCAGGCATTTTATTCATTGTACATGGCTGAAATAGTTAACTACTGTTATCCTTGTGGAGCATTATGGTTTGCAGGATGGGAAAAGATAGCTTGGTCCAGGAAGTGTGCACTTATTTTTACCTCAATTTATGTTTCATTTGTTTATTGGTTTAGCCTCAAATTAGATGGAAATTAGAACCCTCAGATTCATTTACTTATTGAGGTACTGGGCCTCTCCTAAAAATAATGTAGACACATGTACGTGCCACAGTGTATATTTTCATGTCCATGCATAATTAAAACTTATGAAATTAATACTTGGGGGAAAAACGAGGACAATGTATCACAATTGCTCCTTTTCATAAAAACAGCCATTTATAAAAAGCACGCAGAATTTTTAAAACCAAGTAAAACCAAGTAACCTATTATATTTTTTCATGCTATGGATTCACACTCTGCAGGTCTGTACACTTAGGCTATGAAAGGTTGCAACACTTTTTTTCTAGTTAGAGCTCATTTTTAAAAACTTTGTTAGGTACTGCAGCATGAAGGATGACTCTGGTTCTATCTAATGTACACTGCTACAATTATGCCTTCAAAATATATTTATTTTATATATATATAGATTTCAATTTAAGCTGTAAGATGGAGACTGTCTGAATAAAGGAATTTATTATCACTGCTGATAGCTTATAAGCTTTAGATAATTAATTAGCCCAGGTTTTTCTAGCATCACACACCAAGTTTTGCTTCAGTCAACAACAAATTTATTGTAAGCTTGTCACTAACATAGCAAATACATGAATAACAGACATTTCATATTCAGCAGTAACTGGGCTTTATTATGTTTAGTAATATCTGACACACAATGACTTGGAATGAAGCCACTTCTAGCATACAGCTTTGAAACTAGTTTCAGAAATCATGCATAACAGGGGTATGAAATACAGTTGCCATACAGGAGTAATGTTTGGACAGTTATATTGTAATTGTATACTGTATTTCCTGAAGTGAAATTCATGTTTGAGTACTTGTGAGTGTGAACCTTAGCTCCAAAATCTGCTGCTTTTCTACCGGGAGTTCCTGTCTGTTTTCTGTTCTACTTGGTTCTAGTCTTATGTCAGAATACCTGATGTCCCTGTAAAACAAAAGCAAGGTCAATCAAAAGTATGTATATTACCTTGTTAAGTTAAATTGCATTTCCCACTGAAGGATGAAGTTTTAAAGGAAACCCTCCACTTTCCCTAGTTTCATACAGGGTTTTACAAACCATGTTGCCCCTGTTCCGACTTTGAAGAATAAAGTGTCTTTATTACTTGACTTAGCAAATGAACTGGTTGATTATTTGATTTTTTTTTTCCCCCTGTATAAAACCCTTAACATTTTACTTTGAAATACACACTGCTGAGCACAGTGCTAGCCTCTGGAAAGCCTGGTAACAGCTCAGAGTCCCAGATAAATATGATAATTCATTTAACCTTTACTTCAAATCAGTTTATTTGTTACAGGCACCAATCACATAAAAGCTTGAATGTACAACCTATATTTGAATGTGTAGCTTGTGTGACTGCATAAAGACATGAAGTGCTTGTGTTGTGTAAGCAGAGAAATCTCTGCAGAAGTTGCCAGCACAAGCAAAGTGTGAAATAGCAGTCTTCCAGCTCTAATACTAGATCAGTGAAGCTTTTTAAAGTTGGTTTTAGATATCTGATTTATTTGATAGTTAGCAACCTATTTGGTTGGCTCATACAACTCAACATATTTAGTTTTCTTCAGCTATAGCCCTTGGTATTTTTTGTGTCCTATATCACAAAGTTACCACGTCAAACTATATTTTTCTAATCCTATTAGAGCCGTATCTGTTATTATATTAATTGGTGGAAAATAGTATTTAATAGTTATCCTATTATGCATTCTTTTCCTTTATCACTGGTTTGTTTTGTATTTCTACAGCTCAGATTTTCCTCTGGCTTTATTTCAGTATGTTTGAAAATTCAGGGCCTCAGCAAAGGCATGAATGGAAGAACTATATCCTCACTCCTTCTTCTTGCTAACACAAAGAAGTGTAGTATATCTCTCCTTTGTTTCTAGGTAAGGGTTTAGAATGGCTTTTAAAATATCTCAGATTACTTTTCTCACATTGTTTATCCAATATGACCAATCATAGCAGGCTCTCTGCCAGTCCTCTTGTTTATCTTACCAGATTGCTTAGCTCTGAGGAATCTTTCTCATACGTTTTTTTCCTTTCACACAACACTCACTACAGGTGAAATTCATTCCTGGATCTAGAGCCAGATCAAGGCTTCTGTGATAAGTTACTGCTTAAATTTATAGCAATATTATGAGGGCTTAAATTCATTTTAAGGATCTGGCATGGTCCTGTGAGCAGGTGTGAGTTTTAACTATTAAGATAAAGTTCTCTTCAGATAAAAAATTTGCAGCTTTGGCTGTACTTTCAAACAATTTAGACCTTCACACTCCTTTGCTATAAATGAAACTTGCAGTGAGTGAAGCCCATGGTAATGTGATGCTTAAGCTTCATTTGTATGGAAGAAACACCGTGTCTGTTACAAAGTTTCAGAAGGGTGTAGGGCCCAAATTATCCAGTAGTTTTAGTATGAGCAATTCAAGGAAAGCATTTAGAAATTTCTGAATAATCAATTGACACTGTAGGTACAGCTAAATTAGCTGTGAGAAGCAGCTACCAAGAAACTGACTATAACAATATGAAAAAGAATGAGCTAATTTCACTACTTGCCTTCTTATTTTTGTAGAGTAATAACTCCATACTAGATCTAGTTTAAATTAGATCAAGGAAACACTTTTAGTTGTTTGATTGTTGTTTTTCTTTTTTTAACTTTAGAATGGGAAAAGAATTAGACAAAAACCCTTACTTTTTTAGACTTTCAACCAACAATCAACTTCCCTGTTGGAAAAACAATCATTCTCATAGCACATATAGACTTTTACTGTATTATATCTGAGTCAAAAATTCAGTAAGATTGATTCATAGATGCTATGATATTTTTAATTGTATATGGAGTGCCATGGTTTCTGATGTGTTTAATTACAGTTCTCTGCATAATGATAAAGTCACAAACTGTGCTGAAGATAAAAGTCTTTTATTAGACCTTAAGTGGAAGTAAAACTTTTCTTGTGGGCCACCGTCCTTCCCCTGCAATGCAAGGCCCACCATATCCATAAAGATCCCACTGCTTTTTATTCTTGGAATTTCAATAGGAGGGATAGTAAGAAAAAAGTCTTGGGTCACCTTCCACATCTCATGTTTTGAGGACAGTCTGCAATTTGTAGCTGGTGCAGTGATACCACAGCAGTTGTATTGTCATCCTTAAGGAGCTGAGGGTTGGTGTATGGTGAATGTTGGTGCAAATACAAATGGAGTGTGTCTTCTCATCAGGCTCCAAGTGGAAAGGACTCCCACATGAAGACATATTTTCTGGCTGTGACCTAGCAGAAGACATTTCCTATTTATTTCTGTTGAGTACTTCTCCTTTCACTATTAGTGACACGAATCTGATAGGAAAGTGTGTCCTATGTCCTGGTCTCTTGATGGAAATTATGTATCACACAGCAGAGTGCTTACTTGGTTGGACTTGTCCTTCACTGAGATTGTACAGCCCTACCAACTTTGGGAGGCCAGCACCCAAGGTGTAAATTCAGTACTGAGGGTACCTGCTAACAAAGATAGTCTTTATGAAATGCTTCCTAGCAACAATGAGCCTGCAAAACAAAAGCAGCTATTAACTGAACAAAGCTTTATAATAATAGTAATGATAAAAAAACCACAATGCAGTAAAGAAAATAAAAATCAGTAATAAGCAGCAACTGTTGCTGACTGAGGCAAAAGAATAGAGATGAACTTTAATTAAAGGAAAAAAATTCACAAGGTTTTTGCTTCCATGTTTTTTCTTTGAAATGTGCCTCTTTCTTAGTGTCCCCTTCTACACTTTCATTCTGTCGCTATTTTAGCCTTGACTATATTGTTTTGTCATTTCTTTCCTTATTTATTTTTAAGTGTTATATTAAAAATTCTGATTCACTATCTATGATATCCAATACTTGATATATGAGACAGTGTTACTGCATCACTGTTTTTGCCGTGCTTCCTTCCTCTCTTAATATCTGTCTTCACAATTACTCAATCATTATCTTTTATATTATCCCATTTCTCTTGTGCCTTATCTCTGTTTCACTCATCTTTTCCATCCCTGCAGCTGGCCTCCCTCTCCTGTCACCTCTTCAGAGTCTGAAACTAGGCATGTGTCATCAAAGAAATATCTCATATGCATTGATTTTTTTCTAAGTGCATCTGCTTGTCTCTTTAGTTCTGCTACTTGATCTTTCAGTACCATGAATGATAACATTTGTAAATGTACAGTTTTGCTCCACAATTTCATTCCTGAATAGGCAAAATTAAAGTTTTATTGCATACCTTAAAATCTGTCACCACTTGACAAATCCCCAGTATATTATACAAATGTTAACGATAATTTACTCTGCCCACATTAAAAGCTAACTTTAAGAAGAGGTTGTACACCATATCTACAGAAACTGGAAATTCCTTATTCTAAGACTGTCTCTGCTGAAGTTCGAGCAATTTGCTATGTTGAGGAGGAGAAATTAGCTCGGACTGCTGACACTGGAGTGGTAATGATGTCTGAACTAACTAGGTTATGTTAGTCCAGATAGCTCTGTGCTTCAGGGAACTCACTTCTGAGCAGCCATATCCTAGAAACAGTGAGATAATTAGGAAGCAGTCTCAGATAACTGGTGGCAACACTTCACTTCTTTAAGGTATTGCTGAATATGCTAGAAAATTGAGATTTTTGAGTAAGTGGTTTCACATGTCTCAGTTCCATCCTCTAAACATCAAGCCTTTTAAAACTTGGGATGGTTACATGGTGTCAGGGTAACCAAAATCATGCATCACTGTTAAACACAGTGGTCGTATAAGTGTTCTAAAGGGTGTGTTTGGAATTACATTACCTCCTGATTAACAGCAGCTTTTCTGGTTTCTTTCATTTTGAGAATGAGAAAAACATTTCTATCTTCTTGGATGGTTTGCAAATGCGTTTGGTAGCCAAGCCTCAATACTAACTTCATTTTCAATGTCTGGTAATGAGAACTTTTTCTAGTTATTACGTTTGGGAGAGTTGGAAAAAATATTTTTCCTTCTTTCACATCCTAGAAAGCCTAATAGGGTGTCCAAGGAATCCTTAGTGATATAAATCTGGATCCTCAACACCTCTTCATTTTATCTCTTCCAGACGTCTACTGAATATCTGAAATACTGCTTAAAACAAATAGAGATTGTTGTATCAATATACCATATTAATCAATGATGTTTTTTAAGCTGTTTCAGAGCTATTAAACATTGAGTTTCTGGTGAGTGAGACAGGATTTTCATAAACAGCACAGGGAGCTGACTATGAACCAGATTTACTTTTTAATTTAAAAAAAAAAACCCACCCTGTCTCTGCCAATGTTCAGTGAAGTTGGTCATCTCTATGAGACCCTTCTGGAATAAATAGGATACTCTTCTGTTGTTTTGTTTTGTTTTTTTTTTCTCCTTTTTCCTCACAGCAGGATTTTTTTCCCTTTAAACATCCTATGGCCGTATTTTTACCTTCATTGAAAATAAACAAAAAGTTAAACAAAAGCTTTGGGGAAGATCTACCTGGACTATTTTGAAAGCACATATTTGAGGGTTTTTATGTGTATCCTGCTGTTAAAGGAACAGTAGAGATGGAAAGATGGGGAGCCTGAGGAAGGAACAGTAAGCCCTGGCCCTCTGCAGTGAGGTGAAGTTTCTTTCTGGTGAAGGTAAGACTTCAATAAGAAATATCAGAAACCCTCTTCTCACAGTATCTGTTGATTTACACATCTTCACTGTGAGGCGTGGCAGAGATGGAGAAGATGAGAAAGGTCACCAGCACTGGCTTCTGTGGAAGTACTTCCTCAGGCCACAGACAGAGAGGGGTTGCCTAAACAGTGAGGTGCTTCAGCCGTGTGAGACACAAACTAGCTGTTGCCACGAGAGCCATGTGTGACAGGAAGAGGTGGAGAACTCTTGATTTCTTGAAGTGAGACATGTGATGAACTATTGCAGAAGTCATGCAAGTCTGTATTAATTGAAGCAAGTCTTTTTTCAGTGAAAACTCCAACAGGGACAACTAAAACCTAGCAAGGTTTTTCCACCTGAAACCAGCACAGAAGAGCTGTGGCAAGCTAAGAAGTAAAGTGGCTTGTATACATTCATGTGCTTCCTTATTCCTGTGTCAAGGTGCTATACCTAAAGTGAAACTGTATAAATGCAGAAAAAAGAAACCTGGAAGAACTAAAATCTGGTTGCCTCAAGTAGTGTCAATGACCGTTCTCTTCTGCTACAAACTGCCTACAAAAAATAGCATCCTCTTGAAGAGAGGGAGAGCGTTTATGGATATAAAGGGGCAATCAAGAGCAAACAAAGGCATAACAATTTATTGCTTGCTCCACACCTTTTTATTATTCTTTTCCCCTCCTTTTCCTTTTAGAGGGAGGTACTATACAGTCTATCAGGTTTTAATGAGAAACATTTGTGCACATATTAAAAAATCCTGTGATTGCTACTTGCCTGGCACCATTGGGTAATGATTTGGATGATGGCTATCTGCATATTCTAAGATTATAATAAAAACTCTGAATGTTGCATCTTGCTGTCATTCTCCCCTCTCTGAGTAAATATATGTTGAAATGAGGTAGAGTTCAAAAACATTATATTGAACTGTGATGGAACCAAGATGTAAGGACATCTGTCAGAAAAAACCCTCATGGCTAATATTTTCACAGTAAAGTTTCTCTTTATTTGTATATAGAGTGAGAAAATTGTTCTCATATATGATTTCCCCTTGTCTCAACTACAGGCTTTTCCTGAGGAAAGGCAGTTGGCTCAGATATTAACCCATTGTCCCCTTTCTTTGTTTTCTTTGGCTACTTGAACAGCAAAAATTATTATTTTTTAAATTAGAGCCAATTATGTTGCTGGCTGCACATGTCTAACAGGCCATCAAAATTAAATATCCACAAAAAATGCTTACAAGAAGTCAAAGTTATCTACATAGCCTGCAAGATAAAAGCTCACTCTGATTCTGCAAGCCTATTTGATAGCAACCAGTTACAGAACAAGGAAAATGCAAAGAAACAGGAGATGGCAATTATTTGCTATTGGTGCACCAGCACCAGCATTCTTGTAAATCCTCCCTCCTAGGTTAAAACAAGAATGTCAGCTCTAAAGATCTTGCAGTTTAATAGGAATATGATTTATTTATGATTTGTTCTTCCCAGAACCAATGCTTACATAGAAAACTAAGCTATATATAAACCTACAAAAATATAGAATGCATAAAAAAAGATTAGGATCTATCTGTACAAGAGAACTATTGCAGTATGAAGTATATTCATTATACCAGTTTATTGGCAAGTGGTTTATATATTTGACAATGTCTTTGAATGAGTAGAATTGTTAGATAACAATGTAAATGCTTCCAGCTCCTTCTATCAATTTTATCAGAATTAGAATGGTATCATGGGGGCTGGCTAGAAAAATAAAATGAATGATAAACATGAAATTATTTATTCATAAGAATGTTTTCCAGCTTTTCAGCTGATAAAATAATTGAGCCTGCAAAGTAGATAAAAGAATCAAATCATATAAATATTCCTTCCCTACCTCACATATGTGAAGAATTAAAAGTTCACAATTAAAAGTACATTCAAAAATACTCACAGAAGTCTCTTGTTTTAACACAAAACTGACAAGAGTTAGCTCATTTTAGGAAAAAAATGTTTTTGTTGTTATTTCACTCTTGGAAAACAAATATTGGTGGTTTATTGCAGTGGAATTCTGGCACTGGTGAAGCCCATTTTGTTTATTAGATAAAGTAGGTCATAGCTTCAGCCTTTAACTTTGCTGGTGAGGATTATGTTCTTTTTAGCTATTACCTGCCTTAATTCAATCAGCCTTTGATGTGTTAGATGGGCATTAGTAGAAAGAACAAGGTATGCTGTTGAAAACAAGAGGAAATGATGTTACTGCAGTACATGAGCCTGTTTAGGGCTGGATCCAATATCCTCTGAGTTTGAGGGCAAAGTTCCTCCTGATGCCAGTGGAGCAGGAAACATAAGGAGAATAGACATAACAATTAGTTTTGCTTGATTTTCACACAGAATATACTCACAACAGGGAAGAGGACCTCTGTGAAAATAGAAAAACTTGTATAGACAAAAAATAATCCATAAAATAAACTATATCCACTGAAAATATATCCACTGAAAATAGTTTAACCCTCATGGGACATTTTGTGACTAATCTTATTTCAGGTAAAGATAATAAAGCTTATGAGTTACTGATTACAGATTATATGAATCAGTAGCAAGAAGTAATAGATATTTAAGCTCTGACCTGCATTTGGAAGGAGCAAAGCTGGGATGTATATTTCTTAATTTAGGTGTTCCTGCTGCTTCTGAATCCCCAGTATGAGAGTCTGCTTGACCTCCTGTAGGAGTGCATGTGTACATGTACTTCTGTGTGTATCCAGGGATATGAGAAAACAAAATGGATAAGTAATTCCCATCAGACTGTCAGGAAAATCTAAAGTACAGGAGCATAATTGAAATAAATGGCAGATGGCTGAGCTTGGAAGACTTAAATCCTGATCTTACATGCTATATAGGGAAACGAAGGCTGTTGGAACTGTCTCAGATAATCTCAGTTGAGGGAACAAGAAAACTAAGAGCTTTCTAGAACTGGAAGTCTATACAAGAAATTATCTAGGCAAGTGTTTAAATTACACTTGTTGTATCTATATTTTAGTTGGAGGTGTCCTTCCCTTTGAAGAAAAACCAGGCACATGAACAAGGAAGGTGCAGACATACATGCCAATAGATCCCCCCAGTTTGTGTGGCCAGGGGACTCTCTCTATAGGTTGCACCATAGAAAGTGACAGTCCTGTAGTCACAGCTTGGTAGCCACTTGGTATTAAGGATCACACTTCAGAAGACACCTGCGCCGAAGGCCAGAATAGTTATTGACTAACAGGCATATCAACACCTTCTTCAGTGATGTTCTTCAGAAATGAAATGCAGGACTTATCCTTTATACAGCAGAAGAGGATGCTAAAAAATGAAGCACTACGAAACACCTTCCCCCTATCTAAACCTTAAAGAAATTTCCTGCTTCTGCAACAATTCCATAATTTCAGTTTAATACATTTTTTTTACCTGGATAAAATGGCTCTAGACCCTATAGAAATGTAGTCAAAGTGAAGGAAAGAGGTTGTTGAGGGAGTTTCTATTTTAATTCTGAAACTGACCACACTAAAAGAAGTACTGTTATAATTACAGCTAATAGACATGGAAAGTTATTTTTTTGTAAACATATCTCCCAGAAGATTTTCCTATATTACTGGTTTGTGGACATAATTGTATAATTCAACAGGGAGATCAGAGCTATGAATATCTTACCTGTTTGTTGTTGTCTTGATTTTTTTTTAAAAAAAAAAAGAGAATATATATATATATATATATATTCAATTCTATACCCCTGAATTTGCAGCCAGATTTCACAAGCACTTGAAATCTGGTGTCAGCATTAGAATTTCAGACATAAAATCAAATTCTTTTGTTGAGTTTTTGCAATTAGTTTAAAAAGATAATCAGTGCTTGCCATGAAAGTTCTGTGGCAGATAACAATAAGAATGTTAGAGCCAGCTGGGTAGTAGAGATTTTTTTTTTCTTTTTAATACAGTACTGGGGCTTTTTTAGCTTTTCATTGGAAAAGAAAATACTATATTGTTTTGTTTTCAGGAATCATAAATATGAACATTAGTTGATCAAAACTAAAAGCACTTCTAATAGTGTGTGGTCAATGCTTGTATGTTTAATGAAAGTGAGTAATTTTAGAGAAAATAAATATTTTGTCATGTAGCAGCCTTAAAATATCTGAAAAAGAACTGCAAAATAACATTTTTAGTTTGCATCTATATGGGCATTTAAAGAGTTCATACTTTTTTATATAAGAACAGGACCACTGTTGCTTGAATTTGTGATTTGTATGAGTGTCCCTTTGAACTTTTTGTATCAAAAAATCATCTTAAATATGCAGACATTAGTAAGGTTAATATTTTGGACCAACATGCTTTTAAAATCTCCTATGGAGGCAGAATGTCTACAGTGTAATATGTGCAACAGAGCATAGCATCACACACTATCAATATGTAGGCAAAACTTTCAGAGAAAGGCACTCCTCATTGACTAGCTGTACTAACAAATGCGAATCAAATTACAGGGGCCATCAAACCTTGTGCTTGAGGAAATAGGTGGATAACCATCTGTGCTTTGGCAGAAATTTAGCTTTATGGTATAGAAATCTACAGTTGCATACAATGTCAGGGTTTTACAGCTTCTTCTGAAATACCCAGCTTTGACTATTGTTAAACAAAGGAAAAAAACTGTATGAAATTGATTAGTGTAAGTCCTTCTGATCCTTCAAAAAGAAAAAAAAATCCTTTATTGTGCTGTAGAGCTACTGAGCCTATTATAATATGTATAGCACAATCCATCCATTCAGTGAGACATACTTAAGCTTACTGCAAAGTTATATTAATTAACCAATGTTGTGAGGATTGACCAGCAAGAACTTTGTTGTAATGAATAGGACTTCTGTTGTTGGACTGTTTGTTGTGCTCTTGATGAAACATAACCTTTTAAAAATTACTGATAGTTCAGACTCTGTGATGATGTGATGATACATCTCTGGTGATGTATTTTATGGCCTACTTTTTATATTTATGGTTAAAAGCTGTAACATACCATTAATGCTTTTGGTGTGCAGCATATCATGATGAAAAAGAATTTTTCTTTTTCAGAAAGTAGAATTTAATAATTACCAACTTATCTGTTGTATTTGTGAACATCCATGTAAATTATATGCTGCTTGGATGGGTGCACACTAACCCAAGGAAAAATCAGCTTGTAAACATGGAAGAAGAAATCTCTGGATACAATATCCTGAATAATTCCCTCTCATTCACATATCACTGTTTACAGTTGTATCTTCTTATCCATTTAATTTAGGAATAGCTGCACAGAATTAGATCAAGTGTACCTTCATTGAGAGGAAAAAGCTCGAGAGAACAAAAACATTACAGAAAGATGCACATGATCTGAGAATAATTGTCTTAAGCACTGAACATCTGACCAGAACACCAACATGTCCAGTAAGATAGGCTTGCCTTCCAGTTATTTTGATGATGCTACAGTATGATGAGCTCTGTTAATTTCAGATTGATCCCATATACTTTTTATACAATATATCAATCATTTAATAAATCCGCCTTAGGAAGCCATTTGTGATTTTGCATTTCGTGGAAGTATGACATCAGATTTCATGGTCTTACCCTATTTTACTATGTGTTCCCTGGTTGCTGTAGCAACACTGTTTCTATGGATAGCACAACGGGAGTCGGAAGGGTCAGCAAAGATCAGAGCCCCGCCATTCTTCATTCAAAAGCAATTGTCCCTGAAAAACGTGACTTACTTCAATATTTAAGGCCTGGGTACTGATATTAAACCAGAATGATACTTCTGTTAAAAACCCATAATTAACCTTGTCTTCAACTCTAGGTCACACATTAATAGCAATTTCATAAAGTGGACATTCCTCTGTCTTTCATTCTCAAAAGCCTAGACAGGTTTTAAATAATGTGTCTCATGGAAAAATACATGGGTAATCGTTGCAATTTATTTTATGTCATTATCTAAGCCCTTGAGACCTCACATTCCCAGCTCCTCTCCCTGAGGTAATTGCATGCATCTTGGGAATGTGTGAAATGGTGTTAATATTCAGTGCACCATGCCTTTTCAGAGGATCTGCAGTGTACAATGGTGCATTGCCTAGATGTTTCTCTGTAGAAACTATTTTTGGGCAAGTGTAATATGAAGCAGTTCTTTACAGAACCAGCATCCCATCATGCTTAATGATTCCCTGGATCCCAACAAAGTTTTAAGTGATTTCAGTTGTAAAGATATACTCTGCAGTTTGATAATACAACTAACATCAACTGGTATATTCCATCAGTAATTTTTTTACTTTCATCAGGCAATAATCAAAAATACCATTTCTATCCGTAAGTCACTTTTCTGTTTAATGCTCTTTTAATAGTATATATGCCCTTTCTGAATTTTCTGGGAAAGAAATTTGATATGGAAAGACTGTTTCTGAATCAAGGTTTCAGAATGAAATGGCTGAACTCTTTACACTCTCAAATCTTGCACTGTTATTATTTTCTATAAATTACATTAAAAAAAAAGTATCATCAGTGAAGGATAAAGCAACAAGCAATCAAGGTCCAGGTGCTTAAAAGCATTAGAACTGAATTTATTTCATGCAGAATTTAACTTGAAAAATAGGGCGAGTAACGTAATTTCCTGCTTACTTCACAAGATCAATTGTAACTACATAAGATACAACTTCAGAAAGGTAGAACAAACATTGTTTTCACAGTATTTTTCTTTGTTGCTCCTTGATTACAGTCCCTGATGAAGAATACATTCTTATCTCTTAAAGACACAGCAGTTAATAACATTCTAAAGAACTTAATTATTTTACAAACTTACTTTGCAAATTAGCCTTGAACAACCCTGTGAAACCGTCAGGTGCATCCATTTAGCAGAGGAGATAGCTGATGCATGCAACAGATATATACACTTTTTTTAAACTGTAATCTACTTTTCTAGTTATCAAGCACATATTCTGCACAAGAAAAGTAGTGTTTTCACACCTTTTTTTTTAACAAGTTGAAGCTGTGACTGTTTTCCAACACCCCCACCTAATGCAGTCTTTAAAACAAACCTATTCTTCTATCCTCCATAGATCCTGAGCAGTTACCTGAACTTCAGTGACTCACTGCAACCCCCCCAAAAAACAGAGAGCACTCAGGATTCATCTCACCCATTAGCAGTGCAGAAGTGAGCAGTGAAGTTTAAATTTACTATCTAAAATCTCTCGATGACAATGGAGAGTGATATGCTGTTCATTTTGTCCCCACAAGGTGGGGATGGATAAGTTATGGAGGAGAACTCCCAGTCCTACTGCCCATCCATACTCCAAAGCACTATGCAATTTGCTGGAGGAAAAAAATTTTATTCAGCACCTATTCATGGTATACCAATCCAATGGTATTCAGTCTCCATAGGCTGAAAGCTTGCTGCAGTTTTCAGTGGAGATGTCCTTCTTTCGAGCAGTCTTGTATATCTTCCTTTCTCCCTTGCATTGACCTTACCTGATTGTTTTTGGTATCTTAAATGTTCTTATTACAGCAATTCTTCTTGTTACATCTGAAAAGATATGTCTTTGCTTTCCTCTGGAAAGGTAACAGTAATACATGATGGTTAATTCTGTAGATCTTAATCAGAGCTGTGGCTTCTATGAGCTCTGTAGGGCCATTCAAACGATATTTGCCCATGACAAGTTAGAGAAAGCATACTATTTGTTACTCTCATGTTATTAGCTATGCAGACGAAACATGCAAAATAATTAATTTCTCCAGCTACCATTTGTACTCTATTTTAAAACAAGTATCAGTAAGGTAACATGCTCAGTTCAGAAATATGAAGAATATGACTGACACTGGAAAATGTAAGGATTCAGCATTTGTTTGATTATTATAAAGGTAGTTTTCTAAACACCCAAATGCTTCTTTGAGTAATCCATACTCAGAAACTCAAATGTAATTTCAAAAAATGTAAATTATTTCAACATCACATAGTGAAATGAGAGCTGGTATAACTGAGGGACTTGTTAATGTCATAACATCACACAAACTAATGCACATGGGAAAATAAATTGTTACACATTTTCTTTGACTCTGAACTTGGATCCAAACTTCAGTCATATGTCAACTCATCTTTTCCAATTAACTACTTTTAATGATTACATAAAATCATTATGTAATAATGACTAAATGCACCTCATTATCTTTCATGAAGAACTGAGACAGTCAAATTGATTACTTAAAACAGTTAAAATTGTTTTATTCATTTAGCTTTGATGGGTAAAAAAAATATAAAGTGAAGGAAAATAGAAATATTTACTTTGTTAAATTCTTGAAGACCTTTAAAAGTTACATTCAAGTCAGATTTTATTTTGGACAATAAACATGTAATAATTTTTATATTCAGTTTCTAACTTGTAAAGATAATTTTTAAATGTGATGCACTTAAATATTATAAATGGGATTGTGGTATTTTTTCAGTCTGTTTTCCTGTGATATCAAATCAGAAAACTATTTAGAAATGCATACAGGAAATTAGAAGCCAAAGTCAGTCACTATTTGATATAATAATGTTATCATGCTTAATTCTTCTACTATATTTCCTTTTCAGCTAACACTTTGTTTGGTTTGGCTTTCTTGGCTTTGTGGCACGCAACTAAGGTAATTAATGATCTTTATATTTGCTGTAACACCAAATTAAAATATACAATCATAATTACATTTTAAGTATATTTCTTCTGAAAAGGTGAAATGACGAGTTCTTATTAGTTAAATCATCACAGTGCTGTTATAATCAGTTTAACCTCTTCTGCACCTTTGTTTTTTTTTTAGAGGAATATTTTTGCAAATAGACCAATCCACTGAAATCAATGAGGCTACCCTAGGTGGAAGAGTAATCCAGAATAAGTAGACAGAGCAGAATTTAGGCCTGTGAAATGTGTGTTATAAATAGGATCTTCTCTTTTTTTTTTTTTTTTTCCCCCACTCACAATTTTCCCCATCTCTTTTGCAGTTATTTCTGTTTAATTAGAAATAATATAAAATTGAGTCACAGCTTTACTTTCACTACACAGGTCACTTATTACCATCCTCCCTCTTTCTGTGTCATGGGAAGCTGAATGGTATTTCCTGAATGGCATTTCAATAGAAACCTACTAATACAATTTAACAAAGAGATCAAGGGATACTGTAAGGATGAGGCAGATTCTTTTTTCTTTTTTGAAGATGTGAATAGCCCCACTAATTACACACCTACATACTCAGGCACACAGTTTTTTCCTTGATGTCTCTGCCTAGCTCATCCATCCTTCAGCATCTCTGTGCCATGGGGGTTTGGAGTCCATGCAGGCACGAAGCAGGTATGCTGTTTATTCCCCCTGTAAACAAAGCATGGGTCCCTATCCTCTGCCAGCTCACTGTTGGGTGAGATAAGAAAGCCTCCTATTGCTGAATTATGATCTTTCTTTCAGGTTTATGCCCTGAGGATCTATAGCAATCCCTCTAAGAGCTTGAAAAATGGATGCATTTTCAAAGACAAGCTTGCTGGTACTGTGACTGACAGACTACGAAACCTTGTTATTCACACTCTGAGAAAAGACCATTCATTCGATTTCAGCTCTTCTTTTCATTGAATTGTTTCCCAAGCAGTTATTTAAGTGATGATAACAATTTTTTAATTGCAGGTTTAACTACAGGGAAAAGTCAATTATCTCATAGGTACAGCATTTTACATAATGAAGGAGACAATTTAAAAACAACAACAGCATCTAAATTATGGCTCTCTCAAATATTTAAGTTCTTGATATTTCGTAATGTGATATTTTTCAAGTAGTCTTTATCTAGTATGGCTATTAGAAATTGTTTGTTTTATTGAAGATATTCTGAAGGTGATAATAAAAGTAGCATCAAATTCTCAGGAAAGTGTTTTGCATGCATTTAAATGATTTCTCAATAAATTTACTGACCTCTGCTCATGGACCAAATCTTCTACTGGTGTAAATCAAGCTAGCTGTGGTGAGTGCTGTGGAGGCAGACATCTATCAGAGGGGTGTTTGGTCATTTTTGTCAGGCATGTGTTTTGGGTTGGGTAAAATTTGTGAACAATAGGTGAGAGTCCTGAAATGTTTGTTCAAACAAAAGTCACACTGATGCCTCGCGTTCAAAATACAGTGCTTCACTGGAAGTTTTGAAAAAAAGGTTGAGCCTAAATTTTGTGCAATATTGAACCATATGTGTATTCAGTTACAGCTTTTGATGTTGGTTTCACAGGAAAAATCCTAGTCGTTTTTCAATTTTTTTTCCAGATCACTACTACAATAGATGTCTGTTTTTCAATACAGTAAATATTTATAAGGAAAACTGCCTGTCCAAAATAATATAACAGCTGTCTGCTCCAACACTCCCCTGGTGATTCCCTCTATTACTGTACTGCTGTTCCAGTCAATCACTCCAGTTTCTTGAATCAGCAGTCTCCAAAGTCTCTTGTTCAGGCAGCCAGATTTGGGGAAACCTATTGAGTTCACAGCAGATCCAATCCTAAGTGAAAAGGAAGAAAATGGTCTGAAAGGTGTTTAATGCTAATAGAACAGAAATATGCCTTTAAAAGCAGTACCAGCACAAGAGCTGTGTTAGGCAATATGGCACTGTTGATAGGAACAGAGGGATAAATTGAGCAAATGTGTATAATCTGTGTCTACCCAAACAGGAGTATAAGGGAGTCATGTTCTCTCATGTAAACCACAAATCCAAGTATAATCTTGCTATGGTTTTGATGGCAGTAATTGCTGATATTATATCATATGAAGGGTCTGATATTCAGCTGTGGCTTTCCTGTTGTATGGCCAGTCATACAACAGGGAGGCTGCTACCACTCCCCAAGGCTGATGTAGTGAGCATTCTTCTCTTTTCTGCCATGGTCTGTCATAAACCATGTGAAATGCTGCTACACTGATAACATAAATAAATATCTGTACAGGGACCTCACTATTAGACTCAGTTACAGTGCCTTTTGCAAGTTCAGCCTCTGGAGCAGCTAAAACGACTGAAGAGAAGACAGGACGATGAGCATGCTTAGCCATTGCTGGGCATGATCATGCAGCCCTTTTCAGTCTGAGTGTAAGGCAGACATACAGTTGGATATAGAGTGTTTTGTGAGAACACTGCTGCAAATTAGCAGTGTGCCTTTGCATCCCCTCAAGGAGGAAGATCTCAGTGCCCTTTCTTCATGCAGGCCCATCAAGGAGAGGTGTACACTGGTGCTTTTTAAGAGGGGGCGATGTAGAAAGTTAGGTTTTTGCAATTCAGAGGTTCACATTGAACATCAGTCTTTGAGTGTAATGTGTTTTCCTTTCAAGAAGAGATATATATACTGAGTTTAACCTGAGGTGCTAGAGAAAGGAGTCCAGATGTGGAGTATCTCCACTGCTCCTGATTTCTGAATACAGCTCTGTTTAGAAGAGGACTGGGTGCATATCAAAGCTTACCGTCTGTAATTAAGTACTTCATCACATATTTATACACCTGTTTAACATTAGGATTCCATAATAACTGTTAGGCTTCATGTTAGGTTTCCTAGGCAACCCCAAAAATGGAAGCAAGATGGAGTCTGAAAAGTGTGAACATGTTCCTTATAGAACCATATAATAGTTAGGGTTGGAAAGGACCTCAAGATCATCTAGTTCCAACCCCCCTGCCATGGGAAAGGACACCTCACACTAAACCAAATCAATCAAGGCTTCATCCAACCTGGCCTTGAACACCACCAGGGATGGAGCATTCACAACCTCCCTGGGCAACACATTCCAGTGCCTCACTGCCCTCACAGTAAAGAATTTCTTCCTTATATCCAATCTAAACTTCCTCTGTTTAAGTTTTAACCCATTACCTCTTGTCCTATCACTACAGTCCCTAATGAAGAGTCCCTCCCCAGCATCCCCATAGCCCCCGTTCAGATACTGGAAGGCTGCTATGAGGTCTCCACGTAGCCTTCTCTTCTCCAGGTTGAACAGCCCCAGCTTTCTCAGCCTCTCTTCATACGGGAGGTGCTCCAGTCCCCTGATCATCCTCGTGGCCCTCCTCTGGACTTGTTCAAACAGTTTCATGTCCTTTTTATGTTGAGGGCACTAGAACTGCACACAATACTCCAAGTGAGATCTCACAAGAGCAGAGTAGAGGGGCAGGATCATCTCCTTTGGCCTGCTGGTCACGCTCCTTTTGATGCAGCCCAGGATATGGTTAGCTTTCTGGGCTGCGAGTGCACACTGAAGCTGGCTCATATTCATTTGTCATCAACAAACACCCCCAAGTCCTTCTCCACAGGGCTGCTCTGAATCTCTTCTCTGCCCAACCTGTAGCTGTGCCTGGGATTGCTCTAACCCAGGTGTAGGACCTTGCACTTGTAATGGTTAAACTTCATGAGGTTGGCATCAGCCCACCTCACAAGCATGTCAAGGTCTCTCTGGATGGCATTCCTTCCCTCCAGCATATCAACTGAACCACACAGCTTGGTGTCATCAGCAAACTTGCTGTGAGGGTGCACTCAATCCCACTGTCCATGTCAGTGACAAAGATGTTAAACAAGACCGGTCCCAACACTGATCCCTGAGAGACACCACTCGTTACTGGTCTCCAGCCAGACATTGAGCTGTTGACCACAACTCTTTGAGTGTGACCATCCAGCCAGTTCTTTATCCACCAAGTGGTCCACCTATCAAATCGATGTCTCTCTAATTTAGAGACAAGGATGTCATGTGGGACAGTAGATAATGTCAGCTGCTCTACCCCTGTCCATCAGTTCCGTAGCCCCATCACAGGTGGTCACCAAATTGATCAGGCAGGATTTCCCCTTAGTGAAGCCATGTTGGCTGTCACCAAGCACCTTGTTGTTTTTCATGTGCCCTAGCATGCCTTCCAGGAGAATCTGCTCCAAGATTTTGCCAGGCACAGAGGTGAGACTGACTGGTCTGTAATTCCCTGGGTCATCCATTTTCTCCTTCTTGAAAATGGGGGTTTTATTTCCCTTTTCCAATCATCAGGAACTTCACCTGACTGCCATGATTTTTCAAATATGATGGCCAATGGCTTTGCAACTTTATTTGCCAACTCCTTTAGGACCCGCGGATGGATTTCATCAGGTCCCATGGGCTTGTGTACGTTCAGGTTCTTAAGATGGTCTTGAACCAGATCCTCTTGTACAGTGGGCCCAAGGTCTTCATTCCCACAGTCCGCCTTCCAAGATTTGGGTGGTGTGGTCAGAGCATTTGCCAGTGAAGACCAAGGCAAAGAAGTCATTCAGAACCTCAGCCTTCTCTAAATCCTGTGTAGCCAGTTCTATTGAAAGCTTCTGGAGGGGGCCTACACTGTCCCTAGTCTGTTTTTTAGCCACTACATACCTATAAAATCCCTTCTTGTTATCTTTAACATCCCTAGCCAAGTTTAGCTCCAGCTGGGCCTTAGCTTTCCTAACCCGGTCCCTAGCTTCCCAGACAACATCTCTGTATTCATCCCAGGCTACCTGTCCTTGCTTCCACCTTTTATATGCCTCTTTTTTCCTGTGAATTTTTCTCAGCAGCTCCTCATCCATCCAAGGAGGTCTCCTGGCCCTCCTGCTGCACTTCCTTCTAGTTGGGATGCAACACTCCTGAGCTTGTAGTAGGTGATCCTTGAATATTAACCAAGAGTCTTGGGCCCCCTTGCCCTCTAGGGCTATATCCCATGGAACCTTGCTAAGCAGGTTTCTGAAGAGGCCAAAATCTGCTCTCTTGAAGTTCAGGGCAGTGAGCTTCGTGCATGCTCTTCTCACTGTCCTGAGGACCTCAAATTCCACCATCTTGTGATCACTGCATCCAAGACTCCTCTGGAGAGTCACATTTCCAACGAGCTGTTCCCTGTTTGTGAGCACGAGGTCAAGCACGGCACCACTCCTTATTGGTTCCTCTATTACTTGCAGAAGGAAGTTGTCTTCCACGCAATCGAGGAACCTCCTGGATTGTTTGTGCTGGGCCGTACCGTTGCCCCAGCAGATGTCAGGGTGAAGACTGGAAGTAAATATTTGTCAGTTTTCGCGCTTTTCTTTTTACAGTGCAAATGTGCACCCTCCAGTCATGCATTAAGCAACATGCACAACAACTGTTGCTTGAAGTTTCTCTCTCTTCCTGTCTCTCCCTCTGGAATTTGTGTAGGCAATGACATGGTCCAAGAATGGTACATACAGTAGAGCACTTTTTTTTTCAGTGAAAGCTACAAAGTTGGTCACTCTTGATGTCTGGTAAAAGAAATGATCAGAGGTGTAAATAAGGTATAAGTGTGACCACTGATCTATTGTATGAATCTTAGGTTGATTTTGACATTTGAACAGAGACTGCAGTAGTCACAGACATTAGAGCAGACACAGAAATGAGATTTTGGAAAGTTACCTCTCCCATTGTTTTTTGATTAGCTTTTTTTTGATGGAGTTGTCATAGTTTGAAAATCCAGGCAAGAAGGATGACATTTTGCTCACTAGAGATTTCAGAACATAATGTATATCCTCTTCTTATTTATTTATTTATTTTTTTAATAATCACTTTAGAGCTTCCAGTAGCCTCTAAGTTATCTCAGTGAAGAAATGAACCTCAAGAAGGGCTAAAGGACTAATGGTCCTATTTATACAATTGGACAAAATGGCAAAAATATCTTAAAGTATAACAATCTTCCCTTCAGAGCATGTCTGAAATTCTCTGCAGCACCTTTGATTGCCTTGATAGTTCTGCCATAGCTGATGGTAAAACATGGGAAATATAAACTGTAATAGCTAAATTTATGTGAATGTAGTTTCTGAAAACAATTATTATGTAGATAATTGTATGCATTCGTAGTGCTCTGCTATGCTTATTTTTGCCTGTGGAATTCATAAAGAATTTGTCTCAAATAAATATTCTAATAAATTATTGACTAAGAAGTATGTGTTGCATGCAGTATTGTCTTTCCTTAGATTTAAGAAGTGTAAAAATTCTTACAAGTCTTTCAAAAGCTTCACCTGATCCATTGAACTTAAAATAGATCAGTCTCAAGGGAAAGTCAACTTTCCAGACACTGCAATTACAGTGAATGATAGCAAGCCAGAGACATCCATTTAATGGAAACCTACAGACCAATACAGCTAACTACATAATTTTCTTTTTCTTCCTCCCTGCACCAGGGATTCTGTCACATGTTGCTGATCTACTCAATACCAACATCTCTGCCCAGTCCAAAAGTCAAATAAATTAGAGATATTTAGCACATGGGGAAAATGTAAAATTACAGGTGATTGAAATTAGGCCTTTGCCCTTGTGAAACAGAAAATAGAACACTAGGAAGACACTTTTTACTCTGTTTCCAGCTATACTGATCCAGATATAATAAAACTCCTATGCAGAGCATTGAGGTCTCAACATCATAACTTTCACAGGGCTAATTGCTGAAAAGAATAATCATATGCAAAGCATGTATTCCTCTATACAGCCTTTCAAGCAGCAGGATTAGCACTTCTAAGCACAAGAAAGCTCCAAATATAGGCAATTTCAGGGGATAAACATAATGTTAAGAACTCTAACTCCCATCTATGCAATGACTGCAGTCACGCTGTTCTGTGTTATACTCCTTTCAGTTATCAGAAAAGAAGCACTCTTTGGGTCCTAGATCTAAAGACTCATGACTGCTACTTGGAAGAGATGTTAGAATATGTCAGAAACCACTCAGTGTAGGAAGAAACAATACTGGTTCAGTGATCCATAGCCTGTCTTTTCAAGTCAGTGTTTGTATATGGGAACTCATTAGCATTATGAGCTGCAACATAGTGCTAATGCAAAATGACAGGAAGGAGTGAAGGTGGTGTTTTTTGGGAGAATTCCCCAAACGGGAGGGAGATTCTGAGAGGAAAAACCTACTGTCTCACTGCAGAAACCAGCTGTTGGAGAAGATTTTTAGGCTGTTGTGGGTGTATGTAATGTGGAAAGGTCCTGAGAGTGCTAAAATTATCCAGGTATCGGAACTAGACTTTCATTCTTTAGATGACCACGAATGGACACGGAGGAATCTTTGTCATCTGTTTGCTATTTCTGATGTCTGGTATAGCTGGGTCAAGTTTAGAACATCTAATTCAGATTGCCAAAGTGTGTTGAGAAAGATGTCACAGCCGTATTTGGCTTGACAGAGAGTTTTAAAATGGGCATAGAAAATGGCTTCCCTGAACAGTTTCAAACTGTTCAGAAGGCTCATTTTTGGTGCCCCTGTGTAGTGTTATTCTTATTTTACATAGTAATAGTTTTCACCTTCATCTTTCCATAGGGAAGGTGAAGAATTCAGCACCATATAGAGATTCTTCAGTAGCAGCTAAAGGGTAGCTCTCAAAAAACCACTGTTTAGCTTCACGTAATTTGTTAGAGGAGTGTATCCTGAAAACACCTGAAGCAACTGAAAATTTGTTAAATAAACAATAGAAGAAAGATGATTCCTGGTCATTTTCTCTTCCTATACATCACAAGAAAAATTGTATAACCAAGCAATTGTCCATTG
Source organism: Melopsittacus undulatus (assembly GCF_012275295.1). Classification (NCBI taxonomy): domain Eukaryota; kingdom Metazoa; phylum Chordata; class Aves; order Psittaciformes; family Psittaculidae; genus Melopsittacus; species Melopsittacus undulatus. The sequence continues at coordinate 56,659,633 of NC_047528.1, read as the reverse complement.
GAAAACTCTTGAACAAGCTTATGATGTGAAGCTACTGTTTCTGAAACAGAAATGCTCACTTGTAGAAGCTGCTAGTACATAAATTTTGTTATGTTAGTGGCTGCTCATAAACCCTCGTCATGGTTTAACCTCCCTCCCTTATGAGGAAATCCTTTCCTGCTGAATCCTTAAAATACCCTTTCAAAAAAAAAAAGGTGTGTGATTTGATGTCTCCATATTAATATACAGTCCAGCAAACTTATATATATATAAAAAATCAACAAAAAGCCTATTTGCTATCATATTAGTCTCATGCTGCCTATCTAGAGGCCCATGCCATTTAATGGCCATTTAATGCACAGCAATAACTATGATCATCAGCCAAATCTTTACTACCTGACATGCCCACCTTTCCCCACTCTATTTCTGGACTACCTCTTCTCAAAACAAAGCACTAATGTGAAGAACAAGTGGCAAAGAAAGGCACTCAGAAATAGTGTTCCTGTGCTTGGCTGTTGAGTTTTAGGACTTGTGATGCTACTAAGTTACTGAGTTTTATATTACTGGATGGCTTAATGTATTGCCGTGCTTTTTAAGATTTTGAGTGAGACATTTGTAGTCAAGAAGAAATCTAACTACCATGTATCCTCTGCAGCCCTCAGAATCAAATTGAAATGATTTGGTTGCCCAGAGTGAATCCTGGGTTTGTGGTGCTAATAAGGGCATGTGTTACAGACCCTGCGATACCTCCTTAAATCCACCAATGATTTTAGGTATTTCAAAGCTTAGCTATTTTTCCAGCTTTTAAATTCTGATATTTAAGTTGGAGGTACGATAGGCTAATGTTTGAACTGCAATTGGACTGTCTATTTTCTCTTCCTTAAAATAGCATTAAAATAAAATCTTTAAATTACCCAGTATCACTTTGTGCTCCTTGAAGTATGCATTTAAAGACAAATTTGTAATTCTACATAACAATCTAAGGATAGCTTATACCTAACACATTTTCTTTTCCCTCAGAGCCACTAAATATCTTTCCTAAATCTTCCCAACATATTTTCTTCCCCAACTGATATCTTATCAATCTTTGATCTGTAGCAGTTTCTCACACCTCTCTTGCTTAATCAGAATCTGTCTGGATGAGGCAGTAGCATTACTTCAAAGCTCTTTAATCATTGTATTGAATTAATGCAATTACATGCCTGATGCATTAGAAATCTCACCTCTCTGGTCTCCATATTTTCAGCTCCTTTTGAGTCCTTTGTAGCCTTTTTTCACCATCCTGGAGGCAGGATTTCCAGCCTCCAGGGACTTATCTGTTAATGTTACTAAACAAAGCAGTACATAGAGACATGTTTGCAGTAGAAAGAAGGAAGACTAAACAGCACAGTAGCAAATAAAATAAGTGTTGCTTTATTTTCTTAACTAAATGGAGTCTCTACAGGTATAATTGAAATGGGTTATGTATTTGAGAAGGAATCTTTACTGTTCCAATACAGTACTATCAAGGTTTGAAATCCAAGTGCTTAGTTATGTATGTAAATTGCATAAAGTTATTGCTCCTTGAAATACTGAAACACTGAGCCCCTTGCATTTCAAAGGGAAAAAGCTTTAGAGAGAGTTGAAAGTAACTCAGAGGCAAATATTCACAATAATAAAATTTAATATAAAGCTACAAAGAAATAGCTTTTTTTTTTTTTGTAAGCAAAGCGGATTCTGATAAGGGGCTGATATATTTTTTTCAGTATTCCTTCTGCCTGCAGGATGTGGTACTACTTTTCAGCATATTCTCAGTAGGGTTGGATCAACACAACCTTAATGACATCAGTGGAATAGCAATAACACTTACATTATCTGAGGATCTGTCCCTTCATATTTAATACTTAACTTATTCAATTTTGTCCTCAATTTGAAATGGTTACTATTCCCAAAGAGATTTTCACTATTATGCTGTGATCCATAAACTGTTTTAGACCAGAATACATGAAACACTGGGAGATATCCCAATAGCAAAAAAATATTTCAACCCTGTCACTTGTAGATCAGTACTGAAAAATGGATTGGCAAGTTCTAATTAGAAATGCAACACTGATGCAAACCAGATGCAGAATGATATGGGTGCTCTATCCATGGGGGTTTAGCTGACATCCTGTTGTAAAGCTGATTGCGTGCTGGTTCCCAAACTTCAGCAGAACTACATTTTTTTTTGTATTTTTTCCAGAAATTCTTTATTCTAAATTTAATTCTGAATAGCCAGATAAAATGCAGATTAAAATTATTATTGCTATGATATTTGTTTATGGTTTAATTTTAATGAAAAATGCTTTCTCAGTTCATGACCTTAGGAATAAACATAATAACTTCGCTTTGGCTTTGTTCTGTGGACTTTGATAAGGAAGACCTTTCAGTATTTTAAAGGGATTTAATTAGGGATATTTTTGAGAGATTCAATGATTAGTTGTTAAATGTATGATATTTTCAATTGAAGATTTTAAATTAGAAACTTTCTTTTCTGATTCCAGCTGTTTGGCCTACAATACAAGAAGGAGGATTTAGAAAACCATGGGAATGCACAAGGAGGCTGAGAAAATGTACGTCTAGGGGACAACGAAGAGCAGTGGTATCAGAATACTGAGAGGATGTAAACTGAGCAAGAGAAAACTGGGATCAGTGGGGGATGCAGGAGTAGAAGAGGTTGGAGGCAAAAGGGAGATATCAGCAAGGTCAGAGAGACAGAAGGTGGTAGGTGCGTGCAGCAGTTAGGGAGATGAGGAACTGAGGAACAGGAAGCAAAAAGAAATGGAAAAATGTTAATTTCCCCCATGTATTCTAACCATATCCTGTATAGACTTAACTCCCACACTCTAAAAAGTCCTTTTGCATGGCTACCATGTGCGGCACATGAGCACTGGTTGGGTCAGGCTTGTATAAATTATGCTGGGGTTTAACCTTTCTCCAGCAGACATTATGATTAGCCCAGTTTAAACTGGTGTTCATTAAAACAAATCATAAGCAGAAACGGCTGCCAACAGGGAGTTAACGTTGAAAGTATGCTTTGGTGGAGTCCAGCCAACAAAATACCCTTTTCCACACAAAAATTCATCACCTTTTGAAAACCCAAATGTTAAGGAAACTAGTAATGAATGGTTCAAGAGATGCAGCCAGTTCATGACTGAAATTTAATCTTTCGCTACTCTTTGCTACTCTACTCAGCATATGCCCACCCATCCCAGCTTAAGTAGTCCCAGAGTAAAGCTTGCAAAAAATGTATGCAAAGGTCAGAATAGCAAATTGCTATAAAAGGTCCACTGTGGGAATAAAGTACGACAGGTGATCAGTGTTAAGGAAACAAAGAATGTACTGTAAAGGCATTGCTCTCTCTCCCTGCCCCAAATGGCCTTGAAATGCTCTAGCTCAATAGAAAAATCTGACAATGTTCTGCTTTATTAATAAACACACCATTTTTATATTGTAATAGATTTCATTAGGACACTAGATTTGGCTTTCTCAATGTTAGTACAGGCTGCATATCAAATTGCTCCATATTTTTTGCCCATCTTGCAATGAAAAAACAATTTTCAGCCTATTATAATAAGGGCAGGGGGAAGGCAGAAGATGACAAAATTATCTTTTTGCACATGTAGGTAAAGGGACCTTTTCCACTCATGTTCTCTTCCTAGGGAGGGTCTTCCGGAACACCTAAGCCTGGACAAGTTTTATGTTGTTCTTCTCTGGACAGAAAAGAGACAAATATGATCAAACTATCCTTTTTTAATGTATTTTTTTTAAGTAAAAAGCAAATGCCTCTGGCCAGTTATAATTGCATTTGCAGCTTCAAAGTTGCCTCTGGCTCTGTCATGCATCTAACTAAATATCCCTTTTCACAGTGAATCACAGGGTTTCTTTGTTTTCAGCTAGTTACAAATGTCTTGAGCAATGCCTGTCCTGAAAGCTATGAAAAATACTTCATGCATTGTGAATAAGGATGGCAAATTTAAAGCTCATACAGCCAGGTGCAGACTGCCCACTTCATGCACCTCATTTAGGAAATGCAATACATTTTTCTATTAATTGTTGCCAGGTTTCTGTTTAGTCTGTACAGTCAATGGAGAGAGGGAGACACCTCATTTACACATCTTGACTTGCTCTTAATGGTGGGCTCTACCCAAACCAGCTGGTTTTGGATGTCATACATAGATTTTGGATTCACTTCTTGGAGTAATGAATCACAAAATAACAGAAAACCCTTCCTATTTGCATCCCATTTCTAACTTTTAGTACTCAAGGAAACAGGATCCTGTGGTGATTCCGGCTGAAGCCTCCTGAGGGTTTTGTCCTGTCCTGCTGTGGAAGAGATTGTTGCTTTTTCCTGAATGGGGAGGGAACAGCACAACAGCCGTCTTGCCTCAAGCAAAATCAAGTGAGTTCCTTGTGCTTGAACTGTCATTGGGGCACTACAAAAATGAGTGATAGCTGCCCCACATTTTTATTTCATGGGCCTTTAAGTCCCAAAAAGAAGAGGCAGAACTGATTCCACACCTGTGGAGGAAGAGTGCTTGCTGAAAAGCATTGCTTTTCTCTGTGGCTGTGGCTGTGTCTGTGGCTGTCCCTTCGCTTCTGAACAAAGCAAAGGAACAAAACAATTTCTTAATACTGAACACCAGCAGAAAATGGAGCTTGCTTTATTTATTTATTTATTTTATAAATTAATTGTCTACCTATGAATATCTGGAAAACACCAACGGTCTGGCATTCCTCAAAACTTTCAGTCCTTCAGGTAGACAAAACCATTTACAAAACAGTATCTATGCAGTGTCACCCAGTAGCACATCATTATCTCTTACGTGAAGAGTGAAAAGTGATTTACAGTACTTGCATACAGTTGTCAAGGGAAAGAAAATTTAAGACTGTTTCTACAAATTTAACCCATTTTCTCATTTGATAAAGAAGTCTCACCTCTGTTGAATAAGACTATTTTCAACACAAACACTTTTTATTTTGTATAAAAAGATATTTAACTATCTAGCATGCCAGTTCTTAGAATTCATGATAGAGCATTTGTCAACTACTTGATATAAATGACAGATGTTTATATGTAATAGAGCAGTGGAACAAATTTTGTTAAGAAGGGTAAGAACCAGATGTTCACAATATTGGCTTTTTGAGAGGAAAACATCTTTTTACATTGTATATGATTCATGATCCAAAAGAAAATGTGTTTATCACAGGAACTCACACTTGAGACTTTATCCTTTCAGCAACAACATAAAAATGATAAAGTATCATGCATAAGAAAGTATCTAAATAGCACTTACATTTTACGAATACCTGTGGGACCATGGTATGAAATCTTTCACACTTCCTTTATCTGAGTTATTTCAGATTTAAGTCTAAGCACAAAGTGTTTAAAAGCATTACTACTCAATTAGTTTTAATCAATCATAATGAAATCTGAAGAATTTTTGAGGAGTAAAAAATGACACAGTACTTTTAGTTCAACTTCATTATTTTGTGTAGAGCAATCAAAACATTTTAAATTGCCTGTGTTCCTCTAAGTGATACCTGCTTACTGTGCTGAGAAAGGGTTAAAAGACTTTATTCTACTTAGGCCTTGGGGTACTTCTGGCAAAGTTTTCCTCCTCTGTTAATGGAAATGTGAATGGTAATCCAGAAGCTGCAGATTTTACCCCAATTAACACTCAGAGTAGCTTGAAAAACAACAACCAAAACCACTTTAATTTCAACTTGTAGAATGTTGAATTTAATCCCCTGTTTTAGAGATTGAATTGGGGCCATAGAACAGGGAGAGGGTCCCTTGTTAAAATAGATTAATTCTTTGAAAGTATGCAAGAGGTGGATGGAATGGAAGAGAGTCCCCTTTGATAAACATTCAGCATTCAGTTCCTCATTAGTCTGCTAGGGTATGCATTTTGAGAGTCAAATGAATGTTGTTGGGCTAGGGAGACTTATTAACAGATGTCCATGACAACCTCAAGACTAAGTATATGAGTCCAAGGCCAGCAGTGTACCTAAAAGTGTTCAGAGAATTGGCTGTATTTTGTGATCTTTTCACAGTATTCTGTATGTCTTCTGTATCTCTGTTATATACTGTGTTGCTTACGGTCACATTCCACAGGAGAAATAGGATTCTAAAACCCCTGAAAACACTTTTTTTTGGCAAAGCCAGTGATATGAAGGCTGAATTTGTCTTCCAACACACTTGACATAAATGGAAAACATTAGTGTGTGCTCTTAGGACAGCTTTCACAGGTGCTTTAAGGTATCATAATCCCCAAATAGTGGCAAGACAAATTCATACTTTTAGATTCTTGTCTCTAAGGTTTAGTAAGATAGAATAAAAATAAAGAAAAAAATCTTGTTAATGTTATCTTTTTAATATAACTAAATACATCCTTCCTAGGATATATGATTGTTTTAGTAATTTGATGCTACCTTGTAATGCTTAGAGAAAATCAGGGATGTAAGATACAACAAAGAGTACAAGCCCTTTACGATGTCCATTCAAATCTACAACAAAACAAATATGAATTATCAGTGATGGTGATAGTCCATGTGATGAAAACCAATAAAAGGACGAGCTATAGCTCAACACTGTTCACTCAAATATTTAAGGTCCTTATGAAAGTATAAGAAATGTGAAGAACATATGATTTTCTTAGATCACTTTCACTGCATGAGGCATTGGCACTGCACTTCACTGGAGCGCAAAAATGCCAGCAAAGCTATAAGTCAGGTATTTGTAGTTTATTTTATTAGTACTAGGCTGAGCCACAAAATAGATAAAACAGTTTTATAGCTTACATCTGGTTGAATAATAAAACATATGGCTCTGGAGTAAAGCATGTGCAGCTGTAATTTACTGTAAATATCCAACTCAAGATAGCTATGGAGATAAAAAACTTATGGCATGCACTCAGGGTTTATCCCACTATCCATCACTACTTGAATATTTATGATATTCCGACATTTGTGGTTTATATGTTAATTAGCTACTTTTAAGGAGTTTTCTTTAGGGGATTCACTTCCATGTGCAACAGATATGAGTTCACAAGGAGCAGACACTACTGGACTAGTTTTTTTGTCCTAATATGTGATTAAAATTATGGAGCCACTATTGATATTGTATTTGTATTGACTTTTTATTTTATTTGTTTGGGTTTTAATGCTTTCCTTAATCAGATTTTTTACGAACATGGGTGAAGAGTTTCTTCTCTTGTTTTTATTCTTTCGGGCAGTTCTGGTAGTAACGGGAGATTAAATAAATCAGTTTATTCTAGGGCAATACAGCTGAAAGTGATAGTCTGATTTTTTAAAAATCTTTTATATTCACAAATCAAGAACACTGAAAGAAAGATTTTTGGACCCTTTCATATTAAATTCTGGAGTCGGACTGATAGGTAGGATTTTTTGTCAAACCTGAGTGTCAAAGTCTGGTTTGGTGTTTCTCTAATCATTTGATTGATTAGGTGGCGTGTGCCTGAATTATTCAATCAGCCTGAGTTCTAGCCAGACTGAGAGAATAAAAATTAGTTCTGAATTTGACATTTTAAGTTCAGAATTTTGGTGACTTTGGACAGGGATCTATGTCACAAGCAAAATTAGAGAGGACTTTATTCCTGGTTCAGATCTGGATGTGGCTGAAGGGGCTGAAACATCAGAGGTACGACAGCCACTGTGAAAAATATTGCAGTCAAATGCTGCACCAGATTTTGAAATTTGTGTTGACATTGATCCTTTTTGATGTTATAACCTAGCCCGAACACCAGTTAGTGCTGAACCTAGAAGATGACTTTATTACCTCACATATTGTCAGATATGATTTGTGTTCCTTACCACTTTACTGTCCAGACCCTGAGATAGCGGCCTGCTATTGTTGTTTCATTGACTTCTAATAGGTATTTCTTGTTTAACTATGAGAAAGTGAAAACAGCCTTTCAAGCTCTCCACTGCCTGCCGAACATGTTCTTTTTCTAACCATATTTTTTTTGAAAATTCATCTGTCAGAAAATGTACTATGGCCTTAAAACTCCCCACAGGCCTTCAAAACAAAAGCCAGGTGCTTCCTGGTAGATGGTGTTCTCTGAAAGACAGTGCAAAGACCAAACCATTTACTTTCTTTCTAGAAAGATAAGACAGGATAAAAGAATTCCCTGCTGCACTTTTCTCTAAAAAAAATAACTAACCCTAACCCTAACCCTATCCCTTCCCAAGTGCCTCTGTCAGACTTTTGCTGTGCATGTTAGTCTTCTTTCAGACTGTTGAAGGATCCCTCTGAAGGATTTGTCCTAGCAGAACGTATTTCTTACAGGCATGTGTCATACCTGAGAATAAAGGAATGCAATAGAGATGTAGATGGACCTCTTCTCTGTTCTTTCCTCTAAATGAAAACTTTTTTTTCATTTCCCATACCCTTGGGTGAGAGATGCCATGGCACTGAGTAGGTTCTTAAGTTCGGCAGTTTCTACCTTTCTGGACACAGTAGTGAGTGGTGAGATCTTCTAAAGGTTTCATCAGTGTAAAAGAATTTTGTTTGGGAATACAGTTCCGCCTGTGGAAACTGAGCTTGCTGATCCATTAGTGAAATGTGGGTGTCAGAAGGAATGTCAGTAAATGAAGCAGTGAAACTAATTGCAAGAGAAGGCTGGAAAAACTGAAAGATGAAACCCTGCATTTATCCAAAGAAGATTCTTGTAGTCACAATGAATCAGGGATGCAAATGTCACCTTTTAGTCTGTCTGAAAAGGGTCAGGGGTATGCGATTGCTCTTGCAGAGAGAAAAAAGAGAGAAATTAGAACTGTCTGTGAGACCTGGAGACCCTGTGTCTGCCATTGCAACTTATTTTTCCTTTTCCTGCTCCCCTAAATGTTTGTTCCAAGACCTTACTCCAATCAAAACCAGCGTGGCTTCAATTCTTACCTGGGGAATAACAGTGATAATTCTTTATATAGTGCTGTCTTTTGGGTCTGTCCTTGAAAAGCTGTTGCAGTTTTTAGGCAATGCAAAATGCAGTACTAATCCTTTAAGTCAGTCATAGAGTAATAAGAAACACATACGTCTAGAGGAATCCCTTATAAATAACCAGGGACTAGTTGTCTGCCTGTTTCGAAGGATGTTTAATTGTATTGTCTATGAAGTCTAATCAGTTTGTGTCCTAGATTTTTCATGCATCAGTTCTTCTCTTCTGTTACTCCAGGGGGTTTGCAACATTCTGCAGTTTAGATGGACTGTGATCTAGCCAAGGATATACTTATGCTTGGTTCTGGTGTGTTGCAAGATGTGTAAGGAATGCTTCGTTTAGCCTTAGATTCTTCTGTATTATTTGGGGGTTAGCAGGGGGGCTGAAGTTGTTGCTATGCAGGTATTTTTTGTTCCTGAGTATCTAAGTCCGGATGCAAATGTTTTTCTCCTTCAAAAGTGTATGGTTAGGGTTTGCTGAAATGTCTGGCCAGGGAAGTGATGGGCACAATTCAGGGTTTATTGCTATTGCTATTTTTCTTCAGCAGCTGGGGGGAGCAAGAGAGCCGGATTCTCCACTTGGCTCCATATTAGAATTCTCACCCCAATCATTTGCTATAAAGGAAAATAAGTAAATCAGGAGGATGAAGATTAATCAAACAAAGAAGAAAGACTTAAAAAAAATCACTGAGAGAGGCTTATCTTAAAGCAATTTTGCAAGAAAATAAGATCAAAACCAAAGCAAATTGCACGTAACCTGTGAACCCAGTAAAGCAACAATTACACAACAAGAGACTACACAAAAGACTATGCCCTATCATTAACTCTTCTTCCTCAGCTACATACTCAGTCACTAATTATGACAGAGTTGCGGACAGAAAACAGATTGATAAATGCAGAATCTCTTGGAACACAAAGAAAAAGAAAAACACAAACCCAAACCAAAACAATAAAAAAGGCCCTTATCAATAAAATTTCTGCCAAGCTACAGAAACAAATGAAATGCAAATTTAACAAATTAACCATGTGATTAACACACAGTAGGATCACTTCAGGCATTTCGCTTTTCTTCTTGCCAGGATGTAATCCTACTGAGAGTTATTGCTGCCTCAACGTTTCCACAGTGGTATCATAAAAAGATTTCAATTACTTTATAGAATCTCCCGCCCCCCTTATTTTCAAAGCTGTAGTTTGAAACAAATCTGTATTTTAAACATTAAGGCACTTTTAATACTACTTGTTACATACCTTAAAGGGGTCAAGAAAAAAATAAGTAGTGTTCTGGAGCTGATTGTGGGCTTGAATTTGACATCACTTTCATTATGTTCCTTTTGAAAGCTGTCTTTGAGTCAGTGTTCTGCTCAACCTCCTTAGAATGATAAAAGCTTCCCATCAGTATTGATGGGTCTGTAGGTTGGTATGCTGAAACTTAAATGAGGTAAAATGGAGGGTATGTAACCAAAGGGTATACAGAATCCAGAATTAAAACAAAAATTCCCTTCTTGATGCACGAAATTGTGCCCAGCATTAAATAATTCAACTCTCTATTCCATTTATTTGTGGGAAGAAGGGAAGTCTTTAGTGTGCATCTTGGCTTTTAAGAAGCAGAAGTCCATCTTCATCCTCTGTGACCCCAGACATTTAAAAAGGCTTGAACAGCAATCTATATTTAAATGAATGTCACTGATACCATTTAATTACATACAGACTTTATAATTAAAAACCGTATTGAAGATAATTTCCAAAGAACAATGTATTTTATTAATAATAGACTCTTTCTTTACCTTTTTAAAAATTATTTCAGTTAGATGTAGGCTTGTGTCCTAGAAGCTTTTGCATGCAGATGTAAAGAAAATGTAGTGTTTACTCAAGCCAGTGGGGGATGATAGCTTAGGCATTTTTGTGGCTGGTGTCAGGATTGCAAACCATCTTTAGTGCCACTTCACAGGAGGCTTAATTTCTTTTTTCAGACTTTCCCTACATAGAGTCCAATTATTTGGTTTTATGTGAGTGAAGCGATTTTCACTCTGAATGCATATTAAAAAGAACACATGTTTTCATTTTATGGACCTGTAACACTGAATCTTTACTAAAAGAGAATAAAACGCTTATGGAATGTTGTTACAGAGAGTGCACAGCAAAAGCAGTCTGTGTCTTATTGCCAATTCCTTTAAGCAGTTATATTCCTACTTCTATAAAAGTATTAATATGCGTGAATTTTCACTCAGAGCTACGCTAAAAATTGCTGCTACACTGATAATCAGTATATAACCTTAATATAGATGGAAAGAGGAGAAAAGACCACACTCTCAGCCATGGTGAAGTATTGCAGAATATGACAGCTAGAGGGGAGATTCTTATATCCAAAAACTAGAAAGGCTTTTGCTAGCATAGGCATAACTCAGCACAAAGATGTGGCCTCCATGCACTGCGCTAGCTGGTGCTGACCATTTTGGCTGCTTCTGTAATCATAAATTAAACATGTCTGGGACTGCTCTCTGGCCAGCTGACAGGGAACAGCTAATGCCAATGCTATTAAACTCTGTTTCTCTCCTGCTAGGAATGGTTCTGGCCAGTGCCAGCTCTGAGCCATACCTAAGAGTTGCCTGGGAGGGTACTAATTGGCACTGGCCAAAAAACACAAGCTGCTCTAACACTGATACTCACTTAACAGCATTTACAGTTAATTTTCAGTGCCTAGGTATGTGTCTTGTTACATCTCTTGAGAAGGTTGATTTTACTAATGGGAGCATAGCTTAAACAGAACACAAGAAAAGAACTGGCTGGTATCTTGATGTTTAACCTGGAGTTTATTAGGTGAAAATCTCTTCTGTTTATTTCTTATCTACAAATTGAACAAAAATATTCCTGTACTTCATAGTATGTCAGGAGAGTAAACATAGTAAAGACTATGCGTGATGTGATAGTGAGGCCTGTGACTTTTGTAATTAGAGAGAATAACTACATCCCTTCCTGTCCCATGCCATTGTTCCATTCCAGAAGTTGCAGGGAATGAAGCAGAGTAAGGTAGCGTAGTGGGCTGGTAGCTCAGTGTTCTTTTGGCATCTGGGGAAATGTGACAATTTTTCAGATCTGCTTTCTCCACTAGATTGTGGTTACTGTTTTGGATCAATAAGTGTAACATACAAAAATGTGCCCTGCCTTTCCACCATACTGAAAAGCCAACATTTTATTGCTCCTACAATTCTTTTAATATGATTTTTAAAGGAAAATTCTACTCTTTTTAACAATCAGCCAGCCTAAATTCCAGCCTGGAATGTGCTATTGTAGCCAAGGCACAAGTATGAAACCACTGAAAAGGAGGGAAGAGATTTACAATGGAAATTCTGACAATCACTTTGCAATAATAGGGCTTGGAGACACCTGCTTTAATCAAGATGGTGTGAATATTTAAAGTGGTTTATTTCTTGATTTTCAGTTCATCTGATGAAATCATAATTTCCAGTGATTTTTTTTTTTAACAGATGCAGGAGAGAGAAAGTTAAAGATCCTAATTCTCTATTCACTTGGTAGAAATAAATTATAGCTTCTTTAACCCTCTTGGTTCCAGGGCTGGCAGATGGAGCTGAAGGAATTACTTTTGTGTAGGAGCTGTTCTTTTAAGTGATAATGCAATGCAGAAATATCGCTGGTTTGTGGTGACAGTAACTCAGGTAGTATGATCATGGCATGCGGTCTTTCTGATGTGGGAATGATTTGCAAAACGTTGGATCTGGTAGCCACTGGTGTACTGTAAGTAACAGGATAATTTGGGCTTCAGGAAAAAAACCCAAAACAAGCAGTTGTTGACTGAGGAGGCTGATTCACACTACTTTGGACTTTATTTCCATCAGTACTAGAATGGTCCTACTGATTTTCAGGTGCTGCATGATGATTCTTTCAATGCTAAATGAAGATCTGTTTCTAAGGGTAACATATCTGTGAGAATTCATAAGGACAGTCATACTTTTTAAAACTCTGAGTTATATCATGTTTGCATTTAGAGTAGATTAGGAAGCTCCACTAGCATCAGCAGTGCTGTGTCATTTAGTTCAGCCAAGGATTGGCTTCAGCACAGCAAAACAGTTGACTTTTTTAGTGAACTATTATAAAGAGATACATGGCTGACAAAAATGTGAAGACTTCATGCATTGTGAAGAATATCTCATGTCCTGTGAAGAAAATAAGAAAAACTGTGTGGCTAGGATAAAGGATGATGAAGTAAAAATAAGACTCCATAGAGAGTTAAAGTTATCTAATGTACCAGCTTCATCAATAGAATAAGATGTATACCATAATCATAATTATAATATGAAAAGACTAAAATGCAAAGAATGTAGAGCAAAGGGAATTCTACTTTAGCTGTCATGGTAATTTAAAATATGTCTTTTTCAGTACTACTCTGTTTTAGATCTGTGCCGCATTCTTTATTTCTCTAGACCCTTGGTGAGTTAACATAAATATGGTAAGACCCACCAGTATCCAACTTTCTAGTTTATCTGAGCTTTAATGTAAATTATAATGTTATAATATTTAGCCAAGTGGCTTTTTAGCTTTTTTTTTCTCCTGATTTATTCCCAGTCTCATCGCTGGCTAGTATCTATTATTTAGATAATAATGCACAGTTCCAAGAAATAACATGCAATCTCTACTGGATGGAAAAGCAATTACTTTTTGACTATGGCCTAATTGTACTTTTCAGTACTGCCCTGCGTTATTTGATCTGATTTGACCTTCTTATTCTGTGGCCATAGAAACAACTTGAAACATGTGAGTCACAGCAGTTAAAGATGTCTTTCTCTAATTCCCTCTGCTGCTTTCTTGCTATCATTTCATTAGATTTCACTCCTGTTCAGGCCTTAAATTTTCTTGCCAGGGTTTGAATTTATCTTTCTTGCAGTGGCTTTCGTCTTTCCTCATGCTTTTCCTTACTTGGTGGCTGTTGACTCTTTAATTGACACAAACATAATTCTTTCAAACAGCTGTGGTTAATGACCATTAACTCTTCTCCACTGCCCCAAACTGTCATACTAAACATTCTTTACTGCTTTGATATCTGCAAATAATACTTGTTATCCAGGTAAACAATAATAACTTGTCTGTCCTGAACTTGGCTCAGCCTCACGGTTTATTGAGGGTTTAAACTTTGTTTTAAAAGAAAATTTAATAGTGTCATAAGATGACAAATGTGCAAGCTCTTTGGATGACAGAAGTGGAACTCAAGATGGTACAGAGAAACTGTGTAAAGAAATTTGTGAAGTAAAGCCAAAAAAAGATTAGCATAAAGTTCTATGTCTAGCAAGAGAAAAGAAAAAACCCAACAAACAGAAAAAAACCCCAACACAACACTCAAATATGAAAACAAAAAAAATTAAAAAGCTGGTGATTAATATACGAAAAAGAAGGCAGGAGGCTACCTTGGATCATATCTATCGTACCTTAATAAGACTTAATAACATCTATGTCTATACTACTACAGTCAGGAGAAATTCAGTGGGCTCTGGTATATATGCCACACACCTGCAAATCCACATTAGAATGGGACCCACATGCACACAAACATCTACATTCAAACAGCCCTGGCTCTATCCACAGAAGGTGTGCGCCATACTGCTGTTTGAAGAATTATGATAGCAGTAGCCTGTGGTATCCTACAGCAAGCACTCATCAAATGCAAAGTCTTGAAGCAACAAGTGTGTGGAGGAAATCCTGTTCAGGAATATATTAATCAGATTATTGCACACATAAAGGGGCAGGTAATTTTTTACTTCCCATTAGTATTTCAGTTTCATCAGCCCAAGGTTCATCTTCACATGCAACTATCACGCTTCAAAAAAAACTAGTGAGAATCCATAAAATAGTACCAAGAAGCAAAAGAAGTTCTATGACAGTGGGAATTGTTTTTGCTTTGTCTAATATAGGAAAGACTAAGGAGGGATATTCTAATGTGTAAAAGATGCTATGAAGAGGGTTGTGATCAATTGCTCACAATCATCCACTGAGAGAAAGATGTGAAACATATTCCTTCGCAATTTCTGAGGGAAAAGAATGACTACAAGAACCAAAAGAGGCTAGAATAAGCTTCCTAGAGAGACCGTGGACTTTAGTGTATAGGGTTCAGGACAGCACACACCATCATATTGATGTTGCCCCACTACGGCAGGATGTACTAAAAAAGCCTCTTCCAGCTCAATAACTGAAGAACGTGACAGTGTGAGCCAGTACCAAGATAATGTACTATTTGGCAGTAGGATTGCATTATTTGTCTTCTAGGCAAGAAGACAATACTGTATCATCTGGAGCAGTGGTTTTATGGATGTTTCTGAGCACAGCATTACAGAAAAGCAGTGATGGAAAGGTCCTCAAAACACCCTTTGCTCCATCCCTTTAAACTCGAGAAGATTCAAATGCCTCTGCTGCTTCAGGAATGATGCGGAGCACTGTGTTACCTGCAAGTCTAGATTGATTCATTCTTAGTGTTGAATTCAATTGTTAATGTAACTTTCTTTTTGCTAGTATTTTGTTCTTCAGTAAAGAAAAATCTTTATTTAACTTTGAGAATAATTTACACCTCTGGGGAAGCTACATTACTATAGTAAAAATTACCTGGGGACTGCACTTCTGATTTTTTCCATAACATCATTAACAATATTTCAAAGGATGCAATTTTGACACAATTTTTTGACCTCCTCTCAATAAAAGGAGTATTAATTTACTGATTTTTTTAACTTTATGAGATATTTTGGCCAGATATTTTGTTAGTAGAAAAAAATCTGAAATGAGAAATTTCTATGAAAATGACAGTAAAATCCCACAAGTTTTTAACTAAAATTTTCTTTTTCACCCTCTATAACTTTTTTTGTTTCTGCAATAATTTATTTTGTTGTAAATATATTATAAACATGTCCACTAAATTTAATGCATTGACTGTACCACTGTCTAAGCGATAATGACTGAAAATCAGGAAACTAAAATCTTTTAAACTTCCCAGAAAACAAAGATAATGTTCCCTCCAGGATCTGCTAGTAGTTGAACACTATGTTAAAGGGTTTTATTTTATGAGTCTGTCAGATAAGTGAGGATGTAGATTTACATGCAGCTACTCTGAAGAAACTGCCTTTGCATGCACCCTTCCCCTAAGCAAAAGTTGTTTACTGCAGTCAACATAGGCAGAAACCTTCCATTTATTTCTCATGGCCTGTGAGTGTTTATAAGGGCTGTTTTCAGACAATTCCTGTCTCAAAACTGATATTATAAATGCACACTCTGGCTTCTTTTGCAGTAAACTCTTTATGTACTTATGCTTTAAAATAGAAGTTTATCTATGGGGAGCATCTCTGAATTAAACTGCTGGAGCAATAGCACGGTTTTTGATACTGCTGAGAGTCCTTGGTACTTTTTGCCATTAAAGTATATAGTGGTGTTCTCTGGAGAAGTGGTGTGTGTTTGCGTGTGTATTTGTACATGAGGGGATTAGAGAGAGAGCACACAAGAAAGAGAGGGAGAAAAACTAAAAAGAAAAGAAAAAAGAAAAGAGAGAATAAAAGATAAAAATATGGAAGTAAAGAAGGGAGAAAGGGAAAGAAAAGGAAGAAAGAAGGAAAAAGGAATGAAGGAAAAATAAAAAAATGAAAAGAAAGTTAAAAAGGAAAAGTTAGTTAAAGAAACTTAAAAAAGGAAAATAAGAAAAATACACCCCTGTGTTTACAAGTATTTTGCAGGTCTCATTGTTCCAGCAGTTCTATCAGAACCCACACCAAGAGCTGTTTTGGGTCCTGGGGCAAATAGACTCTTCTCCCCCTCACTCCTCTCCTGGAAAAGCACCTGGGTGGTCCTGTCATGCCACTCCCCTCTCCCCAGTGCCCTCCTCCCTCCCTTCTTGCACTGTAGCACAGAAACCTTAAATACGGAGCAGCCATGGCTGCCAAGAAGTGAGGGAGGCTGAACCAAGCGGAGGAGAGGTCTGCAGCCAGGGGAAGAGTGATGGTCCCTGGATCTGGTACCCCCCAGCAAGGCCAGCTACTCCACTCCTCGTGTGCCACTTAACCCCCACCAGCCTCATTGTGCTTTACCTTGGCTGACACTGTGCAGCGATTAGTTCTCTATGTGGAGCAGGCATATCTTCATCAGCATATTTGGAGACTGTGTTATGTTCCCACCACACTCACAGTGTGCCTGAAGATACTGGCTTGTTCTAATTCGCATGGCTGCACTGCAGGTTGTGGTATCCATCTGGACCAGAGTGCAGTGCATCTGTGTTCAGCCATCACTGCTACCTGGGAACCCAGGGGAGCCCAGAGGACTGCCTAGTGTTATCACATACTGTTTATGTTTCTTCCCCACTTTCTTTTTTTGGTAAGAAACAAAATAGCATGCCTCCTGGCTTATATAAGTCTTCCAGAAAGGAATCCCCTCTCTCCTGGAGACTGTGTTCTTGAACTCAAAATTAAATTTTTAAATCCACAGAGATCTGTTTGATTGGAAAAAGTTTCATATTGTCACATTTTAGTAGGTTGCAAATATGATTTATGTGACTGAAAAAAAGCCATTTTGTTCAACCAGGTTTCATTACACTGTAAAAACAATATTCATGATAGTGCCATTATTCTGGTCGCACTGGAAAAAGCTTGAGAATTGTGCCTATGAGGGAGAACACTGAAAACATCCTCCTATTTTTCCTAAAGCATGAAGAGTATATTGATTTTTTTTTAAATAAAACACTGCCATATTCTATGAAACGTAAGCTTCTCCAAGACAAAATGTTAATCTCTATCTAATACATGTATAAGGTTAAATATGGCATGAGAGGCAATAGAGATTACTGCAGTTCTCTGCTTCACTGCTTTAAGGGAGAGAAACTTTCCACAAATCTAATTTTACAAGGAAATTGCTGAAAGAATGGGTGTAATAGGATGGATATAATAGAACAGGGTATTTAAAAATTCCATGCTCAGTTGGATAAGACCTCAAAATTATATCTGGCCACTGAGAAATATGCACCTACTCCGAACCAACTACTGCTCTTTAATCGTCACTAACCAGAGCATTTAATATCTGACACTTTGATTTTTAGTATTAAGATGACTTTGGTTTGAATGTACCTAATACTGAATAATCTAACAGAATTTTAAAAAATAAAACTCTGCGTATTTCTGACTTGAAAGAAGGCAAATACTAGACTTCCTGAGCTGCATTAGAATAATCAGCTTTTGAAGATGGTGAAGGAAATACCTTAATACCCAAACAGTATGTCTGAAAAGCAAATATTGATACTTTTTGGGAAGCAGGTTATAAAATGAAAGACAAAACAGATTTCTATTGCACTGCATCTCAAGGATTTTTACAAGCCTGACAGAGGGTTGATTTATTGTTTAAAGTGCAGGCCAGCAATCGTTACAAAAAGGGGAAAAGACAGCTCATTTACTTTGCTGAGAAGATCAGCGTGCAAAATAGTATGAGAAGTTGCTAGATGGTTAAAAGTAATCCTTGGCTCATTGGGTACAGGTTAACAAGTGAGCTTGTCTCTATTGACCTGAGCTGGCAGCTGATGCTTGAGAGGTGGCTAGATCAAACATGGTAGTATAAACCAAGATTTCAAAGAGACACAAAGAGCAGTAGTTGCCCAGTGCTGCTGCTGTTAGATACAGTGACAAAATTCCCACTGATAGGAGGCCTTGCATGTACATGACAGGTCAGTGATAAAAGGACCCACTCTTTGCAATTTTAGGACAGACATTTGCCATGTAGAAATTTGACTTACTAGTTGAATTGTCACAGTGGGATTTGAATTCACTTGCTGAAAAAAAAATGATAAATGTATTAAGTTGTTTTGCTGTCTGTGACAGATTAAGGGTAATCTTTTGAAAAGCTCCTACATCTTATTTTTAAGAGAGTCACCGAGGTGTTTAAAAGGGCTTTGGATCACTGCCTCACTTAACTGGCATCTGATTTTCCCTGTCAGTAGCTCCAACTGTCCTATGGCAGTCTGCAAGCTGTCTTGCTGTTCCTTCAGGAATCTCTCTGACTCACATCTTAGCAGCTATGCATAATAGGGGAGGATTGTACTCTGCACTCAAGGGGCTAAACTGTGGAATTTATGTCCGTAATCTGTGCAAGTGGTGTTAAATCAGTATGGTCTACAACAAGTCCTCTTGGGCCACATGAGACACCTGATGTCTGTAAGTACTGAGGTTGGAGCAGGTGCTCCTTGCATATGTCAGCACCGTTGCCCTGTTGCGTGAAACACTGCGGACCCTGGGCCAACAGTGAAGTCATGGCACTGCTCCTTCTCTGCTCCATGTCTTCCTTAGTGCCCCTCTTTTGTCAGCTTGTTCAGGCATCTTCAGAAACATGCAAAGATATTCGGCAAGAATAACATATGCAATGAAGCAGTATAAAGCAGTTATTCACAGGCTAGCACACACAGAAGATACCTATGAATCAATAAGTGTTAGGCTAAGCACTTGTGTGCTCGTCACCCTGATGAATGAGACAACCAAAGATCTGCTGCTGCCCGGACCAGTGTTTGCCAGGAACGGGTAGGAGTGGCCCCACAGCTCTCCCAGAGGCCCCACAATAGTGGGGATGTGTCACTGCCTCCACTGATGACACTGATGGCAGCTTCTTTCTGGGACATCACCACCCATACCCCCTTACATCTGGCTTTGAACTTTCCTGGCTATGCTTGTGTTTTCCATCTTGAATTCTTGATTTATTGATTATCCCACCTAAGCAATTTCAACTTTGCAATTGTGGCCTTTCTCATCTCCATACAGTCATTTTCACAGCTCTTTCTCAGCAGAACAAGTCCAGATTGGTGCAGGGGGAAGCTTGCTGTAGGAGCTACAGAGAGACTAGAACATAAACCCTAGAGCACTGAAAACAAACTGCTACAATGGGATAATTACACTAAAAGGGTGGAGATCTCAGTATTTCTTTTTCTTCTTCTACACTGCTTATGCATTGTACCTCTTTTTTGGGATCTCTTTCTTTAGTACTAGCCTTTGTTTTGACTATTGTCCTCAGATGCCAAAGACAAATTCTTATTTCTCTTCATTTGTACAAAACAAAGCTATGTTTTCCAAACAGGGTCAAAATTGCACAGGTAGCAGCTTCCCTGCTCCATATTCTAGGCACTCTTTCTAATTATATTCCCCCTCCTTAAACACTCTTCCAAGGTCATACCTCGGCCATTTGCCCATAGCTTTCTGAGAGTTTATATTTCTGGTTTGTCTAAGCATAACTCAAACAGCACCACCAATCCTATCTAAAAAGCCCTTTCTTGGTCTCGAGTTCACCCCAGTTTACTACAGGCCAGCTGATTTGTGGTAACTCACACAGCTAAAGTGATGTAATTCATATTAACACAGCTGCTGGTGAAAGAAATCAACCTATGGCAGTGAAAAGTGTCTGACGTAAGTCATATTTGCATTAGGGGTTAAAAATACATACCTGGGCTGTTACTCGAGATTCACCAATGCAGGTAATATTTTTATCTGAACTGTGTTTTTTTTTATGTGCTTATTCTTTTATCTACCTATCAGCCTCTGTGTTGAATGGCACTATCCAAAGTTTCAGTTTTAATCTAGAATCATAATTCCTTCTGCAGTTTTCAAACATGAAAAGTAGCCATATTCATCCACATTTTGCTCTATCTAAACCTAACTTATCATCCTTGGTTATCAGTACTAATAGTACTTACACAAATATAGGAAGATTGAATCACAGAGGTAGTGGCTTATGCAACTTACATACAATTTCCTGTGGACAATATCAGTAAAATCAGATCCATATAAAGCACATATTAAGCATTTGTTGTTATGCATGGTGTCAAAAATTTCTTTGAAGACAGACATTTTCTGAAGTAGTCTTTGCATTGAGGATGAAAATGTGATATGCAAGGCCTGCTGAAAAGAAGAGCACAAGAGTGCAAAAAGAATTCATTATATCTATCAAGAGGAAGGGAATAAACTGAAACAAAAAGCATACCACTGATGCTTCTCTTGACAGGCAATCAGATAGGGAGGCTGAGTCCATCTGAAACTTGTAGGTGCCTCAGGAATTGAGCCAGTGCAATTCTCTACAGGTCAGCAGGGGATAATAAGAAAATCTGTCAAAGTTGAGGAAAGAGTCAACTTTCTAGACCACAAATCTGATCTAAGAAGAGCCAAGAGACAAAGAGTTCAAAAGGTTAATGCTGCTATGGTTATTTAAGTGAACATTAACACTGTTGTGAGAAAACAGATGGAGAAGAACTGGGGGAATTATTTGACTGGTTAGGTTTATAAAACAGTGAGCACAACGACAGACATCTCATGCACAGAAGCTTGTCACAATGAAAATGTAAGCTGAGGTCTTCTTTTTCTTTTGCTTACAAGTAGTTTGAATTAATAGCCTCCCAGTCATCACAGTTATGTGCTCCTATTTAAGAAATCAGTGGGGAAACATCTGGGTTGTACATAACATTCACTATCATGTCTTTCATCGAATAAATTAACAGCTTTGTTTTGCAGTGGCTGCAGAAAGAGACAAAAGCATAGGCACACAATGGTGCTTACCATTTTTCTGTCAAGATGGAGCCACTATTAGGGATGCTACTATCAGTGATGATCAATGTGAAGCAGACATATTTACTGGGAGTCTGTTCGAACACAATACAAAGGAACAAATGGAAAGGTGGGGCCATTTTGTGGATAGATTACAACCTATTGCTCATGACCTGCCTTTATTACATCCCTTTCTTTCCATCTGAAGAGAAGAGAAACCCAAATAACAGCGGTTTCTGTTGCTCTGATGACAGCTTGAGAAAAAGTAATAAGGAATTCCTACAGCTATAAAAACAGAGTGAGGAAAGGGAGCCAAGTTACCCTTGGAGCTGTCACTCTTTGCAAGTCTCTTTTCTTTTCACTTACTTTTGTATAAGACTTTATGGTTAAACAGCTATTTTTATAGCCAGATGAGGTCATAACTCACTCTTTGAGGAGTCTTGGAGAATTGGAGAAGGATTTCTAATAAATCTTCAGACAGCAAGTCTTATTTCTCATCTGCCTACGTACTGTGTATCTTGAATATTTAGGCATCTGAAATTATGGGTTATCTCATGCTTATTGGATCTCTTGTTTGGTCTTGAGCTATGTCGAATTTGAACAAACAGTGAATCCCAAAAAATGTTTCTACGTGATTTATTTTTTGTAATCATTTGTCTTTCAAAAACAAGGCACTAACCTAAAAAGTACTATACTGGAATACCTGACTTGGTTTGGAAAGCACAACTATTTCTCATCCTTCATTCCTTTACATCCTATTTTAACTTTTTGTTTTCCTTTCCATAACACAGGAAAAGCCAGAACTGGATGAATATTGAGCAACAGTATTCATGAACATTTGCAGGAATTTGAAATGGCTGTTTGATCTATCCATATCAAGGCCCCTTGTTATCTGCTGTTCCTGCCGTTTCAGACAGAAAGGTTTTTGTTCCTGAGGAGGTTTGGGGAATGGCTGATTTGTGTGAATACCCGTATTTGCATGCGAACGAGGCTATTCCTTTACAAACAAGAGCATTCATTATTCCTCGGTTTAAAAGGATACACTAACCCAATTAGTGATTGGGAAGAATATCCCGTGACTTAGCTGACCAATAACATGCTCCGAATAGGAGGCAGCGAATACTTAGACAGTATCTGAACACCCCAAAGTTAGCATTTCCCAAACCTTTAAAAGTTGAACTGTCTCTTTAGGAGAATAAGAACAATTGCACTCCTCACCCCTCCTATGTGTTATTAAAAGCATACCAAAATGAACAGACAGAGCAGTCTGTGTGGATCTGCATGTTCAGATTTTTCCCCTCCTTCCAAAACATGCCTTGAACTGTGTAGAAAGAAACTTATTGTTGATGTTTAAAACAGCTTAGTTAACTCCTCTTGAAGAATGCCATAACACTGCTAGAGCCACTACTTCAGGCTTTCTGCAGACTCAGATAAATATCAGCTACACCTGAGTAACATGTACTGTATAGCTTAT
This sequence comes from Melopsittacus undulatus, assembly GCF_012275295.1. Classification (NCBI taxonomy): domain Eukaryota; kingdom Metazoa; phylum Chordata; class Aves; order Psittaciformes; family Psittaculidae; genus Melopsittacus; species Melopsittacus undulatus. Next base: position 56,636,658 of record NC_047528.1, on the reverse strand, counting down.
GAAATAAAAGCTGAGATTAGAGCAGCTGAAAGACTGAGACTATACTGCTACATATTTCCTTGTGTTCTGCTTATGACCAAAAGCAGTCCATAGTTGATGATGCTGAGCAATGTTATTCTACTCACCTACCTCATGCAAAATATGAATTTCAGACCATAGCTACATAAAAGAAAAAAATAAAAGGCTCAGAGGAATCAACAGGATCAAGAAGCATTTCACATTTTGGAGATCAGTCTCAAAGCCTATTCACAAATGATTCTCCAACAGAAAAAAAGGTTGTATTTGCTATGAGTATTACTGAGTATGAATAATCCATCCAGCTGTGCTAAGTAGCATGAGAAAAAATGAGTTCTTAAGTTATTGCTGGCTGAGATATACTATATATAAGGAGGTTTATATGATTTAGGTAAGATCTGGAAAAGTGTCCAAACTTCTGAGTTTATACTCAAGCTTCCACACCTCTGGGTTCAGGGTAACAAGGAAGATTTATGGAGCCTGGCACAAAATAAAAAAGCATGCATCACCTGCCTAATCGTCAGTACTCCTAACCCTTCCCACAGCTGCTATTTACCTCCTCCTTTTCTTTTTCTTTCTTTATTTTTTTTTTTACTCTAGGGGTTTCTTCCCCCTCTCTAGAGTCTACCCCCTGGGATATTTAATTAATTTTGAAAATTATCCTCTTTTTATCTCAGCTCCTTTAATACTGTTATTTCTTTACCCCACACTGTTCACTTTATCTTATCATGTGGCTTCCTACATCTATTCTGCAGATACGTTTTCAGGGCTCTTTGCAAGCTCTCCTCCAGCACCTCATCTTTCATCACCCCAGCTCTTTGTCCTCTTTGTCCTCTTTATAGTGCCTCCTCTTCATACCTTGTTGCTGCAGCTGAACCTATGACATTTCCACACTGCTCCCTGGGCCTAGAAGAAAAGCAAATATAAAACAGTTGAATTCCAGGAGATGATGTTGGCATGAGAACATATACAGGCACTGTATTTAAGCACTGGTAAAACAAGACCTCCGTGTTAGCTATAGAAATACAACACATAGGCCTCATTCAAGATAGGATTATACCCTGTGTCTGGAATTTGAACTTTTGATTTTTTGGCATTGACATCTGCCTTCGACCAGTATTTGTTCTGGGTTTAATCAAAGAAAACCTAGAAGTACTTATAGAAGTACTTTGATGACAGACCTATCTTAACATGGTAAAAAAATTGATGACTGTGATGGAAATTTTTTCTGATTTTACAAGCCACCTACCAAAAACTTCAGATAACTAAGAACTAGTTACAAGACAGACCCACATAGCTTAGAAAAACAGAGGAAAGTACCTCTGGAGTTGTTTAATGGAGGAGAATAAATTAATGGATGATCCATATAACTTTTGTTTTGTATTGCTACGATCTATGATGCTGTTCCCAGAAGACCTTCCTGAGTTTCTTTCTTCCACAGTCCATGATCACTCGCTGATTGCTTGCAGTGGAATGCCATAGCCTAGAATTTAAGCTTGAGCTTCAAGATCCTTCTTAGGGCAAACAGCAAAGTATGGCTATTAGGAAGCAAATAATCTGGTTTTACTTCCTTTCCCTTGTTTTCTTTTATCTTTTCCTTTTAGTTTTTTAAAAATAACCATAGCTTAGAAGCACAGTACATTGGCTTCAAATGACTTATGCTGTTTGCATGTATTCCAGAATACTTTCTTTCTTTGAATAGTTTCAGGTTCTCCACCTGCATACTTTTCAGGTCAGTCTTGTCTTTAGGTCCAGTGGAAAGTTGCTCAAAGGCCCATCCAACCTGGCCTTGAACACAGGGATGGGGCAGCCACAGCTTCTCTGGGCAACCTGTTCCAGTGTCTCATCACTCTCATAGTAAAACACTTCTTCCTAATGTTTAATCTAAATCTCCACTCTTTCAGTTTAAATCCATTGCCCCTTGTACTATCATTACATGCTCTTGTAAAAAATGTCCCTCTCCAGATTTCTTATAGGTCCACTTTAGATACTGGAAGACTCTTATAAGGTCTCCCCTTCTCCAGGCTGAACAAGCTCAACTCTTTGTCTTCATATGAGAAGTTCTCCAACCCTCTGACCATCTTTGTGGCCTCCTCTGGACTTGCCTTTAATAGCTTCATGTCCTTCTTATACTGGTGGCTGCAGAGCTGTATGCAGTACTCCAAGTGGGTTCTCACAAGAGCACAGTAGAGTGGGAGAACAACCTATGTTGACCTTCTGGTCATGCTTCTTTTGGGGCAGTCCAGGATATGGATCAAGATGACAGTGTTGGCCATATTCTTTCCAGCCTCCAAAGACTCTAGACAAGAAGAAAAACTTGTCCTTCATCACTTCTCGAGCTTTGAAGAAAAGCATAAATTCTCCCATTGCTCACCACTGATGTGAATAAAATTGTTTGAGGACTTCAGCCAGTCCAAACATAGTATTAAAGAGCAAACTGTTTATACTTTGTCTCCTTCCTCTCCTAGGTCTTTCTGGAAGTTTTTGAAAAAATGGAATTTCTTCTCTCAGTCCCAGCAGAGTGGAAGGCACTTGTCATACATGTCATTTATACCTGCTTCATATGTACTCCCAGAATCTCAGAGCAAAAAAGCAGGATGGGATTGCTTCTCTGAAGAATGTTCCTGTCTTTTCTGTAAATGTTCATGTAATTTACTTTGTAAGCTATTTCAGCTACAGAATGGACAAGCCTGTATGGAGTCACTGTAAAACTCCTTTACCAGCAGCTAAGGATTCTGATCTGCCTTTCCTTAACTCCCAGCTTCTCTGTATCTCATCTACGCTTCTGCAGCTACAGCATGGATTTGTATATGTTCATTTTGCACCCAAAAAGTCCTAGTATTTCAGTCTGAGAGAAGTATCTTCTCCCTTGGCATCAGCATTTCCATGATAAAATTGCTCTTGTAAAGAAAGCAAATAAAAGAATTTGGCTGAGGATGAGTTGCATTCCCCCTCTGAAAGTATGAAGATGCACAAGAAACAGGGTCATAACTGTAACTAATCAGCAAATGGCACTATTTTGCTCTTTTAGAAAATGGCTAAGATATCAGCAGCAGAAATTCCTGAAGTACTAGTTCAGTTGAAATCTCTAAGTCAGCTTTAAATCAAGTAACCATCAAGTTACGGAGAACATTGCTAAAGGAATTCAGAATTCCCCAACAATTAGTTCTGTGGCCACAAACCTGGACGTTCCAGCTCCTTCACTAGAAATACACCCAAAATGAGTAATTTTTGCAAAACACAGTCTTGATCCTGAACTCTGATTTATGGTCTTACGAATATTGGGGTTGTCCTGGTTTCACAGAATCACAGAATCCCAAGGGTTGGAAGGGACCTCAAAAGATCATCTAGTCCAACCCCCCCTGCACAAGCAGGGTAACCTAGAGTACATCACACAGGAACTTGTCCAGGCGGGCCTTGAATATCTCCAACGTAGGAGACTCCACAACCCCCCTGGGCAACCTGTTCCAGTGCTCTGTCACTCTTACAGTAAAGAAGTTCTTCCTGATGTCAACGTGGAACCTCCTATGCTCTAGTTTACACCCATTGCCCCTTGTCCTACCACTGGATATCACTGAAAAAAACCTGCTTCCATCATCCTGACACCCACCCTTTACATATTTGTAAACACTGATGAGGTCACCCCTCAGTTTCCTCTTCTCCAAGCTAAAGAGACCCAGCTCCCTCAGCCTCTCCTCATAAGGGAGGTGTTCCACTCCCCTAATCATCTTTGTGGCTCTGTGCTGGATTCTTTCAAGCAATTCCCTGTCCTTCTTGAACTGAGGGGCCCAGAACTGGATGCAATATTCCAGATGCGGCCTCACCAAGGCAGAGTAGAGGGGGAGGAGAACCTCTCTTGCCCTACTAACCACACCCTTTCTAATGCACCCTAGGATGCCATTTGCCTTTTTGGCCACAAGGTCACATTGCTGGCTCATGGTCATCCTCCTATCCACCAGGACCCCCAGGTCCCTTTCCCCTTCACTACTTTCCAGCAGGTCAACCCCCAACCTGTACTGGTACATGGGGTTGTTCTTCCCCAGATGCAAGACTCTACACTTGCCTTTGTTGAATTTCATCAAGTTTCTCCCCACCCAACTCTCCAGCCTGTCCTGGTCTCGCTGAATGGCAACACAGCCTTCTGGTGTGTCAGCCACTCCTCCCAGTTTAGTGTCAGCAGCGAACTTGCTGAGGGTACACTCAGTTCCCTCATCCAGGTCGTTGATGAAGATATTAAACAGCACTGGTCCCAGCACCGACCCCTGAGGCACCCCACTAGTCACAGACCTCCAGCTAGATTCTGTGCCATTGACCACAACTCTCTGCCTTCTTCCTTTCAACCAGTTCTTGATCTACCTCACTACCTGATCATCAAGCCCACACTTCCTTAGCTTATCTATGAGGATGCTGTGGGAGACTATCAAATGCCTTACTGAAATCAAGAAAAACCACATCTACCACTCTACCATCATCCCTCCACCTAGTTACTTCCTCATAGAAGGCTGTAAAGTTGGTCAAACATGACTTCCCCCTGGTAAAACCATGTTGGCTGTTCTTAATGACCCCTCATCCTTGATATGCCTAGAGATGGCATAGAGAATAAGTTGTTCCGTCACCTTTCCAGGGACGGAGGTAAGGCTGACTGGTCTATAATTACCTGGGTCCTCCTTCTTGCCCTTTTTATAGACTGGCGTGACATTTGCTATCCTCCAATAATTTGGCTGTGAAAGAGTTATTTTTCTTCCTATTAGCTGGTACAGTGCTTCGTTTTGGTTTTAAGGTGAGAATAATGTTGATAACATGCTGATGGTTTAGTTGTTGCTGAGCAGTGCTTACCCTAAGTCAAGTAATTTTCAGCTTCTCATACTGCCCTGCCATTGAGCAGGCTGGGGGTGCACAAGAAGTTGTGAGGGGACACTGCCAAGACCCTGACTGTCCAAAGGGATATTCCATACTATATGGCATCATGCTGAACTATAAAACTGGAGTGAATAGGGCAGGGGGTGGTATCTTACTCCTTGGGGACTGGCTGGGCATTGATTTGTGGGTGGTAAGCAATTGCACTGTACATCACTTGCTTAGTGTATTCTTTTGTCATGATTATTTTCCCTTCCTTTTCTGTCCTGTTTTTCCTTTTCTCTGATTCTCTCCCCCATTCCGCTGAGGGAACTAAGTGAATAGTTAGGTGATGTTTAGCTGCCAGCCAGGTTAAACCATGACAGGGGTGTAGGAGCAAGCCTTAGTATTTCTTTTGAAACAGTCCTTTACACTTCATTTCATCTCACTTACAGCAGAACTGGGCACTTCTCCTGACTGAAACCGTAGGGCATTTCTGAAGCACTAATAAGTACCTTAATTAACAACAACGAGCATTCTCTGAACATTCAGAACTGAAGCATAATGCTAATTTCAATAAAAGAAATGAAATAGTTTACTTTTACTTCACTCAATGGAATATTAGCTTTGCTGTTACTGTGTTAGTAGCAAAACTATTGTTGATGCCAGCATAGGCAGGACTTCACCCATTTTTCTTAGTACAGCATGTTTTCAAATGTTAATTTGGCTTGGGCAAAAATAATCTAGAAGTTAGAGCTGTCATTAGCACTTTGAAGGTAGCCCTAATAAGTGTGGAAGCCTTACTGAAGTCCATGGAAAGTAGGTATTGATGATTTGGTTCAGAGTGATTACATTTTTATCCACATTCTTGACCCTAAATAAATAACTTGTGCACAATTGTAGCAAGAAGAGTTTAAAGCAATATAAGTAAAGACTGCAAAAGACTCCACTGGGGAACAGCAAGACATCTATCCACTTTCTGACTTCATTCCCACAGGATCAACTTGAAATGCCTTTGGGGAAGGACAGGCTATTCTAGCTATGCCAGCTGTTTTCTATAGCATCATTATTTGCTTGCACAGTGAAGAATGGTCCTGAAAATGCTCTAACTTGAAGAAGGAATTGATTTGTATGTAGGAGCTTCCATGACCAAAGAAGTGGGGAGTAGTGGGGGACTGGTGGAAAAGTTGTCATTCTAAGGTTCACTAAATGCTTTTCTGGCACTCCAGGGGCTTAGTTTTTAATATATCACTGAAAATTAGATGAAGAATTTTATTTCCACTCCCTTGTATCAATCATTCTGGTTTCCTGTGCAAACACAGACATTTTTGTCATTAGTCTAAAAATAATACCTTTTGAGAATCCAAGCAACTGGTCTGTCTAGTTCTTTTCATGCAATGTTTTTGCTGGTAGCAGCAATAACAGGATGTGCTGGCCATTTCTCAGTGTAATAATCTGGTCTAGTCACCGACATAAACAACCTCCCTTTTGACTTTATAATTTTTTTCACAGCAAGCCTAACCCAAGACAGTTTAAGTAATAAAAGAATAAATAATTTGCAATTACAGACATTCTCTTGTGTGTGTTGGAAAAAGTGTGATTATATCAGAAATAGAGGCCTGTAATGATGTTTTTCATGTCATTCATAGATCTGACTAACGTAGTACTGTCATTACTGTTGGCTTTCTGATTACATTTCACTTAAAAACCTGAGCATGGCTATGGCTCTTTCTCCAGTGCCAGGGAATCTAAAGTGTTGTACAAAAGGCATGTCCACTTTTTGGGCAAGGAAATCTTTCTTTGCAAATTGGCCATGCTAATAATTACAATGTATGTATATAAAGGTAAATTAGAAAAAAGATTGTGTGGGGTTGAGGGTCTACCATCATTTCCCTCATCCCTCCCTTATTTCCTCTTTATTCACCAGACTCTCATCAAGCTTTTCATTGCCCTCCTCCCCTGCTGACTTGAGGAAGTGTCTTTGAATGGTGCTCTCTGAATTAATTTAAGGGGTTAGGTCTGAAGGTCCATGTTTCTGTTTCTACCCTGATCAGGAAATACAAAGCCAGATTTCGTATTCATGCTCAGTTTTGCAAAGAACCATTTCCCCAGCACTCACTTTAATTTTTGTTTTTCTGGGAGGAAAAAAGTTCTTCCAGTTTGAAATCAAGTCAAATTAGTTTCCCCTTCCAGAATTATTTCTTGTGTTTCCAGAAAAAAAAACAAAACAAACCCATAAAAACAACCTAAAAAACCTCAACATCCAAACAACCAACCAAGAAAACTGAAAGTTACAAAAATGTATTAATCCTACCGTAGACCTATACAGATGCTCATGCTTTGTTGAGAAAAATAATTGTATTACAGATAAAATTTCTGAACCTTATCTTATACACATTAAATCCACATAGGGAATTTTGGTTCTACTGGAAAACTTTTCCCTGAATTTTAAGAATGTATCTTTAAAGTGATTCATTTCTATAATGAGTTATAATAGAGCGTGACTGTAAAAAACTGCCACTTTACTCAGCTACTCTAGCCATCCTGTAGGCTATTTGCTGCATTAATAAGGGCTGTGCTTTTTATGGTACACTCAGCTGTAGTTGACAGTCTAAAACAGAAACTGATGTCTATGGGGACACTGGGTATGAGACAATGTTTTATGCTGCACAAGCCAAAAGCTTGTAGGGTTTTCTGGTTCACACACATCACTTCTATGCTAATGCATTAACAACTGTGGTGAAATATTAATCATTTATAAATAAATGTTACAAACTGTCCCATAGAATATATAAAGGGAGCTTAAAATTACAGCCAGAAGCAGGGTTTTGCATCCCACTAGCCCAGTGCAGATACAGTCTATGAGGGATATTTACAGAGCTGCAGCCCTGCGAGCCCACGCCAGGGTGCATGAGGCACCACTCACATGCTGGCTGGCCATTGTCAGAGAATGTTTGCTTTACCCTTGTAGTTTGAACATGTCAGAGGAAGAAAAATCTGGATAGAACTTCAGTGTGGGGTGAAAGATGGCAGCTTTGACTCTTTGTACTCACACCAACACCATGACTGTTATTTTCTGGGAGACGTTAACTTCAGTGGAGTTACTTGAGCAAAAATCCTGTTCAACCAAGGATTAGGTTTGGTGCCCCATGAGAGCTAGAATAGATGACTAACCTTTAGCTTGCATCTCTTGAGGGAACAATTTATGGAATATGGGATATGGAATGTTTATTTGATAACTATATAGAAAAGTTTATGTGTTGTTTTGGTGGGTCTGGGATTAATGAAGAAAATATAATACTACATATTTGTTGGCAGGAGGATGTTGGAGTGGAGGGTTCATCTTTCTATGGGTTAGTTCAAAAGTAATTTGGTTTTCTTTCCCAGTATTGAAGTGTGTTGGGGACAAACATTTACAAGATAAATGGTTTTATATACAGCTCAGATGAAAAAGCTGGTTTTCATAACAAGAGCAAACAACAACAGAGTAAAGACTTGGCCTATAATACAGTGTATGAAATGGCTCAATCATTTCAGTTAGTGTTGTCATGCCCTACTGAAATAGTTTTTCCAGGAATCAGTTGTAAGTGGTAATTCTGGTAAACAGTGGCCTTATGTTCGTGTAGCTTCTTTTACTGTATCAGAAGCACCAGACTGATGTGACTTGATGTCAGATTAGATCTGACTTTCTGATCTCGCTCTGTCTTCTCAGCTTGAGTGGAAATTTAAACAGGGACTTCACTGGTGGAAGAACCAAAGGAAGAATCTAGTCTGTGGTCTTAGGCAGAACTCTGTAATTACAGAGCAAAAAGCCCGCCCCCCTTTTCCACCCAAGTTTTCACCACATTCCTCTCTCTACTGCTAAAGCTGCTTGGGTTTCAATCTACCACAGTGCACATGTTCCTATGTGAAGGATCACAGTAGCTTTGCCTGTAGGTAAAAGCAGTGTCAGTTTTCCTTGTAGAGATTGCAGCTGAGTGTGCTGCAGAGATTTAATAAAGAATGATATGTGAGGCTTTTTTTCCTCTTTGAGCACCTGTAAAAGATGATTAATTGTTTCCCCAAGAAATATTTTTAAAAAATGTTTTCTCATCTTCCTTTTCCCACCTGTTTCCTCTCAGACTACATCTGAACTTCGAATTTGTCACAAAATACAGGTGGTACAAAGGTAGAAATGCCTTACTTGCTGCCACACAATTGTGTATTATTTGAGAGAGGAAAGTGGAAAACAACTTAAACAGAAAAGTAAGATGTGTATAGACCCATACCATAAATTGTATCAGTTTCTCTCTAGATATTTTCTTTTTTTTTAATATTACAGAAATAAATATAATCAGATAACATTCTCAGATACCTTTAATGAGCACAGGAGATAGATAAACAGAAGGGCCAGTTTGGACAGTGCTGCCAAAATTTCAGCTATATGGAGCAATGAACAGTGACTCACAAGAGAGGGTGCCAATGCTCATCAGGCAGCATGTTGGGCATGTCATCTGGTGAAGGAATTTGTTGACATTGCACCCCAGCTGGTGCAGATACTTGGACTTTTAAAATCTGTTGACGATGCTGTAACACCTAATATACGCTGCACCTCCAGAATTGCTGGGATCTGCACTTTTCCTGCAAGTAACAGTACTTGGCCTAGAAGTGGGAAAAAGTTTGTTTTATGAAAGTGTTTCTGACACATAGCCACTTGGGGACAACTCAAAGGATGGTATACTTAGGGAACTCCTGAGCAAGCTACTATAGTTAATATCATTGCCTGAGGAAGTATTCAAAACGTATGTCCGAAAATAAACACTGCCTGCTTACACGTAATCTTTTCTACCTGTTACAGTTCTTTCACAGGAACACTGACTTCAAGGTCTAATCCCATAAGACTTCATTTTTTATTATTTTTTTTCCTTTCCCTTTTCCTGTTTTCCACAGCCTTTCAAGAGCATCTTCTTTGGTCTTGTTTTTTATAGCAGAAGCCAGGTGGTTTCTATTATTTGTTAACTGATCACAAATGAACTGGACCTGTTAATTTTCTGGGCCTCACTCATCCTAGGCTTCCTGCTACTAGAAGGAGCAAGCTAGATTGTTGCAAGGTTGATTCTATATTTTTCATGATTTTGGGTGATTTTCAGTGTATGTTGTAAATAAAAGGGTAGGAGTATGTGCTTATTTCCCTTATGAATCACGGAATAACACGTGTGCACTGAATATGCTGCTATTGGCAATTTTTATGCAATGTGTCCTATGTTTTTTTATTACAGCAAGATATATGTTACCCTAGACCTCAATACACAATCATTGATTTATTTACAGAAAGATATCTCTAGGTATTCAAATCTTTTTACAAGCTTTTTGGTAGAACACTTTTTTGTATGGGACACACTTTAATGCTAAGCCAAAGAATAAAATCCTTCAAATGTTACTGAACGGAGTCAATAATTCTTGTTTCTCCAATGATGCTGACTTTACTATCCTTCATTAAATAGATCAATGCATTCCCATCACACTGTTATTCTTTCTTTACTGAGAAACTAATCGTGTGTCTATCTTTTCAGAAAACTGCATAAACTGGTAAAGAAAAATCAAACTTACACTTTACAATTCTTTCATAGCTGAGAGAAAGTATCTTATAGAATTTCCGTTAAGATCTGCAATAAATATAAAAAATTCAAATACTAGGAAATTTCTTTCAGAGGGACTAGGTTTCCCTGAGCCACAGAATGCTCCAAGATTATTACTGAGTGACTACGAAATCCAGTTATTTTAACTGAATTGCAGTTCTTAGGGTTTTACTCCAACTGTGAATGAATGTTACAAATCATGCGGTATGCACAGTAGAAGCAAAAAAAAAAAACCAAAACGCCATCAGTAACAGGGAGATGGAAAAGACCTTAGAGAAGTAAATTTCTAAAGACAAACTGGTGTATGTAGTGCTATCCAAATTAGCTTTCTGAGTGCTGCTCTTTATTGCTATTAAAAAAACCCACATCTTCCCACAGAAAGTTCTGATAAACTCTCCTTATTAACCTGGCTGCCACCAACATGGTTGAAACTTAAACAGCAGAGGTTTAGACTGGATATAAGGAAGAAATTCTTTACTGTTAGGGTGGTGAGGTACTGGAATGGGTTGCCCAGGGAGGTTGTGAATGCTCCATCTCTGGCAGTGTTCAAGGCCAGGTTGGATGAAGCCTTGGGTGATATGGTTTAATGTGAGGTGTCCCTGGCCATGGCAGGGTGGCTGGAACTAGATGATCTTAAAGTCCTTTCCAACCCTAACTATTTGATGATTCTATGATTCTGTTTCCTCCCTGGGTCTTTTTGGCTCTAACCCACTAAAGAATGGCTTCCATTGTAATTGTCAGCAGTGGAGAATTAAGCCACAATGAACCAGATGAACTTCAATGGGGTTCTAGCACTTATGAACATAAAAGGTCACAAAAATAATTGCTAATGCTTAATCCAGCCATATTGACAAGGAAAGAAGTATGTTTTGAAGGGAAGCACTAAAAAAAATTCAAAAAAACCTTACAAGAACAATAATGTTCAAATGCATGTAATGTATGTTAACTCATTATCTTATTCTATGGTTGAAAACCTTTTATAGATTTCCTTTCATGGAATCATAGAATCATAGAATAGTTAGGATTGGAAAGGACCTCAAGATCATCTAGTTCCAACCACCCTGCCATGGGCAGGGACACCTCACACAAAAACATATCACCTAATGCTTCATCCAACCTGGACTTGAACACTGCCAGGGATGGAGCATTCACAGCCTCCCTGGGCAACGCATTCCAGTACCTCACCACCCTAACAGTAAAGAATTTCTTCCTCATATCTAATCTAAACCCCTGCTGTTTAAGTTTCAACCCATTACCCCTTGTCCTATCACTACAGTCCCTAAGGAAGAGTCCCTCACCAGCATCCCTGAAGGCCCCTTCAGATACTGGAAGGCCACTATGAGATCTCCATATAGTCTTCTCTTCTCCAGGCTGAACAGCCCCAACTTTCTCAGCGTCTCTTCATATGGGAGGTGCTCTGGTCCCCCGATCATCCTCGTGGCCCTCCTCTGGACTTGTTCTAACAGTTCCATGTCCTTTTTATGTTGAGGACACCGGAACTGCAGACAATACTCCAAGTGAGGTCTGACAAGAGCAGAGTAGAGGGGCAGGATCACCTCTGACCTGCTGGTCACGCTCCTCTTGATGCAGCCCAGGATACAGTTGGTGTTCTGGGCTGTGACTACACACTGCTGGCTCATGTTCATTTTCTCATCGATCAACACCCCCAAGTCCTTCTCCACAGGACTGCTCTGAATCTCTTCTCTGCCCCAGCTGTAGCTGTGCCTGGGATTTCTCCAACCCAGATGTAGGACCTTGCACTTGTCATGGTTAAACTTCATGAGGTTGGAATCAGCCCACCTCACAAGTGTGTCAGTGTCCCTTTGAATGGCATTCCTTCGTAGAATAATAGAATGGTTATGGTTGGAAAGGACCTTAAGAACATCTAGTTCCAGACCCCATGCTACAGGAAGAGACACCTTCCACTAGACCAGGTTGTTCAAGCCCTATAAAACCTAGCCGTGAAGACTGCCAGACATGGGGCATCCACAGCCTCAGTCTGTGTTTGATTCTGTTATCATCTGAATTCATTTTAACAAGCCCATTCTTTTTCCTTGCTTGTAAAATTGATAAGCTCTATTTGTGAAAAGTAACTGTTGGGATTAATTTTTTCATCCGACTAGTAAGATCTTTAAGGTTTAGTACAATCTAATCTGCAAAGAAACTTTATTATCTGGGAAGTTTCCTGATATCTCTTGCACTTTTGTTAACAGTTCTTGGATAATTAACTGGAGTTACTTACCCATGACACTTAATACAAATTCTGTCCTACTCTTTCATATAAAACTTAATTTATATTTACTTGGTACAGAGTTTGTATGCATTTATAATAATAAGTAGAAATAACAAAACAAATTAGAATCTTGTTATTCTATCATTTATGTACTAAATTATTTAGAAATTGACCAAACAAGTAAAAGAAAAATATTTACTTTTGAACATATTTGTTATTCTTTTGCTTAACCTGTAAACAACTTCAGTTTAGGGAGAATTAGAAAGAGGGGAGAGAATTGGAAAGATAATCAGAAGAGAAAATTATTTTTTATGTCAGCTTTTTGTTATATATGTATGGAATATAAACTGAGAAATGTAAGGGCTTAAGAAGGCTTGGATTATAGGAGTTTCCCTTTCTGCTGAATCCTGTGTTTTTAAGGCACTTGGTGGTCTTTTATAGTGTCTAGGAATTGCTAAATGAGTTAAAAAACTGTAAAACCATCAACCAAACTACTTTGGCTATTTACAAAGTTCAGGAAGGAGGTTTTTTTTGTTCTGTTTTTATTTTTTTTTTTTTTTGAGAGATAGACTGAAAGATTTTAAAAGGTGACAAGCCAGTCAGGAGGGTTTGGAGTACTAAGGAGATCCTTGATAGCTGATAATTCAAAAAAATACTTCATCAAAGAGGGCTGGCAGGTATATCTTCACTCCTTTGAACCTTCAGTGTTGATAAGGAGGTTTTATAAGGTCTCATTTGTAAGAAAATTGTTTTTCAGAACTCTTTATAGGTAGGGGATTTTCAGTGTGAGGGACATAACAAAAAAGTGAATGTGTCTTCATCTAAACAGAGGATTAATATCAGTGTCGCACAGATCTGCCTTCCAGCAATTTCATACACAAATCCAGTAGCAAAAAAATTCTGGAGCCACTTAGCGAACCCTGACAGTAGTAGATTGCATGTATATGTCAAACAAAAAGACTATCCAAAGGAAAGTTGTAATTAATGACTGAATATCTTGAAAGATCTTGTTAGGAGCAATCCAAGGAGAAATGAGGACAAGGGTGGTGTATCCACATTTCACCAGCAAGACAGGCAGTAACTTTACAGAATATCAAGATATTTCAATTTCTTTCCAAGATTTTTCTCGTATGAAGCAAATGATTCATTTCACTGAAGGCTGCTTTTGTCAAACAAGAGAGAACAAGAGAAGGCTGACCTCCTTCTTTGCTTGCATAAATTTTATATTTCTTAGGATTATATATTTAAAACGCTTTCTATAACAGGCCAGGATCCAATGTTATGAAGTCACTGAGTGCGCATATATTGAAGAGAATATACTGAGCTTCGAGCAAGCAACAAGAGGTGGGCTGAAGTTTCCCTAGAGACCAAAATAGTTATTGTTAAATGACATGCTAAATGACTGACAACTTAAAATTGGTCTTTCCCTCCTTCATTTCCCTTTTCAGCTTGATAATGGCAGGGTCTGATGGCTGGATCAGGAGCCACCAAACAACTGATAGAAACAACTGGAAAAATACAGTTCTACCTGGTAACATACAAACCCAGCATACTTGAGTCATTTAGTCACTCACTTCTTCCATCACACTTTTATATCTGTTTTATTATGTTTTATCATTTTCACAAGCCACTCGTGGTCTAAATCTGTAACATATTTACGTTGGGTTAGTTTATTAAGAATTTTTTTTCCCCTGCAAGTACCTGCACAGTACATGTGGGTCTTTTGGTGTGACAATATTTATAAATAAAAAATAATGAAAAAGATTTTTCCTTAGGAGAAATAATAACTAGATCCATAAAATTTACGCTGTATGTAGCTTTCTCGTCTACTTACTAAACATATTTACTTCATCTACAAGACAAGCAGAACCTGATATGAGTAGCAAAGCAGAAACTTACCTTCACTGAGTTTGTAAGTATGACCTACGGAGAGTTTTTTATGGATGTACGGAAAGCACAAAATAAGTAAGCTGGAATTGATGCTATTGATTTGGTTCTAAACAGATACATGGGGTTCGATTAAGAGGCTGGGTGTGGGAGAATGGCAGTAAGTTGGATTAATTTTCATTATGCTTAGAGATCTTTTCTGCTGCCACTGAGGTTAAACTGAGAGGTCCAAGTTAAAGCAGCCATATATGAAACTTCACATGACATAAACTTTATTACCTATGAGAAAACTAGAAAAAACCTTGTGGCCCTAGGTGTGAAAGAAATCAAAATTAGTCAAACAAAAAGCAAAGTCAAACCAACTGGAATAACCTGTGCCAGGACAAGGAAAAAAGCAGGGATGTAGCTGGTGGCAGGATGATAGGGGTTATGTCAGTATAGGTAAGAAAGGGTTTCAGACAGATCCGGGTGAGTGCAGCTTTGGAGAAAAAGCAGCACCTTCCACCAATTACTGTATGGAACCAAAACTCTGAGGAGGGACTGCTTCTGAGGCAACGAGTGAAGGGAAGGCCTGCCCCAAAATCTGGGAAAATCCTTTTCCAAGCAGTGTGTGTGAGCTATTAATTTTACGAATCTTGTAAGCTATTTTTCTGATGAGTTGAGGAGGACTAACTGGTGAGATTGACTTTGCTGGCACTTTGTGAACTCCCACTCTGGGGTTCAGCGGTGAATTTTCCTTCCTTCACTATCTCAAGAGCATGCCTAATTTACACAATCTATCTCCTTCTGTACAACTTCCACTGGAGTCAATGGAAGCTGTGTGCCTGAAGCCAAGGGCAAAATTT
The DNA here is from genome assembly GCF_012275295.1 of Melopsittacus undulatus. Classification (NCBI taxonomy): domain Eukaryota; kingdom Metazoa; phylum Chordata; class Aves; order Psittaciformes; family Psittaculidae; genus Melopsittacus; species Melopsittacus undulatus. Next base: position 56,621,224 of record NC_047528.1, on the reverse strand, counting down.
GGCTCAGAAAGAATATAACAGCTCCAGCGCTTTGCCAAATGAAATACATTTAGAGTCTGACATGCACAGTTGGATGCAGTCAGTAAGTAAAAAATCAGTTTTGTTGGATACAAGGCTTCACTGACTAGTGCTACTTCCCTCTCATCATTGTTAAAAGATGTGCTTTATAAAAAAGCCTGTGCTAGATCAAACCAGAGACTTATCTTACCTACTGTTCATAGAGTGATACTTCATGTAGTTCCTTGGTTTTCAGTGCTTTGTGTCTTAGGACTTTCTGTGTCAGAGGCCACATTTTTTATATAGCTCTGCATCGATTATAATGAAAGTTGTGCCAAGTTTAATCGCTTTCTTTGTCACAGCTCCTTGAAACACAGTTCTTTTAACTCATTCCAAATCATTTCTCAAAATTCAGCAGCAGTAGCAGCACAGTTGACTTATATGATCTGTACCTCATTTAAAACAGCCATTCAGCTTGTCTAGTCACTGCTGAACAACAAGTATTTTACTGCTAAGACACAGTATCTCACAGTTCATCAGTGTCAGGAACACAGGTTCTTATGTGGCTTTTTCTTGTGAGGTTCTCATGAAAAGCTATTCTGAACTGCATGCAAATGACTACTTTGTGGAAGTGGCTTTTTAGTTGTCTTTCTTTTTTGCATTACATATAGGTAATTCCTCTGGGTTCATCTTTTCTTGTAGTTATAAAGATTAGTTGAACAAAATTGCACATATGGACAAGAACTCAGCTATTCACAGACATTTACAGCCTACAGGAGTCTTCCATGGGAACCATTAGCTGCAGCTGTTTGTTCTTCCCTAAAAACACAGTGGCTTACTGCTATTTCCCTAAACAAATAACTCTAGAAAAAAAAAACAAAACAAAAGAGTGTTTTTAAGTGTTAACTGCATATCCCTAAAGTGATCTGGGTTTGTTTCTGAGTGGTAGGTTTTTTTCATGTTTTTGTGGGTTTTTTTGCTTTTCCTCTGTGAGACTTTTGCTTCTTTTTCCTTTATTTTTTAACCTTTGCCCTTAAATTTACAGATCCCACCTCTGGTGAGAAAATCTAAATGAGGAAATCCCTTCACTAGAAATTATCTTCGTAGAAATACCGATTTGTTTAGTGTCATTAGAACAGCCAGTCTACACTGTAGTGAGGAGTCTGGTCTCTCTGACGTGTTAAAATTCAAGACTTTAACAATTTTTTTCCTTAAAGAAACAATGTAGAAAACTGTAATTTTTTGATTATGTGACAGTTTACAATACTTCTGCTCAATGCAGCATGCAAGGCCAGATCATTTTTCTTTAAAATTATGTCATCACTTTGTGCAAAGTTCCCACAAAGCAGTCCTTTCCTAGTTAGATTTTTCAAGAATGGAACTATCAAAATTTTCACAGATGAAAAAGAGATTAGTTAAAAAAATAAAGGTGAAAATATTTTGCTTAAAACAGTGGAAGATGTTTGGGATTCTTTTCGCCCTCAACATGTGGAATTTAATAATTGCTGTTTGTTGTTAATTACAGAACGTACTGCACCTTCTAATAAACACATCAGAGGACAATCCAGCTAATTTGTTACATTCCCCTTTGGATATCGTTCCTGTATACACAATATTTAGACTAAATCCTGTGATTACTTTTTTTCCATTGACAGCTTAAGAAGGCAAGTTCTCAGCAAATTGAACTACAGTGGATCTGAAGCACTGATCGTGTTCATACACTAAAATGTTGCACTGTACACGACTGTGAAGTTAGGTGCCTAGAATAGACCAAAGACGCCTAACTCATATGCATTTCTTTGAGCAATTAAACCTTAACACTTGATGCTGAAAGTCTCCATGTATGTGTGAAGTTAGCTTTCAGCATGTGAGAAAATTTGCGGATCCTGAAAGAAGGAGAGAGAGAAGGTAAGATTAGAACATTATGTAACAGAACAGCTATCACCTGGGAGGATCTTAAAATATTGTACGTAGCATCTGAAATATTTCCATATGAGATTAAAATATATGATGTACAGCTATTAGTGAGATGTGCCACAGTTGGTATATAATTTTTTTTAAAGTATTTGTACATTATGCACACAGAATCATAGAATAGTTAAGGTTGGAAAAGACCTTAAGATCATCTAGTCCCAGCCCCTCTACCATGGTTTGGGACACCTCACGCTAGACCATGCCACCCAAGGCTCTGTCCATCCTGGCCTTCAACACTGACAAGGACGGAGCATTTATCACTTTGTTGGACAACCTGTTTCAGTGCCTCACCAACTTCATAGTAAAGAACTTCTTCCTTATAACTATCCTAAACTTCCCCTTTTAAAAGTTTCAACCCATTGCCCTTTGTCCTATCACTACAGTCCCTAATGAAGAGTCCCTCTTCAGCACCCTTGTAGACCCCTTTCAGGTACTGGAAGGCTGCTATGAAGTTTCCACACAGCCTTCTTTTTTTGCAGCCTGAACAGCCTCAACTTTCTCAGCCTGTCTTCATGAGGGAGGTTCTTGAGCCCCCTGATCATACTCTTGGCCCTCCTCTGGACTTGTCCTAACAGTTCCATTTCCTTTTTATGTTGAGGACACCAGAACTGCACACAATACTTCAAGTGAGGTCTCACGAGAGCAGATTAGAGGGACAGGATCTCGTCCTTTGACCTGCTGGTCACGCTCCTTTTGATGCAGCTCAGGATACAGTTGGATTTCTGGGCTGCAAGGGCACACTGAAGCCAGCTCATGTTGATTTTGTCATCGATCAACACCCCCAAGTCCTTCTCTGCAGGACTGCTCTGAATCTCTTCTCTGCCCCAGCTGTAGCTGTGCCTGGGATTGCTCCAACCCAGGTGTAGGACCTTGCACTTGGCTTGGTTGAACTTCATGTACGTGTAGTACAGAGGAGACAAACTATATGCAGCAGGCAAAGAAATGGAAGAATCAAAAGCCTGTGTTTGAGTAATGAAATAGCAGCAAGTTATTGCAATCCAAGTGTATTTTTAATTAATCTGAACCAATGACAAAATCCGAAGTAAAATATAATTAATTTTATAGAACTTTCAGAGCTTCATCATAGAATAAATCTCTTGTGTGAAATATATAGGTAATGACTACCATAAAGGAGACTGCTTTAGTGTGCAATAATATATTCTGAAAGAGCCTTCTTTTCTGTGTCAGTTAGGAAGAAGATGTCATTATAATTGGCAGTGTACTCATTGTCTCTAATAGTCAATGAACTGGAGTGTATGCCGACACTTCCAGAGTATCTGCTATCCTGACCATAAACCCTCACTGTAACTGTGATTGTCCCCAAAATATTTTGTATAACAGAATATATCAGAGGCAGGCTGAACTGATGAAAAAAAAAAAGAGATAGTCATGTGAGAGTCAGGCTACTACTTGCTAGTTTTGTAAATCCTATCAGTGGTCACCCACAAACATAACGGGCTTTTTTTTATTTATTCTTCTTTCTGTCATCTGATATATTTACAGATTAATGACTGTTTGAATACCAGAATTCTTGGAAGTCAGTAAAGTTGGGAAATATTTGCTACAGCTCTGATAGGTGTGTTTTCCAGAGGTATTGCTGTACATGACTGATGTGAGAACATTGTGATCCTCTGGTGTTCATTATGAGTCTAAACCATTAGCAGATTTGCTAAAAATACCATAAAGTTCATTATGTACTTCTATGACTAACTATTCTTATTAATTTAGAAAATGCATGTAATTTATATTGGTATTGAATACAAACTAATGCATGGAAAAGTCTGATTGCAGAGTGAAGGAGCAGATGGTCTTTGCCTTGAGGATCTTACCACCTGAAAATACAAAAGAAAAGTAGGGTGAGGGTGTATACATGCAAATGAATGGCTCACCACAGAGGAGTAGAGTGGAGAAGAGAAAGGTTGAGTCACTGGGGAGGAATGAGCAATGGCCTGTCAGGAAACACCCTGCAAGTTCCAAACATTTTATTATTGTTTGATAGGGGCTTAGGTAGGTGGAGATCAGTTAAACAGGACAAAGAAAAGGCAAGGAATGAGAGGCGAGGGCATTTCAGGATGTGGAGAAGAGAAAGGGGGAGCAGACATGAAGAGGAGGGCAGAGAAAAGGAGGGGTGTGGGGGTGAGATGGGTTGCAACAGTCAGCACGTGGGAAAGGATAATTAAAAATCATGGGTGTCTGTCAGCCGTTAAGCCTCTTTTACCTTTGCTATGTCAGCTTCTTTGTCAGACTGGATCCTCCCTGTAGTCTCTTCCTCATTCCAGGCTGCTTTTGTCATTGTTTAACACAGTTGTGTATGAACCAGAAGCGCAGACTGAAGCTATAAAATTATACAGTGCACTTAATTGAAAGATTGAAAAATTACTTTACAGCGACAGTCTACACAATGGTTGACACTTAGAGACTGATCTTGCACTACTGTACTCAGTAAGAGCAATTTAATTTTATAACTTTTAAGTATGAAACCAATGATTTTTCCTTTGGCAGATGGAAATTTTTCTTACACCACATTAACTTTTAGGGCTGGAAGGGGAACTTCTCCCTTTACCTATCACTCTTAGAGATTCATATCACTTATGCTTGAGACAGAAAGCCTGAATCTCAAAAATGGTCTCTGTGTATGTGTGTGTACTTCTTTAGGTCAAATAATATATTAAATTTCCTTAATATTGAAATGCTTTGCATATGTGCTGAGAATTATTATTTTTGCTTTCAAAACTGATTGTAGATTTTCTTCTGAGAAATCCCAGGTCAACTCTCAGTCTTTTGTCAGTGCAACCCTTCCTTTCTCAGGGCAACAAAACCCAGCTATGGTCCAATTTTATCAGTCTTTCTTCTTGTTCCCCATAATTTGTTTGAATACAGAAGCTTATTTTTTTTTCTGTAAAGCCACATTAAACCAGAAGAGTTTGAAATGGAGAGGCTCTGTGTTCCCTAATTTCTTCTATAAAACATGATGAAAACAGCAAAGTAGATCCCAACAGCATCTAAATTTTTTTAATAGTGACAGTATCATGGCTAAGCCATATAGGCTGCATGCCTGGTTACTTAAGTTCAGCTACTGGCTGCCAGAATTACACTCATGGGACCCTAAGATCTCCAATCCATAATCTTATTTTCCAGTCAGAATTCAGAAAAAACTCACCCAAAATAAGAAAAGAAACCCAAACAAACCATTCTCTGTATGAAGCCAGTTGTTTTGTTTTTTTTTTTTTCCCTGCAATTCAGTAAATTCAGCCCTTCTGTCTATAAGCTCTGCATTTGTATTGTCAGCACTTATTCTTTTGAGTGGAATTAGAAAAACAAAACATCAATGGAAAATCAAGCTGATTTCAATATTGTTCAACAAAGCAGGAATCATCTGACACTGTAGGAACTTCTTATCCCATTTTCTCCAAACAGCAGGGTAGGAGCACTTAAGTATTAAGCTATTTCATTTTCTCTAAAAATTATACCAAAGACTGCAGTTTGGTGCATGTAATTTATAAATATTTGAATTTCATAATTGTTTCCTTACAATATGGAGACAGAATCCACTAGAATTCCTGATGTATTACGTATTCTTGCTACTGAAGTCTCACTTTCAGTATGGAGTGTCAAACTTGAATCTCTTGATCACATATGCTGAATCTCTCACGTTAAAATAAAGTTTTTTATTTACTTTTCAAACAGCTTTTCTCAAGAAAGTGCAGCTAATAGCACACTATTTGCAGCCTCTGTGCAGTAACACTTCGTTCAAACTAACACCTCTACCCAGAGCTCATTAAATCAGCACTTACTTGCCTTCAATACAAAGGGAATAGTTTCAGGATGAGCACTGGATGTCTGATCTCATTTTACACAGATTATCTTTTCTTTTTTTCCCCTGCTCTAGGCATTGCATGAGTGAACTTATTCCTGGAATACTGTAGCAAGAAATGGCTTCTTCAGCTCTCTTATTAAACTGTCACAAGACATATCTAAGAACCAGATATTTCACTGAAGTGTACTAGGAAATTTAGGAGATCATGTAGGCATTCGCACAATAGAAAAATGCAAATGTTCATCTTCTACCTACCTACAAATTACAATTCCTTGTAAGCATTATTTTTTTCAGCTTTGTAGAATTTAAACCTTTTCATGAATTAAAAACATGAATCCTAAAAATGTGTTGTATGTTTAATATAAAAATCTGATTGAATGAGATGTGATCCTGCTGTCAAAAAGCCTATCTTTTGGAACACAAGAGTGCTACCTTCAAAAATGTAACTAACTCCAAACATCTCTGGTTTGTTTTTGCTTTCCTTTTCCATTCATAGCTTTCAAATTGCAACCATTGAGTCCCAGCTGGTGAAGGAGAATCTCATTCCTGTGGAATGGTCAAGCATCTCATTTCAAGAGCCAGGTGACAGTTATCATGCACCTTGGATGAGCCTTTTGGAAAGTCTAGTTGATGGTATCAGGCTTGGGTGTTGGGTAGTTAGGTGCATACTTTGGTTAAGGTTTTAGTCTGCTGCCATTAAATAAATAAATAGATCCAGATGTTGCTGATGAAATAAATCCCTAAATAAGTTCAAGTCTTCCCTTTATTTTGTCCAGATCTCCATTTTACATACAGATCCCTGACCTAAGTGTCCTGGTGGGATGAGGGTGTCACAATGGGGTAGATAGGGAAGTGATACATGTTCATTGCACATGCAAACAAAATGTCTGTATTCTCCTGACTAACCATTCTAACTTACCTCCTGAGCCATGCAATACTGCAGGCTTGGGGAAAAATGGCTGGAAAAGGACATAGGGGTGCTGACTGAAGGCTGCTGAAAATGAGCCAGTGTGTGTCTAGGTGGCCAAGAAGGTCAGTGGCATCCCGGTTTGTATCAGAAATAGCTCTGCCAGCAGGGCCAGGGCAGTGATCATCCCCCCTGCAATCATCACTGATAAGGCTCCACCTCAAATACTGCGTTCAGTTCTGGGCCCTTCAGTACAAGAGAAGTATTGATGTGCTGAAGAGGGTCCAGAGAAAGACAACAAAGCTGGTGAAGGGGCCTGGAGCACAAGTCTGATGAGGAATGTCTGAGAGAGCTGGGGCTATTTAGTCTGGAAAAGAGAAGGCTCAGGGGCAACCTCATTGCACTTTACAACCACCTGAAAAGATGATGGAGCTAGGAGATGACTGATCATTTCTCCCAAGTATCAAGAGATAAGACAAGAGGTAATGGCCGTAAGCTGTGCCAGGGGAGGTTTAGACTAGATATTAGAAAAAATTGCTCGCTGAGAGGGTGATCAGCCATTGGAACAGGCTGCCTAGAGAAGTGGTGGAATCACCATGCCTGGAAGTGTTCAAAAACCATATAGATGAGGCACTCAGTGACATGGTTTAGTGTTGGACTTGGCAGTCCAGGGGTACAGTTTGGATTCCATGATCTTAAAAGTCATTTCCAACCTAGCTGATTCTCTGATTCTGTGAAATAATGCTCCAAGGGAAACAAGGAGGGGACTTAAAATACCCAATCCTCGTGTACTTCTCAGTGAAGTGAACACTCAGTCATTAAATCAGGCTTGCCTGACTGCCATGACAAGACTCCTTTCTAACTGAACTAGTAAAAAAACATTGTCTAGTCTCTATCCAGGCTTACATCTGTTACAGAAATCAAGCTTCATCTTGGTAATAGAAAGCATCATGAAGGAGAACAGTGAAAAATGCTAAGTCATTCACAGTCCTACAGTTCTGATACACGTTATTATTCATGTTTGTTGTTGCAATAGTGCCTTGAAATTCCATCCAAGAATTGCCAACAGCTCAAGAATCACTGCATGGGTTGTCACAGACAGCCATAACAAAACACAGATCGTGCCCTGAAGACTTTAAATTTAAAAGGGATGACAAATACTGAGCAGATGATTAGGACCTGAAGCCAAGAGAGTTATCAAAAATATGTGCTACACATCACAAATCTGTGGCAGTCGTGAATAGACCACTGTTACAGTGTGTTGACTTGCATTTAACCATAAAAGTGACTTTTTTTCACTGTACATGTTAGAGATTTAGAGTTGCAATGCTTATTACACAGATGATCAGATGTCATCTAGAATTTATAGTTGTAATTTGGATTAGATACAAAATTAGTGTTAGATAGTGCACAGCTGAGCATTGTAGTGAATAACTTATGACTAGGACATCAAGTGTGGTTTGGAACCATGAAGTGAATGCCCAAGCTTCTCTTTGAAAAGTGAAAAGCAAAGAATAGGGAATTAATGCCATTTTTTTCCCCCGGGAACATGAATTAAGTGAAGACCCTGAGGAGTTCTCTCCTAGATCATGTATCTTTAAACAAAGCCATTACCTGCATAGAGAGAAACTAACAGAAAGATTGAGTTAGCTAAGAGTCATAAGGTATTAAACTTAGTAATAATAATTCTCCTGTCTTTGTAGAAGGCCCTCACTGAACTGTGCGAATGGGCAATTGACTGGCAGCTCAAAAATAATCTGGTAAAACTGAAAATGGTATAGAGAAGGATGACAGCAACAATTAAGGGTAGAAGGGCTTCAATACAACAGGGAACTATTGACTAGGAGACTCCAGACTGAAAAATAAATTATTTAAGTGAGATATTAATAATTTCTATAAAAGATGGGTGGGCCAGAAAAAATGTGTTGGAAAACAATTATTAGCTATTTCTCCTAATGCAAGAACTAGGGGAATTCAAATGAAGCTGACAGGGGCTAGGCTGAAAAAGAACAAAAAGAGAGATTGCCTGATGGTACACAAGCTTTGGGGCTCTGCATCTTAAGCTGTTGTGGATACTGAAAGTTTACCTGGGTTCAGAAAAGTACTTAGACATAGGGGAAAAACTACCCTAGTATTCAACACAAAATTAATGACTGGCTCTGGAAGGCTTTCTGCTAAAAATTTATGGATGATGAGAAAGCAAATAAGGACAGGCTGAGAAAATTTGAGATGTTCAGCCTGGAGAAGAGAAGGCTGCATGGAGACCTCATAATAGCAGCCTTCCAATATCTGAAGGGGGTCTACCAGGGTGCCAGAAATTGACTCTTCATCAGGGACTGTAGTGATAGAACAAGGGGTAATGGTTTTAAACTTAAACAGGGGAAGTTCAGGTCAGATATAACAAGTTGTTTACTGTAAGGGTGGTGAGACACTGAAGCAGGTTGCCCAAAGAGGTGGTAAATGCTCCATCCCTGGCAGTGTTCAAGGCCAGGTTGGACAGAGCATGGGGTGACATGGTCTAATGTGAGGGGGGCCCCCCCTGCAGCAGGGGAGCTGGAACTAGATGATCTTAAGGTCCTTTCCAACCATAACCATCCTATGATTCTGTGATTCTATGAACTGTAACTATATTCTAGTCCTGTTCTTTAGGTACTTGCTCTTGGCTTCAGTCAAATACAGTGCAATAGATGGATTTTTTTTTTTTGCCTGCCCCTTTACAACTGTTCTTAGGATATTATAGGCAACAAATCGGCCTGTCAGTATAACTCATAACAGCTCACATGCTGTGTAGGAAACAATCTAGACCAGCTATACACACACTGAAGACAGGTCTGTCACAGTGGTAAAACTCCCATTAGGCTTCAGTGATTGCACAGGATTTGAATATTCAATGATGTTTTCACTGTAAGATGATAGACCTTAGCAGAAAACACTCAGCACCAAACAGGGTCAGGCCTCACAGCATAACTAGATAGGAAGCTCTTATCAGATAATCTTTTGCTTTGAACAGATTGCTCAGGCAATTTGGCTACTTTTACATCACCCAGTAGCAAAGCAAGGGCAAAGGCAGACTCAGTTCTCTGGTAGAGCTCTGCAGAGTTCATTCTTGCATCGTGTTTCTCAGAAAATAAGCATAGTATCACTGAAGTCAAGGCTGATTCACAATCATGCTGACTATCATGGATCTTACTGCATTTACAAGATAGATGCTGACTAGAGTGGAAAGTGTTTCTTGAACAGGTTTTGGAGTAAGTAATGCAGACCCTTTAGGGGTCTTCTGCGGTCTGTAGTGCCCTTGAGAGAAAATGTATTCCCTTCATCTGTTACCTTGCAATTTCAAATTTGAAATTAAAATAATAATAATAATAAGGAAAAAAGGTCTCAGGCTTGATTTAAAATTAGAAAGGAAAACAACAACAACAACAACACAAAAATAAAAGGAAGCAAAAAATACAAGCAGCATTCCATTTCATTAAATGGCCTTACAATGTATTTGGCCGCTTTGACAGAAGTTTATAGGATTGAAAAAAAACCCAAAGAAATAAAGAAAAATCCAGTGTTTTATGAGTGTTTTTACAAACTGTTATTCTCCCTCCTCCAAATCTCTGGTATCATAGGTAAAGCATTGTGTGGCTGGTATCTTGACTTACCATTTGCTCTCAGGCTCTGCAGGGAGTGTCAGGCCATCAGCATTGATGTTCCTCGCAAAGCTGTGAAAACAAAACTGCAATAGATTAGTTGGGCTGCTGACCAGGTTATTTAGTGCTAACCACTTCGTGTGCCCTAACATTTCAATCAAACAATTACTCTTTTCCATTCTTTTATTTGTGCATGCACTTATCAAGGAAAGCAGTGTTTGCAAGGGAACATTTTATTAAATAGGATGATGCTTTTAGGGTACGTTTCTTTGACTCTAGAATGCTGATATATTCTGCTTTTTAATTAAGAAGACAAACAACACAGATGACAAATATTAAAGTACTAGTTATCTGAAATTACTTGATTGTCTGAAAGAGAAATAAAAGATAGTTCTAGAAATATTGGAGCTTGATTCTGTAATTTTGAACAGTTGTTTTTATACTGATAGCTTGGTTGTTTACTGTAAGGTCACTCATGAAGTGAGTTCTTTTTATGAAAATTAGCCTTAGTGTATAGCCTTTAAAATTAAGATATAAAAAGATGAGGATAGATACTTCAAAGCTGCACATTTCTCTACCCATTTATTTTTTCTCACCTTCCAGAAATGGTTTTAAATGATTTGTCAACTTGATTTGTCCCTTTTTTTATAACTTAATATGTTTGTGATCAGAAGTAATGGCAGATGAAGGAAGTAGAGCAGTCATTTGTAGGGAGAAATATCAGGGAATTAAAGAGGAATTGTTAAGCAGCTGTTTATTAAAGGCACCAGGGATCATGTTCCTTAAAAAAACCCACTATTCAGTGTGCTTTGAAAATCACTTTCATTTTTTTTGACATTTTAGAACAACAGCACTTTCTAAAGGGTTGTCATCTGTTCTTAGGTATTGAGACTTAGCATCAACTTTTTATTTAGTGCAGCAGCAGAAAACATTGAGCTTGCCCTGGCTTTGTTGTGAATGAGTAGATGCTGTCAAGTTACTAATGTTTCAAGAAATTTACAGAGGTATTTATTCTGCTTTTGTTGCTTTAAGGCTTATACTCTTTTTTTTCTTTTCCTTTCCACCCCCTGCTGCCCCCTCTGGGGACTCTGTTGAATTGTATACAGATAACACTTGTTCATAACTATCTGTGGTAAACCTTAGCTAATAATATCATTATCAATTGCTCTCAGGAGTAGTATGGTTTGCCTTTAGCACACACATACATGCTACAATGTTAGCATCTGTGACAAACCTGACACAAGACAAGCAATTTGCATCTAGTCTGAGTGCTTGATTTCAAACTGTCTGGGAGAAGAGAGCAGAAAAGTAAAATCCCATCAAATACATCTCTCAAACTCTGTACAGGATGGTAGATTTATATTCTCTGTGCAGAAAAATCGTAATGACAAATTGCCAAAAGATACTCCAAGGAGGTGCACCAGTACTACAGATCACATTTTATCCTTTTCCCATTTTGAAGCTTTAATTTTAAGCTTTCAAACAGGGAATGCAAACAGGAAGGAAAAATTACCACAGGAGTTAAAGAGGTATCTTGATAGCTATTGCTAGGCTGCATAAATATCACCGTGGTTAATTCCCCCATTTTTAGACATTTCTCACCCAAGTTATTTTTACTCATCAAATTCACACTTCATACCTTAAAAGAAAGGATTAGTCAAAGACTCTTGCTCAAGGCTATCCTAATGAAACTGAAATGCAAAGTCTAATTTTAAAAAGTAGATACTTTGACAGCATTTCCAAACTCCATACCTTACACAGTCACACACAGTTCTAGCTCAAAGCAAATGCTCCAGGAATAACTTGTTTATTGTTTATATATAAGTTTACTTCAAACTATTACTCCTGGGGTGGAGAGCAGCTGGAGTAGGTAGGGCATGCATTTCTTTTCTTTCTTTCCAATTAGATTATCTCAAAGATATTTCTCCCCTTCTCCTCCTTTGCCTTTTTTTCACATAAAGTAGAATTAAGCACAGCTGTCAGGAAGCAGAAAAGGTGAAACCTCATCTTTATGCAAACATATACCTTTTCATTTAACTAATTCACTTAAATCACTGCTAAACTTGTGTAGATACTCCTATTTAGCCTTGAACCATCTGATTTGCAACTGACTTTACCAAACTGGAACAAGTGTATCTGCACAGCCTCTTGCTCCCCTTCAATACCAAAGGTTTAAAACCATCAGCAAATCCTGAGCATTCCAACACTCACAGAGAGTCAGCAGACTCCAGCTTCTTCTCAGTGTTTTAATGTATCATGTACTAAAAATCTGACAAATGAGCGGGGGATTTCTGTTTATTGCTTGTAGGGTCTGCTGTAGTAGAGCTGTTTTGGATCAGCCAAATCCTGAGATGAAAAGTGAAAAGACTGTGAAGTTCCTTGTCTTTTAAATGGTAAATTTGGTGAATATTTGATTATAGTCTGAATTTCATCTTTACCATAAGCAAGTACATTTCTTGAAGTTTCTCTGGCCATACGATTAGAATGATATTACTAGATTGTTTTAAGGAACATTTTCCTCCCAGCTGTACTTGAGAATGTATCATAAATGCAGCAAGCCTGTAAAAGCTAAGTGCATTGTGTAAGCACTCTGGATGGCATTTGGGACACCAGCATGTGGTTGTGTTCCTCCCCATACAGCAGGGACTTCTCTACTCTTGCCCTACTGATGCTTACTAAGAAAGAAAATAACACTGTGGAGATGAAGATGACATTTCCCTCTGCCAGCTTCTCATTTCGGGCTGTGTGGAGATGCTTTTATTGGGAAATACAGAGTCTATGACACTGCAACTCTCTATGGCTCATGTGCTCCAGTCAGAGATGCCTTCTGACTCTTCACAAACATGTGATGATCTAGAAAAAACACAGACTTTTGGCTCCCATCTTTTCAGGATCCTTCTGATCTCCCTTCCATCATTTTAGGCAGATGCTTTTTATGCTGTACATTCATGGTCTGTTTTCCTTCCCTGCATCAGGGCACAGTCGTCAGGAAGTCTTCGTATTAGAGCACTAGGACTTTAATGACCTTTTTTTTTGTTTTTTTGGGGGGGAATGTTTGACTTCCTCTGATGCTCAGACTGATCATCTCATTAAGGGATGGACTGTGGGGTTACTCATTCTCTGTCATAAGAACAAGAGATTTTGTTTCCCAGACGGCAACGTTCTTTACTTCTGCTCAAAGGGCAGTTTTATGTATTGGTTCTCCACATAGCTTTTTTTTTGTATCAAATATGAGAAAATTAATGTTTCCTTCTGACACACTGCCTGGAAGTAGCCACTTGTAAGTTATGAGGATAGGAAGAGATGCTGTGTTTCTGCCTGCTTATTATGAGAAAAATAGTAGGTGTATAACATCTGAGTTTTCAGTGCCAATGTCCCACCAAATCTTGAACATAGCTTTTCACCTCTTCAAGCCACTTTACACATAGGCAGTTCCTTCCAGGGTTGAAGCCTTTAACCAGCTATGTCAATTAGGTCTCTCGTGTTTATACCAAAGATCAACTGAGATGATGACTATGCGCACAAACTGCCTCAATGTTCTAAGTAAGATTATAAAATGCTGTTTTGGGGAAAAAAAATGTGTCAGTTGTACTGATTTGGGTGGGCCAATTGCTAAACTGCTGTTTCAGTTCTGTGAGAAGAACCTGGAGTGAGCAAGCAGTCAAGAAAGCAGGGTGGCTTGGAGAAAGGACATTGATGTAAATGGACTAGAGGGCAGCTAAAAGACCAATGGAGCAAGAATCTTGATAGCAACCACTGCACAATCTTACAAGTGGCAGTTTATATGACAGAGGAAATAATTTTATGAGAGCATTGGGAGGTACATCTCAGAAGGAAACTGTAGATAAATACAGTAAAGACCTCAGATCATTCTGCAAAAGAAACAAAGGAAAACAGAACAGGCAAGGCTTCCTGAATGCCCCAGCACTTGGAAAAGGCCTGTAAGTACTTCTATAGTGCTATGGCAATGGTAGGACCCCTGCTTGAAGAGGACTGGGGCTGTCGTTCTTTTAACTCCAGTCTGGAAAATGTTCATGCATTAAACCCATAAAGACACTGTGCCTTGGGCAGGAAAAATGTGTGTGTATGCACACGTTTGTGTCAAGTTGGCTAGAATTATTATAGCTCTGTGATAACTATCCCAAAACATCTCCTCTGGATTGTGTCAAACTCTAATGAAAAAAGATAAAATTAGTCTCTAAGAGGAGCACATATAAGATTGCTTGTGAATTTGACTGATTTTTGGTGTTGGTTATTAGCACATGTGTAGGAAAAGGAAGAGTACAAGAGAAAGAGCAAAGGTGTTTGTGGGCATTGTCATTAAAGCCAGACCAAGATACAACCTTGACAAAGGAGATACTTCAATTCTGCTGTAATGAGGAAATTAAGTCAATAAGGAGTGTGTTCTCTTGAAGTCAGAGGACTACAACACAAGCTTGTTTAGAATTACTGTTAAATTGTGGTACACTTCACAAAGAAATAGATGTGAACGTTTCAGAAAGCAGTCATCAAGCACCTTGTTTGCCAAGAAAAATAGGCAATTATGAACATTATGTCCAACTATGCATCGTATCGGCTCCAATCAAAACCATTTAAATCCAGTCAAGCATTGCTTTCACACATAAAACCATACCCTATGCTTGATTATACCTCAGTATACCAGGTATGTAGCCTAGGATGTTGGCCAATAACAATATTCCATTGTCTAGGAATTTTAATCCATGCATCTATATTTATAAATATCATAAATTTGATTGCAAAAGATTACAATTATCAAACCCTTGCTGTTTTCTCTTTTCTGTCCAAATCTGTTAAAAAGCCTTTGAAATTGAAAACAAACAAATAAACAAAGTCTGATGAAAAGTGGCACTGTCAAGAATTTAAGTTGAAAAACTGGATGTAGAAAATGACTTAGCTTTTCTACAGTTCTTTACCCCTCCCCAGGTGATGCTGCCTCTCAGCAGAGTGAAATTATTATGGAGAAAACGGTTTAGGTTGCACATACCCAGACTGAGAAAAAAATGGCTTCAATATAGATACATTAAAAACAAACAAAAAAAATGCTTACAGGCACTTTTGTGGTCTCTCAGAAACAATGAATTCTATTCCTCCTACTGCTGTGCTGTGGTAACTAATTAGTTTGGGTTGGTTTTACACCCTGCCCTGACACCCCCCACCCCCAAAAAAAAAAAAAAAAGAAAACAACAGCAAAACAACCAAAACCCAAACCCTTTTGTATTGGAGACTTATTCTAAAAATGTGTCATTTGCTGGTATGCAAGCACCAGGTCATCTCAGCAAGTGTCAACAACACTGGGAGTCTTAACACAGTTGAGTGACCAGTGTTTTAACATTATGTCAATTTGACCTGCAGTGAGTATGCTATTGAATTTACAACACTGACAGACCAACTGAAGTAGGGCTCTCCACACTTAAAGGTATCGAAACTGAGTTACTATTAGCAAATCCAGGAATTTTCTGCTTTGTAAACCGGCTGCTCACAGATTCAGCCTTCTGGGTATATGCTGCTTCTATATGCTGGGTCTATGCAACATCTGGGTCCACTGGATGATTACATCCTTTCACCTTGTCCATTTGAATTTAATTTAATTTAAATAATATCCTTTTTTTTTTCAACAGCTTCCACAGAAAGACACTTGCTTGATTTCCTTTCATAATAAAAATGATGGCTAAAATACCTCAGTAAAAAATCTTTTTCCAAGAGCAATGTTGCTGTCAAACACTCCAG